>NW_027362893.1:0-4945824 GCF_046119375.1 Phyllobates terribilis
TTGCTTTTTCCTGCTCCTCTTAGCATGATAAAGAGATTCAAAGAGAGTGAGATGCCAGCTCCTTTCATTCAGTCAGTAGCTTCAATCATTTCTGGACGTTTTTCATGGCAAAAATCAATGAATATTGTAAATGCACAAACAGTAATTTCTCCGCATTGCAAGGTGCAATTCTGAAATTTTTTGCTTTTTCCTGCTCCTCTTAGCATGATAAAGAAGATTCAAAGAGAGTGAGATGCCAGCTCCTTTCATTTAGTCAGTAGCTTCAAACATTTCTGGTATATGAATAACATGATGTTTTTCAATGCAAAAATCAATGAATATTGTAAATGCACAAACAGTAATTTCTCGCATTGCAAGGTGCAATTCTGAAATTTTTTGCTTTTTCCTGCTCCTCTTAGCATGATAAAGAAGATTCAAAGAGAGTGAGATGCCAGCTCCTTTCATTCAGTCAGTAGCTTCAATCATTTCTGGACGTTTTTCAATGGCAAAAATCATTGAATATTGTTAAATGCACAAACAGTAATTTTCTCCGCATTGCAAGATGCAATTCTGAAATTTTTTGCTTTTTCCTGCTCCTCTTAGCATGATAAAGAAGATTCAAAGAGAGTGAGATGCCAGCTCCTTTCATTCAGTCAGTAGCTTCAATCATTTCTGGTATATGAATAACATGATGTTTTTCAATGGCAAAAATCAATGAATATTGTAAATGCACAAACAGTAATTTCTCCGCATTGCAAGGTGCAATTCTGATATTTTTTGCTTTTTCCTGCTCCTCTTAGCATGATAAAGAAGATTCAAAGAGAGTGAGATGCCAGCTCCTTTCATTCAGTCAGTAGCTTCAATCATTTCTGGACGTTTTTCAATGGCAAAAATCAATGAATATTGTAAATGCACAAACAGTAATTTCTCCGCATTGCAAGGTGCAATTCTGAAATTTTTTGCTTTTTCCTGCTCCTCTTAGCATGATAAAGAAGATTCAAAGAGAGTGAGATGCCAGCTCCTTTCATTCAGTCAGTAGCTTCAATCATTTCTGGACGTTTTTCAATGGCAAAAATCAATGAATATTGTAAATGCACAAACAGTAATTTCTCCGCATTGCAAGGTGCAATTCTGAAATTTTTTGCTTTTTCCTGCTCCTCTTAGCATGATAAAGAAGATTCAAAGAGAGTGAGATGCCAGCTCCTTTCATTCAGTCAGTAGCTTCAAACATTTCTGGTATATGAATAACATGATGTTTTTCAATGGCAAAAATCAATGAATATTGTAAATGCACAAACAGTAATTTCTCCGCATTGCAAGGTGCAATTCTGAAATTTTTTGCTTTTTCCTGCTCCTCTTAGCATGATAAAGAAGATTCAAAGAGAGTGAGATGCCAGCTCCTTTCATTCAGTCAGTAGCTTCAATCATTTCTGGAATGAATTACGTTTTTCAATGGCAAAAATCATTGAATATTGTAAATGCACAAACAGTAATTTCTCCGCATTGCAAGGTGCAATTCTGAAATTTTTTGCTTTTTCCTGCTCCTCTTAGCATGATAAAGAAGATTCAAAGAGAGTGAGATGCCAGCTCCTTTCATTCAGTCAGTAGCTTCAATCATTTCTGGTATGAATAACATGATGTTTTTCAATGGCAAAAATCAATGAATATTGTAAATGCACAAACAGTAATTTCTCCGCATTGCAAGGTGCAATTCTGAAATTTTTTGCTTTTTCCTGCTCCTCTTAGCATGATAAAGAAGATTCAAAGAGAGTGAGATGCCAGCTCCTTTCATTCAGTCAGTAGCTTCAAACATTTCTGGTATATGAATAACATGATGTTTTTCAATGGCAAAAATCAATGAATATTGTAAATGCACAAACAGTAATTTCTCCGCATTGCAAGGTGCAATTCTGAAATTTTTTGCTTTTTCCTGCTCCTCTTAGCATGATAAAGAAGATTCAAAGAGAGTGAGATGCCAGCTCCTTTCATTCAGTCAGTAGCTTCAATCATTTCTGGACGTTTTTCAATGGCAAAAATCAATGAATATTGTAAATGCACAAACAGTAATTTCTCCGCATTGCAAGGTGCAATTCTGAAATTTTTTGCTTTTTCCTGCTCCTCTTAGCATGATAAAGAAGATTCAAAGAGAGTGAGATGCCAGCTCCTTTCATTCAGTCAGTAGCTTCAAACATTTCTGGTATATGAATAACATGATGTTTTTCAATGGCAAAAATCAATGAATATTGTAAATGCACAAACAGTAATTTCTCCGCATTGCAAGGTGCAATTCTGAAATTTTTTGCTTTTTCCTGCTCCTCTTAGCATGATAAAGAAGATTCAAAGAGAGTGAGATGCCAGCTCCTTTCATTCAGTCAGTAGCTTCAATCATTTCTGGACGTTTTTCAATGGCAAAAATCAATGAATATTGTAAATGCACAAACAGTAATTTCTCCGCATTGCAAGGTGCAATTCTGAAATTTTTTGCTTTTTCCTGCTCCTCTTAGCATGATAAAGAAGATTCAAAGAGAGTGAGATGCCAGCTCCTTTCATTCAGTCAGTAGCTTCAATCATTTCTGGTATATGAATAACATGATGTTTTTCAATGGCAAAAATCAATGAATATTGTAAATGCACAAACAGTAATTTCTCCGCATTGCAAGGTGCAATTCTGAAATTTTTTGCTTTTTCCTGCTCCTCTTAGCATGATAAAGAAGATTCAAAGAGAGTGAGATGCCAGCTCCTTTCATTCAGTCAGTAGCTTCAATCATTTCTGGACGTTTTTCAATGGCAAAAATCAATGAATATTGTAAATGCACAAACAGTAATTTCTCCGCATTGCAAGGTGCAATTCTGAAATTTTTTGCTTTTTCCTGCTCCTCTTAGCATGATAAAGAAGATTCAAAGAGACTGAGATGCCAGCTCCTTTCATTCAGTCAGTAGCTTCAATCATTTCTGGACGTTTTTCAATGGCAAAAATCAATGAATATTGTAAATGCACAAACAGTAATTTCTCCGCATTGCAAGGTGCAATTCTGAAATTTTTTGCTTTTTCCTGCTCCTCTTAGCATGATAAAGAAGATTCAAAGAGAGTGAGATGCCAGCTCCTTTCATTCAGTCAGTAGCTTCAAACATTTCTGGTATATGAATAACATGATGTTTTTCAATGGCAAAAATCAATGAATATTGTAAATGCACAAACAGTAATTTCTCCGCATTGCAAGGTGCAATTCTGAAATTTTTTGCTTTTTCCTGCTCCTCTTAGTATGATAAAGAAGATTCAAAGAGAGTGAGATGCCAGCTCCTTTCATTCAGTCAGTAGCTTCAATCATTTCTGGACGTTTTTCAATGGCAAAAATCATTGAATATTGTAAATGCACAAACAGTAATTTCTCCGCATTGCAAGGTGCAATTCTGAAATTTTTTGCTTTTTCCTGCTCCTCTTAGCATGATAAAGAAGATTCAAAGAGAGTGAGATGCCAGCTCCTTTCATTCAGTCAGTAGCTTCAATCATTTCTGGTATATGAATAACATGATGTTTTTCAATGGCAAAAATCAATGAATATTGTAAATGCACAAACAGTAATTTCTCCGCATTGCAAGGTGCAATTCTGAAATTTTTTGCTTTTTCCTGCTCCTCTAAGCATGATAAAGAAGATTCAAAGAGAGTGAGATGCCAGCTCCTTTCATTCAGTCAGTAGCTTCAATCATTTCTGGACGTTTTTCAATGGCAAAAATCAATGAATATTGTAAATGCACAAACAGTAATTTCTCCGCATTGCAAGGTGCAATTCTGAAATTTTTTGCTTTTTCCTGCTCCTCTTAGCATGATAAAGAAGATTCAAAGAGAGTGAGATGCCAGCTCCTTTCATTCAGTCAGTAGCTTCAAACATTTCTGGTATATGAATAACATGATGTTTTTCAATGGCAAAAATCAATGAATATTGTAAATGCACAAACAGTAATTTCTCCGCATTGCAAGGTGCAATTCTGAAATTTTTTGCTTTTTCCTGCTCCTCTTAGCATGATAAAGAAGATTCAAAGAGAGTGAGATGCCAGCTCCTTTCATTCAGTCAGTAGCTTCAATCATTTCTGGACGTTTTTCAATGGCAAAAATCAATGAATATTGTAAATGCACAAACAGTAATTTCTCCGCATTGCAAGGTGCAATTCTGAAATTTTTTGCTTTTTCCTGCTCCTCTTAGCAAGATAAAGAAGATTCAAAGAGAGTGAGATGCCAGCTCCTTTCATTCAGTCAGTAGCTTCAAACATTTCTGGTATATGAATAACATGATGTTTTTCCATGGCAAAAATCAATGAATATTGTAAATGCACAAACAGTAATTTCTCCGCATTGCAAGGTGCAATTCTGAAATTTTTTGCTTTTTCCTGCTCCTCTTAGCATGATAAAGAAGATTCAAAGAGAGTGAGATGCCAGCTCATTTCATTCAGTCAGTAGCTTCAATCATTTCTGGACGTTTTTCAATGGCAAAAATCAATGAATATTGTAAATGCACAAACAGTAATTTCTCCGCATTGCAAGGTGCAATTCTGAAATTTTTTGCTTTTTCCTGCTCCTCTTAGCATGATAAACAAGATTCAAAGAGAGTGAGATGCCAGCTCCTTTCATTCAGTCAGTAGCTTCAATCATTTCTGGACGTTTTTCAATGGCAAAAATCAATGAATATTGTAAATGCACAAACAGTAATTTCTCCGCATTGCAAGGTGCAATTCTGAAATTTTTTGCTTTTTCCTGCTCCTCTTAGCATGATAAAGAAGATTCAAAGAGAGTGAGATGCCAGCTCCTTTCATTCAGTCAGTAGCTTCAAACATTTCTGGTATATGAATAACATGATGTTTTTCAATGGCAAAAATCAATGAATATTGTAAATGCACAAACAGTAATTTCTCCGCATTGAAAGGTGCAATTCTGAAATTTTTTTGCTTTTTCCTGCTCCTCTTAGCATGATAAAGAAGATTCAAAGAGAGTGAGATGCCAGCTCCTTTCATTCAGTCAGTAGCTTCAATCATTTCTGGACGTTTTTCAATGGCAAAAATCATTGAATATTGTAAATGCACAAACAGTAATTTCTCCGCATTGCAAGGTGCAATTCTGAAATTTTTTGCTTTTTCCTGCTCCTCTTAGCATGATAAAGAAGATTCAAAGAGAGTGAGATGCCAGCTCCTTTCATTCAGTCAGTAGCTTCAATCATTTCTGGTATATGAATAACATGATGTTTTTCAATGGCAAAAATCAATGAATATTGTAAATGCACAAACAGTAATTTCTCCGCATTGCAAGGTGCAATTCTGAAATTTTTTGCTTTTTCCTGCTCCTCTTAGCATGATAAAGAAGATTCAAAGAGAGTGAGATGCCAGCCCCTTTCATTCAGTCAGTAGCTTCAATCATTTCTGGACGTTTTTCAATGGCAAAAATCAATGAATATTGTAAATGCACAAACAGTAATTTCTCCGCATTGCAAGGTGCAATTCTGAAATTTTTTGCTTTTTCCTGCTCCTCTTAGCATGATAAAGAAGATTCAAAGAGACTGAGATGCCAGCTCCTTTCATTCAGTCAGTAGCTTCAATCATTTCTGGACGTTTTTCAATGGCAAAAATCAATGAATATTGTAAATGCACAAACAGTAATTTCTCCGCATTGCAAGGTGCAATTCTGAAATTTTTTGCTTTTTCCTGCTCCTCTTAGCATGATAAAGAAGATTCAAAGAGAGTGAGATGCCAGCTCCTTTCATTCAGTCAGTAGCTTCAATCATTTCTGGACGTTTTTCAATGGCAAAAATCATTGAATATTGTAAATGCACAAACAGTAATTTCTCCGCATTGCAAGGTGCAATTCTGAAATTTTTTGCTTTTTCCTGCTCCTCTTAGCATGATAAAGAAGATTCAAAGAGAGTGAGATGCCAGCTCCTTTCATTCAGTCAGTAGCTTCAATCATTTCTGGTATATGAATAACATGATGTTTTTCAATGGCAAAAATCAATGAATATTGTAAATGCACAAACAGTAATTTCTCCGCATTGCAAGGTGCAATTCTGAAATTTTTTGCTTTTTCCTGCTCCTCTTAGCATGATAAAGAAGATTCAAAGAGAGTGAGATGCCAGCTCCTTTCATTCAGTCAGTAGCTTCAATCATTTCTGGACGTTTTTCAATGGCAAAAATCAATGAATATTGTAAATGCACAAACAGTAATTTCTCCGCATTGCAAGGTGCAATTCTGAAATTTTTTGCTTTTTCCTGCTCCTCTTAGCATGATAAAGAAGATTCAAAGAGACTGAGATGCCAGCTCCTTTCATTCAGTCAGTAGCTTCAATCATTTCTGGACGTTTTTCAATGGCAAAAATCAATGAATATTGTAAATGCACAAACAGTAATTTCTCCGCATTGCAAGGTGCAATTCTGAAATTTTTTGCTTTTTCCTGCTCCTCTTAGCATGATAAAGAAGATTCAAAGAGAGTGAGATGCCAGCTCCTTTCATTCAGTCAGTAGCTTCAAACATTTCTGGTATATGAATAACATGATGTTTTTCAATGGCAAAAATCAATGAATATTGTAAATGCACAAACAGTAATTTCTCCGCATTGCAAGGTGCAATTCTGAAATTTTTTGCTTTTTCCTGCTCCTCTTAGTATGATAAAGAAGATTCAAAGAGAGTGAGATGCCAGCTCCTTTCATTCAGTCAGTAGCTTCAATCATTTCTGGACGTTTTTCAATGGCAAAAATCATTGAATATTGTAAATGCACAAACAGTAATTTCTCCGCATTGCAAGGTGCAATTCTGAAATTTTTTGCTTTTTCCTGCTCCTCTTAGCATGATAAAGAAGATTCAAAGAGAGTGAGATGCCAGCTCCTTTCATTCAGTCAGTAGCTTCAATCATTTCTGGTATATGAATAACATGATGTTTTTCAATGGCAAAAATCAATGAATATTGTAAATGCACAAACAGTAATTTCTCCGCATTGCAAGGTGCAATTCTGAAATTTTTTGCTTTTTCCTGCTCCTCTAAGCATGATAAAGAAGATTCAAAGAGAGTGAGATGCCAGCTCCTTTCATTCAGTCAGTAGCTTCAATCATTTCTGGACGTTTTTCAATGGCAAAAATCAATGAATATTGTAAATGCACAAACAGTAATTTCTCCGCATTGCAAGGTGCAATTCTGAAATTTTTTGCTTTTTCCTGCTCCTCTTAGCATGATAAAGAAGATTCAAAGAGAGTGAGATGCCAGCTCCTTTCATTCAGTCAGTAGCTTCAAACATTTCTGGTATATGAATAACATGATGTTTTTCAATGGCAAAAATCAATGAATATTGTAAATGCACAAACAGTAATTTCTCCGCATTGCAAGGTGCAATTCTGAAATTTTTTGCTTTTTCCTGCTCCTCTTAGCATGATAAAGAAGATTCAAAGAGAGTGAGATGCCAGCTCCTTTCATTCAGTCAGTAGCTTCAATCATTTCTGGACGTTTTTCAATGGCAAAAATCAATGAATATTGTAAATGCACAAACAGTAATTTCTCCGCATTGCAAGGTGCAATTCTGAAATTTTTTGCTTTTTCCTGCTCCTCTTAGCAAGATAAAGAAGATTCAAAGAGAGTGAGATGCCAGCTCCTTTCATTCAGTCAGTAGCTTCAAACATTTCTGGTATATGAATAACATGATGTTTTTCCATGGCAAAAATCAATGAATATTGTAAATGCACAAACAGTAATTTCTCCGCATTGCAAGGTGCAATTCTGAAATTTTTTGCTTTTTCCTGCTCCTCTTAGCATGATAAAGAAGATTCAAAGAGAGTGAGATGCCAGCTCATTTCATTCAGTCAGTAGCTTCAATCATTTCTGGACGTTTTTCAATGGCAAAAATCAATGAATATTGTAAATGCACAAACAGTAATTTCTCCGCATTGCAAGGTGCAATTCTGAAATTTTTTGCTTTTTCCTGCTCCTCTTAGCATGATAAAGAAGATTCAAAGAGAGTGAGATGCCAGCTCCTTTCATTCAGTCAGTAGCTTCAAACATTTCTGGTATATGAATAACATGATGTTTTTCAATGGCAAAAATCAATGAATATTGTAAATGCACAAACAGTAATTTCTCCGCATTGAAAGGTGCAATTCTGAAATTTTTTTGCTTTTTCCTGCTCCTCTTAGCATGATAAAGAAGATTCAAAGAGAGTGAGATGCCAGCTCCTTTCATTCAGTCAGTAGCTTCAATCATTTCTGGACGTTTTTCAATGGCAAAAATCATTGAATATTGTAAATGCACAAACAGTAATTTCTCCGCATTGCAAGGTGCAATTCTGAAATTTTTTGCTTTTTCCTGCTCCTCTTAGCATGATAAAGAAGATTCAAAGAGAGTGAGATGCCAGCTCCTTTCATTCAGTCAGTAGCTTCAATCATTTCTGGTATATGAATAACATGATGTTTTTCAATGGCAAAAATCAATGAATATTGTAAATGCACAAACAGTAATTTCTCCGCATTGCAAGGTGCAATTCTGAAATTTTTTGCTTTTTCCTGCTCCTCTTAGCATGATAAAGAAGATTCAAAGAGAGTGAGATGCCAGCCCCTTTCATTCAGTCAGTAGCTTCAATCATTTCTGGACGTTTTTCAATGGCAAAAATCAATGAATATTGTAAATGCACAAACAGTAATTTCTCCGCATTGCAAGGTGCAATTCTGAAATTTTTTGCTTTTTCCTGCTCCTCTTAGCATGATAAAGAAGATTCAAAGAGACTGAGATGCCAGCTCCTTTCATTCAGTCAGTAGCTTCAATCATTTCTGGACGTTTTTCAATGGCAAAAATCAATGAATATTGTAAATGCACAAACAGTAATTTCTCCGCATTGCAAGGTGCAATTCTGAAATTTTTTGCTTTTTCCTGCTCCTCTTAGCATGATAAAGAAGATTCAAAGAGAGTGAGATGCCAGCTCCTTTCATTCAGTCAGTAGCTTCAAACATTTCTGGTATATGAATAACATGATGTTTTTCAATGGCAAAAATCAATGAATATTGTAAATGCACAAACAGTAATTTCTCCGCATTGCAAGGTGCAATTCTGAAATTTTTTGCTTTTTCCTGCTCCTCTTAGTATGATAAAGAAGATTCAAAGAGAGTGAGATGCCAGCTCCTTTCATTCAGTCAGTAGCTTCAATCATTTCTGGACGTTTTTCAATGGCAAAAATCATTGAATATTGTAAATGCACAAACAGTAATTTCTCCGCATTGCAAGGTGCAATTCTGAAATTTTTTGCTTTTTCCTGCTCCTCTTAGCATGATAAAGAAGATTCAAAGAGAGTGAGATGCCAGCTCCTTTCATTCAGTCAGTAGCTTCAATCATTTCTGGTATATGAATAACATGATGTTTTTCAATGGCAAAAATCAATGAATATTGTAAATGCACAAACAGTAATTTCTCTGCATTGCAAGGTGCAATTCTGAAATTTTTTGCTTTTTCCTGCTCCTCTAAGCATGATAAAGAAGATTCAAAGAGAGTGAGATGCCAGCTCCTTTCATTCAGTCAGTAGCTTCAATCATTTCTGGACGTTTTTCAATGGCAAAAATCAATGAATATTGTAAATGCACAAACAGTAATTTCTCCGCATTGCAAGGTGCAATTCTGAAATTTTTTGCTTTTTCCTGCTCCTCTTAGCATGATAAAGAAGATTCAAAGAGAGTGAGATGCCAGCTCCTTTCATTCAGTCAGTAGCTTCAAACATTTCTGGTATATGAATAACATGATGTTTTTCAATGGCAAAAATCAATGAATATTGTAAATGCACAAACAGTAATTTCTCCGCATTGCAAGGTGCAATTCTGAAATTTTTTGCTTTTTCCTGCTCCTCTTAGCATGATAAAGAAGATTCAAAGAGAGTGAGATGCCAGCTCCTTTCATTCAGTCAGTAGCTTCAATCATTTCTGGACGTTTTTCAATGGCAAAAATCAATGAATATTGTAAATGCACAAACAGTAATTTCTCCGCATTGCAAGGTGCAATTCTGAAATTTTTTGCTTTTTCCTGCTCCTCTTAGCAAGATAAAGAAGATTCAAAGAGAGTGAGATGCCAGCTCCTTTCATTCAGTCAGTAGCTTCAAACATTTCTGGTATATGAATAACATGATGTTTTTCCATGGCAAAAATCAATGAATATTGTAAATGCACAAACAGTAATTTCTCCGCATTGCAAGGTGCAATTCTGAAATTTTTTGCTTTTTCCTGCTCCTCTTAGCATGATAAAGAAGATTCAAAGAGAGTGAGATGCCAGCTCCTTTCATTCAGTCAGTAGCTTCAATCATTTCTGGACGTTTTTCAATGGCAAAAATCAATGAATATTGTAAATGCACAAACAGTAATTTCTCCGCATTGCAAGGTGCAATTCTGAAATTTTTTGCTTTTTCCTGCTCCTCTTAGCATGATAAACAAGATTCAAAGAGAGTGAGATGCCAGCTCCTTTCATTCAGTCAGTAGCTTCAATCATTTCTGGACGTTTTTCAATGGCAAAAATCAATGAATATTGTAAATGCACAAACAGTAATTTCTCCGCATTGCAAGGTGCAATTCTGAAATTTTTTGCTTTTTCCTGCTCCTCTTAGCATGATAAAGAAGATTCAAAGAGAGTGAGATGCCAGCTCCTTTCATTCAGTCAGTAGCTTCAAACATTTCTGGTATATGAATAACATGATGTTTTTCAATGGCAAAAATCAATGAATATTGTAAATGCACAAACAGTAATTTCTCCGCATTGAAAGGTGCAATTCTGAAATTTTTTTGCTTTTTCCTGCTCCTCTTAGCATGATAAAGAAGATTCAAAGAGAGTGAGATGCCAGCTCCTTTCATTCAGTCAGTAGCTTCAATCATTTCTGGACGTTTTTCAATGGCAAAAATCAATGAATATTGTAAATGCACAAACAGTAATTTCTCCGCATTGCAAGGTGCAATTCTGAAATTTTTTGCTTTTTCCTGCTCCTCTTAGCATGATAAACAAGATTCAAAGAGAGTGAGATGCCAACTCCTTTCATTCAGTCAGTAGCTTCAATCATTTCTGGACGTTTTTCAATGGCAAAAATCAATGAATATTGTAAATGCACAAACAGTAATTTCTCCGCATTGCAAGGTGCAATTCTGAAATTTTTTGCTTTTTCCTGCTCCTCTTAGCAAGATAAACAAGATTCAAAGAGAGTGAGATGCCAGCTCCTTTCATTCAGTCAGTAGCTTCAATCATTTCTGGACGTTTTTCAATGGCAAAAATCAATGAATATTGTAAATGCACAAACAGTAATTTCTCCGCATTGCAAGGTGCAATTCTGAAATTTTTTGCTTTTTCCTGCTCCTCTTAGCATGATAAACAAGATTCAAAGAGAATGAGATGCCAGCTCCTTTCATTCAGTCAGTAGCTTCAATCATTTCTGGACGTTTTTCAATGGCAAAAATCATTGAATATTGTAAATGCACAAACAGTAATTTCTCCGCATTGCAAGGTGCAATTCTGAAATTTTTTGCTTTTTCCTGCTCCTCTTAGCATGATAAAGAAGATTCAAAGAGAGTGAGATGCCAGCTCCTTTCATTCAGTCAGTAGCTTCAAACATTTCTGGTATATGAATAACATGATGTTTTTCAATGGCAAAAATCAATGAATATTGTAAATGCACAAACAGTAATTTCTCCGCATTGCAAGGTGCAATTCTGAAATTTTTTGCTTTTTCCTGCTCCTCTTAGCATGATAAAGAAGATTCAAAGAGAGTGAGATGCCAGCTCCTTTCATTCAGTCAGTAGCTTCAATCATTTCTGGATGTTTTTCAATGGCAAAAATCAATGAATATTGTAAATGCACAAACAGTAATTTCTCCGCATTGCAAGGTGCAATTCTGAAATTGTTTGCTTTTTCCTGCTCCTCTTAGCATGATAAAGAAGATTCAAAGAGAGTGAGATGCCAGCTCCTTTCATTCAGTCAGTAGCTTCAAACATTTCTGGTATATGAATAACATGATGTTTTTCAATGGCAAAAATCAATGAATATTGTAAATGCACAAATAGTAATTTCTCCGCATTGCAAGGTGCAATTCTGAAATTTTTTGCTTTTTCCTGCTCCTCTTAGCATGATAAAGAAGATTCAAAGAGAGTGAGATGCCAGCTCCTTTCATTCAGTCAGTAGCTTCAATCATTTCTGGACGTTTTTCAATGGCAAAAATCAATGAATATTGTAAATGCACAAACAGTAATTTCTCCGCATTGCAAGGTGCAATTCTGAAATTTTTTGCTTTTTCCTGCTCCTCTTAGCATGATAAAGAAGATTCAAAGAGAGTGAGATGCCAGCTCCTTTCATTCAGTCAGTAGCTTCAATCATTTCTGGACGTTTTTCAATGGCAAAAATCAATGAATATTGTAAATGCACAAAGAGTAATTTCTCCGCATTGCAAGGTGCAATTCTGAAATTTTTTGCTTTTTCCTGCTCCTCTTAGCATGATAAAGAAGATTCAAAGAGAGTGAGATGCCAGCTCCTTTCATTCAGTCAGTAGCTTCAATCATTTCTGGTATATGAATAACATGATGTTTTTCAATGGCAAAAATCAATGAATATTGTAAATGCACAAACAGTAATTTCTCCGCATTGCAAGGTGCAATTCTGAAATTTTTTGCTTTTTCCTGCTCCTCTAAGCATGATAAAGAAGATTCAAAGAGAGTGAGATGCCAGCTCCTTTCATTCAGTCAGTAGCTTCAATCATTTCTGGACGTTTTTCAATGGCAAAAATCAATGAATATTGTAAATGCACAAACAGTAATTTCTCCGCATTGCAAGGTGCAATTCTGAAATTTTTTGCTTTTTCCTGCTCCTCTTAGCATGATAAAGAAGATTCAAAGAGAGTGAGATGCCAGCTCCTTTCATTCAGTCAGTAGCTTTAAACATTTCTGGTATATGAATAACATGATGTTTTTCAATGGCAAAAATCAATGAATATTGTAAATGCACAAACAGTAATTTCTCCGCATTGCAAGGTGCAATTCTGAAATTTTTTGCTTTTTCCTGCTCCTCTTAGCATGATAAAGAAGATTCAAAGAGAGTGAGATGCCAGCTCCTTTCATTCAGTCAGTAGCTTCAATCATTTCTGGACGTTTTTCAATGGCAAAAATCAATGAATATTGTAAATGCACAAACAGTAATTTCTCCGCATTGCAAGGTGCAATTCTGAAATTTTTTGCTTTTTCCTGCTCCTCTTAGCAAGATAAAGAAGATTCAAAGAGAGTGAGATGCCAGCTCCTTTCATTCAGTCAGTAGCTTCAAACATTTCTGGTATATGAATAACATGATGTTTTTCAATGGCAAAAATCAATGAATATTGTAAATGCACAAACAGTAATTTCTCCGCATTGCAAGGTGCAATTCTGAAATTTTTTGATTTTTCCTGCTCCTCTTAGCATGATAAAGAAGATTCAAAGAGAGTGAGATGCCAGCTCCTTTCATTCAGTCAGTAGCTTCAATCATTTCTGGACGTTTTTCAATGGCAAAAATCAATGAATATTGTAAATGCACAAACAGTAATTTCTCCGCATTGCAAGGTGCAATTCTGAAATTTTTTGCTTTTTCCTGCTCCTCTTAGCATGATAAACAAGATTCAAAGAGAGTGAGATGCCAGCTCCTTTCATTCAGTCAGTAGCTTCAATCATTTCTGGACGTTTTTCAATGGCAAAAATCAATGAATATTGTAAATGCACAAACAGTAATTTCTCCGCATTGCAAGGTGCAATTCTGAAATTTTTTGCTTTTTCCTGCTCCTCTTAGCATGATAAAGAAGATTCAAAGAGAGTGAGATGCCAGCTCCTTTCATTCAGTCAGTAGCTTCAATCATTTCTGGACGTTTTTCAATGGCAAAAATCAATGAATATTGTAAATGCACAAACAGTAATTTCTCCGCATTGCAAGGTGCAATTCTGAAATTTTTTGCTTTTTCCTGCTCCTCTTAGCAAGATAAAGAAGATTCAAAGAGAGTGAGATGCCAGCTCCTTTCATTCAGTCAGTAGCTTCAAACATTTCTGGTATATGAATAACATGATGTTTTTCAATGGCAAAAATCAATGAATATTGTAAATGCACAAACAGTAATTTCTCCGCATTGCAAGGTGCAATTCTGAAATTTTTTGCTTTTTCCTGCTCCTCTTAGCATGATAAAGAAGATTCAAAGAGAGTGAGATGCCAGCTCCTTTCATTCAGTCAGTAGCTTCAATCATTTCTGGACGTTTTTCAATGGCAAAAATCAATGAATA
Organism: Phyllobates terribilis; assembly: GCF_046119375.1. Lineage (NCBI taxonomy): Eukaryota > Metazoa > Chordata > Amphibia > Anura > Dendrobatidae > Phyllobates > Phyllobates terribilis. The sequence continues at coordinate 14,249 of NW_027362893.1, forward strand.
TTGTAAATGCACAAACAGTAATTTCTCCGCATTGCAAGGTGCAATTCTGAAATTTTTTGCTTTTTCCTGCTCCTCTTAGCAAGATAAAGAAGATTCAAAGAGAGTGAGATGCCAGCTCCTTTCATTCAGTCAGTAGCTTCAAACATTTCTGGTATATGAATAACATGATGTTTTTCAATGGCAAAAATCAATGAATATTGTAAATGCACAAACAGTAATTTCTCCGCATTGCAAGGTGCAATTCTGAAATTTTTTGCTTTTTCCTGCTCCTCTTAGCATGATAAAGAAGATTCAAAGAGAGTGAGATGCCAGCTCCTTTCATTCAGTCAGTAGCTTCAATCATTTCTGGACGTTTTTCAATGGCAAAAATCAATGAATATTGTAAATGCACAAACAGTAATTTCTCCGCATTGCAAGGTGCAATTCTGAAATTTTTTGCTTTTTCCTGCTCCTCTTAGCATGATAAACAAGATTCAAAGAGAGTGAGATGCCAGCTCCTTTCATTCAGTCAGTAGCTTCAATCATTTCTGGACGTTTTTCAATGGCAAAAATCAATGAATATTGTAAATGCACAAACAGTAATTTCTCCGCATTGCAAGGTGCAATTCTGAAATTTTTTGCTTTTTCCTGCTCCTCTTAGCATGATAAAGAAGATTCAAAGAGAGTGAGATGCCAGCTCCTTTCATTCAGTCAGTAGCTTCAAACATTTCTGGTATATGAATAACATGATGTTTTTCAATGGCAAAAATCAATGAATATTGTAAATGCACAAACAGTAATTTCTCCGCATTGAAAGGTGCAATTCTGAAATTTTTTGCTTTTTCCTGCTCCTCTTAGCATGATAAAGAAGATTCAAAGAGAGTGAGATGCCAGCTCCTTTCATTCAGTCAGTAGCTTCAATCATTTCTGGACGTTTTTCAATGGCAAAAATCAATGAATATTGTAAATGCACAAACAGTAATTTCTCCGCATTGCAAGGTGCAATTCTGAAATTTTTTGCTTTTTCCTGCTCCTCTTAGCATGATAAACAATATTCAAAGAGAGTGAGATGCCAGCTCCTTTCATTCAGTCAGTAGCTTCAATCATTTCTGGACGTTTTTCAATGGCAAAAATCAATGAATATTGTAAATGCACAAACAGTAATTTCTCCGCATTGCAAGGTGCAATTCTGAAATTTTTTGCTTTTTCCTGCTCCTCTTAGCAAGATAAACAAGATTCAAAGAGAGTGAGATGCCAGCTCCTTTCATTCAGTCAGTAGCTTCAATCATTTCTGGACGTTTTTCAATGGCAAAAATCAATGAATATTGTAAATGCACAAATAGTAATTTCTCCGCATTGCAAGGTGCAATTCTGAAATTTTTTGCTTTTTCCTGCTCCTCTTAGCATGATAAAGAAGATTCAAAGAGAGTGAGATGCCAGCTCCTTTCATTCAGTCAGTAGCTTCAATCATTTCTGGACGTTTTTCAATGGCAAAAATCAATGAATATTGTAAATGCACAAACAGTAATTTCTCCGCATTGCAAGGTGCAATTCTGAAATTTTTTGCTTTTTCCTGCTCCTCTTAGCATGATAAAGAAGATTCAAAGAGAGTGAGATGCCAGCTCCTTTCATTCAGTCAGTAGCTTCAATCATTTCTGGACGTTTTTCAATGGCAAAAATCAATGAATATTGTAAATGCACAAAGAGTAATTTCTCCGCATTGCAAGGTGCAATTCTGAAATTTTTTGCTTTTTCCTGCTCCTCTTAGCATGATAAAGAAGATTCAAAGAGAGTGAGATGCCAGCTCCTTTCATTCAGTCAGTAGCTTCAATCATTTCTGGTATATGAATAACATGATGTTTTTCAAACCCAAAAATCAATGAATATTGTAAATGCACAAACAGTAATTTCTCCGCATTGCAAGGTGCAATTCTGAAATTTTTTGCTTTTTCCTGCTCCTCTAAGCATGATAAAGAAGATTCAAAGAGAGTGAGATGCCAGCTCCTTTCATTCAGTCAGTAGCTTCAATCATTTCTGGACGTTTTTCAATGGCAAAAATCAATGAATATTGTAAATGCACAAACAGTAATTTCTCCGCATTGCAAGGTGCAATTCTGAAATTTTTTGCTTTTTCCTGCTCCTCTTAGCATGATAAAGAAGATTCAAAGAGAGTGAGATGCCAGCTCCTTTCATTCAGTCAGTAGCTTCAAACATTTCTGGTATATGAATAACATGATGTTTTTCAATGGCAAAAATCAATGAATATTGTAAATGCACAAACAGTAATTTCTCCGCATTGCAAGGTGCAATTCTGAAATTTTTTGCTTTTTCCTGCTCCTCTTAGCATGATAAAGAAGATTCAAAGAGAGTGAGATGCCAGCTCCTTTCATTCAGTCAGTAGCTTCAATCATTTCTGGACGTTTTTCAATGGCAAAAATCAATGAATATTGTAAATGCACAAACAGTAATTTCTCCGCATTGCAAGGTGCAATTCTGAAATTTTTTGCTTTTTCCTGCTCCTCTTAGCAAGATAAAGAAGATTCAAAGAGAGTGAGATGCCAGCTCCTTTCATTCAGTCAGTAGCTTCAAACATTTCTGGTATATGAATAACATGATGTTTTTCAATGGCAAAAATCAATGAATATTGTAAATGCACAAACAGTAATTTCTCCGCATTGCAAGGTGCAATTCTGAAATTTTTTGCTTTTTCCTGCTCCTCTTAGCATGATAAAGAAGATTCAAAGAGAGTGAGATGCCAGCTCCTTTCATTCAGTCAGTAGCTTCAATCATTTCTGGACGTTTTTCAATGGCAAAAATCAATGAATATTGTAAATGCACAAACAGTAATTTCTCCGCATTGCAAGGTGCAATTCTGAAATTTTTTGCTTTTTCCTGCTCCTCTTAGCATGATAAACAAGATTCAAAGAGAGTGAGATGCCAGCTCCTTTCATTCAGTCAGTAGCTTCAATCATTTCTGGACGTTTTTCAATGGCAAAAATCAATGAATATTGTAAATGCACAAACAGTAATTTCTCCGCATTGCAATGTGCAATTCTGAAATTTTTTGCTTTTTCCTGCTCCTCTTAGCATGATAAAGAAGATTCAAAGAGAGTGAGATGCCAGCTCCTTTCATTCAGTCAGTAGCTTCAAACATTTCTGGTATATGAATAACATGATGTTTTTCAATGGCAAAAATCAATGAATATTGTAAATGCACAAACAGTAATTTCTCCGCATTGAAAGGTGCAATTCTGAAATTTTTTGCTTTTTCCTGCTCCTCTTAGCATGATAAAGAAGATTCAAAGAGAGTGAGATGCCAGCTCCTTTCATTCAGTCAGTAGCTTCAATCATTTCTGGACGTTTTTCAATGGCAAAAATCAATGAATATTGTAAATGCACAAACAGTAATTTCTCCGCATTGCAAGGTGCAATTCTGAAATTTTTTGCTTTTTCCTGCTCCTCTTAGCATGATAAAGAAGATTCAAAGAGAGTGAGATGCCAGCTCCTTTCATTCAGTCAGTAGCTTCAATCATTCCTGGACGTTTTTCAATGGCAAAAATCAATGAATATTGTAAATGCACAAACAGTAATTTCTCCGCATTGCAAGGTGCAATTCTGAAATTTTTTGCTTTTTCCTGCTCCTCTTAGCAAGATAAACAAGATTCAAAGAGAGTGAGATGCCAGCTCCTTTCATTCAGTCAGTAGCTTCAATCATTTCTGGACGTTTTTCAATGGCAAAAATCAATGAATATTGTAAATGCACAAACAGTAATTTCTCCGCATTGCAAGGTGCAATTCTGAAATTTTTTGCTTTTTCCTGCTCCTCTTAGCATGATAAACAAGATTCAAAGAGAATGAGATGCCAGCTCCTTTCATTCAGTCAGTAGCTTCAATCATTTCTGGACGTTTTTCAATGGCAAAAATCAATGAATATTGTAAATGCACAAACAGTAATTTCTCCGCATTGCAAGGTGCAATTCTGAAATTTTTTGCTTTTTCCTGCTCCTCTTAGCATGATAAAGAAGATTCAAAGAGAGTGAGATGCCAGCTCCTTTAATTCAGTCAGTAGCTTCAAACATTTCTGGTATATGAATAACATGATGTTTTTCAATGGCAAAAATCAATGAATATTGTAAATGCACAAACAGTAATTTCTCCGCATTGCAAGGTGCAATTCTGAAATTTTTTGCTTTTTCCTGCTCCTCTTAGCATGATAAAGAAGATTCAAAGAGAGTGAGATGCCAGCTCCTTTCATTCAGTCAGTAGCTTCAATCATTTCTGGACGTTTTTCAATGGCAAAAATCAATGAATATTGTAAATGCACAAACAGTAATTTCTCCGCATTGCAAGGTGCAATTCTGAATTTTTTTGCTTTTTCCTGCTCCTCTTAGCATGATAAAGAAGATTCAAAGAGAGTGAGATGCCAGCTCCTTTCATTCAGTCAGTAGCTTCAAACATTTCTGGTATATGAATAACATGATGTTTTTCAATGGCAAAAATCAATGAATATTGTAAATGCACAAACAGTAATTTCTCCGCATTGCAAGGTGCAATTTTGAAATTTTTTGCTTTTTCCTGCTCCTCTTAGCATGATAAAGAAGATTCAAAGAGAGTGAGATGCCAGCTCCTTTCATTCAGTCAGTAGCTTCAATCATTTCTTGACGTTTTTCAATGGCAAAAATCAATTAATATTGTAAATGCACAAACAGTAATTTCTCCGCATTGCAAGGTGCAATTCTGAAATTTTTTGCTTTTTCCTGCTCCTCTTAGCATGATAAACAAGATTCAAAGAGAGTGAGATGCCAGCTCCTTTCATTCAGTCAGTAGCTTCAATCATTTCTGGATGTTTTTCAATGGCAAAAATCAATGAATATTGTAAATGCACAAACAGTAATTTCTCCGCATTGCAAGGTGCAATTCTGAAATTTTTTGCTTTTTTCTGCTCCTCTTAGCATGATAAAGAAGATTCAAAGAGAGTGAGATGCCAGCTCCTTTCATTCAGTCAGTAGCTTCAAACATTTCTGGTATATGAATAACATGATGTTTTTCAATGGCAAAAATCAATGAATATTGTAAATGCACAAACAGTAATTTCTCCGCATTGCAAGGTGCAATTCTGAAATTTTTTGCTTTTTCCTGCTCCTCTTAGCATGATAAAGAAGATTCAAAGAGAGTGAGATGCCAGCTCCTTTCATTCAGTCAGTAGCTTCAATCATTTTTCGACGTTTTTCAATGGCAAAAATCAATGAATATTGTAAATGCACAAACAGTAATTTCTCCGCATTGCAAGGTGCAATTCTGAAATTTTTTGCTTTTTCCTGCTCCTCTTAGCATGATAAAGAAGATTCAAAGAGAGTGAGATGCCAGCTCCTTTCATTCAGTCAGTAGCTTCAAACATTTCTGGTATATGAATAACATGATGTTTTTCAATGGCAAAAATCAATGAATATTGTAAATGCACAAACAGTAATTTCTCCGCATTGCAAGGTGCAATTCTGAAATTTTTTGCTTTTTCCTGCTCCTCTTAGCATGATAAACAAGATTCAAAGAGAGTGAGATGCCAGCTCCTTTCATTCAGTCAGTAGCTTCAATCATTTCTGGATGTTTTTCAATGGCAAAAATCAATGAATATTGTAAATGCACAAACAGTAATTTCTCCGCATTGCAAGGTGCAATTCTGAAATTTTTTGCTTTTTCCTGCTCCTCTTAGCATGATAAAGAAGATTCAAAGAGAGTGAGATGCCAGCTCCTTTCATTCAGTCAGTAGCTTCAATCATTTCTGGACGTTTTTCAATGGCAAAAATCATTGAATATTGTAAATGCACAAACAGTAATTTCTCCGCATTGCAAGGTGCAATTCTGAAATTTTTTGCTTTTTCCTGCTCCTCTTAGCATGATAAAGAAGATTCAAAGAGAGTGAGATGCCAGCTCCTTTCATTCAGTCAGTAGCTTCAATCATTTCTGGTATATGAATAACATGATGTTTTTCAATGGCAAAAATCAATGAATATTGTAAATGCACAAACAGTAATTTCTCCGCATTGCAAGGTGCAATTCTGAAATTTTTTGCTTTTTCCTGCTCCTCTAAGCATGATAAAGAAGATTCAAAGAGAGTGAGATGCCAGCTCCTTTCATTCAGTCAGTAGCTTCAATCATTTCTGGACGTTTTTCAATGGCAAAAATCAATGAATATTGTAAATGCACAAACAGTAATTTCTCCGCATTGCAAGGTGCAATTCTGAAATTTTTTGCTTTTTCCTGCTCCTCTTAGCAAGATAAAGAAGATTCAAAGAGAGTGAGATGCCAGCTCCTTTCATTCAGTCAGTAGCTTCAAACATTTCTGGTATATGAATAACATGATGTTTTTCAATGGCAAAAATCAATGAATATTGTAAATGCACAAACAGTAATTTCTCCGCATTGCAAGGTGCAATTCTGAAATTTTTTGCTTTTTCCTGCTCCTCTTAGCATGATAAAGAAGATTCAAAGAGAGTGAGATGCCAGCTCCTTTCATTCAGTCAGTAGCTTCAATCATTTCTGGACGTTTTTCAATGGCAAAAATCAATGAATATTGTAAATGCACAAACAGTAATTTCTCCGCATTGCAAGGTGCAATTCTGAAATTTTTTGCTTTTTCCTGCTCCTCTTAGCATGATAAACAAGATTCAAAGAGAGTGAGATGCCAGCTCCTTTCATTCAGTCAGTAGCTTCAATCATTTCTGGACGTTTTTCAATGGCAAAAATCAATGAATATTGTAAATGCACAAACAGTAATTTCTCCGCATTGCAAGGTGCAATTCTGAAATTTTTTGCTTTTTCCTGCTCCTCTTAGCATGATAAAGAAGATTCAAAGAGAGTGAGATGCCAGCTCCTTTCATTCAGTCAGTAGCTTCAAACATTTCTGGTATATGAATAACATGATGTTTTTCAATGGCAAAAATCAATGAATATTGTAAATGCACAAACAGTAATTTCTCCGCATTGAAAGGTGCAATTCTGAAATTTTTTGCTTTTTCCTGCTCCTCTTAGCATGATAAAGAAGATTCAAAGAGAGTGAGATGCCAGCTCCTTTCATTCAGTCAGTAGCTTCAATCATTTCTGGACGTTTTTCAATGGCAAAAATCAATGAATATTGTAAATGCACAAACAGTAATTTCTCCGCATTGCAAGGTGCAATTCTGAAATTTTTTGCTTTTTCCTGCTCCTCTTAGCATGATAAACAAGATTCAAAGAGAGTGAGATGCCAGCTCCTTTCATTCAGTCAGTAGCTTCAATCATTTCTGGACGTTTTTCAATGGCAAAAATCAATGAATATTGTAAATGCACAAACAGTAATTTCTCCGCATTGCAAGGTGCAATTCTGAAATTTTTTGCTTTTTCCTGCTCATCTTAGCAAGATAAACAAGATTCAAAGAGAGTGAGATGCCAGCTCCTTTCATTCAGTCAGTAGCTTCAATCATTTCTGGACGTTTTTCAATGGCAAAAATCAATGAATATTGTAAATGCACAAACAGTAATTTCTCCGCATTGCAAGGTGCAATTCTGAAATTTTTTGCTTTTTCCTGCTCCTCTTAGCATGATAAACAAGATTCAAAGAGAATGAGATGCCAGCTCCTTTCATTCAGTCAGTAGCTTCAATCATTTCTGGACGTTTTTCAAAGGCAAAAATCAATGAATATTGTAAATGCACAAACAGTAATTTCTCCGCATTGCAAGGTGCAATTCTGAAATTTTTTGCTTTTTCCTGCTCCTCTTAGCATGATAAAGAAGATTCAAAGAGAGTGAGATGCCAGCTCCTTTCATTCAGTCAGTAGCTTCAAACATTTCTGGTATATGAATAACATGATGTTTTTCAATGGCAAAAATCAATGAATATTGTAAATGCACAAACAGTAATTTCTCCGCATTGCAAGGTGCAATTCTGAAATTTTTTGCTTTTTCCTGCTCCTCTTAGCATGATAAAGAAGATTCAAAGAGAGTGAGATGCCAGCTCCTTTCATTCAGTCAGTAGCTTCAATCATTTCTGGACGTTTTTCAATGGCAAAAATCAATGAATATTGTAAATGCACAAACAGTAATTTCTCCGCATTGCAAGGTGCAATTCTGAATTTTTTTGCTTTTTCCTGCTCCTCTTAGCATGATAAAGAAGATTCAAAGAGAGTGAGATGCCAGCTCCTTTCATTCAGTCAGTAGCTTCAAACATTTCTGGTATATGAATAACATGATGTTTTTCAATGGCAAAAATCAATGAATATTGTAAATGCACAAACAGTAATTTCTCCGCATTGCAAGGTGCAATTCTGAAATTTTTTGCTTTTTCCTGCTCCTCTTAGCATGATAAAGAAGATTCAAAGAGAGTGAGATGCCAGCTCCTTTCATTCAGTCAGTAGCTTCAATCATTTCTGGACGTTTTTCAATGGCAAAAATCAATGAATATTGTAAATGCACAAACAGTAATTTCTCCGCATTGCAAGGTGCAATTCTGAAATTTTTTGCTTTTTCCTGCTCCTCTTAGCATGATAAACAAGATTCAAAGAGAGTGAGATGCCAGCTCCTTTGATTCAGTCAGTAGCTTCAATCATTTCTGGACGTTTTTCAATGGCAAAAATCAATGAATATTGTAAATGCACAAACAGTAATTTCTCCGCATTGCAAGGTGCAATTCTGAAATTTTTTGCTTTTTCCTGCTCCTCTTAGCATGATAAAGAAGATTCAAAGAGAGTGAGATGCCAGCTCCTTTCATTCAGTCAGTAGCTTCAAACATTTCTGGTATATGAATAACATGATGTTTTTCAATGGCAAAAATCAATGAATATTGTAAATGCACAAACAGTAATTTCTCCGCATTGAAAGGTGCAATTCTGAAATTTTTTGCTTTTTCCTGCTCCTCTTAGCATGATAAAGAAGATTCAAAGAGAGTGAGATGCCAGCTCCTTTCATTCAGTCAGTAGCTTCAATCATTTCTGGACGTTTTTCAATGGCAAAAATCAATGAATATTGTAAATGCACAAACAGTAATTTCTCCGCATTGCAAGGTGCAATTCTGAAATTTTTTGCTTTTTCCTGCTCCTCTTAGCATGATAAACAATATTCAAAGAGAGTGAGATGCCAGCTCCTTTCATTCAGTCAGTAGCTTCAATCATTTCTGGACGTTTTTCAATGGCAAAAATCAATGAATATTGTAAATGCACAAACAGTAATTTCTCCGCATTGCAAGGTGCAATTCTGAAATTTTTTGCTTTTTCCTGCTCCTCTTAGCAAGATAAACAAGATTCAAAGAGAGTGAGATGCCAGCTCCTTTCATTCAGTCAGTAGCTTCAATCATTTCTGGACGTTTTTCAATGGCAAAAATCAATGAATATTGTAAATGCACAAATAGTAATTTCTCCGCATTGCAAGGTGCAATTCTGAAATTTTTTGCTTTTTCCTGCTCCTCTTAGCATGATAAAGAAGATTCAAAGAGAGTGAGATGCCAGCTCCTTTCATTCAGTCAGTAGCTTCAATCATTTCTGGACGTTTTTCAATGGCAAAAATCAATGAATATTGTAAATGCACAAACAGTAATTTCTCCGCATTGCAAGGTGCAATTCTGAAATTTTTTGCTTTTTCCTGCTCCTCTTAGCATGATAAAGAAGATTCAAAGAGAGTGAGATGCCAGCTCCTTTCATTCAGTCAGTAGCTTCAATCATTTCTGGACGTTTTTCAATGGCAAAAATCAATGAATATTGTAAATGCACAAAGAGTAATTTCTCCGCATTGCAAGGTGCAATTCTGAAATTTTTTGCTTTTTCCTGCTCCTCTTAGCATGATAAAGAAGATTCAAAGAGAGTGAGATGCCAGCTCCTTTCATTCAGTCAGTAGCTTCAATCATTTCTGGTATATGAATAACATGATGTTTTTCAATGGCAAAAATCAATGAATATTGTAAATGCACAAACAGTAATTTCTCCGCATTGCAAGGTGCAATTCTGAAATTTTTTGCTTTTTCCTGCTCCTCTAAGCATGATAAAGAAGATTCAAAGAGAGTGAGATGCCAGCTCCTTTCATTCAGTCAGTAGCTTCAATCATTTCTGGACGTTTTTCAATGGCAAAAATCAATGAATATTGTAAATGCACAAACAGTAATTTCTCCGCATTGCAAGGTGCAATTCTGAAATTTTTTGCTTTTTCCTGCTCCTCTTAGCATGATAAAGAAGATTCAAAGAGAGTGAGATGCCAGCTCCTTTCATTCAGTCAGTAGCTTCAAACATTTCTGGTATATGAATAACATGATGTTTTTCAATGGCAAAAATCAATGAATATTGTAAATGCACAAACAGTAATTTCTCCGCATTGCAAGGTGCAATTCTGAAATTTTTTGCTTTTTCCTGCTCCTCTTAGCGTGATAAAGAAGATTCAAAGAGAGTGAGATGCCAGCTCCTTTCATTCAGTCAGTAGCTTCAATCATTTCTGGACGTTTTTCAATGGCAAAAATCAATGAATATTGTAAATGCACAAACAGTAATTTCTCCGCATTGCAAGGTGCAATTCTGAAATTTTTTGCTTTTTCCTGCTCCTCTTAGCATGATAAAGAAGATTCAAAGAGAGTGAGATGCCAGCTCCTTTCATTCAGTCAGTAGCTTCAATCATTTCTTGACGTTTTTCAATGGCAAAAATCAATTAATATTGTAAATGCACAAACAGTAATTTCTCCGCATTGCAAGGTGCAATTCTGAAATTTTTTGCTTTTTCCTGCTCCTCTTAGCATGATAAACAAGATTCAAAGAGAGTGAGATGCCAGCTCCTTTCATTCAGTCAGTAGCTTCAATCATTTCTGGATGTTTTTCAATGGCAAAAATCAATGAATATTGTAAATGCACAAACAGTAATTTCTCCGCATTGCAAGGTGCAATTCTGAAATTTTTTGCTTTTTTCTGCTCCTCTTAGCATGATAAAGAAGATTCAAAGAGAGTGAGATGCCAGCTCCTTTCATTCAGTCAGTAGCTTCAAACATTTCTGGTATATGAATAACATGATGTTTTTCAATGGCAAAAATCAATGAATATTGTAAATGCACAAACAGTAATTTCTCCGCATTGCAAGGTGCAATTCTGAAATTTTTTGCTTTTTCCTGCTCCTCTTAGCATGATAAAGAAGATTCAAAGAGAGTGAGATGCCAGCTCCTTTCATTCAGTCAGTAGCTTCAATCATTTCTCGACGTTTTTCAATGGCAAAAATCAATGAATATTGTAAATGCACAAACAGTAATTTCTCCGCATTGCAAGGTGCAATTCTGAAATTTTTTGCTTTTTCCTGCTCCTCTTAGCATGATAAAGAAGATTCAAAGAGAGTGAGATGCCAGCTCCTTTCATTCAGTCAGTAGCTTCAAACATTTCTGGTATATGAATAACATGATGTTTTTCAATGGCAAAAATCAATGAATATTGTAAATGCACAAACAGTAATTTCTCCGCATTGCAAGGTGCAATTCTGAAATTTTTTGCTTTTTCCTGCTCCTCTTAGCATGATAAACAAGATTCAAAGAGAGTGAGATGCCAGCTCCTTTCATTCAGTCAGTAGCTTCAATCATTTCTGGATGTTTTTCAATGGCAAAAATCAATGAATATTGTAAATGCACAAACAGTAATTTCTCCGCATTGCAAGGTGCAATTCTGAAATTTTTTGCTTTTTCCTGCTCCTCTTAGCATGATAAAGAAGATTCAAAGAGAGTGAGATGCCAGCTCCTTTCATTCAGTCAGTAGCTTCAATCATTTCTGGACGTTTTTCAATGGCAAAAATCATTGAATATTGTAAATGCACAAACAGTAATTTCTCCGCATTGCAAGGTGCAATTCTGAAATTTTTTGCTTTTTCCTGCTCCTCTTAGCATGATAAAGAAGATTCAAAGAGAGTGAGATGCCAGCTCCTTTCATTCAGTCAGTAGCTTCAATCATTTCTGGTATATGAATAACATGATGTTTTTCAATGGCAAAAATCAATGAATATTGTAAATGCACAAACAGTAATTTCTCCGCATTGCAAGGTGCAATTCTGAAATTTTTTGCTTTTTCCTGCTCCTCTAAGCATGATAAAGAAGATTCAAAGAGAGTGAGATGCCAGCTCCTTTCATTCAGTCAGTAGCTTCAATCATTTCTGGACGTTTTTCAATGGCAAAAATCAATGAATATTGTAAATGCACAAACAGTAATTTCTCCGCATTGCAAGGTGCAATTCTGAAATTTTTTGCTTTTTCCTGCTCCTCTTAGCATGATAAAGAAGATTCAAAGAGAGTGAGATGCCAGCTCCTTTCATTCAGTCAGTAGCTTCAAACATTTCTGGTATATGAATAACATGATGTTTTTCAATGGCAAAAATCAATGAATATTGTAAATGCACAAACAGTAATTTCTCCGCATTGCAAGGTGCAATTCTGAAATTTTTTGCTTTTTCCTGCTCCTCTTAGCATGATAAAGAAGATTCAAAGAGAGTGAGATGCCAGCTCCTTTCATTCAGTCAGTAGCTTCAATCATTTCTGGACGTTTTTCAATGGCAAAAATCAATGAATATTGTAAATGCACAAACAGTAATTTCTCCGCATTGCAAGGTGCAATTCTGAAATTTTTTGCTTTTTCCTGCTCCTCTTAGCAAGATAAAGAAGATTCAAAGAGAGTGAGATGCCAGCTCCTTTCATTCAGTCAGTAGCTTCAAACATTTCTGGTATATGAATAACATGATGTTTTTCAATGGCAAAAATCAATGAATATTGTAAATGCACAAACAGTAATTTCTCCGCATTGCAAGGTGCAATTCTGAAATTTTTTGCTTTTTCCTGCTCCTCTTAGCATGATAAAGAAGATTCAAAGAGAGTGAGATGCCAGCTCCTTTCATTCAGTCAGTAGCTTCAATCATTTCTGGACGTTTTTCAATGGCAAAAATCAATGAATATTGTAAATGCACAAACAGTAATTTCTCCGCATTGCAAGGTGCAATTCTGAAATTTTTTGCTTTTTCCTGCTCCTCTTAGCATGATAAACAAGATTCAAAGAGAGTGAGATGCCAGCTCCTTTGATTCAGTCAGTAGCTTCAATCATTTCTGGACGTTTTTCAATGGCAAAAATCAATGAATATTGTAAATGCACAAACAGTAATTTCTCCGCATTGCAAGGTGCAATTCTGAAATTTTTTGCTTTTTCCTGCTCCTCTTAGCATGATAAAGAAGATTCAAAGAGAGTGAGATGCCAGCTCCTTTCATTCAGTCAGTAGCTTCAAACATTTCTGGTATATGAATAACATGATGTTTTTCAATGGCAAAAATCAATGAATATTGTAAATGCACAAACAGTAATTTCTCCGCATTGAAAGGTGCAATTCTGAAATTTTTTGCTTTTTCCTGCTCCTCTTAGCATGATAAAGAAGATTCAAAGAGAGTGAGATGCCAGCTCCTTTCATTCAGTCAGTAGCTTCAATCATTTCTGGACGTTTTTCAATGGCAAAAATCAATGAATATTGTAAATGCACAAACAGTAATTTCTCCGCATTGCAAGGTGCAATTCTGAAATTTTTTGCTTTTTCCTGCTCCTCTTAGCATGATAAACAATATTCAAAGAGAGTGAGATGCCAGCTCCTTTCATTCAGTCAGTAGCTTCAATCATTTCTGGACGTTTTTCAATGGCAAAAATCAATGAATATTGTAAATGCACAAACAGTAATTTCTCCGCATTGCAAGGTGCAATTCTGAAATTTTTTGCTTTTTCCTGCTCCTCTTAGCAAGATAAACAAGATTCAAAGAGAGTGAGATGCCAGCTCCTTTCATTCAGTCAGTAGCTTCAATCATTTCTGGACGTTTTTCAATGGCAAAAATCAATGAATATTGTAAATGCACAAATAGTAATTTCTCCGCATTGCAAGGTGCAATTCTGAAATTTTTTGCTTTTTCCTGCTCCTCTTAGCATGATAAAGAAGATTCAAAGAGAGTGAGATGCCAGCTCCTTTCATTCAGTCAGTAGCTTCAATCATTTCTGGACGTTTTTCAATGGCAAAAATCAATGAATATTGTAAATGCACAAACAGTAATTTCTCCGCATTGCAAGGTGCAATTCTGAAATTTTTTGCTTTTTCCTGCTCCTCTTAGCATGATAAAGAAGATTCAAAGAGAGTGAGATGCCAGCTCCTTTCATTCAGTCAGTAGCTTCAATCATTTCTGGACGTTTTTCAATGGCAAAAATCAATGAATATTGTAAATGCACAAAGAGTAATTTCTCCGCATTGCAAGGTGCAATTCTGAAATTTTTTGCTTTTTCCTGCTCCTCTTAGCATGATAAAGAAGATTCAAAGAGAGTGAGATGCCAGCTCCTTTCATTCAGTCAGTAGCTTCAATCATTTCTGGTATATGAATAACATGATGTTTTTCAATGGCAAAAATCAATGAATATTGTAAATGCACAAACAGTAATTTCTCCGCATTGCAAGGTGCAATTCTGAAATTTTTTGCTTTTTCCTGCTCCTCTAAGCATGATAAAGAAGATTCAAAGAGAGTGAGATGCCAGCTCCTTTCATTCAGTCAGTAGCTTCAATCATTTCTGGACGTTTTTCAATGGCAAAAATCAATGAATATTGTAAATGCACAAACAGTAATTTCTCCGCATTGCAAGGTGCAATTCTGAAATTTTTTGCTTTTTCCTGCTCCTCTTAGCATGATAAAGAAGATTCAAAGAGAGTGAGATGCCAGCTCCTTTCATTCAGTCAGTAGCTTCAAACATTTCTGGTATATGAATAACATGATGTTTTTCAATGGCAAAAATCAATGAATATTGTAAATGCACAAACAGTAATTTCTCCGCATTGCAAGGTGCAATTCTGAAATTTTTTGCTTTTTCCTGCTCCTCTTAGCGTGATAAAGAAGATTCAAAGAGAGTGAGATGCCAGCTCCTTTCATTCAGTCAGTAGCTTCAATCATTTCTGGACGTTTTTCAATGGCAAAAATCAATGAATATTGTAAATGCACAAACAGTAATTTCTCCGCATTGCAAGGTGCAATTCTGAAATTTTTTGCTTTTTCCTGCTCCTCTTAGCATGATAAAGAAGATTCAAAGAGAGTGAGATGCCAGCTCCTTTCATTCAGTCAGTAGCTTCAATCATTTCTTGACGTTTTTCAATGGCAAAAATCAATTAATATTGTAAATGCACAAACAGTAATTTCTCCGCATTGCAAGGTGCAATTCTGAAATTTTTTGCTTTTTCCTGCTCCTCTTAGCATGATAAACAAGATTCAAAGAGAGTGAGATGCCAGCTCCTTTCATTCAGTCAGTAGCTTCAATCATTTCTGGATGTTTTTCAATGGCAAAAATCAATGAATATTGTAAATGCACAAACAGTAATTTCTCCGCATTGCAAGGTGCAATTCTGAAATTTTTTGCTTTTTTCTGCTCCTCTTAGCATGATAAAGAAGATTCAAAGAGAGTGAGATGCCAGCTCCTTTCATTCAGTCAGTAGCTTCAAACATTTCTGGTATATGAATAACATGATGTTTTTCAATGGCAAAAATCAATGAATATTGTAAATGCACAAACAGTAATTTCTCCGCATTGCAAGGTGCAATTCTGAAATTTTTTGCTTTTTCCTGCTCCTCTTAGCATGATAAAGAAGATTCAAAGAGAGTGAGATGCCAGCTCCTTTCATTCAGTCAGTAGCTTCAATCATTTCTCGACGTTTTTCAATGGCAAAAATCAATGAATATTGTAAATGCACAAACAGTAATTTCTCCGCATTGCAAGGTGCAATTCTGAAATTTTTTGCTTTTTCCTGCTCCTCTTAGCATGATAAAGAAGATTCAAAGAGAGTGAGATGCCAGCTCCTTTCATTCAGTCAGTAGCTTCAAACATTTCTGGTATATGAATAACATGATGTTTTTCAATGGCAAAAATCAATGAATATTGTAAATGCACAAACAGTAATTTCTCCGCATTGCAAGGTGCAATTCTGAAATTTTTTGCTTTTTCCTGCTCCTCTTAGCATGATAAACAAGATTCAAAGAGAGTGAGATGCCAGCTCCTTTCATTCAGTCAGTAGCTTCAATCATTTCTGGATGTTTTTCAATGGCAAAAATCAATGAATATTGTAAATGCACAAACAGTAATTTCTCCGCATTGCAAGGTGCAATTCTGAAATTTTTTGCTTTTTCCTGCTCCTCTTAGCATGATAAAGAAGATTCAAAGAGAGTGAGATGCCAGCTCCTTTCATTCAGTCAGTAGCTTCAATCATTTCTGGACGTTTTTCAATGGCAAAAATCATTGAATATTGTAAATGCACAAACAGTAATTTCTCCGCATTGCAAGGTGCAATTCTGAAATTTTTTGCTTTTTCCTGCTCCTCTTAGCATGATAAAGAAGATTCAAAGAGAGTGAGATGCCAGCTCCTTTCATTCAGTCAGTAGCTTCAATCATTTCTGGTATATGAATAACATGATGTTTTTCAATGGCAAAAATCAATGAATATTGTAAATGCACAAACAGTAATTTCTCCGCATTGCAAGGTGCAATTCTGAAATTTTTTGCTTTTTCCTGCTCCTCTAAGCATGATAAAGAAGATTCAAAGAGAGTGAGATGCCAGCTCCTTTCATTCAGTCAGTAGCTTCAATCATTTCTGGACGTTTTTCAATGGCAAAAATCAATGAATATTGTAAATGCACAAACAGTAATTTCTCCGCATTGCAAGGTGCAATTCTGAAATTTTTTGCTTTTTCCTGCTCCTCTTAGCATGATAAAGAAGATTCAAAGAGAGTGAGATGCCAGCTCCTTTCATTCAGTCAGTAGCTTCAAACATTTCTGGTATATGAATAACATGATGTTTTTCAATGGCAAAAATCAATGAATATTGTAAATGCACAAACAGTAATTTCTCCGCATTGCAAGGTGCAATTCTGAAATTTTTTGCTTTTTCCTGCTCCTCTTAGCATGATAAAGAAGATTCAAAGAGAGTGAGATGCCAGCTCCTTTCATTCAGTCAGTAGCTTCAATCATTTCTGGACGTTTTTCAATGGCAAAAATCAATGAATATTGTAAATGCACAAACAGTAATTTCTCCGCATTGCAAGGTGCAATTCTGAAATTTTTTGCTTTTTCCTGCTCCTCTTAGCAAGATAAAGAAGATTCAAAGAGAGTGAGATGCCAGCTCCTTTCATTCAGTCAGTAGCTTCAAACATTTCTGGTATATGAATAACATGATGTTTTTCAATGGCAAAAATCAATGAATATTGTAAATGCACAAACAGTAATTTCTCCGCATTGCAAGGTGCAATTCTGAAATTTTTTGCTTTTTCCTGCTCCTCTTAGCATGATAAAGAAGATTCAAAGAGAGTGAGATGCCAGCTCCTTTCATTCAGTCAGTAGCTTCAATCATTTCTGGACGTTTTTCAATGGCAAAAATCAATGAATATTGTAAATGCACAAACAGTAATTTCTCCGCATTGCAAGGTGCAATTCTGAAATTTTTTGCTTTTTCCTGCTCCTCTTAGCATGATAAACAAGATTCAAAGAGAGTGAGATGCCAGCTCCTTTCATTCAGTCAGTAGCTTCAATCATTTCTGGACGTTTTTCAATGGCAAAAATCAATGAATATTGTAAATGCACAAACAGTAATTTCTCCGCATTGCAAGGTGCAATTCTGAAATTTTTTGCTTTTTCCTGCTCCTCTTAGCATGATAAAGAAGATTCAAAGAGAGTGAGATGCCAGCTCCTTTCATTCAGTCAGTAGCTTCAAACATTTCTGGTATATGAATAACATGATGTTTTTCAATGGCAAAAATCAATGAATATTGTAAATGCACAAACAGTAATTTCTCCGCATTGAAAGGTGCAATTCTGAAATTTTTTGCTTTTTCCTGCTCCTCTTAGCATGATAAAGAAGATTCAAAGAGAGTGAGATGCCAGCTCCTTTCATTCAGTCAGTAGCTTCAATCATTTCTGGACGTTTTTCAATGGCAAAAATCAATGAATATTGTAAATGCACAAACAGTAATTTCTCCGCATTGCAAGGTGCAATTCTGAAATTTTTTGCTTTTTCCTGCTCCTCTTAGCATGATAAACAAGATTCAAAGAGAGTGAGATGCCAGCTCCTTTCATTCAGTCAGTAGCTTCAATCATTTCTGGACGTTTTTCAATGGCAAAAATCAATGAATATTGTAAATGCACAAACAGTAATTTCTCCGCATTGCAAGGTGCAATTCTGAAATTTTTTGCTTTTTCCTGCTCCTCTTAGCAAGATAAACAAGATTCAAAGAGAGTGAGATGCCAGCTCCTTTCATTCAGTCAGTAGCTTCAATCATTTCTGGACGTTTTTCAATGGCAAAAATCAATGAATATTGTAAATGCACAAACAGTAATTTCTCCGCATTGCAAGGTGCAATTCTGAAATTTTTTGCTTTTTCCTGCTCCTCTTAGCATGATAAACAAGATTCAAAGAGAATGAGATGCCAGCTCCTTTCATTCAGTCAGTAGCTTCAATCATTTCTGGACGTTTTTCAATGGCAAAAATCAATGAATATTGTAAATGCACAAACAGTAATTTCTCCGCATTGCAAGGTGCAATTCTGAAATTTTTTGCTTTTTCCTGCTCCTCTTAGCATGATAAAGAAGATTCAAAGAGAGTGAGATGCCAGCTCCTTTCATTCAGTCAGTAGCTTCAAACATTTCTGGTATATGAATAACATGATGTTTTTCAATGGCAAAAATCAATGAATATTGTAAATGCACAAACAGTAATTTCTCCGCATTGCAAGGTGCAATTCTGAAATTTTTTGCTTTTTCCTGCTCCTCTTAGCATGATAAAGAAGATTCAAAGAGAGTGAGATGCCAGCTCCTTTCATTCAGTCAGTAGCTTCAATCATTTCTGGACGTTTTTCAATGGCAAAAATCAATGAATATTGTAAATGCACAAACAGTAATTTCTCCGCATTGCAAGGTGCAATTCTGAAATTTTTTGCTTTTTCCTGCTCCTCTTAGCATGATAAAGAAGATTCAAAGAGAGTGAGATGCCAGCTCCTTTCATTCAGTCAGTAGCTTCAAACATTTCTGGTATATGAATAACATGATGTTTTTCAATGGCAAAAATCAATGAATATTGTAAATGCACAAACAGTAATTTCTCCGCATTGAAAGGTGCAATTCTGAAATTTTTTGCTTTTTCCTGCTCCTCTTAGCATGATAAAGAAGATTCAAAGAGAGTGAGATGCCAGCTCCTTTCATTCAGTCAGTAGCTTCAATCATTTCTGGACGTTTTTCAATGGCAAAAATCAATGAATATTGTAAATGCACAAACAGTAATTTCTCCGCATTGCAAGGTGCAATTCTGAAATTTTTTGCTTTTTCCTGCTCCTCTTAGCATGATAAACAATATTCAAAGAGAGTGAGATGCCAGCTCCTTTCATTCAGTCAGTAGCTTCAATCATTTCTGGACGTTTTTCAATGGCAAAAATCAATGAATATTGTAAATGCACAAACAGTAATTTCTCCGCATTGCAAGGTGCAATTCTGAAATTTTTTGCTTTTTCCTGCTCCTCTTAGCAAGATAAACAAGATTCAAAGAGAGTGAGATGCCAGCTCCTTTCATTCAGTCAGTAGCTTCAATCATTTCTGGACGTTTTTCAATGGCAAAAATCAATGAATATTGTAAATGCACAAATAGTAATTTCTCCGCATTGCAAGGTGCAATTCTGAAATTTTTTGCTTTTTCCTGCTCCTCTTAGCATGATAAAGAAGATTCAAAGAGAGTGAGATGCCAGCTCCTTTCATTCAGTCAGTAGCTTCAATCATTTCTGGACGTTTTTCAATGCCAAAAATCAATGAATATTGTAAATGCACAAACAGTAATTTCTCCGCATTGCAAGGTGCAATTCTGAAATTTTTTGCTTTTTCCTGCTCCTCTTAGCATGATAAAGAAGATTCAAAGAGAGTGAGATGCCAGCTCCTTTCATTCAGTCAGTAGCTTCAATCATTTCTGGACGTTTTTCAATGGCAAAAATCAATGAATATTGTAAATGCACAAAGAGTAATTTCTCCGCATTGCAAGGTGCAATTCTGAAATTTTTTGCTTTTTCCTGCTCCTCTTAGCATGATAAAGAAGATTCAAAGAGAGTGAGATGCCAGCTCCTTTCATTCAGTCAGTAGCTTCAATCATTTCTGGTATATGAATAACATGATGTTTTTCAATGGCAAAAATCAATGAATATTGTAAATGCACAAACAGTAATTTCTCCGCATTGCAAGGTGCAATTCTGAAATTTTTTGCTTTTTCCTGCTCCTCTTAGCATGATAAAGAAGATTCAAAGAGAGTGAGATGCCAGCTCCTTTCATTCAGTCAGTAGCTTCAATCATTTCTGGACGTTTTTCAATGGCAAAAATCAATGAATATTGTAAATGCACAAACAGTAATTTCTCCGCATTGCAAGGTGCAATTCTGAAATTTTTTGCTTTTTCCTGCTCCTCTTAGCAAGATAAAGAAGATTCAAAGAGAGTGAGATGCCAGCTCCTTTCATTCAGTCAGTAGCTTCAAACATTTCTGGTATATGAATAACATGATGTTTTTCAATGGCAAAAATCAATGAATATTGTAAATGCACAAACAGTAATTTCTCCGCATTGCAAGGTGCAATTCTGAAATTTTTTGCTTTTTCCTGCTCCTCTTAGCATGATAAAGAAGATTCAAAGAGAGTGAGATGCCAGCTCCTTTCATTCAGTCAGTAGCTTCAATCATTTCTGGACGTTTTTCAATGGCAAAAATCAATGAATATTGTAAATGCACAAACAGTAATTTCTCCGCATTGCAAGGTGCAATTCTGAAATTTTTTGCTTTTTCCTGCTCCTCTTAGCATGATAAACAAGATTCAAAGAGAGTGAGATGCCAGCTCCTTTCATTCAGTCAGTAGCTTCAATCATTTCTGGACGTTTTTCAATGGCAAAAATCAATGAATATTGTAAATGCACAAACAGTAATTTCTCCGCATTGCAAGGTGCAATTCTGAAATTTTTTGCTTTTTCCTGCTCCTCTTAGCATGATAAAGAAGATTCAAAGAGAGTGAGATGCCAGCTCCTTTCATTCAGTCAGTAGCTTCAAACATTTCTGGTATATGAATAACATGATGTTTTTCAATGGCAAAAATCAATGAATATTGTAAATGCACAAACAGTAATTTCTCCGCATTGAAAGGTGCAATTCTGAAATTTTTTGCTTTTTCCTGCTCCTCTTAGCATGATAAAGAAGATTCAAAGAGAGTGAGATGCCAGCTCCTTTCATTCAGTCAGTAGCTTCAATCATTTCTGGACGTTTTTCAATGGCAAAAATCAATGAATATTGTAAATGCACAAACAGTAATTTCTCCGCATTGCAAGGTGCAATTCTGAAATTTTTTACTTTTTCCTGCTCCTCTTAGCATGATAAACAAGATTCAAAGAGAGTGAGATGCCAGCTCCTTTCATTCAGTCAGTAGCTTCAATCATTTCTGGACGTTTTTCAATGGCAAAAATCAATGAATATTGTAAATGCACAAACAGTAATTTCTCCGCATTGCAAGGTGCAATTCTGAAATTTTTTGCTTTTTCCTGCTCCTCTTAGCAAGATAAACAAGATTCAAAGAGAGTGAGATGCCAGCTCCTTTCATTCAGTCAGTAGCTTCAATCATTTCTGGACGTTTTTCAATGGCAAAAATCAATGAATATTGTAAATGCACAAACAGTAATTTCTCCGCATTGCAAGGTGCAATTCTGAAATTTTTTGCTTTTTCCTGCTCCTCTTAGCATGATAAACAAGATTCAAAGAGAATGAGATGCCAGCTCCTTTCATTCAGTCAGTAGCTTCAATCATTTCTGGACGTTTTTCAATGGCAAAAATCAATGAATATTGTAAATGCACAAACAGTAATTTCTCCGCATTGCAAGGTGCAATTCTGAAATTTTTTGCTTTTTCCTGCTCCTCTTAGCATGATAAAGAAGATTCAAAGAGAGTGAGATGCCAGCTCCTTTCATTCAGTCAGTAGCTTCAAACATTTCTGGTATATGAATAACATGATGTTTTTCAATGGCAAAAATCAATGAATATTGTAAATGCACAAACAGTAATTTCTCCGCATTGCAAGGTGCAATTCTGAAATTTTTTGCTTTTTCCTGCTCCTCTTAGCATGATAAAGAAGATTCAAAGAGAGTGAGATGCCAGCTCCTTTCATTCAGTCAGTAGCTTCAATCATTTCTGGACGTTTTTCAATGGCAAAAATCAATGAATATTGTAAATGCACAAACAGTAATTTCTCCGCATTGCAAGGTGCAATTCTGAATTTTTTTGCTTTTTCCTGCTCCTCTTAGCATGATATAGAAGATTCAAAGAGAGTGAGATGCCAGCTCCTTTCATTCAGTCAGTAGCTTCAAACATTTCTGGTATATGAATAACATGATGTTTTTCAATGGCAAAAATCAATGAATATTGTAAATGCACAAACAGTAATTTCTCCGCATTGCAAGGTGCAATTTTGAAATTTTTTGCTTTTTCCTGCTCCTCTTAGCATGATAAAGAAGATTCAAAGAGAGTGAGATGCCAGCTCCTTTCATTCAGTCAGTAGCTTCAATCATTTCTTGACGTTTTTCAATGGCAAAAATCAATTAATATTGTAAATGCACAAACAGTAATTTCTCCGCATTGCAAGGTGCAATTCTGAAATTTTTTGCTTTTTCCTGCTCCTCTTAGCATGATAAACAAGATTCAAAGAGAGTGAGATGCCAGCTCCTTTCATTCAGTCAGTAGCTTCAATCATTTCTGGATGTTTTTCAATGGCAAAAATCAATGAATATTGTAAATGCACAAACAGTAATTTCTCCGCATTGCAAGGTGCAATTCTGAAATTTTTTGCTTTTTTCTGCTCCTCTTAGCATGATAAAGAAGATTCAAAGAGAGTGAGATGCCAGCTCCTTTCATTCAGTCAGTAGCTTCAAACATTTCTGGTATATGAATAACATGATGTTTTTCAATGGCAAAAATCAATGAATATTGTAAATGCACAAACAGTAATTTCTCCGCATTGCAAGGTGCAATTCTGAAATTTTTTGCTTTTTCCTGCTCCTCTTAGCATGATAAAGAAGATTCAAAGAGAGTGAGATGCCAGCTCCTTTCATTCAGTCAGTAGCTTCAAACATTTCTGGTATATGAATAACATGATGTTTTTCAATGGCAAAAATCAATTAATATTGTAAATGCACAAACAGTAATTTCTCCGCATTGCAAGGTGCAATTCTGAAATTTTTTGCTTTTTCCTGCTCCTCTTAGCATGATAAACAAGATTCAAAGAGAGTGAGATGCCAGCTCCTTTCATTCAGTCAGTAGCTTCAATCATTTCTGGACGTTTTTCAATGGCAAAAATCAATGAATATTGTAAATGCACAAACAGTAATTTCTCCGCATTGCAAGGTGCAATTCTGAAATTTTTTGCTTTTTCCTGCTCCTCTTAGCATGATAAAGAAGATTCAAAGAGAGTGAGATGCCAGCTCCTTTCATTCAGTCAGTAGCTTCAAACATTTCTGGTATATGAATAACATGATGTTTTTCAATGGCAAAAATCAATGAATATTGTAAATGCACAAACAGTAATTTCTCCGCATTGAAAGGTGCAATTCTGAAATTTTTTGCTTTTTCCTGCTCCTCTTAGCATGATAAAGAAGATTCAAAGAGAGTGAGATGCCAGCTCCTTTCATTCAGTCAGTAGCTTCAATCATTTCTGGACGTTTTTCAATGGCAAAAATCAATGAATATTGTAAATGCACAAACAGTAATTTCTCCGCATTGCAAGGTGCAATTCTGAAATTTTTTGCTTTTTCCTGCTCCTCTTAGCATGATAAACAAGATTCAAAGAGAGTGAGATGCCAGCTCCTTTCATTCAGTCAGTAGCTTCAATCATTTCTGGACGTTTTTCAATGGCAAAAATCAATGAATATTGTAAATGCACAAACAGTAATTTCTCCGCATTGCAAGGTGCAATTCTGAAATTTTTTGCTTTTTCCTGCTCCTCTTAGCAAGATAAACAAGATTCAAAGAGAGTGAGATGCCAGCTCCTTTCATTCAGTCAGTAGCTTCAAACATTTCTGGACGTTTTTCAATGGCAAAAATCAATGAATATTGTAAATGCACAAACAGTAATTTCTCCGCATTGCAAGGTGCAATTCTGAAATTTTTTGCTTTTTCCTGCTCCTCTTAGCATGATAAACAAGATTCAAAGAGAATGAGATGCCAGCTCCTTTCATTCAGTCAGTAGCTTCAATCATTTCTGGACGTTTTTCAAAGGCAAAAATCAATGAATATTGTAAATGCACAAACAGTAATTTCTCCGCATTGCAAGGTGCAATTCTGAAATTTTTTGCTTTTTCCTGCTCCTCTTAGCATGATAAAGAAGATTCAAAGAGAGTGAGATGCCAGCTCCTTTCATTCAGTCAGTAGCTTCAAACATTTCTGGTATATGAATAACATGATGTTTTTCAATGGCAAAAATCAATGAATATTGTAAATGCACAAACAGTAATTTCTCCGCATTGCAAGGTGCAATTCTGAAATTTTTTGCTTTTTCCTGCTCCTCTTAGCATGATAAAGAAGATTCAAAGAGAGTGAGATGCCAGCTCCTTTCATTCAGTCAGTAGCTTCAATCATTTCTGGACGTTTTTCAATGGCAAAAATCAATGAATATTGTAAATGCACAAACAGTAATTTCTCCGCATTGCAAGGTGCAATTCTGAATTTTTTTGCTTTTTCCTGCTCCTCTTAGCATGATAAAGAAGATTCAAAGAGAGTGAGATGCCAGCTCCTTTCATTCAGTCAGTAGCTTCAAACATTTCTGGTATATGAATAACATGATGTTTTTCAATGGCAAAAATCAATGAATATTGTAAATGCACAAACAGTAATTTCTCCGCATTGCAAGGTGCAATTTTGAAATTTTTTGCTTTTTCCTGCTCCTCTTAGCATGATAAAGAAGATTCAAAGAGAGTGAGATGCCAGCTCCTTTCATTCAGTCAGTAGCTTCAATCATTTCTTGACGTTTTTCAATGGCAAAAATCAATTAATATTGTAAATGCACAAACAGTAATTTCTCCGCATTGCAAGGTGCAATTCTGAAATTTTTTGCTTTTTCCTGCTCCTCTTAGCATGATAAACAAGATTCAAAGAGAGTGAGATGCCAGCTCCTTTCATTCAGTCAGTAGCTTCAATCATTTCTGGATGTTTTTCAATGGCAAAAATCAATGAATATTGTAAATGCACAAACAGTAATTTCTCCGCATTGCAAGGTGCAATTCTGAAATTTTTTGCTTTTTTCTGCTCCTCTTAGCATGATAAAGAAGATTCAAAGAGAGTGAGATGCCAGCTCCTTTCATTCAGTCAGTAGCTTCAAACATTTCTGGTATATGAATAACATGATGTTTTTCAATGGCAAAAATCAATGAATATTGTAAATGCACAAACAGTAATTTCTCCGCATTGCAAGGTGCAATTCTGAAATTTTTTGCTTTTTCCTGCTCCTCTTAGCATGATAAAGAAGATTCAAAGAGAGTGAGATGCCAGCTCCTTTCATTCAGTCAGTAGCTTCAATCATTTCTGGACGTTTTTCAATGGCAAAAATCAATGAATATTGTAAATGCACAAACAGTAATTTCTCCGCATTGCAAGGTGCAATTCTGAAATTTTTTGCTTTTTCCTGCTCCTCTTAGCATGATAAAGAAGATTCAAAGAGAGTGAGATGCCAGCTCCTTTCATTCAGTCAGTAGCTTCAAACATTTCTGGTATATGAATAACATGATGTTTTTCAATGGCAAAAATCAATGAATATTGTAAATGCACAAACAGTAATTTCTCCGCATTGCAAGGTGCAATTCTGAAATTTTTTGCTTTTTCCTGCTCCTCTTAGCATGATAAACAAGATTCAAAGAGAGTGAGATGCCAGCTCCTTTCATTCAGTCAGTAGCTTCAATCATTTCTGGATGTTTTTCAATGGCAAAAATCAATGAATATTGTAAATGCACAAACAGTAATTTCTCCGCATTGCAAGGTGCAATTCTGAAATTTTTTGCTTTTTCCTGCTCCTCTTAGCATGATAAAGAAGATTCAAAGAGAGTGAGATGCCAGCTCCTTTCATTCAGTCAGTAGCTTCAATCATTTCTGGACGTTTTTCAATGGCAACAATCAATGAATATTGTAAATGCACAAACAGTAATTTCTCCGCATTACAAGGTGCAATTCTGAAATTTTTTGCTTTTTCCTGCTCCTCTTAGCATGATAAAGAAGATTCAAAGAGAGTGAGATGCCAGCTCCTTTCATTCAGTCAGTAGCTTCAAACATTTCTGGTATATGAATAACATGATGTTTTTCAATGGCAAAAATCAATGAATATTGTAAATGCACAAACAGTAATTTCTCCGCATTGCAAGGTGCAATTCTGAAATTTTTTGTTTTTCCTGCTCCTCTTAGCATGATAAAGAAGATTCAAAGAGAGTGAGATGCCAGCTCCTTTCATTCAGTCAGTAGCTTCAATCATTTCTGGACGTTTTTCAATGGCAAAAATCATTGAATATTGTAAATGCACACAGTAATTTCTCCGCATTGCAAGGTGCAATTCTGAAATTTTTTGCTTTTTCCTGCTCCTCTTAGCATGATAAAGAAGATTCAAAGAGAGTGAGATGCCAGCTCCTTTCATTCAGTCAGTAGCTTCAATCATTTCTGGTATATGAATAACATGATGTTTTTCAATGGCAAAAATCAATGAATATTGTAAATGCACAAACAGTAATTTCTCCGCATTGCAAGGTGCAATTCTCAAATTTTTTGCTTTTTCCTGCTCCTATTAGCATGATAAACAAGATTCAAAGAGAGATGCCAGCTCCTTTCATTCAGTCAGTAGCTTCAATCATTTCTGGACTTTTTCAATGGCAAAAATCAATGAATATTGTAAATGCACAAACAGTAATTTCTCCGCATTGCAAGGTGCAATTCTGAAATTTTTTGCTTTTTCCTGCTCCTCTTAGCATGATAATGAAGATTCAAAGAGAGTGAGATGCCAGCTCCTTTCATTCAGTCAGTAGCTTCAAACATTTCAGGTATATGAATAACATGATGTTTTTCAATGGCAAAAATCAATGAATATTGTAAATGCACAAACAGTAATTTCTCCGCATTGCAAGGTGCAATACTGAAATTTTTTGCTTTTTCCTGCTCCTCTTAGCATGATAAAGAAGATTCAAAGAGAGTGAGATGCCAGCTCCTTTCATTCAGTCAGTAGCTTCAATCATTTCTGGACGTTTTTCAATGGCAAAAATCAATGAATATTGTAAATGCACAAACAGTAATTTCTCCGCATTGCAAGGTGCAATTCTGAAATTTTTTGCTTTTTCCTGCTCCTCTTAGCATGATAAAGAAGATTCAAAGAGAGTGAGATGCCAGCTCCTTTCATTCAGTCAGTAGCTTCAATCATTTCTGGACGTTTTTCAATGGCAAAAATCAATGAATATTGTAAATGCACAAACAGTAATTTCTCCGCATTGCAAGGTGCAATTCTGAAATTTTTTGCTTTTTCCTGCTCCTATTAGCATGATAAAGAAGATTCAAAGAGAGTGAGATGCCAGCTCCTTTCATTCAGTCAGTAGCTTCAAACATTTCTGGTATATGAATAACATGATGTTTTTCAATGGCAAAAATCAATGAATATTGTAAATGCACAAACAGTAATTTCTCCGCATTGCAAAGTGCAATTCTGAAATTTTTTGCTTTGTCCTGCTCCTCTTAGCATGATAAAGAAGATTCAAAGAGAGTGAGATGCCAGCTCCTTTCATTCAGTCAGTAGCTTCAATCATTTCTGGACGTTTTTCAATGGCAAAAATCATTGAATATTGTAAATGCACAAACAGTAATTTCTCCGCATTGCAAGGTGCAATTCTGAAATTTTTTGCTTTTTCCTGCTCCTCTTAGCATGATAAAGAAGATTCAAAGAGAGTGAGATGCCAGCTCCTTTCATTCAGTCAGTAGCTTCAATCATTTCTGGACGTTTTTCAATGGCAAAAATCAATGAATATTGTAAATGCACAAACAGTAATTTCTCCGCATTGCAAGGTGCAATTCTGAAATTTTTTGCTTTTTCCTGCTCCTCTTAGCATGATAAAGAAGATTCAAAGAGAGTGAGATGCCAGCTCCTTTCATTCAGTCAGTAGCTTCAAACATTTCTGGTATATGAATAACATGATGTTTTTCAATGGCAAAAATCAATGAATATTGTAAATGCACAAACAGTAATTTCTCCGCATTGCAAGGTGCAATTCTGAAATTTTTTGCTTTTTCCTGCTCCTCTTAGCATGATAAAGAAGATTCAAAGAGAGTGAGATGCCCGCTCCTTTCATTCAGTCAGTAGCTTCAATCATTTCTGGACGTTTTTCAATGGCAAAAATCAATGAATATTGTAAATGCACAAACAGTAATTTCTCCGCATTGCAAGGTGCAATTCTGAAATTTTTTGCTTTTTCCTGCTCCTCTTAGCATGATAAAGAAGATTCAAAGAGAGTGAGATGCCAGCTCCTTTCATTCAGTCAGTAGCTTCAAACATTTCTGGTATATGAATAACATGATGTTTTTCAATGGCAAAAATCAATGAATATTGTAAATGCACAAACAGTAATTTCTCCGCATTGCAAGGTGCAATTCTGAAATTTTTTGCTTTTTCCTGCTCCTCTTAGCATGATAAAGAAGATTCAAAGAGAGTGAGATGCCAGCTCCTTTCATTCAGTCAGTAGCTTCAAACATTTCTGGTATATGAATAACATGATGTTTTTCAATGGCAAAAATCAATGAATATTGTAAATGCACAAACAGTAATTTCTCCGCATTGCAAGGTGCAATTCTGAAATTTTTTGCTTTTTCCTGCTCCTCTTAGCATGATAAAGAAGATTCAAAGAGAGTGAGATGCCAGCTCCTTTCATTCAGTCAGAAGCTTCAATCATTTCTGGACGTTTTTCAATGGCAAAAATCATTGAATATTGTAAATGCACAAACAGTAATTTCTCCGCATTGCAAGGTGCAATTCTGAAATTTTTTGCTTTTTCCTGCTCCTCTTAGCATGATAAAGAATATTCAAAGAGAGTGAGATGCCAGCTCCTTTCATTCAGTCAGTAGCTTCAATCATTTCTGGTATATGAATAACATGATGTTTTTCAATGGCAAAAATCAATGAATATTGTAAATGCACAAAGAGTAATTTCTCCGCATTGCAAGGTGCAATTCTGAAATTTTTTGCTTTTTCCTGCTCCTCTTAGCATGATAAAGAAGATTCAAAGAGAGTGAGATGCCAGCTCCTTTCATTCAGTCAGTAGCTTCAATCATTTCTGGACGTTTTTCAATGGCAAAAATCATTGAATATTGTAAATGCACAAACAGTAATTTCTCCGCATTGCAAGGTGCAATTCTGAAATTTTTTGCTTTTTCCTGCTCCTCTTAGTATGATAAAGAAGATTCAAAGAGAGTGAGATGCCAGCTCCTTTCATTCAGTCAGTAGCTTCAATCATTTCTGGTATATGAATAACATGATGTTTTTCAATGGCAAAAATCAATGAATATTGTAAATGCACAAACAGTAATTTCTCCGCATTGCAAGGTGCAATTCTGAAATTTTTTGCTTTTTCCTGCTCCTCTTAGCATGGTAAAGAAGATTCAAAGAGAGTGAGATGCCAGCTCCTTTCATTCAGTCAGTAGCTTCAATCATTTCTGGACGTTTTTCAATGGCAAAAATCAATGAATATTGTAAATGCACAAACAGTAATTTCTCCGCATTGCAAGGTGCAATTCTGAAATTTTTTGCTTTTTCCTGCTCCTCTTAGCATGATAAAGAAGATTCAAAGAGAGTGAGATGCCAACTCCTTTCATTCAGTCAGTAGCTTCAATCATTTCTGGACGTTTTTCAATGGCAAAAATCAATGAATATTGTAAATGCACAAACAGTAATTTCTCCGCATTGCAAGGTGCAATTCTGAAATTTTTTGCTTTTTCCTGCTCCTCTTAGCATGATAAAGAAGATTCAAAGAGAGTGAGATGCCAGCTCCTTTCATTCAGTCAGTAGCTTCAAACATTTCTGGTATATGAATAACATGATGTTTTTCAATGGCAAAAATCAATGAATATTGTAAATGCACAAACAGTAATTTCTCCGCATTGCAAGTTGCAATTCTGAAATTTTTTGCTTTTTCCTGCTCCTCTTAGCATGATAAAGAAGATTCAAAGAGAGTGAGATGCCAGCTCCTTTCATTTAGTCAGTAGCTTCAATGATTTCTGGACGTTTTTCAATGGCAAAAATCAATGAATATTGTAAATGCACAAACAGTAATTTCTCCGCATTGCAAGGTGCAATTCTGAAATTTTTTGCTTTTTCCTGCTCCTCTTAGCATGATAAACAAGATTCAAAGAGAGTGAGATGCCAGCTCCTTTCATTCAGTCAGTAGCTTCAATCATTTCTGGACGTTTTTCAATGGCAAAAATCAATGAATATTGTAAATGCACAAACAGTAATTTCTCCGCATTGCAAGGTGCAATTCTGAAATTTTTTGCTTTTTCCTGCTCCTCTTAGCATGATAAAGAAGATTCAAAGAGAGTGAGATGCCAGCTCCTTTCATTCAGTCAGTAGCTTCAAACATTTCTGGTATATGAATAACATGATGTTTTTCAATGGCAAAAATCAATGAATATTGTAAATGCACAAACAGTAATTTCTCCGCATTGCAAGGTGCAATTCTGAAATTTTTTGCTTTTTCCTGCTCCTC
Organism: Phyllobates terribilis; assembly: GCF_046119375.1. Taxonomy (NCBI): domain Eukaryota; kingdom Metazoa; phylum Chordata; class Amphibia; order Anura; family Dendrobatidae; genus Phyllobates; species Phyllobates terribilis. The sequence goes on from NW_027362893.1 coordinate 45,019, forward strand.
TTAGCATGATAAAGAAGATTCAAAGAGAGTGAGATGCCAGCTCCTTTCATTCAGTCAGAAGCTTCAATCATTTCTGGACGTTTTTCAATGGCAAAAATCATTGAATATTGTAAATGCACAAACAGTAATTTCTCCGCATTGCAAGGTGCAATTCTGAAATTTTTTGCTTTTTCCTGCTCCTCTTAGCATGATAAAGAATATTCAAAGAGAGTGAGATGCCAGCTCCTTTCATTCAGTCAGTAGCTTCAATCATTTCTGGTATATGAATAACATGATGTTTTTCAATGGCAAAAATCAATGAATATTGTAAATGCACAAACAGTAATTTCTCCGCATTGCAAGGTGCAATTCTGAAATTTTTTGCTTTTTCCTGCTCCTCTTAGCATGATAAAGAAGATTCAAAGAGAGTGAGATGCCAGCTCCTTTCATTCAGTCAGTAGCTTCAATCATTTCTGGACGTTTTTCAATGGCAAAAATCATTGAATATTGTAAATGCACAAACAGTAATTTCTCCGCATTGCAAGGTGCAATTCTGAAATTTTTTGCTTTTTCCTGCTCCTCTTAGTATGATAAAGAAGATTCAAAGAGAGTGAGATGCCAGCTCCTTTCATTCAGTCAGTAGCTTCAATCATTTCTGGTATATGAATAACATGATGTTTTTCAATGGCAAAAATCAATGAATATTGTAAATGCACAAACAGTAATTTCTCCGCATTGCACGGTGCAATTCTGAAATTTTTTGCTTTTTCCTGCTCCTCTTAGCATGGTAAAGAAGATTCAAAGAGAGTGAGATGCCAGCTCCTTTCATTCAGTCAGTAGCTTCAATCATTTCTGGACGTTTTTCAATGGCAAAAATCAATGAATATTGTAAATGCACAAACAGTAATTTCTCCGCATTGCAAGGTGCAATTCTGAAATTTTTTGCTTTTTCCTGCTCCTCTTAGCATGATAAAGAAGATTCAAAGAGAGTGAGATGCCAGCTCCTTTCATTCAGTCAGTAGCTTCAATCATTTCTGGACGTTTTTCAATGGCAAAAATCAATGAATATTGTAAATGCACAAACAGTAATTTCTCCGCATTGCAAGGTGCAATTCTGAAATTTTTTGCTTTTTCCTGCTCCTCTTAGCATGATAAAGAAGATTCAAAGAGAGTGAGATGCCAGCTCCTTTCATTCAGTCAGTAGCTTCAATCATTTCTGGACGTTTTTCAATGGCAAAAATCAATGAATATTGTAAATGCACAAACAGTAATTTCTCCGCATTGCAAGGTGCAATTCTGAAATTTTTTGCTTTTTCCTGCTCCTCTTAGCATGATAAAGAAGATTCAGAGAGAGTGAGATGCCAGCTCCTTTCATTTAGTCAGTAGCTTCAATGATTTCTGGACGTTTTTCAATGGCAAAAATGAATGAATATTGTAAATGCACAAACAGTAATTTCTCCGCATTGCAAGGTGCAATTCTGAAATTTTTTGCTTTTTCCTGCTCCTCTTAGCATGATAAACAAGATTCAAAGAGAGTGAGATGCCAGCTCCTTTCATTCAGTCAGTAGCTTCAATCATTTCTGGACGTTTTTCAATGGCAAAAATCAATGAATATTGTAAATGCACAAACAGTAATTTCTCCGCATTGCAAGGTGCAATTCTGAAATTTTTTGCTTTTTCCTGCTCCTCTTAGCATGATAAAGAAGATTCAAAGAGAGTGAGATGCCAGCTCCTTTCATTCAGTCAGTAGCTTCAAACATTTCTGGTATATGAATAACATGATGTTTTTCAATGGCAAAAATCAATGAATATTGTAAATGCACAAACAGTAATTTCTCCGCATTGCAAGGTGCAATTCTGAAATTTTTTGCTTTTTCCTGCTCCTCTTAGCATGATAAAGAAGATTCAAAGAGAGTGAGATGCCAGCTCCTTTCATTCAGTCAGTAGCTTCAATCATTTCTGGACGTTTTTCAATGGTAAAAATCAATGAATATTGTAAATGCACAAACAGTAATTTCTCCGCATTGCAAGGTGCAATTCTGAAATTTTTTGCTTTTTCCTGCTCCTCTTAGCATGATAAAGAAGATTCAAAGAGAGTGAGATGCCAGCTCCTTTCATTCAGTCAGTAGCTTCAATCATTTCTGGACGTTTTTCAATGGCAAAAATCAATGAATATTGTAAATGCACAAACAGTAATTTCTCCGCATTGCAAGGTGCAATTCTGAAATTTTTTGCATTTTCCTGCTCCTCTTAGCATGATAAAGAAGATTCAAAGAGAGTGAGATGCCAGCTCCTTTCATTCAGTCAGTAGCTTCAAACATTTCTGGTGTATGAATAACATGATGTTTTTCAATGGCAAAAATCAATGAATATTGTAAATGCACAAACAGTAATTTCTCCGCATTGCAAGGTGCAATTCTGAAATTTTTTGGTTTTTCCTGCTACTCTTAGCATGATAAAGAAGATTCAAAGAGAGTGAGATGCCAGCTCCTTTCATTCAGTCAGTAGCTTCAATCATTTCTGGACGTTTTTCAATGGCAAAAATCATTGAATATTGTAAATGCACAAACAGTAATTTCTCCGCATTGCAAGGTGCAATTCTGAAATTTTTTGCTTTTTCCTGCTCCTCTTAGCATGATAAAGAAGATTCAAAGAGAGTGAGATGCCAGCTCCTTTCATTCAGTCAGTAGCTTCAATCATTTCTGGTATATGAATAACATGATGTTTTTCAATGGCAAAAATCAATGAATTTTGTAAATGCACAAACAGTAATTTCTCCGCATTGCAAGGTGCAATTCTGAAATTTTTTGCTTTTTCCTGCTCCTCTTAGCATGATAAAGAAGATTCAAAGAGAGTGAGATGCCTGCTCCTTTCATTCAGTCAGTAGCTTCAATCATTTCTGGACGTTTTTCAATGGCAAAAATCAATGAATGTTGTAAATGCACAAACAGTAATTTCTCCGCATTGCAAGGTGCAATTCTGAAATTTTTTGCTTTTTCCTGCTCCTCTTAGCATGATAAACAAGATTCAAAGAGAGTGAGATGCCAGCTCCTTTCATTCAGTCAGTAGCTTCAATCATTTCTGGACGTTTTTCAATGGCAAAAATCAATGAATATTGTAAATGCACAAACAGTAATTTCTCCGCATTGCAAGGTGCAATTCTGAAATTTTTTGCTTTTTCCTGCTCCTCTTAGCATGATAAAGAAGATTCAAAGAGAGTGAGATGCCAGCTCCTTTCATTCAGTCAGTAGCTTCAAACATTTCTGGTATATGAATAACATGATGTTTTTCAATGGCAAAAATCAATGAATATTGTAAATGCACAAACAGTAATTTCTCCGCATTGCAAGGTGCAATTCTGAAATTTTTTGCTTTTTCCTGCTCCTCTTAGCATGATAAAGAAGATTCAAAGAGAGTGAGATGCCAGCTCCTTTCATTCAGTCAGTAGCTTCAAACATTTCTGGTATATGAATAACATGATGTTTTTCAATGGCAAAAATCAATGAATATTGTAAATGCACAAACAGTAATTTCTCCGCATTGCAAGGTGCAATTCTGAATTTTTTTGCATTTTCCTGCTCCTCTTAGCATGATAAAGAAGATTCAAAGAGAGTGAGATGCCAGCTCCTTTCATTCAGTCAGTAGCTTCAATCATTTCTGGTATATGAATAACATGATGTTTTTCAATGGCAAAAATCAATGAATTTTGTAAATGCACAAACAGTAATTTCTCCGCATTGCAAGGTGCAATTCTGAAATTTTTTGCTTTTTCCTGCTCCTCTTAGCATGATAAAGAAGATTCAAAGAGAGTGAGATGCCAGCTCCTTTCATTCAGTCAGTAGCTTCAATCATTTCTGGACGTTTTTCAATGGCAAAAATCAATGAATGTTGTAAATGCACAAACAGTAATTTCTCCGCATTGCAAGGTGCAATTCTGAAATTTTTTGCTTTTTCCTGCTCCTCTTAGCATGATAAACAAGATTCAAAGAGAGTGAGATGCCAGCTCCTTTCATTCAGTCAGTAGCTTCAATCATTTCTGGACGTTTTTCAATGGCAAAAATCAATGAATATTGTAAATGCACAAACAGTAATTTCTCCGCATTGCAAGGTGCAATTCTGAAATTTTTTGCTTTTTCCTGCTCCTCTTAGCATGATAAAGAAGATTCAAAGAGAGTGAGATGCCAGCTCCTTTCATTCAGTCAGTAGCTTCAAACATTTCTGGTATATGAATAACATGATGTTTTTCAATGGCAAAAATCAATGAATATTGTAAATGCACAAACAGTAATTTCTCCGCATTGCAAGGTGCAATTCTGAAATTTTTTGCTTTTTCCTGCTCCTCTTAGCATGATAAAGAAGATTCAAAGAGAGTGAGATGCCAGCTCCTTTCATTCAGTCAGTAGCTTCAAACATTTCTGGTATATGAATAACATGATGTTTTTCAATGGCAAAAATCAATGAATATTGTAAATGCACAAACAGTAATTTCTCCGCATTGCAAGGTGCAATTCTGAATTTTTTTGCATTTTCCTGCTCCTCTTAGCATGATAAAGAAGATTCAAAGAGAGTGAGATGCCAGCTCCTTTCATTCAGTCAGTAGCTTCAAACATTTCTGGTATATGAATAACATGATGTTTTTCAATGGCAAAAATCAATGAATATTGTAAATGCACAAACAGTAATTTCTCCGCATTGCAAGGTGCAATTCTGAAATTTTTTGGTTTTTCCTGCTCCTCTTAGCATGATAAAGAATATTCAAAGAGAGTGAGATGCCAGCTCCTTTCATTCAGTCAGTAGCTTCAATCATTTCTGGACGTTTTTCAATGGCAAAAATCATTGAATATTGTAAATGCACAAACAGTAATTTCTCCGCATTGCAAGGTGCAATTCTGAATTTTTTTGCTTTTTCCTGCTCCTCTTAGCATGATAAAGAAGATTCAAAGAGAGTGAGATGCCAGCTCCTTTCATTCAGTCAGTAGCTTCAATCATTTCTGGTATATGAATAACATGATGTTTTTCAATGGCAAAAATCAATGAATTTTGTAAATGCACAAACAGTAATTTCTCCGCATTGCAAGGTGCAATTCTGAAATTTTTTGCTTTTTCCTGCTCCTCTTAGCATGATAAAGAAGATTCAAAGAGAGTGAGATGCCAGCTCCTTTCATTCAGTCAGTAGCTTCAATCATTTCTGGACGTTTTTCAATGGCAAAAATCAATGAATATTGTAAATGCACAAACAGTAATTTCTCCGCATTGCAAGGTGCAATTCTGAAATTTTTTGCTTTTTCCTGCTCCTCTTAGCATGATACACAAGATTCAAAGAGAGTGAGATGCCAGCTCCTTTCATTCAGTCAGTAGCTTCAATCATTTCTGGACGTTTTTCAATGGCAAAAATCAATGAATATTGTAAATGCACAAACAGTAATTTCTCCGCATTGCAAGGTGCAATTCTGAAATTTTTTGCTTTTTCCTGCTCCTCTTAGCATGATAAAGAAGATTCAAAGAGAGTGAGATGCCAGCTCCTTTCATTCAGTCAGTAGCTTCAAACATTTCTGGTATATGAATAACATGATGTTTTTCAATGGCAAAAATCAATGAATATTGTAAATGCACAAACAGTAATTTCTCCGCATTGCAAGGTGCAATTCTGAAATTTTTTGCTTTTTCCTGCTCCTCTTAGCATGATAAAGAAAATTCAAAGAGAGTGAGATGCCAGCTCCTTTCATTCAGTCAGTAGCTTCAATCATTTCTGGACGTTTTTCAATGGCAAAAATCAATGAATATTGTAAATGCACAAACAGTAATTTCTCCGCATTGCAAGGTGCAATTCTGAAATTTTTTGCTTTTTCCTGCTCCTCTTAGCATGATAAAGAAGATTCAAAGAGAGTGAGATGCCAGCTCCTTTCATTCAGTCAGTAGCTTCAATCATTTCTGGACGTTTTTCAAAGGCAAAAATCAATGAATATTGTAAATGCACAAACAGTAATTTCTCCGCATTGCAAGGTGCAATTCTGAAATTTTTTGCTTTTTCCTGCTCCTCCTAGCATGATAAAGAAAATTCAAAGAGAGTGAGATGCCAGCTCCTTTCATTCAGTCAGTAGCTTCAATCATTTCTGGTATATGAATAACATGATGTTTTTCAATGGCAAAAATCAATGAATATTGTAAATGCACAAACAGTAATTTCTCCGCATTGCAAGGTGCAATTCCGAAATTTTTTGCTTTTTCCTGCTCCTCTTAGCATGATAAAGAAGATTCAAAGAGAGTGAGATGCCAGCTCCTTTCATTCAGTCAGTAGCTTCAATCATTTCTGGACGTTTTTCAATGGCAAAAATCATTGAATATTGTAAATGCACAAACAGTAATTTCTCCGCATTGCAAGGTGCAATTCTGAAATTTTTTGCTTTTTCCTGCTCCTCTTAGCATGATAAACAAGATTCAAAGAGAGTGAGATGCCAGCTCCTTTCATTCAGTCAGTAGCTTCAATCATTTCTGGACGTTTTTCAATGGCAAAAATCAATGAATATTGTAAATGCACAAACAGTAATTTCTCCGCATTGCAAGGTGCAATTCTGAAATTTTTTGCTTTTTCCTGCTCCTCTTAGCATGATAAAGAAGATTCAAAGAGAGTGAGATGCCAGCTCCTTTCATTCAGTCAGTAGCTTCAATCATTTCTGGACGTTTTTCAATGGCAAAAATCAATGAATATTGTAAATGCACAAACAGTAATTTCTCCGCATTGCAAGGTGCAATTCTGAAATTTTTTGCTTTTTCCTGCTCCTCTTAGCATGATAAACAAGATTCAAAGAGAGTGAGATGCCAGCTCCTTTCATTCAGTCAGTAGCTTCAATCATTTCTGGACGTTTTTCAATGGCAAAAATCAATGAATATTGTAAATGCACAAACAGTAATTTCTCCGCATTGCAAGGTGCAATTCTGAAATTTTTTGCTTTTTCCTGCTCCTCTTAGCATGATAAAGAAGATTCAAAGAGAGTGAGATGCCAACTCCTTTCATTCAGTCAGTAGCTTCAAACATTTCTGGTATATGAATAACATGATGTTTTTCAATGGCAAAAATCAATGAATATTGTAAATGCACAAACAGTAATTTCTACGCATTGCAAGGTGCAATTCTGAAATTTTTTACTTTTTCCTGCTCCTCTTAGCATGATAAAGAAGATTCAAAGAGAGTGAGATGCCAGCTCCTTTTATTCAGTCAGTAGCTTCAATCATTTCTGGACGTTTTTCAATGGCAAAAATCAATGAATATTGTAAATGCACAAACAGAAATTTCTCCGCATTGCAAGGTGCAATTCTGAAATTTTTTGCTTTTTCCTGCTCCTCTTAGCATGATAAAGAAGATTCAAAGAGAGTGAGATGCCAGCTCCTTTCATTCAGTCAGTAGCTTCAATCATTTCTGGACGTTTTTCAATGGCAAAAATCAATGAATATTGTAAATGCACAAACAGTAATTTCTCCGCATTGCAAGGTGCAATTCTGAAATTTTTTGCTTTTTCCTGCTCCTCTTAGCATGATAAAGAAGATTCAAAGAGAGTGAGATGCCAGCTCCTTTCATTCAGTCAGTAGCTTCAATCATTTCTGTACGTTTTTCAATGGCAAAAATCAATGAATATTATAAATGCACAAACAGTATTTTTTCCGCATTGCAAGGTGCAATTCTGAAATTTTTTGCTTTTTCCTGCTCCTCTTAGCATGATAAACAAGATTCAAAGAGAGTGAGAAGCCAGCTCCTTTCATTCAGTCAGTAGCTTCAATCATTTCTGGACGTTTTTCAATGGCAAAAATCAATGAATATTGTAAATGCACAAACAGTAATTTCTCCGCATTGCAAGGTGCAATTCTGAAATTTTTTGCTTTTTCCTGCTCCTCTTAGCATGATAAAGAAGATTCAGAGTGAGATGCCAGCTCCTTTCATTCAGTCAGTAGCTTCAAACATTTCTGGTATATGAATAACATGATGTTTTTCAATGGCAAAAATCAATGAATATTGTAAATGCACAAACAGTAATTTCTCCGCATTGCAAGGTGCAATTCTGAAATTTTTTGCTTTTTCCTGCTCCTCTTAGCATGATAAAGAAGATTCAAAGAGAGTGAGATGCCAGCTCCTTTCATTCAGTCAGTAGCTTCAATCATTTCTGGACGTTTTTCAATGGCAAAAATCATTGAATATTGTAAATGCACAAACAGTAATTTCTCTGCATTGCAAGGTGCAATTCTGAAATTTTTTGCTTTTTCCTGCTCCTCTTAGCATGATAAACAAGATTCAAAGACAGTGAGATGCCAGCTCCTTTCATTCAGTCAGTAGCTTCAATCATTTCTGGACGTTTTTCAATGGCAAAAATCAATGAATATTGTAAATGCACAAACAGTAATTTCTCCGCATTGCAAGGTGCAATTCTGAAATTTTTTGCTTTTTCCTGCTCCTCTTAGCATGATAAACAAGATTCAAAGAGAGTGAGATGCCAGCTCCTTTCATTCAGTCAGTAGCTTCAATCATTTCTGGACGTTTTTCAATGGCAAAAATCAATGAATATTGTAAATGCACAAACAGTAATTTCTCCGCATTGCAAGGTGCAATTCTGAAATTTTTTGCTTTTTCCTGCTCCTCTTAGCATGATAAAGAAGATTCAAAGAGAGTGAGATGCCAGCTCCTTTCATTCAGTCAGTAGCTTCAAACATTTCTGGTATATGAATAACATGATGTTTTTCAATGGCAAAAATCAATGAATATTGTAAATGCACAAACAGTAATTTCTCCGCATTGCAAGGTGCAATTCTGAAATTTTTTACTTTTTCCTGCTCCTCTTAGCATGATAAAGAAGATTCAAAGAGAGTGAGATGCCAGCTCCTTTCATTCAGTCAGTAGCTTCAATCATTTCTGGACGTTTTTCAATGGCAAAAATCAATGAATATTGTAAATGCACAAACAGTAATTTCTCCGCATTGCAAGGTGCAATTCTGAAATTTTTTGCTTTTTCCTGCTCCTCTTAGCATGATAAAGAAGATTCAAAGAGAGTGAGATGCCAGCTCCTTTCATTCAGTCAGTAGCTTCAATCATTTCTGGACGTTTTTCAATGGCAAAAATCAATGAATATTGTAAATGCACAAACAGTAATTTCTCCGCATTGCAAGGTGCAATTCTGAAATTTTTTGCTTTTTCCTGCTCCTCTTAGCATGATAAAGAAGATTCAAAGAGAGTGAGATGCCAGCTCCTTTCATTCAGTCAGTAGCTTCAAACATTTCTGGTATATGAATAACATGATGTTTTTCAAGGGCAAAAATCAATGAATATTGTAAATGCACAAACAGTAATTTCTCCGCATTGCAAGGTGCAATTCTGAAATTTTTTGCTTTTTCCTGCTCCTCTTAGCATGATAAAGAAGATTCAAAGAGAGTGAGATGCCAGCTCCTTTCATTCAGTCAGTAGCTTCAATCATTTCTGGACGTTTTTCAATGGCAAAAATCAATGAATATTGTAAATGCACAAACAGTAATTTCTTCGCATTGCAAGGTGCAATTCTGAAATTTTTTGTTTTTCCTGCTCCTCTTAGCATGATAAAGAAGATTCAAAGAGAGTGAGATGCCAGCTCCTTTCATTCAGTCAGTAGCTTCAAACATTTCTGGTATATGAATAACATGATGTTTTTCAATGGCAAAAATCAATGAATATTGTAAATGCACAAACAGTAATTTCTCCGCATTGCAAGGTGCAATTCTGAAATTTTTTGCTTTTTCCTGCTCCTCTTAGCATGATAAAGAAGATTCAAAGAGAGTGAGATGCCAGCTCCTTTCATTCAGTCAGTAGCTTCAATCATTTCTGGACGTTTTTCAATGGCAAAAATCAATGAATATTGTAAATGCACAAACAGTAATTTCTCCGCATTGCAAGGTGCAATTCTGAAATTTTTTGCTTTTTCCTGCTCCTCTTAGCATGATAAAGAAGATTCAAAGAGAGTGAGATGCCAGCTCCTTTCATTCAGTCAGTAGCTTCAAACATTTCTGGTATATGAATAACATGATGTTTTTCAATGGCAAAAATCAATGAATATTGTAAATGCACAAGCAGTAATTTCTCCGCATTGCAAGGTGCAATTCTGAAATTTTTTGCTTTTTCCTGCTCCTCTTAGCATGATAAAGAAGATTCAAAGAGAGTGAGATGCCAGCTCCTTTCATTCAGTCAGTAGCTTCAATCATTTCTGGTATATGAATAACATGATGTTTTTCAATGGCAAAAATCAATGAATATTGTAAATGCACAAACAGTAATTTCTCCGCATTGCAAGGTGCAATTCTGAAATTTTTTGCTTTTTCCTGCTCCTCTTAGCAATGTAAAGAAGATTCAAAGAGAGTGAGATGCCAGCTCCTTTCATTCAGTCAGTAGCTTCAATCATTTCTGGACGTTTTTCAATGGCAAAAATCATTGAATATTGTAAATGCACAAACAGTAATTTCTCCGCATTGCAAGGTGCAATTCTGAAATTTTTTGCTTTTTCCTGCTCCTCTTAGCATGATAAACAAGATTCAAAGAGAGTGAGATGCCAGCTCCTTTCATTCAGTCAGTAGCTTCAATCATTTCTGGACGTTTTTCAATGGCAAAAATCAATGAATATTGTAAATGCACAAACAGTAATTTCTCCGCATTGCAAGGTGCAATTCTGAAATTTTTTGCTTTTTCCTGCTCCTCTTAGCATGATAAAGAAGATTCAAAGAGAGTGAGATGCCAGCTCCTTTCATTCAGTCAGTAGCTTCAATAATTTCTGGACGTTTTTCAATGGCAAAAATCAATGAATATTGTAAATGCACAAACAGTAATTTCTCCGCATTGCAAGGTGCAATTCTGAAATTTTTTGCTTTTTCCTGCTCCTCTTAGCATGATAAAGAAGATTCAAAGAGAGTGAGATGCCAGCTCCTTTCATTCAGTCAGTAGCTTCAATCATTTCTGGACGTTTTTCAATGGCAAAAATCAATGAATATTGTAAATGCACAAACAGTAATTTCTCCGCATTGCAAGGTGCAATTCTGAAATTTTTTGCTTTTTCCTGCTCCTCTTAGCATGATAAATTAGATTCAAAGAGAGTGGGATGCCAGCTCCTTTCATTCAGTCAGTAGCTTCAATCATTTCTGGACGTTTTTCAATGGCAAAAATCAATGAATATTGTAAATGCACAAACAGTAATTTCTCCGCATTACAAGGTGCAATTCTGAAATTTTTTGCTTTTTCCTGCTCCTCTTAGCATGATAAACAAGATTCAATGAGAGTGAGATACCAGCTCCTTTCATTCAGTCAGTAGCTTCAATCATTTCTGGACGTTTTTCAATGGCAAAAATCAATGAATATTGTAAATGCACAAACAGTAATTTCTCCGCATTGCAAGGTGCAATTCTGAAATTTTTTGCTTTTTCCTGCTCCTCTTAGCATGATAAAGAAGATTCAAAGAGAGTGAGATGCCAGCTCCTTTCATTCAGTCAGTAGCTTCAAACATTTCTGGTATATGAATAACATGATGTTTTTCAATGGCAAAAATCAATGAATATTGTAAATGCACAAACAGTAATTTCTTCGCATTGCAAGGTGCAATTCTGAAATTTTTTGCTTTTTCCTGCTCCTCTTAGCATGATAAAGAAAATTCAAAGAGAGTGAGATGCCAGCTCCTTTCATTCAGTCAGTAGCTTCAAACATTTCTGGTATATGAATAACATGATGTTTTTCAATGGCAAAAATCAATGAATATTGTAAATGCACATACAGTAATTTCTCCGCATTGCAAGGTGCAATTCTGAAATTTTTTGCTTTTTCCTGCTCCTCTTAGCATGATAAAGAAGATTCAAAGAGAGTGAGATGCCAGCTCCTTTCATTCAGTCAGTAGCTTCTATCATTTCTGGACGTTTTTCAATGGCAAAAATCAATGAATATTGTAAATGCACAAACAGTAATTTCTCCGCATTGCAAGGTGCAATTCTGAAATTTTTTGCTTTTTCCTGCTCCTCTTAGCATGATAAACAAGATTCAAAGAGAGTGAGATGCCAGCTCCTTTCATTCAGTCAGTAGCTTCAATCATTTCTGGACGTTTTTCAATGGCAAAAATCAATGAATATTGTAAATGCACAAACAGTAATTTCTCCGCATTGCAAGGTGCAATTCTGAAATTTTTTGCTTTTTCCTGCTCCTCTTAGCATGATAAAGAAGCTTCAAAGAGAGTGAGATGCCAGCTCCTTTCATTCAGTCAGTAGCTTCAATCATTTCTGGACGTTTTTCAATGGCAAAAATCATTGAATATTGTAAATGCACAAACAGTAATTTCTCCGCATTGCAAGGTGCAATTCTGAAATTTTTTGCTTTTTCCTGCTCCTCTTAGCATGATAAACAAGATTCAAAGAGAGTGAGATGCCAGCTCCTTTCATTCAGTCAGTAGCTTCAATCATTTCTGGACGTTTTTTAATGGCAAAAATCAATGAATATTGTAAATGCACAAACAGTAATTTCTCCGCATTGCAAGGTGCAATTCTGAAATTTTTTGCTTTTTCCTGCTCCTCTTAGCATGATAAAGAAGATTCAAAGAGAGTGAGATGCCAGCTCCTTTCATTCAGTCAGTAGCTTCAATCATTTCTGGACGTTTTTCAATGGCAAAAATCAATGAATATTGTAAATGGACAAACAGTAATTTCTCCGAATTGCAAGGTGCAATTCTGAAATTTTTTGCTTTTTCCTGCTCCACTTAGCATGATAAACAAGATTCAAAGAGAATGAGATGCCAGCTCCTTTCATTCAGTCAGTAGCTTCAATCATTTCTGGACGTTTTTCAATGGCAAAAATCAATGAATATTGTAAATGCACAAACAGTAATTTCTCCGCATTGCAAGGTGCAATTCTGAAATTTTTTGCTTTTTCCTGCTCCTCTTAGCATGATAAAGAAGATTCAAAGAGAGTGAGATGCCAGCTCCTTTCATTCAGTCAGTAGCTTCAAACATTTCTGGTATATGAATAACATGATGTTTTTCAATGGCAAAAATCAATGAATATTGTAAATGCACAAGCAGTAATTTCTCCGCATTGCAAGGTGCAATTCTGAAATTTTTTGCTTTTTCCTGCTCCGCTTAGCATGATAAAGAAGATTCAAAGAGAGTGAGATGCCAGCTCCTTTCATTCAGTCAGTAGCTTCAATCATTTCTGGTATATGAATAACATGATGTTTTTCAATGGCAAAAATCAATGAATATTGTAAATGCACAAACAGTAATTTCTCCGCATTGCAAGGTGCAATTCTGAAATTTTTTGCTTTTTCCTGCTCCTCTTAGCAATGTAAAGAAGATTCAAAGAGAGTGAGATGCCAGCTCCTTTCATTCAGTCAGTAGCTTCAATCATTTCTGGACGTTTTTCAATGGCAAAAATCATTGAATATTGTAAATGCACAAACAGTAATTTCTCCGCATTGCAAGGTGCAATTCTGAAATTTTTTGCTTTTTCCTGCTCCTCTTAGCATGATAAACAAGATTCAAAGAGAGTGAGATTCCAGCTCCTTTCATTCAGTCAGTAGCTTCAATCATTTCTGGACGTTTTTCAATGGCAAAAATCAATGAATATTGTAAATGCACAAACAGTAATTTCTCCGCATTGCAAGGTGCAATTCTGAAATTTTTTGCTTTTTCCTGCTCCTCTTAGCATGATAAAGAAGATTCAAAGAGAGTGAGATGCCAGCTCCTTTCATTCAGTCAGTAGCTTCAATCATTTCTGGACGTTTTTCAATGGCAAAAATCAATGAATATTGTAAATGCACAAACAGTAATTTCTCCGCATTGCAAGGTGCAATTCTGAAATTTTTTGCTTTTTCCTGCTCCTCTTGGCATGATAAAGAAGATTCAAAGAGAGTGAGATGCCAGCTCCTTTCATTCAGTCAGTAGCTTCAAACATTTCTGGTATATGAATAACATGATGTTTTTCAATGGCAAAAATCAATGAATATTGTAAATGCACAAACAGTAATTTCTCCGCATTGCAAGGTGCAATTCTGAAATTTTTTGCTTTTTCCTGCTCCTCTTAGCATGATAAAGAAGATTCAAAGAGAGTGAGATGCCAGCTCCTTTCATTCAGTCAGTAGCTTCAATCATTTCTGGACGTTTTTCAATGGCAAAAATCAATGAATATTGTAAATGCACAAACAGTAATTTCTCCGCATTGCAAGGTGCAATTCTGAAATTTTTTGCTTTTTCCTGCTCCTCTTAGCATGATAAATTAGATTCAAAGAGAGTGGGATGCCAGCTCCTTTCATTCAGTCAGTAGCTTCAATCATTTCTGGACGTTTTTCAATGGCAAAAATCAATGAATATTGTAAATGCACAAACAGTAATTTCTCCGCATTACAAGGTGCAATTCTGAAATTTTTTGCTTTTTCCTGCTCCTCTTAGCATGATAAACAAGATTCAATGAGAGTGAGATACCAGCTCCTTTCATTCAGTCAGTAGCTTCAATCATTTCTGGACGTTTTTCAATGGCAAAAATCAATGAATATTGTAAATGCACAAACAGTAATTTCTCCGCATTGCAAGGTGCAATTCTGAAATTTTTTGCTTTTTCCTGCTCCTCTTAGCATGATAAAGAAGATTCAAAGAGAGTGAGATGCCAGCTCCTTTCATTCAGTCAGTAGCTTCAAACATTTCTGGTATATGAATAACATGATGTTTTTCAATGGCAAAAATCAATGAATATTGTAAATGCACAAACAGTAATTTCTTCGCATTGCAAGGTGCAATTCTGAAATTTTTTGCTTTTTCCTGCTCCTCTTAGCATGATAAAGAAAATTCAAAGAGAGTGAGATGCCAGCTCCTTTCATTCAGTCAGTAGCTTCAAACATTTCTGGTATATGAATAACATGATGTTTTTCAATGGCAAAAATCAATGAATATTGTAAATGCACATACAGTAATTTCTCCGCATTGCAAGGTGCAATTCTGAAATTTTTTGCTTTTTCCTGCTCCTCTTAGCATGATAAAGAAGATTCAAAGAGAGTGAGATGCCAGCTCCTTTCATTCAGTCAGTAGCTTCTATCATTTCTGGACGTTTTTCAATGGCAAAAATCAATGAATATTGTAAATGCACAAACAGTAATTTCTCCGCATTGCAAGGTGCAATTCTGAAATTTTTTGCTTTTTCCTGCTCCTCTTAGCATGATAAACAAGATTCAAAGAGAGTGAGATGCCAGCTCCTTTCATTCAGTCAGTAGCTTCAATCATTTCTGGACGTTTTTCAATGGCAAAAATCAATGAATATTGTAAATGCACAAACAGTAATTTCTCCGCATTGCAAGGTGCAATTCTGAAATTTTTTGCTTTTTCCTGCTCCTCTTAGCATGATAAAGAAGCTTCAAAGAGAGTGAGATGCCAGCTCCTTTCATTCAGTCAGTAGCTTCAATCATTTCTGGACGTTTTTCAATGGCAAAAATCATTGAATATTGTAAATGCACAAACAGTAATTTCTCCGCATTGCAAGGTGCAATTCTGAAATTTTTTGCTTTTTCCTGCTCCTCTTAGCATGATAAACAAGATTCAAAGAGAGTGAGATGCCAGCTCCTTTCATTCAGTCAGTAGCTTCAATCATTTCTGGACGTTTTTTAATGGCAAAAATCAATGAATATTGTAAATGCACAAACAGTAATTTCTCCGCATTGCAAGGTGCAATTCTGAAATTTTTTGCTTTTTCCTGCTCCTCTTAGCATGATAAAGAAGATTCAAAGAGAGTGAGATGCCAGCTCCTTTCATTCAGTCAGTAGCTTCAATCATTTCTGGACGTTTTTCAATGGCAAAAATCAATGAATATTGTAAATGGACAAACAGTAATTTCTCCGAATTGCAAGGTGCAATTCTGAAATTTTTTGCTTTTTCCTGCTCCACTTAGCATGATAAACAAGATTCAAAGAGAATGAGATGCCAGCTCCTTTCATTCAGTCAGTAGCTTCAATCATTTCTGGACGTTTTTCAATGGCAAAAATCAATGAATATTGTAAATGCACAAACAGTAATTTCTCCGCATTGCAAGGTGCAATTCTGAATTTTTTTGCTTTTTCCTGCTCCTCTTAGCATGGTAAACAAGATTCAAAGAGAGTGAGATGCCAGCTCCTTTCATTCAGTCAGTAGCTTCAATCATTTCTGGAGGTTTTTCAATGGCAAAAATCAATGAATATTGTAAATGCACAAACAGTAATTTCTCCGCATTGCAAGGTGCAATTCTGAAATTTTTTGCTTTTTCCTGCTCCTCTTAGCATGATAAAGAAGATTCAAAGAGAGTGAGATGCCAGCTCCTTTCATTCAGTCAGTAGCTTCAAACATTTCTGGTATATGAATAACATGATGTTTTTCAATGGCAAAAATCAATGAATATTGTTAATGCACAAACAGTAATTTCTCCGCATTGCAAGGTGCAATTCTGAAATTTTTTGCTTTTTCCTGCTCCTCTTAGCATGATAAAGAAGATTCAAAGAGAGTGAGATGCCAGCTCCTTTCATTCAGTCAGTAGCTTCAATCATTTCTGGACGTTTTTCAATAGCAAAAATCAATGAATATTGTAAATGCACAAACAGTAATTTCTCCGCATTGCAAGGTGCAATTCTGAAATTTTTTGCTTTTTCCTGCATCTCTTAGCATGATAAACAAGATTCAAAGAGAGTGAGATGCCAGCTCCTTTCATTCAGTCAGTAGCTTCAATCATTTCTGGACGTTTTTCAATGGCAAAAATCAATGAATATTGTAAATGCACAAACAGTAATTTCTCCGCATTGCAAGGTGCAATTCTGAAATTTTTTGCTTTTTCCTGCTCCTCTTAGCATGATAAAGAAGCTTCAAAGAGAGTGAGATGCCAGCTCCTTTCATTCAGTCAGTAGCTTCAATCATTTCTGGACGTTTTTCAATGGCAAAAATCATTGAATATTGTAAATGCACAAACAGTAATTTCTCCGCATTGCAAGGTGCAATTCTGAAATTTTTTGCTTTTTCCTGCTCCTCTTAGCATGATAAACAAGATTCAAAGAGAGTGAGATGCCAGCTCCTTTCATTCAGTCAGTAGCTTCAATCATTTCTGGACGTTTTTTAATGGCAAAAATCAATGAATATTGTAAATGCACAAACAGTAATTTCTCCGCATTGCAAGGTGCAATTCTGAAATTTTTTGCTTTTTCCTGCTCCTCTTAGCATGATAAAGAAGATTCAAAGAGAGTGAGATGCCAGCTCCTTTCATTCAGTCAGTAGCTTCAATCATTTCTGGACGTTTTTCAATGGCAAAAATCAATGAATATTGTAAATGGACAAACAGTAATTTCTCCGCATTGCAAGG
This sequence comes from Phyllobates terribilis, assembly GCF_046119375.1. Lineage (NCBI taxonomy): Eukaryota > Metazoa > Chordata > Amphibia > Anura > Dendrobatidae > Phyllobates > Phyllobates terribilis. The sequence continues at coordinate 62,339 of NW_027362893.1, forward strand.
TGCAATTCTGAAATTTTTTGCTTTTTCCTGCTCCACTTAGCATGATAAACAAGATTCAAAGAGAATGAGATGCCAGCTCCTTTCATTCAGTCAGTAGCTTCAATCATTTCTGGACGTTTTTCAATGGCAAAAATCAATGAATATTGTAAATGCACAAACAGTAATTTCTCCGCATTGCAAGGTGCAATTCTGAATTTTTTTGCTTTTTCCTGCTCCTCTTAGCATGGTAAACAAGATTCAAAGAGAGTGAGATGCCAGCTCCTTTCATTCAGTCAGTAGCTTCAATCATTTCTGGAGGTTTTTCAATGGCAAAAATCAATGAATATTGTAAATGCACAAACAGTAATTTCTCCGCATTGCAAGGTGCAATTCTGAAATTTTTTGCTTTTTCCTGCATCTCTTAGCATGATAAACAAGATTCAAAGAGAGTGAGATGCCAGCTCCTTTCATTCAGTCAGTAGCTTCAATCATTTCTGGACGTTTTTCAATGGCAAAAATCAATGAATATTGTAAATGCACAAACAGTAATTTCTCCGCATTGCAAGGTGCAATTCTGAAATTTTTTGCTTTTTCCTGCTCCTCTTAGCATGATAAAGAAGCTTCAAAGAGAGTGAGATGCCAGCTCCTTTCATTCAGTCAGTAGCTTCAATCATTTCTGGACGTTTTTCAATGGCAAAAATCATTGAATATTGTAAATGCACAAACAGTAATTTCTCCGCATTGCAAGGTGCAATTCTGAAATTTTTTGCTTTTTCCTGCTCCTCTTAGCATGATAAACAAGATTCAAAGAGAGTGAGATGCCAGCTCCTTTCATTCAGTCAGTAGCTTCAATCATTTCTGGACGTTTTTTAATGGCAAAAATCAATGAATATTGTAAATGCACAAACAGTAATTTCTCCGCATTGCAAGGTGCAATTCTGAAATTTTTTGCTTTTTCCTGCTCCTCTTAGCATGATAAAGAAGATTCAAAGAGAGTGAGATGCCAGCTCCTTTCATTCAGTCAGTAGCTTCAATCATTTCTGGACGTTTTTCAATGGCAAAAATCAATGAATATTGTAAATGGACAAACAGTAATTTCTCCGCATTGCAAGGTGCAATTCTGAAATTTTTTGCTTTTTCCTGCTCCACTTAGCATGATAAACAAGATTCAAAGAGAATGAGATGCCAGCTCCTTTCATTCAGTCAGTAGCTTCAATCATTTCTGGACGTTTTTCAATGGCAAAAATCAATGAATATTGTAAATGCACAAACAGTAATTTCTCCGCATTGCAAGGTGCAATTCTGAATTTTTTTGCTTTTTCCTGCTCCTCTTAGCATGGTAAACAAGATTCAAAGAGAGTGAGATGCCAGCTCCTTTCATTCAGTCAGTAGCTTCAATCATTTCTGGAGGTTTTTCAATGGCAAAAATCAATGAATATTGTAAATGCACAAACAGTAATTTCTCCGCATTGCAAGGTGCAATTCTGAAATTTTTTGCTTTTTCCTGCTCCTCTTAGCATGATAAAGAAGATTCAAAGAGAGTGAGATGCCAGCTCCTTTCATTCAGTCAGTAGCTTCAAACATTTCTGGTATATGAATAACATGATGTTTTTCAATGGCAAAAATCAATGAATATTGTAAATGCACAAACAGTAATTTCTCCGCATTGCAAGGTGCAATTCTGAAATTTTTTGCTTTTTCCTGCTCCTCTTAGCATGATAAAGAAGATTCAAAGAGAGTGAGATGCCAGCTCCTTTCATTCAGTCAGTAGCTTCAATCATTTCTGGACGTTTTTCAATGGCAAAAATCAATGAATATTGTAAATGCACAAACAGTAATTTCTCCGCATTGCAAGGTGCAATTCTGAAATTTTTTGCTTTTTCCTGCATCTCTTAGCATGATAAACAAGATTCAAAGAGAGTGAGATGCCAGCTCCTTTCATTCAGTCAGTAGCTTCAATCATTTCTGGACGTTTTTCAATGGCAAAAATCAATGAATATTGTAAATGCACAAACAGTAATTTCTCCGCATTGCAAGGTGCAATTCTGAAATTTTTTGCTTTTTCCTGCTCCTCTTAGCATGATAAAGAAGATTCAAAGAGAGTGAGATGCCAGCTCCTTTCATTCAGTCAGTAGCTTCAATCATTTCTGGACGTTTTTCACTGGCAAAAATCATTGAATATTGTAAATGCACAAACAGTAATTTCTCCGCATTGCAAGGTGCAATTCTGAAATTTTTTGCTTTTTCCTGCTCCTCTTAGCATGATAAACAAGATTCAAAGAGAGTGAGATGCCAGCTCCTTTCATTCAGTCAGTAACTTCAATCATTTCTGGATGTTTTTTAATGGCAAAAATCAATGAATATTGTAAATGCACAAACAGTAATTTCTCCGCATTGCAAGGTGCAATTCTGAAATTTTTTGCTTTTTCCTGCTCCTCTTAGCATGATAAAGAAGATTCAAAGAGAGTGAGATGCCAGCTCCTTTCATTCAGTCAGTAGCTTCAATCATTTCTGGACGTTTTTCAATGGCAAAAATCAATGAATATTGTAAATGCACAAACAGTAATTTCTCCGCATTGCAAGGTGCAATTCTGAAATTTTTTGCTTTTTCCTGCTCCTCTTAGCATGATAAACAAGATTCAAAGAGAGTGAGATGCCAGCTCCTTTCATTCAGTCAGTAGCTTCAATCATTTCTGGACGTTTTTCAATGGCAAAAATCAATGAATATTGTAAATGCACAAACAGTAATTTCTCCGCATTGCAAGGTGCAATTCTGAAATTTTTTGCTTTTTCCTGCTCCTCTTAGCATGATAAACAAGATTCAAAGAGAGTGAGATGCCAGCTCCTTTCATTCAGTCAGTAGCTTCAATCATTTCTGGACGTTTTTCAATGGCAAAAATCAATGAATATTGTAAATGCACAAACAGTAATTTCTCCGCATTGCAAGGTGCAATTCTGAAATTTTTTGCTTTTTCCTGCTCCTCTTAGCATAATAAAGAAGATTCAAAGAGAGTGAGATGCCAGCTCCTTTCATTCAGTCAGTAGCTTCAATCATTTCTGGACGTTTTTCAATGGCAAAAATCATTGAATATTGTAAATGCACAAACAGTAATTTCTCCGCATTGCAAGGTGCAATTCTGAAATTTTTTGCTTTTTCCTGCTCCTCTTAGCATGATAAAGAAGATTCAAAGAGAGTGAGATGCCAGCTCCTTTCATTCAGTCAGTAGCTTCAATCATTTCTGGTATATGAATAACATGATGTTTTTCAATGGCAAAAATCAATGAATTTTGTAAATGCACAAACAGTAATTTCTCCGCATTGCAAGGTGCAATTCTGAAATTTTTTGCTTTTTCCTGCTCCTCTTAGCATGATAAAGAAGATTCAAAGAGAGTGAGATGCCAGCTCCTTTCATTCAGTCAGTAGCTTCAATCATTTCTGGACGTTTTTCAATGGCAAAAATCAATGAATATTGTAAATGCACAAACAGTAATTTCTCTGCATTGCAAGGTGCAATTCTGAAATTTTTTGCTTTTTCCTGCTCCTCTTAGCATGGTAAACAAGATTCAAAGAGAGTGAGATACCAGCTCCTTTCATTCAGTCAGTAGCTTCAATCATTTCTGGACGTTTTTCAATGGCAAAAATCAATGAATATTGTAAATGCACAAACAGTAATTTCTCCGCATTGCAAGGTGCAATTCTGAAATTTTTTGCTTTTTCCTGCTCCTCTTAGCATGATAAAGAAGACTCAAAGAGAGTGAGATGCCAGCTCCTTTCATTCAGTCAGTAGCTTCAATCATTTCTGGACGTTTTTCAATGGCAAAAATCATTGAATATTGTAAATGCACAAACAGTAATTTCTCCGCATTGCAAGGTGCAATTCTGAAATTTTTTGCTTTTTCCTGCTCCTCTTAGCATGATAAACAAGATTCAAAGAGAGTGAGATGCCAGCTCCTTTCATTCAGTCAGTAGCTTCAATCATTTCTGGACGTTTTTTAATGGCAAAAATCAATGAATATTGTAAATGCACAAACAGTAATTTCTCCGCATTGCAAGGTGCAATTCTGAAATTTTTTGCTTTTTCCTGCTCCTCTTAGCATGATAAAGAAGATTCAAAGAGAGTGAGATGCCAGCTCTTTTCATTCAGTCAGTAGCTTCAAACATTTCTGGTATATGAATAACATGATGTTTTTCAATGGCAAAAATCAATGAATATTGTAAATGCACAAACAGTAATTTCTCCGCATTGCAAGGTGCAATTCTGAAATTTTTTGCTTTTTCCTGCTCCTCTTAGCATGATAAAGAAGATTCAAAGAGAGTGAGATGCCAGCTACTTTCATTCAGTCAGTAGCTTCAATCATTTCTGGACGTTTTTCAATGGCAAAAATCAATGAATATTGTAAATGCACAAACAGTAATTTCTCCGCATTGCAAGGTGCAATTCTGAAATTTTTTGCTTTTTCCTGCTCCGCTTAGCATGATAAAGAAGATTCAAAGAGAGTGAGATGCCAGCTCCTTTCATTCAGTCAGTAGCTTCAATCATTTCTGGCATTTTTCAATGGCAAAAATCAATGAATATTGTAAATGCACAAACAGTAATTTCTCCGCATTGCAAGGTGCAATTCTGAAATTTTTTGCTTTTTCCTGCTCCTCTTATCATGATAAAGAAGATTCAAAGAGAGTGAGATGCCAGCTCCTTTCATTCAGTCAGTAGCTTCAATCATTTCTGGACGTTTTTCAATGGCAAAAATCATTGAATATTGTAAATGCACAAACAGTAATTTCTCCGCATTGCAAGGTGCAATTCTGAAATTTTTTGCTTTTTCCTGCTCCTCTTAGCATGGTAAACAAGATTCAAAGAGAGTGAGATGCCAGCTCCTTTCATTCAGTCAGTAGCTTCAATCATTTCTGGACGTTTTTTAATGGCAAAAATCAATGAATATTGTAAATGCACAAACAGTAATTTCTCCGCATTGCAAGGTGCAATTCTGAAATTTTTTGCTTTTTCCTGCTCCTCTTAGCATGATAAAGAAGATTCAAAGAGAGTGAGATGCCAGCTCCTTTCATTCAGTCAGTAGCTTCAATCATTTCTGGACGTTTTTCAATGGCAAAAATCAATGAATATTGTAAATGCACAAACAGTAATTTCTCTGCATTGCAAGGTGCAATTCTGAAATTTTTTGCTTTTTCCTGCTCCTCTTAGCATGATAAACAAGATTCAAAGAGAGTGAGATGCCAGCTCCTTTCATTCAGTCAGTAGCTTCAATCATTTCTGGACGTTTTTCAATGGCAAAAATCAATGAATATTGTAAATGCACAAACAGTAATTTCTCCGCATTGCAAGGTGCAATTCTGAAATTTTTTGCTTTTTCCTGCTCCTCTTAGCATGATAAACAAGATTCAAAGAGAGTGAGATGCCAGCTCCTTTCATTCAGTCAGTAGCTTCAATCATTTCTGGACGTTTTTCAATGGCAAAAATCAATGAATATTGTAAATGCACAAACAGTAATTTCTCCGCATTGCAAGGTGCAATTCTGAAATTTTTTGCTTTTTCCTGCTCCTCTTAGCATGATAAAGAAGATTCAAAGAGAGTGAGATGCCAGCTCCTTTCATTCAGTCAGTAGCTTCAATCATTTCTGGACATTTTTCAATGGCAAAAATCAATGAATATTGTAAATGCACAAACAGTAATTTCTCCGCATTGCAAGGTGCAATTCTGAAATTTTTTGCATTTTCCTGCTCCTCTTAGCATGATAAAGAAGATTCAAAGAGAGTGAGATGCCAGCTCCTTTCATTCAGTCAGTAGCTTCAAACATTTCTGGTATATGAATAACATGATGTTTTTCAATGGCAAAAATCAATGAATATTGTAAATGCACAAACAGTAATTTCTCCGCATTGCAAGGTGCAATTCTGGAATTTTTTTGGTTTTTCCTGCTACTCTTAGCATGATAAAGAAGATTCAAAGAGAGTGAGATGCCAGCTCCTTTCATTCAGTCAGTAGCTTCAATCATTTCTGGACGTTTTTCAATGGCAAAAATCATTGAATATTGTAAATGCACAAACAGTAATTTCTCCGCATTGCAAGGTGCAATTCTGAAATTTTTTGCTTTTTCCTGCTCCTCTTAGCATGATAAAGAAGATTCAAAGAGAGTGAGATGCCAGCTCCTTTCATTCAGTCAGTAGCTTCAATCATTTCTGGTATATGAATAACATGATGTTTTTCAATGGCAAAAATCAATGAATTTTGTAAATGCACAAACAGTAATTTCTCCGCATTGCAAGGTGCAATTCTGAAATTTTTTGCTTTTTCCTGCTCCTCTTAGCATGATAAAGAAGATTCAAAGAGAGTGAGATGCCAGCTCCTTTCATTCAGTCAGTAGCTTCAATCATTTCTGGACGTTTTTCAATGGCAAAAATCAATGAATATTGTAAATGCACAAACAGTAATTTCTCCGCATTGCAAGGTGCAATTCTGAAATTTTTTGCTTTTTCCTGCTCCTCTTAGCATGATAAACAAGATTCAAAGAGAGTGAGATGCCAGCTCCTTTCATTCAGTCAGTAGCTTCAATCATTTCTGGACGTTTTTCAATGGCAAAAATCAATGAATATTGTAAATGCACAAACAGTAATTTCTCCGCATTGCAAGGTGCAATTCTGAAATTTTTTGCTTTTTCCTGCTCCTCTTAGCATGATAAAGAAGATTCAAAGAGAGTGAGATGCCAGCTCCTTTCATTCAGTCAGTAGCTTCAAACATTTCTGGTATATGAATAACATGATGTTTTTCAATGGCAAAAATCAATGAATATTGTAAATGCACAAACAGAAATTTCTCCGCATTGCAAGGTGCAATTCTGAAATTTTTTGCTTTTTCCTGCTCCTCTTAGCATGATAAAGAAGATTCAAAGAGAGTGAGATGCCAGCTCCTTTCATTCAGTCAGTAGCTTCAATCATTTCTGGACGTTTTTCAATGGCAAAAATCAATGAATATTGTAAATGCACAAACAGTAATTTCTCCGCATTGCAAGGTGCAATTCTGAAATTTTTTGCTTTTTCCTGCTCCTCTTAGCATGATAAACAAGATTCAAAGAGAGTGAGATGCCAGCTCCTTTCTTTCAGTCAGTAGCTTCAATCATTTCTGGACGTTTTTCAATGGCAAAAATCAATGAATATTGTAAATGCACAAACAGTAATTTCTCCGCATTGCAAGGTGCAATTCTGAAATTTTTTGCTTTTTCCTGCTCCTCTTAGCATGATAAAGAAGATTCAAAGAGAGTGAGATGCCAGCTCCTTTCATTCAGTCAGTAGCTTCAATCATTTCTGGACGTTTTTCAATGGCAAAAATCTATGAATATTGTAAATGCACAAACAGTAATTTCTCCGCATTGCAAGGTGCAATTCTGAATTTTTTTGCATTTTCCTGCTCCTCTTAGCATGATAAAGAAGATTCAAAGAGAGTGAGATGCCAGCTCCTTTCATTCAGTCAGTAGCTTCAAACATTTCTGGTATATGAATAACATGATGTTTTTCAATGGCAAAAATCAATGAATATTGTAAATGCACAAACAGTAATTTCTCCGCATTGCAAGGTGCAATTCTGAAATTTTTTGGTTTTTCCTGCTCCTCTTAGCATGATAAAGAAGATTCAAAGAGAGTGAGATGCCAGCTCCTTTCATTCAGTCAGTAGCTTCAATCATTTCTGGACGTTTTTCAATGGCAAAAATCATTGAATATTGTAAATGCACAAACAGTAATTTCTCCGCATTGCAAGGTGCAATTCTGAAATTTTTTGCTTTTTCCTGCTCCTCTTAGCATGATAAAGAAGATTCAAAGAGAGTGAGATGCCAGCTCATTTCATTCAGTCAGTAGCTTCAATCATTTCTGGTATATGAATAACATGATGTTTTTCAATGGCAAAAATCAATGAATTTTGTAAATGCACAAACAGTAATTTCTCCGCAATGCAAGGTGCAATTCTGAAATTTTTTGCTTTTTCCTGCTCCTCTTAGCATGATAAAGAAGATTCAAAGAGAGTGAGATGCCAGCTCCTTTCATTCAGTCAGTAGCTTCAATCATTTCTGGACGTTTTTCAATGGCAAAAATCAATGAATATTGTAAATGCACAAACAGTAATTTCTCCGCATTGCAAGGTGCAATTCTGAAATTTTTTGCTTTTTCCTGCTCCTCTTAGCATGATAAACAAGATTCAAAGAGAGTGAGATGCCAGCTCCTTTCATTCAGTCAGTAGCTTCAATCATTTCTGGACGTTTTTCAATGGCAAAAATCAATGAATATTGTAAATGCACAAACAGTAATTTCTCCGCATTGCAAGGTGCAATTCTGAAATTTTTTGCTTTTTCCTGCTCCTCTTAGCATGATAAAGAAGATTCAAAGAGAGTGAGATGCCAGCTCCTTTCATTCAGTCAGTAGCTTCAAACATTTCTGGTATATGAATAACATGATGTTTTTCAATGGCAAAAATCAATGAATATTGTAAATGCACAAACAGTAATTTCTCCGCATTGCAAGGTGCAATTCTGAAATTTTTTGCTTTTTCCTGCTCCTCTTAGCATGATAAAGAAGATTCAAAGAGAGTGAGATGCCAGCTCCTTTCATTCAGTCAGTAGCTTCAATCATTTCTGGACGTTTTTCAATGGCAAAAATCAATGAATATTGTAAATGCACAAACAGTAATTTCTCCGCATTGCAAGGTGCAATTCTGAAATTTTTTGCTTTTTCCTGCTCCTCTTAGCATGATAAAGAAGATTCAAAGAGAGTGAGATGCCAGCTCCTTTCATTCAGTCAGTAGCTTCAATCATTTCTGGACGTTTTTCAATGGCAAAAATCAATGAATATTGTAAATGCACAAACAGTAATTTCTCCGCATTGCAAGGTGCAATTCTGAATATTTTTGCTTTTTCCTGCTCCTCTTAGCATGATAAAGAAGATTCAAAGAGAGTGAGATGCCAGCTCCTTTCATTCAGTCAGTAGCTTCAATCATTTCTGGTATATGAATAACATGATGCTTTTCAATGGCAAAAATCAATGAATATTGTAAATGCACAAACAGTAATTTCTCCGCATTGCAAGGTGCAATTCTGAAATTTTTTGCTTTTTCCTGCTCCTCTTAGCATGATAAAGAAGATTCAAAGAGAGTGAGATGCCAGCTCCTTTCATTCAGTCAGTAGCTTCAATCATTTCTGGACGTTTTTCAATGGCAAAAATCATTGAATATTGTAAATGCACAAACAGTAATTTCTCCGCATTGCAAGGTGCAATTCTGAAATTTTTTGCTTTTTCCTGCTCCTCTTATCATGATAAAGAAGATTCAAAGAGAGTGAGATGCCAGCTCCTTTCATTCAGTCAGTAGCTTCAAACATTTCTGGTATATGAATAACATGATGTTTTTCAATGGCAAAAATCAATGAATATTGTAAATGCACAAACAGTAATTTCTCCGCATTGCAAAGTGCAATTCTGAAATTTTTTGCTTTTTCCTGCTCCTCTTAGCATGATAAAGAAGATTCAAAGAGAGTGAGATGCCAGCTCCTTTCATTCAGTCAGTAGCTTCAATCATTTCTGGACGTTTTTCAATGGCAAAAATCAATGAATATTGTAAATGCACAAACAGTAATTTCTCCGCATTGCAAGGTGCAATTCTGAAATTTTTTGCTTTTTCCTGCTCCTATTAGCATGATAAACAAGATTCAAAGAGAGTGAGATGCCAGCTCCTTTCATTCAGTCAGTAGCTTCAATCATTTCTGGACGTTTTTCAATGGCAAAAATCAATGAATATTGTAAATGCACAAACAGTAATTTCTCCGCATTGCAAGGTGCAATTCTGAAATTTTTTGCTTTTTCCTGCTCCTCTTAGCATGATAAAGAAGATTCAGAGTGAGATGCCAGCTCCTTTCATTCAGTCAGTAGCTTCAAACATTTCTGGTATATGAATAACATGATGTTTTTCAATGGCAAAAATCAATGAATATTGTAAATGCACAAACAGTAATTTCTCCGCATTGCAAGGTGCAATTCTGAAATTTTTTGCTTTTTCCTGCTCCTCTTAGCATGATAAAGAAGATTCAATGAGAGTGAGATGCCAGCTCCTTTCATTCAGTCAGTAGCTTCAATCATTTCTGGACGTTTTTCAATGGCAAAAATCAATGAATATTGTAAATGCACAAACAGTAATTTCTCCACATTGCAAGGTGCAATTCTGAAATTTTTTGCTTTTTCCTGCTCCTCTTAGCATGATAAAGAAGATTCAAAGAGAGTGAGATGCCAGCTCCTTTCATTCAGTCAGTAGCTTCAATCATTTCTGGACGTTTTTCAATGGCAAAAATCAATGAATATTGTAAATGTACAAACAGTAATTTCTCCGCATTGCAAGGTGCAATTCTGAAATTTTTTGCTTTTTCCTGCTCCTCTTAGCATGATAAAGAAGATTCAAAGAGAGTGAGATGCCAGCTCCTTTCATTCAGTCAGTAGCTTCAAACATTTCTGGTATATGAATAACATGATGTTTTTCAATGGCAAAAATCAATGAATATTGTAAATGCACAAACAGTAATTTCTCCGCATTGCAAGGTGCAATTCTGAAATTTTTTGCTTTTTCCTGCTCCTCTTAGCATGATAAATAAGATTCAAAGAGAGTGAGATGCCAGCTCCTTTCATTCAGTCAGTAGCTTCAATCATTTCTGGACGTTTTTCAATGGCAAAAATCAATGAATATTGTAAATGCACAAACAGTAATTTCTCCGCATTGCAAGGTGCAATTCTGAAATTTTTTGCTTTTTCCTGCTCCTCTTAGCATGGTAAACAAGATTCAAAGAGAGTGAGATGCCAGCTCCTTTCATTCAGTCAGTAGCTTCAATCATTTCTGGACGTTTTTCAATGGCAAAAATCAATGAATATTGTAAATGCACAAACAGTAATTTCTCCGCATTGCAAGGTGCAATTCTGAAATTTTTTGCTTTTTCCTGCTCCTCTTAGCATGATAAAGAAGATTCAAAGAGAGTGAGATGCCAGCTCCTTTCATTCAGTCAGTAGCTTCAATCATTTCTGGACGTTTTTCAATGGCAAAAATCAATGAATATTGTAAATGCACAAACAGTAATTTCTCCGCATTGCAAGGTGCAATTCTGAAATTTTTTGCTTTTTCCTGCTCCTCTTAGCATGATAAAGAAGATTCAAAGAGAGTGAGATGCCAGCTCCTTTCATTCAGTCAGTAGCTTCAATCATTTCTGGTATATGAATAACATGATGCTTTTCAATGGCAAAAATCAATGAATATTGTAAATGCACAAACAGTAATTTCTCCGCATTGCAAGGTGCAATTCTGAAATTTTTTGCTTTTTCCTGCTCCTCTTAGCATGATAAAGAAGATTCAAAGAGAGTGAGATGCCAGCTCCTTTCATTCAGTCAGTAGCTTCAATCATTTCTGGACGTTTTTCAATGGCAAAAATCATTGAATATTGTAAATGCACAAACAGTAATTTCTCCGCATTGCAAGGTGCAATTCTGAAATTTTTTGCTTTTTCCTGCTCCTCTTATCATGATAAAGAAGATTCAAAGAGAGTGAGATGCCAGCTCCTTTCATTCAGTCAGTAGCTTCAAACATTTCTGGTATATGAATAACATGATGTTTTTCAATGGCAAAAATCAATGAATATTGTAAATGCACAAACAGTAATTTCTCCGCATTGCAAAGTGCAATTCTGAAATTTTTTGCTTTTTCCTGCTCCTCTTAGCATGATAAAGAAGATTCAAAGAGAGTGAGATGCCAGCTCCTTTCATTCAGTCAGTAGCTTCAATCATTTCTGGACGTTTTTCAATGGCAAAAATCAATGAATATTGTAAATGCACAAACAGTAATTTCTCCGCATTGCAAGGTGCAATTCTGAAATTTTTTGCTTTTTCCTGCTCCTATTAGCATGATAAACAAGATTCAAAGAGAGTGAGATGCCAGCTCCTTTCATTCAGTCAGTAGCTTCAATCATTTCTGGACGTTTTTCAATGGCAAAAATCAATGAATATTGTAAATGCACAAAGAGTAATTTCTCCGCATTGCAAGGTGCAATTCTGAAATTTTTTGCTTTTTCCTGCTCCTCTTAGCATGATAAAGAAGATTCAAAGAGAGTGAGATGCCAGCTCCTTTCATTCAGTCAGTAGCTTCAATCATTTCTGGACGTTTTTCAATGGCAAAAATCAATGAATATTGTAAATGCACAAACAGTAATTTCTCCGCATTGCAAGGTGCAATTCTGAAATTTTTTGCTTTTTCCTGCTCCTCTTAGCATGATAAAGAAGATTCAGAGTGAGATGCCAGCTCCTTTCATTCAGTCAGTAGCTTCAAACATTTCTGGTATATGAATAACATGATGTTTTTCAATGGCAAAAATCAATGAATATTGTAAATGCACAAACAGTAATTTCTCCGCATTGCAAGGTGCAATTCTGAAATTTTTTGCTTTTTCCTGCTCCTCTTAGCATGATAAAGAAGATTCAATGAGAGTGAGATGCCAGCTCCTTTCATTCAGTCAGTAGCTTCAATCATTTCTGGACGTTTTTCAATGGCAAAAATCAATGAATATTGTAAATGCACAAACAGTAATTTCTCCACATTGCAAGGTGCAATTCTGAAATTTTTTGCTTTTTCCTGCTCCTCTTAGCATGATAAAGAAGATTCAAAGAGAGTGAGATGCCAGCTCCTTTCATTCAGTCAGTAGCTTCAATCATTTCTGGACGTTTTTCAATGGCAAAAATCAATGAATATTGTAAATGCACAAACAGTAATTTCTCCGCATTGCAAGGTGCAATTCTGAAATTTTTTGCTTTTTCCTGCTCCTCTTAGCATGATAAAGAAGATTCAAAGAGAGTGAGATGCCAGCTCCTTTCATTCAGTCAGTAGCTTCAAACATTTCTGGTATATGAATAACATGATGTTTTTCAATGGCAAAAATCAATGAATATTGTAAATGCACAAACAGTAATTTCTCCGCATTGCAAGGTGCAATTCTGAAATTTTTTGCTTTTTCCTGCTCCTCTTAGCATGATAAATAAGATTCAAAGAGAGTGAGATGCCAGCTCCTTTCATTCAGTCAGTAGCTTCAATCATTTCTGGACGTTTTTCAATGGCAAAAATCAATGAATATTGTAAATGCACAAACAGTAATTTCTCCGCATTGCAAGGTGCAATTCTGAAATTTTTTGCTTTTTCCTGCTCCTCTTAGCATGGTAAACAAGATTCAAAGAGAGTGAGATGCCAGCTCCTTTCATTCAGTCAGTAGCTTCAATCATTTCTGGACGTTTTTCAATGGCAAAAATCAATGAATATTGTAAATGCACAAACAGTAATTTCTCCGCATTGCAAGGTGCAATTCTGAAATTTTTTGCTTTTTCCTGCTCCTCTTAGCATGATAAAGAAGATTCAAAGAGAGTGAGATGCCAGCTCCTTTCATTCAGTCAGTAGCTTCAATCATTTCTGGACGTTTTTCAATGGCAAAAATCAATGAATATTGTAAATGCACAAACAGTAATTTCTCCGCATTGCAAGGTGCAATTCTGAAATTTTTTGCTTTTTCCTGCTCCTCTTAGCATGATAAAGAAGATTCAAAGAGAGTGAGATGCCAGCTCCTTTCATTCAGTCAGTAGCTTCAATCATTTCTGGTATATGAATAACATGATGTTTTTCAATGGCAAAAATCAATGAATATTGTAAATGCACAAACAGTAATTTCTCCGCATTGCAAGGTGCAATTCTGAAATTTTTTGCTTTTTCCTGCTCCTCTTAGCATGATAAAGAAGATTCAAAGAGAGTGAGATGCCAGCTCCTTTCATTCAGTCAGTAGCTTCAATCATTTCTGGACGTTTTTCAATGGCAAAAATCATTGAATATTGTAAATGCACAAACAGTAATTTCTCTGCATTGCAAGGTGCAATTCTGAAATTTTTTGCTTTTTCCTGCTCCTCTTATCATGATAAAGAAGATTCAAAGAGAGTGAGATGCCAGCTCCTTTCATTCAGTCAGTAGCTTCAAACATTTCTGGTATATGAATAACATGATGTTTTTCAATGGCAAAAATCAATGAATATTGTAAATGCACAAACAGTAATTTCTCCGCATTGCAAGGTGCAATTCTGAAATTTTTTGCTTTTTCCTGCTCCTCTTAGCATGATAAAGAAGATTCAAAGAGAGTGAGATGCCAGCTCCTTTCATTCAGTCAGTAGCTTCAATCATTTCTGGTATATGAATAACATGATGTTTTTCAATGGCAAAAATCAATGAATATTGTAAATGCACAAACAGTAATTTCTCCGCATTGCAAGGTGCAATTCTGAAATTTTTTGCTTTTTCCTGCTCCTCTTAGCATGATAAAGAAGATTCAAAGAGAGTGAGATGCCAGCTCCTTTCATTCAGTCAGTAGCTTCAATCATTTCTGGACGTTTTTCAATGGCAAAAATCATTGAATATTGTAAATGCACAAACAGTAATTTCTCCGCATTGCAAGGTGCAATTCTGAAATTTTTTGCTTTTTCCTGCTCCTCTTAGCATGACAAACAAGATTCAAAGAGAGTGAGATGCCAGCTCCTTTCATTCAGTCAGTAGCTTCAATCATTTCTGGACGTTTTTCAATGGCAAAAATCAATGAATATTGTAAATGCACAAACAGTAATTTCTCCGCATTGCAAGGTGCAATTCTGAATTTTTTTGCTTTTTCCTGCTCCTCTTAGCATGATAAAGAAGATTCAAAGAGAGTGAGATGCCAGCTCCTTTCATTCAGTCAGTAGCTTCAATCATTTCTGGACGTTTTTCAATGGCAAAAATCAATGAATATTGTAAATGCACAAACAGTAATTTCTCCGCATTGCAAGGTGCAATTCTGAAATTTTTTGCTTTTTCCTGCTCCTATTAGCATGATAAACAAGATTCAAAGAGAGTGAGATGCCAGCTCCTTTCATTCAGTCAGTAGCTTCAATCATTTCTGGACGTTTTTCAATGGCAAAAATCAATGAATATTGTAAATGCACAAACAGTAATTTCTCCGCATTGCAAGGTGCAATTCTGAAATTTTTTGCTTTTTCCTGCTCCTCTTAGCATGATAAAGAAGATTCAAAGAGAGTGAGATGCCAGCTCCTTTCATTCAGTCAGTAGCTTCAAACATTTCTGGTATATGAATAACATGATGTTTTTCAATGGCAAAAATCAATGAATATTGTAAATGCACAAACAGTAATTTCTCCGCATTGCAAGGTGCAATTCTGAAATTTTTTGCTTTTTCCTGCTCCTCTTAGCATGATAAAGAAGATTCAAAGAGAGTGAGATGCCAGCTCCTTTCATTCAGTCAGTAGCTTCAATCATTTCTGGACGTTTTTCAATGGCAAAAATCAATGAATATTGTTAATGCACAAACAGTAATTTCTCCGCATTGCAAGGTGCAATTCTGAAATTTTTTGCTTTTTCCTGCTCCTCTTAGCATGATAAAGAAGATTCAAAGAGAGTGAGATGCCAGCTCCTTTCATTCAGTCAGTAGCTTCAATCATTTCTGGACGTTTTTCAATGGCAAAAATCAATGAATATTGTAAATGCACAAACAGTAATTTCTCCGCATTGCAAGGTGCAATTCTGAAATTTTTTGCTTTTTCCTGCTCCTCTTAGCATGATAAAGAAGATTCAAAGAGAGTGAGATGCCAGCTCCTTTCATTCAGTCAGTAGCTTCAAACATTTCTGGTATATGAATAACATGATGTTTTTCAATGGCAAAAATCAATGAATATTGTAAATGCACAAACAGTAATTTCTCCGCATTGCAAGGTGCAATTCTGAAATTTTTTGCTTTTTCCTGCTCCTCTTAGCATGATAAAGAAGATTCAAAGAGAGTGAGATGCCAGCTCCTTTCATTCAGTCAGTAGCTTCAATCATTTCTGGACGTTTTTCAATGGCAAAAATCAATGAATATTGTAAATGCACAAACAGTAATTTCTCCGCATTGCAAGGTGCAATTCTGAAATTTTTTGCTTTTTCCTGCTCCTCTTAGCATGATAAAGAAGATTCAAAGAGAGTGAGATGCCAGCTCCTTTCATTCAGTCAGTAGCTTCAATCATTTCTGGACGTTTTTCAATGGCAAAAATCAATGAATATTGTAAATGCACAAACAGTAATTTCTCCGCATTGCAAGGTGCAATTCTGAAATTTTTTGCTTTTTCCTGCTCCTCTTAGCATGATAAAGAAGATTCAAAGAGAGTGAGATGCCAGCTCCTTTCATTCAGTCAGTAGCTTCAAACATTTCTGGTATATGAATAACATGATGTTTTTCAATGGCAAAAATCAATGAATATTGTAAATGCACAAACAGTAATTTCTCCGCATTGCAAGGTGCAATTCTGAAATTTTTTGCTTTTTCCTGCTCCTCTTAGCATGATAAAGAAGATTCAAAGAGAGTGAGATGCCAGCTCCTTTCATTCAGTCAGTAGCTTCAATCATTTCTGGACGTTTTTCAATGGCAAAAATCAATGAATATTGTAAATGCACAAACAGTAATTTCTCCGCATTGCAAGGTGCAATTCTGAAATTTTTTGCTTTTTCCTGCTCCTCTTAGCATGATAAAGAAGATTCAAAGAGAGTGAGATGCCAGCTCCTTTCATTCAGTCAGTAGCTTCAATCATTTCTGGACGTTTTTCAATGGCAAAAATCAATGAATATTGTAAATGCACAAACAGTAATCTCTCCGCATTGCAAGGTGCAATTCTGAAATTTTTTGCTTTTTCCTGCTCCTCTTAGCATGATAAAGAAGATTCAAAGAGAGTGAGATGCCAGCTCCTTTCATTCAGTCAGTAGCTTCAAACATTTCTGGTATATGAATAACATGATGTTTTTCAATGGCAAAAATCAATGAATATTGTAAATGCACAAACAGTAATTTCTCCGCATTGCAAGGTGCAATTCTGAAATTTTTTGCTTTTTCCTGCTCCTCTTAGCATGATAAAGAAGATTCAAAGAGAGTGAGATGCCAGCTCCTTTCATTCAGTCAGTAGCTTCAATCATTTCTGGACGTTTTTCAATGGCAAAAATCATTGAATATTGTAAATGCACAAACAGTAATTTCTCCGCATTGCAAGGTGCAATTCTGAAATTTTTTGCTTTTTCCTGCTCCTCTTATCATGATAAAGAAGATTCAAAGAGAGTGAGATGCCAGCTCCTTTCATTCAGTCAGTAGCTTCAAACATTTCTGGTATATGAATAACATGATGTTTTTCAATGGCAAAAATCAATGAATATTGTAAATGCACAAACAGTAATTTCTCCGCATTGCAAGGTGCAATTCTGAAATTTTTTGCTTTTTCCTGCTCCTCTTAGCATGATAAAGAAGATTCAAAGAGAGTGAGATGCCAGCTCCTTTCATTCAGTCAGTAGCTTCAATCATTTCTGGTATATGAATAGCATGATGTTTTTCAATGGCAAAAATCAATGAATATTGTAAATGCACAAACAGTAATTTCTCCGCATTGCAAGGTGCAATTCTGAAATTTTTTGCTTTTTCCTGCTCCTCTTAGCATGATAAAGAAGATTCAAAGAGAGTGAGATGCCAGCTCCTTTCATTCAGTCAGTAGCTTCAATCATTTCTGGATGTTTTTCAATGGCAAAAATCATTGAATATTGTAAATGCACAAACAGTAATTTCTCCGCATTGCAAGGTGCAATTCTGAAATTTTTTGCTTTTTCCTGCTCCTCTTAGCATGACAAACAAGATTCAAAGAGAGTGAGATGCCAGCTCCTTTCATTCAGTCAGTAGCTTCAATCATTTCTGGACGTTTTTCAATGGCAAAAATCAATGAATATTGTAAATGCACAAACAGTAATTTCTCCGCATTGCAAGGTGCAATTCTGAAATTTTTTGCTTTTTCCTGCTCCTCTTAGCATGACAAAGAAGATTCAAAGAGAGTGAGATGCCAGCTCCTTTCATTCAGTCAGTAGCTTCAATCATTTCTGGACGTTTTTCAATGGCAAAAATCAATGAATATTGTAAATGCACAAACAGTAATTTCTCCGCATTGCAAGGTGCAATTCTGAAATTTTTTGCTTTTTCCTGCTCCTATTAGCATGATAAACAAGATTCAAAGAGAGTGAGATGCCAGCTCCTTTCATTCAGTCAGTAGCTTCAATCATTTCTGGACGTTTTTCAATGGCAAAAATCAATGAATATTGTAAATGCACAAACAGTAATTTCTCCGCATTGCAAGGTGCAATTCTGAAATTTTTTGCTTTTTCCTGCTCCTCTTAGCATGATAAAGAAGATTCAAAGAGAGTGAGATGCCAGCTCCTTTCATTCAGTCAGTAGCTTCAAACATTTCTGGTATATGAATAACATGATGTTTTTCAATGGCAAAAATCAATGAATATTGTAAATGCACAAACAGTAATTTCTCCGCATTGCAAGGTGCAATTCTGAAATTTTTTGCTTTTTCCTGCTCCTCTTAGCATGATAAAGAAGATTCAAAGAGAGTGAGATGCCAGCTCCTTTCATTCAGTCAGTAGCTTCAATCATTTCTGGACGTTTTTCAATGGCAAAAATCAATGAATATTGTAAATGCACAAACAGTAATTTCTCCGCATTGCAAGGTGCAATTCTGAAATTTTTTGCTTTTTCCTGCTCCTCTTAGCATGATAAAGAAGATTCAAAGAGAGTGAGATGCCAGCTCCTTTCATTCAGTCAGTAGCTTCAATCATTTCTGGACATTTTTCAATGGCAAAAATCAATGAATATTGTAAATGCACAAACAGTAATTTCTCCGCATTGCAAGGTGCAATTCTGAAATTTTTTGCTTTTTCCTGCTCCTCTTAGCATGATAAAGAAGATTCAAAGAGAGTGAGATGCCAGCTCCTTTCATTCAGTCAGTAGCTTCAATCATTTCTGGACGTTTTTCAATGGCAAAAATCAATGAATATTGTAAATGCACAAACAGTAATTTCTCCACATTGCAAGGTGCAATTCTGAAATTTTTTGCTTTTTCCTGCTCCTCTTAGCATGATAAAGAAGATTCAAAGAGAGTGAGATGCCAGCTCCTTTCATTCAGTCAGTAGCTTCAATCATTTCTGGACGTTTTTCAATGGCAAAAATCAATGAATATTGTAAATGCACAAACAGTAATTTCTCCGCATTGCAAGGTGCAATTCTGAAATTTTTTGCTTTTTCCTGCTCCTCTTAGCATGATAAAGAAGATTCAAAGAGAGTGAGATGCCAGCTCCTTTCATTCAGTCAGTAGCTTCAATCATTTCTGGACGTTTTTCAATGGCAAAAATCAATGAATATTGTAAATGCACAAACAGTAATTTCTCCGCATTGCAAGGTGCAATTCTGAAATTTTTTGCTTTTTCCTGCTCCTCTTAGCATGATAAAGAAGATTCAAAGAGAGTGAGATGCCAGCTCCTTTCATTCAGTCAGTAGCTTCAAACATTTCTGGTATATGAATAACATGATGTTTTTCAATGGCAAAAATCAATGAATATTGTAAATGCACAAACAGTAATTTCTCCGCATTGCAATGTGCAATTCTGAAATTTTTTGCTTTTTCCTGCTCCTCTTAGCATGATAAAGAAGATTCAAAGAGAGTGAGATGCCAGCTCCTTTCATTCAGTCAGTAGCTTCAATCATTTCTGGACGTTTTTCAATGGCAAAAATCAATGAATATTGTAAATGCACAAACAGTAATTTCTCCACATTGCAAGGTGCGATTCTGAAATTTTTTGCTTTTTCCTGCTCCTCTTAGCATGATAAAGAAGATTCAAAGAGAGTGAGATGCCAGCTCCTTTCATTCAGTCAGTAGCTTCAATCATTTCTGGACGTTTTTCAATGGCAAAAATCAATGAATATTGTAAATGCACAAACAGTAATTTCTCCGCATTGCAAGGTGCAATTCTGAAATTTTTTGCTTTTTCCTGTCCTCTTAGCATGATAAAGAAGATTCAAAGAGAGTGAGATGCCAGCTCCTTTCATTCAGTCAGTAGCTTCAAACATTTCTGGTATATGAATAACATGATGTTTTTCAATGGCAAAAATCAATGAATATTGTAAATGCACAAACAGTAATTTCTCCGCATTGCAAGGTGCAATTCTGAAATTTTTTGCTTTTTCCTGCTCCTCTTAGCATGATAAAGAAGATTCAAAGAGAGTGAGATGCCAGCTCCTTTCATTCAGTCAGTAGCTTCAATCATTTCTGGACATTTTTCAATGGCAAAAATCAATGAATATTGTAAATGCACAAACAGTAATTTCTCCGCATTGCAAGGTGCAATTCTGAAATTTTTTGCTTTTTCCTGCTCCTCTTAGCATGATAAAGAAGATTCAAAGAGAGTGAGATGCCAGCTCCTTTCATTCAGTCAGTAGCTTCAATCATTTCTGGACGTTTTTCAATGGCAAAAATCAATGAATATTGTAAATGCACAAACAGTAATTTCTCCACATTGCAAGGTGCAATTCTGAAATTTTTTGCTTTTTCCTGCTCCTCTTAGCATGATAAAGAAGATTCAAAGAGAGTGAGATGCCAGCTCCTTTCATTCAGTCAGTAGCTTCAATCATTTCTGGACGTTTTTCAATGGCAAAAATCAATGAATATTGTAAATGCACAAACAGTAATTTCTCCGCATTGCAAGGTGCAATTCTGAAATTTTTTGCTTTTTCCTGCTCCTCTTAGCATGATAAAGAAGATTCAAAGAGAGTGAGATGCCAGCTCCTTTCATTCAGTCAGTAGCTTCAATCATTTCTGGAAGTTTTTCAATGGCAAAAATCAATGAATATTGTAAATGCACAAACAGTAATTTCTCCGCATTGCAAGGTGCAATTCTGAAATTTTTTGCTTTTTCCTGCTCCTCTTAGCATGATAAAGAAGATTCAAAGAGAGTGAGATGCCAGCTCCTTTCATTCAGTCAGTAGCTTCAATCATTTCTGGACATTTTTCAATGGCAAAAATCAATGAATATTGTAAATGCACAAACAGTAATTTCTCCGCATTGCAAGGTGCAATTCTGAAATTTTTTGCTTTTTCCTGCTCCTCTTAGCATGATAAAGAAGATTCAAAGAGAGTGAGATGCCAGCTCCTTTCATTCAGTCAGTAGCTTCAATCATTTCTGGACGTTTTTCAATGGCAAAAATCAATGAATATTGTAAATGCACAAACAGTAATTTCTCCACATTGCAAGGTGCAATTCTGAAATTTTTTGCTTTTTCCTGCTCCTCTTAGCATGATAAAGAAGATTCAAAGAGAGTGAGATGCCAGCTCCTTTCATTCAGTCAGTAGCTTCAATCATTTCTGGACGTTTTTCAATGGCAAAAATCAATGAATATTGTAAATGCACAAACAGTAATTTCTCCGCATTGCAAGGTGCAATTCTGAAATTTTTTGCTTTTTCCTGCTCCTCTTAGCATGATAAAGAAGATTCAAAGAGAGTGAGATGCCAGCTCCTTTCATTCAGTCAGTAGCTTCAATCATTTCTGGAAGTTTTTCAATGGCAAAAATCAATGAATATTGTAAATGCACAAACAGTAATTTCTCCGCATTGCAAGGTGCAATTCTGAAATTTTTTGCTTTTTCCTGCTCCTCTTAGCATGATAAAGAAGATTCAAAGAGAGTGAGATGCCAGCTCCTTTCATTCAGTCAGTAGCTTCAAACATTTCTGGTATATGAATAACATGATGTTTTTCAATGGCAAAAATCAATGAATATTGTAAATGCACAAACAGTAATTTCTCCGCATTGCAAGGTGCAATTCTGAAATTTTTTGCTTTTTCCTGCTCCTCTTAGCATGATAAAGAAGATTCAAAGAGAGTGAGATGCCAGCTCCTTTCATTCAGTCAGTAGCTTCAATCATTTCTGGACGTTTTTCAATGGCAAAAATCAATGAATATTGTAAATGCACAAACAGTAATTTCTCCACATTGCAATGTGCAATTCTGAAATTTTTTGCTTTTTCCTGCTCCTCTTAGCATGATAAAGAAGATTCAAAGAGAGTGAGATGCCAGCTCCTTTCATTCAGTCAGTAGCTTCAATCATTTCTGGACGTTTTTCAATGGCAAAAATCAATGAATATTGTAAATGCACAAACAGTAATTTCTCCGCATTGCAAGGTGCAATTCTGAAATTTTTTGCTTTTTCCTGCTCCTCTTAGCATGATAAAGAAGATTCAAAGAGAGTGAGATGCCAGCTCCTTTCATTCAGTCAGTAGCTTCAAACATTTCTGGTATATGAATAACATGATGTTTTTCAATGGCAAAAATCAATGAATATTGTAAATGCACAAACAGTAATTTCTCCGCATTGCAAGGTGCAATTCTGAAATTTTTTGCTTTTTCCTGCTCCTCTTAGCATGATAAAGAAGATTCAAAGAGAGTGAGATGCCAGCTCCTTTCATTCAGTCAGTAGCTTCAATCATTTCTGGACGTTTTTCAATGGCAAAAATCAATGAATATTGTAAATGCACAAACAGAAATTTCTCCGCATTGCAAGGTGCAATTCTGAAATTTTTTGCTTTTTCCTGCTCCTCTTAGCATGATAAAGAAGATTCAAAGAGAGTGAGATGCCAGCTCCTTTCATTCAGTCAGTAGCTTCAATCATTTCTGGACATTTTTCAATGGCAAAGATCAATGAATATTGTAAATGTACAAACAGTAATTTCTCCGCATTGCAAGGTGCAATTCTGAAATTTTTTGCTTTTTCCTGCTCCTCTTAGCATGATAAAGAAGATTCAAAGAGAGTGAGATGCCAGCTCCTTTCATTCAGTCAGTAGCTTCAATCATTTCTGGACGTTTTTCAATGGCAAAAATCAATGAATATTGTAAATGCACAAACAGTAATTTCTCCGCATTGCAAGGTGCAATTCTGAAATTTTTTGCTTTTTCCTGCTCCTCTTAGCATGATAAAGAAGATTCAAAGAGAGTGAGATGCCAGCTCCTTTCATTCAGTCAGTAGCTTCAATCATTTCTGGACGTTTTTCAATGGCAAAAATCATTGAACATTGTAAATGCACAAACAGTAATTTCTCCGCATTGCAAGGTGCAATTCTGAAATTTTTTGCTTTTTCCTGCTCCTCTTAGCATGATAAAGAAGATTCAAAGAGAGTGAGATGCCAGCTCCTTTCATTCAGTCAGTAGCTTCAAACATTTCTGGTATATGAATAACATGATGTTTTTCAATGGCAAAAATCAATGAATATTGTAAATGCACAAACAGTAATTTCTCCGCATTGCAAGGTGCAATTCTGAATTTTTTTGCTTTTTCCTGCTCCTCTTAGCATGATAAAGAAGATTCAAAGAGAATGAGATGCCAGCTCCTTTCATTCAGTCAGTAGCTTCAATCATTTCTGGACGTTTTTCAATGGCAAAAATCAATGAATATTGTAAATGCACAAACAGTAATTTCTCCACATTGCAAGGTGCAATTCTGAAATTTTTTGCTTTTTCCTGCTCCTCTTAGCATGATAAAGAAGACTCAAAGAGAGTGAGATGCCAGCTCCTTTCATTCAGTCAGTAGCTTCAATCATTTCTGGACGTTTTTCAATGGCAAAAATCAATGAATATTGTAAATGCACAAACAGTAATTTCTCCGCATTGCAAGGTGCAATTCTGAAATTTTTTGCATTTTCCTGCTCCTCTTAGCATGATAAAGAAGATTCAAAGAGAGTGAGAAGCCAGCTCCTTTCATTCAGTCAGTAGCTTCAAACATTTCTGGTATATGAATAACATGATGTTTTTCAATGGCAAAAATCAATGAATATGGTAAATGCAGAAACAGTAATTTCTCCGCATTGCAAGGTGCAATTCTGAAATTTTTTGCTTTTTCCTGCTCCTCTTAGCATGATAAAGAAGATTCAAAGAGAGTGAGATGCCAGCTCCTTTCATTCAGTCAGTAGCTTCAATCATTTCTGGACGTTTTTCAATAGCAAAAATCAATGAATATTGTAAATGCACAAACAAAAATTTCTCCGCATTGCAAGGTGCAATTCTGAAATTTTTTGCTTTTTCCTGCTCCTCTTAGCATGATAAAGAAGATTCAAAGAGAGTGAGATGCCAGCTCCTTTCATTCAGTCAGTAGCTTCAAACATTTCTGGTATATGAATAACATGATGTTTTTCAATGGCAAAAATCAATGAATATTGTAAATGCACAAACAGTAATTTCTCCGCATTGCAAGGTGCAATTCTGAAATTTTTTGCTTTTTCCTGCTCCTCTTAGCATGATAAAGAAGATTCAAAGAGAGTGAGATGCCAGCTCCTTTCATTCAGTCAGTAGCTTCAATCATTTCTGGTATATGAATAACAGGATGTTTTTCAAGGGCAAAAATCAATGAATATTGTAAATGCACAAACAGTAATTTCTCCGCATTGCAAGGTGCAATTATGAAATTTTTTACTTTTTCCTGCTCCTCTTAGCATGATAAAGAAGAATCAAAGAGAGTGAGATGCCAGCTCCTTTCATTCAGTCAGTAGCTTCAATCATTTCTGGACGTTTTTCAATGGCAAAAATCAATGAATATTGTAAATGCACAAACAGTAATTTCTCCGCATTGCAAGGTGCAATTCTGAAATTTTTTGCTTTTTCCTGCTCCTATTAGCATGATAAACAAGATTCAAAGAGAGTGAGATGCCAGCTCCTTTCATTCAGTCAGTAGCTTCAATCATTTCTGGACGTTTTTCAATGGCAAAAATCAATGAATATTGTAAAAGCACAAACAGTAATTTCTCCGCATTGCAAGGTGCAATTCTGAAATTTTTTGCTTTTTCCTGCTCCTCTTAGCATGATAAAGAAGATTCAAGGAGAGTGAGATGCCAGCTCCTTTCATTCAGTCAGTAGCTTCAAACATTTCTGGTATATGAATAACATGATGTTTTTCAATGGCAAAAATCAATGAATATTGTAAATGCACAAACAGTAATTTCTCCGCATTGCAAGGTGCAATTCTGAAATTTTTTGCTTTTTCCTGCTCCGCTTAGCATGATAAAGAAGATTCAAAGAGAGTGAGATGCCAGCTCCTTTCATTCAGTCAGTAGCTTCAATCATTTCTGGACGTTTTTCAATGGCAAAAATCAATGAATATTGTAAATGCACAAACAGTAATTTCTCCGCATTGCAAGGTGCAATTCTGAAATTTTTTGCTTTTTCCTGCTCCTCTTAGCATGATAAAGAAGATTCAAAGAGAGTGAGATGCCAGCTCCTTTCATTCAGTCAGTAGCTTCAAACATTTCTGGTATATGAATAACATGATGTTTTTCAATGGCAAAAATCAATGAATATTGTAAATGCACAAACAGTAATTTCTCCCATTGCAAGGTGCAATTCTGAAATTTTTTGCTTTTTCCTGCTCCTCTTAGCATGATAAAGAAGATTCAAAGAGAGTGAGATGCCAGCTCCTTTCATTCAGTCAGTAGCTTCAATCATTTCTGGACGTTTTTCAATGGCAAAAATCAATGAATATTGTAAATGCACAAACAGTAATTTCTCCGCATTGCAAGGTGCAATTCTGAAATTTTTTGCTTTTTCCTGCTCCTCTTAGCATGATAAACAAGATTCAAAGAGAGTGAGATGCCAGCTCCTTTCATTCAGTCAGTAGCTTCAATCATTTCTGGACGTTTTTCAATGGCAAAAATCAATGAATATTGTAAATGCACAAACAGTAATTTCTCCGCATTGCAAGGTGCAATTCTGAAATTTTTTGCTTTTTCCTGCTCCTCTTAGCATGATAAAGAAGATTCAAAGAGAGTGAGATGCCAGCTCCTTTCATTCAGTCAGTAGCTTCAAACATTTCTGGTATATGAATAACATGATGTTTTTCAATGGCAAAAATCAATGAATATTGTAAATGCACAAATAGTAATTTCTCCGCATTGCAAGGTGCAATTCTGAAATTTTTTGCTTTTTCCTGCTCCTCTTAGCATGATAAAGAAGATTCAAAGAGAGTGAGATGCCAGCTCCTTTCATTCAGTCAGTAGCTTCAATCATTTCTGGACGTTTTTCAATGGCAAAAATCAATGAATATTGTAAATGCACAAACAGTAATTTCTCCGCATTGCAAGGTGCAATTCTGAAATTTTTTGCTTTTTCCTGCTCCTCTTAGCATGATAAAGAAGATTCAAAGAGAGTGAGATGCCAGCTCCTTTCATTCAGTCAGTAGCTTCAATCATTTCTGGTATATGAATAACATGATGTTTTTCAATGGCAAAAATCAATGAATATTGTAAATGCACAAACAGTAATTTCTCCGCATTGCAAGGTGCAATTCTGAAATTTTTTGCTTTTTCCTGCTCCTCTTAGCATGATAAAGAAGATTCAAAGAGAGTGAGATGCCAGCTCCTTTCATTCAGTCAGTAGCTTCAATCATTTCTGGACGTTTTTCAATGGCAAAAATCAATGAATATTGTAAATGCACAAACAGTAATTTCTCCGCATTGCAAGGTGCAATTCTGAAATTTTTTGCTTTTTCCTGCTCCTCTTAGCATGATAAAGAAGATTCAAAGAGAGTGAGATGCCAGCTCCTTTCATTCAGTCAGTAGCTTCAATCATTTCTGGACGTTTTTCAATGGCAAAAATCAATGAATATTGTAAATGCACAAACAGTAATTTCTCCGCATTGCAAGGTGCAATTCTGAAATTTTTTGCTTTTTCCTGCTCCTCTTAGCATGATAAAGAAGATTCAAAGAGAGTGAGATGCCAGCTCCTTTCATTCAGTCAGTAGCTTCAATCATTTCTGGTATATGAATAACATGATGTTTTTCAATGGCAAAAATCAATGAATATTGTAAATGCACAAACAGTAATTTCTCCGCATTGCAAGGTGCAATTCTGAAATTTTTTGCTTTTTCCTGCTCCTCTTAGCATGATAAAGAAGATTCAAAGAGAGTGAGATGCCAGCTCCTTTCATTCAGTCAGTAGCTTCAATCATTTCTGGACGTTTTTCAATGGCAAAAATCATTGAATATTGTAAATGCACAAACAGTAATTTCTCCGCATTGCAAGGTGCAATTCTGAAATTTTTTGCTTTTTCCTGCTCCTCTTATCATGATAAAGAAGATTCAAAGAGAGTGAGATGCCAGCTCCTTTCATTCAGTCAGTAGCTTCAAACATTTCTGGTATATGAATAACATGATGTTTTTCAATGGCAAAAATCAATGAATATTGTAAATGCACAAACAGTAATTTCTCCGCATTGCAAGGTGCAATTCTGAAATTTTTTGCTTTTTCCTGCTCCTCTTAGCATGATAAAGAAGATTCAAAGAGAGTGAGATGCCAGCTCCTTTCATTCAGTCAGTAGCTTCAATCATTTCTGGTATATGAATAACATGATGTTTTTCAATGGCAAAAATCAATGAATATTGTAAATGCACAAACAGTAATTTCTCCGCATTGCAAGGTGCAATTCTGAAATTTTTTGCTTTTTCCTGCTCTTCTTAGCATGATAAAGAAGATTCAAAGAGAGTGAGATGCCAGCTCCTTTCATTCAGTCAGTAGCTTCAATCATTTCTGGACGTTTTTCAATGGCAAAAATCATTGAATATTGTAAATGCACAAACAGTAATTTCTCCGCATTGCAAGGTGCAATTCTGAAATTTTTTGCTTTTTCCTGCTCCTCTTAGCATGACAAAGAAGATTCAAAGAGAGTGAGTTGCCAGCTCCTTTCATCCAGTCAGTAGCTTCAATCATTTCTGGACGTTTTTCAATGGCAAAAATCAATGAATATTGTAAATGCACAAACAGTAATTTCTCCGCATTGCAAGGTGCAATTCTGAAATTTTTTGCTTTTTCCTGCTCCTCTTAGCATGATAAAGAAGATTCAAAGAGAGTGAGATGCCAGCTCCTTTCATTCAGTCAGTAGCTTCAATCATTTCTGGACGTTTTTCAATGGCAAAAATCAATGAATATTGTAAATGCACAAACAGTAATTTATCCGCATTGCAAGGTGCAATTCTGAAATTTTTTGCTTTTTCCTGCTCCTCTTAGCATGATAAAGAAGATTCAAAGAGAGTGAGATGCCAGCTCCTTTCATTCAGTCAGTAGCTTCAATCATTTCTGGTATATGAATAACATGATGTTTTTCAATGGCAAAAATCAATGAATATTGTAAATGCACAAACAGTAATTTCTCCGCATTGCAAGGTGCAATTCTGAAATTTTTTGCTTTTTCCTGCTCCTCTTAGCATGATAA
The DNA here is from genome assembly GCF_046119375.1 of Phyllobates terribilis. Taxonomy (NCBI): domain Eukaryota; kingdom Metazoa; phylum Chordata; class Amphibia; order Anura; family Dendrobatidae; genus Phyllobates; species Phyllobates terribilis. The sequence goes on from NW_027362893.1 coordinate 90,504, forward strand.
AGAAGATTCAAAGAGAGTGAGATGCCAGCTCCTTTCATTCAGTCAGTAGCTTCAATCATTTCTGGACGTTTTTCAATGGCAAAAATCATTGAATATTGTAAATGCACAAACAGTAATTTCTCCGCATTGCAAGGTGCAATTCTGAAATTTTTTGCTTTTTCCTGCTCCTCTTATCATGATAAAGAAGATTCAAAGAGAGTGAGATGCCAGCTCCTTTCATTCAGTCAGTAGCTTCAAACATTTCTGGTATATGAATAACATGATGTTTTTCAATGGCAAAAATCAATGAATATTGTAGATGCACAAACAGTAATTTCTCCGCATTGCAAGGTGCAATTCTGAAATTTTTTGCTTTTTCCTGCTCCTCTTAGCATGATAAAGAAGATTCAAAGAGAGTGAGATGCCAGCTCCTTTCATTCAGTCAGTAGCTTCAATCATTTCTGGTATATGAATAACATGATGTTTTTCAATGGCAAAAATCAATGAATATTGTAAATGCACAAACAGTAATTTCTCCGCATTGCAAGGTGCAATTCTGAAATTTTTTGCTTTTTCCTGCTCCTCTTAGCATGATAAAGAAGATTCAAAGAGAGTGAGATGCCAGCTCCTTTCATTCAGTCAGTAGCTTCAATCATTTCTGGACGTTTTTCAATGGCAAAAATCATTGAATATTGTAAATGCACAAACAGTAATTTCTCCGCATTGCAAGGTGCAATTCTGAAATTTTTTGCTTTTTCCTGCTCCTCTTAGCATGACAAAGAAGATTCAAAGAGAGTGAGTTGCCAGCTCCTTTCATCCAGTCAGTAGCTTCAATCATTTCTGGACGTTTTTCAATGGCAAAAATCAATGAATATTGTAAATGCACAAACAGTAATTTCTCCGCATTGCAAGGTGCAATTCTGAAATTTTTTGCTTTTTCCTGCTCCTCTTAGCATGATAAAGAAGATTCAAAGAGAGTGAGATGCCAGCTCCTTTCATTCAGTCAGTAGCTTCAATCATTTCTGGACGTTTTTCAATGGCAAAAATGAATGAATATTGTAAATGCACAAACAGTAATTTCTCCGCATTGCAAGGTGCAATTCTGAAATTTTTTGCTTTTTCCTGCTCCTCTTAGCATGATAAAGAAGATTCAAAGAGAGTGAGATGCCAGCTCCTTTCATTCAGTCAGTAGCTTCAATCATTTCTGGACGTTTTTCAATGGCAAAAATCAATGAATATTGTAAATGCACAAACAGTAATTTCTCCGCATTGCAAGGTGCAATTCTGAAATTTTTTGCTTTATCCTGCTCCTCTTAGCATGATAAAGAAGATTCAAAGAGAGTGAGATGCCAGCTCCTTTCATTCAGTCAGTAGCTTCAAACATTTCTGGTATATGAATAACATGATGTTTTTCAATGGCAAAAATCAATGAATATTGTAAATGCACAAACAGTAATTTCTCCGCATTGCAATGTGCAATTCTGAAATTTTTTGCTTTTTCCTGCTCCTCTTAGCATGATAAAGAAGATTCAAAGAGAGTGAGATGCCAGCTCCTTTCATTCAGTCAGTAGCTTCAATCATTTCTGGACGTTTTTCAATGGCAAAAATCAATGAATATTGTAAATGCACAAACAGTAATTTCTCCACATTGCAATGTGCAATTCTGAAATTTTTTGCTTTTTCCTGCTCCTCTTAGCATGATAAAGAAGATTCAAAGAGAGTGAGATGCCAGCTCCTTTCATTCAGTCAGTAGCTTCAATCATTTCTGGACGTTTTTCAATGGCAAAAATCAATGAATATTGTAAATGCACAAACAGTAATTTCTCCGCATTGCAAGGTGCAATTCTGAAATTTTTTGCTTTTTCCTGCTCCTCTTAGCATGATAAAGAAGATTCAAAGAGAGTGAGATGCCAGCTCCTTTCATTCAGTCAGTAGCTTCAAACATTTCTGGTATATGAATAACATGATGTTTTTCAATGGCAAAAATCAATGAATATTGTAAATGCACAAACAGTAATTTCTCCGCATTGCAAGGTGCAATTCTGAAATTTTTTGCTTTTTCCTGCTCCTCTTAGCATGATAAAGAAGATTCAAAGAGAGTGAGATGCCAGCTCCTTTCATTCAGTCAGTAGCTTCAATCATTTCTGGACGTTTTTCAATGGCAAAAATCAATGAATATTGTAAATGCACAAACAGTAATTTCTCCGCATTGCAAGGTGCAATTCTGAAATTTTTTGCTTTTTCCTGCTCCTCTTAGCATGATAAAGAAGATTCAAAGAGAGTGAGATGCCAGCTCCTTTCATTCAGTCAGTAGCTTCAATCATTTCTGGACATTTTTCAATGGCAAAAATCAATGAATATTGTAAATGCACAAACAGTAATTTCTCCGCATTGCAAGGTGCAATTCTGAAATTTTTTGCTTTTTCCTGCTCCTCTTAGCATGATAAAGAAGATTCAAAGAGAGTGAGATGCCAGCTCCTTTCATTCAGTCAGTAGCTTCAATCATTTCTGGACGTTTTTCAATGGCAAAAATCAATGAATATTGTAAATGCACAAACAGTAATTTCTCCACATTGCAAGGTGCAATTCTGAAATTTTTTGCTTTTTCCTGCTCCTCTTAGCATGATAAAGAAGATTCAAAGAGAGTGAGATGCCAGCTCCTTTCATTCAGTCAGTAGCTTCAATCATTTCTGGACGTTTTTCAATGGCAAAAATCAATGAATATTGTAAATGCACAAACAGTAATTTCTCCGCATTGCAAGGTGCAATTCTGAAATTTTTTGCTTTTTCCTGCTCCTCTTAGCATGATAAAGAAGATTCAAAGAGAGTGAGATGCCAGCTCCTTTCATTCAGTCAGTAGCTTCAATCATTTCTGGAAGTTTTTCAATGGCAAAAATCAATGAATATTGTAAATGCACAAACAGTAATTTCTCCGCATTGCAAGGTGCAATTCTGAAATTTTTTGCTTTTTCCTGCTCCTCTTAGCATGATAAAGAAGATTCAAAGAGAGTGAGATGCCAGCTCCTTTCATTCAGTCAGTAGCTTCAAACATTTCTGGTATATGAATAACATGATGTTTTTCAATGGCAAAAATCAATGAATATTGTAAATGCACAAACAGTAATTTCTCCGCATTGCAAGGTGCAATTCTGAAATTTTTTGCTTTTTCCTGCTCCTCTTAGCATGATAAAGAAGATTCAAAGAGAGTGAGATGCCAGCTCCTTTCATTCAGTCAGTAGCTTCAATCATTTCTGGACGTTTTTCAATGGCAAAAATCAATGAATATTGTAAATGCACAAACAGTAATTTCTCCGCATTGCAAGGTGCAATTCTGAAATTTTTTGCTTTTTCCTGCTCCTCTTAGCATGATAAAGAAGATTCAAAGAGAGTGAGATGCCAGCTCCTTTCATTCAGTCAGTAGCTTCAATCATTTCTGGAAGTTTTTCAATGGCAAAAATCAATGAATATTGTAAATGCACAAACAGTAATTTCTCCGCATTGCAAGGTGCAATTCTGAAATTTTTTGCTTTTTCCTGCTCCTCTTAGCATGATAAAGAAGATTCAAAGAGAGTGAGATGCCAGCTCCTTTCATTCAGTCAGTAGCTTCAAACATTTCTGGTATATGAATAACATGATGTTTTTCAATGGCAAAAATCAATGAATATTGTAAATGCACAAACAGTAATTTCTCCGCATTGCAAGGTGCAATTCTGAAATTTTTTGCTTTTTCCTGCTCCTCTTAGCATGATAAAGAAGATTCAAAGAGAGTGAGATGCCAGCTCCTTTCATTCAGTCAGTAGCTTCAATCATTTCTGGACGTTTTTCAATGGCAAAAATCAATGAATATTGTAAATGCACAAACAGTAATTTCTCCACATTGCAAGGTGCAATTCTGAAATTTTTTGCTTTTTCCTGCTCCTCTTAGCATGATAAAGAAGATTCAAAGAGAGTGAGATGCCAGCTCCTTTCATTCAGTCAGTAGCTTCAATCATTTCTGGACGTTTTTCAATGGCAAAAATCAATGAATATTGTAAATGCACAAACAGTAATTTCTCCGCATTGCAAGGTGCAATTCTGAAATTTTTTGCTTTTTCCTGCTCCTCTTAGCATGATAAAGAAGATTCAAAGAGAGTGAGATGCCAGCTCCTTTCATTCAGTCAGTAGCTTCAATCATTTCTGGACGTTTTTCAATGGCAAAAATCAATGAATATTGTAAATGCACAAACAGAAATTTCTCCGCATTGCAAGGTGCAATTCTGAAATTTTTTGCTTTTTCCTGCTCCTCTTAGCATGATAAAGAAGATTCAAAGAGAGTGAGATGCCAGCTCCTTTCATTCAGTCAGTAGCTTCAATCATTTCTGGACATTTTTCAATGGCAAAGATCAATGAATATTGTAAATGTACAAACAGTAATTTCTCCGCATTGCAAGGTGCAATTCTGAAATTTTTTGCTTTTTCCTGCTCCTCTTAGCATGATAAAGAAGATTCAAAGAGAGTGAGATGCCAGCTCCTTTCATTCAGTCAGTAGCTTCAATCATTTCTGGACGTTTTTCAATGGCAAAAATCAATGAATATTGTAAATGCACAAACAGTAATTTCTCCGCATTGCAAGGTGCAATTCTGAAATTTTTTGCTTTTTCCTGCTCCTCTTAGCATGATAAAGAAGATTCAAAGAGAGTGAGATGCCAGCTCCTTTCATTCAGTCAGTAGCTTCAATCATTTCTGGACGTTTTTCAATGGCAAAAATCATTGAACATTGTAAATGCACAAACAGTAATTTCTCCGCATTGCAAGGTGCAATTCTGAAATTTTTTGCTTTTTCCTGCTCCTCTTAGCATGATAAAGAAGATTCAAAGAGAGTGAGATGCCAGCTCCTTTCATTCAGTCAGTAGCTTCAAACATTTCTGGTATATGAATAACATGATGTTTTTCAATGGCAAAAATCAATGAATATTGTAAATGCACAAACAGTAATTTCTCCGCATTGCAAGGTGCAATTCTGAATTTTTTTGCTTTTTCCTGCTCCTCTTAGCATGATAAAGAAGATTCAAAGAGAATGAGATGCCAGCTCCTTTCATTCAGTCAGTAGCTTCAATCATTTCTGGACGTTTTTCAATGGCAAAAATCAATGAATATTGTAAATGCACAAACAGTAATTTCTCCACATTGCAAGGTGCAATTCTGAAATTTTTTGCTTTTTCCTGCTCCTCTTAGAATGATAAAGAAGACTCAAAGAGAGTGAGATGCCAGCTCCTTTCATTCAGTCAGTAGCTTCAATCATTTCTGGACGTTTTTCAATGGCAAAAATCAATGAATATTGTAAATGCACAAACAGTAATTTCTCCGCATTGCAAGGTGCAATTCTGAAATTTTTTGCATTTTCCTGCTCCTCTTAGCATGATAAAGAAGATTCAAAGAGAGTGAGAAGCCAGCTCCTTTCATTCAGTCAGTAGCTTCAAACATTTCTGGTATATGAATAACATGATGTTTTTCAATGGCAAAAATCAATGAATATGGTAAATGCAGAAACAGTAATTTCTCCGCATTGCAAGGTGCAATTCTGAAATTTTTTGCTTTTTCCTGCTCCTCTTAGCATGATAAAGAAGATTCAAAGAGAGTGAGATGCCAGCTCCTTTCATTCAGTCAGTAGCTTCAATCATTTCTGGACGTTTTTCAATAGCAAAAATCAATGAATATTGTAAATGCACAAACAAAAATTTCTCCGCATTGCAAGGTGCAATTCTGAAATTTTTTGCTTTTTCCTGCTCCTCTTAGCATGATAAAGAAGATTCAAAGAGAGTGAGATGCCAGCTCCTTTCATTCAGTCAGTAGCTTCAAACATTTCTGGTATATGAATAACATGATGTTTTTCAAAGGCAAAAATCAATGAATATTGTAAATGCACAAACAGTAATTTCTCCGCATTGCAAGGTGCAATTCTGAAATTTTTTGCTTTTTCCTGCTCCTCTTAGCATGATAAAGAAGATTCAAAGAGAGTGAGATGCCAGCTCCTTTCATTCAGTCAGTAGCTTCAATCATTTCTGGTATATGAATAACAGGATGTTTTTCAAGGGCAAAAATCAATGAATATTGTAAATGCACAAACAGTAATTTCTCCGCATTGCAAGGTGCAATTATGAAATTTTTTACTTTTTCCTGCTCCTCTTAGCATGATAAAGAAGAATCAAAGAGAGTGAGATGCCAGCTCCTTTCATTCAGTCAGTAGCTTCAATCATTTCTGGACGTTTTTCAATGGCAAAAATCAATGAATATTGTAAATGCACAAACAGTAATTTCTCCACATTGCAATGTGCAATTCTGAATTTTTTTGCTTTTTCCTGCTCCTCTTAGCATGATAAAGAAGAATCAAAGAGAGTGAGATGCCAGCTCCTTTCATTCAGTCAGTAGCTTCAATCATTTCTGGACGTTTTTCAATGGCAAAAATCAATGAATATTGTAAATGCACAAACAGTAATTTCTCCGCATTGCAAGGTGCAATTCTGAAATTTTTTGCTTTTTCCTGCTCCTATTAGCATGATAAACAAGATTCAAAGAGAGTGAGATGCCAGCTCCTTTCATTCAGTCAGTAGCTTCAATCATTTCTGGACGTTTTTCAATGGCAAAAATCAATGAATATTGTAAAAGCACAAACAGTAATTTCTCCGCATTGCAAGGTGCAATTCTGAAATTTTTTGCTTTTTCCTGCTCCTCTTAGCATGATAAAGAAGATTCAAGGAGAGTGAGATGCCAGCTCCTTTCATTCAGTCAGTAGCTTCAAACATTTCTGGTATATGAATAACATGATGTTTTTCAATGGCAAAAATCAATGAATATTGTAAATGCACAAACAGTAATTTCTCCGCATTGCAAGGTGCAATTCTGAAATTTTTTGCTTTTTCCTGCTCCGCTTAGCATGATAAAGAAGATTCAAAGAGAGTGAGATGCCAGCTCCTTTCATTCAGTCAGTAGCTTCAATCATTTGTGGACGTTTTTCAATGGCAAAAATCAATGAATATTGTAAATGCACAAACAGTAATTTCTCCACATTGCAAGGTGCAATTCTGAAATTTTTTGCTTTTTCCTGCTCCTCTTAGCATGATAAAGAAGATTCAAAGAGAGTGAGATGCCAGCTCCTTTCATTCAGTCAGTAGCTTCAATCATTTCTGGACTTTTTTCAATGGCAAAAATCAATGAATATTGTAAATGCACAAACAGTAATTTCTCCGCATTGCAAGGTGCAATTCTGAAATTTTTTGCTTTTTCCTGCTCCTCTTAGCATGATAAAGAAGATTCAAAGAGAGTGAGATGCCAGCTCCTTTCATTCAGTCAGTAGCTTCAAACATTTCTGGTATATGAATAACATGATGTTTTTCAATGGCAAAAATCAATGAATATTGTAAATGCACAAACAGTAATTTCTCCGCATTGCAAGGTGCAATTCTGAAATTTTTTGCTTTTTCCTGCTCCTCTTAGCATGATAAAGAAGATTCAAAGAGAGTGAGATGCCAGCTCCTTTCATTCAGTCAGTAGCTTCAATCATTTCTGGACGTTTTTCAATGGCAAAAATCAATGAATATTGTAAATGCACAAACAGTAATTTCTCCGCATTGCAAGGTGCAATTCTGAAATTTTTTGCTTTTTCCTGCTCCTCTTAGCATGATAAACAAGATTCAAAGAGAGTGAGATGCCAGCTCCTTTCATTCAGTCAGTAGCTTCAATCATTTCTGGACGTTTTTCAATGGCAAAAATCAATGAATATTGTAAATGCACAAACAGTAATTTCTCCGCATTGCAAGGTGCAATTCTGAAATTTTTTGCTTTTTCCTGCTCCTCTTAGCATGATAAAGAAGATTCAAAGAGAGTGAGATGCCAGCTCCTTTCATTCAGTCAGTAGCTTCAAACATTTCTGGTATATGAATAACATGATGTTTTTCAATGGCAAAAATCAATGAATATTGTAAATGCACAAACAGTAATTTCTCCGCATTGCAAGGTGCAATTCTGAAATTTTTTGCTTTTTCCTGCTCCTCTTAGCATGATAAAGAAGATTCAAAGAGAGTGAGATGCCAGCTCCTTTCATTCAGTCAGTAGCTTCAATCATTTCTGGACGTTTTTCAATGGCAAAAATCAATGAATATTGTAAATGCACAAACAGTAATTTCTCCGCATTGCAAGGTGCAATTCTGAAATTTTTTGCTTTTTCCTGCTCCTCTTAGCATGATAAAGAAGATTCAAAGAGAGTGAGATGCCAGCTCCTTTCATTCAGTCAGTAGCTTCAATCATTTCTGGTATATGAATAACATGATGTTTTTCAATGGCAAAAATCAATGAATATTGTAAATGCACAAACAGTAATTTCTCCGCATTGCAAGGTGCAATTCTGAAATTTTTTGCTTTTTCCTGCTCCTCTTAGCATGATAAAGAAGATTCAAAGAGAGTGAGATGCCAGCTCCTTTCATTCAGTCAGTAGCTTCAATCATTTCTGGACGTTTTTCAATGGCAAAAATCAATGAATATTGTAAATGCACAAACAGTAATTTCTCCGCATTGCAAGGTGCAATTCTGAAATTTTTTGCTTTTTCCTGCTCCTCTTAGCATGATAAAGAAGATTCAAAGAGAGTGAGATGCCAGCTCCTTTCATTCAGTCAGTAGCTTCAATCATTTCTGGACGTTTTTCAATGGCAAAAATCAATGAATATTGTAAATGCACAAACAGTAATTTCTCCGCATTGCAAGGTGCAATTCTGAAATTTTTTGCTTTTTCCTGCTCCTCTTAGCATGATAAAGAAGATTCAAAGAGAGTGAGATGCCAGCTCCTTTCATTCAGTCAGTAGCTTCAATCATTTCTGGTATATGAATAACATGATGTTTTTCAATGGCAAAAATCAATGAATATTGTAAATGCACAAACAGTAATTTCTCCGCATTGCAAGGTGCAATTCTGAAATTTTTTGCTTTTTCCTGCTCCTCTTAGCATGATAAAGAAGATTCAAAGAGAGTGAGATGCCAGCTCCTTTCATTCAGTCAGTAGCTTCAATCATTTCTGGACGTTTTTCAATGGCAAAAATCATTGAATATTGTAAATGCACAAACAGTAATTTCTCCGCATTGCAAGGTGCAATTCTGAAATTTTTTGCTTTTTCCTGCTCCTCTTATCATGATAAAGAAGATTCAAAGAGAGTGAGATGCCAGCTCCTTTCATTCAGTCAGTAGCTTCAAACATTTCTGGTATATGAATAACATGATGTTTTTCAATGGCAAAAATCAATGAATATTGTAAATGCACAAACAGTAATTTCTCCGCATTGCAAGGTGCAATTCTGAAATTTTTTGCTTTTTCCTGCTCCTCTTAGCATGATAAAGAAGATTCAAAGAGAGTGAGATGCCAGCTCCTTTCATTCAGTCAGTAGCTTCAATCATTTCTGGTATATGAATAACATGATGTTTTTCAATGGCAAAAATCAATGAATATTGTAAATGCACAAACAGTAATTTCTCCGCATTGCAAGGTGCAATTCTGAAATTTTTTGCTTTTTCCTGCTCCTCTTAGCATGATAAAGAAGATTCAAAGAGAGTGAGATGCCAGCTCCTTTCATTCAGTCAGTAGCTTCAATCATTTCTGGACGTTTTTCAATGGCAAAAATCATTGAATATTGTAAATGCACAAACAGTAATTTCTCCGCATTGCAAGGTGCAATTCTGAAATTTTTTGCTTTTTCCTGCTCCTCTTAGCATGACAAAGAAGATTCAAAGAGAGTGAGTTGCCAGCTCCTTTCATCCAGTCAGTAGCTTCAATCATTTCTGGACGTTTTTCAATGGCAAAAATCAATGAATATTGTAAATGCACAAACAGTAATTTCTCCGCATTGCAAGGTGCAATTCTGAAATTTTTTGCTTTTTCCTGCTCCTCTTAGCATGATAAAGAAGATTCAAAGAGAGTGAGATGCCAGCTCCTTTCATTCAGTCAGTAGCTTCAATCATTTCTGGACGTTTTTCAATGGCAAAAATCAATGAATATTGTAAATGCACAAACAGTAATTTCTCCGCATTGCAAGGTGCAATTCTGAAATTTTTTGCTTTTTCCTGCTCCTCTTAGCATGATAAAGAAGATTCAAAGAGAGTGAGATGCCAGCTCCTTTCATTCAGTCAGTAGCTTCAATCATTTCTGGACGTTTTTCAATGGCAAAAATCAATGAATATTGTAAATGCACAAACAGTAATTTCTCCGCATTGCAAGGTGCAATTCTGAAATTTTTTGCTTTTTCCTGCTCCTCTTAGCATGATAAAGAAGATTCAAAGAGAGTGAGATGCCAGCTCCTTTCATTCAGTCAGTAGCTTCAATCATTTCTGGTATATGAATAACATGATGTTTTTCAATGGCAAAAATCAATGAATATTGTAAATGCACAAACAGTAATTTCTCCGCATTGCAAGGTGCAATTCTGAAATTTTTTGCTTTTTCCTGCTCCTCTTAGCATGATAAAGAAGATTCAAAGAGAGTGAGATGCCAGCTCCTTTCATTCAGTCAGTAGCTTCAATCATTTCTGGACGTTTTTCAATGGCAAAAATCATTGAATATTGTAAATGCACAAACAGTAATTTCTCCGCACTGCAAGGTGCAATTCTGAAATTTTTTGCTTTTTCCTGCTCCTCTTATCATGATAAAGAAGATTAAAAGAGAGTAAGATGCCAGCTCCTTTCATTCAGTCAGTAGCTTCAAACATTTCTGGTATATGAATAACATGATGTTTTTCAATGGCAAAAATCAATGAATATTGTAAATGCACAAACAGTAATTTCTCCGCATTGCAAGGTGCAATTCTGAAATTGTTTGCTTTTTCCTGCTCCTCTTAGCATGATAAAGAAGATTCAAAGAGAGTGAGATGCCAGCTCCTTTCATTCAGTCAGTAGCTTCAATCATTTCTGGTATATGAATAACATGATGTTTTTCAATGGCAAAAATCAATGAATATTGTAAATGCACAAACAGTAATTTCTCCGCATTGCAAGGTGCAATTCTGAAATTTTTTGCTTTTTCCTGCTCCTCTTAGCATGATAAAGAAGATTCAAAGAGAGTGAGATGCCAGCTCCTTTCATTCAGTCAGTAGCTTCAATCATTTCTGGACGTTTTTCAATGGCAAAAATCATTGAATATTGTAAATGCACAAACAGTAATTTCTCCGCATTGCAAGGTGCAATTCTGAAATTTTTTGCTTTTTCCTGCTCCTCTTAGCATGACAAACAAGATTCAAAGAGAGTGAGTTGCCAGCTCCTTTCATTCAGTCAGTAGCTTCAATCATTTCTGGACGTTTTTCAATGGCAAAAATCAATGAATATTGTAAATGCACAAACAGTAATTTCTCCGCATTGCAAGGTGCAATTCTGAAATTTTTTGCTTTTTCCTGCTCCTCTTAGCATGATAAAGAAGATTCAAAGAGAGTGAGATGCCAGCTCCTTTCATTCAGTCAGTAGCTTCAATCATTTCTGGACGTTTTTCAATGGCAAAAATCAATGAATATTGTAAATGCACAAACAGTAATTTCTCCGCATTGCAAGGTGCAATTCTGAAATTTTTTGCTTTTTCTTGCTCCTATTAGCATGATAAACAAGATTCAAAGAGAGTGAGATGCCAGCTCCTTTCATTCAGTCAGTAGCTTCAATCATTTCTGGACGTTTTTCAATGGCAAAAATCAATGAATATTGTAAATGCACAAACAGTAATTTCTCCGCATTGCAAGGTGCAATTCTGAAATTTTTTGCTTTTTCCTGCTCCTCTTAGCATGATAAAGAAGATTCAAAGAGAGTGAGATGCCAGCTCCTTTCATTCAGTCAGTAGCTTCAAACATTTCTGGTATATGAATAACATGATGTTTTTCAATGGCAAAAATCAATGAATATTGTAAATGCACAAACAGTAATTTCTCCGCATTGCAAGGTGCAATTCTGAAATTTTTTGCTTTTTCCTGCTCCTCTTAGCATGATAAAGAAGATTCAAAGAGAGTGAGATGCCAGCTCCTTTCATTCAGTCAGTAGCTTCAATCATTTCTGGACGTTTTTCAATGGCAAAAATCAATGAATATTGTAAATGCACAAACAGAAATTTCTCCGCATTGCAAGGTGCAATTCTGAAATTTTTTGCTTTTTCCTGCTCCTCTTAGCATGATAAAGAAGATTCAAAGAGAGTGAGATGCCAGCTCCTTTCATTCAGTCAGTAGCTTCAATCATTTCTGGACGTTTTTCAATGGCAAAAATCAATGAATATTGTAAATGCACAAACAGTAATTTCTCCGCATTGCAAGGTGCAATTCTGAAATTTTTTGCTTTTTCCTGCTCCTCTTAGCATGATAAAGAAGATTCAAAGAGAGTGAGATGCCAGCTCCTTTCATTCAGTCAGTAGCTTCAAACATTTCTGGTATATGAATAACATGATGTTTTTCAATGGCAAAAATCAATGAATATTGTAAATGCACAAACAGTAATTTCTCCGCATTGCAAGGTGCAATTCTGAAATTTTTTGCTTTTTCCTGCTCCTCTTAGCATGATAAAGAAGATTCAAAGAGAGTGAGATGCCAGCTCCTTTCATTCAGTCAGTAGCTTCAATCATTTCTGGACGTTTTTCAATGGCAAAAATCAATGAATATTGTAAATGCACAAACAGTAATTTCTCCACATTGCAAGGTGCAATTCTGAAATTTTTTGCTTTTTCCTGCTCCTCTTAGCATGATAAAGAAGATTCAAAGAGAGTGAGATGCCAGCTCCTTTCATTCAGTCAGTAGCTTCAATCATTTCTGGACGTTTTTCAATGGCAAAAATCAATGAATATTGTAAATGCACAAACAGTAATTTCTCCGCATTGCAAGGTGCAATTCTGAAATTTTTTGCTTTTTCCTGCTCCTCTTAGCATGATAAAGAAGATTCAAAGAGAGTGAGATGCCAGCTCCTTTCATTCAGTCAGTAGCTTCAAACATTTCTGGTATATGAATAACATGATGTTTTTCAATGGCAAAAATCAATGAATATTGTAAATGCACAAACAGTAATTTCTCCGCATTGCAAGGTGCAATTCTGAAATTTTTTGCTTTTTCCTGCTCCTCTTAGCATGATAAAGAAGATTCAAAGAGAGTGAGATGCCAGCTCCTTTCATTCAGTCAGTAGCTTCAATCATTTCTGGACGTTTTTCAATGGCAAAAATCAATGAATATTGTAAATGCACAAACAGTAATTTCTCCGCATTGCAAGGTGCAATTCTGAAATTTTTTGCTTTTTCCTGCTCCTCTTAGCATGATAAAGAAGATTCAAAGAGAGTGAGATGCCAGCTCCTTTCATTCAGTCAGTAGCTTCAATCATTTCTGGACGTTTTTCAATGGCAAAAATCAATGAATATTGTAAATGCACAAACAGTAATTTCTCCGCATTGCAAGGTGCAATTCTGAAATTTTTTGCTTTTTCCTGCTCCTCTTAGCATGATAAAAAAGATTCAAAGAGAGTGAGATGCCAGCTCCTTTCATTCAGTCAGTAGCTTCAAACATTTCTGGTATATGAATAACATGATGTTTTTCAATGGCAAAAATCAATGAATATTGTAAATGCACAAACAGAAATTTCTCCGCATTGCAAGGTGCAATTCTGAAATTTTTTGCTTTTTCCTGCTCCTCTTAGCATGATAAAGAAGATTCATAGAGAGTGAGATGCCAGCTCCTTTCATTCAGTCAGTAGCTTCAATCATTTCTGGACGTTTTTCAATGGCAAAAATCATTGAATATTGTAAATGCACAAACAGTAATTTCTCCGCATTGCAAGGTGCAATTCTGAAATTTTTTGCTTTTTCCTGCTCCTCTTATCATGATAAAGAAGATTCAAAGAGAGTGAGATGCCAGCTCCTTTCATTCAGTCAGTAGCTTCAAACATTTCTGGTATATGAATAACATGATGTTTTTCAATGGCAAAAATCAATGAATATTGTAAATGCACAAACAGTAATTTCTCCGCATTGCAAGGTGCAATTCTGAAATTTTTTGCTTTTTCCTGCTCCTCTTAGCATGATAAAGAAGATTCAAAGAGAGTGAGATGCCAGCTCCTTTCATTCAGTCAGTAGCTTCAATCATTTCTGGTATATGAATAACATGATGTTTTTCAATGGCAAAAATCAATGAATATTGTAAATGCACAAACAGTAATTTCTCCGCATTGCAAGGTGCAATTCTGAAATTTTTTGCTTTTTCCTGCTCCTCTTAGCATTATAAAGAAGATTCAAAGAGAGTGAGATGCCAGCTCCTTTCATTCAGTCAGTAGCTTCAATCATTTCTGGACGTTTTTCAATGGCAAAAATCATTGAATATTGTAAATGCACAAACAGTAATTTCTCCGCATTGCAAGGTGCAATTCTGAAATTTTTTGCTTTTTCCTGCTCCTCTTAGCATGACAAACAAGATTCAAAGAGAGTGAGATGCCAGCTCCTTTCATTCAGTCAGTAGCTTCAATCATTTCTGGACGTTTTTCAATGGCAAAAATCAATGAATATTGTAAATGCACAAACAGTAATTTCTCCGCATTGCAAGATGCAATTCTGAAATTTTTTGCTTTTTCCTGCTCCTCTTAGCATGATAAAGAAGATTCAAAGAGAGTGAGATGCCAGCTCCTTTCATTCAGTCAGTAGCTTCAATCATTTCTGGACGTTTTTCAATGGCAAAAATCAATGAATATTGTAAATGCACAAACAGTAATTTCTCCGCATTGCAAGGTGCAATTCTGAAATTTTTTGCTTTTTCCTGCTCCTATTAGCAGATAAACAAGATTCAAAGAGAGTGAGATGCCAGCTCCTTTCATTCAGTCAGTAGCTTCAATCATTTCTGGACGTTTTTCAATGGCAAAAATCAATGAATATTGTAAGTGCACAAACAGTAATTTCTCCGCATTGCAAGGTGCAATTCTGAAATTTTTTGCTTTTTCCTGCTCCTCTTAGCATGATAAAGAAGATTCAAAGAGAGTGAGATGCCAGCTCCTTTCATTCAGTCAGTAGCTTCAAACATTTCTGGTATATGAATAACATGATGTTTTTCAATGGCAAAAATCAATGAATATTGTAAATGCACAAACAGTAATTTCTCCGCATTGCAAGGTGCAATTCTGAAATTTTTTGCTTTTTCCTGCTCCTCTTAGCATGATAAAGAAGATTCAAAGAGAGTGAGATGCCAGCTCCTTTCATTCAGTCAGTAGCTTCAATCATTTCTGGACGTTTTTCAATGGCAAAAATCAATGAATATTGTAAATGCACAAACAGTAATTTCTCCGCATTGCAAGGTGCAATTCTGAAATTTTTTGCTTTTTCCTGCTCCTCTTAGCATGATAAAGAAGATTCAAAGAGAGTGAGATGCCAGCTCCTTTCATTCAGTCAGTAGCTTCAAACATTTCTGGTATATGAATAACATGATGTTTTTCAATGGCAAAAATCAATGAATATTGTAAATGCACAAACAGTAATTTCTCCGCATTGCAAGGTGCAATTCTGAAATTTTTTGCTTTTTCCTGCTCCTCTTAGCATGATAAAGAAGATTCAAAGAGAGTGAGATGCCAGCTCCTTTCATTCAGTCAGTAGCTTCAATCATTTCTGGACGTTTTTCAATGGCAAAAATCAATGAATATTGTAAATGCACAAACAGTAATTTCTCCGCATTGCAAGGTGCAATTCTGAAATTTTTTGCTTTTTCCTGCTCCTCTTAGCATGATAAAGAAGATTCAAAGAGAGTGAGATGCCAGCTCCTTTCATTCAGTCAGTAGCTTCAAACATTTCTGGTATATGAATAACATGATGTTTTTCAATGGCAAAAATCAATGAATATTGTAAATGCACAAACAGTAATTTCTCCGCATTGCAAGGTGCAATTCTGAAATTTTTTGCTTTTTCTTGCTCCTCTTAGCATGATAAAGAAGATTCAAAGAGAGTGAGATGCCAGCTCCTTTCATTCAGTCAGTAGCTTCAATCATTTCTGGACGTTTTTCAATGGCAAAAATCAATGAATATTGTAAATGCACAAACAGTAATTTCTCCGCATTGCAAGGTGCAATTCTGAAATTTTTTGCTTTTTCCTGCTCCTCTTAGCATGATAAAGAAGATTCAAAGAGAGTGAGATGCCAGCTCCTTTCATTCAGTCAGTAGCTTCAATCATTTCTGGACGTTTTTCAATGGCAAAAATCATTGAATATTGTAAATGCACAAACAGTAATTTCTCCGCATTGCAAGGTGCAATTCTGAAATTTTTTGCTTTTTCCTGCTCCTCTTAGCATGATAAAGAAGATTCAAAGAGAGTGAGATGCCAGCTCCTTTCATTCAGTCAGTAGCTTCAAACATTTCTGGTATATGAATAACATGATGTTTTTCAGTGGCAAAAATCAATGAATATTGTAAATGCACAAACAGTAATTTCTCCGCATTGCAAGGTGCAATTCTGAAATTTTTTGCTTTTTCCTGCTCCTCTTAGCATGATAAAGAAGATTCAAAGAGAGTGAGATGCCAGCTCCTTTCATTCAGTCAGTAGCTTCAATCATTTCTGGTATATGAATAACATGATGTTTTTCAATGGCAAAAATCAATGAATATTGTAAATGCACAAACAGTAATTTCTCCGCATTGCAAGGTGCAATTCTGAAATTTTTTGCTTTTTCCTGCTCCTCTTAGCATGATAAAGAAGATTCAAAGAGAGTGAGATGCCAGCTCCTTTCATTCAGTCAGTAGCTTCAATCATTTCTGGACGTTTTTCAATGGCAAAAATCATTGAATATTGTAAATGCACAAACAGTAATTTCTCCGCATTGCAAGGTGCAATTCTGAAATTTTTTGCTTTTTCCTGCTCCTCTTAGCATGACAAACAAGATTCAAAGAGAGTGAGTTGCCAGCTCCTTTCATTCAGTCAGTAGCTTCAATCATTTCTGGACGTTTTTCAATGGCAAAAATCAATGAATATTGTAAATGCACAAACAGTAATTTCTCCGCATTGCAAGGTGCAATTCTGAAATTTTTTGCTTTTTCCTGCTCCTCTTAGCATGATAAAGAAGATTCAAAGAGAGTGAGATGCCAGCTCCTTTCATTCAGTCAGTAGCTTCAATCATTTCTGGTATATGAATAACATGATGTTTTTCAATGGCAAAAATCAATGAATATTGTAAATGCACAAACAGTAATTTCTCCGCATTGCAAGGTGCAATTCTGAAATTTTTTGCTTTTTCCTGCTCCTCTTAGCATTATAAAGAAGATTCAAAGAGAGTGAGATGCCAGCTCCTTTCATTCAGTCAGTAGCTTGAATCATTTCTGGACGTTTTTCAATGGCAAAAATCATTGAATATTGTAAATGCACAAACAGTAATTTCTCCGCATTGCAAGGTGCAATTCTGAAATTTTTTGCTTTTTCCTGCTCCTCTTAGCATGACAAACAAGATTCAAAGATAGTGAGATGCCAGCTCCTTTCATTCAGTCAGTAGCTTCAATCATTTCTGGACGTTTTTCAATGGCAAAAATCAATGAATATTGTAAATGCACAAACAGTAATTTCTCCGCATTGCAAGGTGCAATTCTGAAATTTTTTGCTTTTTCCTGCTCCTCTTAGCATGATAAAGAAGATTCAAAGAGAGTGAGATGCCAGCTCCTTTCATTCAGTCAGTAGCTTCAATCATTTCTGGACGTTTTTCAATGGCAAAAATCAATGAATATTGTAAATGCACAAACAGTAATTTCTCCGCATTGCAAGGTGCAATTCTGAAATTTTTTGCTTTTTCCTGCTCCTATTAGCAGATAAACAAGATTCAAAGAGAGTGAGATGCCAGCTCCTTTCATTCAGTCAGTAGCTTCAATCATTTCTGGACGTTTTTCAATGGCAAAAATCAATGAATATTGTAAGTGCACAAACAGTAATTTCTCCGCATTGCAAGGTGCAATTCTGAAATTTTTTGCTTTTTCCTGCTCCTCTTAGCATGATAAAGAAGATTCAAAGAGAGTGAGATGCCAGCTCCTTTCATTCAGTCAGTAGCTTCAAACATTTCTGGTATATGAATAACATGATGTTTTTCAATGGCAAAAATCAATGAATATTGTAAATGCACAAACAGTAATTTCTCCGCATTGCAAGGTGCAATTCTGAAATTTTTTGCTTTTTCCTGCTCCTCTTAGCATGATAAAGAAGATTCAAAGAGAGTGAGATGCCAGCTCCTTTCATTCAGTCAGTAGCTTCAATCATTTCTGGACGTTTTTCAATGGCAAAAATCAATGAATATTGTAAATGCACAAACAGTAATTTCTCCGCATTGCAATGTGCAATTCTGAAATTTTTTGCTTTTTCCTGCTCCTCTTAGCATGATAAAGAAGATTCAAAGAGAGTGAGATGCCAGCTCCTTTCATTCAGTCAGTAGCTTCAATCATTTCTGGACGTTTTTCAATGGCAAAAATCAATGAATATTGTAAATGCACAAACAGTAATTTCTCCGCATTGCAAGGTGCAATTCTGAAATTTTTTGCTTTTTCCTGCTCCTCTTAGCATGATAAAGAAGATTCAAAGAGAGTGAGATGCCAGCTCCTTTCATTCAGTCAGTAGCTTCAAACATTTCTGGTATATGAATAACATGATGTTTTTCAATGGCAAAAATCAATGAATATTGTAAATGCACAAACAGTAATTTCTCCGCATTGCAAGGTGCAATTCTGAAATTTTTTGCTTTTTCTTGCTCCTCTTAGCATGATAAAGAAGATTCAAAGAGAGTGAGATGCCAGCTCCTTTCATTCAGTCAGTAGCTTCAATCATTTCTGGACGTTTTTCAATGGCAAAAATCAATGAATATTGTAAATGCACAAACAGTAATTTCTCCGCATTGCAAGGTGCAATTCTGAAATTTTTTGCTTTTTCCTGCTCCTCTTAGCATGATAAAGAAGATTCAAAGAGAGTGAGATGCCAGCTCCTTTCATTCAGTCAGTAGCTTCAATCATTTCTGGACGTTTTTCAATGGCAAAAATCATTGAATATTGTAAATGAACAAACAGTAATTTCTCCGCATTGCAAGGTGCAATTCTGAAATTTTTTGCTTTTTCCTGCTCCTCTTAGCATGATAAAGAAGATTCAAAGAGAGTGAGATGCCAGCTCCTTTCATTCAGTCAGTAGCTTCAAACATTTCTGGTATATGAATAACATGATGTTTTTCAATGGCAAAAATCAATGAATATTGTAAATGCACAAACAGTAATTTCTCCGCATTGCAAGGTGCAATTCTGAAATTTTTTGCTTTTTCCTGCTCCTCTTAGCATGATAAAGAAGATTCAAAGAGAGTGAGATGCCAGCTCCTTTCATTCAGTCAGTAGCTTCAATCATTTCTGGTATATGAATAACATGATGTTTTTCAATGGCAAAAATCAATGAATATTGTAAATGCACAAACAGTAATTTCTCCGCATTGCAAGGTGCAATTCTGAAATTTTTTGCTTTTTCCTCCTCCTCTTAGCATGATAAAGAAGATTCAAAGAGAGTGAGATGCCAGCTCCTTTCATTCAGTCAGTAGCTTCAATCATTTCTGGACGTTTTTCAATGGCAAAAATCATTGAATATTGTAAATGCACAAACAGTAATTTCTCCGCATTGCAAGGTGCAATTCTGAAATTTTTTGCTTTTTCCTGCTCCTCTTAGCATGACAAACAAGATTCAAAGAGAGTGAGTTGCCAGCTCCTTTCATTCAGTCAGTAGCTTCAATCATTTCTGGACGTTTTTCAATGGCAAAAATCAATGAATATTGTAAATGCACAAACAGTAATTTCTCCGCATTGCAAGGTGCAATTCTGAAATTTTTTGCTTTTTCCTGCTCCTCTTAGCATGATAAAGAAGATTCAAAGAGAGTGAGATGCCAGCTCCTTTCATTCAGTCAGTAGCTTCAATCATTTCTGGACGTTTTTCAATGGCAAAAATCAATGAATATTGTAAATGCACAAACAGTAATTTCTCCGCATTGCAAGGTGCAATTCTGAAATTTTTTGCTTTTTCTTGCTCCTATTAGCATGATAAACAAGATTCAAAGAGAGTGAGATGCCAGCTCCTTTCATTCAGTCAGTAGCTTCAATCATTTCTGGACGTTTTTCAATGGCAAAAATCAATGAATATTGTAAATGCACAAACAGTAATTTCTCCGCATTGCAAGGTGCAATTCTGAAATTTTTTGCTTTTTCCTGCTCCTCTTAGCATGATAAAGAAGATTCAAAGAGAGTGAGATGCCAGCTCCTTTCATTCAGTCAGTAGCTTCAATCATTTCTGGACGTTTTTCAATGGCAAAAATCAATGAATATTGTAAATGCACAAACAGTAATTTCTCCGCATTGCAAGGTGCAATTCTGAAATTTTTTGCTTTTTCCTGCTCCTCTTAGCATGATAAAGAAGATTCAAAGAGAGTGAGATGCCAGCTCCTTTCATTCAGTCAGTAGCTTCAATCATTTCTGGACGTTTTTCAATGGCAAAAATCATTGAATATTGTAAATGAACAAACAGTAATTTCTCCGCATTGCAAGGTGCAATTCTGAAATTTTTTGCTTTTTCCTGCTCCTCTTAGCATGATAAAGAAGATTCAAAGAGAGTGAGATGCCAGCTCCTTTCATTCAGTCAGTAGCTTCAAACATTTCTGGTATATGAATAACATGATGTTTTTCAATGGCAAAAATCAATGAATATTGTAAATGCACAAACAGTAATTTCTCCGCATTGCAAGGTGCAATTCTGAAATTTTTTGCTTTTTCCTGCTCCTCTTAGCATGATAAAGAAGATTCAAAGAGAGTGAGATGCCAGCTCCTTTCATTCAGTCAGTAGCTTCAATCATTTCTGGTATATGAATAACATGATGTTTTTCAATGGCAAAAATCAATGAATATTGTAAATGCACAAACAGTAATTTCTCCGCATTGCAAGGTGCAATTCTGAAATTTTTTGCTTTTTCCTCCTCCTCTTAGCATGATAAAGAAGATTCAAAGAGAGTGAGATGCCAGCTCCTTTCATTCAGTCAGTAGCTTCAATCATTTCTGGACGTTTTTCAATGGCAAAAATCATTGAATATTGTAAATGCACAAACAGTAATTTCTCCGCATTGCAAGGTGCAATTCTGAAATTTTTTGCTTTTTCCTGCTCCTCTTAGCATGACAAACAAGATTCAAAGAGAGTGAGTTGCCAGCTCCTTTCATTCAGTCAGTAGCTTCAATCATTTCTGGACGTTTTTCAATGGCAAAAATCAATGAATATTGTAAATGCACAAACAGTAATTTCTCCGCATTGCAAGGTGCAATTCTGAAATTTTTTGCTTTTTCCTGCTCCTCTTAGCATGATAAAGAAGATTCAAAGAGAGTGAGATGCCAGCTCCTTTCATTCAGTCAGTAGCTTCAATCATTTCTGGACGTTTTTCAATGGCAAAAATCAATGAATATTGTAAATGCACAAACAGTAATTTCTCCGCATTGCAAGGTGCAATTCTGAAATTTTTTGCTTTTTCTTGCTCCTATTAGCATGATAAACAAGATTCAAAGAGAGTGAGATGCCAGCTCCTTTCATTCAGTCAGTAGCTTCAATCATTTCTGGACGTTTTTCAATGGCAAAAATCAATGAATATTGTAAATGCACAAACAGTAATTTCTCCGCATTGCAAGGTGCAATTCTGAAATTTTTTGCTTTTTCCTGCTCCTCTTAGCATGATAAAGAAGATTCAAAGAGAGTGAGATGCCAGCTCCTTTCATTCAGTCAGTAGCTTCAAACATTTCTGGTATATGAATAACATGATGTTTTTCAATGGCAAAAATCAATGAATATTGTAAATGCACAAACAGTAATTTCTCCGCATTGCAAGGTGCAATTCTGAAATTTTTTGCTTTTTCCTGCTCCTCTTAGCATGATAAAGAAGATTCAAAGAGAGTGAGATGCCAGCTCCTTTCATTCAGTCAGTAGCTTCAATCATTTCTGGACGTTTTTCAATGGCAAAAATCAATGAATATTGTAAATGCACAAACAGAAATTTCTCCGCATTGCAAGGTGCAATTCTGAAATTTTTTGCTTTTTCCTGCTCCTCTTAGCATGATAAAGAAGATTCAAAGAGAGTGAGATGCCAGCTCCTTTCATTCAGTCAGTAGCTTCAATCATTTCTGGACGTTTTTCAATGGCAAAAATCAATGAATATTGTAAATGCACAAACAGTAATTTCTCTGCATTGCAAGGTGCAATTCTGAAATTTTTTGCTTTTTCCTGCTCCTCTTAGCATGATAAAGAAGATTCAAAGAGAGTGAGATGCCAGCTCCTTTCATTCAGTCAGTAGCTTCAAACATTTCTGGTATATGAATAACATGATGTTTTTCAATGGCAAAAATCAATGAATATTGTAAATGCACAAACAGTAATTTCTCCGCATTGCAAGGTGCAATTCTGAAATTTTTTGCTTTTTCCTGCTCCTCTTAGCATGATAAAGAAGATTCAAAGAGAGTGAGATGCCAGCTCCTTTCATTCAGTCAGTAGCTTCAATCATTTCTGGACGTTTTTCAATGGCAAAAATCAATGAATATTGTAAATGCACAAACAGTAATTTCTCCACATTGCAAGGTGCAATTCTGAAATTTTTTGCTTTTTCCTGCTCCTCTTAGCATGATAAAGAAGATTCAAAGAGAGTGAGATGCCAGCTCCTTTCATTCAGTCAGTAGCTTCAATCATTTCTGGACGTTTTTCAATAGCAAAAATCAATGAATATTGTAAATGCACAAACAGTAATTTCTCCGCATTGCAAGGTGCAATTCTGAAATTTTTTGCTTTTTCCTGCTCCTCTTAGCATGATAAAGAAGATTCAAAGAGAGTGAGATGCCAGCTCCTTTCATTCAGTCAGTAGCTTCAAACATTTCTGGTATATGAATAACATGATGTTTTTCAATGGCAAAAATCAATGAATATTGTAAATGCACAAACAGTAATTTCTCCGCATTGCAAGGTGCAATTCTGAAATTTTTTGCTTTTTCCTGCTCCTCTTAGCATGATAAAGAAGATTCAAAGAGAGTGAGATGCCAGCTCCTTTCATTCAGTCAGTAGCTTCAATCATTTCTGGACGTTTTTCAATGGCAAAAATCAATGAATATTGTAAATGCACAAACAGTAATTTCTCCGCATTGCAAGGTGCAATTCTGAAATTTTTTGCTTTTTCCTGCTCCTCTTAGCATGATAAAGAAGATTCAAAGAGAGTGAGATGCCAGCTCCTTTCATTCAGTCAGTAGCTTCAATCATTTCTGGACGTTTTTCAATGGCAAAAATCAATGAATATTGTAAATGCACAAACAGTAATTTCTCCGCATTGCAAGGTGCAATTCTGAAATTTTTTGCTTTTTCCTGCTCCTCTTAGCATGATAAAAAAGATTCAAAGAGAGTGAGATGCCAGCTCCTTTCATTCAGTCAGTAGCTTCAAACATTTCTGGTATATGAATAACATGATGTTTTTCAATGGCAAAAATCAATGAATATTGTAAATGCACAAACAGTAATTTCTCCGCATTGCAAGGTGCAATTCTGAAATTTTTTGCTTTTTCCTGCTCCTCTTAGCATGATAAAGAAAATTCATAGAGAGTGAGATGCCAGCTCCTTTCATTCAGTCAGTAGCTTCAATCATTTCTGGACGTTTTTCAATGGCAAAAATCATTGAATATTGTAAATGCACAAACAGTAATTTCTCCGCATTGCAAGGTGCAATTCTGAAATTTTTTGCTTTTTCCTGCTCCTCTTATCATGATAAAGAAGATTCAAAGAGAGTGAGATGCCAGCTCCTTTCATTCAGTCAGTAGCTTCAAACATTTCTGGTATATGAATAACATGATGTTTTTCAATGGCAAAAATCAATGAATATTGTAAATGCACAAACAGTAATTTCTCCGCATTGCAAGGTGCAATTCTGAAATTTTTTGCTTTTTCCTGCTCCTCTTAGCATGATAAAGAAGATTCAAAGAGAGTGAGATGCCAGCTCCTTTCATTCAGTCAGTAGCTTCAATCATTTCTGGTATATGAATAACATGATGTTTTTCAATGGCAAAAATCAATGAATATTGTAAATGCACAAACAGTAATTTCTCCGCATTGCAAGGTGCAATTCTGAAATTTTTTGCTTTTTCCTGCTCCTCTTAGCATTATAAAGAAGATTCAAAGAGAGTGAGATGCCAGCTCCTTTCATTCAGTCAGTAGCTTCAATCATTTCTGGACGTTTTTCAATGGCAAAAATCATTGAATATTGTAAATGCACAAACAGTAATTTCTCCGCATTGCAAGGTGCAATTCTGAAATTTTTTGCTTTTTCCTGCTCCTCTTAGCATGACAAACAAGATTCAAAGAGAGTGAGATGCCAGCTCCTTTCATTCAGTCAGTAGCTTCAATCATTTCTGGACGTTTTTCAATGGCAAAAATCAATGAATATTGTAAATGCACAAACAGTAATTTCTCCGCATTGCAAGGTGCAATTCTGAAATTTTTTGCTTTTTCCTGCTCCTCTTAGCATGATAAAGAAGATTCAAAGAGAGTGAGATGCCAGCTCCTTTCATTCAGTCAGTAGCTTCAATCATTTCTGGACGTTTTTCAATGGCAAAAATCAATGAATATTGTAAATGCACAAACAGTAATTTCTCCGCATTGCAAGGTGCAATTCTGAAATTTTTTGCTTTTTCCTGCTCCTCTTAGCATGATAAAAAAGATTCAAAGAGAGTGAGATGCCAGCTCCTTTCATTCAGTCAGTAGCTTCAAACATTTCTGGTATATGAATAACATGATGTTTTTCAATGGCAAAAATCAATGAATATTGTAAATGCACAAACAGTAATTTCTCCGCATTGCAAGGTGCAATTCTGAAATTTTTTGCTTTTTCCTGCTCCTCTTAGCATGATAAAGAAGATTCATAGAGAGTGAGATGCCAGCTCCTTTCATTCAGTCAGTAGCTTCAATCATTTCTGGACGTTTTTCAATGGCAAAAATCATTGAATATTGTAAATGCACAAACAGTAATTTCTCCGCATTGCAAGGTGCAATTCTGAAATTTTTTGCTTTTTCCTGCTCCTCTTATCATGATAAAGAAGATTCAAAGAGAGTGAGATGCCAGCTCCTTTCATTCAGTCAGTAGCTTCAAACATTTCTGGTATATGAATAACATGATGTTTTTCAATGGCAAAAATCAATGAATATTGTAAATGCACAAACAGTAATTTCTCCGCATTGCAAGGTGCAATTCTGAAATTTTTTGCTTTTTCCTGCTCCTCTTAGCATGATAAAGAAGATTCAAAGAGAGTGAGATGCCAGCTCCTTTCATTCAGTCAGTAGCTTCAATCATTTCTGGTATATGAATAACATGATGTTTTTCAATGGCAAAAATCAATGAATATTGTAAATGCACAAACAGTAATTTCTCCGCATTGCAAGGTGCAATTCTGAAATTTTTTGCTTTTTCCTGCTCCTCTTAGCATTATAAAGAAGATTCAAAGAGAGTGAGATGCCAGCTCCTTTCATTCAGTCAGTAGCTTCAATCATTTCTGGACGTTTTTCAATGGCAAAAATCATTGAATATTGTAAATGCACAAACAGTAATTTCTCCGCATTGCAAGGTGCAATTCTGAAATTTTTTGCTTTTTCCTGCTCCTCTTAGCATGACAAACAAGATTCAAAGAGAGTGAGATGCCAGCTCCTTTCATTCAGTCAGTAGCTTCAATCATTTCTGGACGTTTTTCAATGGCAAAAATCAATGAATATTGTAAATGCACAAACAGTAATTTCTCCGCATTGCAAGGTGCAATTCTGAAATTTTTTGCTTTTTCCTGCTCCTCTTAGCATGATAAAGAAGATTCAAAGAGAGTGAGATGCCAGCTCCTTTCATTCAGTCAGTAGCTTCAATCATTTCTGGACGTTTTTCAATGGCAAAAATCAATGAATATTGTAAATGCACAAACAGTAATTTCTCCGCATTGCAAGGTGCAATTCTGAAATTTTTTGCTTTTTCCTGCTCCTATTAGCAGATAAACAAGATTCAAAGAGAGTGAGATGCCAGCTCCTTTCATTCAGTCAGTAGCTTCAATCATTTCTGGACGTTTTTCAATGGCAAAAATCAATGAATATTGTAAGTGCACAAACAGTAATTTCTCCGCATTGCAAGGTGCAATTCTGAAATTTTTTGCTTTTTCCTGCTCCTCTTAGCATGATAAAGAAGATTCAAAGAGAGTGAGATGCCAGCTCCTTTCATTCAGTCAGTAGCTTCAAACATTTCTGGTATATGAATAACATGATGTTTTTCAATGGCAAAAATCAATGAATATTGTAAATGCACAAACAGTAATTTCTCCGCATTGCAAGGTGCAATTCTGAAATTTTTTGCTTTTTCCTGCTCCTCTTAGCATGATAAAGAAGATTCAAAGAGAGTGAGATGCCAGCTCCTTTCATTCAGTCAGTAGCTTCAATCATTTCTGGACGTTTTTCAATGGCAAAAATCAATGAATATTGTAAATGCACAAACAGTAATTTCTCCGCATTGCAAGGTGCAATTCTGAAATTTTTTGCTTTTTCCTGCTCCTCTTAGCATGATAAAGAAGATTCAAAGAGAGTGAGATGCCAGCTCCTTTCATTCAGTCAGTAGCTTCAATCATTTCTGGACGTTTTTCAATGGCAAAAATCAATGAATATTGTAAATGCACAAACAGTAATTTCTCCGCATTGCAAGGTGCAATTCTGAAATTTTTTGCTTTTTCCTGCTCCTCTTAGCATGATAAAGAAGATTCAAAGAGAGTGAGATGCCAGCTCCTTTCATTCAGTCAGTAGCTTCAAACATTTCTGGTATATGAATAACATGATGTTGTTCAATGGCAAAAATCAATGAATATTGTAAATGCACAAACAGTAATTTCTCCGCATTGCAAGGTGCAATTCTGAAATTTTTTGCTTTTTCTTGCTCCTCTTAGCATGATAAAGAAGATTCAAAGAGAGTGAGATGCCAGCTCCTTTCATTCAGTCAGTAGCTTCAATCATTTCTGGACGTTTTTCAATGGCAAAAATCAATGAATATTGTAAATGCACAAACAGTAATTTCTCCGCATTGCAAGGTGCAATTCTGAAATTTTTTGCTTTTTCCTGCTCCTCTTAGCATGATAAAGAAGATTCAAAGAGAGTGAGATGCCAGCTCCTTTCATTCAGTCAGTAGCTTCAATCATTTCTGGACGTTTTTCAATGGCAAAAATCAATGAATATTGTAAATGCACAAACAGTAATTTCTCCGCATTGCAAGGTGCAATTCTGAAATTTTTTGCTTTTTCCTGCTCCTCTTAGCATGATAAAGAAGATTCAAAGAGAGTGAGATGCCAGCTCCTTTCATTCAGTCAGTAGCTTCAAACATTTCTGGTATATGAATAACATGATGTTTTTCAATGGCAAAAATCAATGAATATTGTAAATGCACAAACAGTAATTTCTCCGCATTGCAAGGTGCAATTCTGAAATTTTTTGCTTTTTCCTGCTCCTCTTAGCATGATAAAGAAGATTCAAAGAGAGTGAGATGCCAGCTCCTTTCATTCAGTCAGTAGCTTCAATCATTTCTGGACGTTTTTCAATGGCAAAAATCAATGAATATTGTAAATGCACAAACAGTAATTTCTCCACATTGCAAGGTGCAATTCTGAAATTTTTTGCTTTTTCCTGCTCCTCTTAGCATGATAAAGAAGATTCAAAGAGAGTGAGATGCCAGCTCCTTTCATTCAGTCAGTAGCTTCAATCATTTCTGGACGTTTTTCAATGGCAAAAATCAATGAATATTGTAAATGCACAAACAGTAATTTCTCCGCATTGCAAGGTGCAATTCTGAAATTTTTTGCTTTTTCCTGCTCCTCTTAGCATGATAAAGAAGATTCAAAGAGAGTGAGATGCCAGCTCCTTTCATTCAGTCAGTAGCTTCAAACATTTCTGGTATATGAATAACATGATGTTTTTCAATGGCAAAAATCAATGAATATTGTAAATGCACAAACAGTAATTTCTCCGCATTGCAAGGTGCAATTCTGAAATTTTTTGCTTTTTCCTGCTCCTCTTAGCATGATAAAGAAGATTCAAAGAGAGTGAGATGCCAGCTCCTTTCATTCAGTCAGTAGCTTCAATCATTTCTGGACGTTTTTCAATGGCAAAAATCAATGAATATTGTTAATGCACAAACAGAAATTTCTCCGCATTGCAACGTGCAATTCTGAAATTTTTTGCTTTTTCCTGCTCCTCTTAGCATGATAAAGAAGATTCAAAGAGAGTGAGATGCCAGCTCCTTTCATTCAGTCAGTAGCTTCAATCATTTCTGGACGTTTTTCAATGGCAAAGATCAATGAATATTGTAAATGTACAAACAGTAATTTCTCCGCATTGCAAGGTGCAATTCTGAAATTTTTTGCTTTTTCCTGCTCCTCTTAGCATGATAAAGAAGATTCAAAGAGAGTGAGATGCCAGCTCCTTTCATTCAGTCAGTAGCTTCAAACATTTCTGGTATATGAATAACATGATGTTTTTCAATGGCAAAAATCAATGAATATTGTAAATGCACAAACAGTAATTTCTCCGCATTGCAAGGTGCAATTCTGAAATTTTTTGCTTTTTCCTGCTCCTCTTAGCATGATAAAGAAGATTCAAAGAGAGTGAGATGCCATCTCCTTTCATTCAGTCAGTAGCTTCAATCATTTCTGGACGTTTTTCAATGGCAAAAATCATTGAACATTGTAAATGCACAAACAGTAATTTCTCCGCATTGCAAGGTGCAATTCTGAAATTTTTTGCTTTTTCCTGCTCCTCTTAGCATGATAAAGAAGATTCAAAGAGAGTGAGATGCCAGCTCCTTTCATTCAGTCAGTAGCTTCAAACATTTCTGGTATATGAATAACATGATGTTTTTCAATGGCAAAAATCAATGAATATTGTAAATGCACAAACAGTAATTTCTCCGCATTGCAAGGTGCAATTCTGAAATTTTTTGCTTTTTCCTGCTCCTCTTAGCATGATAAAGAAGATTCAAAGAGAATGAGATGCCAGCTCCTTTCATTCAGTCAGTAGCTTCAATCATTTCTGGACGTTTTTCAATGGCAAAAATCAATGAATATTGTAAATGCACAAACAGTAATTTCTCCACATTGCAAGGTGCAATTCTGAAATTTTTTGCTTTTTCCTACTCCTCTTAGCATGATAAAGAAGATTCAAAGAGAGTGAGATGCCAGCTCCTTTCATTCAGTCAGTAGCTTCAATCATTTCTGGACGTTTTTCAATGGCAAAAATCAATGAATATTGTAAATGCACAAACAGTAATTTCTCCGCATTGCAAGGTGCAATTCTGAATTTTTTTGCTTTTTCCTGCTCCTCTTAGCATGATAAAGAAGATTCAAAGAGAGTGAGATGCCAGCTCCTTTCATTCAGTCAGTAGCTTCAAACATTTCTGGTATATGAATAACATGATGTTTTTCAATGGCAAAAATCAATGAATATGGTAAATGCACAAACAGTAATTTCTCCACATTGCAAGGTGCAATTCTGAAATTTTTTGCTTTTTCCTGCTCCTCTTAGCATGATAAAGAAGATTCAAAGAGAGTGAGATGCCAGCTCCTTTCATTCAGTCAGTAGCTTCAATCATTTCTGGACGTTTTTCAATGGCAAAAATCAATGAATATTGTAAATGCACAAACAGAAATTTCTCCGCATTGCAAGGTGCAATTCTGAAATTTTTTGCTTTTTCCTGCTCCTCTTAGCATGATAAAGAAGATTCAAAGAGAGTGAGATGCCAGCTCCTTTCATTCAGTCAGTAGCTTCAAACATTTCTGGTATATGAATAACATGATGTTTTTCAATGGCAAAAATCAATGAATATTGTAAATGCACAAACAGTAATTTCTCCACATTGCAAGGTGCAATTCTGAAATTTTTTGCTTTTTCCTACTCCTCTTAGCATGATAAAGAAGATTCAAAGAGAGTGAGATGCCAGCTCCTTTCATTCAGTCAGTAGCTTCAATCATTTCTGGACGTTTTTCAATGGCAAAAATCAATGAATATTGTAAATGCACAAACAGTAATTTCTCCGCATTGCAACGTGCAATTCTGAAATTTTTTGCTTTTTCCTGCTCCTCTTAGCATGATAAAGAAGATTCAAAGAGAGTGAGATGCCAGCTCCTTTCATTCAGTCAGTAGCTTCAAACATTTCTGGTATATGAATAACATGATGTTTTTCAATGGCAAAAATCAATGAATATGGTAAATGCACAAACAGTAATTTCTCCGCATTGCAAGGTGCAATTCTGAAATTTTTTGCTTTTTCCTGCTCCTCTTAGCATGATAAAGAAGATTCAAAGAGAGTGAGATGCCAGCTCCTTTCATTCAGTCAGTAGCTTCAATCATTTCTGGACGTTTTTCAATGGCAAAAATCAATGAATATTGTAAATGCACAAACAGAAATTTCTCCGCATTGCAAGGTGCAATTCTGAAATTTTTTGCTTTTTCCTGCTCCTCTTAGCATGGTAAAGAAGATTCAAAGAGAGTGAGATGCCAGCTCCTTTCATTCAGTCAGTAGCTTCAATCATTTCTGGACGTTTTTCAATGGCAAAAATCAATGAATATTGTAAATGCACAAACAGAAATTTCTCCGCATTGCAAGGTGCAATTCTGAAATTTTTTGCTTTTTCCTGCTCCTCTTAGCATGATAAAGAAGATTCAAAGAGAGTGAGATGCCAGCTCCTTTCATTCAGTCAGTAGCTTCAATCATTTCTGGACGTTTTTCAATGGCAAAAATCAATGAATATTGTAAATGCACAAACAGTAATTTCTCCACATTGCAAGGTGCAATTCTGAAATTTTTTGCTTTTTCCTGCTCCTCTTAGCATGATAAAGAAGAATCAAAGAGAGTGAGATGCCAGCTCCTTTCATTCAGTCAGTAGCTTCAATCATTTCTGGACGTTTTTCAATGGCAAAAATCAATGAATATTGTAAATGCACAAACAGTAATTTCTCCACATTGCAAGGTGCAATTCTGAAATTTTTTGCTTTTTCCTGCTCCTCTTAGCATGATAAAGAAGAATCAAAGAGAGTGAGATGCCAGCTCCTTTCATTCAGTCAGTAGCTTCAATCATTTCTGGACGTTTTTCAATGGCAAAAATCAATGAATATTGTAAATGCACAAACAGTAATTTCTCCGCATTGCAAGGTGCAATTCTGAAATTTTTTGCTTTTTCCTGCTCCTCTTAGCATGATAAAGAAGATTCAAAGAGAGTGAGATGCCAGCTCCTTTCATTCAGTCAGTAGCTTCAAACATTTCTGGTATATGAATAACATGATGTTTTTCAATGGCAAAAATCAATGAATATTGTAAATGCAGAAACAGTAATTTCTCCGCATTGCAAGGTGCAATTCTGAAATTTTTTGCTTTTTCCTGCTCCTCTTATCATGATAAAGAAGATTCAAAGAGAGTGAGATGCCAGCTCCTTTCATTCAGTCAGTAGCTTCAAACATTTCTGGTATATGAATAATATGATGTTTTTCAATGGCAAAAATCAATGAATATTGTAAATGCACAAACAGTAATTTCTCCGCATTGCAAGGTGCAATTCTGAAATTTTTTGCTTTTTCCTGCTCCTCTTAGCATGATAAAGAAGATTCAAAGACAGTGAGATGCCAGCTCCTTTCATTCAGTCAGTAGCTTCAATCATTTCTGGTATATGAATAACATGATGTTTTTCAATGGCAAAAATCAATGAATATTGTAAATGCACAAACAGTAATTTCTCCGCATTGCAAGGTGCAATTCTGAAATTTTTTGCTTTTTCCTGCTCCTCTTTGCATGATAAAGAAGATTCAAAGAGAGTGAGATGCCAGCTCCTTTCATTCAGTCAGTAGCTTCAATCATTTCTGGACGTTTTTCAATGGCAAAAATCAATGAATATTGTAAATGCACAAACAGTAATTTCTCCGCATTGCAAGGTGCAATTCTGAAATTTTTTGCTTTTTCCTGCTCCTCTTAGCATGATAAAGAAGATTCAAAGAGAGTGAGATGCCAGCTCCTTTCATTCAGTCAGTAGCTTCAAACATTTCTGGTATATGAATAACATGATGTTTTTCAATGGCAAAAATCAATGAATATTGTAAATGCACAAACAGTAATTTCTCCGCATTGCAAGGTGCAATTCTGAAATTTTTTGCTTTTTCCTGCTCCTCTTAGCATGATAAAGAAGATTCAAAGAGAGTGAGATGCCAGCTCCTTTCATTCAGTCAGTAGCTTCAATCATTTCTGGACGTTTTTCAATGGCAAAAATCAATGAATATTGTTAATGCACAAACAGAAATTTCTCCGCATTGCAACGTGCAATTCTGAAATTTTTTGCTTTTTCCTGCTCCTCTTAGCATGATAAAGAAGATTCAAAGAGAGTGAGATGCCAGCTCCTTTCATTCAGTCAGTAGCTTCAATCATTTCTGGACGTTTTTCAATGGCAAAGATCAATGAATATTGTAAATGTACAAACAGTAATTTCTCCGCATTGCAAGGTGCAATTCTGAAATTTTTTGCTTTTTCCTGCTCCTCTTAGCATGATAAAGAAGATTCAAAGAGAGTGAGATGCCAGCTCCTTTCATTCAGTCAGTAGCTTCAAACATTTCTGGTATATGAATAACATGATGTTTTTCAATGGCAAAAATCAATGAATATTGTAAATGCACAAACAGTAATTTCTCCGCATTGCAAGGTGCAATTCTGAAATTTTTTGCTTTTTCCTGCTCCTCTTAGCATGATAAAGAAGATTCAAAGAGAGTGAGATGCCAGCTCCTTTCATTCAGTCAGTAGCTTCAATCATTTCTGGACGTTTTTCAATGGCAAAAATCATTGAACATTGTAAATGCACAAACAGTAATTTCTCCGCATTGCAAGGTGCAATTCTGAAATTTTTTGCTTTTTCCTGCTCCTCTTAGCATGATAAAGAAGATTCAAAGAGAGTGAGATGCCAGCTCCTTTCATTCAGTCAGTAGCTTCAAACATTTCTGGTATATGAATAACATGATGTTTTTCAATGGCAAAAATCAATGAATATTGTAAATGCACAAACAGTAATTTCTCCGCATTGCAAGGTGCAATTCTGAAATTTTTTGCTTTTTCCTGCTCCTCTTAGCATGATAAAGAAGATTCAAAGAGAATGAGATGCCAGCTCCTTTCATTCAGTCAGTAGCTTCAATCATTTCTGGACTTTTTTCAATGGCAAAAATCAATGAATATTGTAAATGCACAAACAGTAATTTCTCCACATTGCAAGGTGCAATTCTGAAATTTTTTGCTTTTTCCTACTCCTCTTAGCATGATAAAGAAGATTCAAAGAGAGTGAGATGCCAGCTCCTTTCATTCAGTCAGTAGCTTCAATCATTTCTGGACGTTTTTCAATGGCAAAAATCAATGAATATTGTAAATGCACAAACAGTAATTTCTCCGCATTGCAAGGTGCAATTCTGAAATTTTTTGCTTTTTCCTGCTCCTCTTAGCATGATAAAGAAGATTCAAAGAGAGTGAGATGCCAGCTCCTTTCATTCAGTCAGTAGCTTCAAACATTTCTGGTATATGAATAACATGATGTTTTTCAATGGCAAAAATCAATGAATATGGTAAATGCACAAACAGTAATTTCTCCACATTGCAAGGTGCAATTCTGAAATTTTTTGCTTTTTCCTGCTCCTCTTAGCATGATAAAGAAGATTCAAAGAGAGTGAGATGCCAGCTCCTTTCATTCAGTCAGTAGCTTCAATCATTTCTGGACGTTTTTCAATGGCAAAAATCAATGAATATTGTAAATGCACAAACAGAAATTTCTCCGCATTGCAAGGTGCAATTCTGAAATTTTTTGCTTTTTCCTGCTCCTCTTAGCATGATAAAGAAGATTCAAAGAGAGTGAGATGCCAGCTCCTTTCATTCAGTCAGTAGCTTCAAACATTTCTGGTATATGAATAACATGATGTTTTTCAATGGCAAAAATCAATGAATATTGTAAATGCACAAACAGTAATTTCTCCACATTGCAAGGTGCAATTCTGAAATTTTTTGCTTTTTCCTACTCCTCTTAGCATGATAAAGAAGATTCAAAGAGAGTGAGATGCCAGCTCCTTTCATTCAGTCAGTAGCTTCAATCATTTCTGGACGTTTTTCAATGGCAAAAATCAATGAATATTGTAAATGCACAAACAGTAATTTCTCCGCATTGCAAGGTGCAATTCTGAAATTTTTTGCTTTTTCCTGCTCCTCTTAGCATGATAAAGAAGATTCAAAGAGAGTGAGATGCCAGCTCCTTTCATTCAGTCAGTAGCTTCAAACATTTCTGGTATATGAATAACATGATGTTTTTCAATGGCAAAAATCAATGAATATGGTAAATGCACAAACAGTAATTTCTCCGCATTGCAAGGTGCAATTCTGAAATTTTTTGCTTTTTCCTGCTCCTCTTAGCATGATAAAGAAGATTCAAAGAGAGTGAGATGCCAGCTCCTTTCATTCAGTCAGTAGCTTCAATCATTTCTGGACGTTTTTCAATGGCAAAAATCAATGAATATTGTAAATGCACAAACAGAAATTTCTCCGCATTGCAAGGTGCAATTCTGAAATTTTTTGCTTTTTCCTGCTCCTCTTAGCATGGTAAAGAAGATTCAAAGAGAGTGAGATGCCAGCTCCTTTCATTCAGTCAGTAGCTTCAATCATTTCTGGACGTTTTTCAATGGCAAAAATCAATGAATATTGTAAATGCACAAACAGAAATTTCTCCGCATTGCAAGGTGCAATTCTGAAATTTTTTGCTTTTTCCTGCTCCTCTTAGCATGATAAAGAAGATTCAAAGAGAGTGAGATGCCAGCTCCTTTCATTCAGTCAGTAGCTTCAATCATTTCTGGACGTTTTTCAATGGCAAAAATCAATGAATATTGTAAATGCACAAACAGTAATTTCTCCACATTGCAAGGTGCAATTCTGAAATTTTTTGCTTTTTCCTGCTCCTCTTAGCATGATAAAGAAGAATCAAAGAGAGTGAGATGCCAGCTCCTTTCATTCAGTCAGTAGCTTCAATCATTTCTGGACGTTTTTCAATGGCAAAAATCAATGAATATTGTAAATGCACAAACAGTAATTTCTCCACATTGCAAGGTGCAATTCTGAAATTTTTTGCTTTTTCCTGCTCCTCTTAGCATGATAAAGAAGAATCAAAGAGAGTGAGATGCCAGCTCCTTTCATTCAGTCAGTAGCTTCAATCATTTCTGGACGTTTTTCAATGGCAAAAATCAATGAATATTGTAAATGCACAAACAGTAATTTCTCCGCATTGCAAGGTGCAATTCTGAAATTTTTTGCTTTTTCCTGCTCCTCTTAGCATGATAAAGAAGATTCAAAGAGAGTGAGATGCCAGCTCCTTTCATTCAGTCAGTAGCTTCAAACATTTCTGGTATATGAATAACATGATGTTTTTCAATGGCAAAAATCAATGAATATTGTAAATGCAGAAACAGTAATTTCTCCGCATTGCAAGGTGCAATTCTGAAATTTTTTGCTTTTTCCTGCTCCTCTTATCATGATAAAGAAGATTCAAAGAGAGTGAGATGCCAGCTCCTTTCATTCAGTCAGTAGCTTCAAACATTTCTGGTATATGAATAACATGATGTTTTTCAATGGCAAAAATCAATGAATATTGTAAATGCACAAACAGTAATTTCTCCGCATTGCAAGGTGCAATTCTGAAATTTTTTGCTTTTTCCTGCTCCTCTTAGCATGATAAAGAAGATTCAAAGACAGTGAGATGCCAGCTCCTTTCATTCAGTCAGTAGCTTCAATCATTTCTGGTATATGAATAACATGATGTTTTTCAATGGCAAAAATCAATGAATATTGTAAATGCACAAACAGTAATTTCTCCGCATTGCAAGGTGCAATTCTGAAATTTTTTGCTTTTTCCTGCTCCTCTTTGCATGATAAAGAAGATTCAAAGAGAGTGAGATGCCAGCTCCTTTCATTCAGTCAGTAGCTTCAATCATTTCTGGACGTTTTTCAATGGCAAAAATCAATGAATATTGTAAATGCACAAACAGTAATTTCTCCGCATTGCAAGGTGCAATTCTGAAATTTTTTGCTTTTTCCTGCTCCTATTAGCATGATAAACAAGATTCAAAGAGAGTGAGATGCCAGCTCCTTTCATTCAGTCAGTAGCTTCAATCATTTCTGGACGTTTTTCAATGGCAAAAATCAATGAATATTGTAAATGCACAAACAGTAATTTCTCCGCATTGCAAGGTGTAATTCTGAAATTTTTTGCTTTTTCCTGCTCCTCTTAGCATGATAAAGAAGATTCAAAGAGAGTGAGATGCCAGCTCCTTTCATTCAGTCAGTAGCTTCAATCATTTCTGGACGTTTTTCAATGGCAAAAATCAATGAATATTGTAAATGCACAAACAGTAATTTCTCCACATTGCAAGGTGCAATTCTGAAATTTTTTGCTTTTTCCTGCTCCTCTTAGCATGATAAAGAAGAATCAAAGAGAGTGAGATGCCAGCTCCTTTCATTCAGTCAGTAGCTTCAATCATTTCTGGACGTTTTTCAATGGCAAAAATCAATGAATATTGTAAATGCACAAACAGTAATTTCTCCGCATTGCAAGGTGCAATTCTGAAATTTTTTGCTTTTTCCTGCTCCTCTTAGCATGATAAAGAAGATTCAAAGAGAGTGAGATGCCAGCTCCTTTCATTCAGTCAGTAGCTTCAAACATTTCTGGTATATGAATAACATGATGTTTTTCAATGGCAAAAATCAATGAATATTGTAAATGCAGAAACAGTAATTTCTCCGCATTGCAAGGTGCAATTCTGAAATTTTTTGCTTTTTCCTGCTCCTCTTATCATGATAAAGAAGATTCAAAGAGAGTGAGATGCCAGCTCCTTTCATTCAGTCAGTAGCTTCAAACATTTCTGGTATATGAATAACATGATGTTTTTCAATGGCAAAAATCAATGAATATTGTAAATGCACAAACAGTAATTTCTCCGCATTGCAAGGTGCAATTCTGAAATTTTTTGCTTTTTCCTGCTCCTCTTAGCATGATAAAGAAGATTCAAAGAGAGTGAGATGCCAGCTCCTTTCATTCAGTCAGTAGCTTCAATCATTTCTGGTATATGAATAACATGATGTTTTTCAATGGCAAAAATCAATGAATATTGTAAATGCACAAACAGTAATTTCTCCGCATTGCAAGGTGCAATTCTGAAATTTTTTGCTTTTTCCTGCTCCTCTTAGCATGATAAAGAAGATTCAAAGAGAGTGAGATGCCAGCTCCTTTCATTCAGTCAGTAGCTTCAATCATTTCTGGACGTTTTTCAATGGCAAAAATCAATGAATATTGTAAATGCACAAACAGTAATTTCTCCGCATTGCAAGGTGCAATTCTGAAATTTTTTGCTTTTTCCTGCTCCTATTAGCATGATAAACAAGATTCAAAGAGAGTGAGATGCCAGCTCCTTTCATTCAGTCAGTAGCTTCAATCATTTCTGGATGTTTTTCAATGGCAAAAATCAATGAATATTGTAAATGCACAGACAGTAATTTCTCCGCATTGCAAGGTGCAATTCTGAAATTTTTTGCTTTTTCCTGCTCCTCTTAGCATGATAAAGAAGATTCAAAGAGAGTGAGATGCCAGCTCCTTTCATTCAGTCAGTAGCTTCAAACATTTCTGGTATATGAATAACATGATGTTTTTCAATGGCAAAAATCAATGAATATTGTAAATGCACAAACAGTAATTTCTGCAAATTGCAAGGTGCAATTCTGAATTTTTTTGCTTTTTCCTGCTCCTCTTAGCATGATAAAGAAGATTCAAAGAGAGTGAGATGCCAGCTCCTTTCATTCAGTCAGTAGCTTCAATCATTTCTGGACGTTTTTCAATGGCAAAAATCAATGAATATTGTAAATGCACAAACAGTAATTTCTCCGCATTGCAAGGTGCAATTCTGAATTTTTTTGCTTTTTCCTGCTCCTCTTAGCATGATAAAGAAGATTCAAAGAGAGTGAGATGCCAGCTCCTTTCATTCAGTCAGTAGCTTCAATCATTTCTGGTATATGAATAACATGATGTTTTTCAATGGCAAAAATCAATGAATATTGTAAATGCACAAACAGTAATTTCTCCGCATTGCAAGGTGCAATTCTGAAATTTTTTGCTTTTTCCTGCTCCTCTTAGCATGATAAAGAAGATTCAAAGAGAGTGAGATGCCAGCTCCTTTCATTCAGTCAGTAGCTTCAATCATTTCTGGACGTTTTTCAATGGCAAAAATCAATGAATATTGTAAATGCACAAACAGTAATTTCTCCGCATTGCAAGGTGCAATTCTGAAATTTTTTGCTTTTTCCTGCTCCTATTAGCATGATAAACAAGATTCAAAGAGAGTGAGATGCCAGCTCCTTTCATTCAGTCAGTAGCTTCAATCATTTCTGGACGTTTTTCAATGGCAAAAATCAATGAATATTGTAAATGCACAAACAGTAATTTCTCCGCATTGCAAGGTGTAATTCTGAAATTTTTTGCTTTTTCCTGCTCCTCTTAGCATGATAAAGAAGATTCAAAGAGAGTGAGATGCCAGCTCCTTTCATTCAGTCAGTAGCTTCAATCATTTCTGGACGTTTTTCAATGGCAAAAATCAATGAATATTGTAAATGCACAAACAGTAATTTCTCCACATTGCAAGGTGCAATTCTGAAATTTTTTGCTTTTTCCTGCTCCTCTTAGCATGATAAAGAAGAATCAAAGAGAGTGAGATGCCAGCTCCTTTCATTCAGTCAGTAGCTTCAATCATTTCTGGACGTTTTTCAATGGCAAAAATCAATGAATATTGTAAATGCACAAACAGTAATTTCTCCGCATTGCAAGGTGCAATTCTGAAATTTTTTGCTTTTTCCTGCTCCTCTTAGCATGATAAAGAAGATTCAAAGAGAGTGAGATGCCAGCTCCTTTCATTCAGTCAGTAGCTTCAAACATTTCTGGTATATGAATAACATGATGTTTTTCAATGGCAAAAATCAATGAATATTGTAAATGCAGAAACAGTAATTTCTCCGCATTGCAAGGTGCAATTCTGAAATTTTTTGCTTTTTCCTGCTCCTCTTATC
Organism: Phyllobates terribilis; assembly: GCF_046119375.1. Classification (NCBI taxonomy): domain Eukaryota; kingdom Metazoa; phylum Chordata; class Amphibia; order Anura; family Dendrobatidae; genus Phyllobates; species Phyllobates terribilis. Next base: position 129,642 of record NW_027362893.1, read on the forward strand.
ATGATAAAGAAGATTCAAAGAGAGTGAGATGCCAGCTCCTTTCATTCAGTCAGTAGCTTCAAACATTTCTGGTATATGAATAACATGATGTTTTTCAATGGCAAAAATCAATGAATATTGTAAATGCACAAACAGTAATTTCTCCGCATTGCAAGGTGCAATTCTGAAATTTTTTGCTTTTTCCTGCTCCTCTTAGCATGATAAAGAAGATTCAAAGAGAGTGAGATGCCAGCTTCTTTCATTCAGTCAGTAGCTTCAATCATTTCTGGTATATGAATAACATGATGTTTTTCAATGGCAAAAATCAATGAATATTGTAAATGCACAAACAGTAATTTCTCCGCATTGCAAGGTGCAATTCTGAAATTTTTTGCTTTTTCCTGCTCCTCTTAGCATGATAAAGAAGATTCAAAGAGAGTGAGATGCCAGCTCCTTTCATTCAGTCAGTAGCTTCAATCATTTCTGGACGTTTTTCAATGGCAAAAATCAATGAATATTGTAAATGCACAAACAGTAATTTCTCCGCATTGCAAGGTGCAATTCTGAAATTTTTTGCTTTTTCCTGCTCCTATTAGCATGATAAACAAGATTCAAAGAGAGTGAGATGCCAGCTCCTTTCATTCAGTCAGTAGCTTCAATCATTTCTGGATGTTTTTCAATGGCAAAAATCAATGAATATTGTAAATGCACAGACAGTAATTTCTCCGCATTGCAAGGTGCAATTCTGAAATTTTTTGCTTTTTCCTGCTCCTCTTAGCATGATAAAGAAGATTCAAAGAGAGTGAGATGCCAGCTCCTTTCATTCAGTCAGTAGCTTCAAACATTTCTGGTATATGAATAACATGATGTTTTTCAATGGCAAAAATCAATGAATATTGTAAATGCACAAACAGTAATTTCTGCAAATTGCAAGGTGCAATTCTGAATTTTTTTGCTTTTTCCTGCTCCTCTTAGCATGATAAAGAAGATTCAAAGAGAGTGAGATGCCAGCTCCTTTCATTCAGTCAGTAGCTTCAATCATTTCTGGACGTTTTTCAATGGCAAAAATCAATGAATATTGTAAATGCACAAACAGTAATTTCTCCGCATTGCAAGGTGCAATTCTGAATTTTTTTGCTTTTTCCTGCTCCTCTTAGCATGATAAAGAAGATTCAAAGAGAGTGAGATGCCAGCTCCTTTCATTCAGTCAGTAGCTTCAAACATTTCTGGTATATGAATAACATGATGTTTTTCAATGGCAAAAATTAATGAATATTGTAAAGGCACAAACAGTAATTTCTCCGCATTGCAAGGTGCAATTCTGAAATTTTTTGCTTTTTCCTGCTCCTCTTATCATGATAAAGAAGATTCAAAGAGAGTGAGATGCCAGCTCCTTTCATTCAGTCAGTAGCTTCAAACATTTCTGGTATATGAATAACATGATGTTTTTCAATGGCAAAAATCAATGAATATTGTAAATGCACAAACAGTAATTTCTCCGCATTGCAAGGTGCAATTCTGAAATTTTTTGCTTTTTCCTGCTCCTCTTAGCATGATAAAGAAGATTCAAAGAGAGTGAGATGCCAGCTCCTTTCATTCAGTCAGTAGCTTCAATCATTTCTGGTAAATGAATAACATGATGTTTTTCAATGGCAAAAATCAATGACTATTGTAAATGCACAAACAGTAATTTCTCCGCATTGCAAGGTGCAATTCTGAAATTTTTTGCTTTTTCCTGCTCCTCTTAGCATGATAAAGAAGATTCAAAGAGAGTGAGATGCCAGCTCCTTTCATTCAGTCAGTAGCTTCAATCATTTCTGGACGTTTTTCAATGGCAAAAATCAATGAATATTGTAAATGCACAAACAGTAATTTCTCCGCATTGCAAGGTGCAATTCTGAAATTTTTTGCTTTTTCCTGCTCCTCTTAGCATGATAAAGAAGATTCAAAGAGAGTGAGATGCCAGCTCCTTTCATTCAGTCAGTAGCTTCAATCATTTCTGGACGTTTTTCAATGGCAAAAATCAATGAATATTGTAAATGCACAAACAGTAATTTCTCCGCATTGCAAGGTGCAATTCTGAAATTTTTTGCTTTTTCCTGCTCCTATTAGCATGATAAACAAGATTCAAAGAGAGTGAGATGCCAGCTCCTTTCATTCAGTCAGTAGCTTCAATCATTTCTGGACGTTTTTCAATGGCAAAAATCAATGAATATTGTAAATGCACAAACAGTAATTTCTCCGCATTGCAAGGTGCAATTCTGAAATTTTTTGCTTTTTCCTGCTCCTCTTAGCATGATAAAGAAGATTCAAAGAGAGTGAGATGCCAGCTCCTTTCATTCAGTCAGTGGCTTCAAACATTTCTGGTATATGAATAACATGATGTTTTTCAATGGCAAAAATCAATGAATATTGTAAATGCACAAACAGAAATTTCTCCGCATTGCAAGGTGCAATTCTGAAATTTTTTGCTTTTTCCTGCTCCTCTTAGCATGGTAAAGAAGATTCAAAGAGAGTGAGATGCCAGCTCCTTTCATTCAGTCAGTAGCTTCAATCATTTCTGGACGTTTTTCAATGGCAAAAATCAATGAATATTGTAAATGCACAAACAGAAATTTCTCCGCATTGCAAGGTGCAATTCTGAAATTTTTTGCTTTTTCCTGCTCCTCTTAGCATGATAAAGAAGATTCAAAGAGAGTGAGATGCCAGCTCCTTTCATTCAGTCAGTAGCTTCAATCATTTCTGGACGTTTTTCAATGGCAAAAATCAATGAATATTGTAAATGCACAAACAGTAATTTCTCCACATTGCAAGGTGCAATTCTGAAATTTTTTGCTTTTTCCTGCTCCTCTTAGCATGATAAAGAAGAATCAAAGAGAGTGAGATGCCAGCTCCTTTCATTCAGTCAGTAGCTTCAATCATTTCTGGACGTTTTTCAATGGCAAAAATCAATGAATATTGTAAATGCACAAACAGTAATTTCTCCACATTGCAAGGTGCAATTCTGAAATTTTTTGCTTTTTCCTGCTCCTCTTAGCATGATAAAGAAGAATCAAAGAGAGTGAGATGCCAGCTCCTTTCATTCAGTCAGTAGCTTCAATCATTTCTGGACGTTTTTCAATGGCAAAAATCAATGAATATTGTAAATGCACAAACAGTAATTTCTCCGCATTGCAAGGTGCAATTCTGAAATTTTTTGCTTTTTCCTGCTCCTCTTAGCATGATAAAGAAGATTCAAAGAGAGTGAGATGCCAGCTCCTTTCATTCAGTCAGTAGCTTCAAACATTTCTGGTATATGAATAACATGATGTTTTTCAATGGCAAAAATCAATGAATATTGTAAATGCAGAAACAGTAATTTCTCCGCATTGCAAGGTGCAATTCTGAAATTTTTTGCTTTTTCCTGCTCCTCTTATCATGATAAAGAAGATTCAAAGAGAGTGAGATGCCAGCTCCTTTCATTCAGTCAGTAGCTTCAAACATTTCTGGTATATGAATAACATGATGTTTTTCAATGGCAAAAATCAATGAATATTGTAAATGCACAAACAGTAATTTCTCCGCATTGCAAGGTGCAATTCTGAAATTTTTTGCTTTTTCCTGCTCCTCTTAGCATGATAAAGAAGATTCAAAGAGAGTGAGATGCCAGCTCCTTTCATTCAGTCAGTAGCTTCAATCATTTCTGGTATATGAATAACATGATGTTTTTCAATGGCAAAAATCAATGAATATTGTAAATGCACAAACAGTAATTTCTCCGCATTGCAAGGTGCAATTCTGAAATTTTTTGCTTTTTCCTGCTCCTCTTAGCATGATAAAGAAGATTCAAAGAGAGTGAGATGCCAGCTCCTTTCATTCAGTCAGTAGCTTCAATCATTTCTGGACGTTTTTCAATGGCAAAAATCAATGAATATTGTAAATGCACAAACAGTAATTTCTCCGCATTGCAAGGTGCAATTCTGAAATTTTTTGCTTTTTCCTGCTCCTATTAGCATGATAAACAAGATTCAAAGAGAGTGAGATGCCAGCTCCTTTCATTCAGTCAGTAGCTTCAATCATTTCTGGACGTTTTTCAATGGCAAAAATCAATGAATATTGTAAATGCACAAACAGTAATTTCTCCGCATTGCAAGGTGTAATTCTGAAATTTTTTGCTTTTTCCTGCTCCTCTTAGCATGATAAAGAAGATTCAAAGAGAGTGAGATGCCAGCTCCTTTCATTCAGTCAGTAGCTTCAATCATTTCTGGACGTTTTTCAATGGCAAAAATCAATGAATATTGTAAATGCACAAACAGTAATTTCTCCACATTGCAAGGTGCAATTCTGAAATTTTTTGCTTTTTCCTGCTCCTCTTAGCATGATAAAGAAGAATCAAAGAGAGTGAGATGCCAGCTCCTTTCATTCAGTCAGTAGCTTCAATCATTTCTGGACGTTTTTCAATGGCAAAAATCAATGAATATTGTAAATGCACAAACAGTAATTTCTCCGCATTGCAAGGTGCAATTCTGAAATTTTTTGCTTTTTCCTGCTCCTCTTAGCATGATAAAGAAGATTCAAAGAGAGTGAGATGCCAGCTCCTTTCATTCAGTCAATAGCTTCAAACATTTCTGGTATATGAATAACATGATGTTTTTCAATGGCAAAAATCAATGAATATTGTAAATGCAGAAACAGTAATTTCTCCGCATTGCAAGGTGCAATTCTGAAATTTTTTGCTTTTTCCTGCTCCTCTTATCATGATAAAGAAGATTCAAAGAGAGTGAGATGCCAGCTCCTTTCATTCAGTCAGTAGCTTCAAACATTTCTGGTATATGAATAACATGATGTTTTTCAATGGCAAAAATCAATGAATATTGTAAATGCACAAACAGTAATTTCTCCGCATTGCAAGGTGCAATTCTGAAATTTTTTGCTTTTTCCTGCTCCTCTTAGCATGATAAAGAAGATTCAAAGAGAGTGAGATGCCAGCTCCTTTCATTCAGTCAGTAGCTTCAATCATTTCTGGTATATGAATAACATGATGTTTTTCAATGGCAAAAATCAATGAATATTGTAAATGCACAAACAGTAATTTCTCCGCATTGCAAGGTGCAATTCTGAAATTTTTTGCTTTTTCCTGCTCCTCTTAGCATGATAAAGAAGATTCAAAGAGAGTGAGATGCCAGCTCCTTTCATTCAGTCAGTAGCTTCAATCATTTCTGGACGTTTTTCAATGGCAAAAATCAATGAATATTGTAAATGCACAAACAGTAATTTCTCCGCATTGCAAGGTGCAATTCTGAAATTTTTTGCTTTTTCCTGCTCCTATTAGCATGATAAACAAGATTCAAAGAGAGTGAGATGCCAGCTCCTTTCATTCAGTCAGTAGCTTCAATCATTTCTGGATGTTTTTCAATGGCAAAAATCAATGAATATTGTAAATGCACAGACAGTAATTTCTCCGCATTGCAAGGTGCAATTCTGAAATTTTTTGCTTTTTCCTGCTCCTCTTAGCATGATAAAGAAGATTCAAAGAGAGTGAGATGCCAGCTCCTTTCATTCAGTCAGTAGCTTCAAACATTTCTGGTATATGAATAACATGATGTTTTTCAATGGCAAAAATCAATGAATATTGTAAATGCACAAACAGTAATTTCTGCAAATTGCAAGGTGCAATTCTGAATTTTTTTGCTTTTTCCTGCTCCTCTTAGCATGATAAAGAAGATTCAAAGAGAGTGAGATGCCAGCTCCTTTCATTCAGTCAGTAGCTTCAATCATTTCTGGACGTTTTTCAATGGCAAAAATCAATGAATATTGTAAATGCACAAACAGTAATTTCTCCGCATTGCAAGGTGCAATTCTGAATTTTTTTGCTTTTTCCTGCTCCTCTTAGCATGATAAAGAAGATTCAAAGAGAGTGAGATGCCAGCTCCTTTCATTCAGTCAGTAGCTTCAAACATTTCTGGTATATGAATAACATGATGTTTTTCAATGGCAAAAATTAATGAATATTGTAAATGCACAAACAGTAATTTCTCCGCATTGCAAGGTGCAATTCTGAAATTTTTTGCTTTTTCCTGCTCCTCTTATCATGATAAAGAAGATTCAAAGAGAGTGAGATGCCAGCTCCTTTCATTCAGTCAGTAGCTTCAAACATTTCTGGTATATGAATAACATGATGTTTTTCAATGGCAAAAATCAATGAATATTGTAAATGCACAAACAGTAATTTCTCCGCATTGCAAGGTGCAATTCTGAAATTTTTTGCTTTTTCCTGCTCCTCTTAGCATGATAAAGAAGATTCAAAGAGAGTGAGATGCCAGATCCTTTCATTCAGTCAGTAGCTTCAATCATTTCTGGTAAATGAATAACATGATGTTTTTCAATGGCAAAAATCAATGAATATTGTAAATGCACAAACAGTAATTTCTCCGCATTGCAAGGTGCAATTCTGAAATTTTTTGCTTTTTCCTGCTCCTCTTAGCATGATAAAGAAGATTCAAAGAGAGTGAGATGCCAGCTCCTTTCATTCAGTCAGTAGCTTCAATCATTTCTGGACGTTTTTCAATGGCAAAAATCAATGAATATTGTAAATGCACAAACAGTAATTTCTCCGCATTGCAAGGTGCAATTCTGAAATTTTTTGCTTTTTCCTGCTCCTCTTAGCATGATAAAGAAGATTCAAAGAGAGTGAGATGCCAGCTCCTTTCATTCAGTCAGTAGCTTCAATCATTTCTGGACGTTTTTCAATGGCAAAAATCAATGAATATTGTAAATGCACAAACAGTAATTTCTCCGCATTGCAAGGTGCAATTCTGAAATTTTTTGCTTTTTCCTGCTCCTATTAGCATGATAAACAAGATTCAAAGAGAGTGAGATGCCAGCTCCTTTCATTCAGTCAGTAGCTTCAATCATTTCTGGACGTTTTTCAATGGCAAAAATCAATGAATATTGTAAATGCACAAACAGTAATTTCTCCGCATTGCAAGGTGCAATTCTGAAATTTTTTGCTTTTTCCTGCTCCTCTTAGCATGATAAAGAAGATTCAAAGAGAGTGAGATGCCAGCTCCTTTCATTCAGTCAGTAGCTTCAAACATTTCTGGTATATGAATAACATGATGTTTTTCAATGGCAAAAATCAATGAATATTGTAAATGCACAAACAGTAATTTCTCCGCATTGCAAGGTGCAATTCTGAAATTTTTTGCTTTTTCCTGCTCCTCTTAGCATGATAAAGAAGATTCAAAGAGAGTGAGATGCCAGCTCCTTTCATTCAGTCAGTAGCTTCAATCATTTCTGGACGTTTTTCAATGGCAAAAATCAATGAATATTGTAAATGCACAAACAGTAATTTCTCCGCATTGCAAGGTGCAATTCTGAAATTTTTTGCTTTTTCCTGCTCCTCTTAGCATGATAAAGAAGATTCAAAGAGAGTGAGATGCCAGCTCCTTTCATTCAGTCAGTAGCTTCAATCATTTCTGGACGTTTTTCAATGGCAAAAATCAATGAATATTGTAAATGCACAAACAGTAATTTCTCCGCATTGCAAGGTGCAATTCTGAAATTTTTTGCTTTTTCCTGCTCCTCTTAGCATGATAAAGAAGATTCAAAGAGAGTGAGATGCCAGCTCCTATCATTCAGTCAGTAGCTTCAAACATTTCTGGTATATGAATAACATGATGTTTTTCAATGGCAAAAATCAATGAATATTGTAAATGCACAAACAGTAATTTCTCCGCATTGCAAGGTGCAATTCTGAAATTTTTTGCTTTTTCCTGCTCCTCTTAGCATGATAAAGAAGATTCAAAGAGAGTGAGATGCCAGCTCCTTTCATTCAGTCAGTAGCTTCAATCATTTCTGGACGTTTTTCAATGGCAAAAATCAATGAATATTGTAAATGCACAAACAGTAATTTCTCCACATTGCAAGGTGCAATTCTGAAATTTTTTGCTTTTTCCTGCTCCTCTTAGCATGATAAAGAAGAATCAAAGAGAGTGAGATGCCAGCTCCTTTCATTCAGTCAGTAGCTTCAATCATTTCTGGACGTTTTTCAATGGCAAAAATCAATGAATATTGTAAATGCACAGACAGTAATTTCTCCGCATTGCAAGGTGCAATTCTGAAATTTTTTGCTTTTTCCTGCTCCTCTTAGCATGATAAAGAAGATTCAAAGAGAGTGAGATGCCAGCTCCTTTCATTCAGTCAGTAGCTTCAAACATTTCTGGTATATGAATAACATGATGTTTTTCAATGGCAAAAAGCAATGAATATTGTAAATGCACAAACAGTAATTTCTCCACATTGCAAGGTGCAATTCTGAATTTTTTTGCTTTTTCCTGCTCCTCTTAGCATGACAAAGAAGATTCAAAGAGAGTGAGATGCCAGCTCCTTTCATTCAGTCAGTAGCTTCAATCATTTCTGGACGTTTTTCAATGGCAAAAATCAATGAATATTGTAAATGCACAAACAGTAATTTCTCCGCATTGCAAGGTGCAATTCTGAAATTTTTTGCTTTTTCCTGCTCCTCTTAGCATGATAAAGAAGATTCAAAGAGAGTGAGATGCCAGCTCCTTTCATTCAGTCAGTAGCTTCAAACATTTCTGGTATATGAATAACATGATGTTTTTCAATGGCAAAAATCAATGAATATTGTAAATGCACAAACAGTAATTTCTCCGCATTGCAAGGTGCAATTCTGAAATTTTTTGCTTTTTCCTGCTCCTCTTATCATGATAAAGAAGATTCAAAGAGAGTGAGATGCCAGCTCCTTTCATTCAGTCAGTAGCTTCAAACATTTCTGGTATATGAATAACATGATGTTTTTCAATGGCAAAAATCAATGAATATTGTAAATGCACAAACAGTAATTTCTCCGCATTGCAAGGTGCAATTCTGAAATTTTTTGCTTTTTCCTGCTCCTATTAGCATGATAAACAAGATTCAAAGAGAGTGAGATGCCAGCTCCTTTCATTCAGTCAGTAGCTTCAATCATTTCTGGACGTTTTTCAATGGCAAAAATCAATGAATATTGTAAATGCACAAACAGTAATTTCTCCGCATTGCAAGGTGCAATTCTGAAATTTTTTGCTTTTTCCTGCTCCTCTTAGCATGATAAAGAAGATTCAAAGAGAGTGAGATGCCAGCTCCTTTCATTCAGTCAGTAGCTTCAATCATTTCTGGACGTTTTTCAATGGCAAAAATCAATGAATATTGTAAATGCACAAACAGTAATTTCTCCGCATTGCAAGGTGCAATTCTGAAATTTTTTGCTTTTTCCTGCTCCTCTTAGCGTGATAAAGAAGATTCAAAGAGAGTGAGATGCCAGCTCCTTTCATTCAGTCAGTAGCTTCAATCATTTCTGGACGTTTTTCAATGGCAAAAATCAATGAATATTGTAAATGCACAGACAGTAATTTCTCCGCATTGCAAGGTGCAATTCTGAAATTTTTTGCTTTTTCCTGCTCCTCTTAGCATGATAAAGAAGATTCAAAGAGAGTGAGATGCCAGCTCCTTTCATTCAGTCAGTAGCTTCAAACATTTCTGGTATATGAATAACATGATGTTTTTCAATGGCAAAAATCAATGAATATTGTAAATGCACAAACAGTAATTTCTCCACATTGCAAGGTGCAATTCTGAATTTTTTTGCTTTTTCCTGCTCCTCTTAGCATGATAAAGAAGATTCAAAGAGAGTGAGATGCCAGCTCCTTTCATTCAGTCAGTAGCTTCAATCATTTCTGGACGTTTTTCAATGGCAAAAATCAATGAATATTGTAAATGCACAAACAGTAATTTCTCCGCATTGCAAGGTGCAATTCTGAATTTTTTTGCTTTTTCCTGCTCCTCTTAGCATGATAAAGAAGATTCAAAGAGAGTGAGATGCCAGCTCCTTTCATTCAGTCAGTAGCTTCAAACATTTCTGGTATATGAATAACATGATGTTTTTCAATGGCAAAAATCAATGAATATTGTAAATGCACAAACAGTAATTTCTCCGCATTGCAAGGTGCAATTCTGAAATTTTTTGCTTTTTCCTGCTCCTCTTATCATGATAAAGAAGATTCAAAGAGAGTGAGATGCCAGCTCCTTTCATTCAGTCAGTAGCTTCACACATTTCTGGTATATGAATAACATGATGTTTTTCAATGGCAAAAATCAATGAATATTGTAAATGCACAAACAGTAATTTCTCCGCATTGCAAGGTGCAATTCTGAAATTTTTTGCTTTTTCCTGCTCCTCTTAGCATGATAAAGAAGATTCAAAGAGAGTGAGATGCCAGCTCCTTTCATTCAGTCAGTAGCTTCAATCATTTCTGGTATATGAATAACATGATGTTTTTCAATGGCAAAAATCAATGAATATTGTAAATGCACAAACAGTAATTTCTCCGCATTGCAAGGTGCAATTCTGAAATTTTTTGCATTTTCCTGCTCCTCTTAGCATGATAAAGAAGATTCAAAGAGAGTGAGATGCCAGCTCCTTTCATTCAGTCAGTAGCTTCAATCATTTCTGGACGTTTTTCAATGGCAAAAATCAATGAATATTGTAAATGCACAAACAGTAATTTCTCCGCATTGCAAGGTGCAATTCTGAAATTTTTTGCTTTTTCCTGCTCCTCTTAGCATGATAAAGAAGATTCAAAGAGAGTGAGATGCCAGCTCCTTTCATTCAGTCAGTAGCTTCAATCATTTCTGGACGTTTTTCAATGGCAAAAATCAATGAATATTGTAAATGCACAAACAGTAATTTCTCCGCATTGCAAGGTGCAATTCTGAAATTTTTTGCTTTTTCCTGCTCCTATTAGCATGATAAACAAGATTCAAAGAGAGTGAGATGCCAGCTCCTTTCATTCAGTCAGTAGCTTCAATCATTTCTGGACGTTTTTCAATGGCAAAAATCAATGAATATTGTAAATGCACAAACAGTAATTTCTCCGCATTGCAAGGTGCAATTCTGAAATTTTTTGCTTTTTCCTGCTCCTCTTAGCATGATAAAGAAGATTCAAAGAGAGTGAGATGCCAGCTCCTTTCATTCAGTCAGTAGCTTCAAACATTTCTGGTATATGAATAACATGATGTTTTTCAATGGCAAAAATCAATGAATATTGTAAATGCACAAACAGTAATTTCTCCGCATTGCAAGGTGCAATTCTGAAATTTTTTGCTTTTTCCTGCTCCTCTTATCATGATAAAGAAGATTCAAAGAGAATGAGATGCCAGCTCCTTTCATTCAGTCAGTAGCTTCAAACATTTCTGGTATATGAATAACATGATGTTTTTCAATGGCAAAAATCAATGAATATTGTAAATGCACAAACAGTAATTTCTCCGCATTGCAAGGTGCAATTCTGAAATTTTTTGCTTTTTCCTGCTCCTATTAGCATGATAAACAAGATTCAAAGAGAGTGAGATGCCAGCTCCTTTCATTCAGTCAGTAGCTTCAATCATTTCTGGACGTTTTTCAATGGCAAAAATCAATGAATATTGTAAATGCACAAACAGTAATTTCTCCGCATTGCAAGGTGCAATTCTGAAATTTTTTGCTTTTTCCTGCTCCTCTTAGCATGATAAAGAAGATTCAAAGAGAGTGAGATGCCAGCTCCTTTCATTCAGTCAGTAGCTTCAAACATTTCTGGTATATGAATAACATGATGTTTTTCAATGGCAAAAATCAATGAATATTGTAAATGCACAAACAGTAATTTCTCCGCATTGCAAGGTGCAATTCTGAAATTTTTTGCTTTTTCCTGCTCCTCTTAGCATGATAAAGAAGATTCAAAGAGAGTGAGATGCCAGCTCCTTTCATTCAGTCAGTAGCTTCAATCATTTCTGGACGTTTTTCAATGGCAAAAATCAATGAATATTGTAAATGCACAAACAGTAATTTCTCCGCATTGCAAGGTGCAATTCTGAAATTTTTTGCTTTTTCCTGCTCCTCTTAGCATGATAAAGAAGATTCAAAGAGAGTGAGATGCCAGCTCCTTTCATTCAGTCAGTAGCTTCAATCATTTCTGGACGTTTTTCAATGGCAAAAATCAATGAATATTGTAAATGCACAGACAGTAATTTCTCCGCATTGCAAGGTGCAATTCTGAAATTTTTTGCTTTTTCCTGCTCCTCTTAGCATGATAAAGAAGATTCAAAGAGAGTGAGATGCCAGCTCCTTTCATTCAGTCAGTAGCTTCAAACATTTCTGGTATATGAATAACATGATGTTTTTCAATGGCAAAAATCAATGAATATTGTAAATGCACAAACAGTAATTTCTCCACATTGCAAGGTGCAATTCTGAATTTTTTTGCTTTTTCCTGCTCCTCTTAGCATGATAAAGAAGATTCAAAGAGAGTGAGATGCCAGCTCCTTTCATTCAGTCAGTAGCTTCAATCATTTCTGGACGTTTTTCAATGGCAAAAATCAATGAATATTGTAAATGCACAAACAGTAATTTCTCCGCATTGCAAGGTGCAATTCTGAATTTTTTTGCTTTTTCCTGCTCCTCTTAGCATGATAAAGAAGATTCAAAGAGAGTGAGATGCCAGCTCCTTTCATTCAGTCAGTAGCTTCAAACATTTCTGGTATATGAATAACATGATGTTTTTCAATGGCAAAAATCAATGAATATTGTAAATGCACAAACAGTAATTTCTCCGCATTGCAAGGTGCAATTCTGAAATTTTTTGCTTTTTCCTGCTCCTCTTATCATGATAAAGAAGATTCAAAGAGAGTGAGATGCCAGCTCCTTTCATTCAGTCAGTAGCTTCACACATTTCTGGTATATGAATAACATGATGTTTTTCAATGGCAAAAATCAATGAATATTGTAAATGCACAAACAGTAATTTCTCCGCATTGCAAGGTGCAATTCTGAAATTTTTTGCTTTTTCCTGCTCCTCTTAGCATGATAAAGAAGATTCAAAGAGAGTGAGATGCCAGCTCCTTTCATTCAGTCAGTAGCTTCAATCATTTCTGGTATATGAATAACATGATGTTTTTCAATGGCAAAAATCAATGAATATTGTAAATGCACAAACAGTAATTTCTCCGCATTGCAAGGTGCAATTCTGAAATTTTTTGCATTTTCCTGCTCCTCTTAGCATGATAAAGAAGATTCAAAGAGAGTGAGATGCCAGCTCCTTTCATTCAGTCAGTAGCTTCAATCATTTCTGGACGTTTTTCAATGGCAAAAATCAATGAATATTGTAAATGCACAAACAGTAATTTCTCCGCATTGCAAGGTGCAATTCTGAAATTTTTTGCTTTTTCCTGCTCCTCTTAGCATGATAAAGAAGATTCAAAGAGAGTGAGATGCCAGCTCCTTTCATTCAGGCAGTAGCTTCAATCATTTCTGGACGTTTTTCAATGGCAAAAATCAATGAATATTGTAAATGCACAAACAGTAATTTCTCCGCATTGCAAGGTGCAATTCTGAAATTTTTTGCTTTTTCCTGCTCCTATTAGCATGATAAACAAGATTCAAAGAGAGTGAGATGCCAGCTCCTTTCATTCAGTCAGTAGCTTCAATCATTTCTGGACGTTTTTCAATGGCAAAAATCAATGAATATTGTAAATGCACAAACAGTAATTTCTCCGCATTGCAAGGTGCAATTCTGAAATTTTTTGCTTTTTCCTGCTCCTCTTAGCATGATAAAGAAGATTCAAAGAGAGTGAGATGCCAGCTCCTTTCATTCAGTCAGTAGCTTCAAACATTTCTGGTATATGAATAACATGATGTTTTTCAATGGCAAAAATCAATGAATATTGTAAATGCACAAACAGTAATTTCTCCGCATTGCAAGGTGCAATTCTGAAATTTTTTGCTTTTTCCTGCTCCTCTTAGCATGATAAAGAAGATTCAAAGAGAGTGAGATGCCAGCTCCTTTCATTCAGTCAGTAGCTTCAATCATTTCTGGATGTTTTTCAATGGCAAAAATCAATGAATATTGTAAATGCACAAACAGTAATTTCTCCGCATTGCAATGTGCAATTCTGAAATTTTTTGCTTTTTCCTGCTCCTCTTAGCATGATAAAGAAGATTCAAAGAGAGTGAGATGCCAGCTCCTTTCATTCAGTCAGTAGCTTCAATCATTTCTGGACGTTTTTCAATGGCAAAAATCAATGAATATTGTAAATGCACAAACAGTAATTTCTCCGCATTGCAAGGTGCAATTCTGAAATTTTTTGCTTTTTCCTGCTCCTCTTAGCATGATAAAGAAGATTCAAAGAGCGTGAGATGCCAGCTCCTTTCATTCAGTCAGTAGCTTCAAACATTTCTGGTATATGAATAACATGATGTTTTTCAATGGCAAAAATCAATGAATATTGTAAATGCACAAACAGTAATTTCTCCGCATTGCAAGGTGCAATTCTGAAATTTTTTGCTTTTTCCTGCTCCTCTTAGCATGATAAAGAAGATTCAAAGAGAGTGAGACGCCAGCTCCTTTCATTCAGTCAGTAGCTTCAATCATTTCTGGACGTTTTTCAATGGCAAAAATCAATGAATATTGTAAATGCACAAACAGTAATTTCTCCACATTGCAAGGTGCAATTCTGAAATTTTTTGCTTTTTCCTGCTCCTCTTAGCATGATAAAGAAGATTCAAAGAGAGTGAGATGCCAGCTCCTTTCATTCAGTCAGTAGCTTCAATCATTTCTGGACGTTTTTCAATGGCAAAAATCAATGAATATTGTAAATGCACAAACAGTAATTTCTCCGCATTGCAAGGTGCAATTCTGAAATTTTTTGCTTTTTCCTGCTCCTCTTAGCATGATAAAGAAGATTCAAAGAGAGTGAGATGCCAGCTCCTTTCATTCAGTCAGTAGCTTCAAACATTTCTGGTATATGAATAACATGATGTTTTTCAATGGCAAAAATCAATGAATATTGTAAATGCACAAACAGTAATTTCTCCGCATTGCAAGGTGCAATTCTGAAATTTTTTGCTTTTTCCTGCTCCTCTTAGCATGATAAAGAAGATTCAAAGAGAGTGAGATGCCAGCTCCTTTCATTCAGTCAGTAGCTTCAATCATTTCTGGACGTTTTTCAATGGCAAAAATCAATGAATATTGTAAATGCACAAACAGTAATTTCTCCGCATTGCAAGGTGCAATTCTGAAATTTTTTGCTTTTTCCTGCTCCTCTTAGCATGATAAAGAAGATTCAAAGAGAGTGAGATGCCAGCTCCTTTCATTCAGTCAGTAGCTTCAATCATTTCTGGACGTTTTTCAATGGCAAAAATCAATGAATATTGTAAATGCACAAACAGTAATTTCTCCACATTGCAAGGTGCAATTCTGAAATTTTTTGCTTTTTCCTGCTCCT
This sequence comes from Phyllobates terribilis, assembly GCF_046119375.1. Lineage (NCBI taxonomy): Eukaryota > Metazoa > Chordata > Amphibia > Anura > Dendrobatidae > Phyllobates > Phyllobates terribilis. The sequence goes on from NW_027362893.1 coordinate 144,918, forward strand.
CTTAGCATGATAAAGAAGATTCAAAGAGAGTGAGATGCCAGCTCCTTTCATTCAGTCAGTAGCTTCAATCATTTCTGGACGTTTTTCAATGGCAAAAATCAATGAATATTGTAAATGCACAAACAGTAATTTCTCCGCATTGCAAGGTGCAATTCTGAAATTTTTTGCTTTTTCCTGCTCCTCTTAGCATGATAATGAAGATTCAAAGAGAGTGAGATGCCAGCTCCTTTCATTCAGTCAGTAGCTTCAAACATTTCTGGTATATGAATAACATGATGTTTTTCAATGGCAAAAATCAATGAATATTGTAAATGCACAAACAGAAATTTCTCCGCATTGCAAGGTGCAATTCTGAAATTTTTTGCTTTTTCCTGCTCCTCTTAGCATGATAAAGAAGATTCAAAGAGAGTGAGATGCCAGCTTCTTTCATTCAGTCAGTAGCTTCAATCATTTCTGGACGTTTTTCAATGGCAAAAATCAATGAATATTGTAAATGCACAAACAGTAATTTCTCCGCATTGCAAGGTGCAATTCTGAAATTTTTTGCTTTTTCCTGCTCCTCTTAGCATGATAAAGAAGATTCAAAGAGAGTGAGATGCCAGCTCCTTTCATTCAGTCAGTAGCTTCAAACATTTCTGGTATATGAATAACATGATGTTTTTCAATGGCAAAAATCAATGAATATTGTAAATGCACAAACAGTAATTTCTCCGCATTGCAAGGTGCAATTCTGAAATTTTTTGCTTTTTCCTGCTCCTCTTAGCATGATAAAGAAGATTCAAAGAGAGTGAGATGCCAGCTCCTTTCATTCAGTCAGTAGCTTCAATCATTTCTGGACGTTTTTCAATGGCAAAAATCAATGAATATTGTAAATGCACAAACAGTAATTTCTCCGCATTGCAAGGTGCAATTCTGAAATTTTTTGCTTTTTCCTGCTCCTCTTAGCATGATAAAGAAGATTCAAAGAGAGTGAGATGCCAGCTCCTTTCATTCAGTCAGTAGCTTCAATCATTTCTGGATGTTTTTCAATGGCAAAAATCAATGAATATTGTAAATGCACAAACAGTAATTTCTCCGCATTGCAAGGTGCAATTCTGAAATTTTTTGCTTTTTCCTGCTCCTCTTAGCATGATAAAGAAGATTCAAAGAGAGTGAGATGCCAGCTTTTTTCATTCAGTCAGTAGCTTCAAACATTTCTGGTATATGAATAACATGATGTTTTTCAATGTCAAAAATCAATGAATATTGTAAATGCACAAACAGTAATTTCTCCGCATTGCAAGGTGCAATTCTGAAATTTTTTGCTTTTTCCTGCTCCTCTTAGCATGATAAAGAAGATTCAAAGAGAGTGAGATGCCAGCTCCTTTCATTCAGTCAGTAGCTTCAATCATTTCTGGACGTTTTTCAATGGCAAAAATCAATGAATATTGTAAATGCACAAACAGTAATTTCTCCGCATTGCAAGGTGCAATTCTGAAATTTTTTGCTTTTTCCTGCTCCTCTTAGCATGATAAAGAAGATTCAAAGAGAGTGAGATGCCAGCTCCTTTCATTCAGTCAGTAGCTTCAATCATTTCTGGATGTTTTTCAATGGCAAAAATCAATGAATATTGTAAATGCACAAACAGTAATTTCTCCGCATTGCAAGGTGCAATTCTGAAATTTTTTGCTTTTTCCTGCTCCTCTTAGCATGATAAAGAAGATTCAAAGAGAGTGAGATGCCAGCTTTTTTCATTCAGTCAGTAGCTTCAAACATTTCTGGTATATGAATAACATGATGTTTTTCAATGTCAAAAATCAATGAATATTGTAAATGCACAAACAGTAATTTCTCCGCATTGCAAGGTGCAATTCTGAAATTTTTTGCTTTTTCCTGCTCCTCTTAGCATGATAAAGAAGATTCAAAGAGAGTGAGATGCCAGCTCCTTTCATTCAGTCAGTAGCTTCAATCATTTCTGGACGTTTTTCAATGGCAAAAATCAATGAATATTGTAAATGCACAAACAGTAATTTCTCCACATTGCAAGGTGCAATTCTGAAATTTTTTGCTTTTTCCTGCTCCTCTTAGCATGATAAAGAAGATTCAAAGAGAGTGAGATGCCAGCTCCTTTCATTCAGTCAGTAGCTTCAAACATTTCTGGTATATGAATAACATGATGTTTTTCAATGGCAAAAATCAATGAATATTGTAAATGCACAAACAGTAATTTCTCCGCATTGCAAGGTGCAATTCTGAAATTTTTTGCTTTTTCCTGCTCCTCTTAGCATGATAAAGAAGATTCAAAGAGAGTGAGATGCCAGCTCCTTTCATTCAGTCAGTAGCTTCAATCATTTCTGGACGTTTTTCAATGGCAAAAATCAATGAATATTGTAAATGCACAAACAGTAATTTCTCCGCATTGCAAGGTGCAATTCTGAAATTTTTTGCTTTTTCCTGCTCCTCTTAGCATGATAAAGAAGATTCAAAGAGAGTGAGATGCCAGCTCCTTTCATTCAGTCAGTAGCTTCAATCATTTCTGGATGTTTTTCAATGGCAAAAATCAATGAATATTGTAAATGCACAAACAGTAATTTCTCCGCATTGCAAGGTGCAATTCTGAAATTTTTTGCTTTTTCCTGCTCCTCTTAGCATGATAAAGAAGATTCAAAGAGAGTGAGATGCCAGCTTTTTTCATTCAGTCAGTAGCTTCAAACATTTCTGGTATATGAATAACATGATGTTTTTCAATGTCAAAAATCAATGAATATTGTAAATGCACAAACAGTAATTTCTCCGCATTGCAAGGTGCAATTCTGAAATTTTTTGCTTTTTCCTGCTCCTCTTAGCATGATAAAGAAGATTCAAAGAGAGTGAGATGCCAGCTCCTTTCATTCAGTCAGTAGCTTCAATCATTTCTGGACGTTTTTCAATGGCAAAAATCAATGAATATTGTAAATGCACAAACAGTAATTTCTCCACATTGCAAGGTGCAATTCTGAAATTTTTTGCTTTTTCCTGCTCCTCTTAGCATGATAAAGAAGATTCAAAGAGAGTGAGATGCCTGCTCCTTTCATTCAGTCAGTAGCTTCAATCATTTCTGGACGTTTTTCAATGGCAAAAATCAATGAATATTGTAAATGCACAAACAGTAATTTCTCCGCATTGCAAGGTGCAATTCTGAAATTTTTTGCTTTTTCCTGCTCCTCTTAGCATGATAAAGAAGATTCAAAGAGAGTGAGATGCCAGCTCCTTTCATTCAGTCAGTAGCTTCAAACATTTCTGGTATATGAATAACATGATGTTTTTCAATGGCAAAAATCAATGAATATTGTAAATGCACAAACAGTAATTTCTCCGCATTGATAGGTGCAATTCTGAAATTTTTTGCTTTTTCCTGCTCCTCTTAGCATGATAAAGAAGATTCAAAGAGAGTGAGATGCCAGCTCCTTTCATTCAGTCAGTAGCTTCAATCATTTCTGGACGTTTTTCAATGGCAAAAATCAATGAATATTGTAAATGCACAAACAGAAATTTCTCCGCATTGCAAGGTGCAATTCTGAAATTTTTTGCTTTTTCCTGCTCCTCTTAGCATGATAAAGAAGATTCAAAGAGAGTGAGATGCCAGCTTCTTTCATTCAGTCAGTAGCTTCAATCATTTCTGGACTTTTTTCAATGGCAAAGATCAATGAATATTGTAAATGTACAAACAGTAATTTCTCCGCATTGCAAGGTGCAATTCTGAAATTTTTTGCTTTTTCCTGCTCCTCTTAGCATGATAAAGAAGATTCAAAGAGAGTGAGATGCCAGCTCCTTTCATTCAGTCAGTAGCTTCAAACATTTCTGGTATATGAATAACATGATGTTTTTCAATGGCAAAAATCAATGAATATTGTAAATGCACAAACAGTAATTTCTCCGCATTGCAAGGTGCAATTCTGAAATTTTTTGCTTTTTCCTGCTCCTCTTAGCATGATAAAGAAGATTCAAAGAGAGTGAGATGCCAGCTCCTTTCATTCAGTCAGTAGCTTGAATCATTTCTGGACGTTTTTCAATGGCAAAAATCAATGAATATTGTAAATGCACAAACAGTAATTTCTCCGCATTGCAAGGTGCAATTCTGAAATTTTTTGCTTTTTCCTGCTCCTCTTAGCATGATAAAGAAGATTCAAAGAGAGTGAGATGCCAGCTCCTTTCATTCAGTCAGTAGCTTCAATCATTTCTGGATGTTTTTCAATGGCAAAAATCAATGAATATTGTAAATGCACAAACAGTAATTTCTCCGCATTGCAAGGTGCAATTCTGAAATTTTTTGCTTTTTCCTGCTCCTCTTAGCATGATAAAGAAGATTCAAAGAGAGTGAGATGCCAGCTCCTTTCATTCAGTCAGTAGCTTCAAACATTTCTTGTATATGAATAACATGATGTTTTTCAATGGCAAAAATCAATGAATATTGTAAATGCACAAACAGTAATTTCTCCGCATTGCAAGGTGCAATTCTGAAATTTTTTGCTTTTTCCTGCTCCTCTTAGCATGATAAAGAAGATTCAAAGAGAGTGAGATGCCAGCTCCTTTCATTCAGTCAGTAGCTTCAATCATTTCTGGACGTTTTTCAATGGCAAAAATCAATGAATATTGTAAATGCACAAACAGTAATTTCTCCACATTGCAAGGTGCAATTCTGAAATTTTTTGCTTTTTCCTGCTCCTCTTAGCATGATAAAGAAGATTAAAAGAGAGTGAGATGCCAGCTCCTTTCATTCAGTCAGTAGCTTCAAACATTTCTGGTATATGAATAACATGATGTTTTTCAATGGCAAAAATCAATGAATATTGTAAATGCACAAACAGTAATTTCTCCGCATTGCAAGGTGCAATTCTGAAATTTTTTGCTTTTTCCTGCTCCTCTTAGCATGATAAAGAAGATTCAAAGAGAATGAGATGCCAGCTCCTTTCATTCAGTCAGTAGCTTCAATCATTTCTGGACGTTTTTCAATGGCAAAAATCAATGAATATTGTAAATGCACAAACAGTAATTTCTCCACATTGCAAGGTGCAATTCTGAAATTTTTTGCTTTTTCCTGCTCCTCTTAGCATGATAAAGAAGATTCAAAGAGAGTGAGATGCCAGCTCCTTTCATTCAGTCAGTAGCTTCAATCATTTCTGGACGTTTTTCAATGGCAAAAATCAATGAATATTGTAAATGCACAAACAGTAATTTCTCCGAATTGCAAGGTGCAATTCTGAAATTTTTTGCTTTTTCCTGCTCCTCTTAGCATGATAAAGAAGATTCAAAGAGAGTGAGATGCCAGCTCCTTTCATTCAGTCAGTAGCTTCAAACATTTCTGGTATATGAATAACATGATGTTTTTCAATGGCAAAAATCAATGAATATGGTAAATGCACAAACAGTAATTTCTCCGCATTGCAAGGTGCAATTCTGAAATTTTTTGCTTTTTCCTGCTCCTCTTAGCATGATAAAGAAGATTTAAAGAGAGTGAGATGCCAGCTCCTTTCATTCAGTCAGTAGCTTCAATCATTTCTGGACGTTTTTCAATGGCAAAAATCAATGAATATTGTAAATGCACAAACAGAAATTTCTCCGCATTGCAAGGTGCAATTCTGAAATTTTTTGCTTTTTCCTGCTCCTCTTAGCATGATAAAGAAGATTCAAAGAGAGTGAGATGCCAGCTCCTTTCATTCAGTCAGTAGCTTCAATCATTTCTGGACGTTTTTCAATGGCAAAGATCAATGAATATTGTAAATGTACAAACAGTAATTTCTCCGCATTGCAAGGTGCAATTCTGAAATTTTTTGCTTTTTCCTGCTCCTCTTAGCATGATAAAGAAGATTCAAAGAGAGTGAGATGCCAGCTCCTTTCATTCAGTCAGTAGCTTCAAACATTTCTGGTATATGAATAACATGATGTTTTTCAATGGCAAAAATCAATGAATATTGTAAATGCACAAACAGTAATTTCTCCGCATTGCAAGGTGCAATTCTGAAATTTTTTGCTTTTTCCTGCTCCTCTTAGCATGATAAAGAAGATTCAAAGAGAGTGAGATGCCAGCTCCTTTCATTCAGTCAGTAGCTTCAATCATTTCTGGACGTTTTTCAATGGCAAAAATCATTGAACATTGTAAATGCACAAACAGTAATTTCTCCGCATTGCAAGGTGTAATTCTGAAATTTTTTGCTTTTTCCTGCTCCTCTTAGCATGATAAAGAAGATTCAAAGAGAATGAGATGCCAGCTCCTTTCATTCAGTCAGTAGCTTCAATCATTTCTGGTATATGAATAACATGATGTTTTTCAATGGCAAAAATCAATGAATATTGTAAATGCACAAACAGTAATTTCTCCGCATTGCAAGGTGCAATTCTGAAATTTTTTGCTTTTTTCCTGCTCCTCTTAGCATGATAAAGAAGATTCAAAGAGAGTGAGATGCCAGCTCCTTTCATTCAGTCAGTAGCTTCAATCATTTCTGGACGTTTTTCAATGGCAAAAATCAATGAATATTGTAAATGCACAAACAGTAATTTCTCCGCATTGCAAGGTGCAATTCTGAAATTTTTTGCTTTTTCCTGCTCCTCTTAGCATGATAAAGAAGATTCAAAGAGAGTGAGATGCCAGCTCCATTCATTCAGTCAGTAGCTTCAAACATTTCTGGTATATGAATAACGATGTTTTTCAATGGCAAAAATCAATGAATATTGTAAATGCACAAACAGTAATTTCTCCGCATTGCAAGGTGCAATTCTGAAATTTTTTGCTTTTTCCTGCTCCTCTTAGCATGATAAAGAAGATTCAAAGAGAGTGAGATGCCAGCTCCTTTCATTCAGTCAGTAGCTTCAATCATTTCTGGACATTTTTCAATGGCAAAAATCAATGAATATTGTAAATGCACAAACAGAAATTTCTCCGCATTGCAAGGTGCAATTCTGAAATTTTTTGCTTTTTCCTGCTCCTCTTAGCATGATAAAGAAGATTCAAAGAGAGTGAGATGCCAGCTCCTTTCATTCAGTCAGTAGCTTCAATCATTTCTGGACGTTTTTCAATGGCAAAGATCAATGAATATTGTAAATGTACAAACAGTAATTTCTCCGCATTGCAAGGTGCAATTCTGAAATTTTTTGCTTTTTCCTGCTCCTCTTAGCATGATAAAGAAGATTCAAAGAGAGTGAGATGCCAGCTCCTTTCATTCAGTCAGTAGCTTCAAACATTTCTGGTATATGAATAACATGATGTTTTTCAATGGCAAAAATCAATGAATATTGTAAATGCACAAACAGTAATTTCTCCGCATTGCAGGGTGCAATTCTGAAATTTTTTGCTTTTTCCTGCTCCTCTTAGCATGATAAAGAAGATTCAAAGAGAGTGAGATGCCAGCTCCTTTCATTCAGTCAGTAGCTTCAATAATTTCTGGACGTTTTTCAATGGCAAAAATCATTGAACATTGCAAATGCACAAACAGTAATTTCTCCGCATTGCAAGGTGCAATTCTGAAATTTTTTGCTTTTTCCTGCTCCTCTTAGCATGATAAAGAAGATTCAAAGAGAATGAGATGCCAGCTCCTTTCATTCAGTCAGTAGCTTCAATCATTTCTGGTATATGAATAACATGATGTTTTTCAATGGCAAAAATCAATGAATATTGTAAATGCACAAACAGTAATTTCTCCGCATTGCAAGGTGCAATTCTGAAATTTTTTGCTTTTTCCTGCTCCTCTTAGCATGATAAAGAAGATTCAAAGAGAGTGAGATGCCAGCTCCTTTCATTCAGTCAGTAGCTTCAATCATTTCTGGACGTTTTTCAATGGCAAAAATCAATGAATATTGTAAATGCACAAACAGTAAATTCTCCGCATTGCAAGGTGCAATTATGAAATTTTTTACTTTTTCCTGCTCCTCTTAGCATGATAAACAAGATTCAAAGAGAGTGAGATGCCAGCTCCTTTCATTCAGTCAGTAGCTTCAATCATTTCTGGACGTTTTTCAATGGCAAAAATCAATGAATATTGTAAATGCACAAACAGTAATTTCTCCGCATTGCAAGGTGTAATTCTGAAATTTTTTGCTTTTTCCTGCTCCTCTTAGCATGATAAAGAAGATTCAAAGAGAGTGAGATGCCAGCTCCTTTCATTCAGTCAGTAGCTTCAAACATTTCTGGTATATGAATAACATGATATTTTTCAATGGCAAAAATCAATGAATATTGTAAATGCACAAACAGTAATTTCTCCGCATTGCAAGGTGCAATTCTGAAATTTTTTGCTTTTTCCTGCTCCTCTTAGCATGATAAAGAAGATTCAAAGAGAGTGAGATGCCCGCTCCTTTCATTCAGTCAGTAGCTTCAATCATTTCTGGACGTTTTTCAATGGCAAAAATCATTGAACATTGTAAATGCACAAACAGTAATTTCTCCGCATTGCAAGGTGTAATTCTGAAATTTTTTGCTTTTTCCTGCTCCTCTTAGCATGATAAAGAAGATTCAAAGAGAGTGAGATGCCAGCTCCTTTCATTCAGTCAGTAGCTTCAAACATTTCTGGTATATGAATAACATGATGTTTTTCAATGGCAAAAATCAATGAATATTGTAAATGCACAAACAGTAATTTCTCCGCATTGCAAGGTGCAATTCTGAAATTTTTTGCTTTTTCCTGCTCCGCTTAGCATGATAAAGAAGATTCAAAGAGAGTGAGATGCCAGCTCCTTTCATTCAGTCAGTAGCTTCAATCATTTCTGGAAGTTTTTCAATGGCAAAAATCAATGAATATTGTAAATGCACAAACAGTAATTTCTCCACATTGCAAGGTGCAATTCTGAAATTTTTTGCTTTTTCCTGCTCCTCTTAGCATGATAAAGAAGATTCAAAGAGAGTGAGATGCCAGCTCCTTTCATTCAGTCAGTAGCTTCAATCATTTCTGGACGTTTTTCAATGGCAAAAATCAATGAATATTGTAAATGCACAAACAGTAATTTCTCCGCATTGCAAGGTGCAATTCTGAAATTTTTTGCTTTTTCCTGCTCCTCTTAGCATGATAAAGAAGATTCAAAGAGAGTGAGATGCCAGCTCCTTTCATTCAGTCAGTAGCTTCAAACATTTCTGATATATGAATAACATGATGTTTTCAATGGCAAAAATCAATGAATATTGTAAATGCACAAACAGTAATTTCTCCGCATTGCAAGCTGCAATTCTGAAATTTTTTGCTTTTTCCTGCTCCTCTTAGCATGATAAAGAAGATTCAAAGAGAGTGAGATGCCAGCTCCTTTCATTCAGTCAGTAGCTTCAATCATTTCTGGACGTTTTTCAATGGCAAAAATCAATGAATATTGTAAATGCACAAATAGAAATTTCTCCGCATTGCAAGGTGCAATTCTGAAATTTTTTGCTTTTTCCTGCTCCTCTTAGCATGATAAAGAAGATTCAAAGAGAGTGAGATGCCAGCTCCTTTCATTCAGTCAGTAGCTTCAATCATTTCTGGACGTTTTTCAATGGCAAAGATCAATGAATATTGTAAATGTACAAACAGTAATTTCTCCGCATTGCAAGGTGCAATTCTGAAATTTTTTGCTTTTTCCTGCTCCTCTTAGCATGATAAAGAAGATTCAAAGAGAGTGAGATGCCAGCTCCTTTCGTTCAGTCAGTAGCTTCAAACATTTCTGGTATATGAATAACATGATGTTTTTCAATGGCAAAAATCAATGAATATTGTAAATGCACAAACAGTAATTTCTCCGCATTGCAAGGTGCAATTCTGAAATTTTTTGCTTTTTCCTGCTCCTCTTAGCATGATAAAGAAGATTCAAAGAGAGTGAGATGCCAGCTCCTTTCATTCAGTCAGTAGCTTCAATCATTTCTGGACGTTTTTCAATGGCAAAAATCATTGAACATTGTAAATGCACAAACAGTAATTTCTCCGCATTGCAAGGTGCAATTCTGAAATTTTTTGCTTTTTCCTGCTCCTCTTAGCATGATAAAGAAGATTCAAAGAGAATGAGATGCCAGCTCCTTTCATTCAGTCAGTAGCCTCAATCATTTCTGGTATATGAATAACATGATGTTTTTCAATGGCAAAAATCAATGAATATTGTAAATGCACAAACAGTAATTTCTCCGCATTGCAAGGTGCAATTCTGAAATTTTTTGCTTTTTCCTGCTCCTCTTAGCATGATAAAGATTCAAAGAGAGTGAGATGCAAGCTCCTTTCATTCAGTCAGTAGCTTCAATCATTTCTGGACGTTTTTCAATGGCAAAAATCAATGAATATTGTAAATGCACAAACAGTAATTTCTCCGCATTGCAAGGTGCAATTCTGAAATTTTTTGCTTTTTCCTGCTCCTCTTAGCATGATAAAGAAGATTCAAAGAGAGAGAGATGCCAGCTCCTTTCATTCAGTCAGTAGCTTCAAACATTTCTGGTATATGAATAACATGATGTTTTTCAATGGCAAAAATCAATGAATATTGTAAATGCACAAACAGTAATTTCTCCGCATTGCAAGGTGCAATTCTGAAATTTTTTGCTTTTTCCTGCTCCTCTTAGCATGATAAAGAAGATTCAAAGAGAGAGAGATGCCAGCTCCTTTCATTCAGTCAGTAGCTTCAATCATTTCTGGATGTTTTTCAATGGCAAAAATCAATGAATATTGTAAATGCACAAACAGAAATTTCTCCGCATTGCAAGGTGCAATTCTGAAATTTTTTGCTTTTTCCTGCTCCTCTTAGCATGATAAAGAAGATTCAAAGAGAGTGAGATGCCAGCTCCTTTCATTCAGTCAGTAGCTTCAATCATTTCTGGACGTTTTTCAATGGCAAAGATCAATGAATATTGTAAATGTACAAACAGTAATTTCTCCGCATTGCAAGGTGCAATTCTGAAATTTTTTGCTTTTTACTGCTCCTCTTAGCATGATAAAGAAGATTCAAAGAGAGTGAGATGCCAGCTCCTTTCATTCAGTCAGTAGCTTCAAACATTTCTGATATATGAATAACATGATGTTTTCAATGGCAAAAATCAATGAATATTGTAAATGCACAAACAGTAATTTCTCCGCATTGCAAGCTGCAATTCTGAAATTTTTTGCTTTTTCCTGCTCCTCTTAGCATGATAAAGAAGATTCAAAGAGAGTGAGATGCCAGCTCCTTTCATTCAGTCAGTAGCTTCAATCATTTCTGGACGTTTTTCAATGGCAAAAATCAATGAATATTGTAAATGCACAAATAGAAATTTCTCCGCATTGCAAGGTGCAATTCTGAAATTTTTTGCTTTTTCCTGCTCCTCTTAGCATGATAAAGAAGATTCAAAGAGAGTGAGATGCCAGCTCCTTTCATTCAGTCAGTAGCTTCAATCATTTCTGGACGTTTTTCAATGGCAAAGATCAATGAATATTGTAAATGTACAAACAGTAATTTCTCCGCATTGCAAGGTGCAATTCTGAAATTTTTTGCTTTTTCCTGCTCCTCTTAGCATGATAAAGAAGATTCAAAGAGAGTGAGATGCCAGCTCCTTTCGTTCAGTCAGTAGCTTCAAACATTTCTGGTATATGAATAACATGATGTTTTTCAATGGCAAAAATCAATGAATATTGTAAATGCACAAACAGTAATTTCTCCGCATTGCAAGGTGCAATTCTGAAATTTTTTGCTTTTTCCTGCTCCTCTTAGCATGATAAAGAAGATTCAAAGAGAGTGAGATGCCAGCTCCTTTCATTCAGTCAGTAGCTTCAATCATTTCTGGACGTTTTTCAATGGCAAAAATCATTGAACATTGTAAATGCACAAACAGTAATTTCTCCGCATTGCAAGGTGCAATTCTGAAATTTTTTGCTTTTTCCTGCTCCTCTTAGCATGATAAAGAAGATTCAAAGAGAATGAGATGCCAGCTCCTTTCATTCAGTCAGTAGCCTCAATCATTTCTGGTATATGAATAACATGATGTTTTTCAATGGCAAAAATCAATGAATATTGTAAATGCACAAACAGTAATTTCTCCGCATTGCAAGGTGCAATTCTGAAATTTTTTGCTTTTTCCTGCTCCTCTTAGCATGATAAAGATTCAAAGAGAGTGAGATGCAAGCTCCTTTCATTCAGTCAGTAGCTTCAATCATTTCTGGACGTTTTTCAATGGCAAAAATCAATGAATATTGTAAATGCACAAACAGTAATTTCTCCGCATTGCAAGGTGCAATTCTGAAATTTTTTGCTTTTTCCTGCTCCTCTTAGCATGATAAAGAAGATTCAAAGAGAGAGAGATGCCAGCTCCTTTCATTCAGTCAGTAGCTTCAAACATTTCTGGTATATGAATAACATGATGTTTTTCAATGGCAAAAATCAATGAATATTGTAAATGCACAAACAGTAATTTCTCCGCATTGCAAGGTGCAATTCTGAAATTTTTTGCTTTTTCCTGCTCCTCTTAGCATGATAAAGAAGATTCAAAGAGAGAGAGATGCCAGCTCCTTTCATTCAGTCAGTAGCTTCAATCATTTCTGGATGTTTTTCAATGGCAAAAATCAATGAATATTGTAAATGCACAAACAGAAATTTCTCCGCATTGCAAGGTGCAATTCTGAAATTTTTTGCTTTTTCCTGCTCCTCTTAGCATGATAAAGAAGATTCAAAGAGAGTGAGATGCCAGCTCCTTTCATTCAGTCAGTAGCTTCAATCATTTCTGGACGTTTTTCAATGGCAAAGATCAATGAATATTGTAAATGTACAAACAGTAATTTCTCCGCATTGCAAGGTGCAATTCTGAAATTTTTTGCTTTTTACTGCTCCTCTTAGCATGATAAAGAAGATTCAAAGAGAATGAGATGCCAGCTCCTTTCATTCAGTCAGTAGCTTCAATCATTTCTGGTATATGACTAACATGATGTTTTTCAATGGCAAAAATCAATGAATATTGTAAATGCACAAACAGTAATTTCTCCGCATTGCAAGGTGCAATTCTGAAATTTTTTGCTTTTTCCTGCTCCTCTTAGCATGATAAAGAAGATTCAAAGAGAGTGAGATGCCAGCTCCTTTCATTCAGTCAGTAGCTTCAATCATTTCTGGACGTTTTTCAATGGCAAAAATCAATGAATATTGTAAATGCACAAACAGTAAATTCTCCGCATTGCAAGGTGCAATTATGAAATTTTTTACTTTTTCCTGCTCCTCTTAGCATGATAAAGAAGATTCAAAGAGAGTGAGATGCCAGCTCCTTTCATTCAGTCAGTAGCTTCAATCATTTCTGGACGTTTTTCAATGGCAAAAATCAATGAATATTGTAAATGCACAAACAGTAATTTCTCCGCATTGCAAGGTGTAATTCTGAAATTTTTTGCTTTTTCCTGCTCCTCTTAGCATGATAAAGAAGATTCAAAGAGAGTGAGATGCCAGCTCCTTTCATTCAGTCAGTAGCTTCAAACATTTCTGGTATATGAATAACATGATGTTTTTCAATGGCAAAAATCAATGAATATTGTAAATGCACAAACAGTAATTTCTCCGCATTGCAAATTGCAATTCTGAAATTTTTTGCTTTTTCCTGCTCCTCTTAGCATGATAAAGAAGATTCAAAGAGAGTGAGATGCCAGCTCCTTTCATTCAGTCAGTAGCTTCAATCATTTCTGGACGTTTTTCAATGGCAAAAATCAATGAATATTGTAAATGCACAAACAGTAATTTCTCCACATTGCAAGGTGCAATTCTGAAGTTTTTTGCTTTTTCCTGCTCCTCTTAGCATGATAAAGAAGAATCAAAGAGAGTGAGATGCCAGCTCCTTTCATTCAGTCAGTAGCTTCAATCATTTCTGGACGTTTTTCAATGGCAAAAATCAATGAATATTGTAAATGCACAGACAGTAATTTCTCCGCATTGCAAGGTGCAATTCTGAAATTTTTTGCTTTTTCCTGCTCCTCTTAGCATGATAAAGAAGATTCAAAGAGAGTGAGATGCCAGCTCCTTTCATTCAGTCAGTAGCTTCAAACATTTCTGGTATATGAATAACATGATGTTTTTCAATGGCAAAAATCAATGAATATTGTAAATGCACAAACAGTAATTTCTCCACATTGCAAGGTGCAATTCTGAATTTTTTTGCTTTTTCCTGCTCCTCTTAGCATGATAAAGAAGATTCAAAGAGAGTGAGATGCCAGCTCCTTTCATTCAGTCAGTAGCTTCAATCATTTCTGGACGTTTTTCAATGGCAAAAATCAATGAATATTGTAAATGCACAAACAGTAATTTCTCCGCATTGCAAGGTGCAATTCTGAATTTTTTTGCTTTTTCCTGCTCCTCTTAGCATGATAAAGAAGATTCAAAGAGAGTGAGATGCCAGCTCCTTTCATTCAGTCAGTAGCTTCAAACATTTCTGGTATATGAATAACATGATGTTTTTCAATGGCAAAAATCAATGAATATTGTAAATGCACAAACAGTAATTTCTCCGCATTGCAAGGTGCAATTCTGAAATTTTTTGCTTTTTCCTGCTCCTCTTATCATGATAAAGAAGATTCAAAGAGAGTGAGATGCCAGCTCCTTTCATTCAGTCAGTAGCTTCAAACATTTCTGGTATATGAATAACATGATGTTTTTCAATGGCAAAAATCAATGAATATTGTAAATGCACAAACAGTAATTTCTCCGCATTGCAAGGTGCAATTCTGAAATTTTTTGCTTTTTCCTGCTCCTCTTAGCATGATAAAGAAGATTCAAAGAGAGTGAGATGCCAGCTCCTTTCATTCAGTCAGTAGCTTCAATCATTTCTGGTATATGAATAACATGATGTTTTTCAATGGCAAAAATCAATGAATATTGTAAATGCACAAACAGTAATTTCTCCGCATTGCAAGGTGCAATTCTGAAATTTTTTGCTTTTTCCTGCTCCTCTTAGCATGATAAAGAAGATTCAAAGAGAGTGAGATGCCAGCTCCTTTCATTCAGTCAGTAGCTTCAATCATTTCTGGACGTTTTTCAATGGCAAAAATCATTGAACATTGTAAATGCACAAACAGTAATTTCTCCGCATTGCAAGGTGCAATTCTGAAATTTTTTGCTTTTTCCTGCTCCTCTTAGCATGATAAAGAAGATTCAAAGAGAATGAGATGCCAGCTCCTTTCATTCAGTCAGTAGCCTCAATCATTTCTGGTATATGAATAACATGATGTTTTTCAATGGCAAAAATCAATGAATATTGTAAATGCACAAACAGTAATTTCTCCGCATTGCAAGGTGCAATTCTGAAATTTTTTGCTTTTTCCTGCTCCTCTTAGCATGATAAAGATTCAAAGAGAGTGAGATGCCAGCTCCTTTCATTCAGTCAGTAGCTTCAATCATTTCTGGACGTTTTTCAATGGCAAAAATCAATGAATATTGTAAATGCACAAACAGTAATTTCTCCGCATTGCAAGGTGCAATTCTGAAATTTTTTGCTTTTTCCTGCTCCTCTTAGCATGATAAAGAAGATTCAAAGAGAGAGAGATGCCAGCTCCATTCATTCAGTCAGTAGCTTCAAACATTTCTGGTATATGAATAACATGATGTTTTTCAATGGCAAAAATCAATGAATATTGTAAATGCACAAACAGTAATTTCTCCGCATTGCAAGGTGCAATTCTGAAATTTTTTGCTTTTTCCTGCTCCTCTAAGCATGATAAAGAAGATTCAAAGAGAGTGAGATGCCAGCTCCTTTCATTCAGTCAGTAGCTTCAATCATTTCTGGACGTTTTTCAATGGCAAAAATCAATGAATATTGTAAATGCACAAACAGAAATTTCTCCGCATTGCAAGGTGCAATTCTGAAATTTTTTGCTTTTTCCTGCTCCTCTTAGCATGATAAAGAAGATTCAAAGAGAGTGAGATGCCAGCTCCTTTCATTCAGTCAGTAGCTTCAATCATTTCTGGACGTTTTTCAATGGCAAAGATCAATGAATATTGTAAATGTACAAACAGTAATTTCTCCGCATTGCAAGGTGCAATTCTGAAATTTTTTGCTTTTTACTGCTCCTCTTAGCATGATAAAGAAGATTCAAAGAGAATGAGATGCCAGCTCCTTTCATTCAGTCAGTAGCTTGAATTATTTCTGGTATATGAATAACATGATGTTTTTCAATGGCAAAAATCAATGAATATTGTAAATGCACAAACAGTAATTTCTCCGCATTGCAAGGTGCAATTCTGAAATTTTTTGCTTTTTCCTGCTCCTCTTAGCATGATAAAGAAGATTCAAAGAGAGTGAGATGCCAGCTCCTTTCATTCAGTCAGTAGCTTCAATCATTTCTGGACGTTTTTCAATGGCAAAAATCAATGAATATTGTAAATGCACAAACAGTAAATTCTCCGCATTGCAAGGTGCAATTATGAAATTTTTTACTTTTTCCTGCTCCTCTTAGCATGATAAACAAGATTCAAAGAGAGTGAGATGCCAGCTCCTTTCATTCAGTCAGTAGCTTCAATCATTTCTGGACGTTTTTCAATGGCAAAAATCAATGAATATTGTAAATGCACAAACAGTAATTTCTCCGCATTGCAAGGTGTAATTCTGAAATTTTTTGCTTTTTCCTGCTCCTCTTAGCATGATAAAGAAGATTCAAAGAGAGTGAGATGCCAGCTCCTTTCATTCAGTCAGTAGCTTCAAACATTTCTGGTATATGAATAACATGATGTTTTTCAATGGCAAAAATCAATGAATATTGTAAATGCACAAACAGTAATTTCTCCGCATTGCAAATTGCAATTCTGAAATTTTTTGCTTTTTCCTGCTCCTCTTAGCATGATAAAGAAGATTCAAAGAGAGTGAGATGCCAGCTCCTTTCATTCAGTCAGTAGCTTCAATCATTTCTGGACGTTTTTCAATGGCAAAAATCAATGAATATTGTAAATGCACAAACAGTAATTTCTCCACATTGCAAGGTGCAATTCTGAAATTTTTTGCTTTTTCCTGCTCCTCTTAGCATGATAAAGAAGAATCAAAGAGAGTGAGATGCCAGCTCCTTTCATTCAGTCAGTAGCTTCAATCATTTCTGGACGTTTTTCAATGGCAAAAATCAATGAATATTGTAAATGCACAGACAGTAATTTCTCCGCATTGCAAGGTGCAATTCTGAAATTTTTTGCTTTTTCCTGCTCCTCTTAGCATGATAAAGAAGATTCAAAGAGAGTGAGATGCCAGCTCCTTTCATTCAGTCAGTAGCTTCAAACATTTCTGGTATATGAATAACATGATGTTTTTCAATGGCAAAAATCAATGAATATTGTAAATGCACAAACAGTAATTTCTCCACATTGCAAGGTGCAATTCTGAATTTTTTTGCTTTTTCCTGCTCCTCTTAGCATGATAAAGAAGATTCAAAGAGAGTGAGATGCCAGCTCCTTTCATTCAGTCAGTAGCTTCAATCATTTCTGGACGTTTTTCAATGGCAAAAATCAATGAATATTGTAAATGCACAAACAGTAATTTCTCCGCATTGCAAGGTGCAATTCTGAATTTTTTTGCTTTTTCCTGCTCCTCTTAGCATGATAAAGAAGATTCAAAGAGAGTGAGATGCCAGCTCCTTTCATTCAGTCAGTAGCTTCAAACATTTCTGGTATATGAATAACATGATGTTTTTCAATGGCAAAAATCAATGAATATTGTAAATGCACAAACAGTAATTTCTCCGCATTGCAAGGTGCAATTCTGAAATTTTTTGCTTTTTCCTGCTCCTCTTATCATGATAAAGAAGATTCAAAGAGAGTGAGATGCCAGCTCCTTTCATTCAGTCAGTAGCTTCAAACATTTCTGGTATATGAATAACATGATGTTTTTCAATGGCAAAAATCAATGAATATTGTAAATGCACAAACAGTAATTTCTCCGCATTGCAAGGTGCAATTCTGAAATTTTTTGCTTTTTCCTGCTCCTCTTAGCATGATAAAGAAGATTCAAAGAGAGTGAGATGCCAGCTCCTTTCATTCAGTCAGTAGCTTCAATCATTTCTGGTATATGAATAACATGATGTTTTTCAATGGCAAAAATCAATGAATATTGTAAATGCACAAACAGTAATTTCTCCGCATTGCAAGGTGCAATTCTGAAATTTTTTGCTTTTTCCTGCTACTCTTAGCATGATAAAGAAGATTCAAAGAGAGTGAGATGCCAGCTCCTTTCATTCAGTCAGTAGCTTCAATCATTTCTGGACGTTTTTCAATGGCAAAAATCATTGAACATTGTAAATGCACAAACAGTAATTTCTCCGCATTGCAAGGTGCAATTCTGAAATTTTTTGCTTTTTCCTGCTCCTCTTAGCATGATAAAGAAGATTCAAAGAGAATGAGATGCCAGCTCCTTTCATTCAGTCAGTAGCCTCAATCATTTCTGGTATATGAATAACATGATGTTTTTCAATGGCAAAAATCAATGAATATTGTAAATGCACAAACAGTAATTTCTCCGCATTGCAAGGTGCAATTCTGAAATTTTTTGCTTTTTCCTGCTCCTCTTAGCATGATAAAGATTCAAAGAGAGTGAGATGCCAGCTCCTTTCATTCAGTCAGTAGCTTCAATCATTTCTGGACGTTTTTCAATGGCAAAAATCAATGAATATTGTAAATGCACAAACAGTAATTTCTCCGCATTGCAAGGTGCAATTCTGAAATTTTTTGCTTTTTCCTGCTCCTCTTAGCATGATAAAGAAGATTCAAAGAGAGAGAGATGCCAGCTCCATTCATTCAGTCAGTAGCTTCAAACATTTCTGGTATATGAATAACATGATGTTTTTCAATGGCAAAAATCAATGAATATTGTAAATGCACAAACAGTAATTTCTCCGCATTGCAAGGTGCAATTCTGAAATTTTTTGCTTTTTCCTGCTCCTCTAAGCATGATAAAGAAGATTCAAAGAGAGTGAGATGCCAGCTCCTTTCATTCAGTCAGTAGCTTCAATCATTTCTGGTCGTTTTTCAATGGCAAAAATCAATGAATATTGTAAATGCACAAACAGAAATTTCTCCGCATTGCAAGGTGCAATTCTGAAATTTTTTGCTTTTTCCTGCTCCTCTTAGCATGATAAAGAAGATTCAAAGAGAGTGAGATGCCAGCTCCTTTCATTCAGTCAGTAGCTTCAATCATTTCTGGACGTTTTTCAATGGCAAAGATCAATGAATATTGTAAATGTACAAACAGTAATTTCTCCGCATTGCAAGGTGCAATTCTGAAATTTTTTGCTTTTTACTGCTCCTCTTAGCATGATAAAGAAGATTCAAAGAGAATGAGATGCCAGCTCCTTTCATTCAGTCAGTAGCTTGAATTATTTCTGGTATATGAATAACATGATGTTTTTCAATGGCAAAAATCAATGAATATTGTAAATGCACAAACAGTAATTTCTCCGCATTGCAAGGTGCAATTCTGAAATTTTTTGCTTTTTCCTGCTCCTCTTAGCATGATAAAGAAGATTCAAAGAGAGTGAGATGCCAGCTCCTTTCATTCAGTCAGTAGCTTCAATCATTTCTGGACGTTTTTCAATGGCAAAAATCAATGAATATTGTAAATGCACAAACAGTAAATTCTCCGCATTGCAAGGTGCAATTATGAAATTTTTTACTTTTTCCTGCTCCTCTTAGCATGATAAACAAGATTCAAAGAGAGTGAGATGCCAGCTCCTTTCATTCAGTCAGTAGCTTCAATCATTTCTGGACGTTTTTCAATGGCAAAAATCAATGAATATTGTAAATGCACAAACAGTAATTTCTCCGCATTGCAAGGTGTAATTCTGAAATTTTTTGCTTTTTCCTGCTCCTCTTAGCATGATAAAGAAGATTCAAAGAGAGTGAGATGCCAGCTCCTTTCATTCAGTCAGTAGCTTCAAACATTTCTGGTATATGAATAACATGATGTTTTTCAATGGCAAAAATCAATGAATATTGTAAATGCACAAACAGTAATTTCTCCGCATTGCAAGGTGCAATTCTGAAATTTTTTGCTTTTTCCTGCTCCTCTTAGCATGATAAAGAAGATTCAAAGAGAGTGAGATGCCAGCTCCTTTCATTCAGTCAGTAGCTTCAATCATTTCTGGTATATGAATAACATGATGTTTTTCAATGGCAAAAATCAATGAATATTGTAAATGCACAAACAGTAATTTCTCCGCATTGCAAGGTGCAATTCTGAAATTTTTTGCTTTTTCCTGCTCCTCTTAGCATGATAAAGAAGATTCAAAGAGAGTGAGATGCCAGCTCCTTTCATTCAGTCAGTAGCTTCAATCATTTCTGGACGTTTTTCAATGGCAAAAATCATTGAACATTGTAAATGCACAAACAGTAATTTCTCCGCATTGCAAGGTGCAATTCTGAAATTTTTTGCTTTTTCCTGCTCCTCTTAGCATGATAAAGAAGATTCAAAGAGAATGAGATGCCAGCTCCTTTCATTCAGTCAGTAGCCTCAATCATTTCTGGTATATGAATAACATGATGTTTTTCAATGGCAAAAATCAATGAATATTGTAAATGCACAAACAGTAATTTCTCCGCATTGCAAGGTGCAATTCTGAAATTTTTTGCTTTTTCCTGCTCCTCTTAGCATGATAAAGATTCAAAGAGAGTGAGATGCCAGCTCCTTTCATTCAGTCAGTAGCTTCAATCATTTCTGGACGTTTTTCAATGGCAAAAATCAATGAATATTGTAAATGCACAAACAGTAATTTCTCCGCATTGCAAGGTGCAATTCTGAAATTTTTTGCTTTTTCCTGCTCCTCTTAGCATGATAAAGAAGATTCAAAGAGAGAGAGATGCCAGCTCCATTCATTCAGTCAGTAGCTTCAAACATTTCTGGTATATGAATAACATGATGTTTTTCAATGGCAAAAATCAATGAATATTGTAAATGCACAAACAGTAATTTCTCCGCATTGCAAGGTGCAATTCTGAAATTTTTTGCTTTTTCCTGCTCCTCTAAGCATGATAAAGAAGATTCAAAGAGAGTGAGATGCCAGCTCCTTTCATTCAGTCAGTAGCTTCAATCATTTCTGGACGTTTTTCAATGGCAAAAATCAATGAATATTGTAAATGCACAAACAGAAATTTCTCCGCATTGCAAGGTGCAATTCTGAAATTTTTTGCTTTTTCCTGCTCCTCTTAGCATGATAAAGAAGATTCAAAGAGAGTGAGATGCCAGCTCCTTTCATTCAGTCAGTAGCTTCAATCATTTCTGGACGTTTTTCAATGGCAAAGATCAATGAATATTGTAAATGTACAAACAGTAATTTCTCCGCATTGCAAGGTGCAATTCTGAAATTTTTTGCTTTTTACTGCTCCTCTTAGCATGATAAAGAAGATTCAAAGAGAATGAGATGCCAGCTCCTTTCATTCAGTCAGTAGCTTGAATTATTTCTGGTATATGAATAACATGATGTTTTTCAATGGCAAAAATCAATGAATATTGTAAATGCACAAACAGTAATTTCTCCGCATTGCAAGGTGCAATTCTGAAATTTTTTGCTTTTTCCTGCTCCTCTTAGCATGATAAAGAAGATTCAAAGAGAGTGAGATGCCAGCTCCTTTCATTCAGTCAGTAGCTTCAATCATTTCTGGACGTTTTTCAATGGCAAAAATCAATGAATATTGTAAATGCACAAACAGTAAATTCTCCGCATTGCAAGGTGCAATTATGAAATTTTTTACTTTTTCCTGCTCCTCTTAGCATGATAAACAAGATTCAAAGAGAGTGAGATGCCAGCTCCTTTCATTCAGTCAGTAGCTTCAATCATTTCTGGACGTTTTTCAATGGCAAAAATCAATGAATATTGTAAATGCACAAACAGTAATTTCTCCGCATTGCAAGGTGTAATTCTGAAATTTTTTGCTTTTTCCTGCTCCTCTTAGCATGATATAGAAGATTCAAAGAGAGTGAGATGCCAGCTCCTTTCATTCAGTCAGTAGCTTCAAACATTTCTGGTATATGAATAACATGATGTTTTTCAATGGCAAAAATCAATGAATATTGTAAATGCACAAACAGTAATTTCTCCGCATTGCAAATTGCAATACTGAAATTTTTTGCTTTTTCCTGCTCCTCTTAGCATGATAAAGAAGATTCAAAGAGAGTGAGATGCCAGCTCCTTTCATTCAGTCAGTAGCTTCAATCATTTCTGGACGTTTTTCAAAGGCAAAAATCAATGAATATTGTAAATGCACAAACAGTAATTTCTCCACATTGCAAGGTGCAATTCTGAAATTTTTTGCTTTTTCCTGCTCCTCTTAGCATGATAAAGAAGAATCAAAGAGAGTGAGATGCCAGCTCCTTTCATTCAGTCAGTAGCTTCAATCATTTCTGGACGTTTTTCAATGGCAAAAATCAATGAATATTGTAAATGCACAGACAGTAATTTCTCCGCATTGCAAGGTGCAGTTCTGAAATTTTTTGCTTTTTCCTGCTCCTCTTAGCATGATAAAGAAGATTCAAAGAGAGTGAGATGCCAGCTCCTTTCATTCAGTCAGTAGCTTCAAACATTTCTGGTATATGAATAACATGATGTTTTTCAATGGCAAAAATCAATGAATATTGTAAATGCACAAACAGTAATTTCTCCACATTGCAAGGTGCAATTCTGAATTTTTTTGCTTTTTCCTGCTCCTCTTAGCATGATAAAGAAGATTCAAAGAGAGTGAGATGCCAGCTCCTTTCATTCAGTCAGTAGCTTCAATCATTTCTGGACGTTTTTCAATGGCAAAAATCAATGAATATTGTAAATGCACAAACAGTAATTTCTCCGCATTGCAAGGTGCAATTCTGAATTTTTTTGCTTTTTCCTGCTCCTCTTAGCATGATAAAGAAGATTCAAAGAGAGTGAGATGCCAGCTCCTTTCATTCAGTCAGTAGCTTCAAACATTTCTGGTATATGAATAACATGATGTTTTTCAATGGCAAAAATCAATGAATATTGTAAATGCACAAACAGTAATTTCTCCGCATTGCAAGGTGCAATTCTGAAATTTTTTGCTTTTTCCTGCTCCTCTTATCATGATAAAGAAGATTCAAAGAGAGTGAGATGCCAGCTCCTTTCATTCAGTCAGTAGCTTCAAACATTTCTGGTATATGAATAACATGATGTTTTTCAATGGCAAAAATCAATGAATATTGTAAATGCACAAACAGTAATTTCTCCGCATTGCAAGGTGCAATTCTGAAATTTTTTGCTTTTTCCTGCTCCTCTTAGCATGATAAAGAAGATTCAAAGAGAGTGAGATGCCAGCTCCTTTCATTCAGTCAGTAGCTTCAATCATTTCTGGTATATGAATAACATGATGTTTTTCAATGGCAAAAATCAATGAATATTGTAAATGCACAAACAGTAATTTCTCCGCATTGCAAGGTGCAATTCTGAAATTTTTTGCTTTTTCCTGCTCCTCTTAGCATGATAAAGAAGATTCAAAGAGAGTGAGATGCCAGCTCCTTTCATTCAGTCAGTAGCTTCAATCATTTCTGGACGTTTTTCAATGGCAAAAATCATTGAATATTGTAAATGCACAAACAGTAATTTCTCCGCATTGCAAGGTGCAATTCTGAAATTTTTTGCTTTTTCCTGCTCCTCTTAGCATGATAAACAAGATTCAAAGAGAGTGAGATGCCAGCTCCTTTCATTCAGTCAGTAGCTTCAAACATTTCTGGTATATGAATAACATGATGTTTTTCAATGGCAAAAATCAATGAATATTGTAAATGCACAAACAGTAATTTCTCCGCATTGCAAGGTGCAATTCTGAAATTTTTTGCTTTTTCCTGCTCCTCTTAGCATGATAAAGAAGATTCAAAGAGAGTGAGATGCCAGCTCCTTTCATTCAGTCAGTAGCTTCAATCATTTCTGGTATATGAATAACATGATGTTTTTCAATGGCAAAAATCAATGAATATTGTAAATGCACAAACAGTAATTTCTCCGCATTGCAAGGTGCAATTCTGAAATTTTTTGCTTTTTCCTGCTCCTCTTAGCATGATAAAGAAGATTCAAAGAGAGTGAGATGCCAGCTCCTTTCATTCAGTCAGTAGCTTCAATCATTTCTGGACGTTTTTCAATGGCAAAAATCAATGAATATTGTAAATGCACAAACAGTAATTTCTCCGCATTGCAAGGTGCAATTCTGAAATTTTTTGCTTTTTCCTGCTCCTCTTAGCATGATAAAGAAGATTCAAAGAGAGTGAGATGCCAGCTCCTTTCATTCAGTCAGTAGCTTCAATCATTTCTGGACGTTTTTCAATGGCAAAAATCAATGAATATTGTAAATGCACAAACAGTAATTTCTCCGCATTGCAAGGTGCAATTCTGAAATTTTTTGCTTTTTCCTGCTCCTATTAGCATGATAAACAAGATTCAAAGAGAGTGAGATGCCAGCTCCTTTCATTCAGTCAGTAGCTTCAATCATTTCTGGACGTTTTTCAATGGCAAAAATCAATGAATATTGTAAATGCACAAACAGTAATTTCTCCGCATTGCAAGGTGCAATTCTGAAATTTTTTGCTTTTTCCTGCTCCTCTTAGCATGATAAAGAAGATTCAAAGAGAGTGAGATGCCAGCTCCTTTCATTCAGTCAGTAGCTTCAAACATTTCTGGTATATGAATAACATGATGTTTTTCAATGGCAAAAATCAATGAATATTGTAAATGCACAAACAGTAATTTCTCCGCATTGCAAGGTGCAATTCTGAAATTTTTTGCTTTTTCCTGCTCCTCTTAGCATGATAAAGAAGATTCAAAGAGAGTGAGATGCCAGCTCCTTTCATTCAGTCAGTAGCTTCAATCATTTCTGGACGTTTTTCAATGGCAAAAATCAATGAATATTGTAAATGCACAAACAGTAATTTCTCCGCATTGCAAGGTGCAATTCTGAAATTTTTTGCTTTTTCCTGCTCCTCTTAGCATGATAAAGAAGATTCAAAGAGAGTGAGCTGCCAGCTCCTTTCATTCAGTCAGTAGCTTCAATCATTTCTGGACGTTTTTCAATGGCAAAAATCAATGAATATTGTAAATGCACAAACAGTAATTTCTCCGCATTGCAAGGTGCAATCCTGAAATTTTTTGCTGTTTCCTGCTCCTCTTAGCATGATAAAGAAGATTCAAAGAGAGTGAGATGCCAGCTCCTTTCATTCAGTCAGTAGCTTCAAACATTTCTGGTATATGAATAACATGATGTTTTTCAATGGCAAAAATCAATGAATATTGTAAATGCACAAACAGTAATTTCTCCGCATTGCAAGGTGCAATTCTGAAATTTTTTGCTTTTTCCTGCTCCTCTTAGCATGATAAAGAAGATTCAAAGAGAGTGAGATGCCAGCTCCTTTAATTCAGTCAGTAGCTTCAATCATTTCTGGACGTTTTTCAATGGCAAAAATCAATGAATATTGTAAATGCACAAACAGTAATTTCTCCACATTGCAAGGTGCAATTCTGAAATTTTTTTGCTTTTTCCTGCTCCTCTTAGCATGATAAAGAAGATTCAAAGAGAGTGAGATGCCAGCTCCTTTCATTCAGTCAGTAGCTTCAATCATTTCTGGACGTTTTTCAATGGCAAAAATCAATGAATATTGTAAATGCACAAACAGTAATTTCTCCGCATTGCAAGGTGCAATTCTGAAATTTTTTGCTTTTTCCTGCTCCTCTTAGCATGATAAAGAAGATTCAAAGAGAGTGAGATGCCAGCTGCTTTCATTCAGTCAGTAGCTTCAAACATTTCTGGTATATGAATAACATGATGTTTTTCAATGGCAAAAATCAATGAATATTGTAAATGCACAAACAGTAATTTCTCCGCATTGCAAGGTGCAATTCTGAAATTTTTTGCTTTTTCCTGCTCCTCTTAGCATGATAAAGAAGATTCAAAGAGAGTGAGATGCCAGCTCCTTTCATTCAGTCAGTAGCTTCAATCATTTCTGGACGTTTTTCAATGGCAAAAATCAATGAATATTGTAAATGCACAAACAGTAATTTCTCCGCATTGCAAGGTGTAATTCTGAAATTTTTTGTTTTTTCCTGCTCCTCTTAGCATGATAAAGAAGATTCAAAGAGAGTGAGATGCCAGTTCCTTTCATTCAGTCAGTAGCTTCAATCATTTCTGGACGTTTTTCAATGGCAAAAATCAATGAATATTGTAAATGCACAAACAGTAATTTCTCCGCATTGCAAGGTGCAATTCTGAAATTTTTTGCTTTTTCCTGCTCCTCTTAGCATGATAAAGAAGATTCAAAGAGAGTGAGATGCCAGCTCCTTTCATTCAGTCAGTAGCTTCAAACATTTCTGGTATATGAATAACATGATGTTTTTCAATGGCAAAAATCAATGAATATTGTAAATGCACAAACAGTAATTTCTCCGCATTGCAAGGTGCAATTCTGAAATTTTTTGCTTTTTCCTGCTCCTCTTAGCATGATAAAGAAGATTCAAAGAGAGTGAGATGCCAGCTCCTTTCATTCAGTCAGTAGCTTCAATCATTTCTGGACGTTTTTCAATGGCAAAAATCAATGAATATTGTAAATGCACAAACAGTAATTTCTCCACATTGCAAGGTGCAATTCTGAAATGTTTTGCTTTTTCCTGCTCCTCTTAGCATGATAAAGAAGATTCAAAGAGAGTGAGATGCCAGCTCCTTTCATTCAGTCAGTAGCTTCAATCATTTCTGGACGTTTTTCAATGGCAAAAATCAATGAATATTGTAAATGCACAAACAGTAATTTCTCCGCATTGCAAGGTGCAATTCTGAAATTTTTTGCTTTTTCCTGCTCCTCTTAGCATGATAAAGAAGATTCAAAGAGAGTGAGATGCCAGCTCCTTTCATTCAGTCAGTAGCTTCAATCATTTCTGGAAGTTTTTCAATGGCAAAAATCAATGAATATTGTAAATGCACAAACAGAAATTTCTCCGCATTGCAAGGTGCAATTCTGAAATTTTTTGCTTTTTCCTGCTCCTCTTAGCATGATAAAGAAGATTCAAAGAGAGTGAGATGCCAGCTCCTTTCATTCAGTCAGTAGCTTCAATCATTTCTGGACGTTTTTCAATGGCAAAGATCAATGAATATTGTAAATGTACAAACAGTAATTTCTCCGCATTGCAAGGTGCAATTCTGAAATTTTTTGCTTTTTCCTGCTCCTCTTAGCATGATAAAGAAGATTCAAAGAGAGTGAGATGCCAGCTCCTTTCATTCAGTCAGTAGCTTCAAACATTTCTGGTATATGAATAACATGATGTTTTTCAATGGCAAAAATCAATGAATATTGTAAATGCACAAACAGTAATTTCTCCGCATTGCAAGGTGAAATTCTGAAATTTTTTGCTTTTTCCTGCTCCTCTTAGCATGATAAAGAAGATTCAAAGAGAGTGAGATGCCAGCTCCTTTCATTCAGTCAGTAGCTTCAATAATTTCTGGACGTTTTTCAATGGCAAAAATCATTGAACATTGTAAATGCACAAACAGTAATTTCTCCGCATTGCAAGGTGCAATTCTGAAATTTTTTGCTTTTTCCTGCTCCTCTTAGCATGATAAAGAAGATTCAAAGAGAGTGAGATGCCAGCTCCTTTCATTCAGTCAGTAGCTTCAAACATTTCTGGTATATGAATAACATGATGTTTTTCAATGGCAAAAATCAATGAATATTGTAAATGCACAAACAGTAAATTCTCCGCATTGCAAGGTGCAATTATGAAATTTTTTACTTTTTCCTGCTCCTCTTAGCATGATAAACAAGATTCAAAGAGAGTGAGATGCCAGCTCCTTTCATTCAGTCAGTAGCTTCAATCATTTCTGGACGTTTTTCAATGGCAAAAATCAATGAATATTGTAAATGCACAAACAGTAATTTCTCCGCATTGCAAGGTGTAATTCTGAAATTTTTTGCTTTTTCCTGCTCCTCTTAGCATGATATAGAAGATTCAAAGAGAGTGAGATGCCAGCTCCTTTCATTCAGTCAGTAGCTTCAAACATTTCTGGTATATGAATAACATGATGTTTTTCAATGGCAAAAATCAATGAATATTGTAAATGCACAAACAGTAATTTCTCCGCATTGCAAATTGCAATACTGAAATTTTTTGCTTTTTCCTGCTCCTCTTAGCATGATAAAGAAGATTCAAAGAGAGTGAGATGCCAGCTCCTTTCATTCAGTCAGTAGCTTCAATCATTTCTGGACGTTTTTCAATGGCAAAAATCAATGAATATTGTAAATGCACAAACAGTAATTTCTCCACATTGCAAGGTGCAATTCTGAAATTTTTTGCTTTTTCCTGCTCCTCTTAGCATGATAAAGAAGAATCAAAGAGAGTGAGATGCCAGCTCCTTTCATTCAGTCAGTAGCTTCAATCATTTCTGGACGTTTTTCAATGGCAAAAATCAATGAATATTGTAAATGCACAGACAGTAATTTCTCCGCATTGCAAGGTGCAATTCTGAAATTTTTTGCTTTTTCCTGCTCCTCTTAGCATGATAAAGAAGATTCAAAGAGAGTGAGATGCCAGCTCCTTTCATTCAGTCAGTAGCTTCAAACATTTCTGGTATATGAATAACATGATGTTTTTCAATGGCAAAAATCAATGAATATTGTAAATGCACAAACAGTAATTTCTCCACATTGCAAGGTGCAATTCTGAATTTTTTTGCTTTTTCCTGCTCCTCTTAGCATGATAAAGAAGATTCAAAGAGAGTGAGATGCCAGCTCCTTTCATTCAGTCAGTAGCTTCAATCATTTCTGGACGTTTTTCAATGGCAAAAATCAATGAATATTGTAAATGCACAAACAGTAATTTCTCCGCATTGCAAGGTGCAATTCTGAATTTTTTTGCTTTTTCCTGCTCCTCTTAGCATGATAAAGAAGATTCAAAGAGAGTGAGATGCCAGCTCCTTTCATTCAGTCAGTAGCTTCAAACATTTCTGGTATATGAATAACATGATGTTTTTCAATGGCAAAAATCAATGAATATTGTAAATGCACAAACAGTAATTTCTCCGCATTGCAAGGTGCAATTCTGAAATTTTTTGCTTTTTCCTGCTCCTCTTATCATGATAAAGAAGATTCAAAGAGAGTGAGATGCCAGCTCCTTTCATTCAGTCAGTAGCTTCAAACATTTCTGGTATATGAATAACATGATGTTTTTCAATGGCAAAAATCAATGAATATTGTAAATGCACAAACAGTAATTTCTCCGCATTGCAAGGTGCAATTCTGAAATTTTTTGCTTTTTCCTGCTCCTCTTAGCATGATAAAGAAGATTCAAAGAGAGTGAGATGCCAGCTCCTTTCATTCAGTCAGTAGCTTCAATCATTTCTGGTATATGAATAACATGATGTTTTTCAATGGCAAAAATCAATGAATATTGTAAATGCACAAACAGTAATTTCTCCGCATTGCAAGGTGCAATTCTGAAATTTTTTGCTTTTTCCTGCTCCTCTTAGCATGATAAAGAAGATTCAAAGAGAGTGAGATGCCAGCTCCTTTCATTCAGTCAGTAGCTTCAATCATTTCTGGACGTTTTTCAATGGCAAAAATCATTGAATATTGTAAATGCACAAACAGTAATTTCTCCGCATTGCAAGGTGCAATTCTGAAATTTTTTGCTTTTTCCTGCTCCTCTTAGCATGATAAACCAGATTCAAAGAGAGTGAGATGCCAGCTCCTTTCATTCAGTCAGTAGCTTCAAACATTTCTGGTATATGAATAACATGATGTTTTTCAATGGCAAAAATCAATGAATATTGTAAATGCACAAACAGTAATTTCTCCGCATTGCAAGGTGCAATTCTGAAATTTTTTGCTTTTTCCTGCTCCTCTTAGCATGATAAAGAAGATTCAAAGAGAGTGAGATGCCAGCTCCTTTCATTCAGTCAGTAGCTTCAATCATTTCTGGTATATGAATAACATGATGTTTTTCAATGGCAAAAATCAATGAATATTGTAAATGCACAAACAGTAATTTCTCCGCATTGCAAGGTGCAATTCTGAAATTTTTTGCTTTTTCCTGCTCCTCTTAGCATGATAAAGAAGATTCAAAGAGAGTGAGATGCCAGCTCCTTTCATTCAGTCAGTAGCTTCAATCATTTCTGGACGTTTTTCAATGGCAAAAATCAATGAATATTGTAAATGCACAAACAGTAATTTCTCCGCATTGCAAGGTGCAATTCTGAAATTTTTTGCTTTTTCCTGCTCCTCTTAGCATGATAAAGAAGATTCAAAGAGAGTGAGATGCCAGCTCCTTTCATTCAGTCAGTAGCTTCAATCATTTCTGGACGTTTTTCAATGGCAAAAATCAATGAATATTGTAAATGCACAAACAGTAATTTCTCCGCATTGCAAGGTGCAATTCTGAAATTTTTTGCTTTTTCCTGCTCCTATTAGCATGATAAACAAGATTCAAAGAGAGTGAGATGCCAGCTCCTTTCATTCAGTCAGTAGCTTCAATCATTTCTGGACGTTTTTCAATGGCAAAAATCAATGAATATTGTAAATGCACAAACAGTAATTTCTCCGCATTGCAAGGTGCAATTCTGAAATTTTTTGCTTTTTCCTGCTCCTCTTAGCATGATAAAGAAGATTCAAAGAGAGTGAGATGCCAGCTCCTTTCATTCAGTCAGTAGCTTCAAACATTTCTGGTATATGAATAACATGATGTTTTTCAATGGCAAAAATCAATGAATATTGTAAATGCACAAACAGTAATTTCTCCGCATTGCAAGGTGCAATTCTGAAATTTTTTGCTTTTTCCTGCTCCTCTTAGCATGATAAAGAAGATTCAAAGAGAGTGAGATGCCAGCTCCTTTCATTCAGTCAGTAGCTTCAATCATTTCTGGACGTTTTTCAATGGCAAAAATCAATGAATATTGTAAATGCACAAACAGTAATTTCTCCGCATTGCAAGGTGCAATTCTGAAATTTTTTGCTTTTTCCTGCTCCTCTTAGCATGATAAAGAAGATTCAAAGAGAGTGAGCTGCCAGCTCCTTTCATTCAGTCAGTAGCTTCAATCATTTCTGGACGTTTTTCAATGGCAAAAATCAATGAATATTGTAAATGCACAAACAGTAATTTCTCCGCATTGCAAGGTGCAATCCTGAAATTTTTTGCTGTTTCCTGCTCCTCTTAGCATGATAAAGAAGATTCAAAGAGAGTGAGATGCCAGCTCCTTTCATTCAGTCAGTAGCTTCAAACATTTCTGGTATATGAATAACATGATGTTTTTCAATGGCAAAAATCAATGAATATTGTAAATGCACAAACAGTAATTTCTCCGCATTGCAAGGTGCAATTCTGAAATTTTTTGCTTTTTCCTGCTCCTCTTAGCATGATAAAGAAGATTCAAAGAGAGTGAGATGCCAGCTCCTTTCATTCAGTCAGTAGCTTCAATCATTTCTGGACGTTTTTCAATGGCAAAAATCAATGAATATTGTAAATGCACAAACAGTAATTTCTCCACATTGCAAGGTGCAATTCTGAAATTTTTTTGCTTTTTCCTGCTCCTCTTAGCATGAAAAAGAAGATTCAAAGAGAGTGAGATGCCAGCTCCTTTCATTCAGTCAGTAGCTTCAATCATTTCTGGACGTTTTTCAATGGCAAAAATCAATGAATATTGTAAATGCACAAACAGTAATTTCTCCGCATTGCAAGGTGCAATTCTGAAATTTTTTGCTTTTTCCTGCTCCTCTTAGCATGATAAAGAAGATTCAAAGAGAGTGAGATGCCAGCTGCTTTCATTCAGTCAGTAGCTTCAAACATTTCTGGTATATGAATAACATGATGTTTTTCAATGGCAAAAATCAATGAATATTGTAAATGCACAAACAGTAATTTCTCCGCATTGCAAGGTGCAATTCTGAAATTTTTTGCTTTTTCCTGCTCCTCTTAGCATGATAAAGAAGATTCAAAGAGAGTGAGATGCCAGCTCCTTTCATTCAGTCAGTAGCTTCAATCATTTCTGGACGTTTTTCAATGGCAAAAATCAATGAATATTGTAAATGCACAAACAGTAATTTCTCCGCATTGCAAGGTGTAATTCTGAAATTTTTTGTTTTTTCCTGCTCCTCTTAGCATGATAAAGAAGATTCAAAGAGAGTGAGATGCCAGTTCCTTTCATTCAGTCAGTAGCTTCAATCATTTCTGGACGTTTTTCAATGGCAAAAATCAATGAATATTGTAAATGCACAAACAGTAATTTCTCCGCATTGCAAGGTGCAATTCTGAAATTTTTTGCTTTTTCCTGCTCCTCTTAGCATGATAAAGAAGATTCAAAGAGAGTGAGATGCCAGCTCCTTTCATTCAGTCAGTAGCTTCAAACATTTCTGGTATATGAATAACATGATGTTTTTCAATGGCAAAAATCAATGAATATTGTAAATGCACAAACAGTAATTTCTCCGCATTGCAAGGTGCAATTCTGAAATTTTTTGCTTTTTCCTGCTCCTCTTAGCATGATAAAGAAGATTCAAATAGAGTGAGATGCCAGCTCCTTTCATTCAGTCAGTAGCTTCAATCATTTCTGGACGTTTTTCAATGGCAAAAATCAATGAATATTGTAAATGCACAAACAGTAATTTCTCCACATTGCAAGGTGCAATTCTGAAATGTTTTGCTTTTTCCTGCTCCTCTTAGCATGATAAAGAAGATTCAAAGAGAGTGAGATGCCAGCTCCTTTCATTCAGTCAGTAGCTTCAATCATTTCTGGACGTTTTTCAATGGCAAAAATCAATGAATATTGTAAATGCACAAACAGTAATTTCTCCGCATTGCAAGGTGCAATTCTGAAATTTTTTGCTTTTTCCTGCTCCTCTTAGCATGATAAAGAAGATTCAAAGAGAGTGAGATGCCAGCTCCTTTCATTCAGTCAGTAGCTTCAATCATTTCTGGACGTTTTTCAATGGCAAAAATCAATGAATATTGTAAATGCACAAACAGAAATTTCTCCGCATTGCAAGGTGCAATTCTGAAATTTTTTGCTTTTTCCTGCTCCTCTTAGCATGATAAAGAAGATTCAAAGAGAGTGAGATGCCAGCTCCTTTCATTCAGTCAGTAGCTTCAATCATTTCTGGACGTTTTTCAATGGCAAAGATCAATGAATATTGTAAATGTACAAACAGTAATTTCTCCGCATTGCAAGGTGCAATTCTGAAATTTTTTGCTTTTTCCTGCTCCTCTTAGCATGATAAAGAAGATTCAAAGAGAGTGAGATGCCAGCTCCTTTCATTCAGTCAGTAGCTTCAAACATTTCTGGTATATGAATAACATGATGTTTTTCAATGGCAAAAATCAATGAATATTGTAAATGCACAAACAGTAATTTCTCCGCATTGCAAGGTGCAATTCTGAAATTTTTTGCTTTTTCCTGCTCCTCTTAGCATGATAAAGAAGATTCAAAGAGAGTGAGATGCCAGCTCCTTTCATTCAGTCAGTAGCTTCAATCATTTCTGGACGTTTTTCAATGGCAAAAATCATTGAACATTGTAAATGCACAAACAGTAATTTCTCCGCATTGCAAGGTGCAATTCTGAAATTTTTTGCTTTTTCCTGCTCCTCTTAGCATGATAAAGAAGATTCAAAGAGAGTGAGATGCCAGCTCCTTTCATTCAGTCAGTAGCTTCAAACATTTCTGGTATATGAATAAAATGATGTTTTTCAATGGCAAAAATCAATGAATATTGTAAATGCACAAACAGTAATTTCTCCGCATTGCAAGGTGCAATTCTGAAATTTTTTGCTTTTTCCTGCTCCTCTTAGCATGATAAAGAAGATTCAAAGAGAATGAGATGCCAGCTCCTTTCATTCAGTCAGTAGCTTCACTCATTTCTGGACGTTTTTCAATGGCAAAAATCAATGAATATTGTAAATGCACAAACAGTAATTTCTCCACATTGCAAGGTGCAATTCTGAAATTTTTTGCTTTTTCCTGCTCCTCTTAGCATGATAAAGAAGATTCAAAGAGAGTGAGATGCCAGCTCCTTTCATTCAGTCAGTAGCTTCAATCATTTCTGGACGTTTTTCAATGGCAAAAATCAATGAATATTGTAAATGCACAAACAGTAATTTCTCCGCATTGCAAGGTGCAATTCTGAAATTTTTTGCTTTTTCCTGCTCCTCTTAGCATGATAAAGAAGATTCAAAGAGAGTGAGATGCCAGCTCCTTTCATTCAGTCAGTAGCTTCAAACATTTCTGGTATATGAATAACATGATGTTTTTCAATGGCAAAAATCAATGAATATGGTAAATGCACAAACAGTAATTTCTCCGCATTGCAAGGTGCAATTCTGAAATTTTTTGCTTTTTCCTGCTCCTCTTAGCATGATAAAGAAGATTCAAAGAGAGTGAGATGCCAGCTCCTTTCATTCAGTCAGTAGCTTCAATCATTTCTGGACGTTTTTCAATGGCAAAGATCAATGAATATTGTAAATGTACAAACAGTAATTTCTCCGCATTGCAAGGTGCAATTCTGAAATTTTTTGCTTTTTCCTGCTCCTCTTAGCATGATAAAGAAGATTCAAAGAGAGTGAGATGCCAGCTCCTTTCATTCAGTCAGTAGCTTCAAACATTTCTGGTATATGAATAACATGATGTTTTTCAATGGCAAAAATCAATGAATATTGTAAATGCACAAACAGTAATTTCTCCGCATTGCAAGGTGCAATTCTGAAATTTTTTGCTTTTTCCTGCTCCTCTTAGCATGATAAAGAAGATTCAAAGAGAGTGAGATGCCAGCTCCTTTCATTCAGTCAGTAGCTTCAATCATTTCTGGACGTTTTTCAATGGCAAAAATCATTGAACATTGTAAATGCACAAACAGTAATTTCTCCGCATTGCAAGGTGCAATTCTGAAATTTTTTGCTTTTTCCTGCTCCTCTTAGCATGATAAAGAAGATTCAAAGAGAGTGAGATGCCAGCTCCTTTCATTCAGTCAGTAGCTTCAAACATTTCTGGTATATGAATAAAATGATGTTTTTCAATGGCAAAAATCAATGAATATTGTAAATGCACAAACAGTAATTTCTCCGCATTGCAAGGTGCAATTCTGAAATTTTTTGCTTTTTCCTGCTCCTCTTAGCATGATAAAGAAGATTCAAAGAGAATGAGATGCCAGCTCCTTTCATTCAGTCAGTAGCTTCACTCATTTCTGGACGTTTTTCAATGGCAAAAATCAATGAATATTGTAAATGCACAAACAGTAATTTCTCCACATTGCAAGGTGCAATTCTGAAATTTTTTGCTTTTTCCTGCTCCTCTTAGCATGATAAAGAAGATTCAAAGAGAGTGAGATGCCAGCTCCTTTCATTCAGTCAGTAGCTTCAATCATTTCTGGACGTTTTTCAATGGCAAAAATCAATGAATATTGTAAATGCACAAACAGTAATTTCTCCGCATTGCAAGGTGCAATTCTGAAATTTTTTGCTTTTTCCTGCTCCTCTTAGCATGATAAAGAAGATTCAAAGAGAGTGAGATGCCAGCTCCTTTCATTCAGTCAGTAGCTTCAAACATTTCTGGTATATGAATAACATGATGTTTTTCAATGGCGAAAATCAATGAATATGGTAAATGCACAAACAGTAATTTCTCCGCATTGCAAGGTGCAATTCTGAAATTTTTTGCTTTTTCCTGCTCCTCTTAGCATGATAAAGAAGATTCAAAGAGAGTGAGATGCCAGCTCCTTTCATTCAGTCAGTAGCTTCAATCATTTCTGGACGTTTTTCAATGGCAAAGATCAATGAATATTGTAAATGTACAAACAGTAATTTCTCCGCATTGCAAGGTGCAATTCTGAAATTTTTTGCTTTTTCCTGCTCCTCTTAGCATGATAAAGAAGATTCAAAGAGAGTGAGATGCCAGCTCCTTTCATTCAGTCAGTAGCTTCAAACATTTCTGGTATATGAATAACATGATGTTTTTCAATGGCAAAAATCAATGAATATTGTAAATGCACAAACAGTAATTTCTCCGCATTGCAAGGTGCAATTCTGAAATTTTTTGCTTTTTCCTGCTCCTCTTAGCATGATAAAGAAGATTCAAAGAGAGTGAGATGCCAGCTCCTTTCATTCAGTCAGTAGCTTCAATCATTTCTGGACGTTTTTCAATGGCAAAAATCATTGAACATTGTAAATGCACAAACAGTAATTTCTCCGCATTGCAAGGTGCAATTCTGAAATTTTTTTCTTTTTCCTGCTCCTCTTAGCATGATAAAGAAGATTCAAAGAGAATGACATGCCAGCTCCTTTCATTCAGTCAGTAGCTTCAATCATTTCTGGTATATGAATAACATGATGTTTTTCAATGGCAAAAATCAATGAATATTGTAAATGCACAAACAGTAATTTCTCCGCATTGCAAGGTGCAATTCTGAAATTTTTTGCTTTTTCCTGCTCCTCTTAGCATGATAAAGAAGATTCAAAGAGAGTGAGATGCCAGCTCCTTTCATTCAGTCAGTAGCTTCAATCATTTCTGGACGTTTTTCAATGGCAAAAATCAATGAATATTGTAAATGCACAAACAGTAATTTCTCCGCATTGCATGGTGCAATTCTGAAATTTTTTGCTTTTTCCTGCTCCTCTTAGCATGATAAAGAAGATTCAAAGAGAGTGAGATGCCAGCTCCTTTCATTCAGTCAGTAGCTTCAAACATTTCTGGTATATGAATAACATGATGTTTTTCAATGGCAAAAATCAATGAATATTGTAAATGCACAAACAGTAATTTCTCCGCATTGCAAGGTGCAATTCTGAAATTTTTTGCTTTTTCCTGCTCCTCTTAGCATGATAAAGAAGATTCAAAGAGAGTGAGATGCCAGCTCCTTTCATTCAGTCAGTAGCTTCAATCATTTCTGGACGTTTTTCAATGGCAAAAATCAATGAATATTGTAAATGCACAAACAGAAATTTCTCCGCATTGCAAGGTGCAATTCTGAAATTTTTTGCTTTTTCCTGCTCCTCTTAGCATGATAAAGAAGATTCAAAGAGAGTGAGATGCCAGCTCCTTTCATTCAGTCAGTAGCTTCAATCATTTCTGGACGTTTTTCAATGGCAAAGATCAATGAATATTGTAAATGTACAAACAGTAATTTCTCCGCATTGCAAGGTGCAATTCTGAAATTTTTTGCTTTTTCCTGTTCCTCTTAGCATGATAAAGAAGATTCAAAGAGAGTGAGATGCCAGCTCCTTTCATTCAGTCAGTAGCTTCAAACATTTCTGGTATATGAATAACATGATGTTTTTCAATGGCAAAAATCAATGAATATTGTAAATGCACAAACAGTAATTTCTCCGCATTGCAAGGTGCAATTCTGAAATTTTTTGCTTTTTCCTGCTCCTCTTAGCATGATAAAGAAGATTCAAAGAGAGTGAGATGCCAGCTCCTTTCATTCAGTCAGTAGCTTCAATCATTTCTGGACGTTTTTCAATGGCAAAAATCAATGAATATTGTAAATGCACAAACAGTAATTTCTCCGCATTGCAAGGTGCAATTGTGAAATTTTTTGCTTTTTCCTGCTCCTCTTAGCATGATAAAGAAGATTCAAAGAGAGTGAGATGCCAGCTCCTTTCATTCAGTCAGTAGCTTCAAACATTTCTGGTATATGAATAACATGATGTTTTTCAATGGCAAAAATCAATGAATATTGTAAATGCACAAACAGTAATTTCTCCGCATTGCAAGGTGCAATTCTGAAATTTTTTGCTTTTTCCTGCTCCTCTTAGCATGATAAAGAAGATTCAAAGAGAGTGAGATGCCAGCTCCTTTCATTCAGTCAGTAGCTTCAATCATTTCTGGACGTTTTTCAATGGCAAAAATCAATGAATATTGTAAATGCACAAACAGAAATTTCTCCGCATTGCAAGGTGCAATTCTGAAATTTTTTGCTTTTTCCTGCTCCTCTTAGCATGATAAAGAAGATTCAAAGAGAGTGAGATGCCAGCTCCTTTCATTCAGTCAGTAGCTTCAATCATTTCTGGACGTTTTTCAATGGCAAAGATCAATGAATATTGTAAATGTACAAACAGTAATTTCTCCGCATTGCAAGGTGCAATTCTGAAATTTTTTGCTTTTTCCTGCTCCTCTTAGCATGATAAAGAAGATTCAAAGAGAGTGAGATGCCAGCTCCTTTCATTCAGTCAGTAGCTTCAAACATTTCTGGTATATGAATAACATGATGTTTTTCAATGGCAAAAATCAATGAATATTGTAAATGCACAAACAGTAATTTCTCCGCATTGCAAGGTGCAATTCTGAAATTTTTTGCTTTTTCCTGCTCCTCTTAGCATGATAAAGAAGATTCAAAGAGAGTGAGATGCCAGCTCCTTTCATTCAGTCAGTAGCTTCAATCATTTCTGGACGTTTTTCAATGGCAAAAATCATTGAACATTGTAAATGCACAAACAGTAATTTCTCCGCATTGCAAGGTGCAATTCTGAAATTTTTTGCTTTTTCCTGCTCCTCTTAGCATGATAAAGAAGATTCAAAGAGAGTGAGATGCCAGCTCCTTTCATTCAGTCAGTAGCTTCAAACATTTCTGGTATATGAATAAAATGATGTTTTTCAATGGCAAAAATCAATGAATATTGTAAATGCACAAACAGTAATTTCTCCGCATTGCAAGGTGCAATTCTGAAATTTTTTGCTTTTTCCTGCTCCTCTTAGCATGATAAAGAAGATTCAAAGAGAATGAGATGCCAGCTCCTTTCATTCAGTCAGTAGCTTCACTCATTTCTGGACGTTTTTCAATGGCAAAAATCAATGAATATTGTAAATGCACAAACAGTAATTTCTCCACATTGCAAGGTGCAATTCTGAAATTTTTTGCTTTTTCCTGCTCCTCTTAGCATGATAAAGAAGATTCAAAGAGAGTGAGATGCCAGCTCCTTTCATTCAGTCAGTAGCTTCAATCATTTCTGGACGTTTTTCAATGGCAAAAATCAATGAATATTGTAAATGCACAAACAGTAATTTCTCCGCATTGCAAGGTGCAATTCTGAAATTTTTTGCTTTTTCCTGCTCCTCTTAGCATGATAAAGAAGATTCAAAGAGAGTGAGATGCCAGCTCCTTTCATTCAGTCAGTAGCTTCAAACATTTCTGGTATATGAATAACATGATGTTTTTCAATGGCGAAAATCAATGAATATGGTAAATGCACAAACAGTAATTTCTCCGCATTGCAAGGTGCAATTCTGAAATTTTTTGCTTTTTCCTGCTCCTCTTAGCATGATAAAGAAGATTCAAAGAGAGTGAGATGCCAGCTCCTTTCATTCAGTCAGTAGCTTCAATCATTTCTGGACGTTTTTCAATGGCAAAGATCAATGAATATTGTAAATGTACAAACAGTAATTTCTCCGCATTGCAAGGTGCAATTCTGAAATTTTTTGCTTTTTCCTGCTCCTCTTAGCATGATAAAGAAGATTCAAAGAGAGTGAGATGCCAGCTCCTTTCATTCAGTCAGTAGCTTCAAACATTTCTGGTATATGAATAACATGATGTTTTTCAATGGCAAAAATCAATGAATATTGTAAATGCACAAACAGTAATTTCTCCGCATTGCAAGGTGCAATTCTGAAATTTTTTGCTTTTTCCTGCTCCTCTTAGCATGATAAAGAAGATTCAA
This sequence comes from Phyllobates terribilis, assembly GCF_046119375.1. Taxonomy (NCBI): domain Eukaryota; kingdom Metazoa; phylum Chordata; class Amphibia; order Anura; family Dendrobatidae; genus Phyllobates; species Phyllobates terribilis. The sequence continues at coordinate 184,451 of NW_027362893.1, forward strand.
AGAGAGTGAGATGCCAGCTCCTTTCATTCAGTCAGTAGCTTCAATCATTTCTGGACGTTTTTCAATGGCAAAAATCATTGAACATTGTAAATGCACAAACAGTAATTTCTCCGCATTGCAAGGTGCAATTCTGAAATTTTTTTCTTTTTCCTGCTCCTCTTAGCATGATAAAGAAGATTCAAAGAGAATGACATGCCAGCTCCTTTCATTCAGTCAGTAGCTTCAATCATTTCTGGTATATGAATAACATGATGTTTTTCAATGGCAAAAATCAATGAATATTGTAAATGCACAAACAGTAATTTCTCCGCATTGCAAGGTGCAATTCTGAAATTTTTTGCTTTTTCCTGCTCCTCTTAGCATGATAAAGAAGATTCAAAGAGAGTGAGATGCCAGCTCCTTTCATTCAGTCAGTAGCTTCAATCATTTCTGGACGTTTTTCAATGGCAAAAATCAATGAATATTGTAAATGCACAAACAGTAATTTCTCCGCATTGCAAGGTGCAATTCTGAAATTTTTTGCTTTTTCCTGCTCCTCTTAGCATGATAAAGAAGATTCAAAGAGAGTGAGATGCCAGCTCCTTTCATTCAGTCAGTAGCTTCAAACATTTCTGGTATATGAATAACATGATGTTTTTCAATGGCAAAAATCAATGAATATTGTAAATGCACAAACAGTAATTTCTCCGCATTGCAAGGTGCAATTCTGAAATTTTTTGCTTTTTCCTGCTCCTCTTAGCATGATAAAGAAGATTCAAAGAGAGTGAGATGCCAGCTCCTTTCATTCAGTCAGTAGCTTCAATCATTTCTGGACGTTTTTCAATGGCAAAAATCAATGAATATTGTAAATGCACAAACAGAAATTTCTCCGCATTGCAAGGTGCAATTCTGAAATTTTTTGCTTTTTCCTGCTCCTCTTAGCATGATAAAGAAGATTCAAAGAGAGTGAGATGCCAGCTCCTTTCATTCAGTCAGTAGCTTCAATCATTTCTGGACGTTTTTCAATGGCAAAGATCAATGAATATTGTAAATGTACAAACAGTAATTTCTCCGCATTGCAAGGTGCAATTCTGAAATTTTTTGCTTTTTCCTGTTCCTCTTAGCATGATAAAGAAGATTCAAAGAGAGTGAGATGCCAGCTCCTTTCATTCAGTCAGTAGCTTCAAACATTTCTGGTATATGAATAACATGATGTTTTTCAATGGCAAAAATCAATGAATATTGTAAATGCACAAACAGTAATTTCTCCGCATTGCAAGGTGCAATTCTGAAATTTTTTGCTTTTTCCTGCTCCTCTTAGCATGATAAAGAAGATTCAAAGAGAGTGAGATGCCAGCTCCTTTCATTCAGTCAGTAGCTTCAATCATTTCTGGACGTTTTTCAATGGCAAAAATCAATGAATATTGTAAATGCACAAACAGTAATTTCTCCGCATTGCAAGGTGCAATTGTGAAATTTTTTGCTTTTTCCTGCTCCTCTTAGCATGATAAAGAAGATTCAAAGAGAGTGAGATGCCAGCTCCTTTCATTCAGTCAGTAGCTTCAAACATTTCTGGTATATGAATAACATGATGTTTTTCAATGGCAAAAATCAATGAATATTGTAAATGCACAAACAGTAATTTCTCCGCATTGCAAGGTGCAATTCTGAAATTTTTTGCTTTTTCCTGCTCCTCTTAGCATGATAAAGAAGATTCAAAGAGAGTGAGATGCCAGCTCCTTTCATTCAGTCAGTAGCTTCAATCATTTCTGGACGTTTTTCAATGGCAAAAATCAATGAATATTGTAAATGCACAAACAGAAATTTCTCCGCATTGCAAGGTGCAATTCTGAAATTTTTTGCTTTTTCCTGCTCCTCTTAGCATGATAAAGAAGATTCAAAGAGAGTGAGATGCCAGCTCCTTTCATTCAGTCAGTAGCTTCAATCATTTCTGGACGTTTTTCAATGGCAAAGATCAATGAATATTGTAAATGTACAAACAGTAATTTCTCCGCATTGCAAGGTGCAATTCTGAAATTTTTTGCTTTTTCCTGCTCCTCTTAGCATGATAAAGAAGATTCAAAGAGAGTGAGATGCCAGCTCCTTTCATTCAGTCAGTAGCTTCAAACATTTCTGGTATATGAATAACATGATGTTTTTCAATGGCAAAAATCAATGAATATTGTAAATGCACAAACAGTAATTTCTCCGCATTGCAAGGTGCAATTCTGAAATTTTTTGCTTTTTCCTGCTCCTCTTAGCATGATAAAGAAGATTCAAAGAGAGTGAGATGCCAGCTCCTTTCATTCAGTCAGTAGCTTCAATCATTTCTGGACGTTTTTCAATGGCAAAAATCATTGAACATTGTAAATGCACAAACAGTAATTTCTCCGCATTGCAAGGTGCAATTCTGAAATTTTTTGCTCTTTCCTGCTCCTCTTAGCATGATAAAGAAGATTCAAAGAGAATGAGATGCCAGCTCCTTTCATTCAGTCAGTAGCTTCAATCATTTCTGGTATATGAATAACATGATGTTTTTCAATGGCAAAAATCAATGAATATTGTAAATGCACAAACAGTAATTTCTCCGCATTGCAAGGTGCAATTCTGAAATTTTTTGCTTTTTCCTGCTCCTCTTAGCATGATAAAGAAGATTCAAAGAGAGTGAGATGCCAGCTCCTTTCATTCAGTCAGTAGCTTCAATCATTTCTGGACGTTTTTCAATGGCAAAAATCAATGAATATTGTAAATGCACAAACAGTAATTTCTCCGCATTGCAAGGTGCAATTCTGAAATTTTTTGCTTTTTCCTGCTCCTCTTAGCATGATAAAGAAGATTCAAAGAGAGTGAGATGCCAGCTCCTTTCATTCAGTCAGTAGCTTCAATCATTTCTGGACGTTTTTCAATGGCAAAGATCAATGAATATTGTAAATGTACAAACAGTAATTTCTCCGCATTGCAAGGTGCAATTCTGAAATTTTTTGCTTTTTCCTGCTCCTCTTAGCATGATAAAGAAGATTCAAAGAGAGTGAGATGCCAGCTCCTTTCATTCAGTCAGTAGCTTCAAACATTTCTGGTATATGAATAACATGATGTTTTTCAATGGCAAATATCAATGAATATTGTAAATGCACAAACAGTAATTTCTCCGCATTGCAAGGTGCAATTCTGAAATTTTTTGCTTTTTCCTGCTCCTCTTAGCATGATAAAGAAGATTCAAAGAGAGTGAGATGCCAGCTCCTTTCATTCAGTCAGTAGCTTCAATCATTTCTGGACGTTTTTCAATGGCAAAAATCAATGAATATTGTAAATGCACAAACAGTAATTTCTCCGCATTGCAAGGTGCAATTGTGAAATTTTTTGCTTTTTCCTGCTCCTCTTAGCATGATAAAGAAGATTCAAAGAGAGTGAGATGCCAGCTCCTATCATTCAGTCACTAGCTTCAAACATTTCTGGTATATGAATAACATGATGTTTTTCAATGGCAAAAATCAATGAATATTGTAAATGCACAAACAGTAATTTCTCCGCATTGCAAGGTGCAATTCTGAAATTTTTTGCTTTTTCCTGCTCCTCTTAGCATGATAAAGAAGATTCAAAGAGAGTGAGCTGCCAGCTCCTTTCATTCAGTCAGTAGCTTCAATCATTTCTGGACGTTTTTCAATGGCAAAAATCAATGAATATTGTAAATGCACAAACAGAAATTTCTCCGCATTGCAAGGTGCAATTCTGAAATTTTTTGCTTTTTCCTGCTCCTCTTAGCATGATAAAGAAGATTCAAAGAGAGTGAGATGCCAGCTCCTTTCATTCAGTCAGTAGCTTCAATCATTTCTGGACGTTTTTCAATGGCAAAGATCAATGAATATTGTAAATGTACAAACAGTAATTTCTCCGCATTGCAAGGTGCAATTCTGAAATTTTTTGCTTTTTCCTGCTCCTCTTAGCATGATAAAGAAGATTCAAAGAGAGTGAGATGCCAGCTCCTTTCATTCAGTCAGTAGCTTCAAACATTTCTGGTATATGAATAACATGATGTTTTTCAATGGCAAAAATCAATGAATATTGTAAATGCACAAACAGTAATTTCTCCGCATTGCAAGGTGCAATTCTGAAATTTTTTGCTTTTTCCTGCTCCTCTTAGCATGATAAAGAAGATTCAAAGAGAGTGAGATGCCAGCTCCTTTCATTCAGTCAGTAGCTTCAATCATTTCTGGACGTTTTTCAATGGCAAAAATCATTGAACATTGTAAATGCACAAACAGTAATTTCTCCGCATTGCAAGGTGCAATTCTGAAATTTTTTGCTCTTTCCTGCTCCTCTTAGCATGATAAAGAAGATTCAAAGAGAATGAGATGCCAGCTCCTTTCATTCAGTCAGTAGCTTCAATCATTTCTGGTATATGAATAACATGATGTTTTTCAATGGCAAAAATCAATGAATATTGTAAATGCACAAACAGTAATTTCTCCGCATTGCAAGGTGCAATTCTGAAATTTTTTGCTTTTTCCTGCTCCTCTTAGCATGATAAAGAAGATTCAAAGAGAGTGAGATGCCAGCTCCTTTCATTCAGTCAGTAGCTTCAATCATTTCTGGACGTTTTTCAATGGCAAAAATCAATGAATATTGTAAATGCACAAACAGTAATTTCTCCGCATTGCAAGGTGCAATTGTGAAATTTTTTGATTTTTCCTGCTCCTCTTAGCATGATAAAGAAGATTCAAAGAGAGTGAGATGCCAGCTCCTTTCATTCAGTCAGTAGCTTCAAACATTTCTGGTATATGAATAACATGATGTTTTTCAATGGCAAAAATCAATGAATATTGTAAATGCACAAACAGTAATTTCTCCGCATTGCAAGGTGCAATTCTGAAATTTTTTGCTTTTTCCTGCTCCTCTTAGCATGATAAAGAAGATTCAAAGAGAGTGAGATGCCAGCTCCTTTCATTCAGTCAGTAGCTTCAATCATTTCTGGACGTTTATCAATGGCAAAAATCAATGAATATTGTAAATGCACAAACAGAAATTTCTCCGCATTGCAAGGTGCAATTCTGAAATTTTTTGCTTTTTCCTGCTCCTCTTAGCATGATAAAGAAGATTCAAAGAGAGTGAGATGCCAGCTCCTTTCATTCAGTCAGTAGCTTCAATCATTTCTGGACGTTTTTCAATGGCAAAGATCAATGAATATTGTAAATGTACAAACAGTAATTTCTCCGCATTGCAAGGTGCAATTCTGAAATTTTTTGCTTTTTCCTGCTCCTCTTAGCATGATAAAGAAGATTCAAAGAGAGTGAGATGCCAGCTCCTTTCATTCAGTCAGTAGCTTCAAACATTTCTGGTATATGAATAACATGATGTTTTTCAATGGCAAAAATCAATGAATATTGTAAATGCACAAACAGTAATTTCTCCGCATTGCAAGGTGCAATTCTGAAATTTTTTGCTTTTTCCTGCTCCTCTTAGCATGATAAAGAAGATTCAAAGAGAGTGAGATGCCAGCTCCTTTCATTCAGTCAGTAGCTTCAATCATTTCTGGACGTTTTTCAATGGCAAAAATCAATGAATATTGTAAATGCACAAACAGTAATTTCTCCGCATTGCAAGGTGCAATTCTGAAATTTTTTGCTTTTTCCTGCTCCTCTTAGCATGATAAAGAAGATTCAAAGAGAGTGAGATGCCAGCTCCTTTCATTCAGTCAGTAGCTTCAAACATTTCTGGTATATGAATAACATGATGTTTTTCAATGGCAAAAATCAATGAATATTGTAAATGCACAAACAGTAATTTCTCCGCATTGCAAGGTGCAATTCTGAAATTTTTTGCTTTTTCCTGCTCCTCTTAGCATGATAAAGAAGATTCAAAGAGAGTGAGATGCCAGCTCCTTTCATTCAGTCAGTAGCTTCAATCATTTCTGGACGTTTTTCAATGGCAAAAATCAATGAATATTGTAAATGCACAAACAGAAATTTCTCCGCATTGCAAGGTGCAATTCTGAAATTTTTTGCTTTTTCCTGCTCCTCTTAGCATGATAAAGAAGATTCAAAGAGAGTGAGATGCCAGCTCCTTTCATTCAGTCAGTAGCTTCAATCATTTCTGGACGTTTTTCAATGGCAAAGATCAATGAATATTGTAAATGTACAAACAGTAATTTCTCCGCATTGCAAGGTGCAATTCTGATATTTTTTGCTTTTTCCTGCTCCTCTTAGCATGATAAAGAAGATTCAAAGAGAGTGAGATGCCAGCTCCTTTCATTCAGTCAGTAGCTTCAAACATTTCTGGTATATGAATAACATGATGTTTTTCAATGGCAAAAATCAATGAATATTGTAAATGCACAAACAGTAATTTCTCCGCATTGCAAGGTGCAATTCTGAAATTTTTTGCTTTTTCCTGCTCCTCTTAGCATGATAAAGAAGATTCAAAGAGAGTGAGATGCCAGCTCTTTTCATTCAGTCAGTAGCTTCAATAATTTCTGGACGTTTTTCAATGGCAAAAATCATTGAACATTGTAAATGCACAAACAGTAATTTCTCCGCATTGCAAGGTGCAATTCTGAAATTTTTTGCTTTTTACTGCTCCTCTTAGCATGATAAAGAAGATTCAAAGAGAATGAGATGCCAGCTCCTTTCATTCAGTCAGTAGCTTCAATCATTTCTGGTATATGAATAACATGATGTTTTTCAATGGCAAAAATCAATGAATATTGTAAATGCACAAACAGTAATTTCTCCGCATTGCAAGGTGCAATTCTGAAATTTTTTGCTTTTTCCTGCTCCTCTTAGCATGATAAAGAAGATTCAAAGAGAGTGAGATGCCAGCTCCTTTCATTCAGTCAGTAGCTTCAATCATTTCTGGACGTTTTTCAATGGCAAAAATCAATGAATATTGTAAATGCACAAACAGTAAATGCTCCGCATTACAATGTGCAATTATGAAATTTTTTACTTTTTCCTGCTCCTCTTAGCATGATAAACAAGATTCAAAGAGAGTGAGATGCCAGCTCCTTTTATTCAGTCAGTAGCTTCAATCATTTCTGGACGTTTTTCAATGGCAAAAATCAATGAATATTGTAAATGCACAAACAGTAATTTCTCCGCATTGCAAGGTGTAATTCTGAAATTTTTTGCTTTTTCCTGCTCCTCTTAGCATGATAAAGAAGATTCAAAGAGAGTGAGATGCCAGCTCCTTTCATTCAGTCAGTAGCTTCAATCATTTCTGGACGTTTTTCAATGGCAAAGATCAATGAATATTGTAAATGTACAAACAGTAATTTCTCCGCATTGCAAGGTGCAATTCTGAAATTTTTTGCTTTTTCCTGCTCCTCTTAGCATGATAAAGAAGATTCAAAGAGAGTGAGATGCCAGCTCCTTTCATTCAGTCAGTAGCTTCAAACATTTCTGGTATATGAATAAAATGATGTTTTTCAATGGCAAAAATCAATGAATATTGTAAATGCACAAACAGTAATTTCTCCGCATTGCAAGGTGCAATTCTGAAATTTTTTGCTTTTTCCTGCTCCTCTTAGCATGATAAAGAAGATTCAAAGAGAGTGAGATGCCAGCTCTTTTCATTCAGTCAGTAGCTTCAATAATTTCTGGACGTTTTTCAATGGCAAAAATCATTGAACATTGTAAATGCACAAACAGTAATTTCTCCGCATTGCCAGGTGCAATTCTGAAATTTTTTGCTTTTTACTGCTCCTCTTAGCATGATAAAGAAGATTCAAAGAGAATGAGATGCCAGCTCCTTTCATTCAGTCAGTAGCTTCAATCATTTCTGGTATATGAATAACATGATGTTTTTCAATGGCAAAAATCAATGAATATTGTAAATGCACAAACAGTAATTTCCCCGCATTGCAAGGTGCAATTCTGAAATTTTTTGCTTTTTCCTGCTCCTCTTAGCATGATAAAGAAGATTCAAAGAGAGTGAGATGCCAGCTCCTTTCATTCAGTCAGTAGCTTCAATCATTTCTGGACGTTTTTCAATGGCAAAAATCAATGAATATTGTAAATGCACAAACAGTAAATTCTCCGCATTGCAATGTGCAATTATGAAATTTTTTACTTTTTCCTGCTCCTCTTAGCATGATAAACAAGATTCAAAGAGAGTGAGATGCCAGCTCTTTTATTCAGTCAGTAGCTTCAATCATTTCTGGATGTTTTTCAATGGCAAAAATCAATGAATATTGTAAATGCACAAACAGTAATTTCTCCGCATTGCAAGGTGTAATTCTGAAATTTTTTGCTTTTTCCTGCTCCTCTTAGCATGATAAAGAAGATTCAAAGAGAGTGAGATGCCAGCTCCTTTCATTCAGTCAGTAGCTTCAAACATTTCTGGTATATGAATAACATGATGTTTTTCAATGGCAAAAATCAATGAATATTGTAAATGCACAAACAGTAATTTCTCCGCATTGCAAGGTGCAATTCTGAAATTTTTTGCTTTTTCCTGCTCCTCTTAGCATGATAAAGAAGATTCAAAGAGAGTGAGATGCCAGCTCCTTTCATTCAGTCAGTAGCTTCAATCATTTCTGGACGTTTTTCAATGGCAAAAATCAATGAATATTGTAAATGCACAAACAGTAATTTCTCCACATTGCAAGGTGCAATTCTGAAATTTTTTGCTTTTTCCTGCTCCTCTTAGCATGATAAAGAAGAATCAAAGAGAGTGAGATGCCAGCTCCTTTCATTCAGTCAGTAGCTTCAATCATTTCTGGACATTTTTCAATGGCAAAAATCAATGAATATTGTAAATGCACAGACAGTAATTTCTCCGCATTGCAAGGTGCAATTCTGAAATTTTTTGCTTTTTCCTGCTCCTCTTAGCATGATAAAGAAGATTCAAAGAGAGTGAGATGCCAGCTCCTTTCATTCAGTCAGTAGCTTCAAACATTTCTGATATATGAATAACATGATGTTTTTCAATGGCAAAAATCAATGAATATTGTAAATGCACAAACAGTAATTTCTCCACATTGCAAGGTGCAATTCTGAATTTTTTTGCTTTTTCCTGCTCCTCTTAGCATGATAAAGAAGATTCAAAGAGATTGAGATGCCAGCTCCTTTCATTCAGTCAGTAGCTTCAATCATTTCTGGACGTTTTTCAATGGCAAAGATCAATGAATATTGTAAATGTACAAACAGTAATTTCTCCGCATTGCAAGGTGCAATTCTGAAATTTTTTGCTTTTTCCTGCTCCTCTTAGCATGATAAAGAAGATTCAAAGAGAGTGAGATGCCAGCTCCTTTCATTCAGTCAGTAGCTTCAAACATTTCTGGTATATGAATAACATGATGTTTTTCAATGGCAAAAATCAATGAATATTGTAAATGCACAAACAGTAATTTCTCCGCATTGCAAGGTGCAATTCTGAAATTTTTTGCTTTTTCCTTCTCCTCTTAGCATGATAAAGAAGATTCAAAGAGAGTGAGATGCCAGCTCCTTTCATTCAGTCAGTAGCTTCAATCATTTCTGGACGTTTTTCAATGGCAAAGATCAATGAATATTGTAAATGTACAAACAGTAATTTCTCCGCATTGCAAGGTGCAATTCTGAAATTTTTTGCTTTTTCCTGCTCCTCTTAGCATGATAAAGAAGATTCAAAGAGAGTGAGATGCCAGCTCCTTTCATTCAGTCAGTAGCTTCAAACATTTCTGGTATATGAATAACATGATGTTTTTCAATGGCAAAAATCAATGAATATTGTAAATGCACAAACAGTAATTTCTCCGCATTGCAAGGTGCAATTCTGAAATTTTTTGCTTTTTCCTGCTCCTCTTAGCATGATAAAGAAGATTCAAAGAGAGTGAGATGCCAGCTCCTTTCATTCAGTCAGTAGCTTCAATCATTTCTGGACGTTTTTCAATGGCAAAAATCATTGAACATTGTAAATGCACAAACAGTAATTTCTCCGCATTGCAAGGTGCAATTCTGAAATTTTTTGCTCTTTCCTGCTCCTCTTAGCATGATAAAGAAGATTCAAAGAGAATGAGATGCCAGCTCCTTTCATTCAGTCAGTAGCTTCAATCATTTCTGGTATATGAATAACATGATGTTTTTCAATGGCAAAAATCAATGAATATTGTAAATGCACAAACAGTAATTTCTCCGCATTGCAAGGTGCAATTCTGAAATTTGTTGCTTTTTCCTGCTCCTCTTAGCATGATAAAGAAGATTCAAAGAGAGTGAGATGCCAGCTCCTTTCATTCAGTCAGTAGCTTCAAACATTTCTGGTATATGAATAACATGATGTTTTTCAATGGCAAAAATCAATGAATATTGTAAATGCACAAACAGTAATTTCTCCGCATTGCAAGGTGCAATTCTGAAATTTTTTGCTTTTTCCTGCTCCTCTTAGCATGATAAAGAAGATTCAAAGAGAGTGAGATGCCAGCTCCTTTCATTCAGTCAGTAGCTTCAATCATTTCTGGACGTTTTTCAATGGCAAAAATCAATGAATATTGTAAATGCACAAACAGAAATTTCTCCGCATTGCAAGGTGCAATTCTGAAATTTTTTGCTTTTTCCTGCTCCTCTTAGCATGATAAAGAAGATTCAAAGAGAGTGAGATGCCAGCTCCTTTCATTCAGTCAGTAGCTTCAATCATTTCTGGACGTTTTTCAATGGCAAAAATCAATGAATATTGTAAATGCACAAACAGTAATTTCTCCGCATTGCAAGGTGCAATTCTGAAATTTTTTGCTTTTTCCTGCTCCTCTTAGCATGATAAAGAAGATTCAAAGAGAGTGAGATGCCAGCTCCTTTCATTCAGTCAGTAGCTTCAAACATTTCTGGTATATGAATAACATGATGTTTTTCAAAGGCAAAAATCAATGAATATTGTCAATGCACAAACAGTAATTTCTCCGCATTGCAAGGTGCAATTCTGAAATTTTTTGCTTTTTCCTGCTCCTCTTAGCATGATAAAGAAGATTCAAAGAGAGTGAGATGCCAGCTCCTTTCATTCAGTCAGTAGCTTCAATCATTTCTGGACGTTTTTCAATGGCAAAAATCAATGAATATTGTAAATGCACAAACAGTAATTTCTCCGCATTGCAAGGTGCAATTCTGAAATTTTTTGCTTTTTCCTGCTCCTCTTAGCATGATAAAGAAGATTCAAAGAGAGTGAGATGCCAGCTCTTTTCATTCAGTCAGTAGCTTCAATAATTTCTGGACGTTTTTCAATGGCAAAAATCATTGAACATTGTAAATGCACAAACAGTAATTTCTCCGCATTGCAAGGTGCAATTCTGAAATTTTTTGCTTTTTACTGCTCCTCTTAGCATGATAAAGAAGATTCAAAGAGAATGAGATGCCAGCTCCTTTCATTCAGTCAGTAGCTTCAATCATTTCTGGTATATGAATAACATGATGTTTTTCAATGGCAAAAATCAATGAATATTGTAAATGCACAAACAGTAATTTCTCCGCATTGCAAGGTGCAATTCTGAAATTTTTTGCTTTTTCCTGCTCCTCTTAGCATGATAAAGAAGATTCAAAGAGAGTGAGATGCCAGCTCCTTTCATTCAGTCAGTAGCTTCAATCATTTCTGGACGTTTTTCAATGGCAAAAATCAATGAATATTGTAAATGCACAAACAGTAAATTCTCCGCATTGCAATGTGCAATTATGAAATTTTTTACTTTTTCCTGCTCCTCTTAGCATGATAAACAAGATTCAAAGAGAGTGAGATGCCAGCTCCTTTTATTCAGTCAGTAGCTTCAATCATTTCTGGACGTTTTTCAATGGCAAAAATCAATGAATATTGTAAATGCACAAACAGTAATTTCTCCGCATTGCAAGGTGTAATTCTGAAATTTTTTGCTTTTTCCTGCTCCTCTTAGCATGATAAAGAAGATTCAAAGAGAGTGAGATGCCAGCTCCTTTCATTCAGTCAGTAGCTTCAATCATTTCTGGACGTTTTTCAATGGCAAAGATCAATGAATATTGTAAATGTACAAACAGTAATTTCTCCGCATTGCAAGGTGCAATTCTGAAATTTTTTGCTTTTTCCTGCTCCTCTTAGCATGATAAAGAAGATTCAAAGAGAGTGAGATGCCAGCTCCTTTCATTCAGTCAGTAGCTTCAAACATTTCTGGTATATGAATAACATGATGTTTTTCAATGGCAAAAATCAATGAATATTGTAAATGCACAAACAGTAATTTCTCCGCATTGCAAGGTGCAATTCTGAAATTTTTTGCTTTTTCCTGCTCCTCTTAGCATGATAAAGAAGATTCAAAGAGAGTGAGATGCCAGCTCTTTTCATTCAGTCAGTAGCTTCAATAATTTCTGGACGTTTTTCAATGGCAAAAATCATTGAACATTGTAAATGCACAAACAGTAATTTCTCCGCATTGCCAGGTGCAATTCTGAAATTTTTTGCTTTTTACTGCTCCTCTTAGCATGATAAAGAAGATTCAAAGAGAGTGAGATGCCAGCTCCTTTCATTCAGTCAGTAGCTTCAAACATTTCTGGTATATGAATAACATGATGTTTTTCAAAGGCAAAAATCAATGAATATTGTCAATGCACAAACAGTAATTTCTCCGCATTGCAAGGTGCAATTCTGAAATTTTTTGCTTTTTCCTGCTCCTCTTAGCATGATAAAGAAGATTCAAAGAGAGTGAGATGCCAGCTCCTTTCATTCAGTCAGTAGCTTCAATCATTTCTGGACGTTTTTCAATGGCAAAAATCAATGAATATTGTAAATGCACAAACAGTAATTTCTCCGCATTGCAAGGTGCAATTCTGAAATTTTTTGCTTTTTCCTGCTCCTCTTAGCATGATAAAGAAGATTCAAAGAGAGTGAGATGCCAGCTCTTTTCATTCAGTCAGTAGCTTCAATAATTTCTGGACGTTTTTCAATGGCAAAAATCATTGAACATTGTAAATGCACAAACAGTAATTTCTCCGCATTGCAAGGTGCAATTCTGAAATTTTTTGCTTTTTACTGCTCCTCTTAGCATGATAAAGAAGATTCAAAGAGAATGAGATGCCAGCTCCTTTCATTCAGTCAGTAGCTTCAATCATTTCTGGTATATGAATAACATGATGTTTTTCAATGGCAAAAATCAATGAATATTGTAAATGCACAAACAGTAATTTCTCCGCATTGCAAGGTGCAATTCTGAAATTTTTTGCTTTTTCCTGCTCCTCTTAGCATGATAAAGAAGATTCAAAGAGAGTGAGATGCCAGCTCCTTTCATTCAGTCAGTAGCTTCAATCATTTCTGGACGTTTTTCAATGGCAAAAATCAATGAATATTGTAAATGCACAAACAGTAAATTCTCCGCATTGCAATGTGCAATTATGAAATTTTTTACTTTTTCCTGCTCCTCTTAGCATGATAAACAAGATTCAAAGAGAGTGAGATGCCAGCTCCTTTTATTCAGTCAGTAGCTTCAATCATTTCTGGACGTTTTTCAATGGCAAAAATCAATGAATATTGTAAATGCACAAACAGTAATTTCTCCGCATTGCAAGGTGTAATTCTGAAATTTTTTGCTTTTTCCTGCTCCTCTTAGCATGATAAAGAAGATTCAAAGAGAGTGAGATGCCAGCTCCTTTCATTCAGTCAGTAGCTTCAATCATTTCTGGACGTTTTTCAATGGCAAAGATCAATGAATATTGTAAATGTACAAACAGTAATTTCTCCGCATTGCAAGGTGCAATTCTGAAATTTTTTGCTTTTTCCTGCTCCTCTTAGCATGATAAAGAAGATTCAAAGAGAGTGAGATGCCAGCTCCTTTCATTCAGTCAGTAGCTTCAAACATTTCTGGTATATGAATAACATGATGTTTTTCAATGGCAAAAATCAATGAATATTGTAAATGCACAAACAGTAATTTCTCCGCATTGCAAGGTGCAATTCTGAAATTTTTTGCTTTTTCCTGCTCCTCTTAGCATGATAAAGAAGATTCAAAGAGAGTGAGATGCCAGCTCTTTTCATTCAGTCAGTAGCTTCAATAATTTCTGGACGTTTTTCAATGGCAAAAATCATTGAACATTGTAAATGCACAAACAGTAATTTCTCCGCATTGCCAGGTGCAATTCTGAAATTTTTTGCTTTTTACTGCTCCTCTTAGCATGATAAAGAAGATTCAAAGAGAATGAGATGCCAGCTCCTTTCATTCAGTCAGTAGCTTCAATCATTTCTGGTATATGAATAACATGATGTTTTTCAATGGCAAAAATCAATGAATATTGTAAATGCACAAACAGTAATTTCCCCGCATTGCAAGGTGCAATTCTGAAATTTTTTGCTTTTTCCTGCTCCTCTTAGCATGATAAAGAAGATTCAAAGAGAGTGAGATGCCAGCTCCTTTCATTCAGTCAGTAGCTTCAATCATTTCTGGACGTTTTTCAATGGCAAAAATCAATGAATATTGTAAATGCACAAACAGTAAATTCTCCGCATTGCAATGTGCAATTATGAAATTTTTTACTTTTTCCTGCTCCTCTTAGCATGATAAACAAGATTCAAAGAGAGTGAGATGCCAGCTCCTTTTATTCAGTCAGTAGCTTCAATCATTTCTGGATGTTTTTCAATGGCAAAAATCAATGAATATTGTAAATGCACAAACAGTAATTTCTCCGCATTGCAAGGTGTAATTCTGAAATTTTTTGCTTTTTCCTGCTCCTCTTAGCATGATAAAGAAGATTCAAAGAGAGTGAGATGCCAGCTCCTTTCATTCAGTCAGTAGCTTCAAACATTTCTGGTATATGAATAACATGATGTTTTTCAATGGCAAAAATCAATGAATATTGTAAATGCACAAACAGTAATTTCTCCGCATTGCAAGGTGCAATTCTGAAATTTTTTGCTTTTTCCTGCTCCTCTTAGCATGATAAAGAAGATTCAAAGAGAGTGAGATGCCAGCTCCTTTCATTCAGTCAGTAGCTTCAATCATTTCTGGACGTTTTTCAATGGCAAAAATCAATGAATATTGTAAATGCACAAACAGTAATTTCTCCACATTGCAAGGTGCAATTCTGAAATTTTTTGCTTTTTCCTGCTCCTCTTAGCATGATAAAGAAGAATCAAAGAGAGTGAGATGCCAGCTCCTTTCATTCAGTCAGTAGCTTCAATCATTTCTGGACGTTTTTCAATGGCAAAAATCAATGAATATTGTAAATGCACAGACAGTAATTTCTCCGCATTGCAAGGTGCAATTCTGAAATTTTTTGCTTTTTCCTGCTCCTCTTAGCATGATAAAGAAGATTCAAAGAGAGTGAGATGCCAGCTCCTTTCATTCAGTCAGTAGCTTCAAACATTTCTGATATATGAATAACATGATGTTTTTCAATGGCAAAAATCAATGAATATTGTAAATGCACAAACAGTAATTTCTCCACATTGCAAGGTGCAATTCTGAATTTTTTTGCTTTTTCCTGCTCCTCTTAGCATGATAAAGAAGATTCAAAGAGATTGAGATGCCAGCTCCTTTCATTCAGTCAGTAGCTTCAATCATTTCTGGACGTTTTTCAATGGCAAAGATCAATGAATATTGTAAATGTACAAACAGTAATTTCTCCGCATTGCAAGGTGCAATTCTGAAATTTTTTGCTTTTTCCTGCTCCTCTTAGCATGATAAAGAAGATTCAAAGAGAGTGAGATGCCAGCTCCTTTCATTCAGTCAGTAGCTTCAAACATTTCTGGTATATGAATAACATGATGTTTTTCAATGGCAAAAATCAATGAATATTGTAAATGCACAAACAGTAATTTCTCCGCATTGCAAGGTGCAATTCTGAAATTTTTTGCTTTTTCCTTCTCCTCTTAGCATGATAAAGAAGATTCAAAGAGAGTGAGATGCCAGCTCCTTTCATTCAGTCAGTAGCTTCAATCATTTCTGGACGTTTTTCAATGGCAAAGATCAATGAATATTGTAAATGTACAAACAGTAATTTCTCCGCATTGCAAGGTGCAATTCTGAAATTTTTTGCTTTTTCCTGCTCCTCTTAGCATGATAAAGAAGATTCAAAGAGAGTGAGATGCCAGCTCCTTTCATTCAGTCAGTAGCTTCAAACATTTCTGGTATATGAATAACATGATGTTTTTCAATGGCAAAAATCAATGAATATTGTAAATGCACAAACAGTAATTTCTCCGCATTGCAAGGTGCAATTCTGAAATTTTTTGCTTTTTCCTGCTCCTCTTAGCATGATAAAGAAGATTCAAAGAGAGTGAGATGCCAGCTCCTTTCATTCAGTCAGTAGCTTCAATCATTTCTGGACGTTTTTCAATGGCAAAAATCATTGAACATTGTAAATGCACAAACAGTAATTTCTCCGCATTGCAAGGTGCAATTCTGAAATTTTTTGCTCTTTCCTGCTCCTCTTAGCATGATAAAGAAGATTCAAAGAGAATGAGATGCCAGCTCCTTTCATTCAGTCAGTAGCTTCAATCATTTCTGGTATATGAATAACATGATGTTTTTCAATGGCAAAAATCAATGAATATTGTAAATGCACAAACAGTAATTTCTCCGCATTGCAAGGTGCAATTCTGAAATTTGTTGCTTTTTCCTGCTCCTCTTAGCATGATAAAGAAGATTCAAAGAGAGTGAGATGCCAGCTCCTTTCATTCAGTCAGTAGCTTCAAACATTTCTGGTATATGAATAACATGATGTTTTTCAATGGCAAAAATCAATGAATATTGTAAATGCACAAACAGTAATTTCTCCGCATTGCAAGGTGCAATTCTGAAATTTTTTGCTTTTTCCTGCTCCTCTTAGCATGATAAAGAAGATTCAAATAGAGTGAGATGCCAGCTCCTTTCATTCAGTCAGTAGCTTCAATCATTTCTGGACGTTTTTCAATGGCAAAAATCAATGAATATTGTAAATGCACAAACAGAAATTTCTCCGCATTGCAAGGTGCAATTCTGAAATTTTTTGCTTTTTCCTGCTCCTCTTAGCATGATAAAGAAGATTCAAAGAGAGTGAGATGCCAGCTCCTTTCATTCAGTCAGTAGCTTCAATCATTTCTGGACGTTTTTCAATGGCAAAAATCAATGAATATTGTAAATGCACAAACAGTAATTTCTCCGCATTGCAAGGTGCAATTCTGAAATTTTTTGCTTTTTCCTGCTCCTCTTAGCATGATAAAGAAGATTCAAAGAGAGTGAGATGCCAGCTCCTTTCATTCAGTCAGTAGCTTCAAACATTTCTGGTATATGAATAACATGATGTTTTTCAATGGCAAAAATCAATGAATATTGTCAATGCACAAACAGTAATTTCTCCGCATTGCAAGGTGCAATTCTGAAATTTTTTGCTTTTTCCTGCTCCTCTTAGCATGATAAAGAAGATTCAAAGAGAGTGAGATGCCAGCTCCTTTCATTCAGTCAGTAGCTTCAATCATTTCTGGACGTTTTTCAATGGCAAAAATCAATGAATATTGTAAATGCACAAACAGTAATTTCTCCGCATTGCAAGGTGCAATTCTGAAATTTTTTGCTTTTTCCTGCTCCTCTTAGCATGATAAAGAAGATTGAAAGAGAGTGAGATGCCAGCTCTTTTCATTCAGTCAGTAGCTTCAATAATTTCTGGACGTTTTTCAATGGCAAAAATCATTGAACATTGTAAATGCACAAACAGTAATTTCTCCGCATTGCAAGGTGCAATTCTGAAATTTTTTGCTTTTTACTGCTCCTCTTAGCATGATAAAGAAGATTCAAAGAGAATGAGATGCCAGCTCCTTTCATTCAGTCAGTAGCTTCAATCATTTCTGGTATATGAATAACATGATGTTTTTCAATGGCAAAAATCAATGAATATTGTAAATGCACAAACAGTAATTTCTCCGCATTGCAAGGTGCAATTCTGAAATTTTTTGCTTTTTCCTGCTCCTCTTAGCATGATAAAGAAGATTCAAAGAGAGTGAGATGCCAGCTCCTTTCATTCAGTCAGTAGCTTCAATCATTTCTGGACGTTTTTCAATGGCAAAAATCAATGAATATTGTAAATGCACAAACAGTAAATTCTCCGCATTGCAATGTGCAATTATGAAATTTTTTACTTTTTCCTGCTCCTCTTAGCATGATAAACAAGATTCAAAGAGAGTGAGATGCCAGCTCCTTTTATTCAGTCAGTAGCTTCAATCATTTCTGGACGTTTTTCAATGGCAAAAATCAATGAATATTGTAAATGCACAAACAGTAATTTCTCCGCATTGCAAGGTGTAATTCTGAAATTTTTTGCTTTTTCCTGCTCCTCTTAGCATGATAAAGAAGATTCAAAGAGAGTGAGATGCCAGCTCCTTTCATTCAGTCAGTAGCTTCAATCATTTCTGGACGTTTTTCAATGGCAAAGATCAATGAATATTGTAAATGTACAAACAGTAATTTCTCCGCATTGCAAGGTGCAATTCTGAAATTTTTTGCTTTTTCCTGCTCCTCTTAGCATGATAAAGAAGATTCAAAGAGAGTGAGATGCCAGCTCCTTTCATTCAGTCAGTAGCTTCAAACATTTCTGGTATATGAATAACATGATGTTTTTCAATGGCAAAAATCAATGAATATTGTAAATGCACAAACAGTAATTTCTCCGCATTGCAAGGTGCAATTCTGAAATTTTTTGCTTTTTCCTGCTCCTCTTAGCATGATAAAGAAGATTCAAAGAGAGTGAGATGCCAGCTCTTTTCATTCAGTCAGTAGCTTCAATAATTTCTGGACGTTTTTCAATGGCAAAAATCATTGAACATTGTAAATGCACAAACAGTAATTTCTCCGCATTGCCAGGTGCAATTCTGAAATTTTTTGCTTTTTACTGCTCCTCTTAGCATGATAAAGAAGATTCAAAGAGAATGAGATGCCAGCTCCTTTCATTCAGTCAGTAGCTTCAATCATTTCTGGTATATGAATAACATGATGTTTTTCAATGGCAAAAATCAATGAATATTGTAAATGCACAAACAGTAATTTCTCCGCATTGCAAGGTGCAATTCTGAAATTTTTTGCTTTTTCCTGCTCCTCTTAGCATGATAAAGAAGATTCAAAGAGAGTGAGATGCCAGCTCCTTTCATTCAGTCAGTAGCTTCAATCATTTCTGGACGTTTTTCAATGGCAAAAATCAATGAATATTGTAAATGCACAAACAGTAAATTCTCCGCATTGCAATGTGCAATTATGAAATTTTTTACTTTTTCCTGCTCCTCTTAGCATGATAAACAAGATTCAAAGAGAGTGAGATGCCAGCTCCTTTTATTCAGTCAGTAGCTTCAATCATTTCTGGATGTTTTTCAATGGCAAAAATCAATGAATATTGTAAATGCACAAACAGTAATTTCTCCGCATTGCAAGGTGTAATTCTGAAATTTTTTGCTTTTTCCTGCTCCTCTTAGCATGATAAAGAAGATTCAAAGAGAGTGAGATGCCAGCTCCTTTCATTCAGTCAGTAGCTTCAAACATTTCTGGTATATGAATAACATGATGTTTTTCAATGGCAAAAATCAATGAATATTGTAAATGCACAAACAGTAATTTCTCCGCATTGCAAGGTGCAATTCTGAAATTTTTTGCTTTTTCCTGCTCCTCTTAGCATGATAAAGAAGATTCAAAGAGAGTGAGATGCCAGCTCCTTTCATTCAGTCAGTAGCTTCAATCATTTCTGGACGTTTTTCAATGGCAAAAATCAATGAATATTGTAAATGCACAAACAGTAATTTCTCCACATTGCAAGGTGCAATTCTGAAATTTTTTGCTTTTTCCTGCTCCTCTTAGCATGATAAAGAAGAATCAAAGAGAGTGAGATGCCAGCTCCTTTCATTCAGTCAGTAGCTTCAATCATTTCTGGACGTTTTTCAATGGCAAAAATCAATGAATATTGTAAATGCACAAACAGTAATTTCTCCACATTGCAAGGTGCAATTCTGAAATTTTTTGCTTTTTCCTGCTCCTCTTAGCATGATAAAGAAGATTCAAAGAGAGTGAGATGCCAGCTCCTTTCATTCAGTCAGTAGCTTCAAACATTTCTGGTATATGAATAACATGATGTTTTTCAATGGCAAAAATCAATGAATATTGTAAATGCACAAACAGTAATTTCTCCGCATTGCAAGGTGCAATTCTGAAATTTTTTGCTTTTTCCTGCTCCTCTTAGCATGATAAAGAAGATTCAAAGAGAGTGAGATGCCAGCTCCTTTCATTCAGTCAGTAGCTTCAATCATTTCTGGACGTTTTTCAATGGCAAAGATCAATGAATATTGTAAATGTACAAACAGTAATTTCTCCGCATTGCAAGGTGCAATTCTGAAATTTTTTGCTTTTTCCTGCTCCTCTTAGCATGATAAAGAAGATTCAAAGAGAGTGAGATGCCAGCTCCTTTCATTCAGTCAGTAGCTTCAAACATTTCTGGTATATGAATAACATGATGTTTTTCAATGGCAAAAATCAATGAATATTGTAAATGCACAAACAGTAATTTCTCCGCATTGCAAGGTGCAATTCTGAAATTTTTTGCTTTTTCCTGCTCCTCTTAGCATGATAAAGAAGATTCAAAGAGAGTGAGATGCCAGCTCCTTTCATTCAGTCAGTAGCTTCAATCATTTCTGGACGTTTTTCAATGGCAAAAATCATTGAACATTGTAAATGCACAAACAGTAATTTCTCCGCATTGCAAGGTGCAATTCTGAAATTTTTTGCTCTTTCCTGCTCCTCTTAGCATGATAAAGAAGATTCAAAGAGAATGAGATGCCAGCTCCTTTCATTCAGTCAGTAGCTTCAATCATTTCTGGTATATGAATAACATGATGTTTTTCAATGGCAAAAATCAATGAATATTGTAAATGCACAAACAGTAATTTCTCCGCATTGCAAGGTGCAATTCTGAAATTTGTTGCTTTTTCCTGCTCCTCTTAGCATGATAAAGAAGATTCAAAGAGAGTGAGATGCCAGCTCCTTTCATTCAGTCAGTAGCTTCAAACATTTCTGGTATATGAATAACATGATGTTTTTCAATGGCAAAAATCAATGAATATTGTAAATGCACAAACAGTAATTTCTCCGCATTGCAAGGTGCAATTCTGAAATTTTTTGCTTTTTCCTGCTCCTCTTAGCATGATAAAGAAGATTCAAAGAGAGTGAGATGCCAGCTCCTTTCATTCAGTCAGTAGCTTCAATCATTTCTGGACGTTTTTCAATGGCAAAAATCAATGAATATTGTAAATGCACAAACAGAAATTTCTCCGCATTGCAAGGTGCAATTCTGAAATTTTTTGCTTTTTCCTGCTCCTCTTAGCATGATAAAGAAGATTCAAAGAGAGTGAGATGCCAGCTCCTTTCATTCAGTCAGTAGCTTCAATCATTTCTGGACGTTTTTCAATGGCAAAAATCAATGAATATTGTAAATGCACAAACAGTAAATTCTCCGCATTGCAATGTGCAATTATGAAATTTTTTACTTTTTCCTGCTCCTCTTAGCATGATAAACAAGATTCAAAGAGAGTGAGATGCCAGCTCCTTTTATTCAGTCAGTAGCTTCAATCATTTCTGGACGTTTTTCAATGGCAAAAATCAATGAATATTGTAAATGCACAAACAGTAATTTCTCCGCATTGCAAGGTGTAATTCTGAAATTTTTTGCTTTTTCCTGCTCCTCTTAGCATGATAAAGAAGATTCTAAGAGAGTGAGATGCCAGCTCCTTTCATTCAGTCAGTAGCTTCAATCATTTCTGGACGTTTTTCAATGGCAAAGATCAATGAATATTGTAAATGTACAAACAGTAATTTCTCCGCATTGCAAGGTGCAATTCTGAAATTTTTTGCTTTTTCCTGCTCCTCTTAGCATGATAAAGAAGATTCAAAGAGAGTGAGATGCCAGCTCCTTTCATTCAGTCAGTAGCTTCAAACATTTCTGGTATATGAATAACATGATGTTTTTCAATGGCAAAAATCAATGAATATTGTAAATGCACAAACAGTAATTTCTCCGCATTGCAAGGTGCAATTCTGAAATTTTTTGCTTTTTCCTGCTCCTCTTAGCATGATAAAGAAGATTCAAAGAGAGTGAGATGCCAGCTCTTTTCATTCAGTCAGTAGCTTCAATAATTTCTGGACGTTTTTCAATGGCAAAAATCATTGAACATTGTAAATGCACAAACAGTAATTTCTCCGCATTGCCAGGTGCAATTCTGAAATTTTTTGCTTTTTACTGCTCCTCTTAGCATGATAAAGAAGATTCAAAGAGAATGAGATGCCAGCTCCTTTCATTCAGTCAGTAGCTTCAATCATTTCTGGTATATGAATAACATGATGTTTTTCAATGGCAAAAATCAATGAATATTGTAAATGCACAAACAGTAATTTCTCCGCATTGCAAGGTGCAATTCTGAAATTTTTTGCTTTTTCCTGCTCCTCTTAGCATGATAAAGAAGATTCAAAGAGTGTGAGATGCCAGCTCCTTTCATTCAGTCAGTAGCTTCAATCATTTCTGGACGTTTTTCAATGGCAAAAATCAATGAATATTGTAAATGCACAAACAGTAAATTCTCCGCATTGCAATGTGCAATTATGAAATTTTTTACTTTTTCCTGCTCCTCTTAGCATGATAAACAAGATTCAAAGAGAGTGAGATGCCAGCTCCTTTTATTCAGTCAGTAGCTTCAATCATTTCTGGATGTTTTTCAATGGCAAAAATCAATGAATATTGTAAATGCACAAACAGTAATTTCTCCGCATTGCAAGGTGTAATTCTGAAATTTTTTGCTTTTTCCTGCTCCTCTTAGCATGATAAAGAAGATTCAAAGAGAGTGAGATGCCAGCTCCTTTCATTCAGTCAGTAGCTTCAAACATTTCTGGTATATGAATAACATGATGTTTTTCAATGGCAAAAATCAATGAATATTGTAAATGCACAAACAGTAATTTCTCCGCATTGCAAGGTGCAATTCTGAAATTTTTTGCTTTTTCCTGCTCCTCTTAGCATGATAAAGAAGATTCAAAGAGAGTGAGATGCCAGCTCCTTTCATTCAGTCAGTAGCTTCAATCATTTCTGGACGTTTTTCAATGGCAAAGATCAATGAATATTGTAAATGTACAAACAGTAATTTCTCCGCATTGCAAGGTGCAATTCTGAAATTTTTTGCTTTTTCCTGCTCCTCTTAGCATGATAAAGAAGATTCAAAGAGAGTGAGATGCCAGCTCCTTTCATTCAGTCAGTAGCTTCAAACATTTCTGGTATATGAATAACATGATGTTTTTCAATGGCAAAAATCAATGAATATTGTAAATGCACAAACAGTAATTTCTCCGCATTGCAAGGTGCAATTCTGAAATTTTTTGCTTTTTCCTGCTCCTCTTAGCATGATAAAGAAGATTCAAAGAGAGTGAGATGCCAGCTCCTTTCATTCAGTCAGTAGCTTCAATCATTTCTGGACGTTTTTCAATGGCAAAAATCATTGAACATTGTAAATGCACAAACAGTAATTTCTCCGCATTGCAAGGTGCAATTCTGAAATTTTTTGCTCTTTCCTGCTCCTCTTAGCATGATAAAGAAGATTCAAAGAGAATGAGATGCCAGCTCCTTTCATTCAGTCAGTAGCTTCAATCATTTCTGGTATATGAATAACATGATGTTTTTCAATGGCAAAAATCAATGAATATTGTAAATGCACAAACAGTAATTTCTCCGCATTGCAAGGTTCAATTCTGAAATTTGTTGCTTTTTCCTGCTCCTCTTAGCATGATAAAGAAGATTCAAAGAGAGTGAGATGCCAGCTCCTTTCATTCAGTCAGTAGCTTCAAACATTTCTGGTATATGAATAACATGATGTTTTTCAATGGCAAAAATCAATGAATATTGTAAATGCACAAACAGTAATTTCTCCGCATTGCAAGGTGCAATTCTGAAATTTTTTGCTTTTTCCTGCTCCTCTTAGCATGATAAAGAAGATTCAAAGAGAGTGAGATGCCAGCTCCTTTCATTCAGTCAGTAGCTTCAATCATTTCTGGACGTTTTTCAATGGCAAAAATCAATGAATATTGTAAATGCACAAACAGAAATTTCTCCGCATTGCAAGGTGCAATTCTGAAATTTTTTGCTTTTTCCTGCTCCTCTTAGCATGATAAAGAAGATTCAAAGAGAGTGAGATGCCAGCTCCTTTCATTCAGTCAGTAGCTTCAATCATTTCTGGACGTTTTTCAATGGCAAAAATCAATGAATATTGTAAATGCACAAACAGTAATTTCTCCGCATTGCAAGGTGCAATTCTGAAATTTTTTGCTTTTTCCTGCTCCTCTTAGCATGATAAAGAAGATTCAAAGAGAGTGAGATGCCAGCTCCTTTCATTCAGTCAGTAGCTTCAAACATTTCTGGTATATGAATAACATGATGTTTTTCAATGGCAAAAATCAATGAATATTGTCAATGCACAAACAGTAATTTCTCCGCATTGCAAGGTGCAATTCTGAAATTTTTTGCCTTTTCCTGCTCCTCTTAGCATGATAAAGAAGATTCAAAGAGAGTGAGATGCCAGCTCTTTTCATTCAGTCAGTAGCTTCAATAATTTCTGGACGTTTTTCAATGGCAAAAATCATTGAACATTGTAAATGCACAAACAGTAATTTCTCCGCATTGCAAGGTGCAATTCTGAAATTTTTTGCTTTTTACTGCTCCTCTTAGCATGATAAAGAAGATTCAAAGAGAATGAGATGCCAGCTCCTTTCATTCAGTCAGTAGCTTCAATCATTTCTGGTATATGAATAACATGATGTTTTTCAATGGCAAAAATCAATGAATATTGTAAATGCACAAACAGTAAATTCTCCGCATTGCAATGTGCAATTATGAAATTTTTTACTTTTTCCTGCTCCTCTTAGCATGATAAACAAGATTCAAAGAGAGTGAGATGCCAGCTCCTTTTATTCAGTCAGTAGCTTCAATCATTTCTGGACGTTTTTCAATGGCAAAAATCAATGAATATTGTAAATGCACAAACAGTAATTTCTCCGCATTGCAAGGTGTAATTCTGAAATTTTTTGCTTTTTCCTGCTCCTCTTAGCATGATAAAGAAGATTCAAAGAGAGTGAGATGCCAGCTCCTTTCATTCAGTCAGTAGCTTCAATCATTTCTGGACGTTTTTCAATGGCAAAGATCAATGAATATTGTAAATGTACAAACAGTAATTTCTCCGCATTGCAAGGTGCAATTCTGAAATTTTTTGCTTTTTCCTGCTCCTCTTAGCATGATAAAGAAGATTCAAAGAGAGTGAGATGCCAGCTCCTTTCATTCAGTCAGTAGCTTCAAACATTTCTGGTATATGAATAACATGATGTTTTTCAATGGCAAAAATCAATGAATATTGTAAATGCACAAACAGTAATTTCTCCGCATTGCAAGGTGCAATTCTGAAATTTTTTGCTTTTTCCTGCTCCTCTTAGCATGATAAAGAAGATTCAAAGAGAGTGAGATGCCAGCTCCTTTCATTCAGTCAGTAGCTTCAATCATTTCTGGACGTTTTTCAATGGCAAAAATCAATGAATATTGTAAATGCACAAACAGTAAATTCTCCGCATTGCAATGTGCAATTATGAAATTTTTTACTTTTTCCTGCTCCTCTTAGCATGATAAACAAGATTCAAAGAGAGTGAGATGCCAGCTCCTTTTATTCAGTCAGTAGCTTCAATCATTTCTGGATGTTTTTCAATGGCAAAAATCAATGAATATTGTAAATGCACAAACAGTAATTTCTCCGCATTGCAAGGTGTAATTCTGAAATTTTTTGCTTTTTCCTGCTCCTCTTAGCATGATAAAGAAGATTCAAAGAGAGTGAGATGCCAGCTCCTTTCATTCAGTCAGTAGCTTCAAACATTTCTGGTATATGAATAACATGATGTTTTTCAATGGCAAAAATCAATGAATATTGTAAATGCACAAACAGTAATTTCTCCGCATTGCAAGGTGCAATTCTGAAATTTTTTGCTTTTTCCTGCTCCTCTTAGCATGATAAAGAAGATTCAAAGAGAGTGAGATGCCAGCTCCTTTCATTCAGTCAGTAGCTTCAATCATTTCTGGACGTTTTTCAATGGCAAAAATCAATGAATATTGTAAATGCACAAACAGTAATTTCTCCACATTGCAAGGTGCAATTCTGAAATTTTTTGCTTTTTCCTGCTCCTCTTAGCATGATAAAGAAGAATCAAAGAGAGTGAGATGCCAGCTCCTTTCATTCAGTCAGTAGCTTTAATCATTTCTGGACGTTTTTCAATGGCAAAAATCAATGAATATTGTAAATGCACAGACAGTAATTTCTCCGCATTGCAAGGTGCAATTCTGAAATTTTTTGCTTTTTCCTGCTCCTCTTAGCATGATAAAGAAGATTCAAAGAGAGTGAGATGCCAGCTCCTTTCATTCAGTCAGTAGCTTCAAACATTTCTGATATATGAATAACATGATGTTTTTCAATGGCAAAAATCAATGAATATTGTAAATGCACAAACAGTAATTTCTCCACATTGCAAGGTGCAATTCTGAATTTTTTTGCTTTTTCCTGCTCCTCTTAGCATGATAAAGAACATTCAAAGAGAGTGAGATGCCAGCTCCTTTCATTCAGTCAGTAGCTTCAATCATTTCTGGACGTTTTTCAATGGCAAAGATCAATGAATATTGTAAATGTACAAACAGTAATTTCTCCGCATTGCAAGGTGCAATTCTGAAATTTTTTGCTTTTTCCTGCTCCTCTTAGCATGATAAAGAAGATTCAAAGAGAGTGAGATGCCAGCTCCTTTCATTCAGTCAGTAGCTTCAAACATTTCTGGTATATGAATAACATGATGTTTTTCAATGGCAAAAATCAATGAATATTGTAAATGCACAAACAGTAATTTCTCCGCATTGCAAGGTGCAATTCTGAAATTTTTTGCTTTTTCCTGCTCCTCTTAGCATGATAAAGAAGATTCAAAGAGAGTGAGATGCCAGCTCCTTTCATTCAGTCAGTAGCTTCAATCATTTCTGGACGTTTTTCAATGGCAAAGATCAATGAATATTGTAAATGTACAAACAGTAATTTCTCCGCATTGCAAGGTGCAATTCTGAAATTTTTTGCTTTTTCCTGCTCCTCTTAGCATGATAAAGAAGATTCAAAGAGAGTGAGATGCCAGCTCCTTTCATTCAGTCAGTAGCTTCAAACATTTCTGGTATATGAATAACATGATGTTTTTCAATGGCAAAAATCAATGAATATTGTAAATGCACAAACAGTAATTTCTCCGCATTGCAAGGTGCAATTCTGAAATTTTTTGCTTTTTCCTGCTCCTCTTAGCATGATAAAGAAGATTCAAAGAGAGTGAGATGCCAGCTCCTTTCATTCAGTCAGTAGCTTCAAACATTTCTGGTATATGAATAACATGATGTTTTTCAATGGCAAAAATCAATGAATATTGTAAATGCACAAACAGTAATTTCTCCGCATTGCAAGGTGCAATTCTGAAATTTTTTGCTTTTTCCTGCTCCTCTTAGCATGATAAAGAAGATTCAAAGAGAGTGAGATGCCAGCTCCTTTCATTCAGTCAGTAGCTTCAATCATTTCTGGACGTTTTTCAATGGCAAAAATCAATGAATATTGTAAATGCACAAACAGAAATTTCTCCGCATTGCAAGGTGCAATTCTGAAATTTTTTGCTTTTTCCTGCTCCTCTTAGCATGATAAAGAAGATTCAAAGAGAGTGAGATGCCAGCTCCTTTCATTCAGTCAGTAGCTTCAATCATTTCTGGACGTTTTTCAATGGCAAAAATCAATGAATATTGTAAATGCACAAACAGTAATTTCTCCGCATTGCAAGGTGCAATTCTGAAATTTTTTGCTTTTTCCTGCTCCTCTTAGCATGATAAAGAAGATTCAAAGAGAGTGAGATGCCAGCTCCTTTCATTCAGTCAGTAGCTTCAAACATTTCTGGTATATGAATAACATGATGTTTTTCAATGGCAAAAATCAATGAATATTGTAAGTGCACAAACAGTAATTTCTCCACATTGCAAGGTGCAATTCTGAATTTTTTTGCTTTTTCCTGCTCCTCTTAGCATGATAAAGAAGAATCAAAGAGAGTGAGATGCCAGCTCCTTTCATTCAGTCAGTAGCTTCAATCATTTCTGGACGTTTTTCAATGGCAAAAATCAATGAATATTGTAAATGCACAGACAGTAATTTCTCCGCATTGCAAGGTGCAATTCTGAAATTTTTTGCTTTTTCCTGCTCCTCTTAGCATGATATAGAAGATTCAAAGAGAGTGAGATGCCAGCTCCTTTCATTCAGTCAGTAGCTTCAAACATTTCTGGTATATGAATAACATGATGTTTTTCAATGGCAAAAATCAATGAATATTGTAAATGCACAAACAGTAATTTCTCCACATTGCAAGGTGCAATTCTGAAATTTTTTGCTTTTTCCTGCTCCTCTTAGCATGATAAAGAAGATTCAAAGAGAGTGAGATGCCAGCTCCTTTCATTCAGTCAGTAGCTTCAATCATTTCTGGACGTTTTTCAATGGCAAAAATCAATGAATATTGTAAATGCACAAACAGTAATTTCTCCGCATTGCAAGGTGCAATTCTGAATTTTTTTGCTTTTTCCTGCTCCTCTTAGCATGATAAAGAAGATTCAAAGAGAGTGAGATGCCAGCTCCTTTCATTCAGTCAGTAGCTTCAAACATTTCTGGTATATGAATAACATGATGTTTTTCAATGGCAAAAATCAATGAATATTGTAAATGCACAAGCAGTAATTTCTCCGCATTGCAAGGTGCAATTCTGAAATTTTTTGCTTTTTCCTGCTCCTCTTATCATGATAAAGAAGATTCAAAGAGAGTGAGATGCCAGCTCCTTTCATTCAGTCAGTAGCTTCAAACATTTCTGGTATATGAATAACATGATGTTTTTCAATGGCAAAAATCAATGAATATTGTAAATGCACAAACAGTAATTTCTCCGCATTGCAAGGTGCAATTCTGAAATTTTTTGCTTTTTCCTGCTCCTCTTAGCATGATAAAGAAGATTCAAAGAGAGTGAGATGCCAGCTCCTTTCATTCAGTCAGTAGCTTCAATCATTTCTGGACGTTTTTCAATGGCAAAAATCATTGAATATTGTAAATGCACAAACAGTAATTTCTCCGCATTGCAAGGTGCAATTCTGAAATTTTTTGCTTTTTCCTGCTCCTCTTAGCATGATAAACAAGATTCAAAGAGAGTGAGATGCCAGCTCCTTTCATTCAGTCAGTAGCTTCAATCATTTCTGGACGTTTTTCAATGGCAAAAATCAATGAATATTGTAAATGCACAAACAGTAATTTCTCCGCATTGCAAGGTGCAATTCTGAAATTTTTGCTTTTTCCTGCTCCTCTTAGCATGATAAAGAAGATTCAAAGAGAGTGAGATGCCAGCTCCTTTCATTCAGTCAGTAGCTTCAATCATTTCTGGACGTTTTTCAATGGCAAAAATCAATGAATATTGTAAATGCACAAACAGTAATTTCTCCGCATTGCAAGGTGCAATTCTGAAATTTTTTGCTTTTTCCTGCTCCTATTAGCATGATAAACAAGATTCAAAGAGAGTGAGATGCTAGCTCCTTTCATTCAGTCAGTAGCTTCAATCATTTCTGGACGTTTTTCAATGGCAAAAATCAATGAATATTGTAAATGCACAAACAGTAATTTCTCCGCATTGCAAGGTGCAATTCTGAAATTTTTTGCTTTTTCCTGCTCCTCTTAGCATGATAAAGAAGATTCAAAGAGAGTGAGATGCCAGCTCCTTTCATTCAGTCAGTAGCTTCAAACATTTCTGGTATATGAATAACATGATGTTTTTCAATGGCAAAAATCAATGAATATTGTAAATGCACAAACAGTAATTTCTCCGCATTGCAAGGTGCAATTCTGAAATTTTTTGCTTTTTCCTGCTCCTCTTAGCATGATAAAGAAGATTCAAAGAGAGTGAGATGCCAGCTCCTTTCATTCAGTCAGTAGCTTCAATCATTTCTGGACGTTTTTCAATGGCAAAAATCAATGAATATTGTAAATGCACAAACAGTAATTTCTCCGCATTGCAAGGTGCAATTCTGAAATTTTTTGCTTTTTCCTGCTCCTCTTAGCATGATAAAGAAGATTCAAAGAGAGTGAGATGCCAGCTCCTTTCATTCAGTCAGTAGCTTCAATCATTTCTGGACGTTTTTCAATGGCAAAAATCAATGAATATTGTAAATGCACAAACAGTAATTTCTCCGCATTGCAAGGTGCAATTCTGAAATTTTTTGCTTTTTCCTGCTCCTCTTAGCATGATAAAGAAGATTCAAAGAGAGTGAGATGCCAGCTCCTTTCATTCAGTCAGTAGCTTCAAACATTTCTGGTGTATGAATAACATGATGTTTTTCAATGGCAAAAATCAATGAATATTGTAAATGCACAAACAGTAATTTCTCCGCATTGCAAGGTGCAATTCTGAATTTTTTTGCTTTTTCCTGCTCCTCTTAGCATGATAAAGAAGATTCAAAGAGAGTGAGATGCCAGCTCCTTTCATTCAGTCAGTAGCTTCAATCATTTCTGGACATTTTTCAATGGCAAAAATCAATGAATATTGTAAATGCACAAACAGTAATTTCTCCACATTGCAAGGTGCAATTCTGAAATTTTTTGCTTTTTCCTGCTCCTCTTAGCATGATAAAGAAGATTCAAAGAGAGTGAGATGCCAGCTCCTTTCATTCAGTCAGTAGCTTCAAACATTTCTGGTATATGAATAACATGATGTTTTTCAATGGCAAAAATCAATGAATATTGTAAATGCACAAACAGTAATTTCTCCACAATGCAAGTTGCAATTCTGAAATTTTTTGCTTTTTCCTGCTCCTCTTAGCATGATAAAGAAGATTCAAAGAGAGTGAGATGCCAGCTCCTTTCATTCAGTCAGTAGCTTCAATCATTTCTGGACGTTTTTCAATGGCAAAAATCAATGAATATTGTAAATGCACAAACAGTAATTTCTCCGCATTGCAAGGTGCAATTCTGAATTTTTTTGCTTTTTCCTGCTCCTCTTAGCATGATAAAGAAGATTCAAAGAGAGTGAGATGCCAGCTCCTTTCATTCAGTCAGTAGCTTCAAACATTTCTGGTATATGAATAACATGATGTTTTTCAATGGCAAAAATCAATGAATATTGTAAATGCACAAGCAGAAATTTCTCCGCATTGCAAGGTGCAATTCTGAAATTTTTTGCTTTTTCCTGCTCCTCTTATCATGATAAAGAAGATTCAAAGAGAGTGAGATGCCAGCTCCTTTCATTCAGTCAGTAGCTTCAAACATTTCTGGTATATGAATAACATGATGTTTTTCAATGGCAAAAATCAATGACTATTGTAAATGCACAAACAGTAATTTCTCCGCATTGCAAGGTGCAATTCTGAAATTTTTTGCTTTTTCCTGCTCCTCTTAGCATGATAAAGAAGATTCAAAGAGAGTGAGATGCCAGCTCCTTTCATTCAGTCAGTAGCTTCAATCATTTCTGGTATGTGAATAACATGATGTTTTTCAATGGCAAAAATCAATGAATATTGTAAATGCACAAACAGTAATTTCTCCGCATTGCAAGGTGCAATTCTGAAATTTTTTGCTTTTTCCTGCTCCTCTTAGCATGATAAAGAAGATTCAAAGAGAGTGAGATGCCAGCTCCTTTCATTCAGTCAGTAGCTTCAATCATTTCTGGACGTTTTTCAATGGGAAAAATCATTGAATATTGTAAATGCACAAACAGTAATTTCTCCGCATTGCAAGGTGCAATTCTGAAATTTTTTACTTTTTCCTGCTCCTCTTAGCATGATAAACAAGATTCAAAGAGAGTGAGATGCCAGCTCCTTTCATTCAGTCAGTAGCTTCAATCATTTCTGGACGTTTTTCAATGGCAAAAATCAATAAATATTGTAAATGCACAAACAGTAATTTCTCCGAATTGCAAGGTGCAATTCTGAAATTTTTTGCTTTTTCCTGCTCCTCTTAGCATGATAAAGAAGATTCAAAGAGAGTGAGATGCCAGCTCCTTTCATTCAGTCTGTAGCTTCAATCATTTCTGGACGTTTTTCAATGGCAAAAATCAATGAATATTGTAAATGCACAAACAGTAATTTCTCCGCATTGCAAGGTGCAATTCTGAAATTTTTTGCTTTTTCCTGCTCCTATTAGCATGATAAACAAGATTCAAAGAGAGTGAGATGCCAGCTCCTTTCATTCAGTCAATAGCTTCAATCATTTCTGGACGTTTTTCAATGGCAAAAATCAATGAATATTGTAAATGCACAAACAGTAATTTCTCCGCATTGCAAGGTGCAATTCTGAAATTTTTTGCTTTTTCCTGCTCCTCTTAGCATGATAAAGAAGATTCAAAGAGAGTGAGATGCCAGCTCCTTTCATTCAGTCAGTAGCTTCAAACATTTCTGGTATATGAATAACATGATGTTTTTCAATGGCAAAAATCAATGAATATTGTAAATGCACAAACAGTAATTTCTCCGCATTGCAAGGTGCAATTCTGAAATTTTTTGCTTTTTCCTGCTCCTCTTAGCATGATAAAGAAGATTCAAAGAGAGTGAGATGCCAGCTCCTTTCATTCAGTCAGTAGCTTCAATCATTTCTGGACGTTTTTCAATGGCAAAAATCAATGAATATTGTAAATGCACAAACAGTAATTTCTCCGCATTGCAAGGTGCAATTCTGAAATTTTTTGCTTTTTCCTGCTCCTCTTAGCATGATAAAGAAGATTCAAAGAGAGTGAGATGCCAGCTCCTTTCATTCAGTCAGTAGCTTCAAACATTTCTGGTATATGAATAACATGATGTTTTTCAATGGCAAAAATCAATGAATATTGTAAATGCACAAACAGTAATTTCTCCGCATTGCAAGGTGCAATTCTGAAATTTTTTGCTTTTTCCTGCTCCTCTTAGCATGATAAAGAAGATTCAAAGAGAGTGAGATGCCAGCTCCTTTCATTCAGTCAGTAGCTTCAATCATTTCTGGACATTTTTCAATGGCAAAAATCAATGAATATTGTAAATGCACAAACAGTAATTTCTCCACATTGCAAGGTGCAATTCTGAAATTTTTTGCTTTTTCCTGCTCCTCTTAGCATGATAAAGAAGATTCAAAGAGAGTGAGATGCCAGCTCCTTTCATTCAGTCAGTAGCTTCAATCATTTCTGGACGTTTTTCAATGGCAAAAATCAATGAATATTGTAAATCCACAAACAGTAATTTCTCCGCATTGCAAGGTGCAATTCTGAAATTTTTTGCTTTTTCCTGCTCCTCTTAGCATGATAAAGAAGATTCAAAGAGAGTGAGATGCCAGCTCCTTTCATTCAGTCAGTAGCTTCAAACATTTCTGGTATATGAATAACATGATGTTTTTCAATGGCAAAAATCAATGAATATTGTAAATGCACAAACAGTAATTTCTCCGCATTGCAAGGTGCAATTCTGAAATTTTTTGCTTTTTCCTGCTCCTCTTAGCATGATAAAGAAGATTCAAAGAGAGTGAGATGCCAGCTCCTTTCATTCAGTCAGTAGCTTCAATCATTTCTGGACGTTTTTCAATGGCAAAAATCAATGAATATTGTAAATGCACAAACAGAAATTTCTCCGCATTGCAAGGTGCAATTCTGAAATTTTTTGCTTTTTCCTGCTCCTCTTAGCATGATAAAGAAGATTCAAAGAGAGTGAGATGCCAGCTCCTTTCATTCAGTCAGTAGCTTCAATCATTTCTGGACGTTTTTCAATGGCAAAGATCAATGAATATTGTAAATGTACAAACAGTAATTTCTCCGCATTGCAAGGTGCAATTCTGAAATTTTTTGCTTTTTCCTGCTCCTCTTAGCATGATAAAGAAGATTCAAAGAGAGTGAGATGCCAGCTCCTTTCATTCAGTCAGTAGCTTCAAACATTTCTGGTATATGAATAACATGATGTTTTTCAATGGCAAAAATCAATGAATATTGTAAATGCACAAACAGTAATTTCTCCGCATTGCAAGGTGCAATTCTGAAATTTTTTGCTTTTTCCTGCTCCTCTTAGCATGATAAAGAAGATTCAAAGAGAGTGAGATGCCAGCTCCTTTCATTCAGTCAGTAGCTTCAATCATTTCTGGACATTTTTCAATGGCAAAAATCATTGAACATTGTAAATGCACAAACAGTAATTTCTCCGCATTGCAAGGTGCAATTCTGAAATTTTTTGCTTTTTCCTGCTCCTCTTAGCATGATAAAGAAGATTCAAAGAGAATGAGATGCCAGCTCCTTTCATTCAGTCAGTAGCTTCAATCATTTCTGGTATATGAATAACATGATGTTTTTCAATGGCAAAAATCAATGAATATTGTAAATGCACAAACAGAAATTTCTCCGCATTGCAAGGTGCAATTCTGAAATTTTTTGCTTTTTCCTGATCCTCTTAGCATGATAAAGAAGATTCAAAGAGAGTGAGATGCCAGCTCCTTTCATTCACTCAGTAGCTTCAATCATTTCTGGACGTTTTTCAATGGCAAAGATCAATGAATATTGTAAATGTACAAACAGTAATTTCTCCGCATTGCAAGGTGCAATTCTGAAATTTTTTGCTTTTTCCTGCTCCTCTTAGCATGATAAAGAAGATTCAAAGAGAGTGAGATGCCAGCTCCTTTCATTCAGTCAGTAGCTTCAAACATTTCTGGTATATGAATAACATGATGTTTTTCAATGGCAAAAATCAATGAATATTGTAAATGCACAAACAGTAATTTCTCCGCATTGCAAGGTGCAATTCTGAAATTTTTTGCTTTTTCCTGCTCCTCTTAGCATGATAAAGAAGATTCAAAGAGAGTGAGATGCCAGCTCCTTTCATTCAGTCAGTAGCTTCAATCATTTCTGGACGTTTTTCAATGGCAAAAATCATTGAACATTGTAAATGCACAAACAGTAATTTCTCCGCACTGCAAGGTGCAATTCTGAAATTTTTTGCTTTTTCCTGCTCCTCTTAGCATGATAAAGAAGATTCAAAGAGAATGAGATGCCAGCTCCTTTCATTCAGTCAGTAGCTTCAATCATTTCTGGTATATGAATAACATGATGTTTTTCAATGGCAAAAATCAATGAATATTGTAAATGCACAAACAGTAATTTCTCCGCATTGCAAGGTGCAATTCTGAAATTTTTTGCTTTTTCCTGCTCCTCTTAGCATGATAAAGAAGATTCAAAGAGAGTGAGATGCCAGCTCCTTTCATTCAGTCAGTAGCTTCAAACATTTCTGGTATATGAATAACATGATGTTTTTCAATGGCAAAAATCAATGAATATTGTAAATGCACAAACAGTAATTTCTCCGCATTGCAAGGTGCAATTCTGAAATTTTTTGCTTTTTCCTGCTCCTCTTAGCATGATAAAGAAGATTCAAAGAGAGTGAGATGCCAGCTCCTTTCATTCAGTCAGTAGCTTCAATCATTTCTGGACGTTTTTCAATGGCAAAAATCAATGAATATTGTAAATGCACAAACAGTAATTTCTCCACATTGCAATATGCAATTCTGAAATTTTTTGCTTTTTCCTGCTCCTCTTAGCATGATAAAGAAGATTCAAAGAGAGTGAGATGCCAGCTCCTTTCATTCAGTCAGTAGCTTCAATCATTTCTGGACGTTTTTCAATGGCAAAAATCAATGAATATTGTAAATGCACAAACAGTAATTTCTCCACATTGCAAGGTGCAATTCTGAAATTTTTTGCTTTTTCCTGCTCCTCTTAGCATGATAAAGAAGATTCAAAGAGAGTGAGATGCCAGCTCCTTTCATTCAGTCAGTAGCTTCAATCATTTCTGGACGTTTTTCAATGGCAAAAATCAATGAATATTGTAAATGCACAAACAGTAATTTCTCCGCATTGCAAGGCGCAATTCTGAAATTTTTTGCTTTTTCCTGCTCCTCTTAGCATGATAAAGAAGATTCAAAGAGAGTGACATGCCAGCTCCTTTCATTCAGTCAGTAGCTTCAAACATTTCTGGTATATGAATAACATGATGTTTTTCAATGGCAAAAATCAATGAATATTGTATATGCACAAACAGTAATTTCTCCGCATTGCAAGGTGCAATTCTGAAATTTTTTGCTTTTTCCTGCTCCTCTTAGCATGATAAAGAAGATTCAAAGAGAGTGAGATGCCAGCTCCTTTCATTCAGTCAGTAGCTCCAATCATTTCTGGACGTTTTTCAATGGCAAAAATCATTGAATATTGTAAATGCACAAACAGAAATTTCTCCGCATTGCAAGGTGCAATTCTGAAATTTTTTGCTTTTTCCTGCTCCTCTTAGCATGATAAAGAAGATTCAAAGAGAGTGAGATGCCAGCTCCTTTCATTCAGTCAGTAGCTTCAATCATTTCTGGACGTTTTTCAATGGCAAAGATCAATGAATATTGTAAATGTACAAACAGTAATTTCTCCGCATTGCAAGGTGCAATTCTGAAATTTTTTGCTTTTTCCTGCTCCTCTTAGCATGATAAAGAAGATTCAAAGAGAGTGAGATGCCAGCTCCTTTCATTCAGTCAGTAGCTTCAAACATTTCTGGTATATGAATAACATGATGTTTTTCAATGGCAAAAATCAATGAATATTGTAAATGCACAAACAGTAATTTCTCCGCATTGCAAGGTGCAATTCTGAAATTTTTTGCTTTTTCCTGCTCCTCTTAGCATGATAAAGAAGATTCAAAGAGAGTGAGATGCCAGCTCCTTTCATTCAGTCAGTAGCTTCAATCATTTCTGGACGTTTTTCAATGGCAAAAATCATTGAACATTGTAAATGCACAAACAGTAATTTCTCCGCATTGCAAGGTGCAATTCTGAAATTTTTTGCTTTTCCTGCTCCTCTTAGCATGATAAAGAAGATTCAAAGAGAATGAGATGCCAGCTCCTTTCATTCAGTCAGTAGCTTCAATCATTTTTGGTATATGAATAACATGATGTTTTTCAATGGCAAAAATCAATGAATATTGTAAATGCACAAACAGTAATTTCTCCGCATTGCAAGGTGCAATTCTGAAATTTTTTGCTTTTTCCTGCTCCTCTTAGCATGATAAAGAAGATTCAAAGAGAGTGAGATGCCAGCTCCTTTCATTCAGTCAGTAGCTTCAATCATTTCTGGACGTTTTTCAATGGCAAAAATCAATGAATATTGTAAATGCACAAACAGTAATTTCTCCGCATTGCAAGGTGCAATTATGAAATTTTTTACTTTTTCCTGCTCCTCTTAGCATGATAAACAAGATTCAAAGAGGGTGAGATGCCAGCTCCTTTCATTCAGTCAGTAGCTTCAATCATTTCTGGACGTTTTTCAATGGCAAAAATCAATGAATATTGTAAATGCACAAACAGTAATTTCTCCGCATTGCAAGGTGCAATTCTGAAATTTTTTGCTTTTTCCTGCTCCTCTTAGCATGATAAAGAAGATTCAAAGAGAGTGAGATGCCAGCTCCTTTCATTCAGTCAGTAGCTTCAAACATTTCTGGTATATGAATAACATGATGTTTTTCAATGGCAAAAATCAATGAATATTGTAAATGCACAAACAGTAATTTCTCCGCATTGCAAGGTGCAATTCTGAAATTTTTTGCTTTTTCCTGCTCCTCTTAGCATGATAAAGAAGATTCAAAGAGAGTGAGATGCCAGCTCCTTTCATTCAGTCAGTAGCTTCAATCATTTCTGGACGTTTTTCAATGGCAAAAATCAATGAATATTGTAAATGCACAAACAGTAATTTCTCCGCATTGCAAGGTGCAATTCTGAAATTTTTTGCTTTTTCCTGCTCCTCTTAGCATGATAAAGAAGAATCAAAGAGAGTGAGATGCCAGCTCCTTTCATTCAGTCAGTAGCTTCAATCATTTCTGGACTTTTTTCAATGGCAAAAATCAATGAATATTGTAAATGCACAGACAGTAATTTCTCCGCATTGCAAGGTGCAATTCTGAAATTTTTTGCTTTTTCCTGCTCCTCTTAGCATGATAAAGAAGATTCAAAGAGAGTGAGATGCCAGCTCCTTTCATTCAGTTAGTAGCTTCAAACATTTCTGGTATATGAATAACATGATGTTTTTCAATGGCAAAAATCAATGAATATTGTAAATGCACAAACAGTAATTTCTCCACATTGCAAGGTGCAATTCTGAAATTTTTTGCTTTTTCCTGCTCCTCTTAGCATGATAAAGAAGATTCAAAGAGAGTGAGATGCCAGCTCCTTTCATTCAGTCAGTAGCTTCAAACATTTCTGGTATATGAATAACATGATGTTTTTCAATGGCAAAAATCAATGAATATTGTAAATGCACAAACAGTAATTTCTCCGCATTGCAAGGTGCAATTCTGAAATTTTTTGCTTTTTCCTGCTCCTCTTAGCATGATAAAGAAGATTCAAAGAGAGTGAGATGCCATCTCCTTTCATTCAGTCAGTAGCTTCAAACATTTCTGGTATATGAATAACATGTTTTTCAATGGCAAAAATCAATGAATATTGTATGTGC
This sequence comes from Phyllobates terribilis, assembly GCF_046119375.1. Lineage (NCBI taxonomy): Eukaryota > Metazoa > Chordata > Amphibia > Anura > Dendrobatidae > Phyllobates > Phyllobates terribilis. Next base: position 222,927 of record NW_027362893.1, read on the forward strand.
ACAAACAGTAATTTCTCCGCATTGCAAGTGCAATTCTGAAATTTTTTGCTTTTTCCTGCTCCTCTTAGCATGATAAAGAAGATTCAAAGAGAGTGAGATGCCAGCTCCTTTCATTCAGTCAGTAGCTTCAATCATTTCTGGACGTTTTTCAATGGCAAAAATCAATGAATATTGTAAATGCACAAACACTAATTTCTCCGCATTGCAAGGTGCAATTCTGAAATTTTTTGCTTTTTCCTGCTCCTCTTAGCATGATAAAGAAGATTCAAAGAGAGTGAGATGCCAGCTCCTTTCATTTAGTCAGTAGCTTCAAACATTTCTGGTATATGAATAACATGATGTTTTTCAATGGCAAAAATCAATGAATATTGTAAATGCACAAACAGTAATTTCTCCGCATTGCAAGGTGCAATTCTGAAATTTTTTGCTTTTTCCTGCTCCTCTTAGCATGATAAAGAAGATTCAAAGAGAGTGAGATGCCAGCTCCTTTCATTTAGTCAGTAGCTTCAAACATTTCTGGTATATGAATAACATGATGTTTTTCAATGGCAAAAATCAATGAATATTGTAAATGCACAAACAGTAATTTCTCCGCATTGCAAGGTGCAATTCTGAAATTTTTTGCTTTTTCCTGCTCCTCTTAGCATGATAAAGAAGATTCAAAGAGAGTGAGATGCCAGCTCCTTTCATTCAGTCAGTAGCTTCAATCATTTCTGGACGTTTTTCAATGGCAAAAATCATTGAATATTGTAAATGCACAAACAGTAATTTCTCCGCATTGCAAGGTGCAATTCTGAAATTTTTTGCTTTTTCCTGCTCCTCTTAGCATGATAAAGATTCAAAGAGAGTGAGATGCCAGCTCCTTTCATTCAGTCAGTAGCTTCAATCATTTCTGGTATATGAATAACATGATGTTTTTCAATGGCAAAAATCAATGAATATTGTAAATGCACAAACAGTAATTTCTCCGCATTGCAAGGTGCAATTCTGAAATTTTTTGCTTTTTCCTGCTCCTCTTAGCATGATAAAGAAGATTCAAAGATAGTGAGATGCCAGCTCCTTTCATTCAGTCAGTAGCTTCAATCATTTCTGGACGTTTTTCAATGGCAAAAATCAATGAATATTGTAAATGCACAAACAGTAATTTCTCCGCATTGCAAGGTGCAATTCTGAAATTTTTTGCTTTTTCCTGCTCCTCTTAGCATGATAAAGAAGATTCAAAGAGAGTGAGATGCCAGCTCCTTTCATTCAGTCAGTAGCTTCAATCATTTCTGGACGTTTTTCAATGGCAAAAATCAATGAATATTGTAAATGCACAAACAGTAATTTCTCCACATTGCAAGGTGCAATTCTGAAATTTTTTGCTTTTTCCTGCTCCTCTTAGCATGATAAAGAAGATTCAAAGAGAATGAGATGCCAGCTCCTTTCATTCAGTCAGTAGCTTCAATCATTTCTGGTATATGAATAACATGATGTTTTTCAATGGCAAAAATCAATGAATATTGTAAATGCACAAACAGTAATTTCTCCGCATTGCAAGGTGCAATTCTGAAATTTTTTGCTTTTTCCTGCTCCTCTTAGCATGATAAAGAAGATTCAAAGAGAGTGAGATGCCAGCTCCTTTCATTCAGTCAGTAGCTTCAATCATTTCTGGACGTTTTTCAATGGCAAAAATCAATGAATATTGTAAATGCACAAACAGTAAATTCTCCGCATTGCAAGGTGCAATTATGAAATTTTTTACTTTTTCCTGCTCCTCTTAGCATGATAAACAAGATTCAAAGAGAGTGAGATGCCAGCTCCTTTCATTCAGTCAGTAGCTTCAATCATTTCTGGACGTTTTTCAATGGCAAAAATCAATGAATATTGTAAATGCACAAACAGTAATTTCTCCGCATTGCAAGGTGTAATTCTGTAATTTTTTGCTTTTTCCTGCTCCTCTTAGCATGATAAAGAAGATTCAAAGAGAGTGAGATGCCAGCTCCTTTCATTCAGTCAGTAGCTTCAAACATTTCTGGTATATGAATAACATGATGTTTTTCAATGGCAAAAATCAATGAATATTGTAAATGCACAAACAGTAATTTCTCCGCATTGCAAGGTGCAATTCTGAAATTTTTTGCTTTTTCCTGCTCCTCTTAGCATGATAAAGAAGATTCAAAGAGAGTGAGATGCCCGCTCCTTTCATTCAGTCAGTAGCTTCAATCATTTCTGGACGTTTTTCAATGGCAAAAATCATTGAACATTGTAAATGCACAAACAGTAATTTCTCCGCATTGCAAGGTGCAATTCTGAAATTTTTTGCTTTTTCCTGCTCCTCTTAGCATGATAAAGAAGATTCAAAGAGAGTGAGATGCCAGCTCCTTTCATTCAGTCAGTAGCTTCAAACATTTCTGGTATATGAATAACATGATGTTTTTCAATGGCAAAAATCAATGAATATTGTAAATGCACAAACAGTAATTTCTCCGCATTGCAAGGTGCAATTCTGAAATTTTTTGCTTTTTCCTGCTCCTCTTAGCATGATAAAGAAGATTCAAAGAGAGTGAGATGCCAGCTCCTTTCATTCAGTCAGTAGCTTCAATCATTTCTGGACGTTTTTCAATGGCAAAAATCAATGAATATTGTAAATGCACAAACAGTAATTTCTCCACATTGCAAGGTGCAATTCTGAAATTTTTTGCTTTTTCCTGCTCCTCTTAGCATGATAAAGAAGATTCAAAGAGAGTGAGATGCCAGCTCCTTTCATTCAGTCAGTAGCTTCAAACATTTCTGGTATATGAATAACATGATGTTTTTCAATGGCAAAAATCAATGAATATTGTAAATGCACAAACAGTAATTTCTCCGCATTGCAAGGTGCAATTCTGAAATTTTTTGCTTTTTCCTGCTCCTCTTAGCATGATAAAGAAGATTCAAAGAGAGTGAGATGCCAGCTCCTTTCATTCAGTCAGTAGCTTCAATCATTTCTGGACGTTTTTCAATGGCAAAAATCAATGAATATTGTAAATGCACAAACAGAAATTTCTCCGCATTGCAAGGTGCAATTCTGAAATTTTTTGCTTTTTCCTGCTCCTCTTAGCATGATAAAGAAGATTCAAAGAGAGTGAGATGCCAGCTCCTTTCATTCAGTCAGTACCTTCAATCATTTCTGGACGTTTTTTAATGGCAAAGATCAATGAATATTGTAAATGTACAAACAGTAATTTCTACGCATTGCAAGGTGCAATTCTGAAATTTTTTGCTTTTTCCTGCTCCTCTTAGCATGATAAAGAAGATTCAAAGAGAGTGAGATGCCAGCTCCTTTCATTCAGTCAGTAGCTTCAAACATTTCTGGTATATGAATAACATGATGTTTTTCAATGGCAAAAATCAATGAATATTGTAAATGCACACACAGTAATTTCTCCGCATTGCAAGGTGCAATTCTGAAATTTTTTGCTTTTTCCTGCTCCTCTTAGCATGATAAAGAAGATTCAAAGAGAATGAGATGCCAGCTCCTTTCATTCAGTCAGTAGCTTCAATCATTTCTGGTATATGAATAACATGATGTTTTTCAATGGCAAAAATCAATGAATATTGTAAATGCACAAACAGTAATTTCTCCGCATTGCAAGGTGCAATTCTGAAATTTTTTGCTTTTTCCTGCTCCTCTTAGCATGATAAAGAAGATTCAAAGAGAGTGAGATGCCAGCTCCTTTCATTCAGTCAGTAGCTTCAATCATTTCTGGACGTTTTTCAATGGCAAAAATCAATGAATATTGTAAATGCACAAACAGTAAATTCTCCGCATTGCAAGGTGCAATTATGAAATTTTTTACTTTTTCCTGCTCCTCTTAGCATGATAAACAAGATTCAAAGAGAGTGAGATGCCAGCTCCTTTCATTCAGTCAGTAGCTTCAATCATTTCTGGACGTTTTTCAATGGCAAAAATCAATGAATATTGTAAATTCACAAACAGTAATTTCTCCGCATTGCAAGGTGTAATTCTGTAATTTTTTGCTTTTTCCTGCTCCTCTTAGCATGATAAAGAAGATTCAAAGAGAGTGAGATGCCAGCTCCTTTCATTCAGTCAGTAGCTTCAAACATTTCTGGTATATGAATAACATGATGTTTTTCAATGGCAAAAATCAATGAATATTGTAAATGCACAAACAGTAATTTCTCCGCATTGCAAGGTGCAATTCTGAAATTTTTTGCTTTTTCCTGCTCCTCTTAGCATGATAAAGAAGATTCAAAGAGAGTGAGATGCCCGCTCCTTTCATTCAGTCAGTAGCTTCAATCATTTCTGGACGTTTTTCAATGGCAAAAATCATTGAACATTGTAAATGCACAAACAGTAATTTCTCCGCATTGCAAGGTGCAATTCTGAAATTTTTTGCTTTTTCCTGCTCCTCTTAGCATGATAAAGAAGATTCAAAGAGAGTGAGATGCCAGCTCCTTTCATTCAGTCAGTAGCTTCAAACATTTCTGGTATATGAATAACATGATGTTTTTCAATGGCAAAAATCAATGAATATTGTAAATGCACAAACAGTAATTTCTCCGCATTGCAAGGTGCAATTCTGAAATTTTTTGCTTTTTCCTGCTCCTCTTAGCATGATAAAGAAGATTCAAAGAGAGTGAGATGCCAGCTCCTTTCATTCAGTCAGTAGCTTCAATCATTTCTGGACGTTTTTCAATGGCAAAAATCAATGAATATTGTAAATGCACAAACAGTAATTTCTCCACATTGCAAGGTGCAATTCTGAAATTTTTTGCTTTTTCCTGCTCCTCTTAGCATGGTAAAGAAGATTCAAAGAGAGTGAGATGCCAGCTCCTTTCATTCAGTCAGTAGCTTCAAACATTTCTGGTATATGAATAACATGATGTTTTTCAATGGCAAAAATCAATGAATATTGTAAATGCACAAACAGTAATTTCTCCGCATTGCAAGGTGCAATTCTGAAATTTTTTGCTTTTTCCTGCTCCTCTTAGCATGATAAAGAAGATTCAAAGAGAGTGAGATGCCAGCTCCTTTCATTCAGTCAGTAGCTTCAATCATTTCTGGACGTTTTTCAATGGCAAAAATCAATGAATATTGTAAATGCACAAACAGAAATTTCTCCGCATTGCAAGGTGCAATTCTGAAATTTTTTGCTTTTTCCTGCTCCTCTTAGCATGATAAAGAAGATTCAAAGAGAGTGAGATGCCAGCTCCTTTCATTCAGTCAGTACCTTCAATCATTTCTGGACGTTTTTTAATGGCAAAGATCAATGAATATTGTAAATGTACAAACAGTAATTTCTACGCATTGCAAGGTGCAATTCTGAAATTTTTTGCTTTTTCCTGCTCCTCTTAGCATGATAAAGAAGATTCAAAGAGAGTGAGATGCCAGCTCCTTTCATTCAGTCAGTAGCTTCAAACATTTCTGGTATATGAATAACATGATGTTTTTCAATGGCAAAAATCAATGAATATTGTAAATGCACACACAGTAATTTCTCCGCATTGCAAGGTGCAATTCTGAAATTTTTTGCTTTTTCCTGCTCCTCTTAGCATGATAAAGAAGATTCAAAGAGAGTGAGATGCCAGCTCCTTTCATTCAGTCAGTAGCTTCAATAATTTCTGGACGTTTTTCAATGGCAAAAATCATTGAACATTGTAAATGCACAAACAGTAATTTCTCCGCATTGCAAGGTGCAATTCTGAAATTTTTTGCTTTTTCCTGCTCCTCTTAGCATGATAAAGAAGATTCAAAGAGAATGAGATGCCAGCTCCTTTCATTCAGTCAGTAGCTTCAATCATTTCTGGTATATGAATAACATGATGTTTTTCAATGGCAAAAATCAATGAATATTGTAAATGCACAAACAGTAATTTCTCCGCATTGCAAGGTGCAATTCTGAAATTTTTTGCTTTTTCCTGCTCCTCTTAGCATGATAAAGAAGATTCAAAGAGAGTGAGATGCCAGCTCCTTTCATTCAGTCAGTAGCTTCAATCATTTCTGGACGTTTTTCAATGGCAAAAATCAATGAATATTGTAAATGCACAAACAGTAAATTCTCCGCATTGCAAGGTGCAAATATGACATTTTTTACTTTTTCCTGCTCCTCTTAGCATGATAAACAAGATTCAAAGAGAGTGAGATGCCAGCTCCTTTCATTCAGTCAGTAGCTTCAATCATTTCTGGACGTTTTTCAATGGCAAAAATCAATGAATATTGTAAATGCACAAACAGTAATTTCTCCGCATTGCAAGGTGTAATTCTGAAATTTTTTGCTTTTTCCTGCTCCTCTTAGCATGATAAAGAAGATTCAAAGAGAGTGAGATGCCAGCTCCTTTCATTCAGTCAGTAGCTTCAAACATTTCTGGTATATGAATAACATGATGTTTTTCAATGGCAAAAATCAATGAATATTGTAAATGCACAAACAGTAATTTCTCCGCATTGCAAGGTGCAATTCTGAATTTTTTTGCTTTTTCCTGCTCCTCTTAGCATGATAAAGAAGATTCAAAGAGAGTGAGATGCCCGCTCCTTTCATTCAGTCAGTAGCTTCAATCATTTCTATACGTTTTTCAATGGCAAAAATCATTGAACATTGTAAATGCACAAACAGTAATTTCTCCGCATTGCAAGGTGCAATTCTGAAATTTTTTGCTTTTTCCTGCTCCTCTTAGCATGATAAAGAAGATTCAAAGAGAGTGAGATGCCAGCTCCTTTCATTCAGTAAGTAGCTTCAAACATTTCTGGTATATGAATAACATGATGTTTTTCAATGGCAAAAATCATTGAACATTGTAAATGCACAAACAGTAATTTCTCCGCATTGCAAGGTGCAATTCTGAAATTTTTTGCTTTTTCCTGCTCCTCTTAGCATGATAAAGAAGATTCAAAGAGAGTGAGATGCCAGCTCCTTTCATTCAGTCAGTAGCTTCAAACATTTCTGGTATATGAATAACATGATGTTTTTCAATGGCAAAAATCAATGAATATTGTAAATGCACAAACAGTAATTTCTCCGCATTGCAAGGTGCAATTCTGAAATTTTTTGCTTTTTCCTGCTCCTCTTAGCATGATAAAGAAGATTCAAAGAGAGTGAGATGCCCGCTCCTTTCATTCAGTCAGTAGCTTCAATCATTTCTGGACGTTTTTCAATGGCAAAAATCATTGAACATTGTAAATGCACAAACAGTAATTTCTCCGCATTGCAAGGTGCAATTCTGAAATTTTTTGCTTTTTCCTGCTCCTCTTAGCATGATAAAGAAGATTCAAAGAGAGTGAGATGCCAGCTCCTTTCATTCAGTCAGTAGCTTCAAACATTTCTGGTATATGAATAACATGATGTTTTTCAATGGCAAAAATCAATGAATATTGTAAATGCACAAACAGTAATTTCTCGGCATTGCAAGGTGCAATTCTGAAATTTTTTGCTTTTTCCTGCTCCTCTTAGCATGATAAAGAAGATTCAAAGAGAGTGAGATGCCAGCTCCTTTCATTCAGTCAGTAGCTTCAATCATTTCTGGACGTTTTTCAATGGCAAAAATCAATGAATATTGTAAATGCACAAACAGTAATTTCTCCACATTGCAAGGTGCAATTCTGAAATTTTTTGCTTTTTCCTGCTCCTCTTAGCATGATAAAGAAGATTCAAAGAGAGTGAGATGCCAGCTCCTTTCATTCAGTCAGTAGCTTCAAACATTTCTGGACGTTTTTTAATGGCAAAGATCAATGAATATTGTAAATGTACAAACAGTAATTTCTCCGCATTGCAAGGTGCAATTCTGAAATTTTTTGCTTTTTCCTGCTCCTCTTAGCATGATAAAGAAGATTCAAAGAGAGTGAGATGCCAGCTCCTTTCATTCAGTCAGTAGCTTCAAACATTTCTGGTATATGAATAACATGATGTTTTTCAATGGCAAAAATCAATGAATATTGTAAATGCACAAAAAGTAATTTCTCCGCATTGCAAGGTGCAATTCTGAAATTTTTTGCTTTTTCCTGCTCCTCTTAGCATGATAAAGAAGATTCAAAGAGAGTGAGATGCCAGCTCCTTTCATTCAGTCAGTAGCTTCAATCATTTCTGGACGTTTTTCAATGGCAAAAATCAATGAATATTGTAAATGCACAAACAGTAAATTCTCCGCATTGCAAGGTGCAATTATGAAATTTTTTACTTTTTCCTGCTCCTCTTAGCATGATAAACAAGATTCAAAGAGAGTGAGATGCCAGCTCCTTTCATTCAGTCAGTAGCTTCAATCATTTCTGGACGTTTTTCAATGGCAAAAATCAATGAATATTGTAAATGCACAAACAGTAATTTCTCCGCATTGCAAGGTGTAATTCTGTAATTTTTTGCTTTTTCCTGCTCCTCTTAGCATGATAAAGAAGATTCAAAGAGAGTGAGATGCCAGCTCCTTTCATTCAGTCAGTAGCTTCAAACATTTCTGGTATATGAATAACATGATGTTTTTCAATGGCAAAAATCAATGAATATTGTAAATGCACAAACAGTAATTTCTCCGCATTGCAAGGTGCAATTCTGAAATTTTTTGCTTTTTCCTGCTCCTCTTAGCATGATAAAGAAGATTCAAAGAGAGGGAGATGCCCACTCCTTTCATTCAGTCAGTAGCTTCAATCATTTCTGGACGTTTTTCAATGACAAAAATCATTGAACATTGTAAATGCACAAACAGTAATTTCTCCGCATTGCAAGGTGCAATTCTGAAATTTTTTGCTTTTTCCTGCTCCTCTTAGCATGATAAAGAAGATTCAAAGAGAGTGAGATGCCAGCTCCTTTCATTCAGTCAGTAGCTTCAAACATTTCTGGTATATGAATAACATGATGTTTTTCAGTGGCAAAAATCAATGAATATTGTAAATGCACAAACAGTAATTTCTCCGCATTGCAAGGTGCAATTCTGAAATTTTTTGCTTTTTCCTGCTCCTCTTAGCATGATAAAGAAGATTCAAAGAGAGTGAGATGCCAGCTCCTTTCATTCAGTCAGTAGCTTCAATCATTTCTGGACGTTTTTCAATGGCAAAAATCAATGAATATTGTAAATGCACAAACAGTAATTTCTCCACATTGCAAGGTGCAATTCTGAAATTTTTTGCTTTTTCCTGCTCCTCTTAGCATGATAAAGAAGATTCAAAGAGAGTGAGATGCCAGCTCCTTTCATTCAGTCAGTAGCTTCAAACATTTCTGGTATATGAATAACATGATGTTTTTCAATGGCAAAAATCAATGAATATTGTAAATGCACAAACAGTAATTTCTCCGCATTGCAAGGTGCAATTCTGAAATTTTTTGCTTTTTCCTGCTCCTCTTAGCATGATAAAGAAGATTCAAAGAGAGTGAGATGCCAGCTCCTTTCATTCAGTCAGTAGCTTCAATCATTTCTGGACGTTTTTCAATGGCAAAAATCAATGAATATTGTAAATGCACAAACAGAAATTTCTCCGCATTGCAAGGTGCAATTCTGAAATTTTTTGCTTTTTCCTGCTCCTCTTAGCATGATAAAGAAGATTCAAAGAGAGTGAGATGCCAGCTCCTTTCATTCAGTCAGTAGCTTCAATCATTTCTGGACGTTTTTTAATGGCAAAGATCAATGAATATTGTAAATGTACAAACAGTAATTTCTCCGCATTGCAAGGTGCAATTCTGAAATTTTTTGCTTTTTCCTGCTCCTCTTAGCATGATAAAGAAGATTCAAAGAGAATGAGATGCCAGCTCCTTTCATTCAGTCAGTAGCTTCAATCATTTCTGGTATATGAATAACATGATGTTTTTCAATGGCAAAAATCAATGAATATTGTAAATGCACAAACAGTAATTTCTCCGCATTGCAAGGTGCAATTCTGAAATTTTTTGCTTTTTCCTGCTCCTCTTAGCATGATAAAGAAGATTCAAAGAGAGTGAGATGCCAGCTCATTTCATTCAGTCAGTAGCTTCAATCATTTCTGGACGTTTTTCAATGGCAAAAATCAATGAATATTGTAAATGCACAAACAGTAAATTCTCCGCATTGCAAGGTGCAATTATGAAATTTTTTACTTTTTCCTGCTCCTCTTAGCATGATAAACAAGATTAAAAGAGAGTGAGATGCCAGCTCCTTTCATTCAGTCAGTAGCTTCAATCATTTCTGGACGTTTTTCAATGGCAAAAATCAATGAATATTGTAAATGCACAAACAGTAATTTCTCCGCATTGCAAGGTGTAATTCTGAAATTTTTTGCTTTTTCCTGCTCCTCTTAGCATGATAAAGAAGATTCAAAGAGAGTGAGATGCCAGCTCCTTTCATTCAGTCAGTAGCTTCAAACATTTCTGGTATATGAATAACATGATGTTTTTCAATGGCAAAAATCAATGAATATTGTAAATGCACAAACAGTAATTTCTCCGCATTGCAAGGTGCAATTCTGAAATTTTTTGCTTTTTCCTGCTCCTCTTAGCATGATAAAGAAGATTCAAAGAGAGTGAGATGCCAGCTCCTTTCATTCAGTCAGTAGCTTCAATAATTTCTGGACGTTTTTCAATGGCAAAAATCATTGAACATTGTAAATGCACAAACAGTAATTTCTCCGCATTGCAAGGTGCAATTCTGAAATTTTTTGCTTTTTCCTGCTCCTCTTAGCATGATAAAGAAGATTCAAAGAGAATGAGATGCCAGCTCCTTTCATTCAGTCAGTAGCTTCAATCATTTCTGGTATATGAATAACGTGATGTTTTTCAATGGCAAAAATCAATGAATATTGTAAATGCACAAACAGTAATTTCTCCGCATTGCAAGGTGCAATTCTGAAATTTTTTGCTTTTTCCTGCTCCTCTTAGCATGATAAAGAAGATTCAAAGAGAGTGAGATGCCAACTCCTTTCATTCAGTCAGTAGCTTCAATCATTTCTGGACGTTTTTCAATGGCAAAAATCAATGAATATTGTAAATGCACAAACAGTAAATTCTCCGCATTGCAAGGTGCAATTATGAAATTTTTTACTTTTTCCTGCTCCTCTTAGCATGATAAACAAGATTAAAAGAGAGTGAGATGCCAGCTCTTTTCATTCAGTCAGTAGCTTCAATCATTTCTGGACGTTTTTCAATGGCAAAAATCAATGAATATTGTAAATGCACAAACAGTAATTTCTCCGCATTGCAAGGTGTAATTCTGAAATTTTTTGCTTTTTCCTGCTCCTCTTAGCATGATAAAGAAGATTCAAAGAGAGTGAGATGCCAGCTCCTTTCATTCAGTCAGTAGCTTCAAACATTTCTGGTATATGAATAACATGATGTTTTTCAATGGCAAAAATCAATGAATATTGTAAATGCACAAACAGTAATTTCTCCGCATTGCAAGGTGCAATTCTGAAATTTTTTGCTTTTTCCTGCTCCTCTTAGCATGATAAAGAAGATTCAAAGAGAGTGAGATGCCCGCTCCTTTCATTCAGTCAGTAGCTTCAATCATTTCTGGACGTTTTTCAATGGCAAAAATCATTGAACATTGTAAATGCACAAACAGTAATTTCTCCGCATTGCAAGGTGCAATTCTGAAATTTTTTGCTTTTTCCTGCTCCTCTTAGCATGATAAAGAAGATTCAAAGAGAGTGAGATGCCAGCTCCTTTCATTCAGTAAGTAGCTTCAAACATTTCTGGTTTATGAATAACATGATGTTTTTCAATGGCAAAAATCATTGAACATTGTAAATGCACAAACAGTAATTTCTCCGCATTGCAAGGTGCAATTCTGAAATTTTTTGCTTTTTCCTGCTCCTCTTAGCATGATAAAGAAGATTCAAAGAGAGTGAGATGCCAGCTCCTTTCATTCAGTCAGTAGCTTCAAACATTTCTGGTATATGAATAACATGATGTTTTTCAATGGCAAAAATCAATGAATATTGTAAATGCACAAACAGTAATTTCTCCGCATTGCAAGGTGCAATTCTGAAATTTTTTGCTTTTTCCTGCTCCTCTTAGCATGATAAAGAAGATTCAAAGAGAGTGAGATGCCCGCTCCTTTCATTCAGTCAGTAGCTTCAATCATTTCTGGACGTTTTTCAATGGCAAAAATCATTGAACATTGTAAATGCACAAACAGTAATTTCTCCGCATTGCAAGGTGCAATTCTGAAATTTTTTGCTTTTTCCTGCTCCTCTTAGCATGATAAAGAAGATTCAAAGAGAGTGAGATGCCAGCTCCTTTCATTCAGTAAGTAGCTTCAACATTTCTGGTTTATGAATAACATGATGTTTTTCAATGGCAAAAATCATTGAACATTGTAAATGCACAAACAGTAATTTCTCCGCATTGCAAGGTGCAATTCTGAAATTTTTTGCTTTTTCCTGCTCCTCTTAGCATGATAAAGAAGATTCAAAGAGAGTGAGATGCCAGCTCCTTTCATTCAGTCAGTAGCTTCAAACATTTCTGGTATATGAATAACATGATGTTTTTCAATGGCAAAAATCAATGAATATTGTAAATGCACAAACAGTAATTTCTCCGCATTGCAAGGTGCAATTCTGAAATTTTTTGCTTTTTCCTGCTCCTCTTAGCATGATAAAGAAGATTCAAAGAGAGTGAGATGCCCGCTCCTTTCATTCAGTCAGTAGCTTCAATCATTTCTGGACGTTTTTCAATGGCAAAAATCATTGAACATTGTAAATGCACAAACAGTAATTTCTCCGCATTGCAAGGTGCAATTCTGAAATTTTTTGCTTTTTCCTGCTCCTCTTAGCATGATAAAGAAGATTCAAAGAGAGTGAGATGCCAGCTCCTTTCATTCAGTCAGTAGCTTCAAACATTTCTGGTATATGAATAACATGATGTTTTTCAATGGCAAAAATCAATGAATATTGTAAATGCACAAACAGTAATTTCTCCGCATTGCAAGGTGCAATTCTGAAATTTTTTGCTTTTTCCTGCTCCTCTTAGCATGATAAAGAAGATTCAAAGAGAGTGAGATGCCAGCTCCTTTCATTCAGTCAGTAGCTTCAATCATTTCTGGACGTTTTTTAATGGCAAAGATCAATGAATATTGTAAATGTACAAACAGTAATTTCTCCGCATTGCAAGGTGCAATTCTGAAATTTTTTGCTTTTTCCTGCTCCTCTTAGCATGATAAAGAAGATTCAAAGAGAGTGAGATGCCAGCTCCTTTCATTCAGTCAGTAGCTTCAAACATTTCTGGTATATGAATAACATGATGTTTTTCAATGGCAAAAATCAATGAATATTGTAAATGCACAAACAGTAATTTCTCCGCATTGCAAGGTGCAATTCTGAAATTTTTTGCTTTTTCCTGCTCCTCTTAGCATGATAAAGAAGATTCAAAGAGAGTGAGATGCCAGCTCCTTTCATTCAGTCAGTAGCTTCAATCATTTCTGGACGTTTTTCAATGGCAAAAATCAATGAATATTGTAAGTGCACAAACAGTAAATTCTCCGCATTGCAAGGTGCAATTATGAAATTTTTTACTTTTTCCTGCTCCTCTTAGCATGATAAACAAGATTCAAAGAGAGTGAGATGCCAGCTCCTTTCATTCAGTCAGTAGCTTCAATCATTTCTGGACGTTTTTCAATGGCAAAAATCAATGAATATTGTAAATACACAAACAGTAATTTCTCCGCATTGCAAGGTGTAATTCTGAAATTTTTTGCTTTTTCCTGCTCCTCTTAGCATGATAAAGAAGATTCAAAGAGAGTGAGATGCCAGCTCCTTTCATTCAGTCAGTAGCTTCAAACATTTCTGGTATCTGAATAACATGATGTTTTTCAATGGCAAAAATCAATGAATATTGTAAATGCACAAACAGTAATTTCTCCGCATTGCAAGGTGCAATTCTGAAATTTTTTGCTTTTTCCTGCTCCTCTTAGCATGATAAAGAAGATTCAAAGAGAGTGAGATGCCCGCTCCTTTCATTCAGTCAGTAGCTTCAATCATTTCTGGACGTTTTTCAATGGCAAAAATCATTGAACATTGTAAATGCACAAACAGTAATTTCTCCGCATTGCAAGGTGCAATTCTGAAATTTTTTGCTTTTTCCTGCTCCTCTTAGCATGATAAAGAAGATTCAAAGAGAGTGAGATGCCAGCTCCTTTCATTCAGTAAGTAAGTAGCTTCAAACATTTCTGGTATATGAATAACATGATGTTTTTCAATGGCAAAAATCATTGAACATTGTAAATGCACAAACAGTAATTTCTCCGCATTGCAAGGTGCAATTCTGAAATTTTTTGCTTTTTCCTGCTCCTCTTAGCATGATAAAGAAGATTCAAAGAGAGTGAGATGCCAGCTCCTTTCATTCAGTCAGTAGCTTCAAACATTTCTGGTATATGAATAACATGATGTTTTTCAATGGCAAAAATCAATGAATATTGTAAATGCACAAACAGTAATTTCTCCGCATTGCAAGGTGCAATTCTGAAATTTTTTGCTTTTTCCTGCTCCTCTTAGCATGATAAAGAAGATTCAAAGAGAGTGAGATGCCAGCTCCTTTCATTCAGTCAGTAGCTTCAATCATTTCTGGATATTTTTCAATGGCAAAAATCAATGAATATTGTAAATGCACAAACAGTAATTTCTCCACATTGCAAGGTGCAATTCTGAAATTTTTTGCTTTTTCCTGCTCCTCTTAGCATGATAAAGAAGATTCAAAGAGAGTGAGATGCCAGCTCCTTTCATTCAGTCAGTAGCTTCAAACATTTCTGGTATATGAATAACATGATGTTTTTCAATGGCAAAAATCAATGAATATTGTAAATGCACAAACAGTAATTTCTCCACATTGCAAGTTGCAATTCTGAAATTTTTTGCTTTTTCCTGCTCCTCTTAGCATGATAAAGAAGATTCAAAGAGAGTGAGATGCCAGCTCCTTTCATTCAGTCAGTAGCTTCAATCATTTCTGGACGTTTTTCAATGGCAAAAATCAATGAATATTGTAAATGCACAAACAGTAATTTCTCCGCATTGCAAGGTGCAATTCTGAATTTTTTTGCTTTTTCCTGCTCCTCTTAGCATGATAAAGAAGATTCAAAGAGAGTGAGATGCCAGCTCCTTTCATTCAGTCAGTAGCTTCAAACATTTCTGGTATATGAATAACATGATGTTTTTCAATGGCAAAAATCAATGAATATTGTAAATGCACAAGCAGAAATTTCTCCGCATTGCAAGGTGCAATTCTAAAATTTTTTGCTTTTTCCTGCTCCTCTTATCATGATAAAGAAGATTCAAAGAGAGTGAGATGCCAGCTCCTTTCATTCAGTCAGTAGCTTCAAACATTTCTGGTATATGAATAACATGATGTTTTTCAATGGCAAAAATCAATGAATATTGTAAATGCACAAACAGTAATTTCTCCGCATTGCAAGGTGCAATTCTGAAATTTTTTGCTTTTT
The DNA here is from genome assembly GCF_046119375.1 of Phyllobates terribilis. Taxonomy (NCBI): domain Eukaryota; kingdom Metazoa; phylum Chordata; class Amphibia; order Anura; family Dendrobatidae; genus Phyllobates; species Phyllobates terribilis. The sequence continues at coordinate 238,293 of NW_027362893.1, forward strand.
CCTGCTCCTCTTAGCATGATAAAGAAGATTCAAAGAGAGTGAGATGCCAGCTCCTTTCATTCAGTCAGTAGCTTCAATCATTTCTGGTATGTGAATAACATGATGTTTTTCAATGGCAAAAATCAATGAATATTGTAAATGCACAAACAGTAATTTCTCCGCATTGCAAGGTGCAATTCTGAAATTTTTTGCTTTTTCCTGCTCCTCTTAGCATGATAAAGAAGATTCAAAGAGAGTGAGATGCCAGCTCCTTTCATTCAGTCAGTAGCTTCAATCATTTCTGGACGTTTTTCAATGGGAAAAATCATTGAATATTGTAAATGCACAAACAGTAATTTCTCCGCATTGCAAGGTGCAATTCTGAAATTTTTTACTTTTTCCTGCTCCTCTTAGCATGATAAACAAGATTCAAAGAGAGTGAGATGCCAGCTCCTTTCATTCAGTCAGTAGCTTCAATCATTTCTGGACGTTTTTCAATGGCAAAAATCAATAAATATTGTAAATGCACAAACAGTAATTTCTCCGCATTGCAAGGTGCAATTCTGAAATTTTTTGCTTTTTCCTGCTCCTCTTAGCATGATAAAGAAGATTCAAAGAGAGTGAGATGCCAGCTCCTTTCATTCAGTCTGTAGCTTCAATCATTTCTGGACGTTTTTCAATGGCAAAAATCAATGAATATTGTAAATGCACAAACAGTAATTTCTCCGCATTGCAAGGTGCAATTCTGAAATTTTTTGCTTTTTCCTGCTCCTATTAGCATGATAAACAAGATTCAAAGAGAGTGAGATGCCAGCTCCTTTCATTCAGTCAATAGCTTCAATCATTTCTGGACGTTTTTCAATGGCAAAAATCAATGAATATTGTAAATGCACAAACAGTAATTTCTCCGCATTGCAAGGTGCAATTCTGAAATTTTTTGCTTTTTCCTGCTCCTCTTAGCATGATAAAGAAGATTCAAATAGAGTGAGATGCCAGCTCCTTTCATTCAGTCAGTAGCTTCAAACATTTCTGGTATATGAATAACATGATGTTTTTCAATGGCAAAAATCAATGAATATTGTAAATGCACAAACAGTAATTTCTCCGCATTGCAAGGTGCAATTCTGAAATTTTTTGCTTTTTCCTGCTCCTCTTAGCATGATAAAGAAGATTCAAAGAGAGTGAGATGCCAGCTCCTTTCATTCAGTCAGTAGCTTCAATCATTTCTGGACATTTTTCAATGGCAAAAATCAATGAATATTGTAAATGCACAAACAGTAATTTCTCCGCATTGCAAGGTGCAATTCTGAAATTTTTTGCTTTTTCCTGCTCCTCTTAGCATGATAAAGAAGATTCAAAGAGAGTGAGATGCCAGCTCCTTTCATTCAGTCAGTAGCTTCAATCATTTCTGGACGTTTTTCAATGGCAAAAATCAATGAATATTGTAAATGCACAAACAGTAATTTCTCCGCATTGCAAGGTGCAATTCTGAAATTTTTTGCTTTTTCCTGCTCCTCTTAGCATGATAAAGAAGATTCAAAGAGAGTGAGATGCCAGCTCCTTTCATTCAGTCAGTAGCTTCAAACATTTCTGGTATATGAATAACATGATGTTTTTCAATGGCAAAAATCAATGAATATTGTAAATGCACAAACAGTAATTTCTCCGCATTGCAAGGTGCAATTCTGAAATTTTTTGCTTTTTCCTGCTCCTCTTAGCATGATAAAGAAGATTCAAAGAGAGTGAGATGCCAGCTCCTTTCATTCAGTCAGTAGCTTCAATCATTTCTGGACATTTTTCAATGGCAAAAATCAATGAATATTGTAAATGCACAAACAGTAATTTCTCCACATTGCAAGGTGCAATTCTGAAATTTTTTGCTTTTTCCTGCTCCTCTTAGCATGATAAAGAAGATTCAAAGAGAGTGAGATGCCAGCTCCTTTCATTCAGTCAGTAGCTTCAATCATTTCTGGACGTTTTTCAATGGCAAAAATCAATGAATATTGTAAATCCACAAACAGTAATTTCTCCGCATTGCAAGGTGCAATTCTGAAATTTTTTGCTTTTTCCTGCTCCTCTTAGCATGATAAAGAAGATTCAAAGAGAGTGAGATGCCAGCTCCTTTCATTCAGTCAGTAGCTTCAAACATTTCTGGTATATGAATAACATGATGTTTTTCAATGGCAAAAATCAATGAATATTGTAAATGCACAAACAGTAATTTCTCCGCATTGCAAGGTGCAATTCTGAAATTTTTTGCTTTTTCCTGCTCCTCTTAGCATGATAAAGAAGATTCAAAGAGAGTGAGATGCCAGCTCCTTTCATTCAGTCAGTAGCTTCAATCATTTCTGGACGTTTTTCAATGGCAAAAATCAATGAATATTGTAAATGCACAAACAGAAATTTCTCCGCATTGCAAGGTGCAATTCTGAAATTTTTTGCTTTTTCCTGCTCCTCTTAGCATGATAAAGAAGATTCAAAGAGAGTGAGATGCCAGCTCCTTTCATTCAGTCAGTAGCTTCAATCATTTCTGGACGTTTTTCAATGGCAAAGATCAATGAATATTGTAAATGTACAAACAGTAATTTCTCCGCATTGCAAGGTGCAATTCTGAAATTTTTTGCTTTTTCCTGCTCCTCTTAGCATGATAAAGAAGATTCAAAGAGAGTGAGATGCCAGCTCCTTTCATTCAGTCAGTAGCTTCAATCATTTCTGGACATTTTTCAATGGCAAAAATCAATGAATATTGTAAATGCACAAACAGTAATTTCTCCACATTGCAAGGTGCAATTCTGAAATTTTTTGCTTTTTCCTGCTCCTCTTAGCATGATAAAGAAGATTCAAAGAGAGTGAGATGCCAGCTCCTTTCATTCAGTCAGTAGCTTCAATCATTTCTGGACGTTTTTCAATGGCAAAAATCAATGAATATTGTAAATCCACAAACAGTAATTTCTCCGCATTGCAAGGTGCAATTCTGAAATTTTTTGCTTTTTCCTGCTCCTCTTAGCATGATAAAGAAGATTCAAAGAGAGTGAGATGCCAGCTCCTTTCATTCAGTCAGTAGCTTCAAACATTTCTGGTATATGAATAACATGATGTTTTTCAATGGCAAAAATCAATGAATATTGTAAATGCACAAACAGTAATTTCTCCGCATTGCAAGGTGCAATTCTGAAATTTTTTGCTTTTTCCTGCTCCTCTTAGCATGATAAAGAAGATTCAAAGAGAGTGAGATGCCAGCTCCTTTCATTCAGTCAGTAGCTTCAATCATTTCTGGACGTTTTTCAATGGCAAAAATCAATGAATATTGTAAATGCACAAACAGAAATTTCTCCGCATTGCAAGGTGCAATTCTGAAATTTTTTGCTTTTTCCTGCTCCTCTTAGCATGATAAAGAAGATTCAAAGAGAGTGAGATGCCAGCTCCTTTCATTCAGTCAGTAGCTTCAATCATTTCTGGACGTTTTTCAATGGCAAAGATCAATGAATATTGTAAATGTACAAACAGTAATTTCTCCGCATTGCAAGGTGCAATTCTGAAATTTTTTGCTTTTTCCTGCTCCTCTTAGCATGATAAAGAAGATTCAAAGAGAGTGAGATGCCAGCTCCTTTCATTCAGTCAGTAGCTTCAAACATTTCTGGTATATGAATAACATGATGTTTTTCAATGGCAAAAATCAATGAATATTGTAAATGCACAAACAGTAATTTCTCCGCATTGCAAGGTGCAATTCTGAAATTTTTTGCTTTTTCCTGCTCCTCTTAGCATGATAAAGAAGATTCAAAGAGAGTGAGACGCCAGCTCCTTTCATTCAGTCAGTAGCTTCAATCATTTCTGGACATTTTTCAATGGCAAAAATCATTGAACATTGTAAATGCACAAACAGTAATTTCTCCGCATTGCAAGGTGCAATTCTGAAATTTTTTGCTTTTTCCTGCTCCTCTTAGCATGATAAAGAAGATTCAAAGAGAATGAGATGCCAGCTCCTTTCATTCAGTCAGTAGCTTCAATCATTTCTGGTATATGAATAACATGATGTTTTTCAATGGCAAAAATCAATGAATATTGTAAATGCACAAACAGAAATTTCTCCGCATTGCAAGGTGCAATTCTGAAATTTTTTGCTTTTTCCTGCTCCTCTTAGCATGATAAAGAAGATTCAAAGAGAGTGAGATGCCAGCTCCTTTCATTCACTCAGTAGCTTCAATCATTTCTGGACGTTTTTCAATGGCAAAGATCAATGAATATTGTAAATGTACAAACAGTAATTTCTCCGCATTGCAAGGTGCAATTCTGAAATTTTTTGCTTTTTCCTGCTCCTCTTAGCATGATAAAGAAGATTCAAAGAGAGTGAGATGCCAGCTCCTTTCATTCAGTCAGTAGCTTCAAACATTTCTGGTATATGAATAACATGATGTTTTTCAATGGCAAAAATCAATGAATATTGTAAATGCACAAACAGTAATTTCTCCGCATTGCAAGGTGCAATTCTGAAATTTTTTGCTTTTTCCTGCTCCTCTTAGCATGATAAAGAAGATTCAAAGAGAGTGAGATGCCAGCTCCTTTCATTCAGTCAGTAGCTTCAATCATTTCTGGACGTTTTTCAATGGCAAAAATCATTGAACATTGTAAATGCACAAACAGTAATTTCTCCGCACTGCAAGGTGCAATTCTGAAATTTTTTGCTTTTTCCTGCTCCTCTTAGCATGATAAAGAAGATTCAAAGAGAATGAGATGCCAGCACCTTTCATTCAGTCAGTAGCTTCAATCATTTCTGGTATATGAATAACATGATGTTTTTCAATGGCAAAAATCAATGAATATTGTAAATGCACAAACAGTAATTTCTCCGCATTGCAAGGTGCAATTCTGAAATTTTTTGCTTTTTCCTGCTCCTCTTAGCATGATAAAGAAGATTCAAAGAGAGTGAGATGCCAGCTCCTTTCATTCAGTCAGTAGCTTCAAACATTTCTGGTATATGAATAACATGATGTTTTTCAATGGCAAAAATCAATGAATATTGTAAATGCACAAACAGTAATTTCTCCGCATTGCAAGGTGCAATTCTGAAATTTTTTGCTTTTTCCTGCTCCTCTTAGCATGATAAAGAAGATTCAAAGAGAGTGAGATGCCAGCTCCTTTCATTCAGTCAGTAGCTTCAATCATTTCTGGACGTTTTTCAATGGCAAAAATCAATGAATATTGTAAATGCACAAACAGTAATTTCTCCACATTGCAAGGTGCAATTCTGAAATTTTTTGCTTTTTCCTGCTCCTCTTAGCATGATAAAGAAGATTCAAAGAGAGTGAGATGCCAGCTCCTTTCATTCAGTCAGTAGCTTCAATCATTTCTGGACGTTTTTCAATGGCAAAAATCAATGAATATTGTAAATGCACAAACAGTAATTTCTCCACATTGCAAGGTGCAATTCTGAAATTTTTTGCTTTTTCCTGCTCCTCTTAGCATGATAAAGAAGATTCAAAGAGAGTGAGATGCCAGCTCCTTTCATTCAGTCAGTAGCTTCAAACATTTCTGGTATATGAATAACATGATGTTTTTCAATGGCAAAAATCAATGAATATTGTAAATGCACAAACAGTAATTTCTCCGCATTGCAAGGTGCAATTCTGAAATTTTTTGCTTTTTCCTGCTCCTCTTAGCATGATAAAGAAGATTCAAAGAGAGTGAGATGCCAGCTCCTTTCATTCAGTCAGTAGCTTCAATCATTTCTGGACGTTTTTCAATGGCAAAAATCAATGAATATTGTAAATGCACAAACAGAAATTTCTCCGCATTGCAAGGTGCAATTCTGAAATTTTTTGCTTTTTCCTGCTCCTCTTAGCATGATAAAGAAGATTCAAAGAGAGTGAGATGCCAGCTCCTTTCATTCAGTCAGTAGCTTCAATCATTTCTGGACGTTTTTCAATGGCAAAGATCAATGAATATTGTAAATGTACAAACAGTAATTTCTCCGCATTGCAAGGTGCAATTCTGAAATTTTTTGCTTTTTCCTGCTCCTCTTAGCATGATAAAGAAGATTCAAAGAGAGTGAGATGCCAGCTCCTTTCATTCAGTCAGTAGCTTCAAACATTTCTGGTATATGAATAACATGATGTTTTTCAATGGCAAAAATCAATGAATATTGTAAATGCACAAACAGTAATTTCTCCGCATTGCAAGGTGCAATTCTGAAATTTTTTGCTTTTTCCTGCTCCTCTTAGCATGATAAAGAAGATTCAAAGAGAGTGAGACGCCAGCTCCTTTCATTCAGTCAGTAGCTTCAATCATTTCTGGACATTTTTCAATGGCAAAAATCATTGAACATTGTAAATGCACAAACAGTAATTTCTCCGCATTGCAAGGTGCAATTCTGAAATTTTTTGCTTTTTCCTGCTCCTCTTAGCATGATAAAGAAGATTCAAAGAGAATGAGATGCCAGCTCCTTTCATTCAGTCAGTAGCTTCAATCATTTCTGGTATATGAATAACATGATGTTTTTCAATGGCAAAAATCAATGAATATTGTAAATGCACAAACAGAAATTTCTCCGCATTGCAAGGTGCAATTCTGAAATTTTTTGCTTTTTCCTGCTCCTCTTAGCATGATAAAGAAGATTCAAAGAGAGTGAGATGCCAGCTCCTTTCATTCACTCAGTAGCTTCAATCATTTCTGGACGTTTTTCAATGGCAAAGATCAATGAATATTGTAAATGTACAAACAGTAATTTCTCCGCATTGCAAGGTGCAATTCTGAAATTTTTTGCTTTTTCCTGCTCCTCTTAGCATGATAAAGAAGATTCAAAGAGAGTGAGATGCCAGCTCCTTTCATTCAGTCAGTAGCTTCAAACATTTCTGGTATATGAATAACATGATGTTTTTCAATGGCAAAAATCAATGAATATTGTAAATGCACAAACAGTAATTTCTCCGCATTGCAAGGTGCAATTCTGAAATTTTTTGCTTTTTCCTGCTCCTCTTAGCATGATAAAGAAGATTCAAAGAGAGTGAGATGCCAGCTCCTTTCATTCAGTCAGTAGCTTCAATCATTTCTGGACGTTTTTCAATGGCAAAAATCATTGAACATTGTAAATGCACAAACAGTAATTTCTCCGCACTGCAAGGTGCAATTCTGAAATTTTTTGCTTTTTCCTGCTCCTCTTAGCATGATAAAGAAGATTCAAAGAGAATGAGATGCCAGCACCTTTCATTCAGTCAGTAGCTTCAATCATTTCTGGTATATGAATAACATGATGTTTTTCAATGGCAAAAATCAATGAATATTGTAAATGCACAAACAGTAATTTCTCCGCATTGCAAGGTGCAATTCTGAAATTTTTTGCTTTTTCCTGCTCCTCTTAGCATGATAAAGAAGATTCAAAGAGAGTGAGATGCCAGCTCCTTTCATTCAGTCAGTAGCTTCAAACATTTCTGGTATATGAATAACATGATGTTTTTCAATGGCAAAAATCAATGAATATTGTAAATGCACAAACAGTAATTTCTCCGCATTGCAAGGTGCAATTCTGAAATTTTTTGCTTTTTCCTGCTCCTCTTAGCATGATAAAGAAGATTCAAAGAGAGTGAGATGCCAGCTCCTTTCATTCAGTCAGTAGCTTCAATCATTTCTGGACGTTTTTCAATGGCAAAAATCAATGAATATTGTAAATGCACAAACAGTAATTTCTCCACATTGCAAGGTGCAATTCTGAAATTTTTTGCTTTTTCCTGCTCCTCTTAGCATGATAAAGAAGATTCAAAGAGAGTGAGATGCCAGCTCCTTTCATTCAGTCAGTAGCTTCAATCATTTCTGGACGTTTTTCAATGGCAAAAATCAATGAATATTGTAAATGCACAAACAGTAATTTCTCCACATTGCAAGGTGCAATTCTGAAATTTTTTGCTTTTTCCTGCTCCTCTTAGCATGATAAAGAAGATTCAAAGAGAGTGAGATGCCAGCTCCTTTCATTCAGTCAGTAGCTTCAATCATTTCTGGACGTTTTTCAATGGCAAAAATCAATGAATATTGTAAATGCACAAACAGTAATTTCTCCGCATTGCAAGGCGCAATTCTGAAATTTTTTGCTTTTTCCTGCTCCTCTTAGCATGATAAAGAAGATTCAAAGAGAGTGACATGCCAGCTCCTTTCATTCAGTCAGTAGCTTCAAACATTTCTGGTATATGAATAACATGATGTTTTTCAATGGCAAAAATCAATGAATATTGTATATGCACAAACAGTAATTTCTCCGCATTGCAAGGTGCAATTCTGAAATTTTTTGCTTTTTCCTGCTCCTCTTAGCATGATAAAGAAGATTCAAAGAGAGTGAGATGCCAGCTCCTTTCATTCAGTCAGTAGCTCCAATCATTTCTGGACGTTTTTCAATGGCAAAAATCATTGAATATTGTAAATGCACAAACAGAAATTTCTCCGCATTGCAAGGTGCAATTCTGAAATTTTTTGCTTTTTCCTGCTCCTCTTAGCATGATAAAGAAGATTCAAAGAGAGTGAGATGCCAGCTCCTTTCATTCAGTCAGTAGCTTCAAACATTTCTGGTATATGAATAACATGATGTTTTTCAATGGCAAAAATCAATGAATATTGTAAATGCACAAACAGTAATTTCTCCGCATTGCAAGGTGCAATTCTGAAATTTTTTGCTTTTTCCTGCTCCTCTTAGCATGATAAAGAAGATTCAAAGAGAGTGAGATGCCAGCTCCTTTCATTCAGTCAGTAGCTTCAATCATTTCTGGACGTTTTTCAATGGCAAAAATCATTGAACATTGTAAATGCACAAACAGTAATTTCTCCGCACTGCAAGGTGCAATTCTGAAATTTTTTGCTTTTTCCTGCTCCTCTTAGCATGATAAAGAAGATTCAAAGAGAATGAGATGCCAGCACCTTTCATTCAGTCAGTAGCTTCAATCATTTCTGGTATATGAATAACATGATGTTTTTCAATGGCAAAAATCAATGAATATTGTAAATGCACAAACAGTAATTTCTCCGCATTGCAAGGTGCAATTCTGAAATTTTTTGCTTTTTCCTGCTCCTCTTAGCATGATAAAGAAGATTCAAAGAGAGTGAGATGCCAGCTCCTTTCATTCAGTCAGTAGCTTCAAACATTTCTGGTATATGAATAACATGATGTTTTTCAATGGCAAAAATCAATGAATATTGTAAATGCACAAACAGTAATTTCTCCGCATTGCAAGGTGCAATTCTGAAATTTTTTGCTTTTTCCTGCTCCTCTTAGCATGATAAAGAAGATTCAAAGAGAGTGAGATGCCAGCTCCTTTCATTCAGTCAGTAGCTTCAATCATTTCTGGACGTTTTTCAATGGCAAAAATCAATGAATATTGTAAATGCACAAACAGTAATTTCTCCACATTGCAAGGTGCAATTCTGAAATTTTTTGCTTTTTCCTGCTCCTCTTAGCATGATAAAGAAGATTCAAAGAGAGTGAGATGCCAGCTCCTTTCATTCAGTCAGTAGCTTCAATCATTTCTGGACGTTTTTCAATGGCAAAAATCAATGAATATTGTAAATGCACAAACAGTAATTTCTCCACATTGCAAGGTGCAATTCTGAAATTTTTTGCTTTTTCCTGCTCCTCTTAGCATGATAAAGAAGATTCAAAGAGAGTGAGATGCCAGCTCCTTTCATTCAGTCAGTAGCTTCAAACATTTCTGGTATATGAATAACATGATGTTTTTCAATGGCAAAAATCAATGAATATTGTAAATGCACAAACAGTAATTTCTCCGCATTGCAAGGTGCAATTCTGAAATTTTTTGCTTTTTCCTGCTCCTCTTAGCATGATAAAGAAGATTCAAAGAGAGTGAGATGCCAGCTCCTTTCATTCAGTCAGTAGCTTCAATCATTTCTGGACGTTTTTCAATGGCAAAAATCAATGAATATTGTAAATGCACAAACAGAAATTTCTCCGCATTGCAAGGTGCAATTCTGAAATTTTTTGCTTTTTCCTGCTCCTCTTAGCATGATAAAGAAGATTCAAAGAGAGTGAGATGCCAGCTCCTTTCATTCAGTCAGTAGCTTCAATCATTTCTGGACGTTTTTCAATGGCAAAGATCAATGAATATTGTAAATGTACAAACAGTAATTTCTCCGCATTGCAAGGTGCAATTCTGAAATTTTTTGCTTTTTCCTGCTCCTCTTAGCATGATAAAGAAGATTCAAAGAGAGTGAGATGCCAGCTCCTTTCATTCAGTCAGTAGCTTCAAACATTTCTGGTATATGAATAACATGATGTTTTTCAATGGCAAAAATCAATGAATATTGTAAATGCACAAACAGTAATTTCTCCGCATTGCAAGGTGCAATTCTGAAATTTTTTGCTTTTTCCTGCTCCTCTTAGCATGATAAAGAAGATTCAAAGAGAGTGAGACGCCAGCTCCTTTCATTCAGTCAGTAGCTTCAATCATTTCTGGACATTTTTCAATGGCAAAAATCATTGAACATTGTAAATGCACAAACAGTAATTTCTCCGCATTGCAAGGTGCAATTCTGAAATTTTTTGCTTTTTCCTGCTCCTCTTAGCATGATAAAGAAGATTCAAAGAGAATGAGATGCCAGCTCCTTTCATTCAGTCAGTAGCTTCAATCATTTCTGGTATATGAATAACATGATGTTTTTCAATGGCAAAAATCAATGAATATTGTAAATGCACAAACAGAAATTTCTCCGCATTGCAAGGTGCAATTCTGAAATTTTTTGCTTTTTCCTGCTCCTCTTAGCATGATAAAGAAGATTCAAAGAGAGTGAGATGCCAGCTCCTTTCATTCACTCAGTAGCTTCAATCATTTCTGGACGTTTTTCAATGGCAAAGATCAATGAATATTGTAAATGTACAAACAGTAATTTCTCCGCATTGCAAGGTGCAATTCTGAAATTTTTTGCTTTTTCCTGCTCCTCTTAGCATGATAAAGAAGATTCAAAGAGAGTGAGATGCCAGCTCCTTTCATTCAGTCAGTAGCTTCAAACATTTCTGGTATATGAATAACATGATGTTTTTCAATGGCAAAAATCAATGAATATTGTAAATGCACAAACAGTAATTTCTCCGCATTGCAAGGTGCAATTCTGAAATTTTTTGCTTTTTCCTGCTCCTCTTAGCATGATAAAGAAGATTCAAAGAGAGTGAGATGCCAGCTCCTTTCATTCAGTCAGTAGCTTCAATCATTTCTGGACGTTTTTCAATGGCAAAAATCATTGAACATTGTAAATGCACAAACAGTAATTTCTCCGCACTGCAAGGTGCAATTCTGAAATTTTTTGCTTTTTCCTGCTCCTCTTAGCATGATAAAGAAGATTCAAAGAGAATGAGATGCCAGCACCTTTCATTCAGTCAGTAGCTTCAATCATTTCTGGTATATGAATAACATGATGTTTTTCAATGGCAAAAATCAATGAATATTGTAAATGCACAAACAGTAATTTCTCCGCATTGCAAGGTGCAATTCTGAAATTTTTTGCTTTTTCCTGCTCCTCTTAGCATGATAAAGAAGATTCAAAGAGAGTGAGATGCCAGCTCCTTTCATTCAGTCAGTAGCTTCAAACATTTCTGGTATATGAATAACATGATGTTTTTCAATGGCAAAAATCAATGAATATTGTAAATGCACAAACAGTAATTTCTCCGCATTGCAAGGTGCAATTCTGAAATTTTTTGCTTTTTCCTGCTCCTCTTAGCATGATAAAGAAGATTCAAAGAGAGTGAGATGCCAGCTCCTTTCATTCAGTCAGTAGCTTCAATCATTTCTGGACGTTTTTCAATGGCAAAAATCAATGAATATTGTAAATGCACAAACAGTAATTTCTCCACATTGCAAGGTGCAATTCTGAAATTTTTTGCTTTTTCCTGCTCCTCTTAGCATGATAAAGAAGATTCAAAGAGAGTGAGATGCCAGCTCCTTTCATTCAGTCAGTAGCTTCAATCATTTCTGGACGTTTTTCAATGGCAAAAATCAATGAATATTGTAAATGCACAAACAGTAATTTCTCCACATTGCAAGGTGCAATTCTGAAATTTTTTGCTTTTTCCTGCTCCTCTTAGCATGATAAAGAAGATTCAAAGAGAGTGAGATGCCAGCTCCTTTCATTCAGTCAGTAGCTTCAATCATTTCTGGACGTTTTTCAATGGCAAAAATCAATGAATATTGTAAATGCACAAACAGTAATTTCTCCGCATTGCAAGGCGCAATTCTGAAATTTTTTGCTTTTTCCTGCTCCTCTTAGCATGATAAAGAAGATTCAAAGAGAGTGACATGCCAGCTCCTTTCATTCAGTCAGTAGCTTCAAACATTTCTGGTATATGAATAACATGATGTTTTTCAATGGCAAAAATCAATGAATATTGTATATGCACAAACAGTAATTTCTCCGCATTGCAAGGTGCAATTCTGAAATTTTTTGCTTTTTCCTGCTCCTCTTAGCATGATAAAGAAGATTCAAAGAGAGTGAGATGCCAGCTCCTTTCATTCAGTCAGTAGCTCCAATCATTTCTGGACGTTTTTCAATGGCAAAAATCATTGAATATTGTAAATGCACAAACAGAAATTTCTCCGCATTGCAAGGTGCAATTCTGAAATTTTTTGCTTTTTCCTGCTCCTCTTAGCATGATAAAGAAGATTCAAAGAGAGTGAGATGCCAGCTCCTTTCATTCAGTCAGTAGCTTCAATCATTTCTGGACGTTTTTCAATGGCAAAGATCAATGAATATTGTAAATGTACAAACAGTAATTTCTCCGCATTGCAAGGTGCAATTCTGAAATTTTTTGCTTTTTCCTGCTCCTCTTAGCATGATAAAGAAGATTCAAAGAGAGTGAGATGCCAGCTCCTTTCATTCAGTCAGTAGCTTCAAACATTTCTGGTATATGAATAACATGATGTTTTTCAATGGCAAAAATCAATGAATATTGTAAATGCACAAACAGTAATTTCTCCGCATTGCAAGGTGCAATTCTGAAATTTTTTGCTTTTTCCTGCTCCTCTTAGCATGATAAAGAAGATTCAAAGAGAGTGAGATGCCAGCTCCTTTCATTCAGTCAGTAGCTTCAATCATTTCTGGACGTTTTTCAATGGCAAAAATCATTGAACATTGTAAATGCACAAACAGTAATTTCTCCGCATTGCAAGGTGCAATTCTGAAATTTTTTGCTTTTTCCTGCTCCTCTTAGCATGATAAAGAAGATTCAAAGAGAATGAGATGCCAGCTCCTTTCATTCAGTCAGTAGCTTCAATCATTTTTGGTATATGAATAACATGATGTTTTTCAATGGCAAAAATCAATGAATATTGTAAATGCACAAACAGTAATTTCTCCGCATTGCAAGGTGCAATTCTGAAATTTTTTGCTTTTTCCTGCTCCTCTTAGCATGATAAAGAAGATTCAAAGAGAGTGAGATGCCAGCTCCTTTCATTCAGTCAGTAGCTTCAATCATTTCTGGACGTTTTTCAATGGCAAAAATCAATGAATATTGTAAATGCACAAACAGTAATTTCTCCGCATTGCAAGGTGCAATTATGAAATTTTTTACTTTTTCCTGCTCCTCTTAGCATGATAAACAAGATTCAAAGAGAGTGAGATGCCAGCTCCTTTCATTCAGTCAGTAGCTTCAATCATTTCTGGACGTTTTTCAATGGCAAAAAACAATGAATATTGTAAATGCACAAACAGTAATTTCTCCGCATTGCAAGGTGCAATTCTGAAATTTTTTGCTTTTTCCTGCTCCTCTTAGCATGATAAAGAAGATTCAAAGAGAGTGAGATGCCAGCTCCTTTCATTCAGTCAGTAGCTTCAAACATTTCTGGTATATGAATAACATGATGTTTTTCAATGGCAAAAATCAATGAATATTGTAAATGCACAAACAGTAATTTCTCCGCATTGCAAGGTGCAATTCTGAAATTTTTTGCTTTTTCCTGCTCCTCTTAGCATGATAAAGAAGATTCAAAGAGAGTGAGATGCCAGCTCCTTTCATTCAGTCAGTAGCTTCAATCATTTCTGGACGTTTTTCAATGGCAAAAATCAATGAATATTGTAAATGCACAAACAGTAATTTCTCCACATTGCAAGGTGCAATTCTGAAATTTTTTGCTTTTTCCTGCTCCTCTTAGCATGATAAAGAAGAATCAAAGAGAGTGAGATGCCAGCTCCTTTCATTCAGTCAGTAGCTTCAATCATTTCTGGACTTTTTTCAATGGCAAAAATCAATGAATATTGTAAATGCACAGACAGTAATTTCTCCGCATTGCAAGGTGCAATTCTGAAATTTTTTGCTTTTTCCTGCTCCTCTTAGCATGATAAAGAAGATTCAAAGAGGGTGAGATGCCAGCTCCTTTCATTCAGTTAGTAGCTTCAAACATTTCTGGTATATGAATAACATGATGTTTTTCAATGGCAAAAATCAATGAATATTGTAAATGCACAAACAGTAATTTCTCCACATTGCAAGGTGCAATTCTGAAATTTTTTGCTTTTTCCTGCTCCTCTTAGCATGATAAAGAAGATTCAAAGAGAGTGAGATGCCAGCTCCTTTCATTCAGTCAGTAGCTTCAAACATTTCTGGTATATGAATAACATGATGTTTTTCAATGGCAAAAATCAATGAATATTGTAAATGCACAAACAGTAATTTCTCCGCATTGCAAGGTGCAATTCTGAAATTTTTTGCTTTTTCCTGCTCCTCTTAGCATGATAAAGAAGATTCAAAGAGAGTGACATGCCAGCTCCTTTCATTCAGTCAGTAGCTTCAAACATTTCTGGTATATGAATAACATGTTTTTCAATGGCAAAAATCAATGAATATTGTATGTGCACAAACAGTAATTTCTCCGCATTGCAAGTGCAATTCTGAAATTTTTTGCTTTTTCCTGCTCCTCTTAGCATGATAAAGAAGATTCAAAGAGAGTGAGATGCCAGCTCCTTTCATTCAGTCAGTAGCTTCAATCATTTCTGGACGTTTTTCAATGGCAAAAATCAATGAATATTGTAAATGCACAAACACTATTTTCTCCGCATTGCAAGGTGCAATTCTGAAATTTTTTGCTTTTTCCTGCTCCTCTTAGCATGATAAAGAAGATTCAAAGAGAGTGAGATGCCAGCTCCTTTCATTTAGTCAGTAGCTTCAAACATTTCTGGTATATGAATAACATGATGTTTTTCAATGGCAAAAATCAATGAATATTGTAAATGCACAAACAGTAATTTCTCCGCATTGCAAGGTGCAATTCTGAAATTTTTTGCTTTTTCCTGCTCCTCTTAGCATGATAAAGAAGATTCAAAGAGAGTGAGATGCCAGCTCCTTTCATTCAGTCAGTAGCTTCAATCATTTCTGGACGTTTTTTAATGGCAAAAATCATTGAATATTGTAAATGCACAAACAGTAATTTCTCCGCATTGCAAGGTGCAATTCTGAAATTTTTTGCTTTTTCCTGCTCCTCTTAGCATGATAAAGAAGATTCAAAGAGAGTGAGATGCCAGCTCCTTTCATTCAGTCAGTAGCTTCAATCATTTCTGGTATATGAATAACATGATGTTTTTCAATGGCAAAAATCAATGAATATTGTAAATGCACAAACAGTAATTTCTCCGCATTGCAAGGTGCAATTCTGAAATTTTTTGCTTTTTCCTGCTCCTCTTAGCATGATAAAGAAGATTCAAAGATAGTGAGATGCCAGCTCCTTTCATTCAGTCAGTAGCTTCAATCATTTCTGGACGTTTTTCAATGGCAAAAATCAATGAATATTGTAAATGCACAAACAGTAATTTCTCCGCATTGCAAGGTGCAATTCTGAAATTTTTTGCTTTTTCCTGCTCCTCTTAGCATGATAAAGAAGATTCAAAGAGAGTGAGATGCCAGCTCCTTTCATTCAGTCAGTAGCTTCAATCATTTCTGGACGTTTTTCAATGGCAAAGATCAATGAATATTGTAAATGTACAAACAGTAATTTCTCCGCATTGCAAGGTGCAATTCTGAAATTTTTTGCTTTTTCCTGCTCCTCTTAGCATGATAAAAAAGATTCAAAGAGAGTGAGATGCCAGCTCCTTTCATTCAGTCAGTAGCTTCAAACATTTCTGGTATATGAATAACATGATGTTTTTCAATGGCAAAAATCAATGAATATTGTAAATGCACAAACATTAATTTCTCCGCATTGCAAGGTGCAATTCTGAAATTTTTTGCTTTTTCCTGCTCCTCTTAGCATGATAAAGAAGATTCAAAGAGAGTGAGATGCCAGCTCCTTTCATTCAGTCAGTAGCTTCAATAATTTCTGGACGTTTTTCAATGGCAAAAATCATTGAACATTGTAAATGCACAAACAGTAATTTCTCCACATTGCAAGGTGCAATTCTGAAATTTTTTGCTTTTTCCTGCTCCTCTTAGCATGATAAAGAAGATTCAAAGAGAATGAGATGCCAGCTCCTTTCATTCAGTCAGTAGCTTCAATCATTTCTGGTATATGAATAACATGATGTTTTTCAATGGCAAAAATCAATGAATATTGTAAATGCACAAACAGTAATTTCTCCGCATTGCAAGGTGCAATTCTGAAATTTTTTGCTTTTTCCTGCTCCTCTTAGCATGATAAAGAAGATTCAAAGAGAGTGAGATGCCAGCTCCTTTCATTCAGTCAGTAGCTTCAATCATTTCTGGACGTTTTTCAATGGCAAAAATCAATGAATATTGTAAATGCACAAACAGTAAATTCTCCGCATTGCAAGGTGCAATTATGAAATTTTTTACTTTTTCCTGCTCCTCTTAGCATGATAAACAAGATTCAAAGAGAGTGAGATGCCAGCTCCTTTCATTCAGTCAGTAGCTTCAATCATTTCTGGACGTTTTTCAATGGCAAAAATCAATGAATATTGTAAATGCACAAACAGTAATTTCTCCGCATTGCAAGGTGTAATTCTGTAATTTTTTGCTTTTTCCTGCTCCTCTTAGCATGATAAAGAAGATTCAAAGAGAGTGAGATGCCAGCTCCTTTCATTCAGTCAGTAGCTTCAAACATTTCTGGTATATGAATAACATGATGTTTTTCAATGGCAAAAATCAATGAATATTGTAAATGCACAAACAGTAATTTCTCCGCATTGCAAGGTGCAATTCTGAAATTTTTTGCTTTTTCCTGCTCCTCTTAGCATGATAAAGAAGATTCAAAGAGAGTGATATGCCCGCTCCTTTCATTCAGTCAGTAGCTTCAATCATTTCTGGACGTTTTTCAATGGCAAAAATCATTGAACATTGTAAATGCACAAACAGTAATTTCTCCGCATTGCAAGGTGCAATTCTGAAATTTTTTGCTTTTTCCTGCTCCTCTTAGCATGATAAAGAAGATTCAAAGAGAGTGAGATGCCAGCTCCTTTCATTCAGTCAGTAGCTTCAAACATTTCTGGTATATGAATAACATGATGTTTTTCAATGGCAAAAATCAATGAATATTGTAAATGCACAAACAGTAATTTCTCCGCATTGCAAGGTGCAATTCTGAAATTTTTTGCTTTTTCCTGCTCCTCTTAGCATGATAAAGAAGATTCAAAGAGAGTGAGATGCCAGCTCCTTTCATTCAGTCAGTAGCTTCAATCATTTCTGGACGTTTTTCAATGGCAAAAATCAATGAATATTGTAAATGCACAAACAGTAATTTCTCCACATTGCAAGGTGCAATTCTGAAATTTTTTGCTTTTTCCTGCTCCTCTTAGCATGATAAAGAAGATTCAAAGAGAGTGAGATGCCAGCTCCTTTCATTCAGTCAGTAGCTTCAAACATTTCTGGTATATGAATAACATGATGTTTTTCAATGGCAAAAATCAATGAATATTGTAAATGCACAAACAGTAATTTCTCCGCATTGCAAGGTGCAATTCTGAAATTTTTTGCTTTTTCCTGCTCCTCTTAGCATGATAAAGAAGATTCAAAGAGAGTGAGATGCCAGCTCCTTTCATTCAGTCAGTAGCTTCAATCATTTCTGGACGTTTTTCAATGGCAAAAATCAATGAATATTGTAAATGCACAAACAGAAATTTCTCCGCATTGCAAGGTGCAATTCTGAAATTTTTTGCTTTTTCCTGCTCCTCTTAGCATGATAAAGAAGAATCAAAGAGAGTGAGATGCCAGCTCCTTTCATTCAGTCAGTAGCTTCAATCATTTCTGGACTTTTTTCAATGGCAAAAATCAATGAATATTGTAAATGCACAGACAGTAATTTCTCCGCATTGCAAGGTGCAATTCTGAAATTTTTTGCTTTTTCCTGCTCCTCTTAGCATGATAAAGAAGAATCAAAGAGAGTGAGATGCCAGCTCCTTTCATTCAGTCAGTAGCTTCAA
The DNA here is from genome assembly GCF_046119375.1 of Phyllobates terribilis. Lineage (NCBI taxonomy): Eukaryota > Metazoa > Chordata > Amphibia > Anura > Dendrobatidae > Phyllobates > Phyllobates terribilis. The sequence continues at coordinate 256,620 of NW_027362893.1, forward strand.
TCATTTCTGGACTTTTTTCAATGGCAAAAATCAATGAATATTGTAAATGCACAGACAGTAATTTCTCCGCATTGCAAGGTGCAATTCTGAAATTTTTTGCTTTTTCCTGCTCCTCTTAGCATGATAAAGAAGATTCAAAGAGAGTGAGATGCCAGCTCCTTTCATTCAGTTAGTAGCTTCAAACATTTCTGGTATATGAATAACATGATGTTTTTCAATGGCAAAAATCAATGAATATTGTAAATGCACAAACAGTAATTTCACCACATTGCAAGGTGCAATTCTGAAATTTTTTGCTTTTTCCTGCTCCTCTTAGCATGATAAAGAAGATTCAAAGAGAGTGAGATGCCAGCTCCTTTCATTCAGTCAGTAGCTTCAAACATTTCTGGTATATGAATAACATGATGTTTTTCAATGGCAAAAATCAATGAATATTGTAAATGCACAAACAGTAATTTCTCCGCATTGCAAGGTGCAATTCTGAAATTTTTTGCTTTTTCCTGCTCCTCTTAGCATGATAAAGAAGATTCAAAGAGAGTGACATGCCAGCTCCTTTCATTCAGTCAGTAGCTTCAAACATTTCTGGTATATGAATAACATGTTTTTCAATGGCAAAAATCAATGAATATTGTATGTGCACAAACAGTAATTTCTCCGCATTGCAAGTGCAATTCTGAAATTTTTTACTTTTTCCTGCTCCTCTTAGCATGAAAAAGAAGATTCAAAGAGAGTGAGATGCCAGCTCCTTTCATTCAGTCAGTAGCTTCAATCATTTCTGGACGTTTTTCAATGGCAAAAATCAATGAATATTGTAAATGCACAAACACTAATTTCTCCGCATTGCAAGGTGCAATTCTGAAATTTTTTGCTTTTTCCTGCTCCTCTTAGCATGATAAAGAAGATTCAAAGAGAGTGAGATGCCAGCTCCTTTCATTTAGTCAGTAGCTTCAAACATTTCTGGTATATGAATAACATGATGTTTTTCAATGGCAAAAATCAATGAATATTGTAAATGCACAAACAGTAATTTCTCCGCATTGCAAGGTGCAATTCTGAAATTTTTTGCTTTTTCCTGCTCCTCTTAGCATGATAAAGAAGATTCAAAGAGAGTGAGATGCCAGCTCCTTTCATTCAGTCAGTAGCTTCAATCATTTCTGGACGTTTTTCAATGGCAAAAATCATTGAATATTGTAAATGCACAAACAGTAATTTCTCCGCATTGCAAGGTGCAATTCTGAAATTTTTTGCTTTTTCCTGCTCCTCTTAGCATGATAAAGAAGATTCAAAGAGAGTGAGATGCCAGCTCCTTTCATTCAGTCAGTAGCTTCAATCATTTCTGTTATATGAATAACATGATGTTTTTCAATGGCAAAAATCAATGAATATTGTAAATGCACAAACAGTAATTTCTCCGCATTGCAAGGTGCAATTCTGAAATTTTTTGCTTTTTCCTGCTCCTCTTAGCATGATAAAGAAGATTCAAAGATAGTGAGATGCCAGCTCCTTTCATTCAGTCAGTAGCTTCAATCATTTCTGGACGTTTTTCAATGGCAAAAATCAATGAATATTGTAAATGCACAAACAGTAATTTCTCCGCATTGCAAGGTGCAATTCTGAAATTTTTTGCTTTTTCCTGCTCCTCTTAGCATGATAAAGAAGATTCAAAGAGAGTGAGATGCCAGCTCCTTTCATTCAGTCAGTAGCTTCAATCATTTCTGGACGTTTTTCAATGGCAAAAATCAATGAATATTGTAAATGCACAAACAGTAATTTCTCCGCATTGCAAGGTGCAATTCTGAAATTTTTTGCTTTTTCCTGCTCCTCTTAGCATGATAAAGAAGATTCAAAGAGAGTGAGATGCCAGCTCCTTTCATTCAGTCAGTAGCTTCAATCATTTCTGGACGTTTTTCAATGGCAAAGATCAATGAATATTGTAAATGTACAAACAGTAATTTCTCCGCATTGCAAGGTGCAATTCTGAAATTTTTTGCTTTTTCCTGCTCCTCTTAGCATGATAAAAAAGATTCAAAGAGAGTGAGATGCCAGCTCCTTTCATTCAGTCAGTAGCTTCAAACATTTCTGGTATATGAATAACATGATGTTTTTAAATGGCAAAAATCAATGAATATTGTAAATGCACAAACATTAATTTCTCCGCATTGCAAGGTGCAATTCTGAAATTTTTTGCTTTTTCCTGCTCCTCTTAGCATGATAAAGAAGATTCAAAGAGAGTGAGATGCCAGCTCCTTTCATTCAGTCAGTAGCTTCAATAATTTCTGGACGTTTTTCAATGGTAAAAATCATTGAACATTGTAAATGCACAAACAGTAATTTCTCCACATTGCAAGGTGCAATTCTGAAATTTTTTGCTTTTTCCTGCTCCTCTTAGCATGATAAAGAAGATTCAAAGAGAATGAGATGCCAGCTCCTTTCATTCAGTCAGTAGCTTCAATCATTTCTGGTATATGAATAACATGATGTTTTTCAATGGCAAAAATCAATGAATATTGTAAATGCACAAACAGTAATTTCTCCGCATTGCAAGGTGCAATTCTGAAATTTTTTGCTTTTTCCTGCTCCTCTTAGCATGATAAAGAAGATTCAAAGAGAGTGAGATGCCAGCTCCTTTCATTCAGTCAGTAGCTTCAATCATTTCTGGACGTTTTTCAATGGCAAAAATCAATGAATATTGTAAATGCACAAACAGTAAATTCTCCGCATTGCAAGGTGCAATTATGAAATTTTTTACTTTTTCCTGCTCCTCTTAGCATGATAAACAAGATTCAAAGAGAGTGAGATGCCAGCTCCTTTCATTCAGTCAGTAGCTTCAATCATTTCTGGACGTTTTTCAATGGCAAAAATCAATGAATATTGTAAATGCACAAACAGTAATTTCTCCGCATTGCAAGGTGTAATTCTGTAATTTTTTGCTTTTTCCTGCTCCTCTTAGCATGATAAAGAAGATTCAAAGAGAGTGAGATGCCAGCTCCTTTCATTCAGTCAGTAGCTTCAAACATTTCTGGTATATGAATAACATGATGTTTTTCAATGGCAAAAATCAATGAATATTGTAAATGCACAAACAGTAATTTCTCCGCATTGCAAGGTGCAATTCTGAAATTTTTTGCTTTTTCCTGCTCCTCTTAGCATGATAAAGAAGATTCAAAGAGAGTGAGATGCCCGCTCCTTTCATTCAGTCAGTAGCTTCAATCATTTCTGGACGTTTTTCAATGGCAAAAATCATTGAACATTGTAAATGCACAAACAGTAATTTCTCCGCATTGCAAGGTGCAATTCTGAAATTTTTTGCTTTTTCCTGCTCCTCTTAGCATGATAAAGAAGATTCAAAGAGAGTGAGATGCCAGCTCCTTTCATTCAGTCAGTAGCTTCAAACATTTCTGGTATATGAATAACATGATGTTTTTCAATGGCAAAAATCAATGAATATTGTAAATGCACAAACAGTAATTTCTCCGCATTGCAAGGTGCAATTCTGAAATTTTTTGCTTTTTCCTGCTCCTCTTAGCATGATAAAGAAGATTCAAAGAGAGTGAGATGCCAGCTCCTTTCATTCAGTCAGTAGCTTCAATCATTTCTGGACGTTTTTCAATGGCAAAAATCAATGAATATTGTAAATGCACAAACAGTAATTTCTCCACATTGCAAGGTGCAATTCTGAAATTTTTTGCTTTTTCCTGCTCCTCTTAGCATGATAAAGAAGATTCAAAGAGAGTGAGATGCCAGCTCCTTTCATTCAGTCAGTAGCTTCAAACATTTCTGGTATATGAATAACATGATGTTTTTCAATGGCAAAAATCAATGAATATTGTAAATGCACAAACAGTAATTTCTCCGCATTGCAAGGTGCAATTCTGAAATTTTTTGCTTTTTCCTGCTCCTCTTAGCATGATAAAGAAGATTCAAAGAGAGTGAGATGCCAGCTCCTTTCATTCAGTCAGTAGCTTCAATCATTTCTGGACGTTTTTCAATGGCAAAAATCAATGAATATTGTAAATGCACAAACAGAAATTTCTCCGCATTGCAAGGTGCAATTCTGAAATTTTTTGCTTTTTCCTGCTCCTCTTAGCATGATAAAGAAGATTCAAAGAGAGTGAGATGCCAGCTCCTTTCATTCAGTCAGTACCTTCAATCATTTCTGGACGTTTTTTAATGGCAAAGATCAATGAATATTGTAAATGTACAAACAGTAATTTCTACGCATTGCAAGGTGCAATTCTGAAATTTTTTGCTTTTTCCTGCTCCTCTTAGCATGATAAAGAAGATTCAAAGAGAGTGAGATGCCAGCTCCTTTCATTCAGTCAGTAGCTTCAAACATTTCTGGTATATGAATAACATGATGTTTTTCAATGGCAAAAATCAATGAATATTGTAAATGCACACACAGTAATTTCTCCGCATTGCAAGGTGCAATTCTGAAATTTTTTGCTTTTTCCTGCTCCTCTTAGCATGATAAAGAAGATTCAAAGAGAGTGAGATGCCAGCTCCTTTCATTCAGTCAGTAGCTTCAATAATTTCTGGACGTTTTTCAATGGCAAAAATCAATGAATATTGTAAATGCACAAACAGTAATTTCTCCGCATTGCAAGGTGCAATTCTGAAATTTTTTGCTTTTTCCTGCTCCTCTTAGCATGATAAAGAAGATTCAAAGAGAGTGAGATGCCAGCTCCTTTCATTCAGTCAGTAGCTTCAATCATTTCTGGACGTTTTTCAATGGCAAAAATCAATGAATATTGTAAATGCACAAACAGTAAATTCTCCGCATTGCAAGGTGCAAATATGAAATTTTTTACTTTTTCCTGCTCCTCTTAGCATGATAAACAAGATTCAAAGAGAGTGAGATGCCAGCTCCTTTCATTCAGTCAGTAGCTTCAATCATTTCTGGACGTTTTTCAATGGCAAAAATCAATGAATATTGTAAATGCACAAACAGTAATTTCTCCGCATTGCAAGGTGTAATTCTGAAATTTTTTGCTTTTTCCTGCTCCTCTTAGCATGATAAAGAAGATTCAAAGAGAGTGAGATGCCAGCTCCTTTCATTCAGTCAGTAGCTTCAAACATTTCTGGTATATGAATAACATGATGTTTTTCAATGGCAAAAATCAATGAATATTGTAAATGCACAAACAGTAATTTCTCCGCATTGCAAGGTGCAATTCTGAAATTTTTTGCTTTTTCCTGCTCCTCTTAGCATGATAAAGAAGATTCAAAGAGAGTGAGATGCCCGCTCCTTTCATTCAGTCAGTAGCTTCAATCATTTCTATACGTTTTTCAATGGCAAAAATCATTGAACATTGTAAATGCACAAACAGTAATTTCTCCGCATTGCAAGGTGCAATTCTGAAATTTTTTGCTTTTTCCTGCTCCTCTTAGCATGATAAAGAAGATTCAAAGAGAGTGAGATGCCAGCTCCTTTCATTCAGTAAGTAGCTTCAAACATTTCTGGTATATGAATAACATGATGTTTTTCAATGGCAAAAATCATTGAACATTGTAAATGCACAAACAGTAATTTCTCCGCATTGCAAGGTGCAATTCTGAAATTTTTTGCTTTTTCCTGCTCCTCTTAGCATGATAAAGAAGATTCAAAGAGAGTGAGATGCCAGCTCCTTTCATTCAGTCAGTAGCTTCAAACATTTCTGGTATATGAATAACATGATGTTTTTCAATGGCAAAAATCAATGAATATTGTAAATGCACAAACAGTAATTTCTCCGCATTGCAAGGTGCAATTCTGAAATTTTTTGCTTTTTCCTGCTCCTCTTAGCATGATAAAGAAGATTCAAAGAGAGTGAGATGCCCGCTCCTTTCATTCAGTCAGTAGCTTCAATCATTTCTGGACGTTTTTCAATGGCAAAAATCATTGAACATTGTAAATGCACAAACAGTAATTTCTCCGCATTGCAAGGTGCAATTCTGAAATTTTTTGCTTTTTCCTGCTCCTCTTAGCATGATAAAGAAGATTCAAAGAGAGTGAGATGCCAGCTCCTTTCATTCAGTCAGTAGCTTCAAACATTTCTGGTATATGAATAACATGATGTTTTTCAATGGCAAAAATCAATGAATATTGTAAATGCACAAACAGTAATTTCTCGGCATTGCAAGGTGCAATTCTGAAATTTTTTGATTTTCCTGCTCCTCTTAGCATGATAAAGAAGATTCAAAGAGAGTGAGATGCCAGCTCCTTTCATTCAGTCAGTAGCTTCAATCATTTCTGGACGTTTTTCAATGGCAAAAATCAATGAATATTGTAAATGCACAAACAGTAATTTCTCCACATTGCAAGGTGCAATTCTGAAATTTTTTGCTTTTTCCTGCTCCTCTTAGCGTGATAAAGAAGATTCAAAGAGAGTGAGATGCCAGCTCCTTTCATTCAGTCAGTAGCTTCAAACATTTCTGGACGTTTTTTAATGGCAAAGATCAATGAATATTGTAAATGTACAAACAGTAATTTCTCCGCATTGCAAGGTGCAATTCTGAAATTTTTTGCTTTTTCCTGCTCCTCTTAGCATGATAAAGAAGATTCAAAGAGAGTGAGATGCCAGCTCCTTTCATTCAGTCAGTAGCTTCAAACATTTCTGGTATATGAATAACATGATGTTTTTCAATGGCAAAAATCAATGAATATTGTAAATGCACAAACAGTAATTTCTCCGCATTGCAAGGTGCAATTCTGAAATTTTTTGCTTTTTCCTGCTCCTCTTAGCATGATAAAGAAGATTCAAAGAGAGTGAGATGCCAGCTCCTTTCATTCAGTCAGTAGCTTCAATCATTTCTGAACGTTTTTCAATGGCAAAAATCAATGAATATTGTAAATGCACAAACAGTAAATTCTCCGCATTGCAAGGTGCAATTATGAAATTTTTTACTTTTTCCTGCTCCTCTTAGCATGATAAACAAGATTCAAAGAGAGTGAGATGCCAGCTCCTTTCATTCAGTCAGTAGCTTCAATCATTTCTGGACGTTTTTCAATGGCAAAAATCAATGAATATTGTAAATGCACAAACAGTAATTTCTCCGCATTGCAAGGTGTAATTCTGTAATTTTTTGCTTTTTCCTGCTCCTCTTAGCATGATAAAGAAGATTCAAAGAGAGTGAGATGCCAGCTCCTTTCATTCAGTCAGTAGCTTCAAACATTTCTGGTATATGAATAACATGATGTTTTTCAATGGCAAAAATCAATGAATATTGTAAATGCACAAACAGTAATTTCTCCGCATTGCAAGGTGCAATTCTGAAATTTTTTGCTTTTTCCTGCTCCTCTTAGCATGATAAAGAAGATTCAAAGAGAGTGAGATGCCCGCTCCTTTCATTCAGTCAGTAGCTTCAATCATTTCTGGACGTTTTTCAATGACAAAAATCATTGAACATTGTAAATGCACAAACAGTAATTTCTCCGCATTGCAAGGTGCAATTCTGAAATTTTTTGCTTTTTCCTGCTCCTCTTAGCATGATAAAGAAGATTCAAAGAGAGTGAGATGCCAGCTCCTTTCATTCAGTCAGTAGCTTCAAACATTTCTGGTATATGAATAACATGATGTTTTTCAATGGCAAAAATCAATGAATATTGTAAATGCACAAACAGTAATTTCTCCGCATTGCAAGGTGCAATTCTGAAATTTTTTGCTTTTTCCTGCTCCTCTTAGCATGATAAAGAAGATTCAAAGAGAGTGAGATGCCAGCTCCTTTCATTCAGTCAGTAGCTTCAATCATTTCTGGACGTTTTTCAATGGCAAAAATCAATGAATATTGTAAATGCACAAACAGTAATTTCTCCACATTGCAAGGTGCAATTCTGAAATTTTTTGCTTTTTCCTGCTCCTCTTAGCATGATAAAGAAGATTCAAAGAGAGTGAGATGCCAGCTCCTTTCATTCAGTCAGTAGCTTCAAACATTTCTGGTATATGAATAACATGATGTTTTTCAATGGCAAAAATCAATGAATATTGTAAATGCACAAACAGTAATTTCTCCGCATTGCAAGGTGCAATTCTGAAATTTTTTGCTTTTTCCTGCTCCTCTTAGCATGATAAAGAAGATTCAAAGAGAGTGAGATGCCAGCTCCTTTCATTCAGTCAGTAGCTTCAATCATTTCTGGACGTTTTTCAATGGCAAAAATCAATGAATATTGTAAATGCACAAACAGAAATTTCTCCGCATTGCAAGGTGCAATTCTGAAATTTTTTGCTTTTTCCTGCTCCTCTTAGCATGATAAAGAAGATTCAAAGAGAGTGAGATGCCAGCTCCTTTCATTCAGTCAGTAGCTTCAATCATTTCTGGACGTTTTTTAATGGCAAAGATCAATGAATATTGTAAATGTACAAACAGTAATTTCTCTGCATTGCAAGGTGCAATTCTGAAATTTTTTGCTTTTTCCTGCTCCTCTTAGCATGATAAAGAAGATTCAAAGAGAGTGAGATGCCAGCTCCTTTCATTCAGTCAGTAGCTTCAAACATTTCTGGTATATGAATAACATGATGTTTTTCAATGGCAAAAATCAATGAATATTGTAAATGCACAAACAGTAATTTCTCCGCATTGCAAGGTGCAATTCTGAAATTTTTTTCTTTTTCCTGCTCCTCTTAGCATGATAAAGAAGATTCAAAGAGAGTGAGATGCCAGCTCCTTTCATTCAGTCAGTAGCTTCAATAATTTCTGGACGTTTTTCAATGGGAAAAATCATTGAACATTGTAAATGCACAAACAGTAATTTCTCCGCATTGCAAGGTGCAATTCTGAAATTTTTTGCTTTTTCCTGCTCCTCTTAGCATGATAAAGAAGATTCAAAGAGAATGAGATGCCAGCTCCTTTCATTCAGTCAGTAGCTTCAATCATTTCTGGTATATGAATAACATGATGTTTTTCAATGGCAAAAATCAATGAATATTGTAAATGCACAAACAGTAATTTCTCCGCATTGCAAGGTGCAATTCTGAAATTTTTTGCTTTTTCCTGCTCCTCTTAGCATGATAAAGAAGATTCAAAGAGAGTGAGATGCCAGCTCCTTTCATTCAGTCAGTAGCTTCAATCATTTCTGGACGTTTTTCAATGGCAAAAATCAATGAATATTGTAAATGCACAAACAGTAAATTCTCCGCATTGCAAGGTGCAATTATGAAATTTTTTACTTTTTCCTGCTCCTCTTAGCATGATAAACAAGATTAAAAGAGAGTGAGATGCCAGCTCCTTTCATTCAGTCAGTAGCTTCAATCATTTCTGGACGTTTTTCAATGGCAAAAATCAATGAATATTGTAAATGCACAAACAGTAATTTCTCCGCATTGCAAGGTGTAATTCTGAAATTTTTTGCTTTTTCCTGCTCCTCTTAGCATGATAAAGAAGATTCAAAGAGAGTGAGATGCCAGCTCCTTTCATTCAGTCAGTAGCTTCAAACATTTCTGGTATATGAATAACATGATGTTTTTCAATGGCAAAAATCAATGAATATTGTAAATGCACAAACAGTAATTTCTCCGCATTGCAAGGTGCAATTCTGAAATTTTTTGCTTTTTCCTGCTCCTCTTAGCATGATAAAGAAGATTCAAAGAGAGTGAGATGCCAGCTCCTTTCATTCAGTCAGTAGCTTCAATAATTTCTGGACGTTTTTCAATGGCAAAAATCATTGAACATTGTAAATGCACAAACAGTAATTTCTCCGCATTGCAAGGTGCAATTCTGAAATTTTTTGCTTTTTCCTGTTCCTCTTAGCATGATAAAGAAGATTCAAAGAGAATGAGATGCCAGCTCCTTTCATTCAGTCAGTAGCTTCAATCATTTCTGGTATATGAATAACGTGATGTTTTTCAATGGCAAAAATCAATGAATATTGTAAATGCACAAACAGTAATTTCTCCGCATTGCAAGATGCAATTCTGAAATTTTTTGCTTTTTCCTGCTCCTCTTAGCATGATAAAGAAGATTCAAAGAGAGTGAGATGCCAGCTCCTTTCATTCAGTCAGTAGCTTCAATCATTTCTGGACGTTTTTCAATGGCAAAAATCAATGAATATTGTAAATGCACAAACAGTAAATTCTCCGCATTGCAAGGTGCAATTATGAAATTTTTTACTTTTTCCTGCTCCTCTTAGCATGATAAACAAGATTAAAAGAGAGTGAGATGCCAGCTCCTTTCATTCAGTCAGTAGCTTCAATCATTTCTGGACGTTTTTCAATGGCAAAAATCAATGAATATTGTAAATGCACAAACAGTAATTTCTCCGCATTGCAAGGTGTAATTCTGAAATTTTTTGCTTTTTCCTGCTCCTCTTAGCATGATAAAGAAGATTCAAAGAGAGTGAGATGCCAGCTCCTTTCATTCAGTCAGTAGCTTCAAACATTTCTGGTATATGAATAACATGATGTTTTTCAATGGCAAAAATCAATGAATATTGTAAATGCACAAACAGTAATTTCTCCGCATTGCAAGGTGCAATTCAGAAATTTTTTGCTTTTTCCTGCTCCTCTTAGCATGATAAAGAAGATTCAAAGAGAGTGAGATGCCCGCTCCTTTCATTCAGTCAGTAGCTTCAATCATTTCTGGACGTTTTTCAATGGCAAAAATCATTGAACATTGTAAATGCACAAACAGTAATTTCTCCGCATTGCAAGGTGCAATTCTGAAATTTTTTGCTTTTTCCTGCTCCTCTTAGCATGATAAAGAAGATTCAAAGAGAGTGAGATGCCAGCTCCTTTCATTCAGTAAGTAGCTTCAAACATTTCTGGTTTATGAATAACATGATGTTTTTCAATGGCAAAAATCATTGAACATTGTAAATGCACAAACAGTAATTTCTCCGCATTGCAAGGTGCAATTCTGAAATTTTTTGCTTTTTCCTGCTCCTCTTAGCATGATAAAGAAGATTCAAAGAGAGTGAGATGCCAGCTCCTTTCATTCAGTCAGTAGCTTCAAACATTTCTGGTATATGAATAACATGATGTTTTTCAATGGCAAAAATCAATGAATATTGTAAATGCACAAACAGTAATTTCTCCGCATTGCAAGGTGCAATTCTGAAATTTTTTGCTTTTTCCTGCTCCTCTTAGCATGATAAAGAAGATTCAAAGAGAGTGAGATGCCCGCTCCTTTCATTCAGTCAGTAGCTTCAATCATTTCTGGACGTTTTTCAATGGCAAAAATCATTGAACATTGTAAATGCACAAACAGTAATTTCTCCGCATTGCAAGGTGCAATTCTGAAATTTTTTGCTTTTTCCTGCTCCTCTTAGCATGATAAAGAAGATTCAAAGAGAGTGAGATGCCAGCTCCTTTCATTCAGTCAGTAGCTTCAAACATTTCTGGTATATGAATAACATGATGTTTTTCAATGGCAAAAATCAATGAATATTGTAAATGCACAAACAGTAATTTCTCCGCATTGCAAGGTGCAATTCTGAAATTTTTTGCTTTTTCCTGCTCCTCTTAGCATGATAAAGAAGATTCAAAGAGAGTGAGATGCCAGCTCCTTTCATTCAGTCAGTAGCTTCAATCATTTCTGGACGTTTTTCAATACCAAAAATCAATGAATATTGTAAATGCACAAAAAGTAATTTCTCCACATTGCAAGGTGCAATTCTGAAATTTTTTGCTTTTTCCTGCTCCTCTTAGCATGATAAAGAAGATTCAAAGAGAGTGAGATGCCAGCTCCTTTCATTCAGTCAGTAGCTTCAAACATTTCTGGTATATGAATAACATGATGTTTTTCAATGGCAAAAATCAATGAATATTGTAAATGCACAAACAGTAATTTCTCCGCATTGCAAGGTGCAATTCTGAAATTTTTTGCTTTTTCCTGCTCCTCTTAGCATGATAAAGAAGACTCAAAGAGAGTGAGATGCCAGCTCATTTCATTCAGTCAGTAGCTTCAATCATTTCTGGACGTTTTTCAATGGCAAAAATCAATGAATATTGTAAATGCACAAACAGAAATTTCTCCGCATTGCAAGGTGCAATTCTGAAATTTTTTGCTTTTTCCTGCTCCTCTTAGCATGATAAAGAAGATTCAAAGAGAGTGAGATGCCAGCTCCTTTCATTCAGTCAGTAGCTTCAATCATTTCTGGACGTTTTTTAATGGCAAAGATCAATGAATATTGTAAATGTACAAACAGTAATTTCTCCGCATTGCAAGGTGCAATTCTGAAATTTTTTGCTTTTTCCTGCTCCGCTTAGCATGATAAAGAAGATTCAAAGAGAGTGAGATGCCAGCTCCTTTCATTCAGTCAGTAGCTTCAAACATTTCTGGTATATGAATAACATGATGTTTTTCAATGGCAAAAATCAATGAATATTGTAAATGCACAAACAGTAATTTCTCCGCATTGCAAGGTGCAATTCTGAAATTTTTTGCTTTTTCCTGCTCCTCTTAGCATGATAAAGAAGATTCAAAGAGAGTGAGATGCCAGCTCCTTTCATTCAGTCAGTAGCTTCAATAATTTCTGGACGTTTTTCAATGGCAAAAATCATTGAACATTGTAAATGCACAAACAGTAATTTCTCCGCATTGCAAGGTGCAATTCTGAAATTTTTTGCTTTTTCCTGCTCCTCTTAGCATGATAAAGAAGATTCAAAGAGAATGAGATGCCAGCTCCTTTCATTCAGTCAGTAGCTTCAATCATTTCTGGTATATGAATAACATGATGTTTTTCAATGGCAAAAATCAATGAATATTGTAAATGCACAAACAGTAATTTCTCCGCATTGCAAGGTGCAATTCTGAAATTTTTTGCTTTTTCCTGCTCCTCTTAGCATGATAAAGAAGATTCAAAGAGAGTGAGATGCCAGCTCCTTTCATTCAGTCAGTAGCTTCAATCATTTCTGGACGTTTTTCAATGGCAAAAATCAATGAATATTGTAAGTGCACAAACAGTAAATTCTCCGCATTGCAAGGTGCAATTATGAAATTTTTTACTTTTTCCTGCTCCTCTTAGCATGATAAACAAGATTCAAAGAGAGTGAGATGCCAGCTCCTTTCATTCAGTCAGTAGCTTCAATCATTTCTGGACGTTTTTCAATGGCAAAAATCAATGAATATTGTAAATGCACAAACAGTAATTTCTCCGCATTGCAAGGTGTAATTCTGAAATTTTTTGCTTTTTCCTGCTCCTCTTAGCATGATAAAGAAGATTCAAAGAGAGTGAGATGCCAGCTCCTTTCATTCAGTCAGTAGCTTCAAACATTTCTGGTATCTGAATAACATGATGTTTTTCAATGGCAAAAATCAATGAATATTGTAAATGCACAAACAGTAATTTCTCCGCATTGCAAGGTGCAATTCTGAAATTTTTTGCTTTTTCCTGCTCCTCTTAGCATGATAAAGAAGATTCAAAGAGAGTGAGATGCCCGCTCCTTTCATTCAGTCAGTAGCTTCAATCATTTCTGGACGTTTTTCAATGGCAAAAATCATTGAACATTGTAAATGCACAAACAGTAATTTCTCCGCATTGCAAGGTGCAATTCTGAAATTTTTTGCTTTTTCCTGCTCCTCTTAGCATGATAAAGAAGATTCAAAGAGAGTGAGATGCCAGCTCCTTTCATTCAGTAAGTAAGTAGCTTCAAACATTTCTGGTATATGAATAACATGATGTTTTTCAATGGCAAAAATCATTGAACATTGTAAATGCACAAACAGTAATTTCTCCGCATTGCAAGGTGCAATTCTGAAATTTTTTGCTTTTTCCTGCTCCTCTTAGCATGATAAAGAAGATTCAAAGAGAGTGAGATGCCAGCTCCTTTCATTCAGTCAGTAGCTTCAAACATTTCTGGTATATGAATAACATGATGTTTTTCAATGGCAAAAATCAATGAATATTGTAAATGCACAAACAGTAATTTCTCCGCATTGCAAGGTGCAATTCTGAAATTTTTTGCTTTTTCCTGCTCCTCTTAGCATGATAAAGAAGATTCAAAGAGAGTGAGATGCCCGCTCCTTTCATTCAGTCAGTAGCTTCAATCATTTCTGGACGTTTTTCAATGGCAAAAATCATTGAACATTGTAAATGCACAAACAGTAATTTCTCCGCATTGCAAGGTGCAATTCTGAAATTTTTTGCTTTTTCCTGCTCCTCTTAGCATGATAAAGAAGATTCAAAGAGAGTGAAATGCCAGCTCCTTTCATTCAGTCAGTAGCTTCAAACATTTCTGGTATATGAATAACATGATGTTTTTCAATGGCAAAAATCAATGAATATTGTAAATGCACAAACAGTAATTTCTCCGCATTGCAAGGTGCAATTCTGAAATTTTTTGCTTTTTCCTGCTCCTCTTAGCATGATAAAGAAGATTCAAAGAGAGTGAGATGCCAGCTCCTTTCATTCAGTCAGTAGCTTCAATCATTTCTGGACGTTTTTCAATGGCAAAAATCAATGAATATTGTAAATGCACAAACAGTAATTTCTCCACATTGCAAGGTGCAATTCTGAAATTTTTTGCTTTTTCCTGCTCCTCTTAGCATGATAAAGAAGATTCAAAGAGAGTGAGATGCCAGCTCCTTTCATTCAGTCAGTAGCTTCAAACATTTCTGGTATATGAATAACATGATGTTTTTCAATGGCAAAAATCAATGAATATTGTAAATGCACAAACAGTAATTTCTCCGCATTGCAAGGTGCAATTCTGAAATTTTTTGCTTTTTCCTGCTCCTCTTAGCATGATAAAGAAGATTCAAAGAGAGTGAGATGCCAGCTCCTTTCATTCAGTCAGTAGCTTCAATCATTTCTGGACATTTTTCAATGGCAAAAATCAATGAATATTGTAAATGCACAAACAGAAATTTCTCCGCATTGCAAGGTGCAATTCTGAAATTTTTTGCTTTTTCCTGCTCCTCTTAGCATGATAAAGAAGATTCAAAGAGAGTGAGATGCCAGCTCCTTTCATTCAGTCAGTAGCTTCAATCATTTCTGGACGTTTTTCAATGGCAAAGATCAATGAATATTGTAAATGTACAAACAGTAATTTCTCCGCATTGCAAGGTGCAATTCTGAAATTTTTTGCTTTTTCCTGCTCCTCTTAGCATGATAAAGAAGATTCAAAGAGAGTGAGATGCCAGCTCCTTTCATTCAGTCAGTAGCTTCAAACATTTCTGGTATATGAATAACATGATGTTTTTCAATGGCAAAAATCAATGAATATTGTAAATGCACAAACAGTAATTTCTCCGCATTGCAAGGTGCAATTCTGAAATTTTTTGCTTTTTCCTGCTCCTCTTAGCATGATAAAGAAGATTCAAAGAGAGTGAGATGCCAGCTTCTTTCATTCAGTCAGTAGCTTCAATAATTTCTGGACGTTTTTCAATGGCAAAAATCATTGAACATTGTAAATGCACAAACAGTAATTTCTCCGCATTGCAAGGTGCAATTCTGAAATTTTTTGCTTTTTCCTGCTCCTCTTAGCATGATAAAGAAGATTCAAAGAGAATGAGATGCCAGCTCCTTTCATTCAGTCAGTAGCTTCAATCATTTCTGGTATATGAATAACATGATGTTTTTCAATGGCAAAAATCAATGAATATTGTAAATGCACAAACAGTAATTTCTCCGCATTGCAAGGTGCAATTCTGAAATTTTTTGCTTTTTTCTGCTCCTCTTAGCATGATAAAGAAGATTCAAAGAGAGTGAGATGCCAGCTCCTTTCATTCAGTCAGTAGCTTCAATCATTTCTGGACGTTTTTCAATGGCAAAAATCAATGAATATTGTAAATGCACAAACAGTAAATTCTCCGCATTGCAAGGTGCAATTATGAAATTTTTTACTTTTTCCTGCTCCTCTTAGCATGATAAACAAGATTCAAAGAGAGTGAGATGCCAGCTCCTTTCATTCAGTCAGTAGCTTCAATCATTTCTGGACGTTTTTCAATGGCAAAAATCAATGAATATTGTAAATGCACAAACAGTAATTTCTCCGCATTGCAAGGTGTAATTCTGAAATTTTTTGCTTTTTCCTGCTCCTCTTAGCATGATAAAGAAGATTCAAAGAGAGTGAGATGCCAGCTCCTTTCATTCAGTCAGTAGCTTCAAACATTTCTGGTATATGAATAACATGATGTTTTTCAATGGCAAAAATCAATGAATATTGTAAATGCACAAACAGTAATTTCTCCGCATTGCAAGGTGCAATTCTGAAATTTTTTGCTTTTTCCTGCTCCTCTTAGCATGATAAAGAAGATTCAAAGAGAGTGAGATGCCCGCTCCTTTCATTCAGTCAGTAGCTTCAATCATTTCTGGACGTTTTTCAATGGCAAAAATCATTGAACATTGTAAATGCACAACAGTAATTTCTCCGCATTGCAAGGTGCAATTCTGAAATTTTTTGCTTTTTCCTGCTCCTCTTAGCATGATAAAGAAGATTCAAAGAGAGTGAGATGCCAGCTCCTTTCATTCAGTAAGTAGCTTCAAACATTTCTGGTATATGAATAACATGATGTTTTTCAATGGCAAAAATCAATGAATATTGTAAATGCACAAACAGTAATTTCTCCGCATTGCAAGGTGCAATTCTGAAATTTTTTGCTTTTTCCTGCTCCTCTTAGCATGATAAAGAAGATTCAAAGAGAGTGAGATGCCAGCTCCTTTCATTCAGTCAGTAGCTTCAATCATTTCTGGACGTTTTTCAATGGCAAAAATCAATGAATATTGTAAATGCACAAACAGTAATTTCTCCACATTGCAAGGTGCAATTCTGAAATTTTTTGCTTTTTCCTGCTCCTCTTAGCATGATAAAGAAGATTCAAAGAGAGTGAGATGCCAGCTCCTTTCATTCAGTCAGTAGCTTCAATCATTTCTGGATGTTTTTCAATGGCAAAAATCAATGAATATTGTAATTGCACAAACAGTAATTTCTCCGCATTGCAAGGTGCAATTCTGAAATTTTTTGCTTTTTCCTGCTCCTCTTAGCATGATAAAGAAGATTCAAAGAGAGTGAGATGCCAGCTCCTTTCATTCAGTCGGTAGCTTCAAACATTTCTGGTATATGAATAACATGATGTTTTTCAATGGCAAAAATCAATGAATATTGTAAATGCACAAACAGTAATTTCTCCACATTGCAAGGTGCAATTCTGAAATTTTTTGCTTTTTCCTGCTCCTCTTAGCATGATAAAGAAGATTCAAAGAGAGTGAGATGCCAGCTCCTTTCATTCAGTCAGTAGCTTCAATCATTTCTGGACGTTTTTCAATGGCAAAAATCAATGAATATTGTAAATGCACAAACAGAAATTTCTCCGCATTGCAAGGTGCAATTCTGAAATTTTTTGCTTTTTCCTGCTCCTCTTAGCATGATAAAGAAGATTCAAAGAGAGTGAGATGCCAGCTCCTTTCATTCAGTCAGTAGCTTCAATCATTTCTGGACGTTTTTCAATGGCAAAAATCAATGAATATTGTAAATGCACAAACAGTAATTTCTCCACATTGCAAGGTGCAATTCTGAAATTTTTTGCTTTTTCCTGCTCCTCTTAGCATGATAAAGAAGATTCAAAGAGAGTGAGATGCCAGCTCCTTTCATTCAGTCAGTAGCTTCAATCATTTCTGGACGTTTTTCAATGGCAAAAATCAATGAATATTGTAAATGCACAAACAGTAATTTCTCCGCATTGCAAGGTGCAATTCTGAAATTTTTTGCTTTTTCCTGCTCCTCTTAGCATGATGAAGAAGATTCAAAGAGAGTGAGATGCCAGCTCCTTTCATTCAGTGAGTAGCTTCAAACATTTCTGGTATATGAATAACATGATGTTTTTCAATGGCAAAAATCAATGAATATTGTAAATGCACAAACAGTAATTTCTCCGCATTGCAAGGTGCAATTCTGAATTTTTTTGCTTTTTCCTGCTCCTCTTAGCATGATAAAGAAGATTCAAAGAGAGTGAGATGCCAGCTCCTTTCATTCAGTCAGTAGCTTCAATCATTTCTGGACGTTTTTCAATGGCAAAAATCAATGAATATTGTAAATGCACAAACAGAAATTTCTCCGCATTGCAAGGTGCAATTCTGAAATTTTTTGCTTTTTCCTGCTCCTCTTAGCATGATAAAGAAGATTCAAAGAGAGTGAGATGCCAGCTCCTTTCATTCAGTCAGTAGCTTCAATCATTTCTGGACGTTTTTCAATGGCAAAGATCAATGAATATTGTAAATGTACAAACAGTAATTTCTCCGCATTGCAAGGTGCAATTCTGAAATTTTTTGCTTTTTCCTGCTCCTCTTAGCATGATAAAGAAGATTCAAAGAGAGTGAGATGCCAGCTCCTTTCATTCAGTCAGTAGCTTCAAACATTTCTGGTATATGAATAACATGATGTTTTTCAATGGCAAAAATCAATGAATATTGTAAATGCACAAACAGTAATTTCTCCGCATTGCAAGGTGCAATTCTGAAATTTTTTGCTTTTTCCTGCTCCTCTTAGCATGATAAAGAAGATTCAAAGAGAGTGAGATGCCAGCTCCTTTCATTCAGTCAGTAGCTTCAATAATTTCTGGACGTTTTTCAATGGCAAAAATCATTGAACATTGTAAATGCACAAACAGTAATTTCTCCGCATTGCAAGGTGCAATTCTGAAATTTTTTGCTTTTTCCTGCTCCTCTTAGCATGATAAAGAAGATTCAAAGAGAATGAGATGCCAGCTCCTTTCATTCAGTCAGTAGCTTCAATCATTTCTGGTATATGAATAACATGATGTTTTTCAATGGCAAAAATCAATGAATATTGTAAATGCACAAACAGTAATTTCTCCGCATTGCAAGGTGCAATTCTGAAATTTTTTGCTTTTTCCTGCTCCTCTTAGCATGATAAAGAAGATTCAAAGAGAGTGAGATGCCAGCTCCTTTCATTCAGTCAGTAGCTTCAATCATTTCTGGACGTTTTTCAATGGCAAAAATCAATGAATATTGTAAATGCACAAACAGTAAATTCTCCGCATTGCAAGGTGCAATTATGAAATTTTTTACTTTTTCCTGCTCCTCTTAGCATGATAAACAAGATTCAAAGAGAGTGAGATGCCAGCTCCTTTCATTCAGTCAGTAGCTTCAATCATTTCTGGACGTTTTTCAATGGCAAAAATCAATGAATATTGTAAATGCACAAACAGTAATTTCTCCGCATTGCAAGGTGTAATTCTGAAATTTTTTGCTTTTTCCTGCTCCTCTTAGCATGATAAAGAAGATTCAAAGAGATTGAGATGCCAGCTCCTTTCATTCAGTCAGTAGCTTCAAACATTTCTGGTATATGAATAACATGATGTTTTTCAATGGCAAAAATCAATGAATATTGTAAATGCACAAACAGTAATTTCTCCGCATTGCAAGGTGCAATTCTGAAATTTTTTGCTTTTTCCTGCTCCTCTTAGCATGATAAAGAAGATTCAAAGAGAGTGAGATGCCCGCTCCTTTCATTCAGTCAGTAGCTTCAATCATTTCTGGACGTTTTTCAATGGCAAAAATCATTGAACATTGTAAATGCACAAACAGTAATTTCTCCGCATTGCAAGGTGCAATTCTGAAATTTTTTGCTTTTTCCTGCTCCTCTTAGCATGATAAAGAAGATTCAAAGAGAGTGAGATGCCAGCTCCTTTCATTCAGTCAGTAGCTTCAAACATTTCTGATATATGAATAACATGATGTTTTTCAATGGCAAAAATCAATGAATATTGTAAATGCACAAACAGTAATTTCTCCGCATTGCAAGGTGCAATTCTGAAATTTTTTGCTTTTTCCTGCTCCTCTTAGCATGATAAAGAAGATTCAAAGAGAGTGAGATGCCAGCTCCTTTCATTCAGTCAGTAGCTTCAATCATTTCTGGACGTTTTTCAATGGCAAAAATCAATGAATATTGTAAATGCACAAACAGTAATTTCTCCACATTGCAAGGTGCAATTCTGAAATTTTTTGCTTTTTCCTGCTCCTCTTAGCATGATAAAGAAGATTCAAAGAGAGTGAGATGCCAGCTCCTTTCATTCAGTCAGTAGCTTCAATCATTTCTGGACGTTTTTCAATGGCAAAAATCAATGAATATTGTAAATGCACAAACAGTAATTTCTCCGCATTGCAAGGTGCAATTCTGAAATTTTTTGCTTTTTCCTGCTCCTCTTAGCATGATAAAGAAGATTCAAAGAGAGTGAGATGCCAGCTCCTTTCATTCAGTCAGTAGCTTCAAACATTTCTGGTATATGAATAACATGCTGTTTTTCAATGGCAAAAATCAATGAATATTGTAAATGCACAAACAGTAATTTCTCGGCATTGCAAGGTGCAATTCTGAAATTTTTTGCTTTTTCCTGCTCCTCTTAGCATGATAAAGAAGATTCAAAGAGAGTGAGATGCCAGCTCCTTTCATTCAGTCAGTAGCTTCAATCATTTCTGGACGTTTTTCAATGGCAAAAATCAATGAATATTGTAAATGCACAAACAGAAATTTCTCCGCATTGCAAGGTGCAATTCTGAAATTTTTTGCTTTTTCCTGCTCCTCTTAGCATGATAAAGAAGATTCAAAGAGAGTGAGATGCCAGCTCCTTTCATTCAGTCAGTAGCTTCAATCATTTCTGGACGTTTTTCAATGGCAAAGATCAATGAATATTGTAAATGTACAAACAGTAATTTCTCCGCATTGCAAGGTACAATTCTGAAATTTTTTGCTTTTTCCTGCTCCTCTTAGCATGATAAAGAAGATTCAAAGAGAGTGAGATGCCAGCTCCTTTCATTCAGTCAGTAGCTTCAAACATTTCTGGTATATGAATAACATGATGTTTTTCAATGGCAAAAATCAATGAATATTGCAAATGCACAAACAGTAATTTCTCCGCATTGCAAGGTGCAATTCTGAAATTTTTTGCTTTTTCCTGCTCCTCTTAGCATGATAAAGAAGATTCAAAGAGAGTGAGATGCCAGCTCCTTTCATTCAGTCAGTAGCTTCAATCATTTCTGGACGTTTTTCAGTGGCAAAAATCATTGAACATTGTAAATGCACAAACAGTAATTTCTCCGCATTGCAAGGTGCAATTCTGAAATTTTTTGCTTTTTCCTGCTCCTCTTAGCATGATAAAGAAGATTCATAGAGAATGAGATGCCAGCTCCTTTCATTCAGTCAGTAGCTTCAATCATTTCTGGTATATGAATATGATGTTTTTCAATGGCAAAAATCAATGAATATTGTAAATGCACAAACAGTAATTTCTCCGCATTGCAAGGTGCAATTCTGAAATTTTTTGCTTTTTCCTGCTCCTCTTAGCATGATAAAGAAGATTCAAAGATAGTGAGATGCCAGCTCCTTTCATTCAGTCAGTAGCTTCAATCATTTCTGGACGTTTTTCAATGGCAAAAATCAATGAATATTGTAAATGCACAAACAGTAATTTCTCCACATTGCAAGGTGCAATTCTGAAATTTTTTGCTTTTTCCTGCTCCTCTTAGCATGATAAAGAAGATTCAAAGAGAGTGAGATGCCAGCTCCTTTCATTCAGTCAGTAGCTTCAATCATTTCTGGACGTTTTTCAATGGCAAAAATCAATGAATATTGTAAATGCACAAACAGTAATTTCTCCGCATTGCAAGGTGCAATTCTGAAATTTTTTGCTTTTTCCTGCTCCTCTTAGCATGATAAAGAAGATTCAAAGAGAGTGAGATGCCAGCTCCTTTCATTCAGTCAGTAGCTTCAAACATTTCTGGTATATGAATAACATGCTGTTTTTCAATGGCAAAAATCAATGAATATTGTAAATGCACAAACAGTAATTTCTCGGCATTGCAAGGTGCAATTCTGAAATTTTTTGCTTTTTCCTGCTCCTCTTAGCATGATAAAGAAGATTCAAAGAGAGTGAGATGCCAGCTCCTTTCATTCAGTCAGTAGCTTCAATCATTTCTGGACGTTTTTCAATGGCAAAAATCAATGAATATTGTAAATGCACAAACAGAAATTTCTCCGCATTGCAAGGTGCAATTCTGAAATTTTTTGCTTTTTCCTGCTCCTCTTAGCATGATAAAGAAGATTCAAAGAGAGTGAGATGCCAGCTCCTTTCATTCAGTCAGTAGCTTCAATCATTTCTGGACGTTTTTCAATGGCAAAGATCAATGAATATTGTAAATGTACAAACAGTAATTTCTCCGCATTGCAAGGTACAATTCTGAAATTTTTTGCTTTTTCCTGCTCCTCTTAGCATGATAAAGAAGATTCAAAGAGAGTGAGATGCCAGCTCCTTTCATTCAGTCAGTAGCTTCAAACATTTCTGGTATATGAATAACATGATGTTTTTCAATGGCAAAAATCAATGAATATTGCAAATGCACAAACAGTAATTTCTCCGCATTGCAAGGTGCAATTCTGAAATTTTTTGCTTTTTCCTACTCCTCTTAGCATGATAAAGAAGATTCAAAGAGAGTGAGATGCCAGCTCCTTTCATTCAGTCAGTAGCTTCAATCATTTCTGGACGTTTTTCAGTGGCAAAAATCATTGAACATTGTAAATGCACAAACAGTAATTTCTCCGCATTGCAAGGTGCAATTCTGAAATTTTTTGCTTTTTCCTGCTCCTCTTAGCATGATAAAGAAGATTCATAGAGAATGAGATGCCAGCTCCTTTCATTCAGTCAGTAGCTTCTATCATTTCTGGTATATGAATATGATGTTTTTCAATGGCAAAAATCAATGAATATTGTAAATGCACAAACAGTAATTTCTCCGCATTGCAAGGTGCAATTCTGAAATTTTTTGCTTTTTCCTGCTCCTCTTAGCATGATAAAGAAGATTCAAAGATAGTGAGATGCCAGCTCCTTTCATTCAGTCAGTAGCTTCAATCATTTCTGGACGTTTTTCAATGGCAAAAATCAATGAATATTGTAAATGCACAAACACTAATTTCTCCGCATTGCAAGGTGCAATTCTGAAATTTTTTGCTTTTTCCTGCTCCTCTTAGCATGATAAAGAAGATTCAAAGAGAGTGAGATGCCAGCTCCTTTCATTCAGTCAGTAGCTTCAAACATTTCTGGTATATGAA
Organism: Phyllobates terribilis; assembly: GCF_046119375.1. Classification (NCBI taxonomy): domain Eukaryota; kingdom Metazoa; phylum Chordata; class Amphibia; order Anura; family Dendrobatidae; genus Phyllobates; species Phyllobates terribilis. The sequence continues at coordinate 279,599 of NW_027362893.1, forward strand.
TAACATGATGTTTTTCAATGGCAAAAATCAATGAATATTGTAAATGCACAAACAGTAATTTCTCCGCATTGCAAGGTGCAATTCTGAAATTTTTTGCTTTTTCCTGCTCCTCTTAGCATGATAAAGAAGATTCAAAGAGAGTGAGATGCCAGCTCCTTTCATTCAGTCAGTAGCTTCAATCATTTCTGGACGTTTTTCAATGGCAAAAATCAATGAATATTGTAAATGCACAAACAGAAATTTCTCCGCATTGCAAGGTGCAATTCTGAAATTTTTTGCTTTTTCCTGCTCCTCTTAGCATGATAAAGAAGATTCAAAGAGAGTGAGATGCCAGCTCCTTTCATTCAGTCAGTAGCTTCAATCATTTCTGGACGTTTTTCAATGGCAAAGATCAATGAATATTGTAAATGTACAAACAGTAATTTCTCCGCATTGCAAGGTGCAATTCTGAAATTTTTTGCTTTTTCCTGCTCCTCTTAGCATGATAAAGAAGATTCAAAGAGAGTGAGATGCCAGCTCCTTTCATTCAGTCAGTAGCTTCAAACATTTCTGGTATATGAATAACATGATGTTTTTCAATGGCAAAAATCAATGAATATTGTAAATGCACAAACAGTAATTTCTCCGCATTGCAAGGTGCAATTCTGAAATTTTTTGCTTTTTCCTGCTCCTCTTAGCATGATAAAGAAGATTCAAAGAGAGTGAGATGCCAGCTCCTTTCATTCAGTCAGTAGCTTCAATAATTTCTGGACGTTTTTCAATGGCAAAAATCATTGAACATTGTAAATGCACAAACAGTAATTTCTCCGCATTGCAAGGTGCAATTCTGAAATTTTTTGCTTTTTCCTGCTCCTCTTAGCATGATAAAGAAGATTCAAAGAGAATGAGATGCCAGCTCCTTTCATTCAGTCAGTAGCTTCAATCATTTCTGGTATATGAATAACATGATGTTTTTCAATGGCAAAAATCAATGAATATTGTAAATGCACAAACAGTAATTTCTCCGCATTGCAAGGTGCAATTCTGAAATTTTTTGCTTTTTCCTGCTCCTCTTAGCATGATAAAGAAGATTCAAAGAGAGTGAGATGCCAGCTCCTTTCATTCAGTCAGTAGCTTCAATCATCTCTGGACGTTTTTCAATGGCAAAAATCAATGAATATTGTAAATGCACAAACAGTAAATTCTCCGCATTGCAAGGTGCAATTATGAAATTTTTTACTTTTTCCTGCTCCTCTTAGCATGATAAACAAGATTCAAAGAGAGTGAGATGCCAGCTCCTTTCATTCAGTCAGTAGCTTCAATCATTTCTGGACGTTTTTCAATGGCAAAAATCAATGAATATTGTAAATGCACAAACAGTAATTTCTCCGCATTGCAAGGTGTAATTCTGAAATTTTTTGCTTTTTCCTGCTCCTCTTAGCATGATAAAGAAGATTCAAAGAGAGTGAGATGCCAGCTCCTTTCATTCAGTCAGTAGCTTCAAACATTTCTGGTATATGAATAACATGATGTTTTTCAATGGCAAAAATCAATGAATATTGTAAATGCACAAACAGTAATTTCTCCGCATTGCAAGGTGCAATTCTGAAATTTTTTGCTTTTTCCTGCTCCTCTTAGCATGATAAAGAAGATTCAAAGAGAGTGAGATGCCAGCTCCTTTCATTCAGTCAGTAGCTTCAAACATTTCTGGTATATGAATAACATGATGTTTTTCAATGGCAAAAATCAATGAATATTGTAAATGCACAAACAGTAATTTCTCCGCATTGCAAGGTGCAATTCTGAAATTTTTTGCTTTTTCCTGCTCCTCTTAGCATGATAAAGAAGATTCAAAGAGAGTGAGATGCCAGCTCCTTTCATTCAGTCAGTAGCTTCAATCATTTCTGGACGTTTTTCAATGGCAAAAATCAATGAATATTGTAAATGCACAAACAGTAATTTCTCCACATTGCAAGGTGCAATTCTGAAATTTTTTGCTTTTTCCTGCTCCTCTTAGCATGATAAAGAAGATTCAAAGAGAGTGAGATGCCAGCTCCTTTCATTCAGTCAGTAGCTTCAATCATTTCTGGACGTTTTTCAATGGCAAAAATCAATGAATATTGTAAATCCACAAACAGTAATTTCTCCGCATTGCAAGGTGCAATTCTGAAATTTTTTGCTTTTTCCTGCTCCTCTTAGCATGATAAAGAAGATTCAAAGAGAGTGAGATGCCAGCTCCTTTCATTCAGTCAGTAGCTTCAATCATTTCTGGACGTTTTTCAATGGCAAAGATCAATGAATATTGTAAATGTACAAACAGTAATTTCTCCGCATTGCAAGGTGCAATTCTGAAATTTTTTGCTTTTTCCTGCTCCTCTTAGCATGATAAAGAAGATTCAAAGAGAGTGAGATGCCAGCTCCTTTCATTCAGTCAGTAGCTTCAAACATTTCTTGTATATGAATAACATGATGTTTTTCAATGGCAAAAATCAATGAATATTGTAAATGCACAAACAGTAATTTCTCCGCATTGCAAGGTGCAATTCTGAAATTTTTTGCTTTTTCCTGCTCCTCTTAGCATGATAAAAAAGATTCAAAGAGAGTGAGATGCCAGCTCCTTTCATTCAGTCAGTACCTTCAATCATTTCTGGACGTTTTTCAATGGCAAAAATCATTGAACATTGTAAATGCACAAACAGTAATTTCTCCGCATTGCAAGGTGCAATTCTGAAATTTTTTGCTTTTTCCTGCTCCTCTTAGCATGATAAAGAAGATTCAAAGAGAATGAGATGCCAGCTCCTTTCATTCAGTCAGTAGCTTCAATCATTTCTGGTATATGAATAACATGATGTTTTTCAATGGCAAAAATCAATGAATATTGTAAATGCACAAACAGTAATTTCTCCGCATTGCAAGGTGCAATTCTGAAATTTTTTGCTTTTTCCTGCTCCTCTTAGCATGATAAAGAAGATTCAAAGAGAGTGAGATGCCAGCTCCTTTCATTCAGTCAGTAGCTTCAATCATTTCTGGACGTTTTTCAATGGCAAAAATCAATGAATATTGTAAATGCACAAACAGTAATTTCTCCGCATTGCAAGGTGCAATTCTGAAATTTTTTGCTTTTTCCTGCTCCTCTTAGCATGATAAAGAAGATTCAAAGAGAGTGAGATGCCAGCTCCTTTCATTCAGTCAGTAGCTTCAAACATTTCTGGTATATGAATAACGATGTTTTTCAATGGCAAAAATCAATGAATATTGTAAATGCACAAACAGTAATTTCTCCGCATTGCAAGGTGCAATTCTGAAATTTTTTGCTTTTTCCTGCTCCTCTTAGCATGATAAAGAAGATTCAAAGAGAGTGAGATGCCAGCTCCTTTCATTCAGTCAGTAGCTTCAATCATTTCTGGACATTTTTCAATGGCAAAAATCATTGAATATTGTAAATGCACAAACAGAAATTTCTCCGCATTGCAAGGTGCAATTCTGAAATTTTTTGCTTTTTCCTGCTCCTCTTAGCATGATAAAGAAGATTCAAAGAGAGTGAGATGCCAGCTCCTTTCATTCAGTCAGTAGCTTCAATCATTTCTGGACGTTTTTCAATGGCAAAGATCAATGAATATTGTAAATGTACAAACAGTAATTTCTCCGCATTGCAAGGTGCAATTCTGAAATTTTTTGCTTTTTCCTGCTCCTCTTAGCATGATAAAGAAGATTCAAAGAGAATGAGATGCCAGCTCCTTTCATTCAGTCAGTAGCTTCAAACATTTCTGGTATATGAATAACATGATGTTTTTCAATGGCAAAAATCAATGAATATTGTAAATGCACAAACAGTAATTTCTCCGCATTGCAAGGTGAAATTCTGAAATTTTTTGCTTTTTCCTGCTCCTTTTAGCATGATAAAGAAGATTTAAAGAGAGTGAGATGCCAGCTCCTTTCATTCAGTCAGTAGCTTCAATCATTTCTGGACGTTTTTCAATGGCAAAAATCATTGAACATTGTAAATGCACAAACAGTAATTTCTCCGCATTGCAAGGTGCAATTCTGAAATTTTTTGCTTTTTCCTGCTCCTCTTAGCATGATAAAGAAGATTCAAAGAGAATGAGATACCAGGTCCTTTCATTCAGTCAGTAGCTTCAATCATTTCTGGTATATGAATAACATGATGTTTTTCAATGGCAAAAATCAATGAATATTGTAAATGCACAAACAGTAATTTCTCCGCATTGCAAGGTGCAATTCTGAAATTTTTTGCTTTTTCCTGCTCCTCTTAGCATGATAAAGAAGATTCAAAGAGAGTGAGATGCCAGCTCCTTTCATTCAGTCAGTAGCTTCAATCATTTCTGGACGTTTTTCAATGGCAAAAATCAATGAATATTGTAAATGCACAAACAGTAATTTCTCCGCATTGCAAGGTGCAATTATGAAATTTTTTACTTTTTCCTGCTCCTCTTAGCATGATAAACAAGATTCAAAGAGAGTGAGATGCCAGCTCCTTTCATTCAGTCAGTAGCTTCAATCATTTCTGGACGTTTTTCAAAGGCAAAAATCAATGAATATTGTAAATGCACAAACAGTAATTTCTCCGCATTGCAAGGTGCAATTCTGAAATTTTTTGCTTTTTCCTGCTCCTCTTAGCATGATAAAGAAGATTCAAAGAGAGTGAGATGCCAGCTCCTTTCATTCAGTCAGTAGCTTCAAACATTTCTGGTATATGAATAACATGATGTTTTTCAATGGCAAAAATCAATGAATATTGTAAATGCACAAACAGTAATTTCTCCGCATTGCAAGGTGCAATTCTGAAATTTTTTGCTTTTTCCTGCTCCTCTTAGCATGATAAAGAAGATTCAAAGAGAGTGAGATGCCAGCTCCTTTCATTCAGTCAGTAGCTTCAATCATTTCTGGACGTTTTTCAATGGCAAACATCAATGAATATTGTAAATGCACAAACAGTAATTTCTCCACATTGCAAGGTGCAATTCTGAAATTTTTTGCTTTTTCCTGCTCCTCTTAGCATGATAAAGAAGAATCAAAGAGAGTGAGATGCCAGCTCCTTTCATTCAGTCAGTAGCTTCAATCATTTCTGGACGTTTTTCAATGGCAAAAATCAATGAATATTGTAAATGCACAGACAGTAATTTCTCCGCATTGCAAGGTGCAATTCTGAAATTTTTTGCTTTTTCCTGCTCCTCTTAGCATGATAAAGAAGATTCAAAGAGAGTGAGATGCCAGCTCCTTTCATTCAGTCAGTAGCTTCAAACATTTCTGGTATATGAATAACATGATGTTTTTCAATGGCAAAAATCAATGAATATTGTAAAATGCACAAACAGTAATTTCTCCACATTGCAAGGTGCAATTCTGAAATTTTTTGCTTTTTCCTGCTCCTCTTAGCATGATAAAGAAGATTCAAAGAGAGTGAGATGCCAGCTCCTTTCATTCAGTCAGTAGCTTCAATCATTTCTGGACGTTTTTCAATGGCAAAAATCAATGAATATTGTAAATGCACAAACAGTAATTTCTCCGCATTGCAAGGTGCAATTCTGAATTTTTTTGCTTTTTCCTGCTCCTCTTAGCATGATAAAGAAGTTTCAAAGAGAGTGAGATGCCAGCTCCTTTCATTCAGTCAGTAGCTTCAAACATTTCTGGTATATGAATAACATGATGTTTTTCAATGGCAAAAATCAATGAATATTGTAAATGCACAAACAGTAATTTCTCCGCATTGCAAGTGCAATTCTGAAATTTTTTGCTTTTTCCTGCTCCTCTTAGCATGATAAAGAAGATTCAAAGAGAGTGAGATGCCAGCTCCTTTCATTCAGTCAGTAGCTTCAATCATTTCTGTACGTTTTTCAATGGCAAAAATCAATGAATATTGTAAATGCACAAACAGTAATTTCTCCGCATTGCAAGGTGCAATTCTGAAATTTTTTGCTTTTTCCTGCTCCTCTTAGCATGATAAAGAAGATTCAAAGAGAGTGAGATGCCAGCTCCTTTCATTTAGTCAGTAGCTTCAAACATTTCTGGTATATGAATAACATGATGTTTTTCAATGGCAAAAATCAATGAATATTGTAAATGCACAAACAGTAATTTCTCCGCATTGCAAGGTGCAATTCTGAAATTTTTTGCTTTTTCCTGCTCCTCTTAGCATGATAAAGAAGATTCAAAGAGAGTGAGATGCCAGCTCCTTTCATTCAGTCAGTAGCTTCAATCATTTCTGGACGTTTTTCAATGGCAAAAATCATTGAATATTGTAAATGCACAAACAGTAATTTCTCCGCAATGCAAGGTGCAATTCTGAAATTTTTTGCTTTTTCCTGCTCCTCTTAGCATGATAAAGAAGATTCAAAGAGAGTGAGATGCCAGCTCCTTTCATTCAGTCAGTAGCTTCAAACATTTCTGGTATATGAATAACGATGTTTTTCAATGGCAAAAATCAATGAATATTGTAAATGCACAAACAGTAATTTCTCCGCATTGCAAGGTGCAATTCTGAATTTTTTTGCTTTTTCCTGCTCCTCTTAGCATGATAAAGAAGATTCAAAGAGAGTGAGATGCCAGCTCCTTTCATTCAGTCAGTAGCTTCAATCATTTCTGGACGTTTTTCAATGGCAAAAATCAATGAATATTGTAAATGCACAAACAGTAATTTCTCCACATTGCAAGGTGCAATTCTGAAATTTTTTGCTTTTTCCTGCTCCTCTTAGCATGATAAAGAAGATTCAAAGAGAGTGAGATGCCAGCTCCTTTCATTCAGTCAGTAGCTTCAATCATTTCTGGACGTTTTTCAATGGCAAAAATCAATGAATATTGTAAATGCACAAACAGTAATTTCTCCGCATTGCAAGGCGCAATTCTGAAATTTTTTGCTTTTTCCTGCTCCTCTTAGCATGATAAAGAAGATTCAAAGAGAGTGAGATGCCAGCTCCTTTCATTCAGTCAGTAGCTTCAAACATTTCTGGTATATGAATAACATGATGTTTTTCAATGGCAAAAATCAATGAATATTGTAAATGCACAAACAGTAATTTCTCCGCATTGCAAGGTGCAATTCTGAAATTTTTTGCTTTTTCCTGCCCCTCTTAGCATGATAAAGAAGATTCAAAGAGAGTGAGATGCCAGCTCCTTTCATTCAGTCAGTAGCTTCAATCATTTCTGGACGTTTTTCAATGGCAAAAATCATTGAATATTGTAAATGCACAAACAGAAATTTCTCCGCATTGCAAGGTGCAATTCTGAAATTTTTTGCTTTTTCCTGCTCCTCTTAGCATGATAAAGAAGATTCAAAGAGAGTGAGATGCCAGCTCCTTTCATTCAGTCAGTAGCTTCAATCATTTCTGGACGTTTTTCAATGGCAAAGATCAATGAATATTGTAAATGTACAAACAGTAATTTCTCCGCATTGCAAGGTGCAATTCTGAAATTTTTTGCTTTTTCCTGCTCCTCTTAGCATGATAAAGAAGATTCAAGGAGAGTGAGATGCCAGCTCCTTTCATTCAGTCAGTAGCTTCAAACATTTCTGGTATATGAATAACATGATGTTTTTCAATGGCAAAAATCAATGAATATTGTAAATGCACAAACAGTAATTTCTCCGCATTGCAAGGTGCAATTCTGAAATTTTTTGCTTTTTCCTGCTCCTCTTAGCATGATAAAGAAGATTCAAAGAGAGTGAGATGCCAGCTCCTTTCATTCAGTCAGTAGCTTCAATCATTTCTGGACGTTTTTCAATGGCAAAAATCAATGAATATTGTAAATGCACAAACAGTAATTTCTCCGCATTGCAAGGTGCAATTATGAAATTTTTTACTTTTTCCTGCTCCTCTTAGCATGATAAACAAAATTCAAAGAGAGTGAGATGCCAGCTCCTTTCATTCAGTCAGTAGCTTCAAACATTTCTGGTATATGAATAACATGATGTTTTTCAATGGCAAAAATCAATGAATATTGTAAATGCACAAACAGTAATTTCTCCGCATTGCAAGGTGCAATTCTGAAATTTTTTGCTTTTTCCTGCTCCTCTTAGCATGATAAAGAAGATTCAAAGAGAGTGAGATGCCAGCTCCTTTCATTCAGTCAGTAGCTTCAATCATTTCTGGACGTTTTTCAATGGCAAAAATCAATGAATATTGTAAATGCACAAACAGTAATTTCTCCGCATTGCAAGGTGCAATTATGAAATTTTTTACTTTTTCCTGCTCCTCTTAGCATGATAAACAAAATTCAAAGAGAGTGAGATGCCAGCTCCTTTCATTCAGTCAGTAGCTTCAATCATTTCTGGACGTTTTTCAATGGCAAAAATCAATGAATATTGTAAATGCACAAACAGTAATTTCTCCGCATTGCAAGGTGCAATTCTGAAATTTTTTGCTTTTTCCTGCTCCTCTTAGCATGATAAAGAAGATTCAAAGAGAGTGAGATGCCAGGTCCTTTCATTCAGTCAGTAGCTTCAAACATTTCTGGTATATGAATAACATGATGTTTTTCAATGGCAAAAATCAATGAATATTGTAAATGCACAAACAGTAATTTCTCCGCATTGCAAGGTGCAATTCTGAAATTTTTTGCTTTTTCCTGCTCCTCTTAGCATGATAAAGAAGATTCAAAGAGAGTGAGATGCCAGCTCCTTTCATTCAGTCAGTAGCTTCAATCATTTCTGGACGTTTTTCAATGGCAAAAATCAATGAATATTGTAAATGCACAAACAGTAATTTCTCCACATTGCAAGGTGCAATTCTGAAATTTTTTGCTTTTTCCTGCTCCTCTTAGCATGATAAAGAAGAATCAAAGAGAGTGAGATGCCAGCTCCTTTCATTCAGTCAGTAGCTTCAATCATTTCTGGACGTTTTTCAATGGCAAAAATCAATGAATATTGTAAATGCACAGACAGTAATTTCTCCGCATTGCAAGGTGCAATTCTGAAATTTTTTGCTTTTTCCTGCTCCTCTTAGCATGATAAAGAAGATTCAAAGAGAGTGAGATGCCAGCTCCTTTCATTCAGTCAGTAGCTTCAAACATTTCTGGTATATGAATAACATGATGTTTTTCAATGGCAAAAATCAATGAATATTGTAAATGCACAAACAGTAATTTCTCCACATTGCAAGGTGCAATTCTGAAATTTTTTGCTTTTTCCTGCTCCTCTTAGCATGATAAAGAAGATTCAAAGAGAGTGAGATGCCAGCTCCTTTCATTCAGTCAGTAGCTTCAATCATTTCTGGACGTTTTTCAATGGCAAAAATCAATGAATATTGTAAATGCACAAACAGTAATTTCTCCACATTGCAAGGTGCAATTCTGAAATTTTTTGCTTTTTCCTGCTCCTCTTAGCATGATAAAGAAGAATCAAAGAGAGTGAGATGCCAGCTCCTTTCATTCAGTCAGTAGCTTCAATCATTTCTGGACGTTTTTCAATGGCAAAAATCAATGAATATTGTAAATGCACAGACAGTAATTTCTCCGCATTGCAAGGTGCAATTCTGAAATTTTTTGCTTTTTCCTGCTCCTCTTAGAATGATAAAGAAGATTCAAAGAGAGTGAGATGCCAGCTCCTTTCATTCAGTCAGTAGCTTCAATCATTTCTGGACGTTTTTCAATGGCAAAAATCAATGAATATTGTAAATGCACAAACAGTAATTTCTCCGCATTGCAAGGTGCAATTCTGAATTTTTTTGCTTTTTCCTGCTCCTCTTAGCATGATAAAGAAGATTCAAAGAGAGTGAGATGCCAGCTCCTTTCATTCAGTCAGTAGCTTCAAACATTTCTGGTATATGAATAACATGATGTTTTTCAATGGCAAAAATCAATGAATATTGTAAATGCACAAACAGTAATTTCTCCGCATTGCAAGGTGCAATTCTGAAATTTTTTGCTTTTTCCTGCTCCTCTTAGCATGATAAAGAAGATTCAAAGAGAGTGAGATGCCAGCTCCTTTCATTTAGTCAGTAGCTTCAAACATTTCTGGTATATGAATAACATGATGTTTTTCAATGGCAAAAATCAATGAATATTGTAAATGCACAAACAGTAATTTCTCCGCATTGCAAGGTGCAATTCTGAAATTTTTTGCTTTTTCCTGCTCCTCTTAGCATGATAAAGAAGATTCAAAGAGAGTGAGATGCCAGCTCCTTTCATTCAGTCAGTAGCTTCAATCATTTCTGGACGTTTTTCAATGGCAAAAATCATTGAATATTGTAAATGCACAAACAGTAATTTCTCCGCATTGCAAGGTGCAATTCTGAAATTTTTTGCTTTTTCCTGCTCCTCTTAGCATGATAAAGAAGATTCAAAGAGAGTGAGATGCCAGCTCCTTTCATTCAGTCAGTAGCTTCAAACATTTCTGGTATATGAATAACGATGTTTTTCAATGGCAAAAATCAATGAATATTGTAAATGCACAAACACTAATTTTTCCGCATTGCAAAGTGCAATTCTGAATTTTTTTGCTTTTTCCTGCTCCTCTTAGCATGATAAAGAAGATTCAAAGAGAGTGAGATGCCAGCTCCTTTCATTCAGTCAGTAGCTTCAATCATTTCTGGACGTTTTTCAATGGCAAAAATCAATGAATATTGTAAATGCACAAACAGTAATTTCTCCACATTGCAAGGTGCAATTCTGAAATTTTTTGCTTTTTCCTGCTCCTCTTAGCATGATAAAGAAGATTCAAAGAGAGTGAGATGCCAGCTCCTTTCATTCAGTCAGTAGCTTCAATCATTTCTGGACGTTTTTCAATGGCAAAAATCAATGAATATTGTAAATGCACAAACAGTAATTTCTCCGCATTGCAAGGCGCAATTCTGAAATTTTTTGCTTTTTCCTGCTCCTCTTAGCATGATAAAGAAGATTCAAAGAGAGTGAGATGCCAGCTCCTTTCATTCAGTCAGTAGCTTCAAACATTTCTGGTATATGAATAACATGATGTTTTTCAATGGCAAAAATCAATGAATATTGTAAATGCACAAACAGTAATTTCTCCGCATTGCAAGGTGCAATTCTGAAATTTTTTGCTTTTTCCTGCTCCTCTTAGCATGATAAAGAAGATTCAAAGAGAGTGAGATGCCAGCTCCTTTCATTCAGTCAGTAGCTTCAATCATTTCTGGACGTTTTTCAATGGCAAAAATCATTGAATATTGTAAATGCACAAACAGAAATTTCTCCGCATTGCAAGGTGCAATTCTGAAATTTTTTGCTTTTTCCTGCTCCTCTTAGCATGATAAAGAAGATTCAAGGAGAGTGAGATGCCAGCTTCTTTCATTCAGTCAGTAGCTTCAATCATTTCTGGACGTTTTTCAATGGCAAAGATCAATGAATATTGTAAATGTACAAACAGTAATTTCTCCGCATTGCAAGGTGCAATTCTGAAATTTTTTGCTTTTTCCTGCTCCTCTTAGCATGATAAAGAAGATTCAAAGAGAGTGAGATGCCAGCTCCTTTCATTCAGTCAGTAGCTTCAAACATTTCTGGTATATGAATAACATGATGTTTTTCAATGGCAAAAATCAATGAATATTGTAAATGCACAAACAGTAATTTCTCCGCATTGCAAGGTGCAATTCTGAAATTTTTTGCTTTTTCCTGCTCCTCTTAGCATGATAAAGAAGATTCAAAGAGAGTGAGATGCCAGCTCCTTTCATTCAGTCAGTAGCTTCAATCATTTCTGGACGTTTTTCAATGGCAAAAATCATTGAACATTGTAAATGCACAAACAGTATTTTCTCCGCATTGCAAGGTGCAATTCTGAAATTTTTTGCTTTTTCCTGCTCCTCTTAGCATGATAAAGAAGATTCAAAGAGAATGAGATGCCAGCTCCTTTCATTCAGTCAGTAGCTTCAATCATTTCTGGTATATGAATAACATGATGTTTTTCAATGGCAAAAATCAATGAATATTGTAAATGCACAAACAGTAATTTCTCCGCATTGCAAGGTGCAATTCTGAAATTTTTTGCTTTTTCCTGCTCCTCTTAGCATGATAAAGAAGATTCAAAGAGAGTGAGATGCCAGCTACTTTCATTCAGTCAGTAGATTCAAACATTTCTGGTATATGAATAACATGATGTTTTTCAATGGCAAAAATCAATGAATATTGTAAATGCACAAACAGTAATTTCTCCGCATTGCAAGGTGCAATTCTGAAATTTTTTGCTTTTTCCTGCTCCTCTTAGCATGATAAAGAAGATTCAAAGAGAGTGAGATGCCAGCTCCTTTCATTCAGTCAGTAGCTTCAATCATTTCTGGACGTTTTTCAATGGCAAAAATCATTGAACATTGTAAATGCACATACAGTAATTTCTCCACATTGCAAGGTGCAATTCTGAAATTTTTTGCTTTTTCCTGCTCCTCTTAGCATGATAAAGAAGATTCAAAGAGAATGAGATGCCAGCTCCTTTCATTCAGTCAGTAGCTTCAATCATTTCTGGTATATGAATAACATGATGTTTTTCAATGGCAAAAATCAATGAATATTGTAAATGCACAAACAGTAATTTCTCCGCATTGCAAGGTGCAATTCTGAAATTTTTTGCTTTTTCCTGCTCCTCTTAGCATGATAAAGAAGATTCAAAGAGAGTGAGATGCCAGCTCCTTTCATTCAGTCAGTAGCTTCAATCATTTCTGGACGTTTTTCAATGGCAAAAATCAATGAATATTGTAAATGCACAAACAGTAATTTCTCCGCATTGCAAGGTGCAATTATGAAATTTTTTACTTTTTCCTGCTCCTCTTAGCATGATAAACAAAATTCAAAGAGAGTGAGATGCCAGCTCCTTTCATTCAGTCAGTAGCTTCAATCATTTCTGGACATTTTTCAATGGCAAAAATCAATGAATATTGTAAATGCACAAACAGTAATTTCTCCGCATTGCAAGGTGCAATTCTGAAATTTTTTGCTTTTTCCTGCTCCTCTTAGCATGATAAAGAAGATTCAAAGAGAGTGAGATGCCAGCTCCTTTCATTCAGTCAGTAGCTTCAAACATTTCTGGTATTTGAATAACATGATGTTTTTCAATGGCAAAAATCAATGAATATTGTAAATGCACAAACAGTAATTTCTCCGCATTGCAAGGTGCAATTCTGAAATTTTTTGCTTTTTCCTGCTCCTCTTAGCATGATAAAGAAGATTCAAAGAGAGTGAGATGCCAGCTCCTTTCATTCAGTCAGTAGCTTCAATCATTTCTGGACGTTTTTCAATGGCAAAAATCAATGAATATTGTAAATGCACAAACAGTAATTTCTCCACATTGCAAGGTGCAATTCTGAAATTTTTTGCTTTTTCCTGCTCCTCTTAGCATGATAAAGAAGAATCAAAGAGAGTGAGATGCCAGCTCCTTTCATTCAGTCAGTAGCTTCAATCATTTCTGGACGTTTTTCAATGGCAAAAATCAATGAATATTGTAAATGCACAGACAGTAATTTCTCCGCATTGCAAGGTGCAATTCTGAAATTTTTTGCTTTTTCCTGCTCCTCTTAGCATGATAAAGAAGATTCAAAGAGAGTGAGATGCCAGCTCCTTTCATTCAGTCAGTAGCTTCAAACATTTCTGGTATATGAATAACATGTTTTTCAATGGCAAAAATCAATGAATATTGTAAATGCACAAATAGTAATTTCTCCGCATTGCAAGTGCAATTCTGAAATTTTTTGCTTTTTCCTGCTCCTCTTAGCATGATAAAGAAGATTCAAAGAGAGTGAGATGCCAGCTCCTTTCATTCAGTCAGTAGCTTCAATCATTTCTGGACGTTTTTCAATGGCAAAAATCAATGAATATTGTAAATGCACAAACAGTAATTTCTCCGCATTGCAAGGTGCAATTCTGAAATTTTTTGCTTTTTCCTGCTCCTCTTAGCATGATAAAGAAGATTCAAAGAGAGTGAGATGCCAGCTCCTTTCATTCAGTCAGTAGCTTCAATCATTTCTGGACGTTTTTCAATGGCAAAAATCAATGAATATTGTAAATGCACAAACAGTAATTTCTCCGCATTGCAAGGTGCAATTCTGAAATTTTTTGCTTTTTCCTGCTCCTCTTAGCATGATAAACAAGATTCAAAGAGAGTGAGATGCCAGCTCCTTTCATTCAGTCAGTAGCTTCAATCATTTCTGGACGTTTTTCAATGGCAAAAATCAATGAATATTGTAAATGCACAAACAGTAATTTCTCCGCATTGCAAGGTGCAATTCTGAAATTTTTTGCTTTTTCCTGCTCCTCTTAGCATGATAAAGAAGATTCAAAGAGAGTGAGATGCCAGCTCCTTTCATTCAGTCAGTAGCTTCAAACATTTCTGGTATATGAATAACATGATGTTTTTCAATGGCAAAAATCAATGAATATTGTAAATGCACAAACAGTAATTTCTCCGCATTGCAAGGTGCAATTCTGAAATTTTTTGCTTTTTCCTGCTCCTCTTAGCATGATAAAGAAGATTCAAAGAGAGTGAGATGCCAGCTCCTTTCATTCAGTCAGTAGCTTAAATCATTTCTGGACGTTTTTCAATGGCAAAAATCAATGAATATTGTAAATGCACAAACAGTAATTTCTCCGCATTGCAAGGTGCAATTCTGAAATTTTTTGCTTTTTCCTGCTCCTCTTAGCATGATAAAGAAGATTCAAAGAGAGTGAGATGCCAGCTCCTTTCATTCAGTCAGTAGCTTCAAACATTTCTGGTATATGAATAACATGATGTTTTTCAATGGCAAAAATCAATGAATATTGTAAATGCACAAACAGTAATTTCTCCGCATTGCAAGGTGCAATTCTGAAATTTTTTGCTTTTTCCTGCTCCTCTTAGCATGATAAAGAAGATTCAAAGAGAGTGAGATGCCAGCTCCTTTCATTCAGTCAGTAGCTTCAATCATTTCTGGACGTTTTTCAATGGCAAAAATCAATGAATATTGTAAATGCACAAACAGAAATTTCTCCGCATTGCAAGGTGCAATTCTGAAATTTTTTGCTTTTTCCTGCTCCTCTTAGCATGATAAAGAAGATTCAAAGAGAGTGAGATGCCAGCTCCTTTCATTCAGTCAGTAGCTTCAATCATTTCTGGACGTTTTTCAATGGCAAAGATCAATGAATATTGTAAATGTACAAACAGTAATTTCTCCGTATTGCAAGTTGCAATTCTGAAATTTTTTGCTTTTTCCTGCTCCTCTTAGCATGATAAAGAAGATTCAAAGAGAGTGAGATGCCAGCTCCTTTCATTCAGTCAGTAGCTTCAAACATTTCTGGTATATGAATAACATGATGTTTTTCAATGGCAAAAATCAATGAATATTGTAAATGCACAAACAGTAATTTCTCCGCATTGCAAGGTGCAATTCTGAAATTTTTTGCTTTTTCCTGCTCCTCTTAGCATGATAAAGAAGATTCAAAGAGAGTGAGATGCCAGCTCCTTTCATTCAGTCAGTAGCTTCAATAATTTCTGGACGTTTTTCAATGGCAAAAATCATTGAACATTGTAAATGCACAAACAGTAATTTCTCCGCATTGCAAGGTGCAATTCTGAAATTTTTTGCTTTTTCCTGCTCCTCTTAGCATGATAAAGAAGATTCAAAGAGAATGAGATGCCAGGTCCTTTCATTCAGTCAGTAGCTTCAATCATTTCTGGTATATGAATAACATGATGTTTTTCAATGGCAAAAATCAATGAATATTGTAAATGCACAAACAGTAATTTCTCCGCATTGCAAGGTGCAATTCGAAATTTTTTGCTTTTTCCTGCTCCTCTTAGCATGATAAAGAAGATTCAAAGAGAGTGAGATGCCAGCTCCTTTCATTCAGTCAGTAGCTTCAATCATTTCTGGACGTTTTTCAATGGCAAAAATCAATGAATATTGTAAATGCACAAACAGTAAATTCTCCGCATTGCAAGGTGCAATTATGAAATTTTTTACTTTTTCCTGCTCCTCTTAGCATGATAAACAAGATTCAAAGAGAGTGAGATGCCAGCTCCTTTCATTCAGTCAGTAGCTTCAATCATTTCTGGACGTTTTTCAATGGCAAAAATCAATGAATATTGTAAATGCACAAACAGTAATTTCTCCGCATTGCAAGGTGTAATTCTGAAATTTTTTGCTTTTTCCTGCTCCTCTTAGCATGATAAAGAAGATTCAAAGAGAGTGAGATGCCAGCTCCTTTCATTCAGTCAGTAGCTTCAAACATTTCTGGTATATGAATAACATGATGTTTTTCAATGGCAAAAATCAATGAATATTGTAAATGCACAAACAGTAATTTCTCCGCATTGCAAGGTGCAATTCTGAAATTTTTTGCTTTTTCCTGCTCCTCTTAGCATGATAAAGAAGATTCAAAGAGAGTGAGATGCCCGCTCCTTTCATTCAGTCAGTAGCTTCAATCATTTCTGGACGTTTTTCAATGGCAAAAATCATTGAACATTGTAAATGCACAAACAGTAATTTCTCCGCATTGCAAGGTGCAATTCTGAAATTTTTTGCTTTTTCCTGCTCCTCTTAGCATGATAAAGAAGATTCAAAGAGAGTGAGATGCCAGCTCCTTTCATTCAGTCAGTAGCTTCAAACATTTCTGGTATATGAATAACATGATGTTTTTCAATGGCAAAAATCAATGAATATTGTAAATGCACAAACAGTAATTTCTCCGCATTGCAATTTGCAATTCTGAAATTTTTTGCTTTTTCCTGCTCCTCTTAGCATGATAAAGAAGATTCAAAGAGAGTGAGATGCCAGCTCCTTTCATTCAGTCAGTAGCTTCAATCATTTCTGGACGTTTTTCAATGGCAAAAATCAATGAATATTGTAAATGCACAAACAGTAATTTCTCCGCATTGCAAGGTGCAATTCTGAAATTTTTTGCTTTTTCCTGCTCCTCTTTGCATGATAAAGAAGATTCAAAGAGAGTGAGATGCCAGCTCCTTTCATTCAGTCAGTAGCTTCAAACATTTCTGGTATATGAATAACATGATGTTTTTCAATGGCAAAATTCAATGAATATTGTAAATGCACAAACAGTAATTTCTCCGCATTGCAAGGTGCAATTCTGAAATTTTTTGCTTTTTCCTGCTCCTCTTAGCATGATAAAGAAGATTCAAAGAGAGTGAGATGCCAGCTCCTTTCATTCAGTCAGTAGCTTCAATCATTTCTGGACGTTTTTCAATGGCAAAAATCAATGAATATTGTAAATGCACAAACAGAAATTTCTCCGCATTGCAAGGTGCAATTCTGAAATTTTTTGCTTTTTCCTGCTCCTCTTAGCATGATAAAGAAGATTCAAAGAGAGTGAGATGCCAGCTCCTTTCATTCAGTCAGTAGCTTCAATCATTTCTGGACGTTTTTCAATGGCAAAAATCAATGAATATTGTAAATGCACAAACAGTAATTTCTCCGCATTGCAAGGTGTAATTCTGAAATTTTTTGCTTTTTCCTGCTCCTCTTAGCATGATAAAGAAGATTCAAAGAGAGTGAGATGCCAGCTCCTTTCATTCAGTCAGTAGCTTCAAACATTTCTGGTATATGAATAACATGATGTTTTTCAATGGCAAAAATCAATGAATATTGTAAATGCACAAACAGTAATTTCTCCGCATTGCAAGGTGCAATTCTGAAATTTTTTGCTTTTTCCTGCTCCTCTTAGCATGATAAAGAAGATTCAAAGAGAGTGAGATGCCCGCTCCTTTCATTCAGTCAGTAGCTTCAATCATTTCTGGACGTTTTTCAATGGCAAAAATCATTGAACATTGTAAATGCACAAACAGTAATTTCTCCGCATTGCAAGGTGCAATTCTGAAATTTTTTGCTTTTTCCTGCTCCTCTTAGCATGATAAAGAAGATTCAAAAAGAGTGAGATGCCAGCTCCTTTCATTCAGTCAGTAGCTTCAAACATTTCTGGTATATGAATAACATGATGTTTTTCAATGGCAAAAATCAATGAATATTGTAAATGCACAAACAGTAATTTCTCCGCATTGCAAGGTGCAATTCTGAAATTTTTTGCTTTTTCCTGCTCCTCTTAGCATGATAAAGAAGATTCAAAGAGAGTGAGATGCCAGCTCCTTTCATTCAGTCAGTAGCTTCAATCATTTCTGGACGTTTTTCAATGGCAAAAATCAATGAATATTGTAAATGCACAAACAGTAATTTCTCCACATTGCAAGGTGCAATTCTGAAATTTTTTGCTTTTTCCTGCTCCTCTTAGCATGATAAAGAAGATTCAAAGAGAGTGAGATGCCAGCTCCTTTCATTCAGTCAGTAGCTTCAATCATTTCTGGACGTTTTTCAATGGCAAAAATCAATGAATATTGTAAATGCACAAACAGAAATTTCTCCGCATTGCAAGGTGCAATTCTGAAATTTTTTGCTTTTTCCTGCTCCTCTTAGCATGATAAAGAAGATTCAAAGAGAGTGAGATGCCAGCTCCTTTCATTCAGTCAGTAGCTTCAATCATTTCTGGACGTTTTTCAATGGCAAAAATCAATGAATATTGTAAATGCACAAACAGTAATTTCTCCGCATTGCAAGGTGTAATTCTGAAATTTTTTGCTTTTTCCTGCTCCTCTTAGCATGATAAAGAAGATTCAAAGAGAGTGAGATGCCAGCTCCTTTCATTCAGTCAGTAGCTTCAAACATTTCTGGTATATGAATAACATGATGTTTTTCAATGGCAAAAATCAATGAATATTGTAAATGCACAAACAGTAATTTCTCCGCATTGCAAGGTGCAATTCTGAAATTTTTTGCTTTTTCCTGCTCCTCTTAGCATGATAAAGAAGATTCAAAGAGAGTGAGATGCCCGCTCCTTTCATTCAGTCAGTAGCTTCAATCATTTCTGGACGTTTTTCAATGGCAAAAATCATTGAACATTGTAAATGCACAAACAGTAATTTCTCCGCATTGCAAGGTGCAATTCTGAAATTTTTTGCTTTTTCCTGCTCCTCTTAGCATGATAAAGAAGATTCAAAGAGAGTGAGATGCCAGCTCCTTTCATTCAGTCAGTAGCTTCAATCATTTCTGGACGTTTTTCAATGGCAAAAATCAATGAATATTGTAAATGCACAAACAGTAATTTCTCCACATTGCAAGGTGCAATTCTGAAATTTTTTGCTTTTTCCTGCTCCTCTTAGCATGATAAAGAAGATTCAAAGAGAGTGAGATGCCAGCTCCTTTCATTCAGTCAGTAGCTTCAATCATTTCTGGACGTTTTTCAATGGCAAAAATCAATGAATATTGTAATTGCACAAACAGTAATTTCTCCGCATTGCAAGGTGCAATTCTGAAATTTTTTGCTTTTTCCTGCTCCTCTTAGCATGATAAAGAAGATTCAAAGAGAGTGAGATGCCAGCTCCTTTCATTCAGTCAGTAGCTTCAAACATTTCTGGTATATGAATAACATGATGTTTTTCAATGGCAAAAATCAATGAATATTGTAAATGCACAAACAGTAATTTCTCCGCATTGCAAGGTGCAATTCTGAAATTTTTTGCTTTTTCCTGCTCCTCTTAGCATGATAAAGAAGATTCAAAGAGAGTGAGATGCCAGCTCCTTTCATTCAGTCAGTAGCTTCAATCATTTCTGGACGTTTTTCAATGGCAAAAATCAATGAATATTGTAAATGCACAAACAGTAATTTCTCCGCATTGCAAGGTGTAATTCTGAAATTTTTTGCTTTTTCCTGCTCCTCTTAGCATGATAAAGAAGATTCAAAGAGAGTGAGATGCCAGCTCCTTTCATTCAGTCAGTAGCTTCAAACATTTCTGGTATATGAATAACATGATGTTTTTCAATGGCAAAAATCAATGAATATTGTAAATGCACAAACAGTAATTTCTCCGCATTGCAAGGTGCAATTCTGAAATTTTTTGCTTTTTCCTGCTCCTCTTAGCATGATAAAGAAGATTCAAAGAGAGTGAGATGCCCGCTCCTTTCATTCAGTCAGTAGCTTCAATCATTTCTGGACGTTTTTCAATGGCAAAAATCATTGAACATTGTAAATGCACAAACAGTAATTTCTCCGCATTGCAAGGTGCAATTCTGAAATTTTTTGCTTTTTCCTGCTCCTCTTAGCATGATAAAGAAGATTCAAAGAGAGTGAGATGCCAGCTCCTTTCATTCAGTCAGTAGCTTCAAACATTTCTGGTATATGAATAACATGATGTTTTTCAATGGCAAAAATCAATGAATATTGTAAATGCACAAACAGTAATTTCTCCGCATTGCAAGGTGCAATTCTGAAATTTTTTGCTTTTTCCTGCTCCTCTTAGCATGATAAAGAAGATTCAAAGAGAGTGAGATGCCAGCTCCTTTCATTCAGTCAGTAGCTTCAATCATTTCTGGACGTTTTTCAATGGCAAAAATCAATGAATATTGTAAATGCACAAACAGTAATTTCTCCACATTGCAAGGTGCAATTCTGAAATTTTTTGCTTTTTCCTGCTCCTCTTAGCATGATAAAGAAGATTCAAAGAGAGTGAGATGCCAGCTCCTTTCATTCAGTCAGTAGCTTCAATCATTTCTGGACGTTTTTCAATGGCAAAAATCAATGAATATTGTAATTGCACAAACAGTAATTTCTCCGCATTGCAAGGTGCAATTCTGAAATTTTTTGCTTTTTCCTGCTCCTCTTAGCATGATAAAGAAGATTCAAAGAGAGTGAGATGCCAGCTCCTTTCATTCAGTCAGTAGCTTCAAACATTTCTGGTATATGAATAACATGATGTTTTTCAATGGCAAAAATCAATGAATATTGTAAATGCACAAACAGTAATTTCTCCGCATTGCAAGGTGCAATTCTGAAATTTTTTGCTTTTTCCTGCTCCTCTTAGCATGATAAAGAAGATTCAAAGAGAGTGAGATGCCAGCTCCTTTCATTCAGTCAGTAGCTTCAATCATTTCTGGACGTTTTTCAATGGCAAAAATCAATGAATATTGTAAATGCACAAACAGAAATTTCTCCGCATTGCAAGGTGCAATTCTGAAATTTTTTGCTTTTTCCTGCTCCTCTTAGCATGATAAAGAAGATTCAAAGAGAGTGAGATGCCAGCTCCTTTCATTCAGTCAGTAGCTTCAAACATTTCTGGTATATGAATAACATGATGTTTTTCAATGGCAAAAATCAATGAATATTGTAAATGCACAAACAGTAATTTCTCCGCATTGCAAGGTGCAATTCTGAAATTTTTTGCTTTTTCCTGCTCCTCTTAGCATGATAAAGAAGATTCAAAGAGAGTGAGATGCCCGCTCCTTTCATTCAGTCAGTAGCTTCAATCATTTCTGGACGTTTTTCAATGGCAAAAATCATTGAACATTGTAAATGCACAAACGGTAATTTCTCCGCATTGCAAGGTGCAATTCTGAAATTTTTTGCTTTTTCCTGCTCCTCTTAGCATGATAAAGAAGATTCAAAGAGAGTGAGATGCCAGCTCCTTTCATTCAGTCAGTAGCTTCAAACATTTCTGGTATATGAATAACATGATGTTTTTCAATGGCAAAAATCAATGAATATTGTAAATGCACAAACAGTAATTTCTCCGCATTGCAAGGTGCAATTCTGAAATTTTTTGCTTTTTCCTGCTCCTCTTAGCATGATAAAGAAGATTCAAAGAGAGTGAGATGCCAGCTCCTTTCATTCAGTCAGTAGCTTCAATCATTTCTGGACGTTTTTCAATGGCAAAAATCAATGAATATTGTAAATGCACAAACAGTAATTTCTCCGCATTGCAAGGTGCAATTCTGAAATTTTTTGCTTTTTCCTGCTCCTCTTAGCATGATAAAGAAGATTCAAAGAGAGTGAGATGCCAGCTCCTTTCATTCAGTCAGTAGCTTCAAACATTTCTGGTATATGAATAACATGATGTTTTTCAATGGCAAAATTCAATGAATATTGTAAATGCACAAACAGTAATTTCTCCGCATTGCAAGGTGCAATTCTGAAATTTTTTGCTTTTTCCTGCTCCTCTTAGCATGATAAAGAAGATTCAAAGAGAGTGAGATGCCAGCTCCTTTCATTCAGTCAGTAGCTTCAATCATTTCTGGACGTTTTTCAATGGCAAAAATCAATGAATATTGTAAATGCACAAACAGTAATTTCTCCGCATTGCAAGGTGCAATTCTGAAATTTTTTGCTTTTTCCTGCTCCTCTTAGCATGATAAAGAAGATTCAAAGAGAGTGAGATGCCAGCTCCTTTCATTCAGTCAGTAGCTTCAATCATTTCTGGACGTTTTTCAATGGCAAAAATCAATGAATATTGTAAATGCACAAACAGTAATTTCTCCACATTGCAAGGTGCAATTCTGAAATTTTTTGCTTTTTCCTGCTCCTCTTAGCATGATAAAGAAGATTCAAAGAGAGTGAGATGCCAGCTCCTTTCATTCAGTCAGTAGCTTCAATCATTTCTGGACGTTTTTCAATGGCAAAAATCAATGAATATTGTAATTGCACAAACAGTAATTTCTCCGCATTGCAAGGTGCAATTCTGAAATTTTTTGCTTTTTCCTGCTCCTCTTAGCATGATAAAGAAGATTCAAAGAGAGTGAGATGCCAGCTCCTTTCATTCAGTCAGTAGCTTCAAACATTTCTGGTATATGAATAACATGATGTTTTTCAATGGCAAAAATCAATGAATATTGTAAATGCACAAACAGTAATTTCTCCGCATTGCAAGGTGCAATTCTGAAATTTTTTGCTTTTTCCTGCTCCTCTTAGCATGATAAAGAAGATTCAAAGAGAGTGAGATGCCAGCTCCTTTCATTCAGTCAGTAGCTTCAATCATTTCTGGACGTTTTTCAATGGCAAAAATCAATGAATATTGTAAATGCACAAACAGAAATTTCTCCGCATTGCAAGGTGCAATTCTGAAATTTTTTGCTTTTTCCTGCTCCTCTTAGCATGATAAAGAAGATTCAAAGAGAGTGAGATGCCAGCTCCTTTCATTCAGTCAGTAGCTTCAAACATTTCTGGTATATGAATAACATGATGTTTTTCAATGGCAAAAATCAATGAATATTGTAAATGCACAAACAGTAATTTCTCCGCATTGCAAGGTGCAATTCTGAAATTTTTTGCTTTTTCCTGCTCCTCTTAGCATGATAAAGAAGATTCAAAGAGAGTGAGATGCCCGCTCCTTTCATTCAGTCAGTAGCTTCAATCATTTCTGGACGTTTTTCAATGGCAAAAATCATTGAACATTGTAAATGCACAAACAGTAATTTCTCCGCATTGCAAGGTGCAATTCTGAAATTTTTTGCTTTTTCCTGCTCCTCTTAGCATGATAAAGAAGATTCAAAGAGAGTGAGATGCCAGCTCCTTTCATTCAGTCAGTAGCTTCAAACATTTCTGGTATATGAATAACATGATGTTTTTCAATGGCAAAAATCAATGAATATTGTAAATGCACAAACAGTAATTTCTCCGCATTGCAAGGTGCAATTCTGAAATTTTTTGCTTTTTCCTGCTCCTCTTAGCATGATAAAGAAGATTCAAAGAGAGTGAGATGCCAGCTCCTTTCATTCAGTCAGTAGCTTCAATCATTTCTGGACGTTTTTCAATGGCAAAAATCAATGAATATTGTAAATGCACAAACAGTAATTTCTCCGCATTGCAAGGTGCAATTCTGAAATTTTTTGCTTTTTCCTGCTCCTCTTAGCATGATAAAGAAGATTCAAAGAGAGTGAGATGCCAGCTCCTTTCATTCAGTCAGTAGCTTCAATCATTTCTGGACGTTTTTCAATGGCAAAAATCAATGAATATTGTAAATGCACAAACAGAAATTTCTCCGCATTGCAAGATGCAATTCTGAAATTTTTTGCTTTTTCCTGCTCCTCTTAGCATGATAAAGAAGATTCAAAGAGAGTGAGATGCCAGCTCCTTTCATTCAGTCAGTAGCTTCAATCATTTCTGGACGTTTTTCAATGGCAAAAATCAATGAATATTGTAAATGCACAAACAGTAATTTCTCCGCATTGCAAGGTGTAATTCTGAAATTTTTTGCTTTTTCCTGCTCCTCTTAGCATGATAAAGAAGATTCAAAGAGAGTGAGATGCCAGCTCCTTTCATTCAGTCAGTAGCTTCAAACATTTCTGGTATATGAATAACATGATGTTTTTCAATGGCAAAATTCAATGAATATTGTAAATGCACAAACAGTAATTTCTCCGCATTGCAAGGTGCAATTCTGAAATTTTTTGCTTTTTCCTGCTCCTCTTAGCATGATAAAGAAGATTCAAAGAGAGTGAGATGCCAGCTCCTTTCATTCAGTCAGTAGCTTCAATCATTTCTGGACGTTTTTCAATGGCAAAAATCAATGAATATTGTAAATGCACAAACAGAAATTTCTCCGCATTGCAAGATGCAATTCTGAAATTTTTTGCTTTTTCCTGCTCCTCTTAGCATGATAAAGAAGATTCAAAGAGAGTGAGATGCCAGCTCCTTTCATTCAGTCAGTAGCTTCAATCATTTCTGGACGTTTTTCAATGGCAAAAATCAATGAATATTGTAAATGCACAAACAGTAATTTCTCCGCATTGCAAGGTGTAATTCTGAAATTTTTTGCTTTTTCCTGCTCCTCTTAGCATGATAAAGAAGATTCAAAGAGAGTGAGATGCCAGCTCCTTTCATTCAGTCAGTAGCTTCAAACATTTCTGGTATATGAATAACATGATGTTTTTCAATGGCAAAAATCAATGAATATTGTAAATGCACAAACAGTAATTTCTCCGCATTGCAAGGTGCAATTCTGAAATTTTTTGCTTTTTCCTGCTCCTCTTAGCATGATAAAGAAGATTCAAAGAGAGTGAGATGCCCGCTCCTTTCATTCAGTCAGTAGCTTCAATCATTTCTGGACGTTTTTCAATGGCAAAAATCATTGAACATTGTAAATGCACAAACAGTAATTTCTCCGCATTGCAAGGTGCAATTCTGAAATTTTTTGCTTTTTCCTGCTCCTCTTAGCATGATAAAGAAGATTCAAAGAGAGTGAGATGCCAGCTCCTTTCATTCAGTCAGTAGCTTCAAACATTTCTGGTATATGAATAACATGATGTTTTTCAATGGCAAAAATCAATGAATATTGTAAATGCACAAACAGTAATTTCTCCGCATTGCAAGGTGCAATTCTGAAATTTTTTGCTTTTTCCTGCTCCTCTTAGCATGATAAAGAAGATTCAAAGAGAGTGAGATGCCAGCTCCTTTCATTCAGTCAGTAGCTTCAATCATTTCTGGACGTTTTTCAATGGCAAAAATCAATGAATATTGTAAATGCACAAACAGTAATTTCTCCACATTGCAAGGTGCAATTCTGTAATTTTTTGCTTTTTCCTGCTCCTCTTAGCATGATAAAGAAGATTCAAAGAGAGTGAGATGCCAGCTCCTTTCATTCAGTCAGTAGCTTCAATCATTTCTGGACGTTTTTCAATGGCAAAAATCAATGAATATTGTAATTGCACAAACAGTAATTTCTCCGCATTGCAAGGTGCAATTCTGAAATTTTTTGCTTTTTCCTGCTCCTCTTAGCATGATAAAGAAGATTCAAAGAGAGTGAGATGCCAGCTCCTTTCATTCAGTCAGTAGCTTCAAACATTTCTGGTATATGAATAACATGATGTTTTTCAATGGCAAAAATCAATGAATATTGTAAATGCACAAACAGTAATTTCTCCGCATTGCAAGGTGCAATTCTGAAATTTTTTGCTTTTTCCTGCTCCTCTTAGCATGATAAAGAAGATTCAAAGAGAGTGAGATGCCAGCTCCTTTCATTCAGTCAGTAGCTTCAATCATTTCTGGACGTTTTTCAATGGCAAAAATCAATGAATATTGTAAATGCACAAACAGAAATTTCTCCGCATTGCAAGGTGCAATTCTGAAATTTTTTGCTTTTTCCTGCTCCTCTTAGCATGATAAAGAAGATTCAAAGAGAGTGAGATGCCAGCTCCTTTCATTCAGTCAGTAGCTTCAAACATTTCTGGTATATGAATAACATGATGTTTTTCAATGGCAAAAATCAATGAATATTGTAAATGCACAAACAGTAATTTCTCCGCATTGCAAGGTGCAATTCTGAAATTTTTTGCTTTTTCCTGCTCCTCTTAGCATGATAAAGAAGATTCAAAGAGAGTGAGATGCCCGCTCCTTTCATTCAGTCAGTAGCTTCAATCATTTCTGGACGTTTTTCAATGGCAAAAATCATTGAACATTGTAAATGCACAAACAGTAATTTCTCCGCATTGCAAGGTGCAATTCTGAAATTTTTTGCTTTTTCCTGCTCCTCTTAGCATGATAAAGAAGATTCAAAGAGAGTGAGATGACAGCTCCTTTCATTCAGTCAGTAGCTTCAAACATTTCTGGTATATGAATAACATGATGTTTTTCAATGGCAAAAATCAATGAATATTGTAAATGCACAAACAGTAATTTCTCCGCATTGCAAGGTGCAATTCTGAAATTTTTTGCTTTTTCCTGCTCCTCTTAGCATGATAAAGAAGATTCAAAGAGAGTGAGATGCCAGCTCCTTTCATTCAGTCAGTAGCTTCAATCATTTCTGGACGTTTTTCAATGGCAAAAATCAATGAATATTGTAAATGCACAAACAGTAATTTCTCCGCATTGCAAGGTGCAATTCTGAAATTTTTTGCTTTTTCCTGCTCCTCTTAGAATGATAAAGAAGATTCAAAGAGAGTGAGATGCCAGCTCCTTTCATTCAGTCAGTAGCTTCAAACATTTCTGGTATATGAATAACATGATGTTTTTCAATGGCAAAATTCAATGAATATTGTAAATGCACAAACAGTAATTTCTCCGCATTGCAAGGTGCAATTCTGAAATTTTTTGCTTTTTCCTGCTCCTCTTAGCATGATAAAGAAGATTCAAAGAGAGTGAGATGCCAGCTCCTTTCATTCAGTCAGTAGCTTCAATCATTTCTGGACGTTTTTCAATGGCAAAAATCAATGAATATTGTAAATGCACAAACAGTAATTTCTCCGCATTGCAAGGTGCAATTCTGAAATTTTTTGCTTTTTCCTGCTCCTCTTAGCATGATAAAGAAGATTCAAAGAGAGTGAGATGCCAGCTCCTTTCATTCAGTCAGTAGCTTCAATCATTTCTGGACGTTTTTCAATGGCAAAAATCAATGAATATTGTAAATGCACAAACAGTAATTTCTCCACATTGCAAGGTGCAATTCTGAAATTTTTTGCTTTTTCCTGCTCCTCTTAGCATGATAAAGAAGATTCAAAGAGAGTGAGATGCCAGCTCCTTTCATTCAGTCAGTAGCTTCAATCATTTCTGGACGTTTTTCAATGGCAAAAATCAATGAATATTGTAATTGCACAAACAGTAATTTCTCCGCATTGCAAGGTCTAATTCTGAAATTTTTTGCTTTTTCCTGCTCCTCTTAGCATGATAAAGAAGATTCAAAGAGAGTGAGATGCCAGCTCCTTTCATTCAGTCAGTAGCTTCAAACATTTCTGGTATATGAATAACATGATGTTTTTCAATGGCAAAAATCAATGAATATTGTAAATGCACAAACAGTAATTTCTCCGCATTGCAAGGTGCAATTCTGAAATTTTTTGCTTTTTCCTGCTCCTCTTACCATGATAAAGAAGATTCAAAGAGAGTGAGATGCCAGCTCCTTTCATTCAGTCAGTAGCTTCAATCATTTCTGGACGTTTTTCAATGGCAAAAATCAATGAATATTGTAAGTGCACAAACAGAAATTTCTCCGCATTGCAAGGTGCAATTCTGAAATTTTTTGCTTTTTCCTGCTCCTCTTAGCATGATAAAGAAGATTCAAAGAGAGTGAGATGCCAGCTCCTTTCATTCAGTCAGTAGCTTCAAACATTTCTGGTATATGAATAACATGATGTTTTTCAATGGCAAAAATCAATGAATATTGTAAATGCACAAACAGTAATTTCTCCGCATTGCAAGGTGCAATTCTGAAATTTTTTGCTTTTTCCTGCTCCTCTTAGCATGATAAAGAAGATTCAAAGAGAGTGAGATGCCCGCTCCTTTCATTCAGTCAGTAGCTTCAATCATTTCTGGACGTTTTTCAATGGCAAAAATCATTGAACATTGTAAATGCACAAACAGTAATTTCTCCGCATTGCAAGGTGCAATTCTGAAATTTTTTGCTTTTTCCTGCTCCTCTTAGCATGATAAAGAAGATTCAAAGAGAGTGAGATGCCAGCTCCTTTCATTCAGTCAGTAGCTTCAAACATTTCTGGTATATGAATAACATGATGTTTTTCAATGGCAAAAATCAATGAATATTGTAAATGCACAAACAGTAATTTCTCCGCATTGCAAGGTGCAATTCTGAAATTTTTTGCTTTTTCCTGCTCCTCTTAGCATGATAAAGAAGATTCAAAGAGAGTGAGATGCCAGCTCCTTTCATTCAGTCAGTAGCTTCAATCATTTCTGGACTTTTTTCAATGGCAAAAATCAATGAATATTGTAAATGCACAAACAGTAATTTCTCCGCATTGCAAGGTGCAAATCTGAAATTTTTTGCTTTTTCCTGCTCCTCTTAGCATGATAAAGAAGATTCAAAGAGAGTGAGATGCCAGCTCCTTTCATTCAGTCAGTAGCTTCAAACATTTCTGGTATATGAATAACATGATGTTTTTCAATGGCAAAATTCAATGAATATTGTAAATGCACAAACAGTAATTTCTCCGCATTGCAAGGTGCAATTCTGAAATTTTTTGCTTTTTCCTGCTCCTCTTAGCATGATAAAGAAGATTCAAAGAGAGTGAGATGCCAGCTCCTTTCATTCAGTCAGTAGCTTCAATCATTTCTGGACGTTTTTCAATGGCAAAAATCAATGAATATTGTAAATGCACAAACAGAAATTTCTCCGCATTGCAAGGTGCAATTCTGAAATTTTTTGCTTTTTCCTGCTCCTCTTAGCATGATAAAGAAGATTCAAAGAGAGTGAGATGCCAGCTCCTTTCATTCAGTCAGTAGCTTCAATCATTTCTGGACGTTTTTCAATGGCAAAAATCAATGAATATTGTAAATGCACAAACAGTAATTTCTCCGCATTGCAAGGTGTAATTCTGAAATTTTTTGCTTTTTCCTGCTCCTCTTAGCATGATAAAGAAGATTCAAAGAGAGTGAGATGCCAGCTCCTTTCATTCAGTCAGTAGCTTCAAACATTTCTGGTATATGAATAACATGATGTTTTTCAATGGCAAAAATCAATGAATATTGTAAATGCACAAACAGTAATTTCTCCGCATTGCAAGGTGCAATTCTGAAATTTTTTGCTTTTTCCTGCTCCTCTTAGCATGATAAAGAAGATTTAAAGAGAGTGAGATGCCCGCTCCTTTCATTCAGTCAGTAGCTTCAATCATTTCTGGACGTTTTTCAATGGCAAAAATCATTGAACATTGTAAATGCACAAACAGTAATTTCTCCGCATTGCAAGGTGCAATTCTGAAATTTTTTGCTTTTTCCTGCTCCTCTTAGCATGATAAAGAAGATTCAAAGAGAGTGAGATGCCAGCTCCTTTCATTCAGTCAGTAGCTTCAAACATTTCTGGTATATGAATAACATGATGTTTTTCAATGGCAAAAATCAATGATTATTGTAAATGCACAAACAGTAATTTCTCCGCATTGCAAGGTGCAATTCTGAAATTTTTTGCTTTTTCCTGCTCCTCTTAGCATGATAAAGAAGATTCAAAGAGAATGAGATGCCAGCTCCTTT
Source organism: Phyllobates terribilis (assembly GCF_046119375.1). Lineage (NCBI taxonomy): Eukaryota > Metazoa > Chordata > Amphibia > Anura > Dendrobatidae > Phyllobates > Phyllobates terribilis. Next base: position 309,251 of record NW_027362893.1, read on the forward strand.
CATTCAGTCAGTAGCTTCAATCATTTCTGGACGTTTTTCAATGGCAAAAATCAATGAATATTGTAAATGCACAAACAGTAATTTCTCCACATTGCAAGGTGCAATTCTGTAATTTTTTGCTTTTTCCTGCTCCTCTTAGCATGATAAAGAAGATTCAAAGAGAGTGAGATGCCAGCTCCTTTCATTCAGTCAGTAGCTTCAAACATTTCTGGTATATGAATAACATGATGTTTTTCAATGGCAAAAATCAATGATTATTGTAAATGCACAAACAGTAATTTCTCCGCATTGCAAGGTGCAATTCTGAAATTTTTTGCTTTTTCCTGCTCCTCTTAGCATGATAAAGAAGATTCAAAGAGAATGAGATGCCAGCTCCTTTCATTCAGTCAGTAGCTTCAATCATTTCTGGACGTTTTTCAATGGCAAAAATCAATGAATATTGTAAATGCACAAACAGTAATTTCTCCACATTGCAAGGTGCAATTCTGTAATTTTTTGCTTTTTCCTGCTCCTCTTAGCATGATAAAGAAGATTCAAAGAGAGTGAGATGCCAGCTCCTTTCATTCAGTCAGTAGCTTCAATCATTTCTGGACGTTTTTCAATGGCAAAAATCAATGAATATTGTAATTGCACAAACAGTAATTTCTCCGCATTGCAAGGTGCAATTCTGAAATTTTTTGCTTTTTCCTGCTCCTCTTAGCATGATAAAGAAGATTCAAAGAGAGTGAGATGCCAGCTCCTTTCATTCAGTCAGTAGCTTCAAACATTTCTGGTATATGAATAACATGATGTTTTTCAATGGCAAAAATCAATGAATATTGTAAATGCACAAACAGTAATTTCTCCGCATTGCAAGGTGCAATTCTGAAATTTTTTGCTTTTTCCTGCTCCTCTTAGCATGATAAAGAAGATTCAAAGAGAGTGAGATGCCAGCTCCTTTCATTCAGTCAGTAGCTTCAATCATTTCTGGACGTTTTTCAATGGCAAAAATCAATGAATATTGTAAATGCACAAACAGAAATTTCTCCGCATTGCAAGGTGCAATTCTGAAATTTTTTGCTTTTTCCTGCTCCTCTTAGCATGATAAAGAAGATTCAAAGAGAGTGAGATGCCAGCTCCTTTCATTCAGTCAGTAGCTTCAATCATTTCTGGACGTTTTTCAATGGCAAAAATCAATGAATATTGTAAATGCACAAACAGTAATTTCTCCACATTGCAAGGTGCAATTCTGAAATGTTTTGCTTTTTCCTGCTCCTCTTAGCATGATAAAGAAGATTCAAAGAGAGTGAGATGCCAGCTCCTTTCATTCAGTCAGTAGCTTCAATCATTTCTGGACGTTTTTCAATGGCAAAAATCAATGAATATTGTAAATGCACAAACAGTAATTTCTCCGCATTGCAAGGTGCAATTCTGAAATTTTTTGCTTTTTCCTGCTCCTCTTAGCATGATAAAGAAGATTCAAAGAGAGTGAGATGCCAGCTCCTTTCATTCAGTCAGTAGCTTCAAACATTTCTGGTATATGAATAACATGATGTTTTTCAATGGCAAAAATCAATGAATATTGTAAATGCACAAACAGTAATTTCTCCGCATTGCAAGGTGCAATTCTGAAATTTTTTGCTTTTTCCTGCTCCTTTTAGCATGATAAAGAAGATTCAAAGAGAGTGAGATGCCAGCTTCTTTCATTCAGTCAGTAGCTTCAATCATTTCTGGACGTTTTTCAATGGCAAAAATCAATGAATATTGTAAATGCACAAACAGAAATTTCTCCGCATTGCAAGGTGCAATTCTGAAATTTTTTGCTTTTTCCTGCTCCTCTTAGCATGATAAAGAAGATTCAAAGAGAGTGAGATGCCAGCTCCTTTCATTCAGTCAGTAGCTTCAATCATTTCTGGACGTTTTTCAATGTCAAAGATCAATGAATATTGTAAATGTACAAACAGTAATTTCTCCGCATTGCAAGGTGCAATTCTGAAATTTTTTGCTTGTTCCTGCTCCTCTTAGCATGATAAAGAAGATTCAAAGAGAGTGAGATGCCAGCTAATTTCATTCAGTCAGTAGCTTCAAACATTTCTGGTATATGAATAACATGATGTTTTTCAATGGCAAAAATCAATGAATATTGTAAATGCACAAACAGTAATTTCTCCGCATTGCAAGGTGCAATTCTGAAATTTTTTGCTTTTTCCTGCTCCTCTTAGCATGATAAAGAAGATTCCAAGAGAGTGAGATGCCAGCTCCTTTCATTCAGTCAGTAGCTTCAATAATTTCTGGACGTTTTTCAATGGCAAAAATCATTGAACATTGTAAATGCACAAACAGTAATTTCTCCGCATTGCAAGTTGCAATTCTGAAATTTTTTGCTTTTTCCTGCTCCTCTTAGCATGATAAAGAAGATTCAAAGAGAATGAGATGCCAGCTCCTTTCATTCAGTCAGTAGCTTCAATCATTTCTGGTATATGAATAACATGATGTTTTTCAATGGCAAAAATCAATGAATATTGTAAATGCACAAACAGTAATTTCTCCGCATTGCAAGGTGCAATTCTGAAATTTTTTGCTTTTTCCTGCTCCTCTTAGCATGATAAAGAAGATTCAAAGAGAGTGAGATGCCAGCTCCTTTCATTCAGTCAGTAGCTTCAATCATTTCTGGACGTTTTTCAATGGCAAAAATCAATGAATATTGTAAATGCACAAACAGTAAATTCTCCGCATTGCAAGGTGCAATTATGAAATTTTTTACTTTTTCCTGCTCCTCTTAGCATGATAAACAAGATTCAAAGAGAGTGAGATGCCAGCTCCTTTCATTCAGTCAGTAGCTTCAATCATTTCTGGACGTTTTTCAATGGCAAAAATCAATGAATATTGTAAATGCACAAACAGTAATTTCTCCGCATTGCAAGGTGTAATTCTGAAATTTTTTGCTTTTTCCTGCTCCTCTTAGCATGATAAAGAAGATTCAAAGAGAGTGAGATGCCAGCTCCTTTCATTCAGTCAGTAGCTTCAAACATTTCTGGTATATGAATAACATGATGTTTTTCAATGGCAAAAATCAATGAATATTGTAAATGCACAAACAGTAATTTCTCCGCATTGCAAGGTGCAATTCTGAAATTTTTTGCTTTTTCCTGCTCCTCTTAGCATGATAAAGAAGATTCAAAGAGAGTGAGATGCCCGCTCCTTTCATTCAGTCAGTAGCTTCAATCATTTCTGGACGTTTTTCAATGGCAAAAATCATTGAACATTGTAAATGCACAAACAGTAATTTCTCCGCATTGCAAGGTGCAATTCTGAAATTTTTTGCTTTTTCCTGCTCCTCTTAGCATGATAAAGAAGATTCAAAGAGAGTGAGATACCAGCTCCTTTCATTCAGTCAGTAGCTTCAAACATTTCTGGTATATGAATAACATGATGTTTTTCAATGGCAAAAATCAATGAATATTGTAAATGCACAAACAGTAATTTCTCCGCATTGCAAGGTGCAATTCTGAAATTTTTTGCTTTTTCCTGCTCCTCTTAGCATGATAAAGAAGATTAAAAGAGAGTGAGATGCCAGCTCCTTTCATTCAGTCAGTAGCTTCAATCATTTCTGGACGTTTTTCAATGGCAAAAATCAATGAATATTGTAAATGCACAAACAGTAATTTCTCCACATTGCAAGGTGCAATTCTGAAATTTTTTGCTTTTTCCTGCTCCTCTTAGCATGATAAAGAAGATTCAAAGAGAGTGAGATGCCAGCTCCTTTCATTCAGTCAGTAGCTTCAATCATTTCTGGACGTTTTTCAATGGCAAAAATCAATGAATATTGTAAATGCACAAACACAAATTTCTCCGCATTGCAAGGTGCAATTCTGAAATTTTTTGCTTTTTCCTGCTCCTCTTAGCATGATAAAGAAGATTCAAAGAGAGTGAGATGCCAGCTCCTTTCATTCAGTCAGTAGCTTCAATAATTTCTGGACGTTTTTCAATGGCAAAGATCAATGAATATTGTAAATGTACAAACAGTAATTTCTCTGCATTGCAAGGTGCAATTCTGAAATTTTTTGCTTTTTCCTGCTCCTCTTAGCATGATAAAGAAGATTCAAAGAGAGTGAGATGCCAGCTCCTTTCATTCAGTCAGTAGCTTCAAACATTTCTGGTATATGAATAACATGATGTTTTTCAATGGCAAAAATCAATGAATATTGCAAATGCACAAACAGTAATTTCTCCGCATTGCAAGGTGCAATTCTGAAATTTTTTGCTTTTTCCTGCTCCTCTTAGCATGATAAAGAAGATTCAAAGAGAGTGAGATGCCAGCTCCTTTCATTCAGTCAGTAGCTTCAATCATTTCTGGACGTTTTTCAATGGCAAAAATCATTGAACATTGTAAATGCACAAACAGTAATTTCTCCGCATTGCAAGGTGCAATTCTGAAATTTTTTGCTTTTTCCTGCTCCTCTTAGCATGATAAAGAAGATTCAAAGAGAATGAGATGCCAGCTCCTTTCATTCAGTCAGTAGCTTCAATCATTTCTGGTATATGAATATGATGTTTTTCAATGGCAAAAATCAATGAATATTGTAAATGCACAAACAGTAATTTCTCCGCATTGCAAGGTGCAATTCTGAAATTTTTTGCTTTTTCCTGCTCCTCTTAGCATGATAAAGAAGATTCAAAGAGAGTGAGATGCCAGCTCCTTTCATTCAGTCAGTAGCTTCAAACATTTCTGGTATATGAATAACATGATGTTTTTCAATGGCAAAAATCAATGAATATTGTAAATGCACAAACAGTAATTTCTCCGCATTGCAAGGTGCAATTCTGAAATTTTTTGCTTTTTCCTGCTCCTCTTAGCATGATAAAGAAGATTCAAAGAGAGTGAGATGCCAGCTCCTTTCATTCAGTCAGTAGCTTCAATCATTTCTGGACGTTTTTCAATGGCAAAAATCAATGAATATTGTAAATGCACAAACAGTAATTTCTCCGCATTGCAAGGTGCAATTCTGAAATTTTTTGCTTTTTCCTGCTCCTCTTAGCATGATAAAGAAGATTCAAAGAGAGTGAGATGCCAGCTCCTTTCATTCAGTCAGTAGCTTCAATCATTTCTGGACGTTTTTCAATGGCAAAAATCAATGAATATTGTAAATGCACAAACAGTAATTTCTCAGCATTGCAAGGTGCAATTCTGAAATTTTTTGCTTTTTCCTGCTCCTCTTACCATGATAAAGAAGATTCAAAGAGAGTGAGATGCCAGCTCCTTTCATTCAGTCAGTAGCTTCAAACATTTCTGGTATATGAATAAAATGATGTTTTTCAATGGCAAAAATCAATGAATATTGTAAATGCACAAACAGTAATTTCTCCGCATTGCAAGGTGCAATTCTGAAATTTTTTGCTTTTTCCTGCTCCTCTTAGCATGATAAAGAAGATTCAAAGAGAGTGAGATGCCAGCTCCTTTCATTCAGTCAGTAGCTTCAATCATTTCTGGACGTTTTTCAATGGCAAAAATCAATGAATATTGTAAATGCACAAAGAGTAATTTCTCCACATTGCAAGTTGCAATTCTGAAATTTTTTGCTTTTTCCTGCTCCTCTTAGCATGATAAAGAAGATTCAAAGAGAGTGAGATGCCAGCTCCTTTCATTCAGTCAGTAGCTTCAATCATTTCTGGACGTTTTTCAATGGCAAAAATCAATGAATATTGTAAATGCACAAACAGTAATTTCTCCGCATTGCAAGGTGTAATTCTGAAATTTTTTGCTTTTTCCTGCTCCTCTTAGCATGATAAAGAAGATTCAAACAGTGTGAGATGCCATCTCCTTTCATTCAGTCAGTAGCTTCAAACATTTCTGGTATATGAATAACATGATGTTTTTCAATGGCAAAAATCAATGAATATTGTAAATGCACAAACAGTAATTTCTCCGCATTGCAAGGTGCAATTCTGAAATTTTTTGCTTTTTCCTGCTCCTCTTAGCATGATAAAGAAGATTCAAAGAGAGTGAGATGCAGCTCCTTTCATTCAGTCAGTAGCTTCAATCAATTCTGGACGTTTTTCAATGGCAAAAATCAATGAATATTGAAAATGCACAAACAGTAATTTCTCCACATTGCAAGGTGCAATTCTGAAATTTTTTGCTTTTTACTGCTCCTCTTAGCATGATAAAGAAGAATCAAAGAGAGTGAGATGCCAGCTCCTTTCATTCAGTCAGTAGCTTCAATCATTTCTGGACGTTTTTCAATGGCAAAAATCAATGAATATTGTAAATGCACAGACAGTAATTTCTCCGCATTGCAAGGTACAATTCTGAAATTTTTTGCTTTTTTCTGCTCCTCTTAGCATGATAAAGAAGATTCAAAGAGAGTGAGATGCCAGCTCCTTTCATTCAGTCAGTAGCTTCAAACATTTCTGGCATATGAATAACATCATGTTTTTCAATGGCAAAAATCAATGAATATTGTAAATGCACAAACAGTAATTTCTCCGCATTGCAAGGTGCAATTCTGAAATTTTTTGCTTTTTCCTGCTCCTCTTAGCATGATAAAGAAGATTCAAAGAGAGTGAGATGCCAGCTCCTTTCATTCAGTCAGTAGCTTCAAACATTTCTGGTATATGAATAACATGATGTTTTTCAAGGGCAAAAATCAATGAATATTGTAAATGCACAAACAGTAATTTCTCCGCATTGCAAGGTGCAATTCTGAAATTTTTTGCTTTTTCCTGCTCCTCTTAGCATGATAAAGAAGATTCAAAGAGAGTGAGATGCCAGCTCCTTTCATTCAGTCAGTAGCTTCAATCATTTCTGGACGTTTTTCAATGGCAAAAATCAATGAATATTGTAAATGCACAAACAGTAATTACTCCACATTGCAAGGTGCAATTCTGAAATTTTTTGCTTTTTCCTGCTCCTCTTAGCATGATAAAGAAGATTCAAAGAGAGTGAGATGCCAGCTCCTTTCATTCAGTCAGTAGCTTCAATCATTTCTGGACGTTTTTCAATGGCAAAAATCAATGAATATTGTAAATGCACAAACAGTAATTTCTCCGCATTGCAAGGTGCAATTCTGAATTTTTTTGCTTTTTCCTGCTCCTCTTAGCATGATAAAGAAGATTCAAAGAGAGTGAGATGCCAGCTCCTTTCATTCAGTCAGTAGCTTCAAACATTTCTGGTATATGAATAACATGATGTTTTTCAATGGCAAAAATCAATGAATATTGTAAATGCACAAGCAGTAATTTCTCCGCATTGCAAGGTGCAATTCTGAAATTTTTTGCTTTTTCCTGCTCCTCTTACCATGATAAAGAAGATTCAAAGAGAGTGAGATGCCAGCTCCTTTCATTCAGTCAGTAGCTTCAAACATTTCTGGTATATGAATAACATGATGTTTTTCAATGGCAAAAATCAATGAATATGGTAAATGCACAAACAGTAATTTTTCCGCATTGCAAGGTGCAATTCTGAAATTTTTTGCTTTTTCCTGCTCCTCTTAGCATGATAAAGAAGATAGAAAGAGAGTGAGATGCCAGCTCCTTTCATTCAGTCAGTAGCTTCAATCATTTCTGGTATATGAATAACATGATGTTTTTCAATGGCAAAAATCAATGAATATTGTAAATGCACAAACAGTAATTTCTCCGCATTGCAAGGTGCAATTCTGAAATTTTTTGCTTTTTCCTGCTCCTCTTAGCATGATAAAGAAGATTCAAAGAGAGTGAGATGCCAGCTCCTTTCATTCAGTCAGTAGCTTCAATCATTTCTGGACGTTTTTCAATGGCAAAAATCATTGAATATTGTAAATGCACAAACAGTAATTTCTCCGCATTGCAAGGTGCAATTCTGAAATTTTTTGCTTTTTCCTGCTCCTCTTAGCATGATAAACAAGATTCAAAGAGAGTGAGATGCCAGCTCCTTTCATTCAGTCAGTAGCTTCAATCATTTCTGGACGTTTTTCAATGGCAAAAATCAATGAATATTGTAAATGCACAAACAGTAATTTCTCCGCATTGCAAGGTGCAATTCTGAAATTTTTTGCTTTTTCCTGCTCCTCTTAGCATGATAAAGAAGATTCAAAGAGAGTGAGATGCCAGCTCCTTTCATTCAGTCAGTAGCTTCAATCATTTCTGGACGTTTTTCAATGGCAAAAATCAATGAATATTGTAAATGCACAAACAGTAATTTCTCCGCATTGCAAGGTGCAATTCTGAAATTTTTTGCTTTTTCCTGCTCCTATTAGCATGATAAACAAGATTCAAAGAGAGTGAGATGCCAGCTCCTTTCATTCAGTCAGTAGCTTCAATCATTTCTGGACGTTTTTCAATGGCAAAAATCAATGAATATTGTAAATGCACAAACAGTAATTTCTCCGCATTGCAAGGTGCAATTCTGAAATTTTTTGCTTTTTCCTGCTCCTCTTAGCATGATAAAGAAGATTCAAAGAGAGTGAGATGCCAGCTCCTTTCATTCAGTCAGTAGCTTCAAACATTTCTGGTATATGAATAACATGATGTTTTTCAATGGCAAAAATCAATGAATATTGTAAATGCACAAACAGTAATTTCTCCGCATTGCAAGGTGCAATTCTGAAATTTTTTGCTTTTTCCTGCTCCTCTTAGCATGATAAAGAAGATTCAAAGAGAGTGAGATGCCAGCTCCTTTCATTCAGTCAGTAGCTTCAATCATTTCTGGACGTTTTTCAATGGCAAAAATCAATGAATATTGTAAATGCACAAACAGTAATTTCTCCGCATTGCAAGGTGCAATTCTGAAATTTTTTGCTTTTTCCTGCTCCTCTTAGCATGATAAAGAAGATTCAAAGAGAGTGAGATGCCAGCTCCTTTCATTCAGTCAGTAGCTTCAATCATTTCTGGACGTTTTTCAATGGCAAAAATCAATGAATATTCTAAATGCACAAACAGTAATTTCTCCGCATTGCAAGGTGCAATTCTGAAATTTTTTGCTTTTTCCTGCTCCTCTTAGCATGATAAAGAAGATTCAAAGAGAGTGAGATGCCAGCTCCTTTCATTCAGTCAGTAGCTTCAATCATTTCTGGACGTTTTTCAATGGCAAAAATCAATGAATATTGTAAATGCACAAACAGTAATTTCTCCGCATTGCAAGGTGTAAATCTGAAATTTTTTGCTTTTTCCTGCTCCTCTTAGCATGATAAAGAAGATTCAAAGAGAGTGAGATGCCAGCTCCTTTCATTCAGTCAGTAGCTTCAATCATTTCTGGACGTTTTTCAATGGCAAAAATCAATGAATATTGTAAATGCACAAACAGTAATTTCTCCACATTGCAAGGTGCAATTCTGAAATTTTTTGCTTTTTCCTGCTCCTCTTACCATGATAAAGAAGATTCAAAGAGAGTGAGATGCCAGCTCCTTTCATTCAGTCAGTAGCTTCAATCATTTCTGGACGTTTTTCAATGGCAAAAATCAATGAATATTGTAAATGCACAAACAGTAATTTCTCCGCATTGCAAGGTGTAATTCTGAAATTTTTTGCTTTTTCCTGCTCCTCTTAGCATGATAAAGAAGATTCAAAGAGAGTGAGATGCCAGCTCCTTTCATTCAGTCAGTAGCTTCAATCATTTCTGGACGTTTTTCAATGGCAAAAATCAATGAATATTGTAAATGCACAAACAGAAATTTCTCCGCATTGCAAGGTGCAATTCTGAAATTTTTTGCTTTTTCCTGCTCCTCTTAGCATGATAAAGAAGATTCAAAGAGAGTGAGATGCCAGCTCCTTTCATTCAGTCAGTAGCTTCAATCATTTCTGGACGTTTTTCAATGGCAAAAATCAATGAATATTGTAAATGCACAAACAGTAATTTCTCCGCATTGCAAGGTGTAATTCTGAAATTTTTTGCTTTTTCCTGCTCCTCTTAGCATGATAAAGAAGATTCAAAGAGAGTGAGATGCCAGCTCCTTTCATTCAGTCAGTAGCTTCAAACATTTCTGGTATATGAATAACATGATGTTTTTCAATGGCAAAAATCAATGAATATTGTAAATGCACAAACAGTAATTTCTCCGCATTGCAAGGTGCAATTCTGAAATTTTTTGCTTTTTCCTGCTCCTCTTAGCATGATAAAGAAGATTCAAAGAGAGTGAGATGCCCGCTCCTTTCATTCAGTCAGTAGCTTCAATCATTTCTGGACGTTTTTCAATGGCAAAAATCATTGAACATTGTAAATGCACAAACAGTAATTTCTCCGCATTGCAAGGTGCAATTCTGAAATTTTTTGCTTTTTCCTGCTCCTCTTAGCATGATAAAGAAGATTCAAAGAGAGTGAGATGCCAGCTCCTTTCATTCAGTCAGTAGCTTCAAACATTTCTGGTATATGAATAACATGATGTTTTTCAATGGCAAAAATCAATGATTATTGTAAATGCACAAACAGTAATTTCTCCGCATTGCAAGGTGCAATTCTGAAATTTTTTGCTTTTTCCTGCTCCTCTTAGCATGATAAAGAAGATTCAAAGAGAGTGAGATGCCAGCTCCTTTCATTCAGTCAGTAGCTTCAATCATTTCTGGACGTTTTTCAATGGCAAAAATCAATGAATATTGTAAATGCACAAACAGTAATTTCTCCACATTGCAAGGTGCAATTCTGTAATTTTTTGCTTTTTCCTGCTCCTCTTAGCATGATAAAGAAGATTCAAAGATAGTGAGATGCCAGCTCCTTTCATTCAGTCAGTAGCTTCAATCATTTCTGGACGTTTTTCAATGGCAAAAATCAATGAATATTGTAATTGCACAAACAGTAATTTCTCCGCATTGCAAGGTGCAATTCTGAAATTTTTTGCTTTTTCCTGCTCCTCTTAGCATGATAAAGAAGATTCAAAGAGAGTGAGATGCCAGCTCCTTTCATTCAGTCAGTAGCTTCAAACATTTCTGGTATATGAATAACATGATGTTTTTCAATGGCAAAAATCAATGAATATTGTAAATGCACAAACAGTAATTTCTCCGCATTGCAAGGTGCAATTCTGAAATTTTTTGCTTTTTCCTGCTCCTCTTAGCATGATAAAGAAGATTCAAAGAGAGTGAGATGCCAGCTCCTTTCATTCAGTCAGTAGCTTCAATCATTTCTGGACGTTTTTCAATGGCAAAAATCAATGAATATTGTAAATGCACAAACAGAAATTTCTCCGCATTGCAAGGTGCAATTCTGAAATTTTTTGCTTTTTCCTGCTCCTCTTAGCATGATAAAGAAGATTCAAAGAGAGTGAGATGCCAGCTCCTTTCATTCAGTCAGTAGCTTCAATCATTTCTGGACGTTTTTCAATGGCAAAAATCAATGAATATTGTAAATGCACAAACAGTAATTTCTCCACATTGCAAGGTGCAATTCTGAAATGTTTTGCTTTTTCCTGCTCCTCTTAGCATGATAAAGAAGATTCAAAGAGAGTGAGATGCCAGCTCCTTTCATTCAGTCAGTAGCTTCAATCATTTCTGGACGTTTTTCAATGGCAAAAATCAATGAATATTGTAAATGCACAAACAGTAATTTCTCCGCATTGCAAGGTGCAATTCTGAAATTTTTTGCTTTTTCCTGCTCCTCTTAGCATGATAAAGAAGATTCAAAGAGAGTGAGATGCCAGCTCCTTTCATTCAGTCAGTAGCTTCAATCATTTCTGGACGTTTTTCAATGGCAAAAATCAATGAATATTGTAATTGCACAAACAGTAATTTCTCCGCATTGCAAGGTGCAATTCTGAAATTTTTTGCTTTTTCCTGCTCCTCTTAGCATGATAAAGAAGATTCAAAGAGAGTGAGATGCCAGCTCCTTTCATTCAGTCAGTAGCTTCAAACATTTCTGGTATATGAATAACATGATGTTTTTCAATGGCAAAAATCAATGAATATTGTAAATGCACAAACAGTAATTTCTCCGCATTGCAAGGTGCAATTCTGAAATTTTTTGCTTTTTCCTGCTCCTCTTAGCATGATAAAGAAGATTCAAAGAGAGTGAGATGCCAGCTCCTTTCATTCAGTCAGTAGCTTCAATCATTTCTGGACGTTTTTCAATGGCAAAAATCAATGAATATTGTAAATGCACAAACAGAAATTTCTCCGCATTGCAAGGTGCAATTCTGAAATTTTTTGCTTTTTCCTGCTCCTCTTAGCATGATAAAGAAGATTCAAAGAGAGTGAGATGCCAGCTCCTTTCATTCAGTCAGTAGCTTCAATCATTTCTGGACGTTTTTCAATGGCAAAAATCAATGAATATTGTAAATGCACAAACAGTAATTTCTCCACATTGCAAGGTGCAATTCTGAAATGTTTTGCTTTTTCCTGCTCCTCTTAGCATGATAAAGAAGATTCAAAGAGAGTGAGATGCCAGCTCCTTTCATTCAGTCAGTAGCTTCAATCATTTCTGGACGTTTTTCAATGGCAAAAATCAATGAATATTGTAAATGCACAAACAGTAATTTCTCCGCATTGCAAGGTGCAATTCTGAAATTTTTTGCTTTTTCCTGCTCCTCTTAGCATGATAAAGAAGATTCAAAGAGAGTGAGATGCCAGCTCCTTTCATTCAGTCAGTAGCTTCAAACATTTCTGGTATATGAATAACATGATGTTTTTCAATGGCAAAAATCAATGAATATTGTAAATGCACAAACAGTAATTTCTCCGCATTGCAAGGTGCAATTCTGAAATTTTTTGCTTTTTCCTGCTCCTTTTAGCATGATAAAGAAGATTCAAAGAGAGTGAGATGCCAGCTTCTTTCATTCAGTCAGTAGCTTCAATCATTTCTGGACGTTTTTCAATGGCAAAAATCAATGAATATTGTAAATGCACAAACAGAAATTTCTCCGCATTGCAAGGTGCAATTCTGAAATTTTTTGCTTTTTCCTGCTCCTCTTAGCATGATAAAGAAGATTCAAAGAGAGTGAGATGCCAGCTCCTGTCATTCAGTCAGTAGCTTCAATCATTTCTGGACGTTTTTCAATGGCAAAGATCAATGAATATTGTAAATGTACAAACAGTAATTTCTCCGCATTGCAAGGTGCAATTCTGAAATTTTTTGCTTGTTCCTGCTCCTCTTAGCATGATAAAGAAGATTCAAAGAGAGTGAGATGCCAGCTAATTTCATTCAGTCAGTAGCTTCAAACATTTCTGGTATATGAATAACATGATGTTTTTCAATGGCAAAAATCAATGAATATTGTAAATGCACAAACAGTAATTTCTCCGCATTGCAAGGTGCAATTCTGAAATTTTTTGCTTTTTCCTGCTCCTCTTAGCATGATAAAGAAGATTCCAAGAGAGTGAGATGCCAGCTCCTTTCATTCAGTCAGTAGCTTCAATAATTTCTGGACGTTTTTCAATGGCAAAAATCATTGAACATTGTAAATGCACAAACAGTAATTTCTCCGCATTGCAAGTTGCAATTCTGAAATTTTTTGCTTTTTCCTGCTCCTCTTAGCATGATAAAGAAGATTCAAAGAGAATGAGATGCCAGCTCCTTTCATTCAGTCAGTAGCTTCAATCATTTCTGGTATATGAATAACATGATGTTTTTCAATGGCAAAAATCAATGAATATTGTAAATGCACAAACAGTAATTTCTCCGCATTGCAAGGTGCAATTCTGAAATTTTTTGCTTTTTCCTGCTCCTCTTAGCATGATAAAGAAGATTCAAAGAGAGTGAGATGCCAGCTCCTTTCATTCAGTCAGTAGCTTCAATCATTTCTGGACGTTTTTCAATGGCAAAAATCAATGAATATTGTAAATGCACAAACAGTAAATTCTCCGCATTGCAAGGTGCAATTATGAAATTTTTTACTTTTTCCTGCTCCTCTTAGCATGATAAACAAGATTCAAAGAGAGTGAGATGCCAGCTCCTTTCATTCAGTCAGTAGCTTCAATCATTTCTGGACGTTTTTCAATGGCAAAAATCAATGAATATTGTAAATGCACAAACAGTAATTTCTCCGCATTGCAAGGTGTAATTCTGAAATTTTTTGCTTTTTCCTGCTCCTCTTAGCATGATAAAGAAGATTCAAAGAGAGTGAGATGCCAGCTCCTTTCATTCAGTCAGTAGCTTCAAACATTTCTGGTATATGAATAACATGATGTTTTTCAATGGCAAAAATCAATGAATATTGTAAATGCACAAACAGTAATTTCTCCGCATTGCAAGGTGCAATTCTGAAATTTTTTGCTTTTTCCTGCTCCTCTTAGCATGATAAAGAAGATTCAAAGAGAGTGAGATGCCCGCTCCTTTCATTCAGTCAGTAGCTTCAATCATTTCTGGACGTTTTTCAATGGCAAAAATCATTGAACATTGTAAATGCACAAACAGTAATTTCTCCGCATTGCAAGGTGCAATTCTGAAATTTTTTGCTTTTTCCTGCTCCTCTTAGCATGATAAAGAAGATTCAAAGAGAGTGAGATACCAGCTCCTTTCATTCAGTCAGTAGCTTCAAACATTTCTGGTATATGAATAACATGATGTTTTTCAATGGCAAAAATCAATGAATATTGTAAATGCACAAACAGTAATTTCTCCGCATTGCAAGGTGCAATTCTGAAATTTTTTGCTTTTTCCTGCTCCTCTTAGCATGATAAAGAAGATTAAAAGAGAGTGAGATGCCAGCTCCTTTCATTCAGTCAGTAGCTTCAATCATTTCTGGACGTTTTTCAATGGCAAAAATCAATGAATATTGTAAATGCACAAACAGTAATTTCTCCACATTGCAAGGTGCAATTCTGAAATTTTTTGCTTTTTCCTGCTCCTCTTAGCATGATAAAGAAGATTCAAAGAGAGTGAGATGCCAGCTCCTTTCATTCAGTCAGTAGCTTCAATCATTTCTGGACGTTTTTCAATGGCAAAAATCAATGAATATTGTAAATGCACAAACACAAATTTCTCCGCATTGCAAGGTGCAATTCTGAAATTTTTTGCTTTTTCCTGCTCCTCTTAGCATGATAAAGAAGATTCAAAGAGAGTGAGATGCCAGCTCCTTTCATTCAGTCAGTAGCTTCAATAATTTCTGGACGTTTTTCAATGGCAAAGATCAATGAATATTGTAAATGTACAAACAGTAATTTCTCTGCATTGCAAGGTGCAATTCTGAAATTTTTTGCTTTTTCCTGCTCCTCTTAGCATGATAAAGAAGATTCAAAGAGAGTGAGATGCCAGCTCCTTTCATTCAGTCAGTAGCTTCAAACATTTCTGGTATATGAATAACATGATGTTTTTCAATGGCAAAAATCAATGAATATTGCAAATGCACAAACAGTAATTTCTCCGCATTGCAAGGTGCAATTCTGAAATTTTTTGCTTTTTCCTGCTCCTCTTAGCATGATAAAGAAGATTCAAAGAGAGTGAGATGCCAGCTCCTTTCATTCAGTCAGTAGCTTCAATCATTTCTGGACGTTTTTCAATGGCAAAAATCATTGAACATTGTAAATGCACAAACAGTAATTTCTCCGCATTGCAAGGTGCAATTCTGAAATTTTTTGCTTTTTCCTGCTCCTCTTAGCATGATAAAGAAGATTCAAAGAGAATGAGATGCCAGCTCCTTTCATTCAGTCAGTAGCTTCAATCATTTCTGGTATATGAATATGATGTTTTTCAATGGCAAAAATCAATGAATATTGTAAATGCACAAACAGTAATTTCTCCGCATTGCAAGGTGCAATTCTGAAATTTTTTGCTTTTTCCTGCTCCTCTTAGCATGATAAAGAAGATTCAAAGAGAGTGAGATGCCAGCTCCTTTCATTCAGTCAGTAGCTTCAAACATTTCTGGTATATGAATAACATGATGTTTTTCAATGGCAAAAATCAATGAATATTGTAAATGCACAAACAGTAATTTCTCCGCATTGCAAGGTGCAATTCTGAAATTTTTTGCTTTTTCCTGCTCCTCTTAGCATGATAAAGAAGATTCAAAGAGAGTGAGATGCCAGCTCCTTTCATTCAGTCAGTAGCTTCAATCATTTCTGGACGTTTTTCAATGGCAAAAATCAATGAATATTGTAAATGCACAAACAGTAATTTCTCCGCATTGCAAGGTGCAATTCTGAAATTTTTTGCTTTTTCCTGCTCCTCTTAGCATGATAAAGAAGATTCAAAGAGAGTGAGATGCCAGCTCCTTTCATTCAGTCAGTAGCTTCAATCATTTCTGGACGTTTTTCAATGGCAAAAATCAATGAATATTGTAAATGCACAAACAGTAATTTCTCAGCATTGCAAGGTGCAATTCTGAAATTTTTTGCTTTTTCCTGCTCCTCTTACCATGATAAAGAAGATTCAAAGAGAGTGAGATGCCAGCTCCTTTCATTCAGTCAGTAGCTTCAAACATTTCTGGTATATGAATAAAATGATGTTTTTCAATGGCAAAAATCAATGAATATTGTAAATGCACAAACAGTAATTTCTCCGCATTGCAAGGTGCAATTCTGAAATTTTTTGCTTTTTCCTGCTCCTCTTAGCATGATAAAGAAGATTCAAAGAGAGTGAGATGCCAGCTCCTTTCATTCAGTCAGTAGCTTCAATCATTTCTGGACGTTTTTCAATGGCAAAAATCAATGAATATTGTAAATGCACAAAGAGTAATTTCTCCACATTGCAAGTTGCAATTCTGAAATTTTTTGCTTTTTCCTGCTCCTCTTAGCATGATAAAGAAGATTCAAAGAGAGTGAGATGCCAGCTCCTTTCATTCAGTCAGTAGCTTCAATCATTTCTGGACGTTTTTCAATGGCAAAAATCAATGAATATTGTAAATGCACAAACAGTAATTTCTCCGCATTGCAAGGTGTAATTCTGAAATTTTTTGCTTTTTCCTGCTCCTCTTAGCATGATAAAGAAGATTCAAACAGTGTGAGATGCCATCTCCTTTCATTCAGTCAGTAGCTTCAAACATTTCTGGTATATGAATAACATGATGTTTTTCAATGGCAAAAATCAATGAATATTGTAAATGCACAAACAGTAATTTCTCCGCATTGCAAGGTGCAATTCTGAAATTTTTTGCTTTTTCCTGCTCCTCTTAGCATGATAAAGAAGATTCAAAGAGAGTGAGATGCAGCTCCTTTCATTCAGTCAGTAGCTTCAATCAATTCTGGACGTTTTTCAATGGCAAAAATCAATGAATATTGAAAATGCACAAACAGTAATTTCTCCACATTGCAAGGTGCAATTCTGAAATTTTTTGCTTTTTACTGCTCCTCTTAGCATGATAAAGAAGAATCAAAGAGAGTGAGATGCCAGCTCCTTTCATTCAGTCAGTAGCTTCAATCATTTCTGGACGTTTTTCAATGGCAAAAATCAATGAATATTGTAAATGCACAGACAGTAATTTCTCCGCATTGCAAGGTACAATTCTGAAATTTTTTGCTTTTTCCTGCTCCTCTTAGCATGATAAAGAAGATTCAAAGAGAGTGAGATGCCAGCTCCTTTCATTCAGTCAGTAGCTTCAAACATTTCTGGCATATGAATAACATCATGTTTTTCAATGGCAAAAATCAATGAATATTGTAAATGCACAAACAGTAATTTCTCCGCATTGCAAGGTGCAATTCTGAAATTTTTTGCTTTTTCCTGCTCCTCTTAGCATGATAAAGAAGATTCAAAGAGAGTGAGATGCCAGCTCCTTTCATTCAGTCAGTAGCTTCAAACATTTCTGGTATATGAATAACATGATGTTTTTCAAGGGCAAAAATCAATGAATATTGTAAATGCACAAACAGTAATTTCTCCGCATTGCAAGGTGCAATTCTGAAATTTTTTGCTTTTTCCTGCTCCTCTTAGCATGATAAAGAAGATTCAAAGAGAGTGAGATGCCAGCTCCTTTCATTCAGTCAGTAGCTTCAATCATTTCTGGACGTTTTTCAATGGCAAAAATCAATGAATATTGTAAATGCACAAACAGTAATTACTCCACATTGCAAGGTGCAATTCTGAAATTTTTTGCTTTTTCCTGCTCCTCTTAGCATGATAAAGAAGATTCAAAGAGAGTGAGATGCCAGCTCCTTTCATTCAGTCAGTAGCTTCAATCATTTCTGGACGTTTTTCAATGGCAAAAATCAATGAATATTGTAAATGCACAAACAGTAATTTCTCCGCATTGCAAGGTGCAATTCTGAATTTTTTTGCTTTTTCCTGCTCCTCTTAGCATGATAAAGAAGATTCAAAGAGAGTGAGATGCCAGCTCCTTTCATTCAGTCAGTAGCTTCAAACATTTCTGGTATATGAATAACATGATGTTTTTCAATGGCAAAAATCAATGAATATTGTAAATGCACAAGCAGTAATTTCTCCGCATTGCAAGGTGCAATTCTGAAATTTTTTGCTTTTTCCTGCTCCTCTTACCATGATAAAGAAGATTCAAAGAGAGTGAGATGCCAGCTCCTTTCATTCAGTCAGTAGCTTCAAACATTTCTGGTATATGAATAACATGATGTTTTTCAATGGCAAAAATCAATGAATATTGTAAATGCACAAACAGTAATTTCTCCGCATTGCAAGGTGCAATTCTGAAATTTTTTGCTTTTTCCTGCTCCTCTTAGCATGATAAAGAAGATTAAAAGAGAGTGAGATGCCAGCTCCTTTCATTCAGTCAGTAGCTTCAATCATTTCTGGACGTTTTTCAATGGCAAAAATCAATGAATATTGTAAATGCACAAACAGTAATTTCTCCACATTGCAAGGTGCAATTCTGAAATTTTTTGCTTTTTCCTGCTCCTCTTAGCATGATAAAGAAGATTCAAAGAGAGTGAGATGCCAGCTCCTTTCATTCAGTCAGTAGCTTCAATCATTTCTGGACGTTTTTCAATGGCAAAAATCAATGAATATTGTAAATGCACAAACACAAATTTCTCCGCATTGCAAGGTGCAATTCTGAAATTTTTTGCTTTTTCCTGCTCCTCTTAGCATGATAAAGAAGATTCAAAGAGAGTGAGATGCCAGCTCCTTTCATTCAGTCAGTAGCTTCAATAATTTCTGGACGTTTTTCAATGGCAAAGATCAATGAATATTGTAAATGTACAAACAGTAATTTCTCTGCATTGCAAGGTGCAATTCTGAAATTTTTTGCTTTTTCCTGCTCCTCTTAGCATGATAAAGAAGATTCAAAGAGAGTGAGATGCCAGCTCCTTTCATTCAGTCAGTAGCTTCAAACATTTCTGGTATATGAATAACATGATGTTTTTCAATGGCAAAAATCAATGAATATTGCAAATGCACAAACAGTAATTTCTCCGCATTGCAAGGTGCAATTCTGAAATTTTTTGCTTTTTCCTGCTCCTCTTAGCATGATAAAGAAGATTCAAAGAGAGTGAGATGCCAGCTCCTTTCATTCAGTCAGTAGCTTCAAACATTTCTGGTATATGAATAACATGATGTTTTTCAATGGCAAAAATCAATGAATATTGTAAATGCACAAACAGTAATTTCTCCGCATTGCAAGGTGCAATTCTGAAATTTTTTGCTTTTTCCTGCTCCTCTTAGCATGATAAAGAAGATTCAAAGAGAGTGAGATGCCAGCTCCTTTCATTCAGTCAGTAGCTTCAATCATTTCTGGACGTTTTTCAATGGCAAAAATCAATGAATATTGTAAATGCACAAACAGTAATTTCTCCGCATTGCAAGGTGCAATTCTGAAATTTTTTGCTTTTTCCTGCTCCTCTTAGCATGATAAAGAAGATTCAAAGAGAGTGAGATGCCAGCTCCTTTCATTCAGTCAGTAGCTTCAATCATTTCTGGACGTTTTTCAATGGCAAAAATCAATGAATATTGTAAATGCACAAACAGTAATTTCTCAGCATTGCAAGGTGCAATTCTGAAATTTTTTGCTTTTTCCTGCTCCTCTTACCATGATAAAGAAGATTCAAAGAGAGTGAGATGCCAGCTCCTTTCATTCAGTCAGTAGCTTCAAACATTTCTGGTATATGAATAAAATGATGTTTTTCAATGGCAAAAATCAATGAATATTGTAAATGCACAAACAGTAATTTCTCCGCATTGCAAGGTGCAATTCTGAAATTTTTTGCTTTTTCCTGCTCCTCTTAGCATGATAAAGAAGATTCAAAGAGAGTGAGATGCCAGCTCCTTTCATTCAGTCAGTAGCTTCAATCATTTCTGGACGTTTTTCAATGGCAAAAATCAATGAATATTGTAAATGCACAAAGAGTAATTTCTCCACATTGCAAGTTGCAATTCTGAAATTTTTTGCTTTTTCCTGCTCCTCTTAGCATGATAAAGAAGATTCAAAGAGAGTGAGATGCCAGCTCCTTTCATTCAGTCAGTAGCTTCAATCATTTCTGGACGTTTTTCAATGGCAAAAATCAATGAATATTGTAAATGCACAAACAGTAATTTCTCCGCATTGCAAGGTGTAATTCTGAAATTTTTTGCTTTTTCCTGCTCCTCTTAGCATGATAAAGAAGATTCAAACAGTGTGAGATGCCATCTCCTTTCATTCAGTCAGTAGCTTCAAACATTTCTGGTATATGAATAACATGATGTTTTTCAATGGCAAAAATCAATGAATATTGTAAATGCACAAACAGTAATTTCTCCGCATTGCAAGGTGCAATTCTGAAATTTTTTGCTTTTTCCTGCTCCTCTTAGCATGATAAAGAAGATTCAAAGAGAGTGAGATGCAGCTCCTTTCATTCAGTCAGTAGCTTCAATCAATTCTGGACGTTTTTCAATGGCAAAAATCAATGAATATTGAAAATGCACAAACAGTAATTTCTCCACATTGCAAGGTGCAATTCTGAAATTTTTTGCTTTTTACTGCTCCTCTTAGCATGATAAAGAAGAATCAAAGAGAGTGAGATGCCAGCTCCTTTCATTCAGTCAGTAGCTTCAATCATTTCTGGACGTTTTTCAATGGCAAAAATCAATGAATATTGTAAATGCACAGACAGTAATTTCTCCGCATTGCAAGGTACAATTCTGAAATTTTTTGCTTTTTCCTGCTCCTCTTAGCATGATAAAGAAGATTCAAAGAGAGTGAGATGCCAGCTCCTTTCATTCAGTCAGTAGCTTCAAACATTTCTGGCATATGAATAACATCATGTTTTTCAATGGCAAAAATCAATGAATATTGTAAATGCACAAACAGTAATTTCTCCGCATTGCAAGGTGCAATTCTGAAATTTTTTGCTTTTTCCTGCTCCTCTTAGCATGATAAAGAAGATTCAAAGAGAGTGAGATGCCAGCTCCTTTCATTCAGTCAGTAGCTTCAAACATTTCTGGTATATGAATAACATGATGTTTTTCAAGGGCAAAAATCAATGAATATTGTAAATGCACAAACAGTAATTTCTCCGCATTGCAAGGTGCAATTCTGAAATTTTTTGCTTTTTCCTGCTCCTCTTAGCATGATAAAGAAGATTCAAAGAGAGTGAGATGCCAGCTCCTTTCATTCAGTCAGTAGCTTCAATCATTTCTGGACGTTTTTCAATGGCAAAAATCAATGAATATTGTAAATGCACAAACAGTAATTACTCCACATTGCAAGGTGCAATTCTGAAATTTTTTGCTTTTTCCTGCTCCTCTTAGCATGATAAAGAAGATTCAAAGAGAGTGAGATGCCAGCTCCTTTCATTCAGTCAGTAGCTTCAATCATTTCTGGACGTTTTTCAATGGCAAAAATCAATGAATATTGTAAATGCACAAACAGTAATTTCTCCGCATTGCAAGGTGCAATTCTGAATTTTTTTGCTTTTTCCTGCTCCTCTTAGCATGATAAAGAAGATTCAAAGAGAGTGAGATGCCAGCTCCTTTCATTCAGTCAGTAGCTTCAAACATTTCTGGTATATGAATAACATGATGTTTTTCAATGGCAAAAATCAATGAATATTGTAAATGCACAAGCAGTAATTTCTCCGCATTGCAAGGTGCAATTCTGAAATTTTTTGCTTTTTCCTGCTCCTCTTACCATGATAAAGAAGATTCAAAGAGAGTGAGATGCCAGCTCCTTTCATTCAGTCAGTAGCTTCAAACATTTCTGGTATATGAATAACATGATGTTTTTCAATGGCAAAAATCAATGAATATGGTAAATGCACAAACAGTAATTTTTCCGCATTGCAAGGTGCAATTCTGAAATTTTTTGCTTTTTCCTGCTCCTCTTAGCATGATAAAGAAGATAGAAAGAGAGTGAGATGCCAGCTCCTTTCATTCAGTCAGTAGCTTCAATCATTTCTGGTATATGAATAACATGATGTTTTTCAATGGCAAAAATCAATGAATATTGTAAATGCACAAACAGTAATTTCTCCGCATTGCAAGGTGCAATTCTGAAATTTTTTGCTTTTTCCTGCTCCTCTTAGCATGATAAAGAAGATTCAAAGAGAGTGAGATGCCAGCTCCTTTCATTCAGTCAGTAGCTTCAATCATTTCTGGACGTTTTTCAATGGCAAAAATCATTGAATATTGTAAATGCACAAACAGTAATTTCTCCGCATTGCAAGGTGCAATTCTGAAATTTTTTGCTTTTTCCTGCTCCTCTTAGCATGATAAACAAGATTCAAAGAGAGTGAGATGCCAGCTCCTTTCATTCAGTCAGTAGCTTCAATCATTTCTGGACGTTTTTCAATGGCAAAAATCAATGAATATTGTAAATGCACAAACAGTAATTTCTCCGCATTGCAAGGTGCAATTCTGAAATTTTTTGCTTTTTCCTGCTCCTCTTAGCATGATAAAGAAGATTCAAAGAGAGTGAGATGCCAGCTCCTTTCATTCAGTCAGTAGCTTCAATCATTTCTGGACGTTTTTCAATGGCAAAAATCAATGAATATTGTAAATGCACAAACAGTAATTTCTCCGCATTGCAAGGTGCAATTCTGAAATTTTTTGCTTTTTCCTGCTCCTATTAGCATGATAAACAAGATTCAAAGAGAGTGAGATGCCAGCTCCTTTCATTCAGTCAGTAGCTTCAATCATTTCTGGACGTTTTTCAATGGCAAAAATCAATGAATATTGTAAATGCACAAACAGTAATTTCTCCGCATTGCAAGGTGCAATTCTGAAATTTTTTGCTTTTTCCTGCTCCTCTTAGCATGATAAAGAAGATTCAAAGAGAGTGAGATGCCAGCTCCTTTCATTCAGTCAGTAGCTTCAAACATTTCTGGTATATGAATAACATGATGTTTTTCAATGGCAAAAATCAATGAATATTGTAAATGCACAAACAGTAATTTCTCCGCATTGCAAGGTGCAATTCTGAAATTTTTTGCTTTTTCCTGCTCCTCTTAGCATGATAAAGAAGATTCAAAGAGAGTGAGATGCCAGCTCCTTTCATTCAGTCAGTAGCTTCAATCATTTCTGGACGTTTTTCAATGGCAAAAATCAATGAATATTGTAAATGCACAAACAGTAATTTCTCCGCATTGCAAGGTGCAATTCTGAAATTTTTTGCTTTTTCCTGCTCCTCTTAGCATGATAAAGAAGATTCAAAGAGAGTGAGATGCCAGCTCCTTTCATTCAGTCAGTAGCTTCAATCATTTCTGGACGTTTTTCAATGGCAAAAATCAATGAATATTCTAAATGCACAAACAGTAATTTCTCCGCATTGCAAGGTGCAATTCTGAAATTTTTTGCTTTTTCCTGCTCCTCTTAGCATGATAAAGAAGATTCAAAGAGAGTGAGATGCCAGCTCCTTTCATTCAGTCAGTAGCTTCAATCATTTCTGGACGTTTTTCAATGGCAAAAATCAATGAATATTGTAAATGCACAAACAGTAATTTCTCCGCATTGCAAGGTGTAAATCTGAAATTTTTTGCTTTTTCCTGCTCCTCTTAGCATGATAAAGAAGATTCAAAGAGAGTGAGATGCCAGCTCCTTTCATTCAGTCAGTAGCTTCAATCATTTCTGGACGTTTTTCAATGGCAAAAATCAATGAATATTGTAAATGCACAAACAGTAATTTCTCCACATTGCAAGGTGCAATTCTGAAATTTTTTGCTTTTTACTGCTCCTCTTAGCATGATAAAGAAGAATCAAAGAGAGTGAGATGCCAGCTCCTTTCATTCAGTCAGTAGCTTCAATCATTTCTGGACGTTTTTCAATGGCAAAATTCAATGAATATTGTAAATGCACAGACAGTAATTTCTCCGCATTGCAAGGTGCAATTCTGAAATTTTTTGCTTTTTCCTGCTCCTCTTAGCATGATAAAGAAGATTCAAAGAGAGTGAGATGCCAGCTCCTTTCATTCAGTCAGTAGCTTCAAACATTTCTGGTATATGAATAACATGATGTTTTTCAATGGCAAAAATCAATGAATATTGTAAATGCACAAACAGTAATTTCTCCGCATTGCAAGGTGCAATTCTGAAATTTTTTGCTTTTTCCTGCTCCTCTTAGCATGATAAAGAAGATTCAAAGAGAGTGAGATGCCAGCTCCTTTCATTCAGTCAGTAGCTTCAATCATTTCTGGACGTTTTTCAATGGCAAAAATCAATGAATATTGTAAATGCACAAACAGTAATTTCTCCGCATTGCAAGGTGCAATTCTGAAATTTTTTGCTTTTTCCTGCTCCTATTAGCATGATAAACAAGATTCAAAGAGAGTGAGATGCCAGCTCCTTTCATTCAGTCAGTAGCTTCAATCATTTCTGGACGTTTTTCAATGGCAAAAATCAATGAATATTGTAAATGCACAAACAGTAATTTCTCCGCATTGCAAGGTGCAATTCTGAAATTTTTTGCTTTTTCCTGCTCCTCTTAGCATGATAAAGAAGATTCAAAGAGAGTGAGATGCCAGCTCCTTTCATTCAGTCAGTAGCTTCAAACATTTCTGGTATATGAATAACATGATGTTTTTCAATGGCAAAAATCAATGAATATTGTAAATGCACAAACAGTAATTTCTCCGCATTGCAAGGTGCAATTCTGAAATTTTTTGCTTTTTCCTGCTCCTCTTAGCATGATAAAGAAGATTCAAAGAGAGTGAGATGCCAGCTCCTTTCATTCAGTCAGTAGCTTCAATCATTTCTGGACGTTTTTCAATGGCAAAAATCAATGAATATTGTAAATGCACAAACAGTAATTTCTCCGCATTGCAAGGTGCAATTCTGAAATTTTTTGCTTTTTCCTGCTCCTCTTAGCATGATAAAGAAGATTCAAAGAGAGTGAGATGCCAGCTCCTTTCATTCAGTCAGTAGCTTCAATCATTTCTGGACGTTTTTCAATGGCAAAAATCAATGAATATTCTAAATGCACAAACAGTAATTTCTCCGCATTGCAAGGTGCAATTCTGAAATTTTTTGCTTTTTCCTGCTCCTCTTAGCATGATAAAGAAGATTCAAAGAGAGTGAGATGCCAGCTCCTTTCATTCAGTCAGTAGCTTCAATCATTTCTGGACGTTTTTCAATGGCAAAAATCAATGAATATTGTAAATGCACAAACAGTAATTTCTCCGCATTGCAAGGTGTAAATCTGAAATTTTTTGCTTTTTCCTGCTCCTCTTAGCATGATAAAGAAGATTCAAAGAGAGTGAGATGCCAGCTCCTTTCATTCAGTCAGTAGCTTCAATCATTTCTGGACGTTTTTCAATGGCAAAAATCAATGAATATTGTAAATGCACAAACAGTAATTTCTCCACATTGCAAGGTGCAATTCTGAAATTTTTTGCTTTTTACTGCTCCTCTTAGCATGATAAAGAAGAATCAAAGAGAGTGAGATGCCAGCTCCTTTCATTCAGTCAGTAGCTTCAATCATTTCTGGACGTTTTTCAATGGCAAAATTCAATGAATATTGTAAATGCACAGACAGTAATTTCTCCGCATTGCAAGGTGCAATTCTGAAATTTTTTGCTTTTTCCTGCTCCTCTTAGCATGATAAAGAAGATTCAAAGAGAGTGAGATGCCAGCTCCTTTCATTCAGTCAGTAGCTTCAAACATTTCTGGTATATGAATAACATGATGTTTTTCAATGGCAAAAATCAATGAATATTGTAAATGCACAAACAGTAATTTCTCCGCATTGCAAGGTGCAATTCTGAAATTTTTTGCTTTTTCCTGCTCCTCTTAGCATGATAAAGAAGATTCAAAGAGAGTGAGATGCCAGCTCCTTTCATTCAGTCAGTAGCTTCAATCATTTCTGGACGTTTTTCAATGGCAAAATTCAATGAATATTGTAAATGCACAAACAGTAATTACTCCACATTGCAAGGTGCAATTCTGAAATTTTTTGCTTTTTCCTGCTCCTCTTAGCATGATAAAGAAGATTCAAAGAGAGTGAGGTGACAGCTCTTTTCATTCAGTAAGTAGCTTCAATCATTTCTGGACGTTTTTCAATGGCAAAAATCAATGAATATTGTAAATGCACAAACAGTAATTTCTCCGCATTGCAAGGTGCAATTCTGAATTTTTTTGCTTTTTCCTGCTCCTCTTAGCATGATAAAGAAGATTCAAAGAGAGTGAGATGCCAGCTCCTTTCATTCAGTCAGTAGCTTCAAACATTTCTGGTATATGAATAACATGATGTTTTTCAATGGCAAAAATCAATGAATATTGTAAATGCACAAGCAGTAATTTCTCCGCATTGCAAGGTGCAATTCTGAAATTTTTTGCTTTTTCCTGCTCCTCTTACCATGATAAAGAAGATTCAAAGAGAGTGAGATGCCAGTTCCTTTCATTCAGTCAGTAGCTTCAAACATTTCTGGTATATGAATAACATGATGTTTTTCAATGGCAAAAATCAATGAATATTGTAAATGCACAAACAGTAATTTCTCCGCATTGCAAGGTGCAATTCTGAAATTTTTTGCTTTTTCCTGCTCCTCTTAGCATGATAAAGAAGATTCAAAGAGAGTGAGATGCCAGCTCCTTTCATTCAGTCAGTAGCTTCAATCATTTCTGGACGTTTTTCAATGGCAAAAATCAATGAATATTGTAAATGCACAAACAGTAATTTCTCCGCATTGCAAGGTGCAATTCTGAAATTTTTTGCTTTTTCCTGCTCCTCTTAGCATGATAAAGAAGATTCAAAGAGAGTGAGATGCCAGCTCCTTTCATTCAGTCAGTAGCTTCAATCATTTCTGGACGTTTTTCAATGGCAAAAATCAATGAATATTCTAAATGCACAAACAGTAATTTCTCCGCATTGCAAGGTGCAATTCTGAAATTTTTTGCTTTTTCCTGCTCCTCTTAGCATGATAAAGAAGATTCAAAGAGAGTGAGATGCCAGCTCCTTTCATTCAGTCAGTAGCTTCAATCATTTCTGGACGTTTTTCAATGGCAAAAATCAATGAATATTGTAAATGCACAAACAGTAATTTCTCCACATTGCAAGATGCAATTCTGAAATTTTTTGCTTTTTCCTGCTCCTCTTAGCATGATAAAGAAGATTCAAAGAGAGTGAGATGCCAGCTCCTTTCATTCCGTCAGTAGCTTCAATCATTTCTGGACGTTTTTCAATGGCAAAAATCAATGAATATTGTAAATGCACAAACAGTAATTTCTCCGCATTGCAAGGTGTAAATCTGAAATTTTTTGCTTTTTCCTGCTCCTCTTAGCATGATAAAGAAGATTCAAAGAGAGTGAGATGCCAGCTCCTTTCATTCAGTCAGTAGCTTCAATCATTTCTGGACGTTTTTCAATGGCAAAAATCAATGAATATTGTAAATGCACAAACAGTAATTTCTCCACATTGCAAGGTGCAATTCTGAAATTTTTTGCTTTTTACTGCTCCTCTTAGCATGATAAAGAAGAATCAAAGAGAGTGAGATGCCAGCTCCTTTCATTCAGTCAGTAGCTTCAATCATTTCTGGACGTTTTTCAATGGCAAAAATCAATGAATATTGTAAATGCACAGACAGTAATTTCTCCGCATTGCAAGGTGCAATTCTGAAATTTTTTGCTTTTTCCTGCTCCTCTTAGCATGATAAAGAAGATTCAAAGAGAGTGAGATGCCAGCTCCTTTCATTCAGTCAGTAGCTTCAAACATTTCTGGTATATGAATAACATCATGTTTTTCAATGGCAAAAATCAATGAATATTGTAAATGCACAGACAGTAATTTCTCCGCATTGCAAGGTGCAATTCTGAAATTTTATGCTTTTTCCTGCTCCTCTTAGCATGATAAAGAAGATTCAAAGAGAGTGAGATGCCAGCTCCTTTCATTCAGTCAGTAGCTTCAAACATTTCTGGTATATGAATAACATGATGTTTTTCAATGGCAAAAATCAATGAATATTGTAAATGCACAAACAGTAATTTCTCCGCATTGCAAGGTGCAATTCTGAAATTTTTTGCTTTTTCCTGCTCCTCTTAGCATGATAAAGAAGATTCAAAGAGAGTGAGATGCCAGCTCCTTTCATTCAGTCAGTAGCTTCAATCATTTCTGGACGTTTTTCAATGGCAAAATTCAATGAATATTGTAAATGCACAAACAGTAATTACTCCACATTGCAAGGTGCAATTCTGAAATTTTTTGCTTTTTCCTGCTCCTCTTAGCATGATAAAGAAGATTCAAAGAGAGTGAGATGCCAGCTCTTTTCATTCAGTCAGTAGCTTCAATCATTTCTGGACGTTTTTCAATGGCAAAAATCAATGAATATTGTAAATGCACAAACAGTAATTTCTCCGCATTGCAAGGTGCAATTCTGAATTTTTTTGCTTTTTCCTGCTCCTCTTAGCATGATAAAGAAGATTCAAAGAGAGTGAGATGCCAGCTCCTTTCATTCAGTCAGTAGCTTCAAACATTTCTGGTATATGAATAACATGATGTTTTTCAATGGCAAAAATCAATGAATATTGTAAATGCACAAGCAGTAATTTCTCCGCATTGCAAGGTGCAATTCTGAAATTTTTTGCTTTTTCCTGCTCCTCTTACCATGATAAAGAAGATTCAAAGAGAGTGAGATGCCAGTTCATTTCTTTCAGTCAATAGCTTCAAACATTTCTGGTATATGAATAACATGATGTTTTTCAATGGCAAAAATCAATGAATATTGTAAATGCACAAACAGTAATTTCTCCGCATTGCAAGGTGCAATTCTGAAATTTTTTGCTTTTTCCTGCTCCTCTTAGCATGATAAAGAAGATTCAAAGAGAGTGAGATGCCAGCTCCTTTCATTCAGTCAGTAGCTTCAATCATTTCTGGTATATGAATAACATGATGTTTTTCTATGGCAAAAATCAATGAATATTGTAAATGCACAAACAGTAATTTCTCCGCATTGCAAGGTGCAATTCTGAAATTTTATGCTTTTTCCTGCTCCTCTTAGCATGATAAAGAAGATTCAAAGAGAGTGAGATGCCAGCTCCTTTCATTCAGTCAGTAGCTTCAATCATTTCTGGACGTTTTTCAATGGCAAAAATCAATGAATATTGTAAATGCACAAACAGTAATTTCTCCACATTGAAAGTTGCAATTCTGAAATTTTTTGCTTTTTCCTGCTCCTCTTAGCATGATAAAGAAGATTCAAAGAGAGTGAGATGCCAGCTCCTTTCATTCAGTCAGTAGCTTCAATCATTTCTGGACGTTTTTCAATGGCAAAAATCAATGAATATTGTAAATGCACAAACAGTAATTTCTCCGCATTGCAAGGTGCAATTCTGAAATTTTTTGCTTTTTCCTGCTCCTCTTAGCATGATAAAGAAGATTCAAAGAGAGTGAGATGCCAGCTCCTTTCATTCAGTCAGTAGCTTCAATCATTTCTGGACGTTTTTCAATGGCAAAAATCAATGAATATTGTAAATGCACAAACAGTAATTTCTCCGCATTGCAAGGTGCAATTCTGAAATTTTTTGCTTTTTCCTGCTCCTATTAGCATGATAAACAAGATTCAAAGAGAGTGAGATGCCAGCTCCTTTCATTCAGTCAGTAGCTTCAATCATTTCTGGACGTTTTTCAATGGCAAAAATCAATGAATATTGTAAATGCACAAACAGTAATTTCTCCACATTGCAAGGTGCAATTCTGAATTTTTTTGCTTTTTCCTGCTCCTCTTAGCATGATAAAGAAGATTCAAAGAGAGTGAGATGCCAGCTCCTTTCATTCAGTCAGTAGCTTCAAACATTTCTGGTATATGAATAACATGATGTTTTTCAATGGCAAAAATCAATGAATATTGTAAATGCACAAGCAGTAATTTCTCCGCATTGCAAGGTGCAATTCTGAAATTTTTTGCTTTTTCCTGCTCCTCTTACCATGATAAAGAAGATTCAAAGAGAGTGAGATGCCAGCTCCTTTCATTCAGTCAGTAGCTTCAAACATTTCTGGTATATGAATAACATGATGTTTTTCAATGGCAA
Source organism: Phyllobates terribilis (assembly GCF_046119375.1). NCBI lineage: Eukaryota > Metazoa > Chordata > Amphibia > Anura > Dendrobatidae > Phyllobates > Phyllobates terribilis. The sequence continues at coordinate 339,461 of NW_027362893.1, forward strand.
AAATCAATGAATATGGTAAATGCACAAACAGTAATTTTTCCGCATTGCAAGGTGCAATTCTGAAATTTTTTGCTTTTTCCTGCTCCTCTTAGCATGATAAAGAAGATAGAAAGAGAGTGAGATGCCAGCTCCTTTCATTCAGTCAGTAGCTTCAATCATTTCTGGTATATGAATAACATGATGTTTTTCAATGGCAAAAATCAATGAATATTGTAAATCCACAAACAGTAATTTCTCCGCATTGCAAGGTGCAATTCTGAAATTTTTTGCTTTTTCCCGCTCCTCTTAGCATGATAAAGAAGATTCAAAGAGAGTGAGATGCCAGCTCCTTTCATTCAGTCAGTAGCTTCAATCATTTCTGGACGTTTTTCAATGGCAAAAATCATTGAATATTGTAAATGCACAAACAGTAATTTCTCCGCATTGCAAGGTGCAATTCTGAAATTTTTTGCTTTTTCCTGCTCCTCTTAGCATGATAAACAAGATTCAAAGAGAGTGAGATGCCAGCTCCTTTCATTCAGTCAGTAGCTTCAATCATTTCTGGACGTTTTTCAATGGCAAAAATCAATGAATATTGTAAATGCACAAACAGTAATTTCTCCGCATTGCAAGGTGCAATTCTGAAATTTTTTGCTTTTTCCTGCTCCTCTTAGCATGATAAAGAAGATTCAAAGAGAGTGAGATGCCAGCTCCTTTCATTCAGTCAGTAGCTTCAATCATTTCTGGACGTTTTTCAATGGCAAAAATCAATGAATATTGTAAATGCACAAACAGTAATTTCTCCGCATTGCAAGGTGCAATTCTGAAATTTTTTGCTTTTTCCTGCTCCTATTAGCATGATAAACAAGATTCAAAGAGAGTGAGATGCCAGCTCCTTTCATTCAGTCAGTAGCTTCAATCATTTCTGGACGTTTTTCAATGGCAAAAATCAATGAATATTGTAAATGCACAAACAGTAATTTCTCCGCATTGCAAGGTGCAATTCTGAAATTTTTTGCTTTTTCCTGCTCCTCTTAGCATGATAAAGAAGATTCAAAGAGAGTGAGATGCCAGCTCCTTTCATTCAGTCAGTAGCTTCAAACATTTCTGGTATATGAATAACATGATGTTTTTCAATGGCAAAAATCAATGAATATTGTAAATGCACAAACAGTAATTTCTCCGCATTGCAAGGTGCAATTCTGAAATTTTTTGCTTTTTCCTGCTCCTCTTAGCATGATAAAGAAGATTCAAAGAGAGTGAGATGCCAGCTCCTTTCATTCAGTCAGTAGCTTCAATCATTTCTGGACGTTTTTCAATGGCAAAAATCAATGAATATTGTAAATGCACAAACAGTAATTTCTCCGCATTGCAAGGTGCAATTCTGAAATTTTTTGCTTTTTCCTGCTCCTCTTAGCATGATAAAGAAGATTCAAAGAGAGTGAGATGCCAGCTCCTTTCATTCAGTCAGTAGCTTCAATCATTTCTGGACGTTTTTCAATGGCAAAAATCAATGAATATTCTAAATGCACAAACAGTAATTTCTCCGCATTGCAAGGTGCAATTCTGAAATTTTTTGCTTTTTCCTGCTCCTCTTAGCATGATAAAGAAGATTCAAAGAGAGTGAGATGCCAGCTCCTTTCATTCAGTCAGTAGCTTCAATCATTTCTGGACGTTTTTCAATGGCAAAAATCAATGAATATTGTAAATGCACAAACAGTAATTTCTCCGCATTGCAAGGTGTAAATCTGAAATTTTTTGCTTTTTCCTGCTCCTCTTAGCATGATAAAGAAGATTCAAAGAGAGTGAGATGCCAGCTCCTTTCATTCAGTCAGTAGCTTCAATCATTTCTGGACGTTTTTCAATGGCAAAAATCAATGAATATTGTAAATGCACAAACAGTAATTTCTCCACATTGCAAGGTGCAATTCTGAAATTTTTTGCTTTTTACTGCTCCTCTTAGCATGATAAAGAAGAATCAAAGAGAGTGAGATGCCAGCTCCTTTCATTCAGTCAGTAGCTTCAATCATTTCTGGACGTTTTTCAATGGCAAAAATCAATGAATATTGTAAATGCACAGACAGTAATTTCTCCGCATTGCAAGGTGCAATTCTGAAATTTTTTGCTTTTTCCTGCTCCTCTTAGCATGATAAAGAAGATTCAAAGAGAGTGAGATGCCAGCTCCTTTCATTCAGTCAGTAGCTTCAAACATTTCTGGTATATGAATAACATGATGTTTTTCAATGGCAAAAATCAATGAATATTGTAAATGCACAAACAGTAATTTCTCCGCATTGCAAGGTGCAATTCTGAAATTTTTTGCTTTTTCCTGCTCCTCTTAGCATGATAAAGAAGATTCAAAGAGAGTGAGATGCCAGCTCCTTTCATTCAGTCAGTAGCTTCAATCATTTCTGGACGTTTTTCAATGGCAAAATTCAATGAATATTGTAAATGCACAAACAGTAATTACTCCACATTGCAAGGTGCAATTCTGAAATTTTTTGCTTTTTCCTGCTCCTCTTAGCATGATAAAGAAGATTCAAAGAGAGTGAGATGACAGCTCTTTTCATTCAGTAAGTAGCTTCAATCATTTCTGGACGTTTTTCAATGGCAAAAATCAATGAATATTGTAAATGCACAAACAGTAATTTCTCCGCATTGCAAGGTGCAATTCTGAATTTTTTTGCTTTTTCCTGCTCCTCTTAGCATGATAAAGAAGATTCAAAGAGAGTGAGATGCCAGCTCCTTTCATTCAGTCAGTAGCTTCAAACATTTCTGGTATATGAATAACATGATGTTTTTCAATGGCAAAAATCAATGAATATTGTAAATGCACAAGCAGTAATTTCTCCGCATTGCAAGGTGCAATTCTGAAATTTTTTGCTTTTTCCTGCTCCTCTTACCATGATAAAGAAGATTCAAAGAGAGTGAGATGCCAGTTCCTTTCATTCAGTCAGTAGCTTCAAACATTTCTGGTATATGAATAACATGATGTTTTTCAATGGCAAAAATCAATGAATATTGTAAATGCACAAACAGTAATTTCTCCGCATTGCAAGGTGCAATTCTGAAATTTTTTGCTTTTTCCTGCTCCTCTTAGCATGATAAAGAAGATTCAAAGAGAGTGAGATGCCAGCTCCTTTCATTCAGTCAGTAGCTTCAATCATTTCTGGACGTTTTTCAATGGCAAAAATCAATGAATATTGTAAATGCACAAACAGTAATTTCTCCGCATTGCAAGGTGCAATTCTGAAATTTTTTGCTTTTTCCTGCTCCTCTTAGCATGATAAAGAAGATTCAAAGAGAGTGAGATGCCAGCTCCTTTCATTCAGTCAGTAGCTTCAATCATTTCTGGACGTTTTTCAATGGCAAAAATCAATGAATATTCTAAATGCACAAACAGTAATTTCTCCGCATTGCAAGGTGCAATTCTGAAATTTTTTGCTTTTTCCTGCTCCTCTTAGCATGATAAAGAAGATTCAAAGAGAGTGAGATGCCAGCTCCTTTCATTCAGTCAGTAGCTTCAATCATTTCTGGACGTTTTTCAATGGCAAAAATCAATGAATATTGTAAATGCACAAACAGTAATTTCTCCACATTGCAAGTTGCAATTCTGAAATTTTTTGCTTTTTCCTGCTCCTCTTAGCATGATAAAGAAGATTCAAAGAGAGTGAGATGCCAGCTCCTTTCATTCCGTCAGTAGCTTCAATCATTTCTGGACGTTTTTCAATGGCAAAAATCAATGAATATTGTAAATGCACAAACAGTAATTTCTCCGCATTGCAAGGTGTAAATCTGAAATTTTTTGCTTTTTCCTGCTCCTCTTAGCATGATAAAGAAGATTCAAAGAGAGTGAGATGCCAGCTCCTTTCATTCAGTCAGTAGCTTCAATCATTTCTGGACGTTTTTCAATGGCAAAAATCAATGAATATTGTAAATGCACAAACAGTAATTTCTCCACATTGCAAGGTGCAATTCTGAAATTTTTTGCTTTTTACTGCTCCTCTTAGCATGATAAAGAAGAATCAAAGAGAGTGAGATGCCAGCTCCTTTCATTCAGTCAGTAGCTTCAATCATTTCTGGACGTTTTTCAATGGCAAAAATCAATGAATATTGTAAATGCACAGACAGTAATTTCTCCGCATTGCAAGGTGCAATTCTGAAATTTTTTGCTTTTTCCTGCTCCTCTTAGCATGATAAAGAAGATTCAAAGAGAGTGAGATGCCAGCTCCTTTCATTCAGTCAGTAGCTTCAAACATTTCTGGTATATGAATAACATCATGTTTTTCAATGGCAAAAATCAATGAATATTGTAAATGCACAGACAGTAATTTCTCCGCATTGCAAGGTGCAATTCTGAAATTTTATGCTTTTTCCTGCTCCTCTTAGCATGATAAAGAAGATTCAAAGAGAGTGAGATGCCAGCTCCTTTCATTCAGTCAGTAGCTTCAAACATTTCTGGTATATGAATAACATGATGTTTTTCAATGGCAAAAATCAATGAATATTGTAAATGCACAAACAGTAATTTCTCCGCATTGCAAGGTGCAATTCTGAAATTTTTTGCTTTTTCCTGCTCCTCTTAGCATGATAAAGAAGATTCAAAGAGAGTGAGATGCCAGCTCCTTTCATTCAGTCAGTAGCTTCAATCATTTCTGGACGTTTTTCAATGGCAAAATTCAATGAATATTGTAAATGCACAAACAGTAATTACTCCACATTGCAAGGTGCAATTCTGAAATTTTTTGCTTTTTCCTGCTCCTCTTAGCATGATAAAGAAGATTCAAAGAGAGTGAGATGCCAGCTCTTTTCATTCAGTCAGTAGCTTCAATCATTTCTGGACGTTTTTCAATGGCAAAAATCAATGAATATTGTAAATGCACAAACAGTAATTTCTCCGCATTGCAAGGTGCAATTCTGAATTTTTTTGCTTTTTCCTGCTCCTCTTAGCATGATAAAGAAGATTCAAAGAGAGTGAGATGCCAGCTCCTTTCATTCAGTCAGTAGCTTCAAACATTTCTGGTATATGAATAACATGATGTTTTTCAATGGCAAAAATCAATGAATATTGTAAATGCACAAGCAGTAATTTCTCCGCATTGCAAGGTGCAATTCTGAAATTTTTTGCTTTTTCCTGCTCCTCTTACCATGATAAAGAAGATTCAAAGAGAGTGAGATGCCAGTTCATTTCTTTCAGTCAATAGCTTCAAACATTTCTGGTATATGAATAACATGATGTTTTTCAATGGCAAAAATCAATGAATATTGTAAATGCACAAACAGTAATTTCTCCGCATTGCAAGGTGCAATTCTGAAATTTTTTGCTTTTTCCTGCTCCTCTTAGCATGATAAAGAAGATTCAAAGAGAGTGAGATGCCAGCTCCTTTCATTCAGTCAGTAGCTTCAATCATTTCTGGTATATGAATAACATGATGTTTTTCTATGGCAAAAATCAATGAATATTGTAAATGCACAAACAGTAATTTCTCCGCATTGCAAGGTGCAATTCTGAAATTTTATGCTTTTTCCTGCTCCTCTTAGCATGATAAAGAAGATTCAAAGAGAGTGAGATGCCAGCTCCTTTCATTCAGTCAGTAGCTTCAATCATTTCTGGACGTTTTTCAATGGCAAAAATCAATGAATATTGTAAATGCACAAACAGTAATTTCTCCACATTGAAAGTTGCAATTCTGAAATTTTTTGCTTTTTCCTGCTCCTCTTAGCATGATAAAGAAGATTCAAAGAGAGTGAGATGCCAGCTCCTTTCATTCAGTCAGTAGCTTCAATCATTTCTGGACGTTTTTCAATGGCAAAAATCAATGAATATTGTAAATGCACAAACAGTAATTTCTCCGCATTGCAAGGTGCAATTCTGAAATTTTTTGCTTTTTCCTGCTCCTCTTAGCATGATAAAGAAGATTCAAAGAGAGTGAGATACCAGCTCCTTTCATTCAGTCAGTAGCTTCAATCATTTCTGGACGTTTTTCAATGGCAAAAATCAATGAATATTGTAAATGCACAAACAGTAATTTCTCCGCATTGCAAGGTGCAATTCTGAAATTTTTTGCTTTTTCCTGCTCCTATTAGCATGATAAACAAGATTCAAAGAGAGTGAGATGCCAGCTCCTTTCATTCAGTCAGTAGCTTCAATCATTTCTGGACGTTTTTCAATGGCAAAAATCAATGAATATTGTAAATGCACAAACAGTAATTTCTCCGCATTGCAAGGTGCAATTCTGAAATTTTTTGCTTTTTCCTGCTCCTATTAGCATGATAAACAAGATTCAAAGAGAGTGAGATGCCAGCTCCTTTCATTCAGTCAGTAGCTTCAATCATTTCTGGACGTTTTTCAATGGCAAAAATCAATGAATATTGTAAATGCACAAACAGTAATTTCTCCGCATTGCAAGGTGCAATTCTGAAATTTTATGCTTTTTCCTGCTCCTCTTAGCATGATAAAGAAGATTCAAAGAGAGTGAGATGCCAGCTCCTTTCATTCAGTCAGTAGCTTCAATCATTTCTGGACGTTTTTCAATGGCAAAAATCAATGAATATTGTAAATGCACAAACAGTAATTTCTCCACATTGAAAGTTGCAATTCTGAAATTTTTTGCTTTTTCCTGCTCCTCTTAGCATGATAAAGAAGATTCAAAGAGAGTGAGATGCCAGCTCCTTTCATTCAGTCAGTAGCTTCAATCATTTCTGGACGTTTTTCAATGGCAAAAATCAATGAATATTGTAAATGCACAAACAGTAATTTCTCCGCATTGCAAGGTGCAATTCTGAAATTTTTTGCTTTTTCCTGCTCCTCTTAGCATGATAAAGAAGATTCAAAGAGAGTGAGATACCAGCTCCTTTCATTCAGTCAGTAGCTTCAATCATTTCTGGACGTTTTTCAATGGCAAAAATCAATGAATATTGTAAATGCACAAACAGTAATTTCTCCGCATTGCAAGGTGCAATTCTGAAATTTTTTGCTTTTTCCTGCTCCTATTAGCATGATAAACAAGATTCAAAGAGAGTGAGATGCCAGCTCCTTTCATTCAGTCAGTAGCTTCAATCATTTCTGGACGTTTTTCAATGGCAAAAATCAATGAATATTGTAAATGCACAAACAGTAATTTCTCCGCATTGCAAGGTGCAATTCTGAAATTTTTTGCTTTTTCCTGCTCCTCTTAGCATGATAAAGAAGATTCAAAGAGAGTGAGATGCCAGCTCCTTTCATTCAGTCAGTAGCTTCAAACATTTCTGGTATATGAATAACATGATGTTTTTCAATGGCAAAAATCAATGAATATTGTAAATGCACAAACAGTAATTTCTCCGCATTGCAAGGTGCAATTCTGAAATTTTTTGCTTTTTCCTGCTCCTCTTAGCATGATAAAGAAGATTCAAAGAGAGTGAGATGCCAGCTCCTTTCATTCAGTCAGTAGCTTCAATCATTTCTGGACGTTTTTCAATGGCAAAATTCAATGAATATTGTAAATGCACAAACAGTAATTACTCCACATTGCAAGGTGCAATTCTGAAATTTTTTGCTTTTTCCTGCTCCTCTTAGCATGATAAAGAAGATTCAAAGAGAGTGAGATGCCAGCTCTTTTCATTCAGTAAGTAGCTTCAATCATTTCTGGACGTTTTTCAATGGCAAAAATCAATGAATATTGTAAATGCACAAACAGTAATTTCTCCGCATTGCAAGGTGCAATTCTGAATTTTTTTGCATTTTCCTGCTCCTCTTAGCATGATAAAGAAGATTCAAAGAGAGTGAGATGCCAGCTCCTTTCATTCAGTCAGTAGCTTCAAACATTTCTGGTATATGAATAACATGATGTTTTTCAATGGCAAAAATCAATGAATATTGTAAATGCACAAGCAGTAATTTCTCCGCATTGCAAGGTGCAATTCTGAAATTTTTTGCTTTTTCCTGCTCCTCTTAGCATGATAAAGAAGATTCAAAGAGAGTGAGATGCCAGCTCCTTTCATTCAGTCAGTAGCTTCAATCATTTCTGGACGTTTTTCAATGGCAAAAATCAATGAATATTGTAAATCCACAAACAGTAATTTCTCCGCATTGCAAGGTGCAATTCTGAAATTTTTTGCTTTTTCCTGCTCCTCTTAGCATGATAAAGAAGATTCAAAGAGAGTGAGATGCCAGCTCCTTTCATTCAGTCAGTAGCTTCAATCATTTCTGGACGTTTTTCAATGGCAAAAATCAATGAATATTGTAAATGCACAAACAGTAATTTCTCCGCATTGCAAGGTGCAATTCTGAAATTTTTTGCTTTTTCCTGCTCCTCTTAGCATGATAAAGAAGATTCAAAGAGAGTGAGATGCCAGCTCCTTTCATTCAGTCAGTAGCTTCAATCATTTCTGGACGTTTTTCAATGGCAAAAATCAATGAATATTGTAAATGCACAAACAGTAATTTCTCCGCATTGCAAGGTGCAATTCTGAATTTTTTTGCTTTTTCCTGCTCCTCTTAGCATGATAAAGAAGATTCAAAGACAGTGAGATGCCAGCTCCTTTCATTCAGTCAGTAGCTTCAAACATTTCTGGTATATGAATAACATGATGTTTTTCAATGGCAAAAATCAATGAATATTGTAAATGCACAAGCAGTAATTTCTCCGCATTGCAAGGTGCAATTCTGAAATTTTTTGCTTTTTCCTGCTCCTCTTACCATGATAAAGAAGATTCAAAGAGAGTGAGATGCCAGCTCCTTTCATTCAGTCAGTAGCTTCAAACATTTCTGGTATATGAATAACATGATGTTTTTCAATGGCAAAAATCAATGAATATTGTAAATGCACAAACAGTAATTTCTCCGCATTGCAACGTGCAATTCTGAAATTTTTTGCTTTTTCCTGCTCCTCTTAGCATGATAAAGAAGATTCAAAGAGAGTGAGATGCCAGCTCCTTTCATTCAGTCAGTAGCTTCAATCATTTCTGGTATATGAATAACATGATGTTTTTCAATGGCAAAAATCAATGAATATTGTAAATGCACAAGCAGTAATTTCTCCGCATTGCAAGGTGCAATTCTGAAATTTTTTGCTTTTTCCTGCTCCTCTTACCATGATAAAGAAGATTCAAAGAGAGTGAGATGCCAGTTCATTTCTTTCAGTCAATAGCTTCAAACATTTCTGGTATATGAATAACATGATGTTTTTCAATGGCAAAAATCAATGAATATTGTAAATGCACAAACAGTAATTTCTCCGCATTGCAAGGTGCAATTCTGAAATTTTTTGCTTTTTCCTGCTCCTCTTAGCATGATAAAGAAGATTCAAAGAGAGTGAGATGCCAGCTCCTTTCATTCAGTCAGTAGCTTCAATCATTTCTGGTATATGAATAACATGATGTTTTTCTATGGCAAAAATCAATGAATATTGTAAATGCACAAACAGTAATTTCTCCGCATTGCAAGGTGCAATTCTGAAATTTTATGCTTTTTCCTGCTCCTCTTAGCATGATAAAGAAGATTCAAAGAGAGTGAGATGCCAGCTCCTTTCATTCAGTCAGTAGCTTCAATCATTTCTGGACGTTTTTCAATGGCAAAAATCAATGAATATTGTAAATGCACAAACAGTAATTTCTCCACATTGAAAGTTGCAATTCTGAAATTTTTTGCTTTTTCCTGCTCCTCTTAGCATGATAAAGAAGATTCAAAGAGAGTGAGATGCCAGCTCCTTTCATTCAGTCAGTAGCTTCAATCATTTCTGGACGTTTTTCAATGGCAAAAATCAATGAATATTGTAAATGCACAAACAGTAATTTCTCCGCATTGCAAGGTGCAATTCTGAAATTTTTTGCTTTTTCCTGCTCCTCTTAGCATGATAAAGAAGATTCAAAGAGAGTGAGATACCAGCTCCTTTCATTCAGTCAGTAGCTTCAATCATTTCTGGACGTTTTTCAATGGCAAAAATCAATGAATATTGTAAATGCACAAACAGTAATTTCTCCGCATTGCAAGGTGCAATTCTGAAATTTTTTGCTTTTTCCTGCTCCTATTAGCATGATAAACAAGATTCAAAGAGAGTGAGATGCCAGCTCCTTTCATTCAGTCAGTAGCTTCAATCATTTCTGGACGTTTTTCAATGGCAAAAATCAATGAATATTGTAAATGCACAAACAGTAATTTCTCCGCATTGCAAGGTGCAATTCTGAAATTTTTTGCTTTTTCCTGCTCCTATTAGCATGATAAACAAGATTCAAAGAGAGTGAGATGCCAGCTCCTTTCATTCAGTCAGTAGCTTCAATCATTTCTGGACGTTTTTCAATGGCAAAAATCAATGAATATTGTAAATGCACAAACAGTAATTTCTCCGCATTGCAAGGTGCAATTCTGAAATTTTATGCTTTTTCCTGCTCCTCTTAGCATGATAAAGAAGATTCAAAGAGAGTGAGATGCCAGCTCCTTTCATTCAGTCAGTAGCTTCAATCATTTCTGGACGTTTTTCAATGGCAAAAATCAATGAATATTGTAAATGCACAAACAGTAATTTCTCCACATTGAAAGTTGCAATTCTGAAATTTTTTGCTTTTTCCTGCTCCTCTTAGCATGATAAAGAAGATTCAAAGAGAGTGAGATGCCAGCTCCTTTCATTCAGTCAGTAGCTTCAATCATTTCTGGACGTTTTTCAATGGCAAAAATCAATGAATATTGTAAATGCACAAACAGTAATTTCTCCGCATTGCAAGGTGCAATTCTGAAATTTTTTGCTTTTTCCTGCTCCTCTTAGCATGATAAAGAAGATTCAAAGAGAGTGAGATACCAGCTCCTTTCATTCAGTCAGTAGCTTCAATCATTTCTGGACGTTTTTCAATGGCAAAAATCAATGAATATTGTAAATGCACAAACAGTAATTTCTCCGCATTGCAAGGTGCAATTCTGAAATTTTTTGCTTTTTCCTGCTCCTATTAGCATGATAAACAAGATTCAAAGAGAGTGAGATGCCAGCTCCTTTCATTCAGTCAGTAGCTTCAATCATTTCTGGACGTTTTTCAATGGCAAAAATCAATGAATATTGTAAATGCACAAACAGTAATTTCTCCGCATTGCAAGGTGCAATTCTGAAATTTTTTGCTTTTTCCTGCTCCTCTTAGCATGATAAAGAAGATTCAAAGAGAGTGAGATGCCAGCTCCTTTCATTCAGTCAGTAGCTTCAAACATTTCTGGTATATGAATAACATGATGTTTTTCAATGGCAAAAATCAATGAATATTGTAAATGCACAAACAGTAATTTCTCCGCATTGCAAGGTGCAATTCTGAAATTTTTTGCTTTTTCCTGCTCCTCTTAGCATGATAAAGAAGATTCAAAGAGAGTGAGATGCCAGCTCCTTTCATTCAGTCAGTAGCTTCAATCATTTCTGGACGTTTTTCAATGGCAAAATTCAATGAATATTGTAAATGCACAAACAGTAATTACTCCACATTGCAAGGTGCAATTCTGAAATTTTTTGCTTTTTCCTGCTCCTCTTAGCATGATAAAGAAGATTCAAAGAGAGTGAGATGCCAGCTCTTTTCATTCAGTAAGTAGCTTCAATCATTTCTGGACGTTTTTCAATGGCAAAAATCAATGAATATTGTAAATGCACAAACAGTAATTTCTCCGCATTGCAAGGTGCAATTCTGAATTTTTTTGCATTTTCCTGCTCCTCTTAGCATGATAAAGAAGATTCAAAGAGAGTGAGATGCCAGCTCCTTTCATTCAGTCAGTAGCTTCAAACATTTCTGGTATATGAATAACATGATGTTTTTCAATGGCAAAAATCAATGAATATTGTAAATGCACAAGCAGTAATTTCTCCGCATTGCAAGGTGCAATTCTGAAATTTTTTGCTTTTTCCTGCTCCTCTTAGCATGATAAAGAAGATTCAAAGAGAGTGAGATGCCAGCTCCTTTCATTCAGTCAGTAGCTTCAATCATTTCTGGACGTTTTTCAATGGCAAAAATCAATGAATATTGTAAATCCACAAACAGTAATTTCTCCGCATTGCAAGGTGCAATTCTGAAATTTTTTGCTTTTTCCTGCTCCTCTTAGCATGATAAAGAAGATTCAAAGAGAGTGAGATGCCAGCTCCTTTCATTCAGTCAGTAGCTTCAATCATTTCTGGACGTTTTTCAATGGCAAAAATCAATGAATATTGTAAATGCACAAACAGTAATTTCTCCGCATTGCAAGGTGCAATTCTGAAATTTTTTGCTTTTTCCTGCTCCTCTTAGCATGATAAAGAAGATTCAAAGAGAGTGAGATGCCAGCTCCTTTCATTCAGTCAGTAGCTTCAATCATTTCTGGACGTTTTTCAATGGCAAAAATCAATGAATATTGTAAATGCACAAACAGTAATTTCTCCGCATTGCAAGGTGCAATTCTGAATTTTTTTGCTTTTTCCTGCTCCTCTTAGCATGATAAAGAAGATTCAAAGACAGTGAGATGCCAGCTCCTTTCATTCAGTCAGTAGCTTCAAACATTTCTGGTATATGAATAACATGATGTTTTTCAATGGCAAAAATCAATGAATATTGTAAATGCACAAGCAGTAATTTCTCCGCATTGCAAGGTGCAATTCTGAAATTTTTTGCTTTTTCCTGCTCCTCTTACCATGATAAAGAAGATTCAAAGAGAGTGAGATGCCAGCTCCTTTCATTCAGTCAGTAGCTTCAAACATTTCTGGTATATGAATAACATGATGTTTTTCAATGGCAAAAATCAATGAATATTGTAAATGCACAAACAGTAATTTCTCCGCATTGCAACGTGCAATTCTGAAATTTTTTGCTTTTTCCTGCTCCTCTTAGCATGATAAAGAAGATTCAAAGAGAGTGAGATGCCAGCTCCTTTCATTCAGTCAGTAGCTTCAATCATTTCTGGTATATGAATAACATGATGTTTTTCAATGGCAAAAATCAATGAATATTGTAAATGCACAAACAGTAATTTCTCCGCATTGCAAGGTGCAATTCTGAAATTTTTTGCTTTTTCCTGCTCCTCTTAGCATGATAAAGAAGATTCAAAGAGAGTGAGATGCCAGCTCCTTTCATTCAGTCAGTAGCTTCAATCATTTCTGGACGTTTTTCAATGGCAAAAATCATTGAATATTGTAAATGCACAAACAGTAATTTCTCCGCATTGCAAGGTGCAATTCTGAAATTTTTTGCTTTTTCCTGCTCCTCTTAGCATGATAAACAAGATTCAAAGAGAGTGAGATGCCATCTCCTTTCATTCAGTCAGTAGCTTCAATCATTTCTGGACGTTTTTCAATGGCAAAAATCAATGAATATTGTAAATGCACAAACAGTAATTTCTCCGCATTGCAAGGTGCAATTCTGCAATTTTTTGCTTTTTCCTGCTCCTCTTAGCATGATAAAGAAGATTCAAAGAGAGTGAGATGCCAGCTCCTTTCATTCAGTCAGTAGCTTCAATCATTTCTGGACGTTTTTCAATGGCAAAAATCAATGAATATTGTAAATGCACAAACAGTAATTTCTCCGCATTGCAAGGTGCAATTCTGAAATTTTTTGCTTTTTCCTGCTCCTATTAGCATGATAAACAAGATTCAAAGAGAGTGAGATGCCAGCTCCTTTCATTCAGTCAGTAGCTTCAATCATTTCTGGACGTTTTTCAATGGCAAAAATCAATGAATATTGTAAATGCACAAACAGTAATTTCTCCGCATTGCAAGGTGCAATTCTGACATTTTTTGCTTTTTCCTGCTCCTCTTAGCATGATAAAGAAGATTCAAAGAGAGTGAGATGCCAGCTCCTTTCATTCAGTCAGTAGCTTCAAACATTTCTGGTATATGAATAACATGATGTTTTTCAATGGCAAAAATCAATGAATATTGTAAATGCACAAACAGTAATTTCTCCACATTGCAAGGTGCAATTCTGAAATTTTTTGCTTTTTACTGCTCCTCTTAGCATGATAAAGAAGAATCAAAGAGAGTGAGATGCCAGCTCCTTTCATTCAGTCAGTAGCTTCAATCATTTCTGGACGTTTTTCAATGGCAAAAATCAATGAATATTGTAAATGCACAGACAGTAATTTCTCCGCATTGCAAGGTGCAATTCTGAAATTTTTTGCTTTTTCCTGCTCCTCTTAGCATGATAAAGAAGATTCAAAGAGAGTGAGATGCCAGCTCCTTTCATTCAGTCAGTAGCTTCAAACATTTCTGGTATATGAATAACATGATGTTTTTCAATGGCAAAAATCAATGAATATTGTAAATGCACAAGCAGTAATTTCTCCGCATTGCAAGGTGCAATTCTGAAATTTTTTGCTTTTTCCTGCTCCTCTTACCATGATAAAGAAGATTCAAAGAGAGTGAGATGCCAGCTCCTTTCATTCAGTCAGTAGCTTCAAACATTTCTGGTATATGAATAACATGATGTTTTTCAATGGCAAAAATCAATGAATATTGTAAATGCACAAACAGTAATTTCTCCGCATTGCAAGGTGCAATTCTGAAATTTTTTGCTCTTTCCTGCTCCTCTTAGCATGATAAAGAAGATTCAAAGAGAGTGAGATGCCAGCTCCTTTCATTCAGTCAGTAGCTTCAATCATTTCTGGTATAGGAATAACATGATGTTTTTCTATGGCAAAAATCAATGAATATGGTAAATGCACAAACAGTAATTTCTCCGCATTGCAAGGTGCAATTCTGAAATTTTTTGCTTTTTCCTGCTCCTCTTAGCATGATAAAGAAGATTCAAAGAGAGTGAGATGCCAGCTCCTTTCATTCAGTCAGTAGCTTCAATCATTTCTGGACGTTTTTCAATTGCAAAAATCATTGAATATTGTAAATGCACAAACAGTAATTTCTCCGCATTGCAAGGTGCAATTCTGAAATTTTTTGCTTTTTCCTGCTCCTCTTAGCATGATAAACAAGATTCAAAGAGAGTGAGATGCCAGCTCCTTTCATTCAGTCAGTAGCTTCAATCATTTCTGGACGTTTGTCAATGGCAAAAATCAATGAATATTGTAAATGCACAAACAGTAATTTCTCCGCATTGCAAGGTGCAATTCTGAAATTTTTTGCTTTTTCCTGCTCCTCTTAGCATGATAAAGAAGATTCAAAGAGAGTGAGATGCCAGCTCCTTTCATTCAGTCAGTAGCTTCAATCATTTCTGGACGTTTTTCAATGGCAAAAATCAATGAATATTGTAAATGCACAAACAGTAATTTCTCCGCATTGCAAGGTGCAATTCTGAAATTTTTTGCTTTTTCCTGCTCCTCTTAGCATGATAAAGAAGATTCAAAGAGAGTGAGATGCCAGCTCCTTTCATTCAGTCAGTAGCTTCAAACATTTCTGGTATATGAATAACATGATGTTTTTCAATGGCAAAAATCAATGAATATTGTAAATGCACAAACAGTAATTTCTCCGCATTGCAAGGTGCAATTCTGAAATTTTTTGCTTTTTCCTGCTCCTCTTAGCATGATAAAGAAGATTCAAAGAGAGTGAGATGCCAGCTCCTTTCATTCAGTCAGTAGCTTCAATCATTTCTGGACGTTTTTCAATGGCAAAAATCAATGAATATTGTAAATGCACAAACAGTAGTTTCTCCGCATTGCAAGGTGCAATTCTGAAATTTTTTGCTTTTTCCTGCTCCTCTTAGCATGATAAAGAAGATTCAAAGAGAGTGAGATGCCAGCTCCTTTCATTCAGTCAGTAGCTTCAATCATTTCTGGACGTTTTTCAATGGCAAAAATCAATGAATATTGTAAATGCACAAACAGTAATTTCTCCGCATTGCAAGGTGCAATTCTGAAATTTTTTGCTTTTTCCTGCTCCTCTTAGCATGATAAAGAAGATTCAAAGAGAGTGAGATGCCAGCTCCTTTCATTCAGTCAGTAGCTTCAAACATTTCTGGTATATGAATAACATGATGTTTTTCAATGGCAAAAATCAATGAATATTGTAAATGCACAAACAGTAATTTCTCCGCATTGCAAGGTGCAATTCTGAAATTTTTTTGCTTTTTCCTGCTCCTCTTAGCATGATAAAGAAGATTCAAAGAGAGTGAGATGCCAGCTCCTTTCATTCAGTCAGTAGCTTCAATCATTTCTGGACGTTTTTCAATGGCAAAAATCAATGAATATTGTAAATGCACAAACAGTAATTTCTCCACATTGCAAGGTGCAATTCTGAAATTTTTTGCTTTTTCCTGCTCCTCTTAGCATGATAAAGAAGATTCAAAGAGAGTGAGATGCCAGCTCCTTTCATTCAGTCAGTAGCTTCAATCATTTCTGGACGTTTTTCAATGGCAAAAATCAATGAATATTGTAAATCCACAAACAGTAATTTCTCCGCATTGCAAGGTGCAATTCTGAAATTTTTTGCTTTTTCCTGCTCCTCTTAGCATGATAAAGAAGATTCAAAGAGAGTGAGATGCCAGCTCCTTTCATTCAGTCAGTAGCTTCAATCATTTCTGGACGTTTTTCAATGGCAAAAATCAATGAATATTGTAAATGCACAAACAGTAATTTCTCCGCATTGCAAGGAGCAATTCTGAAATTTTTTGCTTTTTCCTGCTCCTCTTAGCATGATAAAGAAGATTCAAAGAGAGTGAGATGCCAGCTCCTTTCATTCAGTCAGTAGCTTCAATCATTTCTGGACGTTTTTCAATGGCAAAAATCAATGAATATTGTAAATGCACAAACAGTAATTTCTCCGCATTGCAAGGTGCAATTCTGAAATTTTTTGCTTTTTCCTGCTCCTCTTAGCATGATAAAGAAGATTCAAAGAGAGTGAGATACCAGCTCCTTTCATTCAGTCAGTAGCTTCAATCATTTCTGGACGTTTTTCAATGGCAAAAATCAATGAATATTGTAAATGCACAAACAGTAATTTCTCCGCATTGCAAGGTGCAATTCTGAAATTTTTTGCTTTTTCCTGCTCCTATTAGCATGATAAACAAGATTCAAAGAGAGTGAGATGCCAGCTCCTTTCATTCAGTCAGTAGCTTCAATCATTTCTGGACGTTTTTCAATGGCAAAAATCAATGAATATTGTAAATGCACAAACAGTAATTTCTCCGCATTGCAAGGTGCAATTCTGAAATTTTTTGCTTTTTCCTGCTCCTATTAGCATGATAAACAAGATTCAAAGAGAGTGAGATGCCAGCTCCTTTCATTCAGTCAGTAGCTTCAATCATTTCTGGACGTTTTTCAATGGCAAAAATCAATGAATATTGTAAATGCACAAACAGTAATTTCTCCGCATTGCAAGGTGCAATTCTGAAATTTTATGCTTTTTCCTGCTCCTCTTAGCATGATAAAGAAGATTCAAAGAGAGTGAGATGCCAGCTCCTTTCATTCAGTCAGTAGCTTCAATCATTTCTGGACGTTTTTCAATGGCAAAAATCAATGAATATTGTAAATGCACAAACAGTAATTTCTCCACATTGAAAGTTGCAATTCTGAAATTTTTTGCTTTTTCCTGCTCCTCTTAGCATGATAAAGAAGATTCAAAGAGAGTGAGATGCCAGCTCCTTTCATTCAGTCAGTAGCTTCAATCATTTCTGGACGTTTTTCAATGGCAAAAATCAATGAATATTGTAAATGCACAAACAGTAATTTCTCCGCATTGCAAGGTGCAATTCTGAAATTTTTTGCTTTTTCCTGCTCCTCTTAGCATGATAAAGAAGATTCAAAGAGAGTGAGATACCAGCTCCTTTCATTCAGTCAGTAGCTTCAATCATTTCTGGACGTTTTTCAATGGCAAAAATCAATGAATATTGTAAATGCACAAACAGTAATTTCTCCGCATTGCAAGGTGCAATTCTGAAATTTTTTGCTTTTTCCTGCTCCTATTAGCATGATAAACAAGATTCAAAGAGAGTGAGATGCCAGCTCCTTTCATTCAGTCAGTAGCTTCAATCATTTCTGGACGTTTTTCAATGGCAAAAATCAATGAATATTGTAAATGCACAAACAGTAATTTCTCCGCATTGCAAGGTGCAATTCTGAAATTTTTTGCTTTTTCCTGCTCCTCTTAGCATGATAAAGAAGATTCAAAGAGAGTGAGATGCCAGCTCCTTTCATTCAGTCAGTAGCTTCAAACATTTCTGGTATATGAATAACATGATGTTTTTCAATGGCAAAAATCAATGAATATTGTAAATGCACAAACAGTAATTTCTCCGCATTGCAAGGTGCAATTCTGAAATTTTTTGCTTTTTCCTGCTCCTCTTAGCATGATAAAGAAGATTCAAAGAGAGTGAGATGCCAGCTCCTTTCATTCAGTCAGTAGCTTCAATCATTTCTGGACGTTTTTCAATGGCAAAATTCAATGAATATTGTAAATGCACAAACAGTAATTACTCCACATTGCAAGGTGCAATTCTGAAATTTTTTGCTTTTTCCTGCTCCTCTTAGCATGATAAAGAAGATTCAAAGAGAGTGAGATGCCAGCTCTTTTCATTCAGTAAGTAGCTTCAATCATTTCTGGACGTTTTTCAATGGCAAAAATCAATGAATATTGTAAATGCACAAACAGTAATTTCTCCGCATTGCAAGGTGCAATTCTGAATTTTTTTGCATTTTCCTGCTCCTCTTAGCATGATAAAGAAGATTCAAAGAGAGTGAGATGCCAGCTCCTTTCATTCAGTCAGTAGCTTCAAACATTTCTGGTATATGAATAACATGATGTTTTTCAATGGCAAAAATCAATGAATATTGTAAATGCACAAGCAGTAATTTCTCCGCATTGCAAGGTGCAATTCTGAAATTTTTTGCTTTTTCCTGCTCCTCTTAGCATGATAAAGAAGATTCAAAGAGAGTGAGATGCCAGCTCCTTTCATTCAGTCAGTAGCTTCAATCATTTCTGGACGTTTTTCAATGGCAAAAATCAATGAATATTGTAAATCCACAAACAGTAATTTCTCCGCATTGCAAGGTGCAATTCTGAAATTTTTTGCTTTTTCCTGCTCCTCTTAGCATGATAAAGAAGATTCAAAGAGAGTGAGATGCCAGCTCCTTTCATTCAGTCAGTAGCTTCAATCATTTCTGGACGTTTTTCAATGGCAAAAATCAATGAATATTGTAAATGCACAAACAGTAATTTCTCCGCATTGCAAGGTGCAATTCTGAAATTTTTTGCTTTTTCCTGCTCCTCTTAGCATGATAAAGAAGATTCAAAGAGAGTGAGATGCCAGCTCCTTTCATTCAGTCAGTAGCTTCAATCATTTCTGGACGTTTTTCAATGGCAAAAATCAATGAATATTGTAAATGCACAAACAGTAATTTCTCCGCATTGCAAGGTGCAATTCTGAATTTTTTTGCTTTTTCCTGCTCCTCTTAGCATGATAAAGAAGATTCAAAGACAGTGAGATGCCAGCTCCTTTCATTCAGTCAGTAGCTTCAAACATTTCTGGTATATGAATAACATGATGTTTTTCAATGGCAAAAATCAATGAATATTGTAAATGCACAAGCAGTAATTTCTCCGCATTGCAAGGTGCAATTCTGAAATTTTTTGCTTTTTCCTGCTCCTCTTACCATGATAAAGAAGATTCAAAGAGAGTGAGATGCCAGCTCCTTTCATTCAGTCAGTAGCTTCAAACATTTCTGGTATATGAATAACATGATGTTTTTCAATGGCAAAAATCAATGAATATTGTAAATGCACAAACAGTAATTTCTCCGCATTGCAACGTGCAATTCTGAAATTTTTTGCTTTTTCCTGCTCCTCTTAGCATGATAAAGAAGATTCAAAGAGAGTGAGATGCCAGCTCCTTTCATTCAGTCAGTAGCTTCAATCATTTCTGGTATATGAATAACATGATGTTTTTCAATGGCAAAAATCAATGAATATTGTAAATGCACAAACAGTAATTTCTCCGCATTGCAAGGTGCAATTCTGAAATTTTTTGCTTTTTCCTGCTCCTCTTAGCATGATAAAGAAGATTCAAAGAGAGTGAGATGCCAGCTCCTTTCATTCAGTCAGTAGCTTCAATCATTTCTGGACGTTTTTCAATGGCAAAAATCATTGAATATTGTAAATGCACAAACAGTAATTTCTCCGCATTGCAAGGTGCAATTCTGAAATTTTTTGCTTTTTCCTGCTCCTCTTAGCATGATAAACAAGATTCAAAGAGAGTGAGATGCCATCTCCTTTCATTCAGTCAGTAGCTTCAATCATTTCTGGACGTTTTTCAATGGCAAAAATCAATGAATATTGTAAATGCACAAACAGTAATTTCTCCGCATTGCAAGGTGCAATTCTGCAATTTTTTGCTTTTTCCTGCTCCTCTTAGCATGATAAAGAAGATTCAAAGAGAGTGAGATGCCAGCTCCTTTCATTCAGTCAGTAGCTTCAATCATTTCTGGACGTTTTTCAATGGCAAAAATCAATGAATATTGTAAATGCACAAACAGTAATTTCTCCGCATTGCAAGGTGCAATTCTGAAATTTTTTGCTTTTTCCTGCTCCTATTAGCATGATAAACAAGATTCAAAGAGAGTGAGATGCCAGCTCCTTTCATCGAGTCAGTAGCTTCAATCATTTCTGGACGTTTTTCAATGGCAAAAATCAATGAATATTGTAAATGCACAAACAGTAATTTCTCCGCATTGCAAGGTGCAATTCTGAAATTTTTTGCTTTTTCCTGCTCCTCTTAGCATGATAAAGAAGATTCAAAGAGAGTGAGATGCCAGCTCCTTTCATTCAGTCAGTAGCTTCAAACATTTCTGGTATATGAATAACATGATGTTTTTCAATGGCAAAAATCAATGAATATTGTAAATGCACAAACAGTAATTTCTCCACATTGCAAGGTGCAATTCTGAAATTTTTTGCTTTTTACTGCTCCTCTTAGCATGATAAAGAAGAATCAAAGAGAGTGAGATGCCAGCTCCTTTCATTCAGTCAGTAGCTTCAATCATTTCTGGACGTTTTTCAATGGCAAAAATCAATGAATATTGTAAATGCACAGACAGTAATTTCTCCGCATTGCAAGGTGCAATTCTGAAATTTTTTGCTTTTTCCTGCTCCTCTTAGCATGATAAAGAAGATTCAAAGAGAGTGAGATGCCAGCTCCTTTCATTCAGTCAGTAGCTTCAAACATTTCTGGTATATGAATAACATGATGTTTTTCAATGGCAAAAATCAATGAATATTGTAAATGCACAAGCAGTAATTTCTCCGCATTGCAAGGTGCAATTCTGAAATTTTTTGCTTTTTCCTGCTCCTCTTACCATGATAAAGAAGATTCAAAGAGAGTGAGATGCCAGCTCCTTTCATTCAGTCAGTAGCTTCAAACATTTCTGGTATATGAATAACATGATGTTTTTCAATGGCAAAAATCAATGAATATTGTAAATGCACAAACAGTAATTTCTCCGCATTGCAAGGTGCAATTCTGAAATTTTTTGCTCTTTCCTTCTCCTCTTAGCATGATAAAGAAGATTCAAAGAGAGTGAGATGCCAGCTCCTTTCATTCAGTCAGTAGCTTCAATCATTTCTGGTATAGGAATAACATGATGTTTTTCTATGGCAAAAATCAATGAATATGGTAAATGCACAAACAGTAATTTCTCCGCATTGCAAGGTGCAATTCTGAAATTTTTTGCTTTTTCCTGCTCCTCTTAGCATGATAAAGAAGATTCAAAGAGAGTGAGATGCCAGCTCCTTTCATTCAGTCAGTAGCTTCAATCATTTCTGGACGTTTTTCAATGGCAAAAATCATTGAATATTGTAAATGCACAAACAGTAATTTCTCCGCATTGCAAGGTGCAATTCTGAAATTTTTTGCTTTTTCCTGCTCCTCTTAGCATGATAAACAAGATTCAAAGAGAGTGAGATGCCAGCTCCTTTCATTCAGTCAGTAGCTTCAATCATTTCTGGACGTTTGTCAATGGCAAAAATCAATGAATATTGTAAATGCACAAACAGTAATTTCTCCGCATTGCAAGGTGCAATTCTGAAATTTTTTGCTTTTTCCTGCTCCTCTTAGCATGATAAAGAAGATTCAAAGAGAGTGAGATGCCAGCTCCTTTCATTCAGTCAGTAGCTTCAATCATTTCTGGACGTTTTTCAATGGCAAAAATCAATGAATATTGTAAATGCACAAACAGTAATTTCTCCGCATTGCAAGGTGCAATTCTGAAATTTTTTGCTTTTTCCTGCTCCTATTAGCATGATAAACAAGATTCAAAGAGAGTGAGATGCCAGCTCCTTTCATTCAGTCAGTAGCTTCAATCATTTCTGGACGTTTTTCAATGGCAAAAATCAATGAATATTTTAAATGCACAAACAGTAATTTCTCCGCATTGCAAGGTGCAATTCTGAAATTTTTTGCTTTTTCCTGCTCCTCTTAGCATGATAAAGAAGATTCAAAGAGAGTGAGATGCCAGCTCCTTTCATTCAGTCAGTAGCTTCAAACATTTCTGGTATATGAATAACATGATGTTTTTCAATGGCAAAAATCAATGAATATTGTAAATGCACAAACAGTAATTTCTCCGCATTGCAAGGTGCAATTCTGAAATTTTTTGCTTTTTCCTGCTCCTCTTAGCATGATAAAGAAGATTCAAAGAGAGTGAGATGCCAGCTCCTTTCATTCAGTCAGTAGCTTCAATCATTTCTGGACGTTTTTCAATGGCAAAAATCAATGAATATTGTAAATGCACAAACAGTAGTTTCTCCGCATTGCAAGGTGCAATTCTGAAATTTTTTGCTTTTTCCTGCTCCTCTTAGCATGATAAAGAAGATTCAAAGAGAGTGAGATGCCAGCTCCTTTCATTCAGTCAGTAGCTTCAATCATTTCTGGACGTTTTTCAATGGCAAAAATCAATGAATATTGTAAATGCACAAACAGTAATTTCTCCGCATTGCAAGGTGCAATTCTGAAATTTTTTGCTTTTTCCTGCTCCTCTTAGCATGATAAAGAAGATTCAAAGAGAGTGAGATGCCAGCTCCTTTCATTCAGTCAGTAGCTTCAAACATTTCTGGTATATGAATAACATGATGTTTTTCAATGGCAAAAATCAATGAATATTGTAAATGCACAAACAGTAATTTCTCCGCATTGCAAGGTGCAATTCTGAAATTTTTTTGCTTTTTCCTGCTCCTCTTAGCATGATAAAGAAGATTCAAAGAGAGTGAGATGCCAGCTCCTTTCATTCAGTCAGTAGCTTCAATCATTTCTGGACGTTTTTCAATGGCAAAAATCAATGAATATTGTAAATGCACAAACAGTAATTTCTCCACATTGCAAGGTGCAATTCTGAAATTTTTTGCTTTTTCCTGCTCCTCTTAGCATGATAAAGAAGATTCAAAGAGAGTGAGATGCCAGCTCCTTTCATTCAGTCAGTAGCTTCAATCATTTCTGGACGTTTTTCAATGGCAAAAATCAATGAATATTGTAAATCCACAAACAGTAATTTCTCCGCATTGCAAGGTGCAATTCTGAAATTTTTTGCTTTTTCCTGCTCCCCTTAGCATGATAAAGAAGATTCAAAGAGAGTGAGATGCCAGCTCCTTTCATTCAGTCAGTAGCTTCAATCATTTCTGGACGTTTTTCAATGGCAAAAATCAATGAATATTGTAAATGCACAAACAGTAATTACTCCACATTGCAAGGTGCAATTCTGAAATTTTTTGCTTTTTCCTGCTCCTCTTAGCATGATAAAGAAGATTCAAAGACAGTGAGATGCCAGCTCCTTTCATTCAGTCAGTAGCTTCAAACATTTCTGGTATATGAATAACTTGATGTTTTTCAATGGCAAAAATCAATGAATATTGTAAATGCACAAGCAGTAATTTCTCCGCATTGCAAGGTGCAATTCTGAAATTTTTTGCTTTTTCCTGCTCCTCTTACCATGATAAAGAAGATTCAAAGAGAGTGAGATGCCAGCTCCTTTCATTCAGTCAGTAGCTTCAAACATTTCTGGTATATGAATAACATGATGTTTTTCAATGGCAAATATCAATGAATATTGTAAATGCACAAACAGTAATTTCTCCGCATTGCAAGGTGCAATTCTGAAATTTTTTGCTTTTTCCTGCTCCTCTTAGCATGATAAAGAAGATTCAAAGAGAGTGAGATGCCAGCTCCTTTCATTCAGTCAGTAGCTTCAATCATTTCTAGTTTATGAATAACATGATGTTTTTCAATGGCAAAAATCAATGAATATTGTAAATGCACAAACAGTAATTTCTCCGCATTGCAAGGTGCAATTCTGAAATTTTTTGCTTTTTCCTGCTCCTCTTAGCATGATAAACAAGATTCAAAGAGAGTGAGATGCCAGCTCCTTTCATTCAGTCAGTAGCTTCAATCATTTCTGGACGTTTTTCAATGGCAAAAATCAATGAATATTGTAAATGCACAAACAGTAATTTCTCCGCATTGCAAGGTGCAATTCTGAAATTTTTTGCTTTTTCCTGCTCCTCTTAGCATGATAAAGAAGATTCAAAGAGAGTGAGATGCCAGCTCCTTTCATTCAGTCAGTAGCTTCAATCATTTCTGGACGTTTTTCAATGGCAAAAATCAATGAATATTGTAAATGCACAAACAGTAATTTCTCCGCATTGCAAGGTGCAATTCTGAAATTTTTTGCTTTTTCCTGCTCCTATTAGCATGATAAACAAGATTCAAAGAGAGTGAGATGCCAGCTCCTTTCATTCAGTCAGTAGCTTCAATCATTTCTGGACGTTTTTCAATGGCAAAAATCAATGAATATTGTAAATGCACAAACAGTAATTTCTCCGCATTGCAAGGTGCAATTCTGAAATTTTTTGCTTTTTCCTGCTCCTCTTAGCATGATAAAGAAGATTCAAAGAGAGTGAGATGCCAGCTCCTTTCATTCAGTCAGTAGCTTCAAACATTTCTGGTATATGAATAACATGATGTTTTTCAATGGCAAAAATCAATGAATATTGTAAATGCACAAACAGTAATTTCTCCACATTGCAAGGTGCAATTCTGAAATTTTTTGCTTTTTACTGCTCCTCTTAGCATGATAAAGAAGAATCAAAGAGAGTGAGATGCCAGCTCCTTTCATTCAGTCAGTAGCTTCAATCATTTCTGGACGTTTTTCAATGGCAAAAATCAATGAATATTGTAAATGCACAGACAGTAATTTCTCCGCATTGCAAGGTGCAATTCTGAAATTTTTTGCTTTTTCCTGCTCCTCTTAGCATGATAAAGAAGATTCAAAGAGAGTGAGATGCCAGCTCCTTTCATTCAGTCAGTAGCTTCAATCATTTCTAGTTTATGAATAACATGATGTTTTTCAATGGCAAAAATCAATGAATATTGTAAATGCACAAACAGTAATTTCTCCGCATTGCAAGGTGCAATTCTGAAATTTTTTGCTTTTTCCTGCTCCTCTTAGCATGATAAAGAAGATTCAAAGAGAGTGAGATGCCAGCTCCTTTCATTCAGTCAGTAGCTTCAATCATTTCTGGACGTTTTTCAATGGCAAAAATCATTGAATATTGTAAATGCACAAACAGTAATTTCTCCGCATTGCAAGGTGCAATTCTGAAATTTTTTGCTTTTTCCTGCTCCTCTTAGCATGATAAACAAGATTCAAAGAGAGTGAGATGCCAGCTCCTTTCATTCAGTCAGTAGCTTCAATCATTTCTGGACGTTTTTCAATGGCAAAAATCAATGAATATTGTAAATGCACAAACAGTAATTTCTCCGCATTGCAAGGTGCAATTCTGAAATTTTTTGCTTTTTCCTGCTCCTCTTAGCATGATAAAGAAGATTCAAAGAGAGTGAGATGCCAGCTCCTTTCATTCAGTCAGTAGCTTCAATCATTTCTGGACGTTTTTCAATGGCAAAAATCAATGAATATTGTAAATGCACAAACAGTAATTTCTCCGCATTGCAAGGTGCAATTCTGAAATTTTTTGCTTTTTCCTGCTCCTATTAGCATGATAAACAAGATTCAAAGAGAGTGAGATGCCAGCTCCTTTCATTCAGTCAGTAGCTTCAATCATTTCTGGACGTTTTTCAATGGCAAAAATCAATGAATATTGTAAATGCACAAACAGTAATTTCTCCGCATTGCAAGGTGCAATTCTGAAATTTTTTGCTTTTTCCTGCTCCTCTTAGCATGATAAAGAAGATTCAAAGAGAGTGAGATGCCAGCTCCTTTCATTCAGTCAGTAGCTTCAAACATTTCTGGTATATGAATAACATGATGTTTTTCAATGGCAAAAATCAATGAATATTGTAAATGCACAAACAGTAATTTCTCCACATTGCAAGGTGCAATTCTGAAATTTTTTGCTTTTTACTGCTCCTCTTAGCATGATAAAGAAGAATCAAAGAGAGTGAGATGCCAGCTCCTTTCATTCAGTCAGTAGCTTCAATCATTTCTGGACGTTTTTCAATGGCAAAAATCAATGAATATTGTAAATGCACAGACAGTAATTTCTCCGCATTGCAAGGTGCAATTCTGAAATTTTTTGCTTTTTCCTGCTCCTCTTAGCATGATAAAGAAGATTCAAAGAGAGTGAGATGCCAGCTCCTTTCATTCAGTCAGTAGCTTCAAACATTTCTGGTATATGAATAACATCATGTTTTTCAATGGCAAAAATCAATGAATATTGTAAATGCACAAACAGTAATTTCTCCGCATTGCAAGGTGCAATTCTGAAATTTTTTGCTTTTTCCTGCTCCTCTTAGCATGATAAAGAAGATTCAAAGAGAGTGATATGCCAGCTCCTTTCATTCAGTCAGTAGCTTCAATCATTTCTGGTATATGAATAACATGATGTTTTTCAATGGCAAAAATCAATGAATATTGTAAATGCACAAACAGTAATTTCTCCGCATTGCAAGGTGCAATTCTGAAATTTTTTGCTTTTTCCTGCTCCTCTTAGCATGATAAAGAAGATTCAAAGAGAGTGAGATGCCAGCTCCTTTCATTCAGTCAGTAGCTTCAATCATTTCTGGACGTTTTTCAATGGCAAAAATCATTGAATATTGTAAATGCACAAACAGTAATTTCTCGGCATTGCAAGGTGCAATTCTGAAATTTTTTGCTTTTTCCTGCTCCTCTTAGCATGATAAACAAGATTCAAAGAGAGTGAGATGCCAGCTCCTTTCATTCAGTCAGTAGCTTCAATCATTTCTGGACGTTTTTCAATGGCAAAAATCAATGAATATTGTAAATGCACAAACAGTAATTTCTCCGCATTGCAAGGTGCAATTCTGAAATTTTTTGCTTTTTCCTGCTCCTCTTAGCATGATAAAGAAGATTCAAAGAGAGTGAGATGCCAGCTCCTTTCATTCAGTCAGTAGCTTCAAACATTTCTGGTATATGAATAACATGATGTTTTTCAATGGCAAATATCAATGAATATTGTAAATGCACAAACAGTAATTTCTCCGCATTGCAAGGTGCAATTCTGAAATTTTTTGCTTTTTCCTGCTCCTCTTAGCATGATAAAGAAGATTCAAAGAGAGTGAGATGCCAGCTCCTTTCATTCAGTCAGTAGCTTCAATCATTTCTAGTTTATGAATAACATGATGTTTTTCAATGGCAAAAATCAATGAATATTGTAAATGCACAAACAGTAATTTCTCCGCATTGCAAGGTGCAATTCTGAAATTTTTTGCTTTTTCCTGCTCCTCTTAGCATGATAAACAAGATTCAAAGAGAGTGAGATGCCAGCTCCTTTCATTCAGTCAGTAGCTTCAATCATTTCTGGACGTTTTTCAATGGCAAAAATCAATGAATATTGTAAATGCACAAACAGTAATTTCTCCGCATTGCAAGGTGCAATTCTGAAATTTTTTGCTTTTTCCTGCTCCTATTAGCATGATAAACAAGATTCAAAGAGAGTGAGATGCCAGCTCCTTTCATTCAGTCAGTAGCTTCAATCATTTCTGGACGTTTTTCAATGGCAAAAATCAATGAATATTGTAAATGCACAAACAGTAATTTCTCCGCATTGCAAGGTGCAATTCTGAAATTTTTTGCTTTTTCCTGCTCCTCTTAGCATGATAAAGAAGATTCAAAGAGAGTGAGATGCCAGCTCCTTTCATTCAGTCAGTAGCTTCAAACATTTCTGGTATATGAATAACATGATGTTTTTCAATGGCAAAAATCAATGAATATTGTAAATGCACAAACAGTAATTTCTCCACATTGCAAGGTGCAATTCTGAAATTTTTTGCTTTTTACTGCTCCTCTTAGCATGATAAAGAAGAATCAAAGAGAGTGAGATGCCAGCTCCTTTCATTCAGTCAGTAGCTTCAATCATTTCTGGACGTTTTTCAATGGCAAAAATCAATGAATATTGTAAATGCACAGACAGTAATTTCTCCGCATTGCAAGGTGCAATTCTGAAATTTTTTGCTTTTTCCTGCTCCTCTTAGCATGATAAAGAAGATTCAAAGAGAGTGAGATGCCAGCTCCTTTCATTCAGTCAGTAGCTTCAATCATTTCTAGTTTATGAATAACATGATGTTTTTCAATGGCAAAAATCAATGAATATTGTAAATGCACATACAGTAATTTCTCCTCATTGCAAGGTGCAATTCTGAAATTTTTTGCTTTTTCCTGCTCCTCTTAGCATGATAAAGAAGATTCAAAGAGAGTGAGATGCCAGCTCCTTTCATTCAGTCAGTAGCTTCAATCATTTCTGGACGTTTTTCAATGGCAAAAATCATTGAATATTGTAAATGCACAAACAGTAATTTCTCCGCATTGCAAGGTGCAATTCTGAAATTTTTTGCTTTTTCCTGCTCCTCTTAGCATGATAAACAAGATTCAAAGAGAGTGAGATGCCAGCTCCTTTCATTCAGTCAGTAGCTTCAATCATTTCTGGACGTTTTTCAATGGCAAAAATCAATGAATATTGTAAATGCACAAACAGTAATTTCTCCGCATTGCAAGGTGCAATTCTGAAATTTTTTGCTTTTTCCTGCTCCTCTTAGCATGATAAAGAAGATTCAAAGAGAGTGAGATGCCAGCTCCTTTCATTCAGTCAGTAGCTTCAATCATTTCTGGACGTTTTTCAATGGCAAAAATCAATGAATATTGTAAATGCACAAACAGTAATTTCTCCGCATTGCAAGGTGCAATTCTGAAATTTTTTGCTTTTTCCTGCTCCTATTAGCATGATAAACAAGATTCAAAGAGAGTGAGATGCCAGCTCCTTTCATTCAGTCAGTAGCTTCAATCATTTCTGGACGTTTTTCAATGGCAAAAATCAATGAATATTGTAAATGCACAAACAGTAATTTCTCCGCATTGCAAGGTGCAATTCTGAAATTTTTTGCTTTTTCCTGCTCCTCTTAGCATGATAAAGAAGATTCAAAGAGAGTGAGATGCCAGCTCCTTTCATTCAGTCAGTAGCTTCAAACATTTCTGGTATATGAATAACATGATGTTTTTCAATGGCAAAAATCAATGAATATTGTAAATGCACAAACAGTAATTTCTCCACATTGCAAGGTGCAATTCTGAAATTTTTTGCTTTTTACTGCTCCTCTTAGCATGATAAAGAAGAATCAAAGAGAGTGAGATGCCAGCTCCTTTCATTCAGTCAGTAGCTTCAATCATTTCTGGACGTTTTTCAATGGCAAAAATCAATGAATATTGTAAATGCACAGACAGTAATTTCTCCGCATTGCAAGGTGCAATTCTGAAATTTTTTGCTTTTTCCTGCTCCTCTTAGCATGATAAAGAAGATTCAAAGAGAGTGAGATGCCAGCTCCTTTCATTCAGTCAGTAGCTTCAAACATTTCTGGTATATGAATAACATCATGTTTTTCAATGGCAAAAATCAATGAATATTGTAAATGCACAAACAGTAATTTCTCCGCATTGCAAGGTGCAATTCTGAAATTTTTTGCTTTTTCCTGCTCCTCTTAGCATGATAAAGAAGATTCAAAGAGAGTGATATGCCAGCTCCTTTCATTCAGTCAGTAGCTTCAATCATTTCTGGTATATGAATAACATGATGTTTTTCAATGGCAAAAATCAATGAATATTGTAAATGCACAAACAGTAATTTCTCCGCATTGCAAGGTGCAATTCTGAAATTTTTTGCTTTTTCCTGCTCCTCTTAGCATGATAAAGAAGATTCAAAGAGAGTGAGATGCCAGCTCCTTTCATTCAGTCAGTAGCTTCAATCATTTCTGGACGTTTTTCAATGGCAAAAATCATTGAATATTGTAAATGCACAAACAGTAATTTCTCGGCATTGCAAGGTGCAATTCTGAAATTTTTTGCTTTTTCCTGCTCCTCTTAGCATGATAAACAAGATTCAAAGAGAGTGAGATGCCAGCTCCTTTCATTCAGTCAGTAGCTTCAATCATTTCTGGACGTTTTTCAATGGCAAAAATCAATGAATATTGTAAATGCACAAACAGTAATTTCTCCGCATTGCAAGGTGCAATTCTGAAATTTTTTGCTTTTTCCTGCTCCTCTTAGCATGATAAAGAAGATTCAAAGAGAGTGAGATGCCAGCTCCTTTCATTCAGTCAGTAGCTTCAATCATTTCTGGACGTTTTTCAATGGCAAAAATCAATGAATATTGTAAATGCACAAACAGTAATTTCTCCGCATTGCAAGGTGCAATTCTGAAATTTTTTGCTTTTTCCTGCTCCTATTAGCATGATAAACAAGATTCAAAGAGAGTGAGATGCCAGCTCCTTTCATTCAGTCAGTAGCTTCAATCATTTCTGGACGTTTTTCAATGGCAAAAATCAATGAATATTGTAAATGCACAAACAGTAATTTCTCCGCATTGCAAGGTGCAATTCTGAAATTTTTTGCTTTTTCCTGCTCCTCTTAGCATGATAAAGAAGATTCAAAGAGAGTGAGATGCCAGCTCCTTTCATTCAGTCAGTAGCTTCAAACATTTCTGGTATATGAATAACATGATGTTTTTCAATGGCAAAAATCAATGAATATTGTAAATGCACAAACAGTAATTTCTCCACATTGCAAGGTGCAATTCTGAAATTTTTTGCTTTTTACTGCTCCTCTTAGCATGATAAAGAAGAATCAAAGAGAGTGAGATGCCAGCTCCTTTCATTCAGTCAGTAGCTTCAATCATTTCTGGACGTTTTTCAATGGCAAAAATCAATGAATATTGTAAATGCACAGACAGTAATTTCTCCGCATTGCAAGGTGCAATTCTGAAATTTTTTGCTTTTTCCTGCTCCTCTTAGCATGATAAAGAAGATTCAAAGAGAGTGAGATGCCAGCTCCTTTCATTCAGTCAGTAGCTTCAAACATTTCTGGTATATGAATAACATCATGTTTTTCAATGGCAAAAATCAATGAATATTGTAAATGCACAAACAGTAATTTCTCCGCATTGCAAGGTGCAATTCTGAAATTTTTTGCTTTTTCCTGATCCTCTTAGCATGATAAAGAAGATTCAAAGAGAGTGAGATGCCAGCTCCTTTCATTCAGTCAGTAGCTTCAAACATTTCTGGTATATGAATAACATGATGTTTTTCAATGGCAAAAATCAATGAATATTGTAAATGCACAAACAGTAATTTCTCCGCATTGCAAGGTGCAATTCTGAAATTTTTTGCTTTTTCCTGCTCCTCTTAGCATGATAAAGAAGATTCAAAGAGAGTGAGATGCCAGCTCCTTTCATTCAGTCAGTAGCTTCAATCATTTCTGGACGTTTTTCAATGGCAAAAATCAATGAATATTGTAAATGCACAAACAGTAATTACTCCACATTGCAAGGTGCAATTCTGAAATTTTTTGCTTTTTCCTGCTCCTCTTAGCATGATAAAGAAGATTCAAAGAGAGTGAGATGCCAGCTCTTTTCATTCAGTCAGTAGCTTCAAGCATTTCTGGACGTTTTTCAATGGCAAAAATCAATGAATATTGTAAATGCACAAACAGTAATTTCTCCGCATTGCAAGGTGCAATTCTGAATTTTTTTGCTTTTTCCTGCTCCTCTTAGCATGATAAAGAAGATTCAAAGAGAGTGAGATGCCAGCTCCTTTCATTCAGTCAGTAGCTTCAAACATTTCTGGTATATGAATAACATGATGTTTTTCAATGGCAAAAATCAATGAATATTGTAAATGCACAAGCAGTAATTTCTCCGCATTGCAAGGTGCAATTCTGAAATTTTTTGCTTTTTCCTGCTCCTCTTACCATGATAAAGAAGATTCAAAGAGAGTGAGATGCCAGCTCCTTTCATTCAGTCAGTAGCTTCAAACATTTCTGGTATATGAATAACATGATGTTTTTCAATGGCAAAAATCAATGAATATTGTAAATGCACAAACAGTAATTTCTCCGCATTGCAAGGTGCAATTCTGAAATTTTTTGCTTTTTCCTGCTCCTCTTAGCATGATAAAGAAGATTCAAAGAGAGTGAGATGCCAGCTCCTTTCATTCAGTCAGTAGCTTCAATCATTTCTGGTATAGGAATAACATGATGTTTTTCTATGGCAAAAATCAATGAATATTGTAAATGCACAAACAGTAATTTCTCCGCATTGCAAGGTGCAATTCTGAAATTTTTTGCTTTTTCCTGCTCCTCTTAGCATGATAAAGAAGATTCAAAGAGAGTGAGATGCCAGCTCCTTTCATTCAGTCAGTAGCTTCAATCATTTCTGGACGTTTTTCAATGGCAAAAATCATTGAATATTGTAAATGCACAAACAGTAATTTCTCCGCATTGCAAGGTGCAATTCTGAAATTTTTTGCTTTTTCCTGCTCCTCTTAGCATGATAAACAAGATTCAAAGAGAGTGAGATGCCAGCTCCTTTCATTCAGTCAGTAGCTTCAATCATTTCTGGACGTTTTTCAATGGCAAAAATCAATGAATATTGTAAATGCACAAACAGTAATTTCTCCGCATTGCAAGGTGCAATTCTGAAATTTTTTGCTTTTTCCTGCTCCTCTTAGCATGATAAAGAAGATTCAAAGAGAGTGAGATGCCAGCTCCTTTCATTCAGTCAGTAGCTTCAATCATTTCTGGACGTTTTTCAATGGCAAAAATCAATGAATATTGTAAATGCACAAACAGTAATTTCTCCGCATTGCAAGGTGCAATTCTGAAATTTTTTGCTTTTTCCTGCTCCTATTAGCATGATAAACAAGATTCAAAGAGAGTGAGATGCCAGCTCCTTTCATTCAGTCAGTAGCTTCAATCATTTCTGGACGTTTTTCAATGGCAAAAATCAATGAATATTGTAAATGCACAAACAGTAATTTCTCCGCATTGCAAGGTGCAATTCTGAAATTTTTTGCTTTTTCCTGCTCCTCTTAGCATGATAAAGAAGATTCAAAGAGAGTGAGATGCCAGCTCCTTTCATTCAGTCAGTAGCTTCAAACATTTCTGGTATATGAATAACATGATGTTTTTCAATGGCAAAAATCAATGAATATTGTAAATGCACAAACAGTAATTTCTCCGCATTGCAAGGTGCAATTCTGAAATTTTTTGCTTTTTCCTGCTCCTCTTAGCATGATAAAGAAGATTCAAAGAGAGTGAGATGCCAGCTCCTTTCATTCAGTCAGTAGCTTCAATCATTTCTGGACGTTTTTCAATGGCAAAAATCAATAAATATTGTAAATGCACAAACAGTAGTTTCTCCGCATTGCAAGGTGCAATTCTGAATTTTTTTGCTTTTTCCTGCTCCTCTTAGCATGATAAAGAAGATTCAAAGAGAGTGAGATGCCAGCTCCTTTCATTCAGTCAGTAGCTTCAATCATTTCTGGACGTTTTTCAATGGCAAAAATCAATGAATATTGTAAATGCACAAACAGTAATTTCTCCGCATTGCAAGGTGCAATTCTGAAATTTTTTGCTTTTTCCTGCTCCTCTTAGCATGATAAAGAAAAATTCAAAGAGAGTGAGATGCCAGCTCCTTTCATTCAGTCAGTAGCTTCAAACATTTCTGGTATATGAATAACATGATGTTTTTCAATGGCAAAAATCAATGAATATTGTAAATGCACAAACAGTAATTTCTCCGCATTGCAAGGTGCAATTCTGAAATTTTTTGCTTTTTCCTGCTCCTCTTAGCATGATAAAGAAGATTCAAAGAGAGTGAGATGCCAGCTCCTTTCATTCAGTCAGTAGCTTCAATCATTTCTGGACGTTTTTCAATGGCAAAAATCAATGAATATTGTAAATGCACAAACAGTAATTTCTCCACATTGCAAGGTGCAATTCTGAAATTTTTTGCTTTTTCCTGCTCCTCTTAGCATGATAAAGAAGATTCAAAGAGAGTGAGATGCCAGCTCCTTTCATTCAGTCAGTAGCTTCAATCATTTCTGGACGTTTTTCAATGGCAAAAATCAATGAATATTGTAAATCCACAAACAGTAATTTCTCCGCATTGCAAGGTGCAATTCTGAAATTTTTTGCTTTTTCCTGCTCCTCTTAGCATGATAAAGAAGATTCAAAGAGAGTGAGATGCCAGCTCCTTTCATTCAGTCAGTAGCTGCAAACATTTCTGGTATATGAATAACATGATGTTTTTCAATGGCAAAAATCAATGAATATTGTAAATGCACAAACAGTAATTTCTCCGCATTGCAAGGTGCAATTCTGAAATTTTTTGCTTTTTCCTGCTCCTCTTAGCATGATAAAGAAGATTCAAAGAGAGTGAGATGCCAGCTCCTTTCATTCAGTCAGTAGCTTCAATCATTTCTGGACATTTTTCAATGGCAAAAATCAATGAATATTGTAAATGCACAAACAGAAATTTCTCCGCATTGCAAGGTGCAATTCTGAAATTTTTTGCTTTTTCCTGCTCCACTTAGCATGATAAAGAAGATTCAAAGAGAGTGAGATGCCAGCTCCTTTCATTCAGTCAGTAGCTTCAATCATTTCTGGACGTTTTTCAATGGCAAAGATCAATGAATATTGTAAATGTACAAACAGTAATTTCTCCGCATTGCAAGGTGCAATTCTGAAATTTTTTGCTTTTTCCTGCTCCTCTTAGCATGATA
Source organism: Phyllobates terribilis (assembly GCF_046119375.1). NCBI lineage: Eukaryota > Metazoa > Chordata > Amphibia > Anura > Dendrobatidae > Phyllobates > Phyllobates terribilis. Next base: position 374,360 of record NW_027362893.1, read on the forward strand.
AAGAAGATTCAAAGAGAGTGAGATGCCAGCTCCTTTCATTCAGTCAGTAGCTTCAAACATTTCTGGTATATGAATAACATCATGTTTTTCAATGGCAAAAATCAATGAATATTGTAAATGCACAAACAGTAATTTCTCCGCATTGCAAGGTGCAATTCTGAAATTTTTTGCTTTTTCCTGCTCCTCTTAGCATGATAAAGAAGATTCAAAGAGAGTGAGATGCCAGCTCCTTTCATTCAGTCAGTAGCTTCAATCATTTCTGGACGTTTTTCAATGGCAAAAATCATTGAACATTGTAAATGCACAAACAGTAATTTCTCCGCATTGCAAGGTGCAATTCTGAAATTTTTTGCTTTTTCCTGCTCCACTTAGCATGGTAAAGAAGATTCAAAGAGAGTGAGATGCCAGCTCTTTTCATTCAGTCAGTAGCTTCAAGCATTTCTGGACGTTTTTCAATGGCAAAAATCAATGAATATTGTAAATGCACAAACAGTAATTTCTCCGCATTGCAAGGTGCAATTCTGAAATTTTTTGCTTTTTCCTGCTCCTCTTAGCATGATAAAGAAGATTCAAAGAGAGTGAGATGCCAGCTCCTTTCATTCAGTCAGTAGCTTCAATCATTTCTGGACGTTTTTCAATGGCAAAAATCATTGAATATTGTAAATGCACAAACAGTAATTTCTCCGCATTGCAAGGTGCAATTCTGAAATTTTTTGCTTTTTCCTGCTCCTCTTAGCATGATAAACAAGATTCAAAGAGAGTGAGATGCCAGCTCCTTTCATTCAGTCAGTAGCTTCAATCATTTCTGGACGTTTTTCAATGGCAAAAATCAATGAATATTGTAAATGCACAAACAGTAATTTCTCCGCATTGCAAGGTGCAATTCTGAAATTTTTTGCTTTTTCCTGCTCCTCTTAGCATGATAAAGAAGATTCAAAGAGAGTGAGATGCCAGCTCCTTTCATTCAGTCAGTAGCTTCAATCATTTCTGGACGTTTTTCAATGGCAAAAATCAATGAATATTGTAAATGCACAAACAGTAATTTCTCCGCATTGCAAGGTGCAATTCTGAAATTTTTTGCTTTTTCCTGCTCCTATTAGCATGATAAACAAGATTCAAAGAGAGTGAGATGCCAGCTCCTTTCATTCAGTCAGTAGCTTCAATCATTTCTGGACGTTTTTCAATGGCAAAAATCAATGAATATTGTAAATGCACAAACAGTAATTTCTCCGCATTGCAAGGTGCAATTCTGAAATTTTTTGCTTTTTCCTGCTCCTCTTAGCATGATAAAGAAGATTCAAAGAGAGTGAGATGCCAGCTCCTTTCATTCAGTCAGTAGCTTCAAACATTTCTGGTATATGAATAACATGATGTTTTTCAATGGCAAAAATCAATGAATATTGTAAATGCACAAACAGTAATTTCTCCGCATTGCAAGGTGCAATTCTGAAATTTTTTGCTTTTTCCTGCTCCTCTTAGCATGATAAAGAAGATTCAAAGAGAGTGAGATGCCAGCTCCTTTCATTCAGTCAGTAGCTTCAATCATTTCTGGACGTTTTTCAATGGCAAAAATCAATAAATATTGTAAATGCACAAACAGTAGTTTCTCCGCATTGCAAGGTGCAATTCTGAATTTTTTTGCTTTTTCCTGCTCCTCTTAGCATGATAAAGAAGATTCAAAGAGAGTGAGATGCCAGCTCCTTTCATTCAGTCAGTAGCTTCAATCATTTCTGGACGTTTTTCAATGGCAAAAATCAATGAATATTGTAAATGCACAAACAGTAATTTCTCCGCATTGCAAGGTGCAATTCTGAAATTTTTTGCTTTTTCCTGCTCCTCTTAGCATGATAAAGAAGATTCAAAGAGAGTGAGATGCCAGCTCCTTTCATTCAGTCAGTAGCTTCAAACATTTCTGGTATATGAATAACATGATGTTTTTCAATGGCAAAAATCAATGAATATTGTAAATGCACAAACAGTAATTTCTCCGCATTGCAAGGTGCAATTCTGAAATTTTTTGCTTTTTCCTGCTCCTCTTAGCATGATAAAGAAGATTCAAAGAGAGTGAGATGCCAGCTCCTTTCATTCAGTCAGTAGCTTCAATCATTTCTGGACGTTTTTCAATGGCAAAAATCAATGAATATTGTAAATGCACAAACAGTAATTTCTCCACATTGCAAGGTGCAATTCTGAAATTTTTTGCTTTTTCCTGCTCCTCTTAGCATGATAAAGAAGATTCAAAGAGAGTGAGATGCCAGCTCCTTTCATTCAGTCAGTAGCTTCAATCATTTCTGGACGTTTTTCAATGGCAAAAATCAATGAATATTGTAAATCCACAAACAGTAATTTCTCCGCATTGCAAGGTGCAATTCTGAAATTTTTTGCTTTTTCCTGCTCCTCTTAGCATGATAAAGAAGATTCAAAGAGAGTGAGATGCCAGCTCCTTTCATTCAGTCAGTAGCTGCAAACATTTCTGGTATATGAATAACATGATGTTTTTCAATGGCAAAAATCAATGAATATTGTAAATGCACAAACAGTAATTTCTCCGCATTGCAAGGTGCAATTCTGAAATTTTTTGCTTTTTCCTGCTCCTCTTAGCATGATAAAGAAGATTCAAAGAGAGTGAGATGCCAGCTCCTTTCATTCAGTCAGTAGCTTCAATCATTTCTGGACATTTTTCAATGGCAAAAATCAATGAATATTGTAAATGCACAAACAGAAATTTCTCCGCATTGCAAGGTGCAATTCTGAAATTTTTTGCTTTTTCCTGCTCCACTTAGCATGATAAAGAAGATTCAAAGAGAGTGAGATGCCAGCTCCTTTCATTCAGTCAGTAGCTTCAATCATTTCTGGACGTTTTTCAATGGCAAAGATCAATGAATATTGTAAATGTACAAACAGTAATTTCTCCGCATTGCAAGGTGCAATTCTGAAATTTTTTGCTTTTTCCTGCTCCTCTTAGCATGATAAAGAAGATTCAAAGAGAGTGAGATGCCAGCTCCTTTCATTCAGTCAGTAGCTTCAAACATTTCTGGTATATGAATAACATGATGTTTTTCAATGGCAAAAATCAATGAATATTGTAAATGCACAAACAGTAATTTCTCCGCATTGCAAGGTGCAATTCTGAAATTTTTTGCTTTTTCCTGCTCCTCTTAGCATGATAAAGAAGATTCAAAGAGAGTGAGATGCCAGCTCCTTTCATTCAGTCAGTAGCTTCAATCATTTCTGGACGTTTTTCAATGGCAAAAATCATTGAACATTGTAAATGCACAAACAGTAATTTCTCCGCATTGCAAGGTGCAATTCTGAAATTTTTTGCTTTTTCCTGCTCCACTTAGCATGGTAAAGAAGATTCAAAGAGAGTGAGATGCCAGCTCTTTTCATTCAGTCAGTAGCTTCAAGCATTTCTGGACGTTTTTCAATGGCAAAAATCAATGAATATTGTAAATGCACAAACAGTAATTTCTCCGCATTGCAAGGTGCAATTCTGAATTTTTTTGCTTTTTCCTGCTCCTCTTAGCATGATAAAGAAGATTCAAAGAGAGTGAGATGCCAGCTCCTTTCATTCAGTCAGTAGCTTCAAACATTTCTGGTATATGAATAACATGATGTTTTTCAATGGCAAAAATCAATGAATATTGTAAATGCACAAGCAGTAATTTCTCCGCATTGCAAGGTGCAATTCTGAAATTTTTTGCTTTTTCCTGCTCCTCTTAGCATGATAAAGAAGATTCAAAGAGAGTGAGATGCCAGCTCCTTTCATTCAGTCAGTAGCTTCAATCATTTCTGGACGTTTTTCAATGGCAAAAATCAATGAATATTGTAAATGCACAAACAGTAATTACTCCACATTGCAAGGTGCAATTCTGAAATTTTTTGCTTTTTCCTGCTCCTCTTAGCATGATAAAGAAGATTCAAAGAGAGTGAGATGCCAGCTCTTTTCATTCAGTCAGTAGCTTCAAGCATTTCTGGACGTTTTTCAATGGCAAAAATCAATGAATATTGTAAATGCACAAACAGTAATTTCTCCGCATTGCAAGGTGCAATTCTGAATTTTTTTGCTTTTTCCTGCTCCTCTTAGCATGATAAAGAAGATTCAAAGAGAGTGAGATGCCAGCTCCTTTCATTCAGTCAGTAGCTTCAAACATTTCTGGTATATGAATAACATGATGTTTTTCAATGGCAAAAATCAATGAATATTGTAAATGCACAAGCAGTAATTTCTCCGCATTGCAAGGTGCAATTCTGAAATTTTTTGCTTTTTCCTGCTCCTCTTACCATGATAAAGAAGATTCAAAGAGAGTGAGATGCCAGCTCCTTTCATTCAGTCAGTAGCTTCAAACATTTCTGGTATATGAATAACATGATGTTTTTCAATGGGAAAAATCAATGAATATTGTAAATGCACAAACAGTAATTTCTCCGCATTGCAAGGTGCAATTCTGAAATTTTTTGATTTTTCCTGCTCCTCTTAGCATGGTAAAGAAGATTCAAAGAGAGTGAGATGCCAGCTCCTTTCATTCAGTCAGTAGCTTCAATCATTTCTGGTATAGGAATAACATGATGTTTTTCTATGGCAAAAATCAATGAATATTGTAAATGCACAAACAGTAATTTCTCCGCATTGCAAGGTGCAATTCTGAAATTTTTTGCTTTTTCCTGCTCCTCTTAGCATGATAAAGAAGATTCAAAGAGAGTGAGATGCCAGCTCCTTTCATTCAGTCAGTAGCTTCAATCATTTCTGGACGTTTTTCAATGGCAAAAATCATTGAATATTGTAAATGCACAAACAGTAATTTCTCCGCATTGCAAGGTGCAATTCTGAAATTTTTTGCTTTTTCCTGCTCCTCTTAGCATGATAAACAAGATTCAAAGAGAGTGAGATGCCAGCTCCTTTCATTCAGTCAGTAGCTTCAATCATTTCTGGACGTTTTTCAATGGCAAAAATCAATGAATATTGTAAATGCACAAACAGTAATTTCTCCGCATTGCAAGGTGCAATTCTGAAATTTTTTGCTTTTTCCTGCTCCTCTTAGCATGATAAAGAAGATTCAAAGAGAGTGAGATGCCAGCTCCTTTCATTCAGTCAGTAGCTTCAATCATTTCTGGACGTTTTTCAATGGCAAAAATCAATGAATATTGTAAATGCACAAACAGTAATTTCTCCGCATTGCAAGGTGCAATTCTGAAATTTTTTGCTTTTTCCTGCTCCTATTAGCATGATAAACAAGATTCAAAGAGAGTGAGATGCCAGCTCCTTTCATTCAGTCAGTAGCTTCAATCATTTCTGGACGTTTTTCAATGGCAAAAATCAATGAATATTGTAAATGCACAAACAGTAATTTCTCCGCATTGCAAGGTGCAATTCTGAAATTTTTTGCTTTTTCCTGCTCCTCTTAGCATGATAAAGAAGATTCAAAGAGAGTGAGATGCCAGCTCCTTTCATTCAGTCAGTAGCTTCAAACATTTCTGGTATATGAATAACATGATGTTTTTCAATGGCAAAAATCAATGAATATTGTAAATGCACAAACAGTAATTTCTCCGCATTGCAAGGTGCAATTCTGAAATTTTTTGCTTTTTCCTGCTCCTCTTAGCATGATAAAGAAGATTCAAAGAGAGTGAGATGCCAGCTCCTTTCATTCAGTCAGTAGCTTCAATCATTTCTGGACGTTTTTCAATGGCAAAAATCAATAAATATTGTAAATGCACAAACAGTAGTTTCTCCGCATTGCAAGGTGCAATTCTGAATTTTTTTGCTTTTTCCTGCTCCTCTTAGCATGATAAAGAAGATTCAAAGAGAGTGAGATGCCAGCTCCTTTCATTCAGTCAGTAGCTTCAATCATTTCTGGACGTTTTTCAATGGCAAAAATCAATGAATATTGTAAATGCACAAACAGTAATTTCTCCGCATTGCAAGGTGCAATTCTGAAATTTTTTGCTTTTTCCTGCTCCTCTTAGCATGATAAAGAAGATTCAAAGAGAGTGAGATGCCAGCTCCTTTCATTCAGTCAGTAGCTTCAAACATTTCTGGTATATGAATAACATGATGTTTTTCAATGGCAAAAATCAATGAATATTGTAAATGCACAAACAGTAATTTCTCCGCATTGCAAGGTGCAATTCTGAAATTTTTTGCTTTTTCCTGCTCCTCTTAGCATGATAAAGAAGATTCAAAGAGAGTGAGATGCCAGCTCCTTTCATTCAGTCAGTAGCTTCAATCATTTCTGGACGTTTTTCAATGGCAAAAATCAATGAATATTGTAAATGCACAAACAGTAATTTCTCCACATTGCAAGGTGCAATTCTGAAATTTTTTGCTTTTTCCTGCTCCTCTTAGCATGATAAAGAAGATTCAAAGAGAGTGAGATGCCAGCTCCTTTCATTCAGTCAGTAGCTTCAATCATTTCTGGACGTTTTTCAATGGCAAAAATCAATGAATATTGTAAATCCACAAACAGTAATTTCTCCGCATTGCAAGGTGCAATTCTGAAATTTTTTGCTTTTTCCTGCTCCTCTTAGCATGATAAAGAAGATTCAAAGAGAGTGAGATGCCAGCTCCTTTCATTCAGTCAGTAGCTTCAAACATTTCTGGTATATGAATAACATGATGTTTTTCAATGGCAAAAATCAATGAATATTGTAAATGCACAAACAGTAATTTCTCCGCATTGCAAGGTGCAATTCTGAAATTTTTTGCTTTTTCCTGCTCCTCTTAGCATGATAAAGAAGATTCAAAGAGAGTGAGATGCCAGCTCCTTTCATTCAGTCAGTAGCTTCAATCATTTCTGGACGTTTTTCAATGGCAAAAATCAATGAATATTGTAAATGCACAAACAGAAATTTCTCCGCATTGCAAGGTGCAATTCTGAAATTTTTTGCTTTTTCCTGCTCCACTTAGCATGATAAAGAAGATTCAAAGAGAGTGAGATGCCAGCTCCTTTCATTCAGTCAGTAGCTTCAATCATTTCTGGACGTTTTTCAATGGCAAAGATCAATGAATATTGTAAATGTACAAACAGTAATTTCTCCGCATTGCAAGGTGCAATTCTGAAATTTTTTGCTTTTTCCTGCTCCTCTTAGCATGATAAAGAAGATTCAAAGAGAGTGAGATGCCAGCTCCTTTCATTCAGTCAGTAGCTTCAAACATTTCTGGTATATGAATAACATGATGTTTTTCAATGGCAAAAATCAATGAATATTGTAAATGCACAAACAGTAATTTCTCCGCATTGCAAGGTGCAATTCTGAAATTTTTTGCTTTTTCCTGCTCCTCTTAGCATGATAAAGAAGATTCAAAGAGAGTGAGATGCCAGCTCCTTTCATTCAGTCAGTAGCTTCAATCATTTCTGGACGTTTTTCAATGGCAAAAATCATTGAACATTGTAAATGCACAAACAGTAATTTCTCCGCATTGCAAGGTGCAATTCTGAAATTTTTTGCTTTTTCCTGCTCCTCTTAGCATGATAAAGAAGATTCAAAGAGAATGAGATGCCAGCTCATTTCATTCAGTCAGTAGCTTCAAACATTTCTGGTATATGAATAACATGATGTTTTTCAATGGCAAAAATCAATGAATATTGTAAATGCACAAACAGTAATTTCTCCGCATTGCAAGGTGCAATTCTGAAATTTTTTGCTTTTTCCTGCTCCTCTTAGCATGATAAAGAAGATTCAAAGAGAGTGAGATGCCAGCTCCTTTCATTCAGTCAGTAGCTTCAAACATTTCTGGTATATGAATAACATGATGTTTTTCAATGGCAAAAATCAATGAATATTGTAAATGCACAAACAGTAATTTCTCCGCATTGCAAGGTGCAATTCTGAAATTTTTTGCTTTTTCCTGCTCCTCTTAGCATGATAAAGAAGATTCAAAGAGAGTGAGATGCCAGCTCCTTTCATTCAGTCAGTAGCTTCAATCATTTCTGGACGTTTTTCAATGGCAAAAATCAATGAATATTGTAAATGCACAAACAGTAATTTCTCCGCATTGCAAGGTGCAATTCTGAAATTTTTTGCTTTTTCCTGCTCCTCTTAGCATGATAAAGAAGATTCAAAGAGAGTGAGATGCCAGCTCCTTTCATTCAGTCTGTAGTTTCAAACATTTCTGGTATATGAATAACGATGTTTTTCAATGGCAAAAATCAATGAATATTGTAAATGCACAAACAGTAATTTCTCCGCATTGCAAGGTGCAATTCTGAAATTTTTTGCTTTTTCCTGCTCCTCTTAGCATGATAAAGAAGATTCAAAGAGAGTGAGATGCCAGCTCCTTTCATTCAGTCTGTAGCTTCAATCATTTCTGGACGTTTTTCAATGGCAAAAATCAATGAATATTGTAAATGCACAAACAGTAATTTCTCCACATTGCAAGGTGCAATTCTGAAATTTTTTGCTTTTTCCTGCTCCTCTTAGCATGATAAAGAAGATTCAAAGAGAGTGAGATGCCAGCTCCTTTCATTCAGTCAGTAGCTTCAATCATTTCTGGATGTTTTTCAATGGCAAAAATCAATGAATATTGTAAATGCACAAACAGTAATTTCTCCGCATTGCAAGGCGCAATTCTGAAATTTTTTGCTTTTTCCTGCTCCTCTTAGCATGATAAAGAAGATTCAAAGAGAGTGAGATGAAAGGCTCCATTCATTCAGTCAGTAGCTTCAAACATTTCTGGTATATGAATAACATGATGTTTTTCAATGGCAAAAATCAATGAATATTGTAAATGCACAAACAGTATTTTCTCCGCATTGCAAGGTGCAATTCTGAAATTTTTTGCTTTTTCCTGCTCCTCTTAGCATGATAAAGAAGATTCAAAGAGAGTGAGATGCCAGCTCCTTTCATTCAGTCAGTAGCTTCAATCATTTCTGGACGTTTTTCAATGGCAAAGATCAATGAATATTGTAAATGTACAAACAGTAATTTCTCCGCATTGCAAGGTGCAATTCTGAAATTTTTTGCTTTTTCCTGCTCCTCTTAGCATGATAAAGAAGATTCAAAGAGAGTGAGATGCCAGCTCCTTTCATTCAGTCAGTAGCTTCAAACATTTCTGGTATATGAATAACATGATGTTTTTCAATGGCAAAAATCAATGAATATTGTAAATGCACAAACAGTAATTTCTCCACATTGCAAGGTGCAATTCTGAAATTTTTTGCTTCTTCCTGCTCCTCTTAGCATGATAAAGAAGATTCAAAGAGAGTGAGATGCCAGCTCCTTTCATTCAGTCAGTAGCTTCAATCATTTCTGGACGTTTTTCAATGGCAAAAATCATTGAACATTGTAAATGCACAAACAGTAATTTCTCCGCATTGCAAGGTGCAATTCTGAAATTTTTTGCTTTTTCCTGCTCCTCTTAGCATGATAAAGAAGATTCAAAGAGAATGAGATGCCAGCTCCTTTCATTCAGTCAGTAGCTTCAATCATTTCTGGTATATGAATAACATGATGTTTTTCAATGGCAAAAATCAATGAATATTGTAAATGCACAAACAGTAATTTCTCCGCATTGCAAGGTGCAATTCTGAAATTTTTTGCTTTTTCCTGCTCCTCTTAGCATGATAAAGAAGATTCAAAGAGAGTGAGATGCCAGCTCCTTTCATTCAGTCAGTAGCTTCAATCATTTCTGGACGTTTTTCAATGGCAAAAATCAATGAATATTGTAAATGCACAAACAGTAATTTCTCCGCATTGCAAGGTGCAATTCTGAAATTTTTTGCTTTTTCCTGCTCCTATTAGCATGATAAACAAGATTCAAAGAGAGTGAGATGCCAGCTCCTTTCATTCAGTCAGTAGCTTCAATCATTTCTGGACGTTTTTCAATGGCAAAAATCAATGAATATTGTAAATGCACAAACAGTAATTTCTCCGCATTGCAAGGTGCAATTCTGAAATTTTTTGCTTTTTCCTGCTCCTCTTAGCATGATAAAGAAGATTCAAAGAGAGTGAGATGCCAGCTCCTTTCATTCAGTCAGTAGCTTCAAACATTTCTGGTATATGAATAACATGATGTTTTTCAATGGCAAAAATCAATGAATATTGTAAATGCACAAACAGTAATTTCTCCGCATTGCAAGGTGCAATTCTGAAATTTTTTGCTTTTTCCTGCTCCTCTTAGCATGATAAAGAAGATTCAAAGAGAGTGAGATGCCAGCTCCTTTCATTCAGTCAGTAGCTTCAATCATTTCTGGACGTTTTTCAATGGCAAAAATCAATAAATATTGTAAATGCACAAACAGTAGTTTCTCCGCATTGCAAGGTGCAATTCTGAATTTTTTTGCTTTTTCCTGCTCCTCTTAGCATGATAAAGAAGATTCAAAGAGAGTGAGATGCCAGCTCCTTTCATTCAGTCAGTAGCTTCAATCATTTCTGGACGTTTTTCAATGGCAAAAATCAATGAATATTGTAAATGCACAAACAGTAATTTCTCCGCATTGCAAGGTGCAATTCTGAAATTTTTTGCTTTTTCCTGCTCCTCTTAGCATGATAAAGAAGATTCAAAGAGAGTGAGATGCCAGCTCCTTTCATTCAGTCAGTAGCTTCAAACATTTCTGGTATATGAATAACATGATGTTTTTCAATGGCAAAAATCAATGAATATTGTAAATGCACAAACAGTAATTTCTCCGCATTGCAAGGTGCAATTCTGAAATTTTTTGCTTTTTCCTGCTCCTCTTAGCATGATAAAGAAGATTCAAAGAGAGTGAGATGCCAGCTCCTTTCATTCAGTCAGTAGCTTCAATCATTTCTGGACGTTTTTCAATGGCAAAAATCAATGAATATTGTAAATGCACAAACAGTAATTTCTCCACATTGCAAGGTGCAATTCTGAAATTTTTTGCTTTTTCCTGCTCCTCTTAGCATGATAAAGAAGATTCAAAGAGAGTGAGATGCCAGCTCCTTTCATTCAGTCAGTAGCTTCAATCATTTCTGGACGTTTTTCAATGGCAAAAATCAATGAATATTGTAAATCCACAAACAGTAATTTCTCCGCATTGCAAGGTGCAATTCTGAAATTTTTTGCTTTTTCCTGCTCCTCTTAGCATGATAAAGAAGATTCAAAGAGAGTGAGATGCCAGCTCCTTTCATTCAGTCAGTAGCTTCAAACATTTCTGGTATATGAATAACATGATGTTTTTCAATGGCAAAAATCAATGAATATTGTAAATGCACAAACAGTAATTTCTCCGCATTGCAAGGTGCAATTCTGAAATTTTTTGCTTTTTCCTGCTCCTCTTAGCATGATAAAGAAGATTCAAAGAGAGTGAGATGCCAGCTCCTTTCATTCAGTCAGTAGCTTCAATCATTTCTGGACGTTTTTCAATGGCAAAAATCAATGAATATTGTAAATGCACAAACAGTAATTTCTCCACATTGCAAGGTGCAATTCTGAAATTTTTTGCTTTTTCCTGCTCCTCTTAGCATGATAAAGAAGATTCAAAGAGAGTGAGATGCCAGCTCCTTTCATTCAGTCAGTAGCTTCAATCATTTCTGGACGTTTTTCAATGGCAAAAATCAATGAATATTGTAAATCCACAAACAGTAATTTCTCCGCATTGCAAGGTGCAATTCTGAAATTTTTTGCTTTTTCCTGCTCCTCTTAGCATGATAAAGAAGATTCAAAGAGAGTGAGATGCCAGCTCCTTTCATTCAGTCAGTAGCTTCAAACATTTCTGGTATATGAATAACATGATGTTTTTCAATGGCAAAAATCAATGAATATTGTAAATGCACAAACAGTAATTTCTCCGCATTGCAAGGTGCAATTCTGAAATTTTTTGCTTTTTCCTGCTCCTCTTAGCATAATAAAGAAGATTCAAAGAGAGTGAGATGCCAGCTCCTTTCATTCAGTCAGTAGCTTCAATCATTTCTGGACGTTTTTCAATGGCAAAAATCAATGAATATTGTAAATGCACAAACAGAAAATTCTCCGCATTGCAAGGTGCAATTCTGAAATTTTTTGCTTTTTCCTGCTCCACTTAGCATGATAAAGAAGATTCAAAGAGAGTGAGATGCCAGCTCCTTTCATTCAGTCAGTAGCTTCAATCATTTCTGGACGTTTTTCAAAGGCAAAGATCAATGAATATTGTAAATGTACAAACAGTAATTTCTCCGCATTGCAAGGTGCAATTCTGAATTTTTTTGCTTTTTCCTGCTCCTCTTAGCATGATAAAGAAGATTCAAAGAGAGTGAGATGCCAGCTCCTTTCATTCAGTCAGTAGCTTCAAACATTTCTGGTATATGAATAACATGATGTTTTTCAATGGCAAAAATCAATGAATATTGTAAATGCACAAACAGTAATTTCTCCGCATTGCAAGGTGCAATTCTGAAATTTTTTGCTTTTTCCTGCTCCTCTTAGCATGATAAAGAAGATTCAAAGAGAGTGAGATGCCAGCTCCTTTCATTCAGTCAGTAGCTTCAATCATTTCTGGACGTTTTTCAATGGCAAAAATCATTGAACATTGTAAATGCACAAACAGTAATTTCTCCGCATTGCAAGGTGCAATTCTGAAATTTTTTGCTTTTTCCTGCTCCTCTTAGCATGATAAAGAAGATTCAAAGAGAATGAGATGCCAGCTCATTTCATTCAGTCAGTAGCTTCAAACATTTCTGGTATATGAATAACATGATGTTTTTCAATGGCAAAAATCAATGAATATTGTAAATGCACAAACAGTAATTTCTCCGCATTGCAAGGTGCAATTCTGAAATTTTTTGCTTTTTCCTGCTCCTCTTAGCATGATAAAGAAGATTCAAAGAGAGTGAGATGCCAGCTCCTTTCATTCAGTCAGTAGCTTCAAACATTTCTGGTATATGAATAACATGATGTTTTTCAATGGCAAAAATCAATGAATATTGTAAATGCACAAACAGTAATTTCTCCGCATTGCAAGGTGCAATTCTGAAATTTTTTGCTTTTTCCTGCTCCTCTTAGCATGATAAAGAAGATTCAAAGAGAGTGAGATGCCAGCTCCTTTCATTCAGTCAGTAGCTTCAATCATTTCTGGACGTTTTTCAATGGCAAAAATCAATGAATATTGTAAATGCACAAACAGTAATTTCTCCGCATTGCAAGGTGCAATTCTGAAATTTTTTGCTTTTTCCTGCTCCTCTTAGCATGATAAAGAAGATTCAAAGAGAGTGAGATGCCAGCTCCTTTCATTCAGTCTGTAGTTTCAAACATTTCTGGTATATGAATAACGATGTTTTTCAATGGCAAAAATCAATGAATATTGTAAATGCACAAACAGTAATTTCTCCGCATTGCAAGGTGCAATTCTGAAATTTTTTGCTTTTTCCTGCTCCTCTTAGCATGATAAAGAAGATTCAAAGAGAGTGAGATGCCAGCTCCTTTCATTCAGTCAGTAGCTTCAATCATTTCTGGACGTTTTTCAATGGCAAAAATCAATGAATATTGTAAATGCACAAACAGTAATTTCTCCACATTGCAAGGTGCAATTCTGAAATTTTTTGCTTTTTCCTGCTCCTCTTAGCATGATAAAGAAGATTCAAAGAGAGTGAGATGCCAGCTCCTTTCATTCAGTCAGTAGCTTCAATCATTTCTGGACGTTTTTCAATGGCAAAAATCAATGAATATTGTAAATGCACAAACAGTAATTTCTCCGCATTGCAAGGCGCAATTCTGAAATTTTTTGCTTTTTCCTGCTCCTCTTAGCATGATAAAGAAGATTCAAAGAGAGTGAGATGAAAGGCTCCATTCATTCAGTCAGTAGCTTCAAACATTTCTGGTATATGAATAACATGATGTTTTTCAATGGCAAAAATCAATGAATATTGTAAGTGCACAAACAGTATTTTCTCCGCATTGCAAGGTGCAATTCTGAAATTTTTTGCTTTTTCCTGCTCCTCTTAGCATGATAAAGAAGATTCAAAGAGAGTGAGATGCCAGCTCCTTTCATTCAGTCAGTAGCTTCAATCATTTCTGGACGTTTTTCAATGGCAAAGATCAATGAATATTGTAAATGTACAAACAGTAATTTCTCCGCATTGCAAGGTGCAATTCTGAAATTTTTTGCTTTTTCCTGCTCCTCTTAGCATGATAAAAAAGATTCAAAGAGAGTGAGATGCCAGCTCCTTTCATTCAGTCAGTAGCTTCAAACATTTCTGGTATATGAATAACATGATGTTTTTCAATGGCAAAAATCAATGAATATTGTAAATGCACAAACAGTAATTTCTCCACATTGCAAGGTGCAATTCTGAAATTTTTTGCTTCTTCCTGCTCCTCTTAGCATGATAAAGAAGATTCAAAGAGAGTGAGATGCCAGCTCCTTTCATTCAGTCAGTAGCTTCAATCATTTCTGGACGTTTTTCAATGGCAAAAATCATTGAACATTGTAAATGCACAAACAGTAATTTCTCCGCATTGCAAGGTGCAATTCTGAAATTTTTTGCTTTTTCCTGCTCCTCTTAGCATGATAAAGAAGATTCAAAGAGAATGAGATGCCAGCTCCTTTCATTCAGTCAGTAGCTTCAATCATTTCTGGTATATGAATAACATGATGTTTTTCAATGGCAAAAATCAATGAATATTGTAAATGCACAAACAGTAATTTCTCCGCATTGCAAGGTGCAATTCTGAAATTTTTTGCTTTTTCCTGCTCCTCTTAGCATGATAAAGAAGATTCAAAGAGAGTGAGATGCCAGCTCCTTTCATTCAGTCAGTAGCTTCAATCATTTCTGGACGTTTTTCAATGGCAAAAATCATTGAACATTGTAAATGCACAAACAGTAATTTCTCCGCATTGCAAGGTGCAATTCTGAAATTTTTTGCTTTTTCCTGCTCCTCTTAGCATGATAAAGAAGATTCAAAGAGAATGAGATGCCAGCTCATTTCATTCAGTCAGTAGCTTCAAACATTTCTGGTATATGAATAACATGATGTTTTTCAATGGCAAAAATCAATGAATATTGTAAATGCACAAACAGTAATTTCTCCGCATTGCAAGGTGCAATTCTGAAATTTTTTGCTTTTTCCTGCTCCTCTTAGCATGATAAAGAAGATTCAAAGAGAGTGAGATGCCAGCTCCTTTCATTCAGTCAGTAGCTTCAAACATTTCTGGTATATGAATAACATGATGTTTTTCAATGGCAAAAATCAATGAATATTGTAAATGCACAAACAGTAATTTCACCGCATTGCAAGGTGCAATTCTGAAATTTTTTGCTTTTTCCTGCTCCTCTTAGCATGATAAAGAAGATTCAAAGAGAGTGAGATGCCAGCTCCTTTCATTCAGTCAGTAGCTTCAATCATTTCTGGACGTTTTTCAATGGCAAAAATCAATGAATATTGTAAATGCACAAACAGTAATTTCTCCGCATTGCAAGGTGCAATTCTGAAATTTTTTGCTTTTTCCTGCTCCTCTTAGCATGATAAAGAAGATTCAAAGAGAGTGAGATGCCAGCTCCTTTCATTCAGTCTGTAGTTTCAAACATTTCTGGTATATGAATAACGATGTTTTTCAATGGCAAAAATCAATGAATATTGTAAATGCACAAACAGTAATTTCTCCGCATTGCAAGGTGCAATTCTGAAATTTTTTGCTTTTTCCTGCTCCTCTTAGCATGATAAAGAAGATTCAAAGAGAGTGAGATGCCAGCTCCTTTCATTCAGTCAGTAGCTTCAATCATTTCTGGACGTTTTTCAATGGCAAAAATCAATGAATATTGTAAATGCACAAACAGTAATTTCTCCACATTGCAAGGTGCAATTCTGAAATTTTTTGCTTTTTCCTGCTCCTCTTAGCATGATAAAGAAGATTCAAAGAGAGTGAGATGCCAGCTCCTTTCATTCAGTCAGTAGCTTCAATCATTTCTGGACGTTTTTCAATGGCAAAAATCAATGAATATTGTAAATGCACAAACAGTAATTTCTCCGCATTGCAAGGCGCAATTCTGAAATTTTTTGCTTTTTCCTGCTCCTCTTAGCATGATAAAGAAGATTCAAAGAGAGTGAGATGAAAGGCTCCATTCATTCAGTCAGTAGCTTCAAACATTTCTGGTATATGAATAACATGATGTTTTTCAATGGCAAAAATCAATGAATATTGTAAATGCACAAACAGAAATTTCTCCGCATTGCAAGGTGCAATTCTGAAATTCTTTGCTTTTTCCTGCTCCACTTAGCATGATAAAGAAGATTCAAAGAGAGTGAGATGCCAGCTCCTTTCATTCAGTCAGTAGCTTCAATCATTTCTGGACGTTTTTCAATGGCAAAGATCAATGAATATTGTAAATGTACAAACAGTAATTTCTCCGCATTGCAAGGTGCAATTCTGAAATTTTTTGCTTTTTCCTGCTCCTCTTAGCATGATAAAGAAGATTCAAAGAGAGTGAGATGCCAGCTCCTTTCATTCAGTCAGTAGCTTCAAACATTTCTGGTATATGAATAACATGATGTTTTTCAATGGCAAAAATCAATGAATATTGTAAATGCACAAACAGTAATTTCTCCACATTGCAAGGTGCAATTCTGAAATTTTTTGCTTCTTCCTGCTCCTCTTAGCATGATAAAGAAGATTCAAAGAGAGTGAGATGCCAGCTCCTTTCATTCAGTCAGTAGCTTCAATCATTTCTGGACGTTTTTCAATGGCAAAAATCATTGAACATTGTAAATGCACAAACAGTAATTTCTCCGCATTGCAAGGTGCAATTCTGAAATTTTTTGCTTTTTCCTGCTCCTCTTAGCATGATAAAGAAGATTCAAAGAGAATGAGATGCCAGCTCCTTTCATTCAGTCAGTAGCTTCAATCATTTCTGGTATATGAATAACATGATGTTTTTCAATGGCAAAAATCAATGAATATTGTAAATGCACAAACAGTAATTTCTCCGCATTGCAAGGTGCAATTCTGAAATTTTTTGCTTTTTCCTGCTCCTCTTAGCATGATAAAGAAGATTCAAAGAGAGTGAGATGCCAGCTCCTTTCATTCAGTCAGTAGCTTCAATCATTTCTGGACGTTTTTCAATGGCAAAAATCAATGAATATTGTAAATGCACAAACAGTAATTTCTCCGCATTGCAAGGTGCAATTATGAAATTTTTTACTTTTTCCTGCTCCTCTTAGCATGATAAACAAGATTCAAAGAGAGTGAGATGCCAGCTCCTTTCATTCAGTCAGTAGCTTCAATCATTTCTGGACGTTTTTCAATGGCAAAAATCAATGAATATTGTAAATGCACAAACAGTAATTTCTACGCATTGCAAGGTGCAATTCTGAAATTTTTTGCTTTTTCCTGCTCCTCTTAGCATGATAAAGAAGATTCAAAGAGAGTGAGATGCCAGCTCCTTTCATTCAGTCAGTAGCTTCAAACATTTCTGGTATATGAATAACATGATGTTTTTCAATGGCAAAAATCAATGAATATTGTAAATGCACAAACAGTAATTTCTCCGCATTGCAAGGTGCAATTCTGAAATTTTTTGCTTTTTCCTGCTCCTCTTAGCATGATAAAGAAGATTCAAAGAGAGTGAGATGCCAGCTCCTTTCATTCAGTCAGTAGCTTCAATCATTTCTGGACGTTTTTCAATGGCAAAAATCAATGAATATTGTAAATGCACAAACAGTAATTTCTCCACATTGCAAGGGGCAATTCTGAAATTTTTTGCTTTTTCCTGCTCCTCTTAGCATGATAAAGAAGAATCAAAGAGAGTGAGATGCCAGCTCCTTTCATTCAGTCAGTAGCTTCAATCATTTCTGGACGTTTTTCAATGGCAAAAATCAATGAATATTGTAAATGCACAGACAGTAATTTCTCCGCATTGCAAGGTGCAATTCTGAAATTTTTTGCTTTTTCCTGCTCCTCTTAGCATGATAAAGAAGATTCAAATAGAGTGAGATGCCAGCTCCTTTCATTCAGTCAGTAGCTTCAAACATTTCTGGTATATGAATAACATGATGTTTTTCAATGGCAAAAATCAATGAATATTGTAAATGCACAAACAGTAATTTCTCCACATTGCAAGGTGCAATTCTGAAATTTTTTGCTTTTTCCTGCTCCTCTTAGCATGATAAAGAAGATTCAAAGAGAGTGAGATGCCAGCTCCTTTCATTCAGTCAGTAGCTTCAATCATTTCTGGACGTTTTTCAATGGCAAAAATCAATGAATATTGTAAATGCACAAACAGTAATTTCTCCGCATTGCAAGGTGCAATTCTGAATTTTTTTGCTTTTTCCTGCTCCTCTTAGCATGATAAAGAAGATTCAAAGAGAGTGAGATGCCAGCTCCTTTCATTCAGTCAGTAGCTTCAAACATTTCTGGTATATGAATAACATGATGTTTTTCAATGGCAAAAATCAATGAATATTGTAAATGCACAAACAGTAATTTCTCCGCATTGCAAGGTGCAATTCTGAAATTTTTTGCTTTTTCCTGCTCCTCTTAGCATGATAAAGAAGATTCAAAGAGAGTGAGATGCCAGCTCCTTTCATTCAGTCAGTAGCTTCAATCATTTCTGGACGTTTTTCAATGGCAAAAATCAATGAATATTGTAAATGCACAAACAGTAATTTCTCCGCATTGCAAGGTGCAATTCTGAAATTTTTTGCTTTTTCCTGCTCCTCTTAGCATGATAAAGAAGATTCAAAGAGAGTGAGATGCCAGCTCCTTTCATTCAGTCAGTAGCTTCAAACATTTCTGGTATATGAATAACATGATGTTTTTCAATGGCAAAAATCAATGAATATTGTAAATGCACAAACAGTAATTTCTCCGCATTGCAAGGTGCAATTCTGAAATTTTTTGCTTTTTCCTGCTCCTCTTAGCATGATAAAGAAGATTCAAAGAGAGTGAGATGCCAGCTCCTTTCATTCAGTCAGTAGCTTCAATCATTTCTGGATGTTTTTCAATGGCAAAAATCAATGAATATTGTAAATGCACAAACAGAAATTTCTCCGCATTGCAAGGTGCAATTCTGAAATTTTTTGCTTTTTCCTGCTCCTCTTAGCATGATAAAGAAGATTCAAAGAGAGTGAGATGCCAGCTCCTTTCATTCAGTCAGTAGCTTCAAACATTCCTGGTATATGAATAACATGATGTTTTTCAATGGCAAAAATCAATGAATATTGTAAATGCACAAACAGTAATTTCTCCGCATTGCAAGGTGCAATTCTGAAATTTTTTGCTTTTTCCTGCTCCACTTAGCATGATAAAGAAGATTCAAAGAGAGTGAGATGCCAGCTCCTTTCATTCAGTCAGTAGCTTCAATCATTTCTGGACGTTTTTCAATGGCAAAAATCATTGAACATTGTAAATGCACAAACAGTAATTTCTCCGCATTGCAAGGTGCAATTCTGAAATTTTTTGCTTTTTCCTGCTCCTCTTAGCATGATAAAGAAGATTCAAAGAGAATGAGATGCCAGCTCCTTTCATTCAGTCAGTAGCTTCAATCATTTCTGGTATATGAATAACATGATGTTTTTCAATGGCAAAAATCAATGAATATTGTAAATGCACAAACAGTAATTTCTCCGCATTGCAAGGTGCAATTCTGAAATTTTTTGCTTTTTCCTGCTCCTCTTAGCATGATAAAAAAGATTCAAAGAGAGTGAGATTCCAGCTCCTTTCATTCAGTCAGTAGCTTCAATCATTTCTGGACGTTTTTCAATGGCAAAAATCAATGAATATTGTAAATGCACAAACAGTAATTTCTCCGCATTGCAAGGTGCAATTATGAAATTTTTTACTTTTTCCTGCTCCTCTTAGCATGATAAACAAGATTCAAAGAGAGTGAGATGCCAGCTCCTTTCATTCAGTCAGTAGCTTCAATCATTTCTGGACGTTTTTCAATGGCAAAAATCAATGAATATTGTAAATGCACAAACAGTAATTTCTCCGCATTGCAAGGTGCAATTCTGAAATTTTTTGCTTTTTCCTGCTCCTCTTAGCATGATAAAGAAGATTCAAAGAGAGTGAGATGCCAGCTCCTTTCATTCAGTCAGTAGCTTCAAACATTTCTGGTATATGAATAACATGATGTTTTTCAATGGCAAAAATCAATGAATATTGTAAATGCACAAACAGTAATTTCTCCGCATTGCAAGGTGCAATTCTGAATTTTTTTGCTTTTTCCTGCTCCTCTTAGCATGATAAAGAAGATTCAAAGAGAGTGAGATGCCAGCTCCTTTCATTCAGTCAGTAGCTTCAATCATTTCTGGACGTTTTTCAATGGCAAAAATCAATGAATATTGTAAATGCACAAACAGTAATTTCTCCACATTGCAAGGTGCAATTCTGAAATTTTTTGCTTTTTCCTGCTCCTCTTAGCATGATAAAGAAGAATCAAAGAGAGTGAGATGCCAGCTCCTTTCATTCAGTCAGTAGCTTCAATCATTTCTGGACGTTTTTCAATGGCAAAAATCAATGAATATTGTAAATGCACAGACAGTAATTTCTCCGCATTGCAAGGTGCAATTCTAAAATTTTTTGCTTTTTCCTGCTCCTCTTAGCATGATAAAGAAGATTCAAAGAGAGTGAGATGCCAGCTCCTTTCATTCAGTCAGTAGCTTCAAACATTTCTGGTATATGAATAACAAGATGTTTTTCAATGGCAAAAATCAATGAATATTGTAAATGCACAAACAGTAATTTCTCCACATTGCAAGGTGCAATTCTGAAATTTTTTGCTTTTTCCTGCTCCTCTTAGCATGATAAAGAAGATTCAAAGAGAGTGAGATGCCAGCTCCTTTCATTCAGTCAGTAGCTTCAATCATTTCTGGACGTTTTTCAATGGCAAAAATCAATGAATATTGTAAATGCACAAACAGTAATTTCTCCGCATTGCAAGGTGCAATTCTGAATTTTTTTGCTTTTTCCTGCTCCTCTTAGCATGATAAAGAAGATTCAAAGAGAGTGAGATGCCAGCTCCTTTCATTCAGTCAGTAGCTTCAAACATTTCTGGTATATGAATAACATGATGTTTTTCAATGGCAAAAATCAATGAATATTGTAAATGCACAAACAGTAATTTCTCCTCATTGCAAGGTGCAATTCTGAAATTTTTTGCTTTTTCCTGCTCCTCTTAGCATGATAAAGAAGATTCAAAGAGAGTGAGATGCCAGCTCCTTTCATTCAGTCAGTAGCTTCAATCATTTCTGGACGTTTTTCAATGGCAAAAATCAATGAATATTGTAAATGCACAAACAGTAATTTCTCCGCATTGCAAGGTGCAATTCTGAAATTTTTTGCTTTTTCCTGCTCCTCTTAGCATGATAAAGAAGATTCAAAGAGAGTGAGATGCCAGCTCCTTTCATTCAGTCAGTAGCTTCAAACATTTCTGGTATATGAATAACATGATGTTTTTCAATGGCAAAAATCAATGAATATTGTAAATGCACAAACAGTAATTTCTCCGCATTGCAAGGTGCAATTCTGAAATTTTTTGCTTTTTCCTGCTCCTCTTAGCATGATAAAGAAGATTCAAAGAGAGTGAGATGCCAGCTCCTTTCATTCAGTCAGTAGCTTCAATCATTTCTGGATGTTTTTCAATGGCAAAAATCAATGAATATTGTAAATGCACAAACAGAAATTTCTCCGCATTGCAAGGTGCAATTCTGAAATTTTTTGCTTTTTCCTGCTCCTCTTAGCATGATAAAGAAGATTCAAAGAGAGTGAGATGCCAGCTCCTTTCATTCAGTCAGTAGCTTCAAACATTTCTGGTATATGAATAACATGATGTTTTTCAATGGCAAAAATCAATGAATATTGTAAATGCACAAACAGTAATTTCTCCGCATTGCAAGGTGCAATTCTGAAATTTTTTGCTTTTTCCTGCTCCTCTTAGCATGATAAAGAAGATTCAAAGAGAGTGAGATGTCAGCTCCTTTCATTCAGTCAGTAGCTTCAATCATTTCTGGACGTTTTTCAATGGCAAAAATCATTGAACATTGTAAATGCACAAACAGTAATTTCTCCGCATTGCAAGGTGCAATTCTGAAATTTTTTGCTTTTTCCTGCTCCTCTTAGCATGATAAAGAAGATTCAAAGAGAATGAGATGCCAGCTCCTTTCATTCAGTCAGTAGCTTCAATCATTTCTGGTATATGAATAACATGATGTTTTTCAATGGCAAAAATCAATGAATATTGTAAATGCACAAACAGTAATTTCTCCGCATTGCAAGGTGCAATTCTGAAATTTTTTGCTTTTTCCTGCTCCTCTTAGCATGATAAAGAAGATTCAAAGAGAGTGAGATGCCAGCTCCTTTCATTCAGTCAGTAGCTTCAATCATTTCTGGACGTTTTTCAATGGCAAAAATCAATGAATATTGTAAATGCACAAACAGTAATTTCTCCGCATTGCAAGGTGCAATTATGAAATTTTTTACTTTTTCCTGCTCCTCTTAGCATGATAAACAAGATTCAAAGAGAGTGAGATGCCAGCTCCTTTCATTCAGTCAGTAGCTTCAATCATTTCTGGACGTTTTTCAATGGCAAAAATCAATGAATATTGTAAATGCACAAACAGTAATTTCTCCGCATTGCAAGGTGCAATTCTGAAATTTTTTGCTTTTTCCTGCTCCTCTTAGCATGATAAAGAAGATTCAAAGAGAGTGAGATGCCAGCTCCTTTCATTCAGTCAGTAGCTTCAAACATTTCTGGTATATGAATAACATGATGTTTTTCAATGGCAAAAATCAATGAATATTGTAAATGCACAAACAGTAATTTCTCCGCATTGCAAGGTGCAATTCTGAAATTTTTTGGTTTTTCCTGCTCCTCTTAGCATGATAAAGAAGATTCAAAGAGAGTGAGATGCCAGCTCCTTTCATTCAGTCAGTAGCTTCAATCATTTCTGGACGTTTTTCAATGGCAAAAATCAATGAATATTGTAAATGCACAAACAGTAATTTCTCCACATTGCAAGGTGCAATTCTGAAATTTTTTGCTTTTTCCTGCTCCTCTTAGCATGATAAAGAAGAATCAAAGAGAGTGAGATGCCAGCTCCTTTCATTCAGTCAGTAGCTTCATTCATTTCTGGACGTTTTTCAATGGCAAAAATCAATGAATATTGTAAATGCACAGACAGTAATTTCTCCGCATTGCAAGGTGCAATTCTGAAATTTTTTGCTTTTTCCTGCTCCTCTTAGCATGATAAAGAAGATTCAAAGAGAGTGAGATGCCAGCTCCTTTCATTCAGTCAGTAGCTTCAAACATTTCTGGTATATGAATAACATGATGTTTTTCAATGGCAGAAATCAATGAATATTGTAAATGCACAAACAGTAATTTCTCCACATTGCAAGGTGCAATTCTGAAATTTTTTGCTTTTTCCTGCTCCTCTTAGCATGATAAAGAAGATTCAAAGAGAGTGAGATGCCAGCTCCTTTCATTCAGTCAGTAGCTTCAATCATTTCTGGACGTTTTTCAATGGCAAAAATCAATGAATATTGTAAATGCACAAACAGTAATTTCTCCGCATTGCAAGGTGCAATTCTGAATTTTTTTGCTTTTTCCTGCTCCTCTTAGCATGATAAAGAAGATTCAAAGAGAGTGAGATGCCAGCTCCTTTCATTCAGTCAGTAGCTTCAAACATTTCTGGTATATGAATAACATGATGTTTTTCAATGGCAAAAATCAATGAATATTGTAAATGCACAAACAGTAATTTCTCCGCATTGCAAGGTGCAATTCTGAAATTTTTTGCATTTTCCTGCTCCTCTTAGCATGATAAAGGAGATTCAAAGAGAGTGAGATGCCAGCTCCTTTCATTCAGTCAGTAGCTTCAATCATTTCTGGACGTTTTTCAATGGCAAAAATCAATGAATATTGTAAATGCACAAACAGTAATTTCTCCGCATTGCAAGGTGCAATTCTGAAATTTTTTGCTTTTTCCTGCTCCTCTTAGCATGATAAAGAAGATTCAAAGAGAGTGAGATGCCAGCTCCTTTCATTCAGTCAGTAGCTTCAAACATTTCTGGTATATGAATAACATGATGTTTTTCAATGGCAAAAATCAATGAATATTGTAAATGCACAAACAGTAATTTCTCCGCATTGCAAGGTGCAATTCTGAAATTTTTTGCTTTTTCCTGCTCATCTTAGCATGATAAAGAAGATTCAAAGAGAGTGAGATGCCAGCTCCTTTCATTCAGTCAGTAGCTTCAATCATTTCTGGACGTTTTTCAATGGCAAAAATCAATGAATATTGTAAATGCACAAACAGAAATTTCTCCGCATTGCAAGGTGCAATTCTGAAATTTTTTGCTTTTTCCTGCTCCTCTTAGCATGATAAAGAAGATTCAAAGAGATTGAGATGCCAGCTCCTTTCATTCAGTCAGTAGCTTCAATCATTTCTGGACGTTTTTCAATGGCAAAGATCAATGAATATTGTAAATGTACAAACAGTAATTTCTCCGCATTGCAAGGTGCAATTCTGAAATTTTTTGCTTTTTCCTGCTCCTCTTATCATGATAAAGAAGATTCAAAGAGAGTGAGATGCCAGCTCCTTTCATTCAGTCAGTAGCTTCAAACATTTCTGGTATATGAATAACATGATGTTTTTCAATGGCAAAAATCAATGAATATTGTAAATGCACAAACAGTAATTTCTCCGCATTGCAAGGTGCAATTCTGAAATTTTTTGCTTTTTCCTGCTCCTCTTAGCATGATAAAGAAGATTCAAAGAGAGTGAGATGCCAGCTCCTTTCATTCAGTCAGTAGCTTCAATAATTTCTGGACGTTTTTCAATGGCAAAAATCATTGAACATTGTAAATGCACAAACAGTAATTTCTCCGCATTGCAAGGTGCAATTCTGAAATTTTTTGCTTTTTCCTGCTCCTCTTAGCATGATAAAGAAGATTCAAAGAGAATGAGATGCCAGCTCCTTTCATTCAGTCAGTAGCTTCAATCATTTCTGGACGTTTTTCAATGGCAAAAATCAATGAATATTGTAAATGCACAAACAGTAAATTCTCCGCATTGCAAGGTGCAATTATGAAATTTTTTACTTTTTCCTGCTCCTCTTAGCATGATAAACAAGATTCAAAGAGAGTGAGATGCCAGCTCCTTTCATTCAGTCAGTAGCTTCAATCATTTCTGGACGTTTTTCAATGGCAAAAATCAATGAATATTGTAAATGCACAAACAGTAATTTCTCCGCATTGCAAGGTGCAATTCTGAAATTTTTTGCATTTTCCTGCTCCTCTTAGCATGATAAAGAAGATTCAAAGAGAGTGAGATGCCAGCTCCTTTCATTCAGTCAGTAGCTTCAATCATTTCTGGACGTTTTTCAATGGCAAAAATCAATGAATATTGTAAATGCACAAACAGTAATTTCTCCGCATTGCAAGGTGCAATTCTGAAATTTTTTGCTTTTTCCTGCTCCTCTTAGCATGATAAAGAAGATTCAAAGAGAGTGAGATGCCAGCTCCTTTCATTCAGTCAGTAGCTTCAAACATTTCTGGTATATGAATAACATGATGTTTTTCAATGGCAAAAATCAATGAATATTGTAAATGCACAAACAGTAATTTCTCCGCATTGCAAGGTGCAATTCTGAAATTTTTTGCTTTTTCCTGCTCATCTTAGCATGATAAAGAAGATTCAAAGAGAGTGAGATGCCAGCTCCTTTCATTCAGTCAGTAGCTTCAATCATTTCTGGACGTTTTTCAATGGCAAAAATCAATGAATATTGTAAATGCACAAACAGAAATTTCTCCGCATTGCAAGGTGCAATTCTGAAATTTTTTGCTTTTTCCTGCTCCTCTTAGCATGATAAAGAAGATTCAAAGAGAGTGAGATGCCAGCTCCTTTCATTCAGTCAGTAGCTTCAATCATTTCTGGACGTTTTTCAATGGCAAAGATCAATGAATATTGTAAATGTACAAACAGTAATTTCTCCGCATTGCAAGGTGCAATTCTGAAATTTTTTGCTTTTTCCTGCTCCTCTTATCATGATAAAGAAGATTCAAAGAGAGTGAGATGCCAGCTCCTTTCATTCAGTCAGTAGCTTCAAACATTTCTGGTATATGAATAACATGATGTTTTTCAATGGCAAAAATCAATGAATATTGTAAATGCACAAACAGTAATTTCTCCGCATTGCAAGGTGCAATTCTGAAATTTTTTGCTTTTTCCTGCTCCTCTTAGCATGATAAAGAAGATTCAAAGAGAGTGAGATGCCAGCTCCTTTCATTCAGTCAGTAGCTTCAATAATTTCTGGACGTTTTTCAATGGCAAAAATCATTGAACATTGTAAATGCACAAACAGTAATTTCTCCGCATTGCAAGGTGCAATTCTGAAATTTTTTGCTTTTTCCTGCTCCTCTTAGCATGATAAAGAAGTTTCAAAGAGAATGAGATGCCAGCTCCTTTCATTCAGTCAGTAGCTTCAATCATTTCTGGATGTTTTTCAATGGCAAAAATCAATGAATATTGTAAATGCACAAACAGTAAATTCTCCGCATTGCAAGGTGCAATTATGAAATTTTTTACTTTTTCCTGCTCCTCTTAGCATGATAAACAAGATTCAAAGAGAGTGAGATGCCAGCTCCTTTCATTCAGTCAGTAGCTTCAATCATTTCTGGACGTTTTTCAATGGCAAAAATCAATGAATATTGTAAATGCACAAACAGTAATTTCTCCGCATTGCAAGGTGCAATTCTGAAATTTTTTGCTTTTTCCTGCTCCTCTTAGCATGATAAAGAAGATTCAAAGAGAGTGAGATGCCAGCTCCTTTCATTCAGTCAGTAGTTTCAATCATTTCTGGACGTTTTTCAATGGCAAAAATCAATGAATATTGTAAATGCACAAACAGTAATTTCTCCACATTGCAAGGTGCAATTCTGAAATTTTTTGCTTTTTCCTGCTCCTCTTAGCATGATAAAGAAGATTCAAAGAGAGTGAGATGCCAGCTCCTTTCATTCAGTCAGTAGCTTCAATCATTTCTGGACGTTTTTCAATGGCAAAAATCAATGAATATTGTAAATGCACAAACAGTAATTTCTCCGCATTGCAAGGTGCAATTCTGAAATTTTTTGCTTTTTCCTGCTCCTCTTAGCATGATAAAGAAGATTCAAAGAGAGTGAGATGCCAGCTCCTTTCATTCAGTCAGTAGCTTCAAACATTTCTGGTATATGAATAACATGATGTTTTTCAATGGCAAAAATCAATGAATATTGTAAATGCACAAACAGTAATTTCTCCGCATTGCAAGGTGCAATTCTGAAATTTTTTGCTTTTTCCTGTTCCTCTTAGCATGATAAAGAAGATTCAAAGAGAGTGAGATGCCAGCTCCTTTCATTCAGTCAGTAGCTTCAATCATTTCTGGACGTTTTTCAATGGCAAAAATCAATGAATATTGTAAATGCACAAACAGAAATTTCTCCGCATTGCAAGGTGCAATTCTGAAATTTTTTGCTTTTTCCTGCTCCTCTTAGCATGATAAAGAAGATTCAAAGAGAGTGAAATGCCAGCTCCTTTCATTCAGTCAGTAGCTTCAATAATTTCTGGACGTTTTTCAATGGCAAAGATCAATGAATATTGTAAATGTACAAACAGTAATTTCTCCGCATTGCAAGGTGAAATTCTGAAATTTTTTTCTTTTTCCTGCTCCTCTTAGCATGATAAAGAAGATTCAAAGAGAGTGAGATGCCAGCTCCTTTCATTCAGTCAGTAGCTTCAAACATTTCTGGTATATGAATAACATGATGTTTTTCAATGGCAAAAATCAATGAATATTGTAAATGCACAAACAGTAATTTCTCCGCATTGCAAGGTGCAATTCTGAAATTTTTTTGCTTTTTCCTGCTCCTCTTAGCATGATAAAGAAGATTCAAAGAGAGTGAGATGCCAGATCCTTTCATTCAGTCAGTAGCTTCAATAATTTCTGGACGTTTTTCAATGGCAAAAATCATTGAACATTGTAAATGCACAAACAGTAATTTCTCCGCATTGCAAGGTGCAATTCTGAAATTTTTTGCTTTTTCCTGCTCCTCTTAGCATGATAAAGAAGATTCAAAGAGAATGAGATACCAGCTCCTTTCATTCAGTCAGTAGCTTCAATCATTTCTGGTATATGAATAACATGATGTTTTTCAATGGCAAAAATCAATGAATATTGTAAATGCACAAACAGTAATTTCTCCGCATTGCAAGGTGCAATTCTGAAATTTTTTGCTTTTTCCTGCTCCTATTAGCATGATAAAGAAGATTCAAAGAGAGTGAGATGCCAGCTCCTTTCATTCAGTCAGTAGCTTCAATCATTTCTGGACGTTTTTCAATGGCAAAAATCAATGAATATTGTAAATGCACAAACAGTAAATTCTCCGCATTGCAAGGTGCAATTATGAAATTTTTTACTTTTTCCTGCTCCTCTTAGCATGATAAACAAGATTCAAAGAGAGTGAGATGCCAGCTCCTTTCATTCAGTCAGTAGCTTCAATCATTTCTGGACGTTTTTCAATGGCAAAAATCAATGAATATTGTAAATGCACAAACAGTAATTTCTCCGCATTGCAAGGTGTAATTCTGAAATTTTTTGCTTTTTCCTGCTCCTCTTAGCATGATAAAGAAGATTCAAAGAGAGTGAGATGCCAGCTCCTTTCATTCAGTCAGTAGCTTCAAACATTTCTGGTATATGAATAACATGATGTTTTTCAATGGCAAAAATCAATGAATATTGTAAATGCACAAACAGTAATTTCTCTGCATTGCAAGGTGCAATTCTGAAATTTTTTGCTTTTTCCTGCTCCTCTTAGCATGATAAAGAAGATTCAAAGAGAGTGAGATGCCAGCTCCTTTCATTCAGTCAGTAGCTTCAATCATTTCTGGACGTTTTTCAATGGCAAAAATCAATGAATATTGTAAATGCACAAACAGTAATTTCTCCACATTGCAAGGTGCAATTCTGAAATTTTTTGCTTTTTCCTGCTCCTCTTAGCATGATAAAGAAGATTCAAAGAGAGTGAGATGCCAGCTCCTTTCATTCAGTCAGTAGCTTCAATAATTTCTGGACGTTTTTCAATGGCAAAAATCAATGAATATTGTAAATGCACAAACAGTAATTTCTCCGCATTGCAAGGTGCAATTCTGAAATTTTTTGCTTTTTCCTGCTCCTCTTAGCATGATAAAGAAGATTCAAAGAGAGTGAGATGCCAGCTCCTTTCATTCAGTCAGTAGCTTCAATCATTTCTGGTATATGAATAACATGATGTTTTTCAATGGCAAAAATCAATGAATATTGTAAATGCACAAACAGTAATTTCTCCGCATTGCAAGGTGCAATTCTGAAATTTTTTGCTTTTTCCTGCTCCTCTTAGCATGATAAAGAAGATTCAAAGAGAGTGAGATGCCAGCTCCTTTCATTCAGTCAGTAGCTTCAATCATTTCTGGACGTTTTTCAATGGCAAAAATCAATGAATATTGTAAATGCACAAACAGAAATTTCTCCGCATTGCAAGGTGCAATTCTGAAATTTTTTGCTTTTTCCTGCTCCTCTTAGCATGATAAAGAAGATTCAAAGAGAGTGAGATGCCAGCTCCTTTCATTCAGTCAGTAGCTTCAATCATTTCTGGACGTTTTTCAATGGCAAAGATCAATGAATATTGTAAATGTACAAACAGTAATTTCTCCGCATTGCAAGGTGCAATTCTGAAATTTTTTGCTTTTTCCTGCTCCTCTTAGCATGATAAAGAAGATTCAAAGAGAGTGAGATGCCAGCTCCTTTCATTCAGTCAGTAGCTTAAAACATTTCTGGTATATGAATAACATGATGTTTTTCAATGGCAAAAATCAATGAATATTGTAAATGCACAAACAGTAATTTCTCCGCATTGCAAGGTGCAATTCTGAAATTTTTTGCTTTTTCCTGCTCCTCTTAGCATGATAAAGAAGATTCAAAGAGAGTGAGATGCCAGCTCCTTTCATTCAGTCAGTAGCTTCAATCATTTCTGGACGTTTTTCAATGGCAAAAATCATTGAACATTGTAAATGCACAAACAGTAATTTCTCCGCATTGCAAGGTGCAATTCTGAAATTTTTTGCTTTTTCCTGCTCCTCTTAGCATGATAAAGAAGATTCAAAGAGAGTGAGATGCCAGCTCCTTTCTTTCAGTCAGTAGCTTCAATCATTTCTGGACGTTTTTCAATGGCAAAAATCAATGAATATATGTAAATGCACAAACAGTAATTTCTCCGCATTGCAAGGTGCAATTCTGAAATTTTTTGCTTTTTCCTGCTCCTCTTAGCATGATAAAGAAGATTCAAAGAGAGTGAGATGCCAGCTCCTTTCATTCAGTCAGTAGCTTCAAACATTTCTGGTATATGAATAACATGATGTTTTTCAATGGCAAAAATCAATGAATATTGTAAATGCACAAACAGTAATTTCTCCGCATTGCAAGGTGCAATTCTGAAATTTTTTGCTTTTTCCTGCTCCTTTTAGCATGATAAAGAAGATTCAAAGAGAGTGAGATGCCAGCTCCTTTCATTCAGTCAGTAGCTTCAATCATTTCTGGACGTTTTTCAATGGCAAAAATCAATGAATATTGTAAATGCACAAACAGAAATTTCTCCGCATTGCAAGGTGCAATTCTGAAATTTTTTTCTTTTTCCTGCTCCTCTTAGCATGATAAAGAAGATTCAAAGAGAGTGAGATGCCAGCTCCTTTCATTCAGTCAGTAGCTTCAAACATTTCTGGTATATGAATAACATGATGTTTTTCAATGGCAAAAATCAATGAATATTGTAAATGCACAAACAGTAATTTCTCCGCATTGCAAGGTGCAATTCTGAAATTTTTTGCTTTTTCCTGCTCCTCTTAGCATGATAAAGAAGATTCAAAGAGAGTGAGATGCCAGCTCCTTTCATTCAGTCAGTAGCTTCAATAATTTCTGGACGTTTTTCAATGGCAAAAATCATTGAACATTGTAAATGCACAAACAGTAATTTCTCCGCATTGCAAGGTGCAATTCTGAAATTTTTTGCTTTTTCCTGCTCCTCTTAGCATGATAAAGAAGATTCAAAGAGAATGAGATGCCAGCTCCTTTCATTCAGTCAGTAGCTTCAATCATTTCTGGTATATGAATAACATGATGTTTTTCAATGGCAAAAATCAATGAATATTGTAAATGCACAAACAGTAATTTCTCCGCATTGCAAGGTGCAATTCTGAAATTTTTTGCTTTTTCCTGCTCCTCTTAGCATGATAAAGAAGATTCAAAGAGAGTGAGATGCCAGCTCCTTTCATTCAGTCAGTAGCTTCAATCATTTCTGGACGTTTTTCAATGGCAAAAATCAATGAATATTGTAAATGCACAAACAGTAAATTCTCCGCATTGCAAGGTGCAATTATGAAATTTTTTACTTTTTCCTGCTCCTCTTAGCATGATAAACAAGATTCAAAGAGAGTGAGATGCCAGCTCCTTTCATTCAGTCAGTAGCTTCAATCATTTCTGGACGTTTTTCAATGGCAAAAATCAATGAATATTGTAAATGCACAAACAGTAATTTCTCCGCATTGCAAGGTGTAATTCTGAAATTTTTTGCTTTTTCCTGCTCCTCTTAGCATGATAAAGAAGATTCAAAGAGAGTGAGATGCCAGGTCCTTTCATTCAGTCAGTAGCTTCAAACATTTCTGGTATATGAATAACATGATGTTTTTCAATGGCAAAAATCAATGAATATTGTAAATGCACAAACAGTAATTTCTCCGCATTGCAAGGTGCAATTCTGAAATTTTTTGCTTTTTCCTGCTCCTCTTATCATGATAAAGAAGATTCAAAGAGAGTGAGATGCCAGCTCCTTTCATTCAGTCAGTAGCTTCAAACATTTCTGGTATATGAATAACATGATGTTTTTCAATGGCAAAAATCAATGAATATTGTAAATGCACAAACAGTAATTTCTCCGCATTGCAAGGTGCAATTCTGAAATTTTTTGCTTTTTCCTGCTCCTCTTAGCATGATAAAGAAGATTCAAAGAGAGTGAGATGCCAGCTCCTTTCATTCAGTCAGTAGCTTCAATCATTTCTGGTATATGAATAACATGATGTTTTTCAATGGCAAAAATCAATGAATATTGTAAATGCACAAACAGTAATTTCTCCGCATTGCAAGGTGCAATTCTGAAATTTTTTGCTTTTTCCTGCTCCTCTTAGCATGATAAAGAAGATTCAAAGAGAGTGAGATGCCAGCTCCTTTCATTCAGTCAGTAGCTTCAATCATTTCTGGACGTTTTTCAATGGCAAAAATCATTGAATATTGTAAATGCACAAACAGTAATTTCTCCGCATTGCAAGGTGCAATTCTGAAATTTTTTGCTTTTTCCTGCTCCTCTTAGCATGATAAACAAGATTCAAAGAGAGTGAGATGCCAGCTCCTTTCATTCAGTCAGTAGCTTCAATCATTTCTGGACGTTTTTCAATGGCAAAAATCAATGAATATTGTAAATGCACAAACAGTAATTTCTCCGCATTGCAAGGTGCAATTCTGAAATTTTTTGCTTTTTCCTGCTCCTCTTAGCATGATAAAGAAGATTCAAAGAGAGTGAGATGCCAGCTCCTTTCATTCAGTCAGTAGCTTCAATCATTTCTGGACGTTTTTCAATGGCAAAAATCAATGAATATTGTAAATGCACAAACAGTAATTTCTCCGCATTGCAAGGTGCAATTCTGAAATTTTTTGCTTTTTCCTGCTCCTATTAGCATGATAAACAAGATTCAAAGAGAGTGAGATGCCAGCTCCTTTCATTCAGTCAGTAGCTTCAATCATTTCTGGACGTTTTTCAATGGCAAAAATCAATGAATATTGTAAATGCACAAACAGTAATTTCTCCGCATTGCAAGGTGCAATTCTAAAATTTTTTGCTTTTTCCTGCTCCTCTTAGCATGGTAAAGAAGATTCAAAGAGAGTGAGATGCCAGCTCCTTTCATTCAGTCAGTAGCTTCAAACATTTCTGGTATATGAATAACATGATGTTTTTCAATGGCAAAAATCAATGAATATTGTAAATGCATAAACAGTAATTTCTCCACATTGCAAGGTGCAATTCTGAAATTTTTTGCTTTTTCCTGCTCCTCTTAGCATGATAAAGAAGATTCAAAGAGAGTGAGATGCCAGCTCCTTTCATTCAGTCAGTAGCTTCAATCATTTCTGGACGTTTTTCAATGGCAAAAATCAATGAATATTGTAAATGCACAAACAGTAATTTCTCCGCATTGCAAGGTGCAATTCTGAATTTTTTTGCTTTTTCCTGCTCCTCTTAGCATGATAAAGAAGATTCAAAGAGAGTGAGATGCCAGCTCCTTTCATTCAGTCAGTAGCTTCAAACATTTCTGGTATATGAATAACATGATGTTTTTCAATGGCAAAAATCAATGAATATTGTAAATGCACAAACAGTAATTTCTCCGCATTGCAAGGTGCAATTCTGAAATTTTTTGCTTTTTCCTGCTCCTCTTAGCATGATAAAGAAGATTCAAAGAGAGTGAGATGCCAGCTCCTTTCATTCAGTCAGTAGCTTCAATCATTTCTGGACGTTTTTCAATGGCAAAAATCAATGAATATTGTAAATGCACAAACAGTAATTTCTCCGCATTGCAAGGTGCAATTCTGAAATTTTTTGCTTTTTCCTGCTCCTCTTAGCATGATAAAGAAGATTCAAAGAGAGTGAGATGCAAGCTCCTTTCATTCAGTCAGTAGCTTCAAAAATTTCTGGTATATGAATAACATGATGTTTTTCAATGGCAAAAATCAATGAATATTGTAAATGCACAAACAGTAATTTGTCCGCATTGCAAGGTGCAATTCTGAAATTTTTTGCTTTTTCCTGCTCCTCTTAGCATGATAAAGAAGATTCAAAGAGAGTGAGATGCCAGCTCCTTTCATTCAGTCAGTAGCTTCAATCATTTCTGGACGTTTTTCAATGGCAAAAATCAATGAATATTGTAAATGCACAAACAGAAATTTCTCCGCATTGCAAGGTGCAATTCTGAAATTTTTTGCTTTTTCCTGCTCCTCTTAGCATGATAAAGAAGATTCAAAGAGAGTGAGATGCCAGCTCCTTTCATTCAGTCAGTAGCTTCAATCATTTCTGGACGTTTTTCAATGGCAAAGATCAATGAATATTGTAAATGTACAAACAGTAATTTCTCCGCATTGCAAGGTGCAATTCTGAAATTTTTTGCTTTTTCCTGCTCCTCTTAGCATGATAAAGAAGATTCAAAGAGAGTGAGATGCCAGCTCCTTTCATTCAGTTAGTAGCTTCAAACATTTCTGGTATATGAATAACATGATGTTTTTCAATGGCAAAAATCAATGAATATTGTAAATGCACAAACAGTAATTTCTCCGCATTGCAAGGTGCAATTCTGAAATTTTTTGCTTTTTCCTGCTCCTCTTAGCATGATAAAGAAGATTCAAAGAGAGTGAGATGCCAGCTCCTTTCATTCAGTCAGTAGCTTCAATCATTTCTGGACGTTTTTCAATGGCAAAAATCAATGAATATTGTAAATGCACAAACAGTAAATTCTCCGCATTGCAATGTGCAATTATGAAATTTTTTACTTTTTCCTGCTCCTCTTAGCATGATAAACAAGATTCAAAGAGAGTGAGATGCCAGCTCCTTTCATTCAGTCAGTAGCTTCAATCATTTCTGGACGTTTTTCAATGGCAAAAATCAATGAATATTGTAAATGCACAAACAGTAATTTCTCCGCATTGCAAGGTGTAATTCTGAAATTTTTTGCTTTTTCCTGCTCCTCTTAGCATGATAAAGAAGATTCAAAGAGAGTGAGATGCCAGCTCCTTTCATTCAGTCAGTAGCTTCAAACATTTCTGGTATATGAATAACATGATGTTTTTCAATGGCAAAAATCAATGAATATTGTAAATGCACAAACAGTAATTTCTACGCATTGCAAGGTGCAATTCTGAAATTTTTTGCTTTTTCCTGCTCCTCTTAGCATGATAAAGAAGATTCAAAGAGAGTGAGATGCCCGCTCCTTTCATTCAGTCAGTAGCTTCAATCATTTCTGGACGTTTTTCAATGGCAAAAATCATTGAACATTGTAAATGCACAAACAGTAATTTCTCCGCATTGCAAGGTGCAATTCTGAATTTTTTTGCTTTTTCCTGCTCCTCTTAGCATGATAAAGAAGATTCAAAGAGAGTGAGATGCCAGCTCCTTTCATTCAGTCAGTAGCTTCAAACATTTCTGGTATATGAATAACATGATGTTTTTCAATGGCAAAAATCAATGAATATTGTAAATGCACAAACAGTAATTTCTCCGCATTGCAAGGTGAAATTCTGAAATTTTTTGCTTTTTCCTGCTCCTCTTAGCATGATAAAGAAGATTCAAAGAGAGTGAGATGCCAGCTCCTTTCATTCAGTCAGTAGCTTCAATCATTTCTGGACGTTTTTCAATGGCAAAAATCAATGAATATTGTAAATGCACAAACAGTAATTTCTCCACATTGCAAGGTGCAATTCTGAAATTTTTTGCTTTTTCCTGCTCCTCTTAGCATGATAAAGAAGATTCAAAGAGAGTGAGATGCCAGCTCCTTTCATTCAGTCAGTAGCTTCAATCATTTCTGGACGTTTTTCAATGGCAAAAATCAATGAATATTGTAAATGCACAAACAGAAATTTCTCCGCATTGCAAGGTGCAATTCTGAAATTTTTTGCTTTTTCCTGCTCCTCTTAGCATGATAAAGAAGATTCAAAGAGAGTGAGATGCCAGCTCCTTTCATTCAGTCAGTAGCTTCAATCATTTCTGGACGTTTTTCAATGGCAAAGATCAATGAATATTGTAAGTGTACAAACAGTAATTTCTCCGCATTGCAAGGTGCAATTCTGAAATTTTTTGCTTTTTCCTGCTCCTCTTAGCATGATAAAGAAGATTCAAAGAGAGTGAGATGCCAGCTCCTTTCATTCAGTCAGTAGCTTCAAACATTTCTGGTATATGAATAACATGATGTTTTTCAATGGCAAAAATCAATGAATATTGTAAATGCACAAACAGTAATTTCTCCGCATTGCAAGGTGCAATTCTGAAATTTTTTGCTTTTTCCTGCTCCTCTTAGCATGATAAAGAAGATTCAAAGAGAGTGAGATGCCAGCTCCTTTCATTCAGTCAGTAGCTTCAATAATTTCTGGACGTTTTTCAATGGCAAAAATCATTGAACATTGTAAATGCACAAACAGTAATTTCTCCGCATTGCAAGGTGCAATTCTGAAATTTTTTGCTTTTTCCTGCTCCTCTTAGCATGATAAAGAAGATTCAAAGAGAATGAGATGCCAGCTCCTTTCATTCAGTCAGTAGCTTCAATCATTTCTGGTATATGAATAACATGATGTTTTTCAATGGCAAAAATCAATGAATATTGTAAATGCACAAACAGTAATTTCTCCGCATTGCAAGGTGCAATTCTGAAATTTTTTGCTTTTTCCTGCTCCTCTTAGCATGATAAAGAAGATTCAAAGAGAGTGAGATGCCAGCTCCTTTCATTCAGTCAGTAGCTTCAATCATTTCTGGACGTTTTTCAATGGCAAAAATCAATGAATATTGTAAATGCACAAACAGTAAATTCTCCGCATTGCAAGGTGCAATTATGAAATTTTTTACTTTTTCCTGCTCCTCTTAGCATGATAAACAAGATTCAAAGAGAGTGAGATGCCAGCTCCTTTCATTCAGTCAGTAGCTTCAATCATTTCTGGACGTTTTTCAATGGCAAAAATCAATGAATATTGTAAATGCACAAACAGTAATTTCTCCGCATTGCAAGGTGTAATTCTGAAATTTTTTGCTTTTTCCTGCTCCTCTTAGCATGATAAAGAAGATTCAAAGAGAGTGAGATGCCAGCTCCTTTCATTCAGTCAGTAGCTTCAAACATTTCTGGTATATGAATAACATGATGTTTTTCAATGGCAAAAATCAATGAATATTGTAAATGCACAAACAGTAATTTCTCCGCATTGCAAGGTGCAATTCTGAAATTTTTTGCTTTTTCCTGCTCCTCTTAGCATGATAAAGAAGATTCAAAGAGAGTGAGATGCCAGCTCCTTTCATTCAGTCAGTAGCTTCAAACATTTCTGGTATGTGAATAACATGATGTTTTTCAATGGCAAAAATCAATGAATATTGTAAATGCACAAACAGTAATTTCTCCGCATTGCAAGGTGCAATTCTGAAATTTTTTGCTTTTTCCTGCTCCTCTTAGCATGATAAAGAAGATTCAAAGAGAGTGAGATGCCAGCTCCTTTCATTCAGTCAGTAGCTTCAATCATTTCTGGACGTTTTTCAATGGCAAAAATCAATGAATATTGTAAATGCACAAACAGAAATTTCTCCGCATTGCAAGGTGCAATTCTGAAATTTTTTGCTTTTTCCTGCTCCTCTTAGCATGATAAAGAAGATTCAAAGAGAGTGAGATGCCAGCTCCTTTCATTCAGTCAGTAGCTTCAATAATTTCTGGACGTTTTTCAATGGCAAAAATCATTGAACATTGTAAATGCACAAACAGTAATTTCTCCGCATTGCAAGGTGCAATTCTGAAATTTTTTGCTTTTTCCTGCTCCTCTTAGCATGATAAAGAAGATTCAAAGAGAATGAGATGCCAGCTCCTTTCATTCAGTCAGTAGCTTCAATCATTTCTGGTATATGAATAACATGATGTTTTTCAATGGCAAAAATCAATGAATATTGTAAATGCACAAACAGTAATTTCTCCGCATTGCAAGGTGCAATTCTGAAATTTTTTGCTTTTTCCTGCTTCTCTTAGCATGATAAAGAACATTCAAAGAGAGTGAGATGCCAGCTCCTTTCATTCAGTCAGTAGCTTCAATAATTTCTGGACGTTTTTCAATGGCAAAAATCATTGAACATTGTAAATGCACAAACAGTAATTTCTCCGCATTGCAAGGTGCAATTCTGAAATTTTTTGCTTTTTCCTGCTCCTCTTAGCATGATAAAGAAGATTCAAAGAGAATGAGATGCCAGCTCCTTTCATTCAGTCAGTAGCTTCAATCATTTCTGGTATATGAATAACATGATGTTTTTCAATGGCAAAAATCAATGAATATTGTAAATGCACAAACAGTAATTTCTCCGCATTGCAAGGTGCAATTCTGAAATTTTTTGCTTTTTCCTGCTCCTCTTAGCATGATAAAGAAGATTCAAAGAGAGTGAGATGCCAGCTCCTTTCATTCAGTCAGTAGCTTCAATCATTTCTGGACGTTTTTCAATGGCAAAAATCAATGAATATTGTAAATGCACAAACAGTAAATTCTCCGCATTGCAAGGTGCAATTATGAAATTTTTTACTTTTTCCTGCTCCTCTTAGCATGATAAACAAGATTCAAAGAGAGTGAGATGCCAGCTCCTTTCATTCAGTCAGTAGCTTCAATCATTTCTGGACGTTTTTCAATGGCAAAAATCAATGAATATTGTAAATGCACAAACAGTAATTTCTCCGCATTGCAAGGTGTAATTCTGAAATTTTTGCTTTTTCCTGCTCCTCTTAGCATGATAAAGAAGATTCAAAGAGAGTGAGATGCCAGCTCCTTTCATTCAGTCAGTAGCTTCAAACATTTCTGGTATTTGAATAACATGATGTTTTTCAATGGCAAAAATCAATGAATATTGTAAATGCACAAACAGTAATTTCTCCGCATTGCAAGGTGCAATTCTGAAATTTTTTGCTTTTTCCTGCTCCTCTTAGCATGATAAAGAAGATTCAAAGAGAGTGAGATGCCAGCTCCTTTCATTCAGTCAGTAGCTTCAATCATTTCTGGACGTTTTTCAATGGCAAAGATCAATGAATATTGTAAATGTACAAACAGTAATTTCTCCGCATTGCAAGGTGCAATTCTGAAATTTTTTGCTTTTTCCTGCTCCTCTTAGCATGATAAAGAAGATTCAAAGAGAGTGAGATGCCAGCTCCTTTCATTCAGTCAGTAGCTTCAAACATTTCTGGTATATGAATAACATGATGTTTTTCAATGGCAAAAATCAATGAATATTGTAAATGCACAAACAGTAATTTCTCCGCATTGCAAGGTGCAATTCTGAAATTTTTTGCTTTTTCCTGCTCCTCTTAGCATGATAAAGAAGATTCAAAGAGAGTGAGATGCCAGCTCCTTTCATTCAGTCAGTAGCTTCAATAATTTCTGGACGTTTTTCAATGGCAAAAATCATTGAACATTGTAAATGCACAAACAGTAATTTCTCCGCATTGCAAGGTGCAATTCTGAAATTTTTTGCTTTTTCCTGCTCCTCTTAGCATGATAAAGAAGATTCAAAGAGAATGAGATGCCAGCTCCTTTCATTCAGTCAGTAGCTTCAATCATTTCTGGTATATGAATAACATGATGTTTTTCAATGGCAAAAATCAATGAATATTGTAAATGCACAAACAGTAATTTCTCCGCATTGCAAGGTGCAATTCTGAAATTTTTTGCTTTTTCCTGCTCCTCTTAGCATGATAAAGAAGATTCAAAGAGAGTGAGATGCCAGCTCCTTTCATTCAGTCAGTAGCTTCAATCATTTCTGGACGTTTTTCAATGGCAAAAATCAATGAATATTGTAAATGCACAAACAGTAAATTCTCCGCATTGCAAGGTGCAATTATGAAATTTTTTACTTTTTCCTGCTCCTCTTAGCATGATAAACAAGATTCAAAGAGAGTGAGATGCCAGCTCCTTTCATTCAGTCAGTAGCTTCAATCATTTCTGGACGTTTTTCAATGGCAAAAATCAATGAATATTGTAAATGCACAAACAGTAATTTCTCCGCATTGCAAGGTGTAATTCTGAAATTTTTTGCTTTTTCCTGCTCCTCTTAGCATGATAAAGAAGATTCAAAGAGAGTGAGATGCCAGCTCCTTTCATTCAGTCAGTAGCTTCAAACATTTCTGGTATATGAATAACATGATGTTTTTCAATGGCAAAAATCAATGAATATTGTAAATGCACAAACAGTAATTTCTCCGCATTGCAAGGTGCAATTCTGAAATTTTTTGCTTTTTCCTGCTCCTCTTAGCATGATAAAGAAGATTCAAAGAGAGTGAGATGCCCGCTCCTTTCATTCAGTCAGTAGCTTCAATCATTTCTGGACGTTTTTCAATGGCAAAAATCAATGAATATTGTAAATGCACAAACAGTAATTTCTCCGCATTGCAAGGTGCAATTCTGAAATTTTTTGCTTTTTCCTGCTCCTCTTAGCATGATAAAGAAGATTCAAAGAGAGTGAGATGCCAGCTCCTTTCATTCAGTCAGTAGCTTCAAACATATCTGGTATATGAATAACATGATGTTTTTCAATGGCAAAAATCAATGAATATTGTAAATGCACAAACAGTAATTTCTCCGCATTGCAAGGTGCAATTCTGAAATTTTTTGCTTTTTCCTGCTCATCTTAGCATGATAAAGAAGATTCAAAGAGAGTGAGATGCCAGCTCCTTTCATTCAGTCAGTAGCTTCAATCATTTCTGGACATTTTTCAATGGCAAAAATCAATGAATATTGTAAATGCACAAACAGAAATTTCTCCGCATTGCAAGGTGCAATTCTGAAATTTTTTGCTTTTTCCTGCTCCTCTTAGCATGATAAAGAAGATTCAAAGAGAGTGAGATGCCAGCTCCTTTCATTCAGTCAGTAGCTTCAATCATTTCTGGACGTTTTTCAATGGCAAAGATCAATGAATATTGTAAATGTACAAACAGTAATTTCTCCGCATTGCAAGGTGCAATTCTGAAATTTTTTGCTTTTTCCTGCTCCTCTTAGCATGATAAAGAAGATTCAAAGAGAGTGAGATGCCAGCTCCTTTCATTCAGTCAGTAGCTTCAATCATTTCTGGTATATGAATAACATGATGTTTTTCAATGGCAAAAATCAATGAATATTGTAAATGCACAAACAGTAATTTCTCCGCATTGCAAGGTGCAATTCTGAAATTTTTTGCATTTTCCTGCTCCTCTTAGCATGATAAAGAAGATTCAAAGAGAGTGAGATGCCAGCTCCTTTCATTCAGTCAGTAGCTTCAATCATTTCTGGACGTTTTTCAATGGCAAAGATCAATGAATATTGTAAATGCACAAACAGTAATTTCTCCGCATTGCAAGGTGCAATTCTGAAATTTTTTGATTTTTCCTGCTCCTCTTAGCATGATAAAGAAGATTCAAAGAGTGTGAGATGCCAGCTCCTTTCATTCAGTCAGTAGCTTCAAACATTTCTGGTATATGAATAACATGATGTTTTTCAATGGCAAAAATCAATGAATATTGTAAATGCACTAACAGTAATTTCTCCGCATTGCAAGGTGCAATTCTGAAATTTTTTGCTTTTTCCTGCTCCTCTTAGCATGATAAAGAAGATTCAAAGAGAGTGAGATGCCAGCTCCTTTCATTCAGTCAGTAGCTTCAATCATTTCTGGACGTTTTTCAATGGCAAAAATCAATGAATATTGTAAATGCACAAACAGAAATTTCTCCGCATTGCAAGGTGCAATTCTGAAATTTTTTGCTTTTTCCTGCTCCTCTTAGCATGATAAAGAAGATTCAAAGAGAGTGAGATGCCAGCTCCTTTCATTCAGTCAGTAGCTTCAATCATTTCTGGACGTTTTTCAATGGCAAAGATCAATGAATATTGTAAATGCACAAACAGTAATTTCTCCGCATTGCAATGTGGAATTCTGAAATTTTTTGCTTTTTCCTGCTCCTCTTAGCATGATAAAGAAGATTCAAAGAGAGTGAGATGCCAGCTCCTTTCATTCAGTCAGTAGCTTCAAACATTTCTGGTATATGAATAACATGATGTTTTTCAATGGCAAAAATCAATGAATATTGTAAATGCACAAACAGTAATTTCTCCGCATTGCAAGGTGCAATTCTGAAATTTTTTGCTTTTTCCTGCTCCTCTTAGCATAATAAAGAAGATTCAAAGAGAGTGAGATGCCAGCTCCTTTCATTCAGGCAGTAGCTTCAATAATTTCTGGACGTTTTTCAATGGCAAAAATCATTGAACATTGTAAATGCACAAACAGTAATTTCTCCGCATTGCAAGGTGCAATTCTGAAATGTTTTGCTTTTTCCTGCTCTTCTTAGCATGATAAAGAAGATTCAAAGAGAATGAGATGCCAGCTCCTTTCATTCAGTCAGTAGCTTCAATCATTTCTGGTATATGAATAACATGATGTTTTTCAATGGCAAAAATCAATGAATATTGTAAATGCACAAACAGTAATTTCTCCGCATTGCAAGGTGCAGTTCTGAAATTTTTTGCTTTTTCCTGCTCCTCTTAGCATGATAAAGAATATTCAAAGAGAGTGAGATGCCAGCTCCTTTCATTCAGTCAGTAGCTTCAATCATTTCTGGACGTTTTTCAATGGCAAAAATCAATGAATATTGTAAATGCACAAACACTAAATTCTCCGCATTGCAAGGTGCAATTATGAAATTTTTTACTTTTTCCTGCTCCTCTTAGCATGATAAACAAGATTCAAAGAGAGTGAGATGCCAGCTCCTTTCATTCAGTCAGTAGCTTCAATCATTTCTGGACGTTTTTCAATGGCAAAAATCAATGAATATTGTAAATGCACAAACAGTAATTTCTCCGCATTGCAAGGTGTAATTCTGAAATTTTTTGCTTTTTCCTGCTCCTCTTAGCATGATAAAGAAGATTCAAAGAGAGTGAGATGCCAGCTCCTTTCATTCAGTCAGTAGCTTCAAACATTTCTGGTATATGAATAACATGATGTTTTTCAATGGCAAAAATCAATGAATATTGTAAATGCACAAACAGTAATTTCTCCACATTGCAAGGTGCAATTCTGAATTTTTTTGCTTTTTCCTTCTCCTCTTAGCATGATAAAGAAGATTCAAAGAGAGTGAGATGCCAGCTCCTTTCATTCAGTCAGTAGCTTCAATCATTTCTGGACGTTTTTCAATGACAAAAATCAATGAATATTGTAAATGCACAAACAGTAATTTCTCCGCATTGCAAGGTGCAATTCTGAATTTTTTTGCTTTTTCCTGCTCCTCTTAGCATGATAAAGAAGATTCAAAGAGAGTGAGATGCCAGCTCCTTTCATTCAGTCAGTAGCTTCAAACATTTCTGGTATATGAATAACATGATGTTTTTCAATGGCAAAAATCAATGAATATTGTAAATGCACAAACAGTAATTTCTCCGCATTGCAAGGTGCAATTCTGAAATTTTTTGCTTTTTCCTGCTCCTCTTATCATGATAAAGAAGATTCAAAGAGAGTGAGATGCCAGCTCCTTTCATTCAGTCAGTAGCTTCAAACATTTCTGGTATATGAATAACATGATGTTTTTCAATGGCAAAAATCAATGAATATTGTAAATGCACAAACAGTAATTTCTCCGCATTGCAAGGTGCAATTCTGAAATTTTTTGCTTTTTCCTGCTCCTCTTAGCATGATAAAGAAGATTCAAAGAGAGTGAGATGCCAGCTCCTTTCATTCAGTCAGTAGCTTCAATCATTTCTGGTATATGAATAACATGATGTTTTTCAATGGCAAAAATCAATGAATATTGTAAATGCACAAACAGTAATTTCTCCGCATTGCAAGGTGCAATTCTGAAATTTTTTGCTTTTTCCTGCTCCTCTTAGCATGATAAAGAAGATTCAAAGAGAGTGAGATGCCAGCTCCTTTCATTCAGTCAGTAGCTTCAATCATTTCTGGACGTTTTTCAATGGCAAAAATCATTGAATATTGTAAATTCACAAACAGTAATTTCTCCGCATTGCAAGGTGCAATTCTGAAATTTTTTGCTTTTTCCTGCTCCTCTTAGCATGATAAACAAGATTCAAAGAGAGTGAGATGCCAGCTCCTTTCATTCAGTCAGTAGCTTCAATCATTTCTGGACGTTTTTCAATGGCAAAAATCAATGAATATTGTAAATGCACAAACAGTAATTTCTCCGCATTGCAAGGTGCAATTCTGAAATTTTTTGCTTTTTCCTGCTCCTCTTAGCATGATAAAGAAGATTCAAAGAGAGTGAGATGCCAGCTCCTTTCATTCAGTCAGTAGCTTCAATCATTTCTGGACGTTTTTCAATGGCAAAAATCAATGAATATTGTAAATGCACAAACAGTAATTTCTCCGCATTGCAAGGTGCAATTCTGAAATTTTTTGCTTTTTCCTGCTCCTATTAGCATGATAAACAAGATTCAAAGAGAGTGAGATGCCAGCTCCTTTCATTCAGTCAGTAGCTTCAATCATTTCTGGACGTTTTTCAATGGCAAAAATCAATGAATATTGTAAATGCACAAACAGTAATTTCTCCGCATTGCAAGGTGCAATTCTGAAATTTTTTGCTTTTTCCTGCTCCTCTTAGCATGATAAAGAAGATTCAAAGAGAGTGAGATGCCAGCTCCTTTCATTCAGTCAGTAGCTTCAAACATTTCTGGTATATGAATAACATGATGTTTTTCAATGGCAAAAATCAATGAATATTGTAAATGCACAAACAGTAATTTTTCCGCATTGCAAGGTGCAATTCTGAAATTTTTTGCT
Organism: Phyllobates terribilis; assembly: GCF_046119375.1. Lineage (NCBI taxonomy): Eukaryota > Metazoa > Chordata > Amphibia > Anura > Dendrobatidae > Phyllobates > Phyllobates terribilis. The sequence goes on from NW_027362893.1 coordinate 418,862, forward strand.
TTTTCCTGCTCCTCTTAGCATGATAAAGAAGATTCAAAGAGAGTGAGATGCCAGCTCCTTTCATTCAGTCAGTAGCTTCAATCATTTCTGGACGTTTTTCAATGGCAAAAATCAATGAATATTGTAAATGCACAAACAGTAATTTCTCCGCATTGCAAGGTGCAATTCTGAAATTTTTTGCTTTTTCCTGCTCCTCTTAGCATGATAAAGAAGATTCAAAGAGAGTGAGATGCCAGCTCCTTTCATTCAGTCAGTAGCTTCAATCATTTCTGGACGTTTTTCAATGGCAAAAATCAATGAATATTGTAAATGCACAAACAGTAATTTCTCCGCATTGCAAGGTGCAATTCTGAAATTTTATGCTTTTTCCTGCTCCTCTTACCATGATAAAGAAGATTCAAAGAGAGTGAGATGCCAGCTCCTTTCATTCAGTCAGTAGCTTCAAACATTTCTGGTATATGAATAACATGATGTTTTTCAATGGCAAAAATCAATGAATATTGTAAATGCACAAACAGTAATTTCTCCGCATTGCAAGGTGCAATTCTGAAATTTTTTGCTTTTTCCTGCTCCTCTTAGCATGATAAAGAAGATTCAAAGAGAGTGAGATGCCAGCTCCTTTCATTCAGTCAGTAGCTTCAATCATTTCTGGACGTTTTTCAATGGCAAAAATCAATGAATATTGTAAATGCACAAACAGTAATTTCTCCACATTGCAAGTTGCAATTCTGAAATTTTTTGCTTTTTCCTGCTCCTCTTAGCATGATAAAGAAGATTCAAAGAGAGTGAGATGCCAGCTCCTTTCATTCAGTCAGTAGCTTCAATCATTTCTGGACGTTTTTCAATGGCAAAAATCAATGAATATTGTAAATGCACAAACAGTAATTTCTCCGCATTGCAAGGTGTAATTCTGAAATTTTTTGCTTTTTCCTGCTCCTCTTAGCATGATAAAGAAGATTCAAAGAGAGTGAGATGCCAGCTCCTTTCATTCAGTCAGTAGCTTCAAACATTTCTGGTATATGAATAACATGATGTTTTTCAATGGCAAAAATCAATGAATATTGTAAATGCACAAACAGTAATTTCTCCGCATTGCAAGGTGCAATTCTGAAATATTTTGCTTTTTCCTGCTCCTCTTAGCATGATAAAGAAGATTCAAAGAGAGTGAGATGCCAGCTCCTTTCATTCAGTCAGTAGCTTCAATCATTTCTGGACGTTTTTCAATGGCAAAAATCAATGAATATTGTAAATGCACAAACAGTAATTTCTCCACATTGCAAGGTGCAATTCTGAATTTTTTTTCTTTTTCTTGCTCCTCTTAGCATGATAAAGAAGAATCAAAGAGAGTGAGATGCCAGCTCCTTTAATTCAGTCAGTAGCTTCAATCATTTCTGGATGTTTTTCAATGGCAAAAATCAATGAATATTGTAAATGCACAGACAGTAATTTCTCCGCATTGCAAGGTGCAATTCTGAAATTTTTTGCTTTTTCCTGCTCCTCTTAGCATGATAAAGAAGATTCAAAGAGAGTGAGATGCCAGCTCCTTTCATTCAGTCAGTAGATTCAAACATTTCTGGACGTTTTTCAATGGCAAAAATCAATGAATATTGTAAATGCACAAACAGTAATTTCTCCGCATTGCAAGGTGCAATTCTGAATTTTTTTGCTTTTTCCTGCTCCTCTTAGCATGATAAAGAAGATTCAAAGAGAGTGAGATGCCAGCTCCTTTCATTCAGTCAGTAGCTTCAAACATTTCTGGTATATGAATAACATGATGTTTTTCAATGGCAAAAATGAATGAATATTGTAAATGCACAAGCAGTAATTTCTCCGCATTGCAAGGTGCAATTCTGAAATTTTTTGCTTTTTCCTGCTCCTCTTATCATGATAAAGAAGATTCAAAGAGAGTGAGATGCCAGCTCCTTTCATTCAGTCAGTAGCTTCAAACATTTCTGGTATATGAATAACATGATGTTTTTCAATGGCAAAAATCAATGAATATTGTAAATGCACAAACAGTAATTTCTCCGCAGTGCAAGGTGCAATTCTGAAATTTTTTGCTTTTTCCTGCTCCTCTTAGCATGATAAAGAAGATTCAAAGAGAGTGAGATGCCAGCTCCTTTCATTCAGTCAGTAGCTTCAATCATTTCTGGTATATGAATAACATGATGTTTTCCAATGGCAAAAATCAATGAATATTGTAAATGCACAAACAGTAATTTCTCCGCATTGCAAGGTGCAATTCTGAAATTTTTTGCTTTTTCCTGCTCCTCTTAGCATGATAAAGAAGATTCAAAGAGAGTGAGATGCCAGCTCCTTTCATTCAGTCAGTAGCTTCAATCATTTCTGGATGTTTTTCAATGGCAAAAATCATTGAATATTGTAAATGCACAAACAGTAATTTCTCCGCATTGCAAGGTGCAATTCTGAAATTTTTTGCTTTTTCCTGCTCCTCTTAGCATGATAAAGAAGAATCAAAGAGAGTGAGATGCCAGCTCCTTTCATTCAGTCAGTAGCTTCAATCATTTCTGGACGTTTTTCAATGGCAAAAATCAATGAATATTGTAAATGCACAGAGAGTAATTTCTCCGCATTGCAAGGTGCAATTCTGAAATTTTTTGCTTTTTCCTGCTCCTCTTAGCATGATAAAGAAGATTCAAAGAGAGTGAGATGCCAGCTCCTTTCATTCAGTCAGTAGCTTCAAACATTTCTGGTATATGAATAACATGATGTTTTTCAATGGCAAAAATCAATGAATATTGTAAATGCACAAACAGTAATTACTCCACATTGCAAGGTGCAATTCTGAAATTTTTTGCTTTTTCCTGCTCCTCTTAGCATGATAAAGAAGATTCAAAGAGAGAGAGATGCCAGCTCCTTTCATTCAGTCAGTAGCTTCAATCATTTCTGGACGTTTTTCAATGGCAAAAATCAATGAATATTGTAAATGCACAAACAGTAATTTCTCCGCATTGCAAGGTGCAATTCTGAATTTTTTTGCTTTTTCCTGCTCCTCTTAGCATGATAAAGAAGATTCAAAGAGAGTGAGATGCCAGCTCCTTTCATTCAGTCAGTAGCTTCAAACATTTCTGGTATATGAATAACATGATGTTTTTCAATGGCAAAAATCAATGAATATTGTAAATGCACAAGCAGTAATTTCTCCGCACTGCAAGGTGCAATTCTGAAATTTTTTGCTTTTTCCTGCTCCTCTTATCATGATAAAGAAGATTCAAAGAGAGTGAGATGCCAGCTCCTTTCATTCAGTCAGGAGCTTCAAACATTTCTGGTATATGAATAACATGATGTTTTTCAATGGCAAAAATCAATGAATATTGTAAATGCACAAACAGTAATTTCTCCGCATTGCAAGGTGCAATTCTGAAATTTTTTGCTTTTTCCTGCTCCTCTTAGCATGATAAAGAAGATTCAAAGAGAGTGAGATGCCAGCTCCTTTCATTCAGTCAGTAGCTTCAATCATTTCTGGTATATGAATAACATGATGTTTTTCAATGGCAAAAATCAATGAATATTGTAAATGCACAAACAGTAATTTCTCCGCATTGCAAGGTGCAATTCTGAAATTTTTTGCTTTTTCCTGCTCCTCTTAGCATGATAAAGAAGATTCAAAGAGAGTGAGATGCCATCTCCTTTCATTCAGTCAGTAGCTTCAATCATTTCTGGACGTTTTTCAATTGCAAAAATCAATGAATATTGTATATGCACAAACAGTAATTTCTCCACATTGCAAGGTGCAATTCTGAAATTTTTTGCTTTTTCCTGCTCCTCTTAGCATGATAAAGAAGAATCAAAGAGAGTGAGATGCCAGCTCCTTTCATTCAGTCAGTAGCTTCAATCATTTCTGGATGTTTTTCAATGGCAAAAATCAATGAATATTGTAAATGCACAGACAGTAATTTCTCCGCATTGCAAGGTGCAATTCTGAAATTTTTTGCTTTTTCCTGCTCCTCTTAGCATGATAAAGAAGATTCAAAGAGAGTGAGATGCCAGCTCCTTTCATTCAGTCAGTAGCTTCAAACATTTCTGGTATATGAATAACATGATGTTTTTCAATGGCAAAAATCAATGAATATTGTAAATGCACAAACAGTAATTACTCCACATTGCAAGGTGCAATTCTGAAATTTTTTGCTTTTTCCTGCTCCTCTTAGCATGATAAAGAAGATTCAAAGAGAGTGAGATGCCAGCTCCTTTCATTCAGTCAGTAGCTTCAATCATTTCTGGACGTTTTTCAATGGCAAAAATCAATGAATATTGTAAATGCACAAACAGTAATTTCTCCGCATTGCAAGGTGCAATTCTGAATTTTTTTGCTTTTTCCTGCTCCTCTTAGCATGATAAAGAAGATTCAAAGAGAGTGAGATGCCAGCTCCTTTCATTCAGTCAGTAGCTTCAAACATTTCTGGTATATGAATAACATGATGTTTTTCAATGGCAAAAATCAATGAATATTGTAAATGCACAAGCAGTAATTTCTCCGCATTGCAAGGTGCAATTCTGAAATTTTTTGCTTTTTCCTGCTCCTCTTATCATGATAAAGAAGATTCAAAGAGAGTGAGATGCCAGCTCCTTTCATTCAGTCAGTAGCTTCAAACATTTCTGGTATATGAATAACATGATGTTTTTCAATGGCAAAAATCAATGAATATTGTAAATGCACAAACAGTAATTTCTCCGCATTGCAAGGTGCAATTCTGAAATTTTTTGCTTTTTCCTGCTCCTCTTAGCATGATAAAGAAGATTCAAAGAGAGTGAGATGCCAGCTCCTTTCATTCAGTCAGTAGCTTCAATCATTTCTGGTATATGAATAACATGATGTTTTTCAATGGCAAAAATCAATGAATATTGTAAATGCACAAACAGTAATTTCTCCGCATTGCAAGGTGCAATTCTGAAATTTTTTGCTTTTTCCTGCTCCTCTTAGCATGATAAAGAAGATTCAAAGAGAGTGAGATGCCAGCTCCTTTCATTCAGTCAGTAGCTTCAATAATTTCTGGACGTTTTTCGATGGCAAAAATCATTGAATATTGTAAATGCACAAACAGTAATTTATCCGCATTGCAAGGTGCAATTCTGAAATTTTTTGCTTTTTCCTGCTCCTCTTAGCATGATAAACAAGATTCAAAGAGAGTGAGATGCCAGCTCCTTTCATTCAGTCAGTAGCTTCAATCATTTCTGGACGTTTTTCAATGGCAAAAATCATTGAATATTGTAAATGCACAAACAGTAATTTCTCCGGATTGCAAGGTGCAATTCTGAAATTTTTTGCTTTTTCCTGCTCCTCTTAGCATGATAAAGAAGATTCAAAGAGAGTGAGATGCCAGCTCCTTTCATTCAGTCAGTAGCTTCAATCATTTCTGGACGTTTTTCAATGGCAAAAATCAATGAATATTGTAAATGCACAAACAGTAATTTCTCCGCATTGCAAGGTGCAATTCTGAAATTTTTTGCTTTTTCCTGCTCCTATTAGCATGATAAACAAGATTCAAAGAGAGTGAGATGCCAGCTCCTTTCATTCAGTCAGTAGCTTCAATCATTTCTGGACGTTTTTCAATGGCAAAAATCAATGAGTATTGTAAATGCACAAACAGTAATTTCTCCGCATTGCAAGGTGCAATTCTGAAATTTTTTGCTTTTTCCTGCTCCTCTTAGCATGATAAAGAAGATTCAAAGAGAGTGAGATGCCAGCTCCTTTCATTCAGTCAGTAGCTTCAAACATTTCTGGTATATGAATAACATGATGTTTTTCAATGGCAAAAATCAATGAATATTGTAAATGCACAAACAGTAATTTCTCCGCATTGCAAGGTGCAATTCTGAAATTTTTTGCTTTTTCCTGCTCCTCTTAGCATGATAAAGAAGATTCAAAGAGAGTGAGATGCCAGCTCCTTTCATTCAGTCAGTAGCTTCAATCATTTCTGGACGTTTTTCAATGGCAAAAATCAATGAATATTGTAAATGCACAAACAGTAATTTCTCCGCATTGCAAGGTGCAATTCTGAAATTTTTTGCTTTTTCCTGCTCCTCTTAGCATGATAAAGAAGATTCAAAGAGAGTGAGATGCCAGCTCCTTTCATTCAGTCAGTAGCTTCAATCATTTCTGGACGTTTTTCAATGGCAAAAATCAATGAATATTGTAAATGCACAAACAGTAATTTCTCCGCATTGCAAGGTGCAATTCTGAAATTTTTTGCTTTTTCCTGCTCCTCTTAGCATGATAAAGAAGATTCAAAGAGAGTGAGATGCCAGCTCCTTTCATTCAGTCAGTAGCTTCAAACATTTCTGGTATATGAATAACATGATGTTTTTCAATGGCAAAAATCAATGAATATTGTAAATGCACAAACAGTAATTTCTCCACATTGCAAGGTGCAATTCTGAAATTTTTTGCTTTTTCCTGCTCCTCTTAGCATGATAAAGAAGATTCAAAGAGAGTGAGATGCCAGCTCCTTTCATTCAGTCAGTAGCTTCAATCATTTCTGGACGTTTTTCAATGGCAAAAATCAATGAATATTGTAAATGCACAAACAGAAATTTCTCCGCATTGCAAGGTGCAATTCTGAAATTTTTTGCTTTTTCCTGCTCCTCTTAGCATGATAAAGAAGATTCAAAGAGAGTGAGATGCCAGCTCCTTTCATTCAGTCAGTAGCTTCAATCATTTCTGGACGTTTTTCAATGGCAAAGATCAATGAATATTGTAAATGTACAAACAGTAATTTCTCCTCATTGCAAGGTGCAATTCTGAAATTTTTTGCTTTTTCCTGCTCCTCTTAGCATGATAAAGAAGATTCAAAGAGAGTGAGATGCCAGCTCCTTTCATTCAGTCAGTAGCTTCAAACATTTCTGGTATATGAATAACATGATGTTTTTCAATGGCAAAAATCAATGAATATTGTAAATGCACAAACAGTAATTTCTCCGCATCGCAAGGTGCAATTCTGAAATTTTTTGCTTTTTCCTGCTCCTCTTAGCATGATAAAGAAGATTCAAAGAGAGTGAGATGCCAGCTCCTTTCATTCAGTCAGTAGCTTCAATCATTTCTGGACGTTTTTCAATGGCAAAAATCATTGAACATTGTAAATGCACAAACAGTAATTTCTCCGCATTGCAAGGTGCAATTCTGAAATTTTTTGCTTTTTCCTGCTCCTCTTAGCATGATAAAGAAGATTCAAAGAGAATGAGATTCCAGCTCCTTTCATTCAGTCAGTAGCTTCAATCATTTCTGGTATATGAATAACATGATGTTTTTCAATGGCAAAAATCAATGAATATTGTAAATGCACAAACAGTAATTTCTCCGCATTGCAAGGTGCAATTCTGAAATTTTTTGCTTTTTCCTGCTCCTCTTAGCATGATAAAGAAGATTCAAAGAGAGTGAGATGCCAGCTCCTTTCATTCAGTCAGTAGCTTCAAACATTTCTGGTATATGAATAACATGATGTTTTTCAATGGCAAAAATCAATGAATATTGTAAATGCACAAACAGTAATTTCTCCGCATTGCAAGGTGCAATTCTGAAATTTTTTGCTTTTTCCTGCTCCTCTTAGCATGATAAAGAAGATTCAAAGAGAGTGAGATGCCAGCTCCTTTCATTCAGTCAGTAGCTTCAATCATTTCTGGACGTTTTTCAATGGCAAAAATCATTGAATATTGTAAATGCACAAACAGTAATTTCTCCGCATTGCAAGGTGCAATTCTGAAATTTTTTGCTTTTTCCTGCTCCTCTTAGCATGATAAACAAGATTCAAAGAGAGTGAGATGCCAGCTCCTTTCATTCAGTCAGTAGCTTCAATCATTTCTGGACGTTTTTCAATGGCAAAAATCAATGAATATTGTAAATGCACAAACAGTAATTTCTCCGCATTGCAAGGTGCAATTCTGAAATTTTTTGCTTTTTCCTGCTCCTCTTAGCATGATAAAGAAGATTCAAAGAGAGTGAGATGCCAGCTCCTTTCATTCAGTCAGTAGCTTCAATCATTTCTGGACGTTTTTCAATGGCAAAAATCAATGAATATTGTAAATGCACAAACAGTAATTTCTCCGCATTGCAAGGTGCAATTCTGAAATTTTTTGCTTTTTCCTGCTCCTATTAGCATGATAAACAAGATTCAAAGAGAGTGAGATGCCAGCTCCTTTCATTCAGTCAGTAGCTTCAATCATTTCTGGACGTTTTACAATGGCAAAAATCAATGAATATTGTAAATGCACAAACAGTAATTTCTCCGCATTGCAAGGTGCAATTCTGAAATTTTTTGCTTTTTCCTGCTCCTCTTAGCATGATAAAGAAGATTCAAAGAGAGTGAGATGCCAGCTCCTTTCATTCAGTCAGTAGCTTCAAACATTTCTGGTATATGAATAACATGATGTTTTTCAATGGCAAAAATCAATGAATATTGTAAATGCACAAACAGTAATTTCTCCGCATTCCAAGGTCCAATTCTGAAATTTTTTGCTTTTTCTTGCTCCTCTTAGCATGATAAAGAAGATTCAAAGAGAGTGAGATGCCAGCTCCTTTCATTCAGTCAGTAGCTTCAATCATTTCTGGACGTTTTTCAATGGCAAAAATCAATGAATATTGTAAATGCACAAACAGTAATTTCTCCGCATTGCAAGGTGCAATTCTGACATTTTTTGCTTTTTCCTGCTCCTCTTAGCATGATAAAGAAGATTCAAAGAGAGTGAGATGCCAGCTCCTTTCATTCAGTCAGTAGCTTCAATCATTTCTGGACGTTTTTCAATGGCAAAAATCAATGAATATTGTAAATGCACAAACAGTAATTTCTCCGCATTGCAAGGTGCAATTCTGAAATTTTTTGCTTTTTCCTGCTCCTATTAGCATGATAAACAAGATTCAAAGAGAGTGAGATGCCAGCTCCTTTCATTCAGTCAGTAGCTTCAATCATTTCTGGACGTTTTTCAATGGCAAAAATCAATGAATATTGTAAATGCACAAACAGTAATTTCTCCGCATTGCAAGGTGCAATTCTGAAATTTTTTGCTTTTTCCTGCTCCTCTTAGCATGATAAAGAAGATTCAAAGAGAGTGAGATGCCAGCTCCTTTCATTCAGTCAGTAGCTTCAATCATTTCTGGACGTTTTTCAATGGCAAAAATCAATGAATATTGTAAATGCACAAACAGTAATTTCTCCGCATTGCAAGGTGCAATTCTGAAATTTTTTGCTTTTTCCTGCTCCTCTTAGCATGATAAAGAAGATTCAAAGAGAGTGAGATGCCAGCTCCTTTCATTCAGTCAGTAGCTTCAATCATTTCTGGACGTTTTTCAATGGCAAAAATCAATGAATATTGTAAATGCACAAACAGTAATTTCTCCGCATTGCAAGGTGCAATTCTGAAATTTTTTGCTTTTTCCTGCTCCTCTTAGCATGATAAAGAAGATTCAAAGAGAGTGAGATGCCAGCTCCTTTCATTCAGTCAGTAGCTTCAAACATTTCTGGTATATGAATAACATGATGTTTTTCAATGGCAAAAATCAATGAATATTGTAAATGCACAAACAGTAATTTCTCCGCATTGCAAGGTGCAATTCTGAAATTTTTTGCTTTTTCCTGCTCCTCTTAGCATGATAAAGAAGATTCAAAGAGAGTGAGATGCCAGCTCCTTTCATTCAGTCAGTAGCTTCAATCATTTCTGGACGTTTTTCAATGGCAAAAATCAATGAATATTGTAAATGCACAAACAGAAATTTCTCCGCATTGCAAGGTGCAATTCTGAAATTTTTTGCTTTTTCCTGCTCCTCTTAGCATGATAAAGAAGATTCAAAGAGAGTGAGATGCCAGCTCCTTTCATTCAGTCAGTAGCTTCAATCATTTCTGGACGTTTTTCAATGGCAAAGATCAATGAATATTGTAAATGTACAAACAGTAATTTCTCCTCATTGCAAGGTGCAATTCTGAAATTTTTTGCTTTTTCCTGCTCCTCTTAGCATGATAAAGAAGATTCAAAGAGAGTGAGATGCCAGCTCCTTTCATTCAGTCAGTAGCTTCAAACATTTCTGGTATATGAATAACATGATGTTTTTCAATGGCAAAAATCAATGAATATTGTAAATGCACAAACAGTAATTTCTCCGCATTGCATGGTGCAATTCTGAAATTTTTTGCTTTTTCCTGCTCCTCTTAGCATGATAAAGAAGATTCAAAGAGAGTGAGATGCCAGCTCCTTTCATTCAGTCAGTAGCTTCAATCATTTCTGGACGTTTTTCAATGGCAAAAATCATTGAACATTGTAAATGCACAAACAGTAATTTCTACACATTGCAAGGTGCAATACTGAAATTTTTTGCTTTTTCCTGCTCCTCTTAGCATGATAAAGAAGATTCAAAGAGATTGAGATTCCAGCTCCTTTCATTCAGTCAGTAGCTTCAATCATTTCTGGTATATGAATAACATGATGTTTTTCAATGGCAAAAATCAATGAATATTGTAAATGCACAAACAGTAATTTCTCCGCATTGCAAGGTGCAATTCTGAAATTTTTTGCTTTTTCCTGCTCCTCTTAGCATGATAAAGAAGATTCAAAGAGAGTGAGATGCCAGCTCCTTTCATTCAGTCAGTAGCTTCAAACATTTCTGGTATATGAATAACATGATGTTTTTCAATGGCAAAAATCAATGAATATTGTAAATGCACAAACAGTAATTTCTCCGCATTGCAAGGTGCAATTCTGAAATTTTTTGCTTTTTCCTGCTCCTCTTAGCATGATAAAGAAGATTCAAAGAGAGTGAGATGCCAGCTCCTTTCATTCAGTCAGTAGCTTCAATCATTTCTGGTATATGAATAACATGATGTTTTTCAATGGCAAAAATCAATGAATATTGTAAATGCACAAACAGTAATTTCTCCGCATTGCAAGGTGCAATTCTGAAATTTTTTGCTTTTTCCTGCTCCTCTTAGCATGATAAAGAAGATTCAAAGAGAGTGAGATGCCAGCTCCTTTCATTCAGTCAGTAGCTTCAATCATTTCTGGACGTTTTTCAATGGCAAAAATCATTGAATATTGTAAATGCACAAACAGTAATTTCTCCGCATTGCAAGGTGCAATTCTGAAATTTTTTGCTTTTTCCTGCTCCTCTTAGCATGATAAACAAGATTCAAAGAGAGTGAGATGCCAGCTCCTTTCATTCAGTCAGTAGCTTCAATCATTTCTGGACGTTTTTCAATGGCAAAAATCAATGAATATTGTAAATGCACAAACAGTAATTTCTCCGCATTGCAAGGTGCAATTCTGAAATTTTTTGCTTTTTCCTGCTCCTCTTAGCATGATAAAGAAGATTCAAAGAGAGTGAGATGCCAGCTCCTTTCATTCAGTCAGTAGCTTCAATCATTTCTGGACGTTTTTCAATGGCAAAAATCAATGAATATTGTAAATGCACAAACAGTAATTTCTCCGCATTGCAAGGTGCAATTCTGAAATTTTTTGCTTTTTCCTGCTCCTATTAGCATGATAAACAAGATTCAAAGAGAGTGAGATGCCAGCTCCTTTCATTCAGTCAGTAGCTTCAATCATTTCTGGACGTTTTACAATGGCAAAAATCAATGAATATTGTAAATGCACAAACAGTAATTTCTCCGCATTGCAAGGTGCAATTCTGAAATTTTTTGCTTTTTCCTGCTCCTCTTAGCATGATAAAGAAGATTCAAAGAGAGTGAGATGCCAGCTCCTTTCATTCAGTCAGTAGCTTCTAACATTTCTGGTATATGAATAACATGATGTTTTTCAATGGCAAAAATCAATGAATATTGTAAATGCACAAACAGTAATTTCTCCGCATTGCAAGGTGCAATTCTGAAATTTTTTGCTTTTTCCTGCTCCTCTTAGCATGATAAAGAAGATTCAAAGAGAGTGAGATGCCAGCTCCTTTCATTCAGTCAGTAGCTTCAATCATTTCTGGACGTTTTTCAATGGCAAAAATCAATGAATATTGTAAATGCACAAACAGTAATTTCTCCGCATTGCAAGGTGCAATTCTGAAATTTTTTGCTTTTTCCTGCTCCTCTTAGCATGATAAAGAAGATTCAAAGAGAGTGAGATGCCAGCTCCTTTCATTCAGTCAGTAGCTTCAATCATTTCTGGACGTTTTTCAATGGCAAAAATCAATGAATATTGTAAATGCACAAACAGTAATTTCTCCGCATTGCAAGGTGCAATTCTGAAATTTTTTGCTTTTTCCTGCTCCTCTTACCATGATAAAAAAGATTCAAAGAGAGTGAGATGCCAGCTCCTTTCATTCAGTCAGTAGCTTCAAACATTTCTGGTATATGAATAACATGATGTTTTTCAATGGCAAAAATCAATGAATATTGTAAATGCACAAACAGTAATTTCTCCGCATTGCAAGGTGCAATTCTGAAATTTTTTGCTTTTTCCTGCTCCTCTTAGCATGATAAAGAAGATTCAAAGAGAGTGAGATGCCAGCTCCTTTCATTCAGTCAGTAGCTTCAATCATTTCTGGACGTTTTTCAATGGCAAAAATCAATGAATATTGTAAATGCACAAACAGTAATTTCTCCGCATTGCAAGGTGTAATTCTGAAATTTTTTGCTTTTTCCTGCCCCTCTTAGCATGATAAAGAAGATTCAAAGAGAGTGAGATGCCAGCTCCTTTCATTCAGTCAGTAGCTTCAAACATTTCTGGTATATGAATAACATGATGTTTTTCAATGGCAAAAATCAATGAATATTGTAAATGCACAAACAGTAATTTCTCCGCATTGCAAGGTGCAATTCTGAAATTTTTTGCTTTTTCCTGCTCCTCTTAGCATGATAAAGAAGATTCAAAGAGAGTGAGATGCCAGCTCCTTTCATTCAGTCAGTAGCTTCAATCATTTCTGGACGTTTTTCAATGGCAAAAATCAATGAATATTGTAAATGCACAAACAGTAATTTCTCCACATTGCAAGGTGCAATTCTGAAATTTTTTGCTTTTTCTTGCTCCTCTTAGCATGATAAAGAAGAATCAAAGAGAGTGAGATGCCAGCTCCTTTCATTCAGTCAGTAGCTTCAATCATTTCTGGATGTTTTTCAATGGCAAAAATCAATGAATATTGTAAATGCACAGACAGTAATTTCTCCGCATTGCAAGGTGCAATTCTGAAATTTTTTGCTTTTTCCTGCTCCTCTTAGCATGATAAAGAAGATTCAAAGAGAGTGAGATGCCAGCTCCTTTCATTCAGTCAGTAGATTCAAACATTTCTGGACGTTTTTCAATGGCAAAAATCAATGAATATTGTAAATGCACAAACAGTAATTTCTCCGCATTGCAAGGTGCAATTCTGAATTTTTTTGCTTTTTCCTGCTCCTCTTAGCATGATAAAGAAGATTCAAAGAGAGTGAGATGCCAGCTCCTTTCATTCAGTCAGTAGCTTCAAACATTTCTGGTATATGAATAACATGATGTTTTTCAATGGCAAAAATCAATGAATATTGTAAATGCACAAGCAGTAATTTCTCCGCATTGCAAGGTGCAATTCTGAAATTTTTTGCTTTTTCCTGCTCCTCTTATCATGATAAAGAAGATTCAAAGAGAGTGAGATGCCAGCTCCTTTCATTCAGTCAGTAGCTTCAAACATTTCTGGTATATGAATAACATGATGTTTTTCAATGGCAAAAATCAATGAATATTGTAAATGCACAAACAGTAATTTCTCCGCATTGCAAGGTGCAATTCTGAAATTTTTTGCTTTTTCCTGCTCCTCTTAGCATGATAAAGAATATTCAAAGAGAGTGAGATGCCAGCTCCTTTCATTCAGTCAGTAGCTTCAATCATTTCTGGACGTTTTTCAATGGCAAAAATCATTGAATATTGTAAATGCACAAACAGTAATTTCTCCGCATTGCAAGGTGCAATTCTGAAATTTTTTGCTTTTTCCTGCTCCTCTTAGCATGATAAAGAAGAATCAAAGAGAGTGAGATGCCAGCTCCTTTCATTCAGTCAGTAGCTTCAATCATTTCTGGACGTTTTTCAATGGCAAAAATCAATGAATATTGTAAATGCACAGACAGTAATTTCTCCGCATTGCAAGGTGCAATTCTGAAATTTTTTGCTTTTTCCTGCTCCTCTTAGCATGATAAAGAAGATTCAAAGAGAGTGAGATGCCAGCTCCTTTCATTCAGTCAGTAGCTTCAAATATTTCTGGTATATGAATAACATGATGTTTTTCAATGGCAAAAATCAATGAATATTGTAAATGCACAAACAGTAATTACTCCACATTGCAAGGTGCAATTCTGAAATTTTTTGCTTTTTCCTGCTCCTCTTAGCATGATAAAGAAGATTCAAAGAGAGTGAGATGCCAGCTCCTTTCATTCAGTCAGTAGCTTCAATCATTTCTGGACGTTTTTCAATGGCAAAAATCAATGAATATTGTAAATGCACAAACAGTAATTTCTCCGCATTGCAAGGTGCAATTCTGAATTTTTTTGCTTTTTCCTGCTCCTCTTAGCATGATAAAGAAGATTCAAAGAGAGTGAGATGCCACAGCTCCTTTCATTCAGTCAGTAGCTTCAAACATTTCTGGTATATGAATAACATGATGTTTTTCAATGGCAAAAATCAATGAATATTGTAAATGCACAAGCAGTAATTTCTCCGCATTGCAAGGTGCAATTCTGAAATTTTTTGCTTTTTCCTGCTCCTCTTATCATGATAAAGAAGATTTTAAAAGAGAGTGAGATGCCAGCTCCTTTCATTCAGTCAGTAGCTTCAAACATTTCTGGTATATGAATAACATGATGTTTTTCAATGGCAAAAATCAATGAATATTGTAAATGCACAAACAGTAATTTCTCCGCATTGCAAGGTGCAATTCTGAAATTTTTTGCTTTTTCCTGCTCCTCTTAGCATGATAAAGAAGATTCAAAGAGAGTGAGATGCCAGCTCCTTTCATTCAGTCAGTAGTTTCAATCATTTCTGGTATATGAATAACATGATTTTTTTCAATGGCAAAAATCAATGAATATTGTAAATGCACAAACAGTAATTTCTTCGCATTGCAAGGTGCAATTCTGAATTTTTTTGCTTTTTCCTCCTCCTCTTAGCATGATAAAGAAGATTCAAAGAGAGTGAGATGCCAGCTCCTTTCATTCAGTCAGTAGCTTCAATCATTTCTGGACGTTTTTCGATGGCAAAAATCATTGAATATTGTAAATGCACAAACAGTAATTTCTCCGCATTGCAAGGTGCAATTCTGAAATTTTTTGCTTTTTCCTGCTCCTCTTAGCATGATAAAGAAGATTCAAAGAGAGTGAGATGCCAGCTCCTTTCATTCAGTCAGTAGCTTCAATCATTTCTGGACGTTTTTCAATGGCAAAAATCAATGAATATTGTAAATGCACAAACAGTAATTTCTCCGCATTGCAAGGTGCAATTCTGAAATTTTTTGCTTTTTCCTGCTCCTCTTAGCATGATAAAGAAGATTCAAAGAGAGTGAGATGCCAGCTCCTTTCATTCAGTCAGTAGCTTCAAACATTTCTGGTATATGAATAACATGATGTTTTTCAATGGCAAAAATCAATGAATATTGTAAATGCACAAACAGTAATTTCTCCGCATTGCAAGGTGCAATTCTGAAATTTTTTGCTTTTTCCTGCTCCTCTTAGCATGATAAAGAAGATTCAAAGAGAGTGAGATGCCAGCTCCTTTCATTCAGTCAGTAGCTTCAAACATTTCTGTTATATGAATAACATGATGTTTTTCAATGGCAAAAATCAATGAATATTGTAAATGCACAAACAGTAATTTCTCCGCATTGCAAGGTGGAATTCTGAAATTTTTTGCTTTTTCCTGCTCCTCTTAGCATGATAAAGAAGATTCAAAGAGAGTGAGATGCCAGCTCCTTTCATTCAGTCAGTAGCTTCAATCATTTCTGGACGTTTTTCAATGGCAAAAATCAATGAATATTGTAAATGCACAAACAGAAATTTCTCCGCATTGCAAGGTGCAATTCTGAAATTTTTTGCTTTTTCCTGCTCCTCTTAGCATGATAAAGAAGATTCAAAGAGAGTGAGATGCCAGCTCCTTTCATTCAGTCAGTAGCTTCAATCATTTCTGGACGTTTTTCAATGGCAAAGATCAATGAATATTGTAAATGTACAAACAGTAATTTCTCCGCATTGCAAGGTGCAATTCTGAAATTTTTTGCTTTTTCCTGCTCCTCTTAGCATGATAAAGAAGATTCAAAGAGAGTGAGATGCCAGCTCCTTTCATTCAGTCAGTAGCTTCAAACATTTCTGGTATATGAATAACATGATGTTTTTCAATGGCAAAAATCAATGAATATTGTAAATGCACAAACAGTAATTTCTCCGCATTGCAAGGTGCAATTCTGAAATTTTTTGCTTTTTCCTGCTCCTCTTAGCATGATAAAGAAGATTCAAAGAGAGTGAGATGCCAGCTCCTTTCATTCAGTCAGTAGCTTCAATCATTTCTGGACGTTTTTCAATGGCAAAAATCATTGAACATTGTAAATGCACAAACAGTAATTTCTCCGCATTGCAAGGTGCAATTCTGAAATGTTTTGCTTTTTCCTGCTCCTCTTAGCATGATAAAGAAGATTCAAAGAGAATGAGATTCCAGCTCCTTTCATTCAGTCAGTAGCTTCAATCATTTCTGGTATATGAATAACATGATGTTTTTCAATGGCAAAAATCAATGAATATTGTAAATGCACAAACAGTAATTTCTCCGCATTGCAAGGTGCAATTCTGAAATTTTTTGCTTTTTCCTGCTCCTCTTAGCATGATAAAGAAGATTCAAAGAGAGTGAGATGCCAGCTCCTTTCATTCAGTCAGTAGCTTCAAACATTTCTGGTATATGAATAACATGATGTTTTTCAATGGCAAAAATCAATGAATATTGTAAATGCACAAACAGTAATTTCTACGCATTGCAAGGTGCAATTCTGAAATTTTTTGCTTTTCCTGCTCCTCTTAGCATGATAAAGAAGATTCAAAGAGAGTGAGATGCCAGCTCTTTTCATTCAGTCAGTAGCTTCAATCATTTCTGGACGTTTTTCAATGGCAAAAATCAATGAATATTGTAAATGCACAAACAGTAATTTCTCCGCATTGCAGGGTGCAATTCTGAAATTTTTTGCTTTTTCCTGCTCCTCTTAGCATGATAAAGAAGATTCAAAGAGAGTGAGATGCCAGCTCCTTTCATTCAGTCAGTAGCTTCAAACATTTCTGGTATATGAATAACATGATGTTTTTCAATGGCAAAAATCAATGAATATTGTAAATGCACAAACAGTAATTTCTCCGCATTGCAAGGTGCAATTCTGAAATTTTTTGCTTTTTCCTGCTCCTCTTAGCATGATAAAGAAGATTCAAAGAGAGTGAGATGCCAGCTCCTTTCATTCAGTCAGTAGCTTCAATCATTTCTGGACGTTTTTCAATGGCAAAAATCAATGAATATTGTAAATGCACAAACAGTAATTTCTCCACATTGCAAGGTGCAATTCTGAAATTTTTTGCTTTTTCCTGCTCCTCTTAGCATGATAAAGAAGATTCAAAGAGAGTGAGATGCCAGCTCCTTTCATTCAGTCAGTAGCTTCAATCATTTCTGGACGTTTTTCAATGGCAAAAATCAATGAATATTGTAAATGCACAAACAGTAATTTCTCCGCATTGCAAGGCGCAATTCTGAAATTTTTTGCTTTTTCCTGCTCCTCTTAGCATGATAAAGAAGATTCAAAGAGAGTGAGATGCCAGCTCCTTTCATTCAGTCAGTAGCTTCAAACATTTCTGGTATATGAATAACATGATGTTTTTCAATGGCAAAAATCAATGAATATTGTAAATGCACAAACAGTAATTTCTCCGCATTGCAAGGTGCAATTCTGAAATTTTTTGCTTTTTCCTGCTCCTCTTAGCATGATAAAGAAGATTCAAAGAGAGTGAGATGCCAGCTCCTTTCATTCAGTCAGTAGCTTCAATCATTTCTGTACGTTTTTCAATGGCAAAAATCAATGAATATTGTAAATGCACAAACAGAAATTTCTCCGCATTGCAAGGTGCAATTCTGAAATTTTTTGCTTTTTCCTGCTCCTCTTAGCATGATAAAGAAGATTCAAAGAGAGTGAGATGCCAGCTCCTTTCATTCAGTCAGTAGCTTCAATCATTTCTGGACGTTTTTCAATGGCAAAGATCAATGAATATTGTAAATGTACAAACAGTAATTTCTCCGCATTGCAAGGTGCAATTCTGAAATTTTTTGCTTTTTCCTGCTCCTCTTAGCATCATAAAGAAGATTCAAAGAGAGTGAGATGCCAGCTCCTTTCATTCAGTCAGTAGCTTCAAACATTTCTGGTATATGAATAACATGATGTTTTTCAATGGCAAAAATCAATGAATATTGTAAATGCACAAACAGTAATTTCTCCGCATTGCAAGGTGCAATTCTGAAATTTTTTGCTTTTTCCTGCTCCTCTTAGCATGATAAAGAAGATTCAAAGAGAGTGAGATGCCAGCTCCTTTCATTCAGTCAGTAGCTTCAATCATTTCTGGACGTTTTTCAATGGCAAAAATCATTGAACATTGTAAATGCACAAACAGTAATTTCTCCGCATTGTAAGGTGCAATTCTGAAATTTTTTGCTTTTTCCTGCTCCTCTTAGCATGATAAAGAAGATTCAAAGAGAATGAGATGCCAGCTCCTTTCATTCAGTCAGTAGCTTCAATCATTTCTGGTATATGAATAACATGATGTTTTTCAATGGCAAAAATCAATGAATATTGTAAATGCACAAACAGTAATTTCTCCGCATTGCAAGGTGCAATTGTGAAATTTTTTGCTTTTTCCTGCTCCTCTTAGCATGATAAAGAAGATTCAAAGAGAGTGAGATGCCAGCTCCTTTCATTCAGTCAGTAGCTTCAATCATTTCTGGACGTTTTTCAATGGCAAAAATCAATGAATATTGTAAATGCACAAACAGTAATTTCTCCGCATTGCAAGGTGCAATTATGAAATTTTTTACTTTTTCCTGCTCCTCTTAGCATGATAAACAAGATTCAAAGAGAGTGAGATGCCAGCTCCTTTCATTCAGTCAGTAGCTTCAATCATTTCTGGACGTTTTTCAATGGCAAAAATCAATGAATATTGTAAATGCACAAACAGTAATTTCTCCGCATTGCAAGGTGCAATTCTGAAATTTTTTGCTTTTTCCTGCTCCTCTTAGCATGATAAAGAAGATTCAAAGAGAGTGAGATGCCAGCTCCTTTCATTCAGTCAGTAGCTTCAAACATTTCTGGTATATGAATAACATGATGTTTTTCAATGGCAAAAATCAATGAATATTGTAAATGCACAAACAGTAATTTCTCCGCATTGCAAGGTGGAATTCTGAAATTTTTTGCTTTTTCCTGCTCCTCTTAGCATGATAAAGAAGATTCAAAGAGAGTGAGATGCCAGCTCCTTTCATTCAGTCAGTAGCTTCAATCATTTCTGGACGTTTTTCAATGGCAAAAATCAATGAATATTGTAAATGCACAAACAGAAATTTCTCCGCATTGCAAGGTGCAATTCTGAAATTTTTTGCTTTTTCCTGCTCCTCTTAGCATGATAAAGAAGATTCAAAGAGAGTGAGATGCCAGCTCCTTTCATTCAGTCAGTAGCTTCAATCATTTCTGGACGTTTTTCAATGGCAAAGATCAATGAATATTGTAAATGTACAAACAGTAATTTCTCCACATTGCAAGGTGCAATTCTGAAATTTTTTGCTTTTTCCTGCTCCTCTTAGCATGATAAAGAAGATTCAAAGAGAGTGAGATGCCAGCTCCTTTCATTCAGTCAGTAGCTTCAAACATTTCTGGTATATGAATAACATGATGTTTTTCAATGGCAAAAATCAATGAATATTGTAAATGCACAAACAGTAATTTCTCCGCATTGCAAGGTGCAATTCTGAAATTTTTTGCTTTTTCCTGCTCCTCTTAGCATGATAAAGAAGATTCAAAGAGAGTGAGATGCCAGCTCCTTTCATTCAGTCAGTAGCTTCAATCATTTCTGGACGTTTTTCAATGGCAAAAATCATTGAACATTGTAAATGCACAAACAGTAATTTCTCCGCATTGCAAGGTGCAATTCTGAAATGTTTTGCTTTTTCCTGCTCCTCTTAGCATGATAAAGAAGATTCAAAGAGAATGAGATTCCAGCTCCTTTCATTCAGTCAGTAGCTTCAATCATTTCTGGTATATGAATAACATGATGTTTTTCAATGGCAAAAATCAATGAATATTGTAAATGCACAAACAGTAATTTCTCCGCATTGCAAGGTGCAATTCTGAAATTTTTTGCTTTTTCCTGCTCCTCTTAGCATGATAAAGAAGATTCAAAGAGAGTGAGATGCCAGCTCCTTTCATTCAGTCAGTAGCTTCAAACATTTCTGGTATATGAATAACATGATGTTTTTCAATGGCAAAAATCAATGAATATTGTAAATGCACAAACAGTAATTTCTACGCATTGCAAGGTGCAATTCTGAAATTTTTTGCTTTTCCTGCTCCTCTTAGCATGATAAAGAAGATTCAAAGAGAGTGAGATGCCAGCTCTTTTCATTCAGTCAGTAGCTTCAATCATTTCTGGACGTTTTTCAATGGCAAAAATCAATGAATATTGTAAATGCACAAACAGTAATTTCTCCGCATTGCAGGGTGCAATTCTGAAATTTTTTGCTTTTTCCTGCTCCTCTTAGCATGATAAAGAATATTCAAAGAGAGTGAGATGCCAGCTCCTTTCATTCAGTCAGTAGCTTCAAACATTTCTGGTATATGAATAACATGATGTTTTTCAATGGCAAAAATCAATGAATATTGTAAATGCACAAACAGTAATTTCTCCGCATTGCAAGGTGCAATTCTGAAATTTTTTGCTTTTTCCTGCTCCTCTTAGCATGATAAAGAAGATTCAAAGAGAGTGAGATGCCAGCTCCTTTCATTCAGTCAGTAGCTTCAATCATTTCTGGACGTTTTTCAATGGCAAAAATCAATGAATATTGTAAATGCACAAACAGTAATTTCTCCACATTGCAAGGTGCAATTCTGAAATTTTTTGCTTTTTCCTGCTCCTCTTAGCATGATAAAGAAGATTCAAAGAGAGTGAGATGCCAGCTCCTTTCATTCAGTCAGTAGCTTCAATCATTTCTGGACGTTTTTCAATGGCAAAAATCAATGAATATTGTAAATGCACAAACAGTAATTTCTCCGCATTGCAAGGCGCAATTCTGAAATTTTTTGCTTTTTCCTGCTCCTCTTAGCATGATAAAGAAGATTCAAAGAGAGTGAGATGCCAGCTCCTTTCATTCAGTCAGTAGCTTCAAACATTTCTGGTATATGAATAACATGATGTTTTTCAATGGCAAAAATCAATGAATATTGTAAATGCACAAACAGTAATTTCTCCGCATTGCAAGGTGCAATTCTGAAATTTTTTGCTTTTTCCTGCTCCTCTTAGCATGATAAAGAAGATTCAAAGAGAGTGAGATGCCAGCTCCTTTCATTCAGTCAGTAGCTTCAATCATTTCTGTACGTTTTTCAAAGGCAAAAATCAATGAATATTGTAAATGCACAAACAGAAATTTCTCCGCATTGCAAGGTGCAATTCTGAAATTTTTTGCTTTTTCCTGCTCCTCTTAGCATGATAAAGAAGATTCAAAGAGAGTGAGATGCCAGCTCCTTTCATTCAGTCAGTAGCTTCAATCATTTCTGGACGTTTTTCAATGGCAAAGATCAATGAATATTGTAAATGTACAAACAGTAATTTCTCCGCATTGCAAGGTGCAATTCTGAAATTTTTTGCTTTTTCCTGCTCCTCTTAGCATCATAAAGAAGATTCAAAGAGAGTGAGATGCCAGCTCCTTTCATTCAGTCAGTAGCTTCAAACATTTCTGGTATATGAATAACATGATGTTTTTCAATGGCAAAAATCAATGAATATTGTAAATGCACAAACAGTAATTTCTCCGCATTGCAAGGTGCAATTCTGAAATTTTTTGCTTTTTCCTGCTCCTCTTAGCATGATAAAGAAGATTCAAAGAGAGTGAGATGCCAGCTCCTTTCATTCAGTCAGTAGCTTCAATCATTTCTGGACGTTTTTCAATGGCAAAAATCATTGAACATTGTAAATGCACAAACAGTAATTTCTCCGCATTGTAAGGTGCAATTCTGAAATTTTTTGCTTTTTCCTGCTCCTCTTAGCATGATAAAGAAGATTCAAAGAGAATGAGATGCCAGCTCCTTTCATTCAGTCAGTAGCTTCAATCATTTCTGGTATATGAATAACATGATGTTTTTCAATGGCAAAAATCAATGAATATTGTAAATGCACAAACAGTAATTTCTCCGCATTGCAAGGTGCAATTGTGAAATTTTTTGCTTTTTCCTGCTCCTCTTAGCATGATAAAGAAGATTCAAAGAGAGTGAGATGCCAGCTCCTTTCATTCAGTCAGTAGCTTCAATCATTTCTGGACGTTTTTCAATGGCAAAAATCAATGAATATTGTAAATGCACAAACAGTAATTTCTCCGCATTGCAAGGTGCAATTATGAAATTTTTTACTTTTTCCTGCTCCTCTTAGCATGATAAACAAGATTCAAAGAGAGTGAGATGCCAGCTCCTTTCATTCAGTCAGTAGCTTCAATCATTTCTGGACGTTTTTCAATGGCAAAAATCAATGAATATTGTAAATGCACAAACAGTAATTTCTCCGCATTGCAAGGTGCAATTCTGAAATTTTTTGCTTTTTCCTGCTCCTCTTAGCATGATAAAGAAGATTCAAAGAGAGTGAGATGCCAGCTCCTTTCATTCAGTCAGTAGCTTCAAACATTTCTGGTATATGAATAACATGATGTTTTTCAATGGCAAAAATCAATGAATATTGTAAATGCACAAATAGTAATTTCTCCGCATTGCAATGTGCAATTCTGAAATTTTTTGCTTTTTCCTGCTCCTCTTAGCATGATAAAGAAGATTCAAAGAGAGTGAGATGCCAGCTCCTTTCATTCAGTCAGTAGCTTCAATCATTTCTGGACGTTTTTCAATGGCAAAAATCAATGAATATTGTAAATGCACAAACAGTAATTTCTCCACATTGCAAGGTGCAATTCTGAAATTTTTTTCTTTTTCCTGCTCCTCTTAGCATGATAAAGAAGAATCAAAGAGAGTGAGATGCCAGCTCCTTTCATTCAGTCAGTAGCTTCAATCATTTCTGGACGTTTTTCAATGGCAAAAATCAATGAATATTGTAAATGCACAGACAGTAATTTCTCCGCATTGCAAGGTGCAATTCTGAAATTTTTTGCTTTTTCCTGCTCCTCTTAGCATGATAAAGAAGATTCAAAGAGAGTGAGATGCCAGCTCCTTTCATTCAGTCAGTAGCTTCAAACATTTCTGGTATATGAATAACATGATGTTTTTCAATGGCAAAAATCAATGAATATTGTAAATGCACAAACAGTAATTTCTCCACATTGCAAGGTGCAATTCTGAAATTTTTTGCTTTTTCCTGCTCCTCTTAGCATGATAAAGAAGATTCAAAGAGAGTGAGATGCCAGCTCCTTTCATTCAGTCAGTAGCTTCAATCATTTCTGGACGTTTTTCAATGGCAAAAATCATTGAACATTGTAAATGCACAAACAGTAATTGCTCCGCATTGCAAGGTGCAATTCTGAAATTTTTTGCTTTTTCCTGCTCCTCTTAGCATGATAAAGAAGATTCAAAGAGAATGAGATGCCAGCTCCTTTCATTCAGTCAGTAGCTTCAATCATTTCTGGTATATGAATAACATGATGTTTTTCAATGGCAAAAATCAATGAATATTGTAAATGCACAAACAGTAATTTCTCCGCATTGCAAGGTGCAATTCTGAAATTTTTTGCTTTTTCCTGCTCCTCTTAGCATGATAAAGAAGATTCAAAGAGAGTGAGATGCCAGCTCCTTTCATTCAGTCAGTAGCTTCAAACATTTCTGGTATATGAATAACATGATGTTTTTCAATGGCAAAAATCAATGAATATTGTAAATGCACAAACAGTAATTTCTACGCATTGCAAGGTGCAATTCTGAAATTTTTTGCTTTTCCTGCTCCTCTTAGCATGATAAAGAAGATTCAAAGAGAGTGAGATGCCAGCTCCTTTCATTCAGTCAGTAGCTTCAATCATTTCTGGACGTTTTTCAATGGCAAAAATCAATGAATATTGTAAATGCACAAACAGTAATTTCTCCGCATTGCAAGGTGCAATTCTGAAATTTTTTGCTTTTTCCTGCTCCTCTTAGCATGATAAAGAAGATTCAAAGAGAGTGAGATGCCAGCTCCTTTCATTCAGTCAGTAGCTTCAAACATTTCTGGTATATGAATAACATGATGTTTTTCAATGGCAAAAATCAATGAATATTGTAAATGCACAAACAGTAATTTCTCCGCATTGCAAGGTGCAATTCTGAAATTTTTTGCTTTTTCCTGCTCCTCTTAGCATGATAAAGAAGATTCAAAGAGAGTGAGATGCCAGCTCCTTTCATTCAGTCAGTAGCTTCAATCATTTCTGGACGTTTTTCAATGGCAAAAATCAATGAATATTGTAAATGCACAAACAGTAATTTCTCCACATTGCAAGGTGCAATTCTGAAATTTTTTGCTTTTTCCTGCTCCTCTTAGCATGATAAAGAAGATTCAAAGAGAGTGAGATGCCAGCTCCTTTCATTCAGTCAGTAGCTTCAATCATTTCTGGACGTTTTTCAATGGCAAAAATCAATGAATATTGTAAATGCACAAACAGTAATTTCTCCGCATTGCAAGGCGCAATTCTGAAATTTTTTGCTTTTTACTGCTCCTCTTAGCATGATAAAGAAGATTCAAAGAGAGTGAGATGCCAGCTCCTTTCATTCAGTCAGTAGCTTCAAACATTTCTGGTATATGAATAACATGATGTTTTTCAATGGCAAAAATCAATGAATATTGTAAATGCACAAACAGTAATTTCTCCGCATTGCAAGGTGCAATTCTGAAATTTTTTGCTTTTTCCTGCTCCTCTTAGCATGATAAAGAAGATTCAAAGAGAGTGAGATGCCAGCTCCTTTCATTCAGTCAGTAGCTTCAATCATTTCTGGACGTTTTTCAATGGCAAAGATCAATGAATATTGTAAATGTACAAACAGTAATTTCTCCGCATTGCAAGGTGCAATTCTGAAATTTTTTGCTTTTTCCTGCTCCTCTTAGCATGATAAAGAAGATTCAAAGAGAGTGAGATGCCAGCTCCTTTCATTCAGTCAGTAGCTTCAAACATTTCTGGTATATGAATAACATGATGTTTTTCAATGGCAAAAATCAATGAATATTGTAAATGCACAAACAGTAATTTCTCCGCATTGCAAGGTGCAATTCTGAAATTTTTTGCTTTTTCCTGCTCCTCTTAGCATGATAAAGAAGATTCAAAGAGAGTGAGATGCCAGCTCCTTTCATTCAGTCAGTAGCTTCAATCATTTCTGGACGTTTTTCAATGGCAAAAATCATTGAACATTGTAAATGCACAAACAGTAATTTCTCCGCATTGTAAGGTGCAATTCTGAAATTTTTTGCTTTTTCCTGCTCCTCTTAGCATGATAAAGAAGATTCAAAGAGAATGAGATGCCAGCTCCTTTCATTCAGTCAGTAGCTTCAATCATTTCTGGTATATGAATAACATGATGTTTTTCAATGGCAAAAATCAATGAATATTGTAAATGCACAAACAGTAATTTCTCCGCATTGCAAGGTGCAATTGTGAAATTTTTTGCTTTTTCCTGCTCCTCTTAGCATGATAAAGAAGATTCAAAGAGAGTGAGATGCCAGCTCCTTTCATTCAGTCAGTAGCTTCAATCATTTCTGGACGTTTTTCAATGGCAAAAATCAATGAATATTGTAAATGCACAAACAGTAATTTCTCCGCATTGCAAGGTGCAATTATGAAATTTTTTACTTTTTCCTGCTCCTCTTAGCATGATAAACAAGATTCAAAGAGAGTGAGATGCCAGCTCCTTTCATTCAGTCAGTAGCTTCAATCATTTCTGGACGTTTTTCAATGGCAAAAATCAATGAATATTGTAAATGCACAAACAGTAATTTCTCCGCATTGCAAGGTGCAATTCTGAAATTTTTTGCTTTTTCCTGCTCCTCTTAGCATGATAAAGAAGATTCAAAGAGAGTGAGATGCCAGCTCCTTTCATTCAGTCAGTAGCTTCAAACATTTCTGGTATATGAATAACATGATGTTTTTCAATGGCAAAAATCAATGAATATTGTAAATGCACAAATAGTAATTTCTCCGCATTGCAATGTGCAATTCTGAAATTTTTTGCTTTTTCCTGCTCCTCTTAGCATGATAAAGAAGATTCAAAGAGAGTGAGATGCCAGCTCCTTTCATTCAGTCAGTAGCTTCAATCATTTCTGGACGTTTTTCAATGGCAAAAATCAATGAATATTGTAAATGCACAAACAGTAATTTCTCCACATTGCAAGGTGCAATTCTGAAATTTTTTTCTTTTTCCTGCTCCTCTTAGCATGATAAAGAAGAATCAAAGAGAGTGAGATGCCAGCTCCTTTCATTCAGTCAGTAGCTTCAATCATTTCTGGACGTTTTTCAATGGCAAAAATCAATGAATATTGTAAATGCACAGACAGTAATTTCTCCGCATTGCAAGGTGCAATTCTGAAATTTTTTGCTTTTTCCTGCTCCTCTTAGCATGATAAAGAAGATTCAAAGAGAGTGAGATGCCAGCTCCTTTCATTCAGTCAGTAGCTTCAAACATTTCTGGTATATGAATAACATGATGTTTTTCAATGGCAAAAATCAATGAATATTGTAAATGCACAAACAGTAATTTCTCCACATTGCAAGGTGCAATTCTGAAATTTTTTGCTTTTTCCTGCTCCTCTTAGCATGATAAAGAAGATTCAAAGAGAGTGAGATGCCAGCTCCTTTCATTCAGTCAGTAGCTTCAATCATTTCTGGACGTTTTTCAATGGCAAAAATCATTGAACATTGTAAATGCACAAACAGTAATTTCTCCGCATTGCAAGGTGCAATTCTGAAATTTTTTGCTTTTTCCTGCTCCTCTTAGCATGATAAAGAAGATTCAAAGAGAATGAGATGCCAGCTCCTTTCATTCAGTCAGTAGCTTCAATCATTTCTGGTATATGAATAACATGATGTTTTTCAATGGCAAAAATCAATGAATATTGTAAATGCACAAACAGTAATTTCTCCGCATTGCAAGGTGCAATTCTGAAATTTTTTGCTTTTTCCTGCTCCTCTTAGCATGATAAAGAAGATTCAAAGAGAGTGAGATGCCAGCTCCTTTCATTCAGTCAGTAGCTTCAAACATTTCTGGTATATGAATAACATGATGTTTTTCAATGGCAAAAATCAATGAATATTGTAAATGCACAAACAGTAATTTCTACGCATTGCAAGGTGCAATTCTGAAATTTTTTGCTTTTCCTGCTCCTCTTAGCATGATAAAGAAGATTCAAAGAGAGTGAGATGCCAGCTCCTTTCATTCAGTCAGTAGCTTCAATCATTTCTGGACGTTTTTCAATGGCAAAAATCAATGAATATTGTAAATGCACAAACAGTAATTTCTCCGCATTGCAAGGTGCAATTCTGAAATTTTTTGCTTTTTCCTGCTCCTCTTAGCATGATAAAGAAGATTCAAAGAGAGTGAGATGCCAGCTCCTTTCATTCAGTCAGTAGCTTCAAACATTTCTGGTATATGAATAACATGATGTTTTTCAATGGCAAAAATCAATGAATATTGTAAATGCACAAACAGTAATTTCTCCGCATTGCAAGGTGCAATTCTGAAATTTTTTGCTTTTTCCTGCTCCTCTTAGCATGATAAAGAAGATTCAAAGAGAGTGAGATGCCAGCTCCTTTCATTCAGTCAGTAGCTTCAATCATTTCTGGACGTTTTTCAATGGCAAAAATCAATGAATATTGTAAATGCACAAACAGTAATTTCTCCACATTGCAAGGTGCAATTCTGAAATTTTTTGCTTTTTCCTGCTCCTCTTAGCATGATAAAGAAGATTCAAAGAGAGTGAGATGCCAGCTCCTTTCATTCAGTCAGTAGCTTCAATCATTTCTGGACGTTTTTCAATGGCAAAAATCAATGAATATTGTAAATGCACAAACAGTAATTTCTCCGCATTGCAAGGCGCAATTCTGAAATTTTTTGCTTTTTACTGCTCCTCTTAGCATGATAAAGAAGATTCAAAGAGAGTGAGATGCCAGCTCCTTTCATTCAGTCAGTAGCTTCAAACATTTCTGGTATATGAATAACATGATGTTTTTCAATGGCAAAAATCAATGAATATTGTAAATGCACAAACAGTAATTTCTCCGCATTGCAAGGTGCAATTCTGAAATTTTTTGCTTTTTCCTGCTCCTCTTAGCATGATAAAGAAGATTCAAAGAGAGTGAGATGCCAGCTCCTTTCATTCAGTCAGTAGCTTCAATCATTTCTGGACGTTTTTCAATGGCAAAAATCAAGGAATATTGTAAATGCACAAACAGAAATTTCTCCGCATTGCAAGGTGCAATTCTGAAATTTTTTGCTTTTTCCTGCTCCTCTTAGCATGATAAAGAAGATTCAAAGAGAGTGAGATGCCAGCTCCTATCATTCAGTCAGTAGCTTCAATCATTTCTGGACGTTTTTCAATGGCAAAGATCAATGAATATTGTAAATGTACAAACAGTAATTTCTCCGCATTGCAAGGTGCAATTCTGAAATTTTTTGCTTTTTCCTGCTCCTCTTAGCATGATAAAGAAGATTCAAAGAGAGTGAGATGCCAGCTCCTTTCATTCAGTCAGTAGCTTCAAACATTTCTGGTATATGAATAACATGATGTTTTTCAATGGCAAAAATCAATGAATATTGTAAATGCACAAACAGTAATTTCTCCGCATTGCAAGGTGCAATTCTGAAATTTTTTGCTTTTTCCTGCTCCTCTTAGCATGATAAAGAAGATTCAAAGAGAGTGAGATGCCAGCTCCTTTCATTCAGTCAGTAGCTTCAATCATTTCTGGACGTTTTTCAATGGCAAAAATCATTGAACATTGTAAATGCACAAACAGTAATTTCTCCGCATTGCAAGGTGCAATTCTGAAATTTTTTGCTTTTTCCTGCTCCTCTTAGCATGATAAAGAAGATTCAAAGAGAATGAGATGCCAGCTCCTTTCATTCAGTCAGTAGCTTCAATCATTTCTGGTATATGAATAACATGATGTTTTTCAATGGCAAAAATCAATGAATATTGTAAATGCACAAACAGTAATTTCTCCGCATTGCAAGGTGCAATTCTGAAATTTTTTGCTTTTTCCTGCTCCTCTTAGCATGATAAAGAAGATTCAAAGAGAGTGAGATGCCAGCTCCTTTCATTCAGTCAGTAGCTTCAATCATTTCTGGACGTTTTTCAATGGCAAAAATCAATGAATATTGTAAATGCACAAACAGTAATTTCTCCGCATTGCAAGGTGCAATTATGAAATTTTTTACTTTTTCCTGCTCCTCTTAGCATGATAAACAAGATTCAAAGAGAGTGAGATGCCAGCTCCTTTCATTCAGTCAGTAGCTTCAATCATTTCTGGACGTTTTTCAATGGCAAAAATCAATGAATATTGTAAATGCACAAACAGTAATTTCTCCGCATTGCAAGGTGCAATTCTGAAATTTTTTGCTTTTTCCTGCTCCTCTTAGCATGATAAAGAAGATTCAAAGAGAGTGAGATGCCAGCTCCTTTCATTCAGTCAGTAGCTTCAAACATTTCTGGTATATGAATAACATGATGTCTTTCAATGGCAAAAATCAATGAATATTGTAAATGCACAAATATTAATTTCTCCGCATTGCAAGGTGCAATTCTGAAATTTTTTGCTTTTTCCTGCTCCTCTTAGCATGATAAAGAAGATTCAAAGAGAGTGAGATGCCAGCTCCTTTCATTCAGTCAGTAGCTTCAATCATTTCTGGACGTTTTTCAATGGCAAAAATCAATGAATATTGTAAATGCACAAACAGTAATTTCTCCACATTGCAAGGTGCAATTCTGAAATTTTTTGCTTTTTCCTGCTCCTCTTAGCATGATAAAGAAGAATCAAAGAGAGTGAGATGCCAGCTCCTTTCATTCAGTCAGTAGCTTCAATCATTTCTGGACGTTTTTCAATGGCAAAAATCAATGAATATTGTAAATGCACAGACAGTAATTTCTCCGCATTGCAAGGTGCAATTCTGAAATTTTTTGCTTTTTCCTGCTCCTCTTAGCATGATAAAGAAGATTCAAAGAGAGTGAGATGCCAGCTCCTTTCATTCAGTCAGTAGCTTCAAACATTTCTGGTATATGAATAACATGATGTTTTTCAATGGCAAAAATCAATGAATATTGTAAATGCACAAACAGTAATTTCTCCACATTGCAAGGTGCAATTCTGAAATTTTTTGCTTTTTCCTGCTCCTCTTAGCATGATAAAGAAGATTCAAAGAGAGTGAGATGCCAGCTCCTTTCATTCAGTCAGTAGCTTCAATCATTTCTGGACGTTTTTCAATGGCAAAAATCATTGAACATTGTAAATGCACAAACAGTAATTTCACCGCATTGCAAGGTGCAATTCTGAAATTTTTTGCTTTTTCCTGCTCCTCTTAGCATGATAAAGAAGATTCAAAGAGAATGAGATGCCAGCTCCTTTCATTCAGTCAGTAGCTTCAATCATTTCTGGTATATGAATAACATGATGTTTTTCAGAGGCAAAAATCAATGAATATTGTAAATGCACAAACAGTAATTTCTCCGCATTGCAAGGTGCAATTCTGAAATTTTTTGCTTTTTCCTGCTCCTCTTAGCATGATAAAGAAGATTCAAAGAGAGTGAGATGCCAGCTCCTTTCATTCAGTCAGTAGCTTCAATCATTTCTGGACGTTTTTCAATGGCAAAAATCAATGAATATTGTAAATGCACAAACAGTAATTTCTCCGCATTGCAAGGTGCAATTATGAAATTTTTTACTTTTTCCTGCTCCTCTTAGCATGATAAACAAGATTCAAAGAGAGTGAGATGCCAGCTCCTTTCATTCAGTCAGTAGCTTCAATCATTTCTGGACGTTTTTCAATGGCAAAAATCAATGAATATTGTAAATGCACAAACAGTAATTTCTCCGCATTGCAAGGTGCAATTCTGAAATTTTTTGCTTTTTCCTGCTCCTCTTAGCATGATAAAGAAGATTCAAAGAGAGTGAGATGCCAGCTCCTTTCATTCAGTCAGTAGCTTCAAACATTTCTGGTATATGAATAACATGATGTTTTTCAATGGCAAAAATCAATGAATATTGTAAATGCACAAACAGTAATTTCTCCGCATTGCAAGGTGCAATTCTGAAATTTTTTGCTTTTTCCTGCTCCTCTTAGCATGATAAAGAAGATTCAAAGAGAGTGAGATGCCAGCTCCTTTCATTCAGTCAGTAGCTTCAATCATTTCTGGACGTTTTTCAATGGCAAAAATCAATGAATATTGTAAATGCACAAACAGTAATTTCTCCACATTGCAAGGTGCAATTCTGAAATTTTTTGCTTTTTCCTGCTCCTCTTAGCATGATAAAGAAGAATCAAAGAGAGTGAGATGCCAGCTCCTTTCATTCAGTCAGTAGCTTCAATCATTTCTGGACATTTTTCAATGGCAAAAATCAATGAATATTGTAAATGCACAGACAGTAATTTCTCCGCATTGCAAGGTGCAATTCTGAAATTTTTTGCTTTTTCCTGCTCCTCTTAGCATGATAAAGAAGATTCAAAGA
Organism: Phyllobates terribilis; assembly: GCF_046119375.1. Lineage (NCBI taxonomy): Eukaryota > Metazoa > Chordata > Amphibia > Anura > Dendrobatidae > Phyllobates > Phyllobates terribilis. The sequence goes on from NW_027362893.1 coordinate 450,710, forward strand.
GAGTGAGATGCCAGCTCCTTTCATTCAGTCAGTAGCTTCAAACATTTCTGGTATATGAATAACATGATGTTTTTCAATGGCAAAAATCAATGAATATTGTAAATGCACAAACAGTAATTTCTCCACATTGCAAGGTGCAATTCTGAAATTTTTTGCTTTTTCCTGCTCCTCTTAGCATGATAAAGAAGATTCAAAGAGAGTGAGATGCCAGCTCCTTTCATTCAGTCAGTAGCTTCAATCATTTCTGGACATTTTTCAATGGCAAAAATCAATGAATATTGTAAATGCACAAACAGTAATTTCTCCGCATTGCAAGGTGCAATTCTGAAATTTTTTGCTTTTTCCTGCTCCTCTTAGCATGATAAAGAAGATTCAAAGAGAGTGAGATGCCAGCTCCTTTCATTTAGTCAGTAGCTTCAAACATTTCTGGTATATGAATAACATGATGTTTTTCAATGGCAAAAATCAATGAATATTGTAAATGCACAAACAGTAATTTCTCCGCATTGCAAGGTGCAATTCTGAAATTTTTTGCTTTTTCCTGCTCCTCTTAGCATGATAAAGAAGATTCAAAGAGAGTGAGATGCCAGCTCCTTTCATTCAGTCAGTAGCTTCAATCATTTCTGGACGTTTTTCAATGGCAAAAATCATTGAATATTGTAAATGCACACAGTAATTTCTCCGCATTGCAAGGTGCAATTCTGAAATTTTTTGCTTTTTCCTGCTCCTCTTAGCATGATAAAGAAGATTCAAAGAGAGTGAGATGCCAGCTCCTTTCATTCAGTAAGTAGCTTCAAGCATTTCTGGTATATGAATAACATGATGTTTTTCAATGGCAAAAATCAATGAATATTGTAAATGCACAAACAGTAATTTCTCCGCATTGCAAGGTGCAATTCTGAAATTTTTTGCTTTTTCCTGCTCCTCTTAGCATGATAAAGAAGATTCAAAGAGAGTGAGATGCCAGCTCCTTTCATTCAGTCAGTAGCTTCAATCAATTCTGGACGTTTTTCAATGGCAAAAATCAATGAATATTGTAAATGCACAAACAGTAATTTCTCCGCATTGCAAGGTGCAATTCTGAAATTTTTTGCTTTTTCCTGCTCCTCTTAGCATGATAAACAAGATTCAAAGAGAGTGAGATGCCAGCTCCTTTCATTCAGTCAGTAGCTTCAATCATTTCTGGACGTTTTTCAATGTCAAAAATCAATGAATATTGTAAATGCACAAACAGTAATTTCTCCGCATTGCAAGGTGCAATTCTGAAATTTTTTGCTTTTTCCTGCTCCTCTTAGCATGATAAAGAAGATTCAAAGAGAGTGAGATGCCAGCTCCTTTCATTCAGTCAGTAGCTTCAAACATTTCTGGTATATGAATAACATGATGTTTTTCAATGGCAAAAATCAATGAATATTGTAAATGCACAAACAGTAATTTCTCCGCATTGCAAGGTGCAATTCTGAAATTTTTTGCTTTTTCCTGCTCCTCTTAGAATGATAAAGAAGATTCAAAGAGAGTGAGATGCCAGCTCCTTTCATTCAGTCAGTAGCTTCAATCATTTCTGGACGTTTTTCAATGGCAAAAATCAATGAATATTGTAAATGCACAAACAGTAATTTCTCCGCATTGCAAGGTGCAATTCTGAAATTTTTTGCTTTTTCCTGCTCCTCTTAGCATGATAAAGAAGATTCAAAGAGAGTGAGATGCCAGCTCCTTTCATTCAGTCAGTAGCTTCAATCATTTCTGGACGTTTTTCAATGGCAAAAATCAATGAATATTGTAAATGCACAAAGAGTAATTTCTCCGCATTGCAAGGTGCAATTCTGAAATTTTTTGCTTTTTCCTGCTCCTCTTAGCATGATAAAGAAGATTCAAAGAGAGTGAGATGCCAGCTCCTTTCATTCAGTCAGTAGCTTCAAACATTTCTGGTATATGAATAACATGATGTTTTTCAATGGCAAAAATCAATGAATATTGTAAATGCACAAACAGTAATTTCTCCGCATTGCAAGGTGCAATTCTGAAATTTTTTGCTTTTTCCTGCTCCTCTTAGCATGATAAAGAAGATTCAAAGAGAGTGAGATGCCAGCTCCTTTCATTCAGTCAGTAGCTTCAATCATTTCTGGACGTTTTTCAATGGCAAAAATCATTGAATATTGTAAATGCACAAACAGTAATTTCTCCGCATTGCAAGGTGCAATTCTGAAATTTTTTGCTTTTTCCTGCTCCTCTTAGCATGATAAAGAAGATTCAAAGAGAGTGAGATGCCAGCTCCTTTCATTCAGTCAGTAGCTTCAATCATTTCTGGTATATGAATAACATGATGTTTTTCAATGGCAAAAATCAATGAATATTGTAAATGCACAAACAGTAATTTCTCCGCATTGCAAGGTGCAATTCTGAAATTTTTTGCTTTTTCCTGCTCCTCTAAGCATGATAAAGAAGATTCAAAGAGAGTGAGATGCCAGCTCCTTTCATTCAGTCAGTAGCTTCAATCATTTCTGGACGTTTTTCAATGGCAAAAATCAATGAATATTGTAAATGCACAAACAGTAATTTCTCCGCATTGCAAGGTGCAATTCTGAAATTTTTTGCTTTTTCCTGCTCCTCTTAGCATGATAAACAAGATTCAAAGAGAGTGAGATGCCAGCTCCTTTCATTCAGTCAGTAGCTTCAATCATTTCTGGACGTTTTTCAATGGCAAAAATCAATGAATATTGTAAATGCACAAACAGTAATTTCTCCGCATTGCAAGGTGCAATTCTGAAATTTTTTGCTTTTTCCTGCTCCTCTTATCATGATAAAGAAGATTCAAAGAGAGTGAGATGCCAGCTCCTTTCATTCAGTCAGTAGCTTCAATCATTTCTGGACGTTTTTCAATGGCAAAAATCAATGAATATTGTAAATGCACAAACAGTAATTTCTCCGCATTGCAAGGTGCAATTCTGAAATTTTTTGCTTTTTCCTGCTCCTCTTAGCATGATAAAGAAGATTCAAAGAGAGTGAGATGCCAGCTCCTTTCATTCAGTCAGTAGCTTCAATCATTTCTGGACGTTTTTCAATGGCAAAAATCAATGAATATTGTAAATGCACAAACAGTAATTTCTCCACATTGCAAGGTGCAATTCTGAAATTTTTTGCTTTTTCCTGCTCCTCTTAGCATGATAAAGAAGAATCAAAGAGAGTGAGATGCCAGCTCCTTTCTTTCAGTCAGTAGCTTCAATCATTTCTGGACGTTTTTCAATGGCAAAAATCAATGAATATTGTAAATGCACAGACAGTAATTTCTCCGCATTGCAAGGTGCAATTCTGAAATTTTTTGCTTTTTCCTGCTCCTCTTAGCATGATAAAGAAGATTCAAAGAGAGTGAGATGCCAGCTCCTTTCATTCAGTCAGTAGCTTCAAACATTTCTGGTATATGAATAACATGATGTTTTTCAATGGCAAAAATCAATGAATATTGTAAATGCACAAACAGTAATTTCTCCACATTGCAAGGTGCAATTCTGAAATTTTTTGCTTTGTCCTGCTCCTCTTAGCATGATAAAGAAGATTCAAAGAGAGTGAGATGCCAGCTCCTTTCATTCAGTCAGTAGCTTCAATCATTTCTGGACGTTTTTCAATGGCAAAAATCAATGAATATTGTAAATGCACAAACAGTAATTTCTCCGCATTGCAAGGTGCAATTCTGAATTTTTTTGCTTTTTCCTGCTCCTCTTAGCATGATAAAGAAGATTCAAAGAGAGTGAGATGCCAGCTCCTTTCATTCAGTCAGTAGCTTCAAACATTTCTGGTATATGAATAACATGATGTTTTTCAATGGCAAAAATCAATGAATATTGTAAATGCACAAACAGTAATTTCTCCGCATTGCAAGGTGCAATTCTGAAATTTTTTGCTTTTTCCTGCTCCTCTTAGCATGATAAAGAAGATTCAAAGAGAGTGACATGCCAGCTCCTTTCATTCAGTCAGTAGCTTCAAACATTTCTGGTATATGAATAACATGTTTTTCAATGGCAAAAATCAATTAATATTGTAAATGCACAAACAGTAATTTCTCCGCATTGCAAGTGCAATTCTGAAATTTTTTGCTTTTTCCTGCTCCTCTTAGCATGATAAAGAAGATTCAAAGAGAGTGAGATGCCAGCTCCTTTCATTCAGTCAGTAGCTTCAATCATTTCTGGACATTTTTCAATGGCAAAAATCAATGAATATTGTAAATGCACAAACAGTAATTTCTCCGCATTGCAAGGTGCAATTCTGAAATTTTTTGCTTTTTCCTTCTCCTCTTAGCATGATAAAGAAGATTCAAAGAGAGTGAGATGCCAGCTCCTTTCATTTAGTCAGTAGCTTCAAACATTTCTGGTATATGAATAACATGATGTTTTTCAATGGCAAAAATCAATGAATATTGTAAATGCACAAACAGTAATTTCTCCGCATTGCAAGGTGCAATTCTGAAATTTTTTGCTTTTTCCTGCTCCTCTTAGCATGATAAAGAAGATTCAAAGAGAGTGAGATGCCAGCTCCTTTCATTCAGTCAGTAGCTTCAATCATTTCTGGACGTTTTTCAATGGCAAAAATCATTGAATATTGTAAATGCACAAACAGTAATTTCTCCGCATTGCAAGGTGCAATTCTGAAATTTTTTGCTTTTTCCTGCTCCTCTTAGCATGATAAAGAAGATTCAAAGAGAGTGAGATGCCAGCTCCTTTCATTCAGTCAGTAGCTTCAATCATTTCTGGTATATGAATAACATGATGTTTTTCAATGGCAAAAATCAATGAATATTGTAAATGCACAAACAGTAATTTCTCCGCATTGCAAGGTGCAATTCTGAAATTTTTTGCTTTTTCCTGCTCCTCTTAGCATGATAAAGAAGATTCAAAGAGAGTGAGATGCCAGCTCCTTTCATTCAGTCAGTAGCTTCAATCATTTCTGGACGTTTTTCAATGGCAAAAATCAATGAATATTGTAAATGCACAAACAGTAATTTCTCCGCATTGCAAGGTGCAATTCTGAAATTTTTTGCTTTTTCCTGCTCCTCTTAGCATGATAAACAAGATTCAAAGAGAGTGAGATGCCAGCTCCTTTCATTCAGTCAGTAGCTTCAATCATTTCTGGACGTTTTTCAATGGCAAAAATCAATGAATATTGTAAATGCACAAACAGTAATTTCTCCGCATTGCAAGGTGCAATTCTGAAATTTTTTGCTTTTTCCTGCTCCTCTTAGCATGATAAAGAAGATTCAAAGAGAGTGAGATGCCAGCTCCTTTCATTCAGTCAGTAGCTTCAATCATTTCTGGACGTTTTTCAATGGCAAAAATCAATGAATATTGTAAATGCACAAAGAGTAATTTCTCCGCATTGCAAGGTGCAATTCTGAAATTTTTTGCTTTTTCCTGCTCCTCTTAGCATGATAAAGAAGATTCAAAGAGAGTGAGATGCCAGCTCCTTTCACTCAGTCAGTAGCTTCAAACATTTCTGGTATATGAATAACATGATGTTTTTCAATGGCAAAAATCAATGAATATTGTAAATGCACAAACAGTAATTTCTCCACATTGCAAGGTGCAATTCTGAAATTTTTTGCTTTTTCCTGCGCCTCTTAGCATGATAAAGAAGATTCAAAGAGAGTGAGATGCCAGCTCCTTTCATTCAGTCAGTAGCTTCAATCATTTCTGGACGTTTTTCAATGGCAAAAATCATTGAATATTGTAAATGCACAAACAGTAATTTCTCCGCATTGCAAGGTGCAATTCTGAAATTTTTTGCTTTTTCCTGCTCCTCTTAGCATGATAAAGAAGATTCAAAGAGAGTGAGATGCCAGCTCCTTTCATTCAGTCAGTAGCTTCAATCATTTCTGGTATATGAATAACATGATGTTTTTCAATGGCAAAAATCAATGAATATTGTAAATGCACAAACAGTAATTTCTCCGCATTGCAAGGTGCAATTCTGAAATTTTTTGCTTTTTCCTGCTCCTCTAAGCATGATAAAGAAGATTCAAAGAGAGTGAGATACCAGCTCCTTTCATTCAGTCAGTAGCTTCAATCATTTCTGGACGTTTTTCAATGGCAAAAATCAATGAATATTGTAAATGCACAAACAGTAATTTCTCCGCATTGCAAGGTGCAATTCTGAAATTTTTTGCTTTTTCCTGCTCCTCTTAGCATGACAAACAAGATTCAAAGAGAGTGAGATGCCAGCTCCTTTCATTCAGTCAGTAGCTTCAATCATTTCTGGACGTTTTTCAATGGCAAAAATCATTGAATATTGTAAATGCACAAACAGTAATTTCTCCGCATTGCAAGGTGCAATTCTGAAATTTTTTGCTTTTTCCTGCTCCTCTTATCATGATAAAGAAGATTCAAAGAGAGTGAGATGCCAGCTCCTTTCATTCAGTCAGTAGCTTCAATCATTTCTGGACGTTTTTCAATGGCAAAAATCAATGAATATTGTAAATGCACAAACAGTAATTTCTCCGCATTGCAAGGTGCAATTCTGAAATTTTTTGCTTTTTCCTGCTCCTCTTAGCAAGATAAAGAAGATTCAAAGAGAGTGAGATGCCAGCTCCTTTCATTCAGTCAGTAGCTTCAAACATTTCTGGTATATGAATAACATGATGTTTTTCAATGGCAAAAATCAATGAATATTGTAAATGCACAAACAGTAATTTCTCCGCATTGCAAGGTGCAATTCTGAAATTTTTTGCTTTTTCCTGCTCCTCTTAGCATGATAAAGAAGATTCAAAGAGAGTGAATTGCCAGCTCCTTTCATTCAGTCAGTAGCTTCAATCATTTCTGGACGTTTTTCAATGGCAAAAATCATTGAATATTGTAAATGCACAAACAGTAATTTCTCCGCATTGCAAGGTGCAATTCTGAAATTTTTTGCTTTTTCCTGCTCCTCTTAGCATGATAAACAAGATTCAAAGAGAGTGAGATGCCAGCTCCTTTCATTCAGTCAGTAGCTTCAATCATTTCTGGACGTTTTTCAATGGCAAAAATCAATGAATATTGTAAATGCACAAACAGTAATTTCTCCGCATTGCAAGGTGCAATTCTGAAATTTTTTGCTTTTTCCTGCTCCTCTTAGCATGATAAAGAAGATTCAAAGAGAGTGAGATGCCAGCTCCTTTCATTCAGTCAGTAGCTTCAAACATTTCTGGTATATGAATAACATGATGTTTTTCAATGGCAAAAATCAATGAATATTGTAAATGCACAAACAGTAATTTCTCCGCATTGAAAGGTGCAATTCTGAAATTTTTTGCTTTTTCCTGCTCCTCTTAGCATGATAAAGAAGATTCAAAGAGAGTGAGATGCCAGCTCCTTTCATTCAGTCAGTAGCTTCAATCATTTCTGGACGTTTTTCAATGGCAAAAATCAATGAATATTGTAAATGCACAAACAGTAATTTCTCCGCATTGCAAGGTGCAATTCTGAAATTTTTTGCTTTTTCCTGCTCCACTTAGCATGATAAAGAAGATTCAAAGAGAGTGAGATGCCAGCTCCTTTCATTCAGTCAGTAGCTTCAATCATTTCTGGTATATGAATAACATGATGTTTTTCAATGGCAAAAATCAATGAATATTGTAAATGCACAAACAGTAATTTCTCCGCATTGCAAGGTGCAATTCTGAAATTTTTTGCTTTTTCCTGCTCCTCTTAGCATGATAAAGAAGATTCAAAGAGAGTGAGATGCCAGCTCCTTTCATTCAGTCAGTAGCTTCAATCATTTCTGGACGTTTTTCAATGGCAAAAATCAATGAATATTGTAAATGCACAAACAGTAATTTCTCCGCATTGCAAGGTGCAATTCTGAAATTTTTTGCTTTTTCCTGCTCCTCTTAGCATGATAAACAAGATTCAAAGAGAGTGAGATGCCAGCTCCTTTCATTCAGTCAGTAGCTTCAATCATTTCTGGACGTTTTTCAATGGCAAAAATCAATGAATATTGTAAATGCACAAACAGTAATTTCTCCGCATTGCAAGGTGCAATTCTGAAATTTTTTGCTTTTTCCTGCTCCTCTTAGCATGATAAAGAAGATTCAAAGAGAGTGAGATGCCAGCTCCTTTCATTCAGTCAGTAGCTTCAAACATTTCTGGTATATGAATAACATGATGTTTTTCAATGGCAAAAATCAATGAATATTGTAAATGCACAAGCAGTAATTTCTCCGCATTGCAAGGTGCAATTCTGAAATTTTTTGCTTTTTCCTGCTCCTCTTAGCATGATAAAGAAGATTCAAAGAGAGTGAGATGCCAGCTCCTTTCATTCAGTCAGTAGCTTCAATCATTTCAGGACGTTTTTCAATGGCAAAAATCAATGAATATTGTAAATGCACAAACAGTAATTTCTCCGCATTGCAAGGTGCAATTCTGAAATTTTTTGCTTTTTCCTGCTCCTCTTAGCATGATAAAGAAGATTCAAAGAGAGTGAGATGCCAGCTCCTTTCAGTCAGTCAGTAGCTTCAATCATTTCTGGACGTTTTTCAATGGCAAAAATCAATGAATATTGTAAATGCACAAAGAGTAATTTCTCCGCATTGCAAGGTGCAATTCTGAAATTTTTTGCTTTTTCCTGCTCCTCTTAGCATGATAAAGAAGATTCAAAGAGAGTGAGATGCCAGCTCCTTTCATTCAGTCAGTAGCTTCAAACATTTCAGGTATATGAATAACATGATGTTTTTCAATGGCAAAAATCAATGAATATTGTAAATGCACAAACAGTAATTTCTCCGCATTGCAAGGTGCCATTCTGAAATTTTTTGCTTTTTCCTGCTCCTCTTAGCATGATAAAGAAGATTCAAAGAGAGTGAGATGCCAGCTCCTTTCATTCAGTCAGTAGCTTCAATCATTTCTGGACGTTTTTCAATGGCAAAAATCATTGAATATTGTAAATGCACAAACAGTAATTTCTCCGCATTGCAAGGTGCAATTCTGAAATTTTTTGCTTTTTCCTGCTCCTCTTAGCATGATAAAGAAGATTCAAAGAGAGTGAGATGCCAACTCCTTTCATTCAGTCAGTAGCTTCAATCATTTCTGGTATATGAATAACATGATGTTTTTCAATGGCAAAAATCAATGAATATTGTAAATGCACAAACAGTAATTTCTCCGCATTGCAAGGTGCAATTCTGAAATTTTTTGCTTTTTCCTGCTCCTCTAAGCATGATAAAGAAGATTCAAAGAGAGTGAGATGCCAGCTCCTTTCATTCAGTCAGTAGCTTCAATCATTTCTGGACGTTTTTCAATGGCAAAAATCAATGAATATTGTAAATGCACAAACAGTAATTTCTCCGCATTGCAAGGTGCAATTCTGAAATTTTTTGCTTTTTCCTGCTCCTCTTAGCATGATAAACAAGATTCAAAGAGAGTGAGATGCCAGCTCCTTTCATTCAGTCAGTAGCTTCAATCATTTCTGGACGTTTTTCAATGGCAAAAATCAATGAATATTGTAAATGCACAAACAGTAATTTCTCCGCATTGCAAGGTGCAATTCTGAAATTTTTTGCTTTTTCCTGCTCCTCTTATCATGATAAAGAAGATTCAAAGAGAGTGAGATGCCAGCTCCTTTCATTCAGTCAGTAGCTTCAATCATTTCTGGACGTTTTTCAATGGCAAAAATCAATGAATATTGTAAATGCACAAACAGTAATTTCTCCGCATTGCAAGGTGCAATTCTGAAATTTTTTGCTTTTTCCTGCTCCTCTTAGCAAGATAAAGAAGATTCAAAGAGAGTGAGATGCCAGCTCCTTTCATTCAGTCAGTAGCTTCAAACATTTCTGGTATATGAATAACATGATGTTTTTCAATGGCAAAAATCAATGAATATTGTAAATGCACAAACAGTAATTTCTCCGCATTGCAAGGTGCAATTCTGAAATTTTTTGCTTTTTCCTGCTCCTCTTAGCATGATAAAGAAGATTCAAAGAGAGTGAGATGCCAGCTCCTTTCATTCAGTCAGTAGCTTCAATCATTTCTGGACGTTTTTCAATGGCAAAAATCATTGAATATTGTAAATGCACAAACAGTAATTTCTCCGCATTGCAAGGTGCAATTCTGAAATTTTTTGCTTTTTCCTGCTCCTCTTAGCATGATAAACAAGATTCAAAGAGAGTGAGATGCCAGCTCCTTTCATTCAGTCAGTAGCTTCAATCATTTCTGGACGTTTTTCAATGGCAAAAATCAATGAATATTGTAAATGCACAAACAGTAATTTCTCCGCATTGCAAGGTGCAATTCTGAAATTTTTTGCTTTTTCCTGCTCCTCTTAGCATGATAAAGAAGATTCAAAGAGAGTGAGATGCCAGCTCCTTTCATTCAGTCAGTAGCTTCAAACATTTCTGGTATATGAATAACATGATGTTTTTCAATGGCAAAAATCAATGAATATTGTAAATGCACAAACAGTAATTTCTCCGCATTGAAAGGTGCAATTCTGAAATTTTTTGCTTTTTCCTGCTCCTCTTAGCATGATAAAGAAGATTCAAAGAGAGTGAGATGCCAGCTCCTTTCATTCAGTCAGTAGCTTCAAACATTTCTGGTATATGAATAACATGATGTTTTTCAATGGCAAAAATCAATGAATATTGTAAATGCACAAACAGTAATTTCTCCGCATTGCAAGGTGCAATTCTGAAATTTTTTGCTTTTTCCTGCTCCTCTTAGCATGATAAAGAAGATTCAAAGAGAGTGAGATGCCAGCTCCTTTCATTCAGTCAGTAGCTTCAATCATTTCTGGACGTTTTTCAATGGCAAAAATCAATGAATATTGTAAATGCACAAACAGTAATTTCTCCGCATTTCAAGGTGCAATTCTGAAATTTTTTGCTTTTTCCTGCTCCTCTTAGCATGATAAACAAGATTCAAAGAGAGTGAGATGCCAGCTCCTTTCATTCAGTCAGTAGCTTCAATCATTTCTGGACGTTTTTCAATGGCAAAAATCAATGAATATTGTAAATGCACAAACAGTAATTTCTCCGCATTGCAAGGTGCAATTCTGAAATTTTTTGCTTTTTCCTGCTCCTCTTAGCATGATAAAGAAGATTCAAAGAGAGTGAGATGCCAGCTCCTTTCATTCAGTCAGTAGCTTCAAACATTTCTGGTATATGAATAACATGATGTTTTTCAATGGCAAAAATCAATGAATATTGTAAATGCACAAACAGTAATTTCTCCGCATTGCAAGGTGCAATTCTGAAATTTTTTGCTTTTTCCTGCTCCTCTTAGCATGATAAAGAAGATTCAAAGAGAGTGAGATGCCAGCTCCTTTCATTCAGTCAGTAGCTTCAATCATTTCTGGACGTTTTTCAATGGCAAAAAATCAATGAATATTGTAAATGCACAAACAGTAATTTCTCCGCATTGCAAGGTGCAATTCTGAAATTTTTTGCTTTTTCCTGCTCCTCTTAGCATGATAAAGAAGATTCAAAGAGAGTGAGATGCCAGCTCCTTTCATTCAGTCAGTAGCTTCAATCATTTCTGGACATTTTTCAATGGCAAAAATCAATGAATATTGTAAATGCACAAAGAGTAATCTCTCCGCATTGCAAGGTGCAATTCTGAAATTTTTTGCTTTTTCCTGCTCCTCTTAGCATGATAAAGAAGATTCAAAGAGAGTGAGATGCCAGCTACTTTCATTCAGTCAGTAGCTTCAAACATTTCTGGTATATGAATAACATGATGTTTTTCAATGGCAAAAATCAATGAATATTGTAAATGCACAAACAGTAATTTCTCCGCATTGCAAGGTGCAATTCTGAAATTTTTTGCTTTTTCCTGCTCCTCTTAGCATGATAAAGAAGATTCAAAGAGAGTGAGATGCCAGCTCCTTTCATTCAGTCAGTAGCTTCAATCATTTCTGGACGTTTTTCAATGGCAAAAATCATTGAATATTGTAAATGCACAAACAGTAATTTCTCCGCATTGCAAGGTGCAATTCTGAAATTTTTTGCTTTTTCCTCCTCCTCTTAGCATGATAAAGAAGATTCAAAGAGAGTGAGATGCCAGCTCCTTTCATTCAGTCAGTAGCTTCAATCATTTCTGGTATATGAATAACATGATGTTTTTCAATGGCAAAAATCAATGAATATTGTAAATGCACAAACAGTAATTTCTCCGCATTGCAAGGTGCAATTCTGAAATTTTTTGCTTTTTCCTGCTCCTCTAAGCATGATAAAGAAGATTCAAAGAGAGTGAGATGCCAGCTCCTTTCATTCAGTCAGTAGCTTCAATCATTTCTGGACATTTTTCAATGGCAAAAATCAATGAATATTGTAAATGCACAAACAGTAATTTCTCCGCATTGCAAGGTGCAATTCTGAAATTTTTTGCTTTTTCCTGCTCCTCTTAGCATGATAAAGAAGATTCAAAGAGAGTGAGATGCCAGCTCCTTTCATTCAGTCAGTAGCTTCAAACATTTCTGGTATATGAATAACATGATGTTTTTCAATGGCAAAAATCAATGAATATTGTAAATGCACAAACAGTAATTTCTCCGCATTGAAAGGTGCAATTCTGAAATTTTTTGCTTTTTCCTGCTCCTCTTAGCATGATAAAGAAGATTCAAAGAGAGTGAGATGCCAGCTCCTTTCATTCAGTCAGTAGCTTCAATCATTTCTGGACGTTTTTCAATGGCAAAAATCAATGAATATTGTAAATGCACAAACAGTAATTTCTCCGCATTGCAAGGTGCAATTCTGAAATTTTTTGCTTTTTCCTGCTCCTCTTAGCATGATAAAGAAGTTTCAAAGAGAGTGAGATGCCAGCTCCTTTCATTCAGTCAGTAGCTTCAATCATTTCTGGACGTTTTTCAATGGCAAAAATCATTGAATATTGTAAATGCACAAACAGTAATTTCTCCGCATTGCAAAGTGCAATTCTGAAATTTTTTGCTTTTTCCTGCTCCTCTTAGCATGATAAAGAAGATTCAAAGAGAGTGAGATGCCAGCTCCTTTCATTCAGTCAGTAGCTTCAAACATTTCTGGTATATGAATAACATGATGTTTTTCAATGGCAAAAATCAATGAATATTGTAAATGCACAAACAGTAATTTCTCCGCATTGCAAGGTGCAATTCTGAAATTTTTTGCTTTTTCCTGCTCCTCTTAGCATGATAAAGAAGATTCAAAGAGAGTGAGATGCCAGCTCCTTTCATTCAGTCAGTAGCTTCAATCATTTCTGGACATTTTTCAATGGCAAAAATCAATGAATATTGTAAATGCACAAACAGTAATTTCTCCGCATTTCAAGGTGCAATTCTGAAATTTTTTGCTTTTTCCTGCTCCTCTTAGCATGATAAACAAGATTCAAAGAGAGTGAGATGCCAGCTCCTTTCATTCAGTCAGTAGCTTCAATCATTTCTGGACGTTTTTCAATGGCAAAAATCAATGAATATTGTAAATGCACAAACAGTAATTTCTCCGCATTGCAAGGTGCAATTCTGAAATTTTTTGCTTTTTCCTGCTCCTCTTAGCATGATAAAGAAGATTCAAAGAGAGTGAGATGCCAGCTCCTTTCATTCAGTCAGTAGCTTCAAACATTTCTGGTATATGAATAACATGATGTTTTTCAATGGCAAAAATCAATGAATATTGTAAATGCACAAACAGTAATTTCTCCGCATTGCAAGGTGCAATTCTGAAATTTTTTGCTTTTTCCTGCTCCTCTTAGCATGATAAAGAAGATTCAAAGAGAGTGAGATGCCAGCTCCTTTCATTCAGTCAGTAGCTTCAATCATTTCTGGACGTTTTTCAATGGCAAAAATCAATGAATATTGTAAATGCACAAACAGTAATTTCTCCGCATTGCAAGGTGCAATTCTGAAATTTTTTGCTTTTTCCTGCTCCTCTTAGCATGATAAAGAAGATTCAAAGAGAGTGAGATGCCAGCTCCTTTCATTCAGTCAGTAGCTTCAATCATTTCTGGACATTTTTCAATGGCAAAAATCAATGAATATTGTAAATGCACAAAGAGTAATCTCTCCGCATTGCAAGGTGCAATTCTGAAATTTTTTGCTTTTTCCTGCTCCTCTTAGCATGATAAAGAAGATTCAAAGAGAGTGAGATGCCAGCTCCTTTCATTCAGTCAGTAGCTTCAAACATTTCTGGTATATGAATAACATGATGTTTTTCAATGGCAAAAATCAATGAATATTGTAAATGCACAAACAGTAATTTCTCCGCATTGCAAGGTGCAATTCTGAAATTTTTTGCTTTTTCCTGCTCCTCTTAGCATGATAAAGAAGATTCAAAGAGAGTGAGATGCCAGCTCCTTTCATTCAGTCAGTAGCTTCAATCATTTCTGGACGTTTTTCAATGGCAAAAATCATTGAATATTGTAAATGCACAAACAGTAATTTCTCCGCATTGCAAGGTGCAATTCTGAAATTTTTTGCTTTTTCCTCCTCCTCTTAGCATGATAAAGAAGATTCAAAGAGAGTGAGATGCCAGCTCCTTTCATTCAGTCAGTAGCTTCAATCATTTCTGGTATATGAATAACATGAGGTTTTTCAATGGCAAAAATCAATGAATATTGTAAATGCACAAACAGTAATTTCTCCGCATTGCAAGGTGCAATTCTGAAATTTTTTGCTTTTTCCTGCTCCTCTAAGCATGATAAAGAAGATTCAAAGAGAGTGAGATGCCAGCTCCTTTCATTCAGTCAGTAGCTTCAATCATTTCTGGACATTTTTCAATGGCAAAAATCAATGAATATTGTAAATGCACAAACAGTAATTTCTCCGCATTGCAAGGTGCAATTCTGAAATTTTTTGCTTTTTCCTGCTCCTCTTAGCATGATAAACAAGATTCAAAGAGAGTGAGATGCCAGCTCCTTTCATTCAGTCAGTAGCTTCAATCATTTCTGGACGTTTTTCAATGGCAAAAATCAATGAATATTGTAAATGCACAAACAGTAATTTCTCCGCATTGCAAGGTGCAATTCTGAAATTTTTTGCTTTTTCCTGCTCCTCTTATCATGATAAAGAAGATTCAAAGAGAGTGAGATGCCAGCTCCTTTCATTCAGTCAGTAGCTTCAATCATTTCTGGACGTTTTTCAATGGCAAAAATCAATGAATATTGTAAATGCACAAACAGTAATTTCTCCGCATTGCAAGGTGCAATTCTGAAATTTTTTGCTTTTTCCTGCTCCTCTTATCATGATAAAGAAGATTCAAAGAGAGTGAGATGCCAGCTCCTTTCATTCAGTCAGTAGCTTCAATCATTTCTGGACGTTTTTCAATGGCAAAAATCAATGAATATTGTAAATGCACAAACAGTAATTTCTCCGCATTGCAAGGTGCAATTCTGAAATTTTTTGCTTTTTCCTGCTCCTCTTAGCAAGATAAAGAAGATTCAAAGAGAGTGAGATGCCAGCTCCTTTCATTCAGTCAGTAGCTTCAAACATTTCTGGTATATGAATAACATGATGTTTTTCAATGGCAAAAATCAGTGAATATTGTAAATGCACAAACAGTAATTTCTCCGCATTGCAAGGTGCAATTCTGAAATTTTTTGCTTTTTCCTGCTCCTCTTAGCATGATAAAGAAGATTCAAAGAGAGTGAGATGCCAGCTCCTTTCATTCAGTCAGTAGCTTCAATCATTTCTGGACGTTTTTCAATGGCAAAAATCATTGAATATTGTAAATGCACAAACAGTAATTTCTCCGCATTGCAAGGTGCAATTCTGAAATTTTTTGCTTTTTCCTGCTCCTCTTAGCATGATAAACAAGATTCAAAGAGAGTGAGATGCCAGCTCTTTTCATTCAGTCAGTAGCTTCAATCATTTCTGGACGTTTTTCAATGGCAAAAATCAATGAATATTGTAAATGCACAAACAGTAATTTCTCCGCATTGCAAGGTGCAATTCTGAAATTTTTTGCTTTTTCCTGCTCCTCTTAGCATGATAAAGAAGATTCAAAGAGAGTGAGATGCCAGCTCCTTTCATTCAGTCAGTAGCTTCAAACATTTCTGGTATATGAATAACATGATGTTTTTCAATGGCAAAAATCAATGAATATTGTAAATGCACAAACAGTAATTTCTCCGCATTGAAAGGTGCAATTCTGAAATTTTTTGCTTTTTCCTGCTCCTCTTAGCATGATAAAGAAGATTCAAAGAGAGTGAGATGCCAGCTCCTTTCATTCAGTCAGTAGCTTCAATAATTTCTGGACGTTTTTCAATGGCAAAAATCATTGAACATTGTAAATGCACAAACAGTAATTTCTCCGCATTGCAAGGTGCAATTCTGAAATTTTTTGCTTTTTCCTGCTCCTCTTAGCATGATAAACAAGATTCAAAGAGAGTGAGATGCCAGCTCCTTTCATTCAGTCAGTAGCTTCAATCATTTCTGGACGTTTTTCAATGGCAAAAATCAATGAATATTGTAAATGCACAAACAGTAATTTCTCCGCATTGCAAGGTGCAATTCTGAAATTTTTTGCTTTTTTCTGCTCCTCTTAGCATGATAAAGAAGATTCAAAGAGAGTGAGATGCCAGCTCCTTTCATTCAGTCAGTAGCTTCGAACATTTCTGGTATATGAATAACATGATGTTTTTCAATGGCAAAAATCAATGAATATTGTAAATGCACAAACAGTAATTTCTCCGCATTGCAAGGTGCAATTTTGAAATTTTTTGCTTTTTCCTGCTCCTCTTAGCATGATAAATAAGATTCAGAGAGTGAGATGCCAGCTCCTTTCATTCAGTCAGTAGCTTCAATCATTTCTGGACGTTTTTCAATGGCAAAAATCAATGAATATTGTAAATGCACAAACAGTAATTTCTCCGCATTGCAAGGTGCAATTCTGAAATTTTTTGCTTTTTCCTGCTCCTCTTAGCATGATAAACAAGATTCAAAGAGAGTGAGATGCCAGCTCCTTTCATTCAGTCAGTAGCTTCAATCATTTCTGGACGTTTTTCAATGGCAAAAATCAATGAATATTGTAAATGCACAAACAGTAATTTCTCCGCATTGCAAGGTGCAATTCTGAAATTTTTTGCTTTTTTCTGCTCCTCTTAGCATGATAAAGAAGATTCAAAGAGAGTGAGATGCCAGCTCCTTTCATTCAGTCAGTAGCTTCGAACATTTCTGGTATATGAATAACATGATGTTTTTCAATGGCAAAAATCAATGAATATTGTAAATGCACAAACAGTAATTTCTCCGCATTGCAAGGTGCAATTCTGAAATTTTTTGCTTTTTCCTGCTCCTCTTAGCATGATAAATAAGATTCAGAGAGTGAGATGCCAGCTCCTTTCATTCAGTCAGTAGCTTCAATCATTTCTGGACGTTTTTCAATGGCAAAAATCAATGAATATTGTAAATGCACAAACAGTAATTTCTCCGCATTGCAAGGTGCAATTCTGAATTTTTTTTCTTTTTCCTGCTCCTCTTAGCAAGATAAACAAGATTCAAAGAGAGTGAGAAGCCAGCTCCTTTCATTCAGTCAGTAGCTTCAATCATTTCTGGACGTTTTTCAATGGCAAAAATCAATGAATATTGTAAATGCACAAACAGTAATTTCTCCGCATTGCAAGGTGCAATTCTGAAATTTTTTGCTTTTTCCTGCTCCTCTTAGCATGATAAACAAGATTCAAAGAGAATGAGATGCCAGCTCCTTTCATTCAGTCAGTAGCTTCAATCATTTCTGGACGTTTTTCAATGGCAAAAATCAATGAATATTGTAAATGCACAAACAGTAATTTCTCCGCATTGCAAGGTGCAATTCTGAAATTTTTTGCTTTTTCCTGCTCCTCTTAGCATGATAAAGAAGATTCAAAGAGAGTGAGATGCCAGCTCCTTGCATTCAGTCAGTAGCTTCAAACATTTCTGGTATATGAATAACATGATGTTTTTCAATGGCAAAAATCAATGAATATTGTAAATGCACAAACAGTAATTTCTCCGCATTGCAAGGTGCAATTCTGAAATTTTTTGCTTTTTCCTGCTCCTCTTAGCATGATAAAGAAGATTCAAAGAGAGTGAGATGCCAGCTCCTTTCATTCAGTCAGTAGCTTCAATCATTTCTGGATGTTTTTCAATGGCAAAAATCAATGAATATTGTAAATGCACAAACAGTAATTTCTCCGCATTGCAAGGTGCAATTCTGAATTTTTTTGCTTTTTCCTGCTCCTCTTAGCATGATAAAGAAGATTCAAAGAGAGTGAGATGCCAGCTCCTTTCATTCAGTCAGTAGCTTCAAACATTTCTGGTATATGAATAACATGATGTTTTTCAATGGCAAAAATCAATGAATATTGTAAATGCACAAACAGTAATTTCTCCGCATTGCAAGGTGCAATTCTGAAATTTTTTGCTTTTTCCTGCTCCTCTTAGCATGATAAAGAAGATTCAAAGAGAGTGAGATGCCAGCTCCTTTCATTCAGTCAGTAGCTTCAATCATTTCTGGACGTTTTTCAATGGCAAAAATCAATGAATATTGTAAATGCACAAACAGTAATTTCTCCGCATTGCAAGGTGCAATTCTGAAATTTTTTGCTTTTTCCTGCTCCTCTTATCATGATAAAGAAGATTCAAAGAGAGTGAGATGCCAGCTCCTTTCATTCAGTCAGTAGCTTCAATCATTTCTGGACGTTTTTCAATGGCAAAAATCAATGAATATTGTAAATGCACAAACAGTAATTTCTCCGCATTGCAAGGTGCAATTCTGAAATTTTTTGCTTTTTCCTGCTCCTCTTATCATGATAAAGAAGATTCAAAGAGAGTGAGATGCCAGCTCCTTTCATTCAGTCAGTAGCTTCAATCATTTCTGGACGTTTTTCAATGGCAAAAATCAATGAATATTGTAAATGCACAAACAGTAATTTCTCCGCATTGCAAGGTGCAATTCTGAAATTTTTTGCTTTTTCCTGCTCCTCTTAGCATGATAAAGAAGATTCAAAGAGAGTGAGATGCCAGCTCCTTTCATTCAGTCAGTAGCTTCAAACATTTCTGGTATATGAATAACATGATGTTTTTCAATGGCAAAAATCAATGAATATTGTAAATGCACAAACAGTAATTTCTCCGCATTGCAAGGTGCAATTCTGAAATTTTTTGCTTTTTCCTGCTCCTCTTAGCATGATAAAGAAGATTCAAAGAGAGTGAGATGCCAGCTCCTTTCATTCAGTCAGTAGCTTCAATCATTTCTGGACGTTTTTCAATGGCAAAAATCATTGAATATTGTAAATGCACAAACAGTAATTTCTCCGCATTGCAAGGTGCAATTCTGAAATTTTTTGCTTTTTCCTGCTCCTCTTAGCATGATAAACAAGATTCAAAGAGAGTGAGATGCCAGCTCCTTTCATTCAGTCAGTAGCTTCAATCATTTCTGGACGTTTTTCAATGGCAAAAATCAATGAATATTGTAAATGCACAAACAGTAATTTCTCCGCATTGCAAGGTGCAATTCTGAAATTTTTTGCTTTTTCCTGCTCCTCTTAGCATGATAAAGAAGATTCAAAGAGAGTGAGATGCCAGCTCCTTTCATTCAGTCAGTAGCTTCAAACATTTCTGGTATATGAATAACATGATGTTTTTCAATGGCAAAAATCAATGAATATTGTAAATGCACAAACAGTAATTTCTCCGCATTGAAAGGTGCAATTCTGAAATTTTTTGCTTTTTCCTGCTCCTCTTAGCATGATAAAGAAGATTCAAAGAGAGTGAGATGCCAGCTCCTTTCATTCAGTCAGTAGCTTCAATCATTTCTGGACGTTTTTCAATGGCAAAAATCAATGAATATTGTAAATGCACAAACAGTAATTTCTCCGCATTGCAAGGTGCAATTCTGAAATTTTTTGCTTTTTCCTGCTCCTCTTAGCATGATAAAGAAGATTCAAAGAGAGTGAGATGCCAGCTCCTTGCATTCAGTCAGTAGCTTCAAACATTTCTGGTATATGAATAACATGATGTTTTTCAATGGCAAAAATCAATGAATATTGTAAATGCACAAACAGTAATTTCTCCGCATTGCAAGGTGCAATTCTGAAATTTTTTGCTTTTTCCTGCTCCTCTTAGCATGATAAAGAAGATTCAAAGAGAGTGAGATGCCAGCTCCTTTCATTCAGTCAGTAGCTTCAATCATTTCTGGACGTTTTTCAATGGCAAAAATCAATGAATATTGTAAATGCACAAACAGTAATTTCTCCGCATTGCAAGGTGCAATTCTGAATTTTTTTGCTTTTTCCTGCTCCTCTTAGCATGATAAAGAAGATTCAAAGAGAGTGAGATGCCAGCTCCTTTCATTCAGTCAGTAGCTTCAAACATTTCTGGTATATGAATAACATGATGTTTTTCAATGGCAAAAATCAATGAATATTGTAAATGCACAAACAGTAATTTCTCCGCATTGCAAGGTGCAATTCTGAAATTTTTTGCTTTTTCCTGCTCCTCTTAGCATGATAAAGAAGATTCAAAGAGAGTGAGATGCCAGCTCCTTTCATTCAGTCAGTAGCTTCAATCATTTCTGGACGTTTTTCAATGGCAAAAATCAATGAATATTGTAAATGCACAAACAGTAATTTCTCCGCATTGCAAGGTGCAATTCTGAAATTTTTTGCTTTTTCCTGCTCCTCTTATCATGATAAAGAAGATTCAAAGAGAGTGAGATGCCAGCTCCTTTCATTCAGTCAGTAGCTTCAATCATTTCTGGACGTTTTTCAATGGCAAAAATCAATGAATATTGTAAATGCACAAACAGTAATTTCTCCGCATTGCAAGGTGCAATTCTGAAATTTTTTGCTTTTTCCTGCTCCTCTTATCATGATAAAGAAGACTCAAAGAGAGTGAGATGCCAGCTCCTTTCATTCAGTCAGTAGCTTCAATCATTTCTGGACGTTTTTCAATGGCAAAAATCAATGAATATTGTAAATGCACAAACAGTAATTTCTCCGCATTGCAAGGTGCAATTCTGAAATTTTTTGCTTTTTCCTGCTCCTCTTAGCATGATAAAGAAGATTCAAAGAGAGTGAGATGCCAGCTCCTTTCATTCAGTCAGTAGCTTCAAACATTTCTGGTATATGAATAACATGATGTTTTTCAATGGCAAAAATCAATGAATATTGTAAATGCACAAACAGTAATTTCTCCGCATTGCAAGGTGCAATTCTGAAATTTTTTGCTTTTTCCTGCTCCTCTTAGCATGATAAAGAAGATTCAAAGAGAGTGAGATGCCAGCTCCTTTCATTCAGTCAGTAGCTTCAATCATTTCTGGACGTTTTTCAATGGCAAAAATCATTGAATATTGTAAATGCACAAACAGTAATTTCTCCGCATTGCAAGGTGCAATTCTGAAATTTTTTGCTTTTTCCTGCTCCTCTTAGCATGATAAACAAGATTCAAAGAGAGTGAGATGCCAGCTCCTTTCATTCAGTCAGTAGCTTCAATCATTTCTGGACGTTTTTCAATGGCAAAAATCAATGAATATTGTAAATGCACAAACAGTAATTTCTCCGCATTGCAAGGTGCAATTCTGAAATTTTTTGCTTTTTCCTGCTCCTCTTAGCATGATAAAGAAGATTCAAAGAGAGTGAGATGCCAGCTCCTTTCATTCAGTCAGTAGCTTCAAACATTTCTGGTATATGAATAACATGATGTTTTTCAATGGCAAAAATCAATGAATATTGTAAATGCACAAACAGTAATTTCTCCGCATTGAAAGGTGCAATTCTGAAATTTTTTGCTTTTTCCTGCTCCTCTTAGCATGATAAAGAAGATTCAAAGAGAGTGAGATGCCAGCTCCTTTCATTCAGTCAGTAGCTTCAATCATTTCTGGACGTTTTTCAATGGCAAAAATCAATGAATATTGTAAATGCACAAATAGTAATTTCTCCGCATTGCAAGGTGCAATTCTGAATTTTTTGCTTTTTCCTGCTCCTCTTAGCATGATAAACAAGATTCAAAGAGAGTGAGATGCCAGCTCCTTTCATTCAGTCAGTAGCTTCAATCATTTCTGGACGTTTTTCAATGGCAAAAATCAATGAATATTGTAAATGCACAAACAGTAATTTCTCCGCATTGCAAGGTGCAATTCTGAAATTTTTTGCTTTTTTCTGCTCCTCTTAGCATGATAAAGAAGATTCAAAGAGAGTGAGATGCCAGCTCCTTTCATTCAGTCAGTAGCTTCGAACATTTCTGGTATATGAATAACATGATGTTTTTCAATGGCAAAAATCAATGAATATTGTAAATGCACAAACAGTAATTTCTCCGCATTGCAAGGTGCAGTTCTGAAATTTTTTGCTTTTTCCTGCTCCTCTTAGCATGATAAATAAGATTCAGAGAGTGAGATGCCAGCTCCTTTCATTCAGTCAGTAGCTTCAATCATTTCTGGACGTTTTTCAATGGCAAAAATCAATGAATATTGTAAATGCACAAACAGTAATTTCTCCGCATTGCAAGGTGCAATTCTTAAATTTTTTGCTTTTTCCTGCTCCTCTTAGCATGATAAACAATATTCAAAGAGAGTGAGATGCCAGCTCCTTTCATTCAGTCAGTAGCTTCAATCATTTCTGGACGTTTTTCAATGGCAAAAATCAATGAATATTGTAAATGCACAAACAGTAATTTCTCCGCATTGCAAGGTGCAATTCTGAAATTTTTTGCTTTTTTCTGCTCCTCTTAGCATGATAAAGAAGATTCAAAGAGAGTGAGATGCCAGCTCCTTTCATTCAGTCAGTAGCTTCGAACATTTCTGGTATATGAATAACATGATGTTTTTCAATGGCAAAAATCAATGAATATTGTAAATGCACAAACAGTAATTTCTCCGCATTGCAAGGTGCAATTCTGAAATTTTTTGCTTTTTCCTGCTCCTCTTAGCATGATAAATAAGATTCAGAGAGTGAGATGCCAGCTCCTTTCATTCAGTCAGTAGCTTCAATCATTTCTGGACGTTTTTCAATGGCAAAAATCAATGAATATTGTAAATGCACAAACAGTAATTTCTCCGCATTGCAAGGTGCAATTCTGAAATTTTTTTCTTTTTCCTGCTCCTCTTAGCAAGATAAACAAGATTCAAAGAGAGTGAGAGGCCAGCTCCTTTCATTCAGTCAGTAGCTTCAATCATTTCTGGACGTTTTTCAATGGCAAAAATCAATGAATATTGTAAATGCACAAACAGTAATTTCTCCGCATTGCAAGGTGCAATTCTGAATTTTTTGCTTTTTCCTGCTCCTCTTAGCATGATAAACAAGATTCAAAGAGAGTGAGATGCCAGCTCCTTTCATTCAGTCAGTAGCTTCAATCATTTCTGGACGTTTTTCAATGGCAAAAATCAATGAATATTGTAAATGCACAAACAGTAATTTCTCCGCATTGCAAGGTGCAATTCTGAAATTTTTTGCTTTTTTCTGCTCCTCTTAGCATGATAAAGAAGATTCAAAGAGAGTGAGATGCCAGCTCCTTTCATTCAGTCAGTAGCTTTGAACATTTCTGGTATATGAATAACATGATGTTTTTCAATGGCAAAAATCAATGAATATTGTAAATGCACAAACAGTAATTTCTCCGCATTGCAAGGTGCAGTTCTGAAATTTTTTGCTTTTTCCTGCTCCTCTTAGCATGATAAATAAGATTCAGAGAGTGAGATGCCAGCTCCTTTCATTCAGTCAGTAGCTTCAATCATTTCTGGACGTTTTTCAATGGCAAAAATCAATGAATATTGTAAATGCACAAACAGTAATTTCTCCGCATTGCAAGGTGCAATTCTTAAATTTTTTGCTTTTTCCTGCTCCTCTTAGCATGATAAACAATATTCAAAGAGAGTGAGATGCCAGCTCCTTTCATTCAGTCAGTAGCTTCAATCATTTCTGGACGTTTTTCAATGGCAAAAATCAATGAATATTGTAAATGCACAAACAGTAATTTCTCCGCATTGCAAGGTGCAATTCTGAAATTTTTTGCTTTTTTCTGCTCCTCTTAGCATGATAAAGAAGATTCAAAGAGAGTGAGATGCCAGCTCCTTTCATTCAGTCAGTAGCTTCGAACATTTCTGGTATATGAATAACATGATGTTTTTCAATGGCAAAAATCAATGAATATTGTAAATGCACAAACAGTAATTTCTCCGCATTGCAAGGTGCAATTCTGAAATTTTTTGCTTTTTCCTGCTCCTCTTAGCATGATAAATAAGATTCAGAGAGTGAGATGCCAGCTCCTTTCATTCAGTCAGTAGCTTCAATCATTTCTGGACGTTTTTCAATGGCAAAAATCAATGAATATTGTAAATGCACAAACAGTAATTTCTCCGCATTGCAAGGTGCAATTCTGAAATTTTTTTCTTTTTCCTGCTCCTCTTAGCAAGATAAACAAGATTCAAAGAGAGTGAGAGGCCAGCTCCTTTCATTCATTCAGTAGCTTCAATCATTTCTGGACGTTTTTCAATGGCAAAAATCAATGAATATTGTAAATGCACAAACAGTAATTTCTCCGCATTGCAAGGTGCAATTCTGAAATTTTTTGCTTTTTCCTGCTCCTCTTAGCATGATAAACAAGATTCAAAGAGAATGAGATGCCAGCTCCTTTCATTCAGTCAGTAGCTTCAATCATTTCTGGACGTTTTTCAATGGCAAAAATCAATGAATATTGTAAATGCACAAACAGTAATTTCTCCGCATTGCAAGGTGCAATTCTGAAATTTTTTGCTTTTTCCTGCTCCTCTTAGCATGATAAATAAGATTCAGAGAGTGAGATGCCAGCTCCTTTCATTCAGTCAGTAGCTTCAATCATTTCTGGACGTTTTTCAATGGCAAAAATCAATGAATATTGTAAATGCACAAACAGTAATTTCTCCGCATTGCAAGGTGCAATTCTGAAATTTTTTGCTTTTTCCTGCTCCTCTTAGCATGATAAACAAGATTCAAAGAGAGTGAGATGCCAGCTCCTTTCATTCAGTCAGTAGCTTCAATCATTTCTGGACGTTTTTCAATGGCAAAAATCAATGAATATTGTAAATGCACAAACAGTAATTTCTCCGCATTGCAAGGTGCAATTCTGAAATTTTTTGCTTTTTTCTGCTCCTCTTAGCATGATAAAGAAGATTCAAAGAGAGTGAGATGTCAGCTCCTTTCATTCAGTCAGTAGCTTCGAACATTTCTGGTATATGAATAACATGATGTTTTTCAATGGCAAAAATCAATGAATATTGTAAATGCACAAACAGTAATTTCTCCGCATTGCAAGGTGCAATTCTGAAATTTTTTGCTTTTTCCTGCTCCTCTTAGCATGATAAATAAGATTCAGAGAGTGAGATGCCAGCTCCTTTCATTCAGTCAGTAGCTTCAATCATTTCTGGACGTTTTTCAATGGCAAAAATCAATGAATATTGTAAATGCACAAACAGTAATTTCTCCGCATTGCAAGGTGCAATTCTGAAATTTTTTTCTTTTTCCTGCTCCTCTTAGCAAGATAAACAAGATTCAAAGAGAGTGAGAGGCCAGCTCCTTTCATTCAGTCAGTAGCTTCAATCATTTCTGGACGTTTTTCAATGGCAAAAATCAATGAATATTGTAAATGCACAAACAGTAATTTCTCCGCATTGCAAGGTGCAATTCTGAAATTTTTTGCTTTTTCCTGCTCCTCTTAGCATGATAAACAAGATTCAAAGAGAATGAGATGCCAGCTCCTTTCATTCAGTCAGTAGCTTCAATCATTTCTGGACGTTTTTCAATGGCAAAAATCAATGAATATTGTAAATGCACAAACAGTAATTTCTCCGCATTGCAAGGTGCAATTCTGAAATTTTTTGCTTTTTCCTGCTCCTCTTAGCATGATAAAGAAGATTCAAAGAGAGTGAGATGCCAGCTCCTTTCATTCAGTCAGTAGCTTCAAACATTTCTGGTATATGAATAACATGATGTTTTTCAATGGCAAAAATCAATGAATATTGTAAATGCACAAACAGTAATTTCTCCGCATTGCAAGGTGCAATTCTGAAATTTTTTGCTTTTTCCTGCTCCTCTTAGCATGATAAAGAAGATTCAAAGAGAGTGAGATGCCAGCTCCTTTCATTCAGTCAGTAGCTTCAATCATTTCTGGACGTTTTTCAATGGCAAAAATCAATGAATATTGTAAATGCACAAACAGTAATTTCTCCGCATTGCAAGGTGCAATTCTGAATTTTTTTGCTTTTTCCTGCTCCTCTTAGCATGATAAAGAAGATTCAAAGAGAGTGAGATGCCAGCTCCTTTCATTCAGTCAGTAGCTTCAAACATTTCTGGTATATGAATAACATGATGTTTTTCAATGGCAAAAATCAATGAATATTGTAAATGCACAAACAGTAATTTCTCCGCATTGCAAGGTGCAATTCTGAAATTTTTTGCTTTTTCCTGCTCCTCTTAGCATGATAAAGAAGATTCAAAGAGAGTGAGATGCCAGCTCCTTTCATTCAGTCAGTAGCTTCAATCATTTCTGGACGTTTTTCAATGGCAAAAATCAATGAATATTGTAAATGCACAAACAGTAATTTCTCCGCATTGCAAGGTGCAATTCTGAATTTTTTTGCTTTTTCCTGCTCCTCTTAGCATGATAAACAAGATTCAAAGAGAGTGAGATGCCAGCTCCTTTCATTCAGTCAGTAGCTTCAATCATTTCTGGACGTTTTTCAATGGCAAAAATCAATGAATATTGTAAATGCACAAACAGTAATTTCTCCGCATTGCAAGGTGCAATTCTGAAATTTTTTGCTTTTTCCTGCTCCTCTTAGCATGATAAAGAAGATTCAAAGAGAGTGAGATTCCAGCTCCTTTCATTCAGTCAGTAGCTTCAAACATTTCTGGTATATGAATAACATGATGTTTTTCAATGGCAAAAATCAATGAATATTGTAAATGCACAAACAGTAATTTCTCCTCATTGCAAGGTGCAATTCTGAAATTTTTTGTTTTTCCTGCTCCTCTTAGCATGATAAAGAAGATTCAAAGAGAGTGAGATGCCAGCTCCTTTCATTCAGTCAGTAGCTTCAATCATTTCTGGACGTTTTTCAATGGCAAAAATCATTGAATATTGTAAATGCACAAACAGTAATTTCTCCGCATTGCAAGGTGCAATTCTGAAAATTTTTGCTTTTTCCTGCTCCTCTTAGCATGATAAAGAAGATTCAAAGAGAGTGAGATGCCAGCTCCTTTCATTCAGTCAGTAGCTTCAATCATTTCTGGTATATGAATAACATGATGTTTTTCAATGGCAAAAATCAATGAATATTGTAAATGCACAAACAGTAATTTCTCCGCATTGCAAGGTGCAATTCTGAAATTTTTTGCTTTTTCCTGCTCCTATTAGCATGATAAACAAGATTCAAAGAGAGATGCCAGCTCCTTTCATTCAGTCAGTAGCTTCAATCATTTCTGGACTTTTTCAATGGCAAAAATCAATGAATATTGTAAATGCACAAACAGTAATTTCTCCGCATTGCAAGGTGCAATTCTGAAATTTTTTGCTTTTTCCTGCTCCTCTTAGCATGATAAAGAAGATTCAAAGAGAGTGAGATGCCAGCTCCTTTCATTCAGTCAGTAGCTTCAAACATTTCTGGTATATGAATAACATGATGTTTTTCAATGGCAAAAATCAATGAATATTGTAAATGCACAAACAGTAATTTCTCCGCATTGCACGGTGCAATTCTGAAATTTTTTGCTTTTTCCTGCTCCTCTTAGCATGATAAAGAAGATTCAAAGAGAGTGAGATGCCAGCTCCTTTCATTCAGTCAGTAGCTTCAATCATTTCTGGACGTTTTTCAATGGCAAAAATCAATGAATATTGTAAATGCACAAACAGTAATTTCTCCGCATTGGAAGGTGCAATTCTGAAATTTTTTGCTTTTTCCTGCTCCTCTTAGCATGATAAAGAAGATTCAAAGAGAGTGAGATGCCAGCTCCTTTCATTCAGTCAGTAGCTACAATCATTTCTGGACGTTTTTCAATGGCAAAAATCAATGAATATTGTAAATGCACAAACAGTAATTTCTCCGCATTGCAAGGTGCAATTCTGAAATTTTTTGCTTTTTCCTGCTCCTCTTAGCATGATAAAGAAGATTCAAAGAGAGTGAGATGCCAGCTCCTTTCATTCAGTCAGTAGCTTCAATCAATTCTGGACGTTTTTCAATGGCAAAAATCATTGAATATTGTAAATGCACAAACAGTAATTTCTCCGCATTGCAAGGTGCAATTCTGAAATTTTTTGCTTTTTCCTGCTCCTCTTTGCATGATAAAGAAGATTCAAAGAGAGTGAGATGCCAGCTCCTTTCATTCAGTCAGTAGCTTCAATCATTTCTGGTATATGAATAACATGATGTTTTTCAATGGCAAAAATCAATGAATATTGTAAATGCACAAACAGTAATTTCTCCGCATTGCAAGGTGCAATTCTGAAATTTTTTGCTTTTTCCTGCTCCTCTTAGCATGATAAAGAAGATTCAAAGAGAGTGAGATGCCAGCTCCTTTCATTCAGTCAGTAGCTTCAATCATTTCTGGACGTTTTTCAATGGCAAAAATCAATGAATATTGTAAATGCACAAACAGTAATTTCTCCGCATTGCAAGGTGCAATTCTGAAATTTTTTGCTTTTTCCTGCTCCTCTTATCATGATAAACAAGATTCAAAGAGAGTGAGATGCCAGCTCCTTTCATTCAGTCAGTAGCTTCAATCATTTCTGGACGTTTTTCAATGGCAAAAATCAATGAATATTGTAAATGCACAAACAGTAATTTCTCCGCATTGCAAGGTGCAATTCTGAAATTTTTTGCTTTTTCCTGCTCCTCTTAGCATGATAAAGAAGATTCAAAGAGAGTGAGATGCCAGCTCCTTTCATTCAGTCAGTAGCTTCAAACATTTCTGGTATATGAATAACATGATGTTTTTCAATGGCAAAAATCAATGAATATTGTAAATGCACAAACAGTAATTTCTCCGCATTGCAAGGTGCAATTCTGAAATTTTTTGCTTTTTCCTGCTCCTCTTAGCATGATAAAGAAGATTCAAAGAGAGTGAGATGCCAGCTCCTTTCATTCAGTCAGTAGCTTCAATCATTTCTGGACGTTTTTCAATGGCAAAAATCAATGAATATTGTAAATGCACAAACAGTAATTTCTCCGCATTGCAAGGTGCAATTCTGAATTTTTTTGCTTTTTCCTGCTCCTCTTAGCATGATAAACAAGATTCAAAGAGAGTGAGATGCCAGCTCCTTTCATTCAGTCAGTAGCTTCAATCATTTCTGGACGTTTTTCAATGGCAAAAATCAATGAATATTGTAAATGCACAAACAGTAATTTCTCCGCATTGCAAGGTGCAATTCTGAAATTTTTTGCTTTTTCCTGCTCCTCTTAGCATGATAAAGAAGATTCAAAGAGAGTGAGATTCCAGCTCCTTTCATTCAGTCAGTAGCTTCAAACATTTCTGGTATATGAATAACATGATGTTTTTCAATGGCAAAAATCAATGAATATTGTAAATGCACAAACAGTAATTTCTCCTCATTGCAAGGTGCAATTCTGAAATTTTTTGTTTTTCCTGCTCCTCTTAGCATGATAAAGAAGATTCAAAGAGAGTGAGATGCCAGCTCCTTTCATTCAGTCAGTAGCTTCAATCATTTCTGGACGTTTTTCAATGGCAAAAATCATTGAATATTGTAAATGCACAAACAGTAATTTCTCCGCATTGCAAGGTGCAATTCTGAAAATTTTTGCTTTTTCCTGCTCCTCTTAGCATGATAAAGAAGATTCAAAGAGAGTGAGATGCCAGCTCCTTTCATTCAGTCAGTAGCTTCAATCATTTCTGGTATATGAATAACATGATGTTTTTCAATGGCAAAAATCAATGAATATTGTAAATGCACAAACAGTAATTTCTCCGCATTGCAAGGTGCAATTCTGAAATTTTTTGCTTTTTCCTGCTCCTATTAGCATGATAAACAAGATTCAAAGAGAGATGCCAGCTCCTTTCATTCAGTCAGTAGCTTCAATCATTTCTGGACTTTTTCAATGGCAAAAATCAATGAATATTGTAAATGCACAAACAGTAATTTCTCCGCATTGCAAGGTGCAATTCTGAAATTTTTTGCTTTTTCCTGCTCCTCTTAGCATGATAAAGAAGATTCAAAGAGAGTGAGATGCCAGCTCCTTTCATTCAGTCAGTAGCTTCAAACATTTCTGGTATATGAATAACATGATGTTTTTCAATGGCAAAAATCAATGAATATTGTAAATGCACAAACAGTAATTTCTCCGCATTGCACGGTGCAATTCTGAAATTTTTTGCTTTTTCCTGCTCCTCTTAGCATGATAAAGAAGATTCAAAGAGAGTGAGATGCCAGCTCCTTTCATTCAGTCAGTAGCTTCAATCATTTCTGGACGTTTTTCAATGGCAAAAATCAATGAATATTGTAAATGCACAAACAGTAATTTCTCCGCATTGGAAGGTGCAATTCTGAAATTTTTTGCTTTTTCCTGCTCCTCTTAGCATGATAAAGAAGATTCAAAGAGAGTGAGATGCCAGCTCCTTTCATTCAGTCAGTAGCTACAATCATTTCTGGACGTTTTTCAATGGCAAAAATCAATGAATATTGTAAATGCACAAACAGTAATTTCTCCGCATTGCAAGGTGCAATTCTGAATTTTTTTGCTTTTTCCTGCTCCTCTTAGCATGATAAAGAAGATTCAAAGAGAGTGAGATGCCAGCTCCTTTCATTCAGTCAGTAGCTTCAATCAATTCTGGACGTTTTTCAATGGCAAAAATCATTGAATATTGTAAATGCACAAACAGTAATTTCTCCGCATTGCAAGGTGCAATTCTGAAATTTTTTGCTTTTTCCTGCTCCTCTTTGCATGATAAAGAAGATTCAAAGAGAGTGAGATGCCAGCTCCTTTCATTCAGTCAGTAGCTTCAATCATTTCTGGTATATGAATAACATGATGTTTTTCAATGGCAAAAATCAATGAATATTGTAAATGCACAAACAGTAATTTCTCCGCATTGCAAGGTGCAATTCTGAAATTTTTTGCTTTTTCCTGCTCCTCTTAGCATGATAAAGAAGATTCAAAGAGAGTGAGATGCCAGCTCCTTTCATTCAGTCAGTAGCTTCAATCATTTCTGGACGTTTTTCAATGGCAAAAATCAATGAATATTGTAAATGCACAAACAGTAATTTCTCCGCATTGCAAGGTGCAATTCTGAAATTTTTTGCTTTTTCCTGCTCCTCTTAGCATGATAAACAAGATTCAAAGAGAGTGAGATGCCAGCTCCTTTCATTCAGTCAGTAGCTTCAATCATTTCTGGACGTTTTTCAATGGCAAAAATCAATAAATATTGTAAATGCACAAACAGTAATTTCTCCGCATTGCAAGGTGCAATTCTGAAATTTTTTGCTTTTTCCTGCTCCTCTTAGCATGATAAAGAAGATTCAAAGAGAGTGAGATGCCAGCTCCTTTCATTCAGTCAGTAGCTTCAAACATTTCTGGTATATGAATAACATGATGTTTTTCAATGGCAAAAATCAATGAATATTGTAAATGCACAAACAGTAATTTCTCCGCATTGCAAGGTGCAATTCTGAAATTTTTTGCTTTTTCCTGCTCCTCTTAGCATGATAAAGAAGATTCAAAGAGAGTGAGATGCCAGCTCCTTTCATTCAGTCAGTAGCTTCAATCATTTCTGGACATTTTCAATGGCAAAAATCAATGAATATTGTAAATGCACAAACAGTAATTTCTCCGCATTGCAAGGTGCAATTCTGAAATTTTTTGCTTTTTCCTGCTCCTCTTAGCATGATAAAGAAGATTCAAAGAGAGTGAGATGCCAGCTCCTTTCATTCAGTCAGTAGCTTCAAACATTTCTGGTATATGAATAACATGATGTTTTTCAATGGCAAAAATCAATGAATATTGTAAATGCACAAACAATAATTTCTCCGCATTGCAAGGTGCAATTCTGAAATTTTTTGCTTTTTCCTGCTCCTCTTAGCATGATAAAGAAGATTCAAAGAGAGTGAGATGCCAGCTCCTTTCATTCAGTCAGTAGCTTCAAACATTTCTGGTATATGAATAACATGATGTTTTTCAATGGCAAAAATCAATGAATATTGTAAATGCACAAACAGTAATTTCTCCGCATGGCAAGGTGCAATTCTGAAATTTTTTGCTTTTTCCTGCTCCTCTTAGCATGATAAAGAAGATTCAAAGAGAGTGAGATGCCAGCTCCTTTCATTCAGTCAGTAGCTTCAATCATTTCTGGACGTTTTTCAATGGCAAAAATCATTGAATATTGTAAATGCACAAACAGTAATTTCTCCGCATTGCAAGGTGCAATTCTGAAATTTTTTGCTTTTTCCTGCTCCTCTTAGCATGATAAAGAATATTCAAAGAGAGTGAGATGCCAGCTCCTTTCATTCAGTCAGTAGCTTCAATCATTTCTGGTATATGAATAACATGATGTTTTTCAATGGCAAAAATCAATGAATATTGTAAATGCACAAACAGTAATTTCTCCGCATTGCAAGGTGCAATTCTGAAATTTTTTGCTTTTTCCTGCTCCTCTTAGCATGATAAAGAAGATTCAAAGAGAGTGAGATGCCAGCTCCTTTCATTCAGTCAGTAGCTTCAAACATTTCTGGTATATGAATAACATGATGTTTTTCAATGGCAAAAATCAATGAATATTGTAAATGCACAAACAGTAATTTCTCCGCATTGCAAGGTGCAATTCTGAAATTTTTTGCTTTTTCCTGCTCCTCTTAGCATGATAAAGAAGATTCAAAGAGAGTGAGATGCCAGCTCCTTTCATTCAGTCAGTAGCTTCAATCATTTCTGGACGTTTTTCAATGGCAAAAATCATTGAATATTGTAAATGCACAAACAGTAATTTCTCCGCATTGCAAGGTGCAATTCTGAAATTTTTTGCTTTTTCCTGCTCCTCTTAGCATGATAAAGAATATTCAAAGAGAGTGAGATGCCAGCTCCTTTCATTCAGTCAGTAGCTTCAATCATTTCTGGTATATGAATAACATGATGTTTTTCAATGGCAAAAATCAATGAATATTGTAAATGCACAAACAGTAATTTCTCCGCATTGCAAGGTGCAATTCTGAAATTTTTTGCTTTTTCCTGCTCCTCTTAGCATGATAAAGAAGATTCAAAGAGAGTGAGATGCCAGCTCCTTTCATTCAGTCAGTAGCTTCAAACATTTCTGGTATATGAATAACATGATGTTTTTCAATGGCAAAAATCAATGAATATTGTAAATGCACAAACAGTAATTTCTCCGCATTGCAAGGTGCAATTCTGAAATTTTTTGCTTTTTCCTGCTCCTCTTAGCATGATAAAGAAGATTCAAAGAGAGTGAGATGCCTGCTCCTTTCATTCAGTCAGTAGCTTCAAACATTTCTGGTATATGAATAACATGATGTTTTTCAATGGCAAAAATCAATGAATATTGTAAATGCACAAACAGTAATTTCTCCGCATTGCAAGGTGCAATTATGAAATTTTTTGCTTTTTCCTGCTCCTCTTAGCATGATAAAGAAGATTCAAAGAGAGTGAGATGCCAGCTCCTTTCATTCAGTCAGTAGCTTCAATCATTTCTGGACATTTTTCAATGGCAAAAATCATTGAATATTGTAAATGCACAAACAGTAATTTCTCCGCATTGCAAGGTGCAATTCTGAAATTTTTTGCTTTTTCCTGCTCCTCTTAGCATGATAAAGAATATTCAAAGAGAGTGAGATGCCAGCTCCTTTCATTCAGTCAGTAGCTTCAATCATTTCTGGTATATGAATAACATGATGTTTTTCAATGGCAAAAATCAATGAATATTGTAAATGCACAAACAGTAATTTCTCCGCATTGCAAGGTGCAATTCTGAAATTTTTTGCTTTTTCCTGCTCCTCTTAGCATGATAAAGAAGATTCAAAGAGAGTGAGATGCCAGCTCCTTTCATTCAGTCAGTAGCTTCAAACATTTCTGGTATATGAATAACATGATGTTTTTCAATGGCAAAAATCAATGAATATTGTAAATGCACAAACAGTAATTTCTCCGCATTGCAAGGTGCAATTCTGAAATTTTTTGCTTTTTCCTGCTCCTCTTAGCATGATAAAGAAGATTCAAAGAGAGTGAGATGCCAGCTCCTTTCATTCAGTCAGTAGCTTCAAACATTTCTGGTATATGAATAACATGATGTTTTTCAATGGCAAAAATCAATGAATATTGTAAATGCACAAACAGTAATTTCTCCGCATTGCAAGGTGCAATTCTGAAATTTTTTGCTTTTTCCTGCTCCTCTTAGCATGATAAAGAAGATTCAAAGAGAGTGAGATGCCAGCTCCTTTCATTCAGTCAGTAGCTTCAATCATTTCTGGACGTTTTTCAATGGCAAAAATCATTGAATATTGTAAATGCACAAACAGTAATTTCTCCGCATTGCAAGGTGCAATTCTGAAATTTTTTGCTTTTTCCTGCTCCTCTTAGCATGATAAAGAATATTCAAAGAGAGTGAGATGCCAGCTCCTTTCATTCAGTCAGTAGCTTCAATCATTTCTGGTATATGAATAACATGATGTTTTTCAATGGCAAAAATCAATGAATATTGTAAATGCACAAACAGTAATTTCTCCGCATTGCAAGGTGCAATTCTGAAATTTTTTGCTTTTTTATGCTCCTCTTAGCATGATAAAGAAGATTCAAAGAGAGTGAGATGCCAGCTCCTTTCATTCAGTCAGTAGCTTCAATCATTTCTGGACGTTTTTCAATGGCAAAAATCAATGAATATTGTAAATGCACAAACAGTAATTTCTCCGCATTGCAAGGTGCAATTCTGAAATTTTTTGCTTTTTCCTGCTCCTCTTAGCATGATAAAGAAGATTCAAAGAGAGTGAGATGCCAGCTCCTTTCATTCAGTCAGTAGCTTCAATCATTTCTGGACGTTTTTCAATGGCAAAAATCATTGAATATTGTAAATGCACAAACAGTAATTTCTCCGCATTGCAAGGTGCAATTCTGAAATTTTTTGCTTTTTCCTGCTCCTCTTAGTATGATAAAGAAGATTCAAAGAGAGTGAGATGCCAGCTCCTTTCATTCAGTCAGTAGCTTCAAACATTTCTGGTATATGAATAACATGATGTTTTTCAATGGCAAAAATCAATGAATATTGTAAATGCACAAACAGTAATTTCTCCGCATTGCAAGGTGCAATTTTGAAATTTTTTGCTTTTTCCTGCTCCTCTTAGCATGATAAAGAAGACTCAAAGAGAGTGAGATGCCAGCTCCTTTCATTCAGTCAGTAGCTTCAATCATTTCTTGACGTTTTTCAATGGCAAAAATCAATTAATATTGTAAATGCACAAACAGTAATTTCTCCGCATTGCAAGGTGCAATTCTGAAATTTTTTGCTTTTTCCTGCTCCTCTTAGCATGATAAACAAGATTCAAAGAGAGTGAGATGCCAGCTCCTTTCATTCAGTCAGTAGCTTCAATCATTTCTGGATGTTTTTCAATGGCAAAAATCAATGAATATTGTAAATGCACAAACAGTAATTTCTCCGCATTGCAAGGTGCAATTCTGAAATTTTTTGCTTTTTTCTGCTCCTCTTAGCATGATAAAGAAGATTCAAAGAGAGTGAGATGCCAGCTCCTTTCATTCAGTCAGTAGCTTCAAACATTTCGGGTACATGAATAACATGATGTTTTTCAATGGCAAAAATCAATGAATATTGTAAATGCACAAACAGTAATTTCTCCGCATTGCAAGGTGCAATTCTGAAATTTTTTGCTTTTTCCTGCTCCTCTTAGCATGATAAAGAAGATTCAAAGAGAGTGAGATGCCAGCTCCTTTCATTCAGTCAGTAGCTTCAATCATTTCTGGACGTTTTTCAATGGCAAAAATCAATGAATATTGTAAATGCACAAACAGTAATTTCTCCGCATTGCAAGGTGCAATTCTGAAATTTTTTGCTTTTTCCTGCTCCTCTTAGCATGATAAACAAGATTCAAAGAGAGTGAGATGCCAGCTCCTTTCATTCAGTCAGTAGCTTCAATCATTTCTGGACGTTTTTCAATGGCAAAAATCAATGAATATTGTAAATGCACAAACAGTAATTTCTCCGCATTGCAAGGTGCAATTCTGAAATTTTTTGCTTTTTCCTGCTCCTCTTAGCATGATAAAGAAGATTCAAAGAGAGTGAGATGCCAGCTCCTTTCATTCAGTCAGTAGCTTCAAACATTTCTGGTATATGAATAACATGATGTTTTTCAATGGCAAAAATCAATGAATATTGTAAATGCACAAACAGTAATTTCTCCGCATTGCAAGGTGCAATTCTGAAATTTTTTGTTTTTCCTGCTCCTCTTAGCATGATAAAGAAGATTCAAAGAGAGTGAGATGCCAGCTCCTTTCATTCAGTCAGTAGCTTCAATCATTTCTGGACGTTTTTCAATGGCAAAAATCATTGAATATTGTAAATGCACAAACAGTAATTTCTCCGCATTGCAAGGTGCAATTCTGAAATTTTTTGCTTTTTCCTGCTCCTCTTAGCATGATAAAGAAGATTCAAAGAGAGTGAGATGCCAGCTCCTTTCATTCAGTCAGTAGCTTCAATCATTTCTGGTATATGAATAACAGGATGTTTTTCAATGGCAAAAATCAATGAATATTGTAAATGCACAAACAGTAATTTCTCCGCATTGCAAGGTGCAATTCTGAAATTTTTTGCTTTTTCCTGCTCCTATTAGCATGATAAACAAGATTCAAAGAGAGATGCCAGCTCCTTTCATTCAGTCAGTAGCTTCAATAATTTCTGGACTTTTTCAATGGCAAAAATCAATGAATATTGTAAATGCACAAACAGTAATTTCTCCGCATTGCAAGGTGCAATTCTGAAATTTTTTGCTTTTTCCTGCTCCTCTTAGCATGATAAAGAAGATTCAAAGAGAGTGAGATGCCAGCTCCTTTCATTCAGTCAGTAGCTTCAAACATTTCTGGTATATGAATAACATGATGTTTTTCAATGGCAAAAATCAATGAATATTGTAAATGCACAAACAGTAATTTCTCCGCATTGCACGGTGCAATTCTGAAATTTTTTGCTTTTTCCTGCTCCTCTTAGCATGATAAAGAAGATTCAAAGAGAGTGAGATGCCAGCTCCTTTCATTCAGTCAGTAGCTTCAATCATTTCTGGACGTTTTTCAATGGCAAAAATCAATGAATATTGTAAATGCACAAACAGTAATTTCTCCGCATTGCAAGGTGCAAGTCTGAAATTTTTTGCTTTTTCCTGCTCCTCTTAGCATGATAAAGAAGATTCAAAGAGAGTGAGATGCCAGCTCCTTTCATTCAGTCAGTAGCTTCAATCATTTCTGGACGTTTTTCAATGGCAAAAATCAATGAATATTGTAAATGCACAAACAGTAATTTCTCCGCATTGCAAGGTGCAATTCTGAAATTTTTTGCTTTTTCCTGCTCCTCTTAGCATGATAAAGAAGATTCAAAGAGAGTGAGATGCCAGCTCCTTTCATTCAGTCAGTAGCTTCAATCATTTCTGGACGTTTTTCAATGGCAAAAATCATTGAATATTGTAAATGCACAAACAGTAATTTCTCCGCATTGCAAGGTGCAATTCTGAAATTTTTTGCTTTTTCCTGCTCCTCTTTGCATGATAAAGAAGATTCAAAGAGAGTGAGATGCCAGCTCCTTTCATTCAGTCAGTAGCTTCAATCATTTCTGGTATATGAATAACATGATGTTTTTCAAAGGCAAAAATCAATGAATATTGTAAATGCACAAACAGTAATTTCTCCGCATTGCAAGGTGCAATTCTGAAATTTTTCGCTTTTTCCTGCTCCTCTTAGCATGATAAAGAAGATTCAAAGAGAGTGAGATGCCAGCTCCTTTCATTCAGTCAGTAGCTTCAATCATTTCTGGACGTTTTTCAATGGCAAAAATCAATGAATATTGGAAATGCACAAACAGTAATTTCTCCGCATTGCAAGGTGCAATTCTGAAATTTTTTGCTTTTTCCTGCTCCTCTTAGCATGATAAACAAGATTCAAAGAGAGTGAGATGCCAGCTCCTTTCATTCAGTCAGTAGCTTCAATCATTTCTGGACGTTTTTCAATGGCAAAAATCAATGAATATTGTAAATGCACAAACAGTAATTTCTCCGCATTGCAAGGTGCAATTCTGAAATTTTTTGCTTTTTCCTGCTCCTCTTAGCATGATAAAGAAGATTCAAAGAGAGTGAGATGCCAGCTCCTTTCATTCAGTCAGTAGCTTCAAACATTTCTGGTATATGAATAACATGATGTTTTTCAATGGCAAAAATCAATGAATATTGTAAATGCACAAACAGTAATTTCTCCGCATTGCAAGGTGCAATTCTGAAATTTTTTGCTTTTTCCTGCTCCTCTTAGCATGATAAAGAAGATTCAAAGAGAGTGAGATGCCAGCTCCTTTCATTCAGTCAGTAGCTTCAATCATTTCTTGACATTTTCAATGGCAAAAATCAATGAATATTGTAAATGCACAAACAGTAATTTCTCCGCATTGCAAGGTGCAATTCTGAAATTTTTTGCTTTTTCCTGCTCCTCTTAGCATGATAAAGAAGATTCAAAGAGAGTGAGATGCCAGCTCCTTTCATTCAGTCAGTAGCTTCAAACATTTCTGGTATATGAATAACATGATGTTTTTCAATGGCAAAAATCAATGAATATTGTAAATGCACAAACAGTAATTTCTCCGCATTGCAAGGTGCAATTCTGAAATTTTTTGCTTTTTCCTGCTCCTCTTAGCATGATAAAGAAGATTCAAAGAGAGTGAGATGCCAGCTCCTTTCATTCAGTCAGTAGCTTCAAACATTTCTGGTATATGAATAACATGATGTTTTTCAATGGCAAAAATCAATGAATATTGTAAATGCACAAACAGTAATTTCTCCGCATTGCAAGGTGCAATTCTGAAATTTTTTGCTTTTTCCTGCTCCTCTTAGCATGATAAAGAAGATTCAAAGAGAGTGAGATGCCAGCTCCTTTCATTCAGTCAGTAGCTTCAATCATTTCTGGACATTTTTCAATGGAAAAAATCATTGAATATTGTAAATGCACAAACAGTAATTTCTCCGCATAGAAAGGTGCAATTCTGAAATTTTTTGCTTTTTCCTGCTCCTCTTAGCATGAAAAAGAATATTCAAAGAGAGTGAGATGCCAGCTCCTTTCATTCAGTCAGTAGCTTCAATCATTTCTGGTATATGAATAACATGATGTTTTTCAATGGCAAAAATCAATGAATATTGTAAATGCACAAACAGTAATTTCTCCGCATTCCAAGGTGCAATTCTGAAATTTTTTGCTTTTTCCTGCTCCTCTTAGCATGATAAAGAAGATTCAAAGAGAGTGAGATGCCAGCTCCTTTCATTCAGTCAGTAGCTTCAATCATTTCTGGACGTTTTTCAATGGCAAAAATCAATGAATATTGTAAATGCACAAACAGTAATTTCTCCGCATTGCAAGGTGCAATTCTGAAATTTTTTGCTTTTTCCTGCTCCTCTTAGCATGATAAAGAAGATTCAAAGAGAGTGAGATGCCAGCTCCTTTCATTCAGTCAGTAGCTTCAATCATTTCTGGACGTTTTTCAATGGCAAAAATCATTGAATATTGTAAATGCACAAACAGTAATTTCTCCGCATTTCAAGGTGCAATTCTGAAATTTTTTGCTTTTTCCTGCTCCTCTTAGTATGATAATGAAGATTCAAAGAGAGTGAGATGCCAGCTCCTTTCATTCAGTCAGTAGCTTCAATCATTTCTGGTATATGAATAACATGATGTTTTTCAATGGCAAAAATCAATGAATATTGTAAATGCACAAACAGTAATTTCTCCGCATTGCAAGGTGCAATTCTGAAATTTTTTGCTTTTTCCTGCTCCTCTTAGCATGATAAAGAAGATTCAAAGAGAGTGAGATGCCAGCTCCTTTCATTCAGTCAGCAGCTTCAATCATTTCTGGACGTTTTTCAATGGCAAAAATCAATGAATATTGTAAATGCACAAACAGTAATTTCTCCGCATTGCAAGGTGCAATTCTGAAATTTTTTGCTTTTTCCTGCTCCTCTTAGCATGATAAAGAAGATTCAAAGAGAGTGAGATGCCAGCTCCTTTCATTCAGTCAGTAGCTTCAAACATTTCTGGTATATGAATAACATGATGTTTTTCAATGGCAAAAATCAATGAATATTGTAAATGCACAAACAGTAATTTCTCCGCATTGCAAGGTGCAATTCTGAAATTTTTTGCTTTTTCCTGCTCCTCTTAGCATGATAAAGAAGATTCAAAGAGAGTGAGATGCCAGCTCCTTTCATTTAGTCAGTAGCTTCAATCATTTCTGGACGTTTTTCAATGGCAAAAATCAATGAATATTGTAAATGCACAAACAGTAATTTCTCCGCATTGCAAGGTGCAATTCTGAAATTTTTTGCTTTTTCCTGCTCCTCTTAGCATGATAAAGAAGATTCAAAGAGAGTGAGATGCCAGCTCCTTTCATTCAGTCAGTAGCTTCAATCATTTCTGGACGTTTTTCAATGGCAAAAATCAATGAATATTGTAAATGCACAAACAGTAATTTCTCCGCATTGCAAGGTGCAATTCTGAAATTTTTTGCATTTTCCTGCTCCTCTTAGCATGATAAAGAAGATTCAAAGAGAGTGAGATGCCAGCTCCTTTCATTCAGTCAGTAGCTTCAAACATTTCTGGTATATGAATAACATGATGTTTTTCAATGGCAAAAATCAATGAATATTGTAAATGCACAAACAGTAATTTCTCCGCATTGCAAGGTGCAATTCTGAAATTTTTTGCTTTTTTATGCTCCTCTTAGCATGATAAAGAAGATTCAAAGAGAGTGAGATGCCAGCTCCTTTCATTCAGTCAGTAGCTTCAATCATTTCTGGACGTTTTTCAATGGCAAAAATCAATGAATATTGTAAATGCACAAACAGTAATTTCTCCGCATTGCAAGGTGCAATTCTGAAATTTTTTGCTTTTTCCTGCTCCTCTTAGCATGATAAAGAAGATTCAAAGAGAGTGAGATGCCAGCTCCTTTCATTCAGTCAGTAGCTTCAATCATTTCTGGACGTTTTTCAATGGCAAAAATCATTGAATATTGTAAATGCACAAACAGTAATTTCTCCGCATTGCAAGGTGCAATTCTGAAATTTTTTGCTTTTTCCTGCTCCTCTTAGTATGATAAAGAAGATTCAAAGAGAGTGAGATGCCAGCTCCTTTCATTCAGTCAGTAGCTTCAAACATTTCTGGTATATGAATAACATGATGTTTTTCAATGGCAAAAATCAATGAATATTGTAAATGCACAAACAGTAATTTCTCCGCATTGCAAGGTGCAATTTTGAAATTTTTTGCTTTTTCCTGCTCCTCTTAGCATGATAAAGAAGACTCAAAGAGAGTGAGATGCCAGCTCCTTTCATTCAGTCAGTAGCTTCAATCATTTCTTGACGTTTTTCAATGGCAAAAATCAATTAATATTGTAAATGCACAAACAGTAATTTCTCCGCATTGCAAGGTGCAATTCTGAAATTTTTTGCTTTTTCCTGCTCCTCTTAGCATGATAAACAAGATTCAAAGAGAGTGAGATGCCAGCTCCTTTCATTCAGTCAGTAGCTTCAATCATTTCTGGATGTTTTTCAATGGCAAAAATCAATGAATATTGTAAATGCACAAACAGTAATTTCTCCGCATTGCAAGGTGCAATTCTGAAATTTTTTGCTTTTTTCTGCTCCTCTTAGCATGATAAAGAAGATTCAAAGAGAGTGAGATGCCAGCTCCTTTCATTCAGTCAGTAGCTTCAAACA
Organism: Phyllobates terribilis; assembly: GCF_046119375.1. Lineage (NCBI taxonomy): Eukaryota > Metazoa > Chordata > Amphibia > Anura > Dendrobatidae > Phyllobates > Phyllobates terribilis. The sequence goes on from NW_027362893.1 coordinate 492,557, forward strand.
TTTCGGGTACATGAATAACATGATGTTTTTCAATGGCAAAAATCAATGAATATTGTAAATGCACAAACAGTAATTTCTCCGCATTGCAAGGTGCAATTCTGAAATTTTTTGCTTTTTCCTGCTCCTCTTAGCATGATAAAGAAGATTCAAAGAGAGTGAGATGCCAGCTCCTTTCATTCAGTCAGTAGCTTCAATCATTTCTGGACGTTTTTCAATGGCAAAAATCAATGAATATTGTAAATGCACAAACAGTAATTTCTCCGCATTGCAAGGTGCAATTCTGAAATTTTTTGCTTTTTCCTGCTCCTCTTAGCATGATAAACAAGATTCAAAGAGAGTGAGATGCCAGCTCCTTTCATTCAGTCAGTAGCTTCAATCATTTCTGGACGTTTTTCAATGGCAAAAATCAATGAATATTGTAAATGCACAAACAGTAATTTCTCCGCATTGCAAGGTGCAATTCTGAAATTTTTTGCTTTTTCCTGCTCCTCTTAGCATGATAAAGAAGATTCAAAGAGAGTGAGATGCCAGCTCCTTTCATTCAGTCAGTAGCTTCAAACATTTCTGGTATATGAATAACATGATGTTTTTCAATGGCAAAAATCAATGAATATTGTAAATGCACAAACAGTAATTTCTCCGCATTGCAAGGTGCAATTCTGAAATTTTTTGTTTTTCCTGCTCCTCTTAGCATGATAAAGAAGATTCAAAGAGAGTGAGATGCCAGCTCCTTTCATTCAGTCAGTAGCTTCAATCATTTCTGGACGTTTTTCAATGGCAAAAATCATTGAATATTGTAAATGCACAAACAGTAATTTCTCCGCATTGCAAGGTGCAATTCTGAAATTTTTTGCTTTTTCCTGCTCCTCTTAGCATGATAAAGAAGATTCAAAGAGAGTGAGATGCCAGCTCCTTTCATTCAGTCAGTAGCTTCAATCATTTCTGGTATATGAATAACAGGATGTTTTTCAATGGCAAAAATCAATGAATATTGTAAATGCACAAACAGTAATTTCTCCGCATTGCAAGGTGCAATTCTGAAATTTTTTGCTTTTTCCTGCTCCTATTAGCATGATAAACAAGATTCAAAGAGAGTGAGATGCCAGCTCCTTTCATTCAGTCAGTAGCTTCAATCATTTCTGGACGTTTTTCAATGGCAAAAATCAATGAATATTGTAAATGCACAAACAGTAATTTCTCCGCATTGCAAGGTGCAATTCTGAAATTTTTTGCTTTTTCCTGCTCCTCTTAGCATGATAAAGAAGATTCAAAGAGAGTGAGATGCCAGCTCCTTTCATTCAGTCAGTAGCTTCAAACATTTCTGGTATATGAATAACATGATGTTTTTCAATGGCAAAAATCAATGAATATTGTAAATGCACAAACAGTAATTTCTCCGCATTGCAAGGTGAAATTCTGAAATTTTTTGCTTTTTCCTGCTCCTCTTAGCATGATAAAGAAGATTCAAAGAGAGTGAGATGCCAGCTTCTTTCATTCAGTCAGTAGCTTCAATCATTTCTGGACATTTTCAATGGCAAAAATCAATGAATATTGTAAATGCACAAACAGTAATTTCTCCGCATTGCAAGGTGCAATTCTGAAATTTTTTGCTTTTTCCTGCTCCTCTTAGCATGATAAAGAAGATTCAAAGAGAGTGAGATGTCAGCTCCTTTCATTCAGTCAGTAGCTTCAAACATTTCTGGTATATGAATAACATGATGTTTTTCAATGGCAAAAATCAATGAATATTGTAAATGCACAAACAGTAATTTCTCCGCATTGCAAGGTGCAATTCTGAAATTTTTTGCTTTTTCCTGCTCCTCTTAGCATGATAAAGAAGATTCAAAGAGAGTGAGATGCCAGCTCCTTTCATTCAGTCAGTAGCTTCAAACATTTCTGGTATATGAATAACATGATGTTTTTCAATGGCAAAAATCAATGAATATTGTAAATGCACAAACAGTAATTTCTCCGCATTGCAAGGTGCAATTCTGAAATTTTTTGCTTTTTCCTGCTCCTCTTAGCATGATAAAGAAGATTCAAAGAGAGTGAGATGCCAGCTCCTTTCATTCAGTCAGTAGCTTCAATCATTTCTGGACATTTTTCAATGGAAAAAATCATTGAATATTGTAAATGCACAAACAGTAATTTCTCCGCATAGAAAGGTGCAATTCTGAAATTTTTTGCTTTTTCCTGCTCCTCTTAGCATGAAAAAGAATATTCAAAGAGAGTGAGATGCCAGCTCCTTTCATTCAGTCAGTAGCTTCAATCATTTCTGGTATATGAATAACATGATGTTTTTCAATGGCAAAAATCAATGAATATTGTAAATGCACAAACAGTAATTTCTCCGCATTCCAAGGTGCAATTCTGAAATTTTTTGCTTTTTCCTGCTCCTCTTAGCATGATAAAGAAGATTCAAAGAGAGTGAGATGCCAGCTCCTTTCATTCAGTCAGTAGCTTCAATCATTTCTGGACGTTTTTCAATGGCAAAAATCAATGAATATTGTAAATGCACAAACAGTAATTTCTCCGCATTGCAAGGTGCAATTCTGAAATTTTTTGCTTTTTCCTGCTCCTCTTAGCATGATAAAGAAGATTCAAAGAGAGTGAGATGCCAGCTCCTTTCATTCAGTCAGTAGCTTCAATCATTTCTGGACGTTTTTCAATGGCAAAAATCATTGAATATTGTAAATGCACAAACAGTAATTTCTCCGCATTGCAAGGTGCAATTCTGAAATTTTTTGCTTTTTCCTGCTCCTCTTAGTATGATAATGAAGATTCAAAGAGAGTGAGATGCCAGCTCCTTTCATTCAGTCAGTAGCTTCAATCATTTCTGGTATATGAATAACATGATGTTTTTCAATGGCAAAAATCAATGAATATTGTAAATGCACAAACAGTAATTTCTCCGCATTGCAAGGTGCAATTCTGAAATTTTTTGCTTTTTCCTGCTCCTCTTAGCATGATAAAGAAGATTCAAAGAGAGTGAGATGCCAGCTCCTTTCATTCAGTCAGCAGCTTCAATCATTTCTGGACGTTTTTCAATGGCAAAAATCAATGAATATTGTAAATGCACAAACAGTAATTTCTCCGCATTGCAAGGTGCAATTCTGAAATTTTTTGCTTTTTCCTGCTCCTCTTAGCATGATAAAGAAGATTCAAAGAGAGTGAGATGCCAGCTCCTTTCATTCAGTCAGTAGCTTCAAACATTTCTGGTATATGAATAACATGATGTTTTTCAATGGCAAAAATCAATGAATATTGTAAATGCACAAACAGTAATTTCTCCGCATTGCAAGGTGCAATTCTGAAATTTTTTGCTTTTTCCTGCTCCTCTTAGCATGATAAAGAAGATTCAAAGAGAGTGAGATGCCAGCTCCTTTCATTTAGTCAGTAGCTTCAATCATTTCTGGACGTTTTTCAATGGCAAAAATCAATGAATATTGTAAATGCACAAACAGTAATTTCTCCGCATTGCAAGGTGCAATTCTGAAATTTTTTGCTTTTTCCTGCTCCTCTTAGCATGATAAAGAAGATTCAAAGAGAGTGAGATGCCAGCTCCTTTCATTCAGTCAGTAGCTTCAATCATTTCTGGACGTTTTTCAATGGCAAAAATCAATGAATATTGTAAATGCACAAACAGTAATTTCTCCGCATTGCAAGGTGCAATTCTGAAATTTTTTGCATTTTCCTGCTCCTCTTAGCATGATAAAGAAGATTCAAAGAGAGTGAGATGCCAGCTCCTTTCATTCAGTCAGTAGCTTCAAACATTTCTGGTATATGAATAACATGATGTTTTTCAATGGCAAAAATCAATGAATATTGTAAATGCACAAACAGTAATTTCTCCGCATTGCAAGGTGCAATTCTGAAATTTTTTGCTTTTTTATGCTCCTCTTAGCATGATAAAGAAGATTCAAAGAGAGTGAGATGCCAGCTCCTTTCATTCAGTCAGTAGCTTCAATCATTTCTGGACGTTTTTCAATGGCAAAAATCAATGAATATTGTAAATGCACAAACAGTAATTTCTCCGCATTGCAAGGTGCAATTCTGAAATTTTTTGCTTTTTCCTGCTCCTCTTAGCATGATAAAGAAGATTCAAAGAGAGTGAGATGCCAGCTCCTTTCATTCAGTCAGTAGCTTCAATCATTTCTGGATGTTTTTCAATGGCAAAAATCAATGAATATTGTAAATGCACAAACAGTAATTTCTCCGCATTGCAAGGTGCAATTCTGAAATTTTTTGCTTTTTTCTGCTCCTCTTAGCATGATAAAGAAGATTCAAAGAGAGTGAGATGCCAGCTCCTTTCATTCAGTCAGTAGCTTCAAACATTTCGGGTACATGAATAACATGATGTTTTTCAATGGCAAAAATCAATGAATATTGTAAATGCACAAACAGTAATTTCTCCGCATTGCAAGGTGCAATTCTGAAATTTTTTGCTTTTTCCTGCTCCTCTTAGCATGATAAAGAAGATTCAAAGAGAGTGAGATGCCAGCTCCTTTCATTCAGTCAGTAGCTTCAATCATTTCTGGACGTTTTTCAATGGCAAAAATCAATGAATATTGTAAATGCACAAACAGTAATTTCTCCGCATTGCAAGGTGCAATTCTGAAATTTTTTGCTTTTTCCTGCTCCTCTTAGCATGATAAACAAGATTCAAAGAGAGTGAGATGCCAGCTCCTTTCATTCAGTCAGTAGCTTCAATCATTTCTGGACGTTTTTCAATGGCAAAAATCAATGAATATTGTAAATGCACAAACAGTAATTTCTCCGCATTGCAAGGTGCAATTCTGAAATTTTTTGCTTTTTCCTGCTCCTCTTAGCATGATAAAGAAGATTCAAAGAGAGTGAGATGCCAGCTCCTTTCATTCAGTCAGTAGCTTCAAACATTTCTGGTATATGAATAACATGATGTTTTTCAATGGCAAAAATCAATGAATATTGTAAATGCACAAACAGTAATTTCTCCGCATTGCAAGGTGCAATTCTGAAATTTTTTGTTTTTCCTGCTCCTCTTAGCATGATAAAGAAGATTCAAAGAGAGTGAGATGCCAGCTCCTTTCATTCAGTCAGTAGCTTCAATCATTTCTGGACGTTTTTCAATGGCAAAAATCATTGAATATTGTAAATGCACAAACAGTAATTTCTCCGCATTGCAAGGTGCAATTCTGAAATTTTTTGCTTTTTCCTGCTCCTCTTAGCATGATAAAGAAGATTCAAAGAGAGTGAGATGCCAGCTCCTTTCATTCAGTCAGTAGCTTCAATCATTTCTGGTATATGAATAACAGGATGTTTTTCAATGGCAAAAATCAATGAATATTGTAAATGCACAAACAGTAATTTCTCCGCATTGCAAGGTGCAATTCTGAAATTTTTTGCTTTTTCCTGCTCCTATTAGCATGATAAACAAGATTCAAAGAGAGATGCCAGCTCCTTTCATTCAGTCAGTAGCTTCAATAATTTCTGGACTTTTTCAATGGCAAAAATCAATGAATATTGTAAATGCACAAACAGTAATTTCTCCGCATTGCAAGGTGCAATTCTGAAATTTTTTGCTTTTTCCTGCTCCTCTTAGCATGATAAAGAAGATTCAAAGAGAGTGAGATGCCAGCTCCTTTCATTCAGTCAGTAGCTTCAAACATTTCTGGTATATGAATAACATGATGTTTTTCAATGGCAAAAATCAATGAATATTGTAAATGCACAAACAGTAATTTCTCCGCATTGCACGGTGCAATTCTGAAATTTTTTGCTTTTTCCTGCTCCTCTTAGCATGATAAAGAAGATTCAAAGAGAGTGAGATGCCAGCTCCTTTCATTCAGTCAGTAGCTTCAATCATTTCTGGACGTTTTTCAATGGCAAAAATCAATGAATATTGTAAATGCACAAACAGTAATTTCTCCGCATTGCAAGGTGCAAGTCTGAAATTTTTTGCTTTTTCCTGCTCCTCTTAGCATGATAAAGAAGATTCAAAGAGAGTGAGATGCCAGCTCCTTTCATTCAGTCAGTAGCTTCAATCATTTCTGGACGTTTTTCAATGGCAAAAATCAATGAATATTGTAAATGCACAAACAGTAATTTCTCCGCATTGCAAGGTGCAATTCTGAAATTTTTTGCTTTTTCCTGCTCCTCTTAGCATGATAAAGAAGATTCAAAGAGAGTGAGATGCCAGCTCCTTTCATTCAGTCAGTAGCTTCAATCATTTCTGGACGTTTTTCAATGGCAAAAATCATTGAATATTGTAAATGCACAAACAGTAATTTCTCCGCATTGCAAGGTGCAATTCTGAAATTTTTTGCTTTTTCCTGCTCCTCTTTGCATGATAAAGAAGATTCAAAGAGAGTGAGATGCCAGCTCCTTTCATTCAGTCAGTAGCTTCAATCATTTCTGGTATATGAATAACATGATGTTTTTCAAAGGCAAAAATCAATGAATATTGTAAATGCACAAACAGTAATTTCTCCGCATTGCAAGGTGCAATTCTGAAATTTTTTGCTTTTTCCTGCTCCTCTTAGCATGATAAAGAAGATTCAAAGAGAGTGAGATGCCAGCTCCTTTCATTCAGTCAGTAGCTTCAATCATTTCTGGACGTTTTTCAATGGCAAAAATCAATGAATATTGTAAATGCACAAACAGTAATTTCTCCGCATTGCAAGGTGCAATTCTGAAATTTTTTGCTTTTTCCTGCTCCTCTTAGCATGATAAACAAGATTCAAAGAGAGTGAGATGCCAGCTCCTTTCATTCAGTCAGTAGCTTCAATCATTTCTGGACGTTTTTCAATGGCAAAAATCAATGAATATTGTAAATGCACAAACAGTAATTTCTCCGCATTGCAAGGTGCAATTCTGAAATTTTTTGCTTTTTCCTGCTCCTCTTAGCATGATAAAGAAGATTCAAAGAGAGTGAGATGCCAGCTCCTTTCATTCAGTCAGTAGCTTCAAACATTTCTGGTATATGAATAACATGATGTTTTTCAATGGCAAAAATCAATGAATATTGTAAATGCACAAACAGTAATTTCTCCGCATTGCAAGGTGCAATTCTGAAATTTTTTGCTTTTTCCTGCTCCTCTTAGCATGATAAAGAAGATTCAAAGAGAGTGAGATGCCAGCTCCTTTCATTCAGTCAGTAGCTTCAATCATTTCTGGACATTTTCAATGGCAAAAATCAATGAATATTGTAAATGCACAAACAGTAATTTCTCCGCATTGCAAGGTGCAATTCTGAAATTTTTTGCTTTTTCCTGCTCCTCTTAGCATGATAAAGAAGATTCAAAGAGAGTGAGATGCCAGCTCCTTTCATTCAGTCAGTAGCTTCAAACATTTCTGGTATATGAATAACATGATGTTTTTCAATGGCAAAAATCAATGAATATTGTAAATGCACAAACAGTAATTTCTCCGCATTGCAAGGTGCAATTCTGAAATTTTTTGCTTTTTCCTGCTCCTCTTAGCATGATAAAGAAGATTCAAAGAGAGTGAGATGCCAGCTCCTTTCATTCAGTCAGTAGCTTCAAACATTTCTGGTATATGAATAACATGATGTTTTTCAATGGCAAAAATCAATGAATATTGTAAATGCACAAACAGTAATTTCTCCGCATTGCAAGGTGCAATTCTGAAATTTTTTGTTTTTCCTGCTCCTCTTAGCATGATAAAGAAGATTCAAAGAGAGTGAGATGCCAGCTCCTTTCATTCAGTCAGTAGCTTCAATCATTTCTGGACGTTTTTCAATGGCAAAAATCATTGAATATTGTAAATGCACAAACAGTAATTTCTCCGCATTGCAAGGTGCAATTCTGAAATTTTTTGCTTTTTCCTGCTCCTCTTAGCATGATAAAGAAGATTCAAAGAGAGTGAGATGCCAGCTCCTTTCATTCAGTCAGTAGCTTCAATCATTTCTGGTATATGAATAACAGGATGTTTTTCAATGGCAAAAATCAATGAATATTGTAAATGCACAAACAGTAATTTCTCCGCATTGCAAGGTGCAATTCTGAAATTTTTTGCTTTTTCCTGCTCCTATTAGCATGATAAACAAGATTCAAAGAGAGATGCCAGCTCCTTTCATTCAGTCAGTAGCTTCAATAATTTCTGGACTTTTTCAATGGCAAAAATCAATGAATATTGTAAATGCACAAACAGTAATTTCTCCGCATTGCAAGGTGCAATTCTGAAATTTTTTGCTTTTTCCTGCTCCTCTTAGCATGATAAAGAAGATTCAAAGAGAGTGAGATGCCAGCTCCTTTCATTCAGTCAGTAGCTTCAAACATTTCTGGTATATGAATAACATGATGTTTTTCAATGGCAAAAATCAATGAATATTGTAAATGCACAAACAGTAATTTCTCCGCATTGCACGGTGCAATTCTGAAATTTTTTGCTTTTTCCTGCTCCTCTTAGCATGATAAAGAAGATTCAAAGAGAGTGAGATGCCAGCTCCTTTCATTCAGTCAGTAGCTTCAATCATTTCTGGACGTTTTTCAATGGCAAAAATCAATGAATATTGTAAATGCACAAACAGTAATTTCTCCGCATTGCAAGGTGCAAGTCTGAAATTTTTTGCTTTTTCCTGCTCCTCTTAGCATGATAAAGAAGATTCAAAGAGAGTGAGATGCCAGCTCCTTTCATTCAGTCAGTAGCTTCAATCATTTCTGGACGTTTTTCAATGGCAAAAATCAATGAATATTGTAAATGCACAAACAGTAATTTCTCCGCATTGCAAGGTGCAATTCTGAAATTTTTTGCTTTTTCCTGCTCCTCTTAGCATGATAAAGAAGATTCAAAGAGAGTGAGATGCCAGCTCCTTTCATTCAGTCAGTAGCTTCAATCATTTCTGGACGTTTTTCAATGGCAAAAATCATTGAATATTGTAAATGCACAAACAGTAATTTCTCCGCATTGCAAGGTGCAATTCTGAAATTTTTTGCTTTTTCCTGCTCCTCTTTGCATGATAAAGAAGATTCAAAGAGAGTGAGATGCCAGCTCCTTTCATTCAGTCAGTAGCTTCAATCATTTCTGGTATATGAATAACATGATGTTTTTCAAAGGCAAAAATCAATGAATATTGTAAATGCACAAACAGTAATTTCTCCGCATTGCAAGGTGCAATTCTGAAATTTTTTGCTTTTTCCTGCTCCTCTTAGCATGATAAAGAAGATTCAAAGAGAGTGAGATGCCAGCTCCTTTCATTCAGTCAGTAGCTTCAATCATTTCTGGACGTTTTTCAATGGCAAAAATCAATGAATATTGTAAATGCACAAACAGTAATTTCTCCGCATTGCAAGGTGCAATTCTGAAATTTTTTGCTTTTTCCTGCTCCTCTTAGCATGATAAACAAGATTCAAAGAGAGTGAGATGCCAGCTCCTTTCATTCAGTCAGTAGCTTCAATCATTTCTGGACGTTTTTCAATGGCAAAAATCAATGAATATTGTAAATGCACAAACAGTAATTTCTCCGCATTGCAAGGTGCAATTCTGAAATTTTTTGCTTTTTCCTGCTCCTCTTAGCATGATAAAGAAGATTCAAAGAGAGTGAGATGCCAGCTCCTTTCATTCAGTCAGTAGCTTCAAACATTTCTGGTATATGAATAACATGATGTTTTTCAATGGCAAAAATCAATGAATATTGTAAATGCACAAACAGTAATTTCTCCGCATTGCAAGGTGCAATTCTGAAATTTTTTGCTTTTTCCTGCTCCTCTAGCATGATAAAGAAGATTCAAAGAGAGTGAGATGCCAGCTCCTTTCATTCAGTCAGTAGCTTCAATCATTTCTGGACATTTTCAATGGCAAAAATCAATGAATATTGTAAATGCACAAACAGTAATTTCTCCGCATTGCAAGGTGCAATTCTGAAATTTTTTGCTTTTTCCTGCTCCTCTTAGCATGATAAAGAAGATTCAAAGAGAGTGAGATGCCAGCTCCTTTCATTCAGTCAGTAGCTTCAAACATTTCTGGTATATGAATAACATGATGTTTTTCAATGGCAAAAATCAATGAATATTGTAAATGCACAAACAGTAATTTCTCCGCATTGCAAGGTGCAATTCTGAAATTTTTTGCTTTTTCCTGCTCCTCTTAGCATGATAAAGAAGATTCAAAGAGAGTGAGATGCCAGCTCCTTTCATTCAGTCAGTAGCTTCAAACATTTCTGGTATATGAATAACATGATGTTTTTCAATGGCAAAAATCAATGAATATTGTAAATGCACAAACAGTAATTTCTCCGCATTGCAAGGTGCAATTCTGAAATTTTTTGCTTTTTCCTGCTCCTCTTAGCATGATAAAGAAGATTCAAAGAGAGTGAGATGCCAGCTCCTTTCATTCAGTCAGTAGCTTCAATCATTTCTGGACATTTTTCAATGGAAAAAATCATTGAATATTGTAAATGCACAAACAGTAATTTCTCCGCATAGAAAGGTGCAATTCTGAAATTTTTTGCTTTTTCCTGCTCCTCTTAGCATGATAAAGAATATTCAAAGAGAGTGAGATGCCAGCTCCTTTCATTCAGTCAGTAGCTTCAATCATTTCTGGTATATGAATAACATGATGTTTTTCAATGGCAAAAATCAATGAATATTGTAAATGCACAAACAGTAATTTCTCCGCATTGCAAGGTGCAATTCTGAAATTTTTTGCTTTTTCCTGCTCCTCTTAGCATGATAAAGAAGATTCAAAGAGAGTGAGATGCCAGCTCCTTTCATTCAGTCAGTAGCTTCAATCATTTCTGGACGTTTTTCAATGGCAAAAATCAATGAATATTGTAAATGCACAAACAGTAATTTCTCCGCATTGCAAGGTGCAATTCTGAAATTTTTTGCTTTTTCCTGCTCCTCTTAGCATGATAAAGAAGATTCAAAGAGAGTGAGATGCCAGCTCCTTTCATTCAGTCAGTAGCTTCAATCATTTCTGGACGTTTTTCAATGGCAAAAATCATTGAATATTGTAAATGCACAAACAGTAATTTCTCCGCATTGCAAGGTGCAATTCTGAAATTTTTTGCTTTTTCCTGCTCCTCTTAGTATGATAATGAAGATTCAAAGAGAGTGAGATGCCAGCTCCTTTCATTCAGTCAGTAGCTTCAATCATTTCTGGTATATGAATAACATGATGTTTTTCAATGGCAAAAATCAATGAATATTGTAAATGCACAAACAGTAATTTCTCCGCATTGCAAGGTGCAATTCTGAAATTTTTTGCTTTTTCCTGCTCCTCTTAGCATGATAAAGAAGATTCAAAGAGAGTGAGATGCCAGCTCCTTTCATTCAGTCAGCAGCTTCAATCATTTCTGGACGTTTTTCAATGGCAAAAATCAATGAATATTGTAAATGCACAAACAGTAATTTCTCCGCATTGCAAGGTGCAATTCTGAAATTTTTTGCTTTTTCCTGCTCCTCTTAGCATGATAAAGAAGATTCAAAGAGAGTGAGATGCCAGCTCCTTTCATTCAGTCAGTAGCTTCAAACATTTCTGGTATATGAATAACATGATGTTTTTCAATGGCAAAAATCAATGAATATTGTAAATGCACAAACAGTAATTTCTCCGCATTGCAAGGTGCAATTCTGAAATTTTTTGCATTTTCCTGCTCCTCTTAGCATGATAAAGAAGATTCAAAGAGAGTGAGATGCCAGCTCCTTTCATTCAGTCAGTAGCTTCAAACATTTCTGGTATATGAATAACATGATGTTTTTCAATGGCAAAAATCAATGAATATTGTAAATGCACAAACAGTAATTTCTCCGCATTGCAAGGTGCAATTCTGAAATTTTTTGGTTTTTCCTGCTGCTCTTAGCATGATAAAGAAGATTCAAAGAGAGTGAGATGCCAGCTCCTTTCATTCAGTCAGTAGCTTCAATCATTTCTGGACGTTTTTCAATGGCAAAAATCATTGAATATTGTAAATGCACAAACAGTAATTTCTCCGCATTGCAAGGTGCAATTCTGAAATTTTTTGCTTTTTCCTGCTCCTCTTAGCATGATAAAGAAGATTCAAAGAGAGTGAGATGCCAGCTCCTTTCATTCAGTCAGTAGCTTCAATCATTTCTGGTATATGAATAACATGATGTTTTTCAATGGCAAAAATCAATGAATTTTGTAAATGCACAAACAGTAATTTCTCCGCATTGCAAGGTGCAATTCTGAAATTTTTTGCTTTTTCCTGCTCCTCTTAGCATGATAAAGAAGATTCAAAGAGAGTGAGATGCCAGCTCCTTTCATTCAGTCAGTAGCTTCAATCATTTCTGGACGTTTTTCAATGGCAAAAATCAATGAATATTGTAAATGCACAAACAGTAATTTCTCCGCATTGCAAGGTGCAATTCTGAAATTTTTTGCTTTTTCCTGCTCCTCTTAGCATGATAAACAAGATTCAAAGAGAGTGAGATGCCAGCTCCTTTCATTCAGTCAGTAGCTTCAATCATTTCTGGACGTTTTTCAATGGCAAAAATCAATGAATATTGTAAATGCACAAACAGTAATTTCTCCGCATTGCAAGGTGCAATTCTGAAATTTTTTGGTTTTTCCTGCTCCTCTTAGCATGATAAAGAAGATTCAAAGAGAGTGAGATGCCAGCTCCTTTCATTCAGTCAGTAGCTTCAAACATTTCTGGTATATGAATAACATGATGTTTTTCAATGGCAAAAATCAATGAATATTGTAAATGCACAAACAGTAATTTCTCCGCATTGCAAGGTGCAATTCTGAAATTTTTTGCTTTTTCTGCTCCTCTTAGCATGATAAAGAAGATTCAAAGAGAGTGAGATGTCAGCTCCTTTCATTCAGTCAGTAGCTTCAATCATTTCTGGACGTTTTTCAATGGCAAAAATCAATGAATATTGTAAATGCACAAACAGTAATTTCTCCGCATTGCAAGGTGCAATTCTGAAATTTTTTGCTTTTTCCTGCTCCTCTTAGCATGATAAAGAAGATTCAAAGAGAGTGAGATGCCAGCTCCTTTCATTCAGTCAGTAGCTTCAATCATTTCTGGACGTTTTTCAATGGCAAAAATCAATGAATATTGTAAATGCACAAACAGTAATTTCTCCGCATTGCAAGGTGCAATTCTGAAATTTTTTGCTTTTTCCTGCTCCTCTTAGCATGATAAAGAAGATTCAAAGAGAGTGAGATGCCAGCTCCTTTCATTCAGTCAGTAGCTTCAAACATTTCTGGTATATGAATAACATGATGTTTTTCAATGGCAAAAATCAATGAATATTGTAAATGCACAAACAGTAATTTCTCCGCATTGCAAGGTGCAATTCTGAAATTTTTTGCTTTTTCCTGCTCCTCTTAGCATGATAAAGAAGATTCAAAGAGAGTGAGATGCCAGCTCCTTTCATTTAGTCAGTAGCTTCAATCATTTCTGGACGTTTTTCAATGGCAAAAATCAATGAATATTGTAAATGCACAAACAGTAATTTCTCCGCATTGCAAGGTGCAATTCTGAAATTTTTTGCTTTTTCCTGCTCCTCTAAGCATGATTAAGAAGATTCAAAGAGAGTGAGATGCCAGCTCCTTTCATTCAGTCAGTAGCTTCAAACATTTCTGGTATATGAATAACATGATGTTTTTCAATGGCAAAAATCAATGAATATTGTAAATGCACAAACAGTAATTTCTCCGCATTGCAAGGTGCAATTCTGAAATTTTTTGCTTTTTCTGCTCCTCTTAGCATGATAAAGAAGATTCAAAGAGAGTGAGATGTCAGCTCCTTTCATTCAGTCAGTAGCTTCAATCATTTCTGGACGTTTTTCAATGGCAAAAATCAATGAATATTGTAAATGCACAAACAGTAATTTCTCCGCATTGCAAGGTGCAATTCTGAAATTTTTTGCTTTTTACTGCTCCTCTTAGCATGATAAAGAAGATTCAAAGAGAGTGAGATGCCAGCTCCTTTCATTCAGTCAGTAGCTTCAATCATTTCTGGACGTTTTTCAATGGCAAAAATCAATGAATATTGTAAATGCACAAACAGTAATTTCTCCGCATTGCAAGGTGCAATTCTGAAATTTTTTGCTTTTTCCTGCTCCTCTTAGCATGATAAAGAAGATTCAAAGAGAGTGAGATGCCAGCTCCTTTCATTCAGTCAGTAGCTTCAATCATTTCTGGACGTTTTTCAATGGCAAAAATCAATGAATATTGTAAATGCACAAACAGTAATTTCTCCGCATTGCAAGGTGCAATTCTGAAATTTTTTGCTTTTTCCTGCTCCTCTTAGCATGATAAAGAAGATTCAAAGAGAGTGAGATGCCAGCTCCTTTCATTCAGTCAGTAGCTTCAAACATTTCTGGTATATGAATAACATGATGTTTTTCAATGGCAAAAATCAATGAATATTGTAAATGCACAAACAGTAATTTCTCCGCATTGCAAGGTGCAATTCTGAAATTTTTTGCTTTTTCCTGCTCCTCTTAGCATGATAAAGAAGATTCAAAGAGAGTGAGATGCCAGCTCCTTTCATTTAGTCAGTAGCTTCAATCATTTCTGGACGTTTTTCAATGGCAAAAATCAATGAATATTGTAAATGCACAAACAGTAATTTCTCCGCATTGCAAGGTGCAATTCTGAAATTTTTTGCTTTTTCCTGCTCCTCTAAGCATGATTAAGAAGATTCAAAGAGAGTGAGATGCCAGCTCCTTTCATTCAGTCAGTAGCTTCAAACATTTCTGGTATATGAATAACATGATGTTTTTCAATGGCAAAAATCAATGAATATTGTAAATGCACAAACAGTAATTTCTCCGCATTGCAAGGTGCAATTCTGAAATTTTTTGCTTTTTCCTGCTCCTCTTAGCATGATAAAGAAGATTCAAAGAGAGTGAGATGCCAGCTCCTTTCATTCAGTCAGTAGCTTCAATCATTTCTGGACGTTTTTCAATGGCAAAAATCAATGAATATTGTAAATGCACAAACAGTAATTTCTCCGCATTGCAAGGTGCAATTCTGAAATTTTTTGCTTTTTCCTGCTCCTCTTAGCATGATAAACAAGATTCAAAGAGAGTGAGATGCCAGCTCCTTTCATTCAGTCAGTAGCTTCAATCATTTCTGGACGTTTTTCAATGGCAAAAATCAATGAATATTGTAAATGCACAAACAGTAATTTCTCCGCATTGCAAGGTGCAATTCTGAAATTTTTTGCTTTTTCCTGCTCCACTTAGCATGATAAAGAAGATTCAAAGAGAGTGAGATGCCAGCTCCTTTCATTCAGTCAGTAGCTTCAATCATTTCTGGACGTTTTTCAATGGCAAAAATCAATGAATATTGTAAATGCACAAACAGTAATTTCTCCGCATTGCAAGGTCCAATTCTGAAATTTTTTGCATTTTCCTGCTCCTCTTAGCATGATAAAGAAGATTCAAAGAGAGTGAGATGCCAGCTCCTTTCATTCAGTCAGTAGCTTCAAACATTTCTGGTATATGAATAACATGATGTTTTTCAATGGCAAAAATCAATGAATATTGTAAATGCACAAACAGTAATTTCTCCGCATTGCAAGGTGCAATTCTGAAATTTTTTGGTTTTTCCTGCTACTCTTAGCATGATAAAGAAGATTCAAAGAGAGTGAGATGCCAGCTCCTTTCATTCAGTCAGTAGCTTCAATCATTTCTGGACGTTTTTCAATGGCAAAAATCATTGAATATTGTAAATGCACAAACAGTAATTTCTCCGCATTGCAAGGTGCAATTCTGAAATTTTTTGCTTTTTCCTGCTCCTCTTAGCATGATAAAGAAGATTCAAAGAGAGTGAGATGCCAGCTCCTTTCATTCAGTCAGTAGCTTCAATCATTTCTGGTATATGAATAACATGATGTTTTTCAATGGCAAAAATCAATGAATTTTGTAAATGCACAAACAGTAATTTCTCCGCATTGCAAGGTGCAATTCTGAAATTTTTTGCTTTTTCCTGCTCCTCTTAGCATGATAAAGAAGATTCAAAGAGAGTGAGATGCCAGCTCCTTTCATTCAGTCAGTAGCTTCAATCATTTCTGGACGTTTTTCAATGGCAAAAATCAATGAATATTGTAAATGCACAAACAGTAATTTCTCCGCATTGCAAGGTGCAATTCTGAAATTTTTTGCTTTTTCCTGCTCCTCTTAGCATGATAAAGAAGATTCAAAGAGAGTGAGATGCCAGCTCCTTTCATTCAGTCAGTAGCTTCAATCATTTCTGGACGTTTTTCAATGGCAAAAATCAATGAATATTGTAAATGCACAAACAGTAATTTCTCCGCATTGCAAGGTGCAATTCTGAAATTTTTTGCTTTTTCCTGCTCCTCTTAGCATGATAAAGAAGATTCAAAGAGAGTGAGATGCCAGCTCCTTTCATTCAGTCAGTAGCTTCAAACATTTCTGGTATATGAATAACATGATGTTTTTCAATGGCAAAAATCAATGAATATTGTAAATGCACAAACAGTAATTTCTCCGCATTGCAAGGTGCAATTCTGAAATTTTTTGCTTTTTCCTGCTCCTCTTAGCATGATAAAGAAGATTCAAAGAGAGTGAGATGCCAGCTCCTTTCATTCAGTCAGTAGCTTCAATCATTTCTGGACGTTTTTCAATGGCAAAAATCAATGAATATTGTAAATGCACAAACAGTAATTTCTCCGCATTGCAAGGTGCAATTCTGAAATTTTTTGCTTTTTCCTGCTCCTCTTAGCATGATAAAGAAGATTCAAAGAGAGTGAGATGCCAGCTCCTTTCATTCAGTCAGTAGCTTCAAACATTTCTGGTATATGAATAACATGATGTTTTTCAATGGCAAAAATCAATGAATATTGTAAATGCACAAACAGTAATTTCTCCGCATTGCAAGGTGCAATTCTGGAATTTTTTGCTTTTTCCTGCTCCTCTTAGCATGATAAAGAAGATTCAAAGAGAGTGAGATGCCAGCTCCTTTCATTCAGTCAGTAGCTTCAATCATTTCTGGACGTTTTTCAATGGCAAAAATCAATGATTATTGTAAATGCACAAACAGTAATTTCTCCGCATTGCAAGGTGCAATTCTGAAATTTTTTGCTTTTTCCTGCTCCTCTTAGCATGATAAACAAGATTCAAAGAGAGTGAGATGCCAGCTCCTTTCATTCAGTCAGTAGCTTCAATCATTTCTGGACGTTTTTCAATGGCAAAAATCAATGAATATTGTAAATGCACAAACAGTAATTTCTCCGCATTGCAAGGTGCAATTCTGAAATTTTTTGCTTTTTCCTGCTCCTCTTAGCATGATAAAGAAGATTCAAAGAGAGTGAGATGCCAGCTTCTTTCATTCAGTCAGTAGCTTCAATCATTTCTGGACGTTTTTCAATGGCAAAAATCAATGAATATTGTAAATGCACAAACAGTAATTTCTCCGCATTGCAAGGTGCAATTCTGAAATTTTTTGCTTTTTCCTGCTCCTCTTAGCATGATAAACAAGATTCAAAGAGAGTGAGATGCCAGCTCCTTTCATTCAGTCAGTAGCTTCAATCATTTCTGGACGTTTTTCAATGGCAAAAATCAATGAATATTGTAAATGCACAAACAGTAATTTCTCCGCATTGCAAGGTGCAATTCTGAAATTTTTTGCTTTTTCCTGCTCCTCTTAGCATGATAAAGAAGATTCAAAGAGAGTGAGATGCCAGCTCCTTTCATTCAGTCAGTAGCTTCAATCATTTCTGGACGTTTTTCAATGGCAAAAATCAATGAATATTGTAAATGCACAAACAGTAATTTCTCCGCATTGCAAGGTCCAATTCTGAAATTTTTTAGATTTTTCCTGCTCCTCTTAGCATGATAAAGAAGATTCAAAGAGAGTGAGATGCCAGCTCCTTTCATTCAGTCAGTAGCTTCAAACATTTCTGGTATATGAATAACATGATGTTTTTCAATGGCAAAAATCAATGAATATTGTAAATGCACAAACAGTAATTTCTCCGCATTGCAAGGTGCAATTCTGAAATTTTTTGCTTTTTCCTGCTCCTCTTAGCATGATAAAGAAGATTCAAAGAGAGTGAGATGCCAGCTCCTTTCATTCAGTCAGTAGCTTCAATCATTTCTGGTATATGAATAACATGATGTTTTTCAATGGCAAAAATCAATGAATTTTGTAAATGCACAAACAGTAATTTCTCCGCATTGCAAGGTGCAATTCTGAAATTTTTTGCTTTTTCCTGCTCCTCTTAGCATGATAAAGAAGATTCAAAGAGAGTGAGATGCCAGCTCCTTTCATTCAGTCAGTAGCTTCAATCATTTCTGGACGTTTTTCAATGGCAAAAATCAATGAATATTGTAAATGCACAAACAGTAATTTCTCCGCATTGCAAGGTGCAATTCTGAAATTTTTTGCTTTTTCCTGCTCCTCTTAGCATGATAAAGAAGATTCAAAGAGAGTGAGATGCCAGCTCCTTTCATTCAGTCAGTAGCTTCAATCATTTCTGGACGTTTTTCAATGGCAAAAATCAATGAATATTGTAAATGCACAAACAGTAATTTCTCCGCATTGCAAGGTGCAATTCTGAAATTTTTTGCTTTTTCCTGCTCCTCTTAGCATGATAAAGAAGATTCAAAGAGAGTGAGATGCCAGCTCCTTTCATTCAGTCAGTAGCTTCAAACATTTCTGGTATATGAATAACATGATGTTTTTCAATTGCAAAAATCAATGAATATTGTAAATGCACAAACAGTAATTTCTCCGCATTGCAAGGTGCAATTCTGAAATTTTTTGCTTTTTCCTGCTCCTCTTAGCATGATAAAGAAGATTCAAAGAGAGTGAGATGCCAGCTCCTTTCATTTAGTCAGTAGCTTCAATCATTTCTGGACGTTTTTCAATGGCAAAAATCAATGAATATTGTAAATGCACAAACAGTAATTTCTCCGCATTGCAAGGTGCAATTCTGAAATTTTTTGCTTTTTCCTGCTCCTCTTAGCATGATAAAGAAGATTCAAAGAGAGTGAGATGCCAGCTCCTTTCATTCAGTCAGTAGCTTCAAACATTTCTGGTATATGAATAACATGATGTTTTTCAATGGCAAAAATCAATGAATATTGTAAATGCACAAACAGTAATTTCTCCGCATTGCAAGGTGCAATTCTGGAATTTTTTGCTTTTTCCTGCTCCTCTTAGCATGATAAAGAAGATTCAAAGAGAGTGAGATGCCAGCTCCTTTCATTCAGTCAGTAGCTTCAATCATTTCTGGACGTTTTTCAATGGCAAAAATCAATGATTATTGTAAATGCACAAACAGTAATTTCTCCGCATTGCAAGGTGCAATTCTGAAATTTTTTGCTTTTTCCTGCTCCTCTTAGCATGATAAACAAGATTCAAAGAGAGTGAGATGCCAGCTCCTTTCATTCAGTCAGTAGCTTCAATCATTTCTGGACGTTTTTCAATGGCAAAAATCAATGAATATTGTAAATGCACAAACAGTAATTTCTCCGCATTGCAAGGTGCAATTCTGAAATTTTTTGCTTTTTACTGCTCCTCTTAGCATGATAAAGAAGATTCAAAGAGAGTGAGATGCCAGCTTCTTTCATTCAGTCAGTAGCTTCAATCATTTCTGGACGTTTTTCAATGGCAAAAATCAATGAATATTGTAAATGCACAAACAGTAATTTCTCCGCATTGCAAGGTGCAATTCTGAAATTTTTTGCTTTTTCCTGCTCCTCTTAGCATGATAAACAAGATTCAAAGAGAGTGAGATGCCAGCTCCTTTCATTCAGTCAGTAGCTTCAATCATTTCTGGACGTTTTTCAATGGCAAAAATCAATGAATATTGTAAATGCACAAACAGTAATTTCTCCGCATTGCAAGGTGCAATTCTGAAATTTTTTGCTTTTTTCTGCTCCTCTTAGCATTATAAAGAAGATTCAAAGAGAGTGAGATGCCAGCTCCTTTCATTCAGTCAGTAGCTTCAATCATTTCTGGACGTTTTTCAATGGCAAAAATCAATGAATATTGTAAATGCACAAACAGTAATTTCTCCGCATTGCAAGGTGCAATTCTGAAATTTTTTGCTTTTTCCTGCTCCTCTTAGCATGATAAACAAGATTCAAAGAGAGTGAGATGCCAGCTCCTTTCATTCAGTCAGTAGCTTCAATCATTTCTGGACGTTTTTCAATGGCAAAAATCAATGAATATTGTAAATGCACAAACAGTAATTTCTCCGCATTGCAAGGTGCAATTCTGAAATTTTTTGCTTTTTCCTGCTCCTCTTAGCATGATAAAGAAGATTCAAAGAGAGTGAGATGCCAGCTCCTTTCATTCAGTCAGTAGCTTCAATCATTTCTGGACGTTTTTCAATGGCAAAAATCAATGAATATTGTAAATGCACAAACAGTAATTTCTCCGCATTGCAAGGTCCAATTCTGAAATTTTTTGCATTTTCCTGCTCCTCTTAGCATGATAAAGAAGATTCAAAGAGAGTGAGATGCCAGCTCCTTTCATTCAGTCAGTAGCTTCAAACATTTCTGGTATATGAATAACATGATGTTTTTCAATGGCAAAAATCAATGAATATTGTAAATGCACAAACAGTAATTTCTCCGCATTGCAAGGTGCAATTCTGAAATTTTTTGGTTTTTCCTGCTACTCTTAGCATGATAAAGAAGATTCAAAGAGAGTGAGATGCCAGCTCCTTTCATTCAGTCAGTAGCTTCAATCATTTCTGGACGTTTTTCAATGGCAAAAATCATTGAATATTGTAAATGCACAAACAGTAATTTCTCCGCATTGCAAGGTGCAATTCTGAAATTTTTTGCTTTTTCCTGCTCCACTTAGCATGATAAAGAAGATTCAAAGAGAGTGAGATGCCAGCTCCTTTCATTCAGTCAGTAGCTTCAATCATTTCTGGTATATGAATAACATGATGTTTTTCAATGGCAAAAATCAATGAATTTTGTAAATGCACAAACAGTAATTTCTCCGCATTGCAAGGTGCAATTCTGAAATTTTTTGCTTTTTCCTGCTCCTCTTAGCATGATAAAGAAGATTCAAAGAGAGTGAGATGCCAGCTCCTTTCATTCAGTCAGTAGCTTCAATCATTTCTGGACGTTTTTCAATGGCAAAAATCAATGAATATTGTAAATGCACAAACAGTAATTTCTCCGCATTGCAAGGTGCAATTCTGAAATTTTTTGCTTTTTCCTGCTCCTCTTAGCATGATAAAGAAGATTCAAAGAGAGTGAGATGCCAGCTCCTTTCATTCAGTCAGTAGCTTCAATCATTTCTGGACGTTTTTCAATGGCAAAAATCAATGAATATTGTAAATGCACAAACAGTAATTTCTCCGCATTGCAAGGTGCAATTCTGAAATTTTTTGCTTTTTCCTGCTCCTCTTAGCATGATAAAGAAGATTCAAAGAGAGTGAGATGCCAGCTCCTTTCATTCAGTCAGTAGCTTCAAACATTTCTGGTATATGAATAACATGATGTTTTTCAATGGCAAAAATCAATGAATATTGTAAATGCACAAACAGTAATTTCTCCGCATTGCAAGGTGCAATTCTGAAATTTTTTGGTTTTTCCTGCTACTCTTAGCATGATAAAGAAGATTCAAAGAGAGTGAGATGCCAGCTCCTTTCATTCAGTCAGTAGCTTCAATCATTTCTGGATGTTTTTCAATGGCAAAAATCATTGAATATTGTAAATGCACAAACAGTAATTTCTCCGCATTGCAAGGTGCAATTCTGAAATTTTTTGCTTTTTCCTGCTCCTCATAGCATGATAAAGAAGATTCAAAGAGAGTGAGATGCCAGCTCCTTTCATTCAGTCAGTAGCTTCAATCATTTCTGGTATATGAATAACATGATGTTTTTCAATGGCAAAAATCAATGAATTTTGTAAATGCACAAACAGTAATTTCTCCGCATTGCAAGGTGCAATTCTGAAATTTTTTGCTTTTTCCTGCTCCTCTTAGCATGATAAAGAAGATTCAAAGAGAGTGAGATGCCAGCTCCTTTCATTCCGTCAGTAGCTTCAATAATTTCTGGACGTTTTTCAATGGCAAAAATCAATGAATATTGTAAATGCACAAACAGTAATTTCTCCGCATTGCAAGGTGCAATTCTGAAATTTTTTGCTTTTTCCTGCTCCTCTTAGCATGATAAAGAAGATTCAAAGAGAGTGAGATGCCAGCTCCTTTCATTCAGTCAGTAGCTTCAATCATTTCTGGTATATGAATAACATGATGTTTTTCAATGGCAAAAATCAATGAATTTTGTAAATGCACAAACAGTAATTTCTCCGCATTGCAAGGTGCAATTCTGAAATTTTTTGCTTTTTCCTGCTCCTCTTAGCATGATAAAGAAGATTCAAAGAGAGTGAGATGCCAGCTCCTTTCATTCAGTCAGTAGCTTCAATCATTTCTGGACGTTTTTCAATGGCAAAAATCAATGAATATTGTAAATGCACAAACAGTAATTTCTCCGCATTGCAAGGTGCAATTCTGAAATTTTTTGGTTTTTCCTGCTCCTCTTAGCATGATAAAGAAGATTCAAAGAGAGTGAGATGCCAGCTCCTTTCATTCAGTCAGTAGCTTCAATCATTTCTGGACGTTTTTCAATGGCAAAAATCAATGAATATTGTAAATGCACAAACAGTAATTTCTCCGCATTGCAAGGTGCAATTCTGAAATTTTTTGCTTTTTCCTGCTCCTCTTAGCATGATAAAGAAGATTCAAAGAGAGTGAGATGCCAGCTCCTTTCATTCAGTCAGTAGCTTCAAACATTTCTGGTATATGAATAACATGATGTTTTTCAATGGCAAAAATCAATGAATATTGTAAATGCACAAACAGTAATTTCTCCGCATTGCAAGGTGCAATTCTGAAATTTTTTGCTTTTTCCTGCTCCTCTTAGCATGATAAAGAAGATTCAAAGAGAGTGAGATGCCAGCTCCTTTCATTTAGTCAGTAGCTTCAATCATTTCTGGACGTTTTTCAATGGCAAAAATCAATGAATATTGTAAATGCACAAACAGTAATTTCTCCGCATTGCAAGGTGCAATTCTGAAATTTTTTGCTTTTTCCTGCTCCTCTTAGCATGATAAAGAAGATTCAAAGAGAGTGAGATGCCAGCTCCTTTCATTCAGTCAGTAGCTTCAAACATTTCTGGTATATGAATAACATGATGTTTTTCAATGGCAAAAATCAATGAATATTGTAAATGCACAAACAGTAATTTCTCCGCATTGCAAGGTGCAATTCTGGAATTTTTTGCTTTTTCCTGCTCCTCTTAGCATGATAAAGAAGATTCAAAGAGAGTGAGATGCCAGCTCCTTTCATTCAGTCAGTAGCTTCAATCATTTCTGGACGTTTTTCAATGGCAAAAATCAATGATTATTGTAAATGCACAAACAGTAATTTCTCCGCATTGCAAGGTGCAATTCTGAAATTTTTTGCTTTTTCCTGCTCCTCTTAGCATGATAAACAAGATTCAAAGAGAGTGAGATGCCAGCTCCTTTCATTCAGTCAGTAGCTTCAATCATTTCTGGACGTTTTTCAATGGCAAAAATCAATGAATATTGTAAATGCACAAACAGTAATTTCTCCGCATTGCAAGGTGCAATTCTGAAATTTTTTGCTTTTTCCTGCTCCTCTTAGCATGATAAAGAAGATTCAAAGAGAGTGAGATGCCAGCTTCTTTCATTCAGTCAGTAGCTTCAATCATTTCTGGACGTTTTTCAATGGCAAAAATCAATGAATATTGTAAATGCACAAACAGTAATTTCTCCGCATTGCAAGGTGCAATTCTGAAATTTTTTGCTTTTTCCTGCTCCTCTTAGCATGATAAACAAGATTCAAAGAGAGTGAGATGCCAGCTCCTTTCATTCAGTCAGTAGCTTCAATCATTTCTGGACGTTTTTCAATGGCAAAAATCAATGAATATTGTAAATGCACAAACAGTAATTTCTCCGCATTGCAAGGTGCAATTCTGAAATTTTTTGCTTTTTTCTGCTCCTCTTAGCATGATAAAGAAGATTCAAAGAGAGTGAGATGCCAGCTCCTTTCATTCAGTCAGTAGCTTCAATCATTTCTGGACGTTTTTCAATGGCAAAAATCAATGAATATTGTAAATGCACAAACAGTAATTTCTCCGCATTGCAAGGTGCAATTCTGAAATTTTTTGCATTTTCCTGCTCCTCTTAGCATGATAAAGAAGATTCAAAGAGAGTGAGATGCCAGCTCCTTTCATTCAGTCAGTAGCTTCAAACATTTCTGGTATATGAATAACATGATGTTTTTCAATGGCAAAAATCAATGAATATTGTAAATGCACAAACAGTAATTTCTCCGCATTGCAAGGTGCAATTCTGAAATTTTTTGGTTTTTCCTGCTACTCTTAGCATGATAAAGAAGATTCAAAGAGAGTGAGATGCCAGCTCCTTTCATTCAGTCAGTAGCTTCAATCATTTCTGGATGTTTTTCAATGGCAAAAATCATTGAATATTGTAAATGCACAAACAGTAATTTCTCCGCATTGCAAGGTGCAATTCTGAAATTTTTTGCTTTTTCCTGCTCCTCATAGCATGATAAAGAAGATTCAAAGAGAGTGAGATGCCAGCTCCTTTCATTCAGTCAGTAGCTTCAATCATTTCTGGTATATGAATAATATGATGTTTTTCAATGGCAAAAATCAATGAATTTTGTAAATGCACAAACAGTAATTTCTCCGCATTGCAAGGTGCAATTCTGAAATTTTTTGCTTTTTCCTGCTCCTCTTAGCATGATAAAGAAGATTCAAAGAGAGTGAGATGCCAGCTCCTTTCATTCCGTCAGTAGCTTCAATCATTTCTGGACGTTTTTCAATGGCAAAAATCAATGAATATTGTAAATGCACAAACAGTAATTTCTCCGCATTGCAAGGTGCAATTCTGAAATTTTTTGCTTTTTCCTGCTCCTCTTAGCATGATAAACAAGATTCAGAGTGAGATGCCAGCTCCTTTCATTCAGTCAGTAGCTTCAATCATTTCTGGACGTTTTTCAATGGCAAAAATCAATGAATATTGTAAATGCACAAACAGTAATTTCTCCGCATTGCAAGGTGCAATTCTGAAATTTTTTGCTTTTTCCTGCTCCTCTTAGCATGATAAAGAAGATTCAAAGAGAGTGAGATGCCAGCTCCTTTCATTCAGTCAGTAGCTTCAAACATTTCTGGTATATGAATAACATGATGTTTTTCAATGGCAAAAATCAATGAATATTGTAAATGCACAAACAGTAATTTCTCCGCATTGCAAGGTGCAATTCTGAAATTTTTTGCTTTTTCCTGCTCCTCTTAGCATGATAAAGAAGATTCAAAGAGAGTGAGATGCCAGCTCCTTTCATTCAGTCAGTAGCTTCAATCATTTCTGGACGTTTTTCAATGGCAAAAATCAATGAATATTGTAAATGCACAAACAGTAATTTCTCCGCATTGCAAGGTGCAATTCTGAAATTTTTTGCTTTTTCCTGCTCCTCTTAGCATGATAAAGAAGATTCAAAGAGAGTGAGATGCCAACTCCTTTCATTCAGTCAGTAGCTTCAATCATTTCTGGACGTTTTTCAATGGCAAAAATCAATGAATATTGTAAATGCACAAACAGTAATTTCTCCGCATTGCAAGGTGCAATTCTGAAATTTTTTGCTTTTTCCTGCTCCTCTTAGCATGATAAACAAGATTCAAAGAGAGTGAGATGCCAGCTCCTTTCATTCAGTCAGTAGCTTCAATCATTTCTGGACGTTTTTCAATGGCAAAAATCAATGAATATTGTAAATGCACAAACAGTAATTTCTCCGCATTGCAAGGTGCAATTCTGAAATTTTTTGCTTTTTCCTGCTCCTCTTAGCATGATAAAGAAGATTCAAAGAGAGTGAGATGCCAGCTCCTTTCATTCAGTCAGTAGCTTCAAACATTTCTGGTATATGAATAACATGATGTTTTTCAATGGCAAAAATCAATGAATATTGTAAATGCACAAACAGTAATTTCTCCGCATTGCAAGGTGCAATTCTGAAATTTTTTGGTTTTTCCTGCTACTCTTAGCATGATAAAGAAGATTCAAAGAGAGTGAGATGCCAGCTCCTTTCATTCAGTCAGTAGCTTCAATCATTTCTGGATGTTTTTCAATGGCAAAAATCATTGAATATTGTAAATGCACAAACAGTAATTTCTCCGCATTGCAAGGTGCAATTCTGAAATTTTTTGCTTTTTCCTGCTCCTCATAGCATGATAAAGAAGATTCAAAGAGAGTGAGATGCCAGCTCCTTTCATTCAGTCAGTAGCTTCAATCATTTCTGGTATATGAATAATATGATGTTTTTCAATGGCAAAAATCAATGAATTTTGTAAATGCACAAACAGTAATTTCTCCGCATTGCAAGGTGCAATTCTGAAATTTTTTGCTTTTTCCTGCTCCTCTTAGCATGATAAAGAAGATTCAAAGAGAGTGAGATGCCAGCTCCTTTCATTCCGTCAGTAGCTTCAATCATTTCTGGACGTTTTTCAATGGCAAAAATCAATGAATATTGTAAATGCACAAACAGTAATTTCTCCGCATTGCAAGGTGCAATTCTGAAATTTTTTGCTTTTTCCTGCTCCTCTTAGCATGATAAACAAGATTCAGAGTGAGATGCCAGCTCCTTTCATTCAGTCAGTAGCTTCAATCATTTCTGGACGTTTTTCAATGGCAAAAATCAATGAATATTGTAAATGCACAAACAGTAATTTCTCCGCATTGCAAGGTGCAATTCTGAAATTTTTTGCTTTTTCCTGCTCCTCTTAGCATGATAAAGAAGATTCAATGAGAGTGAGATGCCAGCTCCTTTCATTCAGTCAGTAGCTTCAAACATTTCTGGTATATGAATAACATGATGTTTTTCAATGGCAAAAATCAATGAATATTGTAAATGCAAAAACAGTAATTTCTCCGCATTGCAAGGTGCAATTCTGAAATTTTTTGCTTTTTCCTGCTCCTCTTAGCATGATAAAGAAGATTCAAAGAGAGTGAGATGCCAGCTCCTTTCATTCAGTCAGTAGCTTCAATCATTTCTGGACGTTTTTCAATGGCAAAAATCAATGAATATTGTAAATGCACAAACAGTAATTTCTCCGCATTGCAAGGTGCAATTCTGAAATTTTTTGCTTTTTCCTGCTCCTCTTAGCATGATAAAGAAGATTCAAAGAGAGTGAGATGCCAGCTCCTTTCATTCAGTCAGTAGCTTCAATCATTTCTGGACGTTTTTCAATGGCAAAAATCAATGAATATTGTAAATGCACAAACAGTAATTTCTCCGCATTGCAAGGTGCAATTCTGAAATTTTTTGCTTTTTCCTGCTCCTCTTAGCATGATAAACAAGATTCAAAGAGAGTGAGATGCCAGCTCCTTTCATTCAGTCAGTAGCTTCAATCATTTCTGGACGTTTTTCAATGGCAAAAATCAATGAATATTGTAAATGCACAAACAGTAATTTCTCCGCATTGCAAGGTGCAATTCTGAAATTTTTTGCTTTTTCCTGCTCCTCTTAGCATGATAAAGAAGATTCAAAGAGAGTGAGATGCCAGCTCCTTTCATTCAGTCAGTAGCTTCAAACATTTCTGGTATATGAATAACATGATGTTTTTCAATGGCAGAAATCAATGAATATTGTAAATGCACAAACAGTAATTTCTCCGCATTACAAGGTGCAATTCTGAAATTTTTTGGTTTTTCCTGCTCCTCTTAGCATGATAAAGAAGATTCAAAGAGAGTGAGATGCCAGCTCCTTTCATTCAGTCAGTAGCTTCAATCATTTCTGGACGTTTTTCAATGGCAAAAATCATTGAATATTGTAAATGCACAAACAGTAATTTCTCAGCATTGCAAGGTGCAATTCTGAAATTTTTTGCTTTTTCCTGCTCCTCTTAGCATGATAAAGAAGATTCAATGAGAGTGAGATGGCAGCTCCTTTCATTCAGTCAGTAGCTTCAATCATTTCTGGTATATGAATAACATGATGTTTTTCAATGGCAAAAATCAATGAATTTTGTAAATGCACAAACAGTAATTTCTCCGCATTGCAAGGTGCAATTCTGAAATTTTTTGCTTTTTCCTGCTCCTCTTAGCATGATAAAGAAGATTCAAAGAGAGTGAGATGCCAGCTCCTTTCATTCAGTCAGTAGCTTCAATCATTTCTGGACGTTTTTCAATGGCAAAAATCAATGAATATTGTAAATGCACAAACAGTAATTTCTCCGCATTGCAAGGTGCAATTCTGAAATTTTTTGCTTTTTCCTGCTCCTCTTAGCATGATAAACAAGATTCAAAGAGAGTGAGATGCCAGCTCCTTTCATTCAGTCAGTAGCTTCAATAATTTCTGGACGTTTTTCAATGGCAAAAATCAATGAATATTGTAAATGCACAAACAGTAATTTCTCCGCATTGCAAGGTGCAATTCTGAAATTTTTTGCTTTTTCCTGCTCCTCTTAGCATGATAAAGAAGATTCAAAGAGAGTGAGATGCCAGCTCCTTTCATTCAGTCAGTAGCTTCAAACATTTCTGGTATATGAATAACATGATGTTTTTCAATGGCAAAAATCAATGAATATTGTAAATGCACAAACAGTAATTTCTCCGCATTGCAAGGTGCAATTCTGAAATTTTTTGCTTTTTCCTGCTCCTCTTAGCATGATAAAGAAGATTCAGAGTGAGATGCCAGCTCCTTTCATTCAGTCAGTAGCTTCAATCATTTCTGGACGTTTTTCAATGGCAAAAATCAATGAATATTGTAAATGCACAAACAGTAATTTCTCCGCATTGCAAGGTGCAATTCTGAAATTTTTTGCTTTTTCCTGCTCCTCTTAGCATGATAAAGAAGATTCAAAGAGAGTGAGATGCCAGCTCCTTTCATTCAGTCAGTAGCTTCAATCATTTCTGGACGTTTTTCAATGGCAAAAATCAATGAATATTGTAAATGCACAAACAGTAATTTCTCCGCATTGCAAGGTGCAATTCTGAAATTTTTTGCTTTTTCCTGCTCCTCCTAGCATGATAAAGAAGATTCAAAGAGAGTGAGATGCCAGCTCCTTTCATTCAGTCAGTAGCTTCAATCATTTCTGGTATATGAATAACATGATGTTTTTCAATGGCAAAAATCAATGAATATTGTAAATGCACAAACAGTAATTTCTCCGCATTGCAAGGTGCAATTCCGAAATTTTTTGCTTTTTCCTGCTCCTCTTAGCATGATAAAGAAGATTCAAAGAGAGTGAGATGCCAGCTCCTTTCATTCAGTCAGTAGCTTCAATCATTTCTGGACGTTTTTCAATGGCAAAAATCATTGAATATTGTAAATGCACAAACAGTAATTTCTCCGCATTGCAAGGTGCAATTCTGAAATTTTTTGCTTTTTCCTGCTCCTCTTAGCATGATAAAGAAGATTCAAAGAGAGTGAGATGCCAGCTCCTTTCATTCAGTCAGTAGCTTCAATCATTTCTGGTATATGAATAACATGATGTTTTTCAATGGCAAAAATCAATGAATTTTGTAAATGCACAAACAGTAATTTCTCCGCATTGCAAGGTGCAATTCTGAAATTTTTTGCTTTTTCCTGCTCCTCTTAGCATGATAAAGAAGATTCAAAGAGAGTGAGATGCCAGCTCCTTTCATTCAGTCAGTAGCTTCAATCATTTCTGGACGTTTTTCAATGGCAAAAATCAATGAATATTGTAAATGCACAAACAGTAATTTCTCCGCATTGCAAGGTGCAATTCTGAAATTTTTTGCTTTTCCTGCTCCTCTTAGCATGATAAAGAAGATTCAAAGAGAGTGAGATGCCAGCTCCTTTCATTCAGTCAGTAGCTTCAATCATTTCTGGACGTTTTTCAATGGCAAAAATCAATGAATATTGTAAATGCACAAACAGTAATTTCTCCACATTGCAAGGTGCAATTCTGAAATTTTTTGCTTTTTCCTGCTCCTCTTAGCATGATAAAGAAGATTCAAAGAGAGTGAGATGCCAGCTCCTTTCATTCAGTCAGTAGCTTCAAACATTTCTGGTATATGAATAACATGATGTTTTTCAATGGCAAAAATCAATGAATATTGTAAATGCACAAACAGTAATTTCTCCGCATTGCAAGGTGCAATTCTGAAATTTTTTGCTTTTTCCTGCTCCTCTTAGCATGATAAAGAAGATTCAAAGAGAGTGAGATGCCAGCTCCTTTCATTTAGTCAGTAGCTTCAATCATTTCTGGACGTTTTTCAATGGCAAAAATCAATGAATATTGTAAATGCACAAACAGTAATTTCTCCGCATTGCAAGGTGCAATTCTGACATTTTTTGCTTTTTCCTGCTCCTCTTAGCATGATAAAGAAGATTCAAAGAGAGTGAGATGCCAGCTCCTTTCATTCAGTCAGTAGCTTCAAACATTTCTGGTATATGAATAACATGATGTTTTTCAGTGGCAAAAATCAATGAATATTGTAAATGCACAAACAGTAATTTCTCCGCATTGCAAGGTGCAATTCTGGAATTTTTTGCTTTTTCCTGCTCCTCTTAGCATGATAAAGAAGATTCAAAGAGAGTGAGATGCCAGCTCCTTTCATTCAGTCAGTAGCTTCAATCATTTCTGGACGTTTTTCAATGGCAAAAATCAATGAATATTGTAAATGCACAAACAGTAATTTCTCCGCATTGCAAGGTGCAATTCTGAAATTTTTTGCTTTTTCCTGCTCCTCTTAGCATGATAAACAAGATTCAAAGAGAGTGAGATGCCAGCTCCTTTCATTCAGTCAGTAGCTTCAATCATTTCTGGACGTTTTTCAATGGCAAAAATCAATGAATATTGTAAATGCACAAACAGTAATTTCTCCGCATTGCAAGGTGCAATTCTGAAATTTTTTGCTTTTTCCTGCTCCTCTTAGCATGATAAAGAAGATTCAAAGAGAGTGAGATGCCAGCTCCTTTCATTCAGTCAGTAGCTTCAATCATTTCTGGACATTTTTCAATGGCAAAAATCAATGAATATTGTAAATGCACAAACAGTAATTTCTCCGCATTGCAAGGTGCAATTCTGAAATTTTTTGCTTTTTCCTGCTCCTCTTAGCATGATAAAGAAGATTCAAAGAGAGTGAGATGCCAGCTCCTTTCATTCAGTCAGTAGCTTCAATCATTTCTGGACGTTTTTCAATGGCAAAAATCAATGAATATTGTAAATGCACAAACAGTAATTTCTCCGCATTGCAAGGTGCAATTCTGAAATTTTTTGCATTTTCCTGCTCCTCTTAGCATGATAAAGAAGATTCAAAGAGAGTGAGATGCCAGCTCCTTTCATTCAGTCAGTAGCTTCAAACATTTCTGGTATATGAATAACATGATGTTTTTCAATGGCAAAAATCAATGAATATTGTAAATGCACAAACAGTAATTTCGCCGCATTGCAAGGTGCAATTCTGAAATTTTTTGGTTTTTCCTGCTACTCTTAGCATGATAAAGAAGATTCAAAGAGAGTGAGATGCCAGCTCCTTTCATTCAGTCAGTAGCTTCAATCATTTCTGGATGTTTTTCAATGGCAAAAATCATTGAATATTGTAAATGCACAAACAGTAATTTCTCCGCATTGCAAGGTGCAATTCTGAAATTTTTTGCTTTTTCCTGCTCCTCTTAGCATGATAAAGAAGATTCAAAGAGAGTGAGATGCCAGCTCCTTTCATTCAGTCAGTAGCTTCAATCATTTCTGGTATATGAATAACATGATGTTTTTCAATGGCAAAAATCAATGAATTTTGTAAATGCACAAACAGTAATTTCTCCGCATTGCAAGGTGTAATTCTGAAATTTTTTGCTTTTTCCTGCTCCTCTTAGCATGATAAAGAAGATTCAAAGAGAGTGAGATGCCAGCTCCTTTCATTCAGTCAGTAGCTTCAATCATTTCTGGACGTTTTTCAATGGCAAAAATCAATGAATATTGTAAATGCACAAACAGTAATTTCTCCGCATTGCAAGGTGCAATTCTGAAATTTTTTGCTTTTTCCTGCTCCTCTTAGCATGATAAACAAGATTCAGAGTGAGATGCCAGCTCCTTTCATTCAGTCAGTAGCTTCAATCATTTCTGGACGTTTTTCAATGGCAAAAATCAATGAATATTGTAAATGCACAAACAGTAATTTCTCCGCATTGCAAGGTGCAATTCTGAAATTTTTTGCTTTTTCCTGCTCCTCTTAGCATGATAAAGAAGATTCAAAGAGAGTGAGATGCCAGCTCCTTTCATTCAGTCAGTAGCTTCAAACATTTCTGGTATATGAATAACATGATGTTTTTCAATGGCAAAAATCAATGAATATTGTAAATGCACAAACAGTAATTTCTCCGCATTGCAAGGTGCAATTCTGAAATTTTTTGCTTTTTCCTGCTCCTCTTAGCATGATAAAGAAGATTCAAAGAGAGTGAGATGCCAGCTCCTTTCATTCAGTCAGTAGCTTCAATCATTTCTGGACGTTTTTCAATGGCAAAAATCAATGAATATTGTAAATGCACAAACAGTAATTTCTCCGCATTGCAAGGTGCAATTCTGAAATTTTTTGCTTTTTCCTGCTCCTCTTAGCATGATAAAGAAGATTCAAAGAGAGTGACATGCCAGCTCCTTTCATTCAGTCAGTAGCTTCAATCATTTCTGGACGTTTTTCAATGGCAAAAATCAATGAATATTGTAAATGCACAAACAGTAATTTCTCCGCATTGCAAGGTGCAATTCTGAAATTTTTTGCTTTTTCCTGCTCCTCTTAGCATGATAAACAAGATTCAAAGAGAGTGAGATGCCAGCTCCTTTCATTCAGTCAGTAGCTTCAATCATTTCTGGACGTTTTTCAATGGCAAAAATCAATGACTATTGTAAATGCACAAACAGTAATTTCTCCGCATTGCAAGGTGCAATTCTGAAATTTTTTGCATTTTCCTGCTCCTCTTAGCATGATAAAGAAGATTCAAAGAGAGTGAGATGCCAGCTCCTTTCATTCAGTCAGTAGCTTCAAACATTTCTGGTATATGAATAACATGATGTTTTTCAATGGCAAAAATCAATGAATATTGTAAATGCACAAACAGTAATTTCTCCGCATTGCAAGGTGCAATTCTGAAATTTTTTGGTTTTTCCTGCTCCTCTTAGCATGATAAAGAAGATTCAAAGAGAGTGAGATGCCAGCTCCTTTCATTCAGTCAGTAGCTTCAATCATTTCTGGACGTTTTTCAATGGCAAAAATCATTGAATATTGTAAATGCACAAACAGTAATTTCTCCGCATTGCAAGGTGCAATTCTGAAATTTTTTGCTTTTTCCTGCTCCTCTTAGCATGATAAAGAAGATTCAAAGAGAGTGAGATGCCAGCTCCTTTCATTCAGTCAGTAGCTTCAAACATTTCTGGTATATGAATAACATGATGTTTTTCAATGGCAAAAATCAATGAATATTGTAAATGCACAAACAGTAATTTCTCCGCATTGCAAGGTGCAATTCTGAAATTTTTTGATTTTTCCTGCTCCTCTTAGCATTATAAAGAAGATTCAGAGTGAGATGCCAGCTCCTTTCATTCAGTCAGTAGCTTCAATCATTTCTGGACGTTTTTCAATGGCAAAAATCAATGAATATTGTAAATGCACAAACAGTAATTTCTCCGCATTGCAAGGTGCAATTCTGAAATTTTTTGCTTTTTCCTGCTCCTCTTAGCATGATAAACAAGATTCAAAGAGAGTGAGATGCCAGCTCCTTTCATTCAGTCAGTAGCTTCTATCATTTCTGGACGTTTTTCAATGGCAAAAATCAATGAATATTGTAAATGCACAAACAGTAATTTCTCCGCATTGCAAGGTGCAATTCCGAAATTTTTTGCTTTTTCCTGCTCCTCTTAGCATGATAAAGAAGATTCAAAGAGAGTGAGATGCCAGCTCCTTTCATTCAGTCAGTAGCTTCAATCATTTCTGGACGTTTTTCAATGGCAAAAATCATTGAATATTGTAAATGCACAAACAGTAATTTCTCCGCATTGCAAGGTGCAATTCTGAAATTTTTTGCTTTTTCCTGCTCCTCTTAGCATGATAAACAAGATTCAAAGAGAGTGAGATGCCAGCTCCTTTCATTCAGTCAGTAGCTTCAATCATTTCTGGACGTTTTTCAATGGCAAAAATCAATGAATATTGTAAATGCACAAACAGTAATTTCTCCGCATTGCAAGGTGCAATTCTGAAATTTTTTGCTTTTTCCTGCTCCTCTTAGCATGATAAAGAAGATTCATAGAGAGTGAGATGCCAGCTCCTTTCATTCAGTCAGTAGCTTCAAACATTTCTGGTATATGAATAACATGATGTTTTTCAATGGCAAAAATCAATGAATATTGTAAATGCACAAACAGTAATTTCTCCGCATTGCAAGGTGCAATTCTGAAATTTTTTGCTTTTTCCTGCTCCTCTTAGCATGATAAAGAAGATTCAGAGTGAGATGCCAGCTCCTTTCATTCAGTCAGTAGCTTCAATCATTTCTGGACGTTTTTCAATGGCAAAAATCAATGAATATTGTAAATGCACAAACAGTAATTTCTCCGCATTGCAAGGTGCAATTCTGAAATTTTTTGCTTTTTCCTGCTCCTCTTAGCATGATAAAGAAGATTCAAAGAGAGTGAGATGCCAGCTTCTTTCATTCAGTCAGTAGCTTCAATCATTTCTGGACGTTTTTCAATGGCAAAAATCAATGAATATTGTAAATGCACAAACAGTAATTTCTCCGCATTGCAAGGTGCAATTCTGAAATTTTTTGCTTTTTCCTGCTCCTCCTAGCATGATAAAGAAGATTCAAAGAGAGTGAGATGCCAGCTCCTTTCATTCAGTCAGTAGCTTCAATCATTTCTGGTATATGAATAACATGATGTTTTTCAATGGCAAAAATCAATGAATATTGTAAATGCACAAACAGTAATTTCTCCGCATTGCAAGGTGCAATTCCGAAATTTTTTGCTTTTTCCTGCTCCTCTTAGCATGATAAAGAAGATTCAAAGAGAGTGAGATGCCAGCTCCTTTCATTCAGTCAGTAGCTTCAATCATTTCTGGACGTTTTTCAATGGCAAAAATCATTGAATATTGTAAATGCACAAACAGTAATTTCTCCGCATTGCAAGGTGCAATTCTGAAATTTTTTGCTTTTTCCTGCTCCTCTTAGCATGATAAAGAAGATTCAAAGAGAGTGAGATGCCAGCTCCTTTCATTCAGTCAGTAGCTTCAATCATTTCTGGTATATGAATAACATGATGTTTTTCAATGGCAAAAATCAATGAATTTTGTAAATGCACAAACAGTAATTTCTCCGCATTGCAAGGTGCAATTCTGAAATTTTTTGCTTTTTCCTGCTCCTCTTAGCATGATAAAGAAGATTCAAAGAGAGTGAGATGCCAGCTCCTTTCATTCAGTCAGTAGCTTCAATCATTTCTGGACGTTTTTCAATGGCAAAAATCAATGAATATTGTAAATGCACAAACAGTAATTTCTCCGCATTGCAAGGTGCAATTCTGAAATTTTTTGCTTTTCCTGCTCCTCTTAGCATGATAAAGAAGATTCAAAGAGAGTGAGATGCCAGCTCCTTTCATTCAGTCAGTAGCTTCAATCATTTCTGGACGTTTTTCAATGGCAAAAATCAATGAATATTGTAAATGCACAAACAGTAATTTCTCCACATTGCAAGGTGCAATTCTGAAATTTTTTGCTTTTTCCTGCTCCTCTTAGCATGATAAAGAAGATTCA
The DNA here is from genome assembly GCF_046119375.1 of Phyllobates terribilis. Taxonomy (NCBI): domain Eukaryota; kingdom Metazoa; phylum Chordata; class Amphibia; order Anura; family Dendrobatidae; genus Phyllobates; species Phyllobates terribilis. The sequence goes on from NW_027362893.1 coordinate 528,277, forward strand.
AAGAGAGTGAGATGCCAGCTCCTTTCATTCAGTCAGTAGCTTCAAACATTTCTGGTATATGAATAACATGATGTTTTTCAATGGCAAAAATCAATGAATATTGTAAATGCACAAACAGTAATTTCTCCGCATTGCAAGGTGCAATTCTGAAATTTTTTGCTTTTTCCTGCTCCTCTTAGCATGATAAAGAAGATTCAAAGAGAGTGAGATGCCAGCTCCTTTCATTTAGTCAGTAGCTTCAATCATTTCTGGACGTTTTTCAATGGCAAAAATCAATGAATATTGTAAATGCACAAACAGTAATTTCTCCGCATTGCAAGGTGCAATTCTGACATTTTTTGCTTTTTCCTGCTCCTCTTAGCATGATAAAGAAGATTCAAAGAGAGTGAGATGCCAGCTCCTTTCATTCAGTCAGTAGCTTCAAACATTTCTGGTATATGAATAACATGATGTTTTTCAGTGGCAAAAATCAATGAATATTGTAAATGCACAAACAGTAATTTCTCCGCATTGCAAGGTGCAATTCTGGAATTTTTTGCTTTTTCCTGCTCCTCTTAGCATGATAAAGAAGATTCAAAGAGAGTGAGATGCCAGCTCCTTTCATTCAGTCAGTAGCTTCAATCATTTCTGGACGTTTTTCAATGGCAAAAATCAATGAATATTGTAAATGCACAAACAGTAATTTCTCCGCATTGCAAGGTGCAATTCTGAAATTTTTTGCTTTTTCCTGCTCCTCTTAGCATGATAAACAAGATTCAAAGAGAGTGAGATGCCAGCTCCTTTCATTCAGTCAGTAGCTTCAATCATTTCTGGACGTTTTTCAATGGCAAAAATCAATGAATATTGTAAATGCACAAACAGTAATTTCTCCGCATTGCAAGGTGCAATTCTGAAATTTTTTGCTTTTTCCTGCTCCTCTTAGCATGATAAAGAAGATTCAAAGAGAGTGAGATGCCAGCTCCTTTCATTCAGTCAGTAGCTTCAATCATTTCTGGACGTTTTTCAATGGCAAAAATCAATGAATATTGTAAATGCACAAACAGTAATTTCTCCGCATTGCAAGGTGCAATTCTGAAATTTTTTGCTTTTTCCTGCTCCTCTTAGCATGATAAAGAAGATTCAAAGAGAGTGAGATGCCAGCTCCTTTCATTCAGTCAGTAGCTTCAATCATTTCTGGACGTTTTTCAATGGCAAAAATCAATGAATATTGTAAATGCACAAACAGTAATTTCTCCGCATTGCAAGGTGCAATTCTGAAATTTTTTGCATTTTCCTGCTCCTCTTAGCATGATAAAGAAGATTCAAAGAGAGTGAGATGCCAGCTCCTTTCATTCAGTCAGTAGCTTCAAACATTTCTGGTATATGAATAACATGATGTTTTTCAATGGCAAAAATCAATGAATATTGTAAATGCACAAACAGTAATTTCGCCGCATTGCAAGGTGCAATTCTGAAATTTTTTGGTTTTTCCTGCTACTCTTAGCATGATAAAGAAGATTCAAAGAGAGTGAGATGCCAGCTCCTTTCATTCAGTCAGTAGCTTCAATCATTTCTGGATGTTTTTCAATGGCAAAAATCATTGAATATTGTAAATGCACAAACAGTAATTTCTCCGCATTGCAAGGTGCAATTCTGAAATTTTTTGCTTTTTCCTGCTCCTCTTAGCATGATAAAGAAGATTCAAAGAGAGTGAGATGCCAGCTCCTTTCATTCAGTCAGTAGCTTCAATCATTTCTGGTATATGAATAACATGATGTTTTTCAATGGCAAAAATCAATGAATTTTGTAAATGCACAAACAGTAATTTCTCCGCATTGCAAGGTGTAATTCTGAAATTTTTTGCTTTTTCCTGCTCCTCTTAGCATGATAAAGAAGATTCAAAGAGAGTGAGATGCCAGCTCCTTTCATTCAGTCAGTAGCTTCAATCATTTCTGGACGTTTTTCAATGGCAAAAATCAATGAATATTGTAAATGCACAAACAGTAATTTCTCCGCATTGCAAGGTGCAATTCTGAAATTTTTTGCTTTTTCCTGCTCCTCTTAGCATGATAAACAAGATTCAGAGTGAGATGCCAGCTCCTTTCATTCAGTCAGTAGCTTCAATCATTTCTGGACGTTTTTCAATGGCAAAAATCAATGAATATTGTAAATGCACAAACAGTAATTTCTCCGCATTGCAAGGTGCAATTCTGAAATTTTTTGCTTTTTCCTGCTCCTCTTAGCATGATAAAGAAGATTCAAAGAGAGTGAGATGCCAGCTCCTTTCATTCAGTCAGTAGCTTCAAACATTTCTGGTATATGAATAACATGATGTTTTTCAATGGCAAAAATCAATGAATATTGTAAATGCACAAACAGTAATTTCTCCGCATTGCAAGGTGCAATTCTGAAATTTTTTGCTTTTTCCTGCTCCTCTTAGCATGATAAAGAAGATTCAAAGAGAGTGAGATGCCAGCTCCTTTCATTCAGTCAGTAGCTTCAATCATTTCTGGACGTTTTTCAATGGCAAAAATCAATGAATATTGTAAATGCACAAACAGTAATTTCTCCGCATTGCAAGGTGCAATTCTGAAATTTTTTGCTTTTTCCTGCTCCTCTTAGCATGATAAAGAAGATTCAAAGAGAGTGACATGCCAGCTCCTTTCATTCAGTCAGTAGCTTCAATCATTTCTGGACGTTTTTCAATGGCAAAAATCAATGAATATTGTAAATGCACAAACAGTAATTTCTCCGCATTGCAAGGTGCAATTCTGAAATTTTTTGCTTTTTCCTGCTCCTCTTAGCATGATAAACAAGATTCAAAGAGAGTGAGATGCCAGCTCCTTTCATTCAGTCAGTAGCTTCAATCATTTCTGGACGTTTTTCAATGGCAAAAATCAATGACTATTGTAAATGCACAAACAGTAATTTCTCCGCATTGCAAGGTGCAATTCTGAAATTTTTTGCATTTTCCTGCTCCTCTTAGCATGATAAAGAAGATTCAAAGAGAGTGAGATGCCAGCTCCTTTCATTCAGTCAGTAGCTTCAAACATTTCTGGTATATGAATAACATGATGTTTTTCAATGGCAAAAATCAATGAATATTGTAAATGCACAAACAGTAATTTCTCCGCATTGCAAGGTGCAATTCTGAAATTTTTTGGTTTTTCCTGCTCCTCTTAGCATGATAAAGAAGATTCAAAGAGAGTGAGATGCCAGCTCCTTTCATTCAGTCAGTAGCTTCAATCATTTCTGGACGTTTTTCAATGGCAAAAATCATTGAATATTGTAAATGCACAAACAGTAATTTCTCCGCATTGCAAGGTGCAATTCTGAAATTTTTTGCTTTTTCCTGCTCCTCTTAGCATGATAAAGAAGATTCAAAGAGAGTGAGATGCCAGCTCCTTTCATTCAGTCAGTAGCTTCAAACATTTCTGGTATATGAATAACATGATGTTTTTCAATGGCAAAAATCAATGAATATTGTAAATGCACAAACAGTAATTTCTCCGCATTGCAAGGTGCAATTCTGAAATTTTTTGATTTTTCCTGCTCCTCTTAGCATTATAAAGAAGATTCAGAGTGAGATGCCAGCTCCTTTCATTCAGTCAGTAGCTTCAATCATTTCTGGACGTTTTTCAATGGCAAAAATCAATGAATATTGTAAATGCACAAACAGTAATTTCTCCGCATTGCAAGGTGCAATTCTGAAATTTTTTGCTTTTTCCTGCTCCTCTTAGCATGATAAACAAGATTCAAAGAGAGTGAGATGCCAGCTCCTTTCATTCAGTCAGTAGCTTCAATCATTTCTGGACGTTTTTCAATGGCAAAAATCAATGAATATTGTAAATGCACAAACAGTAATTTCTCCGCATTGCAAGGTGCAATTCCGAAATTTTTTGCTTTTTCCTGCTCCTCTTAGCATGATAAAGAAGATTCAAAGAGAGTGAGATGCCAGCTCCTTTCATTCAGTCAGTAGCTTCAATCATTTCTGGACGTTTTTCAATGGCAAAAATCATTGAATATTGTAAATGCACAAACAGTAATTTCTCCGCATTGCAAGGTGCAATTCTGAAATTTTTTGCTTTTTCCTGCTCCTCCTAGCATGATAAAGAAGATTCAAAGAGAGTGAGATGCCAGCTCCTTTCATTCAGTCAGTAGCTTCAATCATTTCTGGTATATGAATAACATGATGTTTTTCAATGGCAAAAATCAATGAATATTGTAAATGCACAAACAGTAATTTCTCCGCATTGCAAGGTGCAATTCCGAAATTTTTTGCTTTTTCCTGCTCCTCTTAGCATGATAAAGAAGATTCAAAGAGAGTGAGATGCCAGCTCCTTTCATTCAGTCAGTAGCTTCAATCATTTCTGGACGTTTTTCAATGGCAAAAATCATTGAATATTGTAAATGCACAAACAGTAATTTCTCCGCATTGCATGGTGCAATTCTGAAATTTTTTGCTTTTTCCTGCTCCTCTTAGCATGATAAAGAAGATTCAAAGAGAGTGAGATGCCAGCTCCTTTCATTCAGTCAGTAGCTTCAATCATTTCTGGTATATGAATAACATGATGTTTTTCAATGGCAAAAATCAATGAATTTTGTAAATGCACAAACAGTAATTTCTCCGCATTGCAAGGTGCAATTCTGAAATTTTTTGCTTTTTCCTGCTCCTCTTAGCATGATAAAGAAGATTCAAAGAGAGTGAGATGCCAGCTCCTTTCATTCAGTCAGTAGCTTCAATCATTTCTGGACGTTTTTCAATGGCAAAAATCAATGAATATTGTAAATGCACAAACAGTAATTTCTCCGCATTGCAAGGTGCAATTCTGAAATTTTTTGCTTTTCCTGCTCCTCTTAGCATGATAAAGAAGATTCAAAGAGAGTGAGATGCCAGCTCCTTTCATTCAGTCAGTAGCTTCAATCATTTCTGGACGTTTTTCAATGGCAAAAATCAATGAATATTGTAAATGCACAAACAGTAATTTCTCCACATTGCAAGGTGCAATTCTGAAATTTTTTGCTTTTTCCTGCTCCTCTTAGCATGATAAAGAAGATTCAAAGAGAGTGAGATGCCAGCTCCTTTCATTCAGTCAGTAGCTTCAAACATTTCTGGTATATGAATAACATGATGTTTTTCAATGGCAAAAATCAATGAATATTGTAAATGCACAAACAGTAATTTCTCCGCATTGCAAGGTGCAATTCTGAAATTTTTTGCTTTTTCCTGCTCCTCTTAGCATGATAAAGAAGATTCAAAGAGAGTGAGATGCCAGCTCCTTTCATTTAGTCAGTAGCTTCAATCATTTCTGGACGTTTTTCAATGGCAAAAATCAATGAATATTGTAAATGCACAAACAGTAATTTCTCCGCATTGCAAGGTGCAATTCTGACATTTTTTGCTTTTTCCTGCTCCTCTTAGCATGATAAAGAAGATTCAAAGAGAGTGAGATGCCAGCTCCTTTCATTCAGTCAGTAGCTTCAAACATTTCTGGTATATGAATAACATGATGTTTTTCAGTGGCAAAAATCAATGAATATTGTAAATGCACAAACAGTAATTTCTCCGCATTGCAAGGTGCAATTCTGGAATTTTTTGCTTTTTCCTGCTCCTCTTAGCATGATAAAGAAGATTCAAAGAGAGTGAGATGCCAGCTCCTTTCATTCAGTCAGTAGCTTCAATCATTTCTGGACGTTTTTCAATGGCAAAAATCAATGAATATTGTAAATGCACAAACAGTAATTTCTCCGCATTGCAAGGTGCAATTCTGAAATTTTTTGCTTTTTCCTGCTCCTCTTAGCATGATAAACAAGATTCAAAGAGAGTGAGATGCCAGCTCCTTTCATTCAGTCAGTAGCTTCAATCATTTCTGGACGTTTTTCAATGGCAAAAATCAATGAATATTGTAAATGCACAAACAGTAATTTCTCCGCATTGCAAGGTGCAATTCTGAAATTTTTTGCTTTTTCCTGCTCCTCTTAGCATGATAAAGAAGATTCAAAGAGAGTGAGATGCCAGCTCCTTTCATTCAGTCAGTAGCTTCAATCATTTCTGGACGTTTTTCAATGGCAAAAATCAATGAATATTGTAAATGCACAAACAGTAATTTCTCCGCATTGCAAGGTGCAATTCTGAAATTTTTTGCTTTTTCCTGCTCCTCTTAGCATGATAAAGAAGATTCAAAGAGAGTGAGATGCCAGCTCCTTTCATTCAGTCAGTAGCTTCAATCATTTCTGGACGTTTTTCAATGGCAAAAATCAATGAATATTGTAAATGCACAAACAGTAATTTCTCCGCATTGCAAGGTGCAATTCTGAAATTTTTTGCATTTTCCTGCTCCTCTTAGCATGATAAAGAAGATTCAAAGAGAGTGAGATGCCAGCTCCTTTCATTCAGTCAGTAGCTTCAAACATTTCTGGTATATGAATAACATGATGTTTTTCAATGGCAAAAATCAATGAATATTGTAAATGCACAAACAGTAATTTCGCCGCATTGCAAGGTGCAATTCTGAAATTTTTTGGTTTTTCCTGCTACTCTTAGCATGATAAAGAAGATTCAAAGAGAGTGAGATGCCAGCTCCTTTCATTCAGTCAGTAGCTTCAATCATTTCTGGATGTTTTTCAATGGCAAAAATCATTGAATATTGTAAATGCACAAACAGTAATTTCTCCGCATTGCAAGGTGCAATTCTGAAATTTTTTGCTTTTTCCTGCTCCTCTTAGCATGATAAAGAAGATTCAAAGAGAGTGAGATGCCAGCTCCTTTCATTCAGTCAGTAGCTTCAATCATTTCTGGTATATGAATAACATGATGTTTTTCAATGGCAAAAATCAATGAATTTTGTAAATGCACAAACAGTAATTTCTCCGCATTGCAAGGTGTAATTCTGAAATTTTTTGCTTTTTCCTGCTCCTCTTAGCATGATAAAGAAGATTCAAAGAGAGTGAGATGCCAGCTCCTTTCATTCAGTCAGTAGCTTCAATCATTTCTGGACGTTTTTCAATGGCAAAAATCAATGAATATTGTAAATGCACAAACAGTAATTTCTCCGCATTGCAAGGTGCAATTCTGAAATTTTTTGCTTTTTCCTGCTCCTCTTAGCATGATAAACAAGATTCAGAGTGAGATGCCAGCTCCTTTCATTCAGTCAGTAGCTTCAATCATTTCTGGACGTTTTTCAATGGCAAAAATCAATGAATATTGTAAATGCACAAACAGTAATTTCTCCGCATTGCAAGGTGCAATTCTGAAATTTTTTGCTTTTTCCTGCTCCTCTTAGCATGATAAAGAAGATTCAAAGAGAGTGAGATGCCAGCTCCTTTCATTCAGTCAGTAGCTTCAAACATTTCTGGTATATGAATAACATGATGTTTTTCAATGGCAAAAATCAATGAATATTGTAAATGCACAAACAGTAATTTCTCCGCATTGCAAGGTGCAATTCTGAAATTTTTTGCTTTTTCCTGCTCCTCTTAGCATGATAAAGAAGATTCAAAGAGAGTGAGATGCCAGCTCCTTTCATTCAGTCAGTAGCTTCAATCATTTCTGGACGTTTTTCAATGGCAAAAATCAATGAATATTGTAAATGCACAAACAGTAATTTCTCCGCATTGCAAGGTGCAATTCTGAAATTTTTTGCTTTTTCCTGCTCCTCTTAGCATGATAAAGAAGATTCAAAGAGAGTGACATGCCAGCTCCTTTCATTCAGTCAGTAGCTTCAATCATTTCTGGACGTTTTTCAATGGCAAAAATCAATGAATATTGTAAATGCACAAACAGTAATTTCTCCGCATTGCAAGGTGCAATTCTGAAATTTTTTGCTTTTTCCTGCTCCTCTTAGCATGATAAACAAGATTCAAAGAGAGTGAGATGCCAGCTCCTTTCATTCAGTCAGTAGCTTCAATCATTTCTGGACGTTTTTCAATGGCAAAAATCAATGACTATTGTAAATGCACAAACAGTAATTTCTCCGCATTGCAAGGTGCAATTCTGAAATTTTTTGCATTTTCCTGCTCCTCTTAGCATGATAAAGAAGATTCAAAGAGAGTGAGATGCCAGCTCCTTTCATTCAGTCAGTAGCTTCAAACATTTCTGGTATATGAATAACATGATGTTTTTCAATGGCAAAAATCAATGAATATTGTAAATGCACAAACAGTAATTTCTCCGCATTGCAAGGTGCAATTCTGAAATTTTTTGGTTTTTCCTGCTCCTCTTAGCATGATAAAGAAGATTCAAAGAGAGTGAGATGCCAGCTCCTTTCATTCAGTCAGTAGCTTCAATCATTTCTGGACGTTTTTCAATGGCAAAAATCATTGAATATTGTAAATGCACAAACAGTAATTTCTCCGCATTGCAAGGTGCAATTCTGAAATTTTTTGCTTTTTCCTGCTCCTCTTAGCATGATAAAGAAGATTCAAAGAGAGTGAGATGCCAGCTCCTTTCATTCAGTCAGTAGCTTCAAACATTTCTGGTATATGAATAACATGATGTTTTTCAATGGCAAAAATCAATGAATATTGTAAATGCACAAACAGTAATTTCTCCGCATTGCAAGGTGCAATTCTGAAATTTTTTGATTTTTCCTGCTCCTCTTAGCATTATAAAGAAGATTCAGAGTGAGATGCCAGCTCCTTTCATTCAGTCAGTAGCTTCAATCATTTCTGGACGTTTTTCAATGGCAAAAATCAATGAATATTGTAAATGCACAAACAGTAATTTCTCCGCATTGCAAGGTGCAATTCTGAAATTTTTTGCTTTTTCCTGCTCCTCTTAGCATGATAAACAAGATTCAAAGAGAGTGAGATGCCAGCTCCTTTCATTCAGTCAGTAGCTTCAATCATTTCTGGACTTTTTCAATGGCAAAAATCAATGAATATTGTAAATGCACAAACAGTAATTTCTCCGCATTGCAAGGTGCAATTCCGAAATTTTTTGCTTTTTCCTGCTCCTCTTAGCATGATAAAGAAGATTCAAAGAGAGTGAGATGCCAGCTCCTTTCATTCAGTCAGTAGCTTCAATCATTTCTGGACGTTTTTCAATGGCAAAAATCATTGAATATTGTAAATGCACAAACAGTAATTTCTCCGCATTGCAAGGTGCAATTCTGAAATTTTTTGCTTTTTCCTGCTCCTCTTAGCATGATAAACAAGATTCAAAGAGAGTGAGATGCCAGCTCCTTTCATTCAGTCAGTAGCTTCAATCATTTCTGGACGTTTTTCAATGGCAAAAATCAATGAATATTGTAAATGCACAAACAGTAATTTCTCCGCATTGCAAGGTGCAATTCTGAAATTTTTTGCTTTTTCCTGCTCCTCTTAGCATGATAAAGAAGATTCAAAGAGAGTGAGATGCCAGCTCCTTTCATTCAGTCAGTAGCTTCAATCATTTCTGGACGTTTTTCAATGGCAAAAATCAATGAATATTGTAAATGCACAAACAGTAATTTCTCCGCATTGCAAGGTGCAATTCTGAAATTTTTTGCTTTTTCCTGCTCCTCTTAGCATGATAAACAAGATTCAAAGAGAGTGAGATGCCAGCTCCTTTCATTCAGTCAGTAGCTTCAATCATTTCTGGACGTTTTTCAATGGCAAAAATCAATGAATATTGTAAATGCACAAACAGTAATTTCTCCGCATTGCAAGGGGCAATTCTGAAATTTTTTGCTTTTTCCTGCTCCTCTTAGCATGATAAAGAAGATTCAAAGAGAGTGAGATGCCAACTCCTTTCATTCAGTCAGTAGCTTCAAACATTTCTGGTATATGAATAACATGATGTTTTTCAATGGCAAAAATCAATGAATTTTGTAAATGCACAAACAGTAATTTCTCCGCATTGCAAGGTGTAATTCTGAAATTTTTTGCTTTTTCCTGCTCCTCTTAGCATGATAAAGAAGATTCAAAGAGAGTGAGATGCCAGCTCCTTTCATTCAGTCAGTAGCTTCAATCATTTCTGGACGTTTTTCAATGGCAAAAATCAATGAATATTGTAAATGCACAAACAGTAATTTCTCCGCATTGCAAGGTGCAATTCTGAAATTTTTTGCTTTTTCCTGCTCCTCTTAGCATGATAAACAAGATTCAGAGTGAGATGCCAGCTCCTTTCATTCAGTCAGTAGCTTCAATCATTTCTGGACGTTTTTCAATGGCAAAAATCAATGAATATTGTAAATGCACAAACAGTAATTTCTCCGCATTGCAAGGTGCAATTCTGAAATTTTTTGCTTTTTCCTGCTCCTCTTAGCATGATAAAGAAGATTCAAAGAGAGTGAGATGCCAGCTCCTTTCATTCAGTCAGTAGCTTCAAACATTTCTGGTATATGAATAACATGATGTTTTTCAATGGCAAAAATCAATGAATATTGTAAATGCACAAACAGTAATTTCTCCGCATTGCAAGGTGCAATTCTGAAATTTTTTGCTTTTTCCTGCTCCTCTTAGCATGATAAAGAAGATTCAAAGAGAGTGAGATGCCAGCTCCTTTCATTCAGTCAGTAGCTTCAATCATTTCTGGACGTTTTTCAATGGCAAAAATCAATGAATATTGTAAATGCACAAACAGTAATTTCTCCGCATTGCAAGGTGCAATTCTGAAATTTTTTGCTTTTTCCTGCTCCTCTTAGCATGATAAAGAAGATTCAAAGAGAGTGACATGCCAGCTCCTTTCATTCAGTCAGTAGCTTCAATCATTTCTGGACGTTTTTCAATGGCAAAAATCAATGAATATTGTAAATGCACAAACAGTAATTTCTCCGCATTGCAAGGTGCAATTCTGAAATTTTTTGCTTTTTCCTGCTCCTCTTAGCATGATAAACAAGATTCAAAGAGAGTGAGATGCCAGCTCCTTTCATTCAGTCAGTAGCTTCAATCATTTCTGGACGTTTTTCAATGGCAAAAATCAATGACTATTGTAAATGCACAAACAGTAATTTCTCCGCATTGCAAGGTGCAATTCTGAAATTTTTTGCATTTTCCTGCTCCTCTTAGCATGATAAAGAAGATTCAAAGAGAGTGAGATGCCAGCTCCTTTCATTCAGTCAGTAGCTTCAAACATTTCTGGTATATGAATAACATGATGTTTTTCAATGGCAAAAATCAATGAATATTGTAAATGCACAAACAGTAATTTCTCCGCATTGCAAGGTGCAATTCTGAAATTTTTTGGTTTTTCCTGCTCCTCTTAGCATGATAAAGAAGATTCAAAGAGAGTGAGATGCCAGCTCCTTTCATTCAGTCAGTAGCTTCAATCATTTCTGGACGTTTTTCAATGGCAAAAATCATTGAATATTGTAAATGCACAAACAGTAATTTCTCCGCATTGCAAGGTGCAATTCTGAAATTTTTTGCTTTTTCCTGCTCCTCTTAGCATGATAAAGAAGATTCAAAGAGAGTGAGATGCCAGCTCCTTTCATTCAGTCAGTAGCTTCAAACATTTCTGGTATATGAATAACATGATGTTTTTCAATGGCAAAAATCAATGAATATTGTAAATGCACAAACAGTAATTTCTCCGCATTGCAAGGTGCAATTCTGAAATTTTTTGATTTTTCCTGCTCCTCTTAGCATTATAAAGAAGATTCAGAGTGAGATGCCAGCTCCTTTCATTCAGTCAGTAGCTTCAATCATTTCTGGACGTTTTTCAATGGCAAAAATCAATGAATATTGTAAATGCACAAACAGTAATTTCTCCGCATTGCAAGGTGCAATTCTGAAATTTTTTGCTTTTTCCTGCTCCTCTTAGCATGATAAACAAGATTCAAAGAGAGTGAGATGCCAGCTCCTTTCATTCAGTCAGTAGCTTCAATCATTTCTGGACGTTTTTCAATGGCAAAAATCAATGAATATTGTAAATGCACAAACAGTAATTTCTCCGCATTGCAAGGTGCAATTCCGAAATTTTTTGCTTTTTCCTGCTCCTCTTAGCATGATAAAGAAGATTCAAAGAGAGTGAGATGCCAGCTCCTTTCATTCAGTCAGTAGCTTCAATCATTTCTGGACGTTTTTCAATGGCAAAAATCATTGAATATTGTAAATGCACAAACAGTAATTTCTCCGCATTGCAAGGTGCAATTCTGAAATTTTTTGCTTTTTCCTGCTCCTCCTAGCATGATAAAGAAGATTCAAAGAGAGTGAGATGCCAGCTCCTTTCATTCAGTCAGTAGCTTCAATCATTTCTGGTATATGAATAACATGATGTTTTTCAATGGCAAAAATCAATGAATATTGTAAATGCACAAACAGTAATTTCTCCGCATTGCAAGGTGCAATTCCGAAATTTTTTGCTTTTTCCTGCTCCTCTTAGCATGATAAAGAAGATTCAAAGAGAGTGAGATGCCAGCTCCTTTCATTCAGTCAGTAGCTTCAATCATTTCTGGACGTTTTTCAATGGCAAAAATCATTGAATATTGTAAATGCACAAACAGTAATTTCTCCGCATTGCAAGGTGCAATTCTGAAATTTTTTGCTTTTTCCTGCTCCTCTTAGCATGATAAAGAAGATTCAAAGAGAGTGAGATGCCAGCTCCTTTCATTCAGTCAGTAGCTTCAATCATTTCTGGTATATGAATAACATGATGTTTTTCAATGGCAAAAATCAATGAATTTTGTAAATGCACAAACAGTAATTTCTCCGCATTGCAAGGTGCAATTCTGAAATTTTTTGCTTTTTCCTGCTCCTCTTAGCATGATAAAGAAGATTCAAAGAGAGTGAGATGCCAGCTCCTTTCATTCAGTCAGTAGCTTCAATCATTTCTGGACGTTTTTCAATGGCAAAAATCAATGAATATTGTAAATGCACAAACAGTAATTTCTCCGCATTGCAAGGTGCAATTCTGAAATTTTTTGCTTTTCCTGCTCCTCTTAGCATGATAAAGAAGATTCAAAGAGAGTGAGATGCCAGCTCCTTTCATTCAGTCAGTAGCTTCAATCATTTCTGGACGTTTTTCAATGGCAAAAATCAATGAATATTGTAAATGCACAAACAGTAATTTCTCCACATTGCAAGGTGCAATTCTGAAATTTTTTGCTTTTTCCTGCTCCTCTTAGCATGATAAAGAAGATTCAAAGAGAGTGAGATGCCAGCTCCTTTCATTCAGTCAGTAGCTTCAAACATTTCTGGTATATGAATAACATGATGTTTTTCAATGGCAAAAATCAATGAATATTGTAAATGCACAAACAGTAATTTCTCCGCATTGCAAGGTGCAATTCTGAAATTTTTTGCTTTTTCCTGCTCCTCTTAGCATGATAAAGAAGATTCAAAGAGAGTGAGATGCCAGCTCCTTTCATTTAGTCAGTAGCTTCAATCATTTCTGGACGTTTTTCAATGGCAAAAATCAATGAATATTGTAAATGCACAAACAGTAATTTCTCCGCATTGCAAGGTGCAATTCTGACATTTTTTGCTTTTTCCTGCTCCTATTAGCATGATAAAGAAGATTCAAAGAGAGTGAGATGCCAGCTCCTTTCATTCAGTCAGTAGCTTCAAACATTTCTGGTATATGAATAACATGATGTTTTTCAGTGGCAAAAATCAATGAATATTGTAAATGCACAAACAGTAATTTCTCCGCATTGCAAGGTGCAATTCTGGAATTTTTTGCTTTTTCCTGCTCCTCTTAGCATGATAAAGAAGATTCAAAGAGAGTGAGATGCCAGCTCCTTTCATTCAGTCAGTAGCTTCAATCATTTCTGGACGTTTTTCAATGGCAAAAATCAATGAATATTGTAAATGCACAAACAGTAATTTCTCCGCATTGCAAGGTGCAATTCTGAAATTTTTTGCTTTTTCCTGCTCCTCTTAGCATGATAAACAAGATTCAAAGAGAGTGAGATGCCAGCTCCTTTCATTCAGTCAGTAGCTTCAATCATTTCTGGACGTTTTTCAATGGCAAAAATCAATGAATATTGTAAATGCACAAACAGTAATTTCTCCGCATTGCAAGGTGCAATTCTGAAATTTTTTGCTTTTTCCTGCTCCTCTTAGCATGATAAAGAAGATTCAAAGAGAGTGAGATGCCAGCTCCTTTCATTCAGTCAGTAGCTTCAATCATTTCTGGACGTTTTTCAATGGCAAAAATCAATGAATATTGTAAATGCACAAACAGTAATTTCTCCGCATTGCAAGGTGCAATTCTGAAATTTTTTGCTTTTTCCTGCTCCTCTTAGCATGATAAAGAAGATTCAAAGAGAGTGAGATGCCAGCTCCTTTCATTCAGTCAGTAGCTTCAATCATTTCTGGACGTTTTTCAATGGCAAAAATCAATGAATATTGTAAATGCACAAACAGTAATTTCTCCGCATTGCAAGGTGCAATTCTGAAATTTTTTGCATTTTCCTGCTCCTCTTAGCATGATAAAGAAGATTCAAAGAGAGTGAGATGCCAGCTCCTTTCATTCAGTCAGTAGCTTCAAACATTTCTGGTATATGAATAACATGATGTTTTTCAATGGCAAAAATCAATGAATATTGTAAATGCACAAACAGTAATTTCGCCGCATTGCAAGGTGCAATTCTGAAATTTTTTGGTTTTTCCTGCTACTCTTAGCATGATAAAGAAGATTCAAAGAGAGTGAGATGCCAGCTCCTTTCATTCAGTCAGTAGCTTCAATCATTTCTGGATGTTTTTCAATGGCAAAAATCATTGAATATTGTAAAAGCACAAACAGTAATTTCTCCGCATTGCAAGGTGCAATTCTGAAATTTTTTGCTTTTTCCTGCTCCTCTTAGCATGATAAAGAAGATTCAAAGACAGTGAGATGCCAGCTCCTTTCATTCAGTCAGTAGCTTCAATCATTTCTGGTATATGAATAACATGATGTTTTTCAATGGCAAAAATCAATGAATTTTGTAAATGCACAAACAGTAATTTCTCCGCATTGCAAGGTGTAATTCTGAAATTTTTTGCTTTTTCCTGCTCCTCTTAGCATGATAAAGAAGATTCAAAGAGAGTGAGATGCCAGCTCCTTTCATTCAGTCAGTAGCTTCAATCATTTCTGGACGTTTTTCAATGGCAAAAATCAATGAATATTGTAAATGCACAAACAGTAATTTCTCCGCATTGCAAGGTGCAATTCTGAAATTTTTTGCTTTTTCCTGCTCCTCTTAGCATGATAAACAAGATTCAGAGTGAGATGCCAGCTCCTTTCATTCAGTCAGTAGCTTCAATCATTTCTGGACGTTTTTCAATGGCAAAAATCAATGAATATTGTAAATGCACAAACAGTAATTTCTCCGCATTGCAAGGTGCAATTCTGAAATTTTTTGCTTTTTCCTGCTCCTCTTAGCATGATAAAGAAGATTCAAAGAGAGTGAGATGCCAGCTCCTTTCATTCAGTCAGTAGCTTCAAACATTTCTGGTATATGAATAACATGATGTTTTTCAATGGCAAAAATCAATGAATATTGTAAATGCACAAACAGTAATTTCTCCGCATTGCAAGGTGCAATTCTGAAATTTTTTGCTTTTTCCTGCTCCTCTTAGCATGATAAAGAAGATTCAAAGAGAGTGAGATGCCAGCTCCTTTCATTCAGTCAGTAGCTTCAATCATTTCTGGACGTTTTTCAATGGCAAAAATCAATGAATATTGTAAATGCACAAACAGTAATTTCTACGCATTGCAAGGTGCAATTCTGAAATTTTTTGCTTTTTCCTGCTCCTCTTAGCATGATAAAGAAGATTCAAAGAGAGTGACATGCCAGCTCCTTTCATTCAGTCAGTAGCTTCAATCATTTCTGGACGTTTTTCAATGGCAAAAATCAATGAATATTGTAAATGCACAAACAGTAATTTCTCCGCATTGCAAGGTGCAATTCTGAAATTTTTTGCTTTTTCCTGCTCCTCTTAGCATGATAAACAAGATTCAAAGAGAGTGAGATGCCAGCTCCTTTCATTCAGTCAGTAGCTTCAATCATTTCTGGACGTTTTTCAATGGCAAAAATCAATGACTATTGTAAATGCACAAACAGTAATTTCTCCGCATTGCAAGGTGCAATTCTGAAATTTTTTGCATTTTCCTGCTCCTCTTAGCATGATAAAGAAGATTCAAAGAGAGTGAGATGCCAGCTCCTTTCATTCAGTCAGTAGCTTCAAACATTTCTGGTATATGAATAACATGATGTTTTTCAATGGCAAAAATCAATGAATATTGTAAATGCACAAACAGTAATTTCTCCGCATTGCAAGGTGCAATTCTGAAATTTTTTGGTTTTTCCTGCTCCTCTTAGCATGATAAAGAAGATTCAAAGAGAGTGAGATGCCAGCTCCTTTCATTCAGTCAGTAGCTTCAATCATTTCTGGACGTTTTTCAATGGCAAAAATCATTGAATATTGTAAATGCACAAACAGTAATTTCTCCGCATTGCAAGGTGCAATTCTGAAATTTTTTGCTTTTTCCTGCTCCTCTTAGCATGATAAAGAAGATTCAAAGAGAGTGAGATGCCAGCTCCTTTCATTCAGTCAGTAGCTTCAAACATTTCTGGTATATGAATAACATGATGTTTTTCAATGGCAAAAATCAATGAATATTGTAAATGCACAAACAGTAATTTCTCCGCATTGCAAGGTGCAATTCTGAAATTTTTTGATTTTTCCTGCTCCTCTTAGCATTATAAAGAAGATTCAGAGTGAGATGCCAGCTCCTTTCATTCAGTCAGTAGCTTCAATCATTTCTGGACGTTTTTCAATGGCAAAAATCAATGAATATTGTAAATGCACAAACAGTAATTTCTCCGCATTGCAAGGTGCAATTCTGAAATTTTTTGCTTTTTCCTGCTCCTCTTAGCATGATAAACAAGATTCAAAGAGAGTGAGATGCCAGCTCCTTTCATTCAGTCAGTAGCTTCAATCATTTCTGGACGTTTTTCAATGGCAAAAATCAATGAATATTGTAAATGCACAAACAGTAATTTCTCCGCATTGCAAGGTGCAATTCCGAAATTTTTTGCTTTTTCCTGCTCCTCTTAGCATGATAAAGAAGATTCAAAGAGAGTGAGATGCCAGCTCCTTTCATTCAGTCAGTAGCTTCAATCATTTCTGGACGTTTTTCAATGGCAAAAATCATTGAATATTGTAAATGCACAAACAGTAATTTCTCCGCATTGCAAGGTGCAATTCTGAAATTTTTTGCTTTTTCCTGCTCCTCTTAGCATGATAAACAAGATTCAAAGAGAGTGAGATGCCAGCTCCTTTCATTCAGTCAGTAGCTTCAATCATTTCTGGACGTTTTTCAATGGCAAAAATCAATGAATATTGTAAATGCACAAACAGTAATTTCTCCGCATTGCAAGGTGCAATTCTGAAATTTTTTGCTTTTTCCTGCTCCTCTTAGCATGATAAAGAAGATTCAAAGAGAGTGAGATGCCAGCTCCTTTCATTCAGTCAGTAGCTTCAATCATTTCTGGACGTTTTTCAATGGCAAAAATCAATGAATATTGTAAATGCACAAACAGTAATTTCTCCGCATTGCAAGGTGCAATTCTGAAATTTTTTGCTTTTTCCTGCTCCTCTTAGCATGATAAACAAGATTCAAAGAGAGTGAGATGCCAGCTCCTTTCATTCAGTCAGTAGCTTCAATCATTTCTGGACGTTTTTCAATGGCAAAAATCAATGAATATTGTAAATGCACAAACAGTAATTTCTCCGCATTGCAAGGGGCAATTCTGAAATTTTTTGCTTTTTCCTGCTCCTCTTAGCATGATAAAGAAGATTCAAAGAGAGTGAGATGCCAACTCCTTTCATTCAGTCAGTAGCTTCAAACATTTCTGGTATATGAATAACATGATGTTTTTCAATGGCAAAAATCAATGAATATTGTAAATGCACAAACAGTAATTTCTCCGCATTGCAAGGTGCAATTTTGAAATTTTTTACTTTTTCCTGCTCCTCTTAGCATGATAAAGAAGATTCAAAGAGAGTGAGATGCCAGCTCCTTTCATTCAGTCAGTAGCTTCAATCATTTCTGGACGTTTTTCAATGGCAAAAATCAATGAATATTGTAAATGCACAAACAGTAATTTCTCCGCATTGCAAGGTGCAATTCTGAAATTTTTTGCTTTTTCCTGCTCCTCTTAGCATGATAAAGAAGATTCAAAGAGAGTGAGATGCCAGCTCCTTTCATTCAGTCAGTAGCTTCAATCATTTCTGGACGTTTTTCAATGGCAAAAATCAATGAATATTGTAAATGCACAAACAGTAATTTCTACGCATTGCAAGGTGCAATTCTGAAATTTTTTGCTTTTTCCTGCTCCTCTTAGCATGATAAAGAAGATTCAAAGAGAGTGACATGCCAGCTCCTTTCATTCAGTCAGTAGCTTCAATCATTTCTGGACGTTTTTCAATGGCAAAAATCAATGAATATTGTAAATGCACAAACAGTAATTTCTCCGCATTGCAAGGTGCAATTCTGAAATTTTTTGCTTTTTCCTGCTCCTCTTAGCATGATAAACAAGATTCAAAGAGAGTGAGATGCCAGCTCCTTTCATTCAGTCAGTAGCTTCAATCATTTCTGGACGTTTTTCAATGGCAAAAATCAATGACTATTGTAAATGCACAAACAGTAATTTCTCCGCATTGCAAGGTGCAATTCTGAAATTTTTTGCATTTTCCTGCTCCTCTTAGCATGATAAAGAAGATTCAAAGAGAGTGAGATGCCAGCTCCTTTCATTCAGTCAGTAGCTTCAAACATTTCTGGTATATGAATAACATGATGTTTTTCAATGGCAAAAATCAATGAATATTGTAAATGCACAAACAGTAATTTCTCCGCATTGCAAGGTGCAATTCTGAAATTTTTTGGTTTTTCCTGCTCCTCTTAGCATGATAAAGAAGATTCAAAGAGAGTGAGATGCCAGCTCCTTTCATTCAGTCAGTAGCTTCAATCATTTCTGGACGTTTTTCAATGGCAAAAATCATTGAATATTGTAAATGCACAAACAGTAATTTCTCCGCATTGCAAGGTGCAATTCTGAAATTTTTTGCTTTTTCCTGCTCCTCTTAGCATGATAAAGAAGATTCAAAGAGAGTGAGATGCCAGCTCCTTTCATTCAGTCAGTAGCTTCAAACATTTCTGGTATATGAATAACATGATGTTTTTCAATGGCAAAAATCAATGAATATTGTAAATGCACAAACAGTAATTTCTCCGCATTGCAAGGTGCAATTCTGAAATTTTTTGATTTTTCCTGCTCCTCTTAGCATTATAAAGAAGATTCAGAGTGAGATGCCAGCTCCTTTCATTCAGTCAGTAGCTTCAATCATTTCTGGACGTTTTTCAATGGCAAAAATCAATGAATATTGTAAATGCACAAACAGTAATTTCTCCGCATTGCAAGGTGCAATTCTGAAATTTTTTGCTTTTTCCTGCTCCTCTTAGCATGATAAACAAGATTCAAAGAGAGTGAGATGCCAGCTCCTTTCATTCAGTCAGTAGCTTCAATCATTTCTGGACGTTTTTCAATGGCAAAAATCAATGAATATTGTAAATGCACAAACAGTAATTTCTCCGCATTGCAAGGTGCAATTCCGAAATTTTTTGCTTTTTCCTGCTCCTCTTAGCATGATAAAGAAGATTCAAAGAGAGTGAGATGCCAGCTCCTTTCATTCAGTCAGTAGCTTCAATCATTTCTGGACGTTTTTCAATGGCAAAAATCATTGAATATTGTAAATGCACAAACAGTAATTTCTCCGCATTGCAAGGTGCAATTCTGAAATTTTTTGCTTTTTCCTGCTCCTCTTAGCATGATAAACAAGATTCAAAGAGAGTGAGATGCCAGCTCCTTTCATTCAGTCAGTAGCTTCAATCATTTCTGGACGTTTTTCAATGGCAAAAATCAATGAATATTGTAAATGCACAAACAGTAATTTCTCCGCATTGCAAGGTGCAATTCTGAAATTTTTTGCTTTTTCCTGCTCCTCTTAGCATGATAAAGAAGATTCAAAGAGAGTGAGATGCCAGCTCCTTTCATTCAGTCAGTAGCTTCAATCATTTCTGGACGTTTTTCAATGGCAAAAATCAATGAATATTGTAAATGCACAAACAGTAATTTCTCCGCATTGCAAGGTGCAATTCTGAAATTTTTTGCTTTTTCCTGCTCCTCTTAGCATGATAAACAAGATTCAAAGAGAGTGAGATGCCAGCTCCTTTCATTCAGTCAGTAGCTTCAATCATTTCTGGACGTTTTTCAATGGCAAAAATCAATGAATATTGTAAATGCACAAACAGTAATTTCTCCGCATTGCAAGGGGCAATTCTGAAATTTTTTGCTTTTTCCTGCTCCTCTTAGCATGATAAAGAAGATTCAAAGAGAGTGAGATGCCAACTCCTTTCATTCAGTCAGTAGCTTCAAACATTTCTGGTATATGAATAACATGATGTTTTTCAATGGCAAAAATCAATGAATATTGTAAATGCACAAACAGTAATTTCTCCGCATTGCAAGGTGCAATTTTGAAATTTTTTACTTTTTCCTGCTCCTCTTAGCATGATAAAGAAGATTCAAAGAGAGTGAGATGCCAGCTCCTTTCATTCAGTCAGTAGCTTCAATCATTTCTGGACGTTTTTCAATGGCAAAAATCAATGAATATTGTAAATGCACAAACAGTAATTTCTCCGCATTGCAAGGTGCAATTCTGAAATTTTTTGCTTTTTCCTGCTCCTCTTAGCATGATAAAGAAGATTCAAAGAGAGTGAGATGCCAGCTCCTTTCATTCAGTCAGTAGCTTCAATCATTTCTGGACGTTTTTCAATGGCAAAAATCAATGAATATTGTAAATGCACAAACAGTAATTTCTCCGCATTGCAACGTGCAATTCTGAAATTTTTTGCTTTTTCCTGCTCCTCTTAGCATGATAAAGAAGATTCAAAGAGAGTGAGATGCCAGCTCCTTTCATTCAGTCAGTAGCTTCAATCATTTCTGTACGTTTTTCAATGGCAAAAATCAATGAATATTGTAAATGCACAAACAGTATTTTTTCCGCATTGCAAGGTGCAATTCTGAAATTTTTTGCTTTTTCTTGCTCCTCTTAGCATGTTAAACAAGATTCAAAGAGAGTGAGATGCCAGCTCCTTTCATTCAGTCAGTAGCTTCAATCATTTCTGGACGTTTTTCAAAGGCAAAAATCAATGAATATTGTAAATGCACAAACAGTAATTTCTCCGCATTGCAAGGTGCAATTCTGAAATTTTTTGCTTTTTCCTGCTCCTCTTAGCATGATAAAGAAGATTCAAAGAGAGTGAGATGCCAGCTCCTTTCATTCAGTCAGTAGCTTCAAACATTTCTGGTATATGAATAACATGATGTTTTTCAATGGCAAAAATCAATGAATATTGTAAATGCACAAACAGTAATTTCTCCGCATTGCAAGGTGCAATTCTGAAATTTTTTGCTTTTTCCTGCTCCTCTTAGCATGATAAAGAAGATTCAAAGAGAGTGAGATGCCAGCTCCTTTCATTCAGTCAGTAGCTTCAATCATTTCTGGACGTTTTTCAATGGCAAAAATCATTGAATATTGTAAATGCACAAACAGTAATTTCTCCGCATTGCAAGGTGCAATTCTGAAATTTTTTGCTTTTTCCTGCTCCTCTTAGCATGATAAAGAAGATTCAAAGAGAGTGAGATGCCAGCTCCTTTCATTCAGTCAGTAGCTTCAATCATTTCTGGTATATGAATAACATGATGTTTTTCAATGGCAAAAATCAATGAATTTTGTAAATGCACAAACAGTAATTTCTCCGCATTGCAAGGTGCAATTCTGAAATTTTTTGCTTTTTCCTGCTCCTCTTAGCATGATAAAGAAGATTCAAAGAGAGTGAGATGCCAGCTCCTTTCATTCAGTCAGTAGCTTCAATCATTTCTGGACGTTTTTCAATGGCAAAAATCAATGAATATTGTAAATGCACAAACAGTAATTTCTCCGCATTGCAAGGTGCAATTCTGAAATTTTTTGCTTTTTCCTGCTCCTCTTAGCATGATAAACAAGATTCAAAGAGAGTGAGATGCCAGCTCCTTTCATTCAGTCAGTAGCTTCAATCATTTCTGGACGTTTTTCAATGGCAAAAATCAATGAATATTGTAAATGCACAAACAGTAATTTCTCCGCATTGCAAGGTGCAATTCTGAAATTTTTTGCTTTTTCCTGCTCCTCTTAGCATGATAAAGAAGATTCAAAGAGAGTGAGATGCCAGCTCCTTTCATTCAGTCAGTAGCTTCAAACATTTCTGGTATATGAATAACATGATGTTTTTCAATGGCAAAAATCAATGAATATTGTAAATGCACAAACAGTAATTTCTCCGCATTGCAAGGTGCAATTCTGAAATTTTTTGCTTTTTCCTGCTCCTCTTAGCATGATAAAGAAGATTCAGAGTGAGATGCCAGCTCCTTTCATTCAGTCAGTAGCTTCAATCATTTCTGGACGTTTTTCAATGGCAAAAATCAATGAATATTGTAAATGCACAAACAGTAATTTCTCCGCATTGCAAGGTGCAATTCTGAAATTTTTTGCTTTTTCCTGCTCCTCTTAGCATGATAAAGAAGATTCAAAGAGAGTGAGATGCCAGCTCCTTTCATTCAGTCAGTAGCTTCAATCATTTCTGGACGTTTTTCAATGGCAAAAATCAATGAATATTGTAAATGCACAAACAGTAATTTCTCCGCATTGCAAGGTGCAATTCTGAAATTTTTTGCTTTTTCCTGCTCCTCCTAGCATGATAAAGAAGATTCAAAGAGAGTGAGATGCCAGCTCCTTTCATTCAGTCAGTAGCTTCAATCATTTCTGGTATATGAATAACATGATGTTTTTCAATGGCAAAAATCAATGAATATTGTAAATGCACAAACAGTAATTTCTCAGCATTGCAAGGTGCAATTCCGAAATTTTTTGCTTTTTCCTGCTCCTCTTAGCATGATAAAGAAGATTCAAAGAGAGTGAGATGCCAGCTCCTTTCATTCAGTCAGTAGCTTCAATCATTTCTGGACGTTTTTCAATGGCAAAAATCATTGAATATTGTAAATGCACAAACAGTAATTTCTCCGCATTGCAAGGTGCAATTCTGAAATTTTTTGCTTTTTCCTGCTCCTCTTAGCATGATAAAGAAGATTCAAAGAGAGTGAGATGCCAGCTCCTTTCATTCAGTCAGTAGCTTCAATCATTTCTGGTATATGAATAACATGATGTTTTTCAATGGCAAAAATCAATGAATTTTGTAAATGCACAAACAGTAATTTCTCCGCATTGCAAGGTGCAATTCTGAAATTTTTTGCTTTTTCCTGCTCCTCTTAGCATGATAAAGAAGATTCAAAGAGAGTGAGATGCCAGCTCCTTTCATTCAGTCAGTAGCTTCAATCATTTCTGGACGTTTTTCAATGGCAAAAATCAATGAATATTGTAAATGCACAAACAGTAATTTCTCCGCATTGCAAGGTGCAATTCTGAAATTTTTTGCTTTTTCCTGCTCCTCTTAGCATGATAAAGAAGATTCAAAGAGAGTGAGATGCCAGCTCCTTTCATTCAGTCAGTAGCTTCAATCATTTCTGGACGTTTTTCAATGGCAAAAATCAATGAATATTGTAAATGCACAAACAGTAATTTCTCCACATTGCAAGGTGCAATTCTGAAATTTTTTGCTTTTTCCTGCTCCTCTTAGCATGATAAAGAAGATTCAAAGAGAGTGAGATGCCAGCTCCTTTCATTCAGTCAGTAGTTTCAAACATTTCTGGTATATGAATAACATGATGTTTTTCAGTGGCAAAAATCAATGAATATTGTAAATGCACAAACAGTAATTTCTCCGCATTGCAAAGTGCAATTCTGAAATTTTTTGCTTTTTCCTGCTCCTCTTAGCATGATAAACAAGATTCAAAGAGAGTGAGATGCCAGCTCCTTTCATTCAGTCAGTAGCTTCAATCATTTCTGGACGTTTTTCAATGGCAAAAATCAATGAATATTGTAAATGCACAAACAGTAATTTCTCCGCATTGCAAGGTGCAATTCTGAAATTTTTTGCTTTTTCCTGCTCCTCTTAGCATGATAAAGAAGATTCAAAGAGAGTGAGATGCCAGCTCCTTTCATTCAGTCAGTAGCTTCAATCATTTCTGGACGTTTTTCAATGGCAAAAATCAATGAATATTGTAAATGCACAAACAGTAATTTCTCCGCATTGCAAGGTGCAATTCTGAAATTTTTTGCTTTTTCCTGCTCCTCTTAGCATGATAAACAAGATTCAAAGAGAGTGAGATGCCAGCTCCTTTCATTCAGTCAGTAGCTTCAATCATTTCTGGACGTTTTTCAATGGCAAAAATCAATGAATATTGTAAATGCACAAACAGTAATTTCTCCGCATTGCAAGGTGCAATTCTGAAATTTTTTGCTTTTTCCTGCTCCTCTTAGCATGATAAAGAAGATTCAAAGAGAGTGAGATGCCAGCTCCTTTCATTCAGTCAGTAGCTTCAATCATTTCTGGACGTTTTTCAATGGCAAAAATCAATGAATATTGTAAATGCACAAACAGTAATTTCTCCGCATTGCAAGGTGCAATTCTGAAATTTTTTGCTTTTTCCTGCTCCTCTTAGCATGATAAAGAAGATTCAAAGAGAGTGAGATGCCAGCTCCTTTCATTCAGTCAGTAGCTTCAATCATTTCTGGACGTTTTTCAATGGCAAAAATCAATGAATATTGTAAATGCACAAACAGTAATTTCTCCGCATTGCAAGGTGCAATTCTGAAATTTTTTGCTTTTTCCTGCTCCTCTTAGCATGATAAAGAAGATTCAAAGAGAGTGAGATGCCAGCTCCTTTCATTCAGTCAGTAGCTTCAATCATTTCTGGACGTTTTTCAATGGCAAAAATCAATGAATATTGTAAATGCACAAACAGTAATTTCTCCGCATTGCAAGGTGCAATTCTGAAATTTTTTGCATTTTCCTGCTCCTCTTAGCATGATAAAGAAGATTCAAAGAGAGTGAGATGCCAGCTCCTTTCATTCAGTCAGTAGCTTCAAACATTTCTGGTATATGAATAACATGATGTTTTTCAATGGCAAAAATCAATGAATATTGTAAATGCACAAACAGTAATTTCTCCGCATTGCAAGGTGCAATTCTGAAATTTTTTGGTTTTTCCTGCTACTCTTAGCATGATAAAGAAGATTCAAAGAGAGTGAGATGCCAGCTCCTTTCATTCAGTCAGTAGCTTCAATCATTTCTGGATGTTTTTCAATGGCAAAAATCATTGAATATTGTAAATGCACAAACAGTAATTTCTCCGCATTGCAAGGTGCAATTCTGAAATTTTTTGCTTTTTCCTGCTCCTCTTAGCATGATAAAGAAGATTCAAAGAGAGTGAGATGCCAGCTCCTTTCATTCAGTCAGTAGCTTCAATCATTTCTGGTATATGAATAACATGATGTTTTTCAATGGCAAAAATCAATGAATTTTGTAAATGCACAAACAGTAATTTCTCCGCATTGCAAGGTGCAATTCTGAAATTTTTTGCTTTTTCCTGCTCCTCTTAGCATGATAAAGAAGATTCAAAGAGAGTGAGATGCCAGTTCCTTTCATTCAGTCAGTAGCTTCAATCATTTCTGGACGTTTTTCAATGGCAAAAATCAATGAATATTGTAAATGCACAAACAGTAATTTCTCCGCATTGCAAGGTGCAATTCTGAAATTTTTTGCTTTTTCCTGCTCCTCTTAGCATGATAAACAAGATTCAGAGTGAGATGCCAGCTCCTTTCATTCAGTCAGTAGCTTCAATCATTTCTGGACGTTTTTCAATGGCAAAAATCAATGAATATTGTAAATGCACAAACAGTAATTTCTCCGCATTGCAAGGTGCAATTCTGAAATTTTTTGCTTTTTCCTGCTCCTCTTAGCATGATAAAGAAGATTCAAAGAGAGTGAGATGCCAGCTCCTTTCATTCAGTCAGTAGCTTCAAACATTTCTGGTATATGAATAACATGATGTTTTTCAATGGCAAAAATCAATGAATATTGTAAATGCACAAACAGTAATTTCTCCGCATTGCAAGGTGCAATTCTGAAATTTTTTGCTTTTTCCTGCTCCTCTTAGCATGATAAAGAAGATTCAAAGAGAGTGAGATGCCAGCTCCTTTCATTCAGTCAGTAGCTTCAATCATTTCTGGACGTTTTTCAATGGCAAAAATCAATGAATATTGTAAATGCACAAACAGTAATTTCTCCGCATTGCAAGGTGCAATTCTGAAATTTTTTGCTTTTTCCTGCTCCTCTTAGCATGATAAAGAAGATTCAAAGAGAGTGAGATGCCAGCTCCTTTCATTCAGTCAGTAGCTTCAATCATTTCTGGACGTTTTTCAATGGCAAAAATCAATGAATATTGTAAATGCACAAACAGTAATTTCTCCGCATTGCAAGGTGCAATTCTGAAATTTTTTGCTTTTTCCTGCTCCTCTTAGCATGATAAACAAGATTCAAAGAGAGTGAGATGCCAGCTCCTTTCATTCAGTCAGTAGCTTCAATCATTTCTGGTATATGAATAACATGATGTTTTTCAATGGCAAAAATCAATGAATTTTGTAAATGCACAAACAGTAATTTCTCCGCATTGCAAGGTGCAATTCTGAAATTTTTTGCTTTTTCCTGCTCCTCTTAGCATGATAAAGAAGATTCAAAGAGAGTGAGATGCCAGCTCCTTTCATTCAGTCAGTAGCTTCAATCATTTCTGGACGTTTTTCAATGGCAAAAATCAATGAATATTGTAAATGCACAAACAGTAATTTCTCCGCATTGCAAGGTGCAATTCTGAAATTTTTTGCTTTTTCCTGCTCCTCTTAGCATGATAAAGAAGATTCAAAGAGAGTGAGATGCCAGCTCCTTTCATTCAGTCAGTAGCTTCAATCATTTCTGGACGTTTTTCAATGGCAAAAATCAATGAATATTGTAAATGCACAAACAGTAATTTCTCCGCATTGCAAGGTGCAATTCTGAAATTTTTTGCTTTTTCCTGCTCCTCTTAGCATGATAAACAAGATTCAAAGAGAGTGAGATGCCAGCTCCTTTCATTCAGTCAGTAGCTTCAATCATTTCTGGACGTTTTTCAATGGCAAAAATCAATGAATATTGTAAATGCACAAACAGTAATTTCTCCGCATTGCAAGGTGCAATTCTGAAATTTTTTTGCATTTTCCTGCTCCTCTTAGCATGATAAAGAAGATTCAAAGAGAGTGAGATGCCAGCTCCTTTCATTCAGTCAGTATCTTCAAACATTTCTGGTATATGAATAACATGATGTTTTTCAATGGCAAAAATCAATGAATATTGTAAATGCACAAACAGTAATTTCTCCGCATTGCAAGGTGCAATTCTGAAATTTTTTGGTTTTTCCTGCTCCTCTTAGCATGATAAAGAAGATTCAAAGAGAGTGAGATGCCAGCTCCTTTAATTCAGTCAGTAGCTTCAATCATTTCTGGACGTTTTTCAATGGCAAAAATCATTGAATATTGTAAATGCACAAACAGTAATTTCTCCGCATTGCAAGGTGCAATTCTGAAATTTTTTGCTTTTTCCTGCTCCTCTTAGCATGATAAAGAAGATTCAAAGAGAGTGAGATGCCAGCTCCTTTCATTCAGTCAGTAGCTTCAATCATTTCTGGTATATGAATAACATGATGTTTTTCAATGGCAAAAATCAATGAATTTTGTAAATGCACAAACAGTAATTTCTCCGCATTGCAAGGTGCAATTCTGAAATTTTTTGCTTTTTCCTGCTCCTCTTAGCATGATAAAGAAGATTCAAAGAGAGTGAGATGCCAGATCCTTTCATTCAGTCAGTAGCTTCAATCATTTCTGGACGTTTTTCAATGGCAAAAATCAATGAATATTGTAAATGCACAAACAGTAATTTCTCCGCATTGCAAGGTGCAATTCTGAAATTTTTTGCTTTTTCCTGCTCCTCTTAGCATGATAAACAAGATTCAAAGAGAGTGAGATGCCAGCTCCTTTCATTCAGTCAGTAGCTTCAATCATTTCTGGACGTTTTTCAATGGCAAAAATCAATGAATATTGTAAATGCACAAACAGTAATTTCTCCGCATTGCAAGGTGCAATTCTGAAATTTTTTGCTTTTTCCTGCTCCTCTTAGCATGATAAAGAAGATTCAAAGAGAGTGAGATGCCAGCTCCTTTCATTCAGTCAGTAGCTTCAAACATTTCTGGTATATGAATAACATGATGTTTTTCAATGGCAAAAATCAATGAATATTGTAAATGCACAAACAGTAATTTCTCCGCATTGCAAGGTGCAATTCTGAAATTTTTTGCTTTTTCCTGCTCCTCTTAGCATGATAAACAAGATTCAGAGTGAGATGCCAGCTCCTTTCATTCAGTCAGTAGCTTCAATCATTTCTGGATGTTTTTCAATGGCAAAAATCAATGAATATTGTAAATGCACAAACAGTAATTTCTCCGCATTGCAAGGTGCAATTCTGAAATTTTTTGCTTTTTCCTGCTCCTCTTAGCATGATAAAGAAGATTCAAAGAGAGTGAGATGCCAGCTCCTTTCATTCAGTCAGTAGCTTCAATCATTTCTGGACGTTTTTCAATGGCAAAAATCAATGAATATTGTAAATGCACAAACAGTAATTTCTCCGCATTGCAAGGTGCAATTCTGAAATTTTTTGCTTTTTCCTGCTCCTCCTAGCATGATAAAGAAGATTCAAAGAGAGTGAGATGCCAGCTCCTTTCATTCAGTCAGTAGCTTCAATCATTTCTGGTATATGAATAACATGATGTTTTTCAATGGCAAAAATCAATGAATATTGTAAATGCACAAACAGTAATTTCTCCGCATTGCAAGGTGCAATTCTGAAATTTTTTGCTTTTTCCTGCTCCTCTTAGCATGATAAAGAAGATTCAAAGAGAGTGAGATGCCAGCTCCTTTCATTCAGTCAGTAGCTTCAATCATTTCTGGACGTTTTTCAATGGCAAAAATCAATGAATATTGTAAATGCACAAACAGTAATTTCTCCGCATTGCAAGGTGCAATTCTGAAATTTTTTGCTTATTCCTGCTCCTCTTAGCATGATAAAGAAGATTCAAAGAGAGTGAGATGCCAGCTCCTTTCATTCAGTCAGTAGCTTCAATCATTTCTGGACGTTTTTCAATGGCAAAAATCAATGAATATTGTAAATGCACAAACAGTAATTTCTCCGCATTGCAAGGTGCAATTCTGAAATTTTTTGCTTTTTCCTGCTCCTCTTAGCATGATAAACAAGATTCAAAGAGAGTGAGATGCCAGCTCCTTTCATTCAGTCAGTAGCTTCAATCATTTCTGGACGTTTTTCAATGGCAAAAATCAATGAATATTGTAAATGCACAAACAGTAATTTCTCCGCATTGCAAGGTGCAATTCTGAAATTTTTTGCTTTTTCCTGCTCCTCTTAGCATGATAAAGAAGATTCAAAGAGAGTGAGATGCCAGCTCCTTTCATTCAGTCAGTAGCTTCAATCATTTCTGGACGTTTTTCAATGGCAAAAATCAATGAATATTGTAAATGCATAAACAGTAATTTCTCCGCATTGCAAGGTGCAATTCTGAAATTTTTTGCTTCTTCCTGCTCCTCTTAGCATGATAAACAAGATTCAAAGAGAGTGAGATGCCAGCTCCTTTCATTCAGTCAGTAGCTTCAATCATTTCTGGACGTTTTTCAATGGCAAAAATCAATGAATATTGTAAATGCACAAACAGTAATTTCTCCGCATTGCAAGGTGCAATTCTGAAATTTTTTGCTTTTTCCTGCTCCTCTTAGCATGATAAAGAAGATTCAAAGAGAGTGAGATGCCAGCTCCTTTCATTCAGTCAGTAGCTTCAAACATTTCTGGTATATGAATAACATGATGTTTTTCAATGGCAAAAATCAATGAATATTGTAAATGCACAAACAGTAATTTCTCCGCATTGCAAGGTGCAATTCTGAATTTTTTTACTTTTTCCTGCTCCTCTTAGCATGATAAAGAAGATTCAAAGAGAGTGAGATGCCAGCTCCTTTCATTCAGTCAGTAGCTTCAATCATTTCTGGACGTTTTTCAATGGCAAAAATCAATGAATTTTGTAAATGCACAAACAGTAATTTCTCCGCATTCCAAGGTGCAATTCTGAAATTTTTTGCTTTTTCCTGCTCCTCTTAGCATGATAAAGAAAATTCAAAGAGAGTGAGATGCCAGCTCCTTTCATTCAGTCAGTAGCTTCAATCATTTCTGGACGTTTTTCAATGGCAAAAATCAATGAATATTGTAAATGCACAAACAGTAATTTCTCCGCATTGCAAGGTGCAATTCTGAAATTTTTTGCTTTTTCCTGCTCCTCTTAGCATGATAAAGAAGATTCAAAGAGAGTGAGATGCCAGCTCCTTTCATTCAGTCAGTAGCTTCAAACATTTCTGGTATATGAATAACATGATGTTTTTCAATGGCAAAAATCAATGAATATTGTAAATGCACAAACAGTAATTTCTCCGCATTGCAAGGTGCAATTCTGAAATTTTTTGCTTTTTCCTGCTCCTCTTAGCATGATAAAGAAGATTCAAAGAGAGTGAGATGCCAGCTCCTTTCATTCAGTCAGTAGCTTCAATCATTTCTGGACGTTTTTCAATGGCAAAAATCAATGAATATTGTAAATGCACAAACAGTAATTTCTCCGCATTGCAAGGTGCAATTCTGAATTTTTTTGCTTTTTCCTGCTCCTCTTAGCATGATAAAGAAGATTCAAAGAGAGTGAGATGCCAGCTCCTTTCATTCAGTCAGTAGCTTCAAACATTTCTGGTATATGAATAACATGATGTTTTTCAATGGCAAAAATCAATGAATATTGTAAATGCACAAACAGTAATTTCTCCGCACTGCAAGGTGCAATTCTGAAATTTTTTGCTTTTTCCTGCTCCTCTTAGCATGATAAAGAAGATTCAAAGAGAGTGAGATGCCAGCTCCTTTCATTCAGTCAGTAGCTTCAATCATTTCTGGACGTTTTTCAATGGCAAAAATCAATGAATATTGTAAATGCACAAACAGTAATTTCTCCGCATTGCAAGGTGCAATTCTGAAATTTTTTGCTTTTTCCTGCTCCTCTTAGCATGATAAAGAAGATTCAAAGAGAGTGAGATGCCAGCTCCTTTCATTCAGTCAGTAGCTTCAATCATTTCTGGACGTTTTTCAATGGCAAAAATCAATGAATATTGTAAATGCACAAACAGTAATTTCTCCGCATTGCAAGGTGCAATTCTGAAATTTTTTGCTTTTTCCTGCTCCTCCTAGCATGAAAAAGAAGATTCAAAGAGAGTGAGATGCCAGCTCCTTTCATTCAGTCAGTAGCTTCAATCATTTCTGGTATATGAATAACATGATGTTTTTCAATGGCAAAAATCAATGAATATTGTAAATGCACAAACAGTAATTTCTCCGCATTGCAAGGTGCAATTCTGAAATTTTTTGCTTTTTCCTGCTCCTCTTAGCATGATAAAGAAGATTCAAAGAGAGTGAGATGCCAGCTCCTTTCATTCAGTCAGTAGCTTCAATCATTTCTGGACGTTTTTCAATGGCAAAAATCATTGAATATTGTAAATGCACAAACAGTAATTTCTCCGCATTGCAAGGTGCAATTCTGAAATTTTTTGCTTTTTCCTGCTTCTCTTAGCATGATAAACAAGATTCAAAGAGAGTGAGATGCCAGCTCCTTTCATTCAGTCAGTAGCTTCAATCATTTCTGGACGTTTTTCAATGGCAAAAATCAATGAATATTGTAAATGCACAAACAGTAATTTCTCCGCATTGCAAGGTGCAATTCTGAAATTTTTTGCTTTTTCCTGCTCCTCTTAGCATGATAAAGAAGATTCAAAGAGAGTGAGATGCCAGCTCCTTTCATTCAGTCAGTAGCTTCAATCATTTCTGGACGTTTTTCAATGGCAAAAATCAATGAATATTGTAAATGCACAAACAGTAATTTCTCCGCATTGCAAGGTGCAATTCTGAAATTTTTTGCTTTTTCCTGCTCCTCTTAGCATGATAAACAAGATTCAAAGAGAGTGAGATGCCAGTTCCTTTCATTCAGTCAGTAGCTTCAATCATTTCTGGACGTTTTTTAATGGCAAAAATCAATGAATATTGTAAATGCACAAACAGTAATTTCTCCGCATTGCAAGGTGCAATTCTGAAATTTTTTGCTTTTTCCTGCTCCTCTTAGCATGATAAAGAAGATTCAAAGAGAGTGAGATGCCAACTCCTTTCATTCAGTCAGTAGCTTCAAACATTTCTGGTATATGAATAACATGATGTTTTTCAATGGCAAAAATCAATGAATATTGTAAATGCACAAACAGTAATTTCTCCGCATTGCAAGGTGCAATTCTGAAATTTTTTACTTTTTCCTGCTCCTCTTAGCATGATAAAGAAGATTCAAAGAGAGTGAGATGCCAGCTCCTTTCATACAGTCAGTAGCTTCAATCATTTCTGGACGTTTTTCAATGGCAAAAATCAATGAATATTGTAAATGCACAAACAGTAATTTCTCCGCATTGCAAGGTGCAATTCTGAAATTTTTTGCTTTTTCCTGCTCCTCTTAGCATGATAAAGAAGATTCAAAGAGAGTGAGATGCCAGCTCCTTTCATTCAGTCAGTAGCTTCAATCATTTCTGGACGTTTTTCAATGGCAAAAATCAATGAATATTGTAAATGCACAAACAGTAATTTCTCCGCATTGCAAGGTGCAATTCTGAAATTTTTTGCTTTTTCCTGCTCCTCTTAGCATGATAAAGAAGATTCAAAGAGAGTGAGATGCCAGCTCCTTTCATTCAGTCAGTAGCTTCAATCATTTCTGTACGTTTTTCAATGGCAAAAATCAATGAATATTGTAAATGCGCAAACAGTATTTTTTCCGCATTGCAAGGTGCAATTCTGAAATTTTTTGCTTTTTCCTGCTCCTCTTAGCATGATAAAGAAGATTCAAAGAGAGTGAGATGCCAGCTCCTTTCATTCAGTCAGTAGCTTCCATCATTTCTGGACGTTTTTCAAAGGCAAAAATCAATGAATATTGTAAATGCACAAACAGTAATTTCTCCGCATTGCAAGGTGCAATTCTGAAATTTTTTGCTTTTTCCTGCTCCTCTTAGCATGATAAAGAAGATTCAAAGAGAGTGAGATGCCAGCTCCTTTCATTCAGTCAGTAGCTTCAAACATTTCTGGTATATGAATAACATGATGTTTTTCAATGGCAAAAATCAATGAATATTGTAAATGCACAAACAATAATTTCTCCGCATTGCAAGGTGCAATTCTGAAATTTTTTGCTTTTTCCTGCTCCTCTTAGCATGATAAAGAAGATTCAAAGAGAGTGAGATGCCAGCTCCTTTCATTCAGTCAGTAGCTTCAATCATTTCTGTACGTTTTTCAATGGCAAAAATCAATGAATATTGTAAATGCGCAAACAGTATTTTTTCCGCATTGCAAGGTGCAATTCTGAAATTTTTTGCTTTTTCCTGCTCCTCTTAGCATGATAAACAAGATTCAAAGAGAGTGAGATGCCAGCTCCTTTCATTCAGTCAGTAGCTTCAATCATTTCTGGACGTTTTTCAAAGGCAAAAATCAATGAATATTGTAAATGCACAAACAGTAATTTCTCCGCATTGCAAGGTGCAATTCTGAAATTTTTTGCTTTTTCCTGCTCCTCTTAGCATGATAAAGAAGATTCAAAGAGAGTGAGATGCCAGCTCCTTTCATTCAGTCAGTAGCTTCAAACATTTCTGGTATATGAATAACATGATGTTTTTCAATGGCAAAAATCAATGAATATTGTAAATGCACAAACAGTAATTTCTCCGCATTGCAAGGAGCAATTCTGAAATTTTTTGCTTTTTCCTGCTCCTCTTAGCATGATAAAGAAGATTCTAAGAGAGTGAGATGCCAGCTCCTTTCATTCAGTCAGTAGCTTCAATCATTTCTGGACGTTTTTCAATGGCAAAAATCATTGAATATTGTAAATGCACAAACAGTAATTTCTCCGCATTGCAAGGTGCAATTCTGAAATTTTTTGCTTTTTCCTGCTCCTCTTAGCATGATAAACAAGATTCAAAGAGAGTGAGATGCCAGCTCCTTTCATTCAGTCAGTAGCTTCAATCATTTCTGGACGGTTTTCAATGGCAAAAATCAATGAATATTGTAAATGCACAAACAGTAATTTCTCCGCATTGCAATGTGCAATTCTGAAATTTTTTGCTTTTTCCTGCTCCTCTTAGCATGATAAAGAAGATTCAAAGAGAGTGAGATGCCAGCTCCTTTCATTCAGTCAGTAGCTTCAATCATTTCTGGACGTTTTTCAATGGCAAAAATCAATGAATATTGTAAATGCACAAACAGTAATTTCTCCGCATTGCAAGGTGCAATTCTGAAATTTTTTGCTTTTTCCTGCTCTTCTTAGCATGATAAACAAGATTCAAAGAGAGTGAGATGCCAGCTCCTTTCATTCAGTCAGTAGCTTCAATCATTTCTGGACGTTTTTCAATGGCAAAAATCAATGAATATTGTAAATGCACAAACAGTAATTTCACCGCATTGCAAGGTGCAATTCTGAAATTTTTTGCTTTTTCCTGCTCCTCTTAGCATGATAAAGAAGATTCAAAGAGAGTGAGATGCCAGCTCCTTTCATTCAGTCAGTAGCTTCAAACATTTCTGGTATATGAATAACATGATGTTTTTCAATGGCAAAAATCAATGAATATTGTAAATGCACAAACAGTAATTTCTCCGCATTGCAAGGTGCAATTCTGAAATTTTTTACTTTTTCCTGCTCCTCTTAGCATGATAAAGAAGATTCAAAGAGAGTGAGATGCCAGCTCCTTTCATTCAGTCAGTAGCTTCAATCATTTCTGGACGTTTTTCAATGGCAAAAATCAATGAATATTGTAAATGCACAAACAGTAATTTCTCCGCATTGCAAGGTGCAATTCTGAAATTTTTTGCTTTTTCCTGCTCCTCTTAGCATGATAAAGAAGATTCAAAGAGAGTGAGATGCCAGCTCCTTTCATTCAGTCAGTAGCTTCAATCATTTCTGGACGTTTTTCAATGGCAAAAATCAATGAATATTGTAAATGCACAAACAGTAATTTCTCCGCATTGCAAGGTGCAATTCTGAAATTTTTTGCTTTTTCCTGCTCCTCTTAGCATGATAAAGAAGATTCAAAGAGAGTGAGATGCCAGCTCCTTTCATTCAGTCAGTAGCTTCAAACATTTCTGGTATATGAATAACATGATGTTTTTCAATGGCAAAAATCAATGAATATTGTAAATGCACAAACAGTAATTTCTCCGCATTGCAAGGTGCAATTCTGAAATTTTTTGCTTTTTCCTGCTCCTCTTAGCATGATAAAGAAGATTCAAAGAGAGTGAGATGCCAGCTCCTTTCATTCAGTCAGTAGCTTCAATCATTTCTGGACGTTTTTCAATGGCAAAAATCAATGAATATTGTAAATGCACAAACAGTAATTTCTCCGCATTGCAAGGTGCAATTCTGAATTTTTTTGCTTTTTCCTGCTCCTCTTAGCATGATAAAGAAGATTCAAAGAGAGTGAGATGCCAGCTCCTTTCATTCAGTCAGTAGCTTCAAACATTTCTGGTATATGAATAACATGATGTTTTTCAATGGCAAAAATCAATGAATATTGTAAATGCACAAACAGTAATTTCTCCGCACTGCAAGGTGCAATTCTGAAATTTTTTGCTTTTTCCTGCTCCTCTTAGCATGATAAAGAAGATTCAAAGAGAGTGAGATGCCAGCTCCTTTCATTCAGTCAGTAGCTTCAATCATTTCTGGACGTTTTTCAATGGCAAAAATCAATGAATATTGTAAATGCACAAACAGTAATTTCTCCGCATTGCAAGGTGCAATTCTGAAATTTTTTGCTTTTTCCTGCTCCTCTTAGCATGATAAAGAAGATTCAAAGAGAGTGAGATGCCAGCTCCTTTCATTCAGTCAGTAGCTTCAATCATTTCTGGACGTTTTTCAATGGCAAAAATCAATGAATATTGTAAATGCACAAACAGTAATTTCTCCGCATTGCAAGGTGCAATTCTGAAATTTTTTGCTTTTTCCTGCTCCTCCTAGCATGATAAAGAAGATTTAAAGAGAGTGAGATGCCAGCTCCTTTCATTCAGTCAGTAGCTGCAATCATTTCTGGTATATGAATAACATGATGTTTTTCAATGGCAAAAATCAATGAATATTGTAAATGCACAAACAGTAATTTCTCCGCATTGCAAGGTGCAATTCCGAAATTTTTTGCTTTTTCCTGCTCCTCTTAGCATGATAAAGAAGATTCAAAGAGAGTGAGATGCCAGCTCCTTTCATTCAGTCAGTAGCTTCAATCATTTCTGGACGTTTTTCAATGGCAAAAATCATTGAATATTGTAAATGCACAAACAGTAATTTCTCCGCATTGCAAGGTGCAATTCTGAAATTTTTTGCTTTTTCCTGCTTCTCTTAGCATGATAAACAAGATTCAAAGAGAGTGAGATGCCAGCTCCTTTCATTCAGTCAGTAGCTTCAATCATTTCTGGACGTTTTTCAATGGCAAAAATCAATGAATATTGTAAATGCACAAACAGTAATTTCTCCGCATTGCAAGGTGCAATTCTGAAATTTTTTGCTTTTTCCTGCTCCTCTTAGCATGATAAAGAAGATTCAAAGAGAGTGAGATGCCAGCTCCTTTCATTCAGTCAGTAGCTTCAATCATTTCTGGACGTTTTTCAATGGCAAAAATCAATGAATATTGTAAATGCACAAACAGTAATTTCTCCGCATTGCAAGGTGCAATTCTGAAATTTTTTGCTTTTTCCTGCTCCTCTTAGCATGATAAACAAGATTCAAAGAGAGTGAGATGCCAGCTCCTTTCATTCAGTCAGTAGCTTCAATCATTTCTGGACGTTTTTTAATGGCAAAAATCAATGAATATTGTAAATGCACAAACAGTAATTTCTCCGCATTGCAAGGTGCAATTCTGAAATTTTTTGCTTTTTCCTGCTCCTCTTAGCATGATAAAGAAGATTCAAAGAGAGTGAGATGCCAACTCCTTTCATTCAGTCAGTAGCTTCAAACATTTCTGGTATATGAATAACATGATGTTTTTCAATGGCAAAAATCAATGAATATTGTAAATGCACAAACAGTAATTTCTCCGCATTGCAAGGTGCAATTCTGAAATTTTTTGCTTTTTCCTGCTCCTCTTAGCATGATAAACAAGATTCAAAGAGAGTGAGATGCCAGTTCCTTTCATTCAGTCAGTAGCTTCAATCATTTCTGGACGTTTTTTAATGGCAAAAATCAATGAATATTGTAAATGCACAAACAGTAATTTCTCCGCATTGCAAGGTGCAATTCTGAAATTTTTTGCTTTTTCCTGCTCCTCTTAGCATGATAAAGAAGATTCAAAGAGAGTGAGATGCCAACTCCTTTCATTCAGTCAGTAGCTTCAAACATTTCTGGTATATGAATAACATGATGTTTTTCAATGGCAAAAATCAATGAATATTGTAAATGCACAAACAGTAATTTCTCCGCATTGCAAGGTGCAATTCTGAAATTTTTTACTTTTTCCTGCTCCTCTTAGCATGATAAAGAAGATTCAAAGAGAGTGAGATGCCAGCTCCTTTCATACAGTCAGTAGCTTCAATCATTTCTGGACGTTTTTCAATGGCAAAAATCAATGAATATTGTAAATGCACAAACAGTAATTTCTCCGCATTGCAAGGTGCAATTCTGAAATTTTTTGCTTTTTCCTGCTCCTCTTAGCATGATAAAGAAGATTCAAAGTGAGTGAGATGCCAGCTCCTTTCATTCAGTCAGTAGCTTCAATCATTTCTGGACGTTTTTCAATGGCAAAAATCAATGAATATTGTAAATGCACAAACAGTAATTTCTCCGCATTGCAAGGTGCAATTCTGAAATTTTTTGCTTTTTCCTGCTCCTCTTAGCATGATAAAGAAGATTCAAAGAGAGTGAGATGCCAGCTCCTTTCATTCAGTCAGTAGCTTCAATCATTTCTGTACGTTTTTCAATGGCAAAAATCAATGAATATTGTAAATGCGCAAACAGTATTTTTTCCGCATTGCAAGGTGCAATTCTGAAATTTTTTGCTTTTTCCTGCTCCTCTTAGCATGATAAACAAGATTCAAAGAGAGTGAGATGCCAGCTCCTTTCATTCAGTCAGTAGCTTCCATCATTTCTGGACGTTTTTCAAAGGCAAAAATCAATGAATATTGTAAATGCACAAACAGTAATTTCTCCGCATTGCAAGGTGCAATTCTGAAATTTTTTGCTTTTTCCTGCTCCTCTTAGCATGATAAAGAAGATTCAAAGAGAGTGAGATGCCAGCTCCTTTCATTCAGTCAGTAGCTTCAAACATTTCTGGTATATGAATAACATGATGTTTTTCAATGGCAAAAATCAATGAATATTGTAAATGCACAAACAATAATTTCTCCGCATTGCAAGGTGCAATTCTGAAATTTTTTGCTTTTTCCTGCTCCTCTTAGCATGATAAAGAAGATTCAAAGAGAGTGAGATGCCAGCTCCTTTCATTCAGTCAGTAGCTTCAATCATTTCTGTACGTTTTTCAATGGCAAAAATCAATGAATATTGTAAATGCGCAAACAGTATTTTTTCCGCATTGCAAGGTGCAATTCTGAAATTTTTTGCTTTTTCCTGCTCCTCTTAGCATGATAAACAAGATTCAAAGAGAGTGAGATGCCAGCTCCTTTCATTCAGTCAGTAGCTTCAATCATTTCTGGACGTTTTTCAAAGGCAAAAATCAATGAATATTGTAAATGCACAAACAGTAATTTCTCCGCATTGCAAGGTGCAATTCTGAAATTTTTTGCTTTTTCCTGCTCCTCTTAGCATGATAAAGAAGATTCAAAGAGAGTGAGATGCCAGCTCCTTTCATTCAGTCAGTAGCTTCAAACATTTCTGGTATATGAATAACATGATGTTTTTCAATGGCAAAAATCAATGAATATTGTAAATGCACAAACAGTAATTTCTCCGCATTGCAAGGAGCAATTCTGAAATTTTTTGCTTTTTCCTGCTCCTCTTAGCATGATAAAGAAGATTCTAAGAGAGTGAGATGCCAGCTCCTTTCATTCAGTCAGTAGCTTCAATCATTTCTGGACGTTTTTCAATGGCAAAAATCATTGAATATTGTAAATGCACAAACAGTAATTTCTCCGCATTGCAAGGTGCAATTCTGAAATTTTTTGCTTTTTCCTGCTCCTCTTAGCATGATAAACAAGATTCAAAGAGAGTGAGATGCCAGCTCCTTTCATTCAGTCAGTAGCTTCAATCATTTCTGGACGGTTTTCAATGGCAAAAATCAATGAATATTGTAAATGCACAAACAGTAATTTCTCCGCATTGCAATGTGCAATTCTGAAATTTTTTGCTTTTTCCTGCTCCTCTTAGCATGATAAAGAAGATTCAAAGAGAGTGAGATGCCAGCTCCTTTCATTCAGTCAATAGCTTCAATCATTTCTGGACGTTTTTCAATGGCAAAAATCAATGAATATTGTAAATGCACAAACAGTAATTTCTCCGCATTGCAAGGTGCAATTCTGAAATTTTTTGCTTTTTCCTGCTCCTCTTAGCATGATAAACAAGATTCAAAGAGAGTGAGATGCCAGCTCCTTTCATTCAGTCAGTAGCTTCAATCATTTCTGGACGTTTTTCAATGGCAAAAATCAATGAATATTGTAAATGCACAAACAGTAATTTCTCCGCATTGCAAGGTGCAATTCTGAAATTTTTTGCTTTTTCCTGCTCCTCTTAGCATGATAAAGAAGATTCAAAGAGAGTGAGATGCCAGCTCCTTTCATTCAGTCAGTAGCTTCAAACATTTCTGGTATATGAATAACATGATGTTTTTCAATGGCAAAAATCAATGAATATTGTAAATGCACAAACAGTAATTTCTCCGCATTGCAAGGTGCAATTCTGAAATTTTTTACTTTTTCCTGCTCCTCTTAGCATGATAAAGAAGATTCAAAGAGAGTGAGATGCCAGCTCCTTTCATTCAGTCAGTAGCTTCAATCATTTCTGGACGTTTTTCAATGGCAAAAATCAATGAATATTGTAAATGCACAAACAGTAATTTCTCCGCATTGCAAGGTGCAATTCTGAAATTTTTTGCTTTTTCCTGCTCCTCTTAGCATGATAAAGAAGATTCAAAGAGAGTGAGATGCCAGCTCCTTTCATTCAGTCAGTAGCTTCAATCATTTCTGGACGTTTTTCAATGGCAAAAATCAATGAATATTGTAAATGCACAAACAGTAATTTCTCCGCATTGCAAGGTGCAATTCTGAAATTTTTTGCTTTTTCCTGCTCCTCTTAGCATGATAAAGAAGATTCAAAGAGAGTGAGATGCCAGCTCCTTTCATTCAGTCAGTAGCTTCAAACATTTCTGGTATATGAATAACATGATGTTTTTCAATGGCAAAAATCAATGAATATTGTAAATGCACAAACAGTAATTTCTCCGCATTGCAAGGTGCAATTCTGAAATTTTTTGCTTTTTCCTGCTCCTCTTAGCATGATAAAGAAGATTCAAAGAGAGTGAGATGCCAGCTCCTTTCATTCAGTCAGTAGCTTCAATCATTTCTGGACGTTTTTCAATGGCAAAAATCAATGAATATTGTAAATGCACAAACAGTAATTTCTCCGCATTGCAAGGTGCAATTCTGAATTTTTTTGCTTTTTCCTGCTCCTCTTAGCATGATAAAGAAGATTCAAAGAGAGTGAGATGCCAGCTCCTTTCATTCAGTCAGTAGCTTCAAACATTTCTGGTATATGAATAACATGATGTTTTTCAATGGCAAAAATCAATGAATATTGTAAATGCACAAACAGTAATTTCTCCGCACTGCAAGGTGCAATTCTGAAATTTTTTGCTTTTTCCTGCTCCTCTTAGCATGATAAAGAAGATTCAAAGAGAGTGAGATGCCAGCTCCTTTCATTCAGTCAGTAGCTTCAATCATTTCTGGACGTTTTTCAATGGCAAAAATCAATGAATATTGTAAATGCACAAACAGTAATTTCTCCGCATTGCAAGGTGCAATTCTGAAATTTTTTGCTTTTTCCTGCTCCTCTTAGCATGATAAAGAAGATTCAAAGAGAGTGAGATGCCAGCTCCTTTCATTCAGTCAGTAGCTTCAATCATTTCTGGACGTTTTTCAATGGCAAAAATCAATGAATATTGTAAATGCACAAACAGTAATTTCTCCGCATTGCAAGGTGCAATTCTGAAATTTTTTGCTTTTTCCTGCTCCTCCTAGCATGATAAAGAAGATTTAAAGAGAGTGAGATGCCAGCTCCTTTCATTCAGTCAGTAGCTTCAATCATTTCTGGTATATGAATAACATGATGTTTTTCAATGGCAAAAATCAATGAATATTGTAAATGCACAAACAGTAATTTCTCCGCATTGCAAGGTGCAATTCTGAAATTTTTTGCTTTTTCCTGCTCCTCTTAGCATGATAAAGAAGATTCAAAGAGAGTGAGATGCCAGCTCCTTTCATTCAGTCAGTAGCTTCAATCATTTCTGTACGTTTTTCAATGGCAAAAATCAATGAATATTGTAAATGCGCAAACAGTATTTTTTCCGCATTGCAAGGTGCAATTCTGAAATTTTTTGCTTTTTCCTGCTCCTCTTAGCATGATAAACAAGATTCAAAGAGAGTGAGATGCCAGCTCCTTTCATTCAGTCAGTAGCTTCCATCATTTCTGGACGTTTTTCAAAGGCAAAAATCAATGAATATTGTAAATGCACAAACAGTAATTTCTCCGCATTGCAAGGTGCAATTCTGAAATTTTTTGCTTTTTCCTGCTCCTCTTAGCATGATAAAGAAGATTCAAAGAGAGTGAGATGCCAGCTCCTTTCATTCAGTCAGTAGCTTCAAACATTTCTGGTATATGAATAACATGATGTTTTTCAATGGCAAAAATCAATGAATATTGTAAATGCACAAACAATAATTTCTCCGCATTGCAAGGTGCAATTCTGAAATTTTTTGCTTTTTCCTGCTCCTCTTAGCATGATAAAGAAGATTCAAAGAGAGTGAGATGCCAGTTCCTTTCATTCAGTCAGTAGCTTCAATCATTTCTGGACGTTTTTTAATGGCAAAAATCAATGAATATTGTAAATGCACAAACAGTAATTTCTCCGCATTGCAAGGTGCAATTCTGAAATTTTTTGCTTTTTCCTGCTCCTCTTAGCATGATAAAGAAGATTCAAAGAGAGTGAGATGCCAACTCCTTTCATTCAGTCAGTAGCTTCAAACATTTCTGGTATATGAATAACATGATGTTTTTCAATGGCAAAAATCAATGAATATTGTAAATGCACAAACAGTAATTTCTCCGCATTGCAAGGTGCAATTCTGAAATTTTTTACTTTTTCCTGCTCCTCTTAGCATGATAAAGAAGATTCAAAGAGAGTGAGATGCCAGCTCCTTTCATACAGTCAGTAGCTTCAATCATTTCTGGACGTTTTTCAATGGCAAAAATCAATGAATATTGTAAATGCACAAACAGTAATTTCTCCGCATTGCAAGGTGCAATTCTGAAATTTTTTGCTTTTTCCTGCTCCTCTTAGCATGATAAAGAAGATTCAAAGTGAGTGAGATGCCAGCTCCTTTCATTCAGTCAGTAGCTTCAATCATTTCTGGACGTTTTTCAATGGCAAAAATCAATGAATATTGTAAATGCACAAACAGTAATTTCTCCGCATTGCAAGGTGCAATTCTGAAATTTTTTGCT
Organism: Phyllobates terribilis; assembly: GCF_046119375.1. Taxonomy (NCBI): domain Eukaryota; kingdom Metazoa; phylum Chordata; class Amphibia; order Anura; family Dendrobatidae; genus Phyllobates; species Phyllobates terribilis. Next base: position 571,071 of record NW_027362893.1, read on the forward strand.
TTTTCCTGCTCCTCTTAGCATGATAAAGAAGATTCAAAGAGAGTGAGATGCCAGCTCCTTTCATTCAGTCAGTAGCTTCAATCATTTCTGTACGTTTTTCAATGGCAAAAATCAATGAATATTGTAAATGCGCAAACAGTATTTTTTCCGCATTGCAAGGTGCAATTCTGAAATTTTTTGCTTTTTCCTGCTCCTCTTAGCATGATAAACAAGATTCAAAGAGAGTGAGATGCCAGCTCCTTTCATTCAGTCAGTAGCTTCCATCATTTCTGGACGTTTTTCAAAGGCAAAAATCAATGAATATTGTAAATGCACAAACAGTAATTTCTCCGCATTGCAAGGTGCAATTCTGAAATTTTTTGCTTTTTCCTGCTCCTCTTAGCATGATAAAGAAGATTCAAAGAGAGTGAGATGCCAGCTCCTTTCATTCAGTCAGTAGCTTCAAACATTTCTGGTATATGAATAACATGATGTTTTTCAATGGCAAAAATCAATGAATATTGTAAATGCACAAACAATAATTTCTCCGCATTGCAAGGTGCAATTCTGAAATTTTTTGCTTTTTCCTGCTCCTCTTAGCATGATAAAGAAGATTCAAAGAGAGTGAGATGCCAGCTCCTTTCATTCAGTCAGTAGCTTCAATCATTTCTGTACGTTTTTCAATGGCAAAAATCAATGAATATTGTAAATGCGCAAACAGTATTTTTTCCGCATTGCAAGGTGCAATTCTGAAATTTTTTGCTTTTTCCTGCTCCTCTTAGCATGATAAACAAGATTCAAAGAGAGTGAGATGCCAGCTCCTTTCATTCAGTCAGTAGCTTCAATCATTTCTGGACGTTTTTCAAAGGCAAAAATCAATGAATATTGTAAATGCACAAACAGTAATTTCTCCGCATTGCAAGGTGCAATTCTGAAATTTTTTGCTTTTTCCTGCTCCTCTTAGCATGATAAAGAAGATTCAAAGAGAGTGAGATGCCAGCTCCTTTCATTCAGTCAGTAGCTTCAAACATTTCTGGTATATGAATAACATGATGTTTTTCAATGGCAAAAATCAATGAATATTGTAAATGCACAAACAGTAATTTCTCCGCATTGCAAGGAGCAATTCTGAAATTTTTTGCTTTTTCCTGCTCCTCTTAGCATGATAAAGAAGATTCTAAGAGAGTGAGATGCCAGCTCCTTTCATTCAGTCAGTAGCTTCAATCATTTCTGGACGTTTTTCAATGGCAAAAATCATTGAATATTGTAAATGCACAAACAGTAATTTCTCCGCATTGCAAGGTGCAATTCTGAAATTTTTTGCTTTTTCCTGCTCCTCTTAGCATGATAAACAAGATTCAAAGAGAGTGAGATGCCAGCTCCTTTCATTCAGTCAGTAGCTTCAATCATTTCTGGACGGTTTTCAATGGCAAAAATCAATGAATATTGTAAATGCACAAACAGTAATTTCTCCGCATTGCAATGTGCAATTCTGAAATTTTTTGCTTTTTCCTGCTCCTCTTAGCATGATAAAGAAGATTCAAAGAGAGTGAGATGCCAGCTCCTTTCATTCAGTCAATAGCTTCAATCATTTCTGGACGTTTTTCAATGGCAAAAATCAATGAATATTGTAAATGCACAAACAGTAATTTCTCCGCATTGCAAGGTGCAATTCTGAAATTTTTTGCTTTTTCCTGCTCCTCTTAGCATGATAAACAAGATTCAAAGAGAGTGAGATGCCAGCTCCTTTCATTCAGTCAGTAGCTTCAATCATTTCTGGACGTTTTTCAATGGCAAAAATCAATGAATATTGTAAATGCACAAACAGTAATTTCTCCGCATTGCAAGGTGCAATTCTGAAATTTTTTGCTTTTTCCTGCTCCTCTTAGCATGATAAAGAAGATTCAAAGAGAGTGAGATGCCAGCTCCTTTCATTCAGTCAGTAGCTTCAAACATTTCTGGTATATGAATAACATGATGTTTTTCAATGGCAAAAATCAATGAATATTGTAAATGCACAAACAGTAATTTCTCCGCATTGCAAGGTGCAATTCTGAAATTTTTTACTTTTTCCTGCTCCTCTTAGCATGATAAAGAAGATTCAAAGAGAGTGAGATGCCAGCTCCTTTCATTCAGTCAGTAGCTTCAATCATTTCTGGACGTTTTTCAATGGCAAAAATCAATGAATATTGTAAATGCACAAACAGTAATTTCTCCGCATTGCAAGGTGCAATTCTGAAATTTTTTGCTTTTTCCTGCTCCTCTTAGCATGATAAAGAAGATTCAAAGAGAGTGAGATGCCAGCTCCTTTCATTCAGTCAGTAGCTTCAATCATTTCTGGACGTTTTTCAATGGCAAAAATCAATGAATATTGTAAATGCACAAACAGTAATTTCTCCGCATTGCAAGGTGCAATTCTGAAATTTTTTGCTTTTTCCTGCTCCTCTTAGCATGATAAAGAAGATTCAAAGAGAGTGAGATGCCAGCTCCTTTCATTCAGTCAGTAGCTTCAAACATTTCTGGTATATGAATAACATGATGTTTTTCAATGGCAAAAATCAATGAATATTGTAAATGCACAAACAGTAATTTCTCCGCATTGCAAGGTGCAATTCTGAAATTTTTTGCTTTTTCCTGCTCCTCTTAGCATGATAAAGAAGATTCAAAGAGAGTGAGATGCCAGCTCCTTTCATTCAGTCAGTAGCTTCAATCATTTCTGGACGTTTTTCAATGGCAAAAATCAATGAATATTGTAAATGCACAAACAGTAATTTCTCCGCATTGCAAGGTGCAATTCTGAATTTTTTTGCTTTTTCCTGCTCCTCTTAGCATGATAAAGAAGATTCAAAGAGAGTGAGATGCCAGCTCCTTTCATTCAGTCAGTAGCTTCAAACATTTCTGGTATATGAATAACATGATGTTTTTCAATGGCAAAAATCAATGAATATTGTAAATGCACAAACAGTAATTTCTCCGCACTGCAAGGTGCAATTCTGAAATTTTTTGCTTTTTCCTGCTCCTCTTAGCATGATAAAGAAGATTCAAAGAGAGTGAGATGCCAGCTCCTTTCATTCAGTCAGTAGCTTCAATCATTTCTGGACGTTTTTCAATGGCAAAAATCAATGAATATTGTAAATGCACAAACAGTAATTTCTCCGCATTGCAAGGTGCAATTCTGAAATTTTTTGCTTTTTCCTGCTCCTCTTAGCATGATAAAGAAGATTCAAAGAGAGTGAGATGCCAGCTCCTTTCATTCAGTCAGTAGCTTCAATCATTTCTGGACGTTTTTCAATGGCAAAAATCAATGAATATTGTAAATGCACAAACAGTAATTTCTCCGCATTGCAAGGTGCAATTCTGAAATTTTTTGCTTTTTCCTGCTCCTCCTAGCATGATAAAGAAGATTTAAAGAGAGTGAGATGCCAGCTCCTTTCATTCAGTCAGTAGCTTCAATCATTTCTGGTATATGAATAACATGATGTTTTTCAATGGCAAAAATCAATGAATATTGTAAATGCACAAACAGTAATTTCTCCGCATTGCAAGGTGCAATTCTGAAATTTTTTGCTTTTTCCTGCTCCTCTTAGCATGATAAAGAAGATTCAAAGAGAGTGAGATGCCAGCTCCTTTCATTCAGTCAGTAGCTTCAATCATTTCTGTACGTTTTTCAATGGCAAAAATCAATGAATATTGTAAATGCGCAAACAGTATTTTTTCCGCATTGCAAGGTGCAATTCTGAAATTTTTTGCTTTTTCCTGCTCCTCTTAGCATGATAAACAAGATTCAAAGAGAGTGAGATGCCAGCTCCTTTCATTCAGTCAGTAGCTTCCATCATTTCTGGACGTTTTTCAAAGGCAAAAATCAATGAATATTGTAAATGCACAAACAGTAATTTCTCCGCATTGCAAGGTGCAATTCTGAAATTTTTTGCTTTTTCCTGCTCCTCTTAGCATGATAAAGAAGATTCAAAGAGAGTGAGATGCCAGCTCCTTTCATTCAGTCAGTAGCTTCAAACATTTCTGGTATATGAATAACATGATGTTTTTCAATGGCAAAAATCAATGAATATTGTAAATGCACAAACAATAATTTCTCCGCATTGCAAGGTGCAATTCTGAAATTTTTTGCTTTTTCCTGCTCCTCTTAGCATGATAAAGAAGATTCAAAGAGAGTGAGATGCCAGCTCCTTTCATTCAGTCAGTAGCTTCAATCATTTCTGTACGTTTTTCAATGGCAAAAATCAATGAATATTGTAAATGCGCAAACAGTATTTTTTCCGCATTGCAAGGTGCAATTCTGAAATTTTTTGCTTTTTCCTGCTCCTCTTAGCATGATAAACAAGATTCAAAGAGAGTGAGATGCCAGCTCCTTTCATTCAGTCAGTAGCTTCAATCATTTCTGGACGTTTTTCAAAGGCAAAAATCAATGAATATTGTAAATGCACAAACAGTAATTTCTCCGCATTGCAAGGTGCAATTCTGAAATTTTTTGCTTTTTCCTGCTCCTCTTAGCATGATAAAGAAGATTCAAAGAGAGTGAGATGCCAGCTCCTTTCATTCAGTCAGTAGCTTCAAACATTTCTGGTATATGAATAACATGATGTTTTTCAATGGCAAAAATCAATGAATATTGTAAATGCACAAACAGTAATTTCTCCGCATTGCAAGGAGCAATTCTGAAATTTTTTGCTTTTTCCTGCTCCTCTTAGCATGATAAAGAAGATTCTAAGAGAGTGAGATGCCAGCTCCTTTCATTCAGTCAGTAGCTTCAATCATTTCTGGACGTTTTTCAATGGCAAAAATCATTGAATATTGTAAATGCACAAACAGTAATTTCTCCGCATTGCAAGGTGCAATTCTGAAATTTTTTGCTTTTTCCTGCTCCTCTTAGCATGATAAACAAGATTCAAAGAGAGTGAGATGCCAGCTCCTTTCATTCAGTCAGTAGCTTCAATCATTTCTGGACGGTTTTCAATGGCAAAAATCAATGAATATTGTAAATGCACAAACAGTAATTTCTCCGCATTGCAATGTGCAATTCTGAAATTTTTTGCTTTTTCCTGCTCCTCTTAGCATGATAAAGAAGATTCAAAGAGAGTGAGATGCCAGCTCCTTTCATTCAGTCAATAGCTTCAATCATTTCTGGACGTTTTTCAATGGCAAAAATCAATGAATATTGTAAATGCACAAACAGTAATTTCTCCGCATTGCAAGGTGCAATTCTGAAATTTTTTGCTTTTTCCTGCTCCTCTTAGCATGATAAACAAGATTCAAAGAGAGTGAGATGCCAGCTCCTTTCATTCAGTCAGTAGCTTCAATCATTTCTGGACGTTTTTCAATGGCAAAAATCAATGAATATTGTAAATGCACAAACAGTAATTTCTCCGCATTGCAAGGTGCAATTCTGAAATTTTTTGCTTTTTCCTGCTCCTCTTAGCATGATAAAGAAGATTCAAAGAGAGTGAGATGCCAGCTCCTTTCATTCAGTCAGTAGCTTCAAACATTTCTGGTATATGAATAACATGATGTTTTTCAATGGCAAAAATCAATGAATATTGTAAATGCACAAACAGTAATTTCTCCGCATTGCAAGGTGCAATTCTGAAATTTTTTACTTTTTCCTGCTCCTCTTAGCATGATAAAGAAGATTCAAAGAGAGTGAGATGCCAGCTCCTTTCATTCAGTCAGTAGCTTCAATCATTTCTGGACGTTTTTCAATGGCAAAAATCAATGAATATTGTAAATGCACAAACAGTAATTTCTCCGCATTGCAAGGTGCAATTCTGAAATTTTTTGCTTTTTCCTGCTCCTCTTAGCATGATAAAGAAGATTCAAAGAGAGTGAGATGCCAGCTCCTTTCATTCAGTCAGTAGCTTCAATCATTTCTGGACGTTTTTCAATGGCAAAAATCAATGAATATTGTAAATGCACAAACAGTAATTTCTCCGCATTGCAAGGTGCAATTCTGAAATTTTTTGCTTTTTCCTGCTCCTCTTAGCATGATAAAGAAGATTCAAAGAGAGTGAGATGCCAGCTCCTTTCATTCAGTCAGTAGCTTCAAACATTTCTGGTATATGAATAACATGATGTTTTTCAATGGCAAAAATCAATGAATATTGTAAATGCACAAACAGTAATTTCTCCGCATTGCAAGGTGCAATTCTGAAATTTTTTGCTTTTTCCTGCTCCTCTTAGCATGATAAAGAAGATTCAAAGAGAGTGAGATGCCAGCTCCTTTCATTCAGTCAGTAGCTTCAATCATTTCTGGACGTTTTTCAATGGCAAAAATCAATGAATATTGTAAATGCACAAACAGTAATTTCTCCGCATTGCAAGGTGCAATTCTGAATTTTTTTGCTTTTTCCTGCTCCTCTTAGCATGATAAATAAGATTCAAAGAGAGTGAGATGCCAGCTCCTTTCATTCAGTCAGTAGCTTCAAACATTTCTGGTATATGAATAACATGATGTTTTTCAATGGCAAAAATCAATGAATATTGTAAATGCACAAACAGTAATTTCTCCGCACTGCAAGGTGCAATTCTGAAATTTTTTGCTTTTTCCTGCTCCTCTTAGCATGATAAAGAAGATTCAAAGAGAGTGAGATGCCAGCTCCTTTCATTCAGTCAGTAGCTTCAATCATTTCTGGACGTTTTTCAATGGCAAAAATCAATGAATATTGTAAATGCACAAACAGTAATTTCTCCGCATTGCAAGGTGCAATTCTGAAATTTTTTGCTTTTTCCTGCTCCTCTTAGCATGATAAAGAAGATTCAAAGAGAGTGAGATGCCAGCTCCTTTCATTCAGTCAGTAGCTTCAATCATTTCTGGACGTTTTTCAATGGCAAAAATCAATGAATATTGTAAATGCACAAACAGTAATTTCTCCGCATTGCAAGGTGCAATTCTGAAATTTTTTGCTTTTTCCTGCTCCTCCTAGCATGATAAAGAAGATTTAAAGAGAGTGAGATGCCAGCTCCTTTCATTCAGTCAGTAGCTTCAATCATTTCTGGTATATGAATAACATGATGTTTTTCAATGGCAAAAATCAATGAATATTGTAAATGCACAAACAGTAATTTCTCCGCATTGCAAGGTGCAATTCCGAAATTTTTTGCTTTTTCCTGCTCCTCTTAGCATGATAAAGAAGATTCAAAGAGAGTGAGATGCCAGCTCCTTTCATTCAGTCAGTAGCTTCAATCATTTCTGGACGTTTTTCAATGGCAAAAATCATTGAATATTGTAAATGCACAAACAGTAATTTCTCCGCATTGCAAGGTGCAATTCTGAAATTTTTTGCTTTTTCCTGCTCCTCTTAGCATGATAAACAAGATTCAAAGAGAGTGAGATGCCAGCTCCTTTCATTCAGTCAGTAGCTTCAATCATTTCTGGACGTTTTTCAATGGCAAAAATCAATGAATATTGTAAATGCACAAACAGTAATTTCTCCGCATTGCAAGGTGCAATTCTGAAATTTTTTGCTTTTTCCTGCTCCTCTTAGCATGATAAAGAAGATTCAAAGAGAGTGAGATGCCAGCTCCTTTCATTCAGTCAGTAGCTTCAATCATTTCTGGACGTTTTTCAATGGCAAAAATCAATGAATATTGTAAATGCACAAACAGTAATTTCTCCGCATTGCAAGGTGCAATTCTGAAATTTTTTGCTTCTTCCTGCTCCTCTTAGCATGATAAACAAGATTCAAAGAGAGTGAGATGCCAGCTCCTTTCATTCAGTCAGTAGCTTCAATCATTTCTGGACGTTTTTCAATGGCAAAAATCAATGAATATTGTAAATGCACAAACAGTAATTTCTCCGCATTGCAAGGTGCAATTCTGAATTTTTTTGCTTTTTCCTGCTCCTCTTAGCATGATAAAGAAGATTCAAAGAGAGTGAGATGCCAGCTCCTTTCATTCAGTCAGTAGCTTCAAACATTTCTGGTATATGAATAACATGATGTTTTTCAATGGCAAAAATCATTGAATATTGTAAATGCACAAACAGTAATTTCTCCGCATTGCAAGGTGCAATTCTGAAATTTTTTACTTTTTCCTGCTCCTCTTAGCATGATAAAGAAGATTCAAAGAGAGTGAGATGCCAGCTCCTTTCATTCAGTCAGTAGCTTCAATCATTTCTGGACGTTTTTCAATGGCAAAAATAAATGAATATTGTAAATGCACAAACAGTAATTTCTCCGCATTGCATGGTGCAATTCTGAAATTTTTTGCTTTTTCCTGCTCCTCTTAGCATGATAAAGAAGATTCAAAGAGAGTGAGATGCCAGCTCCTTTCATTCAGTCAGTAGCTTCAATCATTTCTGGACGTTTTTCATTGGCAAAAATCAATGAATATTGTAAATGCACAAACAGTAATTTCTCCGCATTGCAAGGTGCAATTCTGAAATTTTTTGCTTTTTCCTGCTCCTCCTAGCATGATAAAGAAGATTCAAAGAGAGTGAGATGCCAGCTCCTTTCATTCAGTCAGTAGCTTCAATCATTTCTGGTATATGAATAACATGATGTTTTTCAATGGCAAAAATCAATGAATATTGTAAATGCACAAACAGTAATTTCTCCGCATTGCAAGGTGCAATTCCGAAATTTTTTGCTTTTTCCTGCTCCTCTTAGCATGATAAAGAAGATTCAAAGAGAGTGAGATGCCAGCTCCTTTCATTCAGTCAGTAGCTTCAATCATTTCTGGACGTTTTTCAATGGCAAAAATCATTGAATATTGTAAATGCACAAACAGTAATTTCTCCGCATTGCAAGGTGCAATTCTGAAATTTTTTGCTTTTTCCTGCTCCTCTTAGCATGATAAACAAGATTCAAAGAGAGTGAGATGCCAGCTCCTTTCATTCAGTCAGTAGCTTCAATCATTTCTGGACGTTTTTCAATGGCAAAAATCAATGAATATTGTAAATGCACAAACAGTAATTTCTCCGCATTGCAAGGTGCAATTCTGCAATTTTTTGCTTTTTCCTGCTCCTCTTAGCATGATAAAGAAGATTCAAAGAGAGTGAGATGCCAGCTCCTTTCATTCAGTCAGTAGCTTCAATCATTTCTGGACGTTTTTCAATGGCAAAAATCAATGAATATTGTAAATGCACAAACAGTAATTTCTCCGCATTGCAAGGTGCAATTCTGAAATTTTTTGCTTTTTCCTGCTCCTCTTAGCATGATAAAGAAGATTCAAAGAGAGTGAGATGCCAGCTCCTTTCATTCAGTCAGTAGCTTCAATCATTTCTGGACGTTTTTCAATGGCAAAAATCAATGAATATAGTAAATGCACAAACTGTAATTTCTCCGCATTGCAAGGTGCAATTCTGAAATTTTTTGCTTTTTCCTGCTCCTCTTAGCATGATAAAGAAGATTCAAAGAGAGTGAGATGCCAACTCCTTTCATTCAGTCAGTAGCTTCAAACATTTCTGGTATATGAATAACATGATGTTTTTCAATGGCAAAAATCAATGAATATTGTAAATGCACAAACAGTAATTTCTCCGCATTGCAAGGTGCAATTCTGAAATTTTTTACTTTTTCCTGCTTCTCTTAGCATGATAAAGAAGATTCAAAGAGAGTGAGATGCCAGCTCCTTTCATTCAGTCAGTAGCTTCAATCATTTCTGGACGTTTTTCAATGGCAAAAATCAATGAATATTGTAAATGCACAAACAGTAATTTCTCCGCATTGCAAGGTGCAATTCTGAAATTTTTTGCTTTTTCCTGCTCCTCTTAGCATGATAAAGAAGATTCAAAGAGAGTGAGATGCCAGCTCCTTTCATTCAGTCAGTAGCTTCAATCATTTCTGGACGTTTTTCAATGGCAAAAATCAATGAATATTGTAAATGCACAAACAGTAATTTCTCCGCATTGCAAGGTGCAATTCTGAAATTTTTTGCTTTTTCCTGCTCCTCTTAGCATGATAAAGAAGATTCAAAGAGAGTGAGATGCCAGCTCCTTTCATTCAGTCAGTAGCTTCAATCATTTCTGTACGTTTTTCAATGGCAAAAATCAATGAATATTGTAAATGCGCAAACAGTATTTTTTCCGCATTGCAAGGTGCAATTCTGAAATTTTTTGCTTTTTCCTGCTCCTGTTAGCATGATAAACAAGATTCAAAGAGAGTGAGATGCCAGCTCCTTTCATTCAGTCAGTAGCTTCAATCATTTCTGGACGTTTTTCAAAGGCAAAAATCAATGAATATTGTAAATGCACAAACAGTAATTTCTCCGCATTGCAAGGTGCAATTCTGAAATTTTTTGCTTTTTCCTGCTCCTCTTAGCATGATAAAGAAGATTCAAAGAGAGTGAGATGCCAGCTCCTTTCATTCAGTCAGTAGCTTCAAACATTTCTGGTATATGAATAACATGATGTTTTTCAATGGCAAAAATCAATGAATATTGTAAATGCACAAACAGTAATTTCTCCGCATTGCAAGGTGCAATTCTGAAATTTTTTGCTTTTTCATGCTCCTCTTAGCATGATAAAGAAGATTCAAAGAGAGTGAGATGCCAGCTCCTTTCATTCAGTCAGTAGCTTCAATCATTTCTGGACGTTTTTCAATGGCAAAAATCAATGAATATTGTAAATGCACAAACAGTAATTTCTCCGCATTGCAAGGTGCAATTCTGAAATTTTTTGCTTCTTCCTGCTCCTCTTAGCATGATAAACAAGATTCAAAGAGAGTGAGATGCCAGCTCCTTTCATTCAGTCAGTAGCTTCAATCATTTCTGGACGTTTTTCAATGGCAAAAATCAATGAATATTGTAATTGCACAAACAGTAATTTCTCCGCATTGCAAGGTGCAATTCTGAAATTTTTTGCTTTTTCCTGCTCCTCTTAGCATGATAAAGAAGATTCAAAGAGAGTGAGATGCCAGCTCCTTTCATTCAGTCAGTAGCTTCAATCATTTCTGGACGTTTTTCAATGGCAAAAATCAATGAATATTGTAAATGCACAAACAGTAATTTCTCCGCATTGCAAGGTGCAATTCTGAAATTTTTTGCTTCTTCCTGCTCCTCTTAGCATGATAAAGAAGATTCAAAGAGAGTGAGATGCCAGCTCCTTTCATTCAGTCAGTAGCTTCAATCATTTCTGGACGTTTTTCAATGGCAAAAATCAATGAATATTGTAAATGCACAAACAGTAATTTCTCCGCATTGCAAGGTGCAATTCTGAATTTTTTTGCTTTTTCCTGCTCCTCTTAGCATGATAAAGAAGATTCAAAGAGAGTGAGATGCCAGCTCCTTTCATTCAGTCAGTAGCTTCAAACATTTCTGGTATATGAATAACATGATGTTTTTCAATGGCAAAAATCATTGAATATTGTAAATGCACAAACAGTAATTTCTCCGCATTGCAAGGTGCAATTCTGAAATTTTTTACTTTTTCCTGCTCCTCTTAGCATGATAAAGAAGATTCAAAGAGAGTGAGATGCCAGCTCCTTTCATTCAGTCAGTAGCTTCAATCATTTCTGGACATTTTTCAATGGCAAAAATCAATGAATATTGTAAATGCACAAACAGTAATTTCTCCGCATTGCATGGTGCAATTCTGAAATTTTTTGCTTTTTCCTGCTCCTCTTAGCATGATAAAGAAGATTCAAAGAGAGTGAGATGCCAGCTCCTTTCATTCAGTCAGTAGCTTCAATCATTTCTGGACGTTTTTCAATGGCAAAAATCAATGAATATTGTAAATGCACAAACAGTAATTTCTCCGCATTGCAAGGTGCAATTCTGAAATTTTTTGCTTTTTCCTGCTCCTCCTAGCATGATAAAGAAGATTCAAAGAGAGTGAGATGCCAGCTCCTTTCATTCAGTCAGTAGCTTCAATCATTTCTGGTATATGAATAACATGATGTTTTTCAATGGCAAAAATCAATGAATATTGTAAATGCACAAACAGTAATTTCTCCGCATTGCAAGGTGCAATTCCGAAATTTTTTGCTTTTTCCTGCTCCTCTTAGCATGATAAAGAAGATTCAAAGAGAGTGAGATGCCAGCTCCTTTCATTCAGTCAGTAGCTTCAATCCTTTCTGGACGTTTTTCAATGGCAAAAATCATTGAATTTTGTAAATGCACAAACAGTAATTTCTCCGCATTGCAAGGTGCAATTCTGAAATTTTTTGCTTTTTCCTGCTCCTCTTAGCATGATAAACAAGATTCAAAGAGAGTGAGATGCCAGCTCCTTTCATTCAGTCAGTAGCTTCAATCATTTCTGGACGTTTTTCAATGGCAAAAATCAATGAATATTGTAAATGCACAAACAATAATTTCTCCGCATTGCAAGGTGCAATTCTGAAATTTTTTGCTTTTTCCTGCTCCTCTTAGCATGATAAAGAAGATTCAAAGAGAGTGAGATGCCAGCTCCTTTCATTCAGTCAGTAGCTTCAATCATTTCTGGACGTTTTTCAATGGCAAAAATCAATGAATATTGTAAATGCACAAACAGTAATTTCTCCGCATTGCAAGGTGCAATTCTGAAATTTTTTGCTTTTTCCTGCTCCTCTTAGCATGATAAACAAGATTCAAAGAGAGTGAGATGCCAGCTCCTTTCATTCAGTCAGTAGCTTCAATCATTTCTGGATGTTTTTCAATGGCAAAAATCAATGAATATTGTAAATGCACAAACAGCAATTTCTCCGCATTGCAAGGTGCAATTCTGAAATTTTTTGCTTTTTCCTGCTCCTCTTAGCATGATAAAGAAGATTCAAAGAGAGTGAGATGCCAACTCCTTTCATTCAGTCAGTAGCTTCAAACATTTCTGGTATATGAATAACATGATGTTTTTCAATGGCAAAAATCAATGAATATTGTAAATGCACAAACAGTAATTTCTCCGCATTGCAAGGTGAAATTCTGAAATTTTTTACTTTTTCCTGCTTCTCTTAGCATGATAAAGAAGATTCAAAGAGAGTGAGATGCCAGCTCCTTTCATTCAGTCAGTAGCTTCAATCATTTCTGGACGTTTTTCAATGGCAAAAATCAATGAATATTGTAAATGCACAAACAGTAATTTCTCCGCATTGCAAGGTGCAATTCTGAAATTTTTTGCTTTTTCCTGCTCCTCTTAGCATGATAAAGAAGATTCAAAGAGAGTGAGATGCCAGCTCCTTTCATTCAGTCAGTAGCTTCAATCATTTCTGGACGTTTTTCAATGGCAAAAATCAATGAATATTGTAAATGCACAAACAGTAATTTCTCCGCATTGCAAGGTGCAATTCTGAAATTTTTTGCTTTTTCCTGCTCCTCTTAGCATGATAAACAAGATTCAAAGAGAGTGAGATGCCAGCTCCTTTCATTCAGTCAGTAGCTTCAATCATTTCTGGACGTTTTTCAATGGCAAAAATCAATGAATATTGTAAATGCACAAACAGCAATTTCTCCGCATTGCAAGGTGCAATTCTGAAATTTTTTGCTTTTTCCTGCTCCTCTTAGCATGATAAAGAAGATTCAAAGAGAGTGAGATGCCAACTCCTTTCATTCAGTCAGTAGCTTCAAACATTTCTGGTATATGAATAACATGATGTTTTTCAATGGCAAAAATCAATGAATATTGTAAATGCACAAACAGTAATTTCTCCGCATTGCAAGGTGCAATTCTGAAATTTTTTACTTTTTCCTGCTTCTCTTAGCATGATAAAGAAGATTCAAAGAGAGTGAGATGCCAGCTCCTTTCATTCAGTCAGTAGCTTCAATCATTTCTGGACGTTTTTCAATGGCAAAAATCAATGAATATTGTAAATGCACAAACAGTAATTTCTCCGCATTGCAAGGTGCAATTCTGAAATTTTTTGCTTTTTCCTGCTCCTCTTAGCATGATAAAGAAGATTCAAAGAGAGTGAGATGCCAGCTCCTTTCATTCAGTCAGTAGCTTCAATCATTTCTGGACGTTTTTCAATGGCAAAAATCAATGAATATTGTAAATGCACAAACAGTAATTTCTCCGCATTGCAAGGTGCAATTCTGAAATTTTTTGCTTTTTCCTGCTCCTCTTAGCATGATAAACAAGATTCAAAGAGAGTGAGATGCCAGCTCCTTTCATTCAGTCAGTAGCTTCAATCATTTCTGGAAGTTTTTCAATGGCAAAAATCAATGAATATTGTAAATGCACAAACAGCAATTTCTCCGCATTGCAAGGTGCAATTCTGAAATTTTTTGCTTTTTCCTGCTCCTCTTAGCATGATAAAGAAGATTCAAAGAGAGTGAGATGCCAACTCCTTTCATTCAGTCAGTAGCTTCAAACATTTCTGGTATATGAATAACATGATGTTTTTCAATGGCAAAAATCAATGAATATTGTAAATGCACAAACAGTAATTTCTCCGCATTGCAAGGTGCAATTCTGAAATTTTTTACTTTTTCCTGCTTCTCTTAGCATGATAAAGAAGATTCAAAGAGAGTGAGATGCCAGCTCCTTTCATTCAGTCAGTAGCTTCAATCATTTCTGGACGTTTTTCAATGGCAAAAATCAATGAATATTGTAAATGCACAAACAGTAATTTCTCCGCATTGCAAGGCGCAATTCTGAAATTTTTTGCTTTTTCCTGCTCCTCTTAGCATGATAAAGAAGATTCAAAGAGAGTGAGATGCCAGCTCCTTTCATTCAGTCAGTAGCTTCAATCATTTCTGGACGTTTTTCAATGGCAAAAATCAATGAATATTGTAAATGCACAAACAGTAATTTCTCCGCATTGCAAAGTGCAATTCTGAAATTTTTTGCTTTTTCCTGCTCCTCTTAGCATGATAAAGAAGATTCAAAGAGAGTGAGATGCCAGCTCCTTTCATTCAGTCAGTAGCTTCAATCATTTCTGTACGTTTTTCAATGGCAAAAATCAATGAATATTGTAAATGCGCAGACAGTATTTTTTCCGCATTGCAAGGTGCAATTCTGAAATTTTTTGCTTTTTCCTGCTCCTCTTAGCATGATAAACAAGATTCAAAGAGAGTGAGATGCCAGCTCCTTTCATTCAGTCAGTAGCTTCAATCATTTCTGGACGTTTTTCAAAGGCAAAAATCAATGAATATTGTAAATGCACAAACAGTAATTTCTCCGCATTGCAAGGTGCAATTCTGAAATTTTTTGCTTTTTCCTGCTCCTCTTAGCATGATAAAGAAGATTCAAAGAGAGTGAGATGCCAGCTCCTTTCATTCAGTCAGTAGCTTCAAACATTTCTGGTATATGAATAACATGATGTTTTTCAATGGCAAAAATCAATGAATATTGTAAATGCACAAACAGTAATTTCTCCGCATTGCAAGGTGCAATTCTGAAATTTTTTGCTTTTTCCTGCTCCTCTTAGCATGATAAAGAAGATTCAAAGAGAGTGAGATGCCAGCTCCTTTCATTCAGTCAGTAGCTTCAATCATTTCTGGACGTTTTTCAATGGCAAAAATCATTGAATATTGTAAATGCACAAACAGTAATTTCTCCGCATTGCAAGGTGCAATTCTGAAATTTTTTGCTTTTTCCTGCTCCTCTTAGCATGATAAAAAAGATTCAAAGAGAGTGAGATGCCAGCTCCTTTCATTCAGTCAGTAGCTTCAATCATTTCTGGACGGTTTTCAATGGCAAAAATCAATGAATATTGTAAATGCACAAACAGTAATTTCTCCGCATTGCAAGGTGCAATTCTGAAATTTTTTGCTTTTTCCTGCTCCTCTTAGCATGATAAAGAAGATTCAAAGAGAGTGAGATGCCAGCTCCTTTCATTCAGTCAGTAGCTTCAATCATTTCTGGACGTTTTTCAATGGCAAAAATCAATGAATATTGTAAATGCACAAACAGTAATTTCTCCGCATTGCAAGGTGCAATTCTGAAATTTTTTGCTTTTTCCTGCTCCTCTTAGCATGATAAACAAGATTCAAAGAGAGTGAGATGCCAGCTCCTTTCATTCAGTCAGTAGCTTCAATCATTTCTGGACGTTTTTCAATGGCAAAAATCAATGAATATTGTAAATGCACAAACAGTAATTTCTCCGCATTGCAAGGTGCAATTCTGAAATTTTTTGCTTTTTCCTGCTCCTCTTAGCATGATAAAGAAGATTCAAAGAGAGTGAGATGCCAGCTCCTTTCATTCAGTCAGTAGCTTCAAACATTTCTGGTATATGAATAACATGATGTTTTTCAATGGCAAAAATCAATGAATATTGTAAATGCACAAACAGTAATTTCTCCACATTGCAAGGTGCAATTCTGAAATTTTTTACTTTTTCCTGCTCCTCTTAGCATGATAAAGAAGAATCAAAGAGAGTGAGATGCCAGCTCCTTTCATTCAGTCAGTAGCTTCAATCATTTCTGGACGTTTTTCAATGGCAAAAATCAATGAATATTGTAAATGCACAAACAGTAATTTCTCCGCATTGCAAGGTGCAATTCTGAAATTTTTTGCTTTTTCCTGCTCCTCTTAGCATGATAAAGAAGATTCAAAGAGAGTGAGATGCCAGCTCCTTTCATTCAGTCAGTAGCTTCAATCATTTCTGGACGTTTTTCAATGGCAAAAATCAATGAATATTGTAAATGCACAAACAGTAATTTCTCCACATTGCAAGGTGCAATTCTGAAATTTTTTGCTTTTTCCTGCTCCTCTTAGCATGATAAAGAAGATTCAAAGAGAGTGAGATGCCAGCTCCTTTCATTGAGTCAGTAGCTTCAAACATTTCTGGTATATGAATAACATGATGTTTTTCAATGGCAAAAATCAATGAATATTGTAAATGCACAAACAGTAATTTCTCCGCATTACAAGGTGCAATTCTGAAATTTTTTGCTTTTTCCTGCTCCTCTTAGCATGATAAAGAAGATTCAAAGAGAGTGAGATGCCAGCTCCTTTCATTCAGTCAGTAGCTTCAATCATTTCTGGACGTTTTTCAATGGCAAAAATCAATGAATATTGTAAATGCACAAACAGTAATTTCTCCGCATTGCAAGGTGCAATTCTGAAATTTTTTGCTTTTTCCTGCTCCTCTTAGCATGATAAAGAAGATTCAAAGAGAGTGAGATGCCAGCTCCTTTCATTCAGTCAGTAGCTTCAAACATTTCTGGTATATGAATAACATGATGTTTTTCAATGGCAAAAATCAATGAATATTGTAAATGCACAAACAGTAATTTCTCCGCATTGCAAAGTGCAATTCTGAAATTTTTTGCTTTTTCCTGCTCCTCTTAGCATGATAAAGAAGATTCAAAGAGAGTGAGATGCCAGCTCCTTTAATTCAGTCAGTAGCTTCAATCATTTCTGGTATATGAATAACATGATGTTTTTCAATGGCAAAAATCAATGAATATTGTAAATGCACAAACAGTAATTTCTCCGCATTGCAAGGTGCAATTCTGAAATTTTTTGCTTTTTCCTGCTCCTCTTAGCATGATAAAGAAGATTCAAAGAGAGTGAGATGCCAGCTCCTTTCATTCAGTCAGTAGCTTCAATCATTTCTGGACGTTTTTCAATGGCAAAAATCATTGAATATTGTAAATGCACAAACAGTAATTTCTCCGCATTGCAAGGTGCAATTCTGAAATTTTTTGCTTTTTCCTGCTCCTCTTAGCATGATAAACAAGATTCAAAGAGAGTGAGATGCCAGCTCCTTTCATTCAGTCAGTAGCTTCAATCATTTCTGGACGTTTTTCAATGGCAAAAATCAATGAATATTGTAAATGCACAAACAGTAATTTCTCCGCATTGCAAGGTGCAATTCTGAAATTTTTTGCTTTTTCCTGCTCCTCTTAGCCTGATAAAGAAGATTCAAAGAGAGTGAGATGCCAGCTCCTTTCATTCAGTCAGTAGCTTCAATCATTTCTGGATGTTTTTCAATGGCAAAAATCAATGAATATTGTAAATGCACAAACAGTAATTTCTCCGCATTGCAAGGTGCAATTCTGAAATTTTTTGCTTTTTCCTGCTCCTCTTAGCATGATAAAGAAGATTCAAAGAGAGTGAGATGCCAGCTCCTTTCATTCAGTCAGTAGCTTCAAACATTTCTGGTATATGAATAACATGATGTTTTTCAATGGCAAAAATCAATGAATATTGTAAATGCACAAACAGTAATTTCTCCGCATTGCAAGGTGCAATTCTGAAATTTCTTACTTTTTCCTGCTCCTCTTAGCATGATAAAGAAGATTCAAAGAGAGTGAGATGCCAGCTCCTTTCATTCAGTCAGTAGCTTCAATCATTTCTGGACGTTTTTCAATGGCAAAAATCAATGAATATTGTAAATGCACAAACAGTAATTTCTCCGCATTGCAAGGTGCAATTCTGAAATTTTTTGCTTTTTCCTGCTCCTCTTAGCATGATAAAGAAGATTCAAAGAGAGTGAGATGCCAGCTCCTTTCATTCAGTCAGTAGCTTCAATCATTTCTGGACGTTTTTCAATGGCAAAAATCAATGAATATTGTAAATGCACAAACAGTAATTTCTCCGCATTGCAAGGTGCAATTCTGAAATTTTTTGCTTTTTCCTGCTCCTCTTAGCATGATAAAGAAGATTCAAAGAGAGTGAGATGCCAGCTCCTTTCATTCAGTCATTAGCTTCAATCATTTCTGTACGTTTTTCAATGGCAAAAATCAATGAATATTGTAAATGCACAAACAGTAATTTCTCCGCATTGCAAGGTGCAATTCTGAAATTTTTTGCTTTTTCCTGCTCCTCCTAGCATGATAAAGAAGATTCAAAGAGAGTGAGATGCCAGCTCCTTTCATTCAGTCAGTAGCTTCAATCATTTCTGGTATATGAATAACATGATGTTTTTCAATGGCAAAAATCAATGAATATTGTAAATGCACAAACAGTAATTTCTCCGCATTGCAAGGTGCAATTCCGAAATTTTTTGCTTTTTCCTGCTCCTCTTAGCATGATAAAGAAGATTCAAAGAGAGTGCGATGCCAGCTCCTTTCATTCAGTCAGTAGCTTCAATCATTTCTGGACGTTTTTCAATGGCAAAAATCATTGAATTTTGTAAATGCACAAACAGTAATTTCTCCGCATTGCAAGGTGCAATTCTGAAATTTTTTGCTTTTTCCTGCTCCTCTTAGCATGATAAACAAGATTCAAAGAGAGTGAGATGCCAGCTCCTTTCATTCAGTCAGTAGCTTCAATCATTTCTGGACGTTTTTCAATGGCAAAAATCAATGAATATTGTAAATGCACAAACAGTAATTTCTCCGCATTGCAAGGTGCAATTCTGAAATTTTTTGCTTTTTCCTGCTCCTCTTAGCATGATAAAGAAGATTCAAAGAGAGTGAGATGCCAGCTCCTTTCATTCAGTCAGTAGCTTCAATCATTTCTGGACGTTTTTCAATGGCAAAAATCAATGAATATTGTAAATGCACAAACAGTAATTTCTCCGCATTGCAAGGTGCAATTCTGAAATTTTTTGCTTTTTCCTGCTCCTCTTAGCATGATAAACAAGATTCAAAGAGAGTGAGATGCCAGCTCCTTTCATTCAGTCAGTAGCTTCAATCATTTCTGGATGTTTTTCAATGGCAAAAATCAATGAATATTGTAAATGCACAAACAGCAATTTCTCCGCATTGCAAGGTGCAATTCTGAAATTTTTTGCTTTTTCCTGCTCCTCTTAGCATGATAAAGAAGATTCAAAGAGAGTGAGATGCCAACTCCTTTCATTCAGTCAGTAGCTTCAAACATTTCTGGTATATGAATAACATGATGTTTTTCAATGGCAAAAATCAATGAATATTGTAAATGCACAAACAGTAATTTCTCCGCATTGCAAGGTGCAATTCTGAAATTTTTTACTTTTTCCTGCTTCTCTTAGCATGATAAAGAAGATTCAAAGAGAGTGAGATGCCAGCTCCTTTCATTCAGTCAGTAGCTTCAATCATTTCTGGACGTTTTTCAATGGCAAAAATCAATGAATATTGTAAATGCACAAACAGTAATTTCTCCGCATTGCAAGGTGCAATTCTGAAATTTTTTGCTTTTTCCTGCTCCTCTTAGCATGATAAAGAAGATTCAAAGAGAGTGAGATGCCAGCTCCTTTCATTCAGTCAGTAGCTTCAATCATTTCTGGACGTTTTTCAATGGCAAAAATCAATGAATATTGTAAATGCACAAACAGTAATTTCTCCGCATTGCAAGGTGCAATTCTGAAATTTTTTGCTTTTTCCTGCTCCTCTTAGCATGATAAACAAGATTCAAAGAGAGTGAGATGCCAGCTCCTTTCATTCAGTCAGTAGCTTCAATCATTTCTGGACGTTTTTCAATGGCAAAAATCAATGAATATTGTAAATGCACAAACAGCAATTTCTCCGCATTGCAAGGTGCAATTCTGAAATTTTTTGCTTTTTCCTGCTCCTCTTAGCATGATAAAGAAGATTCAAAGAGAGTGAGATGCCAACTCCTTTCATTCAGTCAGTAGCTTCAAACATTTCTGGTATATGAATAACATGATGTTTTTCAATGGCAAAAATCAATGAATATTGTAAATGCACAAACAGTAATTTCTCCGCATTGCAAGGTGCAATTCTGAAATTTTTTACTTTTTCCTGCTTCTCTTAGCATGATAAAGAAGATTCAAAGAGAGTGAGATGCCAGCTCCTTTCATTCAGTCAGTAGCTTCAATCATTTCTGGACGTTTTTCAATGGCAAAAATCAATGAATATTGTAAATGCACAAACAGTAATTTCTCCGCATTGCAAGGTGCAATTCTGAAATTTTTTGCTTTTTCCTGCTCCTCTTAGCATGATAAAGAAGATTCAAAGAGAGTGAGATGCCAGCTCCTTTCATTCAGTCAGTAGCTTCAATCATTTCTGGACGTTTTTCAATGGCAAAAATCAATGAATATTGTAAATGCACAAACAGTAATTTCTCCGCATTGCAAGGTGCAATTCTGAAATTGTTTGCTTTTTCCTGCTCCTCTTAGCATGATAAACAAGATTCAAAGAGAGTGAGATGCCAGCTCCTTTCATTCAGTCAGTAGCTTCAATCATTTCTGGACGTTTTTCAATGGCAAAAATCAATGAATATTGTAAATGCACAAACAGCAATTTCTCCGCATTGCAAGGTGCAATTCTGAAATTTTTTGCTTTTTCCTGCTCCTCTTAGCATGATAAAGAAGATTCAAAGAGAGTGAGATGCCAACTCCTTTCATTCAGTCAGTAGCTTCAAACATTTCTGGTATATGAATAACATGATGTTTTTCAATGGCAAAAATCAATGAATATTGTAAATGCACAAACAGTAATTTCTCCGCATTGCAAGGTGCAATTCTGAAATTTTTTACTTTTTCCTGCTTCTCTTAGCATGATAAAGAAGATTCAAAGAGAGTGAGATGCCAGCTCCTTTCATTCAGTCAGTAGCTTCAATCATTTCTGGACGTTTTTCAATGGCAAAAATCAATGAATATTGTAAATGCACAAACAGTAATTTCTCCGCATTGCAAGGTGCAATTCTGAAATTTTTTGCTTTTTCCTGCTCCTCTTAGCATGATAAAGAAGATTCAAAGAGAGTGAGATGCCAGCTCCTTTCATTCAGTCAGTAGCTTCAATCATTTCTGGACGTTTTTCAATGGCAAAAATCAATGAATATTGTAAATGCACAAACAGTAATTTCTCCGCATTGCAAGGTGCAATTCTGAAATTTTTTGCTTTTTCCTGCTCCTCTTAGCATGATAAAGAAGATTCAAAGAGAGTGAGATGCCAGCTCCTTTCATTCAGTCAGTAGCTTCAATCATTTCTGTACGTTTTTCAATGGCAAAAATCAATGAATATTGTAAATGCGCAGACAGTATTTTTTCCGCATTGCAAAGTGCAATTCTGAAATTTTTTGCTTTTTCCTGCTCCTCTTAGCATGATAAACAAGATTCAAAGAGAGTGAGATGCCAGCTCCTTTCATTCAGTCAGTAGCTTCAATCATTTCTGGACGTTTTTCAAAGGCAAAAATCAATGAATATTGTAAATGCACAAACAGTAATTTCTCCGCATTGCAAGGTGCAATTCTGAAATTTTTTGCTTTTTCCTGCTCCTCTTAGCATGATAAAGAAGATTCAAAGAGAGTGAGATGCCAGCTCCTTTCATTCAGTCAGTAGCTTCAAACATTTCTGGTATATGAATAACATGATGTTTTTCAATGGCAAAAATCAATGAATATTGTAAATGCACAAACAGTAATTTCTCCGCATTGCAAGGTGCAATTCTGAAATTTTTTGCTTTTTCCTGCTCCTCTTAGCATGATAAAGAAGATTCAAAGAGAGTGAGATGCCAGCTCCTTTCATTCAGTCAGTAGCTTCAATCATTTCTGGACGTTTTTCAATGGCAAAAATCATTGAATATTGTAAATGCACAAACAGTAATTTCTCCGCATTGCAAGGTGCAATTCTGAAATTTTTTGCTTTTTCCTGCTCCTCTTAGCATGATAAAAAAGATTCAAAGAGAGTGAGATGCCAGCTCCTTTCATTCAGTCAGTAGCTTCAATCATTTCTGGACGGTTTTCAATGGCAAAAATCAATGAATATTGTAAATGCACAAACAGTAATTTCTCCGCATTGCAAGGTGCAATTCTGAAATTTTTTGCTTTTTCCTGCTCCTCTTAGCATGATAAAGAAGATTCAAAGAGAGTGAGATGCCAGCTCCTTTCATTCAGTCAGTAGCTTCAATCATTTCTGGACGTTTTTCAATGGCAAAAATCAATGAATATTGTAAATGCACAAACAGTAATTTCTCCGCATTGCAAGGTGCAATTCTGAAATTTTTTGCTTTTTCCTGCTCCTCTTAGCATGATAAACAAGATTCAAAGAGAGTGAGATGCCAGCTCCTTTCATTCAGTCAGTAGCTTCAATCATTTCTGGACGTTTTTCAATGGCAAAAATCAATGAATATTGTAAATGCACAAACAGTAATTTCTCCGCATTGCAAGGTGCAATTCTGAAATTTTTTGCTTTTTCCTGCTCCTCTTAGCATGATAAAGAAGATTCAAAGAGAGTGAGATGCCAGCTCCTTTCATTCAGTCAGTAGCTTCAAACATTTCTGGTATATGAATAACATGATGTTTTTCAATGGCAAAAATCAATGAATATTGTAAATGCACAAACAGTAATTTCTCCACATTGCAAGGTGCAATTGTGAAATTTTTTACTTTTTCCTGCTCCTCTTAGCATGATAAAGAAGAATCAAAGAGAGTGAGATGCCAGCTCCTTTCATTCAGTCAGTAGCTTCAATCATTTCTGGACGTTTTTCAATGGCAAAAATCAATGAATATTGTAAATGCACAAACAGTAATTTTTCCGCATTGCAAGGTGCAATTCTGAAATTTTTTGCTTTTTCCTGCTCCTCTTAGCATGATAAAGAAGATTCAAAGAGAGTGAGATGCCAGCTCCTTTCATTCAGTCAGTAGCTTCAATCATTTCTGGACGTTTTTCAATGGCAAAAATCAATGAATATTGTAAATGCACAAACAGTAATTTCTCCACATTGCAAGGTGCAATTCTGAAATTTTTTGCTTTTTCCTGCTCCTCTTAGCATGATAAAGAAGATTCAAAGAGAGTGAGATGCCAGCTCCTTTCATTCAGTCAGTAGCTTCAAACATTTCTGGTATATGAATAACATGATGTTTTTCAATGGCAAAAATCAATGAATATTGTAAATGCACAAACAGTAATTTCTCCGCATTACAAGGTGCAATTCTGAAATTTTTTGCTTTTTCCTGCTCCTCTTAGCATGATAAAGAAGATTCAAAGAGAGTGAGATGCCAGCTCCTTTCATTCAGTCAGTAGCTTCAATCATTTCTGGACGTTTTTCAATGGCAAAAATCAATGAATATTGTAAATGCACAAACAGTAATTTCTCCGCATTGCAAGGTGCAATTCTGAAATTTTTTGCTTTTTCCTGCTCCTCTTAGCATGATAAAGAAGATTCAAAGAGAGTGAGATGCCAGCTCCTTTCATTCAGTCAGTAGCTTCAAACATTTCTGGTATATGAATAACATGATGTTTTTCAATGGCAAAAATCAATGAATATTGTAAATGCACAAACAGTAATTTCTCCGCATTGCAAGGTGCAATTCTGAAATTTTTTGCTTTTTCCTGCTCCTCTTAGCATGATAAAGAAGATTCAAAGAGAGTGAGATGCCAGCTCCTTTAATTCAGTCAGTAGCTTCAATCATTTCTGGTATATGAATAACATGATGTTTTTCAATGGCAAAAATCAATGAATATTGTAAATGCACAAACAGTAATTTCTCCGCATTGCAAGGTGCAATTCTGAAATTTTTTGCTTTTTCCTGCTCCTCTTAGCATGATAAAGAAGATTCAAAGAGAGTGAGATGCCAGCTCCTTTCATTCAGTCAGTAGCTTCAATCATTTCTGGACGTTTTTCAATGGCAAAAATCATTGAATATTGTAAATGCACAAACAGTAATTTCTCCGCATTGCAAGGTGCAATTCTGAAATTTTTTGCTTTTTCCTGCTCCTCTTAGCATGATAAACAAGATTCAAAGAGAGTGAGATGCCAGCTCCTTTCATTCAGTCAGTAGCTTCAATCATTTCTGGACGTTTTTCAATGGCAAAAATCAATGAATATTGTAAATGCACAAACAGTAATTTCTCCGCATTGCAAGGTGCAATTCTGAAATTTTTTGCTTTTTCCTGCTCCTCTTAGCATTGATAAAGAAGATTCAAAGAGAGTGAGATGCCAGCTCCTTTCATTCAGTCAGTAGCTTCAATCATTTCTGGACGTTTTTCAATGGCAAAAATCAATGAATATTGTAAATGCACAAACAGTAATTTCTCCGCATTGCAAGGTGCAATTCTGAAATTTTTTGCTTTTTCCTGCTCCTCTTAGCATGATAAAGAAGATTCAAAGAGAGTGAGATGCCAGCTCCTTTCATTCAGTCAGTAGCTTCAAACATTTCTGGTATATGAATAACATGATGTTTTTCAATGGCAAAAATCAATGAATATTGTAAATGCACAAACAGTAATTTCTCCGCATTGCAAGGTGCAATTCTGAAATTTCTTACTTTTTCCTGCTCCTCTTAGCATGATAAAGAAGATTCAAAGAGAGTGAGATGCCAGCTCCTTTCATTCAGTCAGTAGCTTCAATCATTTCTGGACGTTTTTCAATGGCAAAAATCAATGAATATTGTAAATGCACAAACAGTAATTTCTCCGCATTGCAAGGTGCAATTCTGAAATTTTTTGCTTTTTCCTGCTCCTCTTAGCATGATAAAGAAGATTCAAAGAGAGTGAGATGCCAGCTCCTTTCATTCAGTCAGTAGCTTCAATCATTTCTGGACGTTTTTCAATGGCAAAAATCAATGAATATTGTAAATGCACAAACAGTAATTTCTCCGCATTGCAAGGTGCAATTCTGAAATTTTTTGCTTTTTCCTGCTCCTCTTAGCATGATAAAGAAGATTCAAAGAGAGTGAGATGCCAGCTCCTTTCATTCAGTCATTAGCTTCAATCATTTCTGTACGTTTTTCAATGGCAAAAATCAATGAATATTGTAAATGCACAAACAGTATTTTTTCCGCATTGCAAGGTGCAATTCTGAAATTTTTTGCTTTTTCCTGCTCCTCTTAGCATGATAAACAAGATTCAAAGAGAGTGAGATGCCAGCTCCTTTCATTCAGTCAGTAGCTTCAATCATTTCTGGACGTTTTTCAAAGGCAAAAATCAATGAATATTGTAAATGCACAAACAGTAATTTCTCCGCATTGCAAGGTGCAATTCTGAAATTTTTTGCTTTTTCCTGCTCCTCTTAGCATGATAAAGAAGATTCAAAGAGAGTGAGATGCCAGCTCCTTTCATTCAGTCAGTAGCTTCAAACATTTCTGGTATATGAATAACATGATGTTTTTCAATGGCAAAAATCAATGAATATTGTAAATGCACAAACAGTAATTTCTCCGCATTGCAAGGTGCAATTCTGAAATTTTTTGCTTTTTCCTGCTCCTCTTAGCATGATAAAGAAGATTCAAAGAGAGTGAGATGCCAGCTCCTTTCATTCAGTCAGTAGCTTCAATCATTTCTGGACGTTTTTCAATGGCAAAAATCATTGAATATTGTAAATGCACAAACAGTAATTTCTCCGCATTGCAAGGTGCAATTCTGAAATTTTTTGCTTTTTCCTGCTCCTCTTAGCATGATAAACAAGATTCAAAGAGAGTGAGATGCCAGCTCCTTTCATTCAGTCAGTAGCTTCAATCATTTCTGGACGTTTTTCAATGGCAAAAATCAATGAATATTGTAAATGCACAAACAGTAATTTCTCCGCATTGCAAGGTGCAATTCTGAAATTTTTTGCTTTTTCCTGCTCCTCTTAGCATGATAAAGAAGATTCAAAGAGAGTGAGATGCCAGCTCCTTTCATTCAGTCAGTAGCTTCAATCATTTCTGGACGTTTTTCAATGGCAAAAATCAATGAATATTGTAAATGCACAAACAGTAATTTCTCCGCATTGCAAGGTGCAATTCTGAATTTTTTTGCTTCTTCCTGCTCCTCTTAGCATGATAAACAAGATTCAAAGAGAGTGAGATGCCAGCTCCTTTCATTCAGTCAGTAGCTTCAATCATTTCTGGACGTTTTTCAATGGCAAAAATCAATGAATATTGTAAATGCACAAACAGTAATTTCTCCGCATTGCAAGGTGCAATTCTGAATTTTTTTGCTTTTTCCTGCTCCTCTTAGCATGATAAAGAAGATTCAAAGAGAGTGAGATGCCAGCTCCTTTCATTCAGTCAGTAGCTTCAAACATTTCTGGTATATGAATAACATGATGTTTTTCAATGGCAAAAATCATTGAATATTGTAAATGCACAAACAGTAATTTCTCCGCATTGCAAGGTGCAATTCTGAAATTTTTTACTTTTTCCTGCTCCTCTTAGCATGATAAAGAAGATTCAAAGAGAGTGAGATGCCAGCTCCTTTCATTCAGTCAGTAGCTTCAATCATTTCTGGACGTTTTTCAATGGCAAAAATCAATGAATATTGTAAATGCACAAACAGTAATTTCTCCGCATTGCATGGTGCAATTCTGAAATTTTTTGCTTTTTCCTGCTCCTCTTAGCATGATAAAGAAGATTCAAAGAGAGTGAGATGCCAGCTCCTTTCATTCAGTCAGTAGCTTCAATCATTTCTGGACGTTTTTCATTGGCAAAAATCAATGAATATTGTAAATGCACAAACAGTAATTTCTCCGCATTGCAAGGTGCAATTCTGAAATTTTTTGCTTTTTCCTGCTCCTCCTAGCATGATAAAGAAGATTCAAAGAGAGTGAGATGCCAGCTCCTTTCATTCAGTCAGTAGCTTCAATCATTTCTGGTATATGAATAACATGATGTTTTTCAATGGCAAAAATCAATGAATATTGTAAATGCACAAACAGTAATTTCTCCGCATTGCAAGGTGCAATTCCGAAATTTTTTGCTTTTTCCTGCTCCTCTTAGCATGATAAAGAAGATTCAAAGAGAGTGAGATGCCAGCTCCTTTCATTCAGTCAGTAGCTTCAATCATTTCTGGACGTTTTTCAATGGCAAAAATCATTGAATATTGTAAATGCACAAACAGTAATTTCTCCGCATTGCAAGGTGCAATTCTGAAATTTTTTGCTTTTTCCTGCTCCTCTTAGCATGATAAACAAGATTCAAAGAGAGTGAGATGCCAGCTCCTTTCATTCAGTCAGTAGCTTCAATCATTTCTGGACGTTTTTCAATGGCAAAAATCAATGAATATTGTAAATGCACAAACAGTAATTTCTCCGCATTGCAAGGTGCAATTCTGCAATTTTTTGCTTTTTCCTGCTCCTCTTAGCATGATAAAGAAGATTCAAAGAGAGTGAGATGCCAGCTCCTTTCATTCAGTCAGTAGCTTCAATCATTTCTGGACGTTTTTCAATGGCAAAAATCAATGAATATTGTAAATGCACAAACAGTAATTTCTCCGCATTGCAAGGTGCAATTCTGAAATTTTTTGCTTTTTCCTGCTCCTCTTAGCATGATAAACAAGATTCAAAGAGAGTGAGATGCCAGCTCCTTTCATTCAGTCAGTAGCTTCAATCATTTCTGGACGTTTTTCAATGGCAAAAATCAATGAATATTGTAAATGCACAAACAGTAATTTCTCCGCATTGCAAGGTGCAATTCTGAAATTTTTTGCTTTTTCCTGCTCCTCTTAGCATGATAAAGAAGATTCAAAGAGAGTGAGATGCCAACTCCTTTCATTCAGTCAGTAGCTTCAAACATTTCTGGTATATGAATAACATGATGTTTTTCAATGGCAAAAATCAATGAATATTGTAAATGCACAAACAGTAATTTCTCCGCATTGCAAGGTGCAATTCTGAAATTTTTTACTTTTTCCTGCTTCTCTTAGCATGATAAAGAAGATTCAAAGAGAGTGAGATGCCAGCTCCTTTCATTCAGTCAGTAGCTTCAATCATTTCTGGACGTTTTTCAATGGCAAAAATCAATGAATATTGTAAATGCACAAACAGTAATTTCTCCGCATTGCAAGGTGCAATTCTGAAATTTTTTGCTTTTTCCTGCTCCTCTTAGCATGATAAAGAAGATTCAAAGAGAGTGAGATGCCAGCTCCTTTCATTCAGTCAGTAGCTTCAATCATTTCTGGACGTTTTTCAATGGCAAAAATCAATGAATATTGTAAATGCACAAACAGTAATTTCTCCGCATTGCAAGGTGCAATTCTGAAATTTTTTGCTTTTTCCTGCTCCTCTTAGCATGATAAAGAAGATTCAAAGAGAGTGAGATGCCAGCTCCTTTCATTCAGTCAGTAGCTTCAATCATTTCTGTACGTTTTTCAATGGCAAAAATCAATGAATATTGTAAATGCGCAAACAGTATTTTTTCCGCATTGCAAGGTGCAATTCTGAAATTTTTTGCTTTTTCCTGCTCCTCTTAGCATGATAAACAAGATTCAAAGAGAGTGAGATGCCAGCTCCTTTCATTCAGTCAGTAGCTTCAATCATTTCTGGACGTTTTTCAAAGGCAAAAATCAATGAATATTGTAAATGCACAAACAGTAATTTCTCCGCATTGCAAGGTGCAATTCTGAAATTTTTTGCTTTTTCCTGCTCCTCTTAGCATGATAAAGAAGATTCAAAGAGAGTGAGATGCCAGCTCCTTTCATTCAGTCAGTAGCTTCAAACATTTCTGGTATATGAATAACATGATGTTTTTCAATGGCAAAAATCATTGAATATTGTAAATGCACAAACAGTAATTTCTCCGCATTGCAAGGTGCAATTCTGAAATTTTTTACTTTTTCCTGCTCCTCTTAGCATGATAAAGAAGATTCAAAGAGAGTGAGATGCCAGCTCCTTTCATTCAGTCAGTAGCTTCAATCATTTCTGGACATTTTTCAATGGCAAAAATCAATGAATATTGTAAATGCACAAACAGTAATTTCTCCGCATTGCATGGTGCAATTCTGAAATTTTTTGCTTTTTCCTGCTCCTCTTAGCATGATAAAGAAGATTCAAAGAGAGTGAGATGCCAGCTCCTTTCATTCAGTCAGTAGCTTCAATCATTTCTGGACGTTTTTCAATGGCAAAAATCAATGAATATTGTAAATGCACAAACAGTAATTTCTCCGCATTGCAAGGTGCAATTCTGAAATTTTTTGCTTTTTCCTGCTCCTCCTAGCATGATAAAGAAGATTCAAAGAGAGTGAGATGCCAGCTCCTTTCATTCAGTCAGTAGCTTCAATCATTTCTGGTATATGAATAACATGATGTTTTTCAATGGCAAAAATCAATGAATATTGTAAATGCACAAACAGTAATTTCTCCGCATTGCAAGGTGCAATTCCGAAATTTTTTGCTTTTTCCTGCTCCTCTTAGCATGATAAAGAAGATTCAAAGAGAGTGAGATGCCAGCTCCTTTCATTCAGTCAGTAGCTTCAATCATTTCTGGACGTTTTTCAATGGCAAAAATCATTGAATATTGTAAATGCACAAACAGTAATTTCTCCGCATTGCAAGGTGCAATTCTGAAATTTTTTGCTTTTTCCTGCTCCTCTTAGCATGATAAACAAGATTCAAAGAGAGTGAGATGCCAGCTCCTTTCATTCAGTCAGTAGCTTCAATCATTTCTGGACGTTTTTCAATGGCAAAAATCAATGAATATTGTAAATGCACAAACAGTAATTTCTCCGCATTGCAAGGTGCAATTCTGAAATTTTTTGCTTTTTCCTGCTCCTCTTAGCATGATAAAGAAGATTCAAAGAGAGTGAGATGCCAGCTCCTTTCATTCAGTCAGTAGCTTCAATCATTTCTGGACGTTTTTCAATGGCAAAAATCAATGAATATTGTAAATGCACAAACAGTAATTTCTCCGCATTGCAAGGTGCAATTCTGAAATTTTTTGCTTTTTCCTGCTCCTCTTAGCATGATAAACAAGATTCAAAGAGAGTGAGATGCCAGCTCCTTTCATTCAGTCAGTAGCTTCAATCATTTCTGGACGTTTTTCAATGGCAAAAATCAATGAATATTGTAAATGCACAAACAGCAATTTCTCCGCATTGCAAGGTGCAATTCTGAAATTTTTTGCTTTTTCCTGCTCCTCTTAGCATGATAAAGAAGATTCAAAGAGAGTGAGATGCCAACTCCTTTCATTCAGTCAGTAGCTTCAAACATTTCTGGTATATGAATAACATGATGTTTTTCAATGGCAAAAATCAATGAATATTGTAAATGCACAAACAGTAATTTCTCCGCATTGCAAGGTGCAATTCTGAAATTTTTTACTTTTTCCTGCTTCTCTTAGCATGATAAAGAAGATTCAAAGAGAGTGAGATGCCAGCTCCTTTCATTCAGTCAGTAGCTTCAATCATTTCTGGACATTTTTCAATGGCAAAAATCAATGAATATTGTAAATGCACAAACAGTAATTTCTCCGCATTGCAAGGTGCAATTCTGAAATTTTTTGCTTTTTCCTGCTCCTCTTAGCATGATAAAGAAGATTCAAAGAGAGTGAGATGCCAGCTCCTTTCATTCAGTCAGTAGCTTCAATCATTTCTGGACGTTTTTCAATGGCAAAAATCAATGAATATTGTAAATGCACAAACAGTAATTTCTCCGCATTGCAAGGTGCAATTCTGAAATTTTTTGCTTTTTCCTGCTCCTTTTAGCATGATAAACAAGATTCAAAGAGAGTGAGATGCCAGCTCCTTTCATTCAGTCAGTAGCTTCAATCATTTCTGGACGTTTTTCAATGGCAAAAATCAATGAATATTGTAAATGCACAAACAGCAATTTCTCCGCATTGCAAGGTGCAATTCTGAAATTTTTTGCTTTTTCCTGCTCCTCTTAGCATGATAAAGAAGATTCAAAGAGAGTGAGATGCCAACTCCTTTCATTCAGTCAGTAGCTTCAAACATTTCTGGTATATGAATAACATGATGTTTTTCAATGGCAAAAATCAATGAATATTGTAAATGCACAAACAGTAATTTCTCCGCATTGCAAGGTGCAATTCTGAAATTTTTTACTTTTTCCTGCTTCTCTTAGCATGATAAAGAAGATTCAAAGAGAGTGAGATGCCAGCTCCTTTCATTCAGTCAGTAGCTTCAATCATTTCTGGACGTTTTTCAATGGCAAAAATCAATGAATATTGTAAATGCACAAACAGTAATTTCTCCGCATTGCAAGGTGCAATTCTGAAATTTTTTGCTTTTTCCTGCTCCTCTTAGCATGATAAAGAAGATTCAAAGAGAGTGAGATGCCAGCTCCTTTCATTCAGTCAGTAGCTTCAATCATTTCTGGACGTTTTTCAATGGCAAAAATCAATGAATATTGTAAATGCACAAACAGTAATTTCTCCGCATTGCAAGGTGCAATTCTGAAATTTTTTGCTTTTTCCTGCTCCTCTTAGCATGATAAACAAGATTCAAAGAGAGTGAGATGCCAGCTCCTTTCATTCAGTCAGTAGCTTCAATCATTTCTGGACGTTTTTCAATGGCAAAAATCAATGAATATTGTAAATGCACAAACAGCAATTTCTCCGCATTGCAAGGTGCAATTCTGAAATTTTTTGCTTTTTCCTGCTCCTCTTAGCATGATAAAGAAGATTCAAAGAGAGTGAGATGCCAACTCCTTTCATTCAGTCAGTAGCTTCAAACATTTCTGGTATATGAATAACATGATGTTTTTCAATGGCAAAAATCAATGAATATTGTAAATGCACAAACAGTAATTTCTCCGCATTGCAAGGTGCAATTCTGAAATTTTTTACTTTTTCCTGCTTCTCTTAGCATGATAAAGAAGATTCAAAGAGAGTGAGATGCCAGCTCCTTTCATTCAGTCAGTAGCTTCAATCATTTCTGGACGTTTTTCAATGGCAAAAATCAATGAATATTGTAAATGCACAAACAGTAATTTCTCCGCATTGCAAGGTGCAATTCTGAAATTTTTTGCTTTTTCCTGCTCCTCTTAGCATGATAAAGAAGATTCAAAGAG
Organism: Phyllobates terribilis; assembly: GCF_046119375.1. NCBI lineage: Eukaryota > Metazoa > Chordata > Amphibia > Anura > Dendrobatidae > Phyllobates > Phyllobates terribilis. The sequence goes on from NW_027362893.1 coordinate 603,471, forward strand.
AGTGAGATGCCAGCTCCTTTCATTCAGTCAGTAGCTTCAATCATTTCTGGACGTTTTTCAATGGCAAAAATCAATGAATATTGTAAATGCACAAACAGTAATTTCTCCGCATTGCAAGGTGCAATTCTGAAATTTTTTGCTTTTTCCTGCTCCTCTTAGCATGATAAAGAAGATTCAAAGAGAGTGAGATGCCAGCTCCTTTCATTCAGTCAGTAGCTTCAATCATTTCTGTACGTTTTTCAATGGCAAAAATCAATGAATATTGTAAATGCGCAGACAGTATTTTTTCCGCATTGCAAGGTGCAATTCTGAAATTTTTTGCTTTTTCCTGCTCCTCTTAGCATGATAAACAAGATTCAAAGAGAGTGAGATGCCAGCTCCTTTCATTCAGTCAGTAGCTTCAATCATTTCTGGACGTTTTTCAAAGGCAAAAATCAATGAATATTGTAAATGCACAAACAGTAATTTCTCCGCATTGCAAGGTGCAATTCTGAAATTTTTTGCTTTTTCCTGCTCCTCTTAGCATGATAAAGAAGATTCAAAGAGAGTGAGATGCCAGCTCCTTTCATTCAGTCAGTAGCTTCAAACATTTCTGGTATATGAATAACATGATGTTTTTCAATGGCAAAAATCAATGAATATTGTAAATGCACAAACAGTAATTTCTCCGCATTGCAAGGTGCAATTCTGAAATTTTTTGCTTTTTCCTGCTCCTCTTAGCATGATAAAGAAGATTCAAAGAGAGTGAGATGCCAGCTCCTTTCATTCAGTCAGTAGCTTCAATCATTTCTGGACGTTTTTCAATGGCAAAAATCATTGAATATTGTAAATGCACAAACAGTAATTTCTCCGCATTGCAAGGTGCAATTCTGAAATTTTTTGCTTTTTCCTGCTCCTCTTAGCATGATAAAAAAGATTCAAAGAGAGTGAGATGCCAGCTCCTTTCATTCAGTCAGTAGCTTCAATCATTTCTGGACGGTTTTCAATGGCAAAAATCAATGAATATTGTAAATGCACAAACAGTAATTTCTCCGCATTGCAAGGTGCAATTCTGAAATTTTTTGCTTTTTCCTGCTCCTCTTAGCATGATAAAGAAGATTCAAAGAGAGTGAGATGCCAGCTCCTTTCATTCAGTCAGTAGCTTCAATCATTTCTGGACGTTTTTCAATGGCAAAAATCAATGAATATTGTAAATGCACAAACAGTAATTTCTCCGCATTGCAAGGTGCAATTCTGAAATTTTTTGCTTTTTCCTGCTCCTCTTAGCATGATAAACAAGATTCAAAGAGAGTGAGATGCCAGCTCCTTTCATTCAGTCAGTAGCTTCAATCATTTCTGGACGTTTTTCAATGGCAAAAATCAATGAATATTGTAAATGCACAAACAGTAATTTCTCCGCATTGCAAGGTGCAATTCTGAAATTTTTTGCTTTTTCCTGCTCCTCTTAGCATGATAAAGAAGATTCAAAGAGAGTGAGATGCCAGCTCCTTTCATTCAGTCAGTAGCTTCAAACATTTCTGGTATATGAATAACATGATGTTTTTCAATGGCAAAAATCAATGAATATTGTAAATGCACAAACAGTAATTTCTCCGCATTGCAAGGTGCAATTCTGAAATTTTTTACTTTTTCCTGCTCCTCTTAGCATGATAAAGAAGAATCAAAGAGAGTGAGATGCCAGCTCCTTTCATTCAGTCAGTAGCTTCAATCATTTCTGGACGTTTTTCAATGGCAAAAATCAATGAATATTGTAAATGCACAAACAGTAATTTCTCCGCATTGCAAGGTGCAATTCTGAAATTTTTTGCTTTTTCCTGCTCCTCTTAGCATGATAAAGAAGATTCAAAGAGAGTGAGATGCCAGCTCCTTTCATTCAGTCAGTAGCTTCAATCATTTCTGGACGTTTTTCAATGGCAAAAATCAATGAATATTGTAAATGCACAAACAGTAATTTCTCCACATTGCAAGGTGCAATTCTGAAATTTTTTGCTTTTTCCTGCTCCTCTTAGCATGATAAAGAAGATTCAAAGAGAGTGAGATGCCAGCTCCTTTCATTCAGTCAGTAGCTTCAAACATTTCTGGTATATGAATAACATGATGTTTTTCAATGGCAAAAATCAATGAATATTGTAAATGCACAAACAGTAATTTCTCCGCATTACAAGGTGCAATTCTGAAATTTTTTGCTTTTTCCTGCTCCTCTTAGCATGATAAAGAAGATTCAAAGAGAGTGAGATGCCAGCTCCTTTCATTCAGTCAGTAGCTTCAATCATTTCTGGACGTTTTTCAATGGCAAAAATCAATGAATATTGTAAATGCACAAACAGTAATTTCTCCGCATTGCAAGGTGCAATTCTGAAATTTTTTGCTTTTTCCTGCTCCTCTTAGCATGATAAAGAAGATTCAAAGAGAGTGAGATGCCAGCTCCTTTCATTCAGTCAGTAGCTTCAAACATTTCTGGTATATGAATAACATGATGTTTTTCAATGGCAAAAATCAATGAATATTGTATATGCACAAACAGTAATTTCTCCGCATTGCAAGGTGCAATTCTGAAATTTTTTGCTTTTTCCTGCTCCTCTTAGCATGATAAAGAAGATTCAAAGAGAGTGAGATGCCAGCTCCTTTAATTCAGTCAGTAGCTTCAATCATTTCTGGTATATGAATAACATGATGTTTTTCAATGGCAAAAATCAATGAATATTGTAAATGCACAAACAGTAATTTCTCCGCATTGCAAGGTGCAATTCTGAAATTTTTTGCTTTTTCCTGCTCCTCTTAGCATGATAAAGAAGATTCAAAGAGAGTGAGATGCCAGCTCCTTTCATTCAGTCAGTAGCTTCAATCATTTCTGGACGTTTTTCAATGGCAAAAATCATTGAATATTGTAAATGCACAAACAGTAATTTCTCCGCATTGCAAGGTGCAATTCTGAAATTTTTTGCTTTTTCCTGCTCCTCTTAGCATGATAAACAAGATTCAAAGAGAGTGAGATGCCAGCTCCTTTCATTCAGTCAGTAGCTTCAATCATTTCTGGACGTTTTTCAATGGCAAAAATCAATGAATATTGTAAATGCACAAACAGTAATTTCTCCGCATTGCAAGGTGCAATTCTGAAATTTTTTGCTTTTTCCTGCTCCTCTTAGCATGATAAAGAAGATTCAAAGAGAGTGAGATGCCAGCTCCTTTCATTCAGTCAGTAGCTTCAATCATTTCTGTACGTTTTTCAATGGCAAAAATCAATGAATATTGTAAATGCACAAACAGTAATTTCTCCGCATTGCAAGGTGCAATTCTGAAATGTTTTGCTTTTTCCTGCTCCTCTTAGCATGATAAACAAGATTCAAAGAGAGTGAGATGCCAGCTCCTTTCATTCAATCAGTAGCTTCAAACATTTCTGGTATATGAATAACATGATGTTTTTCAATGGCAAAAATCAATGAATATTGTAAATGCACAAACAGTAATTTCTCCGCATTGCAAGGTGCAATTCTGAAATTTTTTACTTTTTCCTGCTCCTCTTAGCATGATAAAGAAGAATCAAAGAGAGTGAGATGCCAGCTCCTTTCATTCAGTCAGTAGCTTCAATCATTTCTGGACGTTTTTCAATGGCAAAAATCAATGAATATTGTAAATGCACAAACAGTAATTTCTCCGCATTGCAAGGTGCAATTCTGAAATTTTTTGCTTTTTCCTGCTCCTCTTAGCATGATAAAGAAGATTCAAAGAGAGTGAGATGCCAGCTCCTTTCATTCAGTCAGTAGCTTCAATCATTTCTGGACGTTTTTCAATGGCAAAAATCAATGAATATTGTAAATGCACAAACAGTAATTTCTCCACATTGCAAGGTGCAATTCTGAAATTTTTTGCTTTTTCCTGCTCCTCTTAGCATGATAAAGAAGATTCAAAGAGAGTGAGATGCCAGCTCCTTTCATTCAGTCAGTAGCTTCAAACATTTCTGGTATATGAATAACATGATGTTTTTCAATGGCAAAAATCAATGAATATTGTAAATGCACAAACAGTAATTTCTCCGCATTACAAGGTGCAATTCTGAAATTTTTTGCTTTTTCCTGCTCCTCTTAGCATGATAAAGAAGATTCAAAGAGAGTGAGATGCCAGCTCCTTTCATTCAGTCAGTAGCTTCAATCATTTCTGGACGTTTTTCAATGGCAAAAATCAATGAATATTGTAAATGCACAAACAGTAATTTCTCCGCATTGCAAGGTGCAATTCTGAAATTTTTTGCTTTTTCCTGCTCCTCTTAGCATGATAAAGAAGATTCAAAGAGAGTGAGATGCCAGCTCCTTTCATTCAGTCAGTAGCTTCAAACATTTCTGGTATATGAATAACATGATGTTTTTCAATGGCAAAAATCAATGAATATTGTATATGCACAAACAGTAATTTCTCCGCATTGCAAGGTGCAATTCTGAAATTTTTTGCTTTTTCCTGCTCCTCTTAGCATGATAAAGAAGATTCAAAGAGAGTGAGATGCCAGCTCCTTTAATTCAGTCAGTAGCTTCAATCATTTCTGGTATATGAATAACATGATGTTTTTCAATGGCAAAAATCAATGAATATTGTAAATGCACAAACAGTAATTTCTCCGCATTGCAAGGTGCAATTCTGAAATTTTTTGCTTTTTCCTGCTCCTCTTAGCATGATAAAGAAGATTCAAAGAGAGTGAGATGCCAGCTCCTTTCATTCAGTCAGTAGCTTCAATCATTTCTGGACGTTTTTCAATGGCAAAAATCATTGAATATTGTAAATGCACAAACAGTAATTTCTCCGCATTGCAAGGTGCAATTCTGAAATTTTTTGCTTTTTCCTGCTCCTCTTAGCATGATAAACAAGATTCAAAGAGAGTGAGATGCCAGCTCCTTTCATTCAGTCAGTAGCTTCAATCATTTCTGGACGTTTTTCAATGGCAAAAATCAATGAATATTGTAAATGCACAAACAGTAATTTCTCCGCATTGCAAGGTGCAATTCTGAAATTTTTTGCTTTTTCCTGCTCCTCTTAGCATGATAAAGAAGATTCAAAGAGAGTGAGATGCCAGCTCCTTTCATTCAGTCAGTAGCTTCAATCATTTCTGTACGTTTTTCAATGGCAAAAATCAATGAATATTGTAAATGCACAAACAGTAATTTCTCCGCATTGCAAGGTGCAATTCTGAAATGTTTTGCTTTTTCCTGCTCCTCTTAGCATGATAAACAAGATTCAAAGAGAGTGAGATGCCAGCTCCTTTCATTCAGTCAGTAGCTTCAATCATTTCTGGACGTTTTTCAATGGCAAAAATCAATGAATATTGTAAATGCACAAACAGTAATTTCTCCGCATTGCAAGGTGCAATTCTGAATTTTTTTGCTTTTTCCTGCTCCTCTTAGCATGATAAAGAAGATTCAAAGAGAGTGAGATGCCAGCTCCTTTCATTCAGTCAGTAGCTTCAAACATTTCTGGTATATGAATAACATGATGTTTTTCAATGGCAAAAATCAATGAATATTGTAAATGCACAAACAGTAATTTCTCCGCATTGCAAGGTGCAATTCTGAAATTTTTTGCTTTTTCCTGCTCCTCTTAGCATGATAAAGAAGATTCAAAGAGAGTGAGATGCCAGCTCCTTTCATTCAGTCAGTAGCTTCAATCATTTCTGGACGTTTTTCAATGGCAAAAATCAATGAATATTGTAAATGCACAAACAGTAATTTCTCCGCATTGCAAGGTGCAATTCTGAAATTTTTTGCTTTTTCCTGCTCCTCTTAGCAAGATAAAGAAGATTCAAAGAGAGTGAGATGCCAGCTCCTTTCATTCAGTCAGTAGCTTCAATCATTTCTGGACGTTTTTCAATGGCAAAAATCAATGAATATTGTAAATGCACAAACAGTAATTTCTCCGCATTGCAAGGTGCAATTCTGAAATGTTTTGCTTTTTCCTGCTCCTCTTAGCATGATAAAGAAGATTCAAAGAGAGTGAGATGCCAGCTCCTTTCATTCAGTCAGTAGCTTCAATCATTTCTGGACGTTTTTCAATGGCAAAAATCAATGAATATTGTAAATGCACAAACAGTAATTTCTCCGCATTGCAAGGTGCAATTCTGAAATTTTTTGCTTTTTCCTGCTCCTCTTAGCATGATAAACAAGATTCCATGAGAGTGAGATGCCAGCTCCTTTCATTCAGTCAGTAGCTTCAATCATTTCTGGACGTTTTTCAATGGCAAAAATCAATGAATATTGTAAATGCACAAACAGTAATTTCTCCGCATTGCAAGGTGCAATTCTGAAATTTTTTGCTTTTCCCTGCTCCTCTTAGCATGATAAAGAAGATTCAAAAGAGTGAGATGCCAGCTCCTTTCATTCAGTCAGTAGCTTCAAACATTTCTGGTATATGAATAACATGATGTTTTTCAATGGCAAAAATCAATGAATATTGTAAATGCACAAACAGTAATTTCTTCGCATTGCAAGGTGCAATTCTGAAATTTTTTGCTTTTTCCTGCTCCTCTTAGCATGATAAAGAAGATTCAAAGAGAGTGAGATGCCAGCTCCTTTCATTCAGTCAGTAGCTTCAAACATTTCTGGTATATGAATAACATGATGTTTTTCAATGGCAAAAATCAATGAATATTGTAAATGCACAAACAGTAATTTCTCCGCATTGCAAGGTGCAATTCTGAAATTTTTTGCTTTTTCCTGCTCCTCTTAGCATGATAAACAAGATTCAAAGAGAGTGAGATGCCAGCTCCTTTCATTCAGTCAGTAGCTTCAATCATTTCTGGACGTTTTTCAATGGCAAAAATCAATGAATATTGTAAATGCACAAACAGTAATTTCTCCGCATTGCAAGGTGCAATTCTGAAATTTTTTGCTTTTTCCTGCTCCTCTTAGCATGATAAAGAAGATTCAAAGAGAGTGAGATGCCAGCTCCTTTCATTCAGTCAGTAGCTTCAATCATTTCTGGACGTTTTTCAATGGCAAAAATCAATGAATATTGTAAATGCACAAACAGTAATTTCTCCGCATTGCAAGGTGCAATTCTGAAACGTTTTGCTTTTTCCTGCTCCTCTTAGCATGATAAAGAAGATTCAAAGAGAGTGAGATGCCAGCTCCTTTCATTCAGTCAGTAGCTTCAATCATTTCTGGACGTTTTTCAATGGCAAAAATCAATGAATATTGTAAATGCACAAACAGTAATTTCTCCGCATTGCAAGGTGCAATTCTGAAATTTTTTGCTTTTTCCTGCTCCTCTTAGCATGATAAACAAGATTCCATGAGAGTGAGATGCCAGCTCCTTTCATTCAGTCAGTAGCTTCAATCATTTCTGGACGTTTTTCAATGGCAAAAATCAATGAATATTGTAAATGCACAAACAGTAATTTCTCCGCATTGCAAGGTGCAATTCTGAAATTTTTTGCTTTTCCCTGCTCCTCTTAGCATGATAAAGAAGATTCAAAGAGAGTGAGATGCCAGCTCCTTTCATTCAGTCAGTAGCTTCAAACATTTCTGGTATATGAATAACATGATGTTTTTCAATGGCAAAAATCAATGAATATTGTAAATGCACAAACAGTAATTTCTTCGCATTGCAAGGTGCAATTCTGAAATTTTTTGCTTTTTCCTGCTCCTCTTAGCATGATAAAGAAGATTCAAAGAGAGAGAGATGCCAGCTCCTTTCATTCAGTCAGTAGCTTCAAACATTTCTGGTATATGAATAACATGATGTTTTTCAATGGCAAAAATCAATGAATATTGTAAATGCACAAACAGTAATTTCTCCGCATTGCAAGGTGCAATTCTGAAATTTTTTGCTTTTTCCTGCTCCTCTTAGCATGATAAACAAGATTCAAAGAGAGTGAGATGCCAGCTCCTTTCATTCAGTCAGTAGCTTCAATCATTTCTGGACGTTTTTCAATGGCAAAAATCAATGAATATTGTAAATGCACAAACAGTAATTTCTCCGCATTGCAAGGTGCAATTCTGAAATTTTTTGCTTTTTCCTGCTCCTCTTAGCATGATAAAGAAGATTCAAAGAGAGTGAGATGCCAGCTCCTTTCATTCAGTCAGTAGCTTCAATCATTTCTGGACGTTTTTCAATGGCAAAAATCAATGAATATTGTAAATGCACAAACAGTAATTTCTCCGCATTGCAAGGTGCAATTCTGAAATGTTTTGCTTTTTCCTGCTCCTCTTAGCATGATAAACAAGATTCAAAGAGAGTGAGATGCCAGCTCCTTTCATTCAGTCAGTAGCTTCAATCATTTCTGGACGTTTTTCAATGGCAAAAATCAATGAATATTGTAAATGCACAAACAGTAATTTCTCCGCATTGCAAGGTGCAATTCTGAATTTTTTTGCTTTTTCCTGCTCCTCTTAGCATGATAAAGAAGATTCAAAGAGAGTGAGATGCCAGCTCCTTTCATTCAGTCAGTAGCTTCAATCATTTCTGGACGTTTTTCAATGGCAAAAATCAATGAATATTGTAAATGCACAAACAGTAATTTCTCCGCATTGCAAGTTGCAATTCTGAAATTTTTTGCTTTTTCCTGCTCCTCTTAGCAAGATAAAGAAGATTCAAAGAGAGTGAGATGCCAGCTCCTTTCATTCAGTCAGTAGCTTCAATCATTTCTGGACGTTTTTCAATGGCAAAAATCAATGAATATTGTAAATGCACAAACAGTAATTTCTCCGCATTGCAAGGTGCAATTCTGAAATTTTTTGCTTTTTCCTGCTCCTCTTAGCATGATAAAGAAGATTCAAAGAGAGTGAGATGCCAGCTCCTTTCATTCAGTCAGTAGCTTCAATCATTTCTGGACGTTTTTCAATGGCAAAAATCAATGAATATTGTAAATGCACAAACAGTAATTTCTCCGCATTGCAAGGTGCAATTCTGAAATTTTTTGCTTTTTCCTGCTCCTCTTAGCATGATAAACAAGATTCCATGAGAGTGAGATGCCAGCTCCTTTCATTCAGTCAGTAGCTTCAATCATTTCTGGACGTTTTTCAATGGCAAAAATCAATGAATATTGTAAATGCACAAACAGTAATTTCTCCGCATTGCAAGGTGCAATTCTGAAATTTTTTGCTTTTCCCTGCTCCTCTTAGCATGATAAAGAAGATTCAAAGAGAGTGAGATGCCAGCTCCTTTCATTCAGTCAGTAGCTTCAAACATTTCTGGTATATGAATAACATGATGTTTTTCAATGGCAAAAATCAATGAATATTGTAAATGCACAAACAGTAATTTCTTCGCATTGCAAGGTGCAATTCTGAAATTTTTTGCTTTTTCCTGCTCCTCTTAGCATGATAAAGAAGATTCAAAGAGAGTGAGATGCCAGCTCCTTTCATTCAGTCAGTAGCTTCAAACATTTCTGGTATATGAATAACATGATGTTTTTCAATGGCAAAAATCAATGAATATTGTAAATGCACAAACAGTAATTTCTCCGCATTGCAAGGTGCAATTCTGAAATTTTTTGCTTTTTCCTGCTCCTCTTAGCATGATAAAGAAGATTCAAAGAGAGTGAGATGCCAGCTCCTTTCATTCAGTCAGTAGCTTCAATCATTTCTGGACGTTTTTCAATGGCAAAAATCAATGAATATTGTAAATGCACAAACAGTAATTTCTCCGCATTGCAAGGTGCAATTCTGAAATTTTTTGCTTTTTCCTGCTCCTCATAGCATGATAAACAAGATTCAAAGAGATTGAGATGCCAGCTCCTTTCATTCAGTCAGTAGCTTCAATCATTTCTGGACGTTTTTCAATGGCAAAAATCAATGAATATTGTAAATGCACAAACAGTAATTTCTCCGCATTGCAAGGTGCAATTCTGAAATTTTTTGCTTTTTCCTGCTCCTCTTAGCATGATAAAGAAGATTCAAAGAGAGTGAGATGCCAGCTCCTTTCATTCAGTCAGTAGCTTCAATCATTTCTGGACGTTTTTCAAAGGCAAAAATCAATGAATATTGTAAATGCACAAACAGTAATTTCTCCGCATTGCAAGGTGCAATTCTGAATTTTTTTGCTTTTTCCTGCTCCTCTTAGCATGATAAAGAAGATTCAAAGAGAGTGAGATGCCAGCTCCTTTCATTCAGTCAGTAGCTTCAAACATTTCTGGTATATGAATAACATGATGTTTTTCAATGGCAAAAATCAATGAATATTGTAAATGCACAAACAGTAATTTCTCCGCATTGCAAGGTGCAATTCTGAAATTTTTTGCTTTTTCCTGCTCCTCTTAGCATGATAAAGAAGATTCAAAGAGAGTGAGATGCCAGCTCCTTTCATTCAGTCAGTAGCTTCAATCATTTCTGGACGTTTTTCAATGGCAAAAATCATTGAATATTGTAAATGCACAAACAGTAATTTCTCCGCATTGCAAGGTGCAATTCTGAAATTTTTTGCTTTTTCCTGCTCCTCTTAGCATGATAAAGAAGATTCAAAGAGAGTGAGATGCCAGCTCCTTTCATTCAGTCAGTAGCTTCAAACATTTCTGGTATATGAATAACATGATGTTTTTCAATTGCAAAAATCAATGAATATTGTAAATGCACAAACAGTAATTTCTCCGCATTGCAAGGTGCAATTCTGAAATTTTTTGCTTTTTCCTGCTCCTCTTAGCATGATAAAGAAGATTCAAAGAGAGTGAGATGCCAGCTCCTTTCATTCAGTCAGTAGCTTCAATCATTTCTGGACGTTTTTCAATGGCAAAAATCAATGAATATTGTAAATGCACAAACAGTAATTTCTCCGCTTTGCAAGGTGCAATTCTGAAATTTTTTGCTTTTTCCTGCTCCTCTTAGCATGATAAAGAAGATTCAAAGAGAGTGAGATGCCAGCTCCTTTCATTCAGTCAGTAGCTTCAAACATTTCTGGTATATGAATAACATGATGTTTTTCAATGGCAAAAATCAATGAATATTGTAAATGCACAAACAGTAATTTCTCCGTATTGCAAGGTGCAATTCTGAAATTTTTTGCTTTTTCCTGCTCCTCTTAGCATGATAAAGAAGATTCAAAGAGAGTGAGATGCCAGCTCCTTTCATTCAGTCAGTAGCTTCAATCATTTCTGGACGTTTTTCAATGGCAAAAATCAATGAATATTGTAAATGCACAAACAGTAATTTCTCCGCATTGCAAGGTGCAATTCTGAAATTTTTTGCTTTTTCCTGCTCCTCTTAGCATGATAAAGAAGATTCAAAGAGAGTGAGATGCCAGCTCCTTTCATTCAGTCAGTAGCTTCAAACATTTCTGGTATATGAATAACATGATGTTTTTCAATGGCAAAAATCAATGAATATTGTAAATGCACAAACAGTAATTTCTCCGCATTGCAAGGTGCAATTCTGAAATTTTTTGCTTTTTCCTGCTCCTCATAGCATGATAAAGAAGATTCAAAGAGAGTGAGATGCCAGCTCCTTTCATTCAGTCAGTAGCTTCAATCATTTCTGGTATATGAATAACATGATGTTTTTCAATGGCAAAAATCAATGAATATTGTAAATGCACAAACAGTAATTTCTCCGCATTGCAAGGTGCAATTCTGAAATTATTTGCTTTTTCCTGCTCCTCTTAGCATGATAAAGAAGATTCAAAGAGAGTGAGATGCCAGCTCCTTTCATTCAGTCAGTAGCTTCAATCATTTCTGGACGTTTTTCAATGGCAAAAATCATTGAATATTGTAAATGCACAAGCAGTAATTTCTCCGCATTGCAAGGTGCAATTCTGAAATTTTTTGCTTTTTCCTGCTCCTCTTAGCATGATAAACAAGATTCAAAGAGAGTGAGATGCCAGCTCCTTTCATTCAGTCAGTAGCTTCAATCATTTCTGGACGTTTTTCAATGGCAAAAATCAATGAATATTGTAAATGCACAAACAGTAATTTCTCCGCATTGCAAGGTGCAATTCTGAAATTTTTTGCTTTTTCCTGCTCCTCTTAGCATGATAAAGAAGATTCAAAGAGAGTGAGATGCCAGCTCCTTTCATTCAGTCAGTAGCTTCAATCATTTCTGGACGTTTTTCAATGGCAAAAATCAATGAATATTGTAAATGCACAAACAGTAATTTCTCCGCATTGCAAGGTGCAATTCTGAAATGTTTTGCTTTTTCCTGCTCCTCTTAGCATGATAAACAAGATTCAAAGAGAGTGAGATGCCAGCTCCTTTCATTCAGTCAGTAGCTTCAATCATTTCTGGACGTTTTTCAATGGCAAAAATCAATGAATATTGTAAATGCACAAACAGTAATTTCTCCGCATTGCAAGGTGCAATTCTGAAATTTTTTGCTTTTTCCTGCTCCTCTTAGCATGATAAAGAAGATTCAAAGAGAGTGAGATGCCAGCTCCTTTCATTCAGTCAGTAGCTTCAAACATTTCTGGTATATGAATAACATGATGTTTTTCAATGGCAAAAATCAATGAATATTGTAAATGCACAAACAGTAATTTCTCCGCATTGCAAAGTGCAATTCTGAAATTTTTTGCTTTTTCCTGCTCCTCTTAGCATGATAAAGAAGATTCAAAGAGAGTGAGATGCCAGCTCCTTTCATTCAGTCAGTAGCTTCAATCATTTCGGGACGTTTTTCAATGGCAAAAATCAATGAATATTGTAAATGCACAAACAGTAATTTCTCCGCATTGCAAGGTGCAATTCTGAAATTTTTTGCTTTTTCCTGCTGCTCTTAGCATGATAAAGAAGATTCAAAGAGAGTGAGATGCCAGCTCCTTTCATTCAGTCAGTAGCTTCAATCATTTCTGGACGTTTTTCAATGGCAAAAATCAATGAATATTGTAAATGCACAAACAGTAATTTCTCCGCATTGCAAGGTGCAATTCTGAAATTTTTTGCTTTTTCCTGCTCCTCTTAGCATGATAAAGAAGATTCAAAGAGAGTGAGATGCCAGCTCCTTTCATTCAGTCAGTAGCTTCAATCATTTCTGGACGTTTTTCAATGGCAAAAATCAATGAATATTGTAAATGCACAAACAGTAATTTCTCCGCATTGCAAGGTGCAATTCTGAAATTTTTTGCTTTTTCCTGCTCCTCTTAGCATGATAAACAAGATTCAATGAGAGTGAGATGCCAGCTCCTTTCATTCAGTCAGTAGCTTCAATCATTTCTGGACGTTTTTCAATGGCAAAAATCAATGAATATTGTAAATGCACAAACAGTAATTTCTCCGCATTGCAAGGTGCAATTCTGAAATTTTTTGCTTTTTCCTGCTCCTCTTAGCATGATAAAGAAGATTCAAAGAGAGTGAGATGCCAGCTCCTTTCATTCAGTCAGTAGCTTCAAACATTTCTGGTATATGAATAACATGATGTTTTTCAATGGCAAAAATCAATGAATATTGTAAATGCACAAACAGTAATTTCTTCGCATTGCAAGGTGCAATTCTGAAATTTTTTGCTTTTTCCTGCTCCTCTTAGCATGATAAAGAAGATTCAAAGAGAGTGAGATGCCAGCTCCTTTCATTCAGTCAGTAGCTTCAAACATTTCTGGTATATGAATAACATGATGTTTTTCAATGGCAAAAATCAATGAATATTGTAAATGCACAAACAGTAATTTCTCCGCATTGCAAGGTGCAATTCTGAAATTTTTTGCTTTTTCCTGCTCCTCTTAGCATGATAAAGAAGATTCAAAGAGAGTGAGATGCCAGCTCCTTTCATTCAGTCAGTAGCTTCAATCATTTCTGGACGTTTTTCAATGGCAAAAATCAATGAATATTGTAAATGCACAAACAGTAATTTCTCCGCATTGCAAGGTGCAATTCTGAAATTTTTTGCTTTTTCCTGCTCCTTTTAGCATGATAAACAAGATTCAAAGAGAGTGAGATGCCAGCTCCTTTCATTCAGTCAGTAGCTTCAATCATTTCTGGACGTTTTTCAATGGCAAAAATCAATGAATATTGTAAATGCACAAACAGTAATTTCTCCGCATTGCAAGGTGCAATTCTGAAATTTTTTGCTTTTTCCTGCTCCTCTTAGCATGATAAAGAAGATTCAAAGAGAGTGAGATGCCAGCTCCTTTCATTCAGTCAGTAGCTTCAATCATTTCTGGACGTTTTTCAAATGCAAAAATCAATGAATATTGTAAATGCACAAACAGTAATTTCTCCGCATTGCAAGGTGCAATTCTGAAATTTTTTGCTTTTTCCTGCTCCTCTTAGCATGATAAAGAAGATTCAAAGAGAGTGAGATGCCAGCTCCTTTCATTCAGTCAGTAGCTTCAAACATTTCTGGTATATGAATAACATGATGTTTTTCAATGGCAAAAATCAATGAATATTGTAAATGCACAAACAGTAATTTCTCCGCATTGCAATGTGCAATTCTGAAATTTTTTGCTTTTTCCTGCTCCTCTTAGCATGATAAAGAAGATTCAAAGAGAGTGAGATGCCAGCTCCTTTCATTCAGTCAGTAGCTTCAATCATTTCTGGACGTTATTCAATGGCAAAAATCATTGAATATTGTAAATGCACAAACAGTAATTTCTCCGCATTGCAAGGTGCAATTCTGAAATTTTTTGCTTTTTCCTGCTCCTCTTAGCATGAGAAACAAGATTCAAAGAGAGTGAGATGCCAGCTCCTTTCATTCAGTCAGTAGCTTCAATCATTTCTGGACGTTTTTCAATGGCAAAAATCAATGAATATTGTAAATGCACAAACAGTAATTTCTCCGCATTGCAAGGTGCAATTCTGAAATTTTTTGCTTTTTCCTGCTCCTCTTAGCATGATAAAGAAGATTCAAAGAGAGTGATATGCCAGCTCCTTTCATTCAGTCAGTAGCTTCAATCATTTCTGGACGTTATTCAATGGCAAAAATCATTGAATATTGTAAATGCACAAACAGTAATTTCTCCGCATTGCAAGGTGCAATTCTGAAATTTTTTGCTTTTTCCTGCTCCTCTTAGCATGATAAACAAGATTCAAAGAGAGTGAGATGCCAGCTCCTTTCATTCAGTCAGTAGCTTCAATCATTTCTGGACGTTTTTCAATGGCAAAAATCAATGAATATTGTAAATGCACAAACAGTAATTTCTCCGCATTGCAAGGTGCAATTCTGAAATTTTTTGCTTTTTCCTGCTCCTCTTAGCATGATAAAGAAGATTCAAAGAGAGTGAGATGCCAGCTCCTTTCATTCAGTCAGTAGCTTCAAACATTTCTGGTATATGAATAACATGATGTTTTTCAATGGCAAAAATCAATGAATATTGTAAATGCACAAACAGTAATTTCTCCGTATTGCAAGGTGCAATTCTGAAATTTTTTGCTTTTTCCTGCTCCTCTTAGCATGATAAAGAAGATTCAAAGAGAGTGAGATGCCAGCTCCTTTCATTCAGTCAGTAGCTTCAATCATTTCTGGACGTTTTTCAATGGCAAAAATCAATGAATATTGTAAATGCACAAACAGTAATTTCTCCGCATTGCAAGGTGCAATTCTGAAATTTTTTGCTTTTTCCTGCTCCTCTTAGCATGATAAAGAAGATTCAAAGAGAGTGAGATGCCAGCTCCTTTCATTCAGTCAGTAGCTTCAAACATTTCTGGTATATGAATAACATGATGTTTTTCAATGGCAAAAATCAATGAATATTGTAAATGCACAAACAGTAATTTCTCCGCATTGCAAGGTGCAATTCTGAAATTTTTTGCTTTTTCCTGCTCCTCATAGCATGATAAAGAAGATTCAAAGAGAGTGAGATGCCAGCTCCTTTCATTCAGTCAGTAGCTTCAATCATTTCTGGTATATGAATAACATGATGTTTTTCAATGGCAAAAATCAATGAATATTGTAAATGCACAAACAGTAATTTCTCCGCATTGCAAGGTGCAATTCTGAAATTATTTGCTTTTTCCTGCTCCTCTTAGCATGATAAAGAAGATTCAAAGAGAGTGAGATGCCAGCTCCTTTCATTCAGTCAGTAGCTTCAAACATTTCTGGTATATGAATAACATGATGTTTTTCAATGGCAAAAATCAATGAATATTGTAAATGCACAAACAGTAATTTCTCCGCATTGCAAAGTGCAATTCTGAAATTTTTTGCTTTTTCCTGCTCCTCTTAGCATGATAAAGAAGATTCAAAGAGAGTGAGATGCCAGCTCCTTTCATTCAGTCAGTAGCTTCAATCATTTCGGGACGTTTTTCAATGGCAAAAATCAATGAATATTGTAAATGCACAAACAGTAATTTCTCCGCATTGCAAGGTGCAATTCTGAAATTTTTTGCTTTTTCCTGCTGCTCTTAGCATGATAAAGAAGATTCAAAGAGAGTGAGATGCCAGCTCCTTTCATTCAGTCAGTAGCTTCAATCATTTCTGGACGTTTTTCAATGGCAAAAATCAATGAATATTGTAAATGCACAAACAGTAATTTCTCCGCATTGCAAGGTGCAATTCTGAAATTTTTTGCTTTTTCCTGCTCCTCTTAGCATGATAAAGAAGATTCAAAGAGAGTGAGATGCCAGCTCCTTTCATTCAGTCAGTAGCTTCAATCATTTCTGGACGTTTTTCAATGGCAAAAATCAATGAATATTGTAAATGCACAAACAGTAATTTCTCCGCATTGCAAGGTGCAATTCTGAAATTTTTTGCTTTTTCCTGCTCCTCTTAGCATGATAAACAAGATTCAATGAGAGTGAGATGCCAGCTCCTTTCATTCAGTCAGTAGCTTCAATCATTTCTGGACGTTTTTCAATGGCAAAAATCAATGAATATTGTAAATGCACAAACAGTAATTTCTCCGCATTGCAAGGTGCAATTCTGAAATTTTTTGCTTTTTCCTGCTCCTCTTAGCATGATAAAGAAGATTCAAAGAGAGTGAGATGCCAGCTCCTTTCATTCAGTCAGTAGCTTCAAACATTTCTGGTATATGAATAACATGATGTTTTTCAATGGCAAAAATCAATGAATATTGTAAATGCACAAACAGTAATTTCTTCGCATTGCAAGGTGCAATTCTGAAATTTTTTGCTTTTTCCTGCTCCTCTTAGCATGATAAAGAAGATTCAAAGAGAGTGAGATGCCAGCTCCTTTCATTCAGTCAGTAGCTTCAAACATTTCTGGTATATGAATAACATGATGTTTTTCAATGGCAAAAATCAATGAATATTGTAAATGCACAAACAGTAATTTCTCCGCATTGCAAGGTGCAATTCTGAAATTTTTTGCTTTTTCCTGCTCCTCTTAGCATGATAAAGAAGATTCAAAGAGAGTGAGATGCCAGCTCCTTTCATTCAGTCAGTAGCTTCAATCATTTCTGGACGTTTTTCAATGGCAAAAATCAATGAATATTGTAAATGCACAAACAGTAATTTCTCC
The DNA here is from genome assembly GCF_046119375.1 of Phyllobates terribilis. Taxonomy (NCBI): domain Eukaryota; kingdom Metazoa; phylum Chordata; class Amphibia; order Anura; family Dendrobatidae; genus Phyllobates; species Phyllobates terribilis. Next base: position 620,787 of record NW_027362893.1, read on the forward strand.
GCATTGCAAGGTGCAATTCTGAAATTTTTTGCTTTTTCCTGCTCCTTTTAGCATGATAAACAAGATTCAAAGAGAGTGAGATGCCAGCTCCTTTCATTCAGTCAGTAGCTTCAATCATTTCTGGACGTTTTTCAATGGCAAAAATCAATGAATATTGTAAATGCACAAACAGTAATTTCTCCGCATTGCAAGGTGCAATTCTGAAATTTTTTGCTTTTTCCTGCTCCTCTTAGCATGATAAAGAAGATTCAAAGAGAGTGAGATGCCAGCTCCTTTCATTCAGTCAGTAGCTTCAATCATTTCTGGACGTTTTTCAAATGCAAAAATCAATGAATATTGTAAATGCACAAACAGTAATTTCTCCGCATTGCAAGGTGCAATTCTGAAATTTTTTGCTTTTTCCTGCTCCTCTTAGCATGATAAAGAAGATTCAAAGAGAGTGAGATGCCAGCTCCTTTCATTCAGTCAGTAGCTTCAAACATTTCTGGTATATGAATAACATGATGTTTTTCAATGGCAAAAATCAATGAATATTGTAAATGCACAAACAGTAATTTCTCCGCATTGCAATGTGCAATTCTGAAATTTTTTGCTTTTTCCTGCTCCTCTTAGCATGATAAAGAAGATTCAAAGAGAGTGAGATGCCAGCTCCTTTCATTCAGTCAGTAGCTTCAATCATTTCTGGACGTTATTCAATGGCAAAAATCATTGAATATTGTAAATGCACAAACAGTAATTTCTCCGCATTGCAAGGTGCAATTCTGAAATTTTTTGCTTTTTCCTGCTCCTCTTAGCATGAGAAACAAGATTCAAAGAGAGTGAGATGCCAGCTCCTTTCATTCAGTCAGTAGCTTCAATCATTTCTGGACGTTTTTCAATGGCAAAAATCAATGAATATTGTAAATGCACAAACAGTAATTTCTCCGCATTGCAAGGTGCAATTCTGAAATTTTTTGCTTTTTCCTGCTCCTCTTAGCATGATAAAGAAGATTCAAAGAGAGTGATATGCCAGCTCCTTTCATTCAGTCAGTAGCTTCAATCATTTCTGGACGTTATTCAATGGCAAAAATCATTGAATATTGTAAATGCACAAACAGTAATTTCTCCGCATTGCAAGGTGCAATTCTGAAATTTTTTGCTTTTTCCTGCTCCTCTTAGCATGATAAACAAGATTCAAAGAGAGTGAGATGCCAGCTCCTTTCATTCAGTCAGTAGCTTCAATCATTTCTGGACGTTTTTCAATGGCAAAAATCAATGAATATTGTAAATGCACAAACAGTAATTTCTCCGCATTGCAAGGTGCAATTCTGAAATTTTTTGCTTTTTCCTGCTCCTCTTAGCATGATAAAGAAGATTCAAAGAGAGTGAGATGCCAGCTCCTTTCATTCAGTCAGTAGCTTCAATCATTTCTGGACGTTTTTCAATGGCAAAAATCAATGAATATTGTAAATGCACAAACAGTAATTTCTCCGCATTGCAAGGTGCAATTCTGAAATTTTTTGCTTCTTCCTGCTCCTCTTAGCATGATAAACAAGATTCAAAGAGAGTGAGATGCCAGCTCCTTTCATTCAGTCAGTAGCTTCAATCATTTCTGGACGTTTTTCAATGGCAAAAATCAATGAATATTGTAAATGCACAAACAGTAATTTCTCCGCATTGCAAGGTGCAATTCTGAAATTTTTTGCTTTTTCCTGCTCCTCTTAGCATGATAAAGAAGATTCAAAGAGAGTGAGATGCCAGCTCCTTTCATTCAGTCAGTAGCTTCAAACATTTCTGGTATATGAATAACATGATGTTTTTCAAAGGCAAAAATCAATGAATATTGTAAATGCACAAACAGTAATTTCTCCGCATTGCAAGGTGCAATTCTGAAATTTTTTACTTTTTCCTGCTCCTCTTAGCATGATAAAGAAGATTCAAAGAGAGTGAGATGCCAGCTCCTTTCATTCAGTCAGTAGCTTCAATCATTTCTGGACGTTTTTCAATGGCAAAAATCAATGAATATTGTAAATGCACAAACAGTAATTTCTCTGCATTGCAAGGTGCAATTCTGAAATTTTTTGCTTTTTCCTGCTCCTCTTAGCATGATAAAGAAGATTCAAAGAGAGTGAGATGCCAGCTCCTTTCATTCAGTCAGTAGCTTCAATCATTTCTGGAAGTTTTTCAATGGCAAAAATCAATGAATATTGTAAATGCACAAACAGTAATTTCTCCGCATTGCAATGTGCAATTCTGAATTTTTTTGCTTTTTCCTGCTCCTCTTAGCATGATAAAGAAGATTCAAAGAGAGTGAGATGCCAGCTCCTTTCATTCAGTCAGTAGCTTCAAACATTTCTGGTATATGAATAACATGATGTTTTTCAATGGCAAAAATCTATGAATATTGTAAATGCACAAACAGTAATTTCTCCGCATTGCAAGGTGCAATTCTGAAATTTTTTGCTTTTTCCTGCTCATCTTAGCATGATAAAGAAGATTCAAAGAGAGTGAGATGCCAGCTCCTTTCATTCAGTCAGTAGCTTCAAACATTTCTGGTATATGAATAACATGATGTTTTTCAATGGCAAAAATCAATGAATATTGTAAATGCACAAACAGTAATTTCTCCGCACTGCAAGGTGCAATTCTGAAATTTTTTGCTTTTTCCTGCTCCTCTTAGCATGATAAAGAAGATTCAAAGAGAGTGAGATGCCAGCTCCTTTCATTCAGTCAGTAGCTTCAATCATTTCTGGACGTTTTTCAATGGCAAAAATCAATGAATATTGTAAATGCACAAACAGAAATTTCTCCGCATTGCAAGGGGCAATTCTGAAATTTTTTGCTTTTTTCTGCTCCTCTTAGCATGATAAAGAAGATTCAAAGAGAGTGAGATGCCAGCTCCTTTCATTCAGTCAGTAGCTTCAATCATTTCTGGACGTTTTTCAATGGCAAAAATCAATGAATATTGTAAATGCACAAACAGTAATTTCTCCGCATTGCAAGGTGCAATTCTGAAATTTTTTGCTTTTTCCTGCTCCTCCTAGCATGATAAAGAAGATTCAAAGAAAGTGAGATGCCAGCTCCTTTCATTCAGTCAGTAGCTTCAATCATTTCTGGTATATGAATAACATGATGTTTTTCAATGGCAAAAATCAATGAATATTGTAAATGCACAAACAGTAATTTCTCCGCATTACAAGGTGCAATTCCGAAATTTTTTGCTTTTTCCTGCTCCTCTTAGCATGATAAAGAAGATTCAAAGAGAGTGAGATGCCAGCTCCTTTCATTCAGTCAGTAGCTTCAATCATTTCTGGACGTTTTTCAATGGCAAAAATCAATGAATATTGTAAATGCACAAACAGTAATTTCTCCGCATTGCAAGGTGCAATTCTGAAATTTTTTGCTTTTTCCTGCTCCTCTTAGCATGATAAAGAAGATTCAAAGAGAGTGAGATGCCAGCTCCTTTCATTCAGTCAGTAGCTTCAATCATTTCTGGACGTTTTTCAATGGCAAAAATCAATGAATATTGTAAATGCACAAACAGTAATTTCTCCGCATTGCAAGGTGCAATTCTGAAATTTTTTGCTTTTTCCTGCTCCTCTTAGCATGATAAACAAGATTCAAAGAGAGTGAGATGCCAGCTCCTTTCATTCAGTCAGTAGCTTCAATCATTTCTGGACGTTTTTCAATGGCAAAAATCAATGAATATTGTAAATGCACAAACAGTAATTTCTCCGCATTGCAAGGTGCAATTCTGAAATTTTTTGCTTTTTCCTGCTCCTCTTAGCATGATAAAGAAGATTCAAAGAGAGTGAGATGCCAACTCCTTTCATTCAGTCAGTAGCTTCAAACATTTCTGGTATATGAATAACATGATGTTTTTCAATGGCAAAAATCAATGAATATTGTAAATGCACAAACAGTAATTTCTCCGCATTGCAAGGTGCAATTCTGAAATTTTTTACTTTTTCCTGCTCCTCTTAGCATGATAAAGAAGATTCAAAGAGAGTGAGATGCCAGCTCCTTTCATTCAGTCAGTAGCTTCAATCATTTCTGGACATTTTTCAATGGCAAAAATCAATGAATATTGTAAATGCACAAACAGTAATTTCTCCGCATTGCAAGGTGCAATTCTGAAATTTTTTGCTTTTTCCTGCTCCTCTTAGCATGATAAAGAAGATTCAAAGAGAGTGAGATGCCAGCTCCTTTCATTCAGTCAGTAGCTTCAATCATTTCTGGACGTTTTTCAATGGCAAAAATCAATGAATATTGTAAATGCACAAACAGTAGATTCTCCGCATTGCAAGGTGCAATTCTGAAATTTTTTGCTTTTTCCTGCTCCGCTTACCATGATAAAGAAGATTCAAAGAGAGTGAGATGCTAGCTCCTTTCATTCAGTCAGTAGCTTCAATCATTTCTGTACGTTTTTCAATGGCAAAAATCAATGAATATTGTAAATGCACAAACAGTATTTTTTCCGCATTGCAAGGTGCAATTCTGAAATTTTTTGCTTTTTCCTGCTCCTCTTAGCATGATAAACAAGATTCAAAGAGAGTGAGATGCCAGCTCCTTTCATTCAGTCAGTAGCTTCAATCATTTCTGGACGTTTTTCAAAGGCAAAAATCAATGAATATTGTAAATGCACAAACAGTAATTTCTCCGCATTGCAAGGTGCAATTCTGAAATTTTTTGCTTTTTCCTGCTCCTCTTAGCATGATAAAGAAGATTCAAAGAGAGTGAGATGCCAGCTCCTTTCATTCAGTCAGTAGCTTCAAACATTTCTGGTATATGAATAACATGATGTTTTTCAATGGCAAAAATCAATGAATATTGTAAATGCACAAACAGTAATTTCTCCGCATTGCAAGGTGCAATTCTGAAATTTTTTGCTTTTTCCTGCTCCTCTTAGCATGATAAAGAAGATTCAAAGAGAGTGAGATGCCAGCTCCTTTCATTCAGTCAGTAGCTTCAATCATTTCTGGACGTTTTTCAATGGCAAAAATCATTGAATATTGTAAATGCACAAACAGTAATTTCTCCGCATTGCAAGGTGCAATTCTGAAATTTTTTGCTTTTTCCTGCTCCTCTTAGCATGATAAACAAGATTCAAAGAGAGTGAGATGCCAGCTCCTTTCATTCAGTCAGTAGCTTCAATCATTTCTGGACGGTTTTCAATGGCAAAAATCAATGAATATTGTAAATGCACAAACAGTAATTTCTCCGCATTGCAAGGTGCAATTCTGAAATTTTTTGCTTTTTCCTGCTCCTCTTAGCATGATAAAGAAGATTCAAAGAGAGTGAGATGCCAGCTCCTTTCATTCAGTCAGTAGCTTCAATCATTTCTGGACGTTTTTCAATGACAAAAATCAATGAATATTGTAAATGCACAAACAGTAATTTCTCCGCATTGCAAGGTGCAATTCTGAAATTTTTTGCTTTTTCCTGCTCCTCTTAGCATGATAAACAAGATTCAAAGAGAGTGAGATGCCAGTTCCTTTCATTCAGTCAGTAGCTTCAATCATTTCTGGACGTTTTTCAATGGCAAAAATCAATGAATATTGTAAATGCACAAACAGTAATTTCTCCGCATTGCAAGGTGCAATTCTGAAATTTTTTGCTTTTTCCTGCTCCTCTTAGCATGATAAAGAAGATTCAAAGAGAGTGAGATGCCAGCTCCTTTCATTCAGTCAGTAGCTTCAAACATTTCTGGTATATGAATAACATGATGTTTTTCAATGGCAAAAATCAATGAATATTGTAAATGCACAAACAGTAATTTCTCCGCATTGCAAGGTGCAATTCTGAAATTTTTTACTTTTTCCTGCTCCTCTTAGCATGATAAAGAAGATTCAAAGAGAGTGAGATGCCAGCTCCTTTCATTCAGTCAGTAGCTTCAATCATTTCTGGACGTTTTTCAATGGCAAAAATCAATGAATATTGTAAATGCACAAACAGTAATTTCTCCGCATTGCAAGGTGCAATTCTGAAATTTTTTGCTTTTTCCTGCTCCTCTTAGCATGATAAAGAAGATTCAAAGAGAGTGAGATGCCAGCTCCTTTCATTCAGTCAGTAGCTTCAAACATTTCTGGTATATGAATAACATGATGTTTTTCAATGGCAAAAATCAATGAATATTGTAAATGCACAAACAGTAATTTCTCCGCATTGCAAGGTGCAATTCTGAAATTTTTTGCTTTCTCCTGCTCCTCTTAGCATGATAAAGAAGATTCAAAGAGAGTGAGATGCCAGCTCCTTTCATTCAGTCAGTAGCTTCAATCATTTCTGGACGTTTTTCAATGGCAAAAATCAATGAATATTGTAAATGCACAAACAGTAATTTCTCCGCATTGCAAGGTGCAATTCTGAAATTTTTTGCTTTTTCCTGCTCCTCTTAGCATGATAAAGAAGATTCAAAGAGAGTGAGATGCCAGCTCCTTTCATTCAGTCAGTAGCTTCAAACATTTCTGGTATATGAATAACATGATGTTTTTCAATGGCAAAAATCAATGAATATTGTAAATGCACAAACAGTAATTTCTCCGCATTGCAAGGTGCAATTCTGAAATTTTTTGCTTTTTCCTGCTCCTCTTAGCATGATAAAGAAGATTCAAAGAGAGTGAGATGCCAGCTCCTTTCATTCAGGCAGTAGCTTCAATCATTTCTGGTATATGAATAACATGATGTTTTTCAATGGCAAAAATCAATGAATATTGTAAATGCACAAACAGTAATTTCTCCGCATTGCAAGGTGCAATTCTGAAATTTTTTGCTTTTTCCTGCTCCTCTTAGCATGATAAAGAAGATTCAAAGAGAGTGAGATGCCAGCTCCTTTCATTCAGTCAGTAGCTTCAATCATTTCTGGACGTTTTTCAATGGTAAAAATCATTGAATATTGTAAATGCACAAACAGTAATTTCTCCGCATTGCAAGGTGCAATTCTGAAATTTTTTGCTTTTTCCTGCTCCTCTTAGCATGATAAACAAGATTCAAAGAGAGTGAGATGCCAGCTCCTTTCATTCAGTCAGTAGCTTCAATCATTTCTGGACGTTTTTCAATGGCAAAAATCAATGAATATTGTAAATGCACAAACAGTAATTTCTCCGCATTGCAAGGTGCAATTCTGACATTTTTTGCTTTTTCCTGCTCCTCTTAGCATGATAAAGAAGATTCAAAGAGAGTGAGATGCCAGCTCCTTTCATTCAGTCAGTAGCTTCAATCATTTCTGGACGTTTTTCAATGGCAAAAATCAATGAATATTGTAAATGCACAAACAGTAATTTCTCCGCATTGCAAGGTGCAATTCTGAAATGTTTTGCTTTTTCCTGCTCCTCTTAGCATGATAAAGAAGATTCAAAGAGAATGAGATGCCAGCTCCTTTCATTCAGTCAGTAGCTTCAATCATTTCTGGTATATGAATAACATGATGTTTTTCAATGGCAAAAATCAATGAATCTTGTAAATGCACAAACAGTAATTTCTCCGCATTGCAAGGTGCAATTCTGAAATTTTTTGCTTTTTCCTGCTCCTCTTAGCATGATAAAGAAGATTCAAAGAGAGTGAGATGCCAGCTCCTTTCATTCAGTCAGTAGCTTCAATCATTTCTGGACGTTTTTCAATGGCAAAAATCAATGAATATTGTAAATGCACAAACAGTAAATTCTCCGCATTGCAAGGTGCAATTATGAAATTTTTTACTTTTTCCTGCTCCTCTTAGCATGATAAACAAGATTCAAAGAGAGTGAGATGCCAGCTCCTTTCATTCAGTCAGTAGCTTCAATCATTTCTGGACGTTTTTCAATGGCAAAAATCAATGAATATTGTAAATGCACAAACAGTAATTTCTCCGCATTGCAAGGTGTAATTCTGAAATTTTTTGCTTTTTCCTGCTCCTCTTAGCATGATAAAGAAGATTCAAAGAGAGTGAGATGCCAGCTCCTTTCATTCAGTCAGTAGCTTCAAACATTTCTGGTATATGAATAACATGATGTTTTTCAATGGCAAAAATCAATGAATATTGTAAATGCACAAACAGTAATTTCTCCGCATTGCAAGGTGCAATTCTGAAATTTTTTGCTTTTTCCTGCTCCTCTTAGCATGATAAAGAAGATTCAAAGAGAGTGAGATGCCCGCTCCTTTCATTCAGTCAGTAGCTTCAATCATTTCTGGACGTTTTTCAATGGCAAAAATCATTGAACATTGTAAATGCACAAACAGTAATTTCTCCGCATTGCAAGGTGCAATTCTGAATTTTTTTCTTTTTCCTGCTCCTCTTAGCATGATAAAGAAGATTCAAAGAGAGTGAGATGCCAGCTCCTTTCATTCAGTCAGTAGCTTCAATCATTTCTGGACGTTTTTCAATGGCAAAAATCAATGAATATTGTAAATGCACAAACAGTAATTTCTCCGCATTGCAAGGTGCAATTCTGAAATTTTTTGCTTTTTCCTGCTCCTCTTAGCATGATAAACAAGATTCAATGAGAGTGAGATGCCAGCTCCTTTCATTCAGTCAGTAGCTTCAATCATTTCTGGACGTTTTTCAATGGCAAAAATCATTGAACATTGTAAATGCACAAACAGTAATTTCTCCGCATTGCAAGGTGCAATTCTGAAATTTTTTGCTTTTTCCTGCTCCTCTTAGCATGATAAAGAAGATTCAAAGAGAATGAGATGCCAGCTCCTTTCATTCAGTCAGTAGCTTCAATCATTTCTGGTATATGAATAACATGATGTTTTTCAATGGCAAAAATCAATGAATATTGTAAATGCACAAACAGTAATTTCTCCGCATTGCAAGGTGCAATTCTGAAATTTTTAGCTTTTTCCTGCTCCTCTTAGCATGATAAAGAAGATTCAAAGAGAGTGAGATGCCAGCTCCTTTCATTCAGTCAGTAGCTTCAATCATTTCTGGACATTTTTCAATGGCAAAAATCAATGAATATTGTAAATGCACAAACAGTAAATTCTCCGCATTGCAAGGTGCAATTATGAAATTTTTTACTTTTTCCTGCTCCTCTTAGCATGATAAACAAGATTCAAAGAGAGTGAGATGCCAGCTCCTTTCATTCAGTCAGTAGCTTCAATCATTTCTGGACGTTTTTCAATGGCAAAAATCAATGAATATTGTAAATGCACAAACAGTAATTTCTCCGCATTGCAAGGTGTAATTATGAAATTTTTTGCTTTTTCCTGTTCCTCTTAGCATGATAAAGAAGATTCAAAGAGAGTGAGATGCCAGCTCCTTTCATTCAGTCAGTAGCTTCAAACATTTCTGGTATATGAATAACATGATGTTTTTCAATGGCAAAAATCAATGAATATTGTAAATGCACAAACAGTAATTTCTCCGCATTGCAAGGTGCAATTCTGAAATTTTTTGCTTTTTCCTGCTCCTCTTAGCATGATAAAGAAGATTCAAAGAGAGTGAGATGCCAGCTCCTTTCATTCAGTCAGTAGCTTCAATAATTTCTGGACGTTTTTCAATGGCAAAAATCATTGAACATTGTAAATGCACAAACAGTAATTTCTCCGCATTGCAAGGTGGAATTCTGAAATTTTTTGCTTTTTCCTGCTCCTCTTAGCATGATAAAGAAGATTCAAAGAGAGTGAGATGCCAGCTCCTTTCATTCAGTCAGTAGCTTCAAACATTTCTGGTATATGAATAACATGATGTTTTTCAATGGCAAAAATCAATGAATATTGTAAATGCACAAACAGTAATTTCTCCGCATTGCAAGGTGCAATTCTGAAATTTTTTGCTTTCTCCTGCTCCTCTTAGCATGATAAAGAAGATTCAAAGAGAGTGAGATGCCAGCTCCTTTCATTCAGTCAGTAGCTTCAATCATTTCTGGACGTTTTTCAATGGTAAAAATCATTGAATATTGTAAATGCACAAACAGTAATTTCTCCGCATTGCAAGGTGCAATTCTGAAATTTTTTGCTTTTTCCTGCTCCTCTTAGCATGATAAACAAGATTCAAAGAGAGTGAGATGCCAGCTCCTTTCATTCAGTCAGTAGCTTCAATCATTTCTGGACGTTTTTCAATGGCAAAAATCAATGAATATTGTAAATGCACAAACAGTAATTTCTCCGCATTGCAAGGTGCAATTCTGACATTTTTTGCTTTTTCCTGCTCCTCTTAGCATGATAAAGAAGATTCAAAGAGAGTGAGATGCCAGCTCCTTTCATTCAGTCAGTAGCTTCAATCATTTCTGGACGTTTTTCAATGGCAAAAATCAATGAATATTGTAAATGCACAAACAGTAATTTCTCCGCATTGCAAGGTGCAATTCTGAAATGTTTTGCTTTTTCCTGCTCCTCTTAGCATGATAAAGAAGATTCAAAGAGAATGAGATGCCAGCTCCTTTCATTCAGTCAGTAGCTTCAATCATTTCTGGTATATGAATAACATGATGTTTTTCAATGGCAAAAATCAATGAATCTTGTAAATGCACAAACAGTAATTTCTCCGCATTGCAAGGTGCAATTCTGAAATTTTTTGCTTTTTCCTGCTCCTCTTAGCATGATAAAGAAGATTCAAAGAGAGTGAGATGCCAGCTCCTTTCATTCAGTCAGTAGCTTCAATCATTTCTGGACGTTTTTCAATGGCAAAAATCAATGAATATTGTAAATGCACAAACAGTAAATTCTCCGCATTGCAAGGTGCAATTATGAAATTTTTTACTTTTTCCTGCTCCTCTTAGCATGATAAACAAGATTCAAAGAGAGTGAGATGCCAGCTCCTTTCATTCAGTCAGTAGCTTCAATCATTTCTGGACGTTTTTCAATGGCAAAAATCAATGAATATTGTAAATGCACAAACAGTAATTTCTCCGCATTGCAAGGTGCAATTCTGAAATTTTTTGCTTTTTCCTGCTCCTCTTAGCATGATAAAGAAGATTCAAAGAGAGTGAGATGCCAGCTCCTTTCATTCAGTCAGTAGCTTCAAACATTTCTGGTATATGAATAACATGATGTTTTTCAATGGCAAAAATCAATGAATATTGTAAATGCACAAACAGTAATTTCTCCGCATTGCAAGGTGCAATTCTGAAATTTTTTGCTTTTTCCTGCTCCTCTTAGCATGATAAAGAAGATTCAAAGAGAGTGAGATGCCCGCTCCTTTCATTCAGTCAGTAGCTTCAATCATTTCTGGACGTTTTTCAATGGCAAAAATCATTGAACATTGTAAATGCACAAACAGTAATTTCTCCGCATTGCAAGGTGCAATTCTGAATTTTTTTCTTTTTCCTGCTCCTCTTAGCATGATAAAGAAGATTCAAAGAGAGTGAGATGCCAGCTCCTTTCATTCAGTCAGTAGCTTCAATCATTTCTGGACGTTTTTCAATGGCAAAAATCAATGAATATTGTAAATGCACAAACAGTAATTTCTCCGCATTGCAAGGTGCAATTCTGAAATTTTTTGCTTTTTCCTGCTCCTCTTAGCATGATAAACAAGATTCAATGAGAGTGAGATGCCAGCTCCTTTCATTCAGTCAGTAGCTTCAATCATTTCTGGACGTTTTTCAATGGCAAAAATCATTGAACATTGTAAATGCACAAACAGTAATTTCTCCGCATTGCAAGGTGCAATTCTGAAATTTTTTGCTTTTTCCTGCTCCTCTTAGCATGATAAAGAAGATTCAAAGAGAATGAGATGCCAGCTCCTTTCATTCAGTCAGTAGCTTCAATCATTTCTGGTATATGAATAACATGATGTTTTTCAATGGCAAAAATCAATGAATATTGTAAATGCACAAACAGTAATTTCTCCGCATTGCAAGGTGCAATTCTGAAATTTTTAGCTTTTTCCTGCTCCTCTTAGCATGATAAAGAAGATTCAAAGAGAGTGAGATGCCAGCTCCTTTCATTCAGTCAGTAGCTTCAATCATTTCTGGACATTTTTCAATGGCAAAAATCAATGAATATTGTAAATGCACAAACAGTAAATTCTCCGCATTGCAAGGTGCAATTATGAAATTTTTTACTTTTTCCTGCTCCTCTTAGCATGATAAACAAGATTCAAAGAGAGTGAGATGCCAGCTCCTTTCATTCAGTCAGTAGCTTCAATCATTTCTGGACGTTTTTCAATGGCAAAAATCAATGAATATTGTAAATGCACAAACAGTAATTTCTCCGCATTGCAAGGTGTAATTATGAAATTTTTTGCTTTTTCCTGTTCCTCTTAGCATGATAAAGAAGATTCAAAGAGAGTGAGATGCCAGCTCCTTTCATTCAGTCAGTAGCTTCAAACATTTCTGGTATATGAATAACATGATGTTTTTCAATGGCAAAAATCAATGAATATTGTAAATGCACAAACAGTAATTTCTCCGCATTGCAAGGTGCAATTCTGAAATTTTTTGCTTTTTCCTGCTCCTCTTAGCATGATAAAGAAGATTCAAAGAGAGTGAGATGCCAGCTCCTTTCATTCAGTCAGTAGCTTCAATAATTTCTGGACGTTTTTCAATGGCAAAAATCATTGAACATTGTAAATGCACAAACAGTAATTTCTCCGCATTGCAAGGTGGAATTCTGAAATTTTTTGCTTTTTCCTGCTCCTCTTAGCATGATAAAGAAGATTCAAAGAGAATGAGATGCCAGCTCCTTTCATTCAGTCAGTAGCTTCAATCATTTCTGGTATATGAATAAGATGATGTTTTTCAATGGCAAAAATCAATGAATATTGTAAATGCACAAACAGTAATTTCTCCGCATTGCAAGGTGCAATTCTGAAATTTTTTGCTTTTTCCTGCTCCTCTTAGCATGATAAAGAAGATTCAAAGAGAGTGAGATGCCAGCTCCTTTCATTCAGTCAGTAGCTTCAATCATTTCTGGACGTTTTTCAATGGCAAAAATCAATGAATATTGTAAATGCACAAACAGTAATTTCTCCACATTGCAAGGTGCAATTCTGAAATTTTTTGCTTTTTCCTGCTCCTCTTAGCATGATAAAGAAGATTCAAAGAGAGTGAGATGCCAGCTCCTTTCATTCAGTCAGTAGCTTCAATCATTTCTGGACGTTTTTCAATGGCAAAAATCAATGAATATTGTAAATGCACAAACAGTAATTTCTCCGCATTGCAAGGTGCAACTCTGAAATTTTTTGCTTTTTCCTGCTCCTCTTAGCATGATAAAGAAGATTCAAAGAGAGTGAGTTGCCAGCTCCTTTCATTCAGTCAGTAGCTTCAAACATTTCTGGTATATGAATAACATGATGTTTTTCAATGGCAAAAATCAATGAATATTGTAAATGCACAAACAGTAATTTATCCGCATTGCAAGGTGCATTTCTGAAATTTTTTGCTTTTTCCTGCTCCTCTTAGCATGATAAAGAAGATTCAATGAGAGTGAGATGCCAGCTCCTTTCATTCAGTCAGTAGCTTCAATCATTTCTGGACGTTTTTCAATGGCAAAAATCAATGAATATTGTAAATGCACAAACAGAAATTTCTCCGCATTGCAAGGTGCAATTCTGAAATTTTTTGCTTTTTCCTGCTCCTCTTAGCATGATAAAGAAGATTCAAAGAGAATGAGATGCCAGCTCCTTTCATTCAATCAGTAGCTTCAATCATTTCTGGTATATGAATAACATGATGTTTTTCAATGGCAAAAATCAATGAATATTGTAAATGCACAAACAGTAATTTCTCCGCATTGCAAGGTGCAATTCTGAAATTTTTTGCTTTTTCCTGCTCCTCTTAGCATGATAAAGAAGATTCAAAGAGAGTGAGATGCCAGCTCCTTTCATTCAGTCAGTAGCTTCAATCATTTCTGGACGTTTTTCAATGGCAAAAATCAATGAATATTGTAAATGCACAAACAGTAATTTCTCCGCATTGCAAGGTGCAATTCTGAAATTTTTTGCTTTTTCCTGCTCCTCTTAGCATGATAAAGAAGATTCAAAGAGTGTGAGATGCCAGCTCCTTTCATTCAGTCAGTAGCTTCAAACATTTCTGGTATATGAATAACATGATGTTTTTCAATGGCAAAAATCAATGAATATTGTAAATGCACAAACAGTAATTTCTCCGCATTGCAAGGTGCAATTCTGAAATTTTTTGCTTTTTCCTGCTCCTCTTAGCATGATAAAGAAGATTCAAAGAGAGTGAGATGCCAGCTCCTTTCATTCAGTCAGTAACTTAAATCATTTATGGACGTTTTTCAATGGCAAAAATCAATGAATATTGTAAATGCACAAACAGAAATTTCTCCGCATTGCAAGGTGCAATTCTGAAATTTTTTGCTTTTTCCTGCTCCTCTTAGCATGATAAAGAAGATTCAAAGAGAGTGAGATGCCAGCTCCTTTCATTCAGTCAGTAGCTTCAATCATTTCTGGACGTTTTTCAATGGCAAAGATCAATGAATATTGTAAATGCACAAACAGTAATTTCTCCGCATTGCAAGGTGCAATTCTGAAATTTTTTGCTTTTTCCTGCTCCTCTTAGCATGATAAAGAAGATTCAAAGAGAGTGAGATGCCAGCTCCTTTCATTCAGTCAGTAGCTTCAAACATTTCTGGTATATGAATAACATGATGTTTTTCAATGGCAAAAATCAATGAATATTGTAAATGCACAAACAGTAATTTCTCCGCATTGCAAGGTGCAATTCTGAAATTTTTTGCTTTTTCCTGCTCCTCTTAGCATGATAAAGAAGATTCAAAGAGAGTGAGATGCCAGCTCCTTTCATTCAGGCAGTAGCTTCAATAATTTCTGGACGTTTTTCAATGGCAAAAATCATTGAACATTGTAAATGCACAAACAGTAATTTCTCCGCATTGCAAGGTGCAATTCTGAAATTTTTTGCTTTTTCCTGCTCCTCTTAGCATGATAAAGAAGATTCAAAGAGAATGAGATGCCAGCTCCTTTCATTCAGTCAGTAGCTTCAATCATTTCTGGTATATGAATAACATGATGTTTTTCAATGGCAAAAATCAATGAATATTGTAAATGCACAAACAGTAATTTCTCCGCATTGCAAGGTGCAATTCTGAAATTTTTTGCTTTTTCCTGCTCCTCTTAGCATGATAAAGAAGATTCAAAGAGAGTGAGATGCCAGCTCCTTTCATTCAGTCAGTAGCTTCAATCATTTCTGGACGTTTTTCAATGGCAAAAATCAATGAATATTGTAAATGCACAAACAGTAAATTCTCCGCATTGCAAGGTGCAATTATGAAATTTTTTACTTTTTCCTGCTCCTCTTAGCATGATAAACAAGATTCAAAGAGAGTGAGATGCCAGCTCCTTTCATTCAGTCAGTAGCTTCAAACATTTCTGGTATATGAATAACATGATGTTTTTCAATGGCAAAAATCAATGAATATTGTAAATGCACAAACAGTAATTTCTCCACATTGCAAGGTGCAATTCTGAATTTTTTTGCTTTTTCCTGCTCCTCTTAGCATGATAAAGAAGATTCAAAGAGAGTGAGATGCCAGCTCCTTTCATTCAGTCAGTAGCTTCAATCATTTCTGGACGTTTTTCAATGGCAAAAATCAATAAATATTGTAAATGCACAAACAGTAATTTCTCCACATTGCAAGGTGCAATTCTGAATTTTTTTGCTTTTTCCTGCTCCTCTTAGCATGATAAAGAAGATTCAAAGAGAGTGAGATGCCAGCTCCTTTCATTCAGTCAGTAGCTTCAAACATTTCTGGTATATGAATAACATGATGTTTTTCAATGGCAAAAATCAATGAATATTGTAAATGCACAAACAGTAATTTCTCCGCATTGCAAGGTGCAATTCTGAAATTTTTTGCTTTTTCCTGCTCCTCTTATCATGATAAAGAAGATTCAAAGAGAGTGAGATGCCAGCTCCTTTCATTCAGTCAGTAGCTTCAAACATTTCTGGTATATGAATAACATGATGTTTTTCAATGGCAAAAATCAATGAGTATTGTAAATGCACAAACAGTAATTTCTCCGCATTGCAAGGTGCAATTCTGAAATTTTTTGCTTTTTCCTGCTCCTCTTAGCATGATAAAGAAGATTCAAGGAGAGTGAGATGCCAGCTCCTTTCATTCAGTCAGTAGCTTCAATCATTTCTGGTATATGAATAACATGATGTTTTTCAATGGCAAAAATCAATGAATATTGTAAATGCACAAACAGTAATTTCTCCGCATTGCAAGGTGCAATTCTGAA
Organism: Phyllobates terribilis; assembly: GCF_046119375.1. NCBI lineage: Eukaryota > Metazoa > Chordata > Amphibia > Anura > Dendrobatidae > Phyllobates > Phyllobates terribilis. The sequence continues at coordinate 636,910 of NW_027362893.1, forward strand.
ATTTTTTGCTTTTTCCTGCTCCTCTTAGCATGATAAACAAGATTCAAAGAGAGTGAGATGCCAGCTCCTTTCATTCAGTCAGTAGCTTCAATCATTTCTGGACGTTTTTCAATGGCAAAAATCAATGAATATTGTAAATGCACAAACAGTAATTTCTCCGCATTGCAAGGTGCAATTCTGAAATTTTTTGCTTTTTCCTGCTCCTCTTAGCATGATAAAGAAGATTCAAAGAGAGTGAGATGCCAGCTCCTTTCATTCAGTCAGTAGCTTCAATCATTTCTGGACGTTTTTCAATGGCAAAAATCAATGAATATTGTAAATGCACAAACAGTAATTTCTCCGCATTGCAAGGTGCAATTCTGAAATTTTTTGCTTTTTCCTGCTCCTCTTAGCATGATAAAGAAGATTCAAAGAGAGTGAGATGCCAGCTCCTTTCATTCAGTCAGTAGCTTCAATCATTTCTGGACGTTTTTCAATGGCAAAAATCAATGAATATTGTAAATGCACAAACAGTAATTTCTCCGCATTGCAAGGTGCAATTCTGAAATTTTTTGCTTTTTCCTGCTCCTCTTAGCATGATAAAGAAGATTCAAAGAGAGTGAGATGCCAGCTCCTTTCATTCAGTCAGTAGCTTCAATCATTTCTGGACGTTTTTCAATGGCAAAAATCAATGAATATTGTAAATGCACAAACAGTAATTTCTCCGCATTGCAAGGTGCAATTCTGAAATTTTTTGCTTTTTCCTGCTCCTCTTACCATGATAAAGAAGATTCAAAGAGAGTGAGATGCCAGCTCCTTTCATTCAGTCAGTAGCTTCAAACATTTCTGGTATATGAATAACATGATGTTTTTCAATGGCAAAAATCAATGAATATTGTAAATGCACAAACAGTAATTTCTCCGCATTGCAAGGTGCAATTCTGAAATTTTTTGCTTTTTCCTGCTCCTCTTAGCATGATAAAGAAGATTCAAAGAGAGTGAGATGCCAGCTCCTTTCATTCAGTCAGTAGCTTGAATCATTTCTGGACGTTTTTCAATGGCAAAAATCAATGAATATTGTAAATGCACAAACAGTAATTTCTCCACATTGCAAGTTGCAATTCTGAAATTTTTTGCTTTTTCCTGCTCCTCTTAGCATGATAAAGAAGATTCAAAGAGAGTGAGATGCCAGCTCCTTTCATTCAGTCAGTAGCTTCAATCATTTCTGGACGTTTTTCAATGGCAAAAATCAATGAATATTGTAAATGCACAAACAGTAATTTCTCCGCATTGCAAGGTGTAATTCTGAAATTTTTTGCTTTTTCCTGCTCCTCTTAGCATGATAAAGAAGATTCAAAGAGAGTGAGATGCCAGCTCCTTTCATTCAGTCAGTAGCTTCAAACATTTCTGGTATATGAATAACATGATGTTTTTCAATGGCAAAAATCAATGAATATTGTAAATGCACAAACAGTAATTTCTCCGCATTGCAAGGTGCAATTCTGAAATTTTTTGCTTTTTCCTGCTCCTCTTAGCATGATAAAGAAGATTCAAAGAGAGTGAGATGCCAGCTCCTTTCATTCAGTCAGTAGCTTCAATCATTTCTGGACGTTTTTCAATGGCAAAAATCAATGAATATTGTAAATGCACAAACAGTAATTTCTCCGCATTGCAAGGTGCAATTCTGAAATTTTTTGCTTTTTCCTGCTCCTCTTACCATGATAAAGAAGATTCAAAGAGAGTGAGATGCCAGCTCCTTTCATTCAGTCAGTAGCTTCAAACATTTCTGGTATATGAATAACATGATGTTTTTCAATGGCAAAAATCAATGAATATTGTAAATGCACAAACAGTAATTTCTCCGCATTGCAAGGTGCAATTCTGAAATTTTTTGCTTTTTCCTGCTCCTCTTAGCATGATAAAGAAGATTCAAAGAGAGTGAGATGCCAGCTCCTTTCATTCAGTCAGTAGCTTGAATCATTTCTGGACGTTTTTCAATGGCAAAAATCAATGAATATTGTAAATGCACAAACAGTAATTTCTCCACATTGCAAGTTGCAATTCTGAAATTTTTTGCTTTTTCCTGCTCCTCTTAGCATGATAAAGAAGATTCAAAGAGAGTGAGATGCCAGCTCCTTTCATTCAGTCAGTAGCTTCAATCATTTCTGGACGTTTTTCAATGGCAAAAATCAATGAATATTGTAAATGCACAAACAGTAATTTCTCCGCATTGCAAGGTGTAATTCTGAAATTTTTTGCTTTTTCCTGCTCCTCTTAGCATGATAAAGAAGATTCAAAGAGAGTGAGATGCCAGCTCCTTTCATTCAGTCAGTAGCTTCAAACATTTCTGGTATATGAATAACATGATGTTTTTCAATGGCAAAAATCAATGAATATTGTAAATGCACAAACAGTAATTTCTCCGCATTGCAAGGTGCAATTCTGAAATTTTTTGCTTTTTCCTGCTCCTCTTAGCATGATAAAGAAGATTCAAAGAGAGTGAGATGCCAGCTCCTTTCATTCAGTCAGTAGCTTCAATCATTTCTGGACGTTTTTCAATGGCAAAAATCAATGAATATTGTAAATGCACAAACAGTAATTTCTCCGCATTGCAAGGTGCAATTCTGAAATTTTTTGCTTTTTCCTGCTCCTCTTACCATGATAAAGAAGATTCAAAGAGAGTGAGATGCCAGCTCCTTTCATTCAGTCAGTAGCTTCAAACATTTCTGGTATATGAATAACATGATGTTTTTCAATGGCAAAAATCAATGAATATTGTAAATGCACAAACAGTAATTTCTCCGCATTGCAAGGTGCAATTCTGAAATTTTTTGCTTTTTCCTGCTCCTCTTAGCATGATAAAGAAGATTCAAAGAGAGTGAGATGCCAGCTCCTTTCATTCAGTCAGTAGCTTGAATCATTTCTGGACGTTTTTCAATGGCAAAAATCAATGAATATTGTAAATGCACAAACAGTAATTTCTCCACATTGCAAGTTGCAATTCTGAAATTTTTTGCTTTTTCCTGCTCCTCTTAGCATGATAAAGAAGATTCAAAGAGAGTGAGATGCCAGCTCCTTTCATTCAGTCAGTAGCTTCAATCATTTCTGGACGTTTTTCAATGGCAAAAATCAATGAATATTGTAAATGCACAAACAGTAATTTCTCCGCATTGCAAGGTGTAATTCTGAAATTTTTTGCTTTTTCCTGCTCCTCTTAGCATGATAAAGAAGATTCAAAGAGAGTGAGATGCCAGCTCCTTTCATTCAGTCAGTAGCTTCAAACATTTCTGGTATATGAATAACATGATGTTTTTCAATGGCAAAAATCAATGAATATTGTAAATGCACAAACAGTAATTTCTCCGCATTGCAAGGTGCAATTCTGAAATTTTTTGCTTTTTCCTGCTCCTCTTAGCATGATAAACAAGATTCAAAGAGAGTGAGATGCCAGCTCCTTTCATTCAGTCAGTAGCTTCAATCATTTCTGGACGTTTTTCAATGGCAAAAATCAATGAATATTGTAAATGCACAAACAGTAATTTCTCCACATTGCAAGGTGCAATTCTGAATTTTTTTGCTTTTTCTTGCTCCTCTTAGCATGATAAAGAAGAATCAAAGAGAGTGAGATGCCAGCTCCTTTCATTCAGTCAGTAGCTTCAATCATTTCTGGATGTTTTTCAATGGCAAAAATCAATGAATATTGTAAATGCACAGACAGTAATTTCTCCGCATTGCAAGGTGCAATTCTGAAATTTTTTGCTTTTTCCTGCTCCTCTTAGCATGATAAAGAAGATTCAAAGAGAGTGAGATGCCAGCTCCTTTCATTCAGTCAGTAGATTCAAACATTTCTGGACGTTTTTCAATGGCAAAAATCAATGAATATTGTAAATGCACAAACAGTAATTTCTCCGCATTGCAAGGTGCAATTCTGAATTTTTTTGCTTTTTCCTGCTCCTCTTAGCATGATAAAGAAGATTCAAAGAGAGTGAGATGCCAGCTCCTTTCATTCAGTCAGTAGCTTCAAACATTTCTGGTATATGAATAACATGATGTTTTTCAATGGCAAAAATCAATGAATATTGTAAATGCACAAGCAGTAATTTCTCCGCATTGCAAGGTGCAATTCTGAAATTTTTTGCTTTTTCCTGCTCCTCTTATCATGATAAAGAAGATTCAAAGAGAGTGAGATGCCAGCTCCTTTCATTCAGTCAGTAGCTTCAAACATTTCTGGTATATGAATAACATGATGTTTTTCAATGGCAAAAATCAATGAATATTGTAAATGCACAAACAGTAATTTCTCCGCATTGCAAGGTGCAATTCTGAAATTTTTTGCTTTTTCCTGCTCCTCTTAGCTTGATAAAGAAGATTCAAAGAGAGTGAGATGCCAGCTCCTTTCATTCAGTCAGTAGCTTCAATCATTTCTGGTATATGAATAACATGATGTTTTTCAATGGCAAAAATCAATGAATATTGTAAATGCACAAACAGTAATTTCTCCGCATTGCAAGGTGCAATTCTGAAATTTTTTGCTTTTTCCTGCTCCTCTTAGCATGATAAAGAAGATTCAAAGAGAGTGAGATGCCAGCTCCTTTCATTCAGTCAGTAGCTTCAATCATTTCTGGACGTTTTTCAATGGCAAAAATCATTGAATATTGTAAATGCACAAACAGTAATTTCTCCGCATTGCAAGGTGCAATTCTGAAATTTTTTGCTTTTTCCTGCTCCTCTTAGCATGATAAAGAAGAATCAAAGAGAGTGAGATGCCAGCTCCTTTCATTCAGTCAGTAGCTTCAATCATTTCTGGACGTTTTTCAATGGCAAAAATCAATGAATATTGTAAATGCACAGACAGTAATTTCTCCGCATTGCAAGGTGCAATTCTGAAATTTTTTGCTTTTTCCTGCTCCTCTTAGCATGATAAAGAAGATTCAAAGAGAGTGAGATGCCAGCTCCTTTCATTCAGTCAGTAGCTTCAAACATTTCTGGTATATGAATAACATGATGTTTTTCAATGGCAAAAATCAATGAATATTGTAAATGCACAAACAGTAATTACTCCACATTGCAAGGTGCAATTCTGAAATTTTTTGCTTTTTCCTGCTCCTCTTAGCATGATAAAGAAGATTCAAAGAGAGTGAGATGCCAGCTCCTTTCATTCAGTCAGTAGCTTCAATCATTTCTGGACGTTTTTCAATGGCAAAAATCAATGAATATTGTAAATGCACAAACAGTAATTTCTCCGCATTGCAAGGTGCAATTCTGAATTTTTTTGCTTTTTCCTGCTCCTCTTAGCATGATAAAGAAGATTCAAAGAGAGTGAGATGCCAGCTCCTTTCATTCAGTCAGTAGCTTCAAACATTTCTGGTATATGAATAACATGATGTTTTTCAATGGCAAAAATCAATAAATATTGTAAATGCACAAGCAGTAATTTCTCCGCATTGCAAGGTGCAATTCTGAAATTTTTTGCTTTTTCCTGCTCCTCTTATCATGATAAAGAAGATTCAAAGAGAGTGAGATGCCAGCTCCTTTCATTCAGTCAGTAGCTTCAAACATTTCTGGTATATGAATAACATGATGTTTTTCAATGGCAAAAATCAATGAATATTGTAAATGCACAAACAGTAATTTCTCCGCATTGCATGGTGCAATTCTGAAATTTTTTGCTTTTTCCTGCTCCTCTTAGCATGATAAAGAAGATTCAAAGAGAGTGAGATGCCAGCTCCTTTCATTCAGTCAGTAGCTTCAATCATTTCTGGTATATGAATAACATGATGTTTTTCAATGGCAAAAATCAATGAATATTGTAAATGCACAAACAGTAATTTCTCCGCATTGCAAGGTGCAATTCTGAAATTTTTTGCTTTTTCCTGCTCCTCTTAGCATGATAAAGAAGATTCAAAGAGAGTGAGATGCCAGCTCCTTTCATTCAGTCAGTAGCTTCAATCATTTCTGGACGTTTTTCAATGGCAAAAATCAATGAATATTGTAAATGCACAAACAGTAATTTCTCCACATTGCAAGGTGCAATTCTGAAATTTTTTGCTTTTTCCTGCTCCTCTTAGCATGATAAAGAAGAATCAAAGAGAGTGAGATGCCAACTCCTTTCATTCAGTCAGTAGCTTCAATCATTTCTGGACGTTTTTCAATGGCAAAAATCAATGAATATTGTAAATGCACAGACAGTAATTTCTCCGCATTGCAAGGTGCAATTCTGAAATTTTTTGCTTTTTCCTGCTCCTCTTTGCATGATAAAGAAGATTCAAAGAGAGTGAGATGCCAGCTCCTTTCATTCAGTCAGTATCTTCAAACATTTCTGGTATATGAATAACATGATGTTTTTCAATGGCAAAAATCAATGAATATTGTAAGTGCACAAACAGTAATTACTCCACATTGCAAGGTGCAATTCTGAAATTTTTTGCTTTTTCCTGCTCCTCTTAGCATGATAAAGAAGATTCAAAGAGAGTGAGATGCCAGCTCCTTTCATTCAGTCAGTAGCTTCAATCATTTCTGGACGTTTTTCAATGGCAAAAATCAATGAATATTGTAAATGCACAAACAGTAATTTCTCCGCATTGCAAGGTGCAATTCTGAAATTTTTTGCTTTTTCCTGCTCCTCTTAGCATGATAAAGAAGATTCAAAGAGAGTGAGATGCCAGCTCCTTTCATTCAGTCAGTAGCTTCAATCATTTCTGGTATATGAATAACATGATGTTTTTCAATGGCAAAAATCAATGAATATTGTAAATGCACAAACAGTAATTTCTCCGCATTGCAAGGTGCAATTCTGAAATTTTTTGCTTTTTCCTGCTCCTCTTAGCATGATAAAGAAGATTCAAAGAGAGTGAGATGCCAGCTCCTTTCATTCAGTCAGTAGCTTCAATCATTTCTGGACGTTTTTCAATGTCAAAAATCAATGAATATTGTAAATGCACAAACAGTAATTTCTCCGCATTGCAAGGTGCAATTCTGAAATTTTTTGCTTTTTCCTGCTCCTCTTAGCATGATAAAGAAGAATCAAAGAGAGTGAGATGCCAGCTCCTTTCATTCAGTCAGTAGTTTCAATCATTTCTGGACGTTTTTCAATGGCAAAAATCAATGAATATTGTAAATGCACAGACAGTAATTTCTCCGCATTGCAAGGTGCAATTCTGAAATTTTTTGCTTTTTCCTGCTCCTCTTAGCATGATAAAGAAGATTCAAAGAGAGTGAGATGCCAGCTCCTTTCATTCAGTCAGTAGCTTCAAACATTTCTGGTATATGAATAACATGATGTTTTTCAATGGCAAAAATCAATGAATATTGTAAATGCACAAACAGTAATTACTCCACATTGCAAGGTGCAATTCTGAAATTTTTTGCTTTTTCCTGCTCCTCTTAGCATGATAAAGAAGATTCAAAGAGAGTGAGATGCCAGCTCCTTTCATTCAGTCAGTAGCTTCAAACATTTCTGGTATATGAATAACATGATGTTTTTCAATGGCAAAAATCAATGAATATTGTAAATGCACAAGCAGTAATTTCTCCGCATTGCAAGGTGCAATTCTGAAATTTTTTGCTTTTTCCTGCTCCTCTTATCATGATAAAGAAGATTCAAAGAGAGTGAGATGCCAGCTCCTTTCATTCAGTCAGTAGCTTCAAACATTTCTGGTATATGAATAACATGATGTTTTTCAATGGCAAAAATCAATGAATATTGTAAATGCACAAACAGTAATTTCTCCGCATTGCAAGGTGCAATTCTGAAATTTTTTGCTTTTTCCTGCTCCTCTTAGCATGATAAAGAAGATTCAAAGAGAGTGAGATGCCAGCTCCTTTCATTCAGTCAGTAGCTTCAATCATTTCTGGACGTTTTTCAATGGCAAAAATCAATGAATATTGTAAATGCACAAACAGTAATTTCTCCACATTGCAAGGTGCAATTCTGAAATTTTTTGCTTTTTCCTGCTCCTCTTAGCATGATAAAGAAGAATCAAAGAGAGTGAGATGCCAACTCCTTTCATTCAGTCAGTAGCTTCAATCATTTCTGGACGTTTTTCAATGGCAAAAATCAATGAATATTGTAAATGCACAGACAGTAATTTCTCCGCATTGCAAGGTGCAATTCTGAAATTTTTTGCTTTTTCCTGCTCCTCTTGGCATGATAAAGAAGATTCAAAGAGAGTGAGATGCCAGCTCCTTTCATTCAGTCAGTATCTTCAAACATTTCTGGTATATGAATAACATGATGTTTTTCAGTGGCAAAAATCAATGAATATTGTAAATGCACAAACAGTAATCACTCCACATTGCAAGGTGCAATTCTGAAATTTTTTGCTTTTTCCTGCTCCTCTTAGCATGATAAAGAAGATTCAAAGAGAGTGAGATGCCAGCTCCTTTCATTCAGTCAGTAGCTTCAATCATTTCTGGACGTTTTTCAATGGCAAAAATCAATGAATATTGTAAATGCACAAACAGTAATTTCTCCGCATTGCAAGGTGCAATTCTGAATTTTTTTGCTTTTTCCTGCTCCTCTTAGCATGATAAAGAAGATTCAAAGAGAGTGAGATGCCAGCTCCTTTCATTCAGTCAGTAGCTTCAAACATTTCTGGTATATGAATAACATGATGTTTTTCAATGGCAAAAATCAATGAATATTGTAAATGCACAAGCAGTAATTTCTCCGCATTGCAAGGTGCAATTCTGAAATTTTTTGCTTTTTCCTGCTCCTCTTATCATGATAAAGAAGATTCAAAGAGAGTGAGATGCCAGCTCCTTTCATTCAGTCAGTAGCTTCAAACATTTCTGGTATATGAATAACATGATGTTTTTCAATGGCAAAAATCAATGAATATTGTAAATGCACAAACAGTAATTTCTCCGCATTGCAAGGTGCAATTCTGAAATTTTTTGCTTTTTCCTGCTCCTCTTAGCATGATAAAGAAGATTCAAAGAGAGTGAGATGCCAGCTCCTTTCATTCAGTCAGTAGCTTCAATCATTTCTGGTATATGAATAACATGATGTTTTTCAATGGCAAAAATCAATGAATATTGTAAATGCACAAACAGTAATTTCTCCGCATTGCAAGGTGCAATTCTGAAATTTTTTGCTTTTTCCTGCTCCTCTTAGCATGATAAAGAAGATTCAAAGAGAGTGAGATGCCAGCTCCTTTCATTCAGTCAGTAGCTTCAATCATTTCTGGTATATGAATAACATGATGTTTTTCAATGGCAAAAATCAATGAATATTGTAAATGCACAAACAGTAATTTCTCAGCTTTGCAAGGTGCAATTCTGAAATTTTTTGCTTTTTCCTGCTCCTCTTAGCATGATAAAGAAGATTCAAAGAGAGTGAGATGCCAGCTCCTTTCATTCAGTCAGTAGCTTCAATCATTTCTGGACGTTTTTCGATGGCAAAAATCATTGAATATTGTAAATGCACAAACAGTAATTTCTCCGCATTGCAAGGTGCAATTCTGAAATTTTTTGCTTTTTCCTGCTCCTCTTAGCATGATAAACAAGATTCAAAGAGAGTGAGATGCCAGCTCCTTTCATTCAGTCAGTAGCTTCAATCATTTCTGGACGTTTTTCAATGGCAAAAATCAATGAATATTGTAAATGCACAAACAGTAATTTCTCCGCATTGCAAGGTGTAATTCTGAAATTTTTTGCTTTTTCCTGCTCCTCTTAGCATGATAAAGAAGATTCAAAGAGAGTGAGATGCCAGCTCCTTTCATTCAGTCAGTAGCTTCAAACATTTCTGGTATATGAATAACATGATGTTTTTCAATGGCAAAAATCAATGAATATTGTAAATGCACAAACAGTAATTTCTCCGCATTGCAAGGTGCAATTCTGAAATTTTTTGCTTTTTCCTGCTCCTCTTATCATGATAAAGAAGATTCAAAGAGAGTGAGATGCCAGCTCCTTTCATTCAGTCAGTAGCTTCAATCATTTCTGGACGTTTTTCAATGGCAAAAATCAATGAATATTGTAAATGCACAAACATTCATTTCTCCGCATTGCAAGGTGCAATTCTGAAATTTTTTGCTTTTTCCTGCTCCTCTTAGCATGATAAAGAAGATTCAAAGAGAGTGAGATGCCAGCTCCTTTCATTCAGTCAGTAGCTTCAAACATTTCTGGTATATGAATAACATGATGTTTTTCAATGGCAAAAATCAATGAATATTGTAAATGCACAAACAGTAATTTCTCCGCATTGCAAGGTGCAATTCTGAAATTTTTTGCTTTTTCCTGCTCCTCTTAGCATGATAAAGAAGATTCAAAGAGAGTGAGATGCCAGCTCCTTTCATTCAGTCAGTAGCTTCAATCATTTCTGGACGTTTTTCAATGGCAAAAATCAATGAATATTGTAAATGCACAAACAGTAATTTCTCCGCATTGCAAGGTGCAATTCTGAAATTTTTTGCTTTTTCCTGCTCCTCTTAGCATGATAAAGAAGATTCAAAGAGAGTGAGATGCCAGCTCCTTTCATTCAGTCAGTAGCTTCAATCATTTCTGGATGTTTTTCAATGGCAAAAATAAATGAATATTGTAAATGCACAAACAGTAATTTCTCCGCATTGCAAGGTGCAATTCTGAAATTTTTTGCTTTTTCCTGCTCCTCTTACCATGATAAAGAAGATTCAAAGAGAGTGAGATGCCAGCTCCTTTCATTCAGTCAGTAGCTTCAAACATTTCTGGTATATGAATAACATGATGTTTTTCAATGGCAAAAATCAATGAATATTGTAAATGCACAAACAGTAATTTCTCCGCATTGCAAGGTGCAATTCTGAAATTTTTTGCTTTTTCCTGCTCCTCTTAGAATGATAAAGAAGATTCAAAGAGAGTGAGATGCCAGCTCCTTTCATTCAGTCAGTAGCTTCAATCATTTCTGGACGTTTTTCAATGGCAAAAATCAATGAATATTGTAAATGCACAAACAGTAATTTCTCCACATTGCAAGTTGCAATTCTGAAATTTTTTGCTTTTTCCTGCTCCTCTTAGCATGATAAAGAAGATTCAAAGAGAGTGAGATGCCAGCTCCTTTCATTCAGTCAGTAGCTTCAATCATTTCTGGACGTTTTTCAATGGCAAAAATCAATGAATATTGTAAATGCACAAACAGTAATTTCTCCGCATTGCAAGGTGTAATTCTGAAATTTTTTGCTTTTTCCTGCTCCTCTTAGCATGATAAAGAAGATTCAAAGAGAGTGAGATGCCAGCTCCTTTCATTCAGTCAGTAGCTTCAAACATTTCTGGAATATGAATAACATGATGTTTTTCAATGGCAAAAATCAATGAATATTGTAAATGCACAGACAGTAATTTCTCCGCATTGCAAGGTGCAATTCTGAAATTTTTTGCTTTTTCCTGCTCCTCTTAGCATGATAAAGAAGATTCAAAGAGAGTGAGATGCCAGCTCCTTTCATTCAGTCAGTAGATTCAAACATTTCTGGACGTTTTTCAATGGCAAAAATCAATGAATATTGTAAATGCACAAACAGTAATTTCTCCGCATTGCAAGGTGCAATTCTGAAATTTTTTGCTTTTTCCTGCTCCTCTTATCATGATAAAGAAGATTCAAAGAGAGTGAGATGCCAGCTCCTTTCATTCAGTCAGTAGCTTCAAACATTTCTGGTATATGAATAACATGATGTTTTTCAATGGCAAAAATCAATGAATATTGTAAATGCACAAACAGTAATTTCTCCGCATTGCAAGGTGCAATTCTGAAATTTTTTGCTTTTTCCTGCTCCTCTTAGCATGATAAAGAAGATTCAAAGAGAGTGAGATGCCAGCTCCTTTCATTCAGTCAGTAGCTTCAATCATTTCTGGTATATGAATAACATGATGTTTTTCAATGGCAAAAATCAATGAATATTGTAAATGCACAAACAGTAATTTCTCCGCATTGCAAGGTGCAATTCTGAAATTTTTTGCTTTTTCCTGCTCCTCTTAGCATGATAAAGAAGATTCAAAGAGAGTGAGATGCCAGCTCCTTTCATTCAGTCAGTAGCTTCAATCATTTCTGGACGTTTTTCAATGGCAAAAATCATTGAATATTGTAAATGCACAAACAGTAATTTCTCCGCATTGCAAGGTGCAATTCTGAAATTTTTTGCTTTTTCCTGCTCCTCTTAGCAGGATAAACAAGATTCAAAGAGAGTGAGATGCCAGCTCCTTTCATTCAGTCAGCAGCTTCAATCATTTCTGGACGTTTTTCAATGGCAAAAATCAATGAATATTGTAAATGCACAAACAGTAATTTCTCCGCATTGCAAGGTGCAATTCTGAAATTTTTTGCTTTTTCCTGCTCCTCTTAGCATGATAAAGAAGATTCAAAGAGAGTGAGATGCCAGCTCCTTTCATTCAGTCAGTAGCTTCAATCATTTCTGGACGTTTTTCAATGGCAAAAATCAATGATTATTGTAAATGCACAAACAGTAATTTCTCCGCATTGCAAGGTGCAATTCTGAAATTTTTTGCTTTTTCCTGCTCCTATTAGCATGATAAACAAGATTCAAAGAGAGTGAGATGCCAGCTCCTTTCATTCAGTCAGTAGCTTCAATCATTTCTGGACGTTTTTCAATGGCAAAAATCAATGAATATTGTAAATGCACAAACAGTAATTTCTCCGCATTGCAAGGTGCAATTCTGAAATTTTTTGCTTTTTCCTGCTCCTCTTAGCATGATAAAGAAGATTCAAAGAGAGTGAGATGCCAGCTCCTTTCATTCAGTCAGTAGCTTCAAACATTTCTGGTATATGAATAACATGATGTTTTTCAATGGCAAAAATCAATGAATATTGTAAATGCACAAACAGTAATTTCTCCGCATTGCAAGGTGCAATTCTGAAATTTTTTGCTTTTTCCTGCTCCTCTTAGCATGATAAAGAAGATTCAAAGAGAGTGAGATGCCAGCTCCTTTCATTCAGTCAGTAGCTTCAATCATTTCTGGACGTTTTTCAATGGCAAAAATCAATGAATATTGTAAATGCACAAACAGTAATTTCTCCGCATTGCAAGGTGCAATTCTGAAATTTTTTGCTTTTTCCTGCTCCTCTTAGCATGATAAAGAAGATTCAAAGAGAGTGAGATGCCAGCTCCTTTCATTCAGTCAGTAGCTTCAATCATTTATGGACGTTTTTCAATGGCAAAAATCAATGAATATTGTAAATGCACAAACAGTAATTTCTCCGCATTGCAAGGTGCAATTCTGAATTTTTTTGCTTTATCCTGCTCCTCTTAGCATGATAAAGAAGATTCAAAGAGAGTGAGATGCCAGCTCCTTTCATTCAGTCAGTAGCTTCAAACATTTCTGGTATATGAATAACATGATGTTTTTCAATGGCAAAAATCAATGAATATTGTAAATGCACAAACAGTAATTTCTCCGCATTGCAAGGTGCAATTCTGAAATTTTTTGCTTTTTCCTGCTCCTCTTATCATGATAAAGAAGATTCAAAGAGAGTGAGATGCCAGCTCCTTTCATTCAGTCAGTAGCTTCAAACATTTCTGGTATATGAATAACATGATGTTTTTCAATGGCAAAAATCAATGAATATTGTAAATGCACAAACAGTAATTTCTCCGCATTGCAAGGTGCAATTCTGAAATTTTTTGCTTTTTCCTGCTCCTCTTAGCATGATAAAGAAGATTCAAAGAGAGTGAGATGCCAGCTCCTTTCATTCAGTGAGTAGCTTCAATCATTTCTGGTATATGAATAACATGATGTTTTTCAATGGCAAAAATCAATGAATATTGTAAATGCACAAACAGTAATTTCTCCGCATTGCAAGGTGCAATTCTGAAATTTTTTGCTTTTTCCTGCTCCTCTTAGCATGATAAAGAAGATTCAAAGAGAGTGAGATGCCAGCTCCTTTCATTCAGTCAGTAGCTTCAATCATTTCTGGACGTTTTTCAATGGCAAAAATCATTGAATATTGTAAATGCACAAACAGTAATTTCTCCGCATTGCAAGGTGCAATTCTGAAATTTTTTGCTTTTTCCTGCTCCTCTTAGCAGGATAAACAAGATTCAAAGAGAGTGAGATGCCAGCTCCTTTCATTCAGTCAGTAGCTTCAATCATTTCTGGACGTTTTTCAATGGCAAAAATCAATGAATATTGTAAATGCACAAACAGTAATTTCTCCGCATTGCAAGGTGCAATTCTGAAATTTTTTGCTTTTTCCTGCTCCTCTTAGCATGATAAAGAAGATTCAAAGAGAGTGAGATGCCAGCTCCTTTCATTCAGTCAGTAGCTTCAATCATTTCTGGACGTTTTTCAATGGCAAAAATCAATGAATATTGTAAATGCACAAACAGTAATTTCTCCGCATTGCAAGGTGCAATTCTGAAATTTTTTGCTTTTTCCTGCTCCTATTAGCATGATAGACAAGATTCAAAGAGAGTGAGATGCCAGCTCCTTTCATTCAGTCAGTAGCTTCAATCATTTCTGGACGTTTTTCAATGGCAAAAATCAATGAATATTGTAAATGCACAAACAGTAATTTCTCCGCATTGCAAGGTGCAATTCTGAAATTTTTTGCTTTTTCCTGCTCCTCTTAGCATGATAAAGAAGATTCAAAGAGAGTGAGATGCCAGCTCCTTTCATTCAGTCAGTAGCTTCAATCATTTCTGGACGTTTTTCAATGGCAAAAATCAATGAATATTGTAAATGCACAAACAGTAATTTCTCCGCATTGCAAGGTGCAATTCTGAAATTTTTTGCTTTTTCCTGCTCCTCTTAGCATGATAAAGAAGATTCAAAGAGAGTGAGATGCCAGCTCCTTTCATTCAGTCAGTAGCTTCAATCATTTCTGGACGTTTTTCAATGGCAAAAATCAATGAATATTGTAAATGCACAAACAGTAATTTCTCCGCATTGCAAGGTGCAATTCTGAAATTTTTTGCTTTTTCCTGCTCCTCTTACCATGATAAAGAAGATTCAAAGAGAGTGAGATGCCAGCTCCTTTCATTCAGTCAGTAGCTTCAAACATTTCTGGTATATGAATAACATGATGTTTTTCAATGGCAAAAATCAATGAATATTGTAAATGCACAAACAGTAATTTCTCCGCATTGCAAGGTGCAATTCTGAAATTTTTTGCTTTTTCCTGCTCCTCTTAGCATGATAAAGAAGATTCAAAGAGAGTGAGATGCCAGCTCCTTTCATTCAGTCAGTAGCTTCAATCATTTCTGGACGTTTTTCAATGGCAAAAATCAATGAATATTGTAAATGCACAAACAGTAA
Organism: Phyllobates terribilis; assembly: GCF_046119375.1. Taxonomy (NCBI): domain Eukaryota; kingdom Metazoa; phylum Chordata; class Amphibia; order Anura; family Dendrobatidae; genus Phyllobates; species Phyllobates terribilis. The sequence goes on from NW_027362893.1 coordinate 652,132, forward strand.
TTTCTCCACATTGCAAGTTGCAATTCTGAAATTTTTTGCTTTTTCCTGCTCCTCTTAGCATGATAAAGAAGATTCAAAGAGAGTGAGATGCCAGCTCCTTTCATTCAGTCAGTAGCTTCAATCATTTCTGGACGTTTTTCAATGGCAAAAATCAATGAATATTGTAAATGCACAAACAGTAATTTCTCCGCATTGCAAGGTGTAATTCTGAAATTTTTTGCTTTTTCCTGCTCCTCTTAGCATGATAAAGAAGATTCAAAGAGAGTGAGATGCCAGCTCCTTTCATTCAGTCAGTAGCTTCAAACATTTCTGGTATATGAATAACATGATGTTTTTCAATGGCAAAAATCAATGAATATTGTAAATGCACAAACAGTAATTTCTCCGCATTGCAAGGTGCAATTCTGAAATTTTTTGCTTTTTCCTGCTCCTCTTAGCATGATAAAGAAGATTCAAAGAGAGTGAGATGCCAGCTCCTTTCATTCAGTCAGTAGCTTCAATCATTTCTGGACGTTTTTCAATGGCAAAAATCAATGAATATTGTAAATGCACAAACAGTAATTTCTCCACATTGCAAGGTGCAATTCTGAAATTTTTTGCTTTTTCTTGCTCCTCTTAGCATGATAAAGAAGAATCAAAGAGAGTGAGATGCCAGCTCCTTTCATTCAGTCAGTAGCTTCAATCATTTCTGGATGTTTTTCAATGGCAAAAATCAATGAATATTGTAAATGCACAGACAGTAATTTCTCCGCATTGCAAGGTGCAATTCTGAAATTTTTTGCTTTTTCCTGCTCCTCTTAGCATGATAAGGAAGATTCAAAGAGAGTGAGATGCCAGCTCCTTTCATTCAGTCAGTAGATTCAAACATTTCTGGACGTTTTTCAATGGCAAAAATCAATGAATATTGTAAATGCACAAACAGTAATTTCTCCGCATTGCAAGGTGCAATTCTGAAATTTTTTGCTTTTTCCTGCTCCTCTTACCATGATAAAGAAGATTCAAAGAGAGTGAGATGCCAGCTCCTTTCATTCAGTCAGTAGCTTCAAACATTTCTGGTATATGAATAACATGATGTTTTTCAATGGCAAAAATCAATGAATATTGTAAATGCACAAACAGTAATTTCTCCGCATTGCAAGGTGCAATTCTGAAATTTTTTGCTTTTTCCTGCTCCTCTTAGCATGATAAAGAAGATTCAAAGAGAGTGAGATGCCAGCTCCTTTCATTCAGTCAGTAGCTTCAATCATTTCTGGACATTTTTCAATGGCAAAAATCAATGAATATTGTAAATGCACAAACAGTAATTTCTCCACATTGCAAGTTGCAATTCTGAAATTTTTTGCTTTTTCCTGCTCCTCTTAGCATGATAAAGAAGATTCAAAGAGAGTGAGATGCCAGCTCCTTTCATTCAGTCAGTAGCTTCAATCATTTCTGGACGTTTTTCAATGGCAAAAATCAATGAATATTGTAAATGCACAAACAGTAATTTCTCCGCATTGCAAGGTGTAATTCTGAAATTTTTTGCTTTTTCCTGCTCCTCTTAGCATGATAAAGAAGATTCAAAGAGAGTGAGATGCCAGCTCCTTTCATTCAGTCAGTAGCTTCAAACATTTCTGGTATATGAATAACATGATGTTTTTCAATGGCAAAAATCAATGAATATTGTAAATGCACAAACAGTAATTTCTCCGCATTGCAAGGTGCAATTCTGAAATTTTTTGCTTTTTCCTGCTCCTCTTAGCATGATAAAGAAGATTCAAAGAGAGTGAGATGCCAGCTCCTTTCATTCAGTCAGTAGCTTCAATCATTTCTGGACGTTTTTCAATGGCAAAAATCAATGAATATTGTAAATGCACAAACAGTAATTTCTCCACATTGCAAGGTGCAATTCTGAAATTTTTTGCTTTTTCTTGCTCCTCTTAGCATGATAAAGAAGAATCAAAGAGAGTGAGATGCCAGCTCCTTTCATTCAGTCAGTAGCTTCAATCATTTCTGGATGTTTTTCAATGGCAAAAATCAATGAATATTGTAAATGCACAGACAGTAATTTCTCCGCATTGCAAGGTGCAATTCTGAAATTTTTTGCTTTTTCCTGCTCCTCTTAGCATGATAAGGAAGATTCAAAGAGAGTGAGATGCCAGCTCCTTTCATTCAGTCAGTAGATTCAAACATTTCTGGACGTTTTTCAATGGCAAAAATCAATGAATATTGTAAATGCACAAACAGTAATTTCTCCGCATTGCAAGGTGCAATTCTGAATTTTTTTGCTTTTTCCTGCTCCTCTTAGCATGATAAAGAAGATTCAAAGAGAGTGAGATGCCAGCTCCTTTCATTCAGTCAGTAGCTTCAAACATTTCTGGTATATGAATAACATGATGTTTTTCAATGGCAAAAATCAATGAATATTGTAAATGCACAAACAGTAATTTCTCCGCATTGCAAGGTGCAATTCTGAAATTTTTTGCTTTTTCCAGCTCCTCTTAGCATGATAAAGAAGATTCAAAGAGAGTGAGATGCCAGCTCCTTTCATTCAGTCAGTAGCTTCAATCATTTCTGGTATATGAATAACATGATGTTTTTCAATGGCAAAAATCAATGAATATTGTAAATGCACAAACAGTAATTTCTCCGCATTGCAAGGTGCAATTCTGAAATTTTTTGCTTTTTCCTGCTCCTCTTAGCATGATAAAGAAGATTCAAAGAGAGTGAGATGCCAGCTCCTTTCATTCAGTCAGTAGCTTCAATCATTTCTGGAAGTTTTTCAATGGCAAAAATCATTGAATATTGTAAATGCACAAACAGTAATTTCTCCGCATTGCAAGGTGCAATTCTGAAATTTTTTGCTTTTTCCTGCTCCTCTTAGCATGATAAAGAAGAATCAAAGAGAGTGAGATGCCAGCTCCTTTCATTCAGTCAGTAGCTTCAATCATTTCTGGACGTTTTTCAATGGCAAAAATCAATGAATATTGTAAATGCACAGACAGTAATTTCTCCGCATTGCAAGGTGCAATTCTGAATTTTTTTGCTTTTTCCTGCTCCTCTTAGCATGATAAAGAAGATTCAAAGAGAGTGAGATGCCAGCTCCTTTCATTCAGTCAGTAGCTTCAAACATTTCTGGTATATGAATAAGATGATGTTTTTCAATGGCAAAAATCAATGAATATTGTAAATGCACAAACAGAAATTTCTCCGCATTGCAAGGTGCAATTCTGAAATTTTTTGCTTTTTCCTGCTCCTCTTAGCATGATAAAGAAGATTCAAAGAGAGTGAGATGCCAGCTCCTTTCATTCAGTCAGTAGCTTCAATCATTTCTGGACGTTTTTCAATGGCAAAGATCAATGAATATTGTAAATGCACAAACAGTAATTTCTCCGCATTGCAAGGTGCAATTCTGAAATTTTTTGCTTTTTCCTGCTCCTCTTAGCATGATAAAGAAGATTCAAAGAGAGTGAGATGCCAGTTCCTTTCATTCAGTCAGTAGCTTCAAACATTTCTGGTATATGAATAACATGATGTTTTTCAATGGCAAAAATCAATGAATATTGTAAATGCACAAACAGTAATTTCTCCGCATTGCAAGGTGCAATTCTGAAATTTTTTGTTTTTTCCTGCTCCTCTTAGCATGATAAAGAAGATTCAAAGAGAGTGAGATGCCAGCTCCTTTCATTCAGGCAGTAGCTTCAATAATTTCTGGACGTTTTTCAATGGCAAAAATCATTGAACATTGTAAATGCACAAACAGTAATTTCTCCGCATTGCAAGGTGCAATTCTTAAATTTTTTGCTTTTTCCTGCTCCTCTTAGCATGATAAAGAAGATTCAAAGAGAATGAGATGCCAGCTCCTTTCATTCAGTCAGTAGCTTCAATCATTTCTGGTATATGAATAACATGATGTTTTTCAATGGCAAAAATCAATGAATATTGTAAATGCACAAACAGTAATTTCTCCGCATTGCAAGGTGCAATTCTGAAATTTTTTGCTTTTTCCTGCTCCTCTTAGCATGATAAAGAAGATTCAAAGAGAGTGAGATGCCAGCTCCTTTCATTCAGTCAGTAGCTTCAATCATTTCTGGACGTTTTTCAATGGCAAAAATCAATGAATATTGTAAATGCACAAACAGTAAATTCTCCGCATTGCAAGGTGCAATTATGAAATTTTTTACTTTTTCCTGCTCCTCTTAGCATGATAAACAAGATTCAAAGAGAGTGAGATGCCAGCTCCTTTCATTCAGTCAGTAGCTTCAAACATTTCTGGTATATGAATAACATGATGTTTTTCAATGGCAAAAATCAATGAATATTGTAAATGCACAAACAGTAATTTCTCCACATTGCAAGGTGCAATTCTGAATTTTTTTGCTTTTTCCTGCTCCTCTTAGCATGATAAAGAAGATTCAAAGAGAGTGAGATGCCAGCTCCTTTCATTCAGTCAGTAGCTTCAATCATTTCTGGACGTTTTTCAATGGCAAAAATCAATAAATATTGTAAATGCACAAACAGTAATTTCTCCGAATTGCAAGGTGCAATTCTGAATTTTTTTGCTTTTTCCTGCTCCTCTTAGCATGATAAAGAAGATTCAAAGAGAGTGAGATGCCAGCTCCTTTCATTCAGTCAGTAGCTTCAAACATTTCTGGTATATGAATAACATGATGTTTTTCAATGGCAAAAATCAATGAATATTGTAAATGCACAAACAGTAATTTCTCCGCATTGCAAGGTGCAATTCTGAAATTTTTTGCTTTTTCCTGCTCCTCTTATCATGATAAAGAAGATTCAAAGAGAGTGAGATGCCAGCTCCTTTCATTCAGTCAGTAGCTTCAAACATTTCTGGTATATGAATAACATGATGTTTTTCAATGGCAAAAATCAATGAGTATTGTAAATGCACAAACAGTAATTTCTCCGCATTGCAAGGTGCAATTCTGAAATTTTTTGCTTTTTCCTGCTCCTCTTAGCATGATAAAGAAGATTCAAGGAGAGTGAGATGCCAGCTCCTTTCATTCAGTCAGTAGCTTCAATCATTTCTGGTATATGAATAACATGATGTTTTTCAATGGCAAAAATCAATGAATATTGTAAATGCACAAACAGTAATTTCTCCGCATTGCAAGGTGCAATTCTGAAATTTTTTGCTTTTTCCTGCTCCTCTTAGCATGATAAACAAGATTCAAAGAGAGTGAGATGCCAGCTCCTTTCATTCAGTCAGTAGCTTCAATCATTTCTGGACGTTTTTCAATGGCAAAAATCAATGAATATTGTAAATGCACAAACAGTAATTTCTCCGCATTGCAAGGTGCAATTCTGAAATTTTTTGCTTTTTCCTGCTCCTCTTAGTATGATAAAGAAGATTCAAAGAGAGTGAGATGCCAGCTCCTTTCATTCAGTCAGTAGCTTCAATCATTTCTGGACGTTTTTCAATGGCAAAAATCAATGAATATTGTAAATGCACAAACAGTAATTTCTCCGCATTGCAAGGTGCAATTCTGAAATTTTTTGCTTTTTCCTGCTCCTCTTACCATGATAAAGAAGATTCAAAGAGAGTGAGATGCCAGCTCCTTTCATTCAGTCAGTAGCTTCAAACATTTCTGGTATATGAATAACATGATGTTTTTCAATGGCAAAAATCAATGAATATTGTAAATGCACAAACAGTAATTTCTCCGCATTGCAAGGTGCAATTCTGAAATTTTTTGCTTTTTCCTGCTCCTCTTAGCATGATAAAGAAGATTCAAAGAGAGTGAGATGCCAGCTCCTTTCATTCAGTCAGTAGCTTGAATCATTTCTGGATGTTTTTCAATGGCAAAAATCAATGAATATTGTAAATGCACAAACAGTAATTTCTCCACATTGCAAGTTGCAATTCTGAAATTTTTTGCTTTTTCCTGCTCCTCTTAGCATGATAAAGAAGATTGAAAGAGAGTGAGATGCCAGCTCCTTTCATTCAGTCAGTAGCTTCAATCATTTCTGGACGTTTTTCAATGGCAAAAATCAATGAATATTGTAAATGCACAAACAGTAATTTCTCCGCATTGCAAGGTGTAATTCTGAAATTTTTTGCTTTTTCCTGCTCCTCTTAGCATGATAAAGAAGATTCAAAGAGAGTGAGATGCCAGCTCCTTTCATTCAGTCAGTAGCTTCAAACATTTCTGGTATATGAATAACATGATGTTTTTCAATGGCAAAAATCAATGAATATTGTAAATGCACAAACAGTAATTTCTCCGCATTGCAAGGTGCAATTCTGAAATTTTTTGCTTTTTCCTGCTCCTCTTAGCATGATAAACAAGATTCAAAGAGAGTGAGATGCCAGCTCCTTTCATTCAGTCAGTAGCTTCAATCATTTCTGGACGTTTTTCAATGGCAAAAATCAATGAATATTGTAAATGCACAAACAGTAATTTCTCCACATTGCAAGGTGCAATTCTGAATTTTTTTGCTTTTTCTTGCTCCTCTTAGCATGATAAAGAAGAATCAAAGAGAGTGAGATGCCAGCTCCTTTCATTCAGTCAGTAGCTTCAATCATTTCTGGATGTTTTTCAATGGCAAAAATCAATGAATATTGTAAATGCACAGACAGTAATTTCTCCGCATTGCAAGGTGCAATTCTGAAATTTTTTGCTTTTTCCTGCTCCTCTTAGCATGATAAAGAAGATTCAAAGAGAGTGAGGTGCCAGCTCCTTTCATTCAGTCAGTAGATTCAAACATTTCTGGACGTTTTTCAATGGCAAAAATCAATGAATATTGTAAATGCACAAGCAGTAATTTCTCCGCATTGCAATGTGCAATTCTGAAATTTTTTGCTTTTTCCTGCTCCTCTTATCATGATAAAGAAGATTCAAAGAGAGTGAGATGCCAGCTCCTTTCATTCAGTCAGTAGCTTCAAACATTTCTGGTATATGAATAACATGATGTTTTTCAATGGCAAAAATCAATGAATATTGTAAATGCACAAACAGTAATTTCTCCGCATTGCAAGGTGCAATTCTGAAATTTTTTGCTTTTTCCTGCTCCTCTTAGCATGATAAAGAAGATTCAAAGAGAGTGAGATGCCAGCTCCTTTCATTCAGTCAGTAGCTTCAATCATTTCTGGTATATGAATAACATGATGTTTTTCAATGGCAAAAATCAATGAATATTGTAAATGCACAAACAGTAATTTCTCCGCATTGCAAGGTGCAATTCTGAAATTTTTTGCTTTTTCCTGCTCCTCTTAGCATGATAAAGAAGATTCAAAGAGAGTGAGATGCCAGCTCCTTTCATTCAGTCAGTAGCTTCAATCATTTCTGGACGTTTTTCAATGGCAAAAATCATTGAATATTGTAAATGCACAAACAGTAATTTCTCCGCATTGCAAGGTGCAATTCTGAAATTTTTTGCTTTTTCCTGCTCCTCTTAGCATGATAAAGAAGAATCAAAGAGAGTGAGATGCCAGCTCCTTTCATTCAGTCAGTAGCTTCAATCATTTCTGGACGTTTTTCAATGGCAAAAATCAATGAATATTGTAAATGCACAGACAGTAATTTCTCCGCATTGCAAGGTGCAATTCTGAAATTTTTTGCTTTTTCCTGCTCCTCTTAGCATGATAAAGAAGATTCAAAGAGAGTGAGATGCCAGCTCCTTTCATTCAGTCAGTAGCTTCAAACATTTCTGGTATATGAATAACATGATGTTTTTCAATGGCAAAAATCAATGAATATTGTAAATGCACAAACAGTAATTACTCCACATTGCAAGGTGCAATTCTGAAATTTTTTGCTTTTTCCTGCTCCTCTTAGCATGATAAAGAAGATTCAAAGAGAGTGAGATGCCAGCTCCTTTCATTCAGTCAGTAGCTTCAATCATTTCTGGACGTTTTTCAATGGCAAAAATCAATGAATATTGTAAATGCACAAACAGTAATTTCTCCGCATTGCAAGGTGCAATTCTGAATTTTTTTGCTTTTTCCTGCTCCTCTTAGCATGATAAAGAAGATTCAAAGAGAGTGAGATGCCAGCTCCTTTCATTCAGTCAGTAGCTTCAAACATTTCTGGTATATGAATAACATGATGTTTTTCAATGGCAAAAATCAATGAATATTGTAAATGCACAAGCAGTAATTTCTCCGCATTGCAAGGTGCAATTCTGAAATTTTTTGCTTTTTCCTGCTCCTCTTATCATGATAAAGAAGATTCAAAGAGAGTGAGATGCCAGCTCCTTTCATTCAGTCAGTAGCTTCAAACATTTCTGGTATATGAATAACATGATGTTTTTCAATGGCAAAAATCAATGAATATTGTAAATGCACAAACAGTAATTTCTCCGCATTGCATGGTGCAATTCTGAAATTTTTTGCTTTTTCCTGCTCCTCTTAGCATGATAAAGAAGATTCAAAGAGAGTGAGATGCCAGCTCCTTTCATTCAGTCAGTAGCTTCAATCATTTCTGGTATATGAATAACATGATGTTTTTCAATGGCAAAAATCAATGAATATTGTAAATGCACAAACAGTAATTTCTCCGCATTGCAAGGTGCAATTCTGAAATTTTTTGCTTTTTCCTGCTCCTCTTAGCATGATAAAGAAGATTCAAAGAGAGTGAGATGCCAGCTCCTTTCATTCAGTCAGTAGCTTCAATCATTTCTGGACGTTTTTCAATGGCAAAAATCAATGAATATTGTAAATGCACAAACAGTAATTTCTCCACATTGCAAGGTGCAATTCTGAAATTTTTTGCTTTTTCCTGCTCCTCTTAGCATGATAAAGAAGAATCAAAGAGAGTGAGATGCCAACTCCTTTCATTCAGTCAGTAGCTTCAATCATTTCTGGACGTTTTTCAATGGCAAAAATCAATGAATATTGTAAATGCACAGACAGTAATTTCTCCGCATTGCAAGGTGCAATTCTGAAATTTTTTGCTTTTTCCTGCTCCTCTTAGCATGATAAAGAAGATTCAAAGAGAGTGAGATGCCAGCTCCTTTCATTCAGTCAGTATCTTCAAACATTTCTGGTATATGAATAACATGATGTTTTTCAATGGCAAAAATCAATGAATATTGTAAGTGCACAAACAGTAATTACTCCACATTGCAAGGTGCAATTCTGAAATTTTTTGCTTTTTCCTGCTCCTCTTAGCATGATAAAGAAGATTCAAAGAGAGTGAGATGCCAGCTCCTTTCATTCAGTCAGTAGCTTCAATCATTTCTGGACGTTTTTCAATGGCAAAAATCAATGAATATTGTAAATGCACAAACAGTAATTTCTCCGCATTGCAAGGTGCAATTCTGAAATTTTTTGCTTTTTCCTGCTCCTCTTAGCATGATAAAGAAGATTCAAAGAGAGTGAGATGCCAGCTCCTTTCATTCAGTCAGTAGCTTCAATCATTTCTGGTATATGAATAACATGATGTTTTTCAATGGCAAAAATCAATGAATATTGTAAATGCACAAACAGTAATTTCTCCGCATTGCAATGTGCAATTCTGAAATTTTTTGCTTTTTCCTGCTCCTCTTAGCATGATAAAGAAGATTCAAAGAGAGTGAGATGCCAGCTCCTTTCATTCAGTCAGTAGCTTCAATCATTTCTGGATGTTTTTCAATGGCAAAAATCAATGAATATTGTAAATGCACAAACAGTAATTTCTCCGCATTGCAAGGTGCAATTCTGAAATTTTTTGCTTTTTCCTGCTCCTCTTAGCATGATAAAGAAGAATCAAAGAGAGTGAGATGCCAGCTCCTTTCATTCAGTCAGTAGTTTCAATCATTTCTGGACGTTTTTCAATGGCAAAAATCAATGAATATTGTAAATGCACAGACAGTAATTTCTCCGCATTGCAAGGTGCAATTCTGAAATTTTTTGCTTTTTCCTGCTCCTCTTAGCATGATAAAGAAGATTCAAAGAGAGTGAGATGCCAGCTCCTTTCATTCAGTCAGTAGCTTCAAACATTTCTGGTATATGAATAACATGATGTTTTTCAATGGCAAAAATCAATGAATATTGTAAATGCACAAACAGTAATTACTCCACATTGCAAGGTGCAATTCTGAAATTTTTTGCTTTTTCCTGCTCCTCTTAGCATGATAAAGAAGATTCAAAGAGAGTGAGATGCCAGCTCCTTTCATTCAGTCAGTAGCTTCAAACATTTCTGGTATATGAATAACATGATGTTTTTCAATGGCAAAAATCAATGAATATTGTAAATGCACAAGCAGTAATTTCTCCGCATTGCAAGGTGCAATTCTGAAATTTTTTGCTTTTTCCTGCTCCTCTTATCATGATAAAGAAGATTCAAAGAGAGTGAGATGCCAGCTCCTTTCATTCAGTCAGTAGCTTCAAACATTTCTGGTATATGAATAACATGATGTTTTTCAATGGCAAAAATCAATGAATATTGTAAATGCACAAACAGTAATTTCTCCGCATTGCATGGTGCAATTCTGAAATTTTTTGCTTTTTCCTGCTCCTCTTAGCATGATAAAGAAGATTCAAAGAGAGTGAGATGCCAGCTCCTTTCATTCAGTCAGTAGCTTCAATCATTTCTGGTATATGAATAACATGATGTTTTTCAATGGCAAAAATCAATGAATATTGTAAATGCACAAACAGTAATTTCTCCGCATTGCAAGGTGCAATTCTGAAATTTTTTGCTTTTTCCTGCTCCTCTTAGCATGATAAAGAAGATTCAAAGAGAGTGAGATGCCAGCTCCTTTCATTCAGTCAGTAGCTTCAATCATTTCTGGACGTTTTTCAATGGCAAAAATCAATGAATATTGTAAATGCACAAACAGTAATTTCTCCACATTGCAAGGTGCAATTCTGAAATTTTTTGCTTTTTCCTGCTCCTCTTAGCATGATAAAGAAGAATCAAAGAGAGTGAGATGCCAACTCCTTTCATTCAGTCAGTAGCTTCAATCATTTCTGGACGTTTTTCAATGGCAAAAATCAATGAATATTGTAAATGCACAGACAGTAATTTCTCCGCATTGCAAGGTGCAATTCTGAAATTTTTTGCTTTTTCCTGCTCCTCTTGGCATGATAAAGAAGATTCAAAGAGAGTGAGATGCCAGCTCCTTTCATTCAGTCAGTATCTTCAAACATTTCTGGTATATGAATAACATGATGTTTTTCAATGGCAAAAATCAATGAATATTGTAAATGCACAAACAGTAATTACTCCACATTGCAAGGTGCAATTCTGAAATTTTTTGCTTTTTCCTGCTCCTCTTAGCATGATAAAGAAGATTCAAAGAGAGTGAGATGCCAGCTCCTTTCATTCAGTCAGTAGCTTCAATCATTTCTGGACGTTTTTCAATGGCAAAAATCAATGAATATTGTAAATGCACAAACAGTAATTTCTCCGCATTGCAAGGTGCAATTCTGAATTTTTTTGCTTTTTCCTGCTCCTCTTAGCATGATAAAGAAGATTCAAAGAGAGTGAGATGCCAGCTCCTTTCATTCAGTCAGTAGCTTCAAACATTTCTGGTATATGAATAACATGATGTTTTTCAATGGCAAAAATCAATGAATATTGTAAATGCACAAGCAGTAATTTCTCCGCATTGCAAGGTGCAATTCTGAAATTTTTTGCTTTTTCGTGCTCCTCTTATCATGATAAAGAAGATTCAAAGAGAGTGAGATGCCAGCTCCTTTCATTCAGTCAGTAGCTTCAAACATTTCTGGTATATGAATAACATGATGTTTTTCAATGGCAAAAATCAATGAATATTGTAAATGCACAAACAGTAATTTCTCCGCATTGCAAGGTGCAATTCTGAAATTTTTTGCTTTTTCCTGCTCCTCTTAGCATGATAAAGAAGATTCAAAGAGAGTGAGATGCCAGCTCCTTTCATTCAGTCAGTAGCTTCAATCATTTCTGGTATATGAATAACATGATGTTTTTCAATGGCAAAAATCAATGAATATTGTAAATGCACAAACAGTAATTTCTCCGCATTGCAAGGTGCAATTCTGAAATTTTTTGCTTTTTCCTGCTCCTCTTAGAATGATAAAGAAGATTCAAAGAGAGTGAGATGCCAGCTCCTTTCATTCAGTCAGTAGCTTCAATCATTTCTGGACGTTTTTCGATGGCAAAAATCATTGAATATTGTAAATGCACAAACAGTAATTTCTCCGCATTGCAAGGTGCAATTCTGAAATTTTTTGCTTTTTCCTGCTCCTCTTAGCATGATAAAGAAGATTCAAAGAGAGTGAGATGCCAGCTCCTTTCATTCAGTCAGTAGCTTCAATCATTTCTGGTATATGAATAACATGATGTTTTTCAATGGCAAAAATCAATGAATATTGTAAATGCACAAACAGTAATTTCTCCGCATTGCAAGGTGCAATTCTGAAATTTTTTGCTTTTTCCTGCTCCTCTTAGCATGATAAAGAAGATTCAAAGAGAGTGAGATGCCAGCTCCTTTCATTCAGTCAGTAGCTTCAATCATTTCTGGACGTTTTTCGATGGCAAAAATCATTGAATATTGTAAATGCACAAACAGTAATTTCTCCGCATTGCAAGGTGCAATTCTGAAATTTTTTGCTTTTTCCTGCTCCTCTTAGCATGATAAACAAGATTCAAAGAGAGTGAGATGCCAGCTCCTTTCATTCAGTCAGTAGCTTCAATCATTTCTGGACGTTTTTCAATGGCAAAAATCAATGAATATTGTAAATGCACAAACAGTAATTTCTCCGCATTGCAAGGTGTAATTCTGAAATTTTTTGCTTTTTCCTGCTCCTCTTAGCATGATAAAGAAGATTCAAAGAGAGTGAGATGCCAGCTCCTTTCATTCAGTCAGTAGCTTCAAACATTTCTGGTATATGAATAACATGATGTTTTTCAATGGCAAAAATCAATGAATATTGTAAATGCACAAACAGTAATTACTCCACATTGCAAGGTGCAATTCTGAAATTTTTTGCTTTTTCCTGCTCCTCTTAGCATGATAAAGAAGATTCAAAGAGAGTGAGATGCCAGCTCCTTTCATTCAGTCAGTAGCTTCAATCATTTCTGGACGTTTTTCAATGGCAAAAATCAATGAATATTGTAAATGCACAAACAGTAATTTCTCCGCATTGCAAGGTGCAATTCTGAATTTTTTTGCTTTTTCCTGCTCCTCTTAGCATGATAAAGAAGATTCAAAGAGAGTGAGATGCCAGCTCCTTTCATTCAGTCAGTAGCTTCAAACATTTCTGGTATATGAATAACATGATGTTTTTCAATGGCAAAAATCAATGAATATTGTAAATGCACAAGCAGTAATTTCTCCGCATTGCAAGGTGCAATTCTGAAATTTTTTGCTTTTTCGTGCTCCTCTTATCATGATAAAGAAGATTCAAAGAGAGTGAGATGCCAGCTCCTTTCATTCAGTCAGTAGCTTCAAACATTTCTGGTATATGAATAACATGATGTTTTTCAATGGCAAAAATCAATGAATATTGTAAATGCACAAACAGTAATTTCTCCGCATTGCAAGGTGCAATTCTGAAATTTTTTGCTTTTTCCTGCTCCTCTTAGCATGATAAAGAAGATTCAAAGAGAGTGAGATGCCAGCTCCTTTCATTCAGTCAGTAGCTTCAATCATTTCTGGTATATGAATAACATGATGTTTTTCAATGGCAAAAATCAATGAATATTGTAAATGCACAAACAGTAATTTCTCCGCATTGCAAGGTGCAATTCTGAAATTTTTTGCTTTTTCCTGCTCCTCTTAGAATGATAAAGAAGATTCAAAGAGAGTGAGATGCCAGCTCCTTTCATTCAGTCAGTAGCTTCAATCATTTCTGGACGTTTTTCGATGGCAAAAATCATTGAATATTGTAAATGCACAAACAGTAATTTCTCCGCATTGCAAGGTGCAATTCTGAAATTTTTTGCTTTTTCCTGCTCCTCTTAGCATGATAAAGAAGATTCAAAGAGAGTGAGATGCCAGCTCCTTTCATTCAGTCAGTAGCTTCAATCATTTCTGGTATATGAATAACATGATGTTTTTCAATGGCAAAAATCAATGAATATTGTAAATGCACAAACAGTAATTTCTCCGCATTGCAAGGTGCAATTCTGAAATTTTTTGCTTTTTCCTGCTCCTCTTAGCATGATAAAGAAGATTCAAAGAGAGTGAGATGCCAGCTCCTTTCATTCAGTCAGTAGCTTCAATCATTTCTGGACGTTTTTCGATGGCAAAAATCATTGAATATTGTAAATGCACAAACAGTAATTTCTCCGCATTGCAAGGTGCAATTCTGAAATTTTTTGCTTTTTCCTGCTCCTCTTAGCATGATAAACAAGATTCAAAGAGAGTGAGATGCCAGCTCCTTTCATTCAGTCAGTAGCTTCAATCATTTCTGGACGTTTTTCAATGGCAAAAATCAATGAATATTGTAAATGCACAAACAGTAATTTCTCCGCATTGCAAGGTGTAATTCTGAAATTTTTTGCTTTTTCCTGCTCCTCTTAGCATGATAAAGAAGATTCAAAGAGAGTGAGATGCCAGCTCCTTTCATTCAGTCAGTAGCTTCAAACATTTCTGGTATATGAATAACATGATGTTTTTCAATGGCAAAAATCAATGAATATTGTAAATGCACAAACAGTAATTTCTCCGCATTGCAAGGTGCAATTCTGAAATTTTTTGCTTTTTCCTGCTCCTCTTATCATGATAAAGAAGATTCAAAGAGAGTGAGATGCCAGCTCCTTTCATTCAGTCAGTAGCTTCAATCATTTCTGGACGTTTTTCAATGGCAAAAATCAATGAATATTGTAAATGCACAAACATTCATTTCTCCGCATTGCAAGGTGCAATTCTGAAATTTTTTGCTTTTTCCTGCTCCTCTTAGCATGATAAAGAAGATTCAAAGAGAGTGAGATGCCAGCTCCTTTCATTCAGTCAGTAGCTTCAAACATTTCTGGTATATGAATAACATGATGTTTTTCAATGGCAAAAATCAATGAATATTGTAAATGCACAAACAGTAATTTCTCCGCATTGCAAGGTGCAATTCTGAAATTTTTTGCTTTTTCCTGCTCCTCTTAGCATGATAAAGAAGATTCAAAGAGAGTGAGATGCCAGCTCCTTTCATTCAGTCAGTAGCTTCAATCATTTCTGGACGTTTTTCAATGGCAAAAATCAATGAATATTGTAAATGCACAAACAGTAATTTCTCCGCATTGCAAGGTGCAATTCTGAAATTTTTTGCTTTTTCCTGCTCCTCTTAGCATGATAAAGAAGATTCAAAGAGAGTGAGATGCCAGCTCCTTTCATTCAGTCAGTAGCTTCAATCATTTCTGGACGTTTTTCAATGGCAAAAATCAATGAATATTGTAAATGCACAAACAGTAATTTCTCCGCATTGCAAGGTGCAATTCTGAAATTTTTTGCTTTTTCCTGCTCCTCTTACCATGATAAAGAAGATTCAAAGAGAGTGAGATGCCAGCTCCTTTCATTCAGTCAGTAGCTTCAAACATTTCTGGTATATGAATAACATGATGTTTTTCAATGGCAAAAATCAATGAATATTGTAAATGCACAAACAGTAATTTCTCCGCATTGCAAGGTGCAATTCTGAAATTTTTTGCTTTTTCCTGCTCCTCTTAGCATGATAAAGAAGATTCAAAGAGAGTGAGATGCCAGCTCCTTTCATTCAGTCAGTAGCTTCAATCATTTCTGGACGTTTTTCAATGGCAAAAATCAATGAATATTGTAAATGCACAAACAGTAATTTCTCCGCATTGCAAGGTGTAATTCTGAAATTTTTTGCTTTTTCCTGCTCCTCTTAGCATGATAAAGAAGATTCAAAGAGAGTGAGATGCCAGCTCCTTTCATTCAGTCAGTAGCTTCAAACATTTCTGGAATATGAATAACATGATGTTTTTCAATGGCAAAAATCAATGAATATTGTAAATGCACAGACAGTAATTTCTCCGCATTGCAAGGTGCAATTCTGAAATTTTTTGCTTTTTCCTGCTCCTCTTAGCATGATAAAGAAGATTCAAAGAGAGTGAGATGCCAGCTCCTTTCATTCAGTCAGTAGATTCAAACATTTCTGGACGTTTTTCAATGGCAAAAATCAATGAATATTGTAAATGCACAAACAGTAATTTCTCCGCATTGCAAGGTGCAATTCTGAAATTTTTTGCTTTTTCCTGCTCCTCTTAGCATGATAAACAAGATTCAAAGAGAGTGAGATGCCAGCTCCTTTCATTCAGTCAGTAGCTTCAATCATTTCTGGACGTTTTTCAATGGCAAAAATCAATGAATATTGTAAATGCACAAACAGTAATTTCTCCGCATTGCAAGGTGTAATTCTGAAATTTTTTGCTTTTTCCTGCTCCTCTTAGCATGATAAAGAAGATTCAAAGAGAGTGAGATGCCAGCTCCTTTCATTCAGTCAGTAGCTTCAAACATTTCTGGTATATGAATAACATGATGTTTTTCAATGGCAAAAATCAATGAATATTGTAAATGCACAAACAGTAATTTCTCCACATTGCAAGGTGCAATTCTGAATTTTTTTGCTTTTTCCTGCTCCTCTTAGCATGATAAAGAAGATTCAAAGAGAGTGAGATGCCAGCTCCTTTCATTCAGTCAGTAGCTTCAATCATTTCTGGACGTTTTTCAATGGCAAAAATCAATGAATATTGTAAATGCACAAACAGTAATTTCTCCGCATTGCAAGGTGCAATTCTGAAATTTTTTGCTTTTTCCTGCTCCTCTTATCATGATAAAGAAGATTCAAAGAGAGTGAGATGCCAGCTCCTTTCATTCAGTCAGTAGCTTCAAACATTTCTGGTATATGAATAACATGATGTTTTTCAATGGCAAAAATCAATGAATATTGTAAATGCACAAACAGTAATTTCTCCGCATTGCAAGGTGCAATTCTGAAATTTTTTGCTTTTTCCTGCTCCTCTTAGCATGATAAAGAAGATTCAAAGAGAGTGAGATGCCAGCTCCTTTCATTCAGTCAGTAGCTTCAATCATTTCTGGTATATGAATAACATGATGTTTTTCAATGGCAAAAATCAATGAATATTGTAAATGCACAAACAGTAATTTCTCCGCATTGCAAGGTGCAATTCTGAAATTTTTTGCTTTTTCCTGCTCCTCTTAGCATGATAAAGAAGATTCAAAGAGAGTGAGATGCCAGCTCCTTTCATTCAGTCAGTAGCTTCAATCATTTCTGGACGTTTTTCAATGGCAAAAATCATTGAATATTGTAAATGCACAAACAGTAATTTCTCCGCATTGCAAGGTGCAATTCTGAAATTTTTTGCTTTTTCCTGCTCCTCTTAGCAGGATAAACAAGATTCAAAGAGAGTGAGATGCCAGCTCCTTTCATTCAGTCAGTAGCTTCAATCATTTCTGGACGTTTTTCAATGGCAAAAATCAATGAATATTGTAAATGCACAAACAGTAATTTCTCCGCATTGCAAGGTGCAATTCTGAAATTTTTTGCTTTTTCCTGCTCCTCTTAGCATGATAAAGAAGATTCAAAGAGAGTGAGATGCCAGCTCCTTTCATTCAGTCAGTAGCTTCAATCATTTCTGGACGTTTTTCAATGGCAAAAATCAATGATTATTGTAAATGCACAAACAGTAATTTCTCCGCATTGCAAGGTGCAATTCTGAAATTTTTTGCTTTTTCCTGCTCCTATTAGCATGATAAACAAGATTCAAAGAGAGTGAGATGCCAGCTCCTTTCATTCAGTCAGTAGCTTCAATCATTTCTGGACGTTTTTCAATGGCAAAAATCAATGAATATTGTAAATGCACAAACAGTAATTTCTCCGCATTGCAAGGTGCAATTCTGAAATTTTTTGCTTTTTCCTGCTCCTCTTAGCATGATAAAGAAGATTCAAAGAGAGTGACATGCCAGCTCCTTTCATTCAGTCAGTAGCTTCAAACATTTCTGGTATATGAATAACATGATGTTTTTCAATGGCAAAAATCAATGAATATTGTAAATGCACAAACAGTAATTTCTCCGCATTGCAAGGTGCAATTCTGAAATTTTTTGCTTTTTCCTGCTCCTCTTAGCATGATAAAGAAGATTCAAAGAGAGTGAGATGCCAGCTCCTTTCATTCAGTCAGTAGCTTCAATCATTTCTGGACGTTTTTCAATGGCAAAAATCAATGAATATTGTAAATGCACAAACAGTAATTTCTCCGCATTGCAAGGTGCAATTCTGAAATTTTTTGCTTTTTCCTTCTCCTCTTAGCATGATAAAGAAGATTCAAAGAGAGTGAGATGCCAGCTCCTTTCATTCAGTCAGTAGCTTCAATCATTTCTGGACGTTTTTCAATGGCAAAAATCAATGAATATTGTAAATGCACAAACAGTAATTTCTCCGCATTGCAAGGTGCAATTCTGAAATTTTTTGCTTTTTCCTGCTCCTCTTAGCATGATAAAGAAGATTCAAAGAGAGTGAGATGCCAGCTCCTTTCATTCAGTCAGTAGCTTCAATCATTTCTGGACGTTTTTCAATGGCAAAAATCAATGAATATTGTAAATGCACAAACAGTAATTTCTCCGCATTGCAAGGTGCAATTCTGAAATTTTTTGCTTTTTCCTGCTCCTCTTACCATGATAAAGAAGATTCAAAGAGAGTGAGATGCCAGCTCCTTTCATTCAGTCAGTAGCTTCAAACATTTCTGGTATATGAATAACATGATGTTTTTCAATGGCAAAAATCAATGAATATTGTAAATGCACAAACAGTAATTTCTCCGCATTGCAAGGTGCAATTCTGAAATTTTTTGCTTTTTCCTGCTCCTCTTAGCATGATAAAGAAGATTCAAAGAGAGTGAGATGCCAGCTCCTTTCATTCAGTCAGTAGCTTCAATCATTTCTGGACGTTTTTCAATGGCAAAAATCAATGAATATTGTAAATGCACAAACAGTAATTTCTCCACATTGCAAGTTGCAATTCTGAAATTTTTTGCTTTTTCCTGCTCCTCTTAGCATGATAAAGAAGATTCAAAGAGAGTGAGATGCCAGCTCCTTTCATTCAGTCAGTAGCTTCAATCATTTCTGGACGTTTTTCAATGGCAAAAATCAATGAATATTGTAAATGCACAAACAGTAATTTCTCCGCATTGCAAGGTGTAATTCTGAAATTTTTTGCTTTTTCCTGCTCCTCTTAGCATGATAAAGAAGATTCAAAGAGAGTGAGATGCCAGCTCCTTTCATTCAGTCAGTAGCTTCAAACATTTCTGGAATATGAATAACATGATGTTTTTCAATGGCAAAAATCAATGAATATTGTAAATGCACAGACAGTAATTTCTCCGCATTGCAAGGTGCAATTCTGAAATTTTTTGCTTTTTCCTGCTCCTCTTAGCATGATAAAGAAGATTCAAAGAGAGTGAGATGCCAGCTCCTTTCATTCAGTCAGTAGATTCAAACATTTCTGGACGTTTTTCAATGGCAAAAATCAATGAATATTGTAAATGCACAAACAGTAATTTCTCCGCATTGCAAGGTGCAATTCTGAAATTTTTTGCTTTTTCCTGCTCCTCTTAGCATGATAAACAAGATTCAAAGAGAGTGAGATGCCAGCTCCTTTCATTCAGTCAGTAGCTTCAATCATTTCTGGACGTTTTTCAATGGCAAAAATCAATGAATATTGTAAATGCACAAACAGTAATTTCTCCGCATTGCAAGGTGTAATTCTGAAATTTTTTGCTTTTTCCTGCTCCTCTTAGCATGATAAAGAAGATTCAAAGAGAGTGAGATGCCAGCTCCTTTCATTCAGTCAGTAGCTTCAAACATTTCTGGTATATGAATAACATGATGTTTTTCAATGGCAAAAATCAATGAATATTGTAAATGCACAAACAGTAATTTCTCCACATTGCAAGGTGCAATTCTAAATTTTTTTGCTTTTTCCTGCTCCTCTTAGCATGATAAAGAAGATTCAAAGAGAGTGAGATGCCAGCTCCTTTCATTCAGTCAGTAGCTTCAATCATTTCTGGACGTTTTTCAATGGCAAAAATCAATGAATATTGTAAATGCACAAACAGTAATTTCTCCGCATTGCAAGGTGCAATTCTGAAATTTTTTGCTTTTTCCTGCTCCTCTTATCATGATAAAGAAGATTCAAAGAGAGTGAGATGCCAGCTCCTTTCATTCAGTCAGTAGCTTCAAACATTTCTGGTATATGAATAACATGATGTTTTTCAATGGCAAAAATCAATGAATATTGTAAATGCACAAACAGTAATTTCTCCGCATTGCAAGGTGCAATTCTGAAATTTTTTGCTTTTTCCTGCTCCTCTTAGCATGATAAAGAAGATTCAAAGAGAGTGAGATGCCAGCTCCTTTCATTCAGTCAGTAGCTTCAATCATTTCTGGTATATGAATAACATGATGTTTTTCAATGGCAAAAATCAATGAATATTGTAAATGCACAAACAGTAATTTCTCCGCATTGCAAGGTGCAATTCTGAAATTTTTTGCTTTTTCCTGCTCCTCTTAGCATGATAAAGAAGATTCAAAGAGAGTGAGATGCCAGCTCCTTTCATTCAGTCAGTAGCTTCAATCATTTCTGGACGTTTTTCAATGGCAAAAATCATTGAATATTGTAAATGCACAAACAGTAATTTCTCCGCATTGCAAGGTGCAATTCTGAAATTTTTTGCTTTTTCCTGCTCCTCTTAGCAGGATAAACAAGATTCAAAGAGAGTGAGATGCCAGCTCCTTTCATTCAGTCAGTAGCTTCAATCATTTCTGGACGTTTTTCAATGGCAAAAATCAATGAATATTGTAAATGCACAAACAGTAATTTCTCCGCATTGCAAGGTGCAATTCTGAAATTTTTTGCTTTTTCCTGCTCCTCTTAGCATGATAAAGAAGATTCAAAGAGAGTGAGATGCCAGCTCCTTTCATTCAGTCAGTAGCTTCAATCATTTCTGGACGTTTTTCAATGGCAAAAATCAATGATTATTGTAAATGCACAAACAGTAATTTCTCCGCATTGCAAGGTGCAATTCTGAAATTTTTTGCTTTTTCCTGCTCCTATTAGCATGATAAACAAGATTCAAAGAGAGTGAGATGCCAGCTCCTTTCATTCAGTCAGTAGCTTCAATCATTTCTGGACGTTTTTCAATGGGAAAAATCAATGAATATTGTAAATGCACAAACAGTAATTTCTCCGCATTGCAAGGTGCAATTCTGAAATTTTTTGCTTTTTCCTGCTCCTCTTAGCATGATAAAGAAGATTCAAAGAGAGTGACATGCCAGCTCCTTTCATTCAGTCAGTAGCTTCAAACATTTCTGGTATATGAATAACATGATGTTTTTCAATGGCAAAAATCAATGAATATTGTAAATGCACAAACAGTAATTTCTCCGCATTGCAAGGTGCAATTCTGAAATTTTTTGCTTTTTCCTGCTCCTCTTAGCATGATAAAGAAGATTCAAAGAGAGTGAGATGCCAGCTCCTTTCATTCAGTCAGTAGCTTCAATCATTTCTGGACGTTTTTCAATGGCAAAAATCAATGAATATTGTAAATGCACAAACAGTAATTTCTCCGCATTGCAAGGTGCAATTCTGAAATTTTTTGCTTTTTCCTGCTCCTCTTAGCATGATAAAGAAGATTCAAAGAGAGTGAGATGCCAGCTCCTTTCATTCAGTCAGTAGCTTCAATCATTTCTGGACGTTTTTCAATGGCAAAAATCAATGAATATTGTAAATGCACAAACAGTAATTTCTCCGCATTGCAAGGTGCAATTCTGAATTTTTTTGCTTTTTCCTGCTCCTCTTAGCATGATAAAGAAGATTCAAAGAGAGTGAGATGCCAGCTCCTTTCATTCAGTCAGTAGCTTCAAACATTTCTGGTATATGAATAACATGATGTTTTTCAATGGCAAAAATCAATGAATATTGTAAATGCACAAACAGTAATTTCTCCGCATTGCAAGGTGCAATTCTGAAATTTTTTGCTTTTTCCTGCTCCTCTTATCATGATAAAGAAGATTCAAAGAGAGTGAGATGCCAGCTCCTTTCATTCAGTCAGTAGCTTCAAACATTTCTGGTATATGAATAACATGATGTTTTTCAATGGCAAAAATCAATGAATATTGTAAATGCACAAACAGTAATTTCTCCGCATTGCAAGGTGCAATTCTGAAATTTTTTGCTTTTTCCTGCTCCTCTTAGCATGATAAAGAAGATTCAAAGAGAGTGAGATGCCAGCTCCTTTCATTCAGTGAGTAGCTTCAATCATTTCTGGTATATGAATAACATGATGTTTTTCAATGGCAAAAATCAATGAATATTGTAAATGCACAAACAGTAATTTCTCCGCATTGCAAGGTGCAATTCTGAAATTTTTTGCTTTTTCCTGCTCCTCTTAGCAGGATAAACAAGATTCAAAGAGAGTGAGATGCCAGCTCCTTTCATTCAGTCAGTAGCTTCAATCATTTCTGGACGTTTTTCAATGGCAAAAATCAATGAATATTGTAAATGCACAAACAGTAATTTCTCCGCATTGCAAGGTGCAATTCTGAAATTTTTTGCTTTTTCCTGCTCCTCTTAGCATGATAAAGAAGATTCAAAGAGAGTGAGATGCCAGCTCCTTTCATTCAGTCAGTAGCTTCAATCATTTCTGGACGTTTTTCAATGGCAAAAATCAATGAATATTGTAAATGCACAAACAGTAATTTCTCCGCATTGCAAGGTGCAATTCTGAAATTTTTTGCTTTTTCCTGCTCCTATTAGCATGATAGACAAGATTCAAAGAGAGTGAGATGCCAGCTCCTTTCATTCAGTCAGTAGCTTCAATCATTTCTGGACGTTTTTCAATGGCAAAAATCAATGAATATTGTAAATGCACAAACAGTAATTTCTCCGCATTGCAAGGTGCAATTCTGAAATTTTTTGCTTTTTCCTGCTCCTCTTAGCATGATAAAGAAGATTCAAAGAGAGTGAGATGCCAGCTCCTTTCATTCAGTCAGTAGCTTCAATCATTTCTGGACGTTTTTCAATGGCAAAAATCAATGAATATTGTAAATGCACAAACAGTAATTTCTCCGCATTGCAAGGTGCAATTCTGAAATTTTTTGCTTTTTCCTGCTCCTCTTAGCATGATAAAGAAGATTCAAAGAGAGTGAGATGCCAGCTCCTTTCATTCAGTCAGTAGCTTCAATCATTTCTGGACGTTTTTCAATGGCAAAAATCAATGAATATTGTAAATGCACAAACAGTAATTTCTCCGCATTGCAAGGTGCAATTCTGAAATTTTTTGCTTTTTCCTGCTCCTCTTACCATGATAAAGAAGATTCAAAGAGAGTGAGATGCCAGCTCCTTTCATTCAGTCAGTAGCTTCAAACATTTCTGGTATATGAATAACATGATGTTTTTCAATGGCAAAAATCAATGAATATTGTAAATGCACAAACAGTAATTTCTCCGCATTGCAAGGTGCAATTCTGAAATTTTTTGCTTTTTCCTGCTCCTCTTAGCATGATAAAGAAGATTCAAAGAGAGTGAGATGCCAGCTCCTTTCATTCAGTCAGTAGCTTCAATCATTTCTGGACGTTTTTCAATGGCAAAAATCAATGAATATTGTAAATGCACAAACAGTAATTTCTCCACATTGCAAGTTGCAATTCTGAAATTTTTTGCTTTTTCCTGCTCCTCTTAGCATGATAAAGAAGATTCAAAGAGAGTGAGATGCCAGCTCCTTTCATTCAGTCAGTAGCTTCAATCATTTCTGGACGTTTTTCAATGGCAAAAATCAATGAATATTGTAAATGCACAAACAGTAATTTCTCCGCATTGCAAGGTGTAATTCTGAAATTTTTTGCTTTTTCCTGCTCCTCTTAGCATGATAAAGAAGATTCAAAGAGAGTGAGATGCCAGCTCCTTTCATTCAGTCAGTAGCTTCAAACATTTCTGGTATATGAATAACATGATGTTTTTCAATGGCAAAAATCAATGAATATTGTAAATGCACAAACAGTAATTTCTCCGCATTGCAAGGTGCAATTCTGAAATTTTTTGCTTTTTCCTGCTCCTCTTAGCATGATAAAGAAGATTCAAAGAGAGTGAGATGCCAGCTCCTTTCATTCAGTCAGTAGCTTCAATCATTTCTGGACGTTTTTCAATGGCAAAAATCAATGAATATTGTAAATGCACAAACAGTAATTTCTCCACATTGCAAGGTGCAATTCTGAAATTTTTTGCTCTTTCTTGCTCCTCTTAGCATGATAAAGAAGAATCAAAGAGAGTGAGATGCCAGCTCCTTTCATTCAGTCAGTAGCTTCAATCATTTCTGGATGTTTTTCAATGGCAAAAATCAATGAATATTGTAAATGCACAGACAGTAATTTCTCCGCATTGCAAGGTGCAATTCTGAAATTTTTTGCTTTTTCCTGCTCCTCTTAGCATGATAAGGAAGATTCAAAGAGAGTGAGATGCCAGCTCCTTTCATTCAGTCAGTAGATTCAAACATTTCTGGACGTTTTTCAATGGCAAAAATCAATGAATATTGTAAATGCACAAACAGTAATTTCTCCGCATTGCAAGTTGCAATTCTGAAATTTTTTGCTTTTTCCTGCTCCTCTTACCATGATAAAGAAGATTCAAAGAGAGTGAGATGCCAGCTCCTTTCATTCAGTCAGTAGCTTCAAACATTTCTGGTATATGAATAACATGATGTTTTTCAATGGCAAAAATCAATGAATATTGTAAATGCACAAACAGTAATTTCTCCGCATTGCAAGGTGCAATTCTGAAATTTTTTGCTTTTTCCTGCTCCTCTTAGCATGATAAAGAAGATTCAAAGAGAGTGAGATGCCAGCTCCTTTCATTCAGTCAGTAGCTTCAATCATTTCTGGACATTTTTCAATGGCAAAAATCAATGAATATTGTAAATGCACAAACAGTAATTTCTCCACATTGCAAGTTGCAATTCTGAAATTTTTTGCTTTTTCCTGCTCCTCTTAGCATGATAAAGAAGATTCAAAGAGAGTGAGATGCCAGCTCCTTTCATTCAGTCAGTAGCTTCAATCATTTCTGGACGTTTTTCAATGGCAAAAATCAATGAATATTGTAAATGCACAAACAGTAATTTCTCCGCATTGCAAGGTGTAATTCTGAAATTTTTTGCTTTTTCCTGCTCCTCTTAGCATGATAAAGAAGATTCAAAGAGAGTGAGATGCCAGCTCATTTCATTCAGTCAGTAGCTTCAAACATTTCTGGTATATGAATAACATGATGTTTTTCAATGGCAAAAATCAATGAATATTGTAAATGCACAAACAGTAATTTCTCCGCATTGCAAGGTGCAATTCTGAAATTTTTTGCTTTTTCCTGCTCCTCTTAGCATGATAAAGAAGATTCAAAGAGAGTGAGATGCCAGCTCCTTTCATTCAGTCAGTAGCTTCAAACATTTCTGGTATATGAATAACATGATGTTTTTCAATGGCAAAAATCAATGAATATTGTAAATGCACAAACAGTAATTTCTCCGCATTGCAAGGTGCAATTCTGAAATTTTTTGCTTTTTCCTGCTCCTCTTAGCATGATAAAGAAGATTCAAAGAGAGTGAGATGCCAGCTCCTTTCATTCAGTCAGTAGCTTCAATCATTTCTGGTATATGAATAACATGATGTTTTTCAATGGCAAAAATCAATGAATATTGTAAATGCACAAACAGTAATTTCTCCGCATTGCAAGGTGCAATTCTGAAATTTTTTGCTTTTTCCTGCTCCTCTTAGCATGATAAAGAAGATTCAAAGAGAGTGAGATGCCAGCTCCTTTCATTCAGTCAGTAGCTTCAATCATTTCTGGACGTTTTTCAATGGCAAAAATCATTGAATATTGTAAATGCACAAACAGTAATTTCTCCGCATTGCAAGGTGCAATTCTGAAATTTTTTGCTTTTTCCTGCTCCTCTTAGCAGGATAAACAAGATTCAAAGAGAGTGAGATGCCAGCTCCTTTCATTCAGTCAGTAGCTTCAATCATTTCTGGACGTTTTTCAATGGCAAAAATCAATGAATATTGTAAATGCACAAACAGTAATTTCTCCGCATTGCAAGGTGCAATTCTGAAATTTTTTGCTTTTTCCTGCTCCTCTTAGCATGATAAAGAAGATTCAAAGAGAGTGAGATGCCAGCTCCTTTCATTCAGTCAGTAGCTTCAATCATTTCTGGACGTTTTTCAATGGCAAAAATCAATGATTATTGTAAATGCACAAACAGTAATTTCTCCGCATTGCAAGGTGCAATTCTGAAATTTTTTGCTTTTTCCTGCTCCTATTAGCATGATAAACAAGATTCAAAGAGAGTGAGATGCCAGCTCCTTTCATTCAGTCAGTAGCTTCAATCATTTCTGGACGTTTTTCAATGGCAAAAATCAATGAATATTGTAAATGCACAAACAGTAATTTCTCCGCATTGCAAGGTGCAATTCTGAAATTTTTTGCTTTTTCCTGCTCCTCTTAGCATGATAAAGAAGATTCAAAGAGAGTGAGATGCCAGCTCCTTTCATTCAGTCAGTAGCTTCAAACATTTCTGGTATATGAATAACATGATGTTTTTCAATGGCAAAAATCAATGAATATTGTAAATGCACAAACAGTAATTTCTCCACATTGCAAGGTGCAATTCTGAAATTTTTTGCTTTTTCCTGCTCCTCTTAGCATGATAAAGAAGATTCAAAGAGAGTGAGATGCCAGCTCCTTTCATTCAGTCAGTAGCTTCAATCATTTCTGGACGTTTTTCAATGGCAAAAATCAATGAATATTGTAAATGCACAAACAGTAATTTCTCCGCATTGCAAGGTGCAATTCTGAAATTTTTTGCTTTTTCCTGCTCCTCTTAGCATGATAAAGAAGATTCAAAGAGAGTGAGATGCCAGCTCCTTTCATTCAGTCAGTAGCTTCAATCATTTCTGGACGTTTTTCAATGGCAAAAATCAATGAATATTGTAAATGCACAAACAGTAATTTCTCCGCATTGCAAGGTGCAATTCTGAATTTTTTTGCTTTTTCCTGCTCCTCTTAGCATGATAAAGAAGATTCAAAGAGAGTGAGATGCCAGCTCCTTTCATTCAGTCAGTAGCTTCAAACATTTCTGGTATATGAATAACATGATGTTTTTCAATGGCAAAAATCAATGAATATTGTAAATGCACAAACAGTAATTTCTCCGCATTGCAAGGTGCAATTCTGAAATTTTTTGCTTTTTCCTGCTCCTCTTATCATGATAAAGAAGATTCAAAGAGAGTGAGATGCCAGCTCCTTTCATTCAGTCAGTAGCTTCAAACATTTCTGGTATATGAATAACATGATGTTTTTCAATGGCAAAAATCAATGAATATTGTAAATGCACAAACAGTAATTTCTCCGCATTGCAAGGTGCAATTCTGAAATTTTTTGCTTTTTCCTGCTCCTCTTAGCATGATAAAGAAGATTCAAAGAGAGTGAGATGCCAGTTCCTTTCATTCAGTGAGTAGCTTCAATCATTTCTGGTATATGAATAACATGATGTTTTTCAATGGCAAAAATCAATGAATATTGTAAATGCACAAACAGTAATTTCTCCGCATTGCAAGGTGCAATTCTGAAATTTTTTGCTTTTTCCTGCTCCTCTTAGCATGATAAAGAAGATTCAAAGAGAGTGAGATGCCAGCTCCTTTCATTCAGTCAGTAGCTTCAATCATTTCTGGACGTTTTTCAATGGCAAAAATCATTGAATATTGTAAATGCACAAACAGTAATTTCTCCGCATTGCAAGGTGCAATTCTGAAATTTTTTGCTTTTTCCTGCTCCTCTTAGCAGGATAAACAAGATTCAAAGAGAGTGAGATGCCAGCTCCTTTCATTCAGTCAGTAGCTTCAATCATTTCTGGACGTTTTTCAATGGCAAAAATCAATGAATATTGTAAATGCACAAACAGTAATTTCTCCGCATTGCAAGGTGCAATTCTGAAATTTTTTGCTTTTTCCTGCTCCTCTTAGCATGATAAAGAAGATTCAAAGAGAGTGAGATGCCAGCTCCTTTCATTCAGTCAGTAGCTTCAATCATTTCTGGACGTTTTTCAATGGCAAAAATCAATGAATATTGTAAATGCACAAACAGTAATTTCTCTGCATTGCAAGGTGCAATTCTGAAATTTTTTGCTTTTTCCTGCTCCTATTAGCATGATAGACAAGATTCAAAGAGAGTGAGATGCCAGCTCCTTTCATTCAGTCAGTAGCTTCAATCATTTCTGGACGTTTTTCAATGGCAAAAATCAATGAATATTGTAAATGCAGAAACAGTAATTTCTCCGCATTGCAAGGTGCAATTCTGAAATTTTTTGCTTTTTCCTGCTCCTCTTAGCATGATAAAGAAGATTCAAAGAGAGTGAGATGCCAGCTCCTTTCATTCAGTCAGTAGCTTCAATCATTTCTGGACGTTTTTCAATGGCAAAAATCAATGAATATTGTAAATGCACAAACAGTAATTTCTCCGCATTGCAAGGTGCAATTCTGAAATTTTTTGCTTTTTCCTGCTCCTCTTAGCATGATAAAGAAGATTCAAAGAGAGTGAGATGCCAGCTCCTTTCATTCAGTCAGTAGCTTCAATCATTTCTGGACGTTTTTCAATGGCAAAAATCAATGAATATTGTAAATGCACAAACAGTAATTTCTCCGCATTGCAAGGTGCAATTCTGAAATTTTTTGCTTTTTCCTGCTCCTCTTACCATGATAAAGAAGATTCAAAGAGAGTGAGATGCCAGCTCCTTTCATTCAGTCAGTAGCTTCAAACATTTCTGGTATATGAATAACATGATGTTTTTCAATGGCAAAAATCAATGAATATTGTAAATGCACAAACAGTAATTTCTCCGCATTGCAAGGTGCAATTCTGAAATTTTTTGCTTTTTCCTGCTCCTCTTAGCATGATAAAGAAGATTCAAAGAGAGTGAGATGCCAGCTCCTTTCATTCAGTCAGTAGCTTCAATCATTTCTGGACGTTTTTCAATGGCAAAAATCAATGAATATTGTAAATGCACAAACAGTAATTTCTCCGCATTGCAAGGTGCAATTCTGAAATTTTTTGCTTTTTCCTGCTCCTCTTAGCATGATAAAGAAGATTCAAAGAGAGTGAGATGCCAGCTCCTTTCATTCAGTCAGTAGCTTCAATCATTTCTGGTATATGAATAACATGATGTTTTTCAATGGCAAAAATCAATGAATATTGTAAATGCACAAACAGTAATTTCTCCGCATTGCAAGGTGCAATTCTGAAATTTTTTGCTTTTTCCTGCTCCTCTTAGCATGATAAAGAAGATTCAAAGAGAGTGAGATGCCAGCTCCTTTCATTCAGTCAGTAGCTTCAATCATTTCTGGACGTTTTTCAATGGCAAAAATCATTGAATATTGTAAATGCACAAACAGTAATTTCTCCGCATTGCAAGGTGCAATTCTGAAATTTTTTGCTTTTTCCTGCTCCTCTTAGCAGGATAAACAAGATTCAAAGAGAGTGAGATGCCAGCTCCTTTCATTCAGTCAGTAGCTTCAATCATTTCTGGACGTTTTTCAATGGCAAAAATCAATGAATATTGTAAATGCACAAACAGTAATTTCTCCGCATTGCAAGGTGCAATTCTGAAATTTTTTGCTTTTTCCTGCTCCTCTTAGCATGATAAAGAAGATTCAAAGAGAGTGAGATGCCAGCTCCTTTCATTCAGTCAGTAGCTTCAATCATTTCTGGACGTTTTTCAATGGCAAAAATCAATGATTATTGTAAATGCACAAACAGTAATTTCTCCGCATTGCAAGGTGCAATTCTGAAATTTTTTGCTTTTTCCTGCTCCTATTAGCATGATAAACAAGATTCAAAGAGAGTGAGATGCCAGCTCCTTTCATTCAGTCAGTAGCTTCAATCATTTCTGGACGTTTTTCAATGGCAAAAATCAATGAATATTGTAAATGCACAAACAGTAATTTCTCCGCATTGCAAGGTGCAATTCTGAAATTTTTTGCTTTTTCCTGCTCCTCTTAGCATGATAAAGAAGATTCAAAGAGAGTGAGATGCCAGCTCCTTTCATTCAGTCAGTAGCTACAAACATTTCTGGTATATGAATAACATGATGTTTTTCAATGGCAAAAATCAATGAATATTGTAAATGCACAAACAGTAATTTCTCCGCATTGCAAGGTGCAATTCTGAAATTTTTTGCTTTTTCCTGCTCCTCTTAGCATGATAAAGAAGATTCAAAGAGAGTGAGATGCCAGCTCCTTTCATTCAGTCAGTAGCTTCAATCATTTCTGGACGTTTTTCAATGGCAAAAATCAATGAATATTGTAAATGCACAAACAGTAATTTCTCCGCATTGCAAGGTGCAATTCTGAAATTTTTTGCTTTTTCCTGCTCCTCTTAGCATGATAAAGAAGATTCAAAGAGAGTGAGATGCCAGCTCCTTTCATTCAGTCAGTAGCTTCAATCATTTCTGGACGTTTTTCAATGGCAAAAATCAATGAATATTGTAAATGCACAAACAGTAATTTCTCCGCATTGCAAGGTGCAATTCTGAATTTTTTTGCTTTTTCCTGCTCCTCTTAGCATGATAAAGAAGATTCAAAGAGAGTGAGATGCCAGCTCCTTTCATTCAGTCAGTAGCTTCAAACATTTCTGGTATATGAATAACATGATGTTTTTCAATGGCAAAAATCAATGAATATTGTAAATGCACAAACAGTAATTTCTCCGCATTGCAAGGTGCAATTCTGAAATTTTTTGCTTTTTCCTGCTCCTCTTATCATGATAAAGAAGATTCAAAGAGAGTGAGATGCCAGCTCCTTTCATTCAGTCAGTAGCTTCAAACATTTCTGGTATATGAATAACATGATGTTTTTCAATGGCAAAAATCAATGAATATTGTAAATGCACAAACAGTAATTTCTCCGCATTGCAAGGTGCAATTCTGAAATTTTTTGCTTTTTCCTGCTCCTCTTAGCATGATAAAGAAGATTCAAAGAGAGTGAGATGCCAGCTCCTTTCATTCAGTGAGTAGCTTCAATCATTTCTGGTATATGAATAACATGATGTTTTTCAATGGCAAAAATCAATGAATATTGTAAATGCACAAACAGTAATTTCTCCGCATTGCAAGGTGCAATTCTGAAATTTTTTGCTTTTTCCTGCTCCTCTTAGCATGATAAAGAAGATTCAAAGAGAGTGAGATGCCAGCTCCTTTCATTCAGTCAGTAGCTTCAATCATTTCTGGACGTTTTTCAATGGCAAAAATCATTGAATATTGTAAATGCACAAACAGTAATTTCTCCGCATTGCAAGGTGCAATTCTGAAATTTTTTGCTTTTTCCTGCTCCTCTTAGCAGGATAAACAAGATTCAAAGAGAGTGAGATGCCAGCTCCTTTCATTCAGTCAGTAGCTTCAATCATTTCTGGACGTTTTTCAATGGCAAAAATCAATGAATATTGTAAATGCACAAACAGTAATTTCTCCGCATTGCAAGGTGCAATTCTGAAATTTTTTGCTTTTTCCTGCTCCTCTTAGCATGATAAAGAAGATTCAAAGAGAGTGAGATGCCAGCTCCTTTCATTCAGTCAGTAGCTTCAATCATTTCTGGACGTTTTTCAATGGCAAAAATCAATGAATATTGTAAATGCACAAACAGTAATTTCTCCGCATTGCAAGGTGCAATTCTGAAATTTTTTGCTTTTTCCTGCTCCTATTAGCATGATAGACAAGATTCAAAGAGAGTGAGATGCCAGCTCCTTTCATTCAGTCAGTAGCTTCAATCATTTCTGGACGTTTTTCAATGGCAAAAATCAATGAATATTGTAAATGCACAAACAGTAATTTCTCCGCATTGCAAGGTGCAATTCTGAAATTTTTTGCTTTTTCCTGCTCCTCTTAGCATGATAAAGAAGATTCAAAGAGAGTGAGATGCCAGCTCCTTTCATTCAGTCAGTAGCTTCAATCATTTCTGGACGTTTTTCAATGGCAAAAATCAATGAATATTGTAAATGCACAAACAGTAATTTCTCCGCATTGCAAGGTGCAATTCTGAAATTTTTTGCTTTTTCCTGCTCCTCTTAGCATGATAAAGAAGATTCAAAGAGAGTGAGATGCCAGCTCCTTTCATTCAGTCAGTAGCTTCAATCATTTCTGGACGTTTTTCAATGGCAAAAATCAATGAATATTGTAAATGCACAAACAGTAATTTCTCCGCATTGCAAGGTGCAATTCTGAAATTTTTTGCTTTTTCCTGCTCCTCTTACCATGATAAAGAAGATTCAAAGAGAGTGAGATGCCAGCTCCTTTCATTCAGTCAGTAGCTTCAAACATTTCTGGTATATGAATAACATGATGTTTTTCAATGGCAAAAATCAATGAATATTGTAAATGCACAAACAGTAATTTCTCCGCATTGCAAGGTGCAATTCTGAAATTTTTTGCTTTTTCCTGCTCCTCTTAGCATGATAAAGAAGATTCAAAGAGAGTGAGATGCCAGCTCCTTTCATTCAGTCAGTAGCTTCAATCATTTCTGGACGTTTTTCAATGGCAAAAATCAATGAATATTGTAAATGCACAAACAGTAATTTCTCCACATTGCAAGTTGCAATTCTGAAATTTTTTGCTTTTTCCTGCTCCTCTTAGCATGATAAAGAAGATTCAAAGAGAGTGAGATGCCAGCTCCTTTCATTCAGTCAGTAGCTTCAATCATTTCTGGACGTTTTTCAATGGCAAAAATCAATGAATATTGTAAATGCACAAACAGTAATTTCTCCGCATTGCAAGGTGTATTTCTGAAATTTTTTGCTTTTTCCTGCTCCTCTTAGCATGATAAAGAAGATTCAAAGAGAGTGAGATGCCAGCTCCTTTCATTCAGTCAGTAGCTTCAAACATTTCTGGTATATGAATAACATGATGTTTTTCAATGGCAAAAATCAATGAATATTGTAAATGCACAAACAGTAATTTCTCCGCATTGCAAGGTGCAATTCTGAAATTTTTTGCTTTTTCCTGCTCCTCTTAGCATGATAAAGAAGATTCAAAGAGAGTGAGATGCCAGCTCCTTTCATTCAGTCAGTAGCTTCAATCATTTCTGGACGTTTTTCAATGGCAAAAATCAATGAATATTGTAAATGCACAAACAGTAATTTCTCCACATTGCAAGGTGCAATTCTGAAATTTTTTGCTTTTTCTTGCTCCTCTTAGCATGATAAAGAAGAATCAAAGAGAGTGAGATGCCAGCTCCTTTCATTCAGTCAGTAGCTTCAATCATTTCTGGATGTTTTTCAATGGCAAAAATCAATGAATATTGTAAATGCACAGACAGTAATTTCTCCGCATTGCAAGGTGCAATTCTGAAATTTTTTGCTTTTTCCTGCTCCTCTTAGCATGATAAGGAAGATTCAAAGAGAGTGAGATGCCAGCTCCTTTCATTCAGTCAGTAGATTCAAACATTTCTGGACGTTTTTCAATGGCAAAAATCAATGAATATTGTAAATGCACAAACAGTAATTTCTCCGCATTGCAAGGTGCAATTCTGAAATTTTTTGCTTTTTCCTGCTCCTCTTACCATGATAAAGAAGATTCAAAGAGAGTGAGATGCCAGCTCCTTTCATTCAGTCAGTAGCTTCAAACATTTCTGGTATATGAATAACATGATGTTTTTCAATGGCAAAAATCAATGAATATTGTAAATGCACAAACAGTAATTTCTCCGCATTGCAAGGTGCAATTCTGAAATTTTTTGCTTTTTCCTGCTCCTCTTAGCATGATAAAGAAGATTCAAAGAGAGTGAGATGCCAGCTCCTTTCATTCAGTCAGTAGCTTCAATCATTTCTGGACATTTTTCAATGGCAAAAATCAATGAATATTGTAAATGCACAAACAGTAATTTCTCCACATTGCAAGTTGCAATTCTGAAATTTTTTGCTTTTTCCTGCTCCTCTTAGCATGATAAAGAAGATTCAAAGAGAGTGAGATGCCAGCTCCTTTCATTCAGTCAGTAGCTTCAATCATTTCTGGACGTTTTTCAATGGCAAAAATCAATGAATATTGTAAATGCACAAACAGTAATTTCTCCGCATTGCAAGGTGTAATTCTGAAATTTTTTGCTTTTTCCTGCTCCTCTTAGCATGATAAAGAAGATTCAAAGAGAGTGAGATGCCAGCTCCTTTCATTCAGTCAGTAGCTTCAAACATTTCTGGTATATGAATAACATGATGTTTTTCAATGGCAAAAATCAATGAATATTGTAAATGCACAAACAGTAATTTCTCCGCATTGCAAGGTGCAATTCTGAAATTTTTTGCTTTTTCCTGCTCCTCTTAGCATGATAAAGAAGATTCAAAGAGAGTGAGATGCCAGCTCCTTTCATTCAGTCAGTAGCTTCAATCATTTCTGGACGTTTTTCAATGGCAAAAATCAATGAATATTGTAAATGCACAAACAGTAATTTCTCCACATTGCAAGGTGCAATTCTGAAATTTTTTGCTTTTTATTGCTCCTCTTAGCATGATAAAGAAGAATCAAAGAGAGTGAGATGCCAGCTCCTTTCATTCAGTCAGTAGCTTCAATCATTTCTGGATGTTTTTCAATGGCAAAAATCAATGAATATTGTAAATGCACAGACAGTAATTTCTCCGCATTGCAAGGTGCAATTCTGAAATTTTTTGCTTTTTCCTGCTCCTCTTAGCATGATAAGGAAGATTCAAAGAGAGTGAGATGCCAGCTCCTTTCATTCAGTCAGTAGATTCAAACATTTCTGGACGTTTTTCAATGGCAAAAATCAATGAATATTGTAAATGCACAAACAGTAATTTCTCCGCATTGCAAGGTGCAATTCTGAATTTTTTTGCTTTTTCCTGCTCCTCTTAGCATGATAAAGAAGATTCAAAGAGAGTGAGATGCCAGCTCCTTTCATTCAGTCAGTAGCTTCAAACATTTCTGGTATATGAATAACATGATGTTTTTCAATGGCAAAAATCAATGAATATTGTAAATGCACAAGCAGTAATTTCTCCGCATTGCAAGGTGCAATTCTGAAATTTTTTGCTTTTTCCTGCTCCTCTTATCATGATAAAGAAGATTCAAAGAGAGTGAGATGCCAGCTCCTTTCATTCAGTCAGTAGCTTCAAACATTTCTGGTATATGAATAACATGATGTTTTTCAATGGCAAAAATCAATGAATATTGTAAATGCACAAACAGTAATTTCTCCGCATTGCAAGGTGCAATTCTGAAATTTTTTGCTTTTTCCAGCTCCTCTTAGCATGATAAAGAAGATTCAAAGAGAGTGAGATGCCAGCTCCTTTCATTCAGTCAGTAGCTTCAATCATTTCTGGTATATGAATAACATGATGTTTTTCAATGGCAAAAATCAATGAATATTGTAAATGCACAAACAGTAATTTCTCCGCATTGCAAGGTGCAATTCTGAAATTTTTTGCTTTTTCCTGCTCCTCTTAGCATGATAAAGAAGATTCAAAGAGAGTGAGATGCCAGCTCCTTTCATTCAGTCAGTAGCTTCAATCATTTCTGGAAGTTTTTCAATGGCAAAAATCATTGAATATTGTAAATGCACAAACAGTAATTTCTCCGCATTGCAAGGTGCAATTCTGAAATTTTTTGCTTTTTCCTGCTCCTCTTAGCATGATAAAGAAGAATCAAAGAGAGTGAGATGCCAGCTCCTTTCATTCAGTCAGTAGCTTCAATCATTTCTGGACGTTTTTCAATGGCAAAAATCAATGAATATTGTAAATGCACAGACAGTAATTTCTCCGCATTGCAAGGTGCAATTCTGAATTTTTTTGCTTTTTCCTGCTCCTCTTAGCATGATAAAGAAGATTCAAAGAGAGTGAGATGCCAGCTCCTTTCATTCAGTCAGTAGCTTCAAACATTTCTGGTATATGAATAAGATGATGTTTTTCAATGGCAAAAATCAATGAATATTGTAAATGCACAAACAGTAATTACTCCACATTGCAAGGTGCAATTCTGAAATTTTTTGCTTTTTCCTGCTCCTCTTAGCATGATAAAGAAGATTCAAAGAGAGTGAGATGCCAGCTCCTTTCATTCAGTCAGTAGCTTCAATCATTTCTGGACGTTTTTCAATGGCAAAAATCAATGAATATTGTAAATGCACAAACAGTAATTTCTCCGCATTGCAAGGTGCAATTCTGAATTTTTTTGCTTTTTCCTGCTCCTCTTAGCATGATAAAGAAGATTCAAAGAGAGTGAGATGCCAGCTCCTTTCATTCAGTCAGTAGCTTCAAACATTTCTGGTATATGAATAACATGATGTTTTTCAATGGCAAAAATCAATGAATATTGTAAATGCACAAGCAGTAATTTCTCCGCATTGCAAGGTGCAATTCTGAAATTTTTTGCTTTTTCCTGCTCCTCTTATCATGATAAAGAAGATTCAAAGAGAGTGAGATGCCAGCTCCTTTCATTCAGTCAGTAGCTTCAAACATTTCTGGTATATGAATAACATGATGTTTTTCAATGGCAAAAATCAATGAATATTGTAAATGCACAAACAGTAATTTCTCCGCATTGCAAGGTGCAATTCTGAAATTTTTTGCTTTTTCCTGCTCCTCTTAGCATGATAAAGAAGATTCAAAGAGAGTGAGATGCCAGCTCCTTTCATTCAGTCAGTAGCTTCAATCATTTCTGGACGTTTTTCAATGGCAAAAATCAATGAATATAGTAAATGCACAAACAGTAATTTCTCTACATTGCAAGGTGCAATTCTGAAATTTTTTGCTTTTTCCTGCTCCTCTTAGCATGATAAAGAAGAATCAAAGAGAGTGAGATGCCAGCTCCTTTCATTCAGTCAGTAGCTTCAATCATTTCTGGACGTTTTTTAATGGCAAAAATCAATGAATATTGTAAATGCACAGACAGTAATTTCTCCGCATTGCAAGGTGCAATTCTGAAATTTTTTGCTTTTTCCTGCTCCTCTTAGCATGATAAAGAAGATTCAAAGAGAGTGAGATGCCAGCTCCTTTCATTCAGTCAGTAGCTTCAAACATTTCTGGTATATGAATAACATGATGTTTTTCAATGGCAAAAATCAATGAATATTGTAAATGCACAAACAGTAATTACTCCACATTGCAAGGTGCAATTCTGAAATTTTTTGCTTTTTCCTGCTCCTCTTAGCATGATAAAGAAGATTCAAAGAGAGTGAGATGCCAGCTCCTTTCATTCAGTCAGTAGCTTCAATCATTTCTGGACGTTTTTCAATGGCAAAAATCAATGAATATTGTAAATGCACAAACAGTAATTTCTCCGCATTGCAAGGTGCAATTCTGAATTTTTTTGCTTTTTCCTGCTCCTCTTATCATGATAAAGAAGATTCAAAGAGAGTGAGATGCCAGCTCCTTTTATTCAGTCAGTAGCTTCAAACATTTCTGGTATATGAATAACATGATGTTTTTCAAAGGCAACAATCAATGAATATTGTAAATGCACAAACAGTAATTTCTCCGCATTGCAAGGTGCAATTCTGAAATTTTTTGCTTTTTCCTGCTCCTCTTAGCATGATAAAGAAGATTCAAAGAGAGTGAGATGCCAGCTCCTTTCATTCAGTCAGTAGCTTCAATCATTTCTGGTATATGAATAACATGATGTTTTTCAATGGCAAAAATCAATGAATATTGTAAATGCACAAACAGTAATTTCTCCGCATTGCAAGGTGCAATTCTGAAATTTTTTGCTTTTTCCTGCTCCTCTTAGCATGATAAAGAAGATTCAAAGAGAGTGAGATGCCAGCTCCTTTCATTCAGTCAGTAGCTTCAATCATTTCTGGACGTTTTTCGATGGCAAAAATCATTGAATATTGTAAATGCACAAACAGTAATTTCTCCGCATTGCAAGGTGCAATTCTGAAATTTTTTGCTTTTTCCTGCTCCTCTTAGCATGATAAAGAAGATTCAAAGAGAGTGAGATGCCAGCTCCTTTCATTCAGTCAGTAGCTTCAATCATTTCTGGTATATGAATAACATGATGTTTTTCAATGGCAAAAATCAATGAATATTGTAAATGCACAAACAGTAATTTCTCCGCATTGCAAGGTGCAATTCTGAAATTTTTTGCTTTTTCCTGCTCCTCTTAGCATGATAAAGAAGATTCAAAGAGAGTGAGATGCCAGCTCCTTTCATTCAGTCAGTAGCTTCAATCATTTCTGGACGTTTTTCAATGGCAAAAATCAATGAATATTGTAAATGCACAAACAGTAATTTCTCTACATTGCAAGGTGCAATTCTGAAATTTTTTGCTTTTTCCTGCTCCTCTTAGCATGATAAAGAAGAATCAAAGAGAGTGAGATGCCAGCTCCTTTCATTCAGTCAGTAGCTTCAATCATTTCTGGACGTTTTTCAATGGCAAAAATCAATGAATATTGTAAATGCACAGACAGTAATTTCTCCGCATTGCAAGGTGCAATTCTGAAATTTTTTGCTTTTTCCTGCTCCTCTTAGCATGATAAAGAAGATTCAAAGAGAGTGAGATGCCAGCTCCTTTCATTCAGTCAGTAGCTTCAAACATTTCTGGTATATGAATAACATGATGTTTTTCAATGGCAAAAATCAATGAATATTGTAAATGCACAAACAGTAATTACTCCACATTGCAAGGTGCAATTCTGAAATTTTTTGCTTTTTCCTGCTCCTCTTAGCATGATAAAGAAGATTCAAAGAGAGTGAGATGCCAGCTCCTTTCATTCAGTCAGTAGCTTCAATCATTTCTGGACGTTTTTCAATGGCAAAAATCAATGAATATTGTAAATGCACAAACAGTAATTTCTCCGCATTGCAAGGTGCAATTCTGAATTTTTTTGCTTTTTCCTGCTCCTCTTATCATGATAAAGAAGATTCAAAGAGAGTGAGATGCCAGCTCCTTTCATTCAGTCAGTAGCTTCAAACATTTCTGGTATATGAATAACATGATGTTTTTCAAAGGCAACAATCAATGAATATTGTAAATGCACAAACAGTAATTTCTCCGCATTGCAAGGTGCAATTCTGAAATTTTTTGCTTTTTCCTGCTCCTCTTAGCATGATAAAGAAGATTCAAAGAGAGTGAGATGCCAGCTCCTTTCATTCAGTCAGTAGCTTCAATCATTTCTGGTATATGAATAACATGATGTTTTTCAATGGCAAAAATCAATGAATATTGTAAATGCACAAACAGTAATTTCTCCGCATTGCAAGGTGCAATTCTGAAATTTTTTGCTTTTTCCTGCTCCTCTTAGCATGATAAAGAAGATTCAAAGAGAGTGAGATGCCAGCTCCTTTCATTCAGTCAGTAGCTTCAATCATTTCTGGACGTTTTTCGATGGCAAAAATCATTGAATATTGTAAATGCACAAACAGTAATTTCTCCGCATTGCAAGGTGCAATTCTGAAATTTTTTGCTTTTTCCTGCTCCTCTTAGCATGATAAACAAGATTCAAAGAGAGTGAGATGCCAGCTCCTTTCATTCAGTCAGTAGCTTCAATCATTTCTGGACGTTTTTCAATGGCAAAAATCAATGAATATTGTAAATGCACAGACAGTAATTTCTCCGCATTGCAAGGTGCAATTCTGAATTTTTTTGCTTTTTCCTGCTCCTCTTAGCATGATAAAGAAGATTCAAAGAGAGTGAGATGCCAGCTCCTTTCATTCAGTCAGTAGCTTCAAACATTTCTGGTATATGAATAAGATGATGTTTTTCAATGGCAAAAATCAATGAATATTGTAAATGCACAAACAGTAATTACTCCACATTGCAAGGTGCAATTCTGAAATTTTTTGCTTTTTCCTGCTCCTCTTAGCATGATAAAGAAGATTCAAAGAGAGTGAGATGCCAGCTCCTTTCATTCAGTCAGTAGCTTCAATCATTTCTGGACGTTTTTCAATGGCAAAAATCAATGAATATTGTAAATGCACAAACAGTAATTTCTCCGCATTGCAAGGTGCAATTCTGAATTTTTTTGCTTTTTCCTGCTCCTCTTAGCATGATAAAGAAGATTCAAAGAGAGTGAGATGCCAGCTCCTTTCATTCAGTCAGTAGCTTCAAACATTTCTGGTATATGAATAACATGATGTTTTTCAATGGCAAAAATCAATGAATATTGTAAATGCACAAGCAGTAATTTCTCCGCATTGCAAGGTGCAATTCTGAAATTTTTTGCTTTTTCCTGCTCCTCTTATCATGATAAAGAAGATTCAAAGAGAGTGAGATGCCAGCTCCTTTCATTCAGTCAGTAGCTTCAAACATTTCTGGTATATGAATAACATGATGTTTTTCAATGGCAAAAATCAATGAATATTGTAAATGCACAAACAGGAATTTCTCCGCATTGCAAGGTGCAATTCTGAAATTTTTTGCTTTTTCCTGCTCCTCTTAGCATGATAAAGAAGATTCAAAGAGAGTGAGATGCCAGCTCCTTTCATTCAGTCAGTAGCTTCAATCATTTCTGGTATATGAATAACATGATGTTTTTCAATGGCAAAAATCAATGAATATTGTAAATGCACAAACAGTAATTTCTCCGCATTGCAAGGTGCAATTCTGAAATTTTTTGCTTTTTAATGCTCCTCTTAGCATGATAAAGAAGATTCAAAGAGAGTGAGATGCCAGCTCCTTTCATTCAGTCAGTAGCTTCAAACATTTCTGGTATATGAATAACATGATGTTTTTCAATGGCAAAAATCAATGAATATTGTAAATGCACAAACAGTAATTACTCCACATTGCAAGGTGCAATTCTGAAATTTTTTGCTTTTTCCTGCTCCTCTTAGCATGATAAAGAAGATTCAAAGAGAGTGAGATGCCAGCTCCTTTCATTCAGTCAGTAGCTTCAATCATTTCTGGACGTTTTTCAATGGCAAAAATCAATGAATATTGTAAATGCACAAACAGTAATTTCTCCGCATTGCAAGGTGCAATTCTGAATTTTTTTGCTTTTTCCTGCTCCTCTTATCATGATAAAGAAGATTCAAAGAGAGTGAGATGCCAGCTCCTTTCATTCAGTCAGTAGCTTCAAACATTTCTGGTATATGAATAACATGATGTTTTTCAAAGGCAACAATCAATGAATATTGTAAATGCACAAACAGTAATTTCTCCGCATTGCAAGGTGCAATTCTGAAATTTTTTGCTTTTTCCTGCTCCTCTTAGCATGATAAAGAAGATTCAAAGAGAGTGAGATGCCAGCTCCTTTCATTCAGTCAGTAGCTTCAATCATTTCTGGTATATGAATAACATGATGTTTTTCAATGGCAAAAATCAATGAATATTGTAAATGCACAAACAGTAATTTCTCCGCATTGCAAGGTGCAATTCTGAAATTTTTTGCTTTTTCCTGCTCCTCTTAGCATGATAAAGAAGATTCAAAGAGAGTGAGATGCCAGCTCCTTTCATTCAGTCAGTAGCTTCAATCATTTCTGGACGTTTTTCGATGGCAAAAATCATTGAATATTGTAAATGCACAAACAGTAATTTCTCCGCATTGCAAGGTGCAATTCTGAAATTTTTTGCTTTTTCCTGCTCCTCTTAGCATGATAAACAAGATTCAAAGAGAGTGAGATGCCAGCTCCTTTCATTCAGTCAGTAGCTTCAATCATTTCTGGACGTTTTTCAATGGCAAAAATCAATGAATATTGTAAATGCACAGACAGTAATTTCTCCGCATTGCAAGGTGCAATTCTGAATTTTTTTGCTTTTTCCTGCTCCTCTTAGCATGATAAAGAAGATTCAAAGAGAGTGAGATGCCAGCTCCTTTCATTCAGTCAGTAGCTTCAAACATTTCTGGTATATGAATAAGATGATGTTTTTCAATGGCAAAAATCAATGAATATTGTAAATGCACAAACAGTAATTACTCCACATTGCAAGGTGCAATTCTGAAATTTTTTGCT
This sequence comes from Phyllobates terribilis, assembly GCF_046119375.1. NCBI lineage: Eukaryota > Metazoa > Chordata > Amphibia > Anura > Dendrobatidae > Phyllobates > Phyllobates terribilis. The sequence continues at coordinate 693,986 of NW_027362893.1, forward strand.
TTTTCCTGCTCCTCTTAGCATGATAAAGAAGATTCAAAGAGAGTGAGATGCCAGCTCCTTTCATTCAGTCAGTAGCTTCAATCATTTCTGGACGTTTTTCAATGGCAAAAATCAATGAATATTGTAAATGCACAAACAGTAATTTCTCCGCATTGCAAGGTGCAATTCTGAATTTTTTTGCTTTTTCCTGCTCCTCTTAGCATGATAAAGAAGATTCAAAGAGAGTGAGATGCCAGCTCCTTTCATTCAGTCAGTAGCTTCAAACATTTCTGGTATATGAATAACATGATGTTTTTCAATGGCAAAAATCAATGAATATTGTAAATGCACAAGCAGTAATTTCTCCGCATTGCAAGGTGCAATTCTGAAATTTTTTGCTTTTTCCTGCTCCTCTTATCATGATAAAGAAGATTCAAAGAGAGTGAGATGCCAGCTCCTTTCATTCAGTCAGTAGCTTCAAACATTTCTGGTATATGAATAACATGATGTTTTTCAATGGCAAAAATCAATGAATATTGTAAATGCACAAACAGTAATTTCTCCGCATTGCAAGGTGCAATTCTGAAATTTTTTGCTTTTTCCTGCTCCTCTTAGCATGATAAAGAAGATTCAAAGAGAGTGAGATGCCAGCTCCTTTCATTCAGTCAGTAGCTTCAATCATTTCTGGTATATGAATAACATGATGTTTTTCAATGGCAAAAATCAATGAATATTGTAAATGCACAAACAGTAATTTCTCCGCATTGCAAGGTGCAATTCTGAAATTTTTTGCTTTTTAATGCTCCTCTTAGCATGATAAAGAAGATTCAAAGAGAGTGAGATGCCAGCTCCTTTCATTCAGTCAGTAGCTTCAATCATTTCTGGACGTTTTTCAATGGCAAAAATCAATGAATATTGTAAATGCACAAACAGTAATTTCTCTACATTGCAAGGTGCAATTCTGAAATTTTTTGCTTTTTCCTGCTCCTCTTAGCATGATAAAGAAGAATCAAAGAGAGTGAGATGCCAGCTCCTTTCATTCAGTCAGTAGCTTCAATCATTTCTGGACGTTTTTCAATGGCAAAAATCAATGAATATTGTAAATGCACAGACAGTAATTTCTCCGCATTGCAAGGTGCAATTCTGAAATTTTTTGCTTTTTCCTGCTCCTCTTAGCATGATAAAGAAGATTCAAAGAGAGTGAGATGCCAGCTCCTTTCATTCAGTCAGTAGCTTCAAACATTTCTGGTATATGAATAACATGATGTTTTTCAATGGCAAAAATCAATGAATATTGTAAATGCACAAACAGTAATTACTCCACATTGCAAGGTGCAATTCTGAAATTTTTTGCTTTTTCCTGCTCCTCTTAGCATGATAAAGAAGATTCAAAGAGAGTGAGATGCCAGCTCCTTTCATTCAGTCAGTAGCTTCAATCATTTCTGGACGTTTTTCAATGGCAAAAATCAATGAATATTGTAAATGCACAAACAGTAATTTCTCCGCATTGCAAGGTGCAATTCTGAATTTTTTTGCTTTTTCCTGCTCCTCTTATCATGATAAAGAAGATTCAAAGAGAGTGAGATGCCAGCTCCTTTCATTCAGTCAGTAGCTTCAAACATTTCTGGTATATGAATAACATGATGTTTTTCAAAGGCAACAATCAATGAATATTGTAAATGCACAAACAGTAATTTCTCCGCATTGCAAGGTGCAATTCTGAAATTTTTTGCTTTTTCCTGCTCCTCTTAGCATGATAAAGAAGATTCAAAGAGAGTGAGATGCCAGCTCCTTTCATTCAGTCAGTAGCTTCAATCATTTCTGGTATATGAATAACATGATGTTTTTCAATGGCAAAAATCAATGAATATTGTAAATGCACAAACAGTAATTTCTCCGCATTGCAAGGTGCAATTCTGAAATTTTTTGCTTTTTCCTGCTCCGCTTAGCATGATAAAGAAGATTCAAAGAGAGTGAGATGCCAGCTCCTTTCATTCAGTCAGTAGCTTCAATCATTTCTGGACGTTTTTCGATGGCAAAAATCATTGAATATTGTAAATGCACAAACAGTAATTTCTCCGCATTGCAAGGTGCAATTCTGAAATTTTTTGCTTTTTCCTGCTCCTCTTAGCATGATAAACAAGATTCAAAGAGAGTGAGATGCCAGCTCCTTTCATTCAGTCAGTAGCTTCAATCATTTCTGGACGTTTTTCAATGGCAAAAATCATTGAATATTGTAAATGCAAAAACAGTAATTTCTCCGCATTGCAAGGTGCAATTCTGAAATTTTTTGCTTTTTCCTGCTCCTCTTAGCATGATAAAGAAGATTCAAAGAGAGTGAGATGCCAGCTCCTTTCATTCAGTCAGTAGCTTCAATCATTTCTGGACGTTTTTCAATGGCAAAAATCAATGAATATTGTAAATGCACAAACAGTAATTTCTCCGCATTGCAAGGTGCAATTCTGAAATTTTTTGCTTTTTCCTGCTCCTCTTAGCATGATAAAGAAGATTCAAAGAGAGTGAGATGCCAGCTCCTTTCATTCAGTCAGTAGCTTCAAACATTTCTGGTATATGAATAACATGATGTTTTTCAATGGCAAAAATCAATGAATATTGTAAATGCACAAACAGTAATTTCTCCACATTGCAAGGTGCAATTCTGAAATTTTTTGCTTTTTCCTGCTCCTCTTAGCATGATAAAGAAGATTCAAAGAGAGTGAGATGCCAGCTCCTTTCATTCAGTCAGTAGCTTCAATCATTTCTGGACGTTTTTCAATGGCAAAAATCAATGAATATTGTAAATGCACAAACAGTAATTTCTCCACATTGCAAGGTGCAATTCTGAAATTTTTTGCTTTTTCCTGCTCCTCTTAGCATGATATAGAAGATTCAAAGAGAGTGAGATGCCAGCTCCTTTCATTCAGTCAGTAGCTTCAATCATTTCTGGACGTTTTTCAATGGCAAAAATCAATGAATATTGTAAATCCACAAACAGTAATTTCTCCGCATTGCAAGGTGCAATTCTGAAATTTTTTGCTTTTTCCTGCTCCTCTTAGCATGATAAAGAAGATTCAAAGAGAGTGAGATGCCAGCTCCTTTCTTTCAGTCAGTAGCTTCAAACATTTCTGGTATATGAATAACATGATGTTTTTCAATGGCAAAAATCAATGAATATTGTAAATGCAAAAACAGTAATTTCTCCACATTGCAAGGTGCAATTCTGAAATTTTTTGCTTTTTCCTGCTCCTCTTAGCATGATAAAGAAGATTCATAGAGAGTGAGATGCCAGCTCCTTTCATTCAGTCAGTAGCTTCAATCATTTCTGGACGTTTTTCAATGGCAAAAATCATTGAACATTGTAAATGCACAAACAGTAATTTCTCCGCATTGCAAGGTGCAATTCTGAAATTTTTTGCTTTTTCCTGCTCCTCTTAGCATGATAAAGAAGATTCAAAGAGAATGAGATTCCAGCTCCTTTCATTCAGTCAGTAGCTTCAATCATTTCTGGTATATGAATAACATGATGTTTTTCAATGGCAAAAATCAATGAATATTGTAAATGCACAAACAGTAATTTCTCCGCATTGCAAGGTGCAATTCTGAAATTTTTTGCTTTTTCCTGCTCCTCTTAGCATGATAAAGAAGATTCAAAGAGAGTGAGATGCCAGCTCCTTTCATTCAGTCAGCAGCTTCAAACATTTCTGGTATATGAATAACATGATGTTTTTCAATGGCAAAAATCAATGAATATTGTAAATGCACAAACAGTAATTTCTACGCATTGCAAGGTGCAATTCTGAAATTTTTTGCTTTTTCCTGCTCCTCTTAGCATGATAAAGAAGATTCAAAGAGAGTGAGATGCCAGCTCCTTTCATTCAGTCAGTAGCTTCAATCATTTCTGGACGTTTTTCAATGGCAAAAATCAATGAATATTGTAAATGCACAAACAGTAATTTCTCCGCATTGCAAGGTGCAATTCTGAAATTTTTTGCTTTTTCCTGCTCCTCTTAGCATGATAAAGAAGATTCAAAGAGAGTGAGATGCCAGCTCCTTTCATTCAGTCAGTAGCTTCAAACATTTCTGGTATATGAATAACATGATGTTTTTCAATGGCAAAAATCAATGAATATTGTAAATGCACAAACAGTAATTTCTCCGCATTGCAAGGTGCAATTCTGAAATTTTTTGCTTTTTCCTGCTCCTCTTAGCATGATAAAGAAGATTCAAAGAGAGTGAGATGCCAGCTCCTTTCATTCAGTCAGTAGCTTCAATCATTTCTGGACGTTTTTCAAAGGCAAAAATCAATGAATATTGTAAATGCACAAACAGTAATTTCTCCACATTGCAAGGTGCAATTCTGAAATTTTTTGCTTTTTCCTGCTCCTCTTAGCATGATAAAGAAGATTCAAAGAGAGTGAGATGCCAGCTCCTTTCATTCAGTCAGTAGCTTCAATCATTTCTGGACGTTTTTCAATGGCAAAAATCAATGAATATTGTAAATGCACAAACAGTAATTTCTCCGCATTGCAAGGCGCAATTCTGAAAATTTTTGCTTTTTCCTGCTCCTCTTAGCATGATAAAGAAGATTCAAAGAGAGTGAGATGCCAGCTCCTTTCATTCAGTCAGTAGCTTCAAACATTTCTGGTATATGAATAACATGATGTTTTTCAATGGCAAAAATCAATGAATATTGTAAATGCACAAACAGTAATTTCTCCGCATTGCAAGGTGCAATTCTGAAATTTTTTGCTTTTTCCTGCTCCTCTTAGCATGATAAAGAAGATTCAAAGAGAGTGAGATGCCAGCTCCTTTCATTCAGTCAGTAGCTTCAATCATTTCTGGACGTTTTTCAATGGCAAAAATCAATGAATATTGTAAATGCACAAACAGAAATTTCTCCGCATTGCAAGGTGCAATTCTGAAATTTTTTGCTTTTTCCTGCTCCTCTTAGCATGATAAAGAAGATTCAAAGAGAGTGAGATGCCAGCTCCTTTCATTCAGTCAGTAGCTTCAATCATTTCTGGACGTTTTTCAATGGCAAAGATCAATGAATATTGTAAATGTACAAACAGTAATTTCTCCGCATTGCAAGGTGCAATTCTGAAATTTTTTGCTTTTTCCTGCTCCTCTTAGCATGATAAAGAAGATTCAAAGAGAGTGAGATGCCAGCTCCTTTCATTCAGTCAGTAGCTTCAAACATTTCTGGTATATGAATAACATGATGTTTTTCAATGGCAAAAATCAATGAATATTGTAAATGCACAAACAGTAATTTCTCCGCATTGCAAGGTGCAATTCTGAAATTTTTTGCTTTTTCCTGCTCCTATTAGCATGATAAAGAAGATTCAAAGAGAGTGAGATGCCAGCTCCTTTCATTCAGTCAGTAGCTTCAATCATTTCTGGACGTTTTTCAATGGCAAAAATCATTGAACATTGTAAATGCACAAACAGTAATTTCTCCGCATTGCAAGGTGCAATTCTGAAATTTTTTGCTTTTTCCTGCTCCTCTTAGCATGATAAAGAAGATTCAAAGAGAGTGAGATGCCAGCTCCTTTCATTCAGTCAGCAGCTTCAATCATTTCTGGACGTTTTTCAATGGCAAAAATCAATGAATATTGTAAATGCACAAACAGTAATTTCTCCGCATTGCAAGGTGCAATTCTGAAATTTTTTGCTTTTTCCTGCTCCTCTTAGCATGATAAAGAAGATTCAAAGAGAGTGAGATGCCAGCTCCTTTCATTCAGTCAGTAGCTTCAAACATTTCTGGTATATGAATAACATGATGTTTTTCAATGGCAAAAATCAATGAATATTGTAAATGCACAAACAGTAATTTCTCCGCATTGCAAGGTGCAATTCTGAAATTTTTTGCTTTTTCCTGCTCCTCTTAGCATGATAAAGAAGATTCAAAGAGAGTGAGATGCCAGCTCCTTTCATTCAGTCAGTAGCTTCAATCATTTCTGGACGTTTTTCAATGGCAAAAATCAATGAATATTGTAAATGCACAAACAGTAATTTCTCCACATTGCAAGGTGCAATTCTGAAATTTTTTGCTTTTTCCTGCTCCTCTTAGCATGATAAAGAAGAATCAAAGAGAGTGAGATGCCAGCTCCTTTCATTCAGTCAGTAGCTTCAATCATTTCTGGACGTTTTTCAATGGCAAAAATCAATGAATATTGTAAATGCACAGACAGTAATTTCTCCGCATTGCAAGGTGCAATTCTGAAATTTTTTGCTTTTTCCTGTTCCTCTTAGCATGATAAAGAAGATTCAAAGAGAGTGAGATGCCAGCTCCTTTCATTCAGTCAGTAGCCTCAAACATTTCTGGTATATGAATAACATGATGTTTTTCAATGGCAAAAATCAATGAATATTGTAAATGCACAAACAGTAATTTCTCCGCATTGCAAGGTGCAATTCTGAAATTTTTTGCTTTTTCCTGCTCCTCTTAGCATGATAAAGAAGATTCAAAGAGAGTGAGATGCCAGCTCCTTTCATTCAGTCAGTAGCTTCAATCATTTCTGGACGTTTTTCAATGGCAAAAATCATTGAACATTGTAAATGCACAAACAGTAATTTCTCCGCATTGCAAGGTGCAATTCTGAATTTTTTTGCTTTTTCCTGCTCCTCTTAGCATGATAAAGAAGATTCAAAGAGAATGAGATTCCAGCTCCTTTCATTCAGTCAGTAGCTTCAATCATTTCTGGTATATGAATAACATGATGTTTTTCAATGGCAAAAATCAATGAATATTGTAAATGCACAAACAGTAATTTCTCCGCATTGCAAGGTGCAATTCTGAAATTTTTTGCTTTTTCCTGCTCCTCTTAGCATGATAAAGAAGATTCAAAGAGAGTGAGATGCCAGCTCCTTTCATTCAGTCAGTAGCTTCAAACATTTCTGGTATATGAATAACATGATGTTTTTCAATGGCAAAAATCAATGAATATTGTAAATGCACAAACAGTAATTTCTACGCATTGCAAGGTGCAATTCTGAAATTTTTTTCTTTTTCCTGCTCCTCTTAGCATGATAAAGAAGATTCAAAGAGAGTGAGATGCCAGCTCCTTTCATTCAGTCAGTAGCTTCAATCATTTCTGGACATTTTTCAATGTCAAAAATCAATGAATATTGTAAATGCACAAACAGTAATTTCTCCGCATTGCAAGGTGCAATTCTGAAATTTTTTGCTTTTTCCTGCTCCTCTTAGCATGATAAAGAAGATTCAAAGAGAGTGAGATGCCAGCTCCTTTCATTTAGTCAGTAGCTTCAAACATTTCTGGTATATGAATAACATGATGTTTTTCACTGGCAAAAATCAATGAATATTGTAAATGCACAAACAGTAATTTCTCCGCATTGCAAGGTGCAATTCTGAAATTTTTTGCTTTTTCCTGCTCCTCTTAGCATGATAAAGAAGATTCAAAGAGAGTGAGATGCCAGCTCCTTTCATTCAGTCAGTAGCTTCAATCATTTCTGGACGTTTTTCAATGGCAAAAATCAATGAATATTGTAAATGCACAAACAGTAATTTCTCCGCATTGCAAGGTGCAATTCTGAAATTTTTTGCTTTTTCCTGCTCCTCTTAGCATGATAAAGAAGATTCAAAGAGAGTGAGATGCCAGCTCCTTTCATTCAGTCAGTAGCTTCAAACATTTCTGGTATATGAATAACATGATGTTTTTCAATGGCAAAAATCAATGAATATTGTAAATGCACAAACAGTAATTTCTCCGCATTGCAAGGTGCAATTCTGAAATTTTTTGCTTTTTCCTGCTCCTCTTAGCATGATAAAGAAGATTCAAAGAGAGTGAGATGCCAGCTCCTTTCATTCAGTCAGTAGCTTCAATCATTTCTGGACGTTTTTCAATGGCAAAAATCAATGAATATTGTAAATGCACAAACAGTAATTTCTCCACATTGCAAGGTGCAATTCTGAAATTTTTTGCTTTTTCCTGCTCCTCTTAGCATGATAAAGAAGATTCAAAGAGAGTGAGATGCCAGCTCCTTTCATTCAGTCAGTAGCTTCAATCATTTCTGGACGTTTTTCAATGGCAAAAATCAATGAATATTGTAAATGCACAAACAGTAATTTCTCCGCATTGCAAGGCGCAATTCTGAAAATTTTTGCTTTTTCCTGCTCCTCTTAGCATGATAAAGAAGATTCAAAGAGAGTGAGATGCCAGCTCCTTTCATTCAGTCAGTAGCTTCAAACATTTCTGGTATATGAATAACATGATGTTTTTCAATGGCAAAAATCAATGAATATTGTAAATGCACAAACAGTAATTTCTCCGCATTGCAAGGTGCAATTCTGAAATTTTTTGCTTTTTCCTGCTCCTCTTAGCATGATAAAGAAGATTCAAAGAGAGTGAGATGCCAGCTCCTTTCATTCAGTCAGTAGCTTCAATCATTTCTGGACGTTTTTCAATGGCAAAAATCAATGAATATTGTAAATGCACAAACAGAAATTTCTCCGCATTGCAAGGTGCAATTCTGAAATTTTTTGCTTTTTCCTGCTCCTCTTAGCATGATAAAGAAGATTCAAAGAGAGTGAGATGCCAGCTCCTTTCATTCAGTCAGTAGCTTCAATCATTTCTGGACGTTTTTCAATGGCAAAGATCAATGAATATTGTAAATGTACAAACAGTAATTTCTCCGCATTGCAAGGTGCAATTCTGAAATTTTTTGCTTTTTCCTGCTCCTCTTAGCATGATAAAGAAGATTCAAAGAGAGTGAGATGCCAGCTCCTTTCATTCAGTCAGTAGCTTCAAACATTTCTGGTATATGAATAACATGATGTTTTTCAATGGCAAAAATCAATGAATATTGTAAATGCACAAACAGTAATTTCTCCGCATTGCAAGGTGCAATTCTGAAATTTTTTGCTTTTTCCTGCTCCTCTTAGCATGATAAAGAAGATTCAAAGAGAGTGAGATGCCAGCTCCTTTCATTCAGTCAGTAGCTTCAATCATTTCTGGACGTTTTTCAATGGCAAAAATCATTGAACATTGTAAATGCACAAACAGTAATTTCTCCGCATTGCAAGGTGCAATTCTGAAATTTTTTGCTTTTTCCTGCTCCTCTTAGCATGATAAAGAAGATTCAAAGAGAGTGAGATGCCAGCTCCTTTCATTCAGTCAGCAGCTTCAATCATTTCTGGACGTTTTTCAATGGCAAAAATCAATGAATATTGTAAATGCACAAACAGTAATTTCTCCGCATTGCAAGGTGCAATTCTGAAATTTTTTGCTTTTTCCTGCTCCTCTTAGCATGATAAAGAAGATTCAAAGAGAGTGAGATGCCAGCTCCTTTCATTCAGTCAGTAGCTTCAAACATTTCTGGTATATGAATAACATGATGTTTTTCAATGGCAAAAATCAATGAATATTGTAAATGCACAAACAGTAATTTCTCCGCATTGCAAGGTGCAATTCTGAAATTTTTTGCTTTTTCCTGCTCCTCTTAGCATGATAAAGAAGATTCAAAGAGAGTGAGATGCCAGCTCCTTTCATTCAGTCAGTAGCTTCAATCATTTCTGGACGTTTTTCAATGGCAAAAATCAATGAATATTGTAAATGCACAAACAGTAATTTCTCCACATTGCAAGGTGCAATTCTGAAATTTTTTGCTTTTTCCTGCTCCTCTTAGCATGATAAAGAAGAATCAAAGAGAGTGAGATGCCAGCTCCTTTCATTCAGTCAGTAGCTTCAATCATTTCTGGACGTTTTTCAATGGCAAAAATCAATGAATATTGTAAATGCACAGACAGTAATTTCTCCGCATTGCAAGGTGCAATTCTGAAATTTTTTGCTTTTTCCTGTTCCTCTTAGCATGATAAAGAAGATTCAAAGAGAGTGAGATGCCAGCTCCTTTCATTCAGTCAGTAGCTTCAAACATTTCTGGTATATGAATAACATGATGTTTTTCAATGGCAAAAATCAATGAATATTGTAAATGCACAAACAGTAATTTCTCCACATTGCAAGGTGCAATTCTGAAATTTTTTGCTTTTTCCTGCTCCTCTTAGCATGATAAAGAAGATTCAAAGAGAGTGAGATGCCAGATCCTTTCATTCAGTCAGTAGCTTCAATCATTTCTGGACATTTTTCAATGTCAAAAATCAATGAATATTGTAAATGCACAAACAGTAATTTCTCCGCATTGCAAGGTGCAATTCTGAAATTTTTTGCTTTTTCCTGCTCCTCTTAGCATGATAAAGAAGATTCAAAGAGAGTGAGATGCCAGCTCCTTTCATTTAGTCAGTAGCTTCAAACATTTCTGGTATATGAATAACATGATGTTTTTCAATGGCAAAAATCAATGAATATTGTAAATGCACAAACAGTAATTTCTCCGCATTGCAAGGTGCAATTCTGAAATTTTTTGCTTTTTCCTGCTCCTCTTAGCATGATAAAGAAGATTCAAAGAGAGTGAGATGCCAGCTCCTTTCATTCAGTCAGTAGCTTCAATCATTTCTGGACGTTTTTCAATGGCAAAAATCATTGAACATTGTAAATGCACAAACAGTAATTTCTCCGCATTGCAAGGTGCAATTCTGAATTTTTTTGCTTTTTCCTGCTCCTCTTAGCATGATAAAGAAGATTCAAAGAGAATGAGATTCCAGCTCCTTTCATTCAGTCAGTAGCTTCAATCATTTCTGGTATATGAATAACATGATGTTTTTCAATGGCAAAAATCAATGAATATTGTAAATGCACAAACAGTAATTTCTCCGCATTGCAAGGTGCAATTCTGAAATTTTTTGCTTTTTCCTGCTCCTCTTAGCATGATAAAGAAGATTCAAAGAGAGTGAGATGCCAGCTCCTTTCATTCAGTCAGTAGCTTCAAACATTTCTGGTATATGAATAACATGATGTTTTTCAATGGCAAAAATCAATGAATATAGTAAATGCACAAACAGTAATTTCTACGCATTGCAAGGTGCAATTCTGAAATTTTTTTCTTTTTCCTGCTCCTCTTAGCATGATAAAGAAGATTCAAAGAGAGTGAGATGCCAGCTCCTTTCATTCAGTCAGTAGCTTCAATCATTTCTGGACGTTTTTCAATGGCAAAAATCAATGAATATTGTAAATGCACAAACAGTAATTTCTCCGCATTGCAAGGTGCAATTCTGAAATTTTTTGCTTTTTCCTGCTCCTCTTAGCATGATAAAGAAGATTCAAAGAGAGTGAGATGCCAGCTCCTTTCATTCAGTCAGTAGCTTCAAACATTTCTGGTATATGAATAACATGATGTTTTTCAATGGCAAAAATCAATGAATATTGTAAATGCACAAACAGTAATTTCTCCGCATTGCAAGGTGCAATTCTGAAATTTTTTGCTTTTTCCTGCTCCTCTTAGCATGATAAACAAGATTCAAAGAGAGTGAGATGCCAGCTCCTTTCATTCAGTCAGTAGCTTCAATCATTTCTGGACGTTTTTCAATGGCAAAAATCAATGAATATTGTAAATGCACAAACAGTAATTTCTCCACATTGCAAGGTGCAATTCTGAAATTTTTTGCTTTTTCCTGCTCCTCTTAGCATGATAAAGAAGAATCAAAGAGAGTGAGATGCCAGCTCCTTTCATTCAGTCAGTAGCTTCAATCATTTCTGGACGTTTTTCAATGGCAAAAATCAATGAATATTGTAAATGCACAGAGAGTAATTTCTCCGCATTGCAAGGTGCAATTCTGAAATTTTTTGCTTTTTCCTGCTCCTCTTAGCATGATAAAGAAGATTCAAAGAGAGTGAGATGCCAGCTCCTTTCATTCAGTCAGTAGCTTTAAACATTTCTGGTATATGAATAACATGATGTTTTTCAATGGCAAAAATCAATGAATATTGTAAATGCACAAACAGTAATTTCTCCACATTGCAAGGTGCAATTCTGAAATTTTTTGCTTTTTCCTGCTCCTCTTAGCATGATAAAGAAGATTCAAAGAGAGTGAGATGCCAGCTCCTTTCATTCAGTCAGTAGCTTCAATCATTTCTGGACATTTTTCAATGTCAAAAATCAATGAATATTGTAAATGCACAAACAGTAATTTCTCCGCATTGCAAGGTGCAATTCTGAAATTTTTTGCTTTTTCCTGCTCCTCTTAGCATGATAAAGAAGATTCAAAGAGAGTGAGATGCCAGCTCCTTTCATTTAGTCAGTAGCTTCAAACATTTCTGGTATATGAATAACATGATGTTTTTCAATGGCAAAAATCAATGAATATTGTAAATGCACAAACAGTAATTTCTCCGCATTGCAAGGTGCAATTCTGAAATTTTTTGCCTTTTCCTGCTCCTCTTAGCATGATAAAGAAGATTCAAAGAGAGTGAGATGCCAGCTCCTTTCATTCAGTCAGTAGCTTCAATCATTTCTGGACGTTTTTCAATGGCAAAAATCATTGAACATTGTAAATGCACAAACAGTAATTTCTCCGCATTGCAAGGTGCAATTCTGAATTTTTTTGCTTTTTCCTGCTCCTCTTAGCATGATAAAGAAGATTCAAAGAGAATGAGATTCCAGCTCCTTTCATTCAGTCAGTAGCTTCAATCATTTCTGGTATATGAATAACATGATGTTTTTCAATGGCAAAAATCAATGAATATTGTAAATGCACAAACAGTAATTTCTCCGCATTGCAAGGTGCAATTCTGAAATTTTTTGCTTTTTCCTGCTCCTCTTAGCATGATAAAGAAGATTCAAAGAGAGTGAGATGCCAGCTCCTTTCATTCAGTCAGTAGCTTCAAACATTTCTGGTATATGAATAACATGATGTTTTTCAATGGCAAAAATCAATGAATATTGTAAATGCACAAACAGTAATTTCTACGCATTGCAAGGTGCAATTCTGAAATTTTTTTCTTTTTCCTGCTCCTCTTAGCATGATAAAGAAGATTCAAAGAGAGTGAGATGCCAGCTCCTTTCATTCAGTCAGTAGCTTCAATCATTTCTGGACATTTTTCAATGTCAAAAATCAATGAATATTGTAAATGCACAAACAGTAATTTCTCCGCATTGCAAGGTGCAATTCTGAAATTTTTTGCTTTTTCCTGCTCCTCTTAGCATGATAAAGAAGATTCAAAGAGAGTGAGATGCCAGCTCCTTTCATTTAGTCAGTAGCTTCAAACATTTCTGGTATATGAATAACATGATGTTTTTCAATGGCAAAAATCAATGAATATTGTAAATGCACAAACAGTAATTTCTCCGCATTGCAAGGTGCAATTCTGAAATTTTTTGCTTTTTCCTGCTCCTCTTAGCATGATAAAGAAGATTCAAAGAGAGTGAGATGCCAGCTCCTTTCATTCAGTCAGTAGCTTCAATCATTTCTGGACGTTTTTCAATGGCAAAAATCATTGAACATTGTAAATGCACAAACAGTAATTTCTCCGCATTGCAAGGTGCAATTCTGAATTTTTTTGCTTTTTCCTGCTCCTCTTAGCATTATAAAGAAGATTCAAAGAGAATGAGATTCCAGCTCCTTTCATTCAGTCAGTAGCTTCAATCATTTCTGGTATATGAATAACATGATGTTTTTCAATGGCAAAAATCAATGAATATTGTAAATGCACAAACAGTAATTTCTCCGCATTGCAAGGTGCAATTCTGAAATTTTTTGCTTTTTCCTGCTCCTCTTAGCATGATAAAGAAGATTCAAAGAGAGTGAGATGCCAGCTCCTTTCATTCAGTCAGTAGCTTCAAACATTTCTGGTATATGAATAACATGATGTTTTTCAATGGCAAAAATCAATGAATATTGTAAATGCACAAACAGTAATTTCTACGCATTGCAAGGTGCAATTCTGAAATTTTTTTCTTTTTCCTGCTCCTCTTAGCATGATAAAGAAGATTCAAAGAGAGTGAGATGCCAGCTCCTTTCATTCAGTCAGTAGCTTCAATCATTTCTGGACGTTTTTCAATGGCAAAAATCAATGAATATTGTAAATGCACAAACAGTAATTTCTCCGCATTGCAAGGTGCAATTCTGAAATTTTTTGCTTTTTCCTGCTCCTCTTAGCATGATAAAGAAGATTCAAAGAGAGTGAGATGCCAGCTCCTTTCATTCAGTCAGTAGCTTCAAACATTTCTGGTATATGAATAACATGATGTTTTTCAATGGCAAAAATCAATGAATATTGTAAATGCACAAACAGTAATTTCTCCGCATTGCAAGGTGCAATTCTGAAATTTTTTGCTTTTTCCTACTCCTCTTAGCATGATAAAGAAGATTCAAAGAGAGTGAGATGCCTGCTCCTTTCATTCAGTCAGTAGCTTCAATCATTTCTGGACGTTTTTCAATGGCAAAAATCAATGAATATTGTAAATGCACAAACAGTAATTTCTCCACATTGCAAGGTGCGATTCTGAAATTTTTTGCTTTTTCCTGCTCCTCTTAGCATGATAAAGAAGATTCAAAGAGAGTGAGATGCCAGCTCCTTTCATTCAGTCAGTAGCTTCAATCATTTCTGGACGTTTTTCAATGGCAAAAATCAATGAATATTGTAAATGCACAAACAGTAATTTCTCCGCATTGCAAGGCGCAATTCTGAAATTTTTTGCTTTTTCCTGCTCCTCTTAGCATGATAAAGAAGATTCAAAGAGAGTGAGATGCCAGCTCCTTTCATTCAGTCAGTAGCTTCAAACATTTCTGGTATATGAATAACATGATGTTTTTCAATGGCAAAAATCAATGAATATTGTAAATGCACAAACAGTAATTTCTCCGCATTGCAAGGTGCAATTCTGAAATTTTTTGCTTTTTCCTGCTCCTCTTAGCATGATAAAGAAGATTCAAAGAGAGTGAGATGCCAGCTCCTTTCATTCAGTCAGTAGCTTCAATCATTTCTGGACGTTTTTCAATGGCAAAAATCAATGAATATTGTAAATGCACAAACAGAAATTTCTCCGCATTGCAAGGTGCAATTCTGAAATTTTTTGCTTTTTCCTGCTCCTCTTAGCATGATAAAGTAGATTCAAAGAGAGTGAGATGCCAGCTCCTTTCATTCAGTCAGTAGCTTCAATCATTTCTGGACGTTTTTCAATGGCAAAGATCAATGAATATTGTAAATGTACAAACAGTAATTTCTCCGCATTGCAAGGTGCAATTCTGAAATTTTTTGCTTTTTCCTGCTCCTCTTAGCATGATAAAGAAGATTCAAAGAGAGTGAGATGCCAGCTCCTTTCATTCAGTCAGTAGCTTCAAACATTTCTGGTATATGAATAACATGAAGTTTTTCAATGGCAAAAATCAATGAATATTGTAAATGCACAATCAGTAATTTCTCCGCATTGCAACGTGCAATTCTGAAATTTTTTGCTTTTTCCTGCTCCTCTTAGCATGATAAAGAAGATTCAAAGAGAGTGAGATGCCAGCTCCTTTCATTCAGTCAGTAGCTTCCATCATTTCTGGACGTTTTTCAATGGCAAAAATCATTGAACATTGTAAATGCACAAACAGTAATTTCTCCGCATTGCAAGGTGCAATTCTGAAATTTTTTGCTTTTTCCTGCTCCTCTTAGCATGATAAAGAAGATTCAAAGAGAATGAGATGCCAGCTCCTTTCATTCAGTCAGTAGCTTCAATCATTTCTGGTATATGAATAACATGATGTTTTTCAATGGCAAAAATCAATGAATATTGTAAATGCACAAACAGTAATTTCTCCGCATTGCAAGGTGCAATTCTGAAATTTTTTGCTTTTTCCTGCTCCTCTTAGCATGATAAAGAAGATTCAAAGAGAGTGAGATGCCAGCTCCTTTCATTCAGTCAGTAGCTTCAATCATTTCTGGACGTTTTTCAATGGCAAAAATCAATGAATATTGTAAATGCACAAACAGTAATTTCTCCGCATTGCAAGGTGCAATTCTGAAATTTTTTGCTTTTTCCTGCTCCTCTTAGCATGATAAAGAAGATTCAAAGAGAGTGAGATGCCAGCTCCTTTCATTCAGTCAGTAGCTTCAAACATTTCTGGTATATGAATAACATGATGTTTTTCAATGGCAAAAATCAATGAATATTGTAAATGCACAAACAGTAATTTCTCCGCATTGCAAGGTGCAATTCTGAAATTTTTTGCTTTTTCCTGCTCCTCTTAGCATGATAAAGAAGATTCAAAGAGAGTGAGATGCCAGCTCCTTTCATTCAGTCAGTAGCTTCAATCATTTCTGGACGTTTTTCAAAGGCAAAAATCAATGAATATTGTAAATGCACAAACAGTAATTTCTCCACATTGCAAGGTGCAATTCTGAAATTTTTTGCTTTTTCCTGCTCCTCTTAGCATGATAAAGAAGATTCAAAGAGAGTGAGATGCCAGCTCCTTTCATTCAGTCAGTAGCTTCAATCATTTCTGGACGTTTTTCAATGGCAAAAATCAATGAATATTGTAAATGCACAAACAGTAATTTCTCCGCATTGCAAGGCGCAATTCTGAAAATTTTTGCTTTTTCCTGCTCCTCTTAGCATGATAAAGAAGATTCAAAGAGAGTGAGATGCCAGCTCCTTTCATTCAGTCAGTAGCTTCAAACATTTCTGGTATATGAATAACATGATGTTTTTCAATGGCAAAAATCAATGAATATTGTAAATGCACAAACAGTAATTTCTCCGCATTGCAAGGTGCAATTCTGAAATTTTTTGCTTTTTCCTGCTCCTCTTAGCATGATAAAGAAGATTCAAAGAGAGTGAGATGCCAGCTCCTTTCATTCAGTCAGTAGCTTCAATCATTTCTGGACGTTTTTCAATGGCAAAAATCAATGAATATTGTAAATGCACAAACAGAAATTTCTCCGCATTGCAAGGTGCAATTCTGAAATTTTTTGCTTTTTCCTGCTCCTCTTAGCATGATAAAGAAGATTCAAAGAGAGTGAGATGCCAGCTCCTTTCATTCAGTCAGTAGCTTCAATCATTTCTGGACGTTTTTCAATGGCAAAGATCAATGAATATTGTAAATGTACAAACAGTAATTTCTCCGCATTGCAAGGTGCAATTCTGAAATTTTTTGCTTTTTCCTGCTCCTCTTAGCATGATAAAGAAGATTCAAAGAGAGTGAGATGCCAGCTCCTTTCATTCAGTCAGTAGCTTCAAACATTTCTGGTATATGAATAACATGATGTTTTTCAATGGCAAAAATCAATGAATATTGTAAATGCACAAACAGTAATTTCTCCGCATTGCAAGGTGCAATTCTGAAATTTTTTGCTTTTTCCTGCTCCTATTAGCATGATAAAGAAGATTCAAAGAGAGTGAGATGCCAGCTCCTTTCATTCAGTCAGTAGCTTCAATCATTTCTGGACGTTTTTCAATGGCAAAAATCATTGAACATTGTAAATGCACAAACAGTAATTTCTCCGCATTGCAAGGTGCAATTCTGAAATTTTTTGCTTTTTCCTGCTCCTCTTAGCATGATAAAGAAGATTCAAAGAGAGTGAGATGCCAGCTCCTTTCATTCAGTCAGCAGCTTCAATCATTTCTGGACGTTTTTCAATGGCAAAAATCAATGAATATTGTAAATGCACAAACAGTAATTTCTCCGCATTGCAAGGTGCAATTCTGAAATTTTTTGCTTTTTCCTGCTCCTCTTAGCATGATAAAGAAGATTCAAAGAGAGTGAGATGCCAGCTCCTTTCATTCAGTCAGTAGCTTCAAACATTTCTGGTATATGAATAACATGATGTTTTTCAATGGCAAAAATCAATGAATATTGTAAATGCACAAACAGTAATTTCTCCGCATTGCAAGGTGCAATTCTGAAATTTTTTGCTTTTTCCTGCTCCTCTTAGCATGATAAAGAAGATTCAAAGAGAGTGAGATGCCAGCTCCTTTCATTCAGTCAGTAGCTTCAATCATTTCTGGACGTTTTTCAATGGCAAAAATCAATGAATATTGTAAATGCACAAACAGTAATTTCTCCACATTGCAAGGTGCAATTCTGAAATTTTTTGCTTTTTCCTGCTCCTCTTAGCATGATAAAGAAGAATCAAAGAGAGTGAGATGCCAGCTCCTTTCATTCAGTCAGTAGCTTCAATCATTTCTGGACGTTTTTCAATGGCAAAAATCAATGAATATTGTAAATGCACAGACAGTAATTTCTCCGCATTGCAAGGTGCAATTCTGAAATTTTTTGCTTTTTCCTGTTCCTCTTAGCATGATAAAGAAGATTCAAAGAGAGTGAGATGCCAGCTCCTTTCATTCAGTCAGTAGCCTCAAACATTTCTGGTATATGAATAACATGATGTTTTTCAATGGCAAAAATCAATGAATATTGTAAATGCACAAACAGTAATTTCTCCGCATTGCAAGGTGCAATTCTGAAATTTTTTGCTTTTTCCTGCTCCTCTTAGCATGATAAAGAAGATTCAAAGAGAGTGAGATGCCAGCTCCTTTCATTCAGTCAGTAGCTTCAATCATTTCTGGACGTTTTTCAATGGCAAAAATCATTGAACATTGTAAATGCACAAACAGTAATTTCTCCGCATTGCAAGGTGCAATTCTGAATTTTTTTGCTTTTTCCTGCTCCTCTTAGCATGATAAAGAAGATTCAAAGAGAATGAGATTCCAGCTCCTTTCATTCAGTCAGTAGCTTCAATCATTTCTGGTATATGAATAACATGATGTTTTTCAATGGCAAAAATCAATGAATATTGTAAATGCACAAACAGTAATTTCTCCGCATTGCAAGGTGCAATTCTGAAATTTTTTGCTTTTTCCTGCTCCTCTTAGCATGATAAAGAAGATTCAAAGAGAGTGAGATGCCAGCTCCTTTCATTCAGTCAGTAGCTTCAAACATTTCTGGTATATGAATAACATGATGTTTTTCAATGGCAAAAATCAATGAATATTGTAAATGCACAAACAGTAATTTCTACGCATTGCAAGGTGCAATTCTGAAATTTTTTTCTTTTTCCTGCTCCTCTTAGCATGATAAAGAAGATTCAAAGAGAGTGAGATGCCAGCTCCTTTCATTCAGTCAGTAGCTTCAATCATTTCTGGACATTTTTCAATGTCAAAAATCAATGAATATTGTAAATGCACAAACAGTAATTTCTCCGCATTGCAAGGTGCAATTCTGAAATTTTTTGCTTTTTCCTGCTCCTCTTAGCATGATAAAGAAGATTCAAAGAGAGTGAGATGCCAGCTCCTTTCATTTAGTCAGTAGCTTCAAACATTTCTGGTATATGAATAACATGATGTTTTTCACTGGCAAAAATCAATGAATATTGTAAATGCACAAACAGTAATTTCTCCGCATTGCAAGGTGCAATTCTGAAATTTTTTGCTTTTTCCTGCTCCTCTTAGCATGATAAAGAAGATTCAAAGAGAGTGAGATGCCAGCTCCTTTCATTCAGTCAGTAGCTTCAATCATTTCTGGACGTTTTTCAATGGCAAAAATCAATGAATATTGTAAATGCACAAACAGTAATTTCTCCGCATTGCAAGGTGCAATTCTGAAATTTTTTGCTTTTTCCTGCTCCTCTTAGCATGATAAAGAAGATTCAAAGAGAGTGAGATGCCAGCTCCTTTCATTCAGTCAGTAGCTTCAAACATTTCTGGTATATGAATAACATGATGTTTTTCAATGGCAAAAATCAATGAATATTGTAAATGCACAAACAGTAATTTCTCCGCATTGCAAGGTGCAATTCTGAAATTTTTTGCTTTTTCCTGCTCCTCTTAGCATGATAAAGAAGATTCAAAGAGAGTGAGATGCCAGCTCCTTTCATTCAGTCAGTAGCTTCAATCATTTCTGGACGTTTTTCAATGGCAAAAATCAATGAATATTGTAAATGCACAAACAGTAATTTCTCCACATTGCAAGGTGCAATTCTGAAATTTTTTGCTTTTTCCTGCTCCTCTTAGCATGATAAAGAAGATTCAAAGAGAGTGAGATGCCAGCTCCTTTCATTCAGTCAGTAGCTTCAATCATTTCTGGACGTTTTTCAATGGCAAAAATCAATGAATATTGTAAATGCACAAACAGTAATTTCTCCGCATTGCAAGGCGCAATTCTGAAAATTTTTGCTTTTTCCTGCTCCTCTTAGCATGATAAAGAAGATTCAAAGAGAGTGAGATGCCAGCTCCTTTCATTCAGTCAGTAGCTTCAAACATTTCTGGTATATGAATAACATGATGTTTTTCAATGGCAAAAATCAATGAATATTGTAAATGCACAAACAGTAATTTCTCCGCATTGCAAGGTGCAATTCTGAAATTTTTTGCTTTTTCCTGCTCCTCTTAGCATGATAAAGAAGATTCAAAGAGAGTGAGATGCCAGCTCCTTTCATTCAGTCAGTAGCTTCAATCATTTCTGGACGTTTTTCAATGGCAAAAATCAATGAATATTGTAAATGCACAAACAGAAATTTCTCCGCATTGCAAGGTGCAATTCTGAAATTTTTTGCTTTTTCCTGCTCCTCTTAGCATGATAAAGAAGATTCAAAGAGAGTGAGATGCCAGCTCCTTTCATTCAGTCAGTAGCTTCAATCATTTCTGGACGTTTTTCAATGGCAAAGATCAATGAATATTGTAAATGTACAAACAGTAATTTCTCCGCATTGCAAGGTGCAATTCTGAAATTTTTTGCTTTTTCCTGCTCCTCTTAGCATGATAAAGAAGATTCAAAGAGAGTGAGATGCCAGCTCCTTTCATTCAGTCAGTAGCTTCAAACATTTCTGGTATATGAATAACATGATGTTTTTCAATGGCAAAAATCAATGAATATTGTAAATGCACAAACAGTAATTTCTCCGCATTGCAAGGTGCAATTCTGAAATTTTTTGCTTTTTCCTGCTCCTCTTAGCATGATAAAGAAGATTCAAAGAGAGTGAGATGCCAGCTCCTTTCATTCAGTCAGTAGCTTCAATCATTTCTGGACGTTTTTCAATGGCAAAAATCATTGAACATTGTAAATGCACAAACAGTAATTTCTCCGCATTGCAAGGTGCAATTCTGAAATTTTTTGCTTTTTCCTGCTCCTCTTAGCATGATAAAGAAGATTCAAAGAGAGTGAGATGCCAGCTCCTTTCATTCAGTCAGCAGCTTCAATCATTTCTGGACGTTTTTCAATGGCAAAAATCAATGAATATTGTAAATGCACAAACAGTAATTTCTCCGCATTGCAAGGTGCAATTCTGAAATTTTTTGCTTTTTCCTGCTCCTCTTAGCATGATAAAGAAGATTCAAAGAGAGTGAGATGCCAGCTCCTTTCATTCAGTCAGTAGCTTCAAACATTTCTGGTATATGAATAACATGATGTTTTTCAATGGCAAAAATCAATGAATATTGTAAATGCACAAACAGTAATTTCTCCGCATTGCAAGGTGCAATTCTGAAATTTTTTGCTTTTTCCTGCTCCTCTTAGCATGATAAAGAAGATTCAAAGAGAGTGAGATGCCAGCTCCTTTCATTCAGTCAGTAGCTTCAATCATTTCTGGACGTTTTTCAATGGCAAAAATCAATGAATATTGTAAATGCACAAACAGTAATTTCTCCACATTGCAAGGTGCAATTCTGAAATTTTTTGCTTTTTCCTGCTCCTCTTAGCATGATAAAGAAGAATCAAAGAGAGTGAGATGCCAGCTCCTTTCATTCAGTCAGTAGCTTCAATCATTTCTGGACGTTTTTCAATGGCAAAAATCAATGAATATTGTAAATGCACAGACAGTAATTTCTCCGCATTGCAAGGTGCAATTCTGAAATTTTTTGCTTTTTCCTGTTCCTCTTAGCATGATAAAGAAGATTCAAAGAGAGTGAGATGCCAGCTCCTTTCATTCAGTCAGTAGCTTCAAACATTTCTGGTATATGAATAACATGATGTTTTTCAATGGCAAAAATCAATGAATATTGTAAATGCACAAACAGTAATTTCTCCACATTGCAAGGTGCAATTCTGAAATTTTTTGCTTTTTCCTGCTCCTCTTAGCATGATAAAGAAGATTCAAAGAGAGTGAGATGCCAGATCCTTTCATTCAGTCAGTAGCTTCAATCATTTCTGGACATTTTTCAATGTCAAAAATCAATGAATATTGTAAATGCACAAACAGTAATTTCTCCGCATTGCAAGGTGCAATTCTGAAATTTTTTGCTTTTTCCTGCTCCTCTTAGCATGATAAAGAAGATTCAAAGAGAGTGAGATGCCAGCTCCTTTCATTTAGTCAGTAGCTTCAAACATTTCTGGTATATGAATAACATGATGTTTTTCAATGGCAAAAATCAATGAATATTGTAAATGCACAAACAGTAATTTCTCCGCATTGCAAGGTGCAATTCTGAAATTTTTTGCTTTTTCCTGCTCCTCTTAGCATGATAAAGAAGATTCAAAGAGAGTGAGATGCCAGCTCCTTTCATTCAGTCAGTAGCTTCAATCATTTCTGGACGTTTTTCAATGGCAAAAATCATTGAACATTGTAAATGCACAAACAGTAATTTCTCCGCATTGCAAGGTGCAATTCTGAATTTTTTTGCTTTTTCCTGCTCCTCTTAGCATGATAAAGAAGATTCAAAGAGAATGAGATTCCAGCTCCTTTCATTCAGTCAGTAGCTTCAATCATTTCTGGTATATGAATAACATGATGTTTTTCAATGGCAAAAATCAATGAATATTGTAAATGCACAAACAGTAATTTCTCCGCATTGCAAGGTGCAATTCTGAAATTTTTTGCTTTTTCCTGCTCCTCTTAGCATGATAAAGAAGATTCAAAGAGAGTGAGATGCCAGCTCCTTTCATTCAGTCAGTAGCTTCAAACATTTCTGGTATATGAATAACATGATGTTTTTCAATGGCAAAAATCAATGAATATAGTAAATGCACAAACAGTAATTTCTACGCATTGCAAGGTGCAATTCTGAAATTTTTTTCTTTTTCCTGCTCCTCTTAGCATGATAAAGAAGATTCAAAGAGAGTGAGATGCCAGCTCCTTTCATTCAGTCAGTAGCTTCAATCATTTCTGGACGTTTTTCAATGGCAAAAATCAATGAATATTGTAAATGCACAAACAGTAATTTCTCCGCATTGCAAGGTGCAATTCTGAAATTTTTTGCTTTTTCCTGCTCCTCTTAGCATGATAAAGAAGATTCAAAGAGAGTGAGATGCCAGCTCCTTTCATTCAGTCAGTAGCTTCAAACATTTCTGGTATATGAATAACATGATGTTTTTCAATGGCAAAAATCAATGAATATTGTAAATGCACAAACAGTAATTTCTCCGCATTGCAAGGTGCAATTCTGAAATTTTTTGCTTTTTCCTGCTCCTCTTAGCATGATAAACAAGATTCAAAGAGAGTGAGATGCCAGCTCCTTTCATTCAGTCAGTAGCTTCAATCATTTCTGGACGTTTTTCAATGGCAAAAATCAATGAATATTGTAAATGCACAAACAGTAATTTCTCCACATTGCAAGGTGCAATTCTGAAATTTTTTGCTTTTTCCTGCTCCTCTTAGCATGATAAAGAAGAATCAAAGAGAGTGAGATGCCAGCTCCTTTCATTCAGTCAGTAGCTTCAATCATTTCTGGACGTTTTTCAATGGCAAAAATCAATGAATATTGTAAATGCACAGAGAGTAATTTCTCCGCATTGCAAGGTGCAATTCTGAAATTTTTTGCTTTTTCCTGCTCCTCTTAGCATGATAAAGAAGATTCAAAGAGAGTGAGATGCCAGCTCCTTTCATTCAGTCAGTAGCTTTAAACATTTCTGGTATATGAATAACATGATGTTTTTCAATGGCAAAAATCAATGAATATTGTAAATGCACAAACAGTAATTTCTCCACATTGCAAGGTGCAATTCTGAAATTTTTTGCTTTTTCCTGCTCCTCTTAGCATGATAAAGAAGATTCAAAGAGAGTGAGATGCCAGCTCCTTTCATTCAGTCAGTAGCTTCAATCATTTCTGGACATTTTTCAATGTCAAAAATCAATGAATATTGTAAATGCACAAACAGTAATTTCTCCGCATTGCAAGGTGCAATTCTGAAATTTTTTGCTTTTTCCTGCTCCTCTTAGCATGATAAAGAAGATTCAAAGAGAGTGAGATGCCAGCTCCTTTCATTTAGTCAGTAGCTTCAAACATTTCTGGTATATGAATAACATGATGTTTTTCAATGGCAAAAATCAATGAATATTGTAAATGCACAAACAGTAATTTCTCCGCATTGCAAGGTGCAATTCTGAAATTTTTTGCCTTTTCCTGCTCCTCTTAGCATGATAAAGAAGATTCAAAGAGAGTGAGATGCCAGCTCCTTTCATTCAGTCAGTAGCTTCAATCATTTCTGGACGTTTTTCAATGGCAAAAATCATTGAACATTGTAAATGCACAAACAGTAATTTCTCCGCATTGCAAGGTGCAATTCTGAATTTTTTTGCTTTTTCCTGCTCCTCTTAGCATGATAAAGAAGATTCAAAGAGAATGAGATTCCAGCTCCTTTCATTCAGTCAGTAGCTTCAATCATTTCTGGTATATGAATAACATGATGTTTTTCAATGGCAAAAATCAATGAATATTGTAAATGCACAAACAGTAATTTCTCCGCATTGCAAGGTGCAATTCTGAAATTTTTTGCTTTTTCCTGCTCCTCTTAGCATGATAAAGAAGATTCAAAGAGAGTGAGATGCCAGCTCCTTTCATTCAGTCAGTAGCTTCAAACATTTCTGGTATATGAATAACATGATGTTTTTCAATGGCAAAAATCAATGAATATTGTAAATGCACAAACAGTAATTTCTACGCATTGCAAGGTGCAATTCTGAAATTTTTTTCTTTTTCCTGCTCCTCTTAGCATGATAAAGAAGATTCAAAGAGAGTGAGATGCCAGCTCCTTTCATTCAGTCAGTAGCTTCAATCATTTCTGGACATTTTTCAATGTCAAAAATCAATGAATATTGTAAATGCACAAACAGTAATTTCTCCGCATTGCAAGGTGCAATTCTGAAATTTTTTGCTTTTTCCTGCTCCTCTTAGCATGATAAAGAAGATTCAAAGAGAGTGAGATGCCAGCTCCTTTCATTTAGTCAGTAGCTTCAAACATTTCTGGTATATGAATAACATGATGTTTTTCAATGGCAAAAATCAATGAATATTGTAAATGCACAAACAGTAATTTCTCCGCATTGCAAGGTGCAATTCTGAAATTTTTTGCTTTTTCCTGCTCCTCTTAGCATGATAAAGAAGATTCAAAGAGAGTGAGATGCCAGCTCCTTTCATTCAGTCAGTAGCTTCAATCATTTCTGGACGTTTTTCAATGGCAAAAATCATTGAACATTGTAAATGCACAAACAGTAATTTCTCCGCATTGCAAGGTGCAATTCTGAATTTTTTTGCTTTTTCCTGCTCCTCTTAGCATTATAAAGAAGATTCAAAGAGAATGAGATTCCAGCTCCTTTCATTCAGTCAGTAGCTTCAATCATTTCTGGTATATGAATAACATGATGTTTTTCAATGGCAAAAATCAATGAATATTGTAAATGCACAAACAGTAATTTCTCCGCATTGCAAGGTGCAATTCTGAAATTTTTTGCTTTTTCCTGCTCCTCTTAGCATGATAAAGAAGATTCAAAGAGAGTGAGATGCCAGCTCCTTTCATTCAGTCAGTAGCTTCAAACATTTCTGGTATATGAATAACATGATGTTTTTCAATGGCAAAAATCAATGAATATTGTAAATGCACAAACAGTAATTTCTACGCATTGCAAGGTGCAATTCTGAAATTTTTTTCTTTTTCCTGCTCCTCTTAGCATGATAAAGAAGATTCAAAGAGAGTGAGATGCCAGCTCCTTTCATTCAGTCAGTAGCTTCAATCATTTCTGGACGTTTTTCAATGGCAAAAATCAATGAATATTGTAAATGCACAAACAGTAATTTCTCCGCATTGCAAGGTGCAATTCTGAAATTTTTTGCTTTTTCCTGCTCCTCTTAGCATGATAAAGAAGATTCAAAGAGAGTGAGATGCCAGCTCCTTTCATTCAGTCAGTAGCTTCAAACATTTCTGGTATATGAATAACATGATGTTTTTCAATGGCAAAAATCAATGAATATTGTAAATGCACAAACAGTAATTTCTCCGCATTGCAAGGTGCAATTCTGAAATTTTTTGCTTTTTCCTACTCCTCTTAGCATGATAAAGAAGATTCAAAGAGAGTGAGATGCCTGCTCCTTTCATTCAGTCAGTAGCTTCAATCATTTCTGGACGTTTTTCAATGGCAAAAATCAATGAATATTGTAAATGCACAAACAGTAATTTCTCCACATTGCAAGGTGCAATTCTGAAATTTTTTGCTTTTTCCTGCTCCTCTTAGCATGATAAAGAAGATTCAAAGAGAGTGAGATGCCAGCTCCTTTCATTCAGTCAGTAGCTTCAATCATTTCTGGACGTTTTTCAATGGCAAAAATCAATGAATATTGTAAATGCACAAACAGTAATTTCTCCGCATTGCAAGGCGCAATTCTGAAATTTTTTGCTTTTTCCTGCTCCTCTTAGCATGATAAAGAAGATTCAAAGAGAGTGAGATGCCAGCTCCTTTCATTCAGTCAGTAGCTTCAAACATTTCTGGTATATGAATAACATGATGTTTTTCAATGGCAAAAATCAATGAATATTGTAAATGCACAAACAGTAATTTCTCCGCATTGCAAGGTGCAATTCTGAAATTTTTTGCTTTTTCCTGCTCCTCTTAGCATGATAAAGAAGATTCAAAGAGAGTGAGATGCCAGCTCCTTTCATTCAGTCAGTAGCTTCAATCATTTCTGGACGTTTTTCAATGGCAAAAATCAATGAATATTGTAAATGCACAAACAGAAATTTCTCCGCATTGCAAGGTGCAATTCTGAAATTTTTTGCTTTTTCCTGCTCCTCTTAGCATGATAAAGTAGATTCAAAGAGAGTGAGATGCCAGCTCCTTTCATTCAGTCAGTAGCTTCAATCATTTCTGGACGTTTTTCAATGGCAAAGATCAATGAATATTGTAAATGTACAAACAGTAATTTCTCCGCATTGCAAGGTGCAATTCTGAAATTTTTTGCTTTTTCCTGCTCCTCTTAGCATGATAAAGAAGATTCAAAGAGAGTGAGATGCCAGCTCCTTTCATTCAGTCAGTAGCTTCAAACATTTCTGGTATATGAATAACATGAAGTTTTTCAATGGCAAAAATCAATGAATATTGTAAATGCACAATCAGTAATTTCTCCGCATTGCAACGTGCAATTCTGAAATTTTTTGCTTTTTCCTGCTCCTCTTAGCATGATAAAGAAGATTCAAAGAGAGTGAGATGCCAGCTCCTTTCATTCAGTCAGTAGCTTCCATCATTTCTGGACGTTTTTCAATGGCAAAAATCATTGAACATTGTAAATGCACAAACAGTAATTTCTCCGCATTGCAAGGTGCAATTCTGAAATTTTTTGCTTTTTCCTGCTCCTCTTAGCATGATAAAGAAGATTCAAAGAGAATGAGATGCCAGCTCCTTTCATTCAGTCAGTAGCTTCAATCATTTCTGGTATATGAATAACATGATGTTTTTCAATGGCAAAAATCAATGAATATTGTAAATGCACAAACAGTAATTTCTCCGCATTGCAAGGTGCAATTCTGAAATTTTTTGCTTTTTCCTGCTCCTCTTAGCATGATAAAGAAGATTCAAAGAGAGTGAGATGCCAGCTCCTTTCATTCAGTCAGTAGCTTCAATCATTTCTGGACGTTTTTCAATGGCAAAAATCAATGAATATTGTAAATGCACAAACAGTAATTTCTCCGCATTGCAAGGTGCAATTATGAAATTTTTTACTTTTTCCTGCTCCTCTTAGCATGATAAACAAGATTCAAAGAGAGTGAGATGCCAGCTCTTTTCATTCAGTCAGTAGCTTCAATCATTTCTGGACGTTTTTCAATGGCAAAAATCAATGAATATTGTAAATGCACAAACAGTAATTTCTCCGCATTGCAAGGTGCAATTCTGAAATTTTTTGCTTTTTCCTGCTCCTCTTAGCATGATAAAGAAGATTCAAAGAGAGTGAGATGCCAGCTCCTTTCATTCAGTCAGTAGCTTCAAACATTTCTGGTATATGAATAACATGATGTTTTTCAATGGCAAAAATCAATGAATATTGTAAATGCACAAACAGTAATTTCTCCGCATTGCAAGGTGCAATTCTGAAATTTTTTGCTTTTTCCTGCTCCTCTTAGCATGATAAAGAAGATTCAAAGAGAGTGAGATGCCAGCTCCTTTCATTCAGTCAGTAGCTTCAATCATTTCTGGACGTTTTTCAATGGCAAAAATCAATGAATATTGTAAATGCACAAACAGTAATTTCTCCACATTGCAAGGTGCAATTCTGAAATTTTTTGCTTTTTCCTGCTCCTCTTAGCATGATAAAGAAGAATCAAAGAGAGTGAGATGCCAGCTCCTTTCATTCAGTCAGTAGCTTCAATCATTTCTGGACGTTTTTCAATGGCAAAAATCAATGAATATTGTAAATGCACAGACAGTAATTTCTCCGCATTGCAAGGTGCAATTCTGAAATTTTTTGCTTTTTCCTGCTCCTCTTAGCATGATAAAGAAGATTCAAAGAGAGTGAGATGCCAGCTCCTTTCATTCAGTCAGTAGCTTCAATCATTTCTGGACATTTTTCAATGTCAAAAATCAATGAATATTGTAAATGCACAAACAGTAATTTCTCCGCATTGCAAGGTGCAATTCTGAAATTTTTTGCTTTTTCCTGCTCCTCTTAGCATGATAAAGAAGATTCAAAGAGAGTGAGATGCCAGCTCCTTTCATTTAGTCAGTAGCTTCAAACATTTCTGGTATATGAATAACATGATGTTTTTCAATGGCAAAAATCAATGAATATTGTAAATGCACAAACAGTAATTTCTCCGCATTGCAAGGTGCAATTCTGAAATTTTTTGCTTTTTCCTGCTCCTCTTAGCATGATAAAGAAGATTCAAAGAGAGTGAGATGCCAGCTCCTTTCATTCAGTCAGTAGCTTCAATCATTTCTGGACGTTTTTCAATGGCAAAAATCATTGAACATTGTAAATGCACAAACAGTAATTTCTCCGCATTGCAAGGTGCAATTCTGAAATTTTTTGCTTTTTCCTGCTCCTCTTAGCATGATAAAGAAGATTCAAAGAGAATGAGATGCCAGCTCCTTTCATTCAGTCAGTAGCTTCAATCATTTCTGGTATATGAATAACATGATGTTTTTCAATGGCAAAAATCAATGAATATTGTAAATGCACAAACAGTAATTTCTCCGCATTGCAAGGTGCAATTCTGAAATTTTTTGCTTTTTCCTGCTCCTCTTAGCATGATAAAGAAGATTCAAAGAGAGTGAGATGCCAGCTCCTTTCATTCAGTCAGTAGCTTCAATCATTTCTGGACGTTTTTCAATGGCAAAAATCAATGAATATTGTAAATGCACAAACAGTAATTTCTCCGCATTGCAAGGTGCAATTATGAAATTTTTTACTTTTTCCTGCTCCTCTTAGCATGATAAACAAGATTCAAAGAGAGTGAGATGCCAGCTCCTTTCATTCAGTCAGTAGCTTCAATCATTTCTGGACGTTTTTCAATGGCAAAAATCAATGAATATTGTAAATGCACAAACAGTAATTTCTCCGCATTGCAAGGTGCAATTCTGAAATTTTTTGCTTTTTCCTGCTCCTCTTAGCATGATAAAGAAGATTCAAAGAGAGTGAGATGCCAGCTCCTTTCATTCAGTCAGTAGCTTCAAACATTTCTGGTATATGAATAACATGATGTTTTTCAATGGCAAAAATCAATGAATATTGTAAATGCACAAACAGTAATTTCTCCGCATTGCAAGGTGCAATTCTGAAATTTTTTGCTTTTTCCTGCTCCTCTTAGCATGATAAAGAAGATTCAAAGAGAGTGAGATGCCAGCTCCTTTCATTCAGTCAGTAGCTTCAATCATTTCTGGACGTTTTTCAATGGCAAAAATCAATGAATATTGTAAATGCACAAACAGTAATTTCTCCACATTGCAAGGTGCAATTCTGAAATTTTTTGCTTTTTCCTGCTCCTCTTAGCATGATAAAGAAGAATCAAAGAGAGTGAGATGCCAGCTCCTTTCATTCAGTCAGTAGCTTCAATCATTTCTGGACGTTTTTCAATGGCAAAAATCAATGAATATTGTAAATGCACAGACAGTAATTTCTCCACATTGCAAGGTGCAATTCTGAAATTTTTTGCTTTTTCCTGCTCCTCTTAGCATGATAAAGAAGATTCAAAGAGAGTGAGATGCCAGCTCCTTTCATTCAGTCAGTAGCTTCAAACATTTCTGGTATATGAATAACATGATGTTTTTCAATGGCAAAAATCAATGAATATTGTAAATGCACAAACAGTAATTTCTCCACATTGCAAGGTGCAATTCTGAAATTTTTTGCTTTTTCCTGCTCCTCTTAGCATGATAAAGAAGATTCAAAGAGAGTGAGATGCCAGCTCCTTTCATTCAGTCAGTAGCTTCAATCATTTCTGGACGTTTTTCAATGGCAAAAATCATTGAATATTGAAAATGCACACAGTAATTTCTCCGCATTGCAAGGTGCAATTCTGAAATTTTTTGCTTTTTCCTGCTCCTCTTAGCATGATAAAGAAGATTCAAAGAGAGTGAGATGCCAGCTCCTTCAATTCAGTCAGTAGCTTCAATCATTTCTGGTATATGAATAACATGATGTTTTTCAATGGCAAAAATCAATGAATATTGTAAATGCACAAACAGTAATTTCTCCGCATTGCAAGGTGCAATTCTGAAATTTTTTGCTTTTTCCTGCTCCTCTTAGCATGATAAAGAAGATTCAAAGAGAGTGAGATGCCAGCTCCTTTCATTCAGTCAGTAGCTTCATTCATTTCTGGACGTTTTTCAAAGGCAAAAATCAATGAATATTGTAAATGCACAAACAGTAATTTCTCCGCATTGCAAGGTGCAATTCTGAAATTTTTTGCTTTTTCCTGCTCCTCTTAGCATGATAAACAAGATTCAAAGAGAGTGAGATGCCAGCTCCTTTCATTCAGTCAGTAGCTTCAATCATTTCTGGATGTTTTTCAATGTCAAAAATCAATGAATATTGTAAATGCACAAACAGTAATTTCTCCGCATTGCAAGGTGCAATTCTGAAATTTTTTGCTTTTTCCTGCTCCTCTTAGCATGATAAAGAAGATTCAAAGAGAGTGAGATGCCAGCTCCTTTCATTCAGTCAGTAGCTTCAAACATTTCTGGTATATGAATAATATGATGTTTTTCAATGGCAAAAATCAATGAATATTGTAAATGCACAAACAGTAATTTCTCCACATTGCAAGGTGCAATTCTGAAATTTTTTGCTTTTTCCTGCTCCTCTTAGCATGATAAAGAAGATTCAAAGAGAGTGAGATGCCAGCTCCTTTCATTCAGTCAGTAGCTTCAATCATTTCTGGACGTTTTTCAATGGCAAAAATCAATGAATATTGTATATGCACAAACAGTAATTTCTCCGCATTGCAAGGTGCAATTCTGAAATTTTTTGCTTTTTCCTGCTCCTCTTAGCATGATAAAGAAGATTCAAAGAGAGTGAGATGCCAGCTCCTTTCATTCAGTCAGTAGCTTCAATCATTTCTGGACGTTTTTCAATGGCAAAAATCAATGAATATTGTAAATGCACAAACAGTAATTTCTCCGCATTGCAAGGTGCAATTCTAAAATTTTTTGCTTTTTCCTGCTCCTCTTAGCATGATAAAGAAGATTCAAAGAGAGTGAGATGCCAGCTCCTTTCATTCAGTCAGTACCTTCAAACATTTCTGTTATATGAATAACATGATGTTTTTCAATGGCAAAAATCAATGAATATTGTAAATGCACAAACAGTAATTTCTCCACATTGCAAGGTGCAATTCTGAAATTTTTTGCTTTTTCCTGCTCCTCTTAGCATGATAAAGAAGATTCAAAGAGAGTGAGATGCCAGCTCCTTTCATTCAGTCAGTAGCTTCAATCATTTCTGGACATTTTTCAATGGCAAAAATCAATGAATATTGTAAATGCACAAACAGTAATTTCTCCGCATTGCAAGGTGCAATTCTGAAATTTTTTGCTTTTTCCTGCTCCTCTTAGCATGATAAAGAAGATTCAAAGAGAGTGAGATGCCAGCTCCTTTCATTTAGTCAGTAGCTTCAAACATTTCTGGTATATGAATAACATGATGTTTTTCAATGGCAAAAATCAATGAATATTGTAATTGCACAAACAGTAATTTCTCCGCATTGCAAGGTGCAATTCTGAAATTTTTTGCTTTTTCCTGCTCCTCTTAGCATGATAAAGAAGATTCAAAGAGAGTGAGATGCCAGCTCCTTTCATTCAGTCAGTAGCTTCAATCATTTCTGGACGTTTTTCAATGGCAAAAATCATTGAATATTGTAAATGCACACAGTAATTTCTCCGCATTGCAAGGTGCAATTCTGAAATTTTTTGCTTTTTCCTGCTCCTCTTAGCATGATAAAGAAGATTCAAAGAGAGTGAGATGCCAGCTCCTTTCATTCAGTCAGTAGCTTCAATCATTTCTGGTATATGAATAACATGATGTTTTTCAATGGCAAAAATCAATGAATATTGTAAATGCACAAACAGTAATTTCTCCGCATTGCAAGGTGCAATTCTGAAATTTTTTGCTTTTTCCTGCTCCTCTTAGCATGATAAAGAAGATTCAAAGAGAGTGAGATGCCAGCTCCTTTCATTCAGTCAGTAGCTTCAATCATTTCTGGACGTTTTTCAATGGCAAAAATCAATGAATATTGTAAATGCACAAACAGTAATTTCTCCGCATTGCAAGGTGCAATTCTGAAATTTTTTGCTTTTTCCTGCTCCTCTTAGCATGATAAAGAAGATTCAAAGAGAGTGAGATGCCAGCTCCTTTCATTCAGTCAGTAGCTTCAATCATTTCTGGACGTTTTTCAATGGCAAAAATCATTGAATATTGTAAATGCACACAGTAATTTCTCCGCATTGCAAGGTGCAATTCTGAAATTTTTTGCTTTTTCCTGCTCCTCTTAGCATGATAAAGAATATTCAAAGAGAGTGAGATGCCAGCTCCTTTCATTCAGTCAGTAGCTTCAATCATTTCTGGTATATGAATAACATGATCTTTTTCAATGGCAAAAATCAAT
The DNA here is from genome assembly GCF_046119375.1 of Phyllobates terribilis. Classification (NCBI taxonomy): domain Eukaryota; kingdom Metazoa; phylum Chordata; class Amphibia; order Anura; family Dendrobatidae; genus Phyllobates; species Phyllobates terribilis. The sequence goes on from NW_027362893.1 coordinate 727,101, forward strand.
GAATATTGTAAATGCACAAACAGTAATTTCTCCGCATTGCAAGGTGCAATTCTGAAATTTTTTGCTTTTTCCTGCTCCTCTTAGCATGATAAAGAAGATTCAAAGAGAGTGAGATGCCAGCTCCTTTCATTCAGTCAGTAGCTTCAATCATTTCTGGACGTTTTTCAATGGCAAAAATCAATGAATATTGTAAATGCACAAACAGTAATTTCTCCGCATTGCAAGGTGCAATTCTGAAATTTTTTGCTTTTTCCTGCTCCTCTTAGCATGATAAAGAAGATTCAAAGAGAGTGAGATGCCAGCTCCTTTCATTCAGTCAGTAGCTTCAATCATTTCTGGACGTTTTTCAATGGCAAAAATCAATGAATATTGTAAATGCACAAAGAGTAATTTCTCCGCATTGCAAGGTGCAATTCTGAAATTTTTTGCTTTTTCCTGCTCCTCTTAGCATGATAAAGAAGATTCAAAGAGAGTGAGATGCCAGCTCCTTTCATTCAGTCAGTAGCTTCAAACATTTCTGGTATATGAATAACATGATGTTTTTCAATGGCAAAAATCAATGAATATTGTAAATGCACAAACAGTAATTTCTCCGCATTGCAAGGTGCAATTCTGAAATTTTTTGCTTTTTCCTGCTCCTTTTAGCATGATAAAGAAGATTCAAAGAGAGTGAGATGCCAGCTCCTTTCATTCAGTCAGTAGCTTCAATCATTTCTGGACGTTTTTCAATGGCAAAAATCATTGAATATTGTAAATGCACAAACAGTAATTTCTCCGCATTGCAAGGTGCAATTCTGAAATTTTTTGCTTTTTCCTGCTCCTCTTAGCATGATAAAGAAGATTCAAAGAGAGTGAGATGCCAGCTCCTTTCATTCAGTCAGTAGCTTCAATCATTTCTGGTATATGAATAACATGATGTTTTTCAATGGCAAAAATCAATGAATATTGTAAATGCACAAACAGTAATTTCTCCGCATTGCAAGGTGCAATTCTGAAATTTTTTGTTTTTCCTGCTCCTCTAAGCATGATAAAGAAGATTCAAAGAGAGTGAGATGCCAGCTCCTTTCATTCAGTCAGTAGCTTCAATCATTTCTGGACGTTTTTCAATGGCAAAAATCAATGAATATTGTAAATGCACAAACAGTAATTTCTCCGCATTGCAAGGTGCAATTCTGAAATTTTTTGCTTTTTCCTGCTCCTCTTAGCATGATAAACAAGATTCAAAGAGAGTGAGATGCCAGCTCCTTTCATTCAGTCAGTAGCTTCAATCATTTCTGGACGTTTTTCAATGGCAAAAATCAATGAATATTGTAAATGCACAAACAGTAATTTCTCCGCATTGCAAGGTGCAATTCTGAAATTTTTTGCTTTTTCCTGCTCCTCTTATCATGATAAAGAAGATTCAAAGAGAGTAAGATGCCAGCTCCTTTCATTCAGTCAGTAGCTTCAATCATTTCTGGACGTTTTTCAATGGCAAAAATCAATGAATATTGTAAATGCACAAACAGTAATTTCTCCGCATTGCAAGGTGCAATTCTGAAATTTTTTGCTTTTTCCTGCTCCTCTTAGCATGATAAAGAAGATTCAAAGAGAGTGAGATGCCAGCTCCTTTCATTCAGTCAGTAGCTTCAATCATTTCTGGACGTTTTTCAATGGCAAAAATCAATGAATATTGTAAATGCACAAACAGTAATTTCTCCACATTGCAAGGTGCAATTCTGAAATTTTTTGCTTTTTCCTGCTCCTCTTAGCATGATAAAGAAGAATCAAAGAGAGTGAGATGCCAGCTCCTTTCATTCAGTCAGTAGCTTCAATCATTTCTGGACGTTTTTCAATGGCAAAAATCAATGAATATTGTAAATGCACAGACAGTAATTTCTCCGCATTGCAAGGTGCAATTCTGAAATTTTTTGCTTTTTCCTGCTCCTCTTAGCATGATAAAGAAGATTCAAAGAGAGTGAGATGCCAGCTCCTTTCATTCAGTCAGTAGCTTCAAACATTTCTGGTATATGAATAACATGATGTTTTTCAATGGCAAAAATCAATGAATATTGTAAATGCACAAACAGTAGTTTCTCCACATTGCAAGGTGCAATTCTGAAATTTTTTGCTTTTTCCTGCTCCTCTTAGCATGATAAAGAAGATTCAAAGAGAGTGAGATGCCAGCTCCTTTCATTCAGTCAGTAGCTTCAATCATTTCTGGACGTTTTTCAATGGCAAAAATCAATGAATATTGTAAATGCACAAAGAGTAATTTCTCCGCATTGCAAGGTGCAATTCTGAAATTTTTTGCTTTTTCCTGCTCCTCTTAGCATGATAAAGAAGATTCAAAGAGAGTGAGATGCCAGCTCCTTTCATTCAGTCAGTAGCTTCAAACATTTCTGGTATATGAATAACATGATGTTTTTCAATGGCAAAAATCAATGAATATTGTAAATGCACAAACAGTAATTTCTCCGCATTGCAAGGTGCAATTCTGAAATTTTTTGCTTTTTCCTGCTCCTCTTAGCATGATAAAGAAGATTCAAAGAGAGTGAGATGCCAGCTCCTTTCATTCAGTCAGTAGCTTCAATCATTTCTGGACGTTTTTCAATGGCAAAAATCATTGAATATTGTAAATGCACAAACAGTAATTTCTCCGCATTGCAAGGTGCAATTCTGAAATTTTTTGCTTTTTCCTGCTCCTCTTAGCATGATAAAGAAGATTCAAAGAGAGTGAGATGCCAGCTCCTTTCATTCAGTCAGTAGCTTCAATCATTTCTGGTATATGAATAACATGATGTTTTTCAATGGCAAAAATCAATGAATATTGTAAATGCACAAACAGTAATTTCTCCGCATTGCAAGGTGCAATTCTGAAATTTTTTGCTTTTTCCTGCTCCTCTAAGCATGATAAAGAAGATTCAAAGAGAGTGAGATGCCAGCTCCTTTCATTCAGTCAGTAGCTTCAATCATTTCTGGACGTTTTTCAATGGCAAAAATCAATGAATATTGTAAATGCACAAACAGTAATTTCTCCGCATTGCAAGGTGCAATTCTGAAATTTTTTGCTTTTTCCTGCTCCTCTTAGCATGATAAACAAGATTCAAAGAGAGTGAGATGCCAGCTCCTTTCATTCAGTCAGTAGCTTCAATCATTTCTGGACGTTTTTCAATGGCAAAAATCAATGAATATTGTAAATGCACAAACAGTAATTTCTCCGCATTGCAAGGTGCAATTCTGAAATTTTTTGCTTTTTCCTGCTCCTCTTAGCATGATAAACAAGATTCAAAGAGAGTGAGATGCCAGCTCCTTTCATTCAGTCAGTAGCTTCAAACATTTCTGGTATATGAATAACATGATGTTTTTCAATGGCAAAAATCAATGAATATTATCAATGCACAAACTAATTTCTCCGCAATGAAAGGTGCAATTCTGAAATTTTTTGCTTTTTCCTGCTCCTCTTAGCATGATAAAGAAGATTCAAAGAGAGTGAGATGCCAGCTCCTTTCATTCAGTCAGTAGCTTCAATCATTTCTGGACGTTTTTCAATGGCAAAAATCAATGAATATTGTAAATGCACAAACAGTAATTTCTCCGCATTGCAAGGTGCAATTCTGAAATTTTTTGCTTTTTCCTGCTCCTCTTAGCATGATAAAGAAGATTCAAAGAGAGTGAGATGCCAGCTCCTTTCATTCAGTCAGTAGCTTCAATCATTTCTGGACATTTTTCAATGGCAAAAATCATTGAATATTGTAAATGCACAAACAGTAATTTCTCCGCATTGCAAGGTGCAATTCTGAAATTTTTTGCTTTATCCTGCTCCTCTTAGCATGATAAAGAAGATTCAAAGAGAGTGAGATGCCAGCTCCTTTCATTCAGTCAGTAGCTTCAATCATTTCTGGACGTTTTTCAATGGCAAAAATCAATGAATATTGTAAATGCACAAACAGTAATTTCTCCGCATTGCAAGGTGCAATTCTGAAATTTTTTGCTTTTTCCTGCTCCTCTTAGCATGATAAACAAGATTCAAAGAGAGTGAGATGCCAGCTCCTTTCATTCAGTCAGTAGCTTCAATCATTTCTGGACGTTTTTCAATGGCAAAAATCAATGAATATTGTAAATGCACAAACAGTAATTTCTCCGCATTGCAAGGTGCAATTCTGAAATTTTTTGCTTTTTCCTGCTCCTCTTAGCATGATAAACAAGATTCAAAGAGAGTGAGATGCCAGCTCCTTTCATTCAGTCAGTAGCTTCAAACATTTCTGGTATATGAATAACATGATGTTTTTCAATGGCAAAAATCAATGAATATTGTAAATGCACAAACAGTAATTTCTCCGCATTGCAAGGTGCAATTCTGAAATTTTTTGCTTTTTCCTGCTCCTCTTAGCATGATAAAGAAGATTCAAAGAGAGTGAGATGCCAGCTCCTTTCATTCAGTCAGTAGCTTCAATCATTTCTGGACGTTTTTCAATGGCAAAAATCAATGAATATTGTAAATGCACAAACAGTAATTTCTCCGCATTGCAAGGAGCAATTCTGAAATTTTTTGCTTTTTCCTGCTCCTCTTAGCATGGTAAAGAAGATTCAAAGAGAGTGAGATGCCAGCTCCTTTCATTCAGTCAGTAGCTTCAATCATTTCTGGACGTTTTTCAATGGCAAAAATCAATGAATATTGTAAATGCACAAACAGTAATTTCTCCGCATTGCAAGGTGCAATTCTGAAATTTTTTGCTTTTTCCTGCTCCTCTTAGCATGATAAACAAGATTCAAAGAGAGTGAGATGCCAGCTCCTTTCATTCAGTCAGTAGCTTCAATCATTTCTGGACGTTTTTCAATGGCAAAAATCAATGAATATTGTAAATGCACAAACAGTAATTTCTCCGCATTGCAAGGTGCAATTCTGAAATTTTTTGCTTTTTCCTGCTCCTCTTAGCAAGATAAAGAAGATTCAAAGAGAGTGAGATGCCAGCTCCTTTCATTCAGTCAGTAGCTTCAAACATTTCTGGTATATGAATAACATGATGTTTTTCAATGGCAAAAATCAATGAATATTGTAAATGCACAAACAGTAATTTCTCCGCATTGCAATGTGCAATTCTGAAATTTTTTGCTTTTTCCTGCTCCTCTTAGCATGATAAAGAAGATTCAAAGAGAGTGAGATGCCAGCTCCTTTCATTCAGTCAGTAGCTTCAATCATTTCTGGACGTTTTTCAATGGCAAAAATCAATGAATATTGTAAATGCACAAACAGTAATTTCTCCGCATTGCAAGGAGCAATTCTGAAATTTTTTGCTTTTTCCTGCTCCTCTTAGCATGGTAAAGAAGATTCAAAGAGAGTGAGATGCCAGCTCCTTTCATTCAGTCAGTAGCTTCAATCATTTCTGGACGTTTTTCAATGGCAAAAATCAATGAATATTGTAAATGCACAAACAGTAATTTCTCCGCATTGCAAGGTGCAATTCTGAAATTTTTTGCTTTTTCCTGCTCCTCTTAGCATGATAAACAAGATTCAAAGAGAGTGAGATGCCAGCTCCTTTCATTCAGTCAGTAGCTTCAATCATTTCTGGACGTTTTTCAATGGCAAAAATCAATGAATATTGTAAATGCACAAACAGTAATTTCTCCGCATTGCAAGGTGCAATTCTGAAATTTTTTGCTTTTTCCTGCTCCTCTTAGCAAGATAAAGAAGATTCAAAGAGAGTGAGATGCCAGCTCCTTTCATTCAGTCAGTAGCTTCAAACATTTCTGGTATATGAATAACATGATGTTTTTCAATGGCAAAAATCAATGAATATTGTAAATGCACAAACAGTAATTTCTCCGCATTGCAAGGTGCAATTCTGAAATTTTTTGCTTTTTCCTGCTCCTCTTAGCATGATAAAGAAGATTCAAAGAGAGTGAGATGCCAGCTCCTTTCATTCAGTCAGTAGCTTCAATCATTTCTGGACGTTTTTCAATGGCAAAAATCATTGAATATTGTAAATGCACAAACAGTAATTTCTCCGCATTGCAAGGTGCAATTCTGAAATTTTTTGCTTTTTCCTGCTCCTCTTAGCATGATAAACAAGATTCAAAGAGAGTGAGATGCCAGCTCCTTTCATTCAGTCAGTAGCTTCAATCATTTCTGGACGTTTTTCAATGGCAAAAATCAATGAATATTGTAAATGCACAAACAGTAATTTCTCCGCATTGCAAGGTGCAATTCTGAAATTTTTTGTTTTTTCCTGCTCCTCTTAGCATGATAAAGAAGATTCAAAGAGAGTGAGATGCCAGCTCCTTTCATTCAGTCAGTAGCTTCAAACATTTCTGGTATATGAATAACATGATGTTTTTCAATGGCAAAAATCAATGAATATTATCAATGCACAAACTAATTTCTCCGCAATGAAAGGTGCAATTCTGAAATTTTTTGCTTTTTCCTGCTCCTCTTAGCATGATAAAGAAGATTCAAAGAGAGTGAGATGCCAGCTCCTTTCATTCAGTCAGTAGCTTCAATCATTTCTGGACGTTTTTCAATGGCAAAAATCAATGAATATTGTAAATGCACAAACAGTAATTTCTCCGCATTGCAAGGTGCAATTCTGAAATTTTTTGCTTTTTCCTGCTCCTCTTAGCATGATAAAGAAGATTCAAAGAGAGTGAGATGCCAGCTCCTTTCATTCAGTCAGTAGCTTCAATCATTTCTGGACATTTTTCAATGGCAAAAATCATTGAATATTGTAAATGCACAAACAGTAATTTCTCCGCATTGCAAGGTGCAATTCTGAAATTTTTTGCTTTATCCTGCTCCTCTTAGCATGATAAAGAAGATTCAAAGAGAGTGAGATGCCAGCTCCTTTCATTCAGTCAGTAGCTTCAATCATTTCTGGACATTTTTCAATGGCAAAAATCAATGAATATTGTAAATGCACAAACAGTAATTTCTCCGCATTGCAAGGTGCAATTCTGAAATTTTTTGCTTTTTCCTGCTCCACTTAGCATGATAAACAAGATTCAAAGAGAGTGAGATGCCAGCTCCTTTCATTCAGTCAGTAGCTTCAATCATTTCTGGACGTTTTTCAATGGCAAAAATCAATGAATATTGTAAATGCACAAACAGTAATTTCTCCGCATTGCAAGGTGCAATTCTGAAATTTTTTGCTTTTTCCTGCTCCTCTTAGCATGATAAACAAGATTCAAAGAGAGTGAGATGCCAGCTCCTTTCATTCAGTCAGTAGCTTCAAACATTTCTGGTATATGAATAACATGATGTTTTTCAATGGCAAAAATCAATGAATATTGTAAATGCACAAACAGTAATTTCTCCGCATTGCAAGGTGCAATTCTGAAATTTTTTGCTTTTTCCTGCTCCTCTTAGCATGATAAAGAAGATTCAAAGAGAGTGAGATGCCAGCTCCTTTCATTCAGTCAGTAGCTTCAATCATTTCTGGACGTTTTTCAATGGCAAAAATCAATGAATATTGTAAATGCACAAACAGTAATTTCTCCGCATTGCAAGGAGCAATTCTGAAATTTTTTGCTTTTTCCTGCTCCTCTTAGCATGGTAAAGAAGATTCAAAGAGAGTGAGATGCCAGCTCCTTTCATTCAGTCAGTAGCTTCAATCATTTCTGGACGTTTTTCAATGGCAAAAATCAATGAATATTGTAAATGCACAAAGAGTAATTTCTCCGCATTGCAAGGTGCAATTCTGAAATTTTTTGCTTTTTCCTGCTCCTCTTAGCATGATAAAGAAGATTCAAAGAGAGTGAGATGCCAGCTCCTTTCATTCAGTCAGTAGCTTCAAACATTTCTGGTATATGAATAACATGATGTTTTTCAATGGCAAAAATCAATGAATATTGTAAATGCACAAACAGTAATTTCTCCGCATTGCAAGGTGCAATTCTGAAATTTTTTGCTTTTTCCTGCTCCGCTTAGCATGATAAAGAAGATTCAAAGAGAGTGAGATGCCAGCTCCTTTCATTCAGTCAGTAGCTTCAATCATTTCTGGACGTTTTTCAATGGCAAAAATCATTGAATATTGTAAATGCACAAACAGTAATTTCTCCGCATTGCAAGGTGCAATTCTGAAATTTTTTGCTTTTTCCTGCTCCTCTTAGCATGATAAAGAAGATTCAAAGAGAGTGAGATGCCAGCTCCTTTCATTCAGTCAGTAGCTTCAATCATTTCTGGTATATGAATAACATGATGTTTTTCAATGGCAAAAATCAATGAATATTGTAAATGCACAAACAGTAATTTCTCCGCATTGCAAGGTGCAATTCTGAAATTTTTTGCTTTTTCCTGCTCCTCTAAGCATGATAAAGAAGATTCAAAGAGAGTGAGATGCCAGCTCCTTTCATTCAGTCAGTAGCTTCAATCATTTCTGGACGTTTTTCAATGGCAAAAATCAATGAATATTGTAAATGCACAAACAGTAATTTCTCCGCATTGCAAGGTGCAATTCTGAAATTTTTTGCTTTTTCCTGCTCCTCTTAGCATGATAAACAAGATTCAAAGAGAGTGAGATGCCAGCTCCTTTCATTCAGTCAGTAGCTTCAATCATTTCTGGACGTTTTTCAATGGCAAAAATCAATGAATATTGTAAATGCACAAACAGTAATTTCTCCGCATTGCAAGGTGCAATTCTGAAATTTTTTGCTTTTTCCTGCTCCTCTTATCATGATAAAGAAGATTCAAAGAGAGTGAGATGCCAGCTCCTTTCATTCAGTCAGTAGCTTCAATCATTTCTGGACGTTTTTCAATGGCAAAAATCAATGAATATTGTAAATGCACAAACAGTAATTTCTCCGCATTGCAAGGTGCAATTCTGAAATTTTTTGCTTTTTCCTGCTCCTCTTATCATGATAAAGAAGATTCAAAGAGAGTGAGATGCCAGCTCCTTTCATTCAGTCAGTAGCTTCAATCATTTCTGGACGTTTTTCAATGGCAAAAATCGATGAATATTGTAAATGCACAAACAGTAATTTCTCCGCATTGCAAGGTGCAATTCTGAAATTTTTTGCTTTTTCCTGCTCCTCTTAGCAAGATAAAGAAGATTCAAAGAGAGTGAGATGCCAGCTAATTTCATTCAGTCAGTAGCTTCAAACATTTCTGGTATATGAATAACATGATGTTTTTCAATGGCAAAAATCAATGAATATTGTAAATGCACAAACAGTAATTTCTCCGCATTGCAAAGTACAATTCTGAAATTTTTTGCTTTTTCCTGCTCCTCTTAGCATGATAAAGAAGATTCAAAGAGAGTGAGATGCCAGCTCCTTTCATTCAGTCAGTAGCTTCAATCATTTCTGGACGTTTTTCAATGGCAAAAATCATTGAATATTGTAAATGCACAAACAGTAATTTCTCCGCATTGCAAGGTGCAATTCTGAAATTTTTTGCTTTTTCCTGCTCCTCTTAGCATGATAAACAAGATTCAAAGAGAGTGAGATGCCAGCTCCTTTCATTCAGTCAGTAGCTTCAATCATTTCTGGACGTTTTTCAATGGCAAAAATCAATGAATATTGTAAATGCACAAACAGTAATTTCTCCGCATTGCAAGGTGCAATTCTGAAATTTTTTGCTTTTTCCTGCTGCTCTTAGCATGATAAAGAAGATTCAAAGAGAGTGAGATGCCAGCTCCTTTCATTCAGTCAGTAGCTTCAAACATTTCTGGTATATGATTAACATGATGTTTTTCAATGGCAAAAATCAATGAATATTGTAAATGCACAAACAGTAATTTCTCCGCATTGAAAGGTGCAATTCTGAAATTTTTTGCTTTTTCCTGCTCCTCTTAGCATGATAAACAAGATTCAAAGAGAGTGAGATGCCAGCTCCTTTGATTCAGTCAGTAGCTTCAATCATTTCTGGACGTTTTTCAATGGCAAAAATCAATTAATATTGTAAATGCACAAACAGTAATTTCTCCGCATTGCAAGGTGCAATTCTGAAATTTTTTGCTTTTTTCTGCTCCTCTTAGCATGATAAAGAAGATTCAAAGACAGTGAGATGCCAGCTCCTTTCATTCAGTCAGTAGCTTCGAACATTTCTGGTATATGAATAACATGATGTTTTTCAATGGCAAAAATCAATGAATATTGTAAATGCACAAACAGTAATTTCTCCGCATTGCAAGGTGCAATTCTGAAATTTTTTGCTTTTTCCTGCTCCTCTTAGCATGATAAATAAGATTCAGAGAGTGAGATGCCAGCTCCTTTCATTCAGTCAGTAGCTTCAATCATTTCTGGACGTTTTTCAATGGCAAAAATCAATGAATATTGTAAATGCACAAACAGTAATTTCTCCGCATTGCAAGGTGCAATTCTGAAATTTTTTTCTTTTTCCTGCTCCTCTTAGCAAGATAAACAAGATTCAAAGAGAGTGAGAGGCCAGCTCCTTTCATTCAGTCAGTAGCTTCAATCATTTCTGGACGTTTTTCAATGGCAAAAATCAATGAATATTGTAAATGCACAAACAGTAATTTCTCCGCATTGCAAGGTGCAATTCTGAAATTTTTTGCTTTTTCCTGCTCCTCTTAGCATGATAAACAAGATTCAAAGAGAATGAGATGCCAGCTCCTTTCATTCAGTCAGTAGCTTCAATCATTTCTGGACGTTTTTCAATGGCAAAAATCAATGAATATTGTAAATGCACAAACAGTAATTTCTCCGCATTGCAAGGTGCAATTCTGAAATTTTTTGCTTTTTCCTGCTCCTCTTAGCATGATAAAGAAGATTCAAAGAGAGTGAGATGCCAGCTCCTTTCATTCAGTCAGTAGCTTCAAACATTTCTGGTATATGAATAACATGATGTTTTTCAATGGCAAAAATCAATGAATATTGTAAATGCACAAACAGTAATTTCTCCGCATTGCAAGGTGCAATTCTGAAATTTTTTGCTTTTTCCTGCTCCTCTTAGCATGATAAAGAAGATTCAAAGAGAGTGAGATGCCAGCTCCTTTCATTCAGTCAGTAGCTTCAAACATTTCTGGACGTTTTTCAATGGCAAAAATCAATGAATATTGTAAATGCACAAACAGTAATTTCTCCGCATTGCAAGGTGCAATTCTGATTTTTTTTGCTTTTTCCTGCTCCTCTTAGCATGATAAAGAAGATTCAAAGAGAGTGAGATGCCAGCTCCTTTCATTCAGTCAGTAGCTTCAAACATTTCTGGTATATGAATAACATGATGTTTTTCAATGGCAAAAATCAATGAATATTGTAAATGCACAAACAGTAATTTCTCCGCATTGCAAGGTGCAATTTTGAAATTTTTTGCTTTTTCCTGCTCCTCTTAGCATGATAAAGAAGATTCAAAGAGAGTGAGATGCCAGCTCCTTTCATTCAGTCAGTAGCTTCAATCATTTCTTGACGTTTTTCAATGGCAAAAATCAATTAATATTGTAAATGCACAAACAGTAATTTCTCCGCATTGCAAGGTGCAATTCTGAAATTTTTTGCTTTTTCCTGCTCCTCTTAGCATGATAAACAAGATTCAAAGAGAGTGAGATGCCAGCTCCTTTCATTCAGTCAGTAGCTTCAATCATTTCTGGATGTTTTTCAATGGCAAAAATCAATGAATATTGTAAATGCACAAACAGTAATTTCTCCGCATTGCAAGGTGCAATTCTGAAATTTTTTGCTTTTTTCTGCTCCTCTTAGCATGATAAAGAAGATTCAAAGAGAGTGAGATGCCAGCTCCTTTCATTCAGTCAGTAGCTTCAAACATTTCTGGTATATGAATAACATGATGTTTTTCAATGGCAAAAATCAATGAATATTGTAAATGCACAAACAGTAATTTCTCCGCATTGCAAGGTGCAATTCTGAAATTTTTTGCTTTTTCCTGCTCCTCTTAGCATGATAAAGAAGATTCAAAGAGAGTGAGATGCCAGCTCCTTTCATTCAGTCAGTAGCTTCAATCATTTCTGGACGTTTTTCAATGGCAAAAATCAATGAATATTGTAAATGCACAAACAGTAATTTCTCCGCATTGCAAAGTGCAATTCTGAAATTTTTTGCTTTTTCCTGCTCCTCTTAGCATGATAAACAAGATTCAAAGAGAGTGAGATGCCAGCTCCTTTCATTCAGTCAGTAGCTTCAATCATTTCTGGACGTTTTTCAATGGCAAAAATCAATGAATATTGTAAATGCACAAACAGTAATTTCTCCGCATTGCAAGGTGCAATTCTGAAATTTTTTGCTTTTTCCTGCTCCTCTTAGCATGATAAAGAAGATTCAAAGAGAGTGAGATGCCAGCTCCTTTCATTCAGTCAGTAGCTTCAAACATTTCTGGTATATGAATAACATGATGTTTTTCAATGGCAAAAATCAATGAATATTGTAAATGCACAAACAGTAATTTCTGGGCATTGCAAGGTGCAATTCTGAAATTTTTTGTTTTTCCTGCTCCTCTTAGCATGATAAAGAAGATTCAAAGAGAGTGAGATGCCAGCTCCTTTCATTCAGTCAGTAGCTTCAATCATTTCTGGACGTTTTTCAATGGCAAAAATCATTGAATATTGTAAATGCACAAACAGTAATTTCTCCGCATTGCAAGGTGCAATTCTGAAATTTTTTGCTTTTTCCTGCTCCTCTTAGCATGATAAAGAAGATTCAAAGAGAGTGAGATGCCAGCTCCTTTCATTCAGTCAGTAGCTTCAATCATTTCTGGTATATGAATAACATGATGTTTTTCAATGGCAAAAATCAATGAATATTGTAAATGCACAAACAGTAATTTCTCCGCATTGCAAGGTGCAATTCTGAAATTTTTTGCTTTTTCCTGCTCCTATTAGCATGATAAACAAGATTCAAAGAGAGATGCCAGCTCCTTTCATTCAGTCAGTAGCTTCAATCATTTCTGGACTTTTTCAATGGCAAAAATCAATGAATATTGTAAATGCACAAACAGTAATTTCTCCGCATTGCAAGGTGCAATTCTGAAATTTTTTGCTTTTTCCTGCTCCTCTTAGCATGATAAAGAAGATTCAAAGAGAGTGAGATGCCAGCTCCTTTCATTCAGTCAGTAGCTTCAATCATTTCTGGCTGTTTTTCAATGGCAAAAATCAATGAATATTGTAAATGCACAAACAGTAATTTCTCCGCATTGCAAGGTGCAATTCTGAAATTTTTTGCTTTTTTCTGCTCCTCTTAGCATGATAAAGAAGATTCAAAGAGAGTGAGATGCCAGCTCCTTTCATTCAGTCAGTAGCTTCAAACATTTCTGGTATATGAATAACATGATGTTTTTCAATGGCAAAAATCAATGAATATTGTAAATGCACAAACAGTAATTTCTCCGCATTGCAAGGTGCAATTCTGAAATTTTTTGCTTTTTCCTGCTCCGCTTAGCATGATAAAGAAGATTCAAAGAGAGTGAGATGCCAGCTCCTTTCATTCAGTCAGTAGCTTCAATCATTTCTGGACGTTTTTCAATGGCAAAAATCATTGAATATTGTAAATGCACAAACAGTAATTTCTCCGCATTGCAAGGTGCAATTCTGAAATTTTTTGCTTTTTCCTGCTCCTCTTAGCATGATAAAGAAGATTCAAAGAGAGTGAGATGCCAGCTCCTTTCATTCAGTCAGTAGCTTCAATCATTTCTGGTATATGAATAACATGATGTTTTTCAATGGCAAAAATCAATGAATATTGTAAATGCACAAACAGTAATTTCTCCGCATTGCAAGGTGCAATTCTGAAATTTTTTGCTTTTTCCTGCTCCTCTAAGCATGATAAAGAAGATTCAAAGAGAGTGAGATGCCAGCTCCTTTCATTCAGTCAGTAGCTTCAATCATTTCTGGACGTTTTTCAATGGCAAAAATCAATGAATATTGTAAATGCACAAACAGTAATTTCTCCGCATTGCAAGGTGCAATTCTGAAATTTTTTGCTTTTTCCTGCTCCTCTTAGCATGATAAACAAGATTCAAAGAGAGTGAGATGCCAGCTCCTTTCATTCAGTCAGTAGCTTCAATCATTTCTGGACGTTTTTCAATGGCAAAAATCAATGAATATTGTAAATGCACAAACAGTAATTTCTCCGCATTGCAAGGTGCAATTCTGAAATTTTTTGCTTTTTCCTGCTCCTCTTATCATGATAAAGAAGATTCAAAGAGAGTGAGATGCCAGCTCCTTTCATTCAGTCAGTAGCTTCAATCATTTCTGGACGTTTTTCAATGGCAAAAATCAATGAATATTGTAAATGCACAAACAGTAATTTCTCCGCATTGCAAGGTGCAATTCTGAAATTTTTTGCTTTTTCCTGCTCCTCTTATCATGATAAAGAAGATTCAAAGAGAGTGAGATGCCAGCTCCTTTCATTCAGTCAGTAGCTTCAATCATTTCTGGACGTTTTTCAATGGCAAAAATCAATGAATATTGTAAATGCACAAACAGTAATTTCTCCGCATTGCAAGGTGCAATTCTGAAATTTTTTGCTTTTTCCTGCTCCTCTTAGCAAGATAAAGAAGATTCAAAGAGAGTGAGATGCCAGCTAATTTCATTCAGTCAGTAGCTTCAAACATTTCTGGTATATGAATAACATGATGTTTTTCAATGGCAAAAATCAATGAATATTGTAAATGCACAAACAGTAATTTCTCCGCATTGCAAAGTGCAATTCTGAAATTTTTTGCTTTTTCCTGCTCCTCTTAGCATGATAAAGAAGATTCAAAGAGAGTGAGATGCCAGCTCCTTTCATTCAGTCAGTAGCTTCAATCATTTCTGGACGTTTTTCAATGGCAAAAATCATTGAATATTGTAAATGCACAAACAGTAATTTCTCCGCATTGCAAGGTGCAATTCTGAAATTTTTTGCTTTTTCCTGCTCCTCTTAGCATGATAAACAAGATTCAAAGAGAGTGAGATGCCAGCTCCTTTCATTCAGTCAGTAGCTTCAATCATTTCTGGACGTTTTTCAATGGCAAAAATCAATGAATATTGTAAATGCACAAACAGTAATTTCTCCGCATTGCAAGGTGCAATTCTGAAATTTTTTGCTTTTTCCTGCTGCTCTTAGCATGATAAAGAAGATTCAAAGAGAGTGAGATGCCAGCTCCTTTCATTCAGTCAGTAGCTTCAAACATTTCTGGTATATGATTAACATGATGTTTTTCAATGGCAAAAATCAATGAATATTGTAAATGCACAAACAGTAATTTCTCCGCATTGAAAGGTGCAATTCTGAAATTTTTTGCTTTTTCCTGCTCCTCTTAGCATGATAAAGAAGATTCAAAGAGAGTGAGATGCCAGCTCCTTTCATTCAGTCAGTAGCTTCAATCATTTCTGGACGTTTTTCAATGGTAAAAATCAATGAATATTGTAAATGCACAAACAGTAATTTCTCCGCATTACAAGGTGCAATTCTGAAATTTTTTGCTTTTTCCTGCTCCTCTTAGCATGATAAACAAGATTCAAAGAGAGTGAGATGCCAGCTCCTTTGATTCAGTCAGTAGCTTCAATCATTTCTGGACGTTTTTCAATGGCAAAAATCAATGAATATTGTAAATGCACAAACAGTAATTTCTCCGCATTGCAAGGTGCAATTCTGAAATTTTTTGCTTTTTTCTGCTCCTCTTAGCATGATAAAGAAGATTCAAAGACAGTGAGATGCCAGCTCCTTTCATTCAGTCAGTAGCTTCGAACATTTCTGGTATATGAATAACATGATGTTTTTCAATGGCAAAAATCAATGAATATTGTAAATGCACAAACAGTAATTTCTCCGCATTGCAAGGTGCAATTATGAAATTTTTTGCTTTTTCCTGCTCCTCTTAGCATGATAAATAAGATTCAGAGAGTGAGATGCCAGCTCCTTTCATTCAGTCAGTAGCTTCAATCATTTCTGGACGTTTTTCAATGGCAAAAATCAATGAATATTGTAAATGCACAAACAGTAATTTCTCCGCATTGCAAGGTGCAATTCTGAAATTTTTTTCTTTTTCCTGCTCCTCTTAGCAAGATAAACAAGATTCAAAGAGAGTGAGAGGCCAGCTCCTTTCATTCAGTCAGTAGCTTCAATCATTTCTGGACGTTTTTCAATGGCAAAAATCAATGAATATTGTAAATGCACAAACAGTAATTTCTCCGCATTGCAAGGTGCAATTCTGAAATTTTTTGCTTTTTCCTGCTCCTCTTAGCATGATAAACAAGATTCAAAGAGAATGAGATGCCAGCTCCTTTCATTCAGTCAGTAGCTTCAATCATTTCTGGACGTTTTTCAATGGCAAAAATCAATGAATATTGTAAATGCACAAACAGTAATTTCTCCGCATTGCAAGGTGCAATTCTGAAATTTTTTGCTTTTTCCTGCTCCTCTTAGCATGATAAAGAAGATTAAAAGAGAGTGAGATGCCAGCTCCTTTCATTCAGTCAGTAGCTTCAAACATTTCTGGTATATGAATAACATGATGTTTTTCAATGGCAAAAATCAATGAATATTGTAAATGCACAAACAGTAATTTCTCCGCATTGCAAGGTGCAATTCTGAAATTTTTTGCTTTTTCCTGCTCCTCTTAGCATGATAAAGAAGATTCAAAGAGAGTGAGATGCCAGCTCCTTTCATTCAGTCAGTAGCTTCAAACATTTCTGGACGTTTTTCAATGGCAAAAATCAATGAATATTGTAAATGCACAAACAGTAATTTCTCCGCATTGCAAGGTGCAATTCTGAATTTTTTTGCTTTTTCCTGCTCCTCTTAGCATGATAAAGAAGATTCAAAGAGAGTGAGATGCCATCTCCTTTCATTCAGTCAGTAGCTTCAAACATTTCTGGTATATGAATAACATGATGTTTTTCAATGGCAAAAATCAATGAATATTGTAAATGCACAAACAGTAATTTCTCCGCATTGCAAGGTGCAATTTTGAAATTTTTTGCTTTTTCCTGCTCCTCTTAGCATGATAAAGAAGATTCAAAGAGAGTGAGATGCCAGCTCCTTTCATTCAGTCAGTAGCTTCAATCATTTCTTGACGTTTTTCAATGGCAAAAATCAATTAATATTGTAAATGCACAAACAGTAATTTCTCCGCATTGCAAGGTGCAATTCTGAAATTTTTTGCTTTTTCCTGCTCCTCTTAGCATGATAAACAAGATTCAAAGAGAGTGAGATGCCAGCTCCTTTCATTCAGTCAGTAGCTTCAATCATTTCTGGATGTTTTTCAATGGCAAAAATCAATGAATATTGTAAATGCACAAACAGTAATTTCTCCGCATTGCAAGGTGCAATTCTGAAATTTTTTGCTTTTTTCTGCTCCTCTTAGCATGATAAAGAAGATTCAAAGAGAGTGAGATGCCAGCTCCTTTCATTCAGTCAGTAGCTTCAAACATTTCTGGTATATGAATAACATGATGTTTTTCAATGGCAAAAATCAATGAATATTGTAAATGCACAAACAGTAATTTCTCCGCATTGCAAGGTGCAATTCTGAAATTTTTTGCTTTTTCCTGCTCCTCTTAGCATGATAAAGAAGATTCAAAGAGAGTGAGATGCCAGCTCCTTTCATTCAGTCAGTAGCTTCAATCATTTCTGGACGTTTTTCAATGGCAAAAATCAATGAATATTGTAAATGCACAAACAGTAATTTCTCCGCATTGCAAAGTGCAATTCTGAAATTTTTTGCTTTTTCCTGCTCCTCTTAGCATGATAAACAAGATTCAAAGAGAGTGAGATGCCAGCTCCTTTCATTCAGTCAGTAGCTTCAATCATTTCTGGACGTTTTTCAATGGCAAAAATCAATGAATATTGTAAATGCACAAACAGTAATTTCTCAGCATTGCAAGGTGCAATTCTGAAATTTTTTGCTTTTTCCTGCTCCTCTTAGCATGATAAAGAAGATTCAAAGAGAGTGAGATGCCAGCTCCTTTCATTCAGTCAGTAGCTTCAAACATTTCTGGTATATGAATAACATGATGTTTTTCAATGGCAAAAATCAATGAATATTGTAAATGCACAAACAGTAATTTCTGGGCATTGCAAGGTGCAATTCTGAAATTTTTTGTTTTTCCTGCTCCTCTTAGCATGATAAAGAAGATTCAAAGAGAGTGAGATGCCAGCTCCTTTCATTCAGTCAGTAGCTTCAATCATTTCTGGACGTTTTTCAATGGCAAAAATCATTGAATATTGTAAATGCACAAACAGTAATTTCTCCGCATTGCAAGGTGCAATTCTGAAATTTTTTGCTTTTTCCTGCTCCTCTTAGCATGATAAAGAAGATTCAAAGAGAGTGAGATGCCAGCTCCTTTCATTCAGTCAGTAGCTTCAATCATTTCTGGCTGTTTTTCAATGGCAAAAATCAATGAATATTGTAAATGCACAAACAGTAATTTCTCCGCATTGCAAGGTGCAATTCTGAAATTTTTTGCTTTTTTCTGCTCCTCTTAGCATGATAAAGAAGATTCAAAGAGAGTGAGATGCCAGCTCCTTTCATTCAGTCAGTAGCTTCAAACATTTCTGGTATATGAATAACATGATGTTTTTCAATGGCAAAAATCAATGAATATTGTAAATGCACAAACAGTAATTTCTCCGCATTGCAAGGTGCAATTCTGAAATTTTTTGCTTTTTCCTGCTCCTCTTAGCATGATAAAGAAGATTCAAAGAGAGTGAGATGCCAGCTCCTTTCATTCAGTCAGTAGCTTCAATCATTTCTGGACGTTTTTCAATGGCAAAAATCAATGAATATTGTAAATGCACAAACAGTAATTTCTCCGCATTGCAAGGTGCAAATCTGAAATTTTTTGCTTTTTCCTGCTCCTCTTAGCATGATAAAGAAGATTCAAAGAGAGTGAGATGCCAGCTCCTTTCATTCAGTCAGTAGCTTCAAACATTTCTGGTATATGAATAACATGATGTTTTTCAATGGCAAAAATCAATGAATATTGTAAATGAACAAACAGTAATTTCTCCGCATTGCAAGGTGCAATTCTGAAATTTTTTGTTTTTCCTGCTCCTCTTAGCATGATAAAGAAGATTCAAAGAGAGTGAGATGCCAGCTCCTTTCATTCAGTCAGTAGCTTCAATCATTTCTGGACGTTTTTCAATGGCAAAAATCATTGAATATTGTAAATGCACAAACAGTAATTTCTCCGCATTGCAAGGTGCAATTCTGAAATTTTTTGCTTTTTCCTGCTCCTCTTAGCATGATAAAGAAGATTCAAAGAGAGTGAGATGCCAGCTCCTTTCATTCAGTCAGTAGCTTCAATAATTTCTGGTATATGAATAACATGATGTTTTTCAATGGCAAAAATCAATGAATATTGTAAATGCACAAACAGTAATTTCTCCGCATTGCAAGGTGCAATTCTGAAATTTTTTGCTTTTTCCTGCTCCTATTAGCATGATAAACAAGATTCAAAGAGAGATGCCAGCTCCTTTCATTCAGTGAGTAGCTTCAATCATTTCTGGACTTTTTCAATGGCAAAAATCAATGAATATTGTAAATGCACAAACAGTAATTTCTCCGCATTGCAAGGTGCAATTCTGAAATTTTTTGCTTTTTCCTGCTCCTCTTAGCATGATAAAGAAGATTCAAAGAGAGTGAGATGCCAGCTCCTTTCATTCAGTCAGTAGCTTCAAACATTTCTGGTATATGAATAACATGATGTTTTTCAATGGCAAAAATCAATGAATATTGTAAATGCACAAACAGTAATTTCTCCGCATTGCACGGTGCAATTCTGAAATTTTTTGCTTTTTCCTGCTCCTCTTAGCATGATAAAGAAGATTCAAAGAGAGTGAGATGCCAGCTCCTTTCATTCAGTCAGTAGCTTCAATCATTTCTGGACGTTTTTCAATGGCAAAAATCAATGAATATTGTAAATGCACAAACAGTAATTTCTCCGCATTGCAAGGTGCAATTCTGAAATTTTTTGCTTTTTCCTGCTCCTCTTAGCATGATAAAGAAGATTCAAAGAGAGTGAGATGCCAGCTCCTTTCATTCAGTCAGTAGCTTCAATCATTTCTGGACTTTTTTCAATGGCAAAAATCAATGAATATTGTAAATGCACAAACAGTAATTTCTCCGCATTGCAAGGTGCAATTCTGAAATTTTTTGCTTTTTCCTGCTCCTCTTAGCATGATAAAGAAGATTCAAAGAGAGTGAGATGCCAGCTCCTTTCATTCAGTCAGTAGCTTCAATCATTTCTGGACGTTTTTCAATGGCAAAAATCAATGAATATTGTAAATGCACAAACAGTAATTTCTCCGAATTGCAAGGTGCAATTCTGAAATTTTTTGCTTTTTCCTGCTCCTCTTAGCATGATAAAGAAGATTCAAAGAGAGTGAGATGCCAGCTCCTTTCATTCAGTCAGTAGCTTCAAACATTTCTGGTATATGAATATCATGATGTTTTTCAATGGCAAAAATCAATGAATATTGTAAATGCACAAACAGTAATTTCTCCGCATTGCACGGTGCAATTCTGAAATTTTTTGCTTTTTCCTGCTCCTCTTAGCATGATAAAGAAGATTCAAAGAGAGTGAGATGCCAGCTCCTTTCATTCAGTCAGTAGCTTCAATCATTTCTGGACGTTTTTCAATGGCAAAAATCAATGAATATTGTAAATGCACAAACAGTAATTTCTCCGCATTGCAAGGTGCAATTCTGAAATTTTTTGCTTTTTCCTGCTCCTCTTAGCATGATGAAGAAGATTCAAAGAGAGTGAGATGCCAGCTCCTTTCATTCAGTCAGTAGCTTCAATCATTTCTGGACTTTTTTCAATGGCAAAAATCAATGAATATTGTAAATGCACAAACAGTAATTTCTCCGCATTGCAAGGTGCAATTCTGAAATTTTTTGCTTTTTCCTGCTCCTCTTAGCATGATAAAGAAGATTCAAAGAGAGTGAGATGCCAGCTCCTTTCATTCAGTCAGTAGCTTCAATCATTTCTGGACGTTTTTCAATGGCAAAAATCAATGAATATTGTAAATGCACAAACAGTAATTTCTCCGAATTGCAAGGTGCAATTCTGAAATTTTTTGCTTTTTCCTGCTCCTCTTAGCATGATAAACAAGATTCAAAGAGAGTGAGATGCCAGCTCCTTTCATTCAGTCAGTAGCTTCAATCATTTCTGGACGTTTTTCAATGGCAAAAATCAATGAATATTGTAAATGCACAAACAGTAATTTCTCCGCATTGCAAGGTGCAATTCTGAAATTTTTTGCTTTTTCCTGCTCCTCTTAGCATGATAAAGAAGATTCAAAGAGAGTGAGATGCCAGCTCCTTTCATTCAGTCAGTAGCTTCAAACATTTCTGGTATATGAATAACATGATGTTTTTCAATGGCAAAAATCAATGAATATTGTAAATGCACAAACAGTAATTTCTCCGCATTGCAAGGTGCAATTCTGAAATTTTTTGCTTTTTCCTGCTCCTCTTAGCATGATAAAGAAGATTCAAAGAGAGTGAGATGCCAGCTCCTTTCATTCAGTCAGTAGCTTCAATCATTTCTGGACGTTTTTCAATGGCAAAAATCAATGAATATTGTAAATGCACAAACAGTAATTTCTCCGCATTGCAAGGTGCAATTCTGAAATTTTTTGCTTTTTCCTGCTCCTCTTAGCATGATAAAGAAGATTCAAAGAGAGTGAGATGCCAGCTCCTTTCATTCAGTCAGTAGCTTCAAACATTTCTGGTATATGAATAACATGATGTTTTTCAATGGCAAAAATCAATGAATATTGTAAATGCACAAACAGTAATTTCTCCGCATTGCAAGGTGCAATTCTGAATTTTTTTGCTTTTTCCTGCTCCTCTTAGCATGATAAAGAAGATTCAAAGAGAGTGAGATGCCAGCTCCTTTCATTCAGTCAGTAGCTTCAAACATTTCTGGTATATGAATAACATGAAGTTTTTCAATGGCAAAAATCAATGAATATTGTAAATGCACAAACAGTAATTTCTCCGCATTGCAAGGTGCAATTCTGAAATTTTTTTGCTTTTTCCTGCTCCTCTTAGCATGATAAAGAAGATTCAAAGAGAGTGAGATGCCAGCTCCTTTCATTCAGTCAGTAGCTTCAATCATTTCTGGACATTTTTCAATGGCAAAAATCATTGAATATTGTAAATGCACAAACAGTAATTTCTCCGCATTGCAAGGTGCAATTCTGAAATTTTTTGCTTTTTCCTGCTCCTCTTAGCATGATAAAGAATATTCAAAGAGAGTGAGATGCCAGCTCCTTTCATTCAGTCAGTAGCTTCAATCATTTCTGGTATATGAATACCATGATGTTTTTCAATGGCAAAAATCAATGAATATTGTAAATGCACAAACAGTAATTTCTCCGCATTGCAAGGTGCAATTCTGAAATTTTTTGCTTTTTCCTGCTCCTCTTAGCATGATAAAGAAGATTCAAAGAGAGTGAGATGCCAGCTCCTTTCATTCAGTCAGTAGCTTCAATCATTTCTGGACGTTTTTCAATGGCAAAAATCAATGAATATTGTAAATGCACAAACAGTAATTTCTCCGCATTGCAAGGTGCAATTCTGAAATTTTTTGCTTTTTCCTGCTCCTCTTAGCATGATAAAGAAGATTCAAAGAGAGTGAGATGCCAGCTCCTTTCATTCAGTCAGTAGCTTCAATCATTTCTGGACGTTTTTCAATGGCAAAAATCATTGAATATTGTAAATGCACAAACAGTAATTTCTCCGCATTGCAAGGTGCAATTCTGAAATTTTTTGCTTTTTCCTGCTCCTCTTAGTATGATAAAGAAGATTCAAAGAGAGTGAGATGCCAGCTCCTTTCATTCAGTCAGTAGCTTCAATCATTTCTGGTATATGAATAACATGATGTTTTTCAATGGCAAAAATCAATGAATATTGTAAATGCACAAACAGTAATTTCTCCGCATTGCAAGGTGCAATTCTGAAATTTTTTGCTTTTTCCTGCTCCTCTTAGCATGATAAAGAAGATTCAAAGAGAGTGAGATGCCAGCTCCTTTCATTCAGTCAGTAGCTTCAATCATTTCTGGACGTTTTTCAATGGCAAAAATCAATGAATATTGTAAATGCACAAACAGTAATTTCTCCGCATTGCAAGGTGCAATTCTGAAATTTTTTGCTTTTTCCTGCTCCTCTTAGCATGATAAAGAAGATTCAAAGAGAGTGAGATGCCAGCTCCTTTCATTCAGTCAGTAGCTTCAAACATTTCTGGTATATGAATAACATGATGTTTTTCAATGGCAAAAATCAATGAATATTGTAAATGCACAAACAGTAATTTCTCCGCATTGCAAGGTGCAATTCTGAAATTTTTTGCTTTTTCCTGCTCCTCTTAGCATGATAAAGAAGATTCAAAGAGAGTGAGATGCCAGCTCCTTTCATTTAGTCAGTAGCTTCAATCATTTCTGGACGTTTTTCAATGGCAAAAATCAATGAATATTGTAAATGCACAAACAGTAATTTCTCCGCATTGCAAGGTGCAATTCTGAAATTTTTTGCTTTTTCCTGCTCCTCTTAGCATGATAAAGAAGATTCAAAGAGAGTGAGATGCCAGCTCCTTTCATTCAGTCAGTAGCTTCAAACATTTCTGGTATATGAATAACATGATGTTTTTCAATGGCAAAAATCAATGAATATTGTAAATGCACAAACAGTAATTTCTCCGCATTGCAAGGTGCAATTCTGGAATTTTTTGCTTTTTCCTGCTCCTCTTAGCATGATAAAGAAGATTCAAAGAGAGTGAGATGCCAGCTCCTTTCATTCAGTCAGTAGCTTCAATCATTTCTGGACGTTTTTCAATGGCAAAAAGCAATGAATATTGTAAATGCACAAACAGTAATTTCTCCGCATTGCAAGGTGCAATTCTGAAATTTTTTGCTTTTTCCTGCTCCTCTTAGCATGATAAACAAGATTCAAAGAGAGTGAGATGCCAGCTCCTTTCATTCAGTCAGTAGCTTCAATCATTTCTGGACGTTTTTCAATGGCAAAAATCAATGAATATTGTAAATGCACAAACAGTAATTTCTCCGCATTGCAAGGTGCAATTCTGAAATTTTTTGCTTTTTCCTGCTCCTCTTAGCATGATAAAGAAGATTCAAAGAGAGTGAGATGACAGCTCCTTTCATTCAGTCAGTAGCTTCAAACATTTCTGGTATATGAATAACATGATGTTTTTCAATGGCAAAAATCAATGAATATTGTAAATGCACAAACAGTAATTTCTCCGCATTGCAAGGTGCAATTCTGAAATTTTTTGGTTTTTCCTGCTGCTCTTAGCATGATAAAGAAGATTCAAAGAGAGTGAGATGCCAGCTCCTTTCATTCAGTCAGTAGCTTCAATCATTTCTGGACGTTTTTCAATGGCAAAAATCATTGAATATTGTAAATGCACAAACAGTAATTTCTCCGCATTGCAAGGTGCAATTCTGAAATTTTTTGCTTTTTCCTGCTCCTCTTAGCATGATAAAGAAGATTCAAAGAGAGTGAGATGCCAGCTCCTTTCATTCAGTCAGTAGCTTCAATCATTTCTGGTATATGAATAACATGATGTTTTTCAATGGCAAAAATCAATGAATTTTGTAAATGCACAAACAGTAATTTCTCCGCATTGCAAGGTGCAATTCTGAAATTTTTTGCTTTTTCCTGCTCCTCTTAGCATGATAAAGAAGATTCAAAGAGAGTGAGATGCCAGCTCCTTTCATTCAGTCAGTAGCTTCAATCATTTCTGGACGTTTTTCAATGGCAAAAATCAATGAATATTGTAAATGCACAAACAGTAATTTCTCCGCATTGCAAGGTGCAATTCTGAAATTTTTTGCTTTTTCCTGCTCCTCTTAGCATGATAAACAAGATTCAAAGAGAGTGAGATGCCAGCTCCTTTCATTCAGTCAGTAGCTTCAATCATTTCTGGACGTTTTTCAATGGCAAAAATCAATGAATATTGTAAATGCACAAACAGTAATTTCTCCGCATTGCAAGGTGCAATTCTGAAATTTTTTGCTTTTTCCTGCTCCTCTTAGCATGATAAAGAAGATTCAAAGAGAGTGAGATGCCAGCTCCTTTCATTCAGTCAGTAGCTTCAATCATTTCTGGACGTTTTTCAATGGCAAAAATCAATGAATATTGTAAATGCACAAACAGTAATTTCTCCGCATTACAAGGTGCAATTCTGAAATTTTTTGCTTTTTCCTGCTCCTCTTAGCATGATAAAGAAGATTCAAAGAGAGTGAGATGCCAGCTCCTTTCATTCAGTCTGTAGCTTCAATCATTTCTGGACGTTTTTCAATGGCAAAAATCAATGAATATTGTAAATGCACAAACAGTAATTTCTCCGCATTGCAAGGTGCAATTCTGAAATTTTTTGCTTTTTCCTGCTCCTCTTTGCATGATAAAGAAGATTCAAAGAGAGTGAGATGCCAGCTCCTTTCATTCAGTCAGTAGCTTCAAACATTTCTGGTATATGAATAACATGATGTTTTTCAATGGCAAAAATCAATGAATATTGTAAATGCACAAACAGTAATTTCTCCGCATTGCAAGGTGCAATTCTGAAATTTTTTGCTTTTTCCTGCTCCTCTTAGCATGATAAAGAAGATTCAAAGAGAGTGAGATGCCAGCTCCTTTCATTTAGTCAGTAGCTTCAATCATTTCTGGACGTTTTTCAATGGCAAAAATCAATGAATATTGTAAATGCACAAACAGTAATTTCTCCGCATTGCAATGTGCAATTCTGAAATTTTTTGCTTTTTCCTGCTCCTCTTAGCATGATTAAGAAGATTCAAAGAGAGTGAGATGCCAGCTCCTTTCATTCAGTCAGTAGCTTCAAACATTTCTGGTATATGAATAACATGATGTTTTTCAATGGCAAAAATCAATGAATATTGTAAATGCACAAACAGTAATTTCTCCGCATTGCAAGGTGCAATTCTGAAATTTTTTGCTTTTTCCTGCTCCTCTTAGCATGATAAAGAAGATTCAAAGAGAGTGAGATGCCAGCTCCTTTCATTCAGTCAGTAGCTTCAATCATTTCTGGACGTTTTTCAATGGCAAAAATCAATGAATATTGTAAATGCACAAACAGTAATTTCTCCGCATTGCAAGGTGCAATTCTGAAATTTTTTGCTTTTTCCTGCTCCTCTTAGCATGATAAAGAAGATTCAAAGAGAGTGAGATGCCAGCTCCTTTCATTCAGTCAGTAGATTCAATCATTTCTGGACGTTTTTCAATGGCAAAAATCAATGAATATTGTAAATGCACAAACAGTAATTTCTCCGCATTGCAAGGTGCAATTCTGAAATTTTTTGCATTTTCCTGCTCCTCTTAGCATGATAAAGAAGATTCAAAGAGAGTGAGATGCCAGCTCCTTTCATTCAGTCAGTAGCTTCAAACATTTCTGGTATATGAATAACATGATGTTTTTCAATGGCAAAAATCAATGAATATTGTAAATGCACAAACAGTAATTTCTCCGCATTGCAAGGTGCAATTCTGAAATTTTTTGGTTTTTCCTGCTACTCTTAGCATGATAAAGAAGATTCAAAGAGAGTGAGATGCCAGCTCCTTTCATTCAGTCAGTAGCTTCAATCATTTCTGGACGTTTTTCAATGGCAAAAATCATTGAATATTGTAAATGCACAAACAGTAATTTCTCCGCATTGCAAGGTGCAATTCTGAAATTTTTTGATTTTTCCTGCTCCTCTTAGCATGATAAAGAAGATTCAAAGAGAGTGAGATGCCAGCTCCTTTCATTCAGTCAGTAGCTTCAATCATTTCTGGTATATGAATAACATGATGTTTTTCAATGGCAAAAATCAATGAATTTTGTAAATGCACAAACAGTAATTTCTCCGCATTGCAAGGTGCAATTCTGAAGTTTTTGCTTTTTCCTGCTCCTCTTAGCATGATAAAGAAGATTCAAAGAGAGTGAGATGCCAGCTCCTTTCATTCAGTCAGTAGCTTCAATCATTTCTGGACGTTTTTCAATGGCAAAAATCATTGAATATTGTAAATGCACAAACAGTAATTTCTCCGCATTGCAAGGTGCAATTCTGAAATTTTTTGCTTTTTCCTGCTCCTCTTAGCATGATAAAGAAGATTCAAAGAGAGTGAGATGCCAGCTCCTTTCATTCAGTCAGTAGCTTCAAACATTTCTGGTATATGAATAACATGATTTTTTTCAATGGCAAAAATCAATGAATATTGTAAATGCACAAACAGTAATTTCTCCGCATTGCAAGGTGCAATTCTGAAATTTTTTGCTTTTTCCTGCTCCTCTTAGCATGATAAAGAAGATTCAAAGA
Organism: Phyllobates terribilis; assembly: GCF_046119375.1. Taxonomy (NCBI): domain Eukaryota; kingdom Metazoa; phylum Chordata; class Amphibia; order Anura; family Dendrobatidae; genus Phyllobates; species Phyllobates terribilis. The sequence continues at coordinate 754,310 of NW_027362893.1, forward strand.
GAGTGAGATGCCAGCTTCCTTCATTTAGTCAGTAGCTTCAATCATTTCTGGACGTTTTTCAATGGCAAAAATCAATGAATATTGTAAATGCACAAACAGTAATTTCTCCGCATTGCAAGGTGCAATTCTGAAATTTTTTGCTTTTTCCTGCTCCTCTTAGCATGATAAAGAAGATTCAAAGAGAGTGAGATGCCAGCTCCTTTCATTCAGTCAGTAGCTTCAATCATTTCTGGACGTTTTTCAATGGCAAAAATCAATGAATATTGTAAATGCACAAACAGTAATTTCTCCGCATTGCAAGGTGCAATTCTGAAATTTTTTGCTTTTTCCTGCTCCTCTTAGCATGATAAAGAAGATTCAAAGAGAGTGAGATGCCAGCTCCTTTCATTCAGTCAGTAGCTTCAAACATTTCTGGTATATGAATAACATGATGTTTTTCAATGGCAAAAATCAATGAATATTGTAAATGCACAAACAGTAATTTCTCCGCATTGCAAGGTGCAATTCTGAAATTTTTTGCTTTTTCCTGCTCCTCTTAGCATGATAAAGAAGATTCAAAGAGAGTGAGATGCCAGCTCCTTTCATTTAGTCAGTAGCTTCAATCATTTCTGGACGTTTTTCAATGGCAAAAATCAATGAATATTGTAAATGCACAAACAGTAATTTCTCCGCATTGCAAGGTGCAATTCTGAAATTTTTTGCTTTTTCCTGCTCCTCTTAGCATGATAAAGAAGATTCAAAGAGAGTGAGATGCCAGCTCCTTTCATTCAGTCAGTAGCTTCAATCATTTCTGGTATATGAATAACATGATGTTTTTCAATGGCAAAAATCAATGAATTTTGTAAATGCACAAACAGTAATTTCTCCGCATTGCAAGGTGCAATTCTGAAATTTTTTGCTTTTTCCTGCTCCTCTTAGCATGATAAAGAAGATTCAAAGAGAGTGAGATGCCAGCTCCTTTCATTCAGTCAGTAGCTTCAATCATTTCTGGACGTTTTTCAATGGCAAAAATCAATGAATATTGTAAATGCACAAACAGTAATTTCTCCGCATTGCAAGGTGCAATTCTGAAATTTTTTGCTTTTTCCTGCTCCTCTTAGCATGATAAAGAAGATTCAAAGAGAGTGAGATGCCAGCTCCTTTCATTCAGTCAGTAGCTTCAATCATTTCTGGACGTTTTTCAATGGCAAAAATCAATGAATATTGTAAATGCACAAACAGTAATTTCTCCGCATTGCAAGGTGCAATTCTGAAATTTTTTGCTTTTTCCTGCTCCTCTTAGCATGATAAAGAAGATTCAAAGAGAGTGAGATGCCAGCTCCTTTCATTCAGTCAGTAGCTTCAAACATTTCTGGTATATGAATAACATGATGTTTTTCAATGGCAAAAATCAATGAATATTGTAAATGCACAAACAGTAATTTCTCCGCATTGCAAGGTGCAATTCTGAAATTTTTTGCTTTTTCCTGCTCCTCTTAGCATGATAAAGAAGATTCAAAGAGAGTGAGATGCCAGCTCCTTTCATTTAGTCAGTAGCTTCAATCATTTCTGGACGTTTTTCAATGGCAAAAATCAATGAATATTGTAAATGCACAAACAGTAATTTCTCCGCATTGCAAGGTGCAATTCTGAAATTTTTTGCTTTTTCCTGCTCCTCTTAGCATGATAAAGAAGATTCAAAGAGAGTGAGATGCCAGCTCCTTTCATTCAGTCAGTAGCTTCAAACATTTCTGGTATATGAATAACATGATGTTTTTCAATGGCAAAAATCAATGAATATTGTAAATGCACAAACAGTAATTTCTCCGCATTGCAAGGTGCAATTCTGGAATTTTTTGCTTTTTCTTGCTCCTCTTAGCATGATAAAGAAGATTCAAAGAGAGTGCGATGCCAGCTCCTTTCATTCAGTCAGTAGCTTCAATCATTTCTGGACGTTTTTCAATGGCAAAAATCAATGATTATTGTAAATGCACAAACAGTAATTTCTCCGCATTGCAAGGTGCAATTCTGAAATTTTTTGCTTTTTCCTGCTCCTCTTAGCATGATAAACAAGATTCAAAGAGAGTGAGATGCCAGCTCCTTTCATTCAGTCAGTAGCTTCAATCATTTCTGGACGTTTTTCAATGGCAAAAATCAATGAATATTGTAAATGCACAAACAGTAATTTCTCCGCATTGCAAGGTGCAATTCTGAAATTTTTTGCTTTTTCCTGCTCCTCTTAGCATGATAAAGAAGATTCAAAGAGAGTGAGATGCCAGCTCCTTTCATTCAGTCAGTAGCTTCAATCATTTCTGGACGTTTTTCAATGGCAAAAATCAATGAATATTGTAAATGCACAAACAGTAATTTCTCCGCATTGCAAGGTGCAATTCTGAAATTTTTTGCTTTTTCCTGCTCCTCTTAGCATGATAAAGAAGATTCAAAGAGAGTGAGATGCCAGCTCCTTTCATTCAGTCAGTAGCTTCAATCATTTCTGGACGTTTTTCAATGGCAAAAATCAATGAATATTGTAAATGCACAAACAGTAATTTCTCCGCATTGCAAGGTGCAATTCTGAAATTTTTTGCATTTTCCTGCTCCTCTTAGCATGATAAAGAAGATTCAAAGAGAGTGAGATGCCAGCTCCTTTCATTCAGTCAGTAGCTTCAAACATTTCTGGTATATGAATAACATGATGTTTTTCAATGGCAAAAATCAATGAATATTGTAAATGCACAAACAGTAATTTCTCCGCATTGCAAGGTGCAATTCTGAAATTTTTGGGTTTTTCCTGCTACTCTTAGCATGATAAAGAAGATTCAAAGAGAGTGAGATGCCAGCTCCTTTCATTCAGTCAGTAGCTTCAATCATTTCTGGATGTTTTTCAATGGCAAAAATCATTGAATATTGTAAATGCACAAACAGTAATTTCTCCGCATTGCAAGGTGCAATTCTGAAATTTTTTTGCTTTTTCCTGCTCCTCTTAGCATGATAAAGAAGATTCAAAGAGAGTGAGATGCCAGCTCCTTTCATTCAGTCAGTAGCTTCAATCATTTCTGGTATATGAATAACATGATGTTTTTCAATGGCAAAAATCAGTGAATTTTGTAAATGCACAAACAGTAATTTCTCCGCATTGCAAGGTGCAATTCTGAATTTTTTTGCTTTTTCCTGCTCCTCTTAGCATGATAAAGAAGATTCAAAGAGAGTGAGATGTCAGCTCCTTTCATTCCGTCAGTAGCTTCAATCATTTCTGGACGTTTTTCAATGGCAAAAATCAATGAATATTGTAAATGCACAAACAGTAATTTCTCCGCATTGCAAGATGCAATTCTGAAATTTTTTGCTTTTTCCTGCTCCTCTTAGCATGATAAACAAGATTCAGAGTGAGATGCCAGCTCCTTTCATTCAGTCAGTAGCTTCAATCATTTCTGGACGTTTTTCAATGGCAAAAATCAATGAATATTGTAAATGCACAAACAGTAATTTCTCCGCATTGCAAGGTGCAATTCTGAAATTTTTTGCTTTTTCCTGCTCCTCTTAGCATGATAAAGAAGATTCAAAGAGAGTGAGATGCCAGCTCCTTTCATTCAGTCAGTAGCTTCAATCATTTCTGGACGTTTTTCAATGGCAAAAATCAATGAATATTGTAAATGCACAAACAGTAATTTCTCCGCATTGCAAGGTGCAATTCTGAAATTTTTTGCTTTTTCCTGCTCCTCTTAGCATGATAAACAAGATTCAAAGAGAGTGAGATGCCAGCTCCTTTCATTCAGTCAGTAGCTTCAATCATTTCTGGACGTTTTTCAATGGCAAAAATCAATGAATATTGTAAATGCACAAACAGTAATTTCTCCGCATTGCAAGGTGCAATTCTGAAATTTTTTGCTTTTTCCTGCTCCTCTTAGCATGATAAAGAAGATTCAAAGAGAGTGAGATGCCAGCTCCTTTCATTCAGTCAGTAGCTTCAATCATTTCTGGACGTTTTTCAATGGCAAAAATCAATGAATATTGTAAATGCACAAACAGTAATTTCTCCGCATTGCAAGGTGCAATTCTGAAATTTTTTGCTTTTTCCTGCTCCTCTTAGCATGATAAAGAAGATTCAAAGAGAGTGAGATGCCAGCTCCTTTCATTCAGTAAGTAGCTTCAAACATTTCTGGTATATGAATAACATGATGTTTTTCAATGGCAAAAATCAATGAATATTGTAAATGCACAAACAGTAATTTCTCCGCATTGCAAGGTGCAATTCTGAAATTTTTTGGTTTTTCCTGCTACTCTTAGCATGATAAAGAAGATTCAAAGAGAGTGAGATGCCAGCTCCTTTCATTCAGTCAGTAGCTTCAATCATTTCTGGATGTTTTTCAATGGCAAAAATCATTGAATATTGTAAATGCACAAACAGTAATTTCTCCGCATTGCAAGGTGCAATTCTGAAATTTTTTTGCTTTTTCCTGCTCCTCTTAGCATGATAAAGAAGATTCAAAGAGAGTGAGATGCCAGCTCCTTTCATTCAGTCAGTAGCTTCAATCATTTCTGGTATATGAATAACATGATGTTTTTCAATGGCAAAAATCAATGAATTTTGTAAATGCACAAACAGTAATTTCTCCGCATTGCAAGGTGCAATTCTGAATTTTTTTGCTTTTTCCTGCTCCTCTTAGCATGATAAAGAAGATTCAAAGAGAGTGAGATGTCAGCTCCTTTCATTCCGTCAGTAGCTTCAATCATTTCTGGACGTTTTTCAATGGCAAAAATCAATGAATATTGTAAATGCACAAACAGTAATTTCTCCGCATTGCAAGGTGCAATTCTGAAATTTTTTGCTTTTTCCTGCTCCTCTTAGCATGATAAACAAGATTCAAAGAGAGTGAGATGCCAGCTCCTTTCATTCAGTCAGTAGCTTCAATCATTTCTGGACGTTTTTCAATGGCAAAAATCAATGAATATTGTAAATGCACAAACAGTAATTTCTCCGCATTGCAAGGTGCAATTCTGAAATTTTTTGCTTTTTCCTGCTCCTCTTAGCATGATAAAGAAGATTCAAAGAGAGTGAGATGCCAGCTCCTTTCATTCAGTCAGTAGCTTCAATCATTTCTGGACGTTTTTCAATGGCAAAAATCAATGAATATTGTAAATGCACAAACAGTAATTTCTCCGCATTGCAAGGTGCAATTCTGAAATTTTTTGCTTTTTCCTGCTCCTCTTAGCATGATAAAGAAGATTCAAAGAGAGTGAGATGCCAGCTCCTTTCATTCAGTAAGTAGCTTCAAACATTTCTGGTATATGAATAACATGATGTTTTTCAATGGCAAAAATCAATGAATATTGTAAATGCACAAACAGTAATTTCTCCGCATTGCAAGGTGCAATTCTGAAATTTTTTGGTTTTTCCTGCTACTCTTAGCATGATAAAGAAGATTCAAAGAGAGTGAGATGCCAGCTCCTTTCATTCAGTCAGTAGCTTCAATCATTTCTGGATGTTTTTCAATGGCAAAAATCATTGAATATTGTAAATGCACAAACAGTAATTTCTCCGCATTGCAAGGTGCAATTCTGAAATTTTTTTGCTTTTTCCTGCTCCTCTTAGCATGATAAAGAAGATTCAAAGAGAGTGAGATGCCAGCTCCTTTCATTCAGTCAGTAGCTTCAATCATTTCTGGTATATGAATAACATGATGTTTTTCAATGGCAAAAATCAATGAATTTTGTAAATGCACAAACAGTAATTTCTCCGCATTGCAAGGTGCAATTCTGAATTTTTTTGCTTTTTCCTGCTCCTCTTAGCATGATAAAGAAGATTCAAAGAGAGTGAGATGTCAGCTCCTTTCATTCCGTCAGTAGCTTCAATCATTTCTGGACGTTTTTCAATGGCAAAAATCAATGAATATTGTAAATGCACAAACAGTAATTTCTCCGCATTGCAAGGTGCAATTCTGAAATTTTTTGGTTTTTCCTGCTCCTCTTAGCATGATAAACAAGATTCAGAGTGAGATGCCAGCTCCTTTCATTCAGTCAGTAGCTTCAATCATTTCTGGACGTTTTTCAATGGCAAAAATCAATGAATATTGTAAATGCACAAACAGTAATTTCTCCGCATTGCAAGGTGCAATTCTGAAATTTTTTGCTTTTTCCTGCTCCTCTTAGCATGATAAAGAAGATTCAAAGAGAGTGAGATGCCAGCTCCTTTCATTCAGTCAGTAGCTTCAAACATTTCTGGTATATGAATAACATGATGTTTTTCAATGGCAAAAATCAATGAATATTGTAAATGCACAAACAGTAACTTCTCCGCATTGCAAGGTGCAATTCTGAAATTTTTTGCTTTTTCCTGCTCCTCTTAGCATGATAAAGAAGATTCAAAGAGAGTGAGATGCCAGCTCCTTTCATTCAGTCAGTAGCTTCAATCATTTCTGGACGTTTTTCAATGGCAAAAATCAATGAATATTGTAAATGCACAAACAGTAATTTCTCCGCATTGCAAGGTGCAATTCTGAAATTTTTTGCTTTTTCCTGCTCCTCTTAGCATGATAAAGAAGATTCAAAGAGAGTGAGATGCCAGCTCCTTTCATTCAGTCAGTAGCTTCAATCATTTCTGGACGTTTTTCAATGGCAAAAATCAATGAATATTGTAAATGCACAAACAGTAATTTCTCCGCATTGCAAGGTGCAATTCTGAAATTTTTTGCTTTTTCCTGCTCCTCTTAGCATGATAAACAAGATTCAAAGAGAGTGAGATGCCAGCTCCTTTCATTCAGTCAGTAGCTTCAATCATTTCTGGTATATGAATAACATGATGTTTTTCAATGGCAAAAATCAATGAATTTTGTAAATGCACAAACAGTAATTTCTCCGCATTGCAAGGTGCAATTCTGAAATTTTTTGCTTTTTCCTGCTCCTCTTAGCATGATAAACAAGATTCAGAGTGAGATGCCAGCTCCTTTCATTCAGTCAGTAGCTTCAATCATTTCTGGACGTTTTTCAATGGCAAAAATCAATGAATATTGTAAATGCACAAACAGTAATTTCTCCGCATTGCAAGGTGCAATTCTGAAATTTTTTGCTTTTTCCTGCTCCTCTTAGCATGATAAAGAAGATTCAAAGAGAGTGAGATGCCAGCTCCTTTCATTCAGTCAGTAGCTTCAAACATTTCTGGTATATGAATAACATGATGTTTTTCAATGGCAAAAATCAATGAATATTGTAAATGCACAAACAGTAATTTCTCCGCATTGCAAGGTGCAATTCTGAAATTTTTTGCTTTTTCCTGCTCCTCTTAGCATGATAAAGAAGATTCAAAGAGAGTGAGATGCCAGCTCCTTTCATTCAGTCAGTAGCTTCAATCATTTCTGGACGTTTTTCAATGGCAAAAATCAATGAATATTGTAAATGCACAAACAGTAATTTCTCCGCATTGCAAGGTGCAATTCTGAAATTTTTTGCTTTTTCCTGCTCCTCTTAGCATGATAAAGAAGATTCAAAGAGAGTGAGATGCCAGCTCCTTTCATTCAGTCAGTAGCTTCAATCATTTCTGGACGTTTTTCAATGGCAAAAATCAATGAATATTGTAAATGCACAAACAGTAATTTCTCCGCATTGCAAGGTGCAATTCTAAAATTTTTTGCTTTTTCCTGCTCCTCTTAGCATGATAAACAAGATTCAAAGAGAGTGAGATGCCAGCTCCTTTCATTCAGTCAGTAGCTTCAATCATTTCTGGACGTTTTTCAATGGCAAAAATCAATGAATATTGTAAATGCACAAACAGTAATTTCTCCGCATTGCAAGGTGCAATTCTGAAATTTTTTGAATTTTCCTGCTCCTCTTAGCATGATAAAGAAGATTCAAAGAGAGTGAGATGCCAGCTCCTTTCATTCAGTTAGTAGCTTCAAACATTTCTGGTATATGAATAACATGATGTTTTTCAATGGCAAAAATCAATGAATATTGTAAATGCACAAACAGTAATTTCTCCGCATTGCAAGGTGCAATTCTGAAATTTTTTGGTTTTTCCTGCTCCTCTTAGCATGATAAAGAAGATTCAAAGAGAGTGAGATGCCAGCTCCTTTCATTCAGTCAGTAGCTTCAATCATTTCTGGTATATGAATAACATGATGTTTTTCAATGGCAAAAATCAATGAATTTTGTAAATGCACAAACAGTAATTTCTCCGCATTGCAAGGTGCAATTCTGAAATTTTTTGCTTTTTCCTGCTCCTCTTAGCATGATAAAGAAGATTCAAAGAGAGTGAGATGCCAGCTCCTTTCATTCAGTCAGTAGCTTCAATCATTTCTGGACGTTTTTCAATGGCAAAAATCAATGAATATTGTAAATGCACAAACAGTAATTTCTCCGCATTGCAAGGTGCAATTCTGAAATTTTTTGCTTTTTCCTGCTCCTCTTAGCATGATAAACAAGATTCAAAGAGAGTGAGATGCCAGCTCCTTTCATTCAGTCAGTAGCTTCAATCATTTCTGGACGTTTTTCAATGGCAAAAATCAATGAATATTGTAAATGCACAAACAGTAATTTCTCCGCATTGCAAGGTGCAATTCTGAAATTTTTTGCTTTTTCCTGCTCCTCTTAGCATGATAAAGAAGATTCAAAGAGAGTGAGATGCCAGCTCCTTTCATTCAGTCAGTAGCTTCAAACATTTCTGGTATATGAATAACATGATGTTTTTCAATGGCAAAAATCAATGAATATTGTAAATGCACAAACAGTAATTTCTCCGCATTGCAAGGTGCAATTCTGAAATTTTTTGCTTTTTCCTGCTCCTCTTAGCATGATAAAGAAGATTCAGAGTGAGATGCCAGCTCCTTTCATTCAGTCAGTAGCTTCAATCATTTCTGGACGTTTTTCAATGGCAAAAATCAATGAATATTGTAAATGCACAAACAGTAATTTCTCCGCATTGCAAGGTGCAATTCTGAAATTTTTTGCTTTTTCCTGCTCCTCTTAGCATGATAAAGAAGATTCAAAGAGAGTGAGATGCCAGCTCCTTTCATTCAGTCAGTAGCTTCAATCATTTCTGGACGTTTTTCAATGGCAAAAATCAATGAATATTGTAAATGCACAAACAGTAATTTCTCCGCATTGCAAGGTGCAATTCTGAAATTTTTTGCTTTTTCCTGCTCCTCCTAGCATGATAAAGAAGATTCAAAGAGAGTGAGATGCCAGCTCCTTTCATTCAGTCAGTAGCTTCAATCATTTCTGGTATATGAATAACATGATGTTTTTCAATGGCAAAAATCAATGAATATTGTAAATGCACAAACAGTAATTTCTCCGCATTGCAAGGTGCAATTCCGAAATTTTTTGCTTTTTCCTGCTCCTCTTAGCATGATAAAGAAGATTCAAAGAGAGTGAGATGCCAGCTCCTTTCATTCAGTCAGTAGCTTCAATCATTTCTGGACGTTTTTCAATGGCAAAAATCATTGAATATTGTAAATGCACAAACAGTAATTTCTCCGCATTGCAAGGTGCAATTCTGAAATTTTTTGCTTTTTCCTGCTCCTCTTAGCATGATAAAGAAGATTCAAAGAGAGTGAGATGCCAGCTCCTTTCATTCAGTCAGTAGCTTCAATCATTTCTGGTATATGAATAACATGATGTTTTTCAATGGCAAAAATCAATGAATTTTGTAAATGCACAAACAGTAATTTCTCCGCATTGCAAGGTGCAATTCTGAAATTTTTTGCTTTTTCCTGCTCCTCTTAGCATGATAAAGAAGATTCAAAGAGAGTGAGATGCCAGCTCCTTTCATTCAGTCAGTAGCTTCAATCATTTCTGGACGTTTTTCAATGTCAAAAATCAATGAATATTGTAAATGCACAAACAGTAATTTCTCCGCATTGCAAGGTGCAATTCTGAAATTTTTTGCTTTTTCCTGCTCCTCTTAGCATGATAAAGAAGATTCAAAGAGAGTGAGATGCCAGCTCCTTTCATTCAGTCAGTAGCTTCAATCATTTCTGGACGTTTTTCAATGGCAAAAATCAATGAATATTGTAAATGCACAAACAGTAATTTCTCCGCATTGCAAGGTGCAATTCTGAAATTTTTTGCTTTTTCCTGCTCCTCTTAGCATGATAAAGAAGATTCAAAGAGAGTGAGATGCCAGCTCCTTTCATTCAGTCAGTAGCTTCAAACATTTCTGGTATATGAATAACATGATGTTTTTCAATGGCAAAAATCAATGAATATTGTAAATGCACAAACAGTAATTTCTCCGCATTGCAAGGTGCAATTCTGAAATTTTTTGCTTTTTCCTGCTCCTCTTAGCATGATAAAGAAGATTCAAAGAGAGTGAGATGCCAGCTCCTTTCATTTAGTCAGTAGCTTCAATCATTTCTGGACGTTTTTCAATGGCAAAAATCAATGAATATTGTAAATGCACAAACAGTAATTTCTCCGCATTGCAAGGTGCCATTCTGACATTTTTTGCTTTTTCCTGCTCCTCTTAGCATGATAAAGAAGATTCAAAGAGAGTGAGATGCTAGCTCCTTTCATTCAGTCAGTAGCTTCAATCATTTCTGGATGTTTTTCAATAGCAAAAATCAATGAATATTGTAAATGCACAAACAGTAATTTCTCCGCATTGCAAGGTGCAATTCTGAAATTTTTTGCTTTTTCCTGCTCCTCTTAGCATGATAAACAAGATTCAAAGAGAGTGAGATGCCAGCTCCTTTCATTCAGTCAGTAGCTTCAATCATTTCTGGACGTTTTTCAATGGCAAAAATCAATGAATATTGTAAATGCACAAACAGTAATTTCTCCGCATTGCAAGGTGCAATTCTGAAATTTTTTGCTTTTTCCTGCTCCTCTTAGCATGATAAAGAAGATTCAAAGAGAGTGAGATGCCAGCTCCTTTCATTCAGTCAGTAGCTTCAATCATTTCTGGACGTTTTTCAATGGCAAAAATCAATGAATATTGTAAATGCACAAACAGTAATTTCTCCGCATTGCAAGGTGCAATTCTGAAATTTTTTGCATTTTCCTGCTCCTCTTAGCATGATAAAGAAGATTCAAAGAGAGTGAGATGCCAGCTCCTTTCATTCAGTCAGTAGCTTCAAACATTTCTGGTATATGAATAACATGATGTTTTTCAATGGCAAAAATCAATGAATATTGTAAATGCACAAACAGTAATTTCTCCGCATTGCAAGGTGCAATTCTGAAATTTTTTGGTTTTTCCTGCTACTCTTAGCATGATAAAGAAGATTCAAAGAGAGTGAGATGCCAGCTCCTTTCATTCAGTCAGTAGCTTCAATCATTTCTGGATGTTTTTCAATGGCAAAAATCATTGAATATTGTAAATGCACAATCAGTAATTTCTCCGCATTGCAAGGTGCAATTCTGAAATTTTTTGCTTTTTCCTGCTCCTCTTAGCATGATAAAGAAGATTCAAAGAGAGTGAGATGCCAGCTCCTTTCATTCAGTCAGTAGCTTCAATCATTTCTGGTATATGAATAACATGATGTTTTTCAATGGCAAAAATCAATGAATTTTGTAAATGCACAAACAGTAATTTCTCCGCATTGCAAGGTGCAATTCTGAAATTTTTTGCTTTTTCCTGCTCCTCTTAGCATGATAAAGAAGATTCAAAGAGAGTGAGATGCCAGCTCCTTTCATTCAGTCAGTAGCTTCAATCATTTCTGGACGTTTTTCAATGGCAAAAATCAATGAATATTGTAAATGCACAAACAGTAATTTCTCCGCATTGCAAGGTGCAATTCTGAAATTTTTTGCTTTTTCCTGCTCCTCTTAGCATGATAAACAAGATTCAGAGTGAGATGCCAGCTCCTTTCATTCAGTCAGTAGCTTCAATCATTTCTGGACGTTTTTCAATGGCAAAAATCAATGAATTTTGTAAATGCACAAACAGTAATTTCTCCGCATTGCAAGGTGCAATTCTGAAATTTTTTGCTTTTTCCTGCTCCTCTTAGCATGATAAAGAAGATTCAAAGAGAGTGAGATGCCAGCTCCTTTCATTCAGTCAGTAGCTTCAAACATTTCTGGTATATGAATAACATGATGTTTTTCAATGGCAAAAATCAATGAATATTGTAAATGCACAAACAGTAATTTCTCCGCATTGCAAGGTGCAATTCTGAAATTTTTTGCTTTTTCCTGCTCCTCTTAGCATGATAAAGAAGATTCAAAGAGAGTGAGATGCCAGCTCCTTTCATTCAGTCAGTAGCTTCAATCATTTCTGGACGTTTTTCAATGGCAAAAATCAATGAATATTGTAAATGCACAAACAGTAATTTCTCCGCATTGCAAGGTGCAATTCTGAAATTTTTTGCTTTTTCCTGCTCCTCTTAGCATGATAAAGAAGATTCAAAGAGAGTGAGATGCCAGCTCCTTTCATTCAGTCAGTAGCTTCAATCATTTCTGGACGTTTTTCAATGGCAAAAATCAATGAATATTGTAAATGCACAAACAGTAATTTCTCCGCATTGCAAGGTGCAATTCTGAAATTTTTTGCTTTTTCCTGCTCCTCTTAGCATGATAAAGAAGATTCAAAGAGAGTGAGATGCCAGCTCCTTTCATTCAGTCAGTAGCTTCAATCATTTCTGGACGTTTTTCAATGGCAAAAATCAATGAATATTGTAAATGCACAAACAGTAATTTCTCCGCATTGCAAGGTGCAATTCTGAAATTTTTTGCATTTTCCTGCTCCTCTTAGCATGATAAAGAAGATTCAAAGAGAGTGAGATGCCAGCTCCTTTCATTCAGTCAGTAGCTTCAAACATTTCTGGTATATGAATAACATGATGTTTTTCAATGGCAAAAATCAATGAATATTGTAAATGCACAAACAGTAATTTCTCCGCATTGCAAGATGCAATTCTGAAATTTTTTGGTTTTTCCTGCTCCTCTTAGCATGATAAAGAAGATTCAAAGAGAGTGAGATGCCAGCTCCTTTCATTCAGTCAGTAGCTTCAATCATTTCTGGACGTTTTTCAATGGCAAAAATCATTGAATATTGTAAATGCACAAACAGTAATTTCTCGGCATTGCAAGGTGCAATTCTGAAATTTTTTGCTTTTTCCTGCTCCTCTTAGCATGATAAAGAAGATTCAAAGAGAGTGAGATGCCAGCTCCTTTCATTCAGTCAGTAGCTTCAATCATTTCTGGTATATGAATAACATGATGTTTTTCAATGGCAAAAATCAATGAATTTTGTAAATGCACAAACAGTAATTTCTCCGCATTGCAAGGTGCAATTCTGAAATTTTTTGCTTTTTCCTGCTCCTCTTAGCATGATAAAGAAGATTCAAAGAGAGTGAGATGCCAGCTCCTTTCATTCAGTCAGTAGCTTCAATCATTTCTGGACGTTTTTCAATGGCAAAAATCAATGAATATTGTAAATGCACAAACAGTAATTTCTCCGCATTGCAAGGTGCAATTCTGAAATTTTTTGCTTTTTCCTGCTCCTCTTAGCATGATAAACAAGATTCAAAGAGAGTGAGATGCCAGCTCCTTTCATTCAGTCAGTAGCTTCAATCATTTCTGGACGTTTTTCAATGGCAAAAATCAATGAATATTGTAAATGCACAAACAGTAATTTCTCCGCATTGCAAGGTGCAATTCTGAAATTTTTTGCTTTTTCCTGCTCCTCTTAGCATGATAAAGAAGATTCAAAGAGAGTGAGATGCCAGCTCCTTTCATTCAGTCAGTAGCTTCAAACATTTCTGGTATATGAATAACATGATGTTTTTCAATGGCAAAAATCAATGAATATTGTAAATGCACAAACAGTAATTTCTCCGCATTGCAAGGTGCAATTCTGAAATTTTTTGCTTTTTCCTGCTCCTCTTAGCATGATAAAGAAGATTCAAAGAGAGTGAGATGCCAGCTCTTTTCATTCAGTCAGTAGCTTCAATCATTTCTGGACGTTTTTCAATGGCAAAAATCAATGAATATTGTAAATGCACAAACAGTAATTTCTCCGCATTGCAAGGTGCAATTCTGAAATTTTTTGCTTTTTCCTGCTCCTCCTAGCATGATAAAGAAGATTCAAAGAGAGTGAGATGCCAGCTCCTTTCATTCAGTCAGTAGCTTCAATCATTTCTGGTATATGAATAACATGATGTTTTTCAATGGCAAAAATCAATGAATATTGTAAATGCACAAACAGTAATTTCTCCGCATTGCAAGGTGCAATTCCGAAATTTTTTGTTTTTTCCTGCTCCTCTTAGCATGATAAAGAAGATTCAAAGAGAGTGAGATGCCAGCTCCTTTCATTCAGTCAGTAGCTTCAATCATTTCTGGACATTTTTCAATGGCAAAAATCATTTAATATTGTAAATGCACAAACAGTAATTTCTCCGCATTGCAAGGTGCAATTCTGAAATTTTTTGCTTTTTCCTGCTCCTCTTAGCATGATAAACAAGATTCAAAGAGAGTGAGATGCCAGCTCCTTTCATTCAGTCAGTAGCTTCAATCATTTCTGGACGTTTTTCAATGGCAAAAATCAATGAATATTGTAAATGCACAAACAGTAATTTCTCCGCATTGCAAGGTGCAATTCTGAAATTTTTTGCTTTTTCCTGCTCCTCTTAGCATGATAAAGGAGATTCAAAGAGAGTGAGATGCCAGCTCCTTTCATTCAGTCAGTAGCTTCAATCATTTCTGGACATTTTTCAATGGCAAAAATCAATGAATATTGTAAATGCACAAACAGTAATTTCTCCGCATTGCAAGGTGCAATTCTGAAATTTTTTGCTTTTTCCTGCTCCTCTTAGCATGATAAACAAGATTCAAAGAGAGTGAGATGCCAGCTCCTTTCATTCAGTCAGTAGCTTCAATCATTTCTGGACGTTTTTCAATGGCAAAAATCAATGAATATTGTAAATGCACAAACAGTAATTTCTCCGCATTGCAAGGTGCAATTCTGAAATTTTTTGCTTTTTCCTGCTCCTCTTAGCATGATAAAGAAGATTCAAAGAGAGTGAGATGCCAACTCCTTTCATTCAGTCAGTAGCTTTAAACATTTCTGGTATATGAATAACATGATGTTTTTCAATGGCAAAAATCAATGAATATTGTAAATGCACAAACAGTAATTTCTCCGCATTGCAAGGAGCAATTCTGAAATTTTTTACTTTTTCCTGCTCCTCTTAGCATGATAAAGAAGATTCAAAGAGAGTGAGATGCCAGCTCCTTTCATTCAGTCAGTAGCTTCAATCATTTCTGGACGTTTTTCAATGGCAAAAATCAATGAATATTGTAAATGCACAAACAGTAATTTCTCCGCATTGCAAGGTGCAATTCTGAAATTTTTTGCTTTTTCCTGCTCCTCTTAGCATGATAAAGAAGTTTCAAAGAGAGTGAGATGCCAGCTCCTTTCATTCAGTCAGTAGCTTCAATCATTTCTGGACGTTTTTCAATGGCAAAAATCAATGAATATTGTAAATGCACAAACAGTAATTTCTCCGCATTGCAAGGTGCAATTCTGAAATTTTTTGCTTTTTCCTGCTCCTCTTAGCATGATAAAGAAGATTCAAAGAGAGTGAGATGCCAGCTCCTTTCATTCAGTCAGTAGCTTCAATCATTTCTGTACGTTTTTCAATGGCAAAAATCAATGAATATTGTAAATGCACAAACAGTATTTTTTCCGCATTGCAAGGTGCAATTCTGAAATTTTTTGCTTTTTCCTGCTCCTCTTAGCATGATAAACAAGATTCAAAGAGAGTGAGATGCCAGCTCCTTTCATTCAGTCAGTAGCTTCAATCATTTCTGGACGTTTTTCAAAGGCAAAAATCAATGAATATTGTAAATGCACAAACAGTAATTTCTCCGCATTGCAAGGTGCAATTCTGAAATTTTTTGCTTTTTCCTGCTCCTCTTAGCATGATAAAGAAGATTCAAAGAGAGTGAGATGCCAGCTCCTTTCATTCAGTCAGTAGCTTCAAACATTTCTGGTATATGAATAACTTGATGTTTTTCAATGGCAAAAATCAATGAATATTGTAAATGCACAAACAGTAATTTCTCCGCATTGCAAGGCGCAATTCTGAAATTTTTTGCTTTTTCCTGCTCCTCTTAGCATGATAAAGAAGATTCAAAGAGAGTGAGATGCCAGCTCCTTTCATTCAGTCAGTAGCTTCAATCATTTCTGGACGTTTTTCAATGGCAAAAATCATTGAATATTGTAAATGCACAAACAGTAATTTCTCCGCATTGCAAGGTGCAATTCTGAAATTTTTTGCTTTTTCCTGCTCCTCTTAGCATGATAAACAAGATTCAAAGAGAGTGAGATGCCAGCTCCTTTCATTCAGTCAGTAGCTTCAATCATTTCTGGACGTTTTTCAATGGCAAAAATCAATGAATATTGTAAATGCACAAACAGTAATTTCTCCGCATTGCAAGGTGCAATTCTGAAATTTTTTGCTTTTTCCTGCTCCTCTTAGCATGATAAACAAGATTCAAAGAGAGTGAGATGCCAACTCCTTTCATTCAGTCAGTAGCTTCAATCATTTCTGGACGTTTTTCAATGGCAAAAATCAATGAATATTGTAAATGCACAAACAGTAATTTCTCCGCATTGCAAGGTGCAATTCTGAAATTTTTTGCTTTTTCCTGCTCCTCTTAGCATGATAAAGAAGATTCAAAGAGAGTGAGATGCCAGCTCCTTTCATTCAGTCAGTAGCTTCAATCATTTCTGGACGTTTTTCAATGGCAAAAATCAATGAATATTGTAAATGCACAAACAGTAATTTCTCCGCATTGCAAGGTGCAATTCTGAAATTTTTTGCTTTTTCCTGCTCCTCTTAGCATGATAAAGAAGATTCAAAGAGAGTGAGATGCCAGCTCCTTTCATTCAGTCAGTAGCTTCAAACATTTCTGGTATATGAATAACATGATGTTTTTCAATGGCAAAAATCAATGAATATTGTAAATGCACAAACAGTAATTTCTCCGCATTGCAGGGCGCAATTCTGAAATTTTTTGCTTTTTCCTGCTCCTCTTAGCATGATAAAGAAGATTCAAAGAGAGTGAGATGCCAGCTCCTTTCATTCAGTCAGTAGCTTCAATCATTTCTGGACGTTTTTCAATGGCAAAAATCATTGAATATTGTAAATGCACAAACAGTAATTTCTCCGCATTGCAAGGTGCAATTCTGAAATTTTTTGCTTTTTCCTGCTCCTCTTAGCATGATAAACAAGATTCAAAGAGAGTGAGATGCCAGCTCCTTTCATTCAGTCAGTAGCTTCAATCATTTCTGGACGTTTTTCAATGGCAAAAATCAATGAATATTGTAAATGCACAAACAGTAATTTCTCCGCATTGCAAGGTGCAATTCTGAAATTTTTTGCTTTTTCCTGCTCCTCTTAGCATGGTAAAGAAGATTCAAAGAGAGTGAGATGCCAGCTCCTTTCATTCAGTCAGTAGCTTCAATCATTTCTGGACGTTTTTCAATGGCAAAAATCAATGAATATTGTAAATGCACAAACAGTAATTTCTCCGCATTGCAAGGTGCAATTCTGAAATTTTTTGCTTTTTCCTGCTCCTCTTAGCATGATAAAGAAGATTCAAAGAGAGTGAGATGCCAGCTCCTTTCATTCAGTCAGTAGCTTCAATCATTTCTGGACGTTTTTCAATGGCAAAAATCAATGAATATTGTAAATGCACAAACAGTAATTTCTCCGCATTGCAAGGTGCAATTCTGAAATTTTTTGCTTTTTCCTGCTCCTCTTAGCATGATAAAGAAGATTCAAAGAGAGTGAGATGCCAGCTCCTTTCATTCAGTCAGTAGCTTCAAACATTTCTGGTATATGAATAACATGATGTTTTTCAATGGCAAAAATCAATGAATATTGTAAATGCACAAACAGTAATTTCTCCGCATTGCAAGGTGCAATTCTGAAATTTTTTGCTTTTTCCTGCTCCTCTTAGCATGATAAAGAAGATTCAAAGAGAGTGAGATGCCAGCTCCTTTCATTCAGTCAGTAGCTTCAATCATTTCTGGACGTTTTTCAATGGCAAAAATCAATGAATATTGTAAATGCACAAACAGTAATTTCTCCGCATTGCAAGGTGCAATTCTGAAATTTTTTGCTTTTTCCTGCTCCTCTTAGCATGATAAAGAAGATTCAAAGAGAGTGAGATGCCAGCTCCTTTCATTCAGTCAGTAGCTTCAAACATTTCTGGTATATGAATAACTTGATGTTTTTCAATGGCAAAAATCAATGAATATTGTAAATGCACAAACAGTAATTTCTCCGCATTGCAAGGCGCAATTCTGAAATTTTTTGCTTTTTCCTGCTCCTCTTAGCATGATAAAGAAGATTCAAAGAGAGTGAGATGCCAGCTCCTTTCATTCAGTCAGTAGCTTCAATCATTTCTGGACGTTTTTCAATGGCAAAAATCATTGAATATTGTAAATGCACAAACAGTAATTTCTCCGCATTGCAAGGTGCAATTCTGAAATTTTTTGCTTTTTCCTGCTCCTCTTAGCATGATAAACAAGATTCAAAGAGAGTGAGATGCCAGCTCCTTTCATTCAGTCAGTAGCTTCAATCATTTCTGGACGTTTTTCAATGGCAAAAATCAATGAATATTGTAAATGCACAAACAGTAATTTCTCCGCATTGCAAGGTGCAATTCTGAAATTTTTTGCTTTTTCCTGCTCCTCTTAGCATGATAAACAAGATTCAAAGAGAGTGAGATGCCAGCTCCTTTCATTCAGTCAGTAGCTTCAATCATTTCTGGACGTTTTTCAATGGCAAAAATCAATGAATATTGTAAATGCACAAACAGTAATTTCTCCGCATTGCAAGGTGCAATTCTGAAATTTTTTGCTTTTTCCTGCTCCTCTTAGCATGATAAAGAAGATTCAAAGAGAGTGAGATGCCAACTCCTTTCATTCAGTCAGTAGCTTCAATCATTTCTGGACGTTTTTCAATGGCAAAAATCAATGAATATTGTAAATGCACAAACAGTAATTTCTCCGCATTGCAAGGTGCAATTCTGAAATTTTTTGCTTTTTCCTGCTCCTCTTAGCATGATAAAGAAGATTCAAAGAGAGTGAGATGCCAGCTCCTTTCATTCAGTCAGTAGCTTCAAACATTTCTGGTATATGAATAACATGATGTTTTTCAATGGCAAAAATCAATGAATATTGTAAATGCACAAACAGTAATTTCTCCGCATTGCAGGGCGCAATTCTGAAATTTTTTGCTTTTTCCTGCTCCTCTTAGCATGATAAAGAAGATTCAAAGAGAGTGAGATGCCAGCTCCTTTCATTCAGTCAGTAGCTTCAATCATTTCTGGACGTTTTTCAATGGCAAAAATCATTGAATATTGTAAATGCACAAACAGTAATTTCTCCGCATTGCAAGGTGCAATTCTGAAATTTTTTGCTTTTTCCTGCTCCTCTTAGCATGATAAACAAGATTCAAAGAGAGTGAGATGCCAGCTCCTTTCATTCAGTCAGTAGCTTCAATCATTTCTGGACGTTTTTCAATGGCAAAAATCAATGAATATTGTAAATGCACAAACAGTAATTTCTCCGCATTGCAAGGTGCAATTCTGAAATTTTTTGCTTTTTCCTGCTCCTCTTAGCATGATAAAGAAGATTCAAAGAGAGTGAGATGCTAGCTTCTTTCATTCAGTCAGTAGCTTCAATCATTTCTGGACGTTTTTCAATGGCAAAAATCAATGAATATTGTAAATGCACAAACAGTAATTTCTCCGCATTGCAAGGTGCAATTCTGAAATTTTTTGCTTTTTCCTGCTCCTCTTAGCATGATAAAGAAGATTCAAAGAGAGTGAGATGCCAGCTCCTTTCATTCAGTCAGTAGCTTCAATCATTTCTGGACGTTTTTCAATGGCAAAAATCAATGAATATTGTAAATGCACAAACAGTAATTTCTCCGCATTGCAAGGTGCAATTCTGAAATTTTTTGCTTTTTCCTGCTCCTCTTAGCATGATAAAGAAGATTCAAAGAGAGTGAGATGCCAGCTCCTTTCATTCAGTCAGTAGCTTCAAACATTTCTGGTATATGAATAACATGATGTTTTTCAATGTCAAAAATCAATGAATATTGTAAATGCACAAACAGTAATTTCTCCGCATTGCAAGGTGCAATTCTGAAATTTTTTGCTTTTTCCTGCTCCTCTTAGCATGATAAAGAAGATTCAAAGAGAGTGAGATGCCAGCTCCTTTCATTCAGTCAGTAGCTTCAATCATTTCTGGACGTTTTTCAATGGCAAAAATCAATGAATATTGTAAATGCACAAACAGTAATTTCTCCGCATTGCAAGGTGCAATTCTGAAATTTTTTGCTTTTTCCTGCTCCTCTTAGCATGATAAAGAAGATTCAAAGAGAGTGAGATGCCAGCTCCTTTCATTCAGTCAGTAGCTTCAAACATTTCTGGTATATGAATAACATGATGTTTTTCAATGGCAAAAATCAATGAATATTGTAAATGCACAAACAGTAATTTCTCCGCATTGCAAGGTGCAATTCTGAAATTTTTTGCTTTTTCCTGCTCCTCTTAGCATGATAAAGAAGATTCAAAGAGAGTGAGATGCCAGCTCCTTTCATTCAGTCAGTAGCTTCAATCATTTCTGGACGTTTTTCAATGGCAAAAATCAATGAATATTGTAAATGCACAAACAGTAATTTCTCCGCATTGCAAGGTGCAATTCTGAATTTTTTTGCTTTTTCCTGCTCCTCTTAGCATGATAAAGAAGATTCAAAGAGAGTGAGATGCCAGCTCCTTTCATTCAGTCAGTAGCTTCAAACATTTCTGGTATATGAATAACATGATGTTTTTCAATGGCAAAAATCAATGAATATTGTAAATGCACAAACAGTAATTTCTCCGCACTGCAAGGTGCAATTCTGAAATTTTTTGCTTTTTCCTGCTCCTCTTAGCATGATAAAGAAGATTCAAAGAGAGTGAGATGCCAGCTCCTTTCATTCAGTCAGTAGCTTCAATCATTTCTGGACGTTTTTCAATGGCAAAAATCAATGAATATTGTAAATGCACAAACAGTAATTTCTCCGCATTGCAAGGTGCAATTCTGAAATTTTTTGCTTTTTCCTGCTCCTCTTAGCATGATAAAGAAGATTCAAAGAGAGTGAGATGCCAGCTCCTTTCATTCAGTCAGTAGCTTCAATCATTTCTGGACGTTTTTCAATGGCAAAAATCAATGAATATTGTAAATGCACAAACAGTAATTTCTCCGCATTGCAAGGTGCAATTCTGAAATTTTTTGCTTTTTCCTGCTCCTCCTAGCATGATAAAGAAGATTCAAAGAGAGTGAGATGCCAGCTCCTTTCATTCAGTCAGTAGCTTCAATCATTTCTGGTATATGAATAACATGATGTTTTTCAATGGCAAAAATCAATGAATATTGTAAATGCACAAACAGTAATTTCTCTGCATTGCAATGTGCAATTCCGAAATTTTTTGCTTTTTCCTGCTTCTCTTAGCATGATAAAGAAGATTCAAAGAGAGTGAGATGCCAGCTCCTTTCATTCAGTCAGTAGCTTCAATCATTTCTGGACGTTTTTCAATGGCAAAAATCATTGAATATTGTAAATGCACAAACAGTAATTTCTCCGCATTGCAAGGTGCAATTCTGAAATTTTTTGCTTTTTCCTGCTCCTCTTAGCATGATAAACAAGATTCAAAGAGAGTGAGATGCCAGCTCCTTTCATTCAGTCAGTAGCTTCAATCATTTCTGGACGTTTTTCAATGGCAAAAATAAATGAATATTGTAAATGCACAAACAGTAATTTCTCCGCATTGCAAGGTGCAATTCTGAAATTTTTTGCTTTTTCCTGCTCCTCTTAGCATGATAAAGAAGATTCAAAGAGAGTGAGATGCCAGCTCCTTTCATTCAGTCAGTAGCTTCAATCATTTCTGGACGTTTTTCAATGGCAAAAATCAATGAATATTGTAAATGCACAAACAGTAATTTCTCCGCATTGCAAGGTGCAATTCTGAAATTTTTTGCTTTTTCCTGCTCCTCTTAGCATGATAAACAAGATTCAAAGAGAGTGAGATGCCAGCTCCTTTCATTCAGTCAGTAGCTTCAATCATTTCTGGACGTTTTTCAATGGCAAAAATCAATGAATATTGTAAATGCACAAACAGTAATTTCTCCGCATTGCATGGTGCAATTCTGAAATTTTTTGCTTTTTCCTGCTCCTCTTAGCATGATAAAGAAGATTCAAAGAGAGTGAGATGCAAACTCCTTTCATTCAGTCAGTAGCTTCAAACATTTCTGGTATATGAATAACATGATGTTTTTCAATGGCAAAAATCAATGAATATTGTAAATGCACAAACAGTAATTTCTCCGCATTGCAAGGTGCAATTCTGAAATTTTTTACTTTTTCCTGCTCCTCTTAACATGATAAAGAAGATTCAAAGAGAGTGAGATGCCAGCTCCTTTCATTCAGTCAGTAGCTTCAATCATTTCTGGACGTTTTTCAATGGCAAAAATCAATGAATATTGTAAATGCACAAACAGTAATTTCTCCGCATTGCAAGGTGCAATTCTGAAATTTTTTGCTTTTTCCTGCTCCTCTTAGCATGATAAAGAAGATTCAAAGAGAGTGAGATGCCAGCTCCTTTCATTCAGTCAGTAGCTTCAATCATTTCTGGACGTTTTTCAATGGCAAAAATCAATGAATATTGTAAATGCACAAACAGTAATTTCTCCGCATTGCAAGGTGCAATTCTGAAATTTTTTGCTTTTTCCTGCTCCTCTTAGCATGATAAAGAAGATTCAAAGAGAGTGAGATGCCAGCTCCTTTCATTCAGTCAGTAGCTTCAATCATTTCTGTACGTTTTTCAATGGCAAAAATCAATGAATATTGTAAATGCGCAAACAGTATTTTTTCCGCATTGCAAGGTGCAATTCTGAAATTTTTTGCTTTTTCCTGCTCCTCTTAGCATGATAAACAAGATTCAAAGAGAGTGAGATGCCAGCTCCTTTCATTCAGTCAGTAGCTTCAATCATTTCTGGACGTTTTTCAAAGGCAAAAATCAATGAATATTGTAAATGCACAAACAGTAATTTCTCCGCATTGCAAGGTGCAATTCTGAAATTTTTTGCTTTTTCCTGCTCCTCTTAGCATGATAAAGAAGATTCAAAGAGAGTGAGATGCCAGCTCCTTTCATTCAGTCAGTAGCTTCAAACATTTCTGGTATATGAATAACATGATGTTTTTCAATGGCAAAAATCAATGAATATTGTAAATGCACAAACAGTAATTTCTCCGCATTGCAAGGTGCAATTCTGAAATTTTTTGCTTTTTCCTGCTCCTCTTAGCATGATAAAGAAGATTCAAAGAGAGTGAGATGCCAGCTCCTTTCATTCAGTCAGTAGCTTCAAACATTTCTGGTATATGAATAACTTGATGTTTTTCAATGGCAAAAATCAATGAATATTGTAAATGCACAAACAGTAATTTCTCCGCATTGCAAGGCGCAATTCTGAAATTTTTTGCTTTTTCCTGCTCCTCTTAGCATGATAAAGAAGATTCAAAGAGAGTGAGATGCCAGCTCCTTTCATTCAGTCAGTAGCTTCAATCATTTCTGGACGTTTTTCAATGGCAAAAATCATTGAATATTGTAAATGCACAAACAGTAATTTCTCCGCATTGCAAGGTGCAATTCTGAAATTTTTTGCTTTTTCCTGCTCCTCTTAGCATGATAAACAAGATTCAAAGAGAGTGAGATGCCAGCTCCTTTCATTCAGTCAGTAGCTTCAATCATTTCTGGACGTTTTTCAATGGCAAAAATCAATGAATATTGTAAATGCACAAACAGTAATTTCTCCGCATTGCAAGGTGCAATTCTGAAATTTTTTGCTTTTTCCTGCTCCTCTTAGCATGATAAACAAGATTCAAAGAGAGTGAGATGCCAACTCCTTTCATTCAGTCAGTAGCTTCAATCATTTCTGGACGTTTTTCAATGGCAAAAATCAATGAATATTGTAAATGCACAAACAGTAATTTCTCCGCATTGCAAGGTGCAATTCTGAAATTTTTTGCTTTTTCCTGCTCCTCTTAGCATGATAAAGAAGATTCAAAGAGAGTGAGATGCCAGCTCCTTTCATTCAGTCAGTAGCTTCAATCATTTCTGGACGTTTTTCAATGGCAAAAATCAATGAATATTGTAAATGCACAAACAGTAATTTCTCCGCATTGCAAGGTGCAATTCTGAAATTTTTTGCTTTTTCCTGCTCCTCTTAGCATGATAAAGAAGATTCAAAGAGAGTGAGATGCCAGCTCCTTTCATTCAGTCAGTAGCTTCAAACATTTCTGGTATATGAATAACATGATGTTTTTCAATGGCAAAAATCAATGAATATTGTAAATGCACAAACAGTAATTTCTCCGCATTGCAGGGCGCAATTCTGAAATTTTTTGCTTTTTCCTGCTCCTCTTAGCATGATAAAGAAGATTCAAAGAGAGTGAGATGCCAGCTCCTTTCATTCAGTCAGTAGCTTCAATCATTTCTGGACGTTTTTCAATGGCAAAAATCATTGAATATTGTAAATGCACAAACAGTAATTTCTCCGCATTGCAAGGTGCAATTCTGAAATTTTTTGCTTTTTCCTGCTCCTCTTAGCATGATAAACAAGATTAAAAGAGAGTGAGATGCCAGCTCCTTTCATTCAGTCAGTAGCTTCAATCATTTCTGGACGTTTTTCAATGGCAAAAATCAATGAATATTGTAAATGCACAAACAGTAATTTCTCCGCATTGCAAGGTGCAATTCTGAAATTTTTTGCTTTTTCCTGCTCCTCTTAGCATGATAAAGAAGATTCAAAGAGAGTGAGATGCCAGCTCCTTTCATTCAGTCAGTAGCTTCAATCATTTCTGGACGTTTTTCAATGGCAAAAATCAATGAATATTGTAAATGCACAAACAGTAATTTCTCCGCATTGCAAGGTGCAATTCTGAAATTTTTTGCTTTTTCCTGCTCCTCTTAGCATGATAAAGAAGATTCAAAGAGAGTGAGATGCCAGCTCCTTTCATTCAGTCAGTAGCTTCAATCATTTCTGGACGTTTTTCAATGGCAAAAATCAATGAATATTGTAAATGCACAAACAGTAATTTCTCCGCATTGCAAGGTGCAATTCTGAAATTTTTTGCTTTTTCCTGCTCCTCTTAGCATGATAAAGAAGATTCAAAGAGAGTGAGATGCCAGCTCCTTTCATTCAGTCAGTAGCTTCAAACATTTCTGGTATATGAATAACATGATGTTTTTCAATGGCAAAAATCAATGAATATTGTAAATGCACAAACAGTAATTTCTCCGCATTGCAAGGTGCAATTCTGAAATTTTTTGCTTTTTCCTGCTCCTCTTAGCATGATAAAGAAGATTCAAAGAGAGTGAGATGCCAGCTCCTTTCATTCAGTCAGTAGCTTCAATCATTTCTGGACGTTTTTCAATGGCAAAAATCAATGAATATTGTAAATGCACAAACAGTAATTTCTCCGCATTGCAAGGTGCAATTCTGAAATTTTTTGCTTTTTCCTGCTCCTCTTAGCATGATAAAGAAGATTCATAGAGAGTGAGATGCCAGCTCCTTTCATTCAGTCAGTAGCTTCAAACATTTCTGGTATATGAATAACTTGATGTTTTTCAATGGCAAAAATCAATGAATATTGTAAATGCACAAACAGTAATTTCTCCGCATTGCAAGGCGCAATTCTGAAATTTTTTGCTTTTTCCTGCTCCTCTTAGCATGATAAAGAAGATTCAAAGAGAGTGAGATGCCAGCTCCTTTCATTCAGTCAGTAGCTTCAATCATTTCTGGACGTTTTTCAATGGCAAAAATCATTGAATATTGTAAATGCACAAACAGTAATTTCTCCGCATTGCAAGGTGCAATTCTGAAATTTTTTGCTTTTTCCTGCTCCTCTTAGCATGATAAACAAGATTCAAAGAGAGTGAGATGCCAGCTCCTTTCATTCAGTCAGTAGCTTCAATCATTTCTGGACGTTTTTCAATGGCAAAAATCAATGAATATTGTAAATGCACAAACAGTAATTTCTCCGCATTGCAAGGTGCAATTCTGAAATTTTTTGCTTTTTCCTGCTCCTCTTAGCATGATAAACAAGATTCAAAGAGAGTGAGATGCCAGCTCCTTTCATTCAGTCAGTAGCTTCAATCATTTCTGGACGTTTTTCAATGGCAAAAATCAATGAATATTGTAAATGCACAAACAGTAATTTCTCCGCATTGCAAGGTGCAATTCTGAAATTTTTTGCTTTTTCCTGCTCCTCTTAGCATGATAAAGAAGATTCAAAGAGAGTGAGATGCCAACTCCTTTCATTCAGTCAGTAGCTTCAATCATTTCTGGACGTTTTTCAATGGCAAAAATCAATGAATATTGTAAATGCACAAACAGTAATTTCTCCGCATTGCAAGGTGCAATTCTGAAATTTTTTGCTTTTTCCTGCTCCTCTTAGCATGATAAAGAAGATTCAAAGAGAGTGAGATGCCAGCTCCTTTCATTCAGTCAGTAGCTTCAAACATTTCTGGTATATGAATAACATGATGTTTTTCAATGGCAAAAATCAATGAATATTGTAAATGCACAAACAGTAATTTCTCCGCATTGCAGGGCGCAATTCTGAAATTTTTTGCTTTTTCCTGCTCCTCTTAGCATGATAAAGAAGATTCAAAGAGAGTGAGATGCCAGCTCCTTTCATTCAGTCAGTAGCTTCAATCATTTCTGGACGTTTTTCAATGGCAAAAATCATTGAATATTGTAAATGCACAAACAGTAATTTCTCCGCATTGCAAGGTGCAATTCTGAAATTTTTTGCTTTTTCCTGCTCCTCTTAGCATGATAAACAAGATTCAAAGAGAGTGAGATGCCAGCTCCTTTCATTCAGTCAGTAGCTTCAATCATTTCTGGACGTTTTTCAATGGCAAAAATCAATGAATATTGTAAATGCACAAACAGTAATTTCTCCGCATTGCAAGGTGCAATTCTGAAATTTTTTGCTTTTTCCTGCTCCTCTTAGCATGATAAAGAAGATTCAAAGAGAGTGAGATGCCAGCTTCTTTCATTCAGTCAGTAGCTTCAATCATTTCTGGACGTTTTTCAATGGCAAAAATCAATGAATATTGTAAATGCACAAACAGTAATTTCTCCGCATTGCAAGGTGCAATTCTGAAATTTTTTGCTTTTTCCTGCTCCTCTTAGCATGATAAAGAAGATTCAAAGAGAGTGAGATGCCAGCTCCTTTCATTCAGTCAGTAGCTTCAATCATTTCTGGACGTTTTTCAATGGCAAAAATCAATGAATATTGTAAATGCACAAACAGTAATTTCTCCGCATTGCAAGGTGCAATTCTGAAATTTTTTGCTTTTTCCTGCTCCTCTTAGCATGATAAAGAAGATTCAAAGAGAGTGAGATGCCAGCTCCTTTCATTCAGTCAGTAGCTTCAAACATTTCTGGTATATGAATAACATGATGTTTTTCAATGTCAAAAATCAATGAATATTGTAAATGCACAAACAGTAATTTCTCCGCATTGCAAGGTGCAATTCTGAAATTTTTTGCTTTTTCCTGCTCCTCTTAGCATGATAAAGAAGATTCAAAGAGAGTGAGATGCCAGCTCCTTTCATTCAGTCAGTAGCTTCAATCATTTCTGGACGTTTTTCAATGGCAAAAATCAATGAATATTGTAAATGCACAAACAGTAATTTCTCCGCATTGCAAGGTGCAATTCTGAAATTTTTTGCTTTTTCCTGCTCCTCTTAGCATGATAAAGAAGATTCAAAGAGAGTGAGATGCCAGCTCCTTTCATTCAGTCAGTAGCTTCAAACATTTCTGGTATATGAATAACATGATGTTTTTCAATGGCAAAAATCAATGAATATTGTAAATGCACAAACAGTAATTTCTCCGCATTGCAAGGTGCAATTCTGAAATTTTTTGCTTTTTCCTGCTCCTCTTAGCATGATAAAGAAGATTCAAAGAGAGTGAGATGCCAGCTCCTTTCATTCAGTCAGTAGCTTCAATCATTTCTGGACGTTTTTCAATGGCAAAAATCAATGAATATTGTAAATGCACAAACAGTAATTTCTCCGCATTGCAAGGTGCAATTCTGAATTTTTTTGCTTTTTCCTGCTCCTCTTAGCATGATAAAGAAGATTCAAAGAGAGTGAGATGCCAGCTCCTTTCATTCAGTCAGTAGCTTCAAACATTTCTGGTATATGAATAACATGATGTTTTTCAATGGCAAAAATCAATGAATATTGTAAATGCACAAACAGTAATTTCTCCGCACTGCAAGGTGCAATTCTGAAATTTTTTGCTTTTTCCTGCTCCTCTTAGCATGATAAAGAAGATTCAAAGAGAGTGAGATGCCAGCTCCTTTCATTCAGTCAGTAGCTTCAATCATTTCTGGACGTTTTTCAATGGCAAAAATCAATGAATATTGTAAATGCACAAACAGTAATTTCTCCGCATTGCAAGGTGCAATTCTGAAATTTTTTGCTTTTTCCTGCTCCTCTTAGCATGATAAAGAAGATTCAAAGAGAGTGAGATGCCAGCTCCTTTCATTCAGTCAGTAGCTTCAATCATTTCTGGACGTTTTTCAATGGCAAAAATCAATGAATATTGTAAATGCACAAACAGTAATTTCTCCGCATTGCAAGGTGCAATTCTGAAATTTTTTGCTTTTTCCTGCTCCTCCTAGCATGATAAAGAAGATTCAAAGAGAGTGAGATGCCAGCTCCTTTCATTCAGTCAGTAGCTTCAATCATTTCTGGTATATGAATAACATGATGTTTTTCAATGGCAAAAATCAATGAATATTGTAAATGCACAAACAGTAATTTCTCCGCATTGCAAGGTGCAATTCCGAAATTTTTTGCTTTTTCCTGCTTCTCTTAGCATGATAAAGAAGATTCAAAGAGAGTGAGATGCCAGCTCCTTTCATTCAGTCAGTAGCTTCAATCATTTCTGGACGTTTTTCAATGGCAAAAATCATTGAATATTGTAAATGCACAAACAGTAATTTCTCCGCATTGCAAGGTGCAATTCTGAAATTTTTTGCTTTTTCCTGCTCCTCTTAGCATGATAAACAAGATTCAAAGAGAGTGAGATGCCAGCTCCTTTCATTCAGTCAGTAGCTTCAATCATTTCTGGACGTTTTTCAATGGCAAAAATAAATGAATATTGTAAATGCACAAACAGTAATTTCTCCGCATTGCAAGGTGCAATTCTGAAATTTTTTGCTTTTTCCTGCTCCTCTTAGCATGATAAAGAAGATTCAAAGAGAGTGAGATGCCAGCTCCTTTCATTCAGTCAGTAGCTTCAATCATTTCTGGACGTTTTTCAATGGCAAAAATCAATGAATATTGTAAATGCACAAACAGTAATTTCTCCGCATTGCAAGGTGCAATTCTGAAATTTTTTGCTTTTTCCTGCTCCTCTTAGCATGATAAACAAGATTCAAAGAGAGTGAGATGCCAGCTCCTTTCATTCAGTCAGTAGCTTCAATCATTTCTGGACGTTTTTCAATGGCAAAAATCAATGAATATTGTAAATGCACAAACAGTAATTTCTCCGCATTGCATGGTGCAATTCTGAAATTTTTTGCTTTTTCCTGCTCCTCTTAGCATGATAAAGAAGATTCAAAGAGAGTGAGATGCAAACTCCTTTCATTCAGTCAGTAGCTTCAAACATTTCTGGTATATGAATAACATGATGTTTTTCAATGGCAAAAATCAATGAATATTGTAAATGCACAAACAGTAATTTCTCCGCATTGCAAGGTGCAATTCTGAAATTTTTTACTTTTTCCTGCTCCTCTTAGCATGATAAAGAAGATTCAAAGAGAGTGAGATGCCAGCTCCTTTCATTCAGTCAGTAGCTTCAATCATTTCTGGACGTTTTTCAATGGCAAAAATCAATGAATATTGTAAATGCACAAACAGTAATTTCTCCGCATTGCAAGGTGCAATTCTGAAATTTTTTGCTTTTTCCTGCTCCTCTTAGCATGATAAAGAAGATTCAAAGAGAGTGAGATGCCAGCTCCTTTCATTCAGTCAGTAGCTTCAATCATTTCTGGACGTTTTTCAATGGCAAAAATCAATGAATATTGTAAATGCACAAACAGTAATTTCTCCGCATTGCAAGGTGCAATTCTGAAATTTTTTGCTTTTTCCTGCTCCTCTTAGCATGATAAAGAAGATTCAAAGAGAGTGAGATGCCAGCTCCTTTCATTCAGTCAGTAGCTTCAATCATTTCTGTACGTTTTTCAATGGCAAAAATCAATGAATATTGTAAATGCGCAAACAGTATTTTTTCCGCATTGCAAGGTGCAATTCTGAAATTTTTTGCTTTTTCCTGCTCCTCTTAGCATGATAAACAAGATTCAAAGAGAGTGAGATGCCAGCTCCTTTCATTCAGTCAGTAGCTTCAATCATTTCTGGACGTTTTTCAAAGGCAAAAATCAATGAATATTGTAAATGCACAAACAGTAATTTCTCCGCATTGCAAGGTGCAATTCTGAAATTTTTTGCTTTTTCCTGCTCCTCTTAGCATGATAAAGAAGATTCAAAGAGAGTGAGATGCCAGCTCCTTTCATTCAGTCAGTAGCTTCAAACATTTCTGGTATATGAATAACATGATGTTTTTCAATGGCAAAAATCAATGAATATTGTAAATGCACAAACAGTAATTTCTCCGCATTGCAAGGTGCAATTCTGAAATTTTTTGCTTTTTCCTGCTCCTCTTAGCATGATAAAGAAGATTCAAAGAGAGTGAGATGCCAGCTCCTTTCATTCAGTCAGTAGCTTCAATCATTTCTGGACGTTTTTCAATGGCAAAAATCATTGAATATTGTAAATGCACAAACAGTAATTTCTCCGCATTGCAAGGTGCAATTCTGAAATTTTTTGCTTTTTCCTGCTCCTCTTAGCATGATAAAGAAGATTCAAAGAGAGTGAGATGCCAGCTCCTTTCATTCAGTCAGTAGCTTCAATCATTTCTGGACGTTTTTCAATGGCAAAAATCATTGAATATTGTAAATGCACAAACAGTAATTTCTCCGCATTGCAAGGTGCAATTCTGAAATTTTTTGCTTTTTCCTGCTCCTCTTAGCATGATAAACAAGATTCAAAGAGAGTGAGATGCCAGCTCCTTTCATTCAGTCAGTAGCTTCAATCATTTCTGGACGGTTTTCAATGGCAAAAATCAATGAATATTGTAAATGCACAAACAGTAATTTCTCCGCATTGCAAGGTGCAATTCTGAAATTTTTTGCTTTTTCCTGCTCCTCTTAGCATGATAAAGAAGATTCAAAGAGAGTGAGATGCCAGCTCCTTTCATTCAGTCAGTAGCTTCAATCATTTCTGGACGTTTTTCAATGGCAAAAATCAATGAATATTGTAAATGCACAAACAGTAATTT
Organism: Phyllobates terribilis; assembly: GCF_046119375.1. Classification (NCBI taxonomy): domain Eukaryota; kingdom Metazoa; phylum Chordata; class Amphibia; order Anura; family Dendrobatidae; genus Phyllobates; species Phyllobates terribilis. The sequence goes on from NW_027362893.1 coordinate 785,709, forward strand.
CTCCGCATTGCAAGGTGCAATTCTGAAATTTTTTGCTTTTTCCTGCTCCTCTTAGCATGATAAACAAGATTCAAAGAGAGTGAGATGCCAGCTCCTTTCATTCAGTCAGTAGCTTCAATCATTTCTGGACGTTTTTCACTGGCAAAAATCAATGAATATTGTAAATGCACAAACAGTAATTTCTCCGCATTGCAAGGTGCAATTCTGAAATTTTTTGCTTTTTCCTGCTCCTCTTAGCATGATAAAGAAGATTCAAAGAGAGTGAGATGCCAGCTCCTTTCATTCGGTCAGTAGCTTCAAACATTTCTGGTATATGAATAACATGATGTTTTTCAATGGCAAAAATCAATGAATATTGTAAATGCACAAACAGTAATTTCTCCGCATTGCAAGGTGCAATTCTGAAATTTTTTGCTTTTTCCTGCTCCTCTTAGCATGATAAAGAAGATTCAAAGAGAGTGAGATGCCAGCTCCTTTCATTCAGTCAGTAGATTCAATCATTTCTGGACGTTTTTCAATGGCAAAAATCAATGAATATTGTAAATGCACAAACAGTAATTTCTCCGCATTGCAAGGTGCAATTCTGAAATTTTTTGCTTTTTCCTGCTCCTCTTAGCATGATAAAGAAGATTCAAAGAGAGTGAGATGCCAGCTCCTTTCATTCAGTCAGTAGCTTCAAACATTTCTGGTATATGAATAACATGATGTTTTTCAATGGCAAAAATCAATGAATATTGTAAATGCACAAACAGTAATTTCTCCGCATTGCAAGGTGCAATTCTGAAATTTTTTGCTTTTTCCTGCTCCTCTTAGCATGATAAAGAAGATTCAAAGAGAGTGAGATGCCAGCTCCTTTCATTCAGTCAGTAGCTTCAATCATTTCTGGACGTTTTTCAATGGCAAAAATCAATGAATATTGTAAATGCACAAACAGTAATTTCTCCGCATTGCAAGGTGCAATTCTGAAATTTTTTGCTTTTTCCTGCTCCTCTTAGCATGATAAAGAAGATTCAAAGAGAGTGAGATGCCAGCTCCTTTCATTCAGTCAGTAGCTTCAAACATTTCTGGTATATGAATAACATGATGTTTTTCAATGGCAAAAATCAATGAATATTGTAAATGCACAAACAGTAATTTCTCCGCATTACAAGGTGCAATTCTGAAATTTTTTGCTTTTTCCTGCTCCTCTTAGCATGATAAAGAAGTTTCAAAGAGAGTGAGATGCCAGCTCCTTTCATTCAGTCAGTAGCTTCAATCATTTCTGGACGTTTTTCAATGGCAAAAATCAATGAATATTGTAAATGCACAAACAGTAATTTCTCCGCATTGCAAGGTGCAATTCTGAAATTTTTTGCTTTTTCCTGCTCCTCCTAGCATGATAAAGAAGATTCAAAGAGAGTGAGATGCCAGCTCCTTTCATTCAGTCAGTAGCTTCAATCATTTCTGGTATATGAATAACATGATGTTTTTCAATGGCAAAAATCAATGAATATTGTAAATGCACAAACAGTAATTTCTCCGCATTGCAAGGTGCAATTCCGAAATTTTTTGCTTTTTCCTGCTCCTCTTAGCATGATAAAGAAGATTCAAAGAGAGTGAGATGCCAGCTCCTTTCATTCAGTCAGTAGCTTCAATCATTTCTGGACGTTTTTCAATGGCAAAAATCATTGAATATTGTAAATGCACAAACAGTAATTTCTCCGCATTGCAAGGTGCAATTCTGAAATTTTTTGCTTTTTCCTGCTCCTCTTAGCATGATAAACAAGATTCAAAGAGAGTGAGATGCCAGCTCCTTTCATTCAGTCAGTAGCTTCAATCATTTCTGGACGTTTTTCAATGGCAAAAATCAATGAATATTGTAAATGCACAAACAGTAATTTCTCCGCATTGCAAGGTGCAATTCTGAAATTTTTTGCTTTTTCCTGCTCCTCTTAGCATGATAAACAAGATTCAAAGAGAGTGAGATGCCAGCTCCTTTCATTCAGTCAGTAGCTTCAATCATTTCTGGACGTTTTTCAATGGCAAAAATCAATGAATATTGTAAATGCACAAACAGTAATTTCTCCGCATTGCAAGGTGCAATTCTGAAATTTTTTGCTTTTTCCTGCTCCTCTTAGCATGATAAAGAAGATTCAAAGAGAGTGAGATGCCAGCTCCTTTCATTCAGTCAGTAGCTTCAAACATTTCTGGTATATGAATAACATGATGTTTTTCAATGGCAAAAATCAATGAATATTGTAAATGCACAAACAGTAATTTCTCCGCATTACAAGGTGCAATTCTGAAATTTTTTGCTTTTTCCTGCTCCTCTTAGCATGATAAAGAAGTTTCAAAGAGAGTGAGATGCCAGCTCCTTTCATTCAGTCAGTAGCTTCAATCATTTCTGGACGTTTTTCAATGGCAAAAATCAATGAATATTGTAAATGCACAAACAGTAATTTCTCCGCATTGCAAGGTGCAATTCTGAAATTTTTTGCTTTTTCCTGCTCCTCCTAGCATGATAAAGAAGATTCAAAGAGAGTGAGATGCCAGCTCCTTTCATTCAGTCAGTAGCTTCAATCATTTCTGGTATATGAATAACATGATGTTTTTCAATGGCAAAAATCAATGAATATTGTAAATGCACAAACAGTAATTTCTCCGCATTGCAAGGTGCAATTCCGAAATTTTTTGCTTTTTCCTGCTCCTCTTAGCATGATAAAGAAGATTCAAAGAGAGTGAGATGCCAGCTCCTTTCATTCAGTCAGTAGCTTCAATCATTTCTGGACGTTTTTCAATGGCAAAAATCATTGAATATTGTAAATGCACAAACAGTAATTTCTCCGCATTGCAAGGTGCAATTCTGAAATTTTTTGCTTTTTCCTGCTCCTCTTAGCATGATAAACAAGATTCAAAGAGAGTGAGATGCCAGCTCCTTTCATTCAGTCAGTAGCTTCAATCATTTCTGGACGTTTTTCAATGGCAAAAATCAATGAATATTGTAAATGCACAAACAGTAATTTCTCCGCATTGCAAGGTGCAATTCTGAAATTTTTTGCTTTTTCCTGCTCCTCTTAGCATGATAAACAAGATTCAAAGAGAGTGAGATGCCAGCTCCTTTCATTCAGTCAGTAGCTTCAATCATTTCTGGACGTTTTTCAATGGCAAAAATCAATGAATATTGTAAATGCACAAACAGTAATTTCTCCGCATTGCAAGGTGCAATTCTGAAATTTTTTGCTTTTTCCTGCTCCTCTTAGCATGATAAAGAAGATTCAAAGAGAGTGAGATGCCAACTCCTTTCATTCAGTCAGTAGCTTCAAACATTTCTGGTATATGAATAACATGATGTTTTTCAATGGCAAAAATCAATGAATATTGTAAATGCACAAACAGTAATTTCTCCGCATTGCAAGGTGCAATTCTGAAATTTTTTACTTTTTCCTGCTCCTCTTAGCATGATAAAGAAGATTCAAAGAGAGTGAGATGCCAGCTCCTTTCATTCAGTCAGTAGCTTCAATCATTTCTGGACGTTTTTCAATGGCAAAAATCAATGAATATTGTAAATGCACAAACAGTAATTTCTCCGCATTGCAAGGTGCAATTCTGAAATTTTTTGCTTTTTCCTGCTCCTCTTAGCATGATAAAGAAGATTCAAAGAGAGTGAGATGCCAGCTCCTTTCATTCAGTCAGTAGCTTCAATCATTTCTGGACGTTTTTCAATGGCAAAAATCAATGAATATTGTAAATGCACAAACAGTAATTTCTCCGCATTGCAAGGTGCAATTCTGAAATTTTTTGCTTTTTCCTGCTCCTCTTAGCATGATAAAGAAGATTCAAAGAGAGTGAGATGCCAGCTCCTTTCATTCAGTCAGTAGCTTCAATCATTTCTGTACGTTTTTCAATGGCAAAAATCAATGAATATTGTAAATGCGCAAACAGTATTTTTTCCGCATTGCAAGGTGCAATTCTGAAATTTTTTGCTTTTTCCTGCTCCTCTTAGCATGATAAACAAGATTCAAAGAGAGTGAGATGCCAGCTCCTTTCATTCAGTCAGTAGCTTCAATCATTTCTGGACGTTTTTCAAAGGCAAAAATCAATGAATATTGTAAATGCACAAACAGTAATTTCTCCGCATTGCAAGGTGCAATTCTGAAATTTTTTGCTTTTTCCTGCTCCTCTTAGCATGATAAAGAAGATTCAAAGAGAGTGAGATGCCAGCTCCTTTCATTCAGTCAGTAGCTTCAAACATTTCTGGTATATGAATAACATGATGTTTTTCAATGGCAAAAATCAATGAATATTGTAAATGCACAAACAGTAATTTCTCCGCATTGCAATGTGCAATTCTGAAATTTTTTGCTTTTTCCTGCTCCTCTTAGCATGATAAAGAAGATTCAAAGAGAGTGAGATGCCAGCTCCTTTCATTCAGTCAGTAGCTTCAATCATTTCTGGACGTTTTTCAATGGCAAAAATCATTGAATATTGTAAATGCACAAACAGTAATTTCTCCGCATTGCAAGGTGCAATTCTGAAATTTTTTGCTTTTTCCTGCTCCTCTTAGCATGATAAACAAGATTCAAAGAGAGTGAGATGCCAGCTCCTTTCATTCAGTCAGTAGCTTCAATCATTTCTGGACGGTTTTCAATGGCAAAAATCAATGAATATTGTAAATGCACAAACAGTAATTTCTCCGCATTGCAAGGTGCAATTCTGAAATTTTTTGCTTTTTCCTGCTCCTCTTAGCATGATAAAGAAGATTCAAAGAGAGTGAGATGCCAGCTCCTTTCATTCAGTCAGTAGCTTCAATCATTTCTGGACGTTTTTCAATGGCAAAAATCAATGAATATTGTAAATGCACAAACAGTAATTTCTCCGCATTGCAAGGTGCAATTCTGAAATTTTTTGCTTTTTCCTGCTCCTCTTAGCATGATAAACAAGATTCAAAGAGAGTGAGATGCCAGCTCCTTTCATTCAGTCAGTAGCTTCAATCATTTCTTGACGTTTTTCAATGGCAAAAATCATTGAATATTGTAAATGCACAAACAGTAATTTCTCCGCATTGCAAGGTGCAATTCTGAAATTTTTTGCTTTTTCCTGCTCCTCTTAGCATGATAAACAAGATTCAAAGAGAGTGAGATGCCAGCTCCTTTCATTCAGTCAGTAGCTTCAATCATTTCTGGACGGTTTTCAATGGCAAAAATCAATGAATATTGTAAATGCACAAACAGTAATTTCTCCGCATTGCAAGGTGCAATTCTGAAATTTTTTGCTTTTTCCTGCTCCTCTTAGCATGATAAAGAAGATTCAAAGAGAGTGAGATGCCAGCTCCTTTCATTCAGTCAGTAGCTTCAATCATTTCTGGACGTTTTTCAATGGCAAAAATCAATGAATATTGTAAATGCACAAACAGTAATTTCTCCGCATTGCAAGGTGCAATTCTGAAATTTTTTGCTTTTTCCTGCTCCTCTTAGCATGATAAAGAAGATTCAAAGAGAGTGAGATGCCAGCTCCTTTCATTCAGTCAGTAGCTTCAAACATTTCTGGTATATGAATAACATGATGTTTTTCAATGGCAAAAATCAATGAATATTGTAAATGCACAAACAGTAATTTCTCCGCATTGCAAGGTGCAATTCTGAAATTTTTTACTTTTTCCTGCTCCTCTTAGCATGATAAAGAAGATTCAAAGAGAGTGAGATGCCAGCTCCTTTCATTCAGTCAGTAGCTTCAATCATTTCTGGACGTTTTTCAATGGCAAAAATCAATGAATATTGTAAATGCACAAACAGTAATTTCTCCGCATTGCAAGGTGCAATTCTGAAATTTTTTGCTTTTTCCTGCTCCTCTTAGCATGATAAAGAAGATTCAAAGAGAGTGAGATGCCAGCTCCTTTCATTCAGTCAGTAGCTTCAAGCATTTCTGGTATATGAATAACATGATGTTTTTCAATGGCAAAAATCAATGAATATTGTAAATGCACAAACAGTAATTTCTCCGCATTGCAAGGTGCAATTCTGAAATTTTTTGCTTTTTCCTGCTCCTCTTAGCATGATAAAGAAGATTCAAAGAGAGTGAGATGCCAGCTCCTTTCATTCAGTCAGTAGCTTCAATCATTTCTGGACGTTTTTCAATGGCAAAAATCAATGAATATTGTAAATGCACAAACAGTAATTTCTCCGCATTGCAAGGTGCAATTCTGAAATTTTTTGCTTTTTCCTGCTCCTCTTAGCATGATAAAGAAGATTCAAAGAGAGTGAGATGCCAGCTCCTTTCATTCAGTCAGTAGCTTCAAACATTTCTGGTATATGAATAACATGATGTTTTTCAATGGCAAAAATCAATGAATATTGTAAATGCACAAACAGTAATTTCTCCGCATTACAAGGTGCAATTCTGAAATTTTTTGCTTTTTCCTGCTCCTCTTAGCATGATAAAGAAGATTCAAAGAGAGTGAGATGCCAGCTCCTTTCATTCAGTCAGTAGCTTCAATCATTTCTGGACGTTTTTCAATGGCAAAAATCAATGAATATTGTAAATGCACAAACAGTACTTTCTCCGCATTGCAAGGTGCAATTCTGAAATTTTTTGCTTTTTCCTGCTCCTCTTAGCATGATAAACAAGATTCAAAGAGAGTGAGATGCCAGCTCCTTTCATTCAGTCAGTAGCTTCAATCATTTCTGGACGTTTTTCAATGGCAAAAATCAATGAATATTGTAAATGCACAAACAGTAATTTCTCCGCATTGCAAGGTGCAATTCTGAAATTTTTTGCTTTTTCCTGCTCCTCTTAGCATGATAAAGAAGATTCAAAGAGAGTGAGATGACAGCTCCTTTCATTCAGTCAGTAGCTTCAATCATTTCTGGACGTTTTTCAATGGCAAAAATCAATGAATATTGTAAATGCACAAACAGTAATTTCTCCGCATTGCAAGGTGCAATTCTGAAATGTTTTGCTTTTTCCTGCTCCTCTTAGCATGATAAACAAGATTCAAAGAGAGTGAGATGCCAGCTCCTTTCATTCAGTCAGTAGCTTCAATCATTTCTGGACGTTTTTCAATGGCAAAAATCAATGAATATTGTAAATGCACAAACAGTAATTTCTCCGCATTGCAAGGTGCAATTCTTAATTTTTTTGCTTTTTCCTGCTCCTCTTAGCATGATAAAGAAGATTCAAAGAGAGTGAGATGCCAGCTCCTTTCATTCAGTCAGTAGCTTCAAACATTTCTGGTATATGAATAACATGATGTTTTTCAATGGCAAAAATCAATGAATATTGTAAATGCACAAACAGTAATTTCTCCGCATTGCAAGGTGCAATTCTGAATTTTTTTGCTTTTTCCTGCTCCTCTTAGCATGATAAAGAAGATTCAAAGAGAGTGAGATGCCAGCTCCTTTCATTCAGTCAGTAGCTTCAATCATTTCTGGACGTTTTTCAATGGCAAAAATCAATGAATATTGTAAATGCACAAACAGTAATTTCTCCGCATTGCAAGGTGCAATTCTGAAATTTTTTGCTTTTTCCTGCTCCTCTTAGCATGATAAAGAAGATTCAAAGAGAGTGAGATGCCAGCTCCTTTCATTCAGTCAGTAGCTTCAATCATTTCTGGACGTTTTTCAATGGCAAAAATCAATGAATATTGTAAATGCACAAACAGTAATTTCTCCGCATTGCAAGGTGCAATTCTGAAATTTTTTGCTTTTTCCTGCTCCTCTTAGCATGATAAAGAAGATTCAAAGAGAGTGAGATGCCAGCTCCTTTCATTCAGTCAGTAGCTTCAATCATTTCTGGACGTTTTTCAATGGCAAAAATCAATGAATATTGTAAATGCACAAACAGTAATTTCTCCGCATTGCAAGGTGCAATTCTGAAATTTTTTGCTTTTTCCTGCTCCTCTTAGCATGATAAACAAGATTCAATGAGAGTGAGATGCCAGCTCCTTTCATTCAGTCAGTAGCTTCAATCATTTCTGGACGTTTTTCAATGGCAAAAATCAATGAATATTGTAAATGCACAAACAGTAATTTCTCCGCATTGCAAGGTGCAATTCTGAAATTTTTTGCTTTTCCCTGCTCCTCTTAGCATGATAAAGAAGATTCAAAGAGAGTGAGATGCCAGCTCCTTTCATTCAGTCAGTAGCTTCAAACATTTCTGGTATATGAATAACATGATGTTTTTCAATGGCAAAAATCAATGAATATTGTAAATGCACAAACAGTAATTTCTTCGCATTGCAAGGTGCAATTCTGAAATTTTTTGCTTTTTCCTGCTCCTCTTAGCATGATAAAGAAGATTCAAAGAGAGTGAGATGCCAGCTCCTTTCATTCAGTCAGTAGCTTCAATCATTTCTGGACGTTTTTCAATGGCAAAAATCAATGAATATTGTAAATGCACAAACAGTAATTTCTCCGCATTGCAAGGTGCAATTCTGAAATTTTTTGCTTTTTCCTGCTCCTCTTAGCATGATAAAGAAGATTCAAAGAGAGTGAGATGCCAGCTCCTTTCATTCAGTCAGTAGCTTCAATCATTTCTGGACGTTTTTCAATGGCAAAAATCAATGAATATTGTAAATGCACAAACAGTAATTTCTCCGCATTGCAAGGTGCAATTCTGAAATTTTTTGCTTTTTCCTGCTCCTCTTAGCATGATAAAGAAGATTCAAAGAGAGTGAGATGCCAGCTCCTTTCATTCAGTCAGTAGCTTCAATCATTTCTGTACAATTTTCAATGGCAAAAATCAATGAATATTGTAAATGCGCAAACAGTATTTTTTCCGCATTGCAAGGTGCAATTCTGAAATTTTTTGCTTTTTCCTGCTCCTCTTAGCATGATAAACAAGATTCAAAGAGAGTGAGATGCCAGCTCCTTTCATTCAGTCAGTAGCTTCAATCATTTCTGGACGTTTTTCAAAGGCAAAAATCAATGAATATTGTAAATGCACAAACAGTAATTTCTCCGCATTGCAAGGTGCAATTCTGAAATTTTTTGCTTTTTCCTGCTCCTCTTAGCATGATAAAGAAGATTCAAAGAGAGTGAGATGCCAGCTCCTTTCATTCAGTCAGTAGCTTCAAACATTTCTGGTATATGAATAACATGATGTTTTTCAATGGCAAAAATCAATGAATATTGTAAATGCACAAACAGTAATTTCTCCGCATTGCAATGTGCAATTCTGAAATTTTTTGCTTTTTCCTGCTCCTCTTAGCATGATAAAGAAGATTCAAAGAGAGTGAGATGCCAGCTCCTTTCATTCAGTCAGTAGCTTCAATCATTTCTGGACGTTTTTCAATGGCAAAAATCATTGAATATTGTAAATGCACAAACAGTAATTTCTCCGCATTGCAAGGTGCAATTCTGAAATTTTTTGCTTTTTCCTGCTCCTCTTAGCATGATAAACAAGATTCAAAGAGAGTGAGATGCCAGCTCCTTTCATTCAGTCAGTAGCTTCAATCATTTCTGGACGGTTTTCAATGGCAAAAATCAATGAATATTGTAAATGCACAAACAGTAATTTCTCCGCATTGCAAGGTGCAATTCTGAAATTTTTTGCTTTTTCCTGCTCCTCTTAGCATGATAAAGAAGATTCAAAGAGAGTGAGATGCCAGCTCCTTTCATTCAGTCAGTAGCTTCAATCATTTCTGGACGTTTTTCAATGGCAAAAATCAATGAATATTGTAAATGCACAAACAGTAATTTCTCCGCATTGCAAGGTGCAATTCTGAAATTTTTTGCTTTTTCCTGCTCCTCTTAGCATGATAAACAAGATTCAAAGAGAGTGAGATGCCAGCTCCTTTCATTCAGTCAGTAGCTTCAATCATTTCTGGACGTTTTTCAATGGCAAAAATCAATGAATATTGTAAATGCACAAACAGTAATTTCTCCGCATTGCAAGGTGCAATTCTGAAATTTTTTGCTTTTTCCTGCTCCTCTTAGCATGATAAAGAAGATTCAAAGAGAGTGAGATGCCAGCTCCTTTCATTCAGTCAGTAGCTTCAAACATTTCTGGTATATGAATAACATGATGTTTTTCAATGGCAAAAATCAATGAATATTGTAAATGCACAAACAGTAATTTCTCCGCATTGCAAGGTGCAATTCTGAAATTTTTTACTTTTTCCTGCTCCTCTTAGCATGATAAAGAAGATTCAAAGAGAGTGAGATGCCAGCTCCTTTCATTCAGTCAGTAGCTTCAATCATTTCTGGACGTTTTTCAATGGCAAAAATCAATGAATATTGTAAATGCACAAACAGTAATTTCTCCGCATTGCAAGGTGCAATTCTGAAATTTTTTGCTTTTTCCTGCTCCTCTTAGCATGATAAAGAAGATTCAAAGAGAGTGAGATGCCAGCTCCTTTCATTCAGTCAGTAGCTTCAAACATTTCTGGTATATGAATAACATGATGTTTTTCAATGGCAAAAATCAATGAATATTGTAAATGCACAAACAGTAATTTCTCCGCATTGCAAGGTGCAATTCTGAAATTTTTTGCTTTTTCCTGCTCCTCTTAGCATGATAAAGAAGATTCAAAGAGAGTGAGATGCCAGCTCCTTTCATTCAGTCAGTAGCTTCAATCATTTCTGGACGTTTTTCAATGGCAAAAATCAATGAATATTGTAAATGCACAAACAGTAATTTCTCCGCATTGCAAGGAGCAATTCTGAAATTTTTTGCTTTTTCCTGCTCCTCTTAGCATGATAAAGAAGATTCAAAGAGAGTGAGATGCCAGCTCCTTTCATTCAGTCAGTAGCTTCAAACATTTCTGGTATATGAATAACATGATGTTTTTCAATGGCAAAAATCAATGAATATTGTAAATGCACAATCAGTAATTTCTCCGCATTACAAGGTGCAATTCTGAAATTTTTTGCTTTTTCCTGCTCCTCTTAGCATGATAAAGAAGTTTCAAAGAGAGTGAGATGCCAGCTCCTTTCATTCAGTCAGTAGCTTCAATCATTTCTGGACGTTTTTCAATGGCAAAAATCATTGAATATTGTAAATGCACAAACAGTAATTTCTCCGCATTGCAAGGTGCAATTCTGAAATTTTTTGCTTTTTCCTGCTCCTCTTAGCATGATAAAGAAGATTCAAAGAGAGTGAGATGCCAGCTCCTTTCATTCAGTCAGTAGCTTCAAACATTTCTGGTATATGAATAACATGATGTTTTTCAATGGCAAAAATCAATGAATATTGTAAATGCACAAACAGTAATTTCTCCGCATTGCAACGTGCAATTCTGAATTTTTTTGCTTTTTCCTGCTCCTCTTAGCATGATAAAGAAGATTCAAAGAGAGTGAGATGCCAGCTCCTTTCATTCAGTCAGTAGCTTCAATCATTTCTGGTATATGAATAACATGATGTTTTTCAATGGCAAAAATCAATGAATATTGTAAATGCACAAACAGTAATTTCTCCGCATTGCAAGGTGCAATTCTGAAATTTTTTGCTTTTTCCTGCTACTCTTAGCATGATAAAAAAGATTCAAAGAGAGTGAGATGCCAGCTCCTTTCATTCAGTCAGTAGCTTCAATCATTTCTGGACGTTTTTCAATGGCAAAAATCATTGAATAATGTAAATGCACAAACAGTACTTTCTCCGCATTGCAAGGTGCAATTCTGAAATTTTTTACTTTTTCCTGCTCCTCTTAGCATGATAAACAAGATTCAAAGAGAGTGAGATGCCAGCTCCTTTCATTCAGTCAGTAGCTTCAATCATTTCTGGACGTTTTTCAATGGCAAAAATCAATGAATATTGTAAATGCACAAACAGTAATTTCTCCGCATTGCAAGGTGCAATTCTGAAATTTTTTGCATTTTCCTGCTCCTCTTAGCATGATAAAGAAGATTCAAAGAGAGTGAGATGCCAGCTCCTTTCATTCAGTCAGTAGCTTCAATCATTTCTGGACGTTTTTCAATGGCAAAAATCAATGAATATTGTAAATGCACAAACAGTAATTTCTCCGCATTGCAAGGTGCAATTCTGAAATGTTTTGCTTTTTCCTGCTCCTCTTAGCATGATAAACAAGATTCAAAGAGAGTGAGATGCCAGCTCCTTTCATTCAGTCAGTAGCTTCAATCATTTCTGGACGTTTTTCAATGGCAAAAATCAATGAATATTGTAAATGCACAAACAGTAATTTCTCCGCATTGCAAGGTGCAATTCTGAATTTTTTTGCTTTTTCCTGCTCCTCTTAGCATGATAAAGAAGATTCAAAGAGAGTGAGATGCCAGCTCCTTTCATTCAGTCAGTAGCTTCAAACATTTCTGGTATATGAATAACATGATGTTTTTCAATGGCAAAAATCAATGAATATTGTAAATGCACAAACAGTAATTTCTCCGCATTGCAAGGTGCAATTCTGAATTTTTTTTGCTTTTTCCTGCTCCTCTTAGCATGATAAAGAAGATTCAAAGAGAGTGAGATGCCAGCTCCTTTCATTCAGTCAGTAGCTTCAATCATTTCTGGACGTTTTTCAATGGCAAAAATCAATGAATATTGTAAATGCACAAACAGTAATTTCTCCGCATTGCAAGGTGCAATTCTGAAATTTTTTGCTTTTTCCTGCTCCTCTTAGCATGATAAAGAAGATTCAAAGAGAGTGAGATGCCAGCTCCTTTCATTCAGTCAGTAGCTTCAATCATTTCTGGACGTTTTTCAATGGCAAAAATCAATGAATATTGTAAATGCACAAACAGTAATTTCTCCGCATTGCAAGGTGCAATTCTGAAATTTTTTGCTTTTTCCTGCTCCTCTTAGCATGATAAAGAAGATTCAAAGAGAGTGAGATGCCAGCTCCTTTCATTCAGTCAGTAGCTTCAATCATTTCTGGACGTTTTTCAATGGCAAAAATCAATGAATATTGTAAATGCACAAACAGTAATTTCTCCGCATTGCAAGGTGCAATTCTGAAATTTTTTGCTTTTTCCTGCTCCTCTTAGCATGATAAACAAGATTCAATGAGAGTGAGATGCCAGCTCCTTTCATTCAGTCAGTAGCTTCAATCATTTCTGGACGTTTTTCAATGGCAAAAATCAATGAATATTGTAAATGCACAAACAGTAATTTCTCCGCATTGCAAGGTGCAATTCTGAAATTTTTTGCTTTTCCCTGCTCCTCTTAGCATGATAAAGAAGATTCAAAGAGAGTGAGATGCCAGCTCCTTTCATTCAGTCAGTAGCTTCAAACATTTCTGGTATATGAATAACATGATGTTTTTCAATGGCAAAAATCAATGAATATTGTAAATGCACAAACAGTAATTTCTTCGCATTGCAAGGTGCAATTCTGAAATTTTTTGCTTTTTCCTGCTCCTCTTAGCATGATAAAGAAGATTCAAAGAGAGTGAGATGCCAGCTCCTTTCATTCAGTCAGTAGCTTCAAACATTTCTGGTATATGAATAACATGATGTTTTTCAATGGCAAAAATCAATGAATATTGTAAATGCACAAACAGTAATTTCTCCGCATTGCAAGGTGCAATTCTGAAATTTTTTGCTTTTTCCTGATCCTCTTAGCATGATAAAGAAGATTCAAAGAGAGTGAGAAGCCAGCTCCTTTCATTCAGTCAGTAGCTTCAATCATTTCTGGACGTTTTTCAATGGCAAAAATCAATGAATATTGTAAATGCACAAACAGTAATTTCTCCGCATTGCAAGGTGCAATTCTGAAATTTTTTGCTTTTTCCTGCTCCTCTTAGCATGTTAAACAAGATTCAAAGAGAGTGAGATGCCAGCTCCTTTCATTCAGTCATTAGCTTCAATCATTTCTGGACGTTTTTCAATGGCAAAAATCAATGAATATTGTAAATGCACAAACAGTAATTTCTCCGCATTGCAAGGTGCAATTCTGAAATTTTTTGCTTTTTCCTGCTCCTCTTAGCATGATAAAGAAGATTCAAAGAGAGTGAGATGCCAGCTCCTTTCATTCAGTCAGTAGCTTCAATCATTTCTGGACGTTTTTCAAAGGCAAAAATCAATGAATATTGTAAATGCACAAACAGTAATTTCTCCGCATTGCAAGGTGCAATTCTGAAATTTTTTGCTTTTTCCTGCTCCTCTTAGCATGTTAAAGAAGATTCAAAGAGAGTGAGATGCCAGCTCCTTTCATTCAGTCAGTAGCTTCAAACATTTCTGGTATATGAATAACATGATGTTTTTCAATGGCAAAAATCAATGAATATTGTAAATGCACAAACAGTAATTTCTCCGCATTGCAAGGTGCAATTCTGAAATTTTTTGCTTTTTCCTGCTCCTCTTAGCATGATAAAGAAGATTCAAAGAGAGTGAGATGCCAGCTCCTTTCATTCAGTCAGTAGCTTCAATCATTTCTGGACGTTTTTCAATGGCAAAAATCATTGAATATTGTAAATGCACAAACAGTAATTTCTCCGCATTGCAAGGTGCAATTCTGAAATTTTTTGCTTTTTCCTGCTCCTCTTAGCATGATAAAGAAGATTCAAAGAGAGTGAGATGCCAGCTCCTTTCATTCAGTCAGTAGCTTCAAACATTTCTGGTATATGAATAACATGATGTTTTTCAATGGCAAAAATCAATGAATATTGTAAATGCACAAACAGTAATTTCCCCGCATTGCAAGGTGCAATTCTGAAATTTTTTGCTTTTTCCTGCTCCTCTTAGCATGATAAAGAAGATTCAAAGAGAGTGAGATGCCAGCTCCTTTCATTCAGTCAGTAGCTTCAATCATTTCTGGACGTTTTTCAATGGCAAAAATCAATGAATATTGTAAATGCACAAACAGTAATTTCTCCGCATTGCAAGGTGCAATTCTGAAATTTTTTGCTTTTTCCTGCTCCTCTTAGCATGATAAAGAAGATTCAAAGAGAGTGAGATGCCAGCTCCTTTCATTCAGTCAGTAGCTTCAAACATTTCTGGTATATGAATAACATGATGTTTTTCAATGGCAAAAATCAATGAATATTGTAAATGCACAAACAGTAATTTCTCCGCATTGCAAGGTGCAATTCTGAAATTTTTTGCTTTTTCCTGCTCCTCTTAGCATGATAAAGAAGATTCAAAGAGAGTGAGATGCCAGCTCCTTTCATTCAGTCAGTAGCTTCAATCATTTCTGGACGTTTTTCAATGGCAAAAATCAATGAATATTGTAAATGCACAAACAGTAATTTCTCCGCATTGCAAGGTGCAATTCTGAAATTTTTTGCTTTTTCCTGCTCCTCTTAGCATGATAAAGAAGATTCAAAGAGAGTGAGATGCCAGCTCCTTTCATTCAGTCAGTAGCTTCAAACATTTCTGGTATATGAATAACATGATGTTTTTCAATGGCAAAAATCAATGAATATTGTAAATGCACAAACAGTAATTTCTTCGCATTGCAAGGTGCAATTCTGAAATTTTTTGCTTTTTCCTGCTCCTCTTAGCATGATAAAGAAGATTCAAAGAGAGTGAGATGCCAGCTCCTTTCATTCAGTCAGTAGCTTCAATCATTTCTGATATATGAATAACATGATGTTTTTCAATGGCAAAAATCAATGAATATTGTAAATGCACAACCAGTAATTTCTCCGCATTGCAAGGTGCAATTCTGAAATTTTTTGCTTTTTCTTGCTCCTCTTAGCATGATAAAGAAGATTCAAAGAGAGTGAGATGCCAGCTCCTTTCATTCAGTCAGTAGCTTCAATCATTTCTGGACGTTTTTCAATGGCAAAAATCATTGAATATTGTAAATGCACAAACAGTAATTTCTCCGCATTGCAAGGTGCAATTCTGAAATTTTTTGCTTTTTCCTGCTCCTCTTAGCATGATAAACAAGATTCAAAGAGAGTGAGATGCCAGCTCCTTTCATTCAGTCAGTAGCTTCAATCATTTCTGGACGTTTTTCAATGGCAAAAATCAATGAATATTGTAAATGCACAAACAGTAATTTCTCCGCATTGCAAGGTGCAATTCTGAAATTTTTTGCTTTTTCCTGCTCCTCTTAGCATGATAAAGAAGATTCAAAGAGAGTGAGATGCCAGCTCCTTTCATTCAGTCAGTAGCTTCAATCATTTCTGGACGTTTTTCAATGGCAAAAATCAATGAATATTGTAAATGCAAAAACAGTAATTTCTCCGCATTGCAAGGTGCAATTCTGAAATGTTTTGCTTTTTCCTGCTCCTCTTAGCATGATAAACAAGATTCAAAGAGAGTGAGATGCCAGCTCCTTTCATTCAGTCAGTAGCTTCAATCATTTCTGGACGTTTTTCAATGGCAAAAATCAATGAATATTGTAAATGCACAAACAGTAATTTCTCCGCATTGCAAGGTGCAATTCTGAAATTTTTTGCTTTTTCCTGCTCCTCTTAGCATGATAAAGAACATTCAGAGAGTGAGATGCCAGCTCCTTTCATTCAGTCAGTAGCTTCAAACATTTCTGGTATATGAATAACATGATGTTTTTCAATGGCAAAAATCAATGAATATTGTAAATGCACAAACAGTAATTTCTTCGCATTGCAAGGTGCAATTCTGAAATTTTTTGCTTTTTCCTGCTCCTCTTAGCATGATAAAGAAGATTCAAAGAGAGTGAGATGCCAGCTCCTTTCATTCAGTCAGTAGCTTCAATCATTTCTGGACGTTTTTCAATGGCAAAAATCAATGAATATTGTAAATGCACAAACAGTAATTTCTCCGCATTGCAAGGTGCAATTCTGAAATTTTTTGCTTTTTCCTGCTCCTCTTAGCATGATAAAGAAGATTCAAAGAGAGTGAGATGCCAGCTCCTTTCATTCAGTCAGTAGCTTCAATCATTTCTGGACGTTTTTCAATGGCAAAAATCAATGAATATTGTAAATGCACAAACAGTAATTTCTCCACATTGCAAGGTGCTATTCTGAAATTTTTTGCTTTTTCCTGCTCCTCTTAGCATGATAAAGAAGATTCAAAGAGAGTGAGATGCCAGCTCCTTTCATTCAGTCAGTAGCTTCAATCATTTCTGGACGTTTTTCAATGGCAAAAATCAATGAATATTGTAAATGCACAAACAGTAATTTCTCCGCATTGCAAGGTGCAATTCTGAAATTTTTTGCTTTTTCCTGCTCCTCTTAGCATGATAAACAAGATTCAATTAGAGTGAGATGCCAGCTCCTTTCATTCAGTCAGTAGCTTCAATCATTTCTGGACGTTTTTCAATGGCAAAAATCAATGAATATTGTAAATGCACAAACAGTAATTTCTCCGCATTGCAAGGTGCAATTCTGAAATTTTTTGCTTTTTCCTGCTCCTCTTAGCATGATAAAGAAGATTCAAAGAGAGTGAGATGCCAGCTCCTTTCATTCAGTCAGTAGCTTCAAACATTTCTGGTATATGAATAACATGATGTTTTTCAATGGCAAAAATCAATGAATATTGTAAATGCACAAACAGTAATTTCTTCGCATTGCAAGGTGCAATTCTGAAATTTTTTGCTTTTTCCTGCTCCTCTTAGCATGATAAAGAAGATTCAAAGAGAGTGAGATGCCAGCTCCTTTCATTCAGTCAGTAGCTTCAAACATTTCTGGTATATGAATAACATGATGTTTTTCAATGGCAAAAATCAATGAATATTGTAAAAGCACAAACAGTAATTTCTCCGCATTGCAAGGTGCAATTCTAAAATTTTTTGCTTTTTCCTGCTCCTCTTAGCATGATAAAGAAGATTCAAAGAGAGTGAGATGCCAGCTCCTTTCATTCAGTCAGTAGCTTCAATCATTTCTGGACGTTTTTCAATGGCAAAAATCAATGAATATTGTAAATGCACAAACAGTAATTTCTCCGCATTGCAAGGTGCAATTCTGAAATTTTTTGCTTTTTCCTGCTCCTCTTAGCATGATAAACAAGATTCAAAGAGAGTGAGATGCCAGCTCCTTTCATTCAGTCAGTAGCTTCAATCATTTCTGGACGTTTTTCAATGGCAAAAATCAATGAATATTGTAAATGCACAAACAGTAATTTCTCCGCATTGCAAGGTGCAATTCTGAAATTTTTTGCTTTTTCCTGCTCCTCTTAGCATGATAAAGAAGATTCAAAGAGTGTGAGATGCCAGCTCCTTTCATTCAGTCAGTAGCTTCAATCATTTCTGGACGTTTTTCAAAGGCAAAAATCAATGAATATTGTAAATGCACAAACAGTAATTTCTCCGCATTGCAAGGTGCAATTCTGAAATTTTTTGCTTTTTCCTGCTCCTCTTAGCATGATAAAGAAGATTCAAAGAGAGTGAGATGCCAGCTCCTTTCATTCAGTCAGTAGCTTCAAACATTTCTGGTATATGAATAACATGATGTTTTTCAATGGCAAAAATCAATGAATATTGTAAATGCACAAACAGTAATTTCTCCGCATTGCAAGGTGCAATTCTGAAATTTTTTGCTTTTTCCTGCTCCTCTTAGCATGATAAAGAAGATTCAAAGAGAGTGAGATGCCAGCTCCTTTCATTCAGTCAGTAGCTTCAATCATTTCTTGACGTTTTTCAATGGCAAAAATCATTGAATATTGTAAATGCACAAACAGTAATTTCTCCGCATTGCAAGGTGCAATTCTGAAATTTTTTGCTTTTTCCTGCTCCTCTTAGCATGATAAACAAGATTCAAAGAGAGTGAGATGCCAGCTCCTTTCATTCAGTCAGTAGCTTCAATCATTTCTGGACGTTTTTCAATGGCAAAAATCAATGAATATTGTAAATGCACAAACAGTAATTTCTCCGCATTGCAAGGTGCAATTCTGAAATTTTTTGCTTTTTCCTGCTCCTCTTAGCATGATAAAGAAGATTGAAAGAGAGTGAGATGCCAGCTCCTTTCATTCAGTCAGTAGCTTCAATCATTTCTGGACGTTTTTCAATGGCAAAAATCAATGAATATTGTAAATGCACAAACAGTAATTTCTCCGCATTGCAAGGTGCAATTCTGAAATTTTTTGTTTCTTCCTGCTCCTCTTAGCATGATAAACAAGATTCAAAGAGAGTGAGATGCCAGCTCCTTTCATTCAGTCAGTAGCTTCAATCATTTCTGGACGTTTTTCAATGGCAAAAATCAATGAATATTGTAAATGCACAAACAGTAATTTCTCCGCATTGCAAGGTGCAATTCTGAAATTTTTTGCTTTTTCCTGCTCCTCTTAGCATGATAAAGAAGACTCAAAGAGAGTGAGATGCCAGCTCCTTTCATTCAGTCAGTAGCTTCAATCATTTCTGGACGTTTTTCAATGGCAAAAATCAATGAATATTGTAAATGCACAAACAGTAATTTCTCCGCATTGCAAGGTGCAATTCTGAAATTTTTTGCTTTTTCCTGCTCCTCTTAGCATGATAAAGAAGATTCAAAGAGAGTGAGATGCCAGCTCCTTTCATTCAGTCAGTAGCTTCAATCATTTCTGGACGTTTTTCAATGGCAAAAATCAATGAATATTGTAAATGCACAAACAGTAATTTCTCCGCATTGCAAGGTGCAATTCTGAAATTTTTTGCTTTTTCCTGCTCCTCTTAGCATGATAAAGAAGATTCAAAGAGAGTGAGATGCCAGCTCCTTTCATTCAGTCAGTAGCTTCAAACATTTCTGGTATATGAATAACATGATGTTTTTCAATGGCAAAAATCAATGAATATTGTAAATGCACAAACAGTAATTTCTCCGCATTGCAAGGTGCAATTCTGAAATTTTTTGCTTTTTCCTGCTCCTCTTAGCATGTTAAAGAAGATTCAAAGAGAGTGAGATGCCAGCTCCTTTCATTCAGTCAGTAGCTTCAATCATTTCTGGACGTTTTTCAATGGCAAAAATCAATGAATATTGTAAATGCACAAACAGTAATTTCTCCGCATTGCAAGGTGCAATTCTGAATTTTTTTGCTTTTTCCTGCTCCTCTTAGCATGATAAAGAAGATTCAAAGAGAGTGAGATGCCAGCTCCTTTCATTCAGTCAGTAGCTTCAAACATTTCTGGTATATGAATAACATGATGTTTTTCAATGGCAAAAATCAATGAATATTGTAAATGCACAAACAGTAATTTCTCCGCACTGCAAGGTGCAATTCTGAAATTTTTTGCTTTTTCCTGCTCCTCTTAGCATGATAAAGAAGATTCAAAGAGAGTGAGATGCCAGCTCCTTTCATTCAGTCAGTAGCTTCAATCATTTCTGGACGTTTTTCAATGGCAAAAATCAATGAATATTGTAAATGCACAAACAGTAATTTCTCCGCATTGCAAGGTGCAATTCTGAAATTTTTTGCTTTTTCCTGCTCCTCTTAGCATGATAAAGAAGATTCAAAGAGAGTGAGATGCCAGCTCCTTTCATTCAGTCAGTAGCTTCAATCATTTCTGGACGTTTTTCAATGGCAAAAATCAATGAATATTGTAAATGCACAAACAGTAATTTCTCCGCATTGCAAGGTGCAATTCTGAAATTTTTTGCTTTTTCCTGCTCCTCCTAGCATGATAAAGAAGATTCAAAGAGAGTGAGATGCCAGCTCCTTTCATTCAGTCAGTAGCTTCAATCATTTCTGGTATATGAATAACATGATGTTTTTCAATGGCAAAAATCAATGAATATTGTAAATGCACAAACAGTAATTTCTCCGCATTGCAAGGTGCAATTCCGAAGTTTTTTGCTTTTTCCTGCTCCTCTTAGCATGATAAAGAAGATTCAAAGAGAGTGAGATGCCAGCTCCTTTCATTCAGTCAGTAGCTTCAATCATTTCTGGACGTTTTTCAATGGCAAAAATCATTGAATATTGTAAATGCACAAACAGTAATTTCTCCGCATTGCAAGGTGCAATTCTGAAATTTTTTGCTTTTTCCTGCTCCTCTTAGCATGATAAACAAGATTCAAAGAGAGTGAGATGCCAGCTCCTTTCATTCAGTCAGTAGCTTCAATCATTTCTGGACGATTTTCAATGGCAAAAATCAATGAATATTGTAAATGCACAAACAGTAATTTCTCCGCATTGCAAGGTGCAATTCTGAACTTTTTTGCTTTTTCCTGCTCCTCTTAGCATGATAAAGAAGATTCAAAGAGAGTGAGATGCCAGCTCCTTTCATTCAGGCAGTAGCTTCAATCATTTCTGGACGTTTTTCAATGGCAAAAATCAATGAATATTGTAAATGCACAAACAGTAATCTCTCCGCATTGCAAGGTGCAATTCTGAAATTTTTTGCTTTTTCCTGCTCCTCTTAGCATGATAAACAAGATTCAAAGAGAGTGAGATGCCAACTCCTTTCATTCAGTCAGTAGCTTCAAACATTTCTGGTATATGAATAACATGATGTTTTTCAATGGCAAAAATCAATGAATATTGTAAATGCACAAACAGTAATTTCTCCGCATTGCAAGGTGCAATTCTGAAATTTTTTACTTTTTCCTGCTCCTCTTAGCATGATAAAGAAGATTCAAAGAGAGTGAGATGCCAGCTCCTTTCATTCAGTCAGTAGCTTCAATCATTTCTGGACGTTTTTCAATGGCAAAAATCAATGAATATTGTAAATGCACAAACAGTAATTTCTCCGCATTGCAAGGTGCAATTCTGAAATTTTTTGCTTTTTCCTGCTCCTCTTAGCATGATAAAGAAGATTCAAAGAGAGTGAGATGCCAGCTCCTTTCATTCAGTCAGTAGCTTCAATCATTTCTGGACGTTTTTCAATGGCAAAAATCAATGAATATTGTAAATGCACAAACAGTAATTTCTCCGCATTGCAAGGTGCAATTCTGAAATTTTTTGCTTTTTCCTGCTCCTCTTAGCATGATAAAGAAGATTCAAAGAGAGTGAGATGCCAGCTCCTTTCATTCAGTCAGTAGCTTCAATCATTTCTGTACGTTTTTCAATGGCAAAAATCAATGAATATTGTAAATGCACAAACAGTATTTTTTCCGCATTGCAAGGTGCAATTCTGAAATTTTTTGCTTTTTCCTGCTCCTCTTGGCATGATAAACAAGATTCAAAGAGAGTGAGATGCCAGCTCCTTTCATTCAGTCAGTAGCTTCAATCATTTCTGGACGTTTTTCAAAGGCAAAAATCAATGAATATTGTAAATGCACAAACAGTAATTTCTCCGCATTGCAAGGTGCAATTCTGAATATTTTTGCTTTTTCCTGCTCCTCTTAGCATGATAAAGAAGATTCAAAGAGAGTGAGATGCCAGCTCCTTTCATTCAGTCAGTAGCTTCAAACATTTCTGGTATATGAATAACATGATGTTTTTCAATGGCAAAAATCAATGAATATTGTAAATGCACAAACAGTAATTTCTCCGCATTGCAAGGTGCAATTCTGAAATTTTTTGCTTTTTCCTGCTCCTCTTAGCATGATAAAGAAGATTCAAAGAGAGTGAGATGCCAGCTCCTTTCATTCAGTCAGTAGCTTCAATCATTTCTGGACGTTTTTCAATGACAAAAATCAATGAATATTGTAAATGCACAAACAGTAATTTCTCCGCATTGCAAGGTGCAATTCTGAAATTTTTTGCTTTTTCCTGCTCCTCTTAGCATGATAAAGAAGATTCAAAGAGAGTGAGATGCCAGCTCCTTTCATTCAGTCAGTAGCTTCAAACATTTCTGGTATATGAATAACATGATGTTTTTCAATGGCAAAAATCAATGAATATTGTAAATGCACAAACAGTAATTTCTCCGCATTGCAAGGTGCAATTCTGAAATTTTTTACTTTTTCCTGCTCCTCTTAGCATGATAAAGAAGATTCAAAGAGAGTGAGATGCCAGCTCCTTTCATTCAGTCAGTAGCTTCAATCATTTCTGGACGTTTTTCAATGGCAAAAATCAATGAATATTGTAAATGCACAAACAGTAATTTCTCCGCATTGCAAGGTGCAATTCTGAAATTTTTTGCTTTTTCCTGCTCCTCTTAGCATGATAAAGAAGATTCAAAGAGAGTGAGATGCCAGCTCCTTTCATTCAGTCAGTAGCTTCAATCATTTCTGGACGTTTTTCAATGGCAAAAATCAATGAATATTGTAAATGCACAAACAGTAATTTCTCCGCATTGC
The DNA here is from genome assembly GCF_046119375.1 of Phyllobates terribilis. NCBI lineage: Eukaryota > Metazoa > Chordata > Amphibia > Anura > Dendrobatidae > Phyllobates > Phyllobates terribilis. The sequence goes on from NW_027362893.1 coordinate 808,660, forward strand.
AAGGTGCAATTCTGAAATTTTTTGCTTTTTCCTGCTCCTCTTAGCATGATAAAGAAGATTCAAAGAGAGTGAGATGCCACCTCCTTTCATTCAGTCAGTAGCTTCAATCATTTCTGGACGTTTTTCAATGGCAAAAATCATTGAATATTGTAAATGCACAAACAGTAATTTCTCCACATTGCAAGGTGCAATTCTGAAATTTTTTGCTTTTTCCTGCTCCTCTTAGCATGATAAACAAGATTCAAAGAGAGTGAGATGCCAGCTCCTTTCATTCAGTCAGTAGCTTCAATCATTTCTGGACGTTTTTCAATGGCAAAAATCAATGAATATTGTAAATGCACAAACAGTAATTTCTCCGCATTGCAAGGTGCAATTCTGAAATTTTTTGCTTTTTCCTGCTCCTCTTAGCATGATAAAGAAGATTCAAAGAGAGTGAGATGCCAGCTCCTTTCATTCAGTCAGTAGCTTCAATCATTTCTGGACGTTTTTCAATGGCAAAAATCAATGAATATTGTAAATGCACAAACAGTAATTTCTCCGCATTGCAAGGTGCAATTCTGAAATGTTTTGCTTTTTCCTGCTCCTCTTAGCATGATAAACAAGATTCAAAGAGAGTGAGATGCCAGCTCCTTTCATTCAGTCAGTAGCTTCAATCATTTCTGGACGTTTTTCAATGGCAAAAATCAATGAATATTGTAAATGCACAAACAGTAATTTCTCCGCATTGCAAGGTGCAATTCTGAAATTTTTTGCTTTTTCCTGCTCCTCTTAGCATGATAAAGAAGATTCAAAGAGAGTGAGATGCCAGCTCCTTTCATTCAGTCAGTAGCTTCAATCATTTCTGGACGTTTTTCAATGGCAAAAATCAATGAATATTGTAAATGCACAAACAGTAATTTCTCCGCATTGCAAGGTGCAATTCTGAAATTTTTTGCTTTTTCCTGCTCCTCTTAGCATGATAAACAAGATTCAATGAGCGTGAGATGCCAGCTCCTTTCATTCAGTCAGTAGCTTCAATCATTTCTGGACGTTTTTCAATGGCAAAAATCAATGAATATTGTAAATGCACAAACAGTAATTTCTCCGCATTGCAAGGTGCAATTCTGAAATTTTTTGCTTTTTCCTGCTCCTCTTAGCATGATAAAGAAGATTCAAAGAGAGTGAGATGCCAGCTCCTTTCATTCAGTCAGTAGCTTCAAACATTTCTGGTATATGAATAACATGATGTTTTTCAATGGCAAAAATCAATGAATATTGTAAATGCACAAACAGTAATTTCTTCGCATTGCAAGGTGCAATTCTGAAATTTTTTGATTTTTCCTGCTCCTCTTAGCATGATAAAGAAGATTCAAAGAGAGTGAGATGCCAGCTCCTTTCATTCAGTCAGTAGCTTCAAACATTTCTGGTATATGAATAACATGATGTTTTTCAATGGCAAAAATCAATGAATATTGTAAATGCACAAACAGTAATTTCTCCGCATTGCAAGGTGCAATTCTGAAATTTTTTGCTTTTTCCTGCTCCTCTTAGCATGATAAAGAAGATTCAAAGAGATTGAGATGCCAGCTCCTTTCATTCAGTCAGTAGCTTCAATCATTTCTGGACGTTTTTCAATGGCAAAAATCAATGAATATTGTAAATGCACAAACAGTAATTTCTCCGCATTGCAAGGTGCAATTCTGAAATTTTTTGCTTTTTCCTGCTCCTCTTAGCATGATAAACAAGATTCAAAGAGAGTGAGATGCCAGCTCCTTTCATTCAGTCAGTAGCTTCAAACATTTCTGGTATATGAATAACATGATGTTTTTCAATGGCAAAAATCAATGAATATTGTAAATGCACAAACAGTAATTTCTCCGCATTGCAAGGTGCAATTCTGAAATTTTTTGCTTTTTCCTGCTCCTCTTAGCATGATAAAGAAGATTCAAAGAGAGTGAGATGCCAGCTCCTTTCATTCAGTCAGTAGCTTCAATCATTTCTGGTATATGAATAACATGATGTTTTTCAATGGCAAAAATCAATGAATATTGTAAATGCACAAACAGTAATTTCTCCGCATTGCAAGGTGCAATTCTGAAATTTTTTGCTTTTTCCTGCTCCTCTTAGCATGATAAAGAAGATTCAAAGAGAGTGAGATGCCAGCTCCTTTCATTCAGTCAGTAGCTTCAATCATTTCTGGACGTTTTTCAATGGCAAAAATCATTGAATATTGTAAATGCACAAACAGTAATTTCTCCGCATTGCAAGGTGCAATTCTGAAATTTTTTGCTTTTTCCTGCTCCTCTTAGCATGATAAACAAGATTCAAAGAGAGTGAGATGCCAGCTCCTTTCATTCAGTCAGTAGCTTCAATCATTTCTGGACGTTTTTCAATGGCAAAAATCAATGAATATTGTAAATGCACAAACAGTAATTTCTCCGCATTGCAAGGTGCGATTCTGAAATTTTTTGCTTTTTCCTGCTCCTCTTAGCATGATAAAGAAGATTCAAAGAGAGTGAGATGCCAGCTCCTTTCATTCAGTCAGTAGCTTCAATCATTTCTGGACGTTTTTCAATGGCAAAAATCAATGAATATTGTAAATGCACAAACAGTAATTTCTCCGCATTGCAAGGTGCAATTCTGAAATTTTTTGCTTTTTCCTGCTCCTCTTAGCATGATAAAGAAGATTCAAAGAGAGTGAGATGCCAGCTCCTTTCATTCAGTCAGTAGCTTCAATCATTTCTGTACGTTTTTCAATGGCAAAAATCAATGAATATTGTAAATGCACAAACAGTATTTTTTCCGCATTGCAAGGTGCAATTCTGAAATTTTTTGCTTTTTCCTGCTCCTCTTGGCATGATAAACAAGATTCAAAGAGAGTGAGATGCCAGCTCCTTTCATTCAGTCAGTAGCTTCAATCATTTCTGGACGTTTTTCAAAGGCAAAAATCAATGAATATTGTAAATGCACAAACAGTAATTTCTCCGCATTGCAAGGTGCAATTCTGAATATTTTTGCTTTTTCCTGCTCCTCTTAGCATGATAAAGAAGATTCAAAGAGAGTGAGATGCCAGCTCCTTTCATTCAGTCAGTAGCTTCAAACATTTCTGGTATATGAATAACATGATGTTTTTCAATGGCAAAAATCAATGAATATTGTAAATGCACAAACAGTAATTTCTCCGCATTGCAAGGTGCAATTCTGAAATTTTTTGCTTTTTCCTGCTCCTCTTAGCATGATAAAGAAGATTCAAAGAGAGTGAGATGCCAGCTCCTTTCATTCAGTCAGTAGCTTCAATCATTTCTGGACGTTTTTCAATGACAAAAATCAATGAATATTGTAAATGCACAAACAGTAATTTCTCCGCATTGCAAGGTGCAATTCTGAAATTTTTTGCTTTTTCCTGCTCCTCTTAGCATGATAAAGAAGATTCAAAGAGAGTGAGATGCCAGCTCCTTTCATTCAGTCAGTAGCTTCAAACATTTCTGGTATATGAATAACATGATGTTTTTCAATGGCAAAAATCAATGAATATTGTAAATGCACAAACAGTAATTTCTCCGCATTGCAAGGTGCAATTCTGAAATTTTTTACTTTTTCCTGCTCCTCTTAGCATGATAAAGAAGATTCAAAGAGAGTGAGATGCCAGCTTCTTTCATTCAGTCAGTAGCTTCAATCATTTCTGGACGTTTTTCAATGGCAAAAATCAATGAATATTGTAAATGCACAAACAGTAATTTCTCCGCATTGCAAGGTGCAATTCTGAAATTTTTTGCTTTTTCCTGCTCCTCTTAGTATGATAAAGAAGATTCAAAGAGAGTGAGATGCCAGCTCCTTTCATTCAGTCAGTAGCTTCAATCATTTCTGGACGTTTTTCAATGGCAAAAATCAATGAATATTGTAAATGCACAAACAGTAATTTCTCCGCATTGCAAGGTGCAATTCTGAAATTTTTTGCTTTTTCCTGCTCCTCTTAGCATGATAAAGAAGATTCAAAGAGAGTGAGATGCCACCTCCTTTCATTCAGTCAGTAGCTTCAATCATTTCTGGACGTTTTTCAATGGCAAAAATCATTGAATATTGTAAATGCACAAACAGTAATTTCTCCACATTGCAAGGTGCAATTCTGAAATTTTTTGCTTTTTCCTGCTCCTCTTAGCATGATAAACAAGATTCAAAGAGAGTGAGATGCCAGCTCCTTTCATTCAGTCAGTAGCTTCAATCATTTCTGGACGTTTTTCAATGGCAAAAATCAATGAATATTGTAAATGCACAAACAGTAATTTCTCCGCATTGCAAGGTGCAATTCTGAAATTTTTTGCTTTTTCCTGCTCCTCTTAGCATGATAAAGAAGATTCAAAGAGAGTGAGATGCCAGCTCCTTTCATTCAGTCAGTAGCTTCAATCATTTCTGGACGTTTTTCAATGGCAAAAATCAATGAATATTGTAAATGCACAAACAGTAATTTCTCCGCATTGCAAGGTGCAATTCTGAAATGTTTTGCTTTTTCCTGCTCCTCTTAGCATGATAAACAAGATTCAAAGAGAGTGAGATGCCAGCTCCTTTCATTCAGTCAGTAGCTTCAATCATTTCTGGACGTTTTTCAATGGCAAAAATCAATGAATATTGTAAATGCACAAACAGTAATTTCTCCGCATTGCAAGGTGCAATTCTGAAATTTTTTGCTTTTTCCTGCTCCTCTTAGCATGATAAAGAAGATTCAAAGAGAGTGAGATGCCAGCTCCTTTCATTCAGTCAGTAGCTTCAATCATTTCTGGACGTTTTTCAATGGCAAAAATCAATGAATATTGTAAATGCACAAACAGTAATTTCTCCGCATTGCAAGGTGCAATTCTGAAATTTTTTGCTTTTTCCTGCTCCTCTTAGCATGATAAACAAGATTCAATGAGCGTGAGATGCCAGCTCCTTTCATTCAGTCAGTAGCTTCAATCATTTCTGGACGTTTTTCAATGGCAAAAATCAATGAATATTGTAAATGCACAAACAGTAATTTCTCCGCATTGCAAGGTGCAATTCTGAAATTTTTTGCTTTTTCCTGCTCCTCTTAGCATGATAAAGAAGATTCAAAGAGAGTGAGATGCCAGCTCCTTTCATTCAGTCAGTAGCTTCAAACATTTCTGGTATATGAATAACATGATGTTTTTCAATGGCAAAAATCAATGAATATTGTAAATGCACAAACAGTAATTTCTTCGCATTGCAAGGTGCAATTCTGAAATTTTTTGATTTTTCCTGCTCCTCTTAGCATGATAAAGAAGATTCAAAGAGAGTGAGATGCCAGCTCCTTTCATTCAGTCAGTAGCTTCAAACATTTCTGGTATATGAATAACATGATGTTTTTCAATGGCAAAAATCAATGAATATTGTAAATGCACAAACAGTAATTTCTCCGCATTGCAAGGTGCAATTCTGAAATTTTTTGCTTTTTCCTGCTCCTCTTAGCATGATAAAGAAGATTCAAAGAGATTGAGATGCCAGCTCCTTTCATTCAGTCAGTAGCTTCAATCATTTCTGGACGTTTTTCAATGGCAAAAATCAATGAATATTGTAAATGCACAAACAGTAATTTCTCCGCATTGCAAGGTGCAATTCTGAAATTTTTTGCTTTTTCCTGCTCCTCTTAGCATGATAAACAAGATTCAAAGAGAGTGAGATGCCAGCTCCTTTCATTCAGTCAGTAGCTTCAAACATTTCTGGTATATGAATAACATGATGTTTTTCAATGGCAAAAATCAATGAATATTGTAAATGCACAAACAGTAATTTCTCCGCATTGCAAGGTGCAATTCTGAAATTTTTTGCTTTTTCCTGCTCCTCTTAGCATGATAAAGAAGATTCAAAGAGAGTGAGATGCCAGCTCCTTTCATTCAGTCAGTAGCTTCAATCATTTCTGGTATATGAATAACATGATGTTTTTCAATGGCAAAAATCAATGAATATTGTAAATGCACAAACAGTAATTTCTCCGCATTGCAAGGTGCAATTCTGAAATTTTTTGCTTTTTCCTGCTCCTCTTAGCATGATAAAGAAGATTCAAAGAGAGTGAGATGCCAGCTCCTTTCATTCAGTCAGTAGCTTCAATCATTTCTGGACGTTTTTCAATGGCAAAAATCATTGAATATTGTAAATGCACAAACAGTAATTTCTCCGCATTGCAAGGTGCAATTCTGAAATTTTTTGCTTTTTCCTGCTCCTCTTAGCATGATAAACAAGATTCAAAGAGAGTGAGATGCCAGCTCCTTTCATTCAGTCAGTAGCTTCAATCATTTCTGGACGTTTTTCAATGGCAAAAATCAATGAATATTGTAAATGCACAAACAGTAATTTCTCCGCATTGCAAGGTGCGATTCTGAAATTTTTTGCTTTTTCCTGCTCCTCTTAGCATGATAAAGAAGATTCAAAGAGAGTGAGATGCCAGCTCCTTTCATTCAGTCAGTAGCTTCAATCATTTCTGGACGTTTTTCAATGGCAAAAATCAATGAATATTGTAAATGCACAAACAGTAATTTCTCCGCATTGCAAGGTGCAATTCTGAAATGTTTTGCTTTTTCCTGCTCCACTTAGCATGATAAACAAGATTCAAAGAGAGTGAGATGCCAGCTCCTTTCATTCAGTCAGTAGCTTCAATCATTTCTGGACGTTTTTCAATGGCAAAAATCAATGAATATTGTAAATGCACAAACAGTAATTTCTCCGCATTGCAAGGTGCAATTCTGAATTTTTTTGCTTTTTCCTGCTCCTCTTAGCATGATAAAGAAGATTCAAAGAGAGTGAGATGCCAGCTCCTTTCATTCAGTCAGTAGCTTCAAACATTTCTGGTATATGAATAACATGATGTTTTTCAATGGCAAAAATCAATGAATATTGTAAATGCACAAACAGTAATTTCTCCGCATTGCAAGGTGCAATTCTGAAATTTTTTGCTTTTTCCTGCTCCTCTTAGCATGATAAAGAAGATTCAAAGAGAGTGAGATGCCAGCTCCTTTCATTCAGTCAGTAGCTTCAATCATTTCTGGACGTTTTTCAATGGCAAAAATCAATGAATATTGTAAATGCACAAACAGTAATTTCTCCGCATTGCAAGGTGCAATTCTGAAATTTTTTGCTTTTTCCTGCTCCTCTTAGCATGATAAAGAAGATTCAAAGAGAGTGAGATGCCAGCTCCTTTCATTCAGTCAGTAGCTTCAATCATTTCTGGACGTTTTTCAATGGCAAAAATCAATGAATATTGTAAATGCACAAACAGTAATTTCTCCGCATTGCAAGGTGCAATTCTGAAATTTTTTGCTTTTTCCTGCTAATCTTAGCATGATAAAGAAGATTCAAAGAGAGTGAGATGCCAGCTCCTTTCATTCAGTCAGTAGCTTCAATCATTTCTGGACGTTTTTCAATGGCAAAAATCAATGAATATTGTAAATGCACAAACAGTAATTTCTCCGCATTGCAAGGTGCAATTCTGAAATTTTTTGCTTTTTCCTGCTCCTCTTAGCATGATAAAGAAGATTCAAAGAGAGTGAGATGCCAGCTCCTTTCATTCAGTCAGTAGCTTCAAACATTTCTGGTATATGAATAACATGATGTTTTTCAATGGCAAAAATCAATGAATATTGTAGATGCACAAACAGTAATTTCTTCGCATTGCAAGGTGCAATTCTGAAATTTTTTGCTTTTTCCTGCTCCTCTTAGCATGATAAAGAAGATTCAAAGAGAGTGAGATGCCAGCTCCTTTCATTCAGTCAGTAGCTTCAAACATTTCTGGTATATGAATAACATGATGTTTTTCAATGGCAAAAATCAATGAATATTGTAAATGCACAAACAGTAATTTCTCCGCATTGCAAGGTGCAATTCTGAAATTTTTTGCTTTTTCCTGCTCCTCTTAGCATGATAAACAAGATTCAAAGAGAGTGAGATGCCAGCTCCTTTCATTCAGTCAGTAGCTTCAATCATTTCTGGACGTTTTTCAATGGCAAAAATCAATGAATATTGTAAATGCACAAACAGTAATTTCTCCGCATTTCAAGGTGCAATTCTGAAATTTTTTGCTTTTTCCTGCTCCTCTTAGCATGATAAAGAAGATTCAAAGAGAGTGAGATGCCAGCTCCTTTCATTCAGTCAGTAGCTTCAATCATTTCTGGACGTTTTTCAATGGCAAAAATCATTGAATATTGTAAATGCACAAACAGTAATTTCTCCGCATTGCAAGGTGCAATTCTGAAATTTTTTGCTTTTTCCTGCTCCTCTTAGCATGATAAACAAGATTCAAAGAGAGTGAGATGCCAGCTCCTTTCATTCAGTCAGTAGCTTCAATCATTTCTGGACGTTTTTTAATGGCAAAAATCAATGAATATTGTAAATGCACAAACAGTAATTTCTCCGCATTGCAAGGTGCAATTCTGAAATTTTTTGCTTTTTCCTGCTCCTCTTAGCATGATAAAGAAGATTCAAAGAGAGTGAGATGCCAGCTCCTTTCATTCAGTCAGTAGCTTCAATCATTTCTGGACGTTTTTCAATGGCAAAAATCAATGAATATTGTAAATGCACAAACAGTAATTTCTCCGCATTGCAAGGTGCAATTCTGAAATTTTTTGCTTTTTCCTGCTCCTCTTAGCATGATAAACAAGATTCAAAGAGAGTGAGATGCCAGCTCCTTTCATTCAGTCAGTAGCTTCAATCATTTCTGGACGTTTTTCAATGGCAAAAATCAATGAATATTGTAAATGCACAAACAGTAATTTCTCCGCATTGCAAGATGCAATTCTGAAATTTTTTGCTTTTTCCTGCTCCTCTTAGCATGGTAAACAAGATTCAAAGAGAGTGAGATGCCAGCTCCTTTCATTCAGTCAGTAGCTTCAATCATTTCTGGACGTTTTTCAATGGCAAAAATCAATGAATATTGTAAATGCACAAACAGTAATTTCTCCGCATTGCAAGGTGCAATTCTGAAATTTTTTGCTTTTTCCTGCTCCTCTTAGCATGATAAAGAAGATTCAAAGAGAGTGAGATGCCAGCTCCTTTCATTCAGTCAGTAGCTTCAATCATTTCTGGACGTTTTTCAATGGCAAAAATCAATGAATATTGTAAATGCACAAACAGTAATTTCTCCGCATTGCAAGGTGCAATTCTGAAATTTTTTGCATTTTCCTGCTCCTCTTAGCATGATAAAGAAGATTCAAAGAGAGTGAGATGCCAGCTCCTTTCATTCAGTCAGTAGCTTCAAACATTTCTGGTATATGAATAACATGATGTTTTTCAATGGCAAAAATCAATGAATATTGTAAATGCACAAACAGTAATTTCTCCGCATTGCAAGGTGCAATTCTGAAATTTTTTGCTTTTTCCTGCTCCTCTTAGCATGATAAAGAAGATTCAAAGAGAGTGAGATGCCAGCTCCTTTCATTCAGTCAGTAGCTTCAATCATTTCTGGACGTTTTTCAATGGCAAAAATCAATGAATATTGTAAATGCACAAACAGTAATTTCTCCGCATTGCAAGGTGCAATTCTGAAATTTTTTGCTTTTTCCTGCTCCTCTTAGCATGATAAAGAAGATTCAAAGAGAGTGAGATGCCAGCTCCTTTCATTCAGTCAGTAGCTTCAATCATTTCTGGACGTTTTTCAATGGCAAAAATCAATGAATATTGTAAATGCACAAACAGTAATTTCTCCGCATTGCAAGGTGCAATTCTGAAATTTTTTGCTTTTTCCTGCTCCTCTTAGCATGATAAAGAAGATTCAAAGAGAGTGAGATGCCAGCTCCTTTCATTCAGTCAGTAGCTTCAATCATTTCTGGACGTTTTTCAATGGCAAAAATCATTGAATATTGTAAATGCACAAACAGTAATTTCTCCGCATTGCAAGGTGCAATTCTGAAATTTTTTGCTTTTTCCTGCTCCTCTTAGCATGATAAACAAGATTCAAAGAGAGTGAGATGCCAGCTCCTTTCATTCAGTCAGTAGCTTCAATCATTTCTGGACGTTTTTCAATGGCAAAAATCAATGAATATTGTAAATGCACAAACAGTAATTTCTCCGCATTGCAAGGTGCAATTCTGAAATTTTTTGCTTTTTCCTGCTCCTCTTAGCATGATAAAGAAGATTCAAAGAGAGTGAGATGCCAGCTCCTTTCATTCAGTCAGTAGCTTCAATCATTTCTGGACGTTTTTCAATGGCAAAAATCAATGAATATTGTAAATGCACAAACAGTAATTTCTCCGCATTGCAAGGTGCAATTCTGAAATTTTTTGCATTTTCCTGCTCCTCTTAGCATGATAAAGAAGATTCAAAGAGAGTGAGATGCCAGCTCCTTTCATTCAGTCAGTAGCTTCAAACATTTCTGGTATATGAATAACATGATGTTTTTCAATGGCAAAAATCAATGAATATTGTAAATGCACAAACAGTAATTTCTCCGCATTGCAAGGTGCAATTCTGAAATTTTTTGGTTTTTCCTGCTACTCTTAGCATGATAAAGAAGATTCAAAGAGAGTGAGATGCCAGCTCCTTTCATTCAGTCAGTAGCTTCAATCATTTCTGGACGTTTTTCAATGGCAAAAATCATTGAATATTGTAAATGCACAAACAGTAATTTCTCCGCATTGCAAGGTGCAATTCTGAAATTTTTTGCTTTTTCCTGCTCCTCTTAGCATGATAAAGAAGATTCAAAGAGAGTGAGATGCCAGCTCCTTTCATTCAGTCAGTAGCTTCAATCATTTCTGGTATATGAATAACATGATGTTTTTCAATGGCAAAAATCAATGAATTTTGTAAATGCACAAACAGTAATTTCTCCGCATTGCAAGGTGCAATTCTGAAATTTTTTGCTTTTTCCTGCTCCTCTTAGCATGATAAAGAAGATTCAAAGAGAGTGAGATGCCAGCTCCTTTCATTCAGTCAGTAGCTTCAATCATTTCTGGACGTTTTTCAATGGCAAAAATCAATGAATATTGTAAATGCACAAACAGTAATTTCTCCGCATTGCAAGGTGCAATTCTGAAATTTTTTGCTTTTTCCTGCTCCTCTTAGCATGATAAACAAGATTCAAAGAGAGTGAGATGCCAGCTCCTTTCATTCAGTCAGTAGCTTCAATCATTTCTGGACGTTTTTCAATGGCAAAAATCAATGAATATTGTAAATGCACAAACAGTAATTTCTCCGCATTGCAAGGTGCAATTCTGAAATTTTTTGCTTTTTCCTGCTCCTCTTAGCATGATAAAGAAGATTCAAAGAGAGTGAGATGCCAGCTCCTTTCATTCAGTCAGTAGCTTCAAACATTTCTGGTATATGAATAACATGATGTTTTTCAATGGCAAAAATCAATGAATATTGTAAATGCACAAACAGTAATTTCTCCGCATTGCAAGGTGCAATTCTGAAATTTTTTGCTTTTTCCTGCTCCTCTTAGCATGATAAAGAAGATTCAAAGAGAGTGAGATGCCAGCTCCTTTCATTCAGTCAGTAGCTTCAATCATTTCTGGACGTTTTTCAATGGCAAAAATCAATAAATATTGTAAATGCACAAACAGTAATTTCTCCGCATTGCAAGGTGCAATTCTGAAATTTTTTGCTTTTTCCTGCTCCTCTTAGCATGATAAACAAGATTCAAAGAGAGTGAGATGCCAGCTCCTTTCATTCAGTCAGTAGCTTCAATCATTTCTGGACGTTTTTCAATGGCAAAAATCAATGAATATTGAAAATGCACAAACAGTAATTTCTCCGCATTGCAAGGTGCAATTCTGAAATTTTTTGCTTTTTCCTGCTCCTCTTAGCATGATAAAGAAGATTCAAAGAGAGTGAGATGCCAGCTCCTTTCATTCAGTCAGTAGCTTCAATCATTTCTGGGCGTTTTTCAATGCCAAAAATCAATGAATATTGTAAATGCACAAACAGTAATTTCTCCGCATTGCAAGGTGCAATTCTGAAATTTTTTGCATTTTCCTGCTCCTCTTAGCATGATAAAGAAGATTCAAAGAGAGTGAGATGCCAGCTCCTTTCATTCAGTCAGTAGCTTCAAACATTTCTGGTATATGAATAACATGATGTTTTTCAATGGCAAAAATCAATGAATATTGTAAATGCACAAACAGTAATTTCTCTGCATTGCAAGGTGCAATTCTGAAATTTTTTTGTTTTTCCTGCTCCTCTTAGCATGATAAAGAAGATTCAAAGAGAGTGAGATGCCAGCTCCTTTCATTCAGTCAGTAGCTTCAATCATTTCTGGACGTTTTTCAATGGCAAAAATCATTGAATATTGTAAATGCACAAACAGTAATTTCTCCGCATTGCAAGGTGCAATTCTGAAATTTTTGCTTTTTCCTGCTCCTCTTAGCATGATAAAGAAGATTCAAAGAGAGTGAGATGCCAGCTCCTTTCATTCAGTCAGTAGCTTCAAACATTTCTGGTATATGAATAACATGATGTTTTTCAATGGCAAAAATCAATGAATATTGTAAATGCACAAACAGTAATTTCTCCGCATTGCAAGGTGCAATTCTGAAATTTGTTGGTTTTTCCTGCTACTCTTAGCATGATAAAGAAGATTCAAAGAGAGTGAGATGCCAGCTCCTTTCATTCATTCAGTAGCTTCAATCATTTCTGGACGTTTTTCAATGGCAAAAATCATTGAATATTGTAAATGCACAAACAGTAATTTCTCCGCATTGCAAGGTGCAATTCTGAAATTTTTTGCTTTTTCCTGCTCCTCTTAGCATGATAAAGAAGATTCAAAGAGAGTGAGATGCCAGCTCCTTTCATTCAGTCAGTAGCTTCAATCATTTCTGGTATATGAATAACATGATGTTTTTCAATGGCAAAAATCAATGAATTTTGTAAATGCACAAACAGTAATTTCTCCGCATTGCAAGGTGCAATTCTGAAATTTTTTGCTTTTTCCTGCTCCTCTTAGCATGATAAAGAAGATTCAAAGAGAGTGAGATGCCAGCTCCTTTCATTCAGTCAGTAGCTTCAATCATTTCTGGACGTTTTTCAATGGCAAAAATCAATGAATATTGTAAATGCACAAACAGTAATTTCTCCGCATTGCAAGGTGCAATTCTGAAATTTTTTGCTTTTTCCTGCTCCTCTTAGCATGATAAACAAGATTCAAAGAGAGTGAGATGCCAGCTCCTTTCATTCAGTCAGTAGCTTCAATCATTTCTGGACGTTTTTCAATGGCAAAAATCAATGAATATTGTAAATGCACAAACAGTAATTTCTCCGCATTTCAAGGTGCAATTCTGAAATTTTTTGCTTTTTCCTGCTCCTCTTAGCATGATAAAGAAGATTCAAAGAGAGTGAGATGCCAGCTCCTTTCATTCAGTCAGTAGCTTCAATCATTTCTGGACGTTTTTCAATGGCAAAAATCAGTGAATATTGTAAATGCACAAACAGTAATTTCTCCGCATTGCAAGGTGCAATTCTGAAATTTTTTGCTTTTTCCTGCTCCTCTTAGCATGATAAACAAGATTCAAAGAGAGTGAGATGCCAGCTCCTTTCATTCAGTCAGTAGCTTCAATCATTTCTGGACGTTTTTTAATGGCAAAAATCAATGAATATTGTAAATGCACAAACAGTAATTTCTCCGCATTGCAAGGTGCAATTCTGAAATTTTTTGCTTTTTCCTGCTCCTCTTAGCATGATAAAGAAGATTCAAAGAGAGTGAGATGCCAGCTCCTTTCATTCAGTCAGTAGCTTCAATCATTTCTGGACGTTTTTCAATGGCAAAAATCAATGAATATTGTAAATGCACAAACAGTAATTTCTCCGCATTGCAAGGTGCAATTCTGAAATTTTTTGCTTTTTCCTGCTCCTCTTAGCATGATAAACAAGATTCAAAGAGAGTGAGATGCCAGCTCCTTTCATTCAGTCAGTAGCTTCAATCATTTCTGGACGTTTTTCAATGGCAAAAATCAATGAATATTGTAAATGCACAAACAGTAATTTCTCCGCATTGCAAGGTGCAATTCTGAAATTTTTTGCTTTTTCCTGCTCCTCTTAACATGGTAAACAAGATTCAAAGAGAGTGAGATGCCAGCTCCTTTCATTCAGTCAGTAGCTTCAATCATTTCTGGACGTTTTTCAATGGCAAAAATCAATGAATATTGTAAATGCACAAACAGTAATTTCTCCGCATTGCAAGGTGCAATTCTGAAATTTTTTGCTTTTTCCTGCTCCTCTTAGCATGATAAAGAAGATTCAAAGAGAGTGAGATGCCAGCTCCTTTCATTCAGTCAGTAGCTTCAATCATTTCTGGACGTTTTTCAATGGCAAAAATCAATGAATATTGTAAATGCACAAACAGTAATTTCTCCGCATTGCAAGGTGCAATTCTGAAATTTTTTGCATTTTCCTGCTCCTCTTAGCATGATAAAGAAGATTCAAAGAGAGTGAGATGCCAGCTCCTTTCATTCAGTCAGTAGCTTCAAACATTTCTGGTATATGAATAACATGATGTTTTTCAATGGCAAAAATCAATGAATATTGTAAATGCACAAACAGTAATTTCTCCGCATTGCAAGGTGCAATTCTGAAATTTTTTGCTTTTTCCTGCTCCTCTTAGCATGATAAAGAAGATTCAAAGAGAGTGAGATGCCAGCTCCTTTCATTCAGTCAGTAGCTTCAATCATTTCTGGACGTTTTTCAATGGCAAAAATCAATGAATATTGTAAATGCACAAACAGTAATTTCTCCGCATTGCAAGGTGCAATTCTGAAATTTTTTGCTTTTTCCTGCTCCTCTTAGCATGATAAAGAAGATTCAAAGAGAGTGAGATGCCAGCTCCTTTCATTCAGTCAGTAGCTTCAATCATTTCTGGACGTTTTTCAATGGCAAAAATCATTGAATATTGTAAATGCACAAACAGTAATTTCTCCGGCATTGCAAGGTGCAATTCTGAAATTTTTTGCTTTTTCCTGCTCCTCTTAGCATGATAAACAAGATTCAAAGAGAGTGAGATGCCAGCTCCTTTCATTCAGTCAGTAGCTTCAATCATTTCTGGACGTTTTTTAATGGCAAAAATCAATGAATATTGTAAATGCACAAACAGTAATTTCTCCGCATTGCAAGGTGCAATTCTGAAATTTTTTGCTTTTTCCTGCTCCTCTTAGCATGATAAAGAAGATTCAAAGAGAGTGAGATGCCAGCTCCTTTCATTCAGTCAGTAGCTTCAATCATTTCTGGACGTTTTTCAATGGCAAAAATCAATGAATATTGTAAATGCACAAACAGTAATTTCTCCGCATTGCAAGGTGCAATTCTGAAATTTTTTTGCTTTTTCCTGCTACTCTTAGCATGATAAAGAAGATTCAAAGAGAGTGAGATGCCAGCTCCTTTCATTCAGTCAGTAGCTTCAATCATTTCTGGACGTTTTTCAATGGCAAAAATCATTGAATATTGTAAATGCACAAACAGTAATTTCTCCGCATTGCAAGGTGCAATTCTGAAATTTTTTGCTTTTTCCTGCTCCTCTTAGCATGATAAAGAAGATTCAAAGAGAGTGAGATGCCAGCTCCTTTCATTCAGTCAGTAGCTTCAATCATTTCTGGTATATGAATAACATGATGTTTTTCAATGGCAAAAATCAATGAATTTTGTAAATGCACAAACAGTAATTTCTCCGCATTGCAAGGTGCAATTCTGAAATTTTTTGCTTTTTCCTGCTCCTCTTAGCATGATAAAGAAGATTCAAAGAGAGTGAGATGCCAGCTCCTTTCATTCAGTCAGTAGCTTCAATCATTTCTGGACGTTTTTCAATGGCAAAAATCAATGAATATTGTAAATGCACAAACAGTAATTTCTCCGCATTGCAAGGTGCAATTCTGAAATTTTTTGCTTTTTCCTGCTCCTCTTAGCATGATAAACAAGATTCAAAGAGAGTGAGATGCCAGCTCCTTTCATTCAGTCAGTAGCTTCAATCATTTCTGGACGTTTTTCAATGGCAAAAATCAATGAATATTGTAAATGCACAAACAGTAATTTCTCCGCATTGCAAGGTGCAATTCTGAAATTTTTTGCTTTTTCCTGCTCCTCTTAGCATGATAAAGAAGATTCAAAGAGAGTGAGATGCCAGCTCCTTTCATTCAGTCAGTAGCTTCAAACATTTCTGGTATATGAATAACATGATGTTTTTCAATGGCAAAAATCAATGAATATTGTAAATGCACAAACAGTAATTTCTCCGCATTGCAAGGTGCAATTCTGAAATTTTTTGCTTTTTCCTGCTCCTCTTAGCATGATAAAGAAGATTCAAAGAGAGTGAGATGCCAGCTCCTTTCATTCAGTCAGTAGCTTCAATCATTTCTGGACGTTTTTCAATGGCAAAAATCAATAAATATTGTAAATGCACAAACAGTAATTTCTCCGCATTGCAAGGTGCAATTCTGAAATTTTTTGCTTTTTCCTGCTCCTCTTAGCATGATAAACAAGATTCAAAGAGAGTGAGATGCCAGCTCCTTTCATTCAGTCAGTAGCTTCAATCATTTCTGGACGTTTTTCAATGGCAAAAATCAATGAATATTGAAAATGCACAAACAGTAATTTCTCCGCATTGCAAGGTGCAATTCTGAAATTTTTTGCTTTTTCCTGCTCCTCTTAGCATGATAAAGAAGATTCAAAGAGAGTGAGATGCCAGCTCCTTTCATTCAGTCAGTAGCTTCAATCATTTCTGGGCGTTTTTCAATGCCAAAAATCAATGAATATTGTAAATGCACAAACAGTAATTTCTCCGCATTGCAAGGTGCAATTCTGAAATTTTTTGCATTTTCCTGCTCCTCTTAGCATGATAAAGAAGATTCAAAGAGAGTGAGATGCCAGCTCCTTTCATTCAGTCAGTAGCTTCAAACATTTCTGGTATATGAATAACATGATGTTTTTCAATGGCAAAAATCAATGAATATTGTAAATGCACAAACAGTAATTTCTCTGCATTGCAAGGTGCAATTCTGAAATTTTTTTGTTTTTCCTGCTCCTCTTAGCATGATAAAGAAGATTCAAAGAGAGTGAGATGCCAGCTCCTTTCATTCAGTCAGTAGCTTCAATCATTTCTGGACGTTTTTCAATGGCAAAAATCATTGAATATTGTAAATGCACAAACAGTAATTTCTCCGCATTGCAAGGTGCAATTCTGAAATTTTTTGCTTTTTCCTGCTCCTCTTAGCATGATAAAGAAGATTCAAAGAGAGTGAGATGCCAGCTCCTTTCATTCAGTCAGTAGCTTCAAACATTTCTGGTATATGAATAACATGATGTTTTTCAATGGCAAAAATCAATGAATATTGTAAATGCACAAACAGTAATTTCTCCGCATTGCAAGGTGCAATTCTGAAATTTTTTGGTTTTTCCTGCTACTCTTAGCATGATAAAGAAGATTCAAAGAGAGTGAGATGCCAGCTCCTTTCATTCATTCAGTAGCTTCAATCATTTCTGGACGTTTTTCAATGGCAAAAATCATTGAATATTGTAAATGCACAAACAGTAATTTCTCCGCATTGCAAGGTGCAATTCTGAAATTTTTTGCTTTTTCCTGCTCCTCTTAGCATGATAAAGAAGATTCAAAGAGAGTGAGATGCCAGCTCCTTTCATTCAGTCAGTAGCTTCAATTATTTCTGGTATATGAATAACATGATGTTTTTCAATGGCAAAAATCAATGAATTTTGTAAATGCACAAACAGTAATTTCTCCGCATTGCAAGATGCAATTCTGAAATTTTTTGCTTTTTCCTGCTCCTCTTAGCATGATAAAGAAGATTCAAAGAGAGTGAGATGCCAGCTCCTTTCATTCAGTCAGTAGCTTCAATCATTTCTGGACGTTTTTCAATGGCAAAAATCAGTGAATATTGTAAATGCACAAACAGTAATTTCTCCGCATTGCAAGGTGCAATTCTGAAATTTTTTGCTTTTTCCTGCTCCTCTTAGCATGATAAACAAGATTCAAAGAGAGTGAGATGCCAGCTCCTTTCATTCAGTCAGTAGCTTCAATCATTTCTGGACGTTTTTTAATGGCAAAAATCAATGAATATTGTAAATGCACAAACAGTAATTTCTCCGCATTGCAAGGTGCAATTCTGAAATTTTTTGCTTTTTCCTGCTCCTCTTAGCATGATAAAGAAGATTCAAAGAGAGTGAGATGCCAGCTCCTTTCATTCAGTCAGTAGCTTCAATCATTTCTGGACGTTTTTCAATGGCAAAAATCAATGAATATTGTAAATGCACAAACAGTAATTTCTCCGCATTGCAAGGTGCAATTCTGAAATTTTTTGCTTTTTCCTGCTCCTCTTAGCATGATAAACAAGATTCAAAGAGAGTGAGATGCCAGCTCCTTTCATTCAGTCAGTAGCTTCAATCATTTCTGGACGTTTTTCAATGGCAAAAATCAATGAATATTGTAAATGCACAAACAGTAATTTCTCCGCATTGCAAGGTGCAATTCTGAAATTTTTTGCTTTTTCCTGCTCCTCTTAGCATGGTAAACAAGATTCAAAGAGAGTGAGATGCCAGCTCCTTTCATTCAGTCAGTAGCTTCAATCATTTCTGGACGTTTTTCAATGGCAAAAATCAATGAATATTGTAAATGCACAAACAGTAATTTCTCCGCATTGCAAGGTGCAATTCTGAAATTTTTTGCTTTTTCCTGCTCCTCTTAGCATGATAAAGAAGATTCAAAGAGAGTGAGATGCCAGCTCCTTTCATTCAGTCAGTAGCTTCAATCATTTCTGGACGTTTTTCAATGGCAAAAATCAATGAATATTGTAAATGCACAAACAGTAATTTCTCCGCATTGCAAGGTGCAATTCTGAAATTTTTTGCATTTTCCTGCTCCTCTTAGCATGATAAAGAAGATTCAAAGAGAGTGAGATGCCAGCTCCTTTCATTCAGTCAGTAGCTTCAAACATTTCTGGTATATGAATAACATGATGTTTTTCAATGGCAAAAATCAATGAATATTGTAAATGCACAAACAGTAATTTCTCCGCATTGCAAGGTGCAATTCTGAAATTTTTTGCTTTTTCCTGCTCCTCTTAGCATGATAAAGAAGATTCAAAGAGAGTGAGATGCCAGCTCCTTTCATTCAGTCAGTAGCTTCAATCATTTCTGGACGTTTTTCAAAGGCAAAAATCAATGAATATTGTAAATGCACAAACAGTAATTTCTCCGCATTGCAAGGTGCAATTCTGAAATTTTTTGCTTTTTCCTGCTCCTCTTAGCATGATAAAGAAGATTCAAAGAGAGTGAGATGCCAGCTCCTTTCATTCAGTCAGTAGCTTCAATCATTTCTGGACGTTTTTCAATGGCAAAAATCAATGAATATTGTAAATGCACAAACAGTAATTTCTCCGCATTGCAAGGTGCAATTCTGAAATTTTTTGCTTTTTCCTGCTCCTCTTAGCATGATAAAGAAGATTCAAAGAGAGTGAGATGCCAGCTCCTTTCATTCAGTCAGTAGCTTCAATCATTTCTGGACGTTTTTCAATGGCAAAAATCATTGAATATTGTAAATGCACAAACAGTAATTTCTCCGGCATTGCAAGGTGCAATTCTGAAATTTTTTGCTTTTTCCTGCTCCTCTTAGCATGATAAACAAGATTCAAAGAGAGTGAGATGCCAGCTCCTTTCATTCAGTCAGTAGCTTCAATCATTTCTGGACGTTTTTTAATGGCAAAAATCAATGAATATTGTAAATGCACAAACAGTAATTTCTCCGCATTGCAAGGTGCAATTCTGAAATTTTTTGCTTTTTCCTGCTCCTCTTAGCATGATAAAGAAGATTCAAAGAGAGTGAGATGCCAGCTCCTTTCATTCAGTCAGTAGCTTCAATCATTTCTGGACGTTTTTCAATGGCAAAAATCAATGAATATTGTAAATGCACAAACAGTAATTTCTCCGCATTGCAAGGTGCAATTCTGAAATTTTTTTGCTTTTTCCTGCTCCTCTTAGCATGATAAAGAAGATTCAAAGAGAGTGAGATGCCAGCTCCTTTCATTCAGTCAGTAGCTTCAATCATTTCTGGATGTTTTTCAATGGCAAAAATCAATGAATATTGTAAATGCACAAACAGTAATTTCTCCGCATTGCAAGGTGCAATTCTGAAATTTTTTGCTTTTTCCTGCTCCTCTTAGCATGATAAACAAGATTCAAAGAGAGTGAGATGCCAGCTCCTTTCATTCAGTCAGTAGCTTCAATCATTTCTGGACGTTTTTCAATGGCAAAAATCAATGAATATTGTAAATGCACAAACAGTAATTTCTCCGCATTGCAAGGTGCAATTCTGAAATTTTTTGCTTTTTCCTGCTCCTCTTAGCATGATAAAGAAGATTCAAAGAGAGTGAGATGCCAGCTCCTTTCATTCAGTCAGTAGCTTCAATCATTTCTGGACGTTTTTCAATGGCAAAAATCAATGAATATTGTAAATGCACAAACAGTAATTTCTCCGCATTGCAAGGTGCAATTCTGAAATTTTTTGCATTTTCCTGCTCCTCTTAGCATGATAAAGAAGATTCAAAGAGAGTGAGATGCCAGCTCCTTTCATTCAGTCAGTAGCTTCAAACATTTCTGGTATATGAATAACATGATGTTTTTCAATGGCAAAAATCAATGAATATTGTAAATGCACAAACAGTAATTTCTCCGCATTGCAAGGTGCAATTCTGAAATTTTTTGGTTTTTCCTGCTACTCTTAGCATGATAAAGAAGATTCAAAGAGAGTGAGATGCCAGCTCCTTTCATTCAGTCAGTAGCTTCAATCATTTCTGGACGTTTTTCAATGGCAAAAATCATTGAATATTGTAAATGCACAAACAGTAATTTCTCCGCATTGCAAGGTGCAATTCTGAAATTTTTTGCTTTTTCCTGCTCCTCTTAGCATGATAAAGAAGATTCAAAGAAAGTGAGATGCCAGCTCCTTTCATTCAGTCAGTAGCTTCAATCATTTCTGGTATATGAATAACATGATGTTTTTCAATGGCAAAAATCAATGAATTTTGTAAATGCACAAACAGTAATTTCTCCGCATTGCAAGGTGCAATTCTGAAATTTTTTGCTTTTTCCTGCTCCTCTTAGCATGATAAAGAAGATTCAAAGAGAGTGAGATGCCAGCTCCTTTCATTCAGTCAGTAGCTTCAATCATTTCTGGACGTTTTTCAATGGCAAAAATCAATGAATATTGTAAATGCACAAACAGTAATTTCTCCGCATTGCAAGGTGCAATTCTGAAATTTTTTGCTTTTTCCTGCTCCTCTTAGCATGATAAACAAGATTCAAAGAGAGTGAGATGCCAGCTCCTTTCATTCAGTCAGTAGCTTCAATCATTTCTGGACGTTTTTCAATGGCAAAAATCAATGAATATTGTAAATGCACAAACAGTAATTTCTCCGCATTGCAAGGTGCAATTCTGAAATTTTTTGCTTTTTCCTGCTCCTCTTAGCATGATAAAGAAGATTCAAAGAGAGTGAGATGCCAGCTCCTTTCATTCAGTCAGTAGCTTCAAACATTTCTGGTATATGAATAACATGATGTTTTTCAATGGCAAAAATCAATGAATATTGTAAATGCACAAACAGTAATTTCTCCGCATTGCAAGGTGCAATTCTGAAATTTTTTGCTTTTTCCTGCTCCTCTTAGCATGATAAAGAAGATTCAAAGAGAGTGAGATGCCAGCTCCTTTCATTCAGTCAGTAGCTTCAATCATTTCTGGACGTTTTTCAATGGCAAAAATCAATAAATATTGTAAATGCACAAACAGTAATTTCTCCGCATTGCAAGGTGCAATTCTGAAATTTTTTGCTTTTTCCTGCTCCTCTTAGCATGATAAACAAGATTCAAAGAGAGTGAGATGCCAGCTCCTTTCATTCAGTCAGTAGCTTCAATCATTTCTGGACGTTTTTCAATGGCAAAAATCAATGAATATTGAAAATGCACAAACAGTAATTTCTCCGCTTTGCAAGGTGCAATTCTGAAATTTTTTGCTTTTTCCTGCTCCTCTTAGCATGATAAAGAAGATTCAAAGAGAGTGAGATGCCAGCTCCTTTCATTCAGTCAGTAGCTTCAATCATTTCTGGGCGTTTTTCAATGCCAAAAATCAATGAATATTGTAAATGCACAAACAGTAATTTCTCCGCATTGCAAGGTGCAATTCTGAAATTTTTTGCTTTTTCCTGCTCCTCTTAGCATGATAAAGAAGATTCAAAGAGAGTGAGATGCCAGCTCCTTTCATTCAGTCAGTAGCTTCAAACATTTCTGGTATATGAATAACATGATGTTTTTCAATGGCAAAAATCAATGAATATTGTAAATGCACAAACAGTAATTTCTCCGCATTGCAAGGTGCAATTCTGAAATTTTTTGCTTTTTCCTGCTCCTCTTAGCATGATAAAGAAGATTCAAAGAGAGTGAGATGCCAGCTCCTTTCATTCAGTCAGTAGCTTCAATCATTTCTGGACGTTTTTCAATGGCAAAAATCAATAAATATTGTAAATGCACAAACAGTAATTTCTCCGCATTGCAAGGTGCAATTCTGAAATTTTTTGCTTTTTCCTGCTCCTCTTAGCATGATAAACAAGATTCAAAGAGAGTGAGATGCCAGCTCCTTTCATTCAGTCAGTAGCTTCAATCATTTCTGGACGTTTTTCAATGGCAAAAATCAATGAATATTGAAAATGCACAAACAGTAATTTCTCCGCATTGCAAGGTGCAATTCTGAAATTTTTTGCTTTTTCCTGCTCCTCTTAGCATGATAAAGAAGATTCAAAGAGAGTGAGATGCCAGCTCCTTTCATTCAGTCAGTAGCTTCAATCATTTCTGGGCGTTTTTCAATGCCAAAAATCAATGAATATTGTAAATGCACAAACAGTAATTTCTCCGCATTGCAAGGTGCAATTCTGAAATTTTTTGCATTTTCCTGCTCCTCTTAGCATGATAAAGAAGATTCAAAGAGAGTGAGATGCCAGCTCCTTTCATTCAGTCAGTAGCTTCAAACATTTCTGGTATATGAATAACATGATGTTTTTCAATGGCAAAAATCAATGAATATTGTAAATGCACAAACAGTAATTTCTCTGCATTGCAAGGTGCAATTCTGAAATTTTTTGGTTTTTCCTGCTCCTCTTAGCATGATAAAGAAGATTCAAAGAGAGTGAGATGCCAGCTCCTTTCATTCAGTCAGTAGCTTCAATCATTTCTGGACGTTTTTCAATGGCAAAAATCATTGAATATTGTAAATGCACAAACAGTAATTTCTCCGCATTGCAAGGTGCAATTCTGAAATTTTTTGCTTTTTCCTGCTCCTCTTAGCATGATAAAGAAGATTCAAAGAGAGTGAGATGCCAGCTCCTTTCATTCAGTCAGTAGCTTCAAACATTTCTGGTATATGAATAACATGATGTTTTTCAATGGCAAAAATCAATGAATATTGTAAATGCACAAACAGTAATTTCTCCGCATTGCAAGGTGCAATTCTGAAATTTTTTGGTTTTTCCTGCTACTCTTAGCATGATAAAGAAGATTCAAAGAGAGTGAGATGCCAGCTCCTTTCATTCATTCAGTAGCTTCAATCATTTCTGGACGTTTTTCAATGGCAAAAATCATTGAATATTGTAAATGCACAAACAGTAATTTCTCCGCATTGCAAGGTGCAATTCTGAAATTTTTTGCTTTTTCCTGCTCCTCTTAGCATGATAAAGAAGATTCAAAGAGAGTGAGATGCCAGCTCCTTTCATTCAGTCAGTAGCTTCAATCATTTCTGGTATATGAATAACATGATGTTTTTCAATGGCAAAAATCAATGAATTTTGTAAATGCACAAACAGTAATTTCTCCGCATTGCAAGGTGCAATTCTGAAATTTTTTGCTTTTTCCTGCTCCTCTTAGCATGATAAAGAAGATTCAAAGAGAGTGAGATGCCAGCTCCTTTCATTCAGTCAGTAGCTTCAATCATTTCTGGACGTTTTTCAATGGCAAAAATCAATGAATATTGTAAATGCACAAACAGTAATTTCTCCGCATTGCAAGGTGCAATTCTGAAATTTTTTGCTTTTTCCTGCTCCACTTAGCATGATAAACAAGATTCAAAGAGAGTGAGATGCCAGCTCCTTTCATTCAGTCAGTAGCTTCAATCATTTCTGGACGTTTTTCAATGGCAAAAATCAATGAATATTGTAAATGCACAAACAGTAATTTCTCCGCATTGCAAGGTGCAATTCTGAAATTTTTTGCTTTTTCCTGCTCCTCTTAGCATGATAAAGAAGATTCAAAGAGAGTGAGATGCCAGCTCCTTTCATTCAGTCAGTAGCTTCAAACATTTCTGGTATATGAATAACATGATGTTTTTCAATGGCAAAAATCAATGAATATTGTAAATGCACAAACAGTAATTTCTCCGCATTGCAAGGTGCAATTCTGAAATTTTTTGCTTTTTCCTGCTCCTCTTAGCATGATAAAGAAGATTCAAAGAGAGTGAGATGCCAGCTCCTTTCATTCAGTCAGTAGCTTCAATCATTTCTGGACGTTTTTCAATGGCAAAAATCAATGAATATTGTAAATGCACAAACAGTAATTTCTCCGCATTGCAAGGTGCAATTCTGAAATTTTTTGCTTTTTCCTGCTCCTCTTAGCATGATAAACAAGATTCAAAGAGAGTGAGATGCCAGCTCCTTTCATTCAGTCAGTAGCTTCAATCATTTCTGGACGTTTTTCAATGGCAAAAATCAATGAATATTGTAAATGCACAAACAGTAATTTCTCCGCATTGCAAGGTGCAATTCTGAAATTTTTTGCTTTTTCCTGCTCCTCTTAGCATGATAAAGAAGATTCAAAGAGAGTGAGATGCCAGCTCCTTTCATTCAGTCAGTAGCTTCAATCATTTCTGGGCGTTTTTCAATGGCAAAAATCAATGAATATTGTAAATGCACAAACAGTAATTTCTCCGCATTGCAAGGTGCAATTCTGAAATTTTTTGCATTTTCCTGCTCCTCTTAGCATGATAAAGAAGATTCAAAGAGAGTGAGATGCCAGCTCCTTTCATTCAGTCAGTAGCTTCAAACATTTCTGGTATATGAATAACATGATGTTTTTCAATAGCAAAAATCAATGAATATTGTAAATGCACAAACAGTAATTTCTCCGCATTGCAAGGTGCAATTCTGAAATTTTTTGGTTTTTCCTGCTCCTCTTAGCATGATAAAGAAGATTCAAAGAGAGTGAGATGCCAGCTCCTTTCATTCAGTCAGTAGCTTCAATCATTTCTGGACGTTTTTCAATGGCAAAAATCATTGAATATTGTAAATGCACAAACAGTAATTTCTCCGCATTGCAAGGTGCAATTCTGAAATTTTTTGCCTTTTCCTGCTCCTCTTAGCATGATAAAGAAGATTCAAAGAGAGTGAGATGCCAGCTCCTTTCATTCAGTCAGTAGCTTCAATCGTTTCTGGTATATGAATAACATGATGTTTTTCAATGGCAAAAATCAATGAATTTTGTAAATGCACAAACAGTAATTTCTCCGCAATGCAAGGTGCAATTCTGAAATTTTTTGCTTTTTCCTGCTCCTCTTAGCATGATAAAGAAGATTCAAAGAGAGTGAGATGCCAGCTCCTTTCATTCAGTCAGTAGCTTCAATCATTTCTGGACGTTTTTCAATGGCAAAAATCAATGAATATTGTAAATGCACAAACAGTAATTTCTCCGCATTGCAAGGTGCAATTCTGAAATTTTTTGCTTTTTCCTGCTTCTCTTAGCATGATAAACAAGATTCAAAGAGAGTGAGATGCCAGCTCCTTTCATTCAGTCAGTAGCTTCAATCATTTCTGGACGTTTTTCAATGGCGAAAATCAATGAATATTGTAAATGCACAAACAGTAATTTCTCCGCATTGCAAGGTGCAATTCTGAAATTTTTTGCTTTTTCCTGCTCCTCTTAGCATGATAAAGAAGATTCAAAGAGAGTGAGATGCCAGCTCCTTTCATTCAGTCAGTAGCTTCAATCATTTCTGGACGTTTTTCAATGGCAAAAATCAATGAATATTGTAAATGCACAAACAGTAATTTCTCCGCATTGCAAGGTGCAATTCTGAAATTTTTTGCTTTTTCCTGCTCCTCTTAGCATGATAAAGAAGATTCAAAGAGAGTGAGATGCCAGCTCCTTTCATTCAGTCAGTAGCTTCAATCATTTCTGGACGTTTTTCAACGGCAAAAATCAATGAATATTGTAAATGCACAAACAGTAATTTCTCCGCATTGCAAGGTGCAATTCTGAAATTTTTTGCTTTTTCCTGCTCCTCTTAGCATGATAAAGAAGATTCAAAGAGAGTGACATGCCAGCTCCTTTCATTCAGTCAGTAGCTTCAATCATTTCTGGTATATGAATAACATGATGTTTTTCAATGGCAAAAATCAATGAATATTGTAAATGCACAAACAGTAATTTCTCCGCATTGCAAGGTGCAATTCTGAAATTTTTTGCATTTTCCTGCTCCTCTTAGCATGATAAACAAGATTCAAAGAGAGTGAGATGCCAGCTCCTTTCATTCAGTCAGTAGCTTCAATCATTTCTGGACGTTTTTCAATGTCAAAAATCAATGAATATTGTAAATGCACAAACAGTAATTTCTCCGCATTGCAAGGTGCAATTCTGAAATTTTTTGCTTTTTCCTGCTCCTCTTAGCATGATAAAGAAGATTCAAAGAGAGTGAGATGCCAGCTCCTTTCATTCAGTCAGTAGCTTCAATCATTTCTGGACGTTTTTCAATGGCAAAAATCAATGAATATTGTAAATGCACAAACAGTAATTTCTCCGCATTGCAAGGTGCAATTCTGAAATTTTTTGCTTTTTCCTGCTCCTCTTAGCATGATAAACAAGATTCAAAGAGAGTGAGATGCCAGCTCCTTTCATTCAGTCAGTAGCTTCAATCATTTCTGGACGTTTTTCAATGGCAAAAATCAATGAATATTGTAAATGCACAAACAGTAATTTCTCCGCATTGCAAGGTGCAATTCTGAAATTTTTTGCTTTTTCCTGCTCCTCTTAGCATGATAAAGAAGATTCAAAGAGAGTGAGATGCCAGCTCCTTTCATTCAGTCAGTAGCTTCAATCATTTCTGGTATATGAATAACATGATGTTTTTCAATGGCAAAAATCAATGAATATTGTAAATGCACAAACAGTAATTTCTCCGCATTGCAAGGTGCAATTCTGAAATTTTTTGCTTTTTCCTGCTCCTCTTAGCATGATAAAGAAGATTCAAAGAGAGTGAGATGCCAGCTCCTTTCATTCAGTCAGTAGCTTCAATCATTTCTGGACGTTTTTCAATGGCAAAAATCAATGAATATTGTAAATGCACAAACAGTAATTTCTCCGCATTGCAAGGTGCAATTCTGAAATTTTTTGCTTTTTCCTGCTCCACTTAGCATGATAAACAAGATTCAAAGAGAGTGAGATGCCAGCTCCTTTCATTCAGTCAGTAGCTTCAATCATTTCTGGACGTTTTTCAATGGCAAAAATCAATGAATATTGTAAATGCACAAACAGTAATTTCTCCGCATTGCAAGGTGCAATTCTGAAATTTTTTGCTTTTTCCTGCTCCTCTTAGCATGATAAAGAAGATTCAAAGAGAGTGAGATGCCAGCTCCTTTCATTCAGTCAGTAGCTTCAAACATTTCTGGTATATGAATAACATGATGTTTTTCAATGGCAAAAATCAATGAATATTGTAAATGCACAAACAGTAATTTCTCCGCATTGCAAGGTGCAATTCTGAAATTTTTTGCTTTTTCCTGCTCCTCTTAGCATGATAAAGAAGATTCAAAGAGAGTGAGATGCCAGCTCCTTTCATTCAGTCAGTAGCTTCAATCATTTCTGGACGTTTTTCAATGGCAAAAATCAATGAATATTGTAAATGCACAAACAGTAATTTCTCCGCATTGCAAGGTGCAATTCTGAAATTTTTTGCTTTTTCCTGCTCCTCTTAGCATGATAAACAAGATTCAAAGAGAGTGAGATGCCAGCTCCTTTCATTCAGTCAGTAGCTTCAATCATTTCTGGACGTTTTTCAATGGCAAAAATCAATGAATATTGTAAATGCACAAACAGTAATTTCTCCGCATTGCAAGGTGCAATTCTGAAATTTTTTGCTTTTTCCTGCTCCTCTTAGCATGATAAAGAAGATTCAAAGAGAGTGAGATGCCAGCTCCTTTCATTCAGTCAGTAGCTTCAATCATTTCTGGGCGTTTTTCAATGGCAAAAATCAATGAATATTGTAAATGCACAAACAGTAATTTCTCCGCATTGCAAGGTGCAATTCTGAAATTTTTTGCATTTTCCTGCTCCTCTTAGCATGATAAAGAAGATTCAAAGAGAGTGAGATGCCAGCTCCTTTCATTCAGTCAGTAGCTTCAAACATTTCTGGTATATGAATAACATGATGTTTTTCAAAAGCAAAAATCAATGAATATTGTAAATGCACAAACAGTAATTTCTCCGCATTGCAAGGTGCAATTCTAAAATTTTTTGGTTTTTCCTGCTCCTCTTAGCATGATAAAGAAGATTCAAAGAGAGTGAGATGCCAGCTCCTTTCATTCAGTCAGTAGCTTCAATCATTTCTGGACGTTTTTCAATGGCAAAAATCATTGAATATTGTAAATGCACAAACAGTAATTTCTCCGCATTGCAAGGTGCAATTCTGAAATTTTTTGCTTTTTCCTGCTCCTCTTAGCATGATAAAGAAGATTCAAAGAGAGTGAGATGCCAGCTCCTTTCATTCAGTCAGTAGCTTCAATCGTTTCTGGTATATGAATAACATGATGTTTTTCAATGGCAAAAATCAATGAATTTTGTAAATGCACAAACAGTAATTTCTCCGCATTGCAAGGTGCAATTCTGAAATTTTTTGCTTTTTCCTGCTCCTCTTAGCATGATAAAGAAGATTCAAAGAGAGTGAGATGCCAGCTCCTTTCATTCAGTCAGTAGCTTCAAACATTTCTGGTATATGAATAACATGATGTTTTTCAATGGCAAAAATCAATGAATATTGTAAATGCACAAACAGTAATTTCTCCGCATTGCAAGGTGCAATTCTGAAATTTTTTGCTTTTTCCTGCTCCTCTTAGCATGATAAAGAAGATTCAAAGAGAGTGAGATGCCAGCTCCTTTCATTCAGTCAGTAGCTTCAATCATTTCTGGACGTTTTTCAATGGCAAAAATCAATGAATATTGTAAATGCACAAACAGTAATTTCTCCGCATTGCAAGGTGCAATTCTGAAATTTTTTGCTTTT
Organism: Phyllobates terribilis; assembly: GCF_046119375.1. NCBI lineage: Eukaryota > Metazoa > Chordata > Amphibia > Anura > Dendrobatidae > Phyllobates > Phyllobates terribilis. The sequence continues at coordinate 837,911 of NW_027362893.1, forward strand.
TCCTGCTCCTCTTAGCATGATAAACAAGATTCAAAGAGAGTGAGATGCCAGCTCCTTTCATTCAGTCAGTAGCTTCAATCATTTCTGGACGTTTTTCAATGGCAAAAATCAATGAATATTGTAAATGCACAAACAGTAATTTCTCCGCATTGCAAGGTGCAATTCTGAAATTTTTTGCTTTTTCCTGCTCCTCTTAGCATGATAAAGAAGATTCAAAGAGAGTGAGATGCCAGCTCCTTTCATTCAGTCAGTAGCTTCAATCATTTCTGGGCGTTTTTCAATGGCAAAAATCAATGAATATTGTAAATGCACAAACAGTAATTTCTCCGCATTGCAAGGTGCAATTCTGAAATTTTTTGCATTTTCCTGCTCCTCTTAGCATGATAAAGAAGATTCAAAGAGAGTGAGATGCCAGCTCCTTTCATTCAGTCAGTAGCTTCAAACATTTCTGGTATATGAATAACATGATGTTTTTCAATAGCAAAAATCAATGAATATTGTAAATGCACAAACAGTAATTTCTCCGCATTGCAAGGTGCAATTCTGAAATTTTTTGGTTTTTCCTGCTCCTCTTAGCATGATAAAGAAGATTCAAAGAGAGTGAGATGCCAGCTCCTTTCATTCAGTCAGTAGCTTCAATCATTTCTGGACGTTTTTCAATGGCAAAAATCATTGAATATTGTAAATGCACAAACAGTAATTTCTCCGCATTGCAAGGTGCAATTCTGAAATTTTTTGCCTTTTCCTGCTCCTCTTAGCATGATAAAGAAGATTCAAAGAGAGTGAGATGCCAGCTCCTTTCATTCAGTCAGTAGCTTCAATCGTTTCTGGTATATGAATAACATGATGTTTTTCAATGGCAAAAATCAATGAATTTTGTAAATGCACAAACAGTAATTTCTCCGCAATGCAAGGTGCAATTCTGAAATTTTTTGCTTTTTCCTGCTCCTCTTAGCATGATAAAGAAGATTCAAAGAGAGTGAGATGCCAGCTCCTTTCATTCAGTCAGTAGCTTCAATCATTTCTGGACGTTTTTCAATGGCAAAAATCAATGAATATTGTAAATGCACAAACAGTAATTTCTCCGCATTGCAAGGTGCAATTCTGAAATTTTTTGCTTTTTCCTGCTCCTCTTAGCATGATAAACAAGATTCAAAGAGAGTGAGATGCCAGCTCCTTTCATTCAGTCAGTAGCTTCAATCATTTCTGGACGTTTTTCAATGGCGAAAATCAATGAATATTGTAAATGCACAAACAGTAATTTCTCCGCATTGCAAGGTGCAATTCTGAATTTTTTTGCTTTTTCCTGCTCCTCTTAGCATGATAAAGAAGATTCAAAGAGAGTGAGATGCCAGCTCCTTTCATTCAGTCAGTAGCTTCAATCATTTCTGGACGTTTTTCAATGGCAAAAATCAATGAATATTGTAAATGCACAAACAGTAATTTCTCCGCATTGCAAGGTGCAATTCTGAAATTTTTTGCTTTTTCCTGCTCCTCTTAGCATGATAAAGAAGATTCAAAGAGAGTGAGATGCCAGCTCCTTTCATTCAGTCAGTAGCTTCAATCATTTCTGGACGTTTTTCAACGGCAAAAATCAATGAATATTGTAAATGCACAAACAGTAATTTCTCCGCATTGCAAGGTGCAATTCTGAAATTTTTTGCTTTTTCCTGCTCCTCTTAGCATGATAAAGAAGATTCAAAGAGAGTGACATGCCAGCTCCTTTCATTCAGTCAGTAGCTTCAATCATTTCTGGTATATGAATAACATGATGTTTTTCAATGGCAAAAATCAATGAATATTGTAAATGCACAAACAGTAATTTCTCCGCATTGCAAGGTGCAATTCTGAAATTTTTTGCTTTTTCCTGCTCCTCTTAGCATGATAAAGAAGATTCAAAGAGAGTGAGATGCCAGCTCCTTTCATTCAGTCAGTAGCTTCAATCATTTCTGGACGTTTTTCAATGGCAAAAATCATTGAATATTGTAAATGCACAAACAGTAATTTCTCCGCATTGCAAGGTGCAATTCTGAAATTTTTTGCATTTTCCTGCTCCTCTTAGCATGATAAACAAGATTCAAAGAGAGTGAGATGCCAGCTCCTTTCATTCAGTCAGTAGCTTCAATCATTTCTGGACGTTTTTCAATGTCAAAAATCAATGAATATTGTAAATGCACAAACAGTAATTTCTCCGCATTGCAAGGTGCAATTCTGAAATTTTTTGCTTTTTCCTGCTCCTCTTAGCATGATAAAGAAGATTCAAAGAGAGTGAGATGCCAGCTCCTTTCATTCAGTCAGTAGCTTCAATCATTTCTGGACGTTTTTCAATGGCAAAAATCAATGAATATTGTAAATGCACAAACAGTAATTTCTCCGCATTGCAAGGTGCAATTCTGAAATTTTTTGCTTTTTCCTGCTCCTCTTAGCATGATAAACAAGATTCAAAGAGAGTGAGATGCCAGCTCCTTTCATTCAGTCAGTAGCTTCAATCATTTCTGGACGTTTTTCAATGGCAAAAATCAATGAATATTGTAAATGCACAAACAGTAATTTCTCCGCATTGCAAGGTGCAATTCTGAAATTTTTTGCTTTTTCCTGCTCCTCTTAGCATGATAAAGAAGATTCAAAGAGAGTGAGATGCCAGCTCCTTTCATTCAGTCAGTAGCTTCAATCATTTCTGGTATATGAATAACATGATGTTTTTCAATGGCAAAAATCAATGAATATTGTAAATGCACAAACAGTAATTTCTCCGCATTGCAAGGTGCAATTCTGAAATTTTTTGCTTTTTCCTGCTCCTCTTAGCATGATAAAGAAGATTCAAAGAGAGTGAGATGCCAGCTCCTTTCATTCAGTCAGTAGCTTCAATCATTTCTGGACGTTTTTCAATGGCAAAAATCAATGAATATTGTAAATGCACAAACAGTAATTTCTCCGCATTGCAAGGTGCAATTCTGAAATTTTTTGCTTTTTCCTGCTCCACTTAGCATGATAAACAAGATTCAAAGAGAGTGAGATGCCAGCTCCTTTCATTCAGTCAGTAGCTTCAATCATTTCTGGACGTTTTTCAATGGCAAAAATCAATGAATATTGTAAATGCACAAACAGTAATTTCTCCGCATTGCAAGGTGCAATTCTGAAATTTTTTGCTTTTTCCTGCTCCTCTTAGCATGATAAAGAAGATTCAAAGAGAGTGAGATGCCAGCTCCTTTCATTCAGTCAGTAGCTTCAAACATTTCTGGTATATGAATAACATGATGTTTTTCAATGGCAAAAATCAATGAATATTGTAAATGCACAAACAGTAATTTCTCCGCATTGCAAGGTGCAATTCTGAAATTTTTTGCTTTTTCCTGCTCCTCTTAGCATGATAAAGAAGATTCAAAGAGAGTGAGATGCCAGCTCCTTTCATTCAGTCAGTAGCTTCAATCATTTCTGGACGTTTTTCAATGGCAAAAATCAATGAATATTGTAAATGCACAAACAGTAATTTCTCCGCATTGCAAGGTGCAATTCTGAAATTTTTTGCTTTTTCCTGCTCCTCTTAGCATGATAAACAAGATTCAAAGAGAGTGAGATGCCAGCTCCTTTCATTCAGTCAGTAGCTTCAATCATTTCTGGACGTTTTTCAATGGCAAAAATCAATGAATATTGTAAATGCACAAACAGTAATTTCTCCGCATTGCAAGGTGCAATTCTGAAATTTTTTGCTTTTTCCTGCTCCTCTTAGCATGATAAAGAAGATTCAAAGAGAGTGAGATACCAGCTCCTTTCATTCAGTCAGTAGCTTCAATCATTTCTGGGCGTTTTTCAATGGCAAAAATCAATGAATATTGTAAATGCACAAACAGTAATTTCTCCGCATTGCAAGGTGCAATTCTGAAATTTTTTGCATTTTCCTGCTCCTCTTAGCATGATAAAGAAGATTCAAAGAGAGTGAGATGCCAGCTCCTTTCATTCAGTCAGTAGCTTCAAACATTTCTGGTATATGAATAACATGATGTTTTTCAAAAGCAAAAATCAATGAATATTGTAAATGCACAAACAGTAATTTCTCCGCATTGCAAGGTGCAATTCTGAAATTTTTTGGTTTTTCCTGCTCCTCTTAGCATGATAAAGAAGATTCAAAGAGAGTGAGATGCCAGCTCCTTTCATTCAGTCAGTAGCTTCAATCATTTCTGGACGTTTTTCAATGGCAAAAATCATTGAATATTGTAAATGCACAAACAGTAATTTCTCCGCATTGCAAGGTGCAATTCTGAAATTTTTTGCTTTTTCCTGCTCCTCTTAGCATGATAAAGAAGATTCAAAGAGAGTGAGATGCCAGCTCCTTTCATTCAGTCAGTAGCTTCAATCGTTTCTGGTATATGAATAACATGATGTTTTTCAATGGCAAAAATCAATGAATTTTGTAAATGCACAAACAGTAATTTCTCCGCAATGCAAGGTGCAATTCTGAAATTTTTTGCTTTTTCCTGCTCCTCTTAGCATGATAAAGAAGATTCAAAGAGAGTGAGATGCCAGCTCCTTTCATTCAGTCAGTAGCTTCAATCATTTCTGGACGTTTTTCAATGGCAAAAATCAATGAATATTGTAAATGCACAAACAGTAATTTCTCTGCATTGCAAGGTGCAATTCTGAAATTTTTTGCTTTTTCCTGCTCCTCTTAGCATGATAAACAAGATTCAAAGAGAGTGAGATGCCAGCTCCTTTCATTCAGTCAGTAGCTTCAATCATTTCTGGACGTTTTTCAATGGCGAAAATCAATGAATATTGTAAATGCACAAACAGTAATTTCTCCGCATTGCAAGGTGCAATTCTGAAATTTTTTGCTTTTTCCTGCTCCTCTTAGCATGATAAAGAAGATTCAAAGAGAGTGAGATGCCAGCTCCTTTCATTCAGTCAGTAGCTTCAATCATTTCTGGACGTTTTTCAATGGCAAAAATCAATGAATATTGTAAATGCACAAACAGTAATTTCTCCGCATTGCAAGGTGCAATTCTGAAATTTTTTGCTTTTTCCTGCTCCTCTTAGCATGATAAAGAAGATTCAAAGAGAGTGAGATGCCAGCTCCTTTCATTCAGTCAGTAGCTTCAATCATTTCTGGACGTTTTTCAACGGCAAAAATCAATGAATATTGTAAATGCACAAACAGTAATTTCTCCGCATTGCAAGGTGCAATTCTGAAATTTTTTGCTTTTTCCTGCTCCTCTTAGCATGATAAAGAAGATTCAAAGAGAGTGACATGCCAGCTCCTTTCATTCAGTCAGTAGCTTCAATCATTTCTGGTATATGAATAACATGATGTTTTTCAATGGCAAAAATCAATGAATATTGTAAATGCACAAACAGTAATTTCTCCGCATTGCAAGGTGCAATTCTGAAATTTTTTGCTTTTTCCTGCTCCTCTTAGCATGATAAAGAAGATTCAAAGAGAGTGAGATGCCAGCTCCTTTCATTCAGTCAGTAGCTTCAATCATTTCTGGACGTTTTTCAATGGCAAAAATCATTGAATATTGTAAATGCACAAACAGTAATTTCTCCGCATTGCAAGGTGCAATTCTGAAATTTTTTGCATTTTCCTGCTCCTCTTAGCATGATAAACAAGATTCAAAGAGAGTGAGATGCCAGCTCCTTTCATTCAGTCAGTAGCTTCAATCAATTCTGGACGTTTTTCAATGTCAAAAATCAATGAATATTGTAAATGCACAAACAGTAATTTCTCCGCATTGCAAGGTGCAATTCTGAAATTTTTTGCTTTTTCCTGCTCCTCTTAGCATGATAAAGAAGATTCAAAGAGAGTGAGATGCCAGCTCCTTTCATTCAGTCAGTAGCTTCAATCATTTCTGGACGTTTTTCAATGGCAAAAATCAATGAATATTGTAAATGCACAAACAGTAATTTCTCCGCATTGCAAGGTGCAATTCTGAAATTTTTTGCTTTTTCCTGCTCCTCTTAGCATGATAAACAAGATTCAAAGAGAGTGAGATGCCAGCTCCTTTCATTCAGTCAGTAGCTTCAATCATTTCTGGACGTTTTTCAATGGCAAAAATCAATGAATATTGTAAATGCACAAACAGTAATTTCTCCGCATTGCAAGGTGCAATTCTGAAATTTTTTGCTTTTTCCTGCTCCTCTTAGCATGATAAAGAAGATTCAAAGAGAGTGAGATGCCAACTCCTTTCATTCAGTCAGTAGCTTCAAACATTTCTGGTATATGAATAACATGATGTTTTTCAATGGCAAAAATCAATGAATATTGTAAATGCACAAACAGTAATTTCTCCGCATTGCAAGGTGCAATTCTGAAATTTTTTGCTTTTTCCTGCTCCTCTTAGCATGATAAACAAGATTCAAAGAGAGTGAGATGCCAGCTCCTTTCATTCAGTCAGTAGCTTCAATCATTTCTGGACGTTTTTCAATGGCAAAAATCAATGAATATTGTAAATGCACAAACAGTAATTTCTCCGCATTGCAAGGTGCAATTCTGAAATTTTTTGCTTTTTCCTGCTCCTCTTAGCATGATAAAGAAGATTCAAAGAGAGTGAGATGCCAGCTCCTTTCATTCAGTCAGTAGCTTCAATCATTTCTGGACGTTTTTCAATGGCAAAAATCAATGAATATTGTAAATGCACAAACAGTAATTTCTCCGCATTGCAAGGTGCAATTCTGAAATTTTTTGCTTTTTCCTGCTCCTCTTAGCATGATAAACAAGATTCAAAGAGATTGAGATGCCAGCTCCTTTCATTCAGTCAGTAGCTTCAATCATTTCTGGACGTTTTTCAATGGCAAAAATCAATGAATATTGTAAATGCACAAACAGTAATTTCTCCGCATTGCAAGGTGCAATTCTGAAATTTTTTGCTTTTTCCTGCTCCTCTTAGAATGATAAAGAAGATTCAAAGAGAGTGAGATGCCAGCTCCTTTCATTCAGTCAGTAGCTTCAAACATTTCTGGTATATGAATAACATGATGTTTTTCAATGGCAAAAATCAATGAATATTGTAAATGCACAAACAGTAATTTCTCCGCATTGCAAGGTGCAATTCTGAAATTTTTTACCTTTTCCTGCTCCTCTTAGCATGATAAAGAAGATTCAAAGAGAGTGAGATGCCAGCTCCTTTCATTCAGTCAGTAGCTTCAATCATTTCTGGACGTTTTTCAATGGCAAAAATCAATGAATATTGTAAATGCACAAACAGTAATTTCTCCGCATTGCAAGGTGCAATTCTGAAATTTTTTGCTTTTTCCTGCTCCTCTTAGCATGATAAAGAAGATTCAAAGAGAGTGAGATGCCAGCTCCTTTCATTCAGTCAGTAGCTTCAATCATTTCTGGACGTTTTTCAATGGCAAAAATCAATGAATATTGTAAATGCACAAACAGTAATTTCTCCGCATTGCAAGGTGCAATTCTGAAATTTTTTGCTTTTTCCTGCTCCTCTTAGCATGATAAAGAAGATTCAAAGAGAGTGAGATGCCAGCTCCTTTCATTCAGTCAGTAGCTTCAAACATTTCTGGCATATGAATAACATGATGTTTTTCAATGGCAAAAATCAATGAATATTGTAAATGCACAAACAGTAATTTCTCCGCATTGCAAGGTGCAATTCTGAAATTTTTTGCTTTTTCCTGCTCCTCTTAGCATGATAAAGAAGATTCAAAGAGAGTGAGATGCCAACTCCTTTCATTCAGTCAGTAGCTTCAAACATTTCTGGTATATGAATAACATGATGTTTTTCAATGGCAAAAATCAATGAATATTGTAAATGCACAAACAGTAATTTCTCCGCATTGCAAGGTGCAATTCTGAAATTTTTTGCTTTTTCCTGCTCCTCTTAGCATGATAAACAAGATTCAAAGAGAGTGAGATGCCAGCTCCTTTCATTCAGTCAGTAGCTTCAATCATTTCTGGACGTTTTTCAATGGCAAAAATCAATGAATATTGTAAATGCACAAACAGTAATTTCTCTGCATTGCAAGGTGCAATTCTGAAATTTTTTGCTTTTTCCTGCTCCTCTTAGCATGATAAAGAAGATTCAAAGAGAGTGAGATGCCAGCTCCTTTCATTCAGTCAGTAGCTTCAATCATTTCTGGACGTTTTTCAATGGCAAAAATCAATGAATATTGTAAATGCACAAACAGTAATTTCTCCGCATTGCAAGGTGCAATTCTGAAATTTTTTGCTTTTTCCTGCTCCTCTTAGCATGATAAACAAGATTCAAAGAGATTGAGATGCCAGCTCCTTTCATTCAGTCAGTAGCTTCAATCATTTCTGGACGTTTTTCAATGGCAAAAATCAATGAATATTGTAAATGCACAAACAGTAATTTCTCCGCATTGCAAGGTGCAATTCTGAAATTTTTTGCTTTTTCCTGCTCCTCTTAGAATGATAAAGAAGATTCAAAGAGAGTGAGATGCCAGCTCCTTTCATTCAGTCAGTAGCTTCAAACATTTCTGGTATATGAATAACATGATGTTTTTCAATGGCAAAAATCAATGAATATTGTAAATGCACAAACAGTAATTTCTCCGCATTGCAAGGTGCAATTCTGAAATTTTTTACCTTTTCCTGCTCCTCTTAGCATGATAAAGAAGATTCAAAGAGAGTGAGATGCCAGCTCCTTTCATTCAGTCAGTAGCTTCAATCATTTCTGGACGTTTTTCAATGGCAAAAATCAATGAATATTGTAAATGCACAAACAGTAATTTCTCCGCATTGCAAGGTGCAATTCTGAAATTTTTTGCTTTTTCCTGCTCCTCTTAGCATGATAAAGAAGATTCAAAGAGAGTGAGATGCCAGCTCCTTTCATTCAGTCAGTAGCTTCAATCATTTCTGGACGTTTTTCAATGGCAAAAATCAATGAATATTGTAAATGCACAAACAGTAATTTCTCCGCATTGCAAGGTGCAATTCTGAAATTTTTTGCTTTTTCCTGCTCCTCTTAGCATGATAAAGAAGATTCAAAGAGAGTGAGATGCCAGCTCCTTTCATTCAGTCAGTAGCTTCAAACATTTCTGGCATATGAATAACATGATGTTTTTCAATGGCAAAAATCAATGAATATTGTAAATACACAAACAGTAATTTCTCCGCATTGCAAGGTGCAATTCTGAAATTTTTTGCTTTTTCCTGCTCCTCTTAGCATGATAAAGAAGATTCAAAGAGAGTGAGATGCCAGCTCCTTTCATTCAGTCAGTAGCTTCAATCATTTCTGGACGTTTTTCAATGGCAAAAATCAATGAATATTGTAAATGCACAAACAGTAATTTCTCCGCATTGCAAGGTGCAATTCTGAAATTTTTTGCTTTTTCCTGCTCCTCTTAGCATGATAAAGAAGATTCAAAGAGAGTGAGATGCCAGCTCCTTTCATTCAGTCAGTAGCTTCAAACATTTCTGGTATATGAATAACATGATGTTTTTCAATGGCAAAAATCAATGAATATTGTAAATGCACAAACAGTAATTTCTCCGCATTGCAAGGTGCAATTCTGAAATTTTTTGCTTTTTCCTGCTCCTCTTAGCATGATAAAGAAGATTCAAAGAGAGTGAGATGCCAGCTCCTTTCATTCAGTCAGTAGCTTCAATCATTTCTGGACGTTTTTCAATGGCAAAAATCAATGAATATTGTAAATGCACAAACAGTAATTTCTCCGCATTGCAAGGTGCAATTCTGAAATTTTTTGCTTTTTCCTGCTAATCTTAGCATGATAAAGAAGATTCAAAGAGAGTAAGATGCCAGCTCCTTTCATTCAGTCAGTAGCTTCAAACATTTCTGGTATATGAATAACATGATGTTTTTCAATGGCAAAAATCAATGAATATTGTAAATGCACAAACAGTAATTTCTCCGCATTGCAAGGTGCAATTCTGAATTTTTTTGCTTTTTCCTGCTCCTCTTAGCATGATAAAGAAGATTCAAAGAGAGTGAGATGCCAGCTCCTTTCATTCAGTCAGTAGATTCAATCATTTCTGGTATATGAATAACATGATGTTTTTCAATGGCAAAAATCAATGAATATTGTAAATGCACAAACAGTAATTTCTCCGCATTGCAACGTGCAATTCTGAAATTTTTTGCTTTTTCCTGCTCCTCTTAGCATGATAAAGAAGATTCAAAGAGAGTGAGATGCCAGCTCCTTTCATTCAGTCAGTAGCTTCAATCATTTCTGGACGTTTTTCAATGGCAAAAATCATTGAATGTTGTAAATGCACAAACAGTAATTTCTCCGCATTGCAAGGTGCAATTCTGAAATTTTTTGCTTTTTCCTGCTCCTCTTAGCATGATAAACAAGATTAAAAGAGAGTGAGATGCCAGCTCCTTTCATTCAGTCAGTAGCTTCAATCATTTCTGGACGTTTTTCAATGGCAAAAATCAATGAATATTGTAAATGCACAAACAGTAATCTCTCCGCATTGCAAGGTGCAATTCTGAAATTTTTTGCTTTTTCCTGCTCCTCTTAGCATGATAAAGAAGATTCAAAGAGAGTGAGATGCCAGCTCCTTTCATTCAGTCAGTAGCTTCAATCATTTCTGGACGTTTTTCAATGGCAAAAATCAATGAATATTGTAAATGCACAAACAGTAATTTCTCCGCATTGCAAGGTGCAATTCTGAAATTTTTTGCTTTTTCCTGCTCCTCTTAGCATTATAAACAAGATTCAAAGAGAGTGAGATGCCAGCTCCTTTCATTCAGTCAGTAGCTTCAATCATTTCTGGACGTTTTTCAATGGCAAAAATCAATGAATATTGTAAATGCACAAACAGTAATTTCTCCGCATTGCAAGGTGCAATTCTGAAATTTTTTGCTTTTTCCTGCTCCTCTTAGCATGATAAAGAAGATTCAAAGAGAGTGAGATGCCAGCTCCTTTCATTCAGTCAGTAGCTTCAAACATTTCTGGTATATGAATAACATGATGTTTTTCAATGGCAAAAATCAATGAATATTGTAAATGCACAAACAGTAATTTCTCCGCATTGCAAGGTGCAATTCTGACATTTTTTGCTTTTTCCTGCTCCTCTTAGCATGATAAAGAAGATTCAAAGAGAGTGAGATGCCAGCTCCTTTCATTCAGTCAGTAGCTTCAATCATTTCTGGACGTTTTTCAATGGCAAAAATCAATGAATATTGTAAATGCACAAACAGTAATTTCTCCGCATTGCAAGGTGCAATTCTGAAATTTTTTGCTTTTTCCTGCTCCTCTTAGCATGATAAAGAAGATTCAAAGAGAGTGAGATGCCAGCTCCTTTCATTCAGTCAGTAACTTCAATCATTTCTGGACGTTTTTCAATGGCAAAAATCAATGAATATTGTAAATGCACAAACAGTAATTTCTCCGCATTGCAAGGTGCAATTCTGAAATTTTTTGCTTTTTCCTGCTCCTCTTAGCATGATAAAGAAGATTCAAAGAGAGTGAGATGCCAGCTCCTTTCATTCAGTCAGTAGCTTCAATCATTTCTGGACGTTTTTCAATGGCAAAAATCAATGAATATTGTAAATGCACAAACAGTAATTTCTCCGCATTGCAAGGTGCAATTCTGAAATTTTTTGCTTTTTCCTGCTCCTCTTAGCATGATAAACAAGATTCAATGAGAGTGAGATGCCAGCTCCTTTCATTCAGTCAGTAGCTTCAATCATTTCTGGACGTTTTTCAATGGCAAAAATCAATGAATATTGTAAATGCACAAACAGTAATTTCTCCGCATTGCAAGGTGCAATTCTGAAATTTTTTGCTTTTTCCTGCTCCTCTTAGCATGATAAAGAAGATTCAAAGAGAGTGAGATGCCAGCTCCTTTCATTCAGTCAGTAGCTTCAAACATTTCTGGTATATGAATAACATGATGTTTTTCAATGGCAAAAATCAATGAATATTGTAAATGCACAAACAGTAATTTCTCCGCATTGCAAGGTGCAATTCTGAAATTTTTTGCTTTTTCCTGCTCCTCTTAGCATGATAAAGAAGATTCAAAGAGAGTGAGATGCCAGCTCCTTTCATTCAGTCAGTAGCTTCAAACATTTCTGGTATATGAATAACATGATGTTTTTCAATGGCAAAAATCAATGAATATTGTAAATGCACAAACAGTAATTTCTCCGCATTGCAAGGTGCAATTCTGAAATTTTTTGCTTTTTCCTGCTCCTCTTAGCATGATAAAGAAGATTCAAAGAGAGTGAGATGCCAGCTCCTTTCATTCAGTCAGTAGCTTCAATCATTTCTGGACGTTTTTCAATGGCAAAAATCAATGAATATTGTAAATGCACAAACAGTAATTTCTCCGCATTGCAAGGTGCAATTCTGAAATTTTTTGCTTTTTCCTGCTCCTCTTAGCATGATAAAGAAGATTCAAAGAGAGTGAGATGCCAGCTCCTTTCATTCAGTCAGTAGCTTCAATCATTTCTGGACGTTTTTCAATGGCAAAAATCAATGAATATTGTAAATGCACAAACAGTAATTTCTCCGCATTGCAAGGTGCAATTCTGAAATTTTTTGCTTTTTCCTGCTCCTCTTAGCATGATAAAGAAGATTCAAAGAGTGAGATGCCAGCTCCTTTCATTCAGTCAGTAGCTTCAATCATTTCTGGACGATTTTCAATGGCAAAAATCTATGAATATTGTAAATGCACAAACAGTAATTTCTCCGCATTGCAAGGTGCAATTCTGAAATTTTTTGCTTTTTCCTGCTCCTCTTAGCATGATAAACAAGATTCAATGAGAGTGAGATGCCAGCTCCTTTCATTCAGTCAGTAGCTTCAATCATTTCTGGACGTTTTTCAATGGCAAAAATCAATGAATATTGTAAATGCACAAACAGTAATTTCTCCGCATTGCAAGGTGCAATTCTGAAATTTTTTGCTTTTTCCTGCTCCTCTTAGCATGATAAAGAAGATTCAAAGAGAGTGAGATGCCAGCTCCTTTCATTCAGTCAGTAGCTTCAAACATTTCTGGTATATGAATAACATGATGTTTTTCAATGGCAAAAATCAATGAATATTGTAAATGCACAAACAGTAATTTCTCCGCATTGCAAGGTGCAATTCTGAAATTTTTTGCTTTTTCCTGCTCCTCTTAGCATGATAAAGAAGATTCAAAGAGAGTGAGATGCCAGCTCCTTTCATTCAGTCAGTAGCTTCAAACATTTCTGGTATATGAATAACATGATGTTTTTCAATGGCAAAAATCAATGAATATTGTAAATGCACAAACAGTAATTTCTCCGCATTGCAAGGTGCAATTCTGAAATTTTTTGCTTTTTCCTGCTCCTCTTAGCATGATAAAGAAGATTCAAAGAGAGTGAGATGCCAGCTCCTTTCATTCAGTCAGTAGCTTCAATCATTTCTGGACGTTTTTCAATGGCAAAAATCAATGAATATTGTAAATGCACAAACAGTAATTTCTCCGCATTGCAAGATGCAATTCTGAAATTTTTTGCTTTTTCCTGCTCCTCTTAGCATGATAAAGAAGATTCAAAGAGAGTGAGATGCCAGCTCCTTTCATTCAGTCAGTAGCTTCAATCATTTCTGGACGTTTTTCAATGGCAAAAATCAATGAATATTGTAAATGCACAAACAGTAATTTCTCCGCATTGCAAGGTGCAATTCTGAAATTTTTTGCTTTTTCCTGCTCCTCTTAGCATGATAAAGAAGATTCAAAGAGAGTGAGATGCCAGCTCCTTTCATTCAGTCAGTAGCTTCAATCATTTCTGGACGTTTTTCAATGGCAAAAATCATTGAATATTGTAAATGCACAAACAGTAATTTCTCCGCATTGCAAGGTGCAATTCTGAAATTTTTTGCTTTTTCCTGCTCCTCTTAGCATGATAAACAAGATTCTAAGAGAGTGAGATGCCAGCTCCTTTCATTCAGTCAGTAGCTTCAATCATTTCTGGACTTTTTTTAATGGCAAAAATCAATGAATATTGTAAATGCACAAACAGTAATTTCTCCGCATTGCAAGGTGCAATTCTGAAATTTTTTGCTTTTTCCTGCTCCTCTTAGCATGATAAAGAAGATTCAAAGAGAGTGAGATGCCAGCTCCTTTCATTCAGTCAGTAGCTTCAATCATTTCTGGACGTTTTTCAATGGCAAAAATCAATGAATATTGTAAATGCACAAACAGTAATTTCTCCGCATTGCAAGGTGCAATTCTGAAATTTTTTGCTTTGTCCTGCTCCTCTTAGCATGATAAACAAGATTCAAAGAGAGTGAGATGCCAGCTCCTTTCATTCAGTCAGTAGCTTCAATCATTTCTGGACGTTTTTCAATGGCAAAAATCAATGAATATTGTAAATGCACAAACAGTAATTTCTCCGCATTGCAAGTTGCAATTCTGAAATTTTTTGCTTTTTCCTGCTCCTCTTAGCATGATAAAGAAGATTCAAAGAGAGTGAGATGCCAGCTCCTTTCATTCAGTCAGTAACTTCAAACATTTCTGGTATATGAATAACATGATGTTTTTCAATGGCAAAAATCAATGAATATTGTAAATGCACACACAGTAATTTCTCCGCATTGCAAGGTGCAATTCTGAAATTTTTTGCTTTTTCCTGCTCCTCTTAGCATGATAAAGAAGATTCAAAGAGAGTGAGATGCCAGCTCCTTTCATTCAGTCAGTAGCTTCAATCATTTCTGGACGTTTTTCAATGGCAAAAATCAATGAATATTGTAAATGCACAAACAGTAATTTCTCCGCATTGCAAGGTGCAATTCTGAAATTTTTTAATTTTTCCTGCTCCTCTTAGCATGATAAAGAAGATTCAAAGAGAGTGAGATGCCAGCTCCTTTCATTCAGTCAGTAGCTTCAAACATTTCTGGTATATGAATAACATGATGTTTTTCAATGGCAAAAATCAATGAATATTGTAAATGCACAAACAGTAATTTCTCCGCATTGCAAGGTGCAATTCTGAAATTTTTTGCTTTTTCCTGCTCCTCTTAGCATGATAAAGAAGATTCAAAGAGAGTGAGATGCCAGCTCCTTTCATTCAGTCAGTAGCTTCAATCATTTCTGGACGTTTTTCAATGGCAAAAATCAATGAATATTGTAAATGCACAAACAGTAATTTCTACGCATTGCAAGGTGCAATTCTGAAATTTTTTGCTTTTTCCTGCTCCTCTTAGCATGATAAAGAAGATTCAAAGAGAGTGAGATGCCAGCTCCTTTCATTCAGTCAGTAGCTTCAAACATTTCTGGTATATGAATAACATGATGTTTTTCAATGGCAAAAATCAATGAATATTGTAAATGCACAAACAGTAATTTCTCCGCATTGCAAGGTGCAATTCTGAAATTTTTTGCTTTTTCCTGCTCCTCTTAGCATGATAAAGAAGATTCAAAGAGAGTGAGATGCCAGCTCCTTTCATTCAGTCAGTAGCTTCAATCATTTCTGGTATATGAATAACATGATGTTTTTCAATGGCAAAAATCAATGAATATTGTAAATGCACAAACAGTAATTTCTCCGCATTGCAAGCTGCAATTCTGAAATTTTTTGCTTTTTCCTGCTCCTCTTAGCATGATAAAGAAGATTCAAAGAGAGTGAGATGCCAGCTCCTTTCATTCAGTCAGTAGCTTCAATCATTTCTGGACGTTTTTCAATGGCAAAAATCAATGAATATTGTAAATGCACAAACAGTAATTTCTCCGCATTGCAAGGTGCAATTCTGAAAATTTTTGCTTTTTCCTGCTCCTCTTAGCATGATAAAGAAGATTCAAAGAGAGTGAGATGCCAGCTCCTTTCATTCAGTCAGTAGCTTCAATCATTTCTGGACGTTTTTCAATGGCAAAAATCAATGAATATTGTAAATGCACAAACAGTAATTTCTCCGCATTGCAAGGTGCAATTCTGAAATTTTTTGCTTTTTCCTGCTCCTCTTAGCATGATAAAGAAGATTCAAAGAGAGTGAGATGCCAGCTCCTTTCATTCAGTCAGTAGCTTCAAACATTTCTGGTATATGAATAACATGATGTTTTTCAATGGCAAAAATCAATGAATATTGTAAATGCACAAACAGTAATTTCTCCGCATTTCAAGGTGCAATTCTGAAATTTTTTGCTTTTTCCCGCTCCTCTTAGCATGATAAAGAAGATTCAAAGAGAGTGAGATGCCAGCTCCTTTCATTCAGTCAGTAGCTTCAATCATTTCTGGACGTTTTTCAATGGCAAAAATCAATGAATATTGTAAATGCACAAACAGTAATTTCTCCGCATTGCAAGGTGCAATTCTGAAATTTTTTGCTTTTTCCTGCTCCTCTTAGCATGATAAAGAAGATTCAAAGAGAGTGAGATGCCAGCTCCTTTCATTCAGTCAGTAGCTTCAATCATTTCTGGACGTTTTTCAATGGCAAAAATCAATGAATATTGTAAATGCACAAACAGTAATTTCTACGCATTGCAAGGTGCAATTCTGAAATTTTTTGCTTTTTCCTGCTCCTCTTAGCATGATAAAGAAGATTCAAAGAGAGTGAGATGCCAGCTCCTTTCATTCAGTCAGTAGCTTCAAACATTTCTGGTATATGAATAACATGATGTTTTTCAATGGCAAAAATCAATGAATATTGTAAATGCACAAACAGTAATTTCTCCGCATTGCAAGGTGCAATTCTGAAATTTTTTGCTTTTTCCTGCTCCTCTTAGCATGATAAAGAAGATTCAAAGAGAGTGAGATGCCAGCTCCTTTCATTCAGTCAGTAGCTTCAATCATTTCTGGTATATGAATAACATGATGTTTTTCAATGGCAAAAATCAATGAATATTGTAAATGCACAAACAGTAATTTCTCCGCATTGCAAGCTGCAATTCTGAAATTTTTTGCTTTTTCCTGCTCCTCTTAGCATGATAAAGAAGATTCAAAGAGAGTGAGATGCCAGCTCCTTTCATTCAGTCAGTAGCTTCAATCATTTCTGGACGTTTTTCAATGGCAAAAATCAATGAATATTGTAAATGCACAAACAGTAATTTCTCCGCATTGCAAGGTGCAATTCTGAAAATTTTTGCTTTTTCCTGCTCCTCTTAGCATGATAAAGAAGATTCAAAGAGAGTGAGATGCCAGCTCCTTTCATTCAGTCAGTAGCTTCAATCATTTCTGGACGTTTTTCAATGGCAAAAATCAATGAATATTGTAAATGCACAAACAGTAATTTCTCCGCATTGCAAGGTGCAATTCTGAAATTTTTTGCTTTTTCCTGCTCCTCTTAGCATGATAAAGAAGATTCAAAGAGAGTGAGATGCCAGCTCCTTTCATTCAGTCAGTAGCTTCAAACATTTCTGGTATATGAATAACATGATGTTTTTCAATGGCAAAAATCAATGAATATTGTAAATGCACAAACAGTAATTTCTCCGCATTTCAAGGTGCAATTCTGAAATTTTTTGCTTTTTCCCGCTCCTCTTAGCATGATAAAGAAGATTCAAAGAGAGTGAGATGCCAGCTCCTTTCATTCAGTCAGTAGCTTCAATCATTTCTGGACGTTTTTCAATGGCAAAAATCAATGAATATTGTAAATGCACAAACAGTAATTTCTCCGCATTGCAAGGTGCAATTCTGAAATTTTTTGCTTTTTCCTGCTCCTCTTAGCATGATAAAGAAGATTCAAAGAGAGTGAGATGCCAGCTCCTTTCATTCAGTCAGTAGCTTCAATCATTTCTGGACGTTTTTCAATGGCAAAAATCAATGAATATTGTAAATGCACAAACAGTAATTTCTCCGCATTGCAAGGTGCAATTCTGAAATTTTTTGCTTTTTCCTGCTCCTCTTAGCATGATAAAGAAGATTCAAAGAGAGTGAGATGCCATCTCCTTTCATTCAGTCAGTAGCTTCAATCATTTCAGGACGTTTTTCAATGGCAAAAATCAATGAATATTGTAAATGCACAAACAGTAATTTCTCCGCATTGCAAGGTGCAATTCTGAAATTTTTTGCTTTTTCCTGCTCCTCTTAGCATGATAAACAAGATTCAATGAGAGTGAGATGCCAGCTCCTTTCATTCAGTCAGTAGCTTCAATCATTTCTGGACGTTTTTCAATGGCAAAAATCAATGAATATTGTAAATGCACAAACAGTAATTTCTCCGCATTGCAAGGTGCAATTCTGAAATTTTTTGCTTTTTCCTGCTCCTCTTAGCATGATAAAGAAGATTCAAAGAGAGTGAGATGCCAGCTCCTTTCATTCAGTCAGTAGCTTCAATCATTTCTGGACGTTTTTCAATGGCAAAAATCAATGAATATTGTAAATGCACAAACAGTAATTTCTCCGCATTGCAAGGTGCAATTCTGAAATTTTTTGCTTTTTCCTGCTCCTCTTAGCATGATAAAGAAGATTCAAAGAGAGTGAGATGCCAGCTCCTTTCATTCAGTCAGTAGCTTCAATCATTTCTGGACGTTTTTCAATGGCAAAAATCAATGAATATTGTAAATGCACAAACAGTAATTTCTCCGCATTGCAAGGTGCAATTCTGAAATTTTTTGCTTTTTCCTGCTCCTCTTAGCATGATAAACAAGATTCAATGAGAGTGAGATGCCAGCTCCTTTCATTCAGTCAGTAGCTTCAATCATTTCTGGACGTTTTTCAATGGCAAAAATCAATGAATATTGTAAATGCACAAACAGTAATTTCTCCGCATTGCAAGGTGCAATTCTGAAATTTTTTGCTTTTTCCTGCTCCTCTTAGCATGATAAAGAAGATTCAAAGAGAGTGAGATGCCAGCTCCTTTCATTCAGTCAGTAGCTTCAAACATTTCTGGTATATGAATAACATGATGTTTTTCAATGGCAAAAATCAATGAATATTGTAAATGCACAAACAGTAATTTCTCCGCATTGCAAGGTGCAATTCTGAAATTTTTTGCTTTTTCCTGCTCCTCTTAGCATGATAAAGAAGATTCAAAGAGAGTGAGATGCCAGCTCCTTTCATTCAGTCAGTAGCTTCAAACATTTCTGGTATATAAATAACATGATGTTTTTCAATGGCAAAAATCAATGAATATTGTAAATGCACAAACAGTAATTTCTCCGCATTGCAAGGTGCAATTCTGAAATTTTTTGCTTTTTCCTGCTCCTCTTAGCATGATAAAGAAGATTCAAAGAGAGTGAGATGCCAGCTCCTTTCATTCAGTCAGTAGCTTCAATCATTTCTGGACGTTTTTCAATGGCAAAAATCAATGAATATTGTAAATGCACAAACAGTAATTTCTCCGCATTGCAAGGTGCAATTCTGAAATTTTTTGCTTTTTCCTGCTCCTCTTAGCATGATAAACAAGATTCAAAGAGAGTGAGATGCCAGCTCCTTTCATTCAGTCAGTAGCTTCAATCATTTCTGGACGTTTTTCAATGGCAAAAATCAATGAATATTGTAAATGCACAAACAGTAATTTCTCCGCATTGCAAGGTGCAATTCTGAAATTTTTTGCTTTTTCCTGCTCCTCTTAGCATGATAAAGAAGATTCAAAGAGAGTGAGATGCCAGCTCCTTTCATTCAGTCAGTAGCTTCAAACATTTCTGGTATATGAATAACATGATGTTTTTCAATGGCAAAAATCAATGAATATTGTAAATGCACAAACAGTAATTTCTCCGCATTGCAAGGTGCAATTCTGAAATTTTTTGCTTTTTCCTGCTCTTCTTAGCATGATAAAGAAGATTCAAAGAGAGTGAGATGCCAGCTCCTTTCATTCAGTCAGTAGCTTCAATCATTTCTGGACGTTTTTCAATGGGAAAAATCATTGAATATTGTAAATGCACAAACAGTAATTTCTCCGCATTGCAAGGTGCAATTCTGAAATTTTTTGCTTTTTCCTGCTCCTCTTAGCATGATAAAGAAGATTCAAAGAGAGTGAGATGCCAGCTCCTTTCATTCAGTCAGTAGCTTCAATCATTTCTGGACGTTTTTCAATGGCAAAAATCAATGAATATTGTAAATGCACAAACAGTAATTTCTCCGCATTGCAAGGTGCAATTCTGAAATTTTTTGCTTTTTTCTGCTCCTCTTAGCATGATAAAGAAGATTCAAAGAGAGTGAGATGCCAGCTCCTTTCATTCAGTCAGTAGCTTCAATCATTTCTGGACGTTTTTCAATGGCAAAAATCAATGAATATTGTAAATGCACAAACAGTAATTTCTCCGCATTGCAAGGTGCAATTCTGAAATTTTTTGCTTTTTCCTGCTCCTCTTAGCATGATAAAGAAGATTTAAAGAGAGTGAGATGCCAGCTCCTTTCATTCAGTCAGTAGCTTCAATCATTTCTGGACGTTTTTCAATGCCAAAAATCAATGAATATTGTAAATGCACAAACAGTAATTTCTCCGCATTGCAAGGTGCAATTCTGAAATTTTTTGCTTTTTCCTGCTCCTCTTAGCATGATAAACAAGATTCAAAGAGAGTGAGATGCCAGCTCCTTTCATTCAGTCAGTAGCTTCAATCATTTCTGGACGTTTTTCAATGGCTAAAATCAATGAATATTGTAAATGCACAAACAGTAATTTCTCCGCATTGCAAGGTGCAATTCTGAAATTTTTTGCTTTTTCCTGCTCCTCTTAGCATGATAAAGAAGATTCAAAGAGAGTGAGATGCCAGCTCCTTTCATTCAGTCAGTAGCTTAAAACATTTCTGGTATATGAATAAAATGATGTTTTTCAATGGCAAAAATCAATGAATATTGTGAATGCACAAACTAATTTCTCCGCATTGCAAGGTGCAATTCTGAAATTTTTTGCTTTTTCCTGCTCCTCTTAGCATGATAAAGAAGATTCAAAGAGAGTGAGATGCCAGCTCCTTTCATTCAGTCAGTAGCTTCAAACATTTCTGGTATATGAATAACATGATGTTTTTCAATGGCAAGAATCAATGAATATTGTAAATGCACAAACAGTAATTTCTCCGCATTGCAAGGTGCAATTCTGAAATTTTTTGCTTTTTCCTGCTCCTCTTAGCATGATAAAGAAGATTCAAAGAGAGTGAGATGCCAGCTCCTTTCATTCAGTCAGTAGCTTCAAACATTTCTGGTATATAAATAACATGATGTTTTTCAATGGCAAAAATCAATGAATATTGTAAATGCACAAACAGTAATTTCTCCGCATTGCAAGGTGCAATTCTGAAATTTTTTGCTTTTTCCTGCTCCTCTTAGCATGATAAAGAAGATTCAAAGAGAGTGAGATGCCAGCTCCTTTCATTCAGTCAGTAGCTTCAATCATTTCTGGACGTTTTTCAATGGCAAAAATCAATGAATATTGTAAATGCACAAACAGTAATTTCTCCGCATTGCAAGGTGCAATTCTGAAATTTTTTGCTTTTTCCTGCTCCTCTTAGCATGATAAACAAGATTCAAAGAGAGTGAGATGCCAGCTCCTTTCATTCAGTCAGTAGCTTCAATCATTTCTGGACGTTTTTCAATGGCAAAAATCAATGAATATTGTAAATGCACAAACAGTAATTTCTCCGCATTGCAAGGTGCAATTCTGAAATTTTTTGCTTTTTCCTGCTCCTCTTAGCATGATAAAGAAGATTCAAAGAGAGTGAGATGCCAGCTCCTTTCATTCAGTCAGTAGCTTCAAACATTTCTGGTATATGAATAACATGATGTTTTTCAATGGCAAAAATCAATGAATATTGTAAATGCACAAACAGTAATTTCTCCGCATTGCAAGGTGCAATTCTGAAATTTTTTGCTTTTTCCTGCTCCTCTTAGCATGATAAAGAAGATTCAAAGAGAGTGAGATGCCAGTTCCTTTCATTCAGTCAGTAGCTTCAATCATTTCTGGACGTTTTTCAATGGGAAAAATCATTGAATATTGTAAATGCACAAACAGTAATTTCTCCGCATTGCAAGGTGCAATTCTGAAATTTTTTGCTTTTTCCTGCTCCTCTTAGCATGATAAAGAAGATTCAAAGAGAGTGAGATGCCAGCTCCTTTCATTCAGTCAGTAGCTTCAATCATTTCTGGACGTTTTTCAATGGCAAAAATCAATGAATATTGTAAATGCACAAACAGTAATTTCTCCGCATTGCAAGGTGCAATTCTGAAATTTTTTGCTTTTTTCTGCTCCTCTTAGCATGATAAAGAAGATTCAAAGAGAGTGAGATGCCAGCTCCTTTCATTCAGTCAGTAGCTTCAATCATTTCTGGACGTTTTTCAATGGCAAAAATCAATGAATATTGTAAATGCACAAACAGTAATTTCTCCGCATTGCAAGGTGCAATTCTGAAATTTTTTGCTTTTTCCTGCTCCTCTTAGCATGATAAAGAAGATTTAAAGAGAGTGAGATGCCAGCTCCTTTCATTCAGTCAGTAGCTTCAATCATTTCTGGACGTTTTTCAATGCCAAAAATCAATGAATATTGTAAAATCACAAACAGTAATTTCTCCGCATTGCAAGGTGCAATTCTGAAATTTTTTGCTTTTTCCTGCTCCTCTTAGCATGATAAACAAGATTCAAAGAGAGTGAGATGCCAGCTCCTTTCATTCAGTCAGTAGCTTCAATCATTTCTGGACGTTTTTCAATGGCTAAAATCAATGAATATTGTAAATGCACAAACAGTAATTTCTCCGCATTGCAAGGTGCAATTCTGAAATTTTTTGCTTTTTCCTGCTCCTCTTAGCATGATAAAGAAGATTCAAAGAGAGTGAGATGCCAGCTCCTTTCATTCAGTCAGTAGCTTCAAACATTTCTGGTATATGAATAAAATGATGTTTTTCAATGGCAAAAATCAATGAATATTGTGAATGCACAAACTAATTTCTCCGCATTGCAAGGTGCAATTCTGAAATTTTTTGCTTTTTCCTGCTCCTCTTAGCATGATAAAGAAGATTCAAAGAGAGTGAGATGCCAGCTCCTTTCATTCAGTCAGTAGCTTCAAACATTTCTGGTATATGAATAACATGATGTTTTTCAATGGCAAAAATCATTGAATATTGTAAATGCACAAACAGTAATTTCTCCGCATTGCAAGGTGCAATTCTGAAATTTTTTGCTCTTTCCTGCTCCTCTTAGCATGATAAAGAAGATTCAAAGAGAGTGAGATGCCAGCTCCTTTCATTCAGTCAGTAGCTTCAATCATTTCTGGACGTTTTTCAATGGCAAAAATCAATGAATATTGTAAATGCACAAACAGTAATTTCTCCGCATTGCAAGGTGCAATTCTGAAATTTTTTGCTTTTTCCTGCTCCTCTTAGCATGATAAACAAGATTCAAAGAGAGTGAGATGCCAGCTCCTTTCATTCAGTCAGTAGCTTCAATCATTTCTGGACGTTTTTCAATGGCAAAAATCATTGAATATTGTAAATGCACAAACAGTAATTTCTCCGCATTGCAAGGTGCAATTCTGAAATTTTTTGCTTTTTCCTGCTCCTCTTAGCATGATAAAGAAGATTCAAAGAGAGTGAGATGCCAGCTCCTTTGATTCAGTCAGTAGCTTCAATCATTTCTGGACGTTTTTTAATGGCAAAAATCAATGAATATTGTAAATGCACAAACAGTAATTTCTCCGCATTGCAAGGTGCAATTCTGAAATTTTTTGCTTTTTCCTGCTCCTCTTAGCATGATAAAGAAGATTCAAAGAAAGTTAGATGCCAGCTCCTTTCATTCAGTCAGTAGCTTCAATCATTTCTGGACGTTTTTCAATGGCAAAAATCAATGAATATTGTAAATGCACAAACAGTAATTTCTCCGCATTGCAAGGTGCAATTCTGAAATTTTTTGCTTTTTCCTGCTCCTCTTAGCATGATAAACAAGATTCAAAGAGAGTGAGATGCCAGCTCCTTTCATTCAGTCAGTAGCTTCAATCATTTCTGGACGTTTTTCAATGGCAAAAATCAATGAATATTGTAAATGCACAAACAGTAATTTCTCCGCATTGCAAGGTGCAATTCTGAAATTTTTTGCTTTTTCCTGCTCCTCTTAGCATGATAAAGAAGATTCAAAGAGAGTGAGATGCCAGCTCCTTTCATTCAGTCAGTAGCTTCAAACATCTCTGGTATATGAATAACATGATGTTTTTCAATGGCAAAAATCAATGAATATTGTAAATGCACAAACAGTAATTTTTCCGCATTGCAAGGTGCAATTCTGAAATTTTTTGCTTTTTCCTGCTCCTCTTAGCATGATAAAGAAGATTCAAAGAGAGTGAGATGCCAGCTCCTTTCATTCAGTCAGTAGCTTCAATCATTTCTGGACGTTTTTCAATGGCAAAAATCATTGAATATTGTAAATGCACAAACAGTAATTTCTCCGCATTGCAAGGTGCAATTCTGAAATTTTTTGCTTTTTCCTGCTCCTCTTAGCATGATAAACAAGATTCAAAGAGAGTGAGATGCCAGCTCCTTTCATTCAGTGAGTAGCTTGAATCATTTCTGGACGTTTTTCAAATGCAAAAATCAATGAATATTGTAAATGCACAAACAGTAATTTCTCCGCATTGCAAGGTGCAATTCTGAAATTTTTTGCTTTTTCCTGCTCCACTTAGCATGATAAAGAAGATTCAAAGAGAGTGAGATGCCAGCTCCTTTCATTCAGTTAGTAGCTTCAATCATTTCTGGACGTTTTTCAATGGCAAAAATCAATGAATATTGTAAATGCACAAACAGTAATTTCTCCGCATTGCAAGGTGCAATTCTGAAATTTTTTGCTTTTTCCTGCTCCTCTTAGCATGGTAAATAAGATTCAAAGAGAGTGAGATGCCAGCTCCTTTCATTCAGTCAGTAGCTTCAATCATTTCTGGACGTTTTTCAATGGCAAAAATCAATGAATATTGTAAATGCACAAACAGTAATTTCTCCGCATTGCAAGGTGCAATTCTGAAATTTTTTGCTTTTTCCTGCTCCTCTTAGCATGATAAAGAAGATTCAAAGAGAGAGAGATGCCAGCTCCTTTCATTCAGTCAGTAGCTTCAAACATTTCTGGTATATGAATAACATGATGTTTTTCAATGGCAAAAATCAATGAATATTGTAAATGCACAAACAGTAATTTCTCCGCATTGCAAGGTGCAATTCTGAAATTTTTTGCTTTTTCCTGCTCCTCTTAGCATGATAAAGATGATTCAAAGAGAGTGAGATGCCAGCTCCTTTCATTCAGTCAGTAGCTTCAATCATTTCTGGACGTTTTTCAATGGCAAAAATCAATGAATATTGTAAATGCACAAACAGTAATTTCTCCGCATTGCAAGGTGCAATTCTGAAATTTTTTGCTTTTTCCTGCTCCTCTTAGCATGATAAAGAAGATTCAAAGAGAGTGAGATGCCAGCTCCTTTCATTCAGTCAGTAGCTTCAAACATTTCTGGTATATGAATAACATGATGTTTTTCAATGGCAAAAATCAATGAATATTGTAAATGCACAAACAGTAATTTCTCCGCATTGCAAGGTGCAATTCTGAAATTTTTTGCTTTTTCCTGCTCCTCTCAGCATGATAAAGAAGATTCAAAGAGAGTGAGATGCCAGCTCCTTTCATTCAGTCAGTAGCTTCAATCATTTCTGGACGTTTTTCAATGGCAAAAATCAATGAATATTGTAAATGCACAAACAGTAATTTCTCCGCATTGCAAGGTGCAATTCTGAAATTTTTTGCTTTTTCCTGCTCCTCTTAGCATGATAAACAAGACTCAAAGAGAGTGAGATGCAAGCTCCTTTCATTCAGTCAGTAGCTTCAATCATTTCTGGACGTTTTTCAATGGCAAAAATCAATGAATATTGTAAATGCACAAACAGTAATTTCTCCGCACTGCAAGGTGCAATTCTGAAATTTTTTGCTTTTTCCTGCTCCTCTTAGCATGATAAAGAAGATTCAAAGAGAGTGAGATGCCAGCTCCTTTCATTCAGTCAGTAGCTTCAATCATTTCTGGACGTTTTTCAATGGCAAAAATCATTGAATATTGTAAATGCACAAACAGTAATTTCTCCGCATTGCAAGGTGCAATTCTGAAATTTTTTGCTTTTTCCTGCTCCTCTTAGCATGATAAAGAAGATTCAAAGAGAGTGAGATGCCAGCTCCTTTCATTCAGTCAGTAGCTTCAAACATTTCTGGTATATGAATAACATGATGTTTTTCAATGGCAAAAATCAATGAATATTGTAAATGCACAAACAGTAATTTCTCCGCATTGCAAGGTGCAATTCTGAAATTTTTTGCTCTTTCCTGCTCCTCTTAGCATGATAAAGAAGATTCAAAGAGAGTGAGATGCCAGCTCCTTTCATTCAGTCAGTAGCTTCAATCATTTCTGGACGTTTTTCAATGGGAAAAATCATTGAATATTGTAAATGCACAAACAGTAATTTCTCCGCATTGCAAGGTGCAATTCTGAAATTTTTTGCTTTTTCCTGCTCCTCTTAGCATGATAAAGAAGATTCAAAGAGAGTGAGATGCCAGCTCCTTTCATTCAGTCAGTAGCTTGAATCATTTCTGGACGTTTTTCAATGGCAAAAATCAATGAATATTGTAAATGCACAAACAGTAATTTCTCCGCATTGCAAGGTGCAATTCTGAAATTTTTTGCTTTTTTCTGCTCCTCTTAGCATGATAAAGAAGATTCAAAGAGAGTGAGATGCCAGCTCCTTTCATTCAGTCAGTAGCTTCAATCATTTCTGGACGTTTTTCAATGGCAAAAATCAATGAATATTGTAAATGCACAAAGAGTAATTTCTCCGCATTGCAAGGTGCAATTCTGAAATTTTTTGCTTTTTCCTGCTCCTCTTAGCATGATAAAGAAGATTCAAAGAGAGTGAGATGCCAGCTCCTTTCATTCAGTCAGTAGCTTCAATCATTTCTGGACGTTTTTCAATGCCAAAAATCAATGAATATTGTAAATGCACAAACAGTAATTTCTCCGCATTGCAAGGTGCAATTCTGAAATTTTTTGCTTTTTCCTGCTCCTCTTAGCATGATAAACAAGATTCAAAGAGAGTGAGATGCCAGCTCCTTTCATTCAGTCAGTAGCTTCAATCATTTCTGGACGTTTTTCAATGGCTAAAATCAATGAATATTGTAAATGCACAAACAGTAATTTCTCCGCATTGCAAGGTGCAATTCTGAAATTTTTTGCTTTTTCCTGCTCCTCTTAGCATGATAAAGAAGATTCAAAGAGAGTGAGATGCCAGCTCCTTTCATTCAGTCAGTAGCTTCAAACATTTCTGGTATATGAATAAAATGATGTTTTTCAATGGCAAAAATCAATGAATATTGTAAATGCACAAACTAATTTCTCCGCATTGCAAGGTGCAATTCTGAAATTTTTTGCTTTTTCCTGCTCCTCTTAGCATGATAAAGAAGATTCAAAGAGAGTGAGATGCCAGCTCCTTTCATTCAGTCAGTAGCTTCAAACATTTCTGGTATATGAATAACATGATGTTTTTCAATGGCAAAAATCATTGAATATTGTAAATGCACAAACAGTAATTTCTCCGCATTGCAAGGTGCAATTCTGAAATTTTTTGCTTTTTCCTGCTCCTCTTAGCATGATAAAGAAGATTCAAAGAGAGTGAGATGCCAGCTCCTTTCATTCAGTCAGTAGCTTCAATCATTTCTGGACGTTTTTCAATGGCAAAAATCAATGAATATTGTAAATGCACAAACAGTAATTTCTCCGCATTGCAAGGTGCAATTCTGAAATTTTTTGCTTTTTCCTGCTCCTCTTAGCATGATAAACAAGATTCAAAGAGAGTGAGATGCCAGCTCCTTTCATTCAGTCAGTAGCTTCAATCATTTCTGGACGTTTTTCAATGGCAAAAATCATTGAATATTGTAAATGCACAAACAGTAATTTCTCCGCATTGCAAGGTGCAATTCTGAAATTTTTTGCTTTTTCCTGCTCCTCTTAGCATGATAAACAAGATTCAAAGAGAGTGAGATGCCAGCTCCTTTGATTCAGTCAGTAGCTTCAATCATTTCTGGACATTTTTTAATGGCAAAAATCAATGAATATTGTAAATGCACAAACAGTAATTTCTCCGCATTGCAAGGTGCAATTCTGAAATTTTTTGCTTTTTCCTGCTCCTCTTAGCATGATAAAGAAGATTCAAAGAGAGTGAGATGCCAGCTCCTTTCATTCAGTCAGTAGCTTCAATCATTTCTGGACGTTTTTCAATGGCAAAAATCAATGAATATTGTAAATGCACAAACAGTAATTTCTCCGCATTGCAAGGTGCAATTCTGAAATTTTTTGCTTTTTCCTGCTCCTCTTAGCATGATAAACAAGATTCAAAGAGAGTGAGATGCCAGCTCCTTTCATTCAGTCAGTAGCTTCAATCATTTCTGGACGTTTTTCAATGGCAAAAATCAATGAATATTGTAAATGCACAAACAGTAATTTCTCCGCATTGCAAGGTGCAATTCTGAAATTTTTTGCTTTTTCCTGCTCCTCTTAGCATGATAAAGAAGATTCAAAGAGAGTGAGATGCCAGCTCCTTTCATTCAGTCAGTAGCTTCAAACATTTCTGGTATATGAATAACATGATGTTTTTCAATGGCAAAAATCAATGAATATTGTAAATGCACAAACAGTAATTTTTCCGCATTGCAAGGTGCAATTCTGAAATTTTTTGCTTTTTCCTGCTCCTCTTAGCATGATAAAGAAGATTCAAAGAGAGTGAGATGCCAGCTCCTTTCATTCAGTCAGTAGCTTCAATCATTTCTGGACGTTTTTCAATGGCAAAAATCATTGAATATTGTAAATGCACAAACAGTAATTTCTCCGCATTGCAAGGTGCAATTCTGAAATTTTTTGCTTTTTCCTGCTCCTCTTAGCATGATAAACAAGATTCAAAGAGAGTGAGATGCCAGCTCCTTTCATTCAGTGAGTAGCTTGAATCATTTCTGGACGTTTTTCAAATGCAAAAATCAATGAATATTGTAAATGCACAAACAGTAATTTCTCCGCATTGCAAGGTGCAATTCTGAAATTTTTTGCTTTTTCCTGCTCCTCTTAGCATGATAAAGAAGATTCAAAGAGAGTGAGATGCCAGCTCCTTTCATTCAGTTAGTAGCTTCAATCATTTCTGGACGTTTTTCAATGGCAAAAATCAATGAATATTGTAAATGCACAAACAGTAATTTCTCCGCATTGCAAGGTGCAATTCTGAAATTTTTTGCTTTTTCCTGCTCCTCTTAGCATGATAAAGAAGATTCAAAGAGAGTGAGATGCCAGCTCCTTTCATTCAGTCAGTAGCTTCAATCATTTCTGGACGTTTTTCAATGGCAAAAATCAATGAATATTGTAAATGCACAAACAGTAATTTCTCCGCATTGCAAGGTGCAATTCTAAAATTTTTTGCTTTTTCCTGCTCCTCTTAGCATGATAAAGAAGATTCAAAGAGAGTGAGATGCCAGCTCCTTTCATTCAGTCAGTAGCTTCAAACATTTCTGGTATATGAATAACATGATGTTTTTCAATGGCAAAAATCAATGAATATTGTAAATGCACAAACAGTAATTTCTCCGCATTGCAAGGTGCAATTCTGAAATGCTTTTTCCTGCTCCTCTTAGCATGATAAAGAAGATTCAAAGAGAGTGAGATGCCAGCTCCTTTCATTCAGTCAGTAGCTTCAATCATTTCTGGACGTTTTTCAATGGCAAAAATCAATGAATATTGTAAATGCACAAACAGTAATTTCTCCGCATTGCAAGGTGCAATTCTGAAATTTTTTGCTTTTTCCTGCTCCTCTTAGCATGATAAACAAGATTCAAAGAGAGTGAGATGCCAGCTCCTTTCATTCAGTCAGTAGCTTCAATCATTTCTGGACGTTTTTCAATGGCAAAAATCAATGAATATTGTAAATGCACAAACAGTAATTTCTCCGCATTGCAAGGTGCAATTCTGAAATTTTTTGCTTTTTCCTGCTCCTCTTAGCATGATAAAGAAGATTCAAAGAGAGTGAGATGCCAGCTCCTTTCATTCAGTCAGTGGCTTCAATCATTTCTGGACGTTTTTCAATGGCAAAAATCATTGAATATTGTAAATGCACAAACAGTAATTTCTCCGCATTGCAAGGTGCAATTCTGAAATTTTTTGCTTTTTCCTGCTCCTCTTAGCATGATAAACAAGATTCAAAGAGAGTGAGATGCCAGCTCCTTTCATTCAGTCAGTAGCTTCAATCATTTCTGGACGTTTTTTAATGGCAAAAATCAATGAATATTGTAAATGCACAAACAGTAATTTCTCCGCATTGCAAGGTGCAATTCTGAAATTTTTTGCTTTTTCCTGCTCCTCTTAGCATGATAAAGAAGATTCAAAGAGAGTGAGATGCCAGCTCCTTTCATTCAGTCAGTAGCTTCAATCATTTCTGGACGTTTTTCAATGGCAAAAATCAATGAATATTGTAAATGCACAAACAGTAATTTCTCCGCATTGCAAGGTGCAATTCTGAAATTTTTTGCTTTTTCCTGCTCCTCTTAGCATGATAAACAAGATTCAAAGAGAGTGAGATGCCAGCTCCTTTCATTCAGTCAGTAGCTTCAATCATTTCTGGACGTTTTTCAATGGCAAAAATCAATGAATATTGTAAATGCACAAACAGTAATTTCTCCGCATTGCAAGGTGCAATTCTGAAATTTTTTGATTTTTCCTGCTCCTCTTAGCATGATAAAGAAGATTCAAAGAGAGTGAGATGCCAGCTCCTTTCATTCAGTCAGTAGCTTCAAACATTTCTGGTATATGAATAACATGATGTTTTTCAATGGCAAAAATCAATGAATATTGTAAATGCACAAACAGTAATTTCTCCGCATTGCAAGTTGCAATTCTGAAATTTTTTGCTTTTTCCTGCTCCTCTTAGCATGATAAAGAAGATTCAAAGAGAGTGAGATGCCAGCTCCTTTCATTCAGTCAGTAGCTTAAATCATTTCTGGACGTTTTTCAATGGGAAAAATCATTGAATATTGTAAATGCACAAACAGTAATTTCTCCGCATTGCAAGGTGCAATTCTGAAATTTTTTGCTTTTTCCTGCTCCTCTTAGCATGATAAAGAAGATTCAAAGAGAGTGAGATGCCAGCTCCTTTCATTCAGTCAGTAGCTTCAATCATTTCTGGACGTTTTTCAATGGCAAAAATCAATGAATATTGTAAATGCACAAACAGTAATTTCTCCGCATTGCAAGGTGCAATTCTGAAATTTTTTGCTTTTTTCTGCTCCTTTTAGCATGATAAAGAAGATTCAAAGAGAGTGAGATGCCAGCTCCTTTCATTCAGTCAGTAGCTTCAATCATTTCTGGACGTTTTTCAATGGCAATAATCAATGAATATTGTAAATGCACAAACAGTAATTTCTCCGCATTGCAAGGTGCAATTCTGAAATTTTTTGCTTTTTCCTGCTCCTCTTAGCATGATAAAGAAGATTCAAAGAGAGTGAGATGCCAGCTCCTTTCATTCAGTCAGTAGCTTCAATCATTTCTGGACGTTTTTCAATGCCAAAAATCAATGAATATTGTAAATGCACAAACAGTAATTTCTCCGCATTGCAAGTTGCAATTTTGAAATTTTTTGCTTTTTCCTGCTCCTCTTAGCATGATAAACAAGATTCAATGAGAGTGAGATGCCAGCTCATTTCATTCAGTCAGTAGCTTCAATCATTTCTGGACGTTTTTCAATGGCAAAAATCAATGAATATTGTAAATGCACAAACAGTAATTTCTCCGCATTGCAAGGTGCAATTCTGAAATTTTTTGCTTTTTCCTGCTCCTCTTAGCATGATAAAGAAGATTCAAAGAGAGTGAGATGCCAGCTCCTTTCATTCAGTCAGTAGCTTCAAACATTTCTGGTATATGAATAAAATGATGTTTTTCAATGGCAAAAATCAATGAATATTGTAAATGCACAAACAGTAATTTCTCCGCATTGCAAGGTGCAATTCTGAAATTTTTTGCTTTTTCCTGCTCCTCTTAGCATGATAAAGAAGATTCAAAGAGAGTGAGATGCCAGCTCCTTTCATTCAGTCAGTAGCTTCAAACATTTCTGGTATATGAATAACATGATGTTTTTCAATGGCAAAAATCAATGAATATTGTAAATGCACAAACAGTAATTTCTCCGCATTGCAAGGTGCAATTCTGAAATTTTTTGCTTTTTCCTGCTCCTCTTAGCATGATAAAGAAGATTCAAAGAGTGAGATGCCAGCTCCTTTCATTCAGTCAGTAGCTTCAATCATTTCTGGACGTTTTTCAATGGCAAAAATCAATGAATATTGTAAATGCACAAACAGTAATTTCTCCGCATTGCAAGGTGCAATTCTGAATTTTTTTGCTTTTTCCTGCTCCTCTTAGCATGATAAACAAGATTCAAAGAGAGTGAGATGCCAGCTCCTTTCATTCAGTCAGTAGCTTCAATCATTTCTGGACGTTTTTTAATGGCAAAAATCAATGAATATTGTAAATGCACAAACAGTAATTTCTCCGCATTGCAAGGTGCAATTCTGAAATTTTTTGCTTTTTCCTGCTCCTCTTAGCATGATAAAGAAGATTCAAAGAGAGTGAGATGCCAGCTCCTTTCATTCAGTCAGTAGCTTCAATCATTTCTGGACGTTTTTCAATGGCAAAAATCAATGAATATTGTAAATGCACAAACAGTAATTTCTCCGCATTGCAAGGTGCAATTCTGAAATTTTTTGCTTTTTCCTGCTCCTCTTAGCATGATAAAGAAGATTCAAAGATAGTGAGATGCCAGCTCCTTTCATTCAGTCAGTAGCTTCAAACATTTCTGGTATATGAATAAAATGATGTTTTTCAATGGCAAAAATCAATGAATATTGTAAATGCACAAACAGTAATTTCTCCGCATTGCAAGGTGCAATTCTGAAATTTTTTGCTTTTTCCTGCTCCTCTTAGCATGATAAAGAAGATTCAAAGAGAGTGAGATGCCAGCTCCTTTCATTCAGTCAGTAGCTTCAAACATTTCTGGTATATGAATAACATGATGTTTTTCAATGGCAAAAATCAATGAATATTGTAAATGCACAAACAGTAATTTCTCCGCATTGCAAGGTGCAATTCTGAAATTTTTTGCTTTTTCCTGCTCCTCTTAGCATGATAAAGAAGATTCAAAGAGTGAGATGCCAGCTCCTTTCATTCAGTCAGTAGCTTCAATCATTTCTGGACGTTTTTCAATGGCAAAAATCAATGAATATTGTAAATGCACAAACAGTAATTTCTCCGCATTGCAAGGTGCAATTCTGAAATTTTTTGCTTTTTCCTGCTCCTCTTAGCATGATAAACAAGATTCAAAGAGAGTGAGATGCCAGCTCCTTTCATTCAGTCAGTAGCTTCAATCATTTCTGGACGTTTTTCAATGGCAAAAATCATTGAATATTGTAAATGCACAAACAGTAATTTCTCCGCATTGCAAGGTGCAATTCTGAAATTTTTTGCTTTTTCCTGCTCCTCTTAGCATGATAAACAAGATTCAAAGAGAGTGAGATGCCAGCTCCTTTCATTCAGTCAGCAGCTTCAATCATTTCTGGACGTTTTTTAATGGCAAAAATCAATGAATATTGTAAATGCACAAACAGTAATTTCTCCGCATTGCAAGGTGCAATT
Source organism: Phyllobates terribilis (assembly GCF_046119375.1). Lineage (NCBI taxonomy): Eukaryota > Metazoa > Chordata > Amphibia > Anura > Dendrobatidae > Phyllobates > Phyllobates terribilis. The sequence goes on from NW_027362893.1 coordinate 871,416, forward strand.
CTGAAATTTTTTGCTTTTTCCTGCTCCTCTTAGCATGATAAAGAAGATTCAAAGAGAGTGAGATGCCAGCTCCTTTCATTCAGTCAGTAGCTTCAATCATTTCTGGACGTTTTTCAATGGCAAAAATCAATGAATATTGTAAATGCACAAACAGTAATTTCTCCGCATTGCAAGGTGCAATTCTGAAATTTTTTGCTTTTTCCTGCTCCTCTTAGCATGATAAACAAGATTCAAAGAGAGTGAGATGCCAGCTCCTTTCATTCAGTCAGTAGCTTCAATCATTTCTGGACGTTTTTCAATGGCAAAAATCAATGAATATTGTAAATGCACAAACAGTAATTTTTCCGCATTGCAAGGTGCAATTCTGAAATTTTTTGCTTTTTCCTGCTCCTCTTAGCATGATAAAGAAGATTCAAAGAGAGTGAGATGCCAGCTCCTTTCATTCAGTCAGTAGCTTCAATCATTTCTGGACGTTTTTCAATGGCAAAAATCATTGAATATTGTAAATGCACAAACAGTAATTTCTCCGCATTGCAAGGTGCAATTCTGAAATTTTTTGCTTTTTCCTGCTCCTCTTAGCATGATAAAGAAGATTCAAAGAGAGTGAGATGCCAGCTCCTTTCATTCAGTCAGTAGCTTCAAACATTTCTGGTATATGAATAACATGATGTTTTTCAATGGCAAAAATCAATGAATATTGTAAATGCACAAACAGTAATTTCTCCGCATTGCAAGGTGCAATTCTGAAATTTTTTGCTTTTTCCTGCTCCTCTTAGCATGATAAAGAAGATTCAAAGAGTGAGATGCCAGCTCCTTTCATTCAGTCAGTAGCTTCAATCATTTCTGGACGTTTTTCAATGGCAAAAATCAATGAATATTGTAAATGCACAAACAGTAATTTCTCCGCATTGCAAGGTGCAATTCTGAAATTTTTTGCTTTTTCCTGCTCCTCTTAGCATGATAAACAAGATTCAAAGAGAGTGAGATGCCAGCTCCTTTCATTCAGTCAGTAGCTTCAATCATTTCTGGACGTTTTTCAATGGCAACAATCATTGAATAGTGTAAATGCACAAACAGTAATTTCTCCGCATTGCAAGGTGCAATTCTGAAATTTTTTGCTTTTTCCTGCTCCTTTTAGCATGATAAACAAGATTCAAAGAGAGTGAGATGCCAGCTCCTTTCATTCAGTCAGTAGCTTCAATCATTTCTGGACGTTTTTTAATGGCAAAAATCAATGAATATTGTAAATGCACAAACAGTAATTTCTCCGCATTGCAAGGTGCAATTCTGAAATTTTTTGCTTTTTCCTGCTCCTCTTAGCATGATAAACAAGATTCAAAGAGAGTGAGATGCCAGCTCCTTTCATTCAGTCAGTAGCTTCAATCATTTCTGGACGTTTTTTAATGGCAAATATCAATGAATATTGTAAATGCACAAACAGTAATTTCTCCGCATTGCAAGGTGCAATTCTGAAATTTTTTGCTTTTTCCTGCTCCTCTTAGCATGATAAAGAAGATTCAAAGAGAGTGAGATGCCAGCTCCTTTCATTCAGTCAGTAGCTTCAATCATTTCTGGACGTTTTTCAATGGCAAAAATCAATGAATATTGTAAATGCACAAACAGTAATTTCTCCGCATTGCAAGGTGCAATTCTGAAATTTTTTGATTTTTCCTGCTCCTCTTAGCATGATAAAGAAGATTCAAAGAGAGTGAGATGCCAGCTCCTTTCATTCAGTCAGTAGCTTCAAACATTTCTGGTATATGAATAACATGATGTTTTTCAATGGCAAAAATCAATGAATATTGTAAATGCACAAACAGTAATTTCTCCGCATTGCAAGGTGCAATTCTGAAATTTTTTGCTTTTTCCTGCTCCTCTTAGCATGATAAAGAAGATTCAAAGAGAGTGAGATGCCAGCTCCTTTCATTCAGTCAGTAGCTTCAAACATTTCTGGACGTTTTTCAATGGGAAAAATCATTGAATATTGTAAATGCACAAACAGTAATTTCTCCGCATTGCAAGGTGCAATTCTGAAATTTTTTGCTTTTTCCTGCTCCTCTTAGCATGATAAAGAAGATTCAAAGAGAGTGAGATGCCAGCTCCTTTCATTCAGTCAGTAGCTTCAATCATTTCTGGACGTTTTTCAATGGCAAAAATCAATGAATATTGTAAATGCACAAACAGTAATTTCTCCGCATTGCAAGGTGCAATTCTGAAATTTTTTGCTTTTTTCTGCTCCTCTTAGCATGATAAAGAAGATTCAAAGAGAGTGAGATGCCAGCTCCTTTCATTCAGTCAGTAGCTTCAATCATTTCTGGACGTTTTTCAATGGCAAAAATCAATGAATATTGTAAATGCACAAACAGTAATTTCTCCGCCTTGCAAGGTGCAATTCTGAAATTTTTTGCTTTTTCCTGCTCCTCTTAGCATGATAAAGAAGATTCAAAGAGAGTGAGATGCCAGCTCCTTTCATTCAGTCAGTAGCTTCAATCATTTCTGGACGTTTTTCAATGCCAAAAATCAATGAATATTGTAAATGCACAAACAGTAATTTCTCCGCATTGCAAGGTGCAATTCTGAAATTTTTTGCTTTTTCCTGCTCCTCTTAGCATGATAAACAAGATTCAAAGAGAGTGAGATGCCAGCTCCTTTCATTCAGTCAGTAGCTTCAATCATTTCTGGACGTTTTTCAATGGCAAAAATCAATGAATATTGTAAATGCACAAACAGTAATTTCTCCGCATTGCAAGGTGCAATTCTGAAATTTTTTGCTTTTTCCTGCTCCTCTTAGCATGATAAAGAAGATTCAAAGAGAGTGAGATGCCAGCTCCTTTCATTCAGTCAGTAGCTTCAAACATTTCTGGTATATGAATAAAATGATGTTTTTCAATGGCAAAAATCAATGAATATTGTAAATGCACAAACAGTAATTTCTCCGCATTGCAAGGTGCAATTCTGAAATTTTTTGCTTTTTCCTGCTCCTCTTAGCATGATAAAGAAGATTCAAAGAGAGTGAGATGCCAGCTCCTTTCATTCAGTCAGTAGCTCCAAACATTTCTGGTATATGAATAACATGATGTTTTTCAATGGCAAAAATCAATGAATATTGTAAATGCACAAACAGTAATTTCTCCGCATTGCAAGGTGCAATTCTGAAATTTTTTGCTTTTTCCTGCTCCTCTTAGCATGATAAAGAAGATTCAAAGAGTGAGAAGCCAGCTCCTTTCATTCAGTCAGTAGCTTCAATCATTTCTGGACGTTTTTCAATGGCAAAAATCAATGAATATTGTAAATGCACAAACAGTAATTTCTCCGCATTGCAAGGTGCAATTCTGAAATTTTTTGCTTTTTCCTGCTCCTCTTAGCATGATAAACAAGATTCAAAGAGAGTGAGATGCCAGCTCCTTTCATTCAGTCAGTAGCTTCAATCATTTCTGGACGTTTTTCAATGGCAAAAATCATTGAATATTGTAAATGCACAAACAGTAATTTCTCCGCATTGCAAGGTGCAATTCTGAAATTTTTTGCTTTTTCCTGCTCCTCTTAGCATGATAAACAAGATTCAAAGAGAGTGAGATGCCAGCTCCTTTCATTCAGTCAGCAGCTTCAATCATTTCTGGACGTTTTTTAATGGCAAAAATCAATGAATATTGTAAATGCACAAACAGTAATTTCTCCGCATTGCAAGGTGCAATTCTGAAATTTTTTGCTTTTTCCTGCTCCTCTTAGCATGATAAAGAAGATTCAAAGAGAGTGAGATGCCAGCTCCTTTCATTCAGTCAGTAGCTTCAAACATTTCTGGTATATGAATAACATGATGTTTTTCAATGGCAAAAATCAATGAATATTGTAAATGCACAAACAGTAATTTCTCCGCATTGCAAGGTGCAATTCTGAAATTTTTTGCTTTTTCCTGCTCCTCTTAGCATGATAAAGAAGATTCAAAGAGTGAGATGCCAGCTCCTTTCATTCAGTCAGTAGCTTCAATCATTTCTGGACGTTTTTCAATGGCAAAAATCAATGAATATTGTAAATGCACAAACAGTAATTTCTCCGCATTGCAAGGTGCAATTCTGAAATTTTTTGCTTTTTCCTGCTCCTCTTAGCATGATAAACAAGATTCAAAGAGAGTGAGATGCCAGCTCCTTTCATTCAGTCAGTAGCTTCAATCATTTCTGGACGTTTTTCAATGGCAACAATCATTGAATAGTGTAAATGCACAAACAGTAATTTCTCCGCATTGCAAGGTGCAATTCTGAAATTTTTTGCTTTTTCCTGCTCCTTTTAGCATGATAAACAAGATTCAAAGAGAGTGAGATGCCAGCTCCTTTCATTCAGTCAGTAGCTTCAATCATTTCTGGACGTTTTTTAATGGCAAAAATCAATGAATATTGTAAATGCACAAACAGTAATTTCTCCGCATTGCAAGGTGCAATTCTGAAATTTTTTGCTTTTTCCTGCTCCTCTTAGCATGATAAACAAGATTCAAAGAGAGTGAGATGCCAGCTCCTTTCATTCAGTCAGTAGCTTCAATCATTTCTGGACGTTTTTTAATGGCAAAAATCAATGAATATTGTAAATGCACAAACAGTAATTTCTCCGCATTGCAAGGTGCAATTCTGAAATTTTTTGCTTTTTCCTGCTCCTCTTAGCATGATAAAGAAGATTCAAAGAGAGTGAGATGCCAGCTCCTTTCATTCAGTCAGTAGCTTCAATCATTTCTGGACGTTTTTCAATGGCAAAAATCAATGAATATTGTAAATGCACAAACAGTAATTTCTCCGCATTGCAAGGTGCAATTCTGAAATTTTTTGATTTTTCCTGCTCCTCTTAGCATGATAAAGAAGATTCAAAGAGAGTGAGATGCCAGCTCCTTTCATTCAGTCAGTAGCTTCAAACATTTCTGGTATATGAATAACATGATGTTTTTCAATGGCAAAAATCAATGAATATTGTAAATGCACAAACAGTAATTTCTCCGCATTGCAAGGTGCAATTCTGAAATTTTTTGCTTTTTCCTGCTCCTCTTAGCATGATAAAGAAGATTCAAAGAGAGTGAGATGCCAGCTCCTTTCATTCAGTCAGTAGCTTCAAACATTTCTGGACGTTTTTCAATGGGAAAAATCATTGAATATTGTAAATGCACAAACAGTAATTTCTCCGCATTGCAAGGTGCAATTCTGAAATTTTTTGCTTTTTCCTGCTCCTCTTAGCATGATAAAGAAGATTCAAAGAGAGTGAGATGCCAGCTCCTTTCATTCAGTCAGTAGCTTCAATCATTTCTGGACGTTTTTCAATGGCAAAAATCAATGAATATTGTAAATGCACAAACAGTAATTTCTCCGCATTGCAAGGTGCAATTCTGAAATTTTTTGCTTTTTTCTGCTCCTCTTAGCATGATAAAGAAGATTCAAAGAGAGTGAGATGCCAGCTCCTTTCATTCAGTCAGTAGCTTCAATCATTTCTGGACGTTTTTCAATGGCAAAAATCAATGAATATTGTAAATGCACAAACAGTAATTTCTCCGCCTTGCAAGGTGCAATTCTGAAATTTTTTGCTTTTTCCTGCTCCTCTTAGCATGATAAAGAAGATTCAAAGAGAGTGAGATGCCAGCTCCTTTCATTCAGTCAGTAGCTTCAATCATTTCTGGACGTTTTTCAATGCCAAAAATCAATGAATATTGTAAATGCACAAACAGTAATTTCTCCGCATTGCAAGGTGCAATTCTGAAATTTTTTGCTTTTTCCTGCTCCTCTTAGCATGATAAACAAGATTCAAAGAGAGTGAGATGCCAGCTCCTTTCATTCAGTCAGTAGCTTCAATCATTTCTGGACGTTTTTCAATGGCAAAAATCAATGAATATTGTAAATGCACAAACAGTAATTTCTCCGCATTGCAAGGTGCAATTCTGAAATTTTTTGCTTTTTCCTGCTCCTCTTAGCATGATAAAGAAGATTCAAAGAGAGTGAGATGCCAGCTCCTTTCATTCAGTCAGTAGCTTCAAACATTTCTGGTATATGAATAAAATGATGTTTTTCAATGGCAAAAATCAATGAATATTGTAAATGCACAAACAGTAATTTCTCCGCATTGCAAGGTGCAATTCTGAAATTTTTTGCTTTTTCCTGCTCCTCTTAGCATGATAAAGAAGATTCAAAGAGAGTGAGATGCCAGCTCCTTTCATTCAGTCAGTAGCTCCAAACATTTCTGGTATATGAATAACATGATGTTTTTCAATGGCAAAAATCAATGAATATTGTAAATGCACAAACAGTAATTTCTCCGCATTGCAAGGTGCAATTCTGAAATTTTTTGCTTTTTCCTGCTCCTCTTAGCATGATAAAGAAGATTCAAAGAGTGAGATGCCAGCTCCTTTCATTCAGTCAGTAGCTTCAATCATTTCTGGACGTTTTTCAATGGCAAAAATCAATGAATATTGTAAATGCACAAACAGTAATTTCTCCGCATTGCAAGGTGCAATTCTGAAATTTTTTGCTTTTTCCTGCTCCTCTTAGCATGATAAACAAGATTCAAAGAGAGTGAGATGCCAGCTCCTTTCATTCAGTCAGTAGCTTCAATCATTTCTGGACGTTTTTCAATGGCAAAAATCATTGAATATTGTAAATGCACAAACAGTAATTTCTCCGCATTGCAAGGTGCAATTCTGAAATTTTTTGCTTTTTCCTGCTCCTCTTAGCATGATAAACAAGATTCAAAGAGAGTGAGATGCCAGCTCCTTTCATTCAGTCAGCAGCTTCAATCATTTCTGGACGTTTTTTAATGGCAAAAATCAATGAATATTGTAAATGCACAAACAGTAATTTCTCCGCATTGCAAGGTGCAATTCTGAAATTTTTTGCTTTTTCCTGCTCCTCTTAGCATGATAAAGAAGATTCAAAGAGAGTGAGATGCCAGCTCCTTTCATTCAGTCAGTAGCTTCAATCATTTCTGGACGTTTTTCAATGGCAAAAATCAATGAATATTGTAAATGCACAAACAGTAATTTCTCCGCATTGCAAGGTGCAATTCTGAAATTTTTTGCTTTTTCCTGCTCCTCTTAGCATGATAAACAAGATTCAAAGAGAGTGAGATGCCAGCTCCTTTCATTCAGTCAGTAGCTTCAATCATTTCTGGACGTTTTTCAATGGCAAAAATCAATGAATATTGTAAATGCACAAACAGTAATTTTTCCGCATTGCAAGGTGCAATTCTGAAATTTTTTGCTTTTTCCTGCTCCTCTTAGCATGATAAAGAAGATTCAAAGAGAGTGAGATGCCAGCTCCTTTCATTCAGTCAGTAGCTTCAATCATTTCTGGACGTTTTTCAATGGCAAAAATCATTGAATATTGTAAATGCACAAACAGTAATTTCTCCGCATTGCAAGGTGCAATTCTGAAATTTTTTGCTTTTTCCTGCTCCTCTTAGCATGATAAACAAGATTCAAAGAGAGTGAGATGCCAGCTCCTTTCATTCAGTCAGTAGCTTCAATCATTTCTGGACGTTTTTCAATGGCAAAAATCATTGAATATTGTAAATGCACAAACAGTAATTTCTCCGCATTGCAAGGTGCAATTCTGAAATTTTTTGCTTTTTCCTGCTCCTCTTAGCATGATAAAGAAGATTCAAAGAGAGTGAGATGCCAGCTCCTTTCATTTAGTTAGTAGCTTCAATCATTTCTGGACGTTTTTCAATGGCAAAAATCAATGAATATTGTAAATGCACAAACAGTAATTTCTCCGCATTGCAAGGTGCAATTCTGAAATTTTTTGCTTTTTCCTGCTCCTCTTAGCATGGTAAACAAGATTCAAAGAGAGTGAGATGCCAGCTCCTTTCATTCAATCAGTAGCTTCAATCATTTCTGGACGTTTTTCAATGGCAAAAATCAATGAATATTGTAAATGCACAAACAGTAATTTCTCCGCATTGCAAGGTGCAATTCTGAAATTTTTTGCTTTTTCCTGCTCCTCTTAGCATGATAAAGAAGATTCAAAGAGAGTGAGATGCCAGCTCCTTTCATTCAGTCAGTAGCTTCAAACATTTCTGGTATATGAATAACATGATGTTTTTCAATGGCAAAAATCAATGAATATTGTAAATGCACAAACAGTAATTTCTCCGCATTGCAAGGTGCAATTCTGAATTTTTTTGCTTTTTCCTGCTCCTCTTAGCATGATAAAGAAGATTCAAAGAGAGTGAGATGCCAGCTCCTTTCATTCAGTCAGTAGCTTCAATCATTTCTGGACGTTTTTCAATGGCAAAAATCAATGAATATTGTAAATGCACAAACAGTAATTTCTCCGCATTGCAAGGTGCAATTCTGAAATTTTTTGCTTTTTCCTGCTCCTCTTAGCATGATAAAGAAGATTCAAAGAGAGTGAGATGCCAGCTCCTTTCATTCAGTCAGTAGCTTCAAACATTTCTGGTATATGAATAACATGATGTTTTTCAATGGCAAAAATCAATGAATATTGTAAATGCACAAACAGTAATTTCTCCGCATTGCAAGGTGCAATTCTGAATTTTTTTGCTTTTTCCTGCTCCTCTTAGCATGATAAAGAAGATTCAAAGAGAGTGAGATGCCAGCTCCTTTCATTCAGTCAGTAGCTTCAATCATTTCTGGACGTTTTTCAATGGCAAAAATCAATGAATATTGTAAATGCACAAACAGTAATTTCTCCGCATTGCAAGGTGCAATTCTGAAATTTTTTGCTTTTTCCTGCTCCTCTTAGCATGATAAAGAAGATTCAAAGAGAGTGAGATGCCAGCTCCTTTGATTCAGTCAGTAGCTTCAAACATTTCTGGTATATGAATAACATGATGTTTTTCAATGGCAAAAATCAATGAATATTGTAAATGCACAAACAGTAATTTCTCCGCATTGCAAGGTGCAATTCTGAAATTTTTTGCTTTTTCCTGCTCCTCTTAGCATGATAAAGAAGATTCAAAGAGAGTGAGATGCCAGCTCCTTTCATTCAGTCAGTAGCTTCAATCATTTCTGGACGTTTTTCAATGGCAAAAATCAATGAATATTGTAAATGCACAAACAGTAATTTCTCCGCATTGCAAGGTGCAATTCTGAAATTTTTTGCTTTTTCCTGCTCCTCTTAGCATGATAAACAAGATTCAAAGAGAGTGAGATGCCAGCTCCTTTCATTCAGTCAGTAGCTTCAATCATTTCTGGACGTTTTTCAATGGCAAAAATCAATGAATATTGTAAATGCACAAACAGTAATTTCTCCGCATTGCAAGGTGCAATTCTGAAATTTTTTGCTTTTTCCTGCTCCTCTTAGCATGATAAAGAAGATTCAAAGAGAGTGAGATGCCAGCTCTTTTCATTCAGTCAGTAGCTTCAAACATTTCTGGTATATGAATAACATGATGTTTTTCAATGGCAAAAATCAATGAATATTGTAAATGCACAAACAGTAATTTCTCCGCATTGCAAGGTGCAATTCTGAAATTTTTTGCTTTTTCCTGCTCCTCTTAGCATGATAAAGAAGATTCAAAGAGAGTGAGATGCCAGCTCCTTTCATTCAGTCAGTAGCTTCAATCGTTTCTGGACGTTTTTCAATGGCAAAAATCAATGAATATTGTAAATGCACAAACAGTAATTTCTCCGCATTGCAAGGTGCAATTCTGAAATTTTTTGCTTTTTCCTGCTCCTCTTAGCATGATAAACAAGATTCAAAGAGAGTGAGATTCCAGCTCCTTTCATTCAGTCAGTAGCTTCAATCATTTCTGGACGTTTTTCAATGGCAAAAATCAATGAATATTGTAAATGCACAAACAGTAATTTCTCCGCATTGCAAGGTGCAATTCTGAAATTTTTTGCTTTTTCCTGCTCCTCTTAGCATGATAAAGAAGATTCAAAGAGAGTGAGATGCCAGCTCCTTTCATTCAGTCAGTAGCTTCAATCATTTCTGGACGTTTTTCAATGGCAAAAATCAATGAATATTGTAAATGCACAAACAGTAATTTCTCCGCATTGCAAGGTGCAATTCTGAAATTTTTTGCTTTTTCCTGCTCCTCTTAGCATGATAAAGAAGATTCAAAGAGAGTGAGATGCCAGCTCCTTTCATTCAGTCAGTAGCTTCAATCATTTCTGGACGTTTTTCAATGGCAAAAATCAATGAATATTGTAAATGCACAAACAGTAATTTCTCCGCATTGCAAGGTGCAATTCTGAAATTTTTTGCTTTTTCCTGCTCCTCTTAGCATGATAAACAAGATTCAAAGAGAGTGAGATGCCAGCTCCTTTCATTCAGTCAGTAGCTTCAATCATTTCTGGTATATGAATAACATGATGTTTTTCAATGGCAAAAATCAATGAATATTGTAAATGCACAAACAGTAATTTCTCCGCACTGCAAGGTGCAATTCTGAAATTTTTTGCTTTTTCCTGCTCCTCTTAGCATGATAAAGAAGATTCAAAGAGAGTGAGATGCCAGCTCCTTTCATTCAGTCAGTAGCTTCAATCATTTCTGGATGTTTTTCAATGGCAAAAATCAATGAATATTGTAAATGCACAAACAGTAATTTCTCCGCATTGCAAGGTGCAATTCTGAAATTTTTTGCTTTTTCCTGCTCCTCTTAGCATGATAAAGAAGATTCAAAGAGAGTGAGATGCCAGCTCCTTTCATTCAGTCAGTAGCTTCAATCATTTCTGGACGTTTTTCAATGGCAAAATCAATGAATATTGTAAATGCACAAACAGTAATTTCTCCGCATTGCAAGGTGCAATTCTGAAATTTTTTGCTTTTTCCTGCTCCTCTTAGCATGATAAAGAAGATTCAAAGAGCGTGAGATGCCAGCTCCTTTCATTCAGTCAGTAGCTTCAAACATTTCTGGTATATGAATAACATGATGTTTTTCAATGGCAAAAATCAATGAATATTGTAAATGCACAAACAGTAATTTCTCCGCATTGCAAGGTGCAATTCTGAAATTTTTTGCTTTTTCCTGCTCCTCTTAGCATGATAAAGAAGATTCAAAGAGAGTGAGATGCCAGCTCCTTTCATTCAGTCAGTAGCTTCAATCATTTCTGGTATATGAATAACATGATGTTTTTCAATGGCAAAAATCAATGAATATTGTAAATTCACAAACAGTAATTTCTCCGCATTGCAAGGTGCAATTCTGAAATTTTTTGCTTTTTCCTGCTCCTCTTTGCAAGATAAAGAAGATTCAAAGAGAGTGAGATGCCAGCTCCTTTCATTCAGTCAGTAGCTTCAATCATTTCTGGACGTTTTTCAATGGCAAAAATCATTGAATATTGTAAATGCACAAACAGTAATTTCTCCGCATTGCAAGGTGCAATTCTGAAATTTTTTGCTTTTTCCTGCTCCTCTTAGCATGATAAACAAGATTCAAAGAGAGTGAGATGCCAGCTCCTTTCATTCAGTCAGTAGCTTCAATCATTTCTGGACGTTTTTCAATGGCAAAAATCAATGAATATTGTAAATGCACAAACAGTAATTTCTCCGCATTGCAAGGTGCAATTCTGAAATTTTTTGCTTTTTCCTGCTCCTCTTAGCATGATAAAGAAGATTCAAAGAGAGTGAGATGCCAGATCCTTTCATTCAGTCAGTAGCTTCAATCATTTCTGGACGTTTTTCAATGGCAAAAATCAATGAATATTATAAATGCACAAACAGTAATTTCTCCGCATTGCAATGTGCAATTCTGAAATTTTTTGCTTTTTCCTGCTCCTATTAGCATGATAAACAAGATTCAAAGAGAGTGAGATGCCAGCTCCTTTCATTCAGTCAGTAGCTTCAATCATTTCTGGACGTTTTTCAATGGCAAAAATCAATGAATATTGTAAATGCACAAACAGTAATTTCTCCGCATTGCAAGGTGCAATTCTGAAATTTTTTGCTTTTTCCTGCTCCTCTTAGCATGATAAAGAAGATTCAAAGAGAGTGAGATGCCAGCTCCTTTCATTCAGTCAGTAGCTTCAATCATTTCTGGACGTTTTTCAATGGCAAAAATCAATGAATATTGTAAATGCACAAACAGTAATTTCTCCGCATTGCAAGGTGCAATTCTGAAATTTTTTGCTTTTTCCTGCTCCTCTTAGCATGATAAAGAAGATTCAAAGAGAGTGAGATGCCAGCTCCTTTCATTCAGTCAGTAGCTTCAATCATTTCTGGACGTTTTTCAATGGCAAAAATCAATGAATATTGTAAATGCACAAACAGTAATTTCTCCGCATTGCAAAGTGCATTTCTGAAATTTTTTGCTTTTTCCTGCTCCTCTTAGCATGATAAACAAGATTCAAAGAGAGTGAGATGCCAGCTCCTTTCATTCAGTCAGTAGCTTCAATCATTTCTGGACGTTTTTCAATGGCAAAAATCAATGAATATTGTAATCGCACAAACAGTAATTTCTCCGCATTGCAAGGTGCAATTCTGAAATTTTTAGCTTTTTCCTGCTCCTCTTAGCATGATAAAGAAGATTCAAAGAGAGTGAGATGCCAGCTCCTTTCATTCAGTCAGTAGCTTCAATCATTTCTGGACGTTTTTCAATGGCAAAAATCAATGAATATTGTAAATGCACAAACAGTAATTTCTCCGCATTGCAAGGTGCAATTCTGAAATTTTTTGCTTTTTCCTGCCCCTCTTAGCATGATAAAGAAGATTCAAAGAGAGTGAGATGCCAGCTCCTTTCATTCAGTCAGTAGCTTCAATCATTTCTGGACGTTTTTCAATGGCAAAAATCAATGAATATTGTAAATGCACAAACAGTAATTTCTCCGCATTGCAAGGTGCATTTCTGAAATTTTTTGCTTTTTCCTGCTCCTCTTAGCATGATAAACAAGATTCAAAGAGAGTGAGATGCCAGCTCCTTTCATTCAGTCAGTAGCTTCAATCATTTCTGGACGTTTTTCAATGGCAAAAATCAATGAATATTGTAATCGCACAAACAGTAATTTCTCCGCATTGCAAGGTGCAATTCTGAAATTTTTTGCTTTTTCCTGCTCCTCTTAGCATGATAAAGAAGATTCAAAGAGAGTGAGATGCCAGCTCCTTTCATTCAGTCAGTAGCTTCAAACATTTCTGGTATATGAATAACATGATGTTTTTCAATGGCAAAAATCAATGAATATTGTAAATTCACAAACAGTAATTTCTCCGCATTGCAAGGTGCAATTCTGAAATTTTTTGCTTTTTCCTGCTCCTCTTTGCAAGATAAAGAAGATTCAAAGAGAGTGAGATGCCAGCTCCTTTCATTCAGTCAGTAGCTTCAATCATTTCTGGACGTTTTTCAATGGCAAAAATCATTGAATATTGTAAATGCACAAACAGTAATTTCTCCGCATTGCAAGGTGCAATTCTGAAATTTTTTGCTTTTTCCTGCTCCTCTTAGCATGATAAACAAGATTCAAAGAGAGTGAGATGCCAGCTCCTTTCATTCAGTCAGTAGCTTCAATCATTTCTGGACGTTTTTCAATGGCAAAAATCAATGAATATTGTAAATGCACAAACAGTAATTTCTCCGCATTGCAAGGTGCAATTCTGAAATTTTTTGCTTTTTCCTGCTCCTCTTAGCATGATAAAGAAGATTCAAAGAGAGTGAGATGCCAGATCCTTTCATTCAGTCAGTAGCTTCAATCATTTCTGGACGTTTTTCAATGGCAAAAATCAATGAATATTGTAAATGCACAAACAGTAATTTCTCCGCATTGCAAGGTGCAATTCTGAAATTTTTTGCTTTTTCCTGCTCCTCTTAGCATGATAAAGAAGATTCAAAGAGAGTGAGATGCCAGCTCCTTTCATTCAGTCAGTAGCTTCAATCATTTCTGGACGTTTTTCAATGGCAAAAATCAATGAATATTGTAAATGCACAAACAGTAATTTCTCCGCATTGCAAGGTGCAATTCTGAAATTTTTTGCTTTTTCCTGCTCCTCTTAGCATGATAAAGAAGATTCAAAGAGAGTGAGATGCCAGCTCCTTTCATTCAGTCAGTAGCTTCAATCATTTCTGGACGTTTTTCAATGGCAAAAATCAATGAATATTGTAAATGCACAAACAGTAATTTCTCCGCATTGCAAGGTGCATTTCTGAAATTTTTTGCTTTTTCCTGCTCCTCTTAGCATGATAAACAAGATTCAAAGAGAGTGAGATGCCAGCTCCTTTCATTCAGTCAGTAGCTTCAATCATTTCTGGACGTTTTTCAATGGCAAAAATCAATGAATATTGTAATCGCACAAACAGTAATTTCTCCGCATTGCAAGGTGCAATTCTGAAATTTTTTGCTTTTTCCTGCTCCTCTTAGCATGATAAAGAAGATTCAAAGAGAGTGAGATGCCAGCTCCTTTCATTCAGTCAGTAGCTTCAATCATTTCTGGACGTTTTTCAATGGCAAAAATCAATGAATATTGTAAATGCACAAACAGTAATTTCTCCGCATTGCAAGGTGCAATTCTGAAATTTTTTGCTTTTTCCTGCTCCTCTTAGCATGATAAAGAAGATTCAAAGAGAGTGAGATGCCAGCTCCTTTCATTCAGTCAGTAGCTTCAATCATTTCTGGACGTTTTTCAATGGCAAAAATCAATGAATATTGTAAATGCACAAACAGTAATTTCTCCGCATTGCAAGGTGCATTTCTGAAATTTTTTGCTTTTTCCTGCTCCTCTTAGCATGATAAAAAAGATTCAAAGAGAGTGAGATGCCAGCTCCTTTCATTCAGTCAGTAGCTTCAATCATTTCTGGACGTTTTTCAATGGCAAAAATCAATGAATATTGTAATCGCACAAACAGTAATTTCTCCGCATTGCAAGGTGCAATTCTGAAATTTTTTGCTTTTTCCTGCTCTTCTTAGCATGATATAGAAGATTCAAAGAGAGTGAGATGCCAGCTCCTTTCATTCAGTCAGTAGCTTCAATCATTTCTGGACGTTTTTCAATGCCAAAAATCAATGAATATTGTAAATGCACAAACAGTAATTTCTCCGCATTGCAAGGTGCAATTCTGAAATTTTTTGCTTTTTCCTGCTCCTCTTAGCATGATAAAGAATATTCAAAGAGAGTGAGATGCCAGCTCCTTTCATTCAGTCAGTAGCTTCAATCATTTCTGGTATATGAATAACATGATGTTTTTCAATGGCAAAAATCAATGAATATTGTAAATGCACAAACAGTAATTTCTCCGCATTGCAAGGTGCAATTCTGAAATTTTTTGCTTTTTCCTGCTCCTCTTAGCATGATAAAGAAGATTCAAAGAGAGTGAGATGCCAGCTCCTTTCATTCAGTCAGTAGCTTCAATCATTTCTGGACGTTTTTCAATGGCAAAAATCAATGAATATTGTAAATGCACAAACAGAAATTTCTCCGCATTGCAAGGTGCAATTCTGAAATTTTTTGCTTTTTCCTGCTCCTCTTAGCATGATAAAGAAGATTCAAAGAGAGTGAGATGCCAGCTCCTTTCATTCAGTCAGTAGCTTCAATCATTTCTGGACGTTTTTCAATGGCAAAAATCAATGAATATTGTAAATGCACAAACAGTAATTTCTCCGCATTGCAAGGTGCAATTCTGAAATTTTTTGCTTTTTCCTGCTCCTCTTAGCATGATAAAGAAGATTCAAAGAGAGTGAGATGCCAGCTCCTTTCATTCAGTCAGTAGCTTCAATCATTTCTGGTATATGAATAACATGATGTTTTTCAATGGCAAAAATCAATGAATATTGTAAATGCACAAACAGTAATTTCTCCGCATTGCAAGGTGCAATTCTGAAATTTTTTGCTTTTTCCTGCTCCTCTTAGCATGATAAAGAAGATTCAAAGAGAGTGAGATGCCAGCTCCTTTCATTCAGTCAGTAGCTTCAATCATTTCTGGACGTTTTTCAATGGCAAAAATCAATGAATATTGTAAATGCACAAACAGAAATTTCTCCGCATTGCAAGGTGCAATTCTGAAATTTTTTGCTTTTTCCTGCTCCTCTTAGCATGATAAAGAAGATTCAAAGAGAGTGAGATGCCAGCTCCTTTCATTCAGTCAGTAGCTTCAATCATTTCTGGACGTTTTTCAATGGCAAAAATCAATGAATATTGTAAATGCACAAACAGTAATTTCTCCGCATTGCAAGGTGCAATTCTGAAATTTTTTGCTTTTTCCTGCTCCTCTTAGCATGATAAAGAAGATTCAAAGAGAGTGAGATGCCAGCTCCTTTCATTCAGTCAGTAGCTTCAAACATTTCTGGTATATGAATAACATGATGTTTTTCAATGGCAAAAAATCAATGAATATTGTAAATGCACAAACAGTAATTTCTCCGCATTGCAAGGTGCAATTCTGAAATTTTTTGCTTTTTCCTGCTCCTCTTAGCATGATAAAGAAGATTCAAAGAGAGTGAGATGCCAGCTCCTTTCATTCAGTCAGTAGCTTCAAACATTTCTGGTATATGAATAACATGATGTTTTTCAATGGCAAAAAATCAATGAATATTGTAAATGCACAAACAGTAATTTCTCCGCATTGCAAGGTGCAATTCTGAAATTTTTTGCTTTTTCCTGCTCCTCTTAGCATGATAAAGAAGATTCAAAGAGAGTGAGATGCCAGCTCCTTTCATTCAGTCAGTAGCTTCAATCATTTCTGGACGTTTTTCAATGGCAAAAATCAATGAATATTGTAAATGCACAAACAGTAATTTCTCTGCATTGCAAGGTGCAATTCTGAAATTTTTTGCTTTTTCCTGCTCCTCTTAGCATGATAAACAAGATTCAAAGAGAGTGAGATGCCAGCTCCTTTCATTCAGTCAGTAGCTTCAATCATTTCTGGACGTTTTTCAATGGCAAAAATCAATGAATATTGTAAATGCACAAACAGTAATTTCTCCGCATTGCAAGGTGCAATTCTGAAATTTTTTGCTTTTTCCTGCTCCTCTTAGCATGATAAAGAAGATTCAAAGAGAGTGAGATGCCAGTTCCTTTCATTCAGTCAGTAGCTTCAATCATTTCTGGACGTTTTTCAATGGCAAAAATCAATGAATATTGTAAATGCACAAACAGTAATTTCTCCACATTGCAAGGTGCAATTCTGAATTTTTTTGCTTTTTGCTGCTCCTCTTAGCATGATAAACAATATTCAAAGAGAGTGAGATGCCAGCTTCTTTCATTCAGTCAGTAGCTTCAATCATTTCTGGACGTTTTTCAATGGCAAAAATCAATGAATATTGTAAATGCACAAACAGTAATTTCTCCGCATTGCAAGATGCAATTCTGAAATTTTTTGCTTTTTCCTGCTCCTCTTAGCATGATAAAGAAGATTCAAAGAGAGTGAGATGCCAGCTCCTTTCATTCAGTCAGTAGCTTCAAACATTTCTGGTATATGAATAACATGGTTTTTCAATGGCAAAAATCAATGAATATTGTAAATACACAAACAGTAATTTCTCCGCATTGCAAGGTGCAATTCTGAAATTTTTTGCTCTTTCCTGCTCCTCTTAGCATGATAAAGAAGATTCAAAGAGAGTGAGATGCCAGCTCCTTTCATTCAGTCAGTAGCTTCAATCATTTCTGGTATATGAATAACATGATGTTTTTCAATGGCAAAAATCAATGAATATTGTAAATGCACAAACAGTAATTTCTCCGCATTGCAAGGTGCAATTCTGAAATTTTTTGCTTTTTCCTGCTCCTCTTAGCATGATAAACAAGATTCAAAGAGAGTGAGATGCCAGCTCCTTTCATTCAGTCAGTAGCTTCAATCATTTCTGGATGTTTTTCAATGGCAAAAATCAATGAATATTGTAAATGCACAAACAGTAATTTCTCCGCATTGCAAGGTGCAATTCTGAAATTTTTTGCTTTTTCCTGCTCCTCTTAGCATGATAAAGAAGATTCAAAGAGAGTGAGATGCCAGCTCCTTTCATTCAGTCAGTAGCTTCAAACATTTCTGGTATATGAATAACATGATGTTTTTCAATGGCAAAAAATCAATGAATATTGTAAATGCACAAACAGTAATTTCTCCGCATTGCAAGGTGCAATTCTGAAATTTTTTGCTTTTTCCTGCTCCTCTTAGCATGATAAAGAAGATTCAAAGAGAGTGAGATGCCAGCTCCTTTCATTCAGTCAGTAGCTTCAAACATTTCTGGTATATGAATAACATGATGTTTTTCAATGGCAAAAATCAATGAATATTGTAAATGCACAAACAGTAATTTCTCCGCATTGCAAGGTGCAATTCTGAAATTTTTTGCTTTTTCCTGCTCCTCTTAGCATGATAAAGAAGATTCAAAGAGAGTGAGATGCCAGCTCCTTTCATTCAGTCAGTAGCTTCAATCATTTCTGGACGTTTTTCAATGGCAAAAATCAATGAATATTGTAAATGCACAAATAGTAATTTCTCCGCATTGCAAGGTGCAATTCTGAAATTTTTTGCTTTTTCCTGCTCCTCTAAGCATGATAAAGAAGATTCAAAGAGAGTGAGATGCCAGCTCCTTTCATTCAGTCAGTAGCTTCAAACATTTCTGGTATATGAATAACATGATGTTTTTCAATGGCAAAAATCAATGAATATTGTAAATGCACAAACAGTAATTTCTCCGCATTGCAAGGTGCAATTCTGAAATTTTTTGCTTTTTCCTGCTCTTCTTAGCATGATATAGAAGATTCAAAGAGAGTGAGATGCCAGCTCCTTTCATTCAGTCAGTAGCTTCAATCATTTCTGGACGTTTTTCAATGCCAAAAATCAATGAATATTGTAAATGCACAAACAGTAATTTCTCCGCATTGCAAGGTGCAATTCTGAAATTTTTTGCTTTTTCCTGCTCCTCTTAGCATGATAAAGAATATTCAAAGAGAGTGAGATGCCAGCTCCTTTCATTCAGTCAGTAGCTTCAATCATTTCTGGTATATGAATAACATGATGTTTTTCAATGGCAAAAATCAATGAATATTGTAAATGCACAAACAGTACTTTCTCCGCATTGCAAGGTGCAATTCTGAAATTTTTTGCTTTTTCCTGCTCCTCTTAGCATGATAAAGAAGATTCAAAGAGAGTGAGATGCCAGCTCCTTTCATTCAGTCAGTAGCTTCAATCATTTCTGGACGTTTTTCAATGGCAAAAATCAATGAATATTGTAAATGCACAAACAGAAATTTCTCCGCATTGCAAGGTGCAATTCTGAAATTTTTTGCTTTTTCCTGCTCCTCTTAGCATGATAAAGAAGATTCAAAGAGAGTGAGATGCCAGCTCCTTTCATTCAGTCAGTAGCTTCAATCATTTCTGGACGTTTTTCAATGGCAAAAATCAATGAATATTGTAAATGCACAAACAGAAATTTCTCCGCATTGCAAGGTGCAATTCTGAAATTTTTTGCTTTTTCCTGCTCCTCTTAGCATGATAAAGAAGATTCAAAGAGAGTGAGATGCCAGCTCCTTTCATTCAGTCAGTAGCTTCAATCATTTCTGGACGTTTTTCAATGGCAAAAATCAATGAATATTGTAAATGCACAAACAGTAATTTCTCCACATTGCAAGGTGCAATTCTGAATTTTTTTGCTTTTTCCTGCTCCTCTTAGCATGATAAACAAGATTCAAAGAGAGTGAGATGCCAGCTCCTTTCATTCAGTCAGTAGCTTCAATCATTTCTGGACGTTTTTCAATGGCAAAAATCAATGAATATTGTAAATGCACAAACAGTAATTTCTCCGCATTGCAAGGTGCAATTCTGAAATTTTTTGCTTTTTCCTGCTCCTCTTAGCATGATAAAGAAGATTCAAAGAGAGTGAGATGCCAGCTCCTTTCATTCAGTCAGTAGCTTCAATCATTTCTGGTATATGAATAACATGATGTTTTTCAATGGCAAAAATCAATGAATATTGTAAATGCACAAACAGTAATTTCTCCGCATTGCAAGGTGCAATTCTGAAATTTTTTGCTTTTTCCTGCTCCTCTTAGCATGATAAAGAAGATTCAAAGAGAGTGAGATGCCAGCTCCTTTCATTCAGTCAGTAGCTTCAAACATTTCTGGTATATGAATAACATGATGTTTTTCAATGGCAAAAATCAATGAATATTGTAAATGCACAAACAGTAATTTCTCCGCATTGCAAGGTGCAATTCTGAAATTTTTTGCTTTTTCCTGCTCCTCTTAGCATGATAAAGAAGATTCAAAGAGAGTGAGATGCCAGCTCCTTTCATTCAGTCAGTAGCTTCAATCATTTCTGGTATATGAATAACATGATGTTTTTCAATGGCAAAAATCAATGAATATTGTAAATGCACAAACAGTAATTTCTCCGCATTGCAAGGTGCAATTCTGAAATTTTTTGCTTTTTCCTGCTCCTCTTAGCATGATAAAGAAGATTCAAAGAGAGTGAGATGCCAGCTCCTTTCATTCAGTCAGTAGCTTCAATCATTTCTGGACGTTTTTCAATGGCAAAAATCAATGAATATTGTAAATGCACAAACAGTAATTTCTCCGCATTGCAAGGTGCAATTCTGAAATTTTTTGCTTTTTCCTGCTCCTCTTAGCATGATAAAGAAGATTCAAAGAGAGTGAGATGCCAGCTCCTTTCATTCAGTCAGTAGCTTCAAACATTTCTGGTATATGAATAACATGATGTTTTTCAATGGCAAAAAATCAATGAATATTGTAAATGCACAAACAGTAATTTCTCCGCATTGCAAGGTGCAATTCTGAAATTTTTTGCTTTTTCCTGCTCCTCTTAGCATGATAAAGAAGATTCAAAGAGAGTGAGATGCCAGCTCCTTTCATTCAGTCAGTAGCTTCAAACATTTCTGGTATATGAATAACATGATGTTTTTCAATGGCAAAAAATCAATGAATATTGTAAATGCACAAACAGTAATTTCTCCGCATTGCAAGGTGCAATTCTGAAATTTTTTGCTTTTTCCTGCTCCTCTTAGCATGATAAAGAAGATTCAAAGAGAGTGAGATGCCAGCTCCTTTCATTCAGTCAGTAGCTTCAATCATTTCTGGACGTTTTTCAATGGCAAAAATCAATGAATATTGTAAATGCACAAACAGTAATTTCTCCGCATTGCAAGGTGCAATTCTGAAATTTTTTGCTTTTTCCTGCTCCTCTTAGCATGATAAAGAAGATTCAAAGAGAGTGAGATGCCAGCTCCTTTCATTCAGTCAGTAGCTTCAAACATTTCTGGTATATGAATAACATGATGTTTTTCAATGGCAAAAATCAATGAATATTGTAAATGCACAAACAGTAATTTCTCCGCATTGCAAGGTGCAATTCTGAAATTTTTTGTTTTTTCCTGCTCCTCTTAGCATGATAAAGAAGATTCAAAGAGAGTGAGATGCCAGCTCCTTTCATTCAGTCAGTAGCTTCAATCATTTCTGGACGTTTTTCAATGGCAAAAATCAATGAATATTGTAAATGCACAAATAGTAATTTCTCCGCATTGCAAGGTGCAATTCTGAAATTTTTTGCTTTTTCCTGCTCCTCTTAGCATGATAAAGAAGATTCAAAGAGAGTGAGATGCCAGCTCCTTTCATTCAGTCAGTAGCTTCAATCATTTCTGGACGTTTTTCAATGGCAAAAATCAATGAATATTGTAAATGCACAAACAGTAATTTCTCCGCATTGCAAGGTGCAATTCTGAAATTTTTTGCTTTTTCCTGCTCCTCTTAGCATGATAAAGAAGATTCAAAGAGAGTGAGATGCCAGCTCCTTTCATTCAGTCAGTAGCTTCAATCATTTCTGGACGTTTTTCAATGGCAAAAATCAATGAATATTGTAAATGCACAAATAGTAATTTCTCCGCATTGCAAGGTGCAATTCTGAAATTTTTTGCTTTTTCCTGCTCCTCTTAGCATGATAAAGAAGATTCAAAGAGAGTGACATGCCAGCTCCTTTCATTCAGTCAGTAGCTTCAAACATTTCTGGACGTTTTTCAATGGCAAAAATCAATGAATATTGTAAATGCACAAACAGTAATTTCTCCGCATTGCAAGGTGCAATTCTGAAATTTTTTGCTTTTTCCTGCTCCTCTTAGCATGATAAAGAATATTCAAAGAGAGTGAGATGCCAGCTCCTTTCATTCAGTCAGTAGCTTCAATCATTTCTGGTATATGAATAACATGATGTTTTTCAATGGCAAAAATCAATGAATATTGTAAATGCACAAACAGTAATTTCTCCGCATTGCAAGGTGCAATTCTGAAATGTTTTGCTTTTTCCTGCTCCTCTTAGCATGATAAAGAAGATTCAAAGAGAGTGAGATGCCAGCTCCTTTCATTCAGTCAGTAGCTTCAATCATTTCTGGTATATGAATAACATGATGTTTTTCAATGGCAAAAATCAATGAATATTGTAAATGCACAAACAGTAATTTCTCCGCATTGCAAGGTGCAATTCTGAATTTTTTTGCTTTTTCCTGCTCCTCTTAGCATGATAAAGAAGATTCAAAGAGAGTGAGATGCCATCTCCTTTCATTCAGTCAGTAGCTTCAAACATTTCTGGTATATGAATAACATGATGTTTTTCAATGGCAAAAATCAATGAATATTGTAAATGCACAAACAGTAATTTCTCCGCATTGCAAGGTGCAATTCTGAAATTTTTTGCTTTTTCCTGCTCCTCTTAGCATGATAAAGAAGATTCAAAGAGAGTGAGATGCCAGCTCCTTTCATTCAGTCAGTAGCTTCAATCATTTCTGGACGTTTTTCAATGGCAAAAATCAATGAATATTGTAAATGCACAAACAGTAATTTCTCCGCATTGCAAGGTGCAATTCTGAAATTTTTTGCTTTTTCCTGCTCCTCTTAGCATGATAAAGAAGATTCAAAGAGAGTGAGATGCCAGCTCCTTTCATTCAGTCAGTAGCTTCAATCATTTCTGGTATATGAATAACATGATGTTTTTCAATGGCAAAAATCAATGAATATTGTAAATGCACAAACAGTAATTTCTCCGCATTGCAAGGTGCAATTCTGAAATTTTTTGCTTTTTCCTGCTCCTCTTAGCATGATAAAGAAGATTCAAAGAGAGTGAGATGCCAGCTCCTTTCATTCAGTCAGTAGCTTCAAACATTTCTGGTATATGAATAACATGATGTTTTTCAATGGCAAAAAATCAATGAATATTGTAAATGCACAAACAGTAATTTCTCCGCATTGCAAGGTGCAATTCTGAAATTTTTTGCTTTTTCCTGCTCCTCTTAGCATGATAAAGAAGATTCAAAGAGAGTGAGATGCCAGCTCCTTTCATTCAGTCAGTAGCTTCAATCATTTCTGGACGTTTTTCAATGGCAAAAATCAATGAATATTGTAAATGCACAAACAGTAATTTCTCCGCATTGCAAGGTGCAATTCTGAAATTTTTTGCTTTTTCCTGCTCCTCTTAGCATGATAAAGAAGATTCAAAGAGAGTGAGATGCCAGCTCCTTTCATTCAGTCAGTAGCTTCAATCATTTCTGGACGTTTTTCAATGGCAAAAATCAATGAATATTGTAAATGCACAAACAGTAATTTCTCCGCATTGCAAGGTGCAATTCTGAAATTTTTTGCTTTTTCCTGCTCCTCTTAGCATGATAAACAAGATTCAAAGAGAGTGAGATGCCAGCTCCTTTCATTCAGTCAGTAGCTTCAATCATTTCTGGACGTTTTTCAATGGCAAAAATCAATGAATATTGTAAATGCACAAATAGTAATTTCTCCGCATTGCAAGGTGCAATTCTGAAATTTTTTGCTTTTTCCTGCTCCTCTTAGCATGATAAAGAAGATTCAAAGAGAGTGAGATGCCAGCTCCTTTCATTCAGTCAGTAGCTTCAAACATTTCTGGTATATGAATAACATGATGTTTTTCAATGGCAAAAATCAATGAATATTGTAAATGCACAAACAGTAATTTCTCCGCATTGCAAGGTGCAATTCTGAAATTTTTTGCTTTTTCCTGCTCCTCTTAGCATGATATAGAAGATTCAAAGAGAGTGAGATGCCAGCTCCTTTCATTCAGTCAGTAGCTTCAATCATTTCTGGACGTTTTTCAATGGCAAAAATCAATGAATATTGTAAATGCACAAACAGTAATTTCTCCGCATTGCAAGGTGCAATTCTGAAATTTTTTGCTTTTTCCTGCTCCTCTTAGCATGATAAAGAATATTCAAAGAGAGTGAGATGCCAGCTCCTTTCATTCAGTCAGTAGCTTCAATCATTTCTGGTATATGAATAACATGATGTTTTTCAATGGCAAAAATCAATGAATATTGTAAATGCACAAACAGTAATTTCTCCGCATTGCAAGGTGCAATTCTGAAATTTTTTGCTTTTTCCTGCTCCTCTTAGCATGATAAAGAAGATTCAAAGAGAGTGAGATGCCAGCTCCTTTCATTCAGTCAGTAGCTTCAATCATTTCTGGATGTTTTTCAATGGCAAAAATCAATGAATATTGTAAATGCACAAACAGTAATTTCTCCGCATTGCAAGGTGCAATTCTGAAATTTTTTGCTTTTTCCTGCTCCTCTTAGCATGATAAAGAAGATTCAAAGAGAGTGAGATGCCAGATCCTTTCATTCAGTCAGTAGCTTCAATCATTTCTGGTATATGAATAACATGATGTTTTTCAATGGCAAAAATCAATGAATATTGTAAATGCACAAACAGTAATTTCTCCGCATTGCAAGGTGCAATTCTGAAATTTTTTGCTTTTTCCTGCTCCTCTTAGCATGATAAAGAAGATTCAAAGAGATTTAGATGCCAGCTCCTTTCATTCAGTCAGTAGCTTCAATCATTTCTGGACGTTTTTCAATGGCAAAAATCAATGAATATTGTAACTGCACAAACAGTAATTTCTCCGCATTGCAAGGTGCAATTCTGAAATTTTTTGCTTTTTCCTGCTCCTCTTAGCATGATAAAGAATATTCAAAGAGAGTGAGATGCCAGCTCCTTTCATTCAGTCAGTAGCTTCAAACATTTCTGGTATATGAATAACATGATGTTTTTCAATGGCAAAAATCAATGAATATTGTTAATGCACAAACAGTAATTTCTCCGCATTGCAAGGTGCAATTCTGAATTTTTTTGGTTTTTCCTGCTCCTCTTAGCATGATAAAGAAGATTCAAAGAGAGTGAGATGCCAGCTCCTTTCATTCAGTCAGTAGCTTCAAACATTTCTGGTATATGAATAACATGATGTTTTTCAAAGGCAAAAATCAATGAATATTGTAAATGCACAAACAGTAATTTCTCCGCTTTGCAAGGTGCAATTCTGAAATTTTTTGCTTTTTCCTGCTCCTCTTAGCATGATAATGAAGATTCAAAGAGAGTGAGATGCCAGCTCCTTTCATTCAGTCAGTAGCTTCAATCATTTCTGGACGTTTTTCAATGGCAAAAATCAATGAATATTGTAAATGCACATACAGTAATTTCTTGGCATTGCAAGGAGCAATTCTGAAATTTTTTGCTTTTTCCTGCTCCTCTTAGCATGATAAAGAAGATTCAAAGAGAGTGAGATGCCAGCTCCTTTCATTCAGTCAGTAGCTTCAATCATTTCTGGACGTTTTTCAATGGCAAAAATCAATGAATATTGTAAATGCACAAACAGTAATTTCTCCGCATTGCAAGGTGCAATTCTGAAATTTTTTGCTTTTTCCTGCTCCTCTTAGCATGATAAAGAAGATTCAAAGAGAGTGAGATGCCAGCTCCTTTCATTCAGTCAGTAGCTTCAATCATTTCTGGACGTTTTTCAATGGTAAAAATCAATGAATATTGTAAATGCACAAACAGTAATTTCTCCGCATTGCAAGGTGCAATTCTGAAATTTTTTGCTTTTTCCTGCTCCTCTTAGCATGATAAAGAAGATTCAAAGAGAGTGAGATGCCAGCTCCTTTCATTCAGTCAGTAGCTTCAATCATTTCTGGTATATGAATAACATGATGTTTTTCAATGGCAAAAATCAATGAATATTGTAAATGCACAAACAGTAATTTCTCCGCATTGCAAGGTGCAATTCTGAAATTTTTTGCTTTTTCCTGCTCCTCTTAGCATGATAAAGAAGATTCAAAGAGAGTGATATGCCAGCTCCTTTCATTCAGTCAGTAGCTTCAAACATTTCTGGTATATGAATAACATGATGTTTTTCAATGGCAAAAATCAATGAATATTGTAAATGCACAAACAGTAATTTCTCCGCATTGCAAGGTGCAATTCTGAAATTTTTTGCTTTTTCCTGCTCCTCTTAGCATGATATAGAAGATTCAAAGAGAGTGAGATGCCAGCTCCTTTCATTCAGTCAGTAGCTTCAATCATTTCTGGACGTTTTTCAATGGCAAAAATCAATGAATATTGTAAATGCACAAACAGTAATTTCTCCGCATTGCAAGGTGCAATTCTGAAATTTTTTGCTTTTTCCTGCTCCTCTTAGCATGATAAAGAATATTCAAAGAGAGTGAGATGCCAGCTCTTTTCATTCAGTCAGTAGCTTCAATCATTTCTGGTATATTAATAACATGATGTTTTTCAATGGCAAAAATCAATGAATATTGTAAATGCACAAACAGTAATTTCTCCGCATTGCAAGGTGCAATTCTGAAATTTTTTGCTTTTTCCTGCTCCACTTAGCATGATAAAGAAGATTCAAAGAGAGTGAGATGCCAGCTCCTTTCATTCAGTCAGTAGCTTCAATCATTTCTGGACGTTTTTCAATGGCAAAAATCAATGAATATTGTAAATGCACAAACAGTAATTTCTCCGCATTGCAAGGTGCAATTCTGAAATTTTTTGCTTTTTCCTGCTCCTCTTAGCATGATAAAGAAGATTCAAAGAGAGTGAGATGCCAGCTCCTTTCATTCAGTCAGTAGCTTCAATCATTTCTGGTATATGAATAACATGATGTTTTTCAATGGCAAAAATCAATGAATATTGTAAATGCACAAACAGTAATTTCTCCGCATTGCAAGGTGCAATTCTGAAATTTTTTGCTTTTTCCTGCTCCTCTTAGCATGATAAAGAAGATTCAAAGAGATTTAGATGCCAGCTCCTTTCATTCAGTCAGTAGCTTCAATCATTTCTGGACGTTTTTCAATGGCAAAAATCAATGAATATTGTAAATGCACAAACAGTAATTTCTCCGCATTGCAAGGTGCAATTCTGAAATTTTTTGCTTTTTCCTGCTCCTCTTAGCATGATAAAGAATATTCAAAGAGAGTGAGATGCCAGCTCCTTTCATTCAGTCAGTAGCTTCAAACATTTCTGGTATATGAATAACATGATGTTTTTCAATGGCAAAAATCAATGAATATTGTAAATGCACAAACAGTAATTTCTCCGCATTGCAAGGTGCAATTCTGAAATTTTTTGCTTTTTCCTGCTATTCTTAGCATGATAAAGAAGATTCAAAGAGAGTGAGATGCCAGCTCCTTTCATTCAGTCAGTAGCTTCAAACATTTCTGGTATATGAATAACATGATGTTTTTCAATGGCAAAGATCAATGAATATTGTAAATGCACAAACAGTAATTTCTCCGCATTGCAAGGTGCAATTCTGAAATTTTTTGCTTTTTCCTGCTCCTCTTAGCATGATAAAGAAGATTCAAAGAGAGTGAGATGCCAGCTCCTTTCATTCAGTCAGTAGCTTCAATCATTTCTGGACGTTTTTCAATGGCAAAAATCAATGAATATTGTAAATGCACATACAGTAATTTCTTGGCATTGCAAGGTGCAATTCTGAAATTTTTTGCTTTTTCCTGCTCCTCTTAGCATGATAAAGAAGATTCAAAGAGAGTGAGATGCCAGCTCCTTTCATTCAGTCAGTAGCTTCAATCATTTCTGGACGTTTTTCAATGGCAAAAATCAATGAATATTGTAAATGCACAAACAGTAATTTCTCCGCATTGCAAGGTGCAATTCTGAAATTTTTTGCTTTTTCCTGCTCCTCTTAGCATGATAAAGAAGATTCAAAGAGAGTGAGATGCCAGCTCCTTTCATTCAGTCAGTAGCTTCAATCATTTCTGGACGTTTTTCAATGGCAAAAATCAATGAATATTGTAAATGCACAAACAGTAATTTCTCCGCATTGCAAGGTGCAATTCTGAAATTTTTTGCTTTTTCCTGCTCCTCTTAGCATGATAAACAAGATTCAAAGAGAGTGAGATGCCAGCTCCTTTCATTCAGTCAGTAGCTTCAATCATTTCTGGACGTTTTTCAATGGCAAAAATCAATGAATATTGTAAATGCACAAATAGTAATTTCTCCGCATTGCAAGGTGCAATTCTGAAATTTTTTGCTTTTTCCTGCTCCTCTTAGCATGATAAAGAAGATTCAAAGAGAGTGAGATGCCAGCTCCTTTCATTCAGTCAGTAGCTTCAAACATTTCTGGTATATGAATAACATGATGTTTTTCAATGGCAAAAATCAATGAATATTGTAAATGCACAAACAGTAATTTCTCCGCATTGCAAGGTGCAATTCTGAAATTTTTTGCTTTTTCCTGCTCCTCTTAGCATGATATAGAAGATTCAAAGAGAGTGAGATGCCAGCTCCTTTCATTCAGTCAGTAGCTTCAATCATTTCTGGACGTTTTTCAATGGCAAAAATCAATGAATATTGTAAATGCACAAACAGTAATTTCTCCGCATTGCAAGGTGCAATTCTGAAATTTTTTGCTTTTTCCTGCTCCTCTTAGCATGATAAAGAATATTCAAAGAGAGTGAGATGCCAGCTCCTTTCATTCAGTCAGTAGCTTCAATCATTTCTGGTATATGAATAACATGATGTTTTTCAATGGCAAAAATCAATGAATATTGTAAATGCACAAACAGTAATTTCTCCGCATTGCAAGGTGCAATTCTGAAATTTTTTGCTTTTTCCTGCTCCTCTTAGCATGATAAAGAATATTCAAAGAGAGTGAGATGCCAGCTCCTTTCATTCAGTCAGTAGCTTCAATCATTTCTGGTATATGAATAACATGATGTTTTTCAATGGCAAAAATCAATGAATATTGTAAATGCACAAACAGTAATTTCTCCGCATTGCAAGGTGCAATTCTGAAATTTTTTGCTTTTTCCTGCTCCTCTTAGCATGATAATGAAGATTCAAAGAGAGTGAGATGCCAGCTCCTTTCATTCAGTCAGTAGCTTCAATCATTTCTGGTATATGAATAACATGATGTTTTTCAATGGCAAAAATCAATGAATATTGTAAATGCACAAACAGTAATTTCTCCGCATTGCAAGGAGCAATTCTGAAATTTTTTGCTTTTTCCTGCTCCTCTTAGCATGATAAAGAAGATTCAAAGAGAGTGAGATGCCAGCTCCTTTCATTCAGTCAGTAGCTTCAATCATTTCTGGACGTTTTTCAATGGCAAAAATCAATGAATATTGTAAATGCACAAACAGTAATTTCTCCGCATTGCAAGGTGCAATTCTGAAATTTTTTGCTTTTTCCTGTTCCTCTTAGCATGATAAAGAAGATTCAAAGAGAGTGAGATGCCAGCTCCTTTCATTCAGTCAGTAGCTTCAATCATTTCTGGTATATGAATAACATGATGTTTTTCAATGGCAAAAATCAATGAATATTGTAAATGCACAAACAGTAATTTCTCCGCATTGCAAGGTGCAATTCTGAAATTTTTTGCTTTTTCCTGCTCCTCTTAGCATGATAAAGAAGATTCAAAGAGATTTAGATGCCAGCTCCTTTCATTCAGTCAGTAGCTTCAATCATTTCTGGACGTTTTTCAATGGCAAAAATCAATGAATATTGTAAATGCACAAACAGTAATTTCTCCGCATTGCAAGGTGCAATTCTGAAATTTTTTGCTTTTTCCTGCTCCTCTTAGCATGATAAAGAATATTCAAAGAGAGTGAGATGCCAGCTCCTTTCATTCAGTCAGTAGCTTCAAACATTTCTGGTATATGAATAACATGATGTTTTTCAATGGCAAAAATCAATGAATATTGTAAATGCACAAACAGTAATTTCTCCGCATTGCAAGGTGCAATTCTGAAATTTTTTGCTTTTTCCTGCTCCTCTTAGCATGATAAAGAAGATTCAAAGAGAGTGAGATGCCAGCTCCTTTCATTCAGTCAGTAGCTTCAAACATTTCTGGTATATGAATAACATGATGTTTTTCAATGGCAAAAATCAATGAATATTGTAAATGCACAAACAGTAATTTCTCCGCATTGCAAGGTGCAATTCTGAAATTTTTTGCTTTTTACTGCTCCTCTTAGCATGATAAAGAAGATTCAAAGAGAGTGAGATGCCAGCTCCTTTCATTCAGTCAGTAGCTTCAATCATTTCTGGACGTTTTTCAATGGCAAAAATCAATGAATATTGTAAATGCACAAACAGTAATTTCTCCGCATTGCAAGGTGCAATTCTGAAATTTTTTGCTTTTTCCTGCTCCTCTTAGCATGATAAACAAGATTCAAAGAGAGTGAGATGCCAGCTCCTTTCATTCAGTCAGTAGCTTCAAACATTTCTGGTATATGAATAACATGATGTTTTTCAATGGCAAAAATCAATGAATATTGTAAATGCACAAACAGTAATTTCTCCGCATTGCAAGGTGCAATTCTGAAATTTTTTGCTTTTTCCTGCTCCTCTTAGCATGATAAAGAAGATTCAAAGAGAGTGAGATGCCAGCTCCTTTCATTCAGTCAGTAGCTTCAATCATTTCTGGACGTTTTTCAATGGCAAAAATCACTGAATATTGTAAATGCACAAACAGAAATTTCTCCGCATTGCAAGGTGCAATTCTGAAATTTTTTGCTTTTTCCTGCTCCTCTTAGCATGATAAAGAAGATTCAAAGAGAGTGAGATGCCAGCTCATTTCATTCAGTCAGTAGCTTCAATCATTTCTGGACGTTTTTCAATGGCAAAAATCAATGAATATTGTAAATGCACAAACAGTAATTTCTCCGCATTGCAAGGTGCATATCTGAAATTTTTTGCTTTTTCCTGCTCCTCTTAGCATGATAAAGAAGATTCAAAGAGAGTGAGATGCCAGTTCCTTTCATTCAGTCAGTAGCTTCAATCATTTCTGGACGTTTTTCAATGGCAAAAATCAATGAATATTGTAAATGCACAAACAGTAATTTCTCCACATTGCAAGGTGCAATTCTGAATTTTTTTGCTTTTTCCTGCTCCTCTTAGCATGATAAACAAGATTCAAAGAGAGTGAGATGCCAGCTCCTTTCATTCAGTCAGTAGCTTCAATCATTTCTGGACGTTTTTCAATGGCAAAAATCAATGAATATTGTAAATGCACAAACAGTAATTTCTCCGCATTGCAAGGTGCAATTCTGAAATTTTTTGCTTTTTCCTGCTCCTCTTAGCATGATATAGAAGATTCAAAGAGAGTGAGATGCCAGCTCCTTTCATTCAGTCAGTAGCTTCAATCATTTCTGGACGTTTTTCAATGGCAAAAATCAATGAATATTGTAAATGCACAAACAGTAATTTCTCCGCATTGGAAGGTGCAATTCTGAAATTTTTTGCTTTTTCCTGCTCCTCTTAGCATGATAAAGAAGATTCAAAGAGAGTGAGATGCCAGCTCCTTTCATTCAGTCAGTAGCTTCAATCATTTCTGGTATATGAATAACATGATGTTTTTCAATGGCAAAAATCAATGAATATTGTAAATGCACAAACAGTAATTTCTCCGCATTGCAAGGTGCAATTCTGAAATTTTTTGCTTTTTCCTGCTCCTCTTAGCATGATAAAGAAGATTCAAAGAGAGTGAGATGCCAGCTCCTTTCATTCAGTCAGTAGCTTCAAACATTTCTGGTATATGAATAACATGATGTTTTTCAATGGCAAAAATCAATGAATATTGTAAATGCACAAACAGTAATTTCTCCGCATTGCAAGGTGCAATTCTGAAATTTTTTGCTTTTTCCTGCTCCTTTTAGCATGATATAGAAGATTCAAAGAGAGTGAGATGCCAGCTCCTTTCATTCAGTCAGTAGCTTCAATCATTTCTGGACGTTTTTCAATGGCAAAAATCAATGAATATTGTAAATGCACAAACAGTAATTTCTCCGCATTGCAAGGTGCAATTCTGAAATTTTTTGCTTTTTCCTGCTCCTCTTAGCATGACAAAGAATATTCAAAGAGAGTGAGATGCCAGCTCCTTTCATTCAGTCAGTAGCTTCAATCATTTCTGGTATATGAATAACATGATGTTTTTCAATGGCAAAAATCAATGAATATTGTAAATGCACAAACAGTAATTTCTCCGCATTGCAAGGTGCAATTCTGAAATTTTTTGCTTTTTCCTGCTCCTCTTAGCATGATAAAGAAGATTCAAAGAGAGTGAGATGCCAGCTCCTTTCATTCAGTCAGTAGCTTCAATCATTTCTGGTATATGAATAACATGATGTTTTTCAATGGCAAAAATCAATGAATATTGTAAATGCACAAACAGTAATTTCTCCGCATTGCAAGTTGCAATTCTGAATTTTTTTGCTTTTTCCTGCTCCTCTTAGCATGATAAAGAAGATTCAAAGAGAGTGAGATGCCAGCTCCTTTCATTCAGTCAGTAGCTTCAAACATTTCTGGTATATGAATAACATGATGTTTTTCAATGGCAAAAATCAATGAATATTGTAAATGCACAAACAGTAATTTCTCCGCATTGCAAGGTGCAATTCTGAAATTTTTTGCGTTTTCCTGCTCCTCTTAGCATGATAAAGAAGATTCAAAGAGAGTGAGATGCCAGCTCCTTTCATTCAGTCAGTAGCTTCAATCATTTCTGGACGTTTTTCAATGGCAAAAATCAATGAATATTGTAAATGCACAAACAGTAATTTCTCCGCATTGCAAGGTGCAATTCTGAAATTTTTTGCTTTTTCCTGCTCCTCTTAGCATGATAAAGAAGATTCAAAGAGAGTGAGATGCCAGCTCCTTTCATTCAGTCAGTAGCTTCAAACATTTCTGGTATATGAATAACATGATGTTTTTCAATGGCAAAAATCAATGAATATTGTAAATGCACAAACAGTAATTTCTCCGCATTGCAAGGTGCAATTCTGAAATTTTTTGCTTTTTCCTGCTCCTCTTAGCATGATAAAGAAGATTCAAAGAGAGTGAGATGCCAGCTCCTTTCATTCAGTCAGTAGCTTCAATCATTTCTGGACGTTTTTCAATGGCAAAAATCAATGAATATTGTAAATGCACAAACAGTAATTTCTCCGCATTGCAAGGTGCAATTCTGAAATTTTTTGCTTTTTCCTGCTCCTCTTAGCATGATAAAGAATATTCAAAGAGAGTGAGATGCCAGCTCCTTTCATTCAGTCAGTAGCTTCAAACATTTCTGGTATATGAATAACATGATGTTTTTCAATGGCAAAAATCAATGAATATTGTAAATGCACAAACAGTAATTTCTCCGCATTGCAAGGTGCAATTCTGAAATTTTTTGCTTTTTCCTGCTCCTCTTAGCATGATAAAGAAGATTCAAAGAGAGTGAGATGCCAGCTCCTTTCATTCAGTCAGTAGCTTCAATCATTTCTGGACGTTTTTCAATGGCAAAAATCACTGAATATTGTAAATGCACAAACAGAAATTTCTCCGCATTGCAAGGTGCAATTCTGAAATTTTTTGCTTTTTCCTGCTCCTCTTAGCATGATAAAGAAGATTCAAAGAGAGTGAGATGCCAGCTCCTTTCATTCAGTCAGTAGCTTCAATCATTTCTGGACGTTTTTCAATGGCAAAAATCAATGAATATTGTAAATGCACAAACAGTAATTTCTCCGCATTGCAAGGTGCATATCTGAAATTTTTTGCTTTTTCCTGCTCCTCTTAGCATGATAAAGAAGATTCAAAGAGAGTGAGATGCCAGTTCCTTTCATTCAGTCAGTATCTTCAATCATTTCTGGACGTTTTTCAATGGCAAAAATCAATGAATATTGTAAATGCACAAACAGTAATTTCTCCACATTGCAAGGTGCAATTCTGAATTTTTTTGCTTTTTCCTGCTCCTCTTAGCATGATAAACAAGATTCAAAGAGAGTGAGATGCCAGCTCCTTTCATTCAGTCAGTAGCTTCAATCATTTCTGGACGTTTTTCAATGGCAAAAATCAATGAATATTGTAAATGCACAAACAGTAATTTCTCCGCATTGCAAGGTGCAATTCTGAAATTTTTTGCTTTTTCCTGCTCCTCTTAGCATGATAAAGAAGATTCAAAGAGAGTGAGATGCCAGCTCCTTTCATTCAGTCAGTAGCTTCAAACATTTCTGGTATATGAATAACGATGTTTTTCAATGGCAAAAATCAATGAATATTGTAAATGCACAAACAGTAATTTCTCCGCATTGCAAGGTGCAATTCTGAAATTTTTTGCTTTTTCCTGCTCCTCTTAGCATGATAAAGAAGATTCAAAGAGAGTGAGATGCCAGCTCCTTTCATTCAGTCAGTAGCTTCAATCATTTCTGGTATATGAATAACATGATGTTTTTCAATGGCAAAAATCAATGAATATTGTAAATGCACAAACAGTAATTTCTCCGCATTGCAAGGTGCAATTCTGAAATTTTTTGCTTTTTCCTGCTCCTCTTAGCATGATAAAGAAGATTCAAAGAGAGTGAGATGCCAGCTCCTTTCATTCAGTCAGTAGCTTCAATCATTTCTGGACGTTTTTCAATGGCAAAAATCAATGAATATTGTAAATGCACAAACAGTAATTTCTCCGCATTGCAAGGTGCAATTCTGAAATTTTTTGCTTTTTCCTGCTCCTCTTAGCATGATAAAGAAGATTCAAAGAGAGTGAGATGCCAGCTCCTTTCATTCAGTCAGTAGCTTCAAACATTTCTGATATATGAATAACATGATGTTTTTCAATGGCAAAAAATCAATGAATATTGTAAATGCACAAACAGTAATTTCTCCGCATTGCAAAGTGCAATTCTGAAATTTTTTGCTTTTTCCTGCTCCTCTTAGCATGATAAAGAAGATTCAAAGAGAGTGAGATGCCAGCTCCTTTCATTCAGTCAGTAGCTTCAAACATTTCTGGTATATGAATAACATGATGTTTTTCAATGGCAAAAAATCAATGAATATTGTAAATGCACAAACAGTAATTTCTCCGCATTGCAAGGTGCAATTCTGAAATTTTTTGCTTTTTCCTGCTCCTCTTAGCATGATAAAGAAGATTCAAAGAGAGTGAGATGCCAGCTCCTTTCATTCAGTCAGTAGCTTCAATCATTTCTGGACTTTTTTCAATGGCAAAAATCAATGAATATTGTAAATGCACAAACAGTAATTTCTCCGCATTGCAAGGTGCAATTCTGAAATTTTTTGCTTTTTCCTGCTCCTCTTAGCATGATAAAGAAGATTCAAAGAGAGTGAGATGCCAGCTCCTTTCATTCAGTCAGTAGCTTCAAACATTTCTGGTATATGAATAACATGATGTTTTTCAATGGCAAAAATCAATGAATATTGTAAATGCACAAACAGTAATTTCTCCGCATTGCAAGGTGCAATTCTGAAATTTTTTGTTTTTTCCTGCTCCTCTTAGCATGATAAAGAAGATTCAAAGAGAGTGAGATGCCAGCTCCTTTCATTCAGTCAGTAGCTTCAATCATTTCTGGACGTTTTTCAATGGCAAAAATCAATGAATATTGTAAATGCACAAACAGTAATTTCTCCGCATTGCAAGGTGCAATTCTGAAATTTTTTGCTTTTTCCTGCTCCTCTTAGCATGATAAACAAGAGTCAAAGAGAGTGAGATGCCAGGTCCTTTCATTCAGTCAGTAGCTTCAATCATTTCTGGACGTTTTTCAATGGCAAAAATCAATGAATATTGTAAATGCACAAACAGTAATTTCTCCGCATTGCAAGGTGCAATTCTGAAATTTTTTGCTTTTTCCTGCTCCTCTTAGCATGATAAAGAAGATTCAAAGAGAGTGAGATGCCAGCTCCTTTCATTCAGTCAGTAGCTTCAATCATTTCTGGACGTTTTTCAATGGCAAAAATCAATGAATATTGTAAATGCACAAATAGTAATTTCTCCGCATTGCAAGGTGCAATTCTGAAATTTTTTGCTTTTTCCTGCTCCTCTTAGCATGATAAAGAAGATTCAAAGAGAGTGAGATGCCAGCTCCTTTCATTCAGTCAGTAGCTTCAAACATTTCTGGTATATGAATAACATGATGTTTTTCAATGGCAAAAATCAATGAATATTGTAAATGCACAAACAGTAATTTCTCCGCATTGCAAGGTGCAATTCTGAAATTTTTTGCTTTTTCCTGCTCGTCTTAGCATGATAAAGAAGATTCAAAGAGAGTGAGATGCCAGCTCCTTTCATTCAGTCAGTAGCTTCAATCATTTCTGGACGTTTTTCAATGGCAAAAATCAATGAATATTGTAAATGCACAAACAGTAATTTCTCCGCATTGCAAGGAGCAATTCTGAAATTTTTTGCTTTTTCCTGCTCCTCTTAGCATGATAAAGAATATTCAAAGAGAGTGAGATGCCAGCTCCTTTCATTCAGTCAGTAGCTTCAATCATTTCTGGTATATGAATAACATGATGTTTTTCAATGGCAAAAATCAATGAATATTGTAAATGCACAAACAGTAATTTCTCCGCATTGCAAGGTGCAATTCTGAAATTTTTTGCTTTTTCCTGCTCCTCTTAGCATGATAAAGAAGATTCAAAGAGAGTGAGATGCCAGCTCCTTTCATTCAGTCAGTAGCTTCAATCATTTCTGGTATATGAATAACATGATGTTTTTCAATGGCAAAAATCAATGAATATTGTAAATGCACAAACAGTAATTTCTCCGCATTGCAAGGTGCAATTCTGAATTTTTTTGCTTTTTCCTGCTCCTCTTAGCATGATAAAGAAGATTCAAAGAGAGTGAGATGCCAGCTCCTTTCATTCAGTCAGTAGCTTCAAACATTTCTGGTATATGAATAACATGATGTTTTTCAATGGCAAAAATCAATGAATATTGTAAATGCACAAACAGTAATTTCTCCGCATTGCAAGGTGCAATTCTGAAATTTTTTGCTTTTTCCTGCTCCTCTTAGCATGATAAAGAAGATTCAAAGAGAGTGAGATGCCAGCTCCTTTCATTCAGTCAGTAGCTTCAATCATTTCTGGACGTTTTTCAATGGCAAAAATCAATGAATATTGTAAATGCACAAACAGTAATTTCTCCGCATTGCAAGGTGCAATTCTGAAATTTTTTGCTTTTTCCTGCTCCTCTTAGCATGATAAAGAAGATTCAAAGAGAGTGAGATGCCAGCTCCTTTCATTCAGTCAGTAGCTTCAATCATTTCTGGTATATGAATAACATGATGTTTTTCAATGGCAAAAATCAATGAATATTGTAAATGCACAAACAGTAATTTCTCCGCATTGCAAGGTGCAATTCTGAAATTTTTTGCTTTTTCCTGCTCCTCTTAGCATGATAAAGAAGATTCAAAGAGAGTGAGATGCCAGCTCCTTTCATTCAGTCAGTAGCTTCAAACATTTCTGGTATATGAATAACATGATGTTTTTCAATGGCAAAAAATCAATGAATATTG
This sequence comes from Phyllobates terribilis, assembly GCF_046119375.1. Taxonomy (NCBI): domain Eukaryota; kingdom Metazoa; phylum Chordata; class Amphibia; order Anura; family Dendrobatidae; genus Phyllobates; species Phyllobates terribilis. Next base: position 908,879 of record NW_027362893.1, read on the forward strand.
TAAATGCACAAACAGTAATTTCTCCGCATTGCAAGGTGCAATTCTGAAATTTTTTGCTTTTTCCTGCTCCTCTTAGCATGATAAAGAAGATTCAAAGAGAGTGAGATGCCAGCTCCTTTCATTCAGTCAGTAGCTTCAATCATTTCTGGACGTTTTTCAATGGCAAAAATCAATGAATATTGTAAATGCACAAACAGTAATTTCTCCGCATTGCAAGGTGCAATTCTGAAATTTTTTGCTTTTTCCTGCTCCTCTTAGCATGATAAAGAAGATTCAAAGAGAGTGAGATGCCAGCTCCTTTCATTCAGTCAGTAGCTTCAAACATTTCTGGTATATGAATAACATGATGTTTTTCAATGGCAAAAATCAATGAATATTGTAAATGCACAAACAGTAATTTCTCCGCATTGCAAGGTGCAATTCTGAAATTTTTTGTTTTTTCCTGCTCCTCTTAGCATGATAAAGAAGATTCAAAGAGAGTGAGATGCCAGCTCCTTTCATTCAGTCAGTAGCTTCAATCATTTCTGGACGTTTTTCAATGGCAAAAATCAATGAATATTGTAAATGCACAAACAGTAATTTCTCCGCATTGCAAGGTGCAATTCTGAAATTTTTTGCTTTTTCCTGCTCCTCTTAGCATGATAAACAAGATTCAAAGAGAGTGAGATGCCAGCTCCTTTCATTCAGTCAGTAGCTTCAATCATTTCTGGACGTTTTTCAATGGCAAAAATCAATGAATATTGTAAATGCACAAATAGTAATTTCTCCGCATTGCAAGGTGCAATTCTGAAATTTTTTGCTTTTTCCTGCTCCTCTTAGCATGATAAAGAAGATTCAAAGAGAGTGAGATGCCAGCTCCTTTCATTCAGTCAGTAGCTTCAAACATTTCTGGTATATGAATAACATGATGTTTTTCAATGGCAAAAATCAATGAATATTGTAAATGCACAAACAGTAATTTCTCCGCATTGCAATGTGCAATTCTGAAATTTTTTGCTTTTTCCTGCTCCTCTTAGCATGATATAGAAGATTCAAAGAGAGTGAGATGCCAGCTCCTTTCATTCAGTCAGTAGCTTCAATCATTTCTGGACGTTTTTCAATGGCAAAAATCAATGAATATTGTAAATGCACAAACAGTAATTTCTCCGCATTGCAAGGTGCAATTCTGAAATTTTTTGCTTTTTCCTGCTCCTCTTAGCATGATAAAGAATATTCAAAGAGAGTGAGATGCCAGCTCCTTTCATTCAGTCAGTAGCTTCAATCATTTCTGGTATATGAATAACATGATGTTTTTCAATGGCAAAAATCAATGAATATTGTAAATGCACAAACAGTAATTTCTCCGCATTGCAAGGTGCAATTCTGAAATTTTTTGCTTTTTCCTGCTCCTCTTAGCATGATAAAGAAGATTCAAAGAGAGTGAGATGCCAGCTCCTTTCATTCAGTCAGTAGCTTCAATCATTTCTGGACGTTTTTCAATGGCAAAAATCAATGAATATTGTAAATGCACAAACAGTAATTTCTCCGCATTGCAAGGTGCAATTCTGAAATTTTTTGCTTTTTCCTGCTCCTCTTAGCATGATAAAGAAGATTCAAAGAGAATGAGATGCCAGCTCCTTTCATTCAGTCAGTAGCTTCAATCATTTCTGGTATATGAATAACATGATGTTTTTCAATGGCAAAAATCAATGAATATTGTAAATGCACAAACAGTAATTTCTCCGCATTGCAAGGTGCAATTCTGAAATTTTTTGCTTTTTCCTGCTCCTCTTAGCATGATAAAGAAGATTCAAAGAGATTTAGATGCCAGCTCCTTTCATTCAGTCAGTAGCTTCAATCATTTCTGGACGTTTTTCAATGGCAAAAATCAATGAATATTGTAAATGCACAAACAGTAATTTCTCCGCATTGCAAGGTGCAATTCTGAAATTTTTTGCTTTTTCCTGCTCCTCTTAGCATGATAAAGAATATTCAAAGAGAGTGAGATGCCAGCTCCTTTCATTCAGTCAGTAGCTTCAAACATTTCTGGTATATGAATAACATGATGTTTTTCAATGGCAAAAATCAATGAATATTGTAAATGCACAAACAGTAATTTCTCCGCATTGCAAGGTGCAATTCTGAAATTTTTTGCTTTTTCCTGCTCCTCTTAGCATGATAAAGAAGATTCAAAGAGAGTGAGATGCCAGCTCCTTTCATTCAGTCAGTAGCTTCAAACATTTCTGGTATATGAATAACATGATGTTTTTCAATGGCAAAAATCAATGAATATTGTAAATGCACAAACAGTAATTTCTCCGCATTGCAAGGTGCAATTCTGAAATTTTTTGCTTTTTCCTGCTCCTCTTAGCATGATAAAGAAGATTCAAAGAGAGTGAGATGCCAGCTCCTTTCATTCAGTCAGTAGCTTCAATCATTTCTGGACGTTTTTCAATGGCAAAAATCAATGAATATTGTAAATGCACATACAGTAATTTCTTGGCATTGCAAGGTGCAATTCTGAAATTTTTTGCTTTTTCCTGCTCCTCTTAGCATGATAAAGAAGATTCAAAGAGAGTGAGATGCCAGCTCCTTTCATTCAGTCAGTAGCTTCAATCATTTCTGGACGTTTTTCAATGGCAAAAATCAATGAATATTGTAAATGCACAAACAGTAATTTCTCCGCATTGCAAGGTGCAATTCTGAAATTTTTTGCTTTTTCCTGCTCCTCTTAGCATGATAAAGAAGATTCAAAGAGAGTGAGATGCCAGCTCCTTTCATTCAGTCAGTAGCTTCAATCATTTCTGGACGTTTTTCAATGGTAAAAATCAATGAATATTGTAAATGCACAAACAGTAATTTCTCCGCATTGCAAGGTGCAATTCTGAAATTTTTTGCTTTTTCCTGCTCCTCTTAGCATGATAAAGAAGATTCAAAGAGAGTGAGATGCCAGCTCCTTTCATTCAGTCAGTAGCTTCAATCATTTCTGGTATATGAATAACATGATGTTTTTCAATGGCAAAAATCAATGAATATTGTAAATGCACAAACAGTAATTTCTCCGCATTGCAAGGTGCAATTCTGAAATTTTTTGCTTTTTCCTGCTCCTCTTAGCATGATAAAGAAGATTCAAAGAGAGTGAGATGCCAGCTCCTTTCATTCAGTCAGTAGCTTCAAACATTTCTGGTATATGAATAACATGATGTTTTTCAATGGCAAAAATCAATGAATATTGTAAATGCACAAACAGTAATTTCTCCGCATTGCAAGGTGCAATTCTGAAATTTTTTGCTTTTTCCTGCTCCTCTTAGCATGATAAAGAAGATTCAGAGAGTGAGATGCCAGCTCCTTTCATTCAGTCAGTAGCTTCAATCATTTCTGGACGTTTTTCAATGGCAAAAATCAATGAATATTGTAAATGCACAAACAGTAATTTCTCCGCATTGCAAGGTGCAATTCTGAAATTTTTTGCTTTTTCCTGCTCCTCTTAGCATGATAAAGAGGATTCAAAGAGATTTAGATGCCAGCTCCTTTCATTCAGTCAGTAGCTTCAATCATTTCTGGACGTTTTTCAATGGCAAAAATCAATGAATATTGTAAATGCACAAACAGTAATTTCTCCGCATTGCAAGGTGCAATTCTGAAATTTTTTGCTTTTTCCTGCTCCTCTTAGCATGATAAAGAAGATTCAAAGAGAGTGAGATGCCAGCTCCTTTCATTCAGTCAGTAGCTTCAAACATTTCTGGTATATGAATAACATGATGTTTTTCAATGGCAAAAATCAATGAATATTGTAAATGCACAAAGAGTAATTTCTCCGCAATGCAAGGTGCAATTCTGAAATTTTTTGCTTTTTCCTGCTCCTCTTAGCATGATAAAGAAGATTCAAAGAGAGTGAGATGCCAGCTCCTTTCATTCAGTCAGTAGCTTCAATCATTTCTGGACGTTTTTCAATGGCAAAAATCAATGAATATTGTAAATGCACAAACAGTAATTTCTCCGCATTGCAAGGTGCAATTCTGAAATTTTTTGCTTTTTCCTGCTCCTCTTAGCATGATAAAGAAGATTCAAAGAGAGTGAGATGCCAGCTCCTTTCATTCAGTCAGTAGCTTCAAACATTTCTGGTATATGAATAACATGATGTTTTTCAATGGCAAAAATCAATGAATATTGTAAATGCACAAACAGTAATTTCTCCGCATTGCAAGGTGCAATTCTGAAATTTTTTGCTTTTTCCTGCTCCTCTTAGCATGATAAAGAATATTCAAAGAGAGTGAGATGCCAGCTCCTTTCATTCAGTCAGTAGCTACAATCATTTCTGGTATATGAATAACATGATGTTTTTCAATGGCAAAAATCAATGAATATTGTAAATGCACAAACAGTAATTTCTCCGCATTGCAAGGTGCAATTCTGAAATTTTTTGCTTTTTCCTGCTCCTCTTAGCATGATAAAGAAGATTCAAAGAGAGTGAGATGCCAGCTCCTTTCATTCAGTCAGTAGCTTCAATCATTTCTGGACGTTTTTCAATGGCAAAAATCAATGAATATTGTAAATGCACAAACAGTAATTTCTCCGCATTGCAAGGTGCAATTCTGAAATTTTTTGCTTTTTCCTGCTCCTCTTAGCATGATAAAGAAGATTCAAAGAGAGTGAGATGCCAGCTCCTTTCATTCAGTCAGTAGCTTCAATCATTTCTGGTATATGAATACATGATGTTTTTCAATGGCAAAAATCAATGAATATTGTAAATGCACAAACAGTAATTTCTCCGCATTGCAAGGTGCAATTCTGAAATTTTTTGCTTTTTCCTGCTCCTCTTAGCATGATAAAGAAGATTCAAAGAGATTTAGATGCCAGCTCCTTTCATTCAGTCAGTAGCTTCAATCATTTCTGGACGTTTTTCAATGGCAAAAATCAATGAATATTGTAAATGCACAAACAGTAATTTCTCCGCATTGCAAGGTGCAATTCTGAAATTTTTTGCTTTTTCCTGCTCCTCTTAGCATGATAAAGAATATTCAAAGAGAGTGAGATGCCAGCTCCTTTCATTCAGTCAGTAGCTTCAAACATTTCTGGTATATGAATAACATGATGTTTTTCAATGGCAAAAATCAATGAATATTGTAAATGCACAAACAGTAATTTCTCCGCATTGCAAGGTGCAATTCTGAAATTTTTTGCTTTTTCCTGCTCCTCTTAGCATGATAAAGAAGATTCAAAGAGAGTGAGATGCCAGCTCCTTTCATTCAGTCAGTAGCTTCAAACATTTCTGGTATATGAATAACATGATGTTTTTCAATGGCAAAAATCAATGAATATTGTAAATGCACAAACAGTAATTTCTCCGCATTGCAAGGTGCAATTCTGAAATTTTTTGCTTTTTCCTGCTCCTCTTAGCATGATAAAGAAGATTCAAAGAGAGTGAGATGCCAGCTCCTTTCATTCAGTCAGTAGCTTCAATCATTTCTGGACGTTTTTCAATGGCAAAAATCAATGAATATTGTAAATGCACATACAGTAATTTCTTGGCATTGCAAGGTGCAATTCTGAAATTTTTTGCTTTTTCCTGCTCCACTTAGCATGATAAAGAAGATTCAAAGAGAGTGAGATGCCAGCTCCTTTCATTCAGTCAGTAGCTTCAATCATTTCTGGACGTTTTTCAATGGCAAAAATCAATGAATATTGTAAATGCACAAACAGTAATTTCTCCGCATTGCAAGGTGCAATTCTGAAATTTTTTGCTTTTTCCTGCTCCTCTTAGCATGATAAAGAAGATTCAAAGAGAGTGAGATGCCAGCTCCTTTCATTCAGTCAGTAGCTTCAATCATTTCTGGACGTTTTTCAATGGTAAAAATCAATGAATATTGTAAATGCACAAACAGTAATTTCTCCGCATTGCAAGGTGCAATTCTGAAATTTTTTGCTTTTTCCTGCTCCTCTTAGCATGATAAAGAAGATTCAAAGAGAGTGAGATGCCAGCTCCTTTCATTCAGTCAGTAGCTTCAATCATTTCTGGTATATGAATAACATGATGTTTTTCAATGGCAAAAATCAATGAATATTGTAAATGCACAAACAGTAATTTCTCCGCATTGCAAGGTGCAATTCTGAAATTTTTTGCTTTTTCCTGCTCCTCTTAGCATGATAAAGAAGATTCAAAGAGATTTAGATGCCAGCTCCTTTCATTCAGTCAGTAGCTTCAATCATTTCTGGACGTTTTTCAATGGCAAAAATCAATGAATATTGTAAATGCACAAACAGTAATTTCTCCGCATTGCAAGGTGCAATTCTGAAATTTTTTGCTTTTTCCTGCTCCTCTTAGCATGATAAAGAAGATTCAAAGAGAGTGAGATGCCAGCTCCTTTCATTCAGTCAGTAGCTTCAAACATTTCTGGTATATGAATAACATGATGTTTTTCAATGGCAAAAATCAATGAATATTGTAAATGCACAAACAGTAATTTCTCCGCATTGCAAGGTGCAATTCTGATATTTTTTGCTTTTTCCTGCTTCTCTTAGCATGATAAAGAAGATTCAAAGAGAGTGAGATGCCAGCTCCTTTCATTCAGTCAGTAGCTTCAAACATTTCTGGTATATGAATTGATGTTTTTCAATGGCAAAAATCAATGAATATTGTAAATGCACAAAGAGTAATTTCTCCGCATTGCAAGGTGCAATTCTGAAATTTTTTGCTTTTTCCTGCTCCTCTTAGCATGATAAAGAAGATTCAAAGAGAGTGAGATGCCAGCTCCTTTCATTCAGTCAGTAGCTTCAATCATTTCTGGACGTTTTTCAATGGCAAAAATCAATGAATATTGTAATCCACAAACAGTAATTTCTCCGCATTGCAAGGTGCAATTCTGAAATTTTTTGCTTTTTCCTGCTCCTCTTAGCATGATAAAGAAGATTCAAAGAGAGTGAGATGCCAGCTCCTTTCATTCAGTCAGTAGCTTCAAACATTTCTGGTATATGAATAACATGATGTTTTTCAATGGTAAAAATCAATGAATATTGTAAATGCACAAACAGTAATTTCTACGCATTGCAAGGTGCAATTCTGAAATTTTTTGCTTTTTCCTGCTCCTCTTAGCATGATAAAGAAGATTCAAAGAGAGTGAGAGGCCAGCTCCTTTCATTCAGTCAGTAGCTTCAATCATTTCTGGATGTTTTTCAATGGCAAAAATCAATGAATATTGTAAATGCACAAACAGTAATTTCTCCGCATTGCAAGGTGCAATTCTGAAATTTTTTGCTTTTTCCTGCTCCTCTTAGCATGATAAAGAAGATTCAAAGAGAGTGAGATGCCAGCTCCTTTCATTCAGTCAGTAGCTTCAATCATTTCTGGACGTTTTTCAATGGCAAAAATCAATGAATATTGTAAATGCACAAACAGTAATTTCTCCGCATTGCAAGGTGCAATTCTGAAATTTTTTGCTTTTTCCTGCTCCTCTTAGCATGATAAACAAGATTCAAAGAGAGTGAGAGGCCAGCTCCTTTCATTCAGTCAGTAGCTTCAATCATTTCTGGATGTTTTTCAATGGCAAAAATCAATGAATATTGTAAATGCACAAACAGTAATTTCTCCGCATTGCAAGGTGCAATTCTGAAATTTTTTGCTTTTTCCTGCTCCTCTTAGCATGATAAAGAAGATTCAAAGAGAGTGAGATGCCAGCTCCTTTCATTCAGTCAGTAGCTTCAAACATTTCTGGTATATGAATAACATGATGTTTTTCAATGGCAAAAAATCAATGAATATTGTAAATGCACAAACAGTAATTTCTCCGCATTGCAAGGTGCAATTCTGAAATTTTTTGCCTTTTCCTGCTCCTCTTAGCATGATAAAGAAGATTCAAAGAGAGTGAGATGCCAGCTCCTTTCATTCAGTCAGTAGCTTCAATCATTTCTGGACGTTTTTCAATGGCAAAAATCAATGAATATTGTAAATGCACAAACAGTAATTTCTCCGCATTGCAAGGTGCAATTCTGAAATTTTTTGCTTTTTCCTGCTCCTCTTAGCATGATAAAGAAGATTCAAAGAGAGTGAGATGCCAGCTCCTTTCATTCAGTCAGTAGCTTCAAACATTTCTGGTATATGAATAACATGATGTTTTTCAATGACAAAAATCAATGAATATTGTAAATGCACAAACAGTAATTTCTCCGCATTGCAAGGTGCAATTCTGAAATTTTTTGCTTTTTCCTGCTCCTCTTAGCATGATAAAGAAGATTCAAAGAGAGTGAGATGCCAGCTCCTTTCATTCAGTCAGTAGCTTCAAACATTTCTGGTATATGAATAACATGATGTTTTTCAATGGCAAAAATCAATGAATATTGTAAATGCACAAACAGTAATTTCTCCGCATTGCAAGGTGCAATTCTGATATTTTTTGCTTTTTCCTGCTTCTCTTAGCATGATAAAGAAGATTCAAAGAGAGTGAGATGCCAGCTCCTTTCATTCAGTCAGTAGCTTCAAACATTTCTGGTATATGAATAACATGATGTTTTTCAATGGCAAAAATCAATGAATATTGTAAATGCACAAAGAGTAATTTCTCCGCATTGCAAGGTGCAATTCTGAAATTTTTTGCTTTTTCCTGCTCCTCTTAGCATGATAAAGAAGATTCAAAGAGAGTGAGATGCCAGCTCCTTTCATTCAGTCAGTAGCTTCAATCATTTCTGGACGTTTTTCAATGGCAAAAATCAATGAATATTGTAATCCACAAACAGTAATTTCTCCGCATTGCAAGGTGCAATTCTGAAATTTTTTGCTTTTTCCTGCTCCTCTTAGCATGATAAAGAAGATTCAAAGAGAGTGAGATGCCAGCTCCTTTCATTCAGTCAGTAGCTTCAAACATTTCTGGTATATGAATAACATGATGTTTTTCAATGGTAAAAATCAATGAATATTGTAAATGCACAAACAGTAATTTCTCCGCATTGCAAGGTGCAATTCTGAAATTTTTTGCTTTTTCCTGCTCCTCTTAGCATGATAAAGAAGATTCAAAGAGAGTGAGATGCCAGCTCCTTTCATTCAGTCAGTAGCTTCAATCATTTCTGGTATATGAATAACATGATGTTTTTCAATGGCAAAAATCAATGAATATTGTAAATGCACAAACAGTAATTTCTCCGCATTGCAAGGTGCAATTCTGAAATTTTTTGCTTTTTCCTGCTCCTCTTAGCATGATAAAGAAGATTCAAAGAGAGTGAGATGCCAGCTCCTTTCATTCAGTCAGTAGCTTCAATCATTTCTGGACGTTTTTCAATGGCAAAAATCAATGAATATTGTAAATGCACAAACAGTAATTTCTCCGCATTGCAAGGTGCAATTCTGAAATTTTTTGCTTTTTCCTGCTCCTCTTAGCATGATAAACAAGATTCAAAGAGAGTGAGAGGCCAGCTCCTTTCATTCAGTCAGTAGCTTCAATCATTTCTGGATGTTTTTCAATGGCAAAAATCAATGAATATTGTAAATGCACAAACAGTAATTTCTCCGCATTGCAAGGTGCAATTCTGAAATTTTTTGCTTTTTCCTGCTCCTCTTAGCATGATAAAGAAGATTCAAAGAGAGTGAGATGCCAGCTCCTTTCATTCAGTCAGTAGCTTCAATCATTTCTGGACGTTTTTCAATGGCAAAAATCAATGAATATTGTAAATGCACAAACAGTAATTTCTCCGCATTGCAAGGTGCAATTCTGAAATTTTTTGCTTTTTCCTGCTCCTCTTAGCATGATAAACAAGATTCAAAGAGAGTGAGAGGCCAGCTCCTTTCATTCAGTCAGTAGCTTCAATCATTTCTGGATGTTTTTCAATGGCAAAAATCAATGAATATTGTAAATGCACAAACAGTAATTTCTCCGCATTGCAAGGTGCAATTCTGATATTTTTTGCTTTTTCCTGCTTCTCTTAGCATGATAAAGAAGATTCAAAGAGAGTGAGATGCCAGCTCCTTTCATTCAGTCAGTAGCTTCAAACATTTCTGGTATATGAATAACATGATGTTTTTCAATGGCAAAAATCAATGAATATTGTAAATGCACAAAGAGTAATTTCTCCGCATTGCAAGGTGCAATTCTGAAATTTTTTGCTTTTTCCTGCTCCTCTTAGCATGATAAAGAAGATTCAAAGAGAGTGAGATGCCAGCTCCTTTCATTCAGTCAGTAGCTTCAATCATTTCTGGACGTTTTTCAATGGCAAAAATCAATGAATATTGTAATCCACAAACAGTAATTTCTCCGCATTGCAAGGTGCAATTCTGAAATTTTTTGCTTTTTCCTGCTCCTCTTAGCATGATAAAGAAGATTCAAAGAGAGTGAGATGCCAGCTCCTTTCATTCAGTCAGTAGCTTCAAACATTTCTGGTATATGAATAACATGATGTTTTTCAATGGTAAAAATCAATGAATATTGTAAATGCACAAACAGTAATTTCTACGCATTGCAAGGTGCAATTCTGAAATTTTTTGCTTTTTCCTGCTCCTCTTAGCATGATAAAGAAGATTCAAAGAGAGTGAGAGGCCAGCTCCTTTCATTCAGTCAGTAGCTTCAATCATTTCTGGATGTTTTTCAATGGCAAAAATCAATGAATATTGTAAATGCACAAACAGTAATTTCTCCGCATTGCAAGGTGCAATTCTGAAATTTTTTGCTTTTTCCTGCTCCTCTTAGCATGATAAAGAAGATTCAAAGAGAGTGAGATGCCAGCTCCTTTCATTCAGTCAGTAGCTTCAATCATTTCTGGACGTTTTTCAATGGCAAAAATCAATGAATATTGTAAATGCACAAACAGTAATTTCTCCGCATTGCAAGGTGCAATTCTGAAATTTTTTGCTTTTTCCTGCTCCTCTTAGCATGATAAACAAGATTCAAAGAGAGTGAGAGGCCAGCTCCTTTCATTCAGTCAGTAGCTTCAATCATTTCTGGATGTTTTTCAATGGCAAAAATCAATGAATATTGTAAATGCACAAACAGTAATTTCTCCGCATTGCAATGTGCAATTCTGAAATTTTTTGCTTTTTCCTGCTCCTCTTAGCATGATAAAGAAGATTCAAAGAGAGTGAGATGCCAGCTCCTTTCATTCAGTCAGTAGCTTCAAACATTTCTGGTATATGAATAACATGATGTTTTTCAATGGCAAAAAATCAATGAATATTGTAAATGCACAAACAGTAATTTCTCCGCATTGCAAGGTGCAATTCTGAAATTTTTTGCCTTTTCCTGCTCCTCTTAGCATGATAAAGAAGATTCAAAGAGAGTGAGATGCCAGCTCCTTTCATTCAGTCAGTAGCTTCAATCATTTCTGGACGTTTTTCAATGGCAAAAATCAATGAATATTGTAAATGCACAAACAGTAATTTCTCCGCATTGCAAGGTGCAATTCTGAAATTTTTTGCTTTTTCCTGCTCCTCTTAGCATGATAAAGAAGATTCAAAGAGAGTGAGATGCCAGCTCCTTTCATTCAGTCAGTAGCTTCAAACATTTCTGGTATATGAATAACATGATGTTTTTCAATGACAAAAATCAATGAATATTGTAAATGCACAAACAGTAATTTCTCCGCATTGCAAGGTGCAATTCTGAAATTTTTTGCTTTTTCCTGCTCCTCTTAGCATGATAAAGAAGATTCAAAGAGAGTGAGATGCCAGCTCCTTTCATTCAGTCAGTAGCTTCAAACATTTCTGGTATATGAATAACATGATGTTTTTCAATGGCAAAAATCAATGAATATTGTAAATGCACAAACAGTAATTTCTCCGCATTGCAAGGTGCAATTCTGATATTTTTTGCTTTTTCCTGCTTCTCTTAGCATGATAAAGAAGATTCAAAGAGAGTGAGATGCCAGCTCCTTTCATTCAGTCAGTAGCTTCAAACATTTCTGGTATATGAATAACATGATGTTTTTCAATGGCAAAAATCAATGAATATTGTAAATGCACAAAGAGTAATTTCTCCGCATTGCAAGGTGCAATTCTGAAATTTTTTGCTTTTTCCTGCTCCTCTTAGCATGATAAAGAAGATTCAAAGAGAGTGAGATGCCAGCTCCTTTCATTCAGTCAGTAGCTTCAATCATTTCTGGACGTTTTTCAATGCAAAAATCAATGAATATTGTAATCCACAAACAGTAATTTCTCCGCATTGCAAGGTGCAATTCTGAAATTTTTTGCTTTTTCCTGCTCCTCTTAGCATGATAAAGAAGATTCAAAGAGAGTGAGATGCCAGCTCCTTTCATTCAGTCAGTAGCTTCAAACATTTCTGGTATATGAATAACATGATGTTTTTCAATGGTAAAAATCAATGAATATTGTAAATGCACAAACAGTAATTTCTCCGCATTGCAAGGTGCAATTCTGAAATTTTTTGCTTTTTCCTGCTCCTCTTAGCATGATAAAGAAGATTCAAAGAGAGTGAGATGCCAGCTCCTTTCATTCAGTCAGTAGCTTCAATCATTTCTGGTATATGAATAACATGATGTTTTTCAATGGCAAAAATCAATGAATATTGTAAATGCACAAACAGTAATTTCTCCGCATTGCAAGGTGCAATTCTGAAATTTTTTGCTTTTTCCTGCTCCTCTTAGCATGATAAAGAAGATTCAAAGAGAGTGAGATGCCAGCTCCTTTCATTCAGTCAGTAGCTTCAATCATTTCTGGACGTTTTTCAATGGCAAAAATCAATGAATATTGTAAATGCACAAACAGTAATTTCTCCGCATTGCAAGGTGCAATTCTGAAATTTTTTGCTTTTTCCTGCTCCTCTTAGCATGATAAACAAGATTCAAAGAGAGTGAGAGGCCAGCTCCTTTCATTCAGTCAGTAGCTTCAATCATTTCTGGATGTTTTTCAATGGCAAAAATCAATGAATATTGTAAATGCACAAACAGTAATTTCTCCGCATTGCAAGGTGCAATTCTGAAATTTTTTGCTTTTTCCTGCTCCTCTTAGCATGATAAAGAAGATTCAAAGAGAGTGAGATGCCAGCTCCTTTCATTCAGTCAGTAGCTTCAATCATTTCTGGACGTTTTTCAATGGCAAAAATCAATGAATATTGTAAATGCACAAACAGTAATTTCTCCGCATTGCAAGGTGCAATTCTGAAATTTTTTGCTTTTTCCTGCTCCTCTTAGCATGATAAACAAGATTCAAAGAGAGTGAGAGGCCAGCTCCTTTCATTCAGTCAGTAGCTTCAATCATTTCTGGATGTTTTTCAATGGCAAAAATCAATGAATATTGTAAATGCACAAACAGTAATTTCTCCGCATTGCAAGGTGCAATTCTGAAATTTTTTGCTTTTTCCTGCTCCTCTTAGCATGATAAAGAAGATTCAAAGAGAGTGAGATGCCAGCTCCTTTCATTCAGTCAGTAGCTTCAAACATTTCTGGTATATGAATAACATGATGTTTTTCAATGGCAAAAAATCAATGAATATTGTAAATGCACAAACAGTAATTTCTCCGCATTGCAAGGTGCAATTCTGAAATTTTTTGCTTTTTCCTGCTCCTCTTAGCATGATAAAGAAGATTCAAAGAGAGTGAGATGCCAGCTCCTTTCATTCAGTCAGTAGCTTCAATCATTTCTGGACGTTTTTCAATGGCAAAAATCAATGAATATTGTAAATGCACAAACAGTAATTTCTCCGCATTGCAAGGTGCAATTCTGAAATTTTTTGCTTTTTCCTGCTCCTCTTAGCATGATAAAGAAGATTCAAAGAGAGTGAGATGCCAGATCCTTTCATTCAGTCAGTAGCTTCAAACATTTCTGGTATATGAATAACATGATGTTTTTCAATGACAAAAATCAATGAATATTGTAAATGCACAAACAGTAATTTCTCCGCATTGCAAGGTGCAATTCTGAAATTTTTTGTTTTTTCCTGCTCCTCTTAGCATGATAAAGAAGATTCAAAGAGAGTGAGATGCCAGCTCCTTTCATTCAGTCAGTAGCTTCAATCATTTCTGGACGTTTTTCAAAGGCAAAAATCAATGAATATTGTAAATGCACAAACAGTAATTTCTCCGCATTGCAAGGTGCAATTCTGAAATTTTTTGCTTTTTCCTGCTCCTCTTAGCATGATAAAGAAGATTCAAAGAGAGTGAGATGCCAGCTCCTTTCATTCAGTCAGTAGCTTCAATCATTTCCAGACGTTTTTCAATGGCAAAAATCAATGAATATTGTAAATGCACAAACAGTAATTTCTCCGCATTGCAAGGTGCAATTCTGAAATTTTTTGCTTTTTCCTGCTCCTCTTAGCATGATAAAGAAGATTCAAAGAGAGTGAGATGCCAGCTCCTTTCATTCAGTCAGTAGCTTCAATCATTTCTGGACGTTTTTCAATGGCAAAAATCAATGAATATTGTAAATGCACAAATAGTAATTTCTCCGCATTGCAAGGTGCAATTCTGAAATTTTTTGCTTTTTCCTGCTCCTCTTAGCATGATAAAGAAGATTCAAAGAGAGTGAGATGCCAGCTCCTTTCATTCAGTCAGTAGCTTCAAACATTTCTGGTATATGAATAACATGATGTTTTTCAATGGCAAAAATCAATGAATATTGTAAATGCACAAACAGTAATTTCTCCGCATTGCAAGGTGCAATTCTGAAATTTTTTGCTTTTTCCTGCTCCTCTTAGCATGATATAGAAGATTCAAAGAGAGTGAGATGCCAGCTCCTTTCATTCAGTCAGTAGCTTCAATCATTTCTGGACGTTTTTCAATGGCAAAAATCAATGAATATTGTAAATGCACAAACTAATTTCTCCGCATTGCAAGGTGCAATTCTGAAATTTTTTGCTTTTTCCTGCTCCTCTTAGCATGATAAAGAATATTCAAAGAGAGTGAGATGCCAGCTCCTTTCATTCAGTCAGTAGCTTCAATCATTTCTGGTATATGAATAACATGATGTTTTTCAATGGCAAAAATCAATGAATATTGTAAATGCACAAACAGTAATTTCTCCGCATTGCAAGGTGCAATTCTGAAATTTTTTGCTTTTTCCTGCTCCTCTTAGCATGATAAAGAAGATTCAAAGAGAGTGAGATGCCAGCTCCTTTCATTCAGTCAGTAGCTTCAATCATTTCTGGTATATGAATAACATGATGTTTTTCAATGGCAAAAATCAATGAATATTGTAAATGCACAAACAGTAATTTCTCCGCATTGCAAGGTGCAATTCTGAATTTTTTTGCTTTTTCCTGCTCCTCTTAGCATGATAAAGAAGATTCAAAGAGAGTGAGATGCCAGCTCCTTTCATTCAGTCAGTAGCTTCAAACATTTCTGGTATATGAATAACATGATGTTTTTCAATGGCAAAAATCAATGAATATTGTAAATGCACAAACAGTAATTTCTCCGCATTGCAAGGTGCAATTCTGAAATTTTTTGCTTTTTCCTGCTCCTCTTAGCATGATAAAGAAGATTCAAAGAGAGTGAGATGCCAGCTCCTTTCATTCAGTCAGTAGCTTCAATCATTTCTGGACGTTTTTCAATGGCAAAAATCAATGAATATTGTAAATGCACAAACAGTAATTTCTCCGCATTGCAAGGTGCAATTCTGAAATTTTTTGCTTTTTCCTGCTCCTCTTAGCATGATAAACAAGATTCAAAGAGAGTGAGAGGCCAGCTCCTTTCATTCAGTCAGTAGCTTCAATCATTTCTGGATGTTTTTCAATGGCAAAAATCAATGAATATTGTAAATGCACAAACAGTAATTTCTCCGCATTGCAAGGTGCAATTCTGAAATTTTTTGCTTTTTCCTGCTCCTCTTAGCATGATAAAGAAGATTCAAAGAGAGTGAGATGCCAGCTCCTTTCATTCAGTCAGTAGCTTCAATCATTTCTGGACGTTTTTCAATGGCAAAAATCAATGAATATTGTAAATGCACAAACAGTAATTTCTCCGCATTGCAAGGTGCAATTCTGAAATTTTTTGCTTTTTCCTGCTCCTCTTAGCATGATAAACAAGATTCAAAGAGAGTGAGAGGCCAGCTCCTTTCATTCAGTCAGTAGCTTCAATCATTTCTGGATGTTTTTCAATGGCAAAAATCAATGAATATTGTAAATGCACAAACAGTAATTTCTCCGCATTGCAAGGTGCAATTCTGAAATTTTTTGCTTTTTCCTGCTCCTCTTAGCATGATAAAGAAGATTCAAAGAGAGTGAGATGCCAGCTCCTTTCATTCAGTCAGTAGCTTCAAACATTTCTGGTATATGAATAACATGATGTTTTTCAATGGCAAAAAATCAATGAATATTGTAAATGCACAAACAGTAATTTCTCCGCATTGCAAGGTGCAATTCTGAAATTTTTTGCTTTTTCCTGCTCCTCTTAGCATGATAAAGAAGATTCAAAGAGAGTGAGATGCCAGCTCCTTTCATTCAGTCAGTAGCTTCAATCATTTCTGGACGTTTTTCAATGGCAAAAATCAATGAATATTGTAAATGCACAAACAGTAATTTCTCCGCATTGCAAGGTGCAATTCTGAAATTTTTTGCTTTTTCCTGCTCCTCTTAGCATGATAAAGAAGATTCAAAGAGAGTGAGATGCCAGCTCCTTTCATTCAGTCAGTAGCTTCAAACAATTCTGGTATATGAATAACATGATGTTTTTCAATGACAAAAATCAATGAATATTGTAAATGCACAAACAGTAATTTCTCCGCATTGCAAGGTGCAATTCTGAAATTTTTTGTTTTTTCCTGCTCCTCTTAGCATGATAAAGAAGATTCAAAGAGAGTGAGATGCCAGCTCCTTTCATTCAGTCAGTAGCTTCAATCATTTCTGGACGTTTTTCAAAGGCAAAAATCAATGAATATTGTAAATGCACAAACAGTAATTTCTCCGCATTGCAAGGTGCAATTCTGAAATTTTTTGCTTTTTCCTGCTCCTCTTAGCATGATAAACAAGATTCAAAGAGAGTGAGATGCCAGCTCCTTTCATTCAGTCAGTAGCTTCAATCATTTCCAGACGTTTTTCAATGGCAAAAATCAATGAATATTGTAAATGCACAAACAGTAATTTCTCCGCATTGCAAGGTGCAATTCTGAAATTTTTTGCTTTTTCCTGCTCCTCTTAGCATGATAAAGAAGATTCAAAGAGAGTGAGATGCCAGCTCCTTTCATTCAGTCAGTAGCTTCAATCATTTCTGGACGTTTTTCAATGGCAAAAATCAATGAATATTGTAAATGCACAAATAGTAATTTCTCCGCATTGCAAGGTGCAATTCTGAAATTTTTTGCTTTTTCCTGCTCCTCTTAGCATGATAAAGAAGATTCAAAGAGAGTGAGATGCCAGCTCCTTTCATTCAGTCAGTAGCTTCAAACATTTCTGGTATATGAATAACATGATGTTTTTCAATGGTAAAAATCAATGAATATTGTAAATGCACAAACAGTAATTTCTCTGCATTGCAAGGTGCAATTCTGAAATTTTTTGCTTTTTCCTGCTCCTCTTAGCATGATAAAGAAGATTCAAAGAGAGTGAGATGCCAGCTCCTTTCATTCAGTCAGTAGCTTCAATCATTTCTGGTATATGAATAACATGATGTTTTTCAATGGCAAAAATCAATGAATATTGTAAATGCACAAACAGTAATTTCTCCGCATTGCAAGGTGCAATTCTGAAATTTTTTGCTTTTTCCTGCTCCTCTTAGCATGATAAAGAAGATTCAAAGAGAGTGAGATGCCAGCTCCTTTCATTCAGTCAGTAGCTTCAATCATTTCTGGACGTTTTTCAATGGCAAAAATCAATGAATATTGTAAATGCACAAACAGTAATTTCTCCGCATTGCAAGGTGCAATTCTGAAATTTTTTGCTTTTTCCTGCTCCTCTTAGCATGATAAACAAGATTCAAAGAGAGTGAGAGGCCAGCTCCTTTCATTCAGTCAGTAGCTTCAATCATTTCTGGATGTTTTTCAATGGCAAAAATCAATGAATATTGTAAATGCACAAACAGTAATTTCTCCGCATTGCAAGGTGCAATTCTGAAATTTTTTGCTTTTTCCTGCTCCTCTTAGCATGATAAAGAAGATTCAAAGAGAGTGAGATGCCAGCTCCTTTCATTCAGTCAGTAGCTTCAATCATTTCTGGACGTTTTTCAATGGCAAAAATCAATGAATATTGTAAATGCACAAACAGTAATTTCTCCGCATTGCAAGGTGCAATTCTGAAATTTTTTGCTTTTTCCTGCTCCTCTTAGCATGATAAACAAGATTCAAAGAGAGTGAGAGGCCAGCTCCTTTCATTCAGTCAGTAGCTTCAATCATTTCTGGATGTTTTTCAATGGCAAAAATCAATGAATATTGTAAATGCACAAACAGTAATTTCTCCGCATTGCAAGGTGCAATTCTGAAATTTTTTGCTTTTTCCTGCTCCTCTTAGCATGATAAAGAAGATTCAAAGAGAGTGAGATGCCAGCTCCTTTCATTCAGTCAGTAGCTTCAAACATTTCTGGTATATGAATAACATGATGTTTTTCAATGGCAAAAAATCAATGAATATTGTAAATGCACAAACAGTAATTTCTCCGCATTGCAAGGTGCAATTCTGAAATTTTTTGCTTTTTCCTGCTCCTCTTAGCATGATAAAGAAGATTCAAAGAGAGTGAGATGCCAGCTCCTTTCATTCAGTCAGTAGCTTCAATCATTTCTGGACGTTTTTCAATGGCAAAAATCAATGAATATTGTAAATGCACAAACAGTAATTTCTCCGCATTGCAAGGTGCAATTCTGAAATTTTTTGCTTTTTCCTGCTCCTCTTAGCATGATAAAGAAGATTCAAAGAGAGTGAGATGCCAGCTCCTTTCATTCAGTCAGTAGCTTCAAACATTTCTGGTATATGAATAACATGATGTTTTTCAATGACAAAAATCAATGAATATTGTAAATGCACAAACAGTAATTTCTCCGCATTGCAAGGTGCAATTCTGAAATTTTTTGTTTTTTCCTGCTCCTCTTAGCATGATAAAGAAGATTCAAAGAGAGTGAGATGCCAGCTCCTTTCATTCAGTCAGTAGCTTCAATCATTTCTGGACGTTTTTCAAAGGCAAAAATCAATGAATATTGTAAATGCACAAACAGTAATTTCTCCGCATTGCAAGGTGCAATTCTGAAATTTTTTGCTTTTTCCTGCTCCTCTTAGCATGATAAACAAGATTCAAAGAGAGTGAGATGCCAGCTCCTTTCATTCAGTCAGTAGCTTCAATCATTTCCAGACGTTTTTCAATGGCAAAAATCAATGAATATTGTAAATGCACAAACAGTAATTTCTCCGCATTGCAAGGTGCAATTCTGAAATTTTTTGCTTTTTCCTGCTCCTCTTAGCATGATAAAGAAGATTCAAAGAGAGTGAGATGCCAGCTCCTTTCATTCAGTCAGTAGCTTCAATCATTTCTGGACGTTTTTCAATGGCAAAAATCAATGAATATTGTAAATGCACAAATAGTAATTTCTCCGCATTGCAAGGTGCAATTCTGAAATTTTTTGCTTTTTCCTGCTCCTCTTAGCATGATAAAGAAGATTCAAAGAGAGTGAGATGCCAGCTCCTTTCATTCAGTCAGTAGCTTCAAACATTTCTGGTATATGAATAACATGATGTTTTTCAATGGCAAAAATCAATGAATATTGTAAATGCACAAACAGTAATTTCTCCGCATTGCAAGGTGCAATTCTGAAATTTTTTGCTTTTTCCTGCTCCTCTTAGCATGATATAGAAGATTCAAAGAGAGTGAGATGCCAGCTCCTTTCATTCAGTCAGTAGCTTCAATCATTTCTGGACGTTTTTCAATGGCAAAAATCAATGAATATTGTAAATGCACAAACAGTAATTTCTCCGCATTGCAAGGTGCAATTCTGAAATTTTTTGCTTTTTCCTGCTCCTCTTAGCATGATAAAGAATATTCAAAGAGAGTGAGATGCCAGCTCCTTTCATTCAGTCAGTAGCTTCAATCATTTCTGGTATATGAATAACATGATGTTTTTCAATGGCAAAAATCAATGAATATTGTAAATGCACAAACAGTAATTTCTCCGCATTGCAAGGTGCAATTCTGAAATTTTTTGCTTTTTCCTGCTCCTCTTAGCATGATAAACAAGATTCAAAGAGAGTGAGATGCCAGCTCCTTTCATTCAGTCAGTAGCTTCAATCATTTCCAGACGTTTTTCAATGGCAAAAATCAATGAATATTGTAAATGCACAAACAGTAATTTCTCCGCATTGCAAGGTGCAATTCTGAAATTTTTTGCTTTTTCCTGCTCCTCTTAGCATGATAAAGAAGATTCAAAGAGAGTGAGATGCCAGCTCCTTTCATTCAGTCAGTAGCTTCAATCATTTCTGGACGTTTTTCAATGGCAAAAATCAATGAATATTGTAAATGCACAAATAGTAATTTCTCCGCATTGCAAGGTGCAATTCTGAAATTTTTTGCTTTTTCCTGCTCCTCTTAGCATGATAAAGAAGATTCAAAGAGAGTGAGATGCCAGCTCCTTTCATTCAGTCAGTAGCTTCAAACATTTCTGGTATATGAATAACATGATGTTTTTCAATGGCAAAAATCAATGAATATTGTAAATGCACAAACAGTAATTTCTCCGCATTGCAAGGTGCAATTCTGAAATTTTTTGCTTTTTCCTGCTCCTCTTAGCATGATATAGAAGATTCAAAGAGAGTGAGATGCCAGCTCCTTTCATTCAGTCAGTAGCTTCAATCATTTCTGGACGTTTTTCAATGGCAAAAATCAATGAATATTGTAAATGCACAAACAGTAATTTCTCCGCATTGCAAGGTGCAATTCTGAAATTTTTTGCTTTTTCCTGCTCCTCTTAGCATGATAAAGAATATTCAAAGAGAGTGAGATGCCAGCTCCTTTCATTCAGTCAGTAGCTTCAATCATTTCTGGTATATGAATAACATGATGTTTTTCAATGGCAAAAATCAATGAATATTGTAAATGCACAAACAGTAATTTCTCCGCATTGCAAGGTGCAATTCTGAAATTTTTTGCTTTTTCCTGCTCCTCTTAGCATGATAAAGAAGATTCAAAGAGAGTGAGATGCCAGCTCCTTTCATTCAGTCAGTAGCTTCAATCATTTCTGGTATATGAATAACATGATGTTTTTCAATGGCAAAAATCAATGAATATTGTAAATGCACAAACAGTAATTTCTCCGCATTGCAAGGTGCAATTCTGAATTTTTTTGCTTTTTCCTGCTCCTCTTAGCATGATAAAGAAGATTCAAAGAGAGTGAGATGCCAGCTCCTTTCATTCAGTCAGTAGCTTCAAACATTTCTGGTATATGAATAACATGATGTTTTTCAATGGCAAAAATCAATGAATATTGTAAATGCACAAACAGTAATTTCTCCGCATTGCAAGGTGCAATTCTGAAATTTTTTGCTTTTTCCTGCTCCTCTTAGCATGATAAAGAAGATTCAAAGAGAGTGAGATGCCAGCTCCTTTCATTCAGTCAGTAGCTTCAATCATTTCTGGTATATGAATAACATGATGTTTTTCAATGGCAAAAATCAATGAATATTGTAAATGCACAAACAGTAATTTCTCCGCATTACAAGGTGCAATTCTGAAATTTTTTGCTTTTTCCTGCTCCTCTTAGCATGATAAAGAAGATTCAAAGAGAGTGAGATGCCAGCTCCTTTCATTCAGTCAGTAGCTTCAATCATTTCTGGTATATGAATAACATGATGTTTTTCAATGGCAAAAATCAATGAATATTGTAAATGCACAAACAGTAATTTCTCCGCATTGCAAGGTGCAATTCTGAAATTTTTTGCTTTTTCCTGCTCCTCTTAGCATGATAAAGAAGATTCAAAGAGAGTGAGATGCCAGCTCCTTTCATTCAGTCAGTAGCTTCAATCATTTCTGGACGTTTTTCAATGGCAAAAATCAATGAATTGTGTAAATGCACAAACAGTAATTTCTCCGCATTGCAAGGTGCAATTCTGAAATTTTTTGCTTTTTCCTGCTCCTCTTAGCATGATAAACAAGATTCAAAGAGAGTGAGATGCCAGCTCCTTTCATTCAGTCAGTAGCTTCAATCATTTCTGGACGTTTTTCAATGGCAAAAATCAATGAATATTGTAAATGCACAAACAGTAATTTATCCGCATTGCAAGGTGCAATTCTGAAATTTTTTGCTTTTTCCTGCTCCTCTTAGCATGATAAAGAAGATTCAAAGAGAGTGAGATGCCAGCTCCTTTCATTCAGTCAGTAGCTTCAATCATTTCTGGACGTTTTTCAATGGCAAAAATCAATGAATATTGTAAATGCACAAACAGTAATTTCTCCGCATTGCAAGGTGTAATTCTGAAATTTTTTGTTTTTTCCTGCTCCTCTTAGCATGATAAAGAAG
This sequence comes from Phyllobates terribilis, assembly GCF_046119375.1. Classification (NCBI taxonomy): domain Eukaryota; kingdom Metazoa; phylum Chordata; class Amphibia; order Anura; family Dendrobatidae; genus Phyllobates; species Phyllobates terribilis. Next base: position 931,215 of record NW_027362893.1, read on the forward strand.
ATTCAAAGAGAGTGAGATGCCAGCTCCTTTCATTCAGTCAGTAGCTTCAAACATTTCTGGTGTATGAATAACATGATGTTTTTCAATGGCAAAAATCAATGAATATTGTAAATGCACAAACAGTAATTTCTCCGCATTGCAAGGTGCAATTCTGAAATTTTTTGCTTTTTCCTGCTCCTCTTAGCATGATAAAGAAGATTCAAAGAGAGTGAGATGCCAGCTCCTTTCATTCAGTCAGTAGCTTCAATCATTTCTGGATGTTTTTCAATGGCAAAAATCAATGAATATTGTAAATGCACAAACAGTAATTTCTCCGCATTGCAAGGTGCAATTCTGAAATTTTTTGCTTTTTCCTGCTCCTCTTAGCATGATAAAGAAGATTCAAAGAGAGTGAGATGCCAGCTCCTTTCATTCAGTCAGTAGCTTCAAACATTTCTGGTATATGAATAACATGATGTTTTTCAATGGCAAAAAATCAATGAATATTGTAAATGCACAAACAGTAATTTCTCCGCATTGCAAGGTGCAATTCTGAAATTTTTTGCTTTTTCCTGCTCCTCTTAGCATGATAAAGAAGATTCAAAGAGAGTGAGATGCCAGCTCCTTTCATTCAGTCAGTAGCTTCAATCATTTCTGGACGTTTTTCAATGGCAAAAATCAATGAATATTGTAAATGCACAAACAGTAATTTCTCCGCATTGCAAGGTGCAATTCTGAAATTTTTTGCTTTTTCCTGCTCCTCTTAGCATGATAAAGAAGATTCAAAGAGAGTGAGATGCCAGCTCCTTTCATTCAGTCAGTAGCTTCAAACATTTCTGGTATATGAATAACATGATGTTTTTCAATGACAAAAATCAATGAATATTGTAAATGCACAAACAGTAATTTCTCCGCATTGCAAGGTGCAATTCTGAAATTTTTTGTTTTTTCCTGCTCCTCTTAGCATGATAAAGAAGATTCAAAGAGAGTGAGATGCCAGCTCCTTTCATTCAGTCAGTAGCTTCAATCATTTCTGGACGTTTTTCAAAGGCAAAAATCAATGAATATTGTAAATGCACAAACAGTAATTTCTCCGCATTGCAAGGTGCAATTCTGAAATTTTTTGCTTTTTCCTGCTCCTCTTAGCATGATAAACAAGATTCAAAGAGAGTGAGATGCCAGCTCCTTTCATTCAGTCAGTAGCTTCAATCATTTCCAGACGTTTTTCAATGGCAAAAATCAATGAATATTGTAAATGCACAAACAGTAATTTCTCCGCATTGCAAGGTGCAATTCTGAAATTTTTTGCTTTTTCCTGCTCCTCTTAGCATGATAAAGAAGATTCAAAGAGAGTGAGATGCCAGCTCCTTTCATTCAGTCAGTAGCTTCAATCATTTCTGGACGTTTTTCAATGGCAAAAATCAATGAATATTGTAAATGCACAAATAGTAATTTCTCCGCATTGCAAGGTGCAATTCTGAAATTTTTTGCTTTTTCCTGCTCCTCTTAGCATGATAAAGAAGATTCAAAGAGAGTGAGATGCCAGCTCCTTTCATTCAGTCAGTAGCTTCAAACATTTCTGGTATATGAATAACATGATGTTTTTCAATGGTAAAAATCAATGAATATTGTAAATGCACAAACAGTAATTTCTCTGCATTGCAAGGTGCAATTCTGAAATTTTTTGCTTTTTCCTGCTCCTCTTAGCATGATAAAGAAGATTCAAAGAGAGTGAGATGCCAGCTCCTTTCATTCAGTCAGTAGCTTCAATCATTTCTGGTATATGAATAACATGATGTTTTTCAATGGCAAAAATCAATGAATATTGTAAATGCACAAACAGTAATTTCTCCGCATTGCAAGGTGCAATTCTGAAATTTTTTGCTTTTTCCTGCTCCTCTTAGCATGATAAAGAAGATTCAAAGAGAGTGAGATGCCAGCTCCTTTCATTCAGTCAGTAGCTTCAATCATTTCTGGACGTTTTTCAATGGCAAAAATCAATGAATATTGTAAATGCACAAACAGTAATTTCTCCGCATTGCAAGGTGCAATTCTGAAATTTTTTGCTTTTTCCTGCTCCTCTTAGCATGATAAACAAGATTCAAAGAGAGTGAGAGGCCAGCTCCTTTCATTCAGTCAGTAGCTTCAATCATTTCTGGATGTTTTTCAATGGCAAAAATCAATGAATATTGTAAATGCACAAACAGTAATTTCTCCGCATTGCAAGGTGCAATTCTGAAATTTTTTGCTTTTTCCTGCTCCTCTTAGCATGATAAAGAAGATTCAAAGAGAGTGAGATGCCAGCTCCTTTCATTCAGTCAGTAGCTTCAATCATTTCTGGACGTTTTTCAATGGCAAAAATCAATGAATATTGTAAATGCACAAACAGTAATTTCTCCGCATTGCAAGGTGCAATTCTGAAATTTTTTGCTTTTTCCTGCTCCTCTTAGCATGATAAACAAGATTCAAAGAGAGTGAGAGGCCAGCTCCTTTCATTCAGTCAGTAGCTTCAATCATTTCTGGATGTTTTTCAATGGCAAAAATCAATGAATATTGTAAATGCACAAACAGTAATTTCTCCGCATTGCAAGGTGCAATTCTGAAATTTTTTGCTTTTTCCTGCTCCTCTTAGCATGATAAAGAAGATTCAAAGAGAGTGAGATGCCAGCTCCTTTCATTCAGTCAGTAGCTTCAAACATTTCTGGTATATGAATAACATGATGTTTTTCAATGGCAAAAAATCAATGAATATTGTAAATGCACAAACAGTAATTTCTCCGCATTGCAAGGTGCAATTCTGAAATTTTTTGCTTTTTCCTGCTCCTCTTAGCATGATAAAGAAGATTCAAAGAGAGTGAGATGCCAGCTCCTTTCATTCAGTCAGTAGCTTCAATCATTTCTGGACGTTTTTCAATGGCAAAAATCAATGAATATTGTAAATGCACAAACAGTAATTTCTCCGCATTGCAAGGTGCAATTCTGAAATTTTTTGCTTTTTCCTGCTCCTCTTAGCATGATAAAGAAGATTCAAAGAGAGTGAGATGCCAGCTCCTTTCATTCAGTCAGTAGCTTCAATCATTTCTGGTATATGAATAACATGATGTTTTTCAATGGCAAAAATCAATGAATATTGTAAATGCACAAACAGTAATTTCTCCGCATTGCAAGGTGCAATTCTGAAATTTTTTGCTTTTTCCTGCTCCTCTTAGCATGATAAAGAAGATTCAAAGAGAGTGAGATGCCAGCTCCTTTCATTCAGTCAGTAGCTTCAATCATTTCTGGACGTTTTTCAATGGCAAAAATCAATGAATATTGTAAATGCACAAACAGTAATTTCTCCGCATTGCAAGGTGCAATTCTGAAATTTTTTGCTTTTTCCTGCTCCTCTTAGCATGATAAACAAGATTCAAAGAGAGTGAGAGGCCAGCTCCTTTCATTCAGTCAGTAGCTTCAATCATTTCTGGATGTTTTTCAATGGCAAAAATCAATGAATATTGTAAATGCACAAACAGTAATTTCTCCGCATTGCAAGGTGCAATTCTGAAATTTTTTGCTTTTTCCTGCTCCTCTTAGCATGATAAAGAAGATTCAAAGAGAGTGAGATGCCAGCTCCTTTCATTCAGTCAGTAGCTTCAATCATTTCTGGACGTTTTTCAATGGCAAAAATCAATGAATATTGTAAATGCACAAACAGTAATTTCTCCGCATTGCAAGGTGCAATTCTGAAATTTTTTGCTTTTTCCTGCTCCTCTTAGCATGATAAACAAGATTCAAAGAGAGTGAGAGGCCAGCTCCTTTCATTCAGTCAGTAGCTTCAATCATTTCTGGATGTTTTTCAATGGCAAAAATCAATGAATATTGTAAATGCACAAACAGTAATTTCTCCGCATTGCAAGGTGCAATTCTGAAATTTTTTGCTTTTTCCTGCTCCTCTTAGCATGATAAAGAAGATTCAAAGAGAGTGAGATGCCAGCTCCTTTCATTCAGTCAGTAGCTTCAAACATTTCTGGTATATGAATAACATGATGTTTTTCAATGGCAAAAAATCAATGAATATTGTAAATGCACAAACAGTAATTTCTCCGCATTGCAAGGTGCAATTCTGAAATTTTTTGCTTTTTCCTGCTCCTCTTAGCATGATAAAGAAGATTCAAAGAGAGTGAGATGCCAGCTCCTTTCATTCAGTCAGTAGCTTCAATCATTTCTGGACGTTTTTCAATGGCAAAAATCAATGAATATTGTAAATGCACAAACAGTAATTTCTCCGCATTGCAAGGTGCAATTCTGAAATTTTTTGCTTTTTCCTGCTCCTCTTAGCATGATAAAGAAGATTCAAAGAGAGTGAGATGCCAGCTCCTTTCATTCAGTCAGTAGCTTCAAACATTTCTGGTATATGAATAACATGATGTTTTTCAATGACAAAAATCAATGAATATTGTAAATGCACAAACAGTAATTTCTCCGCATTGCAAGGTGCAATTCTGAAATTTTTTGTTTTTTCCTGCTCCTCTTAGCATGATAAAGAAGATTCAAAGAGAGTGAGATGCCAGCTCCTTTCATTCAGTCAGTAGCTTCAATCATTTCTGGACGTTTTTCAAAGGCAAAAATCAATGAATATTGTAAATGCACAAACAGTAATTTCTCCGCATTGCAAGGTGCAATTCTGAAATTTTTTGCTTTTTCCTGCTCCTCTTAGCATGATAAACAAGATTCAAAGAGAGTGAGATGCCAGCTCCTTTCATTCAGTCAGTAGCTTCAATCATTTCCAGACGTTTTTCAATGGCAAAAATCAATGAATATTGTAAATGCACAAACAGTAATTTCTCCGCATTGCAAGGTGCAATTCTGAAATTTTTTGCTTTTTCCTGCTCCTCTTAGCATGATAAAGAAGATTCAAAGAGAGTGAGATGCCAGCTCCTTTCATTCAGTCAGTAGCTTCAATCATTTCTGGACGTTTTTCAATGGCAAAAATCAATGAATATTGTAAATGCACAAATAGTAATTTCTCCGCATTGCAAGGTGCAATTCTGAAATTTTTTGCTTTTTCCTGCTCCTCTTAGCATGATAAAGAAGATTCAAAGAGAGTGAGATGCCAGCTCCTTTCATTCAGTCAGTAGCTTCAAACATTTCTGGTATATGAATAACATGATGTTTTTCAATGGCAAAAATCAATGAATATTGTAAATGCACAAACAGTAATTTCTCCGCATTGCAAGGTGCAATTCTGAAATTTTTTGCTTTTTCCTGCTCCTCTTAGCATGATATAGAAGATTCAAAGAGAGTGAGATGCCAGCTCCTTTCATTCAGTCAGTAGCTTCAATCATTTCTGGACGTTTTTCAATGGCAAAAATCAATGAATATTGTAAATGCACAAACAGTAATTTCTCCGCATTGCAAGGTGCAATTCTGAAATTTTTTGCTTTTTCCTGCTCCTCTTAGCATGATAAAGAATATTCAAAGAGAGTGAGATGCCAGCTCCTTTCATTCAGTCAGTAGCTTCAATCATTTCTGGTATATGAATAACATGATGTTTTTCAATGGCAAAAATCAATGAATATTGTAAATGCACAAACAGTAATTTCTCCGCATTGCAAGGTGCAATTCTGAAATTTTTTGCTTTTTCCTGCTCCTCTTAGCATGATAAAGAAGATTCAAAGAGAGTGAGATGCCAGCTCCTTTCATTCAGTCAGTAGCTTCAATCATTTCTGGTATATGAATAACATGATGTTTTTCAATGGCAAAAATCAATGAATATTGTAAATGCACAAACAGTAATTTCTCCGCATTGCAAGGTGCAATTCTGAATTTTTTTGCTTTTTCCTGCTCCTCTTAGCATGATAAAGAAGATTCAAAGAGAGTGAGATGCCAGCTCCTTTCATTCAGTCAGTAGCTTCAAACATTTCTGGTATATGAATAACATGATGTTTTTCAATGGCAAAAATCAATGAATATTGTAAATGCACAAACAGTAATTTCTCCGCATTGCAAGGTGCAATTCTGAAATTTTTTGCTTTTTCCTGCTCCTCTTAGCATGATAAAGAAGATTCAAAGAGAGTGAGATGCCAGCTCCTTTCATTCAGTCAGTAGCTTCAATCATTTCTGGTATATGAATAACATGATGTTTTTCAATGGCAAAAATCAATGAATATTGTAAATGCACAAACAGTAATTTCTCCGCATTACAAGGTGCAATTCTGAAATTTTTTGCTTTTTCCTGCTCCTCTTAGCATGATAAAGAAGATTCAAAGAGAGTGAGATGCCAGCTCCTTTCATTCAGTCAGTAGCTTCAATCATTTCTGGTATATGAATAACATGATGTTTTTCAATGGCAAAAATCAATGAATATTGTAAATGCACAAACAGTAATTTCTCCGCATTGCAAGGTGCAATTCTGAAATTTTTTGCTTTTTCCTGCTCCTCTTAGCATGATAAAGAAGATTCAAAGAGAGTGAGATGCCAGCTCCTTTCATTCAGTCAGTAGCTTCAATCATTTCTGGACGTTTTTCAATGGCAAAAATCAATGAATTGTGTAAATGCACAAACAGTAATTTCTCCGCATTGCAAGGTGCAATTCTGAAATTTTTTGCTTTTTCCTGCTCCTCTTAGCATGATAAACAAGATTCAAAGAGAGTGAGATGCCAGCTCCTTTCATTCAGTCAGTAGCTTCAATCATTTCTGGACGTTTTTCAATGGCAAAAATCAATGAATATTGTAAATGCACAAACAGTAATTTCTCCGCATTGCAAGGTGCAATTCTGAAATTTTTTGCTTTTTCCTGCTCCTCTTAGCATGATAAAGAAGATTCAAAGAGAGTGAGATGCCAGCTCCTTTCATTCAGTCAGTAGCTTCAATCATTTCTGGACGTTTTTCAATGGCAAAAATCAATGAATATTGTAAATGCACAAACAGTAATTTCTCCGCATTGCAAGGTGTAATTCTGAAATTTTTTGCTTTTTCCTGCTCCTCTTAGCATGATAAAGAAGATTCAAAGAGAGTGAGATGCCAGCTCCTTTCATTCAGTCAGTAGCTTCAAACATTTCTGGTGTATGAATAACATGATGTTTTTCAATGGCAAAAATCAATGAATATTGTAAATGCACAAACAGTAATTTCTCCGCATTGCAAGGTGCAATTCTGAAATTTTTTGCTTTTTCCTGCTCCTCTTAGCATGATAAAGAAGATTCAAAGAGAGTGAGATGCCAGCTCCTTTCATTCAGTCAGTAGCTTCAATCATTTCTGGATGTTTTTCAATGGCAAAAATCAATGAATATTGTAAATGCACAAACAGTAATTTCTCCGCATTGCAAGGTGCAATTCTGAAATTTTTTGCTTTTTCCTGCTCCTCTTAGCATGATAAAGAAGATTCAAAGAGAGTGAGATGCCAGCTCCTTTCATTCAGTCAGTAGCTTCAAACATTTCTGGTATATGAATAACATGATGTTTTTCAATGGCAAAAAATCAATGAATATTGTAAATGCACAAACAGTAATTTCTCCGCATTGCAAGGTGCAATTCTGAAATTTTTTGCTTTTTCCTGCTCCTCTTAGCATGATAAAGAAGATTCAAAGAGAGTGAGATGCCAGCTCCTTTCATTCAGTCAGTAGCTTCAATCATTTCTGGACGTTTTTCAATGGCAAAAATCAATGAATATTGTAAATGCACAAACAGTAATTTCTCCGCATTGCAAGGTGCAATTCTGAAATTTTTTGCTTTTTCCTGCTCCTCTTAGCATGATAAAGAAGATTCAAAGAGAGTGAGATGCCAGCTCCTTTCATTCAGTCAGTAGCTTCAAACATTTCTGGTATATGAATAACATGATGTTTTTCAATGACAAAAATCAATGAATATTGTAAATGCACAAACAGTAATTTCTCCGCATTGCAAGGTGCAATTCTGAAATTTTTTGTTTTTTCCTGCTCCTCTTAGCATGATAAAGAAGATTCAAAGAGAGTGAGATGCCAGCTCCTTTCATTCAGTCAGTAGCTTCAATCATTTCTGGACGTTTTTCAAAGGCAAAAATCAATGAATATTGTAAATGCACAAACAGTAATTTCTCCGCATTGCAAGGTGCAATTCTGAAATTTTTTGCTTTTTCCTGCTCCTCTTAGCATGATAAACAAGATTCAAAGAGAGTGAGATGCCAGCTCCTTTCATTCAGTCAGTAGCTTCAATCATTTCCGGACGTTTTTCAATGGCAAAAATCAATGAATATTGTAAATGCACAAACAGTAATTTCTCCGCATTGCAAGGTGCAATTCTGAAATTTTTTGCTTTTTCCTGCTCCTCTTAGCATGATAAAGAAGATTCAAAGAGAGTGAGATGCCAGCTCCTTTCATTCAGTCAGTAGCTTCAATCATTTCTGGACGTTTTTCAATGGCAAAAATCAATGAATATTGTAAATGCACAAATAGTAATTTCTCCGCATTGCAAGGTGCAATTCTGAAATTTTTTGCTTTTTCCTGCTCCTCTTAGCATGATAAAGAAGATTCAAAGAGAGTGAGATGCCAGCTCCTTTCATTCAGTCAGTAGCTTCAAACATTTCTGGTATATGAATAACATGATGTTTTTCAATGGCAAAAATCAATGAATATTGTAAATGCACAAACAGTAATTTCTCCGCATTGCAAGGTGCAATTCTGAAATTTTTTGCTTTTTCCTGCTCCTCTTAGCATGATATAGAAGATTCAAAGAGAGTGAGATGCCAGCTCCTTTCATTCAGTCAGTAGCTTCAATCATTTCTGGACGTTTTTCAATGGCAAAAATCAATGAATATTGTAAATGCACAAACAGTAATTTCTCCGCATTGCAAGGTGCAATTCTGAAATTTTTTGCTTTTTCCTGCTCCTCTTAGCATGATAAAGAATATTCAAAGAGAGTGAGATGCCAGCTCCTTTCATTCAGTCAGTAGCTTCAATCATTTCTGGTATATGAATAACATGATGTTTTTCAATGGCAAAAATCAATGAATATTGTAAATGCACAAACAGTAATTTCTCCGCATTGCAAGGTGCAATTCTGAAATTTTTTGCTTTTTCCTGCTCCTCTTAGCATGATAAAGAAGATTCAAAGAGAGTGAGATGCCAGCTCCTTTCATTCAGTCAGTAGCTTCAATCATTTCTGGTATATGAATAACATGATGTTTTTCAATGGCAAAAATCAATGAATATTGTAAATGCACAAACAGTAATTTCTCCGCATTGCAAGGTGCAATTCTGAATTTTTTTGCTTTTTCCTGCTCCTCTTAGCATGATAAAGAAGATTCAAAGAGAGTGAGATGCCAGCTCCTTTCATTCAGTCAGTAGCTTCAAACATTTCTGGTATATGAATAACATGATGTTTTTCAATGGCAAAAATCAATGAATATTGTAAATGCACAAACAGTAATTTCTCCGCATTGCAAGGTGCAATTCTGAAATTTTTTGCTTTTTCCTGCTCCTCTTAGCATGATAAAGAAGATTCAAAGAGAGTGAGATGCCAGCTCCTTTCATTCAGTCAGTAGCTTCATTCATTTCTGGACGTTTTTCAATGGCAAAAATCAATGAATATTGTAAATGCACAAACAGTAATTTCTCCGCATTGCAAGGTGCAATTCTGAAATTTTTTGCTTTTTCCTGCTCCTCTTAGCATGATAAAGAAGATTCAAAGAGAGTGAGATGCCAGCTCCTTTCATTCAGTCAGTAGCTTCAATCATTTCTGGTATATGAATAACATGATGTTTTTCAATGGCAAAAATCAATGAATATTGTAAATGCACAAACAGTAATTTCTCCGCATTACAAGGTGCAATTCTGAAATCTTTTGCTTTTTCCTGCTCCTCTTAGCATGATAAAGAAGATTCAAAGAGAGTGAGATGCCAGCTCCTTTCATTCAGTCAGTAGCTTCAATCATTTCTGGTATATGAATAACATGATGTTTTTCAATGGCAAAAATCAATGAATATTGTAAATGCACAAACAGAAATTTCTCCGCATTGCAAGGTGCAATTCTGAAATTTTTTGCTTTTTCCTGCTCCTCTTAGCATGATAAAGAAGATTCAAAGAGAGTGAGATGCCAGCTCCTTTCATTCAGTCAGTAGCTTCAATCATTTCTGGACGTTTTTCAATGGCAAAAATCAATGAATTGTGTAAATGCACAAACAGTAATTTCTCCGCATTGCAAGGTGCAATTCTGAAATTTTTTGCTTTTTCCTGCTCCTCTTAGCATGATAAACAAGATTCAAAGAGAGTGAGATGCCAGCTCCTTTCATTCAGTCAGTAGCTTCAATCATTTCTGGACGTTTTTCAATGGCAAAAATCAATGAATATTGTAAATGCACAAACAGTAATTTCTCCGCATTGCAAGGTGCAATTATGAAATTTTTTGCTTTTTCCTGCTCCTCTTAGCATGATAAAGAAGATTCAAAGAGAGTGAGATGCCAGCTCCTTTCATTCAGTCAGTAGCTTCAATCATTTCTGGACGTTTTTCAATGGCAAAAATCAATGAATATTGTAAATGCACAAACAGTAATTTCTCCGCATTGCAAGGTGTAATTCTGAAATTTTTTGCTTTTTCCTGCTCCTCTTAGCATGATAAAGAAGATTCAAAGAGAGTGAGATGCCAGCTCCTTTCATTCAGTCAGTAGCTTCAAACATTTCTGGTGTATGAATAACATGATGTTTTTCAATGGCAAAAATCAATGAATATTGTAAATGCACAAACAGTAATTTCTCCGCATTGCAAGGTGCAATTCTGAAATTTTTTGCTTTTTCCTGCTCCTCTTAGCATGATAAAGAAGATTCAAAGAGAGTGAGATGCCAGCTCCTTTCATTCAGTCAGTAGCTTCAAACATTTCTGGTATATGAATAACATGATGTTTTTCAATGGCAAAAATCAATGAATATTGTAAATGCACAAACAGTAATTTCTCCGCATTGCAAGGTGCAATTCTGAAATTTTTTGCTTTTTCCTGCTCCTCTTAGCATGATAAAGAAGATTCAAAGAGAGTGAGATGCCAGCTCCTTTCATTCAGTCAGTAGCTTCAATCATTTCTGGACGTTTTTCAATGGCAAAAATCAATGAATATTGTAAATGCACAAACAGTAATTTCTCCGCATTGCAAGGTGCAATTCTGAAATTTTTTGCTTTTTCCTGCTCCTCTTAGCATGATAAAGAAGATTCAAAGAGAGTGAGATGCCAGCTCCTTTCATTCAGTCAGTAGCTTCAATCATTTCTGGTATATGAATAACATGATGTTTTTCAATGGCAAAAATCAATGAATATTGTAAATGCACAAACAGTAATTTCTCCGCATTGCAAGGTGCAATTCTGAAATTTTTTGCTTTTTCCTGCTCCTCTTAGCATGATAAAGAAGATTCAAAGAGAGTGAGATGCCAGCTCCTTTCATTCAGTCAGTAGCTTCAATCATTTCTGGTATATGAATAACATGATGTTTTTCAATGGCAAAAATCAATGAATATTGTAAATGCACAAACAGTAATTTCTCCGCATTGCAAGGTGCAATTCTGAAATTTTTTGCTGTTTCCTGCTCCTCTTAGCATGATAAAGAAGATTCAAAGAGAGTGAGATGCCAGCTCCTTTCATTCAGTCAGTAGCTTCAATCATTTCTGGACGTTTTTCAATGGCAAAAATCAATGAATATTGTAAATGCACAAACAGTAATTTCTCCGCATTGCAAGGTGTAATTCTGAAATTTTTTGCTTTTTCCTGCTCCTCTTAGCATGATAAAGAAGATTCAAAGAGAGTGAGATGCCAGCTCCTTTCATTCAGTCAGTAGCTTCAAACATTTCTGGTGTATGAATAACATGATGTTTTTCAATGGCAAAAATCAATGAATATTGTAAATGCACAAACAGTAATTTCTCCGCATTGCAAGGTGCAATTCTGAAATTTTTTGCTTTTTCCTGCTCCTCTTAGCATGATAAAGAAGATTCAAAGAGAGTGAGATGCCAGCTCCTTTCATTCAGTCAGTAGCTTCAATCATTTCTGGACGTTTTTCAATGGCAAAAATCAATGAATATTGTAAATGCACAAACAGTAATTTCTCCGCATTGCAAGGTGCAATTCTGAAATTTTTTGCTTTTTCCTGCTCCTCTTAGCATGATAAAGAAGATTCAAAGAGAGTGAGATGCCAGCTCCTTTCATTCAGTCAGTAGCTTCAATCATTTCTGGACGTTTTTCAATGGCAAAAATCAATGAATATTGTAAATGCACAAACAGTAATTTCTCCGCATTGCAAGGTGTAATTCTGAAATTTTTTGCTTTTTCCTGCTCCTCTTAGCATGATAAAGAAGATTCAAAGAGAGTGAGATGCCAGCTCCTTTCATTCAGTCAGTAGCTTCAAACATTTCTGGTGTATGAATAACATGATGTTTTTCAATGGCAAAAATCAATGAATATTGTAAATGCACAAACAGTAATTTCTCCGCATTGCAAGGTGCAATTCTGAAATTTTTTGCTTTTTCCTGCTCCTCTTAGCATGATAAAGAAGATTCAAAGAGAGTGAGATGCCAGCTCCTTTCATTCAGTCAGTAGCTTCAATCATTTCTGGACGTTTTTCAATGGCAAAAATCAATGAATATTGTAAATGCACAAACAGTAATTTCTCCGCATTGCAAGGTGCAATTCTGAAATTTTTTGCTTTTTCCTGCTCCTCTTAGCATGATAAAGAATATTCAAAGAGAGTGAGATGCCAGCTCCTTTCATTCAGTCAGTAGCTTCAATCATTTCTGGTATATGAATAACATGATGTTTTTCAATGGCAAAAATCAATGAATATTGTAAATTCACAAACAGTAATTTCTCCGCATTGCAAGGTGCAATTCTGAAATTTTTTGCTTTTTCCTGCTCCTCTTAGCATGATAAAGAAGATTCAAAGAGAGTGAGATGCCAGCTCCTTTCATTCAGTCAGTAGCTTCAATCATTTCTGGACGTTTTTCAATGGCAAAAATCAATGAATATTGTAAATGCACAAACAGTAATTTCTCCGCATTGCAAGGTGTAATTCTGAAATTTTTTGCTTTTTCCTGCTCCTCTTAGCATGATAAAGAAGATTCAAAGAGAGTGAGATGCCAGCTCCTTTCATTCAGTCAGTAGCTTCAAACATTTCTGGTGTATTAATAACATGATGTTTTTCAATGGCAAAAATCAATGAATATTGTAAATGCACAAACAGTAATTTCTCCGCATTGCAAGGTGCAATTCTGAAATTTTTTGCTTTTTCCTGCTCATCTTAGCATGATAAAGAAGATTCAAAGAGAGTGAGATGCCAGCTCCTTTCATTCAGTCAGTAGCTTCAATCATTTCTGGACGTTTTTCAATGGCAAAAATCAATGAATATTGTAAATGCACAAACAGTAATTTCTCCGCATTGCAAGGTGCAATTCTGAAATTTTTTGCTTTTTCCTGCTCCTCTTAGCATGATAAAGAATATTCAAAGAGAGTGAGATGCCAGCTCCTTTCATTCAGTCAGTAGCTTCAATCATTTCTGGTATATGAATAACATGATGTTTTTCAATGGCAAAAATCAATGAATATTGTAAATGCACAAACAGTAATTTCTCCGCATTGCAAGGTGCAATTCTGAAATTTTTTGCTTTTTCCTGCTCCTCTTATCATGATAAAGAAGATTCAAAGAGAGTGAGATGCCAGCTCCTTTCATTCAGTCAGTAGCTTCAATCATTTCTGGTATATGAATAACATGATGTTTTTCAATGGCAAAAATCAATGAATATTGTAAATGCACAAACAGTAATTTCTCCGCATTGCAAGGTGCAATTCTGAAATTTTTTGCTTTTTCCTGCTCCTCTTAGCATGATAAACAAGATTCAAAGAGAGTGAGATGCCAGCTCCTTTCATTCAGTCAGTAGCTTCAATCATTTCTGGACGTTTTTCAATGGCAAAAATCAATGAATATTGTAAATGCACAAACAGTAATTTCTCCGCATTGCAAGGTGCAATTCTGAAATTTTTTGCTTTTTCCTGCTCCTCTTAGCATGATAAAGAAGATTCAAAGAGAGTGAGATGCCAGCTCCTTTCATTCAGTCAGTAGCTTCAATCATTTCTGGACGTTTTTCAATGGCAAAAATCAATGAATATTGTAAATGCACAAACAGTAATTTCTCCGCATTGCAAGGTGCAATTCTGAAATTTTTTGCTTTTTCCTGCTCCTCTTAGCATGATAAAGAAGATTCAAAGAGAGTGAGATGCCAGCTCCTTTCATTCAGTCAGTAGCTTCAAACATTTCTGGTGTATGAATAACATGATGTTTTTCAATGGCAAAAATCAATGAATATTGTAAATGCACAAACAGTAATTTCTCCGCATTGCAAGGTGCAATTCTGAAATTTTTTGCTTTTTCCTGCTCCTCTTAGCATGATAAAGAAGATTCAAAGAGAGTGAGATGCCAGCTCCTTTCATTCAGTCAGTAGCTTCAATCATTTCTGGTATATGAATAACATGATGTTTTTCAATGGCAAAAATCAATGAATATTGTAAATGCACAAACAGTAATTTCTCCGCATTGCAAGGTGCAATTCTGAAATTTTTTGCTTTTTCCTGCTCCTCTTATCATGATAAAGAAGATTCAAAGAGAGTGAGATGCCAGCTCCTTTCATTCAGTCAGTAGCTTCAATCATTTCTGGTATATGAATAACATGATGTTTTTCAATGGCAAAAATCAATGAATATTGTAAATGCACAAACAGTAATTTCTCCGCATTGCAAGGTGCAATTCTGAAATTTTTTGCTTTTTCCTGCTCCTCTTAGCATGATAAACAAGATTCAAAGAGAGTGAGATGCCAGCTCCTTTCATTCAGTCAGTAGCTTCAATCATTTCTGGACGTTTTTCAATGGCAAAAATCAATGAATATTGTAAATGCACAAACAGTAATTTCTCCGCATTGCAAGGTGCAATTCTGAAATTTTTTGCTTTTTCCTGCTCCTCTTAGCATGATAAAGAAGATTCAAAGAGAGTGAGATGCCAGCTCCTTTCATTCAGTCAGTAGCTTCAATCATTTCTGGACGTTTTTCAATGGCAAAAATCAATGAATATTGTAAATGCACAAACAGTAATTTCTCCGCATTGCAAGGTGCAATTCTGAAATTTTTTGCTTTTTCCTGCTCCTCTTAGCATGATAAAGAAGATTCAAAGAGAGTGAGATGCCAGCTCCTTTCATTCAGTCAGTAGCTTCAAACATTTCTGGTGTATGAATAACATGATGTTTTTCAATGGCAAAAATCAATGAATATTGTAAATGCACAAACAGTAATTTCTCCGCATTGCAAGGTGCAATTCTGAAATTTTTTGCTTTTTCCTGCTCCTCTTAGCATGATAAAGAAGATTCAAAGAGAGTGAGATGCCAGCTCCTTTCATTCAGTCAGTAGCTTCAATCATTTCTGGACGTTTTTCAATGGCAAAAATCAATGAATATTGTAAATGCACAAACAGTAATTTCTCCGCATTGCAAGGTGCAATTCTGAAATTTTTTGCTTTTTCCTGCTCCTCTTAGCATGATAAAGAATATTCAAAGAGAGTGAGATGCCAGCTCCTTTCATTCAGTCAGTAGCTTCAATCATTTCTGGTATATGAATAACATGATGTTTTTCAATGGCAAAAATCAATGAATATTGTAAATGCACAAACAGTAATTTCTCCGCATTGCAAGGTGCAATTCTGAAATTTTTTGCTTTTTCCTGCTCCTCTTAGCATGATAAAGAAGATTCAAAGAGAGTGAGATGCCAGCTCCTTTCATTCAGTCAGTAGCTTCAATCATTTCTGGTATATGAATAACATGATGTTTTTCAATGGCAAAAATCAATGAATATTGTAAATGCACAAACAGTAATTTCTCCGCATTGCAAGGTGCAATTCTGAAATTTTTTGCTTTTTCCTGCTCCTCTTAGCATGATAAAGAAGATTCAAAGAGAGTGAGATGCCAGCTCCTTTCATTCAGTCAGTAGCTTCAAACATTTCTGGTATATGAATAACATGATGTTTTTCAATGACAAAAATCAATGAATATTGTAAATGCACAAACAGTAATTTCTCCGCATTGCAAGGTGCAATTCTGAAATTTTTTGTTTTTTCCTGCTCCTCTTAGCATGATAAAGAAGATTCAAAGAGAGTGAGATGCCAGCTCCTTTCATTCAGTCAGTAGCTTCAATCATTTCTGGACGTTTTTCAATGGCAAAAATCAATGAATATTGTAAATGCACAAACAGTAATTTCTCCGCATTGCAAGGTGCAATTCTGAAATTTTTTGCTTTTTCCTGCTCCTCTTAGCATGATAAACAAGATTCAAAGAGAGTGAGATGCCAGCTCCTTTCATTCAGTCAGTAGCTTCAATCATTTCTGGACGTTTTTCAATGGCAAAAATCAATGAATATTGTAAATGCACAAACAGTAATTTCTCCGCATTGCAAGGTGCAATTCTGAAATTTTTTGCTTTTTCCTGCTCCTCTTAGCATGATAAAGAAGATTCAAAGAGAGTGAGATGCCAGCTCCTTTCATTCAGTCAGTAGCTTCAATCATTTCTGGACGTTTTTCAATGGCAAAAATCAATGAATATTGTAAATGCACAAATAGTAATTTCTCCGCATTGCAAGGTGCAATTCTGAAATTTTTTGCTTTGTCCTGCTCCTCTTAGCATGATAAAGAAGATTCAAAGAGAGTGAGATGCCAGCTCCTTTCATTCAGTCAGTAGCTTCAAACATTTCTGGTATATGAATAACATGATGTTTTTCAATGGCAAAAATCAATGAATATTGTAAATGCACAAACAGTAATTTCTCCGCATTGCAAGGTGCAATTCTGAAATTTTTTGCTTTTTCCTGCTCCTCTTAGCATGATATAGAAGATTCAAAGAGAGTGAGATGCCAGCTCCTTTCATTCAGTCAGTAGCTTCAATCATTTCTGGACGTTTTTCAATGGCAAAAATCAATGAATATTGTAAATGCACAAACAGTAATTTCTCCGCATTGCAAGGTGCAATTCTGAAATTTTTTGCTTTTTCCTGCTCCTCTTAGCATGATAAAGAATATTCAAAGAGAGTGAGATGCCAGCTCCTTTCATTCAGTCAGTAGCTTCAATCATTTCTGGTATATGAATAACATGATGTTTTTCAATGGCAAAAATCAATGAATATTGTAAATGCACAAACAGTAATTTCTCCGCATTGCAAGGTGCAATTCTGAAATTTTTTGCTTTTTCCTGCTCCTCTTAGCATGATAAAGAAGATTCAAAGAGAGTGAGATGCCAGCTCCTTTCATTCAGTCAGTAGCTTCAATCATTTCTGGTATATGAATAACATGATGTTTTTCAATGGCAAAAATCAATGAATATTGTAAATGCACAAACAGTAATTTCTCCGCATTGCAAGGTGCAATTCTGAAATTTTTTGCTTTTTCCTGCTCCTCTTAGCATGATAAAGAAGATTCAAAGAGAGTGAGATGCCAGCTCCTTTCATTCAGTCAGTAGCTTCAATCATTTCTGGACGTTTTTCAATGGCAAAAATCAATGAATATTGTAAATGCACAAACAGTAATTTCTCCGCATTGCAAGGTGTAATTCTGAAATTTTTTGCTTTTTCCTGCTCCTCTTAGCATGATAAAGAAGATTCAAAGAGAGTGAGATGCCAGCTCCTTTCATTCAGTCAGTAGCTTCAAACATTTCTGGTGTATGAATAACATGATGTTTTTCAATGGCAAAAATCAATGAATATTGTAAATGCACAAACAGTAATTTCTCCGCATTGCAAGGTGCAATTCTGAAATTTTTTGCTTTTTCCTGCTCCTCTTAGCATGATAAAGAAGATTCAAAGAGAGTGAGATGCCAGCTCCTTTCATTCAGTCAGTAGCTTCAATCATTTCTTGACGTTTTTCAATGGCAAAAATCAATGAATATTGTAAATGCACAAACAGTAATTTCTCCGCATTGCAAGGTGCAATTCTGAAATTTTTTGCTTTTTCCTGCTCCTCTTAGCATGATAAAGAATATTCAAAGAGAGTGAGATGCCAGCTCCTTTCATTCAGTCAGTAGCTTCAATCATTTCTGGTATATGAATAACATGATGTTTTTCAATGGCAAAAATCAATGAATATTGTAAATGCACAAACAGTAATTTCTCCGCATTGCAAGGTGCAATTCAGAAAATTTTTTGCTTTTTCCTGCTCCTCTTAGCATGATAAAGAAGATTCAAAGAGAGTGAGATGCCAGCTCCTTTCATTCAGTCAGTAGCTTCAATCATTTCTGGTATATGAATAACATGATGTTTTTCAATGGCAAAAATCAATGAATATTGTAAATGCACAAACAGTAATTTCTCCGCATTGCAAGGTGCAATTCTGAAATTTTTTGCTTTTTCCTGCTCCTCTTAGCATGATAAACAAGATTCAAAGAGAGTGAGATGCCAGCTCCTTTCATTCAGTCAGTAGCTTCAATCATTTCTGGACGTTTTTCAATGGCAAAAATCAATGAATATTGTAAATGCACAAACAGTAATTTCTCCGCATTGCAAGGTGCAATTCTGAAATTTTTTGCTTTTTCCTGCTCCTCTTAGCATGATAAAGAAGATTCAAAGAGAGTGAGATGCCAGCTCCTTTCATTCAGTCAGTAGCTTCAATCATTTCTGGACGTTTTTCAATGGCAAAAATCAATGAATATTGTAAATGCACAAACAGTAATTTCTCCGCATTGCAAGGTGTAATTCTGAAATTTTTTGCTTTTTCCTGCTCCTCTTAGCATGATAAAGAAGATTCAAAGAGAGTGAGATGCCAGCTCCTTTCATTCAGTCAGTAGCTTCAAACATTTCTGGTGTATGAATAACATGATGTTTTTCAATGGCAAAAATTAATGAATATTGTAAATGCACAAACAGTAATTTCTCCGCATTGCAAGGTGCAATTCTGAAATTTTTTGCTTTTTCCTGCTCCTCTTAGCATGATAAAGAAGATTCAAAGAGAGTGAGATGCCAGCTCCTTTCATTCAGTCAGTAGCTTCAATCATTTCTGGACGTTTTTCAATGGCAAAAATCAATGAATATTGTAAATGCACAAACAGTAATTTCTCCGCATTGCAAGGTGCAATTCTGAAATTTTTTGCTTTTTCCTGCTCCTCTTAGCATGATAAAGAATATTCAAAGAGAGTGAGATGCCAGCTCCTTTCATTCAGTCAGTAGCTTCAATCATTTCTGGTATATGAATAACATGATGTTTTTCAATGGCAAAAATCAATGAATATTGTAAATGCACAAACAGTAATTTCTCCGCATTGCAAGGTGCAATTCTGAAATTTTTTGCTTTTTCCTGCTCCTCTTAGCATGATAAAGAAGATTCAAAGAGAGTGAGATGCCAGCTCCTTTCATTCAGTCAGTAGCTTCAATCATTTCTGGTATATGAATAACATGATGTTTTTCAATGGCAAAAATCAATGAATATTGTAAATGCACAAACAGTAATTTCTCCGCATTGCAAGGTGCAATTCTGAAATTTTTTGCTTTTTCCTGCTCCTCTTAGCATGATAAAGAAGATTCAAAGAGAGTGAGATGCCAGCTCCTTTCATTCAGTCAGTAGCTTCAAACATTTCTGGTATATGAATAACATGATGTTTTTCAATGACAAAAATCAATGAATATTGTAAATGCACAAACAGTAATTTCTCCGCATTGCAAGGTGCAATTCTGAAATTTTTTGTTTTTTCCTGCTCCTCTTAGCATGATAAAGAAGATTCAAAGAGAGTGAGATGCCAGCTCCTTTCATTCAGTCAGTAGCTTCAATCATTTCTGGACGTTTTTCAATGGCAAAAATCAATGAATATTGTAAATGCACAAACAGTAATTTCTCCGCATTGCAAGGTGCAATTCTGAAATTTTTTGCTTTTTCCTGCTCCTCTTAGCATGATAAAGAAGATTCAAAGAGAGTGAGATGCCAGCTCCTTTCATTCAGTCAGTAGCTTCAATCATTTCTGGACGTTTTTCAATGGCAAAAATCAATGAATATTGTAAATGCACAAATAGTAATTTCTCCGCATTGCAAGGTGCAATTCTGAAATTTTTTGCTTTGTCCTGCTCCTCTTAGCATGATAAAGAAGATTCAAAGAGAGTGAGATGCCAGCTCCTTTCATTCAGTCAGTAGCTTCAAACATTTCTGGTATATGAATAACATGATGTTTTTCAATGGCAAAAATCAATGAATATTGTAAATGCACAAACAGTAATTTCTCCGCATTGCAAGGTGCAATTCTGAAATTTTTTGCTTTTTCCTGCTCCTCTTAGCATGATATAGAAGATTCAAAGAGAGTGAGATGCCAGCTCCTTTCATTCAGTCAGTAGCTTCAATCATTTCTGGACGTTTTTCAATGGCAAAAATCAATGAATATTGTAAATGCACAAACAGTAATTTCTCCGCATTGCAAGGTGCAATTCTGAAATTTTTTGCTTTTTCCTGCTCCTCTTAGCATGATAAAGAAGATTCAAAGAGAGTGAGATGCCAGCTCCTTTCATTCAGTCAGTAGCTTCAATCATTTCTGGTATATGAATAACATGATGTTTTTCAATGGCAAAAATCAATGAATATTGTAAATGCACAAACAGTAATTTCTCCGCATTGCAAGGTGCAATTCTGAAATTTTTTGCTTTTTCCTGCTCCTCTTAGCATGATAAAGAAGATTCAAAGAGAGTGAGATGCCAGCTCCTTTCATTCAGTCAGTAGCTTCAATCATTTCTGGTATATGAATAACATGATGTTTTTCAATGGCAAAAATCAATGAATATTGTAAATGCACAAACAGTAATTTCTCCGCATTGCAAGGTGCAATTCTGAATTTTTTTGCTTTTTCCTGCTCCTCTTAGCATGATAAAGAAGATTCAAAGAGAGTGAGATGCCAGCTCCTTTCATTCAGTCAGTAGCTTCAAACATTTCTGGTATATGAATAACATGATGTTTTTCAATGGCAAAAATCAATGAATATTGTAAATGCACATACAGTAATTTCTCCGCATTGCAAGGTGCAATTCTGAAATTTTTTGCTTTTTCCTGCTCCTCTTAGCATGATAAAGAAGATTCAAAGAGATTTAGATGCCAGCTCCCTTCATTCAGTCAGTAGCTTCAATCATTTCTGGACGTTTTTCAATGGCAAAAATCAATGAATATTGTAAATGCACAAACAGTAATTTCTCCGCATTGCAAGGTGCAATTCTGAAATTTTTTGCTTTTTCCTGCTCCTCTTAGCATGATAAAGAATATTCAAAGAGAGTGAGATGCCAGCTCCTTTCATTCAGTCAGTAGCTTCAAACATTTCTGGTATATGAATAACATGATGTTTTTCAATGGCAAAAATCAATGAATATTGTAAATGCACAAACAGTAATTTCTCCGCATTGCAAGGTGCAATTCTGAAATTTTTTGCTTTTTCCTGCTCCTCTTAGCATGATAAAGAAGATTCAAAGAGAGTGAGATGCCAGCTCCTTTCATTCAGTCAGTAGCTTCAAA
The DNA here is from genome assembly GCF_046119375.1 of Phyllobates terribilis. Lineage (NCBI taxonomy): Eukaryota > Metazoa > Chordata > Amphibia > Anura > Dendrobatidae > Phyllobates > Phyllobates terribilis. Next base: position 952,677 of record NW_027362893.1, read on the forward strand.
CATTTCTGGTATATGAATAACATGATGTTTTTCAATGGCAAAAATCAATGAATATTGTAAATGCACAAACAGTAATTTCTCCGCATTGCAAGGTGCAATTCTGAAATTTTTTGCTTTTTCCTGCTCCTCTTAGCATGATAAAGAAGATTCAAAGAGAGTGAGATGCCAGCTCCTTTCATTCAGTCAGTAGCTTCAAACATTTCTGGTATATGAATAACATGTTTTTCAATGGCAAAAATCAATGAATATTGTAAATGCACAAACAGTAATTTCTGCGCATTGCAAGGTGCAATTCTGAAATTTTTTGCTTTTTCCTGCTCCTCTTAGCATGATAAAGAAGATTCAAAGAGAGTGAGATGCCAGCTCCTTTCATTCAGTTAGTAGCTTCAATCATTTCTGGACGTTTTTCAATGGCAAAAATCAATGAATATTGTAAATGCACAAACAGTAATTTCTCCGCATTGCAAGGTGCAATTCTGAAATTTTTTGCTTTTTCCTGCTCCTCTTAGCATGATAAAGAAGATTCAAAGAGAGTGAGATGCCAGCTCCTTTCATTCAGTCAGTAGCTTCAAACATTTCTGGTATATGAATAACATGATGTTTTTCAATGGCAAAAATCAATGAATATTGTAAATGCACAAACAGTAATTTCTCCGCATTGCAAGGTGCAATTCTGAAATTTTTTGCTTTTTCCTGCTCCTCTTAGCATGATAAAGAAGATTCAAAGAGAGTGAGATGCCAGCTCCTTTCATTCAGTCAGTAGCTTCAAACATTTCTGGTATATGAATAACATGTTTTTCAATGGCAAAAATCAATGAATATTGTAAATGCACAAACAGTAATTTCTGCGCATTGCAAGGTGCAATTCTGAAATTTTTTGCTTTTTCCTGCTCCTCTTAGCATGATAAAGAAGATTCAAAGAGAGTGAGATGCCAGCTCCTTTCATTCAGTCAGTAGCTTCAATCATTTCTGGACGTTTTTCAATGGCAAAAATCAATGAATATTGTAAATGCACAAACAGTAATTTCTCCGCATTGCAAGGTGCAATTCTGAAATTTTTTGCTTTTTCCTGCTCCTCTTAGCATGATAAAGAAGATTCAAAGAGAGTGAGATGCCAGCTCCTTTCATTCAGTCAGTAGCTTCAAACATTTCTGGTATATGAATAACATGATGTTTTTCAATGGCAAAAATCAATGAATATTGTAAATGCACAAACAGTAATTTCTCCGCATTGCAAGGTGCAATTCTGAAATTTTTTGCTTTTTCCTGCTCCTCTTAGCATGATAAAGAAGATTCAAAGAGAGTGAGATGCCAGCTCCTTTCATTCAGTCAGTAGCTTCAATCATTTCTGGACGTTTTTCAATGGCAAAAATCAATGAATATTGTAAATGCACAAACAGTAATTTCTCCGCATTGCAAGGTGCAATTCTGAAATTTTTTGCTTTTTCCTGCTCCTCTTAGCATGATAAAAAAGATTCAAAGAAATTTAGATGCCAGCTCCTTTCATTCAGTCAGTAGCTTCAATCATTTCTGGACGTTTTTCAATGGCAAAAATCAATGAATATTGTAAATGCACAAACAGTAATTTCTCCGCATTGCAAGGTGCAATTCTGAAATTTTTTGCTTTTTCCTGCTCCTCTTAGCATGATAAAGAAGATTCAAAGAGAGTGAGATGCCAGCTCCTTTCATTCAGTCAGTAGCTTCAAACATTTCTGGTATATGAATAACATGATGTTTTTCAATGGCAAAAATCAATGAATATTGTAAATGCACAAACAGTAATTTCTCCTCATTGCAAGGTGCAATTCTGATATTTTTTGCTTTTTCCTGCTTCTCTTAGCATGATAAAGAAGGTTCAAAGAGAGTGAGATGCCAGCTCCTTTCATTCAGTCAGTAGCTTCAAACATTTCTGGTATATGAATAACATGATGTTTTTCAATGGCAAAAATCAATGAATATTGTAAATGCACAAAGAGTAATTTCTCCGCATTGCAAGGTGCTATTCTGAAATTTTTTGCTTTTTCCTGCTCCTCTTAGCATGATAAAGAAGATTCAAAGAGAGTGAGATGCCAGCTCCTTTCATTCAGTCAGTAGCTTCAATCATTTCTGGACGTTTTTTAATGGCAAAAATCAATGAATATTGTAAATGCACAAACAGTAATTTCTTCGCATTGCAAGGTGCAATTCTGAAATTTTTTGCTTTTTCCTGCTCCTCTTAGCATGATAAAGAAGATTCAAAGAGAGTGAGATGCCAGCTCCTTTCATTCAGTCAGTAGCTTCAATCATTTCTGGACGTTTTTCAATGGCAAAAATCAATGAATATTGTAAATGCACAAACAGTAATTTCTCCGCATTGCAAGGTGCAATTCTGAAATTTTTTGCTTTTTCCTGCTCCTCTTAGCATGATAAAGAAGATTCAAAGAGTGAGATGCCAGCTCCTTTCATTCAGTCAGTAGCTTCAATCATTTCTGGACGTTTTTCAATGGCAAAAATCAATGAATATTGTAAATGCACAAACAGTAATTTCTCCGCATTGCAAGGTGCAATTCTGAAATTTTTTGCTTTTTCCTGCTCCTCTTAGCATGATAAAGAAGATTCAAAGAGAGTGAGATGCCAGCTCCTTTCATTCAGTCAGTAGCTTCAATCATTTCTGGACGTTTTTCAATGGCAAAAATCAATGAATATTGTAAATGCACAAACAGTAATTTCTCCGCATTGCAAGGTGCAATTCTGAAATTTTTTGCTTTTTCCTGCTCCTCTTAGCATGATAAAAAAGATTCAAAGAGAGTGAGATGCCAGCTCCTTTCATTCAGTCAGTAGCTTCAAACATTTCTGGTATATGAATAACATGATGTTTTTCAATGGCAAAAATCAATGAATATTGTAAATGCACAAACAGTAATTTCTCCGCATTGCAAGGTGCAATTCTGAAATTTTTTGCTTTTTCCTGCTCCTCTTAGCATGATAAAGAAGATTCAAAGAGAGTGAGATGCCAGCTCCTTTCATTCAGTCAGTAGCTTCAATCATTTCTGGACGTTTTTCAATGGCAAAAATCAATGAATATTGTAAATGCACAAACAGTAATTTCTCCGCATTGCAAGGTGCAATTCTGAAATTTTTTGCTTTTTCCTGCTCCTCTTAGCATGATAAAGAAGATTCAAAGAGAGTGAGATGCCAGCTCCTTTCATTCAGTCAGTAGCTTCAATCATTTCTGGACGTTTTTCAATGGCAAAAATCAATGAATGTTGTAAATGCACAAACAGTAATTTCTCCGCATTGCAAGATGCAATTCTAAAATTTTTTGCTTTTTCCTGCTCCTCTTAGCATGATAAAGAAGATTCAAAGAGAGTGAGATGCCAGCTCCTTTCATTCAGTCAGTAGCTTCAATCATTTCTGGACGTTTTTCAATGGCAAAAATCAATGAATATTGTAAATGCACAAACAGTAATTTCTCCGCATTGCAAGGTGCAATTCTGAAATTTTTTGCTTTTTCCTGCTCCTCTTAGCATGATAAAGAAGATTCAAAGAGAGTGAGATGCCAGCTCCTTTCATTCAGTCAGTAGCTTCAAACATTTCTGGTATATGAATAACATGATGTTTTTCAATGGCAAAAATCAATGAATATTGTAAATGCACAAACAGTAATTTCTCCGCATTGCAAGGTGCAATTCTGAAATTTTTTGCTTTTTCCTGCTCCTCTTAGCATGATAAAGAAGATTCAAAGAGAGTGAGATGCCAGCTCCTTTCATTCAGTCAGTAGCTTCAAACATTTCTGGTATATGAATAACATGTTTTTCAATTGCAAAAATCAATGAATATTGTAAATGCACAAACAGTAATTTCTGCGCATTGCAAGGTGCAATTCTGAAATTTTTTGCTTTTTCCTGCTCCTCTTAGCATGATAAAGAAGATTCAAAGAGAGTGAGATGCCAGCTCCTTTCATTCAGTCAGTAGCTTCAATCATTTCTGGACGTTTTTCAATGGCAAAAATCAATGAATATTGTAAATGCACAAACAGTAATTTCTCCGCATTGCAAGGTGCAATTCTGAAATTTTTTGCTTTTTCCTGCTCCTCTTAGCATGATAAAGAAGATTCAAAGAGAGTGAGATGCCAGCTCCTTTCATTCAGTCAGTAGCTTCAAACATTTCTGGTATATGAATAACATGATGTTTTTCAATGGCAAAAATCAATGAATATTGTAAATGCACAAACAGTAATTTCTCCCCATTGCAAGGTGCAATTCTGAAATTTTTTGCTTTTTCCTGCTCCTCTTAGCATGATAAAGAAGATTCAAAGAGAGTGAGATGCCAGCTCCTTTCATTCAGTCAGTAGCTTCAATCATTTCTGGACGTTTTTCAATGGCAAAAATCAATGAATATTGTAAATGCACAAACAGTAATATCTCCACATTGCAAGGTGCAATTCTGAGATTTTTTGCTTTTTCCTGCTCCTCTTAGCATCATAAAGAAGATTCAAAGAGAGTGAGATGCCTGCTCCTTTCATTCAGTCAGTAGCTTCAAACATTTCTGGTGTATGAATAACATGATGTTTTTCAATGGCAAAAATCAATGAATATTGTAAATGCACAAACAGTAATTTCTCCGCATTGCAACTTGCAATTCTGAAATTTTTTGCTTTTTCCTGCTCCTCTTAGCATGATAAAGAAGATTCAAAGAGAGTGAGATGCCAGCTCCTTTCATTCAGTCAGTAGCTTCAAACATTTCTGGTATATGAATAACATGTTTTTCAATGGCAAAAGTCAATGAATATTGTAAATGCACAAACAGTAATTTCTCCGCATTGCAAGGTGCAATTCTGAAATTTTTTGCTTTTTCCTGCTCCTCTTAGCATGATAAAGAAGATTCAAAGAGAGTGAGATGCCAGCTCCTTTCATTCAGTCAGTAGCTTCAATCATTTCTGGACGTTTTTCAATGGCAAAAATCAATGAATATTGTAAATGCACAAACAGTAATTTCTCCGCATTGCAAGGTGCAATTCTGAAATTTTTTGCTTTTTCCTGCTCCTCTTAGCATGATAAAGAAGATTCAAAGAGAGTGAGATGCCTGCTCCTTTCATTCAGTCAGTAGCTTCAAACATTTCTGGTATATGAATAACATGATGTTTTTCAATGGCAAAAATCAATGAATATTGTAAATGCACAAACAGTAATTTCTCCGCATTGCAAGGTGCAATTCTGAAATTTTTTGCTTTTTCCTGCTCCTCTTAGCATGATAAAGAAGATTCAAAGAGAGTGAGATGCCAGCTCCTTTCATTCAGTCAGTAGCTTCAATCATTTCTGGACGTTTTTCAATGGCAAAAATCAATGAATATTGTAAATGCACAAACAGTAATTTCTCCGCACTGCAAGGTGCAATTCTGAAATTTTTTGCTTTTTCCTGCTCCTCTTAGCATGATAAAGAAGATTCAAAGAGTGAGATGCCAGCTCCTTTCATTCAGTCAGTAGCTTCAATCATTTCTGGACGTTTTTCAATGGCAAAAACCAATGAATATTGTAAATGCACAAACAGTAATTTCTCCGCATTGCAAGGTGCAATTCTGAAATTTTTTGCTTTTTCCTGCTCCTCTTAGCATGATAAAGAAGATTCAAAGAGAGTGAGATGCCAGCTCCTTTCATTCAGTCAGTAGCTTCAATCATTTCTGGACGTTTTTCAATGGCAAAAATCAATGAATATTGTAAATGCACAAACAGTAATTTCTCCGCATTGCAAGGTGCAATTCTGAAATTTTTTGCTTTTTCCTGCTCCTCTTAGCATGATAAAAAAGATTCAAAGAGAGTGAGATGCCAGCTCCTTTCATTCAGTCAGTAGCTTCAAACATTTCTGGTATATGAATAACGATGTTTTTCAATGGCAAAAATCAATGAATATTGTAAATGCACAAACAGTAATTTCTCCGCATTGCAAGGTGCAATTCTGAAATTTTTTGCTTTTTCCTGCTCCTCTTAGCATGATAAAGAAGATTCAAAGAGAGTGAGATGCCAGCTCCTTTCATTCAGTCAGTAGCTTCAATCATTTCTGGACGTTTTTCAATGGCAAAAATCAATGAATATTGTAAATGCACAAACAGTAATTTCTCCGCATTGCAAGATGCAATTCTGAAATTTTTTGCTTTTTCCTGCTCCTCTTAGCATGATAAAGAAGATTCAAAGAGAGTGAGATGCCAGCTCCTTTCATTCAGTCAGTAGCTTCAATCATTTCTGGACGTTTTTCAATGGCAAAAATCAATGAATATTGTAAATGCACAAACAGTAATTTCTCCGCATTGCAAGGTGCAATTCTGAAATTTTTTGCTTTTTCCTGCTCCTCTTAGCATGATAAAGAAGATTCAAAGAGAGTGAGATGCCAGCTCCTTTCATTCTGTCAGTAGCTTCAAACATTTCTGGTATATGAATAACATGATGTTTTTCAATGGCAAAAATCAATGAATATTGTAAATGCACAAACAGTAATTTCTCCGCATTGCAAGGTGCAATTCTGAAATTTTTTGCTTTTTCCTGCTCCTCTTAGCATGATAAAGAAGATTCAAAGAGAGTGAGATGCCAGCTCCTTTCATTCAGTCAGTAGCTTCAAACATTTCTGGTATATGAATAACATGTTTTTCAATGGCAAAAATCAATGAATATTGTAAATGCACAAACAGTAATTTCTCCGCATTGCAAGGTGCAATTCTGAAATTTTTTGCTTTTTCCTGCTCCTCTTAGCATGATAAAGAAGATTCAAAGAGAGTGAGATGCCAGCTCCTTTCATTCAGTCAGTAGCTTCAATCATTTCTGGACGTTTTTCAATGGCAAAAATCAATGAATATTGTAAATGCACAAACAGTATTTTCTCCGCATTGCAAGGTGCAATTCTGAAATTTTTTGCTTTTTCCTGCTCCTCTTAGCATGATAAAGAAGATTCAAAGAGAGTGAGATGCCAGCTCCTTTCATTCAGTCAGTAGCTTCAAACATTTCTGGTATATGAATAACATGATGTTTTTCAATGGCAAAAATCAATGAATATTGTAAATGCACAAACAGTAATTTCTCCGCATTGCAAGGTGCAATTCTGAAATTTTTTGCTTTTTCCTGCTCCTCTTAGCATGATAAAGAAGATTCAAAGAGAGTGAGATGCCAGCTCCTTTCATTCAGTCAGTAGCTTCAATCATTTCTGGATGTTTTTCAATGGCAAAAATCAATGAATATTGTAAATGCACAAACAGTAATTTCTCCGCATTGCAAGGTGCAATTCTGAAATTTTTTGCTTTTTCCTGCTCCTCTTAGCATGATAAAGAAGATTCAAAGAGAGTGAGATGCCTGCTCCTTTCATTCAGTCAGTAGCTTCAAACATTTCTGGTATATGAATAACATGATGTTTTTCAATGGCAAAAATCAATGAATATTGTAAATGCACAAACAGTAATTTCTCCGCATTGCAAGGTGCAATTCTGAAATTTTTGCTTTTTCCTGCTCCTCTTAGCATGATAAAGAAGATTCAAAGAGAGTGAGATGCCAGCTCCTTTCATTCAGTCAGTAGCTTCAAACATTTCTGGTATATGAATAACATGTTTTTCAATGGCAAAAGTCAATGAATATTGTAAATGCACAAACAGTAATTTCTCCGCATTGCAAGGTGCAATTCTGAAATTTTTTGCTTTTTCCTGCTCCTCTTAGCATGATAAAGAAGATTCAAAGAGAGTGAGATGCCAGCTCCTTTCATTCAGTCAGTAGCTTCAATCATTTCTGGACGTTTTTCAATGGCAAAAATCAATGAATATTGTAAATGCACAAATAGTAATTTCTCCGCATTGCAAGGTGCAATTCTGAAATTTTTTGCTTTTTCCTGCTCCTCTTAGCATGATAAAGAAGATTCAAAGAGAGTGAGATGCCTGCTCCTTTCATTCAGTCAGTAGCTTCAAACATTTCTGGTATATGAATAACATGATGTTTTTCAATGGCAAAAATCAATGAATATTGTAAATGCACAAACAGTAATTTCTCCGCATTACAAGGTGCAATTCTGAAATTTTTTGCTTTTTCCTGCTCCTCTTAGCATGATAAAGAAGATTCAAAGAGAGTGAGATGCCAGCTCCTTTCATTCAGTCAGTAGCTTCAATCATTTCTGGACATTTTTCAATGGCAAAAATCAATGAATATTGTAAATGCACAAACAGTAATTTCTCCGCATTGCAAGGTGCAATTCTGAAATTTTTTGCTTTTTCCTGCTCCTCTTAGCATGATAAAGAAGATTCAAAGAGAGTGAGATGCCAGCTCCTTTCATTCAGTCAGTAGCTTCAAACATTTCTGGTATATGAAAAACATGATGTTTTTCAATGGCAAAAATCAATGAATATTGTAAATGCACAAACAGTAATTTCTCCGCATTGCAAGGTGCAATTCTGAAATTTTTTGCTTTTTCCTGCTCCACTTAGCATGATAAAGAAGATTCAAAGAGAGTGAGATGCCAGCTCCTGTAATTCAGTCAGTAGGTTCAATCATTTCTGGACATTTTTCAATGGCAAAAATCAATGAATATTGTAAATGCACAAACAGTAATTTCTACGCATTGCAAGGTGCAATTCTGAAATTTTTTGCTTTTTCCTGCTCCTCTTAGCATGATAAAGAAGATTCAAAGAGAGTGAGATGCCAGCTCCTTTCATTCAGTCAGTAGCTTCAATCATTTCTGGACGTTTTTCAATGGCAAAAATCAATGAATATTGTAAATGCACAAACAGTAATTTCTCCGCATTGCAAGGTGCAATTCTGAAATTTTTTGCTTTGTCCTGCTCCTCTTAGCATGATAAAGAAGATTCAAAGAGAGTGAGATGCCTGCTCCTTTCATTCAGTCAGTAGCTTCAAACATTCCTGGTATATGAATAACATGATGTTTTTCAATGGCAAAAATCAATGAATATTGTAAATGCACAAACAGTAATTTCTCCGCATTGCAAGGTGCAATTCTGAAATTTTTTGCTTTTTCTTGCTCCTCTTAGCATGATAAAGAAGATTCAAAGAGAGTGAGATGCCCGCTCCTTTCATTCAGTCAGTAGCTTCAATCATTTCTGGACGTTTTTCAATGGCAAAAATCAATGAATATTGTAAATGCACAAACAGTAATTTCTCCGCATTGCAAGGTGCAATTCTGAAATTTTTTGCTTTTTCCTGCTCCTCTTAGCATGATAAAGAAGATTCAAAGAGAGTGAGATGCCTGCTCCTTTCATTCAGTCAGTAGCTTCAAACATTTCTGGTATATGAATAACATGATGTTTTTCAATGGCAAAAATCAATGAATATTGTAAATGCACAAACAGTAATTTCTCCGCATTGCAAGGTGCAATTCTGAAATTTTTGCTTTTTCCTGCTCCTCTTAGCATGATAAAGAAGATTCAAAGAGAGTGAGATGCCAGCTCCTTTCATTCAGTCAGTAGCTTCAAACATTTCTGGTATATGAATAACATGTTTTTCAATGGCAAAAGTCAATGAATATTGTAAATGCACAAACAGTAATTTCTCCGCATTGCAAGGTGCAATTCTGAAATTTTTTGCTTTTTCCTGCTCCTCTTAGCATGATAAAGAAGATTCAAAGAGAGTGAGATGCCAGCTCCTTTCATTCAGTCAGTAGCTTCAATCATTTCTGGACGTTTTTCAATGGCAAAAATCAATGAATATTGTAAATGCACAAACAGTAATTTCTCCGCATTGCAAGGTGCAATTCTGAAATTTTTTGCTTTTTCCTGCTCCTCTTAGCATGATAAAGAAGATTCAAAGAGAGTGAGATGCCTGCTCCTTTCATTCAGTCAGTAGCTTCAAACATTTCTGGTATATGAATAACATGATGTTTTTCAATGGCAAAAATCAATGAATATTGTAAATGCACAAACAGTAATTTCTCCGCATTACAAGGTGCAATTCTGAAATTTTTTGCTTTTTCCTGCTCCTCTTAGCATGATAAAGAAGATTCAAAGAGAGTGAGATGCCAGCTCCTTTCATTCAGTCAGTAGCTTCAATCATTTCTGGACATTTTTCAATGGCAAAAATCAATGAATATTGTAAATGCACAAACAGTAATTTCTCCGCATTGCAAGGTGCAATTCTGAAATTTTTTGCTTTTTCCTGCTCCTCTTAGCATGATAAAGAAGATTCAAAGAGAGTGAGATGCCAGCTCCTTTCATTCAGTCAGTAGCTTCAAACATTTCTGGTATATGAAAAACATGATGTTTTTCAATGGCAAAAATCAATGAATATTGTAAATGCACAAACAGTAATTTCTCCGCATTGCAAGGTGCAATTCTGAAATTTTTTGCTTTTTCCTGCTCCACTTAGCATGATAAAGAAGATTCAAAGAGAGTGAGATGCCAGCTCCTGTAATTCAGTCAGTAGGTTCAATCATTTCTGGACATTTTTCAATGGCAAAAATCAATGAATATTGTAAATGCACAAACAGTAATTTCTACGCATTGCAAGGTGCAATTCTGAAATTTTTTGCTTTTTCCTGCTCCTCTTAGCATGATAAAGAAGATTCAAAGAGAGTGAGATGCCAGCTCCTTTCATTCAGTCAGTAGCTTCAATCATTTCTGGACGTTTTTCAATGGCAAAAATCAATGAATATTGTAAATGCACAAACAGTAATTTCTCCGCATTGCAAGGTGCAATTCTGAAATTTTTTGCTTTGTCCTGCTCCTCTTAGCATGATAAAGAAGATTCAAAGAGAGTGAGATGCCTGCTCCTTTCATTCAGTCAGTAGCTTCAAACATTCCTGGTATATGAATAACATGATGTTTTTCAATGGCAAAAATCAATGAATATTGTAAATGCACAAACAGTAATTTCTCCGCATTGCAAGGTGCAATTCTGAAATTTTTTGCTTTTTCTTGCTCCTCTTAGCATGATAAAGAAGATTCAAAGAGAGTGAGATGCCAGCTCCTTTCATTTAGTCAGTAGCTTCAATCATTTCTGGTATATGAATAACATGATGTTTTTCAATGGCAAAAATCAATGAATATTGTAAATGCACAAACAGTAATTTCTCCGCATTGCAAGGTGCAATTCTGAAATTTTTTGCTTTTTCCTGCTCCTCTTAGCATGATAAAGAATATTCAAAGAGAGTGAGATGCCAGCTCCTTTCATTCAGTCAGTAGCTTCAATCATTTCTGGACGTTTTTCAATTGCAAAAATCAATGAATATTGTAAATGCACAAACAGTAATTTCTCCGCATTGCAAGGTGCAATTCTGAAATTTTTTGCTTTTTCCTGCTCCTCTTAGCATGATAAAGAAGATTCAAAGAGAGTGAGATGCCAGCTCCTTTCATTCAGTCAGTAGCTTCAATCATTTCTGGACGTTTTTCAATGGCAAAAATCAATGAATATTGTAAATGCACAAACAGTAATTTCTCCGCATTGCAAGGTGCAATTCTGAAATTTTTTGCTTTTTCCTGCTCCTCTTAGCATGATAAAGAAGATTCAAAGAGAGTGAGATGCCAGCTCCTTTCATTCAGTAAGTAGCTTCAATCATTTCTGGACGTTTTTCAATGGCAAAAATCAATGAATATTGTCAATGCACAAACAGTAATTTCTCCGCATTGCAAGATGCAATTCTGAAATTTTTTGCTTTTTCCTGCTCCTCTTAGCATGATAAAGAAGATTCAAAGAGAGTGAGATGCCTGCTCCTTTCATTCAGTCAGTAGCTTCAAACATTTCTGGTATATGAATAACATGATGTTTTTCAATGGCAAAAATCAATGAATATTGTAAATGCACAAACAGTAATTTCTCCGCATTACAAGGTGCAATTCTGAAATTTTTTGCTTTTTCCTGCTCCTCTTAGCATGATAAAGAAGATTCAAAGAGAGTGAGATGCCAGCTCCTTTCATTCAGTCAGTAGCTTCAATCATTTCTGGACATTTTTCAATGGCAAAAATCAATGAATATTGTAAATGCACAAACAGTAATTTCTCCGCATTGCAAGGTGCAATTCTGAAATTTTTTGCTTTTTCCTGCTCCTCTTAGCATGATAAAGAAGATTCAAAGAGAGTGAGATGCCAGCTCCTTTCATTCAGTCAGTAGCTTCAAACATTTCTGGTATATGAAAAACATGATGTTTTTCAATGGCAAAAATCAATGAATATTGTAAATGCACAAACAGTAATTTCTCCGCATTGCAAGGTGCAATTCTGAAATTTTTTGCTTTTTCCTGCTCCACTTAGCATGATAAAGAAGATTCAAAGAGAGTGAGATGCCAGCTCCTGTAATTCAGTCAGTAGGTTCAATCATTTCTGGACATTTTTCAATGGCAAAAATCAATGAATATTGTAAATGCACAAACAGTAATTTCTACGCATTGCAAGGTGCAATTCTGAAATTTTTTGCTTTTTCCTGCTCCTCTTAGCATGATAAAGAAGATTCAAAGAGAGTGAGATGCCAGCTCCTTTCATTCAGTCAGTAGCTTCAATCATTTCTGGACGTTTTTCAATGGCAAAAATCAATGAATATTGTAAATGCACAAACAGTAATTTCTCCGCATTGCAAGGTGCAATTCTGAAATTTTTTGCTTTGTCCTGCTCCTCTTAGCATGATAAAGAAGATTCAAAGAGAGTGAGATGCCTGCTCCTTTCATTCAGTCAGTAGCTTCAAACATTCCTGGTATATGAATAACATGATGTTTTTCAATGGCAAAAATCAATGAATATTGTAAATGCACAAACAGTAATTTCTCCGCATTGCAAGGTGCAATTCTGAAATTTTTTGCTTTTTCTTGCTCCTCTTAGCATGATAAAGAAGATTCAAAGAGAGTGAGATGCCAGCTCCTTTCATTTAGTCAGTAGCTTCAATCATTTCTGGTATATGAATAACATGATGTTTTTCAATGGCAAAAATCAATGAATATTGTAAATGCACAAACAGTAATTTCTCCGCATTGCAAGGTGCAATTCTGAAATTTTTTGCTTTTTCCTGCTCCTCTTAGCATGATAAAGAATATTCAAAGAGAGTGAGATGCCAGCTCCTTTCATTCAGTCAGTAGCTTCAATCATTTCTGGACGTTTTTCAATTGCAAAAATCAATGAATATTGTAAATGCACAAACAGTAATTTCTCCGCATTGCAAGGTGCAATTCTGAAATTTTTTGCTTTTTCCTGCTCCTCTTAGCATGATAAAGAAGATTCAAAGAGAGTGAGATGCCAGCTCCTTTCATTCAGTCAGTAGCTTCAATCATTTCTGGACGTTTTTCAATGGCAAAAATCAATGAATATTGTAAATGCACAAACAGTAATTTCTCCGCATTGCAAGGTGCAATTCTGAAATTTTTTGCTTTTTCCTGCTCCTCTTAGCATGATAAAGAAGATTCAAAGAGAGTGAGATGCCAGCTCCTTTCATTCAGTAAGTAGCTTCAATCATTTCTGGACGTTTTTCAATGGCAAAAATCAATGAATATTGTCAATGCACAAACAGTAATTTCTCCGCATTGCAAGATGCAATTCTGAAATTTTTTGCTTTTTCCTGCTCCTCTTAGCATGATAAAGAAGATTCAAAGAGAGTGAGATGCCAGCTCCTTTCATTCAGTCAGTAGCTTCAATCATTTCTGGACGTTTTTCAATGGCAAAAATCAATGAATATTGTAAATGCACAAACAGTAATTTCTCCGCATTGCAAGGTGCAATTCTGAAATTTTTTGCTTTTTCCTGCTCCTCTTAGCATGATAAAGAAGATTCAAAGAGAGTGAGATGCCAGCTCCTTTCATTCAGTCAGTAGCTTCAAACATTTCTGGTATATGAATAACATGATGTTTTTCAATGGCAAAAATCAATGAATATTGTAAATGCACAAACAGTAATTTCTCCGCATTGCAAGGTGCAATTCTGAAATTTTTTGCTTTTTCCTGCTCCTCTTAGCATGATAAAGAAGATTCAAAGAGAGTGAAATGCCAGCTCCTTTCATTCAGTCAGTAGCTTCAAACATTTCTGGTATATTAATAACATGTTTTTCAATGGCAAAAATCAATGAATATTGTAAATGCACAAACAGTAATTTCTCCGCATTGCAAGGTGCAATTCTGAAATTTTTTGCTTTTTCCTGCTCCTCTTAGCATGATAAAGAAGATTCAAAGAGAGTGAGATGCCAGCTCCTTTCATTCAGTCAGTAGCTTCAAACATTTCTGGTATATGAATAACATGATGTTTTTCAATGGCAAAAATCAATGAATATTGTAAATGCACAAACAGTAATTTCTCCGCATTGCAAGGTGCAATTCTGAAATTTTTTGCTTTTTCCTGCTCCTCTTAGCATGGTAAAGAAGATTCAAAGAGAGTGAGATGCCAGCTCCTTTCATTCAGTCAGTAGCTTCAATCATTTCTGGACGTTTTTCAATGGCAAAAATCAATGAATATTGTAAATGCACAAACAGTAATTTCTCCGCATTGCAAGGTGCAATTCTGAAATTTTTTGCTTTTTCCTGCTCCTCTTAGCATGATAAAGAAGATTCAAAGAGAGTGAGATGCCAGCTCCTTTCATTCAGTCAGTAGCTTCAATCATTTCTGGACGTTTTTCAATGGCAAAAATCAATGAATATTGTAAATGCACAAACAGTAATTTCTCCGCATTGCAAGGTGCAATTCTGAAATTTTTTGCTTTTTCCTGCTCCTCTTAGCATGATAAAGAAGATTCAAAGAGAGTGAGATGCCAGCTCCTTTCATTCAGTCAGTAGCTTCAATCATTTCTGGACGTTTTTCAATGGCAAAAATCAATGAATATTGTAAATGCACAAACAGTAATTTCTCCGCATTGCAACATGCAATTCTGAAATTTTTTGCTTTTTCCTGCTCCTCTTAGCATGATAAAGAAGATTCAAAGAGAGTGAGATGCCAGCTCCTTTCATTCAGTCAGTAGCTTCAATCATTTCTGGACGTTTTTCAATGGCAAAAATCAATGAATATTGTAAATGCACAAACAGTAATTTCTCCGCATTGCAAGGTGCAATTCTGAAATTTTTTGCTTTTTCCTGCTCCTCTTAGCATGATAAAGAAGATTCAAAGAGAGTGAGATGCCAGCTCCTTTCATTCAGTCAGTAGCTTCAAACATTTCTGGTATATGAATAACATGATGTTTTTCAATGGCAAAAATCAATGAATATTGTAAATGCACAAACAGTAATTTCTCCGCATTGCAAGGTGCAATTCTGAAATTTTTTGCTTTTTCCTGCTCCTCTTAGCATGATAAAGAAGATTCAAAGAGAGTGAGATGCCAGCTCCTTTCATTCAGTCAGTAGCTTCAATCATTTCTGGACGTTTTTCAATGGCAAAAATCAATGAATATTGTAAATGCACAAACAGTAATTTCTCCGCATTGCAAGGTGCAATTCTGAAATTTTTTGCTTTTTCCTGCTCCTCTTAGCATGATAAAGAAGATTCAAAGAGAGTGAGATGCCAGCTCCTTTCATTCAGTCAGTAGCTTCAATCATTTCTGGTATATGAATAACATGATGTTTTTCAATGGCAAAAATCAATGAATATTGTAAATGCACAAACAGTAATTTCTCCGCATTGCAAGGTGCAATTCTGAAATTTTTTGCTTTTTCCTGCTCCTCTTAGCATGATAAAGAAGATTCAAAGAGAGTGAGATGCCAGCTCCTTTCATTCAGTCAGTAGCTTCAATCATTTCTGAACGTTTTTCAATGGCAAAAATCAATGAATATTGTAAATGCACAAACAGTAATTTCTCCGCATTGCAAGATGCAATTCTGAAATTTTTTGCTTTTTCCTGCTCCTCTTAGCATGATAAAGAAGATTCAAAGAGAGTGAGATGCCAGCTCCTTTCATTCAGTCAGTAGCTTCAATCATTTCTGGACGTTTTTCAATGGCAAAAATCAATGAATATTGTAAATGCACAAACAGTAATTTCTCCGCATTGCAAGGTGCAATTCTGAAATTTTTTGCTTTTTCCTGCTCCTCTTAGCATGATAAAGAAGATTCAAAGAGAGTGAGATGCCAGCTCCTTTCATTCAGTCAGTAGCTTCAAACATTTCTGGTATATGAATAACATGATGTTTTTCAATGGCAAAAATCAATGAATATTGTAAATGCACAAACAGTAATTTCTCCGCATTGCAAGGTGCAATTCTGAAATTTTTTGCTTTTTCCTGCTCCTCTTAGCATGATAAAGAAGATTCAAAGAGAGTGAGATGCCAGCTCCTTTCATTCAGTCAGTAGCTTCAATCATTTCTGGACGTTTTTCAATGGCAAAAATCAATGAATATTGTAAATGCACAAACAGTAATTTCTCCGCATTGCAAGGTGTAATTCTGAAATTTTTTGCTTTTTCCTGCTCCTCTTAGCATGATAAAGAAGATTCAAAGAGAGTGAGATGCCAGCTCCTTTCATTCAGTCAGTAGCTTCAAACATTTCTGGTGTATGAATAACATGATGTTTTTCAATGGCAAAAATCAATGAATATTGTAAATGCACAAACAGTAATTTCTCCGCATTGCAAGGTGCAATTCTGAAATTTTTTGCTTTTTCCTGCTCCTCTTAGCATGATAAAGAAGATTCAAAGAGAGTGAGATGCCAGCTCCTTTCATTCAGTCAGTAGCTTCAATCATTTCTGGACGTTTTTCAATGGCAAAAATCAATGAATATTGTAAATGCACAAACAGTAATTTCTCCGCATTGCAAGGTGCAATTCTGAAATTTTTTGCTTTTTCCTGCTCCTCTTAGCATGATAAAGAAGATTCAAAGAGAGTGAGATGCCAGCTCCTTTCATTCAGTCAGTAGCTTCAATCATTTCTGGTATATGAATAACATGATGTTTTTCAATGGCAAAAATCAATGAATATTGTAAATGCACAAACAGTAATTTCTCCGCATTGCAAGGTGCAATTCTGAAATTTTTTGCTTTTTCCTGCTCCTCTTAGCATGATAAAGAAGATTCAAAGAGAGTGAGATGCCAGCTCCTTTCATTCAGTCAGTAGCTTCAATCATTTCTGAACGTTTTTCAATGGCAAAAATCAATGAATATTGTAAATGCACAAACAGTAATTTCTCCGCATTGCAAGATGCAATTCTGAAATTTTTTGCTTTTTCCTGCTCCTCTTAGCATGATAAAGAAGATTCAAAGAGAGTGAGATGCCAGCTCCTTTCATTCAGTCAGTAGCTTCAATCATTTCTGGACGTTTTTCAATGGCAAAAATCAATGAATATTGTAAATGCACAAACAGTAATTTCTCCGCATTGCAAGGTGCAATTCTGAAATTTTTTGCTTTTTCCTGCTCCTCTTAGCATGATAAAGAAGATTCAAAGAGAGTGAGATGCCAGCTCCTTTCATTCAGTCAGTAGCTTCAAACATTTCTGGTATATGAATAACATGATGTTTTTCAATGGCAAAAATCAATGAATATTGTAAATGCACAAACAGTAATTTCTCCGCATTGCAAGGTGCAATTCTGAAATTTTTTGCTTTTTCCTGCTCCTCTTAGCATGATAAAGAAGATTCAAAGAGAGTGAGATGCCAGCTCCTTTCATTCAGTCAGTAGCTTCAATCATTTCTGGACGTTTTTCAATGGCAAAAATCAATGAATATTGTAAATGCACAAACAGTAATTTCTCCGCATTGCAAGGTGTAATTCTGAAATTTTTTGCTTTTTCCTGCTCCTCTTAGCATGATAAAGAAGATTCAAAGAGAGTGAGATGCCAGCTCCTTTCATTCAGTCAGTAGCTTCAAACATTTATGGTGTATGAATAACATGATGTTTTTCAATGGCAAAAATCAATGAATATTGTAAATGCACAAACAGTAATTTCTCCGCATTGCAAGGTGCAATTCTGAAATTTTTTGCTTTTTCCTGCTCCTCTTAGCATGATAAAGAAGATTCAAAGAGAGTGAGATGCCAGCTCCTTTCATTCAGTCAGTAGCTTCAATCATTTCTGGATGTTTTTCAATGGCAAAAATCAATGAATATTGTAAATGCACAAACAGTAATTTCTCCGCATTGCAAGGTGCAATTCTGAAATTTTTTGCTTTTTCCTGCTCCTCTTAGCATGATAAAGAAGATTCAAAGAGAGTGAGATGCCAGCTCCTTTCATTCAGTCAGTAGCTTCAATCATTTCTGGTATATGAATAACATGATGTTTTTCAATGGCAAAAATCAATGAATATTGTAAATGCACAAACAGTAATTTCTCCGCATTGCAAGGTGCAATTCTGAAATTTTTTGCTTTTTCCTGCTCCTCTTAGCATGATAAAGAAGATTCAAAGAGAGTGAGATGCCAGCTCCTTTCATTCAGTCAGTAGCTTCAATCATTTCTGGTATATGAATAACATGATGTTTTTCAATGGCAAAAATCAATGAATATTGTAAATGCACAAACAGTAATTTCTCCGCATTGCAAGGTGCAATTCTGAAATTTTTTGCTTTTTCCTGCTCCTCTTAGCATGATAAAGAAGATTCAAAGAGAGTGAGATGCCATCTCCTTTCATTCAGTCAGTAGCTTCAAACATTTCTGGTATATGAATAACATGATGTTTTTCAATGGCAAAAATCAATGAATATTGTAAATGCACAAACAGTAATTTCTCCGCATTGCAAGGTGCAATTCTGAAATTTTTTGCTTTTTCCTGCTCCTCTTAGCATGATAAAGAAGATTCAAAGAGAGTGAGATGCCAGCTCCTTTCATTCAGTCAGTAGCTTCAATCATTTCTGGACGTTTTTCAATGGCAAAAATCAATGAATATTGTAAATGCACAAACAGTAATTTCTCCGCATTGCAAGGTGCAATTCTGAAATTTTTTGCTTTTTCCTGCTCCTCTTAGCATGATAAAGAAGATTCAAAGAGATTTAGATGCCAGCTCCTTTCATTCAGTCAGTAGCTTCAATCATTTCTGGACGTTTTTCAATGGCAAAAATCAATGAATATTGTAAATGCACAAACAGTAATTTCTCCGCATTGCAAGGTGCAATTCTGAATTTTTTTGCTTTTTCCTGCTCCTCTTAGCATGATAAAGAAGATTCAAAGAGAGTGAGATGCCAGCTCCTTTCATTCAGTCAGTAGCTTCAAACATTTCTGGTATATGAATAACATGATGTTTTTCAATGGAAAAAATCAATGAATATTGTAAATGCACAAACAGTAATTTCTCCGCATTGCAAGGTGCAATTCTGATATTTTTTGCTTTTTCCTGCTCCTCTTAGCATGATAAAGAAGATTCAAAGAGAGTGAGATGCCAGCTCCTTTCATTCAGTCAGTAGCTTCAAACATTTCTGGTATATGAATAACATGATGTTTTTCAATGGCAAAAATCAATGAATATTGTAAATGCACAAACAGTAATTTCTCCGCATTGCAAGGTGCAATTCTGAAATTTTTTGCTTTTTCCTGCTCCTCTTAGCATGATAAAGAAGATTCAAAGAGAGTGAGATGCCAGCTCCTTTCATTCAGTCAGTAGCTTCAATCATTTCTGGATGTTTTTCAATGGCAAAAATCAATGAATATTGTAAATGCACAAACAGTAATTTCTTCGCATTGCAAGGTGCAATTCTGAAATTTTTTGCTTTTTCCTGCTCCTCTTAGCATGATAAAGAATATTCAAAGAGAGTGAGATGCCAGCTCCTTTCATTCAGTCAGTAGCTTCAATCATTTCTGGACGTTTTTCAATGGCAAAAATCAATGAATATTGTAAATGCACAAACAGTAATTTCTCCGCATTGCAAGGTGCAATTCTGAAATTTTTTGCTTTTTCCTGCTCCTCTTAGCATGATAAAGAAGATTCAAAGAGAGTGAGATGCCAGCTCCTTTCATTCAGTCAGTAGCTTCAATCATTTCTGGACGTTTTTCAATGGCAAAAATCAATGAATATTGTAAATGCACAAACAGTAATTTCTCCGCATTGCAAGGTGCAATTCTGAAATTTTTTGCTTTTTCCTGCTCCTCTTAGCATGATAAAGAAGATTCAAAGAGAGTGAGATGCCAGCTCCTTTCATTCAGTCAGTAGCTTCAAACATTTCTGGTATATGAATAACATGATGTTTTTCAATGGCAAAAATCAATGAATATTGTAAATGCACAAACAGTAATTTCTCCGCATTGCAAGGTGCAATTCTGAAATTTTTTGCTTTTTCCTGCTCCTCTTAGCATGATAAAGAAGATTCAAAGAGAGTGAGATGCCAGCTCCTTTCATTCAGTCAGTAGCTTCTATCATTTCTGGACGTTTTTCAATGGCAAAAATCAATGAATATTGTAAATGCACAAACAGTAATTTCTCCGCATTGCAAGGTGTAATTCTGAAATTTTTTGCTTTTTCCTGCTCCTCTTAGCATGATAAAGAAGATTCAAAGAGAGTGAGATGCCAGCTCCTTTCATTCAGTCAGTAGCTTCAAACATTTCTGGTGTATGAATAACATGATGTTTTTCAATGGCAAAAATCAACGAATATTGTAAATGCACAAACAGTAATTTCTCCGCATTGCAAGGTGCAATTCTGAAATTTTTTGCTTTTTCCTGCTCCTCTTAGCATGATAAAGAAGATTCAAAGAGAGTGAGATGCCAGCTCCTTTCATTCAGTCAGTAGCTTCAATCATTTCTGGACGTTTTTCAATGGCAAAAATCAATGAATATTGTAAATGCACAAACAGTAATTTCTCCGCATTGCAAGGTGCAATTCTGAAATTTTTTGCTTTTTCCTGCTCCTCTTAGCATGATAAAGAAGATTCAAAGAGAGTGAGATGCCAGCTCCTTTCATTCAGTCAGTAGCTTCAATCATTTCTGGTATATGAATAACATGATGTTTTTCAATGGCAAAAATCAATGAATATTGTAAATGCACAAACAGTAATTTCTCCGCATTGCAAGGTGCAATTCTGAAATTTTTTGCTTTTTCCTGCTCCTCTTAGCATGATAAAGAAGATTCAAAGAGAGTGAGATGCCAGCTCCTTTCATTCAGTCAGTAGCTTCAATCATTTCTGGTATATGAATAACATGGTGTTTTTCAATGGCAAAAATCAATGAATATTCTAAATGCACAAACAGTAATTTCTCCGCATTGCAAGGTGCAATTCTGAAATTTTTTGCTTTTTCCTGCTCCTCTTAGCATGATAAAGAAGATTCAAAGAGAGTGAGATGCCATCTCCTTTCATTCAGTCAGTAGCTTCAAACATTTCTGGTATATGAATAACATGATGTTTTTCAATGGCAAAAATCAATGAATATTGTAAATGCACAAACAGTAATTTCTCCGCATTGCAAGGTGCAATTCTGAAATTTTTTGCTTTTTCCTGCTCCTCTTAGCATGATAAAGAAGATTCAAAGAGAGTGAGATGCCAGCTCCTTTCATTCAGTCAGTAGCTTCAATCATTTCTGGACGTTTTTCAATGGCAAAAATCAATGAATATTGTAAATGCACAAACAGTAATTTCTCGGCATTGCAAGGTGCAATTCTGAAATTTTTTGCTTTTTCCTGCTCCTCTTAGCATGATAAAGAAGATTCAAAGAGATTTAGATGCCAGCTCCTTTCATTCAGTCAGTAGCTTCAATCATTTCTGGACGTTTTTCAATGGCAAAAATCAATGAATATTGTAAATGCACAAACAGTAATTTCTCCGCATTGCAAGGTGCAATTCTGAATTTTTTTGCTTTTTCCTGCTCCTCTTAGCATGATAAAGAAGATTCAAAGAGAGTGAGATGCCAGCTCCTTTCATTCAGTCAGTAGCTTCAAACATTTCTGGTATATGAATAACATGATGTTTTTCAATGGCAAAAATCAATGAATATTGTAAATGCACAAACAGTAATTTCTCCGCATTGCAAGGTGCAATTCTGATATTTTTTGCTTTTTCCTGCTCCTCTTAGCATGATAAAGAAGATTCAAAGAGAGTGAGATGCCAGCTCCTTTCATTCAGTCAGTAGCTTCAAACATTTCTGGTATATGAATAACATGATGTTTTTCAATGGCAAAAATCAATGAATATTGTAAATGCACAAACAGTAATTTCTCCGCATTGCAAGGTGCAATTCTGAAATTTTTTGCTTTTTCCTGCTCCTCTTAGCATGATAAAGAAGATTCAAAGAGAGTGAGATGCCAGCTCCTTTCATTCAGTCAGTAGCTTCAATCATTTCTGGACGTTTTTCAATGGCAAAAATCAATGAATATTGTAAATGCACAAACAGTAATTTCTTCGCATTGCAAGGTGCAATTCTGAAATTTTTTGCTTTTTCCTGCTCCTCTTAGCATGATAAAGAATATTCAAAGAGAGTGAGATGCCAGCTCTTTTCATTCAGTCAGTAGCTTCAATCATTTCTGGACGTTTTTCAATGGCAAAAATCAATGAATATTGTAAATGCACAAACAGTAATTTCTCCGCATTGCAAGGTGCAATTCTGAATTTTTTTGCTTTTTCCTGCTCCTCTTAGCATGATAAAGAAGATTCAAAGAGAGTGAGATGCCAGCTCCTTTCATTCAGTCAGTAGCTTCAATCATTTCTGGACGTTTTTCAATGGCAAAAATCAATGAATATTGTAAATGCACAAACAGTAATTTCTCCGCATTGCAAGGTGAAATTCTGAAATGTTTTGCTTTTTCCTGCTCCTCTTAGCATGATAAAAAAGATTCAAAGAGAGTGAGATGCCAGCTCCTTTCATTCAGTCAGTAGCTTCAAACATTTCTGGTATATGAATAACATGATGTTTTTCAATGGCAAAAATCAATGAATATTGTAAATGCACAAACAGTAATTTCTCCGCATTGCAAGGTGCAATTCTGAAATTTTTTGCTTTCTCCTGCTCCTTTTAGCATGATAAAGAAGATTCAAAGAGAGTGAGATGCCAGCTCCTTTCATTCAGTCAGTAGCTTCAATCATTTCTGGAGGTTTTTCAATGGCAAAAATCAATGAATATTGTAAATGCACAAACAGTAATTTCTCCGCATTGCAAGGTGCAATTCTGAAATTTTTTGCTTTTTCCTGCTCCTCTTAGCATGATAAAGAAGATTCAAAGAGAGTGAGATGCCAGCTCCTTTCATTCAGTCAGTAGCTTCAATCATTTCTGGACGTTTTTCAATGGCAAAAATCAATGAATATTGTAAATGCACAAACAGTAATTTCTCCGCATTGCAAGGTGCAATTCTGAAATTTTTTGCTTTTTCCTGCTCCTCTTAGCATGATAAAGAAGATTCAAAGAGAGTGAGATGCCAGCTCCTTTCATTCAGTCAGTAGCTTCAAACATTTCTGGTATATGAATAACATGATGTTTTTCAATGGCAAAAATCAATGAATATTGTAAATGCACAAACAGTAATTTCTCCGCATTGAAAGGTGCAATTCTGAAATTTTTTGCTTTTTCCTGCTCCTCTTAGCATGATAAAGAAGATTCAAAGACAGTGAGATGCCAGCTCCTTTCATTCAGTCAGTAGCTTCAATCATTTCTGGACGTTTTTCAATGGCAAAAATCAATGAATATTGTAAATGCACAAACAGTAATTTCTCCGCATTGCAAGGTGCAATTCTGAAATTTTTTGCTTTTTCCTGCTCCTCTTAGCATGATAAAGAAGATTCAAAGAGAGTGAGATGCCAGCTCCTTTCATTCAGTCAGTAGCTTCAATCATTTCTGGACGTTTTTCAATGGCAAAAATCAATGAATATTGTAAATGCACAAACAGTAATTTCTCCGCATTGCAAGATGCAATTCTGAAATTTTTTGCCTTTTCCTGCTCCTTTTAGCATGATAAAGAAGATTCAAAGAGAGTGAGATGCCAGCTCCTTTCATTCAGTCAGTAGCTTCAATCATTTCTGGACGTTTTTCAATGGCAAAAATCAATGAATATTGTAAATGCACAAACAGTAATTTCTCCGCATTGCAAGGTGCAATTCTGAAATTTTTTGCTTTTTCCTGCTCCTCTTAGCATGATAAAGAAGATTCAAAGAGAGTGAGATGCCAGCTCCTTTCATTCAGTCAGTAGCTTCAAACATTTCTGGTATATGAATAACATGATGTTTTTCAATGGCA
The DNA here is from genome assembly GCF_046119375.1 of Phyllobates terribilis. Taxonomy (NCBI): domain Eukaryota; kingdom Metazoa; phylum Chordata; class Amphibia; order Anura; family Dendrobatidae; genus Phyllobates; species Phyllobates terribilis. Next base: position 976,654 of record NW_027362893.1, read on the forward strand.
AAAATCAATGAATATTGTAAATGCACAAACAGTAATTTCTCCGCATTGCAAGGTGCAATTCTGAAATTTTTTGATTTTTCCTGCTCCTCTTAGCATGATAAAGAAGATTCAAAGAGAGTGAGATGCCAGCTCCTTTCATTCAGTCAGTAGCTTCAAACATTTCTGGTATATGAATAACATGTTTTTCAATGGCAAAAATCAATGAATATTGTAAATGCACAAACAGTAATTTCTCCGCATTGCAAGGTGCAATTCTGAAATTTTTTGCTTTTTCCTGCTCCTCTTAGCATGATAAAGAAGATTCAAAGAGAGTGAGATGCCAGCTCCTTTCATTCAGTCAGTAGCTTCAATCATTTCTGGACGTTTTTCAATGGCAAAAATCAATGAATATTGTAAATGCACAAACAGTAATTTCTCCGCATTGCAAGGTGCAATTCTGAAATTTTTTGCTTTTTCCTGCTCCTCTTAGCATGATAAAGAAGATTCAGAGTGAGATGCCTGCTCCTTTCATTCAGTCAGTAGCTTCAAACATTTCTGGTATATGAATAACATGATGTTTTTCAATGGCAAAAATCAATGAATATTGTAAATGCACAAACAGTAATTTCTCTGCATTGCAAGGTGCAATTCTGAAATTTTTTGCTTTTTCCTGCTCCTCTTAGCATGATAAAGAAGATTCAAAGAGAGTGAGATGCCAGCTCCTTTCATTCAGTCAGTAGCTTCAAACATTTCTGGTATATGAATAACATGTTTTTCAATGGCAAAAGTCAATGAATATTGTAAATGCACAAACAGTAATTTCTCCGCATTGCAAGGTGCAATTCTGAAATTTTTTGCTTTTTCCTGCTCCTCTTAGCATGATAAAGAAGATTCAAAGAGAGTGAGATGCCAGCTCCTTTCATTCAGTCAGTAGCTTCAATCATTTCTGGACATTTTTCAATGGCAAAAATCAATGAATATTGTAAATGCACAAACAGTAATTTCTCCGCATTGCAAGGTGCAATTCTAAAATTTTTTGATTTTTCCTGCTCCTCTTAGCATGATAAAGAAGATTCAAAGAGAGTGAGATGCCAGCTCCTTTCATTCAGTCAGTAGCTTCAAACATTTCTGGTATATGAATAACATGATGTTTTTCAATGGCAAAAATCAATGAATATTGTAAATGCACAAACAGTAATTTCTCCGCATTGCAAGGTGCAATTCTGAAATTTTTTGCTTTTTCCTGCTCCTCTTAGCATGATAAAGAAGATTCAAAGAGAGTGAGATGGCAGAACCTTTAATTCAGTCAGTAGGTTCAATCATTTCTGGACATTTTTCAATGGCAAAAATCAATGAATATTGTAAATGCACAAACAGTAATTTCTTCGCATTGCAAGGTGCAATTCTGAAATTTTTTGCTTTTTCCTGCTCCTCTTAGCATGATAAAGAATATTCAAAGAGAGTGAGATGCCAGCTCCTTTCATTCAGTCAGTAGCTTCAATCATTTCTGGACGTTTTTCAATGGCAAAAATCAATGAATATTGTAAATGCACAAACAGTAATTTCTCCGCATTGCAAGGTGCAATTCTGAAATTTTTTGCTTTTTCCTGCTCCTCTTAGCATGATAAAGAAGATTCAAAGAGAGTGAGATGCCAGCTCCTTTCATTCAGTCAGTAGCTTCAATCATTTCTGGACGTTTTTCAATGGCAAAAATCAATGAATATTGTAAATGCACAAACAGTAATTTCTCCGCATTGCAAGGTGCAATTCTGAAATGTTTTGCTTTTTCCTACTCCTCTTAGCATGATAAAAAAGATTCAAAGAGAGTGAGATGCCAGCTCCTTTCATTCAGTCAGTAGCTTCAAACATTTCTGGTATATGAATAACATGATGTTTTTCAATGGCAAAAATCAATGAATATTGTAAATGCACAAACAGTAATTTCTCCGCATTGCAAGGTGCAATTCTGAAATTTTTTGCTTTCTCCTGCTCCTCTTAGCATGATAAAGAAGATTCAAAGAGAGTGAGATGCCAGCTCCTTTCATTCAGTCAGTAGCTTCAATCATTTCTGGACGTTTTTCAATGGCAAAAATCAATGAATATTGTAAATGCACAAACAGTAATTTCTCCGCATTGCAAGGTGCAATTCTGAATTTTTTTGCTTTTTCCTGCTCCTCTTAGCATGATAAAGAAGATTCAAAGAGAGTGAGATGCCAGCTCCTTTCATTCAGTCAGTAGCTTCAATCATTTCTGGACGTTTTTCAATGGCAAAAATCAATGAATATTGTAAATGCACAAACAGTAATTTCTCCGCATTGCAAGGTGCAATTCTGAAATTTTTTGCTTTTTCCTGCTCCTCTTAGCATGATAAAGAAGATTCAAAGAGAGTGAGATGCCAGCTCCTTTCATTCAGTCAGTAGCTTCAAACATTTCTGGTATATGAATAACATGATGTTTTTCAATGGCAAAAATCAATGAATATTGTAAATGCACAAACAGTAATTTCTCCGCATTGCAAGGTGCAATTCTGAAATTTTTTGCTTTCTCCTGCTCCTCTTAGCATGATAAAGAAGATTCAAAGAGAGTGAGATGCCAGCTCCTTTCATTCAGTCAGTAGCTTCAATCATTTCTGGACGTTTTTCAATGGCAAAAATCAATGAATATTGTAAATGCACAAACAGTAATTTCTCCGCATTGCAAGGTGCAATTCTGAATTTTTTTGCTTTTTCCTGCTCCTCTTAGCATGATAAAGAAGATTCAAAGAGAGTGAGATGCCAGCTCCTTTCATTCAGTCAGTAGCTTCAATCATTTCTGGACGTTTTTCAATGGCAAAAATCAATGAATATTGTAAATGCACAAACAGTAATTTCTCCGCATTGCAAGGTGCAATTCTGAAATTTTTTGCTTTTTCCTGCTCCTCTTAGCATGATAAAGAAGATTCAAAGAGAGTGAGATGCCAGCTCCTTTCATTCAGTCAGTAGCTTCAAACATTTCTGGTATATGAATAACATGATGTTTTTCAATGGCAAAAATCAATGAATATTGTAAATGCACAAACAGTAATTTCTCCGCATTGAAAGGTGCAATTCTGAAATTTTTTGCTTTTTCCTGCTCCTCTTAGCATGATAAAGAAGATTCAAAGAGAGTGAGATGCCAGCTCCTTTCATTCAGTCAGTAGCTTCAATCATTTCTGGACGTTTTTCAATGGCAAAAATCAATGAATATTGTAAATGCACAAACAGTAATTTCTCCGCATTGCAAGGTGCAATTCTGAAATTTTTTGCTTTTTCCTGCTCCTCTTAGCATGATAAAGAAGATTCAAAGAGAGTGAGATGCCAGCTCCTTTCATTCAGTCAGTAGCTTCAATCATTTCTGGACGTTTTTCAATGGCAAAAATCAATGAATATTGTAAATGCACAAACAGTAATTTCTCCGCATTGCAAGATGCAATTCTGAAATTTTTTGCCTTTTCCTGCTCCTTTTAGCATGATAAAGAAGATTCAAAGAGAGTGAGATGCCAGCTCCTTTCATTCAGTCAGTAGCTTCAATCATTTCTGGACGTTTTTCAATGGCAAAAATCAATGAATATTGTAAATGCACAAACAGTAATTTCTCCGCATTGCAAGGTGCAATTCTGAAATTTTTTGCTTTTTCCTGCTCCTCTTAGCATGATAAAGAAGATTCAAAGAGAGTGAGATGCCAGCTCCTTTCATTCAGTCAGTAGCTTCAAACATTTCTGGTATATGAATAACATGTTTTTCAATGGCAAAAGTCAACGAATATTGTAAATGCACAAACAGTAATTTCTCCGCATTGCAAGGTGCAATTCTGAAATTTTTTGCTTTTTCCTGCTCCTCTTAGCATGATAAAGAAGATTCAAAGAGAGTGAGATGCCAGCTCCTTTCATTCAGTCAGTAGCTTCAATCATTTCTGGACATTTTTCAATGGCAAAAATCAATGAATATTGTAAATGCACAAACAGTAATTTCTCCGCATTGCAAGGTGCAATTCTAAAATTTTTTGATTTTTCCTGCTCCTCTTAGCATGATAAAGAATATTCAAAGAGAGTGAGATGCCAGCTCCTTTCATTCAGTCAGTAGCTTCAAACATTTCTGGTATATGAATAACATGATGTTTTTCAATGGCAAAAATCAATGAATATTGTAAATGCACAAACAGTAATTTCTCCGCATTGCAAGGTGCAATTCTGAAATTTTTTGCTTTTTCCTGCTCCTCTTAGCATGATAAAGAAGATTCAAAGAGAGTGAGATGGCAGAACCTTTAATTCAGTCAGTAGGTTCAATCATTTCTGGACATTTTTCAATGGCAAAAATCAATGAATATTGTAAATGCACAAACAGTAATTTCTTCGCATTGCAAGGTGCAATTCTGAAATTTTTTGCTTTTTCCTGCTCCTCTTAGCATGATAAAGAATATTCAAAGAGAGTGAGATGCCAGCTCCTTTCATTCAGTCAGTAGCTTCAATCATTTCTGGACGTTTTTCAATGGCAAAAATCAATGAATATTGTAAATGCACAAACAGTAATTTCTCCGCATTGCAAGGTGCAATTCTGAAATTTTTTGCTTTTTCCTGCTCCTCTTAGCATGATAAAGAAGATTCAAAGAGAGTGAGATGCCAGCTCCTTTCATTCAGTCAGTAGCTTCAATCATTTCTGGACGTTTTTCAATGGCAAAAATCAATGAATATTGTAAATGCACAAACAGTAATTTCTCCGCATTGCAAGGTGCAATTCTGAAATTTTTTGCTTTTTCCTGCTCCTCTTAGCATGATAAAGAAGATTCAAAGAGAGTGAGATGCCAGCTCCTTTCATTCAGTCAGTAGCTTCATACATTTCTGGTATATGAATAACATGATGTTTTTCAATGGCAAAAATCAATGAATATTGTAAATGCACAAACAGTAATTTCTCCGCATTGCAAGGTGCAATTTTGAAATTTTTTGCTTTTTCCTGCTCCTCTTAGCATGATAAAGAAGATTCAAAGAGAGTGAGATGCCAGCTCCTTTCATTCAGTCAGTAGCTTCAAACATTTCTGGTATATGAATAACATGTTTTTCAATGGCAAAAATCAATGAATATTGTAAATGCACAAACAGTAATTTCTTCGCATTGCAAGGTGCAATTCTGAAATTTTTTGCTTTTTCCTGCTCCTCTTAGCATGATAAAGAATATTCAAAGAGAGTGAGATGCCAGCTCCTTTCATTCAGTCAGTAGCTTCAATCATTTCTGGACGTTTTTCAATGGCAAAAATCAATGAATATTGTAAATGCACAAACAGTAATTTCTCCGCATTGCAAGGTGCAATTCTGAAATTTTTTGCTTTTTCCTGCTCCTCTTAGCATGATAAAGAAGATTCAAAGAGAGTGAGATGCCAGCTCCTTTCATTCAGTCAGTAGCTTCAATCATTTCTGGACGTTTTTCAATGGCAAAAATCAATGAATATTGTAAATGCACAAACAGTAATTTCTCCGCATTGCAAGGTGCAATTCTGAAATGTTTTGCTTTTTCCTACTCCTCTTAGCATGATAAAAAAGATTCAAAGAGAGTGAGATGCCAGCTCCTTTCATTCAGTCAGTAGCTTCAAACATTTCTGGTATATGAATAACATGATGTTTTTCAATGGCAAAAATCAATGAATATTGTAAATGCACAAACAGTAATTTCTCCGCATTGCAAGGTGCAATTCTGAAATTTTTTGCTTTCTCCTGCTCCTCTTAGCATGATAAAGAAGATTCAAAGAGAGTGAGATGCCAGCTCCTTTCATTCAGTCAGTAGCTTCAATCATTTCTGGACGTTTTTCAATGGCAAAAATCAATGAATATTGTAAATGCACAAACAGTAATTTCTCCGCATTGCAAGGTGCAATTCTGAATTTTTTTGCTTTTTCCTGCTCCTCTTAGCATGATAAAGAAGATTCAAAGAGAGTGAGATGCCAGCTCCTTTCATTCAGTCAGTAGCTTCAATCATTTCTGGACGTTTTTCAATGGCAAAAATCAATGAATATTGTAAATGCACAAACAGTAATTTCTCCGCATTGCAAGGTGCAATTCTGAAATTTTTTGCTTTTTCCTGCTCCTCTTAGCATGATAAAGAAGATTCAAAGAGAGTGAGATGCCAGCTCCTTTCATTCAGTCAGTAGCTTCAAACATTTCTGGTATATGAATAACATGATGTTTTTCAATGGCAAAAATCAATGAATATTGTAAATGCACAAACAGTAATTTCTCCGCATTGAAAGGTGCAATTCTGAAATTTTTTGCTTTTTCCTGCTCCTCTTAGCATGATAAAGAAGATTCAAAGAGAGTGATATGCCAGCTCCTTTCATTCAGTCAGTAGCTTCAATCATTTCTGGACGTTTTTCAATGGCAAAAATCAATGAATATTGTAAATGCACAAACAGTAATTTCTCCGCATTGCAAGGTGCAATTCTGAAATTTTTTGCTTTTTCCTGCTCCTCTTAGCATGATAAAGAAGATTCAAAGAGAGTGAGATGCCAGCTCCTTTCATTCAGTCAGTAGCTTCAATCATTTCTGGACGTTTTTCAATGGCAAAAATCAATGAATATTGTAAATGCACAAACAGTAATTTCTCCGCATTGCAAGATGCAATTCTGAAATTTTTTGCCTTTTCCTGCTCCTTTTAGCATGATAAAGAAGATTCAAAGAGAGTGAGATGCCAGCTCCTTTCATTCAGTCAGTAGCTTCAATCATTTCTGGACGTTTTTCAATGGCAAAAATCAATGAATATTGTAAATGCACAAACAGTAATTTCTCCGCATTGCAAGGTGCAATTCTGAAATTTTTTGCTTTTTCCTGCTCCTCTTAGCATGATAAAGAAGATTCAAAGAGAGTGAGATGCCAGCTCCTTTCATTCAGTCAGTAGCTTCAAACATTTCTGGTATATGAATAACATGATGTTTTTCAATGGCAAAAATCAATGAATATTGTAAATGCACAAACAGTAATTTCTCCGCATTGCAAGGTGCAATTTTGAAATTTTTTGCTTTTTCCTGCTCCTCTTAGCATGATAAAGAAGATTCAAAGAGAGTGAGATGCCAGCTCCTTTCATTCAGTCAGTAGCTTCAAACATTTCTGGTATATGAATAACATGTTTTTCAATGGCAAAAATCAATGAATATTGTAAATGCACAAACAGTAATTTCTCCGCATTGCAAGGTGCAATTCTGAAATTTTTTGCTTTTTCCTGCTCCTCTTAGCATGATAAAGAAGATTCAAAGAGAGTGAGATGCCAGCTCCTTTCATTCAGTCAGTAGCTTCAATCATTTCTGGACGTTTTTCAATGGCAAAAATCAATGAATATTGTAAATGCACAAACAGTAATTTCTCCGCATTGCAAGGTGCAATTCTGAAATTTTTTGCTTTTTCCTGCTCCTCTTAGCATGATAAAGAAGATTCAGAGTGAGATGCCTGCTCCTTTCATTCAGTCAGTAGCTTCAAACATTTCTGGTATATGAATAACATGATGTTTTTCAATGGCAAAAATCAATGAATATTGTAAATGCACAAACAGTAATTTCTCCGCATTGCAAGGTGCAATTCTGAAATTTTTTGCTTTTTCCTGCTCCTCTTAGCATGATAAAGAAGATTCAAAGAGAGTGAGATGCCAGCTCCTTTCATTCAGTCAGTAGCTTCAAACATTTCTGGTATATGAATAACATGTTTTTCAATGGCAAAAGTCAATGAATATTGTAAATGCACAAACAGTAATTTCTCCGCATTGCAAGGTGCAATTCTGAAATTTTTTGCTTTTTCCTGCTCCTCTTAGCATGATAAAGAAGATTCAAAGAGAGTGAGATGCCAGCTCCTTTCATTCAGTCAGTAGCTTCAATCATTTCTGGACATTTTTCAATGGCAAAAATCAATGAATATTGTAAATGCACAAACAGTAATTTCTCCGCATTGCAAGGTGCAATTCTAAAATTTTTTGATTTTTCCTGCTCCTCTTAGCATGATAAAGAAGATTCAAAGAGAGTGAGATGCCAGCTCCTTTCATTCAGTCAGTAGCTTCAAACATTTCTGGTATATGAATAACATGATGTTTTTCAATGGCAAAAATCAATGAATATTGTAAATGCACAAACAGTAATTTCTCCGCATTGCAAGGTGCAATTCTGAAATTTTTTGCTTTTTCCTGCTCCTCTTAGCATGATAAAGAAGATTCAAAGAGAGTGAGATGGCAGAACCTTTAATTCAGTCAGTAGGTTCAATCATTTCTGGACATTTTTCAATGGCAAAAATCAATGAATATTGTAAATGCACAAACAGTAATTTCTACGCATTGCAAGGTGCAATTCTGAAATTTTTTGCTTTTTCCTGCTCCTCTTAGCATGATAAAGAAGATTCAAAGAGAGTGAGATGCCAGCTCCTTTCATTCAGTCAGTAGCTTCAAACATTTCTGGTATATGAATAACATGATGTTTTTCAATGGCAAAAATCAATGAATATTGTAAATGCACAAACAGTAATTTCTCCGCATTGCAAGGTGCAATTTTGAAATTTTTTGCTTTTTCCTGCTCCTCTTAGCATGATAAAGAAGATTCAAAGAGAGTGAGATGCCAGCTCCTTTCATTCAGTCAGTAGCTTCAAACATTTCTGGTATATGAATAACATGTTTTTCAATGGCAAAAATCAATGAATATTGTAAATGCACAAACAGTAATTTCTCCGCATTGCAAGGTGCAATTCTGAAATTTTTTGCTTTTTCCTGCTCCTCTTAGCATGATAAAGAAGATTCAAAGAGAGTGAGATGCCAGCTCCTTTCATTCAGTCAGTAGCTTCAATCATTTCTGGACGTTTTTCAATGGCAAAAATCAATGAATATTGTAAATGCACAAACAGTAATTTCTCCGCATTGCAAGGTGCAATTCTGAAATTTTTTGCTTTTTCCTGCTCCTCTTAGCATGATAAAGAAGATTCAGAGTGAGATGCCTGCTCCTTTCATTCAGTCAGTAGCTTCAAACATTTCTGGTATATGAATAACATGATGTTTTTCAATGGCAAAAATCAATGAATATTGTAAATGCACAAACAGTAATTTCTCCGCATTGCAAGGTGCAATTCTGAAATGTTTTGCTTTTTCCTACTCCTCTTAGCATGATAAAAAAGATTCAAAGAGAGTGAGATGCCAGCTCCTTTCATTCAGTCAGTAGCTTCAAACATTTCTGGTATATGAATAACATGATGTTTTTCAATGGCAAAAATCAATGAATATTGTAAATGCACAAACAGTAATTTCTCCGCATTGCAAGGTGCAATTCTGAAATTTTTTGCTTTCTCCTGCTCCTCTTAGCATGATAAAGAAGATTCAAAGAGAGTGAGATGCCAGCTCCTTTCATTCAGTCAGTAGCTTCAATCATTTCTGGACGTTTTTCAATGGCAAAAATCAATGAATATTGTAAATGCACAAACAGTAATTTCTCCGCATTGCAAGGTGCAATTCTGAATTTTTTTGCTTTTTCCTGCTCCTCTTAGCATGATAAAGAAGATTCAAAGAGAGTGAGATGCCAGCTCCTTTCATTCAGTCAGTAGCTTCAATCATTTCTGGACGTTTTTCAATGGCAAAAATCAATGAATATTGTAAATGCACAAACAGTAATTTCTCCGCATTGCAAGGTGCAATTCTGAAATTTTTTGCTTTTTCCTGCTCCTCTTAGCATGATAAAGAAGATTCAAAGAGAGTGAGATGCCAGCTCCTTTCATTCAGTCAGTAGCTTCAAACATTTCTGGTATATGAATAACATGATGTTTTTCAATGGCAAAAATCAATGAATATTGTAAATGCACAAACAGTAATTTCTCCGCATTGAAAGGTGCAATTCTGAAATTTTTTGCTTTTTCCTGCTCCTCTTAGCATGATAAAGAAGATTCAAAGAGAGTGATATGCCAGCTCCTTTCATTCAGTCAGTAGCTTCAATCATTTCTGGACGTTTTTCAATGGCAAAAATCAATGAATATTGTAAATGCACAAACAGTAATTTCTCCGCATTGCAAGGTGCAATTCTGAAATTTTTTGCTTTTTCCTGCTCCTCTTAGCATGATAAAGAAGATTCAAAGAGAGTGAGATGCCAGCTCCTTTCATTCAGTCAGTAGCTTCAATCATTTCTGGACGTTTTTCAATGGCAAAAATCAATGAATATTGTAAATGCACAAACAGTAATTTCTCCGCATTGCAAGATGCAATTCTGAAATTTTTTGCCTTTTCCTGCTCCTTTTAGCATGATAAAGAAGATTCAAAGAGAGTGAGATGCCAGCTCCTTTCATTCAGTCAGTAGCTTCAATCATTTCTGGACGTTTTTCAATGGCAAAAATCAATGAATATTGTAAATGCACAAACAGTAATTTCTCCGCATTGCAAGGTGCAATTCTGAAATTTTTTGCTTTTTCCTGCTCCTCTTAGCATGATAAAGAAGATTCAAAGAGAGTGAGATGCCAGCTCCTTTCATTCAGTCAGTAGCTTCAAACATTTCTGGTATATGAATAACATGATGTTTTTCAATGGCAAAAATCAATGAATATTGTAAATGCACAAACAGTAATTTCTCCGCATTGCAAGGTGCAATTTTGAAATTTTTTGCTTTTTCCTGCTCCTCTTAGCATGATAAAGAAGATTCAAAGAGAGTGAGATGCCAGCTCCTTTCATTCAGTCAGTAGCTTCAAACATTTCTGGTATATGAATAACATGTTTTTCAATGGCAAAAATCAATGAATATTGTAAATGCACAAACAGTAATTTCTCCGCATTGCAAGGTGCAATTCTGAAATTTTTTGCTTTTTCCTGCTCCTCTTAGCATGATAAAGAAGATTCAAAGAGAGTGAGATGCCAGCTCCTTTCATTCAGTCAGTAGCTTCAATCATTTCTGGACGTTTTTCAATGGCAAAAATCAATGAATATTGTAAATGCACAAACAGTAATTTCTCCGCATTGCAAGGTGCAATTCTGAAATTTTTTGCTTTTTCCTGCTCCTCTTAGCATGATAAAGAAGATTCAGAGTGAGATGCCTGCTCCTTTCATTCAGTCAGTAGCTTCAAACATTTCTGGTATATGAATAACATGATGTTTTTCAATGGCAAAAATCAATGAATATTGTAAATGCACAAACAGTAATTTCTCCGCATTGCAAGGTGCAATTCTGAAATTTTTTGCTTTTTCCTGCTCCTCTTAGCATGATAAAGAAGATTCAAAGAGAGTGAGATGCCAGCTCCTTTCATTCAGTCAGTAGCTTCAAACATTTCTGGTATATGAATAACATGTTTTTCAATGGCAAAAGTCAATGAATATTGTAAATGCACAAACAGTAATTTCTCCGCATTGCAAGGTGCAATTCTGAAATTTTTTGCTTTTTCCTGCTCCTCTTAGCATGATAAAGAAGATTCAAAGAGAGTGAGATGCCAGCTCCTTTCATTCAGTCAGTATCTTCAATCATTTCTGGACATTTTTCAATGGCAAAAATCAATGAATATTGTAAATGCACAAACATTAATTTCTCCGCATTGCAAGGTGCAATTCTAAAATTTTTTGATTTCTCCTGCTCCTCTTAGCATGATAAAGAAGATTCAAAGAGAGTGAGATGCCAGCTCCTTTCATTCAGTCAGTAGCTTCAAACATTTCTGGTATATGAATAACATGATGTTTTTCAATGGCAAAAATCAATGAATATTGTAAATGCACAAACAGTAATTTCTCCGCATTGCAAGGTGCAATTCTGAAATTTTTTGCTTTTTCCTGCTCCTCTTAGCATGATAAAGAAGATTCAAAGAGAGTGAGATGGCAGAACCTTTAATTCAGTCAGTAGGTTCAATCATTTCTGGACATTTTTCAATGGCAAAAATCAATGAATATTGTAAATGCACAAACAGTAATTTCTACGCATTGCAAGGTGCAATTCTGAAATTTTTTGCTTTTTCCTGCTCCTCTTAGCATGATAAAGAAGATTCAAAGAGAGTGAGATGCCAGCTCCTTTCATTCAGTCAGTAGCTTCAAACATTTCTGGTATATGAATAACATGATGTTTTTCAATGGCAAAAATCAATGAATATTGTAAATGCACAAACAGTAATTTCTCCGCATTGCAAGGTGCAATTTTGAAATTTTTTGCTTTTTCCTGCTCCTCTTAGCATGATAAAGAAGATTCAAAGAGAGTGAGATGCCAGCTCCTTTCATTCAGTCAGTAGCTTCAAACATTTCTGGTATATGAATAACATGTTTTTCAATGGCAAAAATCAATGAATATTGTAAATGCACAAACAGTAATTTCTCCGCATTGCAAGGTGCAATTCTGAAATTTTTTGCTTTTTCCTGCTCCTCTTAGCATGATAAAGAAGATTCAAAGAGAGTGAGATGCCAGCTCCTTTCATTCAGTCAGTAGCTTCAATCATTTCTGGACGTTTTTCAATGGCAAAAATCAATGAATATTGTAAATGCACAAACAGTAATTTCTCCGCATTGCAAGGTGCAATTCTGAAATTTTTTGCTTTTTCCTGCTCCTCTTAGCATGATAAAGAAGATTCAGAGTGAGATGCCTGCTCCTTTCATTTAGTCAGTAGCTTCAAACATTTCTGGTATATGAATAACATGATGTTTTTCAATGGCAAAAATCAATGAATATTGTAAATCCACAAACAGTAATTTCTCCGCATTGCAAGGTGCAATTCTGAAATTTTTTGCTTTTTCCTGCTCCTCTTAGCATGATAAAGAAGATTCAAAGAGAGTGAGATGCCAGCTCCTTTCATTCAGTCAGTAGCTTCAAACATTTCTGGTATATGAATAACATGTTTTTCAATGGCAAAAGTCAATGAATATTGTAAATGCACAAACAGTAATTTCTCCGCATTGCAAGGTGCAATTCTGAAATTTTTTGCTTTTTCCTGCTCCTCTTAGCATGATAAAGAAGATTCAAAGAGAGTGAGATGCCAGCTCCTTTCATTCAGTCAGTAGCTTCAATCATTTCTGGACATTTTTCAATGGCAAAAATCAATGAATATTGTAAATGCACAAACATTAATTTCTCCGCATTGCAAGGTGCAATTCTAAAATTTTTTGATTTTTCCTGCTCCTCTTAGCATGATAAAGAAGATTCAAAGAGAGTGAGATGCCAGCTCCTTTCATTCAGTCAGTAGCTTCAAACATTTCTGGTATATGAATAACATGATGTTTTTCAATGGCAAAAATCAATGAATATTGTAAATGCACAAACAGTAATTTCTCCGCATTGCAAGGTGCAATTCTGAAATTTTTTGCTTTTTCCTGCTCCTCTTAGCATGATAAAGAAGATTCAAAGAGAGTGAGATGGCAGAACCTTTAATTCAGTCAGTAGGTTCAATCATTTCTGGACATTTTTCAATGGCAAAAATCAATGAATATTGTAAATGCACAAACAGTAATTTCTACGCATTGCAAGGTGCAATTCTGAAATTTTTTGCTTTTTCCTGCTCCTCTTAGCATGATAAAGAAGATTCAAAGAGAGTGAGATGCCAGCTCCTTTCATTCAGTCAGTAGCTTCAATCATTTCTGGACGTTTTTCAATGGCAAAAATCAATGAATATTGTAAATGCACAAACAGTAATTTCTCCGCATTGCAAGGTGCAATTCTGAAATTTTTTGCTTTTTCCTGCTCCTCTTAGCATGATAAAGAAGATTCAAAGAGAGTGAGATGCCAGCTCCTTTCATTCAGTCAGTAGCTTCAATCATTTCTGGACGTTTTTCAATGTCAAAAATCAATGAATATTGTAAATGCACAAACAGTAATTTCTCCGCATTGCAAGGTGCAATTCTGAAATTTTTTGCTTTTTCCTGCTCCTCTTAGCATGATAAAGAAGATTCAAAGAGAGTGAGATGCCAGCTCCTTTCATTTAGTCAGTAGCTTCAATCATTTCTGGTATATGAATAACATGATGTTTTTCAATGGCAAAAATCAATGAATATTGTAAATGCACAAACAGTAATTTCTCCGCATTGCAAGGTGCAATTCTGAAATTTTTTGCTTTTTCCTGCTCCTCTTAGCATGATAAAGAAGATTCAAAGAGAGTGAGATGCCAGCTCCTTTCATTCAGTCAGTAGCTTCAATCATTTCTGGATGTTTTTCAATGGCAAAAATCAATGAATATTGTAAATGCACAAACAGTAATTTCTCCGCATTGCAAGGTGCAATTCTGAAATTTTTTGCTTTTTCCTGCTCCTCTTAGCATGATAAAGAAGATTCAAAGAGTGAGATGCCAGCTCCTTTCATTCAGTCAGTAGCTTCAATCATTTCTGGACGATTTTCAATGGCAAAAATCAATGAATATTGTAAATGCACAAACAGTAATTTCTCCGCATTGCAAGGTGCAATTCTGAAATTTTTTGCTTTTTCCTGCTCCTCTTAGCATGATAAAGAAGATTCAAAGAGAGTGAGATGCCAGCTCCTTTCATTCAGTCAGTAGCTTCAATCATTTCTGGACGTTTTTCAATGGCAAAAATCAATGAATATTGTAAATGCACAAACAGTAATTTCTCCGCATTGCAAGGTGCAATTCTGAAATTTTTTGCTTTTTCCTGCTCCTCTTAGCATGATAAAGAAGATTCAAAGAGAGTGAGAAGCCAGCTCCTTTCATTCAGTCAGTAGCTTCAAACATTTCTGGTATATGAATAACATGATGTTTTTCAATGGCAAAAATCAATGAATATTGTAAATGCACAAACAGTAATTTCTCCGCATTGCAAGGTGCAATTCTGAAATTTTTTGCTTTCTCCTGCTCCTCTTAGCATGATAAAGAAGATTCAAAGAGAGTGAGATGCCAGCTCCTTTCATTCAGTCAGTAGCTTCAATCATTTCTGGACGTTTTTCAATGGCAAAAATCAATGAATATTGTAAATGCACAAACAGTAATTTCTCCGCATTGCAAGGTGCAATTCTGAAATTTTTTGCTTTTTCCTGCTCCTCTTAGCATGATAAAGAAGATTCAAAGAGAGTGAGATGCCAGCTCCTTTCATTCAGTCAGTAGCTTCAATCATTTCTGGACGTTTTTCAATGGCAAAAATCAATGAATATTGTAAATGCACAAACAGTAATTTCTCCGCATTGCAAGGTGCAATTCTGAAATTTTTTGCTTTTTCCTGCTCCTCTTAGCATGATAAAGAAGATTCAAAGAGAGTGAGATGCCAGCTCCTTTCATTCAGTTAGTAGCTTCAAACATTTCTGGTATATGAATAACATGATGTTTTTCAATGGCAAAAATCAATGAATATTGTAAATGCACAAACAGTAATTTCTCCGCATTGCAAGGTGCAATTCTGAAATTTTTTGCTTTTTCCTGCTCCTCTTAGCATGATAAAGAAGATTCAAAGAGAGTGAGATGCCAGCTCCTTTCATTCAGTCAGTAGCTTCAATCATTTCTGGACGTTTTTCAATGGCAAAAATCAATGAATATTGTAAATGCACAAACAGTAATTTCTCCGCATTGCAAGGTGCAATTCTGAAATTTTTTGCTTTTTCCTGCTCCTCTTAGCATGATAAAGAAGATTCAAAGAGTGAGATGCCAGCTCCTTTCATTCAGTCAGTAGCTTCAATCATTTCTGGACGATTTTCAATGGCAAAAATCTATGAATATTGTAAATGCACAAACAGTAATTTCTCCGCATTGCAAGGTGCAATTCTGAAATTTTTTGCTTTTTCCTGCTCCTCTTAGCATGATAAAGAAGATTCAAAGAGAGTGAGATGCCAGCTCCTTTCATTCAGTCAGTAGCTTCAATCATTTCTGGACGTTTTTCAATGGCAAAAATCAATGAATATTGTAAATGCACAAACAGTAATTTCTCCGCATTGCAAGGTGCAATTCTGAAATTTTTTGCTTTTTCCTGCTCCTCTTAGCATGATAAAGAAGATTCAAAGAGAGTGAGAAGCCAGCTCCTTTCATTCAGTCAGTAGCTACAAACATTTCTGGTATATGAATAACATGATGTTTTTCAATGGCAAAAATCAATGAATATTGTAAATGCACAAACAGTAATTTCTCCGCATTGCAAGGTGCAATTCTGAAATTTTTTGCTTTCTCCTGCTCCTCTTAGCATGATAAAGAAGATTCAAAGAGAGTGAGATGCCAGCTCCTTTCATTCAGTCAGTAGCTTCAATCATTTCTGGACGTTTTTCAATGGCAAAAATCAATGAATATTGTAAATGCACAAACAGTAATTTCTCCGCATTGCAAGGTGCAATTCTGAAATTTTTTGCTTTTTCCTGCTCCTCTTAGCATGATAAAGAAGATTCAAAGAGAGTGAGATGCCAGCTCCTTTCATTCAGTCAGTAGCTTCAATCATTTCTGGACGTTTTTCAATGGCAAAAATCAATGAATATTGTAAATGCACAAACAGTAATTTCTCCGCATTGCAAGGTGCAATTCTGAAATTTTTTGCTTTTTCCTGCTCCTCTTAGCATGATAAAGAAGATTCAAAGAGAGTGAGATGCCAGCTCCTTTCATTCAGTTAGTAGCTTCAAACATTTCTGGTATATGAATAACATGATGTTTTTCAATGGCAAAAATCAATGAATATTGTAAATGCACAAACAGTAATTTCTCCGCATTGCAAGGTGCAATTCTGAAATTTATTGCTTTTTCCTGCTCCTCTTAGCATGGTAAAGAAGATTCAAAGAGAGTGAGATGCCAGCTCCTTTCATTCAGTCAGTAGCTTCAATCATTTCTGGACGTTTTTCAATGGCAAAAATCAATGAATATTGTAAATGCACAAACAGTAATTTCTCCGCATTGCAAGGTGCAATTCTGAAATTTTTTGCTTTTTCCTGCTCCTCTTAGCATGATAAAGAAGATTCAAAGAGAGTGAGATGTCAGCTCCTTTCATTCAGTCAGTAGCTTCAATCATTTCTGGACGTTTTTCAATGGCAAAAATCAATGAATATTGTAAATGCACAAACAGTAATTTCTCCGCATTGCAAGGTGCAATTCTGAAATTTTTTGCTTTTTCCTGCTCCTCTTAGCATGATAAAGAAGATTCAAAGAGAGTGAGATGCCAGCTCCTTTCATTCAGTCAGTAGCTTCAATCATTTCTGGACGTTTTTCAATGGCAAAAATCAATGAATATTGTAAATGCACAAACAGTAATTTCTCCGCATTGCAAGATGCAATTCTGAAATTTTTTGCTTTTTCCTGCTCCTCTTAGCATGATAAAGAAGATTCAAAGAGAGTGTGATGCCAGCTCCTTTCATTCAGTCAGTAGCTTCAATCATTTCTGGACGTTTTTCAATGGCAAAAATCAATGAATATTGTAAATGCACAAACAGTAATTTCTCCGCATTGCAAGGTGCAATTCTGAAATTTTTTGCTTTTTCCTGCTCCTCTTCGCATGATAAAGAAGATTCAAAGAGAGTGAGATGCCAGCTCCTTTCATTCAGTCAGTAGCTTCAATCATTTCTGGACGTTTTTCAATGGCAAAAATCAATGAATATTGTAAATGCACAAACAGTAATTTCTCCGCATTGCAAGGTGCAATTCTGAAATTTTTTTCTTTTTCCTGCTCCTCTTAGCATGATAAAGAAGATTCAAAGAGAGTGAGATGCCAGCTCCTTTCATTCAGTCAGTAGCTTCAAACATTTCTGGTATATGAATAACATGATGTTTTTCAATGGCAAAAATCAATGAATATTGTAAATGCACAAACAGTAATTTCTCCGCATTGCAAGGTGCAATTCTGAAATTTTTTGCTTTTTCCTGCTCCTCTTAGCATGATAAAGAAGATTCAAAGAGAGTGAGATGCCAGCTCCTTTCATTCAGTCAGTAGCTTCAAACATTTCTGGTATATGAATAACATGTTTTTCAATGGCAAAAATCAATGAATATTGTAAATGCACAAACAGTAATTTCTCCAAATTGCAAGGTGCAATTCTGAAATTTTTTGCTTTTTCCTGCTCCTCTTAGCATGATAAAGAAGATTCAAAGAGAGATGCCAGCTCCTTTCATTCAGACAGTAGCTTCAATCATTTCTGGACGTTTTTCAATGGCAAAAATCAATGAATATTGTAAATGCACAAACAGTAATTTCTCCGCATTGCAAGGTGCAATTCTGAAATTTTTTGCTTTTTCCTGCTCCTCTTAGCATGATAAAGAAGATTCAAAGAGAGTGAGATGCCAGCTCCTTTCATTCAGTCAGTAGCTTCAAACATTTCTGGTATATGAATAACATGATGTTTTTCAATGGCAAAAATCAATGAATATTGTAAATGCACAAACAGTAATTTCTCCGCATTGCAAGGTGCAATTCTGAAATTTTTTGCTTTTTCCTGCTCCTCTTAGCATGATAAAGAAGATTCAAAGAGAGTGAGATGCCAGCTCCTTTCATTCAGTCAGTAGCTTCAAACATTTCTGGTATATGAATAACATGTTTTTCAATGGCAAAAGTCAATGAATATTGTAAATGCACAAACAGTAATTTCTCCGCATTGCAAGGTGCAATTCTGAAATTTTTTGCTTTTTCCTGCTCCTCTTAGCATGATAAAGAAGATTCAAAGAGTGAGATGCCAGCTCCTTTCATTCAGTCAGTAGCTTCAATCATTTCTGGACGATTTTCAATGGCAAAAATCAATGAATATTGTAAATGCACAAACAGTAATTTCTCTGCATTGCAAGGTGCAATTCTGAAATTTTTTGCTTTTTCCTGCTCCTCTTAGCATGATAAAGAAGATTCAAAGAGTGAGATGCCAGCTCCTTTCATTCAGTCAGTAGCTTCAATCATTTCTGGACGATTTTCAATGGCAAAAATCTATGAATATTGTAAATGCACAAACAGTAATTTCTCCGCATTGCAAGGTGCAATTCTGAAATTTTTTGCTTTTTCCTGCTCCTCTTAGCATGATAAAGAAGATTCAAAGAGAGTGAGATGCCAGCTCCTTTCATTCAGTCAGTAGCTTCAATCATTTCTGGACGTTTTTCAATGGCAAAAATCAATGAATATTGTAAATGCACAAACAGTAATTTCTCCGCATTGCAAGGTGCAATTCTGAAATTTTTTGCTTTTTCCTGCTCCTCTTAGCATGGTAAAGAAGATTCAAAGAGAGTGAGATGCCAGCTCCTTTCATTCAGTCAGTAGCTTCAATCATTTCTGGACGTTTTTCAATGGCAAAAATCAATGAATATTGTAAATGCACAAACAGTAATTTCTCCGCATTGCAAGGTGCAATTCTGAAATTTTTTGCTTTTTCCTGCTCCTCTTAGCATGATAAAGAAGATTCAAAGAGAGTGAGATGTCAGCTCCTTTCATTCAGTCAGTAGCTTCAATCATTTCTGGACGTTTTTCAATGGCAAAAATCAATGAATATTGTAAATGCACAAACAGTAATTTCTCCGCATTGCAAGGTGCAATTCTGAAATTTTTTGCTTTTTCCTGCTCCTCTTAGCATGATAAAGAAGATTCAAAGAGAGTGAGAAGCCAGCTCCTTTCATTCAGTCAGTAGCTTCAAACATTTCTGGTATATGAATAACATGATGTTTTTCAATGGCAAAAATCAATGAATATTGTAAATGCACAAACAGTAATTTCTCCGCATTGCAAGGTGCAATTCTGAAATTTTTTGCTTTTTCCTGCTCCTCTTAGCATGATAAAGAAGATTCAAAGAGAGTGAGATGCCAGCTCCTTTCATTCAGTCAGTAGCTTCAATCATTTCTGGACGATTTTCAATGGCAAAAATCTATGAATATTGTAAATGCACAACCAGTAATTTCTCCGCATTGCAAGGTGCAATTCTGAAATTTTTTGCTTTTTCCTGCTCCTCTTAGCATGATAAAGAAGATTCAAAGAGAGTGAGATGCCAGCTCCTTTCATTCAGTCAGTAGCTTCAATCATTTCTGGACGTTTTTCAATGGCAAAAATCAATGAATATTGTAAATGCACAAACAGTAATTTCTCCGCATTGCAAGGTGCAATTCTGAAATTTTTTGCTTTTTCCTGCTCCTCTTAGCATGATAAAGAAGATTCAAAGAGAGTGAGAAGCCAGCTCCTTTCATTCAGTCAGTAGCTTCAAACATTTCTGGTATATGAATAACATGATGTTTTTCAATGGCAAAAATCAATGAATATTGTAAATGCACAAACAGTAATTTCTCCGCATTGCAAGGTGCAATTCTGAAATTTTTTGCTTTTTCCTGCTCCTCTTAGCATGATAAAGAAGATTCAAAGAGAGTGAGATGCCAGCTCCTTTCATTCAGTCAGTAGCTTCAATCATTTCTGGACGTTTTTCAATGGCAAAAATCAATGAATATTGTAAATGCACAAACAGTAATTTCTCCGCATTGCAAGGTGCAATTCTGAAATTTTTTGCTTTTTCCTGCTCCTCTTAGCATGATAAAGAAGATTCAAAGAGAGTGAGAAGCCAGCTCCTTTCATTCAGTCAGTAGCTTCAAACATTTCTGGTATATGAATAACATGATGTTTTTCAATGGCAAAAATCAATGAATATTGTAAATGCACAAACAGTAATTTCTCCGCATTGCAAGGTGCAATTCTGAAATTTTTTGCTTTTTCCTGCTCCTCTTAGCATGATAAAGAAGATTCAAAGAGAGTGAGATGCCAGCTCCTTTCATTCAGTCAGTAGCTTCAATCATTTCTGGACGTTTTTCAATGGCAAAAATCAATGAATATTGTAAATGCACAAACAGTAATTTCTCCGCATTGCAAGGTGCAATTCTGAAATTTTTTGCTTTTTCCTGCTCCTCTTAGCATGATAAAGAAGATTCAAAGAGAGTGAGATGCCAGCTCCTTTCATTCAGTCAGTAGCTTCAAACATTTCTGGTATATGAATAACATGATGTTTTTCAATGGCAAAAATCAATGAATATTGTAAATGCACAAACAGTAATTTCTCCGCATTGCAAGGTGCAATTCTGAAATTTTTTGCTTTTTCCTGCTCCTCTTAGCATGATAAAGAAGATTCAAAGAGAGTGAGATGCCAGCTCCTTTCATTCAGTCAGTAGCTTCAATCATTTCTGGACGTTTTTCAATGGCAAAAATCAATGAATATTGTAAATGCACAAACAGTAATTTCTCCGCATTGCAAGGTGTAATTCTGAAATTTTTTGCTTTTTCCTGCTCCTCTTAGCATGATAAAGAAGATTCAAAGAGAGTGAGATGCCAGCTCCTTTCATTCAGTCAGTAGCTTCAAACATTTCTGGTGTATGAATAACATGATGTTTTTCAATGGCAAAAATCAATGAATATTGTAAATGCACAAACAGTAATTTCTCCGCATTGCAAGGTGCAATTTTGAAATTTTTTGCTTTTTCCTGCTCCTCTTAGCATGATAAAGAAGATTCAAAGAGAGTGAGATGCCAGCTCCTTTCATTCAGTCAGTAGCTTCAATCATTTCTGGACGTTTTTCAATGGCAAAAATCAATGAATATTGTAAATGCACAAACAGTAATTTCTCCGCATTGCAAGGTGCAATTCTGAAATTTTTTGCTTTTTCCTGCTCCTCTTAGCATGATAAAGAAGATTCAAAGAGAGTGAGATGCCAGCTCCTTTCATTCAGTCAGTAGCTTCAATCATTTCTGGTATATGAATAACATGATGTTTTTCAATGGCAAAAATCAATGAATATTGTAAATGCACAAACAGTAATTTCTCCGCATTGCAAGGTGCAATTCTGAAATTTTTTGCTTTTTCCAGCTCCTCTTAGCATGATAAAGAAGATTCAAAGAGAGTGAGATGCCAGCTCCTTTCATTCAGTCAGTAGCTTCAATCATTTCTGGACGTTTTTCAATGGCAAAAATCAATGAATATTGTAAATGCACAAACAGTAATTTCTCCGCATTGCAAGATGCAATTATGAAATTTTTTGCTTTTTCCTGCTCCTCTTAGCATGATAAAGAAGATTCAAAGAGAGTGAGATGCCAACTCCTTTCATTCAGTCAGTAGCTTCAATCATTTCTGGACGTTTTTCAATGGCAAAAATCAATGAATATTGTAAATGCACAAACAGTAATTTCTCCGCATTGCAAGGTGCAATTCTGAATTTTTTTGCTTTTTCCTGCTCCTCTTAGCATGATAAAGAAGATTCAAAGAGAGTGAGATGCCAGCTCCTTTCATTCAGTCAGTAGCTTCAAACATTTCTGGTATATGAATAACATGATGTTTTTCAATGGCAAAAATCAATGAATATTGTAAATGCACAAAGAGTAATTTCTCCGCATTGCAAGGTGCAATTCTGAAATTTTTTGCTTTTTCCTGCTCCTCTTAGCATGATAAAGAAGATTCAAAGAGAGTGAGATGCCAGCTCCTTTCATTCAGTCAGTAGCTTCAATCATTTCTGGACGTTTTTCAATGGCAAAAATCAATGAATATTGTAAATGCACAAACAGTAATTTCTCCGCATTGCAAGGTGTAATTCTGAAATTTTTTGCTTTTTCCTGCTCCTCTTAGCATGATAAAGAAGATTCAAAGAGAGTGAGATGCCAGCTCCTTTCATTCAGTCAGTAGCTTCAAACATTTCTGGTGTATGAATAACATGATGTTTTTCAATGGCAAAAATCAATGAATATTGTAAATGCACAAACAGTAATTTCTCCGCATTGCAAGGTGCAATTCTGAAATTTTTTGCTTTTTCCTGCTCCTCTTAGCATGATAAAGAAGATTCAAAGAGAGTGAGATGCCAGCTCCTTTAATTCAGTCAGTAGCTTCAATCATTTCTGGTATATGAATAACATGATGTTTTTCAATGGCAAAAATCAATGAATATTGTAAATGCACAAACAGTAATTTCTCCGCATTGCAAGGTGCAATTCTGAAATTTTTTGCTTTTTCCTGCTCCTCTTAGCATGATAAAGAAGATTCAAAGAGAGTGAGATGCCAGCTCCTTTCATTCAGTCAGTAGCTTCAATCATTTCTGGTATATGAATAACATGTTTTTCAATGGCAAAAATCAATGAATATTGTAAATGCACAAACAGTAATTTCTCCGCATTGCAAGGTGCAATTCTGAAATTTTTTGCTTTTTCCTGCTCCTCTTAGCATGATAAAGAAGATTCAAAGAGAGTGAGATGCCATCTCCTTTCATTCAGTCAGTAGCTTCAAACATTTCTGGTATATGAATAACATGATGTTTTTCAATGGCAAAAATCAATGAATATTGTAAATGCACAAACAGTAATTTCTCCGCATTGCAAGGTGCAATTCTGAAATTTTTTGCTTTTTCCTGCTCTTCTTAGCATGATAAAGAAGATTCAAAGAGAGTGAGATGCCAGCTCCTTTCATTCAGTCAGTAGCTTCAATCATTTCTGGACGTTTTTCAATGGCAAAAATCAATGAATATTGTAAATGCACAAACAGTAATTTCTCCGCATTGCAAGGTGCAATTCTGAAATTTTTTGCTTTTTCCTGCTCCTCTTAGCATGATAAAGAAGATTCAAAGAGATTTAGATGCCAGCTCCTTTCATTCAGTCAGTAGCTTCAAACATTTCTGGTGTATGAATAACATGATGTTTTTCAATGGCAAAAATCAATGAATATTGTAAATGCACAAACAGTAATTTCTCCGCATTGCAAGGTGCAATTCTGAAATTTTTTGCTTTTTCCTGCTCCTCTTAGCATGATAAAGAAGATTCAAAGAGAGTGAGATGCCAGCTCCTTTCATTCAGTCAGTAGCTTCAATCATTTCTGGTATATGAATAACATGATGTTTTTCAATGGCAAAAATCAATGAATATTGTAAATGCACAAACAGTAATTTCTCCGCATTGCAAGGTGCAATTCTGAAATTTTTTGCTTTTTCCTGCTCCTCTTAGCATGATAAAGAAGATTCAAAGAGAGTGAGATGCCAGCTCCTTTCATTCAGTCAGTAGCTTCAATCATTTCTGGTATATGAATAACATGATGTTTTTCAATGGCAAAAATCAATGAATATTGTAAATGCACAAACAGTAATTTCTCCGCATTGCAAGGTGCAATTCTGAAATTTTTTGCTTTTTCCTGCTCCTCTTAGCATGATAAAGAAGATTCAAAGAGAGTGAGATGCCATCTCCTTTCATTCAGTCAGTAGCTTCAAACATTTCTGGTATATGAATAACATGATGTTTTTCAATGGCAAAAATCAATGAATATTGTAAATGCACAAACAGTAATTTCTCCGCATTGCAAGGTGCAATTCTGAAATTTTTTGCTTTTTCCTGCTCCTCTTAGCATGATAAAGAAGATTCAAAGAGAGTGAGATGCCAGCTCCTTTCATTCAGTCAGTAGCTTCAATCATTTCTGGACGTTTTTCAATGGCAAAAATCAATGAATATTGTAAATGCACAAACAGTAATTTCTCCGCATTGCAAGGTGCAATTCTGAAATTTTTTGCTTTTTCCTGCTCCTCTTAGCATGATAAAGAAGATTCAAAGAGATTTAGATGCCAGCTCCTTTCATTCAGTCAGTAGCTTCAATCATTTCTGGACGTTTTTCAATGGCAAAAATCAATGAATATTGTAAATGCACAAACAGTAATTTCTCCGCATTGCAAGGTGCAATTCTGAATTTTTTTGCTTTTTCCTGCTCCTCTTAGCATGATAAAGAAGATTCAAAGAGAGTGAGATGCCAGCTCCTTTCATTCAGTCAGTAGCTTCAAACATTTCTGGTATATGAATAACATGATGTTTTTCAATGGCAAAAATCAATGAATATTGTAAATGCACAAACAGTAATTTCTCCGCATTGCAAGGTGCAATTCTGAAATTTTTTACTTTTTCCTGCTCCTCTTAGCATGATAAAGAAGATTCAAAGAGAGTGAGATGCCAGCTCCTTTAATTCAGTCAGTAGCTTCAATCATTTCTGGTATATGAATAACATGATGTTTTTCAATGGCAAAAATCAATGAATATTGTAAATGCACAAACAGTAATTTCTCTGCATTGCAAGGTGCAATTCTGAAATTTTTTGCTTTTTCCTGCTCCTCTTAGCATGATAAAGAAGATTCAAAGAGAGTGAGATGCCAGCTCCTTTCATTCAGTCAGTAGCTTCAATCATTTCTGGTATATGAATAACATGATGTTTTTCAATGGCAAAAATCAATGAATATTGTAAATGCACAAACAGTAATTTCTCCGCATTGCAAGGTGCAATTCTGAAATTTTTTGCTTTTTCCTGCTCCTCTTAGCATGATAAAGAAGATTCAAAGAGAGTGAGATGCCATCTCCTTTCATTCAGTCAGTAGCTTCAAACATTTCTGGTATATGAATAACATGATGTTTTTCAATGGCAAAAATCAATGAATATTGTAAATGCACAAACAGTAATTTCTCCGCATTGCAAGGTGCAATTCTGAAATTTTTTGCTTTTTCCTGCTCCTCTTAGCATGATAAAGAAGATTCAAAGAGAGTGAGATGCCAGCTCCTTTCATTCAGTCAGTAGCTTCAATCATTTCTGGACGTTTTTCAATGGCAAAAATCAATGAATATTGTAAATGCACAAACAGTAATTTCTCCGCATTGCAAGGTACAATTCTGAAATTTTTTGCTTTTTCCTGCTCCTCTTAGCATGATAAAGAAGATTCAAAGAGATTTAGATGCCAGCTCCTTTCATTCAGTCAGTAGCTTCAATCATTTCTGGACGTTTTTCAATGGCAAAAATCAATGAATATTGTAAATGCACAAACAGTAATTTCTCCGCATTGCAAGGTGCAATTCTGAATTTTTTTGCTTTTTCCTGCTCCTCTTAGCATGATAAAGAAGATTCAAAGAGAGTGAGATGCCAGCTCCTTTCATTCAGTCAGTAGCTTCAAACATTTCTGGTATATGAATAACATGATGTTTTTCAATGGTAAAAATCAATGAATATTGTAAATGCACAAACAGTAATTTCTCCGCATTGCAAGGTGCAATTCTGATATTTTTTGCTTTTTCCTGCTCCTCTTAGCATGATAAAGAAGATTCAAAGAGAGTGAGATGCCAGCTCCTTTCATTCAGTCAGTAGCTTCAATCATTTCTGGACGTTTTTCAATGGCAAAAATCAATGAATATTGTAAATGCACAAACAGTAATTTCTCCGCATTGCAAGGTGCAATTCTGAAATTTTTTGCTTTTTCCTGCTCCTCTTAGCATGATAAAGAAGATTCAAAGAGTGAGATGCCAGCTCCTTTCATTCAGTCAGTAGCTTCAATCATTTCTGGACGTTTTTCAATGGCAAAAATCAATGAATATTGTAAATGCACAAACAGTAATTTCTCCGCATTGCAAGGTGCAATTCTGAAATTTTTTGCTTTTTCCTGCTCCTCTTAGCATGATAAAGAAGATTCAAAGAGAGTGAGATGCCAGCTCCTTTCATTCAGTCAGTAGCTTCAATCATTTCTGGACGTTTTTCAATGGCAAAAATCAATGAATATTGTAAATGCACAAACAGTAATTTCTCCGCATTGCAAGGTGCAATTCTGAAATGTTTTGCTTTTTCCTGCTCCTCTTAGCATGATAAAAAAGATTCAAAGAGAGTGAGATGCCAGCTCCTTTCATTCAGTCAGTAGCTTCAAACATTTCTGGTATATGAATAACATGATGTTTTTCAATGGCAAAAATCAATGAATATTGTAAATGCACAAACAGTAATTTCTCCGCATTGCAAGGTGCAATTCTGAAATTTTTTGCTTTCTCCTGCTCCTCTTAGCATGATAAAGAAGATTCAAAGAGAGTGAGATGCCAGCTCCTTTCATTCAGTCAGTAGCTTCAATCATTTCTGGACGTTTTTCAATGGCAAAAATCAATGAATATTGTAAATGCACAAACAGTAATTTCTCCGCATTGCAAGGTGCAATTCTGAAATTTTTTGCTTTTTCTTGCTCCTCTTAGCATGATAAAGAAGATTCAAAGAGAGTGAGATGCCAGCTCCTTTCATTCAGTCAGTAGCTTCAATCATTTCTGGACGTTTTTCAATGGCAAAAATCAATGAATATTGTAAATGCACAAACAGTAATTCCTCCGCATTGCAAGGTGCAATTCTGAAATTTTTTGCTTTTTCCTGCTCCTCTTAGCATGATAAAGAAGATTCAAAGAGAGTGAGATGCCAGCTCCTTTCATTCAGTCAGTAGCTTCAAACATTTCTGGTATATGAATAACATGATGTTTTTCAATGGCAAAAATCAATGAATATTGTAAATGCACAAACAGTAATTTCTCCGCATTGCAATGTGCAATTCTGAAATTTTTTGCTTTTTCCTGCTCCTCTTAGCATGATAAAGAAGATTCAAAGAGAGTGAGATGCCAGCTCCTTTCATTCAGTCAGTAGCTTCAATCATTTCTGGACGTTTTTCAATGGCAAAAATCAATGAATATTGTAAATGCACAAACAGTAATTTCTCCGCATTGCAAGGTGCAATTCTGAAATTTTTTGCTTTTTCCTGCTCCTCTTAGCATGATAAAGAAGATTCAAAGAGAGTGAGATGCCAGCTCCTTTCATTCAGTCAGTAGCTTCAAACATTTCTGGTATATGAATAACATGTTTTTCAATGGCAAAAATCAATGAATATTGTAAATGCACAAACAGTAATTTCTCCGCATTGCAAGGTGCAATTCTGAAATTTTTTGCTTTTTCCTGCTCCTCTTAGCATGATAAAGAAGATTCAAAGAGAGTGAGATGCCAGCTCCTTTCATTCAGTCAGTAGCTTCAGTCACTTCTGGACGTTTTTCAATGGCAAAAATCAATGAATATTGTAAATGCACAAACAGTAATTTCTCCGCATTGCAAGGTGCAATTCTGAAATTTTTTGCTTTTTCCTGCTCCTCTTAGCATGATAAAGAAGATTCAAAGAGAGTGAGATGCCAGCTCCTTTCATTCAGTCAGTAGCTTCAAACATTTCTGGTATATGAATAACATGATGTTTTTCAATGGCAAAAATCAATGAATATTGTAAATGCACAAACAGTAATTTCTCCGCATTGCAAGGTGCAATTCTGAAATTTTTTGCTTTTTCCTGCTCCTCTTAGCATGATAAAGAAGATTCAAAGAGAGTGAGATGCCAGCTCCTTTCATTCATTCAGTAGCTTCAATCATTTCTGGACGTTTTTCAATGGCAAAAATCAATGAATATTGTAAATGCACAAACAGTAATTTCTCCGCATTGCAAGGTGCAATTCTGAAATTTTTTGCTTTTTCCTGCTCCTCTTAGCATGATAAAGAAGATTCAGAGTGAGATGCCTGCTCCTTTCATTCAGTCAGTAGCTTCAAACATTTCTGGTATATGAATAACATGATGTTTTTCAATGGCAAAAATCAATGAATATTGTAAATGCACAAACAGTAATTTCTCCACATTGCAAGGTGCAATTCTGAAATTTTTTGCTTTTTCCTGCTCCTCTTAGCATGATAAAGAAGATTCAAAGAGAGTGAGATGCCAGCTCCTTTCATTCAGTCAGTAGCTTCAATCATTTCTGGACGTTTTTCAATGGCAAAAATCAATGAATATTGTAAATGCACAAACAGTAATTTCTCCGCATTGCAAGGTGCAATTCTGAAATTTTTTGCTTTTTCCTGCTCCTCTTAGCATGATAAAGAAGATTCAAAGAGAGTGAGATGCCAGCTCCTTTCATTCAGTCAGTAGCTTCAATCATTTCTGGACGTTTTTCAATGGCAAAAATCAATGAATATTGTAAATGCACAAACAGTAATTCCTCCGCATTGCAAGGTGCAATTCTGAAATTTTTTGCTTTTTCCTGCTCCTCTTAGCATGATAAAGAAGATTCAAAGAGAGTGAGATGCCAGCTCCTTTCATTCAGTCAGTAGCTTCAAACATTTCTGGTATATGAATAACATGATGTTTTTCAATGGCAAAAATCAATGAATATTGTAAATGCACAAACAGTAATTTCTCCGCATTGCAATGTGCAATTCTGAAATTTTTTGCTTTTTCCTGCTCCTCTTAGCATGATAAAGAAGATTCAAAGAGAGTGAGATGCCAGCTCCTTTCATTCAGTCAGTAGCTTCAATCATTTCTGGACGTTTTTCAATGGCAAAAATCAATGAATATTGTAAATGCACAAACAGTAATTTCTCCGCATTGCAAGGTGCAATTCTGAAATTTTTTGCTTTTTCCTGCTCCTCTTAGCATGATAAAGAAGATTCAAAGAGAGTGAGATGCCAGCTCCTTTCATTCAGTCAGTAGCTTCAATCATTTCTGGACGTTTTTCAATGGCAAAAATCAATGAATATTGTAAATGCACAAACAGTAATTTCTCCGCATTGCAAGATGCAATTCTGAAATTTTTTGCCTTTTCCTGCTCCTTTTAGCATGATAAAGAAGATTCAAAGAGAGTGAGATGCCAGCTCCTTTCATTCAGTCAGTAGCTTCAATCATTTCTGGACGTTTTTCAATGGCAAAAATCAATGAATATTGTAAATGCACAAACAGTAATTTCTCCGCATTGCAAGGTGCAATTCTGAAATTTTTTGCTTTTTCCTGCTCCTCTTAGCATGATAAAGAAGATTCAAAGAGAGTGAGATGCCAGCTCCTTTCATTCAGTCAGTAGCTTCAAACATTTCTGGTATATGAATAACATGATGTTTTTCAATGGCAAAAATCAATGAATATTGTAAATGCACAAACAGTAATTTCTCCGCATTGCAAGGTGCAATTCTGAAATTTTTTGCTTTTTCCTGCTCCTCTTAGCATGATAAAGAAGATTCAAAGAGAGTGAGATGCCAGCTCCTTTCATTCAGTCAGTAGCTTCAAACATTTCTGGTATATGAATAACATGTTTTTCAATGGCAAAAATCAATGAATATTGTAAATGCACAAACAGTAATTTCTCCGCATTGCAAGGTGCAATTCTGAAATTTTTTGCTTTTTCCTGCTCCTCTTAGCATGATAAAGAAGATTCAAAGAGAG
This sequence comes from Phyllobates terribilis, assembly GCF_046119375.1. Taxonomy (NCBI): domain Eukaryota; kingdom Metazoa; phylum Chordata; class Amphibia; order Anura; family Dendrobatidae; genus Phyllobates; species Phyllobates terribilis. The sequence continues at coordinate 1,006,492 of NW_027362893.1, forward strand.
TGAGATGCCAGCTCCTTTCATTCAGTCAGTAGCTTCAGTCACTTCTGGACGTTTTTCAATGGCAAAAATCAATGAATATTGTAAATGCACAAACAGTAATTTCTCCGCATTGCAAGGTGCAATTCTGAAATTTTTTGCTTTTTCCTGCTCCTCTTAGCATGATAAAGAAGATTCAAAGAGAGTGAGATGCCAGCTCCTTTCATTCAGTCAGTAGCTTCAAACATTTCTGGTATATGAATAACATGATGTTTTTCAATGGCAAAAATCAATGAATATTGTAAATGCACAAACAGTAATTTCTCCGCATTGCAAGGTGCAATTCTGAAATTTTTTGCTTTTTCCTGCTCCTCTTAGCATGATAAAGAAGATTCAAAGAGAGTGAGATGCCAGCTCCTTTCATTCAGTCAGTAGCTTCAATCATTTCTGGACGTTTTTCAATGGCAAAAATCAATGAATATTGTAAATGCACAAACAGTAATTTCTCCGCATTGCAAGGTGCAATTCTGAAATTTTTTGCTTTTTCCTGCTCCTCTTAGCATGATAAAGAAGATTCAGAGTGAGATGCCTGCTCCTTTCATTCAGTCAGTAGCTTCAAACATTTCTGGTATATGAATAACATGATGTTTTTCAATGGCAAAAATCAATGAATATTGTAAATGCACAAACAGTAATTTCTCCGCATTGCAATGTGCAATTCTGAAATTTTTTGCTTTTTCCTGCTCCTCTTAGCATGATAAAGAAGATTCAAAGAGAGTGAGATGCCAGCTCCTTTCATTCAGTCAGTAGCTTCAATCATTTCTGGACGTTTTTCAATGGCAAAAATCAATGAATATTGTAAATGCACAAACAGTAATTTCTCCGCATTGCAAGGTGCAATTCTGAAATTTTTTGCTTTTTCCTGCTCCTCTTAGCATGATAAAGAAGATTCAAAGAGAGTGAGATGCCAGCTCCTTTCATTCAGTCAGTAGCTTCAATCATTTCTGGACGTTTTTCAATGGCAAAAATCAATGAATATTGTAAATGCACAAACAGTAATTTCTCCGCATTGCAAGATGCAATTCTGAAATTTTTTGCCTTTTCCTGCTCCTTTTAGCATGATAAAGAAGATTCAAAGAGAGTGAGATGCCAGCTCCTTTCATTCAGTCAGTAGCTTCAATCATTTCTGGACGTTTTTCAATGGCAAAAATCAATGAATATTGTAAATGCACAAACAGTAATTTCTCCGCATTGCAAGGTGCAATTCTGAAATTTTTTGCTTTTTCCTGCTCCTCTTAGCATGATAAAGAAGATTCAAAGAGAGTGAGATGCCAGCTCCTTTCATTCAGTCAGTAGCTTCAAACATTTCTGGTATATGAATAACATGATGTTTTTCAATGGCAAAAATCAATGAATATTGTAAATGCACAAACAGTAATTTCTCCGCATTGCAAGGTGCAATTCTGAATTTTTTTGCTTTTTCCTGCTCCTCTTAGCATGATAAAGAAGATTCAAAGAGAGTGAGATGCCAGCTCCTTTCATTCAGTCAGTAGCTTCAAACATTTCTGGTATATGAATAACATGTTTTTCAATGGCAAAAATCAATGAATATTGTAAATGCACAAACAGTAATTTCTCCGCATTGCAAGGTGCAATTCTGAAATTTTTTGCTTTTTCCTGCTCCTCTTAGCATGATAAAGAAGATTCAAAGAGAGTGAGATGCCAGCTCCTTTCATTCAGTCAGTAGCTTCAGTCACTTCTGGACGTTTTTCAATGGCAAAAATCAATGAATATTGTAAATGCACAAACAGTAATTTCTCCGCATTGCAAGGTGCAATTCTGAAATTTTTTGCTTTTTCCTGCTCCTCTTAGCATGATAAAGAAGATTCAAAGAGAGTGAGATGCCAGCTCCTTTCATTCAGTCAGTAGCTTCAAACATTTCTGGTATATGAATAACATGATGTTTTTCAATGGCAAAAATCAATGAATATTGTAAATGCACAAACAGTAATTTCTCCGCATTGCAAGGTGCAATTCTGAAATTTTTTGCTTTTTCCTGCTCCTCTTAGCATGATAAAGAAGATTCAAAGAGAGTGAGATGCCAGCTCCTTTCATTCAGTCAGTAGCTTCAATCATTTCTGGACGTTTTTCAATGGCAAAAATCAATGAATATTGTAAATGCACAAACAGTAATTTCTCCGCATTGCAAGGTGCAATTCTGAAATTTTTTGCTTTTTCCTGCTCCTCTTAGCATGATAAAGAAGATTCAGAGTGAGATGCCTGCTCCTTTCATTCAGTCAGTAGCTTCAAACATTTCTGGTATATGAATAACATGATGTTTTTCAATGGCAAAAATCAATGAATATTGTAAATGCACAAACAGTAATTTCTCCGCATTGCAAGGTGCAATTCTGAAATTTTTTGCTTTTTCCTGCTCCTCTTAGCATGATAAAGAAGATTCAAAGAGAGTGAGATGCCAGCTCCTTTCATTCAGTCAGTAGCTTCAAACATTTCTGGTATATGAATAACATGTTTTTCAATGGCAAAAGTCAATGAATATTGTAAATGCACAAACAGTAATTTCTCCGCATTGCAAGGTGCAATTCTGAAATTTTTTGCTTTTTCCTGCTCCTCTTAGCATGATAAAGAAGATTCAAAGAGAGTGAGATGCCAGCTCCTTTCATTCAGTCAGTAGCTTCAATCATTTCTGGACATTTTTCAATGGCAAAAATCAATGAATATTGTAAATGCACAAACATTAATTTCTCCGCATTGCAAGGTGCAATTCTAAAATTTTTTGCTTTTTCCTGCTCCTCTTAGCATGATAAAGAAGATTCAAAGAGAGTGAGATGCCAGCTCCTTTCATTCAGTCAGTAGCTTCAAACATTTCTGGTATATGAATAACATGATGTTTTTCAATGGCAAAAATCAATGAATATTGTAAATGCACAAACAGTAATTTCTCCGCATTGCAAGGTGCAATTCTGAAATTTTTTGCTTTTTCCTGCTCCTCTTAGCATGATAAAGAAGATTCAAAGAGAGTGAGATGCCAGAACCTTTAATTCAGTCAGTAGGTTCAATCATTTCTGGACATTTTTCAATGGCAAAAATCAATGAATATTGTAAATGCACAAACAGTAATTTCTCCGCATTGCAAGGTGCAATTCTGAAATTTTTTGCTTTTTCCTGCTCCTCTTAGCATGATAAAGAAGATTCAAAGAGAGTGAGATGCCAGCTCCTTTCATTCAGTCAGTAGCTTCAATCATTTCTGGACGTTTTTCAATGGCAAAAATCAATGAATATTGTAAATGCACAAACAGTAATTTCTCCGCATTGCAAGGTGCAATTCTGAAATTTTTTGCTTTTTCCTGCTCCTCTTAGCATGATAAAGAAGATTCAAAGAGAGTGAGATGCCAGCTCCTTTCATTCAGTCAGTAGCTTCAATCATTTCTGGACGTTTTTCAATGGCAAAAATCAATGAATATTGTAAATGCACAAACAGTAATTTCTCCGCATTGCAAGGTGCAATTCTGAAATTTTTTGCTTTTTCCTGCTCCTCTTAGCATGATAAAGAAGATTCAAAGAGAGTGAGATGCCAGCTCCTTTCATTCAGTCAGTAGCTTCAATCATTTCTGGACGTTTTTCAATGGCAAAAATCAATGAATATTGTAAATGCACAAACAGTAATTTCTCCGCATTGCAAGATGCAATTCTGAAATTTTTTGCCTTTTCCTGCTCCTTTTAGCATGATAAAGAAGATTCAAAGAGAGTGAGATGCCAGCTCCTTTCATTCAGTCAGTAGCTTCAATCATTTCTGGACGTTTTTCAATGGCAAAAATCAATGAATATTGTAAATGCACAAACAGTAATTTCTCCGCATTGCAAGGTGCAATTCTGAAATTTTTTGCTTTTTCCTGCTCCTCTTAGCATGATAAAGAAGATTCAAAGAGAGTGAGATGCCAGCTCCTTTCATTCAGTCAGTAGCTTCAAACATTTCTGGTATATGAATAACATGATGTTTTTCAATGGCAAAAATCAATGAATATTGTAAATGCACAAACAGTAATTTCTCCGCATTGCAAGGTGCAATTCTGAAATTTTTTGCTTTTTCCTGCTCCTCTTAGCATGATAAAGAAGATTCAAAGAGAGTGAGATGCCAGCTCCTTTCAATCAGTCAGTAGCTTCAATCATTTCTGGACGTTTTTCAATGGCAAAAATCAATGAATATTGTAAATGCACAAACAGTAATTTCTCCGCATTGCAAGGTGCAATTCTGAAATTTTTTGCTTTTTCCTGCTCCTCTTAGCATGATAAAGAAGATTCAGAGTGAGATGCCTGCTCCTTTCATTCAGTCAGTAGCTTCAAACATTTCTGGTATATGAATAACATGATGTTTTTCAATGGCAAAAATCAATGAATATTGTAAATGCACAAACAGTAATTTCTCCGCATTGCAAGGTGCAATTCTGAAATTTTTTGCTTTTTCCTGCTCCTCTTAGCATGATAAAGAAGATTCAAAGAGAGTGAGATGCCAGCTCCTTTCATTCAGTCAGTAGCTTCAAACATTTCTGGTATATAAATAACATGTTTTTCAATGGCAAAAGTCAATGAATATTGTAAATGCACAAACAGTAATTTCTCCGCATTGCAAGGTGCAATTCTGAAATTTTTTGCTTTTTCCTGCTCCTCTTAGCATGATAAAGAAGATTCAAAGAGAGTGAGATGCCAGCTCCTTTCATTCAGTCAGTAGCTTCAATCATTTCTGGACATTTTTCAATGGCAAAAATCAATGAATATTGTAAATGCACAAACATTAATTTCTCCGCATTGCAAGGTGCAATTCTAAAATTTTTTGCTTTTTCCTGCTCCTCTTAGCATGATAAAGAAGATTCAAAGAGAGTGAGATGCCAGCTCCTTTCATTCAGTCAGTAGCTTCAAACATTTCTGGTATATGAATAACATGATGTTTTTCAATGGCAAAAATCAATGAATATTGTAAATGCACAAACAGTAATTTCTCCGCATTGCAAGATGCAATTCTGAAATTTTTTGCTTTTTCCTGCTCCTCTTAGCATGATAAAGAAGATTCAAAGAGAGTGAGATGCCAGAACCTTTCATTCAGTCAGTAGCTTCAAACATTTCTGGTATATGAATAACATGTTTTTCAATGGCAAAAGTCAATGAATATTGTAAATGCACAAACAGTAATTTCTCCGCATTGCAAGGTGCAATTCTGAAATTTTTTGCTTTTTCCTGCTCCTCTTAGCATGATAAAGAAGATTCAAAGAGAGTGAGATGCCAGCTCCTTTCATTCAGTCAGTAGCTTCAATCATTTCTGGACATTTTTCAATGGCAAAAATCAATGAATATTGTAAATGCACAAACATTAATTTCTCCGCATTGCAAGGTGCAATTCTAAAATTTTTTGCTTTTTCCTGCTCCTCTTAGCATGATAAAGAAGATTCAAAGAGAGTGAGATGCCAGCTCCTTTCATTCAGTCAGTAGCTTCAAACATTTCTGGTATATGAATAACATGATGTTTTTCAATGGCAAAAATCAATGAATATTGTAAATGCACAAACAGTAATTTCTCCGCATTGCAAGGTGCAATTCTGAAATTTTTTGCTTTTTCCTGCTCCTCTTAGCATGATAAAGAAGATTCAAAGAGAGTGAGATGCCAGAACCTTTAATTCAGTCAGTAGGTTCAATCATTTCTGGACATTTTTCAATGGCAAAAATCAATGAATATTGTAAATGCACAAACAGTAATTTCTCCGCATTGCAAGGTGCAATTCTGAAATTTTTTGCTTTTTCCTGCTCCTCTTAGCATGATAAAGAAGATTCAAAGAGAGTGAGATGCCAGCTCCTTTCATTCAGTCAGTAGCTTCAATCATTTCTGGACGTTTTTCAATGGCAAAAATCAATGAATATTGTAAATGCACAAACAGTAATTTCTCCGCATTGCAAGGTGCAATTCTGAAATTTTTTGCTTTTTCCTGCTCCTCTTAGCATGATAAAGAAGATTCAAAGAGAGTGAGATGCCAGCTCCTTTCATTCAGTCAGTAGCTTCAATCATTCCTGGACGTTTTTCAATGGCAAAAATCAATGAATATTGTAAATGCACAAACAGTAATTTCTCCGCATTGCAAGGTGCAATTCTGAAATTTTTTGCTTTTTCCTGCTCCTCTTAGCATGATAAAGAAGATTCAAAGAGAGTGAGATGCCAGCTCCTTTCATTCAGTCAGTAGCTTCAATCATTTCTGGACGTTTTTCAATGGCAAAAATCAATGAATATTGTAAATGCACAAACAGTAATTTCTCCGCATTGCAAGATGCAATTCTGAAATTTTTTGCCTTTTCCTGCTCCTTTTAGCATGATAAAGAAGATTCAAAGAGAGTGAGATGCCAGCTCCTTTCATTCAGTCAGTAGCTTCAATCATTTCTGGACGTTTTTCAATGGCAAAAATCAATGAATATTGTAAATGCACAAACAGTAATTTCTCCGCATTGCAAGGTGCAATTCTGAAATTTTTTGCTTTTTCCTGCTCCTCTTAGCATGATAAAGAAGATTCAAAGAGAGTGAGATGCCAGCTCCTTTCATTCAGTCAGTAGCTTCAAACATTTCTGGTATATGAATAACATGTTTTTCAATGGCAAAAATCAATGAATATTGTAAATGCACAAACAGTAATTTCTCCGCATTGCAAGGTGCAATTCTGAAATTTTTTGCTTTTTCCTGCTCCTCTTAGCATGATAAAGAAGATTCAAAGAGAGTGAGATGCCAGCTCCTTTCATTCAGTCAGTAGCTTCAGTCACTTCTGGACGTTTTTCAATGGCAAAAATCAATGAATATTGTAAATGCACAAACAGTAATTTCTCCGCATTGCAAGGTGCAATTCTGAAATTTTTTGCTTTTTCCTGCTCCTCTTAGCATGATAAAGAAGATTCAAAGAGAGTGAGATGCCAGCTCCTTTCATTCAGTCAGTAGCTTCAATCATTTCTGGACATTTTTCAATGGCAAAAATCAATGAATATTGTAAATGCACAAACAGTAATTTCTCCGCATTGCAAGGTGCAATTCTGAAATTTTTTGCTTTTTCCTGCTCCTCTTAGCATGATAAAGAAGATTCAAAGAGAGTGAGATGCCAGCTCCTTTCATTTAGTCAGTAGCTTCAAACATTTCTGGTATATGAATAACATGATGCTTTTCAATGGCAAAAATCAATGAATATTGTAAATGCACAAACAGTAATTTCTCCGCATTGCAAGGTGCAATTCTGAAATTTTTTGCTTTTCCCTGCTCCTCTTAGATTGATAAAGAAGATACAAAGAGAGTGAGATGCCAGCTCCTTTCATTCAGTCAGTAGCTTCAGTCACTTCTGGACGTTTTTCAATGGCAAAAATCAATGAATATTGTAAATGCACAAACAGTAATTTCTCCGCATTGCAAGGTGCAATTCTGAAATTTTTTGCTTTTTCCTGCTCCTCTTAGCATGATAAAGAAGATTCAAAGAGAGTGAGATGCCAGCTCCTTTCATTCAGTCAGTAGCTTCAAACATTTCTGGTATATGAATAACATGATGTTTTTCAATGGCAAAAATCAATGAATATTGTAAATGCACAAACAGTAATTTCTCCGCATTGCAAGGTGCAATTCTGAAATTTTTTGCTTTTTCCTGCTCCTCTTAGCATGATAAAGAAGATTCAAAGAGAGTGAGATGCCAGCTCCTTTCAATCAGTCAGTAGCTTCAATCATTTCTGGACGTTTTTCAATGGCAAAAATCAATGAATATTGTAAATGCACAAACAGTAATTTCTCCGCATTGCAAGGTGCAATTCTGAAATTTTTTGCTTTTTCCTGCTCCTCTTAGCATGATAAAGAAGATTCAGAGTGAGATGCCTGCTCCTTTCATTCAGTCAGTAGCTTCAAACATTTCTGGTATATGAATAACATGATGTTTTTCAATGGCAAAAATCAATGAATATTGTAAATGCACAAACAGTAATTTCTCCGCATTGCAAGGTGCAATTCTGAAATTTTTTGCTTTTTCCTGCTCCTCTTAGCATGATAAAGAAGATTCAAAGAGAGTGAGATGCCAGCTCCTTTCATTCAGTCAGTAGCTTCAATCATTTCTGGACATTTTTCAATGGCAAAAATCAATGAATATTGTAAATGCACAAACATTAATTTCTCCGCATTGCAAGGTGCAATTCTAAAATTTTTTGCTTTTTCCTGCTCCTCTTAGCATGATAAAGAAGATTCAAAGAGAGTGAGATGCCAGCTCCTTTCATTCAGTCAGTAGCTTCAAACATTTCTGGTATATGAATAACATGATGTTTTTCAATGGCAAAAATCAATGAATATTGTAAATGCACAAACAGTAATTTCTCCGCATTGCATGATGCAATTCTGAAATTTTTTGCTTTTTCCTGCTCCTCTTAGCATGATAAAGAAGATTCAAAGAGAGTGAGATGCCAGAACCTTTAATTCAGTCAGTAGGTTCAATCATTTCTGGACATTTTTCAATGGCAAAAATCAATGAATATTGTAAATGCACAAACAGTAATTTCTACGCATTGCAAGGTGCAATTCTGAAATTTTTTGCTTTTTCCTGCTCCTCTTAGCATGATAAAGAAGATTCAAAGAGAGTGAGATGCCAGCTCCTTTCATTCAGTCAGTAGCTTCAATCATTTCTGGACGTTTTTCAATGGCAAAAATCAATGAATATTGTAAATGCACAAACAGTAATTTCTCCGCATTGCAAGGTGCAATTCTGAAATTTTTTGCTTTTTCCTGCTCCTCTTAGCATGATAAAGAAGATTCAAAGAGAGTGAGATGCCAGCTCCTTTCATTCAGTCAGTAGCTTCAATCATTTCTGGACGTTTTTCAATGTCAAAAATCAATGAATATTGTAAATGCACAAACAGTAATTTCTCCGCATTGCAAGGTGCAATTCTGAAATTTTTTGCTTTTTCCTGCTCCTCTTAGCATGTTAAAGAAGATTCAAAGACAGTGAGATGCCAGCTCTTTTCATTCAGTCAGTAGCTTCAATCATTTCTGGACGTTTTTCAATGGCAAAAATCAATGAATATTGTAAATGCACAAACAGTAATTTCTCCGCATTGCAAGGTGCAATTCTGAAATTTTTTGCTTTTTCCTGCTCCTCTTAGCATGATAAAGAAGATTCAAAGAGAGTGAGATGCCAGCTCCTTTCATTCAGTTAGTAGCTTCAAACATTTCTGGTATATGAATAACATGATGTTTTTCAATGGCAAAAATCAATGAATATTGTAAATGCACAAACAGTAATTTCTCCGCATTGCAAGGTGCAATTCTGAAATTTTTTGCTTTTTCCTGCTCCTCTTAGCATGGTAAAGAAGATTCAAAGAGAGTGAGATGCCAGCTCCTTTCATTCAGTCAGTAGCTTCAATCATTTCTGGACGTTTTTCAATGGCAAAAATCAATGAATATTGTAAATGCACAAACAGTAATTTCTCCGCATTGCAAGGTGCAATTCTGAAATTTTTTGCTTTTTCCTGCTCCTCTTAGCATGATAAAGAAGATTCAAAGAGAGTGAGATGCCAGCTCCTTTCATTCAGTCAGTAGCTTCAATCATTTCTGGACGTTTTTCAATGGCAAAAATCAATGAATATTGTAAATGCACAAACAGTAATTTCTCCGCATTGCAAGGTGCAATTCTGAAATTTTTTGCTTTTTCCTGCTCCTCTTAGCATGATAAAGAAGATTCAAAGAGAGTGAGATGCCAGCTCCTTTCATTCAGTCAGTAGCTTCAATCATTTCTGGACGTTTTTCAATGGCAAAAATCAATGAATATTGTAAATGCACAAACAGTAATTTCTCCGCATTGCAAGATGCAATTCTGAAATTTTTTGCTTTTTCCTGCTCCTCTTAGCAAGATAAAGAAGATTCAAAGAGAGTGAGATGCCAGCTCCTTTCATTCAGTCAGTATCTTCAATCATTTCTGGACGTTTTTCAATGGCAAAAATCAATGAATATTGTAAATGCACAAACAGTAATTTCTCCGCATTGCAAGGTGCAATTCTGAAATTTTTTGCTTTTTCCTGCTCCTCTTAGCATGATAAAGAAGATTCAAAGAGAGTGAGATGCCAGCTCCTTTCATTCAGTCAGTAGCTTCAATCATTTCTGGACGTTTTTCAATGGCAAAAATCAATGAATATTGTAAATGCACAAACAGTAATTTCTCCGCATTGCAAGGTGCAATTCTGAAATTTTTTGCTTTTTCCTGCTCCTCTTAGCATGATAAAGAAGATTCAAAGAGAGTGAGATGCCAGCTCCTTTCATTCAGTCAGTAGCTTCAAACATTTCTGGTATATGAATAACATGATGTTTTTCAATGGCAAAAATCAATGAATATTGTAAATGCACAAACAGTAATTTCTCCGCATTGCAAGGTGCAATTCTGAAATTTTTTGCTTTTTCCTGCTCCTCTTAGCATGATAAAGAAGATTCAAAGAGAGTGAGATGCCAGCTCCTTTCATTCAGTCAGTAGCTTCAAACATTTCTGGTATATGAATAACATGTTTTTCAATGGCAAAAATCAATGAATATTGTAAATGCACAACCAGTAATTTCTCCGCATTGCAAGGTGCAATTCTGAAATTTTTTGCTTTTTCCTGCTCCTCTTAGCATGATAAAGAAGATTCAAAGAGAGATGCCAGCTCCTTTCATTCAGACAGTAGCTTCAATCATTTCTGGACGTTTTTCAATGGCAAAAATCAATGAATATTGTAAATGCACAAACAGTAATTTCTCCGCATTGCAAGGTGCAATTCTGAAATTTTTTGCTTTTTCCTGCTCCTCTTAGCATGATAAAGAAGATTCAAAGAGAGTGAGATGCCAGCTCCTTTCATTCAGTCAGTAGCTTCAAACATTTCTGGTATATGAATAACATGATATTTTTCAATGGCAAAAATCAATGAATATTGTAAATGCACAAACAGTAATTTCTCCGCATTGCAAGGTGCAATTCTGAAATTTTTTGCTTTTTCCTGCTCCTCTTAGCATGATAAAGAAGATTCAAAGAGAGTGAGATGCCAGCTCCTTTCATTCAGTCAGTAGCTTCAAACATTTCTGGTATATGAATAACATGTTTTTCAATGGCAAAAGTCAATGAATATTGTAAATGCACAAACAGTAATTTCTCCGCATTGCAAGGTGCAATTCTGAAATTTTTTGCTTTTTCCTGCTCCTCTTAGCATGATAAAGAAGATTCAAAGAGAGTGAGATGCCAGCTCCTTTCATTCAGTCAGTAGCTTCAATCATTTCTGGACATTTTTCAATGGCAAAAATCAATGAATATTGTAAATGCACAAACAGTAATTTCTCCGCATTGCAAGGTGCAATTCTGAAATTTTTTGCTTTTTCCTGCTCCTCTTAGCATGATAAAGAAGATTCAAAGAGAGTGAGATGCCAGCTCCTTTCATTTAGTCAGTAGCTTCAAACATTTCTGGTATATGAATAACATGATGCTTTTCAATGGCAAAAATCAATGAATATTGTAAATGCACAAACAGTAATTTCTCCGCATTGCAAGGTGCAATTCTGAAATTTTTTGCTTTTCCCTGCTCCTCTTAGATTGATAAAGAAGATTCAAAGAGAGTGAGATGCCAGCTCCTTTCATTCAGTCAGTAGCTTCAATCATTTCTGGACATTTTTCAATGGCAAAAATCAATGAATATTGTAAATGCACAAACAGTAATTTCTCCGCATTGCAAGGTGCAATTCTGAAATTTTTTGCTTTTTCCTGCTCCTCTTAGCATGATAAAGAAGATTCAAAGAGAGTGAGATGCCAGCTCCTTTCATTTAGTCAGTAGCTTCAATCATTTCTGGTATATGAATAACATGATGCTTTTCAATGGCAAAAATCAATGAATATTGTAAATGCACAAACAGTAATTTCTCCGCATTGCAAGGTGCAATTCTGAAATTTTTTGCTTTTTCCTGCTCCTCTTAGATTGATAAAGAAGATTCAAAGAGAGTGAGATGCCAGCTCCTTTCATTCAGTCAGTAGCTTCAATCATTTCTGGACGTTTTTCAATGTCAAAAATCAATGAATATTGTAAATGCACAAACAGTAATTTCTCCGCATTGCAAGGTGCAATTCTGAAATTTTTTGCTTTTTCCTGCTCCTCTTAGCATGATAAAGAAGATTCAAAGAGAGTGAGATGCCAAGCTCCTTTCATTTAGTCAGTAGCTTCAATCATTTCTGGTATATGAATAACATGATGTTTTTCAATGGCAAAAATCAATGAATATTGTAAATGCACAAACAGTAATTTCTCCGCATTGCAAGGTGCAATTCTGAAATTTTTTGCTTTTTCCTGCTCCTCTTAGCATGATAAAGAAGATTCAAAGAGAGTGAGATGCCAGCTCCTTTCATTCAGTCAGTAGCTTCAATCATTTCTGGACGTTTTTCAATGGCAAAAATCAATGAATATTGTAAATGCACAAACAGTAATTTCTCCGCATTGCAAGGTGCAATTCTGAAATTTTTTGCTTTTTCCTGCTCCTCTTAGCATGATAAAGAAGATTCAAAGAGTGAGATGCCAGCTCCTTTCATTCAGTCAGTAGCTTCAATCATTTCTGGACGATTTTCAATGGCAAAAATCTATGAATATTGTAAATGCACAAACAGTAATTTCTCCGCATTGCAAGGTGCAATTCTGAAATTTTTTGCTTTTTCCTGCTCCTCTTAGCATGATAAAGAAGATTCAAAGAGAGTGAGATGCCAGCTCCTTTCATTCAGTCAGTAGTTTCAATCATTTCTGGACGTTTTTCAATGGCAAAAATCAATGAATATTGTAAATGCACAAACAGTAATTTCTCCGCATTGCAAGGTGCAATTCTGAAATTTTTTGCTTTTTCCTGCTCCTCTTAGCATGATAAAGAAGATTCAAAGAGAGTGAGAAGCCAGCTCCTTTCATTCAGTGAGTAGCTTCAAACATTTCTGGTATATGAATAACATGATGTTTTTCAATGGCAAAAATCAATGAATATTGTAAATGCACAAACAGTAATTTCCCCGCATTGCAAGGTGCAATTCTGAAATTTTTTGCTTTCTCCTGCTCCTCTTAGCATGATAAAGAAGATTCAAAGAAAGTGAGATGCCAGCTCCTTTCATTCAGTCAGTAGCTTCAATCATTTCTGGACGTTTTTCAATGGCAAAAATCAATGAATATTGTAAATGCACAAACAGTAATTTCTCCGCATTGCAAGGTGCAATTCTGAAATTTTTTGCTTTTTCCTGCTCCTCTTAGCATGATAAAGAAGATTCAAAGAGAGTGAGATGCCAGCTCCTTTCATTCAGTCAGTAGCTTCAATCATTTCTGGACGTTTTTCAATGGCAAAAATCAATGAATATTGTAAATGCACAAACAGTAATTTCTCCGCATTGCAATGTGCAATTCTGAAATTTTTTGCTTTTTCCTGCTCCTCTTAGCATGATAAAGAAGATTCAAAGAGAGTGAGATGCCAGCTCCTTTCATTCAGTTAGTAGCTTCAAACATTTCTGGTATATGAATAACATGATGTTTTTCAATGGCAAAAATCAATGAATATTGTAAATGCACAAACAGTAATTTCTCCGCATTGCAAGGTGCAATTCTGAAATTTTTTGCTTTTTCCTGCTCCTCTTAGCATGGTAAAGAAGATTCAAAGAGAGTGAGATGCCAGCTCCTTTCATTCAGTCAGTAGCTTCAATCATTTCTGGACGTTTTTCAATGGCAAAAATCAATGAATATTGTAAATGCACAAACAGTAATTTCTCCGCATTGCAAGGTGCAATTCTGAAATTTTTTGCTTTTTCCTGCTCCTCTTAGCATGATAAAGAAGATTCAAAGAGAGTGAGATGCCAGCTCCTTTCATTAAGTCAGTAGCTTCAATCATTTCTGGTATATGAATAACATGATGTTTTTCAATGGCAAAAATCAATGAATATTGTAAATGCACAAACAGTAATTTCTCCGCATTGCAAGGTGCAATTCTGAAATTTTTTGCTTTTTCCTGCTCCTCTTAGCATGATAAAGAAGATTCAAAGAGAGTGAGATGCCAGCTCCTTTCATTCAGTCAGTAGCTTCAATCATTTCTGGACGTTTTTCAATGGCAAAAATCAATGAATATTGTAAATGCACAAACAGTAATTTCTCCGCATTGCAAGGTGCAATTCTGAAATTTTTTGCTTTTTCCTGCTCCTCTTAGCATGATAAAGAAGATTCAAAGAGAGTGAGATGCCAGCTCCTTTCATTCAGTCAGTAGCTTCAATCATTTCTGGACGTTTTTCAATGTCAAAAATCAATGAATATTGTAAATGCACAAACAGTAATTTCTCCGCATTGCAAGGTGCAATTCTGAAATTTTTTGCTTTTTCCTGCTCCTCTTAGCATGTTAAAGAAGATTCAAAGAGAGTGAGATGCCAGCTCCTTTCATTCAGTCAGTAGCTTCAATCATTTCTGGACGTTTTTCAATGGCAAAAATCAATGAATATTGTAAATGCACAAACAGTAATTTCTCCGCATTGCAAGGTGCAATTCTGAAATTTTTTGCTTTTTCCTGCTCCTCTTAGCATGATAAAGAAGATTCAAAGAGAGTGAGATGCCAGCTCCTTTCATTCAGTTAGTAGCTTCAAACATTTCTGGTATATGAATAACATGATGTTTTTCAATGGCAAAAATCAATGAATATTGTAAATGCACAAACAGTAATTTCTCCGCATTGCAAGGTGCAATTCTGAAATTTTTTGCTTTTTCCTGCTCCTCTTAGCATGGTAAAGAAGATTCAAAGAGAGTGCGATGCCAGCTCCTTTCATTCAGTCAGTAGCTTCAATCATTTCTGGACGTTTTTCAATGGCAAAAATCAATGAATATTGTAAATGCACAAACAGTAATTTCTCCGCATTGCAAGGTGCAATTCTGAAATTTTTTGCTTTTTCCTGCTCCTCTTAGCATGATAAAGAAGATTCAAAGAGAGTGAGATGCCAGCTCCTTTCATTCAGTCAGTAGCTTCAATCATTTCTGGACGTTTTTCAATGGCAAAAATCAATGAATATTGTAAATGCACAAACAGTAATTTCTCCGCATTGCAAGGTGCAATTCTGAAATTTTTTGCTTTTTCCTGCTCCTCTTAGCATGATAAAGAAGATTCAAAGAGAGTGAGATGCCAGCTCCTTTCATTCAGTCAGTAGCTTCAATCATTTCTGGACGTTTTTCAATGGCAAAAATCAATGAATATTGTAAATGCACAAACAGTAATTTCTCCGCATTGCAAGATGCAATTCTGAAATTTTTTGCTTTTTCCTGCTCCTCTTAGCAAGATAAAGAAGATTCAAAGAGAGTGAGATGCCAGCTCCTTTCATTCAGTCAGTATCTTCAATCATTTCTGGACGTTTTTCAATGGCAAAAATCAATGAATATTGTAAATGCACAAACAGTAATTTCTCCGCATTGCAAGGTGCAATTCTGAAATTTTTTGCTTTTTCCTGCTCCTCTTAGCATGATAAAGAAGATTCAAAGAGAGTGAGATGCCAGCTCCTTTCATTCAGTCAGTAGCTTCAATCATTTCTGGACGTTTTTCAATGGCAAAAATCAATGAATATTGTAAATGCACAAACAGTAATTTCTCCGCATTGCAAGGTGCAATTCTGAAATTTTTTGCTTTTTCCTGCTCCTCTTAGCATGATAAAGAAGATTCAAAGAGAGTGAGATGCCAGCTCCTTTCATTCAGTCAGTAGCTTCAAACATTTCTGGTATATGAATAACATGATGTTTTTCAATGGCAAAAATCAATGAATATTGTAAATGCACAAACAGTAATTTCTCCGCATTGCAAGGTGCAATTCTGAAATTTTTTGCTTTTTCCTGCTCCTCTTAGCATGATAAAGAAGATTCAAAGAGAGTGAGATGCCAGCTCCTTTCATTCAGTCAGTAGCTTCAAACATTTCTGGTATATGAATAACATGTTTTTCAATGGCAAAAATCAATGAATATTGTAAATGCACAACCAGTAATTTCTCCGCATTGCAAGGTGCAATTCTGAAATTTTTTGCTTTTTCCTGCTCCTCTTAGCATGATAAAGAAGATTCAAAGAGAGATGCCAGCTCCTTTCATTCAGACAGTAGCTTCAATCATTTCTGGACGTTTTTCAATGGCAAAAATCAATGAATATTGTAAATGCACAAACAGTAATTTCTCCGCATTGCAAGGTGCAATTCTGAAATTTTTTGCTTTTTCCTGCTCCTCTTAGCATGATAAAGAAGATTCAAAGAGAGTGAGATGCCAGCTCCTTTCATTCAGTCAGTAGCTTCAAACATTTCTGGTATATGAATAACATGATATTTTTCAATGGCAAAAATCAATGAATATTGTAAATGCACAAACAGTAATTTCTCCGCATTGCAAGGTGCAATTCTGAAATTTTTTGCTTTTTCCTGCTCCTCTTAGCATGATAAAGAAGATTCAAAGAGAGTGAGATGCCAGCTCCTTTCATTCAGTCAGTAGCTTCAAACATTTCTGGTATATGAATAACATGTTTTTCAATGGCAAAAGTCAATGAATATTGTAAATGCACAAACAGTAATTTCTCCGCATTGCAAGGTGCAATTCTGAAATTTTTTGCTTTTTCCTGCTCCTCTTAGCATGATAAAGAAGATTCAAAGAGAGTGAGATGCCAGCTCCTTTCATTCAGTCAGTAGCTTCAATCATTTCTGGACATTTTTCAATGGCAAAAATCAATGAATATTGTAAATGCACAAACAGTAATTTCTCCGCATTGCAAGGTGCAATTCTGAAATTTTTTGCTTTTTCCTGCTCCTCTTAGCATGATAAAGAAGATTCAAAGAGAGTGAGATGCCAGCTCCTTTCATTTAGTCAGTAGCTTCAAACATTTCTGGTATATGAATAACATGATGCTTTTCAATGGCAAAAATCAATGAATATTGTAAATGCACAAACAGTAATTTCTCCGCATTGCAAGGTGCAATTCTGAAATTTTTTGCTTTTCCCTGCTCCTCTTAGATTGATAAAGAAGATTCAAAGAGAGTGAGATGCCAGCTCCTTTCATTCAGTCAGTAGCTTCAATCATTTCTGGACATTTTTCAATGGCAAAAATCAATGAATATTGTAAATGCACAAACAGTAATTTCTCCGCATTGCAAGGTGCAATTCTGAAATTTTTTGCTTTTTCCTGCTCCTCTTAGCATGATAAAGAAGATTCAAAGAGAGTGAGATGCCAGCTCCTTTCATTTAGTCAGTAGCTTCAATCATTTCTGGTATATGAATAACATGATGCTTTTCAATGGCAAAAATCAATGAATATTGTAAATGCACAAACAGTAATTTCTCCGCATTGCAAGGTGCAATTCTGAAATTTTTTGCTTTTTCCTGCTCCTCTTAGATTGATAAAGAAGATTCAAAGAGAGTGAGATGCCAGCTCCTTTCATTCAGTCAGTAGCTTCAATCATTTCTGGACGTTTTTCAATGTCAAAAATCAATGAATATTGTAAATGCACAAACAGTAATTTCTCCGCATTGCAAGGTGCAATTCTGAAATTTTTTGCTTTTTCCTGCTCCTCTTAGCATGATAAAGAAGATTCAAAGAGAGTGAGATGCCAAGCTCCTTTCATTTAGTCAGTAGCTTCAATCATTTCTGGTATATGAATAACATGATGTTTTTCAATGGCAAAAATCAATGAATATTGTAAATGCACAAACAGTAATTTCTCCGCACTGCAAGGTGCAATTCTGAAATTTTTTGCTTTTTCCTGCTCCTCTTAGCATGATAAAGAAGATTCAAAGAGAGTGAGATGCCAGCTCCTTTCATTCAGTCAGTAGCTTCAATCATTTCTGGACGTTTTTCAATGGCAAAAATCAATGAATATTGTAAATGCACAAACAGTAATTTCTCCGCATTGCAAGGTGCAATTCTGAAATTTTTTGCTTTTTCCTGCTCCTCTTAGCATGATAAAGAAGATTCAAAGAGTGAGATGCCAGCTCCTTTCATTCAGTCAGTAGCTTCAATCATTTCTGGACGATTTTCAATGGCAAAAATCTATGAATATTGTAAATGCACAAACAGTAATTTCTCCGCATTGCAAGGTGCAATTCTGAAATTTTTTGCTTTTTCCTGCTCCTCTTAGCATGATAAAGAAGATTCAAAGAGAGTGAGATGCCAGCTCCTTTCATTCAGTCAGTAGTTTCAATCATTTCTGGACGTTTTTCAATGGCAAAAATCAATGAATATTGTAAATGCACAAACAGTAATTTCTCCGCATTGCAAGGTGCAATTCTGAAATTTTTTGCTTTTTCCTGCTCCTCTTAGCATGATAAAGAAGATTCAAAGAGAGTGAGAAGCCAGCTCCTTTCATTCAGTGAGTAGCTTCAAACATTTCTGGTATATGAATAACATGATGTTTTTCAATGGCAAAAATCAATGAATATTGTAAATGCACAAACAGTAATTTCCCCGCATTGCAAGGTGCAATTCTGAAATTTTTTGCTTTCTCCTGCTCCTCTTAGCATGATAAAGAAGATTCAAAGAAAGTGAGATGCCAGCTCCTTTCATTCAGTCAGTAGCTTCAATCATTTCTGGACGTTTTTCAATGGCAAAAATCAATGAATATTGTAAATGCACAAACAGTAATTTCTCCGCATTGCAAGGTGCAATTCTGAAATTTTTTGCTTTTTCCTGCTCCTCTTAGCATGATAAAGAAGATTCAAAGAGAGTGAGATGCCAGCTCCTTTCATTCAGTCAGTAGCTTCAATCATTTCTGGACGTTTTTCAATGGCAAAAATCAATGAATATTGTAAATGCACAAACAGTAATTTCTCCGCATTGCAATGTGCAATTCTGAAATTTTTTGCTTTTTCCTGCTCCTCTTAGCATGATAAAGAAGATTCAAAGAGAGTGAGATGCCAGCTCCTTTCATTCAGTTAGTAGCTTCAAACATTTCTGGTATATGAATAACATGATGTTTTTCAATGGCAAAAATCAATGAATATTGTAAATGCACAAACAGTAATTTCTCCGCATTGCAAGGTGCAATTCTGAAATTTTTTGCTTTTTCCTGCTCCTCTTAGCATGGTAAAGAAGATTCAAAGAGAGTGAGATGCCAGCTCCTTTCATTCAGTCAGTAGCTTCAATCATTTCTGGACGTTTTTCAATGGCAAAAATCAATGAATATTGTAAATGCACAAACAGTAATTTCTCCGCATTGCAAGGTGCAATTCTGAAATTTTTTGCTTTTTCCTGCTCCTCTTAGCATGATAAAGAAGATTCAAAGAGAGTGAGATGCCAGCTCCTTTCATTAAGTCAGTAGCTTCAATCATTTCTGGTATATGAATAACATGATGTTTTTCAATGGCAAAAATCAATGAATATTGTAAATGCACAAACAGTAATTTCTCCGCATTGCAAGGTGCAATTCTGAAATTTTTTGCTTTTTCCTGCTCCTCTTAGCATGATAAAGAAGATTCAAAGAGAGTGAGATGCCAGCTCCTTTCATTCAGTCAGTAGCTTCAATCATTTCTGGACGTTTTTCAATGGCAAAAATCAATGAATATTGTAAATGCACAAACAGTAATTTCTTCCGCATTGCAAGATGCAATTCTGAAATTTTTTGCTTTTTCCTGCTCCTCTTAGCATGATAAAGAAGATTCAAAGAGAGTGAGATGCCAGCTCCTTTCATTCAGTCAGTAGCTTCAATCATTTCTTTACGTTTTTCAATGGCAAAAATCAATGAATATTGTAAATGCACAAACAGTAATTTCTCCGCATTGCAAGGTGCAATTCTGATATTTTTTGCTTTTTCCTGCTCCTCTTAGCATGATAAAGAAGATTCAAAGAGAGTGAGATGCCAGCTCCTTTCATTCAGTCAGTAGCTTCAAACATTTCTGGTATATGAATAACATGATGTTTTTCAATGGCAAAAATCAATGAATATTGTAAATGCACAAACAGTAATTTCTCCGCATTGCAATGTGCAATTCTGAAATTTTTTGCTTTTTCCTGCTCCTCTTAGCATGATAAAGAAGATTCAAAGAGAGTGAGATGCCAGCTCCTTTCATTCAGTCAGTAGCTTTAATCATTTCTGGACGTTTTTCAATGGCAAAAATCAATGAATATTGTAAATGCACAAACAGTAATTTCTTCGCATTGCAAGGTGCAATTCTGAAATTTTTTGCTTTTTCCTGCTCCTCTTAGCATGATAAAGAAGATTCAAAGAGAGTGAGATGCCAGTTCCTTTCATTCAGTCAGTAGCTTCAATCATTTCTGGACGTTTTTCAATGGCAAAAATCAATGAATATTGTAAATGCACAAACAGTAATTTCTCCTCATTGCAAGGTGCAATTCTGAAATTTTTTGCTTTTTCCTGCTCCTCTTAGCATGATAAAGAAGATTCAAAGAGTGAGATGCCTGCTCCTTTCATTCAGTCAGTAGCTTCAATCATTTCTGGACGTTTTTCAATGGCAAAAATCAATGAATATTGTAAATGCACAAACAGTAATTTCTCCGCATTGCAAGGTGCAATTCTGAAATTTTTTGCTTTTTCCTGCTCCTCTTAGCATGATAAAGAAGATTCAAAGAGAGTGAGATGCCAGCTCCTTTCATTCAGTCAGTAGCTTCAATCATTTCTGGACGTTTTTCAATGGCAAAAATCAATGAATATTGTAAATGCACAAACAGTAATTTCTCCGCATTGCAAGGTGCAATTCTGAAATGTTTTGCTTTTTCCTGCTCCTCTTAGCATGATAAAAAAGATTCAAAGAGAGTGAGATGCCAGCTCCTTTCATTCAGTCAGTAGCTTCAAACATTTCTGGTATATGAATAACATGATGTTTTTCAATGGCAAAAATCAATGAATATTGTAAATGCACAAACAGTAATTTCTCCGCATTGCAAGGTGCAATTCTGAAATTTTTGCTTTCTCCTGCTCCTCTTAGCATGATAAAGAAGATTCAAAGAGAGTGAGATGCCAGCTCCTTTCATTCAGTCAGTAGCTTCAATCATTTCTGGACGTTTTTCAATGGCAAAAATCAATGAATATTGTAAATGCACAAACAGTAATTTCTCCTCATTGCAAGGTGCAATTCTGAAATTTTTTGCTTTTTCCTGCTCCTCTTAGCATGATAAAGAAGATTCAAAGAGAGTGAGATGCCAGCTCCTTTCATTCAGTCAGTAGCTTCAATCATTTCTGGACGTTTTTCAATGGCAAAAATCAATGAATATTGTAAATGCACAAACAGTAATTTCTCCGCATTGCAAGGTGCAATTCTGAAATTTTTTGCTTTTTCCTGCTCCTCTTAGCATGATAAAGAAGATTCAAAGAGAGTGAGATGCCAGCTCCTTTCATTCAGTCAGTAGCTTCAAACATTTCTGGTATATGAATAACATGATGTTTTTCAATGGCAAAAATCAATGAATATTGTAAATGCACAAACAGTAATTTCTCCGCATTGAAAGGTGCAATTCTGAAATTTTTTGCTTTTTCCTGCTCCTCTTAGCATGATAAAGAAGATTCAAAGAGAGTGAGATGCCAGCTCCTTTCATTCAGTCAGTAGCTTCAATCATTTCTGGACGTTTTTCAATGGCAAAAATCAATGAATATTGTAAATGCACAAACAGTAATTTCTCCGCATTGCAAGGTGCAATTCTGAAATTTTTCCTTTTTCCTGCTCCTCTTAGCATGATAAAGAAGATTCAAAGAGAGTGAGATGCCAGCTCCTTTCATTCAGTCAGTAGCTTCAATCATTTCTGGACGTTTTTCAATGGCAAAAATCAATGAATATTGTAAATGCACAAACAGTAATTTCTCCGCATTGCAAGATGCAATTCTGAAATTTTTTGCCTTTTCCTGCTCCTTTTAGCATGATAAAGAAGATTCAAAGAGAGTGAGATGCCAGCTCCTTTCATTCAGTCAGTAGCTTCAATCATTTCTGGACGTTTTTCAATGGCAAAAATCAATGAATATTGTAAATGCACAAACAGTAATTTCTCCGCATTGCAAGGTGCAATTCTGAAATTTTTTGCTTTTTCCTGCTCCTCTTAGCATGATAAAGAAGATTCAAAGAGAGTGAGATGCCAGCTCCTTTCATTCAGTCAGTAGCTTCAAACATTTCTGGTATATGAATAACATGATGTTTTTCAATGGCAAAAATCAATGAATATTGTAAATGCACAAACAGTAATTTCTCCGCATTGCAAGGTGCAATTCTGAAATTTTTTGCTTTTTCCTGCTCCTCTTAGCATGATAAAGAAGATTCAAAGAGAGTGAGATGCCAGCTCCTTTCATTCAGTCAGTAGCTTCAAACATTTCTGGTATATGAATAACATGTTTTTCAATGGCAAAAATCAATGAATATTGTAAATGCACAAACAGTAATTTCTCCGCATTGCAAGGTGCAATTCTGAAATTTTTTGCTTTTTCCTGCTCCTCTTAGCATGATAAAGAAGATTCAAAGAGAGTGAGATGCCAGCTCCTTTCATTCAGTCAGTAGCTTCAATCACTTCTGGACGTTTTTCAATGGCAAAAATCAATGAATATTGTAAATGCACAAACAGTAATTTCTCCGCATTGCAAGGTGCAATTCTGAAATTTTTTGCTTTTTCCTGCTCCTCTTAGCATGATAAAGAAGATTCAAAGAGAGTGAGATGCCAGCTCCTTTCATTCAGTCAGTAGCTTCAAACATTTCTGGTATATGAATAACATGATGTTTTTCAATGGCAAAAATCAATGAATATTGTAAATGCACAAACAGTAATTTCTCCGCATTGCAAGGTGCAATTCTGAAATTTTTTGCTTTTTCCTGCTCCTCTTAGCATGATAAAGAAGATTCAAAGAGAGTGAGATGCCAGCTCCTTTCATTTAGTCAGTAGCTTCAAACATTTCTGGTATATGAATAACATGATGCTTTTCAATGGCAAAAATCAATGAATATTGTAAATGCACAAACAGTAATTTCTCCGCATTGCAAGGTGCAATTCTGAAATTTTTTGCTTTTTCCTGCTCCTCTTAGCATGATAAAGAAGATTCAAAGAGAGTGAGATGCCTTCTCCTTTCATTCAGTCAGTAGCTTCAAACATTTCTGGTATATGAATAACATGATGTTTTTCAATGGCAAAAATCAATGAATATTGTAAATGCACAAACAGTAATTTCTCCGCATTGCAAGGTGCAATTCTGAAATTTTTTGCTTTTTCCTGCTCCTCTTAGATTGATAAAGAAGATTCAAAGAGAGTGAGATGCCAGCTCCTTTCATTCAGTCAGTAGCTTCAATCATTTCTGGACGTTTTTCAATGTCAAAAATCAATGAATATTGTAAATGCACAAACAGTAATTTCTCCGCATTGCAAGGTGCAATTCTGAAATTTTTTGCTTTTTCCTGCTCCTCTTAGCATGATAAAGAAGATTCAAAGAGAGTGAGATGCCAAGCTCCTTTCATTTAGTCAGTAGCTTCAATCATTTCTGGTATATGAATAACATGATGTTTTTCAATGGCAAAAATCAATGAATATTGTAAATGCACAAACAGTAATTTCTCCGCATTGCAAGGTGCAATTCTGAAATTTTTTGCTTTTTCCTGCTCCTCTTAGCATGATAAAGAAGATTCAAAGAGAGTGAGATGCCAGCTCCTTTCATTCAGTCAGTAGCTTCAATCATTTCTGGACGTTTTTCAATGGCAAAAATCAATGAATATTGTAAATGCACAAACAGTAATTTCTCCGCATTGCAAGGTGCAATTCTGAAATTTTTTGCTTTTTCCTGCTCCTCTTAGCATGATAAAGAAGATTCAAAGAGTGAGATGCCAGCTCCTTTCATTCAGTCAGTAGCTTCAATCATTTCTGGTATATGAATAACATGATGTTTTCCAATGGCAAAAATCAATGAATATTGTAAATGCACAAACAGTAATTTCTCCGCATTGCAAGGTGCAATTCTGAAATTTTTTGCTTTTTCCTGCTCCTCTTAGCATGATAAAGAAAATTCAAAGAGAGTGAGATGCCAGCTCCTTTCATTCAGTCAGTAGCTTCAATCATTTCTGGACGTTTTTCAATGGCAAAAATCAATGAATATTGTAAATGCACAAACAGTAATTTCTCCGCATTGCAAGATGCAATTCTGAAATTTTTTGCTTTTTCCTGCTCCTCTTAGCATGATAAAGAAGATTCAAAGAGAGTGAGATGCCAGCTCCTTTCATTCAGTCAGTAGCTTCAATCATTTCTGGACGTTTTTCAATGGCAAAAATCAATGAATATTGTAAATGCACAAACAGTAATTTCTCCGCATTGCAAGGTGCAATTCTGATATTTTTTGCTTTTTCCTGCTCCTCTTAGCATGATAAAGAAGATTCAAAGAGAGTGAGATGCCAGCTCCTTTCATTCAGTCAGTAGCTTCAAACATTTCTGGTATATGAATAACATGATGTTTTTCAATGGCAAAAATCAATGAATATTGTAAATGCACAAACAGTAATTTCTCCGCATTGCAAGGTGCAATTCTGAAATTTTTTGCTTTTTCCTGCTCCTCTTAGCATGATAAAGAAGATTCAAAGAGAGTGAGATGCCAGCTCCTTTCATTCAGTCAGTAGCTTCAATCATTTCTGGACGTTTTTCAATGGCAAAAATCAATGAATATTGTAAATGCACAAACAGTAATTTCTTCGCATTGCAAGGTGCAATTCTGAAATTTTTTGCTTTTTCCTGCTCCTCTTAGCATGATAAAGAAGATTCAAAGAGAGTGAGATGACAGCTCCTTTCATTCAGTCAGTAGCTTCAATCATTTCTGGACGTTTTTCAATGGCAAAAATCAATGAATATTGTAAATGCACAAACAGTAATTTCTCCGCATTGCAAGGTGCAATTCTGAAATTTTTTGCTTTTTCCTGCTCCTCTTAGCATGATAAAGAAGATTCAAAGAGTGAGATGCCAGCTCCTTTCATTCAGTCAGTAGCTTCAATCATTTCTGGACGTTTTTCAATGGCAAAAATCAATGAATATTGTAAATGCACAAACAGTAATTTCTCCGCATTGCAAGGTGCAATTCTGAAATTTTTTGCTTTTTCCTGCTCCTCTTAGCATGATAAAGAAGATTCAAAGAGAGTGAGATGCCAGCTCCTTTCATTCAGTCAGTAGCTTCAATCATTTCTGGACGTTTTTCAATGGCAAAAATCAATGAATATTGTAAATGCACAAACAGTAATTTCTCCGCATTGCAAGGTGCAATTCTGAAATGTTTTGCTTTTTCCTGCTCCTCTTAGCATGATAAAAAAGATTCAAAGAGAGTGAGATGCCAGCTCCTTTCATTCAGTCAGTAGCTTCAAACATTTCTGGTATATGAATAACATGATGTTTTTCAATGGCAAAAATCAATGAATATTGTAAATGCACAAACAGTAATTTCTCCGCATTGCAAGGTGCAATTCTGAAATTTTTTGCTTTCTCCTGCTCCTCTTAGCATGATAAAGAAGATTCAAAGAGAGTGAGATGACAGCTCCTTTCATTCAGTCAGTAGCTTCAATCATTTCTGGACGTTTTTCAATGGCAAAAATCAATGAATATTGTAAATGCACAAACAGTAATTTCTCCGCATTGCAAGGTGCAATTCTGAAATTTTTTGCTTTTTCCTGCTCCTCTTAGCATGATAAAGAAGATTCAAAGAGAGTGAGATGCCAGCTCCTTTCATTCAGTCAGTAGCTTCAATCATTTCTGGACGTTTTTCAATGGCAAAAATCAATGAATATTGTAAATGCACAAACAGTAATTTCTCCGCATTGCAAGGTGCAATTCTGAAATTTTTTGCTTTTTCCTGCTCCTCTTAGCATGATAAAGAAGATTCAAAGAGAGTGAGATGCCAGCTCCTTTCATTCAGTCAGTAGCTTCAAACATTTCTGGTATATGAATAACATGATGTTTTTCAATGGCAAAAATCAATGAATATTGTAAATGCACAAACAGTAATTTCTCCGCATTGAAAGGTGCAATTCTGAAATTTTTTGCTTTTTCCTGCTCCTCTTAGCATGATAAAGAAGATTCAAAGAGAGTGAGATGCCAGCTCCTTTCATTCAGTCAGTAGCTTCAATCATTTCTGGACGTTTTTCAATGGCAAAAATCAATGAATATTGTAAATGCACAAACAGTAATTTCTCCGCATTGCAAGGTGCAATTCTGAAATTTTTTGCTTTTTCCTGCTCCTCTTAGCATGATAAAGAAGATTCAAAGAGAGTGAGATGCCAGCTCCTTTCATTCAGTCAGTAGCTTCAATCATTTCTGGACGTTTTTCAATGGCAAAAATCAATGAATATTGTAAATGCACAAACAGTAATTTCTCCGCATTGCAAGATGCAATTCTGAAATTTTTTGCCTTTTCCTGCTCCTTTTAGCATGATAAAGAAGATTCAAAGAGAGTGAGATGCCAGCTCCTTTCATTCAGTCAGTAGCTTCAATCATTTCTGGACGTTTTTCAATGGCAAAAATCAATGAATATTGTAAATGCACAAACAGTAATTTCTCCGCATTGCAAGGTGCAATTCTGAAATTTTTTGCTTTTTCCTGCTCCTCTTAGCATGATAAAGAAGATTCAAAGAGAGTGAGATGCCAGCTCCTTTCATTCAGTCAGTAGCTTCAAACATTTCTGGTATATGAATAACATGTTTTTCAATGGCAAAAATCAATGAATATTGTAAATGCACAAACAGTAATTTCTCCGCATTGCAAGGTGCAATTCTGAAATTTTTTGCTTTTTCCTGCTCCTCTTAGCATGATAAAGAAGATTCAAAGAGAGTGAGATGCCAGCTCCTTTCATTCAGTCAGTAGCTTCAATCACTTCTGGACGTTTTTCAATGGCAAAAATCAATGAATATTGTAAATGCACAAACAGTAATTTCTCCGCATTGCAAGGTGCAATTCTGAAATTTTTTGCTTTTTCCTGCTCCTCTTAGCATGATAAAGAAGATTCAAAGAGAGTGAGATGCCAGCTCCTTTCATTCAGTCAGTAGCTTCAAACATTTCTGGTATATGAATAACATGATGTTTTTCAATGGCAAAAATCAATGAATATTGTAAATGCACAAACAGTAATTTCTCCGCATTGCAAGGTGCAATTCTGAAATTTTTTGCTTTTTCCTGCTCCTCTTAGCATGATAAAGAAGATTCAAAGAGAGTGAGATGCCAGCTCCTTTCATTCAGTCAGTAGCTTCAATCATTTCTGGACGTTTTTCAATGGCAAAAATCAATGAATATTGTAAATGCACAAACAGTAATTTCTCCGCATTGCAAGGTGCAATTCTGAAATTTTTTGCTTTTTCCTGCTCCTCTTAGCATGATAAAGAAGATTCAGAGTGAGATGCCAGCTCCTTTCATTCAGTCAGTAGCTTCAAACATTTCTGGTATATGAATAACATGATGTTTTTCAATGGCAAAAATCAATGAATATTGTAAATGCACAAACAGTAATTTCTCCGCATTGCAAGGTGCAATTCTGAAATTTTTTGCTTTTTCCTGCTCCTCTTAGCATGATAAAGAAGATTCAAAGAGAGTGAGATGCCAGCTCCTTTCATTCAGTCAGTAGCTTCAAACATTTCTGGTATATGAATAACATGTTTTTCAATGGCAAAAGTCAATGAATATTGTAAATGCACAAACAGTAATTTCTCCGCATTGCAAGGTGCAATTCTGAAATTTTTTGCTTTTTCCTGCTCCTCTTAGCATGATAAAGAAGATTCAAAGAGAGTGAGATGCCAGCTCCTTTCATTCAGTCAGTAGCTTCAATCATTTCTGGACATTTTTCAATGGCAAAAATCAATGAATATTGTAAATGCACAAACATTAATTTCTCCGCATTGCAAGGTGCAATTCTAAAATTTTTTGCTTTTTCCTGCTCCTCTTAGCATGATAAAGAAGATTCAAAGAGAGTGAGATGCCAGCTCCTTTCATTCAGTCAGTAGCTTCAATCATTTCTGGACGTTTTTCAATGGCAAAAATCAATGAATATTGTAAATGCACAAACAGTAATTTCTCCGCATTGCAAGGTGCAATTCTGAAATTTTTTGCTTTTTCCTGCTCCTCTTAGCATGATAAAGAAGATTCAAAGAGTGAGATGCCAGCTCCTTTCATTCAGTCAGTAGCTTCAATCATTTCTGGTATATGAATAACATGATGTTTTCCAATGGCAAAAATCAATGAATATTGTAAATGCACAAACAGTAATTTCTCCGCATTGCAAGGTGCAATTCTGAAATTTTTTGCTTTTTCCTGCTCCTCTTAGCATGATAAAGAAAATTCAAAGAGAGTGAGATGCCAGCTCCTTTCATTCAGTCAGTAGCTTCAATCATTTCTGGACGTTTTTCAATGGCAAAAATCAATGAATATTGTAAATGCACAAACAGTAATTTCTCCGCATTGCAAGATGCAATTCTGAAATTTTTTGCTTTTTCCTGCTCCTCTTAGCATGATAAAGAAGATTCAAAGAGAGTGAGATGCCAGCTCCTTTCATTCAGTCAGTAGCTTCAATCATTTCTGGACGTTTTTCAATGGCAAAAATCAATGAATATTGTAAATGCACAAACAGTAATTTCTCCGCATTGCAAGGTGCAATTCTGATATTTTTTGCTTTTTCCTGCTCCTCTTAGCATGATAAAGAAGATTCAAAGAGAGTGAGATGCCAGCTCCTTTCATTCAGTCAGTAGCTTCAAACATTTCTGGTATATGAATAACATGATGTTTTTCAATGGCAAAAATCAATGAATATTGTAAATGCACAAACAGTAATTTCTCCGCATTGCAAGGTGCAATTCTGAAATTTTTTGCTTTTTCCTGCTCCTCTTAGCATGAT
Organism: Phyllobates terribilis; assembly: GCF_046119375.1. Taxonomy (NCBI): domain Eukaryota; kingdom Metazoa; phylum Chordata; class Amphibia; order Anura; family Dendrobatidae; genus Phyllobates; species Phyllobates terribilis. The sequence continues at coordinate 1,035,327 of NW_027362893.1, forward strand.
AAAGAAGATTCAAAGAGAGTGAGATGCCAGCTCCTTTCATTCAGTCAGTAGCTTCAATCATTTCTGGACGTTTTTCAATGGCAAAAATCAATGAATATTGTAAATGCACAAACAGTAATTTCTTCGCATTGCAAGGTGCAATTCTGAAATTTTTTGCTTTTTCCTGCTCCTCTTAGCATGATAAAGAAGATTCAAAGAGAGTGAGATGACAGCTCCTTTCATTCAGTCAGTAGCTTCAATCATTTCTGGACGTTTTTCAATGGCAAAAATCAATGAATATTGTAAATGCACAAACAGTAATTTCTCCGCATTGCAAGGTGCAATTCTGAAATTTTTTGCTTTTTCCTGCTCCTCTTAGCATGATAAAGAAGATTCAAAGAGTGAGATGCCAGCTCCTTTCATTCAGTCAGTAGCTTCAATCATTTCTGGACGTTTTTCAATGGCAAAAATCAATGAATATTGTAAATGCACAAACAGTAATTTCTCCGCATTGCAAGGTGCAATTCTGAAATTTTTTGCTTTTTCCTGCTCCTCTTAGCATGATAAAGAAGATTCAAAGAGAGTGAGATGCCAGCTCCTTTCATTCAGTCAGTAGCTTCAATCATTTCTGGACGTTTTTCAATGGCAAAAATCAATGAATATTGTAAATGCACAAACAGTAATTTCTCCGCATTGCAAGGTGCAATTCTGAAATGTTTTGCTTTTTCCTGCTCCTCTTAGCATGATAAAAAAGATTCAAAGAGAGTGAGATGCCAGCTCCTTTCATTCAGTCAGTAGCTTCAAACATTTCTGGTATATGAATAACATGATGTTTTTCAATGGCAAAAATCAATGAATATTGTAAATGCACAAACAGTAATTTCTCCGCATTGCAAGGTGCAATTCTGAAATTTTTTGCTTTCTCCTGCTCCTCTTAGCATGATAAAGAAGATTCAAAGAGAGTGAGATGACAGCTCCTTTCATTCAGTCAGTAGCTTCAATCATTTCTGGACGTTTTTCAATGGCAAAAATCAATGAATATTGTAAATGCACAAACAGTAATTTCTCCGCATTGCAAGGTGCAATTCTGAAATTTTTTGCTTTTTCCTGCTCCTCTTAGCATGATAAAGAAGATTCAAAGAGAGTGAGATGCCAGCTCCTTTCATTCAGTCAGTAGCTTCAATCATTTCTGGACGTTTTTCAATGGCAAAAATCAATGAATATTGTAAATGCACAAACAGTAATTTCTCCGCATTGCAAGGTGCAATTCTGAAATTTTTTGCTTTTTCCTGCTCCTCTTAGCATGATAAAGAAGATTCAAAGAGAGTGAGATGCCAGCTCCTTTCATTCAGTCAGTAGCTTCAAACATTTCTGGTATATGAATAACATGATGTTTTTCAATGGCAAAAATCAATGAATATTGTAAATGCACAAACAGTAATTTCTCCGCATTGAAAGGTGCAATTCTGAAATTTTTTGCTTTTTCCTGCTCCTCTTAGCATGATAAAGAAGATTCAAAGAGAGTGAGATGCCAGCTCCTTTCATTCAGTCAGTAGCTTCAATCATTTCTGGACGTTTTTCAATGGCAAAAATCAATGAATATTGTAAATGCACAAACAGTAATTTCTCCGCATTGCAAGGTGCAATTCTGAAATTTTTTGCTTTTTCCTGCTCCTCTTAGCATGATAAAGAAGATTCAAAGAGAGTGAGATGCCAGCTCCTTTCATTCAGTCAGTAGCTTCAATCATTTCTGGACGTTTTTCAATGGCAAAAATCAATGAATATTGTAAATGCACAAACAGTAATTTCTCCGCATTGCAAGATGCAATTCTGAAATTTTTTGCCTTTTCCTGCTCCTTTTAGCATGATAAAGAAGATTCAAAGAGAGTGAGATGCCAGCTCCTTTCATTCAGTCAGTAGCTTCAATCATTTCTGGACGTTTTTCAATGGCAAAAATCAATGAATATTGTAAATGCACAAACAGTAATTTCTCCGCATTGCAAGGTGCAATTCTGAAATTTTTTGCTTTTTCCTGCTCCTCTTAGCATGATAAAGAAGATTCAAAGAGAGTGAGATGCCAGCTCCTTTCATTCAGTCAGTAGCTTCAAACATTTCTGGTATATGAATAACATGTTTTTCAATGGCAAAAATCAATGAATATTGTAAATGCACAAACAGTAATTTCTCCGCATTGCAAGGTGCAATTCTGAAATTTTTTGCTTTTTCCTGCTCCTCTTAGCATGATAAAGAAGATTCAAAGAGAGTGAGATGCCAGCTCCTTTCATTCAGTCAGTAGCTTCAATCACTTCTGGACGTTTTTCAATGGCAAAAATCAATGAATATTGTAAATGCACAAACAGTAATTTCTCCGCATTGCAAGGTGCAATTCTGAAATTTTTTGCTTTTTCCTGCTCCTCTTAGCATGATAAAGAAGATTCAAAGAGAGTGAGATGCCAGCTCCTTTCATTCAGTCAGTAGCTTCAAACATTTCTGGTATATGAATAACATGATGTTTTTCAATGGCAAAAATCAATGAATATTGTAAATGCACAAACAGTAATTTCTCCGCATTGCAAGGTGCAATTCTGAAATTTTTTGCTTTTTCCTGCTCCTCTTAGCATGATAAAGAAGATTCAAAGAGAGTGAGATGCCAGCTCCTTTCATTCAGTCAGTAGCTTCAATCATTTCTGGACGTTTTTCAATGGCAAAAATCAATGAATATTGTAAATGCACAAACAGTAATTTCTCCGCATTGCAAGGTGCAATTCTGAAATTTTTTGCTTTTTCCTGCTCCTCTTAGCATGATAAAGAAGATTCAGAGTGAGATGCCAGCTCCTTTCATTCAGTCAGTAGCTTCAAACATTTCTGGTATATGAATAACATGATGTTTTTCAATGGCAAAAATCAATGAATATTGTAAATGCACAAACAGTAATTTCTCCGCATTGCAAGGTGCAATTCTGAAATTTTTTGCTTTTTCCTGCTCCTCTTAGCATGATAAACAAGATTCAAAGAGAGTGAGATGCCAGCTCCTTTCATTCAGTCAGTAGCTTCAAACATTTCTGGTATATGAATAACATGTTTTTCAATGGCAAAAGTCAATGAATATTGTAAATGCACAAACAGTAATTTCTCCGCATTGCAAGGTGCAATTCTGAAATTTTTTGCTTTTTCCTGCTCCTCTTAGCATGATAAAGAAGATTCAAAGAGAGTGAGATGCCAGCTCCTTTCATTCAGTCAGTAGCTTCAATCATTTCTGGACATTTTTCAATGGCAAAAATCAATGAATATTGTAAATGCACAAACATTAATTTCTCCGCATTGCAAGGTGCAATTCTAAAATTTTTTGCTTTTTCCTGCTCCTCTTAGCATGATAAAGAAGATTCAAAGAGAGTGAGATGCCAGCTCCTTTCATTCAGTCAGTAGCTTCAAACATTTCTGGTATATGAATAACATGATGTTTTTCAATGGCAAAAATCAATGAATATTGTAAATGCACAAACAGTAATTTCTCCGCATTGCAAGGTGCAATTCTGAAATTTTTTGCTTTTTCCTGCTCCTCTTAGCATGATAAAGAAGATTCAAAGAGAGTGAGATGCCAGAACCTTTCATTCAGTCAGTAGGTTCAATCATTTCTGGACGTTTTTCAATGGCAAAAATCAATGAATATTGTAAATGCACAAACAGTAATTTCTCCGCATTGCAAGGTGCAATTCTGAAATTTTTTGCTTTTTCCTGCTCCTCTTAGCATGATAAAGAAGATTCAAAGAGAGTGAGATGCCAGCTCCTTTCATTTAGTCAGTAGCTTCAATCATTTCTGGTATATGAATAACATGATGTTTTTCAATGGCAAAAATCAATGAATATTGTAAATGCACAAACAGTAATTTCTCCGCATTGCAAGGTGCAATTCTGAAATTTTTTGCTTTTTCCTGCTCCACTTAGCATGATAAAGAAGATTCAAAGAGAGTGAGATGCCAGCTCCTTTCATTCAGTCAGTAGCTTCAATCATTTCTGGACGTTTTTCAATGGCAAAAATCAATGAATATTGTAAATGCACAAACAGTAATTTCTCCGCATTGCAAGGTGCAATTCTGAAATTTTTTGCTTTTTCCTGCTCCTCTTAGCATGATAAAGAAGATTCAAAGAGTGAGATGCCAGCTCCTTTCATTCAGTCAGTAGCTTCAATCATTTCTGGACGATTTTCAATGGCAAAAATCTATGAATATTGTAAATGCACAAACAGTAATTTCTCCGCATTGCAAGGTGCAATTCTGAAATTTTTTGCTTTTTCCTGCTCCTCTTAGCATGATAAAGAAGATTCAAAGAGAGTGAGATGCCAGCTCCTTTCATTCAGTCAGTAGCTTCAATCATTTCTGGACGTTTTTCAATGGCAAAAATCAATGAATATTGTAAATGCACAAACAGTAATTTCTCCGCATTGCAAGGTGCAATTCTGAAATTTTTTGCTTTTTCCTGCTCCTCTTAGCATGATAAAGAAGATTCAAAGAGAGTGAGAAGCCAGCTCCTTTCATTCAGTCAGTAGCTTCAAACATTTCTGGTATATGAATAACATGATGTTTTTCAATGGCAAAAATCAATGAATATTGTAAATGCACAAACAGTAATTTCTCCGCATTGCAAGGTGCAATTCTGAAATTTTTTGCTTTCTCCTGCTCCTCTTAGCATGATAAAGAAGATTCAAAGAGAGTGAGATGCCAGCTCCTTTTATTCAGTCAGTAGCTTCAATCATTTCTGGACGTTTTTCAATGGCAAAAATCAATGAATATTGTAAATGCACAAACAGTAATTTCTCCGCATTGCAAGGTGCAATTCTGAAATTTTTTGCTTTTTCCTGCTCCTCTTAGCATGATAAAGAAGATTCAAAGAGAGTGAGATGCCAGCTCCTTTCATTCAGTCAGTAGCTTCAATCATTTCTGGACGTTTTTCAATGGCAAAAATCAATGAATATTGTAAATGCACAAACAGTAATTTCTCCGCATTGCAAGGTGCAATTCTGAAATTTTTTGCTTTTTCCTGCTCCTCTTAGCATGGTAAAGAAGATTCAAAGAGAGTGAGATGCCAGCTCCTTTCATTCAGTCAGTAGCTTCAATCATTTCTGGACGTTTTTCAATGGCAAAAATCAATGAATATTGTAAATGCACAAACAGTAATTTCTCCGCATTGCAAGGTGCAATTCTGAAATTTTTTGCTTTTTCCTGCTCCTCTTAGCATGATAAAGAAGTTTCAAAGAGAGTGAGATGCCAGATCCTTTCATTCAGTCAGTAGCTTCAATCATTTCTGGACGTTTTTCAATGGCAAAAATCAATGAATATTGTAAATGCACAAACAGTAATTTCTCCGCATTGCAAGGTGCAATTCTGAAATTTTTTGCTTTTTCCTGCTCCTCTTAGCATGATAAAGAAGATTCAAAGAGAGTGAGATGCCAGCTCCTTTCATTCAGTCAGTAGCTTCAATCATTTCTGGTGGTTTTTCAATGGCAAAAATCAATGAATATTGTAAATGCACAAACAGTAATTTCTCCGCATTGCAAGATGCAATTCTGAAATTTTTTGCTTTTTCCTGCTCCTCTTAGCAAGATAAAGAAGATTCAAAGAGAGTGAGATGCCAGCTCCTTTCATTCAGTCAGTAGCTTCAATCATTTCTGGACGTTTTTCAATGGCAAAAATCAATGAATATTGTAAATGCACAAACAGTAATTTCTCCGCATTGCAAGGTGCAATTCTGAAATTTTTTGCTTTTTCCTGCTCCTCTTAGCATGATAAAGAAGATTCAAAGAGAGTGAGATGCCAGCTCCTTTCATTCAGTCAGTAGCTTCAATCATTTCTGGACGTTTTTCAATGGCAAAAATCAATGAATATTGTAAATGCACAAACAGTAATTTCTCCGCATTGCAAGGTGCAATTCTGAAATTTTTTGTTTTTTCCTGCTCCTCTTAGCATGATAAAGAAGATTCAAAGAGAGTGAGATGCCAGCTCCTTTCATTCAGTCAGTAGCTTCAAACATTTCTGGTATATGAATAACATGATGTTTTTCAATGGCAAAAATCAATGAATATTGTAAATGCACAAACAGTAATTTCTCCGCATTGCAAGGTGCAATTCTGAAATTTTTTGCTTTTTCCTGCTCCTCTTAGCATGATAAAGAAGATTCAAAGAGAGTGAGATGCCAGCTACTTTCATTCAGTCAGTAGCTTCAAACATTTCTGGTATATGAATAACATGTTTTTCAATGGCAAAAATCAATGAATATTGTAAATGCACAAACAGTAATTTCTCCGCATTGCAAGGTGCAATTCTGAAATTTTTTGCTTTTTCCTGCTCCTCTTAGCATGATAAAGAAGATTCAAAGAGAGATGCCAGCTCCTTTCATTCAGACAGTAGCTTCAATCATTTCTGGACGTTTTTCAATGGCAAAAATCAATGAATATTGTAAATGCACAAACAGTAATTTCTCCGCATTGCAAGGTGCAATTCTGAAATTTTTTGCTTTTTCCTGCTCCTCTTAGCATGATAAAGAAGATTCAAAGAGAGTGAGATGCCAGCTCCTTTCATTCAGTCAGTAGCTTCAAACATTTCTGGTATATGAATAACATGATGTTTTTCAATGGCAAAAATCAATGAATATTGTAAATGCACAAACAGTAATTTCTCCGCATTGCAAGGTGCAATTCTGAAATTTTTTGCTTTTTCCTGCTCCTCTTAGCATGATAAAGAAGATTCAAAGAGAGTGAGATGCCAGCTCCTTTCATTCAGTCAGTAGCTTCAAACATTTCTGGTATATGAATAACATGTTTTTCAATGGCAAAAGTCAATGAATATTGTAAATGCACAAACAGTAATTTCTCCGCATTGCAAGGTGCAATTCTGAAATTTTTTGCTTTTTCCTGCTCCTCTTAGCATGATAAAGAAGATTCAAAGAGAGTGAGATGCCAGCTCCTTTCATTCAGTCAGTAGCTTCAATCATTTCTGGACATTTTTCAATGGCAAAAATCAATGAATATTGTAAATGCACAAACAGTAATTTCTCCGCATTGCAAGGTGCAATTCTGAAATTTTTTGCTTTTTCCTGCTCCTCTTAGCATGATAAAGAAGATTCAAAGAGAGTGAGATGCCAGCTCCTTTCATTCAGTCAGTAGCTTCAAACATTTCTGGTATATGAATAACATGATGCTTTTCAATGGCAAAAATCAATGAATATTGTAAATGCACAAACAGTAATTTCTCCGCATTGCAAGGTGCAATTCTGAAATTTTTTGCTTTTTCCTGCTCCTCTTAGCATGATAAAGAAGATTCAAAGAGAGTGAGATGCCTGCTCCTTTCATTCAGTCAGTAGCTTCAAACATTTCTGGTATATGAATAACATGATGTTTTTCAATGGCAAAAATCAATGAATATTGTAAATGCACAAACAGTAATTTCTCCACATTGCAAGGTGCAATTCTGAAATTTTTTGCTTTTTCCTGCTCCTCTTCGCATGATAAAGAAGATTCAAAGAGAGTGAGATGCCAGCTCCTTTCATTCAGTCAGTAGCTTCAATCATTTCTGGACGTTTTTCAATGTCAAAAATCAATGAATATTGTAAATGCACAAACAGTAATTTCTCCGCATTGCAAGGTGCAATTCTGAAATTTTTTGATTTTTCCTGCTCCTCTTAGCATGATAAAGAAGATTCAAAGAGAGTGAGATGCCAAGCTCCTTTCATTTAGTCAGTAGCTTCAATCATTTCTGGTATATGAATAACATGATGTTTTTCAATGGCAAAAATCAATGAATATTGTAAATGCACAAACAGTAATTTCTCCGCATTGCAAGGTGCAATTCTGAAATTTTTTGCTTTTTCCTGCTCCTCTTAGCATGATAAAGAAGATTCAAAGAGAGTGAGATGCCAGCTCCTTTCATTCAGTCAGTAGCTTCAAACATTTCTGGTATATGAATAACATGTTTTTCAATGGCAAAAGTCAATGAATATTGTAAATGCACAAACAGTAATTTCTCCGCATTGCAAGGTGCAATTCTGAAATTTTTTGCTTTTTCCTGCTCCTCTTAGCATGATAAAGAAGATTCAAAGAGAGTGAGATGCCAGCTCCTTTCATTCAGTCAGTAGCTTCAATCATTTCTGGACATTTTTCAATGGCAAAAATCAATGAATATTGTAAATGCACAAACAGTAATTTCTCCGCATTGCAAGGTGCAATTCTGAAATTTTTTGCTTTTTCCTGCTCCTCTTAGCATGATAAAGAAGATTCAAAGAGAGTGAGATGCCAGCTCCTTTCATTCAGTCAGTAGCTTCAAACATTTCTGGTATATGAATAACATGATGCTTTTCAATGGCAAAAATCAATGAATATTGTAAATGCACAAACAGTAATTTCTCCGCATTGCAAGGTGCAATTCTGAAATTTTTTGCTTTTTCCTGCTCCTCTTAGCATGATAAAGAAGATTCAAAGAGAGTGAGATGCCTGCTCCTTTCATTCAGTCAGTAGCTTCAAACATTTCTGGTATATGAATAACATGATGTTTTTCAATGGCAAAAATCAATGAATATTGTAAATGCACAAACAGTAATTTCTCCACATTGCAAGGTGCAATTCTGAAATTTTTTGCTTTTTCCTGCTCCTCTTCGCATGATAAAGAAGATTCAAAGAGAGTGAGATGCCAGCTCCTTTCATTCAGTCAGTAGCTTCAATCATTTCTGGACGTTTTTCAATGTCAAAAATCAATGAATATTGTAAATGCACAAACAGTAATTTCTCCGCATTGCAAGGTGCAATTCTGAAATTTTTTGCTTTTTCCTGCTCCTCTTAGCATGATAAAGAAGATTCAAAGAGAGTGAGATGCCAAGCTCCTTTCATTTAGTCAGTAGCTTCAATCATTTCTGGTATATGAATAACATGATGTTTTTCAATGGCAAAAATCAATGAATATTGTAAATGCACAAACAGTAATTTCTCCGCATTGCAAGGTGCAATTCTGAAATTTTTTGCTTTTTCCTGCTCCTCTTAGCATGATAAAGAAGATTCAACGAGAGTGAGATGCCAGCTCCTTTCATTCAGTCAGTAGCTTCAATCATTTCTGGACGTTTTTCAATGGCAAAAATCAATGAATATTGTAAATGCACAAACAGTAATTTCTCCGCATTGCAAGATGCAATTCTGAAATTTTTTGCTTTTTCCTGCTCCTCTTAGCATGATAAAGAAGATTCAAAGAGTGAGATGCCAGCTCCTTTCATTCAGTCAGTAGCTTCAATCATTTCTGGACGATTTTCAATGGCAAAAATCTATGAATATTGTAAATGCACAAACAGTAATTTCTCCGCATTGCAAGGTGCAATTCTGAAATTTTTTGCTTTTACCTGCTCCTCTTAGCATGATAAAGAAGATTCAAAGAGAGTGAGATGCCAGCTCCTTTCATTCAGTCAGTAGCTTCAATCATTTCTGGACGTTTTTCAATGGCAAAAATCAATGAATATTGTAAATGCACAAACAGTAATTTCTCCGCATTGCAAGGTGCAATTCTGAAATTTTTTGCTTTTTCCTGCTCCTCTTAGCATGATAAAGAAGATTCAAAGAGAGTGAGATGCCAGCTCCTTTCACTCAGTCAGTAGCTTCAAACATTTCTGGTATATGAATAACATGATGTTTTTCAATGGCAAAAATCAATGAATATTGTAAATGCACAAACAGTAATTTCTCCGCATTGCAAGGTGCAATTCTGAAATTTTTTGCTTTTTCCTGCTCCTCTTAGCATGATAAAGAAGATTCAAAGAGAGTGAGATGCCAGCTCCTTTCATTCAGTCAGTAGCTTCAATCATTTCTGGACGTTTTTCAATGGCAAAAATCAATGAATATTGTAAATGCACAAACAGTAATTTCTCCGCATTGCAAGGTGTAATTCTGAAATTTTTTGCTTTTTCCTGCTCCTCTTAGCATGATAAAGAAGATTCAAAGAGAGTGAGATGCCAGCTCCTTTCATTCAGTCAGTAGCTTCAATCATTTCTGGACGTTTTTCAATGGCAAAAATCAATGAATATTGTAAATGCACAAACAGTAATTTCTCCGCATTGCAAGGTGCAATTCTGAAATTTTTTGCTTTTTCCTGCTCCTCTTAGCATGATAAAGAAGATTCAAAGAGTGAGATGCCAGCTCCTTTCATTCAGTCAGTAGCTTCAATCATTTCTGGACGATTTTCAATGGCAAAAATCTATGAATATTGTAAATGCACAAACAGTAATTTCTCCGCATTGCAAGGTGCAATTCTGAAATTTTTTGCTTTTTCCTGCTCCTCTTAGCATGATAAAGAAGATTCAAAGAGAGTGAGATGCCAGCTCCTTTCATTCAGTCAGTAGCTTCAATCATTTCTGGACGTTTTTCAATGGCAAAAATCAATGAATATTGTAAATGCACAAACAGTAATTTCTCCGCATTGCAAGGTGCAATTCTGAAATTTTTTGCTTTTTCCTGCTCCTCTTAGCATGATAAAGAAGATTCAAAGAGATTGAGAAGCCAGCTCCTTTCATTCAGTCAGTAGCTTCAAACATTTCTGGTATATGAATAACATGATGTTTTTCAATGGCAAAAATCAATGAATATTGTAAATGCACAAACAGTAATTTCTCCGCATTGCAAGGTGCAATTCTGAAATTTTTTGCTTTTTCCTGCTCCTCTTAGCATGATAAAGAAGATTCAAAGAGAGTGAGATGCCAGCTCCTTTCATTCAGTCAGTAGCTTCAATCATTTCTGGACGTTTTTCAATGGCAAAAATCAATGAATATTGTAAATGCACAAACAGTAATTTCTCCGCATTGCAAGATGCAATTCTGAAATTTTTTGCTTTTTCCTGCTCCTCTTAGCATGATAAAGAAGATTCAAAGAGAGTGAGATGCCAGCTCCTTTCATTCAGTCAGTAGCTTCAATCATTTCTGGACGTTTTTCAATGGCAAAAATCAATGAATATTGTAAATGCACAAACAGTAATTTCTCCGCATTGCAAGGTGCAATTCTGAAATTTTTTGCTTTTTCCTGCTCCTCTTAGCATGATAAAGAAGATTCAAAGAGAGTGAGATGCCAGCTCCTTTCATTCAGTCAGTAGCTTCAAACATTTCTGGTATATGAATAACATGATGTTTTTCAATGGCAAAAATCAATGAATATTGTAAATGCACAAACAGTAATTTCTCCGCATTGCAAGGTGCAATTCTGAAATTTTTTGCTTTTTCCTGCTCCTCTTAGCATGATAAAGAAGATTCAATGAGAGTGAGATGCCAGCTCCTTTCATTCAGTCAGTAGCTTCAATCATTTCTGGACGTTTTTCAATGGCAAAAATCAATGAATATTGTAAATGCACAAACAGTAATTTCTCCGCATTGCAAGGTGCAATTCTGAAATTTTTTGCTTTTTCCTGCTCCTCTTAGCATGATAAAGAAGATTCAAAGAGAGTGAGATGCCAAGCTCCTTTCATTTAGTCAGTAGCTTCAATCATTTCTGGTATATGAATAACATGATGTTTTTCAATGGCAAAAATCAATGAATATTGTAAATGCACAAACAGTAATTTCTCCGCATTGCAAGGTGCAATTCTGAAATTTTTTGCTTTTTCCTGCTCCTCTTAGCATGATAAAGAAGATTCAAAGAGAGTGAGATGCCAGCTCCTTTCATTCAGTCAGTAGCTTCAATCATTTCTGGACGTTTTTCAATGGCAAAAATCAATGAATATTGTAAATGCACAAACAGTAATTTCTCCGCATTGCAAGATGCAATTCTGAAATTTTTTGCTTTTTCCTGCTCCTCTTAGCATGATAAAGAAGATTCAAAGAGTGAGATGCCAGCTCCTTTCATTCAGTCAGTAGCTTCAATCATTTCTGGACGATTTTCAATGGCAAAAATCTATGAATATTGTAAATGCACAAACAGTAATTTCTCCGCATTGCAAGGTGCAATTCTGAAATTTTTTGCTTTTTCCTGCTCCTCTTAGCATGATAAAGAAGATTCAAAGAGAGTGAGATGCCAGCTCCTTTCATTCAGTCAGTAGCTTCAATCATTTCTGGACGTTTTTCAATGGCAAAAATCAATGAATATTGTAAATGCACAAACAGTAATTTCTCCGCATTGCAAGGTGCAATTCTGAAATTTTTTGCTTTTTCCTGCTCCTCTTAGCATGATAAAGAAGATTCAAAGAGAGTGAGATGCCAGCTCCTTTCATTCAGTCAGTAGCTTCAAACATTTCTGGTATATGAATAACATGATGTTTTTCAATGGCAAAAATCAATGAATATTGTAAATGCACAAACAGTAATTTCTCCGCATTGCAAGGTGCAATTCTGAAATTTTTTGCTTTTTCCTGCTCCTCTTAGCATGATAAAGAAGATTCAAAGAGAGTGAGATGCCAGCTCCTTTCATTCAGTCAGTAGCTTCAATCATTTCTGGACGTTTTTCAATGGCAAAAATCAATGAATATTGTAAATGCACAAACAGTAATTTCTCCGCATTGCAAGGTGTAATTCTGAAATTTTTTGCTTTTTCCTGCTCCTCTTAGCATGATAAAGAAGATTCAAAGAGAGTGAGATGCCAGCTCCTTTCATTCAGTCAGTAGCTTCAATCATTTCTGGACGTTTTTCAATGGCAAAAATCAATGAATATTGTAAATGCACAAACAGTAATTTCTCCGCATTGCAAGGTGCAATTCTGAAATTTTTTGCTTTTTCCTGCTCCTCTTAGCATGATAAAGAAGATTCAAAGAGTGAGATGCCAGCTCCTTTCATTCAGTCAGTAGCTTCAATCATTTCTGGACGATTTTCAATGGCAAAAATCTATGAATATTGTAAATGCACAAACAGTAATTTCTCCGCATTGCAAGGTGCAATTCTGAAATTTTTTGCTTTTTCCTGCTCCTCTTAGCATGATAAAGAAGATTCAAAGAGAGTGAGATGCCAGCTCCTTTCATTCAGTCAGTAGCTTCAATCATTTCTGGACGTTTTTCAATGGCAAAAATCAATGAATATTGTAAATGCACAAACAGTAATTTCTCCGCATTGCAAGGTGCAATTCTGAAATTTTTTGCTTTTTCCTGCTCCTCTTAGCATGATAAAGAAGATTCAAAGAGAGTGAGAAGCCAGCTCCTTTCATTCAGTCAGTAGCTTCAAACATTTCTGGTATAAGAATAACATGATGTTTTTCAATGGCAAAAATCAATGAATATTGTAAATGCACAAACAGTAATTTCTCCGCATTGCAAGGTGCAATTCTGAAATTTTTTGCTTTTTCCTGCTCCTCTTAGCATGATAAAGAAGATTCAAAGAGAGTGAGATGCCAGCTCCTTTCATTCAGTCAGTAGCTTCAATCATTTCTGGACGTTTTTCAATGGCAAAAATCAATGAATATTGTAAATGCACAAACAGTAATTTCTCCGCATTGCAAGATGCAATTCTGAAATTTTTTGCTTTTTCCTGCTCCTCTTAGCATGATAAAGAAGATTCAAAGAGAGTGAGATGCCAGCTCCTTTCATTCAGTCAGTAGCTTCAATCATTTCTGGACGTTTTTCAATGGCAAAAATCAATGAATATTGTAAATGCACAAACAGTAATTTCTCCGCATTGCAAGGTGCAATTCTGAAATTTTTTGCTTTTTCCTGCTCCTCTTAGCATGATAAAGAATATTCAAAGAGAGTGAGATGCCAGCTCCTTTCATTCAGTCAGTAGCTTCAAACATTTCTGGTATATGAATAACATGATGTTTTTCAATGGCAAAAATCAATGAATATTGTAAATGCACAAACAGTAATTTCTCCGCATTGCAAGGTGCAATTCTGAAATTTTTTGCTTTTTCCTGCTCCTCTTAGCATGATAAAGAAGATTCAATGAGAGTGAGATGCCAGCTCCTTTCATTCAGTCAGTAGCTTCAATCATTTCTGGACGTTTTTCAATGGCAAAAATCAATGAATATTGTAAATGCACAAACAGTAATTTCTCCGCATTGCAAGGTGTAATTCTGAAATTTTTTGCTTTTTCCTGCTCCTCTTAGCATGATAAAGAAGATTCAAAGAGAGTGAGATGCCAGCTCCTTTCATTCAGTCAGTAGCTTCAAACATTTCTGGTGTATGAATAACATGATGTTTTTCAATGGCAAAAATCAATGAATATTGTAAATGCACAAACAGTAATTTCTCCGCATTGCAAGGTGCAATTCTGAAATTTTTTGCTTTTTCCTGCTCCTCTTAGCATGATAAAGAAGATTCAAAGAGAGTGAGATGCCAGCTCCTTTCATTCAGTCAGTAGCTTCAATCATTTCTGGACGTTTTTCAATGGCAAAAATCAATGAATATTGTAAATGCACAAACAGTAATTTCTCCGCATTGCAAGGTGCAATTCTGAAATTTTTTGCTTTTTCCTGCTCCTCTTAGCATGATAAAGAAGATTCAAAGAGAGTGAGATGCCAGCTCCTTTCATTCAGTCAGTAGCTTCAATTATTTCTGGTATATGAATAACATGATGTTTTTCAATGGCAAAAATCAATGAATATTGTAAATGCACAAACAGTAATTTCTCCGCATTGCAAGGTGCAATTCTGAAATTTTTTGCTTTTTCCTGCTCCTCTTAGCATGATAAAGAAGATTCAAAGAGAGTGAGATGCCAGCTCCTTTCATTCAGTCAGTAGCTTCAATCATTTCTGGACGTTTTTCAATGGCAAAAATCAATGAATATTGTAAATGCACAAACAGTAATTTCTCCGCATTGCAAGATGCAATTCTGAAATTTTTTGCTTTTTCCTGCTCCTCTTAGCATGAGAAAGAAGATTCAAAGAGAGTGAGATGCCAGCTCCTTTCATTCAGTCAGTAGCTTCAATCATTTCTGGACGTTTTTCAATGGCAAAAATCAATGAATATTGTAAATGCACAAACAGTAATTTCTCCGCATTGCAAGGTGCAATTCTGAAATTTTTTGCTTTTTCCTGCTCCTCTTAGCATGATAAAGAAGATTCAAAGAGAGTGAGATGCCAGCTCCTTTCATTCAGTCAGTAGCTTCAAACATTTCTGGTATATGAATAACATGATGTTTTTCAATGGCAAAAATCAATGAATATTGTAAATGCACAAACAGTAATTTCTCCGCATTGCAAGGTGCAATTCTGAAATTTTTTGCTTTTTCCTGCTCCTCTTAGCATGATAAAGAAGATTCAAAGAGAGTGAGATGCCAGCTCCTTTCATTCAGTCAGTAGCTTCAATCATTTCTGGACGTTTTTCAATGGCAAAAATCAATGAATATTGTAAATGCACAAACAGTAATTTCTCCGCATTGCAAGGTGTAATTCTGAAATTTTTTGCTTTTTCCTGCTCCTCTTAGCATGATAAAGAAGATTCAAAGAGAGTGAGATGCCAGCTCCTTTCATTCAGTCAGTAGCTTCAAACATTTCTGGTGTATGAATAACATGATGTTTTTCAATGGCAAAAATCAATGAATATTGTAAATGCACAAACAGTAATTTCTCCGCATTGCAAGGTGCAATTCTGAAATTTTTTGCTTTTTCCTGATCCTCTTAGCATGATAAAGAAGATTCAAAGAGAGTGAGATGCCAGCTCCTTTCATTCAGTCAGTAGCTTCAATCATTTCTGGATGTTTTTCAATGGCAAAAATCAATGAATATTGTAAATGCACAAACAGTAATTTCTCCGCATTGCAAGGTGCAATTCTGAAATTTTTTGCTTTTTCCTGCTCCTCTTAGCATGATAAAGAAGATTCAAAGAGAGTGAGATGCCAGCTCCTTTCATTCAGTCAGTAGCTTCAATCATTTCTGGTATATGAATAACATGATGTTTTTCAATGGCAAAAATCAATGAATATTGTAAATGCACAAACAGTAATTTCTCCGCATTGCAAGGTGCAATTCTGAAATTTTTTGCTTTTTCCTGCTCCTCTTAGCATGATAAAGAAGATTCAAAGAGAGTGAGATGCCAGCTCCTTTCATTCAGTCAGTAGCTTCAATCATTTCTGGTATATGAATAACATGATGTTTTTCAATGGCAAAAATCAATGAATATTGTAAATGCACAAACAGTAATTTCTCCGCATTGCAAGGTGCAATTCTGAAATTTTTTGCTTTTTCCTGCTCCTCTTAGCATGATAAAGAAGATTCAAAGAGAGTGAGATGCCATCTCCTTTCATTCAGTCAGTAGCTTCAAACATTTCTGGTATATGAATAACATGATGTTTTTCAATGGCAAAAATCAATGAATATTGTAAATGCACAAACAGTAATTTCTCCGCATTGCAAGGTGCAATTCTGAAACTTTTTGCTTTTTCCTGCTCCTCTTAGCATGATAAAGAAGATTCAAAGAGAGTGAGATGCCAGCTCCTTTCATTCAGTCAGTAGCTTCAATCATTTCTGGACGTTTTTCAATGGCAAAAATCAATGAATATTCTAAATGCACAAACAGTAATTTCTCCGCATTGCAAGATGCAATTCTGAAATTTTTTGCTTTTTCCTGCTCCTCTTAGCATGATAAAGAAGATTCAAAGAGAGTGAGATGCCAGCTCCTTTCATTCAGTCAGTAGCTTCAATCATTTCTGGACGTTTTTCAATGGCAAAAATCAATGAATATTGTAAATGCACAAACAGTAATTTCTCCGCATTGCAAGGTGCAATTCTGAAATTTTTTGCTTTTTCCTGCTCCTCTTAGCATGATAAAGAAGATTCAAAGAGAGTGAGATGCCAGCTCCTTTCATTCAGTCAGTAGCTTCAAACATTTCTGGTATATGAATAACATGATGTTTTTCAATGGCAAAAATCAATGAATATTGTAAATGCACAAACAGTAATTTCTCCGCATTGCAAGGTGCAATTCTGAAATTTTTTGCTTTTTCCTGCTCCTCTTAGCATGATAAAGAAGATTCAAAGAGAGTGAGATGCCAGCTCCTTTCATTCAGTCAGTAGCTTCAATCATTTCTGGACGTTTTTCAATGGCAAAAATCAATGAATATTGTAAATGCACAAACAGTAATTTCTCCGCATTGCAAGGTGTAATTCTGAAATTTTTTGCTTTTTCCTGCTCCTCTTAGCATGATAAAGAAGATTCAAAGAGAGTGAGATGCCAGCTCCTTTCATTCAGTCAGTAGCTTCAAACATTTCTGGTGTTTGAATAACATGATGTTTTTCAATGGCAAAAATCAATGAATATTGTAAATGCACAAACAGTAATTTTTCCGCATTGCAAGGTGCAATTCTGAATTTTTTTGCTTTTTCCTGCTCCTCTTAGCATGATAAAGAAGATTCAAAGAGAGTGAGATGCCAGCTCCTTTCATTCAGTCAGTAGCTTCAATCATTTCTGGACATTTTTCAATGGCAAAAATCAATGAATATTGTAAATGCACAAACAGTAATTTCTCCGCATTGCAAGGTGCAATTCTGAAATTTTTTGCTTTTTCCTGCTCCTCTTAGCATGATAAAGAAGATTCAAAGAGAGTGAGATGCCAGCTCCTTTCATTCAGTCAGTAGCTTCAATTATTTCTGGTATATGAATAACATGATGTTTTTCAATGGCAAAAATCAATGAATATTGTAAATGCACAAACAGTAATTTCTCCGCATTGCAAGGTGCAATTCTGAAATTTTTTGCTTTTTCCTGCTCCTCTTAGCATGATAAAGAAGATTCAAAGAGAGTGAGATGCCAGCTCCTTTCATTCAGTCAGTAGCTTCAATCATTTCTGGACGTTTTTCAATGGCAAAAATCAATGAATATTGTAAATGCACAAACAGTAATTTCTCCGCATTGCAAGATGCAATTCTGAAATTTTTTGCTTTTTCCTGCTCCTCTTAGCATGATAAAGAAGATTCAAAGAGAGTGAGATGCCAGCTCCTTTCATTCAGTCAGTAGCTTCAATCATTTCTGGACGTTTTTCAATGGCAAAAATCAATGAATATTGTAAATGCACAAACAGTAATTTCTCCGCATTGCAAGGTGCAATTCTGAAATTTTTTGCTTTTTCCTGCTCCTCTTAGCATGATAAAGAAGATTCAAAGAGAGTGAGATGCCAGCTCCTTTCATTCAGTCAGTAGCTTCAAACATTTCTGGTATATGAATAACATGATGTTTTTCAATGGCAAAAATCAATGAATATTGTAAATGCACAAACAGTAATTTCTCCGCATTGCAAGGTGCAATTCTGAAATTTTTTGCTTTTTCCTGCTCCTCTTAGCATGATAAAGAAGATTCAAAGAGAGTGAGATGCCAGCTCCTTTCATTCAGTCAGTAGCTTCAATCATTTCTGGACGTTTTTCAATGGCAAAAATCAATGAATATTGTAAATGCACAAACAGTAATTTCTCCGCATTGCAAGGTGTAATTCTGAAATTTTTTGCTTTTTCCTGCTCCTCTTAGCATGATAAAGAAGATTCAAAGAGAGTGAGATGCCAGCTCCTTTCATTCAGTCAGTAGCTTCAAACATTTCTGGTGTATGAATAACATGATGTTTTTCAATGGCAAAAATCAATGAATATTGTAAATGCACAAACAGTAATTTCTCCGCATTGCAAGGTGCAATTCTGAAATTTTTTGCTTTTTCCTGCTCCTCTTAGCATGATAAAGAAGATTCAAAGAGAGTGAGATGCCAGCTCCTTTCATTCAGTCAGTAGCTTCAATCATTTCTGGACGTTTTTCAATGGCAAAAATCAATGAATATTGTAAATGCACAAACAGTAATTTCTCCGCATTGCAAGGTGCAATTCTGAAATTTTTTGCTTTTTCCTGCTCCTCTTAGCATGATAAAGAAGATTCAAAGAGAGTGAGATGCCAGCTCCTTTCATTCAGTCAGTAGCTTCAATCATTTCTGGTATATGAATAACATGATGTTTTTCAATGGCAAAAATCAATGAATATTGTAAATGCACAAACAGTAATTTCTCCGCATTGCAAGGTGCAATTCTGAAATTTTTTGCTTTTTCCTGCTCCTCTTAGCATGATAAAGAAGATTCAAAGAGAGTGAGATGCCAGCTCCTTTCATTCAGTCAGTAGCTTCAATCATTTCTGGTATATGAATAACATGATGTTTTTCAATGGCAAAAATCAATGAATATTGTAAATGCACAAACAGTAATTTCTCCGCATTGCAAGGTGCAATTCTGAAATTTTTTGCTTTTTCCTGCTCCTCTTAGCATGATAAAGAAGATTCAAAGAGAGTGAGATGCCATCTCCTTTCATTCAGTCAGTAGCTTCAAACATTTCTGGTATATGAATAACATGATGTTTTTCAATGGCAAAAATCAATGAATATTGTAAATGCACAAACAGTAATTTCTCCGCATTGCAAGGTGCAATTCTGAAATTTTTTGCTTTTTCCTGCTCCTCTTAGCATGATAAAGAAGATTCAAAGAGAGTGAGTTGCCAGCTCCTTTCATTCAGTCAGTAGCTTCAATCATTTCTGGACGTTTTTCAATGGCAAAAATCAATGAATATTGTAAATGCACAAACAGTAATTTCTCCGCATTGCAAGGTGCAATTTTGAAATTTTTTGCTTTTTCCTGCTCCTCTTAGCATGATAAAGAAGATTCAAAGAGATTTAGATGCCAGCTCCTTTCATTCAGTCAGTAGCTTCAATCATTTCTGGACGTTTTTCAATGGCAAAAATCAATGAATATTGTAAATGCACAAACAGTAATTTCTCCGCATTGCAAGGTGCAATTCTGAATTTTTTTGCTTTTTCCTGCTCCTCTTAGCATGATAAAGAAGATTCAAAGAGAGTGAGATGCCAGCTCCTTTCATTCAGTCAGTAGCTTCAAACATTTCTGGTATATGAATAACATGATGTTTTTCAATGGCAAAAATCAATGAATATTGTAAATGCACAAACAGTAATTTCTCCGCATTGCAAGGTGCAATTCTGATATTTTTTGCTTTTTCCTGCTCCTCTTAGCATGATAAAGAAGATTCAAAGAGAGTGAGATGCCAGCTCCTTTCATTCAGTCAGTAGCTTCAAACATTTCTGGTATATGAATAACATGATGTTTTTCAATGGCAAAAATCAATGAATATTGTAAATGCACAAACAGTAATTTCTACGCATTGCAAGGTGCAATTCTGAAATTTTTTGCTTTTTCCTGCTCCTCTTAGCATGATAAAGAAGATTCAAAGAGAGTGAGATGCCAGCTCCTTTCATTCAGTCAGTAGCTTCAATCATTTCTGGACGTTTTTCAATGTCAAAAATCAATGAATATTGTAAATGCACAAACAGTAATTTCTTCGCATTGCAAGGTGCAATTCTGAAATTTTTTGCTTTTTCCTGCTCCTCTTAGCATGATAAAGAAGATTCAAAGAGAGTGAGATGCCAGCTCCTTTCATTCAGTCAGTAGCTTCAATCATTTCTGGACGTTTTTCAATGGCAAAAATCAATGAATATTGTAAATGCACAAACAGTAATTTCTCCGCATTGCAAGGTGCAATTCTGAAATTTTTTGCTTTTTCCTGCTCCTCTTAGCATGATAAAGAAGATTCAAAGAGTGAGATGCCAGCTCCTTTCATTCAGTCAGTAGCTTCAATCATTTCTGGACGTTTTTCAATGGCAAAAATCAATGAATATTGTAAATGCACAAACAGTAATTTCTCCGCATTGCAAGGTGCAATTCTGAAATTTTTTGCTTTTTCCTGCTCCTCTTAGCATGATAAAGAAGATTCAAAGAGAGTGAGATGCCAGCTCCTTTCATTAAGTCAGTAGCTTCAATCATTTCTGGACATTTTTCAATGGCAAAAATCAATGAATATTGTAAATGCACAAACAGTAATTTCTCCGCATTGCAAGGTGCAATTCTGAAATGTTTTGCTTTTTCCTGCTCCTCTTAGCATGATAAAAAAGATTCAAAGAGAGTGAGATGCCAGCTCCTTTCATTCAGTCAGTAGCTTCAAACATTTCTGGTATATGAATAACATGATGTTTTTCAATGGCAAAAATCAATGAATATTGTAAATGCACAAACAGTAATTTCTCCGCATTGCAAGGTGCAATTCTGAAATTTTTTGCTTTCTCCTGCTCCTCTTAGCATGATAAAGAAGATTCAAAGAGAGTGAGATGCCAGCTCCTTTCATTCAGTCAGTAGCTTCAATCATTTCTGGACGTTTTTCAATGGCAAAAATCAATGAATATTGTAAATGCACAAACAGTAATTTCTCCGCATTGCAAGGTGCAATTCTGAAATTTTTTGCTTTTTCCTGCTCCTCTTAGCATGATAAAGAAGATTCAAAGAGAGTGAGATGCCAGCTCCTTTCATTCAGTCAGTAGCTTCAATCATTTCTGGACGTTTTTCAATGGCAAAAATCAATGAATATTGTAAATGCACAAACAGTAATTCCTCCGCATTGCAAGGTGCAATTCTGAAATTTTTTGCTTTTTCCTGCTCCTCTTAGCATGATAAAGAAGATTCAAAGAGAGTGAGATGCCAGCTCCTTTCATTCAGTCAGTAGCTTCAAACATTTCTGGTATATGAATAACATGATGTTTTTCAATGGCAAAAATCAATGAATATTGTAAATGCACAAACAGTAATTTCTCCGCATTGCAATGTGCAATTCTGAAATTTTTTGCTTTTTCCTGCTCCTCTTAGCATGATAAAGAAGATTCAAAGAGAGTGAGATGCCAGCTCCTTTCATTCAGTCAGTAGCTTCAATCATTTCTGGACGTTTTTCAATGACAAAAATCAATGAATATTGTAAATGCACAAACAGTAATTTCTCCGCATTGCAAGGTGCAATTCTGAAATTTTTTGCTTTTTCCTGCTCCTCTTAGCATGATAAAGAAGATTCAAAGAGAGTGAGATGCCAGCTCCTTTCATTCAGTCAGTAGCTTCAATCATTTCTGGACGTTTTTCAATGGCAAAAATCAATGAATATTGTAAATGCACAAACAGTAATTTCTCCCCATTGCAAGATGCAATTCTGAAATTTTTTGCCTTTTCCTGCTCCTTTTAGCATGATAAAGAAGATTCAAAGAGAGTGAGATGCCAGCTCCTTTCATTCAGTCAGTAGCTTCAATCATTTCTGGACGTTTTTCAATGGCAAAAATCAATGAATATTGTAAATGCACAAACAGTAATTTCTCCGCATTGCAAGGTGCAATTCTGAAATTTTTTGCTTTTTCCTGCTCCTCTTAGCATGATAAAGAAGATTCAAAGAGAGTGAGATGCCAGCTCCTTTCATTCAGTCAGTAGCTTCAAACATTTCTGGTATATGAATAACATGATGTTTTTCAATGGCAAAAATCAATGAATATTGTAAATGCACAAACAGTAATTTCTCCGCATTGCAAGGTGCAATTCTGAAATTTTTTGCTTTTTCCTGCTCCTCTTAGCATGATAAAGAAGATTCAAAGAGAGTGAGATGCCAGCTCCTTTCATTCAGTCAGTAGCTTCAAACATTTCTGGTATATGAATAACATGTTTTTCAATGGCAAAAATCAATGAATATTGTAAATGCACAAACAGTAATTTCTCCGCATTGCAAGGTGTAATTCTGAAATTTTTTGCTTTTTCCTGCTCCTCTTAGCATGATAAAGAAGATTCAAAGAGAGTGAGATGCCAGCTCCTTTCATTCAGTCAGTAGCTTCAAACATTTCTGGTGTTTGAATAACATGATGTTTTTCAATGGCAAAAATCAATGAATATTGTAAATGCACAAACAGTAATTTCTCCGCATTGCAAGGTGCAATTCTGAAATTTTTTGCTTTTTCCTGCTCCTCTTAGCATGATAAAGAAGATTCAAAGAGAGTGAGATGCCAGCTCCTTTCATTCAGTCAGTAGCTTCAATCATTTCTGGACGTTTTTCAATGGCAAAAATCAATGAATATTGTAAATGCACAAACAGTAATTTCTCCGCATTGCAAGGTGCAATTCTGAAATTTTTTGCTTTTTCCTGCTCCTCTTAGCATGATAAAGAAGATTCAAAGAGAGTGAGATGCCAGCTCCTTTCATTCAGTCAGTAGCTTCAATTATTTCTGGTATATGAATAACATGATGTTTTTCAATGGCAAAAATCAATGAATATTGTAAATGCACAAATAGTAATTTCTCCGCATTGCAAGGTGCAATTCTGAAATTTTTTGCTTTTTCCTGCTCCTCTTAGCATGATAAAGAAGATTCAAAGAGAGTGAGATGCCAGCTCCTTTCATTCAGTCAGTAGCTTCAATCATTCCTGGACGTTTTTCAATGGCAAAAATCAATGAATATTGTAAATGCACAAACAGTAATTTCTCCGCATTGCAAGATGCAATTCTGAAATTTTTTGCTTTTTCCTGCTCCTCTTAGCATGATAAAGAAGATTCAAAGAGAGTGAGATGCCAGCTCCTTTCATTCAGTCAGTAGCTTCAATCATTTCTGGACGTTTTTCAATGGCAAAAATCAATGAATATTGTAAATGCACAAACAGTAATTTCGCCGCATTGCAAGGTGCAATTCTGAAATTTTTTGCTTTTTCCTGCTCCTCTTAGCATGATAAAGAAGATTCAAAGAGAGTGAGATGCCAGCTCCTTTCATTCAGTCAGTAGCTTCAAACATTTCTGGTATATGAATAACATGATGTTTTTCAATGGCAAAAATCAATGAATATTGTAAATGCACAAACAGTAATTTCTCCGCATTGCAAGGTGCAATTCTGAAATTTTTTGCTTTTTCCTGCTCCTCTTAGCATGATAAAGAAGATTCAAAGAGAGTGAGATGCCAGCTCCTTTCATTCAGTCAGTAGCTTCAATCATTTCTGGACGTTTTTCAATGGCAAAAATCAATGAATATTGTAAATGCACAAACAGTAATTTCTCCGCATTGCAAGGTGTAATTCTGAAATTTTTTGCTTTTTCCTGCTCCTCTTAGCATGATAAAGAAGATTCAAAGAGAGTGAGATGCCAGCTCCTTTCATTCAGTCAGTAGCTTCAAACATTTCTGGTGTATGAATAACATGATGTTTTTCAATGGCAAAAATCAATGAATATTGTAAATGCACAAACAGTAATTTCTCCGCATTGCAAGGTGCAATTCTGAAATTTTTTGCTTTTTCCTGCTCCTCTTAGCATGATAAAGAAGATTCAAAGAGAGTGAGATGCCAGCTCCTTTCATTCAGTCAGTAGCTTCAATCATTTCTGGACGTTTTTCAATGGCAAAAATCAATGAATATTGTAAATGCACAAACAGTAATTTCTCCGCATTGCAAGGTGCAATTCTGAAATTTTTTGCTTTTTCCTGCTCCTCTTAGCATGATAAAGAAGATTCAAAGAGAGTGAGATGCCAGCTCCTTTCATTCAGTCAGTAGCTTCAATCATTTCTGGTATATGAATAACATGATGTTTTTCAATGGCAAAAATCAATGAATATTGTAAATGCACAAACAGTAATTTCTCCGCATTGCAAGGTGCAATTCTGAAATTTTTTGCTTTTTCCTGCTCCTCTTAGCATGATAAAGAAGATTCAAAGAGAGTGAGATGCCAGCTCCTTTCATTCAGTCAGTAGCTTCAATCATTTCTGGTATATGAATAACATGATGTTTTTCAATGGCAAAAATCAATGAATATTGTAAATGCACAAACAGTAATTTCTCCGCATTGCAAAGTGCAATTCTGAAATTTTTTGCTTTTTCCTGCTCCTCTTAGCATGATAAAGAAGATTCAAAGAGAGTGAGATGCCATCTCCTTTCATTCAGTCAGTAGCTTCAAACATTTCTGGTATATGAATAACATGATGTTTTTCAATGGCAAAAATCAATGAATATTGTAAATGCACAAACAGTAATTTCTCCGCATTGCAAGGTGCAATTCTGAAATTTTTTGCTTTTTCCTGCTCCTCTTAGCATTATAAAGAAGATTCAAAGAGAGTGAGATGCCAGCTCCTTTCATTCAGTCAGTAGCTTCAATCATTTCTGGACGTTTTTCAATGGCAAAAATCAATGAATATTGTAAATGCACAAACAGTAATTTCTCCGCATTGCAAGGTGCAATTCTGAAATTTTTTGCTTTTTCCTGCTCCTCTTAGCATGATAAAGAAGATTCAAAGAGATTTAGATGCCAGCTCCTTTCATTCAGTCAGTAGCTTCAATCATTTCTGGACGTTTTTCAATGGCAAAAATCAATGAATATTGTAAATGCACAAACAGTAATTTCTCCGCATTGCAAGGTGCAATTCTGAATTTTTTTGCTTTTTCCTGCTCCTCTTAGCATGATAAAGAAGATTCAAAGAGAGTGAGATGCCAGCTCCTTTCATTCAGTCAGTAGCTTCAAACATTTCTGGTATATGAATAACATGATGTTTTTCAATGGCAAAAATCAATGAATATTGTAAATGCACAAACAGTAATTTCTCCGCATTGCAAGGTGCAATTCTGATATTTTTTGCTTTTTCCTGCTCCTCTTAGCATGATAAAGAAGATTCAAAGAGAGTGAGATGCCAGCTCCTTTCATTCAGTCAGTAGCTTCAAACATTTCTGGTATATGAATAACATGATGTTTTTCAATGGCAAAAATCAATGAATATTGTAAATGCACAAACAGTAATTTCTACGCATTGCAAGGTGCAATTCTGAAATTTTTTGATTTTTCCTGCTCCTCTTAGCATGATAAAGAAGATTCAAAGAGAGTGAGATGCCAGCTCCTTTCATTCAGTCAGTAGCTTCAATCATTTCTGGACGTTTTTCAATGGCAAAAATCAATGAATATTGTAAATGCACAAACAGTAATTTCTTCGCATTGCAAGGTGCAATTCTGAAATTTTTTGCTTTTTCCTGCTCCTCTTAGCATGATAAAGAAGATTCAAAGAGAGTGAGATGCCAGCTCCTTTCATTCAGTCAGTAGCTTCAATCATTTCTGGACGTTTTTCAATGGCAAAAATCAATGAATATTGTAAATGCACAAACAGTAATTTCTCCGCATTGCAAGGTGCAATTCTGAAATTTTTTGCTTTTTCCTGCTCCTCTTAGCATGATAAAGAAGATTCAAAGAGTGAGATGCCAGCTCCTTTCATTCAGTCAGTAGCTTCAATCATTTCTGGACGTTTTTCAATGGCAAAAATCAATGAATATTGTAAATGCACAAACAGTAATTTCTCCGCATTGCAAGGTGCAATTCTGAAATTTTTTGCTTTTTCCTGCTCCTCTTAGCATGATAAAGAAGATTCAAAGAGAGTGAGATGCCAGCTCCTTTCATTCAGTCAGTAGCTTCAATCATTTCTGGACGTTTTTCAATGGCAAAAATCAATGAATATTGTAAATGCACAAACAGTAATTTCTCCGCATTGCAAGGTGCAATTCTGAAATGTTTTGCTTTTTCCTGCTCCTCTTAGCATGATAAAAAAGATTCAAAGAGAGTGAGATGCCAGCTCCTTTCATTCAGTCAGTAGCTTCAAACATTTCTGGTATATGAATAACATGATGTTTTTCAATGGCAAAAATCAATGAATATTGTAAATGCACAAACAGTAATTTCTCCGCATTGCAAGGTGCAATTCTGAAATTTTTTGCTTTCTCCTGCTCCTCTTAGCATGATAAAGAAGATTCAAAGAGAGTGAGATGCCAGCTCCTTTCATTCAGTCAGTAGCTTCAATCATTTCTGGACGTTTTTCAATGGCAAAAATCAATGAATATTGTAAATTCACAAACAGTAATTTCTCCGCATTGCAAGGTGCAATTCTGAAATTTTTTGCTTTTTCCTGCTCCTCTTAGCATGATAAAGAAGATTCAAAGAGAGTGAGATGCCAGCTCCTTTCATTCAGTCAGTAGCTTCAATCATTTCTGGACGTTTTTCAATGGCAAAAATCAATGAATATTGTAAATGCACAAACAGTAATTCCTCCGCATTGCAAGGTGCAATTCTGAAATTTTTTGCTTTTTCCTGCTCCTCTTAGCATGATAAAGAAGATTCAAAGAGAGTGAGATGCCAGCTCCTTTCATTCAGTCAGTAGCTTCAAACATTTCTGGTATATGAATAACATGATGTTTTTCAATGGCAAAAATCAATGAATATTGTAAATGCACAAACAGTAATTTCTCCGCATTGCAATGTGCAATTCTGAAATTTTTTGCTTTTTCCTGCTCCTCTTAGCATGATAAAGAAGATTCAAAGAGAGTGAGATGCCAGCTCCTTTCATTCAGTCAGTAGCTTCAATCATTTCTGGACGTTTTTCAATGACAAAAATCAATGAATATTGTAAATGCACAAACAGTAATTTCTCCGCATTGCAAGGTGCAATTCTGAAATTTTTTGCTTTTTCCTGCTCCTCTTAGCATGATAAAGAAGATTCAAAGAGAGTGAGATGCCAGCTCCTTTCATTCAGTCAGTAGCTTCAATCATTTCTGGACGTTTTTCAATGGCAAAAATCAATGAATATTGTAAATGCACAAACAGTAATTTCTCCGCATTGCAAGATGCAATTCTGAAATTTTTTGCCTTTTCCTGCTCCTTTTAGCATGATAAAGAAGATTCAAAGAGAGTGAGATGCCAGCTCCTTTCATTCAGTCAGTAGCTTCAATCATTTCTGGACGTTTTTCAATGGCAAAAATCAATGAATATTGTAAATGCACAAACAGTAATTTCTCCGCATTGCAAGGTGCAATTCTGAAATTTTTTGCTTTTTCCTGCTCCTCTTAGCATGATAAAGAAGATTCAAAGAGAGTGAGATGCCAGCTCCTTTCATTCAGTCAGTAGCTTCAAACATTTCTGGTATATGAATAACATGATGTTTTTCAATGGCAAAAATCAATGAATATTGTAAATGCACAAACAGTAATTTCTCCGCATTGCAAGGTGCAATTCTGAAATTTTTTGCTTTTTCCTGCTCCTCTTAGCATGGTAAAGAAGATTCAAAGAGAGTGAGATGCCAGCTCCTTTCATTCAGTCAGTAGCTTCAAACATTTCTGGTATATGAATAACATGTTTTTCAATGGCAAAAATCAATGAATATTGTAAATGCACAAACAGTAATTTCTCCGCATTGCAAGGTGCAATTCTGAAATTTTTTGCTTTTTCCTGCTCCTCTTAGCATGATAAAGAAGATTCAAAGAGAGTGAGATGCCAGCTCCTTTCATTCAGTCAGTAGCTTCAATCACTTCTGGACGTTTTTCAATGGCAAAAATCAATGAATATTGTAAATGCACAAACAGTAATTTCTCCGCATTGCAAGGTGCAATTCTGAAATTTTTTGCTTTTTCCTGCTCCTCTTAGCATGATAAAGAAGATTCAAAGAGAGTGAGATACCAGCTCCTTTCATTCAGTCAGTAGCTTCAAACATTTCTGGTATATGAATAACATGATGTTTTTCAATGGCAAAAATCAATGAATATTGTAAATGCACAAACAGTAATTTCTCCGCATTGCAAGGTGCAATTCTGAAATTTTTTGCTTTTTCCTGCTCCTCTTAGCATGATAAAGAAGATTCAAAGAGAGTGAGATGCCAGCTCCTTTCATTCAGTCAGTAGCTTCAATCATTTCTGGACGTTTTTCAATGGCAAAAATCAATGAATATTGTAAATGCACAAACAGTAATTTCTCCGCATTGCAAGGTGCAATTCTGAAATTTTTTGCTTTTTCCTGCTCCTCTTAGCATGATAAAGAAGATTCAGAGTGAGATGCCTGCTCCTTTCATTCAGTCAGTAGCTTCAAACATTTCTGGTATATGAATAACATGATGTTTTTCAATGGCAAAAATCAATGAATATTGTAAATGCACAAACAGTAATTTCTCCGCATTGCAAGGTGCAATTCTGAAATTTTTTGCTTTTTCCTGCTCCTCTTAGCATGATAAAGAAGATTCAAAGAGAGTGAGATGCCAGCTCCTTTCATTCAGTCAGTAGCTTCAAACATTTCTGGTATATGAATAACATGTTTTTCAATGGCAAAAGTCAATGAATATTGTAAATGCACAAACAGTAATTTCTCCGCATTGCAAGGTGCAATTCTGAAATTTTTTGCTTTTTCCTGCTCCTCTTAGCATGATAAAGAAGATTCAAAGAGAGTGAGATGCCAGCTCCTTTCATTCAGTCAGTAGCTTCAATCATTTCTGGACATTTTTCAATGGCAAAAATCAATGAATATTGTAAATGCACAAACATTAATTTCTCCGCATTGCAAGGTGCAATTCTAAAATTTTTTGCTTTTTCCTGCTCCTCTTAGCATGATAAAGAAGATTCAAAGAGAGTGAGATGCCAGCTCCTTTCATTCAGTCAGTAGCTTCAAACATTTCTGGTATATGAATAACATGATGTTTTTCAATGGCAAAAATCAATGAATATTGTAAATGCACAAACAGTAATTTCTCCGCATTGCAAGGTGCAATTCTGAAATTTTTTGCTTTTTCCTGCTCCTCTTAGCATGATAAAGAAGATTCAAAGAGAGTGAGATGCCAGAACCTTTAATTCAGTCTGTAGGTTCAATCATTTCTGGACATTTTTCAATGGCAAAAATCAATGAATATTGTAAATGCACAAACAGTAATTTCTACTCATTGCAAGGTGCAATTCTGAAATTTTTTGCTTTTTCCTGCTCCTCTTAGCATGATAAAGAAGATTCAAAGAGAGTGAGATGCCAGCTCCTTTCATTCAGTCAGTAGCTTCAATCATTTCTGGACGTTTTTCAATGGCAAAAATCAATGAATATTGTAAATGCACAAACAGTAATTTCTCCGCATTGCAAGGTGCAATTCTGAAATTTTTTGCTTTTTCCTGCTCCTCTTAGCATGATAAAGAAGATTCAAAGAGAGTGAGATGCCAGCTCCTTTCATTCAGTCAGTAGCTTCAATCATTTCTGGACGTTTTTCAATGTCAAAAATCAATGAATATTGTAAATGCACAAACAGTAATTTCTCCGCATTGCAAGGTGCAATTCTGAAATTTTTTGCTTTTTCCTGCTCCTCTTAGCATGATAAAGAAGATTCAAAGAGAGTGAGATGCCAGCTCCTTTCATTTAGTCAGTAGCTTCAATCATTTCTGGTATATGAATAACATGATGTTTTTCAATGGCAAAAATCAATGAATATTGTAAATGCACAAACAGTAATTTCTCCGCATTGCAAGGTGCAATTCTGAAATTTTTTGCTTTTTCCTGCTCCTCTTAGCATGATAAAGAAGATTCAAAGAGAGTGAGATGCCAGCTCCTTTCATTCAGTCAGTAGCTTCAATCATTTCTGGACGTTTTTCAATGGCAAAAATCAATGAATATTGTAAATGCACAAACAGTAATTTCTCCGCATTGCAAGGTGCAATTCTGAAATTTTTTTCTTTTTCCTGCTCCTCTTAGCATGATAAAGAAGATTCAAAGAGTGAGATGCCAGCTCCTTTCATTCAGTCAGTAGCTTCAATCATTTCTGGACGATTTTCAATGGCAAAAATCTATGAATATTGTAAATGCACAAACAGTAATTTCTCCGCATTGCAAGGTGCAATTCTGAAATTTTTTGCTTTTTCCTGCTCCTCTTAGCATGATAAAGAAGATTCAAAGAGAGTGAGATGCCAGCTCCTTTCATTCAGTCAGTAGCTTCAATCATTTCTGGACGTTTTTCAATGGCAAAAATCAATGAATATTGTAAATGCACAAACAGTAATTTCTCCGCATTGCAAGGTGCAATTCTGAAATTTTTTGCTTTTTCCTGCTCCTCTTAGCATGATAAAGAAGATTCAAAGAGAGTGAGAAGCCAGCTCCTTTCATTCAGTCAGTAGCTTCAAACATTTCTGGTATATTAATAACATGATGTTTTTCAATGGCAAAAATCAATGAATATTGTAAATGCACAAACAGTAATTTCTCCGCATTGCAAGGTGCAATTCTGAAATTTTTTGCTTTCTTCTGCTCCTCTTAGCATGATAAAGAAGATTCAAAGAGAGTGAGATGCCAGCTCCTTTCATTCAGTCAGTAGCTTCAATCATTTCTGGACGTTTTTCAATGGCAAAAATCAATGAATATTGTAAATGCACAAACAGTAATTTCTCCGCATTGCAAGGTGCAATTCTGAAATTTTTTGCTTTTTCCTGCTCCTCTTAGCATGATAAAGAAGATTCAAAGAGAGTGAGATGCCAGCTCCTTTCATTCAGTCAGTAGCTTCAATCATTTCTGGACGTTTTTCAATGGCAAAAATCAATGAATATTGTAAATGCACAAACAGTAATTTCTCCGCATTGCAAGGTGCAATTCTGAAATTTTTTGCTTTTTCCTGCTCCTCTTAGCATGATAAAGAAGATTCAAAGAGAGTGAGATGCCAGCTCCTTTCATTCAGTCAGTAGCTTCAATCATTTCTGGACGTTTTTCAATGGCAAAAATCAATGAATATTGTAAATGCACAAACAGTAATTTCTCCGCATTGCAAGACGCAATTCTGAAATTTTTTGCTTTTTCCTGCTCCTCTTAGCAAGATAAAGAAGATTCAAAGAGAGTGAGATGCCAGCTCCTTTCATTCAGTCAGTAGCTTCAATCATTTCTGGACGTTTTTCAATGGCAAAAATCAATGAATATTGTAAATGCACAAACAGTAATTTCTCCGCATTGCAAGGTGCAATTCTGAAATTTTTTGCTTTTTCCTGCTCCTCTTAGCATGATAAAGAAGATTCAAAGAGAGTGAGATGCCAGCTCCTTTCATTCAGTCAGTAGCTTCAAACATTTCTGGTATATGAATAACATGATGTTTTTCAATGGCAAAAATCAATGAATATTGTAAATGCACAAACAGTAATTTCTCCGCATTGCAAGGTGCAATTCTGAAATTTTTTGCTTTTTTGTGCTCCTCTTAGCATGATAAAGAAGATTCAAAGAGAGTGAGATGCCAGCTCCTTTCATTCAGTCAGTAGCTTCAAACATTTCTGGTATATGAATAACATGTTTTTCAATGGCAAAAATCAATGAATATTGTAAATGCACAAACAGTAATTTCTACTCATTGCAAGGTGCAATTCTGAAATTTTTTGCTTTTTCCTGCTCCTCTTAGCATGATAAAGAAGATTCAAAGAGAGTGAGATGCCAGCTCCTTTCATTCAGTCAGTAGCTTCAATCATTTCTGGACGTTTTTCAATGGCAAAAATCAATGAATATTGTAAATGCACAAACAGTAATTTCTCCGCATTGCAAGGTGCAATTCTGAAATTTTTTGCTTTTTCCTGCTCCTCTTAGCATGATAAAGAAGATTCAAAGAGAGTGAGATGCCAGCTCCTTTCATTCAGTCAGTAGCTTCAATCATTTCTGGACGTTTTTCAATGTCAAAAATCAATGAATATTGTAAATGCACAAACAGTAATTTCTCCGCATTGCAAGGTGCAATTCTGAAATTTTTTGCTTTTTCCTGCTCCTCTTAGCATGATAAAGAAGATTCAAAGAGAGTGAGATGCCAGCTCCTTTCATTTAGTCAGTAGCTTCAATCATTTCTGGTATATGAATAACATGATGTTTTTCAATGGCAAAAATCAATGAATATTGTAAATGCACAAACAGTAATTTCTCCGCATTGCAAGGTGCAATTCTGAAATTTTTTGCTTTTTCCTGCTCCTCTTAGCATGATAAAGAAGATTCAAAGAGAGTGAGATGCCAGCTCCTTTCATTCAGTCAGGAGCTTCAATCATTTCTGGACGTTTTTCAATGGCAAAAATCAATGAATATTGTAAATGCACAAACAGTAATTTCTCCGCATTGCAAGGTGCAATTCTGAAATTTTTTTCTTTTTCCTGCTCCTCTTAGCATGATAAAGAAGATTCAAAGAGTGAGATGCCAGCTCCTTTCATTCAGTCAGTAGCTTCAATCATTTCTGGACGATTTTCAATGGCAAAAATCTATGAATATTGTAAATGCACAAACAGTAATTTCTCCGCATTGCAAGGTGCAATTCTGAAATTTTTTGCTTTTTCCTGCTCCTCTTAGCATGATAAAGAAGATTCAAAGAGAGTGAGATGCCAGCTCCTTTCATTCAGTCAGTAGCTTCAATCATTTCTGGACGTTTTTCAATGGCAAAAATCAATGAATATTGTAAATGCACAAACAGTAATTTCTCCGCATTGCAAGGTGCAATTCTGAAATTTTTTGCTTTTTCCTGCTCCTCTTAGCATGATAAAGAAGATTCAAAGAGAGTGAGAAGCCAGCTCCTTTCATTCAGTCAGTAGCTTCAAACATTTCTGGTATATGAATAACATGATGTTTTTCAATGGCAAAAATCAATGAATATTGTAAATGCACAAACAGTAATTTCTCCGCATTGCAAGGTGCAATTCTGAAATTTTTTGCTTTTTCCTGCTCCTCTTAGCATGATAAAGAAGATTCAAAGAGAGTGAGATGCCAGCTCCTTTCATTCAGTCAGTAGCTTCAATCATTTCTGGACGTTTTTCAATGGCAAAAATCAATGAATATTGTAAATGCACAAACAGTAATTTCTCCGCATTGCAAGGTGCAATTCTGAAATTTTTTGCTTTTTCCTGCTCCTCTTAGCATGATAAAGAAGATTCAAAGAGAGTGAGATGCCAGCTCCTTTCATTCAGTCAGTAGCTTCAATCATTTCTGGACGTTTTTCAATGGCAAAAATCAATGAATATTGTAAATGCACAAACAGTAATTTCTCCGCATTGCAAGACGCAATTCTGAAATTTTTTGCTTTTTCCTGCTCCTCTTAGCAAGATAAAGAAGATTCAAAGAGAGTGAGATGCCAGCTCCTTTCATTCAGTCAGTAGCTTCAATCATTTCTGGACGTTTTTCAATGGCAAAAATCAATGAATATTGTAAATGCACAAACAGTAATTTCTCCGCATTGCAAGGTGCAATTCTGAAATTTTTTGCTTTTTCCTGCTCCTCTTAGCATGATAAAGAAGATTCAAAGAGAGTGAGATGCCAGCTCCTTTCATTCAGTCAGTAGCTTCAAACATTTCTGGTATATGAATAACATGATGTTTTTCAATGGCAAAAATCAATGAATATTGTAAATGCACAAACAGTAATTTCTCCGCATTGCAAGGTGCAATTCTGAAATTTTTTGCTTTTTTGTGCTCCTCTTAGCATGATAAAGAAGATTCAAAGAGAGTGAGATGCCAGCTCCTTTCATTCAGTCAGTAGCTTCAAACATTTCTGGTATATGAATAACATGTTTTTCAATGGCAAAAATCAATGAATATTGTAAATGCACAAACAGTAATTTCTCCGCATTGCAAGGTGCAATTCTGAAATTTTTTGCTTTTTCCTGCTCCTCTTAGCATGATAAAGAAGATTCAAAGAGAGATGCCAGCTCCTTTCATTCAGACAGTAGCTTCAATCATTTCTGGACATTTTTCAATGGCAAAAATCAATGAATATTGTAAATGCACAAACAGTAATTTCTCCGCATTGCAAGGTGCAATTCTGAAATTTTTTGCTTTTTCCTGCTCCTCTTAGCATGATAAAGAAGATTCAAAGAGAGTGAGATGCCAGCTCCTTTCATTCAGTCAGTAGCTTCAAACATTTCTGGTATATGAATAACATGATGTTTTTCAATGGCAAAAATCAATGAATATTGTAAATGCACAAACAGTAATTTCTACGCATTGCAAGGTGCAATTCTGAAATTTTTTGCTTTTTCCTGCTCCTCTTAGCATGATAAAGAAGATTCAAAGAGAGTGAGATGCCAGCTCCTTTCATTCAGTCAGTAGCTTCAAACATTTCTGGTATATGAATAACATGTTTTTCAATGGCAAAAGTCAATGAATATTGTAACTGCACAAACAGTAATTTCTCCGCATTGCAAGGTGCAATTCTGAAATTTTTTGCTTTTTCCTGCTCCTCTTAGCATGATAAAGAAGATTCAAAGAGAGTGAGATGCCAGCTCCTTTCATTCAGTCAGTAGCTTCAATCATTTCTGGACATTTTTCAATGGCAAAAATCAATGAATATTGTAAATGCACAAACAGTAATTTCTCCGCATTGCAAGGTGCAATTCTGAAATTTTTTGCTTTTTCCTGCTCCTCTTAGCATGATAAAGAAGATTCAAAGAGAGTGAGATGCCAGCTCCTTTCATTCAGTCAGTAGCTTCAAACATTTCTGGTATATGAATAACATTATGCTTTTCAATGGCAAAAATCAATGAATATTGTAAATGCACAAACAGTAATTTCTCCGCATTGCAAGGTGCAATTCTGAAATTTTTTGCTTTTTCCTGCTCCTCTTAGCATGATAAAGAAGATTCAAAGAGAGTGAGATGCCTGCTCCTTTCATTCAGTCAGTAGCTTCAAACATTTCTGGTATATGAATAACATGATGTTTTTCAATGGCAAAAATCAATGAATATTGTAAATGCACAAACAGTAATTTCTCCGCATTGCAAGGTGCAATTCTGAAATTTTTTGCTTTTTCCTGCTCCTCTTAGCATGATAAAGAAGATTCAAAGAGAGTGAGATGCCAGCTCCTTTCATTCAGTCAGTAGCTTCAATCATTTCTGGACGTTTTTCAATGTCAAAAATCAATGAATATTGTAAATGCACAAACAGTAATTTCTCCGCATTGCAAGGTGCAATTCTGAAATTTTTTGCTTTTTCCTGCTCCTCTTAGCATGATAAAGAAGATTCAAAGAGAGTGAGATGCCAAGCTCCTTTCATTTAGTCAGTAGCTTCAATCATTTCTGGTATATGAATAACATGATGTTTTTCAATGGCAAAAATCAATGAATATTGTAAATGCACAAACAGTAATTTCTCCGCATTGCAAGG
Source organism: Phyllobates terribilis (assembly GCF_046119375.1). Classification (NCBI taxonomy): domain Eukaryota; kingdom Metazoa; phylum Chordata; class Amphibia; order Anura; family Dendrobatidae; genus Phyllobates; species Phyllobates terribilis. The sequence goes on from NW_027362893.1 coordinate 1,070,966, forward strand.
TGCAATTCTGAAATTTTTTGTTTTTTCCTGCTCCTCTTAGCATGATAAAGAAGATTCAAAGAGAGTGAGATGCCAGCTCCTTTCATTCAGTCAGTAGCTTCAATCATTTCTGGACGTTTTTCAATGGCAAAAATCAATGAATATTGTAAATGCACAAACAGTAATTTCTCCGCATTGCAAGGTGCAATTCTGAAATTTTTTGCTTTTTCCTGCTCCTCTTAGCATGATAAAGAAGATTCAAAGAGTGAGATGCCAGCTCCTTTCATTCAGTCAGTAGCTTCAATCATTTCTGGACGATTTTCAATGGCAAAAATCTATGAATATTGTAAATGCACAAACAGTAATTTCTCCGCATTGCAAGGTGCAATTCTGAAATTTTTTGCTTTTTCCTGCTCCTCTTAGCATGATAAAGAAGATTCAAAGAGAGTGAGATGCCAGCTCCTTTCATTCAGTCAGTAGCTTCAATCATTTCTGGACGTTTTTCAATGGCAAAAATCAATGAATATTGTAAATGCACAAACAGTAATTTCTCCGCATTGCAAGGTGCAATTCTGAAATTTTTTGCTTTTTCCTGCTCCTCTTAGCATGATAAAGAAGATTCAAAGAGAGTGAGAAGCCAGCTCCTTTCATTCAGTCAGTAGCTTCAAACATTTCTGGTATATGAATAACATGATGTTTTTCAATGGCAAAAATCAATGAATATTGTAAATGCACAAACAGTAATTTCTCCGCATTGCAAGGTGCAATTCTGAAATTTTTTGCTTTCTCCTGCTCCTCTTAGCATGATAAAGAAGATTCAAAGAGAGTGAGATGCCAGCTCCTTTCATTCAGTCAGTAGCTTCAATCATTTCTGGACGTTTTTCAATGGCAAAAATCAATGAATATTGTAAATGCACAAACAGTAATTTCTCCGCATTACAAGGTGCAATTCTGAATTTTTTTGCTTTTTCCTGCTCCTCTTAGCATGATAAAGAAGATTCAAAGAGAGTGAGATGCCAGCTCCTTTCATTCAGTCAGTAGCTTCAATCATTTCTGGACGTTTTTCAATGGCAAAAATCAATGAATATTGTAAATGCACAAACAGTAATTTCTCCGCATTGCAATGTGCAATTCTGAAATTTTTTGCTTTTTCCTGCTCCTCTTAGCATGATAAAGAAGATTCAAAGAGAGTGAGATGCCAGCTCCTTTCATTCAGTTAGTAGCTTCAAACATTTCTGGTATATGAATAACATGATGTTTTTCAATGGCAAAAATCAATGAATATTGTAAATGCACAAACAGTAATTTCTCCGCATTGCAAGGTGCAATTCTGAAATTTTTTGCTTTTTCCTGCTCCTCTTAGCATGGTAAAGAAGATTCAAAGAGAGTGAGATGCCAGCTCCTTTCATTCAGTCAGTAGCTTCAATCATTTCTGGACGTTTTTCAATGGCAAAAATCAATGAGTATTGTAAATGCACAAACAGTAATTTCTCCGCATTGCAAGGTGCAATTCTGAAATTTTTTGCTTTTTCCTGCTCCTCTTAGCATGTTAAAGAAGATTCAAAGAGAGTGAGAAGCCAGCTCCTTTCATTCAGTCAGTAGCTTCAATCATTTCTGGACGTTTTTCAATGGCAAAAATCAATGAATATTGTAAATGCACAAACAGTAATTTCTCCGCATTGCAAGGTGCAATTCTGAAATTTTTTGCTTTTTCCTGCTCCTCTTAGCATGATAAAGAAGATTCAAAGAGAGTGAGATGCCAGCTCCTTTCATTCAGTCAGTAGCTTCAATCATTTCTGGACATTTTTCAATGGCAAAAATCAATGAATATTGTAAATGCACAAACAGTAATTTCTCCGCATTGCAAGATGCAATTCTGAAATTTTTTGCCTTTTCCTGCTCCTCTTAGCATGATAAAGAAGATTCAAAGAGAGTGAGATGCCAGCTCCTTTCATTCAGTCAGTAGCTTCAATCATTTCTGGACGTTTTTCAATGGCAAAAATCAATGAATATTGTAAATGCACAAACAGTAATTTCTCCGCATTGCAAGGTGCAATTCTGAAATTTTTTGCTTTTTCCTGCTCCTCTTAGCATGATAAAGAAGATTCAAAGAGAGTGAGATGCCAGCACCTTTCATTCAGTCAGTAGCTTCAAACATTTCTGGTATATGAATAACATGATGTTTTTCAATGGCAAAAATCAATGAATATTGTAAATGCACAAACAGTAATTTCTCCGCATTGCAAGGTGCAATTCTGAAATTTTTTGCTTTTTCCTGCTCCTCTTAGCATGATAAAGAAGATTCAAAGAGAGTGAGATGCCAGCTCCTTTCATTCATTCAGTAGCTTCAAACATTTCTGGTATATGAATAACATGTTTTTCAATGGCAAAAATCAATGAATATTGTAAATGCACAAACAGTAATTTCTCCGCATTGCAAGGTGCAATTCTGAAATTTTTTGCTTTTTCCTGCTCCTCTTAGCATGATAAAGAAGATTCAAAGAGAGTGAGATGCCAGCTCCTTTCATTCAGTCAGTAGCTTCAATCACTTCTGGAGGTTTTTCAATGGCAAAAATCAATGAATATTGTAAATGCACAAACAGTAATTTCTCCGCATTGCAAGGTGCAATTCTGAAATTTTTTGCTTTTTCCTGCTCCTCTTAGCATGATAAAGAAGATTCAAAGAGAGTGAGATGCCAGCTCCTTTCATTCAGTCAGTAGCTTCAAACATTTCTGGTATATGAATAACATGATGTTTTTCAATGGCAAAAATCAATGAATATTGTAAATGCACAAACAGTAATTTCTCCGCATTGCAAGGTGCAATTCTGAAATTTTTTGCTTTTTCCTGCTCCTCTTAGCATGATAAAGAAGATTCAAAGAGAGTGAGATGCCAGCTCCTTTCATTCAGTCAGTAGCTTCAATCATTTCTGGACGTTTTTCAATGGCAAAAATCAATGAATATTGTAAATGCACAAACAGTAATTTCTCCGCATTGCAAGGTGCAATTCTGAAATTTTTTGCTTTTTCCTGCTCCTCTTAGCATGATAAAGAAGATTCAAAGAGAGTGAGATGCCAGCTCCTTTCATTCAGTTAGTAGCTTCAAACATTTCTGGTATATGAATAACATGATGTTTTTCAATGGCAAAAATCAATGAATATTGTAAATGCACAAACAGTAATTTCTCCGCATTGCAAGGTGCAATTCTGAAATTTTTTGCTTTTTCCTGCTCCTCTTAGCATGGTAAAGAAGACTCAAAGAGAGTGAGATGCCAGCTCCTTTCATTCAGTCAGTAGCTTCAATCATTTCTGGACGTTTTTCAATGGCAAAAATCAATGAATATTGTAAATGCACAAACAGTAATTTCTCCGCATTGCAAGGTGCAATTCTGAAATTTTTTGCTTTTTCCTGCTCCTCTTAGCATGATAAAGAAGATTCAAAGAGAGTGAGAAGCCAGCTCCTTTCATTCAGTCAGTAGCTTCAATCATTTCTGGACGTTTTTCAATGGCAAAAATCAATAAATATTGTAAATGCACAAACAGTAATTTCTCCGCATTGCAAGGTGCAATTCTGAAATTTTTTGCTTTTTCCTGCTCCTCTTAGCATGATAAAGAAGATTCAAAGAGAGTGAGATGCCAGCTCCTTTCATTCAGTCAGTAGCTTCAATCATTTCTGGACATTTTTCAATGGCAAAAATCAATGAATATTGTAAATGCACAAACAGTAATTTCTCCGCATTGCAAGATGCAATTCTGAAATTTTTTGCCTTTTCCTGCTCCTCTTAGCATGATAAAGAAGATTCAAAGAGAGTGAGATGCCAGCTCCTTTCATTCAGTCAGTAGCTTCAATCATTTCTGGACGTTTTTCAATGGCAAAAATCAATGAATATTGTAAATGCACAAACAGTAATTTCTCCGCATTGCAAGGTGCAATTCTGAAATTTTTTGCTTTTTCCTGCTCCTCTTAGCATGATAAAGAAGATTCAAAGAGAGTGAGATGCCAGCTCCTTTCATTCAGTCAGTAGCTTCAAACATTTCTGGTATATGAATAACATGATGTTTTTCAATGGCAAAAATCAATGAATATTGTAAATGCACAAACAGTAATTTCTCCGCATTGCAAGGTGCAATTCTGAAATTTTTTGCTTTTTCCTGCTCCTCTTAGCATGATAAAGAAGATTCAAAGAGAGTGAGATGCCAGCTCCTTTCATTCAGTCAGTAGCTTCAAACATTTCTGGTATATGAATAACATGTTTTTCAATGGCAAAAATCAATGAATATTGTAAATGCACAAACAGTAATTTCTCCGCATTGCAAGGTGCAATTCTGAAATTTTTTGCTTTTTGCTGCTCCTCTTAGCATGATAAAGAAGATTCAAAGAGAGTGAGATGCCAGCTCCTTTCATTCAGTCAGTAGCTTCAATCACTTCTGGAGGTTTTTCAATGGCAAAAATCAATGAATATTGTAAATGCACAAACAGTAATTTCTCCGCATTGCAAGGTGCAATTCTGAAATTTTTTGCTTTTTCCTGCTCCTCTTAGCATGATAAAGAAGATTCAAAGAGAGTGAGATGCCAGCTCCTTTCATTCAGTCAGTAGCTTCAAACATTTCTGGTATATGAATAACATGATGTTTTTCAATGGCAAAAATCAATGAATATTGTAAATGCACAAACAGTAATTTCTCCGCATTGCAAGGTGCAATTCTGAAATTTTTTGCTTTTTCCTGCTCCTCTTAGCATGATAAAGAAGATTCAAAGAGAGTGAGATGCCAGCTCCTTTCATTCAGTCAGTAGCTTCAATCATTTCTGGACGTTTTTCAATGGCAAAAATCAATGAATATTGTAAATGCACAAACAGTAATTTCTCCGCATTGCAAGGTGCAATTCTGAAATTTTTTGCTTTTTCCTGCTCCTCTTAGCATGATAAAGAAGATTCAGAGTGAGATGCCTGCTCCTTTCATTCAGTCAGTAGCTTCAAACATTTCTGGTATATGAATAACATGATGTTTTTCAATGGCAAAAATCAATGAATATTGTAAATGCACAAAACAGTAATTTCTCCGCATTGCAAGGTGCAATTCTGAAATTTTTTCTTTTTCCTGCTCCTCTTAGCATGATAAAGAAGATTCAAAGAGAGTGAGATGCCAGCTCCTTTCATTCAGTCAGTAGCTTCAAACATTTCTGGTATATGAATAACATGTTTTTCAATGGCAAAAGTCAATGAATATTGTAAATGCACAAACAGTAATTTCTCCGCATTGCAAGGTGCAATTCTGAAATTTTTTGCTTTTTCCTGCTCCTCTTAGCATGATAAAGAAGATTCAAAGAGAGTGAGATGCCAGCTCCTTTCATTCAGTCAGTAGCTTCAATCATTTCTGGACATTTTTCAATGGCAAAAATCAATGAATATTGTAAATGCACAAACATTAATTTCTCCGCATTGCAAGGTGCAATTCTAAAATTTTTTGCTTTTTCCTGCTCCTCTTAGCATGATAAAGAAGATTCAAAGAGAGTGAGATGCCAGCTCCTTTCATTCAGTCAGTAGCTTCAAACATTTCTGGTATATGAATAACATGATGTTTTTCAATGGCAAAAATCAATGAATATTGTAAATGCACAAACAGTAATTTCTCCGCATTGCAAGGTGCAATTCTGAAATTTTTTGCTTTTTCCTGCTCCTCTTAGCATGATAAAGAAGATTCAAAGAGAGTGAGATGCCAGAACCTTTAATTCAGTCAGTAGGTTCAATCATTTCTGGACATTTTTCAATGGCAAAAATCAATGAATATTGTAAATGCACAAACAGTAATTTCTACGCATTGCAAGGTGCAATTCTGAAATTTTTTGCTTTTTCCTGCTCCTCTTAGCATGATAAAGAAGATTCAAAGAGAGTGAGATGCCAGCTCCTTTCATTCAGTCAGTAGCTTCAATCATTTCTGGACGTTTTTCAATGGCAAAAATCAATGAATATTGTAAATGCACAAAAAGTAATTTCTCCGCATTGCAAGGTGCAATTCTGAAATTTTTTGCTTTTTCCTGCTCCTCTTAGCATGATAAAGAAGATTCAAAGAGAGTGAGATGCCAGCTCCTTTCATTCAGTCAGTAGCTTCAATCACTTCTGGACGTTTTTCAATGTCAAAAATCAATGAATATTGTAAATGCACAAACAGTAATTTCTCCGCATTGCAAGGTGCAATTCTGAAATTTTTTGCTTTTTCCTGCTCCTCTTAGCATGATAAAGAAGATTCAAAGAGAGTGAGATGCCAGCTCCTTTCATTTAGTCAGTAGCTTCAATCATTTCTGGTATATGAATAACATGATGTTTTTCAATGGCAAAAATCAATGAATATTGTAAATGCACAAACAGTAATTTCTCCGCATTGCAAGGTGCAATTCTGAAATTTTTTGCTTTTTCCTGCTCATCTTAGCATGATAAAGAAGATTCAAAGAGAGTGAGATGCCAGCTCCTTTCATTCAGTCAGTAGCTTCAATCATTTCTGGACATTTTTCAATGGCAAAAATCAATGAATATTGTAAATGCACAAACAGTAATTTCTCCGCATTGCAAGGTGCAATTCTGAAATTTTTTGCTTTTTCCTGCTCCTCTTAGCATGATAAAGAAGATTCAGAGTGAGATGCCAGCTCCTTTCATTCAGTCAGTAGCTTCAATCATTTCTGGACGATTTTCAATGGCAAAAATCTATGAATATTGTAAATGCACAAACAGTAATTTCTCCGCATTGCAAGGTGCAATTCTGAAATTTTTTGCTTTTTCCTGCTCCTCTTAGCATGATAAAGAAGATTCAAAGAGAGTGAGATGCCAGCTCCTTTCATTCAGTCAGTAGCTTCAATCATTTCTGGACGTTTTTCAATGGCAAAAATCAATGAATATTGTAAATGCACAAACAGTAATTTCTCCGCATTGCAAGGTGCAATTCTGAAATTTTTTGCTTTTTCCTGCTCCTCTTAGCATGATAAAGAAGATTCAAAGAGAGTGAGAAGCCAGCTCCTTTCATTCAGTCAGTAGCTTCAAACATTTCTGGTATATGAATAACATGATGTTTTTCAATGGCAAAAATCAATGAATATTGTAAATGCACAAACAGTAATTTCTCCGCATTGCAAGGTGCAATTCTGAAATTTTTTGCTTTCTCCTGCTCCTCTTAGCATGATAAAGAAGATTCAAAGAGAGTGAGATGCCAGCTCCTTTCATTCAGTCAGTAGCTTCAATCATTTCTGGACGTTTTTCAATGGCAAAAATCAATGATTATTGTAAATGCACAAACAGTAATTTCTCCGCATTGCATGGTGCAATTCTGAAATTTTTTGCTTTTTCCTGCTCCTCTTAGCATGATAAAGAAGATTCAAAGAGAGTGAGATGCCAGCTCCTTTCATTCAGTCAGTAGCTTCAATCATTTCTGGACGTTTTTCAATGGCAAAAATCAATGAATATTGTAAATGCACAAACAGTAATTTCTCCGCATTGCAAGGTGCAATTCTGAAATTTTTTGCTTTTTCCTGCTCCTCTTAGCATGATAAAGAAGATTCAGAGTGAGATGCCAGCTCCTTTCATGCAGTTAGTAGCTTCAAACATTTCTGGTATATGAATAACATGATGTTTTTCAATGGCAAAAATCAATGAATATTGTAAATGCACAAACAGTAATTTCTCCGCATTGCAAGGTGCAATTCTGAAATTTTTTGCTTTTTCCTGCTCCTCTTAGCATTGTAAAGAAGATTCAAAGAGAGTGAGATGCCAGCTCCTTTCATTCAGTCAGTAGCTTCAATCATTTCTGGACGTTTTTCAATGGCAAAAATCAATGAATATTGTAAATGCACAAACAGTAATTTCTCCGCATTGCAAGGTGCAATTCTGAAATTTTTTGCTTTTTCCTGCTCCTCTTAGCATGATAAAGAAGATTCAAAGAGAGTGAGATGCCAGCTCCTTTCATTCAGTCAGTAGCTTCAATCATTTCTGGACGTTTTTCAATGGCAAAAATCAATGAATATTGTAAATGCACAAACAGTAATTTCTCCGCATTGCAAGGTGCAATTCTGAAATTTTTTGCTTTTTCCTGCTCCTCTTAGCATGATAAAGAAGATTCAAAGAGAGTGAGATGCCAGCTCCTTTCATTCAGTCAGTAGCTTCAATCATTTCTGGACGTTTTTCAATGGCAAAAATCAATGAATATTGTAAATGCACAAACAGTAATTTCTCCGCATTGCAAGATGCAATTCTGAAATTTTTTGCTTTTTCCTGCTCCTCTTAGCATGATAAAGAAGATTCAAAGAGAGTGAGATGCCAGCTCCTTTCATTCAGTCAGTAGCTTCAATCATTTCTGGACGTTTTTCAATGGCAAAAATCAATGAATATTGTAAATGCACAAACAGTAATTTCTCCGCATTGCAAGGTGCAATTCTGAAATTTTTTGCTTTTTCCTGCTCCTCTTAGCATGATAAAGAAGATTCAAAGAGAGTGAGATGCCAGCTCCTTTCATTCAGTCAGTAGCTTCAATCATTTCTGGACGTTTTTCAATGGCAAAAATCAATGAATATTGTAAATGCACAAACAGTAATTTCTCCGCATTGCAAGGTGCAATTCTGAAATTTTTTGCTTTTTCCTGCTCCTCTTAGCATGATAAAGAAGATTCAAAGAGAGTGAGATGCCAGCTCCTTTCATTCAGTCAGTAGCTTCAAACATTTCTGGTATATGAATAACATGATGTTTTTCAATGGCAAAAATCAATGAATATTGTAAATGCACAAACAGTAATTTCTCCGCATTGCAAGGTGCAATTCTGAAATTTTTTGCTTTTTCCTGCTCCTCTTAGCATGATAAAGAAGATTCAAAGAGAGTGAGATGCCAGCTCCTTTCATTCAGTCAGTAGCTTCAATCATTTCTGGACATTTTTCAATGGCAAAAATCAATGAATATTGTAAATGCACAAACAGTAATTTCTCCGCATTGCAAGGTGCAATTCTGAAATTTTTTGCTTTTTCCTGCTCCTCTTAGCATGATAAAGAAGATTCAAAGAAATTTAGATGCCAGCTCCTTTCAATCAGTCAGTAGCTTCAATCATTTCTGGACGTTTTTCAATGGCAAAAATCAATGAATATTGTAAATGCACAAACAGTAATTTCTCCGCATTGCAAGGTGCAATTCTGAAATTTTTTGCTTTTTCCTGCTCCTCTTAGCATGATAAAGAAGATTTAAAGAGAGTGAGATGCCAGCTCCTTTCATTCAGTTAGTAGCTTCAAACATTTCTGGTATATGAATAACATGATGTTTTTCAATGGCAAAAATCAATGAATATTGTAAATGCACAAACAGTAATTTCTCCGCATTGCAAGGTGCAATTCTGAAATTTTTTGCTTTTTCCTGCTCCTCTTAGCATGGTAAAGAAGATTCAAAGAGAGTGAGATGCCAGCTCCTTTCATTCAGTCAGTAGCTTCAATCATTTCTGGACGTTTTTCAATGGCAAAAATCAATGAATATTGTAAATGCACAAACAGTAATTTCTCCGCATTGCAAGGTGCAATTCTGAAATTTTTTGCTTTTTCCTGCTCCTCTTAGCATGATAAAGAAGATTCAAAGAGAGTGAGATGCCAGCTCCTTTCATTCAGTCAGTAGCTTCAATCATTTCTGGACGTTTTTCAATGGCAAAAATCAATGAATATTGTAAATGCACAAACAGTAATTTCTCCGCATTGCAAGGTGCAATTCTGAAATTTTTTGCTTTTTCCTGCTCCTCTTAGCATGATAAAGAAGATTCAAAGAGAGTGAGATGCCAGCTCCTTTCATTCAGTCAGTAGCTTCAATCATTTCTGGACGTTTTTCAATGGCAAAAATCAATGAATATTGTAAATGCACAAACAGTAATTTCTCCGCATTGCAAGATGCAATTCTGAAATTTTTTGCTTTTTCCTGCTCCTCTTAGCATGATAAAGAAGATTCAAAGAGAGTGAGATGCCAGCTCCTTTCATTCAGTCAGTAGCTTCAATCATTTCTGGACGTTTTTCAATGGCAAAAATCAATGAATATTGTAAATGCACAATCAGTAATTTCTCCGCATTGCAAGGTGCAATTCTGAAATTTTTTGCTTTTTCCTGCTCCTCTTAGCATGATAAAGAAGATTCAAAGAGAGTGAGATGCCAGCTCCTTTCATTCAGTCAGTAGCTTCAATCATTTCTGGACGTTTTTCAATGGCAAAAATCAATGAATATTGTAAATGCACAAACAGTAATTTCTCCGCATTGCAAGGTGCAATTCTGAAATTTTTTGCTTTTTCCTGCTCCTCTTAGCATGATAAAGAAGATTCAAAGAGAGTGAGAAGCCAGCTCATTTCATTCAGTCAGTAGCTTCAAACATTTCTGGTATATGAATAACATGATGTTTTTCAATGGCAAAAATCAATGAATATTGTACATGCACAAACAGTAATTTCTCCGCATTGCAAGGTGCAATTCTGAAATTTTTTGCTTTCTCCTGCTCCTCTTAGCATGATAAAGAAGATTCAAAGAGAGTGAGATGCCAGCTCCTTTCATTCAGTCAGTAGCTTCAATCATTTCTGGACGTTTTTCAATGGCAAAAATCAATGAATATTGTAAATGCACAAACAGTAATTTCTCCGCATTGCAAGGTGCAATTCTGAAATTTTTTGCTTTTTCCTGCTCCTCTTAGAATGATAAAGAAGATTCAAAGAGAGTGAGATGCCAGCTCCTTTCATTCAGTCAGTAGCTTCAATCATTTCTGGACGTTTTTCAATGGCAAAAAGCAATGAATATTGTAAATGCACAAACAGTAATTTCTCCGCATTGCAAGGTGCAATTCTGAAATTTTTTGCTTTTTCCTGCTCCTCTTAGCATGATAAAGAAGATTCAAAGAGAGTGAGATGCCAGCTCCTTTCATTCAGTTAGTAGCTTCAAACATTTCTGGTATATGAATAACATGATGTTTTTCAATGGCAAAAATCAATGAATATTGTAAATGCACAAACAGTAATTTCTCCGCATTGCAAGGTGCAATTCTGAAATTTTTTGCTTTTTCCTGCTCCTCTTAGCATGGTAAAGAAGATTCAAAGAGAGTGAGATGCCAGCTACTTTCATTCAGTCAGTAGCTTCAATCATTTCTGGACGTTTTTCAATGGCAAAAATCAATGAATATTGTAAATGCACAAACAGTAATTTCTCCGCATTGCAAGGTGCAATTCTGAAATTTTTTGCTTTTTCCTGCTCCTCTTAGCATGATAAAGAAGATTCAAAGAGAGTGAGATGCCAGCTCCTTTCATTCAGTCAGTCGCTTCAATCATTTCTGGACGTTTTTTAATGGCAAAAATCAATGAATATTGTAAATGCACAAACAGTAATTTCTCCGCATTGCAAGATGCAATTCTGAAATTTTTTGCTTTTTCCTGCTCCTCTTAGCATGATAAAGAAGATTCAAAGAGAGTGAGATGCCAGCTCCTTTCATTCAGTCAGTAGCTTCAATCATTTCTGGACGTTTTTCAATGGCAAAAATCAATGAATATTGTAAATGCACAAACAGTAATTTCTCCGCATTGCAAGGTGCAATTCTGAAATTTTTTGCTTTTTCCTGCTCCTCTTAGCATGATAAAGAAGATTCAAAGAGAGTGAGATGCCAGCTCCTTTCATTCAGTCAGTAGCTTCAATCATTTCTGGACGTTTTTCAATGGCAAAAATCAATGAATATTGTAAATGCACAAACAGTAATTTCTCCGCATTGCAAGGTGCAATTCTGAAATTTTTTGCTTTTTCCTGCTCCTCTTAGCATGATAAAGAAGATTCAAAGAGAGTGAGATGCCAGCTCCTTTCATTCAGTCAGTAGCTTCAATCATTTCTGGTATATGAATAACATGATGTTTTTCAATGGCAAAAATCAATGAATATTGTAAATGCACAAACAGTAATTTCTCCGCATTGCAAGGTGCAATTCTGAAATTTTTTGCTTTTTCCTGCTCCTCTTAGCATGATAAAGAAGATTCAAAGAGAGTGAGATGCCAGCTCCTTTCATTCAGTCAGTAGCTTCAATCCTTTCTGGACGATTTTCAATGGCAAAAATCTATGAATATTGTAAATGCACAAACAGTAATTTCTCCGCATTGCAAGGTGCAATTCTGAAATTTTTTGCTTTTTCCTGCTCCTCTTAGCATGATAAAGAAGATTCAAAGAGAGTGAGATGCCAGCTCCTTTCATTCAGTCAGTAGCTTCAATCATTTCTGGACGTTTTTCAATGGCAAAAATCAATGAATATTGTAAATGCACAAACAGTAATTTCTCCGCATTGCAAGGTGCAATTCTGAAATTTTTTGCTTTTTCCTGCTCCTCTTAGCATGATAAAGAAGATTCAAAGAGAGTGAGAAGCCAGCTCCTTTCATTCAGTCAGTAGCTTCAAACATTTCTGGTATATGAATAACATGATGTTTTTCAATGGCAAAAATCAATGAATATTGTAAATGCACAAACAGTAATTTCTCCGCATTGCAAGGTGCAATTCTGAAATTTTTTGCTTTCTCCTGCTCCTCTTAGCATGATAAAGAAGATTCAAAGAGAGTGAGATGCCAGCTCCCTTCATTCAGTCAGTAGCTTCAATCATTTCTGGACGTTTTTCAATGGCAAAAATCAATGAATATTGTAAATGCACAAACAGTAATTTCTCCGCATTGCAAGGTGCAATTCTGAAATTTTTTGCTTTTTCCTGCTCCTCTTAGCATGATAAAGAAGATTCAAAGAGAGTGAGATGCCAGCTCCTTTCATTCAGTCAGTAGCTTCAATCATTTCTGGACGTTTTTCAATGGCAAAAAGCAATGAATATTGTAAATGCACAAACAGTAATTTCTCCGCATTGCAAGGTGCAATTCTGAAATTTTTTGCTTTTTCCTGCTCCTCTTAGCATGATAAAGAAGATTCAAAGAGAGTGAGATGCCAGCTCCTTTCATTCAGTTAGTAGCTTCAAACATTTCTGGTATATGAATAACATGATGTTTTTCAATGGCAAAAATCAATGAATATTGTAAATGCACAAACAGTAATTTCTCCGCATTGCAAGGTGCAATTCTGAAATTTTTTGCTTTTTCCTGCTCCTCTTAGCATGGTAAAGAAGATTCAAAGAGAGTGAGATGCCAGCTCCTTTCATTCAGTCAGTAGCTTCAATCATTTCTGGACGTTTTTCAATGGCAAAAATCAATGAATATTGTAAATGCACAAACAGTAATTTCTCCGCATTGCAAGGTGCAATTCTGAAATTTTTTGCTTTTTCCTGCTCCTCTTAGCATGATAAAGAAGATTCAAAGAGAGTGAGATGCCAGCTCCTTTCATTCAGTCAGTAGCTTCAATCATTTCTGGACGTTTTTCAATGGCAAAAATCAATGAATATTGTAAATGCACAAACAGTAATTTCTCCGCATTGCAAGGTGCAATTCTGAAATTTTTTGCTTTTTCCTGCTCCTCTTAGCATGATAAAGAAGATTCAAAGAGAGTGAGATGCCAGCTCCTTTCATTCAGTCAGTAGCTTCAATCATTTCTGGACGTTTTTCAATGGCAAAAATCAATGAATATTGTAAATGCACAAACAGTAATTTCTCCGCATTGCAAGGTGCAATTCTGAAATTTTTTGCTTTTTCCTGCTCCTCTTAGCATGATAAAGAAGATTCAAAGAGAGTGAGATGCCAGCTCCTTTCATTCAGTCAGTAGCTTCAATCATTTCTGGTATATGAATAACATGATGTTTTTCAATGGCAAAAATCAATGAATATTGTAAATGCACAAACAGTAATTTCTCCGCATTGCAAGGTGCAATTCTGAAATTTTTTGCTTTTTCCTGCTCCTCTTAGCATGATAAAGAAGATTCAAAGAGAGTGAGATGCCAGCTCCTTTCATTCAGTCAGTAGCTTCAATCATTTCTGGTATATGAATAACATGATGTTTTTCAATGGCAAAAATCAATGAATATTGTAAATGCACAAACAGTAATTTCTCCGCATTGCAAGGTGCAATTCTGAAATTTTTTGCTTTTTCCTGCTCCTCTTAGCATGATAAAGAAGATTCAAAGAGAGTGAGATGCCAGCTCCTTTCATTCAGTCAGTAGCTTCAAACATTTCTGGTATATGAATAACATGATGTTTTTCAATGGCAAAAATCAATGAATATTGTAAATGCACAAACAGTAATTTCTCCGCATTGCAAGGTGCAATTCTGAAATTTTTTGCTTTTTCCTGCTCCTCTTAGCATGATAAAGAAGATTCAAAGAGAGTGAGATGCCAGCTCCTTTCATTCAGTCAGTAGCTTCAATCATTTCTGGACGTTTTTCAATGGCAAAAATCAATGAATATTGTAAATGCACAAACAGTAATTTCTCCGCATTGCAAGGTGCAATTCTGAAATTTTTTGCTTTTTCCTGCTCCTCTTAGCATGATAAAGAAGATTCAAAGAGAGTGAGATGCCAGCTCCTTTCATTCAGTCAGTAGCTTCAATCATTTCTGGACGTTTTTCAATGGCAAAAATCAATGAATATTGTTAATGCACAAACAGTAATTTCTCCGCATTGCAAGGTGCAATTCTGAAATTTTTTGCTTTTTCCTGCTCCTCTTAGCATGATAAAGAAGATTCAAAGAGAGTGAGATGCCAGCTCCTTTCATTCAGTCAGTAGCTTCAATCATTTCTGGACGTTTTTCAATGGCAAAAATCAATGAATATTGTAAATGCACAAACAGTAATTTCTCCGCATTGCAAGGTGCAATTCTGAAATTTTTTGCTTTTTCCTGCTCCTCTTAGCATGATAAAGAAGATTCAAAGAGAGTGAGATGCCAGCTCCTTTCATTCAGTCAGTAGCTTCAATCATTTCTGGACGTTTTTCAATGGCAAAAATCAATGAATATTGTAAATGCACAAACAGTAATTTCTCCGCATTGCAAGATGCAATTCTGAAATTTTTTGCTTTTTCCTGCTCCTCTTAGCATGATAAAGAAGATTCAAAGAGAGTGAGATGCCAGCTCCTTTCATTCAGTCAGTAGCTTCAATCATTTCTGGACGTTTTTCAATGGCAAAAATCAATGAATATTGTAAATGCACAAACAGTAATTTCTCCGCATTGCAAGGTGCAATTCTGAAATTTTTTGCTTTTTCCTGCTCCTCTTAGCATGATAAAGAAGATTCAAAGAGAGTGAGATGCCAGCTCCTTTCATTCAGTCAGTAGCTTCAATCATTTCTGGACGTTTTTCAATGGCAAAAATCAATGAATATTGTAAATGCACAAACAGTAATTTCTCCGCATTGCAAGGTGCAATTCTGAAATTTTTTGCTTTTTCCTGCTCCTCTTAGCATGATAAAGAAGATTCAAAGAGAGTGAGATGCCAGCTCCTTTCATTCAGTCAGTAGCTTCAATCATTTCTGGTATATGAATAACATGATGTTTTTCAATGGCAAAAATCAATGAATATTGTAAATGCACAAACAGTAATTTCTCCGCATTGCAAGGTGCAATTCTGAAATTTTTTGCTTTTTCCTGCTCCTCTTAGCATGATAAAGAAGATTCAAAGAGAGTGAGATGCCAGCTCCTTTCATTCAGTCAGTAGCTTCAATCATTTCTGGACGTTTTTCAATGGCAAAAATCAATGAATATTGTAAATGCACAAACAGTAATTTCTCCGCATTGCAAGGTGCAATTCTGAAATTTTTTGCTTTTTCCTGCTCCTCTTAGCATGATAAAGAAGATTCAAAGAAATTTAGATGCCAGCTCCTTTCATTCAGTCAGTAGCTTCAATCATTTCTGGACGTTTTTCAATGGCAAAAATCAATGAATATTGTAAATGCACAAACAGTAATTTCTCCGCATTGCAAGGTGCAATTCTGAAATTTTTTGCTTTTTCCTGCTCCTCTTAGCATGATAAAGAAGATTCAAAGAGAGTGAGATGCCAGCTCCTTTCATTCAGTCAGTAGCTTCAATCATTTCTGGACGTTTTTCAATGGCAAAAATCAATGAATATTGTAAATGCACAAACAGTAATTTCTCCGCATTGCAAGGTGCAATTCTGAAATTTTTTGCTTTTTCCTGCTCCTCTTAGCATGATAAAGAAGATTCAAAGAAATTTAGATGCCAGCTCCTTTCATTCAGTCAGTAGCTTCAATCATTTCTGGACGTTTTTCAATGGCAAAAAGCAATGAATATTGTAAATGCACAAACAGTAATTTCTCCGCATTGCAAGGTGCAATTCTGAAATTTTTTGCTTTTTCCTGCTCCTCTTAGCATGATAAAGAAGATTCAAAGAGAGTGAGATGCCAGCTCCTTTCATTCAGTCAGTAGCTTCAAACATTTCTGGTATATGAATAACATGATGTTTTTCAATGGCAAAAATCAATGAATATTGTAAATGCACAAACAGTAATTTCTCCGCATTGCAAGGTGAAATTCTGAATTTTTTTGCTTTTTCCTGCTCCTCTTAGCATGGTAAAGAAGATTCAAAGAGAGTGAGATGCCAGCTCCTTTCATTCAGTCAGTAGCTTCAATCATTTCTGGACGTTTTTCAATGGCAAAAATCAATGAATATTGTAAATGCACAAACAGTAATTTCTCCGCATTGCAAGGTGCAATTCTGAAATTTTTTGCTTTTTCCTGCTCCTCTTAGCATGATAAAGAAGATTCAAAGAGAGTGAGATGCCAGCTCCTTTCATTCAGTCAGTAGCTTCAATCATTTCTGGACGTTTTTCAATGGCAAAAATCAATGAATATTGTAAATGCACAAACAGTAATTTCTCCGCATTGCAAGGTGCAATTCTGAAATTTTTTGCTTTTTCCTGCTCCTCTTAGCATGATAAAGAAGATTCAAAGAGAGTGAGATGCCAGCTCCTTTCATTCAGTCAGTAGCTTCAATCATTTCTGGACGTTTTTCAATGGCAAAAATCAATGAATATTGTAAATGCACAAACAGTAATTTCTCCGCATTGCAAGATGCAATTCTGAAATGTTTTGCTTTTTCCTGCTCCTCTTAGCATGATAAAGAAGATTCAAAGAGAGTGAGATGCCAGCTCCTTTCATTCAGTCAGTAGCTTCAACCATTTCTGGACGTTTTTCAATGGCAAAAATCAATGAATATTGTAAATGCACAAACAGTAATTTCTCCGCATTGCAAGGTGCAATTCTGAAATTTTTTGCTTTTTCCTGCTCCTCTTAGCATGATAAAGAAGATTCAAAGAGAGTGAGATGCCAGCTCCTTTCATTCAGTCAGTAGCTTCAATCATTTCTGGACGTTTTTCAATGGCAAAAATCAATGAATATTGTAAATGCACAAACAGTAATTTCTCCGCATTGCAAGGTGCAATTCTGAAATTTTTTGCTTTTTCCTGCTCCTCTTAGCATGATAAAGAAGATTCAAAGAGAGTGAGATGCCAGCTCCTTTCATTCAGTCAGTAGCTTCAATCATTTCTGGTATATGAATAACATGATGTTTTTCAATGGCAAAAATCAATGAATATTGTATATGCACAAACAGTAATTTCTCCGCATTGCAAGGTGCAATTCTGAAATTTTTTGCTTTTTCCTGCTCCTCTTAGCATGATAAAGAAGATTCAAAGAGAGTGAGATGCCAGCTCCTTTCATTCAGTCAGTAGCTTCAATCATTTCTGGTATATGAATAACATGATGTTTTTCAATGGCAAAAATCAATGAATATTGTAAATGCACAAACAGTAATTTCTCCGCATTGCAAGGTGCAATTCTGAAATTTTTTGCTTTTTCCTGCTCCTCTTAGCATGATAAAGAAGATTCAAAGAGAGTGAGATGCCAGCTCCTTTCATTCAGTCAGTAGCTTCAAACATTTCTGGTATATGAATAGCATGATGTTTTTCAATGGCAAAAATCAATGAATATTGTAAATGCACAAACAGTAATTTCTCCGCATTGCAAGGTGCAATTCTGAAATTTTTTGCTTTTTCCTGCTCCTCTTAGCATGATAAAGAAGATTCAAAGAGAGTGAGATGCCAGCTCCTTTCATTCAGTCAGTAGCTTCAAACATTTCTGGTATATGAATAACATGATGTTTTTCAATGGCAAAAATCAATGAATATTGTAAATGCACAAACAGTAATTTCTCCGCATTGCAAGGTGCAATTCTGAAATTTTTTGCTTTTTCCTGCTCCTCTTAGCAATGTAAAGAAGATTCAAAGAGAGTGAGATGCCAGCTCCTTTCATTCAGTCAGTAGCTTCAATCATTTCTGGACGTTTTTCAATGGCAAAAATCAATGAATATTGTAAATGCACAAACAGTAATTTCTCCGCATTGCAAGGTGCAATTCTGAAATTTTTTGCTTTTTCCTGCTCCTCTTAGCATGATAATGAAGATTCAAAGAAATTTAGATGCCAGCTCCTTTCATTCAGTCAGTAGCTTCAATCATTTCTGGACGTTTTTCAATGGCAAAAATCAATGAATATTGTAAATGCACAAACAGTAATTTCTCCGCATTGCAAGGTGCAATTCTGAAATTTTTTGCTTTTTCCTGCTCCTCTTAGCATGATAAAGAAGATTCAAAGAGAGTGAGATGCCAGCTCCTTTCATTCAGTCAGTAGCTTCAAACATTTCTGGTATATGAATAACATGATGTTTTTCAATGGCAAAAATCAATGAATATTGTAAATGCACAAACAGTAATTTCTCCGCATTGCAAGGTGCAATTCTGATATTTTTTGCTTTTTCCTGCTTCTCTTAGCATGATAAAGAAGATTCAAAGAGAGTGAGATGTCAGCTCCTTTCATTCAGTCAGTAGCTTCAAACATTTCTGGTATATGAATAACATGATGTTTTTCAATGGCAAAAATCAATGAATATTGTAAATGCACAAAGAGTAATTTCTCCGCATTGCAAGGTGCAATTCTGAAATTTTTTGCTTTTTCCTGCTCCTCTTAGCATGATAAAGAAGATTCAAAGAGAGTGAGATGCCAGCTCCTTTCATTCAGTCAGTAGCTTCAATCATTTCTGGACGTTTTTCAATGGCAAAAATCAATGAATATTGTAAATGCACAAACAGTAATTTCTTCGCATTGCAAGGTGCAATTCTGAAATTTTTTGCTTTTTCCTGCTCCTCTTAGCATGATAAAGAAGATTCAAAGAGAGTGAGATGCCAGCTCCTTTCATTCAGTCAGTAGCTTCAATCATTTCTGGACGTTTTTCAATGGCAAAAATCAATGAATATTGTAAATGCACAAACAGTAATTTCTCCGCATTGCAAGGTGCAATTCTGAAATTTTTTGCTTTTTCCTGCTCCTCTTAGCATGATAAAGAAGATTCAAAGAGTGAGATGCCAGCTCCTTTCATTCAGTCAGTAGCTTCAATCATTTCTGGACGTTTTTCAATGGCAAAAATCAATGAATATTGTAAATGCACAAACAGTAATTTCTCCGCATTGCAAGGTGCAATTCTGAAATTTTTTGCTTTTTCCTGCTCCTCTTAGCATGATAAAGAAGATTCAAAGAGAGTGAGATGCCAGCTCCTTTCATTCAGTCAGTAGCTTCAATCATTTCTGGACGTTTTTCAATGGCAAAAATCAATGAATATTGTAAATGCACAAACAGTAATTTCTCCGCATTGCAAGGTGCAATTCTGAAATTTTTTGCTTTTTCCTGCTCCTCTTAGCATGATAAAGAAGATTCAAAGAGAGTGAGATGCCAGCTCCTTTCATTCAGTCAGTAGCTTCAAACATTTCTGGTATATGAATAACATGATGTTTTTCAATGTCAAAAATCAATGAATATTGTAAATGCACAAACAGTAATTTCTCCGCATTGCAAGGTGCAATTCTGAAATTTTTTGCTTTTTCCTGCTCCTCTTAGCATGATAAAGAAGATTCAAAGAGAGTGAGATGCCAGCTCCTTTCATTCAGTCAGTAGCTTCAAACATTTCTGGTATATGAATAACATGTTTTTGAATGGCAAAAATCAATGAATATTGTAAATGCACAAACAGTAATTTCTCCGCATTGCAAGGTGCAATTCTGAAATTTTTTGCTTTTTCCTGCTCCTCTTAGCATGATAAAGAAGATTCAAAGAGAGTGAGATGCCAGCTCCTTTCATTCAGTCAGTAGCTTCAATCATTTCTGGACGTTTTTCAATGGCAAAAATCAATGAATATTGTAAATGCACAAACAGTAATTTCTCCGCATTGCAAGGTGCAATTCTGAAATTTTTTGCTTTTTCCTGCTCCTCTTAGCATGATAAAGAAGATTCAAAGAGAGTGAGATGCCAGCTCCTTTCATTCAGTCAGTAGCTTCAAACATTTCTGGTATATGAATAACATGATGTTTTTCAATGGCAAAAATCAATGAATATTGTAAATTCACAAACAGTAATTTCTCCGCATTGCAAGGTGCAATTCTGAAATTTTTTGCTTTTTCCTGCTCCTCTTAGCATGATAAAGAAGATTCAAAGAGAGTGAGATGCCAGCTCCTTTCATTCAGTCAGTAGCTTCAATCATTTCTTGACGTTTTTCAATGGCAAAAATCAATGAATATTGTAAATGCACAAACAGTAATTTCTCCACATTGCAAGGTGCAATTCTGAGATTTTTTGCTTTTTCCTGCTCCTCTTAGCATGATAAAGAAGATTCAAAGAGAGTGAGATGCCTGCTCCTTTCATTCAGTCAGTAGCTTCAAACATTTCTGGTATATGAATAACATGATGTTTTTCAATGGCAAAAATCAATGAATATTGTAAATGCACAAACAGTAATTTCTCCGCATTGCAAGGTGCAATTCTGAAATTTTTTGCTTTTTCCTGCTCCTCTTAGCATGATAAAGAAGATTCAAAGAGAGTGAGATGCCAGCTCCTTTCATTCAGTCAGTAGCTTCAAACATTTCTGGTATATGAATAACATGTTTTTCAATGGCAAAAGTCAATGAATATTGTAAATGCACAAACAGTAATTTCTCCGCATTGCAAGGTGCAATTCTGAAATTTTTTGCTTTTTCCTGCTCCTCTTAGCATGATAAAGAAGATTCAAAGAGAGTGAGATGCCAGCTCCTTTCATTCAGTCAGTAGCTTCTATCATTTCTGGACGTTTTTCAATGGCAAAAATCAATGAATATTGTAAATGCACAAACAGTAATTTCTCCGCATTGCAAGGTGCAATTCTGAAATTTTTTGCTTTTTCCTGCTCCTCTTAGCATGATAAAGAAGATTCAAAGAGAGTGAGAGGCCTGCTCCTTTCATTCAGTCAGTAGCTTCAAACATTTCTGGTATATGAATAACATGATGTTTTTCAATGGCAAAAATCAATGAATATTGTAAATGCACAAACAGTAATTTCTCCGCATTGCAAGGTGCAATTCTGAAATTTTTTGCTTTTTCCTGCTCCTCTTAGCATGATAAAGAAGATTCAAAGAGAGTGAGATGCCAGCTCCTTTCATTTAGTCAGTAGCTTCAATCATTTCTGGTATATGAATAACATGATGTTTTTCAATGGCAAAAATCAATGAATATTGTAAATGCACAAACAGTAATTTCTCCGCATTGCAAGGTGCAATTCTGAAATTTTTTGCTTTTTCCTGCTCCTCTTAGCATGATAAAGAAGATTCAAAGAGTGAGATGCCAGCTCCTTTCATTCAGTCAGTAGCTTCAATCATTTCTGGACGTTTTTCAATGGCAAAAACCAATGAATATTGTAAATGCACAAACAGTAATTTCTCCGCATTGCAAGGTGCAATTCTGAAATTTTTTGCTTTTTCCTGCTCCTCTTAGCATGATAAAGAAGATTCAAAGAGAGTGAGATGCCAGCTCCTTTCATTCAGTCAGTAGCTTCAATCATTTCTGGACGTTTTTCAATGGCAAAAATCAATGAATATTGTAAATGCACAAACAGTAATTTCTCCGCATTGCAAGGTGCAATTCTGAAATTTTTTGCTTTTTCCTGCTCCTCTTAGCATGATAAAAAAGATTCAAAGAGAGTGAGATGCCAGCTCCTTTCATTCAGTCAGTAGCTTCAAACATTTCTGGTATATGAATAACGATGTTTTTCAATGGCAAAAATCAATGAATATTGTAAATGCACAAACAGTAATTTCTCCGCATTGCAAGGTGCAATTCTGAAATTTTTTGCTTTTTCCTGCTCCTCTTAGCATGATAAAGAAGATTCAAAGAGAGTGAGATGCCAGCTCCTTTCATTCAGTCAGTAGCTTCAATCATTT
This sequence comes from Phyllobates terribilis, assembly GCF_046119375.1. NCBI lineage: Eukaryota > Metazoa > Chordata > Amphibia > Anura > Dendrobatidae > Phyllobates > Phyllobates terribilis. The sequence goes on from NW_027362893.1 coordinate 1,093,131, forward strand.
CTGGATGTTTTTCAATGGCAAAAATCAATGAATATTGTAAATGCACAAACAGTAATTTCTCCGCATTGCAAGGTGCAATTCTGAAATTTTTTGCTTTTTCCTGCTCCTCTTAGCATGATAAAGAAGATTCAAAGAGAGTGAGATGCCAGCTCCTTTCATTCAGTCAGTAGCTTCAATCATTTCTGGACGTTTTTCAATGGCAAAAATCAATGAATATTGTAAATGCACAAACAGTAATTTCTCCGCATTGCAAGATGCAATTCTGAAATTTTTTGCTTTTTCCTGCTCCTCTTAGCATGATAAAGAAGATTCAAAGAGAGTGAGATGCCAGCTGCTTTCATTCAGTCAGTAGCTTCAATCATTTCTGGACGTTTTTCAATGGCAAAAATCAATGAATATTGTAAATGCACAAACAGTAATTTCTCCGCATTGCAAGGTGCAATTCTGAAATTTTTTGCTTTTTCCTGCTCCTCTTAGCATGATAAAGAAGATTCAAAGAGAGTGAGATGCCAGCTCCTTTCATTCAGTCAGTAGCTTCAAACATTTCTGGTATATGAATAACATGATGTTTTTCAATGGCAAAAATCAATGAATATTGTAAATGCACAAACAGTAATTTCTCCTCATTGCAAGGTGCAATTCTGAAATTTTTTGCTTTTTCCTGCTCCTCTTAGCATGATAAAGAAGATTCAAAGAGAGTGAGATGCCAGCTCCTTTCATTCAGTCAGTAGCTTCAAACATTTCTGGTATATGAATAACATGTTTTTCAATGGCAAAAATCAATGAATATTGTAAATGCACAAACAGTAATTTCTCCGCATTGCAAGGTGCAATTCTGAAATTTTTTGCTTTTTCCTGCTCCTCTTAGCATGATAAAGAAGATTCAAAGAGAGTGAGATGCCAGCTCCTTTCATTCAGTCAGTAGCTTCAATCATTTCTGGACGTTTTTCAATGGCAAAAATCAATGAATATTGTAAATGCACAAACAGTAATTTCTCCGCATTGCAAGGTGCAATTCTGAAATTTTTTGCTTTTTCCTGCTCCTCTTAGCATGATAAAGAAGATTCAAAGAGAGTGAGATGCCAGCTCCTTTCATTCAGTCAGTAGCTTCAAACATTTCTGGTATATGAATAACATGATGTTTTTCAATGGCAAAAATCAATGAATATTGTAAATGCACAAACAGTAATTTTTCCGCATTGCAAGGTGCAATTCTGAAATTTTTTGCTTTTTCCTGCTCCTCTTAGCATGATAAAGAAGATTCAAGGAGAGTGAGATGCCAGCTCCTTTCATTCAGTCAGTAGCTTCAATCATTTCTGGACGTTTTTCAATGGCAAAAATCAATGAATATTGTAAATGCACAAACAGTAATTTCTCCGCATTGCAAGGTGCAATTCTGAAATTTTTTGCTTTTTCCTGCTCCTCTTAGCATGATAAAGAAGATTCAAAGAGAGTGAGATGCCTGCTCCTTTCATTCAGTCAGTAGCTTCAAACATTTCTGGTATATGAATAACATGATGTTTTTCAATGGCAAAAATCAATGAATATTGTAAATGCACAAACAGTAATTTCTCCGCATTACAAGGTGCAATTCTGAAATTTTTTGCTTTTTCCTGCTCCTCTTAGCATGATAAAGAAGATTCAAAGAGAGTGAGATGCCAGCTCCTTTCATTCAGTCAGTAGCTTCAATCATTTCTGTACATTTTTCAATGGCAAAAATCAATGAATATTGTAAATGCACAAACAGTAATTTCTCCGCATTGCAAGGTGCAATTCTGAAATTTTTTGCTTTTTCCTGCTCCTCTTAGCATGATAAAGAAGATTCAAAGAGAGTGAGATGCCAGCTCCTTTCATTCAGTCAGTAGCTTCAAACATTTCTGGTATATGAACAACATGATGTTTTTCAATGGCAAAAATCAATGAATATTGTAAATGCACAAACAGTAATTTCTCCGCATTGCAAGGTGCAATTCTGAAATTTTTTGCTTTTTCCTGCTCCACTTAGCATGATAAAGAAGATTCAAAGAGAGTGAGATGCCAGCTCCTGTAATTCAGTCAGTAGGTTCAATCATTTCTGGACATTTTTCAATGGCAAAAATCAATGAATATTGTAAATGCACAAACAGTAATTTCTACGCATTGCAAGGTGTAATTCTGAAATTTTTTGCTTTTTCCTGCTCCTCTTAGCATGATAAAGAAGATTCAAAGAGAGTGAGATGCCAGCTCCTTTCATTCAGTCAGAAGCTTCAATCATTTCTGGACGTTTTTCAATGGCAAAAATCAATGAATATTGTAAATGCACAAACAGTAATTTCTCCGCATTGCAAGGTGCAATTCTGAAATTTTTTGCTTTTTCCTGCTCCTCTTAGCATGATAAAGAAGATTCAAAGAGAGTGAGGTGCCTGCTCCTTTCATTCAGTCAGTAGCTTCAAACATTCCTGGTATATGAATAACATGATGTTTTTCAATGGCAAAAATCAATGAATATTGTAAATGCACAAACAGTAATTTCTCCGCATTGCAAGGTGCAATTCTGAAATTTTTTGCTTTTTCTTGCTCCTCTTAGCATGATAAAGAAGATTCAAAGAGAGTGAGATGCCAGCTCCTTTCATTCAGTCAGTAGCTTCAATCATTTCTGGACGTTTTTCAATGGCAAAAATCAATGAATATTGTAAATGCACAAACAGTAATTTCTCCGCATTGCAAGGTGCAATTCTGAAATTTTTTGCTTTTTCCTGCTCCTCTTAGCATGATAAAGAAGAATCAAAGAGAGTGAGATGCCAGCTCCTTTCATTTAGTCAGTAGCTTCAATCATTTCTGGTATATGAATAACATGATGTTTTTCAATGGCAAAAATCAATGAATATTGTAAATGCACAAACAGTAATTTCTCCGCATTGCAAGGTGCAATTCTGAAATTTTTTGCTTTTTCCTGCTCCTCTTAGCATGATAAAGAAGATTCAAAGAGAGTGAGATGCCAGCTCCTTTCATTCAGTCAGTAGCTTCAATCATTTCTGGACGTTTTTCAATGGCAAAAATCAATGAATATTGTAAATGCACAAACAGTAATTTCTCCGCATTGCAAGGTGCAATTCTGAAATTTTTTGCTTTTTCCTGCTCCTCTTAGCATGATAAAGAAGATTCAAAGAGTGAGATGCCAGCTCCTTTCATTCAGTCAGTAGCTTCAATCATTTCTGGACGTTTTTCAATTGCAAAAATCAATGAATATTGTAAATGCACAAACAGTAATTTCTCCGCATTGCAAGGTGCAATTCTGAAATTTTTTGCTTTTTCCTGCTCCTCTTAGCATGATAAAGAAGATTCAAAGAGAGTGAGATGCCAGCTCTTTTCATTCAGTCAGTAGCTTCAATCATTTCTGGACGTTTTTCAATGGCAAAAATCAATGAATATTGTAAATGCACAAACAGTAATTTCTCCGCATTGCAAGGTGCAATTCTGAAATTTTTTGCTTTTTCCTGCTCCTCTTAGCATGATAAAAAAGATTCAAAGAGAGTGAGAAGCCAGCTCCTTTCATTCAGTCAGTAGCTTCAAACATTTCTGGTATATGAATAACATGATGTTTTTCAATGGCAAAAATCAATGAATATTGTAAATGCACAAACAGTAATTTCTCCGCATTGCAAGGTGCAATTCTGAAATTTTTTGCTTTCTCCTGCTCCTCGTAGCATGATAAGGAAGATTCAAAGAGAGTGAAATGCCAGCTCCTTTCATTCAGTCAGTAGCTTCAATCATTTCTGGACGTTTTTCAATGGCAAAAATCAATGAATATTGTAAATGCACAAACAGTAATTTCTCCGCATTGCAAGGTGCAATTCTGAGATTTTTTGCTTTTTCCTGCTCCTCTTAGCATGATAAAGAAGATTCAAAGAGAGTGAGATGCCTGCTCCTTTCATTCAGTCAGTAGCTTCAAACATTTCTGGTATATGAATAACATGATGTTTTTCAATGGCAAAAATCAATGAATATTGTAAATGCACAAACAGTAATTTCTCCGCATTGCAAGGTGCAATTCTGAAATTTTTTGCTTTTTCCTGCTCCTCTTAGCATGATAAAGAAGATTCAAAGAGAGTGAGATGCCAGCTCCTTTCATTCAGTCAGTAGCTTCAAACATTTCTGGTATATGAATAACATGTTTTTCAATGGCAAAAGTCAATGAATATTGTAAATGCACAAACAGTAATTTCTCCGCATTGCAAGGTGCAATTCTGAAATTTTTTGCTTTTTCCTGCTCCTCTTAGCATGATAAAGAAGATTCAAAGAGAGTGAGATGCCAGCTCCTTTCATTCAGTCAGTAGCTTCTATCATTTCTGGACGTTTTTCAATGGCAAAAATCAATGAATATTGTAAATGCACAAACAGTAATTTCTCCGCATTGCAAGGTGCAATTCTGAAATTTTTTGCTTTTCCTGCTCCTCTTAGCATGATAAAGAAGATTCAAAGAGAGTGAGATGCCTGCTCCTTTCATTCAGTCAGTAGCTTCAAACATTTCTGGTATATGAATAACATGATGTTTTTCAATGGCAAAAATCAATGAATATTGTAAATGCACAAACAGTAATTTCTCCGCATTGCAAGGTGCAATTCTGAAATTTTTTGCTTTTTCCTGCTCCTCTTAGCATGATAAAGAAGATTCAAAGAGAGTGAGATGCCAGCTCCTTTCATTTAGTCAGTAGCTTCAATCATTTCTGGTATATGAATAACATGATGTTTTTCAATGGCAAAAATCAATGAATATTGTAAATGCACAAACAGTAATTTCTCCGCATTGCAAGGTGCAATTCTGAAATTTTTTGCTTTTTCCTGCTCCTCTTAGCATGATAAAGAAGATTCAAAGAGTGAGATGCCAGCTCCTTTCATTCAGTCAGTAGCTTCAATCATTTCTGGACGTTTTTCAATGGCAAAAACCAATGAATATTGTAAATGCACAAACAGTAATTTCTCCGCATTGCAAGGTGCAATTCTGAAATTTTTTGCTTTTTCCTGCTCCTCTTAGCATGATAAAGAAGATTCAAAGAGAGTGAGATGCCAGCTCCTTTTATTCAGTCAGTAGCTTCAATCATTTCTGGACGTTTTTCAATGGCAAAAATCAATGAATATTGTAAATGCACAAACAGTAATTTCTCCGCATTGCAAGGTGCAATTCTGAAATTTTTTGCTTTTTCCTGCTCCTCTTAGCATGATAAAGAAGATTCAAAGAGAGTGAGATGCCAGCTCCTTTCATTCAGTCAGTAGCTTCAATCATTTCTGGACGTTTTTCAATGGCAAAAATCAATGAATATTGTAAATGCACAAACAGTAATTTCTCCGCATTGCAAGATGCAATTCTGAAATTTTTTGCTTTTTCCTGCTCCTCTTAGCATGATAAAGAAGATTCAAAGAGAGTGAGATGCCAGCTGCTTTCATTCAGTCAGTAGCTTCAATCATTTCTGGACGTTTTTCAATGGCAAAAATCAATGAATATTGTAAATGCACAAACAGTAATTTCTCCGCATTGCAAGGTGCAATTCTGAAATTTTTTGCTTTTTCCTGCTCCTCTTAGCATGATAAAGAAGATTCAAAGAGAGTGAGATGCCAGCTCCTTTCATTCAGTCAGTAGCTTCAAACATTTCTGGTATATGAATAACATGATGTTTTTCAATGGCAAAAATCAATGAATATTGTAAATGCACAAACAGTAATTTCTCCTCATTGCAAGGTGCAATTCTGAAATTTTTTGCTTTTTCCTGCTCCTCTTAGCATGATAAAGAAGATTCAAAGAGAGTGAGATGCCAGCTCCTTTCATTCAGTCAGTAGCTTCAAACATTTCTGGTATATGAATAACATGTTTTTCAATGGCAAAAATCAATGAATATTGTAAATGCACAAACAGTAATTTCTCCGCATTGCAAGGTGCAATTCTGAAATTTTTTGCTTTTTCCTGCTCCTCTTAGCATGATAAAGAAGATTCAAAGAGAGTGAGATGCCAGCTCCTTTCATTCAGTCAGTAGCTTCAAACATTTCTGGTATATGAATAACATGATGTTTTTCAATGGCAAAAATCAATGAATATTGTAAATGCACAAACAGTAATTTTTCCGCATTGCAAGGTGCAATTCTGAAATTTTTTGCTTTTTCCTGCTCCTCTTAGCATGATAAAGAAGATTCAAAGAGAGTGAGATGCCAGCTCCTTTCATTCAGTCAGTAGCTTCAATCATTTCTGGACGTTTTTCAATGGCAAAAATCAATGAATATTGTAAATGCACAAACAGTAATTTCTCCGCATTGCAAGGTGCAATTCTGAAATTTTTTGCTTTTTCCTGCTCCTCTTAGCATGATAAAGAAGATTCAAAGAGAGTGAGATGCCTGCTCCTTTCATTCAGTCAGTAGCTTCAAACATTTCTGGTATATGAATAACATGATGTTTTTCAATGGCAAAAATCAATGAATATTGTAAATGCACAAACAGTAATTTCTCCACATTACAAGGTGCAATTCTGAAATTTTTTGCTTTTTCCTGCTCCTCTTAGCATGATAAAGAAGATTCAAAGAGAGTGAGATGCCAGCTCCTTTCATTCAGTCAGTAGCTTCAATCATTTCTGGACATTTTTCAATGGCAAAAATCAATGAATATTGTAAATGCACAAACAGTAATTTCTCCGCATTGCAAGGTGCAATTCTGAAATTTTTTGCTTTTTCCTGCTCCTCTTAGCATGATAAAGAAGATTCAAAGAGAGTGAGATGCCAGCTCCTTTCATTCAGTCAGTAGCTTCAAACATTTCTGGTATATGAATAACATAATGTTTTTCAATGGCAAAAATCAATGAATATTGTAAATGCACAAACAGTAATTTCTCCGCATTGCAAGGTGCAATTCTGAAATTTTTTGCTTTTTCCTGCTCCACTTAGCATGATAAAGAAGATTCAAAGAGAGTGAGATGCCAGCTCCTGTAATTCAGTCAGTAGGTTCAATCATTTCTGGACATTTTTCAATGGCAAAAATCAATGAATATTGTAAATGCACAAACAGTAATTTCTACGCATTGCAAGGTGTAATTCTGAAATTTTTTGCTTTTTCCTGCTCCTCTTAGCATGATAAAGAAGATTCAAAGAGAGTGAGATGCCAGCTCCTTTCATTCAGTCAGTAGCTTCAATCATTTCTGGACGTTTTTCAATGGCAAAAATCAATGAATATTGTAAATGCACAAACAGTAATTTCTCCGCATTGCAAGGTGCAATTCTGAAATTTTTTGCTTTTTCCTGCTCCTCTTAGCATGATAAAGAAGATTCAAAGAGAGTGAGATGCCTGCTCCTTTCATTCAGTCAGTAGCTTCAAACATTCCTGGTATATGAATAACATGATGTTTTTCAATGGCAAAAATCAATGAATATTGTAAATGCACAAACAGTAATTTCTCCGCATTGCAAGGTGCAATTCTGAAATTTTTTGCTTTTTCTTGCTCCTCTTAGCATGATAAAGAAGATTCAAAGAGAGTGAGATGCCAGCTCCTTTCATTCAGTCAGTAGCTTCAATCATTTCTGGACGTTTTTCAATGGCAAAAATCAATGAATATTGTAAATGCACAAACAGTAATTTCTCCGCATTGCAAGGTGCAATTCTGAAATTTTTTGCTTTTTCCTGCTCCTCTTAGCATGATAAAGAAGATTCAAAGAGAGTGAGATGCCAGCTCCTTTCATTTAGTCAGTAGCTTCAATCATTTCTGGTATATGAATAACATGATGTTTTTCAATGGCAAAAATCAATGAATATTGTAAATGCACAAACAGTAATTTCTCCGCATTGCAAGGTGCAATTCTGAAATTTTTTGCTTTTTCCTGCTCCTCTTAGCATGATAAAGAAGATTCAAAGAGAGTGAGATGCCTGCTCCTTTCATTCAGTCAGTAGCTTCAAACATTTCTGGTATATGAATAACATGATGTTTTTCAATGGCAAAAATCAATGAATATTGTAAATGCACAAACAGTAATTTCTCCACATTACAAGGTGCAATTCTGAAATTTTTTGCTTTTTCCTGCTCCTCTTAGCATGATAAAGAAGATTCAAAGAGAGTGAGATGCCAGCTCCTTTCATTCAGTCAGTAGCTTCAATCATTTCTGGACATTTTTCAATGGCAAAAATCAATGAATATTGTAAATGCACAAACAGTAATTTCTCCGCATTGCAAGGTGCAATTCTGAAATTTTTTGCTTTTTCCTGCTCCTCTTAGCATGATAAAGAAGATTCAAAGAGAGTGAGATGCCAGCTCCTTTCATTCAGTCAGTAGCTTCAAACATTTCTGGTATATGAATAACATAATGTTTTTCAATGGCAAAAATCAATGAATATTGTAAATGCACAAACAGTAATTTCTCCGCATTGCAAGGTGCAATTCTGAAATTTTTTGCTTTTTCCTGCTCCACTTAGCATGATAAAGAAGATTCAAAGAGAGTGAGATGCCAGCTCCTGTAATTCAGTCAGTAGGTTCAATCATTTCTGGACATTTTTCAATGGCAAAAATCAATGAATATTGTAAATGCACAAACAGTAATTTCTACGCATTGCAAGGTGTAATTCTGAAATTTTTTGCTTTTTCCTGCTCCTCTTAGCATGATAAAGAAGATTCAAAGAGAGTGAGATGCCAGCTCCTTTCATTCAGTCAGTAGCTTCAATCATTTCTGGACGTTTTTCAATGGCAAAAATCAATGAATATTGTAAATGCACAAACAGTAATTTCTCCGCATTGCAAGGTGCAATTCTGAAATTTTTTGCTTTTTCCTGCTCCTCTTAGCATGATAAAGAAGATTCAAAGAGAGTGAGATGCCTGCTCCTTTCATTCAGTCAGTAGCTTCAAACATTCCTGGTATATGAATAACATGATGTTTTTCAATGGCAAAAATCAATGAATATTGTAAATGCACAAACAGTAATTTCTCCGCATTGCAAGGTGCAATTCTGAAATTTTTTGCTTTTTCCTGCTCCTCTTAGCATGATAAAGAAGATTCAAAGAGAGTGAGATGCCAGCTCCTTTCATTCAGTCAGTAGCTTCAATCATTTCTGGACGTTTTTCAATGGCAAAAATCAATGAATATTGTAAATGCACAAACAGTAATTTCTCCGCATTGCAAGGTGCAATTCTGAAATTTTTTGCTTTTTCCTGCTCCTCTTAGCATGATAAAGAAGATTCAAAGAGTGAGATGCCAGCTCCTTTCATTCAGTCAGTAGCTTCAATCATTTCTGGACGTTTTTCAATTGCAAAAATCAATGAATATTGTAAATGCACAAACAGTAATTTCTCCGCATTGCAAGGTGCAATTCTGAAATTTTTTGCTTTTTCCTGCTCCTCTTAGCATGATAAAGAAGATTCAAAGAGAGTGAGATGCCAGCTCTTTTCATGCAGTCAGTAGCTTCAATCATTTCTGGACGTTTTTCAATGGCAAAAATCAATGAATATTGTAAATGCACAAACAGTAATTTCTCCGCATTGCAAGGTGCAATTCTGAAATTTTTTGCTTTTTCCTGCTCCTCTTAGCATGATAAAAAAGATTCAAAGAGAGTGAGAAGCCAGCTCCTTTCATTCAGTCAGTAGCTTCAAACATTTCTGGTATATGAATAACATGATGTTTTTCAATGGCAAAAATCAATGAATATTGTAAATGCACAAACAGTAATTTCTCCGCATTGCAAGGTGCAATTCTGAAATTTTTTGCTTTCTCCTGCTCCTCGTAGCATGATAAAGAAGATTCAAAGAGAGTGAAATGCCAGCTCCTTTCATTCAGTCAGTAGCTTCAATCATTTCTGGACGTTTTTCAATGGCAAAAATCAATGAATATTGTAAATGCACAAACAGTAATTTCTCCGCATTGCAAGGTGCAATTCTGAAATTTTTTGCTTTTTCCTGCTCCTCTTAGCATGATAAAGAAGATTCAAAGAGAGTGAGATGCCAGCTCCTTTCATTCAGTCAGTAGCTTCAATCATTTCTGGACGTTTTTCAATGGCAAAAATCAATGAATATTGTAAATGCACAAACAGTAATTTCTCCGCATTGCAAGGTGCAATTCTGAAATTTTTTGCTTTTTCCTGCTCCTCTTAGCATGATAAAGAAGATTCAAAGAGAGTGAGATGCCAGCTCCTTTCATTCAGTCAGTAGCTTCAAACATTTCTGGTATATGAATAACATGATGTTTTTCAATGGCAAAAATCAATGAATATTGTAAATGCACAAACAGTAATTTCTCCGCATTGCAAGGTGCAATTCTGAAATTTTTTGCTTTTTCCTGCTCCTCTTAGCATGATAAAGAAGATTCAAAGAGAGTGAGATGCCAGCTCCTTTCATTCAGTCAGTAGCTTCAATCATTTCTGGACATTTTTCAATGGCAAAAATCAATGAATATTGTAAATGCACAAACAGTAATTTCTCCGCATTGCAAGGTGCAATTCTGAAATTTTTTGCTTTGTCCTGCTCCTCTTAGCATGATAAAGAAGATTCAAAGAGAGTGAGATGCCAGCTCCTTTCATTCAGTAAGTAGCTTCAATCATTTCTGGACGTTTTTCAATGGCAAAAATCAATGAATATTGTCAATGCACAAACAGTAATTTCTCCGCATTGCAAGATGCAATTCTGAAATTTTTTGCTTTTTCCTGCTCCTCTTAGCATGATAAAGAAGATTCAAAGAGAGTGAGATGCCAGCTCCTTTCATTCAGTCAGTAGGTTCAATCATTTCTGGACGTTTTTCAATGGCAAAAATCAATGAATATTGTAAATGCACAAACAGTAATTTCTCCGCATTGCAAGGTGCAATTCTGAAATTTTTTGCTTTTTCCTGCTCCTCTTAGCATGATAAAGAAGATTCAAAGAGAGTGAGATGCCAGCTCCTTTCATTCAGTCAGTAGCTTCAAACATTTCTGGTATATGAATAACATGATGTTTTTCAATGGCAAAAATCAATGAATATTGTAAATGCACAAACAGTAATTTCTCCGCATTGCAAGGTGCAATTCTGAAATTTTTTGCTTTTTCCTGCTCCTCTTAGCATGATAAAGAAGATTCAAAGAGAGTGAGATGCCAGCTCCTTTCATTCAGTCAGTAGCTTCAAACATTTCTGGTATATGAATAACATGATGTTTTTCAATGGCAAAAATCAATGAATATTGTAAATGCACAAACAGTAATTTCTCCGGATTGCAAGGTGCAATTCTGAAATTTTTTGCTTTTTCCTGCTCCTCTTAGCATGGTAAAGAAGATTCAAAGAGAGTGAGATGCCAGCTCCTTTCATTCAGTCAGTAGCTTCAGTCATTTCTGGACGTTTTTCAATGGCAAAAATCAATGAATATTGTAAATGCACAAACAGTAATTTCTCCGCATTGCAAGGTGCAATTCTGAAATTTTTTGCTTTTTCCTGCTCCTCTTAGCATGATAAAGAAGATTCAAAGAGAGTGAGATGCCATCTCCTTTCATTCAGTCAGTAGCTTCAAACATTTCTGGTATATGAATAACATGATGTTTTTCAATGGCAAAAATCAATGAATATTGTAAATGCACAAACAGTAATTTCTCCGCATTGCAAGGTGCAATTCTGAAATTTTTTGCTTTTTCCTGCTCCTCTTAGCATGATAAAGAAGATTGAAAGAGAGTGAGATGCCAGCTCCTTTCATTCAGTCAGTAGCTTCAATCATTTCTGGACATTTTTCAATGGCAAAAATCAATGAATATTGTAAATGCACAAACAGTAATTTCTCCGCATTGCAAGGTGCAATTCTGAAATTTTTTGCTTTTTCCTGCTCCTCTTAGCATGATAAAGAAGATTCAAAGAGATTTAGATGCCAGCTCCTTTCATTCAGTCAGTAGCTTCAATCATTTCTGGACGTTTTTCAATGGCAAAAATCAATGAATATTGTAAATGCACAAACAGTAATTTCTCCGCATTGCAAGATGCAATTCTGAAATTTTTTGCTTTTTCCTGCTCCTCTTAGCATGATAAAGAAGATTCAAAGAGAGTGAGATGCCAGCTCCTTTCATTCAGTCAGTAGCTTCAAACATTTCTGGTATATGAATAACATGATGTTTTTCAATGGCAAAAATCAATGAATATTGTAAATGCACAAACAGTAATTTCTCCGCATTGCAAGGTGCAATTCTGATATTTTTTGCTTTTTCCTGCTCCTCTTAGCATGATAAAGAAGATTCAAAGAGAGTGAGATGCCAGCTCCTTTCATTCAGTCAGTAGCTTCAAACATTTCTGGTATATGAATAACATGATGTTTTTCAATGGCAAAAATCAATGAATATTGTAAATGCACAAAAAGTAATTTCTCCGCATTGCAAGGTGCAATTCTGAAATTTTTTGCTTTTTCCTGCTCCTCTTAGCATGATAAAGAAGATTCAAAGAGTGAGATGCCAGCTCCTTTCATTCAGTCAGTAGCTTCAATCATTTCTGGACGTTTTTCAATGGCAAAAATCAATGAATATTGTAAATGCACAAACAGTAATTTCTCCGCATTGCAAGGTGCAATTCTGAAATTTTTTGCTTTTTCCTGCTCCTCTTAGCATGATAAAGAAGATTCAAAGAGAGTGAGATGCCAGCTCTTTTCATTCAGTCAGTAGCTTCAATCATTTCTGGACGTTTTTCAATGGCAAAAATCAATGAATATTGTAAATGCACAAACAGTAATTTCTCCGCATTGCAAGGTGCAATTCTGAAATTTTTTGCTTTTTCCTGCTCCTCTTAGCATGATAAAAAAGATTCAAAGAGAGTGAGAAGCCAGCTCCTTTCATTCAGTCAGTAGCTTCAAACATTTCTGGTATATGAATAACATGATGTTTTTCAATGGCAAAAATCAATGAATATTGTAAATGCACAAACAGTAATTTCTCCGCATTGCAAGGTGCAATTCTGAAATTTTTTGCTTTCTCCTGCTCCTCGTAGCATGATAAAGAAGATTCAAAGAGAGTGAAATGCCAGCTCCTTTCATTCAGTCAGTAGCTTCAATCATTTCTGGACGTTTTTCAATGGCAAAAATCAATGAATATTGTAAATGCACAAACAGTAATTTCTCCGCATTGCAAGGTGCAATTCTGAAATTTTTTGCTTTTTCCTGCTCCTCTTAGCATGATAAAGAAGATTCAAAGAGAGTGAGATGCCAGCTCCTTTCATTCAGTCAGTAGCTTCAATCATTTCTGGACGTTTTTCAATGGCAAAAATCAATGAATATTGTAAATGCACAAACAGTAATTTCTCCGCATTGCAAGGTGCAATTCTGAAATTTTTTGCTTTGTCCTGCTCCTCTTAGCATGATAAAGAAGATTCAAAGAGAGTGAGATGCCAGCTCCTTTCATTCAGTAAGTAGCTTCAATCATTTCTGGACGTTTTTCAATGGCAAAAATCAATGAATATTGTCAATGCACAAACAGTAATTTCTCCGCATTGCAAGATGCAATTCTGAAATTTTTTGCTTTTTCCTGCTCCTCTTAGCATGATAAAGAAGATTCAAAGAGAGTGAGATGCCAGCTCCTTTCATTCAGTCAGTAGCTTCAATCATTTCTGGACGTTTTTCAATGGCAAAAATCAATGAATATTGTAAATGCACAAACAGTAATTTCTCCGCATTGCAAGGTGCAATTCTGAAATTTTTTGCTTTTTCCTGCTCCTCTTAGCATGATAAAAAAGATTCAAAGAGAGTGAGATGCCAGCTCCTTTCATTCAGTCAGTAGCTTCAAACATTTCTGGTATATGAATAACATGATGTTTTTCAATGGCAAAAATCAATGAATATTGTAAATGCACAAACAGTAATTTCTCCGCATTGCAAGGTGCAATTCTGAAATTTTTTGCTTTTTCCTGCTCCTCTTAGCATGATAAAGAAGATTCAAAGAGAGTGAGATGCCAGCTCCTTTCATTCAGTCAGTAGCTTCAAACATTTCTGGTATATGAATAACATGATGATTTTCAATGGCAAAAATCAATGAATATTGTAAATGCACAAACAGTAATTTCTCCGCATTGCAAGGTGCAATTCTGAAATTTTTTGCTTTTTCCTGCTCCTCTTAGCATGATAAAGAAGATTCAAAGAGAGTGAGATGCCAGCTCCTTTCATTCAGTCAGTAGCTTCAAACATTTCTGGTATATGAATAACATGATGTTTTTCAATGGCAAAAATCAATGAATATTGTAAATGCACAAACAGTAATTTCTCCGCATTGCAAGGTGCAATTCTGAAATTTTTTGCTTTTTCCTGCTCCTCTTAGCATGGTAAAGAAGATTCAAAGAGAGTGAGATGCCAGCTCCTTTCATTCAGTCAGTAGCTTCAGTCATTTCTGGACGTTTTTCAATGGCAAAAATCAATGAATATTGTAAATGCACAAACAGTAATTTCTCCGCATTGCAAGGTGCAATTCTGAAATTTTTTGCTTTTTCCTGCTCCTCTTAGCATGATAAAGAAGATTCAAAGAGAGTGAGATGCCATCTCCTTTCATTCAGTCAGTAGCTTCAAACATTTCTGGTATATGAATAACATGATGTTTTTCAATGGCAAAAATCAATGAATATTGTAAATGCACAAACAGTAATTTCTCCGCATTGCAAGGTGCAATTCTGAAATTTTTTGCTTTTTCCTGCTCCTCTTAGCATGATAAAGAAGATTCAAAGAGAGTGAGATGCCAGCTCCTTTCATTCAGTCAGTAGCTTCAATCATTTCTGGACGTTTTTCAATGGCAAAAATCAATGAATATTGTAAATGCACAAACAGTAATTTCTCCGCATTGCAAGGTGCAATTCTGAAATTTTTTGCTTTTTCCTGCTCCTCTTAGCATGATAAAGAAGATTCAAAGAGATTTAGATGCCAGCTCCTTTCATTCAGTCAGTAGCTTCAATCATTTCTGGACGTTTTTCAATGGCAAAAATCAATGAATATTGTAAATGCACAAACAGTAATTTCTCCGCATTGCAAGATGCAATTCTGAAATTTTTTGCTTTTTCCTGCTCCTCTTAGCATGATAAAGAAGATTCAAAGAGAGTGAGATGCCAGCTCCTTTCATTCAGTCAGTAGCTTCAAACATTTCTGGTATATGAATAACATGATGTTTTTCAATGGCAAAAATCAATGAATATTGTAAATGCACAAACAGTAATTTCTCCGCATTGCAAGGTGCAATTCTGATATTTTTTGCTTTTTCCTGCTCCTCTTAGCATGATAAAGAAGATTCAAAGAGAGTGAGATGCCAGCTCCTTTCATTCAGTCAGTAGCTTCAAACATTTCTGGTATATGAATAACATGATGTTTTTCAATGGCAAAAATCAATGAATATTGTAAATGCACAAAAAGTAATTTCTCCGCATTGCAAGGTGCAATTCTGAAATTTTTTGCTTTTTCCTGCTCCTCTTAGCATGATAAAGAAGATTCAAAGAGTGAGATGCCAGCTCCTTTCATTCAGTCAGTAGCTTCAATCATTTCTGGACGTTTTTCAATGGCAAAAATCAATGAATATTGTAAATGCACAAACAGTAATTTCTCCGCATTGCAAGGTGCAATTCTGAAATTTTTTGCTTTTTCCTGCTCCTCTTAGCATGATAAAGAAGATTCAAAGAGAGTGAGATGCCAGCTCTTTTCATTCAGTCAGTAGCTTCAATCATTTCTGGACGTTTTTCAATGGCAAAAATCAATGAATATTGTAAATGCACAAACAGTAATTTCTCCGCATTGCAAGGTGCAATTCTGAAATTTTTTGCTTTTTCCTGCTCCTCTTAGCATGATAAAAAAGATTCAAAGAGAGTGAGAAGCCAGCTCCTTTCATTCAGTCAGTAGCTTCAAACATTTCTGGTATATGAATAACATGATGTTTTTCAATGGCAAAAATCAATGAATATTGTAAATGCACAAACAGTAATTTCTCCGCATTGCAAGGTGCAATTCTGAAATTTTTTGCTTTCTCCTGCTCCTCGTAGCATGATAAAGAAGATTCAAAGAGAGTGAAATGCCAGCTCCTTTCATTCAGTCAGTAGCTTCAATCATTTCTGGACGTTTTTCAATGGCAAAAATCAATGAATGTTGTAAATGCACAAACAGTAATTTCTCCGCATTGCAAGGTGCAATTCTGAAATTTTTTGCTTTTTCCTGCTCCTCTTAGCATGATAAAGAAGATTCAAAGAGAGTGAGATGCCAGCTCCTTTCATTCAGTCAGTAGCTTCAATCATTTCTGGACGTTTTTCAATGGCAAAAATCAATGAATATTGTAAATGCACAAACAGTAATTTCTCCGCATTGCAAGGTGCAATTCTGAAATTTTTTGCTTTGTCCTGCTCCTCTTAGCATGATAAAGAAGATTCAAAGAGAGTGAGATGCCAGCTCCTTTCATTCAGTAAGTAGCTTCAATCATTTCTGGACGTTTTTCAATGGCAAAAATCAATGAATATTGTCAATGCACAAACAGTAATTTCTCCGCATTGCAAGATGCAATTCTGAAATTTTTTGCTTTTTCCTGCTCCTCTTAGCATGATAAAGAAGATTCAAAAAGAGTGAGATGCCAGCTCCTTTCATTCAGTCAGTAGCTTCAATCATTTCTGGACGTTTTTCAATGGCAAAAATCAATGAATATTGTAAATGCACAAACAGTAATTTCTCCGCATTGCAAGGTGCAATTCTGAAATTTTTTGCTTTTTCCTGCTCCTCTTAGCATGATAAAGAAGATTCAAAGAGAGTGAGATGCCAGCTCCTTTCATTCAGTCAGTAGCTTCAAACATTTCTGGTATATGAATAACATGATGTTTTTCAATGGCAAAAATCAATGAATATTGTAAATGCACAAACAGTAATTTCTCCGCATTGCAAGGTGCAATTCTGAAATTTTTTGCTTTTTCCTGCTCCTCTTAGCATGATAAAGAAGATTCAAAGAGAGTGAGATGCCAGCTCCTTTCATTCAGTCAGTAGCTTCAAACACTTCTGGTATATGAATAACATGATGATTTTCAATGGCAAAAATCAATGAATATTGTAAATGCACAAACAGTAATTTCTCCGCATTGCAAGGTGCAATTCTGAAATTTTTTGCTTTTTCCTGCTCCTCTTAGCATGATAAAGAAGATTCAAAGAGAGTGAGATGCCAGCTCCTTTCATTCAGTCAGTAGCTTCAAACATTTCTGGTATATGAATAACATGATGTTTTTCAATGGCAAAAATCAATGAATATTGTAAATGCACAAACAGTAATTTCTCCGCATTGCAAGGTGCAATTCTGAAATTTTTTGCTTTTTCCTGCTCCTCTTAGCATGGTAAAGAAGATTCAAAGAGAGTGAGATGCCAGCTCCTTTCATTCTGTCAGTAGCTTCAGTCATTTCTGGACGTTTTTCAATGGCAAAAATCAATGAATATTGTAAATGCACAAACAGTAATTTCTCCGCATTGCAAGGTGCAATTCTGAAATTTTTTGCTTTTTCCTGCTCCTCTTAGCATGATAAAGAAGATTCAAAGAGAGTGAGATGCCATCTCCTTTCATTCAGTCAGTAGCTTCAAACATTTCTGGTATATGAATAACATGATGTTTTTCAATGGCAAAAATCAATGAATATTGTAAATGCACAAACAGTAATTTCTCCGCATTGCAAGGTGCAATTCTGAAATTTTTTGCTTTTTCCTGCTCCTCTTAGCATGATAAAGAAGATTCAAAGAGAGTGAGATGCCAGCTCCTTTCATTCAGTCAGTAGCTTCAATCATTTCTGGACGTTTTTCAATGGCAAAAATCAATGAATATTGTAAATGCACAAACAGTAATTTCTCCGCATTGCAAGGTGCAATTCTGAAATTTTTTGCTTTTTCCTGCTCCTCTTAGCATGATAAAGAAGATTCAAAGAGATTTAGATGCCAGCTCCTTTCATTCAGTCAGTAGCTTCAATCATTTCTGGACGTTTTTCAATGGCAAAAATCAATGAATATTGTAAATGCACAAACAGTAATTTCTCCGCATTGCAAGATGCAATTCTGAAATTTTTTGCTTTTTCCTGCTCCTCTTAGCATGATAAAGAAGATTCAAAGAGAGTGAGATGCCAGCTCCTTTCATTCAGTCAGTAGCTTCAAACATTTCTGGTATATGAATAACATGATGTTTTTCAATGGCAAAAATCAATGAATATTGTAAATGCACAAACAGTAATTTCTCCGCATTGCAAGGTGCAATTCTGATATTTTTTGCTTTTTCCTGCTCCTCTTAGCATGATAAAGAAGATTCAAAGAGAGTGAGATGCCAGCTCCTTTCATTCAGTCAGTAGCTTCAAACATTTCTGGTATATGAATAACATGATGTTTTTCAATGGCAAAAATCAATGAATATTGTAAATGCACAAACAGTAATTTCTCCGCATTGCAAGGTGCAATTCTGAAATTTTTTGCTTTTTCCTGCTCCTCTTAGCATGATAAAGAATATTCAAAGAGAGTGAGATGCCAGCTCCTTTCATTCAGTCAGTAGCTTCAATCATTTCTGGACGTTTTTCAATGGCAAAAATCAATGAATATTGTAAATGCACAAACAGTAATTTCTTCGCATTGCAAGGTGCAATTCTGAAATTTTTTGCTTTTTCCTGCTCCTCTTAGCATGATAAAGAAGATTCAAAGAGAGTGAGATGCCAGCTCCTTTCATTCAGTCAGTAGCTTCAATCATTTCTGGACGTTTTTCAATGGCAAAAATCAATGAATATTGTAAATGCACAAAAATTAATTTCTCCGCATTGCAAGGTGCAATTCTGAAATTTTTTGCTTTTTCCTGCTCCTCTTAGCATGATAAAGAAGATTCAAAGAGTGAGATGCCAGCTCCTTTCATTCAGTCAGTAGCTTCAATCATTTCTGGACGTTTTTCAATGGCAAAAATCAATGAATATTGTAAATGCACAAACAGTAATTTCTCCGCATTGCAAGGTGCAATTCTGAAATTTTTTGCTTTTTCCTGCTCCTCTTAGCATGATAAAGAAGATTCAAAGAGAGTGAGATGCCAGCTCCTTTCATTCAGTCAGTAGCTTCAATCATTTCTGGACGTTTTTCAATGGCAAAAATCAATGAATATTGTAAATGCACAAACAGTAATTTCTCCGCATTGCAAGGTGCAATTCTGAAATG
The DNA here is from genome assembly GCF_046119375.1 of Phyllobates terribilis. NCBI lineage: Eukaryota > Metazoa > Chordata > Amphibia > Anura > Dendrobatidae > Phyllobates > Phyllobates terribilis. The sequence goes on from NW_027362893.1 coordinate 1,112,224, forward strand.
TTTTGCTTTTTCCTGCTCCTCTTAGCATGATAAAAAAGATTCAAAGAGAGTGAGATGCCAGCTCCTTTCATTCAGTCAGTAGCTTCAAACATTTCTGGTATATGAATAACATGATGTTTTTCAATGGCAAAAATCAATGAATATTGTAAATGCACAAACAGTAATTTCTCCGCATTGCAAGGTGCAATTCTGAAATTTTTTGCTTTTTCCTGCTCCTCTTAGCATGATAAAGAAGATTCAAAGAGAGTGAGATGCCAGCTCCTTTCATTCAGTCAGTAGCTTCAATCATTTCTGGACGTTTTTCAATGGCAAAAATCAATGAATATTGTAAATGCACAAACAGTAATTTCTCCGCATTGCAAGGTGCAATTCTGAAATTTTTTGCTTTTTCCTGCTCCTCTTAGCATGATAAAGAAGATTCAAAGAGAGTGAGATGCCAGCTCCTTTCATTCAGTCAGTAGCTTCAATCATTTCTGGACGTTTTTCAATGGCAAAAATCAATGAATATTGTAAATGCACAAAAAGTAATTTCTCCGCATTGCAAGGTGCAATTCTGAAATTTTTTGCTTTTTCCTGCTCCTCTTAGCATGATAAAGAAGATTCAAAGAGTGAGATGCCAGCTCCTTTCATTCAGTCAGTAGCTTCAATCATTTCTGGACGTTTTTCAATGGCAAAAATCAATGAATATTGTAAATACACAAACAGTAATTTCTCCGCATTGCAAGGTGCAATTCTGAAATGTTTTGCTTTTTCCTGCTCCTCTTAGCATGATAAAAAAGATTCAAAGAGAGTGAGATGCCAGCTCCTTTCATTCAGTCAGTAGCTTCAAACATTTCTGGTATATGAATAACATGATGTTTTTCAATGGCAAAAATCAATGAATATTGTAAATGCACAAACAGTAATTTCTCCGCATTGCAAGGTGCAATTCTGAAATTTTTTGCTTTTTCCTGCTCCTCTTAGCATGATAAAGAAGATTCAAAGAGAGTGAGATGCCAGCTCCTTTCATTCAGTCAGTAGCTTCAATCATTTCTGGACGTTTTTCAATGGCAAAAATCAATGAATATTGTAAATGCACAAACAGTAATTTCTCCGCATTGCAAGGTGCAATTCTGAAATTTTTTGCTTTTTCCTGCTCCTCTTAGCATGATAAAGAAGATTCAAAGAGAGTGAGATGCCAGCTCCTTTCATTCAGTCAGTAGCTTCAATCATTTCTGGACGTTTTTCAATGGCAAAAATCAATGAATATTGTAAATGCACAAACAGTAATTTCTCCGCATTGCAAGATGCAATTCTGAAATTTTTTGCCTTTTCCTGCTCCTCTTAGCATGATAAAGAAGATTCAAAGAGAGTGAGATGCCAGCTCCTTTCATTCAGTCAGTAGCTTCAATCATTTCTGGATGTTTTTCAATGGCAAAAATCAATGAATATTGTAAATGCACAAACAGTAATTTCTCCGCATTGCAAGGTGCAATTCTGAAATTTTTTGCTTTTTCCTGCTCCTCTTAGCATGATAAAGAAGATTCAGAGTGAGATGCCTGCTCCTTTCATTCAGTCAGTAGCTTCAAACATTTCTGGTATATGAATAACATGATGTTTTTCAATGGCAAAAATCAATGAATATTGTAAATGCACAAACAGTAATTTCTCCGCATTGCAAGGTGCAATTCTGAAATTTTTTGCTTTTTCCTGCTCCTCTTAGCATGATAAAGAAGATTCAAAGAGAGTGAGATGCCAGCTCCTTTCATTCAGTCAGTAGCTTCAATCATTTCTGGACGTTTTTCAATGGCAAAAATCAATGAATATTGTAAATGCACAAAAAGTAATTTCTCCGCATTGCAAGGTGCAATTCTGAAATTTTTTGCTTTTTCCTGCTCCTCTTAACATGATAAAGAAGATTCAAAGAGTGAGATGCCAGCTCCTTTCATTCAGTCAGTAGCTTCAATCATTTCTGGACGTTTTTCAATGGCAAAAATCAATGAATATTGTAAATGCACAAACAGTAATTTCTCCGCATTGCAAGGTGCAATTCTGAAATTTTTTGCTTTTTCCTGCTCCTCTTAGCATGATAAAGAAGATTCAAAGAGAGTGAGATGCCAGCTCCTTTCATTCAGTCAGTAGCTTCAATCATTTCTGGACGTTTTTCAATGGCAAAAATCAATGAATATTGTAAATGCACAAATAGTAATTTCTCCGCATTGCAAGGTGCAATTCTGAAATGTTTTGCTTTTTCCTGCTCCTCTTAGCATGATAAAAAAGATTCAAAGAGAGTGAGATGCCAGCTCCTTTCATTCAGTCAGTAGCTTCAAACATTTCTGGTATATGAATAACATGATGTTTTTCAATGGCAAAAATCAATGAATATTGTAAATGCACAAACAGTAATTTCTCCGCATTGCAAGGTGCAATTCTGAAATTTTTTGCTTTTTCCTGCTCCTCTTAGCATGATAAAGAAGATTCAAAGAGAATGAGATGCCAGCTCCTTTCATTCAGTCAGTAGCTTCAATCATTTCTGGACGTTTTTCAATGGCAAAAATCAATGAATATTGTAAATGCACAAACAGTAATTTCTCCGCATTGCAAGGTGCAATTCTGAAATTTTTTGCTTTTTCCTGCTCCTCTTAGCATGATAAAGAAGATTCAAAGAGAGTGAGATGCCAGCTCCTTTCATTCAGTCAGTAGCTTCAATCATTTCTGGACGTTTTTCAATGGCAAAAATCAATGAATATTGTAAATGCACAAACAGTAATTTCTCCGCATTGCAAGATGCAATTCTGAAATTTTTTGCCTTTTCCTGCTCCTCTTAGCATGATAAAGAAGATTCAAAGAGAGTGAGATGCCAGCTCCTTTCATTCAGTCAGTAGCTTCAATCATTTCTGGACGTTTTTCAATGGCAAAAATCAATGAATATTGTAAATGCACAAACAGTAATTTCTCCGCATTGCAAGGTGCAATTCTGAAATTTTTTGCTTTTTCCTGCTCCTCTTAGCATGATAAAGAAGATTCAAAGAGAGTGAGATGCCAGCTCCTTTCATTCAGTCAGTAGCTTCAATCATTTCTGGACGTTTTTCAATGGCAAAAATCAATGAATATTGTAAATGCACAAACAGTAATTTCTCCGCATTGCAAGGTGCAATTCTGAAATTTTTTGCTTTTTCCTGCTCCTCTTAGCATGATAAAGAAGATTCAAAGAGAGTGAGATGCCAGCTCCTTTCATTCAGTCAGTAGCTTCAATCATTTCTGGACGTTTTTCAATGGCAAAAATCAATGAATATTGTAAATGCACAAAAAGTAATTTCTCCGCATTGCAAGGTGCAATTCTGAAATTTTTTGCTTTTTCCTGCTCCTCTTAGCATGATAAAGAAGATTCAAAGAGTGAGATGCCAGCTCCTTTCATTCAGTCAGTAGCTTCAATCATTTCTGGACGTTTTTCAATGGCAAAAATCAATGAATATTGTAAATACACAAACAGTAATTTCTCCGCATTGCAAGGTGCAATTCTGAAATGTTTTGCTTTTTCCTGCTCCTCTTAGCATGATAAAAAAGATTCAAAGAGAGTGAGATGCCAGCTCCTTTCATTCAGTCAGTAGCTTCAAACATTTCTGGTATATGAATAACATGATGTTTTTCAATGGCAAAAATCAATGAATATTGTAAATGCACAAACAGTAATTTCTCCGCATTGCAAGGTGCAATTCTGAAATTTTTTGCTTTTTCCTGCTCCTCTTAGCATGATAAAGAAGATTCAAAGAGAGTGAGATGCCAGCTCCTTTCATTCAGTCAGTAGCTTCAATCATTTCTGGACGTTTTTCAATGGCAAAAATCAATGAATATTGTAAATGCACAAACAGTAATTTCTCCGCATTGCAAGGTGCAATTCTGAAATTTTTTGCTTTTTCCTGCTCCTCTTAGCATGATAAAGAAGATTCAAAGAGAGTGAGATGCCAGCTCCTTTCATTCAGTCAGTAGCTTCAATCATTTCTGGACGTTTTTCAATGGCAAAAATCAATGAATATTGTAAATGCACAAACAGTAATTTCTCCGCATTGCAAGATGCAATTCTGAAATTTTTTGCCTTTTCCTGCTCCTCTTAGCATGATAAAGAAGATTCAAAGAGAGTGAGATGCCAGCTCCTTTCATTCAGTCAGTAGCTTCAATCATTTCTGGATGTTTTTCAATGGCAAAAATCAATGAATATTGTAAATGCACAAACAGTAATTTCTCCGCATTGCAAGGTGCAATTCTGAAATTTTTTGCTTTTTCCTGCTCCTCTTAGCATGATAAAGAAGATTCAGAGTGAGATGCCTGCTCCTTTCATTCAGTCAGTAGCTTCAAACATTTCTGGTATATGAATAACATGATGTTTTTCAATGGCAAAAATCAATGAATATTGTAAATGCACAAACAGTAATTTCTCCGCATTGCAAGGTGCAATTCTGAAATTTTTTGCTTTTTCCTGCTCCTCTTAGCATGATAAAAAAGATTCAAAGAGAGTGAGATGCCAGCTCCTTTCATTCAGTCAGTAGCTTCAAACATTTCTGGTATATGAATAACATGATGTTTTTCAATGGCAAAAATCAATGAATATTGTAAATGCACAAACAGTAATTTCTCCGCATTGCAAGGTGCAATTCTGAAATTTTTTGCTTTTTCCTGCTCCTCTTAGCATGATAAAGAAGATTCAAAGAGAATGAGATGCCAGCTCCTTTCATTCAGTCAGTAGCTTCAATCATTTCTGGACGTTTTTCAATGGCAAAAATCAATGAATATTGTAAATGCACAAACAGTAATTTCTCCGCATTGCAAGGTGCAATTCTGAAATTTTTTGCTTTTTCCTGCTCCTCTTAGCATGATAAAGAAGATTCAAAGAGAGTGAGATGCCAGCTCCTTTCATTCAGTCAGTAGCTTCAATCATTTCTGGACGTTTTTCAATGGCAAAAATCAATGAATATTGTAAATGCACAAACAGTAATTTCTCCGCATTGCAAGATGCAATTCTGAAATTTTTTGCCTTTTCCTGCTCCTCTTAGCATGATAAAGAAGATTCAAAGAGAGTGAGATGCCAGCTCCTTTCATTCAGTCAGTAGCTTCAATCATTTCTGGACGTTTTTCAATGGCAAAAATCAATGAATATTGTAAATGCACAAACAGTAATTTCTCCGCATTGCAAGGTGCAATTCTGAAATTTTTTGCTTTTTCCTGCTCCTCTTAGCATGATAAAGAAGATTCAAAGAGAGTGAGATGCCAGCTCCTTTCATTCAGTCAGTAGCTTCAATCATTTCTGGACGTTTTTCAATGGCAAAAATCAATGAATATTGTAAATGCACAAACAGTAATTTCTCCGCATTGCAAGGTGCAATTCTGAAATTTTTTGCTTTTTCCTGCTCCTCTTAGCATGATAAAGAAGATTCAAAGAGAGTGAGATGCCAGCTCCTTTCATTCAGTCAGTAGCTTCAATCATTTCTGGACATTTTTCAATGGCAAAAATCAATGAATATTGTAAATGCACAAAAAGTAATTTCTCCGCATTGCAAGGTGCAATTCTGAAATTTTTTGCTTTTTCCTGCTCCTCTTAGCATGATAAAGAAGATTCAAAGAGTGAGATGCCAGCTCCTTTCATTCAGTCAGTAGCTTCAATCATTTCTGGACGTTTTTCAATGGCAAAAATCAATGAATATTGTAAATACACAAACAGTAATTTCTCCGCATTGCAAGGTGCAATTCTGAAATGTTTTGCTTTTTCCTGCTCCTCTTAGCATGATAAAAAAGATTCAAAGAGAGTGAGATGCCAGCTCCTTTCATTCAGTCAGTAGCTTCAAACATTTCTGGTATATGAATAACATGATGTTTTTCAATGGCAAAAATCAATGAATATTGTAAATGCACAAACAGTAATTTCTCCGCATTGCAAGGTGCAATTCTGAAATTTTTTGCTTTTTCCTGCTCCTCTTAGCATGATAAAGAAGATTCAAAGAGAGTGAGATGCCAGCTCCTTTCATTCAGTCAGTAGCTTCAATCATTTCTGGACGTTTTTCAATGGCAAAAATCAATGAATATTGTAAATGCACAAACAGTAATTTCTCCGCATTGCAAGGTGCAATTCTGAAATTTTTTGCTTTTTCCTGCTCCTCTTAGCATGATAAAGAAGATTCAAAGAGAGTGAGATGCCAGCTCCTTTCATTCAGTCAGTAGCTTCAATCATTTCTGGACGTTTTTCAATGGCAAAAATCAATGAATATTGTAAATGCACAAACAGTAATTTCTCCGCATTGCAAGATGCAATTCTGAAATTTTTTGCCTTTTCCTGCTCCTCTTAGCATGATAAAGAAGATTCAAAGAGAGTGAGATGCCAGCTCCTTTCATTCAGTCAGTAGCTTCAATCATTTCTGGATGTTTTTCAATGGCAAAAATCAATGAATATTGTAAATGCACAAACAGTAATTTCTCCGCATTGCAAGGTGCAATTCTGAAATTTTTTGCTTTTTCCTGCTCCTCTTAGCATGATAAAGAAGATTCAGAGTGAGATGCCTGCTCCTTTCATTCAGTCAGTTGCTTCAAACATTTCTGGTATATGAATAACATGATGTTTTTCAATGGCAAAAATCAATGAATATTGTAAATGCACAAACAGTAATTTCTCCGCATTGCAAGGTGCAATTCTGAAATTTTTTGCTTTTTCCTGCTCCTCTTAGCATGATAAAGAAGATTCAAAGAGAGTGAGATGCCAGCTCCTTTCATTCAGTCAGTAGCTCCAATCATTTCTGGACGTTTTTCAATGGCAAAAATCAATGAATATTGTAAATGCACAAAAAGTAATTTCTCCGCATTGCAAGGTGCAATTCTGAAATTTTTTGCTTTTTCCTGCTCCTCTTAGCATGATAAAGAAGATTCAAAGAGTGAGATGCCAGCTCCTTTCATTCAGTCAGTAGCTTCAATCATTTCTGGACGTTTTTCAATGGCAAAAATCAATGAATATTGTAAATGCACAAACAGTAATTTCTCCGCATTGCAACGTGCAATTCTGAAATTTTTTGCTTTTTCCTGCTCCTCTTAGCATGATAAAGAAGATTCAAAGAGAGTGAGATGCCAGCTCCTTTCATTCAGTCAGTAGCTTCAATCATTTCTGGACGTTTTTCAATGGCAAAAATCAATGAATATTGTAAATGCACAAACAGTAATTTCTCCGCATTGCAAGGTGCAATTCTGAAATGTTTTGCTTTTTCCTGCTCCTCTTAGCATGATAAAAAAGATTCAAAGAGAGTGAGATGCCAGCTCCTTTCATTCAGTCAGTAGCTTCAAACATTTCTGGTATATGAATAACATGATGTTTTTCAATGGCAAAAATCAATGAATATTGTAAATGCACAAACAGTAATTTCTCCGCATTGCAAGGTGCAATTCTGAAATTTTTTGCTTTTTCCTGCTCCTCTTAGCATGATAAAGAAGATTCAAAGAGAATGAGATGCCAGCTCCTTTCATTCAGTCAGTAGCTTCAATCATTTCTGGACGTTTTTCAATGGCAAAAATCAATGAATATTGTAAATGCACAAACAGTAATTTCTCCGCATTGCAAGGTGCAATTCTGAAATTTTTTGCTTTTTCCTGCTCCTCTTAGCATGATAAAGAAGATTCAAAGAGAGTGAGATGCCAGCTCCTTTCATTCAGTCAGTAGCTTCAATCATTTCTGGACGTTTTTCAATGGCAAAAATCAATGAATATTGTAAATGCACAAACAGTAATTTCTCCGCATTGCAAGATGCAATTCTGAAATTTTTTGCCTTTTCCTGCTCCTCTTAGCATGATAAAGAAGATTCAAAGAGAGTGAGATGCCAGCTCCTTTCATTCAGTCAGTAGCTTCAATCATTTCTGGACGTTTTTCAATGGCAAAAATCAATGAATATTGTAAATGCACAAACAGTAATTTCTCCGCATTGCAAGGTGCAATTCTGAAATTTTTTGCTTTTTCCTGCTCCTCTTAGCATGATAAAGAAGATTCAAAGAGAGTGAGATGCCAGCTCCTTTCATTCAGTCAGTAGCTTCAAACATTTCTGGTATATGAATAACATGATGTTTTTCATTGGCAAAAATCAATGAATATTGTAAATGCACAAACAGTAATTTCTCCGCATTGCAAGGTGCAATTCTGAAATTTTTTGCTTTTTCCTGCTCCTCTTAGCATGATAAAGAAGATTCAAAGAGAGTGAGATGCCAGCTCCTTTCATTCAGTCAGTAGCTTCAAACATTTCTGGTATATGAATAACATGTTTTTCAATGGCAAAAATCAATGAATATTGTAAATGCACAAACAGTAAATTCTCCGCATTGCAAGGTGCAATTCTGAAATTTTTTGCTTTTCCTGCTCCTCTTAGCATGATAAAGAAGATTCAAAGAGAGTGAGATGCCAGCTCCTTTCATTCAGTCAGTAGCTTCAATCACTTCTGGACGTTTTTCAATGGCAAAAATCAATGAATATTGTAAATGCACAAACAGTAATTTCTCCGCATTGCAAGGTGCAATTCTGAAATTTTTTGCTTTTTCCTGCTCCTCTTAGCATGATAAAGAAGATTCAAAGAGAGTGAGATGCCAGCTCCTTTCATTCAGTCAGTAGCTTCAAACATTTCTGGTATATGAATAACATGATGTTTTTCAATGGCAAAAATCAATGAATATTGTAAATGCACAAACAGTAATTTCTCCGCATTGCAAGGTGCAATTCTGAAATTTTTTGCTTTTTCCTGCTCCTCTTAGCATGATAAAGAAGATTCAAAGAGAGTGAGATGCCAGCTCCTTTCATTCAGTCAGTAGCTTCAATCATTTCTGGACGTTTTTCAATGGCAAAAATCAATGAATATTGTAAATGCACAAACAGTAATTTCTCCGCATTGCAAGGTGCAATTCTGAAATTTTTTGCTTTTTCCTGCTCCTCTTAGCATGATAAAGAAGATTCAGAGTGAGATGCCTGCTCCTTTCATTCAGTCAGTAGCTTCAAACATTTCTGGTATATGAATAACATGATGTTTTTCAATGGCAAAAATCAATGAATATTGTAAATGCACAAACAGTAATTTCTCCGCATTGCAAGGTGCAATTCTGAAATTTTTTGCTTTTTCCTTCTCCTCTTAGCATGATAAAGAAGATTCAAAGAGAGTGAGATGCCAGCTCCTTTCATTCAGTCAGTAGCTTCAAACATTTCTGGTATATGAATAACATGTTTTTCAATGGCAAAAGTCAATGAATATTGTAAATGCACAAACAGTAATTTCTCCGCATTGCAAGGTGCAATTCTGAAATTTTTTGCTTTTTCCTGCTCCTCTTAGCATGATAAAGAAGATTCAAAGAGAGTGAGATGCCAGCTCCTTTCATTCAGTCAGTAGCTTCAATCATTTCTGGACATTTTTCAATGGCAAAAATCAATGAATATTGTAAATGCACAAACATTAATTTCTCCGCATTGCAAGGTGCAATTCTAAAATTTTTTGCTTTTTCCTGCTCCTCTTAGCATGATAAAGAAGATTCAAAGAGAGTGAGATGCCAGCTCCTTTCATTCAGTCAGTAGCTTCAAACATTTCTGGTATATGAATAACATGATGTTTTTCAATGGCAAAAATCAATGAATATTGTAAATGCACAAACAGTAATTTCTCCGCATTGCAAGATGCAATTCTGAAATTTTTTGCTTTTTCCTGCTCCTCTTAGCATGATAAAGAAGATTCAAAGAGAGTGAGATGCCAGAACCTTTAATTCAGTCAGTAGGTTCAATCATTTCTGGACATTTTTCAATGGCAAAAATCAATGAATATTGTAAATGCACAAACAGTAATTTCTACGCATTGCAAGGTGCAATTCTGAAATTTTTTGCTTTTTCCTGCTCCTCTTAGCATGATAAAGAAGATTCAAAGAGAGTGAGATGCCAGCTCCTTTCATTCAGTCAGTAGCTTCAATCATTTCTGGACGTTTTTCAATGGCAAAAATCAATGAATATTGTAAATGCACAAACAGTAATTTCTCCGCATTGCAAGGTGCAATTCTGAAATTTTTTGCTTTTTCCTGCTCCTCTTAGCATGATAAAGAAGATTCAAAGAGAGTGAGATGCCAGCTCCTTTCATTCAGTCAGTAGCTTCAAACATTTCTGGTATATGAATAACATGATGTTTTTCAATGGCAAAAATCAATGAATATTGTAAATGCACAAACAGTAATTTCTCCGCATTGCAAGATGCAATTCTGAAATTTTTTGCTTTTTCCTGCTCCTCTTAGCATGATAAAGAAGATTCAAAGAGAGTGAGATGCCAGAACCTTTAATTCAGTCAGTAGGTTCAATCATTTCTGGACATTTTTCAATGGCAAAAATCAATGAATATTGTAAATGCACAAACAGTAATTTCTCCGCATTGCAAGGTGCAATTCTGAAATTTTTTGCTTTTTCCTGCTCCTCTTAGCATGATAAAGAAGATTCAAAGAGAGTGAGATGCCAGCTCCTTTCATTCAGTCAGTAGCTTCAATCATTTCTGGACGTTTTTCAATGGCAAAAATCAATGAATATTGTAAATGCACAAACAGTAATTTCTCCGCATTGCAAGGTGCAATTCTGAAATTTTTTGCTTTTTCCTGCTCCTCTTAGCATGATAAAGAAGATTCAGAGTGAGATGCCTGCTCCTTTCATTCAGTCAGTAGCTTCAAACATTTCTGGTATATGAATAACATGATGTTTTTCAATGGCAAAAATCAATGAATATTGTAAATGCACAAACAGTAATTTCTCCGCATTGCAAGGTGCAATTCTGAAATTTTTTGCTTTTTCCTTCTCCTCTTAGCATGATAAAGAAGATTCAAAGAGAGTGAGATGCCAGCTCCTTTCATTCAGTCAGTAGCTTCAAACATTTCTGGTATATGAATAACATGTTTTTCAATGGCAAAAGTCAATGAATATTGTAAATGCACAAACAGTAATTTCTCCGCATTGCAAGGTGCAATTCTGAAATTTTTTGCTTTTTCCTGCTCCTCTTAGCATGATAAAGAAGATTCAAAGAGAGTGAGATGCCAGCTCCTTTCATTCAGTCAGTAGCTTCAATCATTTCTGGACATTTTTCAATGGCAAAAATCAATGAATATTGTAAATGCACAAACATTAATTTCTCCGCATTGCAAGGTGCAATTCTAAAATTTTTTGCTTTTTCCTGCTCCTCTTAGCATGATAAAGAAGATTCAAAGAGAGTGAGATGCCAGCTCCTTTCATTCAGTCAGTAGCTTCAAACATTTCTGGTATATGAATAACATGATGTTTTTCAATGGCAAAAATCAATGAATATTGTAAATGCACAAACAGTAATTTCTCCGCATTGCAAGATGCAATTCTGAAATTTTTTGCTTTTTCCTGCTCCTCTTAGCATGATAAAGAAGATTCAAAGAGAGTGAGATGCCAGAACCTTTAATTCAGTCAGTAGGTTCAATCATTTCTGGACATTTTTCAATGGCAAAAATCAATGAATATTGTAAATGCACAAACAGTAATTTCTACGCATTGCAAGGTGCAATTCTGAAATTTTTTGCTTTTTCCTGCTCCTCTTAGCATGATAAAGAAGATTCAAAGAGAGTGAGATGCCAGCTCCTTTCATTCAGTCAGTAGCTTCAATCATTTCTGGACGTTTTTCAATGGCAAAAATCAATGAATATTGTAAATGCACAAACAGTAATTTCTCCGCATTGCAAGGTGCAATTCTGAAATTTTTTGCTTTTTCCTGCTCCTCTTAGCATGATAAAGAAGATTCAAAGAGAATGAGATGCCAGCTCCTTTCATTCAGTCAGTAGCTTCAATCATTTCTGGACGTTTTTCAATGGCAAAAATCAATGAATATTGTAAATGCACAAACAGTAATTTCTCCGCATTGCAAGGTGCAATTCTGAAATTTTTTGCTTTTTCCTGCTCCTCTTAGCATGATAAAGAAGATTCAAAGAGAGTGAGATGCCAGCTCCTTTCATTCAGTCAGTAGCTTCAATCATTTCTGGACGTTTTTCAATGGCAAAAATCAATGAATATTGTAAATGCACAAACAGTAATTTCTCCGCATTGCAAGATGCAATTCTGAAATTTTTTGCCTTTTCCTGCTCCTCTTAGCATGATAAAGAAGATTCAAAGAGAGTGAGATGCCAGCTCCTTTCATTCAGTCAGTAGCTTCAATCATTTCTGGACGTTTTTCAATGGCAAAAATCAATGAATATTGTAAATGCACAAACAGTAATTTCTCCGCATTGCAAGGTGCAATTCTGAAATTTTTTGCTTTTTCCTGCTCCTCTTAGCATGATAAAGAAGATTCAAAGAGAGTGAGATGCCAGCTCCTTTCATTCAGTCAGTAGCTTCAAACATTTCTGGTATATGAATAACATGATGTTTTTCATTGGCAAAAATCAATGAATATTGTAAATGCACAAACAGTAATTTCTCCGCAATGCAAGGTGCAATTCTGAAATTTTTTGCTTTTTCCTGCTCCTCTTAGCATGATAAAGAAGATTCAAAGAGAGTGAGATGCCAGCTCCTTTCATTCAGTCAGTAGCTTCAAACATTTCTGGTATATGAATAACATGTTTTTCAATGGCAAAAATCAATGAATATTGTAAATGCACAAACAGTAATTTCTCCGCATTGCAAGGTGCAATTCTGAAATTTTTTGCTTTTCCTGCTCCTCTTAGCATGATAAAGAAGATTCAAAGAGAGTGAGATGCCAGCTCCTTTCATTCAGTCAGTAGCTTCAATCACTTCTGGACGTTTTTCAATGGCAAAAATCAATGAATATTGTAAATGCACAAACAGTAATTTCTCCGCATTGCAAGGTGCAATTCTGAAATTTTTTGCTTTTTCCTGCTCCTCTTAGCATGATAAAGAAGATTCAAAGAGAGTGAGATGCCAGCTCCTTTCATTCAGTCAGTAGCTTCAAACATTTCTGGTATATGAATAACATGATGTTTTTCAATGGCAAAAATCAATGAATATTGTAAATGCACAAACAGTAATTTCTCCGCATTGCAAGGTGCAATTCTGAAATTTTTTGCTTTTTCCTGCTCCTCTTAGCATGATAAAGAAGATTCAAAGAGAGTGAGATGCCAGCTCCTTTCATTCAGTCAGTAGCTTCAATCATTTCTGGACGTTTTTCAATGGCAAAAATCAATGAATATTGTAAATGCACAATCAGTAATTTCTCCGCATTGCAAGGTGCAATTCTGAAATTTTTTGCTTTTTCCTGCTCCTCTTAGCATGATAAAGAAGATTCAGAGTGAGATGCCTGCTCCTTTCATTCAGTCAGTAGCTTCAAACATTTCTGGTATATGAAAAACATGATGTTTTTCAATGGCAAAAATCAATGAATATTGTAAATGCACAAACAGTAATTTCTCCGCATTGCAAGGTGCAATTCTGAAATTTTTTGCTTTTTCCTGCTCCTCTTAGCATGATAAAGAAGATTCAAAGAGAGTGAGATGCCAGCTCCTTTCATTCAGTCAGTAGCTTCAAACATTTCTGGTATATGAATAACATGTTTTTCAATGGCAAAAGTCAATGAATATTGTAAATGCACAAACAGTAATTTCTCCGCATTGCAAGGTGCAATTCTGAAATTTTTTGCTTTTTCCTGCTCCTCTTAGCATGATAAAGAAGATTCAAAGAGAGTGAGATGCCAGCTCCTTTCATTCAGTCAGTAGCTTCAATCATTTCTGGACATTTTTCAATGGCAAAAATCAATGAATATTGTAAATGCACAAACATTAATTTCTCCGCATTGCAAGGTGCAATTCTAAAATTTTTTGCTTTTTCCTGCTCCTCTTAGCATGATAAAGAAGATTCAAAGAGAGTGAGATGCCAGCTCCTTTCATTCAGTCAGTAGCTTCAAACATTTCTGGTATATGAATAACATGATGTTTTTCAATGGCAAAAATCAATGAATATTGTAAATGCACAAACAGTAATTTCTCCGCATTGCAAGATGCAATTCTGAAATTTTTTGCTTTTTCCTGCTCCTCTTAGCATGATAAAGAAGATTCAAAGAGAGTGAGATGCCAGAACCTTTAATTCAGTCAGTAGGTTCAATCATTTCTGGACATTTTTCAATGGCAAAAATCAATGAATATTGTAAATGCACAAACAGTAATTTCTACGCATTGCAAGGTGCAATTCTGAAATTTTTTGCTTTTTCCTGCTCCTCTTAGCATGATAAAGAAGATTCAAAGAGAGTGAGATGCCAGCTCCTTTCATTCAGTCAGTAGCTTCAATCATTTCTGGACGTTTTTCAATGGCAAAAATCAATGAATATTGTAAATGCACAAACAGTAATTTCTCCGCATTGCAAGGTGCAATTCTGAAATTTTTTGCTTTTTCCTGCTCCTCTTAGCATGATAAAGAAGATTCAAAGAGAATGAGATGCCAGCTCCTTTCATTCAGTCAGTAGCTTCAATCATTTCTGGACGTTTTTCAATGGCAAAAATCAATGAATATTGTAAATGCACAAACAGTAATTTCTCCGCATTGCAAGGTGCAATTCTGAAATTTTTTGCTTTTTCCTGCTCCTCTTAGCATGATAAAGAAGATTCAAAGAGAGTGAGATGCCAGCTCCTTTCATTCAGTCAGTAGCTTCAATCATTTCTGGACGTTTTTCAATGGCAAAAATCAATGAATATTGTAAATGCACAAACAGTAATTTCTCCGCATTGCAAGATGCAATTCTGAAATTTTTTGCCTTTTCCTGCTCCTCTTAGCATGATAAAGAAGATTCAAAGAGAGTGAGATGCCAGCTCCTTTCATTCAGTCAGTAGCTTCAATCATTTCTGGACGTTTTTCAATGGCAAAAATCAATGAATATTGTAAATGCACAAACAGTAATTTCTCCGCATTGCAAGGTGCAATTCTGAAATTTTTTGCTTTTTCCTGCTCCTCTTAGCATGATAAAGAAGATTCAAAGAGAGTGAGATGCCAGCTCCTTTCATTCAGTCAGTAGCTTCAAACATTTCTGGTATATGAATAACATGATGTTTTTCATTGGCAAAAATCAATGAATATTGTAAATGCACAAACAGTAATTTCTCCGCATTGCAAGGTGCAATTCTGAAATTTTTTGCTTTTTCCTGCTCCTCTTAGCATGATAAAGAAGATTCAAAGAGAGTGAGATGCCAGCTCCTTTCATTCAGTCAGTAGCTTCAAACATTTCTGGTATATGAATAACATGTTTTTCAATGGCAAAAATCAATGAATATTGTAAATGCACAAACAGTAATTTCTCCGCATTGCAAGGTGCAATTCTGAAATTTTTTGCTTTTCCTGCTCCTCTTAGCATGATAAAGAAGATTCAAAGAGAGTGAGATGCCAGCTCCTTTCATTCAGTCAGTAGCTTCAATCACTTCTGGACGTTTTTCAATGGCAAAAATCAATGAATATTGTAAATGCACAAACAGTAATTTCTCCGCATTGCAAGGTGCAATTCTGAAAGTTTTTGCTTTTTCCTGCTCCTCTTAGCATGATAAAGAAGATTCAAAGAGAGTGAGATGCCAGCTCCTTTCATTCAGTCAGTAGCTTCAAACATTTCTGGTATATGAATAACATGATGTTTTTCAATGGCAAAAATCAATGAATATTGTAAATGCACAAACAGTAATTTCTCCGCATTGCAAGGTGCAATTCTGAAATTTTTTGCTTTTTCCTGCTCCTCTTAGCATGATAAAGAAGATTCAAAGAGAGTGAGATGCCAGCTCCTTTCATTCAGTCAGTAGCTTCAATCATTTCTGGACGTTTTTCAATGGCAAAAATCAATGAATATTGTAAATGCACAAACAGTAATTTCTCCGCATTGCAAGGTGCAATTCTGAAATTTTTTGCTTTTTCCTGCTCCTCTTAGCATGATAAAGAAGATTCAGAGTGAGATGCCTGCTCCTTTCATTCAGTCAGTAGCTTCAAACATTTCTGGTATATGAATAACATGATGTTTTTCAATGGCAAAAATCAATGAATATTGTAAATGCACAAACAGTAATTTCTCCGCATTGCAAGGTGCAATTCTGAAAATTTTTGCTTTTTCCTGCTCCTCTTAGCATGATAAAGAAGATTCAAAGAGAGTGAGATGCCAGCTCCTTTCATTCAGTCAGTAGCTTCAAACATTTCTGGTATATGAATAACATGTTTTTCAATGGCAAAAGTCAATGAATATTGTAAATGCACAAACAGTAATTTCTCCGCATTGCAAGGTGCAATTCTGAAATTTTTTGCTTTTTCCTGCTCCTCTTAGCATGATAAAGAAGATTCAAAGAGAGTGAGATGCCAGCTCCTTTCATTCAGTCAGTAGCTTCAATCATTTCTGGACATTTTTCAATGGCAAAAATCAATGAATATTGTAAATGCACAAACATTAATTTCTCCGCATTGCAAGGTGCAATTCTAAAATTTTTTGCTTTTTCCTGCTCCTCTTAGCATGATAAAGAAGATTCAAAGAGAGTGAGATGCCAGCTCCTTTCATTCAGTCAGTAGCTTCAAACATTTCTGGTATATGAATAACATGATGTTTTTCAATGGCAAAAATCAATGAATATTGTAAATGCACAAACAGTAATTTCTCCGCATTGCAAGATGCAATTCTGAAATTTTTTGCTTTTTCCTGCTCCTCTTAGCATGATAAAGAAGATTCAAAGAGAGTGAGATGCCAGCTCCTTTCATTCAGTCAGTAGCTTCAAACATTTCTGGTATATGAATAACATGTTTTTCAATGGCAAAAATCAATGAATATTGTAAATGCACAAACAGTAATTTCTCCGCATTGCAAGGTGCAATTCTGAAATTTTTTGCTTTTCCTGCTCCTCTTAGCATGATAAAGAAGATTCAAAGAGAGTGAGATGCCAGCTCCTTTCATTCAGTCAGTAGCTTCAATCACTTCTGGACGTTTTTCAATGGCAAAAATCAATGAATATTGTAAATGCACAAACAGTAATTTCTCCGCATTGCAAGGTGCAATTCTGAAAGTTTTTGCTTTTTCCTGCTCCTCTTAGCAAGATAAAGAAGATTCAAAGAGAGTGAGATGCCAGCTCCTTTCATTCAGTCAGTAGCTTCAAACATTTCTGGTATATGAATAACATGATGTTTTTCAATGGCAAAAATCAATGAATATTGTAAATGCACAAACAGTAATTTCTCCGCATTGCAAGGTGCAATTCTGAAATTTTTTGCTTTTTCCTGCTCCTCTTAGCATGATAAAGAAGATTCAAAGAGAGTGAGATGCCAGCTCCTTTTATTCAGTCAGTAGCTTCAATCATTTCTGGACGTTTTTCAATGGCAAAAATCAATGAATATTGTAAATGCACAAACAGTAATTTCTCCGCATTGCAAGGTGCAATTCTGAAATTTTTTGCTTTTTCCTGCTCCTCTTAGCATGATAAAGAAGATTCAGAGTGAGATGCCTGCTCCTTTCATTCAGTCAGTAGCTTCAAACATTTCTGGTATATGAATAACATGATGTTTTTCAATGGCAAAAATCAATGAATATTGTAAATGCACAAACAGTAATTTCTCCGCATTGCAAGGTGCAATTCTGAAATTTTTTGCTTTTTCCTGCTCCTCTTAGCATGATAAAGAAGATTCAAAGAGAGTGAGATGCCAGCTCCTTTCATTCAGTCAGTAGCTTCAAACATTTCTGGTATATGAATAACATGTTTTTCAATGGCAAAAGTCAATGAATATTGTAAATGCACAAACAGTAATTTCTCCGCATTGCAAGGTGCAATTCTGAAATTTTTTGCTTTTTCCTGCTCCTCTTAGCATGATAAAGAAGATTCAAAGAGAGTGAGATGCCAGCTCCTTTCATTCAGTCAGTAGCTTCAATCATTTCTGGACATTTTTCAATGGCAAAAATCAATGAATATTGTAAATGCACAAACATTAATTTCTCCGCATTGCAAGGTGCAATTCTAAAATTTTTTGCTTTTTCCTGCTCCTCTTAGCATGATAAAGAAGATTCAAAGAGAGTGAGATGCCAGCTCCTTTCATTCAGTCAGTAGCTTCAAACATTTCTGGTATATGAATAACATGATGTTTTTCAATGGCAAAAATCAATGAATATTGTAAATGCACAAACAGTAATTTCTCCGCATTGCAAGATGCAATTCTGAAATTTTTTGCTTTTTCCTGCTCCTCTTAGCATGATAAAGAAGATTCAAAGAGAGTGAGATGCCAGAACCTTTAATTCAGTCAGTAGGTTCAATCATTTCTGGACATTTTTCAATGGCAAAAATCAATGAATATTGTAAATGCACAAACAGTAATTTCTACGCATTGCAAGGTGCAATTCTGAAATTTTTTGCTTTTTCCTGCTCCTCTTAGCATGATAAAGAAGATTCAAAGAGAGTGAGATGCCAGCTCCTTTCATTCAGTCAGTAGCTTCAGTCATTTCTGGACGTTTTTCAATGGCAAAAATCAATGAATATTGTAAAAGCACAAACAGTAATTTCTCCGCATTGCAAGGTGCAATTCTGAAATTTTTTGCTTTTTCCTGCTCCTCTTAGCATGATAAAGAAGATTCAAAGAGAGTGAGATGCCAGCTCCTTTCATTCAGTCAGTAGCTTCAATCATTTCTGGACGTTTTTCAATGTCAAAAATCAATGAATATTGTAAATGCACAAACAGTAATTTCTCCGCATTGCAAGATGCAATTCTGAAATTTTTTGCTTTTTCCTGCTCTTCTTAGCATGATAAAGAAGATTCAAAGAGAGTGAGATGCCAGCTCCTTTCATTTAGTCAGTAGCTTCAATCATTTCTGGTATATGAATAACATGATGTTTTTCAATGGCAAAAATCAATGAATATTGTAAATGCACAAACAGTAATTTCTCCGCATTGCAAGGTGCAATTCTGAAATTTTTTGCTTTTTCCTGCTCCTCTTAGCATGATAAAGAAGATTCAAAGAGAGTGAGATGCCAGCTCCTTTCATTCAGTCAGTAGCTTCAATCATTTCTGGACGTTTTTCAATGGCAAAAATCAATGAATATTGTAAATGCACAAACAGTAATTTCTCCGCATTGCAAGGTGCAATTCTGAAATTTTTTGCTTTTTCCTGCTCCTCTTAGCATGATAAAGAAGATTCAAAGAGTGAGATGCCAGCTCCTTTCATTCAGTCAGTAGCTTCAATCATTTCTGGACGATTTTCAATGGCAAAAATCTATGAATATTGTAAATGCACAAACAGTAATTTCTCCGCATTGCAAGGTGCAATTCTGAAATTTTTTGCTTTTTCCTGCTCCTCTTAGCATGATAAAGAAGATTCAAAGAGAGTGAGAAGCCAGCTCCTTTCATTCAGTCAGTAGCTTCAAACATTTCTGGTATATGAATAACATGATGTTTTTCAATGGCAAAAATCAATGAATATTGTAAATGCACAAACAGTAATTTCTCCGCATTGCAAGGTGCAATTCTGAAATTTTTTGCTTTCTCCTGCTCCTCTTAGCATGATAAAGAAGATTCAAAGAGAGTGAGATGCCAGCTCCTTTCATTCAGTCAGTAGCTTCAATCATTTCTGGACGTTTTTCAATGGCAAAAATCAATGAATATTGTAAATGCACAAACAGTAATTTCTCCGCATTGCAAGGTGCAATTCTGAAATTTTTTGCTTTTTCCTGCTCCTCTTAGCATGATAAAGAAGATTCAAAGAGTGAGATGCCAGCTCCTTTCATTCAGTCAGTAGCTTCAATCATTTCTGGACGATTTTCAATGGCAAAAATCTATGAATATTGTAAATGCACAAACAGTAATTTCTCCGCATTGCAAGGTGCAATTCTGAAATTTTTTGCTTTTTCCTGCTCCTCTTAGCATGATAAAGAAGATTCAAAGAGAGTGAGATGCCAGCTCCTTTCATTCAGTCAGTAGCTTCAATCATTTCTGGACGATTTTCAATGGCAAAAATCAATGAATATTGTAAATGCACAAACAGTAATTTCTCCGCATTGCAAGGTGCAATTCTGAAATTTTTTGCTTTTTCCTGCTCCTCTTAGCATGATAAAGAAGATTCAAAGAGAGTGAGAAGCCAGCTCCTTTCATTCAGTCAGTAGCTTCAAACATTTCTGGTATATGAATAACATGATGTTTTTCAATGGCAAAAATCAATGAATATTGTAAATGCACAAACAGTAATTTCTCCGCATTGCAAGGTGCAATTCTGAAATTTTTTGCTTTCTCCTGCTCCTCTTAGCATGATAAAGAAGATTCAAAGAGAGTGAGATGCCAGCTCCTTTCATTCAGTCAGTAGCTTCAATCATTTCTGGACGTTTTTCAATGGCAAAAATCAATGAATATTGTAAATGCACAAACAGTAATTTCTCCGCATTGCAAGGTGCAATTCTGAAATTTTTTGCTTTTTCCTGCTCCTCTTAGCATGATAAAGAAGATTCAAAGAGAGTGAGATGCCAGCTCCTTTCATTCAGTTAGTAGCTTCAAACATTTCTGGTATATGAATAACATGATGTTTTTCAATGGCAAAAATCAATGAATATTGTAAATGCACAAACAGTAATTTCTCCGCATTGCAAGGTGCAATTCTGAAATTTTTTGCTTTTTTCTGCTCCTCTTAGCATGGTAAAGAAGATTCAAAGAGAGTGAGATGCCAGCTCCTTTCATTCAGTCAGTAGCTTCAATCATTTCTGGACGTTTTTCAATGGCAAAAATCAATGAATATTGTAAATGCACAAACAGTAATTTCTCCGCATTGCAAGGTGCAATTCTGAAATTTTTTGCTTTTTCCTGCTCCTCTTAGCATGATAAAGAAGATTCAAAGAGAGTGAGATGCCAGCTCCTTTCATTCAGTCAGTAGCTTCAATAATTTCTGGACGTTTTTCAATGGCAAAAATCAATGAATATTGTAAATGCACAAACAGTAATTTCTCCGCATTGCAAGATGCAATTCTGAAATTTTTTGCTTTTTCCTGCTCCTCTTAGCATGATAAAGAAGATTCAAAGACAGTGAGATGCCAGCTCCTTTCATTCAGTCAGTAGCTTCAATCATTTCTGGACGTTTTTCAATGGCAAAAATCAATGAATATTGTAAATGCACAAACAGTAATTTCTCCGCTTTGCAAGGTGCAATTCTGAAATTTTTTGCTTTTTCCTGCTCCTCTTAGCATGATAAAGAAGATTCAAAGAGAGTGAGATGCCAGCTCCTTTCATTCAGTCAGTAGCTTCAATCATTTCTGGACGTTTTTCAATGGCAAAAATCAATGAATATTGTAAATGCACAAACAGTAATTTCTCCGCATTGCAAGGTGCAATTCTGAAATTTTTTGCTTTTTCCTGCTCCTCTTAGCATGATAAAGAAGATTCAAAGAGAGTGAGATGCCAGCTCCTTTCATTCAGTCAGTAGCTTCAAACATTTCTGGTATATGAATAACATGATGTTTTTCAATGGCAAAAATCAATGAATATTGTAAATGCACAAACAGTAATTTCTCCGCATTGCAAGGTGCAATTCTGAAATTTTTTGCTTTTTCCTGCTCCTCTTAGCATGATAAAGAAGATTCAAAGAGAGTGAGATGCCAGCTCCTTTCATTCAGTCAGTAGCTTCAAACATTTCTGGTATATGAATAACATGTTTTTCAATGTCAAAAATCAATGAATATTGTAAATGCACAAACAGTAATTTCTCCGCATTGCAAGGTGCAATTCTGAAATTTTTTGCTTTTTCCTGCTCCTCTTAGCATGATAAAGAAGATTCAAAGAGAGATGCCAGCTCCTTTCATTCAGACAGTAGCTTCAATCATTTCTGGATGTTTTTCAATGGCAAAAATCAATGAATATTGTAAATGCACAAACAGTAATTTCTCCGCATTGCAAGGTGCAATTCTGAAATTTTTTGCTTTTTCCTGCTCCTCTTAGCATGATAAAGAAGATTCAAAGAGAGTGAGATGCCAGCTCCTTTCATTCAGTCAGTAGCTTCAAACATTTCTGGTATATGAATAACATGATGTTTTTCAATGGCAAAAATCAATGAATATTGTAAATGCACAAACAGTAATTTCTCCGCATTGCAAGGTGCAATTCTGAAATTTTTTGCTTTTTCCTGCTCCACTTAGCATGATAAAGAAGATTCAAAGAGAGTGAGATGCCATCTCCTTTCATTCAGTCAGTAGCTTCAAACATTTCTGGTATATGAATAACATGTTTTTCAATGGCAAAAGTCAATGAATATTGTAAATGCACAAACAGTAATTTCTCCGCATTGCAAGGTGCAATTCTGAAATTTTTTGCTTTTTCCTGCTCCTCTTAGCATGATAAAGAAGATTCAAAGAGAGTGAGATGCCTGCTCCTTTCATTCAGTCAGTAGCTTCAATCATTTCTGGACATTTTTCAATGGCAAAAATCAATGAATATTGTAAATGCACAAACAGTAATTTCTCCGCATTGCAAGGTGCAATTCTGAAATTTTTTGCTTTTTCCTGCTCCTCTTAGCATGATAAAGAAGATTCAAAGAGAGTGAGATGCCAGCTCCTTTCATTCAGTCAGTAGCTTCAAACATTTCTGGTATATGAATAACATGATGCTTTTCAATGGCAAAAATCAATGAATATTGTAAATGCACAAACAGTAATTTCTCCGCATTTCAAGGTGCAATTCTGAAATTTTTTGCTTTTTCCTGCTCCTCTTAGCATGATAAAGAAGATTCAAAGAGAGTGAGATGCCTGCTCCTTTCATTCAGTCAGTAGCTTCAAACATTTCTGGTATATGAATAACATGATGTTTTTCAATGGCAAAAATCAATGAATATTGTAAATGCACAAACAGTAATTTCTCCGCATTGCAAGGTGCAATTCTGAAATTTTTTGCTTTTTCCTGCTCCTCTTAGCATGATAAATAAGATTCAAAGAGAGTGAGATGCCAAGCTCCTTTCATTTAGTCAGTAGCTTCAATCATTTCTGGTATATGAATAACATGATGTTTTTCAATGGCAAAAATCAATGAATATTGTAAATGCACAAACAGTAATTTCTCCGCATTGCAAGGTGCAATTCTGAAATTTTTTGCTTTTTCCTGCTCCTCTTAGCATGATAAAGAAGATTCAAAGAGAGTGAGATGCCAGCTCCTTTCATTCAGTCAGTAGCTTCAATCATTTCTGGACGTTTTTCAATGGCAAAAATCAATGAATATTGTAAATGCACAAACAGTAATTTCTCCGCATTGCAAGGTGCAATTCTGAAATTTTTTGCTTTTTCCTGCTCCTCTTAGCATGATAAAGAAGATTCAAAGAGTGAGATGCCAGCTCATTTCATTCAGTCAGTAGCTTCAATCATTTCTGGACGATTTTCAATGGCAAAAATCTATGAATATTGTAAATGCACAAACAGTAATTTCTCCGCATTGCAAGGTGCAATTCTGAAATTTTTTGCTTTTTCCTGCTCCTCTTAGCATGATAAAGAAGATTCAAAGAGAGTGAGATGCCAGCTCCTTTCATTCAGTTAGTAGCTTCAAACATTTCTGGTATATGAATAACATGATGTTTTTCAATGGCAAAAATCAATGAATATTGTAAATGCACAAACAGTAATTTCTCCGCATTGCAAGGTGCAATTCTGAAATTTTTTGCTTTTTCCTGCTCCTCTTAGCATGGTTAAGAAGATTCAAAGAGAGTGAGATGCCAGCTCCTTTCATTCAGTCAGTAGCTTCAATCATTTCTGGACGTTTTTCAATGGCAAAAATCAATGAATATTGTAAATGCACAAACAGTAATTTCTCCGCATTGCAAGGTGAAATTCTGAAATTTTTTGCTTTTTCCTGCTCCTCTTAGCATGATAAAGAAGATTCAAAGAGAGTGAGATGCCAGCTCCTTTCATTCAGTCAGTAGCTTCAATCATTTCTGGACGTTTTTCAATTGCAAAAATCAATGAATATTGTAAATGCACAAACAGTAATTTCTCCGCATTGCAAGGTGCAATTCTGAAATTTTTTGCTTTTTCCTGCTCCTCTTAGCATGATAAAGAAGATTCAAAGAGAGTGAGATGCCAGCTCCTTTCATTCAGTCAGTAGCTTCAATCATTTCTGGACATTTTTCAATGGCAAAAATCAATGAATATTGTAAATGCACAAACAGTAATTTCTCCGCATTGCAAAGTGCAATTCTGAAATTTTTTGCTTTTCCTGCTCCTCTTAGCATGATAAAGAAGATTCAAAGAGAGTGAGATGCCAGCTCCTTTCATTCAGTCAGTAGCTTCAATCACTTCTGGACGTTTTTCAATGGCAAAAATCAATGAATATTGTAAATGCACAAACAGTAATTTCTCCGCATTGCAAGGTGCAATTCTGAAAGTTTTTGCTTTTTCCTGCTCCTCTTAGCAAGATAAAGAAGATTCAAAGAGAGTGAGATGCCAGCTCCTTTCATTCAGTCAGTAGCTTCAAACATTTCTGGTATATGAATAACATGATGTTTTTCAATGGCAAAAATCAATGAATATTGTAAATGCACAAACAGTAATTTCTCCGCATTGCAAGGT
Organism: Phyllobates terribilis; assembly: GCF_046119375.1. Lineage (NCBI taxonomy): Eukaryota > Metazoa > Chordata > Amphibia > Anura > Dendrobatidae > Phyllobates > Phyllobates terribilis. The sequence continues at coordinate 1,136,713 of NW_027362893.1, forward strand.
GCAATTCTGAAATTTTTTGCTTTTTCCTGCTCCTCTTAGCATGATAAAGAAGATTCAAAGAGAGTGAGATGCCAGCTCCTTTTATTCAGTCAGTAGCTTCAATCATTTCTGGACGTTTTTCAATGGCAAAAATCAATGAATATTGTAAATGCACAAACAGTAATTTCTCCGCATTGCAAGGTGCAATTCTGAAATTTTTTGCTTTTTCCTGCTCCTCTTAGCATGATAAAGAAGATTCAGAGTGAGATGCCTGCTCCTTTCATTCAGTCAGTAGCTTCAAACATTTCTGGTATATGAATAACATGATGTTTTTCAATGGCAAAAATCAATGAATATTGTAAATGCACAAACAGTAATTTCTCCGCATTGCAAGGTGCAATTCTGAAATTTTTTGCTTTTTCCTGCTCCTCTTAGCATGATAAAGAAGATTCAAAGAGAGTGAGATGCCAGCTCCTTTCATTCAGTCAGTAGCTTCAAACATTTCTGGTATATGAATAACATGTTTTTCAATGGCAAAAGTCAATGAATATTGTAAATGCACAAACAGTAATTTCTCCGCATTGCAAGGTGCAATTCTGAAATTTTTTGCTTTTTCCTGCTCCTCTTAGCATGATAAAGAAGATTCAAAGAGAGTGAGATGCCAGCTCCTTTCATTCAGTCAGTAGCTTCAATCATTTCTGGACATTTTTCAATGGCAAAAATCAATGAATATTGTAAATGCACAAACATTAATTTCTCCGCATTGCAAGGTGCAATTCTAAAATTTTTTGCTTTTTCCTGCTCCTCTTAGCATGATAAAGAAGATTCAAAGAGAGTGAGATGCCAGCTCCTTTCATTCAGTCAGTAGCTTCAAACATTTCTGGTATATGAATAACATGATGTTTTTCAATGGCAAAAATCAATGAATATTGTAAATGCACAAACAGTAATTTCTCCGCATTGCAAGATGCAATTCTGAAATTTTTTGCTTTTTCCTGCTCCTCTTAGCATGATAAAGAAGATTCAAAGAGAGTGAGATGCCAGAACCTTTAATTCAGTCAGTAGGTTCAATCATTTCTGGACATTTTTCAATGGCAAAAATCAATGAATATTGTAAATGCACAAACAGTAATTTCTACGCATTGCAAGGTGCAATTCTGAAATTTTTTGCTTTTTCCTGCTCCTCTTAGCATGATAAAGAAGATTCAAAGAGAGTGAGATGCCAGCTCCTTTCATTCAGTCAGTAGCTTCAGTCATTTCTGGACGTTTTTCAATGGCAAAAATCAATGAATATTGTAAAAGCACAAACAGTAATTTCTCCGCATTGCAAGGTGCAATTCTGAAATTTTTTGCTTTTTCCTGCTCCTCTTAGCATGATAAAGAAGATTCAAAGAGAGTGAGATGCCAGCTCCTTTCATTCAGTCAGTAGCTTCAATCATTTCTGGACGTTTTTCAATGTCAAAAATCAATGAATATTGTAAATGCACAAACAGTAATTTCTCCGCATTGCAAGATGCAATTCTGAAATTTTTTGCTTTTTCCTGCTCTTCTTAGCATGATAAAGAAGATTCAAAGAGAGTGAGATGCCAGCTCCTTTCATTTAGTCAGTAGCTTCAATCATTTCTGGTATATGAATAACATGATGTTTTTCAATGGCAAAAATCAATGAATATTGTAAATGCACAAACAGTAATTTCTCCGCATTGCAAGGTGCAATTCTGAAATTTTTTGCTTTTTCCTGCTCCTCTTAGCATGATAAAGAAGATTCAAAGAGAGTGAGATGCCAGCTCCTTTCATTCAGTCAGTAGCTTCAATCATTTCTGGACGTTTTTCAATGGCAAAAATCAATGAATATTGTAAATGCACAAACAGTAATTTCTCCGCATTGCAAGGTGCAATTCTGAAATTTTTTGCTTTTTCCTGCTCCTCTTAGCATGATAAAGAAGATTCAAAGAGTGAGATGCCAGCTCCTTTCATTCAGTCAGTAGCTTCAATCATTTCTGGACGATTTTCAATGGCAAAAATCTATGAATATTGTAAATGCACAAACAGTAATTTCTCCGCATTGCAAGGTGCAATTCTGAAATTTTTTGCTTTTTCCTGCTCCTCTTAGCATGATAAAGAAGATTCAAAGAGAGTGAGAAGCCAGCTCCTTTCATTCAGTCAGTAGCTTCAAACATTTCTGGTATATGAATAACATGATGTTTTTCAATGGCAAAAATCAATGAATATTGTAAATGCACAAACAGTAATTTCTCCGCATTGCAAGGTGCAATTCTGAAATTTTTTGCTTTCTCCTGCTCCTCTTAGCATGATAAAGAAGATTCAAAGAGAGTGAGATGCCAGCTCCTTTCATTCAGTCAGTAGCTTCAATCATTTCTGGACGTTTTTCAATGGCAAAAATCAATGAATATTGTAAATGCACAAACAGTAATTTCTCCGCATTGCAAGGTGCAATTCTGAAATTTTTTGCTTTTTCCTGCTCCTCTTAGCATGATAAAGAAGATTCAAAGAGTGAGATGCCAGCTCCTTTCATTCAGTCAGTAGCTTCAATCATTTCTGGACGATTTTCAATGGCAAAAATCTATGAATATTGTAAATGCACAAACAGTAATTTCTCCGCATTGCAAGGTGCAATTCTGAAATTTTTTGCTTTTTCCTGCTCCTCTTAGCATGATAAAGAAGATTCAAAGAGAGTGAGATGCCAGCTCCTTTCATTCAGTCAGTAGCTTCAATCATTTCTGGACGATTTTCAATGGCAAAAATCAATGAATATTGTAAATGCACAAACAGTAATTTCTCCGCATTGCAAGGTGCAATTCTGAAATTTTTTGCTTTTTCCTGCTCCTCTTAGCATGATAAAGAAGATTCAAAGAGAGTGAGAAGCCAGCTCCTTTCATTCAGTCAGTAGCTTCAAACATTTCTGGTATATGAATAACATGATGTTTTTCAATGGCAAAAATCAATGAATATTGTAAATGCACAAACAGTAATTTCTCCGCATTGCAAGGTGCAATTCTGAAATTTTTTGCTTTCTCCTGCTCCTCTTAGCATGATAAAGAAGATTCAAAGAGAGTGAGATGCCAGCTCCTTTCATTCAGTCAGTAGCTTCAATCATTTCTGGACGTTTTTCAATGGCAAAAATCAATGAATATTGTAAATGCACAAACAGTAATTTCTCCGCATTGCAAGGTGCAATTCTGAAATTTTTTGCTTTTTCCTGCTCCTCTTAGCATGATAAAGAAGATTCAAAGAGAGTGAGATGCCAGCTCCTTTCATTCAGTTAGTAGCTTCAAACATTTCTGGTATATGAATAACATGATGTTTTTCAATGGCAAAAATCAATGAATATTGTAAATGCACAAACAGTAATTTCTCCGCATTGCAAGGTGCAATTCTGAAATTTTTTGCTTTTTTCTGCTCCTCTTAGCATGGTAAAGAAGATTCAAAGAGAGTGAGATGCCAGCTCCTTTCATTCAGTCAGTAGCTTCAATCATTTCTGGACGTTTTTCAATGGCAAAAATCAATGAATATTGTAAATGCACAAACAGTAATTTCTCCGCATTGCAAGGTGCAATTCTGAAATTTTTTGCTTTTTCCTGCTCCTCTTAGCATGATAAAGAAGATTCAAAGAGAGTGAGATGCCAGCTCCTTTCATTCAGTCAGTAGCTTCAATAATTTCTGGACGTTTTTCAATGGCAAAAATCAATGAATATTGTAAATGCACAAACAGTAATTTCTCCGCATTGCAAGATGCAATTCTGAAATTTTTTGCTTTTTCCTGCTCCTCTTAGCATGATAAAGAAGATTCAAAGACAGTGAGATGCCAGCTCCTTTCATTCAGTCAGTAGCTTCAATCATTTCTGGACGTTTTTCAATGGCAAAAATCAATGAATATTGTAAATGCACAAACAGTAATTTCTCCGCTTTGCAAGGTGCAATTCTGAAATTTTTTGCTTTTTCCTGCTCCTCTTAGCATGATAAAGAAGATTCAAAGAGAGTGAGATGCCAGCTCCTTTCATTCAGTCAGTAGCTTCAATCATTTCTGGACGTTTTTCAATGGCAAAAATCAATGAATATTGTAAATGCACAAACAGTAATTTCTCCGCATTGCAAGGTGCAATTCTGAAATTTTTTGCTTTTTCCTGCTCCTCTTAGCATGATAAAGAAGATTCAAAGAGAGTGAGATGCCAGCTCCTTTCATTCAGTCAGTAGCTTCAAACATTTCTGGTATATGAATAACATGTTTTTCAATGTCAAAAATCAATGAATATTGTAAATGCACAAACAGTAATTTCTCCGCATTGCAAGGTGCAATTCTGAAATTTTTTGCTTTTTCCTGCTCCTCTTAGCATGATAAAGAAGATTCAAAGAGAGATGCCAGCTCCTTTCATTCAGACAGTAGCTTCAATCATTTCTGGATGTTTTTCAATGGCAAAAATCAATGAATATTGTAAATGCACAAACAGTAATTTCTCCGCATTGCAAGGTGCAATTCTGAAATTTTTTGCTTTTTCCTGCTCCTCTTAGCATGATAAAGAAGATTCAAAGAGAGTGAGATGCCAGCTCCTTTCATTCAGTCAGTAGCTTCAAACATTTCTGGTATATGAATAACATGATGTTTTTCAATGGCAAAAATCAATGAATATTGTAAATGCACAAACAGTAATTTCTCCGCATTGCAAGGTGCAATTCTGAAATTTTTTGCTTTTTCCTGCTCCACTTAGCATGATAAAGAAGATTCAAAGAGAGTGAGATGCCATCTCCTTTCATTCAGTCAGTAGCTTCAAACATTTCTGGTATATGAATAACATGTTTTTCAATGGCAAAAGTCAATGAATATTGTAAATGCACAAACAGTAATTTCTCCGCATTGCAAGGTGCAATTCTGAAATTTTTTGCTTTTTCCTGCTCCTCTTAGCATGATAAAGAAGATTCAAAGAGAGTGAGATGCCTGCTCCTTTCATTCAGTCAGTAGCTTCAATCATTTCTGGACATTTTTCAATGGCAAAAATCAATGAATATTGTAAATGCACAAACAGTAATTTCTCCGCATTGCAAGGTGCAATTCTGAAATTTTTTGCTTTTTCCTGCTCCTCTTAGCATGATAAAGAAGATTCAAAGAGAGTGAGATGCCAGCTCCTTTCATTCAGTCAGTAGCTTCAAACATTTCTGGTATATGAATAACATGATGCTTTTCAATGGCAAAAATCAATGAATATTGTAAATGCACAAACAGTAATTTCTCCGCATTTCAAGGTGCAATTCTGAAATTTTTTGCTTTTTCCTGCTCCTCTTAGCATGATAAAGAAGATTCAAAGAGAGTGAGATGCCTGCTCCTTTCATTCAGTCAGTAGCTTCAAACATTTCTGGTATATGAATAACATGATGTTTTTCAATGGCAAAAATCAATGAATATTGTAAATGCACAAACAGTAATTTCTCCGCATTGCAAGGTGCAATTCTGAAATTTTTTGCTTTTTCCTGCTCCTCTTAGCATGATAAATAAGATTCAAAGAGAGTGAGATGCCAAGCTCCTTTCATTTAGTCAGTAGCTTCAATCATTTCTGGTATATGAATAACATGATGTTTTTCAATGGCAAAAATCAATGAATATTGTAAATGCACAAACAGTAATTTCTCCGCATTGCAAGGTGCAATTCTGAAATTTTTTGCTTTTTCCTGCTCCTCTTAGCATGATAAAGAAGATTCAAAGAGAGTGAGATGCCAGCTCCTTTCATTCAGTCAGTAGCTTCAATCATTTCTGGACGTTTTTCAATGGCAAAAATCAATGAATATTGTAAATGCACAAACAGTAATTTCTCCGCATTGCAAGGTGCAATTCTGAAATTTTTTGCTTTTTCCTGCTCCTCTTAGCATGATAAAGAAGATTCAAAGAGTGAGATGCCAGCTCATTTCATTCAGTCAGTAGCTTCAATCATTTCTGGACGATTTTCAATGGCAAAAATCTATGAATATTGTAAATGCACAAACAGTAATTTCTCCGCATTGCAAGGTGCAATTCTGAAATTTTTTGCTTTTTCCTGCTCCTCTTAGCATGATAAAGAAGATTCAAAGAGAGTGAGATGCCAGCTCCTTTCATTCAGTTAGTAGCTTCAAACATTTCTGGTATATGAATAACATGATGTTTTTCAATGGCAAAAATCAATGAATATTGTAAATGCACAAACAGTAATTTCTCCGCATTGCAAGGTGCAATTCTGAAATTTTTTGCTTTTTCCTGCTCCTCTTAGCATGGTTAAGAAGATTCAAAGAGAGTGAGATGCCAGCTCCTTTCATTCAGTCAGTAGCTTCAATCATTTCTGGACGTTTTTCAATGGCAAAAATCAATGAATATTGTAAATGCACAAACAGTAATTTCTCCGCATTGCAAGGTGAAATTCTGAAATTTTTTGCTTTTTCCTGCTCCTCTTAGCATGATAAAGAAGATTCAAAGAGAGTGAGATGCCAGCTCCTTTCATTCAGTCAGTAGCTTCAATCATTTCTGGACGTTTTTCAATTGCAAAAATCAATGAATATTGTAAATGCACAAACAGTAATTTCTCCGCATTGCAAGGTGCAATTCTGAAATTTTTTGCTTTTTCCTGCTCCTCTTAGCATGATAAAGAAGATTCAAAGAGAGTGAGATGCCAGCTCCTTTCATTCAGTCAGTAGCTTCAATCATTTCTGGACATTTTTCAATGGCAAAAATCAATGAATATTGTAAATGCACAAACAGTAATTTCTCCGCATTGCAAGATGCAATTCTGAAATTTTTTGCCTTTTCCTGCTCCTCTTAGCATGATAAAGAAGATTCAAAGAGAGTGAGATGCCAGCTCCTTTCATTCAGTCAGTAGCTTCAATCATTTCTGGACGTTTTTCAATGGCAAAAATCAATGAATATTGTAAATGCACAAACAGTAATTTCTCCGCATTGCAAGGTGCAATTCTGAAATTTTTTGCTTTTTCCTGCTCCTCTTAGCATGATAAAGAAGATTCAAAGAGAGTGAGATGCCAGCTCCTTTCATTCAGTCAGTAGCTTCAAACATTTCTGGTATATGAATAACATGATGTTTTTCAATGGCAAAAATCAATGAATATTGTAAATGCACAAACAGTAATTTCTCCGCATTGCAAGGTGCAATTCTGAAATGTTTTGCTTTTTCCTGCTCCTCTTAGCATGATAAAGAAGATTCAAAGAGAGTGAGATGCCAGCTCCTTTCATTCAGTCAGTAGCTTCAATCACTTCTGGAGGTTTTTCAATGGCAAAAATCAATGAATATTGTAAATGCACAAACAGTAATTTCTCCGCATTGCAAGGTGCAATTCTGAAATTTTTTGCTTTTTCCTGCTCCTCTTAGCTTGATAAAGAAGATTCAAAGAGAGTGAGATGCCAGCTCCTTTCATTCAGTCAGTAGCTTCAATCATTTCTGGACGTTTTTCAATGGCAAAAATCAATGAATATTGTAAATGCACAAACAGTAATTTCTCCGCATTGCAAGGTGCAATTCTGAAATTTTTTGCTTTTTCCTGCTCCTCTTAGCATGATAAAGAAGATTCAAAGAGAGTGAGATGCCAGCTCCTTTCATTCAGTCAGTAGCTTCAATCATTTCTGGACGTTTTTCAATGGCAAAAATCAATGAATATTGTAAATGCACAAACAGTAATTTCTCCGCATTGCAAGGTGCAATTCTGAAATTTTTTGCTTTTTCCTGCTCCTCTTAGCATGATAAAGAAGATTCAAAGAGAGTGAGATGCCAGCTCCTTTCATTCAGTCAGTAGCTTCAATCATTTCTGGACGATTTTCAATGGCAAAAATCTATGAATATTGTAAATGCACAAACAGTAATTTCTCCGCATTGCAAGGTGCAATTCTGAAATTTTTTGCTTTTTCCTGCTCCTCTTAGCATGATAAAGAAGATTCAAAGAGAGTGAGATGCCAGCTCCTTTCATTCAGTCAGTAGCTTCAATCATTTCTGGACGTTTTTCAATGGCAAAAATCAATGAATATTGTAAATGCACAAACAGTAATTTCTCCGCATTGCAAGGTGCAATTCTGAAATTTTTTGCTTTTTCCTGCTCCTCTTAGCATGATAAAGAAGATTCAAAGAGAGTGAGAAGCCAGCTCCTTTCATTCAGTCAGTAGCTTCAAACATTTCTGGTATATGAATAACATGATGTTTTTCAATGGCAAAAATCAATGAATATTGTAAATGCACAAACAGTAATTTCTCCGCATTGCAAGGTGCAATTCTGAAATTTTTTGCTTTCTCCTGCTCCTCTTAGCATGATAAAGAAGATTCAAAGAGAGTGAGATGCCAGCTCCTTTCATTCAGTCAGTAGCTTCAATCATTTCTGGACGTTTTTCAATGGCAAAAATCAATGAATATTGTAAATGCACAAACAGTAATTTCTCCGCATTGCAAGGTGCAATTCTGAAATTTTTTGCTTTTTCCTGCTCCTCTTAGCATGATAAAGAAGATTCAAAGAGAGTGAGATGCCAGCTCCTTTCATTCAGTCAGTAGCTTCAATCATTTCTGGACGTTTTTCAATGGCAAAAATCAATGAATATTGTAAATGCACAAACAGTAATTTCTCCGCATTGCAAGGTGCAATTCTGAAATTTTTTGCTTTTTCCTGCTCCTCTTAGCATGATAAAGAAGATTCAAAGAGAGTGAGATGCCAGCTCCTTTCATTCAGTTAGTAGCTTCAAACATTTCTGGTATATGAATAACATGATGTTTTTCAATGGCAAAAATCAATGAATATTGTAAATGCACAAACAGTAATTTCTCCGCATTGCAAGGTGCAATTCTGAAATTTTTTGCTTTTTCCTGCTCCTCTTAGCATGGTAAAGAAGATTCAAAGAGAGTGAGATGCCAGATCCTTTCATTCAGTCAGTAGCTTCAATCATTTCTGGACGTTTTTCAATGGCAAAAATCAATGAATATTGTAAATGCACAAACAGTAATTTCTCCGCATTGCAAGGTGCAATTCTGAAATTTTTTGCTTTTTCCTGCTCCTCTTAGCATGATAAAGAAGATTCAAAGAGAGTGAGATGCCAGCTCCTTTCATTCAGTCAGTAGGTTCAATTATTTCTGGACGTTTTTCAATGGCAAAAATCAATGAATATTGTAAATGCACAAACAGTAATTTCTCCGCATTGCAAGGTGCAATTCTGAAATTTTTTGCTTTTTCCTGCTCCTCTTAGCATGATAAAGAAGATTCAAAGAGAGTGAGATGCCAGCTCCTTTCATTCAGTCAGTAGCTTCAATCATTTCTGGACGTTTTTCAATGTCAAAAATCAATGAATATTGTAAATGCACAAACAGTAATTTCTCTGCATTGCAAGATGCAATTCTGAAATTTTTTGCTTTTTCCTGCTCCTCTTAGCATGATAAAGAAGATTCAAAGAGAGTGAGATGCCAGCTCCTTTCATTCAGTCAGTAGCTTCAAACATTTCTGGTATATGAATAACATGATGTTTTTCAATGGCAAAAATCAATGAATATTGTAAATGCACAAACAGTAATTTCTCCGCATTGCAAGGTGCAATTCTGAAATTTTTTGCTTTTTCCTGCTCCTCTTAGCATGATAAAGAAGATTCAAAGAGAGTGAGATGCCAGCTCCTTTCATTCAGTCAGTAGCTTCAATCATTTCTGGACGTTTTTCAATGTCAAAAATCAATGAATATTGTAAATGCACAAACAGTAATTTCTCTGCATTGCAAGATGCAATTCTGAAATTTTTTGCTTTTTCCTGCTCCTCTTAGCATGATAAAGAAGATTCAAAGAGAGATGCCAGCTCCTTTCATTCAGACAGTAGCTTCAATCATTTCTGGACGTTTTTCAATGGCAAAAATCAATGAATATTGTAAATGCACAAACAGTAATTTCTCCGCATTGCAAGGTGCAATTCTGAAATTTATTGCTTTTTCCTGCTCCTCTTAGCATGATAAAGAAGATTCAAAGAGAGTGAGATGCCAGCTCCTTTCATTCAGTCAGTAGCTTCAAACATTTCTGGTATATGAATAACATGATGTTTTTCAATGGCAAAAATCAATGAATATTGTAAATGCACAAACAGTAATTTCTCCGCATTGCAAGGTGCAATTCTGAAATTTTTTGCTTTTTCCTGCTCCTCTTAGCATGATAAAGAAGATTCAAAGAGAGTGAGATGCCATCTCCTTTCATTCAGTCAGTAGCTTCAAACATTTCTGGTATATGAATAACATGTTTTTCAATGGCAAAAGTCAATGAATATTGTAAATGCACAAACAGTAATTTCTCCGCATTGCAAGGTGCAATTCTGAAATTTTTTGCTTTTTCCTGCTCCTCTTAGCATGATAAAGAAGATTCAAAGAGAGTGAGATGCCTGCTCCTTTCATTCAGTCAGTAGCTTCAATCATTTCTGGACATTTTTCAATGGCAAAAATCAATGAATATTGTAAATGCACAAACAGTAATTTCTCCGCATTGCAAGGTGCAATTCTGAAATTTTTTGCTTTTTCCTGCTCCTCTTAGCATGATAAAGAAGATTCAAAGAGAGTGAGATGCCAGCTCCTTTCATTCAGTCAGTAGCTTCAAACATTTCTGGTATATGAATAACATGATGCTTTTCAATGGCAAAAATCAATGAATATTGTAAATGCACAAACAGTAATTTCTCCGCATTGCAAGGTGCAATTCTGAAATTTTTTGCTTTTTCCTGCTCCTCTTAGCATGATAAAGAAGATTCAAAGAGAGTGAGATGCCTGCTCCTTTCATTCAGTCAGTAGCTTCAAACATTTCTGGTATATGAATAACATGATGTTTTTCAATGGCAAAAATCAATGAATATTGTAAATGCACAAACAGTAATTTCTCCGCATTGCAAGGTGCAATTCTGAAATTTTTTGCTTTTTCCTGCTCCTCTTAGCATGATAAAGAAGTTTCAAAGAGAGTGAGATGCCAGCTCCTTTCATTCAGTCAGTAGCTTCAATCATTTCTGGACGTTTTTCAATGTCAAAAATCAATGAATATTGTAAATGCACAAACAGTAATTTCTCCGCATTGCAAGGTGCAATTCTGAAATTTTTTGCTTTTTCCTGCTCCTCTTAGCATGATAAAGAAGATTCAAAGAGAGTGAGATGCCAGCTCCTTTCATTCAGTCAGTAGCTTCAATCATTTCTGGACGTTTTTCAATGGCAAAAATCAATGAATATTGTAAATGCACAAACAGTAATTTCTCCGCATTGCAAGGTGCAATTCTGAAATTTTTTGCTTTTTCCTGCTCCTCTTAGCATGATAAAGAAGATTCAAAGAGTGAGATGCCAGCTCCTTTCATTCAGTCAGTAGCTTCAATCATTTCTGGACGATTTTCAATGGCAAAAATCTATGAATATTGTAAATGCACAAACAGTAATTTCTCCGCATTGCAAGGTGCAATTCTGAAATTTTTTTGCTTTCTCCTGCTCCTCTTAGCATGATAAAGAAGATTCAAAGAGAGTGAGATGCCAGCTCCTTTCATTCAGTCAGTAGCTTCAATCATTTCTGGACGTTTTTCAATGGCAAAAATCAATGAATATTGTAAATGCACAAACAGTAATTTCTCCGCATTGCAAGGTGCAATTCTGAAATTTTTTGCTTTTTCCTGCTCCTCTTAGCATGATAAAGAAGATTCAAAGAGAGTGAGATGCCAGCTCCTTTCATTCAGTTAGTAGCTTCAAACATTTCTGGTATATGAATAACATGATGTTTTTCAATGGCAAAAATCAATGAATATTGTAAATGCACAAACAGTAATTTCTCCGCATTGCAAGGTGCAATTCTGAAATTTTTTGCTTTTTCCTGCTCCTCTTAGCATGGTAAAGAAGATTCAAAGAGAGTGAGATGCCAGCTCCTTTCATTCAGTCAGTAGCTTCAATCATTTCTGGACGTTTTTCAATGGCAAAAATCAATGAATATTGTAAATGCACAAACAGTAATTTCTCAGCATTGCAAAGTGCAATTCTGAAATTTTTTGCTTTTTCCTGCTCCTCTTAGCATGATAAAGAAGATTCAAAGAGAGTGAGATGCCAGCTCCTTTCATTCAGTCAGTAGCTTCAATCATTTCTGGACGTTTTTCAATGGCAAAAATCAATGAATATTGTAAATGCACAAACAGTAATTTCTCCGCATTGCAAGGTGCAATTCTGAAATTTTTTGCTTTTTCCTGCTCCTCTTAGCATGATAAAGAAGATTCAAAGAGAGTGAGATGCCAGCTCCTTTCATTCAGTCAGTAGCTTCAATCATTTCTGGACATTTTTCAATGGCAAAAATCAATGAATATTGTAAATGCACAAACAGTAATTTCTCCGCATTGCAAGATGCAATTCTGAAATTTTTTGCCTTTTCCTGCTCCTCTTAGCATGATAAAGAAGATTCAAAGAGAGTGAGATGCCAGCTCCTTTCATGCAGTCAGTAGCTTCAATCATTTCTGGACGTTTTTCAATGGCAAAAATCAATGAATATTGTAAATGCACAAACAGTAATTTCTCCGCATTGCAAGGTGCAATTCTGAAATTTTTTGCTTTTTCCTGCTCCTCTTAGCATGATAAAGAAGATTCAAAGAGAGTGAGATGCCAGCTCCTTTCATTCAGTCAGTAGCTTCAAACATTTCTGGTATATGAATAACATGATGTTTTTCAATGGCAAAAATCAATGAATATTGTAAATGCACAAACAGTAATTTCTCCGCATTGCAAGGTGCAATTCTGAAATTTTTTGCTTTTTCCTGCTCCTCTTAGCATGATAAAGAAGATTCAAAGAGAGTGAGATGCCAGCTCCTTTCATTCAGTCAGTAGCTTCAAACATTTCTGGTATATGAATAACATGTTTTTCAATGGCAAAAATCAATGAATATTGTAAATGCACAAACAGTAATTTCTCCGCATTGCAAGGTGCAATTCTGAAATTTTTTGCTTTTTCCTGCTCCTCTTAGCATGATAAAGAAGATTCAAAGAGAGTGAGATGCCAGCTCCTTTCATTCAGTCAGTAGCTTCAATCACTTCTGGAGGTTTTTCAATGGCAAAAATCAATGAATATTGTAAATGCACAAACAGTAATTTCTCCGCATTGCAAGGTGCAATTCTGAAATTTTTTGCTTTTTCCTGCTCCTCTTAGCATGATAAAGAAGATTCAAAGAGAGTGAGATGCCAGCTCCTTTCATTCAGTCAGTAGCTTCAAACATTTCTGGTATATGAATAACATGATGTTTTTCAATGGCAAAAATCAATGAATATTGTAAATGCACAAACAGTAATTTCTCCGCATTGCAAGGTGCAATTCTGAAATTTTTTGCTTTTTCCTGCTCCTCTTAGCATGATAAAGAAGATTCAAAGAGAGTGAGATGCCAGCTCCTTTCATTCAGTCAGTAGCTTCAATCATTTCTGGACGTTTTTCAATGGCAAAAATCAATGAATATTGTAAATGCACAAACAGTAATTTCTCCGCATTGCAAGGTGCAATTCTGAAATTTTTTGCTTTTTCCTGCTCCTCTTAGCATGATAAAGAAGATTCAGAGTGAGATGCCTGCTCCTTTCATTCAGTCAGTAGCTTCAAACATTTCTGGTATATGAATAACATGATGTTTTTCAATGGCAAAAATCAATGAATATTGTAAATGCACAAACAGTAATTTCTCCGCATTGCAAGGTGCAATTCTGAAATTTTTTGCTTTTTCCTGCTCCTCTTAGCATGATAAAGAAGATTCAAAGAGAGTGAGATGCCAGAACCTTTAATTCAGTCAGTAGGTTCAATCATTTCTGGACATTTTTCAATGGCAAAAATCAATGAATATTGTAAATGCACAAACAGTAATTTCTACGCATTGCAAGGTGCAATTCTGAAATTTTTTGCTTTTTCCTGCTCCTCTTAGCATGATAAAGAATATTCAAAGAGAGTGAGATGCCAGCTCCTTTCATTCAGTCAGTAGCTTCAATCATTTCTGGACGTTTTTCAATGGCAAAAATCAATGAATATTGTAAATGCACAAACAGTAATTTCTCCGCATTGCAAGGTGCAATTCTGAAATTTTTTGCTTTTTCCTGCTCCTCTTAGCATGATAAAGAAGATTCAAAGAGAGTGAGATGCCAGCTCCTTTCATTCAGTCAGTAGCTTCAATCATTTCTGGACGTTTTTCAATGTCAAAAATCAATGAATATTGTAAATGCACAAACAGTAATTTCTCCGCATTGCAAGGTGCAATTCTGAAATTTTTTGCTTTTTCCTGCTCCTCTTAGCATGATAAAGAAGATTCAAAGAGAGTGAGATGCCAGCTCCTTTCATTTAGTCAGTAGCTTCAATCATTTCTGGTATATGAATAACATGATGTTTTTCAATGGCAAAAATCAATGAATACTGTAAATGCACAAACAGTAATTTCTCCGCATTGCAAGGTGCAATTCTGAAATTTTTTGCTTTTTCCTGCTCCTCTTAGCATGATAAAGAAGATTCAAAGAGAGTGAGATGCCAGCTCCTTTCATTCAGTCAGTAGCTTCAATCATTTCTGGACGTTTTTCAATGGCAAAAATCAATGAATATTGTAAATGCACAAACAGTAATTTCTCCGCATTGCAAGGTGCAATTCTGAAATTTTTTGCTTTTTCCTGCTCCTCTTAGCATGATAAAGAAGATTCAAAGAGTGAGATGCCAGCTCCTTTCATTCAGTCAGTAGCTTCAATCATTTCTGGACGATTTTCAATGGCAAAAATCTATGAATATTGTAAATGCACAAACAGTAATTTCTCCGCATTGCAAGGTGCAATTCTGAAATTTTTTGCTTTTTCCTGCTCCTCTTAGCATGATAAAGAAGATTCAAAGAGAGTGAGATGCCAGCTCCTTTCATTCAGTCAGTAGCTTCAATCATTTCTGGACGTTTTTCAATGGCAAAAATCAATGAATATTGTAAATGCACAAACAGTAATTTCTCCGCATTGCAAGGTGCAATTCTGAAATTTTTTGCTTTTTCCTGCTCCTCTTAGCATGATAAAGAAGATTCAAAGAGAGTGAGAAGCCAGCTCCTTTCATTCAGTCAGTAGCTTCAAACATTTCTGGTATATGAATAACATGATGTTTTTCAATGGCAAAAATAAATGAATATTGTAAATGCACAAACAGTAATTTCTCCGCATTGCAAGGTGCAATTCTGAAATTTTTTGCTTTCTCCTGCTCCTCTTAGCATGATAAAGAAGATTCAAAGAGAGTGAGATGCCAGCTCCTTTCATTCAGTCAGTAGCTTCAATCATTTCTGGACGTTTTTCAATGGCAAAAATCAATGAATATTGTAAATGCACAAACAGTAATTTCTCCGCATTGCAAGGTGCAATTCTGAAATTTTTTGCTTTTTCCTGCTCCTCTTAGCATGATAAAGAAGATTCAAAGAGAGTGAGATGCCAGCTCCTTTCATTCAGTCAGTAGCTTCAATCATTTCTGGACGTTTTTCAATGGCAAAAATCAATGAATATTGTAAATGCACAAACAGTAATTTCTCCGCATTGCAAGGTGCAATTCTGAAATTTTTTGCTTTTTCCTGCTCCTCTTAGCATGATAAAGAAGATTCAAAGAGAGTGAGATGCCAGATCCTTTCATTCAGTTAGTAGCTTCAAACATTTCTGGTATATGAATAACATGATGTTTTTCAATGGCAAAAATCAATGAATATTGTAAATGCACAAACAGTAATTTCTCCGCATTGCAAGGTGCAATTCTGAAATTTTTTGCTTTCTCCTGCTCCTCTTAGCATGATAAAGAAGATTCAAAGAGAGTGAGATGCCAGCTCCTTTCATTCAGTCAGTAGCTTCAATCATTTCTGGACGTTTTTCAATGGCAAAAATCAATGAATATTGTAAATGCACAAACAGTAATTTCTCCGCATTGCAAGGTGCAATTCTGAAATTTTTTGCTTTTTCCTGCTCCTCTTAGCATGATAAAGAAGATTCAAAGAGAGTGAGATGCCAGCTCCTTTCATTCAGTCAGTAGCTTCAATCATTTCTGGACGTTTTTCAATGGCAAAAATCAATGAATATTGTAAATGCACAAACAGTAATTTCTCCGCATTGCAAGGTGCAATTCTGAAATTTTTTGCTTTTTCCTGCTCCTCTTAGCATGATAAAGAAGATTCAAAGAGAGTGAGATGCCAGCTCCTTTCATTCAGTTAGTAGCTTCAAACATTTCTGGTATATGAATAACATGATGTTTTTCAATGGCAAAAATCAATGAATATTGTAAATGCACAAACAGTAATTTCTCCGCATTGCAAGGTGCAATTCTGAAATTTTTTGCTCTTTCCTGCTCCTCTTAGCATGGTAAAGAAGATTCAAAGAGAGTGAGATGCCAGCTCCTTTCATTCAGTCAGTAGCTTCAATCATTTCTGGACGTTTTTCAATGGCAAAACTCAATGAATATTGTAAATGCACAAACAGTAATTTCTCCGCATTGCAAGGTGCAATTCTGAAATTTTTTGCTTTTTACTGCTCCTCTTAGCATGATAAAGAAGATTCAAAGAGAGTGAGATGCCAGCTCCTTTCATTCAGTCAGTAGCTTCAATCATTTCTGGACGTTTTTCAATGGCAAAAATCAATGAATATTGTAAATGCACAAACAGTAATTTCTCCGCATTGCAAGGTGCAATTCTGAAATTTTTTGCTTTTTCCTGCTCCTCTTAGCATGATAAAGAAGATTCAAAGAGAGTGAGATGCCAGCTCCTTTCATTCAGTCAGTAGCTTCAATCATTTCTGGACGTTTTTCAATGGCAAAAATCAATGAATATTGTAAATGCACAAACAGTAATTTCTCCGCATTGCAAGATGCAATTCTGAAATTTTTTGCTTTTTCCTGCTCCTCTTAGCATGATAAAGAAGATTCAAAGAGAGTGAGATGCCAGCTCCTTTCATTCAGTCAGTAGCTTCAATCATTTCTGGACGTTTTTCAATGGCAAAAATCAATGAATATTGTAAATGCACAAACAGTAATTTCTCCGCATTGCAAGATGCAATTCTGAAATTTTTTGCTTTTTCCTGCTCCTCTTAGCATGATAAAGAAGATTCAAAGAGAGTGAGATGCCAGCTCCTTTCATTCAGTCAGTAGCTTCAATCATTTCTGGACGTTTTTCAATGGCAAAAATCAATGAATATTGTAAATGCACAAACAGTAATTTCTCCGCATTGCAAGGTGCAATTCTGAAATTTTTTGCTTTTTCCTGCTCCTCTTAGCATGATAAAGAAGATTCAAAGAGAGTGAGATGCCAGCTCCTTTCATTCAGTCAGTAGCTTCAAACATTTCTGGTATATGAATAACATGATGCTTTTCAATGGCAAAAATCAATGAATATTGTAAATGCACAAACAGTAATTTCTCCGCATTGCAAGGTGCAATTCTGAAATTTTTTGCTTTTTCCTGCTCCTCTTAGCATGATAAAGAAGATTCAAAGAGAGTGAGATGCCAGCTCCTTTCATTCAGTCAGTAGCTTCAATCATTTCTGGACGTTTTTCAATGGCAAAAATCAATGAATATTGTAAATGCACAAACAGTAATTTCTCCGCATTGCAAGGTGCAATTCTGAAATTTTTTGCTTTTTCCTGCTCCTCTTAGCATGATAAAGAAGATTCAAAGAGTGAGATGCCAGCTCCTTTCATTCAGTCAGTAGCTTCAATCATTTCTGGACGATTTTCAATGGCAAAAATCTATGAATATTGTAAATGCACAAACAGTAATTTCTCCGCATTGCAAGGTGCAATTCTGAAATTTTTTGCTTTTTCCTGCTCCTCTTAGCATGATAAAGAAGATTCAAAGAGAGTGAGATGCCAGCTCCTTTCATTCAGTCAGTAGCTTCAATCATTTCTGGACGTTTTTCAATGGCAAAAATCAATGAATATTGTAAATGCACAAACAGTAATTTCTCCGCATTGCAAGGTGCAATTCTGAAATTTTTTGCTTTTTCCTGCTCCTCTTAGCATGATAAAGAAGATTCAAAGAGAGTGAGATGCCAGCTCCTTTCATTCAGTCAGTAGCTTCAAACATTTCTGGTATATGAATAACATGATGCTTTTCAATGGCAAAAATCAATGAATATTGTAAATGCACAAACAGTAATTTCTCCGCATTGCAAGGTGCAATTCTGAAATTTTTTGCTTTTTCCTGCTCCTCTTAGCATGATAAAGAAGATTCAAAGAGAGTGAGATGCCAGCTCCTTTCATTCAGTCAGTAGCTTCAATCATTTCTGGACGTTTTTCAATGGCAAAAATCAATGAATATTGTAAATGCACAAACAGTAATTTCTCCGCATTGCAAGGTGCAATTCTGAAATTTTTTGCTTTTTCCTGCTCCTCTTAGCATGATAAAGAAGATTCAAAGAGTGAGATGCCAGCTCCTTTCATTCAGTCAGTAGCTTCAATCATTTCTGGACGATTTTCAATGGCAAAAATCTATGAATATTGTAAATGCACAAACAGTAATTTCTCCGCATTGCAAGGTGCAATTCTGAAATTTTTTGCTTTTTCCTGCTCCTCTTAGCATGATAAAGAAGATTCAAAGAGAGTGAGATGCCAGCTCCTTTCATTCAGTCAGTAGCTTCAATCATTTCTGGACGTTTTTCAATGGCAAAAATCAATGAATATTGTAAATGCACAAACAGTAATTTCTCCGCATTGCAAGGTGCAATTCTGAAATTTTTTGCTTTTTCCTGCTCCTCTTAGCATGATAAAGAAGATTCAAAGAGTGAGATGCCAGCTCCTTTCATTCAGTCAGTAGCTTCAATCATTTCTGGACGATTTTCAATGGCAAAAATCTATGAATATTGTAAATGCACAAACAGTAATTTCTCCGCATTGCAAGGTGCAATTCTGAAATTTTTTGCTTTTTCCTGCTCCTCTTAGCATGATAAAGAAGATTCAAAGAGAGTGAGATGCCAGCTCCTTTCATTCAGTCAGTAGCTTCAATCATTTCTGGACGTTTTTCAATGGCAAAAATCAATCAATATTGTAAATGCACAAACAGTAATTTCTCCGCATTGCAAGGTGCAATTCTGAAATTTTTTGCTTTTTCCTGCTCCTCTTAGCATGATAAAGAAGATTCAAAGAGAGTGAGAAGCCAGCTCCTTTCATTCAGTCAGTAGCTTCAAACATTTCTGGTATATGAATAACATGATGTTTTTCAATGGCAAAAATCAATGAATATTGTAAATGCACAAACAGTAATTTCTCCGCATTGCAAGGTGCAATTCTGAAATTTTTTGCTTTCTCCTGCTCCTCTTAGCATGATAAAGAAGATTCAAAGAGAGTGAGATGCCAGCTCCTTTCATTCAGTCAGTAGCTTCAATCATTTCTGGACGTTTTTCAATGGCAAAAATCAATGAATATTGTAAATGCACAAACAGTAATTTCTCCGCATTGCAAGGTGCAATTCTGAAATTTTTTGCTTTTTCCTGCTCCTCTTAGCATGATAAAGAAGATTCAAAGAGAGTGAGATGCCAGCTCCTTTCATTCAGTCAGTAGCTTCAATCATTTCTGGACGTTTTTCAATGGCAAAAATCAATGAATATTGTAAATGCACAAACAGTAATTTCTCCGCATTGCAATGTGCAATTCTGAAATTTTTTGCTTTTTCCTGCTCCTCTTAGCATGATAAAGAAGATTCAAAGAGAGTGAGATGCCAGCTACTTTCATTCAGTTAGTAGCTTCAAACATTTCTGGTATATGAATAACATGATGTTTTTCAATTGCAAAAATCAATGAATATTGTAAATGCACAAACAGTAATTTCTCCGCATTGCAAGGTGCAATTCTGAAATTTTTTGCTTTTTCCTGCTCCTCTTAGCATGGTAAAGAAGATTCAAAGAGAGTGAGATGCTAGCTCCTTTCATTCAGTCAGTAGCTTCAATCATTTCTGGACGTTTTTCAATGGCAAAAATCAATGAATATTGTAAATGCACAAACAGTAATTTCTCCGCATTGCAAGGTGCAATTCTGAAATTTTTTGCTTTTTCCTGCTCCACTTAGCATGATAAAGAAGATTCAAAGAGAGTGAGATGCCAGCTCCTTTCATTCAGTCAGTAGCTTCAATCATTTCTGGACGTTTTTCAATAGCAAAAATCAATGAATATTGTAAATGCACAAACAGTAATTTCTCCGCATTGCAAGGTGCAATTCTGAAATTTTTTGCTTTTTCCTGCTCCTCTTAGCATGATAAAGAAGATTCAAAGAGAGTGAGATGCCAGCTCCTTTCATTCAGTCAGTAGCTTCAATCATTTCTGGACGTTTTTCAATGGCAAAAATCAATGAATATTGTAAATGCACAAACAGTAATTTCTCCGCATTGCAAGATGCAATTCTGAAATTTTTTGCTTTTTCCTGCTCCTCTTAGCATGATAAAGAAGATTCAAAGAGAGTGAGATGCCAGCTCCTTTCATTCAGTCAGTAGCTTCAATCATTTCTGGACGTTTTTCAATGGCAAAAATCAATGAATATTGTAAATGCACAAACAGTAATTTCTCCGCATTGCAAGGTGCAATTCTGAAATTTTTTGCTTTTTCCTGCTCCTCTTAGCATGATAAATAAGATTCAAAGAGAGTGAGATGCCAGCTCCTTTCATTCAGTCAGTAGCTTCAATCATTTCTGGACGTTTTTCAATGGCAAAAATCAATGAATATTGTAAATGCACAAACAGTAATTTCTCCGCATTGCAAGGTGCAATTCTGAAATTTTTTGCTTTTTCCTGCTCCTCTTAGCATGATAAAGAAGATTCAAAGAGAGTGAGATGCCAGCTCCTTTCATTCAGTCAGTAGCTTCAAACATTTCTGGTATATGAATAACATGATGTTTTTCAATGGCAAAAATCAATGAATATTGTAAATGCACAAACAGTAATTTCTCCGCATTGCAAGGTGCAATTCTGAAATTTTTTGCTTTTTCCTGCTCCTCTTAGCATGATAAAGAAGATTCAAAGAGAGTGAGATGCCAGCTCCTTTCATTCAGTCAGTAGCTTCAAACATTTCTGGTATATGAATAACATGTTTTTCAATGGCAAAAATCAATGAATATTGTAAATGCACAAACAGTAATTTCTCCGCATTGCAAGGTGCAATTCTGAAATTTTTTGCTTTTTCCTGCTCCTCTTAGCATGATAAAGAAGATTCAAAGAGAGATGCCAGCTCCTTTCATTCAGTCAGTAGCTTCAATCATTTCTGGACGTTTTTCAATGGCAAAAATCAATGAATATTGTAAATGTACAAACAGTAATTTCTCCGCATTGCAAGGTGCAATTCTGAAATTTTTTGCTTTTTCCTGCTCCTCTTAGCATGATAAAGAAGATTCAAAGAGAGTGAGATGCCAGCTCCTTTCATTCAGTCAGTAGCTTCAAACATTTCTGGTATATGAATAACATGATGTTTTTCAATGGCAAAAATCAATGAATATTGTAAATGCACAAACAGTAATTTCTCCGCATTGCAAGGTGCAATTCTGAAATTTTTTGCTTTTTCCTGCTCCTCTTAGCATGATAAAGAAAATTCAAAGAGAGTGAGATGCCAGCTCCTTTCATTCAGTCAGTAGCTTCAAACATTTCTGGTATATGAATAACATGTTTTTCAATGGCAAAAGTCAATGAATATTGTAAATGCACAAACAGTAATTTCTCCGCATTGCAAGGTGCAATTCTGAAATTTTTTGCTTTTTCCTGCTCCTCTTAGCATGATAAGATTCAAAGAGAGTGAGATGCCAGCTCCTTTCATTCAGTCAGTAGCTTCAATCATTTCTGGACATTTTTCAATGGCAAAAAGCAATGAATATTGTAAATGCACAAACAGTAATTTCTCTGCATTGCAAGGTGCAATTCTGAAATTTTTTGCTTTTTCCTGCTCCTCTTAGCATGATAAAGAAGATTCAAAGAGAGTGAGATGCCAGCTCCTTTCATTCAGTCAGTAGCTTCAAACATTTCTGGTATATGAATAACATGATGCTTTTCAATGGCAAAAATCAATGAATATTGTAAATGCACAAACAGTAATTTCTCCGCATTGCAAGGTGCAATTCTGAAATTTTTTGCTTTTTCCTGCTCCTCTTAGCATGATAAAGAAGATTCAAAGAGAGTGAGATGCCTGCTCCTTTCATTCAGTCAGTAGCTTCAAACATTTCTGGTATATGAATAACATGATGTTTTTCAATGGCAAAAATCAATGAATATTGTAAATGCACAAACAGTAATTTCTCCGCATTGCAAGGTGCAATTCTGAAATTTTTTGCTTTTTCCTGCTCCTCTTAGCATGATAAGATTCAAAGAGAGTGAGATGCCAGCTCCTTTCATTCAGTCAGTAGCTTCAATCATTTCTGGACGTTTTTCAATGGCAAAAATCAATGAATATTGTAAATGCACAAACAGTAATTTCTCCGCATTGCAAGGTGCAATTCTGAATTTTTTTGCTTTTTCCTGCTCCTCTTAGCATGATAAAGAAGATTCAAAGAGAGTGAGATGCCAGCTCCTTTCATTCAGTCAGTAGCTTCAATCATTTCTGGACGTTTTTCAATGTCAAAAATCAATGAATATTGTAAATGCACAAACAGTAATTTCTCCGCATTGCAAGGTGCAATTCTGAAATTTTTTGCTTTTTCCTGCTCCTCTTAGCATGATAAAGAAGATTCAAAGAGAGTGAGATGCCAGCTCCTTTCATTTAGTCAGTAGCTTCAATCATTTCTGGTATATGAATAACATGATGTTTTTCAATGGCAAAAATCAATGAATATTGTAAATGCACAAACAGTAATTTCTCCGCATTGCAAGGTGCAATTCTGAAATTTTTTGCTTTTTCCTGCTCCTCTTAGCATGATAAAGAAGATTCAAAGAGTGAGATGCCAGTTCCTTTCATTCAGTCAGTAGCTTCAATCATTTCTGGACGTTTTTCAATGGCAAAAATCAATGAATATTGTAAATGCACAAACAGTAATTTCTCCGCATTGCAAGGTGCAATTCTGAAATTTTTTGCTTTCTCCTGCTCCACTTAGCATGATAAAGAAGATTCAAAGAGAGTGAGATGCCAGCTCCTTTCATTCAGTCAGTAGCTTCAATCATTTCTGGACGTTTTTCAATGGCAAAAATCAATGAATATTGTAAATGCACAAACAGTAATTTCTCCGCATTGCAAGGTGCAATTCTGAAATTTTTTGCTTTTTCCTGCTCCTCTTAGCATGATAAAGAAGATTCAAAGAGAGTGAGATGCCAGCTCCTTTCATTCAGTCAGTAGCTTCAATCATTTCTGGACATTTTTCAATGGCAAAAAGCAATGAATATTGTAAATGCACAAACAGTAATTTCTCTGCATTGCAAGGTGCAATTCTGAAATTTTTTGCTTTTTCCTGCTCCTCTTAGCATGATAAAGAAGATTCAAAGAGAGTGAGATGCCAGCTCCTTTCATTCAGTCAGTAGCTTCAAACATTTCTGGTATATGAATAACATGATGCTTTTCAATGGCAAAAATCAAT
Source organism: Phyllobates terribilis (assembly GCF_046119375.1). Classification (NCBI taxonomy): domain Eukaryota; kingdom Metazoa; phylum Chordata; class Amphibia; order Anura; family Dendrobatidae; genus Phyllobates; species Phyllobates terribilis. The sequence goes on from NW_027362893.1 coordinate 1,160,180, forward strand.
GAATATTGTAAATGCACAAACAGTAATTTCTCCGCATTGCAAGGTGCAATTCTGAAATTTTTTGCTTTTTCCTGCTCCTCTTAGCATGATAAAGAAGATTCAAAGAGAGTGAGATGCCTGCTCCTTTCATTCAGTCAGTAGCTTCAAACATTTCTGGTATATGAATAACATGATGTTTTTCAATGGCAAAAATCAATGAATATTGTAAATGCACAAACAGTAATTTCTCCGCATTGCAAGGTGCAATTCTGAATTTTTTTGCTTTTTCCTGCTCCTCTTAGCATGATAAGATTCAAAGAGAGTGAGATGCCAGCTCCTTTCATTCAGTCAGTAGCTTCAATCATTTCTGGACGTTTTTCAATGGCAAAAATCAATGAATATTGTAAATGCACAAACAGTAATTTCTCCGCATTGCAAGGTGCAATTCTGAATTTTTTTGCTTTTTCCTGCTCCTCTTAGCATGATAAAGAAGATTCAAAGAGAGTGAGATGCCAGCTCCTTTCATTCAGTCAGTAGCTTCAATCATTTCTGGACGTTTTTCAATGTCAAAAATCAATGAATATTGTAAATGCACAAACAGTAATTTCTCCGCATTGCAAGGTGCAATTCTGAAATTTTTTGCTTTTTCCTGCTCCTCTTAGCATGATAAAGAAGATTCAAAGAGAGTGAGATGCCAGCTCCTTTCATTTAGTCAGTAGCTTCAATCATTTCTGGTATATGAATAACATGATGTTTTTCAATGGCAAAAATCAATGAATATTGTAAATGCACAAACAGTAATTTCTCCGCATTGCAAGGTGCAATTCTGAAATTTTTTGCTTTTTCCTGCTCCTCTTAGCATGATAAAGAAGATTCAAAGAGTGAGATGCCAGCTCCTTTCATTCAGTCAGTAGCTTCAATCATTTCTGGACGTTTTTCAATGGCAAAAATCAATGAATATTGTAAATGCACAAACAGTAATTTCTCCGCATTGCAAGGTGCAATTCTGAAATTTTTTGCTTTTTCCTGCTCCTCTTAGCATGATAAAGAAGATTCAAAGAGAGTGAGATGCCAGCTCCTTTCATTCAGTCAGTAGCTTCAATCATTTCTGGACGTTTTTCAATGGCAAAAATCAATGAATATTGTAAATGCACAAACAGTAATTTCTCCGCATTGCAAGGTGCAATTCTGAAATTTTTTGCTTTCTCCTGCTCCACTTAGCATGATAAAGAAGATTCAAAGAGAGTGAGATGCCAGCTCCTTTCATTCAGTCAGTAGCTTCAATCATTTCTGGACGTTTTTCAATGGCAAAAATCAATGAATATTGTAAATGCACAAACAGTAATTTCTCCGCATTGCAAGGTGCAATTCTGAAATTTTTTGCTTTTTCCTGCTCCTCTTAGCATGATAAAGAAGATTCAAAGAGAGTGAGATGCCAGCTCCTTTCATTCAGTCAGTAGCTTCAATCATTTCTGGACGTTTTTCAATGGCAAAAATCAATGAATATTGTAAATGCACAAACAGTAATTTCTCCGCATTGCAAGGTGCAATTCTGACATTTTTTGCTTTTTCCTGCTCCTCTTAGCATGATAAAGAAGATTCAAAGAGAGTGAGATGCCAGCTCCTTTCATTCAGTCAGTAGCTTCAAACATTTCTGGTATATGAATAACATGATGTTTTTCAATGGCAAAAATCAATGAATATTGTAAATGCACAAACAGTAATTTCTCCGCATTGCAATGTGCAATTCTGAAATTTTTTGCTTTTTCCTGCTCCTCTTAGCATGATAAAGAAGATTCAAAGAGAGTGAGATGCCAGCTCCTTTCGTTCAGTCAGTAGCTTCAATCATTTCTGGACGTTTTTCAATGGCAAAAATCAATGAATATTGTAAATGCACAAACAGTAATTTCTCCGCATTGCAAGGTGCAATTCTGAAATTTTTTGCTTATTCCTGCTCCTCTTAGCATGATAAAGAAGATTCAAAGAGACTGAGATGCCAGCTCCTTTCATTCAGTCAGTAGCTTCAATCATTTCTGGACGTTTTTCAATGGCAAAAATCAATGAATATTGTAAATGCACAAACAGTAATTTCTCCGCATTGCAAGGTGCAATTCTGAAATTTTTTGCTTTTTCCTGCTCCTCTTAGCATGATAAAGAAGATTCAAAGAGAGTGAGAAGCCAGCTCCTTTCATTCAGTCAGTAGCTTCAAACATTTCTGGTATATGAATAACATGATGTTTTTCAATGGCAAAAATCAATGAATATTGTAAATGCACAAACAGTAATTTCTCCGCATTGCAAGGTGCAATTCTGAAATTTTTTGCTTTCTCCTGCTCCTCTTAGCATGATAAAGAAGATTCAAAGAGAGTGAGATGCCAGCTCCTTTCATTCAGTCAGTAGCTTCAATCATTTCTGGACGTTTTTCAATGGCAAAAATCAATGAATATTGTAAATGCACAAACAGTAATTTCTCCGCATTGCAAAGTGCAATTCTGAAATTTTTTGCTTTTTCCTGCTCCTCTTAGCATGATAAAGAAGATTCAAAGAGAGTGAGATGCCAGCTCCTTTCATTCAGTCAGTAGCTTCAATCATTTCTGGACGTTTTTCAATGGCAAAAATCAATGAATATTGTAAATGCACAAACAGTAATTTCTCCGCATTGCAAGGTGCAATTCTGAAATTTTTTGCTTTTTCCTGCTCCTCTTAGCATGATAAAGAAGATTCAAAGAGAGTGAGATGCCAGCTCCTTTCATTCAGTTAGTAGCTTCAAACATTTCTGGTATATGAATAACATGATGTTTTTCAATTGCAAAAATCAATGAATATTGTAAATGCACAAACAGTAATTTCTCCGCATTGCAAGGTGCAATTCTGAAATTTTTTGCTTTTTCCTGCTCCTCTTAGTATGGTAAAGAAGATTCAAAGAGAGTGAGATGCCAGCTCCTTTCATTCAGTCAGTAGCTTCAATCATTTCTGGACGTTTTTCAATGGCAAAAATCAATGAATATTGTAAATGCACAAACAGTAATTTCTCCGCATTGCAAGGTGCAATTCTGAAATTTTTTGCTTTTTCCTGCTCCTCTTAGCATGATAAAGAAGATTCAAAGAGAGTGAGATGCCAGCTCCTTTCATTCAGTCAGTAGCTTCAATCATTTCTGGACGTTTTTCAATAGCAAAAATCAATGAATATTGTAAATGCACAAACAGTAATTTCTCCGCATTGCAAGGTGCAATTCTGAAATTTTTTGCTTTTTCCTGCTCCTCTTAGCATGATAAAGAAGATTCAAAGAGAGTGAGATGCCAGCTCCTTTCATTCAGTCAGTAGCTTCAATCATTTCTGGACGTTTTTCAATGGCAAAAATCAATGAATATTGTAAATGCACAAACAGTAATTTCTCCGCATTGCAAGATGCAATTCTGAAATTTTTTGCTTTTTCCTGCTCCTCTTAGCATGATAAAGAAGATTCAAAGAGAGTGAGATGCCAGCTCCTTTCATTCAGTCAGTAGCTTCAATCATTTCTGGACGTTTTTCAATGGCAAAAATCAATGAATATTGTAAATGCACAAACAGTAATTTCTCCGCATTGCAAGGTGCAATTCTGAAATTTTTTGCTTTTTCCTGCTCCTCTTAGCATGATAAAGAAGATTCAAAGAGAGTGAGATGCCAGCTCCTATCATTCAGTCAGTAGCTTCAATCATTTCTGGACGTTTTTCAATGGCAAAAATCAATGAATATTGTAAATGCACAAACAGTAATTTCTCCGCATTGAAAGGTGCAATTTTGAAATTTTTTGCTTTTTCCTGCTCCTCTTAGCATGATAAAGAAGATTCAAAGAGAGTGAGATGCCAGCTCCTTTCATTCAGTCAGTAGCTTCAAACATTTCTGGTATATGAATAACATGATGTTTTTCAATGGCAAAAATCAATGAATATTGTAAATGCACAAACAGTAATTTCTCCGCATTGCAAGGTGCAATTCTGAAATTTTTTGCTTTTTCCTGCTCCTCTTAGCATGATAAAGAAGATTCAAAGAGAGTGAGATGCCAGCTCCTTTCATTCAGTTAGTAGCTTCAAACATTTCTGGTATATGAATAACATGATGTTTTTCAATTGCAAAAATCAATGAATATTGTAAATGCACAAACAGTAATTTCTCCGCATTGCAAGGTGCAATTCTGAAATTTTTTGCTTTTTCCTGCTCCTCTTAGTATGGTAAAGAAGATTCAAAGAGAGTGAGATGCCAGCTCCTTTCATTCAGTCAGTAGCTTCAATCATTTCTCGACGTTTTTCAATGGCAAAAATCAATGAATATTGTAAATGCACAAACAGTAATTTCTCCGCATTGCAAGGTGCAATTCTGAAATTTTTTGCTTTTTCCTGCTCCTCTTAGCATGATAAAGAAGATTCAAAGAGAGTGAGATGCCAGCTCCTTTCATTCAGTCAGTAGCTTCAATCATTTCTGGACGTTTTTCAATAGCAAAAATCAATGAATATTGTAAATGCACAAACAGTAATTTCTCCGCATTGCAAGGTGCAATTCTGAAATTTTTTGCTTTTTCCTGCTCCTCTTAGCATGATAAAGAAGATTCAAAGAGAGTGAGATGCCAGCTCCTTTCATTCAGTCAGTAGCTTCAATCATTTCTGGACGTTTTTCAATGGCAAAAATCAATGAATATTGTAAATGCACAAACAGTAATTTCTCCGCATTGCAAGATGCAATTCTGAAATTTTTTGCTTTTTCCTGCTCCTCTTAGCATGATAAAGAAGATTCAAAGAGAGTGAGATGCCAGCTCCTTTCATTCAGTCAGTAGCTTCAATCATTTCTGGACGTTTTTCAATGGCAAAAATCAATGAATATTGTAAATGCACAAACAGTAATTTCTCCGCATTGCAAGGTGCAATTCTGAAATTTTTTGCTTTTTCCTGCTCCTCTTAGCATGATAAAGAAGATTCAAAGAGAGTGAGATGCCAGCTCCTATCATTCAGTCAGTAGCTTCAATCATTTCTGGACGTTTTTCAATGGCAAAAATCAATGAATATTGTAAATGCACAAACAGTAATTTCTCCGCATTGCAAGGTGCAATTTTGAAATTTTTTGCTTTTTCCTGCTCCTCTTAGCATGATAAAGAAGATTCAAAGAGAGTGAGATTCCAGCTCCTTTCATTCAGTCAGTAGCTTCAAACATTTCTGGTATATGAATAACATGATGTTTTTCAATGGCAAAAATCAATGAATATTGTAAATGCACAAACAGTAATTTCTCCGCATTGCAAGGTGCAATTCTGAAATTTTTTGCTTTTTCCTGCTCCTCTTAGCATGATAAAGAAAATTCAAAGAGAGTGAGATGCCAGCTCCTTTCATTCAGTCAGTAGCTTCAAACATTTCTGGTATATGAATAACATGTTTTTCAATGGCAAAAGTCAATGAATATTGTAAATGCACAAACAGTAATTTCTCCGCATTGCAAGGTGCAATTCTGAAATTTTTTGCTTTTTCCTGCTCCTCTTAGCATGATAAGATTCAAAGAGAGTGAGATGCCAGCTCCTTTCATTCAGTCAGTAGCTTCAATCATTTCTGGACATTTTTCAATGGCAAAAATCAATGAATATTGTAAATGCACAAACAGTAATTTCTCCGCATTGCAAGGTGCAATTCTGAAATTTTTTGCTTTTTCCTGCTCCTCTTAGCATGATAAAGAAGATTCAAAGAGAGTGAGATGCCAGCTCCTTTCATTCAGTCAGTAGCTTCAAACATTTCTGGTATATGAATAACATGATGCTTTTCAATGGCAAAAATCAATGAATATTGTAAATGCACAAACAGTAATTTCTCCGCATTGCAAGGTGCAATTCTGAAATTTTTTGCTTTTTCCTGCTCCTCTTAGCATGATAAAGAAGATTCAAAGAGAGTGAGATGCCTGCTCCTTTCATTCAGTCAGTAGCTTCAAACATTTCTGGTATATGAATAACATGATGTTTTTCAATGGCAAAAATCAATGAATATTGTAAATGCACAAACAGTAATTTCTCCGCATTGCAAGGTGCAATTCTGAAATTTTTTGCTTTTTCCTGCTCCTCTTAGCATGATAAGATTCAAAGAGAGTGAGATGCCAGCTCCTTTCATTCAGTCAGTAGCTTCAATCATTTCTGGACGTTTTTCAATGGCAAAAATCAATGAATATTGTAAATGCACAAACAGTAATTTCTCCGCATTGCAAGGTGCAATTCTGAATTTTTTTGCTTTTTCCTGCTCCTCTTAGCATGATAAAGAAGATTCAAAGAGAGTGAGATGCCACCTCCTTTCATTCAGTCAGTAGCTTCAATCATTTCTGGACGTTTTTCAATGGCAAAAATCAATGAATATTGTAAATGCACAAACAGTAATTTCTCCGCATTGCAAGGTGCAATTCTGAAATTTTTTGCTTTTTCCTGCTCCTCTTAGCATGATAAAGAAGATTCAAAGAGAGTGAGATGCCAGCTCCTTTCATTTAGTCAGTAGCTTCAATCATTTCTGGTATATGAATAACATGATGTTTTTCAATGGCAAAAATCAATGAATATTGTAAATGCACAAACAGTAATTTCTCCGCATTGCAAGGTGCAATTCTGAAATTTTTTGCTTTCTCCTGCTCCACTTAGCATGATAAAGAAGATTCAAAGAGAGTGAGATGCCAGCTCCTTTCATTCAGTCAGTAGCTTCAATCATTTCTGGACGTTTTTCAATGGCAAAAATCAATGAATATTGTAAATGCACAAACAGTAATTTCTCCGCATTGCAAGGTGCAATTCTGAAATTTTTTGCTTTTTCCTGCTCCTCTTAGCATGATAAAGAAGATTCAAAGAGAGTGAGATGCCAGCTCCTTTCATTCAGTCAGTAGCTTCAATCATTTCTGGACGTTTTTCAATGGCAAAAATCAATGAATATTGTAAATGCACAAACAGTAATTTCTCCGCATTGCAAGGTGCAATTCTGACATTTTTTGCTTTTTCCTGCTCCTCTTAGCATGATAAAGAAGATTCAAAGAGAGTGAGATGCCAGCTCCTTTCATTCAGTCAGTAGCTTCAAACATTTCTGGTATATGAATAACATGATGTTTTTCAATGGCAAAAATCAATGAATATTGTAAATGCACAAACAGTAATTTCTCCGCATTGCAAGGTGCAATTCTGAAATTTTTTGCTTTCTCCTGCTCCACTTAGCATGATAAAGAAGATTCAAAGAGAGTGAGATGCCAGCTCCTTTCATTCAGTCAGTAGCTTCAATCATTTCTGGACGTTTTTCAATGGCAAAAATCAATGAATATTGTAAATGCACAAACAGTAATTTCTCCGCATTGCAAGGTGCAATTCTGAAATTTTTTGCTTTTTCCTGCTCCTCTTAGCATGATAAAGAAGATTCAAAGAGAGTGAGATGCCAGCTCCTTTCATTCAGTCAGTAGCTTCAATCATTTCTGGACGTTTTTCAATGGCAAAAATCAATGAATATTGTAAATGCACAAACAGTAATTTCTCCGCATTGCAAGGTGCAATTCTGACATTTTTTGCTTTTTCCTGCTCCTCTTAGCATGATAAAGAAGATTCAAAGAGAGTGAGATGCCAGCTCCTTTCATTCAGTCAGTAGCTTCAAACATTTCTGGTATATGAATAACATGATGTTTTTCAATGGCAAAAATCAATGAATATTGTAAATGCACAAACAGTAATTTCTCCGCATTGCAATGTGCAATTCTGAAATTTTTTGCTTTTTCCTGCTCCTCTTAGCATGATAAAGAAGATTCAAAGAGAGTGAGATGCCAGCTCCTTTCATTCAGTCAGTAGCTTCAATCATTTCTGGACGTTTTTCAATGGCAAAAATCAATGAATATTGTAAATGCACAAACAGTAATTTCTCCGCATTGCAAGGTGCAATTCTGAAATTTTTTGCTTTTTCCTGCTCCTCTTAGCATGATAAAGAAGATTCAAAGAGACTGAGATGCCAGCTCCTTTCATTCAGTCAGTAGCTTCAATCATTTCTGGACGTTTTTCAATGGCAAAAATCAATGAATATTGTAAATGCACAAACAGTAATTTCTCCGCATTGCAAGGTGCAATTCTGAAATTTTTTGCTTTTTCCTGCTCCTCTTAGCATGATAAAGAAGATTCAAAGAGAGTGAGAAGCCAGCTCCTTTCATTCAGTCAGTAGCTTCAAACATTTCTGGTATATGAATAACATGATGTTTTTCAATGGCAAAAATCAATGAATATTGTAAATGCACAAACAGTAATTTCTCCGCATTGCAAGGTGCAATTCTGAAATTTTTTGCTTTCTCCTGCTCCTCTTAGCATGATAAAGAAGATTCAAAGAGAGTGAGATGCCAGCTCCTTTCATTCAGTCAGTAGCTTCAATCATTTCTGGACGTTTTTCAATGGCAAAAATCAATGAATATTGTAAATGCACAAACAGTAATTTCTCCGCATTGCAAGGTGCAATTCTGAAATTTTTTGCTTTTTCCTGCTCCTCTTAGCATGATAAAGAAGATTCAAAGAGAGTGAGATGCCAGCTCCTTTCATTCAGTCAGTAGCTTCAATCATTTCTGGACGTTTTTCAATGGCAAAAATCAATGAATATTGTAAATGCACAAACAGTAATTTCTCCGCATTGCAAGGTGCAATTCTGAAATTTTTTGCTTTTTCCTGCTCCTCTTAGCATGATAAAGAAGATTCAAAGAGAGTGAGATGCCAGCTCCTTTCATTCAGTTAGTAGCTTCAAACATTTCTGGTATATGAATAACATGATGTTTTTCAATTGCAAAAATCAATGAATATTGTAAATGCACAAACAGTAATTTCTCCGCATTGCAAGGTGCAATTCTGAAATTTTTTGCTTTTTCCTGCTCCTCTTAGTATGGTAAAGAAGATTCAAAGAGAGTGAGATGCCAGCTCCTTTCATTCAGTCAGTAGCTTCAATCATTTCTGGACGTTTTTCAATGGCAAAAATCAATGAATATTGTAAATGCACAAACAGTAATTTCTCCGCATTGCAAGGTGCAATTCTGAAATTTTTTGCTTTTTCCTGCTCCTCTTAGCATGATAAAGAAGATTCAAAGAGAGTGAGATGCCAGCTCCTTTCATTCAGTCAGTAGCTTCAATCATTTCTGGACGTTTTTCAATAGCAAAAATCAATGAATATTGTAAATGCACAAACAGTAATTTCTCCGCATTGCAAGGTGCAATTCTGAAATTTTTTGCTTTTTCCTGCTCCTCTTAGCATGATAAAGAAGATTCAAAGAGAGTGAGATGCCAGCTCCGTTCATTCAGTCAGTAGCTTCAATCATTTCTGGACGTTTTTCAATGGCAAAAATCAATGAATATTGTAAATGCACAAACAGTAATTTCTCCGCATTGCAAGATGCAATTCTGAAATTTTTTGCTTTTTCCTGCTCCTCTTAGCATGATAAAGAAGATTCAAAGAGAGTGAGATGCCAGCTCCTTTCATTCAGTCAGTAGCTTCAATCATTTCTGGACGTTTTTCAATGGCAAAAATCAATGAATATTGTAAATGCACAAACAGTAATTTCTCCGCATTGCAAGGTGCAATTCTGACATTTTTTGCTTTTTCCTGCTCCTCTTAGCATGATAAAGAAGATTCAAAGAGAGTGAGATGCCAGCTCCTTTCATTCAGTCAGTAGCTTCAATCATTTCTGGACGTTTTTCAATGGCAAAAATCAATGAATATTGTAAATGCACAAACAGTAATTTCTCCGCATTGCAAGGTGCAATTCTGAAATTTTTTGCTTTTTCCTGATCCTCTTAGCATGATAAAGAAGATTCAAAGAGAGTGAGATGCCAGCTCCTTTCATTCAGTCAGTAGCTTCAAACATTTCTGGTATATGAATAACATGATGTTTTTCAATGGCAAAAATCAATGAATATTGTAAATGCACAAACAGTAATTTCTCCGCATTGCAAGGTGCAATTCTGAAATTTTTTGCTTTTTCCTGCTCCTCTTAGCATGATAAAGAAGATTCAAAGAGAGTGAGATGCCAGCTCCTTTCATTCAGTCAGTAGCTTCAAACATTTCTGGTATATGAATAACATGTTTTTCAATGGCAAAAATCATTGAATATTGTAAATGCACAAACAGTAATTTCTCCGCATTGCAAGGTGCAATTCTGAAATTTTTTGCTTTTTCCTGCTCCTCTTAGCATGATAAAGAAGATTCAAAGAGAGATGCCAGCTCCTTTCATTCAGTCAGTAGCTTCAATCATTTCTGGACGTTTTTCAATGGCAAAAATCAATGAATATTGTAAATGCACAAACAGTAATTTCTCCGCATTGCAAGGTGCAATTCTGAAATTTTTTGCTTTTTCCTGCTCCTCTTAGCATGATAAAGAAGATTCAAAGAGAGTGAGATGCCAGCTCCTTTCATTCAGTCAGTAGCTTCAAACATTTCTGGTATATGAATAACATGATGTTTTTCAATGGCAAAAATCAATGAATATTGTAAATGCACAAACAGTAATTTCTCCGCATTGCAAGGTGCAATTCTGAAATTTTTTGCTTTTTCCTGCTCCTCTTAGCATGATAAAGAAAATTCAAAGAGAGTGAGATGCCAGCTCCTTTCATTCAGTCAGTAGCTTCAAACATTTCTGGTATATGAATAACATGTTTTTCAATGGCAAAAGTCAATGAATATTGTAAATGCACAAACAGTAATTTCTCCGTATTGCAAGGTGCAATTCTGAAATTTTTTGCTTTTTCCTGCTCCTCTTAGCATGATAAGATTCAAAGAGAGTGAGATGCCAGCTCCTTTCATTCAGTCAGTAGCTTCAATCATTTCTGGACATTTTTCAATGGCAAAAATCAATGAATATTGTAAATGCACAAACAGTAATTTCTCCGCATTGCAAGGTGCAATTCTGAAATTTTTTGCTTTTTCCTGCTCCTCTTAGCATGATAAAGAAGATTCAAAGAGAGTGAGATGCCAGCTCCTTTCATTCAGTCAGTAGCTTCAAACATTTCTGGTATATGAATAACATGATGCTTTTCAATGGCAAAAATCAATGAATATTGTAAATGCACAAACAGTAATTTCTCCGCATTGCAAGGTGCAATTCTGAAATTTTTTGCTTTTTCCTGCTCCTCTTAGCATGATAAAGAAGATTCAAAGAGAGTGAGATGCCTGCTCCTTTCATTCAGTCAGTAGCTTCAAACATTTCTGGTATATGAATAACATGATGTTTTTCAATGGCAAAAATCAATGAATATTGTAAATGCACAAACAGTAATTTCTCCACATTGCAAGGTGCAATTCTGAAATTTTTTGCTTTTTCCTGCTCCTCTTAGCATGATAAGATTCAAAGAGAGTGAGATGCCAGCTCCTTTCATTCAGTCAGTAGCTTCAATCATTTCTGGACGTTTTTCAATGGCAAAAATCAATGAATATTGTAAATGCACAAACAGTAATTTCTCCGCATTGCAAGGTGCAATTCTGAAATTTTTTGCTTTTTCCTGCTCCTCTTAGCATGATAAAGAAGATTCAAAGAGAGTGAGATGCCAGCTCCTTTCATTCAGTCAGTAGCTTCAATCATTTCTGGACGTTTTTCAATGTCAAAAATCAATGAATATTGTAAATGCACAAACAGTAATTTCTCCGCATTGCAAGGTGCAATTCTGAAATTTTTTGCTTTTTCCTGCTCCTCTTAGCATGATAAAGAAGATTCAAAGAGAGTGAGATGCCAGCTCCTTTCATTTAGTCAGTAGATTCAATCATTTCTGGTATATGAATAACATGATGTTTTTCAATGGCAAAAATCAATGAATATTGTAAATGCACAAACAGTAATTTCTCCGCATTGCAAGGTGCAATTCTGAAATTTTTTGCTTTTTCCTGCTCCTCTTAGCATGATAAAGAAGATTCAAAGAGTGAGATGCCAGCTCCTTTCATTCAGTCAGTAGCTTCAATCATTTCTGGACGTTTTTCAATGGCAAAAATCAATGAATATTGTAAATGCACAAACAGTAATTTCTCCGCATTGCAAGGTGCAATTCTGAAATTTTTTGCTTTTTCCTGCTCCTCTTAGCATGATAAAGAAGATTCAAAGAGAGTGAGATGCCAGCTCCTTTCATTCAGTCAGTAGCTTCAATCATTTCTGGACGTTTTTCAATGGCAAAAATCAATGAATATTGTAAATGGACAAACAGTAATTTCTCCGCATTGCAAGGTGCAATTCTGAAATTTTTTGCTTTCTCCTGCTCCTCTTAGCATGATAAAGAAGATTCAAAGAGAGTGAGATGCCAGCTCCTTTCATTCAGTCAGTAGCTTCAATCATTTCTGGACGTTTTTCAATGGCAAAAATCAATGAATATTGTAAATGCACAAACAGTAATTTCTCCGCATTGCAAGGTGCAATTCTGAAATTTTTTGCTTTTTCCTGCTCCTCTTAGCATGATAAAGAAGATTCAAAGAGAGTGAGATGCCAGCTCCTTTCATTCAGTCAGTAGCTTCAATCATTTCTGGACGTTTTTCAATGGCAAAAATCAATGAATATTGTAAATGCACAAACAGTAATTTCTCCGCATTGCAAGGTGCAATTCTGACATTTTTTGCTTTTTCCTGCTCCTCTTAGCATGATAAAGAAGATTCAAAGAGAGTGAGATGCCAGCTCCTTTCATTCAGTCAGTAGCTTCAAACATTTCTGGTATATGAATAACATGATGCTTTTCAATGGCAAAAATCAATGAATATTGTAAATGCACAAACAGTAATTTCTCCGCATTGCAAGGTGCAATTCTGAAATTTTTTGCTTTTTCCTGCTCCTCTTAGCATGATAAAGAAGATTCAAAGAGAGTGAGATGCCTGCTCCTTTCATTCAGTCAGTAGCTTCAAACATTTCTGGTATATGAATAACATGATGTTTTTCAATGGCAAAAATCAATGAATATTGTAAATGCACAAACAGTAATTTCTCCGCATTGCAAGGTGCAATTCTGAAATTTTTTGCTTTTTCCTGCTCCTCTTAGCATGATAAGATTCAAAGAGAGTGAGATGCCAGCTCCTTTCATTCAGTCAGTAGCTTCAATCATTTCTGGACGTTTTTCAATGGCAAAAATCAATGAATATTGTAAATGCACAAACAGTAATTTCTCCGCATTGCAAGGTGCAATTCTGAATTTTTTTGCTTTTTCCTGCTCCTCTTAGCATGATAAAGAAGATTCAAAGAGAGTGAGATGCCAGCTCCTTTCATTCAGTCAGTAGCTTCAATCATTTCTGGACGTTTTTCAATGTCAAAAATCAATGAATATTGTAAATGCACAAACAGTAATTTCTCCGCATTGCAAGGTGCAATTCTGAAATTTTTTGCTTTTTCCTGCTCCTCTTAGCATGATAAAGAAGATTCAAAGAGAGTGAGATGCCAGCTCCTTTCATTTAGTCAGTAGCTTCAATCATTTCTGGTATATGAATAACATGATGTTTTTCAATGGCAAAAATCAATGAATATTGTAAATGCACAAACAGTAATTTCTCCGCATTGCAAGGTGCAATTCTGAAATTTTTTGCTTTTTCCTGCTCCTCTTAGCATGATAAAGAAGATTCAAAGAGTGAGATGCCAGCTCCTTTCATTCAGTCAGTAGCTTCATTCATTTCTGGACGTTTTTCAATGGCAAAAATCAATGAATATTGTAAATGCACAAACAGTAATTTCTCCGCATTGCAAAGTGCAATTCTGAAATTTTTTGCTTTTTCCTGCTCCTCTTAGCATGATAAAGAAGATTCAAAGAGAGTGAGATGCCAGCTCCTTTCATTCAGTCAGTAGCTTCAATCATTTCTGGACGTTTTTCAATGGCAAAAATCAATGAATATTGTAAATGCACAAACAGTAATTTCTCCGCATTGCAAGGTGCAATTCTGAAATTTTTTGCTTTCTCCTGCTCCACTTAGCATGATAAAGAAGATTCAAAGAGAGTGAGATGCCAGCTCCTTTCATTCAGTCAGTAGCTTCAAACATTTCTGGTATATGAATAACATGATGTTTTTCAATGGCAAAAATCAATGAATATTGTAAATGCACAAACAGTAATTTCTCCGCATTGCAAGGTGCAATTCTGAAATTTTTTGCTTTCTCCTGCTCCTCTTAGCATGATAAAGAAGATTCAAAGAGAGTGAGATGCCAGCTCCTTTCATTCAGTCAGTAGCTTCAATCATTTCTGGACATTTTTCAATGGCAAAAATCAATGAATATTGTAAATGCACAAACAGTAATTTCTCCGCATTGCAAGGTGCAATTCTGAAATTTTTTGCTTTTTCCTGCTCCTCTTAGCATGATAAAGAAGATTCAAAGAGAGTGAGATGCCAGCTCCTTTCATTCAGTCAGTAGCTTCAATCATTTCTGGACGTTTTTCAATGGCAAAAATCAATGAATATTGTAAATGCACAAACAGTAATTTCTCCGCATTGCAAGGTGCAATTCTGAAATTTTTTGCTTTTTCCTGCTCCTCTTAGCATGATAAAGAAGATTCAAAGAGAGTGAGATGCCAGCTCCTTTCATTCAGTTAGTAGCTTCAAACATTTCTGGTATATGAATAACATGATGTTTTTCAATTGCAAAAATCAATGAATATTGTAAATGCACAAACAGTAATTTCTCCACATTGCAAGGTGCAATTCTGAAATTTTTTGCTTTTTCCTGCTCCTCTTAGCATGATAAAGAAGATTCAAAGAGAGTGAGATGCCAGCTCCTTTCATTCAGTCAGTAGCTTCAATCATTTCTGGACGTTTTTCAATGGCAAAAATCAATGAATATTGTAAATGCACAAACAGTAATTTCTCCGCATTGCAAGGTGCAATTCTGAAATTTTTTGCTTTTTCCTGCTCCTCTTAGCATGATAAAGAAGATTCAAAGAGAGTGAGATGCCAGCTCCTTTCATTCAGTCAGTAGCTTCAAACATTTCTGGTATATGAATAACATGATGCTTTTCAATGGCAAAAATCAATGAATATTGTAAATGCACAAACAGTAATTTCTCCGCATTGCAAGGTGCAATTCTGAAATTTTTTGCTTTTTCCTGCTCCTCTTAGCATGATAAAGAAGATTCAAAGAGAGTGAGATGCCTGCTCCTTTCATTCAGTCAGTAGCTTCAAACATTTCTGGTATATGAATAACATGATGTTTTTCAATGGCAAAAATCAATGAATATTGTAAATGCACAAACAGTAATTTCTCCGCATTGCAAGGTGCAATTCTGAAATTTTTTGCTTTTTCCTGCTCCTCTTAGCATGATAAGATTCAAAGAGAGTGAGATGCCAGCTCCTTTCATTCAGTCAGTAGCTTCAATCATTTCTGGACGTTTTTCAATGGCAAAAATCAATGAATATTGTAAATGCACAAACAGTAATTTCTCCGCATTGCAAGGTGCAATTCTGAAATTTTTTGCTTTTTCCTGCTCCTCTTAGCATGATAAAGAAGATTCAAAGAGAGTGAGATGCCAGCTCCTTTCATTCAGTCAGTAGCTTCAATCATTTCTGGACGTTTTTCAATGTCAAAAATCAATGAATATTGTAAATGCACAAACAGTAATTTCTCCGCATTGCAAGGTGCAATTCTGAAATTTTTTGCTTTTTCCTGCTCCTCTTAGCATGATAAAGAAGATTCAAAGAGAGTGAGATGCCAGCTCCTTTCATTTAGTCAGTAGATTCAATCATTTCTGGTATATGAATAACATGATGTTTTTCAATGGCAAAAATCAATGAATATTGTAAATGCACAAACAGTAATTTCTCCGCATTGCAAGGTGCAATTCTGAAATTTTTTGCTTTTTCCTGCTCCTCTTAGCATGATAAGATTCAAAGAGAGTGAGATGCCAGCTCCTTTCATTCAGTCAGTAGCTTCAATCATTTCTGGACGTTTTTCAATGGCAAAAATCAATGAATATTGTAAATGTACAAACAGTAATTTCTCCGCATTGCAAGGTGCAATTCTGAATTTTTTTGCTTTTTCCTGCTCCTCTTAGCATGATAAAGAAGATTCAAAGAGAGTGAGATGCCAGCTCCTTTCATTCAGTCAGTAGCTTCAATCATTTCTGGACGTTTTTCAATGTCAAAAATCAATGAATATTGTAAATGCACAAACAGTAATTTCTCCGCATTGCAAGGTGCAATTCTGAAATTTTTTGCTTTTTCCTGCTCCTCTTAGCATGATAAAGAAGATTCAAAGAGAGTGAGATGCCAGCTCCTTTCATTTAGTCAGTAGCTTCAATCATTTCTGGTATATGAATAACATGATGTTTTTCAATGGCAAAAATCAATGAATATTGTAAATGCACAAACAGTAATTTCTCCGCATTGCAAGGTGCAATTCTGAAATTTTTTGCTTTTTCCTGCTCCTCTTAGCATGATAAAGAAGATTCAAAGAGTGAGATGCCAGCTCCTTTCATTCAGTCAGTAGCTTCATTCATTTCTGGACGTTTTTCAATGGCAAAAATCAATGAATATTGTAAATGCACAAACAGTAATTTCTCCGCATTGCAAGGTGCAATTCTGAAATTTTTTGCTTTTTCCTGCTCCTCTTAGCATGATAAAGAAGATTCAAAGAGAGTGAGATGCCAGCTCCTTTCACTCAGTCAGTAGCTTCAATCATTTCTGGACGTATTTCAATGGCAAAAATCAATGAATATTGTAAATGCACAAACAGTAATTTCTCCGCATTGCAAGGTGCAATTCTGAAATTTTTTGCTTTCTCCTGCTCCACTTAGCATGATAAAGAAGATTCAAAGAGAGTGAGATGCCAGCTCCTTTCATTCAGTCAGTAGCTTCAAACATTTCTGGTATATGAATAACATGATGTTTTTCAATGGCAAAAATCAATGAATATTGTAAATGCACAAACAGTAATTTCTCCGCATTGCAAGGTGCAATTCTGAAATTTTTTGCTTTCTCCTGCTCCTCTTAGCATGATAAAGAAGATTCAAAGAGAGTGAGATGCCAGCTCCTTTCATTCAGTCAGTAGCTTCAATCATTTCTGGACATTTTTCAATGGCAAAAATCAATGAATATTGTAAATGCACAAACAGTAATTTCTCCGCATTGCAAGGTGCAATTCTGAAATTTTTTGCTTTTTCCTGCTCCTCTTAGCATGATAAAGAAGATTCAAAGAGAGTGAGATGCCAGCTCCTTTCATTCAGTCAGTAGCTTCAATCATTTCTGGACGTTTTTCAATGGCAAAAATCAATGAATATTGTAAATGCACAAACAGTAATTTCTCCGCATTGCAAGGTGCAATTCTGAAATTTTTTGCTTTTTCCTGCTCCTCTTAGCATGATAAAGAAGATTCAAAGAGAGTGAGATGCCAGCTCCTTTCATTCAGTTAGTAGCTTCAAACATTTCTGGTATATGAATAACATGATGTTTTTCAATTGCAAAAATCAATGAATATTGTAAATGCACAAACAGTAATTTCTCCGCATTGCAAGGTGCAATTCTGAAATTTTTTGCTTTTTCCTGCTCCTCTTAGCATGATAAAGAAGATTCAAAGAGAGTGAGATGCCAGCTCCTTTCATTCAGTCAGTAGCTTCAATCATTTCTGGACGTTTTTCAATGGCAAAAATCAATGAATATTGTAAATGCACAAACAGTAATTTCTCCGCATTGCAAGGTGCAATTCTGAAATTTTTTGCTTTTTCCTGCTCCTCTTAGCATGATAAAGAAGATTCAAAGAGAGTGAGATGCCAGCTCCTTTCATTCAGTCAGTAGCTTCAAACATTTCTGGTATATGAATAACATGATGCTTTTCAATGGCAAAAATCAATGAATATTGTAAATGCACAAACAGTAATTTCTCCGCATTGCAAGGTGCAATTCTGAAATTTTTTGCTTTTTCCTGCTCCTCTTAGCATGATAAAGAAGATTCAAAGAGAGTGAGATGCCTGCTCCTTTCATTCAGTCAGTAGCTTCAAACATTTCTGGTATATGAATAACATGATGTTTTTCAATGGCAAAAATCAATGAATATTGTAAATGCACAAACAGTAATTTCTCCGCATTGCAAGGTGCAATTCTGAAATTTTTTGCTTTTTCCTGCTCCTCTTAGCATGATAAGATTCAAAGAGAGTGAGATGCCAGCTCCTTTCATTCAGTCAGTAGCTTCAATCATTTCTGGACGTTTTTCAATGGCAAAAATCAATGAATATTGTAAATGCACAAACAGTAATTTCTCCGCATTGCAAGGTGCAATTCTGAAATTTTTTGCTTTTTCCTGCTCCTCTTAGCATGATAAAGAAGATTCAAAGAGAGTGAGATGCCAGCTCCTTTCATTCAGTCAGTAGCTTCAATCATTTCTGGACGTTTTTCAATGTCAAAAATCAATGAATATTGTAAATGCACAAACAGTAATTTCTCCGCATTGCAAGGTGCAATTCTGAAATTTTTTGCTTTTTCCTGCTCCTCTTAGCATGATAAAGAAGATTCAAAGAGAGTGAGATGCCAGCTCCTTTCATTTAGTCAGTAGATTCAATCATTTCTGGTATATGAATAACATGATGTTTTTCAATGGCAAAAATCAATGAATATTGTAAATGCACAAACAGTAATTTCTCCGCATTGCAAGGTGCAATTCTGAAATTTTTTGCTTTTTCCTGCTCCTCTTAGCATGATAAAGAAGATTCAAAGAGAGTGAGATGCCAGCTCCTTTCATTCAGTCAGTAGCTTCAATCATTTCTGGACGTTTTTCAATGTCAAAAATCAATGAATATTGTAAATGCACAAACAGTAATTTCTCCGCATTGCAAGGTGCAATTCTGAAATTTTTTGCTTTTTCCTGCTCCTCTTAGCATGATAAAGAAGATTCAAAGAGAGTGAGATGCCAGCTCCTTTCATTTAGTCAGTAGATTCAATCATTTCTGGTATATGAATAACATGATGTTTTTCAATGGCAAAAATCAATGAATATTGTAAATGCACAAACAGTAATTTCTCCGCATTGCAAGGTGCAATTCTGAAATTTTTTGCTTTTTCCTGCTCCTCTTAGCATGATAAGATTCAAAGAGAGTGAGATGCCAGCTCCTTTCATTCAGTCAGTAGCTTCAATCATTTCTGGACGTTTTTCAATGGCAAAAATCAATGAATATTGTAAATGCACAAACAGTAATTTCTCCGCATTGCAAGGTGCAATTCTGAAATTTTTTGCTTTTTCCTGCTCCTCTTAGCATGATAAAGAAGATTCAAAGAGAGTGAGATGCCAGCTCCTTTCATTCAGTCAGTAGCTTCAATCATTTCTGGACGTTTTTCAATGTCAAAAATCAATGAATATTGTAAATGCACAAACAGTAATTTCTCCGCATTGCAAGGTGCAATTCTGAAATTTTTTGCTTTTTCCTGCTCCTCTTAGCATGATAAAGAAGATTCAAAGAGAGTGAGATGCCAGCTCCTTTCATTTAGTCAGTAGATTCAATCATTTCTGGTATATGAATAACATGATGTTTTTCAATGGCAAAAATCAATGAATATTGTAAATGCACAAACAGTAATTTCTCCGCATTGCAAGGTGCAATTCTGAAATTTTTTGCTTTTTCCTGCTCCTCTTAGCATGATAAAGAAGATTCAAAGAGTGAGATGCCAGCTCCTTTCATTCAGTCAGTAGCTTCAATCATTTCTGGACGTTTTTCAATGGCAAAAATCAATGAATATTGTAAATGCACAAACAGTAATTTCTCCGCATTGCAAGGTGCAATTCTGAAATTTTTTGCTTTTTCCTGCTCCTCTTAGCATGATAAAGAAGATTCAAAGAGAGTGAGATGCCAGCTCCTTTCATTCAGTCAGTAGCTTCAATCATTTCTGGACGTTTTTCAATGGCAAAAATCAATGAATATTGTAAATGCACAAACAGTAATTTCTCCGCATTGCAAGGTGCAATTCTGAAATTTTTTGCTTTCTCCTGCTCCTCTTAGCATGATAAAGAAGATTCAAAGAGAGTGAGATGCCAGCTCCTTTCATTCAGTCAGTAGCTTCAATCATTTCTGGACGTTTTTCAATGGCAAAAATCAATGAATATTGTAAATGCACAAACAGTAATTTCTCCGCATTGCAAGGTGCAATTCTGACATTTTTTGCTTTTTCCTGCTCCTCTTAGCATGATAAAGAAGATTCAAAGAGAGTGAGATGCCAGCTCCTTTCATTCAGTCAGTAGCTTCAAACATTTCTGGTATATGAATAACATGATGCTTTTCAATGGCAAAAATCAATGAATATTGCAAATGCACAAACAGTAATTTCTCCGCATTGCAAGGTGCAATTCTGAAATTTTTTGCTTTTTCCTGCTAGTCTTAGCATGATAAAGAAGATTCAAAGAGAGTGAGATGCCTGCTCCTTTCATTCAGTCAGTAGCTTCAAACATTTCTGGTATATGAATAACATGATGTTTTTCAATGGCAAAAATCAATGAATATTGTAAATGCACAAACAGTAATTTCTCCGCATTGCAAGGTGCAATTCTGAAATTTTTTGCTTTTTCCTGCTCCTCTTAGCATGATAAGATTCAAAGAGAGTGAGATGCCAGCTCCTTTCATTCAGTCAGTAGCTTCAATCATTTCTGGACGTTTTTCAATGGCAAAAATCAATGAATATTGTAAATGCACAAACAGTAATTTCTCCGCATTGCAAGGTGCAATTCTGAATTTTTTTGCTTTTTCCTGCTCCTCTTAGCATGATAAAGAAGATTCAAAGAGAGTGAGATGCCAGCTCCTTTCATTCAGTCAGTAGCTTCAATCATTTCTGGACGTTTTTCAATGTCAAAAATCAATGAATATTGTAAATGCACAAACAGTAATTTCTCCGCATTGCAAGGTGCAATTCTGAAATTTTTTGCTTTTTCCTGCTCCTCTTAGCATGATAAAGAAGATTCAAAGAGAGTGAGATGCCAGCTCCTTTCATTTAGTCAGTAGCTTCAATCATTTCTGGTATATGAATAACATGATGTTTTTCAATGGCAAAAATCAATGAATATTGTAAATGCACAAACAGTAATTTCTCCGCATTGCAAGGTGCAATTCTGAAATTTTTTGCTTTTTCCTGCTCCTCTTAGCATGATAAAGAAGATTCAAAGAGTGAGATGCCAGCTCCTTTCATTCAGTCAGTAGCTTCAATCATTTCTGGACGTTTTTCAATGGCAAAAATCAATGAATATTGTAAATGCACAAACAGTAATTTCTCCGCATTGCAAGGTGCAATTCTGAAATTTTTTGCTTTTTCCTGCTCCTCTTAGCATGATAAAGAAGATTCAAAGAGAGTGAGATGCCTGCTCCTTTCATTCAGTCAGTAGCTTCAAACATTTCTGGTATATGAATAACATGATGTTTTTCAATGGCAAAAATCAATGAATATTGTAAATGCACAAACAGTAATTTCTCCGCATTGCAAGGTGCAATTCTGAAATTTTTTGCTTTTTCCTGCTCCTCTTAGCATGATAAGATTCAAAGAGAGTGAGATGCCAGCTCCTTTCATTCAGTCAGTAGCTTCAATCATTTCTGGACGTTTTTCAATGGCAAAAATCAATGAATATTGTAAATGCACAAACAGTAATTTCTCCGCATTGCAAGGTGCAATTCTGAAATTTTTTGCTTTTTCCTGCTCCTCTTAGCATGAAAAAGAAGATTCAAAGAGAGTGAGATGCCAGCTCCTTTCATTCAGTCAGTAGCTTCAATCATTTCTGGACGTTTTTCAATGTCAAAAATCAATGAATATTGTAAATGCACAAACAGTAATTTCTCCGCATTGCAAGGTGCAATTCTGAAATTTTTTGCTTTTTCCTGCTCCTCTTAGCATGATAAAGAAGATTCAAAGAGAGTGAGATGCCAGCTCCTTTCATTTAGTCAGTAGATTCAATCATTTCTGGTATATGAATAACATGATGTTTTTCAATGGCAAAAATCAATGAATATTGTAAATGCACAAACAGTAATTTCTCCGCATTGCAAGGTGCAATTCTGAAATTTTTTGCTTTTTCCTGCTCCTCTTAGCATGATAAAGAAGATTCAAAGAGAGTGAGATGCCAGCTCCTTTCATTCAGTCAGTAGCTTCAATCATTTCTGGACGTTTTTCAATGTCAAAAATCAATGAATATTGTAAATGCACAAACAGTAATTTCTCCGCATTGCAAGGTGCAATTCTGAAATTTTTTGCTTTTTCCTGCTCCTCTTAGCATGATAAAGAAGATTCAAAGAGAGTGAGATGCCAGCTCCTTTCATTTAGTCAGTAGATTCAATCATTTCTGGTATATGAATAACATGATGTTTTTCAATGGCAAAAATCAATGAATATTGTAAATGCACAAACAGTAATTTCTCCGCATTGCAAGGTGCAATTCTGAAATTTTTTGCTTTTTCCTGCTCCTCTTAGCATGATAAGATTCAAAGAGAGTGAGATGCCAGCTCCTTTCATTCAGTCAGTAGCTTCAATCATTTCTGGACGTTTTTCAATGGCAAAAATCAATGAATATTGTAAATGCACAAACAGTAATTTCTCCGCATTGCAAGGTGCAATTCTGAAATTTTTTGCTTTTTCCTGCTCCTCTTAGCATGATAAAGAAGATTCAAAGAGAGTGAGATGCCAGCTCCTTTCATTCAGTCAGTAGCTTCAATCATTTCTGGACGTTTTTCAATGTCAAAAATCAATGAATATTGTAAATGCACAAACAGTAATTTCTCCGCATTGCAAGGTGCAATTCTGAAATTTTTTGCTTTTTCCTGCTCCTCTTAGCATGATAAAGAAGATTCAAAGAGAGTGAGATGCCAGCTCCTTTCATTTAGTCAGTAGATTCAATCATTTCTGGTATATGAATAACATGATGTTTTTCAATGGCAAAAATCAATGAATATTGTAAATGCACAAACAGTAATTTCTCCGCATTGCAAGGTGCAATTCTGAAATTTTTTGCTTTTTCCTGCTCCTCTTAGCATGATAAAGAAGATTCAAAGAGTGAGATGCCAGCTCCTTTCATTCAGTCAGTAGCTTCAATCATTTCTGGACGTTTTTCAATGGCAAAAATCAATGAATATTGTAAATGCACAAACAGTAATTTCTCCGCATTGCAAGGTGCAATTCTGAAATTTTTTGCTTTTTCCTGCTCCTCTTAGCATGATAAAGAAGATTCAAAGAGAGTGAGATGCCAGCTCCTTTCATTCAGTCAGTAGCTTCAATCATTTCTGGACGTTTTTCAATGGCAAAAATCAATGAATATTGTAAATGCACAAACAGTAATTTCTCCGCATTGCAAGGTGCAATTCTGAAATTTTTTGCTTTCTCCTGCTCCTCTTAGCATGATAAAGAAGATTCAAAGAGAGTGAGATGCCAGCTCCTTTCATTCAGTCAGTAGCTTCAATCATTTCTGGACGTTTTTCAATGGCAAAAATCAATGAATATTGTAAATGCACAAACAGTAATTTCTCCGCATTGCAAGGTGCAATTCTGAAATTTTTTGCTTTTTCCTGCTCCTCTTAGCATGATAAAGAAGATTCAAAGAGAGTGAGATGCCAGCTCCTTTCATTCAGTCAGTAGCTTCAATCATTTCTGGACGTTTTTCAATGGCAAAAATCAATGAATATTGTAAATGCACAAACAGTAATTTCTCCGCATTGCAAGGTGCAATTCTGACATTTTTTGCTTTTTCCTGCTCCTCTTAGCATGATAAAGAAGATTCAAAGAGAGTGAGATGCCAGCTCCTTTCATTCAGTCAGTAGCTTCAAACATTTCTGGTATATGAATAACATGATGCTTTTCAATGGCAAAAATCAATGAATATTGCAAATGCACAAACAGTAATTTCTCCGCATTGCAAGGTGCAATTCTGAAATTTTTTGCTTTTTCCTGCTCCTCTTAGCATGATAAAGAAGATTCAAAGAGAGTGAGATGCCTGCTCCTTTCATTCAGTCAGTAGCTTCAAACATTTCTGGTATATGAATAACATGATGTTTTTCAATGGCAAAAATCAATGAATATTGTAAATGCACAAACAGTAATTTCTCCGCATTGCAAGGTGCAATTCTGAAATTTTTTGCTTTTTCCTGCTCCTCTTAGCATGATAAGATTCAAAGAGAGTGAGATGCCAGCTCCTTTCATTCAGTCAGTAGCTTCAATCATTTCTGGACGTTTTTCAATGGCAAAAATCAATGAATATTGTAAATGCACAAACAGTAATTTCTCCGCATTGCAAGGTGCAATTCTGAATTTTTTTGCTTTTTCCTGCTCCTCTTAGAATGATAAAGAAGATTCAAAGAGAGTGAGATGCCAGCTCCTTTCATTCAGTCAGTAGCTTCAATCATTTCTGGACGTTTTTCAATGTCAAAAATCAATGAATATTGTAAATGCACAAACAGTAATTTCTCCGCATTGCAAGGTGCAATTCTGAAATTTTTTGCTTTTTCCTGCTCCTCTTAGCATGATAAAGAAGATTCAAAGAGAGTGAGATGCCAGCTCCTTTCATTTAGTCAGTAGCTTCAATCATTTCTGGTATATGAATAACATGATGTTTTTCAATGGCAAAAATCAATGAATATTGTAAATGCACAAACAGTAATTTCTCCGCATTGCAAGGTGCAATTCTGAAATTTTTTGCTTTTTCCTGCTCCTCTTAGCATGATAAAGAAGATTCAAAGAGTGAGATGCCAGCTCCTTTCATTCAGTCAGTAGCTTCAATCATTTCTGGACGTTTTTCAATGGCAAAAATCAATGAATATTGTAAATGCACAAACAGTAATTTCTCCGCATTGCAAGGTGCAATTCTGAAATTTTTTGCTTTTTCCTGCTCCTCTTAGCATGATAAAGAAGATTCAAAGAGAGTGAGATGCCAGCTCCTTTCATTCAGTCAGTAGCTTCAATCATTTCTGGACGTTTTTCAATGGCAAAAATCAATGAATATTGTAAATGCACAAACAGTAATTTCTCCGCATTGCAAGGTGCAATTCTGAAATTTTTTGCTTTCTCCTGCTCCACTTAGCATGATAAAGAAGATTCAAAGAGAGTGAGATGCCAGCTCCTTTCATTCAGTCAGTAGCTTCAAACATTTCTGGTATATGAATAACATGATGTTTTTCAATGGCAAAAATCAATGAATATTGTAAATGCACAAACAGTAATTTCTCCGCATTGCAAGGTGCAATTCTGAAATTTTTTGCTTTTTCCTGCTCCTCTTAGCATGATAAAGAAGATTCAAAGAGAGTGAGATGCCAGCTCCTTTCATTCAGTCAGTAGCTTCAATCATTTCTGGACATTTTTCAATGGCAAAAATCAATGAATATTGTAAATGCACAAACAGTAATTTCTCCGTATTGCAAGGTGCAATTCTGAAATTTTTTGCTTTTTCCTGCTCCTCTTAGCATGATAAAGAAGATTCAAAGAGAGTGAGATGCCAGCTCCTTTCATTCAGTCAGTAGCTTCAATCATTTCTGGACGTTTTTCAATGGCAAAAATCAATGAATATTGTAAATGCACAAACAGTAATTTCTCCGCATTGCAAGGTGCAATTCTGAAATTTTTTGCTTTTTCCTGCTCCTCTTAGCATGATAAAGAAGATTCAAAGAGAGTGAGATGCCAGCTCCTTTCATTCAGTTAGTAGCTTCAAACATTTCTGGTATATGAATAACATGATGTTTTTCAATTGCAAAAATCAATGAATATTGTAAATGCACAAACAGTAATTTCTCCGCATTGCAAGGTGCAATTCTGAAATTTTTTGCTTTTTCCTGCTCCTCTTAGCATGATAAAGAAGATTCAAAGAGAGTGAGATGCCAGCTCCTTTCATTCAGTCAGTAGCTTCAATCATTTCTGGACGTTTTTCAATGGCAAAAATCAATGAATATTGTAAATGCACAAACAGTAATTTCTCCGCATTGCAAGGTGCAATTCTGAAATTTTTTGCTTTTTCCTGCTCCTCTTAGCATGATAAAGAAGATTCAAAGAGAGTGAGATGCCAGCTCCTTTCATTCAGTCAGTAGCT
Source organism: Phyllobates terribilis (assembly GCF_046119375.1). Classification (NCBI taxonomy): domain Eukaryota; kingdom Metazoa; phylum Chordata; class Amphibia; order Anura; family Dendrobatidae; genus Phyllobates; species Phyllobates terribilis. Next base: position 1,186,119 of record NW_027362893.1, read on the forward strand.
TCAAACATTTCTGGTATATGAATAACATGATGCTTTTCAATGGCAAAAATCAATGAATATTGTAAATGCACAAACAGTAATTTCTCCGCATTGCAAGGTGCAATTCTGAAATTTTTTGCTTTTTCCTGCTCCTCTTAGCATGATAAAGAAGATTCAAAGAGAGTGAGATGCCTGCTCCTTTCATTCAGTCAGTAGCTTCAAACATTTCTGGTATATGAATAACATGATGTTTTTCAATGGCAAAAATCAATGAATATTGTAAATGCACAAACAGTAATTTCTCCGCATTGCAAGGTGCAATTCTGAAATTTTTTGCTTTTTCCTGCTCCTCTTAGCATGATAAGATTCAAAGAGAGTGAGATGCCAGCTCCTTTCATTCAGTCAGTAGCTTCAATCATTTCTGGACGTTTTTCAATGGCAAAAATCAATGAATATTGTAAATGCACAAACAGTAATTTCTCCGCATTGCAAGGTGCAATTCTGAAATTTTTTGCTTTTTCCTGCTCCTCTTAGCATGATAAAGAAGATTCAAAGAGAGTGAGATGCCAGCTCCTTTCATTCAGTCAGTAGCTTCAATCATTTCTGGACGTTTTTCAATGTCAAAAATCAATGAATATTGTAAATGCACAAACAGTAATTTCTCCGCATTGCAAGGTGCAATTCTGAAATTTTTTGCTTTTTCCTGCTCCTCTTAGCATGATAAAGAAGATTCAAAGAGAGTGAGATGCCAGCTCCTTTCATTTAGTCAGTAGATTCAATCATTTCTGGTATATGAATAACATGATGTTTTTCAATGGCAAAAATCAATGAATATTGTAAATGCACAAACAGTAATTTCTCCGCATTGCAAGGTGCAATTCTGAAATTTTTTGCTTTTTCCTGCTCCTCTTAGCATGATAAAGAAGATTCAAAGAGTGAGATGCCAGCTCCTTTCATTCAGTCAGTAGCTTCAATCATTTCTGGACGTTTTTCAATGGCAAAAATCAATGAATATTGTAAATGCACAAACAGTAATTTCTCCGCATTGCAAGGTGCAATTCTGAAATTTTTTGCTTTTTCCTGCTCCTCTTAGCATGATAAAGAAGATTCAAAGAGAGTGAGATGTCAGCTCCTTTCATTCAGTCAGTAGCTTCAATCATTTCTGGACGTTTTTCAATGGCAAAAATCAATGAATATTGTAAATGCACAAACAGTAATTTCTCCGCATTGCAAGGTGCAATTCTGAAATTTTTTGCTTTCTCCTGCTCCTCTTAGCATGATAAAGAAGAATCAAAGAGAGTGAGATGCCAGCTCCTTTCATTCAGTCAGTAGCTTCAATCATTTCTGGACGTTTTTCAATGGCAAAAATCAATGAATATTGTAAATGCACAAACAGTAATTTCTCCGCATTGCAAGGTGCAATTCTGACATTTATTGCTTTTTCCTGCTCCTCTTAGCATGATAAAGAAGATTCAAAGAGAGTGAGATGCCTGCTCCTTTCATTCAGTCAGTAGCTTCAAACATTTCTGGTATATGAATAACATGATGTTTTTCAATGGCAAAAATCAATGAATATTGTAAATGCACAAACAGTAATTTCTCCGCATTGCAAGGTGCAATTCTGAAATTTTTTGCTTTTTCCTGCTCCTCTTAGCATGATAAGATTCAAAGAGAGTGAGATGCCAGCTCCTTTCATTCAGTCAGTAGCTTCAATCATTTCTGGACGTTTTTCAATGGCAAAAATCAATGAATATTGTAAATGCACAAACAGTAATTTCTCCGCATTGCAAGGTGCAATTCTGAATTTTTTTGCATTTTCCTGCTCCTCTTAGCATGATAAAGAAGATTCAAAGAGAGTGAGATGCCAGCTCCTTTCATTCAGTCAGTAGCTTCAATCATTTCTGGACGTTTTTCAATGTCAAAAATCAATGAATATTGTAAATGCACAAACAGTAATTTCTCCGCATTGCAAGGTGCAATTCTGAAATTTTTTGCTTTTTCCTGCTCCTCTTAGCATGATAAAGAAGATTCAAAGAGAGTGAGATGCCAGCTCCTTTCATTTAGTCAGTAGCTTCAATCATTTCTGGTATATGAATAACATGATGTTTTTCAATGGCAAAAATCAATGAATATTGTAAATGCACAAACAGTAATTTCTCCGCATTGCAAGGTGCAATTCTGAAATTTTTTGCTTTTTCCTGCTCCTCTTAGCATGATAAAGAAGATTCAAAGAGTGAGATGCCAGCTCCTTTCATTCAGTCAGTAGCTTCAATCATTTCTGGACGTTTTTCAATGGCAAAAATCAATGAATATTGTAAATGCACAAACAGTAATTTCTCCGCATTGCAAGGTGCAATTCTGAAATTTTTTGCTTTTTCCTGCTCCTCTTAGCATGATAAAGAAGATTCAAAGAGAGTGAGATGCCAGCTCCTTTCATTCAGTCAGTAGCTTCAATCATTTCTGGACGTTTTTCAATGGCAAAAATCAATGAATATTGTAAATGCACAAACAGTAATTTCTCCGCATTGCAAGGTGCAATTCTGAAATTTTTTGCTTTCTCCTGCTCCACTTAGCATGATAAAGAAGATTCAAAGAGAGTGAGATGCCAGCTCCTTTCATTCAGTCAGTAGCTTCAAACATTTCTGGTATATGAATAACATGATGTTTTTCAATGGCAAAAATCAATGAATATTGTAAATGCACAAACAGTAATTTCTCCGCATTGCAAGGTGCAATTCTGAAATTTTTTGCTTTCTCCTGCTCCTCTTAGCATGATAAAGAAGATTCAAAGAGAGTGAGATGCCAGCTCCTTTCATTCAGTCAGTAGCTTCAATCATTTCTGGACATTTTTCAATGGCAAAAATCAATGAATATTGTAAATGCACAAACAGTAATTTCTCCGCATTGCAAGGTGCAATTCTGAAATTTTTTGCTTTTTCCTGCTCCTCTTAGCATGATAAAGAAGATTCAAAGAGAGTGAGATGCCAGCTCCTTTCATTCAGTCAGTAGCTTCAATCATTTCTGGACGTTTTTCAATGGCAAAAATCAATGAATATTGTAAATGCACAAACAGTAATTTCTCCGCATTGCAAGGTGCAATTCTGAAATTTTTTGCTTTTTCCTGCTCCTCTTAGCATGATAAAGAAGATTCAAAGAGAGTGAGATGCCAGCTCCTTTCATTCAGTTAGTAGCTTCAAACATTTCTGGTATATGAATAACATGATGTTTTTCAATTGCAAAAATCAATGAATATTGTAAATGCACAAACAGTAATTTCTCCGCATTGCAAGGTGCAATTCTGAAATTTTTTGCTTTTTCCTGCTCCTCTTAGCATGATAAAGAAGATTCAAAGAGAGTGAGATGCCAGCTCCTTTCATTCAGTCAGTAGCTTCAATCATTTCTGGACGTTTTTCAATGGCAAAAATCAATGAATATTGTAAATGCACAAACAGTAATTTCTCCGCATTGCAAGGTGCAATTCTGAAATTTTTTGCTTTTTCCTGCTCCTCTTAGCATGATAAAGAAAATTCAAAGAGACTGAGATGCCAGCTCCTTTCATTCAGTCAGTAGCTTCAAACATTTCTGGTATATGAATAACATGTTTTTCAATGGCAAAAGTCAATGAATATTGTAAATGCACAAACAGTAATTTCTCCGCATTGCAAGGTGCAATTCTGAAATTTTTTGCTTTTTCCTGCTCCTCTTAGCATGATAAGATTCAAAGAGAGTGAGATGCCAGCTCCTTTCATTCAGTCAGTAGCTTCAATCATTTCTGGACATTTTTCAATGGCAAAAATCAATGAATATTGTAAATGCACAAACAGTAATTTCTCCGCATTGCAAGGTGCAATTCTGAAATTTTTTGCTTTTTCCTGCTCCTCTTAGCATGATAAAGAAGATTCAAAGAGAGTGAGATGCCAGCTCCTTTCATTCAGTCAGTAGCTTCAAACATTTCTGGTATATGAATAACATGATGCTTTTCAATGGCAAAAATCAATGAATATTGTAAATGCACAAACAGTAATTTCTCCGCATTGCAAGGTGCAATTCTGAAATTTTTTGCTTTTTCCTGCTCCTCTTAGCATGATAAAGAAGATTCAAAGAGAGTGAGATGCCTGCTCCTTTCATTCAGTCAGTAGCTTCAAACATTTCTGGTATATGAATAACATGATGTTTTTCAATGGCAAAAATCAATGAATATTGTAAATGCACAAACAGTAATTTCTCCGCATTGCAAGGTGCAATTCTGAAATTTTTTGCTTTTTCCTGCTCCTCTTAGCATGATAAGATTCAAAGAGAGTGAGATGCCAGCTCCTTTCATTCAGTCAGTAGCTTCAATCATTTCTGGACGTTTTTCAATGGCAAAAATCAATGAATATTGTAAATGCACAAACAGTAATTTCTCCGCATTGCAAGGTGCAATTCTGAAATTTTTTGCTTTTTCCTGCTCCTCTTAGCATGATAAAGAAGATTCAAAGAGAGTGAGATGCCAGCTCCTTTCATTCAGTCAGTAGCTTCAATCATTTCTGGACGTTTTTCAATGTCAAAAATCAATGAATATTGTAAATGCACAAACAGTAATTTCTCCGCATTGCAAGGTGCAATTCTGAAATTTTTTGCTTTTTCCTGCTCCTCTTAGCATGATAAAGAAGATTCAAAGAGAGTGAGATGCCAGCTCCTTTCATTTAGTCAGTAGCTTCAATCATTTCTGGTATATGAATAACATGATGTTTTTCAATGGCAAAAATCAATGAATATTGTAAATGCACAAACAGTAATTTCTCCGCATTGCAAGGTGCAATTCTGAAATTTTTTGCTTTTTCCTGCTCCTCTTAGCATGATAAAGAAGATTTAAAGAGTGAGATGCCAGCTCCTTTCATTCAGTCAGTAGCTTCAATCATTTCTGGACGTTTTTCAATGGCAAAAATCAATGAATATTGTAAATGCACAAACAGTAATTTCTCCGCATTGCAAGGTGCAATTCTGAAATTTTTTGCTTTTTCCTGCTCCTCTTAGCATGATAAAGAAGATTCAAAGAGAGTGAGATGCCAGCTCCTTTCATTCAGTCAGTAGCTTCAATCATTTCTGGACGTTTTTCAATGGCAAAAATCAATGAATATTGTAAATGCACAAACAGTAATTTCTCCGCATTGCAAGGTGCAATTCTGAAATTTTTTGCTTTCTCCTGCTCCTCTTAGCATGATAAAGAAGATTCAAAGAGAGTGAGATGCCAGCTCCTTTCATTCAGTCAGTAGCTTCAATCATTTCTGGACGTTTTTCAATGGCAAAAATCAATGAATATTGTAAATGCACAAACAGTAATTTCTCCGCATTGCAAGGTGCAATTCTGAAATTTTTTGCTTTTTCCTGCTCCTCTTAGCATGATAAAGAAGATTCAAAGAGAGTGAGATGCCAGCTCCTTTCATTCAGTCAGTAGCTTCAATCATTTCTGGACGTTTTTCAATGGCAAAAATCAATGAATATTGTAAATGCACAAACAGTAATTTCTCCGCATTGCAAGGTGCAATTCTGACATTTTTTGCTTTTTCCTGCTCCTCTTAGCATGATAAAGAAGATTCAAAGAGAGTGAGATGCCAGCTCCTTTCATTCAGTCAGTAGCTTCAAACATTTCTGGTATATGAATAACATGATGTTTTTCAATGGCAAAAATCAATGAATATTGTAAATGCACAAACAGTAATTTCTCCGCATTGCAATGTGCAATTCTGAAATTTTTTGCTTTTTCCTGCTCCTCTTAGCATGATAAAGAAGATTCAAAGAGAGTGAGATGCCAGCTCCTTTCATTCAGTTAGTAGCTTCAAACATTTCTGGTATATGAATAACATGATGTTTTTCAATTGCAAAAATCAATGAATATTGTAAATGCACAAACAGTAATTTCTCCGCATTGCAAGGTGCAATTCTGAAATTTTTTGCTTTTTCCTGCTCCTCTTAGCATGATAAAGAAGATTCAAAGAGAGTGAGATGCCAGCTCCTTTCATTCAGTCAGTAGCTTCAATCATTTCTGAACGTTTTTCAATGGCAAAAATCAATGAATATTGTAAATGCACAAACAGTAATTTCTCCGCATTGCAAGGTGCAATTCTGAAATTTTTTGCTTTTTCCTGCTCCTCTTAGCATGATAAAGAAAATTCAAAGAGACTGAGATGCCAGCTCCTTTCATTCAGTCAGTAGCTTCAAACATTTCTGGTATATGAATAACATGTTTTTCAATGGCAAAAGTCAATGAATATTGTAAATGCACAAACAGTAATTTCTCCGCATTGCAAGGTGCAATTCTGAAATTTTTTGCTTTTTCCTGCTCCTCTTAGCATGATAAGATTCAAAGAGAGTGAGATGCCAGCTCCTTTCATTCAGTCAGTAGCTTCAATCATTTCTGGACATTTTTCAATGGCAAAAATCAATGAATATTGTAAATGCACAAACAGTAATTTCTCCGCATTGCAAGGTGCAATTCTGAAATTTTTTGCTTTTTCCTGCTCCTCTTAGCATGATAAAGAAGATTCAAAGAGAGTGAGATGCCAGCTCCTTTCATTCAGTCAGTAGCTTCAAACATTTCTGGTATATGAATAACATGATGCTTTTCAATGGCAAAAATCAATGAATATTGTAAATGCACAAACAGTAATTTCTCCGCATTGCAAGGTGCAATTCTGAAATTTTTTGCTTTTTCCTGCTCCTCTTAGCATGATAAAGAAGATTCAAAGAGAGTGAGATGCCTGCTCCTTTCATTCAGTCAGTAGCTTCAAACATTTCTGGTATATGAATAACATGATGTTTTTCAATGGCAAAAATCAATGAATATTGTAAATGCACAAACAGTAATTTCTCCGCATTGCAAGGTGCAATTCTGAAATTTTTTGCTTTTTCCTGCTCCTCTTAGCATGATAAGATTCAAAGAGAGTGAGATGCCAGCTCCTTTCATTCAGTCAGTAGCTTCAATCATTTCTGGACGTTTTTCAATGGCAAAAATCAATGAATATTGTAAATGCACAAACAGTAATTTCTCCGCATTGCAAGGTGCAATTCTGAAATTTTTTGCTTTTTCCTGCTCCTCTTAGCATGATAAAGAAGATTCAAAGAGAGTGAGATGCCAGCTCCTTTCATTCAGTCAGTAGCTTCAATCATTTCTGGACGTTTTTCAATGTCAAAAATCAATGAATATTGTAAATGCACAAACAGTAATTTCTCCGCATTGCAAGGTGCAATTCTGAAATTTTTTGCTTTTTCCTGCTCCTCTTAGCATGATAAAGAAGATTCAAAGAGAGTGAGATGCCAGCTCCTTTCATTTAGTCAGTAGCTTCAATCATTTCTGGTATATGAATAACATGATGTTTTTCAATGGCAAAAATCAATGAATATTGTAAATGCACAAACAGTAATTTCTCCGCATTGCAAGGTGCAATTCTGAAATTTTTTGCTTTTTCCTGCTCCTCTTAGCATGATAAAGAAGATTTAAAGAGTGAGATGCCAGCTCCTTTCATTCAGTCAGTAGCTTCAATCATTTCTGGACGTTTTTCAATGGCAAAAATCAATGAATATTGTAAATGCACAAACAGTAATTTCTCCGCATTGCAAGGTGCAATTCTGAAATTTTTTGCTTTTTCCTGCTCCTCTTAGCATGATAAAGAAGATTCAAAGAGAGTGAGATGCCAGCTCCTTTCATTCAGTCAGTAGCTTCAATCATTTCTGGACGTTTTTCAATGGCAAAAATCAATGAATATTGTAAATGCACAAACAGTAATTTCTCCGCATTGCAAGGTGCAATTCTGAAATTTTTTGCTTTCTCCTGCTCCTCTTAGCATGATAAAGAAGATTCAAAGAGAGTGAGATGCCAGCTCCTTTCATTCAGTCAGTAGCTTCAATCATTTCTGGACGTTTTTCAATGGCAAAAATCAATGAATATTGTAAATGCACAAACAGTAATTTCTCCGCATTGCAAGGTGCAATTCTGAAATTTTTTGCTTTTTCCTGCTCCTCTTAGCATGATAAAGAAGATTCAAAGAGAGTGAGATGCCAGCTCCTTTCATTCAGTCAGTAGCTTCAATCATTTCTGGACGTTTTTCAATGGCAAAAATCAATGAATATTGTAAATGCACAAACAGTAATTTCTCCGCATTGCAAGGTGCAATTCTGACATTTTTTGCTTTTTCCTGCTCCTCTTAGCATGATAAAGAAGATTCAAAGAGAGTGAGATGCCAGCTCCTTTCATTCAGTCAGTAGCTTCAAACATTTCTGGTATATGAATAACATGATGTTTTTCAATGGCAAAAATCAATGAATATTGTAAATGCACAAACAGTAATTTCTCCGCATTGCAATGTGCAATTCTGAAATTTTTTGCTTTTTCCTGCTCCTCTTAGCATGATAAAGAAGATTCAAAGAGAGTGAGATGCCAGCTCCTTTCATTCAGTCAGTAGCTTCAATCATTTCTGGACGTTTTTCAATGGCAAAAATCAATGAATATTGTAAATGCACAAACAGTAATTTCTCCGCATTGCAAGGTGCAATTCTGAAATTTTTTGCTTTTTCCTGCTCCTCTTAGCATGATAAAGAAGATTCAAAGAGACTGAGATGCCAGCTCCTTTCATTCAGTCAGTAGCTTCAATCATTTCTGGACGTTTTTCAATGGCAAAAATCAATGAATATTGTAAATGCACAAACAATAATTTCTCCGCATTGCAAGATGCAATTCTGAAATTTTTTGCTTTTTCCTGCTCCTCTTAGCATGATAAAGAAGATTCAAAGAGAGTGAGATGCCAGCTCCTTTCATTCAGTCAGTAGCTTCAATCATTTCTGGACGTTTTTCAATGGCAAAAATCAATGAATATTGTAAATGCAAAAACGGTAATTTCTCCGCATTGCAAGGTGCAATTCTGAAATTTTTTGCTTTTTCCTGCTCCTCTTAGCATGATAAAGAAGATTCAAAGAGAGTGAGATGCCAGCTCCTTTCATTCAGTCAGTAGCTTCAAACATTTCTGGTATATGAATAACATGATGTTTTTCAATGGCAAAAATCAATGAATATTGTAAATGCACAAACAGTAATTTCTATGCATTGCAAGGTGCAATTCTGAAATTTTTTGCTTTTTCCTGCTCCTCTTAGCATGATAAAGAAGATTCAAAGAGAGTGAGATGCCAGCTCCTTTCATTCAGTCAGTAGCTACAAACATTTCTGGTATATGAATAACATGTTTTTCAATGGCAAAAATCAATGAATATTGTAAATACACAAACAGTAATTTCTCCGCATTGCAAGGTGCAATTCTGAAATTTTTTGCTTTTTCCTGCTCCTCTTAGCATGATAAAGAAGATTCAAAGAGACTGAGATGCCAGCTCCTTTCATTCAGTCAGTAGCTTCAATCATTTCTGGACGTTTTTCAATGGCAAAAATCAATGAATATTGTAAATGCACAAACAATAATTTCTCCGCATTGCAAGATGCAATTCTGAAATTTTTTGCTTTTTCCTGCTCCTCTTAGCATGATAAAGAAGATTCAAAGAGAGTGAGATGCCAGCTCCTTTCATTCAGTCAGTAGCTTCAATCATTTCTGGACGTTTTTCAATGGCAAAAATCAATGAATATTGTAAATGCAAAAACGGTAATTTCTCCGCATTGCAAGGTGCAATTCTGAAATTTTTTGCTTTTTCCTGCTCCTCTTAGCATGATAAAGAAGATTCAAAGAGAGTGAGATGCCAGCTCCTTTCATTCAGTCAGTAGCTTCAAACATTTCTGGTATATGAATAACATGATGTTTTTCAATGGCAAAAATCAATGAATATTGTAAATGCACAAACAGTAATTTCTATGCATTGCAAGGTGCAATTCAGAAATTTTTTGCTTTTTCCTGCTCCTCTTAGCATGATAAAGAAGATTCAAAGAGAGTGAGATGCCAGCTCCTTTCATTCAGTCAGTAGCTACAAACATTTCTGGTATATGAATAACATGTTTTTCAATGGCAAAAATCAATGAATATTGTAAATGCACAAACAGTAATTTCTCCGCATTGCAAGGTGCAATTCTGAAATTTTTTGCTTTTTCCTGCTCCTCTTAGCATGATAAAGAAGATTCAAAGAGAGTGAGATGCCAGCTCCTTTCATTCAGTCAGTAGCTTCAAACATTTCTGGTATATGAATAACATGATCTTTTTCAATGGCAAAAATCAATGAATATTGTAAATGCACAAACAGTAATTTCTCCGCATTGCAAGGTGCAATTCTGAAATTTTTTGCTTTTTCCTGCTCCTCTTAGCATGGTAAAGAAGATTCAAAGAGAGTGAGATGCCAGCTCCTTTCATTCAGTCAGTAGCTTCAATCATTTCTGGACGTTTTTCAATGGCACAAATCAATGAATATTGTAAATGCACAAACAGTAATTTCTCCGCATTGCAAGGTGCAATTCTGAAATTTTTTGCTTTTTCCTGCTCCTCTTAGCATGATAAAGAAGATTCAAAGAGAGTGAGATGCCAGCTCCTTTCATTCAGTCAGTAGCTTCAATCATTTCTGGACGTTTTTCAATGGCAAAAATCAATGAATATTGTAAATGCACAAACAGTAATTTCTCCGCATTGCAAGGTGCAATTCTGAAATTTTTTGCTTTTTCCTGCTCCTCTTAGCATGATAAAGAAGATTCAAAGAGAGTGAGATGCCAGCTCCTTTCATTCAGTCAGTAGCTTCAATCATTTCTGGACGTTTTTCAATGGCAAAAATCAATGAATATTGTAAATGCACAAACAGTAATTTCTCCGCATTGCAAGATGCAATTCTGAAATTTTTTGCTTTTTCCTGCTCCTCTTAGCATGATAAAGAAGATTCAAAGAGAGTGAGATGCCAGCTCCTTTCATTCAGTCAGTAGCTTCAATCATTTCTGGACGTTTTTCAATGGCAAAAATCAATGAATATTGTAAATGCACAAACAGTAATTTCTCCGCATTGCAAGGTGCAATTCTGAAATTTTTTGCTTTTTCCTGCTCCTCTTAGCATGATAAAGAAGATTCAAAGAGAGTGAGATGCCAGCTCCTTTCATTCAGTCAGTAGCTTCAATCATTTCTGGACGTTTTTCAATGGCAAAAATCAATGAATATTGTAAATGCACAAACAGTAATTTCTCCGCATTGCAAGATGCAATTCTGAAATTTTTTGCTTTTTCCTGCTCCTCTTAGCATGATAAAGAAGATTCAAAGAGAGTGAGATGCCAGCTCCTTTCATTCAGTCAGTAGCTTCAATCATTTCTGGACGTTTTTCAATGGCAAAAATCAATGAATATTGTAAATGCACAAACAGTAATTTCTCCGCATTGCAAGATGCAATTCTGAAATTTTTTGCTTTTTCCTGCTCCTCTTAGCATGATAAAGAAGATTCAAAGAGAGTGAGATGCCAGCTCCTTTCATTCAGTCAGTAGCTTCAATCATTTCTGGACGTTTTTCAATGGCAAAAATCAATGAATATTGTAAATGCACAAACAGTAATTTCTCCGCATTGCAAGGTGCAATTCTGAAATTTTTTGCTTTTTCCTGCTCCTCTTAGCATGATAAAGAAGATTCAAAGAGAGTGAGATGCCAGCTCCTTTCATTCAGTCAGTAGCTTCAAACATTTCTGGTATATGAATAACATGATGTTTTTCAATGGCAAAAATCAATGAATATTGTAAATGCACAATCAGTAATTTCTCCGCATTGCAAGGTGCAATTCTGAAATTTTTTGCTTTTTCCTGCTCCTCTTAGCATGATAAAGAAGATTCAAAGAGAGTGAGATGCCAGCTCCTTTCATTCAGTCAGTAGCTTCAAACATTTCTGGTGTATGAATAACATGATGTTTTTCAATGGCAAAAATCAATGAATATTGTAAATGCACAAACAGTAATTTCTCCGCATTGCAAGGTGCAATTCTGAAATTTTTTGCTTTTTCCTGCTCCTCTTAGCATGATAAAGAAGATTCAAAGAGAGTGAGATGCCAGCTCCTTTCTTTCAGTCAGTAGCTTCAATCATTTCTGGACGTTTTTCAATGGCAAAAATCAATGAATATTGTAAATGCACAAACAGTAATTTCTCCGCATTGCAAGGTGCAATTCTGAAATTTTTTGCTTTTTCCTGCTCCTCTTAGCATGATAAAGAAGATTCAAAGAGAGTGAGATGCCAGCTCCTTTCATTCAGTCAGTAGCTTCAATCATTTCTGGTATATGAATAACATGATGTTTTTCAATGGCAAAAATCAATGAATATTGTAAATGCACAAACAGTAATTTCTCCGCATTGCAAGGTGCAATTCTGACATTTTTTGCTTTTTCCTGCTCCTCTTAGCATGATAAAGAAGATTCAAAGAGAGTGAGATGCCAGCTCCTTTCATTCAGTCAGTAGCTTCAATCATTTCTGGTATATGAATAACATGATGTTTTTCAATGGCAAAAATCAATGAATATTGTAAATGCACAAACAGTAATTTCTCCGCATTGCAAGGTGCAATTCTGAAATTTTTTGCTTTTTCCTGCTCCTCTTAGCATGATAAAGAAGATTCAAAGAGAGTGAGATGCCAGCTCCTTTCATTCAGTCAGTAGCTTCAAACATTTCTGGTATATGAATAACATGATGTTTTTCAATGGCAAAAATCAATGAATATTGTAAATGCACAAACAGTAATTTCTCCGCATTGCAAGGTGCAATTCTGAAATTTTTTGCTTTTTCCTGCTCCTCTTAGCATGATAAAGAAGATTCAAAGAGAGTGAGATGCCAGCTCCTTTCATTCAGTCAGTAGCTTCAATCATTTCTGGACGTTTTTCAATGGCAAAAATCAATGAATATTGTAAATGCACAAACAGTAATTTCTCCGCATTGCAAGGTGTAATTCTGAAATTTTTTGCTTTTTCCTGCTCCTCTTAGCATGATAAAGAAGATTCAAAGAGAGTGAGATGCCAGCTCCTTTCATTCAGTCAGTAGCTTCAAACATTTCTGGTGTATGAATAACATGATGTTTTTCAATGGCAAAAATCAATGAATATTGTAAATGCACAAACAGTAATTTCTCCGCATTGCAACGTGCAATTCTGAAATTTTTTGCTTTTTCCTGCTCCTCTTAGCATGATAAAGAAGATTCAAAGAGAGTGAGATGCCAGCTCCTTTCTTTCAGTCAGTAGCTTCAATCATTTCTGGACGTTTTTCAATGGCAAAAATCAATGAATATTGTAAATGCACAAACAGTAATTTCTCCGGATTGCAAGGTGCAATTATGAAATTTTTTGCTTTTTCCTGCTCCTCTTAGCATAATAAAGAAGATTCAAAGAGAGTGAGATGCCAGCTCCTTTCATTCAGTCAGTAGCTTCAATCATTTCTGGTATATGAATAACATGATATTTTTCAATGGCAAAAATCAATGAATATTGTAAATGCACAAACAGTAATTTCTCCGCATTGCAAGGTGCAATTCTGAAATTTTTTGCTTTTTCCTGCTCCTCTTAGCATGATAAAGAAGATTCAAAGAGAGTGAGATGCCAGCTCCTTTCATTCAGTCAGTATCTTCAATCATTTCTGGACGTTTTTCAATGGCAAAAATCAATGAATATTGTAAATGCACAAACAGTAATTTCTCCGCATTGCAAGGTGTAATTCTGAAATTTTTTGCTTTTTCCTGCTCCTCTTAGCATGATAAAGAAGATTCAAAGAGAGTGAGATGCCCGCTCCTTTCATTCAGTCAGTAGCTTCAAACATTTCTGGTGTATGAATAACATGATGTTTTTCAATGGCAAAAATCAATGAATATTGTAAATGCACAAACAGTAATTTCTCCGCATTGCAAGGTGCAATTCTGAAATTTTTTGCTTTTTCCTGCTCCTCTTAGCATGATAAAGAAGATTCAAAGAGAGTGAGATGCCAGCTCCTTTCTTTCAGTCAGTAGCTTCAATCATTTCTGGACGTTTTTCAATGGCAAAAATCAATGAATATTGTAAATGCACAAACAGTAATTTCTCCGCATTGCAAGGTGCAATTCTGAAATTTTTTGCTTTTTCCTGCTCCTCTTAGCATGATAAAGAAGATTCAAAGAGAGTGAGATGCCAGCTCCTTTCATTCAGTCAGTAGCTTCAAACATTTCTGGTATATGAATAACATGATGTTTTTCAATGGCAAAAATCAATGAATATTGTAAATGCACAAACAGTAATTTCTCCGCATTGCAAGGTGCAATTCTGAAATTTTTTGCTTTTTCCTGCTCCTCTTAGCATGATAAAGAAGATTCAAAGAGAGTGAGATGCCAGCTCCTTTCATTCAGTCAGTAGCTTCAATCATTTCTGGTATATGAATAACATGATGTTTTTCAATGGCAAAAATCATTGAATATTGTAAATGCACAAACAGTAATTTCTCCGCATTGCAAGGTGCAATTCTGAAATTTTTTGCTTTTTCCTGCTCCTCTTAGCATGATAAAGAAGATTTAAAGAGAGTGAGATGCCAGCTCCTTTCATTCATTCAGTAGCTTCAAACATTTCTGGTATATGAATAACATGATGTTTTTCAATGGCAAAAATCAATGAATATTGTAAATGCACAAACAGTAATTTCTCCGCATTGCAAGGTGCAATTCTGAAATTTTTTGCTTTTTCCTGCTCCTCTTAGCATGATAAAGAAGATTCAAAGAGAGTGAGATGCCAGCTCCTTTCATTCAGTCAGTAGCTTCAATCATTTCTGGACGTTTTTCAATGGCAAAAATCAATGAATATTGTAAATGCACAAACAGTAATTTCTCCGCATTGCAAGGTGTAATTCTGAAATTTTTTGCTTTTTCCTGCTCCTCTTAGCATGATAAAGAAGATTCAAAGAGAGTGAGATGCCAGCTCCTTTCATTCAGTCAGTAGCTTCAAACATTTCTGGTGTATGAATAACATGATGTTTTTCAATGGCAAAAATCAATGAATATTGTAAATGCACAAACAGTAATTTCTCCGCATTGCAAGGTGCAATTCTGAAATTTTTTGCTTTTTCCTGCTCCTTTAAGCATGATAAAGAAGATTCAAAGAGAGTGAGATGCCAGCTCCTTTCTTTCAGTCAGTAGCTTCAATCATTTCTGGACGTTTTTCAATGGCAAAAATCAATGAATATTGTAAATGCACAAACAGTAATTTTTCCGCATTGCAAGGTGCAATTCTGAAATTTTTTGCTTTTTCCTGCTCCTCTTAGCATGATAAAGAAGATTCAAAGAGAGTGAGATGCCAGCTCCTTTCATTCAGTCAGTAGCTTCAATCATTTCTGGTATATGAATAACATGATGTTTTTCAATGGCAAAAATCAATGAATATTGTAAATGCACAAACAGTAATTTCTCCGCATTGCAAGGTGCAATTCTGAAATTTTTTGCTTTTTCCTGCTCCTCTTAGCATGATAAAGAAGATTCAAAGAGAGTGAGATGCCAGCTCCTTTCATTCAGTCAGTAGCTTCAATCATTTCTGGTATATGAATAACATGATGTTTTTCAATGGCAAAAATCAATGAATATTGTAAATGCACAAACAGTAATTTCTCCGCATTGCAAGGTGCAATTCTGAAATTTTTTGCTTTTTCCTGCTCCTCTTAGCATGATAAAGAAGATTCAAAGAGAGTGAGATGCCAGCTCCTTTCATTCAGTCAGTAGCTTCAAACATTTCTGGTATATGAATAACATGATGTTTTTCAATGGCAAAAATCAATGAATATTGTAAATGCACAAACAGTAATTTCTCCGCATTGCAAGGTGCAATTCTGAAATATTTTGCTTTTTCCTTCTCCTCTTAGCATGATAAAGAAGATTCAAAGAGAGTGAGATGCCAGCTCCTTTCATTCAGTCAGTAGCTTCAATCATTTCTGGACGTTTTTCAATGGCAAAAATCAATGAATATTGTAAATGCACAAACAGTAATTTCTCCGCATTGCAAGGTGTAATTCTGAAATTTTTTGCTTTTTCCTGCTCCTCTTAGCATGATAAAGAAGATTCAAAGAGAGTGAGATGCCAGCTCCTTTCATTCAGTCAGTAGCTTCAAACATTTCTGGTGTATGAATAACATGATGTTTTTCAATGGCAAAAATCAATGAATATTGTAAATGCACAAACAGTAATTTCTCCGCATTGCAAGGTGCAATTCTGAAATTTTTTGCTTTTTCCTGCTCCTTTAAGCATGATAAAGAAGATTCAAAGAGAGTGAGATGCCAGCTCCTTTCTTTCAGTCAGTAGCTTCAATCATTTCTGGACGTTTTTCAATGGCAAAAATCAATGAATATTGTAAATGCACAAACAGTAATTTTTCCGCATTGCAAGGTGCAATTCTGAAATTTTTTGCTTTTTCCTGCTCCTCTTAGCATGATAAAGAAGATTCAAAGAGAGTGAGATGCCAGCTCCTTTCATTCAGTCAGTAGCTTCAATCATTTCTGGTATATGAATAACATGATGTTTTTCAATGGCAAAAATCAATGAATATTGTAAATGCACAAACAGTAATTTCTCCGCATTGCAAGGTGCAATTCTGAAATTTTTTGCTTTTTCCTGCTCCTCTTAGCATGATAAAGAAGATTCAAAGAGAGTGAGATGCCAGCTCCTTTCATTCAGTCAGTAGCTTCAATCATTTCTGGTATATGAATAACATGATGTTTTTCAATGGCAAAAATCAATGAATATTGTAAATGCACAAACAGTAATTTCTCCGCATTGCAAGGTGCAATTCTGAAATTTTTTGCTTTTTCCTGCTCCTCTTAGCATGATAAAGAAGATTCAAAGAGAGTGAGATGCCAGCTCCTTTCATTCAGTCAGTAGCTTCAAACATTTCTGGTATATGAATAACATGATGTTTTTCAATGGCAAAAATCAATGAATATTGTAAATGCACAAACAGTAATTTCTCCGCATTGCAAGGTGCAATTCTGAAATATTTTGCTTTTTCCTTCTCCTCTTAGCATGATAAAGAAGATTCAAAGAGAGTGAGATGCCAGCTCCTTTCATTCAGTCAGTAGCTTCAATCATTTCTGGACGTTTTTCAATGGCAAAAATCAATGAATATTGTAAATGCACAAACAGTAATTTCTCCGCATTGCAAGGTGTAATTCTGAAATTTTTTGCTTTTTCCTGCTCCTCTTAGCATGATAAAGAAGATTCAAAGAGAGTGAGATGCCAGCTCCTTTCATTCAGTCAGTAGCTTCAAACATTTCTGTTGTATGAATAACATGATGTTTTTCAATGGCAAAAATCAATGAATATTGTAAATGCACAAACAGTAATTTCTCCGCATTGCAAGGTGCAATTCTGAAATTTTTTGCTTTTTCCTGCTCCTCTTAGCATGATAAAGAAGATTCAAAGAGAGTGAGATGCCAGCTCCTTTCTTTCAGTCAGTAGCTTCAATCATTTCTGGATGTTTTTCAATGGCAAAAATCAATGAATATTGTAAATGCACAAACAGTAATTTCTCCGCATTGCAAGGTGCAATTCTGAAATTTTTTGCTTTTTCCTGCTCCTCTTAGCATGATAAAGAAGATTCAAAGAGAGTGAGATGCCAGCTCCTTTCATTCAGTCAGTAGCTTCAATCATTTCTGGACGTTTTTCAATGGCAAAAATCAATGAATATTGTAAATGCACAAACAGTAATTTCTCCGCATTGCAAGGTGTAATTCTGAAATTTTTTGCTTTTTCCTGCTCCTCTTAGCATGATAAAGAAGATTCAAAGAGAGTGAGATGCCAGCTCCTTTCATTCAGTCAGTAGCTTCAAACATTTCTGGTGTATGAATAACATGATGTTTTTCAATGGCAAAAATCAATGAATATTGTAAATGCACAAACAGTAATTTCTCCGCATTGCAAGGTGCAATTCTGAAATTTTTTGCTTTTTCCTGCTCCTTTAAGCATGATAAAGAAGATTCAAAGAGAGTGAGATGCCAGCTCCTTTCTTTCAGTCAGTAGCTTCAATCATTTCTGGACGTTTTTCAATGGCAAAAATCAATGAATATTGTAAATGCACAAACAGTAATTTTTCCGCATTGCAAGGTGCAATTCTGAAATTTTTTGCTTTTTCCTGCTCCTCTTAGCATGATAAAGAAGATTCAAAGAGAGTGAGATGCCAGCTCCTTTCATTCAGTCAGTAGCTTCAATCATTTCTGGTATATGAATAACATGATGTTTTTCAATGGCAAAAATCAATGAATATTGTAAATGCACAAACAGTAATTTCTCCGCATTGCAAGGTGCAATTCTGAAATTTTTTGCTTTTTCCTGCTCCTCTTAGCATGATAAAGAAGATTCAAAGAGAGTGAGATGCCAGCTCCTTTCATTCAGTCAGTAGCTTCAATCATTTCTGGTATATGAATAACATGATGTTTTTCAATGGCAAAAATCAATGAATATTGTAAATGCACAAACAGTAATTTCTCCGCATTGCAAGGTGCAATTCTGAAATTTTTTGCTTTTTCCTGCTCCTCTTAGCATGATAAAGAAGATTCAAAGAGAGTGAGATGCCAGCTCCTTTCATTCAGTCAGTAGCTTCAAACATTTCTGGTATATGAATAACATGATGTTTTTCAATGGCAAAAATCAATGAATATTGTAAATGCACAAACAGTAATTTCTCCGCATTGCAAGGTGCAATTCTGAAATATTTTGCTTTTTCCTTCTCCTCTTAGCATGATAAAGAAGATTCAAAGAGAGTGAGATGCCAGCTCCTTTCATTCAGTCAGTAGCTTCAATCATTTCTGGACGTTTTTCAATGGCAAAAATCAATGAATATTGTAAATGCACAAACAGTAATTTCTCCGCATTGCAAGGTGTAATTCTGAAATTTTTTGCTTTTTCCTGCTCCTCTTAGCATGATAAAGAAGATTCAAAGAGAGTGAGATGCCAGCTCCTTTCATTCAGTCAGTAGCTTCAAACATTTCTGTTGTATGAATAACATGATGTTTTTCAATGGCAAAAATCAATGAATATTGTAAATGCACAAACAGTAATTTCTCCGCATTGCAAGGTGCAATTCTGAAATTTTTTGCTTTTTCCTGCTCCTCTTAGCATGATAAAGAAGATTCAAAGAGAGTGAGATGCCAGCTCCTTTCTTTCAGTCAGTAGCTTCAATCATTTCTGGATGTTTTTCAATGGCAAAAATCAATGAATATTGTAAATGCACAAACAGTAATTTCTCCGCATTGCAAGGTGCAATTCTGAAATTTTTTGCTTTTTCCTGCTCCTCTTAGCATGATAAAGAAGATTCAAAGAGAGTGAGATGCCAGCTCCTTTCATTCAGTCAGTAGCTTCAATCATTTCT
This sequence comes from Phyllobates terribilis, assembly GCF_046119375.1. NCBI lineage: Eukaryota > Metazoa > Chordata > Amphibia > Anura > Dendrobatidae > Phyllobates > Phyllobates terribilis. The sequence goes on from NW_027362893.1 coordinate 1,205,371, forward strand.
GGTATATGAATAACATGATGTTTTTCAATGGCAAAAATCAATGAATATTGTAAATGCACAAACAGTAATTTCTCCGCATTGCAAGGTGCAATTCTGAAATTTTTTGCTTTTTCCTGCTCCTCTTAGCATGATAAAGAAGATTCAAAGAGAGTGAGATGCCAGCTCCTTTCATTCAGTCAGTAGCTTCAAACATTTCTGGTATATGAATAACATGATGTTTTTCAATGGCAAAAATCAATGAATATTGTAAATGCACAAACAGTAATTTCTCCGCATTGCAAGGTGCAATTCTGAAATTTTTTGCTTTTTCCTGCTCCTCTTAGCATGATAAAGAAGATGCAAAGAGAGTGAGATGCCAGCTCCTTTCATTCAGTCAGTAGCTTCAATCATTTCTGGACGTTTTTCAATGGCAAAAATCAATGAATATTGTAAATGCACAAACAGTAATTTCTCCGCATTGCAAGGTGCAATTCTGAAATTTTTTGCTTTTTCCTGCTCCTCTTAGCATGATAAAGAAGATTCAAAGAGATTTAGATGCCAGCTCCTTTCATTCAGTCAGTAGCTTCAATCATTTCTGGACGTTTTTCAATGGCAAAAATCAATGAATATTGTAAATGCACAAACAGTAATTTCTCCGCATTGCAAGGTGCAATTCTGAAATTTTTTGCTTTTTCCTGCTCCTCTTAGCATGATAAAGAAGATTCAAAGAGAGTGAGATGCCAGCTCCTTTCATTCAGTCAGTAGCTTCAAACATTTCTGGTATATGAATAACATGATGTTTTTCAATGGCAAAAATCAATGAATATTGTAAATGCACAAACAGTAATTTCTCCGCATTGCAAGGTGCAATTCTGAAATTTTTTGCTTTTTCCTGCTCCTCTTAGCATGATAAAGAAGATTCAAAGAGAGTGAGATGCCAGCTCCTTTCATTCAGTCAGTAGCTTCAAACATTTCTGGTATATGAATAACATGTTTTTCAATGGCAAAAATCAATGAATATTGTAAATGCACAAACAGTAATTTCTCCGCATTGCAAGGTGCAATTCTGAAATTTTTTGCTTTTTCCTGCTCCTCTTAGCATGATAAAGAAGATTCAAAGAGAGTGAGATGCCAGCTCCTTTCATTCAGTCAGTAGCTTCAAACATTTCTGGTATATGAATAACATGTTTTTCAATGGCAAAAGTCAATGAATATTGAAAATGCACAAACAGTAATTTCTCCGCATTGCAAGGTGCAATTCTGAAATTTTTTGCTTTTTCCTGCTCCTCTTAGCATGATAAAGAAGATTCAAAGAGAGTGAGATGCCAGCTCCTTTCATTCAGTCAGTAGCTTCAAACATTTCTGGTATATGAATAACATGTTTTTCAATGGCAAAAGTCAATGAATATTGTAAATGCACAAACTGTAATTTCTCCGCATTGCAAGGTGCAATTCTGAAATTTTTTGCTTTTTCCTGCTCCTCTTAGCATGATAAAGAAGATTCAAAGAGAGTGAGATGCCAGCTCCTTTCATTCAGTCAGTAGCTTCAATCATTTCTGGACGTTTTTCAATGGCAAAAATCAATGAATATTGTAAATGCACAAACAGTAATTTCTCCGCATTGCAAGGTGCAATTCTGAAATTTTTTGCTTTTTCCTGCTCCTCTTAGCATGATAAAGAAGATTCAAAGAGAGTGAGATGCCAGCTCCTTTCATTCAGTCAGTAGCTTCAAACATTTCTGGTATATGAATAACATGTTTTTCAATGGCAAAAATCAATGAATATTGTAAATGCACAAACAGTAATTTCTCCGCATTGCAAGGTGCAATGCTGAAATTTTTTGCTTTTTCCTGCTCCTCTTAGCATGATAAAGAAGATTCAAAGAGAGTGAGATGCCAGCTCCTTTCATTCAGTCAGTAGCTTCAATCATTTCTGGACGTTTTTCAATGGCAAAAATCAATGAATATTGTAAATGCACAAACAGTAATTTCTCCGCATTGCAAGGTGCAATTCTGAAATTTTTTGCTTTTTCCTGCTCCTCTTAGCATGATAAAGAAGATTCAAAGAGAGTGAGATGCCAGCTCCTTTCATTCAGTCAGTAGCTTCAAACATTTCTGGTATATGAATAACATGATGTTTTTCAATGGCAAAAATCAATGAATATTGTAAATGCACAAACAGTAATTTCTCCGCATTGCAAGGTGCAATTCTGAAATTTTTTGCTTTTTCCTGCTCCTCTTAGCATGATAAAGAAGATTCAAAGAGAGTGAGATGCCAGCTCCTTTCATTCAGTCAGTAGCTTCAATCATTTCTGGACATTTTTCAATGGCAAAAATCAATGAATATTGTAAATGCACAAACAGTAATTTCTCCGCATTGCAAGGTGCAATTCTGAAATTTTTTGCTTTTTCCTGCTCCTCTTAGCATGATAAAGAAGATTCAAAGAGAGTGAGATGCCAGCTCCTTTCATTCAGTCAGTAGCTTCAAACATATCTGGTATATGAATAACATGATGTTTTTCAATGGCAAAAATCAATGAATATTGTAAATGCACAAACAGTAATTTCTCCGCATTGCAAGGTGCAATTCTGAAATTTTTTGCTTTTTCCTGCTCCTCTTAGCATGATAAAGAAGATTCAAAGAGAGTGAGATGCCAGCTCCTTTAATTCAGTCAGTAGGTTCAATCATTTCTGGACATTTTTCAATGGCAAAAATCAATGAATATTGTAAATGCACAAACAGTAATTTCTACGCATTGCAAGGTGCAATTCTGAAATTTTTTGCTTTTTCCTGCTCCTCTTAGCATGATAAAGAAGATTCAAAGAGAGTGAGATGCCAGCTCCTTTCATTCAGTCAGTAGCTTCAATCATTTCTGGACGTTTTTCAATGGCAAAAATCAATGAATATTGTAAATGCACAAACAGTAATTTCTCCGCATTGCAAGGTGCAATTCTGAAATTTTTTGCTTTTTCCTGCTCCTCTTAGCATGATAAAGAAGATTCAAAGAGAGTGAGATGCCTGCTCCTTTCATTCAGTCAGTAGCTTCAAACATTTCTGGTATATGAATAACATGATGTTTTTCAATGGCAAAAATCAATGAATATTGTAAATGCACAAACAGTAATTTCTCCGCATTGCAAAGTGCAATTCTGAAATTTTTTGCTTTTTCCTGCTCCTCTTAGCATGATAAAGAAGATTCAAAGAGAGTGAGATGCCAGCTCCTTTCATTCAGTCAGTAGCTTCAATCATTTCTGGACGTTTTTCAATGGCAAAAATCAATGAATATTGTAAATGCACAAACAGATATTTCTCCGCATTGCAAGGTGCAATTCTGAAATTTTTTGCTTTTTCCTGCTCCTCTTAGCATGATAAAGAAGATTCAAAGAGAGTGAGATGCCAGCTCCTTTCATTCAGTCAGTAGCTTAAATCATTTCTGGACGTTTTTCAATGTCAAAAATCAATGAATATTGTAAATGCACAAACAGTAATTTCTCCGCATTGCAAGGTGCAATTCTGAAATTTTTTGCTTTTTCCTGCTCCTCTTAGCATGATAAAGAAGATTCAAAGAGAGTGAGATGCCAGCTCCTTTCATTTAGTCAGTAGCTTCAATCATTTCTGGTATATGAATAACATGATGTTTTTCAATGGCAAAAATCAATGAATATTGTAAATGCACAAACAGTAATTTCTCCGCATTGCAAGGTGCAATTCTGAAATTTTTTGCTTTTTCCTGCTCCTCTTAGCATGATAAAGAAGATTCAAAGAGAGTGAGATGCCAGCTCCTTTCATTCAGTCAGTAGCTTCAATCATTTCTGGACGTTTTTCAATGGCAAAAATCAATGAATATTGTAAATGCACAAACAGTAATTTCTCCGCATTGCAAGGTGCAATTCTGAAATTTTTTGCTTTTTCCTGCTCCTCTTAGCCTGATAAAGAAGATTCAAAGAGTGAGATGCCAGCTCCTTTCATTCAGTCAGTAGCTTCAATCATTTCTGGACGTTTTTCAATGGCAAAAATCAATGAATATTGTAAATGCACAAACAGTAATTTCTCCGCATTGCAAGGTGCAATTCTGAAATTTTTTGCTTTTTCCTGCTCCTCTTAGCATGATAAAGAAGATTCAAAGAGAGTGAGATGCCAGCTCCTTTCATTCAGTCAGTAGCTTCAATCATTTCTGGACGTTTTTCAATGGCAAAAATCAATGAATATTGTAAATGCACAAACAGTAATTTCTCCGCATTGCAAGGTGCAATTCTGAAATTTTTTGCTTTTTCCTGCTCCTCTTAGCATGATAAAGAAGATTCAAAGAGAGTGAGAAGCCAGCTCCTTTCATTCAGTCAGTAGCTTCAAACATTTCTGGTATATGAATAACATGATGTTTTTCAATGGCAAAAATCAATGAATATTGTAAATGCACAAACAGTAATTTCTCCGCATTGCAAGGTGCAATTCTGAAATTTTTTGCTTTCTCCTGCTCCTCTTAGCATGATAAAGAAGATTCAAAGAGAGTGAGATGCCAGCTCCTTTCATTCAGTCAGTAGCTTCAATCATTTCTGGACGTTTTTCAATGGCAAAAATCAATGAATATTGTAAATGCACAAACAGTAATTTCTCCGCATTGCAAGGTGCAATTCTGAAATTTTTTGCTTTTTCCTGCTCCTCTTAGCATGATAAAGAAGATTCAAAGAGAGTGAGATGCCAGCTCCTTTCATTCAGTCAGTAGCTTCAATCATTTCTGGACGTTTTTCAATGGCAAAAATCAATGAATATTGTAAATGCACAAACAGTAATTTCTCCGCATTGCAAGGTGCAATTCTGAAATTTTTTGCTTTTTCCTGCTCCTCTTAGCATGATAAAGAAGATTCAAAGAGAGTGAGATGCCAGCTCCTTTCATTCAGTCAGTAGCTTCAAACATTTCTGGTATATGAATAACATGATGTTTTTCAATGGCAAAAATCAATGAATATTGTAAATGCACAAACAGTAATTTCTCCGCATTGCAAGGTGCAATTCTGAAATTTTTTGCTTTTTCCTGCTCCTCTTAGCATGATAAAGAAGATTCAAAGAGAGTGAGATGCCAGCTCCTTTCATTCAGTCAGTAGCTTCAATCATTTCTGGACTTTTTTCAATGGCAAAAATCAATGAATATTGTAAATGCACAAACAGTAATTTCTCCGCATTGCAAGATGCAATTCTGAAATTTTTTGCTTTTTCCTGCTCCTCTTAGCATGATAAAGAAGATTCAAAGAGAGTGAGATGCCAGCTCCTTTCATTCAGTCAGTAGCTTCAATCATTTCTGGACGTTTTTCAATGGCAAAAATCAATGAATATTGTAAATGCACAAACAGTAATTTCTCCGCATTGCAAGGTGCAATTCTGAAATTTTTTGCTTTTTCCTGCTCCTCTTAGCATGATAAAGAAGATTCAAAGACAGTGAGATGCCAGCTCCTTTCATTCAGTCAGTAGCTTCAAACATTTCTGGTATATGAATAACATGATGTTTTTCAATGGCAAAAATCAATGAATATTGTAAATGCACAAACAGTAATTTCTCCGCATTGCAAGGTGCAATTCTGAAATTTTTTGCTTTTTCCTGCTCCTCTTAGCATGATAAAGAAGATTCAAAGAGAGTGAGATGCCAGCTCCTTTCATTCAGTCAGTAGCTTCAAACATTTCTGGTATATGAATAACATGTTTTTCAATGGCAAAAATCAATGAATATTGTAAATGCACAAACAGTAATTTCTCCGCATTGCAAGGTGCAATTCTGAAATTTTTTGCTTTTTCCTGCTCCTCTTAGCATGATAAAGAAGATTCAAAGAGAGTGAGATGCCAGCTCCTTTCATTCAGTCAGTAGCTTCAATCATTTCTGGTATATGAATAACATGATGTTTTTCAATGGCAAAAATCAATGAATATTGTAAATGCACAAACAGTAATTTCTCCGCATTGCAAGGTGCAATTCTGAAATTTTTTGCTTTTTCCTGCTCCTCTTAGCATGATAAAGAAGATGCAAAGAGAGTGAGATGCCAGCTCCTTTCATTCAGTCAGTAGCTTCAATCATTTCTGGACGTTTTTCAATGGCAAAAATCAATGAATATTGTAAATGCACAAACAGTAATTTCTCCGCATTGCAAGGTGCAATTCTGAAATTTTTTGCTTTTTCCTGCTCCTCTTAGCATGATAAAGAAGATTCAAAGAGATTTAGATGCCAGCTCCTTTCATTCAGTCAGTAGCTTCAATCATTTCTGGACGTTTTTCAATGGCAAAAATCAATGAATATTGTAAATGCACAAACAGTAATTTCTCCGCATTGCAAGGTGCAATTCTGAAATTCTTTGCTTTTTCCTGCTCCTCTTAGCATGATAAAGAAGATTCAAAGAGAGTGAGATGCCAGCTCCTTTCATTCAGTCAGTAGCTTCAAACATTTCTGGTATATGAATAACATGATGTTTTTCAATGGCAAAAATCAATGAATATTGTAAATGCACAAACAGTAATTTCTCCGCATTGCAAGGTGCAATTCTGAAATTTTTTGCTTTTTCCTGCTCCTCTTAGCATGATAAAGAAGATTCAAAGAGAGTGAGATGCCAGCTCCTTTCATTCAGTCAGTAGCTTCAAACATTTCTGGTATATGAATAACATGTTTTTCAATGGCAAAAATCAATGAATATTGTAAATGCACAAACAGTAATTTCTCCGCATTGCAAGGTGCAATTCTGAAATTTTTTGCTTTTTCCTGCTCCTCTTAGCATGATAAAGAAGATTCAAAGAGAGTGAGATGCCAGCTCCTTTCATTCAGTCAGTAGCTTCAAACATTTCTGGTATATGAATAACATGTTTTTCAATGGCAAAAGTCAATGAATATTGTAAATGCACAAACAGTAATTTCTCCGCATTGCAAGGTGCAATTCTGAAATTTTTTGCTTTTTTCTGCTCCTCTTAGCATGATAAAGAAGATTCAAAGAGAGTGAGATGCCAGCTCCTTTCATTCAGTCAGTAGCTTAAAACATTTCTGGTATATGAATAACATGATGTTTTTCAATGGCAAAAATCAATGAATATTGTAAATGCACAAACAGTAATTTCTCCGCATTGCAAGGTGCAATTCTGAAATTTTTTGCTTTTTCCTGCTCCTCTTAGCATGATAAACAAGATTCAAAGAGAGTGAGATGCCAGCTCCTTTCATTCAGTCAGTAGCTTCAATCATTTCTGGACGTTTTTCAATGGCAAAAATCAATGAATATTGTAAATGCACAAACAGTAATTTCTCCGCATTGCAAGGTGCAATTCTGAAATTTTTTGCTTTTTCCTGCTCCTCTTAGCATGATAAAGAAGATTCAAAGAGAGTGAGATGCCAGCTCCTTTCATTCAGTCAGTAGCTTCAATCATTTCTGGACGTTTTTCAATGGCAAAAATCAATGAATATTGTAAATGCACAAACAGTAATTTCTCCGCATTGCAAGGTGCAATTCTGAAATTTTTTGCTTTTTCCTGCTCCTCTTAGCATGATAAAGAAGATTCAAAGACAGTGAGATGCCAGCTCCTTTCATTCAGTCAGTAGCTTCAAACATTTCTGGTATATGAATAACATGATGTTTTTCAATGGCAAAAATCAATGAATATTGTAAATGCACAAACAGTAATTTCTCTGCATTGCAAGGTGCAATTCTGAAATTTTTTGCTTTTTCCTGCTCCTCTTAGCATGATAAAGAAGATTCAAAGAGAGTGAGATGCCAGCTCCTTTCATTCAGTCAGTAGCTTCAATCATTTCTGGACGTTTTTCAATGGCAAAAATCATTGAATATTGTAAATGCACAAACAGTAATTTCTCCGCATTGCAAGGTGCAATTCTGAAATTTTTTGCTTTTTCCTGCTCCTCTTAGCATGATAAACAAGATTCAAAGAGAGTGAGATGCCAGCTCCTTTCATTCAGTCAGTAGCTTCAATCATTTCTGGACGTTTTTCAATGGCAAAAATCAATGAATATTGTAAATGCACAAACAGTAATCTCTCCGCATTGCAAGGTGCAATTCTGAAATTTTTTGCTTTTTCCTGCTCCTCTTAGCATGGTAAAGAAGATTCAAAGAGAGTGAGATGCCAGCTCCTTTCATTCAGTCAGTAGCTTCAATCATTTCTGGACGTTTTTCAATGGCAAAAATCAATGAATATTGTAAATGCACAAACAGTAATTTCTCCGCATTGCAAGGTGCAATTCTGAAATTTTTTGCTTTTTCCTGCTCCTCTTAGCATGATAAAGAAGATTCAAAGAGAGTGAGATGCCTGCTCCTTTCATTCAGTCAGTAGCTTCAAACATTTCTGGTATATGAATAACATGATGTTTTTCAATGGCAAAAATCAATGAATATTGTAAATGCACAAACAGTAATTTCTCCGCATTGCAAGGTGCAATTCTGAAATTTTTTGCTTTTTCCTGCTCCTCTTAGCATGATAAAGAAGATTCAAAGAGAGTGAGATGCCAGCTCCTTTCATTCAGTCAGTAGCTTCAATCATTTCTGGACGTTTTTCAATGGCAAAAATCAATGAATATTGTAAATGCACAAACAGATATTTCTCCGCATTGCAAGGTGCAATTCTGAAATTTTTTGCTTTTTCCTGCTCCTCTTAGCATGATAAAGAAGATTCAAAGAAAGTGAGATGCCAGCTCCTTTCATTCAGTCAGTAGCTTCAATCATTTCTGGACGTTTTTCAATGTCAAAAATCAATGAATATTGTAAATGCACAAAGAGTAATTTCTCCGCATTGCAAGGTGCAATTCTGAAATTTTTTGCTTTTTCCTGCTCCTCTTAGCATGATAAAGAAGATTCAAAGAGAGTGAGATGCCAGCTCCTTTCATTTAGTCAGTAGCTTCAATCATTTCTGGTATATGAATAACATGATGTTTTTCAATGGCAAAAATCAATGAATATTGTAAATGCACAAACAGTAATTTCTCCGCATTGCAAGGTGCAATTCTGAAATTTTTTGCTTTTTCCTGCTCCTCTTAGCATGATAAAGAAGATTCAAAGAGAGTGAGATGCCAGCTCCTTTCATTCAGTCAGTAGCTTCAATCATTTCTGGACATTTTTCAATGGCAAAAATCAATGAATATTGTAAATGCACAAACAGTAATTTCTCCGCATTGCAAGGTGCAATTCTGAAATTTTTTGCTTTTTCCTGCTCCTCTTAGCATGATAAAGAAGATTCAAAGAGTGAGATGCCAGCTCCTTTCATTCAGTCAGTAGCTTCAATCATTTCTGGACGTTTTTCAATGGCAAAAATCAATGAATATTGTAAATGCACAAACAGTAATTTCTCCGCATTGCAAGGTGCAATTCTGAAATTTTTTGCTTTTTCCTGCTCCTCTTAGCATGATAAAGAAGATTCAAAGAGAGTGAGATGCCAGCTCCTTTCATTCAGTCAGTAGCTTCAATCATTTCTGGACGTTTTTCAATGGCAAAAATCAATGAATATTGTAAATGCACAAACAGTAATTTCTCCGCATTGCAAGGTGGAATTCTGAAATGTTTTGCTTTTTCCTGCTCCTCTTAGCATGATAAAGAAGATTCAAAGAGAGTGAGATGCCAGCTTCTTTCATTCAGTCAGTAGCTTCAATCATTTCTGGACGTTTTTCAATGGCAAAAATCAATGAATATTGTAAATGCACAAACAGTAATTTCTCCGCATTGCAAGGTGCAATTCTGAAATTTTTTGCTTTTTCCTGCTCCTCTTAGCATGATAAAGAAGATTCAAAGAGAGTGAGATGCCAGCTCCTTTCATTCAGTCAGTAGCTTCAAACATTTCTGGTATATGAATAACATGATGTTTTTCAATGGCAAAAATCAATGAATATTGTAAATGCACAAACAGTAATTTCTCCGCATTGCAAGGTGCAATTCTGAAATTTTTTGCTTTTTCCTGCTCCTCTTAGCATGATAAAGAAGATTCAAAGAGAGTGAGATGCCAGCTCCTTTCATTCAGTCAGTAGCTTCAATCATTTCTGGACGTTTTTCAATGGCAAAAATCAATGAATATTGTAAATGCACAAACAGTAATTTCTCCGCATTGCAAGGTGCAATTCTGAAATTTTTTGCTTTTTCCTGCTCCTCTTAGCATGATAAAGAAGATTCAAAGAGAGTGAGATGCCAGCTCCTTTCATTCAGTCAGTAGCTTCAATCATTTCTGGACGTTTTTCAATGGCAAAAATCAATGAATATTGTAAATGCACAAACAGTAATTTCTCCGCATTGCAAGATGCAATTCTGAAATTTTTTGCTTTTTCCTGCTCCTCTTAGCATGATAAAGAAGATTCAAAGAGAGTGAGATGCCAGCTCCTTTCATTCAGTCAGTAGCTTCAATCATTTCTGGACGTTTTTCAATGGCAAAAATCAATGAATATTGTAAATGCACAAACAGTAATTTCTCCGCATTGCAAGGTGCAATTCTGAAATTTTTTGCTTTTTCCTGCTCCTCTTAGCATGATAAAGAAGATTCAAAGACAGTGAGATGCCAGCTCCTTTCATTCAGTCAGTAGCTTCAAACATTTCTGTTATATGAATAACATGATGTTTTTCAATGGCAAAAATCAATGAATATTGTAAATGCACAAACAGTAATTTCTCCGCATTGCAAGGTGCAATTCTGAAATTTTTTGCTTTTTCCTGCTCCTCTTAGCATGATAAAGAAGATTCAAAGAGAGTGAGATGCCAGCTCCTTTCATTCAGTCAGTAGCTTCAAACATTTCTGGTATATGAATAACATGTTTTTCAATGGCAAAAATCAATGAATATTGTAAATGCACAAACAGTAATTTCTCCGCATTGCAAGGTGCAATTCTGAAATTTTTTGCTTTTTCCTGCTCCTCTTAGCATGATAAAGAAGATTCAAAGAGAGTGAGATGCCAGCTCCTTTCATTCAGTTAGTATCTTCAAACATTTCTGGTATTTGAATAACATGATGTTTTCAATGGCAAAAATCAATGAATATTGTAAATGCACAAACAGTAATTTCTCCGCATTGCAAGGTGCAATTCTGAAATTTTTTGCTTTTTCCTGCTCCACTTAGCATGATAAAGAAGATTCAAAGAGAGTGAGATGCCAGCTCCTTTCATTCAGTCAGTAGCTTCAATCATTTCTGGACGTTTTTCAATGGCAAAAATCAATGAATATTGTAAATGCACAAACAGTAATTTCTCCGCATTGCAAGGTGCAATTCTGAAATTTTTTGCTTTTTCCTGCTCCTCTTAGCATGATAAAGAAGATTCAAAGAGAGTGAGATGCCAGCTCCTTTCATTCAGTCAGTAGCTTCAAAAATTTCTGGTATATGAATAACAAGATGTTTTTCAATGGCAAAAATCAATGAATATTGTAAATGCACAAACAGTAATTTCTCCGCATTGCAAGGTGCAATTCTGAAATTTTTTGCTTTTTCCTGCTCCCCTTAGCATAATAAAGAAGATTCAAAGAGAGTGAGATGCCAGCTCCTTTCATTCAGTCAGTAGCTTCAAACATTTCTGGTATATGAATAACATGATGTTTTTCAATGGCAAAAATCAATGAATATTGTAAATGCACAAACAGTAATTTCTCCGCATTGCAAGGTGCAATTCTGAAATTTTTTGCTTTTTCCTGCTCCTCTTAGCATGATAAAGAAGATTCAAAGAGAGTGAGATGCCAGCTCCTTTCATTCAATCAGTAGCTTCAATCATTTCTGGACGTTTTTCAATGGCAAAAATCATTGAATATTGTAAATGCACAAACAGTAATTTCTCCGCATTGCAAGGTGCAATTCTGAAATTTTTTGCTTTTTCCTGCTCCTCTTAGCATGATAAAGAAGATTCAAAGAGAGTGAGATGCCAGCTCCTTTCATTCAGTCAGTAGCTTCAATCATTTCTGGTATATGAATAACATGATGTTTTTCAATGGCAAAAATCAATGAAAATTGTAAATGCACAAACAGTAATTTCTCCGCATTGCAAGGTGCAATTCTGAAATTTTTTGCTTTTTCCTGCCCCTCTTAGCATGATAAAGAAGATTCAAAGAGAGTGAGATGCCAGATCCTTTCATTCAGTCAGTAGCTTCAATCATTTCTGGTATATGAATAACATGATGTTTTTCAATGGCAAAAATCAATGAAAATTGTAAATGCACAAACAGTAATTTCTCCGCATTGCAAGGTGCAATTCTGAAATTTTTTGCTTTTTCCTGCTCCTCTTAGCATGATAAAGAAGATTCAAAGAGAGTGAGATGCCAGCTCCTTTCATTCAGTCAGTAGCTTCAAACATTTCTGGTATATGAATAACATGATGTTTTTCAATGGCAAAAATCAATGAATATTGTAAATGCACAAACAGTAATTTCTCCGCATTGCAAGGTGCAATTCTGAAATTTTTTGCTTTTTCCTGCTCCTCTTAGCATGATAAACAAGATTCAAAGAGAGTGAGATGCCAGCTCCTTTCATTCAGTCAGTAGCTTCAATCATTTCTGGACGTTTTTCAATGGCAAAAATCAATGAATATTGTAAATGCACAAACAGTAATTTCTCCGCATTTCAAGGTGCAATTCTGAAATTTTTTGCTTTTTCCTGCTCCTCTTAGCATGATAAACAAGATTCAAAGGGAGTGAGATGCCAGCTCCTTTCATTCAGTCAGTAGCTTCAATCATTTCTGGACGTTTTTCAATGGCAAAAATCAATGAATATTGTAAATGCACAAACAGTAATTTCTCCGCATTGCAAGGTGCAATTCTGAAATTTTTTGCTTTTTCCTGCTCCTCTTAGCATGATAAAGAAGATTCAAAGAGAGTGAGATGCCAGCTCCTTTCATTCAGTCAGTAGCTTCAAACATTTCTGGTATATGAATAACATGATGTTTTTCAATGGCAAAAATCAATGAATATTGTAAATGCACAAACAGTAATTTCTCCGCATTGCAAGGTGCAATTCTGAAATTTTTTGCTTTTTCCTGCTCCTCTTAGCATGATAAAGAAGATTCAAAGAGAGTGAGATGCCAGCTCCTTTCATTCAGTCAGTAGCTTCAAACATTTCTGGTATATGAATAACATGATGTTTTTCAATGGCAAAAATCAATGAATATTGTAAATGCACAAACAGTAATTTCTCTGCATTGCAAGGTGCAATTCTGAAATTTTTTGCTTTTTCCTGCTCCTCTTAGCATGATAAAGAAATTCAAAGAGAGTGAGATGCCAGCTCCTTTCATTCAGTCAGTAGCTTCAATCATTTCTGGACGTTTTTCAATGGCAAAAATCATTGAATATTGTAAATGCACAAACAGTAATTTCTCCGCATTGCAAGGTGCAATTCTGAAATTTTTTGCTTTTTCCTGCTCCTCTTAGCATGATAAACAAGATTCAAAGAGAGTGAGATGCCAGCTCCTTTCATTCAGTCAGTAGCTTCAATCATTTCTGGACGTTTTTCAATGGCAAAAATCAATGAATATTGTAAATGCACAAACAGTAATTTCTCCGCATTGCAAGGTGCAATTCTGAAATTTTTTGCTTTTTCCTGCTCCTCTTAGCATGATAAAGAAGATTCAAAGAGAGTGAGATGCCAGCTCCTTTCATTCAGTCAGTAGCTTCAATCATTTCTGGACGTTTTTCAATGGCAAAAATCAATGAATATTGTAAATGCACAAACAGTAATTTCTCCGCATTGCAAGGTGCAATTCTGAAATTTTTTGCTTTTTCCTGCTCCTCTTAGCATGATAAAGAAGATTCAAAGAGAGTGAGATGCCAGCTCCTTTCATTCAGTCAGTAGCTTCAAACATTTCTGGTATATGAATAACATGATGTTTTTCAATGGCAAAAATCAATGAATATTGTAAATGCACAAACAGTAATTTCTCCGCATTGCAAGGTGCAATTCTGAAATTTTTTGCTTTTTCCTGCTCCTCTTAGCATGATAAAGAAGATTCAAAGAGAGTGAGATGCCAGCTCCTTTCATTCAGTCAGTAGCTTCAATCATTTCTGGACGTTTTTCAATGGCAAAAATCATTGAATATTGTAAATGCACAAACAGTAATTTCTCCGCATTGCAAGGTGCAATTCTGAAATTTTTTGCTTTTTCCTGCTCCTCTTAGCATGATAAACAAGATTCAAAGAGAGTGAGATGCCAGCTCCTTTCATTCAGTCAGTAGCTTCAATCATTTCTGGACGTTTTTCAATGGCAAAAATCAATGAATATTGTAAATGCACAAACAGTAATTTCTCCGCATTGCAAGGTGCAATTCTGAAATTTTTTGCTTTTTCCTGCTCCTCTTAGCATGATAAAGAAGATTCAAAGAGAGTGAGATGCCAGCTCCTTTCATTCAGTCAGTAGCTTCAAACATTTCTGGTATATGAATAACATGATGTTTTTCAATGGCAAAAATCAATGAATATTGTAAATGCACAAACAGTAATTTCTCCGCATTGCAAGGTGCAATTCTGAAATTTTTTGCTTTTTCCTGCTCCACTTAGCATGATAAAGAAGATTCAAAGAGAGTGAGATGCCAGCTCCTTTCATTCAGTCAGTAGCTTCAATCATTTCTGGACGTTTTTCAATGGCAAAAATCAATGAATATTGTAAATGCACAAACAGTAATTTCTCCGCATTGCAAGGTGCAATTCTGAAATTTTTTGCTTTTTCCTGCTCCTCTTAGCATGATAAAGAAGATTCAAAGAGAGTGAGATGCCAGCTCCTTTCATTCAGTCAGTAGCTTCAAAAATTTCTGGTATATGAATAACAAGATGTTTTTCAATGGCAAAAATCAATGAATATTGTAAATGCACAAACAGTAATTTCTCCGCATTGCAAGGTGCAATTCTGAAATTTTTTGCTTTTTCCTGCTCCCCTTAGCATAATAAAGAAGATTCAAAGAGAGTGAGATGCCAGCTCCTTTCATTCAGTCAGTAGCTTCAAACATTTCTGGTATATGAATAACATGATGTTTTTCAATGGCAAAAATCAATGAATATTGTAAATGCACAAACAGTAATTTCTCCGCATTGCAAGGTGCAATTCTGAAATTTTTTGCTTTTTCCTGCTCCTCTTAGCATGATAAAGAATATTCAAAGAGAGTGAGATGCCAGCTCCTTTCATTCAGTCAGTAGCTTCAATCATTTCTGGACGTTTTTCAATGGCAAAAATCATTGAATATTGTAAATGCACAAACAGTAATTTCTCCGCATTGCAAGGTGCAATTCTGAAATTTTTTGCTTTTTCCTGCTCCTCTTAGCATGATAAAGAAGATTCAAAGAGAGTGAGATTCCAGCTCCTTTCATTCAGTCAGTAGCTTCAATCATTTCTGGTATATGAATAACATGATGTTTTTCAATGGCAAAAATCAATGAAAATTGTAAATGCACAAACAGTAATTTCTCCGCATTGCAAGGTGCAATTCTGAAATTTTTTGCTTTTTCCTGCTCGTCTTAGCATGATAAGGAAGATTCAAAGAGAGTGAGATGCCAGCTCCTTTCATTCAGTCAGTAGCTTCAATCATTTCTGGACGTTTTTCAATGGCAAAAATCAATGAATATTGTAAATGCACAAACAGTAATTTCTCCGCATTGCAAGGTGCAATTCTGAAATTTTTTGCTTTTTCCTGCTCCTCTTAGCATGATAAAGAAGATTCAAAGAGAGTGAGATGCCAGCTCCTTTCATTCAGTCAGTAGCTTCAAACATTTCTGGTATATGAATAACATGATGTTTTTCAATGGCAAAAATCAATGAATATTGTAAATGCACAAACAGTAATTTCTACGCATTGCAAGGTGCAATTCTGAAATTTTTTGCTTTTTCCTGCTCCTCTTAGCATGATAAAGAAGATTCAAAGAGAGTGAGATGCCAGCTCCTTTCATTCAGTCAGTAGCTTCAATCATTTCTGGACGTTTTTCAATGGCAAAAATCAATGAATATTGTAAATGCACAAACAGTAATTTCTCCGCATTGCAAGGTGCAATTCTGAAATTTTTTGCTTTTTCCTGCTCCTCTTAGCATGATAAACAAGATTCAAAGAGAGTGAGATGCCAGCTCCTTTCATTCAGTCAGTAGCTTCAATCATTTCTGGACGTTTTTCAATGGCAAAAATCAATGAATATTGTAAATGCACAAACAGTAATTTCTCCGCATTTCAAGGTGCAATTCTGAAATTTTTTGCTTTTTCCTGCTCCTCTTAGCATGATAAACAAGATTCAAAGAGAGTGAGATGCCAGATCCTTTCATTCAGTCAGTAGCTTCAATCATTTCTGGACGTTTTTCAATGGCAAAAATCAATGAATATTGTAAATGCACAAACAGTAATTTCTCTGCATTGCAAGGTGCAATTCTGAAATTTTTTGCTTTTTCCTGCTCCTCTTAGCATGATAAAGAAGATTCAAAGAGAGTGAGATGCCAGCTCCTTTCATTCAGTCAGTAGCTTCAAACATTTCTGGTATATGAATAACATGATGTTTTTCAATGGCAAAAATCAATGAATATTGTAAATGCACAAACAGTAATTTCTCCGCATTGCAAGGTGCAATTCTGAAATTTTTTGCTTTTTCCTGCTCCTCTTAGCATGATAAAGAAGATTCAAAGAGAGTGAGATGCCAGCTCCTTTCATTCAGTCAGTAGCTTCAATCATTTCTGGACGTTTTTCAATGGCAAAAATCAATGAATATTGTAAATGCACAAACAGTAATTTCTCCGCATTTCAAGGTGCAATTCTGAAATTTTTTGCTTTTTCCTGCTCCTCTTAGCATGATAAAGAAGATTCAAAGAGAGTGAGATGCCAGCTCCTTTCATTCAGTCAGTAGTTTCAATCATTTCTGGACGTTTTTCAATGGCAAAAATCAATGAATATTGTAAATGCACAAACAGTAATTTCTCCGCATTGCAAGGTGCAATTCTGAAATTTTTTGCTTTTTCCTGCTCCTCTTAGCATGATAAAGAAGATTCAAAGAGAGTGAGATGCCAGCTCCTTTCATTCAGTCAGTAGCTTCAAACATTTCTGGTATATGAATAACATGATGTTTTTCAATGGCAAAAATCAATGAATATTGTAAATGCACAAACAGTAATTTCTCCGCATTGCAAGGTGCAATTCTGAAATTTTTTGCTTTTTCCTGCTCCTCTTAGCATGATAAAGAAGATTCAAAGAGAGTGAGATGCCAGCTCCTTTCATTCAGTCAGTAGCTTCAATCATTTCTGGACGTTTTTCAATGGCAAAAATCATTGAATATTGTAAATGCACAAACAGTAATTTCTCCGCATTGCAAGGTGCAATTCTGAAATTTTTTGCTTTTTCCTGCTCCTCTTAGCATGATAAAGAAGATTCAAAGAGAGTGAGATGCCAGCTCCTTTCATTCAGTCAGTAGCTTCAAACATTTCTGGTATATGAATAACATGATGTTTTTCAATGGCAAAAATCAATGAATATTGTAAATGCACAAACAGTAATTTCTCCGCATTGCAAGGTGCAATTCTGAAATTTTTTGCTTTTTCCTGCTCCTCTTAGCATGATAAAGAAGATTCAAAGAGAGTGAGATGCCAGCTCCTTTCATTCAGTCAGTAGCTTCAAACATTTCTGGTATATGAATAACATGATGTTTTTCAATGGTAAAAATCAATGATTATTGTAAATGCACAAACAGTATTTTCTCCGCATTGCAAGGTGCAATTCTGAAATTTTTTGCTTTTTCCTTCTCCTCTTAGCATGATAAAGAAGATTCAAAGAGAGTGAGATGCCAGCTCCTTTCATTCAGTCAGTAGCTTCAATCATTTCTGGACGTTTTTCAATGGCAAAAATCAATGAATATTGTAAATGCACAAACAGTAATTTCTCCGCATTTCAAGGTGCAATTCTGAAATTTTTTGCTTTTTCCTGCTCCTCTTAGCATGATAAACAAGATTCAAAGAGAGTGAGATGCCAGCTCCTTTCATTCAGTCAGTAGCTTCAATCATTTCTGGACGTTTTTCAATGGCAAAAATCAATGAATATTGTAAATGCACAAACAGTAATTTCTCCGCATTGCAAGGTGCAATTCTGAAATTTTTTGCTTTTTCCTGCTCCTCTTAGCATGATAAAGAAGATTCAAAGAGAGTGAGATGCCAGCTCCTTTCATTCAGTCAGTAGCTTCAAACATTTCTGGTATATGAATAACATGATGTTTTTCAATGGCAAAAATCAATGAATATTGTAAATGCACAAACAGTAATTTCTCCGCATTGCAAGGTGCAATTCTGAAATTTTTTGCTTTTTCCTGCTCCTCTTAGCATGATAAAGAAGATTCAAGGAGAGTGAGATGCCAGCTCCTTTCATTCAGTCAGTAGCTTCAATCATTTCTGGACGTTTTTCAATGGCAAAAATCAATGAATATTGTAAATGCACAAACAGTAATTTCTCCGCATTGCAAGGTGCAATTCTGAAATTTTTTACTTTTTCCTGCTCCTCTTAGCATGATAAACAAGATTCAAAGAGAGTGAGATGCCAGCTACTTTCATTCAGTCAGTAGCTTCAATCATTTCTGGACGTTTTTCAATGGCAAAAATCAATGAATATTGTAAATGCACAAACAGTAATTTCTCCGCATTGCAAGGTGCAATTCTGAAATTTTTTGCTTTTTCCTGCTCCTCTTAGCATGATAAAGAAGATTCAAAGAGAGTGAGATGCCAGCTCCTTTCATTCAGTCAGTAGCTTCAATCATTTCTGGACGTTTTTCAATGGCAAAAATCAATGAATATTGTAAATGCACAAACAATAATTTCTCTGCATTGCAAGGTGCAATTCTGAAATATTTTGATTTTTTCCTGCTCCTCTTAGCATGATAAAGAAGATTCAAAGAGAGTGAGATGCCAGCTCCTTTCATTCAGTCAGTAGCTTCAAACATTTCTGGTATATGAATAACATGATGTTTTTCAATGGCAAAAATCAATGAATATTGTAAATGCACAAACAGTAATTTCTCCGCATTGCAAGGTGCAATTCTGAAATTTTTTGCTTTTTCCTGCTCCTCTTAGCATGATAAAGAATATTCAAAGAGAGTGAGATGCCAGCTCCTTTCATTCAGTCAGTAGCTTCAATCATTTCTGGACGTTTTTCAATGGCAAAAATCAATGAATATTGTAAATGCACAAACAGTAATTTCTCCGCATTGCAAGGTGCAATTCTGAAATTTTTTGCTTTTTCCTGCTCCTCTTAGCATGATAAAGAAGATTCAAAGAGAGTGAGATGCCAGCTCCTTTCATTCAGTCAGTAGCTTCAAACATTTCTGGTATATGAATAACATGATGTTTTTCAATGTCAAAAATCAATGAATATTGTAAATGCACAAACAGTAATTTCTCCGCATTGCAAGGTGCAATTCTGAAATTTTTTGCTTTTTCCTGCTCCTCTTAGCATGATAAAGAAGATTCAAAGAGAGTGAGATGCCAGCTCCTTTCATTCAGTCAGTAGCTTCAATCATTTCTGGACGTTTTTCAATGGCAAAAATCATTGAATATTGTAAATGCACAAACAGTAATTTCTCCGCATTGCAAGGTGCAATTCTGAAATTTTTTGCTTTTTCCTGCTCCTCTTAGCATGATAAAGAAGATTCAAAGAGAGTGAGATGCCAGCTCCTTTCATTCAGTCAGTAGCTTCAAACATTTCTGGTATATGAATAACATGATGTTTTTCAATGGCAAAAATCAATGAATATTGTAAATGCACAAACAGTTATTTCTCCGCATTGCAAGGTGCAATTCTGAAATTTTTTGCTTTTTCCTGCTCCTCTTAGCATGATAAAGAAGATTCAAAGAGAGTGAGATGCCAGCTCCTTTCATTCAGTCAGTAGCTTCAATCATTTCTGGACGTTTTTCAATGGCAAAAATCAATGAATATTGTAAATGCACAAACAGTAATTTCTCCGCATTGCAAGGTGCAATTCTGAAATTTTTTGCTTTTTCCTGCTCCTCTTAGCATGATAAAGAAGATTCAAAGAGAGTGAGATGCCAGCTCCTTTCATTCAGTCAGTAGCTTCAATCATTTCTGGACGTTTTTCAATGGCAAAAATCAATGAATATTGTAAATGCACAAACAGTAATTTCTCCGCATTGCAAGGTGCAATTCTGAAATTTTTTGCTTTTTCCTGCTCCTCTTAGCATGATAAAGAAGATTCAAAGAGAGTGAGATGCCAGCTCCTTTCATTCAGTCAGTAGCTTCAAACATTTCTGGTATATGAATAACATGATGTTTTTCAATGGTAAAAATCAATGAATATTGTAAATGCACAAACAGTAATTTCTCCGCATTGCAAGGTGCAATTCTGAAATTTTTTGCTTTTTCCTGCTCCTCTTAGCATGATAAAGAAGATTCAAAGAGAGTGAGATGCCAGCTCCTTTCATTCAGTCAGTAGCTTCAATCATTTCTGGACGTTATTCAATGGCAAAAATCAATGAATATTGTAAATGCACAAACAGTAATTTCTCCGCATTGCAAGGTGCAATTCTGAAATTTTTTGCTTTTTCCTGCTCCTCTTAGCATGATAAAGAAGATTCAAAGAGAGTGAGATGCCAGCTCCTTTCATTCAGTCAGTAGCTTCAAACATTTCTGGTATATGAATAACATGATGTTTTTCATTGGCAAAAATCAATGAATATTGTAAATGCACAAACAGTAATTTCTCCGCATTGCAAGGTGCAATTCTGAAATTTTTTGCTTTTTCCTGCTCCTCTTAGCATGATAAAGAAGATTCAAAGAGAGTGAGATGCCAGCTCCTTTCATTCAGTCAGTAGCTTCAATCATTTCTGGACGTTTTTCAATGGCAAAAATCAATGAATATTGTAAATGCACAAACAGTAATTTCTCCGCATTGCAAGGTGCAATTCTGAAATTTTTTGCTTTTTCCTGCTCCTCTTAGCATGATAAAGAAGATTCAAGGAGAGTGAGATGCCAGCTCCTTTCATTCAGTCAGTAGCTTCAATCATTTCTGGACGTTTTTCAATGGCAAAAATCAATGAATATTGTAAATGCACAAACAGTAATTTCTCCGCATTGCAAGGTGCAATTCTGAAATTTTTTACTTTTTCCTGCTCCTCTTAGCATGATAAACAAGATTCAAAGAGAGTGAGATGCCAGCTACTTTCATTCAGTCAGTAGCTTCAATCATTTCTGGACGTTTTTCAATGGCAAAAATCAATGAATATTGTAAATGCACAAACAGTAATTTCTCCGCATTGCAAGGTGCAATTCTGAAATTTTTTGCTTTTTCCTGCTCCTCTTAGCATGATAAAGAAGATTCAAAGAGAGTGAGATGCCAGCTCCTTTCATTCAGTCAGTAGCTTCAATCATTTCTGGACGTTTTTCAATGGCAAAAATCAATGAATATTGTAAATGCACAAACAGTAATTTCTCTGCATTGCAAGGTGCAATTCTGAAATATTTTGATTTTTTCCTGCTCCTCTTAGCATGATAAAGAAGATTCAAAGAGAGTGAGATGCCAGCTCCTTTCATTCAGTCAGTAGCTTCAAACATTTCTGGTATATGAATAACATGATGTTTTTCAATGGCAAAAATCAATGAATATTGTAAATGCACAAACAGTAATTTCTCCGCATTGCAAGGTGCAATTCTGAAATTTTTTGCTTTTTCCTGCTCCTCTTAGCATGATAAAGAATATTCAAAGAGAGTGAGATGCCAGCTCCTTTCATTCAGTCAGTAGCTTCAATCATTTCTGGACGTTTTTCAATGGCAAAAATCAATGAATATTGTAAATGCACAAACAGTAATTTCTCCGCATTGCAAGGTGCAATTCTGAAATTTTTTGCTTTTTCCTGCTCCTCTTAGCATGATAAAGAAGATTCAAAGAGAGTGAGATGCCAGCTCCTTTCATTCAGTCAGTAGCTTCAAACATTTCTGGTATATGAATAACATGATGTTTTTCAATGTCAAAAATCAATGAATATTGTAAATGCACAAACAGTAATTTCTCCGCATTGCAAGGTGCAATTCTGAAATTTTTTGCTTTTTCCTGCTCCTCTTAGCATGATAAAGAAGATTCAAAGAGAGTGAGATGCCAGCTCCTTTCATTCAGTCAGTAGCTTCAATCATTTCTGGACGTTTTTCAATGGCAAAAATCATTGAATATTGTAAATGCACAAACAGTAATTTCTCCGCATTGCAAGGTGCAATTCTGAAATTTTTTGCTTTTTCCTGCTCCTCTTAGCATGATAAAGAAGATTCAAAGAGAGTGAGATGCCAGCTCCTTTCATTCAGTCAGTAGCTTCAAACATTTCTGGTATATGAATAACATGATGTTTTTCAATGGCAAAAATCAATGAATATTGTAAATGCACAAACAGTTATTTCTCCGCATTGCAAGGTGCAATTCTGAAATTTTTTGCTTTTTCCTGCTCCTCTTAGCATGATAAAGAAGATTCAAAGAGAGTGAGATGCCAGCTCCTTTCATTCAGTCAGTAGCTTCAATCATTTCTGGACGTTTTTCAATGGCAAAAATCAATGAATATTGTAAATGCACAAACAGTAATTTCTCCGCATTGCAAGGTGCAATTCTGAAATTTTTTGCTTTTTCCTGCTCCTCTTAGCATGATAAAGAATATTCAAAGAGAGTGAGATGCCAGCTCCTTTCATTCAGTCAGTAGCTTCAATCATTTCTGGACGTTTTTCAATGGCAAAAATCAATGAATATTGTAAATGCACAAACAGTAATTTCTCCGCATTGCAAGGTGCAATTCTGAAATTTTTTGCTTTTTCCTGCTCCTCTTAGCATGATAAAGAAGATTCAAAGAGAGTGAGATGCCAGCTCCTTTCATTCAGTCAGTAGCTTCAAACATTTCTGGTATATGAATAACATGATGTTTTTCAATGTCAAAAATCAATGAATATTGTAAATGCACAAACAGTAATTTCTCCGCATTGCAAGGTGCAATTCTGAAATTTTTTGCTTTTTCCTGCTCCTCTTAGCATGATAAAGAAGATTCAAAGAGAGTGAGATGCCAGCTCCTTTCATTCAGTCAGTAGCTTCAATCATTTCTGGACGTTTTTCAATGGCAAAAATCATTGAATATTGTAAATGCACAAACAGTAATTTCTCCGCATTGCAAGGTGCAATTCTGAAATTTTTTGCTTTTTCCTGCTCCTCTTAGCATGATAAAGAAGATTCAAAGAGAGTGAGATGCCAGCTCCTTTCATTCAGTCAGTAGCTTCAAACATTTCTGGTATATGAATAACATGATGTTTTTCAATGGCAAAAATCAATGAATATTGTAAATGCACAAACAGTTATTTCTCCGCATTGCAAGGTGCAATTCTGAAATTTTTTGCTTTTTCCTGCTCCTCTTAGCATGATAAAGAAGATTCAAAGAGAGTGAGATGCCAGCTCCTTTCATTCAGTCAGTAGCTTCAATCATTTCTGGACGTTTTTCAATGGCAAAAATCAATGAATATTGTAAATGCACAAACAGTAATTTCTCCGCATTGCAAGGTGCAATTCTGAAATTTTTTGCTTTTTCCTGCTCCTCTTAGCATGATAAAGAATATTCAAAGAGAGTGAGATGCCAGCTCCTTTCATTCAGTCAGTAGCTTCAATCATTTCTGGACGTTTTTCAATGGCAAAAATCAATGAATATTGTAAATGCACAAACAGTAATTTCTCCGCATTGCAAGGTGCAATTCTGAAATTTTTTGCTTTTTCCTGCTCCTCTTAGCATGATAAAGAAGATTCAAAGAGAGTGAGATGCCAGCTCCTTTCATTCAGTCAGTAGCTTCAAACATTTCTGGTATATGAATAACATGATGTTTTTCAATGGTAAAAATCAATGAATATTGTAAATGCACAAACAGTAATTTCTCCGCATTGCAAGGTGCAATTCTGAAATTTTTTGCTTTTTCCTGCTCCTCTTAGCATGATAAAGAAGATTCAAAGAGAGTGAGATGCCAGCTCCTTTCATTCAGTCAGTAGCTTCAATCATTTCTGGACGTTATTCAATGGCAAAAATCAATGAATATTGTAAATGCACAAACAGTAATTTCTCCGCATTGCAAGGTGCAATTCTGAAATTTTTTGCTTTTTCCTGCTCCTCTTAGCATGATAAAGAAGATTCAAAGAGAGTGAGATGCCAGCTCCTTTCATTCAGTCAGTAGCTTCAAACATTTCTGGTATATGAATAACATGATGTTTTTCAATGGCAAAAATCAATGAATATTGTAAATGCACAAACAGTAATTTCTCCGCATTGCAAGGTGCAATTCTGAAATTTTTTGCTTTTTCCTGCTCCTCTTAGCATGATAAAGAAGATTCAAAGAGAGTGGGATGCCAGCTCCTTTCATTCAGTCAGTAGCTTCAATCATTTCTGGACGTTTTTCAATGGCAAAAATCAATGAATATTGTAAATGCACAAACAGTAATTTCTCCGCATTGCAAGGTGCAATTCTGAAATTTTTTGCTTTTTCCTGCTCCTCTTAGCATGATAAAGAAGATTCAAAGAGAGTGAGATGCCAGCTCCTTTCATTCAGTCAGTAGCTTCAAACATTTCTGGTATATGAATAACATGATGTTTTTCCATGGCAAAAATCAATGAATATTGTAAATGCACAAACAGTTATTTCTCCGCATTGCAAGGTGCAATTCTGAAATGAAATTTTTTGCTTTTTCCTGCTCCTCTTAGCATGATAAAGAAGATTCAAAGAGAGTGAGATGCCAGCTCCTTTCATTCAGTCAGTAGCTTCAATCATTTCTGGACGTTTTTCAATGGCAAAAATCAATGAATATTGTAAATGCACAAACAGTAATTTCTCCGCATTGCAAGGTGCAATTCTGAAATTTTTTGCTTTTTCCTGCTCCTCTTAGCATGATAAAGAAGATTCAAAGAGAGTGAGATGCCAGCTCCTTTTATTCAGTCAGTAGCTTCAATCATTTCTGGACGTTTTTCAATGGCAAAAATCAATGAATATTGTAAATGCACAAACAGTAATTTCTCCGCATTGCAAGGTGCAATTCTGAAATTTTTTGCTTTTTCCTGCTCCTCTTAGCATGATAAAGAAGATTCAAAGAGAGTGAGATGCCAGCTCCTTTCATTCAGTCAGTAGCTTCAAACATTTCTGGTATATGAATAACATGATGTTTTTCAATGGCAAAAATCAATGAATATTGTAAATGCACAAACAGTAATTTCTCCGCATTGCAAGGTGCAATTCTGAAATTTTTTGCTTTTTCCTGCTCCTCTTAGCATGATAAAGAAGATTCAAAGAGAGTGAGATGCCAGCTCCTTTCATTCAGTCAGTAGCTGCAATCATTTCTGGACGTTTTTCAATGGCAAAAATCATTGAATATTGTAAATGCACAAACAGTAATTTCTCCGCATTGCAAGGTGAAATTCTGAAATTTTTTGCTTTTTCCTGCTCCTCTTAGCATGATAAACAAGATTCAAAGAGAGTGAGATGCCAGCTCCTTTCATTCAGTCAGTAGCTTCAATCATTTCTGGACGTTTTTCAATGGCAAAAATCAATGAATATTGTAAATGCACAAAAAGTAAATTCTCCGCATTGCAAGGTGCAATTCTGAAATTTTTTGCTTTTTCCTGCTCCTCTTAGCATGATAAAGAAGATTCAAAGAGAGTGAGATGCCAGCTCCTTTCATTCAGTCAGTAGCTTCAAACATTTCTGGTATATGAATAACATGATGTTTTTCAATGGCAAAAATCAATGAATATTGTAAATGCACAAACAGTAATTTCTCCGCATTGCAAGGTGCAATTCTGAAATTTTTTGCTTTTTCCTGCTCCTCTTAGCATGATAAACAAGATACAAAGAGAGTGAGATGCCAGCTCCTTTCATTCAGTCAGTAGCTTCAATCATTTCTGGACGTTTTTCAATGGCAAAAATCAATGAATATTGTAAATGCACAAACAGTAATTTCTCCGCATTGCAAGGTGCAATTCTGAAATTTTTTGCTTTTTCCTGCTCCTCTTAGCATGATAAAGAAGATTCAAAGAGAGTGAGATGCCAGCTCCTTTCATTCAGTCAGTAGCTTCAATCATTTCTGGACGTTTTTCAATGGCAAAAATCAATGAATATTGTAAATGCACAAACAGTAATTTCTCCGCATTGCAAGGTGCAATTCTGAAATTTTTTGCTTTTTCCTGCTCCTCTTAGCATGATAAAGAAGATTCAAAGAGAGTGAGATGCCAGCTCCTTTCATTCAGTCAGTAGCTTCAAACATTTCTGGTATATGAATAACATGATGTTTTTCAATGGCAAAAATCAATGAATATTGTAAATGCACAAACAGTAATTTCTCCGCATTGCAAGGTGCAATTCTGAAATTTTTTGCTTTTTCCTGCTCCTCTTAGCATGATAAAGAAGATTCAAAGAGAGTGAGATGCCAGCTCCTTTCATTCAGTCAGTAGCTTCAATCATTTCTGGACGTTTTTCAATGGCAAAATTCAATGAATATTGTAAATGCACAAACAGTAATTTCTCCGCATTGCAAGGTGCAATTCTGAAATTTTTTGCTTTTTCCTGCTCCTCTTAGCATGATAAACAAGATTCAAAGAGAGTGAGATGCCAGCTCCTTTCATTCAGTCAGTAGCTTCAAACATTTCTGGTATATGAATAACATGATGTTTTTCAATGGCAAAAATCAATGAATATTGTAAATGCACAATCAGTAATTTCTCCGCATTGCAAGGTGCAATTCTGAAATTTTTTGCTTTTTCCTGCTCCTCTTAGCATGATAAAGAAGATTCAAAGAGAGTGAGATGCCAGCTCCTTTCATTCAGTCAGTAGCTTCAATCATTTCTGGACGTTTTTCAATGGCAAAAATCAATGAATATTGTAAATGCACAAACAGTAATTTCTCCGCATTTCAAGGTGCAATTCTGAAATTTTTTGCTTTTTCCTGCTCCTCTTAGCATGATAAACAAGATTCAAAGAGAGTGAGATGCCAGCTCCTTTCATTCAGTCAGTAGCTTCAATCATTTCTGGACGTTTTTCAATGGCAAAAATCAATGAATATTGTAAATGCACAAACAGTAATTTCTCCGCATTGCAAGGTGCAATTCTGAAATTTTTTGCTTTTTCCTGCTCCTCTTAGCATGATAAAGAAGATTCAAAGAGAGTGAGATGCCAGCTCCTTTCATTCAGTCAGTAGCTTCAATCATTTCTGGACGTTTTTCAATGGCAAAAATCAATGAATATTGTAAATGCACAAACAGTAATTTCTCCGCATTGCAAGGTGCAATTCTGAAATTTTTTGCTTTTTCCTGCTCCTCTTAGAATGATAAAGAAGATTCAAAGAGAGTGAGATGCCAGCTCCTTTCATTCAGTCAGTAGCTTCAAACATTTCTGGTATATGAATAACATGATGTTTTTCAATGGCAAAAATCAATGAATATTGTAAATGCACAAACAGTAATTTCTCCGCATTGCAAGGTGCAATTCTGAAATTTTTTGCTTTTTCCTGCTCCTCTTAGCATGATAAAGAAGATTCAAAGAGAGTGAGATGCCAGCTCCTTTCATTCAGTCAGTAGCTTCAATCATTTCTGGACGTTTTTCAATGGCAAAAATCATTGAATATTGTAAATGCACAAACAGTAATTTCTCCGCATTGCAAGGTGCAATTCTGAAATTTTTTGCTTTTTCCTGCTCCTCTTAGCATGATAAAGAAGATTCAAAGAGAGTGAGATGCCAGCTCCTTTCATTCAGTCAGTAGCTTCAAACATTTCTGGTATATGAATAACATGATGTTTTTCAATGGCAAAAATCAATGAATATTGTAAATGCACAAACAGTTATTTCTCCGCATTGCAAGGTGCAATTCTGAAATTTTTTGCTTTTTCCTGCTCCTCTTAGCATGATAAAGAAGATTCAAAGAGAGTGAGATGCCAGCTCCTTTCATTCAGTCAGTAGCTTCAATCATTTCTGGACGTTTTTCAATGGCAAAAATCAATGAATATTGTAAATGCACAAACAGTAATTTCTCCGCATTGCAAGGTGCAATTCTGAAATTTTTTGCTTTTTCCTGCTCCTCTTAGCATAATAAAGAAGATTCATAGAGAGTGAGATGCCAGCTCCTTTCATTCAGTCAGTAGCTTCAATCATTTCTGGACGTTTTTCAATGGCAAAAATCATTGAATATTGGAAATGCACAAACAGTAATTTCTCCGCATTGCAAGGTGCAATTCTGAAATTTTTTGCTTTTTCCTGCTCCTCTTAGCATGATAAACAAGATTCAAAGAGAGTGAGATGCCAGCTCCTTTCATTCAGTCAGTAGCTTCAATCATTTCTGGACGTTTTTCAATGGCAAAAATCAATGAATATTGTAAATGCACAAACAGTAATTTCTCCGCATTGCAAGGTGCAATTCTGAAATTTTTTGCTTTTTCCTGCTCCTCTTAGCATGATAAAGAAGATTCAAAGAGTGAGATGCCAGCTCCTTTCATTCAGTCAGTAGCTTCAATCATTTCTGGACGTTTTTCAATGGCAAAAATCAATGAATATTGTAAATGCACAAACAGTAATTTCTCCGCATTGCAAGGTGCAATTCTGAAATTTTTTGCTTTTTCCTGCTCCTCTTAGCATGATAAAGAAGATTCAAAGAGAGTGAGATGCCAGCTCCTTTCATTCAGTCAGTAGCTTCAATCATTTCTGGACGTTTTTCAATGGCAAAAATCATTGAATATTGTAAATGCACAAACAGTAATTTCTCCGCATTGCAAGGTGCAATTCTGAAATTTTTTGCTTTTTCCTGCTCCTCTTAGCATGATAAACAAGATTCAAAGAGAGTGAGATGCCAGCTCCTTTCATTCAGTCAGTAGCTTCAATCATTTCTGGACGTTTTTCAATGGCAAAAATCAATGAATATTGTAAATGCACAAACAGTAATTTCTCCGCATTGCAAGGTGCAATTCTGAAATTTTTTGCTTTTTCCTGCTCCTCTTAGCATGATAAAGAAGATTCAAAGAGAGTGAGATGCCAGCTCCTTTCATTCAGTCAGTAGCTTCAATCATTTCTGGACGTTTTTCAATGGCAAAAATCAATGAATATTGTAAATGCACAAACAGTAATTTCTCCGCATTGCAAGGTGCAATTCTGAAATTTTTTGTTTTCCTGCTCCTCTTAGCATGATAAAGAAGATTCAAAGAGT
Organism: Phyllobates terribilis; assembly: GCF_046119375.1. Classification (NCBI taxonomy): domain Eukaryota; kingdom Metazoa; phylum Chordata; class Amphibia; order Anura; family Dendrobatidae; genus Phyllobates; species Phyllobates terribilis. Next base: position 1,234,467 of record NW_027362893.1, read on the forward strand.
GTGAGATGCCAGCTCCTTTCATTCAGTCAGTAGCTTCAAACATTTCTGGTAAATGAATAACATGATGTTTTTCAATGGCAAAAATCAATGAATATTGTAAATGCACAAACAGTAATTTCTCCGCATTGCAAGGTGCAATTCTGAAATTTTTTGCTTTTTCCTGCTCCTCTTAGCATGATAAAGAAGATTCAAAGAGAGTCAGATGCCAGCTCCTTTCATTCAGTCAGTAGCTTCAATCATTTCTGGACGTTTTTCAATGGCAAAAATCAATGAATATTGTAAATGCACAAACAGTAATTTCTCCACATTGCAAGGTGCAATTCTGAAATTTTTGCAATGCGGAGAAATTACTGTTTGTGCATTTACAATATTCATTGATTTTTGCCATTGAAAAACGTCCAGAAATGATTGAAGCTACTGACTGAATGAAAGGAGCTGGCATCTCACTCTCTTTGAATCTTCTTTATCATGCTAAGAGGAGCAGGAAAAAGCAAAAAATTTCAGAATTGCACCTTGCAATGCGGAGAAATTACTGTTTGTGCATTTACAATATTCATTGATTTTTGCCATTGAAAAACATCATGTTATTCATATACCAGAAATGTTTGAAGCTACTGACTGAATGAAAGGAGCTGGCATCTCACTCTCTTTGAATCTTCTTTATCATGCTAAGAGGAGCAGGAAAAAGCAAAAAATTTCAGAATTGCACCTTGCAATGCGGAGAAATTACTGTTTGTGCATTTACAATATTCATTGATTTTTGCCATTGAAAAACATCATGTTATTCATATACCAGAAATGTTTGAAGCTACTGACTGAATAAAAGGAGCTGGCATCTCACTCTCTTTGAATCTTTTTTATCATGCTAAGAGGAGCAGGAAAAAGCAAAAAATTTCAGAATTGCACCTTGCAATGCGGAGAAATTACTGTTTGTGCATTTACAATATTCATTGATTTTTGCCATTGAAAAACGTCCAGAAATGATTGAAGCTACTGACTGAATGAAAGGAGCTGGCATCTCACTCTCTTTGAATATTCTTTATCAAGCTAAGAGGAGCAGGAAAAAGCAAAAAATTTCAGAATTGCACCTTGCAATGCGGAGAAATTACTGTTTGTGCATTTACAATATTCATTGATTTTTGCCATTGAAAAACGTCCAGAAATGATTGAAGCTACTGACTGAATGAAAGGAGCTGGCATCTCACTCTTTGAATCTTCTTAATCATGCTAAGAGGAGCAGGAAAAAGCAAAAAATTTCAGAATTGCACCTTGCAATGCGGAGAAATTACTGTTTGTGCATTTATAATATTCATTGATTTTTGCCATTGAAAAACGTCCAGAAATGTTTGAAGCTACTGACTGAATGAAAGGAGCTGGCATCTCACTCTCTTTGAATCTTGTTTATCATGCTAAGAGGAGCAGGAAAAAGCAAAAAATTTCAGAATTGCACCTTGCAATGCGAAGAAATTACTGTTTGTGCATTTACAATATTCATTGATTTTTGCCATTGAAAAACGTCCAGAAATGATTGAAGCTACTGACTGAATGAAAGGAGCTGGCATCTCACTCTCTTTGAATCTTCTTTATCATGCTAAGAGGAGCAGGAAAAAGCAAAAAATTTCAGAATTGCACCTTGCAATGCGGAGAAATTACTGTTTGTGCATTTATAATATTCATTGATTTTTGCCATTGAAAAACGTCCAGAAATGATTGAAGCTACTGACTGAATGAAAGGAGCTGGCATCTAAATCTCTTTGAATCTTCTTTATCATGCTAAGAGGAGCAGGAAAAAGCAAAAAATTTCAGAATTGCACCTTGCAATGCGGAGAAATTACTGTTTGTGCATTTACAATATTCATTGATTTTTGCCATTGAAAAACGTCCAGAAATGATTGAAGCTACTGACTGAATGAAAGGAGCTGGCATCTCACTATCTTTGAATCTTCTTTATCATGCTAAGAGGAGCAGGAAAAAGCAAAAAATTTCAGAATTGCACCTTGCAATGCGGAGAAATTACTGTTTGTGCATTTACAATATTCATTGATTTTTGCCATTGAAAAACATCATGTTATTCATATACCAGAAATGTTTGAAGCTACTGACTGAATGAAAGGAGCTGGCATCTCACTCTCTTTGAATCTTCTTTATCATGCTAAGAGGAGCAGGAAAAAGCAAAAAATTTCAGAATTGCACCTTGCAATGCGGAGAAATTACTGTTTGTGCATTTACAATATTCATTGATTTTTGCCATTGAAAAACATCATGTTATTCATATACCAGAAATGATTGAAGCTACTGACTGAATGAAAGGAGCTGGCATCTCACTCTCTTTGAATCTTCTTTATCATGCTAAGAGGAGCAGGAAAAAGCAAAAAATTTCAGAATTGCACCTTGCATTGCGGAGAAATTACTGTTTGTGCATTTACAATATTCATTGATTTTTGCCATTGAAAAACATCATGTTATTCATATACCAGAAATGATTAAAGCTACTGACTGAATGAAAGGAGCTGGCATATCACTCTCTTTGAATCTTCTTTATCATGCTAAGAGGAGCAGGAAAAAGCAAAAAATTTCAGAATTGCACCTTGCAATGCGGAGAAATTACTGTTTGTGCATTTACAATATTCATTGATTTTTGCCATTGAAAAACGTCCAGAAATGATTGAAGCTACTGACTGAAAGAAAGGAGCTGGCATCTCACTCTCTTTGAATCTTCTTTATCATGCTAAGAGGAGCAGGAAAAAGCAAAAAATTTCAGAATTGCACCTTGCAATGCGGAGAAATTACTGTTTGTGCATTTACAATATTCATTGATTTTTGCCATTGAAAAACATCATGTTATTCATACACCAGAAATGTTTGAAGCTACTGACTGAATGAAAGGAGCTGGCATCTCACTCTCTTTGAATCTTCTTTATCATGCTAAGAGGAGCAGGAAAAAGCAAAAAATTTCAGAATTACACCTTGCAATGCGGAGAAATTACTGTTTGTGCATTTACAATATTCATTGATTTTTGCCTTTGAAAAACGTCCAGAAATGATTGAAGCTACTGACTGAATGAAAGGAGCTGGCATCTCACTCTCTTTGAATCTTCTTTATCATGCTAAGAGGAGCAGGAAAAAGCAAAAAATTTCAGAATTGCACCTTGCAATGCGGAGAAATTACTGTTTGTGCATTTACAATATTCATTGATTTTTGCCATTTAAAAACATCATGTTATTCATATACCAGAAATGTTTGAAGCTACTGACTGAATGAAAGGAGCTGGCATCTCACTCTCTTTGAATCTTCTTTATCATGCTAAGAGGAGCAGGAAAAAGCAAAAAATTTCAGAATTGCACCTTGCAATGCGGAGAAATTACTGTTTGTGCATTTACAATATTCATTGATTTTTGCCATTGAAAAACATCATGTTATTCATATACCAGAAATGATTGAAGCTACTGACTGAATGAAAGGAGCTGGCATCTCACTCTCTTTGAATCTTCTTTATCATGCTAAGAGGAGCAGGAAAAAGCAAAAAATTTCAGAATTGCACCTTGCAATGCGGAGAAATTACTGTTTGTGCATTTACAATATTCATTGATTTTTGCCATTGAAAAACATCATGTTATTCATATACCAGAAATGATTGAAGCTACTGACTGAATGAAAGGAGCTGGTATATCACTCTCTTTGAATCTTCTTTATCATGCTAAGAGGAGCAGGAAAAAGCAAAAAATTTCAGAATTGCACCTTGCAATGCGGAGAAATTACTGTTTGTGCATTTACAATATTCATTGATTTTTGCCATTGAAAAACGTCCAGAAATGATTGAAGCTACTGACTGAAAGAAAGGAGCTGGCATCTCACTCTCTTTGAATCTTCTTTATCATGCTAAGAGGAGCAGGAAAAAGCAAAAAATTTCAGAATTGCACCTTGCAATGCGGAGAAATTACTGTTTGTGCATTTACAATATTCATTGATTTTTGCCATTGAAAAACATCATGTTATTCATACACCAGAAATGTTTGAAGCTACTGACTGAATGAAAGGAGCTGGCATCTCACTCTCTTTGAATCTTCTTTATCATGCTAAGAGGAGCAGGAAAAAGCAAAAAATTTCAGAATTACACCTTGCAATGCGGAGAAATTACTGTTTGTGCATTTACAATATTCATTGATTTTTGCCATTGAAAAACGTCCAGAAATGATTGAAGCTACTGACTGAATGAAAGGAGCTGGCATCTCACTCTCTTTGAATCTTCTTTATCATGCTAAGAGGAGCAGGAAAAAGCAAAAAATTTCAGAATTGCACCTTGCAATGCGGAGAAATTACTGTTTGTGCATTTACAATATTCATTGATTTTTGCCATTGAAAAACATCATGTTATTCATATATAAGAAATGTTTGAAGCTACTGACTGAATGAAAGGAGCTGGCATCTCACTCTCTTTGAATCTTCTTTATCATGCTAAGAGGAGCAGGAAAAAGCAAAAAATTTCAGAATTGCACCTTGCAATGCGGAGAAATTACTGTTTGTGCATTTACAATATTCATTGATTTTTGCCATTGAAAAACATCATGTTATTCATACACCAGAAATGTTTGAAGCTACTGACTGAATGAAAGGAGCTGGCATCTCACTCTCTTTGAATCTTCTTTATCATGCTAAGAGGAGCAGGAAAAAGCAAAAAATTTCAGAATTACACCTTGCAATGCGGAGAAATTACTGTTTGTGCATTTACAATATTCATTGATTTTTGCCTTTGAAAAACGTCCAGAAATGATTGAAGCTACTGACTGAATGAAAGGAGCTGGCATCTCACTCTCTTTGAATCTTCTTTATCATGCTAAGAGGAGCAGGAAAAAGCAAAAAATTTCAGAATTGCACCTTGCAATGCGGAGAAATTACTGTTTGTGCATTTACAATATTCATTGATTTTTGCCATTTAAAAACATCATGTTATTCATATACCAGAAATGTTTGAAGCTACTGACTGAATGAAAGGAGCTGGCATCTCACTCTCTTTGAATCTTCTTTATCATGCTAAGAGGAGCAGGAAAAAGCAAAAAATTTCAGAATTGCACCTTGCAATGCGGAGAAATTACTGTTTGTGCATTTACAATATTCATTGATTTTTGCCATTGAAAAACATCATGTTATTCATATACCAGAAATGATTGAAGCTACTGACTGAATGAAAGGAGCTGGCATCTCACTCTCTTTGAATCTTCTTTATCATGCTAAGAGGCGCAGGAAAAAGCAAAAAATTTCAGAATTGCACCTTGCAAAGCGGAGAAATTACTGTTTGTGCATTTACAATATTCATTGATTTTTGCCATTGAAAAACATCATGTTATTCATATACCAGAAATGATTGAAGCTACTGACTGAATGAAAGGAGCTGGTATATCACTCTCTTTGAATCTTCTTTATCATGCTAAGAGGAGCAGGAAAAAGCAAAAAATTTCAGAATTGCACCTTGCAATGCGGAGAAATTACTGTTTGTGCATTTACAATATTCATTGATTTTTGCCATTGAAAAACGTCCAGAAATGATTGAAGCTACTGACTGAAAGAAAGGAGCTGGCATCTCACTCTCTTTGAATCTTCTTTATCATGCTAAGAGGAGCAGGAAAAAGCAAAAAATTTCAGAATTGCACCTTGCAATGCGGAGAAATTACTGTTTGTGCATTTACAATATTCATTGATTTTTGCCATTGAAAAACATCATGTTATTCATACACCAGAAATGTTTGAAGCTACTGACTGAATGAAAGGAGCTGGCATCTCACTCTCTTTGAATCTTCTTTATCATGCTAAGAGGAGCAGGAAAAAGCAAAAAATTTCAGAATTACACCTTGCAATGCGGAGAAATTACTGTTTGTGCATTTACAATATTCATTGATTTTTGCCATTGAAAAACGTCCAGAAATGATTGAAGCTACTGACTGAATGAAAGGAGCTGGCATCTCACTCTCTTTGAATCTTCTTTATCATGCTAAGAGGAGCAGGAAAAAGCAAAAAATTTCAGAATTGCACCTTGCAATGCGGAGAAATTACTGTTTGTGCATTTACAATATTCATTGATTTTTGCCATTGAAAAACATCATGTTATTCATATATAAGAAATGTTTGAAGCTACTGACTGAATGAAAGGAGCTGGCATCTCACTCTCTTTGAATCTTCTTTATCATGCTAAGAGGAGCAGGAAAAAGCAAAAAATTTCAGAATTGCACCTTGCAATGCGGAGAAATTACTGTTTGTGCATTTACAATATTCATTGATTTTTGCCATTGAAAAACGTCCAGAAATGATTGAAGCTACTGACTGAATGAAAGGAGCTGGCATCTCACTCTCTTTGAATCTTCTTTATCATGCTAAGAGGAGCAGGAAAAAGCAAAAAATTTCAGAATTGCATCTTGCAATGCGGAGAAATTACTGTTTGTGCATTTACAATATTCATTGATTTTTGCCATTGAAAAACGTCCAGAAATGATTAAAGCTACTGACTGAATGAAAGGAGCAGGCATCTCACTCTCTTTGAATCTTCTTTACCATGCTAAGAGGAGCAGGAAAAAGCAAAAAATTTCAGAATTGCACCTTGCAATGCGGAGAAATTACTGTTTGGGCATTTACAATATTCATTGATTTTTACCATTGAAAAACATCATGTTATTCATATACCAGAAATGATTGAAGCTACTGACTGAATGAAAGGAGCTGGCATCTCACTCTCTTTGAATCTTCTTTATCATGCTAAGAGGAGCAGGAAAAAGCAAAAAATTTCAGAATTGCACCTTGCAATGCGGAGAAATTACTGTTTGTGCATTTACAATATTCATTGATTTTTGCCATTGAAAAACGTCCAGAAATGATTGAAGCTACTGACTGAAAGAAAGAAGCTGGCATCTCACTCTCTTTGAATCTTCTTTATCATGCTAAGAGGAGCAGGAAAAAGCAAAAAATTTCAGAATTGCACCTTGCAATGCGGAGAAATTACTGTTTGTGCATTTACAATATTCATTGATTTTTGCCATTGAAAAACATCATGTTATTCATACACCAGAAATGTTTGAAGCTACTGACTGAATGAAAGGAGCTGGCATCTCACTCTTTTTGAATCTTCTTTATCATGCTAAGAGGAGCAGGAAAAAGCAAAAAATTTCAGAATTACACCTTGCAATGCGGAGAAATTACTGTTTGTGCATTTACAATATTCATTGATTTTTGCCATTGAAAAACGTCCAGAAATGATTGAAGCTACTGACTGAATGAAAGGAGCTGGCATCTCACTCTCTTTGAATGTTCTTTATCATGCTAAGAGGAGCAGGAAAAAGCAAAATATTTCAGAATTGCACCTTGCAATGCGGAGAAATTACTGGTTGTGCATTTACAATATTCATTGATTTTTGCCATTGAAAAACATCATGTTATTCATATACCAGAAATGTTTGAAGCTACTGACTGAATGAAAGGAGCTGGCATCTCACTCTCTTTGAATTTTCTTTATCATGCTAAGAGGAGCAGGAAAAAGCAAAAAATTTCAGAATTGCACCTTGCAATGCGGAGAAATTACTGTTTGTGCATTTACAATATTCATTGATTTTTGCCATTGAAAAACGTCCAGAAATGATTGAAGCTACTGACTGAATGAAAGGAGCTGGCATCTCACTCTCTTTGAATCTTCTTTATCATGCTAACAGGAGCAGGAAAAAGCAAAAAATTTCAGAATTGCATCTTGCAATGCGGAGAAATTACTGTTTGTGCATTTACAATATTCATTGACTTTTGCCATTGAAAAACGTCCAGAAATGATTGAAGCTACTGACTGAATGAAAGGAGCTGGCATCTCACTCTCTTTGAATCTTCTTTATCATGCTAAGAGGAGCAGGAAAAAGCAAAAAATTTCAGAATTGCACCTTGCAATGCGGAGAAATTACTGTTTGTGCATTTACAATATTCATTGATTTTTGCCATTGAAAAACGTCCAGAAATGATTGAAGCTACTGACTGAATGAAAGGAGCTGGCATCTCACTCTCTTTGAATCTTCTTTACCATGCTAAGAGGAGCAGGAAAAAGCAAAAAATTTCAGAATTGCACCTTGCAATGCGGAGAAATTACTGTTTGTGCATTTACAATATTCATTGATTTTTGCCATTGAAAAACATCATGTTATTCATATACCAGAAATGTTTGAAGCTACTGACTGAATGAAAGGAGCTGGCATCTCACTCTCTTTGAATCTTCTTTATCATGCTAAGAGGAGCAGGAAAAAGCAAAAAATTTCAGAATTGCACCTTGCAATGCGGAGAAATTACTGTTTGTGCATTTACAATATTCATTGATTTTTGCCATTGAAAAACATGTTATTCATATACCAGAAATGTTTGAAGCTACTGACTGAATGAAAGGAGCTGGCATCTCACTCTCTTTGAATCTTCTTTATCATGCTAAGAGGAGCAGGAAAAAGCAAAAAATTTCAGAATTGCACCTTGCAATGCGGAGAAATTACTGTTTGTGCATTTACAATATTCATTGATTTTTGCCATTGAAAAACATCATGTTATTCATATACCAGATATGTTTGAAGCTACTGACTGAATGAAAGGAGCTGGCATCTCACTCTCTTTGAATCTTCTTTATCATGCTAAGAGGAGCAGGAAAAAGCAAAAAATTTCAGAATTGCACCTTGCAATGCGGAGAAATTACTGTTTGTGCATTTACAATATTCATTGATTTTTGCCATTGAAAAACGTCCAGAAATGATTGAAGCTACTGACTGAATGAAAGGAGCTGGCATCTCACTCTCTTTGAATCTTCTTTATCATGCTAAGAGGAGCAGGAAAAAGCAAAAAATTTCAGAATTGCATCTTGCAATGCGGAGAAATTACTGTTTGTGCATTTACAATATTCATTGATTTTTGCCATTGAAAAACGTCCAGAAATGATTGAAGCTACTGACTGAATGAAAGGAGCTGGCATCTCAGTCTCTTTGAATCTTCTTTATCATGCTAAGAGGAGCAGGAAAAAGCAAAAAATTTCAGAATTGCACCTTGCAATGTGGAGAAATTACTGTTTGTGCATTTACAATATTCATTGATTTTTGCCATTGAAAAACGTCCAGAAATGATTGAAGCTACTGACTGAATGAAAGGAGCTGGCATCTCACTCTCTTTGAATCTTCTTTATCATGCTAAGAGGAGCAGGAGAAAGCAAAAAATTTCAGAATTGCACCTTGCAATGCGGAGAAATTACTGTTTGTGCATTTACAATATTCATTGATTTTTGCCATTGAAAAACATCATGTTATTCATATACCAGAAATGTTTGAAGCTACTGACTGAATGAAAGGAGCTGGCTTCTCACTCTCTTTGAATCTTCTTTATCATGCTAAGAGGAGCAGGAAAAAGCAAAAAATTTCAGAATTGCACCTTGCAATGCGGAGAAATTACTGTTTGTGCATTTACAATATTCATTGATTTTTGCCATTGAAAAACGTCCAGAAATGATTGAAGCTACTGACTGAATGAAAGGAGATGGCATCTCACTCTCTTTGAATCTTCTTTATCATGCTAAGAGGAGCAGGAAAAAGCAAAAAATTTCAGAATTGCACCTTGCAATGCGGAGAAATTACTGTTTGTGCATTTACAATATTCATTGATTTTTGCCATTGAAAAACGTCCAGAAATGATTGAAGCTACTGACTGAATGAAAGGAGCTGGCATCTCACTCTTTGAATCTTCTTTATCATGCTAAGAGGAGCAGGAAAAAGCAAAAAATTTCAGAATTGCACCTTGCAATGCGGAGAAATTACTGTTTGTGCATTTACAATATTCATTGATTTTTGCCATTGAAAAACATCATGTTATTCATATACCAGAAATGACTGAAGCTACTGACTAAATGAAAGGAGCTGGCATCTCACTCTCTTTGAATCTTCTTTATCATGCTAAGAGGAGCAGGAAAAAGCAAAAAATTTCAGAATTGCACCTTGCAATGCGGAGAAATTACTGTTTGTGCATTTACAATATTCATTGATTTTTGCCATTGAAAAACGTCCAGAAATGATTGAAGCTACTGACTGAATGAAAGGAGCTGGCATCTCACTCTCTTTGAATCTTATCATGCTAAGAGGAGCAGGAAAAAGCAAAAAATTTCAGAATTGCACCTTGCAATGCGGAGAAATTACTGTTTGTGCATTTACAATATTCATTGATTTTTGCCATTGAAAAACATCGTTATTCATATACCAGAAATGTTTGAAGCTACTGACTGAATGAAAGGAGCAGGCATCTCACTCTCTTTGAATCTTCTTTATCATGCTAAGAGGAGCAGGAAAAAGCAAAAAATTTCAGAATTGCAGCTTGCAATGCGTAGAAATTACTGTTTGTGCATTTACAATATTCATTGATTTTTGCCATTGAAAAACGTCCAGAAATGATTGAAGCTACTGACTGAATGAAAGGAGCTGGCATCTCACTCTCTTTGAATCTTCTTTATCATGCTAAGAGGAGCAGGAAAAAGCAAAAAATTTCAGAATTGCACCTTGCAATGCGTAGAAATTACTGTTTGTGCATTTACAATATTCATTGATTTTTGCCATTGAAAAATGTCCAGAAATGATTGAACCTACTGACTGAATTAAAGGAGCTGGCATCTCACTCTCTTTGAATCTTCTTTATCATGCTAAGAGGAGCAGGAAAAAGCAAAAAATTTCAGAATAGCACCTTGCAATGCGGAGAAATTACTGTTTGTGCATTTACAATATTCATTGATTTTTGCCATTGAAAAACATCATGTTATTCATATACCAGAAATGTTTGAAGCTACTGACTGAATGAAAGGAGCTGGCATCTCACTCTCTTTGAAACTTCTTTATCATGCTAAGAGGAGCAGGAAAAAGCAAAAAATTTCAGAATTGCACCTTGCAATGGGGAGAAATTACTGTTTGTGCATTTACAATATTCATTGATTTTTGCCATTGAAAAATGTCCAGAAATGATTGAAGCTACTGACTGAATGAAAGGAGCTGGCATCTCACTCTCTTTGAATCTTCTTTATCATGCTAAGAGGAGCAGGAAAAAGCAAAAAATTTCAGAATTGCACCTTGCAATGCGGAGAAATTACTGTTTGTGCATTTACAATATTCATTGACTTTTGCCATTGAAAAACTTGTTATTCATATACCAGAAATGTTTGAAGCTACTGACTGAATGAAAGGAGCTGGCATCTCACTCTCTTTGAATCTTCTTTATCATGCTAAGAGGAGCAGGAAAAAGCAAAAAATTTCAGAATTGCACCTTGCAATGCGGAGAAATTACTGTTTGTGCATTTACAATATTCATTGATTTTTGCCATTGAAAAACCATGTTATTCATATACCAGAAATGTTTGAAGCTACTGACTGAATGAAAGGAGCTGGCATCTCACTCTCTTTGAATCTTCTTTATCATGCTAAGAGGAGCAGGAAAAAGCAAAAAATTTCAGAATTGCACCTTGCAATGCGGAGAAATTACTGATTGTGCATTTACAATATTCATTGATTTTTGCCATTGAAAAACGTCCAGAAATGATTGAAGCTACTGACTGAATGAAAGGAGCTGGCATCTCACTCTCTTTGAATCTTCTTTATCATGCTAAGAGGAGCAGGAAAAAGCAAAAAATTTCAGAATTGCACCTTGCAATGTGGAGAAATTACTGTTTGTGCATTTACAATATTCATTGATTTTTGCCATTGAAAAACGTCCAGAAATGATTGAAGCTACTGACTGAATGAAAGGAGCTGGCATCTCACTCTCTTTGAATCTTCTTTATCATGCTAAGAGGAGCAGGAAAAAGCAAAAAATTTCAGAATTGCATCTTGCAATGCGGAGAAATTACTGTTTGTGCATTTACAATATTCATTGATTTTTGCCATTGAAAAACGTCCAGAAATGATTGAAGCTACTGACTGAATGAAAGGAGCTGGCATCTCACTCTCTTTGAATCTTCTTTATCATGCTAAGAGGAGCAGGAAAAAGCAAAAAATTTCAGAATTGCACCTTGCAATGCGGAGAAATTACTGTTTGTGCATTTACAATATTCATTGATTTTTGCCATTGAAAAACGTCCAGAAATGATTGAAGCTACTGACTGAATGAAAGGAGCTGGCATCTCTCTTTGAATCTTCTTTATCATGCTAAGAGGAGCAGGAAAAAGCAAAAAATTTCAGAATTGCACCTTGCAATGCGGAGAAATTACTGTTTGTGCATTTACAATATTCATTGATTTTTGCCATTGAAAAACGTCCAGAAATGATTGAAGCTACTGACTGAATGAAAGGAGCTGGCATCTCACTCTCTTTGAATTTTCTTTACCATGCTAAGAGGAGCAGGAAAAAGCAAAAAATTTCAGAATTTCACCTTGCAATGCGGAGAAATTACTGTTTGTGCATTTACAATATTCATTGATTTTTGCCATTGAAAACATCATGTTATTCATATACCAGAAATGTTTGAAGCTACTAACTGAATGAAAGGAGCTGGCATCTCACTCTCTTTGAATCTTCTTTATCATGCTAAGAGGAGCAGGAAAAAGCAAAAAATTTCAGAATTGCACCTTGCAATGCGGAGAAATTACTGTTTGTGCATTTACAATATTCATTGATTTTTGCCATTGAAAAACATCCAGAAATGATTGAAGCTACTGACTGAAAGAAAGGAGCTGGCATCTCACTCTCTTTGAATCTTCTTTATCATGCTAAGAGGAGCAGGAAAAAGCAAAAAATTTCAGAATTGCACCTTGCAATGCGGAGAAATTACTGTTTGTGCATTTACAATATTCATTGATTTTTGCCATTGAAAAACATCATGTTATTCATACACCAGAAATGTTTGAAGCTACTGACTGAATGAAAGGAGCTGGCATCTCACTCTCTTTGAATCTTCTTTATCATGCTAAGAGGAGCAGGAAAAAGCAAAAAATTTCAGAATTACACCTTGCAATGCGGAGAAATTACTGTTTGTGCATTTACAATATTCATTGATTTTTGCCTTTGAAAAACGTCCAGAAATGATTGAAGCTACTGACTGAATGAAAGGAGCTGGCATCTCACTCTCTTTGAATCTTCTTTATCATGCTAAGAGGAGCAGGAAAAAGCAAAAAATTTCAGAATTGCACCTTGCAATGCGGAGAAATTACTGTTTGTGCATTTACAATATTCATTGATTTTTGCCATTTAAAAACATCATGTTATTCATATACCAGAAATGTTTGAAGCTACTGACTGAATGAAAGGAGCTGGCATCTCACTCTCTTTGAATCTTCTTTATCATGCTAAGAGGAGCAGGAAAAAGCAAAAAATTTCAGAATTGCACCTTGCAATGCGGAGAAATTACTGTTTGTGCATTTACAATATTCATTGATTTTTGCCATTGAAAAACATCATGTTATTCATATACCAGAAATGATTGAAGCTACTGACTGAATGAAAGGAGCTGGCATCTCACTCTCTTTGAATCTTCTTTATCATGCTAAGAGGAGCAGGAAAAAGCAAAAAATTTCAGAATTGCACCTTGCAATGCGGAGAAATTACTGTTTGTGCATTTACAATATTCATTGATTTTTGCCATTGAAAAACATCATGTTATTCATATACCAGAAATGATTGAAGCTACTGACTGAATGAAAGGAGCTGGTATATCACTCTCTTTGAATCTTCTTTATCATGCTAAGAGGAGCAGGAAAAAGCAAAAAATTTCAGAATTGCACCTTGCAATGCGGAGAAATTACTGTTTGTGCATTTACAATATTCATTGATTTTTGCCATTGAAAAACGTCCAGAAATGATTGAAGCTACTGACTGAAAGAAAGGAGCTGGCATCTCACTCTCTTTGAATCTTCTTTATCATGCTAAGAGGAGCAGGAAAAAGCAAAAAATTTCAGAATTGCACCTTGCAATGCGGAGAAATTACTGTTTGTGCATTTACAATATTCATTGATTTTTGCCATTGAAAAACATCATGTTATTCATACACCAGAAATGTTTGAAGCTACTGACTGAATGAAAGGAGCTGGCATCTCACTCTCTTTGAATCTTCTTTATCATGCTAAGAGGAGCAGGAAAAAGCAAAAAATTTCAGAATTGCACCTTGCAATGCGGAGAAATTACTGTTTGTGCATTTACAATATTCATTGATTTTTGCCATTGAAAAACGTCCAGAAATGATTGAAGCTACTGACTGAAAGAAAGGAGCTGGCATCTCACTCTCTTTGAATCTTCTTTATCATGCTAAGAGGAGCAGGAAAAAGCAAAAAATTTCAGAATTGCACCTTGCAATGCGGAGAAATTACTGTTTGTGCATTTACAATATTCATTGATTTTTGCCATTGAAAAACATCATGTTATTCATACACCAGAAATGTTTGAAGCTACTGACTGAATGAAAGGAGCTGGCATCTCACTCTCTTTGAATCTTCTTTATCATGCTAAGAGGAGCAGGAAAAAGCAAAAAATTTCAGAATTACACCTTGCAATGCGGAGAAATTACTGTTTGTGCATTTACAATATTCATTGATTTTTGCCATTGAAAAACGTCCAGAAATGATTGAAGCTACTGACTGAATGAAAGGAGCTGGCATCTCACTCTCTTTGAATCTTCTTTATCATGCTAAGAGGAGCAGGAAAAAGCAAAAAATTTCAGAATTGCACCTTGCAATGCGGAGAAATTACTGTTTGTGCATTTACAATATTCATTGATTTTTGCCATTGAAAAACATCATGTTATTCATATATAAGAAATGTTTGAAGCTACTGACTGAATGAAAGGAGCTGGCATCTCACTCTCTTTGAATCTTCTTTATCATGCTAAGAGGAGCAGGAAAAAGCAAAAAATTTCAGAATTGCACCTTGCAATGCGGAGAAATTACTGTTTGTGCATTTACAATATTCATTGATTTTTGCCATTGAAAAACGTCCAGAAATGATTGAAGCTACTGACTGAATGAAAGGAGCTGGCATCTCACTCTCTTTGAATCTTCTTTATCATGCTAAGAGGAGCAGGAAAAAGCAAAAAATTTCAGAATTGCATCTTGCAATGCGGAGAAATTACTGTTTGTGCATTTACAATATTCATTGATTTTTGCCATTGAAAAACGTCCAGAAATGATTGAAGCTACTGACTGAATGAAAGGAGCTGGCATCTCACTCTCTTTGAATCTTCTTTACCATGCTAAGAGGAGCAGGAAAAAGCAAAAAATTTCAGAATTGCACCTTGCAATGCGGAGAAATTACTGTTTGTGCATTTACAATATTCATTGATTTTTGCCATAGAAAAACATCATGTTATTCATATACCAGAAATGATTGAAGCTACTGACTGAATGAAAGGAGCTGGCATCTCACTCTCTTTGAATCTTCTTTATCATGCTAAGAGGAGCAGGAAAAAGCAAAAAATTTCAGAATTGCACCTTGCAATGCGGAGAAATTACTGTTTGTGCATTTACAATATTCATTGATTTTTACCATTGAAAAACATCATGTTATTCATATACCAGAAATGATTGAAGCTACTGACTGAATGAAAGGAGCTGGCATCTCACTCTCTTTGAATCTTCTTTATCATGCTAAGAGGAGCAGGAAAAAGCAAAAAATTTCAGAATTGCACCTTGCAATGCGGAGAAATTACTGTTTGTGCATTTACAATATTCATTGATTTTTGCCATTGAAAAACGTCCAGAAATGATTGAAGCTACTGACTGAAAGAAAGAAGCTGGCATCTCACTCTCTTTGAATCTTCTTTATCATGCTAAGAGGAGCAGGAAAAAGCAAAAAATTTCAGAATTGCACCTTGCAATGCGGAGAAATTACTGTTTGTGCATTTACAATATTCATTGATTTTTGCCATTGAAAAACATCATGTTATTCATACACCAGAAATGTTTGAAGCTACTGACTGAATGAAAGGAGCTGGCATCTCACTCTCTTTGAATCTTCTTTATCATGCTAAGAGGAGCAGGAAAAAGCAAAAAATTTCAGAATTACACCTTGCAATGCGGAGAAATTACTGTTTGTGCATTTACAATATTCATTGATTTTTGCCATTGAAAAACGTCCAGAAATGATTGAAGCTACTGACTGAATGAAAGGAGCTGGCATCTCACTCTCTTTGAATGTTCTTTATCATGCTAAGAGGAGCAGGAAAAAGCAAAATATTTCAGAATTGCACCTTGCAATGCGGAGAAATTACTGGTTGTGCATTTACAATATTCATTGATTTTTGCCATTGAAAAACATCATGTTATTCATATACCAGAAATGTTTGAAGCTACTGACTGAATGAAAGGAGCTGGCATCTCACTCTCTTTGAATTTTCTTTATCATGCTAAGAGGAGCAGGAAAAAGCAAAAAATTTCAGAATTGCACCTTGCAATGCGGAGAAATTACTGTTTGTGCATTTACAATATTCATTGATTTTTGCCATTGAAAAACGTCCAGAAATGATTGAAGCTACTGACTGAATGAAAGGAGCTGGCATCTCACTCTCTTTGAATATTCTTTATCATGCTAACAGGAGCAGGAAAAAGCAAAAAATTTCAGAATTGCATCTTGCAATGCGGAGAAATTACTGTTTGTGCATTTACAATATTCATTGACTTTTGCCATTGAAAAACGTCCAGAAATGATTGAAGCTACTGACTGAATGAAAGGAGCTGGCATCTCACTCTCTTTGAATCTTCTTTATCATGCTAAGAGGAGCAGGAAAAAGCAAAAAATTTCAGAATTGCACCTTGCAATGCGGAGAAATTACTGTTTGTGCATTTACAATATTCATTGATTTTTGCCATTGAAAAACGTCCAGAAATGATTGAAGCTACTGACTGAATGAAAGGAGCTGGCATCTCACTCTCTTTGAATCTTCTTTACCATGCTAAGAGGAGCAGGAAAAAGCAAAAAATTTCAGAATTGCACCTTGCAATGCGGAGAAATTACTGTTTGTGCATTTACAATATTCATTGATTTTTGCCATTGAAAAACATCATGTTATTCATATACCAGAAATGTTTGAAGCTACTGACTGAATGAAAGGAGCTGGCATCTCACTCTCTTTGAATCTTCTTTATCATGCTAAGAGGAGCAGGAAAAAGCAAAAAATTTCAGAATTGCACCTTGCAATGCGGAGAAATTACTGTTTGTGCATTTACAATATTCATTGATTTTTGCCATTGAAAAACATGTTATTCATATACCAGAAATGTTTGAAGCTACTGACTGAATGAAAGGAGCTGGCATCTCACTCTCTTTGAATCTTCTTTATCATGCTAAGAGGAGCAGGAAAAAGCAAAAAATTTCAGAATTGCACCTTGCAATGCGGAGAAATTACTGTTTGTGCATTTACAATATTCATTGATTTTTGCCATTGAAAAACATCATGTTATTCATATACCAGAAATGTTTGAAGCTACTGACTGAATGAAAGGAGCTGGCATCTCACTCTCTTTGAATCTTCTTTATCATGCTAAGAGGAGCAGGAAAAAGCAAAAAATTTCAGAATTGCACCTTGCAATGCGGAGAAATTACTGTTTGTGCATTTACAATATTCATTGATTTTTGCCATTGAAAAACGTCCAGAAATGATTGAAGCTACTGACTGAATGAAAGGAGCTGGCATCTCACTCTCTTTGAATCTTCTTTATCATGCTAAGAGGAGCAGGAAAAAGCAAAAAATTTCAGAATTGCATCTTGCAATGCGGAGAAATTACTGTTTGTGCATTTACAATATTCATTGATTTTTGCCATTGAAAAACGTCCAGAAATGATTGAAGCTACTGACTGAATGAAAGGAGCTGGCATCTCAGTCTCTTTGAATCTTCTTTATCATGCTAAGAGGAGCAGGAAAAAGCAAAAAATTTCAGAATTGCACCTTGCAATGTGGAGAAATTACTGTTTGTGCATTTACAATATTCATTGATTTTTGCCATTGAAAAACGTCCAGAAATGATTGAAGCTACTGACTGAATGAAAGGAGCTGGCATCTCACTCTCTTTGAATCTTCTTTATCATGCTAAGAGGAGCAGGAAAAAGCAAAAAATTTCAGAATTGCACCTTGCAATGCGGAGAAATTACTGTTTGTGCATTTACAATATTCATTGATTTTTGCCATTGAAAAACATCATGTTATTCATATACCAGAAATGTTTGAAGCTACTGACTGAATGAAAGGAGCTGGCATCTCACTCTCTTTGAATCTTCTTTATCATGCTAAGAGGAGCAGGAAAAAGCAAAAAATTTCAGAATTGCACCTTGCAATGCGGAGAAATTACTGTTTGTGCATTTACAATATTCATTGATTTTTGCCATTGAAAAACGTCCAGAAATGATTGAAGCTACTGACTGAATGAAAGGAGCTGGCATCTCACTCTCTTTGAATCTTCTTTATCATGCTAAGAGGAGCAGGAAAAAGCAAAAAATTTCAGAATTGCACCTTGCAATGCGGAGAAATTACTGTTTGTGCATTTACAATATTCATTGATTTTTGCCATTGAAAAACGTCCAGAAATGATTGAAGCTACTGACTGAATGAAAGGAGCTGGCATCTCACTCTCTTTGAATCTTCTTTATCATGCTAAGAGGAGCAGGAGAAAGCAAAAAATTTCAGAATTGCACCTTGCAATGCGGAGAAATTACTGTTTGTGCATTTACAATATTCATTGATTTTTGCCATTGAAAAACATCATGTTATTCATATACCAGAAATGTTTGAAGCTACTGACTGAATGAAAGGAGCTGGCTTCTCACTCTCTTTGAATCTTCTTTATCATGCTAAGAGGAGCAGGAAAAAGCAAAAAATTTCAGAATTGCACCTTGCAATGCGGAGAAATTACTGTTTGTGCATTTACAATATTCATTGATTTTTGCCATTGAAAAACGTCCAGAAATGATTGAAGCTACTGACTGAATGAAAGGAGATGGCATCTCACTCTCTTTGAATCTTCTTTATCATGCTAAGAGGAGCAGGAAAAAGCAAAAAATTTCAGAATTGCACCTTGCAATGCGGAGAAATTACTGTTTGTGCATTTACAATATTCATTGATTTTTGCCATTGAAAAACGTCCAGAAATGATTGAAGCTACTGACTGAATGAAAGGAGCTGGCATCTCACTCTTTGAATCTTCTTTATCATGCTAAGAGGAGCAGGAAAAAGCAAAAAATTTCAGAATTGCACCTTGCAATGCGGAGAAATTACTGTTTGTGCATTTACAATATTCATTGATTTTTGCCATTGAAAAACATCATGTTATTCATATACCAGAAATGACTGAAGCTACTGACTAAATGAAAGGAGCTGGCATCTCACTCTCTTTGAATCTTCTTTATCATGCTAAGAGGAGCAGGAAAAAGCAAAAAATTTCAGAATTGCTCCTTGCAATGCGGAGAAATTACTGTTTGTGCATTTACAATATTCATTGATTTTTGCCATTGAAAAACGTCCAGAAATGATTGAAGCTACTGACTGAATGAAAGGAGCTGGCATCTCACTCTCTTTGAATCTTATCATGCTAAGAGGAGCAGGAAAAAGCAAAAAATTTCAGAATTGCACCTTGCAATGCGGAGAAATTACTGTTTGTGCATTTACAATATTCATTGATTTTTGCCATTGAAAAACATCGTTATTCATATACCAGAAATGTTTGAAGCTACTGACTGAATGAAAGGAGCAGGCATCTCACTCTCTTTGAATCTTCTTTATCATGCTAAGAGGAGCAGGAAAAAGCAAAAAATTTCAGAATTGCACCTTGCAATGCGGAGAAATTACTGTTTGTGCATTTACAATATTCATTGATTTTTGCCATTGAAAAACGTCCAGAAATGATTGAAGCTACTGACTGAATGAAAGGAGCTGGCATCTCACTCTCTTTGAATCTTCTTTATCATGCTAAGAGGAGCAGGAAAAAGCAAAAAATTTCAGAATTGCACCTTGCAATGCGTAGAAATTACTGTTTGTGCATTTACAATATTCATTGATTTTTGCCATTGAAAAATGTCCAGAAATGATTGAACCTACTGACTGAATTAAAGGAGCTGGCATCCACTCTCTTTGAATCTTCTTTATCATGCTAAGAGGAGCAGGAAAAAGCAAAAAATTTCAGAATAGCACCTTGCAATGCGGAGAAATTACTGTTTGTGCATTTACAATATTCATTGATTTTTGCCATTGAAAAACATCATGTTATTCATATACCAGAAATGTTTGAAGCTACTGACTGAATGAAAGGAGCTGGCATCTCACTCTCTTTGAAACTTCTTTATCATGCTAAGAGGAGCAGGAAAAAGCAAAAAATTTCAGAATTGCACCTTGCAATGGGGAGAAATTACTGTTTGTGCATTTACAATATTCATTGATTTTTGCCATTGAAAAATGTCCAGAAATGATTGAAGCTACTGACTGAATGAAAGGAGCTGGCATCTCACTCTCTTTGAATCTTCTTTATCATGCTAAGAGGAGCAGGAAAAAGCAAAAAATTTCAGAATTGCACCTTGCAATGCGGAGAAATTACTGTTTGTGCATTTACAATATTCATTGACTTTTGCCATTGAAAAACTTGTTATTCATATACCAGAAATGTTTGAAGCTACTGACTGAATGAAAGGAGCTGGCATCTCACTCTCTTTGAATCTTCTTTATCATGCTAAGAGGAGCAGGAAAAAGCAAAAAATTTCAGAATTGCACCTTGCAATGCGAAGAAATTACTGTTTGTGCATTTACAATATTCATTGATTTTTGCCATTGAAAAACCATGTTATTCATATACCAGAAATGTTTGAAGCTACTGACTGAATGAAAGGAGCTGGCATCTCACTCTCTTTGAATCTTCTTTATCATGCTAAGAGGAGCAGGAAAAAGCAAAAAATTTCAGAATTGCACCTTGCAATGCGGAGAAATTACTGATTGTGCATTTACAATATTCATTGATTTTTGCCATTGAAAAACGTCCAGAAATGATTGAAGCTACTGACTGAATGAAAGGAGCTGGCATCTCACTCTCTTTGAATCTTCTTTATCATGCTAAGAGGAGCAGGAAAAAGCAAAAAATTTCAGAATTGCACCTTGCAATGTGGAGAAATTACTGTTTGTGCATTTACAATATTCATTGATTTTTGCCATTGAAAAACGTCCAGAAATGATTGAAGCTACTGACTGAATGAAAGGAGCTGGCATCTCACTCTCTTTGAATCTTCTTTATCATGCTAAGAGGAGCAGGAAAAAGCAAAAAATTTCAGAATTGCATCTTGCAATGCGGAGAAATTACTGTTTGTGCATTTACAATATTCATTGATTTTTGCCATTGAAAAACGTCCAGAAATGATTGAAGCTACTGACTGAATGAAAGGAGCTGGCATCTCACTCTCTTTGAATCTTCTTTATCATGCTAAGAGGAGCAGGAAAAAGCAAAAAATTTCAGAATTGCACCTTGCAATGCGGAGAAATTACTGTTTGTGCATTTACAATATTCATTGATTTTTGCCATTGAAAAACGTCCAGAAATGATTGAAGCTACTGACTGAATGAAAGGAGCTGGCATCTCTCTTTGAATCTTCTTTATCATGCTAAGAGGAGCAGGAAAAAGCAAAAAATTTCAGAATTGCACCTTGCAATGCGGAGAAATTACTGTTTGTGCATTTACAATATTCATTGATTTTTGCCATTGAAAAACGTCCAGAAATGATTGAAGCTACTGACTGAATGAAAGGAGCTGGCATCTCACTCTCTTTGAATGTTCTTTACCATGCTAAGAGGAGCAGGAAAAAGCAAAAAATTTCAGAATTTCACCTTGCAATGCGGAGAAATTACTGTTTGTGCATTTACAATATTCATTGATTTTTGCCATTGAAAACATCATGTTATTCATATACCAGAAATGTTTGAAGCTACTAACTGAATGAAAGGAGCTGGCATCTCACTCTCTTTGAATCTTCTTTATCATGCTAAGAGGAGCAGGAAAAAGCAAAAAATTTCAGAATTGCACCTTGCAATGCGGAGAAATTACTGTTTGTGCATTTACAATATTCATTGATTTTTGCCATTGAAAAACGTCCAGAAATGATTGAAGCTACTGACTGAAAGAAAGGAGCTGGCATCTCACTCTCTTTGAATCTTCTTTATCATGCTAAGAGGAGCAGGAAAAAGCAAAAAATTTCAGAATTGCACCTTGCAATGCGGAGAAATTACTGTTTGTGCATTTACAATATTCATTGATTTTTGCCATTGAAAAACATCATGTTATTCATACACCAGAAATGTTTGAAGCTACTGACTGAATGAAAGGAGCTGGCATCTCACTCTCTTTGAATCTTCTTTATCATGCTAAGAGGAGCAGGAAAAAGCAAAAAATTTCAGAATTACACCTTGCAATGCGGAGAAATTACTGTTTGTGCATTTACAATATTCATTGATTTTTGCCTTTGAAAAACGTCCAGAAATGATTGAAGCTACTGACTGAATGAAAGGAGCTGGCATCTCACTCTCTTTGAATCTTCTTTATCATGCTAAGAGGAGCAGGAAAAAGCAAAAAATTTCAGAATTGCACCTTGCAATGCGGAGAAATTACTGTTTGTGCATTTACAATATTCATTGATTTTTGCCATTTAAAAACATCATGTTATTCATATACCAGAAATGTTTGAAGCTACTGACTGAATGAAAGGAGCTGGCATCTCACTCTCTTTGAATCTTCTTTATCATGCTAAGAGGAGCAGGAAAAAGCAAAAAATTTCAGAATTGCACCTTGCAATGCGGAGAAATTACTGTTTGTGCATTTACAATATTCATTGATTTTTGCCATTGAAAAACATCATGTTATTCATATACCAGAAATGATTGAAGCTACTGACTGAATGAAAGGAGCTGGTATATCACTCTCTTTGAATCTTCTTTATCATGCTAAGAGGAGCAGGAAAAAGCAAAAAATTTCAGAATTGCACCTTGCAATGCGGAGAAATTACTGTTTGTGCATTTACAATATTCATTGATTTTTGCCATTGAAAAACGTCCAGAAATGATTGAAGCTACTGACTGAAAGAAAGGAGCTGGCATCTCACTCTCTTTGAATCTTCTTTATCATGCTAAGAGGAGCAGGAAAAAGCAAAAAATTTCAGAATTGCACCTTGCAATGCGGAGAAATTACTGTTTGTGCATTTACAATATTCATTGATTTTTGCCATTGAAAAACATCATGTTATTCATACACCAGAAATGTTTGAAGCTACTGACTGAATGAAAGGAGCTGGCATCTCACTCTCTTTGAATCTTCTTTATCATGCTAAGAGGAGCAGGAAAAAGCAAAAAATTTCAGAATTACACCTTGCAATGCGGAGAAATTACTGTTTGTGCATTTACAATATTCATTGATTTTTGCCATTGAAAAACGTCCAGAAATGATTGAAGCTACTGACTGAATGAAAGGAGCTGGCATCTCACTCTCTTTGAATCTTCTTTATCATGCTAAGAGGAGCAGGAAAAAGCAAAAAATTTCAGAATTGCACCTTGCAATGCGGAGAAATTACTGTTTGTGCATTTACAATATTCATTGATTTTTGCCATTGAAAAACATCATGTTATTCATATACCAGAAATGTTTGAAGCTACTGACTGAATGAAAGGAGCTGGCATCTCACTCTCTTTGAATCTTCTTTATCATGCTAAGAGGAGCAGGAAAAAGCAAAAAATTTCAGAATTGCACCTTGCAATGCGGAGAAATTACTGTTTGTGCATTTACAATATTCATTGATTTTTGCCATTGAAAAACGTCCAGAAATGATTGAAGCTACTGACTGAATGAAAGGAGCTGGCATCTCACTCTCTTTGAATCTTCTTTATCATGCTAAGAGGAGCAGGAAAAAGCAAAAAATTTCAGAATTGCATCTTGCAATGCGGAGAAATTACTGTTTGTGCATTTACAATATTCATTGATTTTTGCCATTGAAAAACGTCCAGAAATGATTGAAGCTACTGACTGAATGAAAGGAGCTGGCATCTCACTCTCTTTGAATCTTCTTTACCATGCTAAGAGGAGCAGGAAAAAGCAAAAAATTTCAGAATTGCACCTTGCAATGCGGAGAAATTACTGTTTGTGCATTTACAATATTCATTGATTTTTGCCATTGAAAAACATCATGTTATTCATATACCAGAAATGATTGAAGCTACTGACTGAATGAAAGGAGCTGGCATCTCACTCTCTTTGAATCTTCTTTATCATGCTAAGAGGAGCAGGAAAAAGCAAAAAATTTCAGAATTGCACCTTGCAATGCGGAGAAATTACTGTTTGTGCATTTACAATATTCATTGATTTTTACCATTGAAAAACATCATGTTATTCATATACCAGAAATGATTGAAGCTACTGACTGAATGAAAGGAGCTGGCATCTCACTCTCTTTGAATCTTCTTTATCATGCTAAGAGGAGCAGGAAAAAGCAAAAAATTTCAGAATTGCACCTTGCAATGCGGAGAAATTACTGTTTGTGCATTTACAATATTCATTGATTTTTGCCATTGAAAAACGTCCAGAAATGATTGAAGCTACTGACTGAAAGAAAGAAGCTGGCATCTCACTCTCTTTGAATCTTCTTTATCATGCTAAGAGGAGCAGGAAAAAGCAAAAAATTTCAGAATTACACCTTGCAATGCGGAGAAATTACTGTTTGTGCATTTACAATATTCATTGATTTTTGCCATTGAAAAACGTCCAGAAATGATTGAAGCTACTGACTGAATGAAAGGAGCTGGCATCTCACTCTCTTTGAATGTTCTTTATCATGCTAAGAGGAGCAGGAAAAAGCAAAATATTTCAGAATTGCACCTTGCAATGCGGAGAAATTACTGGTTGTGCATTTACAATATTCATTGATTTTTGCCATTGAAAAACATCATGTTATTCATATACCAGAAATGTTTGAAGCTACTGACTGA
Source organism: Phyllobates terribilis (assembly GCF_046119375.1). Classification (NCBI taxonomy): domain Eukaryota; kingdom Metazoa; phylum Chordata; class Amphibia; order Anura; family Dendrobatidae; genus Phyllobates; species Phyllobates terribilis. Next base: position 1,259,407 of record NW_027362893.1, read on the forward strand.
ATGAAAGGAGCTGGCATCTCACTCTCTTTGAATTTTCTTTATCATGCTAAGAGGAGCAGGAAAAAGCAAAAAATTTCAGAATTGCACCTTGCAATGCGGAGAAATTACTGTTTGTGCATTTACAATATTCATTGATTTTTGCCATTGAAAAACGTCCAGAAATGATTGAAGCTACTGACTGAATGAAAGGAGCTGGCATCTCACTCTCTTTGAATCTTCTTTATCATGCTAACAGGAGCAGGAAAAAGCAAAAAATTTCAGAATTGCATCTTGCAATGCGGAGAAATTACTGTTTGTGCATTTACAATATTCATTGACTTTTGCCATTGAAAAACGTCCAGAAATGATTGAAGCTACTGACTGAATGAAAGGAGCTGGCATCTCACTCTCTTTGAATCTTCTTTATCATGCTAAGAGGAGCAGGAAAAAGCAAAAAATTTCAGAATTGCACCTTGCAATGCGGAGAAATTACTGTTTGTGCATTTACAATATTCATTGATTTTTGCCATTGAAAAACGTCCAGAAATGATTGAAGCTACTGACTGAATGAAAGGAGCTGGCATCTCACTCTCTTTGAATCTTCTTTACCATGCTAAGAGGAGCAGGAAAAAGCAAAAAATTTCAGAATTGCACCTTGCAATGCGGAGAAATTACTGTTTGTGCATTTACAATATTCATTGATTTTTGCCATTGAAAAACATCATGTTATTCATATACCAGAAATGTTTGAAGCTACTGACTGAATGAAAGGAGCTGGCATCTCACTCTCTTTGAATCATCTTTATCATGCTAAGTGGAGCAGGAAAAAGCAAAAAATTTCAGAATTGCACCTTGCAATGCGGAGAAATTACTGTTTGTGCATTTACAATATTCATTGATTTTTGCCATTGAAAAACATGTTATTCATATACCAGAAATGTTTGAAGCTACTGACTGAATGAAAGGAGCTGGCATCTCACTCTCTTTGAATCTTCTTTATCATGCTAAGAGGAGCAGGAAAAAGCAAAAAATTTCAGAATTGCACCTTGCAATGCGGAGAAATTACTGTTTGTGCATTTACAATATTCATTGATTTTTGCCATTGAAAAACATCATGTTATTCATATACCAGAAATGTTTGAAGCTACTGACTGAATGAAAGGAGCTGGCATCTCACTCTCTTTGAATCTTCTTTATCATGCTAAGAGGAGCAGGAAAAAGCAAAAAATTTCAGAATTGCACCTTGCAATGCGGAGAAATTACTGTTTGTGCATTTACAATATTCATTGATTTTTGCCATTGAAAAACGTCCAGAAATGATTGAAGCTACTGACTGAATGAAAGGAGCTGGCATCTCACTCTCTTTGAATCTTCTTTATCATGCTAAGAGGAGCAGGAAAAAGCAAAAAATTTCAGAATTGCATCTTGCAATGCGGAGAAATTACTGTTTGTGCATTTACAATATTCATTGATTTTTGCCATTGAAAAACGTCCAGAAATGATTGAAGCTACTGACTGAATGAAAGGAGCTGGCATCTCACTCTCTTTGAATCTTCTTTATCATGCTAAGAGGAGCAGGAAAAAGCAAAAAATTTCAGAATTGCACCTTGCAATGCGGAGAAATTACTGTTTGTGCATTTACAATATTCATTGATTTTTGCCATTGAAAAACGTCCAGAAATGATTGAAGCTACTGACTGAATGAAAGGAGATGGCATCTCACTCTCTTTGAATCTTCTTTATCATGCTAAGAGGAGCAGGAAAAAGCAAAAAATTTCAGAATTGCACCTTGCAATGCGGAGAAATTACTGTTTGTGCATTTACAATATTCATTGATTTTTGCCATTGAAAAACGTCCAGAAATGATTGAAGCTACTGACTGAATGAAAGGAGCTGGCATCTCACTCTTTGAATCTTCTTTATCATGCTAAGAGGAGCAGGAAAAAGCAAAAAATTTCAGAATTGCACCTTGCAATGCGGAGAAATTACTGTTTGTGCATTTACAATATTCATTGATTTTTGCCATTGAAAAACATCATGTTATTCATATACCAGAAATGACTGAAGCTACTGACTAAATGAAAGGAGCTGGCATCTCACTCTCTTTGAATCTTCTTTATCATGCTAAGAGGAGCAGGAAAAAGCAAAAAATTTCAGAATTGCACCTTGCAATGCGGAGAAATTACTGTTTGTGCATTTACAATATTCATTGATTTTTGCCATTGAAAAACGTCCAGAAATGATTGAAGCTACTGACTGAATGAAAGGAGCTGGCATCTCACTCTCTTTGAATCTTATCATGCTAAGAGGAGCAGGAAAAAGCAAAAAATTTCAGAATTGCACCTTGCAATGCGGAGAAATTACTGTTTGTGCATTTACAATATTCATTGATTTTTGCCATTGAAAAACATCGTTATTCATATACCAGAAATGTTTGAAGCTACTGACTGAATGAAAGGAGCAGGCATCTCACTCTCTTTGAATCTTCTTTATCATGCTAAGAGGAGCAGGAAAAAGCAAAAAATTTCAGAATTGCACCTTGCAATGCGGAGAAATTACTGTTTGTGCATTTACAATATTCATTGATTTTTGCCATTGAAAAACGTCCAGAAATGATTGAAGCTACTGACTGAATGAAAGGAGCTGGCATCTCACTCTCTTTGAATCTTCTTTATCATGCTAAGAGGAGCAGGAAAAAGCAAAAAATTTCAGAATTGCACCTTGCAATGCGGAGAAATTACTGTTTGTGCATTTACAATATTCATTGATTTTTGCCATTGAAAAACATCATGTTATTCATATACCAGAAATGTTTGAAGCTACTGACTGAATGAAAGGAGCTGGCATCTCACTCTCTATGAATCTTCTTTATCATGCTAAGAGGAGCAGGAAAAAGCAAAAAATTTCAGAATTGCACCTTGCAATGCGGAGAAATTACTGTTTGTGCATTTACAATATTCATTGATTTTTGCCATTGAAAAACGTCCAGAAATGATTGAAGCTACTGACTGAATGAAAGGAGCTGGCATCTCACTCTCTTTGAATCTTCTTTATCATGCTAAGAGGAGCAGGAAAAAGCAAAAAATTTCAGAATTGCATCTTGCAATGCGGAGAAATTACTGTTTGTGCATTTACAATATTCATTGATTTTTGCCATTGAAAAACGTCCAGAAATGATTGAAGCTACTGACTGAATGAAAGGAGCTGGCATCTCACTCTCTTTGAATCTTCTTTACCATGCTAAGAGGAGCAGGAAAAAGCAAAAAATTTCAGAATTGCACCTTGCAATGCGGAGAAATTACTGTTTGTGCATTTACAATATTCATTGATTTTTTGCCATTGAAAAACATCATGTTATTCATATACCAGAAATGATTGAAGCTACTGACTGAATGAAAGGAGCTGGCATCTCACTCTCTTTGAATCTTCTTTATCATGCTAAGAGGAGCAGGAAAAAGCAAAAAATTTCAGAATTGCACCTTGCAATGCGGAGAAATTACTGTTTGTGCATTTACAATATTCATTGATTTTTACCATTGAAAAACATCATGTTATTCATATACCAGAAATGATTGAAGCTACTGACTGAATGAAAGGAGCTGGCATCTCACTCTCTTTGAATCTTCTTTATCATGCTAAGAGGAGCAGGAAAAAGCAAAAAATTTCAGAATTGCACCTTGCAATGCGGAGAAATTACTGTTTGTGCATTTACAATATTCATTGATTTTTGCCATTGAAAAACGTCCAGAAATGATTGAAGCTACTGACTGAAAGAAAGAAGCTGGCATCTCACTCTCTTTGAATCTTCTTTATCATGCTAAGAGGAGCAGGAAAAAGCAAAAAATTTCCGAATTGCACCTTGCAATGCGGAGAAATTACTGTTTGTGCATTTACAATATTCATTGATTTTTGCCATTGAAAAACATCATGTTATTCATACACCAGAAATGTTTGAAGCTACTGACTGAATGAAAGGAGCTGGCATCTCACTCTCTTTGAATCTTCTTTATCATGCTAAGAGGAGCAGGAAAAAGCAAAAAATTTCAGAATTACACCTTGCAATGCGGAGAAATTACTGTTTGTGCATTTACAATATTCATTGATTTTTGCCATTGAAAAACGTCCAGAAATGATTGAAGCTACTGACTGAATGAAAGGAGCTGGCATCTCACTCTCTTTGAATGTTCTTTATCATGCTAAGAGGAGCAGGAAAAAGCAAAATATTTCAGAATTGCACCTTGCAATGCGGAGAAATTACTGGTTGTGCATTTACAATATTCATTGATTTTTGCCATTGAAAAACATCATGTTATTCATATACCAGAAATGTTTGAAGCTACTGACTGAATGAAAGGAGCTGGCATCTCACTCTCTTTGAATTTTCTTTATCATGCTAAGAGGAGCAGGAAAAAGCAAAAAATTTCAGAATTGCACCTTGCAATGCGGAGAAATTACTGTTTGTGCATTTACAATATTCATTGATTTTTGCCATTGAAAAACGTCCAGAAATGATTGAAGCTACTGACTGAATGAAAGGAGCTGGCATCTCACTCTCTTTGAATCTTCTTTATCATGCTAACAGGAGCAGGAAAAAGCAAAAAATTTCAGAATTGCATCTTGCAATGCGGAGAAATTACTGTTTGTGCATTTACAATATTCATTGACTTTTGCCATTGAAAAACGTCCAGAAATGATTGAAGCTACTGACTGAATGAAAGGAGCTGGCATCTCACTCTCTTTGAATCTTCTTTATCATGCTAAGAGGAGCAGGAAAAAGCAAAAAATTTCAGAATTGCACCTTGCAATGCGGAGAAATTACTGTTTGTGCATTTACAATATTCATTGATTTTTGCCATTGAAAAACATCATGTTATTCATATACCAGAAATGTTTGAAGCTACTGACTGAATGAAAGGAGCTGGCATCTCACTCTCTTTGAATCTTCTTTATCATGCTAAGAGGAGCAGGAAAAAGCAAAAAATTTCAGAATTGCACCTCGCAATGCGGAGAAATTACTGTTTGTGCATTTACAATATTCATTGATTTTTGCCATTGAAAAACATGTTATTCATATACCAGAAATGTTTGAAGCTACTGACTGAATGAAAGGAGCTGGCATCTCACTCTCTTTGAATCTTCTTTATCATGCTAAGAGGAGCAGGAAAAAGCAAAAAATTTCAGAATTGCACCTTGCAATGCGGAGAAATTACTGTTTGTGCAATTACAATATTCATTGATTTTTGCCATTGAAAAACATCATGTTATTCATATACCAGAAATGTTTGAAGCTACTGACTGAATGAAAGGAGCTGGCATCTCACTCTCTTTGAATCTTATTTATCATGCTAAGAGGAGCAGGAAAAAGCAAAAAATTTCAGAATTGCACCTTGCAATGCGGAGAAATTACTGTTTGTGCATTTACAATATTCATTGATTTTTGCCATTGAAAAACGTCCAGAAATGATTGAAGCTACTGACTGAATGAAAGGAGCTGGCATCTCACTCTCTTTGAATCTTCTTTATCATGCTAAGAGGAGCAGGAAAAAGCAAAAAATTTCAGAATTGCATCTTGCAATGCGGAGAAATTACTGTTTGTGCATTTACAATATTCATTGATATTTGCCATTGAAAAACGTCCAGAAATGATTGAAGCTACTGACTGAATGAAAGGAGCTGGCATCTCACTCTCTTTGAATCTTCTTTACCATGCTAAGAGGAGCAGGAAAAAGCAAAAAATTTCAGAATTGCACCTTGCAATGCGGAGAAATTACTGTTTGTGCATTTACAATATTCATTGATTTTTTGCCATTGAAAAACATCATGTTATTCATATACCAGAAATGATTGAAGCTACTGACTGAATGAAAGGAGCTGGCATCTCACTCTCTTTGAATCTTCTTTATCATGCTAAGAGGAGCAGGAAAAAGCAAAAAATTTCAGAATTGCACCTTGCAATGCGGAGAAATTACTGTTTGTGCATTTACAATATTCATTGATTTTTACCATTGAAAAACATCATGTTATTCATATACCAGAAATGATTGAAGCTACTGACTGAATGAAAGGAGCTGGCATCTCACTCTCTTTGAATCTTCTTTATCATGCTAAGAGGAGCAGGAAAAAGCAAAAAATTTCAGAATTGCACCTTGCAATGCGGAGAAATTACTGTTTGTGCATTTACAATATTCATTGATTTTTGCCATTGAAAAACGTCCAGAAATGATTGAAGCTACTGACTGAAAGAAAGAAGCTGGCATCTCACTCTCTTTGAATCTTCTTTATCATGCTAAGAGGAGCAGGAAAAAGCAAAAAATTTCCGAATTGCACCTTGCAATGCGGAGAAATTACTGTTTGTGCATTTACAATATTCATTGATTTTTGCCATTGAAAAACATCATGTTATTCATACACCAGAAATGTTTGAAGCTACTGACTGAATGAAAGGAGCTGGCATCTCACTCTCTTTGAATCTTCTTTATCATGCTAAGAGGAGCAGGAAAAAGCAAAAAATTTCAGAATTACACCTTGCAATGCGGAGAAATTACTGTTTGTGCATTTACAATATTCATTGATTTTTGCCATTGAAAAACGTCCAGAAATGATTGAAGCTACTGACTGAATGAAAGGAGCTGGCATCTCACTCTCTTTGAATGTTCTTTATCATGCTAAGAGGAGCAGGAAAAAGCAAAATATTTCAGAATTGCACCTTGCAATGCGGAGAAATTACTGGTTGTGCATTTACAATATTCATTGATTTTTGCCATTGAAAAACATCATGTTATTCATATACCAGAAATGTTTGAAGCTACTGACTGAATGAAAGGAGCTGGCATCTCACTCTCTTTGAATTTTCTTTATCATGCTAAGAGGAGCAGGAAAAAGCAAAAAATTTCAGAATTGCACCTTGCAATGCGGAGAAATTACTGTTTGTGCATTTACAATATTCATTGATTTTTGCCATTGAAAAACGTCCAGAAATGATTGAAGCTACTGACTGAATGAAAGGAGCTGGCATCTCACTCTCTTTGAATCTTCTTTATCATGCTAACAGGAGCAGGAAAAAGCAAAAAATTTCAGAATTGCATCTTGCAATGCGGAGAAATTACTGTTTGTGCATTTACAATATTCATTGACTTTTGCCATTGAAAAACGTCCAGAAATGATTGAAGCTACTGACTGAATGAAAGGAGCTGGCATCTCACTCTCTTTGAATCTTCTTTATCATGCTAAGAGGAGCAGGAAAAAGCAAAAAATTTCAGAATTGCACCTTGCAATGCGGAGAAATTACTGTTTGTGCATTTACAATATTCATTGATTTTTGCCATTGAAAAACATCATGTTATTCATATACCAGAAATGTTTGAAGCTACTGACTGAATGAAAGGAGCTGGCATCTCACTCTCTTTGAATCTTCTTTATCATGCTAAGAGGAGCAGGAAAAAGCAAAAAATTTCAGAATTGCACCTCGCAATGCGGAGAAATTACTGTTTGTGCATTTACAATATTCATTGATTTTTGCCATTGAAAAACATGTTATTCATATACCAGAAATGTTTGAAGCTACTGACTGAATGAAAGGAGCTGGCATCTCACTCTCTTTGAATCTTCTTTATCATGCTAAGAGGAGCAGGAAAAAGCAAAAAATTTCAGAATTGCACCTTGCAATGCGGAGAAATTACTGTTTGTGCAATTACAATATTCATTGATTTTTGCCATTGAAAAACATCATGTTATTCATATACCAGAAATGTTTGAAGCTACTGACTGAATGAAAGGAGCTGGCATCTCACTCTCTTTGAATCTTATTTATCATGCTAAGAGGAGCAGGAAAAAGCAAAAAATTTCAGAATTGCACCTTGCAATGCGGAGAAATTACTGTTTGTGCATTTACAATATTCATTGATTTTTGCCATTGAAAAACGTCCAGAAATGATTGAAGCTACTGACTGAATGAAAGGAGCTGGCATCTCACTCTCTTTGAATCTTCTTTATCATGCTAAGAGGAGCAGGAAAAAGCAAAAAATTTCAGAATTGCATCTTGCAATGCGGAGAAATTACTGTTTGTGCATTTACAATATTCATTGATTTTTGCCATTGAAAAACATGTTATTCATATACCAGAAATGATTGAAGCTACTGACTGAATGAAAGGAGCTGGCATCTCAGTCTCTTTGAATCTTCTTTATCATGCTAAGAGGAGCAGGAAAAAGCAAAAAATTTCAGAATTGCACCTTGCAATGTGGAGAAATTACTGTTTGTGCATTTACAATATTCATTGATTTTTGCCATTGAAAAACATCATGTTATTCATATACCAGAAATGTTTGAAGCTACTGACTGAATGAAAGGAGCTGGCATCTCACTCTCTTTGAATCTTCTTTATCATGCTAAGAGGAGCAGGAAAAAGCAAAAAATTTCAGAATTGCACCTAGCAATGCGGAGAAATTACTGTTTGTGCATTTACAATATTCATTGATTTTTGCCATTGAAAAACGTCCAGAAGTGATTGAAGCTACTGACTGAATGAAAGGAGCTGGCATCTCACTCTCTTTGAATCTTCTTTATCATGCTAAGAGGAGCAGGAAAAAGCAAAAAATTTCAGAATTGCACCTTGCAATGCGGAGAAATTACTGTTTGTGCATTTACAATATTCATTGATTTTTGCCATTGAAAAACATGTTATTCATATACCAGAAATGTTTGAAGCTACTGACTGAATGAAAGGAGCTGGCATCTCACTCTCTTTGAATCTTCTTTATCATGCTAAGAGGAGCAGGAAAAAGCAAAAAATTTCAGAATTGCACCTTGCAATGCGGAGAAATTACTGTTTGTGCATTTACAATATTCATTGATTTTTGCCATTGAAAAACATCATGTTATTCATATACCAGAAATGTTTGAAGCTACTGACTGAATGAAAGGAGCTGGCATCTAACTCTCTTTGAATCTTCTTTATCATGCTAAGAGGAGCAGGAAAAAGCAAAAAATTTCAGAATTGCACCTTGCAATGCGGAGAAATTACTGTTTGTGCATTTACAATATTCATTGATTTTTACCATTGAAAAACATCATGTTATTCATATACCAGAAATGATTGAAGCTACTGACTGAATGAAAGGAGCTGGCATCTCACTCTCTTTGAATCTTCTTTATCATGCTAAGAGGAGCAGGAAAAAGCAAAAAATTTCAGAATTGCACCTTGCAATGCGGAGAAATTACTGTTTGTGCATTTACAATATTCATTGATTTTTGCCATTGAAAAACGTCCAGAAATGATTGAAGCTACTGACTGAAAGAAAGAAGCTGGCATCTCACTCTCTTTGAATCTTCTTTATCATGCTAAGAGGAGCAGGAAAAAGCAAAAAATTTCAGAATTGCACCTTGCAATGCGGAGAAATTACTGTTTGTGCATTTACAATATTCATTGATTTTTGCCATTGAAAAACATCATGTTATTCATACACCAGAAATGTTTGAAGCTACTGACTGAATGAAAGGAGCTGGCATCTCACTCTCTTTGAATCTTCTTTATCATGCTAAGAGGAGCAGGAAAAAGCAAAAAATTTCAGAATTACACCTTGCAATGCGGAGAAATTACTGTTTGTGCATTTACAATATTCATTGATTTTTGCCATTGAAAAACGTCCAGAAATGATTGAAGCTACTGACTGAATGAAAGGAGCTGGCATCTCACTCTCTTTGAATGTTCTTTATCATGCTAAGAGGAGCAGGAAAAAGCAAAATATTTCAGAATTGCACCTTGCAATGCGGAGAAATTACTGGTTGTGCATTTACAATATTCATTGATTTTTGCCATTGAAAAACATCATGTTATTCATATACCAGAAATGTTTGAAGCTACTGACTGAATGAAAGGAGCTGGCATCTCACTCTCTTTGAATTTTCTTTATCATGCTAAGAGGAGCAGGAAAAAGCAAAAAAATTTCAGAATTGCACCTTGCAATGCGGAGAAATTACTGTTTGTGCATTTACAATATTCATTGATTTTTGCCATTGAAAAACGTCCAGAAATGATTGAAGCTACTGACTGAATGAAAGGAGCTGGCATCTCACTCTCTTTGAATCTTCTTTATCATGCTAACAGGAGCAGGAAAAAGCAAAAAATTTCAGAATTGCATCTTGCAATGCGGAGAAATTACTGTTTGTGCATTTACAATATTCATTGACTTTTGCCATTGAAAAACGTCCAGAAATGATTGAAGCTACTGACTGAATGAAAGGAGCTGGCATCTCACTCTCTTTGAATCTTCTTTATCATGCTAAGAGGAGCAGGAAAAAGCAAAAAATTTCAGAATTGCACCTTGCAATGCGGAGAAATTACTGTTTGTGCATTTACAATATTCATTGATTTTTGCCATTGAAAAACGTACAGAAATGATTGAAGCTACTGACTGAATGAAAGGAGCTGGCATCTCACTCTCTTTGAATCTTCTTTACCATGCTAAGAGGAGCAGGAAAAAGCAAAAAATTTCAGAATTGCACCTTGCAATGCGGAGAATTTACTGTTTGTGCATTTACAATATTCATTGATTTTTGCCATTGAAAAACATCATGTTATTCATATACCAGAAATGTTTGAAGCTACTGACTGAATGAAAGGAGCTGGCATCTCACTCTCTTTGAATCTTCTTTATCATGCTAAGAGGAGCAGGAAAAAGCAAAAAATTTCAGAATTGCACCTCGCAATGCGGAGAAATTACTGTTTGTGCATTTACAATATTCATTGATTTTTGCCATTGAAAAACATGTTATTCATATACCAGAAATGTTTGAAGCTACTGACTGAATGAAAGGAGCTGGCATCTCACTCTCTTTGAATCTTCTTTATCATGCTAAGAGGAGCAGGAAAAAGCAAAAAATTTCAGAATTGCACCTTGCAATGCGGAGAAATTACTGTTTGTGCATTTACAATATTCATTGATTTTTGCCATTGAAAAACATCATGTTATTCATATACCAGAAATGTTTGAAGCTACTGACTGAATGAAAGGAGCTGGCATCTCACTCTCTTTGAATCTTATTTATCATGCTAAGAGGAGCAGGAAAAAGCAAAAAATTTCAGAATTGCACATTGCAATGCGGAGAAATTACTGTTTGTGCATTTACAATATTCATTGATTTTTGCCATTGAAAAACGTCCAGAAATGATTGAAGCTACTGACTGAATGAAAGGAGCTGGCATCTCACTCTCTTTGAATCTTCTTTATCATGCTAAGAGGAGCAGGAAAAAGCAAAAAATTTCAGAATTGCATCTTGCAATGCGGAGAAATTACTGTTTGTGCATTTACAATATTCATTGATTTTTGCCATTGAAAAACATGTTATTCATATACCAGAAATGATTGAAGCTACTGACTGAATGAAAGGAGCTGGCATCTCAGTCTCTTTGAATCTTCTTTATCATGCTAAGAGGAGCAGGAAAAAGCAAAAAATTTCAGAATTGCACCTTGCAATGTGGAGAAATTACTGTTTGTGCATTTACAATATTCATTGATTTTTGCCATTGAAAAACATCATGTTATTCATATACCAGAAATGTTTGAAGCTACTGACTGAATGAAAGGAGCTGGCATCTCACTCTCTTTGAATCTTCTTTATCATGCTAAGAGGAGCAGGAAAAAGCAAAAAATTTCAGAATTGCACCTTGCAATGCGGAGAAATTACTGTTTGTGCATTTACAATATTCATTGATTTTTGCCATTGAAAAACATGTTATTCATATACCAGAAATGTTTGAAGCTACTGACTGAATGAAAGGAGCTGGCATCTCACTCTCTTTGAATCTTCTTTATCATGCTAAGAGGAGCAGGAAAAAGCAAAAAATTTCAGAATTGCACCTTGCAATGCGGAGAAATTACTGTTTGTGCATTTACAATATTCATTGATTTTTGCCATTGAAAAACATCATGTTATTCATATACCAGAAATGTTTGAAGCTACTGACTGAATGAAAGGAGCTGGCATCTCACTCTCTTTGAATCTTCTTTATCATGCTAAGAGGAGCAGGAAAAAGCAAAAAATTTCAGAATTGCACCTTGCAATGCGGAGAAATTACTGTTTGTGCATTTACAATATTCATTGATTTTTACCATTGAAAAACATCATGTTATTCATATACCAGAAATGATTGAAGCTACTGACTGAATGAAAGGAGCTGGCATCTCACTCTCTTTGAATCTTCTTTATCATGCTAAGAGGAGCAGGAAAAAGCAAAAAATTTCAGAATTGCACCTTGCAATGCGGAGAAATTACTGTTTGTGCATTTACAATATTCATTGATTTTTGCCATTGAAAAACGTCCAGAAATGATTGAAGCTACTGACTGAAAGAAAGAAGCTGGCATCTCACTCTCTTTGAATCTTCTTTATCATGCTAAGAGGAGCAGGAAAAAGCAAAAAATTTCAGAATTGCACCTTGCAATGCGGAGAAATTATTGTTTGTGCATTTACAATATTCATTGATTTTTGCCATTGAAAAACATCATGTTATTCATACACCAGAAATGTTTGAAGCTACTGACTGAATGAAAGGAGCTGGCATCTCACTCTCTTTGAATCTTCTTTATCATGCTAAGAGGAGCAGGAAAAAGCAAAAAATTTCAGAATTACACCTTGCAATGCGGAGAAATTACTGTTTGTGCATTTACAATATTCATTGATTTTTGCCATTGAAAAACGTCCAGAAATGATTGAAGCTACTGACTGAATGAAAGGAGCTGGCATCTCACTCTCTTTGAATGTTCTTTATCATGCTAAGAGGAGCAGGAAAAAGCAAAATATTTCAGAATTGCACCTTGCAATGCGGAGAAATTACTGGTTGTGCATTTACAATATTCATTGATTTTTGCCATTGAAAAACATCATGTTATTCATATACCAGAAATGTTTGAAGCTACTGACTGAATGAAAGGAGCTGGCATCTCACTCTCTTTGAATTTTCTTTATCATGCTAAGAGGAGCAGGAAAAAGCAAAAAATTTCAGAATTGCACCTTGCAATGCGGAGAAATTACTGTTTGTGCATTTACAATATTCATTGATTTTTGCCATTGAAAAACGTCCAGAAATGATTGAAGCTACTGACTGAATGAAAGGAGCTGGCATCTCACTCTCTTTGAATCTTCTTTATCATGCTAAGAGGAGCAGGAAAAAGCAAAAAATTTCAGAATTGCATCTTGCAATGCGGAGAAATTACTGTTTGTGCATTTACAATATTCATTGATTTTTGCCATTGAAAAACGTCCAGAAATGATTGAAGCTACTGACTGAATGAAAGGAGCTGGCATCTCACTCTCTTTGAATCTTCTTTACCATGCTAAGAGGAGCAGGAAAAAGCAAAAAATTTCAGAATTGCACCTTGCAATGCGGAGAAATTACTGTTTGTGCATTTACAATATTCATTGATTTTTGCCATTGAAAAACATCATGTTATTCATATACCAGAAATGTTTGAAGCTACTGACTGAATGAAAGGAGCTGGCATCTCACTCTCTTTGAATCTTCTTTATCATGCTAAGAGGAGCAGGAAAAAGCAAAAAATTTCAGAATTGCACCTTGCAATGCGGAGAAATTACTGTTTGTGCATTTACAATATTCATTGATTTTTGCCATTGAAAAACATGTTATTCATATACCAGAAATGTTTGAAGCTACTGACTGAATGAAAGGAGCTGGCATCTCACTCTCTTTGAATCTTCTTTATCATGCTAAGAGGAGCAGGAAAAAGCAAAAAATTTCAGAATTGCACCTTGCAATGCGGAGAAATTACTGTTTGTGCATTTACAATATTCATTGATTTTTGCCATTGAAAAACATCATGTTATTCATATACCAGAAATGTTTGAAGCTACTGACTGAATGAAAGGAGCTGGCATCTCACTCTCTTTGAATCTTCTTTATCATGCTAAGAGGAGCAGGAAAAAGCAAAAAATTTCAGAATTGCACCTTGCAATGCGGAGAAATTACTGTTTGTGCATTTACAATATTCATTGATTTTTGCCATTGAAAAACGTCCAGAAATGATTGAAGCTACTGACTGAATGAAAGGAGCTGGCATCTCACTCTCTTTGAATCTTCTTTATCATGCTAAGAGGAGCAGGAAAAAGCAAAAAATTTCAGAATTGCATCTTGCAATGCGGAGAAATTACTGTTTGTGCATTTACAATATTCATTGATTTTTGCCATTGAAAAACATGTTATTCATATACCAGAAATGATTGAAGCTACTGACTGAATGAAAGGAGCTGGCATCTCAGTCTCTTTGAATCTTCTTTATCATGCTAAGAGGAGCAGGAAAAAGCAAAAAATTTCAGAATTGCACCTTGCAATGTGGAGAAATTACTGTTTGTGCATTTACAATATTCATTGATTTTTGCCATTGAAAAACATCATGTTATTCATATACCAGAAATGTTTGAAGCTACTGACTGAATGAAAGGAGCTGGCATCTCACTCTCTTTGAATCTTCTTTATCATGCTAAGAGGAGCAGGAAAAAGCAAAAAATTTCAGAATTGCACCTAGCAATGCGGAGAAATTACTGTTTGTGCATTTACAATATTCATTGATTTTTGCCATTGAAAAACGTCCAGAAGTGATTGAAGCTACTGACTGAATGAAAGGAGCTGGCATCTCACTCTCTTTGAATCTTCTTTATCATGCTAAGAGGAGCAGGAAAAAGCAAAAAATTTCAGAATTGCACCTTGCAATGCGGAGAAATTACTGTTTGTGCATTTACAATATTCATTGATTTTTGCCATTGAAAAACATGTTATTCATATACCAGAAATGTTTGAAGCTACTGACTGAATGAAAGGAGCTGGCATCTCACTCTCTTTGAATCTTCTTTATCATGCTAAGAGGAGCAGGAAAAAGCAAAAAATTTCAGAATTGCACCTTGCAATGCGGAGAAATTACTGTTTGCGCATTTACAATATTCATTGATTTTTGCCATTGAAAAACATCATGTTATTCATATACCAGAAATGTTTGAAGCTACTGACTGAATGAAAGGAGCTGGCATCTCACTCTCTTTGAATCTTCTTTATCATGCTAAGAGGAGCAGGAAAAAGCAAAAAATTTCAGAATTGCACCTTGCAATGCGGAGAAATTACTGTTTGTGCATTTACAATATTCATTGATTTTTGCCATTGAAAAACGTCCAGAAATGATTGAAGCTACTGACTGAATGAAAGGAGCTGGCATCTAAATCTCTTTGAATCTTCTTTATCATGCTAAGAGGAGCAGGAAAAAGCAAAAAATTTCAGAATTGCACCTTGCAATGCGGAGAAATTACTGTTTGTGCATTTACAATATTCATTGATTTTTGCCATTGAAAAACGTCCAGAAATGATTGAAGCTACTGACTGAATGAAAGGAGCTGGCATCTCACTCTCTTTGAATCTTCTTTATCATGCTAAGAGGAGCAGGAAAAAGCAAAAAATTTCAGAATTGCACCTTGCAATGCGGAGAAATTACTGTTTGTGCATTTACAATATTCATTGATTTTTGCCATTGAAAAACATCATGTTATTCATATACCAGAAATGTTTGAAGCTACTGACTGAATGAAAGGAGCTGGCATCTCACTCTCTTTGAATCTTCTTTATCATGCTAAGAGGAGCAGGAAAAAGCAAAAAATTTCAGAATTGCACCTAGCAATGCGGAGAAATTACTGTTTGTGCATTTACAATATTCATTGATTTTTGCCATTGAAAAACGTACAGAAGTGATTGAAGCTACTGACTGAATGAAAGGAGCTGGCATCTCACTCTCTTTGAATCTTCTTTATCATGCTAAGAGGAGCAGGAAAAAGCAAAAAATTTCAGAATTGCACCTTGCAATGCGGAGAAATTACTGTTTGTGCATTTACAATATTCATTGATTTTTGCCATTGAAAAACATCATGTTATTCATATACCAGAAATGTTTGAAGCTACTGACTGAATGAAAGGAGCTGGCATCTCACTCTCTTTGAATCTTCTTTATCATGCTAAGAGGAGCAGGAAAAAGCAAAAAATTTCAGAATTGCACCTTGCAATGCGGAGAAATTACTGTTTGTGCATTTACAATATTCATTGATTTTTGCCATTGAAAAACGTCCAGAAATGATTGAAGCTACTGACTGAATGAAAGGAGCTGGCATCTCACTCTCTTTGAATCTTCTTTATCATGCTAAGAGGAGCAGGAAAAAGCAAAAAATTTCAGAATTGCACCTTGCAATGCGTAGAAATTACTGTTTGTGCATTTACAATATTCATTGATTTTTGCCATTGAAAAATGTCCAGAAATGATTGAACCTACTGACTGAATTAAAGGAGCTGGCATCTCACTCTCTTTGAATCTTCTTTATCATGCTAAGAGGAGCAGGAAAAAGCAAAAAATTTCAGAATTGCACCTTGCAATGCGGAGAAATTACTGTTTGTGCATTTACAATATTCATTGATTTTTGCCATTGAAAAACATCATGTTATTCATATACCAGAAATGTTTGAAGCTACTGACTGAATGAAAGGAGCTGGCATCTCACTCTCTTTGAATCTTCTTTATCATGCTAAGAGGAGCAGGAAAAAACAAAAAATTTCAGAATTGCACCTTGCAATGCGGAGAAATTACTGTTTGTGCATTTACAATATTCATTGATTTTTGCCATTGAAAAATGTCCAGAAATGATTGAAGCTACTGACTGAATGAAAGGAGCTGGCATCTCACTCTCTTTGAATCTTCTTTATCATGCTAAGAGGAGCAGGAAAAAGCAAAAAATTTCAAAATTGCACCTTGCAATGCGGAGAAATTACTGTTTGTGCATTTACAATATTCATTGACTTTTGCCATTGAAAAACATGTTATTCATATACCAGAAATGATTGAAGCTACTGACTGAATGAAAGGAGCTGGCATCTCACTCTCTTTGAATCTTCTTTATCATGCTAAGAGGAGCAGGAAAAAGCAAAAAATTTCAGAATTGCACCTTGCAATGCGGAGAAATTACTGTTTGTGCATTTACAATATTCATTGATTTTTGCCATTGAAAAACATCATGTTATTCATATACCAGAAATGTTTGAAGCTACTGACTGAATGAAAGGAGCTGGCATCTCACTCTCTTTGAATCTTCTTTATCATGCTAAGAGGAGCAGGAAAAAGCAAAAAATTTCAGAATTGCACCTAGCAATGCGGAGAAATTACTGTTTGTGCATTTACAATATTCATTGATTTTTGCCATTGAAAAATGTCCAGAAGTGATTGAAGCTACTGACTGAATGAAAGGAGCTGGCATCTCACTCTCTTTGAATCTTCTTTATCATGCTAAGAGGAACAGGAAAAAGCAAAAAATTTCAGAATTGCACCTTGCAATGCGGAGAAATTACTGTTTGTGCATTTACAATATTCATTGATTTTTGCCATTGAAAAACATGTTATTCATATACCAGAAATGTTTGAAGCTACTGACTGAATGAAAGGAGCTGGCATCTCACTCTCTTTGAATCTTCTTTATCATGCTAAGAGGAGCAGGAAAAAGCAAAAAATTTCAGAATTGCACCTTGCAATGCGGAGAAATTACTGTTTGTGCATTTACAATATTCATTGATTTTTGCCATTGAAAAACATCATGTTATTCATATAACAGAAATGTTTGAAGCTACTGACTGAATGAAAGGAGCTGGCATCTCACTCTCTTTGAATCTTCTTTATCATGCTAAGAGGAGCAGGAAAAAGCAAAAAATTTCAGAATTGCACCT
This sequence comes from Phyllobates terribilis, assembly GCF_046119375.1. Classification (NCBI taxonomy): domain Eukaryota; kingdom Metazoa; phylum Chordata; class Amphibia; order Anura; family Dendrobatidae; genus Phyllobates; species Phyllobates terribilis. Next base: position 1,277,143 of record NW_027362893.1, read on the forward strand.
TGCAATGCGGAGAAATTACTGTTTGTGCATTTACAATATTCATTGATTTTTGCCATTGAAAAACGTCCAGAAATGATTGAAGCTACTGACTGAATGAAAGGAGCTGGCATCTAAATCTCTTTGAATCTTCTTTATCATGCTAAGAGGAGCAGGAAAAAGCAAAAAATTTCAGAATTGCACCTTGCAATGCGGAGAAATTACTGTTTGTGCATTTACAATATTCATGGATTTTTGCCATTGAAAAACGTCCAGAAATGATTGAAGCTACTGACTGAATGAAAGGAGCTGGCATCTCACTCTCTTTGCATCTTCTTTATCATGCTAAGAGGAGCAGGAAAAAGCAAAAAATTTCAGAATTGCACCTTGCAATGCGGAGAAATTACTGTTTGTGCATTTACAATATTCATTGATTTTTGCCATTGAAAAACATCATGTTATTCATATACCAGAAATGTTTGAAGCTACTGACTGAATGAAAGGAGCTGGCATCTCACTCTCTTTGAATCTTCTTTATCATGCTAAGAGGAGCAGGAAAAAGCAAAAAATTTCAGAATTGCACCTTGCAATGCGGAGAAATTACTGTTTGTGCATTTACAATATTCATTGATTTTTGCCATTGAAAAACATCATGTTATTCATATACCAGAAATGATTGAAGCTACTGACTGAATGAAAGGAGCTGGCATCTCACTCTCTTTGAATCTTCTTTATCATGCTAAGAGGAGCAGGAAAAAGCAAAAAATTTCAGAATTGCACCTTGCAATGCGGAGAAATTACTGTTTGTGCATTTACAATATTCATTGATTTTTGCCATTGAAAAACATCATGTTATTCATATACCAGAAATGATTGAAGCTACTGACTGAATGAAAGGAGCTGGCATCTCACTCTCTTTGAATCTTCTTTATCATGCTAAGAGGAGCAGGAAAAAGCAAAAAATTTCAGAATTGCACCTTGCAATGCGGAGAAATTACTGTTTGTGCATTTACAATATTCATTGATTTTTGCCATTGAAAAACGTCCAGAAATGATTGAAGCTACTGACTGAAAGTAAGGAGCTGGCATCTCACTCTCTTTGAATCTTCTTTATCATGCTAAGAGGAGCAGGAAAAAGCAAAAAATTTCAGAATTGCACCTTGCAATGCGGAGAAATTACTGTTTGTGCATTTACAATATTCATTGATTTTTGCCATTGAAAAACATCATGTTATTCTAATACCAGAAATGTTTGAAGCTACTGACTGAATGAAAGGAGCTGGCATCTCACTCTCTTTGAATCTTCTTTATCATGCTAAGAGGAGCAGGAAAAAGCAAAAAATTTCAGAATTGCACCTTGCAATGCGGAGAAATTACTGTTTGTGCATTTACAATATTCATTGATTTTTGCCATTGAAAAACATCATGTTATTCATATACCAGAATTGATTGAAGCTACTGACTGAATGAAAGGAGCTGGCATCTCACTCTCTTTGAATCTTCTTTATCATGCTAAGAGGAGCAGGAAAAAGCAAAAAATTTCAGAATTGCACCTTGCAATGCGGAGAAATTACTGTTTGTGCATTTACAATATTCATTGATTTTTGCCATTGAAAAACATCATGTTATTCATATACCAGAAATGATTGAAGCTACTGACTGAATGAAAGGAGCTGGCATCTCACTCTCTTTGAATCTTCTTTATCATGCTAAGAGGAGCAGGAAAAAGCAAAAAATTTCAGAATTGCACCTTGCAATGCGGAGAAATTACTGTTTGTGCATTTACAATATTCATTGATTTTTGCCATTGAAAAACGTCCAGAAATGATTGAAGCTACTGACTGAAAGAAAGGAGCTGGCATCTCACTCTCTTTGAATCTTCTTTATCATGCTAAGAGGAGCAGGAAAAAGCAAAAAATTTCAGAATTGCACCTTGCAATGCGGAGAAATTACTGTTTGTGCATTTACAATATTCATTGATTTTTGCCATTGAAAAACATCATGTTATTCATACACCAGAAATGTTTGAAGCTACTGACTGAATGAAAGGAGCTGGCATCTCACTCTCTTTGAATCTTCTTTATCATGCTAAGAGGAGCAGGAAAAAACAAAAAATTTCAGAATTACACCTTGCAATGCGGAGAAATTACTGTTTGTGCATTTACAATATTCATTGATTTTTGCCATTGAAAAACGTCCAGAAATGATTGAAGCTACTGACTGAATGAAAGGAGCTGGCATCTCACTCTCTTTGAATCTTCTTTATCATGCTAAGAGGAGCAGGAAAAAGCAAAAAATTTCAGAATTGCACCTTGCAATGCGGAGAAATTAATGTTTGTGCATTTACAATATTCATTGATTTTTGCCATTGAAAAACATCATGTTATTCATATACCAGAAATGTTTGAAGCTACTGACTGAATGAAAGGAGCTGGCATCTCACTCTCTTTGAATCTTCTTTATCATGCTAAGAGGAGCAGGAAAAAGCAAAAAATTTCAGAATTGCACCTTGCAATGCGGAGAAATTACTGTTTGTGCATTTACAATATTCATTGATTTTTGCCATTGAAAAACATCATGTTATTCATATACCAGAAATGATTGAAGCTACTGACTGAATGAAAGGAGCTGGCATCTCACTCTCTTTGAATCTTCTTTATCATGCTAAGAGGAGCAGGAAAAAGCAAAAAATTTCAGAATTGCACCTTGCAATGCGGAGAAATTACTGTTTGTGCCTTTACAATATTCATTGATTTTTGCCATTGAAAAACATCATGTTATTCATATACCAGAAATGATTGAAGCTACTGACTGAATGAAAGGAGCTGGCATCTCACTCTCTTTGAATCTTCTTTATCATGCTAAGAGGAGCAGGAAAAAGCAAAAAATTTCAGAATTGCACCTTGCAATGCGGAGAAATTACTGTTTGTGCATTTACAATATTCATTGATTTTTGCCATTGAAAAACGTCCAGAAATGATTGAAGCTACTGACTGAAAGAAAGGAGCTGGCATCTCACTCTCTTTGAATCTTCTTTATCATGCTAAGCGGAGCAGGAAAAAGCAAAAAATTTCAGAATTGCACCTTGCAATGCGGAGAAATTACTGTTTGTGCATTTACAATATTCATTGATTTTTGCCATTGAAAAACATGTTATTCATATACCAGAAATGTTTGAAGCTACTGACTGAATGAAAGGAGCTGGCATCTCACTCTCTTTGAATCTTCTTTATCATGCTAAGAGGAGCAGGAAAAAGCAAAAAATTTCAGAATTGCACCTTGCAATGCGGAGAAATTACTGTTTGTGCATTTACAATATTCATTGATTTTTGCCATTGAAAAACATCATGTTATTCATATAACAGAAATGTTTGAAGCTACTGACTGAATGAAAGGAGCTGGCATCTCACTCTCTTTGAATCTTCTTTATCATGCTAAGAGGAGCAGGAAAAAGCAAAAAATTTCAGAATTGCACCTTGCAATGCGGAGAAATTACTGTTTGTGCATTTACAATATTCATTGATTTTTGCCATTGAAAAACGTCCAGAAATGATTGAAGCTACTGACTGAATGAAAGGAGCTGGCATCTAAATCTCTTTGAATCTTCTTTATCATGCTAAGAGGAGCAGGAAAAAGCAAAAAATTTCAGAATTGCACCTTGCAATGCGGAGAAATTACTGTTTGTGCATTTACAATATTCATGGATTTTTGCCATTGAAAAACGTCCAGAAATGATTGAAGCTACTGACTGAATGAAAGGAGCTGGCATCTCACTCTCTTTGCATCTTCTTTATCATGCTAAGAGGAGCAGGAAAAAGCAAAAAATTTCAGAATTGCACCTTGCAATGCGGAGAAATTACTGTTTGTGCATTTACAATATTCATTGATTTTTGCCATTGAAAAACATCATGTTATTCATATACCAGAAATGTTTGAAGCTACTGACTGAATGAAAGGAGCTGGCATCTCACTCTCTTTGAATCTTCTTTATCATGCTAAGAGGAGCAGGAAAAAGCAAAAAATTTCAGAATTGCACCTTGCAATGCGGAGAAATTACTGTTTGTGCATTTACAATATTCATTGATTTTTGCCATTGAAAAACATCATGTTATTCATATACCAGAAATGATTGAAGCTACTGACTGAATGAAAGGAGCTGGCATCTCACTCTCTTTGAATCTTCTTTATCATGCTAAGAGGAGCAGGAAAAAGCAAAAAATTTCAGAATTGCACCTTGCAATGCGGAGAAATTACTGTTTGTGCATTTACAATATTCATTGATTTTTGCCATTGAAAAACATCATGTTATTCATATACCAGAAATGATTGAAGCTACTGACTGAATGAAAGGAGCTGGCATCTCACTCTCTTTGAATCTTCTTTATCATGCTAAGAGGAGCAGGAAAAAGCAAAAAATTTCAGAATTGCACCTTGCAATGCGGAGAAATTACTGTTTGTGCATTTACAATATTCATTGATTTTTGCCATTGAAAAACGTCCAGAAATGATTGAAGCTACTGACTGAAAGTAAGGAGCTGGCATCTCACTCTCTTTGAATCTTCTTTATCATGCTAAGAGGAGCAGGAAAAAGCAAAAAATTTCAGAATTGCACCTTGCAATGCGGAGAAATTACTGTTTGTGCATTTACAATATTCATTGATTTTTGCCATTGAAAAACATCATGTTATTCTAATACCAGAAATGTTTGAAGCTACTGACTGAATGAAAGGAGCTGGCATCTCACTCTCTTTGAATCTTCTTTATCATGCTAAGAGGAGCAGGAAAAAGCAAAAAATTTCAGAATTGCACCTTGCAATGCGGAGAAATTACTGTTTGTGCATTTACAATATTCATTGATTTTTGCCATTGAAAAACATCATGTTATTCATATACCAGAATTGATTGAAGCTACTGACTGAATGAAAGGAGCTGGCATCTCACTCTCTTTGAATCTTCTTTATCATGCTAAGAGGAGCAGGAAAAAGCAAAAAATTTCAGAATTGCACCTTGCAATGCGGAGAAATTACTGTTTGTGCATTTACAATATTCATTGATTTTTGCCATTGAAAAACATCATGTTATTCATATACCAGAAATGATTGAAGCTACTGACTGAATGAAAGGAGCTGGCATCTCACTCTCTTTGAATCTTCTTTATCATGCTAAGAGGAGCAGGAAAAAGCAAAAAATTTCAGAATTGCACCTTGCAATGCGGAGAAATTACTGTTTGTGCATTTACAATATTCATTGATTTTTGCCATTGAAAAACGTCCAGAAATGATTGAAGCTACTGACTGAAAGAAAGGAGCTGGCATCTCACTCTCTTTGAATCTTCTTTATCATGCTAAGAGGAGCAGGAAAAAGCAAAAAATTTCAGAATTGCACCTTGCAATGCGGAGAAATTACTGTTTGTGCATTTACAATATTCATTGATTTTTGCCATTGAAAAACATCATGTTATTCATACACCAGAAATGTTTGAAGCTACTGACTGAATGAAAGGAGCTGGCATCTCACTCTCTTTGAATCTTCTTTATCATGCTAAGAGGAGCAGGAAAAAACAAAAAATTTCAGAATTACACCTTGCAATGCGGAGAAATTACTGTTTGTGCATTTACAATATTCATTGATTTTTGCCATTGAAAAACGTCCAGAAATGATTGAAGCTACTGACTGAATGAAAGGAGCTGGCATCTCACTCTCTTTGAATCTTCTTTATCATGCTAAGAGGAGCAGGAAAAAGCAAAAAATTTCAGAATTGCACCTTGCAATGCGGAGAAATTAATGTTTGTGCATTTACAATATTCATTGATTTTTGCCATTGAAAAACATCATGTTATTCATATACCAGAAATGTTTGAAGCTACTGACTGAATGAAAGGAGCTGGCATCTCACTCTCTTTGAATCTTCTTTATCATGCTAAGAGGAGCAGGAAAAAGCAAAAAATTTCAGAATTGCACCTTGCAATGCGGAGAAATTACTGTTTGTGCATTTACAATATTCATTGATTTTTGCCATTGAAAAACATCATGTTATTCATATACCAGAAATGATTGAAGCTACTGACTGAATGAAAGGAGCTGGCATCTCACTCTCTTTGAATCTTCTTTATCATGCTAAGAGGAGCAGGAAAAAGCAAAAAATTTCAGAATTGCACCTTGCAATGCGGAGAAATTACTGTTTGTGCCTTTACAATATTCATTGATTTTTGCCATTGAAAAACATCATGTTATTCATATACCAGAAATGATTGAAGCTACTGACTGAATGAAAGGAGCTGGCATCTCACTCTCTTTGAATCTTCTTTATCATGCTAAGAGGAGCAGGAAAAAGCAAAAAATTTCAGAATTGCACCTTGCAATGCGGAGAAATTACTGTTTGTGCATTTACAATATTCATTGATTTTTGCCATTGAAAAACGTCCAGAAATGATTGAAGCTACTGACTGAAAGAAAGGAGCTGGCATCTCACTCTCTTTGAATCTTCTTTATCATGCTAAGCGGAGCAGGAAAAAGCAAAAAATTTCAGAATTGCACCTTGCAATGCGGAGAAATTACTGTTTGTGCATTTACAATATTCATTGATTTTTGCCATTGAAAAACGTCCAGAAATGATTGAAGCTACTGACTGAATGAAAGGAGCTGGCATCTCACTCTGAATCTTCTTTATCATGCTAAGAGGAGCAGGAAAAAGCAAAAAATTTCAGAATTGCATCTTGCAATGCGGAGAAATTACTGTTTGTGCATTTACAATATTCATTGATTTTTGCCATTGAAAAACGTCCAGAAATGATTGAAGCTACTGACTGAATGAAAGGAGCTGGCATCTCACTCTCTTTGAATCTTCATTACCATGCTAAGAGGAGCAGGAAAAAGCAAAAAATTTCAGAATTGCACCTTGCAATGCGGAGAAATTACTGTTTGTGCATTTACAATATTCATTGATTTTTGCATTGAAAAACATCATGTTATTCATATACCAGAAATGTTTGAAGCTACTGACTGAATGAAAGGAGCTGGCATCTCACTCTCTTTGAATCTTCTTTATCATGCTAAGAGGAGCAGGAAAAAGCAAAAAATTTCAGAATTGCACCTTGCAATGCGGAGAAATTACTGTTTGTGCATTTACAATATTCATTGATTTTTGCCATTGAAAAACATGTTATTCATATACCAGAAATGTTTGAAGCTACTGACTGAATGAAAGGAGCTGGCATCTCACTCTCTTTGAATCTTCTTTATCATGCTAAGAGGAGCAGGAAAAAGCAAAAAATTTCAGAATTGCACCTTGCAATGCGGAGAAATTACTGTTTGTGCATTTACAATATTCATTGATTTTTGCCATTGAAAAACATCATGTTATTCATATACCAGAAATGTTTGAAGCTACTGACTGAATGAAAGGAGCTGGCATCTCACTCTCTTTGAATCTTCTTTATCATGCTAAGAGGAGCAGGAAAAAGCAAAAAATTTCAGAATTGCACCTTGCAATGCGGAGAAATTACTGTTTTTGCATTTACAATATTCATTGATTTTTGCCATTGAAAAACGTCCAGAAATGATTGAAGCTACTGACTGAATGAAAGGAGCTGGCATCTCACTCTCTTTGAATCTTCTTTATCATGCTAAGAGGAGCAGGAAAAAGCAAAAAATTTCAGAATTGCATCTTGCAATGCGGAGAAATTACTGTTTGTGCATTTACAATATTCATTGATTTTTGCCATTGAAAAACGTCCAGAAATGATTGAAGCTACTGACTGAATGAAAGGAGCTGGCATCTCAGTCTCTTTGAATCTTCTTTATCATGCTAAGAGGAGCAGGAAAAAGAAAAAAATTTCAGAATTGCACCTTGCAATGCGGAGAAATTACTGTTTGTGCATTTACAATATTCATTGATTTTTGCCATTGAAAAACGTCCAGAAATGATTGAAGCTACTGACTCAATGAAAGGAGCTGGCATCTCACTCTCTTTGAATCTTCTTTATCATGCTAAGAGGAGCAGGAAAAAGCAAAAAATTTCAGAATTGCACATTGCAATGCGGAGAAATTACTGTTTGTGCATTTACAATATTCATTGATTTTTGCCATTGAAAAACATCATGTTATTCATATACCAGAAATGTTTGAAGCTACTGACTGAATGAAAGGAGCTGGCATCTCACTCTCTTTGAATCTTCTTTATCATGCTAAGAGGAGCAGGAAAAAGCAAAAAATTTCAGAATTGCACCTTGCAATGCGGAGAAATTACTGTTTGTGCATTTACAATATTCATTGATTTTTGCCATTGAAAAACGTCCAGAAATGATTGAAGCTACTGACTGAATGAAAGGAGCTGGCATCTCACTCTCTTTGAATCTTCTTTATCATGCTAAGAGGAGCAGGAAAAAGCCAAAAATTTCAGAATTGCACCTTGCAATGCGGAGAAATTACTGTTTGTGCATTTACAATATTCATTGATTTTTGCCATTGAAAAACGTCCAGAAATGATTGAAGCTACTGACTGAATGAAAGGAGCTGGCATCTCACTCTTTGAATCTTCTTTATCATGCTAAGAGGAGCAGGAAAAAGCAAAAAATTTCAGAATTGCACCTTGCAATGCGGAGAAATTACTGTTTGTGCATTTACAATATTCATTGATTTTTGCCATTGAAAAACATCATGTTATTCATATACCAGAAATGATTGAAGCTACTGACTAAATGAAAGGAGCTGGCATCTCACTCTCTTTGAATCTTCTTTATCATGCTAAGAGGAGCAGGAAAAAGCAAAAAATTTCAGAATTGCACCTTGCAATGTGGAGAAATTACTGTTTGTGCATTTACAATATTCATTGATTTTTGACACTGAAAAACGTCCAGAAATGATTGAAGCTACTGACTGAATGAAAGGAGCTGGCATCTCACTCTCTTTGAATCTTCTTTATCATGCTAAGAGGAGCAGGAAAAAGCAAAAAAATTCAGAATTGCACCTTGCAATGCGGAGAAATTACTGTTTGTGCATTTACAATATTCATTGATTTTTGCCATTGAAAAACGTCCAGAAATGATTGAAGCTACTGACTGAAAGAAAGGAGCTGGCATCTCACTCTCTTTGAATCTTCTTTATCATGCTAAGCGGAGCAGGAAAAAGCAAAAAATTTCAGAATTGCACCTTGCAATGCGGAGAAATTACTGTTTGTGCATTTACAATATTCATTGATTTTTGCCATTGAAAAACGTCCAGAAATGATTGAAGCTACTGACTGAATGAAAGGAGCTGGCATCTCACTCTCTTTGAATCTTCTTTATCATGCTAAGAGGAGCAGGAAAAAGCAAAAAATTTCAGAATTGCACCTTGCAATGCGGAGAAATTACTGTTTGTGCCTTTACAATATTCATTGATTTTTGCCATTGAAAAACATCATGTTATTCATATACCAGAAATGATTGAAGCTACTGACTGAATGAAAGGAGCTGGCATCTCACTCTCTTTGAATCTTCTTTATCATGCTAAGAGGAGCAGGAAAAAGCAAAAAATTTCAGAATTGCACCTTGCAATGCGGAGAAATTACTGTTTGTGCATTTACAATATTCATTGATTTTTGCCATTGAAAAACGTCCAGAAATGATTGAAGCTACTGACTGAAAGAAAGGAGCTGGCATCTCACTCTCTTTGAATCTTCTTTATCATGCTAAGCGGAGCAGGAAAAAGCAAAAAATTTCAGAATTGCACCTTGCAATGCGGAGAAATTACTGTTTGTGAATTTACAATATTCATTGATTTTTGCCATTGAAAAACGTCCAGAAATGATTGAAGCTACTGACTGAATGAAAGGAGCTGGCATCTCACTCTGAATCTTCTTTATCATGCTAAGAGGAGCAGGAAAAAGCAAAAAATTTCAGAATTGCATCTTGCAATGCGGAGAAATTACTGTTTGTGCATTTACAATATTCATTGATTTTTGCCATTGAAAAACGTCCAGAAATGATTGAAGCTACTGACTGAATGAAAGGAGCTGGCATCTCACTCTCTTTGAATCTTCATTACCATGCTAAGAGGAGCAGGAAAAAGCAAAAAATTTCAGAATTGCACCTTGCAATGCGGAGAAATTACTGTTTGTGCATTTACAATATTCATTGATTTTTGCCATTGAAAAACATCATGTTATTCATATACCAGAAATGTTTGAAGCTACTGACTGAATGAAAGGAGCTGGCATCTCACTCTCTTTGAATCTTCTTTATCATGCTAAGAGGAGCAGGAAAAAGCAAAAAATTTCAGAATTGCACCTTGCAATGCGGAGAAATTACTGTTTGTGCATTTACAATATTCATTGATTTTTGCCATTGAAAAACATGTTATTCATATACCAGAAATGTTTGAAGCTACTGACTGAATGAAAGGAGCTGGCATCTCACTCTCTTTGAATCTTCTTTATCATGCTAAGAGGAGCAGGAAAAAGCAAAAAATTTCAGAATTGCACCTTGCAATGCGGAGAAATTACTGTTTGTGCATTTACAATATTCATTGATTTTTGCCATTGAAAAACATCATGTTATTCATATACCAGAAATGTTTGAAGCTACTGACTGAATGAAAGGAGCTGGCATCTCACTCTCTTTGAATCTTCTTTATCATGCTAAGAGGAGCAGGAAAAAGCAAAAAATTTCAGAATTGCACCTTGCAATGCGGAGAAATTACTGTTTTTGCATTTACAATATTCATTGATTTTTGCCATTGAAAAACGTCCAGAAATGATTGAAGCTACTGACTGAATGAAAGGAGCTGGCATCTCACTCTCTTTGAATCTTCTTTATCATGCTAAGAGGAGCAGGAAAAAGAAAAAATTTCAGAATTGCATCTTGCAATGCGGAGAAATTACTGTTTGTGCATTTACAATATTCATTGATTTTTGCCATTGAAAAACGTCCAGAAATGATTGAAGCTACTGACTGAATGAAAGGAGCTGGCATCTCAGTCTCTTTGAATCTTCTTTATCATGCTAAGAGGAGCAGGAAAAAGAAAAAAATTTCAGAATTGCACCTTGCAATGCGGAGAAATTACTGTTTGTGCATTTACAATATTCATTGATTTTTGCCATTGAAAAACGTCCAGAAATGATTGAAGCTACTGACTCAATGAAAGGAGCTGGCATCTCACTCTCTTTGAATCTTCTTTATCATGCTAAGAGGAGCAGGAAAAAGCAAAAAATTTCAGAATTGCACATTGCAATGCGGAGAAATTACTGTTTGTGCATTTACAATATTCATTGATTTTTGCCATTGAAAAACATCATGTTATTCATATACCAGAAATGTTTGAAGCTACTGACTGAATGAAAGGAGCTGGCATCTCACTCTCTTTGAATCTTCTTTATCATGCTAAGAGGAGCAGGAAAAAGCAAAAAATTTCAGAATTGCACCTTGCAATGCGGAGAAATTACTGTTTGTGCATTTACAATATTCATTGATTTTTGCCATTGAAAAACGTCCAGAAATGATTGAAGCTACTGACTGAATGAAAGGAGCTGGCATCTCACTCTCTTTGAATCTTCTTTATCATGCTAAGAGGAGCAGGAAAAAGCCAAAAATTTCAGAATTGCACCTTGCAATGCGGAGAAATTACTGTTTGTGCATTTACAATATTCATTGATTTTTGCCATTGAAAAACCTCCAGAAATGATTGAAGCTACTGACTGAATGAAAGGAGCTGGCATCTCACTCTTTGAATCTTCTTTATCATGCTAAGAGGAGCAGGAAAAAGCAAAAAATTTCAGAATTGCACCTTGCAATGAGGAGAAATTACTGTTTGTGCATTTACAATATTCATTGATTTTTGCCATTGAAAAACATCATGTTATTCATATACCAGAAATGATTGAAGCTACTGACTAAATGAAAGGAGCTGGCATCTCACTCTCTTTGAATCTTCTTTATCATGCTAAGAGGAGCAGGAAAAAGCAAAAAATTTCAGAATTGCACCTTGCAATGTGGAGAAATTACTGTTTGTGCATTTACAATATTCATTGATTTTTGACACTGAAAAACGTCCAGAAATGATTGAAGCTACTGACTGAATGAAAGGAGCTGGCATCTCACTCTCTTTGAATCTTCTTTATCATGCTAAGAGGAGCAGGAAAAAGCAAAAAAATTCAGAATTGCACCTTGCAATGCGGAGAAATTACTGTTTGTGCATTTACAATATTCATTGATTTTTGCCATTGAAAAACGTCCAGAAATGATTGAAGCTACTGACTGAAAGAAAGGAGCTGGCATCTCACTCTCTTTGAATCTTCTTTATCATGCTAAGCGGAGCAGGAAAAAGCAAAAAATTTCAGAATTGCACCTTGCAATGCGGAGAAATTACTGTTTGTGCATTTACAATATTCATTGATTTTTGCCATTGAAAAACGTCCAGAAATGATTGAAGCTACTGACTGAATGAAAGGAGCTGGCATCTCACTCTCTTTGAATCTTCTTTATCATGCTAAGAGGAGCAGGAAAAAGCAAAAAATTTCAGAATTGCATCTTGCAATGCGGAGAAATTACTGTTTGTGCATTTACAATATTCATTGATTTTTGCCATTGAAAAACGTCCAGAAATGATTGAAGCTACTGACTGAATGAAAGGAGCTGGCATCTCACTCTCTTTGAATCTTCTTTATCATGCTAAGAGGAGCAGGAAAAAGCATAAAATTTCAGAATTGCACCTTGCAATGCGGAGAAATTACTGTTTGTGCATTTACAATATTCATTGATTTTTGCCATTGAAAAACGTCCAGAAATGATTGAAGCTACTGACTGAATGAAAGGAGCTGGCATCTCACTCTCTTTGAATCTTCTTTATCATGCTAAGAGGAGCAGGAAAAAGCAAAAAATTTCAGAATTGCACCTTGCAATGCGGAGAAATTACTGTTTGTGCATTTACAATATTCATTGATTTTTGCCATTGAAAAACGTCCAGAAATGATTGAAGCTACTGACTGAATGAAAGGAGCTGGCATCTCACTCTCTTTGAATCTTCATTACCATGCTAAGAGGAGCAGGAAAAAGCAAAAAATTTCAGAATTGCACCTTGCAATGCGGAGAAATTACTGTTTGTGCATTTACAATATTCATTGATTTTTGCCATTGAAAAACATCATGTTATTCATATACCAGAAATGTTTGAAGCTACTGACTGAATGAAAGGAGCTGGCATCTCACTCTCTTTGAATCTTCTTTATCATGCTAAGAGGAGCAGGAAAAAGCAAAAAATTTCAGAATTGCACCTTGCAATGCGGAGAAATTACTGTTTGTGCATTTACAATATTCATTGATTTTTGCCATTGAAAAACATGTTATTCATATACCAGAAATGTTTGAAGCTACTGACTGAATGAAAGGAGCTGGCATCTCACTCTCTATGAATCTTCTTTATCATGCTAAGAGGAGCAGGAAAAAGCAAAAAATTTCAGAATTGCACCTTGCAATGCGGAGAAATTACTGTTTGTGCATTTACAATATTCATTGATTTTTGCCATTGAAAAACATCATGGTATTCATATACCAGAAATGTTTGAAGCTACTGACTGAATGAAAGGAGCTGGCATCTCACTCTCTTTGAATCTTCTTTATCATGCTAAGAGGAGCAGGAAAAAGCAAAAAATTTCAGAATTGCACCTTGCAATGCGGAGAAATTACTGTTTTTGGATTTACAATATTCATTGATTTTTGCCATTGAAAAACGTCCAGAAATGATTGAAGCTACTGACTGAATGAAAGGAGCTGGCATCTCACTCTCTTTGAATCTTCTTTATCATGCTAAGAGGAGCAGGAAAAAGCAAAAAATTTCAGAATTGCATCTTGCAATGCGGAGAAATTACTGTTTGTGCATTTAAAATATTCATTGATTTTTGCCATTGAAAAACGTCCAGAAATGATTGAAGCTACTGACTGAATGAAAGGAGCTGGCATCTCAGTCTCTTTGAATCTTCTTTATCATGCTAAGAGGAGCAGGAAAAAGCAAAAAATTTCAGAATTGCACCTTGCAATGCGGAGAAATTACTGTTTGTGCATTTACAATATTCATTGATTTTTGCCATTGAAAAACGTCCAGAAATGATTGAAGCTACTGACTGAATGAAAGGAGCTGGCATCTCACTCTCTTTGAATCTTCTTTATCATGCTAAGAGGAGCAGGAAAAAGCAAAAAATTTCAGAATTGCACCTTGCAATGCGGAGAAATTACTGTTTGTGCATTTACAATATTCATTGATTTTTGCCATTGAAAAACATCATGTTATTCATATACCAGAAATGTTTGAAGCTACTGACTGAATGAAAGGAGCTGGCATCTCACTCTCTTTGAATCTTCTTTATCATGCTAAGAGGAGCAGGAAAAAGCAAAAAATTTCAGAATTGCACCTTGCAATGCGGAGAAATTACTGTTTGTGCATTTACAATATTCATTGATTTTTGCCATTGAAAAACGTCCAGAAATGATTGAAGCTACTGACTGAATGAAAGGAGCTGGCATCTCACTCTCTTTGAATCTTCTTTATCATGCTAAGAGGAGCAGGAGAAAGCAAAAAATTTCAGAATTGCACCTTGCAATGCGGAGAAATTACTGTTTGTGCATTTACAATATTCATTGATTTTTGCCATTGAAAAACATCATGTTATTCATATACCAGAAATGTTTGAAGCTACTGACTGAATGAAAGGAGCTGGCTTCTCACTCTCTATGAATCTTCTTTATCATGCTAAGAGGAGCAGGAAAAAGCAAAAAATTTCAGAATTGCACCTTGCAATGCGGAGAAATTACTGTTTGTGCATTTACAATATTCATTGATTTTTGCCATTGAAAAACGTCCAGAAATGATTGAAGCTACTGACTGAATGAAAGGAGCTGGCATCTCACTCTCTTTGAATCTTCTTTATCATGCTAAGAGGAGCAGGAAAAAGCAAAAAATTTCAGAATTGCACCTTGCAATGCGGAGAAATTACTGTTTGTGCATTTACAATATTCATTGATTTTTGCCATTGAAAAACGTCCAGAAATGATTGAAGCTACTGACTGAATGAAAGGAGCTGGCATCTCACTCTTTGAATCTTCTTTATCATGCTAAGAGGAGCAGGAAAAAGCAAAAAATTTCAGAATTGCACCTTGCAATGCGGAGAAATTACTGTTTGTGCATTTACAATATTCATTGATTTTTGCCATTGAAAAACATCATGTTATTCATATACCAGAAATGATTGAAGCTACTGACTAAATGAAAGGAGCTGGCATCTCACTCTCTTTGAATCTTCTTTATCATGCTAAGAGGAGCAGGAAAAAGCAAAAAATTTCAGAATTGCACCTTGCAATGCGGAGAAATTACTGTTTGTGCATTTACAATATTCATTGATTTTTGACATTGAAAAACGTCCAGAAATGATTGAAGCTACTGACTGAATGAAAGGAGCTGGCATCTCACTCTCTTTGAATCTTCTTTATCATGCTAAGAGGAGCAGGAAAAAGCAAAAAATTTCAGAATTGCACCTTGCAATGCGGAGAAATTACTGTTTGTGCATTTACGATATTCATTGATTTTTGCCATTGAAAAACGTCCAGAAATGATTGAAGCTACTGACTGAATGAAAGGAGCTGGCATCTCACTCTCTTTGAATCTTCTTTATCACGCTAAGAGGAGCAGGAGAAAGCAAAAAATTTCAGATTTGCACCTTGCAATGCGGAGAAATTACTGTTTGTGCATTTACAATATTCATTGATTTTTGCCATTGAAAAACATCATGTTATTCATATACCAGAAATGTTTGAAGCTACTGACTGAATGAAAGGAGCTGGCTTCTCACTCTCTTTGAATCTTTTTTTTCATGCTAAGAGGAGCAGGAAAAAGCAAAAAATTTCAGAATTGCACCTTGCAATGCGGAGAAATTACTGTTTGTGCATTTACAATATTCATTGATTTTTGCCATTGAAAAACGTCCAGAAATGATTGAAGCTACTGACTGAATGAAAGGAGCTGGCATCTCACTCTCTTTGAATCTTCTTTATCACGCTAAGAGGAGCAGGAGAAAGCAAAAAATTTCAGAATTGCACCTTGCAATGCGGAGAAATTACTGTTTGTGCATTTACAATATTCATTGATTTTTGCCATTGAAAAACATCATGTTATTCATATACCAGAAATGTTTGAAGCTACTGACTGAATGAAAGGAGCTGGCTTCTCACTCTCTTTGAATCTTCTTTATCATGCTAAGAGGAGCAGGAAAAAGCAAAAAATTTCAGAATTGCACCTTGCAATGCGGAGAAATTACTGTTTGTGCATTTACAATATTCATTGATTTTTGCCATTGAAAAACGTCCAGAAATGATTGAAGCTACTGACTGAATGAAAGGAGCTGGCATCTCACTCTCTTTGAATCTTCTTTATCATGCTAAGAGGAGCAGGAAAAAGCAAAAAATTTCAGAATTGCACCTTGCAATGCGGAGAAATTACTGTTTGTGCATTTACAATATTCATTGATTTTTGCCATTGAAAAACGTCCAGAAATGATTGAAGCTACTGACTGAATGAAAGGAGCTGGCATCTCACTCTTTGAATCTTCTTTATCATGCTAAGAGGAGCAGGAAAAAGCAAAAAATTTCAGAATTGCACCTTGCAATGCGGAGAAATTACTGTTTGTGCATTTACAATATTCATTGATTTTTGCCATTGAAAAACATCATGTTATTCATATACCAGAAATGATTGAAGCTACTGACTAAATGAAAGGAGCTGGCATCTCACTCTCTTTGAATCTTCTTTATCATGCTAAGAGGAGCAGGAAAAAGCAAAAAATTTCAGAATTGCACCTTGCAATGCGGAGAAATTACTGTTTGTGCATTTACAATATTCATTGATTTTTGACATTGAAAAACGTCCAGAAATGATTGAAGCTACTGACTGAATGAAAGGAGCTGGCATCTCACTCTCTTTGAATCTTCTTTATCATGCTAAGAGGAGCAGGAAAAAGCAAAAAATTTCAGAATTGCACCTTGCAATGCGGAGAAATTACTGTTTGTGCATTTACAATATTCATTGATTTTTGCCATTGAAAAACATCATGTTATTCATATACCAGAAATGTTTGAAGCTACTGACTGAATGAAAGGAGCAGGCATCTCACTCTCTTTGAATCTTCTTTATCATGCTAAGAGGAGCAGGAAAAATCAAAAAATTTCAGAATTGCACCTTGCAATGCGGAGAAATTACTGTTTGTGCATTTACAATATTCATTGATTTTTGCCATTGAAAAGCATCATGTTATTCATATACCAGAAATGTTTGAAGCTACTGACTGAATGAAAGGAGCTGGCATCTCACTCTCTTTGAATCTTCTTTATCATGCTAAGAGGAGCAGGAGAAAGCAAAAAATTTCAGAATTGCACCTTGCAATTCGGAGAAATTACTGTTTGTGCATTTACAATATTCATTGATTTTTGCCATTGAAAAATGTCCAGAAATGATTGAAGCTACTGACTGAATGAAAGGAGCTGGCATCTCACTCTCTTTGAATCTTCTTTATCATGCTAAGAGGAGCAGGAAAAAGCAAAAAATTTCAGAATTGCACCTTGCAATGCGGAGAAATTACTGTTTGTGCATTTACAATATTCATTGACTTTTGCCATTGAAAAACATGTTATTCATATACCAGAAATGTTTGAAGCTACTGACTGAATGAAAGGAGCTGGCATCTCACTCTCTTTGAATCTTCTTTATCATGCTAAGAGGAGCAGGAAAAAGCAAAAAATTTCAGAATTGCACCTTGCAATGCGGAGAAATTCCTGTTTGTGCATTTACAATATTCATTGATTTTTGCCATTGAAAAACATCATGTTATTCATATACCAGAAATGTTTGAAGCTACTGACTGAATGAAAGGAGCTGGCATCTCACTCTCTTTGAATCTTCTTTATCATGCTAAGAGGAGCAGGAAAAAGCAAAAAATTTCAGAATTGCACCTTGCAATGCGGAGAAATTACTGTTTGTGCATTTACAATATTCATTGATTTTTGCCATTGAAAAACGTCCAGAAATGATTGAAGCTACTGACTGAATGAAAGGAGCTGGCATCTCTCTTTGAATCTTCTTTATCATGCTAAGAGGAGCAGGAAAAAGCAAAAAATTTCAGAATTGCACCTTGCAATGCGGAGAAATTACTGTTTGTGCATTTACAATATTCATTGATTTTTGCCATTGAAAAACATCATGTTATTCATATACCAGAAATGTTTGAAGCTACTGACTGAATGAAAGGAGCTGGCATCTCACTCTCTTTGAATCTTCTTTATCATGCTAAGAGGAGCAGGAAAAAGCAAAAAATTTCAGAATTGCACCTTGCAATGCGGAGAAATTACTCTTTGTGCATTTACAATATTCATTGATTTTTGCCATTGAAAAACATCATGTTATTCATATACCAGAAATGATTGAAGCTACTGACTGAATGAAAGGAGCTGGCATCTCACTCTCTTTGAATCTTCTTTATCATGCTAAGAGGAGCAGGAAAAAGCAAAAAATTTCAGAATTGCACCTTGCAATGCGGAGAAATTACTGTTTGTGCATTTACAATATTCATTGATTTTTGCCATTGAAAAACATCATGTTATTCATATACCAGAAATGATTGAAGCTACTAACTGAATGAAAGGAGCTGGCATCTCACTCTCTTTGAATCTTCTTTATCATGCTAAGAGGAGCAGGAAAAAGCAAAAAATTTCAGAATTGCACCTTGCAATGCGGAGAAATTACTGTTTGTGCATTTACAATATTCATTGATTTTTGCCATTGAAAAACGTCCAGAAATGATTGAAGCTACTGACTGAAAGAAAGGAGCTGGCATCTCACTCTCTTTGAATCTTCTTTATCATGCTAAGCGGAGCAGGAAAAAGCAAAAAATTTCAGAATTGCACCTTGCAATGCGGAGAAATTACTGTTTGTGCATTTACAATATTCATTGATTTTTGCCATTGAAAAACGTCCAGAAATGATTGAAGCTACTGACTGAATGAAAGGAGCTGGCATCTCACTCTCTTTGAATCTTCTTTATCATGCTAAGAGGAGCAGGAAAAAGCAAAAAATTTCAGAATTGCACCTTGCAATGCGGAGAAATTACTGTTTGTGCATTTACAATATTCATTGATTTTTGCCATTGAAAAACGTCCAGAAATGATTGAAGCTACTGACTGAATGAAAGGAGCTGGCATCTCACTCTCTTTGAATCTTCATTACCATGCTAAGAGGAGCAGGAAAAAGCAAAAAATTTCAGAATTGCACCTTGCAATGCGGAGAAATTACTGTTTGTGCATTTACAATATTCATTGATTTTTGCCATTGAAAAACATCATGTTATTCATATACCAGAAATGTTTGAAGCTACTGACTGAATGAAAGGAGCTGGCATCTCACTCTCTTTGAATCTTCTTTATCATGCTAAGAGGAGCAGGAAAAAGCAAAAAATTTCAGAATTGCACCTTGCAATGCGGAGAAATTACTGTTTGTGCATTTACAATATTCATTGATTTTTGCCATTGAAAAACATGTTATTCATATACCAGAAATGTTTGAAGCTAGTGACTGAATGAAAGGAGCTGGCATCTCACTCTCTTTGAATCTTCTTTATCATGCTAAGAGGAGCAGGAAAAAGCAAAAAATTTCAGAATTGCACCTTGCAATGCGGAGAAATTACTGTTTGTGCATTTACAATAATCATTGATTTTTGCCATTGAAAAACATCATGTTATTCATATACCAGAAATGTTTGAAGCTACTGACTGAATGAAAGGAGCTGGCATCTCACTCTCTTTGAATCTTCTTTATCATGCTAAGAGGAGCAGGAAAAAGCAAAAAATTTCAGAATTGCACCTTGCAATGCGGAGAAATTACTGTTTTTGCATTTACAATATTCATTGATTTTTGCCATTGAAAAACGTCCAGAAATGATTGAAGCTACTGACTGAATGAAAGGAGCTGGCATCTCACTCTCTTTCAATCTTCTTTATCATGCTAAGAGGAGCAGGAAAAAGCAAAAAATTTCAGAATTGCATCTTGCAATGCGGAGAAATTACTGTTTGTGCATTTACAATATTCATTGATTTTTGCCATTGAAAAACGTCCAGAAATGATTGAAGCTACTGACTGAATGAAAGGAGCTGGCATCTCAGTCTCTTTGAATCTTCTTTATCATGCTAAGAGGAGCAGGAAAAAGCAAAAAATTTCAGAATTGCACCTTGCAATGCGGAGAAATTACTGTTTGTGCATTTACAATATTCATTGATTTTTGCCATTGAAAAACGTCCAGAAATGATTGAAGCTACTGACTGAATGAAAGGATCTGGCATCTCACTCTCTTTGAATCTTCTTTATCATGCTAAGAGGAGCAGGAAAAAGCAAAAAATTTCAGAATTGCACCTTGCAATGCGGAGAAATTACTGTTTGTGCATTTACAATATTCATTGATTTTTGCCATTGAAAAACATCATGTTATTCATATACCAGAAATGTTTGAAGCTACTGACTGAATGAAAGGAGCTGGCATCTCACTCTCTTTGAATCTTCTTTATCATGCTAAGAGGAGCAGGAAAAAGCAAAAAATTTCAGAATTGCACCTTGCAATGCGGAGAAATTACTCTTTGTGCATTTACAATATTCATTGATTTTTGCCATTGAAAAACATCATGTTATTCATATACCAGAAATGATTGAAGCTACTGACTGAATGAAAGGAGCTGGCATCTCACTCTCTTTGAATCTTCTTTATCATGCTAAGAGGAGCAGGAAAAAGCAAAAAATTTCAGAATTGCACCTTGCAATGCGGAGAAATTACTGTTTGTGCATTTACAATATTCATTGATTTTTGCCATTGAAAAACGTCCAGAAATGATTGAAGCTACTGACTGAATGAAAGGAGCTGGCATCTCACTCTCTTTGAATCTTCTTTATCATGCTAAGAGGAGCAGGAGAAAGCAAAAAATTTCAGAATTGCACCTTGCAATGCGGAGAAATTACTGTTTGTGCATTTACAATATTCATTGATTTTTGCCATTGAAAAACGTCCAGAAATGATTGAAGCTACTGACTGAATGAAAGCAGCTGGCATCTCACTCTTTGAATCTTCTTTATCATGCTAAGAGGAGCAGGAAAAAGCAAAAAATTTCAGAATTGCACCTTGCAATGCGGAGAAATTACTGTTTGTGCATTTACAATATTCATTGATTTTTGCCATTGAAAAACATCATGTTATTCATATACCAGAAATGATTGAAGCTACTGACTAAATGAAAGGAGCTGGCATCTCACTCTCTTTGAATCTTCTTTATCATGCTAAGAGGAGCAGGAAAAAGCAAAAAATTTCAGAATTGCACCTTGCAATGCGGAGAAATTACTGTTTGTGCATTTACAATATTCATTGATTTTTGCCATTGAAAAACGTCCAGAAATGATTGAAGCTACTGACTGAATGAAAGGAGCTGGCATATCACTCTCTTTGAATCTTATCATGCTAAGAGGAGCAGGAAAAAGCAAAAAATTTCAGAATTGCACCTTGCAATGCGGAGAAATTACTGTTTGTGCATTTACAATATTCATTGATTTTTGCCATTGAAAAACATCATGTTATTCATATACCAGAAATGTTTGAAGCTACTGACTGAATAAAAGGAGCAGGCATCTCACTCTCTTTGAATCTTCTTTATCATGCTAAGAGGAGCAGGAAAAAGAAAAAAATTTCAGAATTGCACCTTGCAATGCGGAGAAATTACTGTTTGTGCATTTACAATATTCATTGATTTTTGCTATTGAAAAGCATCATGTTATTCATATACCAGAAATGTTTGAAGCTACTGACTGAATGAAAGGAGCTGGCATCTCACTCTCTTTGAATCTTCTTTATCATGCTAAGAGGAGCAGGAGAAAGCAAAAAATTTCAGAATTGCACCTTGCAATGCGGAGAAATTACTGTTTGTGCATTTACAATATTCATTGATTTTTGCCATTGAAAAATGTCCAGAAATGATTGAAGCTACTGACTGAATGAAAGGAGCTGGCATCTCACTCTCTTTGAATCTTCTTTATCATGCTAAGAGGAGCAGGAAAAAGCAAAAAATTTCAGAATTGCACCTTGCAATGCGGAGAAATTACTGTTTGTGCATTTACAATATTCATTGACTTTTGCCATTGAAAAACATGTTATTCATATACCAGAAATGTTTGAAGCTACTGACTGAATGAAAGGAGCTGGCATCTCACTCTCTTTGAATCTTCTTTATCATGCTAAGAGGAGCAGGAAAAAGCAAAAAATTTCAGAATTGCACCTTGCAATGCGGAGAAATTACTGTTTGTGCATTTACAATATTCATTGATTTTTGCCATTGAAAAACATCATGTTATTCATATACCAGAAATGTTTGAAGCTACTGACTGAATGAAAGGAGCTGGCATCTCACTCTCTTTGAATCTTCTTTATCATGCTAAGAGGAGCAGAAAAAAGCAAAAAATTTCAGAATTGCACCTTGCAATGCGGAGAAATTACTTTTTGTGTATTTACAATATTCATTGATTTCTGCCATTGAAAAACGTCCAGAAATGATTGAAGCTACTGACTGAATGAAAGGAGCTGGCATCTCTCTTTGAATCTTCTTTATCATGCTAAGAGGAGCAGGAAAAAGCAAAAAATTTCAGAATTGCACCTTGCAATGCGGAGAAATTACTGTTTGTGCATTTACAATATTCATTGATTTTTGCCATTGAAAAACATGTTATTCATATACCAGAAATGTTTGAAGCTACTGACTGAATGAAAGGAGCTGGCATCTCACTCTCTTTTAATCTTCTTTATCATGCTAAGAGGAGCAGGAAAAAGCAAAAAATTTCAGAATTGCACCTTGCAATGCGGAGAAATTACTGTTTGTGCATTTACAATATTCATTGATTTTTGCCATTGAAAAACATCATGTTATTCATATACCAGAAATGTTTGAAGCTACTGACTGAATGAAAGGAGCTGGCATCTCACTCTCTTTGAATCTTCTTTATCATGCAAAGAGGAGCAGGAAAAAGCAAAAAATTTCAGAATTGCACCTTGCAATGCGGAGAAATTACTGTTTGTGCATTTACAATATTCATTGATTTTTGCCATTGAAAAACGTCCAGAAATGATTGAAGCTACTGACTGAATGAAAGGAGCTGGCATCTCACTCTCTTTGAATCTTCTTTATCATGCTAAGAGGAGCAGGAGAAAGCAAAAAATTTCAGAATTGCACCTTGCAATGCGGAGAAATTACTGTTTGTGCATTTACAATATTCATTGATTTTTGCCATTGAAAAACGTCCAGAAATGATTGAAGCTACTGACTGAATGAAAGGAGCTGGCATCTCACTCTTTGAATCTTCTTTATCATGCTAAGAGGAGCAGGAAAAAGCAAAAAATTTCAGAATTGCACCTTGCAATGCGGAGAAATTACTGTTTGTGCATTTACAATATTCATTGATTTTTGCCATTGAAAAACATCATGTTATTCATATACCAGAAATGATTGAAGCTACTGACTAAATGAAAGGAGCTGGCATCTCACTCTCTTTGAATCTTCTTTATCATGCTAAGAGGAGCAGGAAAAAGCAAAAAATTTCAGAATTGCACCTTGCAATGCGGAGAAATTACTGTTTGTGCATTTACAATATTCATTGATTTTTGCCATTGAAAAACGTCCAGAAATGATTGAAGCTACTGACTGAATGAAAGGAGCTGGCATATCACTCTCTTTGAATCTTATCATGCTAAGAGGAGCAGGAAAAAGCAAAAAATTTCAGAATTGCACCTTGCAATGCGGAGAAATTACTGTTTGTGCATTTACAATATTCATTGATTTTTGCCATTGAAAAACATCATGTTATTCATATACCAGAAATGTTTGAAGCTACTGACTGAATAAAAGGAGCAGGCATCTCACTCTCTTTGAATCTTCTTTATCATGCTAAGAGGAGCAGGAAAAAGAAAAAAATTTCAGAATTGCACCTTGCAATGCGGAGAAATTACTGTTTGTGCATTTACAATATTCATTGATTTTTGCTATTGAAAAGCATCATGTTATTCATATACCAGAAATGTTTGAAGCTACTGACTGAATGAAAGGAGCTGGCATCTCACTCTCTTTGAATCTTCTTTATCATGCTAAGAGGAGCAGGAGAAAGCAAAAAATTTCAGAATTGCACCTTGCAATGCGGAGAAATTACTGTTTGTGCATTTACAATATTCATTGATTTTTGCCATTGAAAAATGTCCAGAAATGATTGAAGCTACTGACTGAATGAAAGGAGCTGGCATCTCACTCTCTTTGAATCTTCTTTATCATGCTAAGAGGAGCAGGAAAAAGCAAAAAATTTCAGAATTGCACCTTGCAATGCGGAGAAATTACTGTTTGTGCATTTACAATATTCATTGACTTTTGCCATTGAAAAACATGTTATTCATATACCAGAAATGTTTGAAGCTACTGACTGAATGAAAGGAGCTGGCATCTCACTCTCTTTGAATCTTCTTTATCATGCTAAGAGGAGCAGGAAAAAGCAAAAAATTTCAGAATTGCACCTTGCAATGCGGAGAAATTACTGTTTGTGCATTTACAATATTCATTGATTTTTGCCATTGAAAAACATCATGTTATTCATATACCAGAAATGTTTGAAGCTACTGACTGAATGAAAGGAGCTGGCATCTCACTCTCTTTGAATCTTCTTTATCATGCTAAGAGGAGCAGAAAAAAGCAAAAAATTTCAGAATTGCACCTTGCAATGCGGAGAAATTACTTTTTGTGTATTTACAATATTCATTGATTTTTGCCATTGAAAAACGTCCAGAAATGATTGAAGCTACTGACTGAATGAAAGGAGCTGGCATCTCTCTTTGAATCTTCTTTATCATGCTAAGAGGAGCAGGAAAAAGCAAAAAATTTCAGAATTGCACCTTGCAATGCGGAGAAATTACTGTTTGTGCATTTACAATATTCATTGATTTTTGCCATTGAAAAACATGTTATTCATATACCAGAAATGTTTGAAGCTACTGACTGAATGAAAGGAGCTGGCATCTCACTCTCTTTTAATCTTCTTTATCATGCTAAGAGGAGCAGGAAAAAGCAAAAAATTTCAGAATTGCACCTTGCAATGCGGAGAAATTACTGTTTGTGCATTTACAATATTCATTGATTTTTGCCATTGAAAAACATCATGTTATTCATATACCAGAAATGTTTGAAGCTACTGACTGAATGAAAGGAGCTGGCATCTCACTCTCTTTGAATCTTCTTTATCATGCAAAGAGGAGCAGGAAAAAGCAAAAAATTTCAGAATTGCACCTTGCAATGCGGAGAAATTACTGTTTGTGCATTTACAATATTCATTGATTTTTGCCATTGAAAAACGTCCAGAAATGATTGAAGCTACTGACTGAATGAAAGGAGCTGGCATCTCACTCTCTTTGAATCTTCTTTATCATGCTAAGAGGAGCAGGAAAAAGCAAAAAATTTCAGAATTGCACCTTGCAATGCGGAGAAATTACTGTTTGTGCATTTACAATATTCATTGATTTTTGCCATTGAAAAACTTCCAGAAATGATTGAAGCTACTGACTGAATGAAAGGAGCTGGCATCTCACTCTCTTTGAATCTTCTTTATCATGCTAAGAGGAGCAGGAAAAAGCAAAAAATTTCAGAATTGCACCTTGCAATGCGGAGAAATTACTGTTTGTGCATTTACAATATTCATTGATTTTTGCCATTGAAAAACGTCCAGAAATGATTGAAGCTACTGACTGAATGAAAGGAGCTGGCATCTCACTCTCTTTGAATCTTCTTTACCATGCTAAGAGGAGCAGGCAAAAGCAAAAAATTTCAGAATTGCACCTTGCAATGCGGAGAAATTACTGTTTGTGCATTTACAATATTCATTGATTTTTGCCATTGAAAAACATCATGTTATTCATATCCCAGAAATGTTTGAAGCTACTAACTGAATGAAAGGAGCTGGCATTTCACTCTCTTTGAATCTTCTTTATCATGCTAAGAGGAGCAGGAAAAAGCAAAAAATTTCAGAATTGCACCTTGCAATGCGGAGAAATTACTGTTTGTGCATTTACAATATTCATTGATTTTTGCCATTGAAAAACGTCCAGAAATGATTGAAGCTACTGACTGAATGAAAGGAGCTGGCATCTCACTCTCTTTGAATCTTCTTTATCATGCTAAGAGGAGCAGGAAAAAGCAAAAAATTTCAGAATTGCACCTTGCAATGCGGAGAAATTACTGTTTGTGCATTTACAATATTCATTGATTTTTGCCATTGAAAAACGTCCAGAAATGATTGAAGCTACTGACTGAATGAAAGGAGCTGGCATCTCACTCTCTTTGAATCTTCTTTATCATGCTAAGAGGAGCAGGAGAAAGCAAAAAATTTCAGAATTGCACCTTGCAATGCGGAGAAATTACTGTTTGTGCATTTACAATATTCATTGATTTTTGCCATTGAAAAACATCATGTTATTCATATACCAGAAATGTTTGAAGCTACTGACTGAATGAAAGGAGCTGGCTTCTCACTCTCTTTGAATCTTCTTTATCATGCTAAGAGGAGCAGGAAAAAGCAAAAAATTTCAGAATTGCACCTTGCAATGCGGAGAAATTACTGTTTGTGCATTTACAATATTCATTGATTTTTGCCATTGAAAAACGTCCAGAAATGATTGAAGCTACTGACTGAATGAAAGGAGCTGGCATCTCACTCTCTTTGAATCTTCTTTATCATGCTAAGAGGAGCAGGAAAAAGCAAAAAATTTCAGAATTGCACCTTGCAATGCGGAGAAATTACTGTTTGTGCATTTACAATATTCATAGATTTTTGCCATTGAAAATCGTCCAGAAATGATTGAAGCTACTGACTGAATGAAAGGAGCTGGCATCTCACTCTTTGAATCTTCTTTATCATGCTAAGAGGAGCAGGAAAAAGCAAAAAATTTCAGAATTGCACCTTGCAATGCGGAGAAATTACTGTTTGTGCATTTACAATATTCATTGATTTTTGCCATTGAAAAACGTCCAGAAATGATTGAAGCTACTGACTGAATGAAAGGAGCTGGCATCTCACTCTCTTTGAATCTTCTTTATCATGCTAAGAGGAGCAGGAAAAAGCAAAAAATTTCAGAATTGCACCTTGCAATGCGGAGAAATTACTGTTTGTGCATTTACAATATTCATTGATTTTTGCCATTGAAAAACATCATGTTATTCATATACCAGAAATGATTGAAGCTACTGACTAAATGAAAGGAGCTGGCATCTCACTCTCTTTGAATCTTCTTTATCATGCTAAGAGGAGCAGGAAAAAGCAAAAAATTTCAGAATTGCACCTTGCAATGCGGAGAAATTACTGTTTGTGCATTTACAATATTCATTGATTTTTGCCATTGAAAAACATCATGGTATTCATATACCAGAAATGTTTGAAGCTACTGACTGAATGAAAGGAGCTGGCATCTCACTCTCTTTGAATCTTCTTTATCATGCTAAGAGGAGCAGGAAAAAGCAAAAAATTTCAGAATTGCACCTTGCAATGCGGAGAAATTACTGTTTTTGCATTTACAATATTCATTGATTTTTGCCATTGAAAAACGTCCAGAAATGATTGAAGCTACTGACTGAATGAAAGGAGCTGGCATCTCACTCTCTTTGAATCTTCTTTATCATGCTAAGAGGAGCAGGAAAAAGCAAAAAATTTCAGAATTGCATCTTGCAATTCGGAGAAATTACTGTTTGTGCATTTAAAATATTCATTGATTTTTGCCATTGAAAAACGTCCAGAAATGATTGAAGCTACTGACTGAATGAAAGGAGCTGGCATCTCAGTCTCTTTGAATCTTCTTTATCATGCTAAGAGGAGCAGGAAAAAGCAAAAAATTTCAGAATTGCACCTTGCAATGCGGAGAAATTACTGTTTGTGCATTTACAATATTCATTGATTTTTGCCATTGAAAAACGTCCAGAAATGATTGAAGCTACTGACTGAATGAAAGGAGCTGGCATCTCACTCTCTTTGAATCTTCTTTATCATGCTAAGAGGATCAGGAAAAAGCAAAAAATTTCAGAATTGCACCTTGCAATGCGGAGAAATTACTGTTTGTGCATTTACAATATTCATTGATTTTTGCCATTGAAAAACATCATGTTATTCATATACCAGAAATGTTTGAAGCTACTGACTGAATGAAAGGAGCTGGCATCTCACTCTCTTTGAATCTTCTTTATCATGCTAAGAGGAGCAGGAAAAAGCAAAAAATTTCAGAATTGCACCTTGCAATGCGGAGAAATTACTGTTTGTGCATTTACAATATTCATTGATTTTTGCCATTGAAAAACGTCCAGAAATGATTGAAGCTACTGACTGAATGAAAGGAGCTGGCATCTCACTCTCTTTGAATCTTCTTTATCATGCTTAGAGGAGCAGGAGAAAGCAAAAAATTTCAGAATTGCACCTTGCAATGCGGAGAAATTACTGTTTGTGCATTTACAATATTCATTGATTTTTGCCATTGAAAAACATCATGTTATTCATATACCAGAAATGTTTGAAGCTACTGACTGAATGAAAGGAGCTGGCTTCTCACTCTCTTTGAATCTTCTTTATCATGCTAAGAGGAGCAGGAAAAAGCAAAAAATTTCAGAATTGCACCTTGCAATGCGGAGAAATTACTGTTTGTGCATTTACAATATTCATTGATTTTTGCCATTGAAAAACGTCCAGAAATGATTGAAGCTACTGACTGAATGAAAGGAGCTGGCATCTCACTCTCTTTGAATCTTCTTTATCATGCTAAGAGGAGCAGGAAAAAGCAAAAAATTTCAGAATTGCACCTTGCAATGCGGAGAAATTACTGTTTGTGCATTTACAATATTCATTGATTTTTGCCATTGAAAAACGTCCAGAAATGATTGAAGCTACTGACTGAATAAAAGGAGCTGGCATCTCACTCTTTGAATCTTCTTTATCATGCTAAGAGGAGCAGGAAAAAGCAAAAAATTTCAGAATTGCACCTTGCAATGCGGAGAAATTACTGTTTGTGCATTTACAATATTCATTGATTTTTGCCATTGAAAAACATCATGTTATTCATATACCAGAAATGATTGAAGCTACTGACTAAATGAAAGGAGCTGGCATCTCACTCTCTTTGAATCTTCTTTATCATGCTAAGAGGAGCAGGAAAAAGCAAAAAATTTCAGAATTGCACCTTGCAATGCGGAGAAATTACTGTTTGTGCATTTACAATATTCATTGATTTTTGACATTGAAAAACGTCCAGAAATGATTGAAGCTACTGACTGAATGAAAGGAGCTGGCATCTCACTCTCTTTGAATCTTCTTTAACATGCTAAGAGGAGCAGGAAAAAGCAAAAAATTTCAGAATTGCACCTTGCAATGCGGAGAAATTACTGTTTGTGCATTTACAATATTCATTGATTTTTGCCATTGAAAAACATCATGTTATTCATATACCAGAAATGATTGAAGCTACTGACTAAATGAAAGGAGCTGGCATCTCACTCTCTTTGAATCTTCTTTATCATGCTAAGAGGAGCAGGAAAAAGCAAAAAATTTCAGAATTGCACCTTGCAATGCGGAGAAATTACTGTTTGTGCATTTACAATATTCATTGATTTTTGACATTGAAAAACGTCCAGAAATGATTGAAGCTACTGACTGAATGAAAGGAGCTGGCATCTCACTCTCTTTGAATCTTCTTTATCATGCTAAGAGGAGCAGGAAAAAGCAAAAAATTTCAGAATTGCACCTTGCAATGCGGAGAAATTACTGTTTGTGCATTTACAATATTCATTGACTTTTGCCATTGAAAAACATGTTATTCATATACCAGAAATGTTTGAAGCTACTGACTGAATGAAAGGAGCTGGCATCTCACTCTCTTTGAATCTTCTTTATCATGCAAAGAGGAGCAGGAAAAAGCAAAAAATTTCAGAATTGCACCTTGCAATGCGGAGAAATTACTGTTTGTGCATTTACAATATTCATTGATTTTTGCCATTGAAAAACGTCCAGAAATGATTGAAGCTACTGACTGAATGAAAGGAGCTGGCATCTCACTCTCTTTGAATCTTCTTTATCATGCTAAGAGGAGCAGGAGAAAGCAAAAAATTTCAGAATTGCACCTTGCAATGCGGAGAAATTACTGTTTGTGCATTTACAATATTCATTGATTTTTGCCATTGAAAAACGTCCAGAAATGATTGAAGCTACTGACTGAATGAAAGGAGCTGGCATCTCACTCTTTGAATCTTCTTTATCATGCTAAGAGGAGCAGGAAAAAGCAAAAAATTTCAGAATTGCACCTTGCAATGCGGAGAAATTACTGTTTGTGCATTTACAATATTCATTGATTTTTGCCATTGAAAAACATCATGTTATTCATATACCAGAAATGATTGAAGCTACTGACTAAATGAAAGGAGCTGGCATCTCACTCTCTTTGAATCTTCTTTATCATGCTAAGAGGAGCAGGAAAAAGCAAAAAATTTCAGAATTGCACCTTGCAATGCGGAGAAATTACTGTTTGTGCATTTACAATATTCATTGATTTTTGCCATTGAAAAACGTCCAGAAATGATTGAAGCTACTGACTGAATGAAAGGAGCTGGCATATCACTCTCTTTGAATCTTATCATGCTAAGAGGAGCAGGAAAAAGCAAAAAATTTCAGAATTGCACCTTGCAATGCGGAGAAATTACTGTTTGTGCATTTACAATATTCATTGATTTTTGCCATTGAAAAACATCATGTTATTCATATACCAGAAATGTTTGAAGCTACTGACTGAATAAAAGGAGCAGGCATCTCACTCTCTTTGAATCTTCTTTATCATGCTAAGAGGAGCAGGAAAAAGAAAAAAATTTCAGAATTGCACCTTGCAATGCGGAGAAATTACTGTTTGTGCATTTACAATATTCATTGATTTTTGCTATTGAAAAGCATCATGTTATTCATATACCAGAAATGTTTGAAGCTACTGACTGAATGAAAGGAGCTGGCATCTCACTCTCTTTGAATCTTCTTTATCATGCTAAGAGGAGCAGGAGAAAGCAAAAAATTTCAGAATTGCACCTTGCAATGCGGAGAAATTACTGTTTGTGCATTTACAATATTCATTGATTTTTGCCATTGAAAAATGTCCAGAAATGATTGAAGCTACTGACTGAATGAAAGGAGCTGGCATCTCACTCTCTTTGAATCTTCTTTATCATGCTAAGAGGAGCAGGAAAAAGCAAAAAATTTCAGAATTGCACCTTGCAATGCGGAGAAATTACTGTTTGTGCATTTACAATATTCATTGACTTTTGCCATTGAAAAACATGTTATTCATATACCAGAAATGTTTGAAGCTACTGACTGAATGAAAAGAGCTGGCATCTCACTCTATTTGAATCTTCTTTATCATGCTAAGAGGAGCAGGAAAAAGCAAAAAATTACAGAATTGCACCTTGCAATGCGGAGAAATTACTGTTTGTGCATTTACAATATTCATTGATTTTTGCCATTGAAAAACATCATGTTATTCATATACCAGAAATGTTTGAAGCTACTGACTGAATGAAAGGAGCTGGCATCTCACTCTCTTTGAATCTTCTTTATCATGCTAAGAGGAGCAGAAAAAAGCAAAAAATTTCAGAATTGCACCTTGCAATGCGGAGAAATTACTTTTTGTGTATTTACAATATTCATTGATTTTTGCCATTGAAAAACGTCCAGAAATGATTGAAGCTACTGACTGAATGAAAGGAGCTGGCATCTCTCTTTGAATCTTCTTTATCATGCTAAGAGGAGCAGGAAAAAGCAAAAAATTTCAGAATTGCACCTTGCAATGCGGAGAAATTACTGTTTGTGCATTTACAATATTCATTGATTTTTGCCATTGAAAAACATGTTATTCATATACCAGAAATGTTTGAAGCTACTGACTGAATGAAAGGAGCTGGCATCTCACTCTCTTTTAATCTTCTTTATCATGCTAAGAGGAGCAGGAAAAAGCAAAAAATTTCAGAATTGCACCTTGCAATGCGGAGAAATTACTGTTTGTGCATTTACAATATTCATTGATTTTTGCCATTGAAAAACATCATGTTATTCATATACCAGAAATGTTTGAAGCTACTGACTGAATGAAAGGAGCTGGCATCTCACTCTCTTTGAATCTTCTTTATCATGCAAAGAGGAGCAGGAAAAAGCAAAAAATTTCAGAATTGCACCTTGCAATGCGGAGAAATTACTGTTTGTGCATTTACAATATTCATTGATTTTTGCCATTGAAAAACGTCCAGAAATGATTGAAGCTACTGACTGAATGAAAGGAGCTGGCATCTCACTCTCTTTGAATCTTCTTTATCATGCTAAGAGGAGCAGGAAAAAGCAAAAAATTTCAGAATTGCACCTTGCAATGCGGAGAAATTACTGTTTGTGCATTTACAATATTCATTGATTTTTGCCATTGAAAAACTTCCAGAAATGATTGAAGCTACTGACTGAATGAAAGGAGCTGGCATCTCACTCTCTTTGAATCTTCTTTATCATGCTAAGAGGAGCAGGAAAAAGCAAAAAATTTCAGAATTGCACCTTGCAATGCGGAGAAATTACTGTTTGTGCATTTACAATATTCATTGATTTTTGCCATTGAAAAACGTCCAGAAATGATTGAAGCTACTGACTGAATGAAAGGAGCTGGCATCTCACTCTCTTTGAATCTTCTTTACCATGCTAAGAGGAGCAGGCAAAAGCAAAAAATTTCAGAATTGCACCTTGCAATGCGGAGAAATTACTGTTTGTGCATTTACAATATTCATTGATTTTTGCCATTGAAAAACATCATGTTATTCATATCCCAGAAATGTTTGAAGCTACTAACTGAATGAAAGGAGCTGGCATTTCACTCTCTTTGAATCTTCTTTATCATGCTAAGAGGAGCAGGAAAAAGCAAAAAATTTCAGAATTGCACCTTGCAATGCGGAGAAATTACTGTTTGTGCATTTACAATATTCATTGATTTTTGCCATTGAAAAACGTCCAGAAATGATTGAAGCTACTGACTGAATGAAAGGAGCTGGCATCTCACTCTCTTTGAATCTTCTTTATCATGCTAAGAGGAGCAGGAAAAAGCAAAAAATTTCAGAATTGCACCTTGCAATGCGGAGAAATTACTGTTTGTGCATTTACAATATTCATTGATTTTTGCCATTGAAAAACGTCCAGAAATGATTGAAGCTACTGACTGAATGAAAGGAGCTGGCATCTCACTCTCTTTGAATCTTCTTTATCATGCTAAGAGGAGCAGGAGAAAGCAAAAAATTTCAGAATTGCACCTTGCAATGCGGAGAAATTACTGTTTGTGCATTTACAATATTCATTGATTTTTGCCATTGAAAAACATCATGTTATTCATATACCAGAAATGTTTGAAGCTACTGACTGAATGAAAGGAGCTGGCTTCTCACTCTCTTTGAATCTTCTTTATCATGCTAAGAGGAGCAGGAAAAAGCAAAAAATTTCAGAATTGCACCTTGCAATGCGGAGAAATTACTGTTTGTGCATTTACAATATTCATTGATTTTTGCCATTGAAAAACGTCCAGAAATGATTGAAGCTACTGACTGAATGAAAGGAGCTGGCATCTCACTCTCTTTGAATCTTCTTTATCATGCTAAGAGGAGCAGGAAAAAGCAAAAAATTTCAGAATTGCACCTTGCAATGCGGAGAAATTACTGTTTGTGCATTTACAATATTCATAGATTTTTGCCATTGAAAATCGTCCAGAAATGATTGAAGCTACTGACTGAATGAAAGGAGCTGGCATCTCACTCTTTGAATCTTCTTTATCATGCTAAGAGGAGCAGGAAAAAGCAAAAAATTTCAGAATTGCACCTTGCAATGCGGAGAAATTACTGTTTGTGCATTTACAATATTCATTGATTTTTGCCATTGAAAAACGTCCAGAAATGATTGAAGCTACTGACTGAATGAAAGGAGCTGGCATCTCACTCTCTTTGAATCTTCTTTATCATGCTAAGAGGAGCAGGAAAAAGCAAAAAATTTCAGAATTGCACCTTGCAATGCGGAGAAATTACTGTTTGTGCATTTACAATATTCATTGATTTTTGCCATTGAAAAACATCATGTTATTCATATACCAGAAATGATTGAAGCTACTGACTAAATGAAAGGAGCTGGCATCTCACTCTCTTTGAATCTTCTTTATCATGCTAAGAGGAGCAGGAAAAAGCAAAAAATTTCAGAATTGCACCTTGCAATGCGGAGAAATTACTGTTTGTGCATTTACAATATTCATTGATTTTTGCCATTGAAAAACATCATGGTATTCATATACCAGAAATGTTTGAAGCTACTGACTGAATGAAAGGAGCTGGCATCTCACTCTCTTTGAATCTTCTTTATCATGCTAAGAGGAGCAGGAAAAAGCAAAAAATTTCAGAATTGCACCTTGCAATGCGGAGAAATTACTGTTTTTGCATTTACAATATTCATTGATTTTTGCCATTGAAAAACGTCCAGAAATGATTGAAGCTACTGACTGAATGAAAGGAGCTGGCATCTCACTCTCTTTGAATCTTCTTTATCATGCTAAGAGGAGCAGGAAAAAGCAAAAAATTTCAGAATTGCATCTTGCAATTCGGAGAAATTACTGTTTGTGCATTTAAAATATTCATTGATTTTTGCCATTGAAAAACGTCCAGAAATGATTGAAGCTACTGACTGAATGAAAGGAGCTGGCATCTCAGTCTCTTTGAATCTTCTTTATCATGCTAAGAGGAGCAGGAAAAAGCAAAAAATTTCAGAATTGCACCTTGCAATGCGGAGAAATTACTGTTTGTGCATTTACAATATTCATTGATTTTTGCCATTGAAAAACGTCCAGAAATGATTGAAGCTACTGACTGAATGAAAGGAGCTGGCATCTCACTCTCTTTGAATCTTCTTTATCATGCTAAGAGGATCAGGAAAAAGCAAAAAATTTCAGAATTGCACCTTGCAATGCGGAGAAATTACTGTTTGTGCATTTACAATATTCATTGATTTTTGCCATTGAAAAACATCATGTTATTCATATACCAGAAATGTTTGAAGCTACTGACTGAATGAAAGGAGCTGGCATCTCACTCTCTTTGAATCTTCTTTATCATGCTAAGAGGAGCAGGAAAAAGCAAAAAATTTCAGAATTGCACCTTGCAATGCGGAGAAATTACTGTTTGTGCATTTACAATATTCATTGATTTTTGCCATTGAAAAACGTCCAGAAATGATTGAAGCTACTGACTGAATGAAAGGAGCTGGCATCTCACTCTCTTTGAATCTTCTTTATCATGCTTAGAGGAGCAGGAGAAAGCAAAAAATTTCAGAATTGCACCTTGCAATGCGGAGAAATTACTGTTTGTGCATTTACAATATTCATTGATTTTTGCCATTGAAAAACATCATGTTATTCATATACCAGAAATGTTTGAAGCTACTGACTGAATGAAAGGAGCTGGCTTCTCACTCTCTTTGAATCTTCTTTATCATGCTAAGAGGAGCAGGAAAAAGCAAAAAATTTCAGAATTGCACCTTGCAATGCGGAGAAATTACTGTTTGTGCATTTACAATATTCATTGATTTTTGCCATTGAAAAACGTCCAGAAATGATTGAAGCTACTGACTGAATGAAAGGAGCTGGCATCTCACTCTCTTTGAATCTTCTTTATCATGCTAAGAGGAGCAGGAAAAAGCAAAAAATTTCAGAATTGCACCTTGCAATGCGGAGAAATTACTGTTTGTGCATTTACAATATTCATTGATTTTTGCCATTGAAAAACGTCCAGAAATGATTGAAGCTACTGACTGAATAAAAGGAGCTGGCATCTCACTCTTTGAATCTTCTTTATCATGCTAAGAGGAGCAGGAAAAAGCAAAAAATTTCAGAATTGCACCTTGCAATGCGGAGAAATTACTGTTTGTGCATTTACAATATTCATTGATTTTTGCCATTGAAAAACATCATGTTATTCATATACCAGAAATGATTGAAGCTACTGACTAAATGAAAGGAGCTGGCATCTCACTCTCTTTGAATCTTCTTTATCATGCTAAGAGGAGCAGGAAAAAGCAAAAAATTTCAGAATTGCACCTTGCAATGCGGAGAAATTACTGTTTGTGCATTTACAATATTCATTGATTTTTGACATTGAAAAACGTCCAGAAATGATTGAAGCTACTGACTGAATGAAAGGAGCTGGCATCTCACTCTCTTTGAATCTTCTTTAACATGCTAAGAGGAGCAGGAAAAAGCAAAAAATTTCAGAATTGCACCTTGCAATGCGGAGAAATTACTGTTTGTGCATTTACAATATTCATTGATTTTTGCCATTGAAAAACATCATGTTATTCATATACCAGAAATGATTGAAGCTACTGACTAAATGAAAGGAGCTGGCATCTCACTCTCTTTGAATCTTCTTTATCATGCTAAGAGGAGCAGGAAAAAGCAAAAAATTTCAGAATTGCACCTTGCAATGCGGAGAAATTACTGTTTGTGCATTTACAATATTCATTGATTTTTGACATTGAAAAACGTCCAGAAATGATTGAAGCTACTGACTGAATGAAAGGAGCTGGCATCTCACTCTCTTTGAATCTTCTTTATCATGCTAAGAGGAGCAGGAAAAAGCAAAAAATTTCAGAATTGCACCTTGCAATGCGGAGAAATTACTGTTTGTGCATTTACAATATTCATTGACTTTTGCCATTGAAAAACATGTTATTCATATACCAGAAATGTTTGAAGCTACTGACTGAATGAAAGGAGCTGGCATCTCACTCTCTTTGAATCTTCTTTATCATGCTAAGAGGAGCAGGAAAAAGCAAAAAATTTCAGAATTGCACCTTGCAATGCGGAGAAATTACTGTTTGTGCATTTACAATATTCATTGATTTTTGCCATTGAAAAACATCATGTTATTCATATACCAGAAATGATTGAAGCTACTGACTAAATGAAAGGAGCTGGCATCTCACTCTCTTTGAATCTTCTTTATCATGCTAAGAGGAGCAGGAAAAAGCAAAAAATTTCAGAATTGCACCTTGCAATGCGGAGAAATTACTGTTTGTGCATTTACAATATTCATTGATTTTTGCCATTGAAAAACATCATGGTATTCATATACCAGAAATGTTTGAAGCTACTGACTGAATGAAAGGAGCTGGAATCTCACTCTCTTTGAATCTTCTTTATCATGCTAAGAGGAGCAGGAAAAAGCAAAAAATTTCAGAATTGCACCTTGCAATGCGGAGAAATTACTGTTTTTGCATTTACAATATTCATTGATTTTTGCCATTGAAAAACGTCCAGAAATGATTGAAGCTACTGACTGAATGAAAGGAGCTGGCATCTCACTCTCTTTGAATCTTCTTTATCATGCTAAGAGGAGCAGGAAAAAGCAAAAAATTTCAGAATTGCATCTTGCAATTCGGAGAAATTACTGTTTGTGCATTTAAAATATTCATTGATTTTTGCCACTGAAAAACGTCCAGAAATGATTGAAGCTACTGACTGAATGAAAGGAGCTGGCATCTCAGTCTCTTTGAATCTTCTTTATCATGCTAAGAGGAGCAGGAAAAAGCAAAAAATTTCAGAATTGCACCTTGCAATGCGGAGAAATTACTGTTTGTGCATTTACAATATTCATTGATTTTTGCCATTGAAAAACGTCCAGAAATGATTGAAGCTACTGACTGAATGAAAGGAGCTGGCATCTCACTCTCTTTGAATCTTCTTTATCATGCTAAGAGGATCAGGAAAAAGCAAAAAATTTCAGAATTGCACCTTGCAATGCGGAGAAATTACTGTTTGTGCATTTACAATATTCATTGATTTTTGCCATTGAAAAACATCATGTTATTCATATACCAGAAATGTTTGAAGCTACTGACTGAATGAAAGGAGCTGGCATCTCACTCTCTTTGAATCTTCTTTATCATGCTAAGAGGAGCAGGAAAAAGCAAAAAATTTCAGAATTGCACCTTGCAATGCGGAGAAATTACTGTTTGTGCATTTACAATATTCATTGATTTTTGCCATTGAAAAACGTCCAGAAATGATTGAAGCTACTGACTGAATGAAAGGAGCTGGCATCTCACTCTCTTTGAATCTTCTTTATCATGCTTAGAGGAGCAGGAGAAAGCAAAAAATTTCAGAATTGCACCTTGCAATGCGGAGAAATTACTGTTTGTGCATTTACAATATTCATTGATTTTTGCCATTGAAAAACATCATGTTATTCATATACCAGAAATGTTTGAAGCTACTGACTGAATGAAAGGAGCTGGCTTCTCACTCTCTTTGAATCTTCTTTATCATGCTAAGAGGAGCAGGAAAAAGCAAAAAATTTCAGAATTGCACCTTGCAATGCGGAGAAATTACTGTTTGTGCATTTACAATATTCATTGATTTTTGCCATTGAAAAACGTCCAGAAATGATTGAAGCTACTGACTGAATGAAAGGAGCTGGCATCTCACTCTCTTTGAATCTTCTTTATCATGCTAAGAGGAGCAGGAAAAAGCAAAAAATTTCAGAATTGCACCTTGCAATGCGGAGAAATTACTGTTTGTGCATTTACAATATTCATTGATTTTTGCCATTGAAAAACGTCCAGAAATGATTGAAGCTACTGACTGAATAAAAGGAGCTGGCATCTCACTCTTTGAATCTTCTTTATCATGCTAAGAGGAGCAGGAAAAAGCAAAAAATTTCAGAATTGCACCTTGCAATGCGGAGAAATTACTGTTTGTGCATTTACAATATTCATTGATTTTTGCCATTGAAAAACATCATGTTATTCATATACCAGAAATGATTGAAGCTACTGACTAAATGAAAGGAGCTGGCATCTCACTCTCTTTGAATCTTCTTTATCATGCTAAGAGGAGCAGGAAAAAGCAAAAAATTTCAGAATTGCACCTTGCAATGCGGAGAAATTACTGTTTGTGCATTTACAATATTCATTGATTTTTGACATTGAAAAACGTCCAGAAATGATTGAAGCTACTGACTGAATGAAAGGAGCTGGCATCTCACTCTCTTTGAATCTTCTTTAACATGCTAAGAGGAGCAGGAAAAAGCAAAAAATTTCAGAATTGCACCTTGCAATGCGGAGAAATTACTGTTTGTGCATTTACAATATTCATTGATTTTTGCCATTGAAAAACATCATGTTATTCATATACCAGAAATGATTGAAGCTACTGACTAAATGAAAGGAGCTGGCATCTCACTCTCTTTGAATCTTCTTTATCATGCTAAGAGGAGCAGGAAAAAGCAAAAAATTTCAGAATTGCACCTTGCAATGCGGAGAAATTACTGTTTGTGCATTTACAATATTCATTGATTTTTGATATTGAAAAACGTCCAGAAATGATTGAAGCTACTGACTGAATGAAAGGAGCTGGCATCTCACTCTCTTTGAATCTTCTTTATCATGCTAAGAGGAGCAGGAAAAAGCAAAAAATTTCAGAATTGCACCTTGCAATGCGGAGAAATTACTGTTTGTGCATTTACAATATTCATTGATTTTTGCCATTGAAAAACGTCCAGAAATGATTGAAGCTACTGACTGAATGAAAGGAGCTGGCATCTCACTCTCTTTGAATCTTATCATGCTAAGAGGAGCAGGAAAAAGCAAAAAATTTCAGAATTGCACCTTGCAATGCGGAGAAATTACTGTTTGTGCATTTACAATATTCATTGATTTTTGCCATTGAAAAACATCATGTTATTCATATACCAGAAATGTTTGAAGCTACTGACTGAATGAAAGGAGCAGGCATCTCACTCTCTTTGAATCTTCTTTATCATGCTAAGAGGAGCAGGAAAAAGCAAAACATTTCAGAATTGCACCTTGCAATGCGGAGAAATTACTGTTTGTGCATTTACAATATTCATTGATTTTTGCCATTGAAAAGCATCATGTTATTCATATACCAGAAATGTTTGAAGCTACTGACTGAATGAAAGGATCTGGCATCTCACTCTCTTTGAATCTTCTTTATCATGCTAAGAGGAGCAGGAG
This sequence comes from Phyllobates terribilis, assembly GCF_046119375.1. Classification (NCBI taxonomy): domain Eukaryota; kingdom Metazoa; phylum Chordata; class Amphibia; order Anura; family Dendrobatidae; genus Phyllobates; species Phyllobates terribilis. The sequence continues at coordinate 1,317,289 of NW_027362893.1, forward strand.
AAAGCAAAAAATTTCAGAATTGCACCTTGCAATGCGGAGAAATTACTGTTTGTGCATTTACAATATTCATTGATTTTTGCCATTGAAAAATGTCCAGAAATGATTGAAGCTACTGACTGAATGAAAGGAGCTGGCATCTCACTCTCTTTGAATCTTCTTTATCATGCTAAGAGGAGCAGGAAAAAGCAAAAAATTTCAGAATTGCACCTTGCAATGCGGAGAAATTACTGTTTGTGCATTTACAATAATCATTGACTTTTGCCATTGAAAAACATGTTATTCATATACCAGAAATGTTTGAAGCTACTGACTGAATGAAAGGAGCTGGCATCTCACTCTCTTTGAATCTTCTTTATCATGCTAAGAGGAGCAGGAAAAAGCAAAAAATTTCAGAATTGCACCTTGCAATGCGGAGAAATTACTGTTTGTGCATTTACAATATTCATTGATTTTTGCCATTGAAAAACGTCCAGAAATGATTGAAGCTACTGACTGAATGAAAGGAGCTGGCATCTCTCTTTGAATCTTCTTTATCTGCTAAGAGGAGCAGGAAAAAGCAAAAAATTTCAGAATTGCACCTTGCAATGCGGAGAAATTACTGTTTGTGCATTTACAATATTCATTGATTTTTGCCATTGAAAAACATGTTATTCATATACAGGAAATGTTTGAAGCTACTGACTGAATGAAAGTAGCTGGCATCTCACTCTCTTTTAATCTTCTTTATCATGCTAAGAGAAGCAGGAAAAAGCAAAAAATTTCAGAATTGCACCTTGCAATGCGGAGAAATTACTGTTTGTGCATTTACAATATTCATTGATTTTTGCCATTGAAAAACATCATGTTATTCATATACCAGAAATGTTTGTAGCTACTGACTGAATGAAAGGAGCTGGCATCTCACTCTCTTTGAATCTTCTTTATCATGCTAAGAGGAGCAGGAAAAAGCAAAAAATTTCAGAATTGCACCTTGCAATGTAGAGAAATTACTGTTTGTGCATTTACAATATTCATTGATTTTTGCCATTGAAAAACGTCCAGAAATGATTGAAGCTCCTGACTGAATGAAAGGAGCTGGCATCTCACTCTCTTTGAATCTTCTTTATCATTCTAAGAGGAGCAGGAAAAAGCAAAAAATTTCAGAATTGCACCTTGCAATGCGGAGAAATTACTGTTTGTGCATTTACAATATTCATTGATTTTTGCCATTGAAAAACATCATGTTATTCATATACCAGAAATGATTGAAGCTACTGACTGAATGAAAGGAGCTGGCATCTCACTCTCTTTGAATCTTCTTTATCATGCTAAGAGGAGCAGGAAAAAGCAAAAAATTTCAGAATTGCACCTTGCAATGCGGAGAAATTACTGTTTGTGCATTTACAATATTCATTGATTTTTGCCATTGAAAAACGTCCAGAAATGATTGAAGCTACTGACTGAAAGAAAGGAGCTGGCATCTCACTCTCTTTGAATCTTCTTTATCATGCTAAGAGGAGCAGGAAAAAGCAAAAAATTTCAGAATTGCACCTTGCAATGCGGAGAAATTACTGTTTGTGCATTTACAATATTCATTGATTTTTGCCATTGAAAAACATCATGTTATTCATACACCAGAAATGTTTGAAGCTACTGACTGAATGAAAGGAGCTGGCATCTCACTCTCTTTGAATCTTCTTTATCATGCTAAGAGGAGCAGGAAAAAACAAAAAATTTCAGAATTACACCTTGCAATGCGGAGAAATTACTGTTTGTGCATTTACAATATTCATTGATTTTTGCCATTGAAAAACGTCCAGAAATGATTGAAGCTACTGACTGAAAGAAAGGAGCTGGCATCTCACTCTCTTTGAATCTTCTTTATCATGCTAAGAGGAGCAGGAAAAAGCAAAAAATTTCAGAATTGCACCTTGCAATGCGGAGAAATTACTGTTTGTGCATTTACAATATTCATTGATTTTTGCCATTGAAAAACATCATGTTATTCATATACCAGAAATGTTTGAAGCTACTGACTGAATGAAAGGAGCTGGCATCTCACTCTCTTTGAATCTTCTTTATCATGCTAAGAGGAGCAGGAAAAAGCAAAAAATTTCAGAATTGCACCTTGCAATGCGGAGAAATTACTGTTTGTGCATTTACAATATTCATTGATTTTTGCCATTGAAAAACATCATGTTATTCATATACCAGAAATGATTGAAGCTACTGACTGAATGAAAGGAGCTGGCATCTCACTCTCTTTGAATCTTCTTTATCATGCTAAGAGGAGCAGGAAAAAGCAAAAAATTTCAGAATTGCACCTTGCAATGCGGAGAAATTACTGTTTGTGCATTTACAATATTCATTGATTTTTGCCATTGAAAAACATCATGTTATTCATATACCAGAAATGATTGAAGCTACTGACTGAATGAAAGGAGCTGGCATCTCACTCTCTTTGAATCTTCTTTATCATGCTAAGAGGAGCAGGAAAAAGCAAAAAATTTCAGAATTGCACCTTGCAATGCGGAGAAATTACTGTTTGTGCATTTACAATATTCATTGATTTTTGCCATTGAAAAACATCATGTTATTCATATACCAGAAATGATTGAAGCTACTGACTGAATGAAAGGAGCTGGCATCTCACTCTCTTTGAATCTTCTTTATCATGCTAAGAGGAGCAGGAAAAAGCAAAAAATTTCAGAATTGCACCTTGCAATGCGGAGAAATTACTGTTTGTGCATTTACAATATTCATTGATTTTTGCCATTGAAAAACGTCCAGAAATGATTGAAGCTACTGACTGAAAGAAAGGAGCTGGCATCTCACTCTCTTTGAATCTTCTTTATCATGCTAAGCGGAGCAGGAAAAAGCAAAAAATTTCAGAATTGCACCTTGCAATGCGGAGAAATTACTGTTTGTGCATTTACAATATTCATTGATTTTTGCCATTGAAAAACATCATGTTATTCATATACCAGAAATGTTTGAAGCTACTGACTGAATGAAAGGAGCTGGCTTCTCACTCTCTTTGAATCTTCTTTATCATGCTAAGAGGAGCAGGAAAAAGCAAAAAATTTCAGAATTGCACCTTGCAATGCGGAGAAATTACTGTTTGTGCATTTACAATATTCATTGATTTTTGCCATTGAAAAACGTCCAGAAATGATTGAAGCTACTGACTGAATGAAAGGAGCTGGCATCTCACTCTCTTTGAATCTTCTTTATCATGCTAAGAGGAGCAGGAAAAAGCAAAAAATTTCAGAATTGCACCTTGCAATGCGGAGAAATTACTGTTTGTGCATTTACAATATTCATTGATTTTTGCCATTGAAAAACGTCCAGAAATGATTGAAGCTACTGACTGAATAAAAGGAGCTGGCATCTCACTCTTTGAATCTTCTTTATCATGCTAAGAGGAGCAGGAAAAAGCAAAAAATTTCAGAATTGCACCTTGCAATGCGGAGAAATTACTGTTTGTGCATTTACAATATTCATTGATTTTTGCCATTGAAAAACATCATGTTATTCATATACCAGAAATGATTGAAGCTACTGACTAAATGAAAGGAGCTGGCATCTCACTCTCTTTGAATCTTCTTTATCATGCTAAGAGGAGCAGGAAAAAGCAAAAAATTTCAGAATTGCACCTTGCAATGCGGAGAAATTACTGTTTGTGCATTTACAATATTCATTGATTTTTGACATTGAAAAACGTCCAGAAATGATTGAAGCTACTGACTGAATGAAAGGAGCTGGCATCTCACTCTCTTTGAATCTTCTTTAACATGCTAAGAGGAGCAGGAAAAAGCAAAAAATTTCAGAATTGCACCTTGCAATGCGGAGAAATTACTGTTTGTGCATTTACAATATTCATTGATTTTTGCCATTGAAAAACATCATGTTATTCATATACCAGAAATGATTGAAGCTACTGACTAAATGAAAGGAGCTGGCATCTCACTCTCTTTGAATCTTCTTTATCATGCTAAGAGGAGCAGGAAAAAGCAAAAAATTTCAGAATTGCACCTTGCAATGCGGAGAAATTACTGTTTGTGCATTTACAATATTCATTGATTTTTGACATTGAAAAACGTCCAGAAATGATTGAAGCTACTGACTGAATGAAAGGAGCTGGCATCTCACTCTCTTTGAATCTTCTTTATCATGCTAAGAGGAGCAGGAAAAAGCAAAAAATTTCAGAATTGCACATTGCAATGCGGAGAAATTACTGTTTGTGCATTTACAATATTCATTGATTTTTGCCATTGAAAAACGTCCAGAAATGATTGAAGCTACTGACTGAATGAAAGGAGCTGGCATCTCACTCTCTTTGAATCTTATCATGCTAAGAGGAGCAGGAAAAAGCAAAAAATTTCAGAATTGCACCTTGCAATGCGGAGAAATTACTGTTTGTGCATTTACAATATTCATTGATTTTTGCCATTGAAAAACATCATGTTATTCATATACCAGAAATGTTTGAAGCTACTGACTGAATGAAAGGAGCAGGCATCTCACTCTCTTTGAATCTTCTTTATCATGCTAAGAGGAGCAGGAAAAAGCAAAACATTTCAGAATTGCACCTTGCAATGCGGAGAAATTACTGTTTGTGCATTTACAATATTCATTGATTTTTGCCATTGAAAAGCATCATGTTATTCATATACCAGAAATGTTTGAAGCTACTGACTGAATGAAAGGATCTGGCATCTCACTCTCTTTGAATCTTCTTTATCATGCTAAGAGGAGCAGGAGAAAGCAAAAAATTTCAGAATTGCACCTTGCAATGCGGAGAAATTACTGTTTGTGCATTTACAATATTCATTGATTTTTGCCATTGAAAAATGTCCAGAAATGATTGAAGCTACTGACTGAATGAAAGGAGCTGGCATCTCACTCTCTTTGAATCTTCTTTATCATGCTAAGAGGAGCAGGAAAAAGCAAAAAATTTCAGAATTGCACCTTGCAATGCGGAGAAATTACTGTTTGTGCATTTACAATAATCATTGACTTTTGCCATTGAAAAACATGTTATTCATATACCAGAAATGTTTGAAGCTACTGACTGAATGAAAGGAGCTGGCATCTCACTCTCTTTGAATCTTCTTTATCATGCTAAGAGGAGCAGGAAAAAGCAAAAAATTTCAGAATTGCACCTTGCAATGCGGAGAAATTACTGTTTGTGCATTTACAATATTCATTGATTTTTGCCATTGAAAAACGTCCAGAAATGATTGAAGCTACTGACTGAATGAAAGGAGCTGGCATCTCTCTTTGAATCTTCTTTATCTGCTAAGAGGAGCAGGAAAAAGCAAAAAATTTCAGAATTGCACCTTGCAATGCGGAGAAATTACTGTTTGTGCATTTACAATATTCATTGATTTTTGCCATTGAAAAACATGTTATTCATATACAGGAAATGTTTGAAGCTACTGACTGAATGAAAGTAGCTGGCATCTCACTCTCTTTTAATCTTCTTTATCATGCTAAGAGGAGCAGGAAAAAGCAAAAAATTTCAGAATTGCACCTTGCAATGCGGAGAAATTACTGTTTGTGCATTTACAATATTCATTGATTTTTGCCATTGAAAAACATCATGTTATTCATATACCAGAAATGTTTGAAGCTACTGACTGAATGAAAGGAGCTGGCATCTCACTCTCTTTGAATCTTCTTTATCATGCTAAGAGGAGCAGGAAAAAGCAAAAAATTTCAGAATTGCACCTTGCAATGTGGAGAAATTACTGTTTGTGCATTTACAATATTCATTGATTTTTGCCATTGAAAAACGTCCAGAAATGATTGAAGCTACTGACTGAATGAAAGGAGCTGGCATCTCACTCTCTTTGAATCTTCTTTATCATTCTAAGAGGAGCAGGAAAAAGCAAAAAATTTCAGAATTGCACCTTGCAATGCGGAGAAATTACTGTTTGTGCATTTACAATATTCATTGATTTTTGCCATTGAAAAACATCATGTTATTCATATACCAGAAATGATTGAAGCTACTGACTGAATGAAAGGAGCTGGCATCTCACTCTCTTTGAATCTTCTTTATCATGCTAAGAGGAGCAGGAAAAAGCAAAAAATTTCAGAATTGCACCTTGCAATGCGGAGAAATTACTGTTTGTGCATTTACAATATTCATTGATTTTTGCCATTGAAAAACGTCCAGAAATGATTGAAGCTACTGACTGAAAGAAAGGAGCTGGCATCTCACTCTCTTTGAATCTTCTTTATCATGCTAAGAGGAGCAGGAAAAAGCAAAAAATTTCAGAATTGCACCTTGCAATGCGGAGAAATTACTGTTTGTGCATTTACAATATTCATTGATTTTTGCCATTGAAAAACATCATGTTATTCATACACCAGAAATGTTTGAAGCTACTGACTGAATGAAAGGAGCTGGCATCTCACTCTCTTTGAATCTTCTTTATCATGCTAAGAGGAGCAGGAAAAAACAAAAAATTTCAGAATTACACCTTGCAATGCGGAGAAATTACTGTTTGTGCATTTACAATATTCATTGATTTTTGCCATTGAAAAACGTCCAGAAATGATTGAAGCTACTGACTGAAAGAAAGGAGCTGGCATCTCACTCTCTTTGAATCTTCTTTATCATGCTAAGAGGAGCAGGAAAAAGCAAAAAATTTCAGAATTGCACCTTGCAATGCGGAGAAATTACTGTTTGTGCATTTACAATATTCATTGATTTTTGCCATTGAAAAACATCATGTTATTCATATACCAGAAATGTTTGAAGCTACTGACTGAATGAAAGGAGCTGGCATCTCACTCTCTTTGAATCTTCTTTATCATGCTAAGAGGAGCAGGAAAAAGCAAAAAATTTCAGAATTGCACCTTGCAATGCGGAGAAATTACTGTTTGTGCATTTACAATATTCATTGATTTTTGCCATTGAAAAACATCATGTTATTCATATACCAGAAATGATTGAAGCTACTGACTGAATGAAAGGAGCTGGCATCTCACTCTCTTTGAATCTTCTTTATCATGCTAAGAGGAGCAGGAAAAAGCAAAAAATTTCAGAATTGCACCTTGCAATGCGGAGAAATTACTGTTTGTGCATTTACAATATTCATTGATTTTTGCCATTGAAAAACATCATGTTATTCATATACCAGAAATGATTGAAGCTACTGACTGAATGAAAGGAGCTGGCATCTCACTCTCTTTGAATCTTCTTTATCATGCTAAGAGGAGCAGGAAAAAGCAAAAAATTTCAGAATTGCACCTTGCAATGCGGAGAAATTACTGTTTGTGCATTTACAATATTCATTGATTTTTGCCATTGAAAAACGTCCAGAAATGATTGAAGCTACTGACTGAAAGAAAGGAGCTGGCATCTCACTCTCTTTGAATCTTCTTTATCATGCTAAGCGGAGCAGGAAAAAGCAAAAAATTTCAGAATTGCACCTTGCAATGCGGAGAAATTACTGTTTGTGCATTTACAATATTCATTGATTTTTGCCATAGAAAAACGTCCAGAAATGATTGAAGCTACTGACTGAATGAAAGGAGCTGGCATCTCACTCTCTTTGAATCTTCTTTATCATGCTAAGAGGAGCAGGAAAAAGCAAAAAATTTCAGAATTGCATCTTGCAATGCGGAGAAATTACTGTTTGTGCATTTACAATATTCATTGATTTTTGCCATTGAAAAACGTCCAGAAATGATTGAAGCTACTGACTGAATGAAAGGAGCTGGCATCTCACTCTCTTTGAATCTTCTTTATCATGCTAAGAGGAGCAGTAAAAAGCAAAAAATTTCAGAATTGCACCTTGCAATGCGGAGAAATTACTGTTTGTGCATTTACAATATTCATTGATTTTTGCCATTGAAAAACGTCCAGAAATGATTGAAGCTACTGACTGAATGAAAGGAGCTGGCATCTCACTCTCTTTGAATCTTCTTTATCATGCTAAGAGGAGCAGGAAAAAGCAAAAAATTTCAGAATTGCACCTTGCAATGCGGAGAAATTACTGTTTGTGCATTTACAATATTCATTGATTTTTGCCATTGAAAAACGTCCAGAAATGATTGAAGCTACTGACTGAATGAAAGGAGCTGGCATCTCACTCTCTTTGAATCTTCATTACCATGCTAAGAGGAGCAGGAAAAAGCAAAAAATTTCAGAATTGCACCTTGCAATGCGGAGAAATTACTGTTTGTGCATTTACAATATTCATTGATTTTTGCCATTGAAAAACATCATGTTATTCATATACCAGAAATGTTTGAAGCTACTGACTGAATGAAAGGAGCTGGCATCTCACTCTCTTTGAATCTTCTTTATCATGCTAAGAGGAGCAGGAAAAAGCAAAAAATTTCAGAATTGCACCTTGCAATGCGGAGAAATTACTGTTTGTGCATTTACAATATTCATTGATTTTTGCCATTGAAAAACATGTTATTCATATACCAGAAATGTTTGAAGCTACTGACTGAATGAAAGGAGCTGGCATCTCACTCTCTTTGAATCTTCTTTATCATGCTAAGAGGAGCAGGAAAAAGCAAAAAATTTCAGAATTGCACCTTGCAATGCGGAGAAATTACTGTTTGTGCATTTACAATATTCATTGATTTTTGCCATTGAAAAACATCATGTTATTCATATACCAGAAATGTTTGAAGCTACTGACTGAATGAAAGGAGCTGGCATCTCACTCTCTTTGAATCTTCTTTATCATGCTAAGAGGAGCAGGAAAAAGCAAAAAATTTCAGAATTGCACCTTGCAATGCGGAGAAATTACTGTTTTTGCATTTACAATATTCATTGATTTTTGCCATTGAAAAACGTCCAGAAATGATTGAAGCTACTGACTGAATGAAAGGAGCTGGCATCTCACTCTCTTTGAATCTTCTTTATCATGCTAAGAGGAGCAGGAAAAAGCAAAAAATTTCAGAATTGCATCTTGCAATGCGGAGAAATTACTGTTTGTGCATTTACAATATTCATTGATTTTTGCCATTGAAAAACGTCCAGAAATGATTGAAGCTACTGACTGAATGAAAGGAGCTGGCATCTCAGTCTCTTTGAATCTTCTTTATCATGCTAAGAGGAGCAGGAAAAAGCAAAAAATTTCAGAATTGCACCTTGCAATGCGGAGAAATTACTGTTTGTGCATTTACAATATTCATTGATTTTTGCCATTGAAAAACGTCCAGAAATGATTGAAGCTACTGACTGAATGAAAGGAGCTGGCATCTCACTCTCTTTGAATCTTCTTTATCATGCTAAGAGGAGCAGGAAAAAGCAAAAAATTTCAGAATTGCACCTTGCAATGCGGAGAAATTACTGTTTGTGCATTTACAATATTCATTGATTTTTGCCATTGAAAAACATCATGTTATTCATATACCAGAAATGTTTGAAGCTACTGACTGAATGAAAAGAGCTGGCATCTCACTCTCTTTGAATCTTCTTTATCATGCTAAGAGGAGCAGGAAAAAGCAAAAAATTTCAGAATTGCACCTTGCAATGCGGAGAAATTACTGTTTGTGCATTTACAATATTCATTGATTTTTGCCATTGAAAAACGTCCAGAAATGATTGAAGCTACTGACTGAATGAAAGGAGCTGGCATCTCACTCTCTTTGAATCTTCTTTATCATGCTAAGAGGAGCAGGAAAAAGCAAAAAATTTCAGAATTGCACCTTGCAATGCGGAGAAATTACTGTTTGTGCATTTACAATATTCATTGATTTTTGCCATTGAAAAACGTCCAGAAATGATTGAAGCTACTGACTGAATGAAAGGAGCTGGCATCTCACTCTCTTTGAATCTTATCATGCTAAGAGGAGCAGGAAAAAGCAAAAAATTTCAGAATTGCACCTTGCAATGCGGAGAAATTACTGTTTGTGCATTTACAATATTCATTGATTTTTGCCATTGAAAAACATCATGTTATTCATATACCAGAAATGTTTGAAGCTACTGACTGAATGAAAGGAGCAGGCATCTCACTCTCTTTGAATCTTCTTTATCATGCTAAGAGGAGCAGGAAAAAGCAAAAAATTTCAGAATTGCACCTTGCAATGCGGAGAAATTACTGTTTGTGCATTTACAATATTCATTGATTTTTGCCATTGAAAAGCATCATGTTATTCATATACCAGAAATGTTTGAAGCTACTGACTGAATGAAAGGAGCTGGCATCTCACTCTCTTTGAATCTTCTTTATCATGCTAAGAGGAGCAGGAGAAAGCAAAAAATTTCAGAATTGCACCTTGCAATGCGGAGAAATTACTGTTTGTGCATTTACAATATTCATTGATTTTTGCCATTGAAAAATGTCCAGAAATGATTGAAGCTACTGACTGAATGAAAGGAGCTGGCATCTCACTCTCTTTGAATCTTCTTTATCATGCTAAGAGGAGCAGGAAAAAGCAAAAAATTTCAGAATTGCACCTTGCAATGCGGAGAAATTACTGTTTGTGCATTTACAATATTCATTGACTTTTGCCATTGAAAAACATGTTATTCATATACCAGAAATGTTTGAAGCTACTGACTGAATGAAAGGAGCTGGCATCTCACTCTCTTTGAATCTTCTTTATCATGTTAAGAGGAGCAGGAAAAAGCAAAACATTTCAGAATTGCACCTTGCAATGCGGAGAAATTACTGTTTGTGCATTTACAATATTCATTGATTTTTGCCATTGAAAAACATCATGTTATTCATATACCAGAAATGTTTGAAGCTACTGACTGAATGAAAGGAGCTGGCATCTCACTCTCTTTGAATCTTCTTTATCATGCTAAGAGGAGCAGGAAAAAGCAAAAAATTTCAGAATTGCACCTTGCAATGCGGAGAAATTACTGTTTGTGCATTTACAATATTCATTGATTTTTGCCATTGAAAAACGTCCAGAAATGATTGAAGCTACTGACTGAATGAAAGGAGCTGGCATCTCTCTTTGAATCTTCTTTATCATGCTAAGAGGAGCAGGAAAAAGCAAAAAATTTCAGAATTGCACCTTGCAATGCGGAGAAATTACTGTTTGTGCATTTACAATATTCATTGATTTTTGCCATTGAAAAACATGTTATTCATATACCAGAAATGTTTGAAGCTACTGACTGAATGAAAGGAGCTGGCATCTCACTCTCTTTTAATCTTCTTTATCATGCTAAGAGGAGCAGGAAAAAGCAAAAAAATTCAGAATTGCACCTTGCAATGCGGAGAAATTACTGTTTGTGCATTTACAATATTCATTGATTTTTGCCATTGAAAAACATCATGTTATTCATATACCAGAAATGTTTGAAGCTACTGACTGAATGAAAGGAGCTGGCATCTCACTCTCTTTGAATCTTCTTTATCATGCTAAGAGGAGCAGGAAAAAGCAAAAAATTTCAGAATTGCACCTTGCAATGCGGAGAAATTACTGTTTGTGCATTTACAATATTCATTGATTTTTGCCATTGAAAAACGTCCAGAAATGATTGAAGCTACTGACTGAATGAAAGGAGCTGGCATCTCACTCTCTTTGAATCTTCTTTATCATGCTAAGAGGAGCAGGAAAAAGCAAAAAATTTCAGAATTGCACCTTGCAATGCGGAGAAATTACTGTTTGTGCATTTACAATATTCATTGATTTTTGCCATTGAAAAACTTCCAGAAATGATTGAAGCTACTGACTGAATGAAAGGAGCTGGCATCTCACTCTCTTTGAATCTTCTTTATCATGCTAAGAGGAGCAGGAAAAAGCAAAAAATTTCAGAATTGCACCTTGCAATGCGGAGAAATTACTGTTTGTGCATTTACAATATTCATTGATTTTTGCCATTGAAAAACGTCCAGAAATGATTGAAGCTACTGACTGAATGAAAGGAGCTGGCATCTCACTCTCTTTGAATCTTCTTTACCATGCTAAGAGGAGCAGGAAAAAGCAAAAAATTTCAGAATTGCACCTTGCAATGCGGAGAAATTACTGTTTGTGCATTTACAATATTCATTGATTTTTGCCATTGAAAAACATCATGTTATTCATATCCCAGAAATGTTTGAAGCTACTAACTGAATGAAAGGAGCTGGCATCTCACTCTCTTTGAATCTTCTTTATCATGCTAAGAGGAGCAGGAAAAAGCAAAAAATTTCAGAATTGCACCTTGCAATGCGGAGAAATTACTGTTTGTGCATTTACAATATTCATTGATTTTTGCCATTGAAAAACGTCCAGAAATGATTGAAGCTACTGACTGAATGAAAGGAGCTGGCATCTCACTCTCTTTGTATCTTCTTTATCATGCTAAGAGGAGCAGGAAAAAGCAAAAAATTTCAGAATTGCACCTTGCAATGCGGAGAAATTACTGTTTGTGCATTTACAATATTCATTGATTTTTGCCATTGAAAAACGTCCAGAAATGATTGAAGCTACTGACTGAATGAAAGGAGCTGGCATCTCACTCTCTGTGAATCTTCTTTATCATGCTAAGAGGAGCAGGAGAAAGCAAAAAATTTCAGAATTGCACCTTGCAATGCGGAGAAATTACTGTTTGTGCATTTACAATATTCATTGATTTTTGCCATTGAAAAACATCATGTTATTCATATACCAGAAATGTTTGAAGCTACTGACTGAATGAAAGGAGCTGGCTTCTCACTCTCTTTGAATCTTCTTTATCATGCTAAAAGGAGCAGGAAAAAGCAAAAAATTTCAGAATTGCACCTTGCAATGCGGAGAAATTACTGTTTGTGCATTTACAATATTCATTGATTTTTGCCATTGAAAAACGTCCAGAAATGATTGAAGCTACTGACTGAATGAAAGGAGCTGGCATCTCACTCTTTGAATCTTCTTTATCATGCTAAGAGGAGCAGGAAAAAGCAAAAAATTTCAGAATTGCACCTTGCAATGCGGAGAAATTACTGTTTGTGCATTTACAATATTCATTGATTTTTGCCATTGAAAAACGTCCAGAAATGATTGAAGCTACTGACTGAATGAAAGGAGCTGGCTTCTCACTCTCTTTGAATCTTCTTTATCATGCTAAGAGGAGCAGGAAAAAGCAAAAAATTTCAGAATTGCACCTTGCAATGCGGAGAAATTACTGTTTGTGCATTTACAATATTCATTGATTTTTGCCATTGAAAAACATCTCGTTATTCATATACCAGAAATGATTGAAGCTACTGACTAAATGAAAGGAGCTGGCATCTCACTCTCTTTGAATCTTCTTTATCATGCTAAGAGGAGCAGGAAAAAGCAAAAAATTTCAGAATTGCACCTTGCAATGCGGAGAAATTACTGTTTGTGCATTTACAATATTCATTGATTTTTGACATTGAAAAACGTCCAGAAATGATTGAAGCTACTGACTGAATGAAAGGAGCTGGCATCTCACTCTCTTTGAATCTTATCATGCTAAGAGGAGCAGGAAAAAGCAAAAAATTTCAGAATTGCACCTTGCAATGCGGAGAAATTACTGTTTGTGCATTTACAATATTCATTGATTTTTGCCATTGAAAAACATCATGTTATTCATATACCAGAAATGTTTGAAGCTACTGACTGAATGAAAGGAGCAGGCATCTCACTCTCTTTGAATCTTCTTTATCATGCTAAGAGGAGCAGGAAAAAGCAAAAAATTTCAGAATTGCACCTTGCAATGTGGAGAAATTACTGTTTGTGCATTTACAATATTCATTGATTTTTGCCATTGAAAAGCATCATGTTATTCATATACCAGAAATGTTTGAAGCTACTGACTGAATGAAAGGAGCTGGCATCTCACTCTCTTTGAATCTTCTTTATCATGCTAAGAGGAGCAGGAGAAAGCAAAAAATTTCAGAATTGCACCTTGCAATGCGGAGAAATTACTGTTTGTGCATTTACAATATTCATTGATTTTTGCCATTGAAAAATGTCCAGAAATGATTGAAGCTACTGACTGAATGAAAGGAGCTGGCATCTCACTCTCTTTGAATCTTCTTTATCATGCTAAGAGGAGCAGGAAAAAGCAAAAAATTTCAGAATTGCACCTTGCAATGCGGAGAAATTACTGTTTGTGCATTTACAATATTCATTGACTTTTGCCATTGAAAAACATGTTATTCATATACCAGAAATGTTTGAAGCTACTGACTGAATGAAAGGAGCTGGCATCTCACTCTCTTTGAATCTTCTTTATCATGCTAAGAGGAGCAGGAAAAAGCAAAAAATTTCAGAATTGCACCTTGCAATGCGGAGAAATTACTGTTTGTGCATTTACAATATTCATTGACTTTTGCCATTGAAAAACATGTTATTCATATACCAGAAATGTTTGAAGCTACTGACTGAATGAAAGGAGCTGGCATCTCACTCTCTTTGAATCTTCTTTATCATGCTAAGAGGAGCAGGAAAAAGCAAAAAATTTCAGAATTGCACCTTGCAATGCGGAGAAATTACTGTTTGTGCATTTACAATATTCATTGATTTTTGCCATTGAAAAACGTCCAGAAATGATTGAAGCTACTGACTGAATGAAAGGAGCTGGCATCTCTCTTTGAATCTTCTTTATCATGCGAAGAGGAGCAGGAAAAAGCAAAAAATTTCAGAATTGCACCTTGCAATGCGGAGAAATTACTGTTTGTGCATTTACAATATTCATTGATTTTTGCCATTGAAAAACATGTTATTCATATACCAGAAATGTTTGAAGCTACTGACTGAATGAAAGGAGCTGGCATCTCACTCTCTTTTAATCTTCTTTATCATGCTAAGAGGAGCAGGAAAAAGCAAAAAATTTCAGAATTGCACCTTGCAATGCGGAGAAATTACTGTTTGTGCATTTACAATATTCATTGATTTTTGCCATTGAAAAACATCATGTTATTCATATACCAGAAATGTTTGAAGCTACTGACTGAATGAAAGGAGCTGGCATCTCACTCTCTTTGAATCTTCTTTATCATGCTAAGAGGAGCAGGAAAAAGCAAAAAATTTCAGAATTGCACCTTGCAATGCGGAGAAATTACTGTTTGTGCATTTACAATATTCATTGATTTTTGCCATTGAAAAACGTCCAGAAATGATTGAAGCTACTGACTGAATGAAAGGAGCTGGCATCTCACTCTCTTTGAATCTTCTTTATCATGCTAAGAGGAGCAGGAAAAAGCAAAAAATTTCAGAATTGCACCTTGCAATGCGGAGAAATTACTGTTTGTGCATTTACAATATTCATTGATTTTTGCCATTGAAAAACTTCCAGAAATGATTGAAGCTACTGACTGAATGAAAGGAGCTGGCATCTCACTCTCTTTGAATCTTCTTTATCATGCTAAGAGGAGCAGGAAAAAGCAAAAAATTTCAGAATTGCACCTTGCAATGCGGAGAAATTACTGTTTGTGCATTTACAATATTCATTGATTTTTGCCATTGAAAAACGTCCAGAAATGATTGAAGCTACTGACTGAATGAAAGGAGCTGGCATCTCACTCTCTTTGAATCTTCTTTACCATGCTAAGAGGAGCAGGAAAAAGCAAAAAATTTCAGAATTGCACCTTGCAATGCGGAGAAATTACTGTTTGTGCATTTACAATATTCATTGATTTTTGCCATTGAAAAACATCATGTTATTCATATACCAGAAATGTTTGAAGCTACTAACTGAATGAAAGGAGCTGGCATCTCACTCTCTTTGAATCTTCTTTATCATGCTAAGAGGAGCAGGAAAAAGCAAAAAATTTCAGAATTGCACCTTGCAATGCGGAGAAATTACTGTTTGTGCATTTACAATATTCATTGATTTTTGCCATTGAAAAACGTCCAGAAATGATTGAAGCTACTGACTGAATGAAAGGAGCTGGCATCTCACTCTCTTTGAATCTTCTTTATCATGCTAAGAGGAGCAGGAAAAAGCAAAAAATTTCAGAATTGCACCTTGCAATGCGGAGAAATTACTGTTTGTGCATTTACAATATTCATTGATTTTTGCCATTGAAAAACGTCCAGAAATGATTGAAGCTACTGACTGAATGAAAGGAGCTGGCATCTCACTCTCTTTGAATCTTCTTTATCATGCTAAGAGGAGCAGGAGAAAGCAAAAAATTTCAGAATTGCACCTTGCAATGCGGAGAAATTACTGTTTGTGCATTTACAATATTCATTGATTTTTGCCATTGAAAAACATCATGTTATTCATATACCAGAAATGTTTGAAGCTACTGACTGAATGAAAGGAGCTGGCTTCTCACTCTCTTTGAATCTTCTTTATCATGCTAAGAGGAGCAGGAAAAAGCAAAAAATTTCAGAATTGCACCTTGCAATGCGGAGAAATTACTGTTTGTGCATTTACAATATTCATTGATTTTTGCCATTGAAAAACGTCCAGAAATGATTGAAGCTACTGACTGAATGAAAGGAGCTGGCATCTCACTCTCTTTGAATCTTCTTTATCATGCTAAGAGGAGCAGGAAAAAGCAAAAAATTTCAGAATTGCACCTTGCAATGCGGAGAAATTACTGTTTGTGCATTTACAATATTCACAGATTTTTGCCATTGAAAATCGTCCAGAAATGATTGAAGCTACTGACTGAATGAAAGGAGCTGGCATCTCACTCTTTGAATCTTCTTTATCATGCTAAGAGGAGCAGGAAAAAGCAAAAAATTTCAGAATTGCACCTTGCAATGCGGAGAAATTACTGTTTGTGCATTTACAATATTCATTGATTTTTGCCATTGAAAAACATCCAGAAATGATTGAAGCTACTGACTGAATGAAAGGAGCTGGCATCTCACTCTCTTTGAATCTTCTTTATCATGCTAAGAGGAGCAGGAAAAAGCAAAAAATTTCAGAATTGCACCTTGCAATGCGGAGAAATTACTGTTTGTGCATTTACAATATTCATTGATTTTTGCCATTTAAAAACATCATGTTATTCATATACCAGAAATGATTGAAGCTACTGACTAAATGAAAGGAGCTGGCATCTCACTCTCTTTGAATCTTCTTTATCATGCTAAGAGGAGCAGGAAAAAGCAAAAAATTTCAGAATTGCACCTTGCAATGCGGAGAAATTACTGTTTGTGCATTTACAATATTCATTGATTTTTGACATTGAAAAACGTCCAGAAATGATTGAAGCTACTGACTGAATGAAAGGAGCTGGCATCTCACTCTCTTTGAATCTTATCATGCTAAGAGGAGCAGGAAAAAGCAAAAAATTTCAGAATTGCACCTTGCAATGCGGAGAAATTACTGTTTGTGCATTTACAATATTCATTGATTTTTGAAATTGAAAAACATCATGTTATTCATATACCAGAAATGTTTGAAGCTACTGACTGAATGAAAGGAGCAGGCATCTCACTCTCTTTGAATCTTCTTTATCATGCTAAGAGGAGCAGGAAAAAGCAAAAAATTTCAGAATTGCACCTTGCAATGCGGAGAAATTACTGTTTGTGCATTTACAATATTCATTGATTTTTGCCATTGAAAAGCATCATGTTATTCATATACCAGAAATGTTTGAAGCTACTGACTGAATGAAAGGAGCTGGCATCTCACTCTCTTTGAATCTTCTTTATCATGCTAAGAGGAGCAGGAGAAAGCAAAAAATTTCAGAATTGCACCTTGCAATGCGGAGAAATTACTGTTTGTGCATTTACAATATTCATTGATTTTTGCCATTGAAAAATGTCCAGAAATGATTGAAGCTACTGACTGAATGAAAGGAGCTGGCATCTCACTCTCTTTGAATCTTCTTTATCATGCTAAGAGGAGCAGGAAAAAGCAAAAAATTTCAGAATTGCACCTTGCAATGCGGAGAAATTACTGTTTGTGCATTTACAATATTCATTGACTTTTGCCATTGAAAAACATGTTATTCATATACCAGAAATGTTTGAAGCTACTGACTGAATGAAAGGAGCTGGCATCTCACTCTCTTTGAATCTTCTTTATCATGCTAAGAGGAGCAGGAAAAAGCAAAAAATTTCAGAATTGCACCTTGCAATGCGGAGAAATTACTGTTTGTGCATTTACAATATTCATTGATTTTTGCCATTGAAAAACATCATGTTATTCATATACCAGAAATGTTTGAAGCTACTGACTGAATGAAAGGAGCTGGCATCTCACTCTCTTTGAATCTTCTTTATCATGCTAAGAGGAGCAGGAAAAAGCAAAAAATTTCAGAATTGCACCTTGCAATGCGGAGAAATTACTGTTTGTGCATTTACAATATTCATTGATTTTTGCCATTGAAAAACGTCCAGAAATGATTGAAGCTACTGACTGAATGAAAGGAGCTGGCATCTCTCTTTGAATCTTCTTTATCATGCGAAGAGGAGCAGGAAAAAGCAAAAAATTTCAGAATTGCACCTTGCAATGCGGAGAAATTACTGTTTGTGCATTTACAATATTCATTGATTTTTGCCATTGAAAAACATGTTATTCATATACCAGAAATGTTTGAAGCTACTGACTGAATGAAAGGAGCTGGCATCTCACTCTCTTTTAATCTTCTTTATCATGCTAAGAGGAGCAGGAAAAAGCAAAAAATTTCAGAATTGCACCTTGCAATGCGGAGAAATTACTGTTTGTGCATTTACAATATTCATTGATTTTTGCCATTGAAAAACATCATGTTATTCATATACCAGAAATGATTGAAGCTACTGACTAAATGAAAGGAGCTGGCATCTCACTCTCTTTGAATCTTCTTTATCATGCTAAGAGGAGCAGGAAAAAGCAAAAAATTTCAGAATTGCACCTTGCAATGCGGAGAAATTACTGTTTGTGCATTTACAATATTCATTGATTTTTGACATTGAAAAACGTCCAGAAATGATTGAAGCTACTGACTGAATGAAAGGAGCTGGCATCTCACTCTCTTTGAATCTTCTTTATCATGCTAAGAGGAGCAGGAAAAAGCAAAAAATTTCAGAATTGCACCTTGCAATGCGGAGAAATTACTGTTTGTGCATTTACAATATTCATTGATTTTTGCCATTGAAAAACGTCCAGAAATGATTGAAGCTACTGACTGAATGAAAGGAGCTGGCATCTCACTCTCTTTGAATCTTCTTTATCATGCTAAGAGGAGCAGGAAAAAGCAAAAAATTTCAGAATTGCACCTTGCAATGTGGAGAAATTACTGTTTGTGCATTTACAATATTCATTGATTTTTGCCATTGAAAAACATCATGTTATTCATATACCAGAAATGTTTGAAGCTACTGACTGAATGAAAGGAGCAGGCATCTCACTCTCTTTGAATCTTCTTTATCATGCTAAGAGGAGCAGGAAAAAGCAAAAAATTTCAGAATTGCACCTTGCAATGCGGAGAAATTACTGTTTGTGCATTTACAATATTCATTGATTTTTGCCATTGAAAAATGTCCAGAAATGATTGAACCTACTGACTGAATTAAAGAAGCTGGCATCTCACTCTCTTTGAATCTTCTTTATCATGCTAAGAGGAGCAGGAAAAAGCAAAAAATTTCAGAATTGCACCTTGCAATGCGGAGAAATTACTGTTTGTGCATTTACAATATTCATTGATTTTTGCCATTGAAAAACATCATGTTATTCATATACCAGAAATGATTGAAGCTACTGACTGAATGAAAGGAGCTGGCATCTCACTCTCTTTGAATCTTCTTTATCATGCTAAGAAGAGCAGGAAAAAGCAAAAAATTTCAGAATTGCACCTTGCAATGCGGAGAAATTACTGTTTGTGCATTTACAATATTCATTGATTTTTGCCATTGAAAAACATCATGTTATTCATATACCAGAAATGTTTGAAGCTACTGACTGAATGAAAGGAGCTGGCATCTCACTCTCTTTGAATCTTCTTTATCATGCTAAGAGGAGCAGGAAAAAGCAAAAAATTTCAGAATTGCACCTTGCAATGCGGAGAAATTACTCTTTGTGCATTTACAATATTCATTGATTTTTGCCATTGAAAAACGTCCAGAAATGATTGAAGCTACTGACTGAATGAAAGGAGCTGGCATCTCACTCTCTTTGAATCTTCTTTATCATGCTAAGAGGAGCAGGAAAAAGCAAAAAATTTCAGAATTGCACCTTGCAATGCGGAGAAATTACTGTTTGTGCATTTACAATATTCATTGATTTTTGCCATTGAAAAACGTCCAGAAATGATTGAAGCTACTGACTGAATGAAAGGAGCTGGCATCTCACTCTCTTTGAATCTTCTTTACCATGCTAAGAGGAGCAGGAAAAAGCAAAAAATTTCAGAATTGCACCTTGCAATGCGGAGAAATTACTGTTTGTGCATTTACAATATTCATTGATTTTTGCCATTGAAAAACATCATGTTATTCATATACCAGAAATGTTTGAAGCTACTAACTGAATGAAAGGAGCTGGCATCTCACTCTCTTTGAATCTTCTTTATCATGCTAAGAGGAGCAGGAAAAAGCAAAAAATTTCAGAATTGCACCTTGCAATGCGGAGAAATTACTGTTTGTGCATTTACAATATTCATTGATTTTTGCCATTGAAAAACGTCCAGAAATGATTGAAGCTACTGACTGAATGAAAGGAGCTGGCATCTCACTCTCTTTGAATCTTCTTTATCATGCTAAGAGGAGCAGGAAAAAGCAAAAAATTTCAGAATTGCACCTTGCAATGCGGAGAAATTACTGTTTGTGCATTTACAATATTCATTGATTTTTGCCATTGAAAAACGTCCAGAAATGATTGAAGCTACTGACTGAATGAAAGGAGCTGGCATCTCACTCTCTTTGAATCTTCTTTATCATGCTAAGAGGAGCAGGAGAAAGCAAAAAATTTCAGAATTGCACCTTGCAATGCGGAGACATTACTGTTTGTGCATTTACAATATTCATTGATTTTTGCCATTGAAAAACATCATGTTATTCATATACCAGAAATGTTTGAAGCTACTGACTGAATGAAAGGAGCTGGCTTCTCACTCTCTTTGAATCTTCTTTATCATGCTAAGAGGAGCAGGAAAAAGCAAAAAATTTCAGAATTGCACCTTGCAATGCGGAGAAATTACTGTTTGTGCATTTACAATATTCATTGATTTTTGCCATTGAAAAACATCCAGAAATGATTGAAGCTACTGACTGAATGAAAGGAGCTGGCATCTCACTCTCTTTGAATCTTGTTTATCATGCTAAGAGGAGCAGGAAAAAGCAAAAAATTTCAGAATTGCACCTTGCAATGCGGAGAAATTACTGTTTGTGCATTTACAATATTCATAGATTTTTGCCATTGAAAATCGTCCAGAAATGATTGAAGCTACTGACTGAATGAAAGGAGCTGGCATCTCACTCTTTGAATCTTCTTTATCATGCTAAGAGGAGCAGGAAAAAGCAAAAAATTTCAGAATTGCACCTTGCAATGCGGAGAAATTACTGTTTGTGCATTTACAATATTCATTGATTTTTACCATTGAAAAACGTCCAGAAATGATTGAAGCTACTGACTGAATGAAAGGAGCTGGCATCTCACTCTCTTTGAATCTTCTTTATCATGCTAAGAGGAGCAGGAAAAAGCAAAAAATTTCAGAATTGCACCTTGCAATGCGGAGAAATTACTGTTTATGCATTTACAATATTCATTGATTTTTGCCATTGAAAAACATCATGTTATTCATATACCAGAAATGATTGAAGCTACTGACTAAATGAAAGGAGCTGGCATCTCACTCTATTTGAATCTTCTTTATCATGCTAAGAGGAGCAGGAAAAAGCAAAAAATTTCAGAATTGCACCTTGCAATGCGGAGAAATTACTGTTTGTGCATTTACAATATTCATTGATTTTTGACATTGAAAAACGTCCAGAAATGATTGAAGCTACTGACTGAATGAAAGGAGCTGGCATCTCACTCTCTTTGAATCTTATCATGCTAAGAGGAGCAGGAAAAAGCAAAAAATTTCAGAATTGCACCTTGCAATGCGGAGAAATTACTGTTTGTGCATTTACAATATTCATTGATTTTTGCCATTGAAAAGCATCATGTTATTCATATACCAGAAATGTTTGAAGCTACTGACTGAATGAAAGGAGCTGGCATCTCACTCTCTTTGAATCTTCTTTATCATGCTAAGAGGAGCAGGAGAAAGCAAAAAATTTCAGAATTGCACCTTGCAATGCGGAGAAATTACTGTTTGTGCATTTACAATATTCATTGATTTTTGCCATTGAAAAATGTCCAGAAATGATTGAAGCTACTGACTGAATGAAAGGAGCTGGCATCTCACTCTCTTTGAATCTTCTTTATCATGCTAAGAGGAGCAGGAAAAAGCAAAAAATTTCAGAATTGCACCTTGCAATGCGGAGAAATTACTGTTTGTGCATTTACAATATTCATTGACTTTTGCCATTGAAAAACATGTTATTCATATACCAGAAATGTTTGAAGCTACTGACTGAATGAAAGGAGCTGGCATCTCACTCTCTTTGAATCTTCTTTATCATGCTAAGAGGAGCAGGAAAAAGCAAAAAATTTCAGAATTGCACCTTGCAATGCGGAGAAATTACTGTTTGTGCAATTACAATATTCATTGATTTTTGCCATTGAAAAACATCATGTTATTCATATACCAGAAATGTTTGAAGCTACTGACTGAATGAAAGGAGCTGGCATCTCACTCTCTTTGAATCTTCTTTATCATGCTAAGAGGAGCAGGAATAAGCAAAAAATTTCAGAATTGCACCTTGCAATGCGGAGAAATTACTGTTTGTGCATATACAATATTCATTGATTTTTGCCATTGAAAAACGTCCAGAAATGATTGAAGCTACTGACTGAATGAAAGGAGCTGGCATCTCTCTTTGAATCTTCTTTATCATGCTAAGAGGAGCAGGAAAAAGCAAAAAATTTCAGAATTGCACCTTGCAATGTGGAGAAATTACTGTTTGTGCATTTACAATATTCATTGATTTTTGCCATTGAAAAACATGTTATTCATATACCAGAAATGTTTGAAGCTACTGACTGAATGAAAGGAGCTGGCATCTCACTCTCTTTTAATCTTCTTTATCATGCTAAGAGGAGCAGGAAAAAGCAAAAAATTTCAGAATTGCACCTTGCAATGCGGAGAAATTACTGTTTGTGCATTTACAATATTCATTGATTTTTGCCATTGAAAAACATCATGTTATTCATATACCAGAAATGTTTGAAGCTACTGACTGAATGAAAGGAGCTGGCATCCCACTCTCTTTGAATCTTCTTTATCATGCTAAGAGGAGCAGGAAAAAGCAAAAAATTTCAGAATTGCACCTTGCAATGCGGAGAAATTACTGTTTGTGCATTTACAATATTCATTGATTTTTGCCATTGAAAAACGTCCAGAAATGATTGAAGCTACTGACTGAATGAAAGGAGCTGGCATCTCACTCTCTTTGAATCTTCTTTATCATGCTAAGAGGAGCAGGAAAAAGCAAAAAATTTCAGAATTGCACCTTGCAATGCGGAGAAATTACTGTTTGTGCATTTACAATATTCATTGATTTTTGCCATTGAAAAACTTCCAGAAATGATTGAAGCTACTGACTGAATGAAAGGAGCTGGCATCTCACTCTCTTTGAATCTTCTTTATCATGCTAAGAGGAGCAGGAAAAAGCAAAAAATTTCAGAATTGCACCTTGCAATGCGGAGAAATTACTGTTTGTGCATTTACAATATTCATTGATTTTTGCCATTGAAAAACGTCCAGAAATGATTGAAGCTACTGACTGAATGAAAGGAGCTGGCATCTCACTCTCTTTGAATCTTCTTTACCATGCTAAGAGGAGCAGGAAAAAGCAAAAAATTTCAGAATTGCACCTTGCAATGCGGAGAAATTACTGTTTGTGCATTTACAATATTCATTGATTTTTGCCATTGAAAAACATCATGTTATTCATATACCAGAAATGTTTGAAGCTACTAACTGAATGAAAGGAGCTGGCATCTCACTCTCTTTGAATCTTCTTTATCATGCTAAGAGGAGCAGGAAAAAGCAAAAAATTTCAGAATTGCACCTTGCAATGCGGAGAAATTACTGTTTGTGCATTTACAATATTCATTGATTTTTGCCATTGAAAAACGTCCAGAAATGATTGAAGCTACTGACTGAATGAAAGGAGCTGGCATCTCACTCTCTTTGAATCTTCTTTATCATGCTAAGAGGAGCAGGAAAAAGCAAAAAATTTCAGAATTGCACCTTGCAATGCGGAGAAATTACTGTTTGTGCATTTACAATATTCATTGATTTTTGTCATTGAAAAACGTCCAGAAATGATTGAAGCTACTGACTGAATGAAAGGAGCTGGCATCTCACTCTCTTTGAATCTTCTTTATCATGCTAAGAGGAGCAGGAGAAAGCAAAAAATTTCAGAATTGCACCTTGCAATGCGGAGAAATTACTGTTTGTGCATTTACAATATTCATTGATTTTTGCCATTGAAAAACATCATGTTATTCATATACCAGAAATGTTTGAAGCTACTGACTGAATGAAAGGAGCTGGCTTCTCACTCTCTTTGAATCTTCTTTATCATGCTAAGAGGAGCAGGAAAAAGCAAAAAATTTCAGAATTGCACCTTGCAATGCGGAGAAATTACTGTTTGTGCATTTACAATATTCATTGATTTTTGCCATTGAAAAACGTCCAGAAATGATTGAAGCTACTTACTGAATGAAAGGAGCTGGCATCTCACTCTCTTTGAATCTTCTTTATCATGCTAAGAGGAGCAGGAAAAAGCAAAAAATTTCAGAATTGCACCTTGCAATGCGGAGTAATTACTGTTTGTGCATTTACAATATTCATTGATTTTTGCCATTGAAAAACGTCCAGAAATGATTGAAGCTACTGACTGAATGAAAGGAGCTGGCATCTCACTCTCTTTGAATCTTCTTTATCATGCTAAGAGGAGCAGGAAAAAGCAAAAAATTTCAGAATTGCACCTTGCAATGCGGAGAAATTACTGTTTGTGCATTTACAATATTTTTTGATTTTTGCCATTGAAAAACATCATGTTATTCATATACTAGAAATGATTGAAGCTACTGACTAAATGAAAGGAGCTGGCATCTCACTCTCTTTGAATCTTCTTTATCATGCTAAGAGGAGCAGGAAAAAGCAAAAAATTTCAGAATTGCACCTTGCAATGCGGAGAAATTACTGTTTGTGCATTTACAATATTCATTGATTTTTGACATTGAAAAACGTCCAGAAATGATTGAAGCTACTGACTGAATGAAAGGAGCTGGCATCTCACTCTCTTTGAATCTTCTTTATCATGCTAAGAGGAGCAGGAAAAAGGAAAAAATTTCAGAATTGCACCTTGCAATGCGGAGAAATTACTGTTTGTGCATTTACAATATTCATTGATTTTTGCCATTGAAAAACGTCCAGAAATGATTGAAGCTACTGACTGAATGAAAGGAGCTGGCATCTCACTCTCTTTGAATCTTCTTTATCATGCTAAGAGGAGCAGGAAAAAGCAAAAAATTTCAGAATTGCACCTTGCAATGTGGAGAAATTACTGTTTGTGCATTTACAATATTCATTGATTTTTGCCATTGAAAAACATCATGTTATTCATATACCAGAAATGTTTGAAGCTACTGACTGAATGAAAGGAGCAGGCATCTCACTCTCTTTGAATCTTCTTTATCATGCTAAGAGGAGCAGGAAAAAGCAAAAAATTTCAGAATTGCACCTTGCAATGCGGAGAAATTACTGTTTGTGCATTTACAATATTCATTGATTTTTGCCATTGAAAAATGTCCAGAAATGATTGAACCTACTGACTGAATTAAAGGAGCTGGCATCTCACTCTCTTTGAATCTTCTTTATCATGCTAAGAGGAGCAGGAAAAAGCAAAAAATTTCAGAATTGCACCTTGCAATGCGGAGAAATTACTGTTTGTGCATTTACAATATTCATTGATTTTTGCCATTGAAAAACATCATGTTATTCATATACCAGAAATGTTTGAAGCTACTGACTGAATGAAAGGAGCTGGCATCTTACTCTCTTTGAATCTTCTTTATCATGCTAAGAGGAGCAGGAAAAAGCAAAAAATTTTAGAATTGCACTTTGCAATGCGGAGAAATTAATGTTTGTGCATTTACAATATTCATTGATTTTTGCCATTGAAAAATGTCCAGAAATGATTGAAGCTACTGACTGAATGAAAGGAGCTGGCATCTCACTCTCTTTGAATCTTCTTTATCATGCTAAGAGGAGCAGGAAAAAGCAAAAAATTTCAGAATTGCACCTTGCAATGCGGAGAAATTACTGTTTGTGCATTTACAATATTCATTGACTTTTGCCATTGAAAAACATGTTATTCATATACCAGAAATGTTTGAAGCTACTGACTGAATGAAAGGAGTTGGCATCTCACTCTCTTTGAATCTTCTTTATCATGCTAAGAGGAGCAGGAAAAAGCAAAAAATTTCAGAATTGCACCTTGCAATGCGGAGAAATTACTGTTTGTGCATTTACAATATTCATTGATTTTTGCCATTGAAAAACGTCCAGAAATGATTGAAGCTACTGACTGAATGAAAGGAGCTGGCATCTCACTCTCTTTGAATCTTCTTTATCATGCTAAGAGGAGCAGGAAAAAGCAAAAAATTTCAGAATTGCACCTTGCAATGCGGAGAAATTACTGTTTGTGCATTTACAATATTCATTGATTTTTGCCATTGAAAAACATCATGTTATTCATATACCAGAAATGTTTGAAGCTACTGACTGAATGAAAGGAGCTGGCATCTCACTCTCTTTGAATCTTCTTTATCATGCTAAGAGGAGCAGGAAAAAGCAAAAAATTTCAGAATTGCACCTTGCAATGCGGAGAAATTACTGTTTGTGCATTTACAATATTCATTGATTTTTGCCATTGAAAAACGTCCAGAAGTGATTGAAGCTACTGACTGAATGAAAGGAGCTGGCATCTCACTCTCTTTGAATCTTCTTTATCATGCTAAGAGGAGCAGGAAAAAGCAAAAAATTTCAGAATTGCACCTTGCAATGCGGAGAAATTACTGTTTGTGCATTTACAATATTCATTGATTTTTGCCATTGAAAAACGTCCAGAAATGATTGAAGCTACTGACTGAATGAAAGGAGCTGGCATCTCACTCTCTTTGAATCTTCTTTATCATGCTAAGAGGAGCAGGAAAAAGCAAAAAATTTCAGAATTGCATCTTGCAATGCGGAGAAATTACTGTTTGTGCATTTACAATATTCATTGATTTTTGCCATTGAAAAACGTCCAGAAATGATTGAAGCTACTGACTGAAAGAAAGGAGCTGGCATCTCACTCTCTTTGAATCTTCTTTATCATGCTAAGAGGAGCAGGAAAAAGCAAAAAATTTCAGAATTGCACCTTGCAATGCGGAGAAATTACTGTTTGTGCATTTACAATATTCATTGATTTTTGCCATTGAAAAACGTCCAGAAATGATTGAAGCTACTGACTGAATGAAAGGAGCTGGCATCTCACTCTCTTTGAATCTTCTTTATCATGCTAAGAGGAGCAGGAAAAAGCAAAAAATTTCAGAATTGCACATTGCAATGCGGAGAAATTACTGTTTGTGCATTTATAATATTCATTGATTTTTGCCATTGAAAAACGTCCAGAAATGATTGAAGCTACTGACTGAATGAAAGGAGCTGGCATCTCTCTTTGAATCTTCTTTATCATGCTAAGAGGAGCAGGAAAAAGCAAAAAATTTCAGAATTGCACCTTGCAATGCGGAGAAATTACTGTTTGTGCATTTACAATATTCATTGATTTTTGCCATTGAAAAATGTCCAGAAATGATTGAAGCTACTGACTGAATGAAAGGAGCTGGCATCTCACTCTCTTTGAATCTTCTTTACCATGCTAAGAGGAGCAGGAAAAAGCAAAAAATTTCAGAATTGCACCTTGCAATGCGGAGAAATTACTGTTTGTGCATTTACAATATTCATTGATTTTTGCCATTGAAAAACATCATGTTATTCATATACCAGAAATGATTGAAGCTACTGACTAAATGAAAGGAGCTGGCATCTCACTCTCTTTGAATCTTCTTTATCATGCTAAGAGGAGCAGGAAAAAGCAAAAAATTTCAGAATTGCACCTTGCAATGCGGAGAAATTACTGTTTGTGCATTTATAATATTCATTGATTTTTGACATTGAAAAACGTCCAGAAATGATTGAAGCTACTGACTGAATGAAAGGAGCTGGCATCTCACTCTCTTTGAATCTTCTTTATCATGCTAAGAGGAGCAGGAAAAAGGAAAAAATTTCAGAATTGCACCTTGCAATGCGGAGAAATTACTGTTTGTGCATTTACAATATTCATTGATTTTTGCCATTGAAAAACGTCCAGAAATGATTGAAGCTACTGACTGAATGAAAGGAGCTGGCATCTCACTCTCTTTGAATCTTCTTTATCATGCTAAGAGGAGCAGGAAAAAGCAAAAAATTTCAGAATTGCACCTTGCAATGTGGAGAAATTACTGTTTGTGCATTTACAATATTCATTGATTTTTGCCATTGAAAAACATCATGTTATTCATATACCAGAAATGTTTGAAGCTACTGACTGAATGAAAGGAGCAGGCATCTCACTCTCTTTGAATCTTCTTTATCATGCTAAGAGGAGCAGGAAAAAGCAAAAAATTTCAGAATTGCACCTTGCAATGCGGAGAAATTACTGTTTGTGCATTTACAATATTCATTGATTTTTGCCATTGAAAAATGTCCAGAAATGATTGAACCTACTGACTGAATTAAAGGAGCTGGCATCTCACTCTCTTTGAATCTTCTTTATCATGCTAAGAGGAGCAGGAAAAAGCAAAAAATTTCAGAATTGCACCTTGCAATGCGGAGAAATTACTGTTTGTGCATTTACAATATTCATTGATTTTTGCCATTGAAAAACATCATGTTATTCATATACCAGAAATGTTTGAAGCTACTGACTGAATGAAAGGAGCTGGCATCTTACTCTCTTTGAATCTTCTTTATCATGCTAAGAGGAGCAGGAAAAAGCAAAAAATTTTAGAATTGCACTTTGCAATGCGGAGAAATTAATGTTTGTGCATTTACAATATTCATTGATTTTTGCCATTGAAAAATGTCCAGAAATGATTGAAGCTACTGACTGAATGAAAGGAGCTGGCATCTCACTCTCTTTGAATCTTCTTTATCATGCTAAGAGGAGCAGGAAAAAGCAAAAAATTTCAGAATTGCACCTTGCAATGCGGAGAAATTACTGTTTGTGCATTTACAATATTCATTGACTTTTGCCATTGAAAAACATGTTATTCATATACCAGAAATGTTTGAAGCTACTGACTGAATGAAAGGAGTTGGCATCTCACTCTCTTTGAATCTTCTTTATCATGCTAAGAGGAGCAGGAAAAAGCAAAAAATTTCAGAATTGCACCTTGCAATGCGGAGAAATTACTGTTTGTGCATTTACAATATTCATTGATTTTTGCCATTGAAAAACGTCCAGAAATGATTGAAGCTACTGACTGAATGAAAGGAGCTGGCATCTCACTCTCTTTGAATCTTCTTTATCATGCTAAGAGGAGCAGGAAAAAGCAAAAAATTTCAGAATTGCACCTTGCAATGCGGAGAAATTACTGTTTGTGCATTTACAATATTCATTGATTTTTGCCATTGAAAAACATCATGTTATTCATATACCAGAAATGTTTGAAGCTACTGACTGAATGAAAGGAGCTGGCATCTCACTCTCTTTGAATCTTCTTTATCATGCTAAGAGGAGCAGGAAAAAGCAAAAAATTTCAGAATTGCACCTTGCAATGCGGAGAAATTACTGTTTGTGCATTTACAATATTCATTGATTTTTGCCATTGAAAAACGTCCAGAAGTGATTGAAGCTACTGACTGAATGAAAGGAGCTGGCATCTCACTCTCTTTGAATCTTCTTTATCATGCTAAGAGGAGCAGGAAAAAGCAAAAAATTTCAGAATTGCACCTTGCAATGCGGAGAAATTACTGTTTGTGCATTTACAATATTCATTGATTTTTGCCATTGAAAAACATGTTATTCATATACCAGAAATGTTTGAAGCTACTGACTGAATGAAAGGAGCTGGCATCTCACTCTCTTTGAATCTTCTTTATCATGCTAAGAGGAGCAGGAAAAAGCAAAAAATTTCAGAATTGCACCTTGCAATGCGGAGAAATTACTGTTTGTGCATTTACAATATTCATTGATTTTTGCCATTGAAAAACATCATGTTATTCATATACCAGAAATGTTTGAAGCTACTGACTGAATGAAAGGAGCTGGCATCTCACTCTCTTTGAATCTTCTTTATCATGCTAAGAGGAGCAGGAAAAAGCAAAAAATTTCAGAATTGCACCTTGCAATGCGGAGAAATTACTGTTTGTGCATTTACAATATTCATTGATTTTTGCCATTGAAAAACGTCCAGAAATGATTGAAGCTACTGACTGAATGAAAGGAGCTGGCATCTCACTCTCTTTGAATCTTCTTTATCATGCTAAGAGGAGCAGGAAAAAGCAAAAAATTTCAGAATTGCATCTTGCAATGCGGAGAAATTACTGTTTGTGCATTTACAATATTCATTGATTTTTGCCATTGAAAAACGTCCAGAAATGATTGAAGCTACTGACTGAAAGAAAGGAGCTGGCATCTCACTCTCTTTGAATCTTCTTTATCATGCTAAGAGGAGCAGGAAAAAGCAAAAAATTTCAGAATTGCACCTTGCAATGCGGAGAAATTACTGTTTGTGCATTTACAATATTCATTGATTTTTGCCATTGAAAAACGTCCAGAAATGATTGAAGCTACTGACTGAATGAAAGGAGCTGGCATCTCACTCTCTTTGAATCTTCTTTATCATGCTAAGAGGAGCAGGAAAAAGCAAAAAATTTCAGAATTGCACATTGCAATGCGGAGAAATTACTGTTTGTGCATTTATAATATTCATTGATTTTTGCCATTGAAAAACGTCCAGAAATGATTGAAGCTACTGACTGAATGAAAGGAGCTGGCATCTCTCTTTGAATCTTCTTTATCATGCTAAGAGGAGCAGGAAAAAGCAAAAAATTTCAGAATTGCACCTTGCAATGCGGAGAAATTACTGTTTGTGCATTTACAATATTCATTGATTTTTGCCATTGAAAAATGTCCAGAAATGATTGAAGCTACTGACTGAATGAAAGGAGCTGGCATCTCACTCTCTTTGAATCTTCTTTACCATGCTAAGAGGAGCAGGAAAAAGCAAAAAATTTCAGAATTGCACCTTGCAATGCGGAGAAATTACTGTTTGTGCATTTACAATATTCATTGATTTTTGCCATTGAAAAACATCATGTTATTCATATACCAGAAATGTTTGAAGCTACTAACTGAATGAAAGGAGCTGGCATCTCACTCTCTTTGAATCTTCTTTATCATGCTAAGAGGAGCAGGAAAAAGCAAAAAATTTCAGAATTGCACCTTGCAATGCGGAGAAATTACTGTTTGTGCATTTACAATATTCATTGATTTTTGCCATTGAAAAACGTCCAGAAATGATTGAAGCTACTGACTGAATGAAAGGAGCTGGCATCTCACTCTCTTTGAATCTTCTTTATCATGCTAAGAGGAGCAGGAAAAAGCAAAAAATTTCAGAATTGCACCTTGCAATGCGGAGAAATTACTGTTTGTGCATTTACAATATTCATTGATTTTTGCCATTGAAAAACGTCCAGAAATGATTGAAGCTACTGACTGAATGAAAGGAGCTGGCATCTCACTCTCTTTGAATCTTCTTTATCATGCTAAGAGGAGCAGGAGAAAGCAAAAAATTTCAGAATTGCACCTTGCAATGCGGAGAAAATACTGTTTGTGCATTTACAATATTCATTGATTTTTGCCATTGAAAAACATGTTATTCATATACCAGAAATGTTTGAAGCTACTGACTGAATGAAAGGAGCTGGCATCTCACTCTCTTTGAATCTTCTTTATCATGCTAAGAGGAGCAGGAAAAAGCAAAAAATTTCAGAATTGCACCTTGCAATGCGGAGAAATTACTGTTTGTGCATTTACAATATTCATTGATTTTTGCCATTGAAAAACATCATGTTATTCATATACCAGAAATGTTTGAAGCTACTGACTGAATGAAAGGAGCTGGCATCTCACTCTCTTTGAATCTTCTTTATCATGCTAAGAGGAGCAGGAAAAAGCAAAAAATTTCAGAATTGCACCTTGCAATGCGGAGAAATTACTGTTTGTGCATTTACAATATTCATTGATTTTTGCCATTGAAAAACGTCCAGAAATGATTGAAGCTACTGACTGAATGAAAGGAGCTGGCATCTCACTCTCTTTGAATCTTCTTTATCATGCTAAGAGGAGCAGGAAAAAGCAAAAAATTTCAGAATTGCATCTTGCAATGCGGAGAAATTACTGTTTGTGCATTTACAATATTCATTGATTTTTGCCATTGAAAAACGTCCAGAAATGATTGAAGCTACTGACTGAAAGAAAGGAGCTGGCATCTCACTCTCTTTGAATCTTCTTTATCATGCTAAGAGGAGCAGGAAAAAGCAAAAAATTTCAGAATTGCACCTTGCAATGCGGAGAAATTACTGTTTGTGCATTTACAATATTCATTGATTTTTGCCATTGAAAAACGTCCAGAAATGATTGAAGCTACTGACTGAATGAAAGGAGCTGGCATCTCACTCTCTTTGAATCTTCTTTATCATGCTAAGAGGAGCAGGAAAAAGCAAAAAATTTCAGAATTGCACATTGCAATGCGGAGAAATTACTGTTTGTGCATTTATAATATTCATTGATTTTTGCCATTGAAAAACGTCCAGAAATGATTGAAGCTACTGACTGAATGAAAGGAGCTGGCATCTCTCTTTGAATCTTCTTTATCATGCTAAGAGGAGCAGGAAAAAGCAAAAAATTTCAGAATTGCACCTTGCAATGCGGAGAAATTACTGTTTGTGCATTTACAATATTCATTGATTTTTGCCATTGAAAAATGTCCAGAAATGATTGAAGCTACTGACTGAATGAAAGGAGCTGGCATCTCACTCTCTTTGAATCTTCTTTACCATGCTAAGAGGAGCAGGAAAAAGCAAAAAATTTCAGAATTGCACCTTGCAATGCGGAGAAATTACTGTTTGTGCATTTACAATATTCATTGATTTTTGCCATTGAAAAACATCATGTTATTCATATACCAGAAATGTTTGAAGCTACTAACT
The DNA here is from genome assembly GCF_046119375.1 of Phyllobates terribilis. NCBI lineage: Eukaryota > Metazoa > Chordata > Amphibia > Anura > Dendrobatidae > Phyllobates > Phyllobates terribilis. Next base: position 1,350,504 of record NW_027362893.1, read on the forward strand.
GAATGAAATGAGCTGGCATCTCACTCTCTTTGAATCTTCTTTATCATGCTAAGAGGAGCAGGAAAAAGCAAAAAATTTCAGAATTGCACCTTGCAATGCGGAGAAATTACTGTTTGTGCATTTACAATATTCATTGATTTTTGCCATTGAAAAACGTCCAGAAATGATTGAAGCTACTGACTGAATGAAAGGAGCTGGCATCTCACTCTCTTTGAATCTTCTTTATCATGCTAAGAGGAGCAGGAAAAAGCAAAAAATTTCAGAATTGCACCTTGCAATGCGGAGAAATTACTGTTTGTGCATTTACAATATTCATTGATTTTTGCCATTGAAAAACGTCCAGAAATGATTGAAGCTACTGACTGAATGAAAGGAGCTGGCATCTCACTCTCTTTGAATCTTCTTTATCATGCTAAGAGGAGCAGGAGAAAGCAAAAAATTTCAGAATTGCACCTTGCAATGCGGAGAAAATACTGTTTGTGCATTTACAATATTCATTGATTTTTGCCATTGAAAAACATCATGCTATTCATATACCAGAAATGTTTGAAGCTACTGACTGAATGAAAGGAGCTGGCTTCTCACTCTCTTTGAATCTTCTTTATCATGCTAAGAGGAGCAGGAAAAAGCAAAAAATTTCAGAATTGCACCTTGCAATGCGGAGAAATTACTGTTTGTGCATTTACAATATTCATTGATTTTTGCCATTGAAAAACATCATGTTATTCATATACCAGAAATGTTTGAAGCTACTAACTGAATGAAAGGAGCTGGCATCTCACTCTCTTTGAATCTTCTTTATCATGCTAAGAGGAGCAGGAAAAAGCAAAAAATTTCAGAATTGCACCTTGCAATGCGGAGAAATTACTGTTTGTGCATTTACAATATTCATTGATTTTTGCCATTGAAAAACGTCCAGAAATGATTGAAGCTACTGACTGAATGAAAGGAGCTGGCATCTCACTCTCTTTGAATCTTCTTTATCATGCTAAGAGGAGCAGGAAAAAGCAAAAAATTTCAGAATTGCACCTTGCAATGCGGAGAAATTACTGTTTGTGCATTTACAATATTCATTGATTTTTGCCATTGAAAAACGTCCAGAAATGATTGAAGCTACTGACTGAATGAAAGGAGCTGGCATCTCACTCTCTTTGAATCTTCTTTATCATGCTAAGAGGAGCAGGAGAAAGCAAAAAATTTCAGAATTGCACCTTGCAATGCGGAGAAATTACTGTTTGTGCATTTACAATATTCATTGATTTTTGCCATTGAAAAACATCATGTTATTCATATACCAGAAATGTTTGAAGCTACTGACTGAATGAAAGGAGCTGGCTTCTCACTCTCTTTGAATCTTCTTTATCATGCTAAGAGGAGCTGGAAAAAGCAAAAAATTTCAGAATTGCACCTTGCAATGCGGAGAAATTACTGTTTGTGCATTTACAATATTCATTGATTTTTGCCATTGAAAAACGTCCAGAAATGATTGAAGCTACTTACTGAATGAAAGGAGCTGGCATCTCACTCTCTTTGAATCTTCTTTCTCATGCTAAGAGGAGCAGGAAAAAGCAAAAAATTTCAGAATTGCACCTTGCAATGCGGAGTAATTACTGTTTGTGCATTTACAATATTCATTGATTTTTGCCATTGAAAAACGTCCAGAAATGATTGAAGCTACTGACTGAATGAAAGGAGCTGGCATCTCACTCTCTTTGAATCTTCTTTATCATGCTAAGAGGAGCAGGAAAAAGCAAAAAATTTCAGAATTGCACCTTGCAATGCGGAGAAATTACTGTTTGTGCATTTACAATATTCATTGATTTTTGCCATTGAAAAACATCATGTTATTCATATACCAGAAATGATTGAAGCTACTGACTAAATGAAAGGAGCTGGCATCTCACTCTCTTTGAATCTTCTTTATCATGCTAAGAGGAGCAGGAAAAAGCAAAAAATTTCAGAATTGCACCTTGCAATGCGGAGAAATTACTGTTTGTGCATTTACAATATTCATTGATTTTTGACATTGAAAAACGTCCAGAAATGATTGAAGCTACTGACTGAATGAAAGGAGCTGGCATCTCACTCTCTTTGAATCTTCTTTATCATGCTAAGAGGAGCAGGAAAAAGGAAAAAATTTCAGAATTGCACCTTGCAATGCGGAGAAATTACTGTTTGTGCATTTACAATATTCATTGATTTTTGCCATTGAAAAACGTCCAGAAATGATTGAAGCTACTGACTGAATGAAAGGAGCTGGCATCTCACTCTCTTTGAATCTTCTTTATCATGCTAAGAGGAGCAGGAAAAAGCAAAAAATTTCAGAATTGCACCTTGCAATGTGGAGAAATTACTGTTTGTGCATTTACAATATTCATTGATTTTTGCCATTGAAAAACATCATGTTATTCATATACCAGAAATGTTTGAAGCTACTGACTGAATGAAAGGAGCAGGCATCTCACTCTCTTTGAATCTTCTTTATCATGCTAAGAGGAGCAGGAAAAAGCAAAAAATTTCAGAATTGCACCTTGCAATGCGGAGAAATTACTGTTTGTGCATTTACAATATTCATTGATTTTTGCCATTGAAAAATGTCCAGAAATGATTGAACCTACTGACTGAATTAAAGGAGCTGGCATCTCACTCTCTTTGAATCTTCTTTATCATGCTAAGAGGAGCAGGAAAAAGCAAAAAATTTCAGAATTGCACCTTGCAATGCGGAGAAATTACTGTTTGTGCATTTACAATATTCATTGATTTTTGCCATTGAAAAACATCATGTTATTCATATACCAGAAATGTTTGAAGCTACTGACTGAATGAAAGGAGCTGGCATCTTACTCTCTTTGAATCTTCTTTATCATGCTAAGAGGAGCAGGAAAAAGCAAAAAATTTTAGAATTGCACTTTGCAATGCGGAGAAATTAATGTTTGTGCATTTACAATATTCATTGATTTTTGCCATTGAAAAATGTCCAGAAATGATTGAAGCTACTGACTGAATGAAAGGAGCTGGCATCTCACTCTCTTTGAATCTTCTTTATCATGCTAAGAGGAGCAGGAAAAAGCAAAAAATTTCAGAATTGCACCTTGCAATGCGGAGAAATTACTGTTTGTGCATTTACAATATTCATTGACTTTTGCCATTGAAAAACATGTTATTCATATACCAGAAATGTTTGAAGCTACTGACTGAATGAAAGGAGTTGGCATCTCACTCTCTTTGAATCTTCTTTATCATGCTAAGAGGAGCAGGAAAAAGCAAAAAATTTCAGAATTGCACCTTGCAATGCGGAGAAATTACTGTTTGTGCATTTACAATATTCATTGATTTTTGCCATTGAAAAACATCATGTTATTCATATACCAGAAATGTTTGAAGCTACTGACTGAATGAGAGGAGCAGGCATCTCACTCTGAATCTTCTTTATCATGCTAAGAGGAGCAGGAAAAAGCAAAAAATTTCAGAATTGCACCTTGCAATGCGGAGAAATTACTGTTTGTGCATTTACAATATTCATTGATTTTTGCCATTGAAAAACGTCCAGAAATGATTGAAGCTACTGACTGAATGAAAGGAGCTGGCATCTCACTCTCTTTGAATCTTCTTTATCATGCTAAGAGGAGCAGGAAAAAGCAAAAAATTTCAGAATTGCACCTTGCAATGCGGAGAAATTACTGTTTGTGCATTTACAATATTCATTGATTTTTGCCATTGAAAAACATCATGTTATTCATATACCAGAAATGTTTGAAGCTACTGACTGAATGAAAGGAGCTGGCATCTCACTCTCTTTGAATCTTCTTTATCATGCTAAGAGGAGCAGGAAAAAGCAAAAAATTTCAGAATTGCACCTTGCAATGCGGAGAAATTACTGTTTGTGCATTTACAATATTCATTGATTTTTGCCATTGAAAAACGTCCAGAAGTGATTGAAGCTACTGACTGAATGAAAGGAGCTGGCATCTCACTCTCTTTGAATCTTCTTTATCATGCTAAGAGGAGCAGGAAAAAGCAAAAAATTTCAGAATTGCACCTTGCAATGCGGAGAAATTACTGTTTGTGCATTTACAATATTCATTGATTTTTGCCATTGAAAAACATGTTATTCATATACCAGAAATGTTTGAAGCTACTGACTGAATGAAAGGAGCTGGCATCTCACTCTCTTTGAATCTTCTTTATCATGCTAAGAGGAGCAGGAAAAAGCAAAAAATTTCAGAATTGCACCTTGCAATGCGGAGAAATTACTGTTTGTGCATTTACAATATTCATTGATTTTTGCCATTGAAAAACATCATGTTATTCATATACCAGAAATGTTTGAAGCTACTGACTGAATGAAAGGAGCTGGCATCTCACTCTCTTTGAATCTTCTTTATCATGCTAAGAGGAGCAGGAAAAAGCAAAAAATTTCAGAATTGCACCTTGCAATGCGGAGAAATTACTGTTTGTGCATTTACAATATTCATTGATTTTTGCCATTGAAAAACGTCCAGAAATGATTGAAGCTACTGACTGAATGAAAGGAGCTGGCATCTCACTCTCTTTGAATCTTCTTTATCATGCTAAGAGGAGCAGGAAAAAGCAAAAAATTTCAGAATTGCATCTTGCAATGCGGAGAAATTACTGTTTGTGCATTTACAATATTCATTGATTTTTGCCATTGAAAAACGTCCAGAAATGATTGAAGCTACTGACTGAAAGAAAGGAGCTGGCATCTCACTCTCTTTGAATCTTCTTTATCATGCTAAGAGGAGCAGGAAAAAGCAAAAAATTTCAGAATTGCACCTTGCAATGCGGAGAAATTACTGTTTGTGCATTTACAATATTCATTGATTTTTGCCATTGAAAAACGTCCAGAAATGATTGAAGCTACTGACTGAATGAAAGGAGCTGGCATCTCACTCTCTTTGAATCTTCTTTATCATGCTAAGAGGAGCAGGAAAAAGCAAAAAATTTCAGAATTGCACATTGCAATGCGGAGAAATTACTGTTTGTGCATTTATAATATTCAATGATTTTTGCCATTGAAAAACGTCCAGAAATGATTGAAGCTACTGACTGAATGAAAGGAGCTGGCATCTCTCTTTGAATCTTCTTTATCATGCTAAGAGGAGCAGGAAAAAGCAAAAAATTTCAGAATTGCACCTTGCAATGCGGAGAAATTACTGTTTGTGCATTTACAATATTCATTGATTTTTGCCATTGAAAAATGTCCAGAAATGATTGAAGCTACTGACTGAATGAAAGGAGCTGGCATCTCACTCTCTTTGAATCTTCTTTACCATGCTAAGAGGAGCAGGAAAAAGCAAAAAATTTCAGAATTGCACCTTGCAATGCGGAGAAATTACTGTTTGTGCATTTACAATATTCATTGATTTTTGCCATTGAAAAACATCATGTTATTCATATACCAGAAATGTTTGAAGCTACTAACTGAATGAAAGGAGCTGGCATCTCACTCTCTTTGAATCTTCTTTATCATGCTAAGAGGAGCAGGAAAAAGCAAAAAATTTCAGAATTGCACCTTGCAATGCGGAGAAATTACTGTTTGTGCATTTACAATATTCATTGATTTTTGCCATTGAAAAACGTCCAGAAATGATTGAAGCTACTGACTGAATGAAAGGAGCTGGCATCTCACTCTCTTTGAATCTTCTTTATCATGCTAAGAGGAGCAGGAAAAAGCAAAAAATTTCAGAATTGCACCTTGCAATGCGGAGAAATTACTGTTTGTGCATTTACAATATTCATTGATTTTTGCCATTGAAAAACGTCCAGAAATGATTGAAGCTACTGACTGAATGAAAGGAGCTGGCATCTCACTCTCTTTGAATCTTCTTTATCATGCTAAGAGGAGCAGGAGAAAGCAAAAAATTTCAGAATTGCACCTTGCAATGCGGAGAAAATACTGTTTGTGCATTTACAATATTCATTGATTTTTGCCATTGAAAAACATCATGCTATTCATATACCAGAAATGTTTGAAGCTACTGACTGAATGAAAGGAGCTGGCTTCTCACTCTCTTTGAATCTTCTTTATCATGCTAAGAGGAGCAGGAAAAAGCAAAAAATTTCAGAATTGCACCTTGCAATGCGGAGAAATTACTGTTTGTGCATTTACAATATTCATTGATTTTTGCCATTGAAAAACGTCCAGAAATGATTGAAGCTACTGACTGAATGAAAGGAGCTGGTATCTCACTCTCTTTGAATCTTCTTTATCATGCTAAGAGGAGCAGGAAAAAGCAAAAAATTTCAGAATTGCACCTTGCAATGCGGAGAAATTACTGTTTGTGCATTTACAATATTCATAGATTTTTGCCATTGAAAATCGTCCAGAAATGATTGAAGCTACTGACTGAATGAAAGGAGCTGGTATCTCACTCTTTGAATCTTCTTTATCATGCTAAGAGGAGCAGGAAAAAGCAAAAAATTTCAGAATTGCACCTTGCAATGCGGAGAAATTACTGTTTGTGCATTTACAATATTCATTGATTTTTGCCATTGAAAAACGTCCAGAAATGATTGAAGCTACTGACTGAATGAAAGGAGCTGGCATCTCACTCTCTTTGAATCTTCTTTATCATGCTAAGAGGAGCAGGAAAAAGCAAAAAATTTCAGAATTGCACCTTGCAATGCGGAGAAATTACTGTTTGTGCATTTACAATATTCATTGATTTTTGCCATTGAAAAACATCATGTTATTCATATACCAGAAATGATTGAAGCTACTGACTAAATGAAAGGAGCTGGCATCTCACTCTCTTTGAATCTTCTTTATCATGCTAAGAGGAGCAGGAAAAAGCAAAAAATTTCAGAATTGCACCTTGCAATGCGGAGAAATTACTGTTTGTGCATTTACAATATTCATTGATTTTTGACATTGAAAAACGTCCAGAAATGATTGAAGCTACTGACTGAATGAAAGGAGCTGGCATCTCACTCTCTTTGAATCTTCTTTATCATGCTAAGAGGAGCAGGAAAAAGCAAAAAATTTCAGAATTGCACCTTGCAATGCGGAGAAATTACTGTTTGTGCATTTACAATATTCATTGATTTTTGCCATTGAAAAACGTCCAGAAATGATTGAAGCTACTGACTGAATGAAAGGAGCTGGCATCTCACTCTCTTTGAATCTTCTTTATCATGCTAAGAGGAGCAGGAAAAAGCAAAAAATTTCAGAATTGCACCTTGCAATGCGGAGAAATTACTGTTTGTGCATTTACAATATTCATTGATTTTTGCCATTGAAAAACATCATGTTATTCATATACCAGAAATGTTTGAAGCTACTGACTGAATGAAAGGAGCAGGCATCTCACTCTCTTTGAATATTCTTTATCATGCTAAGAGGAGCAGGAAAAAGCAAAAAATTTCAGAATTGCACCTTGCAATGCGGAGAAATTACTGTTTGTGCATTTACAATATTCATTGATTTTTGCCATTGAAAAACGTCCAGAAATGATTGAAGCTACTGACTGAATGAAAGGAGCTGGCATCTCACTCTCTTTGAATCTTCTTTATCATGCTAAGAGGAGCAGGAAAAAGCAAAAAATTTCAGAATTGCACCTTGCAATGCGGAGAAATTACTGTTTGTGCATTTACAATATTCATTGATTTTTGCCATTGAAAAATGTCCAGAAATGATTGAACCTACTGACTGAATTAAAGGAGCTGGCATCTCACTCTCTTTGAATCTTCTTTATCATGCTAAGAGGAGCAGGAAAAAGCAAAAAATTTCAGAATTGCACCTTGCAATGCGGAGAAATTACTGTTTGTGCATTTACAATATTCATTGATTTTTGCCATTGAAAAACATCATGTTATTCATATACCAGAAATGTTTGAAGCTACTGACTGAATGAAAGGAGCTGGCATCTCACTCTCTTTGAATCTTCTTTATCATGCTAAGAGGAGCAGGAAAAAGCAAAAAATTTTAGAATTGCACCTTGCAATGCGGAGAAATTAATGTTTGTGCATTTACAATATTCATTGATTTTTGCCATTGAAAAATGTCCAGAAATGATTGAAGCTACTGACTGAATGAAAGGAGCTGGCATCTCACTCTCTTTGAATCTTCTTTATCATGCTAAGAGGAGCAGGAAAAAGCAAAAAATTTCAGAATTGCACCTTGCAATGCGGAGAAATTACTGTTTGTGCATTTACAATATTCATTGACTTTTGCCATTGAAAAACATGTTATTCATATACCAGAAATGTTTGAAGCTACTGTCTGAATGAAAGGAGCTGGCATCTCACTCTCTTTGAATCTTCTTTATCATGCTAAGAGGAGCAGGAAAAAGCAAAAAATTTCAGAATTGCACCTTGCAATGCGGAGAAATTACTGTTTGTGCATTTACAATATTCATTGATTTTTGCAATTGAAAAACATCATGTTATTCATATACCAGAAATGTTTGAAGCTACTGACTGAATGAAAGGAGCAGGCATCTCACTCTGAATCTTCTTTATCATGCTAAGAGGAGCAGGAAAAAGCAAAAAATTTCAGAATTGCACCTTGCAATGCGGAGAAATTACTGTTTGTGCATTTACAATATTCATTGATTTTTGCCATTGAAAAACGTCCAGAAATGATTGAAGCTACTGACTGAATGAAAGGAGCTGGCATCTCACTCTCTTTGAATCTTCTTTATCATGCTAAGAGGAGCAGGAAAAAGCAAAAAATTTCAGAATTGCACCTTGCAATGCGGAGAAATTACTGTTTGTGCATTTACAATATTCATTGATTTTTGCCATTGAAAAACATCATGTTATTCATATACCAGAAATGTTTGAAGCTACTGACTGAATGAAAGGAGCTGGCATCTCACTCTCTTTGAATCTTCTTTATCATGCTAAGAGGAGCAGGAAAAAGCAAAAAATTTCAGAATTGCACCTTGCAATGCGGAGAAATTACTGTTTGTGCATTTACAATATTCATTGATTTTTGCCATTGAAAAACGTCCAGAAGTGATTGAAGCTACTGACTGAATGAAAGGAGCTGGCATCTCACTCTCTTTGAATCTTCTTTATCATGCTAAGAGGAGCAGGAAAAAGCAAAAAATTTCAGAATTGCACCTTGCAATGCGGAGAAATTACTGTTTGTGCATTTACAATATTCATTGATTTTTGCCATTGAAAAACATGTTATTCATATACCAGAAATGTTTGAAGCTACTGACTGAATGAAAGGAGCTGGCATCTCACTCTCTTTGAATCTTCTTTATCATGCTAAGAGGAGCAGGAAAAAGCAAAAAATTTCAGAATTGCACCTTGCAATGCGGAGAAATTACTGTTTGTGCATTTACAATATTCATTGATTTTTGCCATTGAAAAACATCATGTTATTCATATACCAGAAATGTTTGAAGCTACTGACTGAATGAAAGGAGCTGGCATCTCACTCTCTTTGAATCTTCTTTATCATGCTAAGAGGAGCAGGAAAAAGCAAAAAATTTCAGAATTGCACCTTGCAATGCGGAGAAATTACTGTTTGTGCATTTACAATATTCATTGATTTTTGCCATTGAAAAACGTCCAGAAATGATTGAAGCTACTGACTGAATGAAAGGAGCTGGCATCTCACTCTCTTTGAATCTTCTTTATCATGCTAAGAGGAGCAGGAAAAAGCAAAAAATTTCAGAATTGCATCTTGCAATGCGGAGAAATTACTGTTTGTGCATTTACAATATTCATTGATTTTTGCCATTGAAAAACGTCCAGAAATGATTGAAGCTACTGACTGAATGAAAGGAGCTGGCATCTCACTCTCTTTGAATCTTCTTTATCATGCTAAGAGGAGCAGGAAAAAGCAAAAAATTTCAGAATTGCACCTTGCAATGCGGAGAAATTACTGTTTGTGCATTTACAATATTCATTGATTTTTGCCATTGAAAAACGTCCAGAAATGATTGAAGCTACTGACTGAATGAAAGGAGCTGGCATCTCACTCTCTTTGAATCTTCTTTATCATGCTAAGAGGAGCAGGAAAAAGCAAAAAATTTCAGAATTGCACATTGCAATGCGGAGAAATTACTGTTTGTGCATTTACAATATTCATTGATTTTTGCCATTGAAAAACATCATGTTATTCATATACCAGAAATGTTTGAAGCTACTGACTGAATGAAAGGAGCTGGCATCTCACTCTCTTTGAATCTTCTTTATCATGCTAAGAGGAGCAGGAAAAAGCAAAAAATTTCAGAATTGCACCTTGCAATGCGGAGAAATTACTGTTTGTGCATTTACAATATTCATTGATTTTTGCCATGGAAAAACGTCCAGAAATGATTGAAGCTACTGACTGAATGAAAGGAGCTGGCATCTCACTCTCTTTGAATCTTCTTTATCATGCTAAGAGGAGCAGGAAAAAGCAAAAAATTTCAGAATTGCACCTTGCAATGCGGAGAAATTACTGTTTGTGCATTTACAATATTCATTGATTTTTGCCATTGAAAAAAGTCCAGAAATGATTGAAGCTACTGACTGAATGAAAGGAGCTGGCATCTCACTCTCTTTGAATCTTCTTTATCATGCTAAGAGGAGCAGGAGAAAGCAAAAAATTTCAGAATTGCACCTTGCAATGCGGAGAAATTACTGTTTGTGCATTTACAATATTCATTGATTTTTGCCATTGAAAAACATCATGTTATTCATATACCAGAAATGTTTGAAGCTACAGACTGAATGAAAGGAGCTGGCATCTCACTCTCTTTGAATCTTTTTTATCATGCTAAGAGGAGCAGGAAAAAGCAAAACATTTCAGAATTGCACCTTGCAATGCGGAGAAATTACTGTTTGTGCATTTACAATATTCATTGATTTTTGCCATTGAAAAACGTCCAGAAATGATTGAAGCTACTGACTGAATGAAAGGAGCTGGCATCTCACTCTCTTTGAATCTTCTTTATCATGCTAAGAGGAGCAGGAAAAAGCAAAAAATTTCAGAACTGCACCTTGCAATGCGGAGAAATTACTGTTTGTGCATTTACAATATTCATTGATTTTTGCCATTGAAAAACGTCCAGAAATGATTGAAGCTACTGACTGAATGAAAGGAGCTGGCATCTCACTCTTTGAATCTTCTTTATCATGCTAAGAGGAGCAGGAAAAAGCAAAAAATTTCAGAATTGCACCTTGCAATGCGGAGAAATTACTGTTTGTGCATTTACAATATTCATTGATTTTTGCCATTGAAAAACATCATGTTATTCATATACCAGAAATGTTTGAAGCTACTGACTGAATGAAAGGAGCTGGCATCTCACTCTCTATGAATCTTTTTTATCATGCTAAGAGGAGCAGGAAAAAGCAAAAAATTTCAGAATTGCACCTTGCAATGCGGAGAAATTACTGTTTGTGCATTTACAATATTCATTGATTTTTGCCATTGAAAAACATCATGTTATTCATATACCAGAAATGATTGAAGCTACTGACTGAATGAAAGGAGCTGGCATCTCACTCTCTTTGAATCTTCTTTATCATGCTAAGAGGAGCAGGAAAAAGCAAAAAATTTCAGAATTGCACCTTGCAATGCGGAGAAATTACTGTTTGTGCATTTACAATATTCATTGATATTTGCCATTGAAAAACATCATGTTATTCATATACCAGAAATGATTGAAGCTACTGACTGAATCAAAGGAGCTGGCATCTCACTCTCTTTGAATCTTCTTTATCATGCTAAGAGGAGCAGGAAAAAGCAAAAAATTTCAGAATTGCACCTTGCAATGCGGAGAAATTACTGTTTGTGCATTTACAATATTCATTGATTTTTGCCATTGAAAAACGTCCAGAAATGATTGAAGCTACTGACTGAATGAAAGGAGCTGGCATCTCACTCTCTTTGAATCTTCTTTATCATGCTAAGAGGAGCAGGAAAAAGCAAAAAATTTCAGAATTGCACCTTGCAATGCGGAGAAATTACTGTTTGTGCATTTACAATATTCATTGATTTTTGCCATTGAAAAACATCATGTTATTCATACACCAGAAATGTTTGAAGCTACTGACTGAATGAAAGGAGCTGGCATCTCACTCTCTTTGAATCTTCTTTATCATGCTAAGAGGAGCAGGAAAAAGCAAAAAATGTCAGAATTACACCTTGCAATGCGGAGAAATTACTGTTTGTGCATTTACAATATTCATTGATTTTTGCCATTGAAAAACGTCCAGAAATGATTGAAGCTACTGACTGAATGAAAGGAGCTGGCATCTCACTCTCTTTGAATCTTCTTTATCATGCTAAGAGGAGCAGGAGAAAGCAAAAAATTTCAGAATTGCACCTTGCAATGCGGAGAAATTACTGTTTGTGCATTTACAATATTCATTGATTTTTGCCATTGAAAAACATCATGTTATTCATATACCAGAAATGTTTGAAGCTACTGACTGAATGAAAGGAGCTGGCATCTCACTCTCTTTGAATCTTCTTTATCATGCTAAGAGGAGCAGGAAAAAGCAAAAAATTTCAGAATTGCACCTTGCAATGCGGAGAAATTACTGTTTGTGCATTTACAATATTCATTGATTTTTGCCATTGAAAAACATGTTATTCATATACCAGAAATGTTTGAAGCTACTGACTGAATGAAAGGAGCTGGCATCTCACTCTCTTTGAATCTTCTTTATCATGCTAAGAGGAGCAGGAAAAAGCAAAAAATTTCAGAATTGCACCTTGCAATGCGGAGAAATTACTGTTTGTGCATTTACAATATTCATTGATTTTTGCCATTGAAAAACATCATGTTATTCATATACCAGAAATGTTTGAAGCTACTGACTGAATGAAAGGAGCTGGCATCTCACTCTCTTTGAATCTTCTTTATCATGCTAAGAGGAGCAGGAAAAAGCAAAAAATTTCAGAATTGCACCTTGCAATGCGGAGAAATTACTGTTTGTGCATTTACAATATTCATTGATTTTTGCCATTGAAAAACGTCCAGAAATGATTGAAGCTACTGACTGAATGAAAGGAGCTGGCATCTCACTCTCTTTGAATCTTCTTTATCATGCTAAGAGGAGCAGGAAAAAGCAAAAAATTTCAGAATTGCATCTTGCAATGCGGAGAAATTACTGTTTGTGCATTTACAATATTCATTGATTTTTGCCATTGAAAAACGTCCAGAAATGTTTGAAGCTACTGACTGAATGAAAGGAGCTGGCATCTCACTCTCTTTGAATCTTCTTTATCATGCTAAGAGGAGCAGGAAAAAGCAAAAAATTTCAGAATTGCACATTGCAATGCGGAGAAATTACTGTTTGTGCATTTACAATATTCATTGATTTTTGCCATTGAAAAACATCATGTTATTCATATACCAGAAATGTTTGAAGCTACTGACTGAATGAAAGGAGCTGGCAACTCACTCTCTTTGAATCTTCTTTATCATGCTAAGAGGAGCAGGAAAAAGCAAAAAATTTCAGAATTGCACCTTGCAATGCGGAGAAATTACTGTTTGTGCATTTACAATATTCATTGATTTTTGCCATTGAAAAAAGTCCAGAAATGATTGAAGCTACTGACTGAATGAAAGGAGCTGGCATCTCACTCTCTTTGAATCTTCTTTATCATGCTAAGAGGAGCAGGAGAAAGCAAAAAATTTCAGAATTGCACCTTGCAATGCGGAGAAATTACTGTTTGTGCATTTACAATATTCATTGATTTTTGCCATTGAAAAACATCATGTTATTCATATACCAGAAATGTTTGAAGCTACAGACTGAATGAAAGGAGCTGGCATCTCACTCTCTTTGAATCTTTTTTATCATGCTAAGAGGAGCAGGAAAAAGCAAAACATTTCAGAATTGCACCTTGCAATGCGGAGAAATTACTGTTTGTGCATTTACAATATTCATTGATTTTTGCCATTGAAAAACGTCCAGAAATGATTGAAGCTACTGACTGAATGAAAGGAGCTGGCATCTCACTCTCTTTGAATCTTCTTTATCATGCTAAGAGGAGCAGGAAAAAGCAAAAAATTTCAGAACTGCACCTTGCAATGCGGAGAAATTACTGTTTGTGCATTTACAATATTCATTGATTTTTGCCATTGAAAAACGTCCAGAAATGATTGAAGCTACTGACTGAATGAAAGGAGCTGGCATCTCACTCTTTGAATCTTCTTTATCATGCTAAGAGGAGCAGGAAAAAGCAAAAAATTTCAGAATTGCACCTTGCAATGCGGAGAAATTACTGTTTGTGCATTTACAATATTCATTGATTTTTGCCATTGAAAAACATCATGTTATTCATATACCAGAAATGTTTGAAGCTACTGACTGAATGAAAGGAGCTGGCATCTCACTCTCTATGAATCTTCTTTATCATGCTAAGAGGAGCAGGAAAAAGCAAAAAATTTCAGAATTGCACCTTGCAATGCGGAGAAATTACTGTTTGTGCATTTACAATATTCATTGATTTTTGCCATTGAAAAACATCATGTTATTCATATACCAGAAATGATTGAAGCTACTGACTGAATGAAAGGAGCTGGCATCTCATTCTCTTTGAATCTTCTTTATCATGCTAAGAGGAGCAGGAAAAAGCAAAAAATTTCAGAATTGCACCTTGCAATGCGGAGAAATTACTGTTTGTGCATTTACAATATTCATTGATATTTGCCATTGAAAAACATCATGTTATTCATATACCAGAAATGATTGAAGCTACTGACTGAATCAAAGGAGCTGGCTTCTCACTCTCTTTGAATCTTCTTTATCATGCTAAGAGGAGCAGGAAAAAGCAAAAAATTTCAGAATTGCACCTTGCAATGCGGAGAAATTACTGTTTGTGCATTTACAATATTCATTGATTTTTGCCATTGAAAAACGTCCAGAAATGATTGAAGCTACTGACTGAATGAAAGGAGCTGGCATCTCACTCTCTTTGAATCTTCTTTATCATGCTGAGAGGAGCAGGAAAAAGCAAAAAATTTCAGAATTGCACCTTGCAATGCGGAGAAATTACTGTTTGTGCATTTACAATATTCATTGATTTTTGCCATTGAAAAACATCATGTTATTCATACACCAGAAATGTTTGAAGCTACTGACTGAATGAAAGGAGCTGGCATCTCACTCTCTTTGAATCTTCTTTATCATGCTAAGAGGAGCAGGAAAAAGCAAAAAATTTCAGAATTACACCTTGCAATGCGGAGAAATTACTGTTTGTGCATTTACAATATTCATTGATTTTTGCCATTGAAAAACGTCCAGAAATGATTGAAGCTACTGACTGAATGAAAGGAGCTGGCATCTCACTCTCTTTGAATCTTCTTTATCATGCTAAGAGGAGCAGGAGAAGGCAAAAAATTTCAGAATTGCACCTTGCAATGCGGAGAAATTACTGTTTGTGCATTTACAATATTCATTGATTTTTGCCATTGAAAAACATCATGTTATTCATATACCAGAAATGTTTGAAGCTACTGACTGAATGAAAGGAGCTGGCATCTCACTCTCTTTGAATCTTCTTTATCATGCTAAGAGGAGCAGGAAAAAGCAAAAAATTTCAGAATTGCACCTTGCAATGCGGAGAAATTACTGTTTGTGCATTTACAATATTCATTGATTTTTGCCATTGAAAAACGTCCAGAAATGATTGAAGCTACTGACTGAATGAAAGGAGCTGGCATCTCACTCTCTTTGAATCTTCTTTATCATGCTAAGAGGAGCAGGAAAAAGCAAAAAATTTCAGAATTGCATCTTGCAATGCGGAGAAATTACTGTTTGTGCATTTACAATATTCATTGATTTTTGCCATTGAAAAACGTCCAGAAATGATTGAAGCTACTGACTGAATGAAAGAAGCTGGCATCTCACTCTCTTTGAATCTTCTTTATCATGCTAAGAGGAGCAGGAAAAAGCAAAAAATTTCAGAATTGCACCTTGCAATGCAGAGAAATTACTGTTTGTGCATTTACAATATTCATTGATTTTTGCCATTGAAAAACGTCCAGAAATGATTGAAGCTACTGACTGAATGAAAGGAGCTGGCATCTCACTCTCTTTGAATCTTCTTTATCATGCTAAGAGGAGCAGGAAAAAGCAAAAAATTTCAGAATTGCACCTTGAAATGCGGAGAAATTACTGTTTGTGCATTTACAATATTCATTGATTTTTGCCATTGAAAAACGTCCAGAAATGATTGAAGCTACTGACTGAATGAAAGGAGCTGGCATCTCACTCTCTTTGAATCTTCTTTACCATGCTAAGAGGAGCAGGAAAAAGCAAAAAATTTCAGAATTGCACCTTGCAATGCGGAGAAATTACTGTTTGTGCATTTACAATATTCATTGATTTTTGCCATTGAAAAACATCATGTTATTCATATACCAGAAATGTTTGAAGCTACTGACTGAATGAAAGGAGCTGGCATCTCACTCTCTTTGAATCTTCTTTATCATGCTAAGAGGAGCAGGAAAAAGCAAAAAATTTCAGAATTGCACCTTGCAATGCGGAGAAATTACTGTTTGTGCATTTACAATATTCATTGATTTTTGCCATTGAAAAATGTCCAGAAATGATTGAAGCTACTGACTGAATGAAAGGAGCTGGCATCTCACTCTCTTTGAATCTTCTTTATCATGCTAAGAGGAGCAGGAAAAAGCAAAAAATTTCAGAATTGCACCTTGCAATGCGGAGAAATTACTGTTTGTGCATTTACAATATTCATTGATTTTTGCCATTGAAAAACGTCCAGAAATGATTGAAGCTACTGACTGAATGAAAGGAGCTGGCATCTCACTCTCTTTGAATCTTCTTTATCATGCTAAGAGGAGCAGGAGAAAGCAAAAAATTTCAGAATTGCACCTTGCAATGCGGAGAAATTACTGTTTGTGCATTTACAATATTCATTGATTTTTGCCATTGAAAAACATCATGTTATTCATATACCAGAAATGTTTGAAGCTACTGACTGAATGAAAGGAGCTGGCTTCTCAATCTCTTTGAATCTTCTTTATCATGCTAAGAGGAGCAGGAAAAAGCAAAAAATTTCAGAATTGCACCTTGCAATGCGGAGAAATTACTGTTTGTGCATTTACAATATTCATTGATTTTTGCCATTGAAAAACGTCCAGAAATGATTGAAGCTACTGACTGAATGAAAAGAGCTGGCATCTCACTCTCTTTGAATCTTCTTTATCATGCTAAGAGGAGCAGGAAAAAGGAAAAAATTTCAGAATTGCACCTTGCAATGCGGAGAAATTACTGTTTGTGCATTTACAATATTCATTGATTTTTGCCATTGAAAAACGTCCAGAAATGATTGAAGCTACTGACTGAATGAAAGGAGCTGACATCTCACTCTTTGAATCTTCTTTATCATGCTAAGAGGAGCAGGAAAAAGCAAAAAATTTCAGAATTGCACCTTGCAATGCGGAGAAATTACTGTTTGTGCATTTACAATATTCATTGATTTTTGCCATTGAAAAACGTCCAGAAATGATTGAAGCTACTGACTGAATGAAAGGAGCTGGCATCTCACTCTCTTTGAATCTTCTTTATCATGCTAAGAGGAGCAGGAAAAAGCAAAAAATTTCAGAATTGCACCTTGCAATGCGGAGAAATTACTGTTTGTGCATTTACAATATTCATTGATTTTTGCCATTGAAAAACATCATGTTATTCATATACCAGAAATGATTGAAGCTACTGACTAAATGAAAGGAGCTGGCATCTCACTCTCTTTGAATCTTCTTTATCATGCTAAGAGGAGCAGGAAAAAGCAAAAAATTTCAGAATTGCACCTTGCAATGGGGAGAAATTACTGTTTGTGCATTTACAATATTCATTGATTTTTGCCATTGAAAAACGTCCAGAAATGATTGAAGCTACTGACTGAATGAAAGGAGCTGGCATCTCAGTCTCTTTGAATCTTCTTTATCATGCTAAGAGGAGCAGGAAAAAGCAAAAAATTTCAGAATTGCACCTTGCAATGCGGAGAAATTACTGTTTGTGTATTTACAATATTCATTGATTTTTGCCATTGAAAAACATCATGTTATTCATATACCAGGAATGTTTGAAGCTACTGACTGAATGAAAGGAGCAGGCATCTCACTCTCTTTGAATCTTCTTTATCATGCTAAGAGGAGCAGGAAAAAGCAAAAAATTTCAGAATTGCACCTTGCAATGCGGAGAAATTACTGTTTGTGCATTTACAATATTCATTGATTTTTGCCATTGAAAAACGTCCAGAAATGATTGAAGCTACTGACTGAATGAAAGGAGCTGCCATCTCACTCTCTTTGAATCTTCTTTATCATGCTAAGAGGAGCAGGAAAAAGCAAACAATTTCAGAATTGCACCTTGCAATGCGTAGAAATTACTGTTTGTTCATTTACAATATTCATTGATTTTTGCCATTGAAAAATGTCCAGAAATGATTGAACCTACTGACTGAATTACAGGAGCTGGCATCTCACTCTCTTTGAATCTTCTTTATCATGCTAAGTGGAGCAGGAAAAAGCAAAAAATTTCAGAATTGCACCTTGCAATGCGGAGAAATTACTGTTTGTGCATTTACAATATTCATTGATTTTTGCCATTGAAAAACGTCCAGAAATGATTGAAGCTACTGACTGAATGAAAGGAGCTGGCATCTCACTCTCTTTGAATCTTCTTTATCATGCTAAGAGGAGCAGGAAAAAGCAAAAAATTTCAGAATTGCACCTTGCAATGCGGAGAAATTACTGTTTGTGCATTTACAATATTCATTGATTTTTGCCATTGAAAAACGTCCAGAAATGATTGAAGCTACTGACTGAATGAAAGGAGCTGGCATCTCACTCTCTTTGAATCTTCTTTATCATGCTAAGAGGAGCAGGAGAAAGCAAAAAATTTTAGAATTGCACCTTGCAATGCGGAGAAATTACTGTTTGTGCATTTACAATATTCATTGATTTTTGCCATTGAAAAACATCATGTTATTCATATACCAGAAATGTTTGAAGCTACTGACTGAATGAAAGGAGCTGGCTTCTCAATCTCTTTGAATCTTCTTTATCATGCTAAGAGGAGCAGGAAAAAGCAAAAAATTTCAGAATTGCACCTTGCAATGCGGAGAAATTACTGTTTGTGCATTTACAATATTCATTGATTTTTGCCATTGAAAAACGTCCAGAAATGATTGAAGCTACTGACTGAATGAAAAGAGCTGGCATCTCACTCTCTTTGAATCTTCTTTATCATGCTAAGAGGAGCAGGAAAAAGGAAAAAATTTCAGAATTGCACCTTGCAATGCGGAGAAATTACTGTTTGTGCATTTACAATATTCATTGATTTTTGCCATTGAAAAACGTCCAGAAATGATTGAAGCTACTGACTGAATGAAAGGAGCTGACATCTCACTCTTTGAATCTTCTTTATCATGCTAAGAGGAGCAGGAAAAAGCAAAAAATTTCAGAATTGCACCTTGCAATGCGGAGAAATTACTGTTTGTGCATTTACAATATTCATTGATTTTTGCCATTGAAAAACGTCCAGAAATGATTGAAGCTACTGACTGAATGAAAGGAGCTGGCATCTCACTCTCTTTGAATCTTCTTTATCATGCTAAGAGGAGCAGGAAAAAGCAAAAAATTTCAGAATTGCACCTTGCAATGCGGAGAAATTACTGTTTGTGCATTTACAATATTCATTGATTTTTGCCATTGAAAAACATCATGTTATTCATATACCAGAAATGATTGAAGCTACTGACTAAATGAAAGGAGCTGGCATCTCACTCTCTTTGAATCTTCTTTATCATGCTAAGAGGAGCAGGAAAAAGCAAAAAATTTCAGAATTGCACCTTGCAATGGGGAGAAATTACTGTTTGTGCATTTACAATATTCATTGATTTTTGCCATTGAAAAACGTCCAGAAATGATTGAAGCTACTGACTGAATGAAAGGAGCTGGCATCTCAGTCTCTTTGAATCTTCTTTATCATGCTAAGAGGAGCAGGAAAAAGCAAAAAATTTCAGAATTGCACCTTGCAATGCGGAGAAATTACTGTTTGTGCATTTACAATATTCATTGATTTTTGCCATTGAAAAACATCATGTTATTCATATACCAGGAATGTTTGAAGCTACTGACTGAATGAAAGGAGCAGGCATCTCACTCTCTTTGAATCTTCTTTATCATGCTAAGAGGAGCAGGAAAAAGCAAAAAATTTCAGAATTGCACCTTGCAATGCGGAGAAATTACTGTTTGTGCATTTACAATATTCATTGATTTTTGCCATTGAAAAACGTCCAGAAATGATTGAAGCTACTGACTGAATGAAAGGAGCTGCCATCTCACTCTCTTTGAATCTTCTTTATCATGCTAAGAGGAGCAGGAAAAAGCAAAAAATTTCAGAATTGCACCTTGCAATGCGTAGAAATTACTGTTTGTTCATTTACAATATTCATTGATTTTTGCCATTGAAAAACGTCCAGAAATGATTGAAGCTACTGACTGAATGAAAGGAGCTGACATCTCACTCTTTGAATCTTCTTTATCATGCTAAGAGGAGCAGGAAAAAGCAAAAAATTTCAGAATTGCACCTTGCAATGCGGAGAAATTACTGTTTGTGCATTTACAATATTCATTGATTTTTGCCATTGAAAAACGTCCAGAAATGATTGAAGCTACTGACTGAATGAAAGGAGCTGGCATCTCACTCTCTTTGAATCTTCTTTATCATGCTAAGAGGAGCAGGAAAAAGCAAAAAATTTCAGAATTGCACCTTGCAATGCGGAGAAATTACTGTTTGTGCATTTACAATATTCATTGATTTTTGCCATTGAAAAACATCATGTTATTCATATACCAGAAATGATTGAAGCTACTGACTAAATGAAAGGAGCTGGCATCTCACTCTCTTTGAATCTTCTTTATCATGCTAAGAGGAGCAGGAAAAAGCAAAAAATTTCAGAATTGCACCTTGCAATGGGGAGAAATTACTGTTTGTGCATTTACAATATTCATTGATTTTTGCCATTGAAAAACGTCCAGAAATGATTGAAGCTACTGACTGAATGAAAGGAGCTGGCATCTCAGTCTCTTTGAATCTTCTTTATCATGCTAAGAGGAGCAGGAAAAAGCAAAAAATTTCAGAATTGCACCTTGCAATGCGGAGAAATTACTGTTTGTGTATTTACAATATTCATTGATTTTTGCCATTGAAAAACATCATGTTATTCATATACCAGGAATGTTTGAAGCTACTGACTGAATGAAAGGAGCAGGCATCTCACTCTCTTTGAATCTTCTTTATCATGCTAAGAGGAGCAGGAAAAAGCAAAAAATTTCAGAATTGCACCTTGCAATGCGGAGAAATTACTGTTTGTGCATTTACAATATTCATTGATTTTTGCCATTGAAAAACGTCCAGAAATGATTGAAGCTACTGACTGAATGAAAGGAGCTGCCATCTCACTCTCTTTGAATCTTCTTTATCATGCTAAGAGGAGCAGGAAAAAGCAAACAATTTCAGAATTGCACCTTGCAATGCGTAGAAATTACTGTTTGTTCATTTACAATATTCATTGATTTTTGCCATTGAAAAATGTCCAGAAATGATTGAACCTACTGAATGAATTACAGGAGATGGCATCTCACTCTCTTTGAATCTTCTTTATCATGCTAAGTGGAGCAGGAAAAAGCAAAAAATTTCAGAATTGCACCTTGCAATGCGGAGAAATTACTGTTTGTGCATTTACAATATTCATTGATTTTTGCCATTGAAAAACGTCCAGAAATGATTGAAGCTACTGACTGAATGAAAGGAGCTGGCATCTCACTCTCTTTGAATCTTCTTTATCATGCTAAGAGGAGCAGGAAAAAGCAAAAAATTTCAGAATTGCACCTTGCAATGCGGAGAAATTACTGTTTGTGCATTTACAATATTCATTGATTTTTGCCATTGAAAAACGTCCAGAAATGATTGAAGCTACTGACTGAATGAAAGGAGCTGGCATCTCACTCTCTTTGAATCTTCTTTATCATGCTAAGAGGAGCAGGAGAAAGCAAAAAATTTCAGAATTGCACCTTGCAATGCGGAGAAATTACTGTTTGTGCATTTACAATATTCATTGATTTTTGCCATTGAAAAACATCATGTTATTCATAT
The DNA here is from genome assembly GCF_046119375.1 of Phyllobates terribilis. Classification (NCBI taxonomy): domain Eukaryota; kingdom Metazoa; phylum Chordata; class Amphibia; order Anura; family Dendrobatidae; genus Phyllobates; species Phyllobates terribilis. The sequence continues at coordinate 1,372,620 of NW_027362893.1, forward strand.
ACCAGAAATGTTTGAAGCTACTGACTGAATGAAAAGAGCTGGCTTCTCAATCTCTTTGAATCTTCTTTATCATGCTAAGAGGAGCAGGAAAAAGCAAAAAATTTCAGAATTGCACCTTGCAATGCGGAGAAATTACTGTTTGTGCATTTACAATATTCATTGATTTTTGCCATTGAAAAACGTCCAGAAATGATTGAAGCTACTGACTGAATGAAAAGAGCTGGCATCTCACTCTCTTTGAATCTTCTTTATCATGCTAAGAGGAGCAGGAAAAAGGAAAAAATTTCAGAATTGCACCTTGCAATGCGGAGAAATTACTGTTTGTGCATTTACAATATTCATTGATTTTTGCCATTGAAAAACGTCCAGAAATGATTGAAGCTACTGACTGAATGAAAGGAGCTGACATCTCACTCTTTGAATCTTCTTTATCATGCTAAGAGGAGCAGGAAAAAGCAAAAAATTTCAGAATTGCACCTTGCAATGCGGAGAAATTACTGTTTGTGCATTTACAATATTCATTGATTTTTGCCATTGAAAAACGTCCAGAAATGATTGAAGCTACTGACTGAATGAAAGGAGCTGGCATCTCACTCTCTTTGAATCTTCTTTATCATGCTAAGAGGAGCAGGAAAAAGCAAAAAATTTCAGAATTGCACCTTGCAATGCGGAGAAATTACTGTTTGTGCATTTACAATATTCATTGATTTTTGCCATTGAAAAACATCATGTTATTCATATACCAGAAATGATTGAAGCTACTGACTAAATGAAAGGAGCTGGCATCTCACTCTCTTTGAATCTTCTTTATCATGCTAAGAGGAGCAGGAAAAAGCAAAAAATTTCAGAATTGCACCTTGCAATGGGGAGAAATTACTGTTTGTGCATTTACAATATTCATTGATTTTTGCCATTGAAAAACGTCCAGAAATGATTGAAGCTACTGACTGAATGAAAGGAGCTGGCATCTCAGTCTCTTTGAATCTTCTTTATCATGCTAAGAGGAGCAGGAAAAAGCAAAAAATTTCAGAATTGCACCTTGCAATGCGGAGAAATTACTCTTTGTGTATTTACAATATTCATTGATTTTTGCCATTGAAAAACATCATGTTATTCATATACCAGGAATGTTTGAAGCTACTGACTGAATGAAAGGAGCAGGCATCTCACTCTCTTTGAATCTTCTTTATCATGCTAAGAGGAGCAGGAAAAAGCAAAAAATTTCAGAATTGCACCTTGCAATGCGGAGAAATTACTGTTTGTGCATTTACAATATTCATTGATTTTTGCCATTGAAAAACATCATGTTATTCATATACCAGAAATGATTGAAGCTACTGACTAAATGAAAGGAGCTGGCATCTCACTCTCTTTGAATCTTCTTTATCATGCTAAGAGGAGCAGGAAAAAGCAAAAAATTTCAGAATTGCACCTTGCAATGGGGAGAAATTACTGTTTGTGCATTTACAATATTCATTGATTTTTGCCATTGAAAAACGTCCAGAAATGATTGAAGCTACTGACTGAATGAAAGGAGCTGGCATCTCAGTCTCTTTGAATCTTCTTTATCATGCTAAGAGGAGCAGGAAAAAGCAAAAAATTTCAGAATTGCACCTTGCAATGCGGAGAAATTACTGTTTGTGTATTTACAATATTCATTGATTTTTGCCATTGAAAAACATCATGTTATTCATATACCAGGAATGTTTGAAGCTACTGACTGAATGAAAGGAGCAGGCATCTCACTCTCTTTGAATCTTCTTTATCATGCTAAGAGGAGCAGGAAAAAGCAAAAAATTTCAGAATTGCACCTTGCAATGCGGAGAAATTACTGTTTGTGCATTTACAATATTCATTGATTTTTGCCATTGAAAAACGTCCAGAAATGATTGAAGCTACTGACTGAATGAAAGGAGCTGCCATCTCACTCTCTTTGAATCTTCTTTATCATGCTAAGAGGAGCAGGAAAAAGCAAACAATTTCAGAATTGCACCTTGCAATGCGTAGAAATTACTGTTTGTTCATTTACAATATTCATTGATTTTTGCCATTGAAAAATGTCCAGAAATGATTGAACCTACTGACTGAATTACAGGAGCTGGCATCTCACTCTCTTTGAATCTTCTTTATCATGCTAAGTGGAGCAGGAAAAAGCAAAAAATTTCAGAATTGCACCTTGCAATGCGGAGAAATTACTGTTTGTGCATTTACAATATTCATTGATTTTTGCCATTGAAAAACGTCCAGAAATGATTGAAGCTACTGACTGAATGAAAGGAGCTGGCATCTCACTCTCTTTGAATCTTCTTTATCATGCTAAGAGGAGCAGGAAAAAGCAAAAAATTTCAGAATTGCACCTTGCAATGCGGAGAAATTACTGTTTGTGCATTTACAATATTCATTGATTTTTGCCATTGAAAAACGTCCAGAAATGATTGAAGCTACTGACTGAATGAAAGGAGCTGGCATCTCACTCTCTTTGAATCTTCTTTATCATGCTAAGAGGAGCAGGAGAAAGCAAAAAATTTCAGAATTGCACCTTGCAATGCGGAGAAATTACTGTTTGTGCATTTACAATATTCATTGATTTTTGCCATTGAAAAACATCATGTTATTCATATACCAGAAATGTTTGAAGCTACTGACTGAATGAAAGGAGCTGGCTTCTCAATCTCTTTGAATCTTCTTTATCATGCTAAGAGGAGCAGGAAAAAGCAAAAAATTTCAGAATTGCACCTTGCAATGCGGAGAAATTACTGTTTGTGCATTTACAATATTCATTGATTTTTGCCATTGAAAAACGTCCAGAAATGATTGAAGCTACTGACTGAATGAAAAGAGCTGGCATCTCACTCTCTTTGAATCTTCTTTATCATGCTAAGAGGAGCAGGAAAAAGGAAAAAATTTCAGAATTGCACCTTGCAATGCGGAGAAATTACTGTTTGTGCATTTACAATATTCATTGATTTTTGCCATTGAAAAACGTCCAGAAATGATTGAAGCTACTGACTGAATGAAAGGAGCTGACATCTCACTCTTTGAATCTTCTTTATCATGCTAAGAGGAGCAGGAAAAAGCAAAAAATTTCAGAATTGCACCTTGCAATGCGGAGAAATTACTGTTTGTGCATTTACAATATTCATTGATTTTTGCCATTGAAAAACGTCCAGAAATGATTGAAGCTACTGACTGAATGAAAGGAGCTGGCATCTCAGTCTCTTTGAATCTTCTTTATCATGCTAAGAGGAGCAGGAAAAAGCAAAAAAATTCAGAATTGCACCTTGCAATGCGGAGAAATTACTGTTTGTGCATTTACAATATTCATTGATTTTTGCCATTGAAAAACATCATGTTATTCATATACCAGAAATGATTGAAGCTACTGACTAAATGAAAGGAGCTGGCATCTCACTCTCTTTGAATCTTCTTTATCATGCTAAGAGGAGCAGGAAAAAGCAAAAAATTTCAGAATTGCACCTTGCAATGGGGAGAAATTACTGTTTGTGCATTTACAATATTCATTGATTTTTGCCATTGAAAAACGTCCAGAAATGATTGAAGCTACTGACTGAATGAAAGGAGCTGGCATCTCAGTCTCTTTGAATCTTCTTTATCATGCTAAGAGGAGCAGGAAAAAGCAAAAAAATTCAGAATTGCACCTTGCAATGCGGAGAAATTACTGTTTGTGCATTTACAATATTCATTGATTTTTGCCATTGAAAAACATCATGTTATTCATATACCAGGAATGTTTGAAGCTACTGACTGAATGAAAGGAGCAGGCATCTCACTCTCTTTGAATCTTCTTTATCATGCTAAGAGGAGCAGGAAAAAGCAAAAAATTTCAGAATTGCACCTTGCAATGCGGAGAAATTACTGTTTGTGCATTTACAATATTCATTGATTTTTGCCATTGAAAAACGTCCAGAAATGATTGAAGCTACTGACTGAATGAAAGGAGCTGCCATCTCACTCTCTTTGAATCTTCTTTATCATGCTAAGAGGAGCAGGAAAAAGCAAAAAATTTCAGAATTGCACCTTGCAATGCGTAGAAATTACTGTTTGTTCATTTACAATATTCATTGATTTTTGCCATTGAAAAATGTCCAGAAATGATTGAACCTACTGACTGAATTACAGGAGCTGGCATCTCACTCTCTTTGAATCTTCTTTATCATGCTAAGTGGAGCAGGAAAAAGCAAAAAATTTCAGAATTGCACCTTGCAATGCGGAGAAATTACTGTTTGTGCATTTACAATATTCATTGATTTTTGCCATTGAAAAACATCATGTTATTCATATACCAGAAATGTTTGAAGCTACTGACTGAATGAAAGGAGCTGGCATCTCACTCTCTTTGAATCTTCTTTATCATGCTAAGAGGAGCAGGAAAAAGCAAAAAATTTCAGAATTGCACCTTGCAATGCGGAGAAATTACTGTTTGTGCATTTACAATATTCATTGATTTTTGCCATTGAAAAATGTCCAGAAATGATTGAAGCTACTGACTGAATGAAAGGAGCTGGCATCTCACTCTCTTTGAATCTTCTTTATCATGCTAAGAGGAGCAGGAAAAAGCAAAAAATTTCAGAATTGCACCTTGCAATGCGGAGAAATTACTGTTTGTGCATTTACAATATTCATTGATTTTTGCCATTGAAAAACATCATGTTATTCATATACCAGAAATGTTTGAAGCTACTGACTGAATGAAAGGAGCAGGCATCTCACTCTCTTTGAATCTTCTTTATCATGCTAAGAGGAGCAGGAAAAAGCAAAAAATTTCAGAATTGCACCTTGCAATGCGGAGAAATTACTGTTTGTGCATTTACAATATTCATTGATTTTTGCCATTGAAAAACGTCCAGAAATGATTGAAGCTACTGACTGAATGAAAGGAGCTGGCATCTCACTCTCTTTGAATCTTCTTTATCATGCTAAGAGGAGCAGGAAAAAGCAAAAAATTTCAGAATTGCACCTTGCAATGCGGAGAAATTACTGTTTGTGCATTTACAATATTCATTGACTTTTGCCATTGAAAAACATGTTATTCATATACCAGAAATGTTTGAAGCTACTGACTGAATGAAAGGAGCTGGCATCTCACTCTCTTTGAATCTTCTTTATCATGCTAAGAGGAGCAGGAAAAAGCAAAAAATTTCAGAATTGCACCTTGCAATGCGGAGAAATTACTGTTTGTGCATTTACAATATTCATTGATTTTTGCCATTGAAAAACATCATGTTATTCATATACCAGAAATGTTTGAAGCTACTGACTGAATGAATGGAGCAGGCATCTCACTCTCTTTGAATCTTCTTTATCATGCTAAGAGGAGCAGGAAAAAGAAAAAAATTTCAGAATTGCACCTTGCAATGCGGAGAAATTACTGTTTGTGCATTTACAATATTCATTGATTTTTGCCATTGAAAAACGTCCAGAAATGATTGAAGCTACTGACTGAATGAAAGGAGCTGGCATCTCACTCTCTTTGAATCTTCTTTATCATGCTAAAAGGAGCAGGAAAAAGCAAAAAATTTCAGAATTGCACCTTGCAATGCGGAGAAATTACTGTTTGTGCATTTACAATATTCATTGATTTTTGCCATTGAAAAACATCATGTTATTCATATACCAGAAATGTTTGAAGCTACTGACTGAATGAAAGGAGCTGGCATCTCACGCTCTTTGAATCTTTATCATGCTAAGAGGAGCAGGAAAAAGCAAAAAATTTCAGAATTGCACCTTGCAATGCGGAGAAATTACTGTTTGTGCATTTACAATATTCATTGATTTTTGCCATTGAAAAACGTCCAGAAATGATTGAAGCTACTGACTGAATGAAAGGAGCTGGCATCTCACTCTCTTTGAATCTTCTTTATCATGCTAAGTGGAGCAGGAAAAAGCAAAAAATTTCAGAATTGCACCTTGCAATGCGGAGAAATTACTGTTTGTGCATTTACAATATTCATTGATTTTTGCCATTGAAAAACATCATGTTATTCATATACCAGAAATGTTTGAAGCTACTGACTGAATGAAAGGAGCTGGCATCTCACTCTCTTTGAATCTTCTTTATCATGCTAAGAGGAGCAGGAAAAAGCAAAAAATTTCAGAATTGCACCTTGCAATGCGGAGAAATTACTGTTTGTGCATTTACAATATTCATTGATTTTTGCCATTGAAAAACATCATGTTATTCATATACCAGAAATGATTGAAGCTACTGACTGAATGAAAGGAGCTGGCATCTCACTCTCTTTGAATCTTCTTTATCAAGCTAAGAGGAGCAGGAAAAAGCAAAAAATTTCAGAATTGCACCTTGCAATGCGGAGAAATTACTGTTTGTGCATTTACAATATTCATTGATTTTTGCCATTGAAAAACGTCCAGAAATGATTGAAGCTACTGACTGAATGAAAGGAGCTGGCATCTCACTCTCTTTGAATCTTCTTTATCATGCTAAGAGGAGCAGGAAAAAGCAAAAAATTTCAGAATTGCACCTTGCAATGCGGAGAAATTACTGTTTGTGCATTTACAATATTCATTGATTTTTGCCATTGAAAAACATCATGTTATTCATATACCAGAAATGTTTGAAGCTACTGACTGAATGAAAGGAGCTGGCATCTCACTCTCTTTGAATCTTTTTTATCGTGCTAAGAGGCGCAGGAAAAAGCAAAAAATTTCAGAATTGCACCTTGCAATGCGGAGAAATTACTGTTTGTGCATTTACAATATTCATTGATTTTTGCCATTGAAAAACGTCCAGAAATGATTGAAGCTACTGACTGAATGAAAGGAGCTGGCATCTCACTCTCTTTGAATCTTCTTTATCATGCTAAGAGGAGCAGGAAAAAGCAAAAAATTTCAGAATTGCACCTTGCAATGCGGAGAAATTACTGTTTGTGCATTTACAATATTCATTGATTTTTGCCATTGAAAAACGTCCAGAAATGATTGAAGCTACTGACTGAATGAAAGGAGCTGGCATCTCACTCTTTGAATCTTCTTTATCATGCTAAGAGGAGCAGGAAAAAGCAAAAAATTTCAGAATTGCACCTTGCAATGCGGAGAAATTACTGTTTGTGCATTTACAATATTCATTGATTTTTGCCATTGAAAAACGTCCAGAAATGATTGAAGCTACTGACTGGATGAAAGGAGCTGGCATCTCACTCTCTTTGAATCTTCTTTATCATGCTAAGAGGAGCAGGAAAAAGCAAAAAATTTCAGAATTGCACCTTGCAATGCGAAGAAATTACTGTTTGTGCATTTACAATATTCATTGATTTTTGCCATTGAAAAACGTCCAGAAATGATTGAAGCTACTGACTGAATGAAAGGAGCTGGCATCTCACTCTCTTTGAATCTTCTTTATCATTCTAAGAGGAGCAGGAAAAAGCAAAAAATTTCAGAATTGCACCTTGCAATGCGGAGAAATTACTCTTTGTGCATTTACAATATTCATTGATTTTTGCCATTGAAAAACATCATGTTATTCATATACCAGAAATGTTTGAAGCTACTGACTGAATGAAAGGAGATGGCATCTCACTCTCTTTGAATCTTCTTTATCATGCTAAGAGAAGCAGGAAAAAGCAAAAAATATCAGAATTGCACCTTGCAATGCGGAGAAATTACTGTTTGTGCATTTACAATATTCATTGATTTTTGCCATTGAAAAACATCATGTTATTCATATACCAGAAATGTTTGAAGCTACTGACTGAATGAAAGGAGCTGGCATCTCACTCTCTTTGAATCTTCTTTATCATGCTAAGAGGAGCAGGAAAAAGCAAAAAATTTCAGAATTGCACCTTGCAATGCGGAGAAATTACTGTTTGTGCATTTACAATATTCATTGATTTTTGCCATTGAAAAACGTCCAGAAATGATTGAAGCTACTGACTGAATGAAAGGAGCTGGCATCTAAATCTCTTTGAATCTTCTTTATCATGCTAATAGGAGCAGGAAAAAGCAAAAAATTTCAGAATTGCACCTTGCAATGCGGAGAAATTACTGTTTGTGCATTTACAATATTCATTAATTTTTGCCATTGAAAAACATCATGTTATTCATATACCAGAAATGTTTGAAGCTACTGACTGAATGAAAGGAGCTGGCATCTCACTCTCTTTGAATCTTCTTTATCATGCTAAGAGGAGCAGGAAAAAGCAAAAAATTTCAGAATTGCACCTTGCAATGCGGAGAAATTACTGTTTGTGCATTTACAATATTCATTGATTTTTGCCATTGAAAAACATCATGTTATTCATATACCAGAAATGATTGAAGCTACTGACTGAATGAAAGGAGCTGGCATCTCACTCTCTTTGAATCTTCTTTATCATGCTAAGAGGAGCAGGAAAAAGCAAAAAATTTCAGAATTGCACCTTGCAATGCGGAGAAATTACTGTTTGTGCATTTACAATATTCATTGATTTTTGCCATTGAAAAACATCATGTTATTCATATACCAGAAATGATTGAAGCTACTGACTGAATGAAAGGAGCTGGCATCTCACTCTCTTTGAATATTCTTTATCATGCTAAGAGGAGCAGGAAAAAGCAAAAAATTTCAGAATTGCACCTTGCAATGCGGAGAAATTACTGTTTGTGCATTTACAATATTCATTGATTTTTGCCATTGAAAAACGTCCAGAAATGATTGAAGCTACTGACTGGATGAAAGGAGCTGGCATCTCACTCTCTTTGAATCTTCTTTATCATGCTAAGAGGAGCAGGAAAAAGCAAAAAATTTCAGAATTGCACCTTGCAATGCGAAGAAATTACTGTTTGTGCATTTACAATATTCATTGATTTTTGCCATTGAAAAACGTCCAGAAATGATTGAAGCTACTGACTGAATGAAAGGAGCTGGCATCTCACTCTCTTTGAATCTTCTTTATCATGCTAAGAGGAGCAGGAAAAAGCAAAAAATTTCAGAATTGCACCTTGCAATGCGGAGAAATTACTCTTTGTGCATTTACAATATTCATTGATTTTTGCCATTGAAAAACATCATGTTATTCATATACCAGAAATGTTTGAAGCTACTGACTGAATGAAAGGAGCTGGCATCTCACTCTCTTTGAATCTTCTTTATCATGCTAAGAGAAGCAGGAAAAAGCAAAAAATATCAGAATTGCACCTTGCAATGCGGAGAAATTACTGTTTGTGCATTTACAATATTCATTGATTTTTGCCATTGAAAAACATCATGTTATTCATATACCAGAAATGTTTGAAGCTACTGACTGAATGAAAGGAGCTGGCATCTCACTCTCTTTGAATCTTCTTTATCATGCTAAGAGGAGCAGGAAAAAGCAAAAAATTTCAGAATTGCACCTTGCAATGCGGAGAAATTACTGTTTGTGCATTTACAATATTCATTGATTTTTGCCATTGAAAAACGTCCAGAAATGATTGAAGCTACTGACTGAATGAAAGGAGCTGGCATCTAAATCTCTTTGAATCTTCTTTATCATGCTAAGAGGAGCAGGAAAAAGCAAAAAATTTCAGAATTGCACCTTGCAATGCGGAGAAATTACTGTTTGTGCATTTACAATATTCATTAATTTTTGCCATTGAAAAACATCATGTTATTCATATACCAGAAATGTTTGAAGCTACTGACTGAATTAAAGGAGCTGGCATCTCACTCTCTTTGAATCTTCTTTATCATGCTAAGAGGAGCAGGAAAAAGCAAAAAATTTCAGAATTGCACCTTGCAATGCGGAGAAATTACTGTTTGTGCATTTACAATATTCATTGATTTTTGCCATTGAAAAACATCATGTTATTCATATACCAGAAATGATTGAAGCTACTGACTGAATGAAAGGAGCTGGCATCTCACTCTCTTTGAATCTTCTTTATCATGCTAAGAGGAGCAGGAAAAAGCAAAAAATTTCAGAATTGCACCTTGCAATGCGGAGAAATTACTGTTTGTGCATTTACAATATTCATTGATTTTTGCCATTGAAAAACATCATGTTATTCATATACCAGAAATGATTGAAGCTACTGACTGAATGAAAGGAGCTGGCATCTCACTCTCTTTGAATATTCTTTATCATGCTAAGAGGAGCAGGAAAAAGCAAAAAATTTCAGAATTGCACCTTGCAATGCGGAGAAATTACTGTTTGTGCATTTACAATATTCATTGATTTTTGCCATTGAAAAACGTCCAGAAATGATTGAAGCTACTGACTGAATGAAAGGAGCTGGCATCTCACTCTCTTTGAATCTTCTTTATCATGCTAAGAGGAGCAGGAAAAAGCAAAAAATTTCAGAATTGCACCTTGCAATGCGGAGAAATTACTGTTTGTGCATTTACAATATTCATTGATTTTTGCCATTGAAAAACATCATGTTATTCATACACCAGAAATGTTTGAAGCTACTGACTGAATGAAAGGAGCTGGCATCTCACTCTCTTTGAATCTTCTTTATCATGCTAAGAGGAGCAGGAAAAAGCAAAAAATTTCAGAATTGCACCTTGCAATGCGGAGAAATTACTGTTTGTGCATTTACAATATTCATTGATTTTTGCCATTGAAAAACGTCCAGAAATGATTGAAGCTACTGACTGAATGAAAGGAGCTGGCATCTCACTCTCTTTGAATCTTGTTTATCATGCTAAGAGGAGCAGGAAAAAGCAAAAAATTTCAGAATTGCACCTTGCAATGCGGAGAAATTACTGTTTGTGCATTTACACAATTCATTGATTTTTGCCATTGAAAAACGTCCAGAAATGATTGAAGCTACTGACTGAATGAAAGGAGCTGGCATCTCACTCTCTTTGAATCTTCTTTATCATGCTAAGAGGAGCAGGAAAAAGCAAAAAATTTCAGAATTGCACCTTGCAATGCGGAGAAATTACTGTTTGTGCATTTACAATATTCATTGATTTTTGCAATTGAAAAACATCATGTTATTCATATACCAGAAATGATTGAAGCTACTGACTGAATGAAAGGAGCTGGCATCTCACTCTCTTTGAATCTTCTTTATCATGCTAAGAGGAGCAGGAAAAAGCAAAAAATTTCAGAATTGCACCTTGCAATGCGGAGAAATTACTGTTTGTGCATTTACAATATTCATTGATTTTTACCATTGAAAAATGTCCAGAAATGATTGAAGCTACTGACTGAATGAAAGGAGCTGGCATCTCACTCTCTTTGAATCTTCTTTATCATGCTAAGAGGAGCAGGAAAAAGCAAAAAATTTCAGAATTGCACCTTGCAATGCGGAGAAATTACTGTTTGTGCATTTACAATATTCATTGATTTTTGCCATTGAAAAACGTCCAGAAATGATTGAAGCTACTGACTGAATGAAAGGAGCTGGCATCTCACTCTCTTTGAATCTTCTTTATCATGCTAAGAGGAGCAGGAAAAAGCAAAAAATTTCAGAATTGCACCTTGCAATGCGAAGAAATTACTGTATGTGCATTTACAATATTCATTGATTTTTGCCATTGAAAAACGTCCAGAAATGATTGAAGCTACTGACTGAATGAAAGGAGATGGCATCTCACTCTCTTTGAATCTTCTTTATCATGCTAAGAGGAGCAGGAAAAAGCAAAAAATTTCAGAATTGCACCTTGCAATGCGGAGAAATTACTGTTTGTGCATTTACAATATTCATTGATTTTTGCCATTGAAAAACGTCCAGAAATGATTGAAGCTACTGACTGAATGAAAGGAGCTGGCATCTCACTCTCTTTGAATCTTGTTTATCATGCTAAGAGGAGCAGGAAAAAGCAAAAAATTTCAGAATTGCACCTTGCAATGCGGAGAAATTACTGTTTGTGCATTTACACAATACATTGATTTTTGCCATTGAAAAACGTCCAGAAATGATTGAAGCTACTGACTGAATGAAAGGAGCTGGCATCTCACTCTCTTTGAATCTTCTTTATCATGCTAAGAGGAGCGGGAAAAAGCAAAAGATTTCAGAATTGCACCTTGCAATGCGGAGAAATTACTGTTTGTGCATTCACAATATTCATTGATTTTTGCCATTGAAAAACATCATGTTATTCATATACCAGAAATGATTGAAGCTACTGACTGAATGAAAGGAGCTGGCATCTCACTCTCTTTGAATCTTCTTTATCATGCTAAGAGGAGCAGGAAAAAGCAAAAAATTTCAGAATTGCACCTTGCAATGCGGAGAAATTACTGTTTGTGCATTTACAATATTCATTGATTTTTACCATTGAAAAACGTCCAGAAATGATTGAAGCTACTGACTGAATGAAAGGAGCTGGCATCTCACTCTCTTTGAATCTTCTTTATCATGCTAAGAGGAGCAGGAAAAAGCAAAAAATTTCAGAATTGCACCTTGCAATGCGGAGAAATTACTGTTTGTGCATTTACAATATTCATTGATTTTTGCCATTGAAAAACGTCCAGAAATGATTGAAGCTACTGACTGAATGAAAGGAGCTGGCATCTCACTCTCTTTGAATCTTCTTTATCATGCTAAGAGGAGAAGGAAAAAGCAAAAAATTTCAGAATTGCACCTTGCAATGCGAAGAAATTACTGTATGTGCATTTACAATATTCATTGATTTTTGCCATTGAAAAACGTCCAGAAATGATTGAAGCTACTGACTGAATGAAAGGAGCTGGCATCTCACTCTCTTTGAATCTTCTTTATCATGCTAAGAGGAGCAGGAAAAAGCAAAAAATTTCAGAATTGCACCTTGCAATGCGGAGAAATTACTGTTTGTGCATTTACAATATTCATTGATTTTTGCCATTGAAAAACATCATGTTATTCATATACCAGAAATGTTTGAAGCTACTGACTGAATGAAAGGAGCTGGCATCTCACTCTCTTTGAATCTTCTTTATCATGCTAAGAGGAGCAGGAAAAAGCAAAAAATTTCAGAATTGCACCTTGCAATGCGGAGAAATTACTGTTTGTGCATTTACAATATTCATTGATTTTTGCCATTGAAAAACATCATGTTATTCATATACCAGAAATGTTTGAAGCTACTGACTGAATGAAAGGAGCTGGCATCTCACTCTCTTTGAATAATCTTTATCATGCTAAGAGGAGCAGGAAAAAGCAAAAAATTTCAGAATTGCACTTTGCAATGCGGAGAAATTACTGTTTGTGCATTTACAATATTCATTGATTTTTGCCATTGAAAAACGGCCAGAAATGATTGAAGCTACTGACTGAATGAAAGGAGCTGGCATCTAAATCTCTTTGAATCTTCTTTATCATGCTAAGAGGAGCAGGAAAAAGCAAAAAATTTCAGAATTGCACCTTGCAATGCGGAGAAATTACTGTTTGTGCATTTACAATATTCATTGATTTTTGCCATTGAAAAACGTCCAGAAATGATTGAAGCTACTGACTGAATGAAAGGAGCTGGCATCTCACTCTCTTTGAATCTTCTTTATCATGCTAAGAGGAGCAGGAAAAAGCAAAAAATTTCAGAATTGCACCTTGCAATGCGGAGAAATTACTGTTTGTGCATTTACAATATTCATTGATTTTTGCCATTGAAAAACATCATGTTATTCATATACCAGAAATGTTTGAAGCTACTGACTGAATGAAAGGAGCTGGCATCTCACTCTCTTTGAATATTCTTTATCATGCTAAGAGGAGCAGGAAAAAGCAAAAAAATTCAGAATTGCACCTTGCAATGCGGAGAAATTACTGTTTGTGCATTTACAATATTCATTGATTTTTGCCATTGAAAAACATCATGTTATTCATATACCAGAAATTATTGAAGCTACGGACTGAATGAAAGGAGCTGGCATCTCACTCTCTTTGAATCTTCTTTATCATGCTAAGAGGAGCAGGAAAACGCAAAAAATTTCAGAATTGCACCTTGCAATGCGGAGAAATTACTGTTTGTGCATTTACAATATTCATTGATTTTTGCCATTGAAAAACATCATGTTATTCATATACCAGAAATGATTGAAGCTACTGACTGAATGAAAGGAGCTGGCATCTCACTCTCTTTGAATATTCTTTATCATGCTAAGAGGAGCAGGAAAAAGCAAAAAATTTCAGAATTGCACCTTGCAATGCGTAGAAATTACTGTTTGTGCATTTACAATATTCATTGATTTTTGCCATTGAAAAATGTCCAGAAATGATTGAACCTACTGACTGAATTACAGGAGCTGGCATCTCACTCTCTTTGAATCTTCTTTATCATGCTAAGTGGAGCAGGAAAAAGCAAAAAATTTCAGAATTGCACCTTGCAATGCGGAGAAATTACTGTTTGTGCATTTACAATATTCATTGATTTTTGCCATTGAAAAACATCATGTTATTCATATACCAGAAATGTTTGAAGCTACTGACTGAATGAAAGGAGCTGGCATCTCACTCTCTTTGAATCTTCTTTATCATGCTAAGTGGAGCAGGAAAAAGCAAAAAATTTCAGAATTGCACCTTGCAATGCGGAGAAATTACTGTTTGTGCATTTACAATATTCATTGATTTTTGCCATTGAAAAATGTCCAGAAATGATTGAAGCTACTGACTGAATGAAAGGAGCTGGCATCTCACTCTCTTTGAATCTTCTTTATCATGCTAAGAGGAGCAGGAAAAAGCAAAAAATTTCAGAATTGCATCTTGCAATGCGGAGAAATTACTGTTTGTGCATTTACAATATTCATTGATTTTTGCCATTGAAAAACATCATGTTATTCATATACCAGAAATGTTTGAAGCTACTGACTGAATGAAAGGAGCAGGCATCTCACTCTCTTTGAATCTTCTTTATCATGCTAAGAGGAGCAGGAAAAAGCAAAAAATTTCAGAATTGCACCTTGCAATGCGGAGAAATTACTGTTTGTGCATTTACAATATTCATTGATTTTTGCCATTGAAAAACGTCCAGAAATGATTGAAGCTACTGACTGAATGAAAGGAGCTGGCATCTCACTCTCTTTGAATCTTCTTTATCATGCTAAGAGGAGCAGGAAAAAGCAAAAAATTTCAGAATTGCACCTTGCAATGCGGAGAAATTACTGTTTGTGCATTTACAATATTCATTGACTTTTGCCATTGAAAAACATGTTATTCATATACCAGAAATGTTTGAAGCTACTGACTGAATGAAAGGAGCTGGCATCTCACTCTCTTTGAATCTTCTTTATCATGCTAAGAGGAGCAGGAAAAAGCAAAAAATTTCAGAATTGCACCTTGCAATGCGGAGAAATTACTGTTTGTGCATTTACAATATTCATTGATTTTTGCCATTGAAAAACATCATGTTATTCATATACCAGAAATGTTTGAAGCTACTGACTGAATGAAAGGAGCAGGCATCTCACTCTCTTTGAATCTTCTTTATCATGCTAAGAGGAGCAGGAAAAAGAAAAAAATTTCAGAATTGCACCTTGCAATGCGGAGAAATTACTGTTTGTGCATTTACAATATTCATTGATTTTTGCCATTGAAAAACGTCCAGAAATGATTGAAGCTACTGACTGAATGAAAGGAGCTGGCATCTCACTCTCTTTGAATCTTCTTTATCATGCTAAGAGGAGCAGGAAAAAGCAAAAAATTTCAGAATTGCACCTTGCAATGCGGAGAAATTACTGTTTGTGCATTTACAATATTCATTGATTTTTGCCATTGAAAAACATCATGTTATTCATATACCAGAAATGTTTGAAGCTACTGACTGAATGAAAGGAGCTGGCATCTCACGCTCTTTGAATCTTTATCATGCTAAGAGGAGCAGGAAAAAGCAAAAAATTTCAGAATTGCACCTTGCAATGCGGAGAAATTACTGTTTGTGCATTTACAATATTCATTGATTTTTGCCATTGAAAAACGTCCAGAAATGATTGAAGCTACTGACTGAATGAAAGGAGCTGGCATCTCACTCTCTTTGAATCTTCTTTATCATGCTAAGAGGAGCAGGAAAAAGCAAAAAATTTCAGAATTGCACCTTGCAATGCGGAGAAATTACTGTTTGTGCATTTACAATATTCATTGATTTTTGCCATTGAAAAACATCATGTTATTCATATACCAGAAATGTTTGAAGCTACTGACTGAATGAAAGGAGCTGGCATCTCACTCTCTTTGAATCTTCTTTATCATGCTAAGAGGAGCAGGAAAAAGCAAAAAATTTCAGAATTGCACCTTGCAATGCGGAGAAATTACTGTTTGTGCATTTACAATATTCATTGATTTTTGCCATTGAAAAACGTCCAGAAATGATTGAAGCTACTGACTGAATGAAAGGAGCTGGCATCTCACTCTGTTTGAATCTTCTTTACCATGCTAAGAGGAGCAGGAAAAAGCAAAAAATTTCAGAATTGCATCTTGCAATGCGGAGAAATTACTGTTTGTGCATTTACAATATTCATTGATTTTTGCCATTGAAAAACGTCCAGAAATGATTGAAGCTACTGACTGAATGAAAGGAGCTGGCATCTCACTCTCTTTGAATCTTCTTTATCATGCTAAGAGGAGCAGGAAAAAGCAAAAAATTTCAGAATTGCACCTTGCAATGCGGAGAAATTACTGTTTGTGCATTTACAATATTCATTGATTTTTGCCATTGAAAAACGTCCAGAAATGATTGAAGCTACTGACTGAATGAAAGGAGCTGGCATCTCACTCTCTTTGAATCTTCTTTATCATGCTAAGAGGAGCAGGAAAAAGCAAAAAATTTCAGAATTGCACCTTGCAATGCGGAGAAATTACTGTTTGTGCATTTACAATATTCATTGATTTTTGCCATTGAAAAACATCATGTTATTCATATACCAGAAATGTTTGAAGCTACTGACTGAATGAAAGGAGCTGGCATCTCACTCTCTTTGAATCTTTTTTATCATGCTAAGAGGCGCAGGAAAAAGCAAAAAATTTCAGAATTGCACCTTGCAATGCGGAGAAATTACTGTTTGTGCATTTACAATATTCATTGATTTTTGCCATTGAAAAACGTCCAGAAATGATTGAAGCTACTGACTGAATGAAAGGAGCTGGCATCTCACTCTCTTTGAATCTTCTTTATCATGCTAAGAGGAGCAGGAAAAAGCAAAAAATTTCAGAATTGCACCTTGCAATGCGGAGAAATTACTGTTTGTGCATTTACAATATTCATTGATTTTTGCCATTGAAAAACGTCTAGAAATGATTGAAGCTACTGACTGAATGAAAGGAGCTGGCATCTCACTCTTTGAATCTTCTTTATCATGCTAAGAGGAGCAGGAAAAAGCAAAAAATTTCAGAATTGCACCTTGCAATGCGGAGAAATTACTGTTTGTGCATTTACAATATTCATTGATTTTTGCCATTGAAAAACGTCCAGAAATGATTGAAGCTACTGACTGAATGAAAGGAGCTGGCATCTCACTCTCTTTGAATCTTCTTTATCATGCTAAGAGGAGCAGGAAAAAGCAAAAAATTTCAGAATTGCACCTTGCAATGCGAAGAAATTACTGTTTGTGCATTTACAATATTCATTGATTTTTGCCATTGAAAAACGTCCAGAAATGATTGAAGCTACTGACTGAATGAAAGGAGCTGGCATCTCACTCTCTTTGAATCTTCTTTATCATGCTAAGAGGAGCAGGAAAAAGCAAAAAATTTCAGAATTGCACCTTGCAATGCGGAGAAATTACTCTTTGTGCATTTACAATATTCATTGATTTTTGCCATTGAAAAACATCATGTTATTCATATACCAGAAATGTTTGAAGCTACTGACTGAATGAAAGGAGCTGGCATCTCACTCTCTTTGAATCTTCTTTATCATGCTAAGAGAAGCAGGAAAAAGCAAAAAATATCAGAATTGCACCTTGCAATGCGGAGAAATTACTGTTTGTGCATTTACAATATTCATTGATTTTTGCCATTGAAAAACATCATGTTATTCATATACCAGAAATGTTTGAAGCTACTGACTGAATGAAAGGAGCTGGCATCTCACTCTCTTTGAATCTTCTTTATCATGCTAAGAGGAGCAGGAAAAAGCAAAAAATTTCAGAATTGCACCTTGCAATGCGGAGAAATTACTGTTTGTGCATTTACAATATTCATTGATTTTTGCCATTGAAAAACGTCCAGAAATGATTGAAGCTACTGACTGAATGAAAGGACCTGGCATCTCACTCTCTTTGAATCTTCTTTATCATGCTAAGAGGAGCAGGAAAAAGCAAAAAATTTCAGAATTGCACCTTGCAATGCGGAGAAATTACTGTTTGTGCATTTACAATATTCATTAATTTTTGCCATTGAAAAACATCATGTTATTCATATACCAGAAATGTTTGAAGCTACTGACTGAATGAAAGGAGCTGGCATCTCACTCTCTTTGAATCTTCTTTATCATGCTAAGAGGAGCAGGAAAAAGCAAAAAATTTCAGAATTGCACCTTGCAATGCGGAGAAATTACTGTTTGTGCATTTACAATATTCATTGATTTTTGCCATTGAAAAACATCATGTTATTCATATACCAGAAATGATTGAAGCTACTGACTGAATGAAAGGAGCTGGCATCTCACTCTCTTTGAATCTTCTTTATCATGCTAAGAGGAGCAGGAAAAAGCAAAAAATTTCAGAATTGCACCTTGCAATGCGGAGAAATTACTGTTTGTGCATTAACAATATTCATTGATTTTTGCCATTGAAAAACATCATGTTATTCATATACCAGAAATGATTGAAGCTACTGACTGAATGAAAGGAGCTGGCATCTCACTCTCTTTGAATATTCTTTATCATGCTAAGAGGAGCAGGAAAAAGCAAAAAATTTCAGAATTGCACCTTGCAATGCGGAGAAATTACTGTTTGTGCATTTACAATATTCATTGATTTTTGCCATTGAAAAACGTCCAGAAATGATTGAAGCTACTGACTGAATGAAAGGAGCTGGCATCTCACTCTCTTTGAATCTTCTTTATCATGCTAAGAGGAGCAGGAAAAAGCAAAAAATTTCAGAATTGCACCTTGCAATGCGGAGAAATTACTGTTTGTGCATTTACAAAATTCATTGATTTTTGCCATTGAAAAACATCATGTTATTCATACACCAGAAATGTTTGAAGCTACTGACTGAATGAAAGGAGCTGGCATCTCACTCTCTTTGAATCTTCTTTATCATGCTAAGAGGAGCAGGAAAAAGCAAAAAATTTCAGAATTACACCTTGCAATGCGGAGAAATTACTGTTTGTGCATTTACAATATTCATTGATTTTTGCCATTGAAAAACGTCCAGAAATGATTGAAGCTACTGACTGAATGAAAGGAGCTGGCATCTCACTCTCTTTGAATCTTCTTTATCATGCTAAGAGGAGCAGGAAAAAGCAAAAAATTTCAGAATTGCACCTTGCAATGCGGAGAAATTACTGTTTGTGCATTTACAATATTCATTGATTTTTGCCATTGAAAAACCTCCAGAAATGATTGAAGCTACTGACTGAATGAAAGGAGCTGGCATCTCACTCTCTTTGAATCTTGTTTATCATGCTAAGAGGAGCAGGAAAAAGCAAAAAATTTCAGAATTGCACCTTGCAATGCGGAGAAATTACTGTTTGTGCATTTACACAATTCATTGATTTTTGCCATTGAAAAACGTCCAGAAATGATTGAAGCTACTGACTGAATGAAAGGAGCTGGCATCTCACTCTCTTTGAATCTTCTTTATCATGCTAAGAGGAGCAGGAAAAAGCAAAAAATTTCAGAATTGCACCTTGCAATGCGGAGAAATTACTGTTTGTGCATTTACAATATTCATTGATTTTTACCATTGAAAAATGTCCAGAAATGATTGAAGCTACTGACTGAATGAAAGGAGCTGGCATCTCACTCTCTTTGAATCTTCTTTATCATGCTAAGAGGAGCAGGAAAAAGCAAAAAATTTCAGAATTGCACCTTGCAATGCGGAGAAATTACTGTTTGTGCATTTACAATATTCATTGATTTTTGCCATTGAAAAACGTCCAGAAATGATTGAAGCTACTGACTGAATGAAAGGAGCTGGCATCTCACTCTCTTTGAATCTTCTTTATCATGCTAAGAGGAGCAGGAAAAAGCAAAAAATTTCAGAATTGCACCTTGCAATGCGAAGAAATTACTGTATGTGCATTTACAATATTCATTGATTTTTGCCATTGAAAAACGTCCAGAAATGATTGAAGCTACTGACTGAATGAAAGGAGCTGGCATCTCACTCTCTTTGAATCTTCTTTATCATGCTAAGAGGAGCAGGAAAAAGCAAAAAATTTCAGAATTGCACCTTGCAATGCGGAGAAATTACTGTTTGTGCATTTACAATATTCATTGATTTTTGCCATTGAAAAACGTCCAGAAATGATTGAAGCTACTGACTGAATGAAAGGAGCTGGCATCTCACTCTCTTTGAATCTTGTTTATCATGCTAAGAGGAGCAGGAAAAAGCAAAAAATTTCAGAATTGCACCTTGCAATGCGGAGAAATTACTGTTTGTGCATTTACACAATTCATTGATTTTTGCAATTGAAAAACGTCCAGAAATGATTGAAGCTACTGACTGAATGAAAGGAGCTGGCATCTCACTCTCTTTGAATCTTCTTTATCATGCTAAGAGGAGCGGGAAAAAGCAAAAAATTTCAGAATTGCACCTTGCAATGCGGAGAAATTACTGTTTGTGCATTTACAATATTCATTGATTTTTGCCATTGAAAAACATCATGTTATTCATATACCAGAAATGATTGAAGCTACTGACTGAATGAAAGGAGCTGGCATCTCACTCTCTTTGAATCTTCTTTATCATGCTAAGATAAGCAGGAAAAAGCAAAAAATATCAGAATTGCACCTTGCAATGCGGAGAAATTACTGTTTGTGCATTTACAATATTCATTGATTTTTGCCATTGAAAAACATCATGTTATTCATATACCAGAAATGTTTGAAGCTACTGACTGAATGAAAGGAGCTGGCATCTCACTCTCTTTGAATCTTCTTTATCATGCTAAGAGGAGCAGGAAAAAGCAAAAAATTTCAGAATTGCACCTTGCAATGCGGAGAAATTACTGTTTGTGCATTTACAATATTCATTGATTTTTGCCATTGAAAAACGTCCAGAAATGATTGAAGCTACTGACTGAATGAAAGGAGCTGGCATCTAAATCTCTTTGAATCTTCTTTATCATGCTAAGAGGAGCAGGAAAAAGCAAAAAATTTCAGAATTGCACCTTGCAATGCGGAGAAATTACTGTTTGTGCATTTACAATATTCATTGATTTTTGCCATTGAAAAACGTCCAGAAATGATTGAAGCTACTGACTGAATGAAAGGAGCTGGCATCTCACTCTCTTTGAATCTTCTTTATCATGCTAAGAGGAGCAGGAAAAAGCAAAAAATTTCAGAATTGCACCTTGCAATGTGGAGAAATTACTGTTTGTGCATTTACAATATTCATTAATTTTTGCCATTGAAAAACATCATGTTATTCATATACCAGAAATGTTTGAAGCTACTGACTGAATGAAAGGAGCTGGCATCTCACTCTCTTTGAATCTTCTTTATCATGCTAAGAGGAGCAGGAAAAAGCAAAAAATTTCAGAATTGCACCTTGCAATGCGGAGAAATTACTGTTTGTGCATTTACAATATTCATTGATTTTTGCCATTGAAAAACATCATGTTATTCATATACCAGAAATGATTGAAGCTACTGACTGAATGAAAGGAGCTGGCATCTCACTCTCTTTGAATCTTCTTTATCATGCTAAGAGGAGCAGGAAAAAGCAAAAAATTTCAGAATTGCACCTTGCAATGCGGAGAAATTACTGTTTGTGCATTAACAATATTCATTGATTTTTGCCATTGAAAAACATCATGTTATTCATATACCAGAAATGATTGAAGCTACTGACTGAATGAAAGGAGCTGGCGTCTCACTCTCTTTGAATATTCTTTATCATGCTAAGAGGAGCAGGAAAAAGCAAAAAATTTCAGAATTGCACCTTGCAATGCGGAGAAATTACTGTTTGTGCATTTACAATATTCATTGATTTTTGCCATTGAAAAACGTCCAGAAATGATTGAAGCTACTGACTGAATGAAAGGAGCTGGCATCTCACTCTCTTTGAATCTTCTTTATCATGCTAAGAGGAGCAGGAAAAAGCAAAAAATTTCAGAATTGCACCTTGCAATGCGGAGAAATTACTGTTTGTGCATTTACAATATTCATTGATTTTTGCCATTGAAAAACATCATGTTATTCATACACCAGAAATGTTTGAAGCTACTGACTGAATGAAAGGAGCTGGCATCTCACTCTCTTTGAATCTTCTTTATCATGCTAAGAGGAGCAGGAAAAAGCAAAAAATTTCAGAATTACACCTTGCAATGCGGAGAAATTACTGTTTGTGCATTTACAATATTCATTGATTTTTGCCATTGAAAAACGTCCAGAAATGATTGAAGCTACTGACTGAATGAAAGGAGCTGGCATCTCACTCTCTTTGAATCTTCTTTATCATGCTAAGAGGAGCAGGAAAAAGCAAAAAATTTCAGAATTGCACCTTGCAATGCGGAGAAATTACTGTTTGTGCATTTACAATATTCATTGATTTTTGCCATTGAAAAACGTCCAGAAATGATTGAAGCTACTGACTGAATGAAAGGAGCTGGCATCTCACTCTCTTTGAATCTTGTTTATCATGCTAAGAGGAGCAGGAAAAAGCAAAAAATTTCAGAATTGCACCTTGCAATGCGGAGAAATTACTGTTTGTGCATTTACACAATTCATTGATTTTTGCCATTGAAAAACGTCCAGAAATGATTGAAGCTACTGACTGAATGAAAGGAGCTGACATCTCACTCTCTTTGAATCTTCTTTATCATGCTAAGAGGAGCAGGAAAAAGCAAAAAATTTCAGAATTGCACCTTGCAATGCGGAGAAATTACTGTTTGTGCATTTACAATATTCATTGATTTTTACCATTGAAAAATGTCCAGAAATGATTGAAGCTACTGACTGAATGAAAGGAGCTGGCATCTCACTCTCTTTGAATCTTCTTTATCATGCTAAGAGGAGCAGGAAAAAGCAAAAAATTTCAGAATTGCACCTTGCAATGCGGAGAAATTACTGTTTGTGCATTTATAATATTCATTGATTTTTGCCATTGAAAAACGTCCAGAAATGATTGAAGCTACTGACTGAATGAAAGGAGCTGGCATCTCACTCTCTTTGAATCTTCTTTATCATGCTAAGAGGAGCAGGAAAAAGCAAAAAATTTCAGAATTGCACCTTGCAATGCGAAGAAATTACTGTATGTGCATTTACAATATTCATTGATTTTTGCCATTGAAAAACGTCCAGAAATGATTGAAGCTACTGACTGAATGAAAGGAGCTGGCATCTCACTCTCTTTGAATCTTCTTTATCATGCTAAGAGGAGCAGGAAAAAGCAAAAAATTTCAGAATTGCACCTTGCAATGCGGAGAAATTACTGTTTGTGCATTTACAATATTCATTGATTTTTGCCATTGAAAAACGTCCAGAAATGATTGAAGCTACTGACTGAATGAAAGGAGCTGGCATCTCACTCTCTTTGAATCTTGTTTATCATGCTAAGAGGAGCAGGAAAAAGCAAAAAATTTCAGAATTGCACCTTGCAATGCGGAGAAATTACTGTTTGTGCATTTACACAATTCATTGATTTTTGCCATTGAAAAACGTCCAGAAATGATTGAAGCTACTGACTGAATGAAAGGAGCTGGCATCTCACTCTCTTTGAATCTTCTTTATCATGCTAAGAGGAGCGGGAAAAAGCAAAAAATTTCAGAATTGCACCTTGCAATGCGGAGAAATTACTGTTTGTGCATTTACAATATTCATTGATTTTTGCCATTGAAAAACATCATGTTATTCATATACCAGAAATGATTGAAGCTACTGACTGAATGAAAGGAGCTGGCATCTCACTCTCTTTGAATCTTCTTTATCATGCTAAGAGGAGCAGGAAAAAGCAAAAAATTTCAGAATTGCACCTTGCAATGCGGAGAAATTACTGTTTGTGCATTTACAATATTCATTGATTTTTACCATTGAAAAACGTCCAGAAATGATTGAAGCTACTGACTGAATGAAAGGAGCTGGCATCTCACTCTCTTTGAATCTTCTTTATCATGCTAAGAGGAGCAGGAAAAAGCAAAAAATTTCAGAATTGCACCTTGCAATGCGGAGAAATTACTGTTTGTGCATTTACAATATTCATTGATTTTTGCCATTGAAAAACGTCCAGAAATGATTGAAGCTACTGACTGAATGAAAGGAGCTGGCATCTCACTCTCTTTGAATCTTCTTTATCATGCTAAGAGGAGCAGGAAAAAGCAAAAAATTTCAGAATTGCACCTTGCAATGCGAAGAAATTACTGTATGTGCATTTACAATATTCATTGATTTTTGCCATTGAAAAACGTCCAGAAATGATTGAAGCTACTGACTGAATGAAAGGAGCTGGCATCTCACTCTCTTTGAATCTTCTTTATCATGCTAAGAGGAGCAGGAAAAAGCAAAAAATTTCAGAATTGCACCTTGCAATGCAGAGAAATTACTGTTTGTGCATTTACAATATTCATTGATTTTTGCCATTGAAAAACATCATGTTATTCATATACCAGAAATGTTTGAAGCTACTGACTGAATGAAAGGAGCTGGCATCTCACTCTCTTTGAATCTTCTTTATCATGCTAAGAGGAGCAGGAAAAAGCAAAAAATTTCAGAATTGCACCTTGCAATGCGGAGAAATTACTGTTTGTGCATTTACAATATTCATTGATTTTTGCCATTGAAAAACGTCCAGAAATGATTGAAGCTACTGACTGAATGAAAGGAGCTGGCATCTAAATCTCTTTGAATCTTCTTTATCATGCTAAGAGGAGCAGGAAAAAGCAAAAAATTTCAGAATTGCACCTTGCAATGCGGAGAAATTACTGTTTGTGCATTTACAATGTTCATTGATTTTTGCCATTGAAAAACATCATGTTATTCATATACCAGAAATGATTGAAGCTACTGACTGAATGAAAGGAGCTGGCATCTCACTCTCTTTGAATCTTCTTTATCATGCTAAGAGGAGCAGGAAAAAGCAAAAAATTTCAGAATTGCACCTTGCAATGCGGAGAAATTACTGTTTGTGCATTTACAATATTCATTGATTTTTGCCATTGAAAAACGTCCAGAAATGATTGAAGCTACTGACTGAATGAAAGGAGCTGGCATCTCACTCTCTTTGAATCTTCTTTATCATGCTAAGAGGAGCAGGAAAAAGCAAAAAATTTCAGAATTGCACCTTGCAATGCGGAGAAATTACTGTTTGTGCATTTACAATATTCATTGATTTTTGCCATTGAAAAACATCATGTTATTCATATACCAGAAATGTTTGAAGCTACTGACTGAATGAAAGGAGCTGGCATCTCACTCTCTTTGAATATTCTTTATCATGCTAAGAGGAGCAGGAAAAAGCAAAAAAATTCAGAATTGCACCTTGCAATGCGGAGAAATTACTGTTTGTGCATTTACAATATTCATTGATTTTTGCCATTGAAAAACATCATGTTATTCATATACCAGAAATGATTGAAGCTACGGACTGAATGAAAGGAGCTGGCATCTCACTCTCTTTGAATCTTCTTTATCATGCTAAGAGGAGCAGGAAAACGCAAAAAATTTCAGAATTGCACCTTGCAATGCGGAGAAATTACTGTTTGTGCATTTACAATATTCATTGATTTTTGCCATTGAAAAACATCATGTTATTCATATACCAGAAATGATTGAAGCTACTGACTGAATGAAAGGAGCTGGCATCTCACTCTCTTTGAATATTCTTTATCATGCTAAGAGGAGCAGGATAAAGCAAAAAATTTCAGAATTGCACCTTGCAATGCGGAGAAATTACTGTTTGTGCATTTACAATATTCATTGATTTTTGCCATTGAAAAACGTCCAGAAATGATTGAAGCTACTGACTGAATGAAAGGAGCTGGCATCTAAATCTCTTTGAATCTTCTTTATCATGCTAAGAGGAGCAGGAAAAAGCAAAAAATTTCAGAATTGCACCTTGCAATGCGGAGAAATTACTGTTTGTGCATTTACAATATTCATTGATTTTTGCCATTGAAAAACATCATGTTATTCATATACCAGAAATGATTGAAGCTACTGACTGAATGAAAGGAGCTGGCATCTCACTCTCTTTGAATCTTCTTTATCATGCTAAGAGGAGCAGGAAAAAGCAAAAAATTTCAGAATTGCACCTTGCAATGCGGAGAAATTACTGTTTGTGCATTTACAATATTCATTGATTTTTGCCATTGAAAAACGTCCAGAAATGATTGAAGCTACTGACTGAATGAAAGGAGCTGGCATCTCACTCTCTTTGAATCTTCTTTATCATGCTAAGAGGAGCAGGAAAAAGCAAAAAATTTCAGAATTGCACCTTGCAATGCGGAGAAATTACTGTTTGTGCATTAACAATATTCATTGATTTTTGCCATTGAAAAACATCATGTTATTCATATACCAGAAATGTTTGAAGCTACTGACTGAATGAAAGGAGCTGGCATCTCACTCTCTTTGAATCTTCTTTATCATGCTAAGAGGAGCAGGAAAAAGCAAAAAATTTCAGAATTGCACCTTGCAATGCGGAGAAATTACTGTTTGTGCATTTACAATATTCATTGATTTTTGCCATTGAAAAACGTCCAGAAATGATTGAAGCTACTGACTGAATGAAAGGAGCTGGCATCTCACTCTCTTTGAATCTTCTTTATCATGCTAAGAGGAGCAGGAAAAAGCAAAAAATTTCAGAATTGCACCTTGCAATGCGGAGAAATTACTGTTTGTGCATTAACAATATTCATTGATTTTTGCCATTGAAAAACATCATGTTATTCATATACCAGAAATGTTTGAAGCTACTGACTGAATGAAAGGAGCTGGCATCTCACTCTCTTTGAATCTTCTTTATCATGCTAAGAGGAGCAGGAAAAAGCAAAAAATTTCAGAATTGCACCTTGCAATGCGGAGAAATTACTGTTTGTGCATTTACAATATTCATTGATTTTTGCCATTGAAAAACATCATGTTATTCATATACCAGAAATGTTTGAAGCTACTGACTGAATGAAAGGAGCTGGCATCTCACTCACTTTGAATATTCTTTATCATGCTAAGAGGAGCAGGAAAAAGCAAAAAAATTCAGAATTGCACCTTGCAATGCGGAGAAATTACTGTTTGTGCATTTACAATATTCATTGATTTTTGCCATTGAAAAACATCATGTTATTCATATACCAGAAATGATTGAAGCTACGGACTGAATGAAAGGAGCTGGCATCTCACTCTCTTTGAATCTTCTTTATCATGCTAAGAGGAGCAGGAAAACGCAAAAAATTTCAGAATTGCACCTTGCAATGCGGAGAAATTACTGTTTGTGCATTTACAATATTCATTGATTTTTGCCATTGAAAAACATCATGTTATTCATATACCAGAAATGATTGAAGCTACTGACTGAATGAAAGGAGCTGGCATCTCACTCTCTTTGAATATTCTTTATCATGCTAAGAGGAGCAGGATAAAGCAAAAAATTTCAGAATTGCACCTTGCAATGCGGAGAAATTACTGTTTGTGCATTTACAATATTCATTGATTTTTGCCATTGAAAAACGTCCAGAAATGATTGAAGCTACTGACTGAATGAAAGGAGCTGGCATCTAAATCTCTTTGAATCTTCTTTATCATGCTAAGAGGAGCAGGAAAAAGCAAAAAATTTCAGAATTGCACCTTGCAATGCGGAGAAATTACTGTTTGTGCATTTACAATATTCATTGATTTTTGCCATTGAAAAACATCATGTTATTCATATACCAGAAATGATTGAAGCTACTGACTGAATGAAAGGAGCTGGCATCTCACTCTCTTTGAATCTTCTTTATCATGCTAAGAGGAGCAGGAAAAAGCAAAAAATTTCAGAATTGCACCTTGCAATGCGGAGAAATTACTGTTTGTGCATTTACAATATTCATTGATTTTTGCCATTGAAAAACGTCCAGAAATGATTGAAGCTACTGACTGAATGAAAGGAGCTGGCATCTCACTCTCTTTGAATCTTCTTTATCATGCTAAGAGGAGCAGGAAAAAGCAAAAAATTTCAGAATTGCACCTTGCAATGCGGAGAAATTACTGTTTGTGCATTAACAATATTCATTGATTTTTGCCATTGAAAAACATCATGTTATTCATATACCAGAAATGTTTGAAGCTACTGACTGAATGAAAGGAGCTGGCATCTCACTCTCTTTGAATATTCTTTATCATGCTAAGAGGAGCAGGAAAAAGCAAAAAAATTCAGAATTGCACCTTGCAATGCGGAGAAATTACTGTTTGTGCATTTACAATATTCATTGATTTTTGCCATTGAAAAACATCATGTTATTCATATACCAGAAATGATTGAAGCTACGGACTGAATGAAAGGAGCTGGCATCTCACTCTCTTTGAATCTTCTTTATCATGCTAAGAGGAGCAGGAAAACCCAAAAAATTTCAGAATTGCACCTTGCAATGCGGAGAAATTACTGTTTGTGCATTTACAATATTCATTGATTTTTGCCATTGAAAAACATCATGTTATTCATATACCAGAAATGATTGAAGCTACTGACTGAATGAAAGGAGCTGGCATCTCACTCTCTTTGAATATTCTTTATCATGCTAAGAGGAGCAGGATAAAGCAAAAAATTTCAGAATTGCACCTTGCAATGCGGAGAAATTACTGTTTGTGCATTTACAATATTCATTGATTTTTGCCATTGAAAAACGTCCAGAAATGATTGAAGCTACTGACTGAATGAAAGGAGCTGGCATCTCACTCTCTTTGAATCTTCTATATCATGCTAAGAGGAGCAGGAAAAAGCAAAAAATTTCAGAATTGCACCTTGCAATGCGGAGAAATTACTGTTTGTGCATTTACAATATTCATTGATTTTTGCCATTGAAAAACATCATGTTATTCATATACCAGAAATGTTTGAAGCTACTGACTGAATGAAAGGAGCTGGCATCTCACTCTCTTTGAATCTTCTTTATCATGCTAAGAGGAGCAGGAAAAAGCAAAAAATTTCAGAATTGCACCTTGCAATGCGGAGAAATTACTATTTGTGCATTTACAATATTCATTGATTTTTGCCATTGAAAAACGTCCAGAAATGATTGAAGCTACTGACTGAATGAAAGGAGCTGGCATCTCACTCTCTTTGAATCTTCTTTATCATGCTAAGAGGAGCAGGAAAAAGCAAAAAATTTCAGAATTGCACCTTGCAATGCGGAGAAATTACTGTTTGTGCATTTACAATATTCATTGATTTTTGCCATTGAAAAACGTCCAGAAATGATTGAAGCTACTGACTGAATGAAAGGAGCTGGCATCTCACTCTCTTTGAATCTTGTTTATCATGCTAAGAGGAGCAGGAAAAAGCAAAAAATTTCAGAATTGCACCTTGCAATGCGGAGAAATTACTGTTTGTGCATTTACAATATTCATTGATTTTTGCCATTGAAAAACGTCCAGAAATGATTGAAGCTACTGACTGAATGAAAGGAGCTGGCATCTCACTCTCTTTGAATCTTCTTTATCATGCTAAGAGGAGCAGGAAAAAGCAAAAAATTTCAGAATTGCACCTTGCAATGCGGAGAAATTACTGTTTGTGCATTTACAATATTCATTGACTTTTGCCATTGAAAAACATGTTATTCATATACCAGAAATGTTTGAAGCTACTGACTGAATGAAAGGAGCTGGCATCTCACTCTCTTTGAATCTTCTTTATCATGCTAAGAGGAGCAGGAAAAAGCAAAAAATTTCAGAATTGCACCTTGCAATGCGGAGAAATTACTGTTTGTGCATTTACAATATTCATTGATTTTTGCCATTGAAAAACATCATGTTATTCATATACCAGAAATGTTTGAAGCTACTGACTGAATGAAAGGAGCAGGCATCTCACTCTCTTTGAATCTTCTTTATCATGCTAAGAGGAGCAGGAAAAAGCAAAAAATTTCAGAATTGCACCTTGCAATGCGGAGAAATTACTGTTTGTGCATTTACAATATTCATTGATTTTTGCCATTGAAAAACGTCCAGAAATGATTGAAGCTACTGACTGAATGAAAGGAGCTGGCATCTCACTCTCTTTGAATCTTCTTTATCATGCTAAGAGGAGCAGGAAAAAGCAAAAAATTTCAGAATTGCACCTTGCAATGCGGAGAAATTACTGTTTGTGCAATTACAATATTCATTGATTTTTGCCATTGAAAAACATCATGTTATTCATATACCAGAAATGTTTGAAGCTACTGACTGAATGAAAGGAGCTGGCATCTCACTCTCTTTGAATCTTCTTTATCATGCTAAGAGGAGCAGGAAAAAGCAAAAAATTTCAGAATTGCACCTTGCAATGCGGAGAAATTACTGTTTGTGCATTTACAATATTCATTGATTTTTGCCATTGAAAAACGTCCAGAAATGATTGAAGCTACTGACTGAATGAAAGGAGCTGGCATCTCACTCTCTTTGAATCTTCTTTATCATGCTAAGAGGAGCAGGAAAAAGCAAAAAATTTCAGAATTGCACCTTGCAATGCGGAGAAAATACTGTTTGTGCATTTACAATATTCATTGATTTTTGCCATTGAAAAACATGTTATTCATATACCAGAAATGTTTGAAGCTACTGACTGAATGAAAGGAGCTGGCATCTCCTCTCTTTGAATCTTCTTTATCATGCTAAGAGGAGCAGGAAAAAGCAAAAAATTTCAGAATTGCACCTTGCAATGCGGAGAAATTACTGTTTGTGCATTTACAATATTCATTGATTTTTGCCATTGAAAAACGTCCAGAAATGATTGAAGCTACTGACTGAATGAAAGGAGCTGGCATCTCACTCTCTTTGAATCTTCTTTACCATGCTAAGAGGAGCAGGAAAAAGCAAAAAATTTCAGAATTGCATCTTGCAATGCGGAGAAATTACTGTTTGTGCATTTACAATATTCATTGATTTTTGCCATTGAAAAACGTCCAGAAATGATTGAAGCTACTGACTGAATGAAAGGAGCTGGCATCTCACTCTCTTTGAATCTTGTTTATCATGCTAAGAGGAGCAGGAAAAAGCAAAAAATTTCAGAATTGCACCTTGCAATGCGGAGAAATTACTGTTTGTGCATTTACAAAATTCATTGATTTTTGCCATTGAAAAACATCATGTTATTCATATACCAGAAATGATTGAAGCTACTGACTGAATGAAAGGAGCTGGCATCTCACTCTCTTTGAATCTTCTTTATCATGCTAAGAGGAGCAGGAAAAAGCAAAAAATTTCAGAATTGCACCTTGCAATGCGGAGAAATTACTGTTTGTGCATTTACAATATTCAATGATTTTTGCCATTGAAAAACGTCCAGAAATGATTGAAGCTACTGACTGAATGAAAGGAGCTGGCATCTCACTCTCTTTGAATCTTCTTTATCATGCTAAGAGTAGCAGGAAAAAACAAAAAATTTCAGAATTGCACCTTGCAATGCGGAGAAATTACTGTTTGTGCATTTACAATATTCATTGATTTTTGCCATTGAAAAACGTCCAGAAATGATTGAAGCTACTGACTGAATGAAAGGAGCTGGCATCTCACTCTCTTTGAATCTTCTTTATCATGCTAAGAGGAGCAGGAAAAAGCAAAAAATTTCAGAATTGCACCTTGCAATGCGGAGAAATTACTGTTTGTGCATTTACAATATTCATTGATTTTTGCCATTAAAAAACGTCCAGAAATGATTGAAGCTACTGACTGAATGAAAGGAGCTGGCATCTCACTCTCTTTGAATCTTGTTTATCATGCTAAGAAGAGCAGGAAAAAGCAAAAAATTTCAGAATTGCACCTTGCAATGCGGAGAAATTACTGTTTGTGCATTTACAATATTCAATGATTTTTGCCATTGAAAAACGTCCAGAAATGATTGAAGCTACTGACTGAATGAAAGTAGCTGGCATCTCACTCTCTTTGAATCTTCTTTATCATGCTAAGAGGAGCAGGAAAAAGCAAAAAATTTCAGAATTGCACCTTGCAATGCGGAGAAATTACTGTTTGTGCATTTACAATATTCATTGATTTTTGCAATTGAAAAACGTCCAGAAATGATTGAAGCTACTGACTGAATGAAAGGAGCTGGCATCTCACTCTCTTTGAATCTTGTTTATCATGCGAAGAAGAGCAGGAAAAAGCAATAAATTTCAGAATTGCACCTTGCAATGCGGAGAAATTACTGTTT
This sequence comes from Phyllobates terribilis, assembly GCF_046119375.1. Classification (NCBI taxonomy): domain Eukaryota; kingdom Metazoa; phylum Chordata; class Amphibia; order Anura; family Dendrobatidae; genus Phyllobates; species Phyllobates terribilis. The sequence goes on from NW_027362893.1 coordinate 1,404,966, forward strand.
GTGCATTTACAATATTCATTGATTTTTGCCATTGAAAAACGTCCAGAAATGATTGAAGCTACTGACTGAATGAAAGGAGCTGGCATCTCACTCTCTTTGAATCTTCTTTATCATGCTAAGAGGAGCAGGAAAAAGCAAAAAATTTCAGAATTGCACCTTGCAATGCGGAGAAATTACTGTTTGTGCATTTACAATATTCATTGATCTTTGCCATAGAAAAACATCATGTTATTCATATACCATAAATGTTTGAAGCTACTGACTGAATGAAAGGAGCTGGCATCTCACTCTCTTTGAATCTTCTTTATCATGCTAAGAGGAGCAGGAAAATGCAAAAAATTTCAGAATTGCACCTTGCAATGCGGAGAAATTACTGTTTGTGCATTTACAATATTCATTGATTTTTGCCATTGAAAAACGTCCAGAAATGATTGAAGCTACTGACTGAATGAAAAGAGCTGGCATCTCACTCTCTTTGAATCTTCTTTATCATGCTATGAGGAGCAGGAAAAAGCAAAAAATTTCAGAATTGCACCTTGCAATGCGGAGAAATTACTGTTTGTGCATTTACAATATTCATTGATTTTTGCCATTGAAAAAGTCCAGAAATGATTGAAGCTACTGACTGAATGAAAGGAGCTGGCATCTCACTCTCTTTGAATCTTGTTTATCATGCTAAGAGGAGCAGGAAAAAGGAAAAAATTTCAGAATTGCACCTTGCAATGCGGAGAAATTACTGTTTGTGCATTTACAATATTCATTGATTTTTGCCATTGAAAAACGTCCAGAAATGATTGAAGCTACTGACTGAATGAAAGGAGCTGGCATCTCACTCTCTTTGAATCTTCTTTATCATGCTAAGAGGAGCAGGAAAAAGCAAAAAATTTCAGAATTGCACCTTGCAATGCGGAGAAATTACTGTTTGTGCATTTACAATATTCATTGACTTTTGCCATTGAAAAACATGTTATTCATATACCAGAAATGTTTGAAGCTACTGACTGAATGAAAGGAGCTGGCATCTCACTCTCTTTGAATCTTCTTTATCATGCTAAGAGGAGCAGGAAAAAGCAAAAAATTTCAGAATTGCACCTTGCAATGCGGAGAAATTACTGTTTGTGCATTTACAATATTCATTGATTTTTGCCATTGAAAAACATCATGTTATTCATATACCAGAAATGTTTGAAGCTACTGACTGAATGAAAGGAGCAGGCATCTCACTCTCTTTGAATCTTCTTTATCATGCTAAGAGGAGCAGGAAAAAGCAAAAAATTTCAGAATTGCACCTTGCAATGCGGAGAAATTACTGTTTGTGCATTTACAATATTCATTGATTTTTGCCATTGAAAAACGTCCAGAAATGATTGAAGCTACTGACTGAATGAAAGGAGCTGGCATCTCACTCTCTTTGAATCTTCTTTATCATGCTAAGAGGAGCAGGAAAAAGCAAAAAATTTCAGAATTGCACCTTGCAATGCGGAGAAATTACTGTTTGTGCATTTACAATATTCATTGATTTTTGCCATTGAAAAACATCATGTTATTCATATACCAGAAATGTTTGAAGCTACTGACTGAATGAAAGGAGCTGGCATCTCACTCTCTTTGAATCTTCTTTATCATGCTAAGAGGAGCAGGAAAAAGCAAAAAATTTCAGAATTGCACCTTGCAATGCGGAGAAATTACTGTTTGTGCATTTACAATATTCATTGATTTTTGCCATTGAAAAACGTCCAGAAATGATTGAAGCTACTGACTGAATGAAAGGAGCTGGCATCTCACTCTCTTTGAATCTTCTTTATCATGCTAAGAGGAGCAGGAAAAAGCAAAAAATTTCAGAATTGCACCTTGCAATGCGGAGAAAATACTGTTTGTGCATTTACAATATTCATTGATTTTTGCCATTGAAAAACATGTTATTCATATACCAGAAATGTTTGAAGCTACTGACTGAATGAAAGGAGCTGGCATCTCCTCTCTTTGAATCTTCTTTATCATGCTAAGAGGAGCAGGAAAAAGCAAAAAATTTCAGAATTGCACCTTGCAATGCGGAGAAATTACTGTTTGTGCATTTACAATATTCATTGATTTTTGCCATTGAAAAACGTCCAGAAATGATTGAAGCTACTGACTGAATGAAAGGAGCTGGCATCTCACTCTCTTTGAATCTTCTTTACCATGCTAAGAGGAGCAGGAAAAAGCAAAAAATTTCAGAATTGCATCTTGCAATGCGGAGAAATTACTGTTTGTGCATTTACAATATTCATTGATTTTTGCCATTGAAAAACGTCCAGAAATGATTGAAGCTACTGACTGAATGAAAGGAGCTGGCATCTCACTCTCTTTGAATCTTGTTTATCATGCTAAGAGGAGCAGGAAAAAGCAAAAAATTTCAGAATTGCACCTTGCAATGCGGAGAAATTACTGTTTGTGCATTTACAAAATTCATTGATTTTTGCCATTGAAAAACATCATGTTATTCATATACCAGAAATGATTGAAGCTACTGACTGAATGAAAGGAGCTGGCATCTCACTCTCTTTGAATCTTCTTTATCATGCTAAGAGGAGCAGGAAAAAGCAAAAAATTTCAGAATTGCACCTTGCAATGCGGAGAAATTACTGTTTGTGCATTTACAATATTCAATGATTTTTGCCATTGAAAAACGTCCAGAAATGATTGAAGCTACTGACTGAATGAAAGGAGCTGGCATCTCACTCTCTTTGAATCTTCTTTATCATGCTAAGAGTAGCAGGAAAAAACAAAAAATTTCAGAATTGCACCTTGCAATGCGGAGAAATTACTGTTTGTGCATTTACAATATTCATTGATTTTTGCCATTGAAAAACGTCCAGAAATGATTGAAGCTACTGACTGAATGAAAGGAGCTGGCATCTCACTCTCTTTGAATCTTCTTTATCATGCTAAGAGGAGCAGGAAAAAGCAAAAAATTTCAGAATTGCACCTTGCAATGCGGAGAAATTACTGTTTGTGCATTTACAATATTCATTGATTTTTGCCATTAAAAAACGTCCAGAAATGATTGAAGCTACTGACTGAATGAAAGGAGCTGGCATCTCACTCTCTTTGAATCTTGTTTATCATGCTAAGAAGAGCAGGAAAAAGCAAAAAATTTCAGAATTGCACCTTGCAATGCGGAGAAATTACTGTTTGTGCATTTACAATATTCAATGATTTTTGCCATTGAAAAACGTCCAGAAATGATTGAAGCTACTGACTGAATGAAAGTAGCTGGCATCTCACTCTCTTTGAATCTTCTTTATCATGCTAAGAGGAGCAGGAAAAAGCAAAAAATTTCAGAATTGCACCTTGCAATGCGGAGAAATTACTGTTTGTGCATTTACAATATTCATTGATTTTTGCCATTGAAAAACGTCCAGAAATGATTGAAGCTACTGACTGAATGAAAGGAGCTGGCATCTCACTCTCTTTGAATCTTGTTTATCATGCTAAGAAGAGCAGGAAAAAGCAATAAATTTCAGAATTGCACCTTGCAATGCGGAGAAATTACTGTTTGTGCATTTACAATATTCATTGATTTTTGCCATTGAAAAACGTCCAGAAATGATTGAAGCTACTGACTGAATGAAAGGAGCTGGCATCTCACTCTCTTTGAATCTTCTTTATCATGCTAAGAGGAGCAGGAAAAAGCAAAAAATTTCAGAATTGCACCTTGCAATGCGGAGAAATTACTGTTTGTGCATTTACAATATTCATTGATCTTTGCCATAGAAAAACATCATGTTATTCATATACCATAAATGTTTGAAGCTACTGACTGAATGAAAGGAGCTGGCATCTCACTCTCTTTGAATCTTCTTTATCATGCTAAGAGGAGCAGGAAAATGCAAAAAATTTCAGAATTGCACCTTGCAATGCGGAGAAATTACTGTTTGTGCATTTACAATATTCATTGATTTTTGCCATTGAAAAACGTCCAGAAATGATTGAAGCTACTGACTGAATGAAAGGAGCTGGCATCTCACTCTCTTTGAATCTTCTTTATCATGCTAAGAGGAGCAGGAAAAAGCAAAAAATTTCAGAATTGCACCTTGCAATGCGGAGAAATTACTGTTTGTGCATTTACAATATTCATTGATTTTTGCCATTGAAAAAGTCCAGAAATGATTGAAGCTACTGACTGAATGAAAGGAGCTGGCATCTCACTCTCTTTGAATCTTGTTTATCATGCTAAGAGGAGCAGGAAAAAGGAAAAAATTTCAGAATTGCACCTTGCAATGCGGAGAAATTACTGTTTGTGCATTTACAATATTCATTGATTTTTGCCATTGAAAAACGTCCAGAAATGATTGAAGCTACTGACTGAATGAAAGGAGCTGGCATCTCACTCTCTTTGAATCTTCTTTATCATGCTAAGAGGAGCAGGAAAAAGCAAAAAATTTCAGAATTGCACCTTGCAATGCGGAGAAATTACTGTTTGTGCATTTACAATATTCATTGATTTTTGCCATTGAAAAACGTCCAGAAATGATTGAAGCTACTGACTGAATGAAAGGAGCTGGCATCTCACTCTCTTTGAATCTTGTTTATCATGCTAAGAGGAGCAGGAAAAAGCAAAAAATTTCAGAATTGCACCTTGCAATGCGGAGAAATTACTGTTTGTGCATTTACACAATTCATTGATTTTTGCCATTGAAAAACGTCCAGAAATGATTGAAGCTACTGACTGAATGAAAGGAGCTGGCATCTCACTCTCTTTGAATCTTCTTTATCATGCTAAGAGGAGCAGGAAAAAGCAAAAAATTTCAGAATTGCACCTTGCAATGCGGAGAAATTACTGTTTGTGCATTTACAATATTCATTGATTTTTGCAATTGAAAAACATCATGTTATTCATATACCAGAAATGATTGAAGCTACTGACTGAATGAAAGGAGCTGGCATCTCACTCTCTTTGAATCTTCTTTATCATGCTAAGAGGAGCAGGAAAAAGCAAAAAATTTCAGAATTGCACCTTGCAATGCGGAGAAATTACTGTTTGTGCATTTACAATATTCATTGATTTTTACCATTGAAAAATGTCCAGAAATGATTGAAGCTACTGACTGAATGAAAGGAGCTGGCATCTCACTCTCTTTGAATCTTCTTTATCATGCTAAGAGGAGCAGGAAAAAGCAAAAAATTTCAGAATTGCACCTTGCAATGCGGAGAAATTACTGTTTGTGCATTTACAATATTCATTGATTTTTGCCATTGAAAAACGTCCAGAAATGATTGAAGCTACTGACTGAATGAAAGGAGCTGGCATCTCACTCTCTTTGAATCTTCTTTATCATGCTAAGAGGAGCAGGAAAAAGCAAACAATTTCAGAATTGCACCTTGCAATGCGAAGAAATTACTGTATGTGCATTTACAATATTCATTGATTTTTGCCATTGAAAAACGTCCAGAAATAATTGAAGCTACTGACTGAATGAAAGGAGCTGGCATCTCACTCTCTTTGAATCTTCTTTATCATGCTAAGAGGAGCAGGAAAAAGCAAAAAATTTCAGAATTGCACCTTGCAATGCGGAGAAATTACTGTTTGTGCATTTACAATATTCATTGATTTTTGCCATTGAAAAACGTCCAGAAATGATTGAAGCTACTGACTGAATGAAAGGAGCTGGCATCTCACTCTCTTTGAATCTTGTTTATCATGCTAAGAGGAGCAGGAAAAAGCAAAAAATTTCAGAATTGCACCTTGCAATGCGGAGAAATTACTGTTTGTGCATTTACACAATTCATTGATTTTTGCCATTGAAAAACGTCCAGAAATGATTGAAGCTACTGACTGAATGAAAGGAGCTGGCATCTCACTCTCTTTGAATCTTCTTTATCATGCTAAGAGGAGCGGGAAAAAGCAAAAAATTTCAGAATTGCACCTTGCAATGCGGAGAAATTACTGTTTGTGCATTTACAATATTCATTGATTTTTGCCATTGAAAAACATCATGTTATTCATATACCAGAAATGATTGAAGCTACTGACTGAATGAAAGGAGCTGGCATCTCACTCTCTTTGAATCTTCTTTATCATGCTAAGAGGAGCAGGAAAAAGCAAAAAATTTCAGAATTGCACCTTGCAATGCGGAGAAATTACTGTTTGTGCATTTACAATATTCATTGATTTTTACCATTGAAAAACGTCCAGAAATGATTGAAGCTACTGACTGAATGAAAGGAGCTGGCATCTCACTCTCTTTGAATCTTCTTTATCATGCTAAGAGGAGCAGGAAAAAGCAAAAAATTTCAGAATTGCACCTTGCAATGCGGAGAAATTACTGTTTGTGCATTTACAATATCCATTGATTTTTGCCATTGAAAAACGTCCAGAAATGATTGAAGCTACTGACTGAATGAAAGGAGCTGGCATCTCACTCTCTTTGAATCTTCTTTATCATGCTAAGAGGAGCAGGAAAAAGCAAAAAATTTCAGAATTGCACCTTGCAATGCGAAGAAATTACTGTATGTGCATTTACAATATTCATTGATTTTTGCCATTGAAAAACGTCCAGAAATGATTGAAGCTACTGACTGAATGAAAGGAGCTGGCATCTCACTCTCTTTGAATCTTCTTTATCATGCTAAGAGGAGCAGGAAAAAGCAAAAAATTTCAGAATTGCACCTTGCAATGCGGAGAAATTACTGTTTGTGCATTTACAATATTCATTGATTTTTGCCATTGAAAAACATCATGTTATTCATATACCAGAAATGTTTGAAGCTACTGACTGAATGAAAGGAGCTGGCATCTCACTCTCTTTGAATCTTGTTTATCATGCTAAGAGGAGCAGGAAAAAGCAAAAAATTTCAGAATTGCACCTTGCAATGCGGAGAAATTACTGTTTGTGCATTTACACAATTCATTGATTTTTGCCATTGAAAAACGTCCAGAAATGATTGAAGCTACTGACTGAATGAAAGGAGCTGGCATCTCACTCTCTTTGAATCTTCTTTATCATGCTAAGAGGAGCGGGAAAAAGCAAAAAATTTCAGAATTGCACCTTGCAATGCGGAGAAATTACTGTTTGTGCATTTACAATATTCATTGATTTTTGCCATTGAAAAACATCATGTTATTCATATACCAGAAATGATTGAAGCTACTGACTGAATGAAAGGAGCTGGCATCTCACTCTCTTTGAATCTTCTTTATCATGCTAAGAGGAGCAGGAAAAAGCAAAAAATTTCAGAATTGCACCTTGCAATGCGGAGAAATTACTGTTTGTGCATTTACAATATTCATTGATTTTTACCATTGAAAAACGTCCAGAAATGATTGAAGCTACTGACTGAATGAAAGGAGCTGGCATCTCATTCTCTTTGAATCTTCTTTATCATGCTAAGAGGAGCAGGAAAAAGCAAAAAATTTCAGAATTGCACCTTGCAATGCGGAGAAATTACTGTTTGTGCATTTACAATATTCATTGATTTTTGCCATTGAAAAACGTCCAGAAATGATTGAAGCTACTGACTGAATGAAAGGAGCTGGCATCTCACTCTCTTTGAATCTTCTTTATCATGCTAAGAGGAGCAGGAAAAAGCAAAAAATTTCAGAATTGCACCTTGCAATGCGAAGAAATTACTGTATGTGCATTTACAATATTCATTGATTTTTGCCATTGAAAAACGTCCAGAAATGATTGAAGCTACTGACTGAATGAAAGGAGCTGGCATCTCACTCTCTTTGAATCTTCTTTATCATGCTAAGAGGAGCAGGAAAAAGCAAAAAATTTCAGAATTGCACCTTGCAATGCGGAGAAATTACTGTTTGTGCATTTACAATATTCATTGATTTTTGCCATTGAAAAACATCATGTTATTCATATACCAGAAATGTTTGAAGCTACTGACTGAATGAAAGGAGCTGGCATCTCACTCTCTTTGAATCTTCTTTATCATGCTAAGAGGAGCAGGAAAAAGCAAAAAATTTCAGAATTGCACCTTGCAATGCGGAGAAATTACTGTTTGTGCATTTACAATATTAATTGATTTTTGCCATTGAAAAACATCATGTTATTCATATACCAGAAATGTTTGAAGCTACTGACTGAATGAAAGGAGCTGGCATCTCACTCTCTTTGAATAATCTTTATCATGCTAAGAGGAGCAGGAAAAAGCAAAAAATTTCAGAATTGCACCTTGCAATGCGGAGAAATTACTGTTTGTGCATTTACAATATTCATTGATTTTTGCCATTGAAAAACGTCCAGAAATGATTGAAGCTACTGACTGAATGAAAGGAGCTGGCATCTAAATCTCTTTGAATCTTCTTTATCATGCTAAGAGGAGCAGGAAAAAGCAAAAAATTTCAGAATTGCACCTTGCAATGCGGAGAAATTACTGTTTGTGCATTTACAATATTCATTGATTTTTGCCATTGAAAAACATCATGTTATTCATATACCAGAAATGATTGAAGCTACTGACTGAATGAAAGGAGCTGGCATCTCACTCTCTTTGAATCTTCTTTATCATGCTAAGAGGAGCAGGAAAAAGCAAAAAAATTCAGAATTGCACCTTGCAATGCGGAGAAATTACTGTTTGTGCATTTACAATATTCATTGATTTTTGCCATTGAAAAACGTCCAGAAATGATTGAAGCTACTGACTGAATGAAAGGAGCTGGCATCTCACTCTCTTTGAATCTTCTTTATCATGCTAAGAGGAGCAGGAAAAAGCAAAAAATTTCAGAATTGCACCTTGCAATGCGGAGAAATTACTGTTTGTGCATTTACAATATTCATTGATTTTTGCCATTGAAAAACATCATGTTATTCATATACCAGAAATGTTTGAAGCTACTGACTGAATGAAAGGAGCTGGCATCTCACTCTCTTTGAATATTCTTTATCATGCTAAGAGGAGCAGGAAAAAGCAAAAAAATTCAGAATTGCACCTTGCAATGCGGAGAAATTACTGTTTGTGCATTTACAATATTCATTGATTTTTGCCATTGAAAAACATCATGTTATTCATACACCAGAAATGATTGAAGCTACGGACTGAATAAAAGGAGCTGGCATCTCACTCTCTTTGAATCTTCTTTATCATGCTAAGAGGAGCAGGAAAACGCAAAAAATTTCAGAATTGCACCTTGCAATGCGGAGAAATTACTGTTTGTGCATTTACAATATTCATTGATTTTTGCCATTGAAAAACATCATGTTATTCATATACCAGAAATGATTGAAGCTACTGACTGAATGAAAGGAGCTGGCATCTCACTCTCTTTGAATATTCTTTATCATGCTAAGAGGAGCAGGATAAAGCAAAAAATTTCAGAATTGCACCTTGCAATGCGGAGAAATTACTGTTTGTGCATTTACAATATTCATTGATTTTTGCCATTGAAAAACGTCCAGAAATGATTGAAGCTACTGACTGAATGAAAGGAGCTGGCATCTCACTCTCTTTGAATATTCTATATCATGCTAAGAGGAGCAGGAAAAAGCAAAAAATTTCAGAATTGCACCTTGCAATGCGGAGAAATTACTGTTTGTGCATTTACAATATTCATTGATTTTTGCCATTGAAAAACATCATGTTATTCATATACCAGAAATGTTTGAAGCTACTGACTGAATGAAAGGAGCTGGCATCTCACTCTCTTTGAATCTTCTTTATCATGCTAAGAGGAGCAGGAAAAAGCAAAAAATTTCAGAATTGCACCTTGCAATGCGGAGAAATTACTATTTGTGCATTTACAATATTCATTGATTTTTGCCATTGAATAACGTCCAGAAATGATTGAAGCTACTGACTGAATGAAAGGAGCTGGCATCTCACTCTCTTTGAATCTTCTTTATCATGCTAAGAGGAGCAGGAAAAAGCAAAAAATTTCAGAATTGCACCTTGCAATGCGGAGAAATTACTGTTTGTGCATTTACAATATTCATTGATTTTTGCCATTGAAAAACGTCCAGAAATGATTGAAGCTACTGACTGAATGAAAGGAGCTGGCATCTCACTCTCTTTGAATCTTGTTTATCATGCTAAGAGGAGCAGGAAAAAGCAAAAAATTTCAGAATTGCACCTTGCAATGCGGAGAAATTACTGTTTGTGCATTTACAATATTCATTGATTTTTGCCATTGAAAAACGTCCAGAAATGATTGAAGCTACTGACTGAATGAAAGGAGCTGGCATCTCACTCTCTTTGAATCTTCTTTATCATGCTAAGAGGAGCAGGAAAAAGCAAAAAATTTCAGAATTGCACCTTGCAATGCGGAGAAATTACTGTTTGTGCATTTACAATATTCATTGACTTTTGCCATTGAAAAACATGTTATTCATATACCAGAAATGTTTGAAGCTACTGACTGAATGAAAGGAGCAGGCATCTCACTCTCTTTGAATCTTCTTTATCATGCTAAGAGGAGCAGGAAAAAGCAAAAAATTTCAGAATTGCACCTTGCAATGCGGAGAAATTACTGTTTGTGCATTTACAATATTCATTGATTTTGGCCATTGAAAAACGTCCAGAAATGATTGAAGCTACTGACTGAATGAAAGGAGCTGGCATCTCACTCTCTTTGAATCTTCTTTATCATGCTAAGAGGAGCAGGAAAAAGCAAAAAATTTCAGAATTGCACCTTGCAATGCGGAGAAATTACTGTTTGTGCATTTACAATATTCATTGATTTTTGCCATTGAAAAACATCATGTTATTCATATACCAGAAATGTTTGAAGCTACTGACTGAATGAAAGGAGCTGGCATCTCACTCTCTTTGAATCTTCTTTATCATGCTAAGAGGAGCAGGAAAAAGCAAAAAATTTCAGAATTGCACCTTGCAATGCGGAGAAATTACTGTTTGTGCATTTACAATATTCATTGATTTTTGCCATTGAAAAACATGTTATTCATATACCAGAAATGTTTGAAGCTACTGACTGAATGAAAGGAGCTGGCATCTCACTCTCTTTGAATCTTCTTTATCATGCTAAGAGGAGCAGGAAAAAGCAAAAAATTTCAGAATTGCACCTTGCAATGCGGAGAAATTACTGTTTGTGCATTTACAATATTCATTGATTTTTGCCATTGAAAAACGTCCAGAAATGATTGAAGCTACTGACTGAATGAAAGGAGCTGGCATCTCACTCTCTTTGAATCTTCTTTACCATGCTAAGAGGAGCAGGAAAAAGCAAAAAATTTCAGAATTGCATCTTGCAATGCGGAGAAATTACTGTTTGTGCATTTACAATATTCATTGATTTTTGCCATTGAAAAACGTCCAGAAATGATTGAAGCTACTGACTGAATGAAAGGAGCTGGCATCTCACTCTCTTTGAATCTTCTTTATCATGCTAAGAGGAGCAGGAAAAAGCAAAAAATTTCAGAATTGCACCTTGCAATGCGGAGAAATTACTGTTTGTGCATTTACAATATTCATTGATTTTTGCCATTGAAAAACGTCCAGAAATGATTGAAGCTACTGACTGAATGAAAGGAGCTGGCATCTCACTCTCTTTGAATCTTGTTTATCATGCTAAGAGGAGCAGGAAAAAGCAAAAAATTTCAGAATTGCACCTTGCAATGCGGAGAAATTACTGTTTGTGCATTTACAAAATTCATTGATTTTTGCCATTGAAAAACATCATGTTATTCATATACCAGAAATGATTGAAGCTACTGACTGAATGAAAGGAGCTGGCATCTCACTCTCTTTGAATCTTCTTTATCATGCTAAGAGGAGCAGGAAAAAGCAAAAAATTTCAGAATTGCACCTTGCAATGCGGAGAAATTACTGTTTGTGCATTTACAATATTCAATGATTTTTGCCATTGAAAAACGTCCAGAAATGATTGAAGCTACTGACTGAATGAAAGGAGCTGGCATCTCACTCTCTTTGAATCTTCTTTATCATGCTAAGAGTAGCAGGAAAAAACAAAAAATTTCAGAATTGCACCTTGCAATGCGGAGAAATTACTGTTTGTGCATTTACAATATTCATTGATTTTTGCCATTGAAAAACGTCCAGAAATGATTGAAGCTACTGACTGAATGAAAGGAGCTGGCATCTCACTCTCTTTGAATCTTGTTTATCATGCTAAGAGGAGCAGGAAAAAGCAAAAAATTTCAGAATTGCACCTTGCAATGCGGAGAAATTACTGTTTGTGCATTTACAATATTCATTGATTTTTGCCATTGAAAAACGTCCAGAAATGATTGAAGCTACTGACTGAATGAAAGGAGCTGGCATCTCACTCTCTTTGAATCTTCTTTATCATGCTAAGAGGAGCAGGAAAAAGCAAAAAATTTCAGAATTGCACCTTGCAATGCGGAGAAATTACTGTTTGTGCATTTACAATATTCATTGATTTTTGCCATTAAAAACGTCCAGAAATGATTGAAGCTACTGACTGAAGGAAAGGAGCTGGCATCTCACTCTCTTTGAATCTTGTTTATCATGCTAAGAGGAGCAGGAAAAAGCAAAAAATTTCAGAATTGCACCTTGCAATGCGGAGAAATTACTGTTTGTGCATTTACAATATTCAATGATTTTTGCCATTGAAAAACGTCCAGAAATGATTGAAGCTACTGACTGAATGAAAGGAGCTGGCATCTCACTCTCTTTGAATCTTCTTTATCATGCTAAGAGGAGCAGGAAAAAGCAAAAAATTTCAGAATTGCACCTTGCAATGCGGAGAAATTACTGTTTGTGCATTTACAATATTCATTGATTTTTGCCATTGAAAAACGTCCAGAAATGATTGAAGCTACTGACTGAATGAAAGGAGCTGGCATCTCACTCTCTTTGAATCTTCTTTATCATGCTAAGAGGAGCAGGAAAAAGCAAAAAATTTCAGAATTGCACCTTGCAATGCGGAGAAATTACTGTTTGTGCATTTACAATATTCATTGATTTTTGCCATTGAAAAACGTCCAGAAATGATTGAAGCTACTGACTGAATGAAAGGAGCTGGCATCTCACTCTCTTTGAATCTTGTTTATCATGCTAAGAGGAGCAGGAAAAAGCAAAAAATTTCAGAATTGCACCTTGCAATGCGGAGAAATTACTGTTTGTGCATTTACAAAATTCATTGATTTTTGCCATTGAAAAACATCATGTTATTCATATACCAGAAATGATTGAAGCTACTGACTGAATGAAAGGAGCTGGCATCTCACTCTCTTTGAATCTTCTTTATCATGCTAAGAGGAGCAGGAAAAAGCAAAAAATTTCAGAATTGCACCTTGCAATGCGGAGAAATTACTGTTTGTGCATTTACAATATTCAATGATTTTTGCCATTGAAAAACGTCCAGAAATGATTGAAGCTACTGACTGAATGAAAGGAGCTGGCATCTCACTCTCTTTGAATCTTCTTTATCATGCTAAGAGTAGCAGGAAAAAACAAAAAATTTCAGAATTGCACCTTGCAATGCGGAGAAATTACTGTTTGTGCATTTACAATATTCATTGATTTTTGCCATTGAAAAACGTCCAGAAATGATTGAAGCTACTGACTGAATGAAAGGAGCTGGCATCTCACTCTCTTTGAATCTTGTTTATCATGCTAAGAGGAGCAGGAAAAAGCAAAAAATTTCAGAATTGCACCTTGCAATGCGGAGAAATTACTGTTTGTGCATTTACAATATTCATTGATTTTTGCCATTGAAAAACGTCCAGAAATGATTGAAGCTACTGACTGAATGAAAGGAGCTGGCATCTCACTCTCTTTGAATCTTCTTTATCATGCTAAGAGGAGCAGGAAAAAGCAAAAAATTTCAGAATTGCACCTTGCAATGCGGAGAAATTACTGTTTGTGCATTTACAATATTCATTGATTTTTGCCATTAAAAAACGTCCAGAAATGATTGAAGCTACTGACTGAATGAAAGGAGCTGGCATCTCACTCTCTTTGAATCTTGTTTATCATGCTAAGAGGAGCAGGAAAAAGCAAAAAATTTCAGAATTGCACCTTGCAATGCGGAGAAATTACTGTTTGTGCATTTACAATATTCAATGATTTTTGCCATTGAAAAACGTCCAGAAATGATTGAAGCTACTGACTGAATGAAAGGAGCTGGCATCTCACTCTCTTTGAATCTTCTTTATCATGCTAAGAGGAGCAGGAAAAAGCAAAAAATTTCAGAATTGCACCTTGCAATGCGGAGAAATTACTGTTTGTGCATTTACAATATTCATTGATTTTTGCCATTGAAAAACGTCCAGAAATGATTGAAGCTACTGACTGAATGAAAGGAGCTGGCATCTCACTCTCTTTGAATCTTGTTTATCATGCTAAGAGGAGCAGGAGAAAGCAAAAAATTTCAGAATTGCACCTTGCAATGCGGAGAAATTACTGTTTGTGCATTTACAATATTCATTGATTTTTGCCATTGAAAAACGTCCAGAAATGATTGAAGCTACTGACTGATTGAAAGGAGCTGGCATCTCACTCTCTTTGAATCTTCTTTATCATGCTAAGAGGAGCAGGAAAAAGCAAAAAATTTCAGAATTGCACCTTGCAATGCGGAGAAATTACTGTTTGTGCATTTACAATATTCATTGATTTTTGCCATAGAAAAACATCATGTTATTCATATACCAGAAATGTTTGAAGCTACTGACTGAATGAAAGGAGCTGGCATCTCACTCTCTTTGAATCTTCTTTATCATGCTAAGAGGAGCAGGAAAATGCAAAAAATTTCAGAATTGCACCTTGCAATGCGGAGAAATTACTGTTTGTGCATTTACAATATTCATTGATTTTTGCCATTGAAAAACGTCCAGAAATGATTGAAGCTACTGACTGAATGAAAGGAGCTGGCATCTCACTCTCTTTGAATCTTCTTTACCATGCTAAGAGGAGCAGGAAAAAGCAAAAAATTTCAGAATTGCATCTTGCAATGCGGAGAAATTACTGTTTGTGCATTTACAATATTCATTGATTTTTGCCATTGAAAAACGTCCAGAAATGATTGAAGCTACTGACTGAATGAAAGGAGCTGGCATCTCACTCTCTTTGAATCTTCTTTATCATGCTAAGAGGAGCAGGAAAAAGCAAAAAATTTCAGAATTGCACCTTGCAATGCGGAGAAATTACTGTTTGTGCATTTACAATATTCATTGATTTTTGCCATTGAAAAACGTCCAGAAATGATTGAAGCTACTGACTGAATGAAAGGAGCTGGCATCTCACTCTCTTTGAATCTTGTTTATCATGCTAAGAGGAGCAGGAAAAAGCAAAAAATTTCAGAATTGCACCTTGCAATGCGGAGAAATTACTGTTTGTGCATTTACAAAATTCATTGATTTTTGCCATTGAAAAACATCATGTTATTCATATACCAGAAATGATTGAAGCTACTGACTGAATGAAAGGAGCTGGCATCTCACTCTCTTTGAATCTTCTTTATCATGCTAAGAGGAGCAGGAAAAAGCAAAAAATTTCAGAATTGCACCTTGCAATGCGGAGAAATTACTGTTTGTGCATTTACAATATTCAATGATTTTTGCCATTGAAAAACGTCCAGAAATGATTGAAGCTACTGACTGAATGAAAGGAGCTGGCATCTCACTCTCTTTGAATCTTCTTTATCATGCTAAGAGTAGCAGGAAAAAACAAAAAATTTCAGAATTGCACCTTGCAATGCGGAGAAATTACTGTTTGTGCATTTACAATATTCATTGATTTTTGCCATTGAAAAACGTCCAGAAATGATTGAAGCTACTGACTGAATGAAAGGAGCTGGCATCTCACTCTCTTTGAATCTTGTTTATCATGCTAAGAGGAGCAGGAAAAAGCAAAAAATTTCAGAATTGCACCTTGCAATGCGGAGAAATTACTGTTTGTGCATTTACAATATTCATTGATTTTTGCCATTGAAAAACGTCCAGAAATGATTGAAGCTACTGACTGAATGAAAGGAGCTGGCATCTCACTCTCTTTGAATCTTCTTTATCATGCTAAGAGGAGCAGGAAAAAGCAAAAAATTTCAGAATTGCACCTTGCAATGCGGAGAAATTACTGTTTGTGCATTTACAATATTCATTGATTTTTGCCATTAAAAAACGTCCAGAAATGATTGAAGCTACTGACTGAAGGAAAGGAGCTGGCATCTCACTCTCTTTGAATCTTGTTTATCATGCTAAGAGGAGCAGGAAAAAGCAAAAAATTTCAGAATTGCACCTTGCAATGCGGAGAAATTACTGTTTGTGCATTTACAATATTCAATGATTTTTGCCATTGAAAAACGTCCAGAAATGATTGAAGCTACTGACTGAATGAAAGGAGCTGGCATCTCACTCTCTTTGAATCTTCTTTATCATGCTAAGAGGAGCAGGAAAAAGCAAAAAATTTCAGAATTGCACCTTGCAATGCGGAGAAATTACTGTTTGTGCATTTACAATATTCATTGATTTTTGCCATTGAAAAACGTCCAGAAATGATTGAAGCTACTGACTGAATGAAAGGAGCTGGCATCTCACTCTCTTTGAATCTTCTTTATCATGCTAAGAGGAGCAGGAAAAAGCAAAAAATTTCAGAATTGCACCTTGCAATGCGGAGAAATTACTGTTTGTGCATTTACAATATTCATTGATTTTTGCCATTGAAAAACGTCCAGAAATGATTGAAGCTACTGACTGAATGAAAGGAGCTGGCATCTCACTCTCTTTGAATCTTGTTTATCATGCTAAGAGGAGCAGGAAAAAGCAAAAAATTTCAGAATTGCACCTTGCAATGCGGAGAAATTACTGTTTGTGCATTTACAAAATTCATTGATTTTTGCCATTGAAAAACATCATGTTATTCATATACCAGAAATGATTGAAGCTACTGACTGAATGAAAGGAGCTGGCATCTCACTCTCTTTGAATCTTCTTTATCATGCTAAGAGGAGCAGGAAAAAGCAAAAAATTTCAGAATTGCACCTTGCAATGCGGAGAAATTACTGTTTGTGCATTTACAATATTCAATGATTTTTGCCATTGAAAAACGTCCAGAAATGATTGAAGCTACTGACTGAATGAAAGGAGCTGGCATCTCACTCTCTTTGAATCTTCTTTATCATGCTAAGAGTAGCAGGAAAAAACAAAAAATTTCAGAATTGCACCTTGCAATGCGGAGAAATTACTGTTTGTGCATTTACAATATTCATTGATTTTTGCCATTGAAAAACGTCCAGAAATGATTGAAGCTACTGACTGAATGAAAGGAGCTGGCATCTCACTCTCTTTGAATCTTGTTTATCATGCTAAGAGGAGCAGGAAAAAGCAAAAAATTTCAGAATTGCACCTTGCAATGCGGAGAAATTACTGTTTGTGCATTTACAATATTCATTGATTTTTGCCATTGAAAAACGTCCAGAAATGATTGAAGCTACTGACTGAATGAAAGGAGCTGGCATCTCACTCTCTTTGAATCTTCTTTATCATGCTAAGAGGAGCAGGAAAAAGCAAAAAATTTCAGAATTGCACCTTGCAATGCGGAGAAATTACTGTTTGTGCATTTACAATATTCATTGATTTTTGCCATTAAAAAACGTCCAGAAATGATTGAAGCTACTGACTGAATGAAAGGAGCTGGCATCTCACTCTCTTTGAATCTTGTTTATCATGCTAAGAGGAGCAGGAAAAAGCAAAAAATTTCAGAATTGCACCTTGCAATGCGGAGAAATTACTGTTTGTGCATTTACAATATTCAATGATTTTTGCCATTGAAAAACGTCCAGAAATGATTGAAGCTACTGACTGAATGAAAGGAGCTGGCATCTCACTCTCTTTGAATCTTCTTTATCATGCTAAGAGGAGCAGGAAAAAGCAAAAAATTTCAGAATTGCACCTTGCAATGCGGAGAAATTACTGTTTGTGCATTTACAATATTCATTGATTTTTGCCATTGAAAAACGTCCAGAAATGATTGAAGCTACTGACTGAATGAAAGGAGCTGGCATCTCACTCTCTTTGAATCTTGTTTATCATGCTAAGAGGAGCAGGAGAAAGCAAAAAATTTCAGAATTGCACCTTGCAATGCGGAGAAATTACTGTTTGTGCATTTACAATATTCATTGATTTTTGCCATTGAAAAACGTCCAGAAATGATTGAAGCTACTGACTGATTGAAAGGAGCTGGCATCTCACTCTCTTTGAATCTTCTTTATCATGCTAAGAGGAGCAGGAAAAAGCAAAAAATTTCAGAATTGCACCTTGCAATGCGGAGAAATTACTGTTTGTGCATTTACAATATTCATTGATTTTTGCCATAGAAAAACATCATGTTATTCATATACCAGAAATGTTTGAAGCTACTGACTGAATGAAAGGAGCTGGCATCTCACTCTCTTTGAATCTTCTTTATCATGCTAAGAGGAGCAGGAAAATGCAAAAAATTTCAGAATTGCACCTTGCAATGCGGAGAAATTACTGTTTGTGCATTTACAATATTCATTGATTTTTGCCATTGAAAAACGTCCAGAAATGATTGAAGCTACTGACTGAATGAAAGAAGCTGGCATCTCACTCTCTTTGAATCTTCTTTATCATGCTAAGAGGAGCAGGAAAAAGCAAAAAATTTCAGAATTGCACCTTGCAATGCGGAGAAATTACTGTTTGTGCATTTACAATATTCATTGATTTTTGCCATTGAAAAACGTCCAGAAATGATTGAAGCTACTGACTGAATGAAAGGAGCTGGCATCTCACTCTCTTTGAATCTTCTTTATCATGCTAAGAGGAGCAGGAAAAAGCAAAAAATTTCAGAATTGCACCTTGCAATGCGGAGAAATTACTGTTTGTGCATTTACAATATTCATTGATTTTTGCCATTGAAAAACGTCCAGAAATGATTGAAGCTACTGACTGAATGAAAGGAGCTGGCATCTCACTCTCTTTGAATCTTGTTTATCATGCTAAGAGGAGCAGGAAAAAGCAAAAAATTTCAGAATTGCACCTTGCAATGCGGAGAAATTACTGTTTGTGCATTTACAAAATTCATTGATTTTTGCCATTGAAAAACATCATGTTATTCATATACCAGAAATGATTGAAGCTACTGACTGAATGAAAGGAGCTGGCATCTCACTCTCTTTGAATCTTCTTTATCATGCTAAGAGGAGCAGGAAAAAGCAAAAAATTTCAGAATTGCACCTTGCAATGCGGAGAAATTACTGTTTGTGCATTTACAATATTCAATGATTTTTGCCATTGAAAAACGTCCAGAAATGATTGAAGCTACTGACTGAATGAAAGGAGCTGGCATCTCACTCTCTTTGAATCTTCTTTATCATGCTAAGAGTAGCAGGAAAAAACAAAAAATTTCAGAATTGCACCTTGCAATGCGGAGAAATTACTGTTTGTGCATTTACAATATTCATTGATTTTTGCCATTGAAAAACGTCCAGAAATGATTGAAGCTACTGACTGAATGAAAGGAGCTGGCATCTCACTCTCTTTGAATCTTGTTTATCATGCTAAGAGGAGCAGGAAAAAGCAAAAAATTTCAGAATTGCACCTTGCAATGCGGAGAAATTACTGTTTGTGCATTTACAATATTCATTGATTTTTGCCATTGAAAAACGTCCAGAAATGATTGAAGCTACTGACTGAATGAAAGGAGCTGGCATCTCACTCTCTTTGAATCTTCTTTATCATGCTAAGAGGAGCAGGAAAAAGCAAAAAATTTCAGAATTGCACCTTGCAATGCGGAGAAATTACTGTTTGTGCATTTACAATATTCAATGATTTTTGCCATTGAAAAACGTCCAGAAATGATTGAAGCTACTGACTGAATGAAAGGAGCTGGCATCTCACTCTCTTTGAATCTTCTTTATCATGCTAAGAGGAGCAGGAAAAAGCAAAAAATTTCAGAATTGCACCTTGCAATGAGGAGAAATTACTGTTTGTGCATTTACAATATTCATTGATTTTTGCAATTGAAAAACGTCCAGAAATGATTGAAGCTACTGACTGAATGAAAGGAGCTGGCATCTCACTCTCTTTGAATCTTGTTTATCATGCTAAGAGGAGCAGGAGAAAGCAAAAAATTTCAGAATTGCACCTTGCAATGCGGAGAAATTACTGTTTGTGCATTTACAATATTCATTGATTTTTGCCATTGAAAAACGTCCAGAAATGATTGAAGCTACTGACTGATTGAAAGGAGCTGGCATCTCACTCTCTTTGAATCTTCTTTATCATGCTAAGAGGAGCAGGAAAAAGCAAAAAATTTCAGAATTGCACCTTGCAATGCGGAGAAATTACTGTTTGTGCATTTACAATATTCATTGATTTTTGCCATAGAAAAACATCATGTTATTCATATACCGGAAATGTTTGAAGCTACTGACTGAATGAAAGTAGCTGGCATCTCACTCTCTTTGAATCTTCTTTATCATGCTAAGAGGAGCAGGAAAATGCAAAAAATTTCAGAATTGCACCTTGCAATGCGGAGAAATTACTGTTTGTGCATTTACAATATTCATTGATTTTTGCCATTGAAAAACGTCCAGAAATGATTGAAGCTACTGACTGAATGAAAGGAGCTGGCATCTCACTCTCTTTGAATCTTCTTTATCATGCTAAGAGGAGCAGGAAAAAGCAAAAAATTTCAGAATTGCACCTTGCAATGCGGAGAAATTACTGTTTGTGCATTTACAATATTCATTGATTTTTGCCATTGAAAAAGTCCAGAAATGATTGAAGCTACTGACTGAATGAAAGGAGCTGGCATCTCACTCTCTTTGAATCTTGTTTATCATGCTAAGAGGAGCAGGAAAAAGGAAAAAATTTCAGAATTGCACCTTGCAATGCGGAGAAATTACTGTTTGTGCATTTACAATATTCATTGATTTTTGCCATTGAAAAACGTCCAGAAATGATTGAAGCTACTGACTGAATGAAAGGAGCTGGCATCTCACTCTCTTTGAATCTTGTTTATCATGCTAAGAGGAGCAGGAAAAAGCAAAAAATTTCAGAATTGCACCTTGCAATGCGGAGAAATTACTGTTTGTGCATTTACAATATTCATTGATTTTTGCCATTGAAAAACGTCCAGAAATGATTGAAGCTACTGACTGAATGAAAGGAGCTGGCATCTCACTCTCTTTGAATCTTGTTTATCATGCTAAGAGGAGCAGGAAAAAGCAAAAAATTTCAGAATTGCACCTTGCAATGCGGAGAAATTACTGTTTGTGCATTTACAATATTCATTGATTTTTGCCATTGAAAAACGTCCAGAAATGATTGAAGCTACTGACTGAATGAAAGGAGCTGGCATCTCACTCTCTTTGAATCTTCTTTATCATGCTAAGAGGAGCAGGAAAAAGCAAAAAATTTCAGAATTGCACCTTGCAATGCGGAGAAATTACTGTTTGTGCATTTACAATATTCAATGATTTTTGCCATTGAAAAACGTCCAGAAATGATTGAAGCTACTGACTGAATGAAAGGAGCTGGCATCTCACTCTCTTTGAATCTTCTTTATCATGCTAAGAGGAGCAGGAAAAAGCAAAAAATTTCAGAATTGCACCTTGCAATGAGGAGAAATTACTGTTTGTGCATTTACAATATTCATTGATTTTTGCAATTGAAAAACGTCCAGAAATGATTGAAGCTACTGACTGAATGAAAGGAGCTGGCATCTCACTCTCTTTGAATCTTGTTTATCATGCTAAGAGGAGCAGGAGAAAGCAAAAAATTTCAGAATTGCACCTTGCAATGCGGAGAAATTACTGTTTGTGCATTTACAATATTCATTGATTTTTGCCATTGAAAAACGTCCAGAAATGATTGAAGCTACTGACTGATTGAAAGGAGCTGGCATCTCACTCTCTTTGAATCTTCTTTATCATGCTAAGAGGAGCAGGAAAAAGCAAAAAATTTCAGAATTGCACCTTGCAATGCGGAGAAATTACTGTTTGTGCATTTACAATATTCATTGATTTTTGCCATAGAAAAACATCATGTTATTCATATACCGGAAATGTTTGAAGCTACTGACTGAATGAAAGGAGCTGGCATCTCACTCTCTTTGAATCTTCTTTATCATGCTAAGAGGAGCAGGAAAATGCAAAAAATTTCAGAATTGCACCTTGCAATGCGGAGAAATTACTGTTTGTGCATTTACAATATTCATTGATTTTTGCCATTGAAAAACGTCCAGAAATGATTGAAGCTACTGACTGAATGAAAGGAGCTGGCATCTCACTCTCCTTGAATCTTCTTTATCATGCTAAGAGGAGCAGGAAAAAGCAAAAAATTTCAGAATTGCACCTTGCAATGCGGAGAAATTACTGTTTGTGCATTTACAATATTCATTGATTTTTGCCATTGAAAAAGTCCAGAAATGATTGAAGCTACTGACTGAATGAAAGGAGCTGGCATCTCACTCTCTTTGAATCTTGTTTATCATGCTAAGAGGAGCAGGAAAAAGGAAAAAATTTCAGAATTGCACCTTGCAATGCGGAGAAATTACTGTTTGTGCATTTACAATATTCATTGATTTTTGCCATTGAAAAACGTCCAGAAATGATTGAAGCTACTGACTGAATGAAAGGAGCTGGCATCTCACTCTCTTTGAATCTTGTTTATCATGCTAAGAGGAGCAGGAAAAAGCAAAAAATTTCAGAATTGCACCTTGCAATGCGGAGAAATTACTGTTTGTGCATTTACAATATTCATTGATTTTTGCCATTGAAAAACGTCCAGAAATGATTGAAGCTACTGACTGAATGAAAGGAGCTGGCATCTCACTCTCTTTGAATCTTCTTTATCATGCTAAGAGGAGCAGGAAAAAGCAAAAAATTTCAGAATTGCACCTTGCAATGCGGAGAAATTACTGTTTGTGCATTTACAATATTCATTGATTTTTGCCATTAAAAAACGTCCAGAAATGATTGAAGCTACTGACTGAATGAAAGGAGCTGGCATCTCACTCTCTTTGAATCTTGTTTATCATGCTAAGAGGAGCAGGATAAAGCAAAAAATTTCAGAATTGCACCTTGCAATGCGGAGAAATTACTGTTTGTGCATTTACAATATTCAATGATTTTTGCCATTGAAAAACGTCCAGAAATGATTGAAGCTACTGACTGAATGAAAGGAGCTGGCATCTCACTCTCTTTGAATCTTCTTTATCATGCTAAGAGGAGCAGGAAAAAGCAAAAAATTTCAGAATTGCACCTTGCAATGCGGAGAAATTACTGTTTGTGCATTTACAATATTCATTGATTTTTGCCATTGAAAAACGTCCAGAAATGATTGAAGCTACTGACTGAATGAAAGGAGCTGGCATCTCACTCTCTTTGAATCTTCTTTATCATGCTAAGAGGAGCAGGAAAAAGCAAAAAATTTCAGAATTGCACCTTGCAATGCGGAGAAATTACTGTTTGTGCATTTACAATATTCATTGATTTTTGCCATTGAAAAACATCATGTTATTCATATAACAGAAATGTTTGAAGCTACTGACTGAATGAAAGGAGCTGGCATCTCACTCTCTTTGAATCTTCTTTATCATGCTAAGAGGAGCAGGAAAATGCAAAAAATTTCAGAATTGCACCTTGCAATGCGGAGAAATTACTGTTTGTGCATTTACAATATTCATTGATTTTTGCCATTGAAAAACGTCCAGAAATGATTGAAGCTACTGACTGAATGAAAGGAGCTGGCATCTCACTCTCTTTGAATCTTCTTTATCATGCTAAGAGGAGCAGGAAAAAGCAAAAAATTTCAGAATTGCACCTTGCAATGCGGAGAAATTACTGTTTGTGCATTTACAATATTCATTGATTTTTGCCATTGAAAAACGTCCAGAAATGATTGAAGCTACTGACTGAATGAAAGGAGCTGGCATCTCACTCTCTTTGAATCTTGTTTATCATGCTAAGAGGAGCAGGAAAAAGCAAAAAATTTCAGAACGGCACCTTGCAATGCGGAGAAATTACTGTTTGTGCATTTACAATATTCATTGATTTTTGCCATTGAAAAACATCATGTTATTCATATACCAGAAATGTTTGAAGCTACTGACTGAAAGAAAGGAGCTGGCATCTCACTCTCTTTGAATCTTGTTTATCATGCTAAGAGGAGCAGGAAAAAGCAAAAAATTTCAGAATTGCACCTTGCAATGCGGAGAAATTACTGTTTGTGCATTTACAATATTCAATGATTTTTGCCATTGAAAAACGTCCAGAAATGATTGAAGCTACTGACTGAATGAAAGGAGCTGGCATCTCACTCTCTTTGAATCTTCTTTATCATGCTAAGAGGAGCAGGAAAAAGCAAAAAATTTCAGAATTGCACCTTGCAATGCGGAGAAATTACAGTTTGTGCATTTACAATATTCATTGATTTTTGCCATTGAAAAACGTCCAGAAATGATTGAAGCTACTGACTGAATGAAAGGAGCTGGCATCTCACTCTCTTTGAATCTTGTTTATCATGCTAAGAGGAGCAGGAAAAAGCAAAAAATTTCAGAATTGCACCTTGCAATGCGGAGAAATTACTGTTTGTGCATTTACAATATTCATTGATTTTTGCCATTGAAAAACGTCCAGAAAT
This sequence comes from Phyllobates terribilis, assembly GCF_046119375.1. Classification (NCBI taxonomy): domain Eukaryota; kingdom Metazoa; phylum Chordata; class Amphibia; order Anura; family Dendrobatidae; genus Phyllobates; species Phyllobates terribilis. The sequence continues at coordinate 1,429,502 of NW_027362893.1, forward strand.
GATTGAAGCTACTGACTGAATGAAAGGAGCTGGCATCTCACTCTCTTTGAATCTTCTTTATCATGCTAAGAGGAGCAGGAAAAAGCAAAAAAATTCAGAATTGCACCTTGCAATGCGGAGAAATTACTGTTTGTGCATTTACAATATTCATTGATTTTTGCCATTGAAAAACATCATGTTATTCATATACCAGAAATGTTTGAAGCTACTGACTGAATGAAAGGAGCTGGCATCTCACTCTCTTTGAATCTTCTTTATCATGCTAAGAGGAGCAGGAAAATGCAAAAAATTTCAGAATTGCACCTTGCAATGCGGAGAAATTACTGTTTGTGCATTTACAATATTCATTGATTTTTGCCATTGAAAAACGTCCAGAAATGATTGAAGCTACTGACTGAATGAAAGGAGCTGGCATCTCACTCTCTTTGAATCTTGTTTATCATGCTAAGAGGAGCAGGAAAAAGCAAAAAATTTCAGAATTGCACCTTGCAATGCGGAGAAATTACTGTTTGTGCATTTACAATATTCATTGATTTTTGCCATTGAAAAACATCATGTTATTCATATACCAGAAATGTTTGAAGCTACTGACTGAATGAAAGGAGCTGGCATCTCACTCTCTTTGAATCTTCTTTATCATGCTAGGATTAGCAGGAAAAAGCAAAAAATTTCAGAATTGCACCTTGCAATGTGGAGATATTACTGTTTGTGCATTTACAATATTCATTGATTTTTGCCATTGAAAAACGTCCAGAAATGTTTGAAGCTACTGACTGAATGAAAGGAGCTGGCATCTCACTCTCTTTCAATCTTCTTTATCATGCTAGGATTAGCAGGAAAAAGCAAAAAATTTCAGAATTGCACCTTGCAATGTGGAGATATTACTGTTTGTGCATTTACAATATTCATTGATTTTTGCCATTGAAAAACATGTTTTTCATATACCAGAAATGTGTGAAGCTACTGACTGAATGAAAGGAGCTGGCATCTCACTCTCTTTGAATCTTCTTTATCATGCTAGGATTAGCAGGAAAAAGCAAAAAATTTCAGAATTGCACCTTGCAATGTGGAGATATTACTGTTTGTGCATTTACAATATTCATTGATTTTTGCCATTGAAAAACGTTTTTCATATACCAGAAATGTTTGAAGCTATTGACTGAATGAAAGGAGCTGGCATCTCACTCTCTTTGAATCTTTATCATGCTAGGATTAGCAGGAAAAAGCAAAAAATTTCAGAATTGCACCTTGCAATGTGGAGATATTACTGTTTGTGCATTTACAATATTCATTGATTTTTGCCATTGAAAAACATGTTTTTCATATACCAGAAATGTTTGAAGCTACTGACTTGAATGAAAGGAGCTGGCATCTCATTCTCTTTGAATCTTCTTTATCATGCTAGGATTAACAGGAAAAAGCAAAAAATTTCAGAATTGCACCTTGCAATGTGGAGATATTACTGTTTGTGCATTTACAATATTCATTGATTTTTGCCATTGAAAAACGTCCAGAAATGTTTGAAGCTACTGACTGAATGAATGAAAGGAGCTGGCATCTCACTCTCTTTGAATCTTCTTTATCATGCTAGGATTAGCAGGAAAAAGCAAAAAATTTCAGAATTGCACCTTGCAATGTGGAGATATTACTGTTTGTGCATTTACAATATTCATTGATTTTTGCCATTGAAAAACGTCCAGAAATGTTTGAAGCTACTGACTGAATGAAAGGAGCTGGCATCTCACTCTCTTTGAATCTTCTTTATCATGCTAGGATTAGCAGGAAAAAGCAAAAAATTTCAGAATTGCACCTTGCAATGTGGAGATATTACTGTTTGTGCATTTACAATATTCATTGATTTTTGCCATTGAAAAACATGTTTTTCATATACCAGAAATGTTTGAAGCTACTGACTGAATGAAAGGAGCTGGCATCTCACTCTCTTTGAATCTTCTTTATCATGCTAGGATTAGCAGGAAAAAGCAAAAAATTTCAGAATTGCACCTTGCAATGTGGAGATATTAGTTTATGCATTTACAATATTCATTGATTTTTGCCATTGAAAAACATGTTTTTCATATACCAGAAATGTTTGAAGCTACTGACTGAATGAAAGGAGCTGGCATCTTACTCTCTTTGAATCTTCTTTATCATGCTAGGATTAACAGGAAAAAGCAAAAAATTTCAGAATTGCACCTTGCAATGTGGAGATATTACTGTTTGTGCATTTACAATATTCATTGATTTTTGCCATTGAAAAACGTCCAGAAATGTTTGAAGCTACTGACTGAATGAAAGGAGCTGGCATCTCACTCTCTTTGAATCTTCTTTATCATGCTAGGATTAGCAGGAAAAAGCAAAAAATTTCAGAATTGCACCTTGCAATGTGGAGATATTACTGTTTGTGCATTTACAATATTCATTGATTTTTGCCATTGAAAAACATCATGTTATTCATATACCAGAAATGTTTGAAGCTACTGACTGAATGAAAGGAGCTGGCATCTCACTCTCTTTGAATCTTCTTTATCATGCTAGGATTAGCAGGAAAAAGCAAAAAATTTCAGAATTGCACCTTGCAATGTGGAGATATTACTGTTTGTGCATTTACAATATTCATTGATTTTTGCCATTGAAAAACATGTTTTTCATATACCAGAAATGTTTGAAGCTACTGACTGAATGAAAGGAGCTGGCATCTCACTCTCTTTGAATCTTCTTTATCATGCTAGGATTAACAGGAAAAAGCAAAAAATTTCAGAATTGCACCTTGCAATGTGGAGATATTACTGTTTGTGCATTTACAATATTCATTGATTTTTGCCATTGAAAAACATCGTTATTCATATACCAGAAATGTTTGAAGCTACTGACTGAATGAAAGGAGCTGGCATCTCACTCTCTTTGAATCTTCTTTATCATGCTAGGATTAGCAGGAAAAAGCAAAAAATTTCAGAATTGCACCTTGCAATGTGGAGATATTACTGTTTGTGCATTTACAATATTCATTGATTTTTGCCATTGAAAAACATGTTTTTCATATACCAGAAATGTTTGAAGCTACTGACTGAATGAAAGGAGCTGGCATCTCACTCTCTTTGAATCTTCTTTATCATGCTAGGATTAGCAGGAAAAAGCAAAAAAATTCAGAATTGCACCTTGCAATGTGGAGATATTACTGTTTGTGCATTTACAATATTCATTGATTTTTGCCGTTGAAAAACATGTTTTTCATATACCAGAAATGTTTGAAGCTACTGACAATGAAAGGAGCTGGCATCTCACTCTCTTTGAATCTTCTTTATCATGCTAGGATTAGCAGGAAAAAGCAAAAAATTTCAGAATTGCACCTTGCAATGTGGAGATATTAGTTTGTGCATTTACAATATTCATTGATTTTTGCCATTGAAAAACATGTTTTTCATATACCAGAAATGTTTGAAGCTACTGACTGAATGAAAGGAGCTGGCATCTCACTCTCTTTGAATCTTCTTTATCATGCTAAGAGGAGCAGGAAAATGCAAAAAATTTCAGAATTACACCTTGCAATGCGGAGAAATTACTGTTTGTGCATTTACAATATTCAATGATTTTTGCCATTGAAAAACCTCCAGAAATGATTGAAGCTACTGACTGAATGAAAGGAGCTGGCATCTCACTCTCTTTGAATCTTCTTTATCATGCTATGAGGAGCAGGAAAAAGCAAAAAATTTCAGAATTGCACCTTGCAATGCGGAGAAATTACTGTTTGTGCATTTACAATATTCATTGATTTTTGCCATAGAAAAACATCATGTTATTCATATACCAGAAATGTTTGAAGCTACTGACTGAATGAAAGGAGCTGGCATCTCACTCTCTTTGAATCTTCTTTATCATGCTAAGAGGAGCAGGAAAATGCAAAAAATTTCAGAATTGCACCTTGCAATGCGGAGAAATTACTGTTTGTGCATTTACAATATTCATTGATTTTTGCCATTGAAAAACGTCCAGAAATGATTGAAGCTACTGACTGAATGAAAGGAGCTGGCATCTCACTCTCTTTGAATCTTCTTTATCATGCTAAGAGGAGCAGGAAAAAGCAAAAAATTTCAGAATTGCACCTTGCAATGCGGAGAAATTACTGTTTGTGCATTTACAATATTCATTGATTTTTGCCATTGAAAAAGTCCAGAAATGATTGAAGCTACTGACTGAATGAAAGGAGCTGGCATCTCACTCTCTTTGAATCTTGTTTATCATGCTAAGAGGAGCAGGAAAAAGGAAAAAATTTCAGAATTGCACCTTGCAATGCGGAGAAATTACTGTTTGTGCATTTACAATATTCATTGATTTTTGCCATTGAAAAACGTCCAGAAATGATTGAAGCTACTGACTGAATGAAAGGAGCTGGCATCTCACTCTCTTTGAATCTTCTTTATCATGCTAAGAGGAGCAGGAAAAAGCAAAAAATTTCAGAATTGCACCTTGCAATGCGGAGAAATTACTGTTTGTGCATTTACAATATTCAATGATTTTTGCCATTGAAAAACGTCCAGAAATGATTGAAGCTACTGACTGAATGAAAGGAGCTGGCATCTCACTCTCTTTGAATCTTGTTTATCATGCTAAGAGGAGCAGGAAAAAGCAAAAAATTTCAGAATTGCACCTTGCAATGCGGAGAAATTACTGTTTGTGCATTTACAATATTCATTGATTTTTGCCATTGAAAAACGTCTAGAAATGATTGAAGCTACTGACTGAATGAAAGGAGCTGGCATCTCACTCTCTTTGAATCTTCTTTATCATGCTAAGAGGAGCAGGAAAAAGCAAAAAATTTCAGAATTGCACCTTGCAATGCGGAGAAATTACTGTTTGTGCATTTACAATATTCATTGATTTTTGCCATTAAAAAACGTCCAGAAATGATTGAAGCTACTGACTGAATGAAAGGAGCTGGCATCTCACTCTCTTTGAATCTTGTTTATCATGCTAAGAGGAGCAGGATAAAGCAAAAAATTTCAGAATTGCACCTTGCAATGCGGAGAAATTACTGTTTGTGCATTTACAATATTCAATGATTTTTGCCATTGAAAAACGTCCAGAAATGATTGAAGCTACTGACTGAATGAAAGGAGCTGGCATCTCACTCTCTTTGAATCTTCTTTTTCATGCTAAGAGGAGCAGGAAAAAGCAAAAAATTTCAGAATTGCACCTTGCAATGCGGAGAAATTACTGTTTGTGCATTTACAATATTCATTGATTTTTGCCATTGAAAAACGTCCAGAAATGATTGAAGCTACTGACTGAATGAAAGGAGCTGGCATCTCACTCTCTTTGAATCTTGTTTATCATGCTAAGAGGAGCAGGAAAAAGCAAAAAATTTCAGAATTGCACCTTGCAATGCGGAGAAATTACTGTTTGTGCATTTACAATATTCATTGATTTTTGCCATTGAAAAACGTCCAGAAATGATTGAAGCTACTGACTGAATGAAAGGAGCTGGCATCTCACTCTCTTTGAATCTTCTTTATCATGCTAAGAGGAGCAGGAAAAAGCAAAAAAATTTCAGAATTGCACCTTGCAATGCGGAGAAATTACTGTTTGTGCATTTACAATATTCATTGATTTTTGCCATTGAAAAACATCATGTTATTCATATAACAGAAATGTTTGAAGCTTCTGACTGAATGAAAGGAGCTGGCATCTCACTCTCTTTGAATCTTCTTTATCATGCTAAGAGGAGCAGGAAAATGCAAAAAATTTCAGAATTGCACCTTGCAATGCGGAGAAATTACTGTTTGTGCATTTACAATATTCATTGATTTTTGCCATTGAAAAACGTCCAGAAATGATTGAAGCTACTGACTGAATGAAAGGAGCTGGCATCTCACTCTCTTTGAATCTTCTTTATCATGCTAAGAGGAGCAGGAAAAAGCAAAAATTTTCAGAATTGCACCTTGCAATGCGGAGAAATTACTGTTTGTGCATTTACAATATTCATTGATTTTTGCCATTGAAAAACGTCCAGAAATGATTGAAGCTACTGACTGAATGAAAGGAGCTGGCATCTCACTCTCTGTGAATCTTGTTTATCATGCTAAGAGGAGCAGGAAAAAGCAAAAAATTTCAGAATTGTACCTTGCAATGCGGAGAAATTACTGTTTGTGCATTTACAATATTCATTGATTTTTGCCATTGAAAAACATCATGTTATTCATATACCAGAAATGTTTGAAGCTACTGACTGAATGAAAGGAGCTGGCATCTCACTCTCTTTGAATCTTGTTTATCATGCTAAGAGGAGCAGGAAAAAGCAAAAAATTTCAGAATTGCACCTTGCAATGCGGAGAAATTACTGTTTGTGCATTTACAATATTCAATGATTTTTGCCATTGAAAAACGTCCAGAAATGATTGAAGCTACTGACTGAATGAAAGGAGCTGGCATCTCACTCTCTTTGAATCTTCTTTATCATGCTAAGAGGAGCAGGAAAAAGCAAAAAATTTCAGAATTGCACCTTGCAATGCGGAGAAATTACTGTTTGTGCATTTACAATATTCATTGATTTTTGCCATTGAAAAACGTCCAGAAATGATTGAAGCTACTGACTGAATGAAAGGAGCTGGCATCTCACTCTCTTTGAATCTTGTTTATCATGCTAAGAGGAGCAGGAAAAAGCAAAAAATTTCAGAATTGCACCTTGCAATGCGGAGAAATTACTGTTTGTGCATTTACAATATTCATTGATTTTTGCCATTGAAAAACGTCCAGAAATGATTGAAGCTACTGACTGAATGAAAGGAGCTGGCATCTCACTCTCTTTGAATCTTCTTTATCATGCTAAGAGGAGCAGGAAAAAGCAAAAAAATTTCAGAATTGCACCTTGCAATGCGGAGAAATTACTGTTTGTGCATTTACAATATTCATTGATTTTTGCCATTGAAAAACATCATGTTATTCATATAACAGAAATGTTTGAAGCTACTGACTGAATGAAAGGAGCTGGCATCTCACTCTCTTTGAATCTTCTTTATCATGCTAAGAGGAGCAGGAAAATGCAAAAAATTTCAGAATTGCACCTTGCAATGCGGAGAAATTACTGTTTGTGCATTTACAATATTCATTGATTTTTGCCATTGAAAAACGTCCAGAAATGATTGAAGCTACTGACTGAATGAAAGGAGCTGGCATCTCACTCTCTTTGAATCTTCTTTATCATGCTAAGAGGAGCAGGAAAAAGCAAAAAATTTCAGAATTGCACCTTGCAATGCGGAGAAATTACTGTTTGTGCATTTACAATATTCATTGATTTTTGCCATTGAAAAACGTCCAGAAATGATTGAAGCTACTGACTGAATGAAAGGAGCTGGCATCTCACTCTCTGTGAATCTTGTTTATCATGCTAAGAGGAGCAGGAAAAAGCAAAAAATTTCAGAATTGTACCTTGCAATGCGGAGAAATTACTGTTTGTGCATTTACAATATTCATTGATTTTTGCCATTGAAAAACATCATGTTATTCATATACCAGAAATGTTTGAAGCTACTGACTGAATGAAAGGAGCTGGCATCTCACTCTCTTTGAATCTTGTTTATCATGCTAAGAGGAGCAGGAAAAAGCAAAAAATTTCAGAATTGCACCTTGCAATGCGGAGAAATTACTGTTTGTGCATTTACAATATTCAATGATTTTTGCCATTGAAAAACGTCCAGAAATGATTGAAGCTACTGACTGAATGAAAGGAGCTGGCATCTCACTCTCTTTGAATCTTCTTTATCATGCTAAGAGGAGCAGGAAAAAGCAAAAAATTTCAGAATTGCACCTTGCAATGCGGAGAAATTACTGTTTGTGCATTTACAATATTCATTGATTTTTGCCATTGAAAAACGTCCAGAAATGATTGAAGCTACTGACTGAATGAAAGGAGCTGGCATCTCACTCTCTTTGAATCTTGTTTATCATGCTAAGAGGAGCAGGAAAAAGCAAAAAATTTCAGAATTGCACCTTGCAATGCGGAGAAATTACTGTTTGTGCATTTACAATATTCATTGATTTTTGCCATTGAAAAACGTCCAGAAATGATTGAAGCTACTGACTGAATGAAAGGAGCTGGCATCTCACTCTCTTTGAATCTTCTTTATCATGCTAAGAGGAGCAGGAAAAAGCAAAAAATTTCAGAATTGCACCTTGCAATGCGGAGAAATTACTGTTTGTGCATTTACAATATTCATTGATTTTTGCCATTGAAAAACATCATGTTATTCATATACCAGAAATGTTTGAAGCTACTGACTGAATGAAAGGAGCTGGCATCTCACTCTCTTTGAATCTTCTTTATCATGCTAAGAGGAGCAGGAAAATGCAAAAAATTTCAGAATTGCACCTTGCAATGCGGAGAAATTACTGTTTGTGCATTTACAATATTCATTGATTTTTGCCATTGAAAAACGTCCAGAAATGATTGAAGCTACTGACTGAATGAAAGGAGCTGGCATCTCACTCTCTTTGAATCTTCTTTATCATGCTAAGAGGAGCAGGAAAAAGCAAAAAATTTCAGAATTGCACCTTGCAATGCGGAGAAATTACTGTTTGTGCATTTACAATATTCATTGATTTTTGCCATTGAAAAACGTCCAGAAATGATTGAAGCTACTGACTGAATGAAAGGAGCTGGCATCTCACTCTCTTTGAATCTTGTTTATCATGCTAAGAGGAGCAGGAAAAAGCAAAAAATTTCAGAATTGCACCTTGCAATGCGGAGAAATTACTGTTTGTGCATTTACAATATTCATTGATTTTTGCCATTGAAAAACATCATGTTATTCATATACCAGAAATGTTTGAAGCTACTGACTGAATGAAAGGAGCTGGCATCTCACTCTCTTTAAATCTTCTTTATCATGCTAGGATTAGCAGGAAAAAGCAAAAAATTTCAGAATTGCACCTTGCAATGTGGAGATATTACTGTTTGTGCATTTACAATATTCATTGATTTTTGCCATTGAAAAACGTCCAGAAATGTTTGAAGCTACTGACTGAATGAAAGGAGCTGGCATCTCACTCTCTTTGAATCTTCTTTATCATGCTAGGATTAGCAGGAAAAAGCAAAAAATTTCAGAATTACACCTTGCAATGTGGAGATATTACTGTTTGTGCATTTACAATATTCATTGATTTTTGCCATTGAAAAACATGTTTTTCATATACCAGAAATGTTTGAAGCTACTGACTGAATGAAAGGAGCTGGCATCTCACTCTCTTTGAATCTTCTTTATCATGCTAGGATTTGCAGGAAAAAGCAAAAAATTTCAGAATTGCACCTTGCAATGTGGAGATATTACTGTTTGTGCATTTACAATATTCATTGATTTTTGCCATTGAAAAACGTTTTTCATATACCAGAAATGTTTGAAGCTATTGACTGAATGAAAGGAGCTGGCATCTCACTCTCTTTGAATCTTTATCATGCTAGGATTAGCAGGAAAAAGCAAAAAATTTCAGAATTGCACCTTGCAATGTGGAGATATTACTGTTTGTGCATTTACAATATTCATTGATTTTTGCCATTGAAAAACATGTTTTTCATATACCAGAAATGTTTGAAGCTACTGACTTGAATGAAAGGAGCTGGCATCTCACTCTCTTTGAATCTTCTTTATCATGCTAGGATTAACAGGAAAAAGCAAAAAATTTCAGAATTGCACCTTGCAATGTGGAGATATTACTGTTTGTGCATTTACAATATTCATTGATTTTTGCCATTGAAAAACGTCCAGAAATGTTTGAAGCTACTGACTGAATGAATGAAAGGAGCTGGCATCTCACTCTCTTTGAATCTTCTTTATCATGCTAGGATTAGCAGGAAAAAGCAAAAAATTTCAGAATTGCACCTTGCAATGTGGAGATATTACTGTTTGTGCATTTACAATATTCATTGATTTTTGCCATTGAAAAACATGTTTTTCATATACCAGAAATGTTTGAAGCTACTGACTGAATGAAAGGAGCTGGCATCTCACTCTCTTTGAATCTTCTTTATCATGCTAGGATTAGCAGGAAAAAGCAAAAAAATTCAGAATTGCACCTTGCAATGTGGAGATATTACTGTTTGTGCATTTACAATATTCATTGATTTTTGCCGTTGAAAAACATGTTTTTCATATACCAGAAATGTTTGAAGCTACTGACAATGAAAGGAGCTGGCATCTCACTCTCTTTGAATCTTCTTTATCATGCTAGGATTAGCAGGAAAAAGCAAAAAATTTCAGAATTGCACCTTGCAATGTGGAGATATTAGTTTGTGCATTTACAATATTCATTGATTTTTGCCATTGAAAAACATGTTTTTCATATACCAGAAATGTTTGAAGCTACTGACTGAATGAAAGGAGCTGGCATCTCACTCTCTTTGAATCTTCTTTATCATGCTAAGAGGAGCAGGAAAATGCAAAAAATTTCAGAATTACACCTTGCAATGCGGAGAAATTACTGTTTGTGCATTTACAATATTCAATGATTTTTGCCATTGAAAAACCTCCAGAAATGATTGAAGCTACTGACTGAATGAAAGGAGCTGGCATCTCACTCTCTTTGAATCTTCTTTATCATGCTATGAGGAGCAGGAAAAAGCAAAAAATTTCAGAATTGCACCTTGCAATGCGGAGAAATTACTGTTTGTGCATTTACAATATTCATTGATTTTTGCCATAGAAAAACATCATGTTATTCATATACCAGAAATGTTTGAAGCTACTGACTGAATGAAAGGAGCTGGCATCTCACTCTCTTTGAATCTTCTTTATCATGCTAAGAGGAGCAGGAAAATGCAAAAAATTTCAGAATTGCACCTTGCAATGCGGAGAAATTACTGTTTGTGCATTTACAATATTCATTGATTTTTGCCATTGAAAAACGTCCAGAAATGATTGAAGCTACTGACTGAATGAAAGGAGCTGGCATCTCACTCTCTTTGAATCTTCTTTATCATGCTAAGAGGAGCAGGAAAAAGCAAAAAATTTCAGAATTGCACCTTGCAATGCGGAGAAATTACTGTTTGTGCATTTACAATATTCATTGATTTTTGCCATTGAAAAAGTCCAGAAATGATTGAAGCTACTGACTGAATGAAAGGAGCTGGCATCTCACTCTCTTTGAATCTTGTTTATCATGCTAAGAGGAGCAGGAAAAAGGAAAAAATTTCAGAATTGCACCTTGCAATGCGGAGAAATTACTGTTTGTGCATTTACAATATTCATTGATTTTTGCCATTGAAAAACGTCCAGAAATGATTGAAGCTACTGACTGAATGAAAGGAGCTGGCATCTCACTCTCTTTGAATCTTCTTTATCATGCTAAGAGGAGCAGGAAAAAGCAAAAAATTTCAGAATTGCACCTTGCAATGCGGAGAAATTACTGTTTGTGCATTTACAATATTCATTGATTTTTGCCATTGAAAAACGTCCAGAAATGATTGAAGCTACTGACTGAATGAAAGGAGCTGGCATCTCACTCTCTTTGAATCTTGTTTATCATGCTAAGAGGAGCAGGAAAAAGCAAAAAATTTCAGAATTGCACCTTGCAATGCGGAGAAATTACTGTTTGTGCATTTACAATATTCATTGATTTTTGCCATTGAAAAACGTCTAGAAATGATTGAAGCTACTGACTGAATGAAAGGAGCTGGCATCTCACTCTCTTTGAATCTTCTTTATCATGCTAAGAGGAGCAGGAAAAAGCAAAAAATTTCAGAATTGCACCTTGCAATGCGGAGAAATTACTGTTTGTGCATTTACAATATTCATTGATTTTTGCCATTAAAAAACGTCCAGAAATGATTGAAGCTACTGACTGAATGAAAGGAGCTGGCATCTCACTCTCTTTGAATCTTGTTTATCATGCTAAGAGGAGCAGGATAAAGCAAAAAATTTCAGAATTGCACCTTGCAATGCGGAGAAATTACTGTTTGTGCATTTACAATATTCAATGATTTTTGCCATTGAAAAACGTCCAGAAATGATTGAAGCTACTGACTGAATGAAAGGAGCTGGCATCTCACTCTCTTTGAATCTTCTTTATCATGCTAAGAGGAGCAGGAAAAAGCAAAAAATTTCAGAATTGCACCTTGCAATGCGGAGAAATTACTGTTTGTGCATTTACAATATTCATTGATTTTTGCCATTGAAAAACGTCCAGAAATGATTGAAGCTACTGACTGAATGAAAGGAGCTGGCATCTCACTCTCTTTGAATCTTGTTTATCATGCTAAGAGGAGCAGGAAAAAGCAAAAAATTTCAGAATTGCACCTTGCAATGCGGAGAAATTACTGTTTGTGCATTTACAATATTCATTGATTTTTGCCATTGAAAAACGTCCAGAAATGATTGAAGCTACTGACTGAATGAAAGGAGCTGGCATCTCACTCTCTTTGAATCTTCTTTATCATGCTAAGAGGAGCAGGAAAAAGCAAAAAAAAATTTCAGAATTGCACCTTGCAATGCGGAGAAATTACTGTTTGTGCATTTACAATATTCATTGATTTTTGCCATTGAAAAAATTCATGTTATTCATATAACAGAAATGTTTGAAGCTACTGACTGAATGAAAGGAGCTGGCATCTCACTCTCTTTGAATCTTCTTTATCATGCTAAGAGGAGCAGGAAAATGCAAAAAATTTCAGAATTGCACCTTGCAATGCGGAGAAATTACTGTTTGTGCAGTTACAATATTCATTGATTTTTGCCATTGAAAAACGTCCAGAAATGATTGAAGCTACTGACTGAATGAAAGGAGCTGGCATCTCACTCTCTTTGAATCTTCTTTATCATGCTAAGAGGAGCAGGAAAAAGCAAAAAATTTCAGAATTGCACCTTGCAATGCGGAGAAATTACTGTTTGTGCATTTACAATATTCATTGATTTTTGCCATTGAAAAACGTCCAGAAATGATTGAAGCTACTGACTGAATGAAAGGAGCTGGCATCTCACTCTCTGTGAATCTTGTTTATCATGCTAAGAGGAGCAGGAAAAAGCAAAAAATTTCAGAATTGTACCTTGCAATGCGGAGAAATTACTGTTTGTGCATTTACAATATTCATTGATTTTTGCCATTGAAAAACATCATGTTATTCATATACCAGAAATGTTTGAAGCTACTGACTGAATGAAAGGAGCTGGCATCTCACTCTCTTTGAATCTTGTTTATCATGCTAAGAGGAGCAGGAAAAAGCAAAAAATTTCAGAATTGCACCTTGCAATGCGGAGAAATTACTGTTTGTGCATTTACAATATTCAATGATTTTTGCCATTGAAAAACGTCCAGAAATGATTGAAGCTACTGACTGAATGAAAGGAGCTGGCATCTCACTCTCTTTGAATCTTCTTTATCATGCTAAGAGGAGCAGGAAAAAGCAAAAAATTTCAGAATTGCACCTTGCAATGCGGAGAAATTACTGTTTGTGCATTTACAATATTCATTGATTTTTGCCATTGAAAAACGTCCAGAAATGATTGAAGCTACTGACTGAATGAAAGGAGCTGGCATCTCACTCTCTTTGAATCTTGTTTATCATGCTAAGAGGAGCAGGAAAAAGCAAAAAATTTCAGAATTGCACCTTGCAATGCGGAGAAATTACTGTTTGTGCATTTACAATATTCATTGATTTTTGCCATTGAAAAACGTCCAGAAATGATTGAAGCTACTGACTGAATGAAAGGAGCTGGCATCTCACTCTCTTTGAATCTTCTTTATCATGCTAAGAGGAGCAGGAAAAAGCAAAAAATTTCAGAATTGCACCTTGCAATGCGGAGAAATTACTGTTTGTGCATTTACAATATTCATTGATTTTTGCCATTGAAAAACATCATGTTATTCATATACCAGAAATGTTTGAAGCTACTGACTGAATGAAAGGAGCTGGCATCTCACTCTCTTTGAATCTTCTTTATCATGCTAAGAGGAGCAGGAAAATGCAAAAAATTTCAGAATTGCACCTTGCAATGCGGAGAAATTACTGTTTGTGCATTTACAATATTCATTGATTTTTGCCCTTGAAAAACGTCCAGAAATGATTGAAGCTACTGACTGAATGAAAGGAGCTGGCATCTCACTCTCTTTGAATCTTCTTTATCATGCTAAGAGGAGCAGGAAAAAGCAAAAAATTTCAGAATTGCACATTGCAATGCGGAGAAATTACTGTTTGTGCATTTACAATATTCATTGATTTTTGCCATTGAAAAACGTCCAGAAATGATTGAAGCTACTGACTGAATGAAAGGAGCTGGCATCTCACTCTCTTTGAATCTTGTTTATCATGCTAAGAGGAGCAGGAAAAAGCAAAAAATTTCAGAATTGCACCTTGCAATGCGGAGAAATTACTGTTTGTGCATTTACAATATTCATTGATTTTTGCCATTGAAAAACATCATGTTATTCATATACCAGAAATGTTTGAAGCTACTGACTGAATGAAAGGAGCTGGCATCTCACTCTCTTTAAATCTTCTTTATCATGCTAGGATTAGCAGGAAAAAGCAAAAAATTTCAGAATTGCACCTTGCAATGTGGAGATATTACTGTTTGTGCATTTACAATATTCATTGATTTTTGCCATTGAAAAACGTCCAGAAATGTTTGAAGCTACTGACTGAATGAAAGGAGCTGGCATCTCACTCTCTTTGAATCTTCTTTATCATGCTAGGATTAGCAGGAAAAAGCAAAAAATTTCAGAATTACACCTTGCAATGTGGAGATATTACTGTTTGTGCATTTACAATATTCATTGATTTTTGCCATTGAAAAACATGTTTTTCATATACCAGAAATGTTTGAAGCTACTGACTGAATGAAAGGAGCTGGCATCTCACTCTCTTTGAATCTTCTTTATCATGCTAGGATTTGCAGGAAAAAGCAAAAAATTTCAGAATTGCACCTTGCAATGTGGAGATATTACTGTTTGTGCATTTACAATATTCATTGATTTTTGCCATTGAAAAACGTTTTTCATATACCAGAAATGTTTGAAGCTATTGACTGAATGAAAGGAGCTGGCATCTCACTCTCTTTGAATCTTTATCATGCTAGGATAAGCAGGAAAAAGCAAAAAATTTCAGAATTGCACCTTGCAATGTGGAGATATTACTGTTTGTGCATTTACAATATTCATTGATTTTTGCCATTGAAAAACATGTTTTTCATATACCAGAAATGTTTGAAGCTACTGACTTGAATGAAAGGAGCTGGCATCTCACTCTCTTTGAATCTTCTTTATCATGCTAGGATTAACAGGAAAAAGCAAAAAATTTCAGAATTGCACCTTGCAATGTGGAGATATTACTGTTTGTGCATTTACAATATTCATTGATTTTTGCCATTGAAAAACGTCCAGAAATGTTTGAAGCTACTGACTGAATGAATGAAAGGAGCTGGCATCTCACTCTCTTTGAATCTTCTTTATCATGCTAGGATTAGCAGGAAAAAGCAAAAAATTTCAGAATTGCACCTTGCAATGTGGAGATATTACTGTTTGTGCATTTACAATATTCATTGATTTTTGCCATTGAAAAACGTCCAGAATTGTTTGAAGCTACTGACTGAATGAAAGGAGCTGGCATCTCACTCTCTTTGAATCTTCTTTATCATGCTAGGATTAGCAGGAAAAAGCAAAAAATTTCAGAATTTCACCTTGCAATGTGGAGATATTACTGTTTGTGCATTTACAATATTCATTGATTTTTGCCATTGAAAAACATGTTTTTCATATACCAGAAATGTTTGAAGCTACTGACTGAATGAAAGGAGCTGGCATCTCACTCTCTTTGAATCTTCTTTATCATGCTAGGATTAGCAGGAAAAAGCAAAAAATTTCAGAATTGCACCTTGCAATGTGGAGATATTAGTTTATGCATTTACAATATTCATTGATTTTTGCCATTGAAAAACATGTTTTTCATATACCAGAAATGTTTGAAGCTACTGACTGAATGAAAGGAGCTGGCATCTTACTCTCTTTGAATCTTCTTTATCATGCTAGGATTAACAGGAAAAAGCAAAAAATTTCAGAATTGCACCTTGCAATGTGGAGATATTACTGTTTGTGCATTTACAATATTCATTGATTTTTGCCATTGAAAAACGTCCAGAAATGTTTGAAGCTACTGACTGAATGAAAGGAGCTGGCATCTCACTCTCTTTGAATCTTCTTTATCATGCTAGGATTAGCAGGAAAAAGCAAAAAATTTCAGAATTGCACCTTGCAATGTGGAGATATTACTGTTTGTGCATTTACAATATTCATTGATTTTTGCCATTGAAAAACATCATGTTATTCATATACCAGAAATGTTTGAAGCTACTGACTGAATGAAAGGAGCTGGCATCTCACTCTCTTTGAATCTTCTTTATCATGCTAGGATTAGCAGGAAAAAGCAAAAAATTTCAGAATTGCACCTTGCAATGTGGAGATATTACTGTTTGTGCATTTACAATATTCATTGATTTTTGCCATTGAAAAACATGTTTTTCATATACCAGAAATGTTTGAAGCTACTGACTGAATGAAAGGAGCTGGCATCTCACTCTCTTTGAATCTTCTTTATCATGCTAGGATTAACAGGAAAAAGCAAAAAAATTCAGAATTGCACCTTGCAATGTGGAGATATTACTGTTTGTGCATTTACAATATTCATTGATTTTTGCCATTGAAAAACATCGTTATTCATATACCAGAAATGTTTGAAGCTACTGACTGAATGAAAGGAGCTGGCATCTCACTCTCTTTGAATCTTCTTTATCATGCTAGGATTAGCAGGAAAAAGCAAAAAATTTCAGAATTGCACCTTGCAATGTGGAGATATTACTGTTTGTGCATTTACAATATTCATTGATTTTTGCCATTGAAAAACATGTTTTTCATATACCAGAAATGTTTGAAGCTACTGACTGAATGAAAGGAGCTGGCATCTCACTCTCTTTGAATCTTCTTTATCATGCTAGGATTAGCAGGAAAAAGCAAAAAAATTCAGAATTGCACCTTGCAATGTGGAGATATTACTGTTTGTGCATTTACAATATTCATTGATTTTTGCCGTTGAAAAACATGTTTTTCATATACCAGAAATGTTTGAAGCTACTGACAATGAAAGGAGCTGGCATCTCACTCTCTTTGAATCTTCTTTATCATGCTAGGATTAGCAGGAAAAAGCAAAAAATTTCAGAATTGCACCTTGCAATGTGGAGATATTAGTTTGTGCATTTACAATATTCATTGATTTTTGCCATTGAAAAATATGTTTTTCATATACCAGAAATGTTTGAAGCTACTGACTGAATGAAAGGAGCTGGCATCTTACTCTCTTTGAATCTTCTTTATCATGCTAGGATTAACAGGAAAAAGCAAAAAATTTCAGAATTGCACCTTGCAATGTGGAGATATTACTGTTTGTGCATTTACAATATTCATTGATTTTTGCCATTGAAAAACATGTTTTTCATATACCAGAAATGTTTGAAGCTACTGACTGAATGAAAGGAGCTGGCATCTCACTCTCTTTGAATCTTCTTTATCATGCTAGGATTAACAGGAAAAAGCAAAAAATTTCAGAATTGCACCTTGCAATGTGGAGATATTACTGTTTGTGCATTTACAATATTCATTGATTTTTGCCATTGAAAAACATGTTTTTCATATACCAGAAATGTTTGAAGCTACTGACTGAATGAAAGGAGCTGGCATCTCACTCTCTTTGAATCTTCTTTATCATGCTAGGATTAACAGGAAAAAGCAAAAAAATTCAGAATTGCACCTTGCAATGTGGAGATATTACTGTTTGTGCATTTACAATATTCATTGATTTTTGCCATTGAAAAACATCGTTATTCATATACCAGAAATGTTTGAAGCTACTGACTGAATGAAAGGAGCTGGCATCTCACTCTCTTTGAATCTTCTTTATCATGCTAGGATTAGCAGGAAAAAGCAAAAAATTTCAGAATTGCACCTTGCAATGTGGAGATATTACTGTTTGTGCATTTACAATATTCATTGATTTTTGCCATTGAAAAACATGTTTTTCATATACCAGAAATGTTTGAAGCTACTGACTGAATGAAAGGAGCTGGCATCTCACTCTCTTTGAATCTTCTTTATCATGCTAGGATTAGCAGGAAAAAGCAATAAAATTCAGAATTGCACCTTGCAATGTGGAGATATTACTGTTTGTGCATTTACAATATTCATTGATTTTTGCCGTTGAAAAACATGTTTTTCATATACCAGAAATGTTTGAAGCTACTGACAATGAAAGGAGCTGGCATCTCACTCTCTTTGAATCTTCTTTATCATGCTAGGATTAGCAGGAAAAAGCAAAAAATTTCAGAATTGCACCTTGCAATGTGGAGATATTAGTTTGTGCATTTACAATATTCATTGATTTTTGCCATTGAAAAATATGTTTTTCATATACCAGAAATGTTTGAAGCTACTGACTGAATGAAAGGAGCTGGCATCTTACTCTCTTTGAATCTTCTTTATCATGCTAGGATTAACAGGAAAAAGCAAAAAATTTCAGAATTGCACCTTGCAATGTGGAGATATTACTGTTTGTGCATTTACAATATTCATTGATTTTTGCCATTGAAAAACATGTTTTTCATATACCAGAAATGTTTGAAGCTACTGACTGAATGAAAGGAGCTGGCATCTCACTCTCTTTGAATCTTCTTTATCATGCTAGGATTAACAGGAAAAAGCAAAAAATTTCAGAATTGCACCTTGCAATGTGGAGATATTACTGTTTGTGCATTTACAATATTCATTGATTTTTGCCATTGAAAAACATCATGTTATTCATATACCAGAAATGTTTGAAGCTACTGACTGAATGAAAGGAGCTGGCATCTCACTCTCTTTGAATCTTCTTTATCATGCTAGGATTAGCAGGAAAAAGCAAAAAATTTCAGAATTGCACCTTGCAATGTGGAGATATTACTGTTTGTGCATTTACAATATTCATTGATTTTTGCCATTGAAAAACATGTTTTTCATATACCAGAAATGTTTGAAGCTACTGACTGAATGAAAGGAGCTGGCATCTCACTCTCTTTGAATCTTCTTTATCATGCTAGGATTAACAGGAAAAAGCAAAAAATTTCAGAATTGCACCTTGCAATGTGGAGATATTACTGTTTGTGCATTTACAATATTCATTGATTTTTGCCATTGAAAAACATCGTTATTCATATACCAGAAATGTTTGAAGCTACTGACTGAATGAAAGGAGCTGGCATCTCACTCTCTTTGAATCTTCTTTATCATGCTAGGATTAGCAGGAAAAAGCAAAAAATTTCAGAATTGCACCTTGCAATGTGGAGATATTACTGTTTGTGCATTTACAATATTCATTGATTTTTGCCATTGAAAAACGTCCAGAAATGTTTGAAGCTACGGACTGAATGAAAGGAGCTGGCATCTCACTCTCTTTGAATCTTCTTTATCATGCTAGGATTAGCAGGAAAAAGCAAAAAATTTCAGAATTGCACCTTGCAATGTGGAGATATTACTGTTTGTGCATTTACAATATTCATTGATTTTTGCCATTGAAAAACATGTTTTTCATATACCAGAAATGTTTGAAGCTACTGACTGAATGAAAGGAGCTGGCATCTCACTCTCTTTGAATCTTCTTTATCATGCTAGGATTAGCAGGAAAAAGCAAAAAATTTCAGAATTGCACCTTGCAATGTGGAGATATTAGTTTATGCATTTACAATATTCATTGATTTTTGCCATTGAAAAACATGTTTTTCATATACCAGAAATGTTTGAAGCTACTGACTGAATGAAAGGAGCTGGCATCTTACTCTCTTTGAATCTTCTTTATCATGCTAGGATTAACAGGAAAAAGCAAAAAATTTCAGAATTGCACCTTGCAATGTGGAGATATTACTGTTTGTGCATTTACAATATTCATTGATTTTTGCCATTGAAAAACGTCCAGAAATGTTTGAAGCTACTGACTGAATGAAAGGAGCTGGCATCTCACTCTCTTTGAATCTTCTTTATCATGCTAGGATTAGCAGGAAAAAGCAAAAAATTTCAGAATTGCACCTTGCAATGTGGAGATATTACTGTTTGTGCATTTACAATATTCATTGATTTTTGCCATTGAAAAACATCATGTTATTCATATACCAGAAATGTTTGAAGCTACTGACTGAATGAAAGGAGCTGGCATCTCACTCTCTTTGAATCTTCTTTATCATGCTAGGATTAGCAGGAAAAAGCAAAAAATTTCAGAATTGCACCTTGCAATGTGGAGATATTACTGTTTGTGCATTTACAATATTCATTGATTTTTGCCATTGAAAAACATGTTTTTCATATACCAGAAATGTTTGAAGCTACTGACTGAATGAAAGGAGCTGGCATCTCACTCTCTTTGAATCTTCTTTATCATGCTAGGATTAACAGGAAAAAGCAAAAAATTTCAGAATTGCACCTTGCAATGTGGAGATATTACTGTTTGTGCATTTACAATATTCATTGATTTTTGCCATTGAAAAACATCGTTATTCATATACCAGAAATGTTTGAAGCTACTGACTGAATGAAAGGAGCTGGCATCTCACTCTCTTTGAATCTTCTTTATCATGCTAGGATTAGCAGGAAAAAGCAAAAAATTTCAGAATTGCACCTTGCAATGTGGAGATATTACTGTTTGTGCATTTACCATATTCATTGATTTTTGCCATTGAAAAACATGTTTTTCATATACCAGAAATGTTTGAAGCTACTGACTGAATGAAAGGAGCTGGCATCTCACTCTCTTTGAATCTTCTTTATCATGCTAGGATTAGCAGGAAAAAGCAAAAAATTTCAGAATTGCACCTTGCAATGTGGAGATATTACTGTTTGTGCATTTACAATATTCATTGATTTTTGCCGTTGAAAAACATGTTTTTCATATACCAGAAATGTTTGAAGCTACTGACAATGAAAGGAGCTGGCATCTCACTCTCTTTGAATCTTCTTTATCATGCTAGGATTAACAGGAAAAAGCAAAAAATTTCAGAATTGCACCTTGCAATGTGGAGATATTACTGTTTGTGCATGTACAATATTCATTGATTTTTGCCATTGAAAAACGTCCAGAAATGTTTGAAGCTACTGACTGAATGAAAGGAGCTGGCATCTCACTCTCTTTGAATCTTCTTTATCATGCTAGGATTAGCAGGAAAAAGCAAAAAATTTCAGAATTGCACCTTGCAATGTGGAGATATTACTGTTTGTGCATTTACAATATTCATTGATTTTTGCCATTGAAAAACATGTTATTCATATACCAGAAATGTTTGAAGCTACTGACTGAATGAAAGGAGCTGGCATCTCACTCTCTTTGAATCTTCTTTATCATGCTAAGAGGAGCAGGAAAAAGCAAAAAATTTCAGAATTGCACCTTGCAATGCGGAGAAATTACTGTTTGTGCATTTACAATATTCATTGATTTTTGCCATTGAAAAACATCATGTTATTCATATACCAGAAATGTTTGAAGCTACTGACTGAATGAAAGGAGCTGGCATCTCACTCTCTTTGAATCTTCTTTATCATGCTAAGAGGAGCAGGAAAAAGCAAAAAATTTCAGAATTGCACCTTGCAATGCGGAGAAATTACTGTTTGTGCATTTACAATATTCATTGATTTTTGCCATTGAAAAACATGTTATTCATATACCAGAAATGTTTGAAGCTACTGACTGAATGAAAGGAGCTGGCATCTCACTCTCTTTGAATCTTCTTTATCATGCTAAGAGGAGCAGGAAAAAGCAAAAAATTTCAGAATTGCACCTTGCAATGCGGAGAAATTACTGTTTGTGCATTTACAATATTCATTGATTTTTGCCATTGAAAAACATCATGTTATTCATATACCAGAAATGTTTGAAGCTACTGACTGAATGAAAGGAGATGGCATCTCACTCTCTTTGAATCTTCTTTATCATGCTAAGAGGAGCAGGAAAAAGCAAAAAATTTCAGAATTGCACCTTGCAATGCGGAGAAATTACTGTTTGTGCATTTACAATATTCATTGATTTTTGCCATTGAAAAACGTCCAGAAATGATTGAAGCTACTGACTGAATGAAAGGAGCTGGCATCTCACTCTCTTTGAATCTTCTTTATCATGCTAAGAGGAGCAGGAAAAAGCAAAAAATTTCAGAATTGCAACTTGCAATGCGGAGAAATTACTGTTTGTGCATTTACAATATTCATTGATTTTTGCCATTGAAAAACGTCCAGAAATGATTGAAGCTACTGACTGAATGAAAGGAGCTGGCATCTCACTCTCTTTGAATCTTCTTTATCATGCTAAGAGGAGCAGGAAAAAGCAAAAAATTTCAGAATTGCACCTTGCAATGCGGAGAAATTACTGTTTGTGCATTTACAATATTCATTGATTTTTGCAATTGAAAAACGTCCAGAAATGATTGAAGCTACTGACTGAATGAAAGGAGCTGGCATCTCACTCTCTTTGAATCTTCTTTACCATGCTAAGAGGAGCAGGAAAAAGCAAAAAATTTCAGAATTGCACCTTGCAATGCGGAGAAATTACTGTTTGTGCATTTACAATATTCATTGATTTTTGCCATTGAAAAACATCATGTTATTCATATACCAGAAATGTTTGAAGCTACTGACTGAATGAAAGGAGCTGGCATCTCACTCTCTTTGAATCTTTTTTATCATGCTAAGAGGAGCAGGAAAAAGCAAAAAATTTCAGAATTGCACCTTGCAATGCGGAGAAATTACTGTTTGTGCATTTACAATATTCATTGATTTTTGCCATTGAAAAACGTCCAGAAATGATTGAAGCTATTGACTGAATGAAAGGAGCTGGCATCTCACTCTCTTTGAATCTTCTTTATCATGCTAAGAGGAGCAGGAAAAAGCAAAAAATTTCAGAATTGCACCTTGCAATGCGGAGAAATTACTGTTTGTGCATTTACACAATTCATTGATTTTTGCCATTGAAAAACGTCCAGAAATGATTGAAGCTACTGACTGAATGAAAGGAGCTGGCATCTCACTCTCTTTGAATCTTCTTTATCATGCTAAGAGGAGCAGGAAAAAGCAAAAAATTTCAGAATTGCACCTTGCAATGCGGAGAAATTACTGTTTGTGCATTTACAATATTCATTGACTTTTGCCATTGAAAAACATGTTATTCATATACCAGAAATGTTTGAAGCTACTGACTGAATGAAAGGAGCTGGCATCTCACTCTCTTTGAATATTCTTTATCATGCTAAGAGGAGCAGGAAAATGCAAAAAATTTCAGAATTGCACCTTGCAATGCGGAGAAATTACTGTTTGTGCATTTACAATATTCATTGATTTTTGCCATTGAAAAACATCATGTTATTCATATACCAGAAATGTTTGAAGCTACTGACTGAATGAAAGGAGCAGGCATCTCACTCTCTTTGAATCTTCTTTATCATGCTAAGAGGAGCAGGAAAAAGCAAAAAATTTCAGAATTGCACCTTGCAATGCGGAGAAATTACTGTTTGTGCATTTACAATATTCATTGATTTTTGCCATTGAAAAACGTCCAGAAATGATTGAAGCTACTGACTGAATGAAAGGAGCTGGCATCTCACTCTCTTTGAATCTTCTTTATCATGCTAAGAGGAGCAGGAAAAAGCAAAAAATTTCAGAATTGCACCTTGCAATGCGGAGAAATTACTGTTTGTGCATTTACAATATTCATTGATTTTTGCCATTGAAAAACATCATGTTATTCATATACCAGAAATGTTTGAAGCTACTGACTGAATGAAAGGAGCTGGCATCTCACTCTCTTTGAATCTTCTTTATCATGCTAAGAGGAGCAGGAAAAAGCAAAAAATTTCAGAATTGCACCTTGCAATGCGGAGAAATTACTGTTTGTGCATTTACAATATTCATTGATTTTTGCCATTGAAAAACGTCCAGAAATGATTGAAGCTACTGACTGAAAGGAGCTGGCATCTCACTCTCTTTGAATCTTCTTTATCATGCTAAGAGGAGCAGGAAAAAGCAAAAAATTTCAGAATTGCACCTTGCAATGCGGAGAAATTACTGTTTGTGCATTTACAATATTCATTGATTTTTGCCATTGAAAAACATGTTATTCATATACCAGAAATGTTTGAAGCTACTGACTGAATGAAAGGAGCTGGCATCTCACTCTCTTTGAATCTTCTTTATCATGCTAAGAGGAGCAGGAAAAAGCAAAAAATTTCAGAATTGCACCTTGCAATGCGGAGAAATTACTGTTTGTGCATTTACAATATTCATTGATTTTTGCCATTGAAAAACATCATGTTATTCATATACCAGAAATGTTTGAAGCTACTGACTGAATGAAAGGAGCTGGCATCTCACTCTCTTTGAATCTTCTTTATCATGCTAAGAGGAGCAGGAAAAAGCAAAAAATTTCAGAATTGCACCTTGCAATGCGGAGAAATTACTGTTTGTGCATTTACAATATTCATTGATTTTTGCCATTGAAAAACCTCCAGAAATGATTGAAGCTACTGACTGAATGAAAGGAGCTGGCATCTCACTCTCTTTGAATCTTCTTTATCATGCTAAGAGGAGCAGGAAAAAGCAAAAAATTTCAGAATTGCATCTTGCAATGTGGAGAAATTACTGTTTGTGCATTTACAATATTCATTGATTTTTGCCATTGAAAAACGTCCAGAAATGATTGAAGCTACTGACTGAATGAAAGGAGCTGGCATCTCACTCTCTTTGAATCTTCTTTATCATGCTAAGAGGAGCAGGAAAAAGCAAAAAATTTCAGAATTGCACCTTGCAATGCGGAGAAATTACTGTTTGTGCATTTACAATATTCATTGATTTTTGCCATTGAAAAACGTCCAGAAATGATTGAAGCTACTGACTGAATGAAAGGAGCTGGCATCTCTCTTTGAATCTTCTTTATCATGCTAAGAGGAGCAGGAAAAAGCAAAAAATTTCAGAATTGCACCTTGCAATGCGGAGAAATGACTGTTTTTGCATTTACAATATTCATTGATTTTTGCCATTGAAAAACATCATGTTATTCATATACCAGAAATGTTTGAAGCTACTGACTGAATGTAAGGAGCTGGCATCTCACTCTCTTTGAATCTTTTTTATCATGCTAAGAGGAGCAGGAAAAAGCAAAAAATTTCAGAATTGCACCTTGCAATGCGGAGAAATTACTGTTTGTGCATTTACAATATTCATTGATTTTTGCCATTGAAAAACGTCCAGAAATGATTGAAGCTACTGACTGAATGAAAGGAGCTGGCATCTCACTCTCTTTGAATCTTCTTTATCATGCTAAGAGGAGCAGGAAAAAGCAAAAAATTTCAGAATTGCACATTGCAATGCGGAGAAATTACTGTTTGTGCATTTACAATATTCATTGATTTTTGCCATTGAAAAAAGTCCAGAAATGATTGAAGCTACTGACTGAATGAAAGTAGCTGGCATCTCACTCTTTGAATCTTCTTTACCATGCTAAGAGGAGCAGGAAAAAGCAAAAAATTTCAGAATTGCACCTTGCAATGCGGAGAAATTACTGTTTGTGCATTTACAATATTCATTGATTTTTGCCATTGAAAAACGTCCAGAAATGATTGAAGCTACTGACTGAATGAAAGGAGCTGGCATCTCACTCTCTTTGAATCTTCTTTATCATGCTAAGAGGAGCAGGAAAAAGCAAAAAATTTCAGAATTGCACCTTGCAATGCGAAGAAATTACTGTTTGTGCATTTACAATATTCATTGATTTTTGCCATTGAAAAACGTCCAGAAATGATTGAAGCTACTGACTGAATGAAAGGAGCTGGCATCTCACTCTCTTTGAATCTTCTTTATCATGCTAAGAGGAGCAGGAAAAAGCAAAAAAATTCAGAATTGCACCTTGCAGTGCGGAGAAATTACTGTTTGTGCATTTACAATATTCATTGATTTTTGCCATTGAAAAACATCATGTTATTCATATACCAGAATTGTTTGAAGCTACTGACTGAATGAAAGGAGCTGGCATCTCACTCTCTTTGAATCTTCTTTATCATGCTAAGAGAAGCAGGAAAAAGCAAAAAATATCAGAATTGCACCTTGCAATGCGGAGAAATTACTGTTTGTGCATTTACAATATTCATTGATTTTTGCCATTGAAAAACATCATGTTATTCATATACCAGAAATGTTTGAAGCTACTGACTGAATGAAAGGAGCTGGCATCTCACTCTCTTTGAATCTTCTTTATCATGCTAAGAGGAGCAGGAAAAAGCAAAAAATTTCAGAATTGCACCTTGCAATGCGGAGAAATTACTGTTTGTGCATTTACAATATTCACTGATTTTTGCCATTGAAAAACGTCCAGAAATGATTGAAGCTACTGACTGAATGAAAGGAGCTGGCATCTAAATCTCTTTGAATCTTCTTTATCATGCTAAGAGGAGCAGGAAAAAGCAAAAAATTTCAGAATTGCACCTTGCAATGCGGAGAAATTACTGTTTGTGCATTTACAATATTCATTGATTTTTGCCATTGAAAAACGTCCAGAAATGATTGAAGCTACTGACTGAATGAAAGGAGCTGGCATCTCACTCTCTTTGAATCTTCTTTATCATGCTAAGAGGAGCAGGAAAAAGCAAAAAATCTCAGAATTGCACCTTGTAATGCGGAGAAATTACTGTTTGTGCATTTACAATATTCATTGATTTTTGCCATTGAAAAACATCATGTTATTCATATACCAGAAATGATTGAAGCTACTGACTGAATGAAAGGAGCTGGCATCTCACTCTCTTTGAATCTTCTTTATCATGCTAAGAGGAGCAGGAAAAAGCAAAAAATTTCAGAATTGCACCTTGCAATGCGGAGAAATTACTGTTTGTGCATTTACAATATTCATTGATTTTTGCCATTGAAAAACGTCCAGAAATGATTGAAGCTACTGACTGAATGAAAGGAGCTGGCATCTCACTCTCTTTGAATCTTCTTTATCATGCTAAGAGGAGCAGGAAAAAGCAAAAAATTTCAGAATTGCACCTTGCAATGCGGAGAAATTACTGTTTGTGCATTTACAATATTCATTGATTTTTGCCATTGAAAAACATCATGTTATTCATACACCAGAAATGTTTGAAGCTACTGACTGAATGAAAGGAGCTGGCATCTCACTCTCTTTGAATCTTCTTTATCATGCTAAGAGGAGCAGGAAAAAGCAAAAAATTTCAGAATTACACCTTGCAATGCGGAGAAATTACTGTTTGTGCATTTACAATATTCATTGATTTTTGCCATTGAAAAACGTCCAGAAATGATTGAAGCTACTGACTGAATGAAAGGAGCTGGCATCTCACTCTCTTTGAATCTTCTTTATCATGCTAAGAGGAGCAGGAAAAAGCAAAAAAATTCAGAATTGCACCTTGCAATGCGGAGAAATTACTGTTTGTGCATTTACAATATTCATTGATTTTTGCCATTGAAAAACATCATGTTATTCATATACCAGAAATGTTTGAAGCTACTGACTGAATGAAAGGAGCTGGCATCTCACTCTCTTTGAATCTTCTTTATCATGCTAAGAGGAGCAGGAAAAAGCAAAAAATTTCAGAATTGCACCTTGCAATGCGGAGAAATTACTGTTTGTGCATTTACAATATTCATTGATTTTTGCCATTGAAAAACGTCCAGAAATGATTGAAGCTACTGACTGAATGAAAGGAGCTGGCATCTCACTCTCTTTCAATCTTCTTTATCATGCTAAGAGGAGCAGGAAAAAGCAAAAAATTTCAGAATTGCACCTTGCAATGCGGAGAAATTACTGTTTGTGCATTTACACAATTCATTGATTTTTGCCATTGAAAAACGTCCAGAAATGATTGAAGCTACTGACTGAATGAAAGGAGCTGGCATCTCACTCTCTTTGAATCTTCTTTATCATGCTAAGAGGAGCAGGAAAAAGCAAAAAATTTCAGAATTGCACCTTGCAATGCGGAGAAATTACTGTTTGTGCATTTACACAATTCATTGATTTTTGCCATTGAAAAACGTCCAGAAATGATTGAAGCTACTGACTGAATGAAAGGAGCTGGCATCTCACTCTCTTTGAATCTTCTTTATCATGCTAAGAGGAGCAGGAAAAAGCAAAAAATTTCAGAATTGCACCTTGCAATGCGGAGAAATTACTGTTTGTGCATTTACAATATTCATTGACTTTTGCCATTGAAAAACATGTTATTCATATACCAGAAATGTTTGAAGCTACTGACTGAATGAAAGGAGCTGGCATCTCACTCTCTTTGAATCTTCTTTATCATGCTAAGAGAAGCAGGAAAAAGCAAAAAATATCAGAATTGCACCTTGCAATGCGGAGAAATTACTGTTTGTGCATTTACAATATTCATTGATTTTTGCCATTGAAAAACATCATGTTATTCATATACCAGAAATGTTTGAAGCTACTGACTGAATGAAAGGAGCTGGCATCTCACTCTCTTTGAATCTTCTTTATCATGCTAAGAGGAGCAGGAAAAAGCAAAAAATTTCAGAATTGCACCTTGCAATGCGGAGAAATTACTGTTTGTGCATTTACAATATTCACTGATTTTTGCCATTGAAAAACGTCCAGAAATGATTGAAGCTACTGACTGAATGAAAGGAGCTGGCATCTCACTCTCTTTGAATCTTCTTTATCATGCTAAGAGGAGCAGGAAAAAGCAAAAAATTTCAGAATTGCACCTTGCAATGCGGAGAAATTACTGTTTGTGCATTTACAATATTCATTGATTTTTGCCATTGAAAAACATCATGTTATTCATATACCAGAAATGATTGAAGCTACTGACTGAATGAAAGGAGCTGGCATCTCACTCTCTTTGAATCTTCTTTATCATGCTAAGAGGAGCAGGAAAAAGCAAAAAATTTCAGAATTGCACCTTGCAATGCGGAGAAATTACTGTTTGTGCATTTACAATATTCATTGATTTTTGCCATTGAAAAACGTCCAGAAATGATTGAAGCTACTGACTGAATGAAAGGAGCTGGCATCTCACTCTCTTTGAATCTTCTTTATCATGCTAAGAGGAGCAGGAAAAAGCAAAAAATTTCAGAATTGCACCTTGCAATGCGGAGAAATTACTGTTTGTGCATTTACAATATTCATTGATTTTTGCCATTGAAAAACGTCCAGAAATGATTGAAGCTACTGACTGAATGAAAGGAGCTGGCATCTCACTCTCTTTCAATCTTCTTTATCATGCTAAGAGGAGCAGGAAAAAGCAAAAAATTTCAGAATTGCACCTTGCAATGCGGAGAAATTACTGTTTGTGCATTTACACAATTCATTGATTTTTGCCATTGAAAAACGTCCAGAAATGATTGAAGCTACTGACTGAATGAAAGGAGCTGGCATCTCACTCTCTTTGAATCTTCTTTATCATGCTAAGAGGAGCAGGAAAAAGCAAAAAATTTCAGAATTGCACCTTGCAATGCGGAGAAATTACTGTTTGTGCATTTACACAATTCATTGATTTTTGCCATTGAAAAACGTCCAGAAATGATTGAAGCTACTGACTGAATGAAAGGAGCTGGCATCTCACTCTCTTTGAATCTTCTTTATCATGCTAAGAGGAGCAGGAAAAAGCAAAAAATTTCAGAATTGCACCTTGCAATGCGGAGAAATTACTGTTTGTGCATTTACAATATTCATTGACTTTTGCCATTGAAAAACATGTTATTCATATACCAGAAATGTTTGAAGCTACTGACTGAATGAAAGGAGCTGGCATCTCACTCTCTTTGAATCTTCTTTATCATGCTAAGAGAAGCAGGAAAAAGCAAAAAATATCAGAATTGCACCTTGCAATGCGGAGAAATTACTGTTTGTGCATTTACAATATTCATTGATTTTTGCCATTGAAAAACATCATGTTATTCATATACCAGAAATGTTTGAAGCTACTGACTGAATGAAAGGAGCTGGCATCTCACTCTCTTTGAATCTTCTTTATCATGCTAAGAGGAGCAGGAAAAAGCAAAAAATTTCAGAATTGCACCTTGCAATGCGGAGAAATTACTGTTTGTGCATTTACAATATTCACTGATTTTTGCCATTGAAAAACGTCCAGAAATGATTGAAGCTACTGACTGAATGAAAGGAGCTGGCATCTCACTCTCTTTGAATCTTCTTTATCATGCTAAGAGGAGCAGGAAAAAGCAAAAAATTTCAGAATTGCACCTTGCAATGCGGAGAAATTACTGTTTGTGCATTTACAATATTCATTGATTTTTGCCATTGAAAAACATCATGTTATTCATATACCAGAAATGATTGAAGCTACTGACTGAATGAAAGGAGCTGGCATCTCACTCTCTTTGAATCTTCTTTATCATGCTAAGAGGAGCAGGAAAAAGCAAAAAATTTCAGAATTGCACCTTGCAATGCGGAGAAATTACTGTTTGTGCATTTACAATATTCATTGATTTTTGCCATTGAAAAACGTCCAGAAATGATTGAAGCTACTGACTGAATGAAAGGAGCTGGCATCTCACTCTCTTTGAATCTTCTTTATCATGCTAAGAGGAGCAGGAAAAAGCAAAAAATTTCAGAATTGCACCTTGCAATGCGGAGAAATTACTGTTTGTGCATTTACAATATTCATTGATTTTTGCCATTGAAAAACATCATGTTATTCATATACCAGAAATGTTTGAAGCTACTGACTGAATGAAAGGAGCTGGCATCTCACTCTCTTTGAATCTTCTTTATCATGCAAAGAGGAGCAGGAAAAAGCAAAAAATTTCAGAATTACACCTTGCAATGCGGAGAAATTACTGTTTGTGCATTTACAATATTCATTGATTTTTGCCATTGAAAAACGTCCAGAAATGATTGAAGCTACTGACTGAATGAAAGGAGCTGGCATCTCACTCTCTTTGAATCTTCTTTATCATGCTAAGAGGAGCAGGAAAAAGCAAAAAATTTCAGAATTGCACCTTGCAATGCGGAGAAATTACTGTTTGTGCATTTACAATATTCATTGATTTTTGCCATTGAAAAACATCATGTTATTCATATACCAGAAATGTTTGAAGCTACTGACTGAATGAAAGGAGCTGGCATCTCACTCTCTTTGAATCTTCTTTATCATGCTAAGAGGAGCAGGAAAAAGCAAAAAATTTCAGAATTGCACCTTGCAATGCGGAGAAATTACTGTTTGTGCATTTACAATATTCATTGATTTTTGCCATTGAAAAACATCATGTTATTCATATACCAGAAATGTTTGAAGCTACTGACTGAATGAAAGGAGCTGGCATCTCACTCTCTTTGAATCTTCTTTATCATGCTAAGAGGAGCAGGAAAAAGCAAAGAATTTAAGAATTGCACCTTGCAATGCGGAGAAATTACTGTTTGTGCATTTACAATATTCATTGATTTTTGCCATTGAAAAACATCCAGAAATGATTGAAGCTACTGACTGAAAGGAGCTGGCATCTCACTCTCTTTGAATCTTCTTTATCATGCTAAGAGGAGCAGGAAAAAGCAAAAAATTTCAGAATTGCACCTTGCAATGCGGAGAAATTACTGTTTGTGCATTTACAATATTCATTGATTTTTGCCATTGAAAAACATCATGTTATTCATATACCAGAAATGTTTGAAGCTACTGACTGAATGAAAGGAGCTGGCATCTCACTCTCTTTGAATCTTCTTTATCATGCTAAGAGGAGCAGGAAAAAGCAAAAAATTTCAGAATTGCACCTTGCAATGCGGAGAAATTACTGTTTGTGCATTTACAATATTCATTGATTTTTGCCATTGAAAAACATGTTATTCATATACCAGAAATGTTTGAAGCTACTGACTGAATGAAAGGAGCTGGCATCTCACTCTCTTTGAATCTTCTTTATCATGCTAAGAGGAGCAGGAAAAAGCAAAAAATTTCAGAATTGCACCTTGCAATGCGGAGAAATTACTGTTTGTGCATTTACAATATTAATTGATTTTTGCCATTGAAAAACATCATGTTATTCATATACCAGAAATGTTTGAAGCTACTGACTGAATGAAAGGAGCTGGCATCTCACTCTCTTTGAATCTTCTTTATCATGCTAAGAGGAGCAGGAAAAAGCAAAAAATTTCAGAATTGCACCTTGCAATGCGGAGAAATTACTGTTTGTGCATTTACAATATTCATTGATTTTTGCCATTGAAAAACATGTTATTCATATACCAGAAATGTTTGAAGCTACTGACTGAATGAAAGGAGCTGGCATCTCACTCTCTTTGAATCTTCTTTATCATGCTAAGAGGAGCAGGAAAAAGCAAAAAATTTCAGAATTGCACCTTGCAATGCGGAGAAATTACTGTTTGTGCATTTACAATATTCATTGATTTTTGCCATTGAAAAACATCATGTTATTCATATACCAGAAATGTTTGAAGCTACTGACTGAATGAAAGGAGATGGCATCTCACTCTCTTTGAATCTTCTTTATCATGCTAAGAGGAGCAGGAAAAAGCAAAAAATTTCAGAATTGCACCTTGCAATGCGGAGAAATTACTGTTTGTGCATTTACAATATTCATTGATTTTTGCCATTGAAAAACGTCCAGAAATGATTGAAGCTACTGACTGAATGAAAGGAGCTGGCATCTCACTCTCTTTGAATCTTCTTTATCATGCTAAGAGGAGCAGGAAAAAGCAAAAAATTTCAGAATTGCAACTTGCAATGCGGAGAAATTACTGTTTGTGCATTTACAATATTCATTGATTTTTGCCATTGAAAAACGTCCAGAAATGATTGAAGCTACTGACTGAATGAAAGGAGCTGGCATCTCACTCTCTTTGAATCTTCTTTATCATGCTAAGAGGAGCAGGAAAAAGCAAAAAATTTCAGAATTGCACCTTGCAATGCGGAGAAATTACTGTTTGTGCATTTACAATATTCATTGATTTTTGCAATTGAAAAACGTCCAGAAATGATTGAAGCTACTGACTGAATGAAAGGAGCTGGCATCTCACTCTCTTTGAATCTTCTTTATCATGCTAAGAGGAGCAGGAAAAAGCAAAAAATTTCAGAATTGCACCTTGCAATGCGGAGAAATTACTGTTTGTGCATTTACAATATTCATTGATTTTTGCCATTGAAAAACGTCCAGAAATGATTGAAGCTACTGACTGAATGAAAGGAGCTGGCATCTCACTCTCTTTCAATCTTCTTTATCATGCTAAGAGGAGCAGGAAAAAGCAAAAAATTTCAGAATTGCACCTTGCAATGCGGAGAAATTACTGTTTGTGCATTTACACAATTCATTGATTTTTGCCATTGAAAAACGTCCAGAAATGATTGAAGCTACTGAATGAATGAAAGGAGCTGGCATCTCACTCTCTTTGAATCTTCTTTATCATGCTAAGAGGAGCAGGAAAAAGCAAAAAATTTCAGAATTGCACCTTGCAATGCGGAGAAATTACTGTTTGTGCATTTACACAATTCATTGATTTTTGCCATTGAAAAACGTCCAGAAATGATTGAAGCTACTGACTGAATGAAAGGAGCTGGCATCTCACTCTCTTTGAATCTTCTTTATCATGCTAAGAGGAGCAGGAAAAAGCAAAAAATTTCAGAATTGCACCTTGCAATGCGGAGAAATTACTGTTTGTGCATTTACAATATTCATTGACTTTTGCCATTGAAAAACATGTTATTCATATACCAGAAATGTTTGAAGCTACTGGCTGAATGAAAGGAGCTGGCATCTCACTCTCTTTGAATCTTCTATATCATGCTAAGAGGAGCAGGAAAAAGCAAAAAATTTCAGAATTGCACCTTGCAATGCGGAGAAATTACTGTTTGTGCATTTACAATATTCATTGATTTTTGCCATTGAAAAACATCATGTTATTCATATACCAGAAATGTTTGAAGCTACTGACTGAATGAAAGGAGCAGGCATCTCACTCTCTTTGAATCTTCTTTATCATGCTAAGAGGAGCAGGAAAAAGCAAAAAATTTCAGAATTGCACCTTGCAATGCGGAGAAATTACTGTTTGTGCATTTACAATATTCATTGATTTTTGCCATTGAAAAACGTCCAGAAATGATTGAAGCTACTGACTGAATGAAAGGAGCTGTCATCTCACTCTCTTTGAATCTTCTTTATCATGCTAAGAGGAGCAGGAAAAAGCAAAAAATTTCAGAATTGCACCTTGCAATGCGGAGAAATTACTGTTTGTGCATTTACAATATTCATTGATTTTTGCCATTGAAAAACATCATGTTATTCATATACCAGAAATGTTTGAAGCTACTGACTGAATGAAAGGAGCTGGCATCTCACTCTCTTTGAATCTTCTTTATCATGCTAAGAGGAGCAGGAAAAAGCAAAGAATTTAAGAATTGCACCTTGCAATGCGGAGAAATTACTGTTTGTGCATTTACAATATTCATTGATTTTTGCCATTGAAAAACGTCCAGAAATGATTGAAGCTACTGACTGAAAGGAGCTGGCATCTCACTCTCTTTGAATCTTCTTTATCATGCTAAGAGGAGCAGGAAAAAGCAAAAAATTTCAGAATTGCACCTTGCAATGCGGAGAAATTACTGTTTGTGCATTTACAATATTCATTGATTTTTGCCATTGAAAAACATCATGTTATTCATATACCAGAAATGTTTGAAGCTACTGACTGAATGAAAGGAGCTGGCATCTCACTCTCTTTGAATCTTCTTTATCATGCTAAGAGGAGCAGGAAAAAGCAAAAAATTTCAGAATTGCACCTTGCAATGCGGAGAAATTACTGTTTGTGCATTTACAATATTCATTGATTTTTGCCATTGAAAAACATGTTATTCATATACCAGAAATGTTTGAAGCTACTGACTGAATGAAAGGAGCTGGCATCTCACTCTCTTTGAATCTTCTTTATCATGCTAAGAGGAGCAGGAAAAAGCAAAAAATTTCAGAATTGCACCTTGCAATGCGGAGAAATTACTGTTTGTGCATTTACAATATTAATTGATTTTTGCCATTGAAAAACATCATGTTATTCATATACCAGAAATGTTTGAAGCTACTGACTGAATGAAAGGAGCTGGCATCTCACTCTCTTTGAATCTTCTTTATCATGCTAAGAGGAGCAGGAAAAAGCAAAAAATTTCAGAATTGCACCTTGCAATGCGGAGAAATTACTGTTTGTGCATTTACAATATTCATTGATTTTTGCCATTGAAAAACATGTTATTCATATACCAGAAATGTTTGAAGCTACTGA
This sequence comes from Phyllobates terribilis, assembly GCF_046119375.1. Classification (NCBI taxonomy): domain Eukaryota; kingdom Metazoa; phylum Chordata; class Amphibia; order Anura; family Dendrobatidae; genus Phyllobates; species Phyllobates terribilis. The sequence continues at coordinate 1,464,801 of NW_027362893.1, forward strand.
CTGAATGAAAGGAGCTGGCATCTCACTCTCTTTGAATCTTCTATATCATGCTAAGAGGAGCAGGAAAAAGCAAAAAATTTCAGAATTGCACCTTGCAATGCGGAGAAATTACTGTTTGTGCATTTACAATATTCATTGATTTTTGCCATTGAAAAACATCATGTTATTCATATACCAGAAATGTTTGAAGCTACTGACTGAATGAAAGGAGCAGGCATCTCACTCTCTTTGAATCTTCTTTATCATGCTAAGAGGAGCAGGAAAAAGCAAAAAATTTCAGAATTGCACCTTGCAATGCGGAGAAATTACTGTTTGTGCATTTACAATATTCATTGATTTTTGCCATTGAAAAACGTCCAGAAATGATTGAAGCTACTGACTGAATGAAAGGAGCTGTCATCTCACTCTCTTTGAATCTTCTTTATCATGCTAAGAGGAGCAGGAAAAAGCAAAAAATTTCAGAATTGCACCTTGCAATGCGGAGAAATTACTGTTTGTGCATTTACAATATTCATTGATTTTTGCCATTGAAAAACATCATGTTATTCATATACCAGAAATGTTTGAAGCTACTGACTGAATGAAAGGAGCTGGCATCTCACTCTCTTTGAATCTTCTTTATCATGCTAAGAGGAGCAGGAAAAAGCAAAGAATTTAAGAATTGCACCTTGCAATGCGGAGAAATTACTGTTTGTGCATTTACAATATTCATTGATTTTTGCCATTGAAAAACGTCCAGAAATGATTGAAGCTACTGACTGAAAGGAGCTGGCATCTCACTCTCTTTGAATCTTCTTTATCATGCTAAGAGGAGCAGGAAAAAGCAAAAAATTTCAGAATTGCACCTTGCAATGCGGAGAAATTACTGTTTGTGCATTTACAATATTCATTGATTTTTGCCATTGAAAAACATCATGTTATTCATATACCAGAAATGTTTGAAGCTACTGACTGAATGAAAGGAGCTGGCATCTCACTCTCTTTGAATCTTCTTTATCATGCTAAGAGGAGCAGGAAAAAGCAAAAAATTTCAGAATTGCACCTTGCAATGCGGAGAAATTACTGTTTGTGCATTTACAATATTCATTGATTTTTGCCATTGAAAAACATGTTATTCATATACCAGAAATGTTTGAAGCTACTGACTGAATGAAAGGAGCTGGCATCTCACTCTCTTTGAATCTTCTTTATCATGCTAAGAGGAGCAGGAAAAAGCAAAAAATTTCAGAATTGCACCTTGCAATGCGGAGAAATTACTGTTTGTGCATTTACAATATTAATTGATTTTTGCCATTGAAAAACATCATGTTATTCATATACCAGAAATGTTTGAAGCTACTGACTGAATGAAAGGAGCTGGCATCTCACTCTCTTTGAATCTTCTTTATCATGCTAAGAGGAGCAGGAAAAAGCAAAAAATTTCAGAATTGCACCTTGCAATGCGGAGAAATTACTGTTTGTGCATTTACAATATTCATTGATTTTTGCCATTGAAAAACATGTTATTCATATACCAGAAATGTTTGAAGCTACTGACTGAATGAAAGGAGCTGGCATCTCACTCTCTTTGAATCTTCTTTATCATGCTAAGAGGAGCAGGAAAAAGCAAAAAATTTCAGAATTGCACCTTGCAATGCGGAGAAATTACTGTTTGTGCATTTACAATATTCATTGATTTTTGCCATTGAAAAACATCATGTTATTCATATACCAGAAATGTTTGAAGCTACTGACTGAATGAAAGGAGATGGCATCTCACTCTCTTTGAATCTTCTTTATCATGCTAAGAGGAGCAGGAAAAAGCAAAAAATTTCAGAATTGCACCTTGCAATGCGGAGAAATTACTGTTTGTGCATTTACAATATTCATTGATTTTTGCCATTGAAAAACGTCCAGAAATGATTGAAGCTACTGACTGAATGAAAGGAGCTGGCATCTCACTCTCTTTGAATCTTCTTTATCATGCTAAGAGGAGCAGGAAAAAGCAAAAAATTTCAGAATTGCAACTTGCAATGCGGAGAAATTACTGTTTGTGCATTTACAATATTCATTGATTTTTGCCATTGAAAAACGTCCAGAAATGATTGAAGCTACTGACTGAATGAAAGGAGCTGGCATCTCACTCTCTTTGAATCTTCTTTATCATGCTAAGAGGAGCAGGAAAAAGCAAAAAATTTCAGAATTGCACCTTGCAATGCGGAGAAATTACTGTTTGTGCATTTACAATATTCATTGACTTTTGCCATTGAAAAACATGTTATTCATATACCAGAAATGTTTGAAGCTACTGACTGAATGAAAGGAGCTGGCATCTCACTCTCTTTGAATCTTCTTTATCATGCTAAGAGAAGCAGGAAAAAGCAAAAAATATCAGAATTGCACCTTGCAATGCGGAGAAATTACTGTTTGTGCATTTACAATATTCATTGATTTTTGCCATTGAAAAACATCATGTTATTCATATACCAGAAATGTTTGAAGCTACTGACTGAATGAAAGGAGCTGGCATCTCACTCTCTTTGAATCTTCTTTATCATGCTAAGAGGAGCAGGAAAAAGCAAAAAATTTCAGAATTGCACCTTGCAATGCGGAGAAATTACTGTTTGTGCATTTACAATATTCACTGATTTTTGCCATTGAAAAACGTCCAGAAATGATTGAAGCTACTGACTGAATGAAAGGAGCTGGCATCTCACTCTCTTTGAATCTTCTTTATCATGCTAAGAGGAGCAGGAAAAAGCAAAAAATTTCAGAATTGCACCTTGCAATGCGGAGAAATTACTGTTTGTGCATTTACAATATTCATTGATTTTTGCCATTGAAAAACATCATGTTATTCATATACCAGAAATGATTGAAGCTACTGACTGAATGAAAGGAGCTGGCATCTCACTCTCTTTGAATCTTCTTTATCATGCTAAGAGGAGCAGGAAAAAGCAAAAAATTTCAGAATTGCACCTTGCAATGCGGAGAAATTACTGTTTGTGCATTTACAATATTCATTGATTTTTGCCATTGAAAAACGTCCAGAAATGATTGAAGCTACTGACTGAATGAAAGGAGCTGGCATCTCACTCTCTTTGAATCTTCTTTATCATGCTAAGAGGAGCAGGAAAAAGCAAAAAATTTCAGAATTGCACCTTGCAATGCGGAGAAATTACTGTTTGTGCATTTACAATATTCATTGATTTTTGCCATTGAAAAACATCATGTTATTCATATACCAGAAATGTTTGAAGCTACTGACTGAATGAAAGGAGCTGGCATCTCACTCTCTTTGAATCTTCTTTATCATGCAAAGAGGAGCAGGAAAAAGCAAAAAATTTCAGAATTACACCTTGCAATGCGGAGAAATTACTGTTTGTGCATTTACAATATTCATTGATTTTTGCCATTGAAAAACGTCCAGAAATGATTGAAGCTACTGACTGAATGAAAGGAGCTGGCATCTCACTCTCTTTGAATCTTCTTTATCATGCTAAGAGGAGCAGGAAAAAGCAAAAAATTTCAGAATTGCACCTTGCAATGCGGAGAAATTACTGTTTGTGCATTTACAATATTCATTGATTTTTGCCATTGAAAAACATCATGTTATTCATATACCAGAAATGTTTGAAGCTACTGACTGAATGAAAGGAGCTGGCATCTCACTCTCTTTGAATCTTCTTTATCATGCTAAGAGGAGCAGGAAAAAGCAAAAAATTTCAGAATTGCACCTTGCAATGCGGAGAAATTACTGTTTGTGCATTTACAATATTCATTGATTTTTGCCATTGAAAAACATCATGTTATTCATATACCAGAAATGTTTGAAGCTACTGACTGAATGAAAGGAGCTGGCATCTCACTCTCTTTGAATCTTCTTTATCATGCTAAGAGGAGCAGGAAAAAGCAAAGAATTTAAGAATTGCACCTTGCAATGCGGAGAAATTACTGTTTGTGCATTTACAATATTCATTGATTTTTGCCATTGAAAAACATCCAGAAATGATTGAAGCTACTGACTGAAAGGAGCTGGCATCTCACTCTCTTTGAATCTTCTTTATCATGCTAAGAGGAGCAGGAAAAAGCAAAAAATTTCAGAATTGCACCTTGCAATGCGGAGAAATTACTGTTTGTGCATTTACAATATTCATTGATTTTTGCCATTGAAAAACATCATGTTATTCATATACCAGAAATGTTTGAAGCTACTGACTGAATGAAAGGAGCTGGCATCTCACTCTCTTTGAATCTTCTTTATCATGCTAAGAGGAGCAGGAAAAAGCAAAAAATTTCAGAATTGCACCTTGCAATGCGGAGAAATTACTGTTTGTGCATTTACAATATTCATTGATTTTTGCCATTGAAAAACATGTTATTCATATACCAGAAATGTTTGAAGCTACTGACTGAATGAAAGGAGCTGGCATCTCACTCTCTTTGAATCTTCTTTATCATGCTAAGAGGAGCAGGAAAAAGCAAAAAATTTCAGAATTGCACCTTGCAATGCGGAGAAATTACTGTTTGTGCATTTACAATATTAATTGATTTTTGCCATTGAAAAACATCATGTTATTCATATACCAGAAATGTTTGAAGCTACTGACTGAATGAAAGGAGCTGGCATCTCACTCTCTTTGAATCTTCTTTATCATGCTAAGAGGAGCAGGAAAAAGCAAAAAATTTCAGAATTGCACCTTGCAATGCGGAGAAATTACTGTTTGTGCATTTACAATATTCATTGATTTTTGCCATTGAAAAACATGTTATTCATATACCAGAAATGTTTGAAGCTACTGACTGAATGAAAGGAGCTGGCATCTCACTCTCTTTGAATCTTCTTTATCATGCTAAGAGGAGCAGGAAAAAGCAAAAAATTTCAGAATTGCACCTTGCAATGCGGAGAAATTACTGTTTGTGCATTTACAATATTCATTGATTTTTGCCATTGAAAAACATCATGTTATTCATATACCAGAAATGTTTGAAGCTACTGACTGAATGAAAGGAGATGGCATCTCACTCTCTTTGAATCTTCTTTATCATGCTAAGAGGAGCAGGAAAAAGCAAAAAATTTCAGAATTGCACCTTGCAATGCGGAGAAATTACTGTTTGTGCATTTACAATATTCATTGATTTTTGCCATTGAAAAACGTCCAGAAATGATTGAAGCTACTGACTGAATGAAAGGAGCTGGCATCTCACTCTCTTTGAATCTTCTTTATCATGCTAAGAGGAGCAGGAAAAAGCAAAAAATTTCAGAATTGCAACTTGCAATGCGGAGAAATTACTGTTTGTGCATTTACAATATTCATTGATTTTTGCCATTGAAAAACGTCCAGAAATGATTGAAGCTACTGACTGAATGAAAGGAGCTGGCATCTCACTCTCTTTGAATCTTCTTTATCATGCTAAGAGGAGCAGGAAAAAGCAAAAAATTTCAGAATTGCACCTTGCAATGCGGAGAAATTACTGTTTGTGCATTTACAATATTCATTGATTTTTGCAATTGAAAAACGTCCAGAAATGATTGAAGCTACTGACTGAATGAAAGGAGCTGGCATCTCACTCTCTTTGAATCTTCTTTATCATGCTAAGAGGAGCAGGAAAAAGCAAAAAATTTCAGAATTGCACCTTGCAATGCGGAGAAATTACTGTTTGTGCATTTACAATATTCATTGATTTTTGCCATTGAAAAACGTCCAGAAATGATTGAAGCTACTGACTGAATGAAAGGAGCTGGCATCTCACTCTCTTTCAATCTTCTTTATCATGCTAAGAGGAGCAGGAAAAAGCAAAAAATTTCAGAATTGCACCTTGCAATGCGGAGAAATTACTGTTTGTGCATTTACACAATTCATTGATTTTTGCCATTGAAAAACGTCCAGAAATGATTGAAGCTACTGAATGAATGAAAGGAGCTGGCATCTCACTCTCTTTGAATCTTCTTTATCATGCTAAGAGGAGCAGGAAAAAGCAAAAAATTTCAGAATTGCACCTTGCAATGCGGAGAAATTACTGTTTGTGCATTTACACAATTCATTGATTTTTGCCATTGAAAAACGTCCAGAAATGATTGAAGCTACTGACTGAATGAAAGGAGCTGGCATCTCACTCTCTTTGAATCTTCTTTATCATGCTAAGAGGAGCAGGAAAAAGCAAAAAATTTCAGAATTGCACCTTGCAATGCGGAGAAATTACTGTTTGTGCATTTACAATATTCATTGACTTTTGCCATTGAAAAACATGTTATTCATATACCAGAAATGTTTGAAGCTACTGGCTGAATGAAAGGAGCTGGCATCTCACTCTCTTTGAATCTTCTATATCATGCTAAGAGGAGCAGGAAAAAGCAAAAAATTTCAGAATTGCACCTTGCAATGCGGAGAAATTACTGTTTGTGCATTTACAATATTCATTGATTTTTGCCATTGAAAAACATCATGTTATTCATATACCAGAAATGTTTGAAGCTACTGACTGAATGAAAGGAGCAGGCATCTCACTCTCTTTGAATCTTCTTTATCATGCTAAGAGGAGCAGGAAAAAGCAAAAAATTTCAGAATTGCACCTTGCAATGCGGAGAAATTACTGTTTGTGCATTTACAATATTCATTGATTTTTGCCATTGAAAAACGTCCAGAAATGATTGAAGCTACTGACTGAATGAAAGGAGCTGTCATCTCACTCTCTTTGAATCTTCTTTATCATGCTAAGAGGAGCAGGAAAAAGCAAAAAATTTCAGAATTGCACCTTGCAATGCGGAGAAATTACTGTTTGTGCATTTACAATATTCATTGATTTTTGCCATTGAAAAACATCATGTTATTCATATACCAGAAATGTTTGAAGCTACTGACTGAATGAAAGGAGCTGGCATCTCACTCTCTTTGAATCTTCTTTATCATGCTAAGAGGAGCAGGAAAAAGCAAAGAATTTAAGAATTGCACCTTGCAATGCGGAGAAATTACTGTTTGTGCATTTACAATATTCATTGATTTTTGCCATTGAAAAACGTCCAGAAATGATTGAAGCTACTGACTGAAAGGAGCTGGCATCTCACTCTCTTTGAATCTTCTTTATCATGCTAAGAGGAGCAGGAAAAAGCAAAAAATTTCAGAATTGCACCTTGCAATGCGGAGAAATTACTGTTTGTGCATTTACAATATTCATTGATTTTTGCCATTGAAAAACATCATGTTATTCATATACCAGAAATGTTTGAAGCTACTGACTGAATGAAAGGAGCTGGCATCTCACTCTCTTTGAATCTTCTTTATCATGCTAAGAGGAGCAGGAAAAAGCAAAAAATTTCAGAATTGCACCTTGCAATGCGGAGAAATTACTGTTTGTGCATTTACAATATTCATTGATTTTTGCCATTGAAAAACATGTTATTCATATACCAGAAATGTTTGAAGCTACTGACTGAATGAAAGGAGCTGGCATCTCACTCTCTTTGAATCTTCTTTATCATGCTAAGAGGAGCAGGAAAAAGCAAAAAATTTCAGAATTGCACCTTGCAATGCGGAGAAATTACTGTTTGTGCATTTACAATATTAATTGATTTTTGCCATTGAAAAACATCATGTTATTCATATACCAGAAATGTTTGAAGCTACTGACTGAATGAAAGGAGCTGGCATCTCACTCTCTTTGAATCTTCTTTATCATGCTAAGAGGAGCAGGAAAAAGCAAAAAATTTCAGAATTGCACCTTGCAATGCGGAGAAATTACTGTTTGTGCATTTACAATATTCATTGATTTTTGCCATTGAAAAACATGTTATTCATATACCAGAAATGTTTGAAGCTACTGACTGAATGAAAGGAGCTGGCATCTCACTCTCTTTGAATCTTCTATATCATGCTAAGAGGAGCAGGAAAAAGCAAAAAATTTCAGAATTGCACCTTGCAATGCGGAGAAATTACTGTTTGTGCATTTACAATATTCATTGATTTTTGCCATTGAAAAACATCATGTTATTCATATACCAGAAATGTTTGAAGCTACTGACTGAATGAAAGGAGCAGGCATCTCACTCTCTTTGAATCTTCTTTATCATGCTAAGAGGAGCAGGAAAAAGCAAAAAATTTCAGAATTGCACCTTGCAATGCGGAGAAATTACTGTTTGTGCATTTACAATATTCATTGATTTTTGCCATTGAAAAACGTCCAGAAATGATTGAAGCTACTGACTGAATGAAAGGAGCTGTCATCTCACTCTCTTTGAATCTTCTTTATCATGCTAAGAGGAGCAGGAAAAAGCAAAAAATTTCAGAATTGCACCTTGCAATGCGGAGAAATTACTGTTTGTGCATTTACAATATTCATTGATTTTTGCCATTGAAAAACATCATGTTATTCATATACCAGAAATGTTTGAAGCTACTGACTGAATGAAAGGAGCTGGCATCTCACTCTCTTTGAATCTTCTTTATCATGCTAAGAGGAGCAGGAAAAAGCAAAGAATTTAAGAATTGCACCTTGCAATGCGGAGAAATTACTGTTTGTGCATTTACAATATTCATTGATTTTTGCCATTGAAAAACGTCCAGAAATGATTGAAGCTACTGACTGAAAGGAGCTGGCATCTCACTCTCTTTGAATCTTCTTTATCATGCTAAGAGGAGCAGGAAAAAGCAAAAAATTTCAGAATTGCACCTTGCAATGCGGAGAAATTACTGTTTGTGCATTTACAATATTCATTGATTTTTGCCATTGAAAAACATCATGTTATTCATATACCAGAAATGTTTGAAGCTACTGACTGAATGAAAGGAGCTGGCATCTCACTCTCTTTGAATCTTCTTTATCATGCTAAGAGGAGCAGGAAAAAGCAAAAAATTTCAGAATTGCACCTTGCAATGCGGAGAAATTACTGTTTGTGCATTTACAATATTCATTGATTTTTGCCATTGAAAAACATGTTATTCATATACCAGAAATGTTTGAAGCTACTGACTGAATGAAAGGAGCTGGCATCTCACTCTCTTTGAATCTTCTTTATCATGCTAAGAGGAGCAGGAAAAAGCAAAAAATTTCAGAATTGCACCTTGCAATGCGGAGAAATTACTGTTTGTGCATTTACAATATTAATTGATTTTTGCCATTGAAAAACATCATGTTATTCATATACCAGAAATGTTTGAAGCTACTGACTGAATGAAAGGAGCTGGCATCTCACTCTCTTTGAATCTTCTTTATCATGCTAAGAGGAGCAGGAAAAAGCAAAAAATTTCAGAATTGCACCTTGCAATGCGGAGAAATTACTGTTTGTGCATTTACAATATTCATTGATTTTTGCCATTGAAAAACATGTTATTCATATACCAGAAATGTTTGAAGCTACTGACTGAATGAAAGGAGCTGGCATCTCACTCTCTTTGAATCTTCTTTATCATGCTAAGAGGAGCAGGAAAAAGCAAAAAATTTCAGAATTGCACCTTGCAATGCGGAGAAATTACTGTTTGTGCATTTACAATATTCATTGATTTTTGCCATTGAAAAACATCATGTTATTCATATACCAGAAATGTTTGAAGCTACTGACTGAATGAAAGGAGATGGCATCTCACTCTCTTTGAATCTTCTTTATCATGCTAAGAGGAGCAGGAAAAAGCAAAAAATTTCAGAATTGCACCTTGCAATGCGGAGAAATTACTGTTTGTGCATTTACAATATTCATTGATTTTTGCCATTGAAAAACGTCCAGAAATGATTGAAGCTACTGACTGAATGAAAGGAGCTGGCATCTCACTCTCTTTGAATCTTCTTTATCATGCTAAGAGGAGCAGGAAAAAGCAAAAAATTTCAGAATTGCAACTTGCAATGCGGAGAAATTACTGTTTGTGCATTTACAATATTCATTGATTTTTGCCATTGAAAAACGTCCAGAAATGATTGAAGCTACTGACTGAATGAAAGGAGCTGGCATCTCACTCTCTTTGAATCTTCTTTATCATGCTAAGAGGAGCAGGAAAAAGCAAAAAATTTCAGAATTGCACCTTGCAATGCGTAGAAATTACTGTTTGTGCATTTACAATATTCATTGATTTTTGCAATTGAAAAACGTCCAGAAATGATTGAAGCTACTGACTGAATGAAAGGAGCTGGCATCTCACTCTCTTTGAATCTTCTTTATCATGCTAAGAGGAGCAGGAAAAAGCAAAAAATTTCAGAATTGCACCTTGCAATGCGGAGAAATTACTGTTTGTGCATTTACAATATTCATTGATATTTGCCATTGAAAAACATCATGTTATTCATATACCAGAAATGTTTGAAGCTACTGACTGAATGAAAGGAGCTGGCATCTCACTCTCTTTGAATCTTTTTTATCATGCTAAGAGGAGCAGGAAAAAGCAAAAAATTTCAGAATTGCACCTTGCAATGCGGAGAAATTACTGTTTGTGCATTTACAATATTCATTGATTTTTGCCATTGAAAAACGTCCAGAAATGATTGAAGCTACTGACTGAATGAAAGGAGCTGGCATCTCACTCTCTTTGAATCTTCTTTATCATGCTAAGAGGAGCAGGAAAAAGCAAAAAATTTCAGAATTGCACCTTGCAATGCGGAGAAATTACTGTTTGTGCATTTACAATATTCATTGATTTTTGCCATTGAAAAACGTCCAGAAATGATTGAAGCTACTGACTGAATGAAAGGAGCTGGCATCTCACTCTTTGAATCTTCTTTATCATGCTAAGAGGAGCAGGAAAAAGCAAAAAATTTCAGAATTGCACCTTGCAATGCGGAGAAATTACTGTTTGTGCATTTACAATATTCATTGATTTTTGCCATTGAAAAACGTCCAGAAATGATTGAAGCTACTGACTGAATGAAAGGAGCTGGCATCTCACTCTCTTTGAATCTTCTTTATCATGCTAAGAGGAGCAGGAAAAAGCAAAAAATTTCAGAATTGCACCTTGCAATGCGAAGAAATTACTGTTTGTGCATTTACAATATTCATTGATTTTTGCCATTGAAAAACGTCCAGAAATGATTGAAGCTACTGACTAAATGAAAGGAGCTGGCATCTCACTCTCTTTGAATCTTCTTTATCATGCTAAGAGGAGTAGGAAAAAGCAAAAAATTTCAGAATTGCACCTTGCAATGCGGAGAAATTACTGTTTGTGCTTTTACAATATTCATTGATTTTTGCCATTGAAAAACATCATGTTATTCATATACCAGAAATGTTTGAAGCTACTGACTGAATGAAAGGAGCTGGTATCTCACTCTCTTTGAATCTTCTTTATCATGCTAAGAGAAGCAGGAAAAAGCAAAAAATATCAGAATTGCACCTTGCAATGCGGAGAAATTACTGTTTGTGCATTTACAATATTCATTGATTTTTGCCATTGAAAAACATCATGTTATTCATATACCAGAAATGTTTGAAGCTACTGACTGAATGAAAGGAGCTGGCATCTCACTCTCTTTGAATCTTCTTTATCATGCTAAGAGGAGCAGGAAAAAGCAAAAAATTTCAGAATTGCACCTTGCAATGCGGAGAAATTACTGTTTGTGCATTTACAATATTCATTGATTTTTGCCATTGAAAAACATCATGTTATTCATATACCAGAAATGTTTGAAGCTACTGACTGAATGAAAGGAGATGGCATCTCACTCTCTTTGAATCTTCTTTATCATGCTAAGAGGAGCAGGAAAAAGCAAAAAATTTCAGAATTGCACCTTGCAATGCGGAGAAATTACTGTTTGTGCATTTACAATATTCATTGATTTTTGCCATTGAAAAACGTCCAGAAATGATTGAAGCTACTGACTGAATGAAAGGAGCTGGCATCTCACTCTCTTTGAATCTTCTTTATCATGCTAAGAGGAGCAGGAAAAAGCAAAAAATTTCAGAATTGCAACTTGCAATGCGGAGAAATTACTGTTTGTGCATTTACAATATTCATTGATTTTTGCCATTGAAAAACGTCCAGAAATGATTGAAGCTACTGACTGAATGAAAGGAGCTGGCATCTCACTCTCTTTGAATCTTCTTTATCATGCTAAGAGGAGCAGGAAAAAGCAAAAAATTTCAGAATTGCACCTTGCAATGCGGAGAAATTACTGTTTGTGCATTTACAATATTCATTGATTTTTGCAATTGAAAAACGTCCAGAAATGATTGAAGCTACTGACTGAATGAAAGGAGCTGGCATCTCACTCTCTTTGAATCTTCTTTATCATGCTAAGAGGAGCAGGAAAAAGCAAAAAATTTCAGAATTGCACCTTGCAATGCGGAGAAATTACTGTTTGTGCATTTACAATATTCATTGATATTTGCCATTGAAAAACATCATGTTATTCATATACCAGAAATGTTTGAAGCTACTGACTGAATGAAAGGAGCTGGCATCTCACTCTCTTTGAATCTTTTTTATCATGCTAAGAGGAGCAGGAAAAAGCAAAAAATTTCAGAATTGCACCTTGCAATGCGGAGAAATTACTGTTTGTGCATTTACAATATTCATTGATTTTTGCCATTGAAAAACGTCCAGAAATGATTGAAGCTACTGACTGAATGAAAGGAGCTGGCATCTCACTCTCTTTGAATCTTCTTTATCATGCTAAGAGGAGCAGGAAAAAGCAAAAAATTTCAGAATTGCACCTTGCAATGCGGAGAAATTACTGTTTGTGCATTTACAATATTCATTGATTTTTGCCATTGAAAAACGTCCAGAAATGATTGAAGCTACTGACTGAATGAAAGGAGCTGGCATCTCACTCTTTGAATCTTCTTTATCATGCTAAGAGGAGCAGGAAAAAGCAAAAAATTTCAGAATTGCACCTTGCAATGCGGAGAAATTACTGTTTGTGCATTTACAATATTCATTGATTTTTGCCATTGAAAAACGTCCAGAAATGATTGAAGCTACTGACTGAATGAAAGGAGCTGGCATCTCACTCTCTTTGAATCTTCTTTATCATGCTAAGAGGAGCAGGAAAAAGCAAAAAATTTCAGAATTGCACCTTGCAATGCGAAGAAATTACTGTTTGTGCATTTACAATATTCATTGATTTTTGCCATTGAAAAACGTCCAGAAATGATTGAAGCTACTGACTAAATGAAAGGAGCTGGCATCTCACTCTCTTTGAATCTTCTTTATCATGCTAAGAGGAGTAGGAAAAAGCAAAAAATTTCAGAATTGCACCTTGCAATGCGGAGAAATTACTGTTTGTGCTTTTACAATATTCATTGATTTTTGCCATTGAAAAACATCATGTTATTCATATACCAGAAATGTTTGAAGCTACTGACTGAATGAAAGGAGCTGGTATCTCACTCTCTTTGAATCTTCTTTATCATGCTAAGAGAAGCAGGAAAAAGCAAAAAATATCAGAATTGCACCTTGCAATGCGGAGAAATTACTGTTTGTGCATTTACAATATTCATTGATTTTTGCCATTGAAAAACATCATGTTATTCATATACCAGAAATGTTTGAAGCTACTGACTGAATGAAAGGAGCTGGCATCTCACTCTCTTTGAATCTTCTTTATCATGCTAAGAGGAGCAGGAAAAAGCAAAAAATTTCAGAATTGCACCTTGCAATGCGGAGAAATTACTGTTTGTGCATTTACAATATTCATTGATTTTTGCCATTGAAAAACGTCCAGAAATGATTGAAGCTACTGACTGAATGAAAGGAGCTGGCATCTAAATCTCTTTGAATCTTCTTTATCATGCTAAGAGGAGCAGGAAAAAGCAAAAAATTTCAGAATTGCACCTTGCAATGCGGAGAAATTACTGTTTGTGCATTTACAATATTCATTGATTTTTGCCATTGAAAAACGTCCAGAAATGATTGAAGCTACTGACTGAATGAAAGGAGCTGGCATCTCACTCTCTTTGAATCTTCTTTATCATGCTAAGAGGAGCAGGAAAAAGCAAAAAAATTCAGAATTGCACCTTGCAATGCGGAGAAATTACTGTTTGTGCATTTACAATATTCATTGATTTTTGCCATTGAAAAACATCATGTTATTCATATACCAGAAATGTTTGAAGCTACTGACTGAATGAAAGGAGCTGGCATATCACTCTCTTTGAATCTTCTTTATCATGCTAAGAGGAGCAGGAAAAAGCAAAAAATTTCAGAATTGCACCTTGCAATGCGGAGAAATTACTGTTTGTGCATTTACAATATTCATTGATTTTTGCCATTGAAAAACATCATGTTATTCATATACCAGAAATGATTGAAGCTACTGACTGAATGAAAGGAGCTGGCATCTCACTCTCTTTGAATCTTCTTTATCATGCTAAGAGGAGCAGGAAAAAGCAAAAAATTTCAGAATTGCACCTTGCAATGCGGAGAAATTACTGTTTGTGCATTTACAATATTCATTGATTTTTGCCATTGAAAAACATCATGTTATTCATATACCAGAAATGTTTGAAGCTACTGACTGAATGAAAGGAGCTGGCATCTCACTCGCTTTGAATCTTCTTTATCATGCTAAGAGGAGCAGGAAAAAGCAAAAAATTTCAGAATTGCACCTTGCAATGCGGAGAAATTACTGTTTGTGCATTTACAATATTCATTGATTTTTGCCATTGAAAAACGTCCAGAAATGATTGAAGCTACTGACTGAATGAAAGGAGCTGGCATCTCACTCTCTTTGAATCTTCTTTATCATGCTAAGAGGAGCAGGAAAAAGCAAAAAAATTCAGAATTGCACCTTGCAATGCGGAGAAATTACTGTTTGTGCATTTACAATATTCATTGATTTTTGCCATTGAAAAACATCATGTTATTCATATACCAGAAATGTTTGAAGCTACTGACTGAATGAAAGGAGCTGGCATCTCACTCTCTTTGAATCTTCTTTATCATGCTAAGAGGAGCAGGAAAAAGCAAAAAATTTCAGAATTGCACCTTGCAATGCGGAGAAATTACTGTTTGTGCATTTACAATATTCATTGATTTTTGCCATTGAAAAACATCATGTTATTCATATACCAGAAATGATTGAAGCTACTGACTGAATGAAAGGAGTTGGCATCTCACTCTCTTTGAATCTTCTTTATCATGCTAAGAGGAGCAGGAAAAAGCAAAAAATTTCAGAATTGCACCTTGCAATGCGGAGAAATTACTGTTTGTGCATTTACAATATTCATTGATTTTTGCCATTGAAAAACATCATGTTATTCATATACCAGAAATGATTGAAGCTACTGACTGAATGAAAGGAGCTGGCATCTCACTCTCTTTGAATCTTCTTTATCATGCTAAGAGGAGCAGGAAAAAGCAAAAAATTTCAGAATTGCACCTTGCAATGCGGAGAAATTACTGTTTGTGCATTTACAATATTCATTGATTTTTGCCATTGAAAAACGTCCAGAAATGATTGAAGCTACTGACTGAATGAAAGGAGCTGGCATCTCACTCTCTTTGAATCTTCTTTATCATGCTAAGAGGAGCAGGAAAAAGCAAAAAATTTCAGAATTGCACCTTGCAATGCGGAGAAATTACTGTTTGTGCATTTACAATATTCATTGATTTTTGCCATTGAAAAACATCATGTTATTCATATACCAGAAATGTTTGAAGCTACTGACTGAATGAAAGGAGCTGGCATCTCACTCTCTTTGAATCTTCTTTATCATGCTAAGAGGAGCAGGAAAAAGCAAAAAATTTCAGAATTGCACCTTGCAATGCGGAGAAATTACTGTTTGTGCATTTACAATATTCATTGATTTTTGCCATTGAAAAACGTCCAGAAATGATTGAAGCTACTGACTGAATGAAAGGAGCTGGCATCTCACTCTCTTTCAATCTTCTTTATCATGCTAAGAGGAGCAGGAAAAAGCAAAAAATTTCAGAATTGCACCTTGCAATGCGGAGAAATTACTGTTTGTGCATTTACACAATTCATTGATTTTTGCCATTGAAAAACGTCCAGAAATGATTGAAGCTACTGACTGAATGAAAGGAGCTGGCATCTCACTCTCTTTGAATCTTCTTTATCATGCTAAGAGGAGCAGGAAAAAGCAAAAAATTTCAGAATTGCACCTTGCAATGCGGAGAAATTACTGTTTGTGCATTTACACAATTCATTGATTTTTGCCATTGAAAAACGTCCAGAAATGATTGAAGCTACTGACTGAATGAAAGGAGCTGGCATCTCACTCTCTTTGAATCTTCTTTATCATGCTAAGAGGAGCAGGAAAAAGCAAAAAATTTCAGAATTGCACCTTGCAATGCGGAGAAATTACTGTTTGTGCATTTACAATATTCATTGACTTTTGCCATTGAAAAACATGTTATTCATATACCAGAAATGTTTGAAGCTACTGACTGAATGAAAGGAGCTGGCATCTCACTCTCTTTGAATCTTCTTTATCATGCTAAGAGGAGCAGGAAAAAGCAAAAAATTTCAGAATTGCACCTTGCAATGCGGAGAAATTACTGTTTGTGCATTTACAATATTCATTGATTTTTGCCATTGAAAAACATCATGTTATTCATATACCAGAAATGTTTGAAGCTACTGACTGAATGAAAGGAGCAGGCATCCCACTCTCTTTGAATCTTCTTTATCATGCTAAGAGGAGCAGGAAAAAGCAAAAAATTTCAGAATTGCACCTTGCAATGCGGAGAAATTACTGTTTGTGCATTTACAATATTCATTGATTTTTGCCATTGAAAAACGTCCAGAAATGATTGAAGCTACTGACTGAATGAAAGGAGCTGGCATCTCACTCTCTTTGAATCTTCTTTATCATGCTAAGAGGAGCAGGAAAAAGCAAAAAATTTCAGAATTGCACCTTGCAATGCGGAGAAATTACTGTTTGTGCATTTACAATATTCATTGATTTTTGCCATTGAAAAACATCATGTTATTCATATACCAGAAATGTTTGAAGCTACTGACTGAATGAAAGGAGCTGGCATCTCACTCTCTTTGAATCTTCTTTATCATGCTAAGAGGAGCAGGAAAAAGCAAAAAATTTCAGAATTGCACCTTGCAATGCGGAGAAATTACTGTTTGTGCATTTACAATATTCATTCATTTTTGCCATTGAAAAACGTCCAGAAATGATTGAAGCTACTGACTGAAAGGAGCTGGCATCTCACTCTCTTTGAATCTTCTTTATCATGCTAAGAGGAGCAGGAAAAAGCAAAAAATTTCAGAATTGCACCTTGCAATGCGGAGAAATTACTGTTTGTGCATTTACAATATTCATTGATTTTTGCCATTGAAAAACATGTTATTCATATACCAGAAATGTTTGAAGCTACTGACTGAATGAAAGGAGCTGGCATCTCACTCTCTTTGAATCTTCTTTATCATGCTAAGAGGAGCAGGAAAAAGCAAAAAATTTCAGAATTGCACCTTGCAATGCGGAGAAATTACTGTTTGTGCATTTACAATATTCATTGATTTTTGCCATTGAAAAACATCATGTTATTCATATACCAGAAATGTTTGAAGCTACTGACTGAATGAAAGGAGCTGGCATCTAACTCTCTTTGAATATTCTTTATCATGCTAAGAGGAGCAGGAAAAAGCAAAAAATTTCAGAATTGCACCTTGCAATGCGGAGAAATTACTGTTTGTGCATTTACAATATTCATTGATTTTTGCCATTGAAAAACGTCCAGAAATGATTGAAGCTACTGACTGAATGAAAGGAGCTGGCATCTCACTCTCTTTGAATCTTCTTTATCATGCTAAGAGGAGCAGGAAAAAGCAAAAAATTTCAGAATTGCATCTTGCAATGCGGAGAAATTACTGTTTGTGCATTTACAATATTCATTGATTTTTGCCATTGAAAAACGTCCAGAAATGATTGAAGCTACTGACTGAATGAAAGGAGCTGGCATCTCACTCTCTTTGAATCTTCTTTATCATGCTAAGAGGAGCAGGAAAAAGCAAAAAATTTCAGAATTGCACCTTGCAATGCGGAGAAATTACTGTTTGTGCATTTACAATATTCATTGATTTTTGCCATTGAAAAACGTCCAGAAATGATTGAAGCTACTGACTGAATGAAATGAGCTGGCATCTCTCTTTGAATCTTCTTTATAATGCTAAGAGGAGCAGGAAAAAGCAAAAAATTTCAGAATTGCACCTTGCAATGCGGAGAAATTACTGTTTGTGCATTTACAATATTCATTCATTTTTGCCATTGAAAAACATCATGTTATTCATATACCAGAAATGTTTGAAGCTACTGACTGAATGTAAGGAGCTGGCATCTCACTCTCTTTGAATCTTTTTTATCATGCTAAGAGGAGCAGGAAAAAGCAAAAAAATTCAGAATTGCACCTTGCAATGCGGAGAAATTACTGTTTGTGCATTTACAATATTCATTGATTTTTGCCATTGAAAAACGTCCAGAAATGATTGAAGCTACTGACTGAATGAAAGGAGCTGGCATCTCACTCTCTTTGAATCTTCTTTATCATGCTAAGAGGAGCAGGAAAAAGCAAAAAATTTCAGAATTGCACCTTGCAATGCGGAGAAATTACTGTTTGTGCATTTACAATATTCATTGATTTTTGCCATTGAAAAACGTTCAGAAATGATTGAAGCTACTGACTGAATGAAAGGAGCTGGCATCTCACTCTTTGAATCTTCTTTATCATGCTAAGAGGAGCAGGAAAAAGCAAAAAATTTCAGAATTGCACCTTGCAATGCGGAGAAATTACTGTTTGTGCATTTACAATATTCATTGATTTTTGCCATTGAAAAACGTCCAGAAATGATTGAAGCTACTGACTGAATGAAAGGAGCTGGCATCTCACTCTCTTTGAATCTTCTTTATCATGCTAAGAGGAGCAGGAAAAAGCAAAAAATTTCAGAATTGCACCTTGCAATGCGAAGAAATTACTGTTTGTGCATTTACAATATTCATTGATTTTTGCCATTGAAAAACGTCCAGAAATGATTGAAGCTACTGACTGAATGAAAGGAGCTGGCATCTCACTCTCTTTGAATCTTCTTTATCATGCTAAGAGGAGTAGGAAAAAGCAAAAAATTTCAGAATTGCACCTTGCAATGCGGAGAAATTACTGTTTGTGCTTTTACAATATTCATTGATTTTTGCCATTGAAAAACATCATGTTATTCATATACCAGAAATGTTTGAAGCTACTGACTGAATGAAAGGAGCTGGTATCTCACTCTCTTTGAATCTTCTTTATCATGCTAAGAGAAGCAGGAAAAAGCAAAAAATATCAGAATTGCACCTTGCAATGCGGAGAAATTACTGTTTGTGCATTTACAATATTCATTGATTTTTGCCATTGAAAAACATCATGTTATTCATATACCAGAAATGTTTGAAGCTACTGACTGAATGAAAGGAGCTGGCATCTCACTCTCTTTGAATCTTCTTTATCATGCTAAGAGGAGCAGGAAAAAGCAAAAAATTTCAGAATTGCACCTTGCAATGCGGAGAAATTACTGTTTGTGCATTTACAATATTCATTGATTTTTGCCATTGAAAAACGTCCAGAAATGATTGAAGCTACTGACTGAATGAAAGGAGCTGGCATCTAAATCTCTTTGAATCTTCTTTATCATGCTAAGAGGAGCAGGAAAAAGCAAAAAATTTCAGAATTGCACCTTGCAATGCGGAGAAATTACTGTTTGTGCATTTACAATATTCATTGATTTTTGCCATTGAAAAACGTCCAGAAATGATTGAAGCTACTGACTGAATGAAAGGAGCTGGCATCTCACTCTCTTTGAATCTTCTTTATCATGCTAAGAGGAGCAGGAAAAAGCAAAAAATTTCAGAATTGCACCTTGCAATGCGAAGAAATTACTGTTTGTGCATTTACAATATTCATTGATTTTTGCCATTGAAAAACGTCCAGAAATGATTGAAGCTACTGACTGAATGAAAGGAGCTGGCATCTCACTCTCTTTGAATCTTCTTTATCATGCTAAGAGGAGTAGGAAAAAGCAAAAAATTTCAGAATTGCACCTTGCAATGCGGAGAAATTACTGTTTGTGCATTTACACAATTCATTGATTTTTGCCATTGAAAAACGTCCAGAAATGATTGAAGCTACTGACTGAATGAAAGGAGCTGGCATCTCACTCTCTTTGAATCTTCTTTATCATGCTAAGAGGAGCAGGAAAAAGCAAAAAATTTCAGAATTGCACCTTGCAATGCGGAGAAATTACTGTTTGTGCATTTACACAATTCATTGATTTTTGCCATTGAAAAACGTCCAGAAATGATTGAAGCTACTGACTGAATGAAAGGAGCTGGCATCTCACTCTCTTTGAATCTTCTTTATCATGCTAAGAGGAGCAGGAAAAAGCAAAAAATTTCAGAATTGCACCTTGCAATGCGGAGAAATTACTGTTTGTGCATTTACAATATTCATTGACTTTTGCCATTGAAAAACATGTTATTCATATACCAGAAATGTTTGAAGCTACTGACTGAATGAAAGGAGCTGGCATCTCACTCTCTTTGAATCTTCTTTATCATGCTAAGAGGAGCAGGAAAAAGCAAAAAATTTCAGAATTGCACCTTGCAATGCGGAGAAATTACTGTTTGTGCATTTACAATATTCATTGATTTTTGCCATTGAAAAACATCATGTTATTCATATACCAGAAATGTTTGAAGCTACTGACTGAATGAAAGGAGCAGGCATCTCACTCTCTTTGAATCTTCTTTATCATGCTAAGAGGAGCAGGAAAAAGCAAAAAATTTCAGAATTGCACCTTGCAATGCGGAGAAATTACTGTTTGTGCATTTACAATATTCATTGATTTTTGCCATTGAAAAACGTCCAGAAATGATTGAAGCTACTGACTGAATGAAAGGAGCTGGCATCTCACTCTCTTTGAATCTTCTTTATCATGCTAAGAGGAGCAGGAAAAAGCAAAAAATTTCAGAATTGCACCTTGCAATGCGGAGAAATTACTGTTTGTGCATTTACAATATTCATTGATTTTTGCCATTGAAAAACATCATGTTATTCATATACCAGAAATGTTTGAAGCTACTGACTGAATGAAAGGAGCTGGCATCTCACTCTCTTTGAATCTTCTTTATCATGCTAAGAGGAGCAGGAAAAAGCAAAAAATTTCAGAATTGCACCTTGCAATGCGGAGAAATTACTGTTTGTGCATTTACAATATTCATTCATTTTTGCCATTGAAAAACGTCCAGAAATGATTGAAGCTACTGACTGAAAGGAGCTGGCATCTCACTCTCTTTGAATCTTCTTTATCATGCTAAGAGGAGCAGGAAAAAGCAAAAAATTTCAGAATTGCACCTTGCAATGCGGAGAAATTACTGTTTGTGCATTTACAATATTCATTGATTTTTGCCATTGAAAAACATGTTATTCATATACCAGAAATGTTTGAAGCTACTGACTGAATGAAAGGAGCTGGCATCTCACTCTCTTTGAATCTTCTTTATCATGCTAAGAGGAGCAGGAAAAAGCAAAAAATTTCAGAATTGCACCTTGCAATGCGGAGAAATTACTGTTTGTGCATTTACAATATTCATTGATTTTTGCCATTGAAAAACATCATGTTATTCATATACCAGAAATGTTTGAAGCTACTGACTGAATGAAAGGAGCTGGCATCTAACTCTCTTTGAATCTTCTTTATCATGCTAAGAGGAGCAGGAAAAAGCAAAAAATTTCAGAATTGCACCTTGCAATGCGGAGAAATTACTGTTTGTGCATTTACAATATTCATTGATTTTTGCCATTGAAAAACGTCCAGAAATGATTGAAGCTACTGACTGAATGAAAGGAGCTGGCATCGCACTCTCTTTGAATCTTCTTTATCATGCTAAGAGGAGCAGGAAAAAGCAAAAAATTTCAGAATTGCATCTTGCAATGCGGAGAGATTACTGTTTGTGCATTTACAATATTCATTGATTTTTGCCATTGAAAAACGTCCAGAAATGATTGAAGCTACTGACTGAATGAAAGGAGCTGGCATCTCACTCTCTTTGAATCTTCTTTATCATGCTAAGAGGAGCAGGAAAAAGCAAAAAATTTCAGAATTGCACCTTGCAATGCGGAGAAATTACTGTTTGTGCATTTACAATATTCATTGATTTTTGCCATTGAAAAACGTCCAGAAATGATTGAAGCTACTGACTGAATGAAAGGAGCTGGCATCTCTCTTTGAATCTTCTTTATAATGCTAAGAGGAGCAGGAAAAAGCAAAAAATTTCAGAATTGCACCTTGCAATGCGGAGAAATTACTGTTTGTGCATTTACAATATTCATTGATTTTTGCCATTGAAAAACATCATGTTATTCATATACCAGAAATGTTTGAAGCTACTGACTGAATGTAAGGAGCTGGCATCTCACTCTCTTTGAATCTTTTTTATCATGCTAAGAGGAGCAGGAAAAAGCAAAAAATTTCAGAATTGCACCTTGCAATGCGGAGAAATTACTGTTTGTGCATTTACAATATTCATTGATTTTTGCCATTGAAAAACGTCCAGAAATGATTGAAGCTACTGACTGAATGAAAGGAGCTGGCATCTCACTCTCTTTGAATCTTCTTTATCATGCTAAGAGGAGCAGGAAAAAGCAAAAAATTTCAGAATTGCACCTTGCAATGCGGAGAAATTACTGTTTGTGCATTTACAATATTCATTGATTTTTGCCATTGAAAAACGTCCAGAAATGATTGAAGCTACTGACTGAATGAAAGGAGCTGGCATCTCACTCTCTTTGAATCTTCTTTATCATGCTAAGAGGAGCAGGAAAAAGCAAAAAATTTCAGAATTGCACCTTGCAATGCGGAGAAATTACTGTTTGTGCATTTACAATATTCATTGATTTTTGCCATTGAAAAACGTCCAGAAATGATTGAAGCTACTGACTGAATGAAAGGAGCTGGCATCTCTCTTTGAATCTTCTTTATAATGCTAAGAGGAGCAGGAAAAAGCAAAAAATTTCAGAATTGCACCTTGCAATGCGGAGAAATTACTGTTTGTGCATTTACAATATTCATTGATTTTTGCCATTGAAAAACATCATGTTATTCATATACCAGAAATGTTTGAAGCTACTGACTGAATGTAAGGAGCTGTCATCTCACTCTCTTTGAATCTTTTTTATCATGCTAAGAGGAGCAGGAAAAAGCAAAAAATTTCAGAATTGCACCTTGCAATGCGGAGAAATTACTGTTTGTGCATTTACAATATTCATTGATTTTTGCCATTGAAAAACGTCCAGAAATGATTGAAGCTACTGACTGAATGAAAGGAGCTGGCATCTCACTCTCTTTGAATCTTCTTTATCATGCTAAGAGGAGCAGGAAAAAGCAAAAAATTTCAGAATTGCACCTTGCAATGCGGAGAAATTACTGTTTGTGCATTTACAATATTCATTGATTTTTGCCATTGAAAAACATCATGTTATTCATACACCAGAAATGTTTGAAGCTACTGACTGAATGAAAGGAGCTGGCATCTCACTCTCTTTGAATCTTCTTTATCATGCTAAGAGGAGCAGGAAAAAGCAAAAAATTTCAGAATTACACCTTGCAATGCGGAGAAATTACTGTTTGTGCATTTACAATATTCATTGATTTTTGCCATTGAAAAACGTCCAGAAATGATTGAAGCTACTGACTGAATGAAAGGAGCTGGCATCTCACTCTCTTTGAATCTTCTTTATCATGCTAAGAGGAGCAGGAAAAAGCAAAAAATTTCAGAATTGCACCTTGCAATGCGGAGAAATTACTGTTTGTGCATTTACAATATTCATTGATTTTTGCCATTGAAAAACATCATGTTATTCATATACCAGAAATGTTTGAAGCTACTGACTGAATGAAAGGAGCTGGCATCTCACTCTCTTTGAATCTTCTTTATCATGCTAAGAGGAGCAGGAAAAAGCAAAAAATTTCAGAATTGCACCTTGCAATGCGGAGAAATTACTGTTTGTGCATTTACAATATTCATTGATTTTTGCCATTGAAAAACGTCCAGAAATGATTGAAGCTACTGACTGAATGAAAGGAGCTGGCATCTCACTCTCTTTCAATCTTATTTATCATGCTAAGAGGAGCAGGAAAAAGCAAAAATTTTCAGAATTGCACCTTGCAATGCGGAGAAATTACTGTTTGTGCATTTACACAATTCATTGATTTTTGCCATTGAAAAACGTCCAGAAATGATTGAAGCTACTGACTGAATGAAAGGAGCTGGCATCTCACTCTCTTTGAATCTTCTTTATCATGCTAAGAGGAGCAGGAAAAAGCAAAAAATTTCAGAATTGCACCTTGCAATGCGGAGAAATTACTGTTTGTGCATTTACACAATTCATTGATTTTTGCCATTGAAAAACATCCAGAAATGATTGAAGCTACTGACTGAATGAAAGGAGCTGGCATCTCACTCTCTTTGAATCTTCTTTATCATGCTAAGAGGAGCAGGAAAAAGCAAAAAATTTCAGAATTGCACCTTGCAATGCGGAGAAATTACTGTTTGTGCATTTACAATATTCATTGACTTTTGCCATTGAAAAACATGTTATTCATATACCAGAAATGTTTGAAGCTACTGACTGAATGAAAGGAGCTGGCATCTCACTCTCTTTGAATCTTCTTTATCATGCTAAGAGGAGCAGGAAAAAGCAAAAAATTTCAGAATTGCACCTTGCAATGCGGAGAAATTACTGTTTGTGCATTTACAATATTCATTGATTTTTGCCATTGAAAAACATCATGTTATTCATATACCAGAAATGTTTGAAGCTACTGACTGAATGAAAGGAGCAGGCATCTCACTCTCTTTGAATCTTCTTTATCATGCTAAGAGGAGCAGGAAAAAGCAAAAAATTTCAGAATTGCACCTTGCAATGCGGAGAAATTACTGTTTGTGCATTTACAATATTCATTGATTTTTGCCATTGGAAAACGTCCAGAAATGATTAAACTACTGACTGAATGAAAGGAGCTGGCATCTCACTCTCTTTGAATCTTCTTTATCATGCTAAGAGGAGCAGGAAAAAGCAAAAAATTTCAGAATTGCACCTTGCAATGCGGAGAAATTACTGTTTGTGCATTTACAATATTCATTGATTTTTGCCATTGAAAAACATCATGTTATTCATATACCAGAAATGTTTGAAGCTACTGACTGAATGAAAGGAGCTGGCATCTCACTCTCTTTGAATCTTCTTTATCATGCTAAGAGGAGCAGGAAAAAGCAAAAAATTTCAGAATTGCACCTTGCAATGCGGAGAAATTACTGTTTGTGCATTTACAATATTCATTCATTTTTGCCATTGAAAAACGTCCAGAAATGATTGAAGCTACTGACTGAAAGGAGCTGGCATCTCACTCTCTTTGAATCTTCTTTATCATGCTAAGAGGAGCAGGAAAAAGCAAAAAATTTCAGAATTGCACCTTGCAATGCGGAGAAATTACTGTTTGTGCATTTACAATATTCATTGATTTTTGCCATTGAAAAACATGTTATTCATATACCAGAAATGTTTGAAGCTACTGACTGAATGAAAGGAGCTGGCATCTCACTCTCTTTGAATCTTCTTTATCATGCTAAGAGGAGCAGGAAAAAGCAAAAAATTTCAGAATTGCACCTTGCAATGCGGAGAAATTACTGTTTGTGAATTTACAATATTCATTGATTTTTGCCATTGAAAAACATCATGTTATTCATATACCAGAAATGTTTGAAGCTACTGACTGAATGAAAGGAGCTGGCATCTCACTCTCTTTGAATCTTCTTTATCATGCTAAGAGGAGCAGGAAAAAGCAAAAAATTTCAGAATTGCACCTTGCAATGCGGAGAAATTACTGTTTGTGCATTTACAATATTCATTGATTTTTGCCATTGAAAAACGTCCAGAAATGATTGAAGCTACTGACTGAATGAAAGGAGCTGGCATCTCACTCTCTTTGAATCTTCTTTATCATGCTAAGAGGAGCAGGAAAAAGCAAAAAATTTCAGAATTGCATCTTGCAATGCGGAGAAATTACTGTTTGTGCATTTACAATATTCATTGATTTTTGCCATTGAAAAACGTCCAGAAATGATTGAAGCTACTGACTGAATGAAAGGAGCTGGCATCTCACTCTCTTTGAATCTTCTTTATCATGCTAAGAGGAGCAGGAGAAAGCAAAAAATTTCAGAATTGCACCTTGCAATGCGGAGAAATTACTGTTTGTGCATTTACAATATTCATTGATTTTTGCCATTGAAAAACGTACAGAAATGATTGAAGCTACTGACTGAATGAAAGGAGCTGGCATCTCTCTTTGAATCTTCTTTATCATGCTAAGAGGAGCAGGAAAAAGCAAAAAATTTCAGAATTGCACCTTGCAATGCGGAGAAATTACTGTTTGTGCATTTACAATATTCATTGATTTTTGCCATTGAAAAACATCATGTTATTCATATACCAGAAATGTTTGAAGCTACTGACTGAATGTAAGGAGCTGGCATCTCACTCTCTTTGAATCATTTTTATCATGCTAAGAGGAGCAGGAAAAAGCAAAAAATTTCAGAATTGCACCTTGCAATGCGGAGAA
Source organism: Phyllobates terribilis (assembly GCF_046119375.1). Lineage (NCBI taxonomy): Eukaryota > Metazoa > Chordata > Amphibia > Anura > Dendrobatidae > Phyllobates > Phyllobates terribilis. The sequence goes on from NW_027362893.1 coordinate 1,491,324, forward strand.
ATTACTGTTTGTGCATTTACAATATTCATTGATTTTTGCCATTGAAAAACGTCCAGAAATGATTGAAGCTACTGACTGAATGAAAGGAGCTGGCATCTCACTCTCTTTGAATCTTCTTTATCATGCTAAGAGGAGCAGGAAAAAGCAAAAAATTTCAGAATTGCACCTTGCAATGCGGAGAAATTACTGTTTGTGCATTTACAATATTCATTGATTTTTGCCATTGAAAAACGTCCAGAAATGATTGAAGCTACTGACTGAATGAAAGTAGCTGGCATCTCACTCTTTGAATCTTCTTTACCATGCTAAGAGGAGCAGGAAAAAGCAAAAAATTTCAGAATTGCACCTTGCAATGCGGAGAAATTACTGTTTGTGCATTTACAATATTCATTGATTTTTGCCATTGAAAAACGTCCAGAAATGATTGAAGCTACTGACTGAATGAAAGGAGCTGGCATCTCACTCTCTTTGAATCTTCTTTATCATGCTAAGAGGAGCAGGAAAAAGCAAAAAATTTCAGAATTGCACCTTGCAATGCGAAGAAATTACTGTTTGTGCATTTACAATATTCATTGATTTTTGCCATTGAAAAACGTCCAGAAATGATTGAAGCTACTGACTGAATGAAAGGAGCTGGCATCTCACTCTCTTTGAATCTTCTTTATCATGCTAAGAGGAGCAGGAAAAAGCAAAAAAATTCAGAATTGCACCTTGCAATGCGGAGAAATTACTGTTTGTGCATTTACAATATTCATTGATTTTTGCCATTGAAAAACATCATGTTATTCATATACCAGAAATGTTTGAAGCTACTGACTGAATGAAAGGAGCTGGCATCTCACTCTCTTTGAATCTTCTTTATCATGCTAAGAGAAGCAGGAAAAAGCAAAAAATATCAGAATTGCACCTTGCAATGCGGAGAAATTACTGTTTGTGCATTTACAATATTCATTGATTTTTGCCATTGAAAAACATCATGTTATTCATATACCAGAAATGTTTGAAGCTACTGACTGAATGAAAGGAGCTGGCATCTCACTCTCTTTGAATCTTCTTTATCATGCTAAGAGGAGCAGGAAAAAGCAAAAAATTTCAGAATTGCACCTTGCAATGCGGAGAAATTACTGTTTGTGCATTTACAATATTCACTGATTTTTGCCATTGAAAAACGTCCAGAAATGATTGAAGCTACTGACTGAATGAAAGGAGCTGGCATCTAAATCTCTTTGAATCTTCTTTATCATGCTAAGAGGAGCAGGAAAAAGCAAAAAATTTCAGAATTGCACCTTGCAATGCGGAGAAATTACTGTTTGTGCATTTACAATATTCATTGATTTTTGCCATTGAAAAACGTCCAGAAATGATTGAAGCTACTGACTGAATGAAAGTAGCTGGCATCTCACTCTTTGAATCTTCTTTACCATGCTAAGAGGAGCAGGAAAAAGCAAAAAATTTCAGAATTGCACCTTGCAATGCGGAGAAATTACTGTTTGTGCATTTACAATATTCATTGATTTTTGCCATTGAAAAACGTCCAGAAATGATTGAAGCTACTGACTGAATGAAAGGAGCTGGCATCTCACTCTCTTTGAATCTTCTTTATCATGCTAAGAGGAGCAGGAAAAAGCAAAAAATTTCAGAATTGCACCTTGCAATGCGAAGAAATTACTGTTTGTGCATTTACAATATTCATTGATTTTTGCCATTGAAAAACGTCCCGAAATGATTGAAGCTACTGACTGAATGAAAGGAGCTGGCATCTCACTCTCTTTGAATCTTCTTTATCATGCTAAGAGGAGCAGGAAAAAGCAAAAAAATTCAGAATTGCACCTTGCAATGCGGAGAAATTACTGTTTGTGCATTTACAATATTCATTGATTTTTGCCATTGAAAAACATCATGTTATTCATATACCAGAAATGTTTGAAGCTACTGACTGAATGAAAGGAGCTGGCATCTCACTCTCTTTGAATCTTCTTTATCATGCTAAGAGAAGCAGGAAAAAGCAAAAAATATCAGAATTGCACCTTGCAATGCGGAGAAATTACTGTTTGTGCATTTACAATATTCATTGATTTTTGCCATTGAAAAACATCATGTTATTCATATACCAGAAATGTTTGAAGCTACTGACTGAATGAAAGGAGCTGGCATCTCACTCTCTTTGAATCTTCTTTATCATGCTAAGAGGAGCAGGAAAAAGCAAAAAATTTCAGAATTGCACCTTGCAATGCGGAGAAATTACTGTTTGTGCATTTACAATATTCACTGATTTTTGCCATTGAAAAACGTCCAGAAATGATTGAAGCTACTGACTGAATGAAAGGAGCTGGCATCTAAATCTCTTTGAATCTTCTTTATCATGCTAAGAGGAGCAGGAAAAAGCAAAAAATTTCAGAATTGCACCTTGCAATGCGGAGAAATTACTGTTTGTGCATTTACAATATTCATTGATTTTTGCCATTGAAAAACATCATGTTATTCATATACCAGAAATGTTTGAAGCTACTGACTGAATGAAAGGAGCTGGCATCTCACTCTCTTTGAATCTTCTTTATCATGCTAAGAGGAGCAGGAAAAAGCAAAAAATTTCAGAATTGCACCTTGCAATGCGGAGAAATTACTGTTTGTGCATTTACAATATTCATTGATTTTTGCCATTGAAAAACGTCCAGAAATGATTGAAGCTACTGACTGAATGAAAGGAGCTGGCATCTCACTCTCTTTGAATCTTCTTTATCATGCTAAGAGGAGCAGGAAAAAGCAAAAAATTTCAGAATTGCATCTTGCAATGCGGAGAAATTACTGTTTGTGCATTTACAATATTCATTGATTTTTGCCATTGAAAAACGTCCAGAAATGATTGAAGCTACTGACTGAATGAAAGGAGCTGGCATCTCACTCTCTTTGAATCTTCTTTATCATGCTAAGAGGAGCAGGAGAAAGCAAAAAATTTCAGAATTGCACCTTGCAATGCGGAGAAATTACTGTTTGTGCATTTACAATATTCATTGATTTTTGCCATTGAAAAACGTACAGAAATGATTGAAGCTACTGACTGAATGAAAGGAGCTGGCATCTCTCTTTGAATCTTCTTTATCATGCTAAGAGGAGCAGGAAAAAGCAAAAAATTTCAGAATTGCACCTTGCAATGCGGAGAAATTACTGTTTGTGCATTTACAATATTCATTGATTTTTGCCATTGAAAAACATCATGTTATTCATATACCAGAAATGTTTGAAGCTACTGACTGAATGTAAGGAGCTGGCATCTCACTCTCTTTGAATCTTTTTTATCATGCTAAGAGGAGCAGGAAAAAGCAAAAAATTTCAGAATTGCACCTTGCAATGTGGAGAAATTACTGTTTGTGAATTTACAATATTCATTGATTTTTGCCATTGAAAAACATCATGTTATTCATATACCAGAAATGTTTGAAGCTACTGACTGAATGAAAGGAGCTGGCATCTCACTCTCTTTGAATCTTCTTTATCATGCTAAGAGGAGCAGGAAAAAGCAAAAAATTTCAGAATTGCACCTTGCAATGCGGAGAAATTACTGTTTGTGCATTTACAATATTCATTGATTTTTGCCATTGAAAAACGTCCAGAAATGATTGAAGCTACTGACTGAATGAAAGGAGCTGGCATCTCACTCTCTTTGAATCTTCTTTATCATGCTAAGAGGAGCAGGAAAAAGCAAAAAATTTCAGAATTGCATCTTGCAATGCGGAGAAATTACTGTTTGTGCATTTACAATATTCATTGATTTTTGCCATTGAAAAACGTCCAGAAATGATTGAAGCTACTGACTGAATGAAAGGAGCTGGCATCTCACTCTCTTTGAATCTTCTTTATCATGCTAAGAGGAGCAGGAGAAAGCAAAAAATTTCAGAATTGCACCTTGCAATGCGGAGAAATTACTGTTTGTGCATTTACAATATTCATTGATTTTTGCCATTGAAAAACGTACAGAAATGATTGAAGCTACTGACTGAATGAAAGGAGCTGGCATCTCTCTTTGAATCTTCTTTATCATGCTAAGAGGAGCAGGAAAAAGCAAAAAATTTCAGAATTGCACCTTGCAATGCGGAGAAATTACTGTTTGTGCATTTACAATATTCATTGATTTTTGCCATTGAAAAACATCATGTTATTCATATACCAGAAATGTTTGAAGCTACTGACTGAATGTAAGGAGCTGGCATCTCACTCTCTTTGAATCTTTTTTATCATGCTAAGAGGAGCAGGAAAAAGCAAAAAATTTCAGAATTGCACCTTGCAATGCGGAGAAATTACTGTTTGTGCATTTACAATATTCATTGATTTTTGCCATTGAAAAACGTCCAGAAATGATTGAAGCTACTGACTGAATGAAAGGAGCTGGCATCTCACTCTCTTTGAATCTTCTTTATCATGCTAAGAGGAGCAGGAAAAAGCAAAAAATTTCAGAATTGCACCTTGCAATGCGGAGAAATTACTGTTTGTGCATTTACAATATTCATTGATTTTTGCCATTGAAAAACGTCCAGAAATGATTGAAGCTACTGACTGAATGAAAGTAGCTGGCATCTCACTCTTTGAATCTTCTTTACCATGCTAAGAGGAGCAGGAAAAAGCAAAAAATTTCAGAATTGCACCTTGCAATGCGGAGAAATTACTGTTTGTGCATTTACAATATTCATTGATTTTTGCCATTGAAAAACGTCCAGAAATGATTGAAGCTACTGACTGAATGAAAGGAGCTGGCATCTCACTCTCTTTGAATCTTCTTTATCATGCTAAGAGGAGCAGGAAAAAGCAAAAAATTTCAGAATTGCACCTTGCAATGCGAAGAAATTACTGTTTGTGCATTTACAATATTCATTGATTTTTGCCATTGAAAAACGTCCAGAAATGATTGAAGCTACTGACTGAATGAAAGGAGCTGGCATCTCACTCTCTTTGAATCTTCTTTATCATGCTAAGAGGAGCAGGAAAAAGCAAAAAAATTCAGAATTGCACCTTGCAATGCGGAGAAATTACTGTTTGTGCATTTACAATATTCATTGATTTTTGCCATTGAAAAACATCATGTTATTCATATACCAGAAATGTTTGAAGCTACTGACTGAATGAAAGGAGCTGGCATCTCACTCTCTTTGAATCTTCTTTATCATGCTAAGAGAAGCAGGAAAAAGCAAAAAATATCAGAATTGCACCTTGCAATGCGGAGAAATTACTGTTTGTGCATTTACAATATTCATTGATTTTTGCCATTGAAAAACATCATGTTATTCATATACCAGAAATGTTTGAAGCTACTGACTGAATGAAAGGAGCTGGCATCTCACTCTCTTTGAATCTTCTTTATCATGCTAAGAGGAGCAGGAAAAAGCAAAAAATTTCAGAATTGCACCTTGCAATGCGGAGAAATTACTGTTTGTGCATTTACAATATTCACTGATTTTTGCCATTGAAAAACGTCCAGAAATGATTGAAGCTACTGACTGAATGAAAGGAGCTGGCATCTAAATCTCTTTGAATCTTCTTTATCATGCTAAGAGGAGCAGGAAAAAGCAAAAAATTTCAGAATTGCACCTTGCAATGCGGAGAAATTACTGTTTGTGCATTTACAATATTCATTGATTTTTGCCATTGAAAAACGTCCAGAAATGATTGAAGCTACTGACTGAATGAAAGTAGCTGGCATCTCACTCTTTGAATCTTCTTTACCATGCTAAGAGGAGCAGGAAAAAGCAAAAAATTTCAGAATTGCACCTTGCAATGCGGAGAAATTACTGTTTGTGCATTTACAATATTCATTGATTTTTGCCATTGAAAAACGTCCAGAAATGATTGAAGCTACTGACTGAATGAAAGGAGCTGGCATCTCACTCTCTTTGAATCTTCTTTATCATGCTAAGAGGAGCAGGAAAAAGCAAAAAATTTCAGAATTGCACCTTGCAATGCGAAGAAATTACTGTTTGTGCATTTACAATATTCATTGATTTTTGCCATTGAAAAACGTCCCGAAATGATTGAAGCTACTGACTGAATGAAAGGAGCTGGCATCTCACTCTCTTTGAATCTTCTTTATCATGCTAAGAGGAGCAGGAAAAAGCAAAAAAATTCAGAATTGCACCTTGCAATGCGGAGAAATTACTGTTTGTGCATTTACAATATTCATTGATTTTTTCCATTGAAAAACATCATGTTATTCATATACCAGAAATGTTTGAAGCTACTGACTGAATGAAAGGAGCTGGCATCTCACTCTCTTTGAATCTTCTTTATCATGCTAAGAGAAGCAGGAAAAAGCAAAAAATATCAGAATTGCACCTTGCAATGCGGAGAAATTACTGTTTGTGCATTTACAATATTCATTGATTTTTGCCATTGAAAAACATCATGTTATTCATATACCAGAAATGTTTGAAGCTACTGACTGAATGAAAGGAGCTGGCATCTCACTCTCTTTGAATCTTCTTTATCATGCTAAGAGGAGCAGGAAAAAGCAAAAAATTTCAGAATTGCACCTTGCAATGCGGAGAAATTACTGTTTGTGCATTTACAATATTCACTGATTTTTGCCATTGAAAAACGTCCAGAAATGATTGAAGCTACTGACTGAATGAAAGGAGCTGGCATCTAAATCTCTTTGAATCTTCTTTATCATGCTAAGAGGAGCAGGAAAAAGCAAAAAATTTCAGAATTGCACCTTGCAATGCGGAGAAATTACTGTTTGTGCATTTACAATATTCATTGATTTTTGCCATTGAAAAACATCATGTTATTCATATACCAGAAATGTTTGAAGCTACTGACTGAATGAAAGGAGCTGGCATCTCACTCTCTTTGAATCTTCTTTATCATGCTAAGAGGAGCAGGAAAAAGCAAAAAATTTCAGAATTGCACCTTGCAATGCGGAGAAATTACTGTTTGTGCATTTACAATATTCATTGATTTTTGCCATTGAAAAACGTCCAGAAATGATTGAAGCTACTGACTGAATGAAAGGAGCTGGCATCTCACTCTCTTTGAATCTTCTTTATCATGCTAAGAGGAGCAGGAAAAAGCAAAAAATTTCAGAATTGCATCTTGCAATGCGGAGAAATTACTGTTTGTGCATTTACAATATTCATTGATTTTTGCCATTGAAAAACGTCCAGAAATGATTGAAGCTACTGACTGAATGAAAGGAGCTGGCATCTCACTCTCTTTGAATCTTCTTTATCATGCTAAGAGGAGCAGGAGAAAGCAAAAAATTTCAGAATTGCACCTTGCAATGCGGAGAAATTACTGTTTGTGCATTTACAATATTCATTGATTTTTGCCATTGAAAAACGTACAGAAATGATTGAAGCTACTGACTGAATGAAAGGAGCTGGCATCTCTCTTTGAATCTTCTTTATCATGCTAAGAGGAGCAGGAAAAAGCAAAAAATTTCAGAATTGCACCTTGCAATGCGGAGAAATTACTGTTTGTGCATTTACAATATTCATTGATTTTTGCCATTGAAAAACATCATGTTATTCATATACCAGAAATGTTTGAAGCTACTGACTGAATGTAAGGAGCTGGCATCTCACTCTCTTTGAATCTTTTTTATCATGCTAAGAGGAGCAGGAAAAAGCAAAAAATTTCAGAATTGCACCTTGCAATGCGGAGAAATTACTGTTTGTGCATTTACAATATTCATTGATTTTTGCCATTGAAAAACGTCCAGAAATGATTGAAGCTACTGACTGAATGAAAGGAGCTGGCATCTCACTCTCTTTGAATCTTCTTTATCATGCTAAGAGGAGCAGGAAAAAGCAAAAAATTTCAGAATTGCACCTTGCAATGCGGAGAAATTACTGTTTGTGCATTTACAATATTCATTGATTTTTGCCATTGAAAAACGTCCAGAAATGATTGAAGCTACTGACTGAATGAAAGTAGCTGGCATCTCACTCTTTGAATCTTCTTTACCATGCTAAGAGGAGCAGGAAAAAGCAAAAAATTTCAGAATTGCACCTTGCAATGCGGAGAAATTACTGTTTGTGCATTTACAATATTCATTGATTTTTGCCATTAAAAAACGTCCAGAAATGATTGAAGCTACTGACTGAATGAAAGGAGCTGGCATCTCACTCTCTTTGAATCTTCTTTATCATGCTAAGAGGAGCAGGAAAAAGCAAAAAATTTCAGAATTGCACCTTGCAATGCGAAGAAATTACTGTTTGTGCATTTACAATATTCATTGATTTTTGCCATTGAAAAACGTCCAGAAATGATTGAAGCTACTGACTGAATGAAAGGAGCTGGCATCTCACTCTCTTTGAATCTTCTTTATCATGCTAAGAGGAGCAGGAAAAAGCAAAAAAATTCAGAATTGCACCTTGCAATGCGGAGAAATTACTGTTTGTGCATTTACAATATTCATTGATTTTTGCCATTGAAAAACATCATGTTATTCATATACCAGAAATGTTTGATGCTACTGACTGAATGAAAGTAGCTGGCATCTCACTCTCTTTGAATCTTCTTTATCATGCTAAGAGAAGCAGGAAAAAGCAAAAAATATCAGAATTGCACCTTGCAATGCGGAGAAATTACTGTTTGTGCATTTACAATATTCATTGATTTTTGCCATTGAAAAACATCATGTTATTCATATACCAGAAATGTTTGAAGCTACTGACTGAATGAAAGGAGCTGGCATCTCACTCTCTTTGAATCTTCTTTATCATGCTAAGAGGAGCAGGAAAAAGCAAAAAATTTCAGAATTGCACCTTGCAATGCGGAGAAATTACTGTTTGTGCATTTACAATATTCACTGATTTTTGCCATTGAAAAACGTCCAGAAATGATTGAAGCTACTGACTGAATGAAAGGAGCTGGCATCTAAATCTCTTTGAATCTTCTTTATCATGCTAAGAGGAGCAGGAAAAAGCAAAAAATTTCAGAATTGCACCTTGCAATGCGGAGAAATTACTGTTTGTGCATTTACAATTTTCATTGATTTTTGCCATTGAAAAACGTCCAGAAATGATTGAAGCTACTGACTGAATGAAAGGAGCTGGCATCTCACTCTCTTTGAATCTTCTTTATCATGCTAAGAGGAGCAGGAAAAAGCAAAAAATTTCAGAATTGCACCTTGCAATGCGGAGAAATTACTGTTTGTGCATTTACAATATTCATTGATTTTTGCCATTGAAAAACATCATGTAATTCATATACCAGAAATGATTGAAGCTACTGACTGAATGAAAGGAGCTGGCATCTCACTCTCTTTGAATCTTCTTTATCATGCTAAGAGGAGCAGGAAAAAGCAAAAAATTTCAGAATTGCACCTTGCAATGCGGAGAAATTACTGTTTGTGCATTTACAATATTCATTGATTTTTGCCATTGAAAAACGTCCAGAAATGATTGAAGCTACTGACTGAATGAAAGGAGCTGGCATCTCACTCTCTTTGAATCTTCTTTATCATGCTAAGAGGAGCAGGAAAAAGCAAAAATTTTCAGAATTGCACCTTGCAATGCGGAGAAATTACTGTTTGTGCATTTACAATATTCATTGATTTTTGCCATTGAAAAACATCATGTTATTCATATACCAGAAATGTTTGAAGCTACTGACTGAATGAAAGGAGCAGGCATCTCACTCTCTTTGAATCTTCTTTATCATGCTAAGAGGAGCAGGAAAAAGCAAAAAATTTCAGAATTGCACCTTGCAATGCGGAGAAATTACTGTTTGTGCATTTACAATATTCATTGATTTTTGCCATTGAAAAACGTCCAGAAATGATTGAAGCTACTGACTGAATGAAAGGAGCTGGCATCTCACTCTCTTTGAATCTTCTTTATCATGCTAAGAGGAGCAGGAAAAAGCAAAAAATTTCAGAATTGCACCTTGCAATGCGGAGAAATTACTGTTTGTGCATTTACAATATTCATTGATTTTTGCCATTGAAAAACATCATGTTATTCATATACCAGAAATGTTTGAAGCTACTGACTGAATGAAAGGAGCTGGCATCTCACTCTCTTTGAATCTTCTTTATCATGCTAAGAGGAGCAGGAAAAAGCAAAAAATTTCAGAATTGCACCTTGCAATGCGGAGAAATTACTGTTTGTGCATTTACAATATTCATTGATTTTTGCCATTGAAAAACGTCCAGAAATGATTGAAGCTACTGACTGAAAGGAGCTGGCATCTCACTCTCTTTGAATCTTCTTTATCATGCTAAGAGGAGCAGGAAAAAGCAAAAAATTTCAGAATTGCACCTTGCAATGCGGAGAAATTACTGTTTGTGCATTTAAAATATTCATTGATTTTTGCCATTGAAAAACATGTTATTCATATACCAGAAATGTTTGAAGCTACTGACTGAATGAAAGGAGCTGGCATCTCACTCTCTTTGAATCTTCTTTATCATGCTAAGAGGAGCAGGAAAAAGCAAAAAATTTCAGAATTGCACCTTGCAATGCGGAGAAATTACTGTTTTTGCATTTACAATATTCATTGATTTTTGCCATTGAAAAACATCATGTTATTCATATACCAGAAATGTTTGAAGCTACTGACTGAATGAAAGGAGCTGGCATCTCACTCTCTTTGAATCTTCTTTATCATTCTAAGAGGAGCAGGAAAAAGCATAAAATTTCAGAATTGCATCTTGCAATGCGGAGAAATTACTGTTTGTGCATTTACAATATTCATTGATTTTTGCCATTGAAAAACGTCCAGAAATGATTGAAGCTACTGACTGAATGAAAGGAGCTGGCATCTCACTCTCTTTGAATCTTCTTTATCATGCTAAGAGGAGCAGGAAAAAGCAAAAAATTTCAGAATTGCACCTTGCAATGCGGAGAAATTACTGTTTGTGCATTTACAATATTCATTGATTTTTGCAATTGAAAAACGTCCAGAAATGATTGAAGCTACTGACTGAATGAAAGGAGCTGGCATCTCTCTTTGAATCTTCTTTATCATGCTAAGAGGAGCAGGAAAAAGCAAAAAATTTCAGAATTGCACCTTGCAATGCGGAGAAATTACTGTTTGTGCATTTACAATATTCATTGATTTTTGCCATTGAAAAACATCATGTTATTCATATACCAGAAATGTTTGAAGCTACTGACTGAATGTAAGGAGCTGGCATCTCACTCTCTTTGAATCTTTTTTATCATGCTAAGAGGAGCAGGAAAAAGCAAAAAATTTCAGAATTGCACCTTGCAATGCGGAGAAATTACTGTTTGTGCATTTACAATATTCATTGATTTTTGCCATTGAAAAACGTCCAGAAATGATTGAAGCTACTGACTGAATGAAAGGAGCTGGCATCTCACTCTCTTTGAATCTTCTTTATCATGCTAAGAGGAGCAGGAAAAAGCAAAAAATTTCAGAATTGCACCTTGCAATGCGGAGAAATTACTGTTTGTGCATTTACAATATTCATTGATTTTTGCCATTGAAAAACGTCCAGAAATGATTGAAGCTACTGACTGAATGAAAGGAGCTGGCATCTCACTCTCTTTGAATCTTCTTTATCATGCTAAGAGGAGCAGGAAAAAGCAAAAAATTTCAGAATTGCACCTTGCAATGCGGAGAAATTACTGTTTGTGCATTTACAATATTCATTGATTTTTGCCATTGAAAAACGTCCAGAAATGATTGAAGCTACTGACTGAATGAAAGGAGCTGGCATCTCTCTTTGAATCTTCTTTATCATGCTAAGAGGAGCAGGAAAAAGCAAAAAATTTCAGAATTGCACCTTGCAATGCGGAGAAATTACTGTTTGTGCATTTACAATATTCATTGATTTTTGCCATTGAAAAACATCATGTTATTCATATACCAGAAATGTTTGAAGCTACTGACTGAATGTAAGGAGCTGGCATCTCACTCTCTTTGAATCTTTTTTATCATGCTAAGAGGAGCAGGAAAAAGCAAAAAATTTCAGAATTGCACCTTGCAATGCGGAGAAATTACTGTTTGTGCATTTACAATATTCATTGATTTTTGCCATTGAAAAACGTCCAGAAATGATTGAAGCTACTGACTGAATGAAAGGAGCTGGCATCTCACTCTCTTTGAATCTTCTTTATCATGCTAAGAGGAGCAGGAAAAAGCAAAAATTTCAGAATTGCACCTTGCAATGCGGAGAAATTACTGTTTGTGCATTTACAATATTCATTGATTTTTGCCATTGAAAAACGTCCAGAAATGATTGAAGCTACTGACTGAATGAAAGTAGCTGGCATCTCACTCTTTGAATCTTCTTTACCATGCTAAGAGGAGCAGGAAAAAGCAAAAAATTTCAGAATTGCACCTTGCAATGCGGAGAAATTACTGTTTGTGCATTTACAATATTCATTGATTTTTGCCATTGAAAAACGTCCAGAAATGATTGAAGCTACTGACTGAATGAAAGGAGCTGGCATCTCACTCTCTTTGAATCTTCTTTATCATGCTAAGAGGAGCAGGAAAAAGCAAAAAATTTCAGAATTGCACCTTGCAATGCGAAGAAATTACTGTTTGTGCATTTACAATATTCATTGATTTTTGCCATTGAAAAACTTCCAGAAATGATTGAAGCTACTGACTGAATGAAAGGAGCTGGCATCTCACTCTCTTTGAATCTTCTTTATCATGCTAAGAGGAGCAGGAAAAAGCAAAAGTCAGAATTGCACCTTGCAATGCGGAGAAATTACTGTTTGTGCATTTACAATATTCATTGATTTTTGCCATTGAAAAACATCATGTTATTCATATACCAGAAATGTTTGAAGCTACTGACTGAATGAAAGGAGCTGGCATCTCACTCTCTTTGAATCTTCTTTATCATGCTAAGAGGAGCAGGAAAAAGCAAAAAATTTCAGAATTGCACCTTGCAATGCGGAGAAATTACTGTTTGTGCATTTACAATATTCATTGATTTTTGCCATTGAAAAACATCATGTTATTCATACACCAGAAATGTTTGAAGCTACTGACTGAATGAAAGGAGCTGGCATCTCAATCTCTTTGAATCTTCTTTATCATGCTAAGAGGAGCAGGAAAAAGCAAAAAATTTCAGAATTACACCTTGCAATGCGGAGAAATTACTGTTTGTGCATTTACAATATTCATTGATTTTTGCCATTGAAAAACGTCCAGAAATGATTGAAGCTACTGACTGAATGAAAGGAGCTGGCATCTCACTCTCTTTGAATCTTCTTTATCATGCTAAGAGGAGCAGGAAAAAGCAAAAAATTTCAGAATTGCACCTTGCAATGCGGAGAAATTATTGTTTGTGCATTTACAATATTCATTGATTTTTGCCATTGAAAAACGTCCAGAAATGATTGAAGCTACTGACTGAATGAAAGGAGCTGGCATCTCACTCTCTTTCAATCTTCTTTATCATGCTAAGAGGAGCAGGAAAAAGCAAAAAATTTCAGAATTGCAGCTTGCAATGCGGAGAAATTACTGTTTGTGCATTTACACAATTCATTGATTTTTGCCATTGAAAAACGTCCAGAAATGATTGAAGCTACTGACTGAATGAAAGGAGCTGGCATCTCACTCTCTTTGAATCTTCTTTATCATGCTAAGAGGAGCAGGAAAAGGCAAAAAATTTCAGAATTGCACCTTGCAATGCGGAGAAATTACTGTTTGTGCATTTACAATATTCATTGACTTTTGCCATTGAAAAACATCATGTTATTCATATACCAGAAATGTTTGAAGCTACTGACTGAATGAAAGGAGCTGGCATCTCACTCTCTTTGAATCTTCTTTATCATGCTAAGAGGAGCAGGAAAAAGCAAAAAATTTCAGAATTGCACCTTGCAATGCGGAGAAATTACTGTTTGTGCATTTACAATATTCACTGATTTTTGCCATTGAAAAACGTCCAGAAATGATTGAAGCTACTGACTGAATGAAAGGAGCTGGCATCTAAATCTCTTTGAATCTTCTTTATCATGCTAAGAGGAGCAGGAAAAAGCAAAAAATTTCAGAATTGCACCTTGCAATGCGGAGAAATTACTGTTTGTGCATTTACAATATTCATTGATTTTTGCCATTGAAAAACGTCCAGAAATGATTGAAGCTACTGACTGAATGAAAGGAGCTGGCATCTCACTCTCTTTGAATCTTCTTTATCATGCTAAGAGGAGCAGGAAAAAGCAAAAAATTTCAGAATTGCACCTTGCAATGAGGAGAAATTACTGTTTGTGCATTTACAATATTCATTGATTTTTGCCATTGAAAAACATCATGTTTTTCATATACCAGAAATGATTGAAGCTACTGACTGAATGAAAGGAGCTGGCATCTCACTCTCTTTGAATCTTCTTTATCATGCTAAGAGGAGCAGGAAAAAGCAAAAAATTTCAGAATTGCACCTTGCAATGCGGAGAAATTACTGTTTGTGCATTTACAATATTCATTGATTTTTGCCATTGAAAAACGTCCAGAAATGATTGAAGCTACTGACTGAATGAAAGGAGCTGGCATCTCACTCTCTTTGAATCTTCTTTATCATGCTAAGAGGAGCAGGAAAAAGCAAAAAATTTCAGAATTGCACCTTGCAATGCGGAGAAATTACTGTTTGTGCATTTACAATATTCATTGATTTTTGCCATTGAAAAACATCATGTTATTCATATACCAGAAATGTTTGAAGCTACTGACTGAATGAAAGGAACTGGCATCTCACTCTCTTTGAATCTTCTTTATCATGCTAAGAGGAGCAGGAAAAAGCAAAAAATTTCAGAATTACACCTTGCAATGCGGAGAAATTACTGTTTGTGCATTTACAATATTCATTGATTTTTGCCATTGAAAAACGTCCAGAAATGATTGAAGCTACTGACTGAATGAAAGGAGCTGGCATCTCACTCTCTTTGAATCTTCTTTATCATGCTAAGAGGAGCAGGAAAAAGCAAAAAATTTCAGAATTGCACCTTGCAATGCGGAGAAATTACTGTTTGTGCATTTACAATATTCATTGATTTTTGCCATTGAAAAACATCATGTTATTCATATACCAGAAATGTTTGAAGCTACTGACTGAATGAAAGGAGCTGGCATCTCACTCTCTTTGAATCTTCTTTATCATGCTAAGAGGAGCAGGAAAAAGCAAAAAATTTCAGAATTGCACCTTGCAATGCGGAGAAATTACTGTTTGTGCATTTACAATATTCATTGATTTTTGCCATTGAAAAACGTCCAGAAATGATTGAAGCTACTGACTGAATGAAAGGAGCTGGCATCTCACTCTCTTTCAATCTTCTTTATCATGCTAAGAGGAGCAGGAAAAAGCAAAAAATTTCAGAATTGCACCTTGCAATGCGGAGAAATTACTGTTTGTGCATTTACACAATTCATTGATTTTTGCCATTGAAAAACGTCCAGAAATGATTGAAGCTACTGACTGAATGAAAGGAGCTGGCATCTCACTCTCTTTGAATCTTCTTTATCATGCTAAGAGGAGCAGGAAAAAGCAAAAAATTTCAGAATTGCACCTTGCAATGCGGAGAAATTACTGTTTGTGCATTTACACAATTCATTGATTTTTGCCATTGAAAAACGTCCAGAAATGATTGAAGCTACTAACTGAATGAAAGGAGCTGGCATCTCACTCTCTTTGAATCTTCTTTATCATGCTAAGAGGAGCAGGAAAAAGCAAAAAATTTCAGAATTGCACCTTGCAATGCGGAGAAATTACTGTTTGTGCATTTACAATATTCATTGACTTTTGCCATTGAAAAACATGTTATTCATATACCAGAAATGTTTGAAGCTACTGACTGAATGAAAGGAGCTGGCATCTCACTCTCTTTGAATCTTCTTTATCATGCTAAGAGGAGCAGGAAAAAGCAAAAAATTTCAGAATTGCACCTTGCAATGCGGAGAAATTACTGTTTGTGCATTTACAATATTCATTGATTTTTGCCATTGAAAAACATCATGTTATTCATATACCAGAAATGTTTGAAGCTACTGACTGAATGAAAGGAGCAGGCATCTCACTCTCTTTGAATCTTCTTTATCATGCTAAGAGGAGCAGGAAAAAGCAAAAAATTTCAGAATTGCACCTTGCAATGCGGAGAAATTACTGTTTGTGCATTTACAATATTCATTGATTTTTGCCATTGAAAAACGTCCAGAAATGATTGAAGCTACTGACTGAATGAAAGGAGCTGGCATCTCACTCTCTTTGAATCTTCTTTATCATGCTAAGAGGAGCAGGAAAAAGCAAAAAATTTCAGAATTGCACCTTGCAATGCGGAGAAATTACTGTTTGTGCATTTACAATATTCATTGATTTTTGCCATTGAAAAACATCATGTTATTCATATACCAGAAATGTTTGAAGCTACTGACTGAATGAAAGGAGCTGGCATCTCACTCTCTTTGAATCTTCTTTATCATGCTAAGAGGAGCAGGAAAAAGCAAAAAATTTAAGAATTGCACCTTGCAATGCGGAGAAATTACTGTTTGTGCATTTACAATATTCATTGATTTTTGCCATTGAAAAACGTCCAGAAATGATTGAAGCTACTGACTGAAAGGAGCTGGCATCTCACTCTCTTTGAATCTTCTTTATCATGCTAAGAGGAGCAGGAAAAAGCAAAAAATTTCAGAATTGCACCTTGCAATGCGGAGAAATTACTGTTTGTGCATTTACAATATTCATTGATTTTTGCCATTGAAAAACATGTTATTCATATACCAGAAATGTTTGAAGCTACTGACTGAATGAAAGGAGCTGGCATCTCACTCTCTTTGAATCTTCTTTATCATGCTAAGAGGAGCAGGAAAAAGCAAAAAATTTCAGAATTGCACCTTGCAATGCGGAGAAATTACTGTTTGTGCATTTACAATATTCATTGATTTTTGACATTGAAAAACATCATGTTATTCATATACCAGAAATGTTTGAAGCTACTGACTGAATGAAAGGAGCTGGCATCTCACTCTCTTTGAATCTTCTTTATCATGCTAAGAGGAGCAGGAAAAAGCAAAAAATTTCAGAATTGCACCTTGCAATGCGGAGAAATTACTGTTTGTGCATTTACAATATTCATTGATTTTTGCCATTGAAAAACGTCCAGAAATGATTGAAGCTACTGACTGAATGAAAGGAGCTGGCATCTCACTCTCTTTGAATCTTCTTTATCATGCTAAGAGGAGCAGGAAAAAGCAAAAAATTTCAGAATTGCATCTTGCAATGCGGAGAAATTACTGTTTGTGCATTTACAATATTCATTGATTTTTGCCATTGAAAAACGTCCAGAAATGATTGAAGCTACTGACTGAATGAAAGGAGCTGGCATCTCACTCTCTTTGAATCTTCTTTATCATGCTAAGAGGAGCAGGAAAAAGCAAAAAATTTCAGAATTGCACCTTGCAATGTGGAGAAATTACTGTTTGTGCATTTACAATATTCATTGATTTTTGCCATTGAAAAACGTCCAGAAATGATTGAAGCTACTGACTGAATGAAAGGAGCTGGCATCTCTCTTTGAATCTTCTTTATCATGCTAAGAGGAGCAGGAAAAAGCAAAAAATTTCAGAATTGCACCTTGCAATGCGGAGAAATTACTGTTTGTGCATTTACAATATTCATTGATTTTTGCCATTGAAAAACATCATGTTATTCATATACCAGAAATGTTTGAAGCTACTGACTGAATGTAAGGAGCTGGCATCTCACTCTCTTTGAATCTTTTTTATCATGCTAAGAGGAGCAGGAAAAAGCAAAAAATTTCAGAATTGCACCTTGCAATGCGGAGAAATTACTGTTTGTGCATTTACAATATTCATTGATTTTTGCCATTGAAAAACGTCCAGAAATGATTGAAGCTACTGACTGAATGAAAGGAGCTGGCATCTCACTCTCTTTGAATCTTCTTTATCATGCTAAGAGGAGCAGGAAAAAGCAAAAAATTTCAGAATTGCACCTTGCAATGCGGAGAAATTACTGTTTGTGCATTTACAATATTCATTGATTTTTGCCATTGAAAAACGTCCAGAAATGATTGAAGCTACTGACTGAATGAAAGTAGCTGGCATCTCACTCTTTGAATCTTCTTTACCATGCTAAGAGGAGCAGGAAAAAGCAAAAAATTTCAGAATTGCACCTTGCAATGCGGAGAAATTACTGTTTGTGCATTTACAATATTCATTGATTTTTGCCATTGAAAAACGTCCAGAAATGATTGAAGCTACTGACTGAATGAAAGGAGCTGGCATCTCACTCTCTTTGAATCTTCTTTATCATGCTAAGAGGAGCAGGAAAAAGCAAAAAATTTCAGAATTGCACCTTGCAATGCGAAGAAATTACTGTTTGTGCATTTACAATATTCATTGATTTTTGCCATTGAAAAACGTCCAGAAATGATTGAAGCTACTGACTGAATGAAAGGAGCTGGCATCTCACTCTCTTTGAATCTCCTTTATCATGCTAAGAGGAGCAGGAAAAAGCAAAAAAATTCAGAATTGCACCTTGCAATGCGGAGAAATTACTGTTTGTGCATTTACAATATTCATTGATTTTTGCCATTGAAAAACATCATGTTATTCATATACCAGAAATGTTTGAAGCTACTGACTGAATGAAAGGAGCTGGCATCTCACTCTCTTTGAATCTTCTTTATCATGCTAAGAGAAGCAGGAAAAAGCAAAAAATATCAGAATTGCACCTTGCAATGCGGAGAAATTACTGTTTGTGCATTTACAATATTCATTGATTTTTGCCATTGAAAAACATCATGTTATTCATATACCAGAAATGTTTGAAGCTACTGACTGAATGAAAGGAGCTGGCATCTCACTCTCTTTGAATCTTCTTTATCATGCTAAGAGGAGCAGGAAAAAGCAAAAAATTTCAGAATTGCACCTTGCAATGCGGAGAAATTACTGTTTGTGCATTTACAATATTCACTGATTTTTGCCATTGAAAAACGTCCAGAAATGATTGAAGCTTTTGACTGAATGAAAGGAGCTGGCATCTAAATCTCTTTGAATCTTCTTTATCATGCTAAGAGGAGCAGGAAAAAGCAAAAAATTTCAGAATTGCACCTTGCAATGCGGAGAAATTACTGTTTGTGCATTTACAATATTCATTGATTTTTGCCATTGAAAAACGTCCAGAAATGATTGAAGCTACTGACTGAATGAAAGGAGCTGGCATCTCACTCTCTTTGAATCTTCTTTATCATGCTAAGAGGAGCAGGAAAAAGCAAAAAATTTCAGAATTGCACCTTGCAATGCGGAGAAATTACTGTTTGTGCATTTACAATATTCATTGATTTTTGCCATTGAAAAACGTCCAGAAATGATTGAAGCTACTGACTGAATGAAAGGAGCTGGCATCTCTCTTTGAATCTTCTTTATCATGCTAAGAGGAGCAGGAAAAAGCAAAAAATTTCAGAATTGCACCTTGCAATGCGGAGAAATTACTGTTTGTGCATTTACAATATTCATTGATTTTTGCCATTGAAAAACATCATGTTATTCATATACCAGAAATGTTTGAAGCTACTGACTGAATGTAAGGAGCTGGCATCTCACTCTCTTTGAATCTTTTTTATCATGCTAAGAGGAGCAGGAAAAAGCAAAAAATTTCAGAATTGCACCTTGCAATGCGGAGAAATTACTGTTTGTGCATTTACAATATTCATTGATTTTTGCCATTGAAAAACGTCCAGTAATGATTGAAGCTACTGACTGAATGAAAGGAGCTGGCATCTCACTCTCTTTGAATCTTCTTTATCATGCTAAGAGGAGCAGGAAAAAGCAAAAAATTTCAGAATTGCACCTTGCAATGCGGAGAAATTACTGTTTGTGCATTTACAATATTCATTGATTTTTGCCATTGAAAAACGTCCAGAAATGATTGAAGCTACTGACTGAATGAAAGTAGCTGGCATCTCACTCTTTGAATCTTCTTTACCATGCTAAGAGGAGCAGGAAAAAGCAAAAAATTTCAGAATTGCACCTTGCAATGCGGAGAAATTACTGTTTGTGCATTTACAATATTCATTGATTTTTGCCATTGAAAAACGTCCAGAAATGATTGAAGCTACTGACTGAATGAATGGAGCTGGCATCTCACTCTCTTTGAATCTTCTTTATCATGCTAAGAGGAGCAGGAAAAAGCAAAAAATTTCAGAATTGCACCTTGCAATGCGAAGAAATTACTGTTTGTGCATTTACAATATTCATTGATTTTTGCCATTGAAAAACGTCCAGAAATGATTGAAGCTACTGACTGAATGAAAGGAGCTGGCATCTCACTCTCTTTGAATCTCCTTTATCATGCTAAGAGGAGCAGGAAAAAGCAAAATAATTCAGAATTGCACCTTGCAATGCGGAGAAATTACTGTTTGTGCATTTACAATATTCATTGATTTTTGCCATTGAAAAACATCATGTTATTCATATACCAGAAATGTTTGAAGCTACTGACTGAATGAAAGGAGCTGGCATCTCACTCTCTTTGAATCTTCTTTATCATGCTAAGAGAAGCAGGAAAAAGCAAAAAATATCAGAATTGCACCTTGCAATGCGGAGAAATTACTGTTTGTGCATTTACAATATTCATTGATTTTTGCCATTGAAAAACATCATGTTATTCATATACCAGAAATGTTTGAAGCTACTGACTGAATGAAAGGAGCTGGCATCTCACTCTCTTTGAATCTTCTTTATCATGCTAAGAGGAGCAGGAAAAAGCAAAAAATTTCAGAATTGCACCTTGCAATGCGGAGAAATTACTGTTTGTGCATTTACAATATTCACTGATTTTTGCCATTGAAAAACGTCCAGAAATGATTGAAGCTTTTGACTGAATGAAAGGAGCTGGCATCTAAATCTCTTTGAATCTTCTTTATCATGCTAAGAGGAGCAGGAAAAAGCAAAAAATTTCAGAATTGCACCTTGCAATGCGGAGAAATTACTGTTTGTGCATTTACAATATTCATTGATTTTTGCCATTGAAAAACGTCCAGAAATGATTGAAGCTACTGACTGAATGAAAGGAGCTGGCATCTCACTCTCTTTGAATCTTCTTTATCATGCTAAGAGGAGCAGGAAAAAGCAAAAAATTTCAGAATTGCACCTTGCAATGCGGAGAAATTACTGTTTGTGCATTTACAATATTCATTGATTTTTGCCATTGAAAAACATCATGTTATTCATATACCAGAAATGTTTGAAGCTACTGACTGAATAAAAGGAGCTGGCATCTCACTCTCTTTGAATCTTCTTTATCATGCTAAGAGGAGCAGGAAAAAGCAAAAAATTTCAGAATTGCACCTTGCAATGCGGAGAAATTACTGTTTGTGCATTTACAATATTCATTGATTTTTGCCATTGAAAAACATCATGTTATTCATATACCAGAAATGATTGGAGCTACTGACTGAATGAAAGGAGCTGGCATCTCACTCTCTTTGAATCTTCTTTATCATGCTAAGAGGAGCAGGAAAAAGCAAAAAATTTCAGAATTGCACCTTGCAATGCGGAGAAATTACTGTTTGTGCATTTACAATATTCATTGATTTTTGCCATTGAAAAACATCATGTTATTCATATACCAGAAATGATTGAAGCTACTGACTGAATGAAAGGAGCTGGCATCTCACTCTCTTTGAATCTTCTTTATCATGCTAAGAGGAGCAGGAAAAAGCAAAAAATTTCAGAATTGCACCTTGCAAGGCGGAGAAATTACTGTTTGTGCATTTACAATATTCATTGATTTTTGCCATTGAAAAACGTCCAGAAATGATTGAAGCTACTGACTGAATGAAAGGAGCTGGCATCTCACTCTCTTTGAATCTTCTTTATCATGCTAAGAGGAGCAGGAAAAAGCAAAAAATTTCAGAATTGCACCTTGCAATGCGGAGAAATTACTGTTTGTGCATTTACAATATTCATTGATTTTTGCCATTGAAAAACATCATGTTATTCATACACCAGAAATGTTTGAAGCTACTGACTGAATGAAAGGAGCTGGCATCTCACTCTCTTTGAATCTTCTTTATCATGCTAAGAGGAGCAGGAAAAAGCAAAAAATTTCAGAATTACACCTTGCAATGCGGAGAAATTACTGTTTGTGCATTTACAATATTCATTGATTTTTGCCATTGAAAAACGTCCAGAAATGATTGAAGCTACTGACTGAATGAAAGGAGCTGGCATCTCACTCTCTTTGAATCTTCTTTATCATGCTAAGAGGAGCAGGAAAAAGCAAAAAATTTCAGAATTGCACCTTGCAATGCGGAGAAATTACTGTTTGTGCATTTACAATATTCATTGATTTTTGCCATTGAAAAACATCATGTTATTCATATACCAGAAATGTTTGAAGCTACTGACTGAATGAAAGGAGCTGGCATCTCACTCTCTTTGAATCTTCTTTATCATGCTAAGAGGAGCAGGAAAAAGCAAAAAATTTCAGAATTGCACCTTGCAATGCGGAGAAATTACTGTTTGTGCATTTACAATATTCATTGATTTTTGCCATTGAAAAACGTCCAGAAATGATTGAAGCTACTGACTGAATGAAAGGAGCTGGCATCTCACTCTCTTTGAATCTTCTTTATCATGCTAAGAGGAGCAGGAAAAAGCAAAAAATTTCAGAATTGCACCTTGCAATGCGGAGAAATTACTGTTTGTGCATTTACAATATTCATTGATTTTTGCCATTGAAAAACATCATGTTATTCATATACCAGAAATGTTTGAAGCTACTGACTGAATGAAAGGAGCTGGCATCTCACTCTCTTTGAATCTTCTTTATCATGCTAAGAGGAGCAGGAAAAAGCAAAAAATTTCAGAATTGCACCTTGCAATGCGGAGAAATTACTGTTTGTGCATTTACAATATTCATTGATTTTTGCCATTGAAAAACATCATGTTATTCATATACCAGAAATGTTTGAAGCTACTGACTGAATGAAAGGAGCTGGCATCTCACTCTCTTTGAATCTTCTTTATCATGCTAAGAGGAGCAGGAAAAAGCAAAAAATTTCAGAATTGCACCTTGCAATGCGGAGAAATTACTGTTTGTGCATTTACAATATTCATTGATTTTTGCCATTGAAAAACGTCCAGAAATGATTGAAGCTACTGACTGAATGAAAGGTGCTGGCATCTCACTCTCTTTGAATCTTCTTTATCATGCTAAGAGGAGCAGGAAAAAGCAAAAAATTTCAGAATTGCACCTTGCAATGCGGAGAAATTACTGTTTGTGCATTTACACAATTCATTGATTTTTGCCATTGAAAAACGTCCAGAAATGATTGAAGCTACTGACTGAATGAAAGGAGCTGGCATCTCACTCTCTTTGAATCTTCTTTATCATGCTAAGAGGAGCAGGAAAAAGCAAAAAATTTCAGAATTGCACCTTGCAATGCGGAGAAATTACTGTTTGTGCATTTACACAATTCATTGATTTTTGCCATTGAAAAACGTCCAGAAATGATTGAAGCTACTGACTGAATGAAAGGAGCTGGCATCTCACTCTCTTTGAATCTTCTTTATCATGCTAAGAGGAGCAGGAAAAAGCAAAAAATTTCAGAATTGCACCTTGCAATGCGGAGAAATTACTGTTTGTGCATTTACAATATTCATTGACTTTTGCCATTGAAAAACATGTTATTCATATACCAGAAATGTTTGAAGCTACTGACTGAATGAAAGGAGCTGGCATCTCACTCTCTTTGAATCTTCTTTATCATGCTATGAGGAGCAGGAAAAAGCAAAAAATTTCAGAATTGCACCTTGCAATGCGGAGAAATTACTGTTTGTGCATTTACAATATTCATTGATTTTTGCCATTGAAAAACATCATGTTATTCATATACCAGAAATGTTTGAAGCTACTGACTGAATGAAAGGAGCAGGCATCTCACTCTCTTTGAATCTTCTTTATCATGCTAAGAGGAGCAGGAAAAAGCAAAAATTTCAGAATTGCACCTTGCAATGCGGAGAAATTACTGTTTGTGCATTTACAATATTCATTGATTTTTGCCATTGAAAAACGTCCAGAAATGATTGAAGCTACTGACTGAATGAAAGGAGCTGGCATCTCACTCTCTTTGAATCTTCTTTATCATGCTAAGAGGAGCAGGAAAAAGCAAAAAATTTCAGAATTGCACCTTGCAATGCGGAGAAATTACTGTTTGTGCATTTACAATATTCATTGATTTTTGCCATTGAAAAACATCATGTTATTCATATACCAGAAATGTTTGAAGCTACTGACTGAATGAAAGGAGCTGGCATCTCACTCGCTTTGAATCTTCTTTATCATGCTAAGAGGAGCAGGAAAAAGCAAAAAATTTCAGAATTGCACCTTGCAATGCGGAGAAATTACTGTTTGTGCATTTACAATATTCATTGATTTTTGCCATTGAAAAACGTCCAGAAATGATTGAAGCTGCTGACTGAAAGGAGCTGGCATCTCACTCTCTTTGAATCTTCTTTATCATGCTAAGAGGAGCAGGAAAAAGCAAAAAATTTCAGAATTGCACCTTGCAATGCGGAGAAATTACTGTTTGTGCATTTACAATATTCATTGATTTTTGCCATTGAAAAACATGTTATTCATATACCAGAAATGTTTGAAGCTACTGACTGAATGAAAGGAGCTGGCATCTCACTCTCTTTGAATCTTCTTTATCATGCTAAGAGGAGCAGGAAAAAGCAAAAAATTTCAGAATTGCACCTTGCAATGCGGAGAAATTACTGTTTGTGCATTTACAATATTCACTGATTTTTGCCATTGAAAAACGTCCAGAAATGATTGAAGCTTTTGACTGAATGAAAGGAGCTGGCATCTAAATCTCTTTGAATCTTCTTTATCATGCTAAGAGGAGCAGGAAAAAGCAAAAAATTTCAGAATTGCACCTTGCAATGCGGAGAAATTACTGTTTGTGCATTTACAATATTCATTGATTTTTGCCATTGAAAAACGTCCAGAAATGATTGAAGCTACTGACTGAATGAAAGGAGCTGGCATCTCACTCTCTTTGAATCTTCTTTATCATGCTAAGAGGAGCAGGAAAAAGCAAAAAATTTCAGAATTGCACCTTGCAATGCGGAGAAATTACTGTTTGTGCATTTACAATATTCATTGATTTTTGCCATTGAAAAACATCATGTTATTCATATACCAGAAATGTTTGAAGCTACTGACTGAATAAAAGGAGCTGGCATCTCACTCTCTTTGAATCTTCTTTATCATGCTAAGAGGAGCAGGAAAAAGCAAAAAATTTCAGAATTGCACCTTGCAATGCGGAGAAATTACTGTTTGTGCATTTACAATATTCATTGATTTTTGCCATTGAAAAACATCATGTTATTCATATACCAGAAATGATTGAAGCTACTGACTGAATGAAAGGAGCTGGCATCTCACTCTCTTTGAATCTTCTTTATCATGCTAAGAGGAGCAGGAAAAAGCAAAAAATTTCAGAATTGCACCTTGCAATGCGGAGAAATTACTGTTTGTGCATTTACAATATTCATTGATTTTTGCCATTGAAAAACATCATGTTATTCATATACCAGAAATGATTGAAGCTACTGACTGAATGAAAGGAGCTGGCATCTCACTCTCTTTGAATCTTCTTTATCATGCTAAGAGGAGCAGGAAAAAGCAAAAAATTTCAGAATTGCACCTTGCAATGCGGAGAAATTACTGTTTGTGCATTTACAATATTCATTGATTTTTGCCATTGAAAAACGTCCAGAAATGATTGAAGCTACTGACTGAATGAAAGGAGCTGGCATCTCACTCTCTTTGAATCTTCTTTATCATGCTAAGAGGAGCAGGAAAAAGCAAAAAATTTCAGAATTGCACCTTGCAATGCGGAGAAATTACTGTTTGTGCATTTACAATATTCATTGATTTTTGCCATTGAAAAACATCATGTTATTCATACACCAGAAATGTTTGAAGCTACTGACTGAATGAAAGGAGCTGGCATCTCACTCTCTTTGAATCTTCTTTATCATGCTAAGAGGAGCAGGAAAAAGCAAAAAATTTCAGAATTACACCTTGCAATGCGGAGAAATTACTGTTTGTGCATTTACAATATTCATTGATTTTTGCCATTGAAAAACGTCCAGAAATGATTGAAGCTACTGACTGAATGAAAGGAGCTGGCATCTCACTCTCTTTGAATCTTCTTTATCATGCTAAGAGGAGCAGGAAAAAGCAAAAAATTTCAGAATTGCACCTTGCAATGCGGAGAAATTACTGTTTGTGCATTTACAATATTCATTGATTTTTGCCATTGAAAAACATCATGTTATTCATATACCAGAAATGTTTGAAGCTACTGACTGAATGAAAGGAGCTGGCATCTCACTCTCTTTGAATCTTCTTTATCATGCTAAGAGGAGCAGGAAAAAGCAAAAAATTTCAGAATTGCACCTTGCAATGCGGAGAAATTACTGTTTGTGCATTTACAATATTCATTGATTTTTGCCATTGAAAAACGTCCAGAAATGATTGAAGCTACTGACTGAATGAAAGGAGCTGGCATCTCACTCTCTTTGAATCTTCTTTATCATGCTAAGAGGAGCAGGAAAAAGCAAAAAATTTCAGAATTGCACCTTGCAATGCGGAGAAATTACTGTTTGTGCATTTACAATATTCATTGATTTTTGCCATTGAAAAACATCATGTTATTCATACACCAGAAATGTTTGAAGCTACTGACTGAATGAAAGGAGCTGGCATCTCACTCTCTTTGAATCTTCTTTATCATGCTAAGAGGAGCAGGAAAAAGCAAAAAATTTCAGAATTACACCTTGCAATGCGGAGAAATTACTGTTTGTGCATTTACAATATTCATTGATTTTTGCCATTGAAAAATGTCCAGAAATGATTGAAGCTACTGACTGAATGAAAGGAGCTGGCATCTCACTCTCTTTGAATCTTCTTTATCATGCTAAGAGGAGCAGGAAAAAGCAAAAAATTTCAGAATTGCACCTTGCAATGCGGAGAAATTACTGTTTGTGCATTTACAATATTCATTGATTTTTGCCATTGAAAAACATCATGTTATTCATATACCAGAAATGTTTGAAGCTACTGACTGAATGAAAGGAGCTGGCATCTCACTCTCTTTGAATCTTCTTTATCATGCTAAGAGGAGCAGGAAAAAGCAAAAAATTTCAGAATTGCACCTTGCAATGCGGAGAAATTACTGTTTGTGCATTTACAATATTCATTGATTTTTGCCATTGAAAAACGTCCAGAAATGATTGAAGCTACTGACTGAATGAAAGGAGCTGGCATCTCACTCTCTTTGAATCTTCTTTATCATGCTAAGAGGAGCAGGAAAAAGCAAAAAATTTCAGAATTGCACCTTGCAATGCGGAGAAATTACTGTTTGTGCATTTACAATATTCATTGATTTTTGACATTGAAAAACATCATGTTATTCATATACCAGAAATGTTTGAAGCTACTGACTGAATGAAAGGAGCTGGCATCTCACTCTCTTTGAATCTTCTTTATCATGCTAAGAGGAGCAGGAAAAAGCAAAAAATTTCAGAATTGCACCTTGCAATGCGGAGAAATTACTGTTTGTGCATTTACAATATTCATTGATTTTTGCCATTGAAAAACATCATGTTATTCATATACCAGAAATGTTTGAAGCTACTGACTGAATGAAAGGAGCTGGCATCTCACTCTCTTTGAATCTTCTTTATCATGCTAAGAGGAGCAGGAAAAAGCAAAAAATTTCAGAATTGCACCTTGCAATGCGGAGAAATTACTGTTTGTGCATTTACACAATTCATTGATTTTTGCCATTGAAAAACGTCCAGAAATGATTGAAGCTACTGACTGAATGAAAGGAGCTGGCATCTCACTCTCTTTGAATCTTCTTTATCATGCTAAGAGGAGCAGGAAAAAGCAAAAAATTTCAGAATTGCACCTTGCAATGCGGAGAAATTACTGTTTGTGCATTTACACAATTCATTGATTTTTGCCATTGAAAAACGTCCAGAAATGATTGAAGCTACTGACTGAATGAAAGGAGCTGGCATCTCACTCTCTTTGAATCTTCTTTATCATGCTAAGAGGAGCAGGAAAAAGCAAAAAATTTCAGAATTGCACCTTGCAATGCGGAGAAATTACTGTTTGTGCATTTACAATATTCATTGACTTTTGCCATTGAAAAACATGTTATTCATATACCAGAAATGTTTGAAGCTACTGACTGAATGAAAGGAGCTGGCATCTCACTCTCTTTGAATCTTCTTTATCATGCTATGAGGAGCAGGAAAAAGCAAAAAATTTCAGAATTGCACCTTGCAATGCGGAGAAATTACTGTTTGTGCATTTACAATATTCATTGATTTTTGCCATTGAAAAACATCATGTTATTCATATACCAGAAATGTTTGAAGCTACTGACTGAATGAAAGGAGCAGGCATCTCACTCTCTTTGAATCTTCTTTATCATGCTAAGAGGAGCAGGAAAAAGCAAAAATTTCAGAATTGCACCTTGCAATGCGGAGAAATTACTGTTTGTGCATTTACAATATTCATTGATTTTTGCCATTGAAAAACGTCCAGAAATGATTGAAGCTACTGACTGAATGAAAGGAGCTGGCATCTCACTCTCTTTGAATCTTCTTTATCATGCTAAGAGGAGCAGGAAAAAGCAAAAAATTTCAGAATTGCACCTTGCAATGCGGAGAAATTACTGTTTGTGCATTTACAATATTCATTGATTTTTGCCATTGAAAAACATCATGTTATTCATATACCAGAAATGTTTGAAGCTACTGACTGAATGAAAGGAGCTGGCATCTCACTCGCTTTGAATCTTCTTTATCATGCTAAGAGGAGCAGGAAAAAGCAAAAAATTTCAGAATTGCACCTTGCAATGCGGAGAAATTACTGTTTGTGCATTTAGAATATTCATTGATTTTTGCCATTGAAAAACGTCCAGAAATGATTGAAGCTGCTGACTGAAAGGAGCTGGCATCACACTCTCTTTGAATCTTCTTTATCATGCTAAGAGGAGCAGGAAAAAGCAAAAAATTTCAGAATTGCACCTTGCAATGCGGAGAAATTACTGTTTGTGCATTTACAATATTCATTGATTTTTGCCATTGAAAAACATGTTATTCATATACCAGAAATGTTTGAAGCTACTGACTGAATGAAAGGAGCTGGCATCTCACTCTCTTTGAATCTTATTTATCATGCTAAGAGGAGCAGGAAAAAGCAAAAAATTTCAGAATTGCACCTTGCAATGCGGAGAAATTACTGTTTGTGCATTTACAATATTCATTGATTTTTGCCATTGAAAAACATGTTATTCATATACCAGAAATGTTTGAAGCTACTGACTGAATGAAAGGAGCTTGCATCTCACTCTCTTTGAATCTTCTTTATCATGCTAAGAGGAGCAGAAAAAAGCAAAAAATTTCAGAATTGCACCTTGCAATGCGGAGAAATTACTGTTTGTGCATTTACAATATTCATTGATTTTTGCCATTGAAAAACGTCCAGAAATGATTGAAGCTACTGACTGAATGAAAGGAGCTGGCATCTCACTCTCTTTGAATCTTCTTTATCATGCTAAGAGGAGCAGGAAAAAGCAAAAAATTTCAGAATTGCATCTTGCAATGCGGAGAAATTACTGTTTGTGCATTTACAATATTCATTGATTTTTGCCATTGAAAAACGTCCAGAAATGATTGAAGCTACTGACTGAATGAAAGGAGCTGGCATCTCACTCTCTTTGAATCTTCTTTATCATGCTAAGAGGAGCAGGAAAAAGCAAAAAATTTCAGAATTGCACCTTGCAATGCGGAGAAATTACTGTTTGTGCATTTACAATATTCATTGATTTTTGCCATTGAAAAACGTCCAGAAATGATTGAAGCTACTGACTGAATGAAAGGAGCTGGCATCTCTCTTTGAATCTTCTTTATCATGCTAAGAGGAGCAGGAAAAAGCAAAAAATTTCAGAATTGCACCTTGCAATGCGGAGAAATTACTGTTTGTGCATTTACAATATTCATTGATTTTTGCCATTGAAAAACGTCCAGAAATGATTGAAGCTACTGACTGAATGAAAGGAGCTGGCATCTCACTCTCTTTGAATCTTCTTTATCATGCTAAGAGGAGCAGGAAAAAGCAAAAATTTCAGAATTGCACCTTGCAATGCGGAGAAATTACTGTTTGTGCATTTACAATATTCATTGATTTTTGCCATTGAAAAACGTCCAGAAATGATTGAAGCTACTGACTGAATGAAAGGAGCTGGCATCTCACTCTCTTTGAATCTTCTTTATCATGCTAAGAGGAGCAGGAAAAAGCAAAAAATTTCAGAATTGCACCTTGCAATGCGGAGAAATTACTGTTTGTGCATTTACAATATTCATTGATTTTTGCCATTGAAAAACATCATGTTATTCATATACCAGAAATGTTTGAAGCTACTGACTGAATGAAAGGAGCTGGCATCTCACTCGCTTTGAATCTTCTTTATCATGCTAAGAGGAGCAGGAAAAAGCAAAAAATTTCAGAATTGCACCTTGCAATGCGGAGAAATTACTGTTTGTGCATTTACAATATTCATTGATTTTTGCCATTGAAAAACGTCCAGAAATGATTGAAGCTGCTGACTGAAAGGAGCTGGCATCTCACTCTCTTTGAATCTTCTTTATCATGCTAAGAGGAGCAGGAAAAAGCAAAAAATTTCAGAATTGCACCTTGCAATGCGGAGAAATTACTGTTTGTGCATTTACAATATTCATTGATTTTTGCCATTGAAAAACATGTTATTCATATACCAGAAATGTTTGAAGCTACTGACTGAATGAAAGGAGCTGGCATCTCACTCTCTTTGAATCTTATTTATCATGCTAAGAGGAGCAGGAAAAAGCAAAAAATTTCAGAATTGCACCTTGCAATGCGGAGAAATTACTGTTTGTGCATTTACAATATTCATTGATTTTTGCCATTGAAAAACATGTTATTCATATACCAGAAATGTTTGAAGCTACTGACTGAATGAAAGGAGCTTGCATCTCACTCTCTTTGAATCTTCTTTATCATGCTAAGAGGAGCAGAAAAAAGCAAAAAATTTCAGAATTGCACCTTGCAATGCGGAGAAATTACTGTTTGTGCATTTACAATATTCATTGATTTTTGCCATTGAAAAACGTCCAGAAATGATTGAAGCTACTGACTGAATGAAAGGAGCTGGCATCTCACTCTCTTTGAATCTTCTTTATCATGCTAAGAGGAGCAGGAAAAAGCAAAAAATTTCAGAATTGCATCTTGCAATGCGGAGAAATTACTGTTTGTGCATTTACAATATTCATTGATTTTTGCCATTGAAAAACGTCCAGAAATGATTGAAGCTACTGACTGAATGAAAGGAGCTGGCATCTCACTCTCTTTGAATCTTCTTTATCATGCTAAGAGGAGCAGGAAAAAGCAAAAAATTTCAGAATTGCACCTTGCAATGCGGAGAAATTACTGTTTGTGCATTTACAATATTCATTGATTTTTGCCATTGAAAAACGTCCAGAAATGATTGAAGCTACTGACTGAATGAAAGGAGCTGGCATCTCTCTTTGAATCTTCTTTATCATGCTAAGAGGAGCAGGAAAAAGCAAAAAATTTCAGAATTGCACCTTGCAATGCGGAGAAATTACTGTTTGTGCATTTACAATATTCATTGATTTTTGACATTGAAAAACATCATGTTATTCATATACCAGAAATGTTTGAAGCTACTGACTGAATGTAAGGAGCTGGCATCTCACTCTCTTTGAATCTTTTTTATCATGCTAAGAGGAGCAGGAAAAAGCAAAAAATTTCAGAATTGCACCTTGCAATGCGGAGAAATTACTGTTTGTGCATTTACAATATTCATTGATTTTTGCCATTGAAAAACGTCCAGAAATGATTGAAGCTACTGACTGAATGAAAGGAGCTGGCATCTCACTCTCTTTGAATCTTCTTTATCATGCTAAGAGGAGCAGGAAAAAGCAAAAAATTTCAGAATTGCACCTTGCAATGCGGAGAAATTACTGTTTGTGCATTTACAATATTCATTGATTTTTGCCATTGAAAAACGTCCAGAAATGATTGAAGCTACTGACTGAATGAAAGTAGCTGGCATCTCACTCTTTGAATCTTCTTTATCATGCTAAGAGGAGCAGGAAAAAGCAAAAAATTTCAGAATTGCACCTTGCAATGCGGAGAAATTACTGTTTGTGCATTTACAATATTCATTGATTTTTGCCATTGAAAAACGTCCAGAAATGATTGAAGCTACTGACTGAATGAAAGGAGCTGGCATCTCACTCTCTTTGAATCTTCTTTATCATGCTAAGAGAAGCAGGAAAAAGCAAAAAATATCAGAATTGCACTTTGCAATGCGGAGAAATTACTGTTTGTGCATTTACAATATTCATTGATTTTTGCCATTGAAAAACATCATGTTATTCATATACCAGAAATGTTTGAAGCTACTGACTGAATGAAAGGAGCTGGCATCTCACTCTCTTTGAATCTTCTTTATCATGCTATGAGGAGCAGGAAAAAGCAAAAAATTTCAGAATTGCACCTTGCAATGCAGAGAAATTACTGTTTGTGCATTTACAATATTCACTGATTTTTGCCATTGAAAAACGTCCAGAAATGATTGAAGCTACTGACTGAATGAAAGGAGCTGGCATCTAAATCTCTTTGAATCTTCTTTATCATGCTAAGAGGAGCAGGAAAAAGCAAAAAATTTCAGAATTGCACCTTGCAATGCGGAGAAATTACTGTTTGTGCATTTACAATATTCATTGATTTTTGCCATTGAAAAACGTCCAGAAATGATTGAAGCTACTGACTGAATGAAAGGAGCTGGCATCTCACTCTCTTTGAATCTTCTTTATCATGCTAAGAGGAGCAGGAAAAAGCAAAAAATTTCAGAATTGCACCTTGCAATGCGTAGAAATTACTGTTTGTGCATTTACAATATTCATTGATTTTTGCCATTGAAAAACATCATGTTATTCATATACCAGAAATGTTTGAAGCTACTGACTTAATGAAAGGAGCTGGCATCTCACTCTCTTTGAATCTTCTTTATCATGCTAAGAGGAGCAGGAAAAAGCAAAAAATTTCAGAATTGCACCTTGCAATGCGGAGAAATTACTGTTTGTGCATTTACAATATTCATTGATTTTTGCCATTGAAAAACATCATGTTATTCATATACCAGAAATGATTGAAGCTACTGACTGAATGAAAGGAGCTGGCATCTCACTCTCTTTGAATCTTCTTTATCATGCTAAGAGGAGCAGGAAAAAGCAAAAAATTTCAGAATTGCACCTTGCAATGCGGAGAAATTACTGTTTGTGCATTTACAATATTCATTGACTTTTGCCATTGAAAAACATCATGTTATTCATATACCAGAAATGATTGAAGCTACTGACTGAATGAAAGGAGCTGGCATCTCACTCTCTTTGAATCTTCTTTATCATGCTAAGAGGAGCAGGAAAAAGCAAAAAATTTCAGAATTGCACCTTGCAATGCGGAGAAATTACTGTTTGTGCATTTACAATATTCATTGATTTTTGCCATTGAAAAACGTCCAGAAATGATTGAAGCTACTGACTGAATGAAAGGAGCTGGCATCTCACTCTCTTTGAATCTTCTTTATCATGCTAAGAGGAGCAGGAAAAAGCAAAAAATTTCAGAATTGCACCTTGCAATGCGGAGAAATTACTGTTTGTGCATTTACAATATTCATTGATTTTTGCCATTGAAAAACATCATGTTATTCATACACCAGAAATGTTTGAAGCTACTGACTGAATGAAAGGAGCTGGCATCTCACTCTCTTTGAATCTTCTTTATCATGCTAAGAGGAGCAGGAAAAAGCAAAAAATTTCAGAATTACACCTTGCAATGCGGAGAAATTACTGTTTGTGCATTTACAATATTCATTGATTTTTGCCATTGAAAAACGTCCAGAAATGATTGAAGCTACTGACTGAATGAAAGTAGCTGGCATCTCACTCTTTGAATCTTCTTTATCATGCTAAGAGGAGCAGGAAAAAGCAAAAAATTTCAGAATTGCACCTTGCAATGCGGAGAAATTACTGTTTGTGCATTTACAATATTCATTGACTTTTGCCATTGAAAAACATGTTATTCATATACCAGAAATGTTTGAAGCTACTGACTGAATGAAAGGAGCTGGCATCTCACTCTCTTTGAATCTTCTTTATCATGCTATGAGGAGCAGGAAAAAGCAAAAAATTTCAGAATTGCACCTTGCAATGCGGAGAAATTACTGTTTGTGCATTTACAATATTCATTGATTTTTGCCATTGAAAAACATCATGTTATTCATATACCAGAAATGTTTGAAGCTACTGACTGAATGAAAGGAGCAGGCATCTCACTCTCTTTGAATCTTCTTTATCATGCTAAGAGGAGCAGGAAAAAGCAAAAATTTCAGAATTGCACCTTGCAATGCGGAGAAATTACTGTTTGTGCATTTACAATATTCATTGATTTTTGCCATTGAAAAACGTCCAGAAATGATTGAAGCTACTGACTGAATGAAAGGAGCTGGCATCTCACTCTCTTTGAATCTTCTTTATCATGCTAAGAGGAGCAGGAAAAAGCAAAAAATTTCAGAATTGCACCTTGCAATGCGGAGAAATTACTGTTTGTGCATTTACAATATTCATTGATTTTTGCCATTGAAAAACATCATGTTATTCATATACCAGAAATGTTTGAAGCTACTGACTGAATGAAAGGAGCTGGCATCTCACTCGCTTTGAATCTTCTTTATCATGCTAAGAGGAGCAGGAAAAAGCAAAAAATTTCAGAATTGCACCTTGCAATGCGGAGAAATTACTGTTTGTGCATTTAGAATATTCATTGATTTTTGCCATTGAAAAACGTCCAGAAATGATTGAAGCTGCTGACTGAAAGGAGCTGGCATCACACTCTCTTTGAATCTTCTTTATCATGCTAAGAGGAGCAGGAAAAAGCAAAAAATTTCAGAATTGCACCTTGCAATGCGGAGAAATTACTGTTTGTGCATTTACAATATTCATTGATTTTTGCCATTGAAAAACATGTTATTCATATACCAGAAATGTTTGAAGCTACTGACTGAATGAAAGGAGCTGGCATCTCACTCTCTTTGAATCTTATTTATCATGCTAAGAGGAGCAGGAAAAAGCAAAAAATTTCAGAATTGCACCTTGCAATGCGGAGAAATTACTGTTTGTGCATTTACAATATTCATTGATTTTTGCCATTGAAAAACATGTTATTCATATACCAGAAATGTTTGAAGCTACTGACTGAATGAAAGGAGCTTGCATCTCACTCTCTTTGAATCTTCTTTATCATGCTAAGAGGAGCAGAAAAAAGCAAAAAATTTCAGAATTGCACCTTGCAATGCGGAGAAATTACTGTTTGTGCATTTACAATATTCATTGATTTTTGCCATTGAAAAACGTCCAGAAATGATTGAAGCTACTGACTGAATGAAAGGAGCTGGCATCTCACTCTCTTTGAATCTTCTTTATCATGCTAAGAGGAGCAGGAAAAAGCAAAAAATTTCAGAATTGCATCTTGCAATGCGGAGAAATTACTGTTTGTGCATTTACAATATTCATTGATTTTTGCCATTGAAAAACGTCCAGAAATGATTGAAGCTACTGACTGAATGAAAGGAGCTGGCATCTCACTCTCTTTGAATCTTCTTTATCATGCTAAGAGGAGCAGGAAAAAGCAAAAAATTTCAGAATTGCACCTTGCAATGCGGAGAAATTACTGTTTGTGCATTTACAATATTCATTGATTTTTGCCATTGAAAAACGTCCAGAAATGATTGAAGCTACTGACTGAATGAAAGGAGCTGGCATCTCTCTTTGAATCTTCTTTATCATGCTAAGAGGAGCAGGAAAAAGCAAAAAATTTCAGAATTGCACCTTGCAATGCGGAGAAATTACTGTTTGTGCATTTACAATATTCATTGATTTTTGCCATTGAAAAACGTCCAGAAATGATTGAAGCTACTGACTGAATGAAAGGAGCTGGCATCTCACTCTCTTTGAATCTTCTTTATCATGCTAAGAGGAGCAGGAAAAAGCAAAAATTTCAGAATTGCACCTTGCAATGCGGAGAAATTACTGTTTGTGCATTTACAATATTCATTGATTTTTGCCATTGAAAAACGTCCAGAAATGATTGAAGCTACTGACTGAATGAAAGGAGCTGGCATCTCACTCTCTTTGAATCTTCTTTATCATGCTAAGAGGAGCAGGAAAAAGCAAAAAATTTCAGAATTGCACCTTGCAATGCGGAGAAATTACTGTTTGTGCATTTACAATATTCATTGATTTTTGCCATTGAAAAACATCATGTTATTCATATACCAGAAATGTTTGAAGCTACTGACTGAATGAAAGGAGCTGGCATCTCACTCGCTTTGAATCTTCTTTATCATGCTAAGAGGAGCAGGAAAAAGCAAAAAATTTCAGAATTGCACCTTGCAATGCGGAGAAATTACTGTTTGTGCATTTACAATATTCATTGATTTTTGCCATTGAAAAACGTCCAGAAATGATTGAAGCTGCTGACTGAAAGGAGCTGGCATCTCACTCTCTTTGAATCTTCTTTATCATGCTAAGAGGAGCAGGAAAAAGCAAAAAATTTCAGAATTGCACCTTGCAATGCGGAGAAATTACTGTTTGTGCATTTACAATATTCATTGATTTTTGCCATTGAAAAACATGTTATTCATATACCAGAAATGTTTGAAGCTACTGACTGAATGAAAGGAGCTGGCATCTCACTCTCTTTGAATCTTATTTATCCTGCTAAGAGGAGCAGGAAAAAGCAAAAAATTTCAGAATTGCACCTTGCAATGCGGAGAAATTACTGTTTGTGCATTTACAATATTCATTGATTTTTGCCATTGAAAAACATGTTATTCATATACCAGAAATGTTTGAAGCTACTGACTGAATGAAAGGAGCTTGCATCTCACTCTCTTTGAATCTTCTTTATCATGCTAAGAGGAGCAGAAAAAAGCAAAAAATTTCAGAATTGCACCTTGCAATGCGGAGAAATTACTGTTTGTGCATTTACAATATTCATTGATTTTTGCCATTGAAAAACGTCCAGAAATGATTGAAGCTACTGACTGAATGAAAGGAGCTGGCATCTCACTCTCTTTGAATCTTCTTTATCATGCTAAGAGGAGCAGGAAAAAGCAAAAAATTTCAGAATTGCATCTTGCAATGCGGAGAAATTACTGTTTGTGCATTTACAATATTCATTGATTTTTGCCATTGAAAAACGTCCAGAAATGATTGAAGCTACTGACTGAATGAAAGGAGCTGGCATCTCACTCTCTTTGAATCTTCTTTATCATGCTAAGAGGAGCAGGAAAAAGCAAAAAATTTCAGAATTGCACCTTGCAATGCGGAGAAATTACTGTTTGTGCATTTACAATATTCATTGATTTTTGCCATTGAAAAACGTCCAGAAATGATTGAAGCTACTGACTGAATGAAAGGAGCTGGCATCTCTCTTTGAATCTTCTTTATCATGCTAAGAGGAGCAGGAAAAAGCAAAAAATTTCAGAATTGCACCTTGCAATGCGGAGAAATTACTGTTTGTGCATTTACAATATTCATTGATTTTTGACATTGAAAAACATCATGTTATTCATATACCAGAAATGTTTGAAGCTACTGACTGAATGTAAGGAGCTGGCATCTCACTCACTTTGAATCTTTTTTATCATGCTAAGAGGAGCAGGAAAAAGCAAAAAATTTCAGAATTGCACCTTGCAATGCGGAGAAATTACTGTTTGTGCATTTACAATATTCATTGATTTTTGCCATTGAAAAACGTCCAGAAATGATTGAAGCTACTGACTGAATGAAAGGAGCTGGCATCTCACTCTCTTTGAATCTTCTTTATCATGCTAAGAGGAGCAGGAAAAAGCAAAAAATTTCAGAATTGCACCTTGCAATGCGGAGAAATTACTGTTTGTGCATTTACAATATTCATTGATTTTTGCCATTGAAAAACGTCCAGAAATGATTGAAGCTACTGACTGAATGAAAGTAGCTGGCATCTCACTCTTTGAATCTTCTTTATCATGCTAAGAGGAGCAGGAAAAAGCAAAAAATTTCAGAATTGCACCTTGCAATGCGGAGAAATTACTGTTTGTGCATTTACAATATTCATTGATTTTTGCCATTGAAAAACGTCCAGAAATGATTGAAGCTACTGACTGAATGAAAGGAGCTGGCATCTCACTCTCTTTGAATCTTCTTTATCATGCTAAGAGAAGCAGGAAAAAGCAAAAAATATCAGAATTGCACCTTGCAATGCGGAGAAATTACTGTTTGTGCATTTACAATATTCATTGATTTTTGCCATTGAAAAACATCATGTTATTCATATACCAGAAATGTTTGAAGCTACTGACTGAATGAAAGGAGCTGGCATCTCACTCTCTTTGAATCTTCTTTATCATGCTATGAGGAGCAGGAAAAAGCAAAAAATTTCAGAATTGCACCTTGCAATGCAGAGAAATTACTGTTTGTGCATTTACAATATTCACTGATTTTTGCCATTGAAAAACGTCCAGAAATGATTGAAGCTACTGACTGAATGAAAGGAGCTGGCATCTAAATCTCTTTGAATCTTCTTTATCATGCTAAGAGGAGCAGGAAAAAGCAAAAAATTTCAGAATTGCACCTTGCAATGCGGAGAAATTACTGTTTGTGCATTTACAATATTCATTGATTTTTGCCATTGAAAAACGTCCAGAAATGATTGAAGCTACTGACTGAATGAAAGGAGCTGGCATCTCACTCTCTTTGAATCTTCTTTATCATGCTAAGAGGAGCAGGAAAAAGCAAAAAATTTCAGAATTGCACCTTGCAATGCGTAGAAATTACTGTTTGTGCATTTACAATATTCATTGATTTTTGCCATTGAAAAACATCATGTTATTCATATACCAGAAATGTTTGAAGCTACTGACTTAATGAAAGGAGCTGGCATCTCACTCTCTTTGAATCTTCTTTATCATGCTAAGAGGAGCAGGAAAAAGCAAAAAATTTCAGAATTGCACCTTGCAATGCGGAGAAATTACTGTTTGTGCATTTACAATATTCATTGATTTTTGCCATTGAAAAACATCATGTTATTCATATACCAGAAATGATTGAAGCTACTGACTGAATGAAAGGAGCTGGCATCTCACTCTCTTTGAATCTTCTTTATCATGCTAAGAGGAGCAGGAAAAAGCAAAAAATTTCAGAATTGCACCTTGCAATGCGGAGAAATTACTGTTTGTGCATTTACAATATTCATTGACTTTTGCCATTGAAAAACATCATGTTATTCATATACCAGAAATGATTGAAGCTACTGACTGAATGAAAGGAGCTGGCATCTCACTCTCTTTGAATCTTCTTTATCATGCTAAGAGGAGCAGGAAAAAGCAAAAAATTTCAGAATTGCACCTTGCAATGCGGAGAAATTACTGTTTGTGCATTTACAATATTCATTGATTTTTGCCATTGAAAAACGTCCAGAAATGATTGAAGCTACTGACTGAATGAAAGGAGCTGGCATCTCACTCTCTTTGAATCTTCTTTATCATGCTAAGAGGAGCAGGAAAAAGCAAAAAATTTCAGAATTGCACCTTGCAATGCGGAGAAATTACTGTTTGTGCATTTACAATATTCATTGATTTTTGCCATTGAAAAACATCATGTTATTCATACACCAGAAATGTTTGAAGCTACTGACTGAATGAAAGGAGCTGGCATCTCACTCTCTTTGAATCTTCTTTATCATGCTAAGAGGAGCAGGAAAAAGCAAAAAATTTCAGAATTACACCTTGCAATGCGGAGAAATTACTGTTTGTGCATTTACAATATTCATTGATTTTTGCCATTGAAAAACGTCCAGAAATGATTGAAGCTACTGACTGAATGAAAGTAGCTGGCATCTCACTCTTTGAATCTTCTTTATCATGCTAAGAGGAGCAGGAAAAAGCAAAAAATTTCAGAATTGCACCTTGCAATGCGGAGAAATTACTGTTTGTGCATTTACAATATTCATTGATTTTTGCCATTGAAAAACGTCCAGAAATGATTGAAGCTACTGACTGAATGAAAGGAGCTGGCATCTCACTCTCTTTGAATCTTCTTTATCATGCTAAGAGAAGCAGGAAAAAGCAAAAAATATCAGAATTGCACCTTGCAATGCGGAGAAATTACTGTTTGTGCATTTACAATATTCATTGATTTTTGCCATTGAAAAACATCATGTTATTCATATACCAGAAATGTTTGAAGCTACTGACTGAATGAAAGGAGCTGGCATCTCACTCTCTTTGAATCTTCTTTATCATGCTATGAGGAGCAGGAAAAAGCAAAAAATTTCAGAATTGCACCTTGCAATGCAGAGAAATTACTGTTTGTGCATTTACAATATTCACTGATTTTTGCCATTGAAAAACGTCCAGAAATGATTGAAGCTACTGACTGAATGAAAGGAGCTGGCATCTAAATCTCTTTGAATCTTCTTTATCATGCTAAGAGGAGCAGGAAAAAGCAAAAAATTTCAGAATTGCACCTTCCAATGCGGAGAAATTACTGTTTGTGCATTTACAATATTCATTGATTTTTGCCATTGAAAAACGTCCAGAAATGATTGAAGCTACTGACTGAATGAAAGGAGCTGGCATCTGACTCTCTTTGAATCTTCTTTATCATGCTAAGAGGAGCAGGAAAAAGCAAAAAATTTCAGAATTGCATCTTGCAATGCGGAGAAATTACTGTTTGTGCATTTACAATATTCATTGATTTTTGCCATTGAAAAACATCAAGTTATTCATATACCAGAAATGTTTGAAGCTACTGACTGAATGAAAGGAGCTGGCATCTCACTCTCTTTGAATCTTCTTTATCATGCTAAGAGGAGCAGGAAAAAGCAAAAAATTTCAGAATTGCACCTTGCAATGCGGAGAAATTACTGTTTGTGCATTTACAATATTCATTGATTTTTGCCATTGAAAAACATCATGTTATTCATATACCAGAAATGATTGAAGCTACTGACTGAATGAAAGGAGCTGGCATCTCACTCTCTTTGAATCTTCTTTATCATGCTAAGAGGAGCAGGAAAAAGCAAAAAATTTCAGAATTGCACCTTGCAATGCGGAGAAATTACTGTTTGTGCATTTACAATATTCATTGATTTTTGCCATTGAAAAACATCATGTTATTCATATACCAGAAATGATTGAAGCTACTGACTGAATGAAAGGAGCTGGCATCTCACTCTCTTTGAATCTTTATCATGCTAAGAGGAGCAGGAAAAAGCAAAAAATTTCAGAATTGCACCTTGCAATGCGGAGAAATTACTGTTTGTGCATTTACAATATTCATTGATTTTTGCCATTGAAAAACGTCCAGAAATGATTGAAGCTACTGACTGAATGAAAGGAGCTGGCATCTCACTCTCTTTGAATCTTCTTTATCATGCTAAGAGGAGCAGGAAAAAGCAAAAAATTTCAGAATTGCACCTTGCAATGCGGAGAAATTACTGTTTGTGCATTTACAATATTCATTGATTTTTGCCATTGAAAAACGTCATGTTATTCATACACCAGAAATGTTTGAAGCTACTGACTGAATGAAAGGAGCTGGCATCTCACTCTCTTTGAATCTTCTTTATCATGCTAAGAGGAGCAGGAAAAAGCAAAAAATTTCAGAATTGCACCTTGCAATGCGGAGAAATTACTGTTTGTGCATTTACAATATTCATTGATTTTTGCCATTGAAAAACGTCCAGAAATGATTGAAGCTACTGACTGAATGAAAGGAGCTGGCATCTCACTCTCTTTGAATCTTGTTTATCATGCTAAGAGGAGCAGGAAAAAGCAAAAAATTTCAGAATTGCACCTTGCAATGCGGAGAAATTACTGTTTGTGCATTTACACAATTCATTGATTTTTGCCATTGAAAAACGTCCAGAAATGATTGAAGCTACTGACTGAATGAAAGGAGCTGGCATCTCACTCTCTTTGAATCTTCTTTATCATGCTAAGAGGAGCAGGAAAAAGCAAAAAATTTCAGAATTGCACCTTGCAATGCGGAGAAATTACTGTTTGTGCATTTACAATATTCATTGATTTTTGCCATTGAAAAACGTCCAGAAATGATTGAAGCTACTGACTGAATGAAAGGAGCTGGCATCTCACTCTCTTTGAATCTTCTTTATCATGCTAAGAGGAGCAGGAAAAAGCAAAAAATTTCAGAATTGCACCTTGTAATGCGGAGAAATTACTGTTTGTGCATTTACAATATTCATTGATTTTTGCCATTGAAAAACGTCCAGAAATGATTGAAGCTACTGACTGAATGAAAGGAGCTGGCATCTCACTCTCTTTGAATCTTCTTTATCATGCTAAGAGGAGCAGGAAAAAGCAAAAAATTTCAGAATTGCACCTTGCAATGCGGAGAAATTACTGTTTGTGCATTTACAATATTCATTGATTTTTGCCATTGAAAAACATCATGTTATTCATATACCAGAAATGTTTGAAGCTACTGACTGAATGAAAGGAGCTGGCATCTCACTCTCTTTGAATCTTCTTTATCATGCTCAGAGGAGCAGGAAAAAGCAAAAAATTTCAGAATTGCGCCTTGCAATGCGGAGAAATTACTGTTTGTGCATTTACAATATTCATTGATTTTTGCCATTGAAAAACGTCCAGAAATGATTGAAGCTACTGACTGAATGAAAGGAGCTGGCATCTCACTCTCTTTGAATCTTCTTTATCATGCTAAGAGGAGCAGGAAAAAGCAAAAAATTTCAGAATTGCACCTTGCAATGCGGAGAAATTACTGTTTGTGCATTTACAATATTCATTGATTTTTGCCATTGAAAAACGTCCAGAAATGATTGAAGCTACTGACTGAATGAAAGGAGCTGGCATCTCACTCTCTTTGAATCTTCTTTATCATGCTAAGAGGAGCAGGAAAAAGCAAAAAATTTCAGAATTGCACCTTGCAATGCGGAGAAATTACTGTTTGTGCATTTACAATATTCATTGATTTTTGCCATTGAAAAACGTCCAGAAATGATTGAAGCTACTGACTGAATGAAAGGAGCTGGCATCTCACTCTCTTTGAATCTTCTTTATCATGCTAAGAGGAGCAGGAAAAAGCA
Organism: Phyllobates terribilis; assembly: GCF_046119375.1. Classification (NCBI taxonomy): domain Eukaryota; kingdom Metazoa; phylum Chordata; class Amphibia; order Anura; family Dendrobatidae; genus Phyllobates; species Phyllobates terribilis. The sequence goes on from NW_027362893.1 coordinate 1,534,588, forward strand.
AAAAATTTCAGAATTGCACCTTGCAATGCGGAGAAATTACTGTTTGTGCATTTACAATATTCATTGATTTTTGCCATTGAAAAACATCTTGTTATTCATATACCAGAAATGATTGAAGCTACTGACTGAATGAAAGGAGCTGGCATCTCACTCTCTTTGAATCTTCTTTATCATGCTAAGAGGAGCAGGAAAAAGCAAAAAATTTCAGAATTGCACCTTGCAATGCGGAGAAATTACTGTTTGTGCATTTACAATATTCATTGATTTTTGCCATTGAAAAACATCATGTTATTCATATACCAGAAATGATTGAAGCTACTGACTGAATGAAAGGAGCTGGCATCTCACTCTCTTTGAATCTTCTTTATCATGCTAAGAGGAGCAGGAAAAAGCAAAAAATTTCAGAATTGCACCTTGCAATGCGGAGAAATTACTGTTTGTGCATTTACAATATTCATTGATTTTTGCCATTGAAAAACATCATGTTATTCATATACCAGAAATGTTTGAAGCTACTGACTGAATGAAAGGAGCTGGCATCTCACTCTCTTTGAATCTTCTTTATCATGCTAGGATTAGCAGGAAGAAGCAAAAAATTTCAGAATTGCACCTTGCAATGTGGAGAAATTACTGTTTCTGCATTTACAATATTCATTGATTTTTGCCATTGCCATTGTCATTTCTGGACGTTTTTCAATGGCAAAAATCAATGAATATTGTAAATGCACATACAGTAATTTCTTCGCATTGCAAGGTGCAATTCTGAAATTTTTTGCTTTTTCCTGCTCCTCTTAGCATGATAAAGAAGATTCAAAGAGAGTGAGATGCCAGCTCCTTTCATTCAGTCAGTAGCTTCAATCATTTCTGGACGTTTTTCAATGGCAAAAATCAATGAATATTGTAATTGCACAAACAGTAATTTCTCCGCATTGCAAGGTGCAATTCTGAAATTTTTTGCTTTTTCCTGCTCCTTTTAGCATGATAAAGAAGATTCAAAGAGAGTGAGATGCCAGCTCCTTTCATTCAGTCAGTAGCTTCAAACATTTCTGGTATATGAATAACAAGATGTTTTTCAATGGCAAAAATCAATGAATATTGTAAATGCACAAACAGTAATTTCTCCGCATTGCAAGGTGCAATTCTGAAATTTTTTGCCTTTTCCTGCTCCTCTTAGCATGATAAACAAGATTCAAAGAGAGTGAGATGCCAGCTCCTTTCATTCAGTCAGTAGCTTCAATCATTTCTGGACGTTTTTCAATGGCAAAAATCAATGAATTGTGTAAATGCACAAACAGTAATTTCTCCGCATTGCAAGATGCAATTCTGAAATTTTTTGCTTTTTCCTGCTCCTCTTAGCATGATAAAGAAGATTCAAAGAGAGTGAGATGCCAGCTCCTTTCATTCAGTCAGTAGCTTCAATCATTTCTGGACGTTTTTCAATGGCAAAAATCAATGAATTGTGTAAATGCACAAACAGTAATTTCTCCGCATTGCAAGGTGCAATTCTGAAATTTTTTGCTTTTTCCTGCTCCTCTTAGCATGATAAAGAAGATTCAAAGAGAGTGAGATGCCAGCTCCTTTCATTCAGTCAGTAGCTTCAATCATTTCTGGACGTTTTTCAATGGCAAAAATCAATGAATATTGTAAATGCACAAACAGTAATTTCTCCGCATTGCAAGGTGCAATTCTGAAATTTTTTGCTTTTTCCTGCTCCTCTTAGCATGATAAAGAAGATTCAAAGAGAGTGAGATGCCAGCTCCTTTCATTCAGTCAGTAGCTTCAAACATTTCTGGTATATGAATAACATGATGTTTTTCAATGGCAAAATTCAATGAATATTGTAAATGCACAAACAGTAATTTCTCCGCATTGCAAGGTGCAATTCTGAAATTTTTTGCTTTTTCCTGCTCCTCTTAGCATGATAAAGAAGATTCAAAGAGAGTGAGATGCCAGCTCCTTTCATTCAGTCAGTAGCTTCAATCATTTCTGGACGTTTTTCAATGGCAAAAATCAATGAATATTGTAAATGCACAAACAGTAATTTCTCCGCATTGCAAGGTGTAATTCTGAAATTTTTTGCTTTTTCCTGCTCCTCTTAGCATGATAAAGAAGATTCAAAGAGAGTGAGATGCCAGCTCCTTTCATTCAGTCAGTAGCTTCAAACATTTCTGGTGTATGAATAACATGATGTTTTTCAATGGCAAAAATCAATGAATATTGTAAATGCACAAACAGTAATTTCTCCGCATTGCAAGGTGCAATTCGGAAATTTTTTGCTTTTTCCTGCTCCTCTTAGCATGATAAAGAAGATTCAAAGAGAGTGAGATGCCAGCTCCTTTCATTCAGTCAGTAGCTTCAATCATTTCTGGACGTTTTTCAATGGCAAAAATCAATGAATATTGTAAATGCACAAACAGTAATTTCTCCGAATTGCAAGGTGCAATTCTGAAATTTTTTGCTTTTTCCTGCTCCTCTTAGCATGATAAAGAAGATTCAAAGAGAGTGAGATGCCAGCTCCTTTCATTCAGTCAGTAGCTTCAATCATTTCTGGTATATGAATAACATGATGTTTTTCAATGGCAAAAATCAATGAATATTGTAAATGCACAAACAGTAATTTCTCCGCATTGCAAGGTGCAATTCTGAAATTTTTTGCTTTTTCCTGCTCCTCTTAGCATGATAAAGAAGATTCAAAGAGAGTGAGATGCCAGCTCCTTTCATTCAGTCAGTAGCTTCAATCATTTCTGGTATATGAATAACATGATGTTTTTCAATGGCAAAAATCAATGAATATTGTAAATGCACAAACAGTAATTTCTCCGCATTGCAAGGTGCAATTCTGAAATTTTTTGCTTTTTCCTGCTCCTCTTAGCATGATAAAGAAGATTCAAAGAGAGTGAGATGCCAGCTCCTTTCATTCAGTCAGTAGCTTCAAACATTTCTGGTATATGAATAACATGATGTTTTTCAATGGCAAAAATCAATGAATATTGTAAATGCACAAACAGTAATTTCTCCGCATTGCAAGGTGCAATTCTGAAATTTTTTGCTTTTTCCTGCTCCTCTTAGCATGATAAAGAAGATTCAAAGAGAGTGAGATGCCAGCTCCTTTCATTCAGTCAGTAGCTTCAATCATTTCTGGACGTTTTTCAATGGCAAAAATCAATGAATATTGTAAATGCACAAACAGTAATTTCTCCGCATTGCAAGGTGCAATTCTGAAATTTTTTGCTTTTTCCTGCTCCTCTTAGCATGATAAAGAAGATTCAAAGAGATTTAGATGCCAGCTCCTTTCATTCAGTCAGTAGCTTCAATCATTTCTGGACGTTTTTCAATGGCAAAAATCAATGAATATTGTAAATGCACAAACAGTAATTTCTCCGCATTGCAAGGTGCAATTCTGAAATTTTTTGCTTTTTCCTGCTCCTCTTAGCATGATAAAGAAGATTCAAAGAGAGTGAGATGCCACCTCCTTTCATTCAGTCAGTAGCTTCAAACATTTCTGGTATATGAATAACATGATGTTTTTCAATGGCAAAAATCAATGAATATTGTAAATGCACAAACAGTAATTTCTCCGCATTGCAAGGTGCAATTCTGATATTTTTTGCTTTTTCCTGCTTCTCTTAGCATGATAAAGAAGATTGAAAGAGAGTGAGATGCCAGCTCCTTTCATTCAGTCAGTAGCTTCAAACATTTCTGGTATATGAATAACATGATGTTTTTCAATGGCAAAAATCAATGAATATTGTAAATGCACAAACAGTAATTACTCCGCATTGCAAGGTGCAATTCTGAAATTTTTTGCTCTTTCCTGCTCCTCTTAGCATGATAAAGAAGATTCAAAGAGAGTGAGATGCCAGCTCCTTTCATTCAGTCAGTAGCTTCAATCATTTCTGGACGTTTTTCAATGGCAAAAATCAATGAATATTGTAAATGCACAAACAGTAATTTCTTCGCATTGCAAGGTGCAATTCTGAAATTTTTTGCTTTTTCCTGCTCCTCTTAGCATGATAAAGAAGATTCAAAGAGAGTGAGATGCCAGCTCCTTTCATTCAGTCAGTAGCTTCAATCATTTCTGGACGTTTTTCAATGGCAAAAATCAATGAATATTGTAAATGCACAAACAGTAATTTCTCCGCATTGCAAGGTGCAATTCTGAAATTTTTTGCTTTTTCCTGCTCCTCTTAGCATGATAAAGAAGATTCAAAGAGTGAGATGCCAGCTACTTTCATTCAGTCAGTAGCTTCAATCATTTCTGGACGTTTTTCAATGGCAAAAATCAATGAATATTGTAAATGCACAAACAGTAATTTCTCCGCATTGCAAGGTGCAATTCTGAAATTTTTTGATTTTTCCTGCTCCTCTTAGCATGATAAAGAAGATTCAAAGAGAGTGAGATGCCAGCTCCTTTCATTCAGTCAGTAGCTTCAATCATTTCTGGACGTTTTTCAATGGCAAAAATCAATGAATATTGTAAATGTACAAACAGTAATTTCTCCGCATTGCAAGGTGCAATTCTGAAATTTTTTGCTTTTTCCTGCTCCTCTTAGCATGATAAAAAAGATTCAAAGAGAGTGAGATGCCAGCTCCTTACATTCAGTCAGTAGCTTCAAACATTTCTGGTATATGAATAACATGATGTTTTTCAATGGCAAAAATCAATGAATATTGTAAATGCACAAACAGTAATTTCTCCGCATTGCAAGGTGCAATTCTGAAATTTTTTGCTTTTTCCTGCTCCTCTTAGCATGATAAAGAAGATTCAAAGAGAGATGCCAGCTACTTTCATTCAGTCAGTAGCTTCAATCATTTCTGGACGTTTTTCAATGGCAAAAATCAATGAATATTGTAAATGCACAAACAGTAATTTCTCCGCATTGCAAGGTGCAATTCTGAAATTTTTTGCTTTTTCCTGCTCCTCTTAGCATGATAAAGAAGATTCAAAGAGAGTGAGATGCCAGCTCCTTTCATTCAGTCAGTAGCTTCAATCATTTCTGGACGTTTTTCAATGGCAAAAATCAATGAATATTGTAAATGCACAAACAGTAATTTCTCCGCATTGCAAGATGCAATTCTGAAATTTTTTGCTTTTTCCTGCTCCTCTTAGCATGATAAAGAAGATTCAAAGAGAGTGAGATGCCAGCTCCTTTCATTCAGTCAGTAGCTTCAATCATTTCTGGACGTTTTTCAATGGCAAAAATCAATGAATATTGTAAATGCACAAACAGTAATTTCTCCGCATTGCAAGGTGCAATTCTGAAATTTTTTGCTTTTTCCTGCTCCTCTTAGCATGATAAAGAAGATTCAAAGAGAGTGAGATGCCAGCTCCTTTCATTCAGTCAGTAGCTTCAAACATTTCTGGTATATGAATAACATGATGTTTTTCAATGGAAAAAATCAATGAATATTGTAAAAGCACAAACAGTAATTTCTCCGCATTGCAAGGTGCAATTCTGAAATTTTTTGCTTTTTCCTGCTCCTCTTAGCATGATAAAGAAGATTCAAAGAGAGTGAGATGCCAGCTCCTTTCATTCAGTCAGTAGCTTCAAACATTTCTGGTATATGAATAACATGTTTTTCAATGGCAAAAATCAATGAATATTGTAAAGGCACAAACAGTAATTTCTCCGCATTGCAAGGTGCAATTCTGAAATTTTTTGCTTTTTCCTGCTCCTCTTAGCATGATAAAGAAGATTCAAAGAGAGTGAGATGCCAGCTCCTTTCATTCAGTCAGTAGCTTCAATCATTTCTGGACGTTTTTCAATGGCAAAAATCAATGAATATTGTAAATGCACAAACAGTAATTTCTCCGCATTGCAAGGTGCAATTCTGAAATTTTTTGCTTTTTCCTGCTCCTCTTAGCATGATAAAGAAGATTCAAAGAGAGTGAGATGCCAGCTCCTTTCATTCAGTCAGTAGCTTCAAACATTTCTGGTATATGAATAACGATGTTTTTCAATGGCAAAAATCAATGAATATTGTAAATGCACAAACAGTAATTTCTCCGCATTGCAAGGTGCAATTCTGAAATTTTTTGCTTTTTCCTGCTCCTCTTAGCATGATAAAGAAGATTCAAAGAGAGTGAGATGCCAGCTCCTTTCATTCAGTCAGTAGCTTCAATCATTTCTGGACGTTTTTCAATGGCAAAAATCAATGAATATTGTAAATGCACAAACAGTAATTTCTCCGCATTGCAAGGTGCAATTCTGAAATTTTTTGCTTTTTCCTGCTCCTCTTAGCATGATAAAGAAGATTCAAAGAGAGTGAGATGCCTGCTCCTTTCATTCAGTCAGTAGCTTCAAACATTTCTGGTATATGAATAACATGATGTTTTTCAATGGCAAAAATCAATGAATATTGTAAATGCACAAACAGTAATTTCTCCGCATTGCAAGGTGCAATTCTGAAATTTTTTGCTTTTTCCTGCTCCTCTTAGCATGATAAAGAAGATTCAAAGAGAGTGAGATGCCAGCTCCTTTCATTCAGTCAGTAGCTTCAATCATTTCTGGACGTTTTTCAATGGCAAAAATCAATGAATATTGTAAATGCACAAACAGTAATTTCTCCGCATTGCAAGGTGCAATTCTGAAATTTTTTGCTTTTTCCTGCTCCTCTTAGCATGATAAAGAAGATTCAAAGAGAGTGAGATGCCAGCTCCTTTCATTCAGTCAGTAGCTTCAAACATTTCTGGTATATGAATAACATGATGTTTTTCAATGGCAAAATTCAATGAATATTGTAAATGCACAAACAGTAATTTCTCCGCATTGCAAGGTGCAATTCTGAAATTTTTTGCTTTTTCCTGCTCCTCTTAGCATTATAAAGAAGATTCAAAGAGAGTGAGATGCCAGCTCCTTTCATTCAGTCAGTAGCTTCAATCATTTCTGGACGTTTTTCAATGGCAAAAATCAATGAATATTGTAAATGCACAAACAGTAATTTCTCCGCATTGCAAGGTGTAATTCTGAAATTTTTTGCTTTTTCCTGCTCCTCTTAGCATGATAAAGAAGATTCAAAGAGAGTGAGATGCCAGCTCCTTTCATTCAGTCAGTAGCTTCAATCATTTCTGGACGTTTTTCAATGGCAAAAATCAATGAATATTGTAAATGCACAAACAGTAATTTCTCCTCATTGCAAGATGCAATTCTGAAATTTTTTGCTTTTTCCTGCTCCTCTTAGCATGATAAAGAAGATTCAAAGAGAGTGAGATGCCAGCTCCTTTCATTCAGTCAGTAGCTTCAATCATTTCTGGACGTTTTTCAATGGCAAAAATCAATGAATATTGTAAATGCACAAACAGTAATTTCTCCGCATTGCAAGGTGCAATTCTGAAATTTTTTGCTTTTTCCTGCTCCTCTTAGCATGATAAAGAAGATTCAAAGAGAGTGAGATGCCAGCTCCTTTCATTCAGTCAGTAGCTTCAAACATTTCTGGTATATGAATAACATGATGTTTTTCAATGGCAAAAATCAATGAATATTGTAAATGCACAAACAGTAATTTCTCCGCATTGCAAGGTGCAATTCTGAAATTTTTTGCTTTTTCCTGCTCCTCTTAGCATGATAAAGAAGATTCAAAGAGAGTGAGATGCCAGCTCCTTTCATTCAGTCAGTAGCTTCAAACATTTCTGGTATATGAATAACATGTTTTTCAATGGCAAAAATCAATGAATATTGTAAATGCACAAACAGTAATTTCTCCGCATTGCAAGGTGCAATTCTGAAATTTTTTGCTTTTTCCTGCTCCTCTTAGCATGATAAAAAAGATTCAAAGAGAGTGAGATGCCAGCTCCTTTCATTCAGTCAGTAGCTTCAATCATTTCTGGACGTTTTTCAATGGCAAAAATCAATGAATATTGTAAATGCACAAACAGTAATTTCTCCGCATTGCAAGGTGCAATTCTGAAATTTTTTGCTTTTTCCTGCTCCTCTTAGCATGATAAAGAAGATTCAAAGAGAGTGAGATGCCAGCTCCTTTCATTCAGTCAGTAGCTTCAAACATTTCTGGTATATGAATAACGATGTTTTTCAATGGCAAAAATCAATGAATATTGTAAATGCACAAACAGTAATTTCTCCGCATTGCAAGGTGCAATTCTGAAATTTTTTGCTTTTTCCTGCTCCTCTTAGCATGATAAAGAAGATTCAAAGAGAGTGAGATGCCAGCTCCTTTCATTCAGTCAGTAGCTTCAATCATTTCTGGACGTTTTTCAATGGCAAAAATCAATGAATATTGTAAATGCACAAACAGTAATTTCTCCGCATTGCAAGGTGCAATTCTGAAATTTTTTGCTTTTTCCTGCTCCTCTTAGCATGATAAAGAAGATTCAAAGAGAGTGAGATGCCTGCTCCTTTCATTCAGTCAGTAGCTTCAAACATTTCTGGTATATGAATAACATGATGTTTTTCAATGGCAAAAATCAATGAATATTGTAAATGCACAAACAGTAATTTCTCCGCATTGCAAGGTGCAATTCTGAAATTTTTTGCTTTTTCCTGCTCCTCTTAGCATGATAAAGAAGATTCAAAGAGAGTGAGATGCCAGCTCCTTTCATTCAGTCAGTAGCTTCAATCATTTCTGGACGTTTTTCAATGGCAAAAATCAATGAATATTGTAAATGCACAAACAGTAATTTCTCCGCATTGCAAGGTGCAATTCTGAAATTTTTTGCTTTTTCCTGCTCCTCTTAGCATGATAAAGAAGATTCAAAGAGAGTGAGATGCCAGCTCCTTTCATTCAGTCAGTAGCTTCAAACATTTCTGGTATATGAATAACATGATGTTTTTCAATGGCAAAATTCAATGAATATTGTAAATGCACAAACAGTAATTTCTCCGCATTGCAAGGTGCAATTCTGAAATTTTTTGCTTTTTCCTGCTCCTCTTAGCATGATAAAGAAGATTCAAAGAGAGTGAGATGCCAGCTCCTTTCATTCAGTCAGTAGCTTCAATCATTTCTGGACGTTTTTCAATGGCAAAAATCAATGAATATTGTAAATGCACAAACAGTAATTTCTCCGCATTGCAAGGTGTAATTCTGAAATTTTTTGCTTTTTCCTGCTCCTCTTAGCATGATAAAGAAGATTCAAAGAGAGTGAGATGCCAGCTCCTTTCATTCAGTCAGTAGCTTCAAACATTTCTGGTGTATGAATAACATGATGTTTTTCAATGGCAAAAATCAATGAATATTGTAAATGCACAAACAGTAATTTCTCCGCATTGCAAGGTGCAATTCTGAAATTTTTTGCTTTTTCCTGCTCCTCTTAGCATGATAAAGAAGATTCAAAGAGAGTGAGATGCCAGCTCCTTTCATTCAGTCAGTAGCTTCAATCATTTCTGGACGTTTTTCAATGGCAAAAATCAATGAATATTGTAAATGCACAAACAGTAATTTCTCCGCATTGCAAGGTGCAATTCTGAAATTTTTTGCTTTTTCCTGCTCCTCTTAGCATGATAAAGAAGATTCAAAGAGAGTGAGATGCCAGCTCCTTTCATTCAGTGAGTAGCTTCAATCATTTCTGGTATATGAATAACATGATGTTTTTCAATGGCAAAAATCAATGAATATTGTAAATGCACAAACAGTAATTTCTCCGCATTGCAAGGTGCAATTCTGAAATTTTTTGCTTTTTCCTGCTAATCTTAGCATGATAAAGAAGATTCAAAGAGAGTGAGATGCCAGCTCCTTTCATTCAGTCAGTAGCTTCAATCATTTCTGGTATATGAATAACATGATGTTTTTCAATGGCAAAAATCAATGAATATTGTAAATGCACAAACAGTAATTTCTCCGCATTGCAAGGTGCAATTCTGAAATTTTTTGCTTTTTCCTGCTCCTCTTAGCATGATAAAGAAGATTCAAAGAGAGTGAGATGCCAGCTCCTTTCATTCAGTCAGTAGCTTCAAACATTTCTGGTATATGAATAACATGATGTTTTTCAATGGCAAAAATCAATGAATATTGTAAATGCACAAACAGTAATTTCTCCGCATTGCAAGGTGCAATTCTGAAATTTTTTGCTTTTTCCTGCTCCTCTTAGCATGATAAAGAAGATTCAAAGAGAGTGAGATGCCAGCTCCTTTCATTCAGTCAGTAGCTTCAATCATTTCTGGACGTTTTTCAATGCCAAAAATCAATGAATATTGTAAATGCACAAACAGTAATTTCTTCGCATTGCAAGGTGCAATTCTGAAATTTTTTGCTTTTTCCTGCTCCTCTTAGCATGATAAAGAAGATTCAAAGAGAGTGAGATGCCAGCTCCTTTCATTCAGTCAGTAGCTTCAATCATTTCTGGACGTTTTTCAATGGCAAAAATCAATGAATATTGTAAATGCACAAACAGTAATTTCTCCGCATTGCAAGGTGCAATTCTGAAATTTTTTGCTTTTTCCTGCTCCTCTTAGCATGATAAAGAAGATTCAAAGAGTGAGATGCCAGCTACTTTCATTCAGTCAGTAGCTTCAATCATTTCTGGACGTTTTTCAATGGCAAAAATCAATGAATATTGTAAATGCACAAACAGTAATTTCTCCGCATTGCAAGGTGCAATTCTGAAATTTTTTGCTTTTTCCTGCTCCTCTTAGCATGATAAAGAAGATTCAAAGAGAGTGAGATGCCAGCTCCTTTCATTCAGTCAGTAGCTTCAATCATTTCTGGACGTTTTTCAATGGCAAAAATCAATGAATATTGTAAATGCACAAACAGTAATTTCTCCGCATTGCAAGGTGCAATTCTGAAATTTTTTGCTTTTTCCTGCTCCTCTTAGCATGATAAAAAAGATTCAAAGAGAGTGAGATGCCAGCTCCTTACATTCAGTCAGTAGCTTGAAACATTTCTGGTATATGAATAACATGATGTTTTTCAATGGCAAAAATCAATGAATATTGTAAATGCACAAACAGTAATTTCTCCGCATTGCAAGGTGCAATTCTGAAATTTTTTGCTTTTTCCTGCTCCTCTTAGCATGATAAAGAAGATTCAAAGAGAGATGCCAGCTCCTTTCATTCAGTCAGTAGCTTCAATCATTTCTGGACGTTTTTCAATGGCAAAAATCAATGAATATTGTAAATGCACAAACAGTAATTTCTCCGCATTGCAAGGTGCAATTCTGAAATTTTTTGCTTTTTCCTGCTCCTCTTAGCATGATAAAGAAGATTCAAAGAGAGTGAGATGCCAGCTCCTTTCATTCAGTCAGTAGCTTCAATCATTTCTGGACGTTTTTCAATGGCAAAAATCAATGAATATTGTAAATGCACAAACAGTAATTTCTCCACATTGCAAGATGCAATTCTGAAATTTTTTGCTTTTTCCTGCTCCTCTTAGCATGATAAAGAAGATTCAAAGAGAGTGAGATGCCAGCTCCTTTCATTCAGTCAGTAGCTTCAATCATTTCTGGACTTTTTCAATGGCAAAAATCAATGAATATTGTAAATGCACAAACAGTAATTTCTCCGCATTGCAAGGTGCAATTCTGAAATTTTTTGCTTTTTCCTGCTCCTCTTAGCATGATAAAGAAGATTCAAAGAGAGTGAGATGCCAGCTCCTTTCATTCAGTCAGTAGCTTCAAACATTTCTGGTATATGAATAACATGATGTTTTTCAATGGCAAAATTCAATGAATATTGTAAATGCACAAACAGTAATTTCTCCGCATTGCAAGGTGCAATTCTGAAATTTTTTGCTTTTTCCTGCTCCTCTTAGCATGATAAAGAAGATTCAAAGAGAGTGAGATGCCAGCTCCTTTCATTCAGTCAGTAGCTTCAATCATTTCTGGACGTTTTTCAATGGCAAAAATCAATGAATATTGTAAATGCACAAACAGTAATTTCTCCGCATTGCAAGGTGTAATTCTGAAATTTTTTGCTTTTTCCTGCTCCTCTTAGCATGATAAAGAAGATTCAAAGAGAGTGAGATGCCAGCTCCTTTCATTCAGTCAGTAGCTTCAAACATTTCTGGTGTATGAATAACATGATGTTTTTCAATGGCAAAAATCAATGAATATTGTAAATGCACAAACAGTAATTTCTCCGCATTGCAAGGTGCAATTCTGAAATTTTTTGCTTTTTCCTGCTCCTCTTAGCATGATAAAGAAGATTCAAAGAGAGTGAGATGCCAGCTCCTTTCATTCAGTCAGTAGCTTCAATCATTTCTGGACGTTTTTCAATGGCAAAAATCAATGAATATTGTAAATGCACAAACAGTAATTTCTCCGCATTGCAAGGTGCAATTCTGAAATTTTTTGCTTTTTCCTGCTCCTCTTAGCATGATAAAGAAGATTCAAAGAGAGTGAGATGCCAGCTCCTTTCATTCAGTCAGTAGCTTCAATCATTTCTGGTATATGAATAACATGATGTTTTTCAATGGCAAAAATCAATGAATATTGTAAATGCACAAACAGTAATTTCTCCGCATTGCAAGGTGCAATTCTGAAATTTTTTGCTTTTTCCTGCTAATCTTAGCATGATAAAGAAGATTCAAAGAGAGTGAGATGCCAGCTCCTTTCATTCAGTCAGTAGCTTCAATCATTTCTGGTATATGAATAACATGATGTTTTTCAATGGCAAAAATCAATGAATATTGTAAATGCACAAACAGTAATTTCTCCGCATTGCAAGGTGCAATTCTGAAATTTTTTGCTTTTTCCTGCTCCTCTTAGCATGATAAAGAAGATTCAAAGAGAGTGAGATGCCAGCTCCTTTCATTCAGTCAGTAGCTTCAAACATTTCTGGTATATGAATAACATGATGTTTTTCAATGGCAAAAATCAATGAATATTGTAAATGCACAAACAGTAATTTCTCCGCATTGCAAGGTGCAATTCTGAAATTTTTTGCTTTTTCCTGCTCCTCTTAGCATGATAAAGAAGATTCAAAGAGAGTGAGATGCCAGCTCCTTTCATTCAGTCAGTAGCTTCAATCATTTCTGGATGTTTTTCAATGGCAAAAATCAATGAATATTGTAAATGCACAAACAGTAATTTCTCCGCATTGCAAGGTGCAATTCTGAAATTTTTTGCTTTTTCCTGCTCCTCTTAGCATGATAAAGAAGATTCAAAGAGATTTAGATGCCAGCTCCTTTCATTCAGTCAGTAGCTTCAATCATTTCTGGACGTTTTTCAATGGCAAAAATCAATGAATATTGTAAATGCACAAACAGTAATTTCTCCGCATTGCAAGGTGCAATTCTGAAATTTTTTGCTTTTTCCTGCTCCTCTTAGCATGATAAAGAAGATTCAAAGAGAGTGAGATGCCAGCTCCTTTCATTCAGTCAGTAGCTTCAAACATTTCTGGTATATGAATAACATGATGTTTTTCAATGGCAAAAATCAATGAATATTGTAAATGCACAAACAGTAATTTCTCCGCATTGCAAGGTGCAATTCTGAAATTTTTTGCTCTTTCCTGCTCCTCTTAGCATGATAAAGAAGATTCAAAGAGAGTGGGATGCCAGCTCCTTTCATTCAGTCAGTAGCTTCAATCATTTCTGGACGTTTTTCAATGCCAAAAATCAATGAATATTGTAAATGCACAAACAGTAATTTCTTCGCATTGCAAGGTGCAATTCTGAAATTTTTTGCTTTTTCCTGCTCCTCTTAGCATGATAAAGAAGATTCAAAGAGAGTGAGATGCCAGCTCCTTTCATTCAGTCAGTAGCTTCAATCATTTCTGGACGTTTTCCAATGGCAAAAATCAATGAATATTGTAAATGCACAAACAGTAATTTCTCCGCATTGCAAGGTGCAATTCTGAAATTTTTTGCTTTTTCCTGCTCCTCTTAGCATGATAAAGAAGATTCAAAGAGTGAGATGCCAGCTACTTTCATTCAGTCAGTAGCTTCAATCATTTCTGGACGTTTTTCAATGGCAAAAATCAATGAATATTGTAAATGCACAAACAGTAATTTCTCCGCATTGCAAGGTGCAATTCTGAAATTTTTTGCTTTTTCCTGCTCCTCTTAGCATGATAAAGAAGATTCAAAGAGAGTGAGATGCCAGCTCCTTTCATTCAGTCAGTAGCTTCAATCATTTCTGGACGTTTTTCAATGGCAAAAATCAATGAATATTGTAAATGCACAAACAGTAATTTCTCCGCATTGCAAGGTGCAATTCTGAAATTTTTTGCTTTTTCCTGCTCCTCTTAGCATGATAAAAAAGATTCAAAGAGAGTGAGATGCCAGCTCCTTACATTCAGTCAGTAGCTTGAAACATTTCTGGTATATGAATAACATGATGTTTTTCAATGGCAAAAATCAATGAATATTGTAAATGCACAAACAGTAATTTCTCCGCATTGCAAGGTGCAATTCTGAAATTTTTTGCTTTTTCCTGCTCCTCTTAGCATGATAAAGAAGATTCAAAGAGAGATGCCAGCTCCTTTCATTCAGTCAGTAGCTTCAATCATTTCTGGACGTTTTTCAATGGCAAAAATCAATGAATATTGTAAATGCACAAACAGTAATTTCTCCGCATTGCAAGGTGCAATTCTGAAATTTTTTGCTTTTTCCTGCTCCTCTTAGCATGATAAAGAAGATTCAAAGAGAGTGAGATGCCAGCTCCTTTCATTCAGTCAGTAGCTTCAATCATTTCTGGACGTTTTTCAATGGCAAAAATCAATGAATATTGTAAATGCACAAACAGTAATTTCTCCGCATTGCAAGATGCAATTCTGAAATTTTTTGCTTTTTCCTGCTCCTCTTAGCATGATAAAGAAGATTCAAAGAGAGTGAGATGCCAGCTCCTTTCATTCAGTCAGTAGCTTCAATCATTTCTGGACGTTTTTCAATGGCAAAAATCAATGAATATTGTAAATGCACAAACAGTAATTTCTCCGCATTGCAAGGTGCAATTCTGAAATATTTGCTTTTTCCTGCTCCTCTTAGCATGATAAAGAAGATTCAAAGAGAGTGAGATGCCAGCTCCTTTCATTCAGTCAGTAGCTTCAAACATTTCTGGTATATGAATAACATGATGTTTTTCAATGGCAAAAATCAATGAATATTGTAAATGCACAAACAGTAATTTCTCCGCATTGCAAGGTGCAATTCTGAAATTTTTTGCTTTTTCCTGCTCCTCTTAGCATGATAAAGAAGATTCAAAGAGAGTGAGATGCCAGCTCCTTTCATTCAGTCAGTAGCTTCAAACATTTCTGGTATATGAATAACATGTTTTTCAATGGCAAAAATCAATGAATATTGTAAATGCACAAACAGTAATTTCTCCGCATTGCAAGGTGCAATTCTGAAATTTTTTGCTTTTTCCTGCTCCTCTTAGCATGATAAAGAAGATTCAAAGAGAGTGAGATGCCAGCTCCTTTCATTCAGTCAGTAGCTTCAATCATTTCTGGACGTTTTTCAATGGCAAAAATCAATGAATATTGTAAATGCACAAACAGTAATTTCTCCGCATTGCAAGGTGCAATTCTGAAATTTTTTGCTTTTTCCTGCTCCTCTTAGCATGATAAAGAAGATTCAAAGAGAGTGAGATGCCAGCTCCTTTCATTCAGTCAGTAGCTTCAAACATTTCTGGTATATGAATAACGATGTTTTTCAATGGCAAAAATCAATGAATATTGTAAATGCACAAACAGTAATTTCTCCGCATTGCAAGGTGCAATTCTGAAATTTTTTGCTTTTTCCTGCTCCTCTTAGCATGATAAAGAAGATTCAAAGAGAGTGAGATGCCAGCTCCTTTCATTCAGTCAGTAGCTTCAATCATTTCTGGACGTTTTTCAATGGCAAAAATCAATGAATATTGTAAATGCACAAACAGTAATTTCTCCGCATTGCAAGATGCAATTCTGAAATTTTTTGCTTTTTCCTGCTCCTCTTAGCATGATAAAGAAGATTCAAAGAGAGTGAGATGCCAGCTCCTTTCATTCAGTCAGTAGCTTCAATCATTTCTGGACGTTTTTCAATGGCAAAAATCAATGAATATTGTAAATGCACAAACAGTAATTTCTCCGCATTGCAAGGTGCAATTCTGAAATTTTTTGCTTTTTCCTGCTCCTCTTAGCATGATAAAGAAGATTCAAAGAGAGTGAGATGCCAGCTCCTTTCATTCAGTCAGTAGCTTCAAACATTTCTGGTATATGAATAACATGATGTTTTTCAATGGCAAAAATCAATGAATATTGTAAATGCACAAACAGTAATTTCTCCGCATTGCAAGGTGCAATTCTGAAATTTTTTGCTTTTTCCTGCTCCTCTTAGCATGATAAAGAAGATTCAAAGAGAGTGAGATGCCAGCTCCTTTCATTCAGTCAGTAGCTTCAAACATTTCTGGTATATGAATAACATGTTTTTCAATGGCAAAAATCAATGAATATTGTAAATGCACAAACAGTAATTTCTCCGCATTGCAAGGTGCAATTCTGAAATTTTTTTGCTTTTTCCTGCTCCTCTTAGCATGATAAAGAAGATTCAAAGAGAGTGAGATGCCAGCTCCTTTCATTCAGTCAGTAGCTTCAATCATTTCTGGACGTTTTTCAATGGCAAAAATCAATGAATATTGTAAATGCACAAACAGTAATTTCTCCGCATTGCAAGGTGCAATTCTGAAATTTTTTGCTTTTTCCTGCTCCTCTTAGCATGATAAAGAAGATTCAAAGAGAGTGAGATGCCAGCTCCTTTCATTCAGTCAGTAGCTTCAAACATTTCTGGTATATGAATAACGATGTTTTTCAATGGCAAAAATCAATGAATATTGTAATTGCACAAACAGTAATTTCTCCGCATTGCAAGGTGCAATTCTGAAATTTTTTGCTTTTTCCTGCTCCTCTTAGCATGATAAAGAAGATTCAAAGAGAGTGAGATGCCAGCTCCTTTCATTCAGTCAGTAGCTTCAATCATTTCTGGACGTTTTTCAATGGCAAAAATCAATGAATATTGTAAATGCACAAACAGTAATTTCTCCGCATTGCAAGGTGCAATTCTGAAATTTTTTGCTTTTTCCTGCTCCTCTTAGCATGATAAAGAATATTCAAAGAGAGTGAGATGCCTGCTCCTTTCATTCAGTCAGTAGCTTCAAACATTTCATGTATATGAATAACATGATGTTTTTCAATGGCAAAAATCAATGAATATTGTAAATGCACAAACAGTAATTTCTCCGCATTGCAAGGTGCAATTCTGAAATTTTTTGCTTTTTCCTGCTCCTCTTAGCATGATAAAGAAGATTCAAAGAGAGTGAGATGCCAGCTCCTTTCATTCAGTCAGTAGCTTCAAACATTTCTGGTATATGAATAACATGTTTTTCAATGGCAAAAGTCAATGAATATTGTAAATGCACAAACAGTAATTTCTCCGCATTGCAAGGTGCAATTCTGAAATTTTTTGCTTTTTCCTGCTCCTCTTAGCATGATAAAGAAGATTCAAAGAGAGTGAGATGCCAGCTCCTTTCATTCAGTCAGTAGCTTCAATCATTTCTGGACGTTTTTCAATGGCAAAAATCAATGAATTGTGTAAATGCACAAACAGTAATTTCTCCGCATTGCAAGGTGCAATTCTGAAATTTTTTGCTTTTTCCTGCTCCTCTTAGCATGATAAAGAAGATTCAAAGAGAGTGAGATGCCAGCTCCTTTCATTCAGTCAGTAGCTTCAATCATTTCTGGACGTTTTTCAATGGCAAAAATCAATGAATTGTGTAAATGCACAAACAGTAATTTCTCCGCATTGCAAGGTGCAATTCTGAAATTTTTTGCTTTTTCCTGCTCCTCTTAGCATGATAAAGAAGATTCAAAGAGAGTGAGATGCCAGCTCCTTTCATTCAGTCAGTAGCTTCAATCATTTCTGGACGTTTTTCAATGGCAAAAATCAATGAATATTGTAAATGCACAAACAGTAATTTCTCCGCATTGCAAGGTGCAATTCTGAAATTTTTTGCTTTTTCCTGCTCCTCTTAGCATGATAAAGAAGATTCAAAGAGAGTGAGATGCCAGCTCCTTTCATTCAGTCAGTAGCTTCAAACATTTCTGGTATATGAATAACGATGTTTTTCAATGGCAAAAATCAATGAATATTGTAAATGCACAAACAGTAATTTCTCCGCATTGCAAGGTGCAATTCTGAAATTTTTTGCTTTTTCCTGCTCCTCTTAGCATGATAAAGAAGATTCAAAGAGAGTGAGATGCCAGCTCCTTTCATTCAGTCAGTAGCTTCAATCATTTCTGGACGTTTTTCAATGGCAAAAATCAATGAATATTGTAAATGCACAAACAGTAATTTCTCCCCATTGCAAGGTGCAATTCTGAAATTTTTTGCTTTTTCCTGCTCCTCTTAGCATGATAAAGAAGATTCAAAGAGAGTGAGATGCCAGCTCCTTTCATTCAGTCAGTAGCTTCAATCATTTCTGGACGTTTTTCAATGGCAAAAATCAATGAATATTGTAAATGCACAAACAGTAATTTCTCCGCATTGCAAGGTGCAATTCTGAAATTTTTTGCTTTTTCCTGCTCCTCTTAGCATGATAAAGAAGATTCAAAGAGAGTGAGATGCCAGCTCCTTTCATTCAGTCAGTAGCTTCAAACATTTCTGGTATATGAATAACATGATGTTTTTCAATGGCAAAAATCAATGAATATTGTAAATGCACAAACAGTAATTTCTCCGCATTGCAAGGTGCAATTCTGAAATTTTTTGCTCTTTCCTGCTCCTCTTAGCATGATAAAGAAGATTCAAAGAGAGTGAGATGCCAGCTCCTTTCATTCAGTCAGTAGCTTCAATCATTTCTGGACGTTTTTCAATGGCAAAAAATCAATGAATATTGTAAATGCACAAACAGTAATTTCTTCGCATTGCAAGGTGCAATTCTGAAATTTTTTGCTTTTTCCTGCTCCTCTTAGCATGATAAAGAAGATTCAAAGAGAGTGAGATGCCAGCTCCTTTCATTCAGTCAGTAGCTTCAATCATTTCTGGACGTTTTTCAATGGCAAAAATCAATGAATATTGTAAATGCACAAACAGTAATTTCTCCGCATTGCAAGGTGCAATTCTGAAATTTTTTGCTTTTTCCTGCTCCTCTTAGCATGATAAAGAAGATTCAAAGAGAGTGAGATGCCAGCTCCTTTCATTCAGTCAGTAGCTTCAATCATTTCTGGACGTTTTTCAATGGCAAAAATCAATGAATATTGTAAATGCACAAACAGTAATTTCTTCGCATTGCAAGGTGCAATTCTGAAATTTTTTGCTTTTTCCTGCTCCTCTTAGCATGATAAAGAAGATTCAAAGAGAGTGAGATGCCAGCTCCTTTCATTCAGTCAGTAGCTTCAATCATTTCTGGACGTTTTTCAATGGCAAAAATCAATGAATATTGTAAATGCACAAACAGTAATTTCTCCGCATTGCAAGGTGCAATTCTGAAATTTTTTGCTTTTTCCTGCTCCTCTTAGCATGATAAAGAAGATTCAAAGAGTGAGATGCCAGCTACTTTCATTCAGTCAGTAGATTCAATCATTTCTGGACGTTTTTCAATGGCAAAAATCAATGAATATTGTAATTGCACAAACAGTAATTTCTCCGCATTGCAAGGTGCAATTCTGAAATTTTTTGCTTTTTCCTGCTCCTCTTAGCATGATAAAGAAGATTCAAAGAGTGAGATGCCAGCTCCTTTCATTCAGTCAGTAGCTTCAATCATTTCTGGACGTTTTTCAATGGCAAAAATCAATGAATATTGTAAATGCACAAACAGTAATTTCTCCGCATTGCAAGGTGCAATTCTGAAATTTTTTGCTTTTTCCTGCTCCTCTTAGCATGATAAAAAAGATTCAAAGAGAGTGAGATGCCAGCTCCTTACATTCAGTCAGTAGCTTGAAACATTTCTGGTATATGAATAACATGATGTTTTTCAATGGCAAAAATCAATGAATATTGTAAATGCACAAACAGTAATTTCTCCGCATTGCAAGGTGCAATTCTGAAATTTTTTGCTTTTTCCTGCTCCTCTTAGCATGATAAAGAAGATTCAAAGAGAGATGCCAGCTCCTTTCATTCAGTCAGTAGCTTCAATCATTTCTGGACGTTTTTCAATGGCAAAAATCAATGAATATTGTAAATGCACAAACAGTAATTTCTCCGCATTGCAAGGTGCAATTCTGAAATTTTTTGCTTTTTCCTGCTCCTCTTAGCATGATAAAGAAGATTCAAAGAGAGTGAGATGCCAGCTCCTTTCATTCAGTCAGTAGCTTCAATCATTTCTGGACGTTTTTCAATGGCAAAAATCAATGAATATTGTAAATGCACAAACAGTAATTTCTCCGCATTGCAAGATGCAATTCTGAAATTTTTTGCTTTTTCCTGCTACTCTTAGCATGATAAAGAAGATTCAAAGAGAGTGAGATGCCAGCTCCTTTCATTCAGTCAGTAGCTTCAATCATTTCTGGACGTTTTTCAATGGCAAAAATCAATGAATATTGTAAATGCACAAACAGTAATTTCTCCGCATTGCAAGGTGCAATTCTGAAATTTTTTGCTTTTTCCTGCTCCTCTTAGCATGATAAAGAAGATTCAAAGAGAGTGAGATGCCAGCTCCTTTCATTCAGTCAGTAGCTTCAAACATTTCTGGTATATGAATAACATGATGTTTTTCAATGGCAAAAATCAATGAATATTGTAAATGCACAAACAGTAATTTCTCCGCATTGCAAGGTGCAATTCTGAAATTTTTTGCTTTTTCCTGCTCCTCTTAGCATGATAAAGAAGATTCAAAGAGAGTGAGATGCCAGCTCCTTTCATTCAGTCAGTAGCTTCAAACATTTCTGGTATATGAATAACATGTTTTTCAATGGCAAAAATCAATGAATATTGTAAATGCACAAACAGTAATTTCTCCGCATTGCAAGGTGCAATTCTGAAATTTTTTGCTTTTTCCTGCTTCTCTTAGCATGATAAAGAAGATTCAAAGAGAGTGAGATGCCAGCTCCTTTCATTCAGTCAGTAGCTTCAATCATTTCTGGACGTTTTTCAATGGCAAAAATCAATGAATATTGTAAATGCACAAACAGTAATTTCTCCGCATTGCAAGGTGCAATTCTGAAATTTTTTGCTTTTTCCTGCTCCTCTTAGCATGATAAAGAAGATTCAAAGAGAGTGAGATGCCAGCTCCTTTCATTCAGTCAGTAGCTTCAAACATTTCTGGTATATGAATAACGATGTTTTTCAATGGCAAAAATCAATGAATATTGTAAATGCACAAACAGTAATTTCTCCGCATTGCAAGGTGCAATTCTGAAATTTTTTGCTTTTTCCTGCTCCTCTTAGCATGATAAAGAAGATTCAAAGAGAGTGAGATGCCAGCTCCTTTCATTCAGTCAGTAGCTTCAATCATTTCTGGACGTTTTTCAATGGCAAAAATCAATGAATATTGTAAATGCACAAACAGTAATTTCTCCGCATTGCAAGGTGCAATTCTGAAATTTTTTGCTTTTTCCTGCTCCTCTTAGCATGATAAAGAAGATTCAAAGAGAGTGAGATGCCTGCTCCTTTCATTCAGTCAGTAGCTTCAAACATTTCTGGTATATGAATAACATGATGTTTTTCAATGGCAAAAATCAATGAATATTGTAAATGCACAAACAGTAATTTCTCCGCATTGCAAGGTGCAATTCTGAAATTTTTTGCTTTTTCCTGCTCCTCTTAGCATGATAAAGAAGATTCAAAGAGAGTGAGATGCCAGCTCCTTTCATTCAGTCAGTAGCTTCAAACATTTCTGGTATATGAATAACATGTTTTTCAATGGCAAAAGTCAATGAATATTGTAAATGCACAAACAGTAATTTCTCCGCATTGCAAGGTGCAATTCTGAAATTTTTTGCTTTTTCCTGCTCCTCTTAGCATGATAAAGAAGATTCAAAGAGAGTGAGATGCCAGCTCCTTTCATTCAGTCAGTAGCTTCAATCATTTCTGGACGTTTTTCAATGGCAAAAATCAATGAATTGTGTAAATGCACAAACAGTAATTTCTCCGCATTGCAAGGTGCAATTCTGAAATTTTTTGCTTTTTCCTGCTCCTCTTAGCATGATAAAGAAGATTCAAAGAGAGTGAGATGCCAGCTCCTTTCATTCAGTCAGTAGCTTCAATCATTTCTGGACGTTTTTCAATGGCAAAAATCAATGAATTGTGTAAATGCACAAACAGTAATTTCTCCGCATTGCAAGGTGCAATTCTGAAATTTTTTGCTTTTTCCTGCTCCTCTTAGCATGATAAAGAAGATTCAAAGAGAGTGAGATGCCAGCTCCTTTCATTCAGTCAGTAGCTTCAATCATTTCTGGACGTTTTTCAATGGCAAAAATCAATGAATATTGTAAATGCACAAACAGTAATTTCTCCGCATTGCAAGGTGCAATTCTGAAATTTTTTGCTTTTTCCTGCTCCTCTTAGCATGATAAAGAAGATTCAAAGAGAGTGAGATGCCAGCTCCTTTCATTCAGTCAGTAGCTTCAAACATTTCTGGTATATGAATAACGATGTTTTTCAATGGCAAAAATCAATGAATATTGTAAATGCACAAACAGTAATTTCTCCGCATTGCAAGGTGCAATTCTGAAATTTTTTGCTTTTTCCTGCTCCTCTTAGCATGATAAAGAAGATTCAAAGAGAGTGAGATGCCAGCTCCTTTCATTCAGTCAGTAGCTTCAATCATTTCTGGACGTTTTTCAATGGCAAAAATCAATGAATATTGTAAATGCACAAACAGTAATTTCTCCGCATTGCAAGGAGCAATTCTGAAATTTTTTGCTTTTTCCTGCTCCTCTTAGCATGATAAAGAAGATTCAAAGAGAGTGAGATGCCTGCTCCTTTCATTCAGTCAGTAGCTTCAAACATTTCTGGTATATGAATAACATGATGTTTTTCAATGGCAAAAATCAATGAATATTGTAAATGCACAAACAGTAATTTCTCCGCATTGCAAGGTGCAATTCTGAAATTTTTTGCTTTTTCCTGCTCCTCTTAGCATGATAAAGAAGATTCAAAGAGAGTGAGATGCCAGCTCCTTTCATTCAGTCAGTAGCTTCAAACATTTCTGGTATATGAATAACATGTTTTTCAATGGCAAAAGTCAATGAATATTGTAAATGCACAAACAGTAATTTCTCCGCATTGCAAGGTGCAATTCTGAAATTTTTTGCTTTTTCCTGCTCCTCTTAGCATGATAAAGAAGATTCAAGGAGAGTGAGATGCCAGCTCCTTTCATTCAGTCAGTAGCTTCAATCATTTCTGGACGTTTTTCAATGGCAAAAATCAATGAATATTGTAAATGCACAAACAGTAATTTCTCCGCATTGCAAGGTGCAATTCTGAAATTTTTTGCTTTTTCCTGCTCCTCTTAGCATGATAAACAAGATTCAAAGAGAGTGAGATGCCTGCTCCTTTCATTCAGTCAGTAGCTTCAAACATTTCTGGTATATGAATAACATGATGTTTTTCAATGGCAAAAATCAATGAATATTGTAAATGCACAAACAGTAATTTCTCCGCATTGCAAGGTGCAATTCTGAAATTTTTTGCTTTTTCCTGCTCCTCTTAGCATGATAAAGAAGATTCAAAGAGAGTGAGATGCCAGCTCCTTTCATTCAGTCAGTAGCTTCAAACATTTCTGGTATATGAATAACATGTTTTTCAATGGCAAAAGTCAATGAATATTGTAAATGCACAAACAGTAATTTCTCCGCATTGCAAGGTGCAATTCTGAAATTTTTTGCTTTTTCCTGCTCCTCTTAGCATGATAAAGAAGATTCAAAGAGAGTGAGATGCCAGCTCCTTTCATTCAGTCAGTAGCTTCAATCATTTCAGTACGTTTTTCAATGGTAAAAATCAATGAATATTGTAAATGCACAAACAGTAATTTCTCCGCATTGCAAGGTGCAATTCTGAAATTTTTTGCTTTTTCCTGCTCCTCTTAGCATGATAAAGAAGATTCAAAGAGAGTGAGATGCCAGCTCCTTTCATTCAGTCAGTAGCTTCAATCATTTCTGGTATATGAATAACAAGATGTTTTTCAATGGCAAAAATCAATGAATATTGTAAATGCACAAACAGTAATTTCTCCGCATTGCAAGGTGCAATTCTGAAATTTTTTGCTTTTTCCTGCTCCTCTTAGCATGATAAAGAAGATTCAAAGAGAGTGAGATGCCAGCTCCTTTCATTCAGTCAGTAGCTTCAATCATTTCTGGACGTTTTTCAATGGCAAAAATCAATGAATATTGTAAATGCACAAACAGTAATTTCTCCGCATTGCAAGGTGCAATTCTGAAATTTTTTGCTTTTTCCTGCTCCTCTTAGCATGATAAAGAAGATTCAAAGAGTGAGATGCCAGCTACTTTCATTCAGTCAGTAGATTCAATCATTTCTGGACGTTTTTCAATGGCAAAAATCAATGAATATTGTAATTGCACAAACAGTAATTTCTCCGCATTGCAAGGTGCAATTCTGAAATTTTTTGCTTTTTCCTGCTCCTCTTAGCATGATAAAGAAGATTCAAAGAGTGAGATGCCAGCTCCTTTCATTCAGTCAGTAGCTTCAATCATTTCTGGACGTTTT
This sequence comes from Phyllobates terribilis, assembly GCF_046119375.1. Taxonomy (NCBI): domain Eukaryota; kingdom Metazoa; phylum Chordata; class Amphibia; order Anura; family Dendrobatidae; genus Phyllobates; species Phyllobates terribilis. The sequence goes on from NW_027362893.1 coordinate 1,559,119, forward strand.
TCAATGGCAAAAATCAATGAATATTGTAAATGCACAAACAGTAATTTCTCCGCATTGCAAGGTGCAATTCTGAAATTTTTTGCTTTTTCCTGCTCCTCTTAGCATGATAAAAAAGATTCAAAGAGAGTGAGATGCCAGCTCCTTACATTCAGTCAGTAGCTTGAAACATTTCTGGTATATGAATAACATGATGTTTTTCAATGGCAAAAATCAATGAATATTGTAAATGCACAAACAGTAATTTCTCCGCATTGCAAGGTGCAATTCTGAAATTTTTTGCTTTTTCCTGCTCCTCTTAGCATGATAAAGAAGATTCAAAGAGAGATGCCAGCTCCTTTCATTCAGTCAGTAGCTTCAATCATTTCTGGACGTTTTTCAATGGCAAAAATCAATGAATATTGTAAATGCACAAACAGTAATTTCTCCGCATTGCAAGGTGCAATTCTGAAATTTTTTGCTTTTTCCTGCTCCTCTTAGCATGATAAAGAAGATTCAAAGAGAGTGAGATGCCAGCTCCTTTCATTCAGTCAGTAGCTTCAATCATTTCTGGACGTTTTTCAATGGCAAAAATCAATGAATATTGTAAATGCACAAACAGTAATTTCTCCGCATTGCAAGATGCAATTCTGAAATTTTTTGCTTTTTCCTGCTACTCTTAGCATGATAAAGAAGATTCAAAGAGAGTGAGATGCCAGCTCCTTTCATTCAGTCAGTAGCTTCAATCATTTCTGGACGTTTTTCAATGGCAAAAATCAATGAATATTGTAAATGCACAAACAGTAATTTCTCCGCATTGCAAGGTGCAATTCTGAAATTTTTTGCTTTTTCCTGCTCCTCTTAGCATGATAAAGAAGATTCAAAGAGAGTGAGATGCCAGCTCCTTTCATTCAGTCAGTAGCTTCAAACATTTCTGGTATATGAATAACATGATGTTTTTCAATGGCAAAAATCAATGAATATTGTAAATGCACAAACAGTAATTTCTCCGCATTGCAAGGTGCAATTCTGAAATTTTTTGCTTTTTCCTGCTCCTCTTAGCATGATAAAGAAGATTCAAAGAGAGTGAGATGCCAGCTCCTTTCATTCAGTCAGTAGCTTCAAACATTTCTGGTATATGAATAACATGTTTTTCAATGGCAAAAATCAATGAATATTGTAAATGCACAAACAGTAATTTCTCCGCATTGCAAGGTGCAATTCTGAAATTTTTTGCTTTTTCCTGCTTCTCTTAGCATGATAAAGAAGATTCAAAGAGAGTGAGATGCCAGCTCCTTTCATTCAGTCAGTAGCTTCAATCATTTCTGGACGTTTTTCAATGGCAAAAATCAATGAATATTGTAAATGCACAAACAGTAATTTCTCCGCATTGCAAGGTGCAATTCTGAAATTTTTTGCTTTTTCCTGCTCCTCTTAGCATGATAAAGAAGATTCAAAGAGAGTGAGATGCCAGCTCCTTTCATTCAGTCAGTAGCTTCAAACATTTCTGGTATATGAATAACGATGTTTTTCAATGGCAAAAATCAATGAATATTGTAAATGCACAAACAGTAATTTCTCCGCATTGCAAGGTGCAATTCTGAAATTTTTTGCTTTTTCCTGCTCCTCTTAGCATGATAAAGAAGATTCAAAGAGAGTGAGATGCCAGCTCCTTTCATTCAGTCAGTAGCTTCAATCATTTCTGGACGTTTTTCAATGGCAAAAATCAATGAATATTGTAAATGCACAAACAGTAATTTCTCCGCATTGCAAGGTGCAATTCTGAAATTTTTTGCTTTTTCCTGCTCCTCTTAGCATGATAAAGAAGATTCAAAGAGAGTGAGATGCCTGCTCCTTTCATTCAGTCAGTAGCTTCAAACATTTCTGGTATATGAATAACATGATGTTTTTCAATGGCAAAAATCAATGAATATTGTAAATGCACAAACAGTAATTTCTCCGCATTGCAAGGTGCAATTCTGAAATTTTTTGCTTTTTCCTGCTCCTCTTAGCATGATAAAGAAGATTCAAAGAGAGTGAGATGCCAGCTCCTTTCATTCAGTCAGTAGCTTCAAACATTTCTGGTATATGAATAACATGTTTTTCAATGGCAAAAGTCAATGAATATTGTAAATGCACAAACAGTAATTTCTCCGCATTGCAAGGTGCAATTCTGAAATTTTTTGCTTTTTCCTGCTCCTCTTAGCATGATAAAGAAGATTCAAAGAGAGTGAGATGCCAGCTCCTTTCATTCAGTCAGTAGCTTCAATCATTTCTGGACGTTTTTCAATGGCAAAAATCAATGAATTGTGTAAATGCACAAACAGTAATTTCTCCGCATTGCAAGGTGCAATTCTGAAATTTTTTGCTTTTTCCTGCTCCTCTTAGCATGATAAAGAAGATTCAAAGAGAGTGAGATGCCAGCTCCTTTCATTCAGTCAGTAGCTTCAATCATTTCTGGACGTTTTTCAATGGCAAAAATCAATGAATTGTGTAAATGCACAAACAGTAATTTCTCCGCATTGCAAGGTGCAATTCTGAAATTTTTTGCTTTTTCCTGCTCCTCTTAGCATGATAAAGAAGATTCAAAGAGAGTGAGATGCCAGCTCCTTTCATTCAGTCAGTAGCTTCAATCATTTCTGGACGTTTTTCAATGGCAAAAATCAATGAATATTGTAAATGCACAAACAGTAATTTCTCCGCATTGCAAGGTGCAATTCTGAAATTTTTTGCTTTTTCCTGCTCCTCTTAGCATGATAAAGAAGATTCAAAGAGAGTGAGATGCCAGCTCCTTTCATTCAGTCAGTAGCTTCAAACATTTCTGGTATATGAATAACGATGTTTTTCAATGGCAAAAATCAATGAATATTGTAAATGCACAAACAGTAATTTCTCCGCATTGCAAGGTGCAATTCTGAAATTTTTTGCTTTTTCCTGCTCCTCTTAGCATGATAAAGAAGATTCAAAGAGAGTGAGATGCCAGCTCCTTTCATTCAGTCAGTAGCTTCAATCATTTCTGGACGTTTTTCAATGGCAAAAATCAATGAATATTGTAAATGCACAAACAGTAATTTCTCCGCATTGCAAGGAGCAATTCTGAAATTTTTTGCTTTTTCCTGCTCCTCTTAGCATGATAAAGAAGATTCAAAGAGAGTGAGATGCCTGCTCCTTTCATTCAGTCAGTAGCTTCAAACATTTCTGGTATATGAATAACATGATGTTTTTCAATGGCAAAAATCAATGAATATTGTAAATGCACAAACAGTAATTTCTCCGCATTGCAAGGTGCAATTCTGAAATTTTTTGCTTTTTCCTGCTCCTCTTAGCATGATAAAGAAGATTCAAAGAGAGTGAGATGCCAGCTCCTTTCATTCAGTCAGTAGCTTCAAACATTTCTGGTATATGAATAACATGTTTTTCAATGGCAAAAGTCAATGAATATTGTAAATGCACAAACAGTAATTTCTCCGCATTGCAAGGTGCAATTCTGAAATTTTTTGCTTTTTCCTGCTCCTCTTAGCATGATAAAGAAGATTCAAGGAGAGTGAGATGCCAGCTCCTTTCATTCAGTCAGTAGCTTCAATCATTTCTGGACGTTTTTCAATGGCAAAAATCAATGAATATTGTAAATGCACAAACAGTAATTTCTCCGCATTGCAAGGTGCAATTCTGAAATTTTTTGCTTTTTCCTGCTCCTCTTAGCATGATAAACAAGATTCAAAGAGAGTGAGATGCCTGCTCCTTTCATTCAGTCAGTAGCTTCAAACATTTCTGGTATATGAATAACATGATGTTTTTCAATGGCAAAAATCAATGAATATTGTAAATGCACAAACAGTAATTTCTCCGCATTGCAAGGTGCAATTCTGAAATTTTTTGCTTTTTCCTGCTCCTCTTAGCATGATAAAGAAGATTCAAAGAGAGTGAGATGCCAGCTCCTTTCATTCAGTCAGTAGCTTCAAACATTTCTGGTATATGAATAACATGTTTTTCAATGGCAAAAGTCAATGAATATTGTAAATGCACAAACAGTAATTTCTCCGCATTGCAAGGTGCAATTCTGAAATTTTTTGCTTTTTCCTGCTCCTCTTAGCATGATAAAGAAGATTCAAAGAGAGTGAGATGCCAGCTCCTTTCATTCAGTCAGTAGCTTCAATCATTTCAGTACGTTTTTCAATGGTAAAAATCAATGAATATTGTAAATGCACAAACAGTAATTTCTCCGCATTGCAAGGTGCAATTCTGAAATTTTTTGCTTTTTCCTGCTCCTCTTAGCATGATAAAGAAGATTCAAAGAGAGTGAGATGCCAGCTCCTTTCATTCAGTCAGTAGCTTCAATCATTTCTGGTATATGAATAACAAGATGTTTTTCAATGGCAAAAATCAATGAATATTGTAAATGCACAAACAGTAATTTCTCCGCATTGCAAGGTGCAATTCTGAAATTTTTTGCTTTTTCCTGCTCCTCTTAGCATGATAAAGAAGATTCAAAGAGAGTGAGATACCAGCTCCTTTCATTCAGTCAGTAGCTTCAATCATTTCTGGACGTTTTTCAATGGCAAAAATCAATGAATTGTGTAAATGCACAAACAGTAATTTCTCCGCATTGCAAGGTGCAATTCTGAAATTTTTTGCTTTTTCCTGCTCCTCTTAGCATGATAAAGAAGATTCAAAGAGAGTGAGATGCCTGCTCCTTTCATTCAGTCAGTAGCTTCAATCATTTCTGGACGTTTTTCAATGGCAAAAATCAATGAATATTGTAAATGCACAAACAGTAATTTCTCCGCATTGCAAGGTGCAATTCTGAAATTTTTTGCTTTTTCCTGCTCCTCTAAGCATGATAAAGAAGATTCAAAGAGAGTGAGATACCAGCTCCTTTCATTCAGTCAGTAGCTTCAATCATTTCTGGACGTTTTTCAATGGCAAAAATCAATGAATTGTGTAAATGCACAAACAGTAATTTCTCCGCATTGCAAGGTGCAATTCTGAAATTTTTTGCTTTTTCCTGCTCCTCTTAGCATGATAAAGAAGATTCAAAGAGAGTGAGATGCCAGCTCCTTTCATTCAGTCAGTAGCTTCAATCATTTCTGGACGTTTTTCAATGGCAAAAATCAATGAATATTGTAAATGCACAAACAGTAATTTCTCCGCATTGCAAGGTGCAATTCTGAAATTTTTTGCTTTTTCCTGCTCCTCTTAGCATGATAAAGAAGATTCAAAGAGAGTGAGATGCCAGCTCCTTTCATTCAGTCAGTAGCTTCAATCATTTCTGGACGTTTTTCAATGGCAAAAATCATTGAATATTGTAAATGCACAAACAGTAATTTCTCCGCATTGCAAGGTGCAATTCTGAAATTTTTTGCTTTTTCCTGCTCCTCTTAGCATGATAAAGAAGATTCAAAGAGAGTGAGATGCCTGCTCCTTTCATTCAGTCAGTAGCTTCAAACATTTCTGGTATATGAATAACATGATGTTTTTCAATGGCAAAAATCAATGAATATTGTAAATGCACAAACAGTAATTTCTCCGCATTGCAAGGTGCAATTCTGAAATTTTTTGCTTTTTCCTGCTCCTCTTAGCATGATAAAGAAGATTCAAAGAGAGTGAGATGCCAGCTCCTTTCATTCAGTCAGTAGCTTCAAACATTTCTGGTATATGAATAACATGTTTTTCAATGGCAAAAGTCAATGAATATTGTAAATGCACAAACAGTAATTTCTCCGCATTGCAAGGTGCAATTCTGAAATTTTTTGCTTTTTCCTGCTCCTCTTAGCATGATAAAGAAGATTCAAGGAGAGTGAGATGCCAGCTCCTTTCATTCAGTCAGTAGCTTCAATCATTTCTGGACGTTTTTCAATGGCAAAAATCAATGAATATTGTAAATGCACAAACAGTAATTTCTCCGCATTGCAAGGTGCAATTCTGAAATTTTTTGCTTTTTCCTGCTCCTCTTAGCATGATAAACAAGATTCAAAGAGAGTGAGATGCCTGCTCCTTTCATTCAGTCAGTAGCTTCAAACATTTCTGGTATATGAATAACATGATGTTTTTCAATGGCAAAAATCAATGAATATTGTAAATGCACAAACAGTAATTTCTCCGCATTGCAAGTTGCAATTCTGAAATTTTTTGCTTTTTCCTGCTCCTCTTAGCATGATAAAGAAGATTCAAAGAGAGTGAGATGCCAGCTCCTTTCATTCAGTCAGTAGCTTCAAACATTTCTGGTATATGAATAACATGTTTTTCAATGGCAAAAGTCAATGAATATTGTAAATGCACAAACAGTAATTTCTCCGCATTGCAAGGTGCAATTCTGAAATTTTTTGCTTTTTCCTGCTCCTCTTAGCATGATAAATAAGATTCAAAGAGAGTGAGATGCCAGCTCCTTTCATTCAGTCAGTAGCTTCAATCATTTCTGGACGTTTTTCAATGGCAAAAATCAATGAATATTGTAAATGCACAAACAGTAATTTCTCCGCATTGCAAGGTGTAATTCTGAAATTTTTTGCTTTTTCCTGCTCCTCTTAGCATGATAAAGAAGATTCAAAGAGAGTGAGATGCCAGCTCCTTTCATTCAGTCAGTAGCTTCAAACATTTCTGGTGTATGAATAACATGATGTTTTTCAATGGCAAAAATCAATGAATATTGTAAATGCACAAACAGTAATTTCTCCGCATTGCAAGGTGCAATTCTGAAATTTTTTGCTTTTTCCTGCTCCTCTTAGCATGATAAAGAAGATTCAAAGAGAGTGAGATGCCAGCTCCTTTCATTCAGTCAGTAGCTTCAATCATTTCTGGACGTTTTTCAATGGCAAAAATTAATGAATATTGTAAATGCACAAACAGTAATTTCTCCGCATTGCAAGGTGCAATTCTGAAATTTTTTGCTTTTTCCTGCTCCTCTTAGCATGATAAAGAAGATTCAAAGAGAGTGAGATGCCAGCTCCTTTCATTCAGTCAGTAGCTTCAATCATTTCTGGTATATGAATAACATGATGTTTTTCAATGGCAAAAATCAATGAATATTGTAAATGCACAAACAGTAATTTCTCCGCATTGCAAGGTGCAATTCTGAAATTTTTTGCTTTTTCCTGCTCCTCTTAGCATGATAAAGAAGATTCAAAGAGAGTGAGATGCCAGCTCCTTTCATTCAGTCAGTAGCTTCAATCATTTCTGGTATATGAATAACATGATGTTTTTCAATGGCAAAAATCAATGAATATTGTAAATGCACAAACAGTAATTTCTCCGCATTGCAAGGTGCAATTCTGAAATTTTTTGCTTTTTCCTGCTCCTCTTAGCATGATAAAGAAGATTCAAAGAGAGTGAGATGCCAGCTCCTTTCATTCAGTCAGTAGCTTCAAACATTTCTGGTATATGAATAACATGATGTTTTTCAATGGCAAAAATCAATGAATATTGTAAATGCACAAACAGTAATTTCTCCGCATTGCAAGGTGCAATTCTGAAATTTTTTGCTTTTTCCTGCTCCTCTTAGCATGATAAAGAAGATTCAAAGAGAGTGAGATGCCAGCTCCTTTCATTCAGTCAGTAGCTTCAATCATTTCTGGACGTTTTTCAATGGCAAAAATCAATGAATATTGTAAATGCACAAACAGTAATTTCTCCGCATTGCAAGGTGCAATTCTGACATTTTTTGCTTTTTCCTGCTCCTCTTAGCATGATAAAGAAGATTCAAAGAGATTTAGATGCCAGCTCCTTTCATTCAGTCAGTAGCTTCAATCATTTCTGGACGTTTTTCAATGGCAAAAATCAATGAATATTGTAAATGCACAAACAGTAATTTCTCCGCATTGCAAGGTGCAATTCTGAAATTTTTTGCTTTTTCCTGCTCCTCTTAGCATGATAAAGAAGATTCAAAGAGAGTGAGATGCCAGCTCCTTTCATTCAGTCAGTAGCTTCAAACATTTCTGGTATATGAATAACATGATGTTTTTCAATGGCAAAAATCAATGAATATTGTAAATGCACAAACAGTAATTTCTCCGCATTGCAAGGTGCAATTCTGATATTTTTTGCTTTTTCCTGCTTCTCTTAGCATGATAAAGAAGATTCAAAGAGAGTGAGATGCCAGCTCCTTTCATTCAGTCAGTAGCTTCAAACATTTCTGGTATATGAATAACATGATGTTTTTCAATGGCAAAAATCAATGAATATTGTAAATGCACAAACAGTAATTTCTCCGCATTGCAAGGTGCAATTCTGAAATTTTTTGCTCTTTCCTGCTCCTCTTAGCATGATAAAGAAGATTCAAAGAGAGTGAGATGCCAGCTCCTTTCATTCAGTCAGTAGCTTCAATCATTTCTGGACGTTTTTCAATGGCAAAAATCAATGAATATTGTAAATGCACAAACAGTAATTTCTCCGCATTGCAAGGTGCAATTCTGAAATTTTTTGCTTTTTCCTGCTCCTCTTACATGATAAAGAAGATTCAAAGAGAGTGAGATGCCAGCTCCTTTCATTCAGTCAGTAGCTTCAATCATTTCTGGACGTTTTTCAATGGCAAAAATCAATGAATATTGTAAATGCACAAACAGTAATTTCTCCGCATTGCAAGGTGTAATTCTGAAATTTTTTGCTTTTTCCTGCTCCTCTTAGCATGATAAAGAAGATTCAAAGAGAGTGAGATGCCAGCTCCTTTCATTCAGTCAGTAGCTTCAAACATTTCTGGTGTATGAATAACATGATGTTTTTCAATGGCAAAAATCAATGAATATTGTAAATGCACAAACAGTAATTTCTCCGCATTGCAAGGTGCAATTCTGAAATTTTTTGCTTTTTCCTGCTCCTCTTAGCATGATAAAGAAGATTCAAAGAGAGTGAGATGCCAGCTCCTTTCATTCAGTCAGTAGCTTCAATCATTTCTGGACGTTTTTCAATGGCAAAAATCAATGAATATTGTAAATGCACAAACAGTAATTTCTCCGCATTGCAAGGTGCAATTCTGAAATTTTTTGCTTTTTCCTGCTCCTCTTAGCATGATAAAGAAGATTCAAAGAGAGTGAGATGCCAGCTCCTTTCATTCAGTCAGTAGCTTCAATCATTTCTGGTATATGAATAACATGATGTTTTTCAATGGCAAAAATCAATGAATATTGTAAATGCACAAACAGTAATTTCTCCGCATTGCAAGGTGCAATTCTGAAATTTTTTGCTTTTTCCTGCTCCTCTTAGCATGATAAAGAAGATTCAAAGAGAGTGAGATGCCAGCTCCTTTCATTCAGTCAGTAGCTTCAATCATTTCTGGTATATGAATAACATGATGTTTTTCAATGGCAAAAATCAATGAATATTGTAAATGCACAAACAGTAATTTCTCCGCATTGCAAGGTGCAATTCTGAAATTTTTTGCTTTTTCCTGCTCCTCTTAGCATGATATAGAAGATTCAAAGAGAGTGAGATGCCAGCTCCTTTCATTCAGTCAGTAGCTTCAAACATTTCTGGTATATGAATAACATGATGTTTTTCAATGGCAAAAATCAATGAATATTGTAAATGCACAAACAGTAATTTCTCCGCATTGCAAGGTGCAATTCTGAAATTTTTTGCTTTTTCCTGCTCCTCTTAGCATGATAAAGAAGATTCAAAGAGAGTGAGATGCCAGCTCCTTTCATTCAGTCAGTAGCTTCAATCATTTCTGGACGTTTTTCAATGGCAAAAATCAATGAATATTGTAAATGCACAAACAGTAATTTCTCCGCATTGCAAGGTGCAATTCTGAAATTTTTTGCTTTTTCCTGCTCCTCTTAGCATGATAAAGAAGATTCAAAGAGATTTAGATGCCAGCTCCTTTCATTCAGTCAGTAGCTTCAATCATTTCTGGACGTTTTTCAATGGCAAAAATCAATGAATATTGTAAATGCACAAACAGTAATTTCTCCGCATTGCAAGGTGCAATTCTGAAATTTTTTGCTTTTTCCTGCTCCTCTTAGCATGATAAAGAAGATTCAAAGAGAGTGAGATGCCAGCTCCTTTCATTCAGTCAGTAGCTTCAAACATTTCTGGTATATGAATAACATGATGTTTTTCAATGGCAAAAATCAATGAATATTGTAAATGCACAAACAGTAATTTCTCCGCATTGCAAGGTGCAATTCTGATATTTTTTGCTTTTTCCTGCTTCTCTTAGCATGATAAAGAAGATTCAAAGAGAGTGAGATGCCAGCTCCTTTCATTCAGTCAGTAGCTTCAAACATTTCTTGTATATGAATAACATGATGTTTTTCAATGGCAAAAATCAATGAATATTGTAAATGCACAAACAGTAATTTCTCCGCATTGCAAGGTGCAATTCTGAAATTTTTTGCTCTTTCCTGCTCCTCTTAGCATGATAAAGAAGATTAAAAGAGAGTGAGATGCCAGCTCCTTTCATTCAGTCAGTAGCTTCAATCATATCTGGACGTTTTTCAATGGCAAAAATCAATGAATATTGTAAATGCACAAACAGTAATTTCTTCGCATTGCAAGGTGCAATTCTGAAATTTTTTGCTTTTTCCTGCTCCTCTTAGCATGATAAAGAAGATTCAAAGAGAGTGAGATGCCAGCTCCTTTCATTCAGTCAGTAGCTTCAATCATTTCTGGACGTTTTTCAATGGCAAAAATCAATGAATATTGTAAATGCACAAACAGTAATTTCTCCGCATTGCAAGGTGCAATTCTGAAATTTTTTGCTTTTTCCTGCTCCTCTTAGCATGATAAAGAAGATTCAAAGAGTGAGATGCCAGCTACTTTCATTCAGTCAGTAGCTTCAATCATTTCTGGACGTTTTTCAATGGCAAAAATCAATGAATATTGTAAATGCACAAACAGTAATTTCTCCGCATTGCAAGGTGCAATTCTGAAATTTTTTGCTTTTTCCTGCTCCTCTTAGCATGATAAAGAAGATTCAAAGAGAGTGAGATGCCAGCTCCTTTCATTCAGTCAGTAGCTTCAATCATTTCTGGACGTTTTTCAATGGCAAAAATCAATGAATATTGTAAATGCACAAACAGTAATTTCTCCGCATTGCAAGGTGCAATTCTGAAATTTTTTGCTTTTTCCTGCTCCTCTTAGCATGATAAAAAAGATTCAAAGAGAGTGAGATGCCAGCTCCTTACATTCAGTCAGTAGCTTCAAACATTTCTGGTATATGAATAACATGATGTTTTTCAATGGCAAAAATAAATGAATATTGTAAATGCACAAACAGTAATTTCTCCGCATTGCAAGGTGCAATTCTGAAATTTTTTGCTTTTTCCTGCTCCTCAGCATGATAAAGAAGATTGAAAGAGAGATGCCAGCTCCTTTCATTCAGTCAGTAGCTTCAATCATTTATGGACGTTTTTCAATGGCAAAAATCAATGAATATTGTGAATGCACAAACAGTAATTTCTCCGCATTGCAAGGTGCAATTCTGAAATTTTTTGCTTTTTCCTGCTCCTCTTAGCATGATAAAGAAGATTCAAAGAGAGTGAGATGCCAGCTCCTTTCATTCAGTCAGTAGCTTCAATCATTTCTGGACGTTTTTCATTGGCAAAAATCAATGAATATTGTAAATGCACAAACAGTAATTTCTCCGCATTGCAAGATGCAATTCTGAAATTTTTTGCTTTTTCCTGCTCCTCTTAGCATGATAAAGAAGATTCAAAGAGAGTGAGATGCCAGCTCCTTTCATTCAGTCAGTAGCTTCAATCATTTCTGGACGTTTTTCAATGGCAAAAATCAATGAATATTGTAAATGCACAAACAGTAATTTCTCCGCATTGCAAGGTGCAATTCTGAAATTTTTTGCTTTTTCCTGCTCCTCTTAGCATGATAAAGAAGATTCAAAGAGAGTGAGATGCCAGCTCCTTTCATTCAGTCAGTAGCTTCAAACATTTCTGGTATATGAATAACATGATGTTTTTAAATGGCAAAAATCAATGAATATTGTAAATGCATAAACAGTAATTTCTCCGCATTGCAAGGTGCAATTCTGAAATTTTTTGCTTTTTCCTGCTCCTCCTAGCATGATAAAGAAGATTCAAAGAGAGTGAGATGCCAGCTCCTTTCATTCAGTCAGTAGCTTCAAACATTTCTGGTATATGAATAACATGTTTTTCAATGGCAAAAATCAATGAATATTGTAAATGCACAAACAGTAATTTCTCCGCATTGCAAGGTGCAATTCTGAAATTTTTTGCTTTTTCCTGCTCCTCTTAGCATGATAAAGAAGATTAAAAGAGAGTGAGATGCCAGCTCCTTTCATTCAGTCAGTAGCTTCAATCATATCTGGACGTTTTTCAATGGCAAAAATCAATGAATATTGTAAATGCACAAACAGTAATTTCTTCGCATTGCAAGGTGCAATTCTGAAATTTTTTGCTTTTTCCTGCTCCTCTTAGCATGATAAAGAAGATTCAAAGAGAGTGAGATGCCAGCTCCTTTCATTCAGTCAGTAGCTTCAATCATTTCTGGACGTTTTTCAATGGCAAAAATCAATGAATATTGTAAATGCACAAACAGTAATTTCTCCGCATTGCAAGGTGCAATTCTGAAATTTTTTGCTTTTTCCTGCTCCTCTTAGCATGATAAAGAAGATTCAAAGAGTGAGATGCCAGCTACTTTCATTCAGTCAGTAGCTTCAATCATTTCTGGACGTTTTTCAATGGCAAAAATCAATGAATATTGTAAATGCACAAACAGTAATTTCTCCGCATTGCAAGGTGCAATTCTGAAATTTTTTGCTTTTTCCTGCTCCTCTTAGCATGATAAAGAAGATTCAAAGAGAGTGAGATGCCAGCTCCTTTCATTCAGTCAGTAGCTTCAATCATTTCTGGACGTTTTTCAATGGCAAAAATCAATGAATATTGTAAATGCACAAACAGTAATTTCTCCGCATTGCAAGGTGCAATTCTGAAATTTTTTGCTTTTTCCTGCTCCTCTTAGCATGATAAAAAAGATTCAAAGAGAGTGAGATGCCAGCTCCTTACATTCAGTCAGTAGCTTCAAACATTTCTGGTATATGAATAACATGATGTTTTTCAATGGCAAAAATAAATGAATATTGTAAATGCACAAACAGTAATTTCTCCGCATTGCAAGGTGCAATTCTGAAATTTTTTGCTTTTTCCTGCTCCTCAGCATGATAAAGAAGATTGAAAGAGAGATGCCAGCTCCTTTCATTCAGTCAGTAGCTTCAATCATTTATGGACGTTTTTCAATGGCAAAAATCAATGAATATTGTGAATGCACAAACAGTAATTTCTCCGCATTGCAAGGTGCAATTCTGAAATTTTTTGCTTTTTCCTGCTCCTCTTAGCATGATAAAGAAGATTCAAAGAGAGTGAGATGCCAGCTCCTTTCATTCAGTCAGTAGCTTCAATCATTTCTGGACGTTTTTTATTGGCAAAAATCAATGAATATTGTAAATGCACAAACAGTAATTTCTCCGCATTGCAAGATGCAATTCTGAAATTTTTTGCTTTTTCCTGCTCCTCTTAGCATGATAAAGAAGATTCAAAGAGAGTGAGATGCCAGCTCCTTTCATTCAGTCAGTAGCTTCAATCATTTCTGGACGTTTTTCAATGGCAAAAATCAATGAATATTGTAAATGCACAAACAGTAATTTCTCCGCATTGCAAGGTGCAATTCTGAAATTTTTTGCTTTTTCCTGCTCCTCTTAGCATGATAAAGAAGATTCAAAGAGAGTGAGATGCCAGCTCCTTTCATTCAGTCAGTAGCTTCAAACATTTCTGGTATATGAATAACATGATGTTTTTCAATGGCAAAAATCAATGAATATTGTAAATGCACAAACAGTAATTTCTCCGCATTGCAAGGTGCAATTCTGAAATTTTTTGCTTTTTCCTGCTCCTCTTAGCATGATAAAGAAGATTCAAAGAGAGTGAGATGCCAGCTCCTTTCATTCAGTCAGTAGCTTCAATCATTTCTGGACGTTTTTCAATGGCAAAAATCAATGAATATTGTAAATGCACAAACAGTAATTTTTCCGCATTGCAAGGAGCAATTCTGAAATTTTTTGCTTTTTCCTGCTCCTCTTAGCATGATAAAGAAGATTCAAAGAGAGTGAGATGCCAGCTCCTTTCATTCAGTCAGTAGCTTCAAACATTTCTGGTATATGAATAACGATGTTTTTCAATGGCAAAAATCAATGAATATTGTAAATGCACAAACAGTAATTTCTCCGCATTGCAAGGTGCAATTCTGAAATTTTTTGCTTTTTCCTGCTCCTCTTAGCATGATAAAGAAGATTCAAAGAGAGTGAGATGCCAGCTCCTTTCATTCAGTCAGTAGCTTCAATCATTTCTGGACGTTTTTCAATGGCAAAAATCAATGAATATTGTAAATGCACAAACAGTAATTTCTCCGCATTGTAAGGTGCAATTCTGAAATGTTTTGCTTTTTCCTGCTCCTCTTAGCATGATAAAGAAGATTCAAAGAGAGTGAGATGCCTGCTCCTTTCATTCAGTCAGTAGCTTCAAACATTTCTGGTATATGAATAACATGATGTTTTTCAATGGCAAAAATCAATGAATATTGTAAATGCACAAACAGTAATTTCTCCGCATTGCAAGGTGCAATTCTGAAATTTTTTGCTTTTTCCTGCTCCTCTTAGCATGATAAAGAAGATTCAAAGAGAGTGAGATGCCAGCTCCTTTCATTCAGTCAGTAGCTTCAAACATTTCTGGTATATGAATAACATGTTTTTCAATGGCAAAAGTCAATGAATATTGTAAATGCACAAACAGTAATTTCTCCGCATTGCAAGGTGCAATTCTGAAATTTTTTGCTTTTTCCTGCTCCTCTTAGCATGATAAAGAAGATTCAAAGAGAGTGAGATGCCAGCTCCTTTCATTCAGTCAGTAGCTTCAATCATTTCTGGACGTTTTTCAATGGCAAAAATCAATGAATTGTGTAAATGCACAAACAGTAATTTCTCCGCATTGCAAGGTGCAATTCTGAAATTTTTTGCTTTTTCCTGCTCCTCTTAGCATGATAAAGAAGATTCAAAGAGAGTGAGATGCCAGCTCCTTTCATTCAGTCAGTAGCTTCAATCATTTCTGGACGTTTTTCAATGGCAAAAATCAATGAATTGTGTAAATGCACAAACAGTAATTTCTCCGCATTGCAAGGTGCAATTCTGAAATTTTTTGCTTTTTCCTGCTCCTCTTAGCATGATAAAGAAGATTCAAAGAGAGTGAGATGCCAGCTCCTTTCATTCAGTCAGTAGCTTCAATCATTTCTGGACGTTTTTCAATGGCAAAAATCAATGAATATTGTAAATGCACAAACAGTAATTTCTCCGCATTGCAAGGTGCAATTCTGAAATTTTTTGCTTTTTCCTGCTCCTCTTAGCATGATAAAGAAGATTCAAAGAGAGTGAGATGCCAGCTCCTTTCATTCAGTCAGTAGCTTCAAACATTTCTGGTATATGAATAACATGATGTTTTTCAATGGCAAAAATCAATGAATATTGTAAATGCACAAACAGTAATTTCTCCGCATTGCAAGGTGCAATTCTGAAATTTTTTGCTTTTTCCTGCTCCTCTTAGCATGATAAAGAAGATTCAAAGAGAGTGAGATGCCAGCTCCTTTCATTCAGTCAGTAGCTTCAATCATTTCTGGACGTTTTTCAATGGCAAAAATCAATGAATATTGTAAATGCACAAACAGTAATTTCTCCGCATTGCAAGGTGTAATTCTGAAATTTTTTGCTTTTTCCTGCTCCTCTTAGCATGATAAAGAAGATTCAAAGAGAGTGAGATGCCAGCTCCTTTCATTCAGTCAGTAGCTTCAAACATTTCTGGTGTATGAATAACATGATGTTTTTCAATGGCAAAAATCAATGAATATTGTAAATGCACAAACAGTAATTTCTCCGCATTGCAAGGTGCAATTCTGAAATTTTTTGCTTTTTCCTGCTCCTCTTAGCATGATAAAGAAGATTCAAAGAGAGTGAGATGCCAGCTCCTTTCATTCAGTCAGTAGCTTCAATCATTTCTGGTATATGAATAACATGATGTTTTTCAATGGCAAAAATCAATGAATATTGTAAATGCACAAACAGTAATTTCTCCGTATTGCAAGGTGCAATTCTGAAATTTTTTGCTTTTTCCTGCTCCTCTTAGCATGATAAAGAAGATTCAAAGAGAGTGAGATGCCAGCTCCTTTCATTCAGTCAGTAGCTTCAATCATTTCTGGTATATGAATAACATGATGTTTTTCAATGGCAAAAATCAATGAATATTGTAAATGCACAAACAGTAATTTCTCCGCATTGCAAGGTGCAATTCTGAAATTTTTTGCTTTTTCCTGCTCCTCTTAGCATGATAAAGAAGATTCAAAGAGAGTGAGATGCCAGCTCCTTTCATTCAGTCAGTAGCTTCAAACATTTCTGGTATATGAATAACATGATGTTTTTCAATGGCAAAAATCAATGAATATTGTAAATGCACAAACAGTAATTTCTCCGCATTGCTAGGTGCAATTCTGAAATTTTTTGCTTTTTCCTGCTCCTCTTAGCATGATAAAGAAGATTCAAAGAGAGTGAGATGCCAGCTCCTTTCATTCAGTCAGTAGCTTCAATCATTTCTGGACGTTTTTCAATGGCAAAAATCAATGAATTGTGTAAATGCACAAACAGTAATTTCTCCGCATTGCAAGGTGCAATTCTGAAATTTTTTGCTTTTTCCTGCTCCTCTTAGCATGTTAAAGAAGATTCAAAGAGAGTGAGCTGCCAGCTCCTTTCATTCAGTCAGTAGCTTCAATCATTTCTGGACGTTTTTCAATGGCAAAAATCAATGAATATTGTAAATGCACAAACAGTAATTTCTCCGCATTGCAAGGTGCAATTCTGAAATTTTTTGCTTTTTCCTGCTCCTCTTAGCATGATAAAGAAGATTCAAAGAGAGTGAGATGCCAGCTCCTTTCATTCAGTCAGTAGCTTCAAACATTTCTGGTATATGAATAACATGATGTTTTTCAATGGCAAAAATCAATGAATATTGTAAATGCACAAACAGTAATTTCTCCGCATTGCAAGGTGCAATTCTGAAATTTTTTGCTTTTTCCTGCTCCTCTTAGCATGATAAAGAAGATTCAAAGAGAGTGAGATGCCAGCTCCTTTCATTCAGTCAGTAGCTTCAATCATTTCTGGACGTTTTTCAATGGCAAAAATCAATGAATATTGTAAATGCACAAACAGTAATTTCTCCGCATTGCAAGGTGCAATTCTGAAATTTTTTGCTTTTTCCTGCTCCTCTTAGCATGATAAAGAAGATTCAAAGAGAGTGAGATGCCAGCTCCTTTCATTCAGTCAGTAGCTTCAATCATTTCTGGTATATGAATAACATGATGTTTTTCAATGGCAAAAATCAATGAATATTGTAAATGCACAAACAGTAATTTCTCCGTATTGCAAGGTGCAATTCTGAAATTTTTTGCTTTTTCCTGCTCCTCTTAGCATGATAAAGAAGATTCAAAGAGAGTGAGATGCCAGCTCCTTTCATTCAGTCAGTAGCTTCAATCATTTCTGGTATATGAATAACATGATGTTTTTCAATGGCAAAAATCAATGAATATTGTAAATGCACAAACAGTAATTTCTCCGCATTGCAAGGTGCAATCTGAAATTTTTTGCTTTTTCCTGCTCCTCTTAGCATGATAAAGAAGATTCAAAGAGAGTGAGATGCCAGCTCCTTTCATTCAGTCAGTAGCTTCAAACATTTCTGGTATATGAATAACATGATGTTTTTCAATGGCAAAAATCAATGAATATTGTAAATGCACAAACAGTAATTTCTCCGCATTGCTAGGTGCAATTCTGAAATTTTTTGCTTTTTCCTGCTCCTCTTAGCATGATAAAGAAGATTCAAAGAGAGTGAGATGCCAGCTCCTTTCATTCAGTCAGTAGCTTCAATCATTTCTGGACGTTTTTCAATGGCAAAAATCAATGAATATTGTAAATGCACAAACAGTAATTTCTCCGCATTGCAAGGTGCAATTCTGAAATTTTTTGCTTTTTCCTGCTCCTCTTAGCATGATGAAGAAGATTCAAAGAGATTTAGATGCCAGCTCCTTTCATTCAGTCAGTAGCTTCAATCATTTCTGGACGTTTTTCAATGGCAAAAATCAATGAATATTGTAAATGCACAAACAGTAATTTCTCCGCATTGCAAGGTGCAATTCTGAAATTTTTTGCTTTTTCCTGCTCCTCTTAGCATGATAAAGAAGATTCAAAGAGAGTGAGATGCCAGCTCCTTTCATTCAGTCAGTAGCTTCAATCATTTCTGGACATTTTTCAATGGCAAAAATCAATGAATATTGTAAATGCACAAACAGTAATTTCTCCGCATTGCAAGGTGCAATTCTGAAATTTTTTGCTTTTTCCTGCTCCTCTTAGCATGATAAAAAAGATTCAAAGAGAGTGAGATGCCAGCTCCTTTCATTTAGTCAGTAGCTTCAAACATTTCTGGTATATGAATAACATGATGTTTTTCAATGGCAAAAATCAATGAATATTGTAAATGCACAAACAGTAATTTCTCCGCATTGCAAGGTGGAATTCTGAAATTTTTTGCTTTTTCCTGCTCCTTTTAGCATGATAAAGAAGATTC
The DNA here is from genome assembly GCF_046119375.1 of Phyllobates terribilis. Taxonomy (NCBI): domain Eukaryota; kingdom Metazoa; phylum Chordata; class Amphibia; order Anura; family Dendrobatidae; genus Phyllobates; species Phyllobates terribilis. The sequence goes on from NW_027362893.1 coordinate 1,577,712, forward strand.
AAAGAGATTTAGATGCCAGCTCCTTTCATTCAGTCAGTAGCTTCAATCATTTCTGGACGTTTTTCAATGGCAAAAATCAATGAATATTGTAAATGCACAAACAGTAATTTCTCCGCATTGCAAGGTGCAATTCTGAAATTTTTTGCTTTTTCCTGCTCCTCTTAGCATGATAAAGAAGATTCAAAGAGAGTGAGATGCCAGCTCCTTTCATTCAGTCAGTAGCTTCAATCATTTCTGGACATTTTTCAATGGCAAAAATAAATGAATATTGTAAATGCACAAACAGTAATTTCTCCGCATTGCAAGGTGCAATTCTGAAATTTTTTGCTTTTTCCTGCTCCTCTTAGCATGATAAAAAAGATTCAAAGAGAGTGAGATGCCAGCTCCTTTCATTTAGTCAGTAGCTTCAAACATTTCTGGTATATGAATAACATGATGTTTTTCAATGGCAAAAATCAATGAATATTGTAAATGCACAAACAGTAATTTCTCCGCATTGCAAGGTGGAATTCTGAAATTTTTTGCTTTTTCCTGCTCCTCTTAGCATGATAAAGAAGATTCAAAGAGAGTGAGATGCCAGCTCCTTTCATTCAGTCAGTAGCTTCAATCATTTCTGGACGTTTTTCAATGGCAAAAATCAATGAATATTGTAAATGCACAAACAGTAATTTCTCCGCATTGCAAGATGCAATTCTGAAATTTTTTGCTTTTTCCTGCTCCTCTTAGCATGATAAAGAAGATTCAAAGAGAGTGAGATGCCAGCTCCTTTCATTCAGTCAGTAGCTTCAAACATTTCTGGTATATGAATAACATGATGTTTTTCAATGGCAAAAATCAATGAATATTGTAAATGCACAAACAGTAATTTCTCCGCATTGCAAGGTGCAATTCTGAAATTTTTTGCTTTTTCCTGCTCCTCTTAGCATGATAAAGAAGATTCAAAGAGAGTGAGATGCCAGCTCCTTTCATTCAGTCAGTAGCTTCAAACATTTCTGGTATATGAATAACATGATGTTTTTCAATGGCAAAAATCAATGAATATTGTAAATGCACAAACAGTAATTTCTCCACATTGCAAGGTGCAATTCTGAAATTTTTTGCTTTTTCCTGCTCCTCTTAGCATGATAAAGAAGATTCAAAGAGAGTGAGATGCCAGCTCCTTTCATTCAGTCAGTAGCTTCAATCATTTCTGGACGTTTTTCAATGGCAAAAATCAATGAATATTGTAAATGCACAAACAGTAATTTCTCCGCATTGCAAGGTGCAATTCTGAAATTTTTTGCTTTTTCCTGCTCCTCTTAGCATGATAAAGAAGATTCAAAGAGAGTGAGATGCCTGCTCCTTTCATTCAGTCAGTAGCTTCAAACATTTCTGGTATATGAATAACATGATGTTTTTCAATGGCAAAAATCAATGAATATTGTAAATGCACAAACAGTAATTTCTCCGCATTGCAAGGTGCAATTCTGAAATTTTTTGCTTTTTCCTGCTCCTCTTAGCATGATAAAGAAGATTCAAAGAGAGTGAGATGCCAGCTCCTTTCATTCAGTCAGTAGCTTCAAACATTTCTGGTATATGAATAACATGTTTTTCAATGGCAAAAGTCAATGAATATTGTAAATGCACAAACAGTAATTTCTCCGCATTGCAAGGTGCAATTCTGAAATTTTTTGCTTTTTCCTGCTCCTCTTAGCATGATAAAGAAGATTCAAAGAGAGTGAGATGCCAGCTCCTTTCATTCAGTCAGTAGCTTCAATCATTTCTGGACGTTTTTCAATGGCAAAAATCAATGAATATTGTAAATGCACAAACAGTAATTTCTCCGCATTGCAAGGTGCAATTCTGAAATTTTTTGCTTTTTCCTGCTCCTCTTAGCATGATAAACAAGATTCAAAGAGAGTGAGATGCCTGCTCCTTTCATTCAGTCAGTAGCTTCAAACATTTCTGGTATATGAATAACATGATGTTTTTCAATGGCAAAAATCAATGAATATTGTAAATGCACAAACAGTAATTTCTCCGCATTGCAAGGTGCAATTCTGAAATTTTTTGCTTTTTCCTGCTAATCCTAGCATGATAAAGAAGATTCAAAGAGAGTGAGATGCCAGCTCCTTTCATTCAGTCAGTAGCTTCAAACATTTCTGGTATATGAAAAACATGTTTTTCAATGGCAAAAATCAATGAATATTGTAAATGCACAAACAGTAATATCTCCACATTGCAAGGTGCAATTCTGAATTTTTTTGCTTTTTCCTGCTAATCCCAGCATGATAAAGAAGATTCAAAGAGAGTGAGATGCCAGCTCCTTTCATTCAGTCAGTAGCTTCAAGCATTTCTGGATGTTTTTCAATGGCAAAAATCAATGAATATTGTAAATGCACAAACAGTAATATCTCCACATTGCAAGGTGCAATTCTGAAATTTTTTGCTTTTTCCTGTTAATCCTAGCATGATAAAGAAGATTCAAAGAGAGTGAGATGCCAGCTCCTTTCATTCAAGTCAGTAGCTTCAAACATTTCTGGTATATGAAAAACATGTTTTTCAATGGCAAAAATCAATGAATATTGTAAATGCACAAACAGTAATATCTCCACATTGCAAGGTGCAATTCTGAAATTTTTTGCTTTTTCCTGCTAATCCTAGCATGATAAAGATTCAAAGAGAGTGAGATGCCAGCTCCTTTCATTCAGTCAATAGCTTCAAACATTTCTGGTATATGAAAAACATGTTTTTCAATGGCAAAAATCAATGAATATTGTAAATGCACAAACAGTAATATCTCCACATTGCAAGGTGCAATTCTGAAATTTTTTGCTTTTTCCTGCTAATCCTAGCATGATAAAGAAGATTCAAAGAGAGTGAGATGCCAGCTCCTTTCATTCAGTCAGTAGCTTCAAACATTTCTGGTATATGAAAAACATGTTTTTCAATGGCAAAAATCAATGAATATTGTAAATGCACACAGTAATATCTCCACATTGCAAGGTGCAATTCTGAAATTTTTTGCTTTTTCCTGCTAATTCTAGCATGATAAAGAAGATTCAAAGAGAGTGAGATGCCAGCTCCTTTCATTCAGTCAGTAGCTTCAAACATTTCTGGACGTTTTTCAATGGCAAAAATCAATGAATATTGTAAATGCACAAACAGTAATATCTCCACATTGCAATGTGCAATTCTGAAATTTTTTACTTTTTCCTGTTAATCCTAGCATGATAAAGAAGATTCAAAGAGAGTAAGATGCCAGCTCCTTTCATTCAGTCAGTAGCTTCAAACATTTCTGGTATATGAAAAACATGTTTTTCAATGGCAAAAATCAATGAATATTGTAAATGCACAAACAGTAATATCTCCACATTGCAAGGTGCAATTCTGAAATTTTTTGCTTTTTCCTGCTAATCCTAGCATGATAAAGAAGATTCAAAGAGAGTGAGATGCCAGCTCGTTTCATTCAGTCAGTAGCTTCAAACATTTCTGGTATATGAAAAACATGTTTTTCAATGGCAAAAATCAATGAATATTGTAAATGCACAAACAGTAATATCTCCACATTGCAAGGTGCAATTCTGAAATTTTTTGCTTTTTCCTGCTAATCCTAGCATGATAAAGAAGATTCAAAGAGAGTGAGATGCCAGCTCCTTTCATTCAGTCAGTAGCTTCAAACATTTCTGGACGTTTTTCAATGGCAAAAATCAATGAATATTGTAAATGCACAAACAGTAATATCTCCACATTGCAAGGTGCAATTCTGAAATTTTTTGCATTTTCCTGCTAATCCTAGCATGATAAAGAAGATTCAAAGAGAGTGAGATGCCAGCTCCTTTCATTCAGTCAGTAGCTTCAAACATTTCTGGACGTTTTTCAATGGCAAAAATCAATGAATATTGTAAATGCACAAACAGTAATATCTCCACATTGCAAGGTGCAATTCTGAAATTTTTTGCTTTTTCCTGTTAATCCTAGCATGATAAAGAAGATTCAAAGAGAGTAAGATGCCAGCTCCTTTCATTCAGTCAGTAGCTTCAAACATTTCTGGTATATGAATAACATGTTTTTCAATGGCAAAAGTCAATGAATATTGTAAATGCACAAACAGTAATTTCTCCGCATTGCAAGGTGCAATTCTGAAATTTTTTGCTTTTTCCTGCTCCTCTTAGCATGATAAAGAAGATTCAAAGAGAGTGAGATGCCAGCTCCTTTCATTCAGTCAGTAGCTTCAATCATTTCTGGACGTTTTTCAATGGCAAAAATCAATGAATATTGTAAATGCACAAACAGTAATTTCTCCGCATTGCAAGGTGCAATTCTGAAATTTTTTGCTTTTTCCTGCTCCTCTTAGCATGATAAAGAAGATTCAAAGAGAGTGAGATGCCAGCTCCTTTCATTCAGTCAGTAGCTTCAAACATTTCTGGTATATGAATAACATGTTTTTCAATGGCAAAAGTCAATGAATATTGTAAATGCACAAACAGTAATTTCTCCGCATTGCAAGGTGCAATTCTGAAATTTTTTGCTTTTTCCTGCTCCTCTTAGCATGATAAAGAAGATTCAAAGAGAGTGAGATGCCAGCTCCTTTCATTCAGTCAGTAGCTTCAATCATTTCTGGACGTTTTTCAATGGCAAAAATCAATGAATATTGTAAATGCACAAACAGTAATTTCTCCGCATTGCAAGGTGCAATTCTGAAATTTTTTGCTTTTTCCTGCTCCTCTTAGCATGATAAACAAGATTCAAAGAGAGTGAGATGCCTGCTCCTTTCATTCAGTCAGTAGCTTCAAACATTTCTGGTATATGAATAACATGATGTTTTTCAATGGCAAAAATCAATGAATATTGTAAATGCACAAACAGTAATTTCTCCGCATTGCAAGGTGCAATTCTGAAATTTTTTGCTTTTTCCTGCTAATCCTAGCATGATAAAGAAGATTCAAAGAGAGTGAGATGCCAGCTCCTTTCATTCAGTCAGTAGCTTCAAACATTTCTGGTATATGAAAAACATGTTTTTCAATGGCAAAAATCAATGAATATTGTAAATGCACAAACAGTAATATCTCCACATTGCAAGGTGCAATTCTGAATTTTTTTGCTTTTTCCTGCTAATCCTAGCATGATAAAGAAGATTCAAAGAGAGTGAGATGCCAGCTCCTTTCATTCAGTCAGTAGCTTCAAACATTTCTGGACGTTTTTCAATGGCAAAAATCAATGAATATTGTAAATGCACAAACAGTAATATCTCCACATTGCAAGGTGCAATTCTGAAATTTTTTGCTTTTTCCTGTTAATCCTAGCATGATAAAGAAGATTCAAAGAGAGTGAGATGCCAGCTCCTTTCATTCAAGTCAGTAGCTTCAAACATTTCTGGTATATGAAAAACATGTTTTTCAATGGCAAAAATCAATGAATATTGTAAATGCACAAACAGTAATATCTCCACATTGCAAGGTGCAATTCTGAAATTTTTTGCTTTTTCCTGCTAATCCTAGCATGATAAAGATTCAAAGAGAGTGAGATGCCAGCTCCTTTCATTCAGTCAATAGCTTCAAACATTTCTGGTATATCAAAAACATGTTTTTCAATGGCAAAAATCAATGAATATTGTAAATGCACAAACAGTAATATCTCCACATTGCAAGGTGCAATTCTGAAATTTTTTGCTTTTTCCTGCTAATCCTAGCATGATAAAGAAGATTCAAAGAGAGTGAGATGCCAGCTCCTTTCATTCAGTCAGTAGCTTCAAACATTTCTGGTATATGAAAAACATGTTTTTCAATGGCAAAAATCAATGAATATTGTAAATGCACACAGTAATATCTCCACATTGCAAGGTGCAATTCTGAATTTTTTTGCTTTTTCCTGCTAATCCTAGCATGATAAAGAAGATTCAAAGAGAGTGAGATGCCAGCTCCTTTCATTCAGTCAGTAGCTTCAAACATTTCTGGACGTTTTTCAATGGCAAAAATCAATGAATATTGTAAATGCACAAACAGTAATATCTCCACATTGCAAGGTGCAATTCTGAAATTTTTTACTTTTTCCTGTTAATCCTAGCATGATAAAGAAGATTCAAAGAGAGTAAGATGCCAGCTCCTTTCATTCAGTCAGTAGCTTCAAACATTTCTGGTATATGAAAAACATGTTTTTCAATGGCAAAAATCAATGAATATTGTAAATGCACAAACAGTAATATCTCCACATTGCAAGGTGCAATTCTGAAATTTTTTGCTTTTTCCTGCTAATCCTAGCATGATAAAGAAGATTCAAAGAGAGTGAGATGCCAGCTCGTTTCATTCAGTCAGTAGCTTCAAACATTTCTGGTATATGAAAAACATGTTTTTCAATGGCAAAAATCAATGAATATTGTAAATGCACAAACAGTAATATCTCCACATTGCAAGGTGCAATTCTGAAATTTTTTGCTTTTTCCTGCTAATCCTAGCATGATAAAGAAGATTCAAAGAGAGTGAGATGCCAGCTCCTTTCATTCAGTCAGTAGCTTCAAACATTTCTGGTATATGAAAAACATGTTTTTCAATGGCAAAAATCAATGAATATTGTAAATGCACAAACAGTAATATCTCCACATTGCAAGGTGCAATTCTGAAATTTTTTGCTTTTTCCTGCTAATCCTAGCATGATAAAGAAGATTCAAAGAGAGTGAGATGCCAGCTCCTTTCATTCAGTCAGTAGCTTCAAACATTTCTGGACGTTTTTCAATGGCAAAAATCAATGAATATTGTAAATGCACAAACAGTAATATCTCCACATTGCAAGGTGCAATTCTGAAATTTTTTGCATTTTCCTGCTAATCCTAGCATGATAAAGAAGATTCAAAGAGAGTGAGATGCCAGCTCCTTTCATTCAGTCAGTAGCTTCAAACATTTCTGGACGTTTTTCAATGGCAAAAATCAATGAATATTGTAAATGCACAAATAGTAATATCTCCACATTGCAAGGTGCAATTCTGAAATTTTTTGCTTTTTCCTGTTAATCCTAGCATGATAAAGAAGATTCAAAGAGAGTAAGATGCCAGCTCCTTTCATTCAGTCAGTAGCTTCAAACATTTCTGGTATATGAAAAACATGTTTTTCAATGGCAAAAATCAATGAATATTGTAAATGCACAAACTAATATCTCCACATTGCAAGGTGCAATTCTGAAATTTTTTGCTTTTTCCTGCTAATCCTAGCATGATAAAGAAGATTCAAAGAGAGTGAGATGCCAGCTCCTTTCATTGTCAGTAGCTTCAAACATTTCTGGTATATGAAAAACATGTTTTTCAATGGCAAAAATCAATGAATATTGTAAATGCACAAACAGTAATATCTCCACATTGCAAGGTGCAATTCTGAAATTTTTTGCTTTTTCCTGCTAATCCTAGCATGATAAAGAAGATTCAAAGAGAGTGAGATGCCAGCTCCTTTCATTCAGTCAGTAGCTTCAAACATTTCTGGTATATGAAAAACATGTTTTTCAATGGCACAAATCAATGAATATTGTAAATGCACAAACAGTAATATCTCCACATTGCAAGGTGCAATTCTGAAATTTTTTGCTTTTTCCTGCTAATCCTAGCATGATAAAGAAGATTCAAAGAGAGTGAGATGCCTGCTCCTTTCATTCAGTCAGTAGCTTCAAACATTTCTGGTATATGAATAACGATGTTTTTCAATGGCAAAAATCAATGAATATTGTAAATGCACAAACAGTAATATCTCCACATTGCAAGGTGCAATTCTGAAATTTTTTGCTTTTTCCTGTTAATCCTAGCATGATAAAGAAGATTCAAAGAGAGTGAGATGCCAGCTCCTTTCATTCAGTCAGTAGCTTCAAACATTTCTGGTATATGAAAAACATGTTTTTCAATGGCAAAAATCAATGAATATTGTAAATGCACAATCAGTAATATCTCCACATTGCAAGGTGCAATTCTGAAATTTTTTGCTTTTTCCTGCTAATCCTAGCATGATAAAGAAGATTCAAAGAGAGTGAAATGCCAGCTCCTTTCATTCAGTCAGTAGCTTCAAACATTTCTGGTATATGAATAACATGATGTTTTTCAATGGCAAAAATCAATGAATATTGTAAATGCACAAACAGTAATATCTCCACATTGCAAGGTGCAATTCTGAAATTTTTTGCTTTTTCCTGCTAATCCTAGCATGATAAAGAAGATTCAAAGAGAGTGAGATGCCAGCTCCTTTCATTCAGTCAGTAGCTTCAAACATTTCTGGTATATGAATAACGATGTTTTTCAATGGCAAAAATCAATGAATATTGTAAATGCACAAACAGTAATATCTCCACATTGCAAGGTGCAATTCTGAAATTTTTTGCTTTTTCCTGTTAATCCTAGCATGATAAAGAAGATTCAAAGAGAGTGAGATGCCAGCTCCTTTCATTCAGTCAGTAGCTTCAAACATTTCTGGTATATGAAAAACATGTTTTTCAATGGCAAAAATCAATGAATATTGTAAATGCACAATCAGTAATATCTCCACATTGCAAGGTGCAATTCTGAAATTTTTTGCTTTTTCCTGCTAATCCTAGCATGATAAAGAAGATTCAAAGAGAGTGAGATGCCAGCTCCTTTCATTCAGTCAGTAGCTTCAAACATTTCTGGTATATGAATAACATGATGTTTTTCAATGGCAAAAATCAATGAATATTGTAAATGCACAAACAGTAATATCTCCACATTGCAAGGTGCAATTCTGAAATTTTTTGCTTTTTCCTGCTAATCCTAGCATGATAAAGAAGATTCAAAGAGAGTGAGATGCCAGCTCCTTTCATTCAGTCAGTAGCTTCAAACATTTCTGGACGTTTTTCAATGGCAAAAATCAATGAATATTGTAAATGCACAAACAGTAATATCTCCACATTGCAAGGTGCAATTCGGAAATTTTTTGCTTTTTCCTGTTAATCCTAGCATGATAAAGAAGATTCAAAGAGAGTAAGATGCCAGCTCCTTTCATTCAGTCAGTAGCTTCAAACATTTCTGGTATATGAAAAACATGTTTTTCAATGGCAAAAATCAATGAATATTGTAAATGCATAAACTAATATCTCCACATTGCAAGGTGCAATTCTGAAATTTTTTGCTTTTTCCTGCTAATCCTAGCATGATAAAGAAGATTCAAAGAGACTGAGATGCCAGCTCCTTTCATTCAGTCAGTAGCTTCAAACATTTCTGGTATATGAAAAACATGTTTTTCAATGGCAAAAATCAATGAATATTGTAAATGCACAAACAGTAATATCTCCACATTGCAAGGTGCAATTCTGAAATTTTTTGCTTTTTCCTGCTAATCCTAGCATGATAAAGAAGATTCAAAGAGAGTGAGATGCCAGCTCCTTTCATTCAGTCAGTAGCTTCAAACATTTCTGGACGTTTTTCAATGGCAAAAATCAATGAATATTGTAAATGCACAAACAGTAATATCTCCACATTGCAAGGTGCAATTCTGAAATTTTTTGCTTTTTCCTGCTAATCCTAGCATGATAAAGAAGATTCAAAGAGAGTGAGATGCCAGCTCCTTTCATTCATTCAGTCAGTAGCTTCAAACATTTCTGGACGTTTTTCAATGGCAAAAATCAATGAATATTGTAAATGCACAAACAGTAATATCTCCACATTGCAAGGTGCAATTCTGAAATTTTTTGCTTTTTCCTGTTAATCCTAGCATGATAAAGAAGATTCAAAGAGAGTGAGATGCCAGCTCCTTTCATTCAAGTCAGTAGCTTCAAACATTTCTGGTATATGAAAAACATGTTTTTCAATGGCAAAAATCAATGAATATTGTAAATGCACAAACAGTAATATCTCCACATTGCAAGGTGCAATTCTGAAATTTTTTGCTTTTTCCTGCTAATCCTAGCATGATAAAGATTCAAAGAGAGTGAGATGCCAGCTCCTTTCATTCAGTCAATAGCTTCAAACATTTCTGGTATATGAAAAACGTTTTTCAATGGCAAAAATCAATGAATATTGTAAATGCACAAACAGTAATATCTCCACATTGCAAGGTGCAATTCTGAAATTTTTTGCTTTTTCCTGCTAATCCTAGCATGATAAAGAAGATTCAAAGAGAGTGAGATGCCAGCTCCTTTCATTCAGTCAGTAGCTTCAAACATTTCTGGTATATGAAAAACATGTTTTTCAATGGCAAAAATCAATGAATATTGTAAATGCACAAACAGTAATATCTCCACATTGCAAGGTGCAATTCTGAAATTTTTTGCTTTTTCCTGCTAATCCTAGCATGATAAAGAAGATTCAAAGAGAGTGAGATGCCAGCTCCTTTCATTCAGTCAGTAGCTTCAAACATTTCTGGACGTTTTTCAATGGCAAAAATCAATGAATATTGTAAATGCACAAACAGTAATATCTCCACATTGCAAGGTGCAATTCTGAAATTTTTTGCTTTTTCCTGCTAATCCTAGCATGATAAAGAAGATTCAAAGAGAGTGAGATGCCAGCTCCTTTCATTCAGTCAGTAGCTTCTAACATTTCTGGTATATGAATGACATGATGTTTTTCATTGGCAAAAATCAATGAATATTGTAAATGCACAAACAGTAATTTCTCCGCATTGCAAGGTGCAATTCTGAAATTTTTTGCTTTTTCCTGCTCCTCTTAGCATGATAAACAAGATTCAAAGAGAGTGAGATGCCAGCTCCTTTCATTCAGTCACTAGCTTCAATCATTTCTGGACGTTTTTCAATGGCAAAAATCAATGAATATTGTAAATGCACAAACAGTAATTTCTCCGCATTGCAAGGTGCAATTCTGAAATTTTTTGCTTTTTCCTGCTCCTCTTAGCATGATAAACAAGATTCAAAGAGAGTGAGATGCCAGCTCCTTTCATTCAGTCAGTAGCTTCAATCATTTCTGGTATATGAATAACATGATGTTTTTCAATGGCAAAAATCAATGAATATTGTAAATGCACAAACAGTAATTTCTCCGTATTGCAAGGTGCAATTCTGAAATTTTTTGCTTTTTCCTGCTCCTCTTAGCATGATAAAGAAGATTCAAAGAGAGTGAGATGCCAGCTCCTTTCATTCAGTCAGTAGCTTCAATCATTTCTGGTATATGAATAACATGATGTTTTTCAATGGCAAAAATCAATGAATATTGTAAATGCACAAACAGTAATTTCTCCGCATTGCAAGGTGCAATCTGAAATTTTTTGCTTTTTCCTGCTCCTCTTAGCATGATAAAGAAGATTCAAAGAGAGTGAGATGCCAGCTCCTTTCATTCAGTCAGTAGCTTCAAACATTTCTGGTATATGAATAACATGATGTTTTTCAATGGCAAAAATCAATGAATATTGTAAATGCACAAACAGTAATTTCTCCGCATTGCTAGGTGCAATTCTGAAATTTTTTGCTTTTTCCTGCTCCTCTTAGCATGATAAAGAAGATTCAAAGAGAGTGAGATGCCAGCTCCTTTCATTCAGTCAGTAGCTTCAATCATTTCTGGACGTTTTTCAATGGCAAAAATCAATGAATATTGTAAATGCACAAACAGTAATTTCTCCGCATTGCAAGGTGCAATTCTGAAATTTTTTGCTTTTTCCTGCTCCTCTTAGCATGATGAAGAAGATTCAAAGAGATTTAGATGCCAGCTCCTTTCATTCAGTCAGTAGCTTCAATCATTTCTGGACGTTTTTCAATGGCAAAAATCAATGAATATTGTAAATGCACAAACAGTAATTTCTCCGCATTGCAAGGTGCAATTCTGAAATTTTTTGCTTTTTCCTGCTCCTCTTAGCATGATAAAGAAGATTCAAAGAGAGTGAGATGCCAGCTCCTTTCATTCAGTCAGTAGCTTCAATCATTTCTGGACATTTTTCAATGGCAAAAATCAATGAATATTGTAAATGCACAAACAGTAATTTCTCCGCATTGCAAGGTGCAATTCTGAAATTTTTTGCTTTTTCCTGCTCCTCTTAGCATGATAAAAAAGATTCAAAGAGAGTGAGATGCCAGCTCCTTTCATTTAGTCAGTAGCTTCAAACATTTCTGGTATATGAATAACATGATGTTTTTCAATGGCAAAAATCAATGAATATTGTAAATGCACAAACAGTAATTTCTCCGCATTGCAAGGTGGAATTCTGAAATTTTTTGCTTTTTCCTGCTCCTCTTAGCATGATAAAGAAGATTCAAAGAGATTTAGATGCCAGCTCCTTTCATTCAGTCAGTAGCTTCAATCATTTCTGGATGTTTTTCAATGGCAAAAATCAATGAATATTGTAAATGCACAAACAGTAATTTCTCCGCATTGCAAGGTGCAATTCTGAAATTTTTTGCTTTTTCCTGCTCCTCTTAGCATGATAAAGAAGATTCAAAGAGAGTGAGATGCCAGCTCCTTTCATTCAGTCAGTAGCTTCAATCATTTCTGGACATTTTTCAATGGCAAAAATAAATGAATATTGTAAATGCACAAACAGTAATTTCTCCGCATTGCAAGGTGCAATTCTGAAATTTTTTGCTTTTTCCTGCTCCTCTTAGCATGATAAAAAAGATTCAAAGAGAGTGAGATGCCAGCTCCTTTCATTTAGTCAGTAGCTTCAAACATTTCTGGTATATGAATAACATGATGTTTTTCAATGGCAAAAATCAATGAATATTGTAAATGCACAAACAGTAATTTCTCCGCATTGCAAGGTGGAATTCTGAAATTTTTTGCTTTTTCCTGCTCCTCTTAGCATGATAAAGAAGATTCAAAGAGAGTGAGATGCCAGCTCCTTTCATTCAGTCAGTAGCTTCAATCATTTCTGGACGTTTTTCAATGGCAAAAATCAATGAATATTGTAAATGCACAAACAGTAATTTCTCCGCATTGCAAGATGCAATTCTGAAATTTTTTGCTTTTTCCTGCTCCTCTTAGCATGATAAAGAAGATTCAAAGAGAGTGAGATGCCAGCTCCTTTCATTCAGTCAGTAGCTTCAATCATTTCTGGACGTTTTTCAATGGCAAAAATCAATGAATATTGTAAATGCACAAACAGTAATTTCTCCGCATTGCAAGGTGCAATTCTGAAATTTTTTGCTTTTTCCTGCTCGTCTTAGCATGATAAAGAAGATTCAAAGAGAGTGAGATGCCAGCTCCTTTCATTCAGTCAGTAGCTTCAAACATTTCTGGTATATGAATAACATGATGTTTTTCAATGGCAAAAATCAATGAATATTGTAAATGCACAAACAGTAATTTCTCCGCATTGCAAGGTGCAATTCTGAAATTTTTTGCTTTTTCCTGCTCCTCTTAGCATGATAAAGAAGATTCAAAGAGAGTGAGATGCCAGCTCCTTTCATTCAGTCAGTAGCTTCAAACATTTCTGGTATATGAATAACATGATGTTTTTCAATGGCAAAAATCAATGAATATTGTAAATGCACAAACAGTAATTTCTCCACATTGCAAGGTGCAATTCTGAAATTTTTTGCTTTTTCCTGCTCCTCTTAGCATGATAAAGAAGATTCAAAGAGAGTGAGATGCCAGCTCCTTTCATTCAGTCAGTAGCTTCAATCATTTCTGGACGTTTTTCAATGGCAAAAATCAATGAATATTGTAAATGCACAAACAGTAATTTCTCCGCATTGCAAGGTGCAATTCTGAAATTTTTTGCTTTTTCCTGCTCCTCTTAGCATGATAAAGAAGATTCAAAGAGAGTGAGATGCCTGCTCCTTTCATTCAGTCAGTAGCTTCAAACATTTCTGGTATATGAATAACATGATGTTTTTCAATGGCAAAAATCAATGAATATTGTAAATGCACAAACAGTAATTTCTCCGCATTGCAAGGTGCAATTCTGAAATTTTTTGCTTTTTCCTGCTCCTCTTAGCATGATAAAGAAGATTCAAAGAGAGTGAGATGCCAGCTCCTTTCATTCAGTCAGTAGCTTCAAACATTTCTGGTATATGAATAACATGTTTTTCAATGGCAAAAGTCAATGAATATTGTAAATGCACAAACAGTAATTTCTCCGCATTGCAAGGTGCAATTCTGAAATTTTTTGCTTTTTCCTGCTCCTCTTAGCATGATAAAGAAGATTCAAAGAGAGTGAGATGCCAGCTCCTTTCATTCAGTCAGTAGCTTCAATCATTTCTGGACATTTTTCAATGGCAAAAATCAATGAATATTGTAAATGCACAAACAGTAATTTCTCCGCATTGCAAGGTGCAATTCTGAAATTTTTTGCTTTTTCCTGCTCCTCTTAGCATGATAAACAAGATTCAAAGAGAGTGAGGTGCCTGCTCCTTTCATTCAGTCAGTGGCTTCAAACATTTCTGGTATATGAATAACATGATGTTTTTCAATAGCAAAAATCAATGAATATTGTAAATGCACAAACAGTAATTTCTCCGCATTGCAAGGTGCAATTCTGAAATTTTTTGCTTTTTCCTGCTAATCCTAGCATGATAAAGAAGATTCAAAGAGAGTGAGATGCCAGCTCCTTTCATTCAGTCAGTAGCTTCAAACATTTCTGGTATATGAAAAACATGTTTTTCAATGGCAAAAATCAATGAATATTGTAAATGCACAAACAGTAATATCTCCACATTGCAAGGTGCAATTCTGAATTTTTTTGCTTTTTCCTGCTAATCCTAGCATGATAAAGAAGATTCAAAGAGAGTGAGATGCCAGCTCCTTTCATTCAGTCAGTAGCTTCAAGCATTTCTGGACGTTTTTCAATGGCAAAAATCAATGAATATTGTAAATGCACAAACAGTAATATCTCCACATTGCAAGGTGCAATTCTGAAATTTTTTGCTTTTTCCTGTTAATCCTAGCATGATAAAGAAGATTCAAAGAGAGTGAGATGCCAGCTCCTTTCATTCAAGTCAGTAGCTTCAAACATTTCTGGTATATGAAAAACATGTTTTTCAATGGCAAAAATCAATGAATATTGTAAATGCACAAACAGTAATATCTCCACATTGCAAGGTGCAATTCTGAAATTTTTTGCTTTTTCCTGCTAATCCTAGCATGATAAAGATTCAAAGAGAGTGAGATGCCAGCTCCTTTCATTCAGTCAATAGCTTCAAACATTTCTGGTATATGAAAAACATGTTTTTCAATGGCAAAAATCAATGAATATTGTAAATGCACAAACAGTAATATCTCCACATTGCAAGGTGCAATTCTGAAATTTTTTGCTTTTTCCTGCTAATCCTAGCATGATAAAGAAGATTCAAAGAGAGTGAGATGCCAGCTCCTTTCATTCAGTCAGTAGCTTCAAACATTTCTGGTATATGAAAAACATGTTTTTCAATGGCAAAAATCAATGAATATTGTAAATGCACACAGTAATATCTCCACATTGCAAGGTGCAATTCTGAAATTTTTTGCTTTTTCCTGCTAATCCTAGCATGATAAAGAAGATTCAAAGAGAGTGAGATGCCAGCTCCTTTCATTCAGTCAGTAGCTTCAAACATTTCTGGACGTTTTTCAATGGCAAAAATCAATGAATATTGTAAATGCACAAACAGTAATATCTCCACATTGCAAGGTGCAATTCTGAAATTTTTTACTTTTTCCTGTTAATCCTAGCATGATAAAGAAGATTCAAAGAGAGTAAGATGCCAGCTCCTTTCATTCAGTCAGTAGCTTCAAACATTTCTGGTATATGAAAAACATGTTTTTCAATGGCAAAAATCAATGAATATTGTAAATGCACAAACAGTAATATCTCCACATTGCAAGGTGCAATTCTGAAATTTTTTGCTTTTTCCTGCTAATCCTAGCATGATAAAGAAGATTCAAAGAGAGTGAGATGCCAGCTCGTTTCATTCAGTCAGTAGCTTCAAACATTTCTGGTATATGAAAAACATGTTTTTCAATGGCAAAAATCAATGAATATTGTAAATGCACAAACAGTAATATCTCCACATTGCAAGGTGCAATTCTGAAATTTTTTGCTTTTTCCTGCTAATCCTAGCATGATAAAGAAGATTCAAAGAGAGTGAGATGCCAGCTCCTTTCATTCAGTCAGTAGATTCAAACATTTCTGGTATATGAAAAACATGTTTTTCAATGGCAAAAATCAATGAATATTGTAAATGCACAAACAGTAATATCTCCACATTGCAAGGTGCAATTCTGAAATTTTTTGCTTTTTCCTGCTAATCCTAGCATGATAAAGAAGATTCAAAGAGAGTGAGATGCCAGCTCCTTTCATTCAGTCAGTAGCTTCAAACATTTCTGGACGTTTTTCAATGGCAAAAATCAATGAATATTGTAAATGCACAAACAGTAATATCTCCACATTGCAAGGTGCAATTCTGAAATTTTTTGCATTTTCCTGCTAATCCTAGCATGATAAAGAAGATTCAAAGAGAGTGAGATGCTAGCTCCTTTCATTCAGTCAGTAGCTTCAAACATTTCTGGACGTTTTTCAATGGCAAAAATCAATGAATATTGTAAATGCACAAACAGTAATATCTCCACATTGCAAGGTGCAATTCTGAAATTTTTTGCTTTTTCCTGTTAATCCTAGCATGATAAAGAAGATTCAAAGAGAGTAAGATGCCAGCTCCTTTCATTCAGTCAGTAGCTTCAAACATTTCTGGTATATGAATAACATGTTTTTCAATGGCAAAAGTCAATGAATATTGTAAATGCACAAACAGTAATTTCTCCGCATTGCAAGGTGCAATTCTGAAATTTTTTGCTTTTTCCTGCTCCTCTTAGCATGATAAAGAAGATTCAAAGAGAGTGAGATGCCAGCTCCTTTCATTCAGTCAGTAGCTTCAATCATTTCTGGACGTTTTTCAATGGCAAAAATCAATGAATATTGTAAATGCACAAACAGTAATTTCTCCGCATTGCAAGGTGCAATTCTGAAATTTTTTGCTTTTTCCTGCTCCTCTTAGCATGATAAAGAAGATTCAAAGAGAGTGAGATGCCAGCTCCTTTCATTCAGTCAGTAGCTTCAAACATTTCTGGTATATGAATAACATGTTTTTCAATGGCAAAAGTCAATGAATATTGTAAATGCACAAACAGTAATTTCTCTGCATTGCAAGGTGCAATTCTGAAATTTTTTGCTTTTTCCTGCTCCTCTTAGCATGATAAAGAAGATTCAAAGAGAGTGAGATGCCAGCTCCTTTCATTCAGTCAGTAGCTTCAATCATTTCTGTACGTTTTTCAATGGCAAAAATCAATGAATATTGTAAATGCACAAACAGTAATTTCTCCGCATTGCAAGGTGCAATTCTGAAATTTTTTGCTTTTTCCTGCTCCTCTTAGCATGATAAACAAGATTCAAAGAGAGTGAGATGCCTGCTCCTTTCATTCAGTCAGTAGCTTCAAACATTTCTGGTATATGAATAACATGATGTTTTTCAATGGCAAAAATCAATGAATATTGTAAATGCACAAACAGTAATTTCTCCGCATTGCAAGGTGCAATTCTGAAATTTTTTGCTTTTTCCTGCTAATCCTAGCATGATAAAGAAGATTCAAAGAGAGTGAGATGCCAGCTCCTTTCATTCAGTCAGTAGCTTCAAACATTTCTGGTATATGAAAAACATGTTTTTCAATGGCAAAAATCAATGAATATTGTAAATGCACAAACAGTAATATCTCCACATTGCAAGGTGCAATTCTGAATTTTTTTGCTTTTTCCTGCTAATCCTAGCATGATAAAGAAGATTCAAAGAGAGTGAGATGCCAGCTCCTTTCATTCAGTCAGTAGCTTCAAACATTTCTGGACGTTTTTCAATGGCAAAAATCAATGAATATTGTAAATGCACAAACAGTAATATCTCCACATTGCAAGATGCAATTCTGAAATTTTTTGCTTTTTCCTGTTAATCCTAGCATGATAAAGAAGATTCAAAGAGAGTGAGATGCCAGCTCCTTTCATTCAAGTCAGTAGCTTCAAACATTTCTGGTATATGAAAAACATGTTTTTCAATGGCAAAAATCAATGAATATTGTAAATGCACAAACAGTAATATCTCCACATTGCAAGGTGCAATTCTGAAATTTTTTGCTTTTTCCTGCTAATCCTAGCATGATAAAGATTCAAAGAGAGTGAGATGCCAGCTCCTTTCATTCAGTCAATAGCTTCAAACATTTCTGGTATATCAAAAACATGTTTTTCAATGGCAAAAATCAATGAATATTGTAAATGCACAAACAGTAATATCTCCACATTGCAAGGTGCAATTCTGAAATTTTTTGCTTTTTCCTGCTAATCCTAGCATGATAAAGAAGATTCAAAGAGAGTGAGATGCCAGCTCCTTTCATTCAGTCAGTAGCTTCAAACATTTCTGGTATATGAAAAACATGTTTTTCAATGGCAAAAATCAATGAATATTGTAAATGCACACAGTAATATCTCCACATTGCAAGGTGCAATTCTGAAATTTTTTGCTTTTTCCTGCTAATCCTAGCATGATAAAGAAGATTCAAAGAGAGTGAGATGCCAGCTCCTTTCATTCAGTCAGTAGCTTCAAACATTTCTGGACGTTTTTCAATGGCAAAAATCAATGAATATTGTAAATGCACAAACAGTAATATCTCCACATTGCAAGGTGCAATTCTGAAATTTTTTACTTTTTCCTGTTAATCCTAGCATGATAAAGAAGATTCAAAGAGAGTAAGATGCCAGCTCCTTTCATTCAGTCAGTAGCTTCAAACATTTCTGGTATATGAAAAACATGTTTTTCAATGGCAAAAATCAATGAATATTGTAAATGCACAAACAGTAATATCTCCACATTGCAAGGTGCAATTCTGAAATTTTTTGCTTTTTCCTGCTAATCCTAGCATGATAAAGAAGATTCAAAGAGAGTGAGATGCCAGCTCGTTTCATTCAGTCAGTAGCTTCAAACATTTCTGGTATATGAAAAACATGTTTTTCAATGGCAAAAATCAATGAATATTGTAAATGCACAAACAGTAATATCTCCACATTGCAAGGTGCAATTCTGAAATTTTTTGCTTTTTCCTGCTAATCCTAGCATGATAAAGAAGATTCAAAGAGAGTGAGATGCCAGCTCCTTTCATTCAGTCAGTAGCTTCAAACATTTCTGGTATATGAAAAACATGTTTTTCAATGGCAAAAATCAATGAATATTGTAAATGCACAAACAGTAATATCTCCACATTGCAAGGTGCAATTCTGAAATTTTTTGCTTTTTCCTGCTAATCCTAGCATGATAAAGAAGATTCAAAGAGAGTGAGATGCCAGCTCCTTTCATTCAGTCAGTAGCTTCAAACATTTCTGGACGTTTTTCAATGGCAAAAATCAATGAATATTGTAAATGCACAAACAGTAATATCTCCACATTGCAAGGTGCAATTCTGAAATTTTTTGCATTTTCCTGCTAATCCTAGCATGATAAAGAAGATTCAAAGAGAGTGAGATGCCAGCTCCTTTCATTCAGTCAGTAGCTTCAAACATTTCTGGACGTTTTTCAATGGCAAAAATCAATGAATATTGTAAATGCACAAACAGTAATATCTCCACATTGCAAGGTGCAATTCTGAAATTTTTTGCTTTTTCCTGTTAATCCTAGCATGATAAAGAAGATTCAAAGAGAGTAAGATGCCAGCTCCTTTCATTCAGTCAGTAGCTTCAAACATTTCTGGTATATGAAAAACATGTTTTTCAATGGCAAAAATCAATGAATATTGTAAATGCACAAACTAATATCTCCACATTGCAAGGTGCAATTCTGAAATTTTTTGCTTTTTCCTGCTAATCCTAGCATGATAAAGAAGATTCAAAGAGAGTGAGATGCCAGCTCCTTTCATTGTCAGTAGCTTCAAACATTTCTGGTATATGAAAAACATGTTTTTCAATGGCAAAAATCAATGAATATTGTAAATGCACAAACAGTAATATCTCGACATTGCAAGGTGCAATTCTGAAATTTTTTGCTTTTTCCTGCTAATCCTAGCATGATAAAGAAGATTCAAAGAGAGTGAGATGCCAGCTCCTTTCATTCAGTCAGTAGCTTCAAACATTTCTGGTATATGAAAAACATGTTTTTCAATGGCAAAAATCAATGAATATTGTAAATGCACAAACAGTAATATCTCCACATTGCAAGGTGCAATTCTGAAATTTTTTGCTTTTTCCTGCTAATCCTAGCATGATAAAGAAGATTCAAAGAGAGTGAGATGCCTGCTCCTTTCATTCAGTCAGTAGCTTCAAACATTTCTGGTATATGAATAACGATGTTTTTCAATGGCAAAAATCAATGAATATTGTAAATGCACAAACAGTAATATCTCCACATTGCAAGGTGCAATTCTGAAATTTTTTGCTTTTTCCTGTTAATCCTAGCATGATAAAGAAGATTCAAAGAGAGTGAGATGCCAGCTCCTTTCATTCAGTCAGTAGCTTCAAACATTTCTGGTATATGAAAAACATGTTTTTCAATGGCAAAAATCAATGAATATTGTAAATGCACAATCAGTAATATCTCCACATTGCAAGGTGCAATTCTGAAATTTTTTGCTTTTTCCTGCTAATCCTAGCATGATAAAGAAGATTCAAAGAGAGTGAAATGCCAGCTCCTTTCATTCAGTCAGTAGCTTCAAACATTTCTGGTATATGAATAACATGATGTTTTTCAATGGCAAAAATCAATGAATATTGTAAATGCACAAACAGTAATATCTCCACATTGCAAGGTGCAATTCTGAAATTTTTTGCTTTTTCCTGCTAATCCTAGCATGATAAAGAAGATTCAAAGAGAGTGAGATGCCAGCTCCTTTCATTCAGTCAGTAGCTTCAAACATTTCTGGTATATGAATAACGATGTTTTTCAATGGCAAAAATCAATGAATATTGTAAATGCACAAACAGTAATATCTCCACATTGCAAGGTGCAATTCTGAAATTTTTTGCTTTTTCCTGTTAATCCTAGCATGATAAAGAAGATTCAAAGAGAGTGAGATGCCAGCTCCTTTCATTCAGTCAGTAGCTTCAAACATTTCTGGTATATGAAAAACATGTTTTTCAATGGCAAAAATCAATGAATATTGTAAATGCACAATCAGTAATATCTCCACATTGCAAGGTGCAATTCTGAAATTTTTTGCTTTTTCCTGCTAATCCTAGCATGATAAAGAAGATTCAAAGAGAGTGAGATGCCAGCTCCTTTCATTCAGTCAGTAGCTTCAAACATTTCTGGTATATGAATAACATGATGTTTTTCAATGGCAAAAATCAATGAATATTGTAAATGCACAAACAGTAATATCTCCACATTGCAAGGTGCAATTCTGAAATTTTTTGCTTTTTCCTGCTAATCCTAGCATGATAAAGAAGATTCAAAGAGAGTGAGATGCCAGCTCCTTTCATTCAGTCAGTAGCTTCAAACATTTCTGGACGTTTTTCAATGGCAAAAATCAATGAATATTGTAAATGCACAAACAGTAATATCTCCACATTGCAAGGTGCAATTCGGAAATTTTTTGCTTTTTCCTGTTAATCCTAGCATGATAAAGAAGATTCAAAGAGAGTAAGATGCCAGCTCCTTTCATTCAGTCAGTAGCTTCAAACATTTCTGGTATATGAAAAACATGTTTTTCAATGGCAAAAATCAATGAATATTGTAAATGCATAAACTAATATCTCCACATTGCAAGGTGCAATTCTGAAATTTTTTGCTTTTTCCTGCTAATCCTAGCATGATAAAGAAGATTCAAAGAGAGTGAGATGCCAGCTCCTTTCATTCAGTCAGTAGCTTCAAACATTTCTGGTATATGAAAAACATGTTTTTCAATGGCAAAAATCAATGAATATTGTAAATGCACAAACAGTAATATCTCCACATTGCAAGGTGCAATTCTGAAATTTTTTGCTTTTTCCTGCTAATCCTAGCATGATAAAGAAGATTCAAAGAGAGTGAGATGCCAGCTCCTTTCATTCAGTCAGTAGCTTCAAACATTTCTGGACGTTTTTCAATGGCAAAAATCAATGAATATTGTAAATGCACAAACAGTAATATCTCCACATTGCAAGGTGCAATTCTGAAATTTTTTGCTTTTTCCTGCTAATCCTAGCATGATAAAGAAGATTCAAAGAGAGTGAGATGCCAGCTCCTTTCATTCATTCAGTCAGTAGCTTCAAACATTTCTGGACGTTTTTCAATGGCAAAAATCAATGAATATTGTAAATGCACAAACAGTAATATCTCCACATTGCAAGGTGCAATTCTGAAATTTTTTGCTTTTTCCTGTTAATCCTAGCATGATAAAGAAGATTCAAAGAGAGTGAGATGCCAGCTCCTTTCATTCAAGTCAGTAGCTTCAAACATTTCTGGTATATGAAAAACATGTTTTTCAATGGCAAAAATCAATGAATATTGTAAATGCACAAACAGTAATATCTCCACATTGCAAGGTGCAATTCTGAAATTTTTTGCTTTTTCCTGCTAATCCTAGCATGATAAAGATTCAAAGAGAGTGAGATGCCAGCTCCTTTCATTCAGTCAATAGCTTCAAACATTTCTGGTATATGAAAAACGTTTTTCAATGGCAAAAATCAATGAATATTGTAAATGCACAAACAGTAATATCTCCACATTGCAAGGTGCAATTCTGAAATTTTTTGCTTTTTCCTGCTAATCCTAGCATGATAAAGAAGATTCAAAGAGAGTGAGATGCCAGCTCCTTTCATTCAGTCAGTAGCTTCAAACATTTCTGGTATATGAAAAACATGTTTTTCAATGGCAAAAATCAATGAATATTGTAAATGCACAAACAGTAATATCTCCACATTGCAAGGTGCAATTCTGAAATTTTTTGCTTTTTCCTGCTAATCCTAGCATGATAAAGAAGATTCAAAGAGAGTGAGATGCCAGCTCCTTTCATTCAGTCAGTAGCTTCAAACATTTCTGGACGTTTTTCAATGGCAAAAATCAATGAATATTGTAAATGCACAAACAGTAATATCTCCACATTGCAAGGTGCAATTCTGAAATTTTTTGCTTTTTCCTGCTAATCCTAGCATGATAAAGAAGATTCAAAGAGAGTGAGATGCCAGCTCCTTTCATTCAGTCAGTAGCTTCTAACATTTCTGGTATATGAATGACATGATGTTTTTCATTGGCAAAAATCAATGAATATTGTAAATGCACAAACAGTAATTTCTCCGCATTGCAAGGTGCAATTCTGAAATTTTTTGCTTTTTCCTGCTCCTCTTAGCATGATAAACAAGATTCAAAGAGAGTGAGATGCCAGCTCCTTTCATTCAGTCACTAGCTTCAATCATTTCTGGACGTTTTTCAATGGCAAAAATCAATGAATATTGTAAATGCACAAACAGTAATTTCTCCGCATTGCAAGGTGCAATTCTGAAATTTTTTGCTTTTTCCTGCTCCTCTTAGCATGATAAACAAGATTCAAAGAGAGTGAGATGCCAGCTCCTTTCATTCAGTCAGTAGCTTCAATCATTTCTGGACGTTTTTCAATGGCAAAAATCAATGAATATTGTAAATGCACAAACAGTAATTTCTCCGCATTGCAAGGTGCAATTCTGAAATTTTTTGCTTTTTCCTGCTCCTCTTAGCATGATAAAGAAGATTCAAAGAGAGTGAGATGCCAGCTCCTTTCATTCAGTCAGTAGCTTCAATCATTTCTGGACGTTTTTCAATGGCAAAAATCATTGAATATTGTAAATGCACAAACAGTAATTTCTCCGCATTGCAAGGTGCAATTCTGAAATTTTTTGCTTTTTCCTGCTCCTCTTAGCATGATAAACAAGATTCAAAGAGAGTGAGATGCCAGCTCCTTTCATTCAGTCAGTAGCTTCAATCATTTCTGGACGTTTTTTAATGGCAAAAATCAATGAATATTGTAAATGCACAAACAGTAATTTCTCCGCATTGCAAGGTGCAATTCTGAAATTTTTTGCTTTTTCTTGCTCCTCTTAGCATGATAAACAAGATTCAAAGAGAGTGAGATGCCAGCTCCTTTCATTCAGTCAGTAGCTTCAATCATTTCTGGACGTTTTTCAATGGCAAAAATCAATGAATATTGTAAATGCACAAACAGTAATTTCTCCGCATTGCAAGGTGCAATTCTGAAATTTTTTGCTTTTTCCTGCTCCTCTTAGCATGATAAACAAGATTCAAAGAGAGTGAGATGCCAGCTCCTTTCATTCAGTCAGTAGCTTCAATCATTTCTGGACGTTTTTCAATGGCAAAAATCAATGAATATTGTAAATGCACAAACAGTAATTTCTCCGCATTGCAAGGTGCAATTCTGAAATTTTTTGCTTTTTCCTGCTCCTCTTAGCATGATAAAGAAGATTCAAAGAGAGTGAGATGCCAGCTCCTTTCATTCAGTCAGTAGCTTCAATCATTTCTGGACGTTTTTCAATGGCAAAAATCAATGAATATTGTAAATGCACAAACAGTAATGTCTCCGCATTGCAAGGTGCAATTCTGAAATTTTTTGCTTTTTCCTGCTCCTCTTAGCATGATAAACAAGATTCAAAGAGAGTGAGATGCCAGCTCCTTTCATTCAGTCAGTAGCTTCAATCATTTCTGGACGTTTTTCAATGGCAAAAATCAATGAATATTGTAAATGCACAAACAGTAATTTCTCCGCATTGCAAGGTGCAATTCTGAAATTTTTTGCTTTTTCCTGCTCCTCTTAGCATGATAAACAAGATTCAAAGAGAGTGAGATGCCAGCTCCTTTCATTCAGTCAGTAGCTTCAATCATTTCTGGACGTTTTTCAATGGCAAAAATCAATGAATATTGTAAATGCACAATCAGTAATTTCTCCGCATTGCAAGGTGCAATTCTGAAATTTTTTGCTTTTTCCTGCTCCTCTTAGCATGATAAAGAAGATTCAAAGAGAGTGAGATGCCAGCTCCTTTCATTCAGTCAGTAGCTTCAATCATTTCTGGACGTTTTTCAATGGCAAAAATCAATGAATATTGTAAATGCACAAACAGTAATTTCTCCGCATTGCAAGGTGCAATTCTGAAATTTTTTGCATTTTCCTGCTCCTCTTAGCATGATAAAGAAGATTCAAAGAGAGTGAGATGCCAGCTCCTTTCATTCAGTCAGTAGCTTCAAACATTTCTGGTATATGAATAACATGATGTTTTTCAATGGCAAAAATCAATGAATATTGTAAATGCACAAACAGTAATTTCTCCGCATTGCAAGGTGCAATTCTGAAATTTTTTCCTTTTTCCTGCTCCTCTTAGCATGATAAAGAAGATTCAAAGAGAGTGAGATGCCAGCTCCTTTCATTCAGTCAGTAGCTTCAATCATTTCTGGACGTTTTTCAATGGCAAAAATCAATGAATATTGTAAATGCACAAACAGTAATTTCTCCGCATTGCAAGGTGCAATTCTGAAATTTTTTGCTTTTTCCTGCTCCTCTTAGCATGATAAACAAGATTCAAAGAGAGTGAGATGCCAGCTCCTTTCATTCAGTCAGTAGCTTCAATCATTTCTGGACGTTTTTCAATGGCAAAAATCAATGAATATTGTAAATGCACAAACAGTAATTTCTCCGCATTGCAAGGTGCAATTCTGAAATTTTTTGCTTTTTCCTGCTCCTCTTAGCATGATAAAGAAGATTCAAAGAGAGTGAGATGCCAGCTCCTTTCATTCAGTCAGTAGCTTCAATCATTTCTGGACGTTTTTCAATGGCAAAAATCATTGAATATTGTAAATGCAAAAACAGTAATTTCTCCGCATTGCAAGGTGTAATTCTGAAATTTTTTGCTTTTTCCTGCTCCTCTTAGCATGATAAACAAGATTCAAAGAGAGTGAGATGCCAGCTCCTTTCATTCAGTCAGTAGCTTCAATCATTTCTGGACGTTTTTTAATGGCAAAAATCAATGAATATTGTAAATGCACAAACAGTAATTTCTCCGCATTGCAAGGTGCAATTCTGAAATTTTTTGCTTTTTCCTGCTCCTCTTAGCATGATAAAGAAGATTCAAAGAGAGTGAGATGCCAGCTCCTTTCATTCAGTCAGTAGCTTCAATCTTTTCTTGACGTTTTTCAATGGCAAAAATCAATGAATATTGTAAATGCACAAACAGTAATTTCTCCGCTTTGCAAGGTGCAATTCTGAAATTTTTTGCTTTTTCCTGCTCCTCTTAGCATGATAAACAAGATTCAAAGAGAGTGAGATGCCAGCTCCTTTCATTCAGTCAGTAGCTTCAATCATTTCTGGACGTTTTTCAATGGCAAAAATCAATGAATATTGTAAATGCACAAACAGTAATTTCTCCGCATTGCAAGGTGCAATTCTGAAATTTTTTGCTTTTTCCTGCTCCTCTTAGCATGATAAACAAGATTCAAAGAGAGTGAGATGCCAGCTCCTTTCATTCAGTCAGTAGCTTAAATCATTTCTGGACGTTTTTCAATGGCAAAAATCAATGAATATTGTAAATGCACAAACAGTAATTTCTCCGCATTGCAAGGTGCAATTCTGAAATTTTTTGCTTTTTCCTGCTCCTCTTAGCATGATAAAGAAGATTCAAAGAGAGTGAGATGCCAGCTCCTTTCATTCAGTTAGTAGCTTCAATCATTTCTGGACGTTTTTCAATGGCAAAAATCAATGAATATTGTAAATGCACAAACAGTAATTTCTCCGCATTGCAAGTTGCAATTCTGAAATTTTTTGCATTTTCCTGCTCCTCTTAGCATGATAAAGAATATTCAAAGAGAGTGAGATGCCAGCTCCTTTCATTCAGTCAGTAGCTTCAAACATTTCTGGTATATGAATAACATGATGTTTTTCAATGGCAAAAATCAATGAATATTGTAAATGCACAAACAGTAATTTCTCCGCATTGCAAGGTGCAATTCTGAAATTTTTTGTTTTTTCCTGCTACTCTTAGCATGATAAAGAAGATTCAAAGAGAGTGAGATGCCAGCTCCTTTCATTCAGTCAGTAGCTTCAATCATTTCTGGACGTTTTTCAATGGCAAAAATCATTGAATATTGTAAATGCACAAACAGTAATTTCTCCGCATTGCAAGGTGCAATTCTGAAATTTTTTGCTTTTTCCTGCTCCTCTTAGCATGATAAAGAAGATTCAAAGAGAGTGAGATGCCAGCTCCTTTCATTCAGTCAGTAGCTTCAATCATTTCTGGTATATGAATAACATGATGTTTTTCAATGGCAAAAATCAATGAATTTTGTAAATGCACAAACAGTAATTTCTCCGCATTGCAAGGTGCAATTCTGAAATTTTTTGCTTTTTCCTGCTCCTCTTAGCATGATAAACAAGATTCAAAGAGAGTGAGATGCCAGCTCCTTTCATTCAGTCAGTAGCTTCAATCATTTCTGGACGTTTTTCAATGGCAAAAATCAATGAATATTGTAAATGCACAAACAGTAATTTCTCCGCATTGCAAGGTGCAATTCTGAATTTTTTTGCTTTTTCCTGCTCCTCTTAGCATGATAAAGAAGATTCAAAGAGAGTGAGATGCCAGCTCCTTTCATTCAGTCAGTAGCTTCAATCATTTCTGGACGTTTTTCAATGGCAAAAATCAATGAATATTGTAAATGCACAAACAGTAATTTCTCCGCATTGCAAGATGCAATTCTGAAATTTTTTGCTTTTTCCTGCTCCTCTTAGCATGGTAAAGAAGATTCAAAGAGAGTGAGATGCCAGCTCCTTTCATTCAGTCAGTAGCTTCAATCATTTCTGGACGTTTTTCAATGGCAAAAATCAATGAATATTGTAAATGCACAAACAGTAATTTCTCCGCATTGCAAGGTGCAATTCTGAAATTTTTTGCTTTTTCCTGCTCCTCTTAGCATGATAAAGAAGATTCAAAGAGAGTGAGATGCCAGCTCCTTTCATTCAGTCAGTAGCTTCAAACATTTCTGGTATATGAATAACATGTTTTTCAATGGCAAAAATCAATGAATATTGTAAATGCACAAACACTAATTTCTCCGCATTGCAAGGTGCAATTCTGAAATTTTTTGCTTTTTCCTGCTCCTCTTAGCATGATAAAGAAGATTCAAAGAGAGTGAGATGCCAGCTCCTTTCATTCAGTCAGTAGCTTCAATCATTTCTGGACGTTTTTCAATGGCAAAAATCAATGAATATTGTAAATGCACAAACAGTAATTTCTCCGCATTGCAAGGTGCAATTCTGAAATTTTTTGCTTTTTCCTGCTCCTCTTAGCATGATAAAGAAGATTCAAAGAGAGTGAGATGCCAGCTCCTTTCATTCAGTCAGTAGCTTCAAACATTTCTGGTATATGAATAACATGATGTTTTTCAATGGCAAAAATCAATGAATATTGTAAATGCACAAACAGTAATTTCTCCGCATTGCAAAGTGCAATTCTGAAATTTTTTGCTTTTTCCTGCTCCTCTTAGCATGATAAAGAAGATTCAAAGAGAGTGAGATGCCAGCTCCTTTCATTCAGTCAGTAGCTTCAATCATTTCTGGACGTTTTTCAATGGCAAAAATCAATGAATATTGTAAATGCACAAACAGTAATTTCTCCGCATTGCAAGGTGCAATTCTGAAATTTTTTGCTTTTTCCTGCTCCTCTTAGCATGATAAAGAAGATTCAAAGAGAGTGAGATGCCTGCTCCTTTCATTCAGTCAGTAGCTTCAAACATTTCTGGTATATGAATAACATGATGTTTTTCAATGGCAAAAATCAATGAATATTGTAAATGCACAAACAGTAATTTCTCCGCATTGCAAGGTGCAATTCTGAAATTTTTTGCTTTTTCCTGCTCCTCTTAGCATGATAAAGAAGATTCAAAGAGAGTGAGATGCCAGCTCCTTTCATTCAGTCAGTAGCTTCAAACATTTCTGGTATATGAATAACATGTTTTTCAATGGCAAAAGTCAATGAATATTGTAAATGCACAAACAGTAATTTCTCCGCATTGCAAGGTGCAATTCTGAAATTTTTTGCTTTTTCCTGCTCCTCTTAGCATGATAAAGAAGATTCAAAGAGAGTGAGATGCCAGCTCCTTTCATTCAGTCAGTAGCTTCAATCATTTCTGGACGTTTTTCAATGGCAAAAATCAATGAATATTGTAAATGCACAAACAGTAATTTCTCCGCATTGCAAGGTGCAATTCTGAAATTTTTTGCTTTTTCCTGCTCCTCTTAGCATGATAAACAAGATTCAAAGAGAGTGAGATGCCAGCTCCTTTCATTCAGTCAGTAGCTTCAATCATTTCTGGACGTTTTTCAATGGCAAAAATCAATGAATATTGTAAATGCACAAACAGTAATTTCTCCGCATTGCAAGGTGCAATTCTGAAATTTTTTGCTTTTTCCTGCTCCTCTTAGCATGATAAAGAAGATTCAAAGAGAGTGAGATGCCAGCTCCTTTCATTCAGTCAGTAGCTTCAATAATTTCTGGACGTTTTTCATTGGCAAAAATCAATGAATATTGTAAATGCACAAATAGTAATTTCTCCGCATTGCAAGGTGCAATTCTGAAATTTTTTGCTTTTTCCTGCTCCTCTTAGCATGATAAAGAAGATTCAAAGAGAGTGAGATGCCAGCTCCTTTCATTCAGTCAGTAGCTTCAAACATTTCTGGTATATGAATAACATGATGTTTTTCAATGGCAAAAATCAATGAATATTGTAAATGCACAAACAGTAATTTCTCCGCATTGCAAGGTGCAATTCTGAAATTTTTTGCTTTTTCCTGCTCCTCTTAGCATGATATAGAAGATTCAAAGAGAGTGAGATGCCAGCTCCTTTCATTCAGTCAGTAACTTCAATCATTTCTGGACGTTTTTCAATGGCAAAAATCAATGAATATTGTAAATGCACAAACAGTAATTTCTCCGCATTGCAAGGTGCAATTCTGAAATTTTTTGCTTTTTCCTGCTCCTCTTAGCATGATAAAGAATATTCAAAGAGAGTGAGATGCCAGCTCCTTTCATTCAGTCAGTAGCTTCAATCATTTCTGGTATATGAATAACATGATGTTTTTCAATGGCAAAAATCAATGAATATTGTAAATGCACAAACAGTAATTTCTCCGCATTGCAAGGTGCAATTCTGAAATTTTTTGCTTTTTCCTGCTCCTCTTAGCATGATAAAGAAGATTCAAAGAGAGTGAGATGCCAGCTCCTTTCATTCAGTCCGTAGCTTCAATCATTTCTGGTATATGAATAACATGATGTTTTTCAATGGCAAAAATCAATGAATATTGTAAATGCACAAACAGTAATTTCTCCGCATTGCAAGATGCAATTCTGAATTTTTTTGCTTTTTCCTGCTCCTCTTAGCATGATAAAGAAGATTCAAAGAGAGTGAGATGCCAGCTCCTTTCATTCAGTCAGTAGCTTCAAACATTTCTGGTATATGAATAACATGATGTTTTTCAAAGGCAAAAATCAATGAATATTGTAAATGCACAAACAGTAATTTCTCCGCATTGCAAGGTGCAATTCTGAAATTTTTTGCTTTTTCCTGCTCCTCTTAGCATGATAAAGAAGATTCAAAGAGAGTGAGATGCCAGCTCCTTTCATTCAGTCAGTAGCTTCAATCATTTCTGGACGTTTTTCAATGGCAAAAATCAATGAATATTGTAAATGCACAAACAGTAATTTCTCCGCATTGCAAGGTGCAATTCTGAAATTTTTTGCTTTTTCCTGCTCCTCTTAGCATGATAAAGAAGATTCAAAGAGAGTGAGATGCCAGCTCCTTTCATTCAGTCAGTAGCTTCAATCATTTCTGGACGTTTTTCATTGGCAAAAATCAATGAATATTGTAAATGCACAAATAGTAATTTCTCCGCATTGCAAGGTGCAATTCTGAAATTTTTTGCTTTTTCCTGCTCCTCTTAGCATGATAAAGAAGATTCAAAGAGAGTGAGATGCCAGCTCCTTTCATTCAGTCAGTAGCTTCAAACATTTCTGGTATATGAATAACATGATGTTTTTCAATGGCAAAAATCAATGAATATTGTAAATGCACAAACAGTAATTTCTCCGCATTGCAAGGTGCAATTCTGAAATTTTTTGCTTTTTCCTGCTCCTCTTAGCATGATATAGAAGATTCAAAGAGAGTGAGATGCCAGCTCCTTTCATTCAGTCAGTAACTTCAATCATTTCTGGACGTTTTTCAATGGCAAAAATCAATGAATATTGTAAATGCACAAACAGTAATTTCTCCGCATTGCAAGGTGCAATTCTGAAATTTTTTGCTTTTTCCTGCTCCTCTTAGCATGATAAAGAATATTCAAAGAGAGTGAGATGCCAGCTCCTTTCATTCAGTCAGTAGCTTCAATCATTTCTGGTATATGAATAACATGATGTTTTTCAATGGCAAAAATCAATGAATATTGTAAATGCACAAACAGTAATTTCTCCGCATTGCAAGGTGCAATTCTGAAATTTTTTGCTTTTTCCTGCTCCTCTTAGCATGATAAAGAAGATTCAAAGAGAGTGAGATGCCAGCTCCTTTCATTCAGTCCGTAGCTTCAATCATTTCTGGTATATGAATAACATGATGTTTTTCAATGGCAAAAATCAATGAATATTGTAAATGCACAAACAGTAATTTCTCCGCATTGCAAGATGCAATTCTGAATTTTTTTGCTTTTTCCTGCTCCTCTTAGCATGATAAAGAAGATTCAAAGAGAGTGAGATGCCAGCTCCTTTCATTCAGTCAGTAGCTTCAAACATTTCTGGTATATGAATAACATGATGTTTTTCAATGGCAAAAATCAATGAATATTGTAAATGCACAAACAGTAATTTCTCCGCATTGCAAGGTGCAATTCTGAAATTTTTTGCTTTTTCCTGCTCCTCTTAGCATGATAAAGAAGATTCAAAGAGAGTGAGATGCCAGCTCCTTTCATTCAGTCAGTAGCTTCAATCATTTCTGGACGTTTTTCAATGGCAAAAATCAATGAATATTGTAAATGCACAAACAGTAATTTCTCCGCATTGCAAGGTGCAATTCTGAAATTTTTTGCTTTTTCCTGCTCCTCTTAGCATGATAAAGAAGATTCAAAGAGAGTGAGATGCCAGCTCCTTTCATTCAGTCAGTAGCTTCAATCATTTCTGGTATATGAATAACATGATGTTTTTCAATGGCAAAAATCAATGAATATTGTAAATGCACAAACAGTAATTTCTCCGCATTGCAAGGTGCAATTCTGAAATTTTTTGCTTTTTCCTGCTCCTCTTAGCATGATAAAGAAGATTCAAAGAGATTTAGATGCCAGCTCCTTTCATTCAGTCAGTAGCTTCAATCATTTCTGGACGTTTTTCAATGGCAAAAATCAATGAATATTGTAAATGCACAAACAGTAATTTCTCCGCATTGCAAGGTGCAATTCTGAAATTTTTTGCTTTTTCCTGCTCCTCTTAGCATGATAAAGAATATTCAGAGTGAGATGCCAGCTCCTTTCATTCAGTCAGTAGCTTCAAACATTTCTGGTATATGAATAACATGATGTTTTTCAATGGCAAAAATCAATGAATATTGTAAATGCACAAACAGTAATTTCTCCGCATTGCAAGGTGCAATTCTGAAATTTTTTGCTTTTTCCTGCTCCTCTTAGCATGATAAAGAAGATTCAAAGAGTGTGAGATGCCAGCTCCTTTCATTCAGTCAGTAGCTTCAAACATTTCTGGTATATGAATAACATGATGTTTTTCAATGGCAAAAATCAATGAATATTGTAAATGCACAAACAGTAATTTCTCCACATTGCAAGGTGCAATTCTGAAATTTTTTGCTTTTTCCTGCTCCTCTTAGCATGATAAAGAAGATTCAAAGAGAGTGAGATGCCAGCTCCTTTCATTCAGTCAGTAGCTTCAATCATTTCTGGACGTTTTTCAATGGCAAAAATCAATGAATATTGTAAATGCACATACAGTAATTTCTTCGCATTGCAAGGTGCAATTCTGAAATTTTTTGCTTTTTCCTGCTCCTCTTAGCATGATAAAGAAGATTCAAAGAGAGTGAGATGCCAGCTCCTTTCATTCAGTCAGTAGCTTCCATCATTTCTGGACGTTTTTCAATGGCAAAAATCAATGAATATTGTAAATGCACAAACAGTAATTTCTCCGCATTGCAAGGTGCAATTCTGAAATTTTTTGCTTTTTCCTGCTCCTCTTAGCATGATAAAGAAGATTCAAAGAGAGTGAGATGCCAGCTCCTTTCATTCAGTCAGTAGCTTCAATCATTTCTGGACGTTTTTCAATGGTAAAAATCAATGAATATTGTAAATGCACAAACAGTAATTTCTCCGCATTGCAAGGTGCAATTCTGAAATTTTTTGCTTTTTCCTGCTCCTCTTAGCATGATAAAGAAGATTCAAAGAGAGTGAGATGCCAGCTCCTTTCATTCAGTCAGTAGCTTCAATCATTTCTGGTATATGAATAACATGATGTTTTTCAATGGCAAAAATCAATGAATATTGTAAATGCACAAACAGTAATTTCTCCGCATTGCAAGGTGCAATTCTGAAATTTTTTGCTTTTTCCTGCTCCTCTTAGCATGATAAAGAAGATTCAAAGAGAGTGAGATGCCAGCTCCTTTCATTCAGTCAGTAGCTTCAATCATTTCTGGACGTTTTTCAATGGCAAAAATCAATGAATTGTGTAAATGCACAAACAGTAATTTCTCCGCATTGCAAGGTGCAATTCTGAAATTTTTTGCTTTTTCCTGCTCCTCTTAGCATGATAAACAAGATTCAAAGAGAGTGAGATGCCAGCTCCTTTCATTCAGTCAGTAGCTTCAATCATTTCTGGACGTTTTTCAATGGCAAAAATCAATGAATATTGTAAATGCACAAACAGTAATTTCTCCGCATTGCAAGGTGCAATTCTGAAATTTTTTGCTTTTTCCTGCTCCTCTTAGCATGACAAAGAAGATTCAAAGAGAGTGAGATGCCAGCTCCTTTCATTCAGTCAGTAGCTTCAATCATTTCTGGACGTTTTTCAATGGCAAAAATCAATGAATATTGTAAATGCACAAACAGTAATTTCTCCGCATAGCAAGGTGTAATTCTGAAATTTTTTGCTTTTTCCTGCTCCTCTTAGCATGATAAAGAAGATTCAAAGAGAGTGAGATGCCAGCTCCTTTCATTCAGTCAATAGGTTCAAACATTTCTGGTGTATGAATAACATGATGTTTTCCAATGGCAAAAATCAATGAATATTGTAAATGCACAAACAGTAATTTCTCCGCATTGCAAGGTGCAATTCTGAAATTTTTTGCTTTTTCCTGCTCCTCTTAGCATGATAAAGAAGATTCAAAGAGAGTGAGATGCCAGCTCCTTTCATTCAGTCAGTAGCTTCAATCATTTCTGGACGTTTTTCAATGGCAAAAATCAATGAATATTGTAAATGCACAAACAGTAATTTCTCCGCATTGCAAGGTGCAATTCTGAAATTTTTTGCTTTTTCCTGCTCCTCTTAGCATGATAAAGAAGATTCAAAGAGAGTGAGATGCCAGCTCCTTTCATTCAGTCAGTAGCTTCAAACATTTCTGGTATATGAATAACATGTTTTTCAATGGCAAAAATCAATGAATATTGTAAATGCACAAACACTAATTTCTCCGCATTGCAAGGTGCAATTCTGAAATTTTTTGCTTTTTCCTGCTCCTCTTAGCATGATAAAGAAGATTCAAAGAGAGTGAGATGCCAGCTCCTTTCATTCAGTCAGTAGCTTCAATCATTTCTGGACGTTTTTCAATGGCAAAAATCAATGAATATTGTAAATGCACAAACAGTAATTTCTCCGCATTGCAAGGTGCAATTCTGAAATTTTTTGCTTTTTCCTGCTCCTCTTAGCATGATAAAGAAGATTCAAAGAGAGTGAGATGCCTGCTCCTTTCATTCAGTCAGTAGCTTCAAACATTTCTGGTATATGAATAACATGATGTTTTTCAATGGCAAAAATCAATGAATATTGTAAATGCACAAACAGTAATTTCTCCGCATTGCAAGGTGCAATTCTGAAATTTTTTGCTTTTTCCTGCTCCTCTTAGCATGATAAAGAAGATTCAAAGAGAGTGAGATGCCAGCTCCTTTCATTCAGTCAGTAGCTTCAAACATTTCTGGTATATGAATAACATGTTTTTCAATGGCAAAAGTCAATGAATATTGTAAATGCACAAACAGTAATTTCTCCGCATTGCAAGGTGCAATTCTGAAATTTTTTGCTTTTTCCTGCTCCTCTTAGCATGATAAAGAAGATTCAAAGAGAGTGAGATGCCAGCTCCTTTCATTCAGTCAGTAGCTTCAATCATTTCTGGACGTTTTTCAATGGCAAAAATCAATGAATATTGTAAATGCACAAACAGTAATTTCTCCGCATTGCAAGGTGCAATTCTGAAATTTTTTGCTTTTTCCTGCTCCTCTTAGCATGATAAACAAGATTCAAAGAGAGTGAGATGCCAGCTCCTTTCATTCAGTCAGTAGCTTCAATCATTTCTGGACGTTTTTCAATGGCAAAAATCAATGAATATTGTAAATGCACAAACAGTAATTTCTCCGCATTGCAAGGTGCAATTCTGAAATTTTTTGCTTTTTCCTGCTCCTCTTAGCATGATAAAGAAGATTCAAAGAGAGTGAGATGCCAGCTCCTTTCATTCAGTCAGTAGCTTCAATAATTTCTGGACGTTTTTCATTGGCAAAAATCTCATGAATATTGTAAATGCACAAATAGTAATTTCTCCGCATTGCAAGGTGCAATTCTGAAATTTTTTGCTTTTTCCTGCTCCTCTTAGCATGATAAAGAAGATTCAAAGAGAGTGAGATGCCAGCTCCTTTCATTCAGTCAGTAGCTTCAAACATTTCTGGTATATGAATAACATGATGTTTTTCAATGGCAAAAATCAATGAATATTGTAAATGCACAAACAGTAATTTCTCCGCATTGCAAGGTGCAATTCTGAAATTTTTTGCTTTTTCCTGCTCCTCTTAGCATGATATAGAAGATTCAAAGAGAGTGAGATGCCAGCTCCTTTCATTCAGTCAGTAACTTCAATCATTTCTGGACGTTTTTCAATGGCAAAAATCAATGAATATTGTAAATGCACAAACAGTAATTTCTCCGCATTGCAAGGTGCAATTCTGAAATTTTTTGCTTTTTCCTGCTCCTCTTAGCATGATAAAGAATATTCAAAGAGAGTGAGATGCCAGCTCCTTTCATTCAGTCAGTAGCTTCAATCATTTCTGGTATATGAATAACATGATGTTTTTCAATGGCAAAAATCAATGAATATTGTAAATGCACAAACAGTAATTTCTCCGCATTGCAAGGTGCAATTCTGAAATTTTTTGCTTTTTCCTGCTCCTCTTAGCATGATAAAGAAGATTCAAAGAGAGTGAGATGCCAGCTCCTTTCATTCAGTCCGTAGCTTCAATCATTTCTGGTATATGAATAACATGATGTTTTTCAATGGCAAAAATCAATGAATATTGTAAATGCACAAACAGTAATTTCTCCGCATTGCAAGATGCAATTCTGAATTTTTTTGCTTTTTCCTGCTCCTCTTAGCATGATAAAGAAGATTCAAAGAGAGTGAGATGCCAGCTCCTTTCATTCAGTCAGTAGCTTCAAACATTTCTGGTATATGAATAACATGATGTTTTTCAATGGCAAAAATCAATGAATATTGTAAATGCACAAACAGTAATTTCTCCGCATTGCAAGGTGCAATTCTGAAATTTTTTGCTTTTTCCTGCTCCTCTTAGCATGATAAAGAAGATTCAAAGAGAGTGAGATGCCAGCTCCTTTCATTCAGTCAGTAGCTTCAATCATTTCTGGACGTTTTTCAATGGCAAAAATCAATGAATATTGTAAATGCACAAACAGTAATTTCTCCGCATTGCAAGGTGCAATTCTGAAATTTTTTGCTTTTTCCTGCTCCTCTTAGCATGATAAAGAAGATTCAAAGAGAGTGAGATGCCAGCTCCTTTCATTCAGTCAGTAGCTTCAATCATTTCTGGTATATGAATAACATGATGTTTTTCAATGGCAAAAATCAATGAATATTGTAAATGCACAAACAGTAATTTCTCCGCATTGCAAGGTGCAATTCTGAAATTTTTTGCTTTTTCCTGCTCCTCTTAGCATGATAAAGAAGATTCAAAGAGATTTAGATGCCAGCTCCTTTCATTCAGTCAGTAGCTTCAATCATTTCTGGACGTTTTTCAATGGCAAAAATCAATGAATATTGTAAATGCACAAACAGTAATTTCTCCGCATTGCAAGGTGCAATTCTGAAATTTTTTGCTTTTTCCTGCTCCTCTTAGCATGATAAAGAATATTCAGAGTGAGATGCCAGCTCCTTTCATTCAGTCAGTAGCTTCAAACATTTCTGGTATATGAATAACATGATGTTTTTCAATGGCAAAAATCAATGAATATTGTAAATGCACAAACAGTAATTTCTCCGCATTGCAAGGTGCAATTCTGAAATTTTTTGCTTTTTCCTGCTCCTCTTAGCATGATAAAGAAGATTCAAAGAGTGTGAGATGCCAGCTCCTTTCATTCAGTCAGTAGCTTCAAACATTTCTGGTATATGAATAACATGATGTTTTTCAATGGCAAAAATCAATGAATATTGTAAATGCACAAACAGTAATTTCTCCACATTGCAAGGTGCAATTCTGAAATTTTTTGCTTTTTCCTGCTCCTCTTAGCATGATAAAGAAGATTCAAAGAGAGTGAGATGCCAGCTCCTTTCATTCAGTCAGTAGCTTCAATCATTTCTGGACGTTTTTCAATGGCAAAAATCAATGAATATTGTAAATGCACATACAGTAATTTCTTCGCATTGCAAGGTGCAATTCTGAAATTTTTTGCTTTTTCCTGCTCCTCTTAGCATGATAAAGAAGATTCAAAGAGAGTGAGATGCCAGCTCCTTTCATTCAGTCAGTAGCTTCCATCATTTCTGGACGTTTTTCAATGGCAAAAATCAATGAATATTGTAAATGCACAAACAGTAATTTCTCCGCATTGCAAGGTGCAATTCTGAAATTTTTTGCTTTTTCCTGCTCCTCTTAGCATGATAAAGAAGATTCAAAGAGAGTGAGATGCCAGCTCCTTTCATTCAGTCAGTAGCTTCAATCATTTCTGGACGTTTTTCAATGGTAAAAATCAATGAATATTGTAAATGCACAAACAGTAATTTCTCCGCATTGCAAGGTGCAATTCTGAAATTTTTTGCTTTTTCCTGCTCCTCTTAGCATGATAAAGAAGATTCAAAGAGAGTGAGATGCCAGCTCCTTTCATTCAGTCAGTAGCTTCAATCATTTCTGGTATATGAATAACATGATGTTTTTCAATGGCAAAAATCAATGAATATTGTAAATGCACAAACAGTAATTTCTCCGCATTGCAAGGTGCAATTCTGAAATTTTTTGCTTTTTCCTGCTCCTCTTAGGATGATAAAGAAGATTCAAAGAGAGTGAGATGCCAGCTCCTTTCATTCAGTCAGTAGCTTCAATCATTTCTGGACGTTTTTCAATGGCAAAAATCAATGAATTGTGTAAATGCACAAACAGTAATTTCTCCGCATTGCAAGGTGCAATTCTGAAATTTTTTGCTTTTTCCTGCTCCTCTTAGCATGATAAACAAGATTCAAAGAGAGTGAGATGCCAGCTCCTTTCATTCAGTCAGTAGCTTCAATCATTTCTGGACGTTTTTCAATGGCAAAAATCAATGAATATTGTAAATGCACAAACAGTAATTTCTCCGCATTGCAAGGTGCAATTCTGAAATTTTTTGCTTTTTCCTGCTCCTCTTAGCATGATAAAGAAGATTCAAAGAGAGTGAGATGCCAGCTCCTTTCATTCAGTCAGTAGCTTCAATCATTTCTGGATGTTTTTCAATGGCAAAAATCAATGAATATTGTAAATGCACAAACAGTAATTTCTCCGCATTGCAAGGTGTAATTCTGAAATTTTTTGCTTTTTCCTGCTCCTCTTAGCATGATAAAGAAGATTCAAAGAGAGTGAGATGCCAGCTCCTTTCATTCAGTCAGTAGGTTCAAACATTTCTGGTGTATGAATAACATGATGTTTTCCAATGGCAAAAATCAATGAATATTGTAAATGCACAAACAGTAATTTCTCCGCATTGCAAGGTGCAATTCTGAAATTTTTTGCTTTTTCCTGCTCCTCTTAGCATGATAAAGAAGATTCAAAGAGAGTGAGATGCCAGCTCCTTTCATTCAGTCAGTAGCTTCAATCATTTCTGGACGTTTTTCAATGGCAAAAATCAATGAATATTGTAAATGCACAAACAGTAATTTCTCCGCATTGCAAGGTGCAATTCTGAAATTTTTTGCTTTTTCCTGCTCCTCTTAGCATGATAAAGAATATTCAAAGAGAGTGAGATGCCAGCTCCTTTCATTCAGTCAGTAGCTTCAATCATTTCTGGTATATGAATAACATGATGTTTTTCAATGGCAAAAATCAATGAATATTGTAAATGCACAAACAGTAATTTCTCCGCATTGCAAGGTGCAATTCTGAAATTTTTTGCTTTTTCCTGCTCCTCTTAGCATGATAAAGAAGATTCAAAGAGAGTGAGATGCCAGCTCCTTTCATTCAGTCAGTAGCTTCAATCATTTCTGGACGTTTTTCAATGGTAAAAATCAATGAATATTGTAAATGCACAAACAGTAATTTCTCCGCATTGCAAGGTGCAATTCTGAAATTTTTTGCTTTTTCCTGCTCCTCTTAGCATGATAAAGAAGATTCAAAGAGAGTGAGATGCCAGCTCCTTTCATTCAGTCAGTAGCTTCAATCATTTCTGGTATATGAATAACATGATGTTTTTCAATGGCAAAAATCAATGAATATTGTAAATGCACAAACAGTAATTTCTCCGCATTGCAAGGTGCAATTCTGAAATTTTTTGCTTTTTCCTGCTCCTCTTAGCATGATAAAGAAGATTCAAAGAGAGTGAGATGCCAGCTCCTTTCATTCAGTCAGTAGCTTCAATCATTTCTGGACGTTTTTCAATGGCAAAAATCAATGAATTGTGTAAATGCACAAACAGTAATTTCTCCGCATTGCAAGGTGCAATTCTGAAATTTTTTGCTTTTTCCTGCTCCTCTTAGCATGATAAACAAGATTCAAAGAGAGTGAGATGCCAGCTCCTTTCATTCAGTCAGTAGCTTCAATCATTTCTGGACGTTTTTCAATGGCAAAAATCAATGAATATTGTAAATGCACAAACAGTAATTTCTCCGCATTGCAAGGTGCAATTCTGAAATTTTTTGCTTTTTCCTGCTCCTCTTAGCATGATAAAGAAGATTCAAAGAGAGTGAGATGCCAGCTCCTTTCATTCAGTCAGTAGCTTCAATCATTTCTGGACGTTTTTCAATGGCAAAAATCAATGAATATTGTAAATGCACAAACAGTAATTTCTCCGCATTGCAAGGTGTAATTCTGAAATTTTTTGCTTTTTCCTGCTCCTCTTAGCATGATAAAGAAGATTCAAAGAGAGTGAGATGCCAGCTCCTTTCATTCAGTCAGTAGGTTCAAACATTTCTGGTGTATGAATAACATGATGTTTTCCAATGGCAAAAATCAATGAATATTGTAAATGCACAAACAGTAATTTCTCCGCATTGCAAGGTGCAATTCTGAAATTTTTTGCTTTTTCCTGCTCCTCTTAGCATGATAAAGAAGATTCAAAGAGAGTGAGATGCCAGCTCCTTTCATTCAGTCAGTAGCTTCAATCATTTCTGGACGTTTTTCAATGGCAAAAATCAATGAATATTGTAAATGCACAAACAGTAATTTCTCCGCATTGCAAGGTGCAATTCTGAAATTTTTTGCTTTTTCCTGCTCCTCTTAGCATGATAAAGAAGATTCAAAGA
Organism: Phyllobates terribilis; assembly: GCF_046119375.1. NCBI lineage: Eukaryota > Metazoa > Chordata > Amphibia > Anura > Dendrobatidae > Phyllobates > Phyllobates terribilis. Next base: position 1,618,524 of record NW_027362893.1, read on the forward strand.
GAGTGAGATGCCAGCTCCTTTCATTCAGTCAGTAGCTTCAATCATTTCTGGTATATGAATAACATGATGTTTTTCAATGGCAAAAATCAATGAATATTGTAAATGCACAAACAGTAATTTCTCCGCATTGCAAAGTGCAATTCTGAAATTTTTTGCTTTTTCCTGCTCCTCTTAGCATGATAAAGAAGATTCAAAGAGAGTGAGATGCCAGCTCCTTTCATTCAGTCAGTAGCTTCAATCATTTCTGGTATATGAATAACATGATGTTTTTCAATGGCAAAAATCAATGAATATTGTAAATGCACAAACAGTAATTTCTCCGCATTGCAAGGTGCAATTCTGAAATTTTTTGCTTTTTCCTGCTCCTCTTAGCATGATAAAGAAGATTCAAAGAGAGTGAGATGCCAGCTCCTTTCATTCAGTCAGTAGCTTCAATCATTTCTGGACGTTTTTCAATGGCAAAAATCAATGAATTGTGTAAATGCACAGTAATTTCTCCGCATTGCAAGGTGCAATTCTGAAATTTTTTGCTTTTTCCTGCTCCACTTAGCATGATAAACAAGATTCAAAGAGAGTGAGATGCCAGCTCCTTTCATTCAGTCAGTAGCTTCAATCATTTCTGGACGTTTTTCAATGGCAAAAATCAATGAATATTGTAAATGCACAAACAGTAATTTCTCCGCATTGCAAGGTGCAATTCTGAAATTTTTTGCTTTTTCCTGCTCCTCTTAGCATGATAAAGAAGATTCAAAGAGAGTGAGATGCCAGCTCCTTTCATTCAGTCAGTAGCTTCAATCATTTCTGGACGTTTTTCAATGGCAAAAATCAATGAATATTGTAAATGCACAAACAGTAATTTCTCCGCATTGCAAGGTGTAATTCTGAAATTTTTTGCTTTTTCCTGCTCCTCTTAGCATGATAAAGAAGATTCAAAGAGAGTGAGATGCCAGCTCCTTTCATTCAGTCAGTAGCTTCAAACATTTCTGGTGTATGAATAACATGATGTTTTTCAATGGCAAAAATCAATGAATATTGTAAATGCACAAACAGTAATTTCTCCGCATTGCAAGGTGCAATTCTGAAATTTTTTGCTTTTTCCTGCTCCTCTTAGCATGATAAAGAAGATTCAAAGAGAGTGAGATGCCAGCTCCTTTCATTCAGTCAGTAGCTTCAATCATTTCTGGACGTTTTTCAATGGCAAAAATCAATGAATATTGTAAATGCTCAAACAGTAATTTCTCCGCATTGCAAGGTGCAATTCTGAAATTTTTTGCTTTTTCCTGCTCCTCTTAGCATGATAAAGAATATTCAAAGAGAGTGAGATGCCAGCTCCTTTCATTCAGTCAGTAGCTTCAATCATTTCTGGTATATGAATAACATGATGTTTTTCAATGGCAAAAATCAATGAATATTGTAAATGCACAAACAGTAATTTCTCCGCATTGCAAGGAGCAATTCTGAAATTTTTTGCTTTTTCCTGCTCCTCTTAGCATGATAAAGAAGATTCAAAGAGAGTGAGATGCCAGCTCCTTTCATTCAGTCAGTAGCTTCAATCATTTCTGGACGTTTTTCAATGGCAAAAATCAATGAATTGTGTAAATGCACAAACAGTAATTTCTCCGCATTGCAAGGTGCAATTCTGAAATTTTTTGCTTTTTCCTGCTCCTCTTAGCATGATAAACAAGATTCAAAGAGAGTGAGATGCCAGCTCCTTTCATTCAGTCAGTAGCTTCAATCATTTCTGGACGTTTTTCAATGGCAAAAATCAATGAATATTGTAAATGCACAAACAGTAATTTCTCCGCATTGCAAGGTGCAATTCTGAAATTTTTTGCTTTTTCCTGCTCCTCTTAGCATGATAAAGAAGATTCAAAGAGAGTGAGATGCCAGCTCCTTTCATTCAGTCAGTAGCTTCAATCATTTCTGGACGTTTTTCAATGGCAAAAATCAATGAATATTGTAAATGCACAAACAGTAATTTCTCCGCATTGCAAGGTGTAATTCTGAAATTTTTTGCTTTTTCCTGCTCCTCTTAGCATGATAAAGAAGATTCAAAGAGAGTGAGATGCCAGCTCCTTTCATTCAGTCAGTAGCTTCAAACATTTCTGGTGTATGAATAACATGATGTTTTTCAATGGCAAAAATCAATGAATATTGTAAATGCACAAACAGTAATTTCTCCGCATTGCAAGGTGCAATTCTGAAATTTTTTGCTTTTTCCTGCTCCTCTTAGCATGATAAAGAAGATTCAAAGAGAGTGAGATGCCAGCTCCTTTCATTCAGTCAGTAGCTTCAATCATTTCTGGACGTTTTTCAATGGCAAAAATCAATGAATATTGTAAATGCACAAACAGTAATTTCTCCGCATTGCAAGGTGCAATTCTGAAATTTTTTGCTTTTTCCTGCTCCTCTTAGCATGATAAAGAATATTCAAAGAGAGTGAGATGCCAGCTCCTTTCATTCAGTCAGTAGCTTCAATCATTTCTGGTATATGAATAACATGATGTTTTTCAATGGCAAAAATCAATGAATATTGTAAATGCACAAACAGTAATTTCTCCGCATTGCAAGGTGCAATTCTGAAATTTTTTGCTTTTTCCTGCTCCTCTTAGCATGATAAAGAAGATTCAAAGAGAGTGAGATGCCAGCTCCTTTCATTCAGTCAGTAGCTTCAATCATTTCTGGTATATGAATAACATGATGTTTTTCAATGGCAAAAATCAATGAATATTGTAAATGCACAAACAGTAATTTCTCCGCATTGCAAGGTGCAATTCTGAAATTTTTTGCTTTTTCCTGCTCCTCTTAGCATGATAAAGAAGATTCAAAGAGAGTGAGATGCCAGCTCCTTTCATTCAGTCAGTAGCTTCAAACATTTCTGGTATATGAATAACATGATGTTTTTCAATGGCAAAAATCAATGAATATTGTAAATGCACAAACAGTAATTTCTCCGCATTGCAAGGTGCAATTCTGAAATTTTTTGCTTTTTCCTGCTCCTCTTAGCATGATAAAGAAGATTCAAAGAGAGTGAGATGCCAGCTCCTTTCATTCAGTCAGTAGCTTCAATCATTTCTGGACGTTTTTCAATGGCAAAAATCAATGAATATTGTAAATGCACAAACAGTAATTTCTCCGCATTGCAAGGTGCAATTCTGAAATTTTTTGCTTTTTCCTGCTCCTCTTAGCATGATAAAGAAGATTCAAAGAGATTTAGATGCCAGCTCCTTTCATTCAGTCAGTAGCTTCAATCATTTCTGGACGTTTTTCAATGGCAAAAATCAATGAATATTGTAAATGCACAAACAGTAATTTCTCCGCATTGCAAGGTGCAATTCTGATATTTTTTGCTTTTTCCTGCTTCTCTTAGCATGATAAAGAAGATTCAAAGAGAGTGAGATGCCAGCTCCTTTCATTCAGTCAGTAGCTTCAAACATTTCTGGTATATGAATAACATGATGTTTTTCAATGGCAAAAATCAATGAATATTGTAAATGCACAAAGAGTAATTTCTCCGCATTGCAAGGTGCAATTCTGAAATTTTTTGCTTTTTCCTGCTCCTCTTAGCATGATAAAGAAGATTCAAAGAGAGTGAGATGCCAGCTCCTTTCATTCAGTCAGTAGCTTCAATCATTTCTGGACGTTTTTCAATGGCAAAAATCAATGAATATTGTAAATGCACAAACAGTAATTTCTTCGCATTGCAAGGTGCAATTCTGAAATTTTTTGCTTTTTCCTGCTCCTCTTAGCATGACAAAGAAGATTCAAAGAGAGTGAGATGCCAGCTCCTTTCATTCAGTCAGTAGCTTCAATCATTTCTGGACGTTTTTCAATGGCAAAAATCAATGAATATTGTAAATGCACAAACAGTAATTTCTCCGCATTGCAAGGTGCAATTCTGAAATTTTTTGCTTTTTCCTGCTCCTCTTAGCATGATAAAGAAGATTCAAAGAGTGAGATGCCAGCTCCTTTCATTCAGTCAGTAGCTTCAATCATTTCTGGACGTTTTTCAATGGCAAAAATCAATGAATATTGTAAATGCACAAACAGTAATTTCTCCGCATTGCAAGGTGCAATTCTGAAATTTTTTGCTTTTTCCTGCTCCTCTTAGCATGATAAAGAAGATTCAAAGAGAGTGAGATGCCAGCTCCTTTCATTCAGTCAGTAGCTTCAATCATTTCTGGACGTTTTTCAATGGCAAAAATCAATGAATATTGTAAATGCACAAACAGTAATTTCTCCGCATTGCAAGGTGCAATTCTGAAATTTTTTGCTTTTTCCTGCTCCTCTTAGCATGATAAAAAATATTCAAAGAGAGTGAGATGCCAGCTCCTTTCATTCAGTCAGTAGCTTCAATCATTTCTGGTATATGAATAACATGATGTTTTTCAATGGCAAAAATCAATGAATATTGTAAATGCACAAACAGTAATTTCTCCGCATTGCAAGGTGCAATTCTGAAATTTTTTGCTTTTTCCTGCTCCTCTTAGCATGATAAAGAAGATTCAAAGAGAGTGAGATGCCAGCTCCTTTCATTCAGTCAGTAGCTTCAATCATTTCTGGTATATGAATAACATGATGTTTTTCAATGGCAAAAATCAATGAATATTGTAAATGCACAAACAGTAATTTCTCCGCATTGCAAGGTGCAATTCTGAATTTTTTTGCTTTTTCCTGCTCCTCTTAGCATGATAAAGAAGATTCAAAGAGAGTGAGATGCCAGCTCCTTTCATTCAGTCAGTAGCTTCAAACATTTCTGGTATATGAATAACATGATGTTTTTCAATGGCAAAAATCAATGAATATTGTAAATGCACAAACAGTAATTTCTCCGCATTGCAAGGTGCAATTCTGAAATTTTTTGCTTTTTCCTGCTCCTCTTAGCATGATAAAGAAGATTCAAAGAGAGTGAGATGCCAGCTCCTTTCATTCAGTCAGTAGCTTCAATCATTTCTGGACGTTTTTCAATGGCAAAAATCAATGAATATTGTAAATGCACAAACAGTAATTTCTCCACATTGCAAGGTGCAATTCTGAATTTTTTTGCTTTTTCCTGCTCCTCTTAGCATGATAAAGAAGATTCAAAGAGATTTAGATGCCAGCTCCTTTCATTCAGTCAGTAGCTTCAATCATTTCTGGACGTTTTTCAATGGCAAAAATCAATGAATATTGTAAATGCACAAACAGTAATTTCTCCGCATTGCAAGGTGCAATTCTGATATTTTTTGCTTTTTCCTGCTTCTCTTAGCATGATAAAGAAGATTCAAAGAGAGTGAGATGCCAGCTCCTTTCATTCAGTCAGTAGCTTCAAACATTTCTGGTATATGAATAACATGATGTTTTTCAATGGCAAAAATCAATGAATATTGTAAATGCACAAAGAGTAATTTCTCCGCATTGCAAGGTGCAATTCTGAAATTTTTTGCTTTTTCCTGCTCCTCTTAGCATGATAAAGAAGATTCAAAGAGAGTGAGATGCCAGCTCCTTTCATTCAGTCAGTAGCTTCAATCATTTCTGGACGTTTTTCAATGGCAAAAATCAATGAATATTGTAAATGCACAAACAGTAATTTCTTCGCATTGCAAGGTGCAATTCTGAAATTTTTTGCTTTTTCCTGCTCCTCTTAGCATGACAAAGAAGATTCAAAGAGAGTGAGATGCCAGCTCCTTTCATTCAGTCAGTAGCTTCAATCATTTCTGGACGTTTTTCAATGGCAAAAATCAATGAATATTGTAAATGCACAAACAGTAATTTCTCCGCATTGCAAGGTGCAATTCTGAAATTTTTTGCTTTTTCCTGCTCCTCTTAGCATGATAAAGTAGATTCAAAGAGTGAGATGCCAGCTCCTTTCATTCAGTCAGTAGCTTCAATCATTTCTGGACGTTTTTCAATGGCAAAAATCAATGAATATTGTAAATGCACAAACAGTAATTTCTCCGCATTGCAAGGTGCAATTCTGAAATTTTTTGCTTTTTCCTGCTCCTCTTAGCATGATAAAGAAGATTCAAAGAGAGTGAGATGCCAGCTCCTTTCATTCAGTCAGTAGCTTCAATCATTTCTGGACGTTTTTCAATGGCAAAAATCAATGAATATTGTAAATGCACAAACAGTAATTTCTCCGCATTGCAAGGTGCAATTCTGAAATTTTTTGCTTTTTCCTGCTCCTCTTAGCATGATAAAAAAGATTCAAAGAGAGTGAGATGCCAGCTCCTTTCATTCAGTTAGTAGCTCCAAACATTTCTGGTATATGAATAACATGATGTTTTTCAATGGCAAAAATCAATGAATATTGTAAATGCACAAACAGTAATTTCTCCGCATTGCAAGATGCAATTCTGAAATTTTTTGCTTTTTCCTGCTCCTCTTAGCATGATAAAGAAGATTCAAAGAGAGTGAGATGCCAGCTCCTTTCATTCAGTCAGTAGCTTCAATCATTTCTGGACGTTTTTCAATGGCAAAAATCAATGAATATTGTAAATGCACAAACAGTAATTTCTCCACATTGCAAGGTGCAATTCTGAAATTTTTTGCTTTTTCCTGCTCCTCTTAGCATGATAAAGAAGATTCAAAGAGAGTGAGATGCCAGCTCCTTTCATTCAGTCAGTAGCTTCAATCATTTCTGGACGTTTTTCAATGGCAAAAATCAATGAATATTGTAAATGCACAAACAGTAATTTCTCCGCATTGCAAGATGCAATTCTGAAATTTTTTGCTTTTTCCTGCTCCTCTTAGCATGATAAAGAAGATTCAAAGAGAGTGAGATGCCAGCTCCTTTCATTCAGTCAGTAGCTTCAATCATTTCTGGACGTTTTTCAATGGCAAAAATCAATGAATATTGTAAATGCACAAACAGTAATTTCTCCGCATTGCAAGGTGCAATTCAGAAATTTTTTGCTTTTTCCTGCTCCTCTTAGCATGATAAAGAAGATTCAAAGAGAGTGAGATGCCAGCTCCTTTCATTCAGTCAGTAGCTTCAAACATTTCTGGTATATGAATAACATGATGTTTTTCAATGGCAAAAATCAATGAATATTGTAAATGCACAAACAGTAATTTCTCCGCATTGCAAGGTGCAATTCTGAAATTTTTTGCTTTTTCCTGCTCCTCTTAGCATGATAAAGAAGATTCAAAGAGAGTGAGATGCCAGCTCCTTTCATTCAGTCAGTAGCTTCAATCATTTCTGGACGTTTTTCAATGGCAAAAATCAATGAATATTGTAAATGCACAAACAGTAATTTCTCCGCATTGCAAGGTGCAATTCTGAAATTTTTTGCTTTTTCCTGCTCCTCTTAGCATGATAAAGAAGATTCAAAGAGAGTGAGATGCCAGCTCCTTTCATTCAGTCAGTAGCTTCAATCATTTCTGGACGTTTTTCAATGGCAAAAATCAATGAATATTGTAAATGCACAAACAGTAATTTCTCCGCATTGCAAGGTGTAATTCTGAAATTTTTTGCTTTTTCCTGCTCCTCTTAGCATGATAAAGAAGATTCAAAGAGAGTGAGATGCCAGCTCCTTTCATTCGGTCAGTAGCTTCAAACATTTCTGGTGTATGAATAACATGATGTTTTTCAATGTCAAAAATCAATGAATATTGTAAATGCACAAACAGTAATTTCTCCGCATTGCAAGGTGCAATTCTGAAATTTTTTGCTTTTTCCTGCTCCTCTTAGCATGATAAAGAAGATTCAAAGAGAGTGAGATGCCAGCTCCTTTCATTCAGTCAGTAGCTTCAATCATTTCTGGACGTTTTTCAATGGCAAAAATCAATGAATATTGTAAATGCACAAACAGTAATTTCTCCGCATTGCAAGGTGCAATTCTGAAATTTTTTGCTTTTTCCTGCTCCTCTTAGTATGATAAAGAAGATTCAAAGAGAGTGAGATGCCAGCTCCTTTCATTCAGTCAGTAGCTTCAATCATTTCTGGTATATGAATAACATGATGTTTTTCAATGGCAAAAATCAATGAATATTGTAAATGCACAAACAGTAATTTCTCCGCATTGCAAGGTGCAATTCTGAAATTTTTTGCTTTTTCCTGCTCCTCTTAGCATGATAAAGAAGATTCAAAGAGAGTGAGATGCCAGCTCCTTTCATTCAGTCAGTAGCTTCAAACATTTCTGGTATATGAATAACATGATGTTTTTCAATGGCAAAAATCAATGAATATTGTAAATGCACAAACAGTAATTTCTCCGCATTGCAAGGTGCAATTCTGAAATTTTTTGCTTTTTCCTGCTCCTCTTAGCATGATAAAGAAGATTCAAAGAGAGTGAGATGCCAGCTCCTTTCATTCAGTCAGTAGCTTCAATCATTTCTGGACGTTTTTCAATGGCAAAAATCAATGAATATTGTAAATGCACAAACAGTAATTTCTCCGCATTGCAAGGTGCAATTCTGAAATTTTTTGCTTTTTCCTGCTCCTCTTAGCATGATAAAGAAGATTCAAAGAGAGTGAGATGCCAGCTCCTTTCATTCAGTCAGTAGCTTCAAACATTTCTGGTATATGAATAACATGATGTTTTTCAATGGCAAAAATCAATGAATATTGTAAATGCACAAAGAGTAATTTCTCCGCATTGCAAGGTGCAATTCTGATATTTTTTGCTTTTTCCTGCTTCTCTTAGCATGATAAAGAAGATTCAAAGAGAGTGAGATGCCAGATCCTTTCATTCAGTCAGTAGCTTCAAACATTTCTGGTATATGAATAACATGATGTTTTTCAATGGCAAAAATCAATGAATATTGTAAATGCACAAATAGTAATTTCTCCGCATTGCAAGGTGCAATTCTGATATTTTTTGCTTTTTCCTGCTTCTCTTAGCATGATAAAGAAGATTCAAAGAGAGTGAGATGCCAGCTCCTTTCATTCAGTCAGTAGCTTCAATCATTTCTGGACGTTTTTCAATGGCAAAAATCAATGAATATTGTAAATGCACAAACAGTAATTTCTTCGCATTGCAAGGTGCAATTCTGAAATTTTTTGCTTTTTCCTGCTCCTCTTAGCATGACAAAGAAGATTCAAAGAGAGTGAGATGCCAGCTCCTTTCATTCAGTCAGTAGCTTCAATCATTTCTGGACGTTTTTCAATGGCAAAAATCAATGAATATTGTAAATGCACAAACAGTAATTTCTCCGCATTGCAAGGTGCAATTCTGAAATTTTTTGCTTTTTCCTGCTCCTCTTAGCATGATAAAGAAGATTCAAAGAGTGAGATGCCAGCTCCTTTCATTCAGTCAGTAGCTTCAATCATTTCTGGACGTTTTTCAATGGCAAAAATCAATGAATATTGTAAATGCACAAACAGTAATTTCTCCGCATTGCAAGGTGCAATTCTGAAATTTTTTGCTTTTTCCTGCTCCTCTTAGCATGATAAAGAAGATTCAAAGAGAGTGAGATGCCAGCTCCTTTCATTCAGTCAGTAGCTTCAATCATTTCTGGACGTTTTTCAATGGCAAAAATCAATGAATATTGTAAATGCACAAACAGTAATTTCTCCGCATTGCAAGGTGCAATTCTGAAATTTTTTGCTTTTTCCTGCTCCTCTTAGCATGATAAAAAAGATTCAAAGAGAGTGAGATGCCAGCTCCTTTCATTCAGTTAGTAGCTTCAAACATTTCTGGTATATGAATAACATGATGTTTTTCAATGGCAAAAATCAATGAATATTGTAAATGCACAAACAGTAATTTCTCCGCATTGCAAGGTGCAATTCTGAAATTTTTTGCTTTTTCCTGCTCCTCTTAGCATGATAAAGAAGATTCAAAGAGAGTGAGATGCCAGCTCCTTTCATTCAGTCAGTAGCTTCAATCATTTCTGGTATATGAATAACATGATGTTTTTCAATGGCAAAAATCAATGAATATTGTAAATGCACAAACAGTAATTTCTCCGCATTGCAAGGTGCAATTCTGAATTTTTTTGCTTTTTCCTGCTCCTCTTAGCATGATAAAGAAGATTCAAAGAGAGTGAGATGCCAGCTCCTTTCATTCAGTCAGTAGCTTCAAACATTTCTGGTATATGAATAACATGATGTTTTTCAATGGCAAAAATCAATGAATATTGTAAATGCACAAACAGTAATTTCTCCGCATTGCAAGGTGCAATTCTGAAATTTTTTGCTTTTTCCTGCTCCTCTTAGCATGATAAAGAAGATTCAAAGAGAGTGAGATGCCAGCTCCTTTCATTCAGTCAGTAGCTTCAATCATTTCTGGACGTTTTTCAATGGCAAAAATCAATGAATATTGTAAATGCACAAACAGTAATTTCTCCACATTGCAAGGTGCAATTCTGAATTTTTTTGCTTTTTCCTGCTCCTCTTAGCATGATAAAGAAGATTCAAAGAGATTTAGATGCCAGCTCCTTTCATTCAGTCAGTAGCTTCAATCATTTCTGGACGTTTTTCAATGGCAAAAATCAATGAATATTGTAAATGCACAAACAGTAATTTCTCCGCATTGCAAGGTGCAATTCTGATATTTTTTGCTTTTTCCTGCTTCTCTTAGCATGATAAAGAAGATTCAAAGAGAGTGAGATGCCAGCTCCTTTCATTCAGTCAGTAGCTTCAAACATTTCTGGTATATGAATAACATGATGTTTTTCAATGGCAAAAATCAATGAATATTGTAAATGCACAAAGAGTAATTTCTCCGCATTGCAAGGTGCAATTCTGAAATTTTTTGCTTTTTCCTGCTCCTCTTAGCATGATAAAGAAGATTCAAAGAGAGTGAGATGCCAGCTCCTTTCATTCAGTCAGTAGCTTCAATCATTTCTGGACGTTTTTCAATGGCAAAAATCAATGAATATTGTAAATGCACAAACAGTAATTTCTTCGCATTGCAAGGTGCAATTCTGAAATTTTTTGCTTTTTCCTGCTCCTCTTAGCATGACAAAGAAGATTCAAAGAGAGTGAGATGCCAGCTCCTTTCATTCAGTCAGTAGCTTCAATCATTTCTGGACGTTTTTCAATGGCAAAAATCAATGAATATTGTAAATGCACAAACAGTAATTTCTCCGCATTGCAAGGTGCAATTCTGAAATTTTTTGCTTTTTCCTGCTCCTCTTAGCATGATAAAGTAGATTCAAAGAGTGAGATGCCAGCTCCTTTCATTCAGTCAGTAGCTTCAATCATTTCTGGACGTTTTTCAATGGCAAAAATCAATGAATATTGTAAATGCACAAACAGTAATTTCTCCGCATTGCAAGGTGCAATTCTGAAATTTTTTGCTTTTTCCTGCTCCTCTTAGCATGATAAAGAAGATTCAAAGAGAGTGAGATGCCAGCTCCTTTCATTCAGTCAGTAGCTTCAATCATTTCTGGACGTTTTTCAATGGCAAAAATCAATGAATATTGTAAATGCACAAACAGTAATTTCTCCGCATTGCAAGGTGCAATTCTGAAATTTTTTGCTTTTTCCTGCTCCTCTTAGCATGATAAAAAAGATTCAAAGAGAGTGAGATGCCAGCTCCTTTCATTCAGTTAGTAGCTCCAAACATTTCTGGTATATGAATAACATGATGTTTTTCAATGGCAAAAATCAATGAATATTGTAAATGCACAAACAGTAATTTCTCCGCATTGCAAGATGCAATTCTGAAATTTTTTGCTTTTTCCTGCTCCTCTTAGCATGATAAAGAAGATTCAAAGAGAGTGAGATGCCAGCTCCTTTCATTCAGTCAGTAGCTTCAATCATTTCTGGACGTTTTTCAATGGCAAAAATCAATGAATATTGTAAATGCACAAACAGTAATTTCTCCACATTGCAAGGTGCAATTCTGAAATTTTTTGCTTTTTCCTGCTCCTCTTAGCATGATAAAGAAGATTCAAAGAGAGTGAGATGCCAGCTCCTTTCATTCAGTCAGTAGCTTCAATCATTTCTGGACGTTTTTCAATGGCAAAAATCAATGAATATTGTAAATGCACAAACAGTAATTTCTCCGCATTGCAAGATGCAATTCTGAAATTTTTTGCTTTTTCCTGCTCCTCTTAGCATGATAAAGAAGATTCAAAGAGAGTGAGATGCCAGCTCCTTTCATTCAGTCAGTAGCTTCAATCATTTCTGGACGTTTTTCAATGGCAAAAATCAATGAATATTGTAAATGCACAAACAGTAATTTCTCCGCATTGCAAGGTGCAATTCAGAAATTTTTTGCTTTTTCCTGCTCCTCTTAGCATGATAAAGAAGATTCAAAGAGAGTGAGATGCCAGCTCCTTTCATTCAGTCAGTAGCTTCAAACATTTCTGGTATATGAATAACATGATGTTTTTCAATGGCAAAAATCAATGAATATTGTAAATGCACAAACAGTAATTTCTCCGCATTGCAAGGTGCAATTCTGAAATTTTTTGCTTTTTCCTGCTCCTCTTAGCATGATAAAGAAGATTCAAAGAGAGTGAGATGCCAGCTCCTTTCATTCAGTCAGTAGCTTCAATCATTTCTGGACGTTTTTCAATGGCAAAAATCAATGAATATTGTAAATGCACAAACAGTAATTTCTCCGCATTGCAAGGTGCAATTCTGAAATTTTTTGCTTTTTCCTGCTCCTCTTAGCATGATAAAGAAGATTCAAAGAGAGTGAGATGCCAGCTCCTTTCATTCAGTCAGTAGCTTCAATCATTTCTGGACGTTTTTCAATGGCAAAAATCAATGAATATTGTAAATGCACAAACAGTAATTTCTCCGCATTGCAAGGTGTAATTCTGAAATTTTTTGCTTTTTCCTGCTCCTCTTAGCATGATAAAGAAGATTCAAAGAGAGTGAGATGCCAGCTCCTTTCATTCAGTCAGTAGCTTCAAACATTTCTGGTGTATGAATAACATGATGTTTTTCAATGTCAAAAATCAATGAATATTGTAAATGCACAAACAGTAATTTCTCCGCATTGCAAGGTGCAATTCTGAAATTTTTTGCTTTTTCCTGCTCCTCTTAGCATGATAAAGAAGATTCAAAGAGAGTGAGATGCCAGCTCCTTTCATTCAGTCAGTAGCTTCAATCATTTCTGGACGTTTTTCAATGGCAAAAATCAATGAATATTGTAAATGCACAAACAGTAATTTCTCCGCATTGCAAGGTGCAATTCTGAAATTTTTTGCTTTTTCCTGCTCCTCTTAGTATGATAAAGAAGATTCAAAGAGAGTGAGATGCCAGCTCCTTTCATTCAGTCAGTAGCTTCAATCATTTCTGGTATATGAATAACATGATGTTTTTCAATGGCAAAAATCAATGAATATTGTAAATGCACAAACAGTAATTTCTCCGCATTGCAAGGTGCAATTCTGAAATTTTTTGCTTTTTCCTGCTCCTCTTAGCATGATAAAGAAGATTCAAAGAGAGTGAGATGCCAGCTCCTTTCATTCAGTCAGTAGCTTCAAACATTTCTGGTATATGAATAACATGATGTTTTTCAATGGCAAAAATCAATGAATATTGTAAATGCACAAACAGTAATTTCTCCGCATTGCAAGGTGCAATTCTGAAATTTTTTGCTTTTTCCTGCTCCTCTTAGCATGATAAAGAAGATTCAAAGAGAGTGAGATGCCAGCTCCTTTCATTCAGTCAGTAGCTTCAATCATTTCTGGACGTTTTTCAATGGCAAAAATCAATGAATATTGTAAATGCACAAACAGTAATTTCTCCGCATTGCAAGGTGCAATTCTGAAATTTTTTGCTTTTTCCTGCTCCTCTTAGCATGATAAAGAAGATTCAAAGAGAGTGAGATGCCAGCTCCTTTCATTCAGTCAGTAGCTTCAAACATTTCTGGTATATGAATAACATGATGTTTTTCAATGGCAAAAATCAATGAATATTGTAAATGCACAAAGAGTAATTTCTCCGCATTGCAAGGTGCAATTCTGATATTTTTTGCTTTTTCCTGCTTCTCTTAGCATGATAAAGAAGATTCAAAGAGAGTGAGATGCCAGATCCTTTCATTCAGTCAGTAGCTTCAAACATTTCTGGTATATGAATAACATGATGTTTTTCAATGGCAAAAATCAATGAATATTGTAAATGCACAAAGAGTAATTTCTCCGCATTGCAAGGTGCAATTCTGATATTTTTTGCTTTTTCCTGCTTCTCTTAGCATGATAAAGAAGATTCAAAGAGAGTGAGATGCCAGCTCCTTTCATTCAGTCAGTAGCTTCAATCATTTCTGGACGTTTTTCAATGGCAAAAATCAATGAATATTGTAAATGCACAAACAGTAATTTCTTCGCATTGCAAGGTGCAATTCTGAAATTTTTTGCTTTTTCCTGCTCCTCTTAGCATGACAAAGAAGATTCAAAGAGAGTGAGATGCCAGCTCCTTTCATTCAGTCAGTAGCTTCAATCATTTCTGGACGTTTTTCAATGGCAAAAATCAATGAATATTGTAAATGCACAAACAGTAATTTCTCCGCATTGCAAGGTGCAATTCTGAAATTTTTTGCTTTTTCCTGCTCCTCTTAGCATGATAAAGAAGATTCAAAGAGTGAGATGCCAGCTCCTTTCATTCAGTCAGTAGCTTCAATCATTTCTGGACGTTTTTCAATGGCAAAAATCAATGAATATTGTAAATGCACAAACAGTAATTTCTCCGCATTGCAAGGTGCAATTCTGAAATTTTTTGCTTTTTCCTGCTCCTCTTAGCATGATAAAGAAGATTCAAAGAGAGTGAGATGCCAGCTCCTTTCATTCAGTCAGTAGCTTCAATCATTTCTGGACGTTTTTCAATGGCAAAAATCAATGAATATTGTAAATGCACAAACAGTAATTTCTCCGCATTGCAAGGTGCAATTCTGAAATTTTTTGCTTTTTCCTGCTCCTCTTAGCATGATAAAAAAGATTCAAAGAGAGTGAGATGCCAGCTCCTTTCATTCAGTTAGTAGCTTCAAACATTTCTGGTATATGAATAACATGATGTTTTTCAATGGCAAAAATCAATGAATATTGTAAATGCACAAACAGTAATTTCTCCGCATTGCAAGGTGCAATTCTGAAATTTTTTGCTTTTTCCTGCTCCTCTTAGCATGATAAAGAAGATTCAAAGAGAGTGAGATGCCAGCTCCTTTCATTCAGTCAGTAGCTTCAATCATTTCTGGACGTTTTTCAATGGCAAAAATCAATGAATATTGTAAATGCACAAACAGTAATTTCTCCACATTGCAAGGTGCAATTCTGAAATTTTTTGCTTTTTCCTGCTCCTCTTAGCATGATAAAGAAGATTCAAAGAGATTTAGATGCCAGCTCCTTTCATTCAGTCAGTAGCTTCAATCATTTCTGGACGTTTTTCAATGGCAAAAATCAATGAATATTGTAAATGCACAAACAGTAATTTCTCCGCATTGCAAGGTGCAATTCTGATATTTTTTGCTTTTTCCTGCTTCTCTTAGCATGATAAAGAAGATTCAAAGAGAGTGAGATGCCAGCTCCTTTCATTCAGTCAGTAGCTTCAAACATTTCTGGTATATGAATAACATGATGTTTTTCAATGGCAAAAATCAATGAATATTGTAAATGCACAAAGAGTAATTTCTCCGCATTGCAAGGTGCAATTCTGAAATTTTTTGCTTTTTCCTGCTCCTCTTAGCATGATAAAGAAGATTCAAAGAGAGTGAGATGCCAGCTCCTTTCATTCAGTCAGTAGCTTCAATCATTTCTGGACGTTTTTCAATGGCAAAAATCAATGAATATTGTAAATGCACAAACAGTAATTTCTTCGCATTGCAAGGTGCAATTCTGAAATTTTTTGCTTTTTCCTGCTCCTCTTAGCATGACAAAGAAGATTCAAAGAGAGTGAGATGCCAGCTCCTTTCATTCAGTCAGTAGCTTCAATCATTTCTGGACGTTTTTCAATGGCAAAAATCAATGAATATTGTAAATGCACAAACAGTAATTTCTCCGCATTGCAAGGTGCAATTCTGAAATTTTTTGCTTTTTCCTGCTCCTCTTAGCATGATAAAGAAGATTCAAAGAGTGAGATGCCAGCTCCTTTCATTCAGTCAGTAGCTTCAATCATTTCTGGACGTTTTTCAATGGCAAAAATCAATGAATATTGTAAATGCACAAACAGTAATTTCTCCGCATTGCAAGGTGCAATTCTGAAATTTTTTGCTTTTTCCTGCTCCTCTTAGCATGATAAAGAAGATTCAAAGAGAGTGAGATGCCAGCTCCTTTCATTCAGTCAGTAGCTTCAATCATTTCTGGACGTTTTTCAATGGCAAAAATCAATGAATATTGTAAAGGCACAAACAGTAATTTCTCCGCATTGCAAGGTGCAATTCTGAAATTTTTTGCTTTTTCCTGCTCCTCTTAGCATGATAAAAAAGATTCAAAGAGAGTGAGATGCCAGCTCCTTTCATTCAGTTAGTAGCTCCAAACATTTCTGGTATATGAATAACATGATGTTTTTCAATGGCAAAAATCAATGAATATTGTAAATGCACAAACAGTAATTTCTCCGCATTGCAAGATGCAATTCTGAAATTTTTTGCTTTTTCCTGCTCCTCTTAGCATGATAAAGAAGATTCAAAGAGAGTGAGATGCCAGCTCCTTTCATTCAGTCAGTAGCTTCAATCATTTCTGGACGTTTTTCAATGGCAAAAATCAATGAATATTGTAAATGCACAAACAGTAATTTCTCCGCATTGCAAGATGCAATTCTGAAATTTTTTGCTTTTTCCTGCTCCTCTTAGCATGATAAAGAAGATTCAAAGAGAGTGAGATGCCAGCTCCTTTCATTCAGTCAGTAGCTTCAATCATTTCTGGACGTTTTTCAATGGCAAAAATCAATGAATATTGTAAATGCACAAACAGTAATTTCTCCGCATTGCAAGGTGCAATTCAGAAATTTTTTGCTTTTTCCTGCTCCTCTTAGCATGATAAAGAAGATTCAAAGAGAGTGAGATGCCAGCTCCTTTCATTCAGTCAGTAGCTTCAAACATTTCTGGTATATGAATAACATGATGTTTTTCAATGGCAAAAATCAATGAATATTGTAAATGCACAAACAGTAATTTCTCCGCATTGCAAGGTGCAATTCTGAAATTTTTTGCTTTTTCCTGCTCCTCTTAGCATGATAAAGAAGATTCAAAGAGAGTGAGATGCCAGCTCCTTTCATTCAGTCAGTAGCTTCAATCATTTCTGGACGTTTTTCAATGGCAAAAATCAATGAATATTGTAAATGCACAAACAGTAATTTCTCCGCATTGCAAGGTGCAATTCTGAAATTTTTTGCTTTTTCCTGCTCCTCTTAGCATGATAAAGAAGATTCAAAGAGAGTGAGATGCCAGCTCCTTTCATTCAGTCAGTAGCTTCAATCATTTCTGGACGTTTTTCAATGGCAAAAATCAATGAATATTGTAAATGCACAAACAGTAATTTCTCCGCATTGCAAGGTGTAATTCTGAAATTTTTTGCTTTTTCCTGCTCCTCTTAGCATGATAAAGAAGATTCAAAGAGAGTGAGATGCCAGCTCCTTTCATTCAGTCAGTAGCTTCAAACATTTCTGGTGTATGAATAACATGATGTTTTTCAATGGCAAAAATCAATGAATATTGTAAATGCACAAACAGTAATTTCTCCCCATTGCAAGGTGCAATTCTGAAATTTTTTGCTTTTTCCTGCTCCTCTTAGCATGATAAAGAAGATTCAAAGAGAGTGAGATGCCAGCTCCTTTCATTCAGTCAGTAGCTTCAATCATTTCTGGACGTTTTTCAATGGCAAAAATCAATGAATATTGTAAATGCACAAACAGTAATTTCTCCGCATTGCAAGGTGCAATTCTGAAATTTTTTGCTTTTTCCTGCTCCTCTTAGCATGATAAAGAATATTCAAAGAGAGTGAGATGCCAGCTCCTTTCATTCAGTCAGTAGCTTCAATCATTTCTGGTATATGAATAACATGATGTTTTTCAATGGCAAAAATCAATGAATATTGTAAATGCACAAACAGTAATTTCTCCGCATTGCAAGGTGCAATTCTGAAATTTTTTGCTTTTTCCTGCTCCTCTTAGTATGATAAAGAAGATTCAAAGAGAGTGAGATGCCAGCTCCTTTCATTCAGTCAGTAGCTTCAATCATTTCTGGTATATGAATAACATGATGTTTTTCAATGGCAAAAATCAATGAATATTGTAAATGCACAAACAGTAATTTCTCCGCATTGCAAGGTGCAATTCTGAAATTTTTTGCTTTTTCCTGCTCCTCTTAGCATGATAAAGAAGATTCAAAGAGAGTGAGATGCCAGCTCCTTTCATTCAGTCAGTAGCTTCAAACATTTCTGGTATATGACTAACATGATGTTTTTCAATGGCAAAAATCAATGAATATTGTAAATGCACAAACAGTAATTTCTCCGCATTGCAAGGTGCAATTCTGAAATTTTTTGCTTTTTCCTGCTTCTCTTAGCCTGATAAAGAAGATTCAAAGAGAGTGAGATGCCAGCTCCTTTCATTCAGTCAGTAGCTTCAATCATTTCTGGACGTTTTTCAATGGCAAAAATCAATGAATATTGTAAATGCACAAACAGTAATTTCTCCGCATTGCAAGGTGCAATTCTGAAATTTTTTGCTTTTTCCTGCTCCTCTTAGCATGATAAAGAAGATTCAAAGAGAGTGAGATGCCAGCTCCTTTCATTCAGTCAGTAGCTTCAAACATTTCTGGTATATGAATAACATGATGTTTTTCAATGGCAAAAATCAATGAATATTGTAAATGCACAAAGAGTAATTTCTCCGCATTGCAAGGTGCAATTCTGATATTTTTTGCTTTTTCCTGCTTCTCTTAGCATGATAAAGAAGATTCAAAGAGAGTGAGATGCCAGCTCCTTTCATTCAGTCAGTAGCTTCAAACATTTCTGGTATATGAATAACATGATGTTTTTCAATGGCAAAAATCAATGAATATTGTAAATGCACAAAGAGTAATTTCTCCGCATTGCAAGGTGCAATTCTGATATTTTTTGCTTTTTCCTGCTTCTCTTAGCATGATAAAGAAGATTCAAAGAGAGTGAGATGCCAGCTCCTTTCATTCAGTCAGTAGCTTCAATCATTTCTGGACGTTTTTCAATGGCAAAAATCAATGAATATTGTAAATGCACAAACAGTAATTTCTTCGCATTGCAAGGTGCAATTCTGAAATTTTTTGCTTTTTCCTGCTCCTCTTAGCATGACAAAGAAGATTCAAAGAGAGTGAGATGCCAGCTCCTTTCATTCAGTCAGTAGCTTCAATCATTTCTGGACGTTTTTCAATGGCAAAAATCAATGAATATTGTAAATGCACAAACAGTAATTTCTCCGCATTGCAAGGTGCAATTCTGAAATTTTTTGCTTTTTCCTGCTCCTCTTAGCATGATAAAGAAGATTCAAAGAGTGAGATGCCAGCTCCTTTCATTCAGTCAGTAGCTTCAATCATTTCTGGACGTTTTTCAATGGCAAAAATCAATGAATATTGTAAATGCACAAACAGTAATTTCTCCGCATTGCAAGGTGCAATTCTGAAATTTTTTGCTTTTTCCTGCTCCTCTTAGCATGATAAAGAAGATTCAAAGAGAGTGAGATGCCAGCTCCTTTCATTCAGTCAGTAGCTTCAATCATTTCTGGACGTTTTTCAATGGCAAAAATCAATGAATATTGTAAATGCACAAACAGTAATTTCTCCGCATTGCAAGGTGCAATTCTGAAATTTTTTGCTTTTTCCTGCTCCTCTTAGCATGATAAAAAAGATTCAAAGAGAGTGAGATGCCAGCTCCTTTCATTCAGTTAGTAGCTTCAAACATTTCTGGTATATGAATAACATGATGTTTTTCAATGGCAAAAATCAATGAATATTGTAAATGCACAAACAGTAATTTCTCCGCATTGCAAGGTGCAATTCTGAAATTTTTTGCTTTTTCCTGCTCCTCTTAGCATGATAAAGAAGATTCAAAGAGAGTGAGATGCCAGCTCCTTTCATTCAGTCAGTAGCTTCAATCATTTCTGGACGTTTTTCAATGGCAAAAATCATTGAATATTGTAAATGCACAAACAGTAATTTCTCCGCATTGCAAGGTGCAATTCTGAAATTTTTTGCTTTTTCCTGCTCCTCTTAGCATGATAAAGAAGATTCAAAGAGAGTGAGATGCCAGCTCCTTTCATTCAGTCAGTAGCTTCAATCATTTCTGGACGTTTTTCAATGGCAAAAATCAATGAATATTGTAAATGCACAAACAGTAATTTCTCCGCATTGCAAGATGCAATTCTGAAATTTTTTGCTTTTTCCTGCTCCTCTTAGCATGATAAAGAAGATTCAAAGAGAGTGAGATGCCAGCTCCTTTCATTCAGTCAGTAGCTTCAATCATTTCTGGACGTTTTTCAATGGCAAAAATCAATGAATATTGTAAATGCACAAACAGTAATTTCTCCGCATTGCAAGGTGCAATTCAGAAATTTTTTGCTTTTTCCTGCTCCTCTTAGCATGATAAAGAAGATTCAAAGAGAGTGAGATGCCAGCTCCTTTCATTCAGTCAGTAGCTTCAAACATTTCTGGTATATGAATAACATGATGTTTTTCAATGGCAAAAATCAATGAATATTGTAAATGCACAAACAGTAATTTCTCCGCATTGCAAGGTGCAATTCTGAAATTTTTTGCTTTTTCCTGCTCCTCTTAGCATGATAAAGAAGATTCAAAGAGAGTGAGATGCCAGCGCCTTTCATTCAGTCAGTAGCTTCAAACATTTCTGGTATATGAATAACATGTTTTTCAATGGCAAAAGTCAATGAATATTGTAAATGCACAAACAGTAATTTCTCCGCATTGCAAGGTGCAATTCTGAAATTTTTTGCTTTTTCCTGCTCCTCTTAGCATGATAAAGAAGATTCAAAGAGAGTGAGATGCCAGCTCCTTTCATTCAGTCAGTAGCTTTAATCATTTCTGGACGTTTTTCAATGGCAAAAATCAATGAATATTGTAAATGCACAAACAGTAATTTCTCCGCATTGCAAGGTGCAATTCTGAAATTTTTTTCTTTTTCCTGCTCCTCTTAGCATGATAAAGAAGATTCAAAGAGAGTGAGATGCCTGCTCCTTTCATTCAGTCAGTAGCTTCAAACATTTCTGGTATATGAATAACATGATGTTTTTCAATGGCAAAAATCAATGAATATTGTAAATGCACAAACAGTAATTTCTCCGCATTGCAAGGTGCAATTCTGAAATTTTTTGCTTTTTCCTGCTCCTCTTAGCATGATAAAGAAGATTCAAAGAGAGTGAGATGCCAGCTCCTTTCATTCAGTCAGTAGCTTCAATCATTTCTGGACATTTTTCAATGGCAAAAATCAATGAATATTGTAAATGCACAAACAGTAATTTCTCCGCATTGCAAGGTGCAATTCTGAAATTTTTTGCTTTTTCCTGCTCCTCTTAGCATGATAAAGAAGATTCAAAGAGAGTGAGATGCCAGCTCCTTTCATTCAGTCAGTAGCTTCAAACATTTCTGGTATATGAATAACATGATGTTTTTCAATGGCAAAAATCAATGAATATTGTAAATGCACAAACAGTAATTTCTCCGCATTGCAAGGTGCAATTCTGAAATTTTTTGCTTTTTCCTGCTCCACTTAGCATGATAAAGAAGATTCAAAGAGAGTGAGATGCCAGCTCCTGTAATTCAGTCAGTAGGTTCAATCATTTCTGGACATTTTTCAATGGCAAAAATCAATGAATATTGTAAATGCACAAACAGTAATTTCTACGCATTGCAAGGTGCAATTCTGAAATTTTTTGCTTTTTCCTGCTCCTCTTAGCATGATAAAGAAGATTCAAAGAGAGTGAGATGCCAGCTCCTTTCATTCAGTCAGTAGCTTCAATCATTTCTGGACG
Source organism: Phyllobates terribilis (assembly GCF_046119375.1). Taxonomy (NCBI): domain Eukaryota; kingdom Metazoa; phylum Chordata; class Amphibia; order Anura; family Dendrobatidae; genus Phyllobates; species Phyllobates terribilis. The sequence goes on from NW_027362893.1 coordinate 1,640,359, forward strand.
TTTTTCAATGGCAAAAATCAATGAATATTGTAAATGCACAAACAGTAATTTCTCCGCATTGCAAGGTGCAATTCTGAAATTTTTTGCTTTTTCCTGCTCCTCTTAGCATGATAAAGAAGATTCAAAGAGAGTGAGATGCCTGCTCCTTTCATTCAGTCAGTAGCTTCAAACATTCCTGGTATATGAATAACATGATGTTTTTCAATGGCAAAAATCAATGAATATTGTAAATGCACAAACAGTAATTTCTCCGCATTGCAAGGTGCAATTCTGAAATTTTTTGCTTTTTCCTGCTCCTCTTAGCATGATAAAGAAGATTCAAAGAGAGTGAGATGCCAGCTCCTTTCATTCAGTCAGTAGCTTCAATCATTTCTGGATGTTTTTCAATGGCAAAAATCAATGAATATTGTAAATGCACAAACAGTAATTTCTCCGCATTGCAAGGTGCAATTCTGAAATTTTTTGCTTTTTCCTGCTCCTCTTAGCATGATAAAGAAGATTCAAAGAGAGTGAGATGCCAGCTCCTTTCATTCAGTCAGTAGCTTCAATCATTTCTGGACGTTTTTCAATGGCAAAAATCAATGAATATTGTAAATGCACAAACAGTAATTTCTCCGCATTGCAAGGTGCAATTCTGAAATTTTTTGCTTTTTCCTGCTCCTCTTAGCATGATAAAGAAGATTCAAAGAGTGAGATGCCAGCTCCTTTCATTCAGTCAGTAGCTTCAATCATTTCTGGACGTTTTTCAATGGCAAAAATCAATGAATATTGTAAATGCACAAACAGTAATTTCTCCGCATTGCAAGGTGCAATTCTGAAATTTTTTGCTTTTTCCTGCTCCTCTTAGCATGATAAAGAAGATTCAAAGAGAGTGAGATGCCAGCTCTTTTCATTCAGTCAGTAGCTTCAATCATTTCTGGACGTTTTTCAATGGCAAAAATCAATGAATATTGTAAATGCACAAACAGTAATTTCTCCGCATTGCAAGGTGCAATTCTGAAATTTTTTGCTTTTTCCTGCTCCTCTTAGCATGATAAAGAAGATTCAAAGAGAGTGAGAAGCCAGCTCCTTTCATTCAGTCAGTAGCTTCAAACATTTCTGGTATATGAATAACATGATGTTTTTCAATGGCAAAAATCAATGAATATTGTAAATGCACAAACAGTAATTTCTCCGCATTGCAAGGTGCAATTCTGAAATTTTTTGCTTTCTCCTGCTCCTCTTAGCATGATAAAGAAGATTCAAAGAGAGTGAGATGCCAGCTCCTTTCATTCAGTCAGTAGCTTCAAACATTTCTGGTATATGAATAACATGATGTTTTTCAATGGCAAAAATCAATGAATATTGTAAATGCACAAAGAGTAATTTCTCCGCATTGCAAGGTGCAATTCTGAAATTTTTTGCTTTTTCCTGCTCCTCTTAGCATGATAAAGAAGATTCAAAGAGAGTGAGATGCCAGCTCCTTTCATTCAGTCAGTAGCTTCAATCATTTCTGGACGTTTTTCAATGGCAAAAATCAATGAATATTGTAAATGCACAAACAGTAATTTCTTCGCATTGCAAGGTGCAATTCTGAAATTTTTTGCTTTTTCCTGCTCCTCTTAGCATGACAAAGAAGATTCAAAGAGAGTGAGATGCCAGCTCCTTTCATTCAGTCAGTAGCTTCAATCATTTCTGGACGTTTTTCAATGGCAAAAATCAATGAATATTGTAAATGCACAAACAGTAATTTCTCCGCATTGCAAGGTGCAATTCTGAAATTTTTTGCTTTTTCCTGCTCCTCTTAGCATGATAAAGAAGATTCAAAGAGAGTGAGATGCCAGCTCCTTTCATTCAGTCAGTAGCTTCAATCATTTCTGGACGTTTTTCAATGGCAAAAATCAATGAATATTGTAAATGCACAAACAGTAATTTCTCCGCATTGCAAGGTGCAATTCTGAAATTTTTTGCTTTTTCCTGCTCCTCTTAGCATGATAAAGAAGATTCAAAGAGAGTGAGATGCCAGCTCCTTTCATTCAGTCAGTAGCTTCAATCATTTCTGGACGTTTTTCAATGGCAAAAATCAATGAATATTGTAAATGCACAAACAGTAATTTCTCCGCATTGCAAGGTGCAATTCTGAAATTTTTTGCTTTTTCCTGCTCCTCTTAGCATGATAAAAAAGATTCAAAGAGAGTGAGATGCCAGCTCTTTTCATTCACTCAGTAGCTTCAAACATTTCTGGTATATGAATAACATGATGTTTTTCAATGGCAAAAATCAATGAATATTGTAAATGCACAAAGAGTAATTTCTCCGCATTGCAAGGTGCAATTCTGAAATTTTTTGCTTTTTCCTGCTCCTCTTAGCATGATAAAGAAGATTCAAAGAGAGTGAGATGCCAGCTCCTTTCATTCAGTCAGTAGCTTCAATCATTTCTGGACGTTTTTCAATGGCAAAAATCAATGAATATTGTAAATGCACAAACAGTAATTTCTCCGCATTGCAAGGTGCAATTCTGAAATTTTTTGCTTTTTCCTGCTCCTCTTAGCATGATAAAGAAGATTCAAAGAGAGTGAGATGCCAGCTCCTTTCATTCAGTCAGTAGCTTCAATCATTTCTGGACGTTTTTCAATGGCAAAAATCAATGAATATTGTAAATGCACAAACAGTAATTTCTCCGCATTGCAAGATGCAATTCTGAAATTTTTTGCTTTTTCCTGCTCCTCTTAGCATGATAAAGAAGATTCAAAGAGAGTGAGATGCCAGCTCCTTTCATTCAGTCAGTAGCTTCAATCATTTCTGGACGTTTTTCAATGACAAAAATCAATGAATATTGTAAATGCACAAACAGTAATTTCTCCGCATTGCAAGGTGCAATTCTGAAATTTTTTGCTTTTTCCTGCTCCTCTTAGCATGATAAAGAAGATTCAAAGAGAGTGAGATGCCAGCTCCTTTCATTCAGTCAGTAGCTTCAAACATTTCTGGTATATGAATAACATGATGTTTTTCAATGGCAAAAATCAATGAATATTGTAAATGCACAAACAGTAATTTCTCCGCATTGCAAGGTGCAATTCTGAAATTTTTTGCTTTTTCCTGCTCCTCTTAGCATGATAAAGAAGATTCAAAGAGAGTGAGATGCCAGCTCCTTTCATTCAGTCAGTAGCTTCAAACATTTCTGGTATATGAATAACATGTTTTTCAATGGCAAAAGTCAATGAATATTGTAAATGCACAAACAGTAATTTCTCCGCATTGCAAGGTGCAATTCTGAAATTTTTTGCTTTTTCCTGCTCCTCTTAGCATGATAAAGAAGATTCAAAGAGAGTGAGATGCCAGCTCCTTTCATTCAGTCAGTAGCTTCAATCATTTCTGGACGTTTTTCAATGGCAAAAATCAATGAATATTGTAAATGCACAAACAGTAATTTCTCCGCATTGCAAGGTGCAATTCTGAAATTTTTTGCTTTTTCCTGCTCCTCTTAGCATGATAAAGAAGATTCAAAGAGAGTGAGATGCCTGCTCCTTTCATTCAGTCAGTAGCTTCAAACATTTCTGGTATATGAATAACATGATGTTTTTCAATGGCAAAAATCAATGAATATTGTAAATGCACAAACAGTAATTTCTCCGCATTGCAAGGTGCAATTCTGAAATTTTTTGCTTTTTCCTGCTCCACTTAGCATGTTAAAGAAGATTCAAAGAGAGTGAGATGCCAGCTCCTGTAATTCAGTCAGTAGGTTCAATCATTTCTGGACATTTTTCAATGGCAAAAATCAATGAATATTGTAAATGCACAAACAGTAATTTCTACGCATTGCAAGGTGCAATTCTGAAATTTTTTGCTTTTTCCTGCTCCTCTTAGCATGATAAAGAAGATTCAAAGAGAGTGAGATGCCAGCTCCTTTCATTCAGTCAGTAGCTTCAATCATTTCTGGACGTTTTTCAATGGCAAAAATCAATGAATATTGTAAATGCACAAACAGTAATTTCTCCGCATTGCAAGGTGCAATTCTGAAATTTTTTGCTTTTTCCTGCTCCTCTTAGCATGATAAAGAAGATTCAAAGAGAGTGAGATGCCAGCTCCTTTCATTCAGTCAGTAGCTTCAAACATTTCTGGTATATGAATAACATGATGTTTTTCAATGGCAAAAATCAATGAATATTGTAAATGCACAAACAGTAATTTCTCCGCATTGCAAGGTGCAATTCTGAAATTTTTTGCTTTTTCCTGCTCCTCTTAGCATGATAAAGAAGATTCAAAGAGAGTGAGATGCCAGCTCCTTTCATTCAGTCAGTAGCTTCAATCATTTCTGGACGTTTTTCAATGGCAAAAATCAATGAATATTGTAAATGCACAAACAGTAATTTCTCCGCATTGCAAGGTGCAATTCTGAAATTTTTTGCTTTTTCCTGCTCCTCTTAGCATGATAAAGAAGATTCAAAGAGAGTGAGATGCCAGCTCCTTTCATTCAGTCAGTAGCTTCAATCATTTCTGGACGTTTTTCAATGGCAAAAATCAATGAATATTGTAAATGCACAAACAGTAATTTCTCCGCATTGCAAGGTGCAATTCTGAAATTTTTTGCTTTTTCCTGCTCCTCTTAGCATGATAAAAAAGATTCAAAGAGAGTGAGATGCCAGCTCTTTTCATTCACTCAGTAGCTTCAAACATTTCTGGTATATGAATAACATGATGTTTTTCAATGGCAAAAATCAATGAATATTGTAAATGCACAAAGAGTAATTTCTCCGCATTGCAAGGTGCAATTCTGAAATTTTTTGCTTTTTCCTGCTCCTCTTAGCATGATAAAGAAGATTCAAAGAGAGTGAGATGCCAGCTCCTTTCATTCAGTCAGTAGCTTCAATCATTTCTGGACGTTTTTCAATGGCAAAAATCAATGAATATTGTAAATGCACAAACAGTAATTTCTCCGCATTGCAAGGTGCAATTCTGAAATTTTTTGCTTTTTCCTGCTCCTCTTAGCATGATAAAGAAGATTCAAAGAGAGTGAGATGCCAGCTCCTTTCATTCAGTCAGTAGCTTCAATCATTTCTGGACGTTTTTCAATGGCAAAAATCAATGAATATTGTAAATGCACAAACAGTAATTTCTCCGCATTACAAGATGCAATTCTGAAATTTTTTGCTTTTTCCTGCTCCTCTTAGCATGATAAAGAAGATTCAAAGAGAGTGAGATGCCAGCTCCTTTCATTCAGTCAGTAGCTTCAAACATTTCTGGTATATGAATAACATGATGTTTTTCAATGGCAAAAATCAATGAATATTGTAAATGCACAAACAGTAATTTCTTCGCATTGCAAGGTGCAATTCTGAAATTTTTTGCTTTTTCCTGCTCCTCTTAGCATGATAAAGAAGATTCAAAGAGAGTGAGATGCCAGCTCCTTTCATTCAGTCAGTAGCTTCAAACATTTCTGGTATATGAATAACATGATGTTTTTCAATGGCAAAAATCAATGAATATTGTAAATGCACAAACAGTAATTTCTCCGCATTGCAAGGTGCAATTCTGAAATTTTTTGCTTTTTCCTGCTCCTCTTAGCATGATAAAGAAGATTCAAAGAGAGTGAGATGCCAGCTCCTTTCATTCAGTCAGTAGCTTCAATCATTTCTGGACGTTTTTCAATGGCAAAAATCAATGAATATTGTAAATGCACAAACAGTAATTTCTCCGCATTGCAAGGTGCAATTCTGAAATTTTTTTCTTTTTCCTGCTCCTCTTAGCATGATAAAGAAGATTCAAAGAGAGTGAGATGCCTGCTCCTTTCATTCAGTCAGTAGCTTCAAACATTTCTGGTATATGAATAACATGATGTTTTTCAATGGCAAAAATCAATGAATATTGTAAATGCACAAACAGTAATTTCTCCGCATTGCAAGGTGCAATTCTGAAATTTTTTGCTTTTTCCTGCTCCTCTTAGCATGATAAAGAAGATTCAAAGAGAGTGAGATGCCAGCTCCTTTCATTCAGTCAGTAGCTTCAAACATTTCTGGTATATGAATAACATGTTTTTCAATGGCAAAAGTCAATGAATATTGTAAATGCACAAACAGTAATTTCTCCGCATTGCAAGGTGCAATTCTGAAATTTTTTGCTTTTTCCTGCTCCTCTTAGCATGATAAAGAAGATTCAAAGAGAGTGAGATGCCAGCTCCTTTCATTCAGTCAGTAGCTTCAATCATTTCTGGACGTTTTTCAATGGCAAAAATCAATGAATATTGTAAATGCACAAACAGTAATTTCTCCGCATTGCAAGGTGCAATTCTGAAATTTTTTGCTTTTTCCTGCTCCTCTTAGCATGATAAAGAAGATTCAAAGAGAGTGAGATGCCTGCTCCTTTCATTCAGTCAGTAGCTTCAAACATTTCTGGTATATGAATAACATGATGTTTTTCAATGGCAAAAATCAATGAATATTGTAAATGCACAAACAGTAATTTCTCCGCATTGCAAGGTGCAATTCTGAAATTTTTTGCTTTTTCCTGCTCCTCTTAGCATGATAAAGAAGATTCAAAGAGAGTGAGATGCCAGCTCCTTTCATTCAGTCAGTAGCTTCAATCATTTCTGGACATTTTTCAATGGCAAAAATCAATGAATATTGTAAATGCACAAACAGTAATTTCTCCGCATTGCAAGGTGCAATTCTGAAATTTTTTGCTTTTTCCTGCTCCTCTTAGCATGATAAAGAAGATTCAAAGAGAGTGAGATGCCAGCTCCTTTCATTCAGTCAGTAGCTTCAAACATTTCTGGTATATGAATAACATGATGTTTTTCAATGGCAAAAATCAATGAATATTGTAAATGCACAAACAGTAATTTCTCCGCATTGCAAGGTACAATTCTGAAATTTTTTGCTTTTTCCTGCTCCACTTAGCATGATAAAGAAGATTCAAAGAGAGTGAGATGCCAGCTCCTGTAATTCAGTCAGTAGGTTCAATCATTTCTGGACATTTTTCAATGGCAAAAATCAATGAATATTGTAAATGCACAAACAGTAATTTCTACGCATTGCAAGGTGCAATTCTGAAATTTTTTGCTTTTTCCTGCTCCTCTTAGCATGATAAAGAAGATTCAAAGAGAGTGAGATGCCAGCTCCTTTCATTCAGTCAGTAGCTTCAATCATTTCTGGACGTTTTTCAATGGCAAAAATCAATGAATATTGTAAATGCACAAACAGTAATTTCTCCGCATTGCAAGGTGCAATTCTGAAATTTTTTGCTTTTTCCTGCTCCTCTTAGCATGATAAAGAAGATTCAAAGAGAGTGAGATGCCAGCTCCTTTCATTCAGTCAGTAGCTTCAAACATTTCTGGTATATGAATAACATGATGTTTTTCAATGGCAAAAATCAATGAATATTGTAAATGCACAAACAGTAATTTCTCCGCATTGCAAGGTGCAATTCTGAAATTTTTTGCTTTTTCCTGCTCCTCTTAGCATGATAAAGAAGATTCAAAGAGAGTGAGATGCCAGCTCCTTTCATTCAGTCAGTAGCTTCAATCATTTCTGGACGTTTTTCAATGGCAAAAATCAATGAATATTGTAAATGCACAAACAGTAATTTCTCCGCATTGCAAGGTGCAATTCTGAAATTTTTTTCTTTTTCCTGCTCCTCTTAGCATGATAAAGAAGATTCAAAGAGAGTGAGATGCCTGCTCCTTTCATTCAGTCAGTAGCTTCAAACATTTCTGGTATATGAATAACATGATGTTTTTCAATGGCAAAAATCAATGAATATTGTAAATGCACAAACAGTAATTTCTCCGCATTGCATGGTGCAATTCTGAAATTTTTTGCTTTTTCCTGCTCCTCTTAGCATGATAAAGAAGATTCAAAGAGAGTGAGATGCCAGCTCCTTTCATTCAGTCAGTAGCTTCAAACATTTCTGGTATATGAATAACATGTTTTTCAATGGCAAAAGTCAATGAATATTGTAAATGCACAAACAGTAATTTCTCCGCATTGCAAGGTGCAATTCTGAAATTTTTTGCTTTTTCCTGCTCCTCTTAGCATGATAAAGAAGATTCAAAGAGAGTGAGATGCCAGCTCCTTTCATTCAGTCAGTAGCTTCAATCATTTCTGGACGTTTTTCAATGGCAAAAATCAATGAATATTGTAAATGCACAAACAGTAATTTCTCCGCATTGCAAGGTGCAATTCTGAAATTTTTTGATTTTTCCTGCTCCTCTTAGCATGATAAAGAAGATTCAAAGAGAGTGAGATGCCTGCTCCTTTCATTCAGTCAGTAGCTTCAAACATTTCTGGTATATGAATAACATGATGTTTTTCAATGGCAAAAATCAATGAATATTGTAAATGCACAAACAGTAATTTCTCCGCATTGCAAGGTGCAATTCTGAAATTTTTTGCTTTTTCCTGCTCCTCTTAGCATGATAAAGAAGATTCAAAGAGAGTGAGATGCCAGCTCCTTTCATTCAGTCAGTAGCTTCAATCATTTCTGGACATTTTTCAATGGCAAAAATCAATGAATATTGTAAATGCACAAACAGTAATTTCTCCGCATTGCAAGGTGCAATTCTGAAATTTTTTGCTTTTTCCTGCTCCTCTTAGCATGATAAAGAAGATTCAAAGAGAGTGAGATGCCAGCTCCTTTCATTCAGTCAGTAGCTTCAAACATTTCTGGTATATGAATAACATGATGTTTTTCAATGGCAAAAATCAATGAATATTGTAAATGCACAAACAGTAATTTCTCCGCATTGCAAGGTTCAATTCTGAAATTTTTTGCTTTTTCCTGCTCCACTTAGCATGATAAAGAAGATTCAAAGAGAGTGAGATGCCAGCTCCTGTAATTCAGTCAGTAGGTTCAATCATTTCTGGACATTTTTCAATGGCAAAAATCAATGAATATTGTAAATGCACAAACAGTAATTTCTACGCATTGCAAGGTGCAATTCTGAAATTTTTTGCTTTTTCCTGCTCCTCTTAGCATGATAAAGAAGATTCAAAGAGAGTGAGATGCCAGCTCCTTTCATTCAGTCAGTAGCTTCAATCATTTCTGGACGTTTTTCAATGGCAAAAATCAATGAATATTGTAAATGCACAAACAGTAATTTCTCCGCATTGCAAGGTGCAATTCTGAAATTTTTTGCTTTTTCCTGCTCCTCTTAGCATGATAAAGAAGATTCAAAGAGAGTGAGATGCCTGCTCCTTTCATTCAGTCAGTAGCTTCAAACATTCCTGGTATATGAATAACATGATGTTTTTCAATGGCAAAAATCAATGAATATTGTAAATGCACAAACAGTAATTTCTCCGCATTGCAAGGTGCAATTCTGAAATTTTTTGCTTTTTCCTGCTCCTCTTAGCATGATAAAGAAGATTCAAAGAGAGTGAGATGCCAGCTCCTTTCATTCAGTCAGTAGCTTCAATCATTTCTGGATGTTTTTCAATGGCAAAAATCAATGAATATTGTAAATGCACAAACAGTAATTTCTCCGCATTGCAAGGTGCAATTCTGAAATTTTTTGCTTTTTCCTGCTCCTCTTAGCATGATAAAGAAGATTCAAAGAGAGTGAGATGCCAGCTCCTTTCATTCAGTCAGTAGCTTCAATCATTTCTGGACGTTTTTCAATGGCAAAAATCAATGAATATTGTAAATGCACAAACAGTAATTTCTCCGCATTGCAAGGTGCAATTCTGAAATTTTTTGCTTTTTCCTGCTCCTCTTAGCATGATAAAGAAGATTCAAAGAGTGAGATGCCAGCTCCTTTCATTCAGTCAGTAGCTTCAATCATTTCTGGACGTTTTTCAATGGCAAAAATCAATGAATATTGTAAATGCACAAACAGTAATTTCTCCGCATTGCAAGGTGCAATTCTGAAATTTTTTGCTTTTTCCTGCTCCTCTTAGCATGATAAAGAAGATTCAAAGAGAGTGAGATGCCAGCTCTTTTCATTCAGTCAGTAGCTTCAATCATTTCTGGACGTTTTTCAATGGCAAAAATCAATGAATATTGTAAATGCACAAACAGTAATTTCTCCGCATTGCATGGTGCAATTCTGAAATTTTTTGCTTTTTCCTGCTCCTCTTAGCATGATAAAGAAGATTCAAAGAGAGTGAGAAGCCAGCTCCTTTCATTCAGTCAGTAGCTTCAAACATTTCTGGTATATGAATAACATGATGTTTTTCAATGGCAAAAATCAATGAATATTGTAAATGCACAAACAGTAATTTCTCCGCATTGCAAGGTGCAATTCTGAAATTTTTTGCTTTCTCCTGCTCCTCTTAGCATGATAAAGAAGATTCAAAGAGAGTGAGATGCCAGCTCCTTTCATTCAGTCAGTAGCTTCAATCAATTCTGGACGTTTTTCAATGGCAAAAATCAATGAATATTGTAAATGCACAAACAGTAATTTCTCCGCATTGCAAGGTGCAATTCTGAAATTTTTTGCTTTTTCCTGCTCCTCTTAGCATGATAAAGAAGATTCAAAGAGAGTGAGATGCCAGCTCCTTTCATTCAGTCAGTAGCTTCAATCATTTCTGGACGTTTTTCAATGGCAAAAATCAATGAATATTGTAAATGCACAAACAGTAATTTCTCCGCATTGCAAGGTGCAATTCTGAAATTTTTTGCTTTTTCCTGCTCCTCTTAGCATGATAAAGAAGATTCAAAGAGAGTGAGATGCCAGCTCCTTTCATTCAGTCAGTAGCTTCAATCATTTCTGGACGTTTTTCAATGGCAAAAATCAATGAATATTGTAAATGCACAAACAGTAATTTCTCCGCATTGCAAGGTGCAATTCTGAAATTTTTTGCTTTTTCCTGCTCCTCTTAGCATGATAAAGAAGATTCAAAGAGAGTGAGATGCCAGCTCCTTTCATTCAGTAAGTAGCTTCAATCATTTCTGGACGTTTTTCAATGGCAAAAATCAATGAATATTGTCAATGCACAAACAGTAATTTCTCCGCATTGCAAGATGCAATTCTGAAATTTTTTGCTTTTTCCTGCTCCTCTTAGCATGATAAAGAAGATTCAAAGAGAGTGAGATGCCAGCTCCTTTCATTCAGTCAGTAGCTTCAATCATTTCTGGACGTTTTTCAATGGCAAAAATCAATGAATATTGTAAATGCACAAACAGTAATTTCTCCGCATTGCAAGGTGCAATTCTGAAATTTTTTGCTTTTTCCTGCTCCTCTTAGCATGATAAAGAAGATTCAAAGAGAGTGAGATGCCAGCTCCTTTCATTCAGTCAGTAGCTTCAAACATTTCTGGTATATGAATAACATGTTTTTCAATGGCAAAAATCAATGAATATTGTAAATGCACAAACAGTAATTTCTCCGCATTGCAAGGTGCAATTCTGAAATTTTTTGCTTTTTCCTGCTCCTCTTAGCATGATAAAGAAGATTCAAAGAGTGAGATGCCAGCTCCTTTCATTCAGTCAGTAGCTTCAATCATTTCTGGACGTTTTTCAATGGCAAAAATCAATGAATATTGTAAATGCACAAACAGTAATTTCTCCGCATTGCAAGGTGCAATTCTGAAATTTTTTGCTTTTTCCTGCTCCTCTTAGCATGATAAAGAAGATTCAAAGAGAGTGAGATGCCAGCTCCTTTCATTCAGTCAGTAGCTTCAATCATTTCTGGACGTTTTTCAATGGCAAAAATCAATGAATATTGTAAATGCACAAACAGTAATTTCTCCGCATTGCAAGGTGCAATTCTGAAATTTTTTGCTTTTTCCTGCTCCTCTTAGCATGATAAAGAAGATTCAAAGAGAGTGAGATGCCTGCTCCTTTCATTCAGTCAGTAGCTTCAAACATTTCTGGTATATGAATAACATGATGTTTTTCAATGGCAAAAATCAATGAATATTGTAAATGCACAAACAGTAATTTCTCCGCATTGCAAGGTGCAATTCTGAAATTTTTTGCTTTTTCCTGCTCCTCTTAGCATGATAAAGAAGATTCAAAGAGAGTGAGATGCCAGCTCCTTTCATTCAGTCAGTAGCTTCAATCATTTCTGGACATTTTTCAATGGCAAAAATCAATGAATATTGTAAATGCACAAACAGTAATTTCTCCGCATTGCAAGGTGCAATTCTGAAATTTTTTGCTTTTTCCTGCTCCTCTTAGCATGATAAAGAAGATTCAAAGAGAGTGAGATGCCAGCTCCTTTCATTCAGTCAGTAGCTTCAAACATTTCTGGTATATGAATAACATGATGTTTTTCAATGGCAAAAATCAATGAATATTGTAAATGCACAAACAGTAATTTCTCCGCATTGCAAGGTGCAATTCTGAAATTTTTTGCTTTTTCCTGCTCCACTTAGCATGATAAAGAAGATTCAAAGAGAGTGAGATGCCAGCTCCTGTAATTCAGTCAGTAGGTTCAATCATTTCTGGACATTTTTCAATGGCAAAAATCAATGAATATTGTAAATGCACAAACAGTAATTTCTACGCATTGCAAGGTGCAATTCTGAAATTTTTTGCTTTTTCCTGCTCCTCTTAGCATGATAAAGAAGATTCAAAGAGAGTGAGATGCCAGCTCCTTTCATTCAGTCAGTAGCTTCAATCATTTCTGGACGTTTTTCAATGGCAAAAATCAATGAATATTGTAAATGCACAAACAGTAATTTCTCCGCATTGCAAGGTGCAATTCTGAAATTTTTTGCTTTTTCCTGCTCCTCTTAGCATGATAAAGAAGATTCAAAGAGAGTGAGATGCCAGCTCCTTTCATTCAGTCAGTAGCTTCAAACATTTCTGGTATATGAATAACATGATGTTTTTCAATGGCAAAAATCAATGAATATTGTAAATGCACAAACAGTAATTTCTCCGCATTGCAAGGTGCAATTCTGAAATTTTTTGCTTTTTCCTGCTCCTCTTAGCATGATAAAGAAGATTCAAAGAGAGTGAGATGCCAGCTCCTTTCATTCAGTCAGTAGCTTCAATCATTTCTGGACGTTTTTCAATGGCAAAAATCAATGAATATTGTAAATGCACAAACAGTAATTTCTCCGCATTGCAAGGTGCAATTCTGAAATTTTTTGCTTTTTCCTGCTCCTCTTAGCATGATAAAGAAGATTCAAAGAGAGTGAGATGCCAGCTCCTTTCATTCAGTCAGTAGCTTCAATCATTTCTGGACGTTTTTCAATGGCAAAAATCAATGAATATTGTAAATGCACAAACAGTAATTTCTCCGCATTGCAAGGTGCAATTCTGAAATTTTTTGCTTTTTCCTGCTCCTCTTAGCATGATAAAAAAGATTCAAAGAGAGTGAGATGCCAGCTCTTTTCATTCACTCAGTAGCTTCAAACATTTCTGGTATATGAATAACATGATGTTTTTCAATGGCAAAAATCAATGAATATTGTAAATGCACAAAGAGTAATTTCTCCGCATTGCAAGGTGCAATTCTGAAATTTTTTGCTTTTTCCTGCTCCTCTTAGCATGATAAAGAAGATTCAAAGAGAGTGAGATGCCAGCTCCTTTCATTCAGTCAGTAGCTTCAATCAATTCTGGACGTTTTTCAATGGCAAAAATCAATGAATATTGTAAATGCACAAACAGTAATTTCTCCGCATTGCAAGGTGCAATTCTGAAATTTTTTGCTTTTTCCTGCTCCTCTTAGCATGATAAAGAAGATTCAAAGAGAGTGAGATGCCAGCTCCTTTCATTCAGTCAGTAGCTTCAATCATTTCTGGACGTTTTTCAATGGCAAAAATCAATGAATATTGTAAATGCACAAACAGTAATTTCTCCGCATTGCAAGGTGCAATTCTGAAATTTTTTGCTTTTTCCTGCTCCTCTTAGCATGATAAAGAAGATTCAAAGAGAGTGAGATGCCAGCTCCTTTCATTCAGTCAGTAGCTTCAATCATTTCTGGACGTTTTTCAATGGCAAAAATCAATGAATATTGTAAATGCACAAACAGTAATTTCTCCGCATTGCAAGGTGCAATTCTGAAATTTTTTGCTTTTTCCTGCTCCTCTTAGCATGATAAAGAAGATTCAAAGAGAGTGAGATGCCAGCTCCTTTCATTCAGTAAGTAGCTTCAATCATTTCTGGACGTTTTTCAATGGCAAAAATCAATGAATATTGTCAATGCACAAACAGTAATTTCTCCGCATTGCAAGATGCAATTCTGAAATTTTTTGCTTTTTCCTGCTCCTCTTAGCATGATAAAGAAGATTCAAAGAGAGTGAGATGCCAGCTCCTTTCATTCAGTCAGTAGCTTCAATCATTTCTGGACGTTTTTCAATGGCAAAAATCAATGAATATTGTAAATGCACAAACAGTAATTTCTCCGCATTGCAAGGTGCAATTCTGAAATTTTTTGCTTTTTCCTGCTCCTCTTAGCATGATAAAGAAGATTCAAAGAGAGTGAGATGCCAGCTCCTTTCATTCAGTCAGTAGCTTCAAACATTTCTGGTATATGAATAACATGTTTTTCAATGGCAAAAATCAATGAATATTGTAAATGCACAAACAGTAATTTCTCCGCATTGCAAGGTGCAATTCTGAAATTTTTTGCTTTTTCCTGCTCCTCTTAGCATGATAAAGAAGATTCAAAGAGTGAGATGCCAGCTCCTTTCATTCAGTCAGTAGCTTCAATCATTTCTGGACGTTTTTCAATGGCAAAAATCAATGAATATTGTAAATGCACAAACAGTAATTTCTCCGCATTGCAAGGTGCAATTCTGAAATTTTTTGCTTTTTCCTGCTCCTCTTAGCATGATAAAGAAGATTCAAAGAGAGTGAGATGCCAGCTCCTTTCATTCAGTCAGTAGCTTCAATCATTTCTGGACGTTTTTCAATGGCAAAAATCAATGAATATTGTAAATGCACAAACAGTAATTTCTCCGCATTGCAAGGTGCAATTCTGAAATTTTTTGCTTTTTCCTGCTCCTCTTAGCATGATAAAGAAGATTCAAAGAGAGTGAGATGCCTGCTCCTTTCATTCAGTCAGTAGCTTCAAACATTTCTGGTATATGAATAACATGATGTTTTTCAATGGCAAAAATCAATGAATATTGTAAATGCACAAACAGTAATTTCTCCGCATTGCAAGGTGCAATTCTGAAATTTTTTGCTTTTTCCTGCTCCTCTTAGCA
Organism: Phyllobates terribilis; assembly: GCF_046119375.1. NCBI lineage: Eukaryota > Metazoa > Chordata > Amphibia > Anura > Dendrobatidae > Phyllobates > Phyllobates terribilis. The sequence goes on from NW_027362893.1 coordinate 1,655,439, forward strand.
TGATAAAGAAGATTCAAAGAGAGTGAGATGCCAGCTCCTTTCATTCAGTCAGTAGCTTCAATCATTTCTGGACATTTTTCAATGGCAAAAATCAATGAATATTGTAAATGCACAAACAGTAATTTCTCCGCATTGCAAGGTGCAATTCTGAAATTTTTTGCTTTTTCCTGCTCCTCTTAGCAAGATAAAGAAGATTCAAAGAGAGTGAGATGCCAGCTCCTTTCATTCAGTCAGTAGCTTCAAACATTTCTGGTATATGAATAACATGATGTTTTTCAATGGCAAAAATCAATGAATATTGTAAATGCACAAACAGTAATTTCTCCGCATTGCAAGGTGCAATTCTGAAATTTTTTGCTTTTTCCTGCTCCACTTAGCATGATAAAGAAGATTCAAAGAGAGTGAGATGCCAGCTCCTGTAATTCAGTCAGTAGGTTCAATCATTTCTGGACATTTTTCAATGGCAAAAATCAATGAATATTGTAAATGCACAAACAGTAATTTCTACGCATTGCAAGGTGCAATTCTGAAATTTTTTGCTTTTTCCTGCTCCTCTTAGCATGATAAAGAAGATTCAAAGAGAGTGAGATGCCAGCTCCTTTCATTCAGTCAGTAGCTTCAATCATTTCTGGACGTTTTTCAATGGCAAAAATCAATGAATATTGTAAATGCACAAACAGTAATTTCTCCGCATTGCAAGGTGCAATTCTGAAATTTTTTGCTTTTTCCTGCTCCTCTTAGCATGATAAAGAAGATTCAAAGAGAGTGAGATGCCAGCTCCTTTCATTCAGTCAGTAGCTTCAAACATTTCTGGTATATGAATAACATGATGTTTTTCAATGGCAAAAATCAATGAATATTGTAAATGCACAAACAGTAATTTCTCCGCATTGCAAGGTGCAATTCTGAAATTTTTTGCTTTTTCCTGCTCCTCTTAGCATGATAAAGAAGATTCAAAGAGAGTGAGATGCCAGCTCCTTTCATTCAGTCAGTAGCTTCAATCATTTCTGGACGTTTTTCAATGGCAAAAATCAATGAATATTGTAAATGCACAAACAGTAATTTCTCCGCATTGCAAGGTGCAATTCTGAAATTTTTTGCTTTTTCCTGCTCCTCTTAGCATGATAAAGAAGATTCAAAGAGAGTGAGATGCCAGCTCCTTTCATTCAGTCAGTAGCTTCAATCATTTCTGGACGTTTTTCAATGGCAAAAATCAATGAATATTGTAAATGCACAAACAGTAATTTCTCCGCATTGCAAGGTGCAATTCTGAAATTTTTTGCTTTTTCCTGCTCCTCTTAGCATGATAAAAAAGATTCAAAGAGAGTGAGATGCCAGCTCTTTTCATTCACTCAGTAGCTTCAAACATTTCTGGTATATGAATAACATGATGTTTTTCAATGGCAAAAATCAATGAATATTGTAAATGCACAAAGAGTAATTTCTCCGCATTGCAAGGTGCAATTCTGAAATTTTTTGCTTTTTCCTGCTCCTCTTAGCATGATAAAGAAGATTCAAAGAGAGTGAGATGCCAGCTCCTTTCATTCAGTCAGTAGCTTCAATCATTTCTGGACGTTTTTCAATGGCAAAAATCAATGAATATTGTAAATGCACAAACAGTAATTTCTCCGCATTGCAAGGTGCAATTCTGAAATTTTTTGCTTTTTCCTGCTCCTCTTAGCATGATAAAGAAGATTCAAAGAGAGTGAGATGCCAGCTCCTTTCATTCAGTCAGTAGCTTCAATCATTTCTGGACGTTTTTCAATGGCAAAAATCAATGAATATTGTAAATGCACAAACAGTAATTTCTCCGCATTACAAGATGCAATTCTGAAATTTTTTGCTTTTTCCTGCTCCTCTTAGCATGATAAAGAAGATTCAAAGAGAGTGAGATGCCAGCTCCTTTCATTCAGTCAGTAGCTTCAATCATTTCTGGACGTTTTTCAATGACAAAAATCAATGAATATTGTAAATGCACAAACAGTAATTTCTCCGCATTGCAAGGTGCAATTCTGAAATTTTTTGCTTTTTCCTGCTCCTCTTAGCATGATAAAGAAGATTCAAAGAGAGTGAGATGCCAGCTCCTTTCATTCAGTCAGTAGCTTCAAACATTTCTGGTATATGAATAACATGATGTTTTTCAATGGCAAAAATCAATGAATATTGTAAATGCACAAACAGTAATTTCTCCGCATTGCAAGGTGCAATTCTGAAATTTTTTGCTTTTTCCTGCTCCTCTTAGCATGATAAAGAAGATTCAAAGAGAGTGAGATGCCAGCTCCTTTCATTCAGTCAGTAGCTTCAAACATTTCTGGTATATGAATAACATGATGTTTTTCAATGGCAAAAATCAATGAATATTGTAAATGCACAAACAGTAATTTCTCCGCATTGCAAGGTGCAATTCTGAAATTTTTTGCTTTTTCCTGCTCCTCTTAGCATGATAAAGAAGATTCAAAGAGAGTGAGATGCCAGCTCCTTTCATTCAGTCAGTAGCTTCAATCATTTCTGGACGTTTTTCAATGGCAAAAATCAATGAATATTGTAAATGCACAAACAGTAATTTCTCCGCATTGCAAGGTGCAATTCTGAAATTTTTTTCTTTTTCCTGCTCCTCTTAGCATGATAAAGAAGATTCAAAGAGAGTGAGATGCCTGCTCCTTTCATTCAGTCAGTAGCTTCAAACATTTCTGGTATATGAATAACATGATGTTTTTCAATGGCAAAAATCAATGAATATTGTAAATGCACAAACAGTAATTTCTCCGCATTGCAAGGTGCAATTCTGAAATTTTTTGCTTTTTCCTGCTCCTCTTAGCATGATAAAGAAGATTCAAAGAGAGTGAGATGCCAGCTCCTTTCATTCAGTCAGTAGCTTCAAACATTTCTGGTATATGAATAACATGATGTTTTTCAATGGCAAAAATCAATGAATATTGTAAATGCACAAACAGTAATTTCTCCGCATTGCAAGGTGCAATTCTGAAATTTTTTGCTTTTTCCTGCTCCTCTTAGCATGATAAAGAAGATTCAAAGAGAGTGAGATGCCAGCTCCTTTCATTCAGTCAGTAGCTTCAAACATTTCTGGTATATGAATAACATGATGTTTTTCAATGGCAAAAATCAATGAATATTGTAAATGCACAAACAGTAATTTCTCCGCATTGCAAGGTGCAATTCTGAAATTTTTTGCTTTTTCCTGCTCCTCTTAGCATGATAAAGAAGATTCAAAGAGAGTGAGATGCCAGCTCCTTTCATTCAGTCAGTAGCTTCAATCATTTCTGGACGTTTTTCAATGGCAAAAATCAATGAATATTGTAAATGCACAAACAGTAATTTCTCCGCATTGCAAGGTGCAATTCTGAAATTTTTTTCTTTTTCCTGCTCCTCTTAGCATGATAAAGAAGATTCAAAGAGAGTGAGATGCCTGCTCCTTTCATTCAGTCAGTAGCTTCAAACATTTCTGGTATATGAATAACATGATGTTTTTCAATGGCAAAAATCAATGAATATTGTAAATGCACAAACAGTAATTTCTCCGCATTGCAAGGTGCAATTCTGAAATTTTTTGCTTTTTCCTGCTCCTCTTAGCATGATAAAGAAGATTCAAAGAGAGTGAGATGCCAGCTCCTTTCATTCAGTCAGTAGCTTCAAACATTTCTGGTATATGAATAACATGTTTTTCAATGGCAAAAGTCAATGAATATTGTAAATGCACAAACAGTAATTTCTCCGCATTGCAAGGTGCAATTCTGAAATTTTTTGCTTTTTCCTGCTCCTCTTAGCATGATAAAGAAGATTCAAAGAGAGTGAGATGCCAGCTCCTTTCATTCAGTCAGTAGCTTCAATCATTTCTGGACGTTTTTCAATGGCAAAAATCAATGAATATTGTAAATGCACAAACAGTAATTTCTCCGCATTGCAAGGTGCAATTCTGAAATTTTTTGCTTTTTCCTGCTCCTCTTAGCATGATAAAGAAGATTCAAAGAGAGTGAGATGCCTGCTCCTTTCATTCAGTCAGTAGCTTCAAACATTTCTGGTATATGAATAACATGATGTTTTTCAATGGCAAAAATCAATGAATATTGTAAATGCACAAACAGTAATTTCTCCGCATTGCAAGGTGCAATTCTGAAATTTTTTGCTTTTTCCTGCTCCTCTTAGCATGATAAAGAAGATTCAAAGAGAGTGAGATGCCAGCTCCTTTCATTCAGTCAGTAGCTTCAATCATTTCTGGACATTTTTCAATGGCAAAAATCAATGAATATTGTAAATGCACAAACAGTAATTTCTCCGCATTGCAAGGTGCAATTCTGAAATTTTTTGCTTTTTCCTGCTCCTCTTAGCATGATAAAGAAGATTCAAAGAGAGTGAGATGCCAGCTCCTTTCATTCAGTCAGTAGCTTCAAACATTTCTGGTATATGAATAACATGATGTTTTTCAATGGCAAAAATCAATGAATATTGTAAATGCACAAACAGTAATTTCTCCGCATTGCAAGGTGCAATTCTGAAATTTTTTGCTTTTTCCTGCTCCACTTAGCATGATAAAGAAGATTCAAAGAGAGTGAGATGCCAGCTCCTGTAATTCAGTCAGTAGGTTCAATCATTTCTGGACATTTTTCAATGGCAAAAATCAATGAATATTGTAAATGCACAAACAGTAATTTCTACGCATTGCAAGGTGCAATTCTGAAATTTTTTGCTTTTTCCTGCTCCTCTTAGCATGATAAAGAAGATTCAAAGAGAGTGAGATGCCAGCTCCTTTCATTCAGTCAGTAGCTTCAATCATTTCTGGACGTTTTTCAATGGCAAAAATCAATGAATATTGTAAATGCACAAACAGTAATTTCTCCGCATTGCAAGGTGCAATTCTGAAATTTTTTGCTTTTTCCTGCTCCTCTTAGCATGATAAAGAAGATTCAAAGAGAGTGAGATGCCAGCTCCTTTCATTCAGTCAGTAGCTTCAAACATTTCTGGTATATGAATAACATGATGTTTTTCAATGGCAAAAATCAATGAATATTGTAAATGCACAAACAGTAATTTCTCCGCATTGCAAGGTGCAATTCTGAAATTTTTTGCTTTTTCCTGCTCCTCTTAGCATGATAAAGAAGATTCAAAGAGAGTGAGATGCCAGCTCCTTTCATTCAGTCAGTAGCTTCAATCATTTCTGGACGTTTTTCAATGGCAAAAATCAATGAATATTGTAAATGCACAAACAGTAATTTCTCCGCATTGCAAGGTGCAATTCTGAAATTTTTTTCTTTTTCCTGCTCCTCTTAGCATGATAAAGAAGATTCAAAGAGAGTGAGATGCCTGCTCCTTTCATTCAGTCAGTAGCTTCAAACATTTCTGGTATATGAATAACATGATGTTTTTCAATGGCAAAAATCAATGAATATTGTAAATGCACAAACAGTAATTTCTCCGCATTGCAAGGTGCAATTCTGAAATTTTTTGCTTTTTCCTGCTCCTCTTAGCATGATAAAGAAGATTCAAAGAGAGTGAGATGCCAGCTCCTTTCATTCAGTCAGTAGCTTCAAACATTTCTGGTATATGAATAACATGTTTTTCAATGGCAAAAGTCAATGAATATTGTAAATGCACAAACAGTAATTTCTCCGCATTGCAAGGTGCAATTCTGAAATTTTTTGCTTTTTCCTGCTCCTCTTAGCATGATAAAGAAGATTCAAAGAGAGTGAGATGCCAGCTCCTTTCATTCAGTCAGTAGCTTCAATCATTTCTGGACGTTTTTCAATGGCAAAAATCAATGAATATTGTAAATGCACAAACAGTAATTTCTCCGCATTGCAAGGTGCAATTCTGAAATTTTTTGCTTTTTCCTGCTCCTCTTAGCATGATAAAGAAGATTCAAAGAGAGTGAGATGCCTGCTCCTTTCATTCAGTCAGTAGCTTCAAACATTTCTGGTATATGAATAACATGATGTTTTTCAATGGCAAAAATCAATGAATATTGTAAATGCACAAACAGTAATTTCTCCGCATTGCAAGGTGCAATTCTGAAATTTTTTGCTTTTTCCTGCTCCTCTTAGCATGATAAAGAAGATTCAAAGAGAGTGAGATGCCAGCTCTTTTCATTCAGTCAGTAGCTTCAATCATTTCTGGACATTTTTCAATGGCAAAAATCAATGAATATTGTAAATGCACAAACAGTAATTTCTCCGCATTGCAAGGTGCAATTCTGAAATTTTTTGCTTTTTCCTGCTCCTCTTAGCATGATAAAGAAGATTCAAAGAGAGTGAGATGCCAGCTCCTTTCATTCAGTCAGTAGCTTCAAACATTTCTGGTATATGAATAACATGATGTTTTTCAATGGCAAAAATCAATGAATATTGTAAATGCACAAACAGTAATTTCTCCGCATTGCAAGGTTCAATTCTGAAATTTTTTGCTTTTTCCTGCTCCACTTAGCATGATAAAGAAGATTCAAAGAGAGTGAGATGCCAGCTCCTGTAATTCAGTCAGTAGGTTCAATCATTTCTGGACATTTTTCAATGGCAAAAATCAATGAATATTGTAAATGCACAAACAGTAATTTCTACGCATTGCAAGGTGCAATTCTGAAATTTTTTGCTTTTTCCTGCTCCTCTTAGCATGATAAAGAAGATTCAAAGAGAGTGAGATGCCAGCTCCTTTCATTCAGTCAGTAGCTTCAATCATTTCTGGACGTTTTTCAATGGCAAAAATCAATGAATATTGTAAATGCACAAACAGTAATTTCTCCGCATTGCAAGGTGCAATTCTGAAATTTTTTGCTTTTTCCTGCTCCTCTTAGCATGATAAAGAAGATTCAAAGAGAGTGAGATGCCTGCTCCTTTCATTCAGTCAGTAGCTTCAAACATTCCTGGTATATGAATAACATGATGTTTTTCAATGGCAAAAATCAATGAATATTGTAAATGCACAAACAGTAATTTCTCCGCATTGCAAGGTGCAATTCTGAAATTTTTTGCTTTTTCCTGCTCCTCTTAGCATGATAAAGAAGATTCAAAGAGAGTGAGATGCCAGCTCCTTTCATTCAGTCAGTAGCTTCAATCATTTCTGGATGTTTTTCAATGGCAAAAATCAATGAATATTGTAAATACACAAACAGTAATTTCTCCGCATTGCAAGGTGCAATTCTGAAATTTTTTGCTTTTTCCTGCTCCTCTTAGCATGATAAAGAAGATTCAAAGAGAGTGAGATGCCAGCTCCTTTCATTCAGTCAGTAGCTTCAAACATTTCTGGTATATGAATAACATGATGTTTTTCAATGGCAAAAATCAATGAATATTGTAAATGCACAAACAGTAATTTCTCCGCATTGCAAGGTGCAATTCTGAAATTTTTTGCTTTTTCCTGCTCCTCTTAGCATGATAAAGAAGATTCAAAGAGAGTGAGATGCCAGCTCCTTTCATTCAGTCAGTAGCTTCAATCATTTCTGGACGTTTTTCAATGGCAAAAATCAATGAATATTGTAAATGCACAAACAGTAATTTCTCCGCATTGCAAGGTGCAATTCTGAAATTTTTTTCTTTTTCCTGCTCCTCTTAGCATGATAAAGAAGATTCAAAGAGAGTGAGATGCCTGCTCCTTTCATTCAGTCAGTAGCTTCAAACATTTCTGGTATATGAATAACATGATGTTTTTCAATGGCAAAAATCAATGAATATTGTAAATGCACAAACAGTAATTTCTCCGCATTGCAAGGTGCAATTCTGAAATTTTTTGCTTTTTCCTGCTCCTCTTAGCATGATAAAGAAGATTCAAAGAGAGTGAGATGCCAGCTCCTTTCATTCAGTCAGTAGCTTCAAACATTTCTGGTATATGAATAACATGTTTTTCAATGGCAAAAGTCAATGAATATTGTAAATGCACAAACAGTAATTTCTCCGCATTGCAAGGTGCAATTCTGAAATTTTTTGCTTTTTCCTGCTCCTCTTAGCATGATAAAGAAGATTCAAAGAGAGTGAGATGCCAGCTCCTTTCATTCAGTCAGTAGCTTCAATCATTTCTGGACGTTTTTCAATGGCAAAAATCAATGAATATTGTAAATGCACAAACAGCAATTTCTCCGCATTGCAAGGTGCAATTCTGAAATTTTTTGCTTTTTCCTGCTCCTCTTAGCATGATAAAGAAGATTCAAAGAGAGTGAGATGCCTGCTCCTTTCATTCAGTCAGTAGCTTCAAACATTTCTGGTATATGAATAACATGATGTTTTTCAATGGCAAAAATCAATGAATATTGTAAATGCACAAACAGTAATTTCTCCGCATTGCAAGGTGCAATTCTGAAATTTTTTGCTTTTTCCTGCTCCTCTTAGCATGATAAAGAAGATTCAAAGAGAGTGAGATGCCAGCTCTTTTCATTCAGTCAGTAGCTTCAATCATTTCTGGACATTTTTCAATGGCAAAAATCAATGAATATTGTAAATGCACAAACAGTAATTTCTCCGCATTGCAAGGTGCAATTCTGAAATTTTTTGCTTTTTCCTGCTCCTCTTAGCATGATAAAGAAGATTCAAAGAGAGTGAGATGCCAGCTCCTTTCATTCAGTCAGTAGCTTCAAACATTTCTGGTATATGAATAACATGATGTTTTTCAATGGCAAAAATCAATGAATATTGTAAATGCACAAACAGTAATTTCTCCGCATTGCAAGGTTCAATTCTGAAATTTTTTGCTTTTTCCTGCTCCACTTAGCATGATAAAGAAGATTCAAAGAGAGTGAGATGCCAGCTCCTGTAATTCAGTCAGTAGGTTCAATCATTTCTGGACATTTTTCAATGGCAAAAATCAATGAATATTGTAAATGCACAAACAGTAATTTCTACGCATTGCAAGGTGCAATTCTGAAATTTTTTGCTTTTTCCTGCTCCTCTTAGCATGATAAAGAAGATTCAAAGAGAGTGAGATGCCAGCTCCTTTCATTCAGTCAGTAGCTTCAATCATTTCTGGACGTTTTTCAATGGCAAAAATCAATGAATATTGTAAATGCACAAACAGTAATTTCTCCGCATTGCAAGGTGCAATTCTGAAATTTTTTGCTTTTTCCTGCTCCTCTTAGCATGATAAAGAAGATTCAAAGAGAGTGAGATGCCTGCTCCTTTCATTCAGTCAGTAGCTTCAAACATTCCTGGTATATGAATAACATGATGTTTTTCAATGGCAAAAATCAATGAATATTGTAAATGCACAAACAGTAATTTCTCCGCATTGCAAGGTGCAATTCTGAAATTTTTTGCTTTTTCCTGCTCCTCTTAGCATGATAAAGAAGATTCAAAGAGAGTGAGATGCCAGCTCCTTTCATTCAGTCAGTAGCTTCAATCATTTCTGGATGTTTTTCAATGGCAAAAATCAATGAATATTGTAAATGCACAAACAGTAATTTCTCCGCATTGCAAGGTGCAATTCTGAAATTTTTTGCTTTTTCCTGCTCCTCTTAGCATGATAAAGAAGATTCAAAGAGAGTGAGATGCCAGCTCCTTTCATTTAGTCAGTAGCTTCAATCATTTCTGGTATATGAATAACATGATGTTTTTCAATGGCAAAAATCAATGAATATTGTAAATGCACAAACAGTAATTTCTCCGCATTGCAAGGTGCAATTCTGAAATTTTTTGCTTTTTCCTGCTCCTCTTAGCATGATAAAGAAGATTCAAAGAGAGTGAGATGCCAGCTCCTTTCATTCAGTCAGTAGCTTCAATCATTTCTGGACGTTTTTCAATGGCAAAAATCAATGAATATTGTAAATGCACAAACAGTAATTTCTCCGCATTGCAAGGTGCAATTCTGAAATTTTTTGCTTTTTCCTGCTCCTCTTAGCATGATAAAGAAGATTCAAAGAGTGAGATGCCAGCTCCTTTCATTCAGTCAGTAGCTTCAATCATTTCTGGACGTTTTCAATGGCAAAAATCAATGAATATTGTAAATGCACAAACAGTAATTTCTCCGCATTGCAAGGTGCAATTCTGAAATTTTTTGCTTTTTCCTGCTCCTCTTAGCATGATAAAGAAGATTCAAAGAGAGGGAGATGCCAGCTCTTTTCATTCAGTCAGTAGCTTCAATCATTTCTGGACGTTTTTCAATGGCAAAAATCAATGAATATTGTAAATGCACAAACAGTAATTTCTCCGCATTGCAAGGTGCAATTCTGAAATTTTTTGCTTTTTCCTGCTCCTCTTAGCATGATAAAGAAGATTCAAAGAGAGTGAGAAGCCAGCTCCTTTCATTCAGTCAGTAGCTTCAAACATTTCTGGTATATGAATAACATGATGTTTTTCAATGGCAAAAATCAATGAATATTGTAAATGCACAAACAGTAATTTCTCCGCATTGCAAGGTGCAATTCTGAAATTTTTTGCTTTCTCCTGCTCCTCTTAGCATGATAAAGAAGATTCAAAGAGAGTGAGATGCCAGCTCCTTTCATTCAGTCAGTAGCTTCAATCATTTCTGGACGTTTTTCAATGGCAAAAATCAATGAATATTGTAAATGCACAAACAGTAATTTCTCCGCATTGCAAGGTGCAATTCTGAAATTTTTTGCTTTTTCCTGCTCCTCTTAGCATGATAAAGAAGATTCAAAGAGAGTGAGATGCCAGCTCCTTTCATTCAGTCAGTAGCTTCAATCATTTCTGGACGTTTTTCAATGGCAAAAATCAATGAATATTGTAAATGCACAAACAGTAATTTCTCCGCATTGCAAGGTGCAATTCTGAAATTTTTTGCTTTTTCCTGCTCCTCTTAGCATGATAAAGAAGATTCAAAGAGAGTGAGATGCCAGCTCCTTTCATTCAGTCAGTAGCTTCAATCATTTCTGGACGTTTTTCAATGGCAAAAATCAATGAATATTGTAAATGCACAAACAGTAATTTCTCCGCATTGCAAGGTGCAATTCTGAAATTTTTTGCTTTTTCCTGCTCCTCTTAGCATGATAAAGAAGATTCAAAGAGAGTGAGATGCCAGCTCCTTTCATTCAGTAAGTAGCTTCAATCATTTCTGGACGTTTTTCAATGGCAAAAATCAATGAATATTGTCAATGCACAAACAGTAATTTCTCCGCATTGCAAGATGCAATTCTGAAATTTTTTGCTTTTTCCTGCTCCTCTTAGCATGATAAAGAAGATTCAAAGAGAGTGAGATGCCAGCTCCTTTCATTCAGTCAGTAGCTTCAATCATTTCTTGACGTTTTTCAATGGCAAAAATCAATGAATATTGTAAATGCACAAACAGTAATTTCTCCGCATTGCAAGGTGCAATTCTGAAATTTTTTGCTTTTTCCTGCTCCTCTTAGCATGATAAAGAAGATTCAAAGAGAGTGAGATGCCAGCTCCTTTCATTCAGTCAGTAGCTTCAAACATTTCTGGTATATGAATAACATGTTTTTCAATGGCAAAAATCAATGAATATTGTAAATGCACAAACAGTAATTTCTCCGCATTGCAAGGTGCAATTCTGAAATTTTTTGCTTTTTCCTGCTCCTCTTAGCATGATAAAGAAGATTCAAAGAGTGAGATGCCAGCTCCTTTCATTCAGTCAGTAGCTTCAATCATTTCTGGACGTTTTTCAATGGCAAAAATCAATGAATATTGTAAATGCACAAACAGTAATTTCTCCGCATTGCAAGGTGCAATTCTGAAATTTTTTGCTTTTTCCTGCTCCTCTTAGCATGATAAAGAAGATTCAAAGAGAGTGAGATGCCAGCTCTTTTCATTCAGTCAGTAGCTTCAATCATTTCTGGACGTTTTTCAATGGCAAAAATCAATGAATATTGTAAATGCACAAACAGTAATTTCTCCGCATTGCAAGGTGCAATTCTGAAATTTTTTGCTTTTTCCTGCTCCTCTTAGCATGATAAAGAAGATTCAAAGAGAGTGAGAAGCCAGCTCCTTTCATTCAGTCAGTAGCTTCAAACATTTCTGGTATATGAATAACATGATGTTTTTCAATGGCAAAAATCAATGAATATTGTAAATGCACAAACAGTAATTTCTCCGCATTGCAAGGTGCAATTCTGAAATTTTTTGCTTTCTCCTGCTCCTCTTAGCATGATAAACAAGATTCAAAGAGAGTGAGATGCCAGCTCCTTTCATTCAGTCAGTAGCTTCAATCATTTCTGGACGTTTTTCAATGGCAAAAATCAATGAATATTGTAAATGCACAAACAGTAATTTCTCCGCATTGCAAGGTGCAATTCTGAAATTTTTTGCTTTTTCCTGCTCCTCTTAGCATGATAAAGAAGATTCAAAGAGAGTGAGATGCCAGCTCCTTTCATTCAGTCAGTAGCTTCAATCATTTCTGGACATTTTTCAATGGCAAAAATCAATGAATATTGTAAATGCACAAACAGTAATTTCTCCGCATTGCAAGGTGCAATTCTGAAATTTTTTGCTTTTTCCTGCTCCTCTTAGCATGATAAAGAAGATTCAAAGAGAGTGAGATGCCAGCTCCTTTCATTCAGTCAGTAGCTTCAATCATTTCTGGACGTTTTTCAATGGCAAAAATCAATGAATATTGTAAATGCACAAACAGTAATTTCTCCGCATTGCAAGGTGCAATTCTGAAATTTTTTGCTTTTTCCTGCTCCTCTTAGCATGATAAAGAAGATTCAAAGAGAGTGAGATGCCAGCTCCTTTCATTCAGTAAGTAGCTTCAATCATTTCTGGACGTTTTTCAATGGCAAAAATCAATGAATATTGTCAATGCACAAACAGTAATTTCTCCGCATTGCAAGATGCAATTCTGAAATTTTTTGCTTTTTCCTGCTCCTCTTAGCATGATAAAGAAGATTCAAAGAGAGTGAGATGCCAGCTCCTTTCATTCAGTCAGTAGCTTCAATCATTTCTGGACGTTTTTCAATGGCAAAAATCAATGAATATTGTAAATGCACAAACAGTAAGTTCTCCGCATTGCAAGGTGCAATTCTGAAATTTTTTGCTTTTTCCTGCTCCTCTTAGCATGATAAAGAAGATTCAAAGAGAGTGAGATGCCAGCTCCTTTCATACAGTCAGAAGCTTCAAACATTTCTGGTATATGAATAACATGATGTTTTTCAATGGCAAAAATCAATGAATATTGTAAATGCACAAACAGTAATTTCTCCGCATTGCAAGGTGCAATTCTGAAATTTTTGGCTTTTTCCTGCTCCTCTTAGCATGATAAAGAAGATTCAAAGAGAGTGAGATGCCAGCTCCTTTCATTCAGTCAGTAGCTTCAAACATTTCTGGTATATGAATAACATGTTTTTCAATGGCAAAAATCAATGAATATTGTAAATGCACAAACAGTAATTTCTCCGCATTGCAAGGTGCAATTCTGAAATTTTTTGCTTTTTCCTGCTCCTCTTAGCATGATAAAGAAGATTCAAAGAGAGTGAGATGCCAGCTCCTTTCATTCAGTCAGTAGCTTCAAACATTTCTGGTATATGAATAACATGATGTTTTTCAATGGCAAAAATCAATGAATATTGTAAATGCACAAACAGTAATTTCTCCGCATTGCAAGGTGCAATTCTGAAATTTTTTGCTTTTTCCTGCTCCTCTTAGCATGGTAAAGAAGATTCAAAGAGAGTGAGATGCCAGCTCCTTTCATTCAGTCAGTAGCTTCAATCATTTCTGGATGTTTTTCAATGGCAAAAATCAATGAATATTGTAAATGCACAAACAGTAATTTCTCCGCATTGCAAGGTGCAATTCTGAAATTTTTTGCTTTCTCCTGCTCCTCTTAGCATGATAAAGAAGATTCAAAGAGAGTGAGATGCCAGCTCCTTTCATTCAGTCAGTAGCTTCAAACATTTCTGGTATATGAATAACATGTTTTTCAATGGCAAAAATCAATGAATATTGTAAATGCACAAACAGTAATTTCTCCGCATTGCAAGGTGCAATTCTGAAATTTTTTGCTTTTTCCTGCTCCTCTTAGCATGATAAAGAAGATTCAAAGAGAGTGAGATGCCAGCTCCTTTCATTCAGTCAGTAGCTTCAAACATTTCTGGTATATGAATAACATGATGTTTTTCAATGGCAAAAATCAATGAATATTGTAAATGCACAAACAGTAATTTCTCCGCATTGCAAGGTGCAATTCTGAAATTTTTTGCTTTTTCCTGCTCCTCTTAGCATGGTAAAGAAGATTCAAAGAGAGTGAGATGCCAGCTCCTTTCATTCAGTCAGTAGCTTCAATCATTTCTGGATGTTTTTCAATGGCAAAAATCAATGAATATTGTAAATGCACAAACAGTAAGTTCTCCGCATTGCAAGGTGCAATTCTGAAATTTTTTGCTTTTTCCTGCTCCTCTTAGCATGATAAAGAAGATTCAAAGAGAGTGAGATGCCAGCTCCTTTCATACAGTCAGAAGCTTCAAACATTTCTGGTATATGAATAACATGATGTTTTTCAATGGCAAAAATCAATGAATATTGTAAATGCACAAACAGTAATTTCTCCGCATTGCAAGGTGCAATTCTGAAATTTTTGGCTTTTTCCTGCTCCTCTTAGCATGATAAAGAAGATTCAAAGAGAGTGAGATGCCAGCTCCTTTCATTCAGTCAGTAGCTTCAAACATTTCTGGTATATGAATAACATGTTTTTCAATGGCAAAAATCAATGAATATTGTAAATGCACAAACAGTAATTTCTCCGCATTGCAAGGTGCAATTCTGAAATTTTTTGCTTTTTCCTGCTCCTCTTAGCATGATAAAGAAGATTCAAAGAGAGTGAGATGCCAGCTCCTTTCATTCAGTCAGTAGCTTCAAACATTTCTGGTATATGAATAACATGATGTTTTTCAATGGCAAAAATCAATGAATATTGTAAATGCACAAACAGTAATTTCTCCGCATTGCAAGGTGCAATTCTGAAATTTTTTGCTTTTTCCTGCTCCTCTTAGCATGGTAAAGAAGATTCAAAGAGAGTGAGATGCCAGCTCCTTTCATTCAGTCAGTAGCTTCAATCATTTCTGGATGTTTTTCAATGGCAAAAATCAATGAATATTGTAAATGCACAAACAGTAATTTCTCCGCATTGCAAGGTGCAATTCTGAAATTTTTTGCTTTCTCCTGCTCCTCTTAGCATGATAAAGAAGATTCAAAGAGAGTGAGATGCCAGCTCCTTTCATTCAGTCAGTAGCTTCAATCATTTCTGGACGTTTTTCAATGGCAAAAATCAATGAATATTGTAAATGCACAAACAGTAATTTCTCCGTATTGCAAGGTGCAATTCTGAAATTTTTTGCTTTTTCCTGCTCCTCTTAGCATGATAAAGAAGATTCAAAGAGAGTGAGATGCCAGCTCCTTTCATTCAGTCAGTAGCTTCAATCATTTCTGGACGTTTTTCAATGGCAAAAATCAATGAATATTGTAAATGCACAAACAGTAATTTCTCCGCATTGCAAGATGCAATTCTGAAATTTTTTGTTTTTTCCTGCTCCTCTTAGCATGATAAAGAAGATTCAAAGAGAGTGAGATGCCAGCTTCTTTCATTCAGTCAGTAGCTTCAATCATTTCTGGACGTTTTTCAATGGCAAAAATCAATGAATATTGTAAATGCACAAACAGTAATTTCTCCGCATTGCAAGGTGCAATTCTGAAATTTTTTGCTTTTTCCTGCTCCTCTTAGCATGATAAAGAAGATTCAAAGAGAGTGAGATGCCAGCTCCTTTCATTCAGTCAGTAGCTTCAAACATTTCTGGTATATGAATAACATGATGTTTTTCAATGGCAAAAATCAATGAATATTGTAAATGCACAAACAGTAATTTCTCCGCATTGCAAGGTGCAATTCTGAAATTTTTTGCTTTTTCCTGCTCCTCTTAGCATGATAAAGAAGATTCAAAGAGAGTGAGATGCCAGCTCCTTTCATTCAGTCAGTAGCTTCAATCATTTCTGGACGTTTTTCAATGGCAAAAATCAATGAATATTGTAAATGCACAAACAGTAATTTCTCCGCATTGCAAGGTGTAATTCTGAATTTTTTTGCTTTTTCCTGCTCCTCTTAGCATGATAAAGAAGATTCAAAGAGAGTGAGATGCCAGCTCCTTTCATTCAGTCAGTAGCTTCAAACATTTCTGGTGTATGAATAACATGATGTTTTTCAATGGCAAAAATCAATGAATATTGTAAATGCACAAACAGTAATTTCTCCGCATTGCAAGGTGCAATTCTGAAATTTTTTGCTTTTTCCTGCTCCTCTTAGCATGATAAAGAAGATTCAAAGAGAGTGAGATGCCAGCTCCTTTCATTCAGTCAGTAGCTTCAATCATTTCTGGACGTTTTTCAATGGCAAAAATCAATGAATATTGTAAATGCACAAACAGTAATTTCTCCGCATTGCAAGGTGCAATTCTGAAATTTTTTGCTTTTTCCTGCTCCTCTTAGCATGATAAAGAAGATTCAAAGAGAGTGAGATGCCAGCTCCTTTCATTCAGTCAGTAGCTTCAATCATTTCTGGTATATGAATAACATGATGTTTTTCAATGGCAAAAATCAATGAATATTGTAAATGCACAAACAGTAATTTCTCCGCATTGCAAGGTGCAATTCTGAAATTTTTTGCTTTTTCCTGCTCCTCTTAGCATGATAAAGAAGATTCAAAGAGAGTGAGATGCCAGCTCCTTTCATTCAGTCAGTAGCTTCAATCATTTCTGGACGTTTTTCAATGGCAAAAATCAATGAATATTGTAAATGCACAAACAGTAATTTCTCCGCATTGCAAGGTGCAATTCTGAAAGGTTTTGCTTTTTCCTGCTCCTCTTAGCATGATAAAGAAGATTCAAAGAGAGTGAGATGCCAGCTCCTTTCATTCAGTCAGTAGCTTCAATCATTTCTGGTATATGAATAACATGATGTTTTTCAATGGCAAAAATCAATGAATATTGTAAATGCACAAACAGTAATTTCTCCGCATTGCAAGTTGCAATTCTGGAATTTTTTGCTTTTTCCTGCTCCTCTTAGCATGATAAAGAAGATTCAAAGAGAGTGAGATGCCAGCTCCTTTCATTCAGTCAGTAGCTTCAATCATTTCTGGACGTTTTTCAATGGCAAAAATCAATGAATATTGTAAATGCACAAACAGTAATTTCTCCGCATTGCAAGGTGCAATTCTGAAATTTTTTGCTTTTTCCTGCTCCTCTTAGCATGATAAAGAAGATTCAAAGAGAGTGAGATGCCAGCTCCTTTCATTCAGTCAGTAGCTTCAATCATTTCTGGACGTTTTTCAATGGAAAAAATCAATGAATATTGTAAATGCACAAACAGTAATTCCTCCGCATTGCAAGGTGCAATTCTGAAATTTTTTGCTTTTTCCTGCTCCTCTTAGCATGATAAAGAAGATTCAAAGAGAGTGAGATGCCAGCTCCTTTCATTCAGTAAGTAGCTTCAATCATTTCTGGACGTTTTTCAATGGCAAAAATCAATGAATATTGTCAATGCACAAACAGTAATTTCTCCGCATTGCAAGATGCAATTCTGAAATTTTTTGCTTTTTCCTGCTCCTCTTAGCATGATAAAGAAGATTCAAAGAGAGTGAGATGCCAGCTCCTTTCATTCAGTCAGTAGCTTCAATCATTTCTGGACGTTTTTCAATGGCAAAAATCAATGAATATTGTAAATGCACAAACAGTAATTTCTCCGCATTGCAAGGTGCAATTCTGAAATTTTTTGCTTTTTCCTGCTCCTCTTAGCATGATAAAGAAGATTCAAAGAGAGTGAGATGCCAGCTCCTTTCATTCAGTCAGTAGCTTCAATCATTTCTGGACGTTTTTCAATGGCAAAAATCAATGAATATTGTAAATGCACAAACAGTAATTTCTCCGCATTGCAAGGTGTAATTCTGAAATTTTTTGCTTTTTCCTGCTCCTCTTAGCATGATAAAGAAGATTCAAAGAGAGTGAGATGCCAGCTCTTTTCATTCAGTCAGTAGCTTCAAACATTTCTGGTGTATGAATAACATGATGTTTTTCAATGGCAAAAATCAATGAATATTGTAAATGCACAAACAGTAATTTCTCCGCATTGCAAGGTGCAATTCTGAAATTTTTTGCTTTTTCCTGCTCCTCTTAGCATGATAAAGAAGATTCAAAGAGAGTGAGATGCCAGCTCCTTTCATTCAGTCAGTAGCTTCAATCATTTCTGGACGTTTTTCAATGGCAAAAATCAATGAATATTGTAAATGCACAAACAGTAATTTCTCCGCATTGCAAGGTGCAATTCTGAAATTTTTTGCTTTTTCCTGCTCCTCTTAGCATGATAAAGAAGATTCAAAGAGAGTGAGATGCCAGCTCCTTTCATTCAGTCAGTAGCTTCAATCATTTCTGGTATATGAATAACATGATGTTTTTCAATGGCAAAAATCAATGAATATTGTAAATGCACAAACAGTAATTTCTCCGCATTGCAAGGTGCAATTCTGAAATTTTTTGCTTTTTCCTGCTCCTCTTAGCATGATAAAGAAGATTCAAAGAGAGTGAGATGCCAGCTCCTTTCATTCAGTCAGTAGCTTCAATCATTTCTGGACGTTTTTCAATGGCAAAAATCAATGAATATTGTAAATGCACAAACAGTAATTTCTCCGCATTGCAAGGTGCAATTCTGAAATTTTTTGCTTTTTCCTGCTCCTCTTAGCATGATAAAGAAGATTCAAAGAGAGTGAGATGCCAGCTCCTTTCATTCAGTCAGTAGCTTCAATCATTTCTGGTATATGAATAACATGATGTTTTTCAATGGCAAAAATCAATGAATATTGTAAATGCACAAACAGTAATTTCTCCGCATTGCAAGGTGCAATTCTGAAATTTTTTGCTTTTTCCTGCTCCACTTAGCATGATAAAGAAGATTCAAAGAGAGTGAGATGCCAGCTCCTGTAATTCAGTCAGTAGGTTCAATCATTTCTGGAAATTTTTCAATGGCAAAAATCAATGAATATTGTAAATGCACAAACAGTAATTTCTACGCATTGCAAGGTGCAATTCTGAAATTTTTTGCTTTTTCCTGCTCCTCTTAGCATGATAAAAAAGATTCAAAGAGAGTGAGATGCCAGCTCCTTTCATTCAGTCAGTAGCTTCAATCATTTCTGGACGTTTTTCAATGGCAAAAATCAATGAATATTGTAAATGCACAAACAGTAATTTCTCCGCATTGCAAGGTGTAATTCTGAAATTTTTTGCTTTTTCCTGCTCCTCTTAGCATGATAAAGAAGATTCAAAGAGAGTGAGATTCCAGCTCTTTTCATTCAGTCAGTAGCTTCAAACATTTCTGGTGTATGAATAACATGATGTTTTTCAATGGCAAAAATCAATGAATATTGTAAATGCACAAACAGTAATTTCTCCGCATTGCAAGGTGCAATTCTGAAATTTTTTGCTTTTTCCTGCTCCTCTTAGCATGATAAAGAAGATTCAAAGAGAGTGAGATGCCAGCTCCTTTCATTCAGTCAGTAGCTTCAATCATTTCTGGACGTTTTTCAATGGCAAAAATCAATGAATATTGTAAATGCACAAACAGTAATTTCTCCGCATTGCAAGGTGCAATTCTGAAATTTTTTGCTTTTTCCTGCTCCTCTTAGCATGATAAAGAAGATTCAAAGAGAGTGAGATGCCAGCTCCTTTCATTCAGTCAGTAGCTTCAATCATTTCTGGTATATGAATAACATGATGTTTTTCAATGGCAAAAATCAATGAATATTGTAAATGCACAAACAGTAATTTCTCCGCATTGCAAGGTGCAATTCTGAAATTTTTTGCTTTTTCCTGCTCCTCTTAGCATGATAAAGAAGATTCAAAGAGAGTGAGATGCCAGCTCCTTTCATTCAGTCAGTAGCTTCAATCATTTCTGGACGTTTTTCAATGGCAAAAATCAATGAATATTGTAAATGCACAAACAGTAATTTCTCCGCATTGCAAGGTGCAATTCTGAAATTTTTTGCTTTTTCCTGCTCCTCTTAGCATGATAAAGAAGATTCAAAGAGAGTGAGATGCCAGCTCCTTTCATTCAGTCAGTAGCTTCAATCATTTCTGGTATATGAATAACATGATGTTTTTCAATGGCAAAAATCAATGAATATTGTAAATGCACAAACAGTAATTTCTCCGCATTGCAAGGTGCAATTCTGAAATTTTTTGCTTTTTCCTGCTCCACTTAGCATGATAAAGAAGATTCAAAGAGAGTGAGATGCCAGCTCCTGTAATTCAGTCAGTAGGTTCAATCATTTCTGGAAATTTTTCAATGGCAAAAATCAATGAATATTGTAAATGCACAAACAGTAATTTCTACGCATTGCAAGGTGCAATTCTGAAATTTTTTGCTTTTTCCTGCTCCTCTTAGCATGATAAAAAAGATTCAAAGAGAGTGAGATGCCAGCTCCTTTCATTCAGTCAGTAGCTTCAATCATTTCTGGACGTTTTTCAATGGCAAAAATCAATGAATATTGTAAATGCACAAACAGTAATTTCTCCGCATTGCAAGGTGCAATTCTGAAATTTTTTGCTTTTTCCTGCTCCTCTTAGCATGATAAAGAAGATTCAAAGAGAGTGAGATGCCTGCTCCTTTCATTCAGTCAGTAGCTTCAAACATTCCTGGTATATGAATAACATGATGTTTTTCAATGGCAAAAATCAATGAATATTGTAAATGCACAAACAGTAATTTCTCCGCATTGCAAGGTGCAATTCTGAAATTTTTTGCTTTTTCCTGCTCCTCTTAGCATGATAAAGAAGATTCAAAGAGAGTGAGATGCCAGCTCCTTTCATTCAGTCAGTAGCTTCAATCATTTCTGGACGTTTTTCAATGGCAAAAATCAATGAATATTGTAAATGCACAAACAGTAATTTCTCCGCATTGCAAGGTGCAATTCTGAAATTTTTTGCTTTTTCCTGCTCCTCTTAGCATGATAAAGAAGATTCAAAGAGAGTGAGATGCCAGCTCCTTTCATTCAGTCAGTAGCTTCAATCATTTCTGGTATATGAATAACATGATGTTTTTCAATGGCAAAAATCAATGAATATTGTAAATGCACAAACAGTAATTTCTCCGCATTGCAAGGTGCAATTCTGAAATTTTTTGCTTTTTCCTGCTCCTCTTAGCATGATAAAGAAGATTCAAAGAGAGTGAGATGCCAGCTCCTTTCATTCAGTCAGTAGCTTCAATCATTTCTGGACGTTTTTCAATGGCAAAAATCAATGAATATTGTAAATGCACAAACAGTAATTTCTCCGCATTGCAAGGTGCAATTCTGAAAGGTTTTGCTTTTTCCTGCTCCTCTTAGCATGATAAAGAAGATTCAAAGAGAGTGAGATGCCAGCTCCTTTCATTCAGTCAGTAGCTTCAATCATTTCTGGTATATGAATAACATGATGTTTTTCAATGGCAAAAATCAATGAATATTGTAAATGCACAAACAGTAATTTCTCCGCATTGCAAGTTGCAATTCTGGAATTTTTTGCTTTTTCCTGCTCCTCTTAGCATGATAAAGAAGATTCAAAGAGAGTGAGATGCCAGCTCCTTTCATTCAGTCAGTAGCTTCAATCATTTCTGGACGTTTTTCAATGGCAAAAATCAATGAATATTGTAAATGCACAAACAGTAATTTCTCCGCATTGCAAGGTGCAATTCTGAAATTTTTTGCTTTTTCCTGCTCCTCTTAGCATGATAAAGAAGATTCAAAGAGAGTGAGATGCCAGCTCCTTTCATTCAGTCAGTAGCTTCAATCATTTCTGGACGTTTTTCAATGGAAAAAATCAATGAATATTGTAAATGCACAAACAGTAATTTCTCCGCATTGCAAGGTGCAATTCTGAAATTTTTTGCTTTTTCCTGCTCCTCTTAGCATGATAAAGAAGATTCAAAGAGAGTGAGATGCCAGCTCCTTTCATTCAGTAAGTAGCTTCAATCATTTCTGGACGTTTTTCAATGGCAAAAATCAATGAATATTGTCAATGCACAAACAGTAATTTCTCCGCATTGCAAGATGCAATTCTGAAATTTTTTGCTTTTTCCTGCTCCTCTTAGCATGATAAAGAAGATTCAAAGAGAGTGAGATGCCAGCTCCTTTCATTCAGTCAGTAGCTTCAATCATTTCTGGACGTTTTTCAATGGCAAAAATCAATGAATATTGTAAATGCACAAACAGTAATTTCTCCGCATTGCAAGGTGCAATTCTGAAATTTTTTGCTTTTTCCTGCTCCTCTTAGCATGATAAAGAAGATTCAAAGAGAGTGAGATGCCAGCTCCTTTCATTCAGTCAGTAGCTTCAATCATTTCTGGACGTTTTTCAATGGCAAAAATCAATGAATATTGTAAATGCACAAACAGTAATTTCTCCGCATTGCAAGGTGTAATTCTGAAATTTTTTGCTTTTTCCTGCTCCTCTTAGCATGATAAAGAAGATTCAAAGAGAGTGAGATGCCAGCTCTTTTCATTCAGTCAGTAGCTTCAAACATTTCTGGTGTATGAATAACATGATGTTTTTCAATGGCAAAAATCAATGAATATTGTAAATGCACAAACAGTAATTTCTCCGCATTGCAAGGTGCAATTCTGAAATTTTTTGCTTTTTCCTGCTCCTCTTAGCATGATAAAGAAGATTCAAAGAGAGTGAGATGCCAGCTCCTTTCATTCAGTCAGTAGCTTCAATCATTTCTGGACGTTTTTCAATGGCAAAAATCAATGAATATTGTAAATGCACAAACAGTAATTTCTCCGCATTGCAAGGTGCAATTCTGAAATTTTTTGCTTTTTCCTGCTCCTCTTAGCATGATAAAGAAGATTCAAAGAGAGTGAGATGCCAGCTCCTTTCATTCAGTCAGTAGCTTCAATCATTTCTGGTATATGAATAACATGATGTTTTTCAATGGCAAAAATCAATGAATATTGTAAATGCACAAACAGTAATTTCTCCGCATTGCAAGGTGCAATTCTGAAATTTTTTGCTTTTTCCTGCTCCTCTTAGCATGATAAAGAAGATTCAAAGAGAGTGAGATGCCAGCTCCTTTCATTCAGTCAGTAGCTTCAATCATTTCTGGACGTTTTTCAATGGCAAAAATCAATGAATATTGTAAATGCACAAACAGTAATTTCTCCGCATTGCAAGGTGCAATTCTGAAATTTTTTGCTTTTTCCTGCTCCTCTTAGCATGATAAAGAAGATTCAAAGAGAGTGAGATGCCAGCTCCTTTCATTCAGTCAGTAGCTTCAATCATTTCTGGTATATGAATAACATGATGTTTTTCAATGGCAAAAATCAATGAATATTGTAAATGCACAAACAGTAATTTCTCCGCATTGCAAGGTGCAATTCTGAAATTTTTTGCTTTTTCCTGCTCCACTTAGCATGATAAAGAAGATTCAAAGAGAGTGAGATGCCAGCTCCTGTAATTCAGTCAGTAGGTTCAATCATTTCTGGAAATTTTTCAATGGCAAAAATCAATGAATATTGTAAATGCACAAACAGTAATTTCTACGCATTGCAAGGTGCAATTCTGAAATTTTTTGCTTTTTCCTGCTCCTCTTAGCATGATAAAAAAGATTCAAAGAGAGTGAGATGCCAGCTCCTTTCATTCAGTCAGTAGCTTCAATCATTTCTGGACGTTTTTCAATGGCAAAAATCAATGAATATTGTAAATGCACAAACAGTAATTTCTCCGCATTGCAAGGTGCAATTCTGAAATTTTTTGCTTTTTCCTGCTCCTCTTAGCATGATAAAGAAGATTCAAAGAGAGTGAGATGCCTGCTCCTTTCATTCAGTCAGTAGCTTCAAACATTCCTGGTATATGAATAACATGATGTTTTTCAATGGCAAAAATCAATGAATATTGTAAATGCACAAACAGTAATTTCTCCGCATTGCAAGGTGCAATTCTGAAATTTTTTGCTTTTTCCTTCTCCTCTTAGCATGATAAAGAAGATTCAAAGAGAGTGAGATGCCAGCTCCTTTCATTCAGTCAGTAGCTTCAATCATTTCTGGATGTTTTTCAATGGCAAAAATCAATGAATATTGTAAATGCACAAACAGTAATTTCTCCGCATTGCAAGGTGCAATTCTGAAATTTTTTGCTTTTTCCTGCTCCTCTTAGCATGATAAAGAAGATTCAAAGAGAGTGAGATGCCAGCTCCTTTCATTTAGTCAGTAGCTTCAATCATTTCTGGTATATGAATAACATGATGTTTTTCAATGGCAAAAATCAATGAATATTGTAAATGCACAAACAGTAATTTCTCCGCATTGCAAGGTGCAATTCTGAAATTTTTTGCTTTTTCCTGCTC
The DNA here is from genome assembly GCF_046119375.1 of Phyllobates terribilis. Classification (NCBI taxonomy): domain Eukaryota; kingdom Metazoa; phylum Chordata; class Amphibia; order Anura; family Dendrobatidae; genus Phyllobates; species Phyllobates terribilis. The sequence continues at coordinate 1,679,692 of NW_027362893.1, forward strand.
CTCTTAGCATGATAAAGAAGATTCAAAGAGAGTGAGATGCCAGCTCCTTTCATTTAGTCAGTAGCTTCAATCATTTCTGGTATATGAATAACATGATGTTTTTCAATGGCAAAAATCAATGAATATTGTAAATGCACAAACAGTAATTTCTCCGCATTGCAAGGTGCAATTCTGAAATTTTTTGCTTTTTCCTGCTCCTCTTAGCATGATAAAGAAGATTCAAAGAGAGTGAGATGCCAGCTCTTTTCATTCAGTCAGTAGCTTCAATCATTTCTGGACGTTTTTCAATGGCAAAAATCAATGAATATTGTAAATGCACAAACAGTAATTTCTCCGCATTGCAAGGTGCAATTCTGAAATTTTTTGCTTTTTCCTGCTCCTCTTAGCATGATAAAGAAGATTCAAAGAGAGTGAGAAGCCAGCTCCTTTCATTCAGTCAGTAGCTTCAAACATTTCTGGTATATGAATAACATGATGTTTTTCAATGGCAAAAATCAATGAATATTGTAAATGCACAAACAGTAATTTCTCCGCATTGCAAGGTGCAATTCTGAAATTTTTTGCTTTCTCCTGCTCCTCTTAGCATGATAAAGAAGATTCAAAGAGAGTGAGATGCCAGCTCCTTTCATTCAGTCAGTAGCTTCAATCATTTCTGGACGTTTTTCAATGGCAAAAATCAATGAATATTGTAAATGCACAAACAGTAATTTCTCCGCATTGCAAGGTGCAATTCTGAAATTTTTTGCTTTTTCCTGCTCCTCTTAGCATGATAAAGAAGATTCAAAGAGAGTGAGATGCCAGCTCCTTTCATTCAGTCAGTAGCTTCAATCATTTCTGGACGTTTTTCAATGGCAAAAATCAATGAATATTGTAAATGCACAAACAGTAATTTCTCCGCATTGCAAGGTGCAATTCTGAAATTTTTTGCTTTTTCCTGCTCCTCTTAGCATGATAAAGAAGATTCAAAGAGAGTGAGATGCCAGCTCCTTTCATTCAGTCAGTAGCTTCAATCATTTCTGGACGTTTTTCAATGGCAAAAATCAATGAATATTGTAAATGCACAAACAGTAATTTCTCCGCATTGCAAGGTGCAATTCTGAAATTTTTTGCTTTTTCCTGCTCCTCTTAGCATGATAAAGAAGATTCAAAGAGAGTGAGATGCCAGCTCCTTTCATTCAGTAAGTAGCTTCAATCATTTCTGGACGTTTTTCAATGGCAAAAATCAATGAATATTGTCAATGCACAAACAGTAATTTCTCCGCATTGCAAGATGCAATTCTGAAATTTTTTGCTTTTTCCTACTCCTCTTAGCATGATAAAGAAGATTCAAAGAGAGTGAGATGCCAGCTCCTTTCATTCAGTCAGTAGCTTCAATCATTTCTGGACCTTTTTCAATGGCAAAAATCAATGAATATTGTAAATGCACAAACAGTAATTTCTCCGCATTGCAAGGTGCAATTCTGAAATTTTTTGCTTTTTCCTGCTCCTCTTAGCATGATAAAGAAGATTCAAAGAGAGTGAGATGCCAGCTCCTTTCATTCAGTCAGTAGCTTCAAACATTTCTGGTATATGAATAACATGTTTTTCAATGGCAAAAATCAATGAATATTGTAAATGCACAAACAGTAATTTCTCCGCATTGCAAGGTGCAATTCTGAAATTTTTTGCTTTTTCCTGCTCCTCTTAGCATGATAAAGAAGATTCAAAGAGAGTGAGATGCCAGCTCCTTTCATTCAGTCAGTAGCTTCAAACATTTCTGGTATATGAATAACATGATGTTTTTCAATGGCAAAAATCAATGAATATTGTAAATGCACAAACAGTAATTTCTCCGCATTGCAAGGTGCAATTCTGAAATTTTTTGCTTTTTCCTGCTCCTCTTAGCATGGTAAAGAAGATTCAAAGAGAGTGAGATGCCAGCTCCTTTCATTCAGTCAGTAGCTTCAATCATTTCTGGATGTTTTTCAATGGCAAAAATCAATGAATATTGTAAATGCACAAACAGTAATTTCTCCGCATTGCAAGGTGCAATTCTGAAATTTTTTGCTTTTTCCTGCTCCTCTTAGCATGATAAAGAAGATTCAAAGAGAGAGAGATGCCAGCTCCTTTCATTCAGTAAGTAGCTTCAATCATTTCTGGACGTTTTTCAATGGCAAAAATCAATGAATATTGTCAATGCACAAACAGTAATTTCTCCGCATTGCAAGATGCAATTCTGAAATTTTTTGCTTTTTCCTGCTCCTCTTAGCATGATAAAGAAGATTCAAAGAGAGTGAGATGCCAGCTCCTTTCATTCAGTCAGTAGCTTCAATCATTTCTGGACGTTTTTCAATGGCAAAAATCAATGAATATTGTAAATGCACAAACAGTAATTTCTCCGCATTGCAAGGTGCAATTCTGAAATTTTTTGCTTTTTCCTGCTCCTCTTAGCATGATAAAGAAGATTCAAAGAGAGTGAGATGCCAGCTCCTTTCATTCAGTCAGTAGCTTCAAACATTTCTGGTATATGAATAACATGATGTTTTTCAATGGCAAAAATCAATGAATATTGTAAATGTACAAACAGTAATTTCTCCGCATTGCAAGGTGCAATTCTGAAATTTTTTGCTTTTTCCTGCTCCTCTTAGCATGGTAAAGAAGATTCAAAGAGAGTGAGATGCCAGCTCCTTTCATTCAGTCAGTAGCTTCAATCATTTCTGCATGTTTTTCAATGGCAAAAATCAATGAATATTGTAAATGCACAAACAGTAATTTCTCCGCATTGCAAGGTGCAATTCTGAAATTTTTTGCTTTTTCCTGCTCCTCTTAGCATGATAAAGAAGATTCAAAGAGAGTGAGATGCCAGCTCCTTTCATTCAGTCAGTAGCTTCAATCATTTCTGGACGTTTTTCAATGGCAAAAATCAATGAATATTGTAAATGCACAAACAGTAATTTCTCCGTATTGCAAGGTGCAATTCTGAAATTTTTTGCTTTCTCCTGCTCCTCTTAGCATGATAAAGAAGATTCAAAGAGAGTGAGATGCCAGCTCCTTTCATTCAGTCAGTAGCTTCAATCATTTCTGGACGTTTTTCAATGGCAAAAATCAATGAATATTGTAAATGCACAAACAGTAATTTCTCCGCATTGCAAGATGCAATTCTGAAATTTTTTGCTTTTTCCTGCTCCTCTTAGCATGATAAAGAAGATTCAAAGAGAGTGAGATGCCAGCTCCTTTCATTCAGTCAGTAGCTTCAATCATTTCTGGACGTTTTTCAATGGCAAAAATCAATGAATATTGTAAATGCACAAACAGTAATTTCTCCGCATTGCAAGGTGCAATTCTGAAATTTTTTGCTTTTTCCTGCTCCTCTTAGCATGATAAAGAAGATTCAAAGAGAGTGAGATGCCAGCTCCTTTCATTCAGTCAGTAGCTTCAAACATTTCTGGTATATGAATAACATGATGTTTTTCAATGGCAAAAATCAATGAATATTGTAAATGCACAAACAGTAATTTCTCCGCATTGCAAGGTGCAATTCTGAAATTTTTTGCTTTTTCCTGCTCCTCTTAGCATGATAAAGAAGATTCAAGGAGAGTGAGATGCCAGCTCCTTTCATTCAGTCAGTAGCTTCAATCATTTCTGGACGTTTTTCAATGGCAAAAATCAATGAATATTGTAAATGCACAAACAGTAATTTCTCCGCATTGCAAGGTGCAATTCTGAAATTTTTTGCTTTTTCCTGCTCCTCTTAGCATGATAAAGAAGATTCAAAGAGAGTGAGATGCCAGCTCCTTTCATTCAGTCAGTAGCTTCAAACATTTCTGGTATATGAATAACATGATGTTTTTCAATGGCAAAAATCAATGAATATTGTAAATGCACAAACAGTAATTTCTCCGCATTGCAAGGTGCAATTCTGAAATTTTTTGCTTTTTCCTGCTCCTCTTAGCATGGTAAAGAAGATTCAAAGAGAGTGAGATGCCAGCTCCTTTCATTCAGTCAGTAGCTTCAATCATTTCTGGATGTTTTTCAATGGCAAAAATCAATGAATATTGTAAATGCACAAACAGTAATTTCTCCGCATTGCAAGGTGCAATTCTGAAATTTTTTGCTTTTTCCTGCTCCTCTTAGCATGATAAAGAAGATTCAAAGAGAGTGAGATGCCAGCTCCTTTCATTCAGTCAGTAGCTTCAATCATTTCTGGACGTTTTTCAATGGCAAAAATCAATGAATATTGTAAATGCACAAACAGTAATTTCTCCGTATTGCAAGGTGCAATTCTGAAATTTTTTGCTTTTTCCTGCTCCTCTTAGCATGATAAAGAAGATTCAAAGAGAGTGAGATGCCAGCTCCTTTCATTCAGTCAGTAGCTTCAATCATTTCTGGACGTTTTTCAATGGCAAAAATCAATGAATATTGTAAATGCACAAACAGTAATTTCTCCGCATTGCAAGATGCAATTCTGAAATTTTTTGCTTTTTCCTGCTCCTCTTAGCATGATAAAGAAGATTCAAAGAGAGTGAGATGCCAGCTCCTTTCATTCAGTCAGTAGCTTCAATCATTTCTGGACGTTTTTCAATGGCAAAAATCAATGAATATTGTAAATGCACAAACAGTAATTTCTCCGCATTGCAAGGTGCAATTCTGAAATTTTTTGCTTTTTCCTGCTCCTCTTAGCATGATAAAGAAGATTCAAAGAGAGTGAGATGCCAGCTCCTTTCATTCAGTCAGTAGATTCAAACATTTCTGGTATATGAATAACATGATGTTTTTCAATGGCAAAAATCAATGAATATTGTAAATGCACAAACAGTAATTTCTCCGCATTGCAAGGTGCAATTCTGAAATTTTTTGCTTTTTCCTGCTCCTCTTAGCATGATAAAGAATATTCAAAGAGAGTGAGATGCCAGCTCCTTTCATTCAGTCAGTAGCTTCAATCATTTCTGGACGTTTTTCAATGGCAAAAATCAATGAATATTGTAAATGCACAAACAGTAATTTCTCCGCATTGCAAGGTGTAATTCTTAAATTTTTTGCTTTTTCCTGCTCCTCTTAGCATGATAAAGAAGATTCAAAGAGAGTGAGATGCCAGCTCCTTTCATTCAGTCAGTAGCTTCAAACATTTCTGGTGTATGAATAACATGATGTTTTTCAATGGCAAAAATCAATGAATATTGTAAATGCACAAACAGTAATTTCTCCGCATTGCAAGGTGCAATTCTGAAATTTTTTGCTTTTTCCTGCTCCTCTTAGCATGATAAACAAGATTCAAAGAGAGTGAGATGCCAGCTCCTTTCATTCAGTCAGTAGCTTCAATCATTTCTGGACGTTTTTCAATGGCAAAAATCAATGAATATTGTAAATGCACAAACAGTAATTTCTCCGCATTGCAAGGTGCAATTCTGAAATTTTTTGCTTTTTCCTGCTCCTCTTAGCATGATAAAGAAGATTCAAAGAGAGTGAGATGCCAGCTCCTTTCATTCAGTCAGTAGCTTCAATCATTTCTGGTATATGAATAACATGATGTTTTTCAATGGCAAAAATCAATGAATATTGTAAATGCACAAACAGTAATTTCTCCGCATTGCAAGGTGCAATTCTGAAATTTTTTGCTTTTTCCTGCTCCTCTTAGCATGATAAAGAAGATTCAAAGAGAGTGAGATGCCAGCTCCTTTCATTCAGTCAGTAGCTTCAATCATTTCTGGACGTTTTTCAATGGCAAAAATCAATGAATATTGTAAATGCACAAACAGTAATTTCTCCGCATTGCAAGGTGCAATTCTGAAATGTTTTGCTTTTTCCTGCTCCTCTTAGCATGATAAAGAAGATTCAAAGAGAGTGAGATGCCAGCTCCTTTCATTCAGTCAGTAGCTTCAATCATTTCTGGTATATGAATAACATGATGTTTTTCAATGGCAAAAATCAATGAATATTGTAAATGCACAAACAGTAATTTCTCCGCATTGCAAGGTGCAATTCTGAAATTTTTTGCTTTTTCCTGCTCCTCTTAGCATGATAAAGAAGATTCAAAGAGAGTGAGATGCCAGCTCCTTTCATTCAGTCAGTAGCTTCAAACATTTCTGGTATATGAATAACATGATGTTTTTCAATGGCAAAAATCAATGAATATTGTAAATGCACAAACAGTAATTTCTCCGCATTGCAAGGTGCAATTCTGAAATTTTTTGCTTTTTCCTGCTCCTCTTAGCATGATAAAGAAGATTCAAAGAGAGTGAGATGCCAGCTCCTTTCATTCAGTCAGTAGCTTCAATCATTTCTGGACGTTTTTCAATGGCAAAAATCAATGAATATTGTAAATGCACAAACAGTAATTTCTCCGCATTGCAAGGTGCTATTCTGAAATTTTTTGCTTTTTCCTGCTCCTCTTAGCATGATAAAGAAGATTCAAAGAGATTTAGATGCCAGCTCCTTTCATTCAGTCAGTAGCTTCAATCATTTCTGGACGTTTTTCAATGGCAAAAATCAATGAATATTGTAAATGCACAAACAGTAATTTCTCCGCATTGCAAGGTGCAATTCTGAAATTTTTTGCTTTTTCCTGCTCCTCTTAGCATGATAAAGAAGATTCAAAGAGAGTGAGATGCCAGCTCCTTTCATTCAGTCAGTAGCTTCAAACATTTCTGGTATATGAATAACATGATGTTTTTCAATGGCAAAAATCAATGAATATTGTAAATGCACAAACAGTAATTTCTCCGCATTGCAAGGTGCAATTCTGATATTTTTTGCTTTTTCCTGCTCCTCTTAGCATGATAAAGAAGATTCAAAGAGAGTGAGATGCCAGCTCCTTTCATTCAGTCAGTAGCTTCAAACATTTCTGGTATATGAATAACATGATGTTTTTCAATGGCAAAAATCAATGAATATTGTAAATGCACAAACAGTAATTTCTCCGCATTGCAAGGTGCAATTCTGAAATTTTTTGCTTTTTCCTGCTCCTCTTAGCATGATAAAGAAGATTCAAAGAGAGTGAGATGCCAGCTCCTTTCATTCAGTCAGTAGCTTCAATCATTTCTGGACGTTTTTCAATGGCAAAAATCAATGAATATTGTAAATGCACAAACAGTAATTTCTCCGCATTGCAAGGTGCAATTCTGAAATTTTTTGCTTTTTCCTGCTCCTCTTAGCATGATAAAGAAGATTCAAAGAGAGTGAGATGCCTGCTCCTTTCATTCAGTCAGTAGCTTCAAACATTTCTGGTATATGAATAACATGATGTTTTTCAATGGCAAAAATCAATGAATATTGTAAATGCACAAACAGTAATTTCTCCGCATTGCAAGGTGCAATTCTGAAATTTTTTGCTTTTTCCTGCTCCTCTTAGCATGATAAAGAAGATTCAAAGAGAGTGAGATGCCAGCTCCTTTCATTCAGTCAGTAGCTTCAATCATTTCTGGACATTTTTCAATGGCAAAAATCAATGAATATTGTAAATGCACAAACAGTAATTTCTCCGCATTGCAAGGTGCAATTCTGAAATTTTTTGCTTTTTCCTGCTCCTCTTAGCATGATAAAGAAGATTCAAAGAGAGTGAGATGCCAGCTCCTTTCATTCAGTCAGTAGCTTCAAACATTTCTGGTATATGAATAACATGATGTTTTTCAATGGCAAAAATCAATGAATATTGTAAATGCACAAACAGTAATTTCTCCGCATTGCAAGGTGCAATTCTGAAATTTTTTGCTTTTTCCTGCTCCACTTAGCATGATAAAGAAGATTCAAAGAGAGTGAGATGCCAGCTCCTGTAATTCAGTCAGTAGGTTCAATCATTTCTGGACATTTTTCAATGGCAAAAATCAATGAATATTGTAAATGCACAAACAGTAATTTCTACGCATTGTAAGGTGCAATTCTGAAATTTTTTGCTTTTTCCTGCTCCTCTTAGCATGATAAAGAAGATTCAAAGAGAGTGAGATGCCAGCTCCTTTCATTCAGTCAGTAGCTTCAATCATTTCTGGACGTTTTTCAATGGCAAAAATCAATGAATATTGTAAATGCACAAACAGTAATTTCTCCGCATTGCAAGGTGCAATTCTGAAATTTTTTGCTTTTTCCTGCTCCTCTTAGCATGATAAAGAAGATTCAAAGAGAGTGAGAAGCCAGCTCCTTTCATTCAGTCAGTAGCTTCAAACATTTCTGGTATATGAATAACATGATGTTTTTCAATGGCAAAAATCAATGAATATTGTAAATGCACAAAAAGTAATTTCTCCGCATTGCAAGGTGCAATTCTGAAATTTTTTGCTTTTTCCTGCTCCTCTTAGCATGATAAAGAAGATTCAAAGAGAGTGAGATGCCAGCTCCTTTCATTCAGTCAGTAGCTTCAATCATTTCTGGACGTTTTTCAATGGCAAAAATCAATGAATATTGTAAATGCACAAACAGTAATTTCTCCGCATTGCAAGGTGCAATTCTGAAATTTTTTGCTTTTTCCTGCTCCTCTTAGCATGATAAAGAAGATTCAAAGAGAGTGAGATGCCAGCTCCTTTCATTCAGTCAGTAGCTTCAAACATTTCTGGTATATGAATAACATGATGTTTTTCAATGACAAAAATCAATGAATATTGTAAATGCACAAACAGTAATTTCTCCGCATTGCAAGGTGCAATTCTGAAATTTTTTGCTTTTTCCTGCTCCTCTTAGCATGGTAAAGAAGATTCAAAGAGAGTGAGATGCCAGCTCCTTTCATTCAGTCAGTAGCTTCAATCATTTCTGGACGTTTTTCAATGGCAAAAATCAATGAATATTGTAAATGCACAAACAGTAATTTCTCCGCATTGCAAGGTGCAATTCTGAAATTTTTTGCTTTTTCCTGCTCCTCTTAGCATGATAAAGAAGATTCAAAGAGAGTGAGATGCCAGCTCCTTTCATTCAGTCAGTAGCTTCAATCATTTCTGGACGTTTTTCAATGGCAAAAATCAATGAATATTGTAAATGCACAAACAGTAATTTCTCCGTATTGCAAGGTGCAATTCTGAATTTTTTTGCTTTTTCCTGCTCCTCTTAGCATGATAAAGAAGATTCAAAGAGAGTGAGATGCCAGCTCCTTTCATTCAGTCAGTAGCTTCAATCATTTCTGGACGTTTTTCAATGGCAAAAATCAATGAATATTGTAAATGCACAAACAGTAATTTCTCCGCATTGCAAGATGCAATTCTGAAATTTTTTGCTTTTTCCTGCTCCTCTTAGCATGATAAAGAAGATTCAAAGAGAGTGAGATGCCAGCTCCTTTCATTCAGTCAGTAGCTTCAATCATTTCTGGACATTTTTCAATGGCAAAAATTAATGAATATTGTAAATGCACAAACAGTAATTTCTCCGCATTGCAAGGTGCAATTCTGAAATTTTTTGCTTTTTCCTGCTCCTCTTAGCATGATAAAGAAGATTCAAAGAGAGTGAGATGCCAGCTCCTTTCATTCAGTCAGTAGCTTCAAACATTTCTGGTATATGAATAACATGATGTTTTTCAATGGCAAAAATCAATGAATATTGTAAATGCACAAACAGTAATTTCTCCGCATTGCAAGGTGCAATTCTGAAATTTTTTGCTTTTTCCTGCTCCTCTTAGCATGATAAAGAAGATTCAAAGAGAGTGAGATGCCAGCTCCTTTCATTCAGTCAGTAGCTTCAATCATTTCTGGACGTTTTTCAATGGCAAAAATCAATGAATATTGTAAATGCACAAACAGTAATTTCTCCGCATTGCAAGGTGTAATTCTGAAATTTTTAGCTTTTTCCTGCTCCTCTTAGCATGATAAAGAAGATTCAAAGAGAGTGAGATGCCAGCTCCTTTCATTCAGTCAGTAGCTTCAAACATTTCTGGTGTATGAATAACATGATGTTTTTCAATGGCAAAAATCAATGAATATTGTAAATGCACAAACAGTAATTTCTCCGCATTGCAAGGTGCAATTCTGAAATTTATTGCTTTTTCCTGCTCCTCTTAGCATGATAAAGAAGATTCAAAGAGAGTGAGATGCCAGCTCCTTTCATTCAGTCAGTAGCTTCAATCATTTCTGGACGTTTTTCAATGGCAAAAATCAATGAATATTGTAAATGCACAAACAGTAATTTCTCCGCATTGCAAGGTGCAATTCTGAAATTTTTTGCTTTTTCCTGCTCCTCTTAGCATGATAAAGAAGATTCAAAGAGAGTGAGATGCCAGCTCCTTTCATTCAGTCAGTAGCTTCAATCATTTCTGGACGTTTTTCAATGGCAAAAATCAATGAATATTGTAAATGCACAAACAGTAATTTCTCCGCATTGCAAGGTGCAATTCTGAAATTTTTTGCTTTTTCCTGCTCCTCTTAGCATGATAAAGAAGATTCAAAGAGAGTGAGATGCCAGCTCCTTTCATTCAGTCAGTAGCTTCAATCATTTCTGGACGTTTTTCAATGGCAAAAATCAATGAATATTGTAAATGCACAAACAGTAATTTCTCCGCATTGCAAGGTGCAATTCTGAAATTTTTTGCTTTTTCCTGCTCCTCTTAGCATGATAAAGAAGATTCAAAGAGAGTGAGATGCCAGCTCCTTTCATTCAGTCAGTAGCTTCAATCATTTCTGGACGTTTTTCAATGGCAAAAATCAATGAATATTGTAAATGCACAAACAGTAATTTCTCCGCATTGCAAGGTGCAATTCTGAAATTTTTTGCTTTTTCCTGCTCCTCTTAGCATGATAAAGAAGATTCAAAGAGAGTGAGATGCCAGCTCCTTTCATTCAGTAAGTAGCTTCAATCATTTCTGGACGTTTTTCAATGGCAAAAATCAATGAATATTGTCAATGCACAAACAGTAATTTCTCCGCATTGCAAGATGCAATTCTGAAATTTTTTGCTTTTTCCTGCTCCTCTTAGCATGATAAAGAAGATTCAAAGAGAGTGAGATGCCAGCTCCTTTCATTCAGTCAGTAGCTTCAATCATTTCTGGACGTTTTTCAATGGCAAAAATCAATGAATATTGTAAATGCACAAACAGTAATTTCTCCGCATTGCAAGGTGCAATTCTGAAATTTTTTGCTTTTTCCTGCTCCTCTTAGCATGATAAAGAAGATTCAAAGAGAGTGAGATGCCAGCTCCTTTCATTCAGTCAGTAGCTTCAAACATTTCTGGTATATGAATAACATGATGTTTTTCAATGGCAAAAATCAATGAATATTGTAAATGCACAAACAGTAATTTCTCCGCATTGCAAGGTGCAATTCTGAAATTTTTTGCTTTTTCCTGCTCCTCTTAGCATGATAAAGAAGATTCAAAGAGAGTGAGATGCCAGCTCCTTTCATTCAGTCAGTAGCTTCAAACATTTCTGGTATATGAATAACATGTTTTTCAATGGCAAAAATCAATGAGTATTGTAAATGCACAAACAGTAATTTCTCCGCATTGGAAGGTGCAATTCTGAAATTTTTTGCTTTTTCCTGCTCCTCTTAGCATGATAAAGAAGATTCAAAGAGAGTGAGATGCCAGCTCCTTTCATTGAGTCAGTAGCTTCAAACATTTCTGGTATATGAATAACATGATGTTTTTCAATGGCAAAAATCAATGAATATTGTAAATGCACAAACAGTAATTTCTCCGCATTGCAAGGTGCAATTCTGAAATTTTTTGCTTTTTCCTGCTCCTCTTAGCATGGTAAAGAAGATTCAAAGAGAGTGAGATGCCAGCTCCTTTCATTCAGTCAGTAGCTTCAATCATTTCTGGACGTTTTTCAATGGCAAAAATCAATGAATATTGTAAATGCACAAACAGTAATTTCTCCGCATTGCAAGGTGCAATTCTGAAATTTTTTGCTTTTTCCTGCTCCTCTTAGCATGATAAAGAAGATTCAAAGAGAGTGAGATGCCAGCTCCTTTCATTCAGTCAGTAGCTTCAATCATTTCTGGACGTTTTTCAATGGCAAAAATCAATGAATATTGTAAATGCACAAACAGTAATTTCTCCGTATTGCAAGGTGCAATTCTGAAATTTTTTTCTTTTTCCTGCTCCTCTTAGCATGATAAAGAAGATTCAAAGAGAGTGAGATGCCAGCTCCTTTCATTCAGTCAGTAGCTTCAATCATTTCTGGACGTTTTTCAATGGCAAAAATCAATGAATATTGTAAATGCACAAACAGTAATTTCTCCGCATTGCAAGATGCAATTCTGAAATTGTTTGCTTTTTCCTGCTCCTCTTAGCATGATAAAGAAGATTCAAAGAGAGTGAGATGCCAGCTCCTTTCATTCAGTCAGTAGCTTCAATCATTTCTGGACGTTTTTCAATGGCAAAAATCAATGAATATTGTAAATGCACAAACAGTAATTTCTCCGCATTGCAAGGTGCAATTCTGAAATTTTTTGCTTTTTCCTGCTCCTCTTAGCATGATAAAGAAGATTCAAAGAGAGTGAGATGCCAGCTCCTTTCATTCAGTCAGTAGCTTCAAACATTTCTGGTATATGAATAACATGATGTTTTTCAATGGCAAAAATCAATGAATATTGTAAATGCACAAACAGTAATTTCTCCGCATTGCAAGGTGCAATTCTGAAATTTTTTGCTTTTTCCTGCTCCTCTTAGCATGATAAAGAAGATTCAAAGAGAGTGAGATGCCAGCTCCTTTCATTCAGTCAGTAGCTTCAATCATTTCTGGACGTTTTTCAATGGCAAAAGTCAATGAATATTGTAAATGCACAAACAGTAATTTCTCTGCATTGCAAGGTGTAATTCTGAAATTTTTTGCTTTTTCCTGCTCCTCTTAGCATGATAAAGAAGATTCAAAGAGAGTGAGATGCCAGCTCCTTTCATTCAGTCAGTAGCTTCAAACATTTCTGGTGTATGAATAACATGATGTTTTTCAATGGCAAAAATCAATGAATATTGTAAATGCACAAACAGTAATTTCTCCGCATTGCAAGGTGCAATTCTGAAATTTTTTGCTTTTTCCTGCTCCTCTTAGCATGATAAAGAAGATTCAAAGAGAGTGAGATGCCAGCTCCTTTCATTCAGTCAGTAGCTTCAATCATTTCTGGACGTTTTTCAATGGCAAAAATCAATGAATATTGTAAATGCACAAACAGTAATTTCTCCGCATTGCAAGGTGCAATTCTGAAATTTTTTGCTTTTTCCTGCTCCTCTTAGCATGATAAAGAAGATTCAAAGAGAGTGAGATGCCAGCTCCTTTCATTCAGTCAGTAGCTTCAATCATTTCTGGTATATGAATAACATGATGTTTTTCAATGGCAAAAATCAATGAATATTGTAAATGCACAAACAGTAATTTCTTCGCATTGCAAGGTGCAATTCTGAAATTTTTTGCTTTTTCCTGCTCCTCTTAGCATGATAAAGAAGATTCAAAGAGAGTGAGATGCCAGCTCCTTTCATTCAGTCAGTAGCTTCAATCATTTCTGGACGTTTTTCAATGGCAAAAATCAATGAATATTGTAAATGCACAAACAGTAATTTCTCCGCATTGCAAGGTGCAATTCTGAAATTTTTTGCTTTTTCCTGCTCCTCTTAGCATGATAAAGAAGATTCAAAGAGAGTGAGATGCCAGCTCCTTTCATTCAGTCAGTAGCTTCAATCATTTCTGGTATATGAATAACATGATGTTTTTCAATGGCAAAAATCAATGAATATTGTAAATGCACAAACAGTAATTTCTCCGCATTGCAAGGTGCAATTCTGAAATTTTTTGCTTTTTCCTGCTCCTCTTAGCATGATAAAGAAGATTCAAAGAGAGTGAGATGCCAGCTCCTTTCATTCAGTCAGTAGCTTCAAACATTTCTGGTATATGAATAACATGATGTTTTTCAATGGCAAAAATCAATGAATATTGTAAATGCACAAACAGTAATTTCTCCGCATTGCAAGGTGCAATTCTGAAATTTTTTGCTTTTTCCTGCTCCTCTTAGCATGATAAAGAAGATTCAAAGAGAGTGAGATGCCAGCTCCTTTCATTCAGTCAGTAGCTTCAATCATTTCTGGACGTTTTTCAATGGCAAAAATCAATGAATATTGTAAATGCACAAACAGTAATTTCTTCGCATTGCAAGGTGCAATTCTGAAATTTTTTGCTTTTTCCTGCTCCTCTTAGCATGATAAAGAAGATTCAAAGAGAGTGAGATGCCATCTCCTTTCATTCAGTCAGTAGCATCAATCATTTCTGGACGTTTTTCAATGGCAAAAATCAATGAATATTGTAAATGCACAAACAGTAATTTCTCCGCATTGCAAGGTGCAATTCTGAAATTTTTTGCTTTTTCCTGCTCCTCTTAGCATGTTAAAGAAGATTCAAAGAGAGTGAGATGCCAGCTCCTTTCATTCAGTCAGTAGCTTCAATCATTTCTGGTATATGAATAACATGATGTTTTTCAATGGCAAAAATCAATGAATATTGTAAATGCACAAACAGTAATTTCTCCGCATTGCAAGGTGCAATTCTGAAATTTTTTGCTTTTTCCTGCTCCTCTTAGCATGATAAAGAAGATTCAAAGAGAGTGAGATGCCAGCTCCTTTCATTCAGTCAGTAGCTTCAAACATTTCTGGTATATGAATAACATGATGTTTTTCAATGGCAAAAATCAATGAATATTGTAAATGCACAAACAGTAATTTCTCCGCATTGCAAGGTGCAATTCTGAAATTTTTTGCTTTTTCCTGCTCCTCTTAGCATGATAAAGAAGATTCAAAGAGAGTGAGATGCCAGCTCCTTTCATTCAGTCAGTAGCTTCAATCATTTCTGGACGTTTTTCAATGGCAAAAATCAATGAATATTGTAAATGCACAAACAGTAATTTCTCCGCATTGCAAGGTGCAATTCTGAAATTTTTTGCTTTTTCCTGCTCCTCTTAGCATGATAAAGAAGATTCCAAGAGATTTAGATGCCAGCTCCTTTCATTCAGTCAGTAGCTTCAATCATTTCTGGACGTTTTTCAATGGCAAAAATCAATGAATATTGTAAATGCACAAACAGTAATTTCTCCGCATTGCAAGGTGCAATTCTGAAATTTTTTGCTTTTTCCTGCTCCTCTTAGCATGATAAAGAAGATTCAAAGAGAGTGAGATGCCAGCTCCTTTCATTCAGTCAGTAGCTTCAAACATTTCTGGTATATGAATAACATGATGTTTTTCAATGGCAAAAATCAATGAATATTGTAAATGCACAAACAGTAATTTCTCCGCATTGCAAGGTGCAATTCTGATATTTTTTGCTTTTTCCTGCTCCTCTTAGCATGATAAAGAAGATTCAAAGAGAGTGAGATGCCAACTCCTTTCATTCAGTCAGTAGCTTCAAACATTTCTGGTATATGAATAACATGATGTTTTTCAATGGCAAAAATCAATGAATATTATAAATGCACAAACAGTAATTTCTCCGCATTGCAAGGTGCAATTCTGAAATTTTTTGCTTTTTCCTGCTCCTCTTAGCATGATAAAGAAGATTCAAAGAGAGTGAGATGCCAGCTCCTTTCATTCAGTCAGTAGCTTCAATCATTTCTGGACGTTTTTCAATGGCAAAAATCAATGAATATTGTAAAGGCACAAACAGTAATTTCTTCGCATTGCAAGGTGCAATTCTGAAATTTTTTGCTTTTTCCTGCTCCTCTTAGCATGATAAAGAAGATTCAAAGAGAGTGAGATGCCATCTCCTTTCATTCAGTCAGTAGCTTCAATCATTTCTGGACGTTTTTCAATGGCAAAAATCAATGAATATTGTAAATGCACAAACAGTAATTTCTCCGCATTGCAAGGTGCAATTCTGAAATTTTTTGCTTTTTCCTGCTCCTCTTAGCATGATAAAGAAGATTCAAAGAGAGTGAGATGCCAGCTCCTTTCATTCAGTCAGTAGCTTCAATCATTTCTGGACGTTTTTCAATGGCAAAAATCAATGAATATTGTAAATGCACAAACAGTAATTTCTCCGTATTGCAAGGTGCAATTCTGAAATTTTTTGCTTTTTCCTGCTCCTCTTAGCATGATAAAGAAGATTCAAAGAGAGTGAGATGCCAGCTCCTTTCATTCAGTCAGTAGCTTCAATCATTTCTGGACGTTTTTCAATGGCAAAAATCAATGAATATTGTAAATGCACAAACAGTAATTTCTCCGCATTGCAAGATGCAATTCTGAAATTTTTTGCTTTTTCCTGCTCCTCTTAGCATGATAAAGAAGATTCAAAGAGAGTGAGATGCCAGCTCCTTTCATTCAGTCAGTAGCTTCAATCATTTCTGGACGTTTTTCAATGGCAAAAATCAATGAATATTGTAAATGCACAAACAGTAATTTCTCCGCATTGCAAGGTGCAATTCTGAAATTTTTTGCTTTTTCCTGCTCCTCTTAGCATGATAAAGAAGATTCAAAGAGAGTGAGATGCCAGCTCCTTTCATTCAGTCAGTAGCTTCAAACATTTCTGGTATATGAATAACATGATGTTTTTCAATGGCAAAAATCAATGAATATTGTAAATGCACAAACAGTAATTTCTCCGCATTGCAAGGTGCAATTCTGAAATTTTTTGCTTTTTCCTGCTCCTCTTAGCATGATAAAGAAGATTCAAAGAGAGTGAGATGCCAGCTCCTTTCATTCAGTCAGTAGCTTCAATCATTTCTGGACGTTTTTCAATGGCAAAAATCAATGAATATTGTAAATGCACAAACAGTAATTTCTCCGCATTGCAAGGTGTAATTCTGAAATTTTTTGCTTTTTCCTGCTCCTCTTAGCATGATAAAGAAGATTCAAAGAGAGTGAGATGCCAGCTCCTTTCATTCAGTCAGTAGCTTCAAACATTTCTGGTGTATGAATAACATGATGTTTTTCAATGGCAAAAATCAATTAATATTGTAAATGCACAAACAGTAATTTCTCCGCATTGCAAGGTGCAATTCTGAAATTTTTTGCTTTTTCCTGCTCCTCTTAGCATGATAAAGAAGATTCAAAGAGAGTGAGATGCCAGCTCCTTTCATTCAGTCAGTAGCTTCAATCATTTCTGGACGTTTTTCAATGGCAAAAATCAATGAATATTGTAAATGCACAAACAGTAATTTCTCCGCATTGCAAGGTGCAATTCTGAAATTTTTTGCTTTTTCCTGCTCCTCTTAGCATGATAAAGAAGATTCAAAGAGAGTGAGATGCCAGCTCCTTTCATTCAGTCAGTAGCTTCAATCATTTCTGGACGTTTTTCAATGGCAAAAATCAATGAATATTGTAAATGCACAAACAGTAATTTCTCCGCATTGCAAGGTGCAATTCTGAAATTTTTTGCTTTTTCCTGCTCCTCTTAGCATGATAAAGAAGATTCAAAGAGAGTGAGATGCCAGCTCCTTTCATTCAGTCAGTAGCTTCAATCATTTCTGGTATATGAATAACATGATGTTTTTCAATGGCAAAAATCAATGAATATTGTAAATGCACAAACAGTAATTTCTCCGCATTGCAAGGTGCAATTCTGAAATTTTTGCTTTTTCCTGCTCCTCTTAGCATGATAAAGAAGATTCAAAGAGAGTGAGATGCCAGCTCCTTTCATTCAGTCAGTAGCTTCAAACATTTCTGGTATATGAATAACATGATGTTTTTCAATGGCAAAAATCAATGAATATTGTAAATGCACAAACAGTAATTTCTCCACATTGCAAGGTGCAATTCTGAAATTTTTTGCTTTTTCCTGCTCCTCTTAGCATGATAAAGAAGATTCAAAGAGAGTGAGATGCCAACTCCTTTCATTCAGTCAGTAGCTTCAATCATTTCTGGACGTTTTTCAATGGCAAAAATCAATGAATATTGTAAATGCACAAACAGTAATCTCTCCGCATTGCAAGGTGCAATTATGAAATTTTTTGCTTTTTCCTGCTCCTCTTAGCATGATAAAGAAGATTCAAAGAGATTTAGATGCCAGCTCCTTTCATTCAGTCAGTAGCTTCAATCATTTCTGGACGTTTTTCAATGGCAAAAATCAATGAATATTGTAAATGCACAAACAGTAATTTCTCCGCATTGCAAGGTGCAATTCTGAAATTTTTTGCTTTTTCCTGCTCCTCTTAGCATGATAAAGAAGATTCAAAGAGAGTGAGATGCCAGCTCCTTTCATTCAGTCAGTAGCTTCAAACATTTCTGGTATATGAATAACGTGATGTTTTTCAATGGCAAAAATCAATGAATATTGTAAATGCACAAACAGTAATTTCTCCGCATTGCAAGGTGCAATTCTGATATTTTTTGTTTTTTCCTGCTCCTCTTAGCATGATAAAGAAGATTCAAAGAGAGTGAGATGCCAGCTCCTTTCATTCAGTCAGTAGCTTCAAACATTTCTGGTATATGAATAACATGATGTTTTTCAATGGCAAAAATCAATGAATATTTTAAATGCACAAACAGTAATTTCTCCGCATTGCAAGGTGCAATTCTGAAATTTTTTGCTTTTTCCTGCTCCTCTTAGCATGATAAAGAAGATTCAAAGAGAGTGAGATGCCAGCTCCTTTCATTCAGTCAGTAGCTTCAATCATTTCTGGACGTTTTTCAATGGCAAAAATCAATGAATATTGTAAATGCACAAACAGTAATTTCTCCGCATTGCAAGGTGCAATTCTGAAATTTTTTGCTTTTTCCTGCTCCTCTTAGCATGATAAAGAAGATTCAAAGAGAGTGAGATGCCAGCTCCTTTCATTCAGTCAGTAGCTTCAATCATTTCTGGACGTTTTTCAATGGCAAAAATCAATGAATATTGTAAATGCACAAACAGTAATTTCTCCGCATTGCAAGGTGCAATTCTGAAATGTTTTGCTTTTTCCTGCTCCTCTTAGCATGATAAAAAAGATTCAAAGAGAGTGAGATGCCAGCTCCTTTCATTCAGTCAGTAGCTTCAAACATTTCTGGTATATGAATAACATGATGTTTTTCAATGGCAAAAATCAATGAATATTGTAAATGCACAAACAGTAATTTCTCCGCATTGCAAGGTGCAATTCTGAAATTTTTTGCTTTCTCCTGCTCCTCTTAGCATTATAAAGAAGATTCAAAGAGAGTGAGATGCCAGCTCCTTTCATTCAGTCAGTAGCTTCAATCATTTCTGGACGTTTTTCAATGGCAAAAATCAATGAATATTGTAAATGCACAAACAGTAATTTCTCCGCATTGCAAGGTGCAATTCTGAAATTTTTTGCTTTTTCCTGCTCCTCTTAGCATGATAAAGAAGATTCAAAGAGAGTGAGATGCCAGCTCCTTTCATTCAGTCAGTAGCTTCAATCATTTCTGGACGTTTTTCCATGGCAAAAATCAATGAATATTGTAAATGCACAAACAGTAATTTCTCCGCATTGCAAGGTGCAATTCTGAAATTTTTTGCTTTTTCCTGCTCCTCTTAGCATGATAAAGAAGATTCAAAGAGAGTGAGATGCCAGCTCCTTTCATTCAGTCAGTAGCTTCAAACATTTCTGGTATATGAATAACATGATGTTTTTCAATGGCAAAAATCAATGAATATTGTAAATGCACAAACAGTAATTTCTCCGCATTGCAATGTGCAATTCTGAAATTTTTTGCTTTTTCCTGCTCCTCTTAGCATGATAAAGAAGATTCAAAGAGAGTGAGATGCCAGCTCCTTTCATTCAGTCAGTAGCTTCAATCAGAGTTCATCATCTTTCCACCCTCTCATTCACATCCCCCATCCGACCTATCCATCAACGTCAATGGCTGTTCACTCTCCCCAGTCCCACAAGCTCGCTGCCTTGGGGTAACCCTGGACTCTGATCTCTCCTTCAAGCCACATATTCAAGCCCTTTCCACCTCCTGCCGACTCCAACTCAAAAACATCTCCCGGATCCGTGCATTCCTCAGCAAAGACTCTGCAAAAACACTAGTGCAGGCCCTCATCATATCCCGCCTCGACTACTGCAACCTCCTGCTCCGTGGCATCCCTTCCAACACTCTTGCACCTCTCCAATCTATCCTAAACTCTGCTGCTCGACTAATCCACCTGTCCCCCCGCTATTCCCCGGCCTCTCCTCTCTGTCAATCCCTTCACTGGCTCCCTATTGCCCAGAGAATTCAGTTCAAAACTCTAACCATGGCATACAAAGCCATCCACAACCTGTCTCCCCCATACATCTGTGACCTAGTCTCCCGGTACTTACCTGCACGCAACCTCCGATCCTCACAAGATCTCCTGCTCTACTCCCCTCTTATCTCCTCCTCCCACACTCGTATACAAGATTTCTCCCGTGCTTCACCCCTACTCTGGAACTCTCTACCCCAACATATCAGACTCTCGCCGACCGTGGAAACCTTCAAAAGGAACCTGAAGACCCACCTCTTCCGACAAGCCTACAACCTGCAGTAAACACCACTGCATGACCAGCTCTACCCTCACCTACTGTATCCTCACCCATCCCTCGTAGACTGTGAGCCCTCGCGGGCAGGGTCCTCGCTCCTCCTGTACCAGTCGCTGACTCGTTTTGTTAAGATTATGTAAATGCTTTTGTTATGTATATCCCTATCACATGTAAAGCGCCATGGAATAAATGGCGCTATAATAATAAATAATAATAATAATAATAATAATTTCTGGACGTTTTTCAATGGCAAAAATCAATGAATATTGTAAATGCACAAACAGTAATTTCTCCGCATTGCAAGGTGCAATTCTGAAATTTTTTGCTTTTTCCTGCTCCTCTTAGCATGATAAAGAAGATTTAAAGAGAGTGAGATGCCAGCTCCTTTCATTCAGTCAGTAGCTTCAATCATTTCTGGACGTTTTTCAATGGCAAAAATCAATGAATATTGTAAATGCACAAACAGTAATTTCTCCGCATTGCAAGGTGTAATTCTGAAATTTTTTGCTTTTTCCTGCTCCTCTTAGCATGATAAAGAAGATTCAAAGAGAGTGAGATGCCAGCTCCTTTCATTCAGTCAGTAGCTTCAAACATTTCTGGTGTATGAATAACATGATGTTTTTCAATGGCAAAAATCAATTAATATTGTAAATGCACAAACAGTAATTTCTCCGCATTGCAAGGTGCAATTCTGAAATTTTTTGCTTTTTCCTGCTCCTCTTAGCATGATAAAGAAGATTCAAAGAGAGTGAGATGCCAGCTCCTTTCATTCAGTCAGTAGCTTCAATCATTTCTGGACGTTTTTCAATGGCAAAAATCAATGAATATTGTAAATGCACAAACAGTAATTTCTCCGCATTGCAAGGTGCAATTCTGAAATTTTTTGCTTTTTCCTGCTCCTCTTAGCATGATAAAGAAGATTCAAAGAGAGTGAGATGCCAGCTCCTTTCATTCAGTCAGTAGCTTCAATCATTTCTGGTATATGAATAACATGATGTTTTTCAATGGCAAAAATCAATGAATATTGTAAATGCACAAACAGTAATTTCTCCGCATTGCAAGGTGCAATTCTGAAATTTTTTGCTTTTTCCTGCTCCTCTTAGCATGATAAAGAAGATTCAAAGAGAGTGAGATGCCAGCTCCTTTCATTCAGTCAGTAGCTTCAATCATTTCTGGACGTTTTTCAATGGCAAAAATCAATGAATATTGTAAATGCACAAACAGTAATTTCTCCGCATTGCAAGGTGCAATTCTGAAATTTTTTGCTTTTTCCTGCTCCTCTTAGCATGATAAAGAAGATTCAAAGAGAGTGAGATGCCAGATCCTTTCATTCAGTCAGTAGCTTCAATCATTTCTGGTATATGAATAACATGATGTTTTTCAATGGCAAAAATCAATGAATATTGTAAATGCACAAACAGTAATTTCTCCGCATTGCAAGGTGCAATTCTGAAATTTTTTGCTTTTTCCTGCTCCTCTTAGCATGATAAAGAAGATTCAAAGAGAGTGAGATGCCAGCTCCTTTCATTCAGTCAGTAGCTTCAAACATTTCTGGTATATGAATAACAAGATGTTTTTCAATGGCAAAAATTAATGAATATTGTAAATGCACAAACAGTAATTTCTCCGCATTGCAAGGTGCAATTCTGAAATTTTTTGCTTTTTCCTGCTCCTCTTAGCATGATAAAGAAGATTCAAAGAGAGTGAGATGCCAACTCCTTTCATTCAGTCAGTAGCTTCAATCATTTCTGGACGTTTTTCAATGGCAAAAATCAATGAATATTGTAAATGCACAAACAGTAATTTCTCCGCATTGCAAGGTGCAATTATGAAATTTTTTGCTTTTTCCTGCTCCTCTTAGCATGATAAAGAAGATTCAAAGAGATTTAGATGCCAGCTCCTTTCATTCAGTCAGTAGCTTCAATCATTTCTGGACGTTTTTCAATGGCAAAAATCAATGAATATTGTAAATGCACAAACAGTAATTTCTCCGCATTGCAAGGTGCAATTCTGAAATTTTTTGCTTTTTCCTGCTCCTCTTAGCATGATAAAGAAGATTCAAAGAGAGTGAGATGCCAGCTCCTTTCATTCAGTCAGTAGCTTCAAACATTTCTGGTATATGAATAACATGATGTTTTTCAATGGCAAAAATCAATGAATATTGTAAATGCACAAACAGTAATTTCTCCGCATTGCAAGGTGCAATTCTGATATTTTTTGTTTTTTCCTGCTCCTCTTAGCATGATAAAGAAGATTCAAAGAGAGTGAGATGCCAGCTCCTTTCATTCAGTCAGTAGCTTCAAACATTTCTGGTATATGAATAACATGATGTTTTTCAATGGCAAAAATCAATGAATATTGTCAATGCACAAACAGTAATTTCTCCGCATTGCAAGGTGCAATTCTGACATTTTTTGCTTTTTCCTGCTCCTCTTAGCATGATAAAGAAGATTCAAAGAGAGTGAGATGCCAGCTCCTTTCATTCAGTCAGTAGCTTCAATCATTTCTGGACGTTTTTCAATGGCAAAAATCAATGAATATTGTAAATGCACAAACAGTAATTTCTTTGCATTGCAAGGTGCAATTCTGAAATTTTTTGCTTTTCCTGCTCCTCTTAGCATGATAAAGAAGCTTCAAAGAGAGTGAGATGCCATCTCCTTTCATTCAGTCAGTAGCTTCAATCATTTCTGGACGTTTTTCAATGGCAAAAATCAATGAATATTGTAAATGCACAAACAGTAATTTCTCCGCATTGCAAGGTGCAATTCTGAAATTTTTTGCTTTTTCCTGCTCCTCTTAGCATGATAAAGAAGATTCAAAGAGTGAGATGCCAGCTCCTTTCATTCAGTCAGTAGCTTCAATCATTTCTGTACGTTTTTCAATGGCAAAAATCAATGAATATTGTAAATGCACAAACAGTAATTTCTCCGCATTGCAAGGTGCAATTCTGAAATTTTTTGCTTTTTCCTGCTCCTCTTAGCATGATAAAGAAGATTCAAAGAGAGTGAGATGCCAGCTCCTTTCATTCAGTTAGTAGCTTCAAACATTTCTGGTATATGAATAACATGATGTTTTTCAATGGCAAAAATCAATGAATATTGTAAATGCACAAACAGTAATTTCTCCGCATTGCAAGGTGCAATTCTGAAATTTTTTGCTTTTTCCTGCTCCTCTTAGCATGGTAAAGAAGATTCAAAGAGAGTGAGATGCCAGCTCCTTTCATTCAGTCAGTAGCTTCAATCATTTCTGGACGTTTTTCAATGGCAAAAATCAATGAATATTGTAAATGCACAAACAGTAATTTCTCCGCATTGCAAGGTGCAATTCTGAAATTTTTTGCTTTTTCCTGCTCCTCTTAGCATGATAAAGAAGATTCAAAGAGAGTGAGATGCCAGCTCCTTTCATTCAGTCAGTAGCTTCAATCATTTCTGGACGTTTTTCAATGGCAAAAATCAATGAATATTGTAAATGCACAAACAGTAATTTCTCCGCATTGCAAGGTGCAATTCTGAAATTTTTTGCTTTTTCCTGCTCCTCTTAGCATGATAAAGAAGATTCAAAGAGAGTGAGATGCCAGCTCCTTTCATTCAGTCAGTAGCTTCAATCATTTCTGGACGTTTTTCAATGGCAAAAATCAATGAATATTGTAAATGCACAAACAGTAATTTCTCCGCATTGCAAGGTGCAATTCTGAAATTTTTTGCTTTTTCCTGCTCCTCTTAGCATGATAAAGAAGATTCAAAGAGAGTGAGATGCCAGCTCCTTTCATTCAGTCAGTAGCTTCAAACATTTCTGGTATATGAATAACATGATGTTTTTCAATGGCAAAAATCAATGAATATTGTAAATGCACAAACAGTAATTTCTCCGCATTGCAAGGTGCAATTCTGAAATTTTTTGCTTTTTCCTGCTCCTCTTAGCATGATAAAGAAGATTCAAAGAGAGTGAGATGCCAGCTCCTTTCATTCAGTCAGTAGCTTCAATCATTTCTGGACGTTTTTCAATGGCAAAAATCAATGAATATTGTAAATGCACAAACAGTAATTTCTCCGCATTGCAAGATGCAATTCTGAAATTTTTTGCTTTTTCCTGCTCCTCTTAGCATGATAAAGAAGATTCAAAGAGAGTGAGATGCCAGCTCCTTTCATTCAGTCAGTAGCTTCAATCATTTCTGGACGTTTTTCAATGGCAAAAATCAATGAATATTGTAAATGCACAAACAGTAATTTCTCCGCATTGCAAGGTGCAATTCTGAAATTTTTTGCTTTTTCCTGCTCCTCTTAGCATGATAAAGAAGATTCAAAGAGAGTGAGATGCCAGCTCCTTTCATTCAGTCAGTAGCTTCAATCATTTCTGGACGTTTTTCAATGGCAAAAATCAATGAATATTGTAAATGCACAAACAGTAATTTCTCCGCATTGCAAGGTGCAATTCTGAAATTTTTTGCTTTTTCCTGCTCCTCTTAGCATGATAAAGAAGATTCAAAGAGAGTGAGAAGCCAGCTCCTTTCATTCAGTCAGTAGCTTCAAACATTTCTGGTATATGAATAACATGATGTTTTTCAATGGCAAAAATCAATGAATATTGTAAATGCACAAACAGTAATTTCTCCGCATTGCAAGGTGCAATTCTGAAATTTTTTGCTTTCTCCTGCTCCTCTTAGCATGATAAAGAAGCTTCAAAGAGAGTGAGATGCCAGCTCCTTTCATTCAGTCAGTAGCTTCAATCATTTCTGGACGTTTTTCAATGGCAAAAATCAATGAATATTGTAAATGCACAAACAGTAATTTCTCCGCATTGCAAGGTGCAATTCTGAAATTTTTTGCTTTTTCCTGCTCCTCTTAGCATGATAAAGAAGATTCAAAGAGAGTGAGATGCCAGCTCCTTTCATTCAGTCAGTAGCTTCAATCATTTCTGTACGTTTTTCAATGGCAAAAATCAATGAATATTGTAAATGCACAAACAGTAATTTCTCCGCATTGCAAGGTGCAATTCTGAAATTTTTTGCTTTTTCCTGCTCCTCTTAGCATGATAAAGAAGATTCAAAGAGAGTGAGATGCCAGCTCCTTTCATTCAGTTAGTAGCTTCAAACATTTCTGGTATATGAATAACATGATGTTTTTCAATGGCAAAAATCAATGAATATTGTAAATGCACAAACAGTAATTTCTCCGCATTGCAAGGTGCAATTCTGAAATTTTTTGCTTTTTCCTGCTCCTCTTAGCATGGTAAAGAAGATTCAAAGAGAGTGAGATGCCAGCTCCTTTCATTCAGTCAGTAGCTTCAATCATTTCTGGACGTTTTTCAATGGCAAAAATCAATGAATATTGTAAATGCACAAACAGTAATTTCTCCGCATTGCAAGGTGCAATTCTGAAATTTTTTGCTTTTTCCTGCTCCTCTTAGCATGATAAAGAAGATTCAAAGAGAGTGAGATGCCAGCTCCTTTCATTCAGTCAGTAGCTTCAATCATTTCTGGACGTTTTTCAATGGCAAAAATCAATGAATATTGTAAATGCACAAACAGTAATTTCTCCGCATTGCAAGGTGCAATTCTGAAATTTTTTGCTTTTTCCTGCTCCTCTTAGCATGATAAAGAAGATTCAAAGAGAGTGAGATGCCAGCTCCTTTCATTCAGTCAGTAGCTTCAATCATTTCTGGACGTTTTTCAATGGCAAAAATCAATGAATATTGTAAATGCACAAACAGTAATTTCTCCGCATTGCAAGGTGCAATTCTGAAATTTTTTGCTTTTTCCTGCTCCTCTTAGCATGATAAAGAAGATTCAAAGAGAGTGAGATGCCAGCTCCTTTCATTCAGTCAGTAGCTTCAAACATTTCTGGTATATGAATAACATGATGTTTTTCAATGGCAAAAATCAATGAATATTGTAAATGCACAAACAGTAATTTCTCCGCATTGCAAGGTGCAATTCTGAAATTTTTTGCTTTTTCCTGCTCCTCTTAGCATGATAAAGAAGATTCAAAGAGAGTGAGATGCCAGCTCCTTTCATTCAGTCAGTAGCTTCAATCATTTCTGGACGTTTTTCAATGGCAAAAATCAATGAATATTGTAAATGCACAAACAGTAATTTCTCCGCATTGCAAGATGCAATTCTGAAATTTTTTGCTTTTTCCTGCTCCTCTTAGCATGATAAAGAAGATTCAAAGAGAGTGAGATGCCAGCTCCTTTCATTCAGTCAGTAGCTTCAATCATTTCTGGACGTTTTTCAATGGCAAAAATCAATGAATATTGTAAATGCACAAACAGTAATTTCTCCGCATTGCAAGGTGCAATTCTGAAATTTTTTGCTTTTTCCTGCTCCTCTTAGCATGATAAAGAAGATTCAAAGAGAGTGAGATGCCAGCTCCTTTCATTCAGTCAGTAGCTTCAAACATTTCTGGTATATGAATAACATGATGTTTTTCAATGGCAAAAATCAATGAATATTGTAAATGCACAAACAGTAATTTCTCCGCATTGCAAGGTGCAATTCTGAAATTTTTTGCTTTTTCCTGCTCCTCTTAGCATGATAAAGAAGATTCAAAGAGAGTGAGATGCCAGCTCCTTTCATTCAGTCAGTAGCTTCAATCATTTCTGGACGTTTTTCAATGGCAAAAATCAATGAATATTGTAAATGCACAAACAGTAATTTCTCCGCATTGCAGGGTGCAATTCTGAAATTTTTTGCTTTTTCCTGCTCCTCTTAGCATGATAAAGAAGATTCAGAGTGAGATGCCTGCTCCTTTCATTCAGTCAGTAGCTTCAAACATTTCTGGTATATGAATAACATGATGTTTTTCAATGGCAAAAATCAATGAATATTGTAAATGCACAAACAGTAATTTCTCCGCATTGCAAGGTGCAATTCTGAAATTTTTTGCTTTTTCCTGCTCCTCTTAGCATGATAAAGAAGATTCAAAGAGTGAGATGCCAGCTCCTTTCATTCAGTCAGTAGCTTCAATCATTTCTGGACGATTTTCAATGGCAAAAATCTATGAATATTGTAAATGCACAAACAGTAATTTCTCCGCATTGCAAGGTGCAATTCTGAAATTTTTTGCTTTTTCCTGCTCCTCTTAGCATGATAAAGAAGATTCAAAGAGAGTGAGAAGCCAGCTCCTTTCATTCAGTCAGTAGCTTCAAACATTTCTGGTATATGAATAACATGATGTTTTTCAATGGCAAAAATCAATGAATATTGTAAATGCACAAACAGTAATTTCTCCGCATTGCAAGGTGCAATTCTGAAATTTTTTGCTTTCTCCTGCTCCTCTTAGCATGATAAAGAAGATTCAAAGAGAGTGAGATGCCAGCTCCTTTCATTCAGTCAGTAGCTTCAATCATTTCTGGACGTTTTTCAATGGCAAAAATCAATGAATATTGTAAATGCACAAACAGTAATTTCTCCGCATTGCAAGGTGCAATTCTGAAATTTTTTGCTTTTTCCTGCTCCTCTTAGCATGATAAAGAAGATTCAAAGAGAGTGAGATGCCAGCTCCTTTCATTCAGTCAGTAGCTTCAATCATTTCTGGACGTTTTTCAATGGCAAAAATCAATGAATATTGTAAATGCACAAACAGTAATTTCTCCGCATTGCAAGGTGCAATTCTGAAATTTTTTGCTTTTTCCTGCTCCTCTTAGCATGATAAAGAAGATTCAAAGAGAGTGAGATGCCAGCTCCTTTCATTCAGTTAGTAGCTTCAAACATTTCTGGTATATGAATAACATGATGTTTTTCAATGGCAAAAATCAATGAATATTGTAAATGCACAAACAGTAATTTCTCCGCATTGCAAGGTGCAATTCTGAAATTTTTTGCTTTTTCCTGCTCCTCTTAGCATGGTAAAGAAGATTCAAAGAGAGTGAGATGCCAGCTCCTTTCATTCAGTCAGTAGCTTCAATCATTTCTGGACGTTTTTCAATGGCAAAAATCAATGAATATTGTAAATGCACAAACAGTAATTTCTCCGCATTGCAAGGTGCAATTCTGAAATTTTTTGCTTTTTCCTGCTCCTCTTAGCATGATAAAGAAGATTCAAAGAGAGTGAGATGCCAGCTCCTTTCATTCAGTCAGTAGCTTCAATCATTTCTGGACGTTTTTCAATGGCAAAAATCAATGAATATTGTAAATGCACAAACAGTAATTTCTCCGCATTGCAAGGTGCAATTCTGAAATTTTTTGCTTTTTCCTGCTCCTCTTAGCATGATAAAGAAGATTCAAAGAGTGAGATGCCAGCTCCTTTCATTCAGTCAGTAGCTTCAATCATTTCTGGACGATTTTCAATGGCAAAAATCTATGAATATTGTAAATGCACAAACAGTAATTTCTCCGCATTGCAAGGTGCAATTCTGAAATTTTTTGCTTTTTCCTGCTCCTCTTAGCATGATAAAGAAGATTCAAAGAGAGTGAGAAGCCAGCTCCTTTCATTCAGTCAGTAGCTTCAAACATTTCTGGTATATGAATAACATGATGTTTTTCAATGGCAAAAATCAATGAATATTGTAAATGCACAAACAGTAATTTCTCCGCATTGCAAGGTGCAATTCTGAAATTTTTTGCTTTCTCCTGCTCCTCTTAGCATGATAAAGAAGATTCAAAGAGAGTGAGATGCCAGCTCCTTTCATTCAATCAGTAGCTTCAATCATTTCTGGACGTTTTTCAATGGCAAAAATCAATGAATATTGTAAATGCACAAACAGTAATTTCTCCGCATTGCAAGGTGCAATTCTGAAATTTTTTGCTTTTTCCTGCTCCTCTTAGCATGATAAAGAAGATTCAAAGAGAGTGAGATGCCAGCTCCTTTCATTCAGTCAGTAGCTTCAAACATTTCTGGTATATGAATAACATGATGTTTTTCAATGGCAAAAATCAATGAATATTGTAAATGCACAAACAGTAATTTCTCCGCATTGCAAGGTGCAATTCTGAAATTTTTTGCTTTTTCCTGCTCCTCTTAGCATGGTAAAGAAGATTCAAAGAGAGTGAGATGCCAGCTCCTTTCATTCAGTCAGTAGCTTCAATCATTTCTGGACGTTTTTCAATGGCAAAAATCAATGAATATTGTAAATGCACAAACAGTAATTTCTCCGCATTGCAAGGTGCAATTCTGAAATTTTTTGCTTTTTCCTGCTCCTCTTAGCATGATAAAGAAGATTCAAAGAGAGTGAGATGCCAGCTCCTTTCATTCAGTCAGTAGCTTCAATCATTTCTGGACGTTTTTCAATGGCAAAAATCAATGAATATTGTAAATGCACAAACAGTAATTTCTCCGCATTGCAAGGTGCAATTCTGAAATTTTTTGCTTTTTCCTGCTCCACTTAGCATGATAAAGAAGATTCAAAGAGAGTGAGATGCCAGCTCCTTTCATTCAGTCAGTAGCTTCAATCATTTCTGGACGTTTTTCAATGGCAAAAATCAATGAATATTGTAAATGCACAAACAGTAATTTCTCCGCATTGCAAGGTGCAATTCTGAAATTTTTTGCTTTTTCCTGCTCCTCTTAGCATGATAAAGAAGATTCAAAGAGAGTGAGATGCCAGCTCCTTTCATTCAGTCAGTAGCTTCAAACATTTCTGGTATATGAATAACATGAAGTTTTTCAATGGCAAAAATCAATGAATATTGTAAATGCACAAACAGTAATTTCTCCGCATTGCAAGGTGCAATTCTGAAATTTTTTGCTTTTTCCTGCTCCTCTTAGCATGATAAAGAAGATTCAAAGAGAGTGAGATGCCAGCTCCTTTCATTCAGTCAGTAGCTTCAAACATTTCTGGTATATGAATAACATGTTTTTCAATGGCAAAAATCAATGAATATTGTAAATGCACAAACAGTAATTTCTCCGCATTGCAAGGTGCAATTCTGAAATTTTTTGCTTTTTCCTGCTCCTCTTAGCATGATAAAGAAGATTCAAAGAGAGATGCCAGCTCCTTTCATTCAGTCAGTAGCTTCAATCATTTCTGGACGTTTTTCAATGGCAAAAATCAATGAATATTGTAAATGCACAAACAGTAATTTCTCCGCATTGCAAGGTGCAATTCTGAAATTTTTTGCTTTTTCCTGCTCCTCTTAGCATGATAAAGAAGATTCAAAGAGCGTGAGATGCCAGCTCCTTTCATTCAGTCAGTAGCTTCAAACATTTCTGGTATATGAATAACATGATGTTTTTCAATGGCAAAAATCAATGAATATTGTAAATGCACAAACAGTAATTTCTCCGCATTGCAATGTGCAATTCTGAAATTTTTTGCTTTTTCCTGCTCCTCTTAGCATGATAAAGAAGATTCAAAGAGAGTGAGATGCCAGCTCCTTTCATTCAGTCAGTAGCTTCAATCATTTCTGGACGTTTTTCAATGGCAAAAATCAATGAATATTGTAAATGCACAAACAGTAATTTCTCCGCATTGCAAGGTGCAATTCTGAAATTTTTTGCTTTTTCCTGCTCCTCTTAGCATGATAAAGAAGATTCAAAGAGAGTGAGATGCCAGCTCCTTTCATTCAGTCAGTAGCTTCAATCATTTCTGGACGTTTTTCAATGGCAAAAATCAATGAATATTGTAAATGCACAAACAGTAATTTCTCCGCATTGCAAGGTGCAATTCTGAAATTTTTTGCTTTTTCCTGCTCCTCTTAGCATGATAAAGAAGATTCAAAGAGAGTGAGATGCCAGCTCCTTTCATTCAGTCAGTAGCTTCAAACATTTCTGGTATATGAATAACATGATGTTTTTCAATGGCAAAAATCAATGAATATTGTAAATGCACAAACAGTAATTTCTCCGCATTGCAAGGTGCAATTCTGAAATTTTTTGCTTTTTCCTGCTCCTCTTAGCATGATAAAGAAGATTCAAAGAGAGTGAGATGCCAGCTCCTTTCATTCAGTCAGTAGCTTCAAACATTTCTGGTATATGAATAACATGTTTTTCAATGGCAAAAATCAATGAATATTGTAAATGCACAAACAGTAATTTCTCCGCATTGCAAGGTGCAATTCTGAAATTTTTTGCTTTTTCCTGCTCCTCTTAGCATGATAAAGAAGATTCAAAGAGAGTGAGATGCCAGCTCCTTTCATTCAGTCAGTAGCTTCAATCACTTCTGGACGTTTTTCAATGGCAAAAATCAATGAATATTGTAAATGCACAAACAGTAATTTCTCCGCATTGCAAGGTGCAATTCTGAAATTTTTTGCTTTTTCCTGCTCCTCTTAGCATGATAAAGAAGATTCAAAGAGTGTGAGATGCCAGCTCCTTTCATTCAGTCAGTAGCTTCAAACATTTCTGGTATATGAATAACATGATGTTTTTCAATGGCAAAAATCAATGAATATTGTAAATGCACAAACAGTAATTTCTCCGCATTGCAAGGTGCAATTCTGAAATTTTTTGCTTTTTCCTGCTCCTCTTAGCATGATAAAGAAGATTCAAAGAGAGTGAGATGCCAGCTCCTTTCATTCAGTCAGTAGCTTCAATCATTTCTGGACGTTTTTCAATGGCAAAAATCAATGAATATTGTAAATGCACAAACAGTAATTTCTCCGCATTGCAAGGTGCAATTCTGAAATTTTTTGCTTTTTCCTGCTCCTCTTAGCATGATAAAGAAGATTCAGAGTGAGATGCCTGCTCCTTTCATTCAGTCAGTAGCTTCAAACATTTCTGGTATATGAATAACATGATGTTTTTCAATGGCAAAAATCTATGAATATTGTAAATGCACAAACAGTAATTTCTCCGCATTGCAAGGTGCAATTCTGAAATTTTTTGCTTTTTCCTGCTCCTCTTAGCATGATAAAGAAGATTCAAAGAGAGTGAGATGCCAGCTCCTTTCATTCAGTCAGTAGCTTCAAACATTTCTGGTATATGAATAACATGTTTTTCAATGGCAAAAGTCAATCAATATTGTAAATGCACAAACAGTAATTTCTCCGCATTGCAAGGTGCAATTCTGAAATTTTTTGCTTTTTCCTGCTCCTCTTAGCATGATAAAGAAGATTCAAAGAGAGTGAGATGCCAGCTCCTTTCATTCAGTCAGTAGCTTCAATCATTTCTGGACATTTTTCAATGGCAAAAATCAATGAATATTGTAAATGCACAAACATTAATTTCTCCGCATTGCAAGGTGCAATTCTAAAATTTTTTGCTTTTTCCTGCTCCTCTTAGCATGATAAAGAAGATTCAAAGAGAGTGAGGTGCCAGCTCCTTTCATTCAGTCAGTAGCTTCAAACAATTTTGGTATATGAATAACATGTTTTTCAATGGCAAAAATCAATGAATATTGTAAATGCACAAACAGTAATTTCTCCGCATTGCAAGGTGCAATTCTGAAATTTTTTGCTTTTTCCTGCTCCTCTTAGCATGATAAAGAAGATTCAAAGAGAGTGAGATGCCAGCTCCTTTCATTCAGTCAGTAGCTTCAAACATTTCTGGTATATGAATAACATGATGTTTTTCAATGGCAAAAATCAATGAATATTGTAAATGCACAAACAGTAATTTCTCCGCATTGCAAGGTGCAATTCTGAAATTTTTTGCTTTTTCCTGCTCCTCTTAGCATGATAAAGAAGATTCAAAGAGAGTGAGATGCCAGCTCCTTTCATTCAGTCAGTAGCTTCAATCATTTCTGGACGTTTTTCAATGGCAAAAATCAATGAATATTGTAAATGCACAAACAGTAATTTCTCCGCATTGCAAGGTGCAATTCTGAAATTTTTTGCTTTTTCCTGCTCCTCTTAGCATAATAAAGAAGATTCAAAGAGATTTAGATGCCAGCTCCTTTCATTCAGTCAGTAGCTTCAATCATTTCTGGACGTTTTTCAATGGCAAAAATCAATAAATATTGTAAATGCACAAACAGTAATTTCTCCGCATTGCAAGGTGCAATTCTGAAATTTTTTGCTTTTTCCTGCTCCTCTTAGCATGATAAAGAAGATTCAAAGAGAGTGAGATGCCAGCTCCTTTCATTCAGTCAGTAGCTTCAAACATTTCTGGTATATGAATAACATGATGTTTTTCAATGGCAAAAATCAATGAATATTGTAAATGCACAAACAGTAATTTCTCCGCATTGCAAGGTGCAATTCTGATATTTTTTGTTTTTTCCTGCTCCTCTTAGCATGATAAAGAAGATTCAAAGAGAGTGAGATGCCAGCTCCTTTCATTCAGTCAGTAGCTTCAAACATTTCTGGTATATGAATAACATGATGTTTTTCAATGGCAAAAATCAATGAATATTGTAAATGCACAAACAGTAATTTCTCCGCATTGCAAGGTGCAATTCTGAAATTTTTTGCTTTTTCCTGCTCCTCTTAGCATGATAAAGAAGATTCAAAGAGTGTGAGATGCCAGCTCCTTTCATTCAGTCAGTAGCTTCAATCATTTCTGGACGTTTTTCAATGGCAAAAATCAATGAATATTGTAAATGCACAAACAGTAATTTCTTCGCATTGCAAGGTGCAATTCTAAAATTTTTTGCTTTTTCCTGCTCCTCTTAGCATGATAAAGAAGATTCAAAGAGAGTGAGATGCCATCTCCTTTCATTCAGTCAGTAGCTTCAATCATTTCTGGACGTTTTTCAATGGCAAAAATCAATGAATATTGTAAATGCACAAACAGTAATTTCTCCGCATTGCAAGGTGCAATTCTGAAATTTTTTGCTTTTTCCTGCTCCTCTTAGCATGATAAAGAAGATTCAAAGAGTGAGATGCCAGCTCCTTTCATTCAGTCAGTAGCTTCAATCATTTCTGGACGTTTTTCAATGGCAAAAATCAATGAATATTGTAAATGCACAAACAGTAATTTCTCCGCATTGCAAGGTGCAATTCTGAAATTTTTTGCTTTTTCCTGCTCCTCTTAGCATGATAAAGAAGATTCAAAGAGAGTGAGATGCCAGCTCCTTTCATTCAGTCAGTAGCTTCAATCACTTCTGGACGTTTTTCAATGGCAAAAATCAATGAATATTGTAAATGCACAAACAGTAATTTCTCCGCATTGCAAGGTGCAATTCTGAAATGTTTTGCTTTTTCCTGCTCCTCTTAGCATGATAAAGAATATTCAAAGAGAGTGAGATGCCAGCTCCTTTCATTCAGTCAGTAGCTTCAAACATTTCTGGTATATGAATAACATGATGTTTTTCAATGGCAAAAATCAATGAATATTGTAAATGCACAAACAGTAATTTCTCCGCATTGCAAGGTGCAATTCTGAAATTTTTTGCTTTTTCCTGCTCCTCTTAGCATGATAAAGAAGATTCAAAGAGAGTGAGATGCCAGCTCCTTTCATTCAGTCAGTAGCTTCAATCAGAGTTCATCATCTTTCCACCCTCTCATTCACATCCCCCATCCGACCTATCCATCAACGTCAATGGCTGTTCACTCTCCCCAGTCCCACAAGCTCGCTGCCTTGGGGTAACCCTGGACTCTGATCTCTCCTTCAAGCCACATATTCAAGCCCTTTCCACCTCCTGCCGACTCCAACTCAAAAACATCTCCCGGATCCGTGCATTCCTCAGCAAAGACTCTGCAAAAACACTAGTGCATGCCCTCATCATATCCCGCCTGGACTACTGCAACCTCCTGCTCCGTGGCATCCCTTCCAACACTCTTGCACCTCTCCAATCTATCCTAAACTCTGCTGCTCGACTAATCCACCTGTCCCCCCGCTATTCCCCGGCCTCTCCTCTCTGTCAATCCCTTCACTGGCTCCCTATTGCCCAGAGAATTCAGTTCAAAACTCTAACCATGGCATACAAAGCCATCCACAACCTGTCTCCCCCATACATCTGTGACCTAGTCTCCCGGTACTTACCTGCACGCAACCTCCGATCCTCACAAGATCTCCTGCTCTACTCCCCTCTTATCTCCTCCTCCCACACTCGTATACAAGATTTCTCCCGTGCTTCACCCCTACTCTGGAACTCTCTACCCCAACATATCAGACTCTCGCCGACCGTGGAAACCTTCAAAAGGAACCTGAAGACCCACCTCTTCCGACAAGCCTACAACCTGCGGTAAACACCACTGCATGACCAGCTCTACCCTCACCTACTGTATCCTCACCCATCCCTCGTAGACTGTGAGCACTCGCGGGCAGGGTCCTCGCTCCTCCTGTACCAGTCGCTGACTCGTTTTGTTAAGATTATGTAAATGCTTTTGTTATGTATATCCCTATCACATGTAAAGCGCCATGGAATAAATGGCGCTATAATAATAAATAATAATAATAATAATAATTTCTGGACGTTTTTCAATGGCAAAAATCAATGAATATTGTAAATGCACAAACAGTAATTTCTCCGCATTGCAAGGTGCAATTCTGAAATTTTTTGCTTTTTCCTGCTCCTCTTAGCATGATAAAGAAGATTCAAAGAGAGTGAGATGCCAGCTCCTTTCATTCAGTCAGTAGCTTCAATCATTTCTGGACGTTTTTCAATGGCAAAAATCAATGAATATTGTAAATGCACAAACAGTAATTTCTCCGCATTGCAAGATGCAATTCTGAAATTTTTTGCTTTTTCCTGCTCCTCTTAGCATGATAAAGAAGATTCAAAGAGAGTGAGATGCCAGCTCCTTTCATTCAGTCAGTAGCTTCAATCATTTCTGGACGTTTTTCAATGGCAAAAATCAATGAATATTGTAAATGCACAAACAGTAATTTCTCCGCATTGCAAGGTGCAATTCTGAAATTTTTTGCTTTTTCCTGCTCCTCTTAGCATGATAAAGAAGATTCAAAGAGAGTGAGATGCCAGCTCCTTTCATTCAGTCAGTAGCTTCAAACATTTCTGGTATATGAATAACATGATGTTTTTCAATGGCAAAAATCAATGAATATTGTAAATGCACAAACAGTAATTTCTCCGCATTGCAAGGTGCAATTCTGAAATTTTTTGCTTTTTCCTGCTCCTCTTAGCATGATAAAGAAGATTCAAAGAGAGTGAGATGCCAGCTCCTTTCATTCAGTCAGTAGCTTCAAACATTTCTGGTATATGAATAACATGTTTTTCAATGGCAAAAATCAATGAATATTGTAAATGCACAAACAGTAATTTCTCCGCATTGCAAGGTGCAATTCTGAAATTTTTTGCTTTTTCCTGCTCCTCTTAGCATGATAAAGAAGATTCAAAGAGAGTGAGATGCCAGCTCCTTTCATTCAGTCAGTAGCTTCAATCACTTCTGGACGTTTTTCAATGGCAAAAATCAATGAATATTGTAAATGCACAAACAGTAATTTCTCCGCATTGCAAGGTGCAATTCTGAAATTTTTTGCTTTTTCCTGCTCCTCTTAGCATGATAAAGAAGATTCAAAGAGAGTGAGATGCCAGCTCCTTTCATTCAGTCAGTAGCTTCAAACATTTCTGGTATATGAATAACATGATGTTTTTCAATGGCAAAAATCAATGAATATTGTAAATGCACAAACAGTAATTTCTCCGCATTGCAAGGTGCAATTCTGAAATTTTTTGCTTTTTCCTGCTCCTCTTAGCATGATAAAGAAGATTCAAAGAGAGTGAGATGCCAGCTCCTTTCATTCAGTCAGTAGCTTCAATCATTTCTGGACGTTTTTCAATGGCAAAAATCAATGAATATTGTAAATGCACAAACAGTAATTTCTCCGCATTGCAAGGTGCAATTCTGAAATTTTTTGCTTTTTCCTGCTCCTCTTAGCATGATAAAGAAGATTCAGAGTGAGATGCCTGCTCCTTTCATTCAGTCAGTAGCTTCAAACATTTCTGGTATATGAATAACATGATGTTTTTCAATGGCAAAAATCAATGAATATTGTAAATGCACAAACAGTAATTTCTCCGCATTGCAAGGTGCAATTCTGAAATTTTTTGCTTTTTCCTGCTCCTCTTAGCATGATAAAGAAGATTCAAAGAGAGTGAGATGCCAGCTCCTTTCATTCAGTCAGTAGCTTCAAACATTTCTGGTATATGAATAACATGTTTTTCAATGGCAAAAGTCAATGAATATTGTAAATGCACAAACAGTAATTTCTCCGCATTGCAAGGTGCAATTCTGAAATTTTTTGCTTTTTCCTGCTCCTCTTAGCATGATAAAGAAGATTCAAAGAGAGTGAGATGCCAGCTCCTTTCATTCAGTCAGTAGCTTCAATCATTTCTGGACATTTTTCAATGGAAAAAATCAATGAATATTGTAAATGCACAAACATTAATTTCTCCGCATTGCAAGGTGGAATTCTAAAATTTTTTGCTTTTTCCTGCTCCTCTTAGCATGATAAAGAAGATTCAAAGAGAGTGAGATGCCAGCTCCTTTCATTCAGTCAGTAGCTTCAAACATTTCTGGTATATGAATAACATGATGTTTTTCAATGGCAAAAATCAATGAATATTGTAAGTGCACAAACAGTAATTTCTCCGCATTGCAAGGTGCAATTCTGAAATTTTTTGCTTTTTCCTGCTCCTCTTAGCATGATAAAGAAGATTCAAAGAGAGTGAGATGCCAGCTCCTTTAATTCAGTCAGTAGGTTCAATCATTTCTGGACATTTTTCAATGGCAAAAATCAATGAATATTGTAAATGCACAAACAGTAATTTCTACGCATTGCAAGGTGCAATTCTGAAATTTTTTGCTTTTTCCTGCTCCTCTTAGCATGATAAAGAAGATTCAAAGAGAGTGAGATGCCAGCTCCTTTCATTCAGTCAGTAGCTTCAATCATTTCTGGACGTTTTTCAATGGCAAAAATCAATGAATATTGTAAATGCACAAACAGTAATTTCTCCGCATTGCAAGGTGCAATTCTGAAATTTTTTGCTTTTTCCTGCTCCTCTTAGCATGATAAAGAAGATTCAAAGAGAGTGAGATGCCTGCTCCTTTCGTTCAGTCAGTAGCTTCAAACATTTCTGGTATATGAATAACATGATGTTTTTCAATGGCAAAAATCAATGAATATTGTAAATGCACAAACAGTAATTTCTCCGCATTGCAAGGTGCAATTCTGAAATTTTTTGCTTTTTCCTGCTCCTCTTAGCATGATAAAGAAGATTCAAAGAGAGTGAGATGCCAGCTCCTTTCATTCAGTCAGTAGCTTCAATCATTTCTGGACGTTTTTCAATGGCAAAAATCAATGAATATTGTAAATGCACAAACAGTAATTTCTCCGCATTGCAAGGTGCAATTCTGAAATTTTTTGCTTTTTCCTGCTCCTCTTAGCATGATAAAGAAGATTCAAAGAGAGTGAGATGCCAGCTCCTTTCATTCAGTCAGTAGCTTCAATCATTTCTGGACGTTTTTCAATGTCAAAAATCAATGAATATTGTAAATGCACAAACAGTAATTTCTCCGCTTTGCAAGGTGCAATTCTGAAATTTTTTGCTTTTTCCTGCTCCTCTTAGCATGATAAAGAAGATTCAAAGAGAGTGAGATGCCAGCTCCTTTCATTTAGTCAGTAGCTTCAATCATTTCTGGTATATGAATAACATGATGTTTTTCAATGGCAAAAATCAATGAATATTGTAAATGCACAAACAGTAATTTCTCCGCATTGCAAGGTGCAATTCTGAAATTTTTTGCTTTTTCCTGCTCCTCTTAGCATGATAAAGAAGATTCAAAGAGAGTGAGATGCCAGCTCCTTTCATTCAGTCAGTAGCTTCAATCATTTCTGGACGTTTTTCAATGGCAAAAATCAATGAATATTGTAAATGCACAAACAGTAATTTCTCCGCATTGCAAGGTGCAATTCTGAAATTTTTTGCTTTTTCCTGCTCCTCTTAGCATGATAAAGAAGATTCAAAGAGTGAGATGCCAGCTCCTTTCATTCAGTCAGTAGCTTCAATCATTTCTGGACGATTTTCAATGGCAAAAATCTATGAATATTGTAAATGCACAAACAGTAATTTCTCCGCATTGCAAGGTGCAATTCTGAAATTTTTTGCTTTTTCCTGCTCCTCTTAGCATGATAAAGAAGATTCAAAGACAGTGAGAAGCCAGCTCCTTTCATTCAGTCAGTAGCTTCAAACATTTCTGGTATATGAATAACATGATGTTTTTCAATGGCAAAAATCAATGAATATTGTAAATGCACAAACAGTAATTTCTCCGCATTGCAAGGTGCAATTCTGAAATTTTTTGCTTTCTCCTGCTCCTCTTAGCATGATAAAGAAGATTCAAAGAGAGTGAGATGCCAGCTCCTTTCATTCAGTCAGTAGCTTCAATCATTTCTGGACGTTTTTCAATGGCAAAAATCAATGAATATTGTAAATGCACAAACAGTAATTTCTCCGCATTGCAAGGTGCAATTCTGAAATTTTTTGCTTTTTCCTGCTCCTCTTAGCATGATAAAGAAGATTCAAAGAGAGTGAGATGCCAGCTCCTTTCATTCAGTCAGTAGCTTCAATCATTTCTGGACGTTTTTCAATGGCAAAAATCAATGAATATTGTAAATGCACAAACAGTAATTTCTCCGCATTGCAAGGTGCAATTCTGAAATTTTTTGCTTTTTCCTGCTCCTCTTAGCATGATAAAGAAGATTCAAAGAGAGTGATATGCCAGCTCCTTTCATTCAGTTAGTAGCTTCAAACATTTCTGGTATATGAATAACATGATGTTTTTCAATGGCAAAAATCAATGAATATTGTAAATGCACAAACAGTAATTTCTCCGCATTGCAAGGTGCAATTCTGAAATTTTTTGCTTTTTTCTGCTCCTCTTAGCATGGTAAAGAAGATTCAAAGAGAGTGAGATGCCAGCTCCTTTCATTCAGTCAGTAGCTTCAATCATTTCTGGACGTTTTTCAATGGCAAAAATCAATGAATATTGTAAATGCACAAACAGTAATTTCTCCGCATTGCAAGGTGCAATTCTGAAATTTTTTGCTTTTTCCTGCTCCTCTTAGCATGATAAAGAAGATTCAAAGAGAGTGAGATGCCAGCTCCTTTCATTCAGTCAGTAGCTTCAATCATTTCTGGACGTTTTTCAATGGCAAAAATCAATGAATATTGTAAATGCACAAACAGTAATTTCTCCGCATTGCAAGGTGCAATTCTGAAATTTTTTGCTTTTTCCTGCTCCTCTTAGCATGATAAAGAAGATTCAAAGAGAGTGAGATGCCAGCTCCTTTCATTCAGTCAGTAGCTTCAATCATTTCTGGACGTTTTTCAATGTCAAAAATCAATGAATATTGTAAATGCACAAACAGTAATTTCTCCGCTTTGCAAGGTGCAATTCTGAAATTTTTTGCTTTTTCCTGCTCCTCTTAGCATGATAAAGAAGATTCAAAGAGAGTGAGATGCCAGCTCCTTTCATTTAGTCAGTAGCTTCAATCATTTCTGGTATATGAATAACATGATGTTTTTCAATGTCAAAAATCAATGAATATTGTAAATGCACAAACAGTAATTTCTCCGCATTGCAAGGTGCAATTCTGAAATTTTTTGCTTTTTCCTGCTCCTCTTAGCATGATAAAGAAGATTCAAAGAGAGTGAGATGCCAGCTCCTTTCATTCAGTCAGTAGCTTCAATCATTTCTGGACGTTTTTCAATGGCAAAAATCAATGAATATTGTAAATGCACAAACAGTAATTTCTCCGCATTGCAAGGTGCAATTCTGAAATTTTTTGCTTTTTCCTGCTCCTCTTAGCATGATAAAGAAGATTCAAAGAGTGAGATGCCAGCTCCTTTCATTCAGTCAGTAGCTTCAATCATTTCTGGACGATTTTCAATGGCAAAAATCTATGAATATTGTAAATGCACAAACAGTAATTTCTCCGCATTGCAAGGTGCAATTCTGAAATTTTTTGCTTTTTCCTGCTCCTCTTAGCATGATAAAGATTCAAAGACAGTGAGAAGCCAGCTCCTTTCATTTAGTCAGTAGCTTCAAACATTTCTGGTATATGAATAACATGATGTTTTTCAATGGCAAAAATCAATGAATATTGTAAATGCACAAACAGTAATTTCTCCGCATTGCAAGGTGCAATTCTGAAATTTTTTGCTTTCTCCTGCTCCTCTTAGCATGATAAAGAAGATTCAAAGAGAGTGAGATGCCAGCTCCTTTCATTCAGTCAGTAGCTTCAATCATTTCTGGACGTTTTTCAATGGCAAAAATCAATGAATATTGTAAATGCACAAACAGTAATTTCTCCGCATTGCAAGGTGCAATTCTGAAATTTTTTGCTTTTTCCTGCTCCTCTTAGCATGATAAAGAAGATTCAAAGAGAGTGAGATGCCAGCTCCTTTCATTCAGTCAGTAGCTTCAATCATTTCTGGACGTTTTTCAATGGCAAAAATCAATGAATATTGTAAATGCACAAACAGTAATTTCTCCGCATTGCAAGGTGCAATTCTGAAATTTTTTGCTTTTTCCTGCTCCTCTTAGCATGATAAAGAAGATTCAAAGAGAGTGATATGCCAGCTCCTTTCATTCAGTTAGTAGCTTCAAACATTTCTGGTATATGAATAACATGATGTTTTTCAATGGCAAAAATCAATGAATATTGTAAATGCACAAACAGTAATTTCTCCGCATTGCAAGGTGCAATTCTGAAATTTTTTGCTTTTTCCTGCTCCTCTTAGCATGGTAAAGAAGATTCAAAGAGAGTGAGATGCCAGCTCCTTTCATTCAGTCAGTAGCTTCAATCATTTCTGGACGTTTTTCAATGGCAAAAATCAATGAATATTGTAAATGCACAAACAGTAATTTCTCCGCATTGCAAGGTGCAATTCTGAAATTTTTTGCTTTTTCCTGCTCCTCTTAGCATGATAAAGAAGATTCAAAGAGAGTGAGATGCCAGCTCCTTTCATTCAGTCAGTAGCTTCAATCATTTCTGGACGTTTTTCAATGGCAAAAATCAATGAATATTGTAAATGCACAAACAGTAATTTCTCCGCATTGCAAGGTGCAATTCTGAAATTTTTTGCTTTTTCCTGCTCCTCTTAGCATGATAAAGAAGATTCAAAGAGAGTGAGATGCCTGCTCCTTTCGTTCAGTCAGTAGCTTCAAACATTTCTGGTATATGAATAACATGATGTTTTTCAATGGCAAAAATCAATGAATATTGTAAATGCACAAACAGTAATTTCTCCGCATTGCAAGGTGCAATTCTGAAATTTTTTGCTTTTTCCTGCTCCTCTTAGCATGATAAAGAAGATTCAAAGAGAGTGAGATGCCAGCTCCTTTCATTCAGTCAGTAGCTTCAATCATTTCTGGACGTTTTTCAATGGCAAAAATCAATGAATATTGTAAATGCACAAACAGTAATTTCTCCGCATTGCAAGGTGCAATTCTGAAATTTTTTGCTTTTTCCTGCTCCTCTTAGCATGATAAAGAAGATTCAAAGAGAGTGAGATGCCAGCTCCTTTCATTCAGTCAGTAGCTTCAATCATTTCTGGACGTTTTTCAATGTCAAAAA
Source organism: Phyllobates terribilis (assembly GCF_046119375.1). Classification (NCBI taxonomy): domain Eukaryota; kingdom Metazoa; phylum Chordata; class Amphibia; order Anura; family Dendrobatidae; genus Phyllobates; species Phyllobates terribilis. The sequence goes on from NW_027362893.1 coordinate 1,722,350, forward strand.
TCAATGAATATTGTAAATGCACAAACAGTAATTTCTCCGCATTGCAAGGTGCAATTCTGAAATTTTTTGCTTTTTCCTGCTCCTCTTAGCATGATAAAGAAGATTCAAAGAGAGTGAGATGCCAGCTCCTTTCATTTAGTCAGTAGCTTCAATCATTTCTGGTATATGAATAACATGATGTTTTTCAATGGCAAAAATCAATGAATATTGTAAATGCACAAACAGTAATTTCTCCGCATTGCAAGGTGCAATTCTGAAATTTTTTGCTTTTTCCTGCTCCTCTTAGCATGATAAAGAAGATTCAAAGAGAGTGAGATGCCAGCTCCTTTCATTCAGTCAGTAGCTTCAATCATTTCTGGACGTTTTTCAATGGCAAAAATCAATGAATATTGTAAATGCACAAACAGTAATTTCTCCGCATTGCAAGGTGCAATTCTGAAATTTTTTGCTTTTTCCTGCTCCTCTTAGCATGATAAAGAAGATTCAAAGAGAGTGAGATGCCAGCTCCTTTCATTCAGTCAGTAGCTTCAATCATTTCTGGACGATTTTCAATGGCAAAAATCTATGAATATTGTAAATGCACAAACAGTAATTTCTCCGCATTGCAAGGTGAAATTCTGAATTTTTTTGCTTTTTCCTGCTCCTCTTAGCATGATAAAGAAGATTCAAAGACAGTGAGAAGCCAGCTCCTTTCATTCAGTCAGTAGCTTCAAACATTTCTGGTATATGAATAACATGATGTTTTTCAATGGCAAAAATCAATCAATATTGTAAATGCACAAACAGTAATTTCTCCGCATTGCAAGGTGCAATTCTGAAATTTTTTGCTTTCTCCTGCTCCTCTTAGCATGATAAAGAAGATTCAAAGAGAGTGAGATGCCAGCTCCTTTCATTCAGTCAGTAGCTTCAATCATTTCTGGACGTTTTTCAATGGCAAAAATCAATGAATATTGTAAATGCACAAACAGTAATTTCTCCGCATTGCAAGGTGCAATTCTGAAATTTTTTGCTTTTTCCTGCTCCTCTTAGCATGATAAAGAAGATTCAAAGAGAGTGAGATGCCAGCTCCTTTCATTCAGTCAGTAGCTTCAATCATTTCTGGACGTTTTTCAATGGCAAAAATCAATGAATATTGTAAATGCACAAACAGTAATTTCTCCGCATTGCAAGGTGCAATTCTGAAATTTTTTGCTTTTTCCTGCTCCTCTTAGCATGATAAAGAAGATTCAAAGAGAGTGATATGCCAGCTCCTTTCATTCAGTTTGTAGCTTCAAACATTTCTGGTATATGAATAACATGATGTTTTTCAATGGCAAAAATCAATGAATATTGTAAATGCACAAACAGTAATTTCTCCGCATTGCAAGGTGCAATTCTGAAATTTTTTGCTTTCTCCTGCTCCTCTTAGCATGGTAAAGAAGATTCAAAGAGAGTGAGATGCCAGCTCCTTTCATTCAGTCAGTAGCTTCAATCATTTCTGGACGTTTTTCAATGGCAAAAATCAATGAATATTGTAAATGCACAAACAGTAATTTCTCCGCATTGCAAGGTGCAATTCTGAAATTTTTTGCTTTTTCCTGCTCCTCTTAGCATGATAAAGAAGATTCAAAGAGAGTGAGATGCCAGCTCCTTTCATTCAGTCAGTAGCTTCAATCATTTCTGGACGTTTTTCAATGGCAAAAATCAATGAATATTGTAAATGCACAAACAGTAATTTCTCCGCATTGCAAGGTGCAATTCTGAAATTTTTTGCTTTTTCCTGCTCCTCTTAGCATGATAAAGAAAATTCAAAGAGAGTGAGATGCCAGCTCCTTTCATTCAGTCAGTAGCTTCAATCATTTCTGGACGTTTTTCAATGGCAAAAATCAATGAATATTGTAAATGCACAAACAGTAATTTCTCCGCATTGCAAGGTGCAATTCTGAAATTTTTTGCTTTTTCCTGCTCCTCTTAGCATGATAAAGAAGATTCAAAGAGAGTGAGATGCCAGCTCCTTTCATTCAGTCAGTAGCTTCAAACATTTCTGGTATATGAATAACATGATGTTTTTCAATGGCAAAAATCAATGAATATTGTAAATGCACAAACAGTAATTTCTCCGCATTGCAATGTGCAATTCTGAAATTTTTTGCTTTTTCCTGCTCCTCTTAGCATGATAAAGAAGATTCAAAGAGAGTGAGATGCCAGCTCCTTTCATTCAGTCAGTAGCTTCAATCATTTCTGGACGTTTTTCAATGGCAAAAATCAATGAATATTGTAAATGCACAAACAGTAATTTCTCCGCATTGCAAGGTGCAATTCTGAAATTTTTTGCTTTTTCCTGCTCCTCTTAGCATGATAAAGAAGATTCAAAGAGAGTGAGATGCCAGCTCCTTTCATTCAGTCAGTAGCTTCAATCATTTCTGGACGTTTTTCAATGGCAAAAATCAATGAATATTGTAAATGCACAAACAGTAATTTCTCCGCATTGCAAGATGCAATTCTGAAATTTTTTGCTTTTTCCTGCTCCTCTTAGCATGATAAAGAAGATTCAAAGAGAGTGAGATGCCAGCTCCTTTCATTCAGTCAGTAGCTTCAATCATTTCTGGACGTTTTTCAATGGCAAAAATCAATGAATATTGTAAATGCACAAACAGTAATTTCTCCGCATTGCAAGGTGCAATTCTGAAATTTTTTGCTTTTTCCTGCTCCTCTTAGCATGATAAAGAAGATTCAAAGAGAGTGAGATGCCTGCTCCTTTCGTTCAGTCAGTAGCTTCAAACATTTCTGGTATATGAATAACATGATGTTTTTCAATGGCAAAAATCAATGAATATTGTAAATGCACAAACAGTAATTTCTCCGCATTGCAAGGTGCAATTCTGAAATTTTTTGCTTTTTCCTGCTCCTCTTAGCATGATAAAGAAGATTCAAAGAGAGTGAGATGCCAGCTCCTTTCATTCAGTCAGTAGCTTCAAACATTTCTGGTATATGAATAACATGATGTTTTTCAATGGCAAAAATCAATGAATATTGTAAATGCACAAACAGTAATTTCTCCGCATTGCAAGGTGCAATTCTGAAATTTTTTGCTTTCTCCTGCTCCTCTTAGCATGATAAAGAATATTCAAAGAGAGTGAGATGCCAGCTCCTTTCATTCAGTCAGTAGCTTCAATCATTTCTGGACGTTTTTCAATGGCAAAAATCAATGAATATTGTAAATGCACAAACAGTAATTTCTCCGCATTGCAAGGTGCAATTCTGAAATTTTTTGCTTTTTCCTGCTCCTCTTAGCATGATAAAGAAGATTCAAAGAGAGTGAGATGCCAGCTCCTTTCATTCAGTCAGTAGCTTCAATCATTTCTGGACGTTTTTCAATGGCAAAAATCAATGAATATTGTAAATGCACAAACAGTAATTTCTCCGCATTGCAAGTGCAATTCTGAAATTTTTTGCTTTTTCCTGCTCCTCTTAGCATGATAAAGAAGATTCAAAGAGAGTGATATGCCAGCTCCTTTCATTCAGTTAGTAGCTTCAAACATTTCTGGTATATGAATAACATGATGTTTTTCAATGGCAAAAATCAATGAATATTGTAAATGCACAAACAGTAATTTCTCCGCATTGCAAGGTGCAATTCTGAAATTTTTTGCTTTTTCCTGCTCCTCTTAGCATGGTAAAGAAGATTCAAAGAGAGTGAGATGCCAGCTCCTTTCATTCAGTCAGTAGCTTCAAACATTTCTGGTATATGAATAACATGTTTTTCAATGGCAAAAATCAATGAATATTGTAAATGCACAAACAGTAATTTCTCCGCATTGCAAGGTGCAATTCTGAAATTTTTTGCTTTTTCCTGCTCCTCTTAGCATGATAAAGAAGATTGAAAGAGAGATGCCAGCTCCTTTCATTCAGTCAGTAGCTTCAATCATTTCTGGACGTTTTTCAATGGCAAAAATCAATGAATATTGTAAATGCACAAACAGTAATTTCTCCGCATTGCAAGGTGCAATTCTGAAATTTTTTGCTTTTTCCTGCTCCTCTTAGCATGATAAAGAAGATTCAAAGAGAGTGAGATGCCAGCTCCTTTCATTCAGTCAGTAGCTTCAAACATTTCTGGTATATGAATAACATGATGTTTTTCAATGGCAAAAATCAATGAATATTGTAAATGCACAAACAGTAATTTCTCCGCATTGCAATGTGCAATTCTGAAATTTTTTGCTTTTTCCTGCTCCTCTTAGCATGATAAAGAAGATTCAAAGAGAGTGAGATGCCAGCTCCTTTCATTCAGTCAGTAGCTTCAATCATTTCTGGACGTTTTTCAATGGCAAAAATCAATGAATATTGTAAATGCACAAACAGTAATTTCTCCGCATTGCAAGGTGCAATTCTGAAATTTTTTGCTTTTTCCTGCTCCTCTTAGCATGATAAAGAAGATTCAAAGAGAGTGAGATGCCAGCTCCTTTCATTCAGTCAGTAGCTTCAATCATTTCTGGACGTTTTTCAATGGCAAAAATCAATGAATATTGTAAATGCACAAACAGTAATTTCTCCGCATTGCAAGGTGCAATTCTGAAATTTTTTGCTTTTTCCTGCTCCTCTTAGCATGATAAAGAAGATTCAAAGAGAGTGAGATGCCTGCTCCTTTCGTTCAGTCAGTAGCTTCAAACATTTCTGGTATATGAATAACATGATGTTTTTCAATGGCAAAAATCAATGAATATTGTAAATGCACAAACAGTAATTTCTCCACATTGCAAGGTGCAATTCTGAAATTTTTTGCTTTTTCCTGCTCCTCTTAGCATGATAAAGAAGATTCAAAGAGAGTGAGATGCCAGCTCCTTTCATTCAGTCAGTAGCTTCAAACATTTCTGGTATAAGAATAACATGATGTTTTTCAATGGCAAAAATCAATGAATATTGTAAATGCACAAACAGTAATTTCTCCGCATTGCAAGGTGCAATTCTGAAATTTTTTGCTTTTTCCTGCTCCTCTTAGCATGATAAAGAAGATTCAAAGAGAGTGAGATGCCAGCTCCTTTCATTCAGTCAGTAGCTTCAAACATTTCTGGTATATGAATAACATGTTTTTCAATGGCAAAAATCAATGAATATTGTAAATGCACAAACAGTAATTTCTCCGCATTGCAAGGTGCAATTCTGAAATTTTTTGCTTTTTCCTGCTCCTCTTAGCATGATAAAGAAGATTCAAAGAGAGTGAGATGCCAGCTCCTTTCATTCAGTCAGTAGCTTCAATCACTTCTGGACGTTTTTCAATGGCAAAAATCAATGAATATTGTAAATGCACAAACAGTAATTTCTCCGCATTGCAAGGTGCAATTCTGAAATTTTTTGCTTTTTCCTGCTCCTCTTAGCATGATAAAGAAGATTCAAAGAGAGTGAGATGCCAGCTCCTTTCATTCAGTCAGTAGCTTCAAACATTTCTGGTATATGAATAACATGATGTTTTTCAATGGCAAAAATCAATGAATATTGTAAATGCACAAACAGTAATTTCTCCGCATTGCAAGGTGCAATTCTGAAATTTTTTGCTTTTTCCTGCTCCTCTTAGCATGATAAAGAAGATTCAAAGAGAGTGAGATGCCAGCTCCTTTCATTCAGTCAGTAGCTTCAATCATTTCTGGACGTTTTTCAATGGCAAAAATCAATGAATATTGTAAATGCACAAACAGTAATTTCTCCGCATTGCAAGGTGCAATTCTGAAATTTTTTGCTTTTTCCTGCTCCTCTTAGCATGATAAAGAAGATTCAGAGTGAGATGCCTGCTCCTTTCATTCAGTCAGTAGCTTCAAACATTTCTGGTATATGAATAACATGATGTTTTTCAATGGCAAAAATCAATGAATATTGTAAATGCACAAACAGTAATTTCTCCGCATTGCAAGGTGCAATTCTGAAATTTTTTGCTTTTTCCTGCTCCTCTTAGCATGATAAAGAAGATTCAAAGAGTGAGATGCCAGCTCCTTTCATTCAGTCAGTAGCTTCAATCATTTCTGGACGATTTTCAATGGCAAAAATCTATGAATATTGTAAATGCACAAACAGTAATTTCTCCGCATTGCAAGGTGCAATTCTGAAATTTTTTGCTTTTTCCTGCTCCTCTTAGCATGATAAAGAAGATTCAAAGAGAGTGAGATGCCAGCTCCTTTCATTCAGTCAGTAGCTTCAATCATTTCTGGACGTTTTTCAATGGCAAAAATCAATGAATATTGTAAATGCACAAACAGTAATTTCTCCGCATTGCAAGGTGCAATTCTGAAATTTTATGCTTTTTCCTGCTCCTCTTAGCATGATAAAGAAGATTCAAAGAGAGTGAGATGCCAGCTCCTTTCATTCAGTTAGTAGCTTCAAACATTTCTGGTATATGAATAACATGATGTTTTTCAATGGCAAAAATCAATGAATATTGTAAATGCACAAACAGTAATTTCTCCGCATTGCAAGGTGCAATTCTGAAATTTTTTGCTTTTTCCTGCTCCTCTTAGCATGGTAAAGAAGATTCAAAGAGAGTGAGATGCCAGCTCCTTTCATTCAGTCAGTAGCTTCAATCATTTCTGGACGTTTTTCAATGGCAAAAATCAATGAATATTGTAAATGCACAAACAGTAATTTCTCCGCATTGCAAGGTGCAATTCTGAAATTTTTTGCTTTTTCCTGCTCCTCTTAGCATGATAAAGAAGATTCAAAGAGAGTGAGATGCCAGCTCCTTTCATTCAGTCAGTAGCTTCAATCATTTCTGGACGTTTTTCAATGGCAAAAATCAATGAATATTGTAAATGCACAAACAGTAATTTCTCCGCATTGCAAGGTGCAATTCTGAAATTTTTTGCTTTTTCCTGCTCCTCTTAGCATGATAAAGAAGATTCAAAGAGAGTGAGATGCCAGCTCCTTTCATTCAGTCAGTAGCTTCAATCATTTCTGGACGTTTTTCAATGGCAAAAATCAATGAATATTGTAAATGCACAAACAGTAATTTCTCCGCATTGCAAGGTGCAATTCTGAAATTTTTTGCTTTTTCCTGCTCCTCTTAGCATGATAAAGAAGATTCAAAGAGAGTGAGATGCCAGCTCCTTTCATTCAGTCAGTAGCTTCAAACATTTCTGGTATATGAATAACATGATGTTTTTCAATGGCAAAAATCAATCGATATTGTAAATGCACAAACAGTAATTTCTCCGCATTGCAAGGTGCAATTCTGAAATTTTTTGCTTTTTCCTGCTCCTCTTAGCATGATAAAGAAGATTCAAAGAGAGTGAGATGCCAGCTCCTTTCATTCAGTCAGTAGCTTCAAACATTTCTGGTATATGAATAACATGTTTTTCAATGGCAAAAATCAATGAATATTGTAAATGCACAAACAGTAATTTCTCCGCATTGCAAGGTGCAATTCTGAAATTTTTTGCTTTTTCCTGCTCCTCTTAGCATGATAAAGAAGATTCAAAGAGAGATGCCAGCTCCTTTCATTCAGTCAGTAGCTTCAATCATTTCTGGACGTTTTTCAATGGCAAAAATCAATGAATATTTTAAATGCACAAACAGTAATTTCTCCGCATTGCAAGGTGCAATTCTGAAATTTTTTGCTTTTTCCTGCTCCTCTTAGCATGATAAAGAAGATTCAAAGAGAGTGAGATGCCAGCTCCTTTCATTCAGTCAGTAGCTTCAAACATTTCTGGTATATGAATAACATGATGTTTTTCAATGGCAAAAATCAATGAATATTGTAAATGCACAAACAGTAATTTCTCCGCATTGCAATGTGCAATTCTGAAATTTTTTGCTTTTTCCTGCTCCTCTTAGCATGATAAAGAAGATTCAAAGAGAGTGAGATGCCAGCTCCTTTCATTCAGTCAGTAGCTTCAATCATTTCTGGACGTTTTTCAATGGCAAAAATCAATGAATATTGTAAATGCACAAACAGTAATTTCTCCGCATTGCAAGGTGCAATTCTGAAATTTTTTGCTTTTTCCTGCTCCTCTTAGCATGATAAAGAAGATTCAAAGAGAGTGAGATGCCAGCTCCTTTCATTCAGTCAGTAGCTTCAATCATTTCTGGACGTTTTTCAATGGCAAAAATCAATGAATATTGTAAATGCACAAACAGTAATTTCTCCCCATTGCAAGATGCAATTCTGAAATTTTTTGCTTTTTCCTGCTCCTCTTAGCATGATAAAGAAGATTCAAAGAGAGTGAGATGCCAGCTCCTTTCATTCAGTCAGTAGCTTCAATCATTTCTGGACGTTTTTCAATGGCAAAAATCAATGAATATTGTAAATGCACAAACAGTAATTTCTCCGCATTGCAAGGTGCAATTCTGAAATTTTTTGCTTTTTCCTGCTCCTCTTAGCATGATAAAGAAGATTCAAAGAGAGTGAGATGCCAGCTCCTTTCATTCAGTCAGTAGCTTCAAACATTTCTGGTATATGAATAACATGATGTTTTTCAATGGCAAAAATCAATGAATATTGTAAATGCACAAACAGTAATTTCTCCGCATTGCAAGGTGCAATTCTGAAATTTTTTGCTTTTTCCTGCTCCTCTTAGCATGATAAAGAAGATTCAAAGAGAGTGAGATGCCAGCTCCTTTCATTCAGTCAGTAGCTTCAAACATTTCTGGTATATGAATAACATGATGTTTTTCAATGGCAAAAATCAATGAATATTGTAAATGCACAAACAGTAATTTCTCCGCATTGCAAGGTGCAATTCTGAAATTTTTTGCTTTTTCCTGCTCCTCTTAGCATGATAAAGAAGATTCAAAGAGAGTGAGATGCCAGCTCCTTTCATTCAGTCAGTAGCTTCAAACATTTCTGGTATATGAATAACATGTTTTTCAATGGCAAAAATCAATGAATATTGTAAATGCACAAACAGTAATTTCTCCGCATTGCAAGGTGCAATTCTGAAATTTTTTGCTTTTTCCTGCTCCTCTTAGCATGATAAAGAAGATTCAAAGAGAGATGCCAGCTCCTTTCATTCAGTCAGTAGCTTCAATCATTTCTGGACGTTTTTCAATGGCAAAAATCAATGAATATTTTAAATGCACAAACAGTAATTTCTCCGCATTGCAAGGTGCAATTCTGAAATTTTTTGCTTTTTCCTGCTCCTCTTAGCATGATAAAGAAGATTCAAAGAGAGTGAGATGCCAGCTCCTTTCATTCAGTCAGTAGCTTCAAACATTTCTGGTATATGAATAACATGATGTTTTTCAATGGCAAAAATCAATGAATATTGTAAATGCACAAACAGTAATTTCTCCGCATTGCAATGTGCAATTCTGAAATTTTTTGCTTTTTCCTGCTCCTCTTAGCATGATAAAGAAGATTCAAAGAGAGTGAGATGCCAGCTCCTTTCATTCAGTCAGTAGCTTCAATCATTTCTGGACGTTTTTCAATGGCAAAAATCAATGAATATTGTAAATGCACAAACAGTAATTTCTCCGCATTGCAAGGTGCAATTCTGAAATTTTTTGCTTTTTCCTGCTCCTCTTAGCATGATAAAGAAGATTCAAAGAGAGTGAGATGCCAGCTCCTTTCATTCAGTCAGTAGCTTCAATCATTTCTGGACGTTTTTCAATGGCAAAAATCAATGAATATTGTAAATGCACAAACAGTAATTTCTCCCCATTGCAAGATGCAATTCTGAAATTTTTTGCTTTTTCCTGCTCCTCTTAGCATGATAAAGAAGATTCAAAGAGAGTGAGATGCCAGCTCCTTTCATTCAGTCAGTAGCTTCAAACATTTCTGGTATATGAATAACATGATGTTTTTCAATGGCAAAAATCAATGAATATTGTAAATGCACAAACAGTAATTTCTCCGCATTGCAAGGTGCAATTCTGAAATTTTTTGCTTTTTCCTGCTCCTCTTAGCATGATAAAGAAGATTCAAAGAGAGTGAGATGCCAGCTCCTTTCATTCAGTCAGTAGCTTCAAACATTTCTGGTATATGAATAACATGTTTTTCAATGGCAAAAATCAATGAATATTGTAAATGCACAAACAGTAATTTCTCCGCATTGCAAGGTGCAATTCTGAAATTTTTTGCTTTTTCCTGCTCCTCTTAGCATAATAAAGAAGATTCAAAGAGGGTGAGATGCCAGCTCCTTTCATTCAGTCAGTAGCTTCAATCACTTCTGGACGTTTTTCAATGGCAAAAATCAATGAATATTGTAAATGCACAAACAGTAATTTCTCCGCATTGCAAGGTGCAATTCTGAAATTTTTTGCTTTTTCCTGCTCCTCTTAGCATGATAAAGAAGATTCAAAGAGAGTGAGATGCCAGCTCCATTCATTCAGTCAGTAGCTTCAAACATTTCTGGTATATGAATAACATGATGTTTTTCAATGGCAAAAATCAATGAATATTGTAAATGCACAAACAGTAATTTCTCCGCATTGCAAGGTGCAATTCTGAAATTTTTTGCTTTTTCCTGCTCCTCTTAGCATGATAAAGAAGATTCAAAGAGAGTGAGATGCCAGCTCCTTTCATTCAGTCAGTAGCTTCAATCATTTCTGGACGTTTTTCAATCGCAAAAATCAATGAATATTGTAAATGCACAAACAGTAATTTCTCCGCATTGCAAGGTGCAATTCTGAAATTTTTTGCTTTTTCCTGCTCCTCTTAGCATGATAAAGAAGATTCAGAGTGAGATGCCTGCTCCTTTCATTCAGTCAGTAGCTTCAAACATTTCTGGTATATGAATAACATGATGTTTTTCAATGGCAAAAATCAATGAATATTGTAAATGCACAAACAGTAATTTCTCCGCATTGCAAGGTGCAATTCTGAAATTTTTTGCTTTTTCCTGCTCCTCTTAGCATGATAAAGAAGATTCAAAGAGAGTGAGATGCCAGCTCCTTTCATTCAGTCAGTAGCTTCAAACATTTCTGGTATATGAATAACATGTTTTTCAATGGCAAAAGTCAATCAATATTGTAAATGCACAAACAGTAATTTCTCCGCATTGCAAGGTGCAATTCTGAAATTTTTTGCTTTTTCCTGCTCCTCTTAGCATGATAAAGAAGATTCAAAGAGAGTGAGATGCCAGCTCCTTTCATTCAGTCATTAGCTTCAATCATTTCTGGACATTTTTCAATGGCAAAAATCAATGAATATTGTAAATGCACAAACATTAATTTCTCCGCATTGCAAGGTGCAATTCTAAAATTTTTTGCTTTTTCCTGCTCCTCTTAGCATGATAAAGAAGATTCAAAGAGAGTGAGGTGCCAGCTCCTTTCATTCAGTCAGTAGCTTCAAACATTTCTGGTATATGAATAACATGATGTTTTTCAATGGCAAAAATCAATGAATATTGTAAATGCACAAACAGTAATTTCTCCGCATTGCAAGGTGCAATTCTGAAATTTTTTGCTTTTTCCTGCTCCTCTTAGCATGATAAAGAAGATTCAAAGAGAGTGAGATGACAGCTCCTTTAATTCAGTCAGTAGGTTCAATCATTTCTGGACATTTTTCAATGGCAAAAATCAATGAATATTGTAAATGCACAAACAGTAATTTCTACGCATTGCAAGGTGCAATTCTGAAATTTTTTGCTTTTTCCTGCTCCTCTTAGCATGATAAAGAAGATTCAAAGAGAGTGAGATGCCAGCTCCTTTCATTCAGTCAGTAGCTTCAATCATTTCTGGACGTTTTTCAATGGCAAAAATCAATGAATATTGTAAATGCACAAACAGTAATTTCTCCGCATTGCAAGGTGCAATTCTGAAATTTTTTGCTTTTTCCTGCTCCTCTTAGCATGATAAAGAAGATTCAAAGAGAGTGAGATGCCAGCTCCTTTCATTCAGTTAGTAGCTTCAAACATTTCTGGTATATGAATAACATGATGTTTTTCAATGGCAAAAATCAATGAATATTGTAAATGCACAAACAGTAATTTCTCCGCATTGCAAGGTGCAATTCTGATATTTTTTGCTTTTTCCTGCTCCTCTTAGCATGGTAAAGAAGATTCAAAGAGAGTGAGATGCCAGCTCCTTTCATTCAGTCAGTAGCTTCAATCATTTCTGGACGTTTTTCAATGGCAAAAATCAATGAATATTGTAAATGCACAAACAGTAATTTCTCCGCATTGCAAGGTGCAATTCTGATATTTTTTGCTTTTTCCTGCTCCTCTTAGCATGGTAAAGAAGATTCAAAGAGAGTGAGATGCCAGCTCCTTTCATTCAGTCAGTAGCTTCAATCATTTCTGGACGTTTTTCAATGGCAAAAATCAATGAATATTGTAAATGCACAAACAGTATTTTCTCCGCATTGCAAGGTGCAATTCTGAAATTTTTTGCTTTTTCCTGCTCCTCTTAGCATGATAAAGAAGATTCAAAGAGAGTGAGATGCCAGCTCCTTTCATTCAGTCAGTAGCTTCAATCATTTCTGGACGTTTTTCAATGGCAAAAATCAATGAATATTGTAAATGCACAAACAGTAATTTCTCCGCATTGCAAGGTGCAATTCTGAAATTTTTTGCTTTTTCCTGCTCCTCTTAGCATGATAAAGAAGATTCAAAGAGAGTGAGATGCCAGCTCCTTTCATTCAGTCAGTAGCTTCAAACATTTCTGGTATATGAATAACATGATGTTTTTCAATGGCAAAAATCAATGAATATTGTAAATGCACAAACAGTAATTTCTCCGCATTGCAAGGTGCAATTCTGAAATTTTTTGCTTTTTCCTGCTCCTCTTAGCATGATAAAGAAGATTCAAAGAGAGTGAGATGCCAGCTCCTTTCATTCAGTCAGTAGCTTCAAACATTTCTGGTATATGAATAACATGTTTTTCAATGGCAAAAATCAATGAATATTGTAAATGCACAAACAGTAATTTCTCCGCATTGCAAGGTGCAATTCTGAAATTTTTTGCTTTTTCCTGCTCCTCTTAGCATGATAAAGAAGATTCAAAGAGAGATGCCAGCTCCTTTCATTCAGTCAGTAGCTTCAATCATTTCTGGACGTTTTTCAATGGCAAAAATCAATGAATATTGTAAATGCACAAACAGTAATTTCTCCGCATTGCAAGGTGCAATTCTGAAATTTTTTGCTTTTTCCTGCTCCTCTTAGCATGATAAAGAAGATTCAAAGAGAGTGAGATGCCAGCTCCTTTCATTCAGTCAGTAGCTTCAAACATTTCTGGTATATGAATAACATGATGTTTTTCAATGGCAAAAATCAATGAATATTGTAAATGCACAAACAGTAATTTCTCCGCATTGCAAAGTGCAATTCTGAAATTTTTTGCTTTTTCCTGCTCCTCTTAGCATGATAAAGAAGATTCAAAGAGAGTGAGATGCCAGCTCCTTTCATTCAGTCAGTAGCTTTAATCATTTCTGGACGTTTTTCAATGGCAAAAATCAATGAATATTGTAAATGCACAAACAGTAATTTCTCCGCATTGCAAGGTGCAATTCTGAAATTTTTTGCTTTTTCCTGCTCCTCTTAGCATGATAAAGAAGATTCAAAGAGAGTGAGATGCCAGCTCCTTTCATTCAGTCAGTAGCTTCAATCATTTCTGGACGTTTTTCAATGGCAAAAATCAATGAATATTGTAAATGCACAAACAGTAATTTCTCCGCATTGCAAGATGCAATTCTGAAATTTTTTGCTTTTTACTGCTCCTCTTAGCATGATAAAGAAGATTCAAAGAGAGTGAGATGCCAGCTCCTTTCATTCAGTCAGTAGCTTCAAACATTTCTGGATGTTTTTCAATGGCAAAAATCAATGAATATTGTAAATGCACAAACAGTAATTTCTCCGCATTGCAAGGTGCAATTCTGAAATTTTTTGCTTTTTCCTGCTCCTCTTAGCATGATAAAGAAGATTCAAAGAGAGTGAGATGCCAGCTCCTTTCATTCAGTCAGTAGCTTCAAACATTTCTGGTATATGAATAACATGTTTTTCAATGGCAAAAATCAATGAATATTGTAAATGCACAAACAGTAATTTCTCCGCATTGCAAGGTGCAATTCTGAAATTTTTTGCTTTTTCCTGCTCCTCTTAGCATGATAAAGAAGATTCAAAGAGAGTGAGATGCCAGCTCCTTTCATTCAGTCAGTAGCTTCAATCACTTCTGGACGTTTTTCAATGGCAAAAATCAATGAATATTGTAAATGCACAAACAGTAATTTCTCCCCATTGCAAGGTGCAATTCTGAAATTTTTTGCTTTTTCCTGCTCCTCTTAGCATGATAAAGAAGATTCAAAGAGAGTGAGATGCCAGCTCCTTTCAATCAGTCAGTAGCTTCAAACATTTCTGGTATATGAATAACATGATGTTTTTCAATGGCAAAAATCAATGAATATTGTAAATGCACAAACAGTAATTTCTCCGCATTGCAAGGTGCAATTCTGAAATTTTTTGCTTTTTCCTGCTCCTCTTAGCATGATAAAGAAGATTCAAAGAGAGTGAGATGCCAGCTCCTTTCATTCAGTCAGTAGCTTCAATCATTTCTGGACGTTTTTCAATGGCAAAAATCAATGAATATTGTAAATGCACAAACAGTAATTTCTCCGCATTGCAAGGTGCAATTCTGAAATTTTTTGCTTTTTCCTGCTCCTCTTAGCATGATAAAGAAGATTCAGAGTGAGATGCCTGCTCCTTTCATTCAGTCAGTAGCTTCAAACATTTCTGGTATATGAATAACATGATGTTTTTCAATGGCAAAAATCAATGAATATTGTAAATGCACAAACAGTAATTTCTCCGCATTGCAAGGTGCAATTCTGAAATTTTTTGCTTTTTCCTGCTCCTCTTAGCATGATAAAGAAGATTCAAAGAGAGTGAGATGCCAGCTCCTTTCATTCAGTCAGTAGCTTCAATCATTTCTGGACGTTTTTCAATGGCAAAAATCAATGAATATTGTAAATGCACAAACAGTAATTTCTCCGCATTGCAAGGTGCAATTCTGAAATTTTTTGCTTTTTCCTGCTCCTCTTAGCATGATAAAGAAGATTCAGAGTGAGATGCCTGCTCCTTTCATTCAGTCAGTAGCTTCAAACATTTCTGGTATATGAATAACATGATGTTTTTCAATGGCAAAAATCAATGAATATTGTAAATGCACAAACAGTAATTTCTCCGCATTGCAAGGTGCAATTCTGAAATTTTTTGCTTTTTCCTGCTCCTCTTAGCATGATAAAGAAGATTCAAAGAGAGTGAGATGCCAGCTCCTTTCATTCAGTCATTAGCTTCAATCATTTCTGGACATTTTTCAATGGCAAAAATCAATGAATATTGTAAATGCACAAACATTAATTTCTCCGCATTGCAAGGTGCAATTCTAAAATTTTTTGCTTTTTCCTGCTCCTCTTAGCATGATAAAGAAGATTCAAAGAGAGTGAGGTGCCAGCTCCTTTCATTCAGTCAGTAGCTTCAAACATTTCTGGTATATGAATAACATGATGTTTTTCAATGGCAAAAATCAATGAATATTGTAAATGCACAAACAGTAATTTCTCCGCATTGCAAGGTGCAATTCTGAAATTTTTTGCTTTTCCTGCTCCTCTTAGCATGATAAAGAAGATTCAAAGAGAGTGAGATGACAGCTCCTTTAATTCAGTCAGTAGGTTCAATCATTTCTGGACATTTTTCAATGGCAAAAATCAATGAATATTGTAAATGCACAAACAGTAATTTCTACGCATTGCAAGGTGCAATTCTGAAATTTTTTGCTTTTTCCTGCTCCTCTTAGCATGATAAAGAAGATTCAAAGAGAGTGAGATGCCAGCTCCTTTCATTCAGTCAGTAGCTTCAATCATTTCTGGACGTTTTTCAATGGCAAAAATCAATGAATATTTTAAATGCACAAACAGTAATTTCTCCGCATTGCAAGGTGCAATTCTGAAATTTTTTGCTTTTTCCTGCTCCTCTTAGCATGATAAAGAAGATTCAAAGAGAGTGAGATGCCAGCTCCTTTCATTCAGTCTGTAGCTTCAAACATTTCTGGTATATGAATAACATGATGTTTTTCAATGGCAAAAATCAATGAATATTGTAAATGCACAAACAGTAATTTCTCCGCATTGCAATGTGCAATTCTGAAATTTTTTGCTTTTTCCTGCTCCTCTTAGCATGATAAAGAAGATTCAAAGAGAGTGAGATGCCAGCTCCTTTCATTCAGTCAGTAGCTTCAATCATTTCTGGACGTTTTTCAATGGCAAAAATCAATGAATATTGTAAATGCACAAACAGTAATTTCTCCCCATTGCAAGATGCAATTCTGAAATTTTTTGCTTTTTCCTGCTCCTCTTAGCATGATAAAGAAGATTCAAAGAGAGTGAGATGCCAGCTCCTTTCATTCAGTCAGTAGCTTCAATCATTTCTGGACGTTTTTCAATGGCAAAAATCAATGAATATTGTAAATGCACAAACAGTAATTTCTCCGCATTGCAAGGTGCAATTCTGAAATTTTTTGCTTTTTCCTGCTCCTCTTAGCATGATAAAGAAGATTCAAAGAGAGTGAGATGCCAGCTCCTTTCATTCAGTCAGTAGCTTCAAACATTTCTGGTATATGAATAACATGATGTTTTTCAATGGCAAAAATCAATGAATATTGTAAATGCACAAACAGTAATTTCTCCGCATTGCAAGGTGCAATTCTGAAATTTTTTGCTTTTTCCTGCTCCTCTTAGCATGATAAAGAAGATTCAAAGAGAGTGAGATGCCAGCTCCTTTCATTCAGTCAGTAGCTTCAAACATTTCTGGTATATGAATAACATGTTTTTCAATGGCAAAAATCAATGAATATTGTAAATGCACAAACAGTAATTTCTCCGCATTGCAAGGTGCAATTCTGAAATTTTTTGCTTTTTCCTGCTCCTCTTAGCATAATAAAGAAGATTCAAAGAGAGTGAGATGCCAGCTCCTTTCATTCAGTCAGTAGCTTCAATCACTTCTGGACGTTTTTCAATGGCAAAAATCAATGAATATTGTAAATGCACAAACAGTAATTTCTCCGCATTGCAAGGTGCAATTCTGAAATTTTTTGCTTTTTCCTGCTCCTCTTAGCATGATAAAGAAGATTCAAAGAGAGTGAGATGCCAGCTCCATTCATTCAGTCAGTAGCTTCAAACATTTCTGGTATATGAATAACATGATGTTTTTCAATGGCAAAAATCAATGAATATTGTAAATGCACAAACAGTAATTTCTCCGCATTGCAAGGTGCAATTCTGAAATTTTTTGCTTTTTCCTGCTCCTCTTAGCATGATAAAGAAGATTCAAAGAGAGTGAGATGCCAGCTCCTTTCATTCAGTCAGTAGCTTCAATCATTTCTGGACGTTTTTCAATGGCAAAAATCAATGAATATTGTAAATGCACAAACAGTAATTTCTCCGCATTGCAAGGTGCAATTCTGAAATTTTTTGCTTTTTCCTGCTCCTCTTAGCATGATAAAGAAGATTCAGAGTGAGATGCCTGCTCCTTTCATTCAGTCAGTAGCTTCAAACATTTCTGGTATATGAATAACATGATGTTTTTCAATGACAAAAATCAATGAATATTGTAAATGCACAAACAGTAATTTCTCCGCATTGCAAGGTGCAATTCTGAAATTTTTTGCTTTTTCCTGCTCCTCTTAGCATGATAAAGAAGATTCAAAGAGAGTGAGATGCCAGCTCCTTTCATTCAGTCAGTAGCTTCAAACATTTCTGGTATATGAATAACATGTTTTTCAATGGCAAAAGTCAATCAATATTGTAAATGCACAAACAGTAATTTCTCCGCATTGCAAGGTGCAATTCTGAAATTTTTTGCTTTTTCCTGCTCCTCTTAGCATGATAAAGAAGATTCAAAGAGAGTGAGATGCCAGCTCCTTTCATTCAGTCATTAGCTTCAATCATTTCTGGACATTTTTCAATGGCAAAAATCAATGAATATTGTAAATGCACAAACATTAATTTCTCCGCATTGCAAGGTGCAATTCTAAAATTTTTTGCTTTTTCCTGCTCCTCTTAGCATGATAAAGAAGATTCAAAGAGAGTGAGGTGCCAGCTCCTTTCATTCAGTCAGTAGCTTCAAACATTTCTGGTATATGAATAACATGATGTTTTTCAATGGCAAAAATCAATGAATATTGTAAATGCACAAACAGTAATTTCTCCGCATTGCAAGGTGCAATTCTGAAATTTTTTGCTTTTTCCTGCTCCTCTTAGCATGATAAAGAAGATTCAAAGAGAGTGAGATGACAGCTCCTTTAATTCAGTCAGTAGGTTCAATCATTTCTGGACATTTTTCAATGGCAAAAATCAATGAATTTTGTAAATGCACAAACAGTAATTTCTACGCATTGCAAGGTGCAATTCTGAAATTTTTTGCTTTTTCCTGCTCCTCTTAGCATGATAAAGAAGATTCAAAGAGAGTGAGATGCCAGCTCCTTTCATTCAGTCAGTAGCTTCAATCATTTCTGGACGTTTTTCAATGGCAAAAATCAATGAATATTGTAAATGCACAAACAGTAATTTCTCCGCATTGCAAGGTGCAATTCTGAAATTTTTTGCTTTTTCCTGCTCCTCTTAGCATGATAAAGAAGATTCAAAGAGAGTGAGATGCCAGCTCCTTTCATTCAGTTAGTAGCTTCAAACATTTCTGGTATATGAATAACATGATGTTTTTCAATGGCAAAAATCAATGAATATTGTAAATGCACAAACAGTAATTTCTCCGCATTGCAAGGTGCAATTCTGATATTTTTTGCTTTTTCCTGCTCCTCTTAGCATGGTAAAGAAGATTCAAAGAGAGTGAGATGCCAGCTCCTTTCATTCAGTCAGTAGCTTCAATCATTTCTGGACGTTTTTCAATGGCAAAAATCAATGAATATTGTAAATGCACAAACAGTAATTTCTCCGCATTGCAAGGTGCAATTCTGAAATTTTTTGCTTTTTCCTGCTCCTCTTAGCATGATAAAGAAGATTCAAAGAGAGTGAGATGCCGGCTCCTTTCATTCAGTCAGTAGCTTCAATCATTTCTGGACGTTTTTCAATGGCAAAAATCAATGAATATTGTAAATGCACAAACAGTAATTTCTCCGCATTGCAAGGTGCAATTCTGAAATTTTTTGCTTTTTCCTGCTCCTCTTAGCATGATAAAGAAGATTCAAAGAGAGTGAGATGCCAGCTCCTTTCATTCAGTCAGTAGCTTCAATCATTTCTGCACGTTTTTCAATGGCAAAAATCAATGAATATTGTAAATGCACAAACAGTAATTTCTCCGCATTGCAAGGTGCAATTCTGAAATTTTTTGCTTTTTCCTGCTCCTCTTAGCATGATAAAGAAGATTCAAAGAGAGTGAGATGCCAGCTCCTTTCATTCAGTCAGTAGCTTCAAACATTTCTGGTATATGAATAACATGATGTTTTTCAATGGCAAAAATCAATGAATATTGTAAATGCACAAACAGTAATTTCTCCGCATTGCAAGGTGCAATTCTGAAATTTTTTGCTTTTTCCTGCTCCTCTTAGCATGATAAAGAAGATTCAAAGAGAGTGAGATGCCAGCTCCTTTCATTCAGTCAGTAGCTTCAAACATTTCTGGTATATGAATAACATGTTTTTCAATGGCAAAAATCAATGAATATTGTAAATGCACAAACAGTAATTTCTCCGCATTGCAAGGTGCAATTCTGAAATTTTTTGCTTTTTCCTGCTCCTCTTAGCATGATAAAGAAGATTCAAAGAGAGATGCCAGCTCCTTTCATTCAGTCAGTAGCTTCAATCATTTCTGGACGTTTTTCAATGGCAAAAATCAATGAATATTGTAAATGCACAAACAGTAATTTCTCCGCATTGCAAGGTGCAATTCTGAAATTTTTTGCTTTTTCCTGCTCCTCTTAGCATGATAAAGAAGATTCAAAGAGAGTGAGATGCCAGCTCCTTTCATTCAGTCAGTAGCTTCAAACATTTCTGGTATATGAATAACATGATGTTTTTCAATGGCAAAAATCAATGAATATTGTAAATGCACAAACAGTAATTTCTCCGCATTGCAATGTGCAATTCTGAAATTTTTTGCTTTTTCCTGCTCCTCTTAGCATGATAAAGAAGATTCAAAGAGAGTGAGATGCCAGCTCCTTTCATTCAGTCAGTAGCTTTAATCATTTCTGGACGTTTTTCAATGGCAAAAATCAATGAATATTGTAAATGCACAAACAGTAATTTCTCCGCATTGCAAGGTGCAATTCTGAAATTTTTTGCTTTTTCCTGCTCCTCTTAGCATGATAAAGAAGATTCAAAGAGAGTGAGATGCCAGCTCCTTTCATTCAGTCAGTAGCTTCAATCATTTCTGGACGTTTTTCAATGGCAAAAATCAATGAATATTGTAAATGCACAAACAGTAATTTCTCCCCATTGCAAGATGCAATTCTGAAATTTTTTGCTTTTTACTGCTCCTCTTAGCATGATAAAGAAGATTCAAAGAGAGTGAGATGCCAGCTCCTTTCATTCAGTCAGTAGCTTCAATCATTTCTGGATGTTTTTCAATGGCAAAAATCAATGAATATTGTAAATGCACAAACAGTAATTTCTCCGCATTGCAAGGTGCAATTCTGAAATTTTTTGCTTTTTCCTGCTCCTCTTAGCATGATAAAGAAGATTCAAAGAGAGTGAGATGCCAGCTCCTTTCATTCAGTCAGTAGCTTCAAACATTTCTGGTATATGAATAACATGTTTTTCAATGGCAAAAATCAATGAATATTGTAAATGCACAAACAGTAATTTCTCCGCATTGCAAGGTGCAATTCTGAAATTTTTTGCTTTTTCCTGCTCCTCTTAGCATGATAAAGAAGATTCAAAGAGAGTGAGATGCCAGCTCCTTTCATTCAGTCAGTAGCTTCAATCACTTCTGGACGTTTTTCAATGGCAAAAATCAATGAATATTGTAAATGCACAAACAGTAATTTCTCCCCATTGCAAGGTGCAATTCTGAAATTTTTTGCTTTTTCCTGCTCCTCTTAGCATGATAAAGAAGATTCAAAGAGAGTGAGATGCCAGCTCCTTTCATTCAGTCAGTAGCTTCAAACATTTCTGGTATATGAATAACATGATGTTTTTCAATGGCAAAAATCAATGAATATTGTAAATGCACAAACAGTAATTTCTCCGCATTGCAAGGTGCAATTCTGAAATTTTTTGCTTTTTCCTGCTCCTCTTAGCATGATAAAGAAGATTCAAAGAGAGTGAGATGCCAGCTCCTTTCATTCAGTCAGTAGCTTCAATCATTTCTGGATGTTTTTCAATGGCAAAAATCAATGAATATTGTAAATGCACAAACAGTAATTTCTCCGCATTGCAAGGTGCAATTCTGAAATTTTTTGCTTTTTCCTGCTCCTCTTAGCATGATAAAGAAGATTCAGAGTGAGATGCCTGCTCCTTTCATTCAGTCAGTAGCTTCAAACATTTCTGGTATATGAATAACATGATGTTTTTCAATGGCAAAAATCAATGAATATTGTAAATGCACAAACAGTAATTTCTCCGCATTGCAAGGTGCAATTCTGAAATTTTTTGCTTTTTCCTGCTCCTCTTAGCATGATAAAGAAGATTCAAAGAGAGTGAGATGCCAGCTCCTTTCATTCAGTCAGTAGCTTCAAACATTTCTGGTATATGAATAACATGTTTTTCAATGGCAAAAGTCAATCAATATTGTAAATGCACAAACAGTAATTTCTCCGCATTGCAAGGTGCAATTCTGAAATTTTTTGCTTTTTCCTGCTCCTCTTAGCATGATAAAGAAGATTCAAAGAGAGTGAGATGCCAGCTCCTTTCATTCAGTCATTAGCTTCAATCATTTCTGGACATTTTTCAATGGCAAAAATCAATGAATATTGTAAATGCACAAACATTAATTTCTCCGCATTGCAAGGTGCAATTCTAAAATTTTTTGCTTTTTCCTGCTCCTCTTAGCATGATAAAGAAGATTCAAAGAGAGTGAGGTGCCAGCTCCTTTCATTCAGTCAGTAGCTTCAAACATTTCTGGTATATGAATAACATGATGTTTTTCAATGGCAAAAATCAATGAATATTGTAAATGCACAAACAGTAATTTCTCCGCATTGCAAGGTGCAATTCTGAAATTTTTTGCTTTTTCCTGCTCCTCTTAGCATGATAAAGAAGATTCAAAGAGAGTGAGATGACAGCTCCTTTAATTCAGTCAGTAGGTTCAATCATTTCTGGACATTTTTCAATGGCAAAAATCAATGAATATTGTAAATGCACAAACAGTAATTTCTACGCATTGCAAGGTGCAATTCTGAAATTTTTTGCTTTTTCCTGCTCCTCTTAGCATGATAAAGAAGATTCAAAGAGAGTGAGATGCCAGCTCCTTTCATTCAGTCAGTAGCTTCAATCATTTCTGGACGTTTTTCAATGGCAAAAATCAATGAATATTGTAAATGCACAAACAGTAATTTCTCCTCATTGCAAGGTGCAATTCTGAAATTTTTTGCTTTTTCCTGCTCCTCTTAGCATGATAAAGAAGATTCAAAGAGAGTGAGATGCCTGCTCCTTTCATTCAGTCAGTAGCTTCAAACATTTCTGGTATATGAATAACATGATGTTTTTCAATGGCAAAAATCAATGAATATTGTAAATGCACAAACAGTAATTTCTCCGCATTGCAAGGTGCAATTCTGAAATTTTTTGCTTTTTCCTGCTCCTCTTAGCATGATAAAGAAGATTCAAAGAGAGTGAGATGCCAGATCCTTTCATTTAGTCAGTAGCTTCAATCATTTCTGGTATATGAATAACATGATGTTTTTCAATGGCAAAAATCAATGAATATTGTAAATGCACAAACAGTAATTTCTCCGCATTGCAAGGTGCAATTCTGAAATTTTTTGCTTTTTCCTGCTCCTCTTAGCATGATAAAGAAGATTCAAAGAGTGAGATGCCAGCTCCTTTCATTCAGTCAGTAGCTTCAATCAATTCTGGACGATTTTCAATGGCAAAAATCTATGAATATTGTAAATACACAAACAGTAATTTCTCCGCATTGCAAGGTGCAATTCTGAAATTTTTTGCGTTTTCCTGCTCCTCTTAGCATGATAAAGAAGATTCAAAGAGAGTGAGATGCCAGCTCCTTTCATTCAGTCAGTAGCTTCAATCATTTCTGGACGTTTTTCAATGGCAAAAATCAATGAATATTGTAAATGCACAAACAGTAATTTCTCCGCATTGCAAGGTGCAATTCTGAAATTTTTTGCTTTTTCCTGCTCCTCTTAGCATGATAAAGAAGATTCAAAGAGAGTGAGAAGCCAGCTCCTTTCATTCAGTCAGTAGCTTCAAACATTTCTGGTATATGAATAACATGATGTTTTTCAATGACAAAAATCAATGAATATTGTAAATGCACAAACAGTAATTTCTCCGCATTGCAAGGTGCAATTCTGAAATTTTTTGCTTTCTCCTGCTCCTCTTAGCATGAAAAAGAAGATTCAAAGAGAGTGAGATGCCAGCTCCTTTCTTTCAGTCCGTAGCTTCAATCATTTCTGGACGTTTTTCAATGGCAAAAATCAATGAATATTGTAAATGCACAAACAGTAATTTCTCCGCATTGCAAGGTGCAATTCTGAAATTTTTTGCTTTTTTCTGCTCCTCTTAGCATGATAAAGAAGATTCAAAGAGAGTGAGATGCCAGCTCCTTTCATTCAGTCAGTAGCTTCAATCATTTCTGGACGTTTTTCAATGGCAAAAATCAATGAATATTGTAAATGCACAAACAGTAATTTCTCCGCATTGCAAGGTGCAATTCTGAAATTTTTTGCTTTTTCCTGCTCCTCTTAGCATGATAAAGAAGATTCAAAGAGAGTGAGATGCCAGCTCCTTTCATTCAGTTAGTAGCTTCAAACATTTCTGGTATATGAATAACATGATGTTTTTCAATGGCAAAAATCAATGAATATTGTAAATGCACAAACAGTAATTTCTCCGCATTGCAAGGTGCAATTCTGAAATTTTTGCTTTTTCCTGCTCCTCTTAGCATGGTAAAGAATATTCAAAGAGAGTGAGATGCCAGCTCCTTTCATTCAGTCAGTAGCTTCAATCATTTCTGGACGTTTTTCAATGGCAAAAATCAATGAATATTGTAAATGCACAAACAGTAATTTCTCCGCATTGCAAGGTGCAATTCTGAAATTTTTTGCTTTTTCCTGCTCCTCTTAGCATGATAAAGAAGATTCAATGAGAGTGAGATGCCAGCTCCTTTCATTCAGTCAGTAGCTTCAATCATTTCTGGACGTTTTTCAATGGCAAAAATCAATGAATATTGTAAATGCACAAACAGTAATTTCTCCGCATTGCAAGGTGCAATTCTGAAATTTTTTGCTTTTTCCTGCTCCTCTTAGCATGATAAAGAAGATTCAAAGAGAGTGAGATTCCAGCTCCTTTCATTCAGTCAGTAGCTTCAAACATTTCTGGTATATGAATAACAAGATGTTTTTCAATGGCAAAAATCAATGAATATTGTAAATGCACAAACAGTAATTTCTCCGCATTGCAAGGTGCAATTCTGAAATTTTTTGCTTTTTCCTGCTCCTCTTAGCATGATAATGAAGATTAAAAGAGAGTGAGATGCCAGCTCCTTTCATTCAGTCAGTAGCTTCAAACATTTCTGGTATATGAATAACATGTTTTTCAATGGCAAAAATCAATGAATATTGTAAATGCACAAACAGTAATTTCTCCGCATTGCAAGGTGCAATTCTGAAATTTTTTGCTTTTTCCTGCTCCTCTTAGCATGATAAAGAAGATTCAAAGAGAGATGCCAGCTCCTTTCATTCAGTCAGTAGCTTCAATCATTTCTGGACGTTTTTCAAAGGCAAAAATCAATGAATATTGTAAATGCACAAACAGTAATTTCTCCGCATTGCAAGGTGCAATTCTGAAATTTTTTGCTTTTTCCTGCTCCTCTTAGCATGATAAAGAAGATTCAAAGAGAGTGAGATGCCAGCTCCTTTCATTCAGTCAGTAGCTTCAAACATTTCTGGTATATGAATGACATGTTTTTCAATGGCAAAAGTCAATGAATATTGTAAATGCACAAACAGTAATTTCTCCGCATTGCAAGGTGCAATTCTGAAATTTTTTGCTTTTTCCTGCTCCTCTTAGCATGATAAAGAAGATTCAAAGAGAGTGAGATGCCAGCTCCTTTCATTCAGTCAGTAGCTTCAATCATTTCTGGACATTTTTCAATGGCAAAAATCAATGAATATTGTAAATGCACAAACAGTAATTTCTTCGCATTGCAAGGTGCAATTCTGAAATTTTTTGCTTTCTCCTGCTCCTCTTAGCATGATAAAGAAGATTCAAAGAGAGTGAGATGCCAGCTCCTTTCATTCAGTCAGTAGCTTCAAACATTTCTGGTATATGAATAACATGATGCTTTTCAATGGCAAAAATCAATGAATATTGTAAATGCACAAACAGTAATTTCTCCGCATTGCAAGGTGCAATTCTGAAATTTTTTGCTTTTTCCTGCTCCTCTTAGCATGATAAAGAAGATTCAAAGAGAGTGAGATGCCTGCTCCTTTCATTCAGTCAGTAGCTTCAAACATTTCTGGTATATGAATAACATGTTTTTCAATGGCAAAAATCAATGAATATTGTAAATGCACAAACAGTAATTTCTCCGCATTGCAAGGTGCAATTCTGAAATTTTTTGCTTTTTCCTGCTCCTCTTAGCATGATAAAGAAGATTCAAAGAGAGATGCCAGCTCCTTTCATTCAGTCAGTAGCTTCAATCATTTCTGGACGTTTTTCAAAGGCAAAAATCAATGAATATTGTAAATGCACAAACAGTCATTTCTCCGCATTGCAAGGTGCAATTCTGAAATTTTTTGCTTTTTCCTGCTCCTCTTAGCATGATAAAGAAGATTCAAAGAGAGTGAGATGCCAGCTCCTTTCATTCAGTCAGTAGCTTCAAACATTTCTGGTATATGAATAACATGATGTTTTTCAATGGCAAAAGTCAATGAATATTGTAAATGCACAAACAGTAATTTCTCCGCATTGCAAGGTGCAATTCTGAAATTTTTTGCTTTTTCCTGCTCCTCTTAGCATGATAAAGAAGATTCAAAGAGAGTGAGATACCAGCTCCTTTCATTCAGTCAGTAGCTTCAATCATTTCTGGACATTTTTCAATGGCAAAAATCAATGAATATTGTAAATGCACAAACAGTAATTTCTTCGCATTGCAAGGTGCAATTCTGAAATTTTTTGCTTTCTCCTGCTCCTCTTAGCATGATAAAGAAGATTCAAAGAGAGTGAGATGCCAGCTCCTTTCATTCAGTCAGTAGCTTCAAACATTTCTGGTATATGAATAACATGATGCTTTTCAATGGCAAAAATCAATGAATATTGTAAATGCACAAACAGTAATTTCTCCGCATTGCAAGGTGCAATTCTGAAATTTTTTGCTTTTTCCTGCTCCTCTTAGCATGATAAAGAAGATTCAAAGAGAGTGAGATGCCTGCTCCTTTCATTCAGTCAGTAGCTTCAAACATTTCTGGTATATGAATAACATGATGTTTTTCAATGGCAAAAATCAATGAATATTGTAAATGCACAAACAGTAATTTCTCCGCATTGCAAGGTGCAATTCTGAAATTTTTTGCTTTTTCCTGTTCCTCTTAGCATGATAAAGAAGATTCAAAGAGAGTGAGATGCCAGCTCCTTTCATTCAGTCAGTAGCTTCAATCATTTCTGGACGTTTTTCAATGTCAAAAATCAATGAATATTGTAAATGCACAAACAGTAATTTCTCCGCATTGCAAGGTGCAATTCTGAAATTTTTTGCTTTTTCCTGCTCCTCTTAGCATGATAAAGAAGATTCAAAGAGAGTGAAATGCCAGCTCCTTTCATTTAGTCAGTAGCTTCAATCATTTCTGGTATATGAATAACATGATGTTTTTCAATGGCAAAAATCAATGAATATTGTAAATGCACAAACAATAATTTCTCCGCATTGCAAGGTGCAATTCTGAAATTTTTTGCTTTTTCCTGCTCCTCTTAGCATGATAAAGAAGATTCAAAGAGTGAGATGCCAGCTCCTTTCATTCAGTCAGTAGCTTCAATCATTTCTGGACGTTTTTCAATGGCAAAAATCAATGAATATTGTAAATGCACAAACAGTAATTTCTCCGCATTGCAAGGTGCAATTCTGAAATTTTTTGCTTTTTCCTGCTCCTCTTAGCATGATAAAGAAGATTCAAAGAGAGTGAGATGCCAGCTCCTTTCATTCAGTCAGTAGCTTCAATCATTTCTGGACGTTTTTCAATGGCAAAAATCAATGAATATTGTAAATGCACAAACAGTAATTTCTCCGCATTGCAAGGTGCAATTCTGAAATTTTTTGCTTTTTCCTGCTCCTCTTAGCATGATAAAGAAGATTCAAAGAGAGTGAGAAGCCAGCTCCTTTCATTCAGTCAGTAGCTTCAAACATTTCTGGTATATGAATAACATGATGTTTTTCAATGGCAAAAATCAATGAATATTGTAAATGCACAAACAGTAATTTCTCCGCATTGCAAGGTGCAATTCTGAAATTTTTTGCTTTCTCCTGCTCCTCTTAGCATGATAAAGAAGATTCAAAGATAGTGAGATGCCAGCTCCTTTCATTCAGTCAGTAGCTTCAATCATTTCTGGACGTTTTTCAATGGCAAAAATCAATGAATATTGTAAATGCACAAACAGTAATTTCTCCGCATTGCAAGGTGCAATTCTGAAATTTTTTGCTTTTTCCTGCTCCTCTTAGCATGATAAAGAAGATTCAAAGAGAGTGAGATGCCAGCTCCTTTCATTCAGTCAGTAGCTTCAATCATTTCTGGACGTTTTTCAATGGCAAAAATCAATGAATATTGTAAATGCAAAAACAGTAATTTCTCCGCATTGCAAGGTGCAATTCTGAAATTTTTTGCTTTTTCCTGCTCCTCTTAGCATGATAAAGATTCAAAGAGAGTGAGATGCCAGCTCCTTTCATTCAGTCAGTAGCTTCAAACATTTCTGGTATATGAATAACATGATGTTTTTCAATGGCAAAAATCAATGAATATTGTAAATGCACAAACAGTAATTTCTCCGCATTGCAAGGTGCAATTCTGAAATTTTTTGCTTTTTCCTGCTCCTCTTAGCATGATAAAGAAGATTCAAAGAGAGTGAGATGCCAGCTCCTTTCATTCAGTCAGTAGCTTCAAACATTTCTGGTATATGAATAACATGTTTTTCAATGGCAAAAATCAATGAATATTGTAAATGCACAAACAGTAATTTCTCCGCATTGCAAGGTGCAATTCTGAAATTTTTTGATTTTTCCTGCTCCTCTTAGCATGATAAAGAAGATTCAAAGAGAGTGAGATGCCAGCTCCTTTCATTCAGTCAGTAGCTTCAAACATTTCTGGTATATGAATAACATGATGTTTTTCAATGGCAAAAATCAATGAATATTGTAAATGCACAAACAGTAATTTCTCCGCATTGCAAGGTGCAATTCTGAAATTTTTTGCTTTTTCCTGCTCCTCTTAGCATGGTAATGAAGATTCAAAGAGAGTGAGATGCCAGCTCCTTTCATTCAGTCAGTAGCTTCAATCATTTCTGGACGTTTTTCAATGGCAAAAATCAATGAATATTGTAAATGCACAAACAGTAATTTCTCCGCATTGCAAGGTGCAATTCTGAAATTTCTTGCTTTTTCCTGCACCTCTTAGCATGATAAAGAAGATTCAAAGAGAGTGAGATGCCAGCTCCTTTCATTCAGTCAGTAGCTTCAATCATTTCTGGACGTTTTTCAATGGCAAAAATCAATGAATATTGTAAATGCACAAACAGTAATTTCTCCGCATTGCAAGGTGCAATTCTGAAATTTTTTGCTTTTTCCTGCTCCTCTTAGCATGATAAAGAAGATTCAAAGAGAGTGAGATGCCAGCTCCTTTCATTCAGTCAGTAGCTTCAATCATTTCTGGACGTTTTTCAATGGCAAAAATCAATGAATATTGTAAATGCACAAACAGTAATTTCTCCGCATTGCAAGATGCAATTCTGAAATTTTTTGCTTTTTCCTGCTCCTCTTAGCATGATAAAGAAGATTCAAAGAGAGTGAGATACCAGCTCCTTTCATTCAGTCAGTAGCTTCAATCATTTCTGGACGTTTTTCAATGGCAAAAATCAATGAATATTGTAAATGCACAAACAGTAATTTCTCCGCATTGCAAGGTGCAATTCTGAAATTTTTTGCTTTTTCCTGCTCCTCTTAGCATGATAAAGAAGATTCAAAGAGAGTGAGATGCCAGCTCCTTTCTTTCAGTCAGTAGCTTCAATCATTTCTGGACGTTTTTCAATGGCAAAAATCAATGAATATTGTAAATGCACAAACAGTAATTTCTCCGCATTGCAAGGTGCAATTCTGAAATTTTTTGCTTTTTCCTGCTCCTCTTAGCATGATAAAGAAGATTCAAAGAGAGTGAGATGCCAGCTCCTTTCATTCAGTCAGTAGCTTCAATCATTTCTGGTATATGAATAACATGATGTTTTTCAATGGCAAAAATCAATGAGTATTGTAAATGCACAAACAGTAATTTCTCCGCATTGCAAGGTGCAATTCTGAAATTTTTTGCTTTTTCCTGCTCCTCTTAGCATGATAAAGAAGATTCAAAGAGAGTGAGATGCCAGCTCCTTTCATTCAGTCAGTAGCTTCAATCATTTCTGGTATATGAATAACATGATGTTTTTCAATGGCAAAAATCAATGAATATTGTAAATGCACAAACAGTAATTTCTCCGCATTGCAAGGTGCAATTCTGAAATTTTTTGCTTTTTCCTGCTCCTCTTAGCATGATAAAGAAGATTCAAAGAGAGTGAGATGCCAGCTCCTTTCATTCAGTCAGTAGCTTCAAACATTTCTGGTATATGAATAACATGATGTTTTTCAATGGCAAAAATCAATGAATATTGTAAATGCACAAACAGTAATTTCTCCGCATTGCAAGGTGCAATTCTGAAATTTTTTGCTTTTTCCTGCTCCTCTTAGCATGATAAAGAAGATTCAAAGAGAGTGAGATGCCAGCTCCTTTCATTCAGTCAGTAGCTTCAATCATTTCTGGACGTTTTTCAATGGCAAAAATCAATGAATATTGTAAATGCACAAACAGTAATTTCTCCGCATTGCAAGGTGCAATTCTGAAATTTTTTGCTTTTTCCTGCTCCTCTTAGCATGATAAAGAAGATTCAAAGAGAGTGAGATGCCAGCTCCTTTCATTCAGTCAGTAGCTTCAATCATTTCTGGTATATGAATAACATGATGTTTTTCAATGGCAAAAATCAATGAGTATTGTAAATGCACAAACAGTAATTTCTCCGCATTGCAAGGTGCAATTCTGAAATATTTTGCTTTTTCCTGCTCCTCTTAGCATGATAAAGAAGATTCAAAGAGAGTGAGATGCCAGCTCCTTTCATTCAGTCAGTAGCTTCAATCATTTCTGGTATATGAATAACATGATGTTTTTCAATGGCAAAAATCAATGAATATTGTAAATGCACAAACAGTAATTTCTCCGCATTGCAAGGTGCAATTCTGAAATTTTTTGCTTTTTCCTGCTCCTCTTAGCATGATAAAGAAGATTCAAAGAGAGTGAGATGCCAGCTCCTTTCATTCAGTCAGTAGCTTCAAACATTTCTGGTATATGAATAACATGATGTTTTTCAATGGCAAAAATCAATGAATATTGTAAATGCACAAACAGTAATTTCTCCGCATTGCAAGGTGCAATTCTGAAATTTTTTGCTTTTTCCTGCTCCTCTTAGCATGATAAAGAAGATTCAAAGAGAGTGAGATGCCAGCTCCTTTCATTTAGTCAGTAGCTTCAATCATTTCTGGTATATGAATAACATGATGTTTTTCAATGGCAAAAATCAATGAATATTGTAAATGCACAAACAATAATTTCTCCGCATTGCAAGGTGCAATTCTGAAATTTTTTGCTTTTTCCTGCTCCTCTTAGCATGATAAAGAAGATTCAAAGAGTGAGATGCCAGCTCCTTTCATTCAGTCAGTAGCTTCAATCATTTCTGGACGTTTTTCAATGGCAAAAATCAATGAATATTGTAAATGCACAAACAGTAATTTCTCCGCATTGCAAGGTGCAATTCTGAAATTTTTTGCTTTTTCCTGCTCCTCTTAGCATGATAAAGAAGATTCAAAGAGAGTAAGATGCCAGCTCCTTTCATTCAGTCAGTAGCTTCAATCATTTCTGGACGTTTTTCAATGGCAAAAATCAATGAATATTGTAAATGCACAAACAGTAATTTCTCCGCATTGCAAGGTGCAATTCTGAAATTTTTTGCTTTTTCCTGCTCCTCTTAGCATGATAAAGAAGATTCAAAGAGAGTGAGAAGCCAGCTCCTTTCATTCAGTCAGTAGCTTCAAACATTTCTGGTATATGAATAACATGATGTTTTTCAATGGCAAAAATCAATGAATATTGTAAATGCACAAACAGTAATTTCTCCGCATTGCAAGGTGCAATTCTGAAATTTTTTGCTTTCTCCTGCTCCTCTTAGCATGATAAAGAAGATTCAAAGAGAGTGAGATGCCAGCTCCTTTCATACAGTCAGTAGCTTCAATCATTTCTGGACGTTTTTCAATGGCAAAAATCAATGAATATTGTAAATGCACAAACAGTAATTTCTCCGCATTGCAAGGTGCAATTCTGAAATTTTTTGCTTTTTCCTGCTCCTCTTAGCATGATAAAGAAGATTCAAAGAGAGTGAGATGCCAGCTCCTTTCATTCAGTCAGTAGCTTCAATCATTTCTGGACGTTTTTCAATGGCAAAAATCAATGAATATTGTAAATGCAAAAACAGTAATTTCTCCGCATTGCAAGGTGCAATTCTGAAATTTTTTGCTTTTTCCTGCTCCTCTTAGCATGATAAAGATTCAAAGAGAGTGAGATGCCAGCTCCTTTCATTCAGTCAGTAGCTTCAAACATTTCTGGTATATGAATAACATGATGTTTTTCAATGGCAAAAATCAATGAATATTGTAAATGCACAAACAGTAATTTCTCCGCATTGCAAGGTGCAATTCTGAAATTTTTTGCTTTTTCCTGCTCCTCTTAGCATGATAAAGAAGATTCAAAGAGAGTGAGATGCCAGCTCCTTTCATTCAGTCAGTAGCTTCAAACATTTCTGGTATATGAATAACATGTTTTTCAATGGCAAAAATCAATGAATATTGTAAATGCACAAACAGTAATTTCTCCGCATTGCAAGGTGCAATTCTGAAATTTTTTGATTTTTCCTGCTCCTCTTAGCATGATAAAGAAGATTCAAAGAGAGTGAGATGCCAGCTCCTTTCATTCAGTCAGTAGCTTCAAACATTTCTGGTATATGAATAACATGATGTTTTTCAATGGCAAAAATCAATGAATATTGTAAATGCACAAACAGTAATTTCTCCGCATTGCAAGGTGCAATTCTGAAATTTTTTGCTTTTTCCTGCTCCTCTTAGCATGGTAATGAAGATTCAAAGAGAGTGAGATGCCAGCTCCTTTCATTCAGTCAGTAGCTTCAATCATTTCTGGACGTTTTTCAATGGCAAAAATCAATGAATATTGTAAATGCACAAACAGTAATTTCTCCGCATTGCAAGGTGCAATTCTGAAATTTCTGGCTTTTTCCTGCTCCTCTTAGCATGATAAAGAAGATTCAAAGAGAGTGAGATGCCAGCTCCTTTCATTCAGTCAGTAGCTTCAATCATTTCTGGACGTTTTTCAATGGCAAAAATCAATGAATATTGTAAATGCACAAACAGTAATTTCTCCGCATTGCAAGGTGCAATTCTGAAATTTTTTGCTTTTTCCTGCTCCTCTTAGCATGATAAAGAAGATTCAAAGAGAGTGAGATGCCAGCTCCTTTCATTCAGTCAGTAGCTTCAATCATTTCTGGACGTTTTTCAATGGCAAAAATCAATGAATATTGTAAATGCACAAACAGTAATTTCTCCGCATTGCAAGATGCAATTCTGAAATTTTTTGCTTTTTCCTGCTCCTCTTAGCATGATAAAGAAGATTCAAAGAGAGTGAGATGCCAGCTCCTTTCATTCAGTCAGTAGCTTCAATCATTTCTGGACGTTTTTCAATGGCAAAAATCAATGAATATTGTAAATGCACAAACAGTAATTTCTCCGCATTGCAAGGTGCAATTCTGAAATTTTTTGCTTTTTCCTGCTCCTCTTAGCATGATAAAGAAGATTCAAAGAGAGTGAGATGCCAGCTCCTTTCTTTCAGTCAGTAGCTTCAATCATTTCTGGACGTTTTTCAATGGCAAAAATCAATGAATATTGTAAATGCACAAACAGTAATTTCTCCGCATTGCAAGGTGCAATTCTGAAATTTTTTGCTTTTTCCTGCTCCTCTTAGCATGATAAAGAAGATTCAAAGAGAGTGAGATGCCAGCTCCTTTCATTCAGTCAGTAGCTTCAATCATTTCTGGTATATGAATAACATGATGTTTTTCAATGGCAAAAATCAATGAGTATTGTAAATGCACAAACAGTAATTTCTCCGCATTGCAAGGTGCAATTCTGAAATTTTTTGCTTTTTCCTGCTCCTCTTAGCATGATAAAGAAGATTCAAAGAGAGTGAGATGCCAGCTCCTTTCATTCAGTCAGTAGCTTCAATCATTTCTGGTATATGAATAACATGATGTTTTTCAATGGCAAAAATCAATGAATATTGTAAATGCACAAACAGTAATTTCTCCGCATTGCAAGGTGCAATTCTGAAATTTTTTGCTTTTTCCTGCTCCTCTTAGCATGATAAAGAAGATTCAAAGAGAGTGAGATGCCAGCTCCTTTCATTCAGTCAGTAGCTTCAAACATTTCTGGTATATGAATAACATGATGTTTTTCAATGGCAAAAATCAATGAATATTGTAAATGCACAAACAGTAATTTCTCCGCATTGCAAGGTGCAATTCTGAAATTTTTTGCTTTTTCCTGCTCCTCTTAGCATGATAAAGAAGATTCAAAGAGAGTGAGATGCCAGCTCCTTTCATTCAGTCAGTAGCTTCAATCATTTCTGGACGTTTTTCAATGGCAAAAATCAATGAATATTGTAAATGCACAAACAGTAATTTCTCCGCATTGCAAGGTGTAATTCTGAAATTTTTTGTTTTTTCCTGCTCCTCTTAGCATGATAAAGAAGATTCAAAGAGAGTGAGATGCCAGCTCCTTTCATTCAGTCAGTAGCTTCAAACATTTCTGGTGTATGAATAACATGATGTTTTTCAATGGCAAAAATCAATGAATATTGTAAATGCACAAACAGTAATTTCTCCGCATTGCAAGGTGCAATTCTGAAATTTTTTGCTTTTTCCTGCTCCTCTTAGCATGATAAAGAAGATTCAAAGAGAGTGAGATGCCAGCTCCTTTCTTTCAGTCAGTAGCTTCAATCATTTCTGGACGTTTTTCAATGGCAAAAATCAATGAATATTGTAAATGCACAAACAGTAATTTCTCCGCATTGCAAGGTGCAATTCTGAAATTTTTTGCTTTTTCCTGCTCCTCTTAGCATGATAATGAAGATTCAAAGAGAGTGAGATGCCAGCTCCTTTCATTCAGTCAGTAGCTTCAATCATTTCTGGTATATGAATAACATGATGTTTTTCAATGGCAAAAATCAATGAATATTGTAAATGCACAAACAGTAATTTCTCCTCATTGCAAGGTGCAATTCTGAAATTTTTTGCTTTTTCCTGCTCCTCTTAGCATGATAAAGAAGATTCAAAGAGAGTGAGATGCCAGCTCCTTTCATTCAGTCAGTAGCTTCAAACATTTCTGGTATATGAATAACATGATGTTTTTCAATGGCAAAAATCAATGAATATTGTAAATGCACAAACAGTAATTTCTCCGCATTGCAAGGTGCAATTCTGAAATTTTTTGCTTTTTCCTGCTCCTCTTAGCATGATAAAGAAGATTCAAAGAGAGTGAGATGCCAGCTCCTTTCATTCAGTCAGTAGCTTCAATCATTTCTGGTATATGAATAACATGATGTTTTTCAATGGCAAAAATCAATGAATATTGTAAATGCACAAACAGTAATTTCTCCGCATTGCAAGGTGCAATTCTGAAATTTTTTGCTTTTTCCTGCTCCTCTTAGCATGATAAAGAAGATTCAAAGAGAGTGAGATGCCAGCTCCTTTCATTCAGTCAGTAGCTTCAATCAATTCTGGTATATGAATAACATGATGTTTTTCAATGGCAAAAATCAATGAATATTGTAAATGCACAAACAGTAATTTCTCCGCATTGCAAGGTGCAATTCTGAAATTTTTTGCTTTTTCCTGCTCCTCTTAGCATGATAAAGAAGATTCAAAGAGAGTGAGATGCCAGCTCCTTTCATTCAGTCAGTAGCTTCAAACATTTCTGGTATATGAATAACATGATGTTTTTCAATGGCAAAAATCAATGAATATTGCAAATGCACAAACAGTAATTTCTCCGCATTGCAAGGTGCAATTCTGAAATTTTTTGCTTTTTCCTGCTCCTCTTAGCATGATAAAGAAGATTCAAAGAGAGTGAGATGCCAGCTCCTTTCTTTCAGTCAGTAGCTTCAATCATTTCTGGACGTTTTTCAATGGCAAAAATCAATGAATATTGTAAATGCACAAACAGTAATTTCTCCGCATTGCAAGGTGCAATTCTGAAATTTTTTGCTTTTTCCTGCTCCTCTTAGCATGATAAAGAAGATTCAAAGAGAGTGAGATGCCAGCTCCTTTCATTCAGTCAGTAGCTTCAATCATTTCTGGTATATGAATAACATGATGTTTTTCAATGGCAAAAATCAATGAATATTGTAAATGCACAAACAGTAATTTCTCCGCATTGCAAGGTGCAATTCTGAAATTTTTTGCTTTTTCCTTCTCCTCTTAGCATGATAAAGAAGATTCAAAGAGAGTGAGATGCCAGCTCCTTTCATTCAGTCAGTAGCTTCAAACATTTCTGGTATATGAATAACATGATGTTTTTCAATGGCAAAAATCAATGAATATTGTAAATGCACAAACAGTAATTTCTCCGCATTGCAAGGTGCAATTCTGAAATTTTTTGCTTTTTCCTGCTCCTCTTAGCATGATAAAGAAGATTCAAAGAGAGTGAGATGCCAGCTCCTTTCATTCAGTCAGTAGCTTCAAACATTTCTGGTATATGAATAACATGTTTTTCAATGGCAAAAATCAATGAATATTGTAAATGCACAAACAGTAATTTCTCCGCATTGCAAGGTGCAATTCTGAAATTTTTTGCTTTTTCCTGCTCCTCTTAGCATGATAAAGAAGATTCAAAGAGAGTGAGATGCCAGCTCCTTTCATTCAGTCAGTAGCTTCAATCACTTCTGGACGTTTTTCAATGGCAAAAATCAATGAATATTGTAAATGCACAAACAGTAATTTCTCCGCATTGCTAGGTGCAATTCTGAAATTTTTTGCTTTTTCCTGCTCCTCTTAGCATGATAAAGAAGATTCAAAGAGAGTGAGATGCCAGCTCCTTTCATTCAGTCAGTAGCTTCAAACATTTCTGGTATATGAATAACATGATGTTTTTCAATGGCAAAAATCAATGAATATTGTAAATGCACAAACAGTAATTTCTCCGCATTGCAAGGTGCAATTCTGAAATTTTTTGCTTTTTCCTGCTCCTCTTAGCATGATAAAGAAGATTCAAAGAGAGTGAGATGCCAGCTCCTTTCATTCAGTCAGTAGCTTCAATCATTTCTGGTATATGAATAACATGTTTTTCAATGGCAAAAGTCAATGAATATTGTAAATGCACAAACAGTAATTTCTCCGCATTGCAAGGTGCAATTCTGAAATTTTTTGCTTTTTCCTGCTCCTCTTAGCATGATAAAGAAGATTCAAAGAGAGTGAGATGCCAGCTCCTTTCATTCAGTCAGTAGCTTCAATCATTTCTGGACATTTTTCAATGGCAAAAATCAATGAATATTGTAAATGCACAAACAGTAATTTCTCCGCATTGCAAGGTGCAATTCTGAAATTTTTTGCTTTTTCCTGCTCCTCTTAGCATGATAAAGAAGATTCAAAGAGAGTGAGATGCCAGCTCCTTTCATTCAGTCAGTAGCTTCAAACATTTCTGGTATATGAATAACATGATGTTTTTCAATGGCAAAAATCAATGAATATTGTAAATGCACAAACAGTAATTTCTCCGCATTGCAAGGTGCAATTCTGAAATTTTTTGCTTTTTCCTGCTCCTCTTAGCATGATAAAGAAGATTCAAAGAGAGTGAGATGCCTGCTCCTTTCATTCAGTCAGTAGCTTCAAACATTTCTGGTATATGAATAACATGATGTTTTTCAATGGCAAAAATCAATGAATATTGTAAATGCACAAACAGTAATTTCTCCGCATTGCAAGGTGCAATTCTGAAATTTTTTGCTTTTTCCTGCTCCTCTTAGCATGATAAAGAAGATTCAAAGAGAGTGAGATGCCAGCTCCTTTCATTCAGTCAGTAGCTTCAATCATTTCTGGACGTTTTTCAATGGCAAAAATCAATGAATATTGTAAATGCACAAACAGAAATTTCTCCGCATTGCAAGGTGCAATTCTGAAATTTTTTGCTTTTTCCTGCTCCTCTTAGCATGATAAAGAAGATTCAAAGAGAGTGAGATGCCAGCTCCTTTCATTCAGTCAGTAGCTTCAATCATTTCTGGACGTTTTTCAATGGCAAAAATCAATGAATATTGTAAATGCACAAACAGTAATTTCTCCGCATTGCAAGGTGCAATTCTGAAATTTTTTGCTTTTTCCTGCTCCTCTTAGCATGATAAAGAAGATTCAAAGAGAGTGAGATGCCAGCTCCTTTCATTTAGTCAGTAGCTTCAATCATTTCTGGTATATGAATAACATGATGTTTTTCAATGGCAAAAATCAATGAATATTGTAAATGCACAAACAGTAATTTCTCCGCATTGCAAGGTGCAATTCTGAAATTTTTTGCTTTTTCCTGCTCCTCTTAGCATGATAAAGAAGATTCAAAGAGAGTGAGATGCCAGCTCCTTTCATTCAGTCAGTAGCTTCAATCATTTCTGGACGTTTTTCAATGGCAAAAATCAATGAATATTGTAAATGCACAAACAGTAATTTCTCCGCATTGCAAGGTGCAATTCTGAAATTTTTTGCTTTTTCCTGCTCCTCTTAGCATGATAAAGAAGATTCAAAGAGTGAGATGCCAGCTCCTTTCATTCAGTCAGTAGCTTCAATCATTTCTGGACGTTTTTCAATGGCAAAAATCAATGAATATTGTAAATGCACAAACAGTAATTTCTCCGCATTGCAAGGTGCAATTCTGAAATTTTTTGCTTTTTCCTGCTCCTCTTAGCATGATAAAGAAGATTCAAAGAGAGTGAGATGCCAGCTCCTTTCATTCAGTCAGTAGCTTCAATCATTTCTGGACGTTTTTCAATGGCAAAAATCAATGAATATTGTAAATGCACAAACAGTAATTTCTCCGCATTGCAAGGTGCAATTCTGAAATTTTTTGCTTTTTCCTGCTCCTCTTAGCATGATAAAGAAGATTCAAAGAGAGTGAGAAGCCAGCTCCTTTCATTCAGTCAGTAGCTTCAAACATTTCTGGTATATGAATAACATGATGTTTTTCAATGGCAAAAATCAATGAATATTGTAAATGCACAAACAGTAATTTCTCCGCATTGCAAGGTGCAATTCTGAAATTTTTTGCTTTCTCCTGCTCCTCTTAGCATGATAAAGAAGATTCAAAGAGAGTGAGATGCCAGCTCCTTTCATTCAGTCAGTAGCTTCAATCATTTCTGGACGTTTTTCAATGGCAAAAATCAATGAATATTGTAAATGCACAAACAGTAATTTCTCCGCATTGCAAGGTGCAATTCTGAAATTTTTTGCTTTTTCCTGCTCCTCTTAGCATGATAAAGAAGATTCAAAGAGAGTGAGATGCCAGCTCCTTTCATTCAGTCAGTAGCTTCAATCATTTCTGGACGTTTTTCAATGGCAAAAATCAATGAATATTGTAAATGCACAAACAGTAATTTCTCCGCATTGCAAGGTGCAATTCTGAAATTTTTTGCTTTTTCCTGCTCCTCTTAGCATGATAAAGAAGATTCAAAGAGAGTGAGATGCCAGCTCCTTTCATTCAGTCAGTAGCTTCAAACATTTCTGGTATATGAATAACATGATGTTTTTCAATGGCAAAAATCAATGAATATTGTAAATGCACAAACAGTAATTTCTCCGCATTGCAAGGTGCAATTCTGAAATTTTTTGCTTTTTCCTGCTCCTCTTAGCATGATAAAGAAGATTCAAAGAGAGTGAGATGCCAGCTCCTTTCATTCAGTCAGTAGCTTCAATCATTTCTGGACGTTTTTCAATGGCAAAAATCAATGAATATTGTAAATGCACAAACAGTAATTTCTCCGCATTGCAAGGTGCAATTCTGAAATTTTTTGCTTTTTCCTGCTCCTCTTAGCATGATAAAGAAGATTCAAAGAGAGTGAGATGCCAGCTCCTTTCATTCAGTCAGTAGCTTCAATCATTTCTGGACGTTTTTCAATGGCAAAAATCAATGAATATTGTAAATGCACAAACAGTAATTTCTCCGCATTGCAAGATGCAATTCTGAAATTTTTTGCTTTTTCCTGCTCCTCTTAGCATGATAAAGAAGATTCAAAGAGAGTGAGATGCCAGCTCCTTTCATTCAGTCAGTAGCTTCAATCATTTCTGGACGTTTTTCAATGGCAAAAATCAATGAATATTGTAAATGCACAAACAGTAATTTCTCCGCATTGCAAGGTGCAATTCTGAAATTTTTTGCTTTTTCCTGCTCCTCTTAGCATGATAAAGAAGATTCAAAGACAGTGAGATGCCAGCTCCTTTCATTCAGTCAGTAGCTTCAAACATTTCTGGTATATGAATAACATGATGTTTTTCAATGGCAAAAATCAATGAATATTGTAAATGCACAAACAGTAATTTCTCCGCATTGCAAGGTGCAATTCTGAAATTTTTTGCTTTTTCCTGCTCCTCTTAGCATGATAAAGAAGATTCAAAGAGAGTGAGATGCCAGCTCCTTTCATTCAGTCAGTAGCTTCAAACATTTCTGGTAAATGAATAACATGTTTTTCAATGGCAAAAATCAATGAATATTGTAAATGCACAAACAGTAATTTCTCCGCATTGCAAGGTGCAATTCTGAAATTTTTTGCTTTTTCCTGCTCCTCTTAGCATGATAAAGAAGATTCAAAGAGAGTGAGATGCCAGCTCCTTTCATTCAGTTAGTAGCTTCAAACATTTCTGGTATATGAATAACATGATGTTTTCAATGGCAAAAATCAATGAATATTGTAAATGCACAAACAGTAATTTCTCCGCATTGCAAGGTGCAATTCTGAAATTTTTTGCTTTTTCCTGCTCCTCTTAGCATGATAAAGAAGATTCAAAGAGAGTGAGATGCCAGCTCCTTTCATTCAGTCAGTAGCTTCAATCATTTCTGGACGTTTTTCAATGTCAAAAATCAATGAATATTGTAAATGCACAAACAGTAATTTCTCCGCATTGCAAGGTGCAATTCTGAAATTTTTTGCTTTTTCCTGCTCCTCTTAGCATGATAAAGAAGATTCAAAGAGAGTGAGATGCCAGCTACTTTCATTTAGTCAGTAGCTTCAATCATTTCTGGTATATGAATAACATGATGTTTTTCAATGGCAAAAATCAATGAATATTGTAAATGCACAAACAGTAATTTCTCCGCATTGCAAGGTGCAATTCTGAAATTTTTTGCTTTTTCCTGCTCCTCTTAGCATGATAAAGAAGATTCAAAGAGAGTGAGATGCCAGCTCCTTTCATTCAGTCAGTAGCTTCAATCATTTCTGGACGTTTTTCAATGGCAAAAATCAATGAATATTGTAAATGCACAAACAGTAATTTCTCCGCATTGCAAGGTGCAATTCTGAAATTTTTTGCTTTTTCCTGCTCCTCTTAGCATGATAAAGAAGATTCAAAGAGTGAGATGCCAGCTCCTTTCATTCAGTCAGTAGCTTCAATCATTTCTGGACGTTTTTCAATGGCAAAAATCAATGAATATTGTAAATGCACAAACAGTAATTTCTCCGCATTGCAAGGTGCAATTCTGAAATTTTTTGCTTTTTCCTGCTCCTCTTAGCATGATAAAGAAGATTCAAAGAGAGTGAGATGCCAGCTCCTTTCATTCAGTCAGTAGCTTCAATCATTTCTGGACGTTTTTCAATGGCAAAAATCAATGAATATTGTAAATGCACAAACAGTAATTTCTCCGCATTGCAAGGTGCAATTCTGAAATTTTTGGCTTTTTCCTGCTCCTCTTAGCATGATAAAGAAGATTCAAAGAGAGTGAGAAGCCAGCTCCTTTCATTCAGTCAGTAGCTTCAAACATTTCTGGTATATGAATAACATGATGTTTTTCAATGGCAAAAATCAATGAATATTGTAAATGCACAAACAGTAATTTCTCCGCATTGCAAGGTGCAATTCTGAAATTTTTTGCTTTCTCCTGCTCCTCTTAGCATGATAAAGAAGATTCAAAGAGAGTGAGATGCCAGCTCCTTTCATTCAGTCAGTAGCTTCAATCATTTCTGGACGTTTTTCAATGGCAAAAATCAATGAATATTGTAAATGCACAAACAGTAATTTCTCCGCATTGCAAGGTGCAATTCTGAAATTTTTTGCTTTTTCCTGCTCCTCTTAGCATGATAAAGAAGATTCAAAGAGAGTGAGAAGCCAGCTCCTTTCATTCAGTCAGTA
Source organism: Phyllobates terribilis (assembly GCF_046119375.1). Classification (NCBI taxonomy): domain Eukaryota; kingdom Metazoa; phylum Chordata; class Amphibia; order Anura; family Dendrobatidae; genus Phyllobates; species Phyllobates terribilis. Next base: position 1,764,155 of record NW_027362893.1, read on the forward strand.
GCTTCAAACATTTCTGGTATATGAATAACATGATGTTTTTCAATGGCAAAAATCAATGAATATTGTAAATGCACAAACAGTAATTTCTCCGCATTGCAAGGTGCAATTCTGAATTTTTTTGCTTTCTCCTGCTCCTCTTAGCATGATAAAGAAGATTCAAAGAGAGTGAGATGCCAGCTCCTTTCATTCAGTCAGTAGCTTCAATCATTTCTGGACGTTTTTCAATGGCAAAAATCAATGAATATTGTAAATGCACAAACAGTAATTTCTCCGCATTGCAAGGTGCAATTCTGAAATTTTTTGCTTTTTCCTGCTCCTCTTAGCATGATAAAGAAGATTCAAAGAGAGTGAGATGCCAGCTCCTTTCATTCAGTCAGTAGCTTCAATCATTTCTGGACGTTTTTCAATGGCAAAAATCAATGAATATTGTAAATGCAGAAACAGTAATTTCTCCGCATTGCAAGGTGCAATTCTGAATTTTTTTGCTTTTTCCTGCTCCTCTTAGCATGATAAAGAAGATTCAAAGAGAGTGAGATGCCAGCTCCTTTCATTCAGTCAGTAGCTTCAATCATTTCTGGACGTTTTTCAATGGCAAAAATCAATGAATATTATAAATGCACAAACAGTAATTTCTCCGCATTGCAAGGTGCAATTCTGAAATTTTTTGCTTTTTCCTGCTCCACTTAGCATGATAAAGAAGATTCAAAGAGAGTGAGATGCCAGCTCCTTTCATTCAGTCAGTAGCTTCAATCATTTCTGGACGTTTTTCAATGGCAAAAATCAATGAATATTGTAAATGCACAAACAGTAATTTCTCCGCATTGCAAGATGCAATTCTGAAATTTTTTGCTTTTTCCTGCTCCTCTTAGCATGATAAAGAAGATTCAAAGAGAGTGAGATGCCAGCTCCTTTCATTCAGTCAGTAGCTTCAATCATTTCTGGACGTTTTTCAATGGCAAAAATCAATGAATATTGTAAATGCACAAACAGTAATTTCTCCGCATTGCAAGGTGCAATTCTGAAATTTTTTGCTTTTTCCTGCTTCTCTTAGCATGATAAAGAAGATTCAAAGACAGTGAGATGCCAGCTCCTTTCATTCAGTCAGTAACTTCAAACATTTCTGGTATATGAATAACATGATGTTTTTCAATGGCAAAAATCAATGAATATTGTAAATGCACAAACAGTAATTTCTCCGCATTGCAAGGTGCAATTCTGAAATTTTTTGCTTTTTCCTGCTCCTCTTAGCATGATAAAGAAGATTCAAAGAGAGTGAGATGCCAGCTCCTTTCATTCAGTCAGTAGCTTCAATCATTTCTGGACGTTTTTCAATGGCAAAAATCAATGAATATTATAAATGCACAAACAGTAATTTCTCCGCATTGCAAGGTGCAATTCTGAAATTTTTTGCTTTTTCCTGCTCCACTTAGCATGATAAAGAAGATTCAAAGAGAGTGAGATGCCAGCTCCTTTCATTCAGTCAGTAGCTTCAATCATTTCTGGACGTTTTTCAATGGCAAAAATCAATGAATATTGTAAATGCAGAAACAGTAATTTCTCCGCATTGCAAGGTGCAATTCTGAATTTTTTTGCTTTTTCCTGCTCCTCTTAGCATGATAAAGAAGATTCAAAGAGAGTGAGATGCCAGCTCCTTTCATTCAGTCAGTAGCTTCAATCATTTCTGGACGTTTTTCAATGGCAAAAATCAATGAATATTATAAATGCACAAACAGTAATTTCTCCGCATTGCAAGGTGCAATTCTGAAATTTTTTGCTTTTTCCTGCTCCACTTAGCATGATAAAGAAGATTCAAAGAGAGTGAGATGCCAGCTCCTTTCATTCAGTCAGTAGCTTCAATCATTTCTGGACGTTTTTCAATGGCAAAAATCAATGAATATTGTAAATGCACAAACAGTAATTTCTCCGCATTGCAAGATGCAATTCTGAAATTTTTTGCTTTTTCCTGCTCCTCTTAGCATGATAAAGAAGATTCAAAGAGAGTGAGATGCCAGCTCCTTTCATTCAGTCAGTAGCTTCAATCATTTCTGGACGTTTTTCAATGGCAAAAATCAATGAATATTGTAAATGCACAAACAGTAATTTCTCCGCATTGCAAGGTGCAATTCTGAAATTTTTTGCTTTTTCCTGCTTCTCTTAGCATGATAAAGAAGATTCAAAGACAGTGAGATGCCAGCTCCTTTCATTCAGTCAGTAGCTTCAAACATTTCTGGTATATGAATAACATGATGTTTTTCAATGGCAAAAATCAATGAATATTGTAAATGCACAAACAGTAATTTCTCCGCATTGCAAGGTGCAATTCTGAAATTTTTTGCTTTTTCCTGCTCCTCTTAGCATGATAAAGAAGATTCAAAGAGAGTGAGATGCCAGCTCCTTTCATTCAGTCAGTAGCTTCAAACATTTCTGGTATATGAATAACATGTTTTTCAATGGCAAAAATCAATGAATATTGTAAATGCACAAACAGTAATTTCTCCGCATTGCAAGGTGCAATTCTGAAATTTTTTGCTTTTTCCTGCTCCTCTTAGCATGATAAAGAAGATTCAAAGAGAGTGAGATGCCAGCTCCTTTCATTCAGTTAGTAGCTTCAAACATTTCTGGTATATGAATAACATGATGTTTTCAATGGCAAAAATCAATGAATATTGTAAATGCACAAACAGTAATTTCTCCGCATTGCAAGGTGCAATTCTGAAATTTTTTGCTTTTTCCTGCTCCTCTTAGCATGGTAAAGAAGATTCAAAGAGAGTGAGATGCCAGCTCCTTTCATTCAGTCAGTAGCTTCAATCATTTCTGGACGTTTTTCAATGGCAAAATCAATGAATATTGTAAATGCACAAACAGTAATTTCTCCGAATTGCAAGGTGCAATTCTGAAATTTTTTGCTTTTTCCTGCTCCTCTTAGCATGATAAAGAAGATTCAAATAGAGTGAGATGCCAGCTCCTTTCATTCAGTCAGTAGCTTCAATCATTTCTGGACGTTTTTCAATGGCAAAAATCAATGAATATTGTAAATGCACAAACAGTAATTTCTCCGCATTGCAAGATGCAATTCTGAAATTTTTAGCTTTTTCCTGCTCCTCTTAGCATGATAAAGAAGATTCAAAGAGAGTGAGATGCCAGCTCCTTTCATTCAGTCAGTAGCTTCAATCATTTCTGGACGTTTTTCAATGGCAAAAATCAATGAATATTGTAAATGCACAAACAGTAATTTCTCCGCATTGCAAGGTGCAATTCTGAAATTTTTTGCTTTTTCCTGCTCCTCTTAGCATGATAAAGAAGATTCAAAGAGAGTGAGATGCCAGCTCCTTTCATTCAGTCAGTAGCTTCAATCATTTCTGGACGTTTTTCAATGGCAAAAATCAATGAATATTGTAAATGCACAAACAGTAATTTCTCCGCATTGCAAGGTGCAATTCTGAAATTTTTTGCTTTTTCCTGCTCCTCTTAGCATGATAAAGAAGATTCAAAGAGAGTGAGATGCCAGCTCCTTTCATTCAGTCAGTAGCTTCAAACATTTCTGGTATATGAATAACATGATGTTTTTCAATGGCAAAAATCAATGAATATTGTAAATGCACAAACAGTAATTTCTCCGCATTGCAAGGTGCAATTCTGAAATTTTTTGCTTTTTCCTGCTCCTCTTAGCATGATAAAGAAGATTCAAAGAGAGTGAGATGCCAGCTCCTTTCATTCAGTCAGTAGCTTCAAACATTTCTGGTATATGAATAACATGTTTTTCAATGGCAAAAATCAATGAATATTGTAAATGCACAAACAGTAATTTCTCCGCATTGCAAGGTGCAATTCTGAAATTTTTTGCTTTTTCCTGCTCCTCTTAGCATGATAAAGAAGATTCAAAGAGAGTGAGATGCCAGCTCCTTTCATTCAGTCAGTAGCTTCAATCATTTCTGGACGTTTTTCAATGGCAAAAATCAATGAATATTGTAAATGCACAAACAGTAATTTCTCCGCATTGCAAGGTGCAATTCTGAAATTTTTTGCTTTTTCCTGCTCCTCTTAGCATGATAAAGAAGATTCAAAGAGAGTGAGATGCCAGCTCCTTTCATTCAGTCAGTAGCTTCAAACATTTCTGGTATATGAATAACATGGTTTTTCAATGGCAAAAATCAATGAATATTGTAAATGCACAAACAGTAATTTCTCCGCATTGCAAGGTGCAATTCTGAAATTTTTTGCTTTTTCCTGCTCCTCTTAGCATGATAAAGAAGATTCAAAGAGAGTGAGATGCCAGCTCCTTTCATTCAGTCAGTAGCTTCAAACATTTCTGGTATATGAATAACATGTTTTTCAATGGTAAAAGTCAATGAATATTGTAAATGCACAAACAGTAATTTCTCCGCATTGCAAGGTGAAATTCTGAAATTTTTTGCTTTTTCCTGCTCCTCTTAGCATGATAAAGAAGATTCAAAGAGAGTGAGATGCCAGCTCCTTTCATTCAGTCAGTAGCTTCAATCATTTCTGGACATTTTTCAATGGCAAAAATCAATGAATATTGTAAATGCACAAACAGTAATTTCTCCGCATTGCAAGGTGCAATTCTGAAATTTTTTGCTTTTTCCTGCTCCTCTTAGCATGATAAAGAAGATTCAAAGAGAGTGAGATGCCAGCTCCTTTCATTCAGTCAGTAGCTTCAAACATTTCTGGTATATGAATAACATGATGTTTTTCAATGGCAAAAATCAATGAATATTGTAAATGCACAAACAGTAATTTCTCCGCATTGCAAGGTGCAATTCTGAAATTTTTTGCTTTTTCCTGCTCCTCTTAGCATGATAAAGAAGATTCAAAGAGAGTGAGATGCCAGCTCCTTTCATTCAGTCAGTAGCTTCAAACATTTCTGGTATATGAATAACATGTTTTTCAATGGCAAAAATCAATGAATATTGTAAATGCACAAACAGTAATTTCTCCGCATTGCAAGGTGCAATTCTGAAATTTTTTGCTTTTTCCTGCTCCTCTTAGCATGATAAAGAAGATTCAAAGAGAGTGAGATGCCAGCTCCTTTCATTCAGTCAGTAGCTTCAATCATTTCTGGACGTTTTTCAATGGCAAAAATCAATGAATATTGTAAATGCACAAACAGTAATTTCTCCGCATTGCAAGGTGCAATTCTGAAATTTTTTGCTTTTTCCTGCTCCTCTTAGCATGATAAAGAAGATTCAAAGAGAGTGAGATGCCAGCTCCTTTCATTCAGTCAGTAGCTTCAAACATTTCTGGTATATGAATAACATGGTTTTTCAATGGCAAAAATCAATGAATATTGTAAATGCACAAACAGTAATTTCTCCGCATTGCAAGGTGCAATTCTGAAATTTTTTGCTTTTTCCTGCTCCTCTTAGCATGATAAAGAAGATTCAAAGAGAGTGAGATGCCAGCTCCTTTCATTCAGTCAGTAGCTTCAAACATTTCTGGTATATGAATAACATGTTTTTCAATGGTAAAAGTCAATGAATATTGTAAATGCACAAACAGTAATTTCTCCGCATTGCAAGGTGAAATTCTGAAATTTTTTGCTTTTTCCTGCTCCTCTTAGCATGATAAAGAAGATTCAAAGAGAGTGAGATGCCAGCTCCTTTCATTCAGTCAGTAGCTTCAATCATTTCTGGACATTTTTCAATGGCAAAAATCAATGAATATTGTAAATGCACAAACAGTAATTTCTCCGCATTGCAAGGTGCAATTCTGAAATTTTTTGCTTTTTCCTGCTCCTCTTAGCATGATAAAGAAGATTCAAAGAGAGTGAGATGCCAGCTCCTTTCATTCAGTCAGTAGCTTCAAACATTTCTGGTATATGAATAACATGATGTTTTTCAATGGCAAAAATCAATGAATATTGTAAATGCACAAACAGTAATTTCTCCGCATTGCAAGGTGCAATTCTGAAATTTTTTGCTTTCTCCTGCTCCTCTTAGCATGATAAAGAAGATTCAAAGAGAGTGAGATGCCAGCTCCTTTCATTCAGTCAGTAGCTTCAATCATTTCTGGACGTTTTTCAATGGCAAAAATCAATGAATATTGTAAATGCACAAACAGTAATTTCTCCGCATTGCAAGGTGCAATTCTGAAATTTTTTGCTTTTTCCTGCTCCTCTTAGCATGATAAAGAAGATTCAAAGAGAGTGAGATGCCAGCTCCTTTCATTCAGTCAGTAGCTTCAATCATTTCTGGACGTTTTTCAATGGCAAAAATCAATGAATATTGTAAATGCACAAACAGTAATTTCTCCGCATTGCAAGGTGCAATTCTGAAATTTTTTGCTTTTTACTGCTCCTCTTAGCATGATAAAGAAGATTCAAAGAGAGTGAGATGCCAGCTCCTTTCATTCAGTCAGTAGCTTCAAACATTTCTGGTATATAAATAACATGATGTTTTTCAATGGCAAAAATCAATGAATATTGTAAATGCACAAACAGTAATTTCTCCGCATTGCAAGGTGCAATTCTGAAATTTTTTGCTTTTTCCTGCTCCTCTTAGCATGATAAAGAAGATTCAAAGAGAGTGAGATGCCAGCTCCTTTCATTCAGTCAGTAGCTTCAATCATTTCTGGACGTTTTTCAATGGCAAAAATCAATGAATATTGTAAATGCACAAACAGTAATTTCTCCGCATTGCAAGGTGCAATTCTGAAATTTTTTGCTTTTTCCTGCTCCTCTTAGCATGATAAAGAAGATTCAAAGAGAGTGAGATGCCAGCTCCTTTCATTCAGTCAGTAGCTTCAATCATTTCTGGACGTTTTTCAATGGCAAAAATCAATGAATATTGTAAATGCACAAACAGTAATTTCTCCGCATTGCAAGATGCAATTCTGAAATTTTTTGCTTTTTCCTCCTCCTCTTAGCATGATAAAGAAGATTCAAAGAGAGTGAGATGCCAGCTCCTTTCATTCAGTCAGTAGCTTCAATCATTTCTGGACGTTTTTCAATGGCAAAAATCAATGAATATTGTAAATGCACAAACAGTAATTTCTCCGCATTGCAAGGTGCAATTCTGAAATTTTTTGCTTTTTCCTGCTCCTCTTAGCATGATAAAGAAGATTCAAAGACAGTGAGATGCCAGCTCCTTTCATTCAGTCAGTAGCTTCAAACATTTCTGGTATATGAATAACATGTTTTTCAATGGCAAAAATCAATGAATATTGTAAATGCACAAACAGTAATTTCTCCGCATTGCAAGGTGCAATTCTGAAATTTTTTGCTTTTTCCTGCTCCTCTTAGCATGATAAAGAAGATTCAAAGAGAGTGAGATGCCAGCTCCTTTCATTCAGTTAGTAGCTTCAAACATTTCTGGTATATGAATAACATGATGTTTTCAATGGCAAAAATCAATGAATATTGTAAATGCACAAACAGTAATTTCTCCGCATTGCAAGGTGCAATTCTGAAATTTTTTGCTTTTTCCTGCTCCTCTTAGCATGGTAAAGAAGATTCAAAGAGAGTGAGATGCCAGCTCCTTTCATTCAGTCAGTAGCTTCAATCATTTCTGTACGTTTTTCAATGGCAAAAATCAATGAATATTGTAAATGCACATACAGTAATTTCTCCGCATTGCAAGGTGCAATTCTGAAATTTTTTGCTTTTTCCTGCTCCTCTTAGCATGATAAAGAAGATTCAAAGAGAGTGAGATGCCAGCTCCTTTCATTCAGTCAGGAGCTTCAATCATTTCTGGACGTTTTTCAATGGCAAAAATCAATGAATATTGTAAATGCACAAACAGTAATTTCTCCGCATTGCAAGGTGCAATTCTGAAATTTTTTGCTTTTTCCTGCTCCTCTTAGCATGATAAAGAAGATTCAAAGAGAGTGAGATGCCAGCTCCTTTCATTCAGTCAGTAGCTTCAATCATTTCTGGACGTTTTTCAATGGCAAAAATCAATGAATATTGTAAATGCACAAACAGTAATTTCTCCGCATTGCAAGATGCAATTCTGAAATTTTTTGCTTTTTCCTGCTCCTCTTAGCATGATAAAGAAGAATCAAAGAGAGTGAGATGCCAGCTCCTTTCATTCAGTCAGTAGCTTCAATCATTTCTGGACGTTTTTCAATGGCAAAAATCAATGAATATTGTAAATGCACAAACAGTAATTTCTCCGCATTGCAAGGTGCAATTCTGAAATTTTTTGCTTTTTCCTGCTCCTCTTAGCATGATAAAGAAGATTCAAAGAGAGTGAGATGCCAGCTCCTTTCATTCAGTCAGTAGCTTCAATCATTTCTGGACGTTTTTCAATGGCAAAAATCAATGAATATTGTAAATGCACAAACAGTAATTTCTCCGCATTGCAAGGTGCAATTCTGAAATTTTTTGCTTTTTCCTGCTCCTCTTAGCATGATAAAGAAGATTCAAAGAGAGTGAGATGCCAGCTCCTTTCATTCAGTCAGTAGCTTCAAACATTTCTGGTATATGAATAACATGATGTTTTTCAATGGCAAAAATCAATGAATATTGTAAATGCACAAACAGTAATTTCTCCGCATTGCAAGGTGCAATTCTGAAATTTTTTGCTTTTTCCTGCTCCTCTTAGCATGATAAAGAAGATTCAAAGAGAGTGAGATGCCAGCTCCTTTCATTCAGTCAGTAGCTTCAAACATTTCTGGTATATGAATAACATGTTTTTCAATGGCAAAAATCAATGAATATTGTAAATGCACAAACAGTAATTTCTCCGCATTGCAAGGTGCAATTCTGAAATTTTTTGCTTTTTCCTGCTCCTCTTAGCATGATAAAGAAGATTCAAAGAGAGTGAGATGCCAGCTCCTTTCATTCAGTCAGTAGCTTCAATCATTTCTGGACGTTTTTCAATGGCAAAAATCAATGAATATTGTAAATGCACAAACAGTAATTTCTCCGCATTGCAAGGTGCAATTCTGAAATTTTTTGCTTTTTCCTGCTCCTCTTAGCATGATAAAGAAGATTCAAAGAGAGTGAGATGCCAGCTCCTTTCATTCAGTCAGTAGCTTCAAACATTTCTGGTATATGAATAACATGGTTTTTCAATGGCAAAAATCAATGAATATTGTAAATGCACAAACAGTAATTTCTCCGCATTGCAAGGTGCAATTCTGAAATTTTTTGCTTTTTCCTGCTCCTCTTAGCATGATAAAGAAGATTCAAAGAGAGTGAGATGCCAGCTCCTTTCATTCAGTCAGTAGCTTCAAACATTTCTGGTATATGAATAACATGTTTTTCAATGGCAAAAGTCAATGAATATTGTAAATGCACAAACAGTAATTTCTCCGCATTGCAAGGTGCAATTCTGAAATTTTTTGCTTTTTCCTGCTCCTCTTAGCATGATAAATAAGATTCAAAGAGAGTGAGATGCCAGCTCCTTTCATTCAGTCAGTAGCTTCAATCATTTCTGGACATTTTTCAATGGCAAAAATCAATGAATATTGTAAATGCACAAACAGTAATTTCTCCGCATTGCAAGGTGCAATTCTGAAATTTTTTGCTTTTTCCTGCTCCTCTTAGCATGATAAAGAAGATTCAAAGAGAGTGAGATGCCAGCTCCTTTCATTCAGTCAGTAGCTTCAAACATTTCTGGTATAAGAATAACATGATGTTTTTCAATGGCAAAAATCAATGAATATTGTAAATGCACAAACAGTAATTTCTCCGCATTGCAAGGTGCTATTCTGAAATTTTTTGCTTTTTCCTGCTCCTCTTAGCATGATAAAGACGATTCAAAGAGAGTGAGATGCCAGCTCCTTTAATTCAGTCAGTAGGTTCAATCATTTCTGGACATTTTTCAATGGCAAAAATCAATGAATATTGTAAATGCACAAATAGTAATTTCTACGCATTGCAAGGTGCAATTCTGAAATTTTTTGATTTTTCCTGCTCCTCTTAGCATGATAAAGAAGATTCAAAGAGAGTGAGATGCCAGCTCCTTTCATTCAGTCAGTAACTTCAATCATTTCTGGACGTTTTTTAATGGCAAAAATCAATGAATATTGTAAATGCACAAACAGTAATTTCTCCGCATTGCAAGGTGCAATTCTGAAATTTTTTGCTTTTTCCTGCTCCTCTTAGCATGATAAAGAAGATTCAAATAGAGTGAGATGCCTGCTCCTTTCATTCAGTCAGTAGCTTCAAACATTTCTGGTATATGAATAACATGATGTTTTTCAATGGCAAAAATCAATGAATATTGTAAATGCACAAACAGTAATTTCTCCGCATTGCAAGGTGCAATTCTGAAATTTTTTGCTTTTTCCTGCTCCTCTTAGCATGATAAAGAAGAATCAAAGAGAGTGAGATGCCAGCTCCTTTCATTTAGTCAGTAGCTTCAGTCATTTCTGGTATATGAATAACATGATGTTTTTCAATGGCAAAAATCAATGAATATTGTAAATGCACAAACAGTAATTTCTCCGCATTGCAAGGTGCAATTCTGAAATTTTTTGCTTTTTCCTGCTCCTCTTAGCATGATAAAGAAGATTCAAAGAGTGAGATGCCAGCTCCTTTCATTCAGTCAGTAGCTTCAATCATTTCTGGACGTTTTTCAATGGCAAAAATCAATGAATATTGTAAATGCACAAACAGTAATTTCTCCGCATTGCAAGGTGCAATTCTGAAATTTTTTGCTTTTTCCTGCTCCTCTTAGCATGATAAAGAAGATTCAAAGAGAGTGAGAAGCCAGCTCCTTTCATTCAGTCAGTAGCTTCAAACATTTCTGGTATATGAATTACATGATGTTTTTCAATGGCAAAAATCAATGAATATTGTAAATGCACAAACAGTAATTTCTCCGCATTGCAAGGTGCAATTCTGAAATTTTTTGCTTTCTCCTGCTCCTCTTAGCATGATAAAGAAGATTCAAAGTGAGAGAGATGCCAGCTCCTTTCATTCAGTCAGTAGCTTCAATCATTTCTGGACGTTTTTCAATGGCAAAAATCAATGAATATTGTAAATGCACAAACAGTAATTTCTCCGCATTGCAAGGTGCAATTCTGAAATTTTTTGCTTTTTCCTGCTCCTCTTAGCATGATAAAGAAGATTCAAAGAGAGTGAGATGCCAGCTCCTTTCATTCAGTCAGTAGCTTCAATCATTTCTGGACGTTTTTCAATGGCAAAAATCAATGAATATTGTAAATGCACAAACAGTAATTTCTCCGCATTGCAAGGTGCAATTCTGAAATTTTTTGCTTTTTCCTGCTCCTCTTAGCATGATAAAGAAGATTCAAAGAGAGTGAGATGCCAGCTCCTTTCATTCAGTCAGTAGCTTCAAACATTTCTGGTATATGAATAACATGATGTTTTTCAATGGCAAAAATCAATGAATATTGTAAATGCACAAACAGTAATTTCTCCGCATTGCAAGGTGCAATTCTGAAATTTTTTGCTTTTTCCTGGTCCTCTTAGCATGATAAAGAAGATTCAAAGAGAGTGAGATGCCAGCTCCTTTCATTCATACAGTAGCTTCAATCATTTCTGGACGTTTTTCAATGGCAAAAATCAATGAATATTGTAAATGCACAAACAGTAATTTCTCCACATTGCAAGGTGCAATTCTGAAATTTTTTGCTTTTTCCTGCTCCTCTTAGCATGATAAAGAAGATTCAAAGAGACTGAGATGCCAGCTCCTTTCATTCAGTCAGTAGCTTCAATCATTTCTGGACGTTTTTCAATGGCAAAAATCAATGAATATTGTAAATGCACAAACAGTAATTTCTCCGCATTGCAAGATGCAATTCTGAAATTTTTTGCTTTTTCCTGCTCCTCTTAGCATGATAAAGAAGATTCAAAGAGAGTGAGATGCCAGCTCCTTTCATTCAGTCAGTAGCTTCAATCATTTCTGGACGTTTTTCAATGGCAAAAATCAATGAATATTGTAAATGCACAAACAGTAATTTCTCCGCATTGCAAGGTGCAATTCTGAAATTTTTTGCTTTTTCCTGCTCCTCTTAGCATGATAAAGAAGATTCAAAGAGAGTGAGATGCCAGCTCCTTTCATTCAGTCAGTAGCTTCAAACATTTCTGGTATATGAATAACATGATGTTTTTCAATGGCAAACATCAATGAATATTGTAAATGCACAAACAGTAATTTCTCCGCATTGCAAGGTGCAATTCTGAAATTTTTTGCTTTTTCCTGCTCCTCTTAGCATGATAAAGAAGATTCAAAGAGAGTGAGATGCCAGCTCCTTTCATTCAGTCAGTAGCTTCAATCATTTCTGGACGTTTTTCAATGGCAAAAATCAATGAATATTGTAAATGCACAAACAGTAATTTCTCCGCATTGCAAGGTGCAATTCTGAAATTTTTTGCTTTTTCCTGCTCCTCTTAGCATGATAAAGAAGATTCAAAGAGAGTGAGAAGCCAGCTCCTTTCATTCAGTCAGTAGCTTCAAACATTTCTGGTATATGAATAACATGATGTTTTTCAATGGCAAAAATCAATGAATATTGTAAATGCACAAACAGTAATTTCTCCGCATTGCAAGGTGCAATTCTGAAATTTTTTGCTTTCTCCTGCTCCTCTTAGCATGATAAAGAAGATTCAAAGTGAGTGAGATGCCAGCTCCTTTCATTCAGTCAGTAGCTTCAATCATTTCTGGACGTTTTTCAATGGCAAAAATCAATGAATATTGTAAATGCACAAACAGTAATTTCTCCGCATTGCAAGGTGCAATTCTGAAATTTTTTGCTTTTTCCTGCTCCTCTTAGCATGATAAAGAAGATTCAAAGAGAGTGAGATGCCAGCTCCTTTCATTCAGTCAGTAGCTTCAATCATTTCTGGACGTTTTTCAATGGCAAAAATCAATGAATATTGTAAATGCACAAACAGTAATTTCTCCGCATTGCAAGGTGCAATTCTGAAATTTTTTGCTTTTTCCTGCTCCTCTTAGCATGATAAAGAAGATTCAAAGAGAGTGAGATGCCAGCTCCTTTCATTCAGTCAGTAGCTTCAAACATTTCTGGTATATGAATAACATGATGTTTTTCAATGGCAAAAATCAATGAATATTGTAAATGCACAAACAGTAATTTCTCCGCATTGCAAGGTGCAATTCTGAAATTTTTTGCTTTTTCCTGCTCCTCTTAGCATGATAAAGAAGATTCAAAGAGAGTGAGATGCCAGCTCCTTTCATTCAGTCAGTAGCTTCAATCATTTCTGGACGTTTTTCAATGGCAAAAATCAATGAATATTGTAAATGCACAAACAGTAATTTCTCCGCATTGCAAGGTGCAATTCTGAAATTTTTTGCTTTTTCCTGCTCCTCTTAGCATGATAAAGAAGATTCAAAGAGAGTGAGATGCCAGCTCCTTTCATTCAGTCAGTAGCTTCAAACATTTCTGGTATATGAATAACATGATGTTTTTCAATGGCAAAAATCAATGAATATTGTAAATGCACAAACAGTAATTTCTCCGCATTGCAAGGTGCAATTCTGAAATTTTTTGCTTTTTCCTGGTCCTCTTAGCATGATAAAGAAGATTCAAAGAGAGTGAGATGCCAGCTCCTTTCATTCAGTCAGTAGCTTCAATCATTTCTGGACGTTTTTCAATGGCAAAAATCAATGAATATTGTAAATGCACAAACAGTAATTTCTCCACATTGCAAGGTGCAATTCTGAAATTTTTTGCTTTTTCCTGCTCCTCTTAGCATGATAAAGAAGATTCAAAGAGACTGAGATGCCAGCTCCTTTCATTCAGTCAGTAGCTTCAATCATTTCTGGACGTTTTTCAATGGCAAAAATCAATGAATATTGTAAATGCACAAACAGTAATTTCTCCGCATTGCAAGATGCAATTCTGAAATTTTTTGCTTTTTCCTGCTCCTCTTAGCATGATAAAGAAGATTCAAAGAGAGTGAGATGCCAGCTCCTTTCATTCAGTCAGTAGCTTCAATCATTTCTGGACGTTTTTCAATGGCAAAAATCAATGAATATTGTAAATGCACAAACAGTAATTTCTCCGCATTGCAAGGTGCAATTCTGAAATTTTTTGCTTTTTCCTGCTCCTCTTAGCATGATAAAGAAGATTCAAAGAGAGTGAGATGCCAGCTCCTTTCATTCAGTCAGTAGCTTCAAACATTTCTGGTATATGAATAACATGATGTTTTTCAATGGCAAAAATCAATGAATATTGTAAATGCACAAACAGTAATTTCTCCGCATTGCAAGGTGCAATTCTGAAATTTTTTGCTTTTTCCTGCTCCTCTTAGCATGATAAAGAAGATTCAAAGAGAGTGAGATGCCAGCTCCTTTCATTCAGTCAGTAGCTTCAAACATTTCTGGTATATGAATAACATGTTTTTCAATGGCAAAAATCAATGAATATTGTAAATGCACAAACAGTAATTTCTCCGCATTGCAAGGTGCAATTCTGAAATTTTTTGCTTTTTCCTGCTCCTCTTAACATGATAAAGAAGATTCAAAGAGAGTGAGATGCCAGCTCCTTTCATTCAGTCAGTAGCTTCAAACATTTCTGGTATATGAATAACATGATGTTTTTCAATGGCAAAAATCAATGAATATTGTAAATGCACAAACAGTAATTTCTCCGCACTGCAAGGTGCAATTCTGAAATTTTTTGCTTTTTCCTGCTCCTCTTAGCATGATAAAGAAGATTCAAAGAGAGTGAGATGCCAGCTCCTTTCATTCAGTCAGTAGCTTCAATCATTTCTGGACGTTTTTCAATGGCAAAAATCAATGAATATTGTAAATGCACAAACAGTAATTTCTCCGCATTGCAAGATGCAATTCTGAAATTTTTTGCTTTTTCCTGCTCCTCTTAGCATGATAAAGAAGATTCAAAGAGAGTGAGATGCCAGCTCCTTTCATTCAGTCAGTAGCTTCAATCATTTCTGGACGTTTTTCAATGGCAAAAATCAATGAATATTGTAAATGCACAAACAGTAATTTCTCCGCATTGCAAGATGCAATTCTGAATTTTTTTGCTTTTTCCTGCTCCTCTTAGCATGATAAAGAAGATTCAAAGAGAGTGAGATGCCAGCTCCTTTCATTCAGTCAGTAGCTTCAATCATTTCTGGACGTTTTTCAATGGCAAAAATCAATGAATATTGTAAATGCACAAACAGTAATTTCTCCGCATTGCAAGGTGCAATTCTGAAATTTTTTGCTTTTTCCTGCTCCTCTTAGCATGATAAAGAAGATTCAAAGAGAGTGAGATGCCAGCTCCTTTCATTCAGTCAGTAGCTTCAAACATTTCTGGTATATGAATAACATGATGTTTTTCAATGGCAAAAATCAATGAATATTGTAAATGCACAAACAGTAATTTCTCCGCATTGCAAGGTGCAATTCTGAAATTTTTTGCTTTTTCCTGCTCCTCTTAGCATGATAAAGAAGATTCAAAGAGAGTGAGATGCCAGCTCCTTTCATTCAGTCAGTAGCTTCAATCATTTCTGGACGTTTTTCAATGGCAAAAATCAATGAATATTGTAAATGCACAAACAGTAATTTCTCCGCATTGCAAGGTGTAATTCTGAAATTTTTTGCTTTTTCCTGCTCCTCTTAGCATGATAAAGAAGATTCAAAGAGAGTGAGATGCCAGCTCCTTTCATTCAGTCAGTAGCTTCAAACATTTCTGGTGTATGAATAACATGATGTTTTTTAATGGCAAAAATCAATGAATATTGTAAATGCACAAACAGTAATTTCTCCGCATTGCAAGGTGCAATTCTGAAATTTTTTGCTTTTTCCTGCTCCTCTTAGCATGATAAAGAAGATTCAAAGAGAGTGAGATGCCAGCTCCTTTCTTTCCGTCAGTAGCTTCAATCATTTCTGGACATTTTTCAATGGCAAAAATCAATGAATATTGTAAATGCACAAACAGTAATTTCTCCGCATTGCAAGGTGCAATTCTGAAATTTTTTGCTTTTTCCTGCTCCTCTTAGCATGGTAAAGAAGATTCAAAGAGAGTGAGATGCCAGCTCCTTTCATTCAGTCAGTAGCTTCAATCATTTCTGGTATATGAATAACATGATGTTTTTCAATGGCAAAAATCAATGAATATTGTAAATGCACAAACAGTAATTTCTCCGCATTGCAAGGTGCAATTCTGAAATTTTTTGCTTTTTCCTGCTCCTCTTAGCATGATAAAGAAGATTCAAAGAGAGTGAGATGCCAGCTCCTTTCATTCAGTCAGTAGCTTCAATCATTTCTGGTATATGAATAACATGATGTTTTTCAATGGCAAAAATCAATGAATATTGTAAATGCACAAACAGTAATTTCTCCACATTGCAAGGTGCAATTCTGAAATTTTTTGCTTTTTCCTGCTCCTCTTAGCATGATAAAGAAGATTCAAAGAGAGTGAGATGCCAGCTCCTTTCATTCAGTCAGTAGCTTCAAACATTTCTGGTATATGAATAACATGATGTTTTTCAATGGCAAAAATCAATGAATATTGTAAATGCACAAACAGTAATTTCTCCGCATTGCAAGGTGCAATTCTGAAATTTTTTGCTTTTTCCTGCTCCTCTTAGCATGATAAAGAAGATTCAAAGAGAGTGAGATGCCAGCTCCTTTCATTCAGTCAGTAGCTTCAATCATTTCTGGACGTTTTTCAATGGCAAAAATCAATGAATATTGTAAATGCACAAACAGTAATTTCTCCGCATTGCAAGGTGCAATTCTGAAATTTTTTGCTTTTTCCTGCTCCTCTTAGCATGATAAAGAAGATTCAAAGAGAGTGAGATGCCAGCTCCTTTCATTCAGTCAGTAGCTTCAATCATTTCTGGATGTTTTTCAATGGCAAAAATCAATGAATATTGTAAATGCACAAACAGTAATTTCTCCACATTGCAAGGTGCAATTCTGAAATTTTTTGCTTTTTCCTGCTCCTCTTAGCATGATAAAGAAGATTCAAAGAGAGTGAGATGCCAGCTCCTTTCATTCAGTCAGTAGCTTCAAACATTTCTGGTAATATGAATAACATGATGTTTTTCAATGGCAAAAATCAATGAATATTGTAAATGCACAAACAGTAATTTCTCCGCATTGCAAGGTGCAATTCTGAAATTTTTTGCTTTTTCCTGCTCCTCTTAGCATGATAAAGAAGATTCAAAGAGAGTGAGATGCCAGCTCCTTTCATTCAGTCAGTAGCTTCAATCATTTCTGGACGTTTTTCAATGGCAAAAATCAATGAATATTGTAAATGCACAAACAGTAATTTCTCCGCATTGCAAGGTGCAATTCTGAAATTTTTTGCTTTTTCCTGCTCCTCTTAGCATGATAAAGAAGATTCAAAGAGAGTGAGATGCCAGCTCCTTTCATTCAGTCAGTAGCTTCAAACATTTCTGGTATATGAATAACATGATGTTTTTCAATGGCAAAAATCAATGAATATTGTAAATGCACAAACAGTAATTTCTCCGCATTGCAAGGTGCAATTCTGAAATTTTTTGCTTTTTCCTGGTCCTCTTAGCATGATAAAGAAGATTCAAAGAGACTGAGATGCCAGCTCCTTTCATTCAGTCAGTAGCTTCAATCATTTCTGGACGTTTTTCAATGGCAAAAATCAATGAATATTGTAAATGCACAAACAGTAATTTCTCCGCATTGCAAGATGCAATTCTGAAATTTTTTGCTTTTTCCTGCTCCTCTTAGCATGATAAAGAAGATTCAAAGAGAGTGAGATGCCAGCTCCTTTCATTCAGTCAGTAGCTTCAATCATTTCTGGACGTTTTTCAATGGCAAAAATCAATGAATATTGTAAATGCACAAACAGTAATTTCTCCGCATTGCAAGGTGCAATTCTGAAATTTTTTGCTTTTTCCTGCTCCTCTTAGCATGATAAAGAAGATTCAAAGAGAGTGAGATGCCAGCTCCTTTCATTCAGTCAGTAGCTTCAAACATTTCTGGAATATGAATAACATGATGTTTTTCAATGGCAAAAATCAATGAATATTGTAAATGCACAAACAGTAATTTCTCCGCATTGCAAGGTGCAATTCTGAAATTTTTTGCTTTTTCCTGCTCCTCTTAGCATGATAAAGAAGATTCAAAGAGAGTGAGATGCCAGCTCCTTTCATTCAGTCAGTAGCTTCAAACATTTCTGGTATATGAATAACATGTTTTTCAATGGCAAAAATCAATGAATATTGTAAATGCACAAACAGTAATTTCTCCGCATTGCAAGGTGCAATTCTGAAATTTTTTGCTTTTTCCTGCTCCTCTTAGCATGATAAAGAAGATTCAAAGAGAGTGAGATGCCAGCTCCTTTCATTCAGTCAGTAGCTTCAAACATTTCTGGTATATGAATAACATGATGTTTTTCAATGGCAAAAATCAATGAATATTGTAAATGCACAAACAGTAATTTCTCCGCACTGCAAGGTGCAATTCTGAAATTTTTTGCTTTTTCCTGCTCCTCTTAGCATGATAAAGAAGATTCAAAGAGAGTGAGATGCCAGCTCCTTTCATTCAGTCAGTAGCTTCAATCATTTCTGGACGTTTTTCAATGGCAAAAATCAATGAATATTGTAAATGCACAAACAGTAATTTCTCCGCATTGCAAGATGCAATTCTGAAATTTTTTGCTTTTTCCTGCTCCTCTTAGCATGATAAAGAAGATTCAAAGAGAGTGAGATGCCAGCTCCTTTCATTCAGTCAGTAGCTTCAATCATTTCTGGACGTTTTTCAATGGCAAAAATCAATGAATATTGTAAATGCACAAACAGTAATTTCTCCGCATTGCAAGATGCAATTCTGAAATTTTTTGCTTTTTCCTGCTCCTCTTAGCATGATAAAGAAGATTCAAAGAGAGTGAGATGCCAGCTCCTTTCATTCAGTCAGTAGCTTCAATCATTTCTGGACGTTTTTCAATGGCAAAAATCAATGAATATTGTAAATGCACAAACAGTAATTTCTCCGCATTGCAAGGTGCAATTCTGAAATTTTTTGCTTTTTCCTGCTCCTCTTAGCATGATAAAGAAGATTCAAAGAGAGTGAGATGCCAGCTCCTTTCATTCAGTCAGTAGCTTCAATCATTTCTGGTATCTGAATAACATGATGTTTTTCAATGGCAAAAATCAATGAATATTGTAAATGCACAAACAGTAATTTCTCCGCATTGCAAGGTGCAATTCTGAAATTTTTTGCTTTTTCCTGCTCCTCTTAGCATGATAAAGAAGATTCAAAGAGAGTGAGATGCCAGCTCCTTTCATTCAGTCAGTAGCTTCAATCATTTCTGGTATATGAATAACATGATGTTTTTCAATGGCAAAAATCAATGAATATTGTAAATGCACAAACAGTAATTTCTCCACATTGCAAGGTGCAATTCTGAAATTTTTTGCTTTTTCCTGCTCCTCTTAGCATGATAAAGAAGATTCAAAGAGAGTGAGATGCCAGCTCCTTTCATTCAGTCAGTAGCTTCAAACATTTCTGGTATATGAATAACATGATGTTTTTCAATGGCAAAAATCAATGAATATTGTAAATGCACAAACAGTAATTTCTCCGCATTGCAAGGTGCAATTCTGAAATTTTTTGCTTTTTCCTGCTCCTCTTAGCATGATAAAGAAGATTCAAAGAGAGTGAGATGCCAGCTCCTTTCATTCAGTCAGTAGCTTCAATCATTTCTGGACGTTTTTCAATGGCAAAAATCAATGAATATTGTAAATGCACAAACAGTAATTTCTCCGCATTGCAAGGTGTAATTCTGAAATTTTTTGCTTTTTCTTGCTCCTCTTAGCATGATAAAGAAGATTCAAAGAGAGTGAGATGCCAGCTCCTTTCATTCAGTCAGTAGCTTCAAACATTTCTGGTGTATGAATAACATGATGTTTTTCAATGGCAAAAATCAATGAATATTGTAAATGCACAAACAGTAATTTCTCCGCATTGCAAGGTGCAATTCTGAAATTTTTTGCTTTTTCCTGCTCCTCTTAGCATGATAAAGAAGATTCAAAGAGAGTGAGATGCCAGCTCCTTTCTTTCAGTCAGTAGCTTCAATCATTTCTGGACGTTTTTCAATGGCAAAAATCAATGAATATTGTAAATGCACAAACAGTAATTTCTCCGCATTGCAAGGTTCAATTCTGAAATTTTTTGCTTTTTCCTGCTCCTCTTAGCATGATAAAGAAGATTCAAAGAGAGTGAGATGCCAGCTCCTTTCATTCAGTCAGTAGCTTCAATCATTTCTGGTATATGAATAACATGATGTTTTTCAATGGCAAAAATCAATGAATATTGTAAATGCACAAACAGTAATTTCTCCGCATTGCAAGGTGCAATTCTGAAATTTTTTGCTTTTTCCTGCTCCTCTTAGCATGATAAAGAAGATTCAAAGAGAGTGAGATGCCAGCTCCTTTCATTCAGTCAGTAGCTTCAAACATTTCTGGTATATGAATAACATGATGTTTTTCAATGGCAAAAATCAATGAATATTGTAAATGCACAAACAGTAATTTCTCCGCATTGCAAGGTGCAATTCTGAAATTTTTTGCTTTTTCCTGCTCCTCTTAGCATGATAAAGAAGATTCAAAGAGAGTGAGATGCCAGCTCCTTTCATTCAGTCAGTAGCTTCAAACATTTCTGGTATATGAATAACATGTTTTTCAATGGCAAAAATCAATGAATATTGTAAATGCACAAACAGTAATTTCTCCGCATTGCAAGGTGCAATTCTGAAATTTTTTGCTTTTTCCTGCTCCTCTTAGCATGATAAAGAAGATTCAAAGAGAGTGAGATGCCAGCTCCTTTCATTCAGTCAGTAGCTTCAAACATTTCTGGTATATGAATAACATGATGTTTTTCAATGGCAAAAATCAATGAATATTGTAAATGCACAAACAGTAATTTCTCCGCACTGCAAGGTGCAATTCTGAAATTTTTTGCTTTTTCCTGCTCCTCTTAGCATGATAAAGAAGATTCAAAGAGAGTGAGATGCCAGCTCCTTTCATTCAGTCAGTAGCTTCAATCATTTCTGGACGTTTTTCAATGGCAAAAATCAATGAATATTGTAAATGCACAAACAGTAATTTCTCCGCATTGCAAGATGCAATTCTGAAATTTTTTGCTTTTTCCTGCTCCTCTTAGCATGATAAAGAAGATTCAAAGAGAGTGAGATGCCAGCTCCTTTCATTCAGTCAGTAGCTTCAATCATTTCTGGACGTTTTTCAATGGCAAAAATCAATGAATATTGTAAATGCACAAACAGTAATTTCTCCGCATTGCAAGATGCAATTCTGAAATTTTTTGCTTTTTCCTGCTCCTCTTAGCATGATAAAGAAGATTCAAAGAGAGTGAGATGCCAGCTCCTTTCATTCAGTCAGTAGCTTCAATCATTTCTGGACGTTTTTCAATGGCAAAAATCAATGAATATTGTAAATGCACAAACAGTAATTTCTCCGCATTGCAAGGTGCAATTCTGAAATTTTTTGCTTTTTCCTGCTCCTCTTAGCATGATAAAGAAGATTCAAAGAGAGTGAGATGCCAGCTCCTTTCATTCAGTCAGTAGCTTCAATCATTTCTGGTATATGAATAACATGATGTTTTTCAATGGCAAAAATCAATGAATATTGTAAATGCACAAACAGTAATTTCTCCGCATTGCAAGGTGCAATTCTGAAATTTTTTGCTTTTTCCTGCTCCTCTGAGCATGATAAAGAAGATTCAAAGAGAGTGAGATGCCAGCTCCTTTCATTCAGTCAGTAGCTTCAATCATTTCTGGTATATGAATAACATGATGTTTTTCAATGGCAAAAATCAATGAATATTGTAAATGCACAAACAGTAATTTCTCCACATTGCAAGGTGCAATTCTGAAATTTTTTGCTTTTTCCTGCTCCTCTTAGCATGATAAAGAAGATTCAAAGAGAGTGAGATGCCAGCTCCTTTCATTCAGTCAGTAGCTTCAAACATTTCTGGTATATGAATAACATGATGTTTTTCAATGGCAAAAATCAATGAATATTGTAAATGCACAAACAGTAATTTCTCCGCATTGCAAGGTGCAATTCTGAAATTTTTTGCTTTTTCCTGCTCCTCTTAGCATGATAAAGAAGATTCAAAGAGAGTGAGATGCCAGCTCCTTTCATTCAGTCAGTAGCTTCAATCATTTCTGGACGTTTTTCAATGGCAAAAATCAATGAATATTGTAAATGCACAAACAGTAATTTCTCCGCATTGCAAGGTGTAATTCTGAAATTTTTTGCTTTTTCTTGCTCCTCTTAGCATGATAAAGAAGATTCAAAGAGAGTGAGATGCCAGCTCCTTTCATTCAGTCAGTAGCTTCAAACATTTCTGGTGTATGAATAACATGATGTTTTTCAATGGCAAAAATCAATGAATATTGTAAATGCACAAACAGTAATTTCTCCGCATTGCAAGGTGCAATTCTGAAATTTTTTGCTTTTTCCTGCTCCTCTTAGCATGATAAAGAAGATTCAAAGAGAGTGAGATGCCAGCTCCTTTCTTTCAGTCAGTAGCTTCAATCATTTCTGGATGTTTTTCAATGGCAAAAATCAATGAATATTGTAAATGCACAAACAGTAATTTCTCCGCATTGCAAGGTGCAATTCTGAAATTTTTTGCTTTTTCCTGCTCCTCTTAGCATGATAAAGAAGATTCAAAGAGAGTGAGATGCCAGCTCCTTTCATTCAGTCAGTAGCTTCAATCATTTCTGGTATATGAATAACATGATGTTTTTCAATGGCAAAAATCAATGAATATTGTAAATGCACAAACAGTAATTTCTCCGCATTGCAAGGTGCAATTCTGAAATTTTTTGCTTTTTAATGCTCCTCTTAGCATGATAAAGAAGATTCAAAGAGAGTGAGATGCCAGCTCCTTTCATTCAGTCAGTAGCTTCAAACATTTCTGGTATATGAATAACATGATGTTTTTCAATGGCAAAAATCAATGAATATTGTAAATGCACAAACAGTAATTTCTCCGCATTGCAAGGTGCAATTCTGAAATTTTTTGCTTTTTCCTGCTCCTCTTAGCATGATAAAGAAGATTCGAAGAGAGTGAGATGCCAGCTCCTTTCATTCAGTCAGTAGCTTCATTCATTTCTGGACGTTTTTCAATGGCAAAAATCAATGAATATTGTAAATGCACAAACAGTAATTTCTCCGCATTGCAAGGTGCAATTCTGAAATTTTTTGCTTTTTCCTGCTCCTCTTAGCATGATAAAAAAGATTCAAAGAGAGTGAGATGCCAGCTCCTTTTATTCAGTCAGTAGCTTCAAACATTTCTGGTATATGAATAACATGATGTTTTTCAATGGCAAAAATCAATGAATATTGTAAATGCACAAACAGTAATTTCTCCGCATTGCAAGGTGCAATTCTGAAATTTTTTGCTTTCTCCTGCTCCTCTTAGCATGATAAAGAAGATTCAAAGAGAGTGAGATGCCAGCTCCTTTCATTCAGTCAGTAGCTTCAATCATTTCTGGACGTTTTTCAATGGCAAAAATCAATGAATATTGTAAATGCACAAACAGTAATTTCTCCGCATTGCAAGGTGCAATTCTGAAATTTTTTGCTTTTTCCTGCTCCTCTTAGCATGATAAAGAAGATTCAAAGAGAGTGAGATGCCAGCTCCTTTCATTCAGTCAGTAGCTTCAATCATTTCTGGACGTTTTTCAATGGCAAAAATCAATGAATATTGTAAATGCACAAACAGTAATTTCTCCGCATTGCAAAAATTTCAGAATTGCACCTTGCAATGTGGAGAGATTACTGTTTGTGCATTTACAATATTCATTGATTTTTGCCATTGAAAAACGTCCAGAAATGATTGAAGCTACTGACTGAATGAAAGGAGCTGGCATCTGACTCTCTTTGAATCTTGTTTATCATGCTAAGAGGAGCAGGAAAAAGCAAAAAATTTCAGAATTGCACCTTGCAATGCGGAGAAATTACTGTTTGTGCATTTACAATATTCATTGATTTTTGCCATTGAAAAACATCATGTTATTCATATACCAGAAATGTTTGAAGCTACTGACTGAATGAAAGGAGCTGGCATCTCACTGTCTTTGAATCTTCTTTATCATGCTAAGAGGAGCAGGAAAAAGCAAAAAATTTCAGAATTGCACCTTGCAATGCGGAGAAATTACTGTTTGTGCATTTACAATATTCATTGATTTTTGCCATTGAAAAACGTCCAGAAATGATTGAAGCTACTGACTGAATGAAAGGAGCTGGCATCTCACTCTTTGAATCTTCTTTATCATGCTAAGAGGAGCAGGAAAAAGCAAAAAATTTCAGAATTGCACCTTGCAATGCGGAGAAATTACTGTTTGTGCATTTACAATATTCATTGATTTTTGCCATTGAAAAACGTCCAGAAATGATTGAAGCTACTGACTGAATGAAAGGAGCTGGCATCTCACTCTCTTTGAATCTTCTTTATCATGCTAAGAGGAGCAGGAAAAAGCAAAAAATTTCAGAATTGCACCTTGCAATGCGGAGAAATTACTGTTTGTGCATTTACAATATTCAATGATTTTTGCCATTGAAAAACGTCCAGAAATGATTGAAGCTACTGACTGAATGAAAGGAGCTGGCATCTCACTCTCTTTGAATCTTCTTTATTATGCTAAGAGGAGCAGGAAAAAGCAAAAAATTTCAGAATTGCACCTTGCAATGTGGAGAAATTACTGTTTGTGCATTTACAATATTCATTGATTTTTGCCATTGAAAAACATCATGTTATTCATATACCAGAAATGTTTGAAGCTACAGACTGAATGAAAGGAGCTGGCATCTCACTCTCTTTGAATCTTCTTTATCATGCTAAGAGGAGCAGGAAAAAGCAAAAAATTTCAGAATTGCACCTTGCAATGCGGAGAAATTACTGTTTGTGCATTTACAATATTCATTGATTTTTGCCATTGAAAAACATCCAGAAATGATTGAAGCTACTGACTGAATGAAAGGAGCTGGCATCTCACTCTCTTTGAATCTTCTTTATCATGCTAAGAGGAGCAGGAAAAAGCAAAAAATTTCAGAATTGCACCTTGCAATGCGGAGAAATTACTGTTTGTGCATTTACAATATTCATTGATTTTTGCCATTGAAAAACGTCCAGAAATGATTGAAGCTACTGACTGAATGAAATGAGCTGGCATCACACTCTCTTTGAATCTTCTTTATCATGCTAAGAGGAGCAGGAAAAAGCAAAAAATTTCAGAATTGCACCTTGCAATGCGGAGAAATAACTGTTTGTGCATTTACAATATTCATTGATTTTTGCCATTGAAAAACATCATGTTATTCATATACCAGAAATGTTTGAAGCTACTGACTGAATGAAAGGAGCTGGCATCTCACTCTCTTTGAATCTTCTTTATCATGCTAAGAGGAGCAGGAAAAAGCAAAAAATTTCAGAATTGCACCTTGCAATGCGGAGAAATTACTGTTTGTGCATTTACAATATTCAATGATTTTTGCCATTGAAAAACGTCCAGAAATGATTGAAGCTACTGACTGAATGAAAGGAGCTGGGATCTCACTCTCTTTGAATCTTCTGTATCATGCTAAGAGGAGCAGGAAAAAGCAAAAAATTTCAGAATTGCACCTTGCAATGCGGAGAAATTACTGTTTGTGCATTTACAATATTCATTGATTTTTGCCATTGAAAAACATCATGTTATTCATATACCAGAAATGTTTGAAGCTACTGACTGAATGAAAGGAGCTGGCATCTCACTCTCTTTGAATCTTCTTTATCATGCTAAGAGGAGCAGGAAAAAGCAAAAAATTTCAGAATTGCACCTTGCAATGCGGAGAAATTACTGTTTGTGCATTTACAATATTCATTGATTTTTGCCATTGAAAAACGTCCAGAAATGATTGAAGCTACTGACTGAATGAAAGGAGCTGGCATCTCACTCTCTTTGAATCTTGTTTATCATGCTAAGAGGAGCAGGAAAAAGCAAAAAATTTCAGAATTGCACCTTGCAATGCGGAGAAATTACTGTTTGTGCATTTACAATATTCATTGATTTTTGCCATTGAAAAACATCCAGAAATGATTGAAGCTACTGACTGAATGAAAGGAGCTGGCATCTCACTCTCCTTGAATCTTCTTTATAATGCTAAGAGGAGCAGGAAAAAGCAAAAAATTTCAGAATTGCACTTTGCAATGCGGAGAAATTACTTTTTGTGCATTTACAATATTCATTGATTTTTGCCATTGAAAAACATCATGTTATTCATATACCAGAAATGTTTGAAGCTACTGACTGAATGAAAGGAGCTGGCATCTCACTCTCTTTGAATCTTCTTTATCATGCTAAGAGGAGCAGGAAAAAGCAAAAAATTTCAGAATTGCACCTTGCAATGCGGAGAAATTACTGTTTGTGCATTTACAATATTCATTGATTTTTGCCATTGAAAAACGTCCAGAAATGATTGAAGCTACTGACTGAATGAAAGGAGCTGGCATCTCACTCTCTTTGAATCTTGTTTATCATGCTAAGAGGAGCAGGAAAAAGCAAAAAATTTCAGAATTGCACCTTGAAATGCGGAGAAATTACTGTTTGTGCATTTACAATATTCATTGATTTTTGCCATTGAAAAACGTCCAGAAATGATTGAAGCTACTGACTGAATGAAAGGAGCTGGCATCTCACTCTCTTTGAATCTTCTTTATCATGCTAAGAGGAGCAGGAAAAAGCAAAAAATTTCAGAATTGCACCTTGCAATGCGGAGAAATTACTGATTGTGCATTTACAATATTCATTGATTTTTGCCATTGAAAAACATCATGTTATTCATATACCAGAAATGTTTGAAGCTACTGACTAAATGAAAGGAGCTGGCATCTCACTCTCTTTGAATCTTCTTTATCATGCTAAGAGGAGCAGGAAAAAGCAAAAAATTTCAGAATTGCACCTTGCAATGCGGAGAAATTACTGTTTGTGCATTTACAATATTCATTGATTTTTGCCATTGAAAAACGTCCAGAAATGATTGAAGCTACTGACTGAATGAAAGGAGCTGGCATCTCACTCTCCTTGAATCTTCTTTATCATGCTTAGAGGAGCAGGAAAAAGCAAAAAATTTCAGAATTGCACCTTGCAATGCGGAGAAATTACTGTTTGTGCATTTACAATATTCATTGATTTTTGCCATTGAAAAACATCATGTTATTCATATACCAGAAATGTTTGAAGCTACTGACTGAATGAAAGGAGCTGGCATCTCACTCTCTTTGAATCTTCTTTATCATGCTAAGAGGAGCAGGAAAAAGCAAAAAATTTCAGAATTGCACCTTGCAATGCGGAGAAATTACTGTTTGTGCATTTACAATATTCATTGATTTTTGCCATTGAAAAACGTCCAGAAATGATTGAAGCTACTGACTGAATGAAAGGAGCTGGCATCTCACTCTTTGAATCTTCTTTATCATGCTAAGAGGAGCAGGAAAAAGCAAAAAATTTCAGAATTGCACCTTGCAATGCGGAGAAATTACTGTTTGTGCATTTACAATATTCAATGATTTTTGCCATTGAAAAACGTCCAGAAATGATTGAAGCTACTGACTGAATGAAAGGAGCTGGCATCTCACTCTCTTTGAATCTTCTTTATCATGCTAAGAGGAGCAGGAAAAAGCAAAACATTTCAGAATTGCACCTTGCAATGCGGAGAAATTACTGTTTGTGCATTTACAATATTCATTGATTTTTGCCATTGAAAAACATCATGTTATTCATATACCAGAAATGTTTGAAGCTACTGACTGAATGAAAGGAGCTGGCATCTCACTGTCTTTGAATCTTCTTTATCATGCTAAGAGGAGAAGGAAAAAGCAAAAAATTTCAGAATTGCACCTTGCAATGCGGAGAAATTACTGTTTGTGCATTTACAATATTCATTGATTTTTGCCATTGAAAAACGTCCAGAAATGATTGAAGCTACTGACTGAATGAAAGGAGCTGGCATCTCACTCTTTGAATCTTCTTTATCATGCTAAGAGGAGCAGGAAAAAGCAAAAAATTTCAGAATTGCACCTTGCAATGCGGAGAAATTACTGTTTGTGCATTTACAATATTCATTGATTTTTGCCATTGAAAAACGTCCAGAAATGATTGAAGCTACTGACTGAATGAAAGGAGCTGGCATCTCACTCTCTTTGAATCTTCTTTATCATGCTAAGAGGAGCAGGAAAAAGCAAAAAATTTCAGAATTGCACCTTGCAATGCGGAGAAATTACTGTTTGTGCATTTACAATATTCAATGATTTTTGCCATTGAAAAACGTCCAGAAATGATTGAAGCTACTGACTGAATGAAAGGAGCTGGCATCTCACTCTCTTTGAATCTTCTTTATTATGCTAAGAGGAGCAGGAAAAAGCAAAAAATTTCAGAATTGCACCTTGCAATGTGGAGAAATTACTGTTTGTGCATTTACAATATTCATTGATTTTTGCCATTGAAAAACATCATGTTATTCATATACCAGAAATGTTTGAAGCTACAGACTGAATGAAAGGAGCTGGCATCTCACTCTCTTTGAATCTTCTTTATCATGCTAAGAGGAGCAGGAAAAAGCAAAAAATTTCAGAATTGCACCTTGCAATGCGGAGAAATTACTGTTTGTGCATTTACAATATTCATTGATTTTTGCCATTGAAAAACATCCAGAAATGATTGAAGCTACTGACTGAATGAAAGGAGCTGGCATCTCACTCTCTTTGAATCTTCTTTATCATGCTAAGAGGAGCAGGAAAAAGCAAAAAATTTCAGAATTGCACCTTGCAATGCGGAGAAATTACTGTTTGTGCATTTACAATATTCATTGATTTTTGCCATTGAAAAACGTCCAGAAATGATTGAAGCTACTGACTGAATGAAATGAGCTGGCATCACACTCTCTTTGAATCTTCTTTATCATGCTAAGAGGAGCAGGAAAAAGCAAAAAATTTCAGAATTGCACCTTGCAATGCGGAGAAATAACTGTTTGTGCATTTACAATATTCATTGATTTTTGCCATTGAAAAACATCATGTTATTCATATACCAGAAATGTTTGAAGCTACTGACTGAATGAAAGGAGCTGGCATCTCACTCTCTTTGAATCTTCTTTATCATGCTAAGAGGAGCAGGAAAAAGCAAAAAATTTCAGAATTGCACCTTGCAATGCGGAGAAATTACTGTTTGTGCATTTACAATATTCAATGATTTTTGCCATTGAAAAACGTCCAGAAATGATTGAAGCTACTGACTGAATGAAAGGAGCTGGGATCTCACTCTCTTTGAATCTTCTGTATCATGCTAAGAGGAGCAGGAAAAAGCAAAAAATTTCAGAATTGCACCTTGCAATGCGGAGAAATTACTGTTTGTGCATTTACAATATTCATTGATTTTTGCCATTGAAAAACATCATGTTATTCATATACCAGAAATGTTTGAAGCTACTGACTGAATGAAAGGAGCTGGCATCTCACTCTCTTTGAATCTTCTTTATCATGCTAAGAGGAGCAGGAAAAAGCAAAAAATTTCAGAATTGCACCTTGCAATGCGGAGAAATTACTGTTTGTGCATTTACAATATTCATTGATTTTTGCCATTGAAAAACGTCCAGAAATGATTGAAGCTACTGACTGAATGAAAGGAGCTGGCATCTCACTCTCTTTGAATCTTGTTTATCATGCTAAGAGGAGCAGGAAAAAGCAAAAAATTTCAGAATTGCACCTTGCAATGCGGAGAAATTACTGTTTGTGCATTTACAATATTCATTGATTTTTGCCATTGAAAAACATCCAGAAATGATTGAAGCTACTGACTGAATGAAAGGAGCTGGCATCTCACTCTCCTTGAATCTTCTTTATAATGCTAAGAGGAGCAGGAAAAAGCAAAAAATTTCAGAATTGCACTTTGCAATGCGGAGAAATTACTTTTTGTGCATTTACAATATTCATTGATTTTTGCCATTGAAAAACATCATGTTATTCATATACCAGAAATGTTTGAAGCTACTGACTGAATGAAAGGAGCTGGCATCTCACTCTCTTTGAATCTTCTTTATCATGCTAAGAGGAGCAGGAAAAAGCAAAAAATTTCAGAATTGCACCTTGCAATGCGGAGAAATTACTGTTTGTGCATTTACAATATTCATTGATTTTTGCCATTGAAAAACGTCCAGAAATGATTGAAGCTACTGACTGAATGAAAGGAGCTGGCATCTCACTCTCTTTGAATCTTGTTTATCATGCTAAGAGGAGCAGGAAAAAGCAAAAAATTTCAGAATTGCACCTTGAAATGCGGAGAAATTACTGTTTGTGCATTTACAATATTCATTGATTTTTGCCATTGAAAAACGTCCAGAAATGATTGAAGCTACTGACTGAATGAAAGGAGCTGGCATCTCACTCTCTTTGAATCTTCTTTATCATGCTAAGAGGAGCAGGAAAAAGCAAAAAATTTCAGAATTGCACCTTGCAATGCGGAGAAATTACTGATTGTGCATTTACAATATTCATTGATTTTTGCCATTGAAAAACATCATGTTATTCATATACCAGAAATGTTTGAAGCTACTGACTGAATGAAAGGAGCTGGCATCTCACTCTCTTTGAATCTTCTTTATCATGCTAAGAGGAGCAGGAAAAAGCAAAAAATTTCAGAATTGCACCTTGCAATGCGGAGAAATTACTGTTTGTGCATTTACAATATTCATTGATTTTTGCCATTGAAAAACGTCCAGAAATGATTGAAGCTACTGACTGAATGAAAGGAGCTGGCATCTCACTCTCCTTGAATCTTCTTTATCATGCTTAGAGGAGCAGGAAAAAGCAAAAAATTTCAGAATTGCACCTTGCAATGCGGAGAAATTACTGTTTGTGCATTTACAATATTCATTGATTTTTGCCATTGAAAAACATCATGTTATTCATATACCAGAAATGTTTGAAGCTACTGACTGAATGAAAGGAGCTGGCATCTCACTCTCTTTGAATCTTCTTTATCATGCTAAGAGGAGCAGGAAAAAGCAAAAAATTTCAGAATTGCACCTTGCAATGCGGAGAAATTACTGTTTGTGCATTTACAATATTCATTGATTTTTGCCATTGAAAAACGTCCAGAAATGATTGAAGCTACTGACTGAATGAAAGGAGCTGGCATCTCACTCTCTTTGAATCTTCTTTATCATGCTAAGAGGAGCAGGAAAAAGCAAAAAATTTCAGAATTGCACCTTGCAATGCGGAGAAATTACTGTTTGTGCATTTACAATATTCATTGATTTTTGCCATTGAAAAACATCATGTTATTCATATACCAGAAATGTTTGAAGCTACTGACTGAATGAAAGGAGCTGGCATCTCACTCTCTTTGAATTTTCTTTATCATGCTAAGAGGAGCAGGAAAAAGCAAAAAATTTCAGAATTGCACCTTGCAATGCGGAGAAATTACTGTTTGTGCATTTACAATATTCATTGATTTTTGCCATTGAAAAACGTCCAGAAATGATTGAAGCTACTGACTGAATGAAAGGAGCTGGCATCTCACTCTCTTTGAATCTTCTTTATCATGCTAAGAGGAGCAGGAAAAAGCAAAAAATTTCAGAATTGCACCTTGCAATGCGGAGAAATTACTGTTTGTGCATTTACAATATTCATTGATTTTTGCCATTGAAAAACGTCCAGAAATGATTGAAGCTACTGACTGAATGAAAGGAGCTGGCATCTCACTCTCTTTGAATCTTCTTTATCATGCTAAGAGGAGCAGGAAAAAGCAAAAAATTTCAGAATTGCACCTTGCAATGCGGAGAAATTACTGTTTGTGCATTTACAATATTCAATGATTTTTGCCATTGAAAAACGTCCAGAAATGATTGAAGCTACTGACTGAATGAAAGGAGCTGGCATCTCACTCTCTTTGAATCTTCTTTATCATGCTAAGAGGAGCAGGAAAAAGCAAAACCTTTCAGAATTGCACCTTGCAATGCGGAGAAATTACTGTTTGTGCATTTACAATATTCATTGATTTTTGCCATTGAAAAACATCATGTTATTCATATACCAGAAATGTTTGAAGCTACTGACTGAATGAAAGGAGCTGGCATCTCACTCTCTTTGAATCTTCTTTATCATGCTAAGAGGAGCAGGAAAAAGCAAAAAATTTCAGAATTGCACCTTGCAATGCGGAGAAATTACTGTTTGTGCATTTACAATATTCATTGATTTTTGCCATTGAAAAACGTCCAGAAATGATTGAAGCTACTGACTGAATGAAAGGAGCTGGCATCTCACTCTTTGAATCTTCTTTATCATGCTAAGAGGAGCAGGAAAAAGCAAAAAATTTCAGAATTGCACCTTGCAATGCGGAGAAATTACTGTTTGTGCATTTACAATATTCATTGATTTTTGCCATTGAAAAACGTCCAGAAATGATTGAAGCTACTGACTGAATGAAAGGAGCTGGCATCTCACTCTCTTTGAATCTTCTTTATCATGCTAAGAGGAGCAGGAAAAAGCAAAAAATTTCAGAATTGCACCTTGCAATGCGGAGAAATTACTGTTTGTGCATTTACAATATTCAATGATTTTTGCCATTGAAAAACGTCCAGAAATGATTGAAGCTACTGACTGAATGAAAGGAGCTGGCATCTCACTCTCTTTGAATCTTCTTTATTATGCTAAGAGGAGCAGGAAAAAGCAAAAAATTTCAGAATTGCACCTTGCAATGCGGAGAAATAACTGTTTGTGCATTTACAATATTCATTGATTTTTGCCATTGAAAAACATCATGTTATTCATATACCAGAAATGTTTGAAGCTACAGACTGAATGAAAGGAGCTGGCATCTCACTCTCTTTGAATCTTCTTTATCATGCTAAGAGGAGCAGGAAAAAGCAAAAAATTTCAGAATTGCACCTTGCAATGCGGAGAAATTACTGTTTGTGCATTTACAATATTCATTGATTTTTGCCATTGAAAAACGTCCAGAAATGATTGAAGCTACTGACTGAATGAAAGGAGCTGGCATCTCACTCTCTTTGAATCTTCTTTATCATGCTAAGAGGAGCAGGAAAAAGCAAAAAATTTCAGAATTGCATCTTGCAATGCGGAGAAATTACTGTTTGTGCATTTACAATATTCATTGATTTTTGCCATTGAAAAACGTCCAGAAATGATTGAAGCTACTGACTGAATGAAATGAGCTGGCATCACACTCTCTTTGAATCTTCTTTATCATGCTAAGAGGAGCAGGAAAAAGCAAAAAATTTCAGAATTGCACCTTGCAATGCGGAGAAATAACTGTTTGTGCATTTACAATATTCATTGATTTTTGCCATTGAAAAACATCATGTTATTCATATACCAGAAATGTTTGAAGCTACTGACTGAATGAAAGGAGCTGGCATCTCACTCTCTTTGAATCTTCTTTATCATGCTAAGAGGAGCAGGAAAAAGCAAAAAATTTCAGAATTGCACCTTGCAATGCGGAGAAATTACTGTTTGTGCATTTACAATATTCAATGATTTTTGCCATTGAAAAACGTCCAGAAATGATTGAAGCTACTGACTGAATGAAAGGAGCTGGGATCTCACTCTCTTTGAATCTTCTTTATCATGCTAAGAGGAGCAGGAAAAAGCAAAAAATTTCAGAATTGCACCTTGCAATGCGGAGAAATTACTGTTTGTGCATTTACAATATTCATTGATTTTTGCCATTGAAAAACATCATGTTATTCATATACCAGAAATGTTTGAAGCTACTGACTGAATGAAAGGAGCTGGCATCTCACTCTCTTTGAATCTTCTTTATCATGCTAAGAGGAGCAGGAAAAAGCAAAAAATTTCAGAATTGCACCTTGCAATGCGGAGAAATTACTGTTTGTGCATTTACAATATTCATTGATTTTTGCCATTGAAAAACGTCCAGAAATGATTGAAGCTACTGACTGAATGAAAGGAGCTGGCATCTCACTCTCTTTGAATCTTCTTTATCATGCTAAGAGGAGCAGGAAAAAGCAAAAAATTTCAGAATTGCACCTTGCAATGCGGAGAAATTACTGTTTGTGCATTTACAATATTCATTGATTTTTGCCATTGAAAAACGTCCAGAAATGATTGAAGCTACTGACTGAATGAAAGGAGCTGGCATCTCACTCTCTTTGAATCTTCTTTATCATGCTAAGAGGAGCAGGAAAAAGCAAAAAATTTCAGAATTGCACCTTGCAATGCGGAGAAATTACTGATTGTGCATTTACAATATTCATTGATTTTTGCCATTGAAAAACATCATGTTATTCATATACCAGAAATGTTTGAAGCTACTGACTGAATGAAAGGAGCTGGCATCTCACTCTCTTTGAATCTTCTTTATCATGCTA
Organism: Phyllobates terribilis; assembly: GCF_046119375.1. Classification (NCBI taxonomy): domain Eukaryota; kingdom Metazoa; phylum Chordata; class Amphibia; order Anura; family Dendrobatidae; genus Phyllobates; species Phyllobates terribilis. The sequence continues at coordinate 1,798,461 of NW_027362893.1, forward strand.
AGAGGAGCAGGAAAAAGCAAAAAATTTCAGAATTGCACCTTGCAATGCGGAGAAATTACTGTTTGTGCATTTACAATATTCATTGATTTTTGCCATTGAAAAACGTCCAGAAATGATTGAAGCTACTGACTGAATGAAAGGAGCTGGCATCTCACTCTCCTTGAATCTTCTTTATCTTGCTTAGAGGAGCAGGAAAAAGCAAAAAATTTCAGAATTGCACCTTGCAATGCGGAGAAATTACTGTTTGTGCATTTACAATATTCATTGATTTTTGCCATTGAAAAACATCATGTTATTCATATACCAGAAATGTTTGAAGCTACTGACTGAATGAAAGGAGCTGGCATCTCACTCTCTTTGAATCTTCTTTATCATGCTAAGAGGAGAAGGAAAAAGCAAAAAATTTCAGAATTGCACCTTGCAATGCGGAGAAATTACTGTTTGTGCATTTACAATATTCATTGATTTTTGCCATTGAAAAACGTCCAGAAATGATTGAAGCTACTGACTGAATGAAAGGAGCTGGCATCTCACTCTCTTTGAATCTTCTTTATCATGCTAAGAGGAGCAGGAAAAAGCAAAAAATTTCAGAATTGCACCTTGCAATGCGGAGAAATTACTGTTTGTGCATTTACAATATTCATTGATTTTTGCCATTGAAAAACGTCCAGAAATGATTGAAGCTACTGACTGAATGAAAGGAGCTGGCATCTCACTCTCTTTGAATCTTGTTTATCATGCTAAGAGGAGCAGGAAAAAGCAAAAAATTTCAGAATTGCACCTTGCAATGCGGAGAAATTACTGTTTGTGCATTTACAATATTCATTGATTTTTGCCATTGAAAAACATCCAGAAATGATTGAAGCTACTGACTGAATGAAAGGAGCTGGCATCTCACTCTCCTTGAATCTTCTTTATCATGCTAAGAGGAGCAGGAAAAAGCAAAAAATTTCAGAATTGCACCTTGCAATGCGGAGAAATTACTGTTTGTGCATTTACAATATTCATTGATTTTTGCCATTGAAAAACATCATGTTATTCATATACCAGAAATGTTTGAAGCTACTGACTGAATGAAAGGAGCTGGCATCTCACTCTCTTTGAATCTTCTTTATCATGCTAAGAGGAGCAGGAAAAAGCAAAAAATTTCAGAATTGCACCTTGCAATGCGGAGAAATTACTGTTTGTGCATTTACAATATTCATTGATTTTTGCCATTGAAAAACGTCCAGAAATGATTGAAGCTACTGACTGAATGAAAGGAGCTGGCATCTCACTCTCTTTGAATCTTGTTTATCATGCTAAGAGGAGCAGGAAAAAGCAAAAAATTTCAGAATTGCACCTTGAAATGCGGAGAAATTACTGTTTGTGCATTTACAATATTCATTGATTTTTGCCATTGAAAAACGTCCAGAAATGATTGAAGCTACTGACTGAATGAAAGGAGCTGGCATCTCACATTCTTTGAATCTTCTTTATCATGCTAAGAGGAGCAGGAAAAAGCAAAAAATTTCAGAATTGCACCTTGCAATGCGGAGAAATTACTGATTGTGCATTTACAATATTCATTGATTTTTGCCATTGAAAAACATCATGTTATTCATATACCAGAAATGTTTGAAGCTACTGACTGAATGAAAGGAGCTGGCATCTCACTCTCTTTGAATCTTCTTTATCATGCTAAGAGGAGCAGGAAAAAGCAAAAAATTTCAGAATTGCACCTTGCAATGCGGAGAAATTACTGTTTGTGCATTTACAATATTCATTGATTTTTGCCATTGAAAAACGTCCAGAAATGATTGAAGCTACTGACTGAATGAAAGGAGCTGGCATCTCACTCTCTTTGAATCTTCTTTATCATGCTAAGAGGAGCAGGAAAAAGCAAAAAAATTCAGAATTGCACCTTGCAATGCGGAGAAATTACTGTTTGTGCATTTACAATATTCATTGATTTTTGCCATTGAAAAACGTCCAGAAATGATTGAAGCTACTGACTGAATGAAAGGAGCTGGCATCTCACTCTCCTTGAATCTTCTTTATCATGCTTAGAGGAGCAGGAAAAAGCAAAAAATTTCAGAATTGCACCTTGCAATGCGGAGAAATTACTGTTTGTGCATTTACAATATTCATTGATTTTTGCCATTGAAAAACATCATGTTATTCATATACCAGAAATGTTTGAAGCTACTGACTGAATGAAAGGAGCTGGCATCTCACTCTCTTTGAATCTTCTTTATCATGCTAAGAGGAGCAGGAAAAAGCAAAAAATTTCAGAATTGCACCTTGCAATGCGGAGAAATTACTGTTTGTGCATTTACAATATTCATTGATTTTTGCCATTGAAAAACGTCCAGAAATGATTGAAGCTACTGACTGAATGAAAGGAGCTGGCATCTCACTCTCTTTGAATCTTCTTTATCATGCTAAGAGGAGCAGGAAAAAGCAAAAAATTTCAGAATTGCACCTTGCAATGCGGAGAAATTACTGTTTGTGCATTTACAATATTCATTGATTTTTGCCATTGAAAAACGTCCAGAAATGATTGAAGCTACTGACTGAATGAAAGGAGCTGGCATCTCACTCTCTTTGAATCTTGTTTATCATGCTAAGAGGAGCAGGAAAAAGCAAAAAATTTCAGAATTGCACCTTGCAATGCGGAGAAATTACTGTTTGTGCATTTACAATATTCATTGATTTTTGCCATTGAAAAACATCCAGAAATGATTGAAGCTACTGACTGAATGAAAGGAGCTGGCATCTCACTCTCCTTGAATCTTCTTTATCATGCTAAGAGGAGCAAGAAAAAGCAAAAAATTTCAGAATTGCACCTTGCAATGCGGAGAAATTACTGTTTGTGCATTTACAATATTCATTGATTTTTGCCATTGAAAAACATCATGTTATTCATATACCAGAAATGTTTGAAGCTACTGACTGAATGAAAGGAGCTGGCATCTCACTCTCTTTGAATCTTCTTTATCATGCTAAGAGGAGCAGGAAAAAGCAAAAAATTTCAGAATTGCACCTTGCAATGCGGAGAAATTACTGTTTGTGCATTTACAATATTCATTGATTTTTGCCATTGAAAAACGTCCAGAAATGATTGAAGCTACTGACTGAATGAAAGGAGCTGGCATCTCACTCTCTTTGAATCTTGTTTATCATGCTAAGAGGAGCAGGAAAAAGCAAAAAATTTCAGAATTGCACCGTGAAATGCGGAGAAATTACTGTTTGTGCATTTACAATATTCATTGATTTTTGCCATTGAAAAACGTCCAGAAATGATTGAAGCTACTGACTGAATGAAAGGAGCTGGCATCTCACTCTCTTTGAATCTTCTTTATCATGCTAAGAGGAGCAGGAAAAAGCAAAAAATTTCAGAATTGCACCTTGCAATGCGGAGAAATTACTGATTGTGCATTTACAATATTCATTGATTTTTGCCATTGAAAAACATCATGTTATTCATATACCAGAAATGTTTGAAGCTACTGACTGAATGAAAGGAGCTGGCATCTCACTCTCTTTGAATCTTCTTTATCATGCTAAGAGGAGCAGGAAAAAGCAAAAAATTTCAGAATTGCACCTTGCAATGCGGAGAAATTACTGTTTGTGCATTTACAATATTCATTGATTTTTGCAATTGAAAAACGTCCAGAAATGATTGAAGCTACTGACTGAATGAAAGGAGCTGGCATCTCACTCTCTTTGAATCTTCTTTATCATGCTAAGAGGAGCAGGAAAAAGCAAAAAATTTCAGAATTGCACCTTGCAATGCGGAGAAATTACTGTTTGTGCATTTACAATATTCATTGATTTTTGCCATTGAAAAACATCATGTTATTCATATACCAGAAATGTTTGAAGCTACTGACTGAATGAAAGGAGCTGGCATCGCACTCTCTTTGAATCTTCTTTATCATGCTAAGAGGAGCAGGAAAAAGCAAAAAATTTCAGAATTGCACCTTGCAATGCGGAGAAATTACTGTTTGTGCATTTACAATATTCATTGATTTTTGCCATTGAAAAACGTCCAGAAATGATTGAAGCTACTGACTGAATGAAAGGAGCTGGCATCTCACTCTCTTTGAATCTTCTTTATCATGCTAAGAGGAGCAGGAAAAAGCAAAAAATTTCAGAATTGCACCTTGCAATGCGGAGAAATTACTGTTTGTGCATTTACAATATTCAATGATTTTTGCCATTGAAAAACGTCCAGAAATGATTGAAGCTACTGACTGAATGAAAGGAGCTGGCATCTCACTCTCTTTGAATCTTCTTTATCATGCTAAGAGGAGCAGGAAAAAGCAAAAAATTTCAGAATTGCACCTTGCAATGCGGAGAAATTACTGTTTGTGCATTTACAATATTCATTGATTTTTGCCACTGAAAAACGTCCAGAAATGATTGAAGCTACTGACTGAATGAAAGGAGCTGGCATCTCACTCTCTTTGAATCTTCTTTATCATGCTAAGAGGAGCAGGAAAAAGCAAAAAATTTCAGAATTGCACCTTGCAATGCGGAGAAATTACTGTTTGTGCATTTACAATATTCATTGATTTTTGCCATTGAAAAACGTCCAGAAATGATTGAAGCTACTGACTGAATGAAAGGAGCTGGCATCTCACTCTCTTTGAATCTTGTTTATCATGCTAAGAGGAGCAGGAAAAAGCAAAAAATTTCAGAATTGCACCTTGCAATGCGGAGAAATTACTGTTTGTGCATTTACAATATTCATTGATTTTTGCCATTGAAAAACGTCCAGAAATGATTGAAGCTACTGACTGAATGAAAGGAGCTGGCATCTCACTCTCCTTGAATCTTCTTTATCATGCTTAGAGGAGCAGGAAAAAGCAAAAAATTTCAGAATTGCACCTTGCAATGCGGAGAAATTACTGTTTGTGCATTTACAATATTCATTGATTTTTGCCATTGAAAAACATCATGTTATTCATATACCAGAAATGTTTGAAGCTACTGACTGAATGAAAGGAGCTGGCATCTCACTCTCTTTGAATCTTCTTTATCATGCTAAGAGGAGCAGGAAAAAGCAAAAAATTTCAGAATTGCACCTTGCAATGCGGAGAAATTACTGTTTGTGCATTTACAATATTCATTGATTTTTGCCATTGAAAAACATCATGTTATTCATATACCAGAAATGTTTGAAGCTACTGACTGAATGAAAGGAGCTGGCATCTCACTCTCTTTGAATCTTCTTTATCATGCTAAGAGGAGCAGGAAAAAGCAAAAAATTTCAGAATTGCACCTTGCAATGCGGAGAAATTACTGTTTGTGCATTTACAATATTCATTGATTTTTGCCATTGAAAAACGTCCAGAAATGATTGAAGCTACTGACTGAATGAAAGGAGCTGGCATCTCACTCTCTTTGAATCTTCTTTATCATGCTAAGAGGAGCAGGAAAAAGCAAAAAATTTCAGAATTGCACCTTGCAATGCGGAGAAATTACTGTTTGTGCATTTACAATATTCAATGATTTTTGCCATTGAAAAACGTCCAGAAATGATTGAAGCTACTGACTGAATGAAAGGAGCTGGCATCTCACTCTCTTTGAATCTTCTTTATCATGCTAAGAGGAGCAGGAAAAAGCAAAAAATTTCAGAATTGCACCTTGCAATGCGGAGAAATTACTGTTTGTGCATTTACAATATTCATTGATTTTTGCCATTGAAAAACGTCCAGAAATGATTGAAGCTACTGACTGAATGAAAGGAGCTGGCATCTCACTCTCTTTGAATCTTGTTTATCATGCTAAGAGGAGCAGGAAAAAGCAAAAAATTTCAGAATTGCACCTTGAAATGCGGAGAAATTACTGTTTGTGCATTTACAATATTCATTGATTTTTGCCATTGAAAAACGTCCAGAAATGATTGAAGCTACTGACTGAATGAAAGGAGCTGGCATCTCACTCTCTTTGAATCTTCTTTATCATGCTAAGAGGAGCAGGAAAAAGCAAAAAATTTCAGAATTGCACCTTGCAATGCGGAGAAATTACTGATTGTGCATTTACAATATTCATTGATTTTTGCCATTGAAAAACATCATGTTATTCATATACCAGAAATGTTTGAAGCTACTGACTGAATGAAAGGAGCTGGCATCTCACTCTCTTTGAATCTTCTTTATCATGCTAAGAGGAGCAGGAAAAAGCAAAAAATTTCAGAATTGCACCTTGCAATGCGGAGAAATTACTGTTTGTGGATTTACAATATTCATTGATTTTTGCAATTGAAAAACGTCCAGAAATGATTGAAGCTACTGACTGAATGAAAGGAGCTGGCATCTCACTCTCTTTGAATCTTCTTTATCATGCTAAGAGGAGCAGGAAAAAGCAAAAAATTTCAGAATTGCACCTTGCAATGCGGAGAAATTACTGTTTGTGCATTTACAATATTCATTGATTTTTGCCATTGAAAAACATCATGTTATTCATATACCAGAAATGTTTGAAGCTACTGACTGAATGAAAGGAGCTGGCATCGCACTCTCTTTGAATCTTCTTTATCATGCTAAGAGGAGCAGGAAAAAGCAAAAAATTTCAGAATTGCACCTTGCAATGCGGAGAAATTACTGTTTGTGCATTTACAATATTCATTGATTTTTGCCATTGAAAAACGTCCAGAAATGATTGAAGCTACTGACTGAATGAAAGGAGCTGGCATCTCACTCTCTTTGAATCTTCTTTATCATGCTAAGAGGAGCAGGAAAAAGCAAAAAATTTCAGAATTGCACCTTGCAATGCGGAGAAATTACTGTTTGTGCATTTACAATATTCAATGATTTTTGCCATTGAAAAACGTCCAGAAATGATTGAAGCTACTGACTGAATGAAAGGAGCTGGCATCTCACTCTCTTTGAATCTTCTTTATCATGCTAAGAGGAGCAGGAAAAAGCAAAAAATTTCAGAATTGCACCTTGCAATGCGGAGAAATTACTGTTTGTGCATTTACAATATTCATTGATTTTTGCCATTGAAAAACGTCCAGAAATGATTGAAGCTACTGACTGAATGAAAGGAGCTGGCATCTCACTCTCTTTGAATCTTCTTTATCATGCTAAGAGGAGCAGGAAAAAGCAAAAAATTTCAGAATTGCACCTTGCAATGCGGAGAAATTACTGTTTGTGCATTTACAATATTCATTGATTTTTGCCATTGAAAAACGTCCAGAAATGATTGAAGCTACTGACTGAATGAAAGGAGCTGGCATCTCACTCTCTTTGAATCTTGTTTATCATGCTAAGAGGAGCAGGAAAAAGCAAAAAATTTCAGAATTGCACCTTGCAATGCGGAGAAATTACTGTTTGTGCATTTACAATATTCATTGATTTTTGCCATTGAAAAACGTCCAGAAATGATTGAAGCTACTGACTGAATGAAAGGAGCTGGCATCTCACTCTCCTTGAATCTTCTTTATCATGCTTAGAGGAGCAGGAAAAAGCAAAAAATTTCAGAATTGCACCTTGCAATGCGGAGAAATTACTGTTTGTGCATTTACAATATTCATTGATTTTTGCCATTGAAAAACATCATGTTATTCATATACCAGAAATGTTTGAAGCTACTGACTGAATGAAAGGAGCTGGCATCTCACTCTCTTTGAATCTTCTTTATCATGCTAAGAGGAGCAGGAAAAAGCAAAAAATTTCAGAATTGCACCTTGCAATGCGGAGAAATTACTGTTTGTGCATTTACAATATTCATTGATTTTTGCCATTGAAAAACATCATGTTATTCATATACCAGAAATGTTTGAAGCTACTGACTGAATGAAAGGAGCTGGCATCTCACTCTCTTTGAATCTTCTTTATCATGCTAAGAGGAGCAGGAAAAAGCAAAAAATTTCAGAATTGCACCTTGCAATGCGGAGAAATTACTGTTTGTGCATTTACAATATTCATTGATTTTTGCCATTGAAAAACGTCCAGAAATGATTGAAGCTACTGACTGAATGAAAGGAGCTGGCATCTCACTCTCTTTGAATCTTCTTTATCATGCTAAGAGGAGCAGGAAAAAGCAAAAAATTTCAGAATTGCACCTTGCAATGCGGAGAAATTACTGTTTGTGCATTTACAATATTCAATGATTTTTGCCATTGAAAAACGTCCAGAAATGATTGAAGCTACTGACTGAATGAAAGGAGCTGGCATCTCACTCTCTTTGAATCTTCTTTATCATGCTAAGAGGAGCAGGAAAAAGCAAAAAATTTCAGAATTGCACCTTGCAATGCGGAGAAATTACTGTTTGTGCATTTACAATATTCATTGATTTTTGCCATTGAAAAACGTCCAGAAATGATTGAAGCTACTGACTGAATGAAAGGAGCTGGCATCTCACTCTCTTTGAATCTTCTTTATCATGCAAAGAGGAGCAGGAAAAAGCAAAAAATTTCAGAATTGCACCTTGCAATGCGGAGAAATTACTGTTTGTGCATTTACAATATTCATTGATTTTTGCCATTGAAAAACGTCCAGAAATGATTGAAGCTACTGACTGAATGAAAGGAGCTGGCATCTCACTCTCTTTGAATCTTGTTTATCATGCTAAGAGGAGCAGGAAAAAGCAAAAAATTTCAGAATTGCACCTTGCAATGCGGAGAAATTACTGTTTGTGCATTTACAATATTCATTGATTTTTGCCATTGAAAAACATCCAGAAATGATTGAAGCTACTGACTGAATGAAAGGAGCTGGCATCTCACTCTCCTTGAATCTTCTTTATCATGCTAAGAGGAGCAGGAAAAAGCAAAAAATTTCAGAATTGCACCTTGCAATGCGGAGAAATTACTGTTTGTGCATTTACAATATTCATTGATTTTTGCCATTGAAAAACATCATGTTATTCATATACCAGAAATGTTTGAAGCTACTGACTGAATGAAAGGAGCTGGCATCTCACTCTCTTTGAATCTTCTTTATCATGCTAAGAGGAGCAGGAAAAAGCAAAAAATTTCAGAATTGCACCTTGCAATGCGGAGAAATTACTGTTTGTGCATTTACAATATTCATTGATTTTTGCCATTGAAAAACGTCCAGAAATGATTGAAGCTACTGACTGAATGAAAGGAGCTGGCATCTCACTCTCTTTGAATCTTGTTTATCATGCTAAGAGGAGCAGGAAAAAGCAAAAAATTTCAGAATTGCACCTTGAAATGCGGAGAAATTACTGTTTGTGCATTTACAATATTCATTGATTTTTGCCATTGAAAAACGTCCAGAAATGATTGAAGCTACTGACTGAATGAAAGGAGCTGGCATCTCACATTCTTTGAATCTTCTTTATCATGCTAAGAGGAGCAGGAAAAAGCAAAAAATTTCAGAATTGCACCTTGCAATGCGGAGAAATTACTGATTGTGCATTTACAATATTCATTGATTTTTGCCATTGAAAAACATCATGTTATTCATATACCAGAAATGTTTGAAGCTACTGACTGAATGAAAGGAGCTGGCATCTCACTCTCTTTGAATCTTCTTTATCATGCTAAGAGGAGCAGGAAAAAGCAAAAAATTTCAGAATTGCACCTTGCAATGCGGAGAAATTACTGTTTGTGCATTTACAATATTCATTGATTTTTGCCATTGAAAAACGTCCAGAAATGATTGAAGCTACTGACTGAATGAAAGGAGCTGGCATCTCACTCTCTTTGAATCTTCTTTATCATGCTAAGAGGAGCAGGAAAAAGCAAAAAAATTCAGAATTGCACCTTGCAATGCGGAGAAATTACTGTTTGTGCATTTACAATATTCATTGATTTTTGCCATTGAAAAACGTCCAGAAATGATTGAAGCTACTGACTGAATGAAAGGAGCTGGCATCTCACTCTCCTTGAATCTTCTTTATCATGCTTAGAGGAGCAGGAAAAAGCAAAAAATTTCAGAATTGCACCTTGCAATGCGGAGAAATTACTGTTTGTGCATTTACAATATTCATTGATTTTTGCCATTGAAAAACATCATGTTATTCATATACCAGAAATGTTTGAAGCTACTGACTGAATGAAAGGAGCTGGCATCTCACTCTCTTTGAATCTTCTTTATCATGCTAAGAGGAGCAGGAAAAAGCAAAAAATTTCAGAATTGCACCTTGCAATGCGGAGAAATTACTGTTTGTGCATTTACAATATTCATTGATTTTTGCCATTGAAAAACGTCCAGAAATGATTGAAGCTACTGACTGAATGAAAGGAGCTGGCATCTCACTCTCTTTGAATCTTCTTTATCATGCTAAGAGGAGCAGGAAAAAGCAAAAAATTTCAGAATTGCACCTTGCAATGCGGAGAAATTACTGTTTGTGCATTTACAATATTCATTGATTTTTGCCATTGAAAAACGTCCAGAAATGATTGAAGCTACTGACTGAATGAAAGGAGCTGGCATCTCACTCTCTTTGAATCTTGTTTATCATGCTAAGAGGAGCAGGAAAAAGCAAAAAATTTCAGAATTGCACCTTGCAATGCGGAGAAATTACTGTTTGTGCATTTACAATATTCATTGATTTTTGCCATTGAAAAACATCCAGAAATGATTGAAGCTACTGACTGAATGAAAGGAGCTGGCATCTCACTCTCCTTGAATCTTCTTTATCATGCTAAGAGGAGCAAGAAAAAGCAAAAAATTTCAGAATTGCACCTTGCAATGCGGAGAAATTACTGTTTGTGCATTTACAATATTCATTGATTTTTGCCATTGAAAAACATCATGTTATTCATATACCAGAAATGTTTGAAGCTACTGACTGAATGAAAGGAGCTGGCATCTCACTCTCTTTGAATCTTCTTTATCATGCTAAGAGGAGCAGGAAAAAGCAAAAAATTTCAGAATTGCACCTTGCAATGCGGAGAAATTACTGTTTGTGCATTTACAATATTCATTGATTTTTGCCATTGAAAAACGTCCAGAAATGATTGAAGCTACTGACTGAATGAAAGGAGCTGGCATCTCACTCTCTTTGAATCTTGTTTATCATGCTAAGAGGAGCAGGAAAAAGCAAAAAATTTCAGAATTGCACCGTGAAATGCGGAGAAATTACTGTTTGTGCATTTACAATATTCATTGATTTTTGCCATTGAAAAACGTCCAGAAATGATTGAAGCTACTGACTGAATGAAAGGAGCTGGCATCTCACTCTCTTTGAATCTTCTTTATCATGCTAAGAGGAGCAGGAAAAAGCAAAAAATTTCAGAATTGCACCTTGCAATGCGGAGAAATTACTGATTGTGCATTTACAATATTCATTGATTTTTGCCATTGAAAAACATCATGTTATTCATATACCAGAAATGTTTGAAGCTACTGACTGAATGAAAGGAGCTGGCATCTCACTCTCTTTGAATCTTCTTTATCATGCTAAGAGGAGCAGGAAAAAGCAAAAAATTTCAGAATTGCACCTTGCAATGCGGAGAAATTACTGTTTGTGCATTTACAATATTCATTGATTTTTGCAATTGAAAAACGTCCAGAAATGATTGAAGCTACTGACTGAATGAAAGGAGCTGGCATCTCACTCTCTTTGAATCTTCTTTATCATGCTAAGAGGAGCAGGAAAAAGCAAAAAATTTCAGAATTGCACCTTGCAATGCGGAGAAATTACTGTTTGTGCATTTACAATATTCATTGATTTTTGCCATTGAAAAACATCATGTTATTCATATACCAGAAATGTTTGAAGCTACTGACTGAATGAAAGGAGCTGGCATCGCACTCTCTTTGAATCTTCTTTATCATGCTAAGAGGAGCAGGAAAAAGCAAAAAATTTCAGAATTGCACCTTGCAATGCGGAGAAATTACTGTTTGTGCATTTACAATATTCATTGATTTTTGCCATTGAAAAACGTCCAGAAATGATTGAAGCTACTGACTGAATGAAAGGAGCTGGCATCTCACTCTCTTTGAATCTTCTTTATCATGCTAAGAGGAGCAGGAAAAAGCAAAAAATTTCAGAATTGCACCTTGCAATGCGGAGAAATTACTGTTTGTGCATTTACAATATTCAATGATTTTTGCCATTGAAAAACGTCCAGAAATGATTGAAGCTACTGACTGAATGAAAGGAGCTGGCATCTCACTCTCTTTGAATCTTCTTTATCATGCTAAGAGGAGCAGGAAAAAGCAAAAAATTTCAGAATTGCACCTTGCAATGCGGAGAAATTACTGTTTGTGCATTTACAATATTCATTGATTTTTGCCACTGAAAAACGTCCAGAAATGATTGAAGCTACTGACTGAATGAAAGGAGCTGGCATCTCACTCTCTTTGAATCTTCTTTATCATGCTAAGAGGAGCAGGAAAAAGCAAAAAATTTCAGAATTGCACCTTGCAATGCGGAGAAATTACTGTTTGTGCATTTACAATATTCATTGATTTTTGCCATTGAAAAACGTCCAGAAATGATTGAAGCTACTGACTGAATGAAAGGAGCTGGCATCTCACTCTCTTTGAATCTTGTTTATCATGCTAAGAGGAGCAGGAAAAAGCAAAAAATTTCAGAATTGCACCTTGCAATGCGGAGAAATTACTGTTTGTGCATTTACAATATTCATTGATTTTTGCCATTGAAAAACGTCCAGAAATGATTGAAGCTACTGACTGAATGAAAGGAGCTGGCATCTCACTCTCCTTGAATCTTCTTTATCATGCTTAGAGGAGCAGGAAAAAGCAAAAAATTTCAGAATTGCACCTTGCAATGCGGAGAAATTACTGTTTGTGCATTTACAATATTCATTGATTTTTGCCATTGAAAAACATCATGTTATTCATATACCAGAAATGTTTGAAGCTACTGACTGAATGAAAGGAGCTGGCATCTCACTCTCTTTGAATCTTCTTTATCATGCTAAGAGGAGCAGGAAAAAGCAAAAAATTTCAGAATTGCACCTTGCAATGCGGAGAAATTACTGTTTGTGCATTTACAATATTCATTGATTTTTGCCATTGAAAAACATCATGTTATTCATATACCAGAAATGTTTGAAGCTACTGACTGAATGAAAGGAGCTGGCATCTCACTCTCTTTGAATCTTCTTTATCATGCTAAGAGGAGCAGGAAAAAGCAAAAAATTTCAGAATTGCACCTTGCAATGCGGAGAAATTACTGTTTGTGCATTTACAATATTCATTGATTTTTGCCATTGAAAAACGTCCAGAAATGATTGAAGCTACTGACTGAATGAAAGGAGCTGGCATCTCACTCTCTTTGAATCTTCTTTATCATGCTAAGAGGAGCAGGAAAAAGCAAAAAATTTCAGAATTGCACCTTGCAATGCGGAGAAATTACTGTTTGTGCACTTACAATATTCAATGATTTTTGCCATTGAAAAACGTCCAGAAATGATTGAAGCTACTGACTGAATGAAAGGAGCTGGCATCTCACTCTCTTTGAATCGTCTTTATCATGCTAAGAGGAGCAGGAAAAAGCAAAAAATTTCAGAATTGCACCTTGCAATGCGGAGAAATTACTGTTTGTGCATTTACAATATTCATTGATTTTTGCCATTGAAAAACGTCCAGAAATGATTGAAGCTACTGACTGAATGAAAGGAGCTGGCATCTCACTCTCTTTGAATCTTGTTTATCATGCTAAGAGGAGCAGGAAAAAGCAAAAAATTTCAGAATTGCACCTTGAAATGCGGAGAAATTACTGTTTGTGCATTTACAATATTCATTGATTTTTGCCATTGAAAAACGTCCAGAAATGATTGAAGCTACTGACTGAATGAAAGGAGCTGGCATCTCACTCTCTTTGAATCTTCTTTATCATGCTAAGAGGAGCAGGAAAAAGCAAAAAATTTCAGAATTGCACCTTGCAATGCGGAGAAATTACTGATTGTGCATTTACAATATTCATTGATTTTTGCCATTGAAAAACATCATGTTATTCATATACCAGAAATGTTTGAAGCTACTGACTGAATGAAAGGAGCTGGCATCTCACTCTCTTTGAATCTTCTTTATCATGCTAAGAGGAGCAGGAAAAAGCAAAAAATTTCAGAATTGCACCTTGCAATGCGGAGAAATTACTGTTTGTGCATTTACAATATTCATTGATTTTTGCAATTGAAAAACGTCCAGAAATGATTGAAGCTACTGACTGAATGAAAGGAGCTGGCATCTCACTCTCTTTGAATCTTCTTTATCATGCTAAGAGGAGCAGGAAAAAGCAAAAAATTTCAGAATTGCACCTTGCAATGCGGAGAAATTACTGTTTGTGCATTTACAATATTCATTGATTTTTGCCATTGAAAAACATCATGTTATTCATATACCAGAAATGTTTGAAGCTACTGACTGAATGAAAGGAGCTGGCATCGCACTCTCTTTGAATCTTCTTTATCATGCTAAGAGGAGCAGGAAAAAGCAAAAAATTTCAGAATTGCACCTTGCAATGCGGAGAAATTACTGTTTGTGCATTTACAATATTCATTGATTTTTGCCATTGAAAAACGTCCAGAAATGATTGAAGCTACTGACTGAATGAAAGGAGCTGGCATCTCACTCTCTTTGAATCTTCTTTATCATGCTAAGAGGAGCAGGAAAAAGCAAAAAATTTCAGAATTGCACCTTGCAATGCGGAGAAATTACTGTTTGTGCATTTACAATATTCAATGATTTTTGCCATTGAAAAACGTCCAGAAATGATTGAAGCTACTGACTGAATGAAAGGAGCTGGCATCTCACTCTCTTTGAATCTTCTTTATCATGCTAAGAGGAGCAGGAAAAAGCAAAAAATTTCAGAATTGCACCTTGCAATGCGGAGAAATTACTGTTTGTGCATTTACAATATTCATTGATTTTTGCCATTGAAAAACGTCCAGAAATGATTGAAGCTACTGACTGAATGAAAGGAGCTGGCATCTCACTCTCTTTGAATCTTCTTTATCATGCTAAGAGGAGCAGGAAAAAGCAAAAAATTTCAGAATTGCACCTTGCAATGCGGAGAAATTACTGTTTGTGCATTTACAATATTCATTGATTTTTGCCATTGAAAAACGTCCAGAAATGATTGAAGCTACTGACTGAATGAAAGGAGCTGGCATCTCACTCTCTTTGAATCTTGTTTATCATGCTAAGAGGAGCAGGAAAAAGCAAAAAATTTCAGAATTGCACCTTGCAATGCGGAGAAATTACTGTTTGTGCATTTACAATATTCATTGATTTTTGCCATTGAAAAACGTCCAGAAATGATTGAAGCTACTGACTGAATGAAAGGAGCTGGCATCTCACTCTCCTTGAATCTTCTTTATCATGCTTAGAGGAGCAGGAAAAAGCAAAAAATTTCAGAATTGCACCTTGCAATGCGGAGAAATTACTGTTTGTGCATTTACAATATTCATTGATTTTTGCCATTGAAAAACATCATGTTATTCATATACCAGAAATGTTTGAAGCTACTGACTGAATGAAAGGAGCTGGCATCTCACTCTCTTTGAATCTTCTTTATCATGCTAAGAGGAGCAGGAAAAAGCAAAAAATTTCAGAATTGCACCTTGCAATGCGGAGAAATTACTGTTTGTGCATTTACAATATTCATTGATTTTTGCCATTGAAAAACATCATGTTATTCATATACCAGAAATGTTTGAAGCTACTGACTGAATGAAAGGAGCTGGCATCTCACTCTCTTTGAATCTTCTTTATCATGCTAAGAGGAGCAGGAAAAAGCAAAAAATTTCAGAATTGCACCTTGCAATGCGGAGAAATTACTGTTTGTGCATTTACAATATTCATTGATTTTTGCCATTGAAAAACGTCCAGAAATGATTGAAGCTACTGACTGAATGAAAGGAGCTGGCATCTCACTCTCTTTGAATCTTCTTTATCATGCTAAGAGGAGCAGGAAAAAGCAAAAAATTTCAGAATTGCACCTTGCAATGCGGAGAAATTACTGTTTGTGCATTTACAATATTCAATGATTTTTGCCATTGAAAAACGTCCAGAAATGATTGAAGCTACTGACTGAATGAAAGGAGCTGGCATCTCACTCTCTTTGAATCTTCTTTATCATGCTA
Source organism: Phyllobates terribilis (assembly GCF_046119375.1). Classification (NCBI taxonomy): domain Eukaryota; kingdom Metazoa; phylum Chordata; class Amphibia; order Anura; family Dendrobatidae; genus Phyllobates; species Phyllobates terribilis. Next base: position 1,814,488 of record NW_027362893.1, read on the forward strand.
AGAGGAGCAGGAAAAAGCAAAAAATTTCAGAATTGCACCTTGCAATGCGGAGAAATTACTGTTTGTGCATTTACAATATTCATTGATTTTTGCCATTGAAAAACGTCCAGAAATGATTGAAGCTACTGACTGAATGAAAGGAGCTGGCATCTCACTCTCTTTGAATCTTCTTTATCATGCAAAGAGGAGCAGGAAAAGCAAAAAATTTCAGAATTGCACCTTGCAATGCGGAGAAATTACTGTTTGTGCATTTACAATATTCATTGATTTTTGCCATTGAAAAACGTCCAGAAATGATTGAAGCTACTGACTGAATGAAAGGAGCTGGCATCTCACTCTCTTTGAATCTTGTTTATCATGCTAAGAGGAGCAGGAAAAAGCAAAAAATTTCAGAATTGCACCTTGCAATGCGGAGAAATTACTTTTTGTGCATTTACAATATTCATTGATTTTTGCCATTGAAAAACGTCCAGAAATGATTGAAGCTACTGACTGAATGAAAGGAGCTGGCATCTCACTCTCCTTGAATCTTCTTTATCATGCTTAGAGGAGCAGGAAAAAGCAAAAAATTTCAGAATTGCACCTTGCAATGCGGAGAAATTACTGTTAGTGCATTTACAATATTCATTGATTTTTGCCATTGAAAAACATCATGTTATTCATATACCAGAAATGTTTGAAGCTACTGACTGAATGAAAGGAGCTGGCATCTCACTCTCTTTGAATCTTCTTTATCATGCTAAGAGGAGCAGGAAAAAGCAAAAAATTTCAGAATTGCACCTTGCAATGCGGAGAAATTACTGTTTGTGCATTTACAATATTCATTGATTTTTGCCATTGAAAAACGTCCAGAAATGATTGAAGCTACTGACTGAATGAAAGGAGCTGGCATCTCACTCTCTTTGAATCTTGTTTATCATGCTAAGAGGAGCAGGAAAAAGCAAAAAATTTCAGAATTGCACCTTGCAATGCGGAGAAATTACTGTTTGTGCATTTACAATATTCATTGATTTTTGCCATTGAAAAACGTCCAGAAATGATTGAAGCTACTGACTGAATGAAAGGAGCTGGCATCTCACTCTCTTTGAATCTTGTTTATCATGCTAAGAGGAGCAGGAAAAAGCAAAAAATTTCAGAATTGCACCTTGCAATGCGGAGAAATTACTGTTTGTGCATTTACAATATTCATTGATTTTTGCCATTGAAAAACATCCAGAAATGATTGAAGCTACTGACTGAATGAAAGGAGCTGGCATCTCACTCTCCTTGAATCTTCTTTATCATGCTAAGAGGAGCAGGAAAAAGCAAAAAATTTCAGAATTGCACCTTGCAATGCGGAGAAATTACTGTTTGTGCATTTACAATATTCATTGATTTTTGCCATTGAAAAACATCATGTTATTCATATACCAGAAATGTTTGAAGCTACTGACTGAATGAAAGGAGCTGGCATCTCACTCTCTTTGAATCTTCTTTATCATGCTAAGAGGAGCAGGAAAAAGCAAAAAATTTCAGAATTGCACCTTGCAATGCGGAGAAATTACTGTTTGTGCATTTACAATATTCATTGATTTTTGCCATTGAAAACCGTCCAGAAATGATTGAAGCTACTGACTGAATGAAAGGAGCTGGCATCTCACTCTCTTTGAATCTTGTTTATCATGCTAAGAGGAGCAGGAAAAAGCAAAAAATTTCAGAATTGCACCTTGAAATGCGGAGAAATTACTGTTTGTGCATTTACAATATTCATTGATTTTTGCCATTGAAAAACGTCCAGAAATGATTGAAGCTACTGACTGAATGAAAGGAGCTGGCATCTCACTCTCTTTGAATCTTCTTTATCATGCTAAGAGGAGCAGGAAAAAGCAAAAAATTTCAGAATTGCACCTTGCAATGCGGAGAAATTACTGATTGTGCATTTACAATATTCATTGATTTTTGCCATTGAAAAACATCATGTTATTCATATACCAGAAATGTTTGAAGCTACTGACTGAATGAAAGGAGCTGGCATCTCACTCTCTTTGAATCTTCTTTATCATGCTAAGAGGAGCAGGAAAAAGCAAAAAATTTCAGAATTGCACCTTGCAATGCGGAGAAATTACTGTTTGTGCATTTACAATATTCATTGATTTTTGCCATTGAAAAACGTCCAGAAATGATTGAAGCTACTGACTGAATGAAAGGAGCTGGCATCTCACTCTCTTTGAATCTTCTTTATCATGCTAAGAGGAGCAGGAAAAAGCAAAAAATTTCAGAATTGCACCTTGCAATGCGGAGAAATTACTGTTTGTGCATTTACAATATTCATTGATTTTTGCCATTGAAAAACATCATGTTATTCATATACCAGAAATGTTTGAAGCTACTGACTGAATGAAAGGAGCTGGCATCGCACTCTCTTTGAATCTTCTTTATCATGCTAAGAGGAGCAGGAAAAAGCAAAAAATTTCAGAATTGCACCTTGCAATGCGGAGAAATTACTGTTTGTGCATTTACAATATTCATTGATTTTTGCCATTGAAAAACGTCCAGAAATGATTGAAGCTACTGACTGAATGAAAGGAGCTGGCATCTCACTCTCTTTGAATCTTCTTTATCATGCTAAGAGGAGCAGGAAAAAGCAAAAAATTTCAGAATTGCACCTTGCAATGCGGAGAAATTACTGTTTGTGCATTTACAATATTCAATGATTTTTGCCATTGAAAAACGTCCAGAAATGATTGAAGCTACTGACTGAATGAAAGGAGCTGGCATCTCACTCTCTTTGAATCTTCTTTATCATGCTAAGAGGAGCAGGAAAAAGCAAAAAATTTCAGAATTGCACCTTGAAATGCGGAGAAATTACTGTTTGTGCATTTACAATATTCATTGATTTTTGCCATTGAAAAACGTCCAGAAATGATTGAAGCTACTGACTGAATGAAAGGAGCTGGCATCTCACTCTCTTTGAATCTTCTTTATCATGCTAAGAGGAGCAGGAAAAAGCAAAAAATTTCAGAATTGCACCTTGCAATGCAGAGAAATTACTGTTTGTGCATTTACAATATTCATTGATTTTTGCCATTGAAAAACGTCCAGAAATGATTGAAGCTACTGACTGAATGAAAGGAGCTGGCATCTCACTCTCTTTGAATCTTGTTTATCATGCTAAGAGGAGCAGGAAAAAGCAAAAAATTTCAGAATTGCACCTTGCAATGCGGAGAAATTACTGTTTGTGCATTTACAATATTCATTGATTTTTGCCATTGAAAAACGTCCAGAAATGATTGAAGCTACTGACTGAATGAAAGGAGCTGGCATCTCACTCTCCTTGAATCTTCTTTATCATGCTTAGAGGAGCAGGAAAAAGCAAAAAATTTCAGAATTGCACCTTGCAATGCGGAGAAATTACTGTTTGTGCATTTACAATATTCATTGATTTTTGCCATTGAAAAACATCATGTTATTCATATACCAGAAATGTTTGAAGCTACTGACTGAATGAAAGGAGCTGGCATCTCACTCTCTTTGAATCTTCTTTATCATGCTAAGAGGAGCAGGAAAAAGCAAAAAATTTCAGAATTGCACCTTGCAATGCGGAGAAATTACTGTTTGTGCATTTACAATATTCATTGATTTTTGCCATTGAAAAACGTCCAGAAATGATTGAAGCTACTGACTGAATGAAAGGAGCTGGCATCTCACTCTCTTTGAATCTTGTTTATCATGCTAAGAGGAGCAGGAAAAAGCAAAAAATTTCAGAATTGCACCTTGAAATGCGGAGAAATTACTGTTTGTGCATTTACAATATTCATTGATTTTTGCCATTGAAAAACGTCCAGAAATGATTGAAGCTACTGACTGAATGAAAGGAGCTGGCTTCTCACTCTCTTTGAATCTTCTTTATCATGCTAAGAGGAGCAGGAAAAAGCAAAAAATTTCAGAATTGCACCTTGCAATGCGGAGAAATTACTGATTGTGCATTTACAATATTCATTGATTTTTGCCATTGAAAAACATCATGTTATTCATATACCAGAAATGTTTGAAGCTACTGACTGAATGAAAGGAGCTGGCATCTCACTCTCTTTGAATCTTCTTTATCATGCTAAGAGGAGCAGGAAAAAGCAAAAAATTTCAGAATTGCACCTTGCAATGCGGAGAAATTACTGTTTGTGCATTTACAATATTCATTGACTTTTGCCATTGAAAAACGTCCAGAAATGATTGAAGCTACTGACTGAATGAAAGGAGCTGGCATCTCACTCTCTTTGAATCTTCTTTATCATGCTAAGAGGAGCAGGAAAAAGCAAAAAATTTCAGAATTGCACCTTGCAATGCGGAGAAATTACTGTTTGTGCATTTACAATATTCATTGATTTTTGCCATTGAAAAACATCATGTTATTCATATACCAGAAATGTTTGAAGCTACTGACTGAATGAAAGGAGCTGGCATCTCACTCTCTTTGAATCTTCTTTATCATGCTAAGAGGAGCAGGAAAAAGCAAAAAATTTTAGAATTGCACCTTGCAATGCGGAGAAATTACTGTTTGTGCATTTACAATATTCATTGATTTTTGCCATTGAAAAACGTCCAGAAATGATTGAAGCTACTGACTGAATGAAAGGAGCTGGCATCTCACTCTCTTTGAATCTTCTTTATCATGCTAAGAGGAGCAGGAAAAAGCAAAAAATTTCAGAATTGCACCTTGCAATGCGGAGAAATTACTGTTTGTGCATTTACAATATTCATTGATTTTTGCCATTGAAAAACGTCCAGAAATGATTGAAGCTACTGACTGAATGAAAGGAGCTGGCATCTCACTCTCTTTGAATCTTCCTTATCATGCTAAGAGGAGCAGGAAAAAGCAAAAAATTTCAGAATTGCACCTTGCAATGCGGAGAAATTACTGTTTGTGCATTTACAATATTCATTGATTTTTGCCATTGAAAAACATCATGTTATTCATATACCAGAAATGTTTGAAGCTACTGACTGAATGAAAGGAGCTGGCATCTCACTCTCTTTGAATCTTCTTTATCATGCTAAGAGGAGCAGGAAAAAGCAAAAAATTTCAGAATTGCACCTTGCAATGCGGAGAAATTACTGTTTGTGCATTTACAATATTCATTGATTTTTGCCATTGAAAAACGTCCAGAAATGATTGAAGCTACTGACTGAATGAAAGGAGCTGGCATCTCACTCTCTTTGAATCTTGTTTATCATGCTAAGAGGAGCAGGAAAAAGCAAAAAATTTCAGAATTGCACCTTGCAATGCAGAGAAATTACTGTTTGTGCATTTACAATATTCAATGATTTTTGCCATTGAAAAACGTCCAGAAATGATTGAAGCTACTGACTGAATGAAAGGAGCTGGCATCTCACTTTCTTTGAATCTTCTTTATCATGCTAAGAGGAGCAGGAAAAAGCAAAAAATTTCAGAATTGCACCTTGCAATGCGGAGAAATTACTGTTTGTGCATTTACAATATTCATTGATTTTTGCCATTGAAAAACATCATGTTATTCATATACCAGAAATGTTTGAAGCTACTGACTGAATGAAAGGAGCTGGCATCTCACTCTCTTTGAATCTTCTTTATCATGCTAAGAGGAGCAGGAAAAAGCAAAAAATTTCAGAATTGCACCTTGCAATGCGGAGAAATTACTGTTTGTGCATTTACAATATTCATTGATTTTTGCCATTGAAAAACGTCCAGAAATGATTGAAGCTACTGACTGAATGAAAGGAGCTGGCATCTCACTCTCTTTGAATCTTGTTTATCATGCTAAGAGGAGCAGGAAAAAGCAAAAAATTTCAGAATTGCACCTTGAAATGCGGAGAAATTACTGTTTGTGCATTTACAATATTCATTGATTTTTGCCATTGAAAAACGTCCAGAAATGATTGAAGCTACTGACTGAATGAAAGGAGCTGGCATCTCACTCTCTTTGAATCTTCTTTATCATGCTAAGAGGAGCAGGAAAAAGCAAAAAATTTCAGAATTGCACCTTGCAATGCGGAGAAATTACTGATTGTGCATTTACAATATTCATTGATTTTTGCCATTGAAAAACATCATGTTATTCATATACCAGAAATGTTTTAAGCTACTGACTGAATGAAAGGAGCTGGCATCTCACTCTCTTTGAATCTTCTTTATCATGCTAAGAGGAGCAGGAAAAAGCAAAAAATTTCAGAATTGCACCTTGCAATGCGGAGAAATTACTGTTTGTGCATTTACAATATTCATTGATTTTTGCCATTGAAAAACGTCCAGAAATGATTGAAGCTACTGACTGAATGAAAGGAGCTGGCATCTCACTCTCTTTGAATCTTCTTTATCATGCTAAGAGGAGCAGGAAAAAGCAAAAAATTTCAGAATTGCACCTTGCAATGCGGAGAAATTACTGTTTGTGCATTTACAATATTCATTGATTTTTGCCATTGAAAAACATCATGTTATTCATATACCAGAAATGTTTGAAGCTACTTACTGAATGAAAGGAGCTGGCATCTCACTCTCTTTGAATCTTCTTTATCATGCTAAGAGGAGCAGGAAAAAGCAAAAAATTTCAGAATTGCACCTTGCAATGCGGAGAAATTACTGTTTGTGCATTTACAATATTCATTGATTTTTGCCATTGAAAAACGTCCAGAAATGATTGAAGCTACTGACTGAATGAAAGGAGCTGGCATCTCACTCTCTTTGAATCTTGTTTATCATGCTAAGAGGAGCAGGAAAAAGCAAAAAATTTCAGAATTGCACCTTGCAATGCGGAGAAATTACTGTTTGTGCATTTACAATATTCAATGATTTTTGCCATTGAAAAACGTCCAGAAATGATTGAAGCTACTGACTGAATGAAAGGAGCTGGCATCTCACTCTCTTTGAATCTTCTTTATCATGCTAAGAGGAGCAGGAAAAAGCAAAAAATTTCAGAATTGCACCTTGCAATGCGGAGAAATTACTGTTTGTGCATTTACAATATTCATTGATTTTTGCCATTGAAAAACGTCCAGAAATGATTGAAACTACTGACTGAATGAAAGGAGCTGGCATCTCACTCTCTTTGAATCTTCTTTATCATGCTAAGAGGAGCAGGATAAAGCAAAAAATTTCAGAATTGCACCTTGCAATGCGGAGAAATTACTGTTTGTGCATTTACAATATTCATTGATTTTTGCCATTGAAAAACGTCCAGAAATGATTGAAGCTACTGACTGAATGAAAGGAGCTGGCATCTCACTCTCTTTGAATCTTCTTTATCATGCTAAGAGGAGCAGGAAAAAGCAAAAAATTTCAGAATTGCACCTTGCAATGCGGAGAAATTACTGTTTGTGCATTTACAATATTCATTGATTTTTGCCATTGAAAAACGTCCAGAAATGATTGAAGCTACTGACTGAATGAAAGGAGCTGGCATCTCACTCTCCTTGAATCTTCTTTATCATGCTAAGAGGAGCAGGAAAAAGCAAAAAATTTCAGAATTGCACCTTGCAATGCGGAGAAATTACTGTTTGTGCATTTACAATATTCATTGACTTTTGCCATTGAAAAACATCATGTTATTCATATACCAGAAATGTTTGAAGCTACTGACTGAATGAAAGGAGCTGGCATCTCACTCTCTTTGAATCTTCTTTATCATGCTAAGAGGAGCAGGAAAAAGCAAAAAATTTCAGAATTGCACCTTGCAATTCGGAGAAATTACTGTTTGTGCATTTACAATATTCATTGATTTTTGCCATTGAAAAACGTCCAGAAATGATTGAAGCTACTGACTGAATGAAAGGAGCAGGCATCTCACTCTCTTTGAATCTTGTTTATCATGCTAAGAGGAGCAGGAAAAAGCAAAAAATTTCAGAATTGCACCTTGAAATGCGGAGAAATTACTGTTTGTGCATTTACAATATTCATTGAATTTTGCCATTGAAAAACGTCCAGAAATGATTGAAGCTACTGACTGAATGAAAGGAGCTGGCATCTCACTCTCTTTGAATCTTCTTTATCATGCTAAGAGGAGCAGGAAAAAGCAAAAAATTTCAGAATTGCACCTTGCAATGCGGAGAAATTACTGATTGTGCATTTACAATATTCATTGATTTTTGCCATTGAAAAACATCATGTTATTCATATACCAGAAATGTTTGAAGCTACTGACTGAATGAAAGGAGCTGGCATCTCACTCTCTTTGAATCTTCTTTATCATGCTAAGAGGAGCAGGAAAAAGCAAAAAATTTCAGAATTGCACCTTGCAATGCGGAGAAATTACTGTTTGTGCATTTACAATATTCATTGACTTTTGCCATTGAAAAACGTCCAGAAATGATTGAAGCTACTGACTGAATGAAAGGAGCTGGCATCTCACTCTCTTTGAATCTTCTTTATCATGCTAAGAGGAGCAGGAAAAAGCAAGAAATTTCAGAATTGCACCTTGCAATGCGGAGAAATTACTGTTTGTGCATTTACAATATTCATTGATTTTTGCCATTGAAAAACATCATGTTATTCATATACCAGAAATGTTTGAAGCTACTGACTGAATGAAAGGAGCTGGCATCTCACTCTCTTTGAATCTTCTTTATCATGCTAAGAGGAGCAGGAAAAAGCAAAAAATTTTAGAATTGCACCTTGCAATGCGGAGAAATTACTGTTTGTGCATTTACAATATTCATTGATTTTTGCCATTGAAAAACGTCCAGAAATGATTGAAGCTACTGACTGAATGAAAGGAGCTGGCATCTCACTCTCTTTGAATCTTCTTTATCATGCTAAGAGGAGCAGGAAAAAGCAAAAAATTTCAGAATTGCACCTTGCAATGCGGAGAAATTACTGTTTGTGCATTTACAATATTCATTGATTTTTGCCATTGAAAAACGTCCAGAAATGATTGAAGCTACTGACTGAATGAAAGGAGCTGGCATCTCACTCTCTTTGAATCTTGTTTATCATGCTAAGAGGAGCAGGAAAAAGCAAAAAATTTCAGAATTGCACCTTGCAATGCGGAGAAATTACTGTTTGTGCATTTACAATATTCAATGATTTTTGCCATTGAAAAACGTCCAGAAATGATTGAAGCTACTGACTGAATGAAAGGAGCTGGCATCTCACTCTCTTTGAATCTTCTTTATCATGCTAAGAGGAGCAGGAAAAAGCAAAAAATTTCAGAATTGCACCTTGCAATGCGGAGAAATTACTGTTTGTGCATTTACAATATTCATTGATTTTTGCCATTGAAAAACATCATGTTATTCATATACCAGAAATGTTTGAAGCTACTGACTGAATGAAAGGAGCTGGCATCTCACTCTCTTTGAATCTTCTTTATCATGCTAAGAGGAGCAGGAAAAAGCAAAAAATTTCAGAATTGCACCTTGCAATGCGGAGAAATTACTGTTTGTGCATTTACAATATTCATTGATTTTTGCCATTGAAAAACGTCCAGAAATGATTGAAGCTACTGACTTAATAAAAGGAGCTGGCATCTCACTCTCTTTGAATCTTCTTTATCATGCTAAGAGGAGCAGGAAAAAGCAAAAAATTTCAGAATTGCACCTTGCAATGCGGAGAAATTACTGTTTGTGCATTTACAATATTCATTGATTTTTGCCATTGAAAAACGTCCAGAAATGATTGAAGCTACTGACTGAATGAAAGGAGCTGGCATCTCACTCTCTTTGAATCTTCTTTATCATGCTAAGAGGAGCAGGAAAAAGCAAAAAATTTCAGAATTGCACCTTGCAATGCGGAGAAATAACTGTTTGTGCATTTACAATATTCATTGATTTTTGCCATTGAAAAACATCATGTTATTCATATACCAGAAATGTTTGAAGCTACTGACTGAATGAAAGGAGCTGGCATCTCACTCTCTTTGAATCTTCTTTATCATGCTAAGAGGAGCAGGAAAAAGCAAAAAATTTCAGAATTGCACCTTGCAATGCGGAGAAATTACTGTTTGTGCATTTACAATATTCAATGATTTTTGCCATTGAAAAACGTCCAGAAATGATTGAAGCTACTGACTGAATGAAAGGAGCTGGCATCTCACTCTCTTTGAATCTTCTTTATCATGCTAAGAGGAGCAGGAAAAAGCAAAAAATTTCAGAATTGCACCTTGCAATGCGGAGAAATTACTGTTCGTGCATTTACAATCTTCATTGATTTTTGCCATTGAAAAACGTCCAGAAATGATTGAAGCTACTGACTGAATGAAAGGAGCTGGCATCTCACTCTCTTTGAATCTTCTTTATCATGCTGAGGAGCAGGAAAAAGCAAAAAATTTCAGAATTGCACCTTGCAATGCGGAGAAATTACTGTTTGTGCATTTACAATATTCAATGATTTTTGCCATTGAAAAACGTCCAGAAATGATTGAAGCTACTGACTGAATGAAAGGAGCTGGCATCTCACTCTCTTTGAATCTTCTTTATTATGCTAAGAGGAGCAGGAAAAAGCAAAAAATTTCAGAATTGCAACTTGCAATGCGGAGAAATTACTGTTTGTGCATTTACAATATTCATTGATTTTTGCCATTGAAAAACATCATGTTATTCATATACCAGAAATGTTTGAAGCTACTGACTGAATGAAAGGAGCTGGCATCTCACTCTCTTTGAATCTTCTTTATCATGCTAAGAGGAGCAGGAAAAAGCAAAAAATTTCAGAATTGCACCTTGCAATGCGGAGAAATTACTGTTTGTGCATTTACAATATTCATTGATTTTTGCCATTGAAAAACATCATGTTATTCATATACCAGAAATGTTTGAAGCTACTGACTGAATGAAAGGAGCTGGCATCTCACTCTCTTTGAATCTTGTTTATCATGCTAAGAGGAACAGGAAAAAGCAAAAAATTTCAGAATTGCACCTTGCAATGCGGAGAAATTACTGTTTGTGCATTTACAATATTCAATGATTTTTGCCATTGAAAAACGTCCAGAAATGATTGAAGCTACTGACTGAATGAAAGGAGCTGGCATCTCACTCTCTTTGAATCTTCTTTATCATGCTAAGAGGAGCAGGAAAAAGCAAAAAATTTCAGAATTGCACCTTGCAATGCGGAGAAATTACTGTTTGTGCATTTACAATATTTATTGATTTTTGCCATTGAAAAACATCATGTTATTCATATACCAGAAATGTTTGAAGCTACTGACTGAATGAAAGGAGCTGGCATCTCACTCTCTTTGAATCTTCTTTATCATGCTAAGAGGAGCAGGAAAAAGCAAAAAATTTCAGAATTGCACCTTGCAATGCGGAGAAATTACTGTTTGTGCATTTACAATATTCAATGATTTTTGCCATTGAAAAACGTCCAGAAATGATTGAAGCTACTGACTGAATGAAAGGAGCTGGCATCTCACTCTCTTTGAATCTTCTTTATCATGCTGAGGAGCAGGAAAAAGCAAAAAATTTCAGAATTGCACCTTGCAATGCGGAGAAATTACTGTTTGTGCATTTACAATATTCAATGATTTTTGCCATTGAAAAACGTCCAGAAATGATTGAAGCTACTGACTGAATGAAAGGAGCTGGCATCTCACTCTCTTTGAATCTTCTTTATTATGCTAAGAGGAGCAGGAAAAAGCAAAAAATTTCAGAATTGCAACTTGCAATGCGGAGAAATTACTGTTTGTGCATTTACAATATTCATTGATTTTTGCCATTGAAAAACATCATGTTATTCATATACCAGAAATGTTTGAAGCTACTGACTGAATGAAAGGAGCTGGCATCTCACTCTCTTTGAATCTTCTTTATCATGCTAAGAGGAGCAGGAAAAAGCAAAAAATTTCAGAATTGCACCTTGCAATGCGGAGAAATTACTGTTTGTGCATTTACAATATTCATTGATTTTTGCCATTGAAAAACATCATGTTATTCATATACCAGAAATGTTTGAAGCTACTGACTGAATGAAAGGAGCTGGCATCTCACTCTCTTTGAATCTTGTTTATCATGCTAAGAGGAACAGGAAAAAGCAAAAAATTTCAGAATTGCACCTTGCAATGCGGAGAAATTACTGTTTGTGCATTTACAATATTCAATGATTTTTGCCATTGAAAAACGTCCAGAAATGATTGAAGCTACTGACTGAATGAAAGGAGCTGGCATCTCACTCTCTTTGAATCTTCTTTATCATGCTAAGAGGAGCAGGAAAAAGCAAAAAATTTCAGAATTGCACCTTGCAATGCGGAGAAATTACTGTTTGTGCATTTACAATATTTATTGATTTTTGCCATTGAAAAACATCATGTTATTCATATACCAGAAATGTTTGAAGCTACTGACTGAATGAAAGGAGCTGGCATCTCACTCTCTTTGAATCTTCTTTATCATGCTAAGAGGAGCAGGAAAAAGCAAAAAATTTCAGAATTGCACCTTGCAATGCGGAGAAATTACTGTTTGTGCATTTACAATATTCAATGATTTTTGCCATTGAAAAACGTCCAGAAATGATTGAAGCTACTGACTGAATGAAAGGAGCTGGCATCTCACTCTCTTTGAATCTTCTTTATCATGCTAAGAGGAGCAGGAAAAAGCAAAAAATTTCAGAATTGCACCTTGCAATGCGGAGAAATTACTGTTTGTGCATTTACAATATTTATTGATTTTTGCCATTGAAAAACATCATGTTATTCATATACCAGAAATGTTTGAAGCTACTGACTGAATGAAAGGAGCTGGCATCTCACTCTCTTTGAATCTTCTTTATCATGCTAAGAGGAGCAGGAAAAAGCAAAAAATTTCAGAATTGCACCTTGCAATGCGGAGAAATTACTGTTTGTGCATTTACAATATTCATTGATTTTTGCCATTGAAAAACGTCCAGAAATGATTGAAGCTACTGACTGAATGAAAGGAGCTGGCATCTCACTCTCTTTGAATCTTGTTTATCATGCTAAGAGGAGCAGGAAAAAGCAAAAAATTTCAGAATTGCACCTTGCAATGCGGAGAAATTACTGTTTGTGCATTTACAATATTCAATGATTTTTGCCATTGAAAAACGTCCAGAAATGATTGAAGCTACTGACTGAATGAAAGGAGCTGGCATCTCACTCTCTTTGAATCTTCTTTATCATGCTAAGAGGAGCAGGAAAAAGCAAAAAATTTCAGAATTGCACCTTGCAATGCGGAGAAATTACTGTTTGTGCATTTACAATATTCATTGATTTTTGCCATTGAAAAACATCATGTTATTCATATACCAGAAATGTTTGAAGCTACTGACTGAATGAAAGGAGCTGGCATCTCACTCTCTTTGAATCTTCTTTATCATGCTAAGAGGAGCAGGAAAAAGCAAAAAATTTCAGAATTGCACCTTGCAATGCGGAGAAATTACTGTTTGTGCATTTACAATATTCATTGATTTTTGCCATTGAAAAACATCATGTTATTCATATACCAGAAATGTTTGAAGCTACTGACTGAATGAAAGGAGCTGGCATCTCACTCTCTTTGAATCTTGTTTATCATGCTAAGAGGAACAGGAAAAAGCGAAAAATTTCAGAATTGCACCTTGCAATGCGGAGAAATTACTGTTTGTGCATTTACAATATTCAATGATTTTTGCCATTGAAAAACGTCCAGAAATGATTGAAGCTACTGACTGAATGAAAGGAGCTGGCATCTCACTCTCTTTGAATCTTCTTTATCATGCTAAGAGGAGCAGGAAAAAGCAAAAAATTTCAGAATTGCACCTTGCAATGCGGAGAAATTACTGTTTGTGCATTTACAATATTTATTGATTTTTGCCATTGAAAAACATCATGTTATTCATATACCAGAAATGTTTGAAGCTACTGACTGAATGAAAGGAGCTGGCATCTCACTCTCTTTGAATCTTCTTTATCATGCTAAGAGGAGCAGGAAAAAGCAAAAAATTTCAGAATTGCACCTTGCAATGCGGAGAAATTACTGTTTGTGCATTTACAATATTCAATGATTTTTGCCATTGAAAAACGTCCAGAAATGATTGAAGCTACTGACTGAATGAAAGGAGCTGGCATCTCACTCTCTTTGAATCTTCTTTATCATGCTAAGAGGAGCAGGAAAAAGCAAAAAATTTCAGAATTGCACCTTGCAATGCGGAGAAATTACTGTTTGTGCATTTACAATATTTATTGATTTTTGCCATTGAAAAACATCATGTTATTCATATACCAGAAATGTTTGAAGCTACTGACTGAATGAAAGGAGCTGGCATCTCACTCTCTTTGAATCTTCTTTATCATGCTAAGAGGAGCAGGAAAAAGCAAAAAATTTCAGAATTGCACCTTGCAATGCGGAGAAATTACTGTTTGTGCATTTACAATATTCATTGATTTTTGCCATTGAAAAACGTCCAGAAATGATTGAAGCTACTGACTGAATGAAAGGAGCTGGCATCTCACTCTCTTTGAATCTTGTTTATCATGCTAAGAGGAGCAGGAAAAAGCAAAAAATTTCAGAATTGCACCTTGCAATGCGGAGAAATTACTGTTTGTGCATTTACAATATTCAATGATTTTTGCCATTGAAAAACGTCCAGAAATGATTGAAGCTACTGACTGAATGAAAGGAGCTGGCATCTCACTCTCTTTGAATCTTCTTTATCATGCTAAGAGGAGCAGGAAAAAGCAAAAAATTTCAGAATTGCACCTTGCAATGCGGAGAAATTACTGTTTGTGCATTTACAATATTCATTGATTTTTGCCATTGAAAAACATCATGTTATTCATATACCAGAAATGTTTGAAGCTACTGACTGAATGAAAGGAACTGGCATCTCACTCTCTTTGAATCTTCTTTATCATGCTAAGAGGAGCAGGAAAAAGCAAAAAATTTCAGAATTGCACCTTGCAATGCGGAGAAATTACTGTTTGTGCATTTACAATATTCATTGATTTTTGCCATTGAAAAACGTCCAGAAATGATTGAAGCTACTGACTGAATAAAAGGAGCTGGCATCTCACTCTCTTTGAATCTTCTTTATCATGCTAAGAGGAGCAGGAAAAAGCAAAAAATTTCAGAATTGCACCTTGCAATGCGGAGAAATTACTGTTTGTGCATTTACAATATTCATTGATTTTTGCCATTGAAAAATGTCCAGAAATGATTGAAGCTACTGACTGAATGAAAGGAGCTGGCATCTCACTCTCTTTGAATATTCTTTATCATGCTAAGAGGAGCAGGAAAAAGCAAAAAATTTCAGAATTGCACCTTGCAATGCGGAGAAATAACTGTTTGTGCATTTACAATATTCATTGATTTTTGCCATTGAAAAACGTCCAGAAATGATTGAAGCTACTGACTGAATAAAAGGAGCTGGCATCTCACTCTCTTTGAATCTTCTTTATCATGCTAAGAGGAGCAGGAAAAAGCAAAAAATTTCAGAATTGCACCTTGCAATGCGGAGAAATTACTGTTTGTGCATTTACAATATTCATTGATTTTTGCCATTGAAAAATGTCCAGAAATGATTGAAGCTACTGACTGAATGAAAGGAGCTGGCATCTCACTCTCTTTGAATCTTCTTTATCATGCTAAGAGGAGCAGGAAAAAGCAAAAAATTTCAGAATTGCACCTTGCAATGCAGAGAAATTACTGTTTGTGCATTTACAATATTCAATGATTTTTGCCATTGAAAAAAGTCCAGAAATGATTGAAGCTACTGACTGAATGAAAGGAGCTGGCATCTCACTCTCTTTGAATCTTCTTTATCATGCTAAGAGGAGCAGGAAAAAGCAAAAAATTTCAGAATTGCACCTTGCAATGCGGAGAAATTACTGTTTGTGCATTTACAATATTCATTGTGTTTTGCCATTGAAAAACATCATGTTATTCATATACCAGAAATGTTTGAAGCTACTGACTGAATGAAAGGAGCTGGCATCTCACTCTCTTTGAATCTTCTTTATCATGCTAAGAGGAGCAGGAAAAAGCAAAAAATTTCAGAATTGCACCTTGCAATGCGGAGAAATTACTGTTTGTGCATTTACAATATTCATTGATTTTTGCCATTGAAAAACGTCCAGAAATGATTGAAGCTACTGACTGAATGAAAGGAGCTGGCATCTCACTCTCTTTGAATCTTCTTTATCATGCTAAGAGGAGCAGGAAAAAGCAAAAAATTTCAGAATTGCACCTTGCAATGTGGAGAAATTACTGTTTGTGCATTTACAATATTCATTGATTTTTGCCATTGAAAAACGTCCAGAAATGATTGAAGCTACTGACTGAATGAAAGGAGCTGGCATCTCACTCTCTTTGAATCTTGTTTATCATGCTAAGAGGAGCAGGAAAAAGCAAAAAATTTCAGAATTGCACCTTGCAATGCGGAGAAATTACTGTTTGTGCATTTACAATATTCATTGATTTTTGCCATTGAAAAACGTCCAGAAATGATTGAAGCTACTGACTGAATGAAAGGAGCTGGCATCTCACTCTCCTTGAATCTTCTTTATCATGCTAAGAGGAGCAGGAAAAAGCAAAAAATTTCAGAATTGCACCTTGCAATGCGGAGAAATTACTGTTTGTGCATTTACAATATTCATTGATTTTTGCCATTGAAAAACATCGTTATTCATATACCAGAAATGTTTGAAGCTACTGACTGAATGAAAGGAGCTGGCATCTCACTCTCTTTGAATCTTCTTTATCATGCTAAGAGGAGCAGGAAAAAGCAAAAAATTTCAGAATTGCACCTTGCAATGCGGAGAAATTACTGTTTGTGCATTTACAATATTCATTGATTTTTGCCATTGAAAAACGTCCAGAAATGATTGAAGCTACTGACTGAATGAAAGGAGCTGTCATCTCACTCTCTTTGAATCTTGTTTATCATGCTAAGAGGAGCAGGAAAAAGCAAAAAACTTCAGAATTGCACCTTGAAATGTGGAGAAATTACTGTTTGTGCATTTACAATATTCATTGATTTTTGCCATTGAAAAACGTCCAGAAATGATTGAAGCTACTGACTGAATGAAAGGAGCTGGCATCTCACTCTCTTTGAATCTTCTTTATCATGCTAAGAGGAGCAGGAAAAAGCAAAAAATTTCAGAATTGCACCTTGCAATGCGGAGAAATTATTGTTTGTGCATTTACAATATTCATTGATTTTTGCCATTGAAAAACATCATGTTATTCATATACCAGAAATGTTTGAAGCTACTGACTGAATGAAAGGAGCTGGCATCTCACTCTCTTTGAATCTTCTTTATCATGCTAAGAGGAGCAGGAAAAAGCAAAAAATTTCAGAATTGCACCTTGCAATGCGGAGAAATTACTGTTTGTGCATTTGCAATATTCATTGATTTTTACCATTGAAAAACATCATGTTATTCATATACCAGAAATGTTTGAAGCTACTGACTGAATGAAAGGAGCTGGCATCTCACTCTCTTTGAATCTTCTTTATCATGCTAAGAGGAGCAGGAAAAAGCAAAAAATTTCAGAATTGCACCTTGCAATGCGGAGAAATTACTGTTTGTGCATTTACAATATTCATTGATTTTTGCCATTGAAAAACGTCCAGAAATGATTGAAGCTACTGACTGAATGAAAGGAGCTGGCATCTCACTCTCTTTGAATCTTCTTTATCATGCTAAGAGGAGCAGGAAAAAGCAAAAAATTTCAGAATTGCACCTTGCAATGCGGAGAAATTACTGTTTGTGCATTTACAATATTCATTGATTTTTGCCATTGAAAAACGTCCAGAAATGATTGAAGCTACTGACTGAATGAAAGGAGCTGGCATCTCACTCTCTTTGAATCTTCTTTATCATGCTAAGAGGAGCAGGAAAAAGCAAAAAATTTCAGAATTGCACCTTGCAGTGCGGAGAAATTACTGTTTGTGCATTTACAATATTCATTGATTTTTGCCATTGAAAAACGTCCAGAAATGATTGAAGCTACTGACTGAATGAAAGGAGCAGGCATCTCACTCTCTTTGAATCTTCTTTATCATGCTAAGAGGAGCAGGAAAAAGCAAAAAATTTCAGAATTGCACCTTGCAATGCGGAGAAATTACTGTTTGTGCATTTACAATATTCATTGATTTTTGCCATTGAAAAACATCATGTTATTCATATACCAGAAATGTTTGAAGCTACTGACTGAATGAAAGGAGCTGGCATCTCACTCTCTTTGAATCTTCTTTATCATGCTAAGAGGAGCAGGAAAAAGCAAAAAATTTCAGAATTGCACCTTGCAATGCGGAGAAATTACTGTTTGTGCATTTACAATATTCATTGATTTTTGCCATTGAAAAACGTCCAGAAATGATTGAAGCTACTGACTGAATGAAAGGAGCTGGCATCTCACTCTCTTTGAATCTTCTTTATCTTGCTAAGAGGAGCAGGAAAAAGCAAAAAATTTCAGAATTGCACCTTGCAATGCGGAGAAATTACTGTTTGTGCATTTACAATATTCATTGATTTTTGCCATTGAAAAACATCATGTTATTCATATACCAGAAATGTTTGAAGCTACTGACTGAATGAAAGGAGCTGGCATCTCACTCTCTTTGAATCTTCTTTATCATGCTAAGAGGAGCAGGAAAAAGCAAAAAATTTCAGAATTGCACCTTGCAATGCGGAGAAATTACTGTTTGTGCATTTACAATATTCATTGATTTTTGCCATTGAAAAACGTCCAGAAATGATTGAAGCTACTGACTGAATGAAAGGAGCTGGCATCTCACTCTCTTTGAATCTTCTTTAACATGCTAAGAGGAGCAGGAAAAAGCAAAAAATTTCAGAATTGCACCTTGCAATGCGGAGAAATTACTCTTTGTGCATTTACAATATTCATTGATTTTTGCCATTGAAAAACGTCCAGAAATGATTGAAGCTACTGACTGAATGAAAGGAGCTGGCATCTCACTCTCTTTGAATCTTGTTTATCATGCTAAGAGGAGCAGGAAAAAGCAAAAAATTTCAGAATTGCACCTTGCAATGCGGAGAAATTACTGTTTGTGCATTTACAATATTCATTGATTTTTGCCATTGAAAAACGTCCAGAAATGATTGAAGCTACTGACTGAATGAAAGGAGCTGGCATCTCACTCTCCTTGAATCTTCTTTATCATGCTAAGAGGAGCAGGAAAAAGCAAAAAATTTCAGAATTGCACCTTGCAATGCGGAGAAATTACTGTTTGTGCATTTACAATATTCATTGATTTTTGCCATTGAAAAACATCATGTTATTCATATACCAGAAATGTTTGAAGCTACTGACTGAATGAAAGGAGCTGGCATCTCACTCTCTTTGAATCTTCTTTATCATGCTAAGAGGAGCAGGAAAAAGCAAAAAATTTCAGAATTGCACCTTGCAATGCGGAGAAATTACTGTTTGTGCATTTACAATATTCATTGATTTTTGCCATTGAAAAACGTCCAGAAATGATTGAAGCTACTGACTGAATGAAAGGAGCTGGCATCTCACTCTCTTTGAATCTTGTTTATCATGCTAAGAGGAGCAGGAAAAAGCAAAAAATTTCAGAATTGCACCTTGAAATGCGGAGAAATTACTGTTTGTGCATTTACAATATTCATTGATTTTTGCCATTGAAAAACGTCCAGAAATGATTGAAGCTACTGACTGAATGAAAGGAGCTGGCATCTCACTCTCTTTGAATCTTCTTTATCATGCTAAGAGGAGCAGGAAAAAGCAAAAAATTTCAGAATTGCACCTTGCAATGCGGAGAAATTACTGTTTGTGCATTTACAATATTCATTGATTTTTACCATTGAAAAACATCATGTTATTCATATACCAGAAATGTTTGAAGCTACTGACTGAATGAAAGGAGCTGGCATCTCACTCTCTTTGAATCTTCTTTATCATGCTAAGAGGAGCAGGAAAACGCAAAAAATTTCAGAATTGCACCTTGCAATGCGGAGAAATTACTGTTTGTGCATTTACAATATTCATTGATTTTTGCCATTGAAAAACATCATGTTATTCATATACCAGAAATGTTTGAAGCTACTGACTGAATGAAAGGAGCTGGCATCTCACTCTCTTTGAATCTTCTTTATCATGCTAAGAGGAGCAGGAAAAAGCAAAAAATTTCAGAATTGCACCTTGCAATGCGGAGAAATTACTGTTTGTGCATTTACAATATTCAATGATTTTTGCCATTGAAAAACGTCCAGAAATGATTGAAGCTACTGACTGAATGAAAGGAGCTGGCATCTCACTCTCTTTGAATCTTCTTTATCATGCTAAGAGGAGCAGGAAAAAGCAAAAAATTTCAGAATTGCACCTTGCAATGCGGAGAAATTACTGTTTGTGCATTTACAATATTCATTGATTTTTGCCATTGAAAAACATCATGTTATTCATATACCAGAAATGTTTGAAGCTACTGACTGAATGAAAGGAGCTGGCATCTCACTCTCTTTGAATCTTCTTTATCATGCTAAGAGGAGCAGGAAAAAGCAAAAAATTTCAGAATTGCACCTTGCAATGTGGAGAAATTACTGTTTGTGCATTTACAATATTCATTGATTTTTGCCATTGAAAAACGTCCAGAAATGATTGAAGCTACTGACTGAATGAAAGGAGCTGGCATCTCACTCTCTTTGAATCTTCTTTATCATGCTAAGAGGAGCAGGAAAAAGCAAAAAATTTCAGAATTGCACCTTGCAATGTGGAGAAATTACTGTTTGTGCATTTACAATATTCATTGATTTTTGCCATTGAAAAACGTCCAGAAATGATTGAAGCTACTGACTGAATGAAAGGAGCTGGCATCTCACTCTCTTTGAATCTTGTTTATCATGCTAAGAGGAGCAGGAAAAAGCAAAAAATTTCAGAATTGCACCTTGCAATGCGGAGAAATTACTGTTTGTGCATTTACAATATTCATTGATTTTTGCCATTGAAAAACGTCCAGAAATGATTGAAGCTACTGACTGAATGAAAGGAGCTGGCATCTCACTCTCCTTGAATCTTTTTTATCATGCTAAGAGGAGCAGGAAAAAGCAAAAAATTTCAGAATTGCACCTTGCAATGCGGAGAAATTACTGTTTGTGCATTTACAATATTCATTGATTTTTGCCATTGAAAAACATCGTTATTCATATACCAGAAATGTTTGAAGCTACTGACTGAATGAAAGGAGCTGGCATCTCACTCTCTTTGAATCTTCTTTATCATGCTAAGAGGAGCAGGAAAAAGCAAAAAATTTCAGAATTGCACCTTGCAATGCGGAGAAATTACTGTTTGTGCATTTACAATATTCATTGATTTTTGCCATTGAAAAACGTCCAGAAATGATTGAAGCTACTGACTGAATGAAAGGAGCTGGCATCTCACTCTCTTTGAATCTTCTTTATCATGCTAAGAGGAGCAGGAAAAAGCAAAAAATTTCAGAATTGCACCTTGAAATGTGGAGAAATTACTGTTTGTGCATTTACAATATTCATTGATTTTTGCCATTGAAAAACGTCCAGAAATGATTGAAGCTACTGACTGAATGAAAGGAGCTGGCATCTCACTGTCTTTGAATCTTCTTTATCATGCTAAGAGGAGCAGGAAAAAGCAAAAAATTTCAGAATTGCACATTGCAATGCGGAGAAATTATTGTTTGTGCATTTACAATATTCATTGATTTTTGCCATTGAAAAACATCATGTTATTCATATACCAGAAATGTTTGAAGCTACTGACTGAATGAAAGGAGCTGGCATCTCACTCTCTTTGAATCTTCTTTATCATGCTAAGAGGAGCAGGAAAAAGCAAAAAATTTCAGAATTGCACCTTGCAATGCGGAGAAATTACTGTTTGTGCATTTGCAATATTCATTGATTTTTACCATTGAAAAACATCATGTTATTCATATACCAGAAATGTTTGAAGCTACTGACTGAATGAAAGGAGCTGGCATCTCACTCTCTTTGAATCTTCTTTATCATGCTAAGAGGAGCAGGAAAAAGCAAAAAATTTCAGAATTGCACCTTGCAATGCGGAGAAATTACTGTTTGTGCATTTACAATATTCATTGATTTTTGCCATTGAAAAACGTCCAGAAATGATTGAAGCTACTGACTGAATGAAAGGAGCTGGCATCTCACTCTCTTTGAATCTTCTTTATCATGCTAAGAGGAGCAGGAAAAAGCAAAAAATTTCAGAATTGCACCTTGCAATGCGGAGAAATTACTGTTTGTGCATTTACAATATTCATTGATTTTTGCCATTGAAAAACGTCCAGAAATGATTGAAGCTACTGACTGAATGAAAGGAGCTGGCATCTCACTCTCTTTGAATCTTCTTTATCATGCTAAGAGGAGCAGGAAAAAGCAAAAAATTTCAGAATTGAACCTTGCAGTGCGGAGAAATTACTGTTTGTGCATTTACAATATTCATTGATTTTTGCCATTGAAAAACGTCCAGAAATGATTGAAGCTACTGACTGAATGAAAGGAGCTGGCATCTCACTCTCTTTGAATCTTCTTTATCATGCTAAGAGGATCAGGAAAAAGCAAAAAATTTCAGAATTGCACCTTGCAATGCGGAGAAATAACTGTTTGTGCATTTACAATATTCATTGATTTTTGCCATTGAAAAACATCATGTTATTCATATACTAGAAATGTTTGAAGCTACTGACTGAATGAAAGGAGCTGGCATCTCACTCTCTTTGAATCTTCTTTATCATGCTAAGAGGAGCAGGAAAAAGCAAAAAATTTCAGAATTGCACCTTGCAATGCGGAGAAATTACTGTTTGTGCATTTACAATATTCATTGATTTTTGCCATTGAAAAACGTCCAGAAATGATTGAAGCTACTGACTGAATGAAAGGAGCTGGCATCTCACTCTCTTTGAATCTTCTTTATCATGCTAAGAGGAGCAGGAAAAAGCAAAAAATTTCAGAATTGCACCTTGCAATGCGGAGAAATTACTGTTTGTGCATTTACAATATTCATTGATTTTTGCCATTGAAAAACATCATGTTATTCATATACCAGAAATGTTTGAAGCTACTGACTGAATGAAAGGAGCTGGCATCTCACTCTCTTTGAATCTTCTTTATCATGCTAAGAGGAGCAGGAAAAAGCAAAAAATTTCAGAATTGCACCTTGCAATGCGGAGAAATTACTGTTTGTGCATTTACAATATTCATTGATTTTTGCCATTGAAAAACGTCCAGAAATGATTGAAGCTACTGACTGAATGAAAGGAGCTGGCATCTCACTCTCTTTGAATCTTCTTTATCATGCTAAGAGGAGCAGGAAAAAGCAAAAAATTTCAGAATTGCACCTTGCAATGCGGAGAAATTACTCTTTGTGCATTTACAATATTCATTGATTTTTGCCATTGAAAAACGTCCAGAAATGATTGAAGCTACTGACTGAATGAAAGGAGCTGGCATCTCACTCTCTTTGAATCTTGTTTATCATGCTAAGAGGAGCAGGAAAAAGCAAAAAATTTCAGAATTGCACCTTGCAATGCGGAGAAATTACTGTTTGTGCATTTACAATATTCATTGATTTTTGCCATTGAAAAACGTCCAGAAATGATTGAAGCTACTGACTGAATGAAAGGAGCTGGCATCTCACTCTCCTTGAATCTTCTTTATCATGCTAAGAGGAGCAGGAAAAAGCAAAAAATTTCAGAATTGCACCTTGCAATGCGGAGAAATTACTGTTTGTGCATTTACAATATTCATTGATTTTTGCCATTGAAAAACATCATGTTATTCATATACCAGAAATGTTTGAAGCTACTGACTGAATGAAAGGAGCTGGCATCTCACTCTCTTTGAATCTTCTTTATCATGCTAAGAGGAGCAGGAAAAAGCAAAAAATTTCAGAATTGCACCTTGCAATGCGGAGAAATTACTGTTTGTGCATTTACAATATTCATTGATTTTTGCCATTGAAAAACGTCCAGAAATGATTGAAGCTACTGACTGAATGAAAGGAGCTGGCATCTCACTCTCTTTGAATCTTGTTTATCATGCTAAGAGGAGCAGGAAAAAGCAAAAAATTTCAGAATTGCACCTTGAAATGCGGAGAAATTACTGTTTGTGCATTTACAATATTCATTGATTTTTGCCATTGAAAAACGTCCAGAAATGATTGAAGCTACTGACTGAATGAAAGGAGCTGGCATCTCACTCTCTTTGAATCTTCTTTATCATGCTAAGAGGAGCAGGAAAAAGCAAAAAATTTCAGAATTGCACATTGCAATGCGGAGAAATTATTGTTTGTGCATTTACAATATTCATTGATTTTTGCCATTGAAAAACATCATGTTATTCATATACCAGAAATGTTTGAAGCTACTGACTGAATGAAAGGAGCTGGCATCTCACTCTCTTTGAATCTTCTTTATCATGCTAAGAGGAGCAGGAAAAAGCAAAAAATTTCAGAATTGCACCTTGCAATGCGGAGAAATTACTGTTTGTGCATTTGCAATATTCATTGATTTTTACCATTGAAAAACATCATGTTATTCATATACCAGAAATGTTTGAAGCTACTGACTGAATGAAAGGAGCTGGCATCTCACTCTCTTTGAATCTTCTTTATCATGCTAAGAGGAGCAGGAAAAAGCAAAAAATTTCAGAATTGCACCTTGCAATGCGGAGAAATTACTGTTTGTGCATTTACAATATTCATTGATTTTTGCCATTGAAAAACGTCCAGAAATGATTGAAGCTACTGACTGAATGAAAGGAGCTGGCATCTCACTCTCTTTGAATCTTCTTTATCATGCTAAGAGGAGCAGGAAAAAGCAAAAAATTTCAGAATTGCACCTTGCAATGCGGAGAAATTACTGTTTGTGCATTTACAATATTCATTGATTTTTGCCATTGAAAAACGTCCAGAAATGATTGAAGCTACTGACTGAATGAAAGGAGCTGGCATCTCACTCTCTTTGAATCTTCTTTATCATGCTAAGAGGAGCAGGAAAAAGCAAAAAATTTCAGAATTGCACCTTGCAATGCGGAGAAATTACTGTTTGTGCATTTACAATATTCATTGATTTTTGCCATTGAAAAACATCATGTTATTCATATACCAGAAATGTTTGAAGCTACTGACTGAATGAAAGGAGCTGGCATCTCACTCTCTTTGAATCTTCTTTATCATGCTAAGAGGAGCAGGAAAAAGCAAAAAATTTCAGAATTGCACCTTGCAATGCGGAGAAATTACTGTTTGTGCATTTACAATATTCATTGATTTTTGCCATTGAAAAACGTCCAGAAATGATTGAAGCTACTGACTGAATGAAAGGAGCTGGCATCTCACTCTCTTTGAATCTTCTTTATCATGCTAAGAGGAGCAGGAAAAAGCAAAAAATTTCAGAATTGCACCTTGCAATGCGGAGAAATTACTCTTTGTGCATTTACAATATTCATTGATTTTTGCCATTGAAAAACGTCCAGAAATGATTGAAGCTACTGACTGAATGAAAGGAGCTGGCATCTCACTCTCTTTGAATCTTGTTTATCATGCTAAGAGGAGCAGGAAAAAGCAAAAAATTTCAGAATTGCACCTTGCAATGCGGAGAAATTACTGTTTGTGCATTTACAATATTCATTGATTTTTGCCATTGAAAAACGTCCAGAAATGATTGAAGCTACTGACTGAATGAAAGGAGCTGGCATCTCACTCTCCTTGAATCTTCTTTATCATGCTAAGAGGAGCAGGAAAAAGCAAAAAATTTCAGAATTGCACCTTGCAATGCGGAGAAATTACTGTTTGTGCATTTACAATATTCATTGATTTTTGCCATTGAAAAACATCATGTTATTCATATACCAGAAATGTTTGAAGCTACTGACTGAATGAAAGGAGCTGGCATCTCACTCTCTTTGAATCTTCTTTATCATGCTAAGAGGAGCAGGAAAAAGCAAAAAATTTCAGAATTGCACCTTGCAATGCGGAGAAATTACTGTTTGTGCATTTACAATATTCATTGATTTTTGCCATTGAAAAACGTCCAGAAATGATTGAAGCTACTGACTGAATGAAAGGAGCTGGCATCTCACTCTCTTTGAATCTTGTTTATCATGCTAAGAGGAGCAGGAAAAAGCAAAAAATTTCAGAATTGCACCTTGAAATGCGGAGAAATTACTGTTTGTGCATTTACAATATTCATTGATTTTTGCCATTGAAAAACGTCCAGAAATGATTGAAGCTACTGACTGAATGAAAGGAGCTGGCATCTCACTCTCTTTGAATCTTCTTTATCATGCTAAGAGGAGCAGGAAAAAGCAAAAAATTTCAGAATTGCACCTTGCAATGCGGAGAAATTACTGTTTGTGCATTTACAATATTCATTGATTTTTACCATTGAAAAACATCATGTTATTCATATACCAGAAATGTTTGAAGCTACTGACTGAATGAAAGGAGCTGGCATCTCACTCTCTTTGAATCTTCTTTATCATGCTAAGAGGAGCAGGAAAACGCAAAAAATTTCAGAATTGCACCTTGCAATGCGGAGAAATTACTGTTTGTGCATTTACAATATTCATTGATTTTTGCCATTGAAAAACATCAT
This sequence comes from Phyllobates terribilis, assembly GCF_046119375.1. Classification (NCBI taxonomy): domain Eukaryota; kingdom Metazoa; phylum Chordata; class Amphibia; order Anura; family Dendrobatidae; genus Phyllobates; species Phyllobates terribilis. The sequence goes on from NW_027362893.1 coordinate 1,840,985, forward strand.
GTTATTCATATACCAGAAATGTTTGAAGCTACTGACTGAATGAAAGGAGCTGGCATCTCACTCTCTTTGAATCTTCTTTATCATGCTAAGAGGAGCAGGAAAAAGCAAAAAATTTCAGAATTGCACCTTGCAATGCGGAGAAATTACTGTTTGTGCATTTACAATATTCAATGATTTTTGCCATTGAAAAACATCCAGAAATGATTGAAGCTACTGACTGAATGAAAGGAGCTGGCATCTCACTCTCTTTGAATCTTCTTTATCATGCTAAGAGGAGCAGGAAAAAGCAAAAAATTTCAGAATTGCACCTTGCAATGCGGAGAAATTACTGTTTGTGCATTTACAATATTCATTGATTTTTGCCATTGAAAAACATCATGTTATTCATATACCAGAAATGTTTGAAGCTACTGACTGAATGAAAGGAGCTGGCATCTCACTCTCTTTGAATCTTCTTTATCATGCTAAGAGGAGCAGGAAAAAGCAAAAAATTTCAGAATTGCACCTTGCAATGCGGAGAAATTACTGTTTGTGCATTTACAATATTCATTGATTTTTGCCATTGAAAAACGTCCAGAAATGATTGAAGCTACTGACTGAATGAAAGGAGCTGGCATCTCACTCTCTTTGAATCTTCTTTATCATGCTAAGAGGAGCAGGAAAAAGCAAAAAATTTCAGAATTGCACCTTGAAATGCGGAGAAATTACTGTTTGTGCATTTACAATATTCATTGATTTTTGCCATTGAAAAACATCCAGAAATGAATGAAGCTACTGACTGAATGAAAGGAGCTGGCATCTCACTCTCTTTGAGTCGTCTTTATCATGCTAAGAGGAGCAGGAAAAAGCAAAAAATTTCACAATTGCACCTTGCAATGCGGAGAAATTACTGTTTGTGCATTTACAATATTCATTGATTTTTGCCATTGAAAAACATCATGTTATTCATATACCAGAAATGTTTGAAGCTACTGACTGAATGAAAGGAGCTGGAATCTCACTCTCTTTGAATCTTCTTTATCATGCTAAGAGGAGCAGGAAAAAGCAAAAAATTTCAGAATTGCACCTTGCAATGCGGAGAAATTACTGTTTGTGCATTTACAATATTCATTGATTTTTGCCATTGAAAAACGTCCAGAAATGATTGAAGCTACTGACTGAATGAAAGGAGCTGGCATCTCACTCTCTTTGAATCTTGTTTATCATGCTAAGAGGAGCAGGAAAAAGCAAAAAATTTCAGAATTGCACCTTGCAATGCGGAGAAATTACTGTTTGTGCATTTACAATATTCATTGATTTTTGCCATTGAAAAACGTCCAGAAATGATTGAAGCTACTGACTGAATGAAAGGAGCTGGCATCTCACTCTCCTTGAATCTTCTTTATCATGCTAAGAGGAGCAGGAAAAAGCAAAAAATTTCAGAATTGCACCTTGCAATGCGGAGAAATTACTGTTTGTGCATTTACAATATTCATTGATTTTTGCCATTGAAAAACATCGTTATTCATATACCAGAAATGTTTGAAGCTACTGACTGAATGAAAGGAGCTGGCATCTCACTCTCTTTGAATCTTCTTTATCATGCTAAGAGGAGCAGGAAAAAGCAAAAAATTTCAGAATTGCACCTTGCAATGCGGAGAAATTACTGTTTGTGCATTTACAATATTCATTGATTTTTGCCATTGAAAAACGTCCAGAAATGATTGAAGCTACTGGCTGAATGAAAGGAGCTGTCATCTCACTCTCTTTGAATCTTGTTTATCATGCTAAGAGGAGCAGGAAAAAGCAAAAAATTTCAGAATTGCACCTTGAAATGTGGAGAAATTACTGTTTGTGCATTTACAATATTCATTGATTTTTGCCATTGAAAAACGTCCAGAAATGATTCAAGCTACTGACTGAATGAAAGGAGCTGGCATCTCACTCTCTTTGAATCTTCTTTATCATGCTAAGAGGAGCAGGAAAAAGCAAAAAATTTCAGAATTGCACCTTGCAATGCGGAGAAATTACTGTTTGTGCATTTACAATATTCATTGATTTTTGCCATTGAAAAACATCATGTTATTCATATACCAGAAATGTTTGAAGCTACTGACTGAATGAAAGGAGCTGGCATCTCACTCTCTTTGAATCTTCTTTATCATGCTAAGAGGAGCAGGAAAAAGCAAAAAATTTCAGAATTGCACCTTGCAATGCGGAGAAATTACTGTTTGTGCATTTACAATATTCATTGATTTTTGCCATTGAAAAACGTCCAGAAATGATTGAAGCTACTGACTGAATGAAAGGAGCTGGCATCTCACTCTCTTTGAGTCTTCTTTATCATGCTAAGAGGAGCAGGAAAAAGCAAAAAATTTCAGAATTGCACCTTGCAATGCGGAGAAATTACTGTTTGTGCATTTGCAATATTCATTGATTTTTACCATTGAAAAACATCATGTTATTCATATACCAGAAATGTTTGAAGCTACTGACTGAATGAAAGGAGCTGGCATCTCACTCTCTTTGAATCTTCTTTATCATGCTAAGAGGAGCAGGAAAAAGCAAAAAATTTCAGAATTGCACCTTGCAATGCGGAGAAATTACTGTTTGTGCATTTACAATATTCATTGATTTTTGCCATTGAAAAATATCATGTTATTCATATACCAGAAATGTTTGAAGCTACTGACTGAATGAAAGGAGCTGGCATCTCACTCTCTTTGAATCTTCTTTATCATGCTAAGAGGAGCAGGAAAAAGCAAAAAATTTCAGAATTGCACCTTGCAATGCGGAGAAATTACTGTTTGTGCATTTACAATATTCATTGATTTTTGCCATTGAAAAACGTCCAGAAATGATTGAAGCTACTGACTGAATGAAAGGAGCTGGCATCTCACTCTCTTTGAGTCTTCTTTATCATGCTAAGAGGAGCAGGAAAAAGCAAAAAATTTCAGAATTGCACCTTGCAATGCGGAGAAATTACTGTTTGTGCATTTGCAATATTCATTGATTTTTACCATTGAAAAACATCATGTTATTCATATACCAGAAATGTTTGAAGCTACTGACTGAATGAAAGGAGCTGGCATCTCACTCTCTTTGAATCTTCTTTATCATGCTAAGAGGAGCAGGAAAAAGCAAAAAATTTCAGAATTGCACCTTGCAATGCGGAGAAATTACTGTTTGTGCATTTACAATATTCATTGATTTTTGCCATTGAAAAACGACCAGAAATGTTTGAAGCTACTGACTGAATGAAAGGAGCTGGCATCTCACTCTCTTTGAATCTTCTTTATCATGCTAAGAGGAGCAGGAAAAAGCAAAAAATTTCAGAATTGCACCTTGCAATGCGGAGAAATTACTGTTTGTGCATTTACAATATTCAATGATTTTTGCCATTGAAAAACGTCCAGAAATCATTGAAGCTACTAACTGAATGAAAGGAGCTGGCATCTCACTCTCTTTGAATCTTCTTTATCATGCTAAGAGGAGCAGGAAAAAGCAAAAAATTTCAGAATTGCACCTTGCAATGCGGAGAAATTACTGTTTGTGCATTTACAATATTCATTGATTTTTGCCATTGAAAAACATCATGTTATTCATATACCAGAAATGTTTGAAGCTACTGACTGAATGAAAGGAGCTGGCATCTCACTCTCTTTTAATCTTCTTTATCATGCTAAGAGGAGCAGGAAAAAGCAAAAAATTTCAGAATTGCACCTTGCAATGCGGAGAAATTACTGTTTGTGCATTTACAATATTCATTGATTTTTGCCATTGAAAAACGTCCAGAAATGATTGAAGCTACTGACTGAATGAAAGGAGCTGGCATCTCACTCTCTTTGAATCTTCTTTATCATGCTAAGAGAAGCAGGAAAAAGCAAAAAATTTCAGAATTGCACCTTGCAATGCGGAGAAATTACTCTTTGTGCATTTACAATATTCATTGATTTTTGCCATTGAAAAACATCATGTTATTCATATACCAGAAATGTTTGAAGCTACTGACTGAATGAAAGGAGCTGGCATCTCACTCTCTTTGAATCTTCTTTATCATGCTAAGAGGAGCAGGAAAAAAGCAAAAAATTTCAGAATTGCACCTTGCAATGCAGAGAAATTACTGTTTGTGCATTTACAATATTCATTGATTTTTGCCATTGAAAAACGTCCAGAAATGATTCAAGCTACTGACTGAATGAAAGGAGCTGGCATCTCACTCTCTTTGAATCTTCTTTATCATGCTAAGAGGAGCAGGAAAAAGCAAAAAATTTCAGAATTGCACCTTGCAATGCGGAGAAATTACTGTTTGTGCATTTACAATATTCATTGATTTTTGCCATTGAAAAACGTCCAGAAATGATTGAAGCTACTGACTGAATGAAAGGAGCTGGCATCTCACTCTCTTTGAATCTTGTTTATCATGCTAAGAGGAGCAGGAAAAAGCAAAAAATTTCAGAATTGCACCTTGCAATGCGGAGAAATTACTGTTTGTGCATTTACAATATTCATTGATTTTTGCCATTGAAAAACGTCCAGAAATGATTGAAGCTACTGACTGAATGAAAGGAGCTGGCATCTCACTCTCTTTGAATCTTCTTTATCATGCTAAGAGGAGCAGGAAAAAGCAAAAAATTTCAGAATTGCACCTTGCAATGCGGAGAAATTACTGTTTGTGCATTTACAATATTCATTGATTTTTGCCATTGAAAAACATCATGTTATTCATATACCAGAAATGTTTGAAGCTACTGACTGAATGAAAGGAGCTGGCATCTCACTCTCTTTGAATCTTCTTTATCATGCTAAGAGGAGCAGGAAAAAGCAAAAAATTTCAGAATTGCACCTTGCAATGCGGAGAAATTACTGTTTGTGCATTTACAATATTCATTGATTTTTGCCATTGAAAAACGTCCAGAAATGATTGAAGCTACTGACTGAATGAAAGGAGCTGGCATCTCACTCTCTTTGAATCTTGTTTATCATGCTAAGAGGAGCAGGAAAAAGCAAAAAATTTCAGAATTGCACCTTGAAATGCGGAGAAATTACTGTTTGTGCATTTACAATATTCATTGATTTTTGCCATTGAAAAACGTCCAGAAATGATTGAAGCTACTGACTGAATGAAAGGAGCTGGCATCTCACTCTCTTTGAATCTTCTTTATCATGCTAAGAGGAGCAGGAAAAAGCAAAAAATTTCAGAATTGCACCTTGCAATGCGGAGAAATTACTGTTTGTGCATTTACAATATTCATTGATTTTTACCATTGAAAAACATCATGTTATTCATATACCAGAAATGTTTGAAGCTACTGACTGAATGAAAGGAGCTGGCATCTCACTCTCTTTGAATCTTCTTTATCATGCTAAGAGGAGCAGGAAAAAGCAAAAAATTTCAGAATTGCACCTTGCAATGCGGAGAAATTACTGTTTGTGCATTTACAATATTCATTGATTTTTGCCATTGAAAAACATCATGTTATTCATATACCAGAAATGTTTGAAGCTACTGACTGAATGAAAGGAGCTGGCATCTCACTCTCTTTGAATCTTCTTTATCATGCTAAGAGGAGCAGGAAAAAGCAAAAAATTTCAGAATTGCACCTTGCAATGCGGAGAAATTACTGTTTGTGCATTTACAATATTCATTGATTTTTGCCATTGAAAAACGACCAGAAATGTTTGAAGCTACTGACTGAATGAAAGGAGCTGGCATCTCACTCTCTTTGAATCTTCTTTATCATGCTAAGAGGAGCAGGAAAAAGCAAAAAATTTCAGAATTGCACCTTGCAATGCGGAGAAATTACTGTTTGTGCATTTACAATATTCAATGATTTTTGCCATTGAAAAACGTCCAGAAATCATTGAAGCTACTGACTGAATGAAAGGAGCTGGCATCTCACTCTCTTTGAATCTTCTTTATCATGCTAAGAGGAGCAGGAAAAAGCAAAAAATTTCAGAATTGCACCTTGCAATGCGGAGAAATTACTGTTTGTGCATTTACAATATTCATTGATTTTTGCCATTGAAAAACATCATGTTATTCATATACCAGAAATGTTTGAAGCTACTGACTGAATGAAAGGAGCTGGCATCTCACTCTCTTTTAATCTTCTTTATCATGCTAAGAGGAGCAGGAAAAAGCAAAAAATTTCAGAATTGCACCTTGCAATGCGGAGAAATTACTGTTTGTGCATTTACAATATTCATTGATTTTTGCCATTGAAAAACGTCCAGAAATGATTGAAGCTACTGACTGAATGAAAGGAGCTGGCATCTCACTCTCTTTGAATCTTCTTTATCATGCTAAGAGAAGCAGGAAAAAGCAAAAAATTTCAGAATTGCACCTTGCAATGCGGAGAAATTACTCTTTGTGCATTTACAATATTCATTGATTTTTGCCATTGAAAAACATCATGTTATTCATATACCAGAAATGTTTGAAGCTACTGACTGAATGAAAGGAGCTGGCATCTCACTCTCTTTGAATCTTCTTTATCATGCTAAGAGGAGCAGGAAAAAAGCAAAAAATTTCAGAATTGCACCTTGCAATGCAGAGAAATTACTGTTTGTGCATTTACAATATTCATTGATTTTTGCCATTGAAAAACGTCCAGAAATGATTGAAGCTACTGACTGAATGAAAGGAGCTGGCATCTCACTCTCTTTGAATCTTCTTTATCATGCTAAGAGGAGCAGGAAAAAGCAAAAAATTTCAGAATTGCACCTTGCAATGCGGAGAAATTACTGTTTGTGCATTTACAATATTCATTGATTTTTGCCATTGAAAAACGTCCAGAAATGATTGAAGCTACTGACTGAATGAAAGGAGCTGGCATCTCACTCTCTTTGAATCTTGTTTATCATGCTAAGAGGAGCAGGAAAAAGCAAAAAATTTCAGAATTGCACCTTGCAATGCGGAGAAATTACTGTTTGTGCATTTACAATATTCATTGATTTTTGCCATTGAAAAACGTCCAGAAATGATTGAAGCTACTGACTGAATGAAAGGAGCTGGCATCTCACTCTCTTTGAATCTTCTTTATCATGCTAAGAGGAGCAGGAAAAAGCAAAAAATTTCAGAATTGCACCTTGCAATGCGGAGAAATTACTGTTTGTGCATTTACAATATTCATTGATTTTTGCCATTGAAAAACATCATGTTATTCATATACCAGAAATGTTTGAAGCTACTGACTGAATGAAAGGAGCTGGCATCTCACTCTCTTTGAATCTTCTTTATCATGCTAAGAGGAGCAGGAAAAAGCAAAAAATTTCAGAATTGCACCTTGCAATGCGGAGAAATTACTGTTTGTGCATTTACAATATTCATTGATTTTTGCCATTGAAAAACGTCCAGAAATGATTGAAGCTACTGACTGAATGAAAGGAGCTGGCATCTCACTCTCTTTGAATCTTGTTTATCATGCTAAGAGGAGCAGGAAAAAGCAAAAAATTTCAGAATTGCACCTTGAAATGCGGAGAAATTACTGTTTGTGCATTTACAATATTCATTGATTTTTGCCATTGAAAAACGTCCAGAAATGATTGAAGCTACTGACTGAATGAAAGGAGCTGGCATCTCACTCTCTTTGAATCTTCTTTATCATGCTAAGAGGAGCAGGAAAAAGCAAAAAATTTCAGAATTGCACCTTGCAATGCGGAGAAATTACTGTTTGTGCATTTACAATATTCATTGATTTTTACCATTGAAAAACATCATGTTATTCATATACCAGAAATGTTTGAAGCTACTGACTGAATGAAAGGAGCTGGCATCTCACTCTCTTTGAATCTTCTTTATCATGCTAAGAGGAGCAGGAAAAAGCAAAAAATTTCAGAATTGCACCTTGCAATGCGGAGAAATTACTGTTTGTGCATTTACAATATTCATTGATTTTTGCCATTGAAAAACATCATGTTATTCATATACCAGAAATGTTTGAAGCTACTGACTGAATGAAAGGAGCTGGCATCTCACTCTCTTTGAATCTTCTTTATCATGCTAAGAGGAGCAGGAAAAAGCAAAAAATTTCAGAATTGCACCTTGCAATGCGGAGAAATTACTGTTTGTGCATTTACAATATTCATTGATTTTTGCCATTGAAAAACGACCAGAAATGTTTGAAGCTACTGACTGAATGAAAGGAGCTGGCATCTCACTCTCTTTGAATCTTCTTTATCATGCTAAGAGGAGCAGGAAAAAGCAAAAAATTTCAGAATTGCACCTTGCAATGCGGAGAAATTACTGTTTGTGCATTTACAATATTCAATGATTTTTGCCATTGAAAAACGTCCAGAAATCATTGAAGCTACTGACTGAATGAAAGGAGCTGGCATCTCACTCTCTTTGAATCTTCTTTATCATGCTAAGAGGAGCAGGAAAAAGCAAAAAATTTCAGAATTGCACCTTGCAATGCGGAGAAATTACTGTTTGTGCATTTACAATATTCATTGATTTTTGCCATTGAAAAACATCATGTTATTCATATACCAGAAATGTTTGAAGCTACTGACTGAATGAAAGGAGCTGGCATCTCACTCTCTTTTAATCTTCTTTATCATGCTAAGAGGAGCAGGAAAAAGCAAAAAATTTCAGAATTGCACCTTGCAATGCGGAGAAATTACTGTTTGTGCATTTACAATATTCATTGATTTTTGCCATTGAAAAACGTCCAGAAATGATTGAAGCTACTGACTGAATGAAAGGAGCTGGCATCCACTCTCTTTGAATCTTCTTTATCATGCTAAGAGGAGCAGGAAAAAGCAAAAAATTTCAGAATTGCACCTTGCAATGCGGAGAAATTACTCTTTGTGCATTTACAATATTCATTGATTTTTGCCATTGAAAAACATCATGTTATTCATATACCAGAAATGTTTGAAGCTACTGACTGAATGAAAGGAGCTGGCATCTCACTCTCTTTGAATCTTCTTTATCATGCTAAGAGGAGCAGGAAAAAAGCAAAAAATTTCAGAATTGCACCTTGCAATGCAGAGAAATTACTGTTTGTGCATTTACAATATTCATTGATTTTTGCCATTGAAAAACGTCCAGAAATGATTGAAGCTACTGACTGAATGAAAGGAGCTGGCATCTCACTCTCTTTGAATCTTCTTTATCATGCTAAGAGGAGCAGGAAAAAGCAAAAAATTTCAGAATTGCACCTTGCAATGCGGAGAAATTACTGTTTGTGCATTTACAATATTCATTGATTTTTGCCATTGAAAAACGTCCAGAAATGATTGAAGCTACTGACTGAATGAAAGGAGCTGGCATCTCACTCTCTTTGAATCTTCTTTATCATGCTAAGAGGAGCAGGAAAAAGCAAAAAATTTCAGAATTGCACCTTGCAATGCGGAGAAATTACTGTTTGTGCATTTACAATATTCATTGATTTTTGCCATTGAAAAACGTCCAGAAATGATTGAAGCTACTGACTGAATGAAAGGAGCTGGCATCTCACTCTCCTTGAATCTTCTTTATCATGCTAAGAGGAGCAGGAAAAAGCAAAAAATTTCAGAATTGCACCTTGCAATGCGGAGAAATTACTGTTTGTGCATTTACAATATTCATTGATTTTTGCCATTGAAAAACATCATGTTATTCATATACCAGAAATGTTTGAAGCTACTGACTGAATGAAAGGAGCTGGCATCTCACTCTCTTTGAATCTTCTTTATCATGCTAAGAGGAGCAGGAAAAAGCAAAAAATTTCAGAATTGCACCTTGCAATGCGGAGAAATTACTGTTTGTGCATTTACAATATTCATTGATTTTTGCCATTGAAAAACGTCCAGAAATGATTGAAGCTACTGACTGAATGAAAGGAGCTGGCATCTCACTCTCTTTGAATCTTGTTTATCATGCTAAGAGGAGCAGGAAAAAGCAAAAAATTTCAGAATTGCACCTTGAAATGCGGAGAAATTACTGTTTGTGCATTTACAATATTCATTGATTTTTGCCATTGAAAAACGTCCAGAAATGATTGAAGCTACTGACTGAATGAAAGGAGCTGGCATCTCACTCTCTTTGAATCTTCTTTATCATGCTAAGAGGAGCAGGAAAAAGCAAAAAATTTCAGAATTGCACCTTGCAATGCGGAGAAATTACTGTTTGTGCATTTACAATATTCATTGATTTTTACCATTGAAAAACATCATGTTATTCATATACCAGAAATGTTTGAAGCTACTGACTGAATGAAAGGAGCTGGCATCTCACTCTCTTTGAATCTTCTTTATCATGCTAAGAGGAGCAGGAAAAAGCAAAAAATTTCAGAATTGCACCTTGCAATGCGGAGAAATTACTGTTTGTGCATTTACAATATTCATTGATTTTTGCCATTGAAAAACATCATGTTATTCATATACCAGAAATGTTTGAAGCTACTGACTGAATGAAAGGAGCTGGCATCTCACTCTCTTTGAATCTTCTTTATCATGCTAAGAGGAGCAGGAAAAAGCAAAAAATTTCAGAATTGCACCTTGCAATGCGGAGAAATTACTGTTTGTGCATTTACAATATTCATTGATTTTTGCCATTGAAAAACGACCAGAAATGTTTGAAGCTACTGACTGAATGAAAGGAGCTGGCATCTCACTCTCTTTGAATCTTCTTTATCATGCTAAGAGGAGCAGGAAAAAGCAAAAAATTTCAGAATTGCACCTTGCAATGCGGAGAAATTACTGTTTGTGCATTTACAATATTCAATGATTTTTGCCATTGAAAAACGTCCAGAAATCATTGAAGCTACTGACTGAATGAAAGGAGCTGGCATCTCACTCTCTTTGAATCTTCTTTATCATGCTAAGAGGAGCAGGAAAAAGCAAAAAATTTCAGAATTGCACCTTGCAATGCGGAGAAATTACTGTTTGTGCATTTACAATATTCATTGATTTTTGCCATTGAAAAACATCATGTTATTCATATACCAGAAATGTTTGAAGCTACTGACTGAATGAAAGGAGCTGGCATCTCACTCTCTTTGAATCTTCTTTATCATGCTAAGAGGAGCAGGAAAAAGCAAAAAATTTCAGAATTGCACCTTGCAATGCGGAGAAATTACTGTTTGTGCATTTACAATATTCATTGATTTTTGCCATTGAAAAACGTCCAGAAATGATTGAAGCTACTGACTGAATGAAAGGAGCTGGCATCCACTCTCTTTGAATCTTCTTTATCATGCTAAGAGGAGCAGGAAAAAGCAAAAAATTTCAGAATTGCACCTTGCAATGCGGAGAAATTACTCTTTGTGCATTTACAATATTCATTGATTTTTGCCATTGAAAAACATCATGTTATTCATATACCAGAAATGTTTGAAGCTACTGACTGAATGAAAGGAGCTGGCATCTCACTCTCTTTGAATCTTCTTTATCATGCTAAGAGGAGCAGGAAAAAAGCAAAAAATTTCAGAATTGCACCTTGCAATGCGGAGAAATTACTGTTTGTGCATTTACAATATTCATTGATTTTTGCCATTGAAAAACGTCCAGAAATGATTGAAGCTACTGACTGAATGAAAGGAGCTGGCATCTCACTCTCTTTGAATCTTGTTTATCATGCTAAGAGGAGCAGGAAAAAGCAAAAAATTTCAGAATTGCACCTTGCAATGCGGAGAAATTACTGTTTGTGCATTTACAATATTCATTGATTTTTGCCATTGAAAAACGTCCAGAAATGATTGAAGCTACTGACTGAATGAAAGGAGCTGGCATCTCACTCTCCTTGAATCTTCTTTATCATGCTAAGAGGAGCAGGAAAAAGCAAAAAATTTCAGAATTGCACCTTGCAATGCGGAGAAATTACTGTTTGTGCATTTACAATATTCATTGATTTTTGTCATTGAAAAACATCATGTTATTCATATACCAGAAATGTTTGAAGCTACTGACTGAATGAAAGGAGCTGGCATCTCACTCTCTTTGAATCTTCTTTATCATGCTAAGAGGAGCAGGAAAAAGCAAAAAATTTCAGAATTGCACCTTGCAATGCGGAGAAATTACTGTTTGTGCATTTACAATATTCATTGATTTTTGCCATTGAAAAACGTCCAGAAATGATTGAAGCTACTGACTGAATGAAAGGAGCTGGCATCTCACTCTCTTTGAATCTTGTTTATCATGCTAAGAGGAGCAGAAAAAAGCAAAAAATTTTAGAATTGCACCTTGAAATGCGGAGAAATTACTGTTTGTGCATTTACAATATTCATTGATTTTTGCCATTGAAAAACGTCCAGAAATGATTGAAGCTACTGACTGAATGAAAGGAGCTGGCATCTCACTCTCTTTGAATCTTCTTTATCATGCTAAGAGGAGCAGGAAAAAGCAAAAAATTTCAGAATTGCACCTTGCAATGCGGAGAAATTACTGTTTGTGCATTTACAATATTCAATGATTTTTGCCATTGAAAAACGTCCAGAAATCATTGAAGCTACTGACTGAATGAAAGGAGCTGGCATCTCACTCTCTTTGAATCTTCTTTATCATGCTAAGAGGAGCAGGAAAAAGCAAAAAATTTCAGAATTGCACCTTGCAATGCGGAGAAATTACTGTTTGTGCATTTACAATATTCATTGATTTTTGCCATTGAAAAACATCATGTTATTCATATACCAGAAATGTTTGAAGCTACTGACTGAATGAAAGGAGCTGGCATCTCACTCTCTTTGAATCTTCTTTATCATGCTAAGAGGAGCAGGAAAAAGCAAAAAATTTCAGAATTGCACCTTGCAATGCGGAGAAATTACTGTTTGTGCATTTACAATATTCATTGATTTTTGCCATTGAAAAACGTCCAGAAATGATTGAAGCTACTGACTGAATGAAAGGAGCTGGCATCCACTCTCTTTGAATCTTCTTTATCATGCTAAGAGGAGCAGGAAAAAGCAAAAAATTTCAGAATTGCACCTTGCAATGCGGAGAAATTACTCTTTGTGCATTTACAATATTCATTGATTTTTGCCATTGAAAAACATCATGTTATTCATATACCAGAAATGTTTGAAGCTACTGACTGAATGAAAGGAGCTGGCATCTCACTCTCTTTGAATCTTCTTTATCATGCTAAGAGGAGCAGGAAAAAAGCAAAAAATTTCAGAATTGCACCTTGCAATGCGGAGAAATTACTGTTTGTGCATTTACAATATTCATTGATTTTTGCCATTGAAAAACGTCCAGAAATGATTGAAGCTACTGACTGAATGAAAGGAGCTGGCATCTCACTCTCTTTGAATCTTGTTTATCATGCTAAGAGGAGCAGGAAAAAGCAAAAAATTTCAGAATTGCACCTTGCAATGCGGAGAAATTACTGTTTGTGCATTTACAATATTCATTGATTTTTGCCATTGAAAAACGTCCAGAAATGATTGAAGCTACTGACTGAATGAAAGGAGCTGGCATCTCACTCTCCTTGAATCTTCTTTATCATGCTAAGAGGAGCAGGAAAAAGCAAAAAATTTCAGAATTGCACCTTGCAATGCGGAGAAATTACTGTTTGTGCATTTACAATATTCATTGATTTTTGTCATTGAAAAACATCATGTTATTCATATACCAGAAATGTTTGAAGCTACTGACTGAATGAAAGGAGCTGGCATCTCACTCTCTTTGAATCTTCTTTATCATGCTAAGAGGAGCAGGAAAAAGCAAAAAATTTCAGAATTGCACCTTGCAATGCGGAGAAATTACTGTTTGTGCATTTACAATATTCATTGATTTTTGCCATTGAAAAACGTCCAGAAATGATTGAAGCTACTGACTGAATGAAAGGAGCTGGCATCTCACTCTCTTTGAATCTTGTTTATCATGCTAAGAGGAGCAGAAAAAAGCAAAAAATTTTAGAATTGCACCTTGAAATGCGGAGAAATTACTGTTTGTGCATTTACAATATTCATTGATTTTTGCCATTGAAAAACGTCCAGAAATGATTGAAGCTACTGACTGAATGAAAGGAGCTGGCATCTCACTCTCTTTGAATCTTCTTTATCATGCTAAGAGGAGCAGGAAAAAGCAAAAAATTTCAGAATTGCACCTTGCAATGCGGAGAAATTACTGTTTGTGCATTTACAATATTCATTGATTTTTACCATTGAAAAACATCATGTTATTCATATACCAGAAATGTTTGAAGCTACTGACTGAATGAAAGGAGCTGGCATCTCACTCTCTTTGAATCTTCTTTATCATGCTAAGAGGAGCAGGAAAAAGCAAAAAATTTCAGAATTGCACCTTGCAATGCGGAGAAATTACTGTTTGTGCATTTACAATATTCATTGATTTTTGCCATTGAAAAACATCATGTTATTCATATACCAGAAATGTTTGAAGCTACTGACTGAATGAAAGGAGCTGGCATCTCACTCTCTTTGAATCTTCTTTATCATGCTAAGAGGAGCAGGAAAAAGCAAAAAATTTCAGAATTGCACCTTGCAATGCGGAGAAATTACTGTTTGTGCATTTACAATATTCATTGATTTTTGCCATTGAAAAACGTCCAGAAATGATTGAAGCTACTGACTGAATGAAAGGAGCTGGCATCTCACTCTCTTTGAATCTTCTTTATCATGCTAAGAGGAGCAGGAAAAAGCATAAAATTTCAGAATTGCAGCTTGAAATGCGGAGAAATTACTGTTTGTGCATTTACAATATTCATTGATTTTTGCCATTGAAAAACGTCCAGAAATGAATGAAGCTACTGACTGAATGAAAGGAGCTGGCATCTCACTCTCTTTGAATCTTCTTTATCATGCTAAGAGGAGCAGGAAAAAGCAAAAAATTTCAGAATTGCACCTTGCAATGCGGAGAAATTACTGTTTGTGCATTTACAATATTCATTGATTTTTGCCATTGAAAAACATCATGTTATTCATATACCAGAAATGTTTGAAGCTACTGACTGAATGAAAGGAGCTGGCATCTCACTCTCTTTGAATCTTCTTTGTCATGCTAAGAGGAGCAGGAAAAAGCAAAAAATTTCAGAATTGCACCTTGCAATGCGGAGAAATTACTGTTTGTGCATTTACAATATTCATTGATTTTTGCCATTGAAAAACGTCCAGAAATGATTGAAGCTACTGACTGAATGAAAGGAGCTGGCATCTCACGCTCTTTGAATCTTGTTTATCATGCTAAGAGGAGCAGGAAAAAGCAAAAAATTTCAGAATTGCACCTTGCAATGCGGAGAAATTACTGTTTGTGCATTTACAATATTCATTGATTTTTGCCATTGAAAAACGTCCAGAAATGATTGAAGCTACTGACTGAATGAAAGGAGCTGGCATCTCACTCTCTTTGAATCTTCTTGATCATGCTAAGAGGAGCAGGAAAAAGCAAAAAATTTCAGAATTGCACCTTGCAATGCGGAGAAATTACTGTTTGTGCATTTACAATATTCATTGATTTTTGCCATTGAAAAACATCATGTTATTCATATACCAGAAATGTTTGAAGCTACTGACTGAATGAAAGGAGCTGGCATCTCACTCTCTTTGAATCTTCTTTATCATGCTAAGAGGAGCAGGAAAAAGCAAAAAATTTCAGAATTGCACCTTGCAATGCGGAGAAATTACTGTTTGTGCATTTACAATATTCATTGATTTTTGCCATTGAAAAACGACCAGAAATGTTTGAAGCTACTGACTGAATGAAAGGAGCTGGCATCTCACTCTCTTTGAATCTTCTTTATCATGCTAAGAGGAGCAGGAAAAAGCAAAAAATTTCAGAATTGCACCTTGCAATGCGGAGAAATTACTGTTTGTGCATTTACAATATTCAATGATTTTTGCCATTGAAAAACGTCCAGAAATCATTGAAGCTACTGACTGAATGAAAGGAGCTGGCATCTCACTCTCTTTGAATCTTCTTTATCATGCTAAGAGGAGCAGGAAAAAGCAAAAAATTTCAGAATTGCACCTTGCAATGCGGAGAAATTACTGTTTGTGCATTTACAATATTCATTGATTTTTGCCATTGAAAAACATCATGTTATTCATATACCAGAAATGTTTGAAGCTACTGACTGAATGAAAGGAGCTGGCATCTCACTCTCTTTGAATCTTCTTTATCATGCTAAGAGGAGCAGGAAAAAGCAAAAAATTTCAGAATTGCACCTTGCAATGCGGAGAAATTACTGTTTGTGCATTTACAATATTCATTGATTTTTGCCATTGAAAAACGTCCAGAAATGATTGAAGCTACTGACTGAATGAAAGGAGCTGGCATCCACTCTCTTTGAATCTTCTTTATCATGCTAAGAGGAGCAGGAAAAAGCAAAAAATTTCAGAATTGCACCTTGCAATGCGGAGAAATTACTCTTTGTGCATTTACAATATTCATTGATTTTTGCCATTGAAAAACATCATGTTATTCATATACCAGAAATGTTTGAAGCTACTGACTGAATGAAAGGAGCTGGCATCTCACTCTCTTTGAATCTTCTTTATCATGCTAAGAGGAGCAGGAAAAAAGCAAAAAATTTCAGAATTGCACCTTGCAATGCGGAGAAATTACTGTTTGTGCATTTACAATATTCATTGATTTTTGCCATTGAAAAACGTCCAGAAATGATTGAAGCTACTGACTGAATGAAAGGAGCTGGCATCTCACTCTCTTTGAATCTTGTTTATCATGCTAAGAGGAGCAGGAAAAAGCAAAAAATTTCAGAATTGCACCTTGCAATGCGGAGAAATTACTGTTTGTGCATTTACAATATTCATTGATTTTTGCCATTGAAAAACGTCCAGAAATGATTGAAGCTACTGACTGAATGAAAGGAGCTGGCATCTCACTCTCCTTGAATCTTCTTTATCATGCTAAGAGGAGCAGGAAAAAGCAAAAAATTTCAGAATTGCACCTTGCAATGCGGAGAAATTACTGTTTGTGCATTTACAATATTCATTGATTTTTGTCATTGAAAAACATCATGTTATTCATATACCAGAAATGTTTGAAGCTACTGACTGAATGAAAGGAGCTGGCATCTCACTCTCTTTGAATCTTCTTTATCATGCTAAGAGGAGCAGGAAAAAGCAAAAAATTTCAGAATTGCACCTTGCAATGCGGAGAAATTACTGTTTGTGCATTTACAATATTCATTGATTTTTGCCATTGAAAAACGTCCAGAAATGATTGAAGCTACTGACTGAATGAAAGGAGCTGGCATCTCACTCTCTTTGAATCTTGTTTATCATGCTAAGAGGAGCAGAAAAAAGCAAAAAATTTTAGAATTGCACCTTGAAATGCGGAGAAATTACTGTTTGTGCATTTACAATATTCATTGATTTTTGCCATTGAAAAACGTCCAGAAATGATTGAAGCTACTGACTGAATGAAAGGAGCTGGCATCTCACTCTCTTTGAATCTTCTTTATCATGCTAAGAGGAGCAGGAAAAAGCAAAAAATTTCAGAATTGCACCTTGCAATGCGGAGAAATTACTGTTTGTGCATTTACAATATTCATTGATTTTTACCATTGAAAAACATCATGTTATTCATATACCAGAAATGTTTGAAGCTACTGACTGAATGAAAGGAGCTGGCATCTCACTCTCTTTGAATCTTCTTTATCATGCTAAGAGGAGCAGGAAAAAGCAAAAAATTTCAGAATTGCACCTTGCAATGCGGAGAAATTACTGTTTGTGCATTTACAATATTCATTGATTTTTGCCATTGAAAAACATCATGTTATTCATATACCAGAAATGTTTGAAGCTACTGACTGAATGAAAGGAGCTGGCATCTCACTCTCTTTGAATCTTCTTTATCATGCTAAGAGGAGCAGGAAAAAGCAAAAAATTTCAGAATTGCACCTTGCAATGCGGAGAAATTACTGTTTGTGCATTTACAATATTCATTGATTTTTGCCATTGAAAAACGTCCAGAAATGATTGAAGCTACTGACTGAATGAAAGGAGCTGGCATCTCACTCTCTTTGAATCTTCTTTATCATGCTAAGAGGAGCAGGAAAAAGCATAAAATTTCAGAATTGCAGCTTGAAATGCGGAGAAATTACTGTTTGTGCATTTACAATATTCATTGATTTTTGCCATTGAAAAACGTCCAGAAATGAATGAAGCTACTGACTGAATGAAAGGAGCTGGCATCTCACTCTCTTTGAATCTTCTTTATCATGCTAAGAGGAGCAGGAAAAAGCAAAAAATTTCAGAATTGCACCTTGCAATGCGGAGAAATTACTGTTTGTGCATTTACAATATTCATTGATTTTTGCCATTGAAAAACATCATGTTATTCATATACCAGAAATGTTTGAAGCTACTGACTGAATGAAAGGAGCTGGCATCTCACTCTCTTTGAATCTTCTTTGTCATGCTAAGAGGAGCAGGAAAAAGCAAAAAATTTCAGAATTGCACCTTGCAATGCGGAGAAATTACTGTTTGTGCATTTACAATATTCATTGATTTTTGCCATTGAAAAACGTCCAGAAATGATTGAAGCTACTGACTGAATGAAAGGAGCTGGCATCTCACGCTCTTTGAATCTTGTTTATCATGCTAAGAGGAGCAGGAAAAAGCAAAAAATTTCAGAATTGCACCTTGCAATGCGGAGAAATTACTGTTTGTGCATTTACAATATTCATTGATTTTTGCCATTGAAAAACGTCCAGAAATGATTGAAGCTACTGACTGAATGAAAGGAGCTGGCATCTCACTCTCTTTGAATCTTCTTGATCATGCTAAGAGGAGCAGGAAAAAGCAAAAAATTTCAGAATTGCACCTTGCAATGCGGAGAAATTACTGTTTGTGCATTTACAATATTCATTGATTTTTGCCATTGAAAAACATCATGTTATTCATATACCAGAAATGTTTGAAGCTACTGACTGAATGAAAGGAGCTGGCATCTCACTCTCTTTGAATCTTCTTTATCATGCTAAGAGGAGCAGGAAAAAGCAAAAAATTTCAGAATTGCACCTTGCAATGCGGAGAAATTACTGTTTGTGCATTTACAATATTCATTGATTTTTGCCATTGAAAAACGTCCAGAAATGATTGAAGCTACTGACTGAATGAAAGGAGCTGGCATCTCACTCTCTCTGAATCTTCTTTATCATGCTAAGAGGAGCAGGAAAAAGCAAAAAATTTCAGAATTGCACCTTGCAATGCGGAGAAATTACTGTTTGTGCATTTACAATATTCATTGATTTTTGCCATTGAAAAACATCATGTTATTCATATACCAGAAATGATTGAAGCTACTGACTGAATGAAAGGAGCTGGCATCTCACTCTCTTTGAATCTTCTTTATCATGCTAAGAGGAGCAGGAAAAAGCAAAAAATTTCAGAATTGCACCTTGCAATGCGGAGAAATTACTGTTTGTGCATTTACAATATTCAATGATTTTTCCATTGAAAAACGTCCAGAAATGATTGAAGCTACTGACTGAATGAAAGGAGCTGGCATCTCACTCTCTTTGAATCTTCTTTATCATGCTAAGAGGAGCAGGAAAAAGCAAAAAATTTCAGAATTGCACCTTGCAATGCGGAGAAATTACTGTTTGTGCATTTACAATATTCATTGATTTTTGCCATTGAAAAACATCATGTTATTCATATACCAGAAATGTTTGAAGCTACTGACTGAATGAAAGGAGCTGGCATCTCACTCTCTTTGAATCTTCTTTATCATGCCAAGAGGAGCAGGAAAAAGCAAAAAATTTCAGAATTGCACCTTGCAATGCGGAGAAATTACTGTTTGTGCATTTACAATATTCATTGATTTTTGCCATTGAAAAACATCTTGTTATTCATATGCCAGAAATTTTTGAAGCTACTGACTGAATGAAAGGAGCTGGCATCTCACTCTCTTTGAATCTTCTTTATCATGCTAAGAGGAGCAGGAAAAAGCAAAAAATTTCAGAATTGCACCTTGCAATGCGGAGAAATTACTGTTTGTGCATTTACAATATTCATTGATTTTTGCCATTGAAAAACGTCCAGAAATGATTGAAGCTACTGACTGAATGAAAGGAGCTGGCATCTCACTCTCTTTGAATCTTCTTTATCATGCTAAGTGGAGCAGGAAAAAGCAAAAAATTTCAGAATTGCACCTTGCAATGCGGAGAAATTACTGTTTGTGCATTTACAATATTCATTGATTTTTGCCATTGAAAAACATCATGTTATTCATATACCAGAAATGTTTGAAGCTACTGACTGAATGAAAGGAGCTGGCATCTCACTCTCTTTGAATCTTCTTTATCATGATAAAAGGAGCAGGAAAAAGCAAAAAATTTCAGAATTGCACCTTGCAATGCGGAGAAATTACTGTTTGTGCATTTACAATATTCATTGATTTTTGCCATTGAAAAACGTCCAGAAATGATTGAAGCTACTGACTGAATGAAAGGAGCTGACATCTCACTCTCTTTGAATCTTCTTTATCATGCTAAGAGGAGCAGGAAAAAGCAAAAAATTTCAGAATTGCACCTTGCAATGCGGAGAAATTACTGTTTGTGCATTTACAATATTCATTGATTTTTGCCATTGAAAAACGTCCAGAAATGATTGAAGCTACTGACTGAATGAAAGGAGCTGGCATCTCACTCTCTTTGAATCTTCTTTATCATGCTAAGAGGAGCAGGAAAAAGCAAAAAATTTCAGAATTGCACCTTGCAATGCGGAGAAATTACTGTTTGTGCATTTACAATATTCATTGATTTTTGCCATTGAAAAACATCATGTTATTCATATACCAGAAATGTTTGAAGCTACTGACTGAATGAAAGGAGCTGGCATCTCACTCTCTTTGAATCTTCTTTATCATGCTAAGAGGAGCAGAAAAAAGCAAAAAATTTCAGAATTGCACCTTGCAATGCGGAGAAATTACTGTTTGTGCATTTACAATATTCATTGATTTTTGCCATTGAAAAACGTCCAGAAATGATTGAAGCTACTGACTGAATGAAAGGAGCTGGCATCTCACTCTCTTTGAATCTTGTTTATCATGCTAAGAGGAGCAGGAAAAAGCTAAAAATTTCAGAATTGCACCTTGCAATGCAGAGAAATTACTGTTTGTGCATTTACAATATTCATTGATTTTTGCCATTGAAAAACGTCCAGAAATGATTGAAGCTACTGACTGAATGAAAGGAGCTGGCATCTCACTCTCTTTGAATCTTCTTTATCATGCTAAGAGGAGCAGGAAAAAGCAAAAAATTTCAGAATTGCACCTTGCAATGCGGAGAAATTACTGTTTGTGCATTTACAATATTCATTGATTTTTGCCATTGAAAAATGTCCAGAAATGATTGAAGCTACTGACTGAATGAAAGGAGCTGGCATCTCACTCTCTTTGAATCTTGTTTATCATGCTAAGAGGAGCAGGAAAAAGCAAAAAATTTCAGAATTGCACCTTGCAATGCGGAGAAATTACTGTTTGTGCATTTACAATATTCAATGATTTTTGCCATTGAAAAACGTCCAGAAATGATTGAAGCTACTGACTGAATGAAAGGAGCTGGCATCTCACTCTCTTTGAATCTTCTTTATCATGCTAAGAGGAGCAGGAAAAAGCAAAAAATTTCAGAATTGCACCTTGCAATGCGGAGAAATTACTGTTTGTGCATTTACAATATTCATTGATTTTTGCCATTGAAAAACATCATGTTATTCATATACCAGAAATGTTTGAAGCTACTGACTGAATGAAAGGAGCTGGCATCTCACTCTCTTTGAATCTTCTTTATCATGCTAAGAGGAGCAGGAAAAAGCAAAAAATTTCAGAATTGCACCTTGCAATGCGGAGAAATTACTGTTTGTGCATTTACAATATTCATTGATTTTTGCCATTGAAAAACGTCCAGAAATGATTGAAGCTACTGACTGAATGAAAGGAGCTGGCATCTCACTCTCTTTGAATCTTGTTTATCATGCTAAGAGGAGCAGGAAAAAGCAAAAAATTTCAGAATTGCACCTTGCAATGCGGAGAAATTACTGTTTGTGCATTTACAATATTCATTGATTTTTGCCATTGAAAAACATCATGTTATTCATATACCAGAAATGTTTGAAGCTACTGACTGAATGAAAGGAGCTGGCATCTCACTCTCTTTGAATCTTCTTTATCATGCTAAGAGGAGCAGAAAAAAGCAAAAAATTTCAGAATTGCACCTTGCAATGCGGAGAAATTACTGTTTGTGCATTTAAAATATTCATTGATTTTTGCCATTGAAAAACGTCCAGAAATGATTGAAGCTACTGACTGAATGAAAGGAGCTGGCATCTCACTCTCTTTGAATCTTGTTTATCATGCTAAGAGGAGCAGGAAAAAGCAAAAAGTTTCAGAATTGCACCTTGCAATGCAGAGAAATTACTGTTTGTGCATTTACAATATTCATTGATTTTTGCCATTGAAAAACGTCCAGAAATGATTGAAGCTACTGACTGAATGAAAGGAGCTGGCATCTCACTCTCTTTGAATCTTCTTTATCATGCTAAGAGGAGCAGGAAAAAGCAAAAAAATTCAGAATTGCACCTTGCAATGCGGAGAAATTACTGTTTGTGCATTTACAATATTCATTGATTTTTGCCATTGAAAAACATCCAGAAATGATTGAAGCTACTGACTGAATGAAAGGAGCTGGCATCTCACTCTCTTTGAATCTTCTTTATCATGCTAAGAGGAGCAGGAAAAAGCAAAAAATTTCAGAATTGCACCTTGCAATGCGGAGAAATTACTGTTTGTGCATTTACAATATTCATTGATTTTTGCCATTGAACAACATCATGTTATTCATATACCAGAAATGTTTGAAGCTACTGACTGAATGAAAGGAGCTGGCATCTCACTCTCTTTGAATCTTCTTTATCATGCTAAGATGAGCAGGAAAAAGCAAAAAATTTCAGAATTGCACCTTGCAATGCGGAGAAATTACTGTTTGTGCATTTACAATATTCATTGATTTTTGCCATTGAAAAACATCATGTTATTCATATACCAGAAATGATTGAAGCTACTGACTGAATGAAAGGAGCTGGCATCTCACTCTCTTTGAATCTTCTTTATCATGCTAAGAGGAGCAGGAAAAAGCAAAAAATTTCAGAATTGCACCTTGCAATGCGGAGAAATTACTGTTTGTGCATTTACAATATTCAATGATTTTTGCCATTGAAAAACGTCCAGAAATGTTTGAAGCTACTGACTGAATGAAAGGAGCTGGCATCTCACTCTCTTTGAATCTTCTTTATCATGCTAAGAGGAGCAGGAAAAAGCAAAAAATTTCAGAATTGCACCTTGCAATGCGGAGAAATTACTGTTTGTGCATTTACAATATTCATTGATTTTTGCCATTGAAAAACGTCCAGAAATGATTGAAGCTACTGACTGAATGAAAGGAGCTGGCATCTCACTCTCTTTGAATCTTGTTTATCATGCTAAGAGGAGCAGAAAAAAGCAAAAAATTTCAGAATTGCACCTTGCAATGCGGAGAAATTACTGTTTGTGCATTTACAATATTCATTGATTTTTGCCATTGAAAAACGTCCAGAATTGATTGAAGCTACTGACTGAATGAAAGGAGCTGGCATCTCACTCTCTTTGAATCTTGTTTATCATGCTAAGAGGAGCAGGAAAAAGCAAAAAGTTTCAGAATTGCACCTTGCAATGCAGAGAAATTACTGTTTGTGCATTTACAATATTCATTGATTTTTGCCATTGAAAAACGTCCAGAAATGATTGAAGCTACTGACTGAATGAAAGGAGCTGGCATCTCACTCTCTTTGAATCTTCTTTATCATGCTAAGAGGAGCAGGAAAAAGCAAAAAATTTCAGAATTGCACCTTGCAATGCGGAGAAATTACTGTTTGTGCATTTACAATATTCATTGATTTTTGCCATTGAAAAACATCCAGAAATGATTGAAGCTACTGACTGAATGAAAGGAGCTGGCATCTCACTCTCTTTGAATCTTCTTTATCATGCTAAGAGGAGCAGGAAAAAGCAAAAAATTTCAGAATTGCACCTTGCAATGCGGAGAAATTACTGTTTGTGCATTTACAATATTCATTGATTTTTGCCATTGAACAACGTCATGTTATTCATATACCAGAAATGTTTGAAGCTACTGACTGAATGAAAGGAGCTGGCATCTCACTCTCTTTGAATCTTGTTTATCATGCTAAGAGGAGCAGGAAAAAGCAAAAAATTTCAGAATTGCACCTTGCAATGCGGAGAAATTACTGTTTGTGCATTTACAATATTCATTGATTTTTGCCATTGAAAAACGTCCAGAAATGATTGAAGCTACTGACTGAATGAAAGGAGCTGGCATCTCACTCTCATTGAATCTTCTTTATCATGCTAAGAGGAGCAGGAAAAAGCAAAAAATTTCAGAATTGCACCTTGCAATGCGGAGAAATTACTGTTTGTGCATTTACAATATTCATTGATTTTTGCCATTGAAAAACATCATGTTATTCATATACCAGAAATGATTGAAGCTACTGACTGAATGAAAGGAGCTGGCATCTCACTCTCTTTGAATCTTCTTTATCATGCTAAGAGGAGCAGGAAAAAGCAAAAAATTTCAGAATTGCACCTTGCAATGCGGAGAAATTACTGTTTGTGCATTTACAATATTCATTGATTTTTGCCATTGAAAAACATCATGTTATTCATATACCAGAAATGTTTGAAGCTACTGACTGAATGAAAGGAGCTGGCATCTCACTCTCTTTGAATCTTCTTTATCATGCTAAGAGGAGCAGGAAAAAGCAAAAAATTTCAGAATTGCACCTTGCAATGCGGAGAAATTACTATTTGTGCATTTACAATATTCATTGATTTTTGCCATTGAAAAACGTCCAGAAATGATTGAAGCTACTGACTGAATGAAAGTAGCTGGCATCTCACTCTCTTTGAATCTTCTTTATCATGCTAAGAGGAGCAGGAAAAAGCAAAAAATTTCAGAATTGCACCTTGCAATGTGGAGAAATTACTGTTTGTGCATTTACAATATTCATTGATTTTTGCCATTGAAAAACATGTTATTCATATACCAGAAATGTTTGAAGCTACTGACTGAACGAAAGGAGCTGGCATCTCACTCTCTTTGAATCTTCTTTATCATGCTAAGAGGAGCAGGAAAAAGCAAAAAATTTCAGAATTGCACCTTGCAATGCGGAGAAATTACTGTTTGTGCATTTACAATATTCATTGATTTTTGCCATTGAAAAACATCATGTAATTCATATACCAGAAATGTTTGAAGCTACTGACTGAATGAAAGGAGCTGGCATCTCACTCTCTTTGAATCTTCTTTATCATGCTAAGAGGAGCAGGAAAAAGCAAAAAATTTCAGAATTGCACCTTGCAATGCGGAGAAATTACTGTTTGTGCATTTACAATATTCATTGATTTTTGCCATTGAAAAACGTCCAGAAATGATTGAAGCTACTGACTGAATGAAAGGAGCTGGCATCTCACTCTCTTTGAA
Source organism: Phyllobates terribilis (assembly GCF_046119375.1). Lineage (NCBI taxonomy): Eukaryota > Metazoa > Chordata > Amphibia > Anura > Dendrobatidae > Phyllobates > Phyllobates terribilis. Next base: position 1,866,417 of record NW_027362893.1, read on the forward strand.
TCTTCTTTATCATGCTAAGAGGAGCAGGAAAAAGCAAAAAATTTCAGAATTGCACCTTGCAATGCGGAGAAATTACTGTTTGTGCATTTACAATATTCATTGATTTTTGCCATTGAAAAACATCATGTTATTCATATACCAGAAATGTTTGAAGCTACTGACTAAATGAAAGGAGTTGGCATCTCACTCTCTTTGAATCTTCTTTATCATGCTAAGAGGAGCAGGAAAAAGCAAAAAATTTCAGAATTGCACCTTGCAATGCGGAGAAATTACTGTTTGTGCATTTACAATATTCATTGATTTTTGCCATTGAAAAACGTCCAGAAATGATTGAAGCTACTGACTGAATGAAAGGAGCTGGCATCTCACTCTCTTTGAATCTTCTTTATCATGCTAAGAGGAGCAGGAAAAAGCAAAAAATTTCAGAATTGCACCTTGCAATGCGGAGAAATTACTGTTTGTGCATTTACAATATTCATTGATTCTTGCCATTGAAAAACATGTTATTCATATACCAGAAATGTTTGAAGCTACTGACTGAATGAAAGGAGCTGGAATCTCACTCTCTTTGAATCTTCTTTATCATGCTAAGAGGAGCAGGAAAAAGCAAAAAATTTCAGAATTGCACCTTGCAATGCGGAGAAATTACTGTTTGTGCATTTACAATATTCATTGATTTTTGCCATTGAAAAACATCATGTTATTCATATACCAGAAACGTTTGAAGCTACTGACTGAATGAAAGGAGCTGGCATCTCACTCTCTTTGAATCTTCTTTATCATGCTAAGAGGAGCAGGAAAAAGCAAAAAATTTCAGAATTGCACCTTGCAATGCGGAGAAATTACTGTTTGTGCATTTACAATATTCATTGATTTTTGCCATTGAAAAACATCCAGAAATGATTGAAGCTACTGACTGAATGAAAGGAGCTGGCATCTCACTCTCTTTGAATCTTCTTTATCATGCTAAGAGGAGCAGAAAAAAGCAAAAAATTTCAGAATTGCACCTTGCAATGCGGAGAAATTACTGTTTGTGCATTTACAATATTCATTGATTTTTGCCATTGAAAAACGTCCAGAAATGATTGAAGCTACTGACTGAATGAAAGGAGCTGGCATCTCACTCTCTTTGAATCTTGTTTATCATGCTAAGAGGAACAGGAAAAAGCAAAAAATTTCAGAATTGCACCTTGCAATGCAGAGAAATTACTGTTTGTGCATTTACAATATTCATTGATTTTTGCCATTGAAAAACGTCCAGAAATGATTGAAGCTACTGACTGAATGAAAGGAGCTGGCATCTCACTCTCTTTGAATCTTCTTTATCATGCTAAGAGGAGCAGGAAAAAGCAAAAAATTTCAGAATTGCACCTTGCAATGCGGAGAAATTACTGTTTGTGCATTTACAATATTCATTGATTTTTGCCATTGAAAAACATCCAGAAATGATTGAAGCTACTGACTGAATGAAAGGAGCTGGCATCTCACTCTCTTTGAATCTTCTTTATCATGCTAAGAGGAGCAGAAAAAAGCAAAAAATTTCAGAATTGCACCTTGCAATGCGGAGAAATTACTGTTTGTGCATTTACAATATTCATTGATTTTTGCCATTGAAAAACGTCCAGAAATGATTGAAGCTACTGACTGAATGAAAGGAGCTGGCATCTCACTCTCTTTGAATCTTGTTTATCATGCTAAGAGGAACAGGAAAAAGCAAAAAATTTCAGAATTGCACCTTGCAATGCAGAGAAATTACTGTTTGTGCATTTACAATATTCATTGATTTTTGCCATTGAAAAACGTCCAGAAATGATTGAAGCTACTGACTGAATGAAAGGAGCTGGCATCTCACTCTCTTTGAATCTTCTTTATCATGCTAAGAGGAGCAGGAAAAAGCAAAAAATTTCAGAATTGCACCTTGCAATGCGGAGAAATTACTGTTTGTGCATTTACAATATTCATTGATTTTTGCCATTGAAAAACATCATGTTATTCATATACCAGAAATGTTTGAAGCTACTGACTGAATGAAAGGAGCTGGCATCTCACTCTCTTTGAATCTTCTTTATCATGCTAAGAGGAGCAGGAAAAAGCAAAAAATTTCAGAATTGCACCTTGCAATGCGGAGAAATTACTGTTTGTGCATTTACAATATTCATTGATTTTTGCCATTGAAAAACATGTTATTCGTATACCAGAAATGTTTGAAGCTACTGACTGAATGAAAGGAGCTGGCATCTCACTCTCTTTGAATCTTCTTTATCATGCTAAGAGGAGCAGGAAAAAGCAAAAAGTTTCAGAATTGCACCTTGCAATGCGGAGAAATTACTGTTTGTGCATTTACAATATTCATTGATTTTTGCCATTGAAAAACATCATGTTATTCATATACCAGAAATGTTTGAAGCTACTGAATGAATGAAAGGAGCTGGCATCTCACTCTCTTTGAATCTTCTTTATCATGCTAAGAGGAGCAGGAAAAAGCAAAAAATTTCAGAATTGCACCTTGCAATGCGGAGAAATTACTGTTTGTGCATTTACAATATTCATTGATTTTTGCCATTGAAAAACGTCCAGAAATGATTGAAGCTACTGACTGAATGAAAGGAGCTGGCATCTCACTCTCTTTGAATCTTCTTTATCATGCTAAGAGGAGCAGGAAAAAGCAAAAAATTTCAGAATTGCACCTTGCAATGCGGAGAAATTACTGTTTGTGCATTTACAATATTCATTGATTTTTGCCATTGAAAAACATCATGTTATTCATATACCAGAAATGTTTGAAGCTACTGACTAAATGAAAGGAGCTGGCATCTCACTCTCTTTGAATCTTCTTTATCATGCTAAGAGGAGCAGGAAAAAGCAAAAAATTTCAGAATTGCACCTTCCAATGCGGAGAAATTACTGTTTGTGCATTTACAATATTCATTGATTTTTGCCATTGAAAAACGTCCAGAAATGATTGAAGCTACTGACTGAATGAAAGGAGCTGGCATCTCACTCTCTTTGAATCTTCTTTATCATGCTAAGAGGAGCAGGAAAAAGCAAAAAATTTCAGAATTGCACCTTGCAATGCGGAGAAATTACTGTTTGTGCATTTACAATATTCATTGATTTTTGCCATTGAAAAACATGTTATTCATATACCAGAAATGTTTGAAGCTACTGACTGAATGAAAGGAGCTGGCATCTCACTCTCTTTGAATCTTCTTTATCATGCTAAGAGGAGCAGGAAAAAGCAAAAAATTTCAGAATTGCACCTTGCAATGCGGAGAAATTACTGTTTGTGCATTTACAATATTCATTGATTTTTGCCATTGAAAAACATCATGTTATTCATATACCAGAAATGTTTGAAGCTACTGACTGAATGAAAGGAGCTGGCATCTCAATCTCTTTGAATCTTCTTTATCATGCTAAGAGGAGCAGGAAAAAGCAAAAAATTTCAGAATTGCACCTTGCAATGCGGAGAAATTACTGTTTGTGCATTTACAATATTCATTGATTTTTGCCATTGAAAAACGTCCAGAAATGATTGAAGCTACTGACTGAATGAAAGGAGCTGGCATCTCACTCTCTTTGAATCTTCTTTATCATGCTAAGAGGAGCTGGAAAAAGCAAAAAATTTCAGAATTGCACCTTGCAATGCGGAGAAATTACTGTCTGTGCATTTACAATATTCATTGATTTTTGCCATTGAAAAACATGTTATTCATATACCAGAAATGTTTGAAGCTACTGACTGAATGAAAGGAGCTGGAATCTCACTCTCTTTGAATCTTCTTTATCATGCTAAGAGGAGCAGGAAAAAGCAAAAAATTTCAGAATTGCACCTTGCAATGCGGAGAAATTACTGTTTGTGCATTTACAATATTCATTGATTTTTGCCATTGAAAAACATCATGTTATTCATATACCAGAAACGTTTGAAGCTACTGACTGAATGAAAGGAGCTGGCATCTCACTCTCTTTGAATCTTCTTTATCATGCTAAGAGGAGCAGGAAAAAGCAAAAAATTTCAGAATTGCACCTTGCAATGCGGAGAAATTACTGTTTGTGCATTTACAATATTCATTGATTTTTGCCATTGAAAAACGTCCAGAAATGATTGAAGCTACTGACTGAATGAAAGGAGCTGGCATCTCACTCTCTTTGAATCTTCTTTATCATGCTAAGAGGAGCAGAAAAAAGCAAAAAATTTCAGAATTGCACCTTGCAATGCGGAGAAATTACTGTTTGAGCATTTACAATATTCATTGATTTTTGCCATTGAAAAACGTCCAGAAATGATTGAAGCTACTGACTGAATGAAAGGAGCTGGCATCTCACTCTCTTTGAATCTTTTTTATCATGCTAAGAGGAACAGGAAAAAGCAAAAAATTTCAGAATTGCACCTTGCAATGCAGAGAAATTACTGTTTGTGCATTTACAATATTCATTGATTTTTGCCATTGAAAAACGTCCAGAAATGATTGAAGCTACTGACTGAATGAAAGGAGCTGGCATCTCACTCTCTTTGAATCTTCTTTATCATGCTAAGAGGAGCAGGAAAAAGCAAAAAATTTCAGAATTGCACCTTGCAATGCGGAGAAATTACTGTTTGTGCATTTACAATATTCATTGATTTTTGCCATTGAAAAACATCATGTTATTCATATACCAGAAATGTTTGAAGCTACTGACTGAATGAAAGGAGCTGGCATCTCACTCTCTTTGAATCTTCTCTATCATGCTAAGAGGAGCAGGAAAAAGCAAAAAATTTCAGAATTGCACCTTGCAATGCGGAGAAATTACTGTTTGTGCATTTACAATATTCATTGATTTTTGCCATTGAAAAACATGTTATTCGTATACCAGAAATGTTTGAAGCTACTGACTGAATGAAAGGAGCTGGCATCTCACTCTCTTTGAATCTTCTTTATCATGCTAAGAGGAGCAGGAAAAAGCAAAAAGTTTCAGAATTGCACCTTGCAATGCGGAGAAATTACTGTTTGTGCATTTACAATATTCATTGATTTTTGCCATTGAAAAACATCATGTTATTCATATACCAGAAATGTTTGAAGCTACTGAATGAATGAAAGGAGCTGGCATCTCACTCTCTTTGAATCTTCTTTATCATGCTAAGAGGAGCAGGAAAAAGCAAAAAATTTCAGAATTGCACCTTGCAATGCGGAGAAATTACTGTTTGTGCATTTACAATATTCATTGATTTTTGCCATTGAAAAACGTCCAGAAATGATTGAAGCTACTGACTGAATGAAAGGAGCTGGCATCTCACTCTCTTTGAATCTTCTTTATCATGCTAAGAGGAGCAGGAAAAAGCAAAAAATTTCAGAATTGCACCTTGCAATGCGGAGAAATTACTGTTTGTGCATTTACAATATTCATTGATTTTTGCCATTGAAAAACATCATGTTATTCATATACCAGAAATGTTTGAAGCTACTGACTAAATGAAAGGACCTGGCATCTCACTCTCTTTGAATCTTCTTTATCATGCTAAGAGGAGCAGGAAAAAGCAAAAAATTTCAGAATTGCACCTTCCAATGCGGAGAAATTACTGTTTGTGCATTTACAATATTCATTGATTTTTGCCATTGAAAAACGTCCAGAAATGATTGAAGCTACTGACTGAATGAAAGGAGCTGGCATCTCACTCTCTTTGAATCTTCTTTATCATGCTAAGAGGAGCAGGAAAAAGCAAAAAATTTCAGAATTGCACCTTGCAATGCGGAGAAATTACTGTTTGTGCATTTACAATATTCATTGATTTTTGCCATTGAAAAACATGTTATTCATATACCAGAAATGTTTGAAGCTACTGACTGAATGAAAGGAGCTGGCATCTCACTCTCTTTGAATCTTCTTTATCATGCTAAGAGGAGCAGGAAAAAGCAAAAAATTTCAGAATTGCACCTTGCAATGCGGAGAAATTACTGTTTGTGCATTTACAATATTCATTGATTTTTGCCATTGAAAAACATCATGTTATTCATATACCAGAAATGTTTGAAGCTACTGACTGAATGAAAGGAGCTGGCATCTCAATCTCTTTGAATCTTCTTTATCATGCTAAGAGGAGCAGGAAAAAGCAAAAAATTTCAGAATTGCACCTTGCAATGCGGAGAAATTACTCTTTGTGCATTTACAATATTCATTGATTTTTGCCATTGAAAAACGTCCAGAAATGATTGAAGCTACTGACTGAATGAAAGGAGCTGGCATCTCACTCTCTTTGAATCTTCTTTATCATGCTAAGAGGAGCTGGAAAAAGCAAAAAATTTCAGAATTGCACCTTGCAATGCGGAGAAATTACTGTCTGTGCATTTACAATATTCATTGATTTTTGCCATTGAAAAACGTCCAGAAATGATTGAAGCTACTGACTGAATGAAAGGAGCTGGCATCTCACTCCCTTTGATTCTTCTTTATCATGCTAAGAGGAGCAGGAAAAAGCAAAAAATTTCAGAATTGCACCTTGCAATGTGGAGAAATTACTGTTTGTGCATTTACAATATTCATTGATTTTTGCCATTGAAAAACGTCCAGAAATGATTGAAGCTACTGACTGAATGAAAGGAGCTGGCATCTCACTCTCTTTGAATCTTCTTTATCGTGCTAAGAGGAGCAGGAAAAAGCAAAAAATTTCAGAATTGCACTTTGCAATGCGGAGAAATTACTGTTTGTGCATTTACAATATTCATTGATTTTTGCCATTGAAAAACATCATGTTATTCATATACCAGAAATGATTGAAGCTACTGACTGAATGAAAGGAGCTGGCATCTCACTCTCTTTGAATCTTCTTTATCATGCTAAGAGGAGCAGAAAAAAGCAAAAAATTTCAGAATTGCACCTTGCAATGCGGAGAAATTACTGTTTGTGCATTTACAATATTCATTGATTTTTGCCATTGAAAAACGTCCAGAAATGATTGAAGCTACTGACTGAATGAAAGGAGCTGGCATCTCACTCTCTTTGAATCTTGTTTATCATGCTAAGAGGAACAGGAAAAAGCAAAAAATTTCAGAATTGCACCTTGCAATGCAGAGAAATTACTGTTTGTGCATTTACAATATTCATTGATTTTTGCCATTGAAAAACGTCCAGAAATGATTGAAGCTACTGACTGAATGAAAGGAGCTGGCATCTCACTCTCTTTGAATCTTCTTTATCATGCTAAGAGGAGCAGGAAAAAGCAAAAAATTTCAGAATTGCACCTTGCAATGCGGAGAAATTACTGTTTGTGCATTTACAATATTCATTGATTTTTGCCATTGAAAAACGTCCAGAAATGATTGAAGCTACTGACTGAATGAAAGGAGCTGGCATCTCACTCTCTTTGAATCTTCTTTATCATGCTAAGTGGAGCAGGAAAAAGCAAAAAATTTCAGAATTGCACCTTGCAATGCGGAGAAATTACTGTTTGTGCATTTACAATATTCATTGATTTTTGCCATTGAACAACATCATGTTATTCATATACCAGAAATGTTTGAAGCTACTGACTGAATGAAAGGAGCTGGCATCTCACTCTCTTTGAATCTTCTTTATCATGCTAAGAGGAGCAGGAAAAAGCAAAAAATTTCAGAATTGCACCTTGCAATGCGGAGAAAATACTGTTTGTGCATTTACAATATTCATTGATTTTTGCCATTGAAAAACGTCCAGAAATGATTGAAGCTACTGACTGAATGAAAGGAGCTGGCATCTCACTCTCTTTGAATCTTCTTTATCATGCTAAGAGGAGCAGGAAAAAGCAAAAAATTTCAGAATTGCACCTTGCAATGCGGAGAAATTACTGTTTGTGCATTTACAATATTCATTGATTTTTGCCATTGAAAAACATCATGTTATTCATATACCAGAAATGTTTGAAGCTACTGACTGAATGAAAGGAGCTGGCATCTCACTCTCTTTGAATCTGCTTTATCATGCTAAGAGGAGCAGGAAAAAGCAAAAAATTTCAGAATTGCACCTTGCAATGCGGAGAAATTACTGTTTGTGCATTTACAATATTCAATGATTTTTGCCATTGAAAAACGTCCAGAAATGATTGAAGCTACTGACTGAATGAAAGGAGCTGTCATCTCACTCTCTTTGAATCTTCTTTATCATGCTAAGAGGAGCAGGAAAAAGCAAAAAATTTCAGAATTGCACCTTGCAATGCGGAGAAATTACTGTTTGTGCATTTACAATATTCATTGATTTTTGCCATTGAAAAACATCATGTTATTCATATACCAGAAATGTTTGAAGCTACTGACTGAATGAAAGGAGCTGGCATCTCACTCTCTTTGAATCTTCTTTATCATGCTAAGAGGAGCAGGAAAAAGCAAAAAAATTCAGAATTGCACCTTGCAATGCGGAGAAATTACTGTTTGTGCATTTACAATATTCATTGATTTTTGCCATTGAAAAACGTCCAGAAATGATTGAAGCTACTGACTGAATGAAAGGAGCTGGCATCTCACTCACTTTGAATCTTCTTTATCATGCTAAGAGGAGCAGGAAAAAGCAAAAAATTTCAGAATTGCACCTTGCAATGCGGAGAAATTACTGTTTGTGCATTTACAATATTCATTGATTTTTGCCATTGAAAAACGTCCAGAAATGATTGAAGCTACTGACTGAATGAAAGGAGCTGGCATCTCACTCTCTTTGAATCTTGTTTATCATGCTAAGAGGAGCAGGAAAAAGCAAAAAATTTCAGAATTGCACCTTGCAATGCGGAGAAATTACTGTTTGTGCATTTACAATATTCATTGATTTTTGCCATTGAAAAACATCATGTTATTCATATACCAGAAATGTTTGAAGCTACTGACTGAATGAAAGGAGCTGGCATCTCACTCTCTTTGAATCTTCTTTATCATGCTAAGAGGAGCAGAAAAAAGCAAAAAATTTCAGAATTGCACCTTGCAATGCGGAGAAATTACTGTTTGTGCATTTACAATATTCATTGATTTTTGCCATTGAAAAACGTACAGAAATGATTGAAGCTACTGACTGAATGAAAGGAGCTGGCATCTCACTCTCTTTGAATCTTGTTTATCATGCTAAGAGGAGCAGGAAAAAGCAAAAAATTTCAGAATTGCACCTTGCAATGCAGAGAAATTACTGTTTTTGCATTTACAATATTCATTGATTTTTGCCATTGAAAAACGTCCAGAAATGATTGAAGCTACTGACTGAATGAAAGGAGCTGGCATCTCACTCTCTTTGAATCTTCTTTATCATGCTAAGAGGAGCAGGAAAAAGCAAAAATTTCAGAATTGCACCTTGCAATGCGGAGAAATTACTGTTTGTGCATTTACAATATTCATTGATTTTTGCCATTGTAAAACGTCCAGAAATGATTGAAGCTACTGACTGAATGAAAGGAGCTGGCATCTCACTCTCTTTGAATCTTCTTTATCATGCTAAGAGGAGCAGGAAAAAGCAAAAAATTTCAGAATTGCACCATGCAATGCGGAGAAATTACTGTTTGTGCATTTACAATATTCATTGATTTTTGCCATTGAAAAACATCATGTTATTCATATACCAGAAATGTTTGAAGCTACTGACTGAATGAAAGGAGCTGGCATCTCACTCTCTTTGAATCTTCTTTATCATGCTAAGAGGAGCAGGAAAAAGCAAAAAATTTCAGAATTGCACCTTGCAATGCGGAGAAATTACTGTTTGTGCATTTACAATATTCATTGATTTTTGCCATTGAAAAACGTCCAGAAATGATTGAAGCTACTGACTGAATGAAAGGAGCTGGCATCTCACTCTCTTTGAATCTTGTTTATCATGCTAAGAGGAGCAGGAAAAAGCAAAAAATTTCAGAATTGCACCTTGCAATGCGGAGAAATTACTGTTTGTGCATTTACAATATTCATTGATTTTTGCCATTGAAAAACGTCCAGAAATGATTGAAGCTACTGACTGAATGAAAGGAGCTGGCATCTCACTCTCTTTGAATCTTCTTTATCATGCTAAGAGGAGCAGGAAAAAGCAAAAAATTTCAGAATTGCACCTTGCAATGCGGAGAAATTACTGTTTGTGCATTTACAATATTCATTGATTTTTGCCATTGAAAAACATGTTATTCATATACCAGAAATGTTTGAAGCTACTGACTGAATGAAAGGAGCTGGCATCTCACTCTCTTTGAATCTTCTTTATCATGCTAAGAGGAGCAGGAAAAAGCAAAAAATTTCAGAATTGCACCTTGCAATGCGGAGAAATTACTGTTTGTGCATTTACAATATTCATTGATTTTTGCCATTGAAAAACATCATGTTATTCATATACCAGAAATGTTTGAAGCTACTGACTGAATGAAAGGAGCTGGCATCTCAATCTCTTTGAATCTTCTTTATCATGCTAAGAGGAGCAGGAAAAAGCAAAAAATTTCAGAATTGCACCTTGCAATGCGGAGAAATTACTGTTTGTGCATTTACAATATTCATTGATTTTTGCCATTGAAAAACGTCCAGAAATGATTGAAGCTACTGACTGAATGAAAGGAGCTGGCATCTCACTCTCTTTGAATCTTCTTTATCATGCTAAGAGGAGCTGGAAAAAGCAAAAAATTTCAGAATTGCACCTTGCAATGCGGAGAAATTACTGTCTGTGCATTTACAATATTCATTGATTTTTGCCATTGAAAAACGTCCAGAAATGATTGAAGCTACTGACTGAATGAAAGGAGCTGGCATCTCACTCCCTTTGATTCTTCTTTATCATGCTAAGAGGAGCAGGAAAAAGCAAAAAATTTCAGAATTGCACCTTGCAATGTGGAGAAATTACTGTTTGTGCATTTACAATATTCATTGATTTTTGCCATTGAAAAACGTCCAGAAATGATTGAAGCTACTGACTGAATGAAAGGAGCTGGCATCTCACTCTCTTTGAATCTTCTTTATCATGCTAAGAGGAGCAGGAAAAAGCAAAAAATTTCAGAATTGCACCTTGCAATGCGGAGAAATTACTGTTTGTGCATTTACAATATTCATTGATTTTTGCCATTGAAAAACATCATGTTATTCATATACCAGAAATGATTGAAGCTACTGACTGAATGAAAGGAGCTGGCATCTCACTCTCTTTGAATCTTCTTTATCATGCTAAGAGGAGCAGAAAAAAGCAAAAAATTTCAGAATTGCACCTTGCAATGCGGAGAAATTACTGTTTGTGCATTTACAATATTCATTGATTTTTGCCATTGAAAAACGTCCAGAAATGATTGAAGCTACTGACTGAATGAAAGGAGCTGGCATCTCACTCTCTTTGAATCTTGTTTATCATGCTAAGAGGAACAGGAAAAAGCAAAAAATTTCAGAATTGCACCTTGCAATGCAGAGAAATTACTGTTTGTGCATTTACAATATTCATTGATTTTTGCCATTGAAAAACGTCCAGAAATGATTGAAGCTACTGACTGAATGAAAGGAGCTGGCATCTCACTCTCTTTGAATCTTCTTTATCATGCTAAGAGGAGCAGGAAAAAGCAAAAAATTTCAGAATTGCACCTTGCAATGCGGAGAAATTACTGTTTGTGCATTTACAATATTCATTGATTTTTGCCATTGAAAAACATCATGTTATTCATATACCAGAAATGTTTGAAGCTACTGACTGAATGAAAGGAGCTGGCATCTCACTCTCTTTGAATCGTCTTTATCATGCTAAGAGGAGCAGGAAAAAGCAAAAAATTTCAGAATTGCACCTTGCAATGCGGAGAAATTACTGTTTGTGCATTTACAATATTCATTGATTTTTGCCATTGAAAAACGTCCAGAAATGATTGAAGCTACTGACTGAATGAAAGGAGCTGGCATCTCACTCTCTTTGAATCTTCTTTATCATGCTAAGTGGAGCAGGAAAAAGCAAAAAATTTCAGAATTGCACCTTGCAATGCGGAGAAATTACTGTTTGTGCATTTACAATATTCATTGATTTTTGCCATTGAACAACATCATGTTATTCATATACCAGAAATGTTTGAAGCTACTGACTGAATGAAAGGAGCTGGCATCTCACTCTCTTTGAATCTTCTTTATCATGCTAAGAGGAGCAGGAAAAAGCAAAAAATTTCAGAATTGCACCTTGCAATGCGGAGAAAATACTGTTTGTGCATTTACAATATTCATTGATTTTTGCCATTGAAAAACGTCCAGAAATGATTGAAGCTACTGACTGAATGAAAGGAGCTGGCATCTCACTCTCTTTGAATCTTCTTTATCATGCTAAGAGGAGCAGGAAAAAGCAAAAAATTTCAGAATTGCACCTTGCAATGCGGAGAAATTACTGTTTGTGCATTTACAATATTCATTGATTTTTGCCATTGAAAAACATCATGTTATTCATATACCAGAAATGTTTGAAGCTACTGACTGAATGAAAGGAGCTGGCATCTCACTCTCTTTGAATCTGCTTTATCATGCTAAGAGGAGCAGGAAAAAGCAAAAAATTTCAGAATTGCACCTTGCAATGCGGAGAAATTACTGTTTGTGCATTTACAATATTCAATGATTTTTGCCATTGAAAAACGTCCAGAAATGATTGAAGCTACTGACTGAATGAAAGGAGCTGGCATCTCACTCTCTTTGAATCTTCTTTATCATGCTAAGAGGAGCAGGAAAAAGCAAAAAATTTCAGAATTGCACCTTGCAATGCGGAGAAATTACTGTTTGTGCATTTACAATATTCATTGATTTTTGCCATTGAAAAACATCATGTTATTCATATACCAGAAATGTTTGAAGCTACTGACTGAATGAAAGGAGCTGGCATCTCACTCTCTTTGAATCTTCTTTATCATGCTAAGAGGAGCAGGAAAAAGCAAAAAATTTCAGAATTGCACCTTGCAATGCGGAGAAATTACTGTTTGTGCATTTACAATATTCATTGATTTTTGCCATTGAAAAACGTCCAGAAATGATTGAAGCTACTGACTGAATGAAAGGAGCTGGCATCTCACTCACTTTGAATCTTCTTTATCATGCTAAGAGGAGCAGGAAAAAGCAAAAAATTTCAGAATTGCACCTTGCAATGCGGAGAAATTACTGTTTGTGCATTTACAATATTCATTGATTTTTGCCATTGAAAAACGTCCAGAAATGATTGAAGCTACTGACTGAATGAAAGGAGCTGGCATCTCACTCTCTTTGAATCTTGTTTATCATGCTAAGAGGAGCAGGAAAAAACAAAAAATTTCAGAATTGCACCTTGCAATGCGGAGAAATTACTGTTTGTGCATTTACAATATTCATTGATTTTTGCCATTGAAAAACATCATGTTATTCATATACCAGAAATGTTTGAAGCTACTGACTGAATGAAAGGAGCTGGCATCTCACTCTCTTTGAATCTTCTTTATCATGCTAAGAGGAGCAGAAAAAAGCAAAAAATTTCAGAATTGCACCTTGCAATGCGGAGAAATTACTGTTTGTGCATTTACAATATTCATTGATTTTTGCCATTGAAAAACGTCCAGAAATGATTGAAGCTACTGACTGAATGAAAGGAGCTGGCATCTCACTCTCTTTGAATCTTCTTTATCATGCTAAGAGGAGCAGGAAAAAGCAAAAAATTTCAGAATTGCACCTTGCAATGCAGAGAAATTACTGTTTTTGCATTTACAATATTCATTGATTTTTGCCATTGAAAAACGTCCAGAAATGATTGAAGCTACTGACTGAATGAAAGGAGCTGGCATCTCACTCTCTTTGAATCTTCTTTATCATGCTAAGAGGAGCAGGAAAAAGCAAAAATTTCAGAATTGCACCTTGCAATGCGGAGAAATTACTGTTTGTGCATTTACAATATTCATTGATTTTTGCCATTGTAAAACGTCCAGAAATGATTGAAGCTACTGACTGAATGAAAGGAGCTGGCATCTCACTCTCTTTGAATCTTCTTTATCATGCTAAGAGGAGCAGGAAAAAGCAAAAAATTTCAGAATTGCACCTTGCAATGCGGAGAAATTACTGTTTGTGCATTTACAATATTCATTGATTTTTGCCATTGAAAAACATCATGTTATTCATATACCAGAAATGTTTGAAGCTACTGACTGAATGAAAGGAGCTGGCATCTCACTCTCTTTGAATCTTCTTTATCATGCTAAGAGGAGCAGGAAAAAGCAAAAAATTTCAGAATTGCACCTTGCAATGCGGAGAAATCACTGTTTGTGCATTTACAATATTCATTGATTTTTGCCATTGAAAAACGTCCAGAAATGATTGAAGCTACTGACTGGATGAAAGGAGCTGGCATCTCAATCTCTTTGAATCTTCTTTATCATGCTAAGAGGAGCAGGAAAAAGCAAAAAATTTCAGAATTGCACCTTGCAATGCGGAGAAATTACTGTTTGTGCATTTACAATATTCATTGATTTTTGCCATTGAAAAACGTCCAGAAATGATTGAAGCTACTGACTGAATGAAAGGAGCTGGCATCTCACTCTCTTTGAATCTTCTTTATCATGCTAAGAGGAGCAGGAAAAAGCAAAAAATTTCAGAATTGCACCTTGCAATGCGGAGAAATTACTGTTTGTGCATTTACAATATTCATTGATTTTTGCCATTGAAAAACATCATGTTATTCATATACCAGAAATGATTGAAGCTACTGACTGAATGAAAGGAGCTGGCATCTCACTCTCTTTGAATCTTCTTTATCATGCTAAGAGGAGCAGGAAAAAGCAAAAAATTTCAGAATTGCACCTTGCAATGCGGAGAAATTACTGTTTGTGCATTTACAATATTCAATGATTTTTGCCATTGAAAAACGTCCAGAAATGATTGAAGCTACTGACTGAATGAAAGGAGCTGGCATCTCACTCTCTTTGAATCTTCTTTATCATGCTAAGAGGAGCAGGAAAAAGCAAAAAATTTCAGAATTGCACCTTGCAATGCGGAGAAATTACTGTTTGTGCATTTACAATATTCATTGATTTTTGCCATTGAAAAACATCATGTTATTCATATACCAGAAATGTTTGAAGCTACTGACTGAATGAAAGGAGCTGGCATCTCACTCTCTTTGAATCTTCTTTATCATGCTAAGAGTAGCAGGAAAAAGCAAAAAATTTCAGAATTGCACCTTGCAATGCGGAGAAATTACTGTTTGTGCATTTACAATATTCATTGATTTTTGCCATTGAAAAACGTCCAGAAATGACTGAAGCTACTGACTGAATGAAAGGAGCTGGCATCTCACTCTCTTTGAATCTTCTTTATCATGCTAAGAGGAGCAGGAAAAAGCAAAAAATTTCAGAATTGCACCTTGCAATGCGGAGAAATTACTGTTTGTGCATTTGCAATATTCATTGATTTTTGCCATTGAAAAACATCATGTTATTCATATACCAGAAATGTTTGAAGCTACTGACTAAATGAAAGGAGCTGGCATCTCACTCTCTTTGAATCTTCTTTATCATGCTAAGAGGAGCAGGAAAAAGCAAAAAATTTCAGAATTGCACCTTGCAATGCGGAGAAATTACTGTTTGTGCATTTACAATATTCATTGATTTTTGCCATTGAAAAACGTCCAGAAATGATTGAAGCTACTGACTGAATGAAAGGAGCTGGCATCTCACTCTCTTTGAATCTTCTTTATCATGCTAAGAAGAGCAGGAAAAAGCAAAAAATTTCAGAATTGCACCTTGCAATGCGGAGAAATTTCTGTTTGTGCATTTACAATATTCATTGATTTTTGCCATTGAAAAACATGTTATTCATATACCAGAAATGTTTGAAGCTACTGACTGAATGAAAGGAGCTGGCATCTCACTCTCTTTGAGTCTTCTTTATCATGCTAAGAGGAGCAGGAAAAAGCAAAAAATTTCAGAATTGCACCTTGCAATGCGGAGAAATTACTGTTTGTGCATTTACAATATTCATTGATTTTTGCCATTGAAAAACATCATGTTATTCATATACCAGAAATGTTTGAAGCTACTGACTGAATGAAAGGAGCTGGCATCTCACTCTCTTTGAATCTTCTTTGTCATGCTAAGAGGAGCAGGAAAAAGCAAAAAATTTCAGAATTGCACCTTGCAATGCGGAGAAATTACTGTTTGTGCATTTACAATATTCATTGATTTTTGCCATTGAAAAACGTCCAGAAATGATTGAAGCTACTGACTGAATGAAAGGAGCTGGCATCTCACTCTCTTTGAATCTTCTTTATCATGCTAAGAGGAGCAGGAAAAAGCAAAAAATTTCAGAATTGCACCTTGCAATGCGGAGAAATTACTGTTTGTGCATTTACAATATTCATTGATTTTTGCCATTGAAAAACATCATGTTATTCATATACCAGAAATGTTTGAAGCTACTGACTGAATGAAAGGAGCTGGCATCTCACTCTCTTTGAATCTTCTTTATCATGCTAAGAGGAGCAGGAAAAAGCAAAAAATTTCAGAATTGCACCTTGCAATGCGGAGAAATTACTGTCTGTGCATTTACAATATTCATTGATTTTTGCCATTGAAAAACGTCCAGAAATGATTGAAGCTACTGACTGAATGAAAGGAGCTGGCATCTCACTCTCTGATTCTTCTTTATCATGCTAAGAGGAGCAGGAAAAAGCAAAAAATTTCAGAATTGCACCTTGCAATGTGGAGAAATTACTGTTTGTGCATTTACAATATTCATTGATTTTTGCCATTGAAAAACGTCCAGAAATGATTGAAGCTACTGACTGAATGAAAGGAGCTGGCATCTCACTCTCTTTGAATCTTCTTTATCATGCTAAGAGGAGCAGGAAAAAGCAAAAAATTTCAGAATTGCACCTTGCAATGCGGAGAAATTACTGTTTGTGCATTTACAATATTCATTGATTTTTGCCATTGAAAAACATCATGTTATTCATATACCAGAAATGTTTGAAGCTACTGACTGAATGAAAGGAGCTGGCATCTCACTCTCTTTGAATCTTCTTTATCATGCTAAGAGGAGCAGGAAAAAGCAAAAAATTTCAGAATTGCACCTTGCAATGCGGAGAAATTACTGTTTGTGCATTTACAATATTCATTGATTTTTGCCATTGAAAAACGTCCAGAAATGATTTAAGCTACTGACTGAATGAAAGGAGCTGGCATCTCACTCTCTTTGAATCTTGTTTATCATGCTAAGAGGAGCAGGAAAAAGCAAAAAATTTCTGAATTGCACCTTGCAATGCGGAGAAATTACTGTTTGTGCATTTACAATATTCATTGATTTTTGCCATTGAAAAACGTCCAGAAATGATTGAAGCTACTGACTGAATGAAAGGAGCTGGCATCTCACTCTCTTTGAATCTTCTTTATCATGCTAAGAGGAGCAGGAAAAAGCAAAAAATTTCAGAATTGCACCTTGCAATGCGGAGAAATTACTGTTTGTGCATTTACAATATTCATTGATTTTTGCCATTGAAAAACATCATGTTATTCATATACCAGAAATGATTGAAGCTACTGACTGAATGAAAGGAGCTGGCATCTCATTCTCTTTGAATCTTCTTTATCATGCTAAGAGGAGCAGGAAAAAGCAAAAAATTTCAGAATTGCACCTTGCAATGCGGAGAAATTACTGTTTGTGCATTTACAATATTCAATGATTTTTGCCATTGAAAAACGTCCAGAAATGATTGAAGCTACTGACTGAATGAAAGGAGCTGGCATCTCACTCTCTTTGAATCTTCTTTATCATGCTAAGAGGAGCAGGAAAAAGCAAAAAATTTCAGAATTGCACCTTGCAATGCGGAGAAATTACTGTTTGTGCATTTACAATATTCATTGATTTTTGCCATTGAAAAACATCATGTTATTCATATACCAGAAATGTTTGAAGCTACTGACTGAATGAAAGGAGCTGGCATCTCACTCTCTTTGAATCTTCTTTATCATGCTAAGAGGAGCAGGAAAAAGCAAAAAATTTCAGAATTGCACCTTGCAATGCGGAGAAATTACTGTTTGTGCATTTACAATATTCATTGATCTTTGCCATTGAAAAACGTCCAGAAATGATTGAAGCTACTGACTGAATGAAAGGAGCTGGCATCTCACTCTCTTTGAATCTTCTTTATCATGCTAAGAGGAGCAGGAAAAAGCAAAATATTTCAGAATTGCACCTTGCAATGCGGAGAAATTACTGTTTGTGCATTTACAATATTCATTGATTTTTGCCATTGAAAAACATCATGTTATTCATATACCAGAAATGTTTGAAGCTACTGACTGAATGAAAGGAGCTGGCATCTCACTCTCTTTGAATCTTCTTTATCATGCTAAGAGGAGCAGGAAAAAGCAAAAAATTTCAGAATTGCACCTTGCAATGCGGAGAAATTACTGTTTGTGCATTTACAATATTCATTGATTTTTGCCATTGAAAAACGTCCAGAAATGATTGAAGCTACTGACTGAATGAAAGGAGCTGGCATCTCACTCTCTTTGAATCTTCTTTATCATGCTAAGAGGAGCAGGAAAAAGCAAAAAATTTCAGAATTGCACCTTGCAATGGGGAGAAATTACTGTTTGTGCATTTACAATATTCATTGATTTTTGCCATTGAAAAACATCATGTTATTCATATACCAGAAATGTTTGAAGCTACTGACTGAATGAAAGGAGCTGGCATCTCACTCTCTTTGAATCTTCTTAATCATGCTAAGAGGAGCAGGAAAAAGCAAAAAATTTCAGAATTGCACCTTGCAATGCGGAGAAATTACTGTCTGTGCATTTACAATATTCATTGATTTTTGCCATTGAAAAACGTCCAGAAATGATTGAAGCTACTGACTGAATGAAAGGAGCTGGCATCTCACTCTCTGATTCTTCTTTATCATGCTAAGAGGATCAGGAAAAAGCAAAAAATTTCAGAATTGCACCTTGCAATGTGGAGAAATTACTGTTTGTGCATTTACAATATTCATTGATTTTTGCCATTGAAAAACGTCCAGAAATGATTGAAGCTACTGACTGAATGAAAGGAGCTGGCATCTCACTCTCTTTGAATCTTCTTTATCATGCTAAGAGGAGCAGGAAAAAGCAAAAAATTTCAGAATTGCACCTTGCAATGCGGAGAAATTACTGTTTGTGCATTTACAATATTCATTGATTTTTGCCATTGAAAAACATCATGTTATTCATATACCAGAAATGTTTGAAGCTACTGACTGAATGAAAGGAGCTGGCATCTCACTCTCTTTGAATCTTCTTTATCATGCTAAGAGGAGCAGGAAAAAGCAAAAAATTTCAGAATTGCACCTTGCAATGCGGAGAAATTACTGTTTGTGCATTTACAATATTCATTGATTTTTGCCATTGAAAAACGTCCAGAAATGATTGAAGCTACTGACTGAATGAAAGGAGCTGGCATCTCACTCTCTTTGAATCTTGTTTATCATGCTAAGAGTAGCAGGAAAAAGCAAAAAATTTCTGAATTGCACCTTGCAATGCGGAGAAATTACTGTTTGTGCATTTACAATATTCATTGATTTTTGCCATTGAAAAACGTCCAGAAATGATTGAAGCTACTGACTGAATGAAAGGAGCTGGCATCTCACTCTCTTTGAATCTTCTTTATCATGCTAAGAGGAGCAGGAAAAAGCAAAAAATTTCAGAATTGCACCTTGCAATGCGGAGAAATTACTGTTTGTGCATTTACAATATTCATTGATTTTTGCCATTGAAAAACATCATGTTATTCATATACCAGAAATGTTTGAAGCTACTGACTGAATGAAAGGAGCTGGCATCTCACTCTCTTTGAATCTTCTTTATCATGCTAAGAGGAGCAGGAAAAAGCAAAAAATTTCAGAATTGCACCTTGCAATGCGGAGAAATTACTGTTTGTGCATTTACAATATTCATTGATCTTTGCCATTGAAAAACGTCCAGAAATGATTGAAACTACTGACTGAATGAAAGGAGCTGGAATCTCACTCTCTTTGAATCTTCTTTATCATGCTAAGAGGAGCAGGAAAAAGCAAAAAATTTCAGAATTGCACCTTGCAATGCGGAGAAATTACTGTTTGTGCATTTACAATATTCATTGATTTTTGCCATTGAAAAACGTCCAGAAATGATTGAAGCTACTGACTGAATGAAAGGAGCTGGCATCTCACTCTCTTTGAATCTTCTTTATCATGCTAAGAGGAGCAGGAAAAAGCAAAAAATTTCAGAATTGCACCTTGCAATGCGGAGAAATTACTGTTTGTGCATTTACAATATTCATTGATTTTTGCCATTGAAAAACATCATGTTATTCATATACCAGAAATGATTGAAGCTACTGACTGAATGAAAGGAGCTGGCATCTCATTCTCTTTGAATCTTCTTTATCATGCTAAGAGGAGCAGGAAAAAGCAAAAAATTTCAGAATTGCACCTTGCAATGCGGAGAAATTACTGTTTGTGCATTTACAATATTCAATGATTTTTGCCATTGAAAAACGTCCAGAAATGATTGAAGCTACTGACTGAATGAAAGGAGCTGGCATCTCACTCTCTTTGAATCTTCTTTATTATGCTAAGAGGAGCAGGAAAAAGCAAAAAATTTCAGAATTGCACCTTGCAATGCGGAGAAATTACTGTTTGTGCATTTACAATATTCATTGATTTTTGCCATTGAAAAACATCATGTTATTCATATACCAGAAATGTTTGAAGCTACTGACTGAATGAAAGGAGCTGGCATCTCACTCTCTTTGAATCTTCTTTATCATGCTAAGAGGAGCAGGAAAAAGCAACAAATTTCAGAATTGCACCTTGCAATGCGGAGAAATTACTGTTTGTGCATTTACAATATTCATTGATCTTTGCCATTGAAAAACGTCCAGAAATGATTGAAGCTACTGACTGAATGAAAGGAGCTGGCATCTCACTCTCTTTGAATCTTCTTTATCATGCTAAGAGGAGCAGGAAAAAGCAAAAAATTTCAGAATTACACCTTGCAATGCGGAGAAATTTCTGTTTGTGCATTTACAATATTCATTGATTTTTGCCATTGAAAAACGTCCAGAAATGATTGAAGCTACTGACTGAATGAAAGGAGCTGGCATCTCACTCTCTTTGAATCTTCTTTATCATGCTAAGAGGAGCAGGAAAAAGCAAAAAATTTCAGAATTGCACCTTGCAATGCGGAGAAATTACTGTTTGTGCATTTACAATATTCATTGATTTTTGCCATTGAAAAACATCATGTTATTCATATACCAGAAATGTTTGAAGCTACTGACTGAATGAAGGAGCTGGCATCTCACTCTCTTTGAATCTTCTTTATCATGCTAAGAGGAGCAGGAAAAAGCAAAAAATTTCAGAATTGCACCTTGCAATGCGGAGAAATTACTGTTTGTGCATTTACAATATTCATTGATTTTTGCCATTGAAAAACGTCCAGAAATGATTGAAGCTACTGACTGAATGAAAGGAGCTGGCATCTCACTCTCTTTGAATCTTCTTTATCATGCTAAGAGGAGCAGGAAAAAGGAAAACATTTCAGAATTGCACCTTGCAATGCGGAGAAATTACTGTTTGTGCATTTACAATATTCATTGATTTTTGCCATTGAAAAACGTCCAGAAATGATTGAAGCTACTGACTGAATGAAAGGAGCTGGCATCTCACTCTCTTTGAATCTTCTTTATCATGCTAAGAGGAGCAGGAAAAAGCAAAAAATTTCAGAACTGCACCTTGCAATGCGGAGAAATTACTGTTTGTGCATTTACAATATTCATTGATTTTTGCCATTGAAAAACATCATGTTATTCATATACCAGAAATGTTTGAAGCTACTGACTGAATGAAAGGAGCTGGCATCTCACTCTCTTTGAATCTTCTTTATCATGCTAAGAGGAGCAGGAAAAAGCAAAAAATTTCAGAATTGAACTTTGAAATGCGGAGAAATTACTGTCTGTGCATTTACAATATTCATTGATTTTTGCCATTGAAAAACATCCAGAAATGATTGAAGCTACTGACTGAATGAAAGGAGCTGGCATCTCACTCTCTTTGATTCTTCTTTATCATGCTAAGAGGAGCAGGAAAAAGCAAAAAATTTCAGAATTGCACCTTGCAATGTGGAGAAATTACTGTTTGTGCATTTACAATATTCATTGATTTTTGCCATTGAAAAACGTCCAGAAATGATTGAAGCTACTGACTGAATGAAAGGAGCTGGCATCTCACTCTCTTTGAATCTTCTTTATCATGCTAAGAGGAGCAGGAAAAAGCAAAAAATTTCAGAATTGCACCTTGCAATGCGGACAAATTACTGTTTGTGCATTTACAATATTCATTGAATTTTGCCATTGAAAAACATCATGTTATTCATATACCAGAAATGTTTGAAGCTACTAACTGAATGAAAGGAGCTGGCATCTCACTCTCTTTGAATCTTCTTTATCATGCTAAGAGGAGCAGGAAAAAGCAAAAAATTTCAGAATTGCACCTTGCAATGCGGAGAAATTACTGTTTGTGCATTTACAATATTCATTGATTTTTGCCATTGAAAAACGTCCAGAAATGATTGAAGCTACTGACTGAATGAAAGGAGCTGGCATCTCACTCTCTTTGAATCTTGTTTATCATGCTAAGTGGAGCAGGAAAAAGCAAAAAATTTCAGAATTGCACCTTGCAATGCGGAGAAATTACTGTTTGTGCATTTACAATATTCATTGATTTTTGCCATTGAAAAACGTCCAGAAATGATTGAAGCTACTGACTGAATGAAAGGAGCTGGCATCTCACTCTCTTTGAATCTTCTTTATCATGCTAAGAGGAGCAGGAAAAAGCAAAAAATTTCAGAATTGCACCTTGCAATGCGGAGAAATTACTGTTTGTGCATTTACAATATTCATTGATTTTTGCCATTGAAAAACATCATGTTATTCATATACCAGAAATGATTGAAGCTACTGACTGAATGAAAGGAGCTGGCATCTCACTCTCTTTGAATCTTGTTTATCATGCTAATAGGAGCAGGAAAAAGCAAAAAATTTCAGAATTGCACCTTGCAATGCGGAGAAATTACTGTTTGTGCATTTACAATATTCAATGATTTTTGCCATTGAAAAACGTCCAGAAATGATTGAAGCTACTGACTGAATGAAAGGAGCTGGC
Source organism: Phyllobates terribilis (assembly GCF_046119375.1). Lineage (NCBI taxonomy): Eukaryota > Metazoa > Chordata > Amphibia > Anura > Dendrobatidae > Phyllobates > Phyllobates terribilis. The sequence goes on from NW_027362893.1 coordinate 1,889,520, forward strand.
ATCTCACTCTCTTTGATTCTTCTTTATCATGCTAAGAGGAGCAGGAAAAAGCAAAAAATTTCAGAATTGCACCTTGCAATGTGGAGAAATTACTGTTTGTGCATTTACAATATTCATTGATTTTTGCCATTGAAAAACGTCCAGAAATGATTGAAGCTACTGACTGAATGAAAGGAGCTGGCATCTCACTCTCTTTGAATCTTCTTTATCATGCTAAGAGGAGCAGGAAAAAGCAAAAAATTTCAGAATTGCACCTTGCAATGCGGACAAATTACTGTTTGTGCATTTACAATATTCATTGAATTTTCCCATTGAAAAACATCATGTTATTCATATACCAGAAATGTTTGAAGCTACTAACTGAATGAAAGGAGCTGGCATCTCACTCTCTTTGAATCTTCTTTATCATGCTAAGAGGAGCAGGAAAAAGCAAAAAATTTCAGAATTGCACCTTGCAATGCGGAGAAATTACTGTTTGTGCATTTACAATATTCATTGATTTTTGCCATTGAAAAACGTCCAGAAATGATTGAAGCTACTGACTGAATGAAAGGAGCTGGCATCTCACTCTCTTTGAATCTTGTTTATCATGCTAAGAGGAGCAGGAAAAAGCAAAAAATTTCAGAATTGCACCTTGCAATGCGGAGAAATTACTGTTTGTGCATTTACAATATTCATTGATTTTTGCCATTGAAAAACGTCCAGAAATGATTGAAGCTACTGACTGAATGAAAGGAGCTGGCATCTCACTCTCTTTGAATCTTCTTTATCATGCTAAGAGGAGCAGGAAAAAGCAAAAAATTTCAGAATTGCACCTTGCAATGCGGAGAAATTACTGTTTGTGCATTTACAATATTCATTGATTTTTGCCATTGAAAAACATCATGTTATTCATATACCAGAAATGATTGAAGCTACTGACTGAATGAAAGGAGCTGGCATCTCACTCTCTTTGAATCTTGTTTATCATGCTAATAGGAGCAGGAAAAAGCAAAAAATTTCAGAATGGCACCTTGCAATGCGGAGAAATTACTGTTTGTGCATTTACAATATTCAATGATTTTTGCCATTGAAAAACGTCCAGAAATGATTGAAGCTACTGACTGAATGAAAGGAGCTGGCATCTCACTCTCTTTGAATCTTCTTTATCATGCTAAGAGGAGCAGGAAAAAGCAAAAAATTTCAGAATTGCACCTTGGAATGCGGAGAAATTACTGTTTGTGCATTTACAATATTCATTGATTTTTGCCATTGAAAAACATCATGTTATTCATATACCAGAAATGTTTGAAGCTACTGACTGAATGAAAGGAGCTGGCATCTCACTCTCTTTGAATCTTCTTTATCATGCTAAGAGGAGCAGGAAAAAGCAAAAAATTTCAGAATTGCACCGTGCAATGCGGAGAAATTACTGTTTGTGCATTTACAATATTCATTGATTTTTGCCATTGAAAAACGTCCAGAAATGATTGAAGCTACTGACTGAATGAAAGGAGCTGGCATCTCACTCTCTTTGAATCTTCTTTATCATGCTAAGAGGAGCAGGAAAAAGCAAAAAATTTCAGAATTGCACCTTGCAATGCGGAGAAATTACTGTTTGTGCATTTACAATATTCATTGATCTTTGCCATTGAAAAACGTCCAGAAATGATTGAAGCTACTGACTGAATGAAAGGAGCTGGTATCTCACTCTCTTTGAATCTTCTTTATCATGCTAAGAGGAGCAGGAAAAAGCAAAAAATTTCAGAATTGCACCTTGCAATGCGGAGAAATTTCTGTTTGTGCATTTACAATATTCATTGATTTTTGCCATTGAAAAACGTCCAGAAATGATTGAAGCTACTGACTGAATGAAAGGAGCTGGCATCTCACTCTCTTTGAATCTTCTTTATCATGCTAAGAGGAGCAGGAAAAAGCAAAAAATTTCAGAATTGCACCTTGCAATGCGGAGAAATTACTGTTTGTGCATTTACAATATTCATTGATTTTTGCCATTGAAAAACATCATGTTATTCATATACCAGAAATGTTTGAAGCTACTGACTGAATGAAAGGAGCTGGCATCTCACTCTCTTTGAATCTTCTTTATCATGCTAAGAGGAGCAGGAAAAAGCAAAAAATTTCAGAATTGCACCTTGCAATGCGGAGAAATTACTGTTTGTGCATTTACAATATTCATTGATTTTTGCCATTGAAAAACGTCCAGAAATGATTGAAGCTACTGACTGAATGAAAGGAGCTGGCATCTCACTCTCTTTGAATCTTCTTTATCATGCTAAGAGGAGCAGGAAAAAGGAAAACATTTCAGAATTGCACCTTGCAATGCCGAGAAATTACTGTTTGTGCATTTACAATATTCATTGATTTTTGCCATTGAAAAACGTCCAGAAATGATTGAAGCTACTGACTGAATGAAAGGAGCTGGCATCTCACTCTCTTTGAATCTTCTTTATCATGCTAAGAGGAGCAGGAAAAAGCAAAAAATTTCAGAATTGCACCTTGCAATGCGGAGAAATTACTGTTTGTGCATTTACAATATTCATTGATATTTGCCATTGAAAAACATCATGTTATTCATATACCAGAAATGTTTGAAGCTACTGACTGAATGAAAGGAGCTGGCATCTCACTCTCTTTGAATCTTCTTTATCATGCTAAGAGGAGCAGGAAAAAGCAAAAAATTTCAGAATTGAACCTTGAAATGCGGAGAAATTACTGTCTGTGCATTTACAATATTCATTGATTTTTGCCATTGAAAAACGTCCAGAAATGATTGAAGCTACTGACTGAATGAAAGGAGCTGGCATCTCACTCTCTTTGATTCTTCTTTATCATGCTAAGAGGAGCAGGAAAAAGCAAAAAATTTCAGAATTGCACCTTGCAATGTGGAGAAATTACTGTTTGTGCATTTACAATATTCATTGATTTTTGCCATTGAAAAACGTCCAGAAATGATTGAAGCTACTGACTGAATGAAAGGAGCTGGCATCTCACTCTCTTTGAATCTTCTTCATCATGCTAAGAGGAGCAGGAAAAAGCAAAAAATTTCAGAATTGCACCTTGCAATGCGGAGAAATTACTGTTTGTGCATTTACAATATTCATTGAATTTTGCCATTGAAAAACATCATGTTATTCATATACCAGAAATGTTTGAAGCTACTGACTGAATGAAAGGAGCTGGCATCTCACTCTCTTTGAATCTTCTTTATCATGCTAAGAGGAGCAGGAAAAAGCAAAAAATTTCAGAATTGCACCTTGCAATGCGGAGAAATTACTGTTTGTGCATTTACAATATTCATTGATTTTTGCCATTGAAAAACGTCCAGAAATGATTGAAGCTACTGACTGAATGAAAGGAGCTGGCATCTCACTCTCTTTGAATCTTGTTTATCATGCTAAGAGGAGCAGGAAAAAGCAAAAAATTTCAGAATTGCACCTTGCAATGCGGAGAAATTACTGTTTGTGCATTTACAATATTCATTGATTTTTGCCATTGAAAAACGTCCAGAAATGATTGAAGCTACTGACTGAATGAAAGGAGCTGGCATCTCACTCTCTTTGAATCTTCTTTATCATGCTAAGAGGAGCAGGAAAAAGCAAAAAATTTCAGAATTGCACCTTGCAATGCGGAGAACTTACTGTTTGTGCATTTACAATGTTCATTGATTTTTGCCATTGAAAAACATCATGTTATTCATATACCAGAAATGATTGAAGCTACTGACTGAATGAAAGGAGCTGGCATCTCAAGCTCTTTGAATCTTGTTTATCATGCTAATAGGAGCAGGAAAAAGCAAAAAATTTCAGAATTGCACCTTGCAATGCGGAGAAATTACTGTTTGTGCATTTACAATATTCAATGATTTTTGCCATTGAAAAACGTCCAGAAATGATTGAAGCTACTGACTGAATGAAAGGAGCTGGCATCTCACTCTCTTTGAATCTTCTTTATCATGCTAAGAGGAGCAGGAAAAAGCAAAAAATTTCAGAATTGCACCTTGCAATGCGGAGAAATTACTGTTTGTGCATTTACAATATTCATTGATTTTTGCCATTGAAAAACATCATGTTATTCATATACCAGAAATGATTGAAGCTACTGACTGAATGAAAGGAGCTGGCATCTCAAGCTCTTTGAATCTTGTTTATCATGCTAATAGGAGCAGGAAAAAGCAAAAAATTTCAGAATTGCACCTTGCAATGCGGAGAAATTACTGTTTGTGCATTTACAATATTCAATGATTTTTGCCATTGAAAAACGTCCAGAAATGATTGAAGCTACTGACTGAATGAAAGGAGCTGGCATCTCACTCTCTTTGAATCTTCTTTATCATGCTAAGAGGAGCAGGAAAAAGCAAAAAATTTCAGAATTGCACCTTGCAATGCGGAGAAATTACTGTTTGTGCATTTACAATATTCATTGATTTTTGCCATTGAAAAACATCATGTTATTCATATACCAGAAATGACTGAAGCTACTGACTAAATGAAAGGAGCTGGCATCTCACTCTCTTTGAATCTTCTTTATCATGCTAAGAGGAGCAGGAAAAAGCAAAAAATTTCAGAATTGCACCTTGCAATGCGGAGAAATTACTGTTTGTGCATTTACAATATTCATTGATTTTTGCCATTGAAAAACGTCCAGAAATGATTGAAGCTACTGACTGAATGAAAGGAGCTGGCATCTCACTCTCTTTGAATCTTATCATGCTAAGAGGAGCAGGAAAAAGCAAAAAATTTCAGAATTGCACCTTGCAATGCGGAGAAATTACTGTTTGTGCATTTACAATATTCATTGATTTTTGCCATTGAAAAACATCATGTTATTCATATACCAGAAATGTTTGAAGCTACTGACTGAATGAAAGGAGCAGGCATCTCACTCTCTTTGAATCTTCTTTATCATGCTAAGAGGAGCAGGAAAAAGCAAAAAATTTCAGAATTGCACCTTGCAATGCGGAGAAATTACTGTTTGTGCATTTACAATATTCATTGATTTTTGCCATTGAAAAACGTCCAGAAATGATTGAAGCTACTGACTGAATGAAAGGAGCTGGCATCTCACTCTCTTTGATTCTTCTTTATCATGCTAAGAGGAGCAGGAAAAAGCAAAAAATTTCAGAATTGCACCTTGCAATGCGTAGAAATTACTGTTTGTGCATTTACAATATTCATTGATTTTTGCCATTGAAAAATGTCCAGAAATGATTGAAGCTACTGACTGAATGAAAGTAGCTGGCATCTCACTCTCTTTGAATCTTCTGTATCATGCTAAGAGGAGCAGGAAAAAGCAAAAAATTTCAGAATTGCACCTTGCAATGCGGAGAAATTACTGTTTGTGCATTTACAATATTCATTGACTTTTGCCATTGAAAAACATGTTATTCATATACCAGAAATGTTTGAAGCTACTGACTGAATGAAAGGAGCTGGCATCTCACTCTCTTTGAATCTTCTTTATCATGCTAAGAGGAGCAGGAAAAAGCAAAAAATTTCAGAATTGCACCTTGCAATGCGGAGAAATTACTGTTTGTGCATTTACAATATTCATTGATTTTTGCCATTGAAAAACCATGTTATTCATATACCAGAAATGTTTGAAGCTACTGACTGAATGAAAGGAGCTGGCATCTCACTCTCTTTGAATCTTCTTTATCATGCTAAGAGGAGCAGGAAAAAGCAAAAAATTTCAGAATTGCACCTTGCAATGCGGAGAAATTACTGTTTGTGCATTTACAATATTCTTTGATTTTTGCCATTGAAAAACGTCCAGAAATGATTGAAGCTACTGACTGAATGAAAGGAGCTGGCATCTCACTCTCTTTGAATATTCTTTATCATGCTAAGAGGAGCAGGAAAAAGCAAAAAATTTCAGAATTGCACCTTGCAATGCGGAGAAATTACTGTTTGTGCATTTACAATATTCATTGATCTTTGCCATTGAAAAACGTCCAGAAATGATTGAAGCTACTGACTGAATGAAAGGAGCTGGTATCTCACTCTCTTTGAATCTTCTTTATCATGCTAAGAGGAGCAGGAAAAAGCAAAAAATTTCAGAATTGCACCTTGCAATGCGGAGAAATTTCTGTTTGTGCATTTACAATATTCATTGATTTTTGCCATTGAAAAACGTCCAGAAATGATTGAAGCTACTGACTGAATGAAAGGAGCTGGCATCTCACTCTCTTTGAATCTTCTTTATCATGCTAAGAGGAGCAGGAAAAAGCAAAAAATTTCAGAATTGCACCTTGCAATGCGGAGAAATTACTGTTTGTGCATTTACAATATTCATTGATTTTTGCCATTGAAAAACATCATGTTATTCATATACCAGAAATGTTTGAAGCTACTGACTGAATGAAAGGAGCTGGCATCTCACTCTCTTTGAATTTTCTTTATCATGCTAAGAGGAGCAGGAAAAAGCAAAAAATTTCAGAATTGCACCTTGCAATGCGGAGAAATTACTGTTTGTGCATTTACAATATTCATTGATTTTTGCCATTGAAAAACGTCCAGAAATGATTGAAGCTACTGACTGAATGAAAGGAGCTGGCATCTCACTCTCTTTGAATCTTCTTTACCATGCTAAGAGGAGCAGGAAAAAGGAAAACATTTCAGAATTGCACCTTGCAATGCCGAGAAATTACTGTTTGTGCATTTACAATATTCATTGATTTTTGCCATTGAAAAACGTCCAGAAATGATTGAAGCTACTGACTGAATGAAAGGAGCTGGCATCTCACTCTCTTTGAATCTTCTTTATCATGCTAAGAGGAGCAGGAAAAAGCAAAAAATTTCAGAATTGCACCTTGCAATGCGGAGAAATTACTGTTTGTGCATTTACAATATTCATTGATATTTGCCATTGAAAAACATCATGTTATTCATATACCAGAAATGTTTGAAGCTACTGACTGAATGAAAGGAGCTGGCATCTCACTCTCTTTGAATCTTCTTTATCATGCTAAGAGGAGCAGGAAAAAGCAAAAAATTTCAGAATTGAACCTTGAAATGCGGAGAAATTACTGTCTGTGCATTTACAATATTCATTGATTTTTGCCATTGAAAAACGTCCAGAAATGATTGAAGCTACTGACTGAATGAAAGGAGCTGGCATCTCACTCTCTTTGATTCTTCTTTATCATGCTAAGAGGAGCAGGAAAAAGCAAAAAATTTCAGAATTGCACCTTGCAATGTGGAGAAATTACTGTTTGTGCATTTACAATATTCATTGATTTTTGCCATTGAAAAACGTCCAGAAATGATTGAAGCTACTGACTGAATGAAAGGAGCTGGCATCTCACTCTCTTTGAATCTTGTTTATCATGCTAAGAGGAGCAGGAAAAAGCAAAAAATTTCAGAATTGCACCTTGCAATGCGGAGAAATTACTGTTTGTGCATTTACAATATTCATTGATTTTTGCCATTGAAAAACGTCCAGAAATGATTGAAGCTACTGACTGAATGAAAGGAGCTGGCATCTCACTCTCTTTGAATCTTCTTTATCATGCTAAGAGGAGCAGGAAAAAGCAAAAATTTCAGAATTGCACCTTGCAATGCGGAGAACTTACTGTTTGTGCATTTACAATGTTCATTGACTTTTGCCATTGAAAAACATCATGTTATTCATATACCAGAAATGATTGAAGCTACTGACTGAATGAAAGGAGCTGGCATCTCAAGCTCTTTGAATCTTGTTTATCATGCTAATAGGAGCAGGAAAAAGCAAAAAATTTCAGAATTGCACCTTGCAATGCGGAGAAATTACTGTTTGTGCATTTACAATATTCAATGATTTTTGCCATTGAAAAACGTCCAGAAATGATTGAAGTTACTGACTGAATGAAAGGAGCTGGCATCTCACTCTCTTTGAATCTTCTTTATCATGCTAAGAGGAGCAGGAAAAAGCAAAAAATTTCAGAATTGCACCTTGCAATGCGGAGAAATTACTGTTTGTGCATTTACAATATTCATTGATTTTTGCCATTGAAAAACATCATGTTATTCATATACCAGAAATGTTTGAAGCTACTGACTGAATGAAAGGAGCTGGCATCTCACTCTCTTTGAATCTTCTTTATCATGCTAAGAGGAGCAGGAAAAAGCAAAAAATTTCAGAATTGCACCTTGCAATGCGGAGAAATTACTGTTTGTGCATTTACAATATTCATTGATTTTTGCCATTGAAAAACGTCCAGAAATGATTGAAGCTACTGACTGAATGAAAGGAGCTGGCATCTCACTCTCTTTGAATCTTGTTTATCATGCTAAGAGGAGCAGGAAAAAGCAAAAAATTTCAGAATTGCACCTTGCAATGCGGAGAAATTACTGTTTGTGCATTTACAATATTCATTGATTTTTGCCATTGAAAAACGTCCAGAAATGATTGAAGCTACTGACTGAATGAAAGGAGCTGGCATCTCACTCTCTTTGAATCTTCTTTATCATGCTAAGAGGAGCAGGAAAAAGCAAAAAATTTCAGAATTGCACCTTGCAATGCGGAGAAATTACTGTTTGTGCATTTACAATATTCATTGATTTTTGCCATTGAAAAACATCATGTTATTCATATACCAGAAATGATTGAAGCTACTGACTGAATGAAAGGAGCTGGCATCTCACTCTCTTTGAATCTTGTTTATCATGCTAATAGGAGCAGGAAAAAGCAAAAAATTTCAGAATTGCACCTTGCAATGCGGAGAAATTACTGTTTGTGCATTTACAATATTCAATGATTTTTGCCATTGAAAAACGTCCAGAAATGATTGAAGCTACTGACTGAATGAAAGGAGCTGGCATCTCACTCTCTTTGAATCTTCTTTATCATGCTAAGAGGAGCAGGAAAAAGCAAAAAATTTCAGAATTGCACCTTGCAATGCGGAGAAATTACTGTTTGTGCATTTACAATATTCATTGATTTTTGCCATTGAAAAACATCATGTTATTCATATACCAGAAATGTTTGAAGCTACTGACTGAATGAAAGGAGCTGGCATCTCACTCTCTTTGAATCTTCTTTATCATGCTAAGAGGAGCAGGAAAAAGCAAAAAATTTCAGAATTGCACCTTGCAATGCGGAGAAATTACTGTTTGTGCATTTACAATATTCATTGATTTTTGCCATTGAAAAACGTCCAGAAATGATTGAAGCTACTGACTGAATGAAAGGAGCTGGCATCTCACTCTCTTTGAATCTTGTTTATCATGCTAAGAGGAGCAGGAAAAAGCAAAAAATTTCAGAATTGCACCTTGCAATGCGGAGAAATTACTGTTTGTGCATTTACAATATTCATTGATTTTTGCCATTGAAAAACGTCCAGAAATGATTGAAGCTACTGACTGAATGAAAGGAGCTGGCATCTCACTCTCTTTGAATCTTCTTTATCATGCTAAGAGGAGCAGGAAAAAGCAAAAAATTTCAGAATTGCACCTTGCAATGCGGAGAAATTACTGTTTGTGCATTTACAATATTCATTGATCTTTGCCATTGAAAAACGTCCAGAAATGATTGAAGCTACTGACTGAATGAAAGGAGCTGGTATCTCACTCTCTTTGAATCTTCTTTATCATGCTAAGAGGAGCAGGAAAAAGCAAAAAATTTCAGAATTGCACCTTGCAATGCGGAGAAATTTCTGTTTGTGCATTTACAATATTCATTGATTTTTGCCATTGAAAAACGTCCAGAAATGATTGAAGCTACTGACTGAATGAAAGGAGCTGGCATCTCACTCTCTTTGAATCTTCTTTATCATGCTAAGAGGAGCAGGAAAAAGCAAAAAATTTCAGAATTGCACCTTGCAATGCGGAGAAATTACTGTTTGTGCATTTACAATATTCATTGATTTTTGCCATTGAAAAACATCATGTTATTCATATACCAGAAATGTTTGAAGCTACTGACTGAATGAAAGGAGCTGGCATCTCACTCTCTTTGAATCTTCTTTATCATGCTAAGAGGAGCAGGAAAAAGCAAAAAATTTCAGAATTGCACCTTGCAATGCGGAGAAATTACTGTTTGTGCATTTACAATATTCATTGATTTTTGCCATTGAAAAACGTCCAGAAATGATTGAAGCTACTGACTGAATGAAAGGAGCTGGCATCTCACTCTCTTTGAATCTTCTTTATCATGCTAAGAGGAGCAGGAAAAAGGAAAACATTTTAGAATTGCACCTTGCAATGCGGAGAAATTACTGTTTGTGCATTTACAATATTCATTGATTTTTGCCATTGAAAAACGTCCAGAAATGATTGAAGCTACTGACTGAATGAAAGGAGCTGGCATCTCACTCTCTTTGAATCTTCTTTATCATGCTAAGAGGAGCAGGAAAATGCAAAAAATTTCAGAATTGCACCTTGCAATGCGGAGAAATTACTGTTTGTGCATTTACAATATTCATTGATTTTTGCCATTGAAAAACATCATGTTATTCATATACCAGAAATGTTTGAAGCTACTGACTGAATGAAAGGAGCTGGCATCTCACTCTCTTTGAATCTTCTTTATCATGCTAAGAGGAGCAGGAAAAAGCAAAAAATTTCAGAATTGAACCTTGAAATGCGGAGAAATTACTGTCTGTGCATTTACAATATTCATTGATTTTTGCCATTGAAAAACGTCCAGAAATGATTGAAGCTACTGACTGAATGAAAGGAGCTGGCATCTCACTCTCTTTGATTCTTCTTTATCATGCTAAGAGGAGCAGGAAAAAGCAAAAAATTTCAGAATTGCACCTTGCAATGTGGAGAAATTACTGTTTGTGCATTTACAATATTCATTGATTTTTGCCATTGAAAAACGTCCAGAAATGATTGAAGCTACTGACTGAATGAAAGGAGCTGGCATCTCACTCTCTTTGAATCTTCTTCATCATGCTAAGAGGAGCAGGAAAAAGCAAAAAATTTCAGAATTGCACCTTGCAATGCGGAGAAATTACTGTTTGTGCATTTACAATATTCATTGAATTTTGCCATTGAAAAACATCATGTTATTCATATACCAGAAATGTTTGAAGCTACTGACTGAATGAAAGGAGCTGGCATCTCACTCTCTTTGAATCTTGTTTATCATGCTAAGAGGAGCAGGAAAAAGCAAAAAATTTCAGAATTGCACCTTGCAATGCGGAGAAATTACTGTTTGTGCATTTACAATATTCATTGATTTTTGCCATTGAAAAACGTCCAGAAATGATTGAAGCTACTGACTGAATGAAAGGAGCTGGCATCTCACTCTCTTTGAATCTACTTTATCATGCGAAGAGGAGCAGGAAAAAGCAAAAAATTTCAGAATTGCACCTTGCAATGCGGAGAACTTACTGTTTGTGCATTTACAATATTCATTGATTTTTGCCATTGAAAAACATCATGTTATTCATAAACCAGAAATGATTGAAGCTACTGACTGAATGAAAGGAGCTGGCATCTCAAGCTCTTTGAATCTTGTTTATCATGCTAATAGGAGCAGGAAAAAGCAAAAAATTTCAGAATTGCACCTTGCAATGCGGAGAAATTACTGTTTGTGCATTTACAATATTCAATGATTTTTGCCATTGAAAAACGTCCAGAAATGATTGAAGCTACTGACTGAATGAAAGGAGCTGGCATCTCACTCTCTTTGAATCTTCTTTATCATGCTAAGAGGAGCAGGAAAAAGCAAAAAATTTCAGAATTGCACCTTGCAATGCGGAGAAATTACTGTTTGTGCATTTACAATATTCATTGATTTTTGCCATTGAAAAACATCATGTTATTCATATACCAGAAATGTTTGAAGATACTGACTGAATGAAAGGAGCTGGCATCTCACTCTCTTTGAATCTTCTTTATCATGCTAAGAGGAGCAGGAAAAAGCAAAAAATTTCAGAATTGCACCTTGCAATGCGGAGAAATTACTGTTTGTGCATTTACAATATTCATTGATTTTTGCCATTGAAAAACGTCCAGAAATTATTGAAGCTACTGACTGAATGAAAGGAGCTGGCATCTCACTCTCTTTGAATCTTGTTTATCATGCTAAGAGGAGCAGGAAAAAGCAAAAAATTTCAGAATTGCACCTTGCAATGCGGAGAAATTACTGTTTGTGCATTTACAATATTCATTGATTTTTGCCATTGAAAAACGTCCAGAAATGATTGAAGCTACTGACTGAATGAAAGGAGCTGGCATCTCAATCTCTTTGAATCTTCTTTATCATGCTAAGAGGAGCAGGAAAAAGCAAAAAATTTCAGAATTGCACCTTGCAATGCGGAGAAATTACTGTTTGTGCATTTACAATATTCATTGATTTTTGCCATTGAAAAACGTCCAGAAATGATTGAAGCTACTGACTGAATGAAAGGAGCTGGCATCTCACTCTCTTTGAATCTTGTTTATCATCCTAAGAGGAGCAGGAAAAAGCAAAAAAATTCAGAATTGCACCTTGCAATGCGGAGAAATTACTGTTTGTGCATTTACAATATTCAATGATTTTTGCCATTGAAAAACGTCCAGAAATGATTGAAGCTACTGACTGAATGAAAGGAGCTGGCATCTCACTCTCTTTGAATCTTCTTTATCATGCTAAGAGGAGCAGGAAAAAGCAAAAAATTTCAGAATTGCACCTTGCAATGCGGAGAAATTACTGTTTGTGCATTTACAATATTCATTGATTTTTGCCATTGAAAAACGTCCAGAAATGATTGAAGCTACTGACTGTATGAAAGGAGCTGGCATCTCACTCTCTTTGAATCTTGTTTATCATGCTAAGAGGAGCAGGAAAAAGCAAAAAATTTCAGAATTGCACCTTGCAATGCGGAGAAATTACTGTTTGTGCATTTACAATATTCATTGATTTTTGCCATTGAAAAACGTCCAGAAATGATTGAAGCTACTGACTGAATGAAAGGAGCTGGCATCTCACTCTCTTTGAATCTTGTTTATCATGCTAAGAGGAGCAGGAAAAAGCAAAAAATTTCAGAGTTGCACCTTGCAATGCGGAGAAATTACTGTTTGTGCATTTACAATATTCATTGACTTTTGCCATTGAAAAACGTCCAGAAATGATTGAAGCTACTGACTGAATGAAAGGAGCTGGCATCTCACTCTCTTTGAATCTTCTTTATCATGCTAAGAGGAGCAGGAAAAAGCAAAAAATTTCAGAATTGCACCTTGCAATGCGGAGAAATTACTGTTTGTGCATTTACAATATTCATTGATCTTTGCCATTGAAAAACGTCCAGAAATGATTGAAGCTACTGACTGAATGAAAGGAGCTGGTATCTCACTCTCTTTGAATCTTCTTTATCATGCTAAGAGGAGCAGGAAAAAGCAAAAAATTTCAGAATTGCACCTTGCAATGCGGAGAAATTTCTGTTTGTGCATTTACAATATTCATTGATTTTTGCCATTGAAAAACGTCCAGAAATGATTGAAGCTACTGACTGAATGAAAGGAGCTGGCATCTCACTCTCTTTGAATCTTCTTTATCATGCTAAGAGGAGCAGGAAAAAGCAAAAAATTTCAGAATTGCACCTTGCAATGCGGAGAAATTACTGTTTGTGCATTTACAATATTCATTGATTTTTGCCATTGAAAAACATCATGTTATTCATATACCAGAAATGTTTGAAGCTACTGACTGAATGAAAGGAGCTGGCATCTCACTCTCTTTGAATCTTCTTTATCATGCTAAGAGGAGCAGGAAAAAGCAAAAAATTTCAGAATTGCACCTTGCAATGCGGAGAAATTACTGTTTGTGCATTTACAATATTCATTGATTTTTGCCATTGAAAAACGTCCAGAAATGATTGAAGCTACTGTCTGAATGAAAGGAGCTGGCATCTCACTCTCTTTGAATCTTCTTTATCATGCTAAGAGGAGCAGGAAAAAGGAAAACATTTCAGAATTGCACCTTGCAATGCGGAGAAATTACTGTTTGTGCATTTACAATATTCATTGATTTTTGCCATTGAAAAACGTCCAGAAATGATTGAAGCTACTGACTGAATGAAAGGAGCTGGCATCTCACTCTCTTTGAATCTTCTTTATCATGCTAAGAGGAGCAGGAAAAAGGAAAACATTTCAGAATTGCACCTTGCAATGCGGAGAAATTACTGTTTGTGCATTTACAATATTCATTGATTTTTGCCATTGAAAAACGTCCAGAAATGATTGAAGCTACTGACTGAATGAAAGGAGCTGGCATCTCACTCTCTTTGAATCTTCTTTATCATGCTAAGAGGAGCAGGAAAAAGCAAAAAATTTCAGAATTGCACCTTGCAATGCGGAGAAATTACTGTTTGTGCATTTACAATATTCATTGATTTTTGCCATTGAAAAACATCATGTTATTCATATACCAGAAATGTTTGAAGCTACTGACTGAATGAAAGGAGCTGGCATCTCACTCTCTTTGAATCTTCTTTATCATGCTAAGAGGAGCAGGAAAAAGCAAAAAATTTCAGAATTGAACCTTGAAATGCGGAGAAATTACTGTCTGTGCATTTACAATATTCATTGATTTTTGCCATTGAAAAACGTCCAGAAATGATTGAAGCTACTGACTGAATGAAAGGAGCTGGCATCTCACTCTCTTTGATTCTTCTTTATCATGCTAAGAGGAGCAGGAAAAAGCAAAAAATTTCAGAATTGCACCTTGCAATGTGGAGAAATTACTGTTTGTGCATTTACAATATTCATTGATTTTTGCCATTGAAAAACGTCCAGAAATGATTGAAGCTACTGACTGAATGAAAGGAGCTGGCATCTCACTCTCTTTGAATCTTCTTTATCATGCTAAGAGGAGCAGGAAAAAGCAAAAAATTTCAGAATTGCACCTTGCAATGCGGAGAAATTACTGTTTGTGCATTTACAATATTCATTGAATTTTGCCATTGAAAAACATCATGTTATTCATATACCAGAAATGTTTGAAGCTACTGACTGAATGAAAAGAGCTGGCATCTCACTCTCTTTGAATTTTCTTTATCATGCTAAGAGGAGCAGGAAAAAGCAAAAAATTTCAGAATTGCACCTTGCAATGCGGAGAAATTACTGTTTGTGCATTTACAATATTCATTGATTTTTGCCATTGAAAAACGTCCAGAAATGATTGAAGCTACTGACTGAATGAAAGGAGCTGGCATCTCACTCTCTTTGAATCTTGTTTATCATGCTAAGAGGAGCAGGAAAAAGCAAAAAATTTCAGAATTGCACCTTGCAATGCGGAGAAATTACTGTTTGTGCATTTACAATATTCATTGATTTTTGCCATTGAAAAACGTCCAGAAATGATTGAAGCTACTGACTGAATGAAAGGAGCTGGCATCTCACTCTCTTTGAATCTTCTTTATCATGCTAAGAGGAGCAGGAAAAAGCAAAAAATTTCAGAATTGCACCTTGCAATGCGGAGAAATTACTGTTTGTGCATTTACAATATTCATTGATTTTTGCCATTGAAAAACATCATGTTATTCATATACCAGAAATGATTGAAGCTACTGACTGAATGAAAGGAGCTGGCATCTCACTCTCTTTGAATCTTGTTTATCATGCTAATAGGAGCAGGAAAAAGCAAAAAATTTCAGAATTGCACCTTGCAATGCGGAGAAATTACTGTTTGTGCATTTACAATATTCAATGATTTTTGCCATTGAAAAACGTCCAGAAATGATTGAAGCTACTGACTGAATGAAAGGAGCTGGCATCTCACTCTCTTTGAATCTTCTTTATCATGCTAAGAGGAGCAGGAAAAAGCAAAAAATTTCAGAATTGCACTTTGCAATGCGGAGAAATTACTGTTTGTGCATTTACAATATTCATTGATTTTTGCCATTGAAAAACATCATGTTATTCATATACCAGAAATGTTTGAAGCTACTGACTGAATGAAAGGAGCTGGCTTCTCACTCTCTTTGAATCTTCTTTATCATGCTAAGAGGAGCAGGAAAAAGCAAAAAATTTCAGAATTGCACCTTGCAATGCGGAGAAATTACTGTTTGTGCATTTACAATATTCATTGATTTTTGCCATTGAAAAACGTCCAGAAATGATTGAAGCTACTGACTGAATGAAAGGAGCTGGCATCTCACTCTCTTTGAATCTTGTTTATCATGCTAAGAGGAGCAGGAAAAAGCAAAAAATTTCAGAATTGCACCTTGCAATGCGGAGAAATTACTGTTTGTGCATTTACAATATTCATTGATTTTTGCCATTGAAAAATGTCCAGAAATGATTGAAGCTACTGACTGAATGAAAGGAGCTGGCATCTCACTCTCTTTGAATCTTCTTTATCATGCTAAGAGGAGCAGGAAAAAGCAAAAAATTTCAGAATTGCACCTTGCAATGCGGAGAAATTACTGTTTGTGCATTTACAATATTCATTGATTTTTGCCATTGAAAAACGTCCAGAAATGATTGAAGCTACTGCCTGAATGAAAGGAGCTGGCATCTCACTCTCTTTGAATCTTCTTTATCATGCTAAGAGGAGCAGGAAAAAGCAAAAAATTTCAGAATTGCACCTTGCAATGCGGAGAAATTACTGTTTGTGCATTTACAATATTCATTGATTTTTGCCATTGAAAAACATCACGTTATTCATATACCAGAAATGTTTGAAGCTACTGACTGAATGAAAGGAGCTGGCATCTCACTCTCTTTGAATCTTCTTTATCATGCTAAGAGGAGCAGGAAAAAGCAAAAAATTTCAGAATTGCACCTTGCAATGCGGAGAAATTACTGTTTGTGCATTTACAATATTCATTGATTTTTGCCATTGAAAAACGTCCAGAAATGATTGAAGCTACTGACTGAATGAAAGGAGCTGGCATCTCACTCTCTTTGAATCTTCTTTATCATGCTAAGAGGAGCAGGAAAAAGGAAAACATTTCAGAATTGCACCTTGCAATGCGGAGAAATTACTGTTTGTGCATTTACAATATTCATTGATTTTTGCCATTGAAAAACGTCCAGAAATGATTGAAGCTACTGACTGAATGAAAGGAGCTGGCATCTCACTCTCTTTGAATCTTCTTTATCATGCTAAGAGGAGCAGGAAAAAGCAAAAAATTTCAGAATTGCACCTTGCAATGCGGAGAAATTACTGTTTGTGCATTTACAATATTCATTGATTTTTGCCATTGAAAAACATCATGTTATTCATATACCAGAAATGTTTGAAGCTACTGACTGAATGAAAGGAGCTGGCATCTCACTCTCTTTGAATCTTCTTTATCATGCTAAGAGGAGCAGGAAAAAGCAAAAAATTTCAGAATTGCACCTTGCAATGCGGAGAAATTACTGTTTGTGCATTTACAATATTCATTGATTTTTGCCATTGAAAAACGTCCAGAAATGATTGAAGCTACTGACTGAATGAAAGGAGCTGGCATGTCACTCTCTTTGAATCTTCTTTATCATGCTAAGAGGAGCAGGAAAAAGCAAAAAATTTCAGAATTGCACCTTGCAATGCGGAGAACTTACTGTTTGTGCATTTACAATATTCATTGATTTTTGCCATTGAAAAACATCATGTTATTCATATACCAGAAATGATTGAAGCTACTGACTGAATGAAAGGAGCTGGCATCTCAAGCTCTTTGAATCTTGTTTATCATGCTAATAGGAGCAGGAAAAAGCAAAAAATTTCAGAATTGCACCTTGCAATGCGGAGAAATTACTGTTTGTGCATTTACAATATTCAATGATTTTTGCCATTGAAAAACGTCCAGAAATGATTGAAGCTACTGACTGAATGAAAGGAGCTGGCATCTCACTCTCTTTGAATCTTCTTTATCATGCTAAGAGGAGCAGGAAAAAGCAAAAAATTTCAGAATTGCACCTTGCAATGCGGAGAAATTACTGTTTGTGCATTTACAATATTCATTGATTTTTGCCATTGAAAAACATCATGTTATTCATATACCAGAAATGTTTGAAGCTACTGACTGAATGAAAGGAGCTGGCATCTCACTCTCTTTGAATCTTCTTTATCATGCTAAGAGGAGCAGGAAAAAGCAAAAAATTTCAGAATTGCACCTTGCAATGCGGAGAAATTACTGTTTGTGCATTTACAATATTCATTGATTTTTGCCATTGAAAAACGTCCAGAAATGATTGAAGCTACTGACTGAATGAAAGGAGCTGGCATCTCACTCTCTTTGAATCTTGTTTATCATGCTAAGAGGAGCAGGAAAAAGCAAAAAATTTCAGAATTGCACCTTGCAATGCGGAGAAATTACTGTTTGTGCATTTACAATATTCATTGATTTTTGCCATTGAAAAACGTCCAGAAATGATTGAAGCTACTGACTGAATGAAAGGAGCTGGCATCTCACTCTCTTTGAATCTTCTTTATCATGCTAAGAGGAGCAGGAAAAAGCAAAAAATTTCAGAATTGCACCTTGCAATGCGGAGAAATTACTGTTTGTGCATTTACAATATTCATTGATTTTTGCCATTGAAAAACGTCCAGAAATGATTGAAGCTACTGACTGAATGAAAGGAGCTGGCATCTCACTCTCTTTGAATCTTGTTTATCATGCTAAGAGGAGCAGGAAAAAGCAAAAAATTTCAGAATTGCACCTTGCAATGCGGAGAAATTACTGTTTGTGCATTTACAATATTCAATGATTTTTGCCATTGAAAAACGTCCAGAAATGATTGAAGCTACTGACTGAATGAAAGGAGCTGGCATCTCACTCTCTTTGAATCTTCTTTATCATGCTAAGAGGAGCAGGAAAAAGCAAAAAATTTCAGAATTGCACCTTGCAATGCGGAGAAATTACTGTTTGTGCATTTACAATATTCATTGATTTTTGCCATTGAAAAACGTCCAGAAATGATTGAAGCTACTGACTGAATGAAAGGAGCTGGCATCTCACTCTCTTTGAATCTTGTTTATCATGCTAAGAGGAGCAGGAAAAAGCAAAAAATTTCAGAATTGCACCTTGCAATGCGGAGAAATTACTGTTTGTGCATTTACAATATTCATTGATTTTTGCCATTGAAAAACGTCCAGAAATGATTGAAGCTACTGACTGAATGAAAGGAGCTGGCATCTCACTCTCTTTGAATCTTCTTTATCATGCTAAGAGGAGCAGGAAAAAGCAAAAAATTTCAGAATTGCACCTTGCAATGCGGAGAAATTACTGTTTGTGCATTTACAATATTCATTGATTTTTGCCATTGAAAAACATCATGTTATTCATATACCAGAAATGTTTGAAGCTACTGACTGAATGAAAGGAGCTGGCATCTCACTCTCTTTGAATCTTCTTTATCATGCTAAGAGGAGCAGGAAAAAGCAAAAAATTTCAGAATTGCACCTTGCAATGCGGAGAAATTACTGTTTGTGCATTTACAATATTCATTGATTTTTGCCATTGAAAAACATCATGTTATTCATATACCAGAAATGTTTGAAGCTACTGACTGAATGAAAGGAGCTGGCATCTCACTCTCTTTGAATCTTCTTTATCATGCTAAGAGGAGCAGGAAAAAGCAAAAAATTTCAGAATTGCACCTTGCAATGCGGAGAAATTTCTGTTTGTGCATTTACAATATTCATTGATTTTTGCCATTGAAAAACGTCCAGAAATGATTGAAGCTACTGACTGAATGAAAGGAGCTGGCATCTCACTCTCTTTGAATCTTCTTTATCATGCTAAGAGGAGCAGGAAAAAGCAAAAAATTTCAGAATTGCACCTTGCAATGCGGAGAAATTACTGTTTGTGCATTTACAATATTCATTGATTTTTGCCATTGAAAAACATCATGTTATTCATATACCAGAAATGTTTGAAGCTACTGACTGAATGAAAGGAGCTGGCATCTCACTCTCTTTGAATCTTCTTTATCATGCTAAGAGGAGCAGGAAAAAGCAAAAAATTTCAGAATTGCACCTTGCAATGCGGAGAAATTACTGTTTGTGCATTTACAATATTCATTGATTTTTGCCATTGAAAAACGTCCAGAAATGATTGAAGCTACTGACTGAATGAAAGGAGCTGGCATCTCACTCTCTTTGAATCTTCTTTATCATGCTAAGAGGAGCAGGAAAAAGGAAAACATTTCAGAATTGCACCTTGCAATGCGGAGAAATTACTGTTTGTGCATTTACAATATTCATTGATTTTTGCCATTGAAAAACGTCCAGAAATGATTGAAGCTACTGACTGAATGAAAGGAGCTGGCATCTCACTCCCTTTGAATCTTCTTTATCATGCTAAGAGGAGCAGGAAAAAGCAAAAAATTTCAGAATTGCACCTTGCAATGCGGAGAAATTACTGATTGTGCATTTACAATATTCATTGATTTTTGCCATTGAAAAACATCATGTTATTCATATACCAGAAATGTTTGAAGCTACTGACTGAATGAAAGGAGCTGGCATCTCACTCTCTTTGAATCTTCTTTATCATGCTAAGAGGAGCAGGAAAAAGCAAAAAATTTCAGAATTGAACCTTGAAATGCGGAGAAATTACTGTCTGTGCATTTACAATATTCATTGATTTTTGCCATTGAAAAACGTCCAGAAATGATTGAAGCTACTGACTGAATGAAAGGAGCTGGCATCTCACTCTCTTTGATTCTTCTTTATCATGCTAAGAGGAGCAGGAAAAAGCAAAAAATTTCAGAATTGCACCTTGCAATGTGGAGAAATTACTGTTTGTGCATTTACAATATTCATTGATTTTTGCCATTGAAAAACGTCCAGAAATGATTGAAGCTACTGACTGAATGAAAGGAGCTGGCATCTCACTCTCTTTGAATCTTCTTTATCATGCTAAGAGGAGCAGGAAAAAGCAAAAAATTTCAGAATTGCACCTTGCAATGCGGAGAAATTACTGTTTGTGCATTTACAATATTCATTGAATTTTGCCATTGAAAAACATCATGTTATTCATATACCAGAAATGTTTGAAGCTACTGACTGAATGAAAGGAGCTGGCATCTCACTCTCTTTGAATCTTCTTTATCATGCTAAGAGGAGCAGGAAAAAGCAAAAAATTTCAGAATTGCACCTTGCAATGCGGAGAAATTACTGTTTGTGCATTTACAATATTCATTGATTTTGCCATTGAAAAACGTCCAGAAATGATTGAAGCTACTGACTGAATGAAAGGAGCTGGCATCTCACTCTCTTTGAATCTTGTTTATCATGCTAAGAGGAGCAGGAAAAAGCAAAAAATTTCAGAATTGCACCTTGCAATGCGGAGAAATTACTGTTTGTGCATTTACAATATTCATTGATTTTTGCCATTGAAAAACGTCCAGAAATGATTGAAGCTACTGACTGAATGAAAGGAGCTGGCATCTCACTCTCTTTGAATCTTCTTTATCATGCTAAGAGGAGCAGGAAAAAGCAAAAAATTTCAGAATTGCACCTTGCAATGCGGAGAACTTACTGTTTGTGCATTTACAATATTCATTGATTTTTGCCATTGAAAAACATCATGTTATTCATATACCAGAAATGATTGAAGCTACTGACTGAAAGAAAGGAGCTGGCATCTCACTCTCTTTGAATCTTGTTTATCATGCTAATAGGAGCAGGAAAAAGCAAAAAATTTCAGAATTGCACCTTGCAATGCGGAGAAATTACTGTTTGTGCATTTACAATATTCAATGATTTTTGCCATTGAAAAACGTCCAGAAATGATTGAAGCTACTGACTGAATGAAAGGAGCTGGCATCTCACTCTCTTTGAATCTTCTTTATCATGTTAAGAGGAGCAGGAAAAAGCAAAAAATTTCAGAATTGCACCTTGCAATGCGGAGAAATTACTGTTTGTGCATTTACAATATTCATTGATTTTTGCCATTGAAAAACATCATGTTATTCATATACCAGAAATGTTTGAAGCTACTGACTGAATGAAAGGAGCTGGCATCTCACTCTCTTTGAATCTTCTTTATCATGCTAAGAGGAGCAGGAAAAAGCAAAAAATTTCAGAATTGCACCTTGCAATGCGGAGAAATTACTGTTTGTGCATTTACAATATTCATTGATTTTTGCCATTGAAAAACGTCCAGAAATGATTGAAGCTACTGACTGAATGAAAGGAGCTGGCATCTCACTCTCTTTGAATCTTGTTTATCATGCTAAGAGGAGCAGGAAAAAGCAAAAAATTTCAGAATTGCACCTTGCAATGCGGAGAAATTACTGTTTGTGCATTTACAATATTCATTGATTTTTGCCATTGAAAAACGTCCAGAAATGATTGAAGCTACTGACTGAATGAAAGGAGCTGGCATCTCACTCTCTTTGAATCTTGTTTATCATGCTAAGAGGAGCAGGAAAAAGCAAAAAATTTCAGAATTGCACCTTGAAATGCGGAGAAATTACTGTTTGTGCATTTACAATATTCATTGATTTTTGCCATTGAAAAACGTCCAGAAATGATTGAAGCTACTGACTGAATGAAAGGAGCTGGCATCTCACTCTCTTTGAATCTTGTTTATCATGCTAAGAGGAGCAGGAAAAAGCAAAAAATTTCAGAATTGCACCTTGCAATGCGGAGAAATTACTGTTTGTGCATTTACAATATTCATTGATTTTTGCCATTGAAAAACATCCAGAAATGATTGAAGCTACTGACTGAATGAAAGGAGCTGGCATCTCACTCTCTTTGAATCTTCTTTATCATGCTAAGAGGAGCAGGAAAAAGCAAAAAATTTCAGAATTGCACCTTGCAATGCGGAGAAATTACTGTTTGTGCATTTACAATATTCATTGATTTTTGCCATTGAAAAACGTCCAGAAATGATTGAAGCTACTGACTGAATGAAAGGAGCTGGCATCTCACTCTCTTTGAATCTTGTTTATCATGCTAAGAGGAGCAGGAAAAAGCAAAAAATTTCAGAATTGCACCTTGCAATGCGGAGAAATTACTGTTTGTGCATTTACAATATTCAATGATTTTTGCCATTGAAAAACGTCCAGAAATGATTGAAGCTACTGACTGAATGAAAGGAGCTGGCATCTCACTCTCTTTGAATCTTCTTTATCATGCTAAGAGGAGCAGGAAAAAGCAAAAAATTTCAGAATTGCACCTTGCAATGCGGAGAAATTACTGTTTGTGCATTTACAATATTCATTGATTTTTGCCATTGAAAAACGTCCAGAAATGATTGAAGCTACTGACTGAATGAAAGGAGCTGGCATCTCACTCTCTTTGAATCTTGTTTATCATGCTAAGAGGAGCAGGAAAAAGCAAAAAATTTCAGAATTGCACCTTGCAATGCGGAGAAATTACTGTTTGTGCATTTACAATATTCATTGATTTTTGCCATTGAAAAACGTCCAGAAATGATTGAAGCTACTGACTGAATGAAAGGAGCTGGCATCTCACTCTCTTTGAATCTTCTTTATCATGCTAAGAGGAGCAGGAAAAAGCAAAAAATTTCAGAATTGCACCTTGCAATGCGGAGAAATTACTGTTTGTGCATTTACAATATTCATTGATTTTTGCCATTGAAAAACATCATGTTATTCATATACCAGAAATGTTTGAAGCTACTGACTGAATGAAAGGAGCTGGCATCTCACTCTCTTTGAATCTTCTTTATCATGCTAAGAGGAGCAGGAAAAAGCAAAAAATTTCAGAATTGCACCTTGCAATGCGGAGAAATTACTGTTTGTGCATTTACAATATTCATTGATTTTTGCCATTGAAAAACATCATGTTATTCATATACCAGAAATGTTTGAAGCTACTGACTGAATGAAAGGAGCTGGCATCTCACTCTCTTTGAATCTTCTTTATCATGCTAAGAGGAGCAGGAAAAAGCAAAAAATTTCAGAATTGCACCTTGCAATGCGGAGAAATTTCTGTTTGTGCATTTACAATATTCATTGATTTTTGCCATTGAAAAACGTCCAGAAATGATTGAAGCTACTGACTGAATGAAAGGAGCTGGCATCTCACTCTCTTTGAATCTTCTTTATCATGCTAAGAGGAGCAGGAAAAAGCAAAAAATTTCAGAATTGCACCTTGCAATGCGGAGAAATTACTGTTTGTGCATTTACAATATTCATTGATTTTTGCCATTGAAAATCATCATGTTATTCATATACCAGAAATGTTTGAAGCTACTGACTGAATGAAAGGAGCTGGCATCTCACTCTCTTTGAATCTTCTTTATCATGCTAAGAGGAGCAGGAAAAAGCAAAAAATTTCAGAATTGCACCTTGCAATGCGGAGAAATTACTGTTTGTGCATTTACAATATTCATTGATTTTTGCCATTGAAAAACGTCCAGAAATGATTGAAGCTACTGACTGAATGAAAGGAGCTGGCATCTCACTCTCTTTGAATCTTCTTTATCATGCTAAGAGGAGCAGGAAAAAGGAAAACATTTCAGAATTGCACCTTGCAATGCGGAGAAATTACTGTTTGTGCATTTACAATATTCATTGATTTTTGCCATTGAAAAACGTCCAGAAATGATTGAAGCTACTGACTGAATGAAAGGAGCTGGCATCTCACTCCCTTTGAATCTTCTTTATCATGCTAAGAGGAGCAGGAAAAAGCAAAAAATTTCAGAATTGCACCTTGCAATGCGGAGAAATTACTGATTGTGCATTTACAATATTCATTGATTTTTGCAATTGAAAAACATCATGTTATTCATATACCAGAAATGTTTGAAGCTACTGACTGAATGAAAGGAGCTGGCATCTCACTCTCTTTGAATCTTCTTTATCATGCTAAGAGGAGCAGGAAAAAGCAAAAAATTTCAGAATTGAACCTTGAAATGCGGAGAAATTACTGTCTGTGCATTTACAATATTCATTGATTTTTGCCATTGAAAAACGTCCAGAAATGATTGAAGCTACTGACTGAATGAAAGGAGCTGGCATCTCACTCTCTTTGATTCTTCTTTATCATGCTAAGAGGAGCAGGAAAAAGCAAAAAATTTCAGAATTGCACCTTGCAATGTGGAGAAATTACTGTTTGTGCATTTACAATATTCATTGATTTTTGCCATTGAAAAACGTCCAGAAATGATTGAAGCTACTGACTGAATGAAAGGAGCTGGCATCTCACTCTCTTTGAATCTTCTTTATCATGCTAAGAGGAGCAGGAAAAAGCAAAAAATTTCAGAATTGCACCTTGCAATGCGGAGAAATTACTGTTTGTGCATTTACAATATTCATTGAATTTTGCCATTGAAAAACATCATGTTATTCATATACCAGAAATGTTTGAAGCTACTGACTGAATGAAAGGAGCTGGCATCTCACTCTCTTTGAATCTTCTTTATCATGCTAAGAGGAGCAGGAAAAAGCAAAAAATTTCAGAATTGCACCTTGCAATGCGGAGAAATTACTGTTTGTGCATTTACAATATTCATTGATTTTGCCATTGAAAAACGTCCAGAAATGATTGAAGCTACTGACTGAATGAAAGGAGCTGGCATCTCACTCTCTTTGAATCTTGTTTATCATGCTAAGAGGAGCAGGAAAAAGCAAAAAATTTCAGAATTGCACCTTGCAATGCGGAGAAATTACTGTTTGTGCATTTACAATATTCATTGATTTTTGCCATTGAAAAACGTCCAGAAATGATTGAAGCTACTGACTGAATGAAAGGAGCTGGCATCTCACTCTCTTTGAATCTTCTTTATCATGCTAAGAGGAGCAGGAAAAAGCAAAAAATTTCAGAATTGCACCTTGCAATGCGGAGAACTTACTGTTTGTGCATTTACAATATTCATTGATTTTTGCCATTGAAAAACATCATGTTATTCATATACCAGAAATGATTGAAGCTACTGACTGAAAGAAAGGAGCTGGCATCTCACTCTCTTTGAATCTTGTTTATCATGCTAATAGGAGCAGGAAAAAGCAAAAAATTTCAGAATTGCACCTTGCAATGCGGAGAAATTACTGTTTGTGCATTTACAATATTCAATGATTTTTGCCATTGAAAAACGTCCAGAAATGATTGAAGCTACTGACTGAATGAAAGGAGCTGGCATCTCACTCTCTTTGAATCTTCTTTATCATGTTAAGAGGAGCAGGAAAAAGCAAAAAATTTCAGAATTGCACCTTGCAATGCGGAGAAATTACTGTTTGTGCATTTACAATATTCATTGATTTTTGCCATTGAAAAACATCATGTTATTCATATACCAGAAATGTTTGAAGCTACTGACTGAATGAAAGGAGCTGGCATCTCACTCTCTTTGAATCTTCTTTATCATGCTAAGAGGAGCAGGAAAAAGCAAAAAATTTCAGAATTGCACCTTGCAATGCGGAGAAATTACTGTTTGTGCATTTACAATATTCATTGATTTTTGCCATTGAAAAACGTCCAGAAATGATTGAAGCTACTGACTGAATGAAAGGAGCTGGCATCTCACTCTCTTTGAATCTTGTTTATCATGCTAAGAGGAGCAGGAAAAAGCAAAAAATTTCAGAATTGCACCTTGCAATGCGGAGAAATTACTGTTTGTGCATTTACAATATTCATTGATTTTTGCCATTGAAAAACGTCCAGAAATGATTGAAGCTACTGACTGAATGAAAGGAGCTGGCATCTCACTCTCTTTGAATCTTGTTTATCATGCTAAGAGGAGCAGGAAAAAGCAAAAAATTTCAGAATTGCACCTTGAAATGCGGAGAAATTACTGTTTGTGCATTTACAATATTCATTGATTTTTGCCATTGAAAAACGTCCAGAAATGATTGAAGCTACTGACTGAATGAAAGGAGCTGGCATCTCACTCTCTTTGAATCTTCTTTATCATGCTAAGAGGAGCAGGAAAAAGCAAAAAATTTCAGAATTGCACCTTGCAATGCGGAGAAATTACTGTTTGTGCATTTACAATATTCATTGATTTTTGCCATTGAAAAACATCATGTTATTCATATACCAGAAATGTTTGAAGCTACTGACTGAATGAAAGGAGCTGGCATCTCACTCTCTTTGAATCTTCTTTATCATGCTAAGAGGAGCAGGAAAAAGCAAAAAATTTCAGAATTGCACCTTGCAATGCGGAGAAATTACTGTTTGTGCATTTACAATATTCATTGATTTTTGCCATTGAAAAACGTCCAGAAATGATTGAAGCTACTGACTGAATGAAAGGAGCTGGCATCTCACTCTCTTTGAATCTTCTTTATCATGCTAAGAGGAGCAGGAAAAAGCAAAAAATTTCAGAATTGCACCTTGCAATGCGGAGAAATTACTGTTTGTGCATTTACAATATTCATTGATTTTTGCCATTGAAAAACGTCCAGAAATGATTGAAGCTACTGACTGAATGAAAGGAGCTGGCATCTCACTCTCTTTGAATCTTGTTTATCATGCTAAGAGGAGCAGGAAAAAGCAAAAAATTTCAGAATTGCACCTTGCAATGCGGAGAAATTACTGTTTGTGCATTTACAATATTCATTGATTTTTGCCATTGAAAAACGTCCAGAAATGATTGAAGCTACTGACTGAATGAAAGGAGCTGGCATCTCACTCTCTTTGAATCTTCTTTATCATGCTAAGAGGAGCAGGAAAAAGCAAAAAATTTCAGAATTGCACCTTGCAATGCGGAGAAATTACTGTTTGTGCATTTACAATATTCATTGATTTTTGCCATTGAAAAACATCATGTTATTCATATACCAGAAATGTTTGAAGCTACTGACTGAATGAAAGGAGCTGGCATCTCATTCTCTTTGAATCTTCTTTATCATGCTAAGAGGAGCAGGAAAAAGCAAAAAATTTCAGAATTGCACCTTGCAATGCGGAGAAATTACTGTTTGTGCATTTACAATATTCATTGATTTTTGCCATTGAAAAACGTCCAGAAATGATTGAAGCTACTGACTGAATGAAAGGAGCTGGCATCTCACTCTCTTTGAATCTTGTTTATCATGCTAAGAGGAGCAGGAAAAAGCAAAAAATTTCAGAATTGAACCTTGAAATGCGGAGAAATTACTGTCTGTGCATTTACAATATTCATTGATTTTTGCCATTGAAAAACATCCAGAAATGATTGAAGCTACTGACTGAATGAAAGGAGCTGGCATCTCACTCTCTTTGATTCTTCTTTATCATGCTAAGAGGAGCAGGAAAAAGCAAAAAATTTCAGAATTGCACCTTGCAATGTGGAGAAATTACTGTTTGTACATTTACAATATTCATTGATTTTTGCCATTGAAAAACGTCCAGAAATGATTGAAGCTACTGACTGAATGAAAGGAGCTGGCATCTCACTCTCTTTGAATCTTCTTTATCATGCTAAGAGGAGCAGGAAAAAGCAAAAAATTTCAGAATTGCACCTTGCAATGCGGAGAAATTACTGTTTGTGCATTTACAATATTCATTGATTTTTGCCATTGAAAAACATCATGTTATTCATATACCAGAAATGTTTGAAGCTACTGACTGAATGAAAGGAGCTGGCATCTCACTCTCTTTGAATCTTCTTTATCATGCTAAGAGGAGCAGGAAAAAGCAAAAAATTTCAGAATTGCACCTTGCAATGCGGAGAAATTACTGTTTGTGCATTTACAATATTCATTGATTTTTGCCATTGAAAAACATCATGTTATTCATATACCAGAAATGTTTGAAGCTACTGACTGAATGAAAGGAGCTGGCATCTCACTCTCTTTGAATCTTCTTTATCATGCTAAGAGGAGCAGGAAAAAGCAAAAAATTTCAGAATTGCACCTTGCAATGCGGAGAAATTACTGTTTGTGCATTTACAATATTCATTGATTTTTGCCATTGAAAAACGTCCAGAAATGATTGAAGCTACTGACTGAATGAAAGGAGCTGGCATCTCACTCTCTTTGAATCTTCTTTATCATGCTAAGAGGAGCAGGAAAAAGCAAAAAATTTCAGAATTGCACCTTGCAATGCGGAGAAATTACTGTTTGTGCATTTACAATATTCATTGATTTTTGCCATTGAAAAACGTCCAGAAATGATTGAAGCTACTGACTGAATGAAAGGAGCTGGCATCTCACTCTCTTTGAATCTTGTTTATCATGCTAAGAGGAGCAGGAAAAAGCAAAAAATTTCAGAATTGCACCTTGCAATGCGGAGAAATTACTGTTTGTGCATTTACAATATTCAATGATTTTTGCCATTGAAAAACGTCCAGAAATGATTGAAGCTACTGACTGAATGAAAGGAGCTGGCATCTCACTCTCTTTGAATCTTCTTTATCATGCTAAGAGGAGCAGGAAAAAGCAAAAAATTTCAGAATTGCACCTTGCAATGCGGAGAAATTACTGTTTGTGCATTTACAATATTCATTGATTTTTGCCATTGAAAAACGTCCAGAAATGATTGAAGCTACTGACTGAATGAAAGGAGCTGGCATCTCACTCTCTTTGAATCTTCTTTATCATGGAAAGAGGAGCAGGAAAAAGCAAAAAATTTCAGAATTGCACCTTGCAATGCGGAGAAATTACTGTTTGTGCATTTACAATATTCATTGATTTTTGACATTGAAAAACGTCCAGAAATGATTGAAGCTACTGACTGAATGAAAGGAGCTGGCATCTCACTCTGAATCTTCTTTATCATGCTAAGAGGAGCAGGAAAAAGCAAAAAATTTCAGAATTGCACCTTGCAATGCGGAGAAATTACTGTTTGTGCATTTACAATATTCATTGATTTTTGCCATTGAAAAACATCATGTTATTCATATACCAGAAATGTTTGAAGCTACTGACTGAATGAAAGGAGCTGGCATCTCACTCTCTTTGAATCTTCTTTATCATGCTAAGAGGAGCAGGAAAAAGCAAAAAATTTCAGAATTGCACCTTGCAATGCGGAGAAATTACTGTTTGTGCATTTACAATATTCATTGATTTTTGCTATTGAAAAACGTCCAGAAATGATTGAAGCTACTGACTGAATGAAAGGAGCTGGCATCTCACTCTCTTTGAATCTTGTTTATCATGCTAAGAGGAGCAGGAAAAAGCAAAAAATTTCAGAATTGCACCTTGCAATGCGGAGAAATTACTGTTTGTGCATTTACAATATTCATTGATTTTTGCCATTGAAAAACGTCCAGAAATGATTGAAGCTACTGACTGAATGAAAGGAGCTGGCATCTCACTCTCTTTGAATCTTCTTTATCATGCTAAGAGGAGCAGGAAAAAGCAAAAAATTTCAGAATTGCACCTTGCAATGCGGAAAAATTACTGTTTGTGCATTTACAATATTCATTGATTTTTGCCATTGAAAAACATCATGTTATTCATATACCAGAAATGTTTGAAGCTATTGACTGAATGAAAGGAGCTGGCATCTCATTCTCTTTGAATCTTCTTTATCATGCTAAGAGGAGCAGGAAAAAGCAAAAAATTTCAGAATTGCACCTTGCAATGCGGAGAAATTACTGTTTGTGCATTTATAATATTCATTGATTTTTGCCATTGAAAAACGTCCAGAAATGATTGAAGCTACTGACTGAATGAAAGGAGCTGGCATCTAAATCTCTTTGAATCTTCTTTATCATGCTAAGAGGAGCAGGAAAAAGCAAAAAATTTCAGAATTGCACCTTGCAATGCGGAGAAATTACTGTTTGTGCATTTACAATATTCATTGATTTTTGCCATTGAAAAACGTCCAGAAATGATTGAAGCTACTGACTGAATGAAAGGAGCTGGCATCTCACTCTCTTTGAATCTTCTTTATCATGCTAAGAGGAGCAGGTAAAAGCAAAAAATTTCAGAATTGCACCTTGCAATGCGGAGAAATTACTGTTTGTGCATTTACAATATTCATTGATTTTTGCCATTGAAAAACATCATGTTATTCATACACCAGAAATGTTTGAAGCTACTGACTGAATGAAAGGAGCTGGCATCTCACTCTCTTTGAATCTTCTTTATCATGCTAAGAGGAGCAGGAAAAAGCAAAAAATTTCAGAATTACACCTTGCAATGCGGAGAAATTACTTTTTTTGCATTTACAATATTCATTGATTTTTGCCATTGAAAAACGTCCAGAAATGATTGAAGCTACTGACTGAATGAAAGGAGCTGGCATCTCACTCTCTTTGAATCTTCTTTATCATGCTAAGAGGAGCAGGAAAAAGCAAAAAATTTCAGAATTGCACCTTGCAATGCGGAGAAATTACTGTTTGTGCATTTACAATATTCATTGATTTTTGCCATTGAAAAACATCATGTTATTCATATACCAGAAATGTTTGAAGCTACTGACTGAATGAAAGGAGCTGGCATCTCACTCTCTTTGAATCTTCTTTATCATGCTAAGAGGAGCAGGAAAAAGCAAAAAATTTCAGAATTGCACCTTGCAATGCGGAGAAATTACTGTTTGTGCATTTACAATATTCATTGATTTTTGCCATTGAAAAACATCATGTTATTCATATACCAGAAATGATTGAAGCTACTGACTGAATGAAAGGAGCTGGCATCTCACTCTCTTTGAATCTTCTTTATCATGCTAAGAGGAGCAGGAAAAAGCAAAAAATTTCAGAATTGCACCTTGCAATGCGGAGAAATTACTGTTTGTGCATTTACAATATTCATTGATTTTTGCCATTGAAAAACATCATGTTATTCATATACCAGAAATGATTGAAGCTACTGACTGAATGAAAGGAGCTGGCATCTCACTCTCTTTGAATCTTCTTTATCATGCTAAGAGGAGCAGGAAAAAGCAAAAAATTTCAGAAT
Source organism: Phyllobates terribilis (assembly GCF_046119375.1). Taxonomy (NCBI): domain Eukaryota; kingdom Metazoa; phylum Chordata; class Amphibia; order Anura; family Dendrobatidae; genus Phyllobates; species Phyllobates terribilis. Next base: position 1,921,169 of record NW_027362893.1, read on the forward strand.
TGCGCCTTGCAATGCGGAGAAATTACTGTTTGTGCATTTACAATATTCATTGATTTTTGCCATTGAAAAACGTCCAGAAATGATTGAAGCTACTGACTGAAAGAAAGGAGCTGGCATCTCACTCTCTTTGAATCTTCTTTATCATGCTAAGAGGAGCAGGAAAAAGCAAAAAATTTCAGAATTGCACCTTGCAATGCGGAGAAATTACTGTTTGTGCATTTACAATATTCATTGATTTTTGCCATTGAAAAACATCATGTTATTCATATACCAGAAATGTTTGAAGCTACTGACTGAATGAAAGGAGCTGGCATCTCACTCTCTTTGAATCTTCTTTATCATGCTAAGAGGAGCAGGAAAAAGCAAAAAATTTCAGAATTGCACCTTGCAATGCGGAGAAATTACTGTTTGTGCATTTACAATATTCATTGATTTTTGCCATTGAAAAACGTCCAGAAATGATTGAAGCTACTGACTGAATGAAAGGAGCTGGCATCTCACTCTCTTTGAATCTTCTTTATCATGCTAAGAGGAGCAGGAAAAAGCAAAAAATTTCAGAATTGCATCTTGCAATGCGGAGAAATTACTGTTTGTGCATTTACAATATTCATTGATTTTTGCCATTGAAAAACGTCCAGAAATGATTGAAGCTACTGACTGAATGAAAGGAGCTGGCATCTCACTCTCTTTGAATCTTCTTTATCATGCTAAGAGGAGCAGGAAAAAGCAAAAAATTTCAGAATTGCACCTTGCAATGCGGAGAAATTACTGTTTGTGCATTTACAATATTCATTGATTTTTGCCATTGAAAAACGTCCAGAAATGATTGAAGCTACTGACTGAATGAAAGGAGCTGGCATCTCACTCTCTTTGAATCTTCTTTACCATGCTAAGAGGAGCAGGAAAAAGCAAAAAATTTCAGAATTGCACCTTGCAATGCGGAGAAATTACTGTTTGTGCATTTACAATATTCATTGATTTTTGCCATTGAAAAACATCATGTTATTCATATACCAGAAATGTTTGAAGCTACTGACTGAATGAAAGGAGCTGGCATCTCACTCTCTTTGAATCTTCTTTATCATGCTAAGAGGAGCAGGAAAAAGCAAAAAATTTCAGAATTGCACCTTGCAATGCGGAGAAATTACTGTTTGTGCATTTACAATATTCATTGATTTTTGCCATTGAAAAACATGTTATTCATATACCAGAAATGTTTGAAGCTACTGACTGAATGAAAGGAGCTGGAATCTCACTCTCTTTGAATCTTCTTTATCATGCTAAGAGGAGCAGGAAAAAGCAAAAAATTTCAGAATTGCACCTTGCAATGCGGAGAAATTACTGTTTGTGCATTTACAATATTCATTGATTTTTGCCATTGAAAAACATCATGTTATTCATATACCAGAAATGTTTGAAGCTACTGACTGAATGAAAGGAGCTGGCATCTCACTCTCTTTGAATCTTCTTTATCATGCTAAGAGGAGCAGGAAAAAGCAAAAAATTTCAGAATTGCACCTTGCAATGCGGAGAAATTACTGTTTGTGCATTTACAATATTCATTGATTTTTGCCATTGAAAAACGTCCAGAAATGATTGAAGCTACTGACTGAATGAAAGGAGCTGGCATCTCACTCTCTTTGAATCTTCTTTATCATGCTAAGAGGAGCAGGAAAAAGCAAAAAATTTCAGAATTGCACCTTGCAATGCGGAGAAATTACTGTTTGTGCATTTACAATATTCATTGATTTTTGCCATTGAAAAACGTCCAGAAATGATTGAAGCTACTGACTGAATGAAAGGAGCTGGCATCTCACTCTCTTTGAATCTTCTTTATCATGCTAAGAGGAGCAGGAGAAAGCAAAAAATTTCAGAATTGCACCTTGCAATGCGGAGAAATTACTGTTTGTGCATTTACAATATTCATTGATTTTTGCCATTGAAAAACGTCCAGAAATGATTGAAGCTACTGACTGAATGAAAGGAGCTGGCATCTCACTCTCTTTGAATCTTCTTTATCATGCTAAGAGGAGCAGGAAAAAGCAAAAAATTTCAGATTTGCACCTTGCAATGCGGAGAAATTACTGTTTGTGCATTTACAATATTCATTGATTTTTGCCATTGAAAAACGTCCAGAAATGATTGAAGCTACTGACTGAATGAAAGGAGCTGGCATCTCACTCTCTTTGAATCTTCTTTATCATGCTAAGAGGAGCAGGAGAAAGCAAAAAATTTCAGAATTGCACCTTGCAATGCGGAGAAATTACTGTTTGTGCATTTACAATATTCATAGATTTTTGCCATTGAAAAACATCATGTTATTCATATACCAGAAATGTTTGAAGCTACTGACTGAATGAAAGGAGCTGGCTTCTCACTCTCTTTGAATCTTCTTTATCATGCTAAGAGGAGCAGGAAAAAGCAAAAAATTTCAGAATTGCACCTTGCAATGCGGAGAAATTACTGTTTGTGCATTTACAATATTCATTGATTTTTGCCATTGAAAAACGTCCAGAAATGATTGAAGCTACTGACTGAATGAAAGGAGCTGGAATCTCACTCTCTTTGAATCTTCTTTATCATGCTAAGAGGAGCAGGAAAAAGCAAAAAATTTCAGAATTGCACCTTGCAATGCGGAGAAATTACTGTTTGTGCATTTACAATATTCATTGATTTTTGCCATTGAAAAACGTGCAGAAATGATTGAAGCTACTGACTGAATGAAAGGAGCTGGCATCTCACTCTTTGAATCTTCTTTATCATGCTAAGAGGAGCAGGAAAAAGCAAAAAATTTCAGAATTGCACCTTGCAATGCGGAGAAATTACTGTTTGTGCATTTACAATATTCATTGATTTTTGCCATTGAAAAACATCATGTTATTCATATACCAGAAATGACTGAAGCTACTGACTAAATGAAAGGAGCTGGCATCTCACTCTCTTTGAATCTTCTTTATCATGCTAAGAGGAGCAGGAAAAAGCAAAAAATTTCTGAATTGCACCTTGCAATGCGGAGAAATTACTGTTTGTGCATTTACAATATTCATTGATTTTTGCCATTGAAAAACGTCATGTTATTCATATACCAGAAATGTTTGAAGCTACTGACTGAATGAAAGGAGCAGGCATCTCACTCTCTTTGAATCTTCTTTATCATGCTAAGAGGAGCAGGAAAAAGCAAAAAATTTCAGAATTGCACCTTGCAATGCGGAGAAATTACTGTTTGTGCATTTACAATATTCATTGATTTTTGCCATTGAAAAACGTCCAGAAATGATTGAAGCTACTGACTGAATGAAAGGAGCTGGCATCTCACTCTCTTTGAATCTTCTTTATCATGCTAAGAGGAGCAGGAAAAAGCAAAAAATTTCAGAATTGCACCTTGCAATGCGGAGAAATTACTGTTTGTGCATTTACAATATTCATTGATTTTTGCCATTGAAAAACATCATGTTATTCATATACCAGAAATGTTTGAAGCTACTGACTGAATGAAAGGAGCTGGCATCTCACTCTCTTTGAATCTTCTTTATCATGCTAAGAGGAGCAGGAAAAAGCAAAAAATTTCAGAATTGCACCTTGCAATGCGGAGAAATTACTGTTTGTGCATTTACAATATTCATTGATTTTTGCCATTGAAAAACGTCCAGAAATGATTGAAGCTACTGACTGAATGAAAGGAGCTGGCATCTCACTCTCTTTGAATCTTCTTTATCATGCTAAGAGGAGCAGGAAAAAGCAAAAAATTTCAGAATTGCACCTTGCAATGCGGAGAAATTACTGTTTGTGCATTTACAATATTCATTGATTTTTGCCATTGAAAAACATCATGTTATTCATATACCAGAAATGTTTGAAGCTACTGACTGAATGAAAGGAGCTGGCATCTCACTCTCTTTGAATCTTCTTTATCATGCTAAGAGGAGCAGGAAAAAGCAAAAAATTTCAGAATTGCACCTTGCAATGCGGAGAAATTACTGTTTGTGCATTTACAATATTCATTGATTTTTGCCATTGAAAAACGTCCAGAAATGATTGAAGCTACTGACTGAATGAAAGGAGCTGGCATCTCACTCTCTTTGAATCTTCTTTATCATGCTAAGAGGAGCAGGAAAAAGCAAAAAATTTCAGAATTGCACCTTGCAATGCGGAGAAATTACTGTTTGTGCATTTACAATATTCATTGATTTTTGCCATTGAAAAACGTCCAGAAATGATTGAAGCTACTGACTGAATGAAAGGAGCTGGCATCTCACTCTCTTTGAATCTTCTTTATCATGCTAAGAGGAGTAGGAGAAAGCAAAAAAATTCAGAATTGCACCTTGCAATGCGGAGAAATTACTGTTTGTGCATTTACAATATTCATTGATTTTTGCCATTGAAAAACATCATGTTATTCATATACCAGAAATGTTTGAAGCTACTGACTGAATGAAAGGAGCTGGCTTCTCACTCTCTTTGAATCTTCTTTATCATGCTAAGAGGAGCAGGAAAAAGCAAAAAATTTCAGAATTGCACCTTGCAATGCGGAGAAATTACTGTTTGTGCATTTACAATATTCATTGATTTTTGCCATTGAAAAACGTGCAGAAATGATTGAAGCTACTGACTGAATGAAAGGAGCTGGCATCTCACTCTTTGAATCTTCTTTATCATGCTAAGAGGAGCAGGAAAAAGCAAAAAATTTCAGAATTGCACCTTGCAATGCGGAGAAATTACTGTTTGTGCATTTACAATATTCATTGATTTTTGCCATTGAAAAACATCATGTTATTCATATACCAGAAATGACTGAAGCTACTGACTAAATGAAAGGAGCTGGCATCTCACTCTCTTTGAATCTTCTTTATCATGCTAAGAGGAGCAGGAAAAAGCAAAAAATTTCAGAATTGCACCTTGCAATGCGGAGAAATTACTGTTTGTGCATTTACAATATTCATTGATTTTTGCCATTGAAAAACGTCCAGAAATGATTGAAGCTACTGACTGAATGAAAGGAGCTGGCATCTCACTCTCTTTGAATCTTATCATGCTAAGAGGAGCAGGAAAAAGCAAAAAATTTCAGAATTGCACCTTGCAATGCGGAGAAATTACTGTTTGTGCATTTACAATATTCATTGATTTTTGCCATTGAAAAACATCATGTTATTCATATACCAGAAATGTTTGAAGCTACTGACTGAATGAAAGGAGCAGGCATCTCACTCTCTTTGAATCTTCTTTATCATGCTAAGAGGAGCAGGAAAAAGCAAAAAATTTCAGAATTGCACCTTGCAATGCGGAGAAATTACTGTTTGTGCATTTACAATATTCATTGATTTTTGCCATTGAAAAACGTCCAGAAATGATTGAAGCTACTGACTGAATGAAAGGAGCTGGCATCTCACTCTCTTTGATTCTTCTTTATCATGCTAAGAGGAGCAGGAAAAAGCAAAAAATTTCAGAATTGCACCTTGCAATGCGTAGAAATTACTGTTTGTGCATTTACAATATTCATTGATTTTTGCCATTGAAAAATGTCCAGAAATGATTGAAGCTACTGACTGAATGAAAGGAGCTGGCATCTCACTCTCTTTGAATCTTCTGTATCATGCTAAGAGGAGCAGGAAAAAGCAAAAAATTTCAGAATTGCACCTTGCAATGCGGAGAAATTACTGTTTGTGCATTTACAATATTCATTGACTTTTGCCATTGAAAAACATGTTATTCATATACCAGAAATGTTTGAAGCTACTGACTGAATGAAAGGAGCTGGCATCTCACTCTCTTTGAATCTTCTTTATCATGCTAAGAGGAGCAGGAAAAAGCAAAAAATTTCAGAATTGCACCTTGCAATGCGGAGAAATTACTGTTTGTGCATTTACAATATTCATTGATTTTTGCCATTGAAAAACCATGTTATTCATATACCAGAAATGTTTGAAGCTACTGACTGAATGAAAGGAGCTGGCATCTCACTCTCTTTGAATCTTCTTTATCATGCTAAGAGGAGCAGGAAAAAGCAAAAATTTTCAGAATTGCACCTTGCAATGCGGAGAAATTACTGTTTGTGCATTTACAATATTCTTTGATTTTTGCCATTGAAAAACGTCCAGAAATGATTGAAGCTACTGACTGAATGAAAGGAGCTGGCATCTCACTCTCTTTGAATATTCTTTATCATGCTAAGAGGAGCAGGAAAAAGCAAAAAATTTCAGAATTGCACCTTGCAATGCGGAGAAATTACTGTTTGTGCATTTACAATATTCATTGATTTTTGCCATTGAAAAACATGTTATTCATATACCAGAAATGTTTGAAGCTACTGACTGAATGAAAGGAGCTGGCATCTCACTCTCTTTGATTCTTCTTTATCATGCTAAGAGGAGCAGGAAAAAGCAAAAAATTCCAGAATTGCACCTTGCAATGCGGAGAAATTACTGTTTGTGCATTTACAATATTCATTGATTTTTGCCATTGAAAAACGTCCAGAAATGATTGAAGCTACTGACTGAATGAAAGGAGCTGGCATCTCACTCTCTTTGAATCTTCTTTATCATGCTAAGAGGAGCAGGAAAAAGCAAAAAATTTCAGAATTGCACCTTGCAATGCGGAGAAATTACTGTTTGTGCATTTACAATATTCATTGATTTTTGCCATTGAAAAACGTCCAGAAATGATTGAAGCTACTGACTGAATGAAAGGAGCTGGCATCTCACTCTCTTTGAATCTTCTTTATCATGCTAAGAGGAGCAGGAAAAAGCAAAAAATTTCAGAATTGCACCTTGCAATGCGGAGAAATTACTGTTTGTGCATTTACAATATTCATTGATTTTTGCCATTGAAAAACATCATGTTATTCATATACCAGAAATGTTTGAAGCTACTGACTGAATGAAAGGAGCTGGCATCTCACTCTCTTTGAATCTTCTTTATCATGCTAAGAGGAGCAGGAAAAAGCAAAAAATTTCAGAATTGCACCTTGCAATGCGGAGAAATTACTGTTTGTGCATTTACAATATTCATTGATTTTTGCCATTGAAAAACGTCCAGAAATGATTGAAGCTACTGACTGAATGAAAGGAGCTGGCATCTCACTCTCTTTGAATCTTCTTTATCATGCTAAGAGGAGCAGGAAAAAGCAAAAAATTTCAGAATTGCTCCTTGCAATGCGGAGAAATTACTGTTTGTGCATTTACAATATTCATTGATTTTTGCCATTGAAAAACGTCCAGAAATGATTGAAGCTACTGACTGAATGAAAGGAGCTGGCATCTCACTCTATTTGAATCTTCTTTATCATGCTAAGAGGAGCAGGAGAAAGCAAAAAATTTCAGAATTGCACCTTGCAATGCGGAGAAATTACTGTTTGTGCATTTACAATATTCATTGATTTTTGCCATTGAAAAACATCATGTTATTCATATACCAGAAATGTTTGAAGCTACTGACTGAATGAAAGGAGCTGGCTTCTCACTCTCTTTGAATCTTCTTTATCATGCTAAGAGGAGCAGGAAAAAGCAAAAAATTTCAGAATTGCACCTTGCAATGCGGAGAAATTACTGTTTGTGCATTTACAATATTCATTGATTTTTGCCATTGAAAAACGTGCAGAAATGATTGAAGCTACTGACTGAATGAAAGGAGCTGGCATCTCACTCTTTGAATCTTCTTTATCATGCTAAGAGGAGCAGGAAAAAGCAAAAAATTTCAGAATTGCACCTTGCAATGCGGAGAAATTACTGTTTGTGCATTTACAATATTCATTGATTTTTGCCATTGAAAAACATCATGTTATTCATATACCAGAAATGACTGAAGCTACTGACTAAATGAAAGGAGCTGGCATCTCACTCTCTTTGAATCTTCTTTATCATGCTAAGAGGAGCAGGAAAAAGCAAAAAATTTCAGAATTGCACCTTGCAATGCGGAGAAATTACTGTTTGTGCATTTACAATATTCATTGATTTTTGCCATTGAAAAACGTCCAGAAATGATTGAAGCTACTGACTGAATGAAAGGAGCTGGCATCTCACTCTCTTTGAATCTTATCATGCTAAGAGGAGCAGGAAAAAGCAAAAAATTTCAGAATTGCACCTTGCAATGCGGAGAAATTACTGTTTGTGCATTTACAATATTCATTGATTTTTGCCATTGAAAAACATCATGTTATTCATATACCAGAAATGTTTGAAGCTACTGACTGAATGAAAGGAGCAGGCATCTCACTCTCTTTGAATCTTCTTTATCATGCTAAGAGGAGCAGGAAAAAGCAAAAAATTTCAGAATTGCACCTTGCAATGCGGAGAAATTACTGTTTGTGCATTTACAATATTCATTGATTTTTGCCATTGAAAAACGTCCAGAAATGATTGAAGCTACTGACTGAATGAAAGGAGCTGGCATCTCACTCTCTTTGATTCTTCTTTATCATGCTAAGAGGAGCAGGAAAAAGCTAAAAATTTCAGAATTGCACCTTGCAATGCGTAGAAATTACTGTTTGTGCATTTACAATATTCATTGATTTTTGCCATTGAAAAATGTCCAGAAATGATTGAAGCTACTGACTGAATGAAAGGAGCTGGCATCTCACTCTCTTTGAATCTTCTTTATCATGCTAAGAGGAGCAGGAAAAAGCAAAAAATTTCAGAATTGCACCTTGCAATGCGGAGAAATTACTGTTTGTGCATTTACAATATTCATTGACTTTTGCCATTGAAAAACATGTTATTCATATACCAGAAATGTTTGAAGCTACTGACTGAATGAAAGGAGCTGGCATCTCACTCTCTTTGAATCTTCTTTATCATGCTAAGAGGAGCAGGAAAAAGCAAAAAATTTCAGAATTGCACCTTGCAATGCGGAGAAATTACTGTTTGTGCATTTACAATATTCATTGATTTTTGCCATTGAAAAACCATGTTATTCATATACCAGAAATGTTTGAAGCTACTGACTGAATGAAAGGAGCTGGCATCTCACTCTCTTTGAATCTTCTTTATCATGCTAAGAGGAGCAGGAAAAAGCAAAAAATTTCAGAATTGCACCTTGCAATGCGGAGAAATTACTGTTTGTGCATTTACAATATTCTTTGATTTTTGCCATTGAAAAACGTCCAGAAATGATTGAAGCTACTGACTGAATGAAAGGAGCTGGCATCTCACTCTCTTTGAATCTTCTTTATCATGCTAAGAGGAGCAGGAAAAAGCAAAAAATTTCAGAATTGCACCTTGCAATGCGGAGAAATTACTGTTTGTGCATTTACAATATTCATTGATTTTTGCCATTGAAAAACATGTTATTCATATACCAGAAATGTTTGAAGCTACTGACTGAATGAAAGGAGCTGGCATCTCACTCTCTTTGAATCTTCTTTATCATGCTAAGAGGAGCAGGAAAAAGCAAAAAATTTCAGAATTGCACCTTGCAATGCGGAGACATTACTGTTTGTGCATTTACAATATTCATTGATTTTTGCCATTGAAAAACGTCCAGAAATGATTGAAGCTACTGACTGAATGAAAGGAGCTGGCATCTCACTCTCTTTGATTCTTCTTTATCATGCTAAGAGGAGCAGGAAAAAGCAAAAAATTTCAGAATTGCACCTTGCAATGCGTAGAAATTACTGTTTGTGCATTTACAATATTCATTGATTTTTGCCATTGAAAAATGTCCAGAAATGATTGAACCTACTGACTGAATTAAAGGAGCTGGCATCTCACTCTCTTTGAATCTTCTTTATCATGCTAAGAGGAGCAGGAAAAAGCAAAAAATTTCAGAATAGCACCTTGCAATGCGGAGAAATTACTGTTTGTGCATTTACAATATTCATTGATTTTTGCCATTGAAAAACATCATGTTATTCATATACCAGAAATGTTTGAAGCTACTGACTGAATGAAAGGAGCTGGCATCTCACTCTCTTTGAATCTTCTTTATCATGCTAAGAGGAGCAGGAAAAAGCAAAAAATTTCAGAATTGCACCTTGCAATGCGGAGAAATTACTGTTTGTGCATTTACAATATTCATTGATTTTTGCCATTGAAAAATGTCCAGAAATGATTGAAGCTACTGACTGAATGAAAGGAGCTGGCATCTCACTCTCTTTGAATCTTCTTTATCATGCTATGAGGAGCAGGAAAAAGCAAAAAATTTCAGAATTGCACCTTGCAATGCGGAGAAATTACTGTTTGTGCATTTACAATATTCATTGACTTTTGCCATTGAAAAACATGTTATTCATATACCAGAAATGTTTGAAGCTACTGACTGAATGAAAGGAGCTGGCATCTCACTCTCTTTGAATCTTCTTTATCATGCTAAGAGGAGCAGGAAAAAGCAAAAAATTTCAGAATTGCACCTTGCAATGCGGAGAAATTACTGTTTGTGCATTTACAATATTCATTGATTTTTGCCATTGAAAAACCATGTTATTCATATACCAGAAATGTTTGAAGCTACTGACTGAATGAAAGGAGCTGGCATCTCACTCTCTTTGAATCTTCTTTATCATGCTAAGAGGAGCAGGAAAAAGCAAAAAATTTCAGAATTGCACCTTGCAATGCGGAGAAATTACTGTTTGTGCATTTACAATATTCTTTGATTTTTGCCATTGAAAAACGTCCAGAAATGATTGAAGCTACTGACTGAATGAAAGGAGCTGGCATCTCACTCTCTTTGAATCTTCTTTATCATGCTAAGAGGAGCAGGAAAAAGCAAAAAATTTCAGAATTGCACCTTGCAATGCGGAGAAATTACTGTTTGTGCATTTACAATATTCATTGATTTTTGCCATTGAAAAACATGTTATTCATATACCAGAAATGTTTGAAGCTACTGACTGAATGAAAGGAGCTGGCATCTCACTCTCTTTGAATCTTCTTTATCATGCTAAGAGGAGCAGGAAAAAGCAAAAAATTTCAGAATTGCACCTTGCAATGCGGAGAAAATACTGTTTGTGCATTTACAATATTCATTGATTTTTGCCATTGAAAAACATCATGTTATTCATATACCAGAAATGTTTGAAGCTACTGACTGAATGAATGGAGCTGGCATCTCACTCTCTTTGAATCTTCTTTATCATGCTAAGAGGAGCAGGAAAAAGCAAAAAATTTCAGAATTGCACCTTGCAATGCGGAGAAATTACTGTTTGTGCATTTACAATATTCATTGATTTTTGCCATTGAAAAACGTCCAGAAATGATTGAAGCTACTGACTGAATGAAAGGAGCTGGCATCTCACTCTCTTTGAATCTTCTTTATCATGCTAAGAGGAGCAGGAAAAAGCAAAAAATTTCAGAATTGCATCTTGCAATGCGGAGAAATTACTGTTTGTGCATTTACAATATTCATTGATTTTTGCCATTGAAAAACGTCCAGAAATGATTGAAGCTACTGACTGAATGAAAGGAGCTGGCATCTCACTCTCTTTGAATCTTCTTTATCATGCTAAGAGGAGCAGGAAAAAGCAAAAAATTTCAGAATTGCACCTTGCAATGCGGAGAAATTACTGTTTGTGCATTTACAATATTCATTGATTTTTGCCATTGAAAAACGTCCAGAAATGATTGAAGCTACTGACTGAATGAAAGGAGCTGGCATCTCACTCTCTTTGAATCTTCTTTACCATGCTAAGAGGAGCAGGAAAAAGCAAACAATTTCAGAATTGCACCTTGCAATGCGGAGAAATTACTGTTTGTGCATTTACAATATTCATTGATTTTTGCCATTGAAAAACATCATGTTATTCATATACCAGAAATGTTTGAAGCTACTGACTGAATGAAAGGAGCTGGCATCTCACTCTCTTTGAATCTTCTTTATCATGCTAAGAGGAGCAGGAAAAAGCAAAAAATTTCAGAATTGCACCTTGCAATGCGGAGAAATTACTGTTTGTGCATTTACAATATTCATTGATTTTTGCCATTGAAAAACATGTTATTCATATACCAGAAATGTTTGAAGCTACTGACTGAATGAAAGGAGCTGGCATCTCACTCTCTTTGAATCTTCTTTATCATGCTAAGAGGAGCAGGAAAAAGCAAAAAATTTCAGAATTGCACCTTGTAATGCGGAGAAATTACTGTTTGTGCATTTACAATATTCATTGATTTTTGCCATTGAAAAACATCATGTTATTCATATACCAGAAATGTTTGAAGCTACTGACTGAATGAAAGGAGCTGGCATCTCACTCTCTTTGAGTCTTCTTTATCATGCTAAGAGGAGCAGGAAAAAGCAAAAAATTTCAGAATTGCACCTTGCAATGCGGAGAAATTACTGTTTGTGCATTTACAATATTCATTGATTTTTGCCATTGAAAAACGTCCAGAAATGATTGAAGCTACTGACTGAATGAAAGGAGCTGGCATCTCACTCTCTTTGAATCTTCTTTATCATGCTAAGAGGAGCAGGAAAAAGCAAAAAATTTCAGAATTGCATCTTGCAATGCGGAGAAATTACTGTTTGTGCATTTACAATATTCATTGATTTTTGCCATTGAAAAACGTCCAGAAATGATTGAAGCTACTGACTGAATGAAAGGAGCTGGCATCTCAGTCTCTCTGAATCTTCTTTATCATGCTAAGAGGAGCAGGAAAAAGCAAAAAATTTCAGAATTGCACCTTGCAATGTGGAGAAATTACTGTTTGTGCATTTACAATATTCATTGATTTTTGCCATTGAAAAACGTCCAGAAATGATTGAAGCTACTGACTGAATGAAAGGAGCTGGCATCTCACTCTCTTTGAATCTTCTTTATCATGCTAAGAGGAGCAGGAAAAAGCAAAAAATTTCAGAATTGCACCTTGCAATGCGGAGAAATTACTGTTTGTGCATTTACAATATTCATTGATTTTTGCCATTGAAAAACATCATGTTATTCATATACCAGAAATGTTTGAAGCTACTGACTGAATGAAAGGAGCTGGCATCTCACTCTCTTTGAATCTTCTTTATCATGCTAAGAGGAGCAGGAAAAAGCAAAAAATTTCAGAATTGCACCTTGCAATGCGGAGAAATTACTGTTTGTGCATTTACAATATTCATTGATTTTTGCCATTGAAAAACGTCCAGAAATGATTGAAGCTACTGACTGAATGAAAGGAGCTGGCATCTCACTCTCTTTGAATCTTCTTTATCATGCTAAGAGGAGCAGGAAAAAGCAAAACATTTCAGAATTGCACCTTGCAATGCGGAGAAATTACTGTTTGTGCATTTACAATATTCATTGATTTTTGCCATTGAAAAACGTCCAGAAATGATTGAAGCTACTGACTGAATGAAAGGAGCTGGCATCTCACTCTCTTTGAATCTTCTTTATCATGCTAAGAGGAGCAGGAGAAAGCAAAAAATTTCAGAATTGCACCTTGCAATGCGGAGAAATTACTGTTTGTGCATTTACAATATTCATTGATTTTTGCCATTGAAAAACATCATATTATTCATATACCAGAAATGTTTGAAGCTACTGACTGAATGAAAGGAGCTGGCTTCTCACTCTCTTTGAATCTTCTTTATCATGCTAAGAGGAGCAGGAAAAAGCAAAAAATTTCAGAATTGCACCTTGCAATGCGTAGAAATTACTGTTTGTGCATTTACAATATTCATTGATTTTTGCCATTGAAAAATGTCCAGAAATGATTGAACCTACTGACTGAATTAAAGGAGCTGGCATCTCACTCTCTTTGAATCTTCTTTATCATGCTAAGAGGAGCAGGAAAAAGCAAAAAATTTCAGAATAGCACCTTGCAATGCGGAGAAATTACTGTTTGTGCATTTACAATATTCATTGATTTTTGCCATTGAAAAACATCATGTTATTCATATACCAGAAATGTTTGAAGCTACTGACTGAATGAAAGGAGCTGGCATCTCACTCTCTTTGAATCTTCTTTATCATGCTAAGAGGAGCAGGAAAAAGCAAAAAATTTCAGAATTGCACCTTGCAATGCGGAGAAATTACTGTTTGTGCATTTACAATATTCATTGATTTTTGCCATTGAAAAATGTCCAGAAATGATTGAAGCTACTGACTGAATGAAAGGAGCTGGCATCTCACTCTCTTTGAATCTTCTTTATCATGCTAAGAGGAGCAGGAAAAAGCAAAAAATTTCAGAATTGCACCTTGCAATGCGGAGAAATTACTGTTTGTGCATTTACAATACTCATTGACTTTTGCCATTGAAAAACATGTTATTCATATACCAGAAATGTTTGAAGCTACTGACTGAATGAAAGGAGCTGGCATCTCACTCTCTTTGAATCTTCTTTATCATGCTAAGAGGAGCAGGAAAAAGCAAAAAATTTCAGAATTGCACCTTGCAATGCGGAGAAATTACTGTTTGTGCATTTACAATATTCTTTGATTTTTGCCATTGAAAAACGTCCAGAAATGATTGAAGCTACTGACTGAATGAAAGGAGCTGGCATCTCACTCTCTTTGAATCTTCTTTATCATGCTAAGAGGAGCAGGAAAAAGCAAAAAATTTCAGAATTGCACCTTGCAATGCGGAGAAATTACTGTTTGTGCATTTACAATATTCATTGATTTTTGCCATTGAAAAACGTCCAGAAATGATTGAAGCTACTGACTGAATGAAAGGAGCTGGCATCTCACTCTCTTTGAATCTTCTTTACCATGCTAAGAGGAGCAGGAAAAGCAAACAATTTCAGAATTGCACCTTGCAATGCGGAGAAATTACTGTTTGTGCATTTACAATATTCATTGATTTTTGCCATTGAAAAACATCATGTTATTCATATACCAGAAATGTTTGAAGCTACTGACTGAATGAAAGGAGCTGGCATCTCACTCTCTTTGAATCTTCTTTATCATGCTAAGAGGAGCAGGAAAAAGCAAAAAATTTCAGAATTGCACCTTGCAATGCGGAGAAATTACTGTTTGTGCATTTACAATATTCATTGATTTTTGCCATTGAAAAACATGTTATTCATATACCAGAAATGTTTGAAGCTACTGACTGAATGAAAGGAGCTGGCATCTCACTCTCTTTGAATCTTCTTTATCATGCTAAGAGGAGCAGGAAAAAGCAAAAAATTTCAGAATTGCACCTTGCAATGCGGAGAAATTACTGTTTGTGCATTTACAATATTCATTGATTTTTGCCATTGAAAAACATCATGTTATTCATATACCAGAAATGTTTGAAGCTACTGACTGAATGAAAGGAGCTGGCATCTCACTCTCTTTGAATCTTCTTTATCATGCTAAGAGGAGCAGGAAAAAGCAAAAAATTTCAGAATTGCACCTTGCAATGCGGAGAAATTACTGTTTGTGCATTTACAATATTCATTGATTTTTGCCATTGAAAAACGTCCAGAAATGATTGAAGCTACTGACTGAATGAAAGGAGCTGGCATCTCACTCTCTTTGAATCTTCTTTATCATGCTAAGAGGAGCAGGAAAAAGCAAAAAATTTCAGAATTGCATCTTGCAATGCGGAGAAATTACTGTTTGTGCATTTACAATATTCATTGATTTTTGCCATTGAAAAACGTCCAGAAATGATTGAAGCTACTGACTGAATGGAAGGAGCTGGCATCTCAGTCTCTTTGAATCTTCTTTATCATGCTAAGAGGAGCAGGAAAAAGCAAAAAATTTCAGAATTGCACCTTGCAATGTGGAGAAATTACTGTTTGTGCATTTACAATATTCATTGATTTTTGCCATTGAAAAACGTCCAGAAATGATTGAAGCTACTGACTGAATGAAAGGAGCTGGCATCTCACTCTCTTTGAATCTTCTTTATCATGCTAAGAGGAGCAGGAAAAAGCAAAAAATTTCAGAATTGCACCTTGCAATGCGGAGAAATTACTGTTTGTGCATTTACAATATTCATTGATTTTTGCCATTGAAAAACATCATGTTATTCATATACCAGAAATGTTTGAAGCTACTGACTGAATGAAAGGAGCTGGCATCTCACTCTCTTTGAATCTTCTTTATCATGCTAAGAGGAGCAGGAAAAAGCAAAAAATTTCAGAATTGCACCTTGCAATGCGGAGAAATTACTGTTTGTGCATTTACAATATTCATTGATTTTTGCCATTGAAAAACGTCCAGAAATGATTGAAGCTACTGACTGAATGAAAGGAGCTGGCATCTCACTCTCTTTGAATCTTCTTTATCATGCTAAGAGGAGCAGGAAAAAGCAAAAAATTTCAGAATTGCATCTTGCAATGCGGAGAAATTACTGTTTGTGCATTTACAATATTCATTGATTTTTGCCATTGAAAAACGTCCAGAAATGATTCAAGCTACTGACTGAATGAAAGGAGCTGGCATCTCAGTCTCTTTGAATCTTCTTTATCATGCTAAGAGGAGCAGGAAAAAGCAAAAAATTTCAGAATTGCACCTTGCAATGTGGAGAAATTACTGTTTGTGCATTTACAATATTCATTGATTTTTGCCATTGAAAAACGTCCAGAAATGATTGAAGCTACTGACTGAATGAAAGGAGCTGGCATCTCACTCTCTTTGAATCTTCTTTATCATGCTAAGAGGAGCAGGAAAAAGCAAAAAATTTCAGAATTGCACCTTGCAATGCGGAGAAATTACTGTTTGTGCATTTACAATATTCATTGATTTTTGCCATTGAAAAACATCATGTTATTCATATACCAGAAATGTTTGAAGCTACTGACTGAATGAAAGGAGCTGGCATCTCACTCTCTTTGAATCTTCTTTATCATGCTAAGAGGAGCAGGAAAAAGCAAAAAATTTCAGAATTGCACCTTGCAATGCGGAGAAATTACTGTTTGTGCATTTACAATATTCATTGATTTTTGCCATTGAAAAACCATGTTATTCATATACCAGAAATGTTTGAAGCTACTGACTGAATGAAAGGAGCTGGCATCTCACTCTCTTTGAATCTTCTTTATCATGCTAAGAGGAGCAGGAAAAAGCAAAAAATTTCAGAATTGCACCTTGCAATGCGGAGAAATTACTGTTTGTGCATTTACAATATTCTTTGATTTTTGCCATTGAAAAACGTCCAGAAATGATTGAAGCTACTGACTGAATGAAAGGAGCTGGCATCTCACTCTCTTTGAATCTTCTTTATCATGCTAAGAGGAGCAGGAAAAAGCAAAAAATTTCAGAATTGCACCTTGCAATGCGGAGAAATTACTGTTTGTGCATTTACAATATTCATTGATTTTTGCCATTGAAAAACGTCCAGAAATGATTGAAGCTACTGACTGAATGAAAGGAGCTGGCATCTCACTCTCTTTGAATCTTCTTTACCATGCTAAGAGGAGCAGGAAAAGCAAACAATTTCAGAATTGCACCTTGCAATGCGGAGAAATTACTGTTTGTGCATTTACAATATTCATTGATTTTTGCCATTGAAAAACATCATGTTATTCATATACCAGAAATGTTTGAAGCTACTGACTGAATGAAAGGAGCTGGCATCTCACTCTCTTTGAATCTTCTTTATCATGCTAAGAGGAGCAGGAAAAAGCAAAAAATTTCAGAATTGCACCTTGCAATGCGGAGAAATTACTGTTTGTGCATTTACAATATTCATTGATTTTTGCCATTGAAAAACATGTTATTCATATACCAGAAATGTTTGAAGCTACTGACTGAATGAAAGGAGCTGGCATCTCACTCTCTTTGAATCTTCTTTATCATGCTAAGAGGAGCAGGAAAAAGCAAAAAATTTCAGAATTGCACCTTGCAATGCGGAGAAATTACTGTTTGTGCATTTACAATATTCATTGATTTTTGCCATTGAAAAACATCATGTTATTCATATACCAGAAATGTTTGAAGCTACTGACTGAATGAAAGGAGCTGGCATCTCACTCTCTTTGAATCTTCTTTATCATGCTAAGAGGAGCAGGAAAAAGCAAAAAATTTCAGAATTGCACCTTGCAATGCGGAGAAATTACTGTTTGTGCATTTACAATATTCATTGATTTTTGCCATTGAAAAACGTCCAGAAATGATTGAAGCTACTGACTGAATGAAAGGAGCTGGCATCTCACTCTCTTTGAATCTTCTTTATCATGCTAAGAGGAGCAGGAAAAAGCAAAAAATTTCAGAATTGCATCTTGCAATGCGGAGAAATTACTGTTTGTGCATTTACAATATTCATTGATTTTTGCCATTGAAAAACGTCCAGAAATGATTGAAGCTACTGACTGAATGGAAGGAGCTGGCATCTCAGTCTCTTTGAATCTTCTTTATCATGCTAAGAGGAGCAGGAAAAAGCAAAAAATTTCAGAATTGCACCTTGCAATGTGGAGAAATTACTGTTTGTGCATTTACAATATTCATTGATTTTTGCCATTGAAAAACGTCCAGAAATGATTGAAGCTACTGACTGAATGAAAGGAGCTGGCATCTCACTCTCTTTGAATCTTCTTTATCATGCTAAGAGGAGCAGGAAAAAGCAAAAAATTTCAGAATTGCACCTTGCAATGCGGAGAAATTACTGTTTGTGCATTTACAATATTCATTGATTTTTGCCATTGAAAAACATCATGTTATTCATATACCAGAAATGTTTGAAGCTACTGACTGAATGAAAGGAGCTGGCATCTCACTCTCTTTGAATCTTCTTTATCATGCTAAGAGGAGCAGGAAAAAGCAAAAAATTTCAGAATTGCACCTTGCAATGCGGAGAAATTACTGTTTGTGCATTTACAATATTCATTGATTTTTGCCATTGAAAAACGTCCAGAAATGATTGAAGCTACTGACTGAATGAAAGGAGCTGGCATCTCACTCTCTTTGAATCTTCTTTATCATGCTAAGAGGAGCAGGAAAAAGCAAAAAATTTCAGAATTGCATCTTGCAATGCGGAGAAATTACTGTTTGTGCATTTACAATATTCATTGATTTTTGCCATTGAAAAACGTCCAGAAATGATTCAAGCTACTGACTGAATGAAAGGAGCTGGCATCTCAGTCTCTTTGAATCTTCTTTATCATGCTAAGAGGAGCAGGAAAAAGCAAAAAATTTCAGAATTGCACCTTGCAATGTGGAGAAATTACTGTTTGTGCATTTACAATATTCATTGATTTTTGCCATTGAAAAACGTCCAGAAATGATTGAAGCTACTGACTGAATGAAAGGAGCTGGCATCTCACTCTCTTTGAATCTTCTTTATCATGCTAAGAGGAGCAGGAAAAAGCAAAAAATTTCAGAATTGCACCTTGCAATGCGGAGAAATTACTGTTTGTGCATTTACAATATTCATTGATTTTTGCCATTGAAAAACATCATGTTATTCATATACCAGAAATGTTTGAAGCTACTGACTGAATGAAAGGAGCTGGCATCTCACTCTCTTTGAATCTTCTTTATCATGCTAAGAGGAGCAGGAAAAAGAAAAAAATTTCAGAATTGCACCTTGCAATGCGGAGAAATTACTGTTTGTGCATTTACAATATTCATTGATTTTTGCCATTGAAAAACGTCCAGAAATGATTGAAGCTACTGACTGAATGAAAGGAGCTGGCATCTCACTCTCTTTGAATCTTCTTTATCATGCTAAGAGGAGCAGGAAAAAGCAAAATATTTCAGAATTGCACCTTGCAATGCGGAGAAATTACTGTTTGTGCATTTACAATATTCATTGATTTTTGCCATTGAAAAACGTCCAGAAATGATTGAAGCTACTGACTGAATGAAAGGAGCTGGCATCTCACTCTCTTTGAATCTTCTTTATCATGCTAAGAGGAGCAGGAGAAAGCAAAAAATTTCAGAATTGCACCTTGCAATGCGGAGAAATTACTGTTTGTGCATTTACAATATTCATTGATTTTTGCCATTGAAAAACATCATATCATTCATATACCAGAAATGTTTGAAGCTACTGACTGAATGAAAGGAGCTGGCTTCTCACTCTCTTTGAATCTTCTTTATCATGCTAAGAGGAGCAGGAAAAAGCAAAAAATTTCAGAATTGCACCTTGCAATGCGGAGAAATTACTGTTTGTGCATTTACAATATTCATTGATTTTTGCCATTGAAAAACGTCCAGAAATGATTGAAGCTACTGACTGAATGAAAGGAGCTGGCATCTCACTCTCTTTGAATCTTCTTTATCATGCTAAGAGGAGCAGGAAAAAGCAAAAAATTTCAGAATTGCACCTTGCAATGCGGAGAAATTACTGTTTGTGCATTTACAATATTCATTGATTTTTGCCATTGAAAAACGTCCAGAAATGATTGAAGCTACTGACTGAATGAAAGGAGCTGGCATCTCACTCTTTGAATCTTCTTTATCATGCTAAGAGGAGCAGGAAAAAGCAAAAAATTTCAGAATTGCACCTTGCAATGCGGAGAAATTACTGTTTGTGCATTTACAATATTCATTGATTTTTGCCATTGAAAAACATCATGTTATTCATATACCAGAAATGACTGAAGCTACTGACTAAATGAAAGGAGCTGGCATCTCACTCTCTTTGAATCTTCTTTATCATACTAAGAGGAGCAGGAAAAAGCAAAAAATTTCAGAATTGCACCTTGCAATGCGGAGAAATTACTGTTTGTGCATTTACAATATTCATGGATTTTTGCCATTGAAAAACGTCCAGAAATGATTGAAGCTACTGACTGAATGAAAGGAGCTGACATCTCACTCTCTTTGAATCTTATCATGCTAAGAGGAGCAGGAAAAAGCAAAAAATTTCAGAATTGCACCTTGCAATGCGGAGAAATTACTGTTTGTGCATTTACAATATTCATTGATTTTTGCCATTGAAAAACATCATGTTATTCATATACCAGAAATGTTTGAAGCTACTGACTGAATGAAAGGAGCAGGCATCTCACTCTCTTTGAATCTTCTTTATCATGCTAAGAGGAGCAGGAAAAAGCAAAAAATTTCAGAATTGCACCTTGCAATGCGGAGAAATTACTGTTTGTGCATTTACAATATTCATTGATTTTTGCCATTGAAAAACGTCCAGAAATGATTGAAGCTACTGACTGAATGAAAGGAGCTGGCATCTCACTCTCTTTGAATCTTCTTTATCATGCTAAGAGGAGCAGGAAAAAGCAAAAAATTTCAGAATTGCACCTTGCAATGCGTAGAAATTACTGTTTGTGCATTTACAATATTCATTGATTTTTGCCATTGAAAAATGTCCAGAAATGATTGAACCTCCTGACTGAATTAAAGGAGTTGGCATCTCACTCTCTTTGAATCTTCTTTATCATGCTAAGAGGAGCAGGAAAAAGCAAAAAATTTCAGAATAGCACCTTGCAATGCGGAGAAATTACTGTTTGTGCATTTACAATATTCATTGATTTTTGCCATTGAAAAACATCATGTTATTCATATACCAGAAATGTTTGAAGCTACTGACTGAATGAAAGGAGCTGGCATCTCACTCTCTTTGAATCTTCTTTATCATGCTAAGAGGAGCAGGAAAAAGCAAAAAATTTCAGAATTGCTCCTTGCAATGCGGAGAAATTACTGTTTGTGCATTTACAATATTCATTGATTTTTGCCATTGAAAAATGTCCAGAAATGATTGAAGCTACTGACTGAATGAAAGGAGCTGGCATCTCACTCTCTTTGAATCTTCTTTATCATGCTAAGAGGAGCAGGAAAAAGCAAAAAATTTCAGAATTGCACCTTGCAATGCGGAGAAATTACTGTTTGTGCATTTACAATATTCATTGACTTTTGCCATTGAAAAACATGTTATTCATATACTAGAAATGTTTGAAGCTACTGACTGAATGAAAGGAGCTGGCATCTCACTCTCTTTGAATCTTCTTTATCATGCTAAGAGGAGCAGGAAAAAGCAAAAAATTTCAGAATTGCACCTTGCAATGCGGAGAAATTACTGTTTGTGCATTTACAATATTCATTGATTTTTGCCATTGAAAAACCATGTTATTCATATACCAGAAATGTTTGAAGCTACTGACTGAATGAAAGGAGCTGGCATCTCACTCTCTTTGAATCTTCTTTATCATGCTAAGAGGAGCAGGAAAAAGCAAAAAATTTCAGAATTGCACCTTGCAATGCGGAGAAATTACTGTTTGTGCATTTACAATATTCATTGATTTTTGCCATTGAAAAACGTCCAGAAATGATTGAAGCTACTGACTGAATGAAAGGAGCTGGCATCTCACTCTCTTTGTATCTTCTTTATCATGCTAAGAGGAGCAGGAAAAAGCAAAAAATTTCAGAATTGCACCTTGCAATGCGGAGAAATTACTGTTTGTGCATTTACAATATTCATTGATTTTTGCCATTGAAAAACATCATGTTATTCATATACCAGAAATGTTTGAAGCTACTGACTGAATGAAAGGAGCAGGCATCTCACTCTCTTTGAATCTTCTTTATCATGCTAAGAGGAGCAGGAAAAAGCAAAAAATTTCAGAATTGCACCTTGCAATGCATAGAAATTACTGTTTGTGCATTTACAATATTCATTGATTTTTGCCATTGAAAAATGTCCAGAAATGATTGAACCTCCTGACTGAATTAAAGGAGTTGGCATCTCACTCTCTTTGAATCTTCTTTATCATGCTAAGAGGAGCAGGAAAAAGCAAAAAATTTCAGAATAGCACCTTGCAATGCGGAGAAATTACTGTTTGTGCATTTACAATATTCATTGATTTTTGCCATTGAAAAACATCATGTTATTCATATACCAGAAATGTTTGAAGCTACTGACTGAATGAAAGGAGCTGGCATCTCACTCTCTTTGAATCTTCTTTATCATGCTAAGAGGAGCAGGAAAAAGCAAAAAATTTCAGAATTGCACCTTGCAATGCGGAGAAATTACTGTTTGTGCATTTACAATATTCATTGATTTTTGCCATTGAAAAATGTCCAGAAATGATTGAAGCTACTGACTGAATGAAAGGAGCTGGCATCTCACTCTCTTTGAATCTTCTTTATCATGCTAAGAGGAGCAGGAAAAAGCAAAAAATTTCAGAATTGCACCTTGCAATGCGGAGAAATTACTGTTTGTGCATTTACAATATTCATTGACTTTTGCCATTGAAAAACATGTTATTCATATACTAGAAATGTTTGAAGCTACTGACTGAATGAAAGGAGCTGGCATCTCACTCTCTTTGAATCTTCTTTATCATGCTAAGAGGAGCAGGAAAAAGCAAAAAATTTCAGAATTGCACCTTGCAATGCGGAGAAATTACTGTTTGTGCATTTACAATATTCATTGATTTTTGCCATTGAAAAACGTCCAGAAATGATTGAAGCTACTGACTGAATGAAAGGAGCTGGCATCTCACTTTCTTTGTATCTTCTTTATCATGCTAAGAGGAGCAGGAAAAAGCAAAAAATTTCAGAATTGCACCTTGCAATGCGGAGAAATTACTGTTTGTGCATTTACAATATTCATTGATTTTTGCCATTGAAAAACATCATGTTATTCATATACCAGAAATGTTTGAAGCTACTGACTGAATGAAAGGAGCAGGCATCTCACTCTCTTTGAATCTTCTTTATCATGCTAAGAGGAGCAGGAAAAAGCAAAAAATTTCAGAATTGCACCTTGCAATGCGGAGAAATTACTGTTTGTGCATTTACAATATTCATTGATTTTTGCCATTGAAAAACGTCCAGAAATGATTGAAGCTACTGACTGAATGAAAGGAGCTGGCATCTCACTCTCTTTGAATCTTCTTTATCATGCTAAGAGGAGCAGGAAAAAGCAAAAAATTTCAGAATTGCACCTTGCAATGCGTAGAAATTACTGTTTGTGCATTTACAATATTCATTGATTTTTGCCATTGAAAAATGTCCAGAAATGATTGAACCTCCTGACTGAATTAAAGGAGTTGGCATCTCACTCTCTTTGAATCTTCTTTATCATGCTAAGAGGAGCAGGAAAAAGCAAAAAATTTCAGAATAGCACCTTGCAATGCGGAGAAATTACTGTTTGTGCATTTACAATATTCATTGATTTTTGCCATTGAAAAACATCATGTTATTCATATACCAGAAATGTTTGAAGCTACTGACTGAATGAAAGGAGCTGGCATCTCACTCTCTTTGAATCTTCTTTATCATGCTAAGAGGAGCAGGAAAAAGCAAAAAATTTCAGAATTGCACCTTGCAATGCGGAGAAATTACTGTTTGTGCATTTACAATATTCATTGATTTTTGCCATTGAAAAATGTCCAGAAATGATTGAAGCTACTGACTGAATGAAAGGAGCTGGCATCTCACTCTCTTTGAATCTTCTTTATCATGCTAAGAGGAGCAGGAAAAAGCAAAAAATTTCAGAATTGCACCTTGCAATGCGGAGAAATTACTGTTTGTGCATTTACAATATTCATTGACTTTTGCCATTGAAAAACATGTTATTCATATACTAGAAATGTTTGAAGCTACTGACTGAATGAAAGGAGCTGGCATCTCACTCTCTTTGAATCTTCTTTATCATGCTAAGAGGAGCAGGAAAAAGCAAAAAATTTCAGAATTGCACCTTGCAATGCGGAGAAATTACTGTTTGTGCATTTACAATATTCATTGATTTTTGCCATTGAAAAACCATGTTATTCATATACCAGAAATGTTTGAAGCTACTGACTGAATGAAAGGAGCTGGCATCTCACTCTCTTTGAATCTTCTTTATCATGCTAAGAGGAGCAGGAAAAAGCAAAAAATTTCAGAATTGCACCTTGCAATGCGGAGAAATTACTGTTTGTGCATTTACAATATTCATTGATTTTTGCCATTGAAAAACGTCCAGAAATGATTGAAGCTACTGACTGAATGAAAGGAGCTGGCATCTCACTCTCTTTGAATCTTCTTTATCATGCTAAGAGGAGCAGGAAAAAGCAAAAAATTTCAGAATTGCACCTTGCAATGCGGAGAAATTACTGTTTGTGCATTTACAATATTCATTGATTTTTGCCATTGAAAAACATGTTATTCATATACCAGAAATGTTTGAAGCTACTGACTGAATGAAAGGAGCTGGCATCTCACTCTCTTTGAATCTTCTTTATCATGCTAAGAGGAGCAGGAAAAAGCAAAAAATTTCAGAATTGCACCTTGCAATGCGGAGAAATTACTGTTTGTGCATTTACAATATTCATTGATTTTTGCCATTGAAAAACATCATGTTATTCATATACCAGAAATGTTTGAAGCTACTGACTGAATGAAAGGAGCTGGCATCTCACTCTCTTTGAATCTTCTTTATCATGCTAAGAGGAGCAGGAAAAATCAAAAAATTTCAGAATTGCACCTTGCAATGCGGAGAAATTACTGTTTGTGCATTTACAATATTCATTGATTTTTGCCATTGAAAAACGTCCAGAAATGATTGAAGCTACTGACTGAATGAAAGGAGCTGGCATCTCACTCTCTTTGAATCTTCTTTATCATGCTAAGAGGAGCAGGAAAAAGCAAAAAATTTCAGAATTGCACCTTGCAATGCGGAGAAATTACTGTTTGTGCATTTACAATATTCATTGATTTTTGCCATTGAAAAACGTCCAGAAATGATTGAAGCTACTGACTGAATGAAAGGAGCTGGCATCTCACTCTCTTTGAATCTTCTTTATCATGCTAAGAGGAGCAGGAAAAAGCAAAAAATTTCAGAATTGCATCTTGCAATGCGGAGAAATTACTGTTTGTGCATTTACAATATTCATTGATTTTTGCCATTGAAAAACGTCCAGAAATGATTGAAGCTACTGACTGAATGAAAGGAGCTGGCATCTCACTCTCTTTGAATCTTCTTTATCATGCTAAGAGGAGCAGGAAAAAGCAAAAAATTTCAGAATTGCACCTTGCAATGCGGAGAAATTACTGTTTGTGCATTTACAATATTCATTGATTTTTGCCATTGAAAAACGTCCAGAAATGATTGAAGCTACTGACTGAATGAAAGGAGCTGGCATCTCACTCTCTTTGAATCTTCTTTATCATGCTAAGAGGAGCAGGAAAAAGCAAAAAATTTCAGAATTGCACCTTGCAATGCGGAGAAATTACTGTTTGTGCATTTACAATATTCATTGATTTTTGCCATTGAAAAACGTCCAGAAATGATTGAAGCTACTGACTGAATGAAAGGAGCTGGCATCTCACTCTCTTTGAATCTTCTTTACCATGATAAGAGGAGCAGGAAAAAGCAAAAAATTTCAGAATTGCACCTTGCAATGCGGAGAAATTACTGTTTGTGCATTTACAATATTCATTGATTTTTGCCATTGAAAACATCATGTTATTCATATACCAGAAATGTTTGAAGCTACTAACTGAATGAAAGGAGCTGGCATCTCACTCTCTTTGAATCTTCTTTATCATGCTAAGAGGAGCAGGAAAAAGCAAAAAATTTCAGAATTGCACCTTGCAATGCGGAGAAATTACTGTTTGTGCATTTACAATATTCATTGATTTTTGCCATTGAAAAACATGTTATTCATATACCAGAAATGTTTGAAGCTACTGACTGAATGAAAGGAGCTGGCATCTCACTCTCTTTGAATCTTCTTTATCATGCTAAGAGGAGCAGGAAAAAGCAAAAAATTTCAGAATTGCACCTTGCAATGCGGAGAAATTACTGTTTGTGCATTTACAATATTCATTGATTTTTGCCATTGAAAAACATCATGTTATTCATATACCAGAAATGTTTGAAGCTACTGACTGAATGAAAGGAGCTGGCATCTCACTGTCTTTGAATCTTCTTTATCATGCTAAGAGGAGCAGGAAAAAGCAAAAAATTTCAGAATTGCACCTTGCAATGCGGAGAAATTACTGTTTGTGCATTTACAATATTCATTGATTTTTGCCATTGAAAAACGTCCAGAAATGATTGAAGCTACTGACTGAATGAAAGGAGCTGGCATCTCACTCTCTTTGAATCTTCTTTATCATGCTAAGAGGAGCAGGAAAAAGCAAAAAATTTCAGAATTGCATCTTGCAATGCGGAGAAATTACTGTTTGTGCATTTACAATATTCATTGATTTTTGCCATTGAAA
The DNA here is from genome assembly GCF_046119375.1 of Phyllobates terribilis. Classification (NCBI taxonomy): domain Eukaryota; kingdom Metazoa; phylum Chordata; class Amphibia; order Anura; family Dendrobatidae; genus Phyllobates; species Phyllobates terribilis. The sequence goes on from NW_027362893.1 coordinate 1,948,125, forward strand.
AACGTCCAGAAATGATTGAAGCTACTGACTGAATGAAAGGAGCTGGCATCTCACTCTCTTTGAATCTTCTTTATCATGCTAAGAGGAGCAGGAAAAAGCAAAAAATTTCAGAATTGCACCTTGCAATGCGGAGAAATTACTGTTTGTGCATTTACAATATTCATTGATTTTTGCCATTGAAAAACGTCCAGAAATGATTGAAGCTACTGACTGAATGAAAGGAACTGGCATCTCACTCTCTTTGAATCTTCTTTATCATGCTAAGAGGAGCAGGAAAAAGCAAAAAATTTCAGAATTGCACCTTGCAATGCGGAGAAATTACTGTTTGTGCATTTACAATATTCATTGATTTTTGTCATTGAAAAACATCATGTTATTCACATACCAGAAATGTTTGAAGCTACTGACTGAATGAAAGGAGCTGGCATCTCACTCTCTTTGAATCTTCTTTATCATGCTAAGAGGAGCAGGAAAAAGCAAAAAATTTCAGAATTGCACCTTGCAATGCGGAGAAATTACTGTTTGTGCATTTACAATATTCATTGATTTTTGCCATTGAAAAACGTCCAGAAATGATTGAAGCTACTGACTGAATGAAAGGAGCTGGCATCTCACTCTCTTAGAATCTTCTTTATCATGCTAAGAGGAGCAGGAAAAAGCAAAAAATTTCAGAATTGCACCTTGCAATGCGGAGAAATTACTGTTTGTGCATTTACAATATTCATTGATTTTTGCCATTGAAAAACGTCCAGAAATGATTGAAGCTACTGACTGAATGAAAGGAGCTGGCATCTCACTCTCTTTGAATCTTCTTTATCATGCTAAGAGGAGCAGGAGAAAGCAAAAAATTTCAAAATTGCACCTTGCAATGCGGAGAAATTACTGTTTGTGCATTTACAATATTCATTGATTTTTGCCATTGAAAAACATCATGTTATTCATATACCAGAAATGTTTGAAGCTACTGACTGAATGAAAGGAGCTGGCTTCTCACTCTCTTTGAATCTTCTTTATCATGCTAAGAGGAGCAGGAAAAAGCAAAAAATTTCAGAATTGCACCTTGCAATGCGGAGAAATTACTGTTTGTGCATTTACAATATTCATTGATTTTTGCCATTGAAAAACGTCCAGAAATGATTGAAGCTACTGACTGAATGAAAGGAGCTGGCATCTCACTCTCTTTGAATCTTCTTTATTATGCTAAGAGGAGCAGGAGAAAGCAAAAAATTTCAGAATTGCACCTTGCAATGCGGAGAAATTACTGTTTGTGCATTTACAATATTCATTGATTTTTGCCATTGAAAAACATCATGTTATTCATATACCAGAAATGTTTGAAGCTACTGACTGAATGAAAGGAGCTGGCTTCTCACTCTCTTTGAATCTTCTTTATCATGCTAAGAGGAGCAGGAAAAAGCAAAAAATTTCAGAATTGCACCTTGCAATGCGGAGAAATTACTGTTTGTGCATTTACAATATTCATTGATTTTTGCCATTGAAAAACGTCCAGAAATGATTGAAGCTACTGACTGAATGAAAGGAGCTGGCATCTCACTCTCTTTGAATCTTCTTTATCATGATAAGAGGAGCAGGAAAAAGCAAAAAATTTCAGAATTGCACCTTGCAATGCGGAGAAATTACTGTTTGTGCATTTACAATATTCATTGATTTTTGCCATTGAAAAACGTCCAGAAATGATTGAAGCTACTGACTGAATGAAAGGAGCTGGCATCTCACTCTCTTTGAATCTTCTTTCTCATGCTAAGAGGAGCAGGAAAAAGCAAAAAATTTCAGAATTGCACCTTGCAATGCGGAGAAATTACTGTTTGTGCATTTACAATATTCATTGATTTTTGCCATTGAAAAACATCATGTTATTCATATACCAGAAATGATTGAAGCTACTGACTAAATGAAAGGAGCTGGCATCTCACTCTCTTTGAATCTTCTTTATCATGCTAAGAGGAGCAGGAAAAAGCAAAAAATTTCAGAATTGCACCTTGCAATGCGGAGAAATTACTGTTTGTGCATTTACAATATTCATTGATTTTTGCCATTGAAAAACGTCCAGAAATGATTGAAGCTACTGACTGAATGAAAGGAGCTGGCATCTCACTCTCTTTGAATCTTCTTTATCATGCTAAGAGGAGCAGGAAAAAGCAAAAAATTTCAGAATTGCACCTTGCAATGCGGAGAAATTACTGTTTGTGCATTTACAATATTCATTGATTTTTGCCATTGAAAAACGTCCAGAAATGATTGAAGCTACTGACTGAATGAAAGGAGCTGGCATCTCACTCTCTTTGAATCTTCTTTACCATGCTAAGAGGAGCAGGAAAAAGCAAAAAATTTCAGAATTGCACCTTGCAATGCGGAGAAATTACTGTTTGTGCATTTACAATATTCATTGATTTTTGCCATTGAAAAACGTCCAGAAATGATTGAAGCTACTGACTGAATGAAAGGAGCTGGCATCTCACTCTCTTTGAATCTTCTTTATCATGCTAAGAGGAGCAGGAAAAAGCAAAAAATTTCAGAATTGCACCTTGCAATGCGGAGAAATTACTGTTTGTGCATTTACAATATTCATTGATTTTTGCCATTGAAAAACATCATGTTATTCACATACCAGAAATGTTTGAAGCTACTGACTGAATGAAAGGAGCTGGCATCTCACTCTCTTTGAATCTTCTTTATCATGCTAAGAGGAGCAGGAAAAAGCAAAAAATTTCAGAATTGCACCTTGCAATGCGGAGAAATTACTGTTTGTGCATTTACAATATTCATTGATTTTTGCCATTGAAAAACGTCCAGAAATGATTGAAGCTACTGACTGAATGAAAGGAGCTGGCATCTCACTCTCTTTGAATCTTCTTTATCATGCTAAGAGGAGCAGGAAAAAGCAAAAAATTTCAGAATTGCACCTTGCAATGCCGAGAAATTACTGTTTGTGCATTTACAATATTCATTGATTTTTGCCATTGAAAAACGTCCAGAAATTATTGAAGCTACTGACTGAATGAAAGGAGCTGGCATCTCACTCTCTTTGAATCTTCTTTATCATGCTAAGAGGAGCAGGAGAAAGCAAAAAATTTCAGAATTGCACCTTGCAATGCGGAGAAATTACTGTTTGTGCATTTACAATATTCATTGATTTTTGCCATTGAAAAACATCATGTTATTCATATACCAGAAATGTTTGAAGCTACTGACTGAATGAAAGGAGCTGGCTTCTCACTCTCTTTGAATCTTATTTATCATGCTAAGAGGAGCAGGAAAAAGCAAAAAATTTCAGAATTGCACCTTGCAATGCGGAGAAATTACTGTTTGTGCATTTACAATATTCATTGATTTTTGCCATTGAAAAACGTCCAGAAATGATTGAAGCTACTGACTGAATGAAAGGAGCTGGCATCTCACTCTCTTTGAATCTTCTTTATCATGCTAAGAGGAGCAGGAGAAAGCAAAAAATTTCAGAATTGCACCTTGCAATGCGGAGAAATTACTGTTTGTGCATTTACAATATTCATTGATTTTTGCCATTGAAAAACATCATGTTATTCATATACCAGAAATGTTTGAAGCTACTGACTGAATGAAAGGAGCTGGCTTCTCACTCTCTTTGAATCTTCTTTATCATGCTAAGAGGAGCAGGAAAAAGCAAAAAATTTCAGAATTGCACCTTGCAATGCGGAGAAATTACTGTTTGTGCATTTACAATATTCATTGATTTTTGCCATTGAAAAACGTCCAGAAATGATTGAAGCTACTGACTGAATGAAAGGAGCTGGCATCTCACTCTCTTTGAATCTTCTTTATCATGCTAAGAGGAGCAGGAAAAAGCAAAAAATTTCAGAATTGAACCTTGCAATGCGGAGAAATTACTGTTTGTGCATTTACAATATTCATTGATTTTTGCCATTGAAAAACGTCCAGAAATTATTGAAGCTACTGACTGAATGAAAGGAGCAGGCATCTCACTCTCTTTGAATCTTCTTTCTCATGCTAAGAGGAGCAGGAAAAAGCAAAAAATTTCAGAATTGCACCTTGCAATGCGGAGAAATTACTGTTTGTGCATTTACAATATTCATTGATTTTTGCCATTGAAAAACGTCCAGAAATGATTGAAGCTACTGACTGAATGAAAGGAGCTGGCATCTCACTCTCTTTGAATCTTCTTTACCATGCTAAGAGGAGCAGGAAAAAGCAAAAAATTTCAGAATTGCACCTTGCAATGCGGAGAAATTACTGTTTGTGCATTTACAATATTCATTGATTTTTGCCATTGAAAAACATCATGTTATTCATATACCAGAAATGTTTGAAGCTACTGACTGAATGAAAGGAGCTGGCTTCTCACTCTCTTTGAATCTTCTTTATCATGCTAAGAGGAGCAGGAAAAAGCAAAAAATTTCAGAATTGCACCTTGCAATGCGGAGAAATTACTGTTTGTGCATTTACAATATTCATTGATTTTTGCCATTGAAAAACGTCCAGAAATGATTGAAGCTACTGACTGAATGAAAGGAGCTGGCATCTCACTCTCTTTGAATCTTCTTTATCATGCTAAGAGGAGCAGGAAAAAGCAAAAAATTTCAGAATTGCACCTTGCAATGCGGAGAAATTACTGTTTGTGCATTTACAATATTCATTGATTTTTGCCATTGAAAAACGTCCAGAAATGATTGAAGCTACTGACTGAATGAAAGGAGCTGGCATCTCACTCTTTGAATCTTCTTTATCATGCTAAGAGGAGCAGGAAAAAGCAAAAAATTTCAGAATTGCACCTTGCAATGCGGAGAAATTACTGTTTGTGCATTTACAATATTCATTGATTTTTGCCATTGAAAAACGTCCAGAAATGATTGAAGCTACTGACTGAATGAAAGGAGCTGGCATCTCACTCTCTTTGAATCTTCTTTATCATGCTAAGAGGAGCAGGAAAAAGCAAAAAATTTCAGAATTGCACCTTGCAATGCGGAGAAATTACTGTTTGTGCATTTACAATATTCATTGATTTTTGCCATTGAAAAACATCATGTTATTCATATACCAGAAATGATTGAAGCTACTGACTAAATGAAAGGAGCTGGCATCTCACTCTCTTTGAATGTTCTTTATCATGCTAAGAGGAGCAGGAAAAAGCAAAAAATTTCAGAATTGCACCTTGCAATGCGGAGAAATTACTGTTTGTGCATTTACAATATTCATTGATTTTTGACATTGAAAAACGTCCAGAAATGATTGAAGCTACTGACTGAATGAAAGGAGCTGGCATCTCACTCTCTTTGAATCTTCTTTATCATGCTAAGAGGAGCAGGAAAAAGCAAAAAATTTCAGAATTGCACCTTGCAATGCGGAGAAATTACTGTTTGTGCATTTACAATATTCATTGATTTTTGCCATTGAAAAACGTCCAGAAATGATTGAAGCTACTGACTGAATGAAAGGAGCTGGCATCTCACTCTCTTTGAATCTTCTTTACCATGCTAAGAGGAGCAGGAAAAAGCAAAAAATTTCAGAATTGCACCTTGCAATGCGGAGAAATTACTGTTTGTGCATTTACAATATTCATTGATTTTTGCCATTGAAAACATCATGTTATTCATATACCAGAAATGTTTGAAGCTACTAACTGAATGAAAGGAGCTGGCATCTCACTCTCTTTGAATCTTCTTTATCATGCTAAGAGGAGCAGGAAAAAGCAAAAAATTTCAGAATTGCACCTTGCAATGCGGAGAAATTACTGTTTGTGCATTTACAATATTCATTGATTTTTGCCATTGAAAAACATGTTATTCATATACCAGAAATGTTTGAAGCTACTGACTGAATGAAAGGATCTGGCATCTCACTCTCTTTGAATCTTCTTTATCATGCTAAGAGGAGCAGGAAAAAGCAAAAAATTTCAGAATTGCACCTTGCAATGCGGAGAAATTACTGTTTGTGCATTTACAATATTCATTGATTTTTGCCATTGAAAAACATCATGTTATTCATATACCAGAAATGTTTGAAGCTACTGACTGAATGAAAGGAGCTGGCATCTCACTGTCTTTGAATCTTCTTTATCATGCTAAGAGGAGCAGGAAAAAGCAAAAAATTTCAGAATTGCACCTTGCAATGCGGAGAAATTACTGTTTGTGCATTTACAATATTCATTGATTTTTGCCATTGAAAAACGTCCAGAAATGATTGAAGCTACTGACTGAATGAAAGGAGCTGGCATCTCACTCTCTTTGAATCTTCTTTATCATGCTAAGAGGAGCAGGAAAAAGCAAAAAATTTCAGAATTGCACCTTGCAATGCGGAGAAATTACTGTTTGTGCATTTACAATATTCATTGATTTTTGCCATTGAAAAACGTCCAGAAATGATTGAAGCTACTGACTGAATGAAAGGAGCTGGCATCTCACTCTCTTTGAATCTTCTTTATCATGCTAAGAGGAGCAGGAAAAAGCAAAAAATTTCAGAATTGCACCTTGCAATGCGGAGAAATTACTGTTTGTGCATTTACAATATTCATTGATTTTTGCCATTGAAAAACATCATGTTATTCATATACCAGAAATGTTTGAAGCTACTGACTGAATGAAAGGAGCTGGCATCTCACTCTCTTTGAATCTTCTTTATCATGCTAAGAGGAGCAGGAAAAAGCAAAAAATTTCAGAATTGCACCTTGCAATGCGGAGAAATTACTGTTTGTGCATTTACAATATTCATTGATTTTTGCCATTGAAAAACGTCCAGAAATGATTGAAGCTACTGACTGAAGGAAAGGAGCTGGCATCTCACTCTCTTTGAATCTTCTTTATCATGCTAAGAGGAGCAGGAAAAAGCAAAAAATTTCAGAATTGCACCTTGCAATGCGGAGAAATTACTGTTTGTGCATTTACAATATTCATTGATTTTTGCCATTGAAAAACGTCCAGAAATGATTGAAGCTACTGACTGAATGAAAGGAGCTGGCATCTCACTCTCTTTGAATCTTCTTTATCATGCAAAGAGGAGCAGGAGAAAGCAAAAAATTTTAGAATTGTACCTTGCAATGCGGAGAAATTACTGTTTGTGCATTTACAATATTCATTGATTTTTGCCATTGAAAAACATCATGTTATTCATATACCAGAAATGTTTGAAGCTACTGACTGAATGAAAGGAGCTGGCTTCTCACTCTCTTTGAATCTTCTTTATCATGCTAAGAGGAGCAGGAAAAAGCAAAAAATTTCAGAATTGCACCTTGCAATGCGGAGAAATTACTGTTTGTGCATTTACAATATTCATTGATTTTTGCCATTGAAAAACGTCCAGAAATGATTGAAGCTACTGACCGAATGAAAGCAGCTGGCATCTCTCTCTCTTTGAATCTTCTTTATCATGCTAAGAGGAGCAGGAAAAAGCAAAAAATTTCAGAATTGCACCTTGCAATGCGGAGAAATTACTGTTTGTGCATTTACAATATTCATTGATTTTTGCCATTGAAAAACGTCCAGAAATGATTGAAGCTACTGACTGAATGAAAGGAGCTGGCATCTCACTCTTTGAATCTTCTTTATCATGCTAAGAGGAGCAGGAAAAAGCAAAAAATTTCAGAATTGCACCTTGCAATGCGGAGAAATTACTGTTTGTGCATTTACAATATTCATTGATTTTTGCCATTGAAAAACGTCCAGAAATGATTGAAGCTACTGACTGAATGAAAGGAGCTGGCATCTCACTCTCTTTGAATCTTCTTTATCATGCTAAGAGGAGCAGGAAAAAGCAAAAAATTTCAGAATTGCACCTTGCAATGCGGAGAAATTACTGTTTGTGCATTTACAATATTCATTGATTTTTGCCATTGAAAAACATCATGTTATTCATATACCAGAAATGATTGAAGCTACTGACTGAATGAAAGGAGCTGGCATCTCACTCTCTTTGAATCTTCTTTATCATGCTAAGAGGAGCAGGAAAAAGCAAAAAATTTCAGAATTGCACCTTTGCAATGCGGAGAAATTACTGTTTGTGCATTTACAATATTCATTGATTTTTGACATTGAAAAACGTCCAGAAATGATTGAAGCTACTGACTGAATGAAAGGAGCTGGCATCTCACTCTCTTTGAATCTTCTTTATCATGCTAAGAGGAGCAGGAAAAAGCAAAAAATTTCAGAATTGCACCTTGCAATGCGGAGAAATTTCTGTTTGTGCATTTACAATATTCATTGATTTTTGCCATTGAAAAACGTCCAGAAATGATTGAAGCTACTGACTGAATGAAAGGAGCTGGCATCTCACTCTCTTTGAATCTTCTTTATCATGCTAAGAGGAGCAGGAAAAAGCAAAAAATTTCAGAATTGCACCTTGCAATGCGGAGAAATTACTGTTTGTGCATTTACAATATTCATTGATTTTTGCCATTGAAAAACATCATGTTATTCATATACCAGAAATGTTTGAAGCTACTGACTGAATGAAAGGAGCAGGCATCTCACTCTCTTTGAATCTTCTTTATCATGCTAAGAGGAGCAGGAAAAAGCAAAAAATTTCAGAATTGCACCTTGCAATGCGGAGAAATTACTGTTTGTGCATTTACAATATTCATTGATTTTTGCCATTGAAAAACGTCCAGAAATGATTGAAGCTACTGACTGAATGAAAGGAGCTGGCATCTCACTCTCTTTGAATCTTCTTTATCATGCTAAGAGGAGCAGGAAAAAGCAAAAAATTTCAGAATTGCACCTTGCAATGCGTAGAAATTACTGTTTGTGCATTTACAATATTCATTGATTTTTGCCATTGAAAAATGTCCAGAAATGATTGAACCTACTGACTGAATTAAAGGAGCTGGCATCTCACTCTCTTTGAATCTTCTTTATCATGCTAAGAGGAGCAGGAAAAAGCAAAAAATTTCAGAATTGCACCTTGCAATGCGGAGAAATTACTGTTTGTGCATTTACAATATTCATTGATTTTTGCCATTGAAAAATGTCCAGAAATGATTGAAGCTACTGACTGAATGAAAGGAGCTGGCATCTCACTCTCTTTGAATCTTCTTTATCATGCTAAGAGGAGCAGGAAAAAGCAAAAAATTTCAGAATTGCACCTTGCAATGCGGAGAAATTACTGTTTGTGCATTTACAATATTCATTGACTTTTGCCATTGAAAAACATGTTATTCATATACCAGAAATGATTGAAGCTACTGACTGAATGAAAGGAGCTGGCATCTCACTCTCTTTGAATCTTCTTTATCATTCTAAGAGGAGCAGGAAAAAGCAAAAAATTTCAGAATTGCACCTTGCAATGCGGAGAAATTACTGTTTGTGCATTTACAATATTCATTGATTTTTGCCATTGAAAAACGTCCAGAAGTGATTGAAGCTACTGACTGAATGAAAGGAGCTGGCATCTCACTCTCTTTGAATCTTCTTTATCATGCTAAGAGGAGCAGGAAAAAGCAAAAAATTTCAGAATTGCACCTTGCAATGCGGAGAAATTACTGTTTGTGCATTTACAATATTCATTGATTTTTGCCATTGAAAAACGTCCAGAAATGATTGAAGCTACTGACTGAATGAAAGGAGCTGGCATCTAAATCTCTTTGAATCTTCTTTATCATGCTAAGAGGAGCAGGAAAAAGCAAAAAATTTCAGAATTGCAGCTTGCAATGCGGAGAAATTACTGTTTGTGCATTTACAATATTCATTGATTTTTGCCATTGAAAAACGTCCAGAAATGATTGAAGCTACTGACTGAATGAAAGGAGCTGGCATCTCACTCTCTTTGCATCTTCTTTATCATGCTAAGAGGAGCAGGAAAAAGCAAAAAATTTCAGAATTGCACCTTGCAATGCGGAGAAATTACTGTTTGTGCATTTACAATATTCATTGATTTTTGCCATTGAAAAACATCATGTTATTCATATACCAGAAATGTTTGAAGCTACTGACTGAATGAAAGGAGCTGGCATCTCACTCTCTTTGAATCTTCTTTATCATGCTAAGAGGAGCAGGAAAAAGCAAAAAATTTCAGAATTGCACCTTGCAATGCAGAGAAATTACTGTTTGTGCATTTACAATATTCATTGATTTTTGCCATTGAAAAACATCATGTTATTCATATACCAGAAATGATTGAAGCTACTGACTGAATGAAAGGAGCTGGCATCTCACTCTCTTTGAATCTTCTTTATCATGCTAAGAGGAGCAGGAAAAAGCAAAAAATTTCAGAATTGCACCTTGCAATGCGGAGAAATTACTGTTTGTGCATTTACAATATTCATTGATTTTTGCCATTGAAAAACGTCCAGAAATGATTGAAGCTACTGACTGAAAGAAAGGAGCTGGCATCTCACTCTCTTTGAATCTTCTTTATCATGCTAAGAGGAGCAGGAAAAAGCAAAAAATTTCAGAATTGCACCTTGCAATGCGGAGAAATTACTGTTTGTGCATTTACAATATTCATTGATTTTTGCCATTGAAAAACATCATGTTATTCATATACCAGAAATGTTTGAAGCTACTGACTGAATGAAAGGAGCTGGCATCTCACTCTCTTTGAATCTTCTTTATCATGCTAAGAGGAGCAGGAAAAAGCAAAAAATTTCAGAATTGCACCTTGCAATGCGGAGAAATTACTGTTTGTGCATTTACAATATTCATTGATTTTTGCCATTGAAAAACATCATGTTATTCATATACCAGAAATGATTGAAGCTACTGACTGAATGAAAGGAGCTGGCATCTCACTCTCTTTGAATCTTCTTTATCATGCTAAGAGGAGCAGGAAAAAGCAAAAAATTTCAGAATTGCACCTTGCAATGCGGAGAAATTACTGTTTGTGCATTTACAATATTCATTGATTTTTGCCATTGAAAAACGTCCAGAAATGATTGAAGCTACTGACTGAAAGAAAGGAGCTGGCATCTCACTCTCTTTGAATCTTCTTTATCATGCTAAGAGGAGCAGGAAAAAGCAAAAAATTTCAGAATTGCACCTTGCAATGCGGAGAAATTACTGTTTGTGCATTTACAATATTCATTGATTTTTGCCATTGAAAAACATCATGTTATTCATACACCAGAAATGTTTGAAGCTACTGACTGAATGAAAGGAGCTGGCATCTCACTCTCTTTGAATCTTCTTTATCATGCTAAGAGGAGCAGGAAAAAACAAAAAATTTCAGAATTACACCTTGCAATGCGGAGAAATTACTGTTTGTGCATTTACAATATTCATTGATTTTTGCCATTGAAAAACGTCCAGAAATGATTGAAGCTACTGACTGAATGAAAGGAGCTGGCATCTCACTCTCTTTGAATCTTCTTTATCATGCTAAGAGGAGCAGGAAAAAGCAAAAAATTTCAGAATTGCACCTTGCAATGCGTAGAAATTACTGTTTGTGCATTTACAATATTCATTGATTTTTGCCATTGAAAAACATCATGTTATTCATATACCAGAAATGTTTGAAGCTACTGACTGAATGAAAGGAGCTGGCATCTCACTCTCTTTGAATCTTCTTTATCATGCTAAGAGGAGCAGGAAAAAGCAAAAAATTTCAGAATTGCACCTTGCAATGCGGAGAAATTACTGTTTGTGCATTTACAATATTCATTGATTTTTGCCATTGAAAAACATCATGTTATTCATATACCAGAAATGATTGAAGCTACTGACTGAATGAAAGGAGCTGGCATCTCACTCTCTTTGAATCTTCTTTATCATGCTAAGAGGAGCAGGAAAAAGCAAAAAATTTCAGAATTGCACCTTGCAATGCGGAGAAATTACGGTTTGTGCATTTACAATATTCATTGATTTTTGCCATTGAAAAACATCATGTTATTCATATACCAGAAATGATTGAAGCTACTGACTGAATGAAAGGAGCTGGCATCTCACTCTCTTTGAATCTTCTTTATCATGCTAAGAGGAGCAGGAAAAAGCAAAAAATTTCAGAATTGCATCTTGCAATGCGGAGAAATTACTGTTTGTGCATTTACAATATTCATTGATTTTTGCCATTGAAAAACGTCCAGAAATGATTGAAGCTACTGACTGAATGAAAGGAGCTGGCATCTCACTCTCTTTGAATCTTCTTTATCATGCTAAGAGGAGCAGGAAAAAGCAAAAAATTTCAGAATTGCACCTTGCAATGCGGAGAAATTACTGTTTGTGCATTTACAATATTCATTGATTTTTGCCATTGAAAAACGTCCAGAAATGATTGAAGCTACTGACTGAATGAAAGGAGCTGGCATCTCACTCTCTTTGAATCTTCATTACCATGCTAAGAGGAGCAGGAAAAAGCAAAAAATTTCAGAATTGCACCTTGCAATGCTGAGAATTTACTGTTTGTGCATTTACAATATTAATTGATTTTTGCCATTGAAAAACATCATGTTATTCATATACCAGAAATGTTTGAAGCTACTGACTGAATGAAAGGAGCTGGCATCTCACTCTCTTTGAATCTTCTTTATCATGCTAAGAGGAGCAGGAAAAAGCAAAAAATTTCAGAATTGCACCTTGCAATGCGGAGAAATTACTGTTTGTGCATTTACAATATTCATTGATTTTTGCCATTGAAAAACATGTTATTCATATACCAGAAATGTTTGAAGCTACTGACTGAATGAAAGGAGCTGGCATCTCACTCTCTTTGAATCTTCTTTATCATGCTAAGAGGAGCAGGAAAAAGCAAAAAATTTCAGAATTGCACCTTGCAATGCGGAGAAATTACTGTTTGTGCATTTACAATATTCATTGATTTTTGCCATTGAAAAACAACATGTTATTCATATACCAGAAATGTTTAAACTACTGACTGAATGAAAGGAGCTGGCATCTCACTCTCTTTGAATCTTCTTTATCATGCTAAGAGGAGCAGGAAAAAGCAAAAAATTTCAGAATTGCACCTTGCAATGCGGAGAAATTACTGTTTTTGCATTTACAATATTCATTGATTTTTGCCATTGAAAAACGTCCAGAAATGATTGAAACTACTGACTGAATGAAAGGAGCTGGCATCTCACTCTCTTTGAATCTTCTTTATCATGCTAAGAGGAGCAGGAAAAAGCAAAAAATTTCAGAATTGCATCTTGCAATGCGGAGAAATTACTGTTGTGCATTTACAATATTCATTGATTTTTGCCATTGAAAAACGTCCAGAAATGATTGAAGCTACTGACTGAATGAAAGGAGCTGGCATCTCAGTCTCTTTGAATCTTCTTTATCATGCTAAGAGGAGCAGGAAAAAGCAAAAAATTTCAGAATTGCACATTGCAATGCGGAGAAATTACTGTTTGTGCATTTACAATATTCATTGATTTTTGCCCTTGAAAAACATCATGTTATTCATATACCAGAAATGTTTGAAGCTACTGACTGAATGAAAGGAGCTGGCATCTCACTCTCTTTGAATCTTCTTTATCATGCTAAGAGGAGCAGGAAAAAGCAAAAAATTTCAGAATTGCACCTTGCAATGCGGAGAAATTACTGTTTGTGCATTTACAATATTCATTGATTTTTGCCATTGAAAAACGTCCAGAAATGATTGAAGCTACTGACTGAATGAAAGGAGCTGGCACCTCACTCTCTTTGAATCTTCTTTATCATGCTAAGAGGAGCAGGAGAAAGCAAAAAATTTCAGAATTGCACCTTGCAATGCGGAGAAATTACTGTTTGTGCATTTACAATATTCATTGATTTTTGCCATTGAAAAACATCATGTTATTCATATACCAGAAATGTTTGAAGCTACTGACTGAATGAAAGGAGCTGGCTTCTCACTCTCTTTGAATCTTCTTTATCATGCTAAGAGGAGCAGGAAAAAGCAAAAAATTTCAGAATTGCACCTTGCAATGCGGAGAAATTACTGTTTGTGCATTTACAATATTCATTGATTTTTGCCATTGAAAAACGTCCAGAAATGATTGAAGCTACTGACTGAATGAAAGGAGCTTGCATCTCACTCTTTGAATCTTCTTTATCATGCTAAGAGGAGCAGGAAAAAGCAAAAAATTTCAGAATTGCACCTTGCAATGCAGAGAAATTACTGTTTGCGCATTTACAATATTCATTGATTTTTGCCATTGAAAAACATCATGTTATTCATATACCAGAAATGATTGAAGCTACTGACTAAATGAAAGGAGCTGGCATCTCACTCTCTTTGAATCTTCTTTATCATGCTAAGAGGAGCAGGAAAAAGCAAAAAATTTCAGAATTGCACCTTGCAATGCGGAGAAATTACTGTTTGTGCATTTACAATATTCATTGATTTTTGACATTGAAAAACGTCCAGAAATGATTGAAGCTACTGACTGAATGAAAGGAGCTGGCATCTCACTCTCTTTGAATCTTCTTTATCATGCTAAGAGGAGCAGGAAAAAGCAAAACATTTCAGAATTGCACCTTGCAATGCGGAGAAATTACTGTTTGTGCATTTACAATACTCATTGATTTTTGCCATTGAAAAACGTCCAGAAATGATTGAAGCTACTGACTGAATGAAAGGAGCTGGCATCTCACTCTCTTTGAATCTTATCATGCTAAGAGGAGCAGGAAAAAGCAAAAAATTTCAGAATTGCACCTTGCAATGCGGAGAAATTACTGTTTGTGCATTTACAATATTCATTGATTTTTGACATTGAAAAACATCATGTTATTCATATACCAGAAATGTTTGAAGCTACTGACTGAATGAAAGGAGCAGGCATCTCACTCTCTTTGAATCTTCTTTATCATGCTAAGAGGAGCAGGAAAAAGCAAAAAATTTCAGAATTGCACCTTGCAATGCGGAGAAATTACTGTTTGTGCATTTACAGTATTCATTGATTTTTGCCATTGAAAAGCATCATGTTATTCATATACCAGAAATGTTTGAAGCTACTGACTGAATGAAAGGAGCTGGCATCTCACTCTCTTTGAATCTTTTTTATCATGCTAAGAGGAGCAGGAGAAAGCAAAAAATTTCAGAATTGCACCTTGCAATGCGGAGAAATTACTGTTTGTGCATTTACAATATTCATTGATTTTTGCCATTGAAAAATGTCCAGAAATGATTGAAGCTACTGACTGAATGAAAGGAGCTGGCATCTCACTCTCTTTGAATCTTCTTTATCATGCTAAGAGGAGCAGGAAAAAGCAAAAAATTTCAGAATTGCACCTTGCAATGCGGAGAAATTACTGTTTGTGCATTTACAATATTCATTGACTTTTGCCATTGCAAAACATGTTATTCATATACCAGAAATGTTTGAAGCTACTGACTGAATGAAAGGAGCTGGCATCTCTCTTTGAATCTTCTTTATCATGCTAAGAGGAGCAGGAAAAAGCAAAAAATTTCAGAATTGCACCTTGCAATGCGGAGAAATTACTGTTTGTGCATTTACAATATTCATTGATTTTTGCCATTGAAAAACATCATGTTATTCATATACCAGAAATGTTTGAAGCTACTGACTGAATGAAAGGAGCTGGCATCTCACTCTCTTTGAATCTTCTTTATCATGCTAAGAGGAGCAGGAAAAAGCAAAAAATTTCAGAATTGCACCTTGCAATGCGGAGAAATTACTGTTTGTGCATTTACAATATTCATTGATTTTTGCCATTGAAAAACGTCCAGAAATGATTGAAGCTACTGACTGAATGAAAGGAGCTGGCATCTCTCTTTGAATCTTCTTTATCATGCTAAGAGGAGCAGGAAAAAGCAAAAAATTTCAGAATTGCACCTTGCAATGCGGAGAAATTACTGTTTGTGCATTTACAATATTCATTGATTTTTGCCATTGAAAAACGTCCAGAAATGATTGAAGCTACTGACTGAATGAAAGGAGCTGGCATCTCACTCTCTTTGAATCTTCTTTATCATGCTAAGAGGAGCAGGAAAAAGCAAAAAATTTCAGAATTGCATCTTGCAATGCGGAGAAATTACTGTTTGTGCATTTACAATATTCATTGATTTTTGCCATTGAAAAACGTCCAGAAATGATTGAAGCTACTGACTGAATGAAAGGAGCTGGCATCTCACTCTCTTTGAATCTTCTTTATCATGCTAAGAGGAGCAGGAAAAAGCAAAAAATTTCAGAATTGCACCTTGCAATGCGGAGAAATTACTGTTTGTGCATTTACAATATTCATTGATTTTTGCCATTGAAAAACGTCCAGAAATGATTGAAGCTACTGACTGAATGAAAGGAGCTGGCATCTCACTCTCATTGAATCTTCTTTATCATGCTAAGAGGAGCAGGAAAAAGCAAAAAATTTCAGAATTGCACCTTGCAATGCGGAGAAATTACTGTTTGTGCATTTACAATATTCATTGATTTTTGCCATTGAAAAACGTCCAGAAATGATTGAAGCTACTGACTGAATGAAAGGAGCTGGCATCTCACTCTCTTTGAATCTTCATTACCATGCTAAGAGGAGCAGGAAAAAGCAAAAAATTTCAGAATTGCACCTTGAAATGCGGAGAAATTACTGTTTGTGCATTTACAATATTCATTGATTTTTGCCATTGAAAAACATCATGTTATTCATATACCAGAAATGTTTGAAGCTACTGACTGAATGAAAGGAGCTGGCATCTCACTCTCTTTGAATCTTCTTTATCATGCTAAGAGGAGCAATAAAAAGCAAAAAATTTCAGAATTGCACCTTGCAATGCGGAGAAATTACTGTTTGTGCATTTACAATATTCATTGATTTTTGCCATTGAAAAACATGTTATTCATATATCAGAAATGTTTGAAGCTACTGACTGAATGAAAGGAGCTGGCATCTCACTCTCTTTGAATCTTCTTTATCATGCTAAGAGGAGCAGGAAAAAGCAAAAAATTTCAGAATTGCACCTTGCAATGCGGAGAAATTACTGTTTTTGCATTTACAATATTCATTGATTTTTGCCATTGAAAAACGTCCAGAAATGATTGAAGCTACTGACTGAATGAAAGGAGCTGGCATCTCACTCTCTTTGAATCTTCTTTATCATGCTAAGAGGAGCAGGAAAAAGCAAAAAATTTCAGAATTGCATCTTGCAATGCGTAGAAATTACTGTTTGTGCATTTACAATATTCATTGATTTTTGCCATTGAAAAACGTCCAGAAATGATTGAAGCTACTGACTGAATGAAAGGAGCTGGCATCTCACTCTCTTTGAATCTTCTTTATCATGCTAAGAGGAGCAGGAGAAATCAAAAAATTTCAGAATTGCACCTTGCAATGCGGAGAAATTACTGTTTGTGCATTTACAATATTCATTGATTTTTGCCATTGAAAAACATCATGTTATTCATATACCAGAAATGTTTGAAGCTACTGACTGAATGAAAGGAGCTGGCTTCTCACTCTCTTTGAATCTTCTTTATCATGCTAAGAGGAGCAGGAAAAAGCAAAAAATTTCAGAATTGCACCTTGCAATGCGGAGAAATTACTGTTTGTGCATTTACAATATTCATTGATTTTTGCCATTGAAAAACGTCCAGAAATGATTGAAGCTACTGACTGAATGAAAGGAGCTGGCATCTCACTCTCTTTGAATCTTCTTTATCATGCTAAGAGGAGCAGGAAAAAGCAAAAAATTTCAGAATTGCACCTTGCAATGCGGAGAAATTACTGTTTGTGCATTTACAATATTCATTGATTTTTGCCATTGAAAAACGTCCAGAAATGATTGAAGCTACTGACTGAATGAAAGGAGCTGGCATCTCACTCTTTGAATCTTCTTTATCATGCTAAGAGGAGCAGGAAAAAGCAAAAAATTTCAGAATTGCACCTTGCAATGCGGAGAAATTACTGTTTGTGCATTTACAATATTCATTGATTTTTGACATTGAAAAACGTCCAGAAATGATTGAAGCTACTGACTGAATGAAAGGAGCTGGCATCTCACTCTCTTTGAATCTTCTTTATCATGCTAAGAGGAGCAGGAAAAAGCAAAAAATTTCAGAATTGCACCTTGCAATGCGGAGAAATTACTGTTTGTGCATTTACAATATTCATTGATTTTTGCCATTGAAAAACATCATGTTATTCATATACTAGAAATGATTGAAGCTACTGACTAAATGAAAGGAGCTGGCATCTCACTCTCTTTGAATCTTCTTTATCATGCTAAGAGGAGCAGGAAAAAGCAAAAAATTTCAGAATTGCACCTTGCAATGCGGAGAAATTACTGTTTGTGCATTTACAATATTCATTGATTTTTGACATTGAAAAACGTCCAGAAATGATTGAAGCTACTGACTGAATGAAAGGAGCTGGCATCTCACTCTCTTTGAATCTTCTTTATCATGCTAAGAGGAGCAGGAAAAAGCAAAAAATTTCAGAATTGCACCTTGCAATGCGGAGAAATTACTGTTTGTGCATTTACAATATTCATTGATTTTTGCCATTGAAAAACATCATGTTATTCATATACCAGAAATGTTTGAAGCTACTGACTGAATGAAAGGAGCAGGCATCTCACTCTCTTTGAATCTTCTTTATCATGCTAAGAGGAGCAGGAAAAAGCAAAAAATTTCAGAATTGCACCTTGCAATGCGGAGAAATTACTGTTTGTGCATTTACAATATTCATTGATTTTTGCCATTGAAAAGCATCATGTTATTCATATACCAGAAATGTTTGAAGCTACTGACTGAATGAAAGGAGCTGGCATCTCACTCTCTTTGAATCTTCTTTATCATGCTAAGAGGAGCAGGAGAAAGCAAAAAATTTCAGAATTGCACCTTGCAATGCGGAGAAATTACTGTTTGTGCATTTACAATATTCATTGATTTTTGCCATTGAAAAATGTCCAGAAATGATTGAAGCTACTGACTGAATGAAAGGAGCTGGCATCTCACTCTCTTTGAATCTTCTTTATCATGCTAAGAGGAGCAGGAAAAAGCAAAAAATTTTAGAATTGCACCTTGCAATGCGGAGAAATTACTGTTTGTGCATTTACAATATTCATTGACTATTGCCATTGAAAACCATGTTATTCATATACCAGAAATGTTTGAAGCTACTGACTGAATGAAAGGAGCTGGCATCTCTCTTTGAATCTTCTTTATCATGCTAAGAGGAGCAGGAAAAAGCAAAAAATTTCAGAATTGCACCTCGCAATGCGGAGAAATTACTGTTTGTGCATTTACAATATTCATTGATTTTTGCCATTGAAAAACATCATGTTATTCATATACCAGAAATGTTTGAAGCTACTGACTGAATGAAAGGAGCTGGCATCTCACTCTCTTTGAATCTTCTTTATCATGCTAAGAGGAGCAGGAAAAAGCAAAAAATTTCAGAATTGCACCTTGCAATGCGGAGAAATTACTGTTTGTGCATTTACAATATTCATTGATTTTTGCCATTGAAAAACGTCCAGAAATGATTGAAGCTACTGACTGAATGAAAGGAGCTGGCATCTCTCTTTGAATCTTCTTTATCATGCTAAGAGGAGCAGGAAAAAGCAAAAAATTTCAGAATTGCACCTTGCAATGCGGAGAAATTACTGTTTGTGCATTTACAATATTCATTGATTTTTGCCATTGAAAAACATGTTATTCATATACCAGAAATGTTTGAAGCTACTGACTGAATGAAAGGAGCTGGCATCTCACTCTCTTTTAATCTTCTTTATCATGCTAAGAGGAGCAGGAAAAAGCAAAAAATTTCAGAATTGCACCTTGCAATGCGGAGAAATTACTGTTTGTGCATTTACAATATTCATTGATTTTTGCCATTGAAAAACATCATGTTATTCATATACCAGAAATGTTTGAAGCTACTGACTGAATGAAAGGAGCTGGTATCTCACTCTCTTTGAATCTTCTTTATCATGCTAAGAGGAGCAGGAAAAAGCAAAAAATTTCAGAATTGCACCTTGCAATGCGGAGAAATTACTGTTTGTGCATTTACAATATTCATTGATTTTTGCCATTGAAAAACGTCCAGAAATGATTGAAGCTACTGACTGAATGAAAGGAGCTGGCATCTCACTCTCTTTGAATCTTCTTTATCATGCTAAGAGGAGCAGGAAAAAGCAAAAAATTTCAGAATTGCACCTTGCAATGCGGAGAAATTACTGTTTGTGCATTTACAATATTCATTGATTTTTGACATTGAAAAACGTCCAGAAATGATTGAAGCTACTGACTGAATGAAAGGAGCTGGCATCTCACTCTCTTTGAATCTTCTTTATCATGCTAAGAGGAGCAGGAAAAAGCAAAAAATTTCAGAATTGCACCTTGCAATGCGGAGAAATTACTGTTTGTGCATTTACAATATTCATTGATTTTTGCCATTGAAAAACGTCCAGAAATGATTGAAGCTACTGACTGAATGAAAGGAGCTGGCATCTCACTCTCTTTGAATCTTCTTTACCATGCTAAGAGGAGCAGGAAAAAGCAAAAAATTTCAGAATTGCATCTTGCAATGCGGAGAAATTACTGTTTGTGCATTTACAATATTCATTGATTTTTGCCATTGAAAAACATCATGTTATTCATATACCAGAAATGTTTGAATCTACTAACTGAATGAAAGGAGCTGGCATCTCACTCTCTTTGAATCTTCTTTATCATGCTAAGAGGAGCAGGAAAAAGCAAAAAATTTCAGAATTGCACCTTGCAATGCGGAGAAATTACTGTTTGTGCATTTACAATATTCATTGATTTTTGCCATTGAAAAACATCATGTTATTCATATACCAGAAATGTTTGAAGCTACTGACTGAATGAAAGGAGCTGGCATCTCACTCTCTTTGAATCTTCTTTATCATGCTAAGAGGAGCAGGAAAAAGCAAAAAATTTCAGAATTGCACCTTGCAATGCGGAGAAATTACTGTTTGTGCATTTACAATATTCATTGATTTTTGCCATTGAAAAACGTCCAGAAATGATTGAAGCTACTGACTGAATGAAAGGAGCTGGCATCTCTCTTTGAATCTTCTTTATCATGCTAAGAGGAGCAGGAAAAAGCAAAAAATTTCAGAATTGCACCTTGCAATGCGGAGAAATTACTGTTTGTGCATTTACAATATTCATTGATTTTTGCCATTGAAAAACATGTTATTCATATACCAGAAATGTTTGAAGCTACTGACTGAATGAAAGGAGCTGGCATCTCACTCTCTTTTAATCTTCTTTATCATGCTAAGAGGAGCAGGAAAAAGCAAAAAATTTCAGAATTGCACCTTGCAATGCGGAGAAATTACTGTTTGTGCATTTACAATATTCATTGATTTTTGCCATTGAAAAACATCATGTTATTCATATACCAGAAATGTTTGAAGCTACTGACTGAATGAAAGGAGCTGGTATCTCACTCTCTTTGAATCTTCTTTATCATGCTAAGAGGAGCAGGAAAAAGCAAAAAATTTCAGAATTGCACCTTGCAATGCGGAGAAATTACTGTTTGTGCATTTACAATATTCATTGATTTTTGCCATTGAAAAACGTCCAGAAATGATTGAAGCTACTGACTGAATGAAAGGAGCTGGCATCTCACTCTCTTTGAATCTTCTTTATCATGCTAAGAGGAGCAGGAAAAAGCAAAAAATTTCAGAATTGCACCTTGCAATGCGGAGAAATTACTGTTTGTGCATTTACAATATTCATTGATTTTTGACATTGAAAAACGTCCAGAAATGATTGAAGCTACTGACTGAATGAAAGGAGCTGGCATCTCACTCTCTTTGAATCTTCTTTATCATGCTAAGAGGAGCAGGAAAAAGCAAAAAATTTCAGAATTGCACCTTGCAATGCGGAGAAATTACTGTTTGTGCATTTACAATATTCATTGATTTTTGCCATTGAAAAACGTCCAGAAATGATTGAAGCTACTGACTGAATGAAAGGAGCTGGCATCTCACTCTCTTTGAATCTTCTTTACCATGCTAAGAGGAGCAGGAAAAAGCAAAAAATTTCAGAATTGCATCTTGCAATGCGGAGAAATTACTGTTTGTGCATTTACAATATTCATTGATTTTTGCCATTGAAAAACATCATGTTATTCATATACCAGAAATGTTTGAATCTACTAACTGAATGAAAGGAGCTGGCATCTCACTCTCTTTGAATCTTCTTTATCATGCTAAGAGGAGCAGGAAAAAGCAAAAAATTTCAGAATTGCACCTTGCAATGCGGAGAAATTACTGTTTGTGCATTTACAATATTCATTGATTTTTGCCATTGAAAAACGTCCAGAAATGATTGAAGCTACTGACTGAATGAAAGGAGCTGGCATCTCACTCTCTTTGAATCTTCTTTATCATGCTAAGAGGAGCAGGAAAAAGCAAAAAATTTCAGAATTGCACCTTGCAATGCGGAGAAATTACTGTTTGTGCATTTACAATATTCATTGATTTTTGCAATTGAAAAACGTCCAGAAATGATTGAAGCTACTGACTGAATGAAAGGAGCTGGCATCTCACTCTCTTTGAATCTTCTTTATCATGCTAAGAGGAGCAGGAGAAAGCAAAAAATTTCAGAATTGCACCTTGCAATGCGGAGAAATTACTGTTTGTGCATTTACAATATTCATTGATTTTTGCCATTGAAAAACATCATGTTATTCATATACCAGAAATGTTTGAAGCTACTGACTGAATGAAAGGAGCTGGCTTCTCACTCTCTTTGAATCTTCTTTATCATGCTAAGAGGAGCAGGAAAAAGCAAAAAATTTCAGAATTGCACCTTGCAATGCGGAGAAATTACTGTTTGTGCATTTACAATATTCATTGATTTTTGCCATTGAAAAACGTCCAGAAATGATTGAAGCTACTGACTGAATGAAAGGAGCTGGCATCTCACTCTCTTTGAATCTTCTTTATCATGCTAAGAGGAGCAGGAAAAAGCAAAAAATTTCAGAATTGCACCTTGCAATGCGGAGAAATTACTGTTTGTGCATTTACAATATTCATAGATTTTTGCCATTGAAAATCGTCCAGAAATGATTGAAGCTACTGACTGAATGAAAGGAGCTGGCATCTCACTCTTTGAATCTTCTTTATCATGCTAAGAGGAGCAGGAAAAAGCAAAAAATTTCAGAATTGCACCTTGCAATGCGGAGAAATTACTGTTTGTGCATTTACAATATTCATTGATTTTTGCCATTGAAAAACGTCCAGAAATGATTGAAGCTACTGACTGAATGAAAGGAGCTGGCATCTCACTCTCTTTGAATCTTCTTTATCATGCTAAGAGGAGCAGGAAAAAGCAAAAAATTTCAGAATTGCACCTTGCAATGCGGAGAAATTACTGTTTGTGCATTTACAATATTCATTGATTTTTGCCATTGAAAAACATCATGTTATTCATATACCAGAAATGATTGAAGCTACTGACTAAATGAAAGGAGCTGGCATCTCAATCTCTTTGAATCTTCTTTATCATGCTAAGAGGAGCAGGAAAAAGCAAAAAATTTCAGAATTGCACCTTGCAATGCGGAGAAATTACTGTTTGTGCATTTACAATATTCATTGATTTTTGACATTGAAAAACGTCCAGAAATGATTGAAGCTACTGACTGAATGAAAGGAGCTGGCATCTCACTCTCTTTGAATCTTCTTTATCATGCTAAGAGGAGCAGGAAAAAGCAAAAAATTTCAGAATTGCACCTTGCAATGCGGAGAAATTACTGTTTGTGCATTTACAATATTCATTGATTTTTGCCATTGAAAAACGTCCAGAAATGATTGAAGCTACTGACTGAATGAAAGGAGCTGGCATCTCACTCTCTTTGAATCTTCTTTATCATGCTAAGAGGAGCAGGAAAAAGCAAAAAATTTCAGAATTGCACCTTGCAATGCGGAGAAATTACTGTTTGTGCATTTACAATATTCATTGATTTTTGCCATTGAAAAACATCATGTTATTCATATACCAGAAATGTTTGAAGCTACTGACTGAATGAAAGGAGCAGGCATCTCACTCTCTTTGAATCTTCTTTATCATGCTAAGAGGAGCAGGAAAAAGCAAAAAATTTCAGAATTGCACCTTGCAATGCGGAGAAATTACTGTTTGTGCATTTACAATATTCATTGATTTTTGCCATTGAAAAACGTCCAGAAATGATTGAAGCTACTGACTGAATGAAAGGAGCTGGCATCTCACTCTCTTTGAATCTTCTTTATCATGCTAAGAGGAGCAGGAAAAAGCAAAAAAATTCAGAATTGCACCTTGCAATGCGTAGAAATTACTGTTTGTGCATTTACAATATTCATTGATTTTTGCCATTGAAAAATGTCCAGAAATGATTGAACCTAATGACTGAATTAAAGGAGCTGGCATCTCACTCTCTTTGAATCTTCTTTATCATGCTAAGAGGAGCAGGAAAAAGCAAAAAATTTCAGAATTGCACCTTGCAATGCGGAGAAATTACTGTTTGTGCATTTACAATATTCATTGATTTTTGCCATTGAAAAACATCATGTTATTCATATACCAGAAATATTTGAAGCTACTGACTGAATGAAAGGAGCTGGCATCTCACTCTCTTTGAATCTTCTTTATCATGCTAAGAGGAGCAGGAAAAAGCAAAAAAATTTAGAATTGCACCTTGCAATGCGGAGAAATTAATGTTTGTGCATTTACAATATTCATTGATTTTTGCCATTGAAAAATGTCCAGAAATGATTGAAGCTACTGACTGAATGAAAGGAGCTGGCATCTCACTCTCTTTGAATCTTCTTTATCATGCTAAGAGGAGCAGGAAAAAGCAAAAAATTTCAGAATTGCACCTTGCAATGCGGAGAAATTACTGTTTGTGCATTTACAATATTCATTGACTTTTGCCATTGAAAAACATGTTATTCATATACCAGAAATGTTTGAAGCTACTGACTGAATGAAAGGAGCTGGCATCTCACTCTCTTTGAATCTTCTTTATCATGCTAAGAGGAACAGGAAAAAGCAAAAAATTTCAGAATTGCACCTTGCAATGCGGAGAAATTACTGTTTGTGCATTTACAATATTCATTGATTTTTGCCATTGAAAAACATCATGTTATTCATATACCAGAAATGTTTGAAGCTACTGACTGAATGAAAGGAGCAGGCATCTCACTCTGAATCTTCTTTATCATGCTAAGAGGAGCAGGAAAAAGCAAAAAATTTCAGAATTGCACCTTGCAATGCGGAGAAATTATTGTTTGTGCATTTACAATATTCATTGATTTTTGCCATTGAAAAACGTCCAGAAATGATTGAAGCTACTGACTGAATGAAAGGAGCTGGCATCTCACTCTCTTTGAATCTTCTTTATCATGCTAAGAGGAGCAGGAAAAAGCAAAAAATTTCAGAATTGCACCTTGCAATGCGGAGAAATTACTGTTTGTGCATTTACAATATTCATTGATTTTTGCCATTGAAAAACATCATGTTATTCATATACCAGAAATGTTTGAAGCTACTGACTGAATGAAAGGAGCTGGCATCTCACTCTCTTTGAATCTTCTTTATCATGCTAAGAGGAGCAGGAAAAAGCAAAAAATTTCAGAATTGCACCTTGCAATGCGGAGAAATTACTGTTTGTGCATTTACAATATTCATTGATTTTTGCCATTGAAAAACGTCCAGAAGTGATTGAAGCTACTGACTGAATGAAAGGAGCTGGCATCTCACTCTCTTTGAATCTTCTTTATCATGCTAAGAGGAGCAGGAAAAAGCAAAAAATTTCAGAATTGCACCTTGCAATGCGGAGAAATTACTGTTTGTGCATTTACAATATTCATTGATTTTTGCCATTGAAAAACATGTTATTCATATACCAGAAATGTTTGAAGCTACTGACTGAATGAAAGGAGCTGGCATCTCACTCTCTTTGAATCTTCTTTATCATGCTAAGAGGAGCAGGAAAAAGCAAAAAATTTCAGAATTGCACCTTGCAATGCGGAGAAATTACTGTTTGTGCATTTACAATATTCATTGATTTTTGCCATTGAAAAACGTCCAGAAATGATTGAAGCTACTGACTGAATGAAAGGAGCTGGCATCTCACTCTCTTTGAATCTTCTTTATCATGCTAAGAGGAGCAGGAAAAAGCAAAAAATTTCAGAATTGCACCTTGCAATGCGGAGAAATTACTGTTTGTGCATTTACAATATTCATTGATTTTTGCCATTGAAAAACGTCCAGAAATGATTGAAGCTACTGACTGAATGAAAGGAGCTGGCATCTCACTCTCTTTGAATCTTCTTTATCATGCTAAGAGGAGCAGGAAAAAGCAAAAAATTTCAGAATTGCACCTTGCAATGCGGAGAAATTACTGTTTGTGCATTTACAATATTCATTGATTTTTGCCATTGAAAAACGTCCAGAAATGATTGAAGCTACTGACTGAATGAAAGGAGCTGGCATCTCACTCTCTTTGAATCTTCTTTATCATGCTAAGAGGAGCAGGAAAAAGCAAAAAATTTCAGAATTGCACCTTGCAATGCGGAGAAATTACTGTTTGTGCATTTACAATATTCATTGATTTTTGCAATTGAAAAACATCATGTTATTCATATACCAGAAATGATTGAAGCTACTGACTAAATGAAAGGAGCTGGCATCTCACTCTCTTTGAATCTTCTTTATCATGCTAAGAGGAGCAGGAAAAAGCAAAAAATTTCAGAATTGCACCTTGCAATGCGGAGAAATTACTGTTTGTGCATTTACAATATTCATTGATTTTTGCCATTGAAAAAGGTCCAGAAATGATTGAAGCTACTGACTGAATGAAAGGAGCTGGCATCTCACTCTCTTTGAATCTTCTTTATCATGCTAAGAGGAGCAGGAAAAAGCAAAAAATTTCAGAATTGCACCTTGCAATGCGGAGAAATTACTGTTTGTGCATTTACAATATTCATTGATTTTTGCCATTGAAAAACATCATGTTATTCATATACCAGGAATGTTTGAAGCTACTGACTGAATGAAAGGAGCAGGCATCTCACTCTCTTTGCATCTTCTTTATCATGCTAAGAGGAGCAGGAAAAAGCAAAAAATTTCAGAATTGCACCTTGCAATGCGGAGATATTACTGTTTGTGCATTTACAATATTCATTGATTTTTGCCATTGAAAAACGTCCAGAAATGATTGAAGCTACTGACTGAATGAAAGGAGCTGGCATCTCACTCTCTTTGAATCTTGTTTATCATGCTAAGAGGAGCAGGAAAAAGCAAAAAATTTCAGAATTGCACCTTGCAATGCGGAGAAATTACTGTTTGTGCATTTACAATATTCATTGATTTTTGCCATTGAAAAACGTCCAGAAATGATTGAAGCTACTGACTGAATGAAAGGAGCTGGCATCTCACTCTCTTTGAATCTTCTTTATCATGCTAAGAGGAGCAGGAAAAAGCAAAAAATTTCAGATTTGCACCTTGCAATGCGGAGAAATTACTGTTTGTGCATTTACAATATTGATTGATTTTTGCCATTGAAAAACATCATGTTATTCATATACCAGAAATGTTTGAAGCTACTGACTGAATGAAAGGAGCTGGCATCTCACTCTCTTTGAATCTTCTTTATCATGCTAAGAGGAGCAGGAAAAAGCAAAGAATTTCAGAATTGCACCTTGCAATGCGGAGAAATTACTGTTTGTGCATTTACAATATTCATTGATTTTTGACATTGAAAAACGTCCAGAAATGATTGAAGCTACTGACTGAATGAAAGGAGCTGGCATCTCACTCTCTTTGAATCTTCTTTATCATGCTAAGAGGAGCAGGAAAAAGCAAAAAATTTCAGAATTGCACCTTGCAATGCGGAGAAATTACTGTTTGTGCATTTACAATATTCATTGATTTTTTGCCATTGAAAAACATCATGTTATTCATATACCAGAAATGTTTGAAGCTACTGACTGAATGAAAGGAGCTGGCATCTCACTCTCTTTGAATCTTCTTTATCATGCTAAGAGGAGCAGGAAAAAGCAAAAAATTTCAGAATTGCACCTTGCAATGCGGAGAAATTACTGTTTGTGCATTTACAATATTCATTGATTTTTGCCATTGAAAAACATCTAGAAATGATTGAAGCTACTGACTGAATGAAAGGAGCTGGCATCTCACTCTCTTTGAATCTTCTTTATCATGCTAAGAGGAGCAGGAAAAAGCAAAAAATTTCAGAATTGCACCTTGCAATGCGGAGAAATTACTGTTTGTGCATTTACAATATTCATTGATTTTTGCCATTGAAAAGCGTCCAGAAATGATTGAAGCTACTGACTGAATGAAAGGAGCTGGCATCTCACTCTTTGAATCTTCTTTATCATGCTAAGAGGAGCAGGAAAAAGCAAAAAATTTCAGAATTGCACCTTGCAATGCGGAGAAATTACTGTTTGTGCATTTACAATATTCATTGATTTTTGCCATTGAAAAACGTCCAGAAATGATTGAAGCTACTGACTGAATGAAAGGAGCTGGCATCTCACTCTCTTTGAATCTTCTTTATCATGCTAAGAGGAGCAGGAAAAAGCAAAAAATTTCAGAATTGCACCTTGCAATGCGGAGAAATTACTGTTTGTGCATTTACAATATTCATTGATTTTTGCCATTGAAAAACATCATGTTATTCATATACCAGAAATGATTGAAGCTACTGACTAAATGAAAGGAGCTGGCATCTCACTCTCTTTGAATCTTCTTTATCATGCTAAGAGGAGCAGGAAAAAGCAAAAAATTTCAGAATTGCACCTTGCAATGCGGAGAAATTACTGTTTGTGCATTTACAATATTCATTGATTTTTGCCATTGAAAAACGTCCAGAAATGATTGAAGCTACTGACTGAATGAAAGGAGCTGGCATCTCACTCTCTTTGAATCTTCTTTATCATGCTAAGAGGAGCAGGAAAAAGCAAAAAATTTCAGAATTGCACCTTGCAATGCGGAGAAATTACTGTTTGTGCATTTACAATATTCATTGATTTTTGCCATTGAAAAACATCATGTTATTCATATACCAGGAATGTTTGAAGCTACTGACTGAATGAAAGGAGCAGGCATCTCACTCTCTTTGCATCTTCTTTATCATGCTAAGAGGAGCAGGAAAAAGCAAAAAATTTCAGAATTGCACCTTGCAATGCGGAGAAATTACTGTTTGTGCATTTACAATATTCATTGATTTTTGCCATTGAAAAACGTCCAGAAATGATTGAAGCTACTGACTGAATGAAAGGAGCTGGCATCTCACTCTCTTTGAGTCTTCTTTATCATGCTAAGAGGATCAGGAAAAAGCAAAAAATTTCAGAATTGCACCTTGCAATGCGTAGAAATTACTGTTTGTGCATTTACAATATTCATTGATTTTTGCCATTGAAAAATGTCCAGAAATGATTGAACCTACTGACTGAATTACAGGAGCTGGCATCTCACTCTCTTTGAATCTTCTTTATCATGCTAAGTGGAGCAGGAAAAAGCAAAAAATTTCAGAATTGCACCTTGCAATGCGGAGAAATTACTGTTTGTGCATTTACAATATTCATTGATTTTTGCCATTGAAAAACATCATGTTATTCATATACCAGAAATGTTTGAAGCTACTGACTGAATGAAAGGAGCTGGCATCTCACTCTCTTTGAATCTTCTTTATCATGCTAAGAGGAGCAGGAAAAAGCAAAAAATTTCAGAATTGCACCTTGCAATGCGGAGAAATTACTGTTTGTGCATTTACAATATTCATTGATTTTTGCCATTGAAAAATGTCCAGAAATGATTGAAGCTACTGACTGAATGAAAGGAGCTGGCATCTCACTCTCTTTGAATCTTCTTTATCATGCTAAGAGGAGCAGGAAAAAGCAAAAAATTTCAGAATTGCACCTTGCAATGCGGAGAAATTACTGTTTGTGCATTTACAATATTCATTGATTTTTGCCATTGAAAAACATCATGTTATTCATATACCAGAAATGTTTGAAGCTACTGACTGAATGAAAGGAGCAGGCATCTCACTCTCTTTGAATCTTCTTTATCATGCTAAGAGGAGCAGGAAAAAGCAAAAAATTTCAGAATTGCACCTTGCAATGCGGAGAAATTACTGTTTGTGCATTTACAATATTCATTGATTTTTGCCATTGAAAAACGTCCAGAAATGATTGAAGCTACTGACTGAATGAAAGGAGCTGGCATCTCACTCTCTTTGAATCTTCTTTATCATGCTAAGAGGAGCAGGAAAAAGCAAAAAATTTCAGAATTGCACCTTGCAATGCGGAGAAATTACTGTTTGTGCATTTACAATATTCATTGATTTTTTGCCATTGAAAAACATCATGTTATTCATATACCAGAAATGTTTGAAGCTACTGACTGAATGAAAGGAGCTGGCATCTCACTCTCTTTGAATCTTCTTTATCATGCTAAGAGGAGCAGGAAAAAGCAAAAAATTTCAGAATTGCACCTTGCAATGCGGAGAAATTACTGTTTGTGCATTTACAATATTCATTGATTTTTGCCATTGAAAAACATCTAGAAATGATTGAAGCTACTGACTGAATGAAAGGAGCTGGCATCTCACTCTCTTTGAATCTTCTTTATCATGCTAAGAGGAGCAGGAAAAAGCAAAAAATTTCAGAATTGCACCTTGCAATGCGGAGAAATTACTGTTTGTGCATTTACAATATTCATTGATTTTTGCCATTGAAAAGCGTCCAGAAATGATTGAAGCTACTGACTGAATGAAAGGAGCTGGCATCTCACTCTTTGAATCTTCTTTATCATGCTAAGAGGAGCAGGAAAAAGCAAAAAATTTCAGAATTGCACCTTGCAATGCGGAGAAATTACTGTTTGTGCATTTACAATATTCATTGATTTTTGCCATTGAAAAACATCATGTTATTCATATACCAGAAATGTTTGAAGCTACTGACTGAATGAAAGGAGCAGGCATCTCACTCTCTTTGAATCTTCTTTATCATGCTAAGAGGAGCAGGAAAAAGCAAAAAATTTCAGAATTGCACCTTGCAATGCGGAGAAATTACTGTTTGTGCATTTACAATATTCATTGATTTTTGCCATTGAAAAACATCATGTTATTCATATACCAGAAATGATTGAAGCTACTGACTGAATGAAAGGAGCTGGCATCTCACTCTCTTTGAATCTTCTTTATCATGCTAAGAGGAGCAGGAAAAAGCAAAAAATTTCAGAATTGCACCTTGCAATGCGGAGAAATTACTGTTTGTGCATTTACAATATTCATTGATTTTTGCCATTGAAAAACGTCCAGAAATGATTGAAGCTACTGACTGAATGAAAGGAGCTGGCATCTCACTCTCTTTGAATCTTCTTTATCATGCTAAGAGGAGCAGGAAAAAGCAAAAAATTTCAGAATTGCACCTTGCAATGCGGAGAAATTACTGTTTGTGCATTTACAATATTCATTGATTTTTGCCATTGAAAAACATCATGTTATTCATATACCAGAAATGATTGAAGCTACTGACTGAATGAAAGGAGCTGGCATCTCACTCTCTTTGAATCTTCTTTATCATGCTAAGAGGAGCAGGAAAAAGCAAAAAATTTCAGAATTGCACCTTGCAATGCGGAGAAATTACTGTTTGTGCATTTACAATATTCATTGATTTTTGCCATTGAAAAACGTCCAGAAATGATTGAAGCTACTGACTGAATGAAAGGAGCTGGCATCTCACTCTCTTTGAATCTTCTTTATCATGCTAAGAGGAGCAGGAAAAAGCAAAAAATTTCAGAATTGCACCTTGCAATGCGGAGAAATTACTGTTTGTGCATTTACAATATTCATTGATTTTTGCCATTGAAAAACATCATGTTATTCATATACCAGGAATGTTTGAAGCTACTGACTGAATGAAAGGAGCAGGCATCTCACTCTCTTTGCATCTTCTTTATCATGCTAAGAGGAGCAGGAAAAAGCAAAAAATTTCAGAATTGCACCTTGCAATGCGGAGAAATTACTGTTTGTGCATTTACAATATTCATTGATTTTTGCCATTGAAAAACGTCCAGAAATGATTGAAGCTACTGACTGAATGAAAGGAGCTGGCATCTCACTCTCTTTGAATCTTCTTTATCATGCTAAGAGGATCAGGAAAAAGCAAAAAATTTCAGAATTGCACCTTGCAATGCGTAGAAATTACTGTTTGTGCATTTACAATATTCATTGATTTTTGCCATTGAAAAATGTCCAGAAATGATTGAACCTACTGACTGAATTACAGGAGCTGGCATCTCACTCTCTTTGAATCTTCTTTATCATGCTAAGTGGAGCAGGAAAAAGCAAAAAATTTCAGAATTGCACCTTGCAATGCGGAGAAATTACTGTTTGTGCATTTACAATATTCATTGATTTTTGCCATTGAAAAACATCATGTTATTCATATACCAGAAATGTTTCAAGCAACTGACTGAATGAAAGGAGCTGGCATCTCACTCTCTTTGAATCTTCTTTATCATGCTAAGAGGAGCAGGAAAAAGCAAAAAATTTCAGAATTGCACCTTGCAATGCGGAGAAATTACTGTTTGTGCATTTACAATATTCATTGATTTTTGCCATTGAAAAATGTCCAGAAATGATTGAAGCTACTGACTGAATGAAAGGAGCTGGCATCTCACTCTCTTTGAATCTTCTTTATCATGCTAAGAGGAGCAGGAAAAAGCAAAAAATTTCAGAATTGCACCTTGCAATGCGGAGAAATTACTGTTTGTGCATTTACAATATTCATTGATTTTTGCCATTGAAAAACATCATGTTATTCATATACCAGAAATGTTTGAAGCTACTGACTGAATGAAAGGAGCAGGCATCTCACTCTCTTTGAATCTTCTTTATCATGCTAAGAGGAGCAGGAAAAAGCAAAAAATTTCAGAATTGCACCTTGCAATGCGGAGAAATTACTGTTTGTGCATTTACAATATTCATTGATTTTTGCCATTGAAAAACGTCCAGAAATGATTGAAGCTACTGACTGAATGAAAGGAGCTGGCATCTCACTCTCTTTGAATCTTCTTTATCATGCTAAGAGGAGCAGGAAAAAGCAAAAAATTTCAGAATTGCACCTTGCAATGCGGAGAAATTACTGTTTGTGCATTTACAATATTCATTGATTTTTGCCATTGAAAAACATCATGTTATTCATATACCAGAAATGTTTGAAGCTACTGACTGAATGAAAGGAGCAGGCATCTCACTCTCTTTGAATCTTCTTTATCATGCTAAGAGGAGCAGGAAAAAGCAAAAAATTTCAGAATTGCACCTTGCAATGCGGAGAAATTACTGTTTGTGCATTTACAATATTCATTGATTTTTGCCATTGAAAAACGTCCAGAAATGATTGAAGCTACTGACTGAATGAAAGGAGCTGGCATCTCACTCTCTTTGAATCTTCTTTATCATGCTAAGAGGAGCAGGAAAAAGCAAAAAATTTCAGAATTGCACCTTGCAATGCGGAGAAATTACTGTTTGTGCATTTACAATATTCATTGATTTTTGCCATTGAAAAACATCATGTTATTCATATACCAGAAATGTTTGAAGCTACTGACTGAATGAAAGGAGCAGGCATCTCACTCTCTTTGAATCTTCTTTATCATGCTAAGAGGAGCAGGAAAAAGAAAAAAATTTCAGAATTGCACCTTGCAATGCGGAGAAATTACTGTTTGTGCATTTACAATATTCATTGATTTTTGCCATTGAAAAACGTCCAGAAATGATTGAAGCTACTGACTGAATGAAAGGAGCTGGCATCTCACTCTCTTTGAATCTTCTTTATCATGCTAAGAGAAGCAGGAAAAAGCAAAAAATTTCAGAATTGCACCTTGCAATGCGGAGAAATTACTGTTTGTGCATTTACAATATTCATTGATTTTTGCCATTGAAAAACATCATGTTATTCATATACCAGAAATGTTTGAAGCTACTGACTGAATGAAAGGAGCTGGCATCTCACTCTCTTTGAATCTTCTTTATCATGCTAAGAGGAGCAGGAAAAAGGAAAAAATTTCAGAATTGCACCTTGCAATGCGGAGAAATTACTGTTTGTGCATTTACAATATTCATTGATTTTTGCCATTGAAAAACGTCCAGAAATGATTGAAGCTACTGACTGAATGAAAGGAGCTGGCATCTCACTCTCTTTGAATATTCTTTATCATGCTAAGAGGAGCAGGAAAAAGCAAAAAATTTCAGAATTGCACCTTGCAATGCGGAGAAATTACTGTTTGTGCATTTACAATATTCATTGATTTTTGCCATTGAAAAACATGTTATTCATATACCAGAAATGTTTGAAGCTACTGACTGAATGAAAGGAGCTGGCATCTCACTCTCTTTGAATCTTCTTTATCATGCTAAGAGGAGCAGGAAAAAGCAAAAAATTTCAGAATTGCACCTTGCAATGCGGAGAAATTACTGTTTGTGCATTTACAATATTCATTGATTTTTGCCATTGAAAAACATCAAGTTATTCATATACCAGAAATGTTTGAAGCTACTGACTGAATGAAAGGAGCTGGCATCTCACTCTCTTTGAATCTTCTTTATCATGCTAAGAGGAGCAGGAAAAAGCAAAAAATTTCAGAATTGCACCTTGCAATGCGGAGAAATTACTGTTTGTGCATTTACAATATTCATTGATTTTTGCCATTGAAAAACGTCCAGAAATGATTGAAGCTACTGACTGAATGAAAGGAGCTGGCATCTCACTCTCTTTGAATCTTCTTTATCATGCTAAGAGGAGCAGGAAAAAGCAAAAAATTTCCGAATTGCATCTTGCAATGCGGAGAAATTACTGTTTGTGCATTTACAATATTCATTGATTTTTGCCATTGAAAAACGTCCAGAAATGATTGAAGCTACTGACTGAATGAAAGGAGCTGGCATCTCACTCTCTTTGAATCTTCTTTATCATGCTAAGAGGAGCAGGAAAAAGCAAAAAATTTCAGAATTGCACCTTGCAATGCGGAGAAATTACTGTTTGTGCATTTACAATATTCATTGATTTTTGCCATTGAAAAACGTCCAGAAATGATTGAAGCTACTGACTGAATGAAAGGAGCTGGCATCTCACTCTCTTTGAATCTTCTTTATCATGCTAAGAGGAGCAGGAAAAAGCAAAAAATTTCAGAATTGCACCTTGCAATGCGGAGAAATTACTGTTTGTGCATTTACAATATTCATTGATTTTTGCCATTGAAAAACATCATGTTATTCATATACCAGAAATGTTTGAAGCTACTGACTGAATGAATGGAGCTGGCATCTCACTCTCTTTGAATCTTTTTTATCATGCTAAGAGGAGCAGGAAAAAGCAAAAAATTTCAGAATTGCACCTTGCAATGCGGAGAAATTACTGTTTGTGCATTTACAATATTCATTGATTTTTGCCATTGAAAAACGTCCAGAAATGATTGAAGCTACTGACTGAATGAAAGGAGCTGGCATCTCACTCTCTTTGAATCTTCTTTATCATGCTAAGAGGAGCAGGAAAAAGCAAAAAATTTCAGAATTGCACCTTGCAATGCGGAGAAATTACTGTTTGTGCATTTACAATATTCATTGATTTTTGCCATTGAAAAACGTCCAGAAATGATTGAAGCTACTGACTGAATGAAAGGAGCTGGCATCTCACTCTTTGAATCTTCTTTATCATGCTAAGAGGAGCAGGAAAAAGCAAAAAATTTCAGAATTGCACCTTGCAATGCGGAGAAATTACTGTTTGTGCATTTACAATATTCATTGATTTTTGCCATTGAAAAACGTCCAGAAATGATTGAAGCTACTGACTGAATGAAAGGAGCTGGCATCTCACTCTCTTTGAATCTTCTTTATCATGCTAAGAGGAGCAGGAAAAAGCAAAAAATTTCAGAATTGCACCTTGCAATGCGGAGAAATTACTCTTTGTGCATTTACAATATTCATTGATTTTTGCCATTGAAAAACATCATGTTATTCATATACCAGAAATGTTTGAAGCTACTGACTGAATGAAAGGAGCTGGCATCTCACTCTCTTTGAATCTTCTTTATCATGCTAAGAGGAGCAGGAAAAAGCAAAAAATTTCAGAATTGCACCTTGCAATGCGGAGAAATTACTGTTTGTGCATTTACAATATTCATTGATTTTTGCCATTGAAAAACATCATGTTATTCATATACCAGAAATGATTGAAGCTACTGACTGAATGAAAGGAGCTGGCATCTCACTCTCTTTGAATCTTCTTTATCATGCTAAGAGGAGCAGGAAAAAGCAAAAAATTTCAGAATTGCACCTTGCAATGCGGAGAAATTACTGTTTGTGCATTTACAATATTCATTGATTTTTGCCATTGAAAAACGTCCAGAAATGATTGAAGCTACTGACTGAATGAAAGGAGCTGGCATCTCACTCTTTGAATCTTCTTTATCATGCTAAGAGGAGCAGGAAAAAGCAAAAAATTTCAGAATTGCACCTTGCAATGCGGAGAAATTACTGTTTGTGCATTTACAATATTCATTGATTTTTGCCATTGAAAAACGTCCAGAAATGATTGAAGCTACTGACTGAATGAAAGGAGCTGGCATCTCACTCTCTTTGAATCTTCTTTATCATGCTAAGAGGAGCAGGAAAAAGCAAAAAATTTCAGAATTGCACCTTGCAATGCGGAGAAATTACTCTTTGTGCATTTACAATATTCATTGATTTTTGCCATTGAAAAACATCATGTTATTCATATACCAGAAATGTTTGAAGCTACTGACTGAATGAAAGGAGCTGGCATCTCACTCTCTTTGAATCTTCTTTATCATGCTAAGAGGAGCAGGAAAAAGCAAAAAATTTCAGAATTGCACCTTGCAATGCGGAGAAATTACTGTTTGTGCATTTACAATATTCATTGATTTTTGCCATTGAAAAACATCATGTTATTCATATACCAGAAATGATTGAAGCTACTGACTGAATGAAAGGAGCTGGCATCTCACTCTCTTTGAATCTTCTTTATCATGCTAAGAGGAGCAGGAAAAAGCAAAAAATTTCAGAATTGCACCTTGCAATGCGGAGAAATTACTGTTTGTGCATTTACAATATTCATTGATTTTTGCCATTGAAAAACATCATGTTATTCATATACCAGAAATGATTGAAGCTACTGACTGAATGAAAGGAGCTGGCATCTCACTCTCTTTGAATCTTCTTTATCATGCTAAGAGGAGCAGGAAAAAGCAAAAAATTTCAGAAATGCACCTTGCAATGCGGAGAAATTACTGTTTGTGCATTTACAATATTCATTGATTTTTGCCATTGAAAAACGTCCAGAAATGATTGAAGCTACTGACTGAATGAAAGGAGCTGGCATCTCACTCTCTTTGAATCTTGTTTATCATGCTAAGAGGAGCAGGAAAAAGCAAAAAATTTCAGAATTGCACCTTGCAATGCGGAGAAATTAATGTTTGTGCATTTACACAATTCATTGATTTTTGCCATTGAAAAACGTCCAGAAATGATTGAAGCTACTGACTGAATGAAAGGAGCTGGCATCTCACTCTCTTTGAATCTTCTTTATCATGCTAAGAGGAGCAGGAAAAAGCAAAAAATTTCAGAATTGCACCTTGCAATGCGGAGAAATTACTGTTTGTGCATTTACAATATTCATTGATTTTTGCCATTGAAAAACATCATGTTATTCATATACCAGAAATGATTGAAGCTACTGACTGAATGAAAGGAGCTGGCATCTCACTCTCTTTGAATCTTCTTTATCATGCTAAGAGGAG
This sequence comes from Phyllobates terribilis, assembly GCF_046119375.1. Taxonomy (NCBI): domain Eukaryota; kingdom Metazoa; phylum Chordata; class Amphibia; order Anura; family Dendrobatidae; genus Phyllobates; species Phyllobates terribilis. The sequence continues at coordinate 1,985,809 of NW_027362893.1, forward strand.
CAGGAAAAAGCAAAAAATTTCAGAATTGCACCTTGCAATGCGGAGAAATTACTGTTTGTGCATTTACAATATTCATTGATTTTTACCATTGAAAAACGTCCAGAAATGATTGAAGCTACTGACTGAATGAAAGGAGCTGGCATCTCACTGTCTTTGAATCTTCTTTATCTTGCTAAGAGGAGCAGGAAAAAGCAAAAAATTTCAGAATTGCACCTTGCAATGCGAAGAAATTACTGTATGTGCATTTACAATATTCATTGATTTTTGCCATTGAAAAACGTCCAGAAATGATTGAAGCTACTGACTGAATGAAAGGAGCTGGCATCTCACTCTCTTTGAATCTTCTTTATCATGCTAAGAGGAGCAGGAAAAAGCAAAAAATTTCAGAATTGCACCTTGCAATGCGGAGAAATTACTGTTTGTGCATTTACAATATTCATTGATTTTTGCCATTGAAAAACATCATGTTATTCATATACCAGAAATGATTGAAGCTACTGACTGAATGAAAGGAGCTGGCATCTCACTCTCTTTGAATCTTCTTTATCATGCTAAGAGGAGCAGGAAAAAGCAAAAAATTTCAGAATTGCACCTTGCAATGCGGAGAAATTACTGTTTGTGCATTTACAATATTCATTGATTTTTGCCATTGAAAAACATCATGTTATTCATATACCAGAAATGATTGAAGCTACTGACTGAATGAAAGGAGCTGGCATCTCACTCTCTTTGAATATTCTTTATCATGCTAAGAGGAGCAGGAAAAAGCAAAACATTTCAGAATTGCACCTTGCAATGCGGAGAAATTACTGTTTGTGCATTTACAATATTCATTGATTTTTGCCATTGAAAAACGTCCAGAAATGATTGAAGCTACTGACTGAATGAAAGGAGCTGGCATCTCACTCTCTTTGAATCTTCTTTATCATGCTAAGAGGAGCAGGAAAAAGCAAAAAATTTCAGAATTGCACCTTGCAATGCGGAGAAATTACTGTTTGTGCATTTACAATATTCATTGATTTTTGCCATTGAAAAACATCATGTTATTCATACACCAGAAATGTTTGAAGCTACTGACTGAATGAAAGGAGCTGGCATCTCACTCTCTTTGAATCTTCTTTATCATGCTAAGAGGAGCAGGAAAAAGCAAAAAATTTCAGAATTACACCTTGCAATGCGGAGAAATTACTGTTTGTGCATTTACAATATTCATTGATTTTTGCTATTGAAAAACGTCCAGAAATGATTGAAGCTACTGACTGAATGAAAGGAGCTGGCATCTCACTCTCTTTGAATCTTCTTTATCATGCTAAGAGGAGCAGGAAAAAGCAAAAAATTTCAGAATTGCACCTTGCAATGCGGAGAAATTACTGTTTGTGCATTTACAATATTCATTGATTTTTGCCATTGAAAAACGTCCAGAAATGATTGAAGCTACTGACTGAATGAAAGGAGCTGGCATCTCACTCTCTTTGAATCTTGTTTATCATGCTAAGAGGAGCAGGAAAAAGCAAAAAATTTCAGAATTGCACCTTGCAATGCGGAGAAATTACTGTTTGTGCATTTACACAATTCATTGATTTTTGCCATTGAAAAACGTCCAGAAATGATTGAAGCTACTGACTGAATGAAAGGAGCTGGCATCTCACTCTCTTTGAATCTTCTTTATCATGCTAAGAGGAGCAGGAAAAAGCAAAAAATTTCAGAATTGCACCTTGCAATGCGGAGAAATTACTGTTTGTGCATTTACAATATTCATTGATTTTTGCCATTGAAAAACATCATGTTATTCATATACCAGAAATGATTGAAGCTACTGACTGAATGAAAGGAGCTGGCATCTCACTCTCTTTGAATCTTCTTTATCATGCTAAGAGGAGCAGGAAAAAGCAAAAAATTTCAGAATTGCACCTTGCAATGCGGAGAAATTACTGTTTGTGCATTTACAATATTCATTGATTTTTGCCATTGAAAAACATGTTATTCATATACCAGAAATGTTTGAAGCTACTGACTGAATGAAAGGAGCTGGCATCTCACTCTCTTTGAATCTTCTTTATCATGCTAAGAGGAGCAGGAAAAAGCAAAAAATTTCAGAATTGCACCTTGCAATGCGGAGAAATTACTGTTTGTGCATTTACAATATTCATTGATTTTTGCCATTGAAAAACATCAAGTTATTCATATACCAGAAATGTTTGAAGCTACTGACTGAATGAAAGGAGCTGGCATCTCACTCTCTTTGAATCTTCTTTATCATGCTAAGAGGAGCAGGAAAAAGCAAAAAATTTCAGAATTGCACCTTGCAATGCGGAGAAATTACTGTTTGTGCATTTACAATATTCATTGATTTTTGCCATTGAAAAACGTCCAGAAATGATTGAAGCTACTGACTGAATGAAAGGAGCTGGCATCTCACTCTCTTTGAATCTTCTTTATCATGCTAAGAGGAGCAGGAAAAAGCAAAAAATTTCCGAATTGCATCTTGCAATGCGGAGAAATTACTGTTTGTGCATTTACAATATTCATTGATTTTTGCCATTGAAAAACGTCCAGAAATGATTGAAGCTACTGACTGAATGAAAGGAGCTGGCATCTCACTCTCTTTGAATCTTCTTTATCATGCTAAGAGGAGCAGGAAAAAGCAAAAAATTTCAGAATTGCACCTTGCAATGCGGAGAAATTACTGTTTGTGCATTTACAATATTCATTGATTTTTGCCATTGAAAAACGTCCAGAAATGATTGAAGCTACTGACTGAATGAAAGGAGCTGGCATCTCACTCTCTTTGAATCTTCTTTATCATGCTAAGAGGAGCAGGAAAAAGCAAAAAATTTCAGAATTGCACCTTGCAATGCGGAGAAATTACTGTTTGTGCATTTACAATATTCATTGATTTTTGCCATTGAAAAACATCATGTTATTCATATACCAGAAATGTTTGAAGCTACTGACTGAATGAATGGAGCTGGCATCTCACTCTCTTTGAATCTTTTTTATCATGCTAAGAGGAGCAGGAAAAAGCAAAAAATTTCAGAATTGCACCTTGCAATGCGGAGAAATTACTGTTTGTGCATTTACAATATTCATTGATTTTTGCCATTGAAAAACGTCCAGAAATGATTGAAGCTACTGACTGAATGAAAGGAGCTGGCATCTCACTCTCTTTGAATCTTCTTTATCATGCTAAGAGGAGCAGGAAAAAGCAAAAAATTTCAGAATTGCACCTTGCAATGCGGAGAAATTACTGTTTGTGCATTTACAATATTCATTGATTTTTGCCATTGAAAAACGTCCAGAAATGATTGAAGCTACTGACTGAATGAAAGGAGCTGGCATCTCACTCTTTGAATCTTCTTTATCATGCTAAGAGGAGCAGGAAAAAGCAAAAAATTTCAGAATTGCACCTTGCAATGCGGAGAAATTACTGTTTGTGCATTTACAATATTCATTGATTTTTGCCATTGAAAAACGTCCAGAAATGATTGAAGCTACTGACTGAATGAAAGGAGCTGGCATCTCACTCTCTTTGAATCTTCTTTATCATGCTAAGAGGAGCAGGAAAAAGCAAAAAATTTCAGAATTGCACCTTGCAATGCGGAGAAATTACTCTTTGTGCATTTACAATATTCATTGATTTTTGCCATTGAAAAACATCATGTTATTCATATACCAGAAATGTTTGAAGCTACTGACTGAATGAAAGGAGCTGGCATCTCACTCTCTTTGAATCTTCTTTATCATGCTAAGAGGAGCAGGAAAAAGCAAAAAATTTCAGAATTGCACCTTGCAATGCGGAGAAATTACTGTTTGTGCATTTACAATATTCATTGATTTTTGCCATTGAAAAACATCATGTTATTCATATACCAGAAATGATTGAAGCTACTGACTGAATGAAAGGAGCTGGCATCTCACTCTCTTTGAATCTTCTTTATCATGCTAAGAGGAGCAGGAAAAAGCAAAAAATTTCAGAATTGCACCTTGCAATGCGGAGAAATTACTGTTTGTGCATTTACAATATTCATTGATTTTTGCCATTGAAAAACATCATGTTATTCATATACCAGAAATGATTGAAGCTACTGACTGAATGAAAGGAGCTGGCATCTCACTCTCTTTGAATCTTCTTTATCATGCTAAGAGGAGCAGGAAAAAGCAAAAAATTTCAGAAATGCACCTTGCAATGCGGAGAAATTACTGTTTGTGCATTTACAATATTCATTGATTTTTGCCATTGAAAAACGTCCAGAAATGATTGAAGCTACTGACTGAATGAAAGGAGCTGGCATCTCACTCTCTTTGAATCTTGTTTATCATGCTAAGAGGAGCAGGAAAAAGCAAAAAATTTCAGAATTGCACCTTGCAATGCGGAGAAATTAATGTTTGTGCATTTACACAATTCATTGATTTTTGCCATTGAAAAACGTCCAGAAATGATTGAAGCTACTGACTGAATGAAAGGAGCTGGCATCTCACTCTCTTTGAATCTTCTTTATCATGCTAAGAGGAGCAGGAAAAAGCAAAAAATTTCAGAATTGCACCTTGCAATGCGGAGAAATTACTGTTTGTGCATTTACAATATTCATTGATTTTTGCCATTGAAAAACATCATGTTATTCATATACCAGAAATGATTGAAGCTACTGACTGAATGAAAGGAGCTGGCATCTCACTCTCTTTGAATCTTCTTTATCATGCTAAGAGGAGCAGGAAAAAGCAAAAAATTTCAGAATTGCACCTTGCAATGCGGAGAAATTACTGTTTGTGCATTTACAATATTCATTGATTTTTACCATTGAAAAACGTCCAGAAATGATTGAAGCTACTGACTGAATGAAAGGAGCTGGCATCTCACTGTCTTTGAATCTTCTTTATCTTGCTAAGAGGAGCAGGAAAAAGCAAAAAATTTCAGAATTGCACCTTGCAATGCGAAGAAATTACTGTATGTGCATTTACAATATTCATTGATTTTTGCCATTGAAAAACGTCCAGAAATGATTGAAGCTACTGACTGAATGAAAGGAGCTGGCATCTCACTCTCTTTGAATCTTCTTTATCATGCTAAGAGGAGCAGGAAAAAGCAAAAAATTTCAGAATTGCACCTTGCAATGCGGAGAAATTACTGTTTGTGCATTTACAATATTCATTGATTTTTGCCATTGAAAAACATCATGTTATTCATATACCAGAAATGATTGAAGCTACTGACTGAATGAAAGGAGCTGGCATCTCACTCTCTTTGAATCTTCTTTATCATGCTAAGAGGAGCAGGAAAAAGCAAAAAATTTCAGAATTGCACCTTGCAATGCGGAGAAATTACTGTTTGTGCATTTACAATATTCATTGATTTTTGCCATTGAAAAACATCATGTTATTCATATACCAGAAATGATTGAAGCTACTGACTGAATGAAAGGAGCTGGCATCTCACTCTCTTTGAATATTCTTTATCATGCTAAGAGGAGCAGGAAAAAGCAAAACATTTCAGAATTGCACCTTGCAATGCGGAGAAATTACTGTTTGTGCATTTACAATATTCATTGATTTTTGCCATTGAAAAACGTCCAGAAATGATTGAAGCTACTGACTGAATGAAAGGAGCTGGCATCTCACTCTCTTTGAATCTTCTTTATCATGCTAAGAGGAGCAGGAAAAAGCAAAAAATTTCAGAATTGCACCTTGCAATGCGGAGAAATTACTGTTTGTGCATTTACAATATTCATTGATTTTTGCCATTGAAAAACATCATGTTATTCATACACCAGAAATGTTTGAAGCTACTGACTGAATGAAAGGAGCTGGCATCTCACTCTCTTTGAATCTTCTTTATCATGCTAAGAGGAGCAGGAAAAAGCAAAAAATTTCAGAATTACACCTTGCAATGCGGAGAAATTACTGTTTGTGCATTTACAATATTCATTGATTTTTGCTATTGAAAAACGTCCAGAAATGATTGAAGCTACTGACTGAATGAAAGGAGCTGGCATCTCACTCTCTTTGAATCTTCTTTATCATGCTAAGAGGAGCAGGAAAAAGCAAAAAATTTCAGAATTGCACCTTGCAATGCGGAGAAATTACTGTTTGTGCATTTACAATATTCATTGATTTTTGCCATTGAAAAACGTCCAGAAATGATTGAAGCTACTGACTGAATGAAAGGAGCTGGCATCTCACTCTCTTTGAATCTTGTTTATCATGCTAAGAGGAGCAGGAAAAAGCAAAAAATTTCAGAATTGCACCTTGCAATGCGGAGAAATTACTGTTTGTGCATTTACACAATTCATTGATTTTTGCCATTGAAAAACGTCCAGAAATGATTGAAGCTACTGACTGAATGAAAGGAGCTGGCATCTCACTCTCTTTGAATCTTCTTTATCATGCTAAGAGGAGCAGGAAAAAGCAAAAAATTTCAGAATTGCACCTTGCAATGCGGAGAAATTACTGTTTGTGCATTTACAATATTCATTGATTTTTGCCATTGAAAAACATCATGTTATTCATATACCAGAAATGATTGAAGCTACTGACTGAATGAAAGGAGCTGGCATCTCACTCTCTTTGAATCTTCTTTATCATGCTAAGAGGAGCAGGAAAAAGCAAAAAATTTCAGAATTGCACCTTGCAATGCGGAGAAATTACTGTTTGTGCATTTACAATATTCATTGATTTTTACCATTGAAAAACGTCCAGAAATGATTGAAGCTACTGACTGAATGAAAGGAGCTGGCATCTCACTCTCTTTGAATCTTCTTTATCTTGCTAAGAGGAGCAGGAAAAAGCAAAAAATTTCAGAATTGCACCTTGCAATGCGAAGAAATTACTGTATGTGCATTTACAATATTCATTGATTTTTGCCATTGAAAAACGTCCAGAAATGATTGAAGCTACTGACTGAATGAAAGGAGCTGGCATCTCACTCTCTTTGAATCTTCTTTATCATGCTAAGAGGAGCAGGAAAAAGCAAAAAATTTCAGAATTGCACCTTGCAATGCGGAGAAATTACTGTTTGTGCATTTACAATATTCATTGATTTTTGCCATTGAAAAATGTCCAGAAATGATTGAAGCTACTGACTGAATGAAAGGAGCTGGCATCTCACTCTCTTTGAATCTTCTTTATCATGCTAAGAGGAGCAGGAAAAAGCAAAAAATTTCAGAATTGCACCTTGCAATGCGAAGAAATTACTGTATGTGCATTTACAATATTCATTGATTTTTGCCATTGAAAAACGTCCAGAAATGATTGAAGCTACTGACTGAATGAAAGGAGCTGGCATCTCACTCTCTTTGAATCTTCTTTATCATGCTAAGAGGAGCAGGAAAAAGCAAAAAATTTCAGAATTGCACCTTGCAATGCGGAGAAATTACTGTTTGTGCATTTACAATATTCATTGATTTTTGCCATTGAAAAACATCATGTTATTCATATACCAGAAATGTTTGAAGCTACTGACTGAATGAAAGGAGCTGGCATCTCACTCTCTTTGAATCTTCTTTATCATGCTAAGAGGAGCAGGAAAAAGCAAAAAATTTCAGAATTGCACCTTGCAATGCGGAGAAATTACTGTTTGTGCATTTACAATATTCATTGATTTTTGCCATTGAAAAACATCATGTTATTCATATACCAGAAATGTTTGAAGCTACTGACTGAATGAAAGGAGCTGGCATCTCACTCTCTTTGAATATTCTTTATCATGCTAAGAGGAGCAGGAAAAAGCAAAAAATTTCAGAATTGCACCTTGCAATGCGGAGAAATTACTGTTTGTGCATTTACAATATTCATTGATTTTTGCCATTGAAAAACGTCCAGAAATGATTGAAGCTACTGACTGAATGAAAGGAGCTGGCATCTAAATCTCTTTGAATCTTCTTTATCATGCTAAGAGGAGCAGGAAAAAGCAAAAAATTTCAGAATTGCACCTTGCAATGCGGAGAAATTACTGTTTGTGCATTTACAATATTCATTGATTTTTCCCATTGAAAAACATCATGTTATTCATATACCAGAAATGATTGAAGCTACTGACTGAATGAAAGGAGCTGGCATCTCACTCTCTTTGAATCTTCTTTATCATGCTAAGAGGAGCAGGAAAAAGCAAAAAATTTCAGAATTGCACCTTGCAATGCGGAGAAATTACTGTTTGTGCATTTACAATATTCATTGATTTTTGCCATTGAAAAACGTCCAGAAATGATTGAAGCTACTGACTGAATGAAAGGAGCTGGCATCTCACTCTCTTTGAATCTTGTTTATCATGCTAAGAGGAGCAGGAAAAAGCAAAAAATTTCAGAATTGCACCTTGCAATGCGGAGAAATTAATGTTTGTGCATTTACACAATTCATTGATTTTTGCCATTGAAAAACGTCCAGAAATGATTGAAGCTACTGACTGAATGAAAGGAGCTGGCATCTCACTCTCTTTGAATCTTCTTTATCATGCTAAGAGGAGCAGGAAAAAGCAAAAAATTTCAGAATTGCACCTTGCAATGCGGAGAAATTACTGTTTGTGCATTTACAATATTCATTGATTTTTGCCATTGAAAAACATCATGTTATTCATATACCAGAAATGATTGAAGCTACTGACTGAATGAAAGGAGCTGGCATCTCACTCTCTTTGAATCTTCTTTATCATGCTAAGAGGAGCAGGAAAAAGCAAAAAATTTCAGAATTGCACCTTGCAATGCGGAGAAATTACTGTTTGTGCATTTACAATATTCATTGATTTTTACCATTGAAAAACGTCCAGAAATGATTGAAGCTACTGACTGAATGAAAGGAGCTGGCATCTCACTCTCTTTGAATCTTCTTTATCTTGCTAAGAGGAGCAGGAAAAAGCAAAAAATTTCAGAATTGCACCTTGCAATGCGAAGAAATTACTGTATGTGCATTTACAATATTCATTGATTTTTGCCATTGAAAAACGTCCAGAAATGATTGAAGCTACTGACTGAATGAAAGGAGCTGGCATCTCACTCTCTTTGAATCTTCTTTATCATGCTAAGAGGAGCAGGATAAAGCAAAAAATTTCAGAATTGCACCTTGCAATGCGGAGAAATTACTGTTTGTGCATTTACAATATTCATTGATTTTTGCCATTGAAAAACATCATGTTATTCATATACCAGAAATGATTGAAGCTACTGACTGAATGAAAGGAGCTGGCATCTCACTGTCTTTGAATCTTCTTTATCTTGCTAAGAGGAGCAGGAAAAAGCAAAAAATTTCAGAATTGCACCTTGCAATGCGAAGAAATTACTGTATGTGCATTTACAATATTCATTGATTTTTGCCATTGAAAAACGTCCAGAAATGATTGAAGCTACTGACTGAATGAAAGGAGCTGGCATCTCACTCTCTTTGAATCTTCTTTATCATGCTAAGAGGAGCAGGAAAAAGCAAAAAATTTCAGAATTGCACCTTGCAATGCGGAGAAATTACTGTTTGTGCATTTACAATATTCATTGATTTTTGCCATTGAAAAACATCATGTTATTCATATACCAGAAATGATTGAAGCTACTGACTGAATGAAAGGAGCTGGCATCTCACTCTCTTTGAATCTTCTTTATCATGCTAAGAGGAGCAGGAAAAAGCAAAAAATTTCAGAATTGCACCTTGCAATGCGGAGAAATTACTGTTTGTGCATTTACAATATTCATTGATTTTTGCCATTGAAAAACATCATGTTATTCATATACCAGAAATGATTGAAGCTACTGACTGAATGAAAGGAGCTGGCATCTCACTCTCTTTGAATATTCTTTATCATGCTAAGAGGAGCAGGAAAAAGCAAAACATTTCAGAATTGCACCTTGCAATGCGGAGAAATTACTGTTTGTGCATTTACAATATTCATTGATTTTTGCCATTGAAAAACGTCCAGAAATGATTGAAGCTACTGACTGAATGAAAGGAGCTGGCATCTCACTCTCTTTGAATCTTCTTTATCATGCTAAGAGGAGCAGGAAAAAGCAAAAAATTTCAGAATTGCACCTTGCAATGCGGAGAAATTACTGTTTGTGCATTTACAATATTCATTGATTTTTGCCATTGAAAAACATCATGTTATTCATACACCAGAAATGTTTGAAGCTACTGACTGAATGAAAGGAGCTGGCATCTCACTCTCTTTGAATCTTCTTTATCATGCTAAGAGGAGCAGGAAAAAGCAAAAAATTTCAGAATTACACCTTGCAATGCGGAGAAATTACTGTTTGTGCATTTACAATATTCATTGATTTTTGCTATTGAAAAACGTCCAGAAATGATTGAAGCTACTGACTGAATGAAAGGAGCTGGCATCTCACTCTCTTTGAATCTTCTTTATCATGCTAAGAGGAGCAGGAAAAAGCAAAAAATTTCAGAATTGCACCTTGCAATGCGGAGAAATTACTGTTTGTGCATTTACAATATTCATTGATTTTTGCCATTGAAAAACGTCCAGAAATGATTGAAGCTACTGACTGAATGAAAGGAGCTGGCATCTCACTCTCTTTGAATCTTGTTTATCATGCTAAGAGGAGCAGGAAAAAGCAAAAAATTTCAGAATTGCACCTTGCAATGCGGAGAAATTACTGTTTGTGCATTTACACAATTCATTGATTTTTGCCATTGAAAAACGTCCAGAAATGATTGAAGCTACTGACTGAATGAAAGGAGCTGGCATCTCACTCTCTTTGAATCTTCTTTATCATGCTAAGAGGAGCAGGAAAAAGCAAAAAATTTCAGAATTGCACCTTGCAATGCGGAGAAATTACTGTTTGTGCATTTACAATATTCATTGATTTTTGCCATTGAAAAACATCATGTTATTCATATACCAGAAATGATTGAAGCTACTGACTGAATGAAAGGAGCTGGCATCTCACTCTCTTTGAATCTTCTTTATCATGCTAAGAGGAGCAGGAAAAAGCAAAAAATTTCAGAATTGCACCTTGCAATGCGGAGAAATTACTGTTTGTGCATTTACAATATTCATTGATTTTTACCATTGAAAAACGTCCAGAAATGATTGAAGCTACTGACTGAATGAAAGGAGCTGGCATCTCACTCTCTTTGAATCTTCTTTATCTTGCTAAGAGGAGCAGGAAAAAGCAAAAAATTTCAGAATTGCACCTTGCAATGCGAAGAAATTACTGTATGTGCATTTACAATATTCATTGATTTTTGCCATTGAAAAACGTCCAGAAATGATTGAAGCTACTGACTGAATGAAAGGAGCTGGCATCTCACTCTCTTTGAATCTTCTTTATCATGCTAAGAGGAGCAGGAAAAAGCAAAAAATTTCAGAATTGCACCTTGCAATGCGGAGAAATTACTGTTTGTGCATTTACAATATTCATTGATTTTTGCCATTGAAAAATGTCCAGAAATGATTGAAGCTACTGACTGAATGAAAGGAGCTGGCATCTCACTCTCTTTGAATCTTCTTTATCATGCTAAGAGGAGCAGGAAAAAGCAAAAAATTTCAGAATTGCACCTTGCAATGCGAAGAAATTACTGTATGTGCATTTACAATATTCATTGATTTTTGCCATTGAAAAACGTCCAGAAATGATTGAAGCTACTGACTGAATGAAAGGAGCTGGCATCTCACTCTCTTTGAATCTTCTTTATCATGCTAAGAGGAGCAGGAAAAAGCAAAAAATTTCAGAATTGCACCTTGCAATGCGGAGAAATTACTGTTTGTGCATTTACAATATTCATTGATTTTTGCCATTGAAAAACATCATGTTATTCATATACCAGAAATGTTTGAAGCTACTGACTGAATGAAAGGAGCTGGCATCTCACTCTCTTTGAATCTTCTTTATCATGCTAAGAGGAGCAGGAAAAAGCAAAAAATTTCAGAATTGCACCTTGCAATGCGGAGAAATTACTGTTTGTGCATTTACAATATTCATTGATTTTTGCCATTGAAAAACATCATGTTATTCATATACCAGAAATGTTTGAAGCTACTGACTGAATGAAAGGAGCTGGCATCTCACTCTCTTTGAATATTCTTTATCATGCTAAGAGGAGCAGGAAAAAGCAAAAAATTTCAGAATTGCACCTTGCAATGCGGAGAAATTACTGTTTGTGCATTTACAATATTCATTGATTTTTGCCATTGAAAAACGTCCAGAAATGATTGAAGCTACTGACTGAATGAAAGGAGCTGGCATCTAAATCTCTTTGAATCTTCTTTATCATGCTAAGAGGAGCAGGAAAAAGCAAAAAATTTCAGAATTGCACCTTGCAATGCGGAGAAATTACTGTTTGTGCATTTACAATATTCATTGATTTTTCCCATTGAAAAACATCATGTTATTCATATACCAGAAATGATTGAAGCTACTGACTGAATGAAAGGAGCTGGCATCTCACTCTCTTTGAATCTTCTTTATCATGCTAAGAGGAGCAGGAAAAAGCAAAAAATTTCAGAATTGCACCTTGCAATGCGGAGAAATTACTGTTTGTGCATTTACAATATTCATTGATTTTTGCCATTGAAAAACGTCCAGAAATGATTGAAGCTACTGACTGAATGAAAGGAGCTGGCATCTCACTCTCTTTGAATCTTGTTTATCATGCTAAGAGGAGCAGGAAAAAGCAAAAAATTTCAGAATTGCACCTTGCAATGCGGAGAAATTAATGTTTGTGCATTTACACAATTCATTGATTTTTGCCATTGAAAAACGTCCAGAAATGATTGAAGCTACTGACTGAATGAAAGGAGCTGGCATCTCACTCTCTTTGAATCTTCTTTATCATGCTAAGAGGAGCAGGAAAAAGCAAAAAATTTCAGAATTGCACCTTGCAATGCGGAGAAATTACTGTTTGTGCATTTACAATATTCATTGATTTTTGCCATTGAAAAACATCATGTTATTCATATACCAGAAATGATTGAAGCTACTGACTGAATGAAAGGAGCTGGCATCTCACTCTCTTTGAATCTTCTTTATCATGCTAAGAGGAGCAGGAAAAAGCAAAAAATTTCAGAATTGCACCTTGCAATGCGGAGAAATTACTGTTTGTGCATTTACAATATTCATTGATTTTTACCATTGAAAAACGTCCAGAAATGATTGAAGCTACTGACTGAATGAAAGGAGCTGGCATCTCACTCTCTTTGAATCTTCTTTATCTTGCTAAGAGGAGCAGGAAAAAGCAAAAAATTTCAGAATTGCACCTTGCAATGCGAAGAAATTACTGTATGTGCATTTACAATATTCATTGATTTTTGCCATTGAAAAACGTCCAGAAATGATTGAAGCTACTGACTGAATGAAAGGAGCTGGCATCTCACTCTCTTTGAATCTTCTTTATCATGCTAAGAGGAGCAGGATAAAGCAAAAAATTTCAGAATTGCACCTTGCAATGCGGAGAAATTACTGTTTGTGCATTTACAATATTCATTGATTTTTGCCATTGAAAAACATCATGTTATTCATATACCAGAAATGATTGAAGCTACTGACTGAATGAAAGGAGCTGGCATCTCACTCTCTTTGAATCTTCTTTATCATGCTAAGAGGAGCAGGAAAAAGCAAAAAATTTCAGAATTGCACCTTGCAATGCGGAGAAATTACTGTTTGTGCATTTACAATATTCATTGATTTTTGCCATTGAAAAACATCATGTTATTCATATACCAGAAATGATTGAAGCTACTGACTGAATGAAAGGAGCTGGCATCTCACTCTCTTTGAATATTCTTTATCATGCTAAGAGGAGCAGGAAAAAGCAAAACATTTCAGAATTGCACCTTGCAATGCGGAGAAATTACTGTTTGTGCATTTACAATATTCATTGATTTTTGCCATTGAAAAACGTCCAGAAATGATTGAAGCTACTGACTGAATGAAAGGAGCTGGCATCTCACTCTCTTTGAATCTTCTTTATCATGCTAAGAGGAGCAGGAAAAAGCAAAAAATTTCAGAATTGCACCTTGCAATGCGGAGAAATTACTGTTTGTGCATTTACAATATTCATTGATTTTTGCCATTGAAAAACATCATGTTATTCATACACCAGAAATGTTTGAAGCTACTGACTGAATGAAAGGAGCTGGCATCTCACTCTCTTTGAATCTTCTTTATCATGCTAAGAGGAGCAGGAAAAAGCAAAAAATTTCAGAATTACACCTTGCAATGCGGAGAAATTACTGTTTGTGCATTTACAATATTCATTGATTTTTGCTATTGAAAAACGTCCAGAAATGATTGAAGCTACTGACTGAATGAAAGGAGCTGGCATCTCACTCTCTTTGAATCTTCTTTATCATGCTAAGAGGAGCAGGAAAAAGCAAAAAATTTCAGAATTGCACCTTGCAATGCGGAGAAATTACTGTTTGTGCATTTACAATATTCATTGATTTTTGCCATTGAAAAACGTCCAGAAATGATTGAAGCTACTGACTGAATGAAAGGAGCTGGCATCTCACTCTCTTTGAATCTTGTTTATCATGCTAAGAGGAGCAGGAAAAAGCAAAAAATTTCAGAATTGCACCTTGCAATGCGGAGAAATTACTGTTTGTGCATTTACACAATTCATTGATTTTTGCCATTGAAAAACGTCCAGAAATGATTGAAGCTACTGACTGAATGAAAGGAGCTGGCATCTCACTCTCTTTGAATCTTCTTTATCATGCTAAGAGGAGCAGGAAAAAGCAAAAAATTTCAGAATTGCACCTTGCAATGCGGAGAAATTACTGTTTGTGCATTTACAATATTCATTGATTTTTGCCATTGAAAAACATCATGTTATTCATATACCAGAAATGATTGAAGCTACTGACTGAATGAAAGGAGCTGGCATCTCACTCTCTTTGAATCTTCTTTATCATGCTAAGAGGAGCAGGAAAAAGCAAAAAATTTCAGAATTGCACCTTGCAATGCGGAGAAATTACTGTTTGTGCATTTACAATATTCATTGATTTTTACCATTGAAAAACGTCCAGAAATGATTGAAGCTACTGACTGAATGAAAGGAGCTGGCATCTCACTCTCTTTGAATCTTCTTTATCTTGCTAAGAGGAGCAGGAAAAAGCAAAAAATTTCAGAATTGCACCTTGCAATGCGAAGAAATTACTGTATGTGCATTTACAATATTCATTGATTTTTGCCATTGAAAAACGTCCAGAAATGATTGAAGCTACTGACTGAATGAAAGGAGCTGGCATCTCACTCTCTTTGAATCTTCTTTATCATGCTAAGAGGAGCAGGAAAAAGCAAAAAATTTCAGAATTGCACCTTGCAATGCGGAGAAATTACTGTTTGTGCATTTACAATATTCATTGATTTTTGCCATTGAAAAACGTCCAGAAATGATTGAAGCTACTGACTGAATGAAAGGAGCTGGCATCTCACTCTCTTTGAATCTTCTTTATCATGCTAAGAGGAGCAGGAAAAAGCAAAAAATTTCAGAATTGCACCTTGCAATGCGAAGAAATTACTGTATGTGCATTTACAATATTCATTGATTTTTGCCATTGAAAAACGTCCAGAAATGATTGAAGCTACTGACTGAATGAAAGGAGCTGGCATCTCACTCTCTTTGAATCTTCTTTATCATGCTAAGAGGAGCAGGAAAAAGCAAAAAATTTCAGAATTGCACCTTGCAATGCGGAGAAATTACTGTTTGTGCATTTACAATATTCATTGATTTTTGCCATTGAAAAACATCATGTTATTCATATACCAGAAATGTTTGAAGCTACTGACTGAATGAAAGGAGCTGGCATCTCACTCTCTTTGAATCTTCTTTATCATGCTAAGAGGAGCAGGAAAAAGCAAAAAATTTCAGAATTGCACCTTGCAATGCGGAGAAATTACTGTTTGTGCATTTACAATATTCATTGATTTTTGCCATTGAAAAACATCATGTTATTCATATACCAGAAATGTTTGAAGCTACTGACTGAATGAAAGGAGCTGGCATCTCACTCTCTTTGAATATTCTTTATCATGCTAAGAGGAGCAGGAAAAAGCAAAAAATTTCAGAATTGCACCTTGCAATGCGGAGAAATTACTGTTTGTGCATTTACAATATTCATTGATTTTTGCCATTGAAAAACGTCCAGAAATGATTGAAGCTACTGACTGAATGAAAGGAGCTGGCATCTAAATCTCTTTGAATCTTCTTTATCATGCTAAGAGGAGCAGGAAAAAGCAAAAAATTTCAGAATTGCACCTTGCAATGCGGAGAAATTACTGTTTGTGCATTTACAATATTCATTGATTTTTCCCATTGAAAAACATCATGTTATTCATATACCAGAAATGATTGAAGCTACTGACTGAATGAAAGGAGCTGGCATCTCAC
The DNA here is from genome assembly GCF_046119375.1 of Phyllobates terribilis. NCBI lineage: Eukaryota > Metazoa > Chordata > Amphibia > Anura > Dendrobatidae > Phyllobates > Phyllobates terribilis. The sequence goes on from NW_027362893.1 coordinate 2,002,129, forward strand.
TCTCTTTGAATCTTCTTTATCATGCTAAGAGGAGCAGGAAAAAGCAAAAAATTTCAGAATTGCACCTTGCAATGCGGAGAAATTACTGTTTGTGCATTTAGAATATTCATTGATTTTTGCCATTGAAAAACGTCAAGAAATGATTGAAGCTACTGACTGAATGAAAGGAGCTGGCATCTCACTCTCTTTGAATCTTCTTTATCATGCTAAGAGGAGCAGTAAAAAGCAAAAAATTTCAGAATTGCACCTTGCAATGCGGAGAAATTACTGTTTGTGCATTTACAATATTCATTGATTTTTGCCATTGAAAAACATCATGTTATTCATATACCAGAAATGTTTGAAGCTACTGACTGAATGAAAGGAGCTGGCATCTCACTCTCTTTGAATCTTCTTTATCATGCTAAGTGGAGCAGGAAAAAGCAAAAAAATTCAGAATTGCACTTTGCAATGCGGAGAAATTACTGTTTGTGCATTTACAATATTCATTGATTTTTGCCATTGAAAAACATCATGTTATTCATATACCAGAAATGATTGAAGCTACGGACTGAATGAAAGGAGCTGGCATCTCACTCTCTTTGAATGTTCTTTATCATGCTAAGAGGAGCAGGAAAAAGCAAAAAATTTCAGAATTGCACCTTGCAATGCGGAGAAATTACTGTTTGTGCATTTACAATATTCATTGATTTTTGCCATTGAAAAACATCATGTTATTCATATACCAGAAATGATTGAAGCTACTGACTGAATGAAAGGAGCTGGCATCTCACTCTCTTTGAATATTCTTTATCATGCTAAGAGGAGCAGGAAAAAGCAAAAAATTTCAGAATTGCACCTTGCAATGCGGAGAAATTACTGTTTGTGCATTTACAATATTCATTGATTTTTGCCATTGAAAAACGTCCAGAAATGATTGAAGCTACTGACTGAATGAAAGGAGCTGGCATCTCACCCTCTTTGAATCTTCTATATCATGCTAAGAGGAGCAGGAAAAAGCAAAAAATTTCAGAATTGCACCTTGCAATGCGGAGAAATTACTGTTTGTGCATTTACAATATTCATTGACTTTTGCCATTGAAAAACATCATGTTATTCATATACCAGAAATGTTTGAAGCTACTGACTGATTGAAAGGAGCTGGCTTCTCACTCTCTTTGAATCTTCTTTATCATGCTAAGAGGAGCAGGAAAAAGCAAAAAATTTCAGAATTGCACCTTGCAATGCGGAGAAATTACTATTTGTGCATTTACAATATTCATTGATATTTGCCATTGAAAAACGTCCAGAAATGATTGAAGCTACTGACTGAATGAAAGGAGCTGGCATCTCACTCTCTTTGAATCTTCTTTATCATGCTAAGAGGAGCAGGAAAAAGCAAAAAATTTCAGAATTGCACCTTGCAATGCGGAGAAATTACTGTTTGTGCATTTACAATATTCATTGATTTTTGCCATTGAAAAACGTCCAGAAATGATTGAAGCTACTGACTGAATGAAAGGAGCTGGCATCTCACTCTCTTTGAATCTTGTTTATCATGCTAAGAGGAGCAGGAAAAAGCAAAAAATTTCAGAATTGCACCTTGCAATGAGGAGAAATTACTGTTTGTGCATTTACAATATTCATTGATTTTTGCCATTGAAAAACGTCCAGAAATGATTGAAGCTACTGACTGAATGAAAGGAGCTGGCATCTCACTCTCTTTGAATCTTCTTTATCATGCTAAGAGGAGCAGGAAAAAGCAAAAAATTTCAGAATTGCACCTTGCAATGCGGACAAATTACTGTTTGTGCATTTACAATATTCATTGATTTTTGCCATTGAAAAACATCATGTTATTCATATACCAGAAATGTTTGAAGCTACTGACTGAATGAAAGGAGCTGGCATCTCACTCTCTTTGAATCTTCTTTATCATGCTAAGAGGAGCAGGAAAAAGCAAAAAATTTCAGAATTGCACCTTGCAATGCGGAGAAATTACTGTTTGTGCATTTACAATATTCATTGATTTTTGCCATTGAAAAACGTCCAGAAATGATTGAAGCTACTGACTGAATGAAAGGAGCTGGCATCTCACTCTCTTTGAATCTTCTTTATCATGCTAAGAGGAGCAGGAAAAAGCAAAAAATTTCAGAATTGCACCTTGCAATGCGGAGAAATTACTGTTTGTGCATTTACAATATTCATTGATTTTTTGCCATTGAAAAACATCATGTTATTCATATACCAGAAATGTTTGAAGCTACTGACTGAATGAAAGGAGCTGGCATCTCACTCTCTTTGAATCTTCTTTATCATGCTAAGAGGAGCAGGAAAAAGCAAAAAATTTCAGAATTGCACCTTGCAATGCGGAGAAATTACTGTTTGTGCATTTACAATATTCATTGATTTTTGCCATTGAAAAACATCCAGAAATGATTGAAGCTACTGACTGAATGAAAGGAGCTGGCATCTCACTCTCTTTGAATCTTGTTTATCATGCTAAGAGGAGCAGGAAAAAGCAAAAAATTTCCGAATTGCACCTTGCAATGCGGAGAAATTACTGTTTGTGCATTTACAATATTCATTGATTTTTGCCATTGAAAAACGTCCAGAAATGATTGAAGCTACTGACTGAATGAAAGGAGCTGGCATCTCACTCTCTTTGAATCTTCTTTATCATGCTAAGAGGAGCAGGAAAAAGCAAAAAATTTCAGAATTGCACCTTGCAATGCGGAGAAATTACTGTTTGTGCATTTACAATATTCATTGATTTTTGCCATTGAAAAACATCATGTTATTCATATACCAGAAATGATTGATGCTACTGACTGAATGAAAGGAGCTGGCATCTCACTCTCTTTGAATCTTCTTTATCATGCTAAGAGGAGCAGGAAAAAGCAAAAAATTTCAGAATTGCACCTTGCAATGCGGAGAAATTACTGTTTGTGCATTTACAATATTCATTGATTTTTGCCATTGAAAAACATCATGTTATTCATATACCAGAAATGTTTGAAGCTACTGACTGAATGAAAGGAGCTGGCATCTCACTCTCTTTGAATCTTCTTTATCATGCTAAGAGGAGCAGGAAAAAGCAAAAAATTTCAGAATTGCACCTTGCAATGCGGAGAAATTACTGTTTGTGCATTTACAATATTCATTGATTTTTGCCATTGAAAAACGTCCAGAAATGATTGAAGCTACTGACTGAATGAAAGGAGCTGGCATCTCACTCTCTTTGAATCTTGTTTATCATGCTAAGAGGAGCAGGAAAAAGCAAAAAAATTCAGAATTGCACCTTGCAATGTGGAGAAATTACTGTTTGTGCATTTACAATATTCATTGATTTTTGCCATTGAAAAACGTCCAGAAATGATTGAAGCTACTGACTGAATGAAAGGAACTGGCATCTCACTCTCTTTGAATCTTCTTTATCATGCTAAGAGGAGCAGGAAAAAGCAAAAAATTTCAGAATTGCACCTTGCAATGCGCAGAAATTACTGTTTGTGCATTTACAATATTCATTGATTTTTGCCATTGAAAAACGTCCAGAAATGATTGAAGCTACTGACTGAATGAAAGGAGCTGGCATCTCACTCTCTTTGAATCTTCTTTATCATGCTAAGAGGAGCAGGAAAAAGCAAAAAATTTCAGAATTGCACCTTGCAATGCGGAGAAATTACTGTTTGTGCATTTACAATATTCATTGATTTTTGCCATTGAAAAACATCATGTTATTCATATACAAGAAATGTTTGAAGCTACTGACTGAATGAAAGGAGCTGGCATCTCACTCTCTTTGAATCTTCTTTATCATGCTAAGAGGAGCAGGAAAAAGCAAAAAATTTCAGAATTGCACCTTGCAATGCGGAGAAATTACTGTTTGTGCGATTACAATATTCATTGATTTTTGCCATTGAAATACGTCCAGAAATGATTGAAGCTACTGACTGAATGAAAGGAGCTGGCATCTCACTCTCTTTGAATCTTGTTTATCATGCTAAGAGGAGCAGGAAAAAGCAAAAAATTTCAGAAATGCACCTTGCAATGCGGAGAAATTACTGTTTGTGCATTTACAATATTCATTGATTTTTGCCATTGAAAAACGTCCAGAAATGATTGAAGCTACTGACTGAATGAAAGGAGCTGGCATCTCACTCTCTTTGAATCTTCTTTATCATGCTAAGAGGAGCAGGAAAAAGCAAAAAATTTCAGAATTGCACCTTGCAATGCGGAGAAATTACTGTTTGTGCATTTACAATATTCATTGATTTTTGCCATTGAAAAACGTCCAGAAATGATTGAAGCTACTGACTGAATGAAAGGAGCTGGCATCTCACTCTCTTTGAATCTTCTTTATCATGCTAAGAGGAGCAGGAAAAAGCAAAAAATTTCAGAATTGCACCTTGCAATGCGGAGAAATTACTGTTTGTGCATTTACAATATTCATTGATTTTTGCCATTGAAAAACATCATGTTATTCATATACCAGAAATGTTTGAAGCTACTGACTGAATGAAAGGAGCTGGCATCTCACTCTCTTTGAATCTTCTTTATCATGCTAAGAGGAGCAGGAAAAAGCAAAAAATTTCAGAATTGCACCTTGCAATGCGGAGAAATTACTGTTTGTGCATTTACAATATTCATTGATTTTTGCCATTGAAAAACATCATGTTATTCATATACCAGAAATGTTTGAAGCTACTGACTGAATGAAAGGAGCTGGCATCTCACTCTCTTTGAATATTCTTTATCATGCTAAGAGGAGCAGGAAAAAGCAAAAAATTTCAGAATTGCACCTTGCAATGCGGAGAAATTACTGTTTGTGCATTTACAATATTCATTGATTTTTGCCATTGAAAAACGTCCAGAAATGATTGAAGCTACTGACTGAATGAAAGGAGCTGGCATCTCACTCTCTTTGAATCTTCTTTATCATGCTATGAGGAGCAGGAAAAAGCAAAAAATTTCAGAATTGCACCTTGCAATGCGAAGAAATTACTGTATGTGCATTTACAATATTCATTGATTTTTGCCATTGAAAAACGTCCAGAAATGATTGAAGCTACTGACTGAATGAAAGGAGCTGGCATCTCACTCTCTTTGAATCTTCTTTATCATGCTAAGAGGAGCAGGAAAAAGCAAAAAATTTCAGAATTGCACCTTGCAATGCGGAGAAATTACTGTTTGTGCATTTACAATATTCATTGATTTTTGCCATTGAAAAACATCATGTTATTCATATACCAGAAATGTTTGAAGCTACTGACTGAATGAAAGGAGCTGGCATCTCACTCTCTTTGAATCTTCTTTATCATGCTAAGAGGAGCAGGAAAAAGCAAAAAATTTCAGAATTGCACCTTGCAATGCGGAGAAATTACTGTTTGTGCATTTACAATATTCATTGATTTTTGCCATTGAAAAACATCATGTTATTCATATACCAGAAATGTTTGAAGCTACTGACTGAATGAAAGGAGCTGGCATCTCACTCTCTTTGAATATTCTTTATCATGCTAAGAGGAGCAGGAAAAAGCAAAAAATTTCAGAATTGCACCTTGCAATGCGGAGAAATTACTGTTTGTGCATTTACAATATTCATTGATTTTTGCCATTGAAAAACGTCCAGAAATGATTGAAGCTACTGACTGAATGAAAGGAGCTGGCATCTAAATCTCTTTGAATCTTCTTTATCATGCTAAGAGGAGCAGGAAAAAGCAAAAAATTTCAGAATTGCACCTTGCAATGCGGAGAAATTACTGTTTGTGCATTTACAATATTCATTGATTTTTCCCATTGAAAAACATCATGTTATTCATATACCAGAAATGATTGAAGCTACTGACTGAATGAAAGGAGCTGGCATCTCACTCTCTTTGAATCTTCTTTATCATGCTAAGAGGAGCAGGAAAAAGCAAAAAATTTCAGAATTGCACCTTGCAATGCGGAGAAATTACTGTTTGTGCATTTACAATATTCATTGATTTTTGCCATTGAAAAACGTCCAGAAATGATTGAAGCTACTGACTGAATGAAAGGAGCTGGCATCTCACTCTCTTTGAATCTTCTTTATCATGCTAAGAGGAGCAGTAAAAAGCAAAAAATTTCAGAATTGCACCTTGCAATGCGGAGAAATTACTGTTTGTGCATTTACAATATTCATTGATTTTTGCCATTGAAAAACATCATGTTATTCATATACCAGAAATGTTTGAAGCTACTGACTGAATGAAAGGAGCTGGCATCTCACTCTCTTTGAATCTTCTTTATCATGCTAAGTGGAGCAGGAAAAAGCAAAAAAAATCAGAATTGCACTTTGCAATGCGGAGAAATTACTGTTTGTGCATTTACAATATTCATTGATTTTTGCCATTGAAAAACATCATGTTATTCATATACCAGAAATGATTGAAGCTACAGACTGAATGAAAGGAGCTGGCATCTCACTCTCTTTGAATCTTCTTTATCATGCTAAGAGGAGCAGGAAAAAGCAAAAAATTTCAGAATTGCACCTTGCAATGCGGAGAAATTACTGTTTGTGCATTTACAATATTCATTGATTTTTGCCATTGAAAAACATCATGTTATTCATATACCAGAAATGATTGAAGCTACTGACTGAATGAAAGGAGCTGGCATCTCACTCTCTTTGAATATTCTTTATCATGCTAAGAGGAGCAGGAAAAAGCAAAAAATTTCAGAATTGCACCTTGCAATGGGGAGAAATTACTGTTTGTGCATTTACAATATTCATTGATTTTTGCCATTGAAAAACGTCCAGAAATGATTGAAGCTACTGACTGAATGAAAGGAGCTGGCATCTCACTCTCTTTGAATCTTCTTTATCATGCTAAGAGGAGCAGGAAAAAGCAAAAAATTTCAGAATTGCACCTTGCAATGCGGAGAAATTACTGTTTGTGCATTTACAATATTCATTGATTTTTGCCATTGAAAAACATCATGTTATTCATATACCAGAAATGTTTGAAGCTACTGACTGAATGAAAGGAGCTGGCATCTCACTCTCTTTGAATCTTCTTTATCATGCTAAGAGGAGCAGGAAAAAGCAAAAAATTTCAGAATTGCACCTTGCAATGCGGAGAAATTACTATTTGTGCATTTACAATATTCATTGATATTTGCCATTGAAAAACGTCCAGAAATGATTGAAGCTACTGACTGAATGAAAGGAGCTGGCATCTCACTCTCTTTGAATCTTCTTTATCATGCTAAGAGGAGCAGGAAAAAGCAAAAAATTTCAGAATTGCACCTTGCAATGCGGAGAAATTACTGTTTGTGCATTTACAATATTCATTGATTTTTGCCATTGAAAAACGTCCAGAAATGATTGAAGCTACTGACTGAATGAAAGGAGCTGGCATCTCACTCTCTTTGAATCTTGTTTATCATGCTAAGAGGAGCAGGAAAAAGCAAAAAATTTCAGAATTGCACCTTGCAATGCGGAGAAATTACTGTTTGTGCATTTACAATATTCATTGATTTTTGCCATTGAAAAACGTCCAGAAATGATTGAAGCTACTGACTGAATGAAAGGAGCTGGCATCTCACTCTCTTTGAATCTTCTTTATCATGCTAAGAGGAGCAGGAAAAAGCAAAAAATTTCAGAATTGCACCTTGCAATGCGGAGAAATTACTGTTTGTGCATTTACAATATTCATTGATTTTTGCCATTGAAAAACATCATGTTATTCATATACCAGAAATGTTTGAAGCTACTGACTGAATGAAAGGAGCTGGCATCTCACTCTCTTTGAATCTTCTTTATCATGCTAAGAGGAGCAGGAAAAAGCAAAAAATTTCAGAATTGCACCTTGCAATGCGGAGAAATTACTGTTTGTGCATTTACAATATTCATTGATTTTTGCCATTGAAAAACGTCCAGAAATGATTGAAGCTACTGACTGAATGAAAGGAGCTGGCATCTCACTCTCTTTGAATCTTCTTTATCATGCTAAGAGGAGCAGGAAAAAGCAAAAAATTTCAGAATTGCACCTTGCAATGCGGAGAAATTACTGTTTGTGCATTTACAATATTCATTGATTTTTTGCCATTGAAAAACATCATGTTATTCATATACCAGAAATGTTTGAAGCTACTGACTGAATGAAAGGAGCTGGCATCTCACTCTCTTTGAATCTTCTTTATCATGCTAAGAGGAGCAGGAAAAAGCAAAAAATTTCAGAATTGCACCTTGCAATGCGGAGAAATTACTGTTTGTGCATTTACAATATTCATTGATTTTTGCCATTGAAAAACGTCAAGAAATGATTGAAGCTACTGACTGAATGAAAGGAGCTGGCATCTCACTCTCTTTGAATCTTCTTTATCATGCTAAGAGGAGCAGTAAAAAGCAAAAAATTTCAGAAATGCACCTTGCAATGCGGAGAAATTACTGTTTGTGCATTTACAATATTCATTGATTTTTGCCATTGAAAAACATCATGTTATTCATATACCAGAAATGTTTGAAGCTACTGACTGAATGAAAGGAGCTGGCATCTCACTCTCTTTGAATCTTCTTTATCATGCTAAGTGGAGCAGGAAAAAGCAAAAAAATTCAGAATTGCACTTTGCAATGCGGAGAAATTACTGTTTGTGCATTTACAATATTCATTGATTTTTGCCATTGAAAAACATCATGTTATTCATATACCAGAAATGATTGAAGCTACGGACTGAATGAAAGGAGCTGGCATCTCACTCTCTTTGAATCTTCTTTATCATGCTAAGAGGAGCAGGAAAAAGCAAAAAAATTTCAGAATTGCACCTTGCAATGCGGAGAAATTACTGTTTGTGCATTTACAATATTCATTGATTTTTGCCATTGAAAAACATCATGTTATTCATATACCAGAAATGATTGAAGCTACTGACTGAATGAAAGGAGCTGGCATCTCACTCTCTTTGAATATTCTTTATCATGCTAAGAGGAGCAGGAAAAAGCAAAAAATTTCAGAATTGCACCTTGCAATGCGGAGAAATTACTGTTTGTGCATTTACAATATTCATTGATTTTTGCCATTGAAAAACGTCCAGAAATGATTGAAGCTACTGACTGAATGAAAGGAGCTGGCATCTCACCCTCTTTGAATCTTCTATATCATGCTAAGAGGAGCAGGAAAAAGCAAAAAATTTCAGAATTGCACCTTGCAATGCGGAGAAATTACTGTTTGTGCATTTACAATATTCATTGACTTTTGCCATTGAAAAACATCATGTTATTCATATACCAGAAATGTTTGAAGCTACTGACTGATTGAAAGGAGCTGGCTTCTCACTCTCTTTGAATCTTCTTTATCATGCTAAGAGGAGCAGGAAAAAGCAAAAAATTTCAGAATTGCACCTTGCAATGCGGAGAAATTACTATTTGTGCATTTACAATATTCATTGATATTTGCCATTGAAAAACGTCCAGAAATGATTGAAGCTACTGACTGAATGAAAGGAGCTGGCATCTCACTCTCTTTGAATCTTCTTTATCATGCTAAGAGGAGCAGGAAAAAGCAAAAAATTTCAGAATTGCACCTTGCAATGCGGAGAAATTACTGTTTGTGCATTTACAATATTCATTGATTTTTGCCATTGAAAAACGTCCAGAAATGATTGAAGCTACTGACTGAATGAAAGGAGCTGGCATCTCACTCTCTTTGAATCTTGTTTATCATGCTAAGAGGAGCAGGAAAAAGCAAAAAATTTCAGAATTGCACCTTGCAATGCGGAGAAATTACTGTTTGTGCATTTACAATATTCATTGATTTTTGCCATTGAAAAACGTCCAGAAATGATTGAAGCTACTGACTGAATGAAAGGAGCTGGCATCTCACTCTCTTTGAATCTTCTTTATCATGCTAAGAGGAGCAGGAAAAAGCAAAAAATTTCAGAATTGCACCTTGCAATGCGGAGAAATTACTGTTTGTGCATTTACAATATTCATTGATTTTTGCCATTGAAAAACATCATGTTATTCATATACCAGAAATGTTTGAAGCTACTGACTGAATGAAAGGAGCTGGCATCTCACTCTCTTTGAATCTTCTTTATCATGCTAAGAGGAGCAGGAAAAAGCAAAAAATTTCAGAATTGCACCTTGCAATGCGGAGAAATTACTGTTTGTGCATTTACAATATTCATTGATTTTTGCCATTGAAAAACGTCCAGAAATGATTGAAGCTACTGACTGAATGAAAGGAGCTGGCATCTCACTCTCTTTGAATCTTCTTTATCATGCTAAGAGGAGCAGGAAAAAGCAAAAAATTTCAGAATTGCACCTTGCAATGCGGAGAAATTACTGTTTGTGCATTTACAATATTCATTTATTTTTTTGCCATTGAAAAACATCATGTTATTCATATACCAGAAATGTTTGAAGCTACTGACTGAATGAAAGGAGCTGGCATCTCACTCTCTTTGAATCTTCTTTATCATGCTAAGAGGAGCAGGAAAAAGCAAAAAATTTCAGAATTGCACCTTGCAATGCGGAGAAATTACTGTTTGTGCATTTACAATATTCATTGATTTTTGCCATTGAAAAACATCCAGAAATGATTGAAACTACTGACTGAATGAAAGGAGCTGGCATCTCACTCTCTTTGAATCTTGTTTATCATGCTAAGAGGAGCAGGAAAAAGCAAAAAATTTCAGAATTGCACCTTGCAATGCGGAGAAATTACTGTTTGTGCATTTACAATATTCATTGATTTTTGCCATTGAAAAACGTCCAGAAATGATTGAAGCTACTGACTGAATGAAAGGAGCTGGCATCTCACTCTCTTTGAATCTTCTTTATCATGCTAAGAGGAGCAGGAAAAAGCAAAAAATTTCAGAATTGCACCTTGCAATGCGGAGAAATTACTGTTTGTGCATTTACAATATTCATTGATTTTTGCCATTGAAAAACATCATGTTATTCATATACCAGAAATGATTGAAGCTACTGACTGAATGAAAGGAGCTGGCATCTCACTCTCTTTGAATCTTCTTTATCATGCTAAGAGGAGCAGGAAAAAGCAAAAAATTTCAGAATTGCACCTTGCAATGCGGAGAAATTACTCTTTGTGCATTTACAATATTCATTGATTTTTGCCATTGAAAAACATCATGTTATTCATATACCAGAAATGTTTGAAGCTACTGACTGAATGAAAGGAGCTGGCATCTCACTCTCTTTGAATCTTCTCTATCATGCTAAGAGGAGCAGGAAAAAGCAAAAAATTTCAGAATTGCACCTTGCAATGCGGAGAAATTACTGTTTGTGCATTTACAATATTCATTGATTTTTGCCATTGAAAAACGTCCAGAAATGATTGAAGCTACTGACTGAATGAAAGGAGCTGGCATCTCACTCTCTTTGAATCTTGTTTATCATGCTAAGAGGAGCAGGAAAAAGCAAAAAAATTCAGAATTGCACCTTGCAATGTGGAGAAATTACTGTTTGTGCATTTACAATATTCATTGATTTTTGCCATTGAAAAACGTCCAGAAATGATTGAAGCTACTGACTGAATGAAAGGAACTGGCATCTCACTCTCTTTGAATCTTCTTTATCATGCTAAGAGGAGCAGGAAAAAGCAAAAAATTTCAGAATTGCACCTTGCAATGCGCAGAAATTACTGTTTGTGCATTTACAATATTCATTGATTTTTGCCATTGAAAAACGTCCAGAAATGATTGAAGCTACTGACTGAATGAAAGGAGCTGGCATCTCACTCTCTTTGAATCTTCTTTATCATGCTAAGAGGAGCAGGAAAAAGCAAAAAATTTCAGAATTGCACCTTGCAATGCGGAGAAATAACTGTTTGTGCATTTACAATATTCATTGATTTTTGCCATTGAAAAACATCATGTTATTCATATACAAGAAATGTTTGAAGCTACTGACTGAATGAAAGGAGCTGGCATCTCACTCTCTTTGAATCTTCTTTATCATGCTAAGAGGAGCAGGAAAAAGCAAAAAATTTCAGAATTGCACCTTGCAATGCGGAGAAATTACTGTTTGTGCGATTACAATATTCATTGATTTTTGCCATTGAAATACGTCCAGAAATGATTGAAGCTACTGACTGAATGAAAGGATCTGGCATCTCACTCTCTTTGAATCTTGTTTATCATGCTAAGAGGAGCAGGAAAAAGCAAAAAATTTCAGAAATTCACCTTGCAATGCGGAGAAATTACTGTTTGTGCATTTACAATATTCATTGATTTTTGCCATTGAAAAACGTCCAGAAATGATTGAAGCTACTGACTGAATGAAAGGAGCTGGCATCTCACTCTCTTTGAATCTTCTTTATCATGCTAAGAGGAGCAGGAAAAAGCAAAAAATTTCAGAATTGCACCTTGCAATGCGGAGAAATTACTGTTTGTGCATTTACAATATTCATTGATTTTTGCCATTGAAAAACGTTCAGAAATGATTGAAGCTACTGACTGAATGAAAGGAGCTGGCATCTCACTCTCTTTGAATCTTCTTTATCATGCTAAGAGGAGCAGGAAAAAGCAAAAAATTTCAGAATTGCACCTTGCAATGCGGAGAAATTACTGTTTGTGCATTTACAATATTCATTGATTTTTGCCATTGAAAAACATCATGTTATTCATATACCAGAAATGTTTGAAGCTACTGACTGAATGAAAGGAGCTGGCATCTCACTCTCTTTGAATCTTCTTTATCATGCTAAGAGGAGCAGGAAAAAGCAAAAAAATTCAGAATTGCACCTTGCAATGCGGAGAAATTACTATTTGTGCATTTACAATATTCATTGATATTTGCCATTGAAAAACGTCCAGAAATGATTGAAGCTACTGACTGAATGAAAGGAGCTGGCATCTCACTCTCTTTGAATCTTCTTTATCATGCTAAGAGGAGCAGGAAAAAGCAAAAAATTTCAGAATTGCACCTTGCAATGCGGAGAAATTACTGTTTGTGCATTTACAATATTCATTGATTTTTGCCATTGAAAAACGTCCAGAAATGATTGAAGCTACTGACTGAATGAAAGGAGCTGGCATCTCACTCTCTTTGAATCTTGTTTATCATGCTAAGAGGAGCAGGAAAAAGCAAAAAATTTCAGAATTGCACCTTGCAATGCGGAGAAATTACTGTTTGTGCATTTACAATATTCATTGATTTTTGCCATTGAAAAACGTCCAGAAATGATTGAAGCTACTGACTGAATGAAAGGAGCTGGCATCTCACTCTCTTTGAATCTTCTTTATCATGCTAAGAGGAGCAGGAAAAAGCAAAAAATTTCAGAATTGCACCTTGCAATGCGGAGAAATTACTGTTTGTGCATTTACAATATTCATTGATTTTTGCCATTGAAAAACATCATGTTATTCATATACCAGAAATGTTTGAAGCTACTGACTGAATGAAAGGAGCTGGCATCTCACTCTCTTTGAATCTTCTTTATCATGCTAAGAGGAGCAGGAAAAAGCAAAAAATTTCAGAATTGCACCTTGCAATGCGGAGAAATTACTGTTTGTGCATTTACAATATTCATTGATTTTTGCCATTGAAAAACGTCCAGAAATGATTGAAGCTACTGACTGAATGAAAGGAGCTGGCATCTCACTCTCTTTGAATCTTCTTTATCATGCTAAGAGGAGCAGGAAAAAGCAAAAAATTTCAGAATTGCACCTTGCAATGCGGAGAAATTACTGTTTGTGCATTTACAATATTCATTGATTTTTTGCCATTGAAAAACATCATGTTATTCATATACCAGAAATGTTTGAAGCTACTGACTGAATGAAAGGAGCTGGCATCTCACTCTCTTTGAATCTTCTTTATCATGCTAAGAGGAGCAGGAAAAAGCAAAAAATTTCAGAATTGCACCTTGCAATGCGGAGAAATTACTGTTTGTGCATTTACAATATTCATTGATTTTTGCCATTGAAAAACGTCAAGAAATGATTGAAGCTACTGACTGAATGAAAGGAGCTGGCATCTCACTCTCTTTGAATCTTCTTTATCATGCTAAGAGGAGCAGTAAAAAGCAAAAAATTTCAGAATTGCACCTTGCAATGCGGAGAAATTACTGTTTGTGCATTTACAATATTCATTGATTTTTGCCATTGAAAAACATCATGTTATTCATATACCAGAAATGTTTGAAGCTACTGACTGAATGAAAGGAGCTGGCATCTCACTCTCTTTGAATCTTCTTTATCATGCTAAGTGGAGCAGGAAAAAGCAAAAAAATTCAGAATTGCACTTTGCAATGCGGAGAAATTACTGTTTGTGCATTTACAATATTCATTGATTTTTGCCATTGAAAAACATCATGTTATTCATATACCAGAAATGATTGAAGCTACGGACTGAATGAAAGGAGCTGGCATCTCACTCTCTTTGAATCTTCTTTATCATGCTAAGAGGAGCAGGAAAAAGCAAAAAAATTTCAGAATTGCACCTTGCAATGCGGAGAAATTACTGTTTGTGCATTTACAATATTCATTGATTTTTGCCATTGAAAAACATCATGTTATTCATATACCAGAAATGATTGAAGCTACTGACTGAATGAAAGGAGCTGGCATCTCACTCTCTTTGAATATTCTTTATCATGCTAAGAGGAGCAGGAAAAAGCAAAAAATTTCAGAATTGCACCTTGCAATGCGGAGAAATTACTGTTTGTGCATTTACAATATTCATTGATTTTTGCCATTGAAAAACGTCCAGAAATGATTGAAGCTACTGACTGAATGAAAGGAGCTGGCATCTCACCCTCTTTGAATCTTCTATATCATGCTAAGAGGAGCAGGAAAAAGCAAAAAATTTCAGAATTGCACCTTGCAATGCGGAGAAATTACTGTTTGTGCATTTACAATATTCATTGACTTTTGCCATTGAAAAACATCATGTTATTCATATACCAGAAATGTTTGAAGCTACTGACTGATTGAAAGGAGCTGGCTTCTCACTCTCTTTGAATCTTCTTTATCATGCTAAGAGGAGCAGGAAAAAGCAAAAAATTTCAGAATTGCACCTTGCAATGCGGAGAAATTACTATTTGTGCATTTACAATATTCATTGATATTTGCCATTGAAAAACGTCCAGAAATGATTGAAGCTACTGACTGAATGAAAGGAGCTGGCATCTCACTCTCTTTGAATCTTCTTTATCATGCTAAGAGGAGCAGGAAAAAGCAAAAAATTTCAGAATTGCACCTTGCAATGCGGAGAAATTACTGTTTGTGCATTTACAATATTCATTGATTTTTGCCATTGAAAAACGTCCAGAAATGATTGAAGCTACTGACTGAATGAAAGGAGCTGGCATCTCACTCTCTTTGAATCTTGTTTATCATGCTAAGAGGAGCAGGAAAAAGCAAAAAATTTCAGAATTGCACCTTGCAATGCGGAGAAATTACTGTTTGTGCATTTACAATATTCATTGATTTTTGCCATTGAAAAACGTCCAGAAATGATTGAAGCTACTGACTGAATGAAAGGAGCTGGCATCTCACTCTCTTTGAATCTTCTTTATCATGCTAAGAGGAGCAGGAAAAAGCAAAAAATTTCAGAATTGCACCTTGCAATGCGGAGAAATTACTGTTTGTGCATTTACAATATTCATTGATTTTTGCCATTGAAAAACATCATGTTATTCATATACCAGAAATGTTTGAAGCTACTGACTGAATGAAAGGAGCTGGCATCTCACTCTCTTTGAATCTTCTTTATCATGCTAAGAGGAGCAGGAAAAAGCAAAAAATTTCAGAATTGCACCTTGCAATGCGGAGAAATTACTGTTTGTGCATTTACAATATTCATTGATTTTTGCCATTGAAAAACGTCCAGAAATGATTGAAGCTACTGACTGAATGAAAGGAGCTGGCATCTCACTCTCTTTGAATCTTCTTTATCATGCTAAGAGGAGCAGGAAAAAGCAAAAAATTTCAGAATTGCACCTTGCAATGCGGAGAAATTACTGTTTGTGCATTTACAATATTCATTGATTTTTTGCCATTGAAAAACATCATGTTATTCATATACCAGAAATGTTTGAAGCTACTGACTGAATGAAAGGAGCTGGCATCTCACTCTCTTTGAATCTTCTTTATCATGCTAAGAGGAGCAGGAAAAAGCAAAAAATTTCAGAATTGCACCTTGCAATGCGGAGAAATTACTGTTTGTGCATTTACAATATTCATTGATTTTTGCCATTGAAAAACATCCAGAAATGATTGAAGCTACTGACTGAATGAAAGGAGCTGGCATCTCACTCTCTTTGAATCTTGTTTATCATGCTAAGAGGAGCAGGAAAAAGCAAAAAATTTCAGAATTGCACCTTGCAATGCGGAGAAATTACTGTTTGTGCATTTACAATATTCATTGATTTTTGCCATTGAAAAACGTCCAGAAATGATTGAAGCTACTGACTGAATGAAAGGAGCTGGCATCTCACTCTCTTTGAATCTTCTTTATCATGCTAAGAGGAGCAGGAAAAAGCAAAAAATTTCAGAATTGCACCTTGCAATGCGGAGAAATTACTGTTTGTGCATTTACAATATTCATTGATTTTTGCCATTGAAAAACATCATGTTATTCATATACCAGAAATGATTGAAGCTACTGACTGAATGAAAGGAGCTGGCATCTCACTCTCTTTGAATCTTCTTTATCATGCTAAGAGGAGCAGGAAAAAGCAAAAAATTTCAGAATTGCACCTTGCAATGCGGAGAAATTACTCTTTGTGCATTTACAATATTCATTGATTTTTGCCATTGAAAAACATCATGTTATTCATATACCAGAAATGTTTGAAGCTACTGACTGAATGAAAGGAGCTGGCATCTCACTCTCTTTGAATCTTCTCTATCATGCTAAGAGGAGCAGGAAAAAGCAAAAAATTTCAGAATTGCACCTTGCAATGCGGAGAAATTACTGTTTGTGCATTTACAATATTCATTGATTTTTGCCATTGAAAAACGTCCAGAAATGATTGAAGCTACTGACTGAATGAAAGGAGCTGGCATCTCACTCTCTTTGAATCTTGTTTATCATGCTAAGAGGAGCAGGAAAAAGCAAAAAAATTCAGAATTGCACCTTGCAATGTGGAGAAATTACTGTTTGTGCATTTACAATATTCATTGATTTTTGCCATTGAAAAACGTCCAGAAATGATTGAAGCTACTGACTGAATGAAAGGAACTGGCATCTCACTCTCTTTGAATCTTCTTTATCATGCTAAGAGGAGCAGGAAAAAGCAAAAAATTTCAGAATTGCACCTTGCAATGCGCAGAAATTACTGTTTGTGCATTTACAATATTCATTGATTTTTGCCATTGAAAAACGTCCAGAAATGATTGAAGCTACTGACTGAATGAAAGGAGCTGGCATCTCACTCTCTTTGAATCTTCTTTATCATGCTAAGAGGAGCAGGAAAAAGCAAAAAATTTCAGAATTGCACCTTGCAATGCGGAGAAATAACTGTTTGTGCATTTACAATATTCATTGATTTTTGCCATTGAAAAACATCATGTTATTCATATACAAGAAATGTTTGAAGCTACTGACTGAATGAAAGGAGCTGGCATCTCACTCTCTTTGAATCTTCTTTATCATGCTAAGAGGAGCAGGAAAAAGCAAAAAATTTCAGAATTGCACCTTGCAATGCGGAGAAATTACTGTTTGTGCGATTACAATATTCATTGATTTTTGCCATTGAAATACGTCCAGAAATGATTGAAGCTACTGACTGAATGAAAGGATCTGGCATCTCACTCTCTTTGAATCTTGTTTATCATGCTAAGAGGAGCAGGAAAAAGCAAAAAATTTCAGAAATGCACCTTGCAATGCGGAGAAATTACTGTTTGTGCATTTACAATATTCATTGATTTTTGCCATTGAAAAACGTCCAGAAATGATTGAAGCTACTGACTGAATGAAAGGAGCTGGCATCTCACTCTCTTTGAATCTTCTTTATCATGCTAAGAGGAGCAGGAAAAAGCAAAAAATTTCAGAATTGCACCTTGCAATGCGGAGAAATTACTGTTTGTGCATTTACAATATTCATTGATTTTTGCCATTGAAAAACGTTCAGAAATGATTGAAGCTACTGACTGAATGAAAGGAGCTGGCATCTCACTCTCTTTGAATCTTCTTTATCATGCTAAGAGGAGCAGGAAAAAGCAAAAAATTTCAGAATTGCACCTTGCAATGCGGAGAAATTACTGTTTGTGCATTTACAATATTCATTGATTTTTGCCATTGAAAAACATCATGTTATTCATATACCAGAAATGTTTGAAGCTACTGACTGAATGAAAGGAGCTGGCATCTCACTCTCTTTGAATCTTCTTTATCATGCTAAGAGGAGCAGGAAAAAGCAAAAAATTTCAGAATTGCACCTTGCAATGCGGAGAAATTACTGTTTGTGCATTTACAATATTCATTGATTTTTGCCATTGAAAAACATCATGTTATTCATATACCAGAAATGTTTGAAGCTACTGACTGAATGAAAGGAGCTGGCATCTCACTCTCTTTGAATATTCTTTATCATGCTAAGAGGAGCAGGAAAAAGCAAAAAATTTCAGAATTGCACCTTGCAATGCGGAGAAATTACTCTTTGTGCATTTACAATATTCATTGATTTTTGCCATTGAAAAACGTCCAGAAATGATTGAAGCTACTGACTGAATGAAAGGAGCTGGCATCTCACTCTCTTTGAATCTTCTTTATCATGCTAAGAGGAGCAGGAAAAAGCAAAAAATTTCAGAATTGCACCTTGCAATGCGAAGAAATTACTGTATGTGCATTTACAATATTCATTGATTTTTGCCATTGAAAAACGTCCAGAAATGATTGAAGCTACTGACTGAATGAAAGGAGCTGGCATCTCACTCTCTTTGAATCTTGTTTATCATGCTAAGAGGAGCAGGAAAAAGCAAAAAATTTCAGAATTGCACCTTGCAATGCGGAGAAATTACTGTTTGTGCATTTACAATATTCATTGATTTTTGCCATTGAAAAACATCATGTTATTCATATACCAGAAATGTTTGAAGCTACTGACTGAATGAAAGGAGCTGGCATCTCACTCTCTTTGAATCTTCTTTATCATGCTAAGAGGAGCAGGAAAAAGCAAAAAATTTCAGAATTGCACCTTGCAATGCGGAGAAATTACTGTTTGTGCATTTACAATATTCATTGATTTTTGCCATTGAAAAACATCATGTTATTCATATACCAGAAATGTTTGAAGCTACTGACTGAATGAAAGGAGCTGGCATCTCACTCTCTTTGAATCTTCTTTATCATGCTAAGAGGAGCAGGAAAAAGCAAAAAATTTCAGAATTGCACCTTGCAATGCGGAGAAATTACTGTTTGTGCATTTACAAAATTCATTGATTTTTGCCATTGAAAAACGTCCAGAAATGATTGAAGCTACTGACTGAATGAAAGGAGCTGGCATCTAAATCTCTTTGAATCTTCTTTATCATGCTAAGAGGAGCAGGAAAAAGCAAAAAATTTCAGAATTGCACCTTGCAATGCGGAGAAATTACTGTTTGTGCATTTACAATATTCATTGATTTTTCCCATTGAAAAACATCATGTTATTCATATACCAGAAATGATTGAAGCTACTGACTGAATGAAAGGAGCTGGCATCTCACTCTCTTTGAATCTTCTTTATCATGCTAAGAGGAGCAGGAAAAAGCAAAAAATTTCAGAATTGCACCTTGCAATGTGGAGAAATTACTGTTTGTGCATTTACAATATTCATTGATTTTTGCCATTGAAAAACGTCCAGAAATGATTGAAGCTACTGACTGAATGAAAGGAGCTGGCATCTCACTCTCTTTGAATCTTCTTTATCATGCTAAGAGGAGCAGTAAAAAGCAAAAAATTTCAGAATTGCACCTTGCAATGCGGAGAAATTACTGTTTGTGCATTTACAATATTCATTGATTTTTGCCATTGAAAAACATCATGTTATTCATATACCAGAAATGTTTGAAACTACTGACTGAATGAAAGGAGCTGGCATCTCACTCTCTTTGAATCTTCTTTATCATGCTAAGTGGAGCAGGAAAAAGCAAAAAAAATCAGAATTGCACTTTGCAATGCGGAGAAATTACTGTTTGTGCATTTACAATATTCATTGATTTTTGCCATTGAAAAACATCATGTTATTCATATACCAGAAATGATTGAAGCTACAGACTGAATGAAAGGAGCTGGCATCTCACTCTCTTTGAATCTTCTTTATCATGCTAAGAGGAGCAGGAAAAAGCAAAAAATTTCAGAATTGCACCTTGCAATGCGGAGAAATTACTGTTTGTGCATTTACAATATTCATTGATTTTTGCCATTGAAAAACATCATGTTATTCATATACCAGAAATGATTGAAGCTACTGACTGAATGAAAGGAGCTGGCATCTCACTCTCTTTGAATATTCTTTATCATGCTAAGAGGAGCAGGAAAAAGCAAAAAATTTCAGAATTGCACCTTGCAATGCGGAGAAATTACTGTTTGTGCATTTACAATATTCATTGATTTTTGCCATTGAAAAACGTCCAGAAATGATTGAAGCTACTGACTGAATGAAAGGAGCTGGCATCTCACTCTCTTTGAATCTTCTTTATCATGCTAAGAGGAGCAGGAAAAAGCAAAAAATTTCAGAATTGCACCTTGCAATGCGGAGAAATTACTGTTTGTGCATTTACAATATTCATTGATTTTTGCCATTGAAAAACATCATGTTATTCATATACCAGAAATGTTTGAAGCTACTGACTGAATGAAAGGAGCTGGCATCTCACTCTCTTTGAATCTTCTTTATCATGCTAAGAGGAGCAGGAAAAAGCAAAAAATTTCAGAATTGCACCTTGCAATGCGGAGAAATTACTATTTGTGCATTTACAATATTCATTGATATTTGCCATTGAAAAACGTCCAGAAATGATTGAAGCTACTGACTGAATGAAAGGAGCTGGCATCTCACTCTCTTTGAATCTTCTTTATCATGCTAAGAGGAGCAGGAAAAAGCAAAAAATTTCAGAATTGCACCTTGCAATGCGGAGAAATTACTGTTTGTGCATTTACAATATTCATTGATTTTTGCCATTGAAAAACGTCCAGAAATGATTGAAGCTACTGACTGAATGAAAGGAGCTGGCATCTCACTCTCTTTGAATCTTGTTTATCATGCTAAGAGGAGCAGGAAAAAGCAAAAAATTTCAGAATTGCACCTTGCAATGCGGAGAAATTACTGTTTGTGCATTTACAATATTCATTGATTTTTGCCATTGAAAAACGTCCAGAAATGATTGAAGCTACTGACTGAATGAAAGGAGCTGGCATCTCACTCTCTTTGAATCTTCTTTATCATGCTAAGAGGAGCAGGAAAAAGCAAAAAATTTCAGAATTGCACCTTGCAATGCGGAGAAATTACTGTTTGTGCATTTACAATATTCATTGATTTTTGCCATTGAAAAACATCATGTTATTCATATACCAGAAATGTTTGAAGCTACTGACTGAATGAAAGGAGCTGGCATCTCACTCTCTTTGAATCTTCTTTATCATGCTAAGAGGAGCAGGAAAAAGCAAAAAATTTCAGAATTGCACCTTGCAATGCGGAGAAATTACTGTTTGTGCATTTACAATATTCATTGATTTTTGCCATTGAAAAACGTCCAGAAATGATTGAAGCTACTGACTGAATGAAAGGAGCTGGCATCTCACTCTCTTTGAATCTTCTTTATTATGCTAAGAGGAGCAGGAAAAAGCAAAAAATTTCAGAATTGCACCTTGCAATGCGGAGAAATTACTGTTTGTGCATTTACAATATTCATTGATTTTTTGCCATTGAAAAACATCATGTTATTCATATACCAGAAATGTTTGAAGCTACTGACTGAATGAAAGGAGCTGGCATCTCACTCTCTTTGAATCTTCTTTATCATGCTAAGAGGAGCAGGAAAAAGCAAAAAATTTCAGAATTGCACCTTGCAATGCGGAGAAATTACTGTTTGTGCATTTACAATATTCATTGATTTTTGCCATTGAAAAACATCCAGAAATGATTGAAGCTACTGACTGAATGAAAGGAGCTGGCATCTCACTCTCTTTGAATCTTGTTTATCATGCTAAGAGGAGCAGGAAAAAGCAAAAAATTTCAGAATTGCACCTTGCAATGCGGAGAAATTACTGTTTGTGCATTTACAATATTCATTGATTTTTGCCATTGAAAAACGTCCAGAAATGATTGAAGCTACTGACTGAATGAAAGGAGCTGGCATCTCACTCTCTTTGAATCTTCTTTATCATGCTAAGAGGAGCAGGAAAAAGCAAAAAATTTCAGAATTGCACCTTGCAATGCGGAGAAATTACTGTTTGTGCATTTACAATATTCATTGATTTTTGCCATTGAAAAACATCATGTTATTCATATACCAGAAATGATTGAAGCTACTGACTGAATGAAAGGAGCTGGCATCTCACTCTCATTGAATCTTCTTTATCATGCTAAGAGGAGCAGGAAAAAGCAAAAAATTTCAGAATTGCACCTTGCAATGCGGAGAAATTACTGTTTGTGCATTTACAATATTCATTGATTTTTGCCATTGAAAAACATCATGTTATTCATATACCGGAAATGTTTGAAGCTACTGACTGAATGAAAGGAGCTGGCATCTCACTCTCTTTGAATCTTCTTTATCATGCTAAGAGGAGCAGGAAAAAGCAAAAAATTTCAGAATTGCACCTTGCAATGCGGAGAAATTACTGTTTGTGCATTTACAATATTCATTGATTTTTGCCATTGAAAAACGTCCAGAAATGATTGAAGCTACTGACTGAATGAAAGGAGCTGGCATCTCACTCTCTTTGAATCTTGTTTATCATGCTAAGAGGAGCAGGAAAAAGCAAAAAAATTCAGAATTGCACCTTGCAATGTGGAGAAATTACTGTTTGTGCATTTACAATATTCATTGATTTTTGCCATTGAAAAACGTCCAGAAATGATTGAAGCTACTGACTGAATGAAAGGAACTGGCTTCTCACTCTCTTTGAATCTTCTTTATCATGCTAAGAGGAGCAGGAAAAAGCAAAAAATTTCAGAATTGCGCCTTGCAATGCGGAGAAATTACTGTTTGTGCATTTACAATATTCATTGATTTTTGCCATTGAAAAACGTCCAGAAATGATTGAAGCTACTGACTTAATGAAAGGAGCTGGCATCTCACTCTCTTTGATTCTTGTTTATCATGCTAAGAGGAGCAGGAAAAAGCAAAAAATTTCAGAATTGCACCTTGCAATGCAGAGAAATTACTGTTTGTGCATTTACAATATTCATTGATTTTTGCCATTGAAAAACGTCCAGAAATGATTGAAGCTACTGACTGAATGAAAGGAGCTGGCATCTCACTCTCTTTGAATCTTCTTTATCATGCTAAGAGGAGCGGGAAAAAGCAAAAAATTTCAGAATTGCACCTTGCAATGCGGAGAAATTATTGTTTGTGCATTTACAATATTCATTGATTTTTGCCATTGAAAAACATCATGTTATTCATATACCAGAAATGTTTGAAGCTACTGACTGAATGAAAGGAGCTGGCATCTCACTCTCTTTGAATATTCTTTATCAGGCTAAGAGGAGCAGGAAAAAGCAAAAAATTTCAGAATTGCACCTTGCAGTGCGGAGAAATTACTGTTTGTGCATTTACAATATTCATTGATTTTTGCCATTGAAAAACGTCCAGAAATGATTGAAGCTACTGACTGAATGAAAGGAGCTGGCATCTAAATCTCTTTGAATCTTCTTTATCATGATAAGAGGAGCAGGAAAAAGCAAAAAATTTCAGAATTGCACCTTGCAATGCGGAGAAATTACTGTTTGTGCATTTACAATATTCATTGATTTTTGCCATTGAAAAACATCATGTTATTCATATACCAGAAATGATTGAAGCTACTGACTGAATGAAAGGAGCTGGCATCTCACTCTCTTTGAATCTTCTTTATCATGCTAAGAGGAGCAGGAAAAAGCAAAAAATTTCAGAATTGCACCTTGCAATGCGGAGAAATTACTGTTTGTGCATTTACAATATTCATTGATTTTTGCCATTGAAAAACGTCCAGAAATGATTGAAGCTACTGACTGAATGAAAGGAGCTGGCATCTCACTCTCTTTGAATCTTCTTTATCATGCTAAGAGGAGCAGGAAAAAGCAAAAAATTTCAGAATTGCACCTTGCAATGCGGAGAAATTACTGTTTGTGCATTTACAATATTCATTGATTTTTGCCATTGAAAAACATCATGTTATTCATATACCAGAAATGATTGAAGCTACTGACTGAATGAAAGGAGCTGGCATCTCACTCCCTTTGAATCTTCTTTATCATGCTAAGAGGAGCAGGAAAAAGCAAAAAATTTCAGAATTGCACCTTGCAATGCGGAGTAATTACTGTTTGTGCATTTACAATATTCATTGATTTTTGCCATTGAAAAACATCATGTTATTCATATACCAGAAATGATTGAAGCTACTGACTGAATGAAAGGAGCTGGCATCTCACTCTCTTTGAATATTCTTTATCATGCTAAGAGGAGCAGGAAAAAGCAAAAAATTTCAGAATTGCACCTTGCAATGCGGAGAAATTACTGTTTGTGCATTTACAATATTCATTGATTTTTGCCATTGAAAAACGTCCAGAAATGATTGAAGCTACTGACTGAATGAAAGGAGCTGGCATCTCACTCTCTTTGAGTCTTCTATGTCATGCTAAGATGAGCAGGAAAAAGCAAAAAATTTCAGAATTGCACCTTGCAATGCGGAGAAATTACTGTTTGTGCATTTACAATATTCATTGATTTTTGCCATTGAAAAACATCAAGTTATTCATATACCAGAAATGTTTGAAGCTACTGACTGAATGAAAGGAGCTGGCATCTCACTCTCTTTGAATCTTCTTTATCATGCTAAGAGGAGCAGGAAAAAGCAAAAAATTTCAGAATTGCACCTTGCAATGCGGAGAAATTACTGTTTGTGCATTTACAATATTCATTGATTTTTGCCATTGAAAAACGTCCAGAAATGATTGAAGCTACTGACTGAATGAAAGGAGCTGGCATCTCACTCTCTTTGAATCTTGTTTATCATGCTAAGAGGAGCAGGAAAAAGCAAAAAATTTCAGAATTGCACCTTGCAATGCGGAGAAATTACTGTTTGTGCATTTACAATATTCATTGATTTTTGCCATTGAAAAACGTCCAGAAATGATTGAAGCTACTGACTGAATGAAAGGAGCTGGCATCTCACTCTCTTTGAATCTTCTTTATCATGCTAAGAGGAGCAGGAAAAAGCAAAAAATTTCAGAATTGCACCTTGCAATGCGGAGAAATTACTGTTTGTGCATTTACAATATTCATTGATTTTTGCCATTGAAAAACATCATGTTATTCATATACCAGAAATGTTTGAAGCTACTGACTGAATGAAAGGAGCTGGCATCTCACTCTCTTTGAATCTTCTTTATCATGCTAAGAAGAGCAGGAAAAAGCAAAAAATTTCAGAATTGCACCTTGCAATGCGGAGAAATTACTGTTTGTGCATTTACAATATTCATTGATTTTTGCCATTGAAAAACGTCCAGAAATGATTGAAGCTACTGACTGAATGAAAGGAGCTGGCATCTCACTCTCTTTGAATCTTCTTTATCATGCTAAGAGGAGCAGGAAAAAGCAAAAAATTTCAGAATTGCACCTTGCAATGCGGAGAAATTACTGTTTGTGCATTTACAATATTCATTGATTTTTTGCCATTGAAAAACATCATGTTATTCATATACCAGAAATGTTTGAAGCTACTGACTGAATGAAAGGAGCTCGCATCTCACTCTCTTTGAATCTTCTTTATCATGCTAAGAGGAGCAGGAAAAAGCAAAAAATTTCAGAATTGCACCCTGCAATGCGGAGAAATTACTGTTTGTGCATTTACAATATTCATTGATTTTTGCCATTGAAAAACATCCAGAAATGATTGAAGCTACTGACTGAATGAAAGGAGCTGGCATCTCACTCTCTTTGAATCTTGTTTATCATGCTAAGAGGAGCAGGAAAAAGCAAAAAATTTCAGAATTGCACCTTGCAATGCGGAGAAATTACTGTTTGTGCATTTACAATATTCATTGATTTTTGCCATTGAAAAACGTCCAGAAATGATTGAAGCTACTGACTGAATGAAAGGAGCTGGCATCTCACTCTCTTTGAATCTTCTTTATCATGCTAAGAGGAGCAGGAAAAAGCAAAAAATTTCAGAATTGCACCTTGCAATGCGGAGAAATTACTGTTTGTGCATTTACAATATTCATTGATTTTTGCCATTGAAAAACATCATGTTATTCATATACCAGAAATGTTTGAAGCTACTGACTGAATGAAAGGAGCTGGCATCTCACTCTCTTTGAATCTTCTTTATCATGCTAAGAGGAGCAGGAAAAAGCAAAAAATTTCAGAATTGCACCTTGCAATGCGGAGAAATTACTGTTTGTGCATTTACAATATTCATTGATTTTTGCCATTGAAAAACATCATGTTATTCATATACCAGAAATGTTTGAAGCTACTGACTGAATGAAAGGAGCTGGCATCTCACTCTCTTTGAATATTCTTTATCAGGCTAAGAGGAGCAGGAAAAAGCAAAAAATTTCAGAATTGCACCTTGCAATGCGGAGAAATTACTGTTTGTGCATTTACAATATTCATTGATTTTTGCCATTGAAAAACGTCCAGAAATGATTGAAGCTACTGACTGAATGAAAGGAGCTGGCATCTCACTCTCTTTGAATCTTCTTTATCATGCTAAGAGGAGCAGGAAAAAGCAAAAAATTTCAGAATTGCACCTTGCAATGCGGAGAAATTACTGTTTGTGCATTTACAATATTCATTGATTTTTGCCATTGAAAAACGTCCAGAAATGATTGAAGCTACTGACTGAATGAAAGGAGCTGGCATCTCACTCTCTTTGAATCTTCTTTATCATGCTAAGAGGAGCAGGAAAAAGCAAAAAATTTCAGAATTGCACCTTGCAATGCGGAGAAATTACTGTTTGTGCATTTACAATATTCATTGATTTTTGCCATTGAAAAACATCATGTTATTCATATACCAGAAATGTTTGAAGCTACTGACTGAATGAAAGGAGCTGGCATCTCACTCTCTTTGAATCTTCTTTATCATGCTAAGAGGAGCAGGAAAAAGCAAAAAAATTCAGAATTGCACCTTGCAATGCGGAGAAATTACTGTTTGTGCATTTACAATATTCATTGATTTTTGCCATTGAAAAACATCATGTTATTCATATACCAGAAATGATTGAAGCTACTGACTGAATGAAAGGAGCTGGAATATCACTCTCTTTGAATCTTCTTTATCATGCTAAGAGGAGCAGGAAAAAGCAAAAAATTTCAGAATTGCACCTTGCAATGCGGAGAAATTACTGTTTGTGCATTTACAATATTCATTGATTTTTGCCATTGAAAAACATCATGTTATTCATATACCAGAAATGATTGAAGCTACTGACTGAATGAAAGGAGCTGGCATCTCACTCTCTTTGAATATTCTTTATCATGCTAAGAGGAGCAGGAAAAAGCAAAAAATTTCAGAATTGCACCTTGCAATGCGGAGAAATTACTGTTTGTGCATTTACAATATTCATTGATTTTTGCCATTGAAAAACATCATGTTATTCATATACCAGAAATGTTTGAAGCTACTGACTGAATGAAAGGAGCTGGCATCTCACTCTCTTTGAATCTTCTTTATCATGCTAAGAAGAGCAGGAAAAAGCAAAAAATTTCAGAATTGCACCTTGCAATGCGGAGAAATTACTGTTTGTGCATTTACAATATTCATTGATTTTTGCCATTGAAAAACGTCCAGAAATGATTGAAGCTACTGACTGAATGAAAGGAGCTGGCATCTCACTCTCTTTGAATCTTCTTTATCATGCTAAGAGGAGCAGGAAAAAGCAAAAAATTTCAGAATTGCACCTTGCAATGCGGAGAAATTACTGTTTGTGCATTTACAATATTCATTGATTTTTTGCCATTGAAAAACATCATGTTATTCATATACCAGAAATGTTTGAAGCTACTGACTGAATGAAAGGAGCTGGCATCTCACTCTCTTTGAATCTTCTTTATCATGCTAAGAGGAGCAGGAAAAAGCAAAAAATTTCAGAATTGCACCTTGCAATGCGGAGAAATTACTGTTTGTGCATTTACAATATTCATTGATTTTTGCCATTGAAAAACATCATGTTATTCATATACCAGAAATGTTTGAAGCTACTGACTGAATGAAAGGAGCTGGCATCTCACTCTCTTTGAATCTTCTTTATCATGCTAAGAGGAGCAGGAAAAAGCAAAAAATTTCAGAATTGCACCTTGCAATGCGGAGAAATTACTGTTTGTGCATTTACAATATTCATTGATTTTTGCCATTGAAAAACATCATGTTATTCATATACCAGAAATGTTTGAAGCTACTGACTGAATGAAAGGAGCTGGCATCTCACTCTCTTTGAATATTCTTTATCAGGCTAAGAGGAGCAGGAAAAAGCAAAAAATTTCAGAATTGCACCTTGCAATGCGGAGAAATTACTGTTTGTGCATTTACAATATTCATTGATTTTTGCCATTGAAAAACGTCCAGAAATGATTGAAGCTACTGACTGAATGAAAGGAGCTGGCATCTCACTCTCTTTGAATCTTCTTTATCATGCTAAGAGGAGCAGGAAAAAGCAAAAAATTTCAGAATTGCACCTTGCAATGCGGAGAAATTACTGTTTGTGCATTTACAATATTCATTGATTTTTGCCATTGAAAAACGTCCAGAAATGATTGAAGCTACTGACTGAATGAAAGGAGCTGGCATCTCACTCTCTTTGAATCTTCTTTATCATGCTAAGAGGAGCAGGAAAAAGCAAAAAATTTCAGAATTGCACCTTGCAATGCGGAGAAATTACTGTTTGTGCATTTACAATATTCATTGATTTTTGCCATTGAAAAACATCATGTTATTCATATACCAGAAATGTTTGAAGCTACTGACTGAATGAAAGGAGCTGTCATCTCACTCTCTTTGAATCTTCTTTATCATGCTAAGAGGAGCAGGAAAAAGCAAAAAAATTCAGAATTGCACCTTGCAATGCGGAGAAATTACTGTTTGTGCATTTACAATATTCATTGATTTTTGCCATTGAAAAACATCATGTTATTCATATACCAGAAATGATTGAAGCTACTGACTGAATGAAAGGAGCTGGCATCTCACTCTCTTTGAATCTTCTTTATCATGCTAAGAGGAGCAGGAAAAAGCAAAAAATTTCAGAATTGCACCTTGCAATGCGGAGAAATTACTGTTTGTGCATTTACAATATTCATTGATTTTTGCCATTGAAAAACATCATGTTATTCATATACCAGAAATGATTGAAGCTACTGACTGAATGAAAGGAGCTGGCATCTCACTCTCTTTGAATATTCTTTATCATGCTAAGAGGAGCAGGAAAAAGCAAAAAATTTCAGAATTGCACCTTGCAATGCGGAGAAATTACTGTTTGTGCATTTACAATATTCATTGATTTTTGCCATTGAAAAACATCATGTTATTCATATACCAGAAATGTTTGAAGCTACTGACTGAATGAAAGGAGCTGGCATCTCACTCTCTTTGAATCTTCTTTATCATGCTAAGAAGAGCAGGAAAAAGCAAAAAATTTCAGAATTGCACCTTGCAATGCGGAGAAATTACTGTTTGTGCATTTACAATATTCATTGATTTTTGCCATTGAAAAACGTCCAGAAATGATTGAAGCTACTGACTGAATGAAAGGAGCTGGCATCTCACTCTCTTTGAATCTTCTTTATCATGCTAAGAGGAGCAGGAAAAAGCAAAAAATTTCAGAATTGCACCTTGCAATGCGGAGAAATTACTGTTTGTGCATTTACAATATTCATTGATTTTTTGCCATTGAAAAACATCATGTTATTCATATACCAGAAATGTTTGAAGCTACTGACTGAATGAAAGGAGCTGGCATCTCACTCTCTTTGAATCTTCTTTATCATGCTAAGAGGAGCAGGAAAAAGCAAAAAATTTCAGAATTGCACCTTGCAATGCGGAGAAATTACTGTTTGTGCATTTACAATATTCATTGATTTTTGCCATTGAAAAACATCCAGAAATGATTGAAGCTACTGACTGAATGAAAGGAGCTGGCATCTCACTCTCTTTGAATCTTGTTTATCATGCTAAGAGGAGCAGGAAAAAGCAAAAAATTTCAGAATTGCACCTTGCAATGCGGAGAAATTACTGTTTGTGCATTTACAATATTCATTGATTTTTGCCATTGAAAAACGTCCAGAAATGATTGAAGCTACTGACTGAATGAAAGGAGCTGGCATCTCACTCTCTTTGAATCTTCTTTATCATGCTAAGAGGAGCAGGAAAAAGCAAAAAATTTCAGAATTGCACCTTGCAATGCGGAGAAATTACTGTTTGTGCATTTACAATATTCATTGATTTTTGCCATTGAAAAACATCATGTTATTCATATACCAGAAATGTTTGAAGCTACTGACTGAATGAAAGGAGCTGGCATCTCACTCTCTTTGAATCTTCTTTATCATGCTAAGAGGAGCAGGAAAAAGCAAAAAATTTCAGAATTGCACCTTGCAATGCGGAGAAATTACTGTTTGTGCATTTACAATATTCATTGATTTTTGCCATTGAAAAACATCATGTTATTCATATACCAGAAATGTTTGAAGCTACTGACTGAATGAAAGGAGCTGGCATCTCACTCTCTTTGAATATTCTTTATCAGGCTAAGAGGAGCAGGAAAAAGCAAAAAATTTCAGAATTGCACCTTGCAATGCGGAGAAATTACTGTTTGTGCATTTACAATATTCATTGATTTTTGCCATTGAAAAACGTCCAGAAATGATTGAAGCTACTGACTGAATGAAAGGAGCTGGCATCTCACTCTCTTTGAATCTTCTTTATCATGCTAAGAGGAGCAGGAAAAAGCAAAAAATTTCAGAATTGCACCTTGCAATGCGGAGAAATTACTGTTTGTGCATTTACAATATTCATTGATTTTTGCCATTGAAAAACGTCCAGAAATGATTGAAGCTACTGACTGAATGAAAGGAGCTGGCATCTCACTCTCTTTGAATCTTCTTTATCATGCTAAGAGGA
This sequence comes from Phyllobates terribilis, assembly GCF_046119375.1. Classification (NCBI taxonomy): domain Eukaryota; kingdom Metazoa; phylum Chordata; class Amphibia; order Anura; family Dendrobatidae; genus Phyllobates; species Phyllobates terribilis. The sequence goes on from NW_027362893.1 coordinate 2,033,359, forward strand.
GCAGGAAAAAGCAAAAAATTTCAGAATTGCACCTTGCAATGCGGAGAAATTACTGTTTGTGCATTTACAATATTCATTGATTTTTGCCATTGAAAAACATCATGTTATTCATATACCAGAAATGTTTGAAGCTACTGACTGAATGAAAGGAGCTGGCATCTCACTCTCTTTGAATCTTCTTTATCATGCTAAGAGGAGCAGGAAAAAGCAAAAAAATTCAGAATTGCACCTTGCAATGCGGAGAAATTACTGTTTGTGCATTTACAATATTCATTGATTTTTGCCATTGAAAAACATCATGTTATTCATATACCAGAAATGATTGAAGCTACTGACTGAATGAAAGGAGCTGGCATCTCACTCTCTTTGAATCTTCTTTATCATGCTAAGAGGAGCAGGAAAAAGCAAAAAATTTCAGAATTGCACCTTGCAATGCGGAGAAATTACTGTTTGTGCATTTACAATATTCATTGATTTTTGCCATTGAAAAACATCATGTTATTCATATACCAGAAATGATTGAAGCTACTGACTGAATGAAAGGAGCTGGCATCTCACTCTCTTTGAATATTCTTTATCATGCTAAGAGGAGCAGGAAAAAGCAAAAAATTTCAGAATTGCACCTTGCAATGCGGAGAAATTACTGTTTGTGCATTTACAATATTCATTGATTTTTGCCATTGAAAAACGTCCAGAAATGATTGAAGCTACTGACTGAATGAAAGGAGCTGGCATCTCACTCTCTTTGAATCTTCTATGTCATGCTAAGATAAGCAGGAAAAAGCAAAAAATTTCAGAATTGCACCTTGCAATGCGGAGAAATTACTGTTTGTGCATTTACAATATTCATAGATTTTTGCCATTGAAAAACATCAAGTTATTCATATACCAGAAATGTTTGAAGCTACTGACTGAATGAAAGGAGCTGGCATCTCACTCTCTTTGAATCTTCTTTATCATGCTAAGAGGAGCAGGAAAAAGCAAAAAATTTCAGAATTGCACCTTGCAATGCGGAGAAATTACTATTTGTGCATTTACAATATTCATTGATTTTTGCCATTGAAAAACGTCCAGAAATGATTGAAGCTACTGACTGAATGAAAGGAGCTGGCATCTCACTCTCTTTGAATCTTCTTTATCATGCTAAGAGGAGCAGGAAAAAGCAAAAAATTTCAGAATTGCACCTTGCAATGCGGAGAAATTACTGTTTGTGCATTTACAATATTCATTGATTTTTGCCATTGAAAAACGTCCAGAAATGATTGAAGCTACTGACTGAATGAAAGTAGCTGGCATCTCACTCTCTTTGAATCTTGTTTATCATGCTAAGAGGAGCAGGAAAAAGCAAAAAATTTCAGAATTGCACCTTGCAATGCGGAGAAATTACTGTTTGTGCATTTACAATATTCATTGATTTTTGCCATTGAAAAACGTCCAGAAATGATTGAAGCTACTGACTGAATGAAAGGAGCTGGCATCTCACTCTCTTTGAATCTTCTTTATCATGCTAAGAGGAGCAGGAAAAAGCAAAAAATTTCAGAATTTCACCTTGCAATGCGGAGAAATTACTGTTTGTGCATTTACAATATTCATTGATTTTTGCCATTGAAAAACATCATGTTATTCATATACCAGAAATGTTTGAAGCTACTGACTGAATGAAAGGAGCTGGCATCTCACTCTCTTTGAATCTTCTTTATCATGCTAAGAGGAGCAGGAAAAAGCAAAAAATTTCAGAATTGCACCTTGCAATGCGGAGAAATTACTGTTTGTGCATTTACAATATTCATTGATTTTTGCCATTGAAAAACGTCCAGAAATGATTGAAGCTACTGACTGAATGAAAGGAGCTGGCATCTCACTCTCTTTGAATCTTCTTTATCATGCTAAGAGGAGCAGGAAAAAGCAAAAAATTTCAGAATTGCACCTTGCAATGCGGAGAAATTACTGTTTGTGCATTTACAATATTCATTGATTTTTGCCATTGAAAAACATCCAGAAATGATTGAAGCTACTGACTGAATGAAAGGAGCTCGCATCTCACTCTCTTTGAATCTTGTTTATCATGCTAAGAGGAGCAGGAAAAAGCAAAAAATTTCAGAATTGCACCTTGCAATGCGGAGAAATTACTGTTTGTGCATTTACAATATTCATTGATTTTTGCCATTGAAAAACGTCCAGAAATGATTGAAGCTACTGACTGAATGAAAGGAGCTGGCATCTCACTCTCTTTGAATCTTCTTTATCATGCTAAGAGGAGCAGGAAAAAGCAAAAAATTTCAGAATTGCACCTTGCAATGCGGAGAAATTACTGTTTGTGCATTTACAATATTCATTGATTTTTGCCATTGAAAAACATCATGTTATTCATATACCAGAAATGATTGAAGCTACTGACTGAATGAAAGGAGCTGGCATCTCACTCTCTTTGAATCTTCTTTATCATGCTAAGAGGAGCAGGAAAAAGCAAAAAATTTCAGAATTGCACCTTGCAATGCGGAGAAATTACTGTTTGTGCATTTACAATATTCATTGATTTTTGCCATTGAAAAACGTCCAGAAATGATTGAAGCTACTAACTGAATGAAAGGAACTGGCATCTCACTCTCTTTGAATCTTCTTTATCATGCTAAGAGGAGCAGGAAAAAGCAAAAAATTTCAGAATTGCACCTTGCAATGCGGAGAAATTACTGTTTGTGCATTTACAATATTCATTGATTTTTGCCATTGAAAAACGTCCAGAAATGATTGAAGCTACTGACTGAATGAAAGGAGCTGGCATCTCACTCTCTTTGAATCTTGTTTATCATGCTAAGAGGAGCAGGAAAAAGCAAAAAATTTCAGAATTGCACCTTGCAATGCAGAGAAATTACTGTTTGTGCATTTACAATATTCATTGATTTTTGCCATTGAAAAACGTCCAGAAATGATTGAAGCTACTGACTGAATGAAAGGAGCTGGCATCTCACTCTCTTTGAATCTTCTTTATCATGCTAAGAGGAGCAGGAAAAAGCAAAAAATTTCAGAATTGCACCTTGCAATGCGGAGAAATTACTGTTTGTGCATTTACAATATTCATTGATTTTTGCCATTGAAAAACATCATGTTATTCATATACCAGAAATGTTTGAAGCTACTGACTGAATGAAAGGAGCTGGCATCTCACTCTCTTTGAATCTTCTTTATCATGCTAAGAGGAGCAGGAAAAAGCAAAAAATTTCAGAATTGCACCTTGCAATGCGGAGAAATTACTGTTTGTGCGATTACAATATTCATTGATTTTTGCCATTGAAAAAGGTCCAGAAATGATTGAAGCTACTGACTGAATGAAAGGAGCTGGCATCTCACTCTCTTTGAATCTTGTTTATCATGCTAAGAGGAGCAGGAAAAAGCAAAAAATTTCAGAATTGCACCTTGCAATGCAGAGAAATTTCTGTTTGTGCATTTACAATATTCATTGATTTTTGCCATTGAAAAACGTCCAGAAATGATTGAAGCTACTGACTGAATGAAAGGAGCTGGCATCTCACTCTCTTTGAATCTTCTTTATCATGCTAAGAGGAGCAGGAAAAAGCAAAAAATTTCAGATGTGCACCTTGCAATGCGGAGAAATTACTGTTTGTGCATTTACAATATTCATTGATTTTTGCCATTGAAAAACATCATGTTATTCATATACCAGAAATGTTTGAAGCTACTGACTGAATGAAAGGAGGTGGCATCTCACTCTCTTTGAATCTTCTTTATCATGCTAAGAGGAGCAGGAAAAAGCAAAAAATTTTAGAATTGCACCTTGCAATGCGGAGAAATTACTGTTTGTGCGATTACAATATTCATTGATTTTTGCCATTGAAAAACGTCCAGAAATGATTGAAGCTACTGACTGAATGAAAGGAGCTGGCATCTCACTCTCTTTGAATCTTGTTTATCATGCTAAGAGGAGCAGGAAAAAGCAAAAAATTTCAGAAATGCACCTTGCAATGCGGAGAAATTACTGTTTGTGCATTTACAATATTCATTGATTTTTGCCATTGAAAAACGTCCAGAAATGATTGAAGCTACTGACTGAATGAAAGGAGCTGGCATCTCACTCTCTTTGAATCTTCTTTATCATGCTAAGAGGAGCAGGAAAAAGCAAAAAATTTCAGAATTGCACCTTGCAATGCGGAGAATTTACTGTTTGTGCATTTACAATATTCATTGATTTTTGCCATTGAAAAACATCATGTTATTCATATACCAGAAATGTTTGAAGCTACTGACTGAATGAAAGGAGCTGGCATCTCACTCTCTTTGAATCTTCTTTATCATGCTAAGAGGAGCAGGAAAAAGCAAAAAATTTCAGAATTGCACCTTGCAATGCGGAGAAATTACTGTTTGTGCATTTACAATATTCATTGATTTTTGCCATTGAAAAACGTCCAGAAATGATTGAAGCTACTGACTGAATGAAAGGAGCTGGCATCTCACTCTCTTTGAATCTTGTTTATCATGCTAATAGGAGCAGGAAAAAGCAAAAAATTTCAGAATTGCACCTTGCAATGCGGAGAAATTACTGTTTGTGCATTTATAATATTCATTGATTTTTGCCATTGAAAAACGTCCAGAAATGATTGAAGCTACTGACTGAATGAAAGGAGCTGGCATCTCACTCTCTTTGAATCTTCTTTATCATGCTAAGAGGAGCAGGAAAAAGCAAAAAATTTCAGAATTGCACCTTGCAATGCGGAGAAATTACTGTTTGTGCATTTACAATATTCATTGATTTTTGCCATTGAAAAACGTCCAGAAATGATTGAAGCTACTGACTTAATGATAGGAGCTGGCATCTCACTCTCTTTGAATCTTGTTTATCATGCTAATAGGAGCAGGAAAAAGCAAAAAATTTCAGAATTGCACCTTGCAATGCGGAGAAATTAATGTTTGTGCATTTATAATATTCATTGATTTTTGCCATTGAAAAACGTCCAGAAATGATTGAAGCTACTGACTGAATGAAAGGAGCTGGCATCTCACTCTCTTTGAATCTTCTTTATCATGCTAAGAGGAGCAGGAAAAAGCAAAAAATTTCAGAATTGCACCTTGCAATGCGGAGAAATTACTATTTGTGCATTTACAATATTCATTGATTTTTGCCATTGAAAAACGTCCAGAAATGATTGAAGCTACTGACTGAATGAAAGGAGCTGGCATCTCACTCTCTTTGAATCTTGTTTATCATGCTAAGAGGAGCAGGAAAAAGCAAAAAATTTCAGAATTGCACCTTGCAATGCGGAGAAATTACTGTTTGTGCATTTACAATATTCAATGATTTTTGCCATTGAAAAACGTCCAGAAATGATTGAAGCTACTGACTGAATGAAAGGAGCTGGCATCTCACTCTCTTTGAATCTTCTTTATCATGCTAAGAGGAGCAGGAAAAAGCAAAAAATTTCAGAATTGCACCTTGCAATGCGGAGAAATTACTGTTTGTGCATTTACAATATTCATTGATTTTTGCCATTGAAAAACATCATGTTATTCATATACCAGAAATGATTGAAGCTACTGACTGAATGAAAGGAGCTGGCATCTCACTTTCTTTGAATCTTCTTTATCATGCTAAGAGGAGCAGGAAAAAGCAAAAAATTTCAGAATTGCACCTTGCAATGCGGAGAAATTACTGTTTGTGCATTTACAATATTCATTGATTTTTGCCATTGAAAAACATCATGTTATTCATATACCAGAAATGTTTGAAGCTACTGACTGAATGAAAGGAGCTGGCATCTCACGCTCTGAATCTTCTTTATCATGCTAAGAGGAGCAGGAAAAAGCAAAAAATTTCAGAATTGCACCTTGCAATGCGGAGAAATTACTGTTTGTGCATTTACAATATTCATTGATTTTTGCCATTGAAAAACGTCCAGAAATGATTGAAGCTACTGACTGAATTAAAGGAGCTGGCATCTCACTCTCTTTGAATCTTCTTTACCATGCTAAGAGGAACAGGAAAAAGCAAAAAATTTCAGAATTGCACCTTGCAATGCGGAGAAATTACTGTTTGTGCATTTACAATATTCATTGATTTTTGCCATTGAAAAACATCATGTTATTCATATACCAGAAATGATTGAAGCTACTGACTGAATGAAAGGAGCTGGCATCTCACTCTCTTTGAATCTTCTTTATCATGCTAAGAGGAGCAGGAAAAAGCAAAAAATTTCAGAATTGCACCTTGCAATGCGGAGAAATTACTGTTTGTGCATTTACAATATTCATTGATTTTTGCCATTGAAAAACGTCCAGAAATGATTGAAGCTACTAACTGAATGAAAGGAGCTGGCATCTCACTCTCTTTGAATCTTCTTTACCATGCTAAGAGGAACAGGAAAAAGCAAAAAATTTCAGAATTGCACCTTGCAATGCGGAGAAATTACTGTTTGTGCATTTACAATATTCATTGATTTTTGCCATTGAAAAACGTCCAGAAATGATTGAAGCTACTGACTGAATGAAAGGAGCTGGCATCTCACTCTCTTTGAATCTTCTTTATCATGCTAAGAGGAGCAGGAAAAAGCAAAAAATTTCAGAATTGCACCTTGCAGTGCGGAGAAATTACTGTTTGTGCATTTACAATATTCATTGATTTTTGCCATTGAAAAACATCATGTTATTCATATACCAGAAATGATTGAAGCTACTGACTGAATGAAAGGAGCTGGCATCTCACTCTCTTTGAATCTTGTTTATCATGCTAAGAGGAGCAGGAAAAAGCAAAAAATTTCAGAATTGCACCTTGCAATGCGGAGAAATTACTGTTTGTGCATTTACAATATTCATTGATTTTTGCCATTGAAAAACGTCCAGAAATGATTGAAGCTACTGACTGAATGAAAGGAGCTGGCATCTCACTCTCTTTGAATCTTCTTTATCATGCTAAGAGGAGCAGGAAAAAGCAAAAAATTTCAGAATTGCACCTTGCAATGCGGAGAAATTACTGTTTGTGCATTTACAATATTCATTGATTTTTGCCATTGAAAAACGTCCAGAAATTATTGAAGCTACTGACTGAATGAAAGGAGCTGGCATCTCACTCTCTTTGAATCTTCTTTATCATGCTAAGAGGAGCAGGAAAAAGCAAAATATTTCAGAATTGCACCTTGCAATGCGAAGAAATTACTGTTTGTGCATTTACAATATTCATTGATTTTTGCCATTGAAAAACGTCCAGAAATGATTGAAGCTACTGACTGAATGAAAGGAGCTGGCAGCTCACTCTCTTTGAATCTTCTTTATCATGCTAAGAGGAGCAGGAAAAAGCAAAAAATTTCAGAATTGCACCTTGCAGTGCGGAGAAATTACTGTTTGTGCATTTACAATATTCATTGATTTTTGCCATTGAAAAACATCATGTTATTCATATACCAGAAATGATTGAAGCTACTGACTGAATGAAAGGAGCTGGCATCTCACTCTCTTTGAATCTTCTTTATCATGCTAAGAGGAGCAGGAAAAAGCAAAAAATTTCAGAATTGCACCTTGCAATGCGGAGAAATTACTGTTTATGCATTTACAATATTCATTGATTTTTGCCATTGAAAAACGTCCAGAAATGATTGAAGCTACTAACTGAATGAAAGGAACTGGCATCTCACTCTCTTTGAATCTTCTTTATCATGCTAAGAGGAGCAGGAAAAAGCAAAAAATTTCAGAATTGCACCTTGCAATGCGGAGAAATTACTGTTTGTGCATTTACAATATTCATTGATTTTTGCCATTGAAAAACGTCCAGAAATGATTGAAGCTACTGACTGAATGAAAGGAGCTGGCATCTCACTCTCTTTGAATCTTGTTTATCATGCTAAGAGGAGCAGGAAAAAGCAAAAAATTTCAGAATTGCACCTTGCAATGCAGAGAAATTACTGTTTGTGCATTTACAATATTCATTGATTTTTGCCATTGAAAAACGTCCAGAAATGATTGAAGCTACTGACTGAATGAAAGGAGCTGGCATCTCACTCTCTTTGAATCTTCTTTATCATGCTAAGAGGAGCAGGAAAAAGCAAAAAATTTCAGAATTGCACCTTGCAATGCGGAGAAATTACTGTTTGTGCATTTACAATATTCATTGATTTTTGCCATTGAAAAACATCATGTTATTCATATACCAGAAATGTTTGAAGCTACTGACTGAATGAAAGGAGCTGGCATCTCACTCTCTTTGAATCTTCTTTATCATGCTAAGAGGAGCAGGAAAAAGCAAAAAATTTCAGAATTGCACCTTGCAATGCGGAGAAATTACTGTTTGTGCGATTACAATATTCATTGATTTTTGCCATTGAAAAACGTCCAGAAATGATTGAAGCTACTGACTGAATGAAAGGAGCTGGCATCTCACTCTCTTTGAATCTTGTTTATCATGCTAAGAGGAGCAGGAAAAAGCAAAAAATTTCAGAAATACACCTTGCAATGCGGAGAAATTACTGTTTGTGCATTTACAATATTCATTGATTTTTGCCATTGAAAAACGTCCAGAAATGATTGAAGCTACTGACTGAATGAAAGGAGCTGGCATCTCACTCTCTTTGAATCTTCTTTATCATGCTAAGAGGAGCAGGAAAAAGCAAAAAATTTCAGAATTGCACCTTGCAATGCGGAGAATTTACTGTTTGTGCATTTACAATATTCATTGATTTTTGCCATTGAAAAACATCATGTTATTCATATACCAGAAATGTTTAAAGCTACTGACTGAATGAAAGGAGCTGGCATCTCACTCTCTTTGAATCTTCTTTATCATGCTAAGAGGAGCAGGAAAAAGCAAAAAATTTCAGAATTGCACCTTGCAATGCGGAGAAATTACTGTTTGTGCATTTACAATATTCATTGATTTTTGCCATTGAAAAACGTCCAGAAATGATTGAAGCTACTGACTGAATGAAAGGAGCTGGCATCTCACTCTCTTTGAATCTTGTTTATCATGCTAATAGGAGCAGGAAAAAGCAAAAAATTTCAGAATTGCACCTTGCAATGCGGAGAAATTACTGTTTGTGCATTTATAATATTCATTGATTTTTGCCATTGAAAAACGTCCAGAAATGATTGAAGCTACTGACTGAATGAAAGGAGCTGGCATCTCACTCTCTTTGAATCTTCTTTATCATGCTAAGAGGAGCAGGAAAAAGCAAAAAATTTCAGAATTGCACCTTGCAATGCGGAGAAATTACTGTTTGTGCATTTACAATATTCATTGATTTTTGCCATTGAAAAACGTCCAGAAATGATTGAAGCTACTGACTTAATGAAAGGAGCTGGCATCTCACTCTCTTTCAATCTTGTTTATCATGCTAATAGGAGCAGGAAAAAGCAAAAAATTTCAGAATTGCACCTTGCAATGCGGAGAAATTAATGTTTGTGCATTTATAATATTCATTGATTTTTGCCATTGAAAAACGTCCAGAAATGATTGAAGCTACTGACTGAATGAAAGGAGCTGGCATCTCACTCTCTTTGAATCTTCTTTATCATGCTAAGAGGAGCAGGAAAAAGCAAAAAATTTCAGAATTGCACCTTGCAATGCGGAGAAATTACTATTTGTGCATTTACAATATTCATTGATTTTTGCCATTGAAAAACGTCCAGAAATGATTGAAGCTACTGACTGAATGAAAGGAGCTGGCATCTCACTCTCTTTGAATCTTGTTTATCATGCTAAGAGGAGCAGGAAAAAGCAAAAAATTTCAGAATTGCACCTTGCAATGCGGAGAAATTACTGTTTGTGCATTTACAATATTCAATGATTTTTGCCATTGAAAAACGTCCAGAAATGATTGAAGCTACTGACTGAATGAAAGGAGCTGGCATCTCACTCTCTTTGAATCTTCTTTACCATGCTAAGAGGAACAGGAAAAAGCAAAAAATTTCAGAATTGCACCTTGCAATGCGGAGAAATTACTGTTTGTGCATTTACAATATTCATTGATTTTTGCCATTGAAAAACATCATGTTATTCATATACCAGAAATGATTGAAGCTACTGACTGAATGAAAGGAGCTGGCATCTCACTCTCTTTGAATCTTCTTTATCATGCTAAGAGGAGCAGGAAAAAGCAAAAAATTTCAGAATTGCACCTTGCAATGCGGAGAAATTACTGTTTGTGCATTTACAATATTCATTGATTTTTGCCATTGAAAAACGTCCAGAAATGATTGAAGCTACTAACTGAATGAAAGGAGCTGGCATCTCACTCTCTTTGAATCTTCTTTACCATGCTAAGAGGAACAGGAAAAAGCAAAAAATTTCAGAATTGCACCTTGCAATGCGGAGAAATTACTGTTTGTGCATTTACAATATTCATTGATTTTTGCCATTGAAAAACGTCCAGAAATGATTGAAGCTACTGACTGAATGAAAGGAGCTGGCATCTCACTCTCTTTGAATCTTCTTTATCATGCTAAGAGGAGCAGGAAAAAGCAAAAAATTTCAGAATTGCACCTTGCAGTGCGGAGAAATTACTGTTTGTGCATTTACAATATTCATTGATTTTTGCCATTGAAAAACATCATGTTATTCATATACCAGAAATGATTGAAGCTACTGACTGAATGAAAGGAGCTGGCATCTCACTCTCTTTGAATCTTGTTTATCATGCTAAGAGGAGCAGGAAAAAGCAAAAAATTTCAGAATTGCACCTTGCAATGCGGAGAAATTACTGTTTGTGCATTTACAATATTCATTGATTTTTGCCATTGAAAAACGTCCAGAAATGATTGAAGCTACTGACTGAATGAAAGGAGCTGGCATCTCACTCTCTTTGAATCTTCTTTATCATGCTAAGAGGAGCAGGAAAAAGCAAAAAATTTCAGAATTGCACCTTGCAATGCGGAGAAATTACTGTTTGTGCATTTACAATATTCATTGATTTTTGACATTGAAAAACGTCCAGAAATGATTGAAGCTACTGACTGAATGAAAGGAGCTGGCATCTCACTCTCTTTGAATCTTCTTTATCATGCTAAGAGGAGCAGGAAAAAGCAAAATATTTCAGAATTGCACCTTGCAATGCGAAGAAATTACTGTTTGTGCATTTACAATATTCATTGATTTTTGCCATTGAAAAACGTCCAGAAATGATTGAAGCTACTGACTGAATGAAAGGAGCTGGCAGCTCACTCTCTTTGAATCTTCTTTATCATGCTAAGAGGAGCAGGAAAAAGCAAAAAATTTCAGAATTGCACCTTGCAGTGCGGAGAAATTACTGTTTGTGCATTTACAATATTCATTGATTTTTGCCATTGAAAAACATCATGTTATTCATATACCAGAAATGATTGAAGCTACTGACTGAATGAAAGGAGCTGGCATCTCACTCTCTTTGAATCTTGTTTATCATGCTAAGAGGAGCAGGAAAAAGCAAAAAATTTCAGAATTGCACCTTGCAATGCGGAGAAATTACTGTTTGTGCATTTACAATATTCATTGATTTTTGCCATTGAAAAACGTCCAGAAATGATTGAAGCTACTGACTGAATGAAAGGAGCTGGCATCTCACTCTCTTTGAATCTTCTTTATCATGCTAAGAGGAGCAGGAAAAAGCAAAAAATTTAAGAATTGCACCTTGCAATGCGAAGAAATTACTGTTTGTGCATTTACAATATTCATTGATTTTTGCCATTGAAAAATGTCCAGAAATGATTGAAGCTACTGACTGAATGAAAGGAGCTGGCAGCTCACTCTCTTTGAATCTTCTTTATCATGCTAAGAGGAGCAGGAAAAAGCAAAAAATTTCAGAATTGCACCTTGCAATGCGGAGAAATTACTGTTTGTGCATTTACAATATTCATTGATTTTTGCCATTGAAAAACGTCCAGAAATGATTGAAGCTACTGACTGAATGAAAGGAGCTGGCATCTCACTCTCTTTGAATCTTCTTTATCATGCTAAGAGGAGCAGGAAAAAGCAAAATATTTAAGAATTGCACCTTGCAATGCGAAGAAATTACTGTTTGTGCATTTACAATATTCATTGATTTTTGCCATTGAAAAATGTCCAGAAATGATTGAAGCTACTGACTGAATGAAAGGAGCTGGCAGCTCACTCTCTTTGAATCTTCTTTATCATGCTAAGAGGAGCAGGAAAAAGCAAAAAATTTCAGAATTGCACCTTGCAATGCGGAGAAATTACTGTGTGTGCATTTACAATATTCATTGATTTTTGCCATTGAAAAACGTCCAGAAATGATTGAAGCTACTGACTGAATGAAAGGAGCTGGCATCTCACTCTCTTTGAATCTTCTTTATCATGCTAAGATGAGTTGGAAAAAGCAAAAAATTTCAGAATTGCACCTTGCAATGCGGAGAAATTACTGTTTGTGCATTTACAATATTCATTGATTTTTGCCATTGAAAAACATCATGTTATTCATATACCAGAAATGTTTGAAGCTACTGACTGAATGAAAGGAGCTGGCATCTCACTCTCTTTGAATCTTCTTTATCATGCTAAGAGGAGCAGGAAAAAGCAAAAAATTTCAGAATTGCACCTTGCAATGCGGAGAAATTACTGTTTGTGCATTTACAATATTCATTGATTTTTGCCATTGAAAAACGTCCAGAAATGATTGAAGCTACTGACTGAATGAAAGGAGCTGGCATCTCACTCTCTTTGAATCTTGTTTATCATGCTAAGAGGAGCAGGAAAAAGCAAAAAATTTCAGAATTGCACCTTGCAATGCGGAGAAATTACTGTTTGTGCATTTACAATATTCATTGATTTTTGCCATTGAAAAACGTCCAGAAATGATTGAAGCTACTGACTGAATGAAAGGAGCTGGCATCTCACTCTCTTTGAATCTTCTTTATCATGCTAAGAGGAGGAGGAAAAAGCAAAAAATTTCAGAATTGCACCTTGCAATGCGGAGAAATTACTGTTTGTGCATTTACAATATTCATTGATTTTTGCCATTGAAAAACATCATGTTATTCATATACCAGAAATGTTTGAAGCTACTGACTGAATGAAAGGAGCTGGCATCTCAATCTCTTTGAATCTTCTTTATCATGCTAAGAGGAGCAGGAAAAAGCAAAAAATTTCAGAATTGCACCTTGCAATGCGGAGAAATTACTGTTTGTGCATTTACAATATTCATTGATTTTTGCCATTGAAAAACGTCCAGAAATGATTGAAGCTACTAACTGAATGAAAGGAGCTGGCATCTCACTCTCTTTGAATCTTCTTTATCATGCTAAGAGGAGCAGGAAAAAGCAAAAAATTTCAGAATTGCACCTTGCAATGCGGAGAAATTACTGTTTGTGCATTTACAATATTCATTGATTTTTGCATTTGAAAAACGTCCAGAAATGATTGAAGCTACTGACTGAATGAAAGGAGCTGGCATCTCACTCTCTTTGAATCTTGTTTATCATGCTAAGAGGAGCAGGAAAAAGCAAAAAATTTCAGAATTGCACCTTGCAATGCGGAGAAATTACTGTTTGTGCATTTACAATATTCAATGATTTTTGCCATTGAAAAACGTCCAGAAATAATTGAAGCTACTGACTGAATGAAAGGAGCTGGCATCTCACTCTTTGAATCTTCTTTATCATGCTAAGAGGAGCAGGAAAAAGCAAAAAATTTCAGAATTGCACCTTGCAATGCGGAAAAATTACTGTTTGTGCATTTACAATATTCATTGATTTTTGCCATTGAAAAACATCATGTTATTCATATACCAGAAATGTTTGAAGCTACTGACTGAATGAAAGGAGCTGGCATCTCACTCTCTTTGAATCTTCTTTATCATGCTAAGAGGAGCAGGAAAAAGCAAAAAATTTCAGAATTGCACCTTGCAATGCGGAGAAATTACTGTTTGTGCATTTACAATATTCATTGATTTTTGCCATTGAAAAACGTCCAGAAATGATTGAAGCTACTGACTGAATGAAAGGAGCTGGCATCTCACTCTCTTTGAATCTTCTTTATCATGCTAAGAGGAGCAGGAAAAAGCAAAAAATTTCAGAATTGCACCTTGCAATGCGGAGAAATTACTGTTTGTGCATTTACAATATTCATTGATTTTTGCCATTGAAAAACGTCCAGAAATGATTGAAGCTACTGACTGAATGAAAGGAGCTGGCATCTCACTCTCTTTGAATCTTCTTTATCATGCTAAGAGGAGCAGGAAAAAGCAAAATATTTCAGAATTGCACCTTGCAATGCGAAGAAATTACTGTTTGTGCATTTACAATATTCATTGATTTTTGCCATTGAAAAATGTCCAGAAATGATTGAAGCTACTGACTGAATGAAAGGAGCTGGCAGCTCACTCTCTTTGAATCTTCTTTATCATGCTAAGAGGAGCAGGAAAAAGCAAAAAATTTCAGAATTGCACCTTGCAATGCGGAGAAATTACTGTTTGTGCATTTACAATATTCATTGATTTTTGCCATTGAAAAACGTCCAGAAATGATTGAAGCTACTGACTGAATGAAAGGAGCTGGCATCTCACTCTCTTTGAATCTTCTTTATCATGCTAAGAGGAGTTGAAAAAAGCAAAAAAATTCAGAATTGCACCTTGCAATGCGGAGAAATTACTGTTTGTGCATTTACAATATTCATTGATTTTTGCCATTGAAAAACATCATGTTATTCATATACCAGAAATGTTTGAAGCTACTGACTGAATGAAAGGAGCTGGCATCTCACTCTCTTTGAATCTTCTTTATCATGCTAAGAGGAGCAGGAAAAAGCAAAAAATTTCAGAATTGCACCTTGCAATGCGGAGAAATTACTGTTTGTGCATTTACAATATTCATTGATTTTTGCCATTGAAAAACGTCCAGAAATGATTGAAGCTACTGACTGAATGAATGGAGCTGGCATCTCACTCTCTTTGAATCTTGTTTATCATGCTAAGAGGAGCAGGAAAAAGCAAAAAATTTCAGAATTGCACCTTGCAATGCGGAGAAATTACTGTTTGTGCATTTACAATATTCATTGATTTTTGCCATTGAAAAACGTCCAGAAATGATTGAAGCTACTGACTGAATGAAAGGAGCTGGCATCTCACTCTCTTTGAATCTTCTTTATCATGCTAAGAGGAGCAGGAAAAAGCAAAAAATTTCAGAATTGCACCTTGCAATGCGGAGAAATTACTGTTTGTGCATTTACAATATTCATTGATTTTTGCCATTGAAAAACATCATGTTATTCATATACCAGAAATGTTTGAAGCTACTGACTGAATGAAAGGAGCTGGCATCTCACTCTCTTTGAATCTTCTTTATCATGCTAAGAGAAGCAGGAAAAAGCAAAAAATTTCAGAATTGCACCTTGCAATGCGGAGAAATTACTGCATGTGCATTTACAATATTCATTGATTTTTGCCATTGAAAAACGTCCAGAAATGATTGAAGCTACTAACTGAATGAAAGGAGCTGGCATCTCACTCTCTTTGAATCTTCTTTATCATGCTAAGAGGAGCAGGAAAAAGCAAAAAATTTCAGAATTGCACCTTGCAATGCGGAGAAATTACTGTTTGTGCATTTACAATATTCATTGATTTTTGCATTTGAAAAACGTCCAGAAATGATTGAAGCTACTGACTGAATGAAAGGAGCTGGCATCTCACTCTCTTTGAATCTTGTTTATCATGCTAAGAGGAGCAGGAAAAAGCAAAAAATTTCAGAATTGCACCTTGCAATGCGGAGAAATTACTGTTTGTGCATTTACAATATTCAATGATTTTTGCCATTGAAAAACGTCCAGAAATGATTGAAGCTACTGACTGAGTGAAAGGAGCTGGCATCTCACTCTTTGAATCTTCTTTATCATGCTAAGAGGAGCAGGAAAAAGCAAAAAATTTCAGAATTGCACCTTGCAATGCGGAAAAATTACTGTTTGTGCATTTACAATATTCATTGATTTTTGCCATTGAAAAACATCATGTTATTCATATACCAGAAATGTTTGAAGCTACTGACTGAATGAAAGGAGCTGGCATCTCACTCTCTTTGAATCTTGTTTATCATGCTAAGAGGAGCAGGAAAAAGCAAAAAATTTCAGAATTGCACCTTGCAATGCGGAGAAATTACTGTTTGTGCATTTACAATATTCATTGATTTTTGCCATTGAAAAACGTCCAGAAATGATTGAAGCTACTGACTGAATGAAAGGAGCTGGCATCTCACTCTCTTTGAATCTTGTTTATCATGCTAAGAGGAGCAGGAAAAAGCAAAAAATTTCAGAATTGCACCTTGCAATGCGGAGAAATTACTGTTTGTGCATTTACAATATTCAGTGATTTTTGCCATTGAAAAACGTCCAGAAATGATTGAAGCTACTGACTGAATGAAAGGAGCTGGCATCTCACTCTCTTTGAATCTTCTTTATCATGCTAAGAGGAGCAGGAAAAAGCAAAAAATTTCAGAATTGCACCTTGCAATGCGGAGAAATTACTGTTTGTGCATTTACAATATTCATTGATTTTTGCCACTAAAAAACGTCCAGAAATGATTGAAGCTACTCACTGAATGAAAGGAGCTGGCATCTCACTCTCTTTGAATCTTGTTTATCATGCTAAGAGGAGCAGGAAAAAGCAAAAAATTTCAGAATTGCACCTTGCAATGCGGAGAAATTACTGTTTGTGCATTTACAATATTCAATGATTTTTGCCATTGAAAAACGTCCAGAAATGATTGAAGGTACTGACTGAATGAAAGGAGCTGGCATCTCACTCTCTTTGAATCTTGTTTAACATGCTAAGAGGAGCAGGAAAAAGCAAAAAATTTCAGAATTGCTCCTTGCAATGCGGAGAAATTACTGTTTGTGCATTTACAATATTCATTGATTTTTGCCATTGAAAAATGTCCAGAAATGATTGAAGCTACTGACTGAATGAAAGGAGCTGGCATCTCACTCTCTTTGAATCTTCTTTATCATGCTAAGAGGAGCAGGAAAAAGCAAAAAATTTCAGAATTGCACCTTGCAATGCGGAGAAATTACTGTTTGTGCATTTACAATATTCATTGATTTTTGCCATTGAAAAACATCATGTTATTCATATACCAGAAATGTTTGAAGCTACTGACTGAATGAAAGGAGCTGGCATCTCACTCTCTTTGAATCTTCTTTATCATGCTAAGAGGAGCAGGAAAAAGCAAAAAATTTCAGAATTGCACCTTGCAATGCGGAGAAATTACTGTTTGTGCATTTACAATATTCATTGATTTTTGCCATTGAAAAACGTCCAGAAATGATTGAAGCTACTGACTGAATGAAAGGAGCTGGCATCTCACTCTCTTTGAATCTTGTTTATCATGCTAAGAGGAGCAGGAAAAAGCAAAAAATTTCAGAATTGCACCTTGCAATGCGGAGAAATTACTGTTTGTGCATTTACAATATTCATTGATTTTTGCCATTGAAAAACGTCCAGAAATGATTGAAGCTACTGACTGAATGAAAGGAGCTGGCATCTCACTCTCTTTGAATCTTCTTTATCATGCTAAGAGGAGCAGGAAAAAGCAAAAAATTTCAGAATTGCACCTTGCAATGCGGAGAAATTACTGTTTGTGCATTTACAATATTCATTGATTTTTGCCATTGAAAAACGTCCAGAAATGATTGAAGCTACTGACTGAATGAAAGGAGCTGGCATCTCACTCTCTTTGAATCTTGT
Source organism: Phyllobates terribilis (assembly GCF_046119375.1). Classification (NCBI taxonomy): domain Eukaryota; kingdom Metazoa; phylum Chordata; class Amphibia; order Anura; family Dendrobatidae; genus Phyllobates; species Phyllobates terribilis. Next base: position 2,051,016 of record NW_027362893.1, read on the forward strand.
TTATCATGCTAAGAGGAGCAGGAAAAAGCAAAAAATTTCAGAATTGCACCTTGCAATGCGGAGAAATTACTGTTTGTGCATTTACAATATTCATTGATTTTTGCCATTGAAAAACATCATGTTATTCATATACCAGAAATGATTGAAGCTACTGACTGAATGAAAGGAGCTGGCATCTCACTCTCTTTGAATATTCTTTATCATGCTAAGAGGAGCAGGAAAAAGCAAAAAATTTCAGAATTGCACCTTGCAATGCGGAGAAATTACTGTTTGTGCATTTACAATATTCATTGATTTTTGCCATTGAAAAACGTCCAGAAATGATTGAAGCTACTGACTGAATGAAAGGAGCTGGCATCTCACTCTCTTTGAATCTTCTATGACATGCTAAGATGAGCAGGAAAAAGCAAAAAATTTCAGAATTGCACCTTGCAATGTGGAGAAATTACTGTTTGTGCATTTACAATATTCATTGATTTTTGCCATTGAAAAACATCAAGTTATTCATATACCAGAAATGTTTGAAGCTACTGACTGAATGAAAGGAGCTGGCATCTCACTCTCTTTGAATCTTCTTTATCATGCTAAGAGGAGCAGGAAAAAGCAAAAAATTTCAGAATTGCACCTTGCAATGCGGAGAAATTACTATTTGTGCATTTACAATATTCATTGATTTTTGCCATTGAAAAACGTCCAGAAATGATTGAAGCTACTGACTGAATGAAAGGAGCTGGCATCTCACTCTCTTTGAATCTTCTTTATCATGCTAAGAGGAGCAGGAAAAAGCAAAAAATTTCAGAATTGCACCTTGCAATGCGGAGAAATTACTGTTTGTGCATTTACAATATTCATTGATTTTTGCCATTGAAAAACGTCCAGAAATGATTGAAGCTACTGACTGAATGAAAGGAGCTGGCATCTCACTCTCTTTGAATCTTGTTTATCATGCTAATAGGAGCAGGAAAAAGCAAAAAATTTCAGAATTGCACCTTGCAATGCGGAGAAATTACTGTTTGTGCATTTACAATATTCATTGATTTTTGCCATTGAAAAACGTCCAGAAATGATTGAAGCTACTGACTGAATGAAAGGAGCTGGCATCTCACTCTCTTTGAATCTTCTTTATCATGCTAAGAGGAGCAGGAAAAAGCAAAAAATTTCAGAATTGCACCTTGCAATGCGGAGAAATTACTGTTTGTGCATTTACAATATTCATTGATTTTTGCCATTGAAAAACATCATGTTATTCATATACCAGAAATGTTTGAAGCTACTGACTGAATGAAAGGAGCTGGCATCTCACTCTCTTTGAATCTTCTTTATCATGCTAAGAGGAGCAGGAAAAAGCAAAAAATTTCAGAATTGCACCTTGCAATGCGGAGAAATTACTGTTTGTGCATTTACAATATTCATTGATTTTTGCCATTGAAAAACGTCCAGAAATGATTGAAGCTACTGACTGAATGAAAGGAGCTGGCATCTCACTCTCTTTGAATCTTCTTTATCATGCTAAGAGGAGCAGGAAAAAGCAAAAAATTTCAGAATTGCACCTTGCAATGCGGAGAAATTACTGTTTGTGCATTTACAATATTCATTGATTTTTGCCATTGAAAAACATCATGTTATTCATATACCAGAAATGTTTGAAGCTACTGACTGAATGAAAGGAGCTGGCATCTCACTCTCTTTGAATCTTCTTTATCATGCTAAGAGGAGCAGGAAAAAGCAAAAAATTTCAGAATTGCACCTTGCAATGCGGAGAAATTACTGTTTGTGCATTTACAATATTCATTGATTTTTGCCATTGAAAAACATCATGTTATTCATATACCAGAAATGTTTGAAGCTACTGACTGAATGAAAGGAGCTGGCATCTCACTCTCTTTGAATCTTCTTTATCATGCTAAGAGGAGCAGGAAAAAGCAAAAAATTTCAGAATTGCACCTTGCAATGCGGAGAAATTACTGTTTGTGCATTTACAATATTCATTGATTTTTGCCATTAAAAAACGTCCAGAAATGATTGAAGCTACTGACTGAATGAAAGGAGCTGGCATCTCACTCTCTTTGAATCTTGTTTATCATGCTAAGAGGAGCAGGAAAAAGCAAAAAATTTCAGAATTGCACCTTGCAATGCGGAGAAATTACTGTTTGTGCATTTACAATATTCAATGATTTTTGCCATTGAAAAACGTCCAGAAATGATTGAAGCTACTGACTGAATGAAAGGAGCTGGCATCTCACTCTCTTTGAATCTTGTTTATCATGCTAAGAGGAGCAGGAAAAAGCAAAAAATTTCAGAATTGCACCTTGCAATGCGGAGAAATTACTGTTTGTGCATTTACAATATTCATTGATTTTTGCCATTGAAAAACGTCCAGAAATGATTGAAGCTACTGACTGAATGAAAGGAGCTGGCATCTCACTCTCTTTGAATCTTCTTTATCATGCTAAGAGGAGCAGGAAAAAGCAAAAAATTTCAGAATTGCACCTTGCAATGCGGAGAAATTACTGTTTGTGCATTTACAATATTCATTGATTTTTGCCATTGAAAAACATCATGTTATTCATATACCAGAAATGTTTGAAGCTACTGACTGAATGAAAGGAGCTGGCATCTCACTCTCTTTGAATCTTCTTTATCATGCTAAGAGGAGCAGGAAAAAGCAAAAAATTTCAGAATTGCACCTTGCAATGCGGAGAAATTACTGTTTGTGCATTTACAATATTCATTGATTTTTGCCATTGAAAAACATCATGTTATTCATATACCAGAAATGTTTGAAGCTACTGACTGAATGAAAGGAGCTGGCATCTCACTCTCTTTGAATCTTCTTTATCATGCTAAGAGGAGCAGGAAAAAGCAAAAAATTTCAGAATTGCACCTTGCAATGCGGAGAAATTACTGTTTGTGCATTTACAATATTCATTGATTTTTGCCATTGAAAAACATCATGTTATTCATATACCAGAAATGTTTGAAGCTACTGACTAAATGAAAGGATCTGGCATCTCACTCTCTTTGAATCTTCTTTATCATGCTAAGAGGAGCAGGAAAAAGCAAAAAATTTCAGAATTGCACCTTGCAATGCGGAGAAATTACTGTTTGTGCATTTACAATATTCATTGATTTTTGCCATTGAAAAACGTCCAGAAATGATTGAAGCTACTGACTGAATGAAAGGAGCTGGCATCTCACTCTCTTTGAATCTTGTTTATCATGCTAAGAGGAGCAGGAAAAAGCAAAAAAATTCAGAATTGCACCTTGCAATGTGGAGAAATTACTGTTTGTGCATTTACAATATTCATTGATTTTTGCCATTGAAAAACGTCCAGAAATGATTGAAGCTACTGACTGAATGAAAGGAACTGGCATCTCACTCTCTTTGAATCTTCTTTATCATGCTAAGAGGAGCAGGAAAAAGCAAAAAATTTCAGAATTGCACCTTGCAATGCGGAGAAATTACTGTTTGTGCATTTACAATATTCATTGATTTTTGCCATTGAAAAACATCATGTTATTCATATACCAGAAATGTTTGAAGCTACTGACTGAATGAAAGGAGCTGGCATCTCACTCTCTTTGAATCTTCTTTATCATGCTAAGAGGAGCAGGAAAAAGCAAAAAATTTCAGAATTGCACCTTGCAATGCGGAGAAATTACTGTTTGTGCATTTACAATATTCATTGATTTTTGCCATTGAAAAACGTCCAGAAATGATTGAAGCTACTGACTGAATGAAAGGAGCTGGCATCTCACTCTCTTTGAATCTTGTTTATCATGCTAAGAGGAGCAGGAAAAAGCAAAAAAATTCAGAATTGCACCTTGCAATGTGGAGAAATTACTGTTTGTGCATTTACAATATTCATTGATTTTTGCCATTGAAAAACGTCCAGAAATGATTGAAGCTACTGACTGAATGAAAGGAACTGGCATCTCACTCTCTTTGAATCTTCTTTATCATGCTAAGAGGAGCAGGAAAAAGCAAAAAATTTCAGAATTGCACCTTGCAATGCGGAGAAATTACTGTTTGTGCATTTACAATATTCATTGATTTTTGCCATTGAAAAACGTCTAGAAATGATTGAAGCTACTGACTGAATGAAAGGAGCTGGCATCTCACTCTCTTTGAATCTTGTTTATCATGCTAAGAGGAGCAGGAAAAAGCAAAAAATTTCAGAATTGCACCTTGCAATGCAGAGAAATTACTGTTTGTGCATTTACAATATTCATTGATTTTTGCCATTGAAAAACGTCCAGAAATGATTGAAGCTACTGACTGAATGAAAGGAGCTGGCATCTCACTCTCTTTGAATCTTCTTTATCATGCTAAGAGGAGCAGGAAGAAGCAAAAAATTTCAGAATTGCACCTTGCAATGCGGAGAAATTACTGTTTGTGCATTTACAATATTCATTGATTTTTGCCATTGAAAAACATCATGTTATTCATATACCAGAAATGTTTGAAGCTACTGACTGAATGAAAGGAGCTGGCATCTCACTCTCTTTGAATCTTCTTTATCATGCTAAGAGGAGCAGGAAAAAGCAAAAAATTTCAGAATTGCACCTTGCAATGCGGAGAAATTACTGTTTGTGCATTTACAATATTCATTGATTTTTGCCATTGAAAAACGTCCAGAAATGATTGAAGCTACTGACTGAATGAAAGGAGCTGGCATCTCACTCTCTTTGAATCTTTTTTATCATGCTAAGAGGAGCAGGAAAAAGCAAAAAATTTCAGAATTGCACCTTGCAATGCGGAGAAATTACTGTTTGTGCATTTACAATATTCATTGATTTTTGCCATTGAAAAACATCATGTTATTCATATACCAGAAATGTTTGAAGCTACTGACTGAATGAAAGGAGCTGGCATCTCACTCTCTTTGAATCTTCTTTATCATGCTAAGAGGAGCAGGAAAAAGCAAAAAATTTCAGAATTGCACCTTGCAATGCGGAGAAATTACTGTTTGTGCATTTACAATATTCATTGATTTTTGCCATTGAAAAACATCATGTTATTCATATACCAGAAATGTTTGAAGCTACTGACTGAATGAAAGGAGCTGGCATCTCACTCTCTTTGAATATTCTTTATCATGCTAAGAGGAGCAGGAAAAAGCAAAAAATTTCAGAATTGCACCTTGCAATGCGGAGAAATTACTGTTTGTGCATTTACAATATTCATTGATTTTTGCCATTGAAAAACGTCCAGAAATGATTGAAGCTACTGACTGAATGAAAGGAGCTGGCATCTAAATCTCTTTGAATCTTCTTTATCATGCTAAGAGGAGCAGGAAAAAGCAAAAAATTTCAGAATTGCACCTTGCAATGCGGAGAAATTACTGTTTGTGCATTTACAATATTCATTGATTTTTGCCATTGAAAAACATCATGTTATTCATATACCAGAAATGATTGAAGCTACTGACTGAATGAAAGGAGCTGGCATCTCACTCTCTTTGAATCTTCTTTATCATGCTAAGAGGAGCAGGAAAAAGCAAAAAATTTCAGAATTGCACATTGCAATGCGGAGAAATTACTGTTTGTGCATTTACAATATTCATTGATTTTTGCCATTGAAAAACGTCCAGAAATGATTGAAGCTACTGACTGAATGAAAGGAGCTGGCATCTCACTCTCTTTGAATCTTCTTTATCATGCTAAGAGGAGCAGGAAAAAGCAAAAAATTTCAGAATTGCACCTTGCAATGCGGAGAAATTACTGTTTGTGCATTTACAATATTCATTGATTTTTGCCATTGAAAAACATCATGTTATTCATATACCAGAAATGTTTGAAGCTACTGACTGAATGAAAGGAGCTGGCATCTCACTCTCTTTGAATCTTCTTTATCATGCTAAGAGGAGCAGGAAAAAGCAAAAAAATTCAGAATTGCACCTTGCAATGCGGAGAAATTACTGTTTGTGCATTTACAATATTCATTGATTTTTGCCATTGAAAAACATCATGTTATTCATATACCAGAAATGATTGAAGCTACTGACTGAATGAAAGGAGCTGGCATCTCACTCTCTTTGAATCTTCTTTATCATGCTAAGAGGAGCAGGAAAAAGCAAAAAATTTCAGAATTGCACCTTGCAATGCGGAGAAATTACTGTTTGTGCATTTACAATATTCATTGATTTTTGCCATTAAAAAACGTCCAGAAATGATTGAAGCTACTGACTGAATGAAAGGAGCTGGCATCTCACTCTCTTTGAATCTTGTTTATCATGCTAAGAGGAGCAGGAAAAAGCAAAAAATTTCGGAATTGCACCTTGCAATGCGGAGAAATTACTGTTTGTGCATTTACAATATTCAATGATTTTTGCCATTGAAAAACGTCCAGAAATGATTGAAGCTACTGACTGAATGAAAGGAGCTGGCATCTCACTCTCTTTGAATCTTGTTTATCATGCTAAGAGGAGCAGGAAAAAGCAAAAAATTTCAGAATTGCACCTTGCAATGCGGAGAAATTACTGTTTGTGCATTTACAATATTCATTGATTTTTGCCATTGAAAAACGTCCAGAAATGATTGAAGCTACTGACTGAATGAAAGGAGCTGGCATCTCACTCTCTTTGAATCTTCTTTATCATGCTAAGAGGAGCAGGAAAAAGCAAAAAATTTCAGAATTGCACCTTGCAATGCGGAGAAATTACTGTTTGTGCATTTACAATATTCATTGATTTTTGCCATTGAAAAACATCATGTTATTCATATACCAGAAATGTTTGAAGCTACTGACTGAATGAAAGGAGCTGGCATCTCACTCTCTTTGAATCTTCTTTATCATGCTAAGAGGAGCAGGAAAAAGCAAAAAATTTCAGAATTGCACCTTGCAATGCGGAGAAATTACTGTTTGTGCATTTACAATATTCATTGATTTTTGCCATTGAAAAACATCATGTTATTCATATACCAGAAATGTTTGTAGCTACTGACTGAATGAAAGGAGCTGGCATCTCACTCTCTTTGAATCTTCTTTATCATGCTAAGAGGAGCAGGAAAAAGCAAAAAATTTCAGAATTGCACCTTGCAATGCGGAGAAATTACTGTTTGTGCATTTACAATATTCATTGATTTTTGCCATTGAAAAACGTCCAGAAATTATTGAAGCTACTGACTGAATGAAAGGAGCTGGCATCTCACTCTCTTTGAATCTTGTTTATCATGCTAAGAGGAGCAGGAAAAAGCAAAAAATTTCAGAATTGCACCTTGCAATGCGGAGAAATTACTGTTTGTGCATTTACAATATTCATTGATTTTTGCCATTGAAAAACGTCCAGAAATGATTGAAGCTACTGACTGAATGAAAGGAGCTGGCATCTCACTCTCTTTGAATCTTCTTTATCATGCTAAGAGGAGCAGGAAAAAGCAAAAAATTTCAGAATTGCACCTTGCAATGCGGAGAAATTACTGTTTGTGCATTTACAATATTCATTGATTTTTGCCATTGAAAAACGTCCAGAAATGATTGAAGCTACTGACTGAATGAAAGGAGCTGGCATCTCACTCTCTTTGAATCTTGTTTATCATGCTAAGAGGAGCAGGAAAAAGCAAAAAATTTCAGAATTGCACCTTGCAATGCGGAGAAATTACTGTTTGTGCATTTACAATATTCATTGATTTTTGCCATTGAAAAACGTCCAGCAATGATTGAAGCTACTGACTGAATGAAAGGAGCTGGCATCTCACTCTCTTTGAATCTTTTTTATCATGCTAAGAGGAGCAGGAAAAAGCAAAAAATTTCAGAATTGCACCTTGCAATGCGGAGAAATTACTGTTTGTGCATTTACAATATTCATTGATTTTTGCCATTGAAAAACATCATGTTATTCATATACCAGAAATGTTTGAAGCTACTGACTGAATGAAAGGAGCTGGCATCTCACTCTCTTTGAATCTTCTTTATCATGCTAAGAGGAGCAGGAAAAAGCAAAAAATTTCAGAATTGCACCTTGCAATGCGGAGAAATTACTGTTTGTGCATTTACAATATTCATTGATTTTTGCCATTGAAAAACATCATGTTATTCATATACCAGAAATGTTTGAAGCTACTGACTGAATGAAAGGAGCTGGCATCTCACTCTCTTTGAATATTCTTTATCATGCTAAGAGGAGCAGGAAAAAGCAAAAAATTTCAGAATTGCACCTTGCAATGCGGAGAAATTACTGTTTGTGCATTTACAATATTCATTGATTTTTGCCATTGAAAAACGTCCAGAAATGATTGAAGCTACTGACTGAATGAAAGGAGCTGGCATCTAAATCTCTTTGAATCTTCTTTATCATGCTAAGAGGAGCAGGAAAAAGCAAAAAATTTCAGAATTGCACCTTGCAATGCGGAGAAATTACTGTTTGTGCATTTACAATATTCATTGATTTTTGCCATTGAAAAACATCATGTTATTCATATACCAGAAATGATTGAAGCTACTGACTGAATGAAAGGAGCTGGCATCTCACTCTCTTTGAATCTTCTTTATCATGCTAAGAGGAGCAGGAAAAAGCAAAAAAATTCAGAATTGCACATTGCAATGCGGAGAAATTACTGTTTGTGCATTTACAATATTCATTGATTTTTGCCATTGAAAAACGTCCAGAAATGATTGAAGCTACTGACTGAATGAAAGGAGCTGGCATCTCACTCTCTTTGAATCTTCTTTATCATGCTAAGAGGAGCAGGAAAAAGCAAAAAATTTCAGAATTGCACCTTGCAATGCGGAGAAATTACTGTTTGTGCATTTACAATATTCATTGATTTTTGCCATTGAAAAACATCATGTTATTCATATACCAGAAATGTTTGAAGCTACTGACTGAATGAAAGGAGCTGGCATCTCACTCTCTTTGAATCTTCTTTATCATGCTAAGAGGAGCAGGAAAAAGCAAAAAAATTCAGAATTGCACCTTGCAATGCGGAGAAATTACTGTTTGTGCATTTACAATATTCATTGATTTTTGCCATTGAAAAACATCATGTTATTCATATACCAGAAATGATTGAAGCTACTGACTGAATGAAAGGAGCTGGCATCTCACTCTCTTTGAATCTTCTTTATCATGCTAAGAGGAGCAGGAAAAAGCAAAAAATTTCAGAATTGCACCTTGCAATGCGGAGAAATTACTGTTTGTGCATTTACAATATTCATTGATTTTTGCCATTAAAAAACGTCCAGAAATGATTGAAGCTACTGACTGAATGAAAGGAGCTGGCATCTCACTCTCTTTGAATCTTGTTTATCATGCTAAGAGGAGCAGGAAAAAGCAAAAAATTTCGGAATTGCACCTTGCAATGCGGAGAAATTACTGTTTGTGCATTTACAATATTCAATGATTTTTGCCATTGAAAAACGTCCAGAAATGATTGAAGCTACTGACTGAATGAAAGGAGCTGGCATCTCACTCTCTTTGAATCTTGTTTATCATGCTAAGAGGAGCAGGAAAAAGCAAAAAATTTCAGAATTGCACCTTGCAATGCGCAGAAATTACTGTTTGTGCATTTACAATATTCATTGATTTTTGCCATTGAAAAACGTCCAGAAATGATTGAAGCTACTGACTGAATGAAAGAAGCTGGCATCTCACTCTCTTTGAATCTTCTTTATCATGCTAAGAGGAGCAGGAAAAAGCAAAAAATTTCAGAATTGCACCTTGCAATGCGGAGAAATTACTGTTTGTGCATTTACAATATTCATTGATTTTTGCCATTGAAAAACATCATGTTATTCATATACCAGAAATGTTTGAAGCTACTCACTGAATGAAAGGAGCTGGCATCTCACTCTCTTTGAATCTTCTTTATCATGCTAAGAGGAGCAGGAAAAAGCAAAAAATTTCAGAATTGCACCTTGCAATGCGGAGAAATTACTGTTTGTGCATTTACAATATTCATTGATTTTTGCCATTGAAAAACATCATGTTATTCATATACCAGAAATGTTTGAAGCTACTGACTGAATGAAAGGAGCTGGCATCTCACTCTCTTTGAATCTTCTTTATCATGCTAAGAGGAGCAGGAAAAAGCAAAAAATTTCAGAATTGCACCTTGCAATGCGGAGAAATTACTGTTTGTGCATTTACAATATTCATTGATTTTTGCCATTGAAAAACGTCCAGAAATTATTGAAGCTACTGACTGAATGAAAGGAGCTGGCATCTCACTCTCTTTGAATCTTCTTTATCATGCTAAGAGGAGCAGGAAAAAGCAAAAAATTTCAGAATTGCACCTTGCAATGCGGAGAAATTACTGTTTGTGCATTTACAATATTCATTGATTTTTGCCATTGAAAAACGTCCAGAAATGATTGAAGCTACTGACTGAATGAAAGGAGCTGGCATCTCACTCTCTTTGAATCTTCTTTATCATGCTAAGAGGAGCAGGAAAAAGCAAAAAATTTCAGAATTGCACCTTGCAATGCGGAGAAATTACTGTTTGTGCATTTACAATATTCATTGATTTTTGCCATTGAAAAACGTCCAGAAATGATTGAAGCTACTGACTGAATGAAAGGAGCTGGCATCTCACTCTCTTTGAATCTTGTTTATCATGCTAAGAGGAGCAGGAAAAAGCAAAAAATTTCAGAATTGCACCTTGCAATGCGGAGAAATTACTGTTTGTGCATTTACAATATTCATTGATTTTTGCCATTGAAAAACATCATGTTATTCATATACCAGAAATGATTGAAGCTACTGACTGAATGAAAGGAGCTGGCATCTCACTCTCTTTGAATATTCTTTATCATGCTAAGAGGAGCAGGAAAAAGCAAAACATTTCAGAATTGCACCTTGCAATGCGGAGAAATTACTGTTTGTGCATTTACAATATTCATTGATTTTTGCCATTGAAAAACGTCCAGAAATGATTGAAGCTACTGACTGAATGAAAGGAGCTGGCATCTCACTCTCTTTGAATCTTCTATGTCATGTTAAGATGAGCAGGAAAAAGCAAAAAATTTCAGAATTGCACCTTGCAATGCGGAGAAATTACTGTTTGTGCATTTACAATATTCATTGATTTTTGCCATTGAAAAACATCAAGTTATTCATATACCAGAAATGTTTGAAGCTACTGACTGAATGAAAGGAGCTGGCATCTCACTCTCTTTGAATCTTCTTTATCATGCTAAGAGGAGCAGGAAAAAGCAAAAAATTTCAGAATTGCACCTTGCAATGCGGAGAAATTACTATTTGTGCATTTACAATATTCATTGATTTTTGCCATTGAAAAACGTCCAGAAATGATTGAAGCTACTGACTGAATGAAAGGAGCTGGCATCTCACTCTCTTTGAATCTTCTTTATCATGCTAAGAGGAGCAGGAAAAAGCAAAAAATTTCAGAATTGCACCTTGCAATGCGGAGAAATTACTGTTTGTGCATTTACAATATTCATTGATTTTTGCCATTGAAAAACGTCCAGAAATGATTGAAGCTACTGACTGAATGAAAGGAGCTGGCATCTCACTCTCTTTGAATCTTGTTTATCATGCTAAGAGGAGCAGGAAAAAGCAAAAAAATTCAGAATTGCACCTTGCAATGTGGAGAAATTACTGTTTGTGCATTTACAATATTCATTGATTTTTGCCATTGAAAAACGTCCAGAAATGATTGAAGCTACTGACTGAATGAAAGGAACTGGCATCTCACTCTCTTTGAATCTTCTTTATCATGCTAAGAGGAGCAGGAAAAAGCAAAAAATTTCAGAATTGCACCTTGCAATGCGGAGAAATTACTGTTTGTGCATTTACAATATTCATTGATTTTTGCCATTGAAAAACGTCCAGAAATGATTGAAGCTACTGACTGAATGAAAGGAGCTGGCATCTCACTCTCTTTGAATCTTGTTTATCATGCTAAGAGGAGCAGGAAAAAGCAAAAAATTTCAGAATTGCACCTTGCAATGCAGAGAAATTACTGTTTGTGCATTTACAATATTCATTGATTTTTGCCATTGAAAAACGTCCAGAAATGATTGAAGCTACTGACTGAATGAAAGGAGCTGGCATCTCACTCTCTTTGAATCTTGTTTATCATGCTAAGAGGAGCAGGAAAAAGCAAAAAATTTCAGAATTGCACCTTGCAATGCGGAGAAATTACTGTTTGTGCATTTACAATATTCATTGATTTTTGCCATTGAAAAACATCATGTTATTCATATACCAGAAATGTTTGAAGCTACTGACTGAATGAAAGGAGCTGGCATCTCACTCTCTTTGAATCTTCTTTATCATGCTAAGAGGAGCAGGAAAAAGCAAAAAATTTCAGAATTGCACCTTGCAATGCGGAGAAATTACTGTTTGTGCATTTACAATATTCATTGATTTTTGCCATTGAAAAACATCATGTTATTCATATACCAGAAATGTTTGAAGCTACTGACTGAATGAAAGGAGCTGGCATCTCACTCTCTTTGAATCTTCTTTATCATGCTAAGAGGAGCAGGAAAAAGCAAAAAATTTCAGAATTCCACCTTGCAATGCGGAGAAATTACTGTTTGTGCATTTACAATATTCATTGATTTTTGCCATTGAAAAACATCATGTTATTCATATACCAGAAATGTTTGAAGCTACTGACTGAATGAAAGGAGCTGGCATCTCACTCTCTTTGAATATTCTTTATCATGCTAAGAGGAGCAGGAAAAAGCAAAAAATTTCAGAATTGCACCTTGCAATGCGGAGAAATTACTGTTTGTGCATTTACAATATTCATTGATTTTTGCCATTGAAAAACGTCCAGAAATGATTGAAGCTACTGACTGAATGAAAGGAGCTGGCATCTAAATCTCTTTGAATCTTCTTTATCATGCTAAGAGGAGCAGGAAAAAGCAAAAAATTTCAGAATTGCACCTTGCAATGCGGAGAAATTACTGTTTGTGCATTTACAATATTCATTGATTTTTGCCATTGAAAAACATCATGTTATTCATATACCAGAAATGATTGAAGCTACTGACTGAATGAAAGGAGCTGGCATCTCACTCTCTTTGAATCTTCTTTATCATGCTAAGAGGAGCAGGAAAAAGCAAAAAATTTCAGAATTGCACCTTGCAATGCGGAGAAATTACTGTTTGTGCATTTACAATATTCATTGATTTTTGCCATTGAAAAACGTCCAGAAATGATTGAAGCTACTGACTGAATGAAAGGAGCTGGCATCTCACTCTCTTTGAATCTTCTTTATCATGCTAAGAGGAGCAGGAAAAAGCAAAAAATTTCAGAATTGCACCTTGCAATGCGGAGAAATTACTGTTTGTGCATTTACAATATTCATTGATTTTTGCCATTGAAAAACATCATGTTATTCATATACCAGAAATGTTTGAAGCTACTGACTGAATGAAAGGAGCTGGCATCTCACTCTCTTTGAATCTTCTTTATCATGCTAAGAGGAGCAGGAAAAAGCAAAAAAATTCAGAATTGCACCTTGCAATGCGGAGAAATTACTGTTTGTGCATTTACAATATTCATAGATTTTTGCCATTGAAAAACATCATGTTATTCATATACCAGAAATGATTGAAGCTACTGACTGAATGAAAGAAGCTGGCATCTCACTATCTTTGAATCTTCTTTATCATGCTAAGAGGAGCAGGAAAAAGCAAAAAATTTCAGAATTGCACCTTGCAATGCGGAGAAATTACTGTTTGTGCATTTACAATATTCATTGATTTTTGCCATTGAAAAACATCATGTTATTCATATACCAGAAATGATTGAAGCTACTGACTGAATGAAAGGAGCTGGCATCTCACTCTCTTTGAATCTTCTTTATCATGCTAAGAGGAGCAGGAAAAAGCAAAAAATTTCAGAATTGCACCTTGCAATGCGGAGAAATTACTGTTTGTGCATTTACAATATTCATTGATTTTTGCCATTAAAAAACGTCCAGAAATGATTGAAGCTACTGACTGAATGAAAGGAGCTGGCATCTCACTCTCTTTGAATCTTGTTTATCATGCTAAGAGGAGCAGGAAAAAGCAAAAAATTTCGGAATTGCACCTTGCAATGCGGAGAAATTACTGTTTGTGCATTTACAATATTCAATGATTTTTGCCATTGAAAAACGTCCAGAAATGATTGAAGCTACTGACTGAATGAAAGGAGCTGGCATCTCACTCTCTTTGAATCTTGTTTATCATGCTAAGAGGAGCAGGAAAAAGCAAAAAATTTCAGAATTGCACCTTGCAATGCGGAGAAATTACTGTTTGTGCATTTACAATATTCATTGATTTTTGCCATTGAAAAACGTCCAGAAATGATTGAAGCTACTGACTGAATGAAAGGAGCTGGCATCTCACTCTCTTTGAATCTTCTTTATCATGCTAAGAGGAGCAGGAAAAAGCAAAAAATTTCAGAATTGCACCTTGCAATGCGGAGAAATTACTGTTTGTGCATTTACAATATTCATTGATTTTTGCCATTGAAAAACATCATGTTATTCATATACCAGAAATGTTTGAAGCTACTGACTGAATGAAAGGAGCTGGCATCTCACTCTCTTTGAATCTTCTTTATCATGCTAAGAGGAGCAGGAAAAAGCAAAAAATTTCAGAATTGCACCTTGCAATGCGGAGAAATTACTGTTTGTGCATTTACAATATTCATTGATTTTTGCCATTGAAAAACGTCCAGAAATTATTGAAGCTACTGACTGAATGAAAGGAGCTGGCATCTCACTCTCTTTGAATCTTGTTTATCACGCTAAGAGGAGCAGGAAAAAGCAAAAAATTTCAGAATTGCACCTTGCAATGCGGAGAAATTACTGTTTGTGCATTTACAATATTCATTGATTTTTGCCATTGAAAAACGTCCAGAAATGATTGAAGCTACTGACTGAATGAAAGGAGCTGGCATCTCACTCTCTTTGAATCTTCTTTATCATGCTAAGAGGAGCAGGAAAAAGCAAAAAATTTCAGAATTGCACCTTGCAATGCGGAGAAATTACTGTTTGTGCATTTACAATATTCATTGATTTTTGCCATTGAAAAACGTCCAGAAATGATTGAAGCTACTGACTGAATGAAAGGAGCTGGCATCTCACTCTCTTTGAATCTTGTTTATCATGCTAAGAGGAGCAGGAAAAAGCAAAAAATTTCAGAATTGCACCTTGCAATGCGGAGAAATTACTGTTTGTGCATTTACAATATTCATTGATTTTTGCCATTGAAAAACATCATGATATTCATATACCAGAAATGATTGAAGCTACTGACTGAATGAAAGGAGCTGGCATCTCACTCTCTTTGAATATTCTTTATCATGCTAAGAGGAGCAGGAAAAAGCAAAACATTTCAGAATTGCACCTTGCAATGCGGAGAAATTACTGTTTGTGCATTTACAATATTCATTGATTTTTGCCATTGAAAAACGTCCAGAAATGATTGAAGCTACTGACTGAATGAAAGGAGCTGGCATCTCACTCTCTTTGAATCTTCTATGTCATGTTAAGATGAGCAGGAAAAAGCAAAAAATTTCAGAATTGCACCTTGCAATGCGGAGAAATTACTGTTTGTGCATTTACAATATTCATTGATTTTTGCCATTGAAAAACATCAAGTTATTCATATACCAGAAATGTTTGAAGCTACTGACTGAATGAAAGGAGCTGGCATCTCACTCTCTTTGAATCTTCTTTATCATGCTAAGAGGAGCAGGAAAAAGCAAAAAATTTCAGAATTGCACCTTGCAATGCGGAGAAATTACTATTTGTGCATTTACAATATTCATTGATTTTTGCCATTGAAAAACGTCCAGAAATGATTGAAGCTACTGACTGAATGAAAGGAGCTGGCATCTCACTCTCTTTGAATCTTCTTTATCATGCTAAGAGGAGCAGGAAAAAGCAAAAAATTTCAGAATTGCACCTTGCAATGCGGAGAAATTACTGTTTGTGCATTTACAATATTCATTGATTTTTGCCATTGAAAAACGTCCAGAAATGATTGAAGCTACTGACTGAATGAAAGGAGCTGGCATCTCACTTTCTTTGAATCTTCTTTATCATGCTAAGAGGAGCAGGAAAAAGCAAAAAATTTCAGAATTGCACCTTGCAATGCGGAGAAATTACTGTTTGTGCATTTACAATATTCATTGATTTTTGCCATTGAAAAACATCATGTTATTCATATACCAGAAATGTTTGAAGCTACTGACTGAATGAAAGGAGCTGGCATCTCACTCTCTTTGAATCTTCTTTATCATGCTAAGAGGAGCAGGAAAAAGCAAAAAATTTCAGAATTGCACCTTGCAATGCGGAGAAATTACTGTTTGTGCATTTACAATATTCATTGATTTTTGCCATTGAAAAACGTCCAGAAATGATTGAAGCTACTGACTGAATGAAAGGAGCTGGCATCTCACTCTCTTTGAATCTTCTTTATCATGCTAAGAGGAGCAGGAAAAAGCAAAAAATTTCAGAATTGCACCTTGCAATGCGGAGAAATTACTGTTTGTGCATTTACAATATTCATTGATTTTTTGCCATTGAAAAACATCATGTTATTCATA
The DNA here is from genome assembly GCF_046119375.1 of Phyllobates terribilis. NCBI lineage: Eukaryota > Metazoa > Chordata > Amphibia > Anura > Dendrobatidae > Phyllobates > Phyllobates terribilis. Next base: position 2,067,536 of record NW_027362893.1, read on the forward strand.
TACCAGAAATGTTTGAAGCTACTGACTGAATGAAAGGAGCTGGCATCTCACTCTCTTTGAATCTTCTTTATCATGCTAAGAGGAGCAGGAAAAAGCAAAAAATTTCAGAATTGCACCTTGCAATGCGGAGAAATTACTGTTTGTGCATTTACAATATTCATTGATTTTTGCCATTGAAAAACGTCCAGAAATGATTGAAGCTACTGACTGAATGAAAGGAGCTGGCATCTCACTCTCTTTGAATCTTCTATGTCATGCTAAGATGAGCAGGAAAAAGCAAAAAATTTCAGAATTGCACCTTGCAATGCGGAGAAATTACTGTTTGTGCATTTACAATATTCATTGATTTTTGCCATTGAAAAACATCAAGTTATTCATATAAATGAAATGTTTGAAGCTACTGACTGAATGAAAGGATCTGGCATCTCACTCTCTTTGAATCTTCTTTATCATGCTAAGAGGAGCAGGAAAAAGCAAAAAATTTCAGAATTGCACCTTGCAATGCGGAGAAATTACTATTTGTGCATTTACAATATTCATTGATTTTTGCCATTGAAAAACGTCCAGAAATGATTGAAGCTACTGACTGAATGAAAGGAGCTGGCATCTAAATCTCTTTGAATCTTCTTTATCATGCTAAGAGGAGCAGGAAAAAGCAAAAAATTTCATAATTGCACCTTGCAATGCGGAGAAATTACTGTTTGTGCATTTACAATATTCATTGATTTTTGCCATTGAAAAACGTCCAGAAATGATTGAAGCTACTGACTGAATGAAAGGAGCTGGCATCTCACTCTCTTTGAATCTTGTTTATCATGCTAAGAGGAGCAGGAAAAAGCAAAAAATTTCAGAATTGCACCTTGCAATGCGGAGAAATTACTGTTTGTGCATTTACAATATTCATTGATTTTTGCCATTGAAAAACGTCCAGAAATGATTGAAGCTACTGACTGAATGAAAGGAGCTGGCATCTCACTCTCTTTGAATCTTCTTTATCATGCTAAGAGGAGCAGGAAAAAGCAAAAAATTTCAGAATTGCACCTTGCAATGCGGAGAAATTACTGTTTGTGCATTTACAATATTCATTGATTTTTGCCATTGAAAAACATCATGTTATTCATATACCAGAAATGTTTGAAGCTACTGACTGAATGAAAGGAGCTGGCATCTCACTCTCTTTGAGTCTTCTTTATCATGCTAAGAGGAGCAGGAAAAAGCAAAAAATTTCAGAATTGCACCTTGCAATGCGGAGAAATTACTGTTTGTGCATTTACAATATTCATTGATTTTTGCCATTGAAAAACGTCCAGAAATGATTGAAGCTACTGACTGAATGAAAGGAGCTGGCATCTCACTCTCTTTGAATCTTCTTTATCATGCTAAGAGGAGCAGGAAAAAGCAAAAAATTTCAGAATTGCACCTTGCAATGCGGAGAAATTACTGTTTGTGCATTTACAATATTCATTGATTTTTTGCCATTGAAAAACATCATGTTATTCATATACCAGAAATGTTTGAAGCTACTGACTGAATGAAAGGAGCTGGCATCTCACTCTCTTTGAATCTTCTTTATCATGCTAAGAGGAGCAGGAAAAAGCAAAAAATTTCAGAATTGCACCTTGCAATGCGGAGAAATTACTGTTTGTGCATTTACAATATCCATTGATTTTTGCCATTGAAAAACATCCAGAAATGATTGAAGCTACTGACTGAATGAAAGGAGCTGGCATCTCACTCTCTTTGAATCTTGTTTATCATGCTAAGAGGAGCAGGAAAAAGCAAAAAATTTCAGAATTGCACCTTGCAATGCGGAGAAATTACTGTTTGTGCATTTACAATATTCATTGATTTTTGCCATTGAAAAACGTCCAGAAATGATTGAAGCTACTGACTGAATGAAAGGAGCTGGCATCTCACTCTCTTTGAATCTTCTTTATCATGCTAAGAGGAGCAGGAAAAAGCAAAAAATTTCAGAATTGCACCTTGCAATGCGGAGAAATTACTGTTTGTGCATTTACAATATTCATTGATTTTTGCCATTGAAAAACATCATGTTATTCATATACCAGAAATGATTGAAGCTACTGACTGAATGAAAGGAGCTGGCATCTCACTCTCTTTGAATCTTCTTTATCATGCTAAGAGGAGCAGGAAAAAGCAAAAAATTTCAGAATTGCACCTTGCAATGCGGAGAAATTACTGTTTGTGCATTTACAATATTCATTGATTTTTGCCATTGAAAAACGTCCAGAAATGATTGAAGCTACTGACTGAATGAAAGGAGCTGGCATCTCACTCTCTTTGAATCTTCTTTATCATGCTAAGAGGAGCAGGAAAAAGCAAAAAATTTCAGAATTGCACCTTGCAATGCGGAGAAATTACTGTTTGTGCATTTACAATATTCATTGATTTTTGCCATTGAAAAACATCATGTTATTCATATACCAGAAATGTTTGAAGCTACTGACTGAATGAAAGGAGCTGGCATCTCACTCTCTTTGAATCTTCTTTATCATGCTAAGAGGAGCAGGAAAAAGCAAAAAAATTCAGAATTGCACCTTGCAATGCGGAGAAATTACTGTTTGTGCATTTACAATATTCATTGATTTTTGCCATTGAAAAACATCATGTTATTCATATACCAGAAATGATTGAAGCTACTGACTGAATGAAAGGAGCTGGCATCTCACTCTCGTTGAATCTTCTTTATCATGCTAAGAGGAGCAGGAAAAAGCAAAAAATTTCAGAATTGCACCTTGCAATGCGGAGAAATTACTGTTTGTGCATTTACAATATTCATTGATTTTTGCCATTGAAAAACGTCCAGAAATGATTGAAGCTACTGACTGAATGAAAGGAGCTGGCATCTCACTCTCTTTGAATCTTGTTTATCATGCTAAGAGGAGCAGGAAAAAGCAAAAAATTTCAGAATTGCACCTTGCAATGCGGAGAAATTACTGTTTGTGCATTTACAATATTCATTGATTTTTGCCATTGAAAAACGTCCAGAAATGATTGAAGCTACTGACTGAATGAAAGGAGCTGGCATCTCACTCTCTTTGAATCTTCTTTATCATGCTAAGAGGAGCAGGAAAAAGCAAAAAATTTCAGAATTGCACCTTGCAATGCGGAGAAATTACTGTTTGTGCATTTACAATATTCATTGATTTTTGCCATTGAAAAACATCATGTTATTCATATACCAGAAATGTTTGAAGCTACTGACTGAATGAAAGGAGCTGGCATCTCACTCTCTTTGAATCTTCTTTATCATGCTAAGAGGAGCAGGAAAAAGCAAAAAATTTCAGAATTGCACCTTGCAATGCGGAGAAATTACTGTTTGTGCATTTACAATATTCATTGATTTTTGCCATTGAAAAACGTCCAGAAATGATTGAAGCTACTGACTGAATGAAAGGAGCTGGCATCTCACTCTCTTTGAATCTTCTTTATCATGCTAAGAGGAGCAGGAAAAAGCAAAAAATTTCAGAATTGCACCTTGCAATGCGGAGAAATTACTGTTTGTGCATTTACAATATTCATTGATTTTTTGCCATTGAAAAACATCATGTTATTCATATACCAGAAATGTTTGAAGCTACTGACTGAATGAAAGGAGCTGGCATCTCACTCTCTTTGAATCTTCTTTATCATGCTAAGAGGAGCAGGAAAAAGCAAAAAATTTCAGAATTGCACCTTGCAATGCGGAGAAATTACTGTTTGTGCATTTACAATATTCATTGATTTTTGCCATTGAAAAACATCCAGAAATGATTGAAGCTACTGACTGAATGAAAGGAGCTGGCATCTCACTCTCTTTGAATCTTGTTTATCATGCTAAGAGGAGCAGGAAAAAGCAAAAAATTTCAGAATTGCACCTTGCAATGCGGAGAAATTACTGTTTGTGCATTTACAATATTCATTGATTTTTGCCATTGAAAAACATCATGTTATTCATATACCAGAAATGTTTGAAGCTACTGACTGAATGAAAGGAGCTGGCATCTCACTCTCTTTGAATCTTCTTTATCATGCTAAGAGGAGCAGGAAAAAGCAAAAAATTTCAGAATTGCACCTTGCAATGCGGAGAAATTACTGTTTGTGCATTTACAATATTCATTGATTTTTGCCATTGAAAAACGTCCAGAAATGATTGAAGCTACTGACTGAATGAAAGGAGCTGGCATCTCACTCTCTTTGAATCTTGTTTATCATGCTAAGAGGAGCAGGAAAAAGCAAAAAATTTCAGAATTGCACCTTGCAATGCGGAGAAATTACTGTTTGTGCATTTACAATATTCATTGATTTTTGCCATTGAAAAACGTCCAGAAATGATTGAAGCTACTGACTGAATGAAAGGAGCTGGCATCTCACTCTCTTTGAATCTTCTTTATCATGCTAAGAGGAGCAGGAAAAAGCAAAAAATTTCAGAATTGCACCTTGCAATGCGGAGAAATTACTGTTTGTGCATTTACAATATTCATTGATTTTTGCCATTGAAAAACATCATGTTATTCATATACCAGAAATGTTTGAAGCTACTGACTGAATGAAAGGAGCTGGCATCTCACTCTCTTTGAATCTTCTTTATCATGCTAAGAGGAGCAGGAAAAAGCAAAAAATTTCAGAATTGCACCTTGCAATGCGGAGAAATTACTGTTTGTGCATTTACAATATTCATTGATTTTTGCCATTGAAAAACGTCCAGAAATGATTGAAGCTACTGACTGAATGAAAGGAGCTGGCATCTCACTCTCTTTGAATCTTCTTTATCATGCTAAGAGGAGCAGGAAAAAGCAAAAAATTTCAGAATTGCACCTTGCAATGCGGAGAAATTACTGTTTGTGCATTTACAATATTCATTGATTTTTTGCCATTGAAAAACATCATGTTATTCATATACCAGAAATGTTTGAAGCTACTGACTGAATGAAAGGAGCTGGCATCTCACTCTCTTTGAATCTTCTTTATCATGCTAAGAGGAGCAGGAAAAAGCAAAAAATTTCAGAATTGCACCTTGCAATGCGGAGAAATTACTGTTTGTGCATTTACAATATTCATTGATTTTTGCCATTGAAAAACATCCAGAAATGATTGAAGCTACTGACTGAATGAAAGGAGCTGGCATCTCACTCTCTTTGAATCTTGTTTATCATGCTAAGAGGAGCAGGAAAAAGCAAAAAATTTCAGAATTGCACCTTGCAATGCGGAGAAATTACTGTTTGTGCATTTACAATATTCATTGATTTTTGCCATTGAAAAACATCATGTTATTCATATACCAGAAATGTTTGAAGCTACTGACTGAATGAAAGGAGCTGGCATCTCACTCTCTTTGAATCTTCTTTATCATGCTAAGAGGAGCAGGAAAAAGCAAAAAATTTCAGAATTGCACCTTGCAATGCGGAGAAATTACTGTTTGTGCATTTACAATATTCATTGATTTTTGCCATTGAAAAACGTCCAGAAATGATTGAAGCTACTGACTGAATGAAAGGAGCTGGCATCTCACTCTCTTTGAATCTTGTTTATCATGCTAAGAGGAGCAGGAAAAAGCAAAAAAATTCAGAATTGCACCTTGCAATGTGGAGAAATTACTGTTTGTGCATTTACAATATTCATTGATTTTTGCCATTGAAAAACGTCCAGAAATGATTGAAGCTACTGACTGAATGAAAGGAACTGGCATCTCACTCTCTTTGAATCTTCTTTATCATGCTAAGAGGAGCAGGAAAAAGCAAAAAAATTCAGAATTGCACCTTGCAATGCGGAGAAATTACTGTTTGTGCATTTACAATATTCATTGATTTTTGCCATTGAAAAACATCATGTTATTCATATACCAGAAATGATTGAAGCTACTGACTGAATGAAAGGAGCTGGCATCTCACTCTCTTTGAATCTTGTTTATCATGCTAAGAGGAGCAGGAAAAAGCAAAAAATTTCAGAATTGCACCTTGCAATGCGGAGAAATTACTGTTTGTGCATTTACAATATTCATTGATTTTTGCCATTGAAAAACATCATGTTATTCATATACCAGAAATGATTGAAGCTACTGACTGAATGAAAGGAGCTGGCATCTCACTCTCTTTGAATATTCTTTATCATGCTAAGAGGAGCAGGAAAAAGCAAAAAATTTCAGAATTGCACCTTGCAATGCGGAGAAATTACTGTTTGTGCATTTACAATATTCATTGATTTTTGCCATTGAAAAACGTCCAGAAATGATTGAAGCTACTGACTGAATGAAAGGAGCTGGCATCTCACTCTCTTTGAATCTTCTATGTCATGCTAAGATGAGCAGGAAAAGGCAAAAAATTTCAGAATTGCACCTTGCAATGCGGAGAAATTACTGTTTGTGCATTTACAATATTCATTGATTTTTGCCATTGAAAAACATCAAGTTATTCATATACCAGAAATGTTTGAAGCTACTGACTGAATGAAAGGAGCTGGCATCTCACTCTCTTTGAATCTTCTTTATCATGCTAAGAGGAGCAGGAAAAAGCAAAAAATTTCAGAATTGCACCTTGCAATGCGGAGAAATTACTGTTTGTGCATTTACAATATTCATTGATTTTTGCCATTGAAAAACGTCCAGAAATGATTGAAGCTACTGACTGAATGAAAGGAGCTGGCATCTCACTCTCTTTGAATCTTGTTTATCATGCTAAGAGGAGCAGGAAAAAGCAAAAAATTTCAGAATTGCACCTTGCAATGCGGAGAAATTACTGTTTGTGCATTTACAATATTCATTGATTTTTGCCATTGAAAAACGTCCAGAAATGATTGAAGCTACTGACTGAATGAAAGGAGCTGGCATCTCACTCTCTTTGAATCTTCTTTATCATGCTAAGAGGAGCAGGAAAAAGCAAAAAATTTCAGAATTGCACCTTGCAATGCGGAGAAATTACTGTTTGTGCATTTACAATATTCATTGATTTTTGCCATTGAAAAACATCATGTTATTCATATACCAGAAATGTTTGAAGCTACTGACTGAATGAAAGGAGCTGGCATCTCACTCTCTTTGAATCTTCTTTATCATGCTAAGAGGAGCAGGAAAAAGCAAAAAATTTCAGAATTGCACCTTGCAATGCGGAGAAATTACTGTTTGTGCATTTACAATATTCATTGATTTTTGCCATTGAAAAACGTCCAGAAATGATTGAAGCTACTGACTGAATGAAAGGAGCTGGCATCTCACTCTCTTTGAATCTTCTATGTCATGCTAAGATGAGCAGGAAAAAGCAAAAAATTTCAGAATTGCACCTTGCAATGCGGAGAAATTACTGTTTGTGCATTTACAATATTCATTGATTTTTGCCATTGAAAAACATCAAGTTATTCATATACCAGAAATGTTTGAAGCTACTGACTGAATGAAAGGAGCTGGCATCTCACTCTCTTTGAATCTTGTTTATCATGCTAAGAGGAGCAGGAAAAAGCAAAAAATTTCAGAATTGCACCTTGCAATGCGGAGAAATTACTGTTTGTGCATTTACAATATTCATTGATTTTTGCCATTGAAAAACATCATGTTATTCATATACCAGAAATGATTGAAGCTACTGACTGAATGAAAGGAGCTGGCATCTCACTCTCTTTGAATCTTCTTTATCATGCTAAGAGGAGCAGGAAAAAGCAAAAAATTTCAGAATTGCACCTTGCAATGCGGAGAAATTACTGTTTGTGCATTTACAATATTCATTGATTTTTGCCATTGAAAAACATCATGTTATTCATATAGCAGAAATGTTTGAAGCTACTGACTGAATGAAAGGAGCTGGCATCTCACTCTCTTTGAATCTTCTTTATCATGCTAAGAGGAGCAGGAAAAAGCAAAAAATTTCAGAATTGCACCTTGCAATGCGGAGAAATTACTGTTTGTGCATTTACAATATTCATTGATTTTTGCCATTGAAAAACGTCCAGAAATGATTGAAGCTACTGACTGAATGAAAGGAGCTGGCATCTCACTCTCTTTGAATCTTGTTTATCATGCTAAGAGGAGCAGGAAAAAGCAAAAAAATTCAGAATTGCACCTTGCAATGTGGAGAAATTACTGTTTGTGCATTTACAATATTCATTGATTTTTGCCATTGAAAAACGTCCAGAAATGATTGAAGCTACTGACTGAATGAAAGGAACTGGCATCTCACTCTCTTTGAATCTTCTTTATCATGCTAAGTGGAGCAGGAAAAAGCAAAAAATTTCAGAATTGCACCTTGCAATGCGGAGAAATTACTGTTTGTGCATTTACAATATTCAATGATTTTTGCCATTGAAAAACATCATGTTATTCATATACCAGAAATGATTGAAGCTACTGACTGAATGAAAGGAGCTGGCATCTCACTCTCTTTGAATCTTCTTTATCATGCTAAGAGGAGCAGGAAAAAGCAAAAAATTTCAGAATTGCACCTTGCAATGCGGAGAAATTACTGTTTGTGCATTTACAATATTCATTGATTTTTGCCATTGAAAAACATCATGTTATTCATATACCAGAAATGTTTGAAGCTACTGACTGAATGAAAGGAGCTGGCATCTCACTCTCTTTGAATCTTCTTTATCATGCTAAGAGGAGCAGGAAAAAGCAAAAAATTTCAGAATTGCACCTTGCAATGCGGAGAAATTACTGTTTGTGCATTTACAATATTCATTGATTTTTGCCATTGAAAAACGTCCAGAAATGATTGAAGCTACTGACTGAATGAAAGGAGCTGGCATCTCACTCTCTTTGAATTTTGTTTATCATGCTAAGAGGAGCAGGAAAAAGCAAAAAAATTCAGAATTGCACCTTGCAATGTGGAGAAATTACTGTTTGTGCATTTACAATATTCATTGATTTTTGCCATTGAAAAACGTCCAGAAATGATTGAAGCTACTGACTGAATGAAAGGAACTGGCATCTCACTCTCTTTGAATCTTCTTTATCATGCTAAGAGGAGCAGGAAAAAGCAAAAAAATTCAGAATTGCACCTTGCAATGCGGAGAAATTACTGTTTGTGCATTTACAATATTCATTGATTTTTGCCATTGAAAAACATCATGTTATTCATATACCAGAAATGATTGAAGCTACTGACTGAATGAAAGGAGCTGGCATCTCACTCTCTTTGAATCTTGTTTATCATGCTAAGAGGAGCAGGAAAAAGCAAAAAATTTCCGAATTGCACCTTGCAATGCGGAGAAATTACTGTTTGTGCATTTACAATATTCATTGATTTTTGCCATTGAAAAACATCATGTTATTCATATACCAGAAATGATTGAAGCTACTGACTGAATGAAAGGAGCTGGCATCTCACTCTCTTTGAATATTCTTTATCATGCTAAGAGGAGCAGGAAAAAGCAAAAAATTTCAGAATTGCACCTTGCAATGCGGAGAAATTACTGTTTGTGCATTTACAATATTCATTGATTTTTGCCATTGAAAAACGTCCAGAAATGATTGAAGCTACTGACTGAATGAAAGGAGCTGGCATCTCACTCTCTTTGAATCTTCTATGTCATGCTAAGATGAGCAGGAAAAGGCAAAAAATTTCAGAATTGCACCTTGCAATGCGGAGAAATTACTGTTTGTGCATTTACAATATTCATTGATTTTTGCCATTGAAAAACATCAAGTTATTCATATACCAGAAATGTTTGAAGCTACTGACTGAATGAAAGGAGCTGGCATCTCACTCTCTTTGAATCTTCTTTATCATGCTAAGAGGAGCAGGAAAAAGTAAAAAATTTCAGAATTGCACCTTGCAATGCGGAGAAATTACTGTTTGTGCATTTACAATATTCATTGATTTTTGCCATTGAAAAACATCCAGAAATGATTGAAGCTACTGACTGAATGAAAGGAGCTGGCATCTCACTCTCTTTGAATCTTGTTTATCATGCTAAGAGGAGCAGGAAAAAGCAAAAAATTTCAGAATTGCACCTTGCAATGCGGAGAAATTACTGTTTGTGCATTTACAATATTCATTGATTTTTGCCATTGAAAAACGTCCAGAAATGATTGAAGCTACTGACTGAATGAAAGGAGCTGGCATCTCACTCTCTTTGAATCTTCTTTATCATGCTAAGAGGAGCAGGAAAAAGCAAAAAATTTCAGAATTGCACCTTGCAATGCGGAGAAATTACTGTTTGTGCATTTACAATATTCATTGATTTTTGCCATTGAAAAACATCATGTTATTCATATACCAGAAATGTTTGAAGCTACTGACTGAATGAAAGGAGCTGGCATCTCACTCTCTTTGAATCTTCTTTATCATGCTAAGAGGAGCAGGAAAAAGCAAAAAATTTCAGAATTGCACCTTGCAATGCGGAGAAATTACTGTTTGTGCATTTACAATATTCATTGATTTTTGCCATTGAAAAACGTCCAGAAATGATTGAAGCTACTGACTGAATGAAAGGAGCTGGCATCTCACTCTCTTTGAATCTTCTATGTCATGCTAAGATGAGCAGGAAAAAGCAAAAAATTTCAGAATTGCACCTTGCAATGCGGAGAAATTACTGTTTGTGCATTTACAATATTCATTGATTTTTGCCATTGAAAAACATCAAGTTATTCATATACCAGAAATGTTTGAAGCTACTGACTGAATGAAAGGAGCTGGCATCTCACTCTCTTTGAATCTTCTTTATCATGCTAAGAGGAGCAGGAAAAAGCAAAAAATTTCAGAATTGCACCTTGCAATGCGGAGAAATTACTATTTGTGCATTTACAATATTCATTGATTTTTGCCATTGAAAAACGTCCAGAAATGATTGAAGCTACTGACTGAATGAAAGGAGCTGGCATCTCACTCTCTTTGAATCTTCTTTATCATGCTAAGCGGAGCAGGAAAAAGCAAAAAATTTCAGAATTGCACCTTGCAATGCGGAGAAATTACTGTTTGTGCATTTACAATATTCATTGATTTTTGCCATTGAAAAACGTCCAGAAATGATTGAAGCTACTGACTGAATGAAAGGAGCTGGCATCTCACTCTCTTTGAATCTTGTTTATCATGCTAAGAGGAGCAGGAAAAAGCAAAAAATTTCAGAATTGCACCTTGCAATGCGGAGAAATTACTGTTTGTGCATTTACAATATTCATTGATTTTTTGCCATTGAAAAACATCATGTTATTCATATACCAGAAATGTTTGAAGCTACTGACTGAATGAAAGGAGTTGGCATCTCACTCTCTTTGAATCTTCTTTATCATGCTAAGAGGAGCAGGAAAAAGCAAAAAATTTCAGAATTGCACCTTGCAATGCGGAGAAATTACTGTTTGTGCATTTACAATATTCATTGATTTTTGCCATTGAAAAACATTCAGAAATGATTGAAGCTACTGACTGAATGAAAGGAGCTGGCATCTCACTCTATTTGAATCTTGTTTATCATGCTAAGAGGAGCAGGAAAAAGCAAAAAATTTCAGAATTGCACCTTGCAATGCGGAGAAATTACTGTTTGTGCATTTACAATATTCATTGATTTTTGCCATTGAAAAACGTCCAGAAATGATTGAAGCTACTGACTGAATGAAAGGAGCTCGCATCTCACTCTCTTTGAATCTTCTTTATCATGCTAAGAGGAGCAGGAAAAAGCAAAAAAATTTCAGAATTGCACCTTGCAATGCGGAGAAATTACTGTTTGTGCATTTACAATATTCATTGATTTTTGCCATTGAAAAACATCATGTTATTCATATACCAGAAATGATTGAAGCTACTGACTGAATGAAAGGAGCTGGCATCTCACTCTCTTTGAATCTTGTTTATCATGCTAAGAGGAGCAGGAAAAAGCAAAAAATTTCAGAATTGCACCTTGCAATGCGGAGAAATTACTGTTTGTGCATTTACAATATTCATTGATTTTTGCCATTGAAAAACATCATGTTATTCATATACCAGAAATGTTTGAAGCTACTGACTGAATGAAAGGAGCTGGCATCTCACTCTCTTTGAATCTTCTTTATCATGCTAAGAGGAGCAGGAAAAAGCAAAAAATTTCAGAATTGCACCTTGCAATGCGGAGAAATTACTGTTTGTGCATTTACAATATTCATTGATTTTTGCCATTGAAAAACGTCCAGAAATGATTGAAGCTACTGACTGAATGAAAGGAGCTGGCATCTCACTCTCTTTGAATCTTCTATGTCATGCTAAGATGAGCAGGAAAAAGCAAAAAATTTCAGAATTGCACCTTGCAATGCGGAGAAATTACTGTTTGTGCATTTACAATATTCATTGATTTTTGCCATTGAAAAACATCAAGTTATTCATATACCAGAAATGTTTGAATCTACTGACTGAATGAAAGGAGCTGGCATCTCACTCTCTTTGAATCTTCTTTATCATGCTAAGAGGAGCAGGAAAAAGCAAAAAAATTCAGAATTGCACCTTGCAATGCGGAGAAATTACTGTTTGTGCATTTACAATATTCATTGATTTTTGCCATTGAAAAACATCATGTTATTCATATACCAGAAATGTTTGAAGCTACTGACTGAATGAAAGGAGCTGGCATCTCACTCTCTTTGAATCTTCTTTATCATGCTAAGAGGAGCAGGAAAAAGCAAAAAATTTCAGAATTGCACCTTGCAATGCGGAGAAATTACTGTTTGTGCATTTACAATATTCATTGATTTTTGCCATTGAAAAACGTCCAGAAATGATTGAAGCTACTGACTGAATGAAAGGAGCTGGCTTCTCACTCTCTTTGAATCTTCTTTATCATGCTAAGAGGAGCAGGAAAAAGCAAAAAATTTCAGAATTGCACCTTGCAATGCGGAGAAATTACTGTTTGTGCATTTACAATATTCATTGATTTTTTGCCATTGAAAAACATCATGTTATTCATATACCAGAAATGTTTGAAGCTACTGACTGAATGAAAGGAGTTGTCATCTCACTCTCTTTGAATCTTCTTTATCATGCTAAGAGGAGCAGGAAAAAGCAAAAAATTTCAGAATTGCACCTTGCAATGCGGAGAAATTACTGTTTGTGCATTTACAATATTCATTGATTTTTGCCATTGAAAAACATCCAGAAATGATTGAAGCTACTGACTGAATGAAAGGAGCTGGCATCTCACTCTCTTTGAATCTTGTTTATCATGCTAAGAGGAGCAGGAAAAAGCAAAAAATTTCAGAATTGCACCTTGCAATGCGGAGAAATTACTGTTTGTGCATTTACAATATTCATTGATTTTTGCCATTGAAAAACGTCCAGAAATGATTGAAGCTACTGACTGAATGAAAGGAGCTCGCATCTCACTCTCTTTGAATCTTCTTTATCATGCTAAGAGGAGCAGGAAAAAGCAAAAAAATTTCAGAATTGCACCTTGCAATGCGGAGAAATTACTGTTTGTGCATTTACAATATTCATTGATTTTTGCCATTGAAAAACATCATGTTATTCATATACCAGAAATGATTGAAGCTACTGACTGAATGAAAGGAGCTGGCATCTCACTCTCTTTGAATCTTGTTTATCATGCTAAGAGGAGCAGGAAAAAGCAAAAAATTTCAGAATTGCACCTTGCAATGCGGAGAAATTACTGTTTGTGCATTTACAATATTCATTGATTTTTGCCATTGAAAAACATCATGTTATTCATATACCAGAAATGTTTGAAGCTACTGACTGAATGAAAGGAGCTGGCATCTCACTCTCTTTGAATCTTCTTTATCATGCTAAGAGGAGCAGGAAAAAGCAAAAAATTTCAGAATTGCACCTTGCAATGCGGAGAAATTACTGTTTGTGCATTTACAATATTCATTGATTTTTGCCATTGAAAAACGTCCAGAAATGATTGAAGCTACTGACTGAATGAAAGGAGCTGGCATCTCACTCTCTTTGAATCTTCTATGTCATGCTAAGATGAGCAGGAAAAAGCAAAAAATTTCAGAATTGCACCTTGCAATGCGGAGAAATTACTGTTTGTGCATTTACAATATTCATTGATTTTTGCCATTGAAAAACATCAAGTTATTCATATACCAGAAATGTTTGAATCTACTGACTGAATGAAAGGAGCTGGCATCTCACTCTCTTTGAATCTTCTTTATCATGCTAAGAGGAGCAGGAAAAAGCAAAAAAATTCAGAATTGCACCTTGCAATGCGGAGAAATTACTATTTGTGCATTTACAATATTCATTGATTTTTGCCATTGAAAAACGTCCAGAAATGATTGAAGCTACTGACTGAATGAAAGGAGCTGGCCTCTCACTCTCTTTGAATCTTCTTTATCATGCTAAGAGGAGCAGGAAAAAGCAAAAAATTTCAGAATTGCACCTTGCAATGCGGAGAAATTACTGTTTGTGCATTTACAATATTCATTGATTTTTGCCATTGAAAAACGTCCAGAAATGATTGAAGCTACTGACTGAATGAAAGGAGCTGGCATCTCACTCTCTTTGAATCTTCTATGTCATGCTAAGATGAGCAGGAAAAAGCAAAAAATTTCAGAATTGCACCTTGCAATGCGGAGAAATTACTGTTTGTGCATTTACAATATTCATTGATTTTTGCCATTGAAAAACATCAAGTTATTCATATACCAGAAATGTTTGAAGCTACTGACTGAATGAAAGGAGCTGGCATCTCACTCTCTTTGAATCTTCTTTATTATGCTAAGAGGAGCAGGAAAAAGCAAAAAATTTCAGAATTGCACCTTGCAATGCGGAGAAATTACTATTTGTGCATTTACAATATTCATTGATTTTTGCCATTGAAAAACGTCCAGAAATGATTGAAGCTACTGACTGAATAAAAGGAGCTGGCATCTCACTCTCTTTGAATCTTCTTTATCATGCTAAGAGGAGCAGGAAAAAGCAAAAAATTTCAGAATTGCACCTTGCAATGCGGAGAAATTACTGTTTGTGCATTTACAATATTCATTGATTTTTGCCATTGAAAAACGTCCAGAAATGATTGAAGCTACTGACTGAATGAAAGGAGCTGGCATCTCACTCTCTTTGAATCTTGTTTATCATGCTAAGAGGAGCAGGAAAAAGCAAAAAATTTCAGAATTGCACCTTGCAATGCGGAGAAATTACTGTTTGTGCATTTACAATATTCATTGATTTTTGCCATTGAAAAACGTCCAGAAATGATTGAAGCTACTGACTGAATGAAAGGAGCTGGCATCTCACTCTCTTTGAATCTTCTTTATCATGCTAAGAGGAGCAGGAAAAAGCAAAAAATTTCAGAATTGCACCTTGCAATGCGGAGAAATTACTGTTTGTGCATTTACAATATTCATTGATTTTTGCCATTGAAAAACATCATGTTATTCATATACCAGAAATGTTTGAAGCTACTGACTGAATGAAAGGAGCTGGCATCTCACTCTCTTTGAATCTTCTTTATCATGCTAAGAGGAGCAGGAAAAAGCAAAAAATTTCAGAATTGCACCTTGCAATGCGGAGAAATTACTGTTTGTGCATTTACAATATTCATTGATTTTTGCCATTGAAAAACGTCCAGAAATGATTGAAGCTACTGACTGAATGAAAGGAGCTGGCATCTCACTCTCTTTGAATCTTCTTTATCATGCTAAGAGGAGCAGGAAAAAGCAAAAAATTTCAGAATTGCACCTTGCAATGCGGAGAAATTACTGTTTGTGCATTTACAATATTCATTGATTTTTTGCCATTGAAAAACATCATGTTATTCATATACCAGAAATGTTTGAAGCTACTGACTGAATGAAAGGAGTTGGCATCTCACTCTCTTTGAATCTTCTTTATCATGCTAAGAGGAGCAGGAAAAAGCAAAAAATTTCAGAATTGCACCTTGCAATGCGGAGAAATTACTGTTTGTGCATTTACAATATTCATTGATTTTTGCCATTGAAAAACATCCAGAAATGATTGAAGCTACTGACTGAATGAAAGGAGCTGGCATCTCACTCTCTTTGAATCTTGTTTATCATGCTAAGAGGAGCAGGAAAAAGCAAAAAAATTCAGAATTGCACCTTGCAATGCGGAGAAATTACTGTTTGTGCATTTACAATATTCATTGATTTTTGCCATTGAAAAACATCATGTTATTCATATACCAGAAATGATTGAAGCTACTGACTGAATGAAAGGAGCTGGCATCTCACTCTCTTTGAATCTTCTTTATCATGCTAAGAGGAGCAGGAAAAAGCAAAAAATTTCAGAATTGCACCTTGCAATGCGGAGAAGTTAATGTTTGTGCATTTACAATATTCATTGATTTTTGCCATTGAAAAACATCATGTTATTCATATACCAGAAATGTTTGAAGCTACTGACTGAATGAAAGGAGCTGGCATCTCACTCTCTTTGAATCTTCTTTATCATGCTAAGAGGAGCAGGAAAAAGCAAAAAATTTCAGAATTGCACCTTGCAATGCGGAGAAATTACTGTTTGTGCATTTACAATATTCATTGATTTTTGCCATTGAAAAACGTCCAGAAATGATTGAAGCTACTGACTGAATGAAAGGAGCTGGCATCTCACTCTCTTTGAATCTTGTTTATCATGCTAAGAGGAGCAGGAAAAAGCAAAAAAATTCAAAATTGCACCTTGCAATGTGGAGAAATTACTGTTTGTGCATTTTCAATATTCATTGATTTTTGCCATTGAAAAACGTCCAGAAATGATTGAAGCTACTGACTGAATGAAAGGAACTGGCATCTCACTCTCTTTGAATCTTCTTTATCATGCTAAGAGGAGCAGGAAAAAGCAAAAAATTTCAGAATTGCACCTTGCAATGCGGAGAAATTACTGTTTGTGCATTTACAATATTCATTGATTTTTGCCATTGAAAAACGTCCAGAAATGATTGAAGCTACTGACTGAATGAAAGGAGCTGGCATCTCACTCTCTTTGAATCTTGTTTATCATGCTAAGAGGAGCAGGAAAAAGCAAAAAATTTCAGAATTGCACCTTGCAATGCAGAGAAATTACTGTTTGTGCATTTACAATATTCATTGATTTTTGCCATTGAAAAACGTCCAGAAATGATTGAAGCTACTGACTGAATGAAAGGAGCTGGATCTCACTCTCTTTGAATCTTCTTTATCATGCTAAGAGGAGCAGGAAAAAGCAAAAAATTTCAGAATTGCACCTTGCAATGCGGAGAAATTACTGTTTGTGCATTTACAATATTCATTGATTTTTGCCATTGAAAAACATCATGTTATTCATATACCAGAAATGTTTGAAGCTACTGACTGAATGAAAGGAGCTGGCATCTCACTCTCTTTGAATCTTCTTTATCATGCTTAAAGGAGCAGGAAAAAGCAAAAAATTTCAGAATTGCACCTTGCAATGCGGAGAAATTACTGTTTGTGCGATTATAATATTCATTGATTTTTGCCATTGAAAAACGTCCAGAAATGATTGAAACTACTGACTGAATGAAAGGAGCTGGCATCTCACTCTCTTTGAATCTTGTTTATCATGCTAAGAGGAGCAGGAAAAAGCAAAAAATTTCAGAAATGCACCTTGCAATGCGGAGAAATTACTGTTTGTGCATTTACAATATTCATTGATTTTTGCCATTGAAAAACGTCCAGAAATGATTGAAGCTACTGACTGAATGAAAGGAGCTGGCATCTCACTCTCTTTGAATCTTCTTTATCATGCTAAGAGGAGCAGGAAAAAGCAAAAAATTTCAGAATTGCACCTTGCAATGCGGAGAAATTACTGTTTGTGCATTTACAATATTCATTGATTTTTGCCATTGAAAAACGTCCAGAAATGATTGAAGCTACTGACTGAATGAAAGGAGCTGGCATCTCACTCTCTTTGAATCTTCTTTATCATGCTAAGAGGAGCAGGAAAAAGCAAAAAATTTCAGAATTGCACCTTGCAATGTGGAGAAATTACTGTTTGTGCATTTACAATATTCATTGATTTTTGCCATTGAAAAACATCATGTTATTCATATACCAGAAATGTTTGAAGCTACTGACTGAATGAAAGGAGCTGGCATCTCACTCTCTTTGAATCTTCTTTATCATGCTAAGAGGAGCAGGAAAAAGCAAAAAATTTCAGAATTGCACCTTGCAATGCGGAGAAATTACTGTTTGTGCATTTACAATATTCATTGATTTTTGCCATTGAAAAACGTCCAGAAATGATTGAAGCTACTGACTGAATGAAAGGAGCTGGCATCTCACTCTCTTTGAATCTTGTTTATCATGCTAATAGGAGCAGGAAAAAGCAAAAAATTTCAGAATTGCACCTTGCAATGCGGAGAAATTACTGTTTGTGCATTTATAATATTCATTGATTTTTGCCATTGAAAAACGTCCAGAAATGATTGAAGCTACTGACTGAATGAAAGGAGCTCGCATCTCACTCTCTTTGAATCTTCTTTATCATGCTAAGAGGAGCAGGAAAAAGCAAAAAATTTCAGAATTGCACCTTGCAATGCGGAGAAATTACTATTTGTGCATTTACAATATTCATTGATTTTTGCCATTGAAAAACGTCCAGAAATGATTGAAGCTACTGTCACGCTGTCTCTGTATACTGGAGGTAGGGGGCCTAAGCTGACCCTAAGCTGGGGCCCTGACTAATCCCTCATCCTGGAGGTACTGTTAAAGGTACAGAGGTCCAGGCCGCCAGCGTAACCCCTACCTCCTGAGGATCCCTGCACCACAGTAATCTAGTCCTGAGAAGGACCCCGATCACAACAATTGGGAACCAGCAATAATATGCCCACACACAGTATTTAGACGAACGAGACAGTACAAGGGAAAAACCAAAACCACCTTGCATACAACTTCAACACAACTACAACAGAGGGAACACCAACGGGAAAGGAGATAAATGATAAAGCGAGGAAAGGGAAATAACACTTTCAAATACACTTATCTCAGCAACTCCAAACACCACGATCCGCTCTGTAAGTCTGAATGAAAAGCTTTCACCGACACCTCACAAACAGACCTGCAGGAATATAAAGGAGTCTCACTAAGGAAGCATTGAATGCAGCTGGGCGAGGCTGGACCTCAGCTAGCCTAGAGAGAGAGAGAATTAACTCCTTCACTGCCGAGAAAACACAAAGCACCAACAAGTCAGCTGCGAGAAGTCAGGCTGTGTACTCGTGACGATCTTCGTGGCAACACACCCGTGACAGTACCCCCCCTTCTACGAGGGGCCTCCGGACCCTCAGGGCCAGGTTTATCCGGGTGAGTCGTGTGGAAGGCCCGAACTAATCGGTCTGCGTTAATATCCGACGCAGGAACCCACATCCTCTCCTCAGGACCATACCCCTTCCAATGAACCAAGTACTGAAGGGACCGGCGATTAAAGCGTGAATCAATGACCCTCGATACCTGGAACTCCAAGTTACCATTGACAACCACAGGAGGGGGAGGTAAAGGTGACGGTACCACCGGCGCCACATACCTCTTAAGCAATGATCTGTGAAACACGTTGTGAATTTTAAACGTAGGGGGGAGGTCAAGACGGAATGCCACCGGATTAATAACAGAACTGATTCTGTACGGCCCGATGAACCTGGGACCCAGTTTCCAGGAGGGAACCTTAAGTTTAATATTCCTGGTAGACAACCATACCTGATCGTTCACACTTAGGTCCGGACCAGACACTCTCCTCCTATCAGCCATACGTTTGTATCGGTTCCCCATAGTATTCAGATTCTTCAGCACCCCTCTCCATACTGAAGCGAGAGATGAGGAAAATCGTTCCTCCTCCGGAACCCCCGAAGAGCCCCCCCTACTGAAAGTACAAAACTGGGGGTGAAAACCATATGCCCCAAAAAACGGGGACTTACCAGTGGACTCGCTTCGCCTATTATTGAGAGCAAACTCTGCCAGAGGTAGGAAAGAAGCCCAGTCCTCCTGGTTCTCTGACACAAAACACCGAAGATATGTCTCCAAGCTCTGGTTCATACGTTCCGTCTGACCATTGGTCTGAGGATGAAAAGCCGACGAGAATGACAAATGCATCCCCCGCCGTGCACAAAACGCCTTCCAGAACTTGGACACAAACTGAGACCCCCGATCAGACACCACCTCGGAGGGTACCCCGTGAAGCCTCACAATCTCCCCAATGAACACCTGCGCAAGAGTTTTAGCATTAGGGAGAGCCGGAAGAGCGATAAAATGTGCCATCTTGCTGAACCTGTCCACTACAACGAGTATGACCGTTTTACCCGAAGACGGAGGGAGGTCCGTAATAAAGTCCATAGACAGATGAGTCCAAGGACGCTCCGGGATCTTCAAAGGTAAGAGGGCCCCAGACGGACGGGTATGTGAGGTCTTAGAGCGCGCACAAACCCCACAGGACGCGACAAAAGTTACCACCTCTTTATGTAAGTTAGGCCACCAAAACCGACGCGAGAGGAGATCCACAGTTGCTTTACTCCCCGGGTGTCCTGCAAAAACTGAGTTATGGTGTGCCTCGATCACCTTTTGTCGCAACTGATCTGGAACGAACAGTCTCCCCGGAGGTCCAACAGGGGCGTCCCCCTGAGCCTCCAATATCTCCTCCTCCAGCTCAGAGCATACTGCCGAAACCACCACCCCCTCCTGAAGAATAGGAATCGGGTCGTCCGTATTCCCAGCCCCAGGGAAACTACGAGATAAGGCATCCGCCTTTACATTTTTAGACCCAGGACGATATGTAACGACGAAATTAAACCTGGTAAAAAACAATGACCACCTAGCTTGTCTGGGATTCAGACGTTTAGCGGACTCCAGATAGAGCAGGTTCTTGTGATCGGTGATGACGGTGACCGGATGAACTGCCCCCTCCAAAAAATGGCGCCACTCCTCAAAAGCTAACTTAATGGCCAGGAGTTCCCTATTGCCGACATCGTAATTCCTCTCAGCGGACGACAATTTTTTAGAGAAAAAGGCGCACGGATGCCACTTACCAGGGGACGAACCCTGTGACAATACTGCTCCCACCCCTACCTCGGAAGCGTCTACCTCTACAAAGAATGGCTGAGACGCATCAGGTTGAATGAGTATGGGTGCCGAGGCAAAACATTTTTTCAAGGAGGAGAATGCTTGACAAGCCTTGTCAGACCACCTAGAAAAATCCGTCCCCTTTTTAGTCATGTCTGTGAGAGGCTTAACCATGGACGAGAAATTACGAATGAACTTCCGGTAATAGTTAGCAAACCCCAGGAAACGTTGTAGTGCCTTAAGATTCTCCGGCCGATCCCACTCAAGAACTGCCCGCACTTTCCCAGGGTCCATACGAAAACCGGACGCAGAAACCAGGAAGCCTAAAAACTGGAGTTCCTGTACGGCGAACACACACTTTTCCCACTTGGCATACAGTTTATTATCCCGCAAGATCTGTAACACCTGTCTAACGTGCTCCTGATGAGACACCAGATCCGGCGAGTAAATTAAGATATCATCCAGATAAATGACAACAAACTGTCCCACCAGGTGGCGAAAAATATCATTAACAAAGTGTTGAAACACCGCCGGGGCATTAGTCAGACCGAATGGCATGACAAGGTTCTCATAATGCCCCTCCGGAGTGTTAAAAGCCGTCTTCCACTCATCCCCCTCCTTCATCCTAATCAGATTGTACGCCCCCCTGAGATCCAACTTAGAGAACCATTTGGCGCCCACGATCTGATTAAAGAGATCGGGAATAAGTGGGAGCGGATACGGATCTCGGAC
This sequence comes from Phyllobates terribilis, assembly GCF_046119375.1. NCBI lineage: Eukaryota > Metazoa > Chordata > Amphibia > Anura > Dendrobatidae > Phyllobates > Phyllobates terribilis. The sequence continues at coordinate 2,089,191 of NW_027362893.1, forward strand.
CGTAATCCGATTAAGTTCACGGAAATCCAGGCAAGGGCGTAGGCCTCCATCTTTCTTCTTAACAAAGAAGAACCCCGCGGCCACCGGTGAAGATGAAGGTCTAATATGCCCCTTAGCCAGACTTTCAGAAATATAATCCTTCATGGCCTGCCTCTCAGGACCAGAAAGGTTATACAACCTAGCTTTAGGTAACTTGGCCTCAGGGAGCAGTTTTACAGAACAGTCATACTCGCGATGAGGAGGTAGTTCCTGACACCCATTCTCCGAGAATACATCCTCAAAGTCTGCCAGAAATGGAGGTAAGACCCAAGGAGTAACCGCACCGATGACCGTGTTCATGCAGTTTTTATTACAGAATTTACTCCATTGGCTTATCTCTCTGGTTTGCCAATTAATGACAGGGTTATGCTTAGCTAACCAAGGAAGGCCCAACACTATAGGAGTGGGAAGACCCTCCAACACGTAGCAAGACAACAGTTCTTTATGTATTGCCCCCACTTGAAGTTTTACGCCATGCACAGCTTGCAAAAAACTTCCCTGACCGAGAGGCCTGGCATCGATCGAGAATATGGGGATGGGTTTAGCCAACTCACTCAATCGCATACCTTGAACCCGGGCAAACCGAGCATCAACCAGATTAGCCCCGGCCCCACTATCCAGAAGAACAGATATCCTCTCAGTTCTCGTACCCACCACCACCTCCGCCGGTACGAGAAACTGAGACGAACCTAGGGACGAAATACCTACTCCCAGATTGCCGTCCACCACACAACCTGGGATCAACAGTTTTTTCGACGACTCTTTACTCTGCAAGGGGCGGGATGGACACCCCCCAATAAAATGTCCCTTTTTCCCGCAGAGGAAACACCTTCCTGTCTTATGGCGCACCACCGGTCCCCCTCCCCGAAATGATGTCCCTCCTAATTGCATAGGCTCCTCCGGACTGACCAGGGGAACCACCATATGAGGGGACCTTGTAAGAGGTGGAGACATTACAGGGGGTAGAGTTATCCCACACCTCTCCCGAAGCCGTCTGTCAACGCGAATAGCAAGGGCCATAGCGGCTTCCAGTGACGCGGGAGAGTCATACTGTGCCAACACATCCTGTAATTTGTCGGATAAACCATGACAAAACTGGCTCCTAAGAGCCGGGTCATTCCACTGGGTGTCCGTGGCCCACCTACGGAACTCCGAACAGAATTCCTCCGCCGGACGATCTCCCTGCTGAATCCTACGTAACTTAGACTCAGCAAGGGAGATCCGATCTGGGTCATCATATACGAGTCCCAAAGCAGCGAAAAACCTATCCACTGACTGGAGAACCGGGGAGCTAGGGGGAAGAGAGAACGCCCAAGATTGTGGGTCCCCTTGTAGGAGCGAGATGACAATTCCCACCCTTTGTTCTTCACTGCCCGATGACCGAGGCCGCAGCCGAAAGTACAATTTGCATGCCTCCCGGAAAACAAAAAACTTGTCCCGCCCCCCAGTGAACCTGTCAGGGAGAGCTACTTTAGGTTCTGGTCCGGCTTGCTCCAGAGGATGCAAAACCTTGGACCTAACGTCCGCCAGCCCCATGGACAAACTCTGCAACTGCTGAGCTAGACCGGCTACTGGATCCATGGTAGCTGGAGAAAAACTAAGTTGGTCGGTGAAAATGTCACGCTGTCTCTGTATACTGGAGGTAGGGGGCCTAAGCTGACCCTAAGCTGGGGCCCTGACTAATCCCTCATCCTGGAGGTACTGTTAAAGGTACAGAGGTCCAGGCCGCCAGCGTAACCCCTACCTCCTGAGGATCCCTGCACCACAGTAATCTAGTCCTGAGAAGGACCCCGATCACAACAATTGGGAACCAGCAATAATATGCCCACACACAGTATTTAGACGAACGAGACAGTACAAGGGAAAAACCAAAACCACCTTGCATACAACTTCAACACAACTACAACAGAGGGAACACCAACGGGAAAGGAGATAAATGATAAAGCGAGGAAAGGGAAATAACACTTTCAAATACACTTATCTCAGCAACTCCAAACACCACGATCCGCTCTGTAAGTCTGAATGAAAAGCTTTCACCGACACCTCACAAACAGACCTGCAGGAATATAAAGGAGTCTCACTAAGGAAGCATTGAATGCAGCTGGGCGAGGCTGGACCTCAGCTAGCCTAGAGAGAGAGAGAATTAACTCCTTCACTGCCGAGAAAACACAAAGCACCAACAAGTCAGCTGCGAGAAGTCAGGCTGTGTACTCGTGACGATCTTCGTGGCAACACACCCGTGACAGCTACTGACTGAATGAAAGGAGCTGGCATCTCACTCTCTTTGAATCTTCTTTATCATGCTAAGAGGAGCAGGAAAAAGCAAAAAATTTCAGAATTGCACCTTGCAATGCGGAGAAATTACTGTTTGTGCATTTACAATATTCATTGATTTTTTGCCATTGAAAAACATCATGATATTCATATACCAGAAATGTTTGAAGCTACTGACTGAATGAAAGGAGTTGGCATCTCACTCTCTTTGAATCTTCTTTATCATGCTAAGAGGAGCAGGAAAAAGCAAAAAATTTCAGAATTGCACCTTGCAATGCGGAGAAATTACTGTTTGTGCATTTACAATATTCATTGATTTTTGCCATTGAAAAACGTCCAGAAATGATTGAAGCTACTGACTGAATGAAAGGAGCTGGCATCTCACTCTCTTTGAATCTTGTTTATCATGCTAATAGGAGCAGGAAAAAGCAAAAAATTTCAGAATTGCACCTTGCAATGCGGAGAAATTACTGTTTGTGCATTTATAATATTCATTGATTTTTGCCATTGAAAAACGTCCAGAAATGATTGAAGCTACTGACTGAATGAAAGGAGCTCGCATCTCACTCTCTTTGAATCTTCTTTATCATGCTAAGAGGAGCAGGAAAAAGCAAAAAATTTCAGAATTGCACCTTGCAATGCGGAGAAATTACTATTTGTGCATTTACAATATTCATTGATTTTTGCCATTGAAAAACGTCCAGAAATGATTGAAGCTACTGACTGAATGAAAGGAGCTGGCATCTCACTCTCTTTGAATCTTCTTTATCATGCTAAGAGGAGCAGGAAAAAGCAAAAAATTTCAGAATTGCACCTTGCAATGCGGAGAAATTACTGTTTGTGCATTTACAATATTCATTGATTTTTGCCATTGAAAAACGTCCAGAAATGATTGAAGCTACTGACTGAAAGGAGCTGGCATCTCACTCTCTTTGAATCTTCTTTATCATGCTAAGAGGAGCAGGAAAAAGCAAAAAATTTCAGAATTGCACCTTGCAATGCGGAGAAATTACTGTTTGTGCATTTACAATATTCATTGATTTTTTGCCATTGAAAAACATCATGTTATTCATATACCAGAAATGTTTGAAGCTACTGACTGAATGAAAGGAGTTGGCATCTCACTCTCTTTGAATCTTCTTTATCATGCTAAGAGGAGCAGGAAAAAGCAAAAAATTTCAGAATTGCACCTTGCAATGCGGAGAAATTACTGTTTGTGCATTTACAATATTCATTGATTTTTGCCATTGAAAAACATCCAGAAATGATTGAAGCTACTGACTGAATGAAAGGAGCTGGCATCTCACTCTCTTTGAATCTTGTTTATCATGCTAAGAGGAGCAGGAAAAAGCAAAAAATTTCAGAATTGCACCTTGCAATGCGGAGAAATTACTGTTTGTGCATTTACAATATTCATTGATTTTTGCCATTGAAAAACGTCCAGAAATGATTGAAGCTACTGACTGAATGAAAGGAGCTGGCATCTCACTCTCTTTGAATCTTCTTTATCATGCTAAGAGGAGCAGGAAAAAGCAAAAAATTTCAGAATTGCACCTTGCAATGCGGAGAAATTACTGTTTGTGCATTTACAATATTCATTGATTTTTGCCATTGAAAAACATCATGTTATTCATATACCAGAAATGATTGAAGCTACTGACTGAATGAAAGGAGCTGGCATCTCACGCTCTTTGAATCTTCTTTATCATGCTAAGAGGAGCAGGAAAAAGCAAAAAATTTCAGAATTGCACCTTGCAATGCGGAGAAGTTAATGTTTGTGCATTTACAATATTCATTGATTTTTGCCATTGAAAAACATCATGTTATTCATATACCAGAAATGTTTGAAGCTACTGACTGAATGAAAGGAGCTGGCATCTCACTCTCTTTGAATCTTCTTTATCATGCTAAGAGGAGCAGGAAAAAGCAAAAAATTTCAGAATTGCACCTTGCAATGCGGAGAAATTACTGTTTGTGCATTTACAATATTCATTGATTTTTGCCATTGAAAAACGTCCAGAAATGATTGAAGCTACTGACTGAATGAAAGGAGCTGGCATCTCACTCTCTTTGAATCTTGTTTATCATGCTAAGAGGAGCAGGAAAAAGCAAAAAAATTCAGAATTGCACCTTGCAATGTGGAGAAATTACTGTTTGTGCATTTTCAATATTCATTGATTTTTGCCATTGAAAAACGTCCAGAAATGATTGAAGCTACTGACTGAATGAAAGGAACTGGCATCTCACTCTCTTTGAATCTTCTTTATCATGCTAAGAGGAGCAGGAAAAAGCAAAAAATTTCAGAATTGCACCTTGCAATGCGGAGAAATTACTGTTTGTGCATTTACAATATTCATTGATTTTTGCCATTGAAAAACGTCCAGAAATGATTGAAGCTACTGACTGAATGAAAGGAGCTGGCATCTCACTCTCTTTGAATCTTGTTTATCATGCTAAGAGGAGCAGGAAAAAGCAAAAAATTTCAGAATTGCACCTTGCAATGCAGAGAAATTACTGTTTGTGCATTTACAATATTCATTGATTTTTGCCATTGAAAAACGTCCAGAAATGATTGAAGCTACTGACTGAATGAAAGGAGCTGGCATCTCACTCTCTTTGAATCTTCTTTATCATGCTAAGAGGAGCAGGAAAAAGCAAAAAATTTCAGAATTGCACCTTGCAATGCGGAGAAATTACTGTTTGTGCATTTACAATATTCATTGATTTTTGCCATTGAAAAACATCATGTTATTCATATACCAGAAATGTTTGAAGCTACTGACTGAATGAAAGGAGCTGGCATCTCACTCTCTTTGAATCTTCTTTATCATGCTAAGAGGAGCAGGAAAAAGCAAAAAATTTCAGAATTGCACCTTGCAATGCGGAGAAATTACTGTTTGTGCGATTACAATATTCATTGATTTTTGCCATTGAAAAACGTCCAGAAATGATTGAAACTACTGACTGAATGAAAGGAGCTGGCATCTCACTCTCTTTGAATCTTGTTTATCATGCTAAGAGGAGCAGGAAAGAGCAAAAAATTTCAGAAATGCACCTTGCAATGCGGAGAAATTACTGTTTGTGCATTTACAATATTCATTGATTTTTGCCATTGAAAAACGTCCAGAAATGATTGAAGCTACTGACTGAATGAAAGGAGCTGGCATCTCACTCTCTTTGAATCTTCTTTATCATGCTAAGAGGAGCAGGAAAAAGCAAAAAATTTCAGAATTGCACCTTGCAATGCGGAGAAATTACTGTTTGTGCATTTACAATATTCATTGATTTTTGCCATTGAAAAACGTCCAGAAATGATTGAAGCTACTGACTGAATGAAAGGAGCTGGCATCTCACTCTCTTTGAATCTTCTTTATCATGCTAAGAGGAGCAGGAAAAAGCAAAAAATTTCAGAATTGCACCTTGCAATGCGGAGAAATTACTGTTTGTGCATTTACAATATTCATTGATTTTTGCCATTGAAAAACGTCCAGAAATGATTGAAGCTACTGACTGAATGAAAGGAGCTGGCATTTCACTCTCTTTGAATCTTGTTTATCATGCTAATAGGAGCAGGAAAAAGCAAAAAATTTCAGAATTGCACCTTGCAATGCGGAGAAATTACTGTTTGTGCATTTATAATATTCATTGATTTTTGCCATTGAAAAACGTCCAGAAATGATTGAAGCTACTGACTGAATGAAAGGAGCTCGCATCTCACTCTCTTTGAATCTTCTTTATCATGCTAAGAGGAGCAGGAAAAAGCAAAAAATTTCAGAATTGCACCTTGCAATGCGGAGAAATTACTATTTGTGCATTTACAATATTCATTAATTTTTGCCATTGAAAAACGTCCAGAAATGATTGAAGCTACTGACTGAATGAAAGGAGCTGGCATCTCACTCTCTTTGAATCTTGTTTATCATGCTAAGAGGAGCAGGAAAAAGCAAAATATTTCAGAATTGCACCTTGCAATGCGGAGAAATTACTGTTTGTGCATTTACAATATTCAATGATTTTTGCCATTGAAAAACGTCCAGAAATGATTGAAGCTACTGACTGAATGAAAGGAGCTGGCATCTCACTCTCTTTGAATCTTCTTTATCATGCTAAGAGGAGCAGGAAAAAGCAAAAAATTTCAGAATTGCACCTTGCAATGCGGAGAAATTACTGTTTGTGCATTTACAATATTCATTGATTTTTGCCATTGAAAAACATCATGTTATTCATATACCAGAAATGATTGAAGCTACTGACTGAATGAAAGGAGCTGGCATCTCACGCTCTTTGAATCTTCTTTATCATGCTAAGAGGAGCAGGAAAAAGCAAAAAATTTCAGAATTGCACCTTGCAATGCGGAGAAATTACTGTTTGTGCATTTACAATATTCATTGATTTTTGCCATTGAAAAACGTCCAGAAATGATTGAAGCTACTGACTGAATGAAAGGAGCTGGCATCTCACTCTCTTTGAATCTTCTTTTCCATGCTAAGAGGAACAGGAAAAAGCAAAAAATTTCAGAATTGCACCTTGCAATGCGGAGAAATTACTGTTTGTGCATTTACAATATTCATTGATTTGTGCCATTGAAAAACGTCCAGAAATGATTGAAGCTACTGACTGAATGAAAGGAGCTGGCATCTCACTCTCTTTGAATCTTGTTTATCATGCTAAGAGGAGCAGGAAAAAGCAAAAAATTTCAGAATTGCATCTTGCAATGCGGAGAAATTACTGTTTGTGCATTTACAATATTCATTGATTTTTGCCATTGAAAAACGTCCAGAAATGATTGAATCTACTGACTGAATGAAAGGAGCTGGCATCTCACTCTCTTTGAATCTTCTTTATCATGCTAAGAGGAGCAGGAAAAAGCAAAAAATTTCAGAATTGCATCTTGCAGTGCGGAGAAATTACTGTTTGTGCATTTACAATATTCATTGATTTTTGCCATTGAAAAACATCATGTTATTCATATACCAGAAATGTTTGAAGCTACTGACTGAATGAAAGGAGCTGGCATCTCACTCTCTTTGAATCTTGTTTATCATGCTAAGAGGAGCGGGAAAAAGCAAAAAATTTCAGAATTGCACCTTGCAATGCGGAGAAATTACTGTTTGTGCATTTACAATATTCATTGATTTTTGCCATTGAAAAACGTCCAGAAATGATTAAAGCTACTGACTGAATGAAAGGAGCTGGCATCTCACTCTCTTTGAATCTTCTTTACCATGCTAAGAGGAACAGGAAAAAGCAAAAAATTTCAGAATTGCACCTTGCAATGCGGAGAAATTACTGTTTGTGCATTTACAATATTCATTGATTTTTGCCATTGAAAAACGTCCAGAAATGATTGAAGCTACTGACTGAATGAAAGGAGCTGGCATCTCACTCTCTTTGAATCTTCTTTATCATGCTAAGAGGAGCAGGAAAAAGCAAAAAATTTCAGAATTGCACCTTGCAGTGCGGAGAAATTACTGTTTGTGCATTTACAATATTCATTGATTTTTGCCATTGAAAAACATCATGTTATTCATATACCAGAAATGATTGAAGCTACTGACTGAATGAAAGGAGCTGGCATCTCACTCTCTTTGAATCTTGTTTATCATGCTAAGAGGAGCAGGAAAAAGCAAAAAATTTCAGAATTGCACCTTGCAATGCGGAGAAATTACTGTTTGTGCATTTACAATATTCATTGATTTTTGCCATTGAAAAACGTCCAGAAATGATTGAAGCTACTGACTGAATGAAAGGAGCTGGCATCTCACTCTCTTTGAATCTTCTTTATCATGCTAAGAGGAGCAGGAAAAAGCAAAAAATTTCAGAATTGCACCTTGCAATGCGGAGAAATTACTGTTTGTGCATTTACAATATTCATTGATTTTTGCCATTGAAAAACGTCCAGAAATGATTGAAGCTACTGACTGAATGAAAGGAGCTGGCATCTCAATCTCTTTGAATCTTCTTTATCATGCTAAGAGGAGCAGGAAAAAGCAAAATATTTCAGAATTGCACCTTGCAATGCGAAGAAATTACTGTTTGTGCATTTACAATATTCATTGATTTTTGCCATTGAAAAATGTCCAGAAATGATTGAAGCTACTGACTGAATGAAAGGAGCTGGCAGCTCACTCTCTTTGAATCTTCTTTATCATGCTAAGAGGAGCAGGAAAAAGCAAAAAATTTCAGAATTGCACCTTGCAATGCGGAGAAATTACTGTTTGTGCATTTACAATATTCATTGATTTTTGCCATTGAAAAACGTCCAGAAATGATTGAAGCTACTGACTGAATGAAAGGAGCTGGCATCTCACTCTCTTTGAATCTTCTTTATCATGCTAAGAGGAGTTGGAAAAAGCAAAAAATTTCAGAATTGCACCTTGCAATGCGGAGAAATTACTGTTTGTGCATTTACAATATTCATTGATTTTTGCCATTGAAAAACATCATGTTATTCATATACCAGAAATGTTTGAAGCTACTGACTGAATGAAAGGAGCTGGCATCTCACTCTCTTTGAATCTTCTTTATCATGCTAAGAGGAGCAGGAAAAAGCAAAAAATTTCAGAATTGCACCTTGCAATGCGGAGAAAATACTGTTTGTGCATTTACAATATTCATTGATTTTTGCCATTGAAAAACGTCCAGAAATGATTGAAGCTACTGACTGAATGAAAGGAGCTGGCATCTCACTCTCTTTGAATCTTGTTTATCATGCTAAGAGGAGCAGGAAAAAGCAAAAAATTTCAGAATTGCACCTTGCAATGCGGAGAAATTACTGTTTGTGCATTTACAATATTCATTGATTTTTGCCATTGAAAAACGTCCAGAAATGATTGAAGCTACTGACTGAATGAAAGGAGCTGGCATCTCACTCTCTTTGAATCTTCTTTATCATGCTAAGATGAGCAGGAAAAAGCAAAAAATTTCAGAATTGCACCTTGCAATGCGGAGAAATTACTGTTTGTGCATTTACAATATTCATTGATTTTTGCCATTGAAAAACATCATGTTATTCATATACCAGAAATGTTTGAAGCTACTGACTGAATGAAAGGAGCTGGCATCTCACTCTCTTTGAATCTTCTTTATCATGCTAAGAGGAGCAGGAAAAAGCAAAAAATTTCAGAATTGCACCTTGCAATGCGGAGAAATTACTGTTTGTGCATTTACAATATTCATTGATTTTTGCCATTGAAAAACGTCCAGAAATGATTGAAGCTACTGACTGAATGAAAGGAGCTGGCATCTCACTCTCTTTGAATCTTGTTTATCATGCTAAGAGGAGCAGGAAAAAGCAAAAAATTTCAGAATTGCACCTTGCAATGCGGAGAAATTACTGTTTGTGCATTTACAATATTCATTGATTTTTGCCATTGAAAAACGTCCAGAAATGATTGAAGCTACTGACTGAATGAAAGGAGCTGGCATCTCACTCTCTTTGAATCTTCTTTATCATGCTAAGAGGAGCAGGAAAAAGCAAAAAATTTCAGAATTGCACCTTGCAATGCGGAGAAATTACTGTTTGTGCATTTACAATATTCATTGATTTTTGCCATTAAAAAACGTCCAGAAATGATTGAAGCTACTGACTGAATGAAAGGAGCTGGCATCTCACTCTCTTTGAATCTTGTTTATCATGCTAAGAGGAGCAGGAAAAGGCAAAAAATTTCAGAATTGCACCTTGCAATGCGGAGAAATTACTGTTTGTGCATTTACAATATTCAAAGATTTTTGCCATTGAAAAATGTCCAGAAATGATTGAAGCTACCGACTGAATGAAAGGAGCTGGCATCTCACTCCCTTTGAATCTTGTTTATCATGCTAAGAGGAGCAGGAAAAAGCAAAAAATTTCAGAATTGCACCTTGCAATGCGGAGAAATTACTGTTTGTGCATTTACAATATTCATTGATTTTTGCCATTGAAAAACGTCCAGAAATGATTGAAGCTACTGACTGAATGAAAGGAGCTGGCATCTCACTCTCTTTGAATCTTCTTTATCATGCTAAGAGGAGCAGGAAAAAGCAAAAAATTTCAGAATTGCACCTTGCAATGCGGAGAAATTACTGTTTGTGCATTTACAATATTCATTGATTTTTGCCATTGAAAAACATCATGTTATTCATATACCAGAAATGTTTGAAGCTACTGACTGAATGAAAGGAGCTGGCATCTCACTCTCTTTGAATCTTCTTTATCATGCTAAGAGGAGCAGGAAAAAGCAAAAAATTTCAGAATTGCACCTTGCAATGCGGAGAAATTACTGTTTGTGCATTTACAATATTCATTGATTTTTGCCATTGAAAAACATCATGTTATTCATATACCAGAAATGTTTGAAGCTACTGACTGAATGAAAGGAGCTGGCATCTCACTCTCTTTGAATCTTCTTTATCATGCTAAGAGGAGCAGGAAAAAGCAAAAAATTTCAGAATTGCACCTTGCAATGTGGAGAAATTACTGTTTGTGCATTTACAATATTCATTGATTTTTGCCATTGAAAAACGTCCAGAAATGATTGAAGCTACTGACTGAATGAAAGGAGCTGGCATCTCACTCTCTTTGAATCTTGTTTATCATGCTAATAGGAGCAGGAAAAAGCAAAAAATTTCAGAATTGCACCTTGCAATGCGGAGAAATTACTGTTTGTGCATTTATAATATTCATTGATTTTTGCCATTGAAAAACGTCCAGAAATGATTGAAGCTACTGACTGAATGAAAGGAGCTCGCATCTCACTCTCTTTGAATCTTCTTTATCATGCTAAGAGGAGCAGGAAAAAGCAAAAAATTTCAGAATTGCACCTTGCAATGCGGAGAAATTACTATTTGTGCATTTACAATATTCATTGATTTTTGCCATTGAAAAACGTCCAGAAATGATTGAAGCTACTGACTGAATGAAAGGAGCTGGCATCTCACTCTCTTTGAATCTTGTTTATCATGCTAAGAGGAGCAGGAAAAAGCAAAAAATTTCAGAATTGCACCTTGCAATGCGGAGAAATTACTGTTTGTGCATTTACAATATTCAATGATTTTTGCCATTGAAAAACGTCCAGAAATGATTGAAGCTACTGACTGAATGAAAGGAGCTGGCATCTCACTCTCTTTGAATCTTCTTTATCATACTAAGAGGAGCAGGAAAAAGCAAAAAATTTCAGAATTGCACCTTGCAATGCGGAGAAATTACTGTTTGTGCATTTACAATATTCATTGATTTTTGCCATTGAAAAACATCATGTTATTCATATACCAGAAATGATTGAAGCTACTGACTGAATGAAAGGAGCTGGCATCTCACTCTCTTTGAATCTTCTTTATCATGCTAAGAGGAGCAGGAAAAAGCAAAAAATTTCAGAATTGCACCTTGCCATGCGGAGAAATTACTGTTTGTGCATTTACAATATTCATTGATTTTTGCCATTGAAAAACGTCCAGAAATGATTGAAGCTACTGACTGAATGAAAGGAGCTGGCATCTCACTCTCTTTGAATCTTCTTTACCATGCTAAGAGGAACAGGAAAAAGCAAAAAATTTCAGAATTGCACCTTGCAATGCGGAGAAATTACTGTTTGTGCATTTACAATATTCATTGATTTTTGCCATTGAAAAACATCATGTTATTCATATACCAGAAATGATTGAAGCTACTGACTGAATGAAAGGAGCTGGCATCTCACTCTCTTTGAATCTTCTTTATCATGCTAAGAGGAGCAGGAAAAAGCAAAACATTTCAGAATTGCACCTTGCAATGCGGAGAAATTACTGTTTGTGCATTTACAATATTCATTGATTTTTGCCATTGAAAAACATCATGTTATTCATATACCAGAAATGTTTGAAGCTACTGACTGAATGAAAGGAGCTGGCATCTCACGCTCTTTGAATCTTCTTTATCATGCTAAGAGGAGCAGGAAAAAGCAAAAAATTTCAGAATTGCACCTTGCAATGCGGAGAAATTACTGTTTGTGCATTTACAATATTCATTGATTTTTGCCATTGAAAAACGTCCAGAAATGATTGAAGCTACTGACTGAATGAAAGGAGCTGGCATCTCACTCTCTTTGAATCTTCTTTACCATGCTAAGAGGAACAGGAAAAAGCAAAAAATTTCAGAATTGCACCTTGCAATGCGGAGAAATTACTGTTTGTGCATTTACAATATTCATTGATTTGTGCCATTGAAAAACGTCCAGAAATGATTGAAGCTACTGACTGAATGAAAGGAGCTGGCATCTCACTCTCTTTGAATCTTGTTTATCATGCTAAGAGGAGCAGGAAAAAGCAAAAAATTTCAGAATTGCATCTTGTAATGCGGAGAAATTACTGTTTGTGCATTTACAATATTCATTGATTTTTGCCATTGAAAAACGTCCAGAAATGATTGAATCTACTGACTGAATGAAAGGAGCTGGCATCTCACTCTCTTTGAATCTTCTTTATCATGCTAAGAGGAGCAGGAAAAAGCAAAAAATTTCAGAATTGCACCTTGCAGTGCGGAGAAATTTCTGTTTGTGCATTTACAATATTCATTGATTTTTGCCATTGAAAAACATCATGTTATTCATATACCAGAAATGTTTGAAGCTACTGACTGAATGAAAGGAGCTGGCATCTCACTCTCTTTGAATCTTGTTTATCATGCTAAGAGGAGCGGGAAAAAGCAAAAAATTTCAGAATTGCACCTTGCAATGCGGAGAAATTACTGTTTGTGCATTTACAATATTCATTGATTTTTGCCATTGAAAAACGTCCAGAAATGATTGAAGCTACTGACTGAATGAAATGAGCTGGCATCTCACTCTCTTTGAATCTTCTTTACCATGCTAAGAGGAACAGGAAAAAGCAAAAAATTTCAGAATTGCACCTTGCAATGCGGAGAAATTACTGTTTGTGCATTTACAATATTCATTGATTTTTGCCATTGAAAAACGTCCAGAAATGATTGAAGCTACTGACTGAATGAAAGGAGCTGGCATCTCACTCTCTTTGAATCTTCTTTATCATGCTAAGAGGAGCAGGAAAAAGCAAAAAATTTCAGAATTGCACCTTGCAGTGCGGAGAAATTACTGTTTGTGCATTTACAATATTCATTGATTTTTGCCATTGAAAAACATCATGTTATTCATATACCAGAAATGATTGAAGCTACTGACTGAATGAAAGGAGCTGGCATCTCACTCTCTATGAATCTTGTTTATCATGCTAAGAGGAGCAGGAAAAAGCAAAAAATTTCAGAATTGCACCTTGCAATGCGGAGAAATTACTGTTTGTGCATTTACAATATTCATTGATTTTTGCCATTGAAAAACGTCCAGAAATGATTGAAGCTACTGACTGAATGAAAGGAGCTGGCATCTCACTCTCTTTGAATCTTCTTTATCATGCTAAGAGGAGCAGGAAAAAGGAAAAAATTTCAGAATTGCACCTTGCAATGCGGAGAAATTACTGTTTGTGCATTTACAATATTCATTGATTTTTGCCATTGAAAAACGTCCAGAAATGATTGAAGCTACTGACTGAATGAAAGGAGCTGGCATCTCACTCTCTTTGAATCTTCTTTATCATGCTAAGAGGAGCAGGAAAAAGCAAAATATTTCAGAATTGCACGTTGCAATGCGAAGAAATTACTGTTTGTGCATTTACAATATTCATTGATTTTTGCCATTGAAAAATGTCCAGAAATGATTGAAGCTACTGACTGAATGAAAGGAGCTGGCAGCTCACTCTCTTTGAATCTTCTTTATCATGCTAAGAGGAGCAGGAAAAAGAAAAAAATTTCAGAATTGCACCTTGCAATGCGGAGAAATTACTGTTTGTGCATTTACAATATTCATTGATTTTTGCCATTGAAAAACGTCCAGAAATGATTGAAGCTACTGACTGAATGAAAGGAGCTGGCATCTCACTCTCTTTGAATCTTCTTTATCATGCTAAGAGGAGTTGGAAAAAGCAAAAAATTTCAGAATTGCACCTTGCAATGCGGAGAAATTACTGTTTGTGCATTTACAATATTCATTGATTTTTGCCATTGAAAAACATCATGTTATTCATATACCAGAAATGTTTGAAGCTACTGACTGAATGAAAGGAGCTGGCATCTCACTCTCTTTGAATCTTCTTTATCATGCTAAGAGGAGCAGGAAAAAGCAAAAAATTTCAGAATTGCATCTTGCAATGCGGAGAAATTACTGTTTGTGCATTTACAATATTCATTGATTTTTGCCATTGAAAAACGTCCAGAAATGATTGAATCTACTGACTGAATGAAAGGAGCTGGCATCTCACTCTCTTTGAATCTTCTTTATCATGCTAAGAGGAGCAGGAAAAAGCAAAAAATTTCAGAATTGCATCTTGCAGTGCGGAGAAATTACTGTTTGTGCATTTACAATATTCATTGATTTTTGCCATTGAAAAACATCATGTTATTCATATACCAGAAATGTTTGAAGCTACTGACTGAATGAAAGGAGCTGGCATCTCACTCTCTTTGAATCTTGTTTATCATGCTAAGAGGAGCGGGAAAAAGCAAAAAATTTCAGAATTGCACCTTGCAATGCGGAGAAATTACTGTTTGTGCATTTACAATATTCATTGATTTTTGCCATTGAAAAACGTCCAGAAATGATTAAAGCTACTGACTGAATGAAAGGAGCTGGCATCTCACTCTCTTTGAATCTTCTTTACCATGCTAAGAGGAACAGGAAAAAGCAAAAAATTTCAGAATTGCACCTTGCAATGCGGAGAAATTACTGTTTGTGCATTTACAATATTCATTGATTTTTGCCATTGAAAAACGTCCAGAAATGATTGAAGCTACTGACTGAATGAAAGGAGCTGGCATCTCACTCTCTTTGAATCTTCTTTATCATGCTAAGAGGAGCAGGAAAAAGCAAAAAATTTCAGAATTGCACCTTGCAGTGCGGAGAAATTACTGTTTGTGCATTTACAATATTCATTGATTTTTGCCATTGAAAAACATCATGTTATTCATATACCAGAAATGATTGAAGCTACTGACTGAATGAAAGGAGCTGGCATCTCACTCTCTTTGAATCTTGTTTATCATGCTAAGAGGAGCAGGAAAAAGCAAAAAATTTCAGAATTGCACCTTGCAATGCGGAGAAATTACTGTTTGTGCATTTACAATATTCATTGATTTTTGCCATTGAAAAACGTCCAGAAATGATTGAAGCTACTGACTGAATGAAAGGAGCTGGCATCTCACTCTCTTTGAATCTTCTTTATCATGCTAAGAGGAGCAGGAAAAAGCAAAAAATTTCAGAATTGCACCTTGCAATGCGGAGAAATTACTGTTTGTGCATTTACAATATTCATTGATTTTTGCCATTGAAAAACGTCCAGAAATGATTGAAGCTACTGACTGAATGAAAGGAGCTGGCATCTCAATCTCTTTGAATCTTCTTTATCATGCTAAGAGGAGCAGGAAAAAGCAAAATATTTCAGAATTGCACCTTGCAATGCGAAGAAATTACTGTTTGTGCATTTACAATATTCATTGATTTTTGCCATTGAAAAATGTCCAGAAATGATTGAAGCTACTGACTGAATGAAAGGAGCTGGCAGCTCACTCTCTTTGAATCTTCTTTATCATGCTAAGAGGAGCAGGAAAAAGCAAAAAATTTCAGAATTGCACCTTGCAATGCGGAGAAATTACTGTTTGTGCATTTACAATATTCATTGATTTTTGCCATTGAAAAACGTCCAGAAATGATTGAAGCTACTGACTGAATGAAAGGAGCTGGCATCTCACTCTCTTTGAATCTTCTTTATCATGCTAAGAGGAGTTGGAAAAAGCAAAAAATTTCAGAATTGCACCTTGCAATGCGGAGAAATTACTGTTTGTGCATTTACAATATTCATTGATTTTTGCCATTGAAAAACATCATGTTATTCATATACCAGAAATGTTTGAAGCTACTGACTGAATGAAAGGAGCTGGCATCTCACTCTCTTTGAATCTTCTTTATCATGCTAAGAGGAGCAGGAAAAAGCAAAAAATTTCAGAATTGCACCTTGCAATGCGGAGAAAATACTGTTTGTGCATTTACAATATTCATTGATTTTTGCCATTGAAAAACGTCCAGAAATGATTGAAGCTACTGACTGAATGAAAGGAGCTGGCATCTCACTCTCTTTGAATCTTGTTTATCATGCTAAGAGGAGCAGGAAAAAGCAAAAAATTTCAGAATTGCACCTTGCAATGCGGAGAAATTACTGTTTGTGCATTTACAATATTCATTGATTTTTGCCATTGAAAAACGTCCAGAAATGATTGAAGCTACTGACTGAATGAAAGGAGCTGGCATCTCACTCTCTTTGAATCTTCTTTATCATGCTAAGATGAGCAGGAAAAAGCAAAAAATTTCAGAATTGCACCTTGCAATGCGGAGAAATTACTGTTTGTGCATTTACAATATTCATTGATTTTTGCCATTGAAAAACATCATGTTATTCATATACCAGAAATGTTTGAAGCTACTGACTGAATGAAAGGAGCTGGCATCTCACTCTCTTTGAATCTTCTTTATCATGCTAAGAGGAGCAGGAAAAAGCAAAAAATTTCAGAATTGCACCTTGCAATGCGGAGAAATTACTGTTTGTGCATTTACAATATTCATTGATTTTTGCCATTGAAAAACGTCCAGAAATGATTGAAGCTACTGACTGAATGAAAGGAGCTGGCATCTCACTCTCTTTGAATCTTGTTTATCATGCTAAGAGGAGCAGGAAAAAGCAAAAAATTTCAGAATTGCACCTTGCAATGCGGAGAAATTACTGTTTGTGCATTTACAATATTCATTGATTTTTGCCATTGAAAAACGTCCAGAAATGATTGAAGCTACTGACTGAATGAAAGGAGCTGGCATCTCACTCTCTTTGAATCTTCTTTATCATGCTAAGAGGAGCAGGAAAAAGCAAAAAATTTCAGAATTGCACCTTGCAATGCGGAGAAATTACTGTTTGTGCATTTACAATATTCATTGATTTTTGCCATTAAAAAACGTCCAGAAATGATTGAAGCTACTGACTGAATGAAAGGAGCTGGCATCTCACTCTCTTTGAATCTTGTTTATCATGCTAAGAGGAGCAGGAAAAGGCAAAAAATTTCAGAATTGCACCTTGCAATGCGGAGAAATTACTGTTTGTGCATTTACAATATTCAATGATTTTTGCCATTGAAAAATGTCCAGAAATGATTGAAGCTACCGACTGAATGAAAGGAGCTGGCATCTCACTCTCTTTGATTCTTGTTTATCATGCTAAGAGGAGCAGGAAAAAGCAAAAAATTTCAGAATTGCACCTTGCAATGCGGAGAAATTACTGTTTGTGCATTTACAATATTCATTGATTTTTGCCATTGAAAAACGTCCAGAAATGATTGAAGCTACTGACTGAATGAAAGGAGCTGGCATCTCACTCTCTTTGAATCTTCTTTATCATGCTAAGAGGAGCAGGAAAAAGCAAAAAATTTCAGAATTGCACCTTGCAATGCGGAGAAATTACTGTTTGTGCATTTACAATATTCATTGATTTTTGCCATTGAAAAACATCATGTTATTCATATACCAGAAATGTTTGAAGCTACTGACTGAATGAAAGGAGCTGGCATCTCACTCTCTTTGAATCTTCTTTATCATGCTAAGAGGAGCAGGAAAAAGCAAAAAATTTCAGAATTGCACCTTGCAATGCGGAGAAATTACTGTTTGTGCATTTACAATATTCATTGATTTTTGCCATTGAAAAACATCATGTTATTCATATACCAGAAATGTTTGAAGCTACTGACTGAATGAAAGGAGCTGGCATCTCACTCTCTTTGAATCTTCTTTATCATGCTAAGAGGAGCAGGAAAAAGCAAAAAATTTCAGAATTGCACCTTGCAATGTGGAGAAATTACTGTTTGTGCATTTACAATATTCATTGATTTTTGCCATTGAAAAACGTCCAGAAATGATTGAAGCTACTGACTGAATGAAAGGAGCTGGCATCTCACTCTCTTTGAATCTTGTTTATCATGCTAATAGGAGCAGGAAAAAGCAAAAAATTTCAGAATTGCACCTTGCAATGCGGAGAAATTACTGTTTGTGCATTTATAATATTCATTGATTTTTGCCATTGAAAAACGTCCAGAAATGATTGAAGCTACTGACTGAATGAAAGGAGCTCGCATCTCACTCTCTTTGAATCTTCTTTATCATGCTAAGAGGAGCGGGAAAAAGCAAAAAATTTCAGAATTGCACCTTGCAATGCGGAGAAATTACTATTTGTGCATTTACAATATTCATTGATTTTTGCCATTGAAAAACGTCCAGAAATGATTGAAGCTACTGACTGAATGAAAGGAGCTGGCATCTCACTCTCTTTGAATCTTGTTTATCATGCTAAGAGGAGCAGGAAAAAGCAAAAAATTTCAGAATTGCACCTTGCAATGCGGAGAAATTACTGTTTGTGCATTTACAATATTCAATGATTTTTGCCATTGAAAAACGTCCAGAAATGATTGAAGCTACTGACTGAATGAAAGGAGCTGGCATCTCACTCTCTTTGAATCTTCTTTATCATACTAAGAGGAGCAGGAAAAAGCAAAAAATTTCAGAATTGCACCTTGCAATGCGGAGAAATTACTGTTTGTCCATTTACAATATGCATTGATTTTTGCCATTGAAAAACATCATGTTATTCATATACCAGAAATGATTGAAGCTACTGACTGAATGAAAGGAGCTGGCATCTCACTCTCTTTGAATCTTCTTTATCATGCTAAGAGGAGCAGGAAAAAGCAAAAAATTTCAGAATTGCACCTTGCCATGCGGAGAAATTACTGTTTGTGCATTTACAATATTCATTGATTTTTGCCATTGAAAAACGTCCAGAAATGATTGAAGCTACTGACTGAATGAAAGGAGCTGGCATCTCACTCTCTTTGAATCTTCTTTACCATGCTAAGAGGAACAGGAAAAAGCAAAAAATTTCAGAATTGCACCTTGCAATGCGGAGAAATTACTGTTTGTGCATTTACAATATTCATTGATTTTTGCCATTGAAAAACATCATGTTATTCATATACCAGAAATGATTGAAGCTACTGACTGAATGAAAGGAGCTGCCATCTCACTCTCTTTGAATCTTCTTTATCATGCTAAGAGGAGCAGGAAAAAGCAAAACATTTCAGAATTGCACCTTGCAATGCGGAGAAATTACTGTTTGTGCATTTACAATATTCATTGATTTTTGCCATTGAAAAACATCATGTTATTCATATACCAGAAATGTTTGAAGCTACTGACTGAATGAAAGGAGCTGGCATCTCACGCTCTTTGAATCTTCTTTATCATGCTAAGAGGAGCAGGAAAAAGCAAAAAATTTCAGAATTGCACCTTGCAATGCGGAGAAATTACTGTTTGTGCATTTACAATATTCATTGATTTTTGCCATTGAAAAACGTCCAGAAATGATTGAAGCTACTGACTGAATGAAAGGAGCTGGCATCTCACTCTCTTTGAATCTTCTTTACCATGCTAAGAGGAACAGGAAAAAGCAAAAAATTTCAGAATTGCACCTTGCAATGCGGAGAAATTACTCTTTGTGCATTTACAATATTCATTGATTTGTGCCATTGAAAAACGTCCAGAAATGATTGTAGCTACTGACTGAATGAAAGGAGCTGGCATCTCACTCTCTTTGAATCTTGTTTATCATGCTAAGAGGAGCAGGAAAAAGCAAAAAATTTCAGAATTGCATCTTGTAATGCGGAGAAATTACTGTTTGTGCATTTACAATATTCATTGATTTTTGCCATTGAAAAACGTCCAGAAATGATTGAATCTACTGACTGAATGAAAGGAGCTGGCATCTCACTCTCTTTGAATCTTCTTTATCATGCTAAGAGGAGCAGGAAAAAGCAAAAAATTTCAGAATTGCACCTTGCAGTGCGGAGAAATTACTGTTTGTGCATTTACAATATTCATTGATTTTTGCCATTGAAAAACATCATGTTATTCATATACCAGAAATGTTTGAAGCTACTGACTGAATGAAAGGAGCTGGCATCTCACTCTCTTTGAATCTTGTTTATCATGCTAAGAGGAGCGGGAAAAAGCAAAAAATTTCAGAATTGCACCTTGCAATGCGGAGAAATTACTGTTTGTGCATTTACAATATTCATTGATTTTTGCCATTGAAAAACGTCCAGAAATGATTGAAGCTACTGACTGAATGAAAGGAGCTGGCATCTCACTCTCTTTGAATCTTCTTTACCATGCTAAGAGGAACAGGAAAAAGCAAAAAATTTCAGAATTGCACCTTGCAATGCGGAGAAATTACTGTTTGTGCATTTACAATATTCATTGATTTTTGCCATTGAAAAACGTCCAGAAATGATTGAAGCTACTGACTGAATGAAAGGAGCTGGCATCTCACTCTCTTTGAATCTTCTTTATCATGCTAAGAGGAGCAGGAAAAAGCAAAAAATTTCAGAATTGCACCTTGCAGTGCGGAGAAATTACTGTTTGTGCATTTACAATATTCATTGATTTTTGCCATTGAAAAACATCATGTTATTCATATACCAGAAATGATTGAAGCTACTGACTGAATGAAAGGAGCTGGCATCTCACTCTCTATGAATCTTGTTTATCATGCTAAGAGGAGCAGGAAAAAGCAAAAAATTTCAGAATTGCACCTTGCAATGCGGAGAAATTACTGTTTGTGCATTTACAATATTCATTGATTTTTGCCATTGAAAAACGTCCAGAAATGATTGAAGCTACTGACTGAATGAAAGGAGCTGGCATCTCACTCTCTTTGAATCTTCTTTATCATGCTAAGAGGAGCAGGAAAAAGGAAAAAATTTCAGAATTGCACCTTGCAATGCGGAGAAATTACTGTTTGTGCATTTACAATATTCATTGATTTTTGCCATTGAAAAACGTCCAGAAATGATTGAAGCTACTGACTGAATGAAAGGAGCTGGCATCTCACTCTCTTTGAATCTTCTTTATCATGCTAAGAGGAGCAGGAAAAAGCAAAATATTTCAGAATTGCACGTTGCAATGCGAAGAAATTACTGTTTGTGCATTTACAATATTCATTGATTTTTGCCATTGAAAAATGTCCAGAAATGATTGAAGCTACTGACTGAATGAAAGGAGCTGGCAGCTCACTCTCTTTGAATCTTCTTTATCATGCTAAGAGGAGCAGGAAAAAGAAAAAAATTTCAGAATTGCACCTTGCAATGCGGAGAAATTACTGTTTGTGCATTTACAATATTCATTGATTTTTGCCATTGAAAAACGTCCAGAAATGATTGAAGCTACTGACTGAATGAAAGGAGCTGGCATCTCACTCTCTTTGAATCTTCTTTATCATGCTAAGAGGAGTTGGAAAAAGCAAAAAATTTCAGAATTGCACCTTGCAATGCGGAGAAATTACTGTTTGTGCATTTACAATATTCATTGATTTTTGCCATTGAAAAACATCATGTTATTCATATACCAGAAATGTTTGAAGCTACTGACTGAATGAAAGGAGCTGGCATCTCACTCTCTTTGAATCTTCTTTATCATGCTAAGAGGAGCAGGAAAAAGCAAAAAATTTCAGAATTGCACCTTGCAATGCGGAGAAATTACTGTTTGTGCATTTACAATATTCATTGATTTTTGCCATTGAAAAACGTCCAGAAATGATTGAAGCTACTGACTGAATGAAAGGAGCTGGCATCTCACTCTCTTTGAATCTTGTTTATCATGCTAAGAGGAGCAGGAAAAAGCAAAAAATTTCAGAATTGCACCTTGCAATGCGGAGAAATTACTGTTTGTGCATTTACAATATTCATTGATTTTTGCCATTGAAAAACGTCCAGAAATGATTGAAGCTACTGACTGAATGAAAGGAGCTGGCATCTCACTCTCTTTGAATCTTCTTTATCATGCTAAGAGGAGCAGGAAAAAGCAAAAAATTTCAGAATTGCACCTTGCAATGCGGAGAAATTACTGTTTGTGCATTTACAATATTCATTGATTTTTGCCATTGAAAAACATCATGTTATTCATATACCAGAAATGTTTGAAGCTACTGACTGAATGAAAGGAGCTGGCATCTCACTCTCTTTGAATCTTCTTTATCATGCTAAGAGGAGCAGGAAAAAGCAAAAAATTTCAGAATTGCACCTTGCAATGCGGAGAAATTACTGTTTGTGCATTTACAATATTCAATGATTTTTGCCATTGAAAAACGTCCAGAAATGATTGAAGCTACTGACTGAATGAAAGGAGCTGGCATCTCACTCTTTGAATCTTCTTTATCATGCTAAGAGGAGCAGGAAAAAGCAAAAAATTTCAGAATTGCACCTTGCAATGCGGAAAAATTACTGTTTGTGCATTTACAATATTCATTGATTTTTGCCATTGAAAAACATCATGTTATTCATATACCAGAAATGTTTGAAGCTACTGACTGAATGAAAGGAGCTGGCATCTCACTCTCTTTGAATCTTCTTTATCATGCTAAGAGGAGCAGGAAAAAGCAAAAAATTTCAGAATTGCACTTTGCAATGCGGAGAAATTACTGTTTGTGCATTTACAATATTCATTGATTTTTGCCATTGAAAAACGTCCAGAAATGATTGAAGCTACTGACTGAATGAAAGGAGCTGGCATCTCACTCTCTTTGAATCTTGTTTATCATGCTAAGAGGAGCAGGAAAAAGCAAAAAATTTCAGAATTGCACCTTGCAATGCGGAGAAATTACTGTTTGTGCATTTACAATATTCATTGATTTTTGCCATTGAAAAACGTCCAGAAATGATTGAAGCTACTGACTGAATGAAAGGAGCTGGCATCTCACTCTCTTTGAATCTTCTTTATCATGCTAAGAGGAGCAGGAAAAAGCAAAAAATTTCAGAATTGCACCTTGCAATGCGGAGAAATTACTGTTTGTGCATTTACAATATTCATTGATTTTTGCCATTGAAAAACGTCCAGAAATGATTGAAGCTACTGACTGAATGAAAGGAGCTGGCATCTCACTCTCTTTGAATCTTCTTTATCATGCTAAGAGGAGCAGGAAAAAGCAAAAAATTTCAGAATTGCACCTTGCAATGCGGAGAAATTACTGTTTGTGCATTTACAATATTCATTGATTTTTGCCATTGAAAAACATCATGTTATTCATATACCAGAAATGTTTGAAGCTACTGACTGAATGAAAGGAGCTGGCATCTCACTCTCTTTGAATCTTCTTTATCATGCTAAGAGGAGCAGGAAAAAGCAAAAAATTTCAGAATTGCACCTTGCAATGCGGAGAAATTACTGTTTGTGCATTTACAATATTCATTGATTTTTGCCATTGAAAAACATCATGTTATTCATATACCAGAAATGTTTGAAGCTACTGACTGAATGAAAGGAGCTGGCATCTCACTCTCTTTGAATCTTCTTTATCATGCTAAGAGGAGCAGGAAAAAGCAAAAAATTTCAGAATTGCACCTTGCAATGCGGAGAAATTACTGTTTGTGCATTTACAATATTCATTGATTTTTGCCATTGAAAAACGTCCAGAAATGATTGAAGCTACTGACTGAATGAAAGGAGCTGGCATCTCACTCTCTTTGAATCTGCTTTATCATGCTAAGAGGAGCAGGAAAAAGCAAAAAATTTCAGAATTGCACCTTGCAATGCGGAGAAATTACTGTTTGTGCATTTACAATATTCATTGATTTTTGCCATTGAAAAACATCATGTTATTCATATACCAGAAATGTTTGAAGCTACTGACTGAATGAAAGGAGCTGTCATCTCACTCTCTTTGAATCTTCTTTATCATGCTAAGAGGAGCAGGAAAAAGCAAAAAATTTCAGAATTGCACCTTGCAATGCGGAGAAATTACTGTTTGTGCATTTACAATATTCATTGATTTTTGCCATTGAAAAACGTCCAGAAATGATTGAAGCTACTAACTGAATGAAAGGAGCTGGCATCGCACTCTCTTTGAATCTTCTTTATCATGCTAAGAGGAGCAGGAAAAAGCAAAAAATTTCAGAATTGCACCTTGCAATGCGGAGAAATTACTGTTTGTGCATTTACAATATTCATTGATTTTTGCATTTGAAAAACGTCCAGAAATGATTGAAGCTACTGACTGAATGAAAGGAGCTGGCATCTCACTCTCTTTGAATCTTGTTTATCATGCTAAGAGGAGCAGGAAAAAGCAAAAAATTTCAGAATTGCACCTTGCAATGCGGAGAAATTACTGTTTGTGCATTTACAATATTCAATGATTTTTGCCATTGAAAAACGTCCAGAAATGATTGAAGCTACTGACTGAATGAAAGGAGCTGGCATCTCACTCTTTGAATCTTCTTTATCATGCTAAGAGGAGCAGGAAAAAGCAAAAAATTTCAGAATTGCACCTTGCAATGCGGAAAAATTACTGTTTGTGCATTTACAATAATCATTGATTTTTGCCATTGAAAAACATCATGTTATTCATATACCAGAAATGTTTGAAGCTACTGACTGAATGAAAGGAGCTGGCATCTCACTCTCTTTGAATCTTCTTTATCATGCTAAGAGGAGCAGGAAAAAGCAAAAAATTTCAGAATTGCACTTTGCAATGCGGAGAAATTACTGTTTGTGCATTTACAATATTCATTGATTTTTGCCATTGAAAAACGTCCAGAAATGATTGAAGCTACTGACTGAATGAAAGGAGCTGGCATCTCACTCTCTTTGAATCTTGTTTATCATGCTAAGAGGAGCAGGAAAAAGCAAAAAATTTCAGAATTGCACCTTGCAATGCGGAGAAATTACTGTTTGTGCATTTACAATATTCATTGATTTTTGCCATTGAAAAACGTCCAGAAATGATTGAAGCTACTGACTGAATGAAAGGAGCTGGCATCTCACTCTCTTTGAATCTTCTTTATCATGCTAAGAGGAGCAGGAAAAAGCAAAAAATTTCAGAATTGCACCTTGCAATGCGGAGAAATTACTGTTTGTGCATTTACAATATTCATTGATTTTTGCCATTAAAAAACGTCCAGAAATGATTGAAGCTACTGACTGAATGAAAGGAGCTGGCATCTCACTCTCTCTGAATCTTGTTTATCATGCTAAGAGGAGCAGGAAAAAGCAAAAAAATTCAGAATTGCACCTTGCAATGCGGAGAAATTACTGTTTGTGCATTTACAATATTCAATGATTTTTGCCATTGAAAAACGTCCAGAAATGATTGAAGCTACTGACTGAATGAAAGGAGCTGGCATCTCACTCTCTTTGAATCTTGTTTATCATGCTAAGCGGAGCAGGAAAAAGCAAAAAATTTCAGAATTGCACCTTGCAATGCGGAGAAATTACTGTTTGTGCATTTACAATATTCATTGATTTTTTCCATTGAAAAACGTCCAGAAATGATTGAAGCTACTGACTGAATGAAAGGAGCTGGCATCTCACTCTCTTTGAATCTTCTTTATCATGCTAAGAGGAGCAGGAAAAAGCAAAAAATTTCAGAATTGCACCTTGCAATGCGGAGAAATTACTGTTTGTGCATTTACAATATTCATTGATTTTTGCCATTGAAAAACATCATGTTATTCATATACCAGAAATGTTTGAAGCTACTGACTGAATGAAAGGAGCTGGCATCTCACTCTCTTTGAATCTTCTTTATCATGCTAAGAGGAGCAGGAAAAAGCAAAAAATTTCAGAATTGCACCTTGCAATGCGGAGAAATTACTGTTTTTGCATTTACAATATTCATTGATTTTTGCCATTGAAAAACATCATGTTATTCATATACCAGAAATGTTTGAAGCTACTGACTGAATGAAAGTAGCTGGCATCTCACTCTCTTTGAATCTTCTTTATCATGCTAAGAGGAGCAGGAAAAAGCAAAAAATTTCAGAATTGCACCTTGCAATGCGGAGAAATTACTGTTTGTGCATTTACAATATTCATTGATTTTTGCCATTGAAAAACGTCCAGAAATGATTGAAGCTACTGACTGAATGAAAGGAGCTGGCATCTCACTCTCTTTGAGTCTTGTTTATCATGCTAAGAGGAGCAGGAAAAAGCAAAAAATTTCAGAATTGCACCTTGCAATGCGGAGAAATTACTGTTTGTGCATTTACAATATTCATTGATTTTTGGCATTGAAAAACGTCCAGAAATGATTGAAGCTACTGACTGAATGAAAGGAGCTGGCATCTCACTCTCTTTGAATCTTCTTTATCATGCTAAGAGGAGCAGGAAAAAGCAAAAAATTTCAGAATTGCACCTTGCAATGCGGAGAAATTACTGTTTGTGCATTTACAATATTCATTGATTTTTGCCATTGAAAAACATCATGTTATTCATATACCAGAAATGTTTGAAGCTACTGACTGAATGAAAGGAGCTGGCATCTCACTCTCTTTGAATCTTCTTTATCATGCTAAGAGGAGCAGGAAAAAGCAAAAAATTTCAGAATTGCACCTTGCAATGCGGAAAAATTACTGTTTGTGCATTTACAATATTCAATGATTTTTGCCATTGAAAAACGTCCAGAAATGATTGAAGCTACTGACTGAATGAAAGGAGCTGGCATCTCACTCTTTGAATCTTCTTTATCATGCTAAGAGGAGCAGGAAAAAGCAAAAAATTTCAGAATTGCACCTTGCAATGCGGAAAAATTACTGTTTGTGCATTTACAATATTCATTGATTTTTGCCATTGAAAAACATCATGTTATTCATATACCAGAAATGTTTGAAGCTACTGACTGAATGAAAGGAGCTGGCATCTCACTCTCTTTGAATCTTCTTTATCATGCTAAGAGGAGCAGGAAAAAGCAAAAAATTTCAGAATTGCACTTTGCAATGCGGAGAAATTACTGTTTGTGCATTTACAATATTCATTGATTTTTGCCATTGAAAAACGTCCAGAAATGATTGAAGCTACTGACTGAATGAAAGGAGCTGGCATCTCACTCTCTTTGAATCTTGTTTATCATGCTAAGAGGAGCAGGAAAAAGCAAAAAATTTCAGAATTGCACCTTGCAATGCGGAGAAATTACTGTTTGTGCATTTACAATATTCATTGATTTTTGCCATTGAAAAACGTCCAGAAATGATTGAAGCTACTGACTGAATGAAAGGAGCTGGCATCTCACTCTCTTTGAATCTTCTTTATCATGCTAAGAGGAGCAGGAAAAAGCAAAAAATTTCAGAATTGCACCTTGCAATGCGGAGAAATTACTGTTTGTGCATTTACAATATTCATTGATTTTTGCCATTGAAAAACGTCCAGAAATGATTGAAGCTACTGACTGAATGAAAGGAGCTGGCATCTCACTCTCTTTGAATCTTCTTTATCATGCTAAGAGGAGCAGGAAAAAGCAAAAAATTTCAGAATTGCACCTTGCAATGCGGAGAAATTACTGTTTGTGCATTTACAATATTCATTGATTTTTGCCATTGAAAAACATCATGTTATTCATATACCAGAAATGTTTGAAGCTACTGACTGAATGAAAGGAGCTGGCATCTCACTCTCTTTGAATCTTCTTTATCATGCTAAGAGGAGCAGGAAAAAGCAAAAAATTTCAGAATTGCACCTTGCAATGCGGAGAAATTACTGTTTGTGCATTTACAATATTCATTGATTTTTGCCATTGAAAAACATCATGTTATTCATATACCAGAAATGTTTGAAGCTACTGACTGAATGAAAGGAGCTGGCATCTCACTCTCTTTGAATCTTCTTTATCATGCTAAGAGGAGCAGGAAAAAGCAAAAAATTTCAGAATTGCACCTTGCAATGCGGAGAAATTACTGTTTGTGCATTTACAATATTCATTGATTTTTGCCATTGAAAAACGTCCAGAAATGATTGAAGCTACTGACTGAATGAAAGGAGCTGGCATCTCACTCTCTTTGAATCTTCTTTATCATGCTAAGAGGAGCAGGAAAAAGCAAAAAATTTCAGAATTGCACCTTGCAATGCGGAGAAATTACTGTTTGTGCATTTACAATATTCATTGATTTTTGCCATTGAAAAACATCATGTTATTCATATACCAGAAATGTTTGAAGCTACTGACTGAATGAAAGGAGCTGGCATCTCACTCTCTTTGAATCTTCTTTATCATGCTAAGAGGAGCAGGAAAAAGCAAAAAATTTCAGAATTGCACCTTGCAATGCGGAGAAATTACTGTTTGTGCATTTACAATATTCATTGATTTTTGCCATTGAAAAACGT
The DNA here is from genome assembly GCF_046119375.1 of Phyllobates terribilis. Taxonomy (NCBI): domain Eukaryota; kingdom Metazoa; phylum Chordata; class Amphibia; order Anura; family Dendrobatidae; genus Phyllobates; species Phyllobates terribilis. The sequence goes on from NW_027362893.1 coordinate 2,117,759, forward strand.
CCAGAAATGATTGAAGCTACTAACTGAATGAAAGGAGCTGGCATCGCACTCTCTTTGAATCTTCTTTATCATGCTAAGAGGAGCAGGAAAAAGCAAAAAATTTCAGAATTGCACCTTGCAATGCGGAGAAATTACTGTTTGTGCATTTACAATATTCATTGATTTTTGCATTTGAAAAACGTCCAGAAATGATTGAAGCTACTGACTGAATGAAAGGAGCTGGCATCTCACTCTCTTTGAATCTTGTTTATCATGCTAAGAGGAGCAGGAAAAAGCAAAAAATTTCAGAATTGCACCTTGCAATGCGGAGAAATTACTGTTTGTGCATTTACAATATTCAATGATTTTTGCCATTGAAAAACGTCCAGAAATGATTGAAGCTACTGACTGAATGAAAGGAGCTGGCATCTCACTCTTTGAATCTTCTTTATCATGCTAAGAGGAGCAGGAAAAAGCAAAAAATTTCAGAATTGCACCTTGCAATGCGGAAAAATTACTGTTTGTGCATTTACAATATTCATTGATTTTTGCCATTGAAAAACATCATGTTATTCATATACCAGAAATGATTGAAGCTACTGACTGAATGAAAGGAGCTGGCATCTCACTCTCTTTGAATCTTCTTTATCATGCTAAGAGGAGCAGGAAAAAGCAAAAAATTTCAGAATTGCACTTTGCAATGCGGAGAAATTACTGTTTGTGCATTTACAATATTCATTGATTTTTGCCATTGAAAAACGTCCAGAAATGATTGAAGCTACTGACTGAATGAAAGGAGCTGGCATCTCACTCTCTTTGAATCTTGTTTATCATGCTAAGAGGAGCAGGAAAAAGCAAAAAATTTCAGAATTGCACCTTGCAATGCGGAGAAATTACTGTTTGTGCATTTACAATATTCATTGATTTTTGCCATTGAAAAACGTCCAGAAATGATTGAAGCTACTGACTGAATGAAAGGAGCTGGCATCTCACTCTCTTTGAATCTTCTTTATCATGCTAAGAGGAGCAGGAAAAAGCAAAAAATTTCAGAAATGCACCTTGCAATGCGGAGAAATTACTGTTTGTGCATTTACAATATTCATTGATTTTTGCCATTAAAAAATGTCCAGAAATGATTGAAGCTACTGACTGAATGAAAGGAGCTGGCATCTCACTCTCTTTGAATCTTCTTTATCATGCTAAGAGGAGCAGGAAAAAGCAAAAAATTTCAGAATTGCACCTTGCAATGCGGAGAAATTACTGTTTGTGCATTTACAATATTCATTGATTTTTGCCATTGAAAAACATCATGTTATTCATATACCAGAAATGTTTGAAGCTACTGACTGAATGAAAGGAGCTGGCATCTCACTCTCTTTGAATCTTCTTTATCATGCTAAGAGGAGCAGGAAAAAGCAAAAAATTTCAGAATTGCACCTTGCAATGCGGAGAAATTACTGTTTGTGCATTTACAATATTCATTGATTTTTGCCATTGAAAAACATCATGTTATTCATATACCAGAAATGTTTGAAGCTACTGACTGAATGAAAGTAGCTGGCATCTCACTCTCTTTGAATCTTCTTTATCATGCTAAGAGGAGCAGGAAAAAGCAAAAAATTTCAGAATTGCACCTTGCAATGCGGAGAAATTACTGTTTGTGCATTTACAATATTCATTGATTTTTGCCATTGAAAAACGTCCAGAAATGATTGAAGCTACTGACTGAATGAAAGGAGCTGGCATCTCACTCTCTTTGAGTCTTGTTTATCATGCTAAGAGGAGCAGGAAAAAGCAAAAAATTTCAGAATTGCACCTTGCAATGCGGAGAAATTACTGTTTGTGCATTTACAATATTCATTGATTTTTGGCATTGAAAAACGTCCAGAAATGATTGAAGCTACTGACTGAATGAAAGGAGCTGGCATCTCACTCTCTTTGAATCTTCTTTATCATGCTAAGAGGAGCAGGAAAAAGCAAAAAATTTCAGAATTGCACCTTGCAATGCGGAGAAATTACTGTTTGTGCATTTACAATATTCATTGATTTTTGCCATTGAAAAACGTCCAGAAATGATTGAAGCTACTGACTGAATGAAAGGAGCTGGCATCTCACTCTCTTTGAATCTTCTTTATCATGCTAAGAGGAGCAGAAAAAAGCAAAAAATTTCAGAATTGCACCTTGCAATGCGGAGAAATTACTGTTTGTGCATTTACAATATTCATTGATTTTTGCCATTGAAAAACGTCCAGAAATGATTGAAGCTACTGACTGAATGAAAGGAGCTGGCATCTCACTCTCTTTGAATCTTCTTTATCATGCTAAGAGGAGCAGGAAAAAGCAAAAAATTTCAGAATTGCACCTTGCAATGCGGAGAAATTACTGTTTGTGCATTTACAATATTCAATGATTTTTCCCATTGAAAAACGTCCAGAAATGATTGAAGCTACTGACTGAATGAAAGGAGCTGGCATCTCACTCTCTTTGAATCTTCTTTATCATGCTAAGAGGAGCAGGAAAAAGCAAAAAATTTCAGAATTGCACCTTGCAATGCGGAGAAATTACTGTTTGTGCATTTACAATATTCATTGATTTTTGCCATTGAAAAACATCATGTTATTCATATACCAGAAATGTTTGAAGCTACTGACTGAATGAAAGGAGCTGGCATCTCACTCTCTTTGAATCTTCTTTATCATGCTAAGAGGAGCAGGAAAAAGCAAAAAATTTCAGAATTGCACCTTGCAATGCGGAGAAATTACTGTTTGTGCATTTACAATATTCATTGATTTTTGCCATTGAAAAACGTCCAGAAATGATTGAAGCTACTGACTGAATGAAAGGAGCTGGCATCTCACTCTCTTTGAATCTTGTTTATCATGCTAAGAGGAGCAGGAAAAAGCAAAAAATTTCAGAATTGCACCTTGCAATGCGGAGAAATTACTGTTTGTGCATTTACAATATTCATTGATTTTTGCCATTGAAAAACGTCCAGAAATGATTGAAGCTACTGACTGAATGAAAGGAGCTGGCATCTCACTCTCTTTGAATCTTCTTTATCATGCTAAGAGGAGCAGGAAAAAGCAAAAAATTTCAGAATTGCACCTTGCAATGCGGAGAAATTACTGTTTGTGCATTTACAATATTCATTGATTTTTGCCATTAAAAAACGTCCAGAAATTATTGAAGCTACTGACTGAATGAAAGGAGCTGGCATCTCACTCTCTTTGAATCTTATCATGCTAAGAGGAGCAGGAAAAAGCAAAAAATTTCAGAATTGCACCTTGCAATGCGGAGAAATTACTGTTTGTTCATTTACAATATTCAATGATTTTTGCCATTGAAAAACGTCCAGAAATGATTGAAGCTACTGACTGAATGAAAGGAGCTGGCATCTCACTCTCTTTGAATCTTCTTTATCATGCTAAGAGGAGCAGGAAAAAGCAAAAAATTTCAGAATTGCACCTTGCAATGCGGAGAAATTACTGTTTGTGCATTTACAATATTCATTGATTTTTGCCATTGAAAAACGTCCAGAAATGATTGAAGCTACTGACTGAATGAAAGGAGCTGGCATCTCACTCTCTTTGAATCTTGTTTATCATGCTAAGAGGAGCAGGAAAAAGCAAAAAATTTCAGAATTGCACCTTGCAATGCGGAGAAATTACTGTTTGTGCATTTACAATATTCATTGATTTTTGCCATTGAAAAACATCCAGAAATGATTGAAGCTACTGACTGAATGAAAGGAGCTGGCATCTCACTCTCTTTGAATCTTCTTTATCATGCTTAGAGGAGCAGGAAAAAGCAAAAAATTTCAGAATTGCACCTTGCAATGCGGAGAAATTACTGTTTGTGCATTTACAATATTCATTGATTTTTGCCATTGAAAAACGTCCAGAAATGATTGAAGCTACTGACTGAATGAAAGGAGCTGGCATCTCACTCTCTTTGAATCTTCTTTATCATGCTAAGAGGAGCAGGAAAAAGCAAAAAATTTCAGAATTGCACCTTGCAATGCGGAGAAATTACTGTTTGTGCATTTACAATATTCATTGATTTTTGCCATTGAAAAACGTCCAGAAATGATTGAAGCTACTGACTGAATGAAAGGAGCTGGCATCTCACTCTCTTTGAATCTTCTTTATCATGCTAAGAGGAGCAGGAAAAAGCAAAAAATTTCAGAATTGCACCTTGCAATGCGGAGAAATTACTGTTTGTGCATTTACAATATTCATTGATTTTTGCCATTGAAAAACATCATGTTATTCATATACCAGAAATGTTTGAAGCTACTGACTGAATGAAAGGAGCTGGCATCTCACTCTCTTTGAATCTTCTTTATCATGCTAAGAGGAGCAGGAAAAAGCAAAAAATTTCAGAATTGCACCTTGCAATGCGGAGAAATTACTGTTTGTGCATTTACAATATTCAATGATTTTTGCCATTGAAAAACGTCCAGAAATGATTGAAGCTACTGACTGAATGAAAGGAGCTGGCATCTCACTCTCTTTGAATCTTGTTTATCATGCTAAGAGGAGCAGGAAAAAGCAAAAAATTTCAGAATTGCACCTTGCAATGCGGAGAAATTACTGTTTGTGCATTTACAATATTCATTGATTTTTGCCATTGAAAACCGTCCAGAAATGATTGAAGCTACTGACTGAATGAAAGGAGCTGGCATCTCACTCTCTTTGAATCTTCTTTATCATGCTAAGAGGAGCAGGAAAAAGCAAAAAATTTCAGAATTGCACCTTGCAATGCGGAGAAATTACTGTTTGTGCATTTACAATATTCATTGATTTTTGCCATTGAAAAACGTCCAGAAATGATTGAAGCTACTGACTGAATGAAAGGAGCTGGCATCTCACTCTCTTTGAATCTTGTTTATCATGCTAAGAGGAGCAGGAAAAAGCAAAAAATTTCAGAATTGCACCTTGCAATGCGGAGAAATTACTGTTTGTGCATTTACAATATTCAATGATTTTTGCCATTGAAAAACGTCCAGAAATGATTGAAGCTACTGACTGAATGAAAGGAGCTGGCATCTCACTCTCTTTGAATCTTCTTTATCATGCTAAGAGGAGCAGGAAAAAGCAAAAAATTTCAGAATTGCACCTTGCAATGCGGAGAAATTACTGTTTGTGCATTTACAATATTCATTGATTTTTGCCATTGAAAAACATCATGTTATTCATATACCAGAAATGATTGAAGCTACTGACTGAATGAAAGGAGCTGGCATCTCACTCTCTTTGAATCTTCTTTATCATGCTAAGAGGAGCAGGAAAAAGCAAAAAATTTCAGAATTGCACCTTGCAATGCGGAGAAATTACTGTTTGTGCATTTACAATATTCATTGATTTTTGCCATTGAAAAACATCATGTTATTCATATACCAGAAATGTTTGAAGCTACTGACTGAATGAAAGGAGCTGGCATCTCACTCTCTTTGAATCTTCTTTATCATGCTAAGAGGAGCAGGAAAAAGCAAAAAATTTCAGAATTGCACCTTGCAATGCGGAGAAATTACTGTTTGTGCATTTACAATATTCATTGATTTTTGCCATTGAAAAACGTCCAGAAATGATTGAAGCTACTGACTGAATGAAAGGAGCTGGCATCTCACTCTCTTTGAATCTTCTTTATCATGCTAAGAGGAGCAGGAAAAAGCAAAAAATTTCAGAATTGCACCTTGCAATGCGGAGAAATTACTGTTTGTGCATTTACAATATTCATTGATTTTTGCCATTGAAAAACATCATGTTATTCATATACCAGAAATGTTTGAAGCTACTGACTGAATGAAAGGAGCTGGCATCTCACTCTCTTTGAATCTTCTTTATCATGCTAAGAGGAGCAGGAAAAAGCAAAAAATTTCAGAATTGCACCTTGCAATGCGGAGAAATTACTGTTTGTGCATTTACAATATTCATTGATTTTTGCCATTGAAAAACGTCCAGAAATGATTGAAGCTACTGACTGAATTAAAGGAGCTGGCATCTCACTCTCTTTGAATCTTCTTTATCATGCTAAGAGGAGCAGGAAAAAGCAAAAAATTTCAGAATTGCACCTTGCAATGCGGAGAAATTACTGTTTGTGCATTTACAATATTCATTGATTTTTGCCATTGAAAAACATCATGTTATTCATATACCAGAAATGTTTGAAGCTACTGACTGAATGAAAGGAGCTGGCATCTCACTCTCTTTGAATCTTCTTTATCATGCTAAGAGGAGCAGGAAAAAGCAAAAAATTTCAGAATTGCACCTTGCAATGCGGAGAAATTACTGTTTGTGCATTTACAATATTCATTGATTTTTGCCATTGAAAAACGTCCAGAAATGATTGAAGCTACTGACTGAATGAAAGGAGCTGGCATCTCACTCTCTTTGAATCTTCTTTATCATGCTAAGAGGAGCAGGAAAAAGCAAAAAATTTCAGAATTGCACCTTGCAATGCGGAGAAATTACTGTTTGTGCATTTACAATATTCATTGATTTTTGCCATTGAAAAACGTCCAGAAATGATTGAAGCTACTGACTGAATGAAAGGAGCTGGCATCTCACTCTCTTTGAATCTTCTTTATCATGCTAAGAGGAGCAGGAAAAAGTAAAAAATTTCAGAATTGCACCTTGCAATGCGGAGAAATTACTGTTTGTGCATTTACAATATTCATTGATTTTTGCCATTGAAAAACATCATGTTATTCATATACCAGAAATGTTTGAAGCTACTGACTGAATGAAAGGAGTTGGCATCTCACTCTCTTTGAATCTTCTTTATCATGCTAAGAGGAGCAGGAAAAAGCAAAAAATTTCAGAATTGCACCTTGCAATGCGGAGAAATTACTGTTTGTGCATTTACAATATTCATTGATTTTTGCCATTGAAAAACGTCCAGAAATGATTGAAGCTACTGACTGAATGAAAGGAGCTGGCATCTAACTCTCTTTGAATCTTGTTTATCATGCTAAGAGGAGCAGGAAAAAGCAAAAAATTTCAGAATTGCACCTTGCAATGCGGAGAAAATACTGTTTGTGCATTTACAATATTCATTGATTTTTGCCATTGAAAAACGTCCAGAAATGATTGAAGCTACTGACTGAATGAAAGGAGCTGGCATCTCACTCTCTTTGAATCTTCTTTATCATGCTAAGAGGAGCAGGAAAAAGCAAAAAATTTCAGAATTGCTCCTTGCAATGCGGAGAAATTACTGTTTGTGCATTTACAATATTCATTGATTTTTGCCATTGAAAAACGTCCAGAAATGATTGAAGCTACTGACTGAATGAAAGGAGCTGGCATCTCACTCTCTTTGAATCTTCTTTATCATGCTAAGAGGAGCAGGAAAAAGCAAAAAATTTCAGAATTGCACCTTGCAATGCGGAGAAATTACTGTTTGTGCATTTACAATATTCATTGATTTTTGACATTGAAAAACGTCCAGAAATGATTGAAGCTACTGACTGAATGAAAGGAGCTGGCATCTCACTCTCTTTGAATCTTGTTTATCATGCTAAGAGGAGCAGGAAAAAGCAAAAAATTTCAGAATTGCACCTTGCAATGCGGAGAAATTACTGTTTGTGCATTTACAATATTCATTGATTTTTGCCATTGAAAAACGTCCAGAAATGATTGAAGCTACTGACTGAATGAAAGGAGCTGGCATCTCACTCTCTTTGAATCTTCTTTATCATGCTAAGAGGAGCAGGAAAAAGCAAAAAATTTCAGAATTGCACCTTGCAATGCGGAGAAATTACTGTTTGTGCATTTACAATATTCATTGATTTTTGACATTGAAAAACGTCCAGAAATGATTGAAGCTACTGACTGAATGAAAGGAGCTGGCATCTCACTCTCTTTGAAACTTGTTTATCATGCTAAGAGGAGCAGGAAAAAGCAAAAAATTTCAGAATTGCACCTTGCAATGCGGAGAAATTACTGTTTGTGCATTTACAATATTCATTGATTTTTGCCATTGAAAAACGTCCAGAAATGATTGAAGCTACTGACTGAATGAAAGGAGCTGGCATCTCACTCTCTTTGAATCTTCTTTATCATGCTAAGAGGAGCAGGAAAAAGCAAAAAATTTCAGAATTGCACCATGCAATGCGGAGAAATTACTGTTTGTGCATTTACAATATTCATTGATTTTTGACATTGAAAAACGTCCAGAAATGATTGAAGCTACTGACTGAATGAAAGGAGCTGGCATCTCACTCTCTTGGAATCTTGTTTATCATGATAAGAGGAGCAGGAAAAAGCAAAAAATTTCAGAATTGCACCTTGCAATGCGGAGAAATTACTGTTTGTGCATTTACAATATTCAATGATTTTTGCCATTGAAAAACGTCCAGAAATGATTGAAGCTACTGACTGAATGAAAGGAGCTGGCATCTCACTCTCTTTGAATCTTCTTTATCATGCTAAGAGGAGCAGGAAAAAGCAAAAAATTTCGGAATTGCACCTTGCAATGCGGAGAAATTACTGTTTGTGCATTTACAATATTCATTGATTTTTGCCATTGAAAAACATCATGTTATTCATATACCAGAAATGATTGAAGCTACTGACTGAATGAAAGGAGCTGGCATCTCACTCTCTTTGAATCTTCTTTATCATGCTAAGAGGAGCAGGAAAAAGCAAAAAATTTCAGAATTGCACCTTGCAATGCGGAGAAATTACTGTTTGTGCATTTACAATATTCATTGATTTTTGCCATTGAAAAACGTCCAGAAATGATTGAAGCTACTGACTGAATGAAAGGAGCTGGCATCTCACTCTCTTTGAATCTTCTTTATCATGCTAAGAGGAGCAGGAAAAAGCAAAAAATTTCAGAATTGCACCTTGCAATGCGGAGAAATTACTGTTTGTGCATTTACAATATTCATTGATTTTTGCCATTGAAAAACATCATGTTATTCATATACCAGAAATGTTTGAAGCTACTGACTGAATGAAAGGAGCTGGCATCTCACTCTCTTTGAATCTTGTTTATCATGCTAAGAGGAGCAGGAAAAAGCAAAAAATTTCAGAATTGCACCTTGCAATGCGGAGAAATTACTGTTTGTGCATTTACAATATTCATTGATTTTTGCCATTGAAAAACGTCCAGAAATGATTGAAGCTACTGACTGAATGAAAGGAGCTGGCATCTCACTCTCTTTGAATCTTGTTTATCATGCTAAGAGGAGCAGGAAAAAGCAAAAAATTTCAGAATTGCACCTTGCAATGCGGAGAAATTACTGTTTGTGCATTTACAATATTCATTGATTTTTGCCATTGAAAAACATCATGTTATTCATATACCAGAAATGTTTGAAGCTACTGACTGAATGAAAGGAGCTGGCATCTCACTCTCTTTGAATCTTCTTTATCATGCTAAGAGGAGCAGGAAAAAGCAAAAAATTTCAGAATTGCACCTTGCAATGCGGAGAAATTACTGTTTGTGCATTTACAATATTCATTGATTTTTGCCATTGAAAAACGTCCAGAAATGATTGAAGCTACTGACTGAATTAAAGGAGCTGGCATCTCACTCTCTTTGAATCTTCTTTATCATGCTAAGAGGAGCAGGAAAAAGCAAAAAATTTCAGAATTGCACCTTGCAATGCGGAGAAATTACTGTTTGTGCATTTACAATATTCATTGATTTTTGCCATTGAAAAACATCATGTTATTCATATACCAGAAATGTTTGAAGCTACTGACTGAATGAAAGGAGCTGGCATCTCACTCTCTTTGAATCTTCTTTATCATGCTAAGAGGAGCAGGAAAAAGCAAAAAATTTCAGAATTGCACCTTGCAATGCGGAGAAATTACTGTTTGTGCATTTACAATATTCATTGATTTTTGCCATTGAAAAACGTCCAGAAATGATTGAAGCTACTGACTGAATGAAAGGAGCTGGCATCTCACTCTCTTTGAATCTTCTTTATCATGCTAAGAGGAGCAGGAAAAAGCAAAAAATTTCAGAATTGCACCTTGCAATGCGGAGAAATTACTGTTTGTGCATTTACAATATTCATTGATTTTTGCCATTGAAAAACGTCCAGAAATGATTGAAGCTACTGACTGAATGAAAGGAGCTGGCATCTCACTCTCTTTGAATCTTCTTTATCATGCTAAGAGGAGCAGGAAAAAGTAAAAAATTTCAGAATTGCACCTTGCAATGCGGAGAAATTACTGTTTGTGCATTTACAATATTCATTGATTTTTGCCATTGAAAAACATCATGTTATTCATATACCAGAAATGTTTGAAGCTACTGACTGAATGAAAGGAGCTGGCATCTGACTCTCTTTGAATCTTCTTTATCATGCTAAGAGGAGCAGGAAAAAGCAAAAAATTTCAGAATTGCACCTTGCAATGCGGAGAAATTACTGTTTGTGCATTTACAATATTCATTGATTTTTGCCATTGAAAAACGTCCAGAAATGATTGAAGCTACTGACTGAATGAAAGGAGCTGGCATCTCACTCTTTTTGAATCTTGTTTATCATGCTAAGAGGAGCAAGAAAAAGCAAAAAATTTCAGAATTGCACCTTGCAATGCGGAGAAATTACTGTTTGTGCATTTACAATATTCATTGATTTTTGCCATTGAAAAACGTCCAGAAATGATTGAAGCTACTGACTGAATGAAAGGAGCTGGCATCTCACTCTCTTTGAATCTTCTTTATCATGCTAAGAGGAGCAGGAAAAAGTAAAAAATTTCAGAATTGCACCTTGCAATGCGGAGAAATTACTGTTTGTGCATTTACAATATTCATTGATTTTTGCCATTGAAAAACATCATGTTATTCATATACCAGAAATGTTTGAAGCTACTGACTGAATGAAAGGAGTTGGCATCTCACTCTCTTTGAATCTTCTTTATCATGCTAAGAGGAGCAGGAAAAAGCAAAAAATTTCAGAATTGCACCTTGCAATGCGGAGAAATTACTGTTTGTGCATTTACAATATTCATTGATTTTTGCCATTGAAAAACGTCCAGAAATGATTGAAGCTACTGACTGAATGAAAGGAGCTGGCATCTCACTCTCTTTGAATCTTGTTTATCATGCTAAGAGGAGCAGGAAAAAGCAAAAAATTTCAGAATTGCACCTTGCAATGCGGAGAAATTACTGTTTGTGCATTTACAATATTCATTGATTTTTGCCATTGAAAAACGTCCAGAAATGATTGAAGCTACTGACTGAATGAAAGGAGCTGGCATCTCACTCTCTTTGAATCTTCTTTATCATGCTAAGAGGAGCAGGAAAAAGCAAAAAATTTCAGAATTGCACCTTGCAATGCGGAGAAATTACTGTTTGTGCATTTACAATATTCATTGATTTTTAACATTGAAAAACGTCCAGAAATGATTGAAGCTACTGACTGAATGAAAGGAGCTGGCATCTCACTCTCTTTGAATCTTGTTTATCATGCTAAGAGGAGCAGGAAAAAGCAAAAAATTTCAGAATTGCACCTTGCAATGCGGAGAAATTACTGTTTGTGCATTTACAATATTCATTGATTTTTGCCATTGAAAAACGTCCAGAAATGATTGAAGCTACTGACTGAATGAAAGGAGCTGGCATCTCACTCTCTTTGAATCTTCTTTATCATGCTAAGAGGAGCAGGAAAAAGCAAAAAATTTCAGAATTGCACCTTGCAATGCGGAGAAATTACTGTTTGTGCATTTACAATATTCATTGATTTTTGACATTGAAAAACGTCCAGAAATGATTGAAGCTACTGACTGAATGAAATAAGCTGGCATCTCACTCTCTTTGAATCTTGTTTATCATGCTAAGAGGAGCAGGAAAAAGCAAAAAATTTCAGAATTGCACCTTGCAATGCGGAGAAATTACTGTTTGTGCATTTACAATATTCAATGATTTTTGCCATTGAAAAACGTCCAGAAATGATTGAAGCTACTGACTGAATGAAAGGAGCTGGCATCTCACTCTCTTTGAATCTTCTTTATCATGCTAAGAGGAGCAGGAAAAAGCAAAAAATTTCGGAATTGCACCTTGCAATGCGGAGAAATTACTGTTTGTGCATTTACAATATTCATTGATTTTTGCCATTGAAAAACATCATGTTATTCATATACCAGAAATGATTGAAGCTACTGACTGAATGAAAGGAGCTGGCATCTCACTCTCTTTGAATCTTCTTTATCATGCTAAGAGGAGCAGGAAAAAGCAAAAAATTTCAGAATTGCACCTTGCAATGCGGAGAAATTACTGTTTTTGCATTTACAATATTCATTGATTTTTGCCATTGAAAAACGTCCAGAAATGATTGAAGCTACTGACTGAATGAAAGGAGCTGGCATCTCACTCTCTTTGAATCTTCTTTATCATGCTAAGAGGAGCAGGAAAAAGCAAAAAATTTCAGAATTGCACCTTGCAATGCGGAGAAATTACTGTTTGTGCATTTACAATATTCATTGATTTTTGCCATTGAAAAACGTCCAGAAATGATTGAAGCTACTGACTGAATGAAAGGAGCTGGCATCTCACTCTCTTTGAATCTTCTTTATCATGCTAAGAGGAGCAGGAAAAAGCAAAAAATTTCAGAATTGCACCTTGCAATGCGGAGAAATTACTGTTTGTGCATTTACAATATTCATTGATTTTTGCCATTGAAAAACATCATGTTATTCATATACCAGAAATGTTTGAAGCTACTGACTGAATGAAAGGAGCTGGCATCTCACTCTCTTTGAATCTTCTTTATCATGCTAAGAGGAGCAGGAAAAAGCAAAAAATTTCAGAATTGCACCTTGCAATGCGGAGAAATTACTGTTTGTGCATTTACAATATTCATTGATTTTTGCCATTGAAAAACGTCCAGAAATGATTGAAGCTACTGACTGAATGAAAGGAGCTGGCATCTCACTCTCTTTGAATCTTCTTTATCATGCTAAGAGGAGCAGGAAAAAGCAAAAAATTTCAGAATTGCACCTTGCAATGCGGAGAAATTACTGTTTGTGCATTTACAATATTCATTGATTTTTGACATTGAAAAACGTCCAGAAATGATTGAAGCTACTGACTGAATGAAAGGAGCTGGCATCTCACTCTCTTTGAATCTTGTTTATCATGCTATGAGGAGCAGGAAAAAGCAAAAAATTTCAGAATTGCACCTTGCAATGCGGAGAAATTACTGTTTGTACATTTACAATATTCAATGATTTTTGCCATTGAAAAACGTCCAGAAATGATTGAAGCTACTGACTGAATGAAAGGAGCTGGCATCTCACTCTCTTTGAATCTTCTTTATCATGCTAAGAGGAGCAGGAAAAAGCAAAAAATTTCGGAATTGCACCTTTCAATGCGGAGAAATTACTGTTTGTGCATTTACAATATTCATTGATTTTTGCCATTGAAAAACATCATGTTATTCATATACCAGAAATGATTGAAGCTACTGACTGAATGAAAGGAGCTGGCATCTCACTCTCTTTGAATCTTCTTTATCATGCTAAGAGGAGCAGGAAAAAGCAAAAAATTTCAGAATTGCACCTTGCAATGCGGAGAAATTACTGTTTGTGCATTTACAATATTCATTGATTTTTGCCATTGAAAAACGTCCAGAAATGATTGAAGCTACTGACTGAATGAAAGGAGCTGGCATCTCACTCTCTTTGAATCTTCTTTATCATGCTAAGAGGAGCAGGAAAAAGCAAAAAATTTCAGAATTGCACCTTGCAATGCGGAGAAATTACTGTTTGTGCATTTACAATATTCATTGATTTTTGCCATTGAAAAACGTCCAGAAATGATTGAAGCTACTGACTGAATGAAAGGAGCTGGCATCTCACTCTCTTTGAATCTTCTTTATCATGCTAAGAGGAGCAGGAAAAAGCAAAAAATTTCAGAATTGCACCTTGCAATGCGGAGAAATTACTGTTTGTGCATTTACAATATTCATTGATTTTTGCCATTGAAAAACATCATGTTATTCATATACCAGAAATGTTTGAAGCTACTGACTGAATGAAAGGAGCTGGCATCTCACTCTCTTTGAATCTTCTTTATCATGCTAAGAGGAGCAGGAAAAAGCAAAAAATTTCAGAATTGCACCTTGCAATGCGGAGAAATTACTGTTTGTGCATTTACAATATTCATTGATTTTTGCCATTGAAAAACGTCCAGAAATGATTGAAGCTACTGACTGAATGAAAGGAGCTGGCATCTCACTCTCTTTGAATCTTGTTTATCATGCTAAGAGGAGCAGGAAAAAGCAAAAAATTTCAGAATTGCACCTTGCAATGCGGAGAAATTACTGTTTGTGCATTTACAATATTCATTGATTTTTGCCATTGAAAAACGTCCAGAAATGATTGAAGCTACTGACTGAATGAAAGGAGCTGGCATCTCACTCTCTTTGAATCTTCTTTATCATGCTAAGAGGAGCAGGAAAAAGCAAAAAATTTCAGAATTGCACCTTGCATTGCGGAGAAATTACTGTTTGTGCATTTACAAAATTCATTGATTTTTGCCATTGAAAAACATCATGTTATTCATATACCAGAAATGATTGAAGCTACTGACTGAATGAAAGGAGTTGGCATCTCACTCTCTTTGAATCTTCTTTATCATGCTAAGAGGAGCAGGAAAAAGCAAAAAATGTCAGAATTGCACCTTGCAATGCGGAGAAATTACTGTTTGTGCATTTACAATATTCAATGATTTTTGCCATTGAAAAACGTCCAGAAATGATTGAAGCTACTGACTGAATGAAAGGAGCTGGCATCTCACTCTCTTTGAATCTTCTTTATCATGCTAAGAGGAGCAGGAAAAACCAAAAAATTTCAGAATTGCACCTTGCAATGCGGAGAAATTACTGTTTGTGCATTTACAATATTCATTGATTTTTGCCATTGAAAAACATCATGTTATTCATATACCAGAAATGTTTGAAGCTACTGACTGAATGAAAGGAGCTGGCATCTCACTCTCTTTGAATCTTCTTTATCATGCTAAGAGGAGCAGGAAAATGCAAAAAATTTCAGAATTGCACCTTGCAATGCGGAGAAATTACTGTTTGTGCATTTACAATATTCATTGATTTTTGCCATTGAAAAACGTCCAGAAATGATTGAAGCTACTGACTGAATGAAAGGAGCTGGCATCTCACTCTCTTTGAATCTTCTTTATCATGCTAAGAGGAGCAGGAAAAAGCAAAAAATTTCAGAATTGCACCTTGCAATGCGGAGAAATTACTGTTTGTGCATTTACAATATTCATTGATTTTTGCCATTGAAAAACGTCCAGAAATGATTGAAGCTACTGACTGAATGAAAGGAGCTGGCATCTCACTCTCTTTGAATCTTGTTTATCATGCTAAGAGGAGCAGGAAAAAGCCAAAAATTTCAGAATTGCACCTTGCAATGCGGAGAAATTACTGTTTGTGCATTTACAATATTCATTGATTTTTGCCATTGAAAAACGTCCAGAAATGATTGAAGCTACTGACTGAATGAAAGGAGCTGGCATCTCACTCTCTTTGAATCTTCTTTATCATGCTAAGAGGAGCAGGAAAAAGCAAAAAATTTCAGAATTGCACCTTGCAATGCGGAGAAATTACTGTTTGTGCATTTACAATATTCATTGATTTTTGCCATTGAAAAACATCATGTTATTCATATACCAGAAATGTTTGAAGCTACTGACTGAATGAAAGGAGCTGGCATCTCACTCTCTTTGAATCTTCTTTATCATGCTAAGAGGAGCAGGAAAAAGCAAAAAATTTCAGAATTGCACCTTGCAATGCGGAGAAATTACTGTTTGTGCATTTACAATATTCATTGATTTTTGCCATTGAAAAACGTCCAGAAATGATTGAAGCTACTGACTGAACGAAAGGAGCTGGCATCTCACTCTCTTTGAATCTTGTTTATCATGCTAAGAGGAGCAGGAAAAAGCAAAAAATTTCAGAATTGCACCTTGCAATGCGGAGAAATTACTGTTTGTGCATTTACAATATTCATTGATTTTTGCCATTGAAAAACGTCCAGAAATGATTGAAGCTACTGACTGAATGAACGGAGCTGGCATCTCACTCTCTTTAAATCTTCTTTATCATGCTAAGAGGAGCAGGAAAAAGCAAAAAATTTCAGAATTGCACCTTGCAATGCGGAGAAATTACTGTTTGTGCATTTACAAAATTCATTGATTTCTGCCATTGAAAAACATCATGTTATTCATATACCAGAAATGATTGAAGCTACTGACTGAATGAAAGGAGCTGGCATCTCACTCTCTTTGAATCTTCTTTATCATGCTAAGAGGAGCAGGAAAAAGCAAAAAATTTCAGAATTGCACCTTGCAATGCGGAGAAATTACTGTTTGTGCATTTACAATATTCAATGATTTTTGCAATTGAAAAAGTCCAGAAATGATTGAAGCTACTGACTGAATGAAAGGAGCTGGCATCTCACTCTCGTTGAATCTTCTTTATCATGCTAAGAGTAGCAGGAAAAAACAAAAAATTTCAGAATTGCACCTTGCAATGCGGAGAAATTACTGTTTGTGCATTTACAATATTCATTGATTTTTGCCATTGAAAAACATCATGTTATTCATATACCAGAAATGTTTGAAGCTACTGACTGAATGAAAGGAGCTGGCATCTCACTCTCTTTGAATCTTCTTTATCATGCTAAGAGGAGCAGGAAAATGCAAAAAATTTCAGAATTGCACCTTGCAATGCGGAGAAATTACTGTTTGTGCATTTACAATATTCATTGATTTTTGCCATTGAAAAACGTCCAGAAATGATTGAAGCTACTGACTGAATGAAAGGAGCTGGCATCTCACTCTCTTTGAATCTTCTTTATCATGCTAAGAGGAGCAGGAAAAAGCAAAAAATTTCAGAATTGCACCTTGCAATGCGGAGAAATTACTGTTTGTGCATTTACAATATTCATTGATTTTTGCCATTGAAAAACGTCCAGAAATGATTGAAGCTACTGACTGAATGAAAGGAGCTGGCATCTCACTCTCTTTAAATCTTCTTTATCATGCTAAGAGGAGCAGGATAAAGCAAAAAATTTCAGAATTGCACCTTGCAATGCGGAGAAATTACTGTTTGTGCATTTACAAAATTCATTGATTTTTGCCATTGAAAAACATCATGTTATTCATATACCAGAAATGATTGAAGCTACTGACTGAATGAAAGGAGCTGGCATCTCACTCTCTTTGAATCTTCTTTATCATGCTAAGAGGAGCAGGAAAAAGCAAAAAATTTCAGAATTGCACCTTGCAATGCGGAGAAATTACTGTTTGTGCATTTACAATATTCAATGATTTTTGCCATTGAAAAAGTCCAGAAATGATTGAAGCTACTGACTGAATGAAAGGAGCTGGCATCTCACTCTCTTTGAATCTTCTTTATCATGCTAAGAGTAGCAGGAAAAAACAAAAAATTTCAGAATTGCACCTTGCAATGCGGAGAAATTACTGTTTGTGCATTTACAATATTCATTGATTTTTGCCATTGAAAAACATCATGTTATTCATATACCAGAAATGTTTGAAGCTACTGACTGAATGAAAGGAGCTGGCATCTCACTCTCTTTGAATCTTCTTTATCATGCTAAGAGGAGCAGGAAAATGCAAAAAATTTCAGAATTGCACCTTGCAATGCGGAGAAATTACTGTTTGTGCATTTACAATATTCATTGATTTTTGCCATTGAAAAACGTCCAGAAATGATTGAAGCTACTGACTGAATGAAAGGAGCTGGCATCTCACTCTCTTTGAATCTTCTTTATCATGCTAAGAGGAGCAGGAAAAAGCAAAAAATTTCAGAATTGCACCTTGCAATGCGGAGAAATTACTCTTTGTGCATTTACAATATTCATTGATTTTTGCCATTGAAAAACGTCCAGAAATGATTGAAGCTACTGACTGAATGAAAGGAGCTGGCATCTCACTCTCTTTGAATCTTGTTTATCATGCTAAGAGGAGCAGGAAAAAGCAAAAAATTTCAGAATTGCACCTTGCAATGCGGAGAAATTACTGTTTGTGCATTTACAATATTCATTGATTTTTGCCATTGAAAAACGTCCAGAAATGATTGAAGCTACTGACTGAATGAAAGGAGCTGGCATCTCACTCTCTTTGAATCTTCTTTATCATGCTAAGAGGAGCAGGAAAAAGCAAAAAATTTCAGAATTGCACCTTGCAATGCGGAGAAATTACTGTTTGTGCATTTACAATATTCATTGATTTTTGCCATTGAAAAACGTCCAGAAATGATTGAAGCTACTGACTGAATGAAAGGAGCTGGCATCTCACTCTCTTTGAATCTTGTTTATCATGCTAAGAGGAGCAGGAAAAAGCAAAAAATTTCAGAATTGCACCTTGCAATGCGGAGAAATTACTGTTTGTGCATTTACAATATTCATTGATTTTTGCCATTGAAAAACGTCCAGAAATGATTGAAGCTACTGACTGAATGAAAGGAGCTGGCATCTCACTCTCTTTAAATCTTCTTTATCATGCTAAGAGGAGCAGGAAAAAGCAAAAAATTTCAGAATTGCACCTTGCAATGCGGAGAAATTACTGTTTGTGCATTTACAAAATTCATTGATTTTTGCCATTGAAAAACATCATGTTATTCATATACCAGAAATGATTGAAGCTACTGATTGAATGAAAGGAGCTGGCATCTCACTCTCTTTGAATCTTCTTTATCACGCTAAGAGGAGCAGGAAAAAGCAAAAAATTTCAGAATTGCACCTTGCAATGCGGAGAAATTACTGTTTGTGCATTTACAATATTCAATGATTTTTGCCATTGAAAAACGTCCAGAAATGATTGAAGCTACTGACTGAATGAAAGGAGCTGGCATCTCACTCTCTTTGAATCTTCTTTATCATGCTAAGAGTAGCAGGAAAAAACAATAAATTTCAGAATTGCACCTTGCAATGCGGAGAAATTACTGTTTGTGCATTTACAATATTCATTGATTTTTGCCATTGAAAAACATCATGTTATTCATATACCAGAAATGTTTGAAGCTACTGACTGAATGAAAGGAGCTGGCATCTCACTCTCTTTGAATCTTCTTTACAATGCTAAGAGGAGCAGGAAAATGCAAAAAATTTCAGAATTGCACCTTGCAATGCGGAGAAATTACTGTTTGTGCATTTACAATATTCATTGATTTTTGCCATTGAAAAACGTCCAGAAATGATTGAAGCTACTGACTGAATGAAAGGAGCTGGCATCTCACTCTCTTTGAATCTTCTTTATCATGCTAAGAGGAGCAGGAAAAAGCAAAAAATTTCAGAATTGCACCTTGCAATGCGGAGAAATTACTGTTTGTGCATTTACAATATTCATTGATTTTTGCCATTGAAAAACGTCCAGAAATGATTGAAGCTACTGACTGAATGAAAGGAGCTGGCATCTCACTCTCTTTGAATCTTGTTTATCATGCTAAGAGGAGCAGGAAAAAGCAAAAAATTTCAGAATTGCACCTTGCAATGCGGAGAAATTACTGTTTGTGCATTTACAATATTCATTGATTTTTGCCATTGAAAAACGTCCAGAAATGATTGAAGCTACTGACTGAATGAAAGGAGCTGGCATCTCACTCTCTTTGAATCTTGTTTATCATGCTAAGAGGAGCAGGAAAAAGCAAAAAATTTCAGAATTGCACCTTGCAATGCGGAGAAATTACTTTTTGTGCATTTACAATATTCATTGATTTTTGCCATTGAAAAACGTCCAGAAATGATTGAAGCTACTGACTGAATGAAAGGAGCTGGCATCTCACTCTCTTTGAATCTTCTTTATCATGCTAAGAGGAGCAGGAAAAAGCAAAAAATTTCAGAATTGCACCTTGCAATGCGGAGAAATTACTGTTTGTGCATTTACAATATTCATTGATTTTTGCCATTAAAAAAAGTCCAGAAATGATTGAAGCTACTGACTGAATGAAAGGAGCTGGCATCTCACTCTCTTTGAATCTTGTTTATCATGCTAAGAGGAGCAGGAAAAAGCAAAAAATTTCAGAATTGCACCTTGCAATGCGGAGAAATTACTGTTTGTGCATTTACAATATTCAATGATTTTTGCCATTGAAAAACGTCCAGAAATGATTGAAGCTACTGACTGAATGAAAGGAGCTGGCATCTCACTCTCTTTGAATCTTCTTTATCATGCTAAGAGGAGCAGGAAAAAGCAAAAAATTTCAGAATTGCACCTTGCAATGCGGAGAAATTACTGTTTGTGCATTTACAATATTCATTGATTTTTGCCATTGAAAAACGTCCAGAAATGATTGAAGCTACTGACTGAATGAAATGAGCTGGCATCTCACTCTCTTTGAATCTTGTTTATCATGCTAAGAGGAGCAGGAAAAAGCAAAAAATTTCAGAATTGCACCTTGCAATGCGGAGAAATTACTGTTTGTGCATTTACAATATTCATTGATTTTTGCCATTGAAAAACGTCCAGAAATGATTGAAGCTACTGACTGAATGAAAGGAGCTGGCATCTCACTCTCTTTGAATCTTCTTTATCATGCTAAGAGGAGCAGGAAAAAGCAAAAAATTTCAGAATTGCACCTTGCAATGCGGAGAAATTACTGTTTGTGCATTTACAATATTCATTGATTTTTGCCATTGAAAAACATCATGTTATTCATATACCAGAAATGTTTGAAGCTACTGACTGAATGAAAGGAGCTGGCATCTCACTCTCTTTGAATCTTCTTTATCATGCTAAGAGGAGCAGGAAAAAGCAAAAAATTTCAGAATTGCACCTTGCAATGCGGAGAAATTACTGTTTGTGCATTTACAATATTCATTGATTTTTGCCATTGAAAAACATCCAGAAATGATTGAAGCTACTGACTGAATGAAAGGAGCTGGCATCTCACTCTCTTTGAATCTTGTTTATCATGCTAAGAGGAGCAGGAAAAAGCAAAAAATTTCAGAATTGCACCTTGCAATGCGGAGAAATTACTGTTTGTGCATTTACAATATTCATTGATTTTTGCCATTGAAAAACGTCCAGAAATGATTGAAGCTACTGACTGAATGAAAGGAGCTGGCATCTCACTCTCTTTGAATCTTCTTTATCATGCTAAGAGGAGCAGGAAAAAGCAAAAAATTTCAGAATTGCACCTTGCAATGCGGAGAAATTACTGTTTGTGCATTTACAATATTCATTGATTTTTGCCATTAAAAAACGTCCAGAAATGATTGAAGCTACTGACTGAATGAAAGGAGCTGGCATCTCACTCTCTTTGAATCTTGTTTATCATGCTAAGAGGAGCAGGAAAAAGCAAAAAATTTCAGAATTGCACCTTGCAATGCGGAGAAATTACTGTTTGTGCATTTACAATATTCAATGATTTTTGCCATTGAAAAACGTCCAGAAATGATTGAAGCTACTGACTGAATGAAAGGAGCTGGCATCTCACTCTCTTTGAATCTTCTTTATCATGCTAAGAGGAGCAGGACAAAGCAAAAAATTTCAGAATTGCACCTTGCAATGCGAAGAAATTACTGTTTGTGCATTTACAATATTCATTGATTTTTGCCATTGAAAAACGTCCAGAAATGATTGAAGCTACTGACTGAATGAAAGGAGCTGGCATCTCACTCTCTTTGAATCTTGTTTATCATGCTAAGAGGAGCAGGAAAAAGCAAAAAATTTCAGAATTGCACCTTGCAATGCGGAGAAATTACTGTTTGTGCATTTACAATATTCATTGATTTTTGCCATTGAAAAACGTCCAGAAATGATTGAAGCTACTGACTGAATGAAAGGAGCTGGCATCTCACTCTCTTTGAATCTTCTTTATCATGCTAAGAGGAGCAGGAAAAAGCAAAAAATTTCAGAATTGCACCTTGCAATGCGGAGAAATTACTGTTTGTGCATTTACAATATTCATTGATTTTTGCCATTGAAAAACATCATGTTATTCATATACCAGAAATGTTTGAAGCTACTGACTGAATGAAAGGAGCTGGCATCTCACTCTCTTTGAATCTTCTTTATCATGCTAAGAGGAGCAGGAAAAAGCAAAAAATTTCAGAATTGCACCTTGCAATGCGAAGAAATTACTGTTTGTGCATTTACAATATTCATTGATTTTTGCCATTGAAAAACATCATGTTATTCATATACCAGAAATGTTTGAAGCTACTGACTGAATGAAAGGAGCTGGCATCTCACTCTCTTTGAATCTTCTTTATCATGCTAAGAGGAGCAGGAAAAAGCAAAAAATTTCAGAATTGCACCTTGCAATGCGGAGAAATTACTGTTTGTACATTTACAATATTCATTGATTTTTGCCATTGAAAAACGTCCAGAAATGATTGAAGCTACTGACTGAATGAAAGGAGCTGGCATCTCACTCTCATTGAATCTTGTTTATCATGCTAAGAGGAGCAGGAAAAAGCAAAAAATTTCAGAATTGCACCTTGCAATGCGGAGAAATTACTGTTTGTTCATTTACAATATTCATTGATTTTTGCCATTGAAAAACGTCCAGAAATGATTGAAGCTACTGACTGAATGAAAGGAGCTGGCATCTCACTCTCTTTGAATCTTCTTTATCATGCTAAGAGGAGCAGGAAAAAGCAAAAAATTTCACAATTGCACCTTGCAATGCGGAGAAATTACTGTTTGTGCATTTACAATATTCATTGATTTTTGCCATTGAAAAACGTCCAGAAATGATTGAAGCTACTGACTGAATGAAAGGAGCTGGCATCTCACTCTCTTTGAATCTTCTTTATCATGCTAAGAGGAGCAGGAAAAAGCAAAAAATTTCAGAATTGCACCTTGCAATGCGGAGAAATTACTGTTTGTGCATTTACAATATTCATTCATTTTTGCCATTGAAAAACGTCCAGAAATGATTGAAGCTACTGACTGAATGAAAGGAGCTGGCATCTCACTCTCTTTGAATCTTGTTTATCATGCTAAGAGGAGCAGGAAAAAGCAAAAAATTTCAGAATTGCACCTTGCAATGTGGAGAAATTACTGTTTGTGCATTTACAATATTCATTGATTTTTGCCATTGAAAAACGTCCAGAAATGATTGAAGCTACTGACTGAATGAAAGGAGCTGGCATCTCACTCTCTTTGAATCTTCTTTATCATGCTAAGAGGAGCAGGAAAAAGCAAAAAATTTCAGAATTGCACCTTGCAATGCGGAGAAATTACTGTTTGTGCATTTACAATATTCATTGATTTTTGCCATTGAAAAACGTCCAGAAATGATTGAAGCTACTGACTGAATGAAAGGAGCTGGCATCTCAATCTCTTTGAATCTTGTTTATCATGCTAAGAGGAGCAGGAAAAAGCAAAAAATTTCAGAATTGCACCTTGCAATGCGGAGAAATTACTGTTTGTGCATTTACAATATTCAATGATTTTTGCCATTGAAAAACGTCCAGAAATGATTGAAGCTACTGACTGAATGAAAGGAGCTGGCATCTCACTCTCTTTGAATCTTCTTTATCATGCTAAGAGGAGCAGGAAAAAGCAAAAAATTTCAGAATTGCACCTTGCAATGCGGAGAAATTACTGTTTGTGCATTTACAATATTCATTGATTTTTGCCATTGAAAAACATGATGTTATTCATATACCAGAAATGATTGAAGCTACTGACTGAATGAAAGGAGCTGGCATCTCACTCTCTTTGAATCTTCTTTATCATGCTAAGAGGAGCAGGAAAAAGCAAAAAATTTCAGAATTTCACCTTGCAATGCGGAGAAATTACTGTTTGTGCATTTACAATATTCATTGATTTTTGCCATTGAAAAACATCATGTTATTCATATACCAGAAATGTTTGAAGCTACTGACTGAATGAAAGGAGCTGGCATCTCACTCTCTTTGAATCTTCTTTATCATGCTAAGAGGAGCAGGAAAAAGCAAAAAATTTCAGAATTGCACCTTGCAATGCGGAGAAATTACTGTTTGTGCATTTACAATATTCATTGATTTTTGCCATTGAAAAACGTCCAGAAATGATTGAAGCTACTGACTGAATGAAAGGAGCTGGCATCTCACTCTCTTTGAATCTTCTTTATCATGCTAAGAGGAGCAGGAAAAAGCAAAAAATTTCAGAATTGCACCTTGCAATGCGGAGAAATTACTGTTTGTGCATTTACAATATTCATTGATTTTTGCCATTGAAAAACATCATGTTATTCATATACCAGAAATGTTTGAAGCTACTGACTGAAGGAAAGGAGCTGGCATCTCACTCTCTTTGAATCTTCTTTATCATGCTAAGAGGAGCAGGAAAAAGCAAAAAATTTCAGAATTGCACCTTGCAATGCGGAGAAATTACTGTTTGTGCATTTACAATATTCATTGATTTTTGCCATTGAAAAACGTCCAGAAATGATTGAAGCTACTGACTGAATGAAAGGAGCTGGCATCTCACTCTCTTTGAATCTTCTTTATCATGCTAAGAGGAGCAGGAAAAAGCAAAAAATTTCAGAATTGCACCTTGCAATGCGGAGAAATTACTGTTTGTGCATTTACAATATTCATTGATTTTTGCCATTGAAAAACATCATGTTATTCATATACCAGAAATGTTTGAAGCTACTGACTGAATGAAAGGAGCTGGCATCTCACTCTCTTTGAATCTTCTTTATCATGCTAAGAGGAGCAGGAAAAAGCAAAAAATTTCAGAATTGCACCTTGCAATGCGGAGAAATTACTGTTTGTGCATTTACAATATTCATTGATTTTTGCCATTGAAAAACGTCCAGAAATGATTGAAGCTACAGACTGAATGAAAGGAGCTGGCATCTCACTCTCTTTGAATCTTCTTTATCATGCTAAGAGGAGCAGGAAAAAGCAAAAAATTTCAGAATTGCACCTTGCAATGCGGAGAAATTACTGTTTGTGCATTTACAATATTCATTGATTTTTGCCATTGAAAAACGTCCAGAAATGATTGAAGCTACTGACTGAATGAAAGGAGCTGGCATCTCACTCTCTTTGAATCTTCTTTATCATGCTAAGAGGAGCAGGAAAAAGTAAAAAATTTCAGAATTGCACCTTGCAATGCGGAGAAATTACTGTTTGTGCATTTACAATATTCATTGATTTTTGCCATTGAAAAACGTCATGTTATTCATATAACAGAAATGTTTGAAGCTACTGACTGAATGAAAGGAGCTGGCATCTCACTCTCTTTCAATCTTCTTTATCATGCTAAGAGGAGCAGGAAAAAGCAAAAAATTTCAGAATTGCACCTTGCAATGCGGAGAAATTACTGTTTGTGCATTTACAATATTCATTGATTTTTGCCATTGAAAAACGTCCAGAAATGATTGAAGCTACTGACTGAATGAAAGGAGCTGGCATCTCACTCTCTTTGAATCTTCTTTATCATGCTAAGAGGAGCAGGAAAAAGCAAAAAATTTCAGAATTGCACCTTGCAATGCGGAGAAATTACTGTTTGTGCATTTACAATATTCATTGATTTTTGCCATTGAAAAACGTCCAGAAATGATTGAAGCTACTGACTGAATGAAAGGAGCTGGCATCTCACTCTCTTTGAATCTTCTTTATCATGCTAAGAGGAGCAGGAAAAAGCAAAAAATTTCAGAATTGCACCTTGCAATGCGGAGAAATTACTGTTTGTGCATTTACAATATTCATTGATTTTTGCCATTGAAAAACGTCCAGAAATGATTGAAGCTACTGACTGAATGAAAGGAGCTGGCATCTCACTCTCTTTGAATCTTGTTTATCATGCTAAGAGGAGCAGGAAAAAGCAAAAAATTTCAGAATTGCACCTTGCAATGCGGAGAAATGACTGTTTGTGCATTTACAATATTCAATGATTTTTGTCATTGAAAAACGTCCAGAAATGATTGAAGCTACTG
The DNA here is from genome assembly GCF_046119375.1 of Phyllobates terribilis. Taxonomy (NCBI): domain Eukaryota; kingdom Metazoa; phylum Chordata; class Amphibia; order Anura; family Dendrobatidae; genus Phyllobates; species Phyllobates terribilis. Next base: position 2,143,626 of record NW_027362893.1, read on the forward strand.
ACTGAATGAAAGGAGCTGGCTTCTCACTCTCTTTGAATCTTCTTTATCATGCTAAGAGGAGCAGGACAAAGCAAAAAATTTCAGAATTGCACCTTGCAATGCGAAGAAATTACTGTTTGTGCATTTACAATATTCATTGATTTTTGCCATTGAAAAACGTCCAGAAATGATTGAAGCTACTGACTGAATGAAAGGAGCTGGCATCTCACTCTCTTTGAATCTTGTTTATCATGCTAAGAGGAGCAGGAAAAAGCAAAAAATTTCAGAATTGCACCTTGCAATGCGGAGAAATTACTGTTTGTGCATTTACAATATTCATTGATTTTTGCCATTGAAAAACGTCCAGAAATGATTGAAGCTACTGACTGAATGAAAGGAGCTGGCATCTCACTCTCTTTGAATCTTCTTTATCATGCTAAGAGGAGCAGAAAAAAGCAAAAAATTTCAGAATTGCACCTTGCAATGCGGAGAAATTACTGTTTGTGCATTTACAATATTCATTGATTTTTGCCATTGAAAAACATCATGTTATTCATATACCAGAAATGTTTGAAGCTACTGACTGAATGAAAGGAGCTGGCATCTCACTCTCTTTGAATCTTCTTTATCATGCTAAGAGGAGCAGGAAAAAGCAAAAAAATTGAGAATTGCACCTTGCAATGCGAAGAAATTACTGTTTGTGCATTTACAATATTCATTGATTTTTGCCATTGAAAAACATCATGTTATTCATATACCAGAAATGTTTGAAGCTACTGACTGAATGAAAGGAGCTGGCATCTCACTCTCTTTGAATCTTCTTTATCATGCTAAGAGGAGCAGGAAAAAGCAAAAAATTTCAGAATTGCACCTTGCAATGCGGAGAAATTACTGTTTGTACATTTACAATATTCATTGATTTTTGCCATTGAAAAACGTCCAGAAATGATTGAAGCTACTGACTGAATGTAAGGAGCTGGCATCTCACTCTCATTGAATCTTGTTTATCATGCTAAGAGGAGCAGGAAAAAGCAAAAAATTTCAGAATTGCACCTTGCAATGCGGAGAAATTACTGTTTGTTCATTTACAATATTCATTGATTTTTGCCATTGAAAAACGTCCAGAAATGATTGAAGCTACTGACTGAATGAAAGGAGCTGGCATCTCACTCTCTTTGAATCTTCTTTATCATGCTAAGAGGAGCAGGAAAAAGCAAAAAATTTCAGAATTGCACCTTGCAATGCGGAGAAATTACTGTTTGTGCATTTACAATATTCATTGATTTTTGCCATTGAAAAACATCATGTTATTCATATACCAGAAATGTTTGAAGCTACTGACTGAATGAAAGGAGCTGGCATCTCACTCTCTTTGAATCTTCTTTATCATGCTAAGAGGAGCAGGAAAAAGCAAAAAATTTCAGAATTGCACCTTGCAATGCGGAGAAATTACTGTTTGTGCATTTACAATATTCATTGATTTTTGCCATTGAAAAACGTCCAGAAATGATTGAAGCTACTGACTGAATGAAAGGAGCTGGCATCTCACTCTCTTTGAATCATGTTTATCATGCTAAGAGGAGCAGGAAAAAGCAAAAAATTTCAGAATTGCACCTTGCAATGTGGAGAAATTACTGTTTGTGCATTTACAATATTCATTGATTTTTGCCATTGAAAAACGTCCAGAAATGATTGAAGCTACTGACTGAATGAAAGGAGCTGGCATCTCACTCTCTTTGAATCTTCTTTATCATGCTAAGAGGAGCAGGAAAAAGCAAAAAATTTCAGAATTGCACCTTGCAATGTGGAGAAATTACTGTTTGTGCATTTACAACATTCATTGATTTTTGCCATTGAAAAACGTCCAGAAATGATTGAAGCTACTGACTGAATGAAAGGAGCTGGCATCTCAATCTCTTTGAATCTTGTTTATCATGCTAAGAGGAGCAGGAAAAAGCAAAAAAATTCAGAATTGCACCTTGCAATGCGGAGAAATTACTGTTTGTGCATTTACAATATTCAATGATTTTTGCCATTGAAAAACGTCCAGAAATGATTGAAGCTACTGACTGAATGAAAGGAGCTGGCATCTCACTCTCTTTGAATCTTCTTTATCATGCTAAGAGGAGCAGGAAAAAGCAAAAAATTTCAGAATTGCACCTTGCAATGCGGAGAAATTACTGTTTGTGCATTTACAATATTCATTGATTTTTGCCATTGAAAAACATGATGTTATTCATATACCAGAAATGATTGAAGCTACTGACTGAATGAAAGGAGCTGGCATCTCACTCTCTTTGAATCTTCTTTATCATGCTAAGAGGAGCAGGAAAAAGCAAAAAATTTCAGAATTTCACCTTGCAATGCGGAGAAATTACTGTTTGTGCATTTACAATATTCATTGATTTTTGCCATTGAAAAACATCATGTTATTCATATACCAGAAATGTTTGAAGCTACTGACTGAATGAAAGGAGCTGGCATCTCACTCTCTTTGAATCTTCTTTATCATGCTAAGAGGAGCAGGAAAAAGCAAAAAATTTCAGAATTGCACCTTGCAATGCGGAGAAATTACTGTTTGTGCATTTACAATATTCATTGATTTTTGCCATTGAAAAACGTCCAGAAATGATTGAAGCTACTGACTGAATGAAAGGAGCTGGCATCTCACTCTCTTTGAATCTTGTTTATCATGCTAAGAGGAGCAGGAAAAAGCAAAAAATTTCAGAATTGCACCTTGCAATGCGGAGAAATTACTGTTTGTGCATTTACAATATTCATTGATTTTTGCCATTGAAAAACGTCCAGAAATGATTGAAGCTACTGACTGAATGAAAGGAGCTGGCATCTCACTCTCTTTGAATCTTCTTTATCATGCTAAGAGGAGCAGGAAAAAGCAAAAAATTTCAGAATTGCACCTTGCAATGCGGAGAAATTACTGTTTGTGCATTTACAATATTCATTGATTTTTGCCATTGAAAAACATCATGTTATTCATATACCAGAAATGTTTGAAGCTACTGACTGAATGAAAGGAGCTGGCATCTCACTCTCTTTGAATCTTCTTTATCATGCTAAGAGAAGCAGGAAAAAGCAAAAAATTTCAGAATTGCACCTTGCAATGCGAAGAAATTACTGTTTGTGCATTTACAATATTCATTGATTTTTGCCATTGAAAAACATCATGTTATTCATATACCAGAAATGTTTGAAGCTACTGACTGAATGAAAGGAGCTGGCATCTCACTCTCTTTGAATCTTCTTTATCATGCTAAGAGGAGCAGGAAAAAGCAAAAAATTTCAGAATTGCACCTTGCAATGCGGAGAAATTACTGTTTGTACATTTACAATATTCATTGATTTTTGCCATTGAAAAACGTCCAGAAATGATTGAAGCTACTGACTGAATGAAAGAAGCTGGCATCTCACTCACATTGAATCTTGTTTATCATGCTAAGAGGAGCAGGAAAAAGCAAAAAATTTCAGAATTGCACCTTGCAATGCGGAGAAATTACTGTTTGTTCATTTACAATATTCATTGATTTTTGCCATTGAAAAACGTCCAGAAATGATTGAAGCTACTGACTGAATGAAAGGAGCTGGCATCTCACTCTCTTTGAATCTTCTTTATCATGCTAAGAGGAGCAGGAAAAAGCAAAAAATTTCACAATTGCACCTTGCAATGCGGAGAAATTACTGTTTGTGCATTTACAATATTCATTGATTTTTGCCATTGAAAAACGTCCAGAAATGATTGAAGCTACTGACTGAATGAAAGGAGCTGGCATCTCACTCTCTTTGAATCTTCTTTATCATGCTAAGAGGAGCAGGAAAAAGCAAAAAATTTCAGAATTGCACCTTGCAATGCGGAGAAATTACTGTTTGTGCATTTACAATATTCATTCATTTTTGCCATTGAAAAACGTCCAGAAATGATTGAAGCTAATGACTGAATGAAAGGAGCTGGCATCTCACTCTCTTTGAATCTTCTTTATCATGCTAAGAGGAGCAGGAAAAAGCAAAAAATTTCAGAATTGCACCTTGCAATGCGGAGAAATTACTGTTTGTGCATTTACAATATTCATTGATTTTTGCCATTGAAAAACATCATGTTATTCATATACCAGAAATGTTTGAAGCTACTGACTGAATGAAAGGAGCTGGCATCTCACTCTCTTTGAATCTTCTTTATCATGCTAAGAGGAGCAGGAAAAAGCAAAAAATTTCAGAATTGCACCTTGCAATGCGGAGAAATTACTGTTTGTGCATTTACAATATTCATTGATTTTTGCCATTGAAAAACGTCCAGAAATAATTGAAGCTACTGACTGAATGAAAGGAGCTGGCATCTCACTCTCTTTGAATCTTGTTTATCATGCTAAGAGGAGCAGGAAAAAGCAAAAAATTTCAGAATTGCACCTTGCAATGTGGAGAAATTACTGTTTGTGCATTTACAATATTCATTGATTTTTGCCATTGAAAAATGTCCAGAAATGATTGAAGCTACTGACTGAATGAAAGGAGCTGGCATCTCACTCTCTTTGAATCTTCTTTATCATGCTAAGAGGAGCAGGAAAAAGCAAAAAATTTCAGAATTGCACCTTGCAATGCGGAGAAATTACTGTTTGTGCATTTACAATATTCATTGATTTTTGCCATTGAAAAACGTCCAGAAATGATTGAAGCTACTGACTGAATGAAAGGAGCTGGCATCTCAATCTCTTTGAATCTTGTTTATCATGCTAAGAGGAGCAGGAAAAAGCAAAAAATTTCAGAATTGCACCTTGCAATGCGGAGAAATTACTGTTTGTGCATTTACAATATTCAATGATTTTTGCCATTGAAAAACGTCCAGAAATGATTGAAGCTACTGACTGAATGAAAGGAGCTGGCATCTCACTCTCTTTGAATCTTCTTTATCATGCTAAGAGGAGCAGGAAAAAGCAAAAAATTTCAGAATTGCACCTTGCAATGCGGAGAAATTACTGTTTGTGCATTTACAATATTCATTGATTTTTGCCATTGAAAAACATGATGTTATTCATATACCAGAAATGATTGAAGCTACTGACTGAATGAAAGGAGCTGGCATCTCACTCTCTTTGAATCTTCTTTATCATGCTAAGAGGAGCAGGAAAAAGCAAAAAATTTCAGAATTTCACCTTGCAATGCGGAGAAATTACTGTTTGTGCATTTACAATATTCATTGATTTTTGCCATTGAAAAACATCATGTTATTCATATACCAGAAATGTTTGAAGCTACTGACTGAATGAAAGGAGCTGGCATCTCACTCTCTTTGAATCTTCTTTATCATGCTAAGAGGAGCAGGAAAAAGCAAAAAATTTCAGAATTGCACCTTGCAATGCGGAGAAATTACTGTTTGTGCATTTACAATATTCATTGATTTTTGCCATTGAAAAACATCCAGAAATGATTGAAGCTACTGACTGAATGAAAGGAGCTGGCATCTCACTCTCTTTGAATCTTCTTTATCATGCTAAGAGGAGCAGGAAAAAGCAAAAAATTTCAGAATTGCACCTTGCAATGCGGAGAAATTACTGTTTGTGCATTTACAATATTCATTGATTTTTGCCATTGAAAAACGTCCAGAAATGATTGAAGCTACTGACTGAATGAAAGGAGCTGGCATCTCACTCTCTTTGAATCTTCTTTATCATGCTAAGAGGAGCAGGAAAAAGCAAAAAATTTCAGAATTGCACCTTGCAATGCGGAGAAATTACTGTTTGTGCATTTACAATATTCATTGATTTTTGCCATTGAAAAACATCATGTTATTCATATACCAGAAATGTTTGAAGCTACTGACTGAAGGAAAGGAGCTGGCATCTCACTCTCTTTGAATCTTCTTTATCATGCTAAGAGGAGCAGGAAAAAGCAAAAAATTTCAGAATTGCACCTTGCAATGCGGAGAAATTACTGTTTGTGCATTTACAATATTCATTGATTTTTGCCATTGAAAAACGTCCAGAAATGATTGAAGCTACTGACTGAATGAAAGGAGCTGGCATCTCACTCTCTTTGAATCTTCTTTATCATGCTAAGAGGAGCAGGAAAAAGCAAAAAATTTCAGAATTGCACCTTGCAATGCGGAGAAATTACTGTTTGTGCATTTACAATATTCATTGATTTTTGCCATTGAAAAACATCATGTTATTCATATACCAGAAATGTTTGAAGCTACTGACTGAATGAAAGGAGCTGGCATCTCACTCTCTTTGAATCTTCTTTATCATGCTAAGAGGAGCAGGAAAAAGCAAAAAATTTCAGAATTGCACCTTGCAATGCGGAGAAATTACTGTTTGTGCATTTACAATATTCATTGATTTTTGCCATTGAAAAACGTCCAGAAATGATTGAAGCTACTGACTGAATGAAAGGAGCTGGCATCTCACTCTCTTTGAATCTTCTTTATCATGCTAAGAGGAGAAGGAAAAAGCAAAAAATTTCAGAATTGCACCTTGCAATGCGGAGAAATTACTGTTTGTGCATTTACAATATTCATTGATTTTTGCCATTGAAAAACGTCCAGAAATGATTGAAGCTACTGACTGAATGAAAGGAGCTGGCATCTCACTCTCTTTGAATCTTCTTTATCATGCTAAGAGGAGCAGGAAAAAGTAAAAAATTTCAGAATTGCACCTTGCAATGCGGAGAAATTACTGTTTGTGCATTTACAATATTCATTGATTTTTGCCATTGAAAAACATCATGTTATTCATATAACAGAAATGTTTGAAGCTACTGACTGAATGAATGGAGCTGGCATCTCACTCTCTTTGAATCTTCTTTATCATGCTAAGAGGAGCAGGAAAAAGCAAAAAATTTCAGAATTGCACCTTGCAATGCGGAGAAATTACTGTTTGTGCATTTACAATATTCATTGATTTTTGCCATTGAAAAACGTCCAGAAATGATTGAAGCTACTGACTGAATGAAAGGAGCTGGCATCTCACTCTCTTTGAATCTTGTTTATCATGCTAAGAGGAGCAGGAAAAAGCAAAAAATTTCAGAATTGCACCTTGCAATGCGGAGAAATTACTGTTTGTGCATTTACAATATTCATTGATTTTTGCCATTGAAAAACGTCCATAAATGATTGAAGCTACTGACTGAATGAAAGGAGCTGGCATCTCACTCTCTTTGAATCTTCTTTATCATGCTAAGAGGAGCAGGAAAAAGCAAAAAATTTCAGAATTGCACCTTGCAATGCGGAGAAATTACTCTTTGTGCATTTACAATATTCATTGATTTTTGCCATTGAAAAACGTCCAGAAATGATTGAAGCTACTGACTGAATGAAAGGAGCTGGCATCTCACTCTCTTTGAATCTTGTTTATCATGCTAAGAGGAGCAGGAAAAAGCAAAAAATTTTCGAATTGCACCTTGCAATGCGGAGAAATTACTGTTTGTGCATTTACAATATTCAATGATTTTTGCCATTGAAAAACGTCCAGAAATGATTGAAGCTACTGACTGAATGAAAGGAGCTGGCATCTCACTCTCTTTGAATCTTCTTTATCATGCTAAGAGGAGCAGGAAAAAGCAAAAAATTTCAGAATTGCACCTTGCAATGCGGAGAAATTACTGTTTGTGCATTTACAATATTCATTGATTTTTGCCATTGAAAAACATGATGTTATTCATATACCAGAAATGATTGAAGCTACTGACTGAATGAAAGGAGCTGGCATCTCACTCTCTTTGAATCTTCTTTATCATGCTAAGAGGAGCAGGAAAAAGCAAAAAATTTCAGAATTGCACCTTGCAATGCGGAGAAATTACTGTTTGTGCATTTACAATATTCATTGATTTTTGCCATTGAAAAACATCATGTTATTCATATACCAGAAATGTTTGAAGCTACTGACTGAATGAAAGGAGCTGGCATCTCACTCTCTTTGAATCTTCTTTATCATGCTAAGAGGAGCAGGAAAAAGCAAAAAATTTCAGAATTGCACCTTGCAATGCGGAGAAATTACTGTTTGTGCATTTACAATATTCATTGATTTTTGCCATTGAAAAACGTCCAGAAATGATTGAAGCTACTGACTGAATGAAAGGAGCTGGCATCTCACTCTCTTTGAATCTTCTTTATCATGCTAAGAGGAGCAGGAAAAAGCAAAAAATTTCAGAATTGCACCTTGCAATGCGGAGAAATTACTGTTTGTGCATTTACAATATTCATTGATTTTTGCCATTGAAAAACATCATGTTATTCATATACCAGAAATGTTTGAAGCTACTGACTGAATGAAAGGAGCTGGCATCTCACTCTCTTTGAATCTTCTTTATCATGCTAAGAGGAGCAGGAAAAAGCAAAAAATTTCAGAATTGCACCTTGCAATGCGGAGAAATTACTGTTTGTGCATTTACAATATTCATTGATTTTTGCCATTGAAAAACGTCCAGAAATGATTGAAGCTACTGACTGAATGAAAGGAGCTGGCATCTCACTCTCTTTGAATCTTCTTTATCATGCTAAGAGGAGCAGGAAAAAGCAAAAAATTTCAGAATTGCACCTTGCAATGCGGAGAAATTACTGTTTGTGCATTTACAATATTCATTGATTTTTGCCATTGAAAAACATCATGTTATTCATATACCAGAAATGTTTGAAGCTACTGACTGAATGAAAGGAGCTGGCATCTCACTCTCTTTGAATCTTCTTTATCATGCTAAGAGGAGCAGGAAAAAGCAAAAAATTTCAGAATTGCACCTTGCAATGCGGAGAAATTACTGTTTGTGCATTTACAATATTCATTGATTTTTGCCATTGAAAAACGTCCAGAAATGATTGAAGCTACTGACTGAATGAAAGGAGCTGGCATCTCACTCTCTTTGAATCTTCTTTATCATGCTAAGAGGAGCAGGAAAAAGCAAAAAATTTCAGAATTGCACCTTGCAATGCGGAGAAATTACTGTTTGTGCATTTACAATATTCATTGATTTTTGCCATTGAAAAACATCATGTTATTCATATACCAGAAATGTTTGAAGCTACTGACTGAATGAAAGGAGCTGGCATCTCACTCTCTTTGAATCTTCTTTATCATGCTAAGAGGAGCAGGAAAAAGCAAAAAATTTCAGAATTGCACCTTGCAATGCGGAGAAATTACTGTTTGTGCATTTACAATATTCATTGATTTTTGCCATTGAAAAACGTCCAGAAATGATTGAAGCTACTGACTGAATGAAAGGAGCTGGCATCTCACTCTCTTTGAATCTTCTTTATCATGCTAAGAGGAGCAGGAAAAAGTAAAAAATTTCAGAATTGCACCTTGCAATGCGGAGAAATTACTGTTTGTGCATTTACAATATTCATTGATTTTTGCCATTGAAAAACATCATGTTATTCATATAACAGAAATGTTTGAAGCTACTGACTGAATGAAAGGAGCTGGCATCTCACTCTCTTTGAATCTTCTTTATCATGCTAAGAGGAGCAGGAAAAAGCAAAAAATTTCAGAATTGCACCTTGCAATGCGGAGAAATTACTGTTTGTGCATTTACAATATTCATTGATTTTTGCCATTGAAAAACGTCCAGAAATGATTGAAGCTACTGACTGAATGAAAGGAGCTGGCATCTCACTCTCTTTGAATCTTGTTTATCATGCTAAGAGGAGCAGGAAAAAGCAAAAAATTTCAGAATTGCACCTTGCAATGCGGAGAAATTACTGTTTGTGCATTTACAATATTCATTGATTTTTGCCATTGAAAAACGTCCAGAAATGATTGAAGCTACTGACTGAATGAAAGGAGCTGGCATCTCACTCTCTTTGAATCTTCTTTATCATGCTAAGAGGAGCAGGAAAAAGCAAAAAATTTCAGAATTGCACCTTGCAATGCGGAGAAATTACTGTTTGTGCATTTACAATATTCATTGATTTTTGCCATTGAAAAACGTCCAGAAATGATTGAAGCTACTGACTGAATGAAAGGAGCTGGCATCTCACTCTCTTTGAATCTTCTTTATCATGCTAAGAGGAGCAGGAAAAAGCAAAAAATTTCAGAATTGCACCTTGCAATGCGGAGAAATTACTGTTTGTGCATTTACAATATTCAATGATTTTTGCCATTGAAAAACGTCCAGAAATGATTGAAGCTACTGACTGAATGAAAGGAGCTGGCATCTCACTCTCTTTGAATCTTCTTTATCATGCTAAGAGGAGCAGGAAAAAGCAAAAAATTTCAGAATTGCACCTTGCAATGCGGAGAAATTACTGTTTGTGCATTTACAATATTCATTGATTTTTGCCATTGAAAAACGTCCAGAAATGATTGAAGCTACTGACTGAATGAAAGGAGCTGGCATCTCACTCTCTTTGAATCTTGTTTATCATGCTAAGAGGAGCAGGAAAAAGCAAAAAATTTCAGAATTGCACATTGCAATGCGGAAAAAATACTGTTTGTGCATTTACAATATTCATTGATTTTTGCCATTGAAAAACGTACAGAAATGATTGAAGCTACTGACTGAATGAAAGGAGCTGGCATCTCACTCTCTTTGAATCTTCTTTATCATGCTAAGAGGAGCAGGAAAAAGCAAAAAATTTCAGAATTGCACCTTGCAATGCGGAGAAATTACTGTTTGTGCATTTACAATATTCATTGATTTTTGCCATTGAAAAACGTCCAGAAATGATTGAAGCTACTGACTGAATGAAAGGAGCTGGCATCTCACTCTCTTTGAATCTTCTTTATCATGCTAAGAGGAGCAGGAAAAAGCTAAAAATTTCAGAATTGCACCTTGCAATGCGGAGAAATTACTCTTTGTGCATTTACAATATTCATTGATTTTTGCCATTGAAAAACGTCCAGAAATGATTGAAGCTACTGACTGAATGAAAGGAGCTGGCATCTCACTCTCTTTGAATCTTCTTTATCATGCTAAGAGGAGCAGGAAAAAGTAAAAAATTTCAGAATTGCACCTTGCAATGCGGAGAAATTACTGTTTGTGCATTTACAATATTCATTGATTTTTGCCATTGAAAAACATCATGTAATTCATATACCAGAAATGTTTGAAGCTACTGACTGAATGAAAGGAGTTGGCATCTCACTCTCTTTGAATCTTCTTTATCATGCTAAGAGGAGCAGGAAAAAGCAAAAAATTTCAGAATTGCACCTTGCAATGCGGAGAAATTACTGTTTGTGCATTTACAATATTCATTGATTTTTGCCATTGAAAAACGTCCAGAAATGATTGAAGCTACTGACTGAATGAAAGGAGCTGGCATCTCACTCTCTTTGAATCTTCTTTATCATGCTAAGAGGAGCAGGAAAAAGCAAAAAATTTCAGAATTGCACCTTGCAATGCGGAGAAATTACTGTTTGTGCATTTACAATATTCATTGATTTTTGCCATTGAAAAACGTCCAGAAATGATTGAAACTACTGACTGAATGAAAGGAGCTGGCATCTCACTCTCTTTGAATCTTGTTTATCATGCTAGAGGAGCAGGAAAAAGCAAAAAATTTCAGAATTGCACCTTGCAATGCGGAGAAATTACTGTTTGTGCATTTACAATATTCAATGATTTTTGCCATTGAAAAACGTCCAGAAATGATTGAAGCTACTGACTGAATGAAAGGAGCTGGCATCTCACTCTCTTTGAATCTTCTTTATCATGCTAAGAGGAGAGGGAAAAAGCAAAAAATTTCGGAATTGCACCTTGCAATGCGGAGAAATTACTGTTTGTGCATTTACAATATTCATTGATTTTTGCCATTGAAAAACGTCCAGAAATGATTGAAGCTACTGACTGAATGAAAGGAGCTGGCATCTCACTCTCTTTGAATCTTGTTTATCATGCTAAGAGGAGCAGGAAAAAGCAAAAAATTTCAGAATTGCACCTTGCAATGCGGAGAAATTACTGTTTGTGCATTTACAATATTCATTGATTTTTGCCATTGAAAAACGTCCAGAAATGATTGAAGCTACTGACTGAATGAAAGGAGCTGGCATCTCACTCTCTTTGAATCTTCTTTATCATGCTAAGAGGAGCAGGAAAAAGCAAAAAATTTCAGAATTGCACCTTGCAATGCGGAGAAATTACTGTTTGTGCATTTACAATATTCATTGATTTTTGCCATTAAAAAACGTCCAGAAATGATTGAAGCTACTGACTGAATGAAAGGAGCTGGCATCTCACTCTCTTTGAATCTTGTTTATCATGCTAAGAGGAGCAGGAAAAAGCAAAAAATTTCAGAATTGCACCTTGCAATGCGGAGAAATTACTGTTTGTGCATTTACAATATTCAATGATTTTTGCCATTGAAAAACGTCCAGAAATGATTGAAGCTACTGACTGAATGAAAGGAGCTGGCATCTCACTCTCTTTGAATCTTCTTTATCATGCTAAGAGGAGCAGGAAAAAGCAAAAAATTTCAGAATTGCACCTTGCAATGCGGAGAAATTACTCTTTGTGCATTTACAATATTCATTGATTTTTGCCATTGAAAAACGTCCAGAAATGATTGAAGCTACTGACTGAATGAAAGGAGCTGGCATCTCACTCTCTTTGAATCTTGTTTATCATGCTAAGAGGAGCAGGAAAAAGCAAAAAATTTCAGAATTGCACCTTGCAATGCGGAGAAATTACTGTTTGTGCATTTACAATATTCATTGATTTTTGCCATTGAAAAACGTCCAGAAATGATTGAAGCTACTGACTGAATGAAAGGAGCTGGCATCTCACTCTCTTTGAATCTTCTTTATCATGCTAAGAGGAGCAGGAAAAAGCAAAAAATTTCAGAATTGCACCTTGCAATGCGGAGAAATTACTGTTTGTGCATTTACAATATTCATTGATTTTTGCCATTGAAAAACATCATGTTATTCATATACCAGAAATGTTTGAAGCTACTGACTGAATGAAAGGAGCTGGCATCTCACTCTCTTTGAATCTTCTTTATCATGCTAAGAGGAGCAGGAAAAAGCAAAAAATTTCAGAATTGCACCTTGCAATGCGGAGAAATTACTGTTTGTGCATTTACAATATTCATTGATTTTTGCCATTGAAAAACGTCCAGAAATGATTGAAGCTACTGACTGAATGAAAGGAGCTGGCATCTCACTCTCTTTGAATCTTCTTTATCATGCTAAGAGGAGCAGGAAAAAGTAAAAAATTTCAGAATTGCACCTTGCAATGCGGAGAAATTGCTGTTTGTGCATTTACAATATTCATTGATTTTTGCCATTAAAAAACGTCCAGAAATGATTGAAGCTACTGACTGAATGAAAGGAGCTGGCATCTCACTCTCTTTGAATCTTGTTTATCATGCTAAGAGGAGCAGGAAAAAGCAAAAAATTTCAGAATTGCACCTTGCAATGCGGAGAAATTACTGTTTGTGCATTTACAATATTCAATGATTTTTGCCATTGAAAAACGTCCAGAAATGATTGAAGCTACTGACTGAATGAAAGGAGCTGGCATCTCACTCTCTTTGAATCTTCTTTATCATGCTAAGAGGAGCAGGAAAAAGCAAAAAATTTCAGAATTGCATCTTGCAATGCGGAGAAATTACTCTTTGTGCATTTACAATATTCATTGATTTTTGCCATTGAAAAACGTCCAGAAATGATTGAAGCTACTGACTGAATGAAAGGAGCTGGCATCTCACTCTCTTTGAATCTTGTTTATCATGCTAAGAGGAGCAGGAAAAAGCAAAAAATTTCAGAATTGCACCTTGCAATGCGGAGAAATTACTGTTTGTGCATTTACAATATTCATTGATTTTTGCCATTGAAAAACGTCCAGAAATGATTGAAGCTACTGACTGAATGAAAGGAGCTGGCATCTCACTCTCTTTGAATCTTCTTTATCATGCTAAGAGGAGCAGGAAAAAGCAAAAAATTTCAGAATTGCACCTTGCAATGCGGAGAAATTACTGTTTGTGCATTTACAATATTCATTGATTTTTGCCATTGAAAAACATCATGTTATTCATATACCAGAAATGTTTGAAGCTACTGACTGAATGAAAGGAGCTGGCATCTCACTCTCTTTGAATCTTCTTTATCATGCTAAGAGGAGCAGGAAAAAGCAAAAAATTTCAGAATTGCACCTTGCAATGCGGAGAAATTACTGTTTGTGCATTTACAATATTCATTGATTTTTGCCATTGAAAAACGTCCAGAAATGATTGAAGCTACTGACTGAATGAAAGGAGCTGGCATCTCACTCTCTTTGAATCTTCTTTATCATGCTAAGAGGAGCAGGAAAAAGTAAAAAATTTCAGAATTGCACCTTGCAATGCGGAGAAATTACTGTTTGTGCATTTACAATATTCATTGATTTTTGCCATTGAAAAACATCATGTTATTCATATAACAGAAATGTTTGAAGCTACTGACTGAATGAAAGGAGCTGGCATCTCACTCTCTTTGAATCTTCTTTATCATGCTAAGAGGAGCAGGAAAAAGCAAAAAATTTCAGAATTGCACCTTGCAATGCGGAGAAATTACTGTTTGTGCATTTACAATATTCATTGATTTTTGCCATTGAAAAACGTCCAGAAATGATTGAAGCTACTGACTGAATGAAAGGAGCTGGCATCTCACTCTCTTTGAATCTTCTTTATCATGCTAAGAGGAGCAGGAAAAAGCAAAAAATTTCAGAATTGCACCTTGCAATGCGGAGAAATTACTGTTTGTGCATTTACAATATTCATTGATTTTTGCCATTGAAAAACGTCCAGAAATGATTGAAGCTACTGACTGAATGAAAGGAGCTGGCATCTCACTCTCTTTGAATCTTCTTTATCATGCTAAGAGGAGCAGGAAAAAGCAAAAAATTTCAGAATTGCACCTTGCAATGCGGAGAAATTACTGTTTGTGCATTTACAATATTCATTGATTTTTGCCATTGAAAAACGTCCAGAAATGATTGAAGCTACTGACTGAATGAAAGGAGCTGGAATCTCACTCTCTTTGAATCTTGTTTATCATGCTAAGAGGAGCAGGAAAAAGCAAAAAATTTCAGAATTGCACCATGCAATG
The DNA here is from genome assembly GCF_046119375.1 of Phyllobates terribilis. Classification (NCBI taxonomy): domain Eukaryota; kingdom Metazoa; phylum Chordata; class Amphibia; order Anura; family Dendrobatidae; genus Phyllobates; species Phyllobates terribilis. The sequence continues at coordinate 2,158,631 of NW_027362893.1, forward strand.
CGGAGAAATTACTGTTTGTGCATTTACAATATTCAATGATTTTTGCCATTGAAAAACGTCCAGAAATGATTGAAGCTACTGACTGAATGAAAGGAGCTGGCATCTCACTCTCTTTGAATCTTCTTTATCATGCTAAGAGGAGCAGGAAAAAGCAAAAAATTTCAGAATTGCACCTTGCAATGCGGAGAAATTACTGTTTGTGCATTTACAATATTCATTGATTTTTGCCATTGAAAAACATCATGCTATTCATATACCAGAAATGTTTGAAGCTACTGACTGAATGAAAGGAGCTGGCATCTCACTCTCTTTGAATATTCTTTATCATGCTAAGAGGAGCAGGAAAAAGCAAAAAATTTCAGAATTGCACCTTGCAATGCGGAGAAATTACTGTTTGTGCATTTACAATATTCATTGATTTTTGCCATTGAAAAACGTCCAGAAATGATTGAAGCTACTGACTGAATGAAAGGAGCTGGCATCTCACTCTCTTTGAATCTTGTTTATCATGCTAAGAGGAGCAGGAAAAAGCAAAAAATTTCAGAATTGCACATTGCAATGCGGAAAAAATACTGTTTGTGCATTTACAATATTCATTGATTTTTGCCATTGAAAAACGTACAGAAATGATTGAAGCTACTGACTGAATGAAAGGAGCTGGCATCTCACTCTCTTTGAATCTTCTTTATCATGCTAAGAGGAGCAGGAAAAAGCAAAAAATTTCAGAATTGCACCTTGCAATGCGGAGAAATTACTGTTTGTGCATTTACAATATTCATTGATTTTTGCCATTGAAAAACGTCCAGAAATGATTGAAGCTACTGACTGAATGAAAGGAGCTGGCATCTCACTCTCTTTGAATGTTCTTTATCATGCTAAGAGGTGCAGGAAAAAGCTAAAAATTTCAGAATTGCACCTTGCAATGCGGAGAAATTACTCTTTGTGCATTTACAATATTCATTGATTTTTGCCATTGAAAAACGTCCAGAAATGATTGAAGCTACTGACTGAATGAAAGGAGCTGGCATCTCACTCTCTTTGAATCTTCTTTATCATGCTAAGAGGAGCAGGAAAAAGTAAAAAATTTCAGAATTGCACCTTGCAATGCGGAGAAATTACTGTTTGTGCATTTACAATATTCATTGATTTTTGCCATTGAAAAACATCATGTAATTCATATACCAGAAATGTTTGAAGCTACTGACTGAATGAAAGGAGTTGGCATCTCACTCTCTTTGAATCTTCTTTATCATGCTAAGAGGAGCAGGAAAAAGCAAAAAATTTCAGAATTGCACCTTGCAATGCGGAGAAATTACTGTTTGTGCATTTACAATATTCATTGATTTTTGCCATTGAAAAACGTCCAGAAATGATTGAAGCTACTGACTGAATGAAAGGAGCTGGCATCTCACTCTCTTTGAATCTTCTTTATCATGCTAAGAGGAGCAGGAAAAAGCAAAAAATTTCAGAATTGCACCTTGCAATGCGGAGAAATTACTGTTTGTGCATTTACAATATTCATTGATTTTTGCCATTGAAAAACGTCCAGAAATGATTGAAGCTACTGACTGAATGAAAGGAGCTGGCATCTCACTCTCTTTGAATCTTCTTTATCATGCTAAGAGGAGCAGGAAAAAGCAAAAAATTTCAGAATTGCACCTTGCAATGCGGAGAAATTACTGTTTGTGCATTTACAATATTCATTGATTTTTGCCATTGAAAAACGTCCAGAAATGATTGAAGCTACTGACTGAATGAAAGGAGCTGGCATCTCACTCTCTTTGAATCTTGTTTATCATGCTAGAGGAGCAGGAAAAAGCAAAAAATTTCAGAATTGCACCTTGCAATGCGGAGAAATTACTGTTTGTGCATTTACAATATTCAATGATTTTTGCCATTGAAAAACGTCCAGAAATGATTGAAGCTACTGACTGAATGAAAGGAGCTGGCATCTCACTCTCTTTGAATCTTCTTTATCATGCTAAGAGGAGCAGGAAAAAGCAAAAAATTTCAGAATTGCACCTTGCAATGCGGAGAAATTACTGTTTGTGCATTTACAATATTCATTGATTTTTGCCATTGAAAAACATCATGTTATTCATATACCAGAAATGTTTGAAGCTACTGACTGAATGAAAGGAGCTGGCATCTCACTCTCTTTGAATCTTCTTTATCATGCTAAGAGGAGCAGGAAAATGCAAAAAATTTCAGAATTGCACCTTGCAATGCGGAGAAATTACTGTTTGTGCATTTACAATATTCATTGATTTTTGCCATTGAAAAACGTCCAGAAATGATTGAAGCTACTGACTGAATGAAAGGAGCTGGCATCTCACTCTCTTTGAATCTTCTTTATCATACTAAGAGGAGCAGGAAAAAGCAAAAAATTTCAGAATTGCACCTTGCAATGCGGAGAAATTACTGTTTGTGCATTTACAATATTCATTGATTTTTGCCATTGAAAAACGTCCAGAAATGATTGAAGCTACTGACTGAATGAAAGGAGCTGGCATCTCACTCTCTTTGAATCTTGTTTATCATGCTAAGAGGAGCAGGAAAAAGCAAAAAATTTCAGAATTGCACCTTGCAATGCGGAGAAATTACTGTTTGTGCATTTACAATATTCATTGATTTTTGCCATTGAAAAACGTCCAGAAATGATTGAAGCTACTGACTGAATGAAAGGAGCTGGCATCTCACTCTCTTTGAATCTTGTTTATCATGCTAAGAGGAGCAGGAAAAAGCAAAAAATTTCAGAATTGCACCTTGCAATGCGGAGAAATTACTGTTTGTGCATTTACAATATTCATTGATTTTTGCCATTGAAAAACGTCCAGAAATGATTGAAGCTACTGACTGAATGAAAGGAGCTGGCATCTCACTCTCTTTGAATCTTCTTTATCATGCTAAGAGGAGCAGGAAAAAGCAAAAAATTTCAGAATTGCACCTTGCAATGCGGAGAAATTACTGTTTGTGCATTTACAATATTCATTGATTTTTGCCATTAAAAAACGTCCAGAAATGATTGAAGCTACTGACTGAATGAAAGGAGCTGGCATCTCACTCTCTTTGAATCTTGTTTACAATGCTAAGAGGAGCAGGAAAAAGCAAAAAATTTCAGAATTGCACCTTGCAATGCGGAGAAATTACTGTTTGTGCATTTACAATATTCAATGATTTTTGCCATTGAAAAACGTCCAGAAATGATTGAAGCTACTGACTGAATGAAAGGAGCTGGCATCTCACTCTCTTTGAATCTTCTTTATCATGCTAAGAGGAGGAGGAAAAAGCAAAAAATTTCAGAATTGCACCTTGCAATGCGGAGAAATTACTGTTTGTGCATTTACAATATTCATTGATTTTTGCCATTGAAAAACATCATGTTATTCATATACCAGAAATGTTTGAAGCTACTGACTGAATCAAAGGAGCTGGCATCTCACTCTCTTTGAATCTTCTTTATCATTGCTAAGAGGAGCAGGAAAAAGCAAAAAATTTCAGAATTGCACCTTGCAATGCGGAGAAATTACTGTTTGTGCATTTACAATATTCATTGATTTTTGCCATTGAAAAACGTCCAGAAATGATTGAAGCTACTGACTGAATGAAAGGAGCTGGCATCTCACTCTCTTTGAATCTTGTTTATCATGCTAAGAGGAGCAGGAAAAAGCAAAAAATTTCAGAATTGCACCTTGCAATGCGGAGAAATTACTGTTTGTGCATTTACAATATTCATTGATTTTTGCCATTGAAAAACGTCCAGAAATGATTGAAGCTACTGACTGAATGAAAGGAGCTGGCATCTCACTCTCTTTGAATCTTCTTTATCATGCTAAGAGGAGCAGGAAAAAGCAAAAAATTTCAGAATTGCACCTTGCAATGCGGAGAAATTACTGTTTGTGCATTTACAATATTCATTGATTTTTGCCATTAAAAAACGTCCAGAAATGATTGAAGCTACTGACTGAATGAAAGGAGCTGGCATCTCACTCTCTTTGAATCTTGTTTATCATGCTAAGAGGAGCAGGAAAAAGCAAAAAATTTCAGAATTGCACCTTGCAATGCGGAGAAATTACTGTTTGTGCATTTACAATATTCAATGATTTTTGCCATTGAAAAACGTCCAGAAATGATTGAAGCTACTGACTGAATGAAAGGAGCTGGCATCTCACTCTCTTTGAATCTTCTTTATCATGCTAAGAGGAGCAGGACAAAGCAAAAAATTTCAGAATTGCACCTTGCAATGCGAAGAAATTACTGTTTGTGCATTTACAATATTCATTGATTTTTGCCATTGAAAAACGTCCAGAAATGATTGAAGCTACTGACTGAATGAAAGGAGCTGGCATCTCACTCTCTTTGAATCTTGTTTATCATGCTAAGAGGAGCAGGAAAAAGCAAAAAATTTCAGAATTGCACCTTGCAATGCGGAGAAATTACTGTTTGTGCATTTACAATATTCATTGATTTTTGCCATTGAAAAACATCATGTTATTCATATACCAGAAATGTTTGAAGCTACTGACTGAATCAAAGGAGCTGGCATCTCACTCTCTTTGAATCTTCTTTATCATTGCTAAGAGGAGCAGGAAAAAGCAAAAAATTTCAGAATTGCACCTTGCAATGCGGAGAAATTACTGTTTGTGCATTTACAATATTCATTGATTTTTGCCATTGAAAAACGTCCAGAAATGATTGAAGCTACTGACTGAATGAAAGGAGCTGGCATCTCACTCTCTTTGAATCTTGTTTATCATGCTAAGAGGAGCAGGAAAAAGCAAAAAATTTCAGAATTGCACCTTGCAATGCGGAGAAATTACTGTTTGTGCATTTACAATATTCATTGATTTTTGCCATTGAAAAACGTCCAGAAATGATTGAAGCTACTGACTGAATGAAAGGAGCTGGCATCTCACTCTCTTTGAATCTTCTTTATCATGCTAAGAGGAGCAGGAAAAAGCAAAAAATTTCAGAATTGCACCTTGCAATGCGGAGAAATTACTGTTTGTGCATTTACAATATTCATTGATTTTTGCCATTAAAAAACGTCCAGAAATGATTGAAGCTACTGACTGAATGAAAGGAGCTGGCATCTCACTCTCTTTGAATCTTGTTTATCATGCTAAGAGGAGCAGGAAAAAGCAAAAAATTTCAGAATTGCACCTTGCAATGCGGAGAAATTACTGTTTGTGCATTTACAATATTCAATGATTTTTGCCATTGAAAAACGTCCAGAAATGATTGAAGCTACTGACTGAATGAAAGGAGCTGGCATCTCACTCTCTTTGAATCTTCTTTATCATGCTAAGAGGAGCAGGACAAAGCAAAAAATTTCAGAATTGCACCTTGCAATGCGAAGAAATTACTGTTTGTGCATTTACAATATTCATTGATTTTTGCCATTGAAAAACGTCCAGAAATGATTGAAGCTACTGACTGAATGAAAGGAGCTGGCATCTCACTCTCTTTGAATCTTGTTTATCATGCTAAGAGGAGCAGGAAAAAGCAAAAAATTTCAGAATTGCACCTTGCAATGCGGAGAAATTACTGTTTGTGCATTTACAATATTCATTGATTTTTGCCATTGAAAAACGTCCAGAAATGATTGAAGCTACTGACTGAATGAAAGGAGCTGGCATCTCACTCTCTTTGAATCTTCTTTATCATGCTAAGAGGAGCAGGAAAAAGCAAAAAATTTCAGAATTGCACCTTGCAATGCGGAGAAATTACTGTTTGTGCATTTACAATATTCATTGATTTTTGCCATTGAAAAACATCATGTTATTCATATACCAGAAATGTTTGAAGCTACTGACTGAATGAAAGGAGCTGGCATCTCACTCTCTTTGAATCTTGTTTATCATGCTAAGAGGAGCAGGAAAAAGCAAAAAATTTCAGAATTGCACCTTGCAATGCGAAGAAATTACTGTTTGTGCATTTACAATATTCATTGATTTTTGCCATTGAAAAACATCATGTTATTCATATACCAGAAATGTTTGAAGCTACTGACTGAATGAAAGGAGCTGGCATCTCACTCTCTTTGAATCTTCTTTATCATGCTAAGAAGAGCAGGAAAAAGCCAAAAATTTCAGAATTGCACCTTGCAATGCGGAGAAATTACTGTTTGTGCATTTACAATATTCATTGATTTTTGCCATTGAAAAACGTCCAGAAATGATTGAAGCTACTGACTGAATGAAAGGAGCTGGCATCTCACTCTCTTTGAATCTTCTTTATCATGCTAAGAGGAGCAGGAAAAAGCAAAAAATTTCAGAATTGCACCTTGCAATGCGGAGAAATTACTGTTTGTGCATTTACAATATTCATTGATTTTTGCCATTGAAAAACATCATGTTATTCATATACCAGAAATGTTTGAAGCTACTGACTGAATGAAAGGAGCTGGCATCTCACTCTCTTTGAATCTTCTTTATCATGCTAAGAGGAGCAGGAAAAAGCAAAAAATTTCAGAATTGCACCTTGCAATGCGGAGAAATTACTGTTTGTGCATTTACAATATTCATTGATTTTTGCCATTGAAAAACGTCCAGAAATGATTGAAGCTACTGACTGAATGAAAGGAGCTGGCATCTCACTCTCTTTGAATCTTGTTTATCATGCTAAGAGGAGCAGGAAAAAGCAAAAAATTTCAGAATTGCACCTTGCAATGCGGAGAAATTACTGTTTGTGCATTTACAATATTCATTGATTTTTGCCATTGAAAAACGTCCAGAAATGATTGAAGCTACTGACTGAATGAAAGGAGCTGGCATCTCACTCTCTTTGAATCTTCTTTATCATGCTAAGAGGAGCAGGAAAAAGCAAAAAATTTCAGAATTGCACCTTGCAATGCGGAGAAATTACTGTTTGTGCATTTACAATATTCAATGATTTTTGCCATTGAAAAACGTCCAGAAATGATTGAAGCTACTGACTGAATGAAAGGAGCTGGCATCTCACTCTCTTTGAATCTTCTTTATCATGCTAAGAGGAGCAGGAAAAAGCAAAAAATTTCAGAATTGCACCTTGCAATGCGGAGAAATTACTGTTTGTGCATTTACAATATTCATTGATTTTTGCCATTGAAAAACATGATGTTATTCATATACCAGAAATGATTGAAGCTACTGACTGAATGAAAGGAGCTGGCATCTCACTCTCTTTGAATCTTCTTTATCATGCTAAGAGGAGCAGGAAAAAGCAAAAAATTTCAGAATTGCACCTTGCAATGCGGAGAAATTACTGTTTGTGCATTTACAATATTCATTGATTTTTGCCATTGAAAAACATCATGTTATTCATATACCAGAAATGTTTGAAGCTACTGACTGAATGAAAGGAGCTGGCATCTCACTCTCTTTGAAACTTCTTTATCATGCTAAGAGGAGCAGGAAAAAGCAAAAAATTTCAGAATTGCACCTTGCAATGCGGAGAAATTACTGTTTGTGCATTTACAATATTCATTGATTTTTGCCATTGAAAAACGTCCAGAAATGATTGAAGCTACTGACTGAATGAAAGGAGCTGGCATCTCACTCTCTTTGAATCTTCTTTATCATGCTAAGAGGAGCAGGAAAAAGCAAAAAATTTCAGAATTGCACCTTGCAATGCGGAGAAATTACTGTTTGTGCATTTACAATATTCATTGATTTTTGCCATTGAAAAACATCATGTTATTCATATACCAGAAATGTTTGAAGCTACTGACTGAATGAAAGGAGCTGGCATCTCACTCTCTTTGAATCTTCTTTATCATGCTAAGAGGAGCAGGAAAAAGCAAAAAATTTCAGAATTGCACCTTGCAATGCGGAGAAATTACTGTTTGTGCATTTACAATATTCATTGATTTTTGCCATTGAAAAACGTCCAGAAATGATTGAAGCTACTGACTGAATGAAAGGAGCTGGCATCTCACTCTCTTTGAATCTTCTTTATCATGCTAAGAGGAGCAGGAAAAAGCAAAAAATTTCAGAATTGCACCTTGCAATGCGGAGAAATTACTGTTTGTGCATTTACAATATTCATTGATTTTTGCCATTGAAAAACATCATGTTATTCATATACCAGAAATGTTTGAAGCTACTGACTGAATGAAAGGAGCTGGCATCTCACTCTCTTTGAATCTTCTTTATCATGCTAAGAGGAGAAGGAAAAAGCAAAAAATTTCAGAATTGCACCTTGCAATGCGGAGAAATTACTGTTTGTGCATTTACAATATTCATTGATTTTTGCCATTGAAAAACGTCCAGAAATGATTGAAGCTACTTGCTGAATGAAAGGAGCTGGCATCTCACTCTCTTTGAATCTTCTTTATCATGCTAAGAGGAGCAGGAAAAAGCAAAAAATTTCAGAATTGCACCTTGCAATGCGGAGATATTACTGTTTGTGCATTTACAATATTCATTGATTTTTGCCATTGAAAAACGTCCAGAAATGATTGAAGCTACTGACTGAATGAAAGGAGCTGGCATCTCACTCTCTTTGAATCTTCTTTATCATGCTAAGAGGAGCAGGAAAAAGTAAAAAATTTCAGAATTGCACCTTGCAATGCGGAGAAATTACTGTTTGTGCATTTACAATATTCATTGATTTTTGCCATTGAAAAACATCATGTTATTCATATAACAGAAATGTTTGAAGCTACTGACTGAATGAAAGGAGCTGGCATCTCACTCTCTTTGAATCTTCTTTATCATGCTAAGAGGAGCAGGAAAAAGCAAAAAATTTCAGAATTGCACCTTGCAATGCGGAGAAATTACTGTTTGTGCATTTACAATATTCATTGATTTTTGCCATTGAAAAACGTCCAGAAATGATTGAAGCTACTGACTGAATGAAAGGAGCTGGCATCTCACTCTCTTTGAATCTTGTTTATCATGCTAAGAGGAGCAGGAAAAAGCAAAAAATTTCAGAATTGCACCTTGCAATGCGGAGAAATTACTGTTTGTGCATTTACAATATTCATTGATTTTCGCTATTGAAAAACGTCCAGAAATGATTGAAGCTACTGACTGAATGAAAGGAGCTGGCATCTCACTCTCTTTGAATCTTCTTTATCATGCTAAGAGGAGCAGGAAAAAGCAAAAAATTTCAGAATTGCACCTTGCAATGCGGAGAAATTACTGTTTGTGCATTTACAATATTCATTGATTTTTGCCATTGAAAAACGTCCAGAAATGATTGAAGCTACTGACTGAATGAAAGGAGCTGGCATCTCACTCTCTTTGAATCTTGTTTATCATGCTAAGAGGAGCAGGAAAAAGCAAAAAATTTCAGAATTGCACCTTGCAATGCGGAGAAATTACTGTTTGTGCATTTACAATATTCAATGATTTTTGCCATTGAAAAACGTCCAGAAATGATTGAAGCTACTGACTGAATGAAAGGAGCTGGCATCTCACTCTCTTTGAATCTTCTTTATCATGCTAAGAAGAGCAGGAAAAAGCAAAAAATTTCAGAATTGCACCTTGCAATGCGGAGAAATTACTGTTTGTGCATTTACAATATTCATTGATTTTTGCCATTGAAAAACATCATGTTATTCATATACCAGAAATGTTTGAAGCTACTGACTGAATGAAAGGAGCTGGCATCTCACTCTCTTTGAATCTTCTTTATCATGCTAAGAGGAGCAGGAAAAAGCAAAAAATTTCAGAATTGCACCTTGCAATGCGGAGAAATTACTGTTTGTGCATTTACAATATTCATTGATTTTTGCCATTGAAAAACGTCCAGAAATGATTGAAGCTACTGACTGAATGAAAGGAGCTGGCATCTCACTCTCTTTGATTCTTGTTTATCATGCTAAGAGGAGCAGGAAAAAGCAAAAAATTTCAGAATTGCACATTGCAATGCGGAAAAAATACTGTTTGTGCATTTACAATATTCATTGATTTTTGCCATTGAAAAACGTACAGAAATGATTGAAGCTACTGACTGAATGAAAGGAGCTGGCATCTCACTCTCTTTGAATCTTCTTTATCATGCTAAGAGGAGCAGGAAAAAGCAAAAAATTTCAGAATTGCACCTTGCAATGCGGAGAAATTACTGTTTGTGCATTTACAATATTCATTGATTTTTGCCATTGAAAAACGTCCAGAAATGATTGAAGCTACTGACTGAATGAAAGGAGCTGGCATCTCACTCTCTTTGAATCTTGTTTATCATGCTAAGAGGAGCAGGAAAAAGCAAAAAATTTCAGAATTGCACCTTGCAATGCGGAGAAATTACTGTTTGTGCATTTACAATATTCATTGATTTTTGCCATTGAAAAACGTCCAGAAATGATTGAAGCTACTGACTGAATGAAAGGAGCTGGCATCTCACTCTCTTTGAATCTTCTTTATCATGCTAAGAGGAGCAGGAAAAAGCAAAAAATTTCAGAATTGCACCTTGCAATGCGGAGAAATTACTGTTTGTGCATTTACAATATTCAATGATTTTTGCCATTGAAAAACGTCCAGAAATGATTGAAGCTACTGACTGAATGAAAGGAGCTGGCATCTCACTCTCTTTGAATCTTCTTTATCATGCTAAGAGGAGCAGGAAAAAGCAAAAAATTTCAGAATTGCACCTTGCAATGCGGAGAAATTACTGTTTGTGCATTTACAATATTCATTGATTTTTGCCATTGAAAAACATGATGTTATTCATATACCAGAAATGATTGAAGCTACTGACTGAATGAAAGGAGCTGGCATCTCACTCTCTTTGAATCTTCTTTATCATGCTAAGAGGAGCAGGAAAAAGCAAAAAATTTCAGAATTGCACCTTGCAATGCGGAGAAATTACTGTTTGTGCATTTACAATATTCATTGATTTTTGCCATTGAAAAACATCATGTTATTCATATACCAGAAATGTTTGAAGCTACTGACTGAATGAAAGGAGCTGGCATCTCACTCTCTTTGAAACTTCTTTATCATGCTAAGAGGAGCAGGAAAAAGCAAAAAATTTCAGAATTGCACCTTGCAATGCGGAGAAATTACTGTTTGTGCATTTACAATATTCATTGATTTTTGCCATTGAAAAACGTCCAGAAATGATTGAAGCTACTGACTGAATGAAAGGAGCTGGCATCTCACTCTCTTTGAATCTTCTTTATCATGCTAAGAGGAGCAGGAAAAAGCAAAAAATTTCAGAATTGCACCTTGCAATGCGGAGAAATTACTGTTTGTGCATTTACAATATTCATTGATTTTTGCCATTGAAAAACATCATGTTATTCATATACCAGAAATGTTTGAAGCTACTGACTGAATGAAAGGAGCTGGCATCTCACTCTCTTTGAATCTTCTTTATCATGCTAAGAGGAGCAGGAAAAAGCAAAAAATTTCAGAATTGCACCTTGCAATGCGGAGAAATTACTGTTTGTGCATTTACAATATTCATTGATTTTTGCCATTGAAAAACGTCCAGAAATGATTGAAGCTACTGACTGAATGAAAGGAGCTGGCATCTCACTCTCTTTGAATCTTCTTTATCATGCTAAGAGGAGCAGGAAAAAGCAAAAAATTTCAGAATTGCACCTTGCAATGCGGAGAAATTACTGTTTGTGCATTTACAATATTCATTGATTTTTGCCATTGAAAAACGTCCAGAAATGATTGAAGCTACTGACTGAATGAAAGGAGCTGGCATCTCACTCTCTTTGAATCTTGTTTATCATGCTAAGAGGAGCAGGAAAAAGCAAAAAATTTCAGAATTGCACCTTGCAATGCGGAGAAATTACTGTTTGTGCATTTACAATATTCATTGATTTTTGCCATTGAAAAACGTCCAGAAATGATTGAAGCTACTGACTGAATGAAAGGAGCTGGCATCTCACTCTCTTTGAATCTTCTTTATCATGCTAAGAGGAGCAGGAAAAAGCAAAAAATTTCAGAATTGCACCTTGCAATGCGGAGAAATTACTGTTTGTGCATTTACAATATTCAATGATTTTTGCCATTGAAAAACGTCCAGAAATGATTGAAGCTACTGACTGAATGAAAGGAGCTGGCATCTCACTCTCTTTGAATCTTCTTTATCATGCTAAGAGGAGCAGGAAAAAGCAAAAAATTTCAGAATTGCACCTTGCAATGCGGAGAAATTACTGTTTGTGCATTTACAATATTCATTGATTTTTGCCATTGAAAAACATGATGTTATTCATATACCAGAAATGATTGAAGCTACTGACTGAATGAAAGGAGCTGGCATCTCACTCTCTTTGAATCTTCTTTATCATGCTAAGAGGAGCAGGAAAAAGCAAAAAATTTCAGAATTGCACCTTGCAATGCGGAGAAATTACTGTTTGTGCATTTACAATATTCATTGATTTTTGCCATTGAAAAACATCATGTTATTCATATACCAGAAATGTTTGAAGCTACTGACTGAATGAAAGGAGCTGGCATCTCACTCTCTTTGAAACTTCTTTATCATGCTAAGAGGAGCAGGAAAAAGCAAAAAATTTCAGAATTGCACCTTGCAATGCGGAGAAATTACTGTTTGTGCATTTACAATATTCATTGATTTTTGCCATTGAAAAACGTCCAGAAATGATTGAAGCTACTGACTGAATGAAAGGAGCTGGCATCTCACTCTCTTTGAATCTTCTTTATCATGCTAAGAGGAGCAGGAAAAAGCAAAAAATTTCAGAATTGCACCTTGCAATGCGGAGAAATTACTGTTTGTGCATTTACAATATTCATTGATTTTTGCCATTGAAAAACATCATGTTATTCATATACCAGAAATGTTTGAAGCTACTGACTGAATGAAAGGAGCTGGCATCTCACTCTCTTTGAATCTTCTTTATCATGCTAAGAGGAGCAGGAAAAAGCAAAAAATTTCAGAATTGCACCTTGCAATGCGGAGAAATTACTGTTTGTGCATTTACAATATTCATTGATTTTTGCCATTGAAAAACGTCCAGAAATGATTGAAGCTACTGACTGAATGAAAGGAGCTGGCATCTCACTCTCTTTGAATCTTCTTTATCATGCTAAGAGGAGCAGGAAAAAGCAAAAAATTTCAGAATTGCACCTTGCAATGCGGAGAAATTACTGTTTGTGCATTTACAATATTCATTGATTTTTGCCATTGAAAAACATCATGTTATTCATATACCAGAAATGTTTGAAGCTACTGACTGAATGAAAGGAGCTGGCATCTCACTCTCTTTGAATCTTCTTTATCATGCTAAGAGGAGAAGGAAAAAGCAAAAAATTTCAGAATTGCACCTTGCAATGCGGAGAAATTACTGTTTGTGCATTTACAATATTCATTGATTTTTGCCATTGAAAAACGTCCAGAAATGATTGAAGCTACTTGCTGAATGAAAAGAGCTGGCATCTCACTCTCTTTGAATCTTCTTTATCATGCTAAGAGGAGCAGGAAAAAGCAAAAAATTTCAGAATTGCACCTTGCAATGCGGAGATATTACTGTTTGTGCATTTACAATATTCATTGATTTTTGCCATTGAAAAACGTCCAGAAATGATTGAAGCTACTGACTGAATGAAAGGAGCTGGCATCTCACTCTCTTTGAATCTTCTTTATCATGCTAAGAGGAGCAGGAAAAAGTAAAAAATTTCAGAATTGCACCTTGCAATGCGGAGAAATTACTGTTTGTGCATTTACAATATTCATTGATTTTTGCCATTGAAAAACATCATGTTATTCATATAACAGAAATGTTTGAAGCTACTGACTGAATGAAAGGAGCTGGCATCTCACTCTCTTTGAATCTTCTTTATCATGCTAAGAGGAGCAGGAAAAAGCAAAAAATTTCAGAATTGCACCTTGCAATGCGGAGAAATTACTGTTTGTGCATTTACAATATTCATTGATTTTTGCCATTGAAAAACGTCCAGAAATGATTGAAGCTACTGACTGAATGAAAGGAGCTGGCATCTCACTCTCTTTGAATCTTGTTTATCATGCTAAGAGGAGCAGGAAAAAGCAAAAAATTTCAGAATTGCACCTTGCAATGCGGAGAAATTACTGTTTGTGCATTTACAATATTCATTGATTTTCGCTATTGAAAAACGTCCAGAAATGATTGAAGCTACTGACTGAATGAAAGGAGCTGGCATCTCACTCTCTTTGAATCTTCTTTATCATGCTAAGAGGAGCAGGAAAAAGCAAAAAATTTCAGAATTGCACCTTGCAATGCGGAGAAATTACTGTTTGTGCATTTACAATATTCATTGATTTTTGCCATTGAAAAACGTCCAGAAATGATTGAAGCTACTGACTGAATGAAAGGAGCTGGCATCTCACTCTCTTTGAATCTTGTTTATCATGCTAAGAGGAGCAGGAAAAAGCAAAAAATTTCAGAATTGCACCTTGCAATGCGGAGAAATTACTGTTTGTGCATTTACAATATTCAATGATTTTTGCCATTGAAAAACGTCCAGAAATGATTGAAGCTACTGACTGAATGAAAGGAGCTGGCATCTCACTCTCTTTGAATCTTCTTTATCATGCTAAGAAGAGCAGGAAAAAGCAAAAAATTTCAGAATTGCACCTTGCAATGCGGAGAAATTACTGTTTGTGCATTTACAATATTCATTGATTTTTGCCATTGAAAAACATCATGTTATTCATATACCAGAAATGTTTGAAGCTACTGACTGAATGAAAGGAGCTGGCATCTCACTCTCTTTGAATCTTCTTTATCATGCTAAGAGGAGCAGGAAAAAGCAAAAAATTTCAGAATTGCACCTTGCAATGCGGAGAAATTACTGTTTGTGCATTTACAATATTCATTGATTTTTGCCATTGAAAAACGTCCAGAAATGATTGAAGCTACTGACTGAATGAAAGGAGCTGGCATCTCACTCTCTTTGATTCTTGTTTATCATGCTAAGAGGAGCAGGAAAAAGCAAAAAATTTCAGAATTGCACATTGCAATGCGGAAAAAATACTGTTTGTGCATTTACAATATTCATTGATTTTTGCCATTGAAAAACGTACAGAAATGATTGAAGCTACTGACTGAATGAAAGGAGCTGGCATCTCACTCTCTTTGAATCTTCTTTATCATGCTAAGAGGAGCAGGAAAAAGCAAAAAATTTCAGAATTGCACCTTGCAATGCGGAGAAATTACTGTTTGTGCATTTACAATATTCATTGATTTTTGCCATTGAAAAACGTCCAGAAATGATTGAAGCTACTGACTGAATGAAAGGAGCTGGCATCTCACTCTCTTTGAATCTTGTTTATCATGCTAAGAGGAGCAGGAAAAAGCAAAAAATTTCAGAATTGCACCTTGCAATGCGGAGAAATTACTGTTTGTGCATTTACAATATTCATTGATTTTTGCCATTGAAAAACGTCCAGAAATGATTGAAGCTACTGACTGAATGAAAGGAGCTGGAATCTCACTCTCTTTGAATCTTCTTTATCATGCTAAGAGGAGCAGGAAAAAGCAAAAAATTTCAGAATTGCACCTTGCAATGCGGAGAAATTACTGTTTGTGCATTTACAATATTCATTGATTTTTGCCATTGAAAAACATCATGTTATTCATATACCAGAAATGTTTGAAGCTACTGACTGAATCAAAGGAGCTGGCATCTCACTCTCTTTGAATCTTCTTTATCATTGCTAAGAGGAGCAGGAAAAAGCAAAAAATTTCAGAATTGCACCTTGCAATGCGGAGAAATTACTGTTTGTGCATTTACAATATTCATTGATTTTTGCCATTGAAAAACGTCCAGAAATGATTGAAGCTACTGACTGAATGAAAGGAGCTGGCATCTCACTCTCTTTGAATCTTGTTTATCATGCTAAGAGAAGCAGGAAAAAGCAAAAAATTTCAGAATTGCACCTTGCAATGCGGAGAAATTACTGTTTGTGCATTTACAATATTCATTGATTTTTGCCATTGAAAAACGTCCAGAAATGATTGAAGCTACTGACTGAATGAAAGGAGCTGGCATCTCACTCTCTTTGAATCTTCTTTATCATGCTAAGAGGAGCAGGAAAAAGCAAAAAATTTCAGAATTGCACCTTGCAATGCGGAGAAATTACTGTTTGTGCATTTACAATATTCATTGATTTTTGCCATTAAAAAACGTCCAGAAATGATTGAAGCTACTGACTGAATGAAAGGAGCTGGCATCTCACTCTCTTTGAATC
The DNA here is from genome assembly GCF_046119375.1 of Phyllobates terribilis. Lineage (NCBI taxonomy): Eukaryota > Metazoa > Chordata > Amphibia > Anura > Dendrobatidae > Phyllobates > Phyllobates terribilis. The sequence continues at coordinate 2,174,765 of NW_027362893.1, forward strand.
TTGTTTATCATGCTAAGAGGAGCAGGAAAAAGCAAAAAATTTCAGAATTGCACCTTGCAATGCGAAGAAATTACTGTTTGTGCATTTACAATATTCATTGATTTTTGCCATTAAAAAACGTCCAGAAATGATTGAAGCTACTGACTGAATGAAAGGAGCTGGCATCTCACTCTCTTTGAATCTTGTTTATCATGCTAAGAGGAGCAGGAAAAAGCAAAAAATTTCAGAATTGCACCTTGCAATGCGGAGAAATTACTGTTTGTGCATTTACAATATTCATTGATTTTTGCCATTGAAAAACGTCCAGAAATGATTGAAGCTACTGACTGAATGAAAGGAGCTGGCATCTCACTCTCTTTGAATCTTCTTTATCATGCTAAGAGGAGCAGGAAAAAGCAAAAAATTTCAGAATTGCACCTTGCAATGCGGAGAAATTACTGTTTGTGCATTTACAATATTCATTGATTTTTGCCATTGAAAAACATCATGTTATTCATATACCAGAAATGTTTGAAGCTACTGACTGAATGAAAGGAGCTGGCATCTCACTCTCTTTGAATCTTGTTTATCATGCTAAGAGGAGCAGGAAAAAGCAAAAAATTTCAGAATTGCACCTTGCAATGCGAAGAAATTACTGTTTGTGCATTTACAAAATTCATTGATTTTTGCCATTGAAAAACATCATGTTATTCATATACCAGAAATGTTTGAAGCTACTGACTGAATGAAAGGAGCTGGCATCTCACTCTCTTTGAATCTTCTTTATCATGCTAAGAGGAGCAGGAAAAAGCCAAAAATTTCAGAATTGCACCTTGCAATGCGGAGAAATTACTGTTTGTGCATTTACAATATTCATTGATTTTTGCCATTGAAAAACGTCCAGAAATGATTGAAGCTACTGACTGAATGAAAGGAGCTGGCATCTCACTCTCTTTGAATCTTCTTTATCATGCTAAGAGGAGCAGGAAAAAGCAAAAAATTTCAGAATTGCACCTTGCAATGCGGAGAAATTACTGTTTGTGCATTTACAATATTCATTGATTTTTGCCATTGAAAAACATCATGTTATTCATATACCAGAAATGTTTGAAGCTACTGACTGAATGAAAGGAGCTGGCATCTCACTCTCTTTGAATCTTCTTTATCATGCTAAGAGGAGCAGGAAAAAGCAAAAAATTTCAGAATTGCACCTTGCAATGCGGAGAAATTACTGTTTGTGCATTTACAATATTCATTGATTTTTGCCATTGAAAAACGTCCAGAAATGATTGAAGCTACTGACTGAATGAAAGGAGCTGGCATCTCACTCTCTTTGAATCTTGTTTATCATGCTAAGAGGAGCAGGAAAAAGCAAAAAATTTCAGAATTGCACCTTGCAATGCGGAGAAATTACTGTTTGTGCATTTACAATATTCATTGATTTTTGCCATTGAAAAACGTCCAGAAATGATTGAAGCTACTGACTGAATGAAAGGAGCTGGCATCTCACTCTCTTTGAATCTTCTTTATCATGCTAAGAGGAGCAGGAAAAAGCAAAAAATTTCAGAATTGCACCTTGCAATGCGGAGAAATTACTGTTTGTGCATTTACAATATTCATTGATTTTTGCCATTGAAAAACGTCCAGAAATGATTGAAGCTACTGACTGAATGAAAGGAGCTGGCATCTCACTCTCTTTGAATCTTGTTTATCATGCTAAGAGGAGCAGGAAAAAGCAAAAAATTTCAGAATTGCACCTTGCAATGCGGAGAAATTACTGTTTGTGCATTTACAATATTCAATGATTTTTGCCATTGAAAAACGTCCAGAAATGATTGAAGCTACTGACTGAATGAAAGGAGCTGGCATCTCACTCTCTTTGAATCTTCTTTATCATGCTAAGAGGAGCAGGAAAAAGCAAAAAATTTCAGAATTGCACCTTGCAATGCGGAGAAATTACTGTTTGTGCATTTACAATATTCATTGATTTTTGCCATTGAAAAACATGATGTTATTCATATACCAGAAATGATTGAAGCTACTGACTGAATGAAAGGAGCTGGCATCTCACTCTCTTTGAATCTTCTTTATCATGCTAAGAGGAGCAGGAAAAAGCAAAAAATTTCAGAATTGCACCTTGCAATGCGGAGAAATTACTGTTTGTGCATTTACAATATTCATTGATTTTTGCCATTGAAAAACATCATGTTATTCATATACCAGAAATGTTTGAAGCTACTGACTGAATGAAAGGAGCTGGCATCTCACTCTCTTTGAATCTTCTTTATCATGCTAAGAGGAGCAGGAAAAAGCAAAAAATTTCAGAATTGCACCTTGCAATGCGGAGAAATTACTGTTTGTGCATTTACAATATTCATTGATTTTTGCCATTGAAAAACGTCCAGAAATGATTGAAGCTACTGACTGAATGAAAGGAGCTGGCATCTCACTCTCTTTGAATCTTCTTTATCATGCTAAGAGGAGCAGGAAAAAGCAAAAAATTTCAGAATTGCACCTTGCAATGCGGAGAAATTACTGTTTGTGCATTTACAATATTCATTGATTTTTGCCATTGAAAAACATCATGTTATTCATATACCAGAAATGTTTGAAGCTACTGACTGAATGAAAGGAGCTGGCATCTCACTCTCTTTGAATCTTCTTTATCATGCTAAGAGGAGCAGGAAAAAGCAAAAAATTTCAGAATTGCACCTTGCAATGCGGAGAAATTACTGTTTGTGCATTTACAATATTCATTGATTTTTGCCATTGAAAAACGTCCAGAAATGATTGAAGCTACTGACTGAATGAAAGGAGCTGGCATCTCACTCTCTTTGAATCTTCTTTATCATGCTAAGAGGAGCAGGAAAAAGCAAAAAATTTCAGAATTGCACCTTGCAATGCGGAGAAATTACTGTTTGTGCATTTACAATATTCATTGATTTTTGCCATTGAAAAACATCATGTTATTCATATACCAGAAATGTTTGAAGCTACTGACTGAATGAAAGGAGCTGGCATCTCACTCTCTTTGAATCTTCTTTATCATGCTAAGAGGAGAAGGAAAAAGCAAAAAATTTCAGAATTGCACCTTGCAATGCGGAGAAATTACTGTTTGTGCATTTACAATATTCAATGATTTTTGCCATTGAAAAACGTCCAGAAATGATTGAAGCTACTTGCTGAATGAAAGGAGCTGGCATCTCACTCTCTTTGAATCTTCTTTATCATGCTAAGAGGAGCAGGAAAAAGCAAAAAATTTCAGAATTGCACCTTGCAATGCGGAGATATTACTGTTTGTGCATTTACAATATTCATTGATTTTTGCCATTGAAAAACGTCCAGAAATGATTGAAGCTACTGACTGAATGAAAGGAGCTGGCATCTCACTCTCTTTGAATCTTCTTTATCATGCTAAGAGGAGCAGGAAAAAATAAAAAATTTCAGAATTGCACCTTGCAATGCGGAGAAATTACTGTTTGTGCATTTACAATATTCATTGATTTTTGCCATTGAAAAACATCATGTTATTCATATAACAGAAATGTTTGAAGCTACTGACTGAATGAAAGGAGCTGGCATCTCACTCTCTTTGAATCTTCTTTATCATGCTAAGAGGAGCAGGAAAAAGCAAAAAATTTCAGAATTGCACCTTGCAATGCGGAGAAATTACTGTTTGTGCATTTACAATATTCATTGATTTTTGCCATTGAAAAACGTCCAGAAATGATTGAAGCTACTGACTGAATGAAAGGAGCTGGCATCTCACTCTCTTTGAATCTTGTTTATCATGCTAAGAGGAGCAGGAAAAAGCAAAAAATTTCAGAATTGCACCTTGCAATGCGGAGAAATTACTGTTTGTGCATTTACAATATTCATTGATTTTTGCCATTGAAAAACGTCCAGAAATGATTGAAGCTACTGACTGAATGAAAGGAGCTGGCATCTCACTCTCTTTGAATCTTCTTTATCATGCTAAGAGGAGCAGGAAAAAGCAAAAAATTTCAGAATTGCACCTTGCAATGCGGAGAAATTACTGTTTGTGCATTTACAATATTCATTGATTTTTGCCATTGAAAAACATCATGTTATTCATATACCAGAAATGTTTGAAGCTACTGACTGAATGAAAGGAGCTGGCATCTCACTCTCTTTGAATCTTCTTTATCATGCTAAGAGGAGAAGGAAAAAGCAAAAAATTTCAGAATTGCACCTTGCAATGCGGAGAAATTACTGTTTGTGCATTTACAATATTCATTGATTTTTGCCATTGAAAAACGTCCAGAAATGATTGAAGCTACTTGCTGAATGAAAGGAGCTGGCATCTCACTCTCTTTGAATCTTCTTTATCATGCTAAGAGGAGCAGGAAAAAGCAAAAAATTTCAGAATTGCACCTTGCAATGCGGAGATATTACTGTTTGTGCATTTACAATATTCATTGATTTTTGCCATTGAAAAACGTCCAGAAATGATTGAAGCTACTGACTGAATGAAAGGAGCTGGCATCTCACTCTCTTTGAATCTTCTTTATCATGCTAAGAGGAGCAGGAAAAAGTAAAAAATTTCAGAATTGCACCTTGCAATGCGGAGAAATTACTGTTTGTGCATTTACAATATTCATTGATTTTTGCCATTGAAAAACATCATGTTATTCATATAACAGAAATGTTTGAAGCTACTGACTGAATGAAAGGAGCTGGCATCTCACTCTCTTTGAATCTTCTTTATCATGCTAAGAGGAGCAGGAAAAAGCAAAAAATTTCAGAATTGCACCTTGCAATGCGGAGAAATTACTGTTTGTGCATTTACAATATTCATTGATTTTTGCCATTGAAAAACGTCCAGAAATGATTGAAGCTACTGACTGAATGAAAGGAGCTGGCATCTCACTCTCTTTGAATCTTGTTTATCATGCTAAGAGGAGCAGGAAAAAGCAAAAAATTTCAGAATTGCACCTTGCAATGCGGAGAAATTACTGTTTGTGCATTTACAATATTCATTGATTTTCGCTATTGAAAAACGTCCAGAAATGATTGAAGCTACTGACTGAATGAAAGGAGCTGGCATCTCACTCTCTTTGAATCTTCTTTATCATGCTAAGAGGAGCAGGAAAAAGCAAAAAATTTCAGAATTGCACCTTGCAATGCGGAGAAATTACTGTTTGTGCATTTACAATATTCATTGATTTTTGCCATTGAAAAACGTCCAGAAATGATTGAAGCTACTGACTGAATGAAAGGAGCTGGCATCTCACTCTCTTTGAATCTTGTTTATCATGCTAAGAGGAGCAGGAAAAAGCAAAAAATTTCAGAATTGCACCTTGCAATGCGGAGAAATTACTGTTTGTGCATTTACAATATTCAATGATTTTTGCCATTGAAAAACGTCCAGAAATGATTGAAGCTACTGACTGAATGAAAGGAGCTGGCATCTCACTCTCTTTGAATCTTCTTTATCATGCTAAGAAGAGCAGGAAAAAGCAAAAAATTTCAGAATTGCACCTTGCAATGCGGAGAAATTACTGTTTGTGCATTTACAATATTCATTGATTTTTGCCATTGAAAAACATCATGTTATTCATATACCAGAAATGTTTGAAGCTACTGACTGAATGAAAGGAGCTGGCATCTCACTCTCTTTGAATCTTCTTTATCATGCTAAGAGGAGCAGGAAAAAGCAAAAAATTTCAGAATTGCACCTTGCAATGCGGAGAAATTACTGTTTGTGCATTTACAATATTCATTGATTTTTGCCATTGAAAAACGTCCAGAAATGATTGAAGCTACTGACTGAATGAAAGGAGCTGGCATCTCACTCTCTTTGATTCTTGTTTATCATGCTAAGAGGAGCAGGAAAAAGCAAAAAATTTCAGAATTGCACATTGCACTGCGGAAAAAATACTGTTTGTGCATTTACAATATTCATTGATTTTTGCCATTGAAAAACGTACAGAAATGATTGAAGCTACTGACTGAATGAAAGGAGCTGGCATCTCACTCTCTTTGAATCTTCTTTATCATGCTAAGAGGAGCAGGAAAAAGCAAAAAATTTCAGAATTGCACCTTGCAATGCGGAGAAATTACTGTTTGTGCATTTACAATATTCATTGATTTTTGCCATTGAAAAACGTCCAGAAATGATTGAAGCTACTGACTGAATGAAAGGAGCTGGCATCTCACTCTCTTTGAATCTTGTTTATCATGCTAAGAGGAGCAGGAAAAAGCAAAAAATTTCAGAATTGCACCTTGCAATGCGGAGAAATTACTGTTTGTGCATTTACAATATTCATTGATTTTTGCCATTGAAAAACGTCCAGAAATGATTGAAGCTACTGACTGAATGAAAGGAGCTGGAATCTCACTCTCTTTGAATCTTCTTTATCATGCTAAGAGGAGCAGGAAAAAGCAAAAAATTTCAGAATTGCACCTTGCAATGCGGAGAAATTACTGTTTGTGCATTTACAATATTCATTGATTTTTGCCATTGAAAAACATCATGTTATTCATATACCAGAAATGTTTGAAGCTACTGACTGAATCAAAGGAGCTGGCATCTCACTCTCTTTGAATCTTCTTTATCATTGCTAAGAGGAGCAGGAAAAAGCAAAAAATTTCAGAATTGCACCTTGCAATGCGGAGAAATTACTGTTTGTGCATTTACAATATTCATTGATTTTTGCCATTGAAAAACGTCCAGAAATGATTGAAGCTACTGACTGAATGAAAGGAGCTGGCATCTCACTCTCTTTGAATCTTGTTTATCATGCTAAGAGAAGCAGGAAAAAGCAAAAAATTTCAGAATTGCACCTTGCAATGCGGAGAAATTACTGTTTGTGCATTTACAATATTCATTGATTTTTGCCATTGAAAAACGTCCAGAAATGATTGAAGCTACTGACTGAATGAAAGGAGCTGGCATCTCACTCTCTTTGAATCTTCTTTATCATGCTAAGAGGAGCAGGAAAAAGCAAAAAATTTCAGAATTGCACCTTGCAATGCGGAGAAATTACTGTTTGTGCATTTACAATATTCATTGATTTTTGCCATTAAAAAACGTCCAGAAATGATTGAAGCTACTGACTGAATGAAAGGAGCTGGCATCTCACTCTCTTTGAATCTTGTTTATCATGCTAAGAGGAGCAGGAAAAAGCAAAAAATTTCAGAATTGCACCTTGCAATGCGGAGAAATTACTGTTTGTGCATTTACAATATTCAATGATTTTTGCCATTGAAAAACGTCCAGAAATGATTGAAGCTACTGACTGAATGAAAGGAGCTGGCATCTCACTCTCTTTGAATCTTCTTTATCATGCTAAGAGGAGCAGGACAAAGCAAAAAATTTCAGAATTGCACCTTGCAATGCGAAGAAATTACTGTTTGTGCATTTACAATATTCATTGATTTTTGCCATTAAAAAACGTCCAGAAATGATTGAAGCTACTGACTGAATGAAAGGAGCTGGCATCTCACTCTCTTTGAATCTTGTTTATCATGCTAAGAGGAGCAGGAAAAAGCAAAAAATTTCAGAATTGCACCTTGCAATGCGGAGAAATTACTGTTTGTGCATTTACAATATTCATTGATTTTTGCCATTGAAAAACGTCCAGAAATGATTGAAGCTACTGACTGAATGAAAGGAGCTGGCATCTCACTCTCTTTGAATCTTCTTTATCATGCTAAGAGGAGCAGGAAAAAGCAAAAAATTTCAGAATTGCACCTTGCAATGCGGAGAAATTACTGTTTGTGCATTTACAATATTCATTGATTTTTGCCATTGAAAAACATCATGTTATTCATATACCAGAAATGTTTGAAGCTACTGACTGAATGAAAGGAGCTGGCATCTCACTCTCTTTGAATCTTGTTTATCATGCTAAGAGGAGCAGGAAAAAGCAAAAAATTTCAGAATTGCACCTTGCAATGCGAAGAAATTACTGTTTGTGCATTTACAAAATTCATTGATTTTTGCCATTGAAAAACATCATGTTATTCATATACCAGAAATGTTTGAAGCTACTGACTGAATGAAAGGAGCTGGCATCTCACTCTCTTTGAATCTTCTTTATCATGCTAAGAGGAGCAGGAAAAAGCCAAAAATTTCAGAATTGCACCTTGCAATGCGGAGAAATTACTGTTTGTGCATTTACAATATTCATTGATTTTTGCCATTGAAAAACGTCCAGAAATGATTGAAGCTACTGACTGAATGAAAGGAGCTGGCATCTCACTCTCTTTGAATCTTCTTTATCATGCTAAGAGGAGCAGGAAAAAGCAAAAAATTTCAGAATTGCACCTTGCTATGCGGAGAAATTACTGTTTGTGCATTTACAATATTCATTGATTTTTGCCATTGAAAAACATCATGTTATTCATATACCAGAAATGTTTGAAGCTACTGACTGAATGAAAGGAGCTGGCATCTCACTCTCTTTGAATCTTCTTTATCATGCTAAGAGGAGCAGGAAAAAGCAAAAAATTTCAGAATTGCACCTTGCAATGCGGAGAAATTACTGTTTGTGCATTTACAATATTCATTGATTTTTGCCATTGAAAAACGTCCAGAAATGATTGAAGCTACTGACTGAATGAAAGGAGCTGGCATCTCACTCTCTTTGAATCTTGTTTATCATGCTAAGAGGAGCAGGAAAAAGCAAAAAATTTCAGAATTGCACCTTGCAATGCGGAGAAATTACTGTTTGTGCATTTACAATATTCATTGATTTTTGCCATTGAAAAACGTCCAGAAATGATTGAAGCTACTGACTGAATGAAAGGAGCTGGCATCTCACTCTCTTTGAATCTTCTTTATCATGCTAAGAGGAGCAGGAAAAAGCAAAAAATTTCAGAATTGCACCTTGCAATGCGGAGAAATTACTGTTTGTGCATTTACAATATTCATTGATTTTTGCCATTGAAAAACGTCCAGAAATGATTGAAGCTACTGACTGAATGAAAGGAGCTGGCATCTCACTCTCTTTGAATCTTGTTTATCATGCTAAGAGGAGCAGGAAAAAGCAAAAAATTTCAGAATTGCACCTTGCAATGCGGAGAAATTACTGTTTGTGCATTTACAATATTCAATGATTTTTGCCATTGAAAAACGTCCAGAAATGATTGAAGCTACTGACTGAATGAAAGGAGCTGGCATCTCACTCTCTTTGAATCTTCTTTATCATGCTAAGAGGAGCAGGAAAAAGCAAAAAATTTCAGAATTGCACCTTGCAATGCGGAGAAATTACTGTTTGTGCATTTACAATATTCATTGATTTTTGCCATTGAAAAACATGATGTTATTCATATACCAGAAATGATTGAAGCTACTGACTGAATGAAAGGAGCTGGCATCTCACTCTCTTTGAATCTTCTTTATCATGCTAAGAGGAGCAGGAAAAAGCAAAAAATTTCAGAATTGCACCTTGCAATGCGGAGAAATTACTGTTTGTGCATTTACAATATTCATTGATTTTTGCCATTGAAAAACATCATGTTATTCATATACCAGAAATGTTTGAAGCTACTGACTGAATGAAAGGAGCTGGCATCTCACTCTCTTTGAATCTTCTTTATCATGCTAAGAGGAGCAGGAAAAAGCAAAAAATTTCAGAATTGCACCTTGCAATGCGGAGAAATTACTGTTTGTGCATTTACAATATTCATTGATTTTTGCCATTGAAAAACGTCCAGAAATGATTGAAGCTACTGACTGAATGAAAGGAGCTGGCATCTCACTCTCTTTGAATCTTCTTTATCATGCTAAGAGGAGCAGGAAAAAGCAAAAAATTTCAGAATTGCACCTTGCAATGCGGAGAAATTACTGTTTGTGCATTTACAATATTCATTGATTTTTGCCATTGAAAAACATCATGTTATTCATATACCAGAAATGTTTGAAGCTACTGACTGAATGAAAGGAGCTGGCATCTCACTCTCTTTGAATCTTCTTTATCATGCTAAGAGGAGCAGGAAAAAGCAAAAAATTTCAGAATTGCACCTTGCAATGCGGAGAAATTACTGTTTGTGCATTTACAATATTCATTGATTTTTGCCATTGAAAAACGTCCAGAAATGATTGAAGCTACTGACTGAATGAAAGGAGCTGGCATCTCACTCTCTTTGAATCTTCTTTATCATGCTAAGAGGAGCAGGAAAAAGCAAAAAATTTCAGAATTGCACCTTGCAATGCGGAGAAATTACTGTTTGTGCATTTACAATATTCATTGATTTTTGCCATTGAAAAACATCATGTTATTCATATACCAGAAATGTTTGAAGCTACTGACTGAATGAAAGGAGCTGGCATCTCACTCTCTTTGAATCTTCTTTATCATGCTAAGAGGAGAAGGAAAAAGCAAAAAATTTCAGAATTGCACCTTGCAATGCGGAGAAATTACTGTTTGTGCATTTACAATATTCAATGATTTTTGCCATTGAAAAACGTCCAGAAATGATTGAAGCTACTTGCTGAATGAAAGGAGCTGGCATCTCACTCTCTTTGAATCTTCTTTATCATGCTAAGAGGAGCAGGAAAAAGCAAAAAATTTCAGAATTGCACCTTGCAATGCGGAGATATTACTGTTTGTGCATTTACAATATTCATTGATTTTTGCCATTGAAAAACGTCCAGAAATGATTGAAGCTACTGACTGAATGAAAGGAGCTGGCATCTCACTCTCTTTGAATCTTCTTTATCATGCTAAGAGGAGCAGGAAAAAGTAAAAAATTTCAGAATTGCACCTTGCAATGCGGAGAAATTACTGTTTGTGCATTTACAATATTCATTGATTTTTGCCATTGAAAAACATCATGTTATTCATATAACAGAAATGTTTGAAGCTACTGACTGAATGAAAGGAGCTGGCATCTCACTCTCTTTGAATCTTCTTTATCATGCTAAGAGGAGCAGGAAAAAGCAAAAAATTTCAGAATTGCACCTTGCAATGCGGAGAAATTACTGTTTGTGCATTTACAATATTCATTGATTTTTGCCATTGAAAAACGTCCAGAAATGATTGAAGCTACTGACTGAATGAAAGGAGCTGGCATCTCACTCTCTTTGAATCTTGTTTATCATGCTAAGAGGAGCAGGAAAAAGCAAAAAATTTCAGAATTGCACCTTGCAATGCGGAGAAATTACTGTTTGTGCATTTACAATATTCATTGATTTTTGCCATTGAAAAACGTCCAGAAATGATTGAAGCTACTGACTGAATGAAAGGAGCTGGCATCTCACTCTCTTTGAATCTTCTTTATCATGCTAAGAGGAGCAGGAAAAAGCAAAAAATTTCAGAATTGCACCTTGCAATGCGGAGAAATTACTGTTTGTGCATTTACAATATTCATTGATTTTTGCCATTGAAAAACGTCCAGAAATGATTGAAGCTACTGACTGAATGAAAGGAGCTGGCATCTCACTCTCTTTGAATCTTGTTTATCATGCTAAGAGGAGCAGGAAAAAGCAAAAAATTTCAGAATTGCACCTTGCAATGCGGAGAAATTACTGTTTGTGCATTTACAATATTCAATGATTTTTGCCATTGAAAAACGTCCAGAAATGATTGAAGCTACTGACTGAATGAAAGGAGCTGGCATCTCACTCTCTTTGAATCTTCTTTATCATGCTAAGAAGAGTAGGAAAAAGCAAAAAATTTCAGAATTGCACCTTGCAATGCGGAGAAATTACTGTTTGTGCATTTACAATATTCATTGATTTTTGCCATTGAAAAACATCATGTTATTCATATACCAGAAATGTTTGAAGCTACTGACTGAATGAAAGGAGCTGGCATCTCACTCTCTTTGAATCTTCTTTATCATGCTAAGAGGAGCAGGAAAAAGCAAAAAATTTCAGAATTGCACCTTGCAATGCGGAGAAATTACTGTTTGTGCATTTACAATATTCATTGATTTTTGCCATTGAAAAACGTCCAGAAATGATTGAAGCTACTGACTGAATGAAAGGAGCTGGCATCTCACTCTCTTTGATTCTTGTTTATCATGCTAAGAGGAGCAGGAAAAAGAAAAAAATTTCAGAATTGCACATTGCAATGCGGAAAAAATACTGTTTGTGCATTTACAATATTCATTGATTTTTGCCATTGAAAAACGTACAGAAATGATTGAAGCTACTGACTGAATGAAAGGAGCTGGCATCTCACTCTCTTTGAATCTTCTTTATCATGCTAAGAGGAGCAGGAAAAAGCAAAAAATTTCAGAATTGCACCTTGCAATGCGGAGAAATTACTGTTTGTGCATTTACAATATTCATTGATTTTTGCCATTGAAAAACGTCCAGAAATGATTGAAGCTACTGACTGAATGAAAGGAGCTGGCATCTCACTCTCTTTGAATCTTCTTTATCATGCTAAGAGGAGCAGGAAAAAGCAAAAAATTTCAGAATTGCACCTTGCAATGCGGAGAAATTACTGTTTGTGCATTTACAATATTCATTGATTTTTGCCATTGAAAAACATCATGTTATTCATATACCAGAAATGTTTGAAGCTACTGACTGAATGAAAGGAGCTGGCATCTCACTCTCTTTGAATCTTCTTTATCATGCTAAGAGGAGCAGGAAAAAGCAAAAAATTTCAGAATTGCACCTTGCAATGCGGAGAAATTACTGTTTGTGCATTTACAATATTCATTGATTTTTGCCATTGAAAAACGTCCAGAAATGATTGAAGCTACTGACTGAATGAAAGGAGCTGGCATCTCACTCTCTTTGAATCTTCTTTATCATGCTAAGAGGAGCAGGAAAAAGCAAAAAATTTCAGAATTGCACCTTGCAATGCGGAGAAATTACTGCTTGTGCATTTACAATATTCATTGATTTTTGCCATTGAAAAACATCATGTTATTCATATACCAGAAATGTTTGAAGCTACTGACTGAATGAAAGGAGCTGGCATCTCACTCTCTTTGAATCTTCTTTATCATGCTAAGAGGAGAAGGAAAAAGCAAAAAATTTCAGAATTGCACCTTGCAATGCGGAGAAATTACTGTTTGTGCATTTACAATATTCATTGATTTTTGCCATTGAAAAACGTCCAGAAATGATTGAAGCTACTTGCTGAATGAAAGGAGCTGGCATCTCACTCTCTTTGAATCTTCTTTATCATGCTAAGAGGAGCAGGAAAAAGAAAAAAATTTCAGAATTGCACCTTGCAATGCGGAGATATTACTGTTTGTGCATTTACAATATTCATTGATTTTTGCCATTGAAAAACGTCCAGAAATGATTGAAGCTACTGACTGAATGAAAGGAGCTGGCATCTCACTCTCTTTGAATCTTCTTTATCATGCTAAGAGGAGCAGGAAAAAGTAAAAAATTTCAGAATTGCACCTTGCAATGCGGAGAAATTACTGTTTGTGCATTTACAATATTCATTGATTTTTGCCATTGAAAAACATCATGTTATTCATATAACAGAAATGTTTGAAGCTACTGACTGAATGAAAGGAGCTGGCATCTCACTCTCTTTGAATCTTCTTTATCATGCTAAGAGGAGCAGGAAAAAGCAAAAAATTTCAGAATTGCACCTTGCAATGCGGAGAAATTACTGTTTGTGCATTTACAATATTCATTGATTTTTGCCATTGAAAAACGTCCAGAAATGATTGAAGCTACTGACTGAATGAAAGGAGCTGGCATCTCACTCTCTTTGAATCTTGTTTATCATGCTAAGAGGAGCAGGAAAAAGCAAAAAATTTCAGAATTGCACCTTGCAATGCGGAGAAATTACTGTTTGTGCATTTACAATATTCATTGATTTTTGCCATTGAAAAACGTCCAGAAATGATTGAAGCTACTGACTGAATGAAAGGAGCTGGCATCTCACTCTCTTTGAATCTTCTTTATCATGCTAAGAGGAGCAGGAAAAAGCAAAAAATTTCAGAATTGCACCTTGCAATGCGGAGAAATTACTGTTTGTGCATTTACAATATTCATTGATTTTTGCCATTGAAAAACGTCCAGAAATGATTGAAGCTACTGACTGAATGAAAGGAGCTGGCATCTCACTCTCTTTGAATCTTGTTTATCATGCTAAGAGGAGCAGGAAAAAGCAAAAAATTTCAGAATTGCACCTTGCAATGCGGAGAAATTACTGTTTGTGCATTTACAATATTCAATGATTTTTGCCATTGAAAAACGTCCAGAAATGATTGAAGCTACTGACTGAATGAAAGGAGCTGGCATCTCACTCTCTTTGAATCTTCTTTATCATGCTAAGAAGAGCAGGAAAAAGCAAAAAATTTCAGAATTGCACCTTGCAATGCGGAGAAATTACTGTTTGTGCATTTACAATATTCATTGATTTTTGCCATTGAAAAATATCATGTTATTCATATACCAGAAATGTTTGAAGCTACTGACTGAATGAAAGGAGCTGGCATCTCACTCTCTTTGAATCTTCTTTATCATGCTAAGAGGAGCAGGAAAAAGCAAAAAATTTCAGAATTGCACCTTGCAATGCGGAGAAATTACTGTTTGTGCATTTACAATATTCATTGATTTTTGCCATTGAAAAACGTCCAGAAATGATTGAAGCTACTGACTGAATGAAAGGAGCTGGCATCTCACTCTCTTTGATTCTTGTTTATCATGCTAAGAGGAGCAGGAAAAAGAAAAAAATTTCAGAATTGCACATTGCAATGCGGAAAAAATACTGTTTGTGCATTTACAATATTCATTGATTTTTGCCATTGAAAAACGTACAGAAATGATTGAAGCTACTGACTGAATGAAAGGAGCTGGCATCTCACTCTCTTTGAATCTTCTTTATCATGCTAAGAGGAGCAGGAAAAAGCAAAAAATTTCAGAATTGCACCTTGCAATGCGGAGAAATTACTGTTTGTGCATTTACAATATTCATTGATTTTTGCCATTGAAAAACGTCCAGAAATGATTGAAGCTACTGACTGAATGAAAGGAGCTGGCATCTCACTCTCTTTGAATCTTCTTTATCATGCTAAGAGGAGCAGGAAAAAGCTAAAAATTTCAGAATTGCACCTTGCAATGCGGAGAAATTACTGTTTGTGCATTTACAATATTCATTGATTTTTGCCATTGAAAAACGTCCAGAAATGATTGAAGCTACTGACTGAATGAAAGGAGCTGGCATCTCACTCTCTTTGAATCTTCTTTATCATGCTAAGAGGAGCAGGAAAAAGTAAAAAATTTCAGAATTGCACCTTGCAATGCGGAGAAATTACTGTTTGTGCATTTACAATATTCATTGATTTTTGAAATTGAAAAACATCAAGTAATTCATATACCAGAAATGTTTGAAGCTACTGACTGAATGAAAGGAGTTGGCATCTCACTCTCTTTGAATCTTCTTTATCATGCTAAGAGGAGCAGGAAAAAGCAAAAAATTTCAGAATTGCACCTTGCAATGCGGAGAAATTACTGTTTGTGCATTTACAATATTCATTGATTTTTGCCATTGAAAAACGTCCAGAAATGATTGAAGCTACTGACTGAATGAAAGGAGCTGGCATCTCACTCTCTTTGAATCTTCTTTATCATGCTAAGAGGAGCAGGAAAAAGCAAAAAATTTCAGAATTGCACCTTGCAATGCGGAGAAATTACTGTTTGTGCATTTACAATATTCATTGATTTTTGCCATTGAAAAACGTCCAGAAATGATTGAAGCTACTGACTGAATGAAAGGAGCTGGCATCTCACTCTCTTTGAATCTTGTTTATCATGCTAAGAGGAGCAGGAAAAAGCAAAAAATTTCAGAATTGCACCTTGCAATGCGGAGAAATTACTGTTTGTGCATTTACAATATTCAATGATTTTTGCCATTGAAAAACGTCCAGAAATGATTGAAGCTACTGACTGAATGAAAGGAGCTGGCATCTCACTCTCTTTGAATCTTCTTTATCATGCTAAGAGTAGCAGGAAAAAGCAAAAAATTTCGGAATTGCACCTTGCAATGCGGAGAAATTACTGTTTGTGCATTTACAATATTCATTGATTTTTGCCATTGAAAAACATCATGTTATTCATATACCAGAAATGTTTGAAGCTACTGACTGAATGAAAGGAGCTGGCATCTCACTCTCTTTGAATCTTCTTTATCATGCTAAGAGGAGCAGGAAAATGCAAAAAATTTCAGAATTGCACCTTGCAATGCGGAGAAATTACTGTTTGTGCATTTACAATATTCATTGATTTTTGCCATTGAAAAACGTCCAGAAATGATTGAAGCTACTGACTGAATGAAAGGAGCTGGCATCTCACTCTCTTTGAATCTTCTTTATCATGCTAAGAGGAGCAGGAAAAAGCAAAAAATTTCAGAATTGCACCTTGCAATGCGGAGAAATTACTGTTTGTGCATTTACAATATTCATTGATTTTTGCCATTGAAAAACGTCCAGAAATGATTGAAGCTACTGAATGAATGAAAGGAGCTGGCATCTCACTCTCTTTGAATCTTGTTTATCATGCTAAGAGGAGCAGGAAAAAGCAAAAAATTTCAGAATTGCACCTTGCAATGCGGAGAAATTACTGTTTGTGCATTTACAATATTCATTGATTTTTGCCATTGAAAAACGTCCAGAAATGATTGAAGCTACTGACTGAATGAAAGGAGCTGGCATCTCACTCTCTTTGAATCTTGTTTATCATGCTAAGAGGAGCAGGAAAAAGCAAAAAATTTCAGAATTGCACCTTGCAATGCGGAGAAATTACTGTTTGTGCATTTACAATATTCATTGATTTTTGCCATTGAAAAACGTCCAGAAATGATTGAAGCTACTGACTGAATGAAAGGAGCTGGCATCTCACTCTCTTTGAATCTTCTTTATCATGCTAAGAGGAGCAGGAAAAAGTAAAAAATTTCAGAATTGCACCTTGCAATGCGGAGAAATTACTGTTTGTGCATTTACAATATTCATTGATTTTTGCCATTGAAAAACATCAAGTAATTCATATACCAGAAATGTTTGAAGCTACTGACTGAATGAAAGGAGTTGGCATCTCACTCTCTTTGAATCTTCTTTATCATGCTAAGAGGAGCAGGAAAAAGCAAAAAATTTCAGAATTGCACCTTGCAATGCGGAGAAATTACTGTTTGTGCATTTACAATATTCATTGATTTTTGCCATTGAAAAACGTCCAGAAATGATTGAAGCTACTGACTGAATGAAAGGAGCTGGCATCTCACTCTCTTTGAATCTTCTTTATCATGCTAAGAGGAGCAGGAAAAAGCAAAAAATTTCAGAATTGCACGTTGCAATGCGGAGAAATTACTGTTTGTGCATTTACAATATTCATTGATTTTTGCCATTGAAAAACGTCCAGAAATGATTGAAGCTACTGACTGAATGAAAGGAGCTGGCATCTCACTCTCTTTGAATCTTGTTTATCATGCTAAGAGGAGCAGGAAAAAGCAAAAAATTTCAGAATTGCACCTTGCAATGCGGAGAAATTACTGTTTGTGCATTTACAATATTCAATGATTTTTGCCATTGAAAAACGTCCAGAAATGATTGAAGCTACTGACTGAATGAAAGGAGCTGGCATCTCACTCTCTTTGAATCTTCTTTATCATGCTAAGAGGAGCAGGAAAAAGCAAAAAATTTCGGAATTGCACCTTGCAATGCGGAGAAATTACTGTTTGTGCATTTACAATATTCATTGATTTTTGCCATTGAAAAACATCATGTTATTCATATACCAGAAATGTTTGAAGCTACTGACTGAATGAAAGGAGCTGGCATCTCACTCTCTTTGAATCTTCTTTATCATGCTAAGAGGAGCAGGAAAATGCAAAAAATTTCAGAATTGCACCTTGCAATGCGGAGAAATTACTGTTTGTGCATTTACAATATTCATTGATTTTTGCCATTGAAAAACGTCCAGAAATGATTGAAGCTACTGACTGAATGAAAGGAGCTGGCATCTCACTCTCTTTGAATCTTCTTTATCATGCTAAGAGGAGCAGGAAAAAGCAAAAAATTTCAGAATTGCACCTTGCAATGCGGAGAAATTACTGTTTGTGCATTTACAATATTCATTGATTTTTGCCATTGAAAAACGTCCAGAAATGATTGAAGCTACTGAATGAATGAAAGGAGCTGGCATCTCACTCTCTTTGAATCTTGTTTATCATGCTAAGAGGAGCAGGAAAAAGCAAAAAATTTCAGAATTGCACCTTGCAATGCGGAGAAATTACTGTTTGTGCATTTACAATATTCATTGATTTTTGCCATTGAAAAACGTCCAGAAATGATTGAAGCTACTGACTGAATGAAAGGAGCTGGCATCTCACTCTCTTTGAATCTTGTTTATCATGCTAAGAGGAGCAGGAAAAAGCAAAAAATTTCAGAATTGCACCTTGCAATGCGGAGAAATTACTGTTTGTGCATTTACAATATTCATTGATTTTTGCCATTGAAAAACGTCCAGAAATGATTGAAGCTACTGACTGAATGAAAGGAGCTGGCATCTCACTCTCTTTGAATCTTCTTTATCATGCTAAGAGGAGCAGGAAAAAGTAAAAAATTTCAGAATTGCACCTTGCAATGCGGAGAAATTACTGTTTGTGCATTTACAATATTCATTGATTTTTGCCATTGAAAAACATCAAGTAATTCATATACCAGAAATGTTTGAAGCTACTGACTGAATGAAAGGAGTTGGCATCTCACTCTCTTTGAATCTTCTTTATCATGCTAAGAGGAGCAGGAAAAAGCAAAAAATTTCAGAATTGCACCTTGCAATGCGGAGAAATTACTGTTTGTGCATTTACAATATTCATTGATTTTTGCCATTGAAAAACGTCCAGAAATGATTGAAGCTACTGACTGAATGAAAGGAGCTGGCATCTCACTCTCTTTGAATCTTCTTTATCATGCTAAGAGGAGCAGGAAAAAGCAAAAAATTTCAGAATTGCACCTTGCAATGCGGAGAAATTACTGTTTGTGCATTTACAATATTCATTGATTTTTGCCATTGAAAAACGTCCAGAAATGATTGAAGCTACTGACTGAATGAAAGGAGCTGGCATCTCACTCTCTTTGAATCTTGTTTATCATGCTAAGAGGAGCAGGAAAAAGCAAAAAATTTCAGAATTGCACCTTGCAATGCGGAGAAATTACTGTTTGTGCATTTACAATATTCAATGATTTTTGCCATTGAAAAACGTCCAGAAATGATTGAAGCTACTGACTGAATGAAAGGAGCTGGCATCTCACTCTCTTTGAATCTTCTTTATCATGCTAAGAGGAGCAGGAAAAAGCAAAAAATTTCGGAATTGCACCGTGCAATGCGGAGAGATTACTGTTTGTGCATTTACAATATTCATTGATTTTTGCCATTGAAAAACATCATGTTATTCATATACCAGAAATGTTTGAAGCTACTGACTGAATGAAAGGAGCTGGCATCTCACTCTCTTTGAATCTTCTTTATCATGCTAAGAGGAGCAGGAAAATGCAAAAAATTTCAGAATTGCACCTTGCAATGCGGAGAAATTACTGTTTGTGCATTTACAATATTCATTGATTTTTGCCATTGAAAAACGTCCAGAAATGATTGAAGCTACTGACTGAATGAAAGGAGCTGGCATCTCACTCTCTTTGAATCTTCTTTATCATGCTAAGAGGAGCAGGAAAAAGCAAAAAATTTCAGAATTGCACCTTGCAATGCGGAGAAATTACTGTTTGTGCATTTACAATATTCATTGATTTTTGCCATTGAAAAACGTCCAGAAATGATTGAAGCTACTGACTGAATGAAAGGAGCTGGCATCTCACTCTCTTTGAATCTTCTTTATCATGCTAAGAGGAGCAGGAAAAAGCAAAAAATTTCGGAATTGCACCGTGCAATGCGGAGAGATTACTGTTTGTGCATTTACAATATTCATTGATTTTTGCCATTGAAAAACATCATGTTATTCATATACCAGAAATGTTTGAAGCTACTGACTGAATGAAAGGAGCTGGCATCTCACTCTCTTTGAATCTTCTTTATCATGCTAAGAGGAGCAGGAAAATGCAAAAAATTTCAGAATTGCACCTTGCAATGCGGAGAAATTACTGTTTGTGCATTTACAATATTCATTGATTTTTGCCATTGAAAAACGTCCAGAAATGATTGAAGCTACTGACTGAATGAAAGGAGCTGGCATCTCACTCTCTTTGAATCTTCTTTATCATGCTAAGAGGAGCAGGAAAAAGCAAAAAATTTCAGAATTGCACCTTGCAATGCGGAGAAATTACTGTTTGTGCATTTACAATATTCATTGATTTTTGCCATTGAAAAACGTCCAGAAATGATTGAAGCTACTGACTGAATGAAAGGAGCTGGCATCTCACTCTCTTTGAATCTTCTTTATCATGCTAAGAGGAGCAGGAAAAAGTAAAAAATTTCAGAATTGCACCTTGCAATGCGGAGAAATTACTGTTTGTGCATTTACAATATTCATTGATTTTTGCCATTGAAAAACATCAAGTAATTCATATACCAGAAATGTTTGAAGCTACTGACTGAATGAAAGGAGTTGGCATCTCACTCTCTTTGAATCTTCTTTATCATGCTAAGAGGAGCAGGAAAAAGCAAAAAATTTCAGAATTGCACCTTGCAATGCGGAGAAATTACTGTTTGTGCATTTACAATATTCATTGATTTTTGCCATTGAAAAACGTCCAGAAATGATTGAAGCTACTGACTGAATGAAAGGAGCTGGCATCTCACTCTCTTTGAATCTTCTTTATCATGCTAAGAGGAGCAGGAAAAAGCAAAAAATTTCAGAATTGCACGTTGCAATGCGGAGAAATTACTGTTTGTGCATTTACAATATTCATTGATTTTTGCCATTGAAAAACGTCCAGAAATGATTGAAGCTACTGACTGAATGAAAGGAGCTGGCATCTCACTCTCTTTGAATCTTGTTTATCATGCTAAGAGGAGCAGGAAAAAGCAAAAAATTTCAGAATTGCACCTTGCAATGCGGAGAAATTACTGTTTGTGCATTTACAATATTCAATGATTTTTGCCATTGAAAAACGTCCAGAAATGATTGAAGCTACTGACTGAATGAAAGGAGCTGGCATCTCACTCTCTTTGAATCTTCTTTATCATGCTAAGAGGAGCAGGAAAAAGCAAAAAATTTCGGAATTGCACCTTGCAATGCGGAGAAATTACTGTTTGTGCATTTACAATATTCATTGATTTTTGCCATTGAAAAACATCATGTTATTCATATACCAGAAATGTTTGAAGCTACTGACTGAATGAAAGGAGCTGGCATCTCACTCTCTTTGAATCTTCTTTATCATGCTAAGAGGAGCAGGAAAATGCAAAAAATTTCAGAATTGCACCTTGCAATGCGGAGAAATTACTGTTTGTGCATTTACAATATTCATTGATTTTTGCCATTGAAAAACGTCCAGAAATGATTGAAGCTACTGACTGAATGAAAGGAGCTGGCATCTCACTCTCTTTGAATCTTCTTTATCATGCTAAGAGGAGCAGGAAAAAGCAAAAAATTTCAGAATTGCACCTTGCAATGCGGAGAAATTACTGTTTGTGCATTTACAATATTCATTGATTTTTGCCATTGAAAAACGTCCAGAAATGATTGAAGCTACTGAATGAATGAAAGGAGCTGGCATCTCACTCTCTTTGAATCTTGTTTATCATGCTAAGAGGAGCAGGAAAAAGCAAAAAATTTCAGAATTGCACCTTGCAATGCGGAGAAATTACTGTTTGTGCATTTACAATATTCATTGATTTTTGCCATTGAAAAACGTCCAGAAATGATTGAAGCTACTGACTGAATGAAAGGAGCTGGCATCTCACTCTCTTTGAATCTTGTTTATCATGCTAAGAGGAGCAGGAAAAAGCAAAAAATTTCAGAATTGCACCTTGCAATGCGGAGAAATTACTGTTTGTGCATTTACAATATTCATTGATTTTTGCCATTGAAAAACGTCCAGAAATGATTGAAGCTACTGACTGAATGAAAGGAGCTGGCATCTCACTCTCTTTGAATCTTCTTTATCATGCTAAGAGGAGCAGGAAAAAGTAAAAAATTTCAGAATTGCACCTTGCAATGCGGAGAAATTACTGTTTGTGCATTTACAATATTCATTGATTTTTGCCATTGAAAAACATCAAGTAATTCATATACCAGAAATGTTTGAAGCTACTGACTGAATGAAAGGAGTTGGCATCTCACTCTCTTTGAATCTTCTTTATCATGCTAAGAGGAGCAGGAAAAAGCAAAAAATTTCAGAATTGCATCTTGCAATGCGGAGAAATTACTGTTTGTGCATTTACAATATTCATTGATTTTTGCCATTGAAAAACGTCCAGAAATGATTGAAGCTACTGACTGAATGAAAGGAGCTGGCATCTCACTCTCTTTGAATCTTCTTTATCATACTAAGAGGAGCAGGAAAAAGCAAAAAATTTCAGAATTGCACCTTGCAATGCGGAGAAATTACTGTTTGTGCATTTACAATATTCATTGATTTTTGCCATTGAAAAACGTCCAGAAATGATTGAAGCTACTGACTGAATGAAAGGAGCTGGCATCTCACTCTCTTTGAATCTTGTTTATCATGCTAAGAGGAGCAGGAAAAAGCAAAAAATTTCAGAATTGCACCTTGCAATGCGGAGAAATTACTGTTTGTGCATTTACAATATTCAATGATTTTTGCCATTGAAAAACGTCCAGAAATGATTGAAGCTACTGACTGAATGAAAGGAGCTGGCATCTCACTCTCTTTGAATCTTCTTTATCATGCTAAGAGGAGCAGGAAAAAGCAAAAAATTTCGGAATTGCACCGTGCAATGCGGAGAGATTACTGTTTGTGCATTTACAATATTCATTGATTTTTGCAATTGAAAAACATCATGTTATTCATATACCAGAAATGTTTGAAGCTACTGACTGAATGAAAGGAGCTGGCATCTCACTCTCTTTGAATCTTCTTTATCATGCTAAGAGGAGCAGGAAAATGCAAAAAATTTCAGAATTGCACCTTGCAATGCGGAGAAATTACTGTTTGTGCATTTACAATATTCATTGATTTTTGCCATTGAAAAACGTCCAGAAATGATTGAAGCTACTGACTGAATGAAAGGAGCTGGCATCTCACTCTCTTTGAATCTTCTTTATCATGCTAAGAGGAGCAGGAAAAAGCAAAAAATTTCAGAATTGCACCTTGCAATGCGGAGAAATTACTGTTTGTGCATTTACAATATTCATTGATTTTTGCCATTGAAAAACGTCCAGAAATGATTGAAGCTACTGAATGAATGAAAGGAGCTGGCATCTCACTCTCTTTGAATCTTGTTTATCATGCTAAGAGGAGCAGGAAAAAGCAAAAAATTTCAGAATTGCACCTTGCAATGCGGAGAAATTACTGTTTGTGCATTTACAATATTCATTGATTTTTGCCATTGAAAAACGTCCAGAAATGATTGAAGCTACTGACTGAATGAAAGGAGCTGGCATCTCACTCTCTTTGAATCTTCTTTATCATGCTAAGAGGAGCAGGAAAAAGCAAAAAATTTCAGAATTGCACCTTGCAATGCGGAGAAATTACTGTTTGTGCATTTACAATATTCATTGATTTTTGCCATTAAAAAACGTCCAGAAATGATTGAAGCTACTGACTGAATGAAAGGAGCTGGCATCTCACTCTCTTTGAATCTTGTTTATCATGCTAAGAGGAGCAGGAAAAAGCAAAAAATTTCAGAATTGCACCTTGCAATGCGGAGAAATTACTGTTTGTGCATTTACAATATTCAATGATTTTTGCCATTGAAAAACGTCCAGAAATGATTGAAGCTACTGACTGAATGAAAGGAGCTGGCATCTCACTCTCTTTGAATCTTCTTTATCATGCTAAGAGGAGCAGGAAAAAGCAAAAAATTTCAGAATTGCACCTTGCAATGCGGAGAAATTACTGTTTGTGCATTTACAATATTCATTGATTTTTGCCATTGAAAAACGTCCAGAAATGATTGAAGCTACTGACTGAATGAAAGGAGCTGGCATCTCACTCTCTTTGAATCTTCTTTATCATGCTAAGAGGAGCAGGAAAAAGCAAAAAATTTCAGAATTGCACCTTGCAATGCGGAGAAATTACTGTTTGTGCATTTACAATATTCATTGATTTTTGCCATTGAAAAACGTCCAGAAATGATTGAAGCTACTGACTGAATGAAAGGAGCTGGCATCTCACTCTCTTTGAATCTTGTTTATCATGCTAAGAGGAGCAGGAAAAAGCAAAAAATTTCAGAATTGCACCTTGCAATGCGGAGAAATTACTGTTTGTGCATTTACAATATTCATTGATTTTTGCCATTGAAAAACGTCCAGAAATGATTGAAGCTACTGACTGAATGAAAGGAGCTGGCATCTCACTCTCTTTGAATCTTCTTTATCATGCTAAGAGGAGCAGGAAAAAGCAAAAAATTTCAGAATTGCACCTTGCAATGCGGAGAAATTACTGTTTGTGCATTTACAATATTCATTGATTTTTGCCATTGAAAAACATCATGTTATTCATATACCAGAAATGATTGAAGCTACTGACTGAATGAAAGGAGCTGGCATCTCACTCTCTTTGAATCTTCTTTATGATGCAAAGAGGAGCAGGAAAAAGCAAAAAATTTCAGAATTGCACCTTGCAATGCGGAGAAATTACTGTTTGTGCATTTACAATATTCAATGATTTTTGCCATTGAAAAACGTCCAGAAATGATTGAAGCTACTGACTGAATGAAAGGAGCTGGCATCTCACTCTCTTTGAATCTTCTTTATCATGCTAAGAGGAGCAGGAAAAAGCAAAAAATTTCAGAATTGCACCTTGCAATGCGGAGAAATTACTCTTTGTGCATTTACAATATTCATTGATTTTTGCCATTGAAAAACATCATGTTATTCATATACCAGAAATGTTTGAAGCTACTGACTGAATGAAAGGAGCTGGCATCTCACTCTCTTTGAATCTTCTTTATCATGCTAAGAGGAGCAGGAAAAAGCAAAAAATTTCAGAATTGCACCTTGCAATGCGGAGAAATTACTGTTTGTGCATTTACAATATTCATTGATTTTTGAAATTGAAAAACGTCCAGAAATGATTGAAGCTACTGACTGAATGAAAGGAGCTGGCATCTCACTCTCTTTGAATCTTCTTTATCATGCTAAGAGGAGCAGGAAAAAGCAAAAAATTTCAGAATTGCACCTTGCAATGCGGAGAAATTACTGTTTGTGCATTTACAATATTCATTGATTTTTGCCATTGAAAAACGTCCAGAAATGATTGAAGCTACTGACTGAATGAAAGGAGCTGGCATCTCACTCTCTTTGAATCTTCTTTATCATGCTAAGAGGAGCAGGAAAAAGCAAAAAATTTCAGAATTGCACCTTGCAATGCGGAGAAATTACTGTTTGTGCATTTACAATATTCATAGATTTTTGCCATTGAAAAACGTCCAGAAATGATTGAAGCTACTGACTGAATGAAAGGAGCTGGCATCTCACTCTCTTTGAATCTTCTTTATCATGCTAAGAGGAGCAGGAAAAAGCAAAAAATTTCAGAATTGCACCTTGAAATGCGGAGAAATTACTGTTTGTGCATTTACAATATTCATTGATTTTTGCCATTGAAAAACATCATGTTATTCATATACCAGAAATGATTGAAGCTACTGACTGAATGAAAGGAGCTGGCATCTCACTCTCTTTGAATATTCTTTATCATGCTAAGAGGAGCAGGAAAAAGCAAAAAATTTCAGAATTGCACCTTGCAATGCGGAGAAATTACTGTTTGTGCATTTACAATATTCAATGATTTTTGCCATTGAAAAACGTCCAGAAATGATTGAAGCTACTGACTGAATGAAAGGAGCTGGCATCTCACTCTCTTTGAATCTTCTTTATCATGCTAAGAGGAGCAGGAAAAAGCAAAAAATTTCAGAATTGCACCTTGCAATGCGGAGAAATTACTGTTTGTGCATTTACAATATTCATTGATTTTTGCCATTGAAAAACATCATGTTATTCATATACCAGAAATGTTTGAAGCTACTGACTGAATGAAAGGAGCTGGCATCTCACTCTCTTTGAATCTTCTTTATCATGCTAAGAGGAGCAGGAAAAAGCAAAAAATTTCAGAATTGCACCTTGCAATGCGGAGAAATTACTGTTTGTGCATTTACAATATTCATTGATTTTTGCCATTGAAAAACATCATGTTATTCATATACCAGAAATGTTTGAAGCTACTGACTGAATGAAAGGAGCTGGCATCTCACTCTCTTTGAATCTTCTTTATCATGCTAAGAGGAGCAGGAAAAAGCAAAAAATTTCAGAATTGCACCTTGCAATGCGGAGAAATTACTGTTTGTGCATTTACAATATTCATTGATTTTTGCCATTGAAAAACGTCCAGAAATGATTGAAGCTACTGACTGAATGAAAGGAGCTGGCATCTCACTCTCTTTGTATCTTCTTTATCATGCTAAGAGGAGCAGGAAAAAGCAAAAAATTTCAGAATTGCACCTTGCAATGCGGAGAAATTACTGTTTGTGCATTTACAATATTCATTGATTTTTGCCATTGAAAAACATCATGTTATTCATATACCAGAAATGTTTGAAGCTACTGACTGAATGAAAGGAGCTGGCATCTCACTCTCTTTGAATCTTCTTTATCATGCTAAGAGGAGCAGGAAAAAGCAAAAAATTTCAGAATTGCACCTTGCAATGCGGAGAAATTACTGTTTGTGCATTTACAATATTCATTGATTTTTGCCATTGAAAAACGTCCAGAAATGATTGAAGCTACTGACTGAATGAAAGGAGCTGGCATCTCACTCTCTTTGAATCTTGTTTATCATGCTAAGAGGAGCAGGAAAAAGCAAAAAATTTCAGAATTGCACCTTGCAATGCGGAGAAATTACTGTTTGTGCATTTACAATATTCATTGATTTTTGCCATTGAAAAACGTCCAGAAATGATTGAAGCTACTGACTGAATGAAAGGAGCTGGCATCTCACTCTCTTTGAATCTTCTTTATCATGCTAAGAGGAGCAGGAAAAAGCAAAAAATTTCAGAATTGCACCTTGCAATGCGGAGAAATTACTGTTTGTGCATTTACAATATTCATTGATTTTTGCCATTGAAAAACGTCCAGAAATGATTGAAGCTACTGACTGAATGAAAGGAGCTGGCATCTCACTCTCTTTGAATCTTCTTTATCATGCTAAGAGGAGCAGGAAAAAGCAAAAAATTTCAGAATTGCACCTTGCAATGCGGAGAAATTACTGTTTGTGCATTTACAATATTCATTGATTTTTGCCATTGAAAAACGTCCAGAAATGATTGAAGCTACTGACTGAATGAAAGGAGCTGGCATCTCACTCTCTTTGAATCTTGTTTATCATGCTAAGAGGAGCAGGAAAAAGCAAAAAATTTCAGAATTGCACCTTGCAATGCGGAGAAATTACTGTTTGTGCATTTACAATATTCATTGATTTTTGCCATTGAAAAACGTCCAGAAATGATTGAAGCTACTGACTGAATGAAAGGAGCTGGCATCTCACTCTCTTTGAATCTTCTTTATCATGCTAAGAGGAGCAGGAAAAAGCAAAAAATTTCAGAATTGCACCTTGCAATGCGGAGAAATTACTGTTTGTGCATTTACAATATTCATTGATTTTTGCCATTGAAAAACATCATGTTATTCATATACCAGAAATGATTGAAGCTACTGACTGAATGAAAGGAGCTGGCATCTCACTCTCTTTGAATCTTCTTTATGATGCAAAGAGGAGCAGGAAAAAGCAAAAAATTTCAGAATTGCACCTTGCAATGCGGAGAAATTACTGTTTGTGCATTTACAATATTCAATGATTTTTGCCATTGAAAAACGTCCAGAAATGATTGAAGCTACTGACTGAATGAAAGGAGCTGGCATCTCACTCTCTTTGAATCTTCTTTATCATGCTAAGAGGAGCAGGAAAAAGCAAAAAATTTCAGAATTGCACCTTGCAATGCGGAGAAATTACTCTTTGTGCATTTACAATATTCATTGATTTTTGCCATTGAAAAACATCATGTTATTCATATACCAGAAATGTTTGAAGCTACTGACTGAATGAAAGGAGCTGGCATCTCACTCTCTTTGAATCTTCTTTATCATGCTAAGAGGAGCAGGAAAAAGCAAAAAATTTCAGAATTGCACCTTGCAATGCGGAGAAATTACTGTTTGTGCATTTACAATATTCATTGATTTTTGAAATTGAAAAACGTCCAGAAATGATTGAAGCTACTGACTGAATGAAAGGAGCTGGCATCTCACTCTCTTTGAATCTTCTTTATCATGCTAAGAGGAGCAGGAAAAAGCAAAAAATTTCAGAATTGCACCTTGCAATGCGGAGAAATTACTGTTTGTGCATTTACAATATTCATTGATTTTTGCCATTGAAAAACGTCCAGAAATGATTGAAGCTACTGACTGAATGAAAGGAGCTGGCATCTCACTCTCTTTGAATCTTCTTTATCATGCTAAGAGGAGCAGGAAAAAGCAAAAAATTTCAGAATTGCACCTTGCAATGCGGAGAAATTACTGTTTGTGCATTTACAATATTCATAGATTTTTGCCATTGAAAAACGTCCAGAAATGATTGAAGCTACTGACTGAATGAAAGGAGCTGGCATCTCACTCTCTTTGAATCTTCTTTATCATGCTAAGAGGAGCAGGAAAAAGCAAAAAATTTCAGAATTGCACCTTGAAATGCGGAGAAATTACTGTTTGTGCATTTACAATATTCATTGATTTTTGCCATTGAAAAACATCATGTTATTCATATACCAGAAATGATTGAAGCTACTGACTGAATGAAAGGAGCTGGCATCTCACTCTCTTTGAATATTCTTTATCATGCTAAGAGGAGCAGGAAAAAGCAAAAAATTTCAGAATTGCACCTTGCAATGCGGAGAAATTACTGTTTGTGCATTTACAATATTCAATGATTTTTGCCTTTGAAAAACGTCCAGAAATGATTGAAGCTACTGACTGAATGAAAGGAGCTGGCATCTCACTCTCTTTGAATCTTCTTTATCATGCTAAGAGGAGCAGGAAAAAGCAAAAAATTTCAGAATTGCACCTTGCAATGCGGAGAAATTACTGTTTGTGCATTTACAATATTCATTGATTTTTGCCATTGAAAAACATCATGTTATTCATATACCAGAAATGTTTGAAGCTACTGACTGAATGAAAGGAGCTGGCATCTCACTCTCTTTGAATCTTCTTTATCATGCTAAGAGGAGCAGGAAAAAGCAAAAAATTTCAGAATTGCACCTTGCAATGCGGAGAAATTACTGTTTGTGCATTTACAATATTCATTGATTTTTGCCATTGAAAAACATCATGTTATTCATATACCAGAAATGTTTGAAGCTACTGACTGAATGAAAGGAGCTGGCATCTCACTCTCTTTGAATCTTCTTTATCATGCTAAGAGGAGCAGGAAAAAGCAAAAAATTTCAGAATTGCACCTTGCAATGCGGAGAAATTACTGTTTGTGCATTTACAATATTCATTGATTTTTGCCATTGAAAAACGTCCAGAAATGATTGAAGCTACTGACTGAATGAAAGGAGCTGGCATCTCACTCTCTTTGTATCTTCTTTATCATGCTAAGAGGAGCAGGAAAAAGCAAAAAATTTCAGAATTGCACCTTGCAATGCGGAGAAATTACTGTTTGTGCATTTACAATATTCATTGATTTTTGCCATTGAAAAACATCATGTTATTCATATACCAGAAATGTTTGAAGCTACTGACTGAATGAAAGGAGCTGGCATCTCACTCTCTTTGAATCTTCTTTATCATGCTAAGAGGAGCAGGAAAAAGCAAAAAATTTCAGAATTGCACCTTGCAATGCGGAGAAATTACTGTTTGTGCATTTACAATATTCATTGATTTTTGCCATTGAAAAACGTCCAGAAATGATTGAAGCTACTGACTGAATGAAAGGAGCTGGCATCTCACTCTCTTTGAATCTTGTTTATCATGCTAAGAGGAGCAGGAAAAAGCAAAAAATTTCAGAATTGCACCTTGCAATGCGGAGAAATTACTGTTTGTGCATTTACAATATTCATTGATTTTTGCCATTGAAAGACGTCCAGAAATGATTGAAGCTACTGACTGAATGAAAGGAGCTGGCATCTCACTCTCTTTGAATCTTCTTTATCATGCTAAGAGGAGCAGGAAAAAGCAAAAAATTTCAGAATTGCACCTTGCAATGCGGAGAAATTACTGTTTGTGCATTTACAATATTCATTGATTTTTGCCATTGAAAAACATCATGTTATTCATATACCAGAAATGATTGAAGCTACTGACTGAATGAAAGGAGCTGGCATCTCACTCTCTTTGAATCTTCTTTATCATGCAAAGAGGAGCAGGAAAAAGCAAAAAATTTCAGAATTGCACCTTGCAATGCGGAGAAATTACTGTTTGTGCATTTACAATATTCAATGATTTTTGCCATTGAAAAACGTCCAGAAATGATTGAACCTACTGACTGAATGAAAGGAGCTGGCATCTCACTCTCTTTGAATCTTCTTTATCATGCTAAGAGGAGCAGGAAAAAGCAAAAAATTTCAGAATTGCAGCTTGCAATGCGGAGAAATTACTGTTTGTGCATTTACAATATTCATTGATTTTTGCCATTGAAAAACATCATGTTATTCATATACCAGAAATGTTTGAAGCTACTGACTGAATGAAAGGAGCTGGCATCTCACTCTCTTTGAATCTTCTTTATCATGCTAAGAGGAGCAGGAAAAAGCAAAAAATTTCAGAATTGCACC
Organism: Phyllobates terribilis; assembly: GCF_046119375.1. NCBI lineage: Eukaryota > Metazoa > Chordata > Amphibia > Anura > Dendrobatidae > Phyllobates > Phyllobates terribilis. The sequence continues at coordinate 2,205,600 of NW_027362893.1, forward strand.
TTGCAATGCGGAGAAATTACTGTTTGTGCATTTACAATATTCATTGATTTTTGCCATTGAAAAACGTCCAGAAATGATTGAAGCTACTGACTGAATGAAAGGAGCTGGCATCTCACTCTCTTTGAATCTTCTTTATCATGCTAAGAGGAGCAGGAAAAAGCAAAAAATTTCAGAATTGCACCTTGCAATGCGGAGAAATTACTGTTTGTGCATTTACAATATTCATTGATTTTTGCCATTGAAAAACGTCCAAAAATGATTGAAGCTACTGACTGAATGAAAGGAGCTGGCATCTCACTCTCTTTGAATCTTCTTTATCATGCTAAGAGGAGCAGGAAAAACAAAAAATTTCAGAATTGCACCTTGCAATGCGGAGAAATTACTGTTTGTGCATTTACAATATTCATTGATTTTTGCCATTGAAAAACATCATGTTATTCATATACCAGAAATGTTTGAAGCTACTGACTGAATGAAAGGAGCTGGCATCTCACTCTCTTTGAATCTTCTTTATCATGCTAAGAGGAGCAGGAAAAAGCAAAAAATTTCAGAATTGCACCTTGCAATGCGGAGAAATTACTGTTTGTGCATTTACAATATTCATTGATTTTTGCCATTGAAAAACGTCCAGAAATGATTGAAGCTACTGACTGAATGAAAGGAGCTAGCATCTCACTCTCTTTGAATCTTCTTTATCATGCTAAGAGGAGCAGGAAAAAGCAAAAAATTTCAGAATTGCACCTTGCAATGCGGAGAAATTACTGTTTGTGCATTTACAATATTCATTGATTTTTGCCATTGAAAAACATCCAGAAATGATTGAAGCTACTGACTGAATGAAAGGAGCTGGCATCTCACTCTCTTTGAATCTTGTTTATCATGCTAAGAGGAGCAGGAAAAAGCAAAAAATTTCAGAATTGCACCTTGCAATGCGGAGAAATTACTGTTTTTGCATTTACAATATTCATTGATTTTTGCCATTGAAAAACGTCCAGAAATGATTGAAGCTACTGACTGAATGAAAGGAGCTGGCATCTCACTCTCTTTGAATCTTGTTTATCATGCTAAGAGGAGCAGGAAAAAGCAAAAAATTTCAGAATTGCACCTTGCAATGCGGAGAAATTACTGTTTGTGCATTTACAATATTCATTGATTTTTGCCATTGAAAAACATCATGTTATTCATATACCAGAAATGTTTGAAGCTACTGACTGAATGAAAGGAGCTGGCATCTCACTCTCTTTGAATCTTCTTTATCATGCTAAGAGGAGCAGGAAAAAGCAAAAAATTTCAGAATTGCACCTTGCAATGCGGAGAAATTACTGTTTGTGCATTTACAATATTCATTGATTTTTGCCATTGAAAAACATCCAGAAATGATTGAAGCTACTGACTGAATGAAAGGAGCTGGCATCTCACTCTCTTTGAATCTTGTTTATCATGCTAAGAGGAGCAGGAAAAAGCAAAAAATTTCAGAATTGCACATTGCAATGTGGAGAAATTACTGTTTGTGCATTTACAATATTAATTGATTTTTGCCATTGAAAAACGTCAAGAAATGATTGAAGCTACTGACTGAATGAAAGGAGCTGGCATCTCACTCTCTTTGAATCTTCTTTATCATGCTAAGAGGAGCAGGAAAAAGCAAAAAATTTCAAAATTGCACCTTGCAATGCGTAGAAATTACTGTTTGTGCATTTACAATATTCATTGATTTTTGCCATTGAAAAACATCATGTTATTCATATACCAGAAATGTTTGAAGCTACTGACTGAATGAAAGGAACTGGCATCTCACTCTCTTTGAATCTTCTTTATCATGCTAAGAGGAGCAGGAAAAAGCAAAAAAATTCAGAATTGCACCTTGCAATGCGGAGAAATTACTGTTTGTGCATTTACAATATTCATTGATTTTTGCCATTGAAAAACGTCCAGAAATGATTGAAGCTACTGACTGAATGAAAGGAGCTGGCATCTCACTCTCTTTGAATCTTCTTTATCATGCTAAGAGGAGCAGGAAAAAGCAAAAAATTTCAGAATTGCACCTTGCAATGCGGAGAAATTACTGTTTGTGCATTTACAATATTCATTGATTTTTGCCATTGAAAAACATCATGTTATTCACATACCAGAAATGTTTGAAGCTACTGACTGAATGAAAGGAGCTGGCATCTCACTCTCTTTGAATCTTCTTTATCATGCTAAGAGGAGCAGGAAAAAGCAAAAAATTTCAGAATTGCACCTTGCAATGCGGAGAAATTACTGTTTGTGCATTTACAATATTCATTGATTTTTGCCATTGAAAAACGTCCAGAAATGATTGAAGCTACTGACTGAATGAAAGGAGCTGGCATCTCATTCTCTTTGAATCTTGTTTATCATGCTAAGAGGAGCAGGAAAAAGCAAAAAATTTCAGAATTGCACCTTGCAATGCGGAGAAATTACTGTTTGTGCATTTACAATATTCATTGATTTTTGCCATTGAAAAACGTCCAGAAATGATTGAAGCTACTGACTGAATGAAAGGAGATGGCATCTCACTCTCTTTGAATCTTGTTTATCTTGCTAAGAGGAGCAGGAAAAAGCAAAAAATTTCAGAATTGCATCTTGCAATGCGGAGAAATTACTGTTTGTGCATTTACAATATTCATTGATTTTTGCCATTGAAAAACGTCCAGAAATGATTGAAGCTACTGACTGAATGAAAGGAGCTGGCATCTCACTCTCTTTGAATCTTCTTTATCATGCTAAGAGGAGCAGGAAAAAGCAAAAAATTTCAGAATTGCACCTTGCAATGCGGAGAAATTACTGTTTGTGCATTTACAATATTCATTGATTTTTGCCATTGAAAAACATCATGTTATTCATATACCAGAAATGTTCGAAGCTACTGACTGAATGAAAGGAGCTGGCATCTCACTCTCTTTGACTCTTCTTTATCATGCTAAGAGGAGCAGAAAAAAGCAAAAAATTTCAGAATTGCACCTTGCAATGCGGAGAAATTACTGTTTGTGCATTTACAATATTCATTGATTTTTGCCATTGAAAAACGTCCAGAAATGATTGAAGCTACTGACTGAATGAAAGGAGCTGGCATCTCACTCTCTTTGAATCTTGTTTATCATGCTAAGAGGAGCAGGAAAAAGCAAAAAATTTCAGAATTGCACCTTGCAATGCGGAGAAATTACTGTTTGTGCATTTACAATATTCATTGATTTTTGCCATTGAAAAACGTCCAGAAATGATTGAAGCTACTGACTGAATGAAAGGAGCTGGCATCTCACTCTCTTTGAATCTTCTTTATCATGCTAAGAGGAGCAGGAAAAAGCAAAAAATTTCAGAATTGCACCTTGCAATGCGGAGAAATTACTGTTTGTGCATTTACAATATTCATTGATTTTTGCCATTGAAAAACATCATGTTATTCATATACCAGAAATGTTCGAAGCTACTGACTGAATGAAAGGAGCTGGCATCTCACTCTCTTTGAATCTTCTTTATAATGCTAAGAGGAGCAGGAAAAAGCAAAAAATTTCAGAATTGCACCTTGCAATGCGGAGAAATTACTGTTTGTGCATTTACAATATTCATTGATTTTTGCCATTGAAAAACGTCCAGAAATGATTGAAGCTACTGACTGAATGAAAGGAGCTGGCATCTCACTCTCTTTGAATCTTGTTTATCATGCTAAGAGGAGCAGGAAAAAGCAAAAAATTTCAGAATTGCACCTTGCAATGCGGAGAAATTACTGTTTGTGCATTTACAATATTCATTGATTTTTGCCATTGAAAAACGTCCAGAAATGATTGAAGCTACTGACTGAATGAAAGGAGCTGGCATCTCACTCTCTTTGAATCTTCTTTATCATGCTAAGAGGAGCAGGAAAAAGCAAAAAATTTCAGAATTGCACCTTGCAATGCGGAGAAATTACTGTTTGTGCATTTACAATATTCATTGATTTTTGCCATTGAAAAACATCATGTTATTCATATACCAGAAATGTTTGAAGCTACTGACTGAATGAAAGGAGCTGGCATCTCACTCTCTTTGAATCTTCTTTATCTTGCTAAGAGGAGCAGGAAAAAGCAAAAAAATTCAGAATTGCACCTTGCAATGCGGAGAAATTACTGTTTGTGCATTTACAATATTCAATGATTTTTGCCATTGAAAAACGTCCAGAAATGATTGAACCTACTGACTGAATGAAAGGAGCTGGCATCTCACTCTCTTTGAATCTTCTTTATCATGCTAAGAGGAGCAGGAAAAAGCAAAAAATTTCAGAATTGCAGCTTGCAATGCGGAGAAATTACTGTTTGTGCATTTACAATATTCATTGATTTTTGCCATTGAAAAACATCATGTTATTCATATACCAGAAATGTTTGAAGCTACTGACTGAATGAAAGGAGCTGGCATCTCACTCTCTTTGAATCTTCTTTATCATGCTAAGAGGAGCAGGAAAAAGCAAAAAATTTCAGAATTGCACCTTGCAATGCGGAGAAATTACTGTTTGTGCATTTACAATATTCATTGATTTTTGCCATTGAAAAACGTCCAGAAATGATTGAAGCTACTGACTGAATGAAAGGAGCTGGCATCTCACTCTCTTTGAATCTTCTTTATCATGCTAAGAGGAGCAGGAAAAAGCAAAAAATTTCAGAATTGCACCTTGCAATGCGGAGAAATTACTGTTTGTGCATTTACAATATTCATTGATTTTTGCCATTGAAAAACGTCCAAAAATGATTGAAGCTACTGACTGAATGAAAGGAGCTGGCATCTCACTCTCTTTGAATCTTCTTTATCATGCTAAGAGGAGCAGGAAAAAGCAAAAAATTTCAGAATTGCACCTTGCAATGCGGAGAAATTACTGTTTGTGCATTTACAATATTCATTGATTTTTGCCATTGAAAAACGTCCAGAAATGATTGAAGCTACTGACTGAATGAAAGGAGCTGGCATCTCACTCTCTTTGAATCTTCTTTATCATGCTAAGAGGAGCAGGAAAAAGCAAAAAATTTCAGAATTGCACCTTGCAATGCGGAGAAATTACTGTTTGTGCATTTACAATATTCAATGATTTTTGCCATTGAAAAACGTCCAGAAATGATTGAAGCTACTGACTGAATGAAAGGAGCTGGCATCTCACTCTCTTTGAATCTTCTTTATCATGCTAAGAGGAGCAGGAAAAACAAAAAATTTCAGAATTGCACCTTGCAATGCGGAGAAATTACTGTTTGTGCATTTACAATATTCATTGATTTTTGCCATTGAAAAACATCATGTTATTCATATACCAGAAATGTTTGAAGCTACTGACTGAATGAAAGGAGCTGGCATCTCACTCTCTTTGAATCTTCTTTATCATGCTAAGAGGAGCAGGAAAAAGCAAAAAATTTCAGAATTGCACCTTGCAATGCGGAGAAATTACTGTTTGTGCATTTACAATATTCATTGATTTTTGCCATTGAAAAACGTCCAGAAATGATTGAAGCTACTGACTGAATGAAAGGAGCTAGCATCTCACTCTCTTTGAATCTTCTTTATCATGCTAAGAGGAGCAGGAAAAAGCAAAAAATTTCAGAATTGCACCTTGCAATGCGGAGAAATTACTGTTTGTGCATTTACAATATTCATTGATTTTTGCCATTGAAAAACATCCAGAAATGATTGAAGCTACTGACTGAATGAAAGGAGCTGGCATCTCACTCTCTTTGAATCTTGTTTATCATGCTAAGAGGAGCAGGAAAAAGCAAAAAATTTCAGAATTGCACCTTGCAATGCGGAGAAATTACTGTTTTTGCATTTACAATATTCATTGATTTTTGCCATTGAAAAACGTCCAGAAATGATTGAAGCTACTGACTGAATGAAAGGAGCTGGCATCTCACTCTCTTTGAATCTTGTTTATCATGCTAAGAGGAGCAGGAAAAAGCAAAAAATTTCAGAATTGCACCTTGCAATGCGGAGAAATTACTGTTTGTGCATTTACAATATTCATTGATTTTTGCCATTGAAAAACATCATGTTATTCATATACCAGAAATGTTTGAAGCTACTGACTGAATGAAAGGAGCTGGCATCTCACTCTCTTTGAATCTTCTTTATCATGCTAAGAGGAGCAGGAAAAAGCAAAAAATTTCAGAATTGCACCTTGCAATGCGGAGAAATTACTGTTTGTGCATTTACAATATTCATTGATTTTTGCCATTGAAAAACATCCAGAAATGATTGAAGCTACTGACTGAATGAAAGGAGCTGGCATCTCACTCTCTTTGAATCTTCTTTATCATGCTAAGAGGAGCAGGAAAAAGCAAAAAATTTCAAAATTGCACCTTGCAATGCGTAGAAATTACTGTTTGTGCATTTACAATATTCATTGATTTTTGCCATTGAAAAACATCATGTTATTCATATACCAGAAATGTTTGAAGCTACTGACTGAATGAAAGGAACTGGCATCTCACTCTCTTTGAATCTTCTTTATCATGCTAAGAGGAGCAGGAAAAAGCAAAAAAATTCAGAATTGCACCTTGCAATGCGGAGAAATTACTGTTTGTGCATTTACAATATTCATTGATTTTTGCCATTGAAAAACGTCCAGAAATGATTGAAGCTACTGACTGAATGAAAGGAGCTGGCATCTCACTCTCTTTGAATCTTCTTTATCATGCTAAGAGGAGCAGGAAAAAGCAAAAAATTTCAGAATTGCACCTTGCAATGCGGAGAAATTACTGTTTGTGCATTTACAATATTCATTGATTTTTGCCATTGAAAAACATCATGTTATTCACATACGAGAAATGTTTGAAGCTACTGACTGAATGAAACGAGCTGGCATCTCACTCTCTTTGAATCTTCTTTATCATGCTAAGAGGAGCAGGAAAAAGCAAAAAATTTCAGAATTGCACCTTGCAATGCGGAGAAATTACTGTTTGTGCATTTACAATATTCATTGATTTTTGCCATTGAAAAACGTCCAGAAATGATTGAAGCTACTGACTGAATGAAAGGAGCTGGCATCTCATTCTCTTTGAATCTTGTTTATCATGCTAAGAGGAGCAGGAAAAAGCAAAAAATTTCAGAATTGCACCTTGCAATGCGGAGAAATTACTGTTTGTGCATTTACAATATTCATTGATTTTTGCCATTGAAAAACGTCCAGAAATGATTGAAGCTACTGACTGAATGAAAGGAGATGGCATCTCACTCTCTTTGAATCTTGTTTATCTTGCTAAGAGGAGCAGGAAAAAGCAAAAAATTTCAGAATTGCATCTTGCAATGCGGAGAAATTACTGTTTGTGCATTTACAATATTCATTGATTTTTGCCATTGAAAAACGTCCAGAAATGATTGAAGCTACTGACTGAATGAAAGGAGCTGGCATCTCACTCTCTTTGAATCTTCTTTATCATGCTAAGAGGAGCAGGAAAAAGCAAAAAATTTCAGAATTGCACCTTGCAATGCGGAGAAATTACTGTTTGTGCATTTACAATATTCATTGATTTTTGCCATTGAAAAACATCATGTTATTCATATACCAGAAATGTTCGAAGCTACTGACTGAATGAAAGGAGCTGGCATCTCACTCTCTTTGACTCTTCTTTATCATGCTAAGAGGAGCAGAAAAAAGCAAAAAATTTCAGAATTGCACCTTGCAATGCGGAGAAATTACTGTTTGTGCATTTACAATATTCATTGATTTTTGCCATTGAAAAACGTCCAGAAATGATTGAAGCTACTGACTGAATGAAAGGAGCTGGCATCTCACTCTCTTTGAATCTTGTTTATCATGCTAAGAGGAGCAGGAAAAAGCAAAAAATTTCAGAATTGCACCTTGCAATGCGGAGAAATTACTGCTTGTGCATTTACAATATTCATTGATTTTTGCCATTGAAAAACGTCCAGAAATGATTGAAGCTACTGACTGAATGAAAGGAGCTGGCATCTCACTCTCTTTGAATCTTCTTTATCATGCTAAGAGGAGCAGGAAAAAGCAAAAAATTTCAGAATTGCACCTTTCAATGCGGAGAAATTACTGTTTGTGCATTTACAATATTCATTGATTTTTGCCATTGAAAAACATCATGTTATTCATATACCAGAAATGTTTGAAGCTACTGACTGAATGAAAGGAGCTGGCATCTCACTCTCTTTGAATCTTCTTTATAATGCTAAGAGGAGCAGGAAAAAGCAAAAAATTTCAGAATTGCACCTTGCAATGCGGAGAAATTACTGTTTGTGCATTTACAATATTCATTGATTTTTGCCATTGAAAAACGTCCAGAAATGATTGAAGCTACTGACTGAATGAAAGGAGCTGGCATCTCACTCTCTTTGAATCTTGTTTATCATGCTAAGAGGAGCAGGAAAAAGCAAAAAATTTCAGAATTGCACCTTGCAATGCGGAGAAATTACTGTTTGTGCATTTACAATATTCATTGATTTTTGCCATTGAAAAACGTCCAGAAATGATTGAAGCTACTGACTGAATGAAAGGAGCTGGCATCTCACTCTCTTTGAATCTTCTTTATCATGCTAAGAGGAGCAGGAAAAAGCAAAAAATTTCAGAATTGCACCTTGCAATGCGGAGAAATTACTGTTTGTGCATTTACAATATTCATTGATTTTTGCCATTGAAAAACATCATGTTATTCATATACCAGAAATGTTTGAAGCTACTGACTGAATGAAAGGAGCTGGCATCTCACTCTCTTTGAATCTTCTTTATCTTGCTAAGAGGAGCAGGAAAAAGCAAAAAAATTCAGAATTGCACCTTGCAATGCGGAGAAATTACTGTTTGTGCATTTACAATATTCATTGATTTTTGTCATTGAAAAACGTCCAGAAATGATTGAAGCTACTGACTGAATGAAAGGAGCTGGCATCTCACTCTCTTTGAATCTTCTTTATCATGCTAAGAGGAGCAGGAAAAAGCAAAAAATTTCAGAATTGCACCTTGCAATGCGGAGAAATTACTGTTTGTGCATTTACAATATTCATTGATTTTTGCCATTGAAAAACATCATGTTATTCATATACCAGAAATGTTTGAAGCTACTGACTGAATGAAAGGAGCTGGCATCTCACTCTCTTTGAATCTTCTTTATCATGCTAAGAGGAGCAGGAAAAAGCAAAAAATTTCAGAATTGCACCTTGCAATGCGGAGAAATTACTGTTTGTGCATTTACAATATTCATTGATTTTTGCCATTGAAAAACGTCCAGAAATGATTGAAGCTACTGACTGAATGAAAGGAGCTGGCATCTCACTCTCTTTGAATCTTGTTTATCATGCTAAGAGGAGCAGGAAAAAGCAAAAAATTTCAGAATTGCACCTTGCAATGCGGAGAAATTACTGTTTGTGCATTTACAATATTCATTGATTTTTGCCATTGAAAAATGTCCAGAAATGATTGAAGCTACTGACTGAATGAAAGGAGCTGGCATCTCACTCTCTTTGAATCTTCTTTATCATGCTTAGAGGAGCAGGAAAAAGCAAAAAATTTCAGAATTGCACCTTGCAATGCGGAGAAATTACTGTTTGTGCATTTACAATATTCATTGATTTTTGCCATTGAAAAACATCATGTTATTCATATACCAGAAATGATTGAAGCTACTGACTGAATGAAAGGAGCTGGCATCTCACTCTCTTTGAATCTTCTTTATCATGCTAAGAGGAGCAGGAAAAAGCAAAAAATTTCAGAATTGCACCTTGCAATGCGGAGAAATTACTGTTTGTGCATTTACAATATTCATTGATTTTTGCCATTGAAAAACATCATGTTATTCATATACCAGAAATGATTGAAGCTACTGACTGAATGAAAGGAGCTGGCATCTCACTCTCTTTGAATCTTCTTTATCATGCTAAGAGGAGCAGGAAAAAGCAAAAAATTCCAGAATTGCACCTTGCAATGCGGAGAAATTACAGTTTGTGCATTTACAATATTCATTGATTTTTGCCATTGAAAAACGTCCAGAAATGATTGAAGCTACTGACTGAATGAAAGGAGCTGGCATCTCACTCTCTTTGAATCTTCTTTATCATGCTAAGAGGAGCAGGAAAAAGCAAAAAATTTCAGAATTGCACCTTGCAATGCGGAGAAATTACTGTTTGTGCATTTACAATATTCATTGATTTTTGCCATTGAAAAACATCATGTTATTCATATACCAGAAATGTTTGAAGCTACTGACTGAATGAAAGGAGCTGGCATCTCACTCTCTTTGAATCTTCTTTATCATGCTAAGAGGAGCAGGAAAAAGCAAAAAATTTCAGAATTGCACCTTGCAATGCGGAGAAATTACTGTTTGTGCATTTACAATATTCATTGATTTTTGCCATTGAAAAACGTCCAGAAATGATTGAAGCTACTGACTGAATGAAAGGAGCTGGCATCTCACTCTCTTTGAATCTTGTTTATCATGCTAAGAGGAGCAGGAAAAAGCAAAAAATTTCAGAATATCACCTTGCAATGCGGAGAAATTACTGTTTGTGCATTTACAATATTCATTGATTTTTGCCATTGAAAAACGTCCAGAAATGATTGAAGCTACTGACTGAATGAAAGGAGCTGGCATCTCACTCTCTTTGAATCTTCTTTATCATGCTAAGAGGAGCAGGAAAAAGCAAAAAATTTCAGAATTGCACCTTGCAATGCGGAGAAATTACTGTTTGTGCATTTACAATATTCATTGATTTTTGCCATTGAAAAACATCATGTTATTCATATACCAGAAATGATTGAAGCTACTGACTGAATGAAAGGAGCTGGCATCTCACTCTCTTTGAATCTTCTTTATCATGCTAAGAGGAGCAGGAAAAAGCAAAAAATTTCAGAATTGCACCTTGCAATGCGGAGAAATTACTGTTTGTGCATTTACAATATTCAATGATTTTTGCCATTGAAAAACGTCCAGAAATGATTGAAGCTACTGACTGAATGAAAGGAGCTGGCATCTCACTCTCTTTGAATCTTCTTTATCATGCTAAGAGGAGCAGGAAAAAGCAAAAAATTTCAGAATTGCACCTTGCAATGCGGAGAAATTACTGTTTGTGCATTTACAATATTCATTGATTTTTGCCATTGAAAAACATCATGTTATTCATATACCAGAAATGTTTGAAGCTACTGACTAAATGAAAGGAGCTGGCATCTCACTCTCTTTGAATCTTCTTTATCATGCTAAGAGGAGCAGGAAAAAGCAAAAAATTTCAGAATTGCACCTTGCAATGCGGAGAAATTACTGTTTGTGCATTTACAATATTCATTGATTTTTGCCATTGAAAAACATCATGTTATTCATATACCAGAAATGTTTGAAGCTACTGACTAAATGAAAGGAGCTGGCATCTCACTCTCTTTGAATCTTCTTTATCATGCTAAGAGGAGCAGGAAAAAGCAAAAAATTTCAGAATTGCACCTTGCAATGCGGAGAAATTACTGTTTGTGCATTTACAATATTCATTGATTTTTGACATTGAAAAACATCATGTTATTCATATACCAGAAATGTTTGAAGCTACTGACTGAATGAAAGGAGCTGGCATCTCACTCTCTTTGAATCTTCTTTATCATGCTAAGAGGAGCAGGACAAAGCAAAAAAATTCAGAATTGCACCTTGCAATGCGGAGAAATTACTGTTTGTGCATTTACAATATTCATTGATTTTTGCCATTGAAAAACATCCAGAAATGATTGAAGCTACTGACTGAATGAAAGGAGCTGGCATCTCACTCTCTTTGAATCTTCTTTATCATGCTAAGAGGAGCAGGAAAAAGCAAAAAATTTCAGAATTGCACCTTGCAATGTGGAGAAATTACTGTTTGTGCATTTACAATATTCATTGATTTTTGCCATTGAAAAACATCATGTTATTCATATACCAGAAATGTTTGAAGCTACTGACTGAATGAAAGGAGCTGGCATCTCACTCTCTTTGAATCTTCTTTATCATGCTAAGAGGAGCAGGAAAAAGCAAAAAATTTCAGAATTGCACCTTGCAATGCGGAGAAATTACTGTCTTTGCATTTACAATATTCATTGATTTTTGCCATTGAAAAACGTCCAGAAATGATTGAAGCTACTGACTGAATGAAAGGAGCTGGCATCTCACTCTCTTTGATTCTTCTTTATCATGCTAAGAGGAGCAGGAAAAAGCAAAAAATTTCAGAATTGCACCTTGCAATGTGGAGAAATTACTGTTTGTGCATTTACAATATTCATTGATTTTTGCCATTGAAAAACGTCCAGAAATGATTGAAGCTACTGACTGAATGAAAGGAGCTGGCATCTCACTCTCTTTGAATCTTCTTTATCATGCTAAGAGGAGCAGGAAAAAGCAAAAAATTTCAGAATTGCACCTTGCAATGCGGAGAAATTACTGTTTGTGCATTTACAATATTCATCGATTTTTGCCATTGAAAAACATCATGTTATTCATATACCAGAATTGTTTGAAGCTACTGACTGAATGAAAGGAGCTGGCATCTCACTCTCTTTGAATCTTCTTTATCATGCTAAGAGGAGCAGGAAAAAGCAAAAAATTTCAGAATTGCACCTTGCAATGCGGAGAAATTACTGTTTGTGCATTTACAATGTTCATTGATTTTTCCCATTAAAAAACGTCCAGAAATGATTGAAGCTACTGACTGAATGAAAGGAGCTGGCATCTCACTCTCTTTGAATCTTGTTTATCATGCTAAGAGGAGCAGGAAAAAGTAAAAAATTTCATAATTGCACCTTGCAATGCGGAGAAATTACTGTTTGTGCATTTACAATATTCATTGATTTTTGCCATTGAAAAACGTCCAGAAATGATTGAAGCTACTGACTGAATGAAAGGAGCTGGCATCTCACTCTCTTTGAATCTTCTTTATCATGCTAAGAGGAGCAGGAAAAAGCAAAAAATTTCAGAATTGCACCTTGCAATGCGGAGAAATTACTGTTTGTGCATTTACAATATTCATTGATTTTTGCCATTGAAAAACATCATGTTATTCATATACCAGAAATGATTGAAGCTACTGACTGAATGAAAGGAGCTGGCATCTCATTCTCTTTGAATCTTCTTTATCATGCTAAGAGGAGCAGGAAAAAGCAAAAAATTTCAGAATTGCACCTTGCAATGCGGAGAAATTACTGTTTGTGCATTTACAATGTTCAATGATTTTTGCCATTGAAAAACGTCCAGAAATGATTGAAGCTACTGACTGAATGAAAGGAGCTGGCAGCTCACTCTCTTTGAATCTTCTTTATCATGCTAAGAGGAGCAGGAAAAAGCAAAAAATTTCAGAATTGCACCTTGCAATGCGGAGAAATTACTGTTTGTGCATTTACAATATTCATTGATTTTTGCCATTGAAAAACATCATGTTATTCATATACCAGAAATGTTTGAAGCTACTGACTGAATGAAAGGAGCTGGCATCTCACTCTCTTTGAATCTTCTTTATCATGCTACGAGGAGCAGGAAAAAGCAAAAAATTTCAGAATTGCACCTTGCAATGCGGAGAAATTACTGTTTGTACATTTACAATATTCATTGATCTTTGCCATTGAAAAACGTCCAGAAATGATTGAAGCTACTGACTGAATGAAAGGAGCTGGCATCTCACTCTCTTTGAATCTTCTTTATCATGCTAAGAGGAGCAGGAAAAAGCAAAAAATTTCAGAATTGCACCTTGCAATGCGGAGAAATTTCTGTTTGTGCATTTACAATATTCATTGATTTTTGCCATTGAAAAACGTCCAGAAATGATTGAAGCTACTGACTGAATGAAAGGAGCTGGCATCTCACTCTCTTTGAATCTTCTTTATCATGCTAAGAGGAGCAGGAAAAAGCAAAAAATTTCAGAATTGCACCTTGCAATGCGGAGAAATTACTGTTTTTGCATTTACAATATTCATTGATTTTTGCCATTGAAAAACATCATGTTATTCATATACCAGAAATGTTTGAAGCTACTGACTGAATGAAAGGAGCTGGCATCTCACTCTCTTTGAATCTTCTTTATCATGCTAAGAGGAGCAGGAAAAAGCAAAAAATTTCAGAATTGCACCTTGCAATGCGGAGAAATTACTGTTTGTGCATTTACAATATTCATTGATTTTTGCCATTGAAAAACGTCCAGAAATGATTGAAGCTACTGACTGAATGAAAGGAGCTGGCATCTCACTCTCTTTGAATCTTCTTTATCATGCTAAGAGGAGCAGGAAAAAGCAAAAAATTTCAGAATTGCACCTTGCAATGTGGAGAAATTACTGTTTGTGCATTTACAATATTCATTGATTTTTGCCATTGAAAAACGTCCAGAAATGATTGAAGCTACTGACTGAATGAAAGGAGCTGGCATCTCACTCTCTTTGAATCTTCTTTATCATGCTAAGAGGAGCAGGAAAAAGCAAAAAATTTCAGAATTGCACGTTGCAATGCGGAGAAATTACTGTTTGTGCATTTACAATATTCATTGATTTTTGCCATTGAAAAACATCTTTATTCATATACCAGAAATGTTTGAAGCTACTGACTGAATGAAAGGAGCTGGCATCTCACTCTCTTTGAATCTTCTTTATCATGCTAAGAGGAGCAGGAAAAAGCAAAAAATTTCAGAATTGCACCTTGCAATGCGGAGAAATTACTGTTTGTGCATTTACAATATTCATTGATTTTTGCCATTGAAAAACGTCCAGAAATGATTGAAGCTACTGACTGAATGAAAGGAGCTGGCATCTCACTCTCTTTGAATCTTCTTTATCATGCTAAGAGGAGCAGGAAAAAGCAAAAAATTTCAGAATTGCACCTTGCAATGCGGAGAAATTACTGTTTGTGCATTTACAATATTCATTGATTTTTGCCATTGAAAAACATCATGTTATTCATATACCAGAAATGTTTGAAGCTACTGACTGAATGAAAGGAGCTGGCATCTCACTCTCTTTGAATCTTCTTTATCATGCTAAGAAGAGCAGGAAAAAGCAAAAAATTTCAGAATTGCACCTTGCAATGCGGAGAAATTACTGTTTGTGCATTTACAATATTCATTGATTTTTGCCATTGAAAAACATCATGTTATTCATATACCAGAAATGATTGAAGCTACTGACTGAATGAAAGGAGCTGGCATCTCATTCTCTTTGAATCTTCTTTATCATGCTAAGAGGAGCAGGAAAAAGCAAAAAATTTCAGAATTGCACCTTGCAATGCGGAGAAATTACTGTTTGTGCATTTACAATGTTCAATGATTTTTGCCATTGAAAAACGTCCAGAAATGATTGAAGCTACTGACTGAATGAAAGGAGCTGGCATCTCACTCTCTTTGAATCTTCTTTATCATGCTAAGAGGAGCAGGAAAAAGCAAAAAATTTCAGAATTGCACCTTGCAATGCGGAGAAATTACTGTTTGTGCATTTACAATATTCATTGATTTTTGCCATTGAAAAACATCATGTTATTCATATACCAGAAATGTTTGAAGCTACTGACTGAATGAAAGGAGCTGGCATCTCACTCTCTTTGAATCTTCTTTATCATGCTAAGAGGAGCAGGAAAAAGCAAAAAAATTCAGAATTGCACCTTGCAATGCGGAGAAATTACTGTTTGTACATTTACAATATTCATTGATCTTTGCCATTGAAAAACGTCCAGAAATGATTGAAGCTACTGACTGAATGAAAGGAGCTGGCATCTCACTCTCTTTGAATCTTCTTTATCATGCTAAGAGGAGCAGGAAAAAGCAAAAAATTTCAGAATTGCACCTTGCAATGCGGAGAAATTTCTGTTTGTGCATTTACAATATTCATTGATTTTTGCCATTGAAAAACGTCCAGAAATGATTGAAGCTACTGACTGAATGAAAGGAGCTGGCATCTCACTCTCTTTGAATCTTCTTTATCATGCTAAGAGGAGCAGGAAAAAGCAAAAAATTTCAGAATTGCACCTTGCAATGCGGAGAAATTACTGTTTGTGCATTTACAATATTCATTGATTTTTGCCATTGAAAAACATCATGTTATTCATATACCAGAAATGTTTGAAGCTACTGACTGAATGAAAGGAGCTGGCATCTCACTCTCTTTGAATCTTCTTTATCATGCTAAGAGGAGCAGGAAAAAGCAAAAAATTTCAGAATTGCACCTTGCAATGCGGAGAAATTACTGTTTGTGCATTTACAATATTCATTGATTTTTGCCATTGAAAAACATCATGTTATTCATATACCAGAAATGTTTGAAGCTACTGACTGAATGAAAGGAGCTGGCATCTCACTCTCTTTGAATCTTCTTTATCATGTTAAGAGGAGCAGCAAAAAGCAAAAAATTTCAGAATTGCACCTTGCAATGCGGAGAAATTACTGTTTGTGCATTTACAATATTCATTGATTTTTGCCATTGAAAAAGTCCAGAAATGATTGAAGCTACTGACTGAATGAAAGGAGCTGGCATCTCTCTTTGAATCTTGTTTATCATGCTAATAGGAGCAGGAAAAAGCAAAAAATTTCAGAATTGCACCTTGCAATGCGGAGAAATTACTGTTTGTGCATTTACAATATTCATTGATTTTTGCCATTGAAAAACATCATGTTATTCATATACCAGAAATGATTGAAGCTACTGACTGAATGAAAGGAGCTGGCATCTCACTCTCTTTGAATCTTCTTTATCTTGCTAAGAGGAGCAGGAAAAAGCAAAAAATTTCAGAATTGCACCTTGAAATGCGGAGAAATTACTGTTTGTGCATTTACAATATTCAATGATTTTTGCCATTGAAAAACGTCCAGAAATGATTGAAGCTACTGACTGAATGAAAGGAGCTGGCATCTCACTCTCTTTGAATCTTCTTTATCATGCTAAGAGGAGCAGGAAAAACAAAAAATTTCAGAATTGCACCTTGCAATGCGGAGAAATTACTGTTTGTGCATTTACAATATTCATTGATTTTTGCCATTGAAAAACATCATGTTATTCATATACCAGAAATGTTTGAAGCTACTGACTGAATGAAAGGAGCTGGCATCTCACTCTCTTTGAATCTTCTTTATCATGCTAAGAGGAGCAGGAAAAAGCAAAAAATTTCAGAATTGCACCTTGCAATGCGGAGAAATTACTGTTTGTGCATTTACAATATTCATTGATTTTTGCCATTGAAAAACGTCCAGAAATGATTGAAGCTACTGACTGAATGAAAGGAGCTGGCATCTCACTCTCTTTGAATCTTCTTTATCATGCTAAGAGGAGCAGGAAAAAGCAAAAAATTTCAGAATTGCACCTTGCAATGCGGAGAAATTACTGTTTGTGCATTTACAATATTCATTGATTTTTGCCATTGAAAAACATCCAGAAATGATTGAAGCTACTGACTGAATGAAAGGAGCTGGCATCTCACTCTCTTTGAATCTTGTTTATCATGCTAAGAGGAGCAGGAGAAAGCAAAAAATTTCAGAATTGCACCTTGCAATGCGGAGAAATTACTGTTTGTGCATTTACAATATTCATTGATTTTTGCCATTGAAAAACGTCCAGAAATGATTGAAGCTACTGACTGAATGAAAGGAGCTGGCATCTCACTCTCTTTGAATCTTCTTTATCATGCTAAGAGGAGCAGGAAAAAGCAAAAAATTTCAGAATTGCACCTTGCAATACGGAGAAATTACTGTTTGTGCATTTACAATATTCATTGATTTTTGCCATTGAAAAACATCATGTTATTCATATACCAGAAATGTTTGAAGCTACTGACTGAATGAAAGGAGCTGGCATCTCACTCTCTTTGAATATTCTTTATCATGCTAAGAGGAGCAGAAAAAAGCTAAAAATTTCAGAATTGCACCTTGCAATGCGGAGAAATTACTGTTTGTGCATTTACAATATTCATTGATTTTTGCCATTGAAAAACATCCAGAAATGATTGAAGCTACTGACTGAATGAAAGGAGCTGGCATCTCACTCTCTTTGAATCTTGTTTATCATGCTAAGAGGAGCAGGAAAAAGCAAAAAATTTCAGAATTGCACCTTGCAATGCGGAGAAATTACTGTTTGTGCATTTACAATATTAATTGATTTTTGCCATTGAAAAACGTCAAGAAATGATTGAAGCTACTGACTGAATGAAAGGAGCTGGCATCTCACTCTCTTTGAATCTTCTTTATCATGCTAAGAGGAGCAGGAAAAAGCAAAAAATTTCAAAATTGCACCTTGCAATGCGGAGAAATTACTGTTTTTGCATTTACAATATTCATTGATTTTTGCCATTGAAAAACATCATGTTATTCATATACCAGAAATGTTTGAAGCTACTGACTGAATGAAAGGAGCTGGCATCTCACTCTCTTTGAATCTTCTTTATCATGCTAAGAGGAGCAGGAAAAAGCAAAAAAATTCAGAATTGCACCTTGCAATGCGGAGAAATTACTGTTTGTGCATTTACAATATTCATTGATTTTTGCCATTGAAAAACGTCCAGAAATGATTGAAGCTACTGACTGAATGAAAGGAGCTGGCATCTCACTCTCTTTGAATCTTCTTTATCATGCTAAGAGGAGCAGGAAAAAGCAAAAAATTTCAGAATTGCACCTTGCAATGCGGAGAAATTACTGTTTGTGCATTTACAATATTCATTGATTTTTGCCATTGAAAAACATCATGTTATTCATATACCAGAAATGTTTGAAGCTACTGACTGAATGAAAGGAGCTGGCATCTCACTCTCTTTGAATCTTCTTTATCATGCTAAGAGGAGCAGGAAAAAGCAAAAAATTTCAGAATTGCACCTTGCAATGCGGAGAAATTACTGTTTGTGCATTTACAATATTCATTGATTTTTGCCATTGAAAAACGTCCAGAAATGATTGAAGCTACTGACTGAATGAAAGGAGCTGGCATCTCATTCTCTTTGAATCTTGTTTATCATGCTAAGAGGAGCAGGAAAAAGCAAAAAATTTCAGAATTGCACCTTGCAATGCGGAGAAATTACTGTTTGTGCATTTACAATATTCATTGATTTTTGCCATTGAAAAATGTCCAGAAATGATTGAAGCTACTGACTGAATGAAAGGAGCTGGCATCTCACTCTCTTTGAATCTTGTTTATCTTGCTAAGAGGAGCAGGAAAAAGCAAAAAATTTCAGAATTGCACTTTGCAATGCGGAGAAATTACTGTTTGTGCATTTACAATATTCATTGATTTTGGCCATTGAAAAACGTCCAGAAATGATTGAAGCTACTGACTGAATGAAAGGAGCTGGCATCTCACTCTCTTTGAATCTTCTTTATCATGCTAAGAGGAGCAGGAAAAAGCAAAAAATTTCAGAATTGCACCTTGCAATGCGGAGAAATTACTGTTTGTGCATTTACAATATTCATTGATTTTTGCCATTGAAAAACATCATGTTATTCATATACCAGAAATGTTCGAAGCTACTGACTGAATGAAAGGAGCTGGCATCTCACTCTCTTTGAATCTTCTTTATCATGCTAAGAGGAGCAGAAAAAAGCAAAAAATTTCAGAATTGCACCTTGCAATGCGGAGAAATTACTGTTTGTGCATTTACAATATTCATTGATTTTTGCCATTGAAAAACGTCCAGAAATGATTGAAGCTACTGACTGAATGAAAGGAGCTGGCATCTCACTCTCTTTGAATCTTGTTTATCATGCTAAGAGGAGAAGGAAAAAGCAAAAAATTTCAGAATTGCACCTTGCAATGCGGAGAAATTACTGTTTGTGCATTTACAATATTCATTGATTTTTGCCATTGAAAAACGTCCAGAAATGATTGAAGCTACTGACTGAATGAAAGGAGCTGGCATCTCACTCTCTTTGAATCTTCTTTATCATGCTAAGAGGAGCAGGAAAAAGCAAAAAATTTCAGAATTGCACATTTCAATGCGGAGAAATTACTGTTTGTGCATTTACAATATTCATTGATTTTTGCCATTGAAAAACATCATGTTATTCATATACCAGAAATGTTTGAAGCTACTGACTGAATGAAAGGAGCTGGCATCTCACTCTCTTTGAATCTTCTTTATCATGCTAAGAGGAGCAGGAAAAAGCAAAAAATTTCAGAATTGCACCTTGCAATGCGGAGAAATTACTGTTTGTGCATTTACAATATTCATTGATTTTTGCCATTGAAAAATGTCCAGAAATGATTGAAGCTACTGACTGAATGAAAGGAGCTGGCATCTCACTCTCTTTGAATCTTCTTTATCATGCTAAGAGGAGCAGGAAAAAGCAAAAAATTTCAGAATTGCACCTTGCAATGCGGAGAAATTACTGTTTGTGCATTTACAATATTCATTGATTTTTGCCATTGAAAAACATCATGTTATTCATATACCAGAAATGTTTGAAGCTACTGACTGAATGAAAGGAGCTGGCATCTCACTCTCTTTGAATCTTCTTTATCATGCTAAGAGGAGCAGGAAAAAGCAAAAAATTTCAGAATTGCACCTTGCAATGCGGAGAAATTACTGTTTGTGCATTTACAATATTCATTGATTTTTGCCATTGAAAAACATCATGTTATTCATATACCAGAAATGATTGAAGCTACTGACTGAATGAAAGGAGCTGGCATCTCATTCTCTTTGAATCTTCTTTATCATGCTAAGAGGAGCAGGAAAAAGCAAAAAATTTCAGAATTGCACCTTGCAATGCGGAGAAATTACTGTTTGTGCATTTACAATGTTCAATGATTTTTGCCATTGAAAAACGTCCAGAAATGATTGAAGCTACTGACTGAATGAAAGGAGCTGGCATCTCACTCTCTTTGAATCTTGTTTATCATGCTAAGAGGAGCAGGAAAAAGCAAAAAATTTCAGAATTGCACCTTGCAATGCGGAGAAATTACTGTTTGTGCATTTACAATATTAATTGATTTTTGCCATTGAAAAACGTCAAGAAATGATTGAAGCTACTGACTGAATGAAAGGAGCTGGCATCTCACTCTCTTTGAATCTTCTTTATCATGCTAAGAGGAGCAGGAAAAAGCAAAAAATTTCAGAATTGCACCTTGCAATGCGGAGAAATTACTGTTTGTGCATTTACAATATTCATTGATTTTTGCCATTGAAAAACATCATGTTATTCATATACCAGAAATGTTTGAAGCTACTGACTGAATGAAAGGAGCTGGCATCTCACTCTCTTTGAATCTTCTTTATCATGCTAAGAGGAGCAGGAAAAAGCAAAAAATTTCAGAATTGCACCTTGCAATGCGGAGAAATTACTGTTTGTGCATTTACAATGTTCAATGATTTTTGCCATTGAAAAACGTCCAGAAATGATTGAAGCTACTGACTGAATGAAAGGAGCTGGCATCTCACTCTCTTTGAATCTTGTTTATCATGCTAAGAGGAGCAGGAAAAAGCAAAAAATTTCAGAATTGCACCTTGCAATGCGGAGAAATTACTGTTTGTGCATTTACAATATTAATTGATTTTTGCCATTGAAAAACGTCAAGAAATGATTGAAGCTACTGACTGAATGAAAGGAGCTGGCATCTCACTCTCTTTGAATCTTCTTTATCATGCTAAGAGGAGCAGGAAAAAGCAAAAAATTTCAAAATTGCACCTTGCAATGCGGAGAAATTACTGTTTTTGCATTTACAATATTCATTGATTTTTGCCATTGAAAAACATCATGTTATTCATATACCAGAAATGTTTGAAGCTACTGACTGAATGAAAGGAGCTGGCATCTCACTCTCTTTGAATCTTCTTTATCATGCTAAGAGGAGCAGGAAAAAGCAAAAAAATTCAGAATTGCACCTTGCAATGCGGAGAAATTACTGTTTGTGCATTTACAATATTCATTGATTTTTGCCATTGAAAAACGTCCAGAAATGATTGAAGCTACTGACTGAATGAAAGGAGCTGGCATCTCACTCTCTTTGAATCTTCTTTATCATGCTAAGAGGAGCAGGAAAAAGCAAAAAATTTCAGAATTGCACCTTGCAATGCGGAGAAATTACTGTTTGTGCATTTACAATATTCATTGATTTTTGCCATTGAAAAACATCATGTTATTCATATACCAGAAATGTTTGAAGCTACTGACTGAATGAAAGGAGCTGGCATCTCACTCTCTTTGAATCTTCTTTATCATGCTAAGAGGAGCAGGAAAAAGCAAAAAATTTCAGAATTGCACCTTGCAATGCGGAGAAATTACTGTTTGTGCATTTACAATATTCATTGATTTTTGCCATTGAAAAACGTCCAGAAATGATTGAAGCTACTGACTGAATGAAAGGAGCTGGCATCTCATTCTCTTTGAATCTTGTTTATCATGCTAAGAGGAGCAGTAAAAAGCAAAAAATTTCAGAATTGCACCTTGCAATGCGGAGAAATTACTGTTTGTGCATTTACAATATTCATTGATTTTTGCCATTGAAAAACGTCCAGAAATGATTGAAGCTACTGACTGAATGAAAGGAGCTGGCATCTCACTCTCTTTGAATCTTGTTTATCTTGCTAAGAGGAGCAGGAAAAAGCAAAAAATTTCAGAATTGCACTTTGCAATGCGGAGAAATTACTGTTTGTGCATTTACAATATTCATTGATTTTGGCCATTGAAAAACGTCCAGAAATGATTGAAGCTACTGACTGAATGAAAGGAGCTGGCATCTCACTCTCTTTGAATCTTCTTTATCATGCTAAGAGGAGCAGGAAAAAACAAAAAATTTCAGAATTGCACCTTGCAATGCGGAGAAATTACTGTTTGTGCATTTACAATATTCATTGATTTTTGCCATTGAAAAACATCATGTTATTCATATACCAGAAATGTTCGAAGCTACTGACTGAATGAAAGGAGCTGGCATCTCACTCTCTTTGAATCTTCTTTATCATGCTAATAGGAGCAGAAAAAAGCAAAAAATTTCAGAATTGCACCTTGCAATGCGGAGAAATTACTGTTTGTGCATTTACAATATTCATTGATTTTTGCCATTGAAAAACGTCCAGAAATGATTGAAGCTACTGACTGAATGAAAGGAGCTGGCATCTCACTCTCTTTGAATCTTGTTTATCATGCTAAGAGGAGAAGGAAAAAGCAAAAAATTTCAGAATTGCACCTTGCAATGCGGAGAAATTACTGTTTGTGCATTTACAATATTCATTGATTTTTGCCATTGAAAAACGTCCAGAAATGATTGAAGCTACTGACTGAATGAAAGGAGCTGGCATCTCACTCTCTTTGAATCTTCTTTATCATGCTAAGAGGAGCAGGAAAAAGCAAAAAATTTCAGAATTGCACATTTCAATGCGGAGAAATTACTGTTTGTGCATTTACAATATTCATTGATTTTTGCCATTGAAAAACATCATGTTATTCATATACCAGAAATGTTTGAAGCTACTGACTGAATGAAAGGAGCTGGCATCTCACTCTCTTTGAATCTTCTTTATCATGCTAAGAGGAGCAGGAAAAAGCAAAAAATTTCAGAATTGCACCTTGCAATGCGGAGAAATTACTGTTTGTGCATTTACAATATTCATTGATTTTTGCCATTGAAAAACATCATGTTATTCATATACCAGAAATGTTTGAAGCTACTGACTGAATGAAAGGAGCTGGCATCTCACTCTCTTTGAATCTTCTTTATCATGCTAAGAGGAGCAGGAAAAAGCAAAAAATTTCAGAATTGCACCTTACAATGCGGAGAAATTACTGTTTGTGCATTTACAATATTCATTGATTTTTGCCATTGAAAAACATCATGTTATTCATATACCAGAAATGTTTGAAGCTACTGACTGAATGAAAGGAGCTGGCATCTCACTCTCTTTGAATCTTCTTTATCATGCTAAGAGGAGCAGGAAAAAGCAAAATTTTCAGAATTGCACCTTGCAATGCGGAGAAATTACTGTTTGTGCATTTACAATATTCATTGATTTTTGCCATTGAAAAACATCATGTTATTCATATACCAGAAATGTTTGAAGCTACTGACTGAATGAAAGGAGCTGGCATCTCACTCTCTTTGAATCTTCTTTATCATGCTAAGAGGAGCAGGAAAAAGCAAAAAATTTCAGAATTGCACCTTGCAATGCGGAGAAATTACTGTTTGTGCATTTACAATATTCATTGATTTTTGCCATTGAAAAACATCATGTTATTCATATACCAGAAATGATTGAAGCTACTGACTGAATGAAAGGAGCTGGCATCTCATTCTCTTTGAATCTTCTTTATCATGCTAAGAGGAGCAGGAAAAAGCAAAAAATTTCAGAATTGCACCTTGCAATGCGGAGAAATTACTGTTTGTGCATTTACAATGTTCAATGATTTTTGCCATTGAAAAACGTCCAGAAATGATTGAAGCTACTGACTGAATGAAAGGAGCTGGCATCTCACTCTCTTTGAATCTTGTTTATCATGCTAAGAGGAGCAGGAAAAAGCAAAAAATTTCAGAATCGCACCTTGCAATGCGGAGAAATTACTGTTTGTGCATTTACAATATTAATTGATTTTTGCCATTGAAAAACGTCAAGAAATGATTGAAGCTACTGACTGAATGAAAGGAGCTGGCATCTCACTCTCTTTGAATCTTCTTTATCATGCTAAGAGGAGCAGGAAAAAGCAAAAAATTTCAAAATTGCACCTTGCAATGCGGAGAAATTACTGTTTTTGCATTTACAATATTCATTGATTTTTGCCATTGAAAAACATCATGTTATTCATATACCAGAAATGTTTGAAGCTACTGACTGAATGAAAGGAGCTGGCATCTCACTCTCTTTGAATCTTCTTTATCATGCTAAGAGGAGCAGGAAAAAGCAAAAAAATTCAGAATTGCACCTTGCAATGCGGAGAAATTACTGTTTGTGCATTTACAATATTCATTGATTTTTGCCATTGAAAAACGTCCAGAAATGATTGAAGCTACTGACTGAATGAAAGGAGCTGGCATCTCACTCTCTTTGAATCTTCTTTATCATGCTAAGAGGAGCAGGAAAAAGCAAAAAATTTCAGAATTGCACCTTGCAATGCGGAGAAATTACTGTTTGTGCATTTACAATATTCATTGATTTTTGCCATTGAAAAACATCATGTTATTCATATACCAGAAATGTTTGAAGCTACTGACTGAATGAAAGGAGCTGGCATCTCACTCTCTTTGAATCTTCTTTATCATGCTAAGAGGAGCAGGAAAAAGCAAAAAATTTCAGAATTGCACCTTGCAATGCGGAGAAATTACTGTTTGTGCATTTACAATATTCATTGATTTTTGCCATTGAAAAACGTCCAGAAATGATTGAAGCTACTGACTGAATGAAAGGAGCTGCCATCTCATTCTCTTTGAATCTTGTTTATCATGCTAAGAGGAGCAGGAAAAAGCAAAAAATTTCAGAATTGCACCTTGCAATGCGGAGAAATTACTGTTTGTGCATTTACAATATTCATTGATTTTTGCCATTGAAAAACGTCCAGAAATGATTGAAGCTACTGACTGAATGAAAGGAGCTGGCATCTCACTCTCTTTGAATCTTGTTTATCTTGCTAAGAGGAGCAGGAAAAAGCAAAAAATTTCAGAATTGCACTTTGCAATGCGGAGAAATTACTGTTTGTGCATTTACAATATTCATTGATTTTGGCCATTGAAAAACGTCCAGAAATGATTGAAGCTACTGACTGAATGAAAGGAGCTGGCATCTCACTCTCTTTGAATCTTCTTTATCATGCTAAGAGGAGCAGGAAAAAGCAAAAAATTTCAGAATTGCACCTTGCAATGCGGAGAAATTACTGTTTGTGCATTTACAATATTCATTGATTTTTGCCATTGAAAAACATCATGTTATTCATATACCAGAAATGTTCGAAGCTACTGACTGAATGAAAGGAGCTGGCATCTCACTCTCTTTGAATCTTCTTTATCATGCTAAGAGGAGCAGAAAAAAGCAAAAAATTTCAGAATTGCACCTTGCAATGCGGAGAAATTACTGTTTGTGCATTTACAATATTCATTGATTTTTGCCATTGAAAAACGTCCAGAAATGATTGAAGCTACTGACTGAATGAAAGGAGCTGGCATCTCACTCTCTTTGAATCTTGTTTATCATGCTAAGAGGAGAAGGAAAAAGCAAAAAATTTCAGAATTGCACCTTGCAATGCGGAGAAATTACTGTTTGTGCATTTACAATATTCATTGATTTTTGCCATTGAAAAACGTCCAGAAATGATTGAAGCTACTGACTGAATGAAAGGAGCTGGCATCTCACTCTCTTTGAATCTTCTTTATCATGCTAAGAGGAGCAGGAAAAAGCAAAAAATTTCAGAATTGCACATTTCAATGCGGAGAAATTACTGTTTGTGCATTTACAATATTCATTGATTTTTGCCATTGAAAAACATCATGTTATTCATATACCAGAAATGTTTGAAGCTACTGACTGAATGAAAGGAGCTGGCATCTCACTCTCTTTGAATCTTCTTTATCATGCTAAGAGGAGCAGGAAAAAGCAAAAAATTTCAGAATTGCACCTTGCAATGCGGAGAAATTACTGTTTGTGCATTTACAATATTCATTGATTTTTGCCATTGAAAAATGTCCAGAAATGATTGAAGCTACTGACTGAATGAAAGGAGCTGGCATCTCACTCTCTTTGAATCTTCTTTATCATGCTAAGAGGAGCAGGAAAAAGCAAAAAATTTCAGAATTGCACCTTGCAATGCGGAGAAATTACTGTTTGTGCATTTACAATATTCATTGATTTTTGCCATTGAAAAACATCATGTTATTCATATACCAGAAATGTTTGAAGCTACTGACTGAATGAAAGGAGCTGGCATCTCACTCTCTTTGAATCTTCTTTATCATGCTAAGAGGAGCAGGAAAAAGCAAAAAATTTCAGAATTGCACCTTGCAATGCGGAGAAATTACTGTTTGTGCATTTACAATATTCATTGATTTTTGCCATTGAAAAACATCATGTTATTCATATACCAGAAATGATTGAAGCTACTGACTGAATGAAAGGAGCTGGCATCTCATTCTCTTTGAATCTTCTTTATCATGCTAAGAGGAGCAGGAAAAAGCAAAAAATTTCAGAATTGCACCTTGCAATGCGGAGAAATTACTGTTTGTGCATTTACAATGTTCAATGATTTTTGCCATTGAAAAACGTCCAGAAATGATTGAAGCTACTGACTGAATGAAAGGAGCTGGCATCTCACTCTCTTTGAATCTTGTTTATCATGCTAAGAGGAGCAGGAAAAAGCAAAAAATTTCAGAATTGCACCTTGCAATGCGGAGAAATTACTGTTTGTGCATTTACAATATTAATTGATTTTTGCCATTGAAAAACGTCAAGAAATGATTGAAGCTACTGACTGAATGAAAGGAGCTGGCATCTCACTCTCTTTGAATCTTCTTTATCATGCTAAGAGGAGCAGGAAAAAGCAAAAAATTTCAGAATTGCACCTTGCAATGCGGAGAAATTACTGTTTGTGCATTTACAATATTCATTGATTTTTGCCATTGAAAAACATCATGTTATTCATATACCAGAAATGTTTGAAGCTACTGACTGAATGAAAGGAGCTGGCATCTCACTCTCTTTGAATCTTCTTTATCATGCTAAGAGGAGCAGGAAAAAGCAAAAAATTTCAGAATTGCACCTTGCAATGCGGAGAAATTACTGTTTGTGCATTTACAATGTTCAATGATTTTTGCCATTGAAAAACGTCCAGAAATGATTGAAGCTACTGACTGAATGAAAGGAGCTGGCATCTCACTCTCTTTGAATCTTGTTTATCATGCTAAGAGGAGCAGGAAAAAGCAAAAAATTTCAGAATTGCACCTTGCAATGCGGAGAAATTACTGTTTGTGCATTTACAATATTAATTGATTTTTGCCATTGAAAAACGTCAAGAAATGATTGAAGCTACTGACTGAATGAAAGGAGCTGGCATCTCACTCTCTTTGAATCTTCTTTATCATGCTAAGAGGAGCAGGAAAAAGCAAAAAATTTCAAAATTGCACCTTGCAATGCGGAGAAATTACTGTTTTTGCATTTACAATATTCATTGATTTTTGCCATTGAAAAACATCATGTTATTCATATACCAGAAATGTTTGAAGCTACTGACTGAATGAAAGGAGCTGGCATCTCACTCTCTTTGAATCTTCTTTATCATGCTAAGAGGAGCAGGAAAAAGCAAAAAAATTCAGAATTGCACCTTGCAATGCGGAGAAATTACTGTTTGTGCATTTACAATATTCATTGATTTTTGCCATTGAAAAACGTCCAGAAATGATTGAAGCTACTGACTGAATGAAAGGAGCTGGCATCTCACTCTCTTTGAATCTTCTTTATCATGCTAAGAGGAGCAGGAAAAAGCAAAAAATTTCAGAATTGCACCTTGCAATGCGGAGAAATTACTGTTTGTGCATTTACAATATTCATTGATTTTTGCCATTGAAAAACATCATGTTATTCATATACCAGAAATGTTTGAAGCTACTGACTGAATGAAAGGAGCTGGCATCTCACTCTCTTTGAATCTTCTTTATCATGCTAAGAGGAGCAGGAAAAAGCAAAAAATTTCAGAATTGCACCTTGCAATGCGGAGAAATTACTGTTTGTGCATTTACAATATTCATTGATTTTTGCCATTGAAAAACGTCCAGAAATGATTGAAGCTACTGACTGAATGAAAGGAGCTGGCATCTCATTCTCTTTGAATCTTGTTTATCATGCTAAGAGGAGCAGTAAAAAGCAAAAAATTTCAGAATTGCACCTTGCAATGCGGAGAAATTACTGTTTGTGCATTTACAATATTCATTGATTTTTGCCATTGAAAAACGTCCAGAAATGATTGAAGCTACTGACTGAATGAAAGGAGCTGGCATCTCACTCTCTTTGAATCTTGTTTATCTTGCTAAGAGGAGCAGGAAAAAGCAAAAAATTTCAGAATTGCACCTTGCAATGCGGAGAAATTACTGTTTGTGCATTTACAATATTAATTGATTTTTGCCATTGAAAAACGTCAAGAAATGATTGAAGCTACTGACTGAATGAAAGGAGCTGGCATCTCACTCTCTTTGAATCTTCTTTATCATGCTAAGAGGAGCAGGAAAAAGCAAAAAATTTCAAAATTGCACCTTGCAATGCGGAGAAATTACTGTTTTTGCATTTACAATATTCATTGATTTTTGCCATTGAAAAACATCATGTTATTCATATACCAGAAATGTTTGAAGCTACTGACTGAATGAAAGGAGCTGGCATCTCACTCTCTTTGAATCTTCTTTATCATGCTAAGAGGAGCAGGAAAAAGCAAAAAAATTCAGAATTGCACCTTGCAATGCGGAGAAATTACTGTTTGTGCATTTACAATATTCATTGATTTTTGCCATTGAAAAACGTCCAGAAATGATTGAAGCTACTGACTGAATGAAAGGAGCTGGCATCTCACTCTCTTTGAATCTTCTTTATCATGCTAAGAGGAGCAGGAAAAAGCAAAAAATTTCAGAATTGCACCTTGCAATGCGGAGAAATTACTGTTTGTGCATTTACAATATTCATTGATTTTTGCCATTGAAAAACATCATGTTATTCATATACCAGAAATGTTTGAAGCTACTGACTGAATGAAAGGAGCTGGCATCTCACTCTCTTTGAATCTTCTTTATCATGCTAAGAGGAGCAGGAAAAAGCAAAAAATTTCAGAATTGCACCTTGCAATGCGGAGAAATTACTGTTTGTGCATTTACAATATTCATTGATTTTTGCCATTGAAAAACGTCCAGAAATGATTGAAGCTACTGACTGAATGAAAGGAGCTGGCATCTCATTCTCTTTGAATCTTGTTTATCATGCTAAGAGGAGCAGTAAAAAGCAAAAAATTTCAGAATTGCACCTTGCAATGCGGAGAAATTACTGTTTGTGCATTTACAATATTCATTGATTTTTGCCATTGAAAAACGTCCAGAAATGATTGAAGCTACTGACTGAATGAAAGGAGCTGGCATCTCACTCTCTTTGAATCTTGTTTATCTTGCTAAGAGGAGCAGGAAAAAGCAAAAAATTTCAGAATTGCACTTTGCAATGCGGAGAAATTACTGTTTGTGCATTTACAATATTCATTGATTTTGGCCATTGAAAAACGTCCAGAAATGATTGAAGCTACTGACTGAATGAAAGGAGCTGGCATCTCACTCTCTTTGAATCTTCTTTATCATGCTAAGAGGAGCAGGAAAAAACAAAAAATTTCAGAATTGCACCTTGCAATGCGGAGAAATTACTGTTTGTGCATTTACAATATTCATTGATTTTTGCCATTGAAAAACATCATGTTATTCATATACCAGAAATGTTCGAAGCTACTGACTGAATGAAAGGAGCTGGCATCTCACTCTCTTTGAATCTTCTTTATCATGCTAATAGGAGCAGAAAAAAGCAAAAAATTTCAGAATTGCACCTTGCAATGCGGAGAAATTACTGTTTGTGCATTTACAATATTCATTGATTTTTGCCATTGAAAAACGTCCAGAAATGATTGAAGCTACTGACTGAATGAAAGGAGCTGGCATCTCACTCTCTTTGAATCTTGTTTATCATGCTAAGAGGAGAAGGAAAAAGCAAAAAATTTCAGAATTGCACCTTGCAATGCGGAGAAATTACTGTTTGTGCATTTACAATATTCATTGATTTTTGCCATTGAAAAACGTCCAGAAATGATTGAAGCTACTGACTGAATGAAAGGAGCTGGCATCTCACTCTCTTTGAATCTTCTTTATCATGCTAAGAGGAGCAGGAAAAAGCAAAAAATTTCAGAATTGCACATTTCAATGCGGAGAAATTACTGTTTGTGCATTTACAATATTCATTGATTTTTGCCATTGAAAAACATCATGTTATTCATATACCAGAAATGTTTGAAGCTACTGACTGAATGAAAGGAGCTGGCATCTCACTCTCTTTGAATCTTCTTTATCATGCTAAGAGGAGCAGGAAAAAGCAAAAAATTTCAGAATTGCACCTTGCAATGCGGAGAAATTACTGTTTGTGCATTTACAATATTCATTGATTTTTGCCATTGAAAAACATCATGTTATTCATATACCAGAAATGTTTGAAGCTACTGACTGAATGAAAGGAGCTGGCATCTCACTCTCTTTGAATCTTCTTTATCATGCTAAGAGGAGCAGGAAAAAGCAAAAAATTTCAGAATTGCACCTTACAATGCGGAGAAATTACTGTTTGTGCATTTACAATATTCATTGATTTTTGCCATTGAAAAACATCATGTTATTCATATACCAGAAATGTTTGAAGCTACTGACTGAATGAAAGGAGCTGGCATCTCACTCTCTTTGAATCTTCTTTATCATGCTAAGAGGAGCAGGAAAAAGCAAAATTTTCAGAATTGCACCTTGCAATGCGGAGAAATTACTGTTTGTGCATTTACAATATTCATTGATTTTTGCCATTGAAAAACATCATGTTATTCATATACCAGAAATGTTTGAAGCTACTGACTGAATGAAAGGAGCTGGCATCTCACTCTCTTTGAATCTTCTTTATCATGCTAAGAGGAGCAGGAAAAAGCAAAAAATTTCAGAATTGCACCTTGCAATGCGGAGAAATTACTGTTTGTGCATTTACAATATTCATTGATTTTTGCCATTGAAAAACATCATGTTATTCATATACCAGAAATGATTGAAGCTACTGACTGAATGAAAGGAGCTGGCATCTCATTCTCTTTGAATCTTCTTTATCATGCTAAGAGGAGCAGGAAAAAGCAAAAAATTTCAGAATTGCACCTTGCAATGCGGAGAAATTACTGTTTGTGCATTTACAATGTTCAATGATTTTTGCCATTGAAAAACGTCCAGAAATGATTGAAGCTACTGACTGAATGAAAGGAGCTGGCATCTCACTCTCTTTGAATCTTGTTTATCATGCTAAGAGGAGCAGGAAAAAGCAAAAAATTTCAGAATTGCACCTTGCAATGCGGAGAAATTACTGTTTGTGCATTTACAATATTAATTGATTTTTGCCATTGAAAAACGTCAAGAAATGATTGAAGCTACTGACTGAATTAAAGGAGCTGGCATCTCACTCTCTTTGAATCTTCTTTATCATGCTAAGAGGAGCAGGAAAAAGCAAAAAATTTCAGAATTGCACCTTGCAATGCGGAGAAATTACTGTTTGTGCATTTACAATATTCATTGATTTTTGCCATTGAAAAACATCATGTTATTCATATACCAGAAATGTTTGAAGCTACTGACTGAATGAAAGGAGCTGGCATCTCACTCTCTTTGAATCTTCTTTATCATGCTAAGAGGAGCAGGAAAAAGCAAAAAATTTCAGAATTGCACCTTGCAATGCGGAGAAATTACTGTTTGTGCATTTACAATGTTCAATGATTTTTGCCATTGAAAAACGTCCAGAAATGATTGAAGCTACTGACTGAATGAAAGGAGCTGGCATCTCACTCTCTTTGAATCTTGTTTATCATGCTAAGAGGAGCAGGAAAAAGCAAAAAATTTCAGAATTGCACCTTGCAATGCGGAGAAATTACTGTTTGTGCATTTACAATATTAATTGATTTTTGCCATTGAAAAACGTCAAGAAATGATTGAAGCTACTGACTGAATGAAAGGAGCTGGCATCTCACTCTCTTTGAATCTTCTTTATCATGCTAAGAGGAGCAGGAAAAAGCAAAAAATTTCAAAATTGCACCTTGCAATGCGGAGAAATTACTGTTTTTGCATTTACAATATTCATTGATTTTTGCCATTGAAAAACATCATGTTATTCATATACCAGAAATGTTTGAAGCTACTGACTGAATGAAAGGAGCTGGCATCTCACTCTCTTTGAATCTTCTTTATCATGCTAAGAGGAGCAGGAAAAAGCAAAAAAATTCAGAATTGCACCTTGCAATGCGGAGAAATTACTGTTTGTGCATTTACAATATTCATTGATTTTTGCCATTGAAAAACGTCCAGAAATGATTGAAGCTACTGACTGAATGAAAGGAGCTGGCATCTCACTCTCTTTGAATCTTCTTTATCATGCTAAGAGGAGCAGGAAAAAGCAAAAAATTTCAGAATTGCACCTTGCAATGCGGAGAAATTACTGTTTGTGCATTTACAATATTCATTGATTTTTGCCATTGAAAAACATCATGTTATTCATATACCAGAAATGTTTGAAGCTACTGACTGAATGAAAGGAGCTGGCATCTCACTCTCTTTGAATCTTCTTTATCATGCTAAGAGGAGCAGGAAAAAGCAAAAAATTTCAGAATTGCACCTTGCAATGCGGAGAAATTACTGTTTGTGCATTTACAATATTCATTGATTTTTGCCATTGAAAAACGTCCAGAAATGATTGAAGCTACTGACTGAATGAAAGGAGCTGGCATCTCATTCTCTTTGAATCTTGTTTATCATGCTAAGAGGAGCAGTAAAAAGCAAAAAATT
Source organism: Phyllobates terribilis (assembly GCF_046119375.1). Classification (NCBI taxonomy): domain Eukaryota; kingdom Metazoa; phylum Chordata; class Amphibia; order Anura; family Dendrobatidae; genus Phyllobates; species Phyllobates terribilis. The sequence goes on from NW_027362893.1 coordinate 2,239,051, forward strand.
TCAGAATTGCACCTTGCAATGCGGAGAAATTACTGTTTGTGCATTTACAATATTCATTGATTTTTGCCATTGAAAAACGTCCAGAAATGATTGAAGCTACTGACTGAATGAAAGGAGCTGGCATCTCACTCTCTTTGAATCTTGTTTATCTTGCTAAGAGGAGCAGGAAAAAGCAAAAAATTTCAGAATTGCACTTTGCAATGCGGAGAAATTACTGTTTGTGCATTTACAATATTCATTGATTTTGGCCATTGAAAAACGTCCAGAAATGATTGAAGCTACTGACTGAATGAAAGGAGCTGGCATCTCACTCTCTTTGAATCTTCTTTATCATGCTAAGAGGAGCAGGAAAAAGCAAAAAATTTCAGAATTGCACCTTGCAATGCGGAGAAATTACTGTTTGTGCATTTACAATATTCATTGATTTTTGCCATTGAAAAACATCATGTTATTCATATACCAGAAATGTTCGAAGCTACTGACTGAATGAAAGGAGCTGGCATCTCACTCTCTTTGAATCTTCTTTATCATGCTAATAGGAGCAGAAAAAAGCAAAAAATTTCAGAATTGCACCTTGCAATGCGGAGAAATTACTGTTTGTGCATTTACAATATTCATTGATTTTTGCCATTGAAAAACGTCCAGAAATGATTGAAGCTACTGACTGAATGAAAGGAGCTGGCATCTCACTCTCTTTGAATCTTGTTTATCATGCTAAGAGGAGAAGGAAAAAGCAAAAAATTTCAGAATTGCACCTTGCAATGCGGAGAAATTACTGTTTGTGCATTTACAATATTCATTGATTTTTGCCATTGAAAAACGTCCAGAAATGATTGAAGCTACTGACTGAATGAAAGGAGCTGGCATCTCACTCTCTTTGAATCTTCTTTATCATGCTAAGAGGAGCAGGAAAAAGCAAAAAATTTCAGAATTGCACATTTCAATGCGGAGAAATTACTGTTTGTGCATTTACAATATTCATTGATTTTTGCCATTGAAAAACATCATGTTATTCATATACCAGAAATGTTTGAAGCTACTGACTGAATGAAAGGAGCTGGCATCTCACTCTCTTTGAATCTTCTTTATCATGCTAAGAGGAGCAGGAAAAAGCAAAAAATTTCAGAATTGCACCTTGCAATGCGGAGAAATTACTGTTTGTGCATTTACAATATTCATTGATTTTTGCCATTGAAAAACATCATGTTATTCATATACCAGAAATGTTTGAAGCTACTGACTGAATGAAAGGAGCTGGCATCTCACTCTCTTTGAATCTTCTTTATCATGCTAAGAGGAGCAGGAAAAAGCAAAAAATTTCAGAATTGCACCTTACAATGCGGAGAAATTACTGTTTGTGCATTTACAATATTCATTGATTTTTGCCATTGAAAAACATCATGTTATTCATATACCAGAAATGTTTGAAGCTACTGACTGAATGAAAGGAGCTGGCATCTCACTCTCTTTGAATCTTCTTTATCATGCTAAGAGGAGCAGGAAAAAGCAAAATTTTCAGAATTGCACCTTGCAATGCGGAGAAATTACTGTTTGTGCATTTACAATATTCATTGATTTTTGCCATTGAAAAACATCATGTTATTCATATACCAGAAATGTTTGAAGCTACTGACTGAATGAAAGGAGCTGGCATCTCACTCTCTTTGAATCTTCTTTATCATGCTAAGAGGAGCAGGAAAAAGCAAAAAATTTCAGAATTGCACCTTGCAATGCGGAGAAATTACTGTTTGTGCATTTACAATATTCATTGATTTTTGCCATTGAAAAAGTCCAGAAATGATTGAAGCTACTGACTGAATGAAAGGAGCTGGCATCTCTCTTTGAATCTTGTTTATCATGCTAATAGGAGCAGGAAAAAGCAAAAAATTTCAGAATTGCACCTTGCAATGCGGAGAAATTACTGTTTGTGCATTTACAATATTCATTGATTTTTGCCATTGAAAAACATCATGTTATTCATATACCAGAAATGATTGAAGCTACTGACTGAATGAAAGGAGCTGGCATCTCACTCTCTTTGAATCTTCTTTATCATGCTAAGAGGAGCAGGAAAAAGCAAAAAATTTCAGAATTGCACCTTGCAATGCGCAGAAATTACTGTTTGTGCATTTACAATATTCAATGATTTTTGCCATTGAAAAACGTCCAGAAATGAATGAAGCTACTGACTGAATGAAAGGAGCTGGCATCTCACTCTCTTTGAATCTTCTTTATCATGCTAAGAGGAGCAGGAAAAACAAAAAATTTCAGAATTGCACCTTGCAATGCGGAGAAATTACTGTTTGTGCATTTACAATATTCATTGATTTTTGCCATTGAAAAACATCATGTTATTCATATACCAGAAATGTTTGAAGCTACTGACTGAATGAAAGGAGCTGGCATCTCACTCTCTTTGAATCTTCTTTATCATGCTAAGAGGAGCAGGAAAAAGCAAAAAATTTCAGAATTGCACCTTGCAATGCGGAGAATATACTGTTTGTGCATTTACAATATTCATTGATTTTTGCCATTGAAAAACGTCCAGAAATGATTGAAGCTACTGACTGAATGAAAGGAGCTGGCATCTCACTCTCTTTGAATCTTCTTTATCATGCTAAGAGGAGCAGGAAAAAGCAAAAAATTTCAGAATTGCACCTTGCAATGCGGAGAAATTACTGTTTGTGCATTTACAATATTCATTGATTTTTGCCATTGAAAAACATCCAGAAATGATTGAAGCTACTGACTGAATGAAAGGAGCTGGCATCTCACTCTCTTTGAATCTTGTTTATCATGCTAAGAGGAGCAGGAAAAAGCAAAAAATTTCAGAATTGCACCTTGCAATGCGGAGAAATTACTGTTTGTGCATTTACAATATTCATTGATTTTTGCCATTGAAAAACGTCCAGAAATGATTGAAGCTACTGACTGAATGAAAGGAGCTGGCATCTCACTCTCTTTGAATCTTCTTTATCATGCTAAGAGGAGCAGGAAAAAGCAAAAAATTTCAGAATTGCACCTTGCAATGCGGAGAAATTACTGTTTGTGCATTTACAATATTCATTGATTTTTGCCATTGAAAAACACCATGTTATTCATATACCAGAAATGTTTGAAGCTACTGACTGAACGAAAGGAGCTGGCATCTCACTCTCTTTGAATCTTCTTTATCATGCTAAGAGGAGCAGAAAAAAGCAAAAAATTTCAGAATTGCACCTTGCAATGCGGAGAAATTACTGTTTGTGCATTTACAATATTCATTGATTTTTGCCATTGAAAAACATCCAGAAATGATTGAAGCTACTGACTGAATGAAAGGAGCTGGCATCTCACTCTCTTTGAATCTTGTTTATCATGCTAAGAGGAGCAGGAAAAAGCAAAAAATTTCAGAATTGCACCTTGCAATGCGGAGAAATTACTGTTTGTGCATTTACAATATTAATTGATTTTTGCCATTGAAAAACGTCAAGAAATGATTGAAGCTACTGACTGAATGAAAGGAGCTGGCATCTCACTCTCTTTGAATCTTCTTTATCATGCTAAGAGGAGCAGGAAAAAGCAAAAAATTTCAAAATTGCACCTTGCAATGCGGAGAAATTACTGTTTGTGCATTTACAATATTCATTGATTTTTGCCATTGAAAAACATCATGTTATTCATATACCAGAAATGTTTGAAGCTACTGACTGAATGAAAGGAGCTGGCATCTCACTCTCTTTGAATCTTCTTTATCATGCTAAGAGGAGCAGGAAAAAGCAAAAAAATTCAGAATTGCACCTTGCAATGCCGAGAAATTACTGTTTGTGCATTTACAATATTCATTGATTTTTGCCATTGAAAAACGTCCAGAAATGATTGAAGCTACTGACTGAATGAAAGGAGCTGGCATCTCACTCTCTTTGAATCTTCTTTATCATGCTAAGAGGAGCAGGAAAAAGCAAAAAATTTCAGAATTGCACCTTGCAATGCGGAGAAATTACTGTTTGTGCATTTACAATATTCATTGATTTTTGCCATTGAAAAACATCATGTTATTCATATACCAGAAATGTTTGAAGCTACTGACTGAATGAAAGGAGCTGGCATCTCACTCTCTTTGAATCTTCTTTATCATGCTAAGAGGAGCAGGAAAAAGCAAAAAATTTCAGAATTGCACCTTGCAATGCGGAGAAATTACTGTTTGTGCATTTACAATATTCATTGATTTTTGCCATTGAAAAACGTCCAGAAATGATTGAAGCTACTGACTGAATGAAAGGAGCTGGCATCTCATTCTCTTTGAATCTTGTTTATCATGCTAAGAGGAGCAGGAAAAAGCAAAAAATTTCAGAATTGCACCTTGCAATGCGGAGAAATTACTGTTTGCGCATTTACAATATTCATTGATTTTTGCCATTGAAAAACGTCCAGAAATGATTGAAGCTACTGACTGAATGAAAGGAGCTGGCATCTCACTCTCTTTGAATCTTGTTTATCTTGCTAAGAGGAGCAGGAAAAAGCAAAAAATTTCAGAATTGCACTTTGCAATGCGGAGAAATTACTGTTTGTGCATTTACAATATTCATTGATTTTGGCCATTGAAAAACGTCCAGAAATGATTGAAGCTACTGACTGAATGAAAGGAGCTGGCATCTCACTCTCTTTGAATCTTCTTTATCATGCTAAGAGGAGCAGGAAAAAGCAAAAAATTTCAGAATTGCACCTTGCAATGCGGAGAAATTACTGTTTGTGCATTTACAATATTCATTGATTTTTGCCATTGAAAAACATCATGTTATTCATATACCAGAAATGTTCGAAGCTACTGACTGAATGAAAGGAGCTGGTATCTCACTCTCTTTGAATCTTCTTTATCATGCTAAGAGGAGCAGAAAAAAGCAAAAAATTTCAGAATTGCACCTTGCAATGCGGAGAAATTACTGTTTGTGCATTTACAATATTCATTGATTTTTGCCATTGAAAAACGTCCAGAAATGATTGAAGCTACTGACTGAATGAAAGGAGCTGGCATCTCACTCTCTTTGAATCTTGTTTATCATGCTAAGAGGAGAAGGAAAAAGCAAAAAATTTCAGAATTGCACCTTGCAATGCGGAGAAATTACTGTTTGTGCATTTACAATATTCATTGATTTTTGCCATTGAAAAACATCATGTTATTCATATACCAGAAATGTTTGAAGCTACTGACTGAATGAAAGGAGCTGGCATCTCACTCTCTTTGAATCTTCTTTATCATGCTAAGAGGAGCAGAAAAAAGCAAAAAAATTTCAGAATTGCACCTTGCAATGCGGAGAAATTACTGTTTGTGCATTTACAATATTCATTGATTTTTGCCATTGAAAAACATCCAGAAATGATTGAAGCTACTGACTGAATGAAAGGAGCTGGCATCTCACTCTCTTTGAATCTTGTTTATCATGCTAAGAGGAGCAGGAAAAAGCAAAAAATTTCAGAATTGCACCTTGCAATGCGGAGAAATTACTGTTTGTGCATTTACAATATTAATTGATTTTTGCCATTGAAAAACGTCAAGAAATGATTGAAGCTACTGACTGAATGAAAGGAGCTGGCATCTCACTCTCTTTGAATCTTCTTTATCATGCTAAGAGGAGCAGGAAAAAGCAAAAAATTTCAAAATTGCACCTTGCAATGCGGAGAAATTACTGTTTGTGCATTTACAATATTCATTGATTTTTGAAATTGAAAAACATCATGTTATTCATATACCAGAAATGTTTGAAGCTACTGACTGAATGAAAGGAGCTGGCATCTCACTCTCTTTGAATCTTCTTTATCATGCTAAGAGGAGCAGGAAAAAGCAAAAAAATTCAGAATTGCACCTTGCAATGCGGAGAAATTACTGTTTGTGCATTTACAATATTCATTGATTTTTGCCATTGAAAAACGTCCAGAAATGATTGAAGCTACTGACTGAATGAAAGGAGCTGGCATCTCACTCTCTTTGAATCTTCTTTATCATGCTAAGAGGAGCAGGAAAAAGCAAAAAATTTCAGAATTGCACCTTGCAATGCGGAGAAATTACTGTTTGTGCATTTACAATATTCATTGATTTTTGCCATTGAAAAACATCATGTTATTCATATACCAGAAATGTTTGAAGCTACTGACTGAATGAAAGGAGCTGGCATCTCACTCTCTTTGAATCTTCTTTATCATGCTAAGAGGAGCAGGAAAAAGCAAAAAATTTCAGAATTGCACCTTGCAATGCGGAGAAATTACTGTTTGTGCATTTACAATATTCATTGATTTTTGCCATTGAAAAACGTCCAGAAATGATTGAAGCTACTGACTGAATGAAAGGAGCTGGCATCTCATTCTCTTTGAATCTTGTTTATCATGCTAAGAGGAGCAGGAAAAAGCAAAAAATTTCAGAATTGCACCTTGCAATCCGGAGAAATTACTGTTTGTGCATTTACAATATTCATTGATTTTTGCCATTGAAAAACGTCCAGAAATGATTGAAGCTACTGACTGAATGAAAGGAGCTGGCATCTCACTCTCTTTGAATCTTGTTTATCTTGCTAAGAGGAGCAGGAAAAAGCAAAACATTTCAGAATTGCACTTTGCAATGCGGAGAAATTACTGTTTGTGCATTTACAATATTCATTGATTTTGGCCATTGAAAAACGTCCAGAAATGATTGAAGCTACTGACTGAATGAAAGGAGCTGGCATCTCACTCTCTTTGAATCTTCTTTATCATGCTAAGAGGAGCAGGAAAAAGCAAAAAATTTCAGAATTGCACCTTGCAATGCGGAGAAATTACTGTTTGTGCATTTACAATATTCATTGATTTTTGCCATTGAAAAACATCATGTTATTCATATACCAGAAATGTTCGAAGCTACTGACTGAATGAAAGGAGCTGGCATCTCACTCTCTTTGAATCTTCTTTATCATGCTAAGAGGAGCAGAAAAAAGCAAAAAATTTCAGAATTGCACCTTGCAATGCGGAGAAATTACTGTTTGTGCATTTACAATATTCATTGATTTTTGCCATTGAAAAACGTCCAGAAATGATTGAAGCTACTGACTGAATGAAAGGAGCTGGCATCTCACTCTCTTTGAATCTTGTTTATCATGCTAAGAGGAGAAGGAAAAAGCAAAAAATTTCAGAATTGCACCTTGCAATGCGGAGAAATTACTGTTTGTGCATTTACAATATTCATTGATTTTTGCCATTGAAAAACATCATGTTATTCATATACCAGAAATGTTTGAAGCTACTGACTGAATGAAAGGAGCTGGCATCTCACTCTCTTTGAATCTTCTTTATCATGCTAAGAGGAGCAGAAAAAAGCAAAAAATTTCAGAATTGCACCTTGCAATGCGGAGAAATTACTGTTTGTGCATTTACAATATTCATTGATTTTTGCCATTGAAAAACATCCAGAAATGATTGAAGCTACTGACTGAATGAAAGGAGCTGGCATCTCACTCTCTTTGAATATTGTTTATCATGCTAAGAGGAGCAGGAAAAAGCAAAAAATTTCAGAATTGCACCTTGCAATGCGGAGAAATTACTGTTTGTGCATTTACAATATTCATTGATTTTTGCCATTGAAAAACATCATGTTATTCATATACCAGAAATGTTCGAAGCTACTGACTGAATGAAAGGAGCTGGCATCTCACTCTCTTTGAATCTTCTTTATCATGCTAAGAGGAGCAGAAAAAAGCAAAAAATTTCAGAATTGCACCTTGCAATGCGGAGAAATTACTGTTTGTGCATTTACAATATTCATTGATTTTTGCCATTGAAAAACGTCCAGAAATGATTGAAGCTACTGACTGAATGAAAGGAGCTGGCATCTCACTCTCTTTGAATCTTGTTTATCATGCTAAGAGGAGAAGGAAAAAGCAAAAAATTTCAGAATTGCACCTTGCAATGCGGAGAAATTACTGTTTGTGCATTTACAATATTCATTGATTTTTGCCATTGAAAAACGTCCAGAAATGATTGAAGCTACTGACTGAATGAAAGGAGCTGGCATCTCACTCTCTTTGAATCTTCTTTATCATGCTAAGAGGAGCAGGAAAAAGCAAAAAATTTCAGAATTGCACCTTTCAATGCGGAGAAATTACTGTTTGTGCATTTACAATATTCATTGATTTTTGCCATTGAAAAACATCATGTTATTCATATACCAGAAATGTTTGAAGCTACTGACTGAATGAAAGGAGCTGGCATCTCACTCTCTTTGAATCTTCTTTATCATGCTAAGAGGAGCAGGAAAAAGCAAAAAATTTCAGAATTGCACCTTGCAATGCGGAGAAATTACTGTTTGTGCATTTACAATATTCATTGATTTTTGCCATTGAAAAACGTCCAGAAATGATTGAAGCTACTGACTGAATGAAAGGAGCTGGCATCTCACTCTCTTTGAATCTTGTTTACCATGCTAAGAGGAGCAGGAAAAAGCAAAAAATTTCAGAATTGCACCTTGCAATGCGGAGAAATTACTGTTTGTGCATTTACAATATTCATTGATTTTTGCCATTGAAAAACGTCCAGAAATGATTGAAGCTACTGACTGAATGAAAGGAGCTGTCATCTCACTCTCTTTGAATCTTCTTTATCATGCTAAGAGGAGCAGGAAAAAGCAAAAAATTTCAGAATTGCACCTTGCAATGCGGAGAAATTACTGTTTGTGCATTTACAATATTCATTGATTTTTGCCATTGAAAAACATCATGTTATTCATATACCAGAAATGTTTGAAGCTACTGACTGAATGAAAGGAGCTGGCATCTCACTCTCTTTGAATCTTCTTTATCTTGCTAAGAGGAGCAGGAAAAAGCAAAAAATTTCAGAATTGCACCTTGCAATGCGGAGAAATTACTGTTTGTGCATTTACAATATTCATTGATTTTTGCCATTGAAAAACGTCCAGAAATGATTGAAGCTACTGACTGAATGAAAGGAGCTGCATCTCACTCTCTTTGAATCTTCTTTATCATGCTAAGAGGAGCAGGAAAAAGCAAAAAATTTCAGAATTGCACCTTGCAATGCGGAGAAATTACTGTTTGTGCATTTACAATATTCATTGATTTTTGCCATTGAAAAACGTCCAGAAATGATTGAAGCTACTGACTGAATGAAAGGAGCTGGCATCTCATTCTCTTTGAATCTTGTTTATCATGCTAAGAGGAGCAGGAAAAAGCAAAAAATTTCAGAATTGCACCTTGCAATGCGGAGAAATTACTGTTTGCGCATTTACAATATTCATTGATTTTTGCCATTGAAAAACGTCCAGAAATGATTGAAGCTACTGACTGAATGAAAGGAGCTGGCATCTCACTCTCTTTGAATCTTGTTTATCTTGCTAAGAGGAGCAGGAAAAAGCAAAAAATTTCAGAATTGCACTTTGCAATGCGGAGAAATTACTGTTTGTGCATTTACAATATTCATTGATTTTGGCCATTGAAAAACGTCCAGAAATGATTGAAGCTACTGACTGAATGAAAGGAGCTGGCATCTCACTCTCTTTGAATCTTCTTTATCATGCTAAGAGGAGCAGGAAAAAGCAAAAAATTTCAGAATTGCACCTTGCAATGCGGAGAAATTACTGTTTGTGCATTTACAATATTCATTGATTTTTGCCATTGAAAAACATCATGTTATTCATATACCAGAAATGTTCGAAGCTACTGACTGAATGAAAGGAGCTGGTATCTCACTCTCTTTGAATCTTCTTTATCATGCTAAGAGGAGCAGAAAAAAGCAAAAAATTTCAGAATTGCACCTTGCAATGCGGAGAAATTACTGTTTGTGCATTTACAATATTCATTGATTTTTGCCATTGAAAAACGTCCAGAAATGATTGAAGCTACTGACTGAATGAAAGGAGCTGGCATCTCACTCTCTTTGAATCTTGTTTATCATGCTAAGAGGAGAAGGAAAAAGCAAAAAATTTCAGAATTGCACCTTGCAATGCGGAGAAATTACTGTTTGTGCATTTACAATATTCATTGATTTTTGCCATTGAAAAACATCATGTTATTCATATACCAGAAATGTTTGAAGCTACTGACTGAATGAAAGGAGCTGGCATCTCACTCTCTTTGAATCTTCTTTATCATGCTAAGAGGAGCAGGAAAAAGCAAAAAATTTCAGAATTGCACCTTGCAATGCGGAGAAATTACTGTTTGTGCATTTACAATATTCATTGATTTTTGCCATTGAAAAACGTCCAGAAATGATTGAAGCTACTGACTGAATGAAAGGAGCTGGCATCTCACTCTCTTTGAATCTTGTTTACCATGCTAAGAGGAGCAGGAAAAAGCAAAAAATTTCAGAATTGCACCTTGCAATGCGGAGAAATTACTGTTTGTGCATTTACAATATTCATTGATTTTTGCCATTGAAAAACGTCCAGAAATGATTGAAGCTACTGACTGAATGAAAGGAGCTGTCATCTCACTCTCTTTGAATCTTCTTTATCATGCTAAGAGGAGCAGGAAAAAGCAAAAAATTTCAGAATTGCACCTTGCAATGCGGAGAAATTACTGTTTGTGCATTTACAATATTCATTGATTTTTGCCATTGAAAAACATCATGTTATTCATATACCAGAAATGTTTGAAGCTACTGACTGAATGAAAGGAGCTGGCATCTCACTCTCTTTGAATCTTCTTTATCTTGCTAAGAGGAGCAGGAAAAAGCAAAAAATTTCAGAATTGCACCTTGCAATGCGGAGAAATTACTGTTTGTGCATTTACAATATTCATTGATTTTTGCCATTGAAAAACGTCCAGAAATGATTGAAGCTACTGACTGAATGAAAGGAGCTGCATCTCACTCTCTTTGAATCTTCTTTATCATGCTAAGAGGAGCAGGAAAAAGCAAAAAATTTCAGAATTGCACCTTGCAATGCGGAGAAATTACTGTTTGTGCATTTACAATATTCATTGATTTTTGCCATTGAAAATCATCATGTTATTCATATACCAGAAATGTTTGAAGCTACTGACTGAATGAAAGGAGCTGGCATCTCACTCTCTTTGAATCTTCTTTATCATGCTAAGAGGAGCAGGAAAAAGCAAAAAAATTCAGAATTGCACCTTGCAATGCGGAGAAATTACTGTTTGTGCATTTACAATATTCATTGATTTTTGCCATTGAAAAACGTCCAGAAATGATTGAAGCTACTGACTGAATGAAAGGAGCTGGCATCTCACTCTCTTTGAATCTTCTTTATCATGCTAAGAGGAGCAGGAAAAAGCAAAAAATTTCAGAATTGCACCTTGCAATGCGGAGAAATTACTGTTTGTGCATTTACAATATTCATTGATTTTTGCCATTGAAAAACGTCCAGAAATGATTGAAGCTACTGACTGAATGAAAGGAGCTGGCATCTCATTCTCTTTGAATCTTGTTTATCATGCTAAGAGGAGCAGGAAAAAGCAAAAAATTTCAGAATTGCACCTTGCAATGCGGAGAAATTACTGTTTGTGCATTTACAATATTCATTGATTTTTGCCATTGAAAAACGTCCAGAAATGATTGAAGCTACTGACTGAATGAAAGGAGCTGGCATCTCACTCTCTTTGAATCTTGTTTATCTTGCTAAGAGGAACAGGAAAAAGCAAAAAATTTCAGAATTGCACCTTGCAATGCGGAGAAATTACTGTTTGTGCATTTACAATATTCATTGATTTTTGCCATTGAAAAACGTCCAGAAATGATTGAAGCTACTGACTGAATGAAAGGAGCTGGCATCTCACTCTCTTTGAATCTTCTTTATCATGCTAAGAGGAGCTGGAAAAAACAAAAAATTTCAGAATTGCACCTTGCAATGCGGAGAAATTACTGTTTGTGCATTTACAATATTCATTGATTTTTGCCATTGAAAAACATCATGTTATTCATATACCAGAAATGTTCGAAGCTACTGACTGAATGAAAGGAGCTGGCATCTCACTCTCTTTGAATCTTCTTTATCATGCTAAGAGGAGCAGAAAAAAGCAAAAAATTTCAGAATTGCACCTTGCAATGCGGAGAAATTACTGTTTGTGCATTTACAATATTCATTGATTTTTGCCATTGAAAAACGTCCAGAAATGATTGAAGCTACTGACTGAATGAAAGGAGCTGGCATCTCACTCTCTTTGAATCTTGTTTATCATGCTAAGAGGAGCAGGAAAAAGCAAAAAATTTCAGAATTGCACCTTGCAATGCGGAGAAATTACTGTTTGTGCATTTACAATATTCATTGATTTTTGCCATTGAAAAACGTCCAGAAATGATTGAAGCTACTGACTGAATGAAAGGAGCTGGCATCTCACTCTCTTTGAATCTTCTTTATCATGCTAAGAGGAGCAGGAAAAAGCAAAAAATTTCAGAATTGCACCTTGCAATGCGGAGAAATTACTGTTTGTGCATTTACAATATTCATTGATTTTTGCCATTGAAAAACATCATGTTATTCATATACCAGAAATGTTCGAAGCTACTGACTGAATGAAAGGAGCTGGCATCTCACTCTCTTTGAATCTTCTTTATCATGCTAAGAGGAGCAGAAAAAAGCAAAAAATTTCAGAATTGCACCTTGCAATGCGGAGAAATTACTGTTTGTGCATTTACAATATTCATTGATTTTTGCCATTGAAAAACGTCCAGAAATGATTGAAGCTACTGACTGAATGAAAGGAGCTGGCATCTCACTCTCTTTGAATCTTGTTTATCATGCTAAGAGGAGCAGGAAAAAGCAAAAAATTTCAGAATTGCACCTTGCAATGCGGAGAAATTACTGTTTGTGCATTTACAATATTCATTGATTTTTGCCATTGAAAAACGTCCAGAAATGATTGAAGCTACTGACTGAATGAAAGGAGCTGGCATCTCACTCTCTTTGAATCTTCTTTATCATGCTTAGAGGAGCAGGAAAAAGCAAAAAATTTCAGAATTGCACCTTTCAATGCGGAGAAATTACTGTTTGTGCATTTACAATATTCATTGATTTTTGCCATTGAAAAACATCATGTTATTCATATACCAGAAATGTTTGAAGCTACTGACTGAATGAAAGGAGCTGGCATCTCACTCTCTTTGAATCTTCTTTATCATGCTAAGAGGAGCAGGAAAAAGCAAAAAATTTCAGAATTGCACCTTGCAATGCGGAGAAATTACTGTTTGTGCATTTACAATATTCATTGATTTTTGCCATTGAAAAACGTCCAGAAATGATTGAAGCTACTGACTGAATGAAAGGAGCTGGCAACTCACTCTCTTTGAATCTTGTTTATCATGCTAAGAGGAGCAGGAAAAAGCAAAAAATTTCAGAATTGCACCTTGCAATGCGGAGAAATTACTGTTTGTGCATTTACAATATTCATTGATTTTTGCCATTGAAAAACGTCCAGAAATGATTGAAGCTACTGACTGAATGAAAGGAGCTGTCATCTCACTCTCTTTGAATCTTCTTTATCATGCTAAGAGGAGCAGGAAAAAGCAAAAAATTTCAGAATTGCACCTTGCAATGCGGAGAAATTACTGTTTGTGCATTTACAATATTCATTGATTTTTGCCATTGAAAAACATCATGTTATTCATATACCAGAAATGTTTGAAGCTACTGACTGAATGAAAGGAGCTGGCATCTCACTCTCTTTGAATCTTCTTTATCTTGCTAAGAGGAGCAGGAAAAAGCAAAAAATTTCAGAATTGCACCTTGCAATGCGGAGAAATTACTGTTTGTGCATTTACAATATTCATTGATTTTTGCCATTGAAAAACGTCCAGAAATGATTGAAGCTACTGACTGAATGAAAGGAGCTGGAATCTCACTCTCTTTGAATCTTTTTTATCATGCTAAGAGGAGCAGGAAAAAGCAAAAAATTTCAGAATTGCACCTTGCAATGCGGAGAAATTACTGTTTGTGCATTTACAATATTCATTGATTTTTGCCATTGAAAAACATCATGTTATTCATATACCAGAAATGTTTGAAGCTACTGACTGAATGAAAGGAGCTGGCATCTCACTCTCTTTGAATCTTCTTTGTCATGCTAAGAGGAGCAGGAAAAAGCAAAAAATTTCAGAATTGCACCTTGCAATGCGGAGAAATTACTGTTTGTGCATTTACAATATTCATTGATTTTTGCCATTGAAAAACGTCCAGAAATGATTGAAGCTACTGACTGAATGAAAGGAGCTGGCATCTCACTCTCTTTGAATCTTGTTTATCATGCTAAGAGGAGCAGGAAAAAGCAAAAAATTTTAGAATTGCACCTTGCAATGCGGAGAAATTACTGTTTGTGCATTTACAATATTCATTGATTTTTGCCATTGAAAAATGTCCAGAAATGATTGAAGCTACTGACTGAATGAAAGGAGCTGGCATCTCACTCTCTTTGAATCTTCTTTATCATGCTTAGAGGAGCAGGAAAAAGCAAAAAATTTCAGAATTGCACCTTGCAATGCGGAGAAATTACTGTTTGTGCATTTACAATATTCATTGATTTTTGCCATTGAAAAACATCATGTTATTCATATACCAGAAATGATTAAAGCTACTGACTGAATGAAAGGAGCTGGCATCTCACTCTCTTTGAATCTTCTTTATCATGCTAAGAGGAGCAGGAAAAAGCAAAAAATTTCAGAATTGCACCTTGCAATGCGGAGAAATTACTGTTTGTGCATTTACAATATTCAATGATTTTTGCCATTGAAAAACGTCCAGAAATGATTGAAGCTACTGACTGAATGAAAGGAGCTGGCATCTCACTCTCTTTGAATCTTCTTTATCATGCTAAGAGGAGCAGGAAAAAGCAAAAAATTTCAGAATTGCACCTTGCAATGCGGAGAAATTACTGTTTGTGCATTTACAATATTCATTGATTTTTGCCATTGAAAAACATCATGTTATTCATATACCAGAAATGTTTGAAGCTACTGACTGAATGAAAGGAGCTGGCATCTCACTCTCTTTGAATCTTCTTTATCATGCTAAGAGGAGCAGGAAAAAGCAAAAAATTTCAGAATTGCACCTTGCAATGCGGAGAAATTACTCTTTGTGCATTTACAATATTCATTGATTTTTGCCATTGAAAAACGTCCAGAAATGATTGAAGCTACTGACTGAATGAAAGGAGCTGGCATCTCACTCTCTTTGAAACTTCTTTATCATGCTAAGAGGAGCAGGAAAAAGCAAAAAATTTCAGAATTGCACCTTGCAATGCGGAGAAATTACTGTTTGTGCATTTACAATATTCATTGATTTTTGCCATTGAAAAACGTCCAGAAATGATTGAAGCTACTGACTGAATGAAAGGAGCTGGCATCTCACTCTCTTTGAATCTTCTTTATCATGCTAAGAGGAGCAGGAAAAAGCAAAAAATTTCAGAATTGCACCTTGCAATGCGGAGAAATTACTGTTTGTGCATTTACAATATTCATTGATTTTTGCCATTGAAAAACATCATTTTATTCATATACCAGAAATGTTTGAAGCTACTGACTGAATGAAAGGAGCTGGCATCTCACTCTCTTTGAATCTTCTTTATCATGCTAAGAGGAGCAGGAAAAAGCAAAAAATTTCAGAATTGCACCTTGCAATGCGGAGAAATTACTGTTTGTGCATTTACAATATTCATTGATTTTTGCCATTGAAAAACGTCCTGAAATGATTGAAGCTACTGACTGAATGAAAGGAGCTGGCATCTCACTCTTTTGGAATCTTCTTTATCATGCTAAGAGGAGCAGGAAAAAGCAAAAAATTTCAGAATTGCACCTTGCAATGCGGAGAAATTACTGTTTGTGCATTTACAATATTCATTGATTTTTGCCATTGAAAAACATCATGTTATTCATATACCAGAAATGATTGAAGCTACTGACTGAATGAAAGGAGCTGGCATCTCACTCTCTTTGAATCTTCTTTATCATGCTAAGAGGAGCAGGAAAAAGCAAAAAATTTCAGAATTGCACCTTGCAATGCGGAGAAATTACTGTTTGTGCATTTACAATATTCATTGATTTTTGCCATTGAAAAACGTCCTGAAATGATTGAAGCTACTGACTGAATGAAAGGAGCTGGCATCTCACTCTCTTTGAATCTTCTTTATCATGCTAAGAGGAGCAGGAAAAAGCAAAAAATTTCAGAATTGCACCTTGCAATGCGGAGAAATTACTGTTTGTGCATTTACAATATTCATTGATTTTTGCCATTGAAAAACATCATGTTATTCATATACCAGAAATGATTGAAGCTACTGACTGAATGAAAGGAGCTGGCATCTCACTCTCTTTGAATCTTCTTTATCATGCTAAGAGGAGCAGGAAAAAGCAAAAAATTTCAGAATTGCACCTTGCAATGCGGAGAAATTACTGTTTGTGCATTTACAATATTCAATGATTTTGGCCATTGAAAAACGTCCAGAAATGATTGAAGCTACTGACTGAATGAAAGGAGCTGGCATCTCACTCTCTTTGAATCTTGTTTATAATGCTAAGAGGAGCAGGAAAAAGCAAAAAATTTCAGAATTGCACCTTGCAATGCGGAGAAATTACTGTTTGTGCATTTACAATATTCATTGATTTTTGCCATTGAAAAACGTCCTGAAATGATTGAAGCTACTGACTGAATGAAAGGAGCTGGCATCTCACTCTCTTTGCATCTTCTTTATCATGCTAAGAGGAGCAGGAAAAAGCAAAAAATTTCAGAATTGCACCTTGCAATGCGGAGAAATTACTGTTTGTGCATTTACAATATTCATTGATTTTTGCCATTGAAAAACATCATGTTATTCATATACCAGAAATGATTGAAGCTACTGACTGAATGAAAGGAGCTGGCATCTCACTCTCTTTGAATCTTCTTTATCATGCTTAGAGGAGCAGGAAAAAGCAAAAAATTTCAGAATTGCACCTTGCAATGCGGAGAAATTACTGTTTGTGCATTTACAATATTCAATGATTTTGGCCATTGAAAAACGTCCAGAAATGATTGAAGCTACTGACTGAATGAAAGGAGCTGGCATCTCACTCTCTTTGAATCTTCTTTATCATGCTAAGAGGAGCAGGAAAAAGCAAAAAATTTCAGAATTGCACCTTGCAATGCGGAGAAATTACTGTTTGTGCATTTACAATATTCATTGATTTTTGCCATTGAAAAACATCATGTTATTCATATACCAGAAATGTTTGAAGCTTCTGACTAAATGAAAGGAGCTGGCATCTCACTCTCTTTGAATCTTCTTTATCATGCTAAGAGGAGCAGGAAAAAGCAAAAAATTTCAGAATTGCACTTGCAATGCGGAGAAATTACTGTTTGTGCATTTACAATATTCATTGATTTTGGCCATTGAAAAACGTCCAGAAATGATTGAAGCTACTGACTGAATGAAAGGAGCTGGCATCTCACTCTCTTTGAATCTTCTTTATCATGCTAAGAGGAGCAGGAAAAAGCAAAAAATTTCAGAATTGCACTTGCAATGCGGAGAAATTACTGTTTGTGCATTTACAATATTCATTGATTTTTGCCATTGAAAAACGTCCAGAAATGATTGAAGCTACTGACTGAATGAAAGGAGCTGGCATCTCACTCTCTTTGAATCTTCTTTATCATGCTAAGAGGAGCAGGAAAAAGCAAAAAATTTCAGAATTGCACCTTGCAATGCGGAGAAATTACTGTTTGTGCATTTACAATATTCATTGATTTTTGCCATTGAAAAACATCATGTTATTCATATACCAGAAATGTTTGAAGCTACTGACTAAATGAAAGGAGCTGTCATCTCACTCTCTTTGAATCTTCTTTATCATGCTAAGAGGAGCAGGAAAAAGCAAAAAATTTCAGAATTGCACCTTGCAATGCGGAGAAATTACTGTTTGTGCATTTACAATATTCATTGATTTTTGCCATTGAAAAATGTCCAGAAATGATTGAAGCTACTGACTGAATGAAAGGAGCTGGCATCTCACTCTCTTTGAATCTTCTTTATGATGCTAAGAGGAGCAGGAAAAAGCAAAAAATTTCAGAATTGCACCTTGCAATGCGGAGAAATTACTGTTTGTGCATTTACAATATTCATTGATTTTTGCCATTGAAAAACGTCCTGAAATGATTGAAGCTACTGACTGAATGAAAGGAGCTGGCATCTCACTCTCTTTGAATCTTCTTTATCATGCTAAGAGGAGCAGGAAAAAGCAAAAAATTTCAGAATTGCACCTTGCAATGCGGAGAAATTACTGTTTGTGCATTTACAATATTCATTGATTTTTGCCATTGAAAAACATCATGTTATTCATATACCAGAAATGATTGAAGCTACTGACTGAATGAAAGGAGCTGGCATCTCACTCTCTTTGAATCTTCTTTATCATGCTAAGAGGAGCAGGAAAAAGCAAAAAATTTCAGAATTGCACCTTGCAATGCGGAGAAATTACTGTTTGTGCATTTACAATATTCAATGATTTTGGCCATTGAAAAACGTCCAGAAATGATTGAAGCTACTGACTGAATGAAAGGAGCTGGCATCTCACTCTCTTTGAATCTTGTTTACATTGCTAAGAGGAGCAGGAAAAAGCAAAAAATTTCAGAATTGCACCTTGCAATGCGGAGAAATTACTGTTTGTGCATTTACAATATTCATTGATTTTTGCCATTGAAAAACGTCCTGAAATGATTGAAGCTACTGACTGAATGAAAGGAGCTGGCATCTCACTCTCTTTGAATCTTCTTTATCATGCTAAGAGGAGCAGGAAAAAGCAAAAAATTTCAGAATTGCACCTTGCAATGCGGAGAAATTACTGTTTGTGCATTTACAATATTCATTGATTTTTGCCATTGAAAAACATCATGTTATTCATATACCAGAAATGATTGAAGCTACTGACTGAATGAAAGGAGCTGGCATCTCACTCTCTTTGAATCTTCTTTATCATGCTAAGAGGAGCAGGAAAAAGCAAAAAATTTCAGAATTGCAGCTTGCAATGCGGAGAAATTACTGTTTGTGCATTTACAATATTCAATGATTTTGGTCATTGAAAAACGTCCAGAAATGATTGAAGCTACTGACTGAATGAAAGGAGCTGGCATCTCACTCTCTTTGAATCTTCTTTATCATGCTAAGAGGAGCAGGAAAAAGCAAAAAATTTCAGAATTGCACCTTGCAATGCGGAGAAATTACTGTTTGTGCATTTACAATATTCATTGATTTTTGCCATTGAAAAACATCATGTTATTCATATACCAGAAATGTTTGAAGCTACTGACTAAATGAAAGGAGCTGGCATCTCACTCTCTTTGAATCTTCTTTATCATGCTAAGAGGAGCAGGAAAAAGCAAAAAATTTCAGAATTGCACCTTGCAATGCGGAGAAATTACTGTTTGTGCATTTACAATATTCAATGATTTTGGCCATTGAAAAACGTCCAGAAATGATTGAAGCTACTGACTGAATGAAAGGAGCTGGCATCTCACTCTCTTTGAATCTTGTTTATAATGCTAAGAGGAGCAGGAAAAAGCAAAAAATTTCAGAATTGCACCTTGCAATGCGGAGAAATTACTGTTTGTGCATTTACAATATTCATTGATTTTTGCCATTGAAAAACGTCCTGAAATGATTGAAGCTACTGACTGAATGAAAGGAGCTGGCATCTCACTCTCTTTGCATCTTCTTTATCATGCTAAGAGGAGCAGGAAAAAGCAAAAAATTTCAGAATTGCACCTTGCAATGCGGAGAAATTACTGTTTGTGCATTTACAATATTCATTGATTTTTGCCATTGAAAAACATCATGTTATTCATATACCAGAAATGATTGAAGCTACTGACTGAATGAAAGGAGCTGGCATCTCACTCTCTTTGAATCTTCTTTATCATGCTAAGAGGAGCAGGAAAAAGCAAAAAATTTCAGAATTGCACCTTGCAATGCGGAGAAATTACTGTTTGTGCATTTACAATATTCAATGATTTTGGCCATTGAAAAACGTCCAGAAATGATTGAAGCTACTGACTGAATGAAAGGAGCTGGCATCTCACTCTCTTTGAATCTTCTTTATCATGCTAAGAGGAGCAGGAAAAAGCAAAAAATTTCAGAATTGCACCTTGCAATGCGGAGAAATTACTGTTTGTGCATTTACAATATTCATTGATTTTTGCCATTGAAAAACATCATGTTATTCATATACCAGAAATGTTTGAAGCTACTGACTAAATGAAAGGAGCTGGCATCTCACTCTCTTTGAATCTTCTTTATCATGCTAAGAGGAGCAGGAAAAAGCAAAAAATTTCAGAATTGCACTTGCAATGCGGAGAAATTACTGTTTGTGCATTTACAATATTCATTGATTTTTGCCATTGAAAAACGTCCAGAAATGATTGAAGCTACTGACTGAATGAAAGGAGCTGGCATCTCACTCTCTTTGAATCTTCTTTATCATGCTAAGAGGAGCAGGAAAAAGCAAAAAATTTCAGAATTGCACTTGCAATGCGGAGAAATTACTGTTTGTGCATTTACAATATTCATTGATTTTTGCCATTGAAAAACGTCCAGAAATGATTGAAGCTACTGACTGAATGAAAGGAGCTGGCATCTCACTCTCTTTGAATCTTCTTTATCATGCTAAGAGGAGCAGGAAAAAGCAAAAAATTTCAGAATTGCACCTTGCAATGCGGAGAAATTACTGTTTGTGCATTTACAATATTCATTGATTTTTGCCATTGAAAAACATCATGTTATTCATATACCAGAAATGATTGAAGCTACTGACTGAATGAAAGGAGCTGGCATCTCACTCTCTTTGAATCTTCTTTATCATGCTAAGAGGAGCAGGAAAAAGCAAAAAATTTCAGAATTGCAGCTTGCAATGCGGAGAAATTACTGTTTGTGCATTTACAATATTCAATGATTTTGGTCATTGAAAAACGTCCAGAAATGATTGAAGCTACTGACTGAATGAAAGGAGCTGGCATCTCACTCTCTTTGAATCTTCTTTATCATGCTAAGAGGAGCAGGAAAAAGCAAAAAATTTCAGAATTGCACCTTGCAATGCGGAGAAATTACTGTTTGTGCATTTACAATATTCATTGATTTTTGCCATTGAAAAACATCATGTTATTCATATACCAGAAATGTTTGAAGCTACTGACTAAATGAAAGGAGCTGGCATCTCACTCTCTTTGAATCTTCTTTATCATGCTAAGAGGAGCAGGAAAAAGCAAAAAATTTCAGAATTGCACCTTGCAATGCGGAGAAATTACTGTTTGTGCATTTACAATATTCAATGATTTTGGCCATTGAAAAACGTCCAGAAATGATTGAAGCTACTGACTGAATGAAAGGAGCTGGCATCTCACTCTCTTTGAATCTTGTTTATAATGCTAAGAGGAGCAGGAAAAAGCAAAAAATTTCAGAATTGCACCTTGCAATGCGGAGAAATTACTGTTTGTGCATTTACAATATTCATTGATTTTTGCCATTGAAAAACGTCCTGAAATGATTGAAGCTACTGACTGAATGAAAGGAGCTGGCATCTCACTCTCTTTGCATCTTCTTTATCATGCTAAGAGGAGCAGGAAAAAGCAAAAAATTTCAGAATTGCACCTTGCAATGCGGAGAAATTACTGTTTGTGCATTTACAATATTCATTGATTTTTGCCATTGAAAAACATCATGTTATTCATATACCAGAAATGATTGAAGCTACTGACTGAATGAAAGGAGCTGGCATCTCACTCTCTTTGAATCTTCTTTATCATGCTAAGAGGAGCAGGAAAAAGCAAAAAATTTCAGAATTGCACCTTGCAATGCGGAGAAATTACTGTTTGTGCATTTACAATATTCAATGATTTTGGCCATTGAAAAACGTCCAGAAATGATTGAAGCTACTGACTGAATGAAAGGAGCTGGCATCTCACTCTCTTTGAATCTTCTTTATCATGCTAAGAGGAGCAGGAAAAAGCAAAAAATTTCAGAATTGCACCTTGCAATGCGGAGAAATTACTGTTTGTGCATTTACAATATTCATTGATTTTTGCCATTGAAAAACATCATGTTATTCATATACCAGAAATGTTTGAAGCTACTGACTAAATGAAAGGAGCTGGCATCTCACTCTCTTTGAATCTTCTTTATCATGCTAAGAGGAGCAGGAAAAAGCAAAAAATTTCAGAATTGCACTTGCAATGCGGAGAAATTACTGTTTGTGCATTTACAATATTCATTGATTTTTGCCATTGAAAAACGTCCAGAAATGATTGAAGCTACTGACTGAATGAAAGGAGCTGGCATCGCACTCTCTTTGAATCTTCTTTATCATGCTAAGAGGAGCAGGAAAAAGCAAAAAATTTCAGAATTGCACTTGCAATGCGGAGAAATTACTGTTTGTGCATTTACAATATTCATTGATTTTTGCCATTGAAAAACGTCCAGAAATGATTGAAGCTACTGACTGAATGAAAGGAGCTGGCATCTCACTCTCTTTGAATCTTCTTTATCATGCTAAGAGGAGCAGGAAAAAGCAAAAAATTTCAGAATTGCACCTTGCAA
Source organism: Phyllobates terribilis (assembly GCF_046119375.1). NCBI lineage: Eukaryota > Metazoa > Chordata > Amphibia > Anura > Dendrobatidae > Phyllobates > Phyllobates terribilis. The sequence continues at coordinate 2,261,571 of NW_027362893.1, forward strand.
TGCGGAGAAATTACTGTTTGTGCATTTACAATATTCATTGATTTTTGCCATTGAAAAACATCATGTTATTCATATACCAGAAATGTTTGAAGCTACTGACTAAATGAAAGGAGCTGGCATCTCACTCTCTTTGAATCTTCTTTATCATGCTAAGAGGAGCAGGAAAAAGCAAAAAATTTCAGAATTGCACCTTGCAATGCGGAGAAATTACTGTTTGTGCATTTACAATATTCATTGATTTTTGCCATTGAAAAATGTCCAGAAATGATTGAAGCTACTGACTGAATGAAAGGAGCTGGCATCTCACTCTCTTTGAATCTTCTTTATGATGCTAAGAGGAGCAGGAAAAAGCAAAAAATTTCAGAATTGCACCTTGCAATGCGGAGAAATTACTGTTTGTGCATTTACAATATTCATTGATTTTTGCCATTGAAAAACGTCCTGAAATGATTGAAGCTACTGACTGAATGAAAGGAGCTGGCATCTCACTCTCTTTGAATCTTCTTTATCATGCTAAGAGGAGCAGGAAAAAGCAAAAAATTTCAGAATTGCACCTTGCAATGCGGAGAAATTACTGTTTGTGCATTTACAATATTCATTGATTTTTGCCATTGAAAAACATCATGTTATTCATATACCAGAAATGATTGAAGCTACTGACTGAATGAAAGGAGCTGGCATCTCACTCTCTTTGAATCTTCTTTATCATGCTACGAGGAGCAGGAAAAAGCAAAAAATTTCAGAATTGCACCTTGCAATGCGGAGAAATTACTGTTTGTGCATTTACAATATTCAATGATTTTGGCCATTGAAAAACATCCAGAAATGATTGAAGCTACTGACTGAATGAAAGGAGCTGGCATCTCACTCTCTTTGAATCTTGTTTATCATGCTAAGAGGAGCAGGAAAAAGCAAAAAATTTCAGAATTGCACCTTGCAATGCGGAGAAATTACTGTTTGTGCATTTACAATATTCATTGATTTTTGCCATTGAAAAACGTCCTGAAATGATTGAAGCTACTGACTGAATGAAAGGAGCTGGCATCTCACTCTCTTTGAATCTTCTTTATCATGCTAAGAGGAGCAGGAAAAAGCAAAAAATTTCAGAATTGCACCTTGCAATGCGGAGAAATTACTGTTTGTGCATTTACAATATTCATTGATTTTTGCATTGAAAAACATCATGTTATTCATATACCAGAAATGTTTGAAGCTACTGACTAAATGAAAGGAGCTGGCATCTCACTCTCTTTGAATCTTCTTTATCATGCTAAGAGGAGCAGGAAAAAGCAAAAAATTTCAGAATTGCACCTTGCAATGCGGAGAAATTACTGTTTGTGCATTTACAATATTCATTGATTTTTGCCATTGAAAAATGTCCAGAAATGATTGAAGCTACTGACTGAATGAAAGGAGCTGGCATCTCACTCTCTTTGAAACTTCTTTATCATGCTAAGAGGAGCAGGAAAAAGCAAAAAATTTCAGAATTGCACTTGCAATGCGGAGAAATTACTGTTTGTGCATTTACAATATTCATTGATTTTTGCCATTGAAAAACATGTTATTCATATACCAGAAATGTTTGAAGCTACTGACTGAATGAAAGGAGCTGGCATCTCACTCTCTTTGAATCTTCTTTATCATGCTAAGAGGAGCAGGAAAAAGCAAAAAATTTCAGAATTGCACCTTGCAATGCGGAGAAATTACTGTTTGTGCATTTACAATATTCAATGATTTTGGCCATTGAAAAACGTCCAGAAATGATTGAAGCTACTGACTGAATGAAAGGAGCTGGCATCTCACTCTCTTTGAATCTTCTTTATCATGCTAAGAGGAGCAGGAAAAAGCAAAAAATTTCAGAATTGCACCTTGCAATGCGGAGAAATTACTGTTTGTGCATTTACAATATTCATTGATTTTTGCCATTGAAAAACATCATGTTATTCATATACCAGAAATGTTTGAAGCTACTGACTAAATGAAAGGAGCTGGCATCTCACTCTCTTTGAATCTTCTTTATCATGCTAAGAGGAGCAGGAAAAAGCAAAAAATTTCAGAATTGCACCTTGCAATGCGGAGAAATTACTGTTTGTGCATTTACAATATTCATTGATTTTTGCCATTGAAAAATGTCCAGAAATGATTGAAGCTACTGACTGAATGAAAGGAGCTGGCATCTCACTCTCTTTGAATCTTCTTTATCATGCTAAGAGGAGCAGGAAAAAGCAAAAAATTTCAGAATTGCACTTGCAATGCGGAGAAATTACTGTTTGTGCATTTACAATATTCATTGATTTTTGCCATTGAAAAACATGTTATTCATATACCAGAAATGTTTGAAGCTACTGACTGAATGAAAGGAGCTGGCATCTCACTCTCTTTGAATCTTCTTTATCATGCTAAGAGGAGCAGGAAAAAGCAAAAAATTTCAGAATTGCACCTTGCAATGCGGAGAAATTACTGTTTGTGCATTTACAATATTCATTGATTTTTGCCATTGAAAAACATCATGTTATTCATATACCAGAAATGTTTGAAGCTACTGACTGAATGAAAGGAGCTGGCATCTCACTCTCTTTGAATCTTCTTTATCATGCTAAGAGGAGCAGGAAAAAGCAAAAAATTTCAGAATTGCACCTTGCAATGCGGAGAAATTACTGTCTTTGCATTTACAATATTCATTGATTTTTGCCATTGAAAAACGTCCTGAAATGATTGAAGCTACTGACTGAATGAAAGGAGCTGGCATCTCACTCTCTTTGATTCTTCTTTATCATGCTAAGAGGAGCAGGAAAAAGCAAAAAATTTCAGAATTGCACCTTGCAATGTGGAGAAATTACTGTTTGTGCATTTACAATATTCATTGATTTTTGCCATTGAAAAACGTCCAGAAATGATTGAAGCTACTGACTGAATGAAAGGAGCTGGCATCTCACTCTCTTTGAATCTTCTTTATCATGCTAAGAGGAGCAGGAAAAAGCAAAAAATTTCAGAATTGCACCTTGCAATGCGGAGAAATTACTGTTTGTGCATTTACAATATTCATTGATTTTTGCCATTGAAAAACATCATGTTATTCATATACCAGAAATGTTTGAAGCTACTGACTGAATGAAAGGAGCTGGCATCTCACTCTCTTTGAATCTTCTTTATCATGCTAAGAGGAGCATGAAAAAGCAAAAAATTTCAGAATTGCACCTTGCAATGCGGAGAAATTACTGTTTGTGCATTTACAATATTCATTGATTTTTGCCATTGAAAAACATCCAGAAATGATTGAAGCTACTGACTGAATGAAAGGAGCTGGCATCTCACTCTCTTTGAATCTTGTTTATCATGCTAAGAGGAGCAGGAAAAAGCAAAAAATTTCAGAATTGCACCTTGCAATGCGGAGAAATTACTGTTTGTGCATTTACAATATTCATTGATTTTTGCCATTGAAAAACGTCCAGAAATGATTGAAGCTACTGACTGAATGAAAGGAGCTGTCATCTCACTCTCTTTGAATCTTCTTTATCATGCTAAGAGGAGCAGGAAAAAGCAAAAAATTTCAGAATTGCACCTTGCAATGCGGAGAAATTACTGTTTGTGCATTTACAATATTCATTGATTTTTGCCATTGAAAAACATCATGTTATTCATATACCAGAAATGTTTGAAGCTACTGACTGAATGAAAGGAGCTGGCATCTCACTCTCTTTGAATCTTCTTTATCTTGCTAAGAGGAGCAGGAAAAAGCAAAAAATTTCAGAATTGCACCTTGCAATGCGGAGAAATTACTGTTTGTGCATTTACAATATTCATTGATTTTTGCCATTGAAAAACGTCCAGAAATGATTGAAGCTACTGACTGAATGAAAGGAGCTGCATCTCACTCTCTTTGAATCTTCTTTATCATGCTAAGAGGAGCAGGAAAAAGCAAAAAATTTCAGAATTGCACCTTGCAATGCGGAGAAATTACTGTTTGTGCATTTACAATATTCATTGATTTTTGCCATTGAAAAACATCATGTTATTCATATACCAGAAATGTTTGAAGCTACTGACTGAATGAAAGGAGCTGGCATCTCACTCTCTTTGAATCTTCTTTATCATGCTAAGAGGAGCAGGAAAAAGCAAAAAAATTCAGAATTGCACCTTGCAATGCGGAGAAATTACTGTTTGTGCATTTACAATATTCATTGATTTTTGCCATTGAAAAACGTCCAGAAATGATTGAAGCTACTGACTGAATGAAAGGAGCTGGCATCTCACTCTCTTTGAATCTTCTTTATCATGCTAAGCGGAGCAGGAAAAAGCAAAAAATTTCAGAATTGCACCTTGCAATGTGGAGAAATTACTCTTTGTGCATTTACAATATTCATTGATTTTTGCCATTGAAAAACGTCCAGAAATGATTGAAGCTACTGACTGAATGAAAGGAGCTGGCATCTCACTCTCTTTGAATCTTCTTTATCATGCTAAGAGGAGCAGGAAAAAGCAAAAAATTTCAGAATTGCACCTTGCAATGCGGAGAAATTACTGTTTGTGCATTTACAATATTCATTGATTTTTGCCATTGAAAAACATCATGTTATTCATATACCAGAAATGTTTGAAGCTACTGACTGAATGAAAGGAGCTGGCATCTCACTCTCTTTGAATCTTCTTTATCATGCTAAGAGGAGCATGAAAAAGCAAAAAATTTCAGAATTGCACCTTGCAATGCGGAGAAATTACTGTTTGTGCATTTACAATATTCATTGATTTTTGCCTTTGAAAAACATCCAGAAATGATTGAAGCTACTGACTGAATGAAAGGAGCTGGCATCTCACTCTCTTTGAATCTTGTTTATCATGCTAAGAGGAGCAGGAAAAAGCAAAAAATTTCAGAATTGCACCTTGCAATGCGGAGAAATTACTGTTTGTGCATTTACAATATTCATTGATTTTTGCCATTGAAAAACGTCCAGAAATGATTGAAGCTACTGACTGAATGAAAGGAGCTGTCATCTCACTCTCTTTGAATCTTCTTTATCATGCTAAGAGGAGCAGGAAAAAGCAAAAAATTTCAGAATTGCACCTTGCAATGCGGAGAAATTACTGTTTGTGCATTTACAATATTCATTGATTTTTGCCATTGAAAAACATCATGTTATTCATATACCAGAAATGTTTGAAGCTACTGACTGAATGAAAGGAGCTGGCATCTCACTCTCTTTGAATCTTCTTTATCTTGCTAAGAGGAGCAGGAAAAAGCAAAAAATTTCAGAATTGCACCTTGCAATGCGGAGAAATTACTGTTTGTGCATTTACAATATTCATTGATTTTTGCCATTGAAAAACGTCCAGAAATGATTGAAGCTACTGACTGAATGAAAGGAGCTGCATCTCACTCTCTTTGAATCTTCTTTATCATGCTAAGAGGAGCAGGAAAAAGCAAAAAATTTCAGAATTGCACCTTGCAATGCGGAGAAATTACTGTTTGTGCATTTACAATATTCATTGATTTTTGCCATTGAAAAACATCATGTTATTCATATACCAGAAATGTTTGAAGCTACTGACTGAATGAAAGGAGCTGGCATCTCACTCTCTTTGAATCTTCTTTATCATGCTAAGAGGAGCAGGAAAAAGCAAAAAAATTCAGAATTGCACCTTGCAATGCGGAGAAATTACTGTTTGTGCATTTACAATATTCATTGATTTTTGCCATTGAAAAACGTCCAGAAATGATTGAAGCTACTGACTGAATGAAAGGAGCTGGCATCTCACTCTCTTTGAATCTTCTTTATCATGCTAAGCGGAGCAGGAAAAAGCAAAAAATTTCAGAATTGCACCTTGCAATGCGGAGAAATTACTGTTTGTGCATTTACAATATTCATTGATTTTTGCCATTGAAAAATGTCCAGAAATGATTGAAGCTACTGACTGAATGAAAGGAGCTGGCATCTCACTCTCTTTGAATCTTCTTTATCATGCTTAGAGGAGCAGGAAAAAGCAAAAAATTTCAGAATTGCACCTTGCAATGCGGAGAAATTACTGTTTGTGCATTTACAATATTCATTGATTTTTGCCATTGAAAAACATCATGTTATTCATATACCAGAAATGATTGAAGCTACTGACTGAATGAAAGGAGCTGGCATCTCACTCTCTGTGAATCTTCTTTATCATGCTAAGAGGAGCAGGAAAAAGCAAAAAATTTCAGAATTGCACCTTGCAATGCGGAGAAATTACTGTTTGTGCATTTACAATATTCAATGATTTTTGCCATTGAAAAACGTCCAGAAATGATTGAAGCTACTGACTGAATGAAAGGAGCTGGCATCTCACTCTCTTTGAATCTTCTTTATCATGCTAAGAGGAGCAGGAAAAAGCAAAAAATTTCAGAATTGCACCTTGCAATGCGGAGAAATTACTGTTTGTGCATTTACAATATTCATTGATTTTTGCCATTGAAAAACATCATGTTATTCATATACCAGAAATGTTTGAAGCTACAGACTGAATGAAAGGAGCTGGCATCTCACTCTCTTTGAATCTTCTTTATCTTGCTAAGAGGAGCAGGAAAAAGCAAAAAATTTCAGAATTGCACCTTGCAATGCGGAGAAATTACTGTTTGTGCATTTACAATATTCATTGATTTTTGCCATTGAAAAACGTCCAGAAATGATTGAAGCTACTGACTGAATGAAAGGAGCTGGCATCTCACTCTCTTTGAATCTTCTTTATCATGCTAAGAGGAGCAGGAAAAAGCAAAAAATTTCAGAATTGCACCTTGCAATGCGGAGAAATTACTGTTTGTGCATTTACAATATTCATTGATTTTTGCCATTGAAAAACATCATGTTATTCACATACCAGAAATGTTTGAAGCTACTGACTGAATGAAAGGAGCTGGCATCTCACTCTCTTTGAATCTTCTTTATCATGCTAAGAGGAGCAGGAAAAAGCAAAAAAATTCAGAATTGCACCTTGCAATGAGGAGAAATTACTGTTTGTGCATTTACAATATTCATTGATTTTTGCCATTGAAAAACGTCCAGAAATGATTGAAGCTACTGACTGAATGAAAGGAGCTGGCATCTCACTCTCTTTGAATCTTCTTTATCATGCTAAGAGGAGCAGGAAAAAGCAAAAAAATTCAGAATTGCACCTTGCAATGCGGAGAAATTACTGTTTGTGCATTTACAATATTCATTGATTTTTGCCATTGAAAAACATCATGTTATTCATATACCAGAAATGTTTGAAGCTACTGACTGAAAGAAAGGAGCTGGCATCTCACTCTCTTTGAATCTTCTTTATCATGCTAAGAGGAGCAGGAAAAAGCAAAAAATTTCAGAATTGCACCTTGCAATGCGGAGAAATTACTGTTTGTGCATTTACAATATTCATTGATTTTTGCCATTGAAAAACGTCCAGAAATGATTGAAGCTACTGACTGAATGAAAGGAGCTGGCATCTCATTCTCTTTGAATCTTGTTTATCATGCTAAGAGGAGCAGGAAAAAGCAAAAAATTTCAGAATTGCACCTTGCAATGCGGAGAAATTACTGTTTGTGCATTTACAATATTCATTGATTTTTGCCATTGAAAAACGTCCAGAAATGATTGAAGCTACTGACTGAATGAAAGGAGCTGGCATCTCACTCTCTTTGAATCTTGTTTATCTTGCTAAGAGGAGCAGGAAAAAGCAAAAAATTTCAGAATTGCACCTTGCAATGCGGAGAAATTACTGTTTGTGCATTTACAATATTCATTGATTTTTGCCATTGAAAAACGTCCAGAAATGATTGAAGCTACTGACTGAATGAAAGGAGCTGGCATCTCACTCTCTTTGAATCTTCTTTATCATGCTAAGAGGAGCAGGAAAAAGCAAAAAATTTCAGAATTGCACCTTGCAATGCGGAGAAATTACTGTTTGTGCATTTACAATATTCATTGATTTTTGCCATTGAAAAACATCATGTTATTCATATACCAGAAATGTTCGAAGCTACTGACTGAATGAAAGGAGCTGGCATCTCACTCTCTTTGAATCTTCTTTATCATGCTAAGAGGAGCAGAAAAAAGCAAAAAATTTCAGAATTGCACCTTGCAATGCGGAGAAATTACTGTTTGTGCATTTACAATATTCATTGATTTTTGCCATTGAAAAACGTCCAGAAATGATTGAAGCTACTGACTGAATGAAAGAAGCTGGCATCTCACTCTCTTTGAATCTTGTTTATCATGCCAAGAGGAGCAGGAAAAAGCAAAAAATTTCAGAATTGCACCTTGCAATGCGGAGAAATTACTGTTTGTGCATTTACAATATTCATTGATTTTTGCCATTGAAAAACATCATGTTATTCATATACCAGAAATGTTTGAAGCTACTGACTGAATGAAAGGAGCTGGCATCTCACTCTCTTTGAATCTTCTTTATCATGCTAAGAGGAGCAGGAAAAAGCAAAAAAATTCAGAATTGCACCTTGCAATGCGGAGAAATTACTGTTTGTGCATTTACAATATTCATTGATTTTTGCCATTGAAAAACGTCCAGAAATGATTGAAGCTACTGACTGAATGAAAGGAGCTGGCATCTCACTCTCTTTGAATCTTCTTTATCATGCTAAGCGGAGCAGGAAAAAGCAAAAAATTTCAGAATTGCACCTTGCAATGCGGAGAAATTACTGTTTGTGCATTTACAATATTCATTGATTTTTGCCATTGAAAAATGTCCAGAAATGATTGAAGCTACTGACTGAATGAAAGGAGCTGGCATCTCACTCTCTTTGAATCTTCTTTATCATGCTTAGAGGAGCAGGAAAAAGCAAAAAATTTCAGAATTGCACCTTGCAATGCGGAGAAATTACTGTTTGTGCATTTACAATATTCATTGATTTTTGCCATTGAAAAACATCATGTTATTCATATACCAGAAATGTTTGAAGCTACAGACTGAATGAAAGGAGCTGGCATCTCACTCTCTTTGAATCTTCTTTATCTTGCTAAGAGGAGCAGGAAAAAGCAAAAAATTTCAGAATTGCACCTTGCAATGCGGAGAAATTACTGTTTGTGCATTTACAATATTCAATGATTTTTGCCATTGAAAAACGTCCAGAAATGATTGAAGCTACTGACTGAATGAAAGGAGCTGGCATCTCACTCTCTTTGAATCTTCTTTATCATGCTAAGAGGAGCAGGAAAAAGCAAAAAATTTCAGAATTGCACCTTGCAATGCGGAGAAATTACTGTTTGTGCATTTACAATATTCATTGATTTTTGCCATTGAAAAACATCATGTTATTCATATACCAGAAATGTTTGAAGCTACAGACTGAATGAAAGGAGCTGGCATCTCACTCTCTTTGAATCTTCTTTATCTTGCTAAGAGGAGCAGGAAAAAGCAAAAAATTTCAGAATTGCACCTTGCAATGCGGAGAAATTACTGTTTGTGCATTTACAATATTCATTGATTTTTGCCATTGAAAAACGTCCAGAAATGATTGAAGCTACTGACTGAATGAAAGGAGCTGGCATCTCACTCTCTTTGAATCTTCTTTATCATGCTAAGAGGAGCAGGAAAAAGCAAAAAATTTCAGAATTGCACCTTGCAATGCGGAGAAATTACTGTTTGTGCATTTACAATATTCATTGATTTTTGCCATTGAAAAACATCATGTTATTCACATACCAGAAATGTTTGAAGCTACTGACTGAATGAAAGGAGCTGGCATCTCACTCTCTTTGAATCTTCTTTATCATGCTAAGAGGAGCAGGAAAAAGCAAAAAAATTCAGAATTGCACCTTGCAATGAGGAGAAATTACTGTTTGTGCATTTACAATATTCATTGATTTTTGCCATTGAAAAACGTCCAGAAATGATTGAAGCTACTGACTGAATGAAAGGAGCTGGCATCTCACTCTCTTTGAATCTTCTTTATCATGCTAAGAGGAGCAGGAAAAAGCAAAAAAATTCAGAATTGCACCTTGCAATGCGGAGAAATTACTGTTTGTGCATTTACAATATTCATTGATTTTTGCCATTGAAAAACATCATGTTATTCATATACCAGAAATGTTTGAAGCTACTGACTGAAAGAAAGGAGCTGGCATCTCACTCTCTTTGAATCTTCTTTATCATGCTAAGAGGAGCAGGAAAAAGCAAAAAATTTCAGAATTGCACCTTGCAATGCGGAGAAATTACTGTTTGTGCATTTACAATATTCATTGATTTTTGCCATTGAAAAACGTCCAGAAATGATTGAAGCTACTGACTGAATGAAAGGAGCTGGCATCTCATTCTCTTTGAATCTTGTTTATCATGCTAAGAGGAGCAGGAAAAAGCAAAAAATTTCAGAATTGCACCTTGCAATGCGGAGAAATTACTGTTTGTGCATTTACAATATTCATTGATTTTTGCCATTGAAAAACGTCCAGAAATGATTGAAGCTACTGACTGAATGAAAGGAGCTGGCATCTCACTCTCTTTGAATCTTGTTTATCTTGCTAAGAGGAGCAGGAAAAAGCAAAAAATTTCAGAATTGCACCTTGCAATGCGGAGAAATTACTGTTTGTGCATTTACAATATTCATTGATTTTTGCCATTGAAAAACATCATGTTATTCATATACCAGAAATGTTTGAAGCTACAGACTGAATGAAAGGAGCTGGCATCTCACTCTCTTTGAATCTTCTTTATCTTGCTAAGAGGAGCAGGAAAAAGCAAAAAATTTCAGAATTGCACCTTGCAATGCGGAGAAATTACTGTTTGTGCATTTACAATATTCAATGATTTTTGCCATTGAAAAACGTCCAGAAATGATTGAAGCTAGTGACTGAATGAAAGGAGCTGGCATCTCACTCTCTTTGAATCTTCTTTATCATGCTAAGAGGAGCAGGAAAAAGCAAAAAATTTCAGAATTGCACCTTGCAATGCGGAGAAATTACTGTTTGTGCATTTACAATATTCATTGATTTTTGCCATTGAAAAACATCATGTTATTCATATACCAGAAATGTTTGAAGCTACAGACTGAATGAAAGGAGCTGGCATCTCACTCTCTTTGAATCTTCTTTATCTTGCTAAGAGGAGCAGGAAAAAGCAAAAAATTTCAGAATTGCACCTTGCAATGCGGAGAAATTACTGTTTGTGCATTTACAATATTCATTGATTTTTGCCATTGAAAAACGTCCAGAAATGATTGAAGCTACTGACTGAATGAAAGGAGCTGGCATCTCACTCTCTTTGAATCTTCTTTATCATGCTAAGAGGAGCAGGAAAAAGCAAAAAATTTCAGAATTGCACCTTGCAATGCGGAGAAATTACTGTTTGTGCATTTACAATATTCATTGATTTTTGCCATTGAAAAACATCATGTTATTCACATACCAGAAATGTTTGAAGCTACTGACTGAATGAAAGGAGCTGGCATCTCACTCTCTTTGAATCTTCTTTATCATGCTAAGAGGAGCAGGAAAAAGCAAAAAAATTCAGAATTGCACCTTGCAATGAGGAGAAATTACTGTTTGTGCATTTACAATATTCATTGATTTTTGCCATTGAAAAACGTCCAGAAATGATTGAAGCTACTGACTGAATGAAAGGAGCTGGCATCTCACTCTCTTTGAATCTTCTTTATCATGCTAAGAGGAGCAGGAAAAAGCAAAAAAATTCAGAATTGCACCTTGCAATGCGGAGAAATTACTGTTTGTGCATTTACAATATTCATTGATTTTTGCCATTGAAAAACATCATGTTATTCATATACCAGAAATGTTTGAAGCTACTGACTGAAAGAAAGGAGCTGGCATCTCACTCTCTTTGAATCTTCTTTATCATGCTAAGAGGAGCAGGAAAAAGCAAAAAATTTCAGAATTGCACCTTGCAATGCGGAGAAATTACTGTTTGTGCATTTACAATATTCATTGATTTTTGCCATTGAAAAACGTCCAGAAATGATTGAAGCTACTGACTGAATGAAAGGAGCTGGCATCTCATTCTCTTTGAATCTTGTTTATCATGCTAAGAGGAGCAGGAAAAAGCAAAAAATTTCAGAATTGCACCTTGCAATGCGGAGAAATTACTGTTTGTGCATTTACAATATTCATTGATTTTTGCCATTGAAAAACGTCCAGAAATGATTGAAGCTACTGACTGAATGAAAGGAGCTGGCATCTCACTCTCTTTGAATCTTGTTTATCTTGCTAAGAGGAGCAGGAAAAAGCAAAAAATTTCAGAATTGCACCTTGCAATGCGGAGAAATTACTGTTTGTGCATTTACAATATTCATTGATTTTTGCCATTGAAAAACGTCCAGAAATGATTGAAGCTACTGACTGAATGAAAGGAGCTGGCATCTCACTCTCTTTGAATCTTCTTTATCATGCTAAGAGGAGCAGGAAAAAGCAAAAAATTTCAGAATTGCACCTTGCAATGCGGAGAAATTACTGTTTGTGCATTTACAATATTCATTGATTTTTGCCATTGAAAAACATCATGTTATTCATATACCAGAAATGTTCGAAGCTACTGACTGAATGAAAGGAGCTGGCATCTCACTCTCTTTGAATCTTCTTTATCATGCTAAGAGGAGCAGAAAAAAGCAAAAAATTTCAGAATTGCACCTTGCAATGCGGAGAAATTACTGTTTGTGCATTTACAATATTCATTGATTTTTGCCATTGAAAAACGTCCAGAAATGATTGAAGCTACTGACTGAATGAAAGAAGCTGGCATCTCACTCTCTTTGAATCTTGTTTATCATGCCAAGAGGAGCAGGAAAAAGCAAAAAATTTCAGAATTGCACCTTGCAATGCGGAGAAATTACTGTTTGTGCATTTACAATATTCATTGATTTTTGCCATTGAAAAACGTCCAGAAATGATTGAAGCTACTGACTGAATGAAAGGAGCTGGCATCTCACTCTCTTTGAATCTTCTTTATCATGCTAAGAGGAGCAGGAAAAAGCAAAAAATTTCAGAATTGCACCTTTCAATGCCGAGAAATTACTGTTTGTGCATTTACAATATTCATTGATTTTTGCCATTGAAAAACATCATGTTATTCATATACCAGAAATGTTTGAAGCTACTGACTGAATGAAAGGAGCTGGCATCTCACTCTCTTTGAATCTTCTTTATCATGCTAAGAGGAGCAGGAAAAAGCAAAAAATTTCAGAATTGCACCTTGCAATGCGGAGAAATTACTGTTTGTGCATTTACAATATTCATTGATTTTTGCCATTGAAAAACGTCCAGAAATGATTGAAGCTACTGACTGAATGAAAGGAGCTGGCATCTCACTCTCTTTGAATCTTTTTTATCATGCTAAGAGGAGCAGGAAAAAGCAAAAAATTTCAGAATTGCACCTTGCAATGCGGAGAAATTACTGTTTGTGCATTTACAATATTCATTGATTTTTGCCATTGAAAAACATCATGTTATTCATATACCAGAAATGTTTGAAGCTACTGACTGAATGAAAGGAGCTGGCATCTCACTCTCTTTGAATCTTCTTTATCATGCTAAGAGGAGCAGGAAAAAGCAAAAAATTTCAGAATTGCACCTTGCAATGCGGAGAAATTACTGTTTGTGCATTTACAATATTCATTGATTTTTGCCATTGAAAAACGTCCAGAAATGATTGAAGCTACTGACTGAATGAAAGGAGCTGGCATCTCACTCTCTTTGAATCTTGTTTATCATGCTAAGAGGAGCAGGAAAAAGCAAAAAATTTCAGAATTGCACCTTGCAATGCGGAGAAATTACTGTTTGTGCATTTACAATATTCATTGATTTTTGCCATTGAAAAATGTCCAGAAATGATTGAAGCTACTGACTGAATGAAAGGAGCTGGCATCTCACTCTCTTTGAATCTTCTTTATCATGCTGAGAGGAGCAGGAAAAAGCAAAAAATTTCAGAATTGCACCTTGCAATGCGGAGCAATTACTGTTTGTGCATTTACAATATTCATTGATTTTTGCCATTGAAAAACATCATGTTATTCATATACCAGAAATGATTGAAGCTACTGACTGAATGAAAGGAGCTGGCATCTCACTCTCTTTGAATCTTCTTTATCATGCTAAGAGGAGCAGGAAAAAGCAAAAAATTTCAGAATTGCACCTTGCAATGCGGAGAAATTACTGTTTGTGCATTTACAATATTCAATGATTTTTGCCATTGAAAAACGTCCAGAAATGATTGAAGCTACTGACTGAATGAAAGGAGCTGGCATCTCACTCTCTTTGAATCTTCTTTATCATGCTAAGAGGAGCAGGAAAAAGCAAAAAATTTCAGAATTGCACCTTGCAATGCGGAGAAATTACTGTTTGTGCATTTACAATATTCATTGATTTTTGCCATTGAAAAATGTCCAGAAATGATTGAAGCTACTGACTGAATGAAAGGAGCTGGCATCTCACTCTCTTTGAATCTTCTTTATCATGCTGAGAGGAGCAGGAAAAAGCAAAAAATTTCAGAATTGCACCTTGCAATGCGGAGCAATTACTGTTTGTGCATTTACAATATTCATTGATTTTTGCCATTGAAAAACATCATGTTATTCATATACCAGAAATGATTGAAGCTACTGACTGAATGAAAGGAGCTGGCATCTCACTCTCTTTGAATCTTCTTTATCATGCTAAGAGGAGCAGGAAAAAGCAAAAAATTTCAGAATTGCACCTTGCAATGCGGAGAAATTACTGTTTGTGCATTTACAATATTCAATGATTTTTGCCATTGAAAAACGTCCAGAAATGATTGAAGCTACTGACTGAATGAAAGGAGCTGGCATCTCACTCTCTTTGAATCTTCTTTATCATGCTAAGAGGAGCAGGAAAAAGCAAAAAATTTCAGAATTGCACCTTGCAATGCGGAGAAATTACTGTTTGTGCATTTACAATATTCATTGATTTTTGCCATTGAAAAACATCATGTTATTCATATACCAGAAATGTTTGAAGCTACTGACTGAATGAAAGGAGCTGGCATCTCACTCTCTTTGAATCTTCTTTATCATGCTAAGAGGAGCAGGAAAAAGCAAAAAATTTCAGAATTGCACCTTGCAATGCGGAGAAATTACTCTTTGTGCATTTACAATATTCATTGATTTTTGCCATTGAAAAACGTCCAGAAATGATTGAAGCTACTGACTGAATGAAAGGAGCTGGCATCTCACTCTCTTTGAATCTTCTTTATCATGCTAAGAGGAGCAGGAAAAAGCAAAAAATTTCAGAATTGCACCTTGCAATGCGGAGAAATTACTGTTTGTGCATTTACAATATTCATTGATTTTTGCCATTGAAAAACGTCCAGAAATGATTGAAGCTACTGACTGAATGAAAGGAGCTGGCATCTCACTCTCTTTGAATCTTCTTTATCATGCTAAGAGGAGCAGGAAAAAGCAAAAAATTTCAGAATTGCACCTTGCAATGCGGAGAAATTACTGTTTGTGCATTTACAATATTCATTGATTTTTGCCATTGAAAAACATCATGTTATTCATATACCAGAAATGTTTGAAGCTACTGACTGAATGAAAGGAGCTGGCATCTCACTCTCTTTGAATCTTCTTTATCATGCTAAGAGGAGCAGGAAAAAGCAAAAAATTTCAGAATTGCACCTTGCAATGCGGAGAAATTACTGTTTGTGCATTTACAATATTCATTGATTTTTGCCATTGAAAAACGTCCAGAAATGATTGAAGCTACTGACTGAATGAAAGGAGCTGGCATCTCACTCTCTTTGAATCTTGTTTATCATGCTAAGAGGAGCAGGAAAAAGCAAAAAATTTCAGAATTGCACCATGCAATGCGGAGAAATTACTGTTTGTGCATTTACAATATTCATTGATTTTTGCCATTGAAAAACGTCCTGAAATGATTGAAGCTACTGACTGAATGAAAGGAGCTGGCATCTCACTCTCTTTGAATCTTCTTTATCATGCTAAGAGGAGCAGGAAAAAGCAAAAAATTTCAGAATTGCACCTTGCAATGCGGAGAAATTACTGTTTGTGCATTTACAATATTCATTGATTTTTGCCATTGAAAAACATCATGTTATTCATATACCAGAAATGTTTGAAGCTACTGACTAAATGAAAGGAGCTGGCATCTCACTCTCTTTGAATCTTCTTTATCATGCTAAGAGGAGCAGGAAAAAGCAAAAAATTTCAGAATTGCACCTTGCAATGCGGAGAAATTACTGTTTGTGCATTTACAATATTCATTGATTTTTGCCATTGAAAAACGTCCAGAAATGATTGAAGCTACTGACTGAATGAAAGAAGCTGGCATCTCACTCTCTTTGAATCTTGTTTATCATGCCAAGAGGAGCAGGAAAAAGCAAAAAATTTCAGAATTGCACCTTGCAATGCGGAGAAATTACTGTTTGTGCATTTACAATATTCATTGATTTTTGCCATTGAAAAACGTCCAGAAATGATTGAAGCTACTGACTGAATGAAAGGAGCTGGCATCTCACTCTCTTTGAATCTTCTTTATCATGCTAAGAGGAGCAGGAAAAAGCAAAAAATTTCAGAATTGCACCTTTCAATGCCGAGAAATTACTGTTTGTGCATTTACAATATTCATTGATTTTTGCCATTGAAAAACATCATGTTATTCATATACCAGAAATGTTTGAAGCTACTGACTGAATGAAAGGAGCTGGCATCTCACTCTCTTTGAATCTTCTTTATCATGCTAAGAGGAGCAGGAAAAAGCAAAAAATTTCAGAATTGCACCTTGCAATGCGGAGAAATTACTGTTTGTGCATTTACAATATTCATTGATTTTTGCCATTGAAAAACGACCAGAAATGATTGAAGCTACTGACTGAATGAAAGGAGCTGGCATCTCACTCTCTTTGAATCTTGTTTATCATGCTAAGAGGAGCAGGAAAAAGCAAAAAATTTCAGAATTGCACCTTGCAATGCGGAGAAATTACTGTTTGTGCATTTACAATATTCATTGATTTTTGCCATTGAAAAACGTCCAGAAATGATTGAAGCTACTGACTGAATGAAAGGAGCTGTCATCTCACTCTCTTTGAATCTTCTTTATCATGCTAAGAGGAGCAGGAAAAAGCAAAAAATTTCAGAATTGCACCTTGCAATGCGGAGAAATTACTGTTTGTGCATTTACAATATTCATTGATTTTTGCCATTGAAAAACATCATGTTATTCATATACCAGAAATGTTTGAAGCTACTGACTGAATGAAAGGAGCTGGCATCTCACTCTATTTGAATCTTCTTTATCTTGCTAAGAGGAGCAGGAAAAAGCAAAAAATTTCAGAATTGCACCTTGCAATGCGGAGAAATTACTGTTTGTGCATTTACAATATTCATTGATTTTTGCCATTGAAAAACGTCCAGAAATGATTGAAGCTACTGACTGAATGAAAGGAGCTGGCATCTCACTCTCTTTGAATCTTTTTTATCATGCTAAGAGGAGCAGGAAAAAGCAAAAAATTTCAGAATTGCACCTTGCAATGCGGAGAAATTACTGTTTGTGCATTTACAATATTCATTGATTTTTGCCATTGAAAAACATCATGTTATTCATATACCAGAAATGTTTGAAGCTACTGACTGAATGAAAGGAGCTGGCATCTCACTCTCTTTGAATCTTCTTTATCATGCTAAGAGGAGCAGGAAAAAGCAAAAAATTTCAGAATTGCACCTTGCAATGCGGAGAAATTACTGTTTGTGCATTTACAATATTCATTGATTTTTGCCATTGAAAAACGTCCAGAAATGATTGAAGCTACTGACTGAATGAAAGGAGCTGGCATCTCACTCTCTTTGAATCTTGTTTATCATGCTAAGAGGAGCAGGAAAAAGCAAAAAATTTCAGAATTGCACCTTGCAATGCGGAGAAATTACTGTTTGTGCATTTACAATATTCATTGATTTTTGCCATTGAAAAATGTCCAGAAATGATTGAAGCTACTGACTGAATGAAAGGAGCTGGCATCTCACTCTCTTTGAATCTTCTTTATCATGCTGAGAGGAGCAGGAAAAAGCAAAAAATTTCAGAATTGCACCTTGCAATGCGGAGCAATTACTGTTTGTGCATTTACAATATTCATTGATTTTTGCCATTGAAAAACATCATGTTATTCATATACCAGAAATGATTGAAGCTACTGACTGAATGAAAGGAGCTGGCATCTCACTCTCTTTGAATCTTCTTTATCATGCTAAGAGGAGCAGGAAAAAGCAAAAAATTTCAGAATTGCACCTTGCAATGCGGAGAAATTACTGTTTGTGCATTTACAATATTCAATGATTTTTGCCATTGAAAAACGTCCAGAAATGATTGAAGCTACTGACTGAATGAAAGGAGCTGGCATCTCACTCTCTTTGAATCTTCTTTATCATGCTAAGAGGAGCAGGAAAAAGCAAAAAATTTCAGAATTGCACCTTGCAATGCGGAGAAATTACTGTTTGTGCATTTACAATATTCATTGATTTTTGCCATTGAAAAACATCATGTTATTCATATACCAGAAATGTTTGAAGCTACTGACTGAATGAAAGGAGCTGGCATCTCACTCTCTTTGAATCTTCTTTATCATGCTAAGAGGAGCAGGAAAAAGCAAAAAATTTCAGAATTGCACCTTGCAATGCGGAGAAATTACTCTTTGTGCATTTACAATATTCATTGATTTTTGCCATTGAAAAACGTCCAGAAATGATTGAAGCTACTGACTGAATGAAAGGAGCTGGCATCTCACTCTCTTTGAATCTTCTTTATCATGCTAAGAGGAGCAGGAAAAAGCAAAAAATTTCAGAATTGCACCTTGCAATGCGGAGAAATTACTGTTTGTGCATTTACAATATTCATTGATTTTTGCCATTGAAAAACGTCCAGAAATGATTGAAGCTACTGACTGAATGAAAGGAGCTGGCATCTCACTCTCTTTGAATCTTCTTTATCATGCTAAGAGGAGCAGGAAAAAGCAAAAAATTTCAGAATTGCACCTTGCAATGCGGAGAAATTACTGTTTGTGCATTTACAATATTCATTGATTTTTGCCATTGAAAAACATCATGTTATTCATATACCAGAAATGTTTGAAGCTACTGACTGAATGAAAGGAGCTGGCATCTCACTCTCTTTGAATCTTCTTTATCATGCTAAGAGGAGCAGGAAAAAGCAAAAAATTTCAGAATTGCACCTTGCAATGCGGAGAAATTACTGTTTGTGCATTTACAATATTCATTGATTTTTGCCATTGAAAAACGTCCAGAAATGATTGAAGCTACTGACTGAATGAAAGGAGCTGGCATCTCACTCTCTTTGAATCTTGTTTATCATGCTAAGAGGAGCAGGAAAAAGCAAAAAATTTCAGAATTGCACCATGCAATGCGGAGAAATTACTGTTTGTGCATTTACAATATTCATTGATTTTTGCCATTGAAAAACGTCCTGAAATGATTGAAGCTACTGACTGAATGAAAGGAGCTGGCATCTCACTCTCTTTGAATCTTCTTTATCATGCTAAGAGGAGCAGGAAAAAGCAAAAAATTTCAGAATTGCACCTTGCAATGCGGAGAAATTACTGTTTGTGCATTTACAATATTCATTGATTTTTGCCATTGAAAAACATCATGTTATTCATATACCAGAAATGATTGAAGCTACTGACTGAATGAAAGGAGCTGGCATCTCACTCTGTTTGAATCTTCTTTATCATGCTAAGAGGAGCAGGAAAAAGCAAAAAATTTCAGAATTGCACGTTGCAATGCGGAGAAATTACTGTTTGTGCATTTACAATATTCAATGATTTTGGCCATTGAAAAATGTCCAGAAATGATTGAAGCTACTGACTGAATGAAAGGAGCTGGCATCTCACTCTCTTTGAATCTTCTTTATCATGCTAAGAGGAGCAGGAAAAAGCAAAAAATTTCAGAATTGCACCTTGCAATGCGGAGAAATTACTGTTTGTGCATTTACAATATTCATTGATTTTTGCCATTGAAAAACATCATGTTATTCATATACCAGAAATGTTTGAAGCTACTGACTAAATGAAAGGAGCTGGCATCTCACTCTCTTTGAATCTTCTTTATCATGCTAAGAGGAGCAGGAAAAAGCAAAAAATTTCAGAATTGCACCTTGCAATGCGGAGAAATTACTGTTTGTGCATTTACAATATTCATTGATTTTTGCCATTGAAAAATGTCCAGAAATGATTGAAGCTACTGACTGAATGAAAGGAGCTGGCATCTCACTCTCTTTGAATCTTCTTTATCATGCTAAGAGGAGCAGGAAAAAGCAAAAAATTTCAGAATTGCACTTGCAATGCGGAGAAATTACTGTTTGTGCATTTACAATATTCATTGATTTTTGCCATTGAAAAACATGTTATTCATATACCAGAAATGTTTGAAGCTACTGACTGAATGAAAGGAGCTGGCATCTCACTCTCTTTGAATCTTCTTTATCATGCTAAGAGGAGCAGGAAAAAGCAAAAAATTTCAGAATTGCACCTTGCAATGCGGAGAAATTACTGTTTGTGCATTTACAATATTCATTGATTTTTGCCATTGAAAAACATCATGTTATTCATATACCAGAAATGTTTGAAGCTACTGACTGAATGAAAGGAGCTGGCATCTCACTCTCTTTGAATCTTCTTTATCATGCTAAGAGGAGCAGGAAAAAGCAAAAAATTTCAGAATTGCACCTTGCAATGCGGAGAAATTACTGTCTTTGCATTTACAATATTCATTGATTTTTGCCATTGAAAAACGTCCAGAAATGATTGAAGCTACTGACTGAATGAAAGGAGCTGGCATCTCACTCTCTTTGATTCTTCTTTATCATGCTAAGAGGAGCAGGAAAAAGCAAAAAATTTCAGAATTGCACCTTGCAATGTGGAGAAATTACTGTTTGTGCATTTACAATATTCATTGATTTTTGCCATTGAAAAACGTCCAGAAATGATTGAAGCTACTGACTGAATGAAAGGAGCTGGCATCTCACTCTCTTTGAATCTCCTTTATCATGCTAAGAGGAGCAGTAAAAAGCAAAAAATTTCAGAATTGCACCTTGCAATGCGGAGAAATTACTGTTTGTGCATTTACAATATTCATTGATTTTTGCCATTGAAAAACATCATGTTATTCATATACCAGAAATGTTTGAAGCTACTGACTGAATGAAAGGAGCTGGCATCTCACTCTCTTTGAATCTTCTTTATCATGCTAAGAGGAGCAGAAAAAGCAAAAAATTTCAGAATTGCACCTTGCAATGCGGAGAAATTACTGTTTGTGCATTTACAATATTCATTGATTTTTGCCATTGAAAAACATCCAGAAATGATTGAAGCTACTGACTGAATGAAAGGAGCTGGCATCTCACTCTCTTTGAATCTTGTTTATCATGCTAAGAGGAGCAGGAAAAAGTAAAAAATTTCATAATTGCACCTTGCAATGCGGAGAAATTACTGTTTGTGCATTTACAATATTCATTGATTTTTGCCATTGAAAAACGTCCAGAAATGATTGAAGCTACTGACTGAATGAAAGGAGCTGGCATCTCACTCTCTTTGAATCTTCTTTATCATGCTAAGAGGAGCAGGAAAAAGCAAAAAATTTCAGAATTGCACCTTGCAATGCGGAGAAATTACTGTTTGTGCATTTACAATATTCATTGATTTTTGCCATTGAAAAACATCATGTTATTCATATACCAGAAATGATTGAAGCTACTGACTGAATGAAAGGAGCTGGCATCTCATTCTCTTTGAATCTTCTTTATCATGCTAAGAGGAGCAGGAAAAAGCAAAAAATTTCAGAATTGCACCTTGCAATGCGGAGAAATTACTGTTTGTGCATTTACAATGTTCAATGATTTTTGCCATTGAAAAACGTCCAGAAATGATTGAAGCTACTGACTGAATGAAAGGAGCTGGCATCTCACTCTCTTTGAATCTTCTTTATCATGCTAAGAGGAGCAGGAAAAAGCAAAAAATTTCAGAATTGCACCTTGCAATGCGGAGAAATTACTGTTTGTGCATTTACAATATTCATTGATTTTTGCCATTGAAAAACATCATGTTATTCATATGCCAGAAATGATTGAAGCTACTGACTGAATGAAAGGAGCTGGCATCTCACTCTCTTTGAATCTTCTTTATCATGCTAAGAGGAGCAGGAAAAAGCAAAAAAATTCAGAATTGCACCTTGCAATGCGGAGAAATTTCTGTTTGTGCATTTACAATATTCATTGATTTTTGCCATTGAAAAACGTCCAGAAATGATTGAAGCTACTGACTGAATGAAAGGAGCTGGCATCTCACTCTCTTTGAATCTTCTTTATCATGCTAAGAGGAGCAGGAAAAAGCAAAAAATTTCAGAATTGCACCTTGCAATGCGGAGAAATTACTGTTTGTGCATTTACAATATTCATTGATTTTTGCCATTGAAAAACATCATGTTATTCATATACCAGAAATGTTTGAAGCTACTGACTGAATGAAAGGAGCTGGCATCTCACTCTCTTTGAATCTTCTTTATCATGCTAAGAGGAGCAGGAAAAAGCAAAAAATTTCAGAATTGCACCTTGCAATGCGGAGAAATTACTGTTTGTGCATTTACAATATTCATTGATTTTTGCCATTGAAAAACGTCCAGAAATGATTGAAGCTACTGACTGAATGAAAGGAGCTGGCATCTCACTCTCTTTGAATCTTCTTTATCATGCTAAGAGGAGCAGGAAAAAGCAAAAAATTTCAGAATTGCACCTTGCAATGTGGAGAAATTACTGTTTGTGCATTTACAATATTCATTGATTTTTGTCATTGAAAAACGTCCAGAAATGATTGAAGCTACTGACTGAATGAAAGGAGCTGGCATCTCACTCTCTTTGAATCTTCTTTATCATGCTAAGAGGAGCAGGAAAAAGCAAAAAATTTCAGAATTGCACCTTGCAATGCGGAGAAATTACTGTTTGTGCATTTACAATATTCATTGATTTTTGCCATTGAAAAACATCGTTATTCATATACCAGAAATGTTTGAAGCTACTGACTGAATGAAAGGAGCTGGCATCTCACTCTCTTTGAATCTTCTTTATCATGCTAAGAGGAGCAGGAAAAAGCAAAAAATTTCAGAATTGCACCTTGCAATGCGGAGATATTACTGTTTGTGCATGTACAATATTCATTGATTTTTGCCATTGAAAAACGTCCAGAAATGATTGAAGCTACTGACTGAATGAAAGGAGCTGGCATCTCACTCTCTTTGAATCTTCTTTATCATGCTAAGAGGAGCAGGAAAAAGCAAAAAATTTCAGAATTGCACCTTGCAATGCGGAGAAATTACTGTTTGTGCATTTACAATATTCATTGATTTTTGCCATTGAAAAACATCATGTTATTCATATACCAGAAATGTTTGAAGCTACTGACTGAATGAAAGGAGCTGGCATCTCACTCTCTTTGAATCTTCTTTATCATGCTAAGAGGAGCAGGAAAAAGCAAAAAATTTCAGAATTGCACCTTGCAATGCGGAGAAATTACTGTTTGTGCATTTACAATATTCATTGATTTTTGCCATTGAAAAACATCATGTTATTCATATACCAGAAATGATTGAAGCTACTGACTGAATGAAAGGAGCTGGCATCTCATTCTCTTTGAATCTTCTTTATCATGCTAAGAGGAGCAGGAAAAAGCAAAAAATTTCAGAATTGCACCTTGCAATGCGGAGAAATTACTGTTTGTGCATTTACAATGTTCAATGATTTTTGCCATTGAAAAACGTCCAGAAATGATTGAAGCTACTGACTGAATGAAAGGAGCTGGCATCTCACTCTCTTTGAATCTTCTTTATCATGCTAAGAGGAGCAGGAAAAAGCAAAAAATTTCAGAATTGCACCTTGCAATGCGGAGAAATTACTGTTTGTGCATTTACAATATTCATTGATTTTTGCCATTGAAAAACATCATGTTATTCATATACCAGAAATGTTTGAAGCTACTGACTGAATGAAAGGAGCTGGCATCTCACTCTCTTTGAATCTTCTTTATCATGCTAAGAGGAGCAGGAAAAAGCAAAAAATTTCAGAATTGCACCTTGCAATGCGGAGAAATTACTGTTTGTACATTTACAATATTCATTGATCTTTGCCATTGAAAAACGTCCAGAAATGATTGAAGCTACTGACTGAATGAAAGGAGCTGGCATCTCACTCTCTTTGAATCTTCTTTATCATGCTAAGAGGAGCAGGAAAAAGCAAAAAATTTCAGAATTGCACCTTGCAATGCGGAGAAATTTCTGTTTGTGCATTTACAATATTCATTGATTTTTGCCATTGAAAAACGTCCAGAAATGATTGAAGCTACTGACTGAATGAAAGGAGCTGGCATCTCATTCTCTTTGAATCTTCTTTATCATGCTAAGAGGAGCAGGAAAAGCAAAAAATTTCAGAATTGCACCTTGCAATGCGGAGAAATTACTGTTTGTGCATTTACAATATTCATTGATTTTTACCATTGAAAAACATCATGTTATTCATCTACCAGAAATGTTTGAAGCTACTGACTGAATGAAAGGAGCTGGCATCTCACTCTCTTTGAATCTTCTTTATCATGCTAAGAGGAGCAGGAAAAAGCAAAAAATTTCAGAATTGCACCTTGCAATGCGGAGAAATTACTGTTTGTGGATTTACAATATTCATTGATTTTTGCCATTGAAAAACATCCAGAAATGATTGAAGCTACTGACTGAATGAAAGGAGCTGGCATCTCACTCTCTTTGAATCTTCTTTATCATGCTAAGAGGAGCAGGAAAAAGCAAAAAATTTCAGAATTGCACCTTGCAATGCGGAGAAATTACTGTTTGTGCATTTACAATATTCATTGATTTTTGCCATTGAAAAACATCATGTTATTCATATACCAGAAATGTTTGTAGCTACTGACTGAATGAAAGGAGCTGGCATCTCACTCTCTTTGAATCTTCTTTATCATGCTAAGAGGAGCAGGAAAAAGCAAAAAATTTCAGAATTGCACCTTGCAATGCGGAGAAATTACTGTTTGTGCATTTACAATATTCATTGATTTTTGCCATTGAAAAACGTCCAGAAATGATTGAAGCTACTGACTGAATGAAAGGAGCTGGCATCTCACTCTCTTTGAATCTTCTTTATCATGCTAAGAGGAGCAGGAAAAAGCAAAAAATTTCAAAATTGCACCTTGCAATGCGGAGAAATTACTGTTTGTGCATTTACAATATTCATTGATTTTTGCCATTGAAAAACGTCCAGAAATGATTGAAGCTACTGACTGAATGAAAGGAGCTGGCATCTCACTCTCTTTGAATCTTCTTTATCATGCTAAGAGGAGCAGGAAAAAGCAAAAAATTTCAGAATTGCACCTTGCAATGCGGAGAAATTACTGTTTGTGCATTTACAATATTCATTGATTTTTGCCATTGAAAAACATCATGTTATTCATATACCAGAAACGTTTGAAGCTACTGACTGAATGAAAGGAGCTGGCATCTCACTCTCTTTGAATCTTCTTTATCATGCTAAGAGGAGCAGGAAAAAGCAAAAAATTTCAGAATTGCACCTTGCAATGCGGAGAAATTACTGTTTGTGCATTTACAATATTCATTGATTTTTGCCATTGAAAAACGTCCAGAAATGATTGAAGCTACTGACTGAATGAAAGGAGCTGGCATCTCACTCTCTTTGAATCTTGTTTATCATGCTAATAGGAGCAGGAAAAAGCAAAAAATTTCAGAATTGCACATTGCAATGCGGAGAAATTACTGTTTGTGCATTTACAATATTCATTGATTTTTGCCATTGAAAAACGTCCAGAAATGATTGAAGCTACTGACTGAATGAAAGGAGCTGGCATCTCACTCTCTTTGAATCTTCTTTATCATGCTAAGAGGAGCAGGAAAAAGCAAAAAATTTCAGAATTGCACCTTGCAATGCGGAGAAATTACTGTTTGTGCATTTACAATATTCATTGATTTTTGCCATTGAAAAACGTCCAGAAATGATTGAAGCTACTGACTGAATGAAAGGAGCTGGCATCTCACTCTCTTTGAATCTTGTTTATCATGCTAAGAGGAGCAGGAAAAAGCAAAAAATTTCAGAATTGCACCTTGCAATGCGGAGAAATTACTGTTTGTGCATTTACAATATTCAATGATTTTTGCCATTGAAAAACGTCCAGAAATGATTGAAGCTACTGACTGAATGAAAGGAGCTGGCATCTCACTCTCTTTGAATCTTCTTTATCATGCTAAGAGGAGCAGGAAAAAGCAAAAAATTTCAGAATTGCACCTTGCAATGCGGAGAAATTACTGTTTGTGCATTTACAATATTCATTGATTTTTGCCATTGAAAAACATCATGTTATTCATATACCAGAAATGATTGAAGCTACTGACTGAATGAAAGGAGCTGGCATCTCATTCTCTTTGAATCTTCTTTATCATGCTAAGAGGAGCAGGAAAAAGCAAAAAATTTCAGAATTGCACCTTGCAATGCGGAGAAATTAATGTTTGTGCATTTACAATATTCATTGATTTTTGCCATTGAAAAACATCATGTTATTCATATACCAGAAATGTTTGAAGCTACTGACTGAATGAAAGGAGCTGGCATCTCACTCTCTTTGAATCTTCTTTATCATGATAAGAGGAGCAGGAAAAAGCAAAAAATTTCAGAATTGCACCTTGCAATGCGGAGAAATTACTGTTTGTGCATTTACAATATTCATTGATTTTTGCCATTGAAAAACATCATGTTATTCATATACCAGAAATGTTTGAAGCTACTGACTGAATGAAAGGAGCTGGCATCTCACTCTCTTTGAATCTTCTTTATCATGCTAAGAGGAGCAGGAAAAAGCAAAAAAATTCAGAATTGCACCTTGCAATGCGGAGAAATTACTGTTTGTGCATTTACAATATTCATTGATTTTTGCCATTGAAAAACGTCAAGAAATGATTGAAGCTACTGACTGAATGAAAGGAGCTGGCATCTCACTCTCTTTGAATCTTCTTTATCATGCTAAGAGGAGCAGGAAAAAGCAAAAAATTTCAGAATTGCACCTTGCAATGCAGAGAAATTACTGTTTGTGCATTTACAATATTCATTGATTTTTGCCATTGAAAAACATCATGTTATTCATATACCAGAAATGATTGAAGCTACTGACTGAATGAAAGGAGCTGGCATCTCATTCTCTTTGAATCTTCTTTATCATGCTAAGAGGAGCAGGAAAAAGCAAAAAATTTCAGAATTGCACCTTGCAATGCGGAGAAATTACTGTTTGTGCATTTACAATGTTCAATGATTTTTGCCATTGAAAAACGTCCAGAAATGATTGAAGCTACTGACTGAATGAAAGGAGCTGGCATCTCACTCTCTTTGAAACTTCTTTATCATGCTAAGAGGAGCAGGAAAAAGCAAAAAATTTCAGAATTGCACCTTGCAATGCGGAGAAATTACTGTTTGTGCATTTACAATATTCATTGATTTTTGCCATTGAAAAACATCATGTTATTCATATACCAGAAATGTTTGAAGCTACTGACTGAATGAAAGGAGCTGGCATCTCACTCTCTTTGAATCTTCTTTATCATGCTAAGAGGAGCAGGAAAAAGCAAAAAATTTCAGAATTGCACCTTGCAATGCGGAGAAATTACTGTTTGTACATTTACAATATTCATTGATCTTTGCCATTGAAAAACGTCCAGAAATGATTGAAGCTACTGACTGAATGAAAGGAGCTGGCATCTCACTCTCTTTGAATCTTCTTTATCATGCTAAGAGGAGCAGGAAAAAGCAAAAAATTTCAGAATTGCACCTTGCAATGCGGAGAAATTTCTGTTTGTGCATTTACAATATTCATTGATTTTTGCCATTGAAAAACGTCCAGAAATGATTGAAGCTACTGACTGAATGAAAGGAGCTGGCATCTCATTCTCTTTGAATCTTCTTTATCATGCTAAGAGGAGCAGGAAAAGCAAAAAATTTCAGAATTGCACCTTGCAATGCGGAGAAATTACTGTTTGTGCATTTACAATATTCATTGATTTTTACCATTGAAAAACATCATGTTATTCATATACCAGAAATGTTTGAAGCTACTGACTGAATGAAAGGAGCTGGCATCTCACTCTCTTTGAATCTTCTTTATCATGCTAAGAGGAGCAGGAAAAAGCAAAAAATTTCAGAATTGCACCTTGCAATGCGGAGAAATTACTGTTTGTGGATTTACAATATTCATTGATTTTTGCCATTGAAAAACGTCCAGAAATGATTGAAGCTACTGACTGAATGAAAGGAGCTGGCATCTCACTCTCTTTGAATCTTCTTTATCATGCTAAGAGGAGCAGGAAAAAGCAAAAAATTTCAGAATTGCACCTTGCAATGTGGAGAAATTACTATTTGTGCATTTACAATATTCATTGATTTTTGCCATTGAAAAACATCCAGAAATGATTGAAGCTACTGACTGAATGAAAGGAGCTGGCATCTCACTCTCTTTGAATCTTCTTTATCATGCTAAGAGGAGCAGGAAAAAGCAAAAAATTTCAGAATTGCACCTTGCAATGCGGAGAAATTACTGTTTGTGCATTTACAATATTCATTGATTTTTGCCATTGAAAAACATCATGTTATTCATATACCAGAAATGTTTGAAGCTACTGACTGAATGAAAGGAGCTGGCATCTCACTCTCTTTGAATCTTCTTTATCATGCTAAGAGGAGCAGGAAAAAGCAAAAAATTTCAGAATTGCACCTTGCAATGCGGAGAAATTACTGTTTGTGCATTTACAATATTCATTGATTTTTGCCATTGAAAAACGTCCAGAAATGATTGAAGCTACTGACTGAATGAAAGGAGCTGGCATCTCACTCTCTTTGAATCTTCTTTATCATGCTAAGAGGAGCAGGAAAAAGCAAAAAATTTCAGAATTGCACCTTGCAATGCGGAGAAATTACTGTTTGTGCATTTACAATATTCATTGATTTTTGCCATTGAAAAACGTCCAGAAATGATTGAAGCTACTGACTGAATGAAAGGAGCTGGCATCTCACTCTCTTTGAATCTTCTTTATCATGCTAAGAGGAGCAGGAAAAAGCAAAAAATTTCAGAATTGCACCTTGCAATGCGGAGAAATTACTGTTTGTGCATTTACAATATTCATTGATTTTTGCCATTGAAAAACATCATGTTATTCATATACCAGAAATGTTTGAAGCTACTGACTGAATGAAAGGAGCTGGCATCTCACTCTCTTTGAATCTTCTTTATCATGCTAAGAGGAGCAGGAAAAAGCAAAAAATTTCAGAATTGCACCTTGCAATGCGGAGAAATTACTGTTTGTGCATTTACAATATTCATTGATTTTTGCCATTGAAAAACGTCCAGAAATGATTGAAGCTACTGACTGAATGAAAGGAGCTGGCATCTCACTCTCTTTGAATCTTGTTTATCATGCTAATAGGAGCAGGAAAAAGCAAAAAATTTCAGAATTGCACCTTGCAATGCGGAGAAATTACTGTTTGTGCATTTACAATATTCATTGATTTTTGCCATTGAAAAACGTCCAGAAATGATTGAAGCTACTGACTGAATGAAAGGAGCTGGCATCTCACTCTCTTTGAATCTTCTTTATCATGCTAAGAGGAGCAGGAAAAAGCAAAAAATTTCAGAATTGCACCTTGCAATGCGGAGAAATTACTGTTTGTGCATTTACAATATTCATTGATTTTTGCCATTGAAAAACGTCCAGAAATGATTGAAGCTACTGACTGAATGAAAGGAGCTGGCATCTCACTCTCTTTGAATCTTGTTTATCATGCTAAGAGGAGCAGCAAAAAGCAAAAAATTTCAGAATTGCACCTTGCAATGCGGAGAAATTACTGTTTGTGCATTTACAATATTCAATGATTTTTGCCATTGAAAAACGTCCAGAAATGATTGAAGCTACTGACTGAATGAAAGGAGCTGGCATCTCACTCTCTTTGAATCTTCTTTATCATGCTAAGAGGAGCAGGAAAAAGCAAAAAATTTCAGAATTGCACCTTGCAATGCGGAGAAATTACTGTTTGTGCATTTACAATATTCATTGATTTTTGCCATTGAAAAACATCATGTTATTCATATACCAGAAATGATTGAAGCTACTGACTGAATGAAAGGAGCTGGCATCTCATTCTCTTTGAATCTTCTTTATCATGCTAAGAGGAGCAGGAAAAAGCAAAAAATTTCAGAATTGCACCTTGCAATGCGGAGAAATTACTGTTTGTGCATTTACAATATTCATTGATTTTTGCCATTGAAAAACATCATGTTATTCATATACCAGAAATGTTTGAAGCTACTGACTGAATGAAAGGAGCTGGCATCTCACTCTCTTTGAATCTTCTTTATCATGATAAGAGGAGCAGGAAAAAGCAAAAAATTTCAGAATTGCACCTTGCAATGCGGAGAAATTACTGTTTGTGCATTTACAATATTCATTGATTTTTGCCATTGAAAAACATCATGTTATTCATATACCAGAAATGTTTGAAGCTACTGACTGAATGAAAGGAGCTGGCATCTCACTCTCTTTGAATCTTCTTTATCATGCTAAGAGGAGCAGGAAAAAGCAAAAAAATTCAGAATTGCACCTTGCAATGCGGAGAAATTACTGTTTGTGCATTTACAATATTCATTGATTTTTGCCATTGAAAAACGTCAAGAAATGATTGAAGCTACTGACTGAATGAAAGGAGCTGGCATCTCACTCTCTTTGAATCTTCTTTATCATGCTAAGAGGAGCAGGAAAAAGCAAAAAATTTCAGAATTGCACCTTGCAATGTGGAGAAATTACTGTTTGTGCATTTACAATATTCATTGATTTTTGCCATTGAAAAACATCATGTTATTCATATACCAGAAATGTTTGAAGCTACTGACTGAATGAAAGGAGCTGGCATCTCACTCTCTTTGAATCTTCTTTATCATGCTAAGAGGAGCAGGAAAAAGCAAAAAATTTCAGAATTGCACCTTGCAATGCGGAGAAATTACTGTCTGTGCATTTACAATATTCATTGATTTTTGCCATTGAAAAACGTCCAGAAATGATTGAAGCTACTGACTGAATGAAAGGAGCTGGCATCTCACTCTCTTTGATTCTTCTTTATCATGCTAAGAGGAGCAGGAAAAAGCAAAAAATTTCAGAATTGCACCTTGCAATGTGGAGAAATTACTGTCTGTGCATTTACAATATTCATTGATTTTTGCCATTGAAAAACGTCCAGAAATGATTGAAGCTACTGACTGAATGAAAGGAGCTGGCATCTCACTCTCTTTGAATCTTCTTTATCATGCTAAGAGGAGCAGGAAAAAGCAAAAAATTTCAGAATTGCACCTTGCAATGCGGAGAAATTACTGTTTGTGCATTTACAATATTCATTGATTTTTGCCATTGAAAAACATCATGTTATTCATATACCAGAAATGTTTGAAGCTACTGACTGAATGAAAGGAGCTGGCATCTCACTCTCTTTGAATCTTCTTTATCATGCTAAGAGGAGCAGGAAAAAGCAAAAAATTTCAGAATTACACCTTGCAATGCGGAGAAATTATTGTTTGTGCATTTACAATATTCATTGATTTTTGCCATTGAAAAACGTCCAGAAATGATTGAAGATACTGACTGAATGAAAGGAGCTGGCATCTCACTCTCTTTGAATCTTCTTTATCATGCTAAGAGGAGCAGGAAAAAGCAAAAAATTTCAGAATTGCAACTTGCAATGTGGAGAAATTACTATTTGTGCATTTACAATATTCATTGATTTTTGCCATTGAAAAACGTCCAGAAATGATTGAAGCTACTGACTGAATGAAAGGAGCTGGCATCTCACTCTCTTTGAATCTTCTTTATCATGCTAAGAGGAGCAGGAAAAAGCAAAAAATTTCAGAATTGCACCTTGCAATGCGGAGAAATTACTGTTTGTGCATTTACAATATTCTTTGATTTTTGCCATTGAAAAACGTCCAGAAATGATTGAAGCTACTGACTGAATGAAAGGAGCTGGCATCTCACTCTCTTTGAATCTTCTTTATCATGCTAAGAGGAGCAGGAAAAAGCAAAAAATTTCAGAATTGTACCTTGCAGTGCGGAGAAATTACTGTTTGTGCATTTACAATATTCATTGATTTTTGCCATTGAAAAACGTCCAGAAATGATTGAAGCTACTGACTGAATGAAAGGAGCTGGCATCTCACTCTCTTTGAATCTTCTTTATCATGCTAAGAGGAGCAGGAAAAAGCAAAAAATTTCAGAATTGCACCTTGCAATGCGGAGAAATTACTGTTTGTGCATTTACAATATTCATTGATTTTTGCCATTGAAAAACATCATGTTATTCATATACCAGAAATGTTTGAAGCTACTGACTGAATGAAAGGAGCTGGCATCTCACTCTCTTTGAATCTTCTTTATCATGCTAAGAGGAGCAGCAAAAAGCAAAAAATTTCAGAATTGCACCTTGCAATGCGGAGAAATTACTGTTTGTGCATTTACAATATTCATTGATTTTTGCCATTGAAAAACGTCCAGAAATGATTGAAGCTACTGACTGAATGAAAGGAGCTGGCATCTCACTCTCTTTGAATCTTGTTTATCATGCTAATAGGAGCAGGAAAAAGCAAAAAATTTCAGAATTGCACCTTGCAATGCGGAGAAATTACTGTTTGTGCATTTACAATATTCATTGATTTTTGCCATTGAAAAACGTCCAGAAATGATTGAAGCTACTGACTGAATGAAAGGAGCTGGCATCTCACTCTCTTTGAATCTTCTTTATCATGCTAAGAGGAGCAGGAAAAAGCAAAAAATTTCAGAATTGCACCTTGCAATGCGGAGAAATTACTGTTTGTGCATTTACAATATTCATTGATTTTTGCCATTGAAAAACGTCCAGAAATGATTGAAGCTACTGACTGAATGAAAGGAGCTGGCATCTCACTCTCTTTGAATCTTGTTTATCATGCTAAGAGGAGCAGGAAAAAGCAAAAAATTTCAGAATTGCACCTTGCAATGCGGAGAAATTACTGTTTGTGCATTTACAATATTCAATGATTTTTGCCATTGAAAAACGTCCAGAAATGATTGAAGCTACTGACTGAATGAAAGGAGCTGGCATCTCACTCTCTTTGAATCTTCTTTATCATGCTAAGAGGAGCAGGAAAAAGCAAAAAATTTCAGAATTGCACCTTGCAATGCGGAGAAATTACTGTTTGTGCATTTACAATATTCATTGATTTTTGCCATTGAAAAACATCATGTTATTCATATACCAGAAATGATTGAAGCTACTGACTGAATGAAAGGAGCTGGCATCTCACTCTCTTTGAATCTTCTTTATCATGCTAAGAGGAGCAGGAAAAAGCAAAAAATTTCAGAATTGCACCTTGCAATGCGGAGAAATTACTGTTTGTGCATTTACAATATTCATTGATTTTTGCCATTGAAAAACATCATGTTATTCATATACCAGAAATGTTTGAAGCTACTGACTGAATGAAAGGAGCTGGCATCTCACTCTCTTTGAATCTTCTTTATCATGCTAAGAGGAGCAGGAAAAAGCAAAAAATTTCAGAATTGCACCTTGCAATGCGGAGAAATTACTGTTTGTGCATTTACAATATTCATTGATTTTTGCCATTGAAAAACGTCCAGAAATGATTGAAGCTACTGACTGAATGAAAGGAGCTGGCATCTCACTCTCTTTGAATCTTGTTTATCATGCTAATAGGAGCAGGAAAAAGCAAAAAATTTCAGAATTGCACCTTGCAATGCGGAGAAATTACTGTTTGTGCATTTACAATATTCATTGATTTTTGCCATTGAAAAACGTCCAGAAATGATTGAAGCTACTGACTGAATGAAAGGAGCTGGCATCTCACTCTCTTTGAATCTTCTTTATCATGCTAAGAGGAGCAGGAAAAAGCAAAAAATTTCAGAATTGCACCTTGCAATGCGGAGAAATTACTGTTTGTGCATTTACAATATTCAATGTTTTTTGCCATTGAAAAACGTCCAGAAATGATTGAAGCTACTGACTGAATGAAAGGAGCTGGCATCTCACTCTCTTTGAATCTTCTTTATCATGCTAAGAGGAGCAGGAAAAAGCAAAAAATTTCAGAATTGCACCTTGCAATGCGGAGAAATTACTGTTTGTGCATTTACAATATTCAATGATTTTTGCCATTGAAAAACGTCCAGAAATGATTGAAGCTACTGACTGAATGAAAGGAGCTGGCATCTCACTCTCTTTGAATCTTCTTTATCATGCTAAGAGGAGCAGGAAAAAGCAAAAAATTTCAGAATTGCACCTTGCAATGCGGAGAAATTACTGTTTGTGCATTTACAATATTCATTGATTTTTGCCATTGAAAAACATCATGTTATTCATATACCAGAAATGATTGAAGCTACTGACTGAATGAAAGGAGCAAGGCATCTCACTCTCTTTGAATCTTCTTTATCATGCTAAGAGGAGCAGGAAAAAGCAAAAAATTTCAGAATTGCACCTTGCAATGCGGAGAAATTACTGTTTGTGCATTTACAATATTCATTGATTTTTGCCATTGAAAAACATCATGTTATTCATATACCAGAAATGTTTGAAGCTACTGACTGAATGAAAGGAGCTGGCATCTCACTCTCTTTGAATCTTCTTTATCATGCTAAGAGGAGCAGGAAAAAGCAAAAAATTTCAGAATTGCACCTTGCAATGCGGAGAAATTACTGTTTGTGCATTTACAATATTCATTGATTTTTGCCATTGAAAAACGTCCAGAAATGATTGAAGCTACTGACTGAATGAAAGGAGCTGGCATCTCACTCTCTTTGAATCTTGTTTATCATGCTAATAGGAGCAGGAAAAAGCAAAAAATTTCAGAATTGCACCTTGCAATGCGGAGAAATTACTGTTTGTGCATTTACAATATTCATTGATTTTTGCCATTGAAAAACGTCCAGAAATGATTGAAGCTACTGACTGAATGAAAGGAGCTGGCATCTCACTCTCTTTGAATCTTCTTTATCATGCTAAGAGGAGCAGGAAAAAGCAAAAAATTTCAGAATTGCACCTTGCAATGCAGAGAAATTACTGTTTGTGCATTTACAATATTCAATGATTTTTGCCATTGAAAAACGTCCAGAAATGATTGAAGCTACTGACTGAATGAAAGGAGCTGGCATCTCACTCTCTTTGAATCTTCTTTATCATGCTAAGAGGAGCAGGAAAAAGCAAAAAATTTCAGAATTGCACCTTGCAATGCGGAGAAATTACTGTTTGTGCATTTACAATATTCAATGATTTTTGCCATTGAAAAACGTCCAGAAATGATTGAAGCTACTGACTGAATGAAAGGAGCTGGCATCTCACTCTCTTTGAATCTTCTTTATCATGCTAAGAGGAGCAGGAAAAAGCAAAAAATTTCAGAATTGCACCTTGCAATGCGGAGAAATTACTGTTTGTGCATTTACAATATTCATTGATTTTTGCCATTGAAAAACATCATGTTATTCATATACCAGAAATGATTGAAGCTACTGACTGAATGAAAGGAGCTGGCATCTCATTCTCTTTGAATCTTCTTTATCATGCTAAGAGGAGCAGGAAAAAGAAAAAAATTTCAGAATTGCACCTTGCAATGCGGAGAAATTACTGTTTGTGCATTTACAATATTCATTGATTTTTGCCATTGAAAAACATCATGTTATTCATATACAGAAATGTTTGAAGCTACTGACTGAATGAAAGGAGCTGGCATCTCACTCTCTTTGAATCTTCTTTATCATGATAAGAGGAGCAGGAAAAAGCAAAAAATTTCAGAATTGCACCTTGCAATGCGGAGAAATTACTGATTGTGCATTTACAATATTCATTGATTTTTGCCATTGAAAAACGTCAAGAAATGATTGAAGCTACTGACTGAATGAAAGGAGCTGGCATCTCACTCTCTTTGAATCTTCTTTATCATGCTAAGAGGAGCAGGAAAAAGCAAAAAATTTCAGAATTGCACCTTGCAATGTGGAGAAATTACTGTTTGTGCATTTACAATATTCATTGATTTTTGCCATTGAAAAACATCATGTTATTCATATACCAGAAATGTTTAAAGCTACTGACTGAATGAAAGGAGCTGGCATCTCACTCTCTTTGAATCTTCTTTATCATGCTAAGAGGAGCAGGAAAAAGCAAAAAATTTCAGAATTGCACCTTGCAATGCGGAGAAATTACTGTCTGTGCATTTACAATATTCATTGATTTTTGCCATTGAAAAACGTCCAGAAATGATTGAAGCTACTGACTGAATGAAAGGAGCTGGCATCTCACTCTCTTTGATTCTTCTTTATCATGCTAAGAGGAGCAGGAAAAAGCAAAAAATTTCAGAATTGCACCTTGCAATGTGGAGAAATTACTGTTTGTGCATTTACAATATTCATTGATTTTTGCCATTGAAAAACGTCCAGAAATGATTGAAGCTACTGACTGAATGAAAGGAGCTGGCATCTCACTGTCTTTGCATCTTCTTTATCATGCTAAGAGGAGCAGGAAAAAGCAAAAAATTTCAGAATTGCACCTTGCAATGCGGAGAAATTACTGTTTGTGCATTTACAATATTCATTGATTTTTGCCATTGAAAAACATCATGTTATTCATATACCAGAAATGTTGAAGCTACTGACTGAATGAAAGGAGCTGGCATCTCACTCTCTTTGAATCTTCTTTATCATGCTAAGAGGAGCAGGAAAAAGCAAAAAATTTCAGAATTACACCTTGCAATGCGGAGAAATTACTGTTTGTGCATTTACAATATTCATTGATTTTTGCCATTGAAAAACGTCCAGAAATGATTGAAGCTACTGACTGAATGAAAGGAGCTGGCATCTCACTCTCTTTGAATCTTCTTTATCATGCTAAGAGGAGCAGGAAAAAGCAAAAAATTTCAGAATTGCAACTTGCAATGTGGAGAAATTACTGTTTGTGCATTGACAATATTCATTGATTTTTGCCATTGAAAAACGTCCAGAAATGATTGAAGCTACTGACTGAATGAAAGGAGCTGGCATCTCACTCTCTATGAATCTTCTTTATCATGCTAAGAGGAGCAGGAAAAAGCAAAAAATTTCAGAATTGCACCTTGCAATGCGGAGAAATTACTGTTTGTGCATTTACAATATTCATTGATTTTTGCCATTGAAAAACGTCCAGAAATGATTGAAGCTACTGACTGAATGAAAGGAGCTGGCATCTCACTCTCTTTGAATCTTCTTTATCATGCTAAGAGGAGCAGGAAAAAGCAAAAAATTTCAGAATTGCACCTTGCAATGCGGAGAAATTACTGTTTGTGCATTTACAATATTCATTGATTTTTGCCATTGAAAAACATCATGTTATTCATATACCAGAAATGATTGAAGCTACTGACTGAATGAAAGGAGCTGGCATCTCATTCTCTTTGAATCTTCTTTATCATGCTAAGAGGAGCAGGAAAAAGCAAAAAATTTCAGAATTGCACCTTGCAATGCGGAGAAATTACTGTTTGTGCATTTACAATATTCATTGATTTTTGCCATTGAAAAACATCATGTTATTCATATACAGAAATGTTTGAAGCTACTGACTGAATGAAAGGAGCTGGCATCTCACTCTCTTTGAATCTTCTTTATCATGATAAGAGGAGCAGGAAAAAGCAAAAAATTTCAGAATTGCACCTTGCAATGCGGAGAAATTACTGTTTGTGCATTTACAATATTCATTGATTTTTGCCATTGAAAAACATCATGTTATTCATATACCAGAAATGTTTGAAGCTACTGACTGAATGAAAGGAGCTGGCATCTCACTCTCTTTGAATCTTCTTTATCATGCTAAGAGGAGCAGGAAAAAGCAAAAAAATTCAGAATTGCACCTTGCAATGCGGAGAAATTACTGTTTGTGCATTTACAATATTCATTGATTTTTGCCATTGAAAAACGTCCAGAAATGATTGAAGCTACTGACTGAATGAAAGGAGCTGGCATCTCACTCTCTTTGAATCTTCTTTATCATGCTAAGAGGAGCAGGAAAAAGCAAAAAATTTCAGAATTGCAACTTGCAATGTGGAGAAATTACTGTTTGTGCATTGACAATATTCATTGATTTTTGCCATTGAAAAACGTCCAGAAATGATTGAAGCTACTGACTGAATGAAAGGAGCTGGCATCTCACTCTCTATGAATCTTCTTTATCATGCTAAGAGGAGCAGGAAAAAGCAAAAAATTTCAGAATTGCACCTTGCAATGCGGAGAAATTACTGTTTGTGCATTTACAATATTCATTGATTTTTGCCATTGAAAAACGTCCAGAAATGATTGAAGCTACTGACTGAATGAAAGGAGCTGGCATCTCACTCTCTTTGAATCTTCTTTATCATGCTAAGAGGAGCAGGAAAAAGCAAAAAATTTCAGAATTGCACCTTGCAATGCGGAGAAATTACTGTTTGTGCATTTACAATATTCATTGATTTTTGCCATTGAAAAACATCATGTTATTCATATACCAGAAATGATTGAAGCTACTGACTGAATGAAAGGAGCTGGCATCTCATTCTCTTTGAATCTTCTTTATCATGCTAAGAGGAGCAGGAAAAAGCAAAAAATTTCAGAATTGCACCTTGCAATGCGGAGAAATTACTGTTTGTGCATTTACAATATTCATTGATTTTTGCCATTGAAAAACATCATGTTATTCATATACAGAAATGTTTGAAGCTACTGACTGAATGAAAGGAGCTGGCATCTCACTCTCTTTGAATCTTCTTTATCATGATAAGAGGAGCAGGAAAAAGCAAAAAATTTCAGAATTGCACCTTGCAATGCGGAGAAATTACTGTTTGTGCATTTACAATATTCATTGATTTTTGCCATTGAAAAACATCATGTTATTCATATACCAGAAATGTTTGAAGCTACTGACTGAATGAAAGGAGCTGGCATCTCACTCTCTTTGAATCTTCTTTATCATGCTAAGAGGAGCAGGAAAAAGCAAAAAAATTCAGAATTGCACCTTGCAATGCGGAGAAATTACTGATTGTGCATTTACAATATTCATTGATTTTTGCCATTGAAAAACGTCAAGAAATGATTGAAGCTACTGACTGAAAGAAAGGAGCTGGCATCTCACTCTCTTTGAATCTTCTTTATCATGCTAAGAGGAGCAGGAAAAAGCAAAAAATTTCAGAATTGCACCTTGCAATGTGGAGAAATTACTGTTTGTGCATTTACAATATTCATTGATTTTTGCCATTGAAAAACATCATGTTATTCATATACCAGAAATGTTTAAAGCTACTGACTGAATGAAAGGAGCTGGCATCTCACTCTCTTTGAATCTTCTTTATCATGCTAAGAGGAGCAGGAAAAAGCAAAAAATTTCAGAATTGCACCTTGCAATGCGGAGAAATTACTGTCTGTGCATTTACAATATTCATTGATTTTTGCCATTGAAAAACGTCCAGAAATGATTGAAGCTACTGACTGAATGAAAGGAGCTGGCATCTCACTCTCTTTGATTCTTCTTTATCATGCTAAGAGGAGCAGGAAAAAGCAAAAAATTTCAGAATTGCACCTTGCAATGTGGAGAAATTACTGTTTGTGCATTTACAATATTCATTGATTTTTGCCATTGAAAAACGTCCAGAAATGATTGAAGCTACTGACTGAATGAAAGGAGCTGGCATCTCACTCTCTTTGCATCTTCTTTATCATGCTATGAGGAGCAGGAAAAAGCAAAAAATTTCAGAATTGCACCTTGCAATGCGGAGAAATTACTGTTTGTGCATTTACAATATTCATTGATTTTTGCCATTGAAAAACATCATGTTATTCATATACCAGAAATGTTTGAAGCTACTGACTGAATGAAAGGAGCTGGCATCTCACTCTCTTTGAATCTTCTTTATCATGCTAAGAGGAGCAGGAAAAAGCAAAAAATTTCAGAATTACACCTTGCAATGCGGATAAATTACTGTTTGTGCATTTACAATATTCATTGATTTTTGCCATTGAAAAACGTCCAGAAATGATTGAAGCTACTGACTGAATGAAAGGAGCTGGCATCTCACTCTCTTTGAATCTTCTTTATCATGCTAAGAGGGGCAGGAAAAAGCAAAAAATTTCAGAATTGCAACTTGCAATGTGGAGAAATTACTGTTTGTGCATTGACAATATTCATTGATTTTTGCCATTGAAAAACGTCCAGAAATGATTGAAGCTACTGACTGAATGAAAGGAGCTGGCATCTCACTCTCTATGAATCTTCTTTATCATGCTAAGAGGAGCAGGAAAAAGCAAAAAATTTCAGAATTGCACCTTGCAATGCGGAGAAATTACTGTTTGTGCATTTACAATATTCATTGATTTTTGCCATTGAAAAACGTCCAGAAATGATTGAAGCTACTGACTGAATGAAAGGAGCTGGCATGTCACTCTCTTTGAATCTTCTTTATCATGCTAAGAGGAGCAGGAAAAAGCAAAAAATTTCAGAATTGCACCTTGCAATGCGGAGAAATTACTGTTTGTGCATTTACAATATTCAATGATTTTTGCCATTGAAAAACGTCCAGAAATGATTGAAGCTACTGACTGAATGAAAGGAGCTGGCATCTCACTCTCTTTGAATCTTCTTTATCATGCTAAGAGGAGCAGGAAAAAGCAAAAAATTTCAGAATTGCACCTTGCAATGCGGAGAAATTACTGTTTGTGCATTTACAATATTCATTGATTTTTGCCATTGAAAAACATCATGTTATTCATATACCAGAAATGATTGAAGCTACTGACTGAATGAAAGGAGCAGGCATCTCACTCTCTTTGAATCTTCTTTATCATGCTAAGAGGAGCAGGAAAAAGCAAAAAATTTCAGAATTGCACCTTGCAATGCGGAGAAATTACTGTTTGTGCATTTACAATATTCATTGATTTTTGCCATTGAAAAACATCATGTTATTCATATACCAGAAATGTTTGAAGCTACTGACTGAATGAAAGGAGCTGGCATCTCACTCTCTTTGAATCTTCTTTATCATGCTAAGAGGAGCAGGAAAAAGCAAAAAATTTCAGAATTGCACCTTGCAATGCGGAGAAATTACTGTTTGTGCATTTACAATATTCATTGATTTTTGCCATTGAAAAACGTCCAGAAATGATTGAAGCTACCGACTGAATGAAAGGAGCTGGCATCTCACTCTCTTTGAATCTTGTTTATCATGCTAATAGGAGCAGGAAAAAGCAAAAAATTTCAGAATTGCACCTTGCAATGCGGAGAAATTACTGTTTGTGCATTTACAATATTCATTGATTTTTGCCATTGAAAAACGTCCAGAAATGATTGAAGCTACTGACTGAATGAAAGGAGCTGGCATCTCACTCTCTTTGAATCTTCTTTATCATGCTAAGAGGAGCAGGAAAAAGCAAAAAATTTCAGAATTGCACCTTGCAATGCAGAGAAATTACTGTTTGTGCATTTACAATATTCAATGATTTTTGCCATTGAAAAACGTCCAGAAATGATTGAAGCTACTGACTGAATGAAAGGAGCTGGCATCTCACTCTCTTTGAATCTTCTTTATCATGCTAAGAGGAGCAGGAAAAAGCAAAAAATTTCAGAATTGCACCTTGCAATGCGGAGAAATTACTGTTTGTGCATTTACAATATTCAATGATTTTTGCCATTGAAAAACGTCCAGAAATGATTGAAGCTACTGACTGAATGAAAGGAGCTGGCATCTCACTCTCTTTGAATCTTCTTTATCATGCTAAGAGGAGCAGGAAAAAGCAAAAAATTTCAGAATTGCACCTTGCAATGCGGAGAAATTACTGTTTGTGCATTTACAATATTCATTGATTTTTGCCATTGAAAAACATCATGTTATTCATATACCAGAAATGATTGAAGCTACTGACTGAATGAAAGGAGCTGGCATCTCATTCTCTTTGAATCTTCTTTATCATGCTAAGAGGAGCAGGAAAAAGCAAAAAATTTCAGAATTGCACCTTGCAATGCGGAGAAATTACTGTTTGTGCATTTACAATATTCATTGATTTTTGCCATTGAAAAACATCATGTTATTCATATACAGAAATGTTTGAAGCTACTGACTGAATGAAAGGAGCTGGCATCTCACTCTCTTTGAATCTTCTTTATCATGATAAGAGGAGCAGGAAAAAGCAAAAAATTTCAGAATTGCACCTTGCAATGCGGAGAAATTACTGTTTGTGCATTTACAATATTCATTGATTTTTGCCATTGAAAAACATCATGTTATTCATATACCAGAAATGTTTGAAGCTACTGACTGAATGAAAGGAGCTGGCATCTCACTCTCTTTGAATCTTCTTTATCATGCTAAGAGGAGCAGGAAAAAGCAAAAAAATTCAGAATTGCACCTTGCAATGCGGAGAAATTACTGATTGTGCATTTACAATATTCATTGATTTTTGCCATTGAAAAACGTCAAGAAATGATTGAAGCTACTGACTGAATGAAAGGAGCTGGCATCTCACTCTCTTTGAATCTTCTTTATCATGCTAAGAGGAGCAGGAAAAAGCAAAAAATTTCAGAATTGCACCTTGCAATGTGGAGAAATTACTGTTTTTGCATTTACAATATTCATTGATTTTTGCCATTGAAAAACATCATGTTATTCATATACCAGAAATGTTTAAAGCTACTGACTGAATGAAAGGAGCTGGCATCTCACTCTCTTTGAATCTTCTTTATCATGCTAAGAGGAGCAGGAAAAAGCAAAAAATTTCAGAATTGCACCTTGCAATGCGGAGAAATTACTGTCTGTGCATTTACAATATTCATTGATTTTTGCCATTGAAAAACGTCCAGAAATGATTGAAGCTACTGACTGAATGAAAGGAGCTGGCATCTCACTCTCTTTGATTCTTCTTTATCATGCTAAGAGGAGCAGGAAAAAGCAAAAAATTTCAGAATTGCACCTTGCAATGTGGAGAAATTACTGTTTGTGCATTTACAATATTCATTGATTTTTGCCATTGAAAAACGTCCAGAAATGATTGAAGCTACTGACTGAATGAAAGGAGCTGGCATCTCACTCTCTTTGCATCTTCTTTATCATGCTAAGAGGAGCAGGAAAAAGCAAAAAATTTCAGAATTGCACCTTGCAATGCGGAGAAATTACTGTTTGTGCATTTACAATATTCATTGATTTTTGCCATTGAAAAACATCATGTTATTCATATACCAGAAATGTTTGAAGCTACTGACTGAATGAAAGGAGCTGGCATCTCACTCTCTTTGAATCTTCTTTATCATGCTAAGAGGAGCAGGAAAAAGCAAAAAATTTCAGAATTACACCTTGCAATGCGGAGAAATTACTGTTTGTGCATTTACAATATTCATTGATTTTTGCCATTGAAAAACGTCCAGAAATGATTGAAGCTACTGACTGAATGAAAGGAGCTGGCATCTCACTCTCTTTGAATCTTCTTTATCATGCTAAGAGGAGCAGGAAAAAGCAAAAAATTTCAGAATTGCAACTTGCAATGTGGAGAAATTACTGTTTGTGCATTGACAATATTCATTGATTTTTGCCATTGAAAAACGTCCAGAAATGATTGAAGCTACTGACTGAATGAAAGGAGCTGGCATCTCACTCTCTATGAATCTTCTTTATCATGCTAAGAGGAGCAGGAAAAAGCAAAAAATTTCAGAATTGCACCTTGCAATGCGGAGAAATTACTGTTTGTGCATTTACAATATTCATTGATTTTTGCCATTGAAAAACGTCCAGAAATGATTGAAGCTACTGACTGAATGAAAAGAGCTGGCATCTCACTCTCTTTGAATCTTCTTTATCATGCTAAGAGGAGCAGGAAAAAGCAAAAAATTTCAGAATTGCACCTTGCAATGCGGAGAAATTACTGTTTGTGCATTTACAATATTCATTGATTTTTGCCATTGAAAAACGTCCAGAAATGATTGAAGCTACTGACTGAATGAAAGGAGCTGGCATCTCACTCTCTTTGAATCTTCTTTATCATGCTAAGAGGAGCAGGAAAAAGCAAAAAATTTCAGAATTGCACCTTGCAATGCGGAGAAAT
The DNA here is from genome assembly GCF_046119375.1 of Phyllobates terribilis. Classification (NCBI taxonomy): domain Eukaryota; kingdom Metazoa; phylum Chordata; class Amphibia; order Anura; family Dendrobatidae; genus Phyllobates; species Phyllobates terribilis. The sequence continues at coordinate 2,305,723 of NW_027362893.1, forward strand.
TACTGTTTGTGCATTTACAATATTCATTGATTTTTGCCATTGAAAAACATCATGTTATTCATATACCAGAAATGTTTGAAGCTACTGACTGAATGAAAGGAGCTGGCATCTCACTCTCTTTGAATCTTCTTTATCATGCTAAGAGGAGCAGGAAAAAGCAAAAAATTTCAGAATTGCACCTTGCAATGCGGAGAAATTACTGTTTGTGCATTTACAATATTCATTGATTTTTGCCATTGAAAAACGTCCAGAAATGATTGAAGCTACTGACTGAATGAAAGGAGCTGGCATCTCACTCTCTTTGAATCTTGTTTATCATGCTAATAGGAGCAGGAAAAAGCAAAAAAATTCAGAATTGCACCTTGCAATGCGGAGAAATTACTGTTTGTGCATTTACAATATTCATTGATTTTTGCCATTGAAAAACGTCCAGAAATGATTGAAGCTACTGACTGAATGAAAGGAGCTGGCATCTCACTCTCTTTGAATCTTCTTTATCATGCTAAGAGGAGCAGGAAAAAGCAAAAAATTTCAGAATTGCACCTTGCAATGCGGAGAAATTACTGTTTGTGCATTTACAATATTATTGATTTTTGCCATTGAAAAACGTCCAGAAATGATTGAAGCTACTGACTGAATGAAAGGAGCTGGCATCTCACTCTCTTTGAATCTTGTTTATCATGCTAAGAGGAGCAGGAAAAAGCAAAAAATTTCAGAATTGCACCTTGCAATGCGGAGAAATTACTGTTTGTGCATTTACAATATTCAATGATTTTTGCCATTGAAAAACGTCCAGAAATGATTGAAGCTACTGACTGAATGAAAGGAGCTGGCATCTCACTCTCTTTGAATCTTCTTTATCATGCTAAGAGGAGCAGGAAAAAGCAAAAAATTTCAGAATTGCACCTTGCAATGCGGAGAAATTACTGTTTGTGCATTTACAATATTCATTGATTTTTGCCATTGAAAAACATCATGTTATTCATATACCAGAAATGATTGAAGCTACTGACTGAATGAAAGGAGCTGGCATCTCACTCTCTTTGAATCTTCTTTATCATGCTAAGAGGAGCAGGAAAAAGCAAAAAATTTCAGAATTGCACCTTGCAATGCGGAGAAATTACTGTTTGTGCATTTACAATATTCATTGATTTTTGCCATTGAAAAACATCATGTTATTCATATACCAGAAATGTTTGAAGCTACTGACTGAATGAAAGGAGCTGGCATCTCACTCTCTTTGAATCTTCTTTATCATGATAAGAGGAGCAGGAAAAAGCAAAAAATTTCAGAATTGCACCTTGCAATGCGGAGAAATTACTGTTTGTGCATTTACAATATTCATTGATTTTTGCCATTGAAAAACATCATGTTATTCATATACCAGAAATGTTTGAAGATACTGACTGAATGAAAGGAGCTGGCATCTCCCTCTCTTTGAATCTTCTTTATCATGCTAAGAGGAGCAGGAAAAAGCAAAAAAATTCAGAATTGCACCTTGCAATGTGGAGAAATTACTGTTTGTGCATTTACAATATTCATTGATTTTTGCCATTGAAAAACGTCCAGAAATGATTGAAGCTACTTACTGAATGAAAGGAGCTGGCATCTCACTCTCTTTGAATCTTCTTTATCATGCTAAGAGGAGCAGGAAAAAGCAAAAAAATTCAGAATTGCACTTTGCAATGTGGAGAAATTACTGTTTGTGCATTTACAATATTCATTGATTTTTGCCATTGAAAAACATCATGTTATTCATATACCAGAAATGTTTGAAGCTACTGACTGAATGAAAGGAACTGGCATCTCACTCTCTTTGAATCTTCTTTATCATGCTAAGAGGAGCAGGAAAAAGCAAAAAATTTCAGAATTGCACCTTGCAATGCGGAGAAATTACTGTCTGTGCATTTACAATATTCATTGATTTTTGCCATTGAAAAACGTCCAGAAATGATTGAAGCTACTGACTGAATGAAAGGAGCTGGCATCTCACTCTCTTTGATTCTTCTTTATCATGCTAAGAGGAGCAGGAAAAAGCAAAAAATTTCAGAATTGCACCTTGCAATGTGGAGAAATTACTGTTTGTGCATTTACAATATTCATTGATTTTTGCCATTGAAAAACGTCCAGAAATGATTGAAGCTACTGACTGAATGAAAGGAGCTGGCATCTCACTCTCTTTGAATCTTCTTTATCATGCTAAGAGGAGCAGGAAAAAGCAAAAAATTTCAGAATTGCACCTTGCAATGCGGAGAAATTACTGTTTGTGCATTTACAATATTCATTGATTTTTGCCATTGAAAAACATCATGTTATTCATATACCAGAAATGTTTGAAGCTACTGACTGAATGAAAGGAGCTGGCATCTCACTCTCTTTGAATCTTCTTTATCATGCTAAGAGGAGCAGGAAAAAGCAAAAAATTTCAGAATTACACCTTGCAATGCGGAGAAATTACTGTTTGTGCATTTACAATATTCATTGATTTTTGCCATTGAAAAACGGCCAGAAATGATTGAAGCTACTGACTGAATGAAAGGAGCTGGCATCTCACTCTCTTTGAATCTTGTTTATCATGCTAAGAGGAGCAGGAAAAAGTAAAAAATTTCATAATTGCACCTTGCAATGCGGAGAATTTACTGTTTGTGCATTTACAATATTCATTGATTTTTGCCATTGAAAAACGTCCAGAAATGATTGAAGCTACTGACTGAATGAAAGGAGCTGGCATCTCACTCTCTTTGAATCTTGTTTATCATGCTAAGAGGAGCAGGAAAAATCAAAAAATTTCAGAATTGCACCTTGCAATGCGGAGAAATTACTGTTTGTGCATTTACAATATTCATTGATTTTTGCCATTGAAAAACATCATGTTATTCATATACCAGAAATGATTGAAGCTACTGACTGAATGAAAGGAGCTGGCATCTCATTCTCTTTGAATCTTCTTTATCATGCTAAGAGGAGCAGGAAAAAGCAAAAAATTTCAGAATTGCACCTTGCAATGCGGAGAAATTACTGTTTGTGCATTTACAATGTTCAATGATTTTTGCCATTGAAAAACGTCCAGAAATTATTGAAGCTACTGACTGAATGAAAGGAGCTGGCATCTCACTCTCTTTGAATCTTCTTTATCATGCTAAGAGGAGCAGGAAAAAGCAAAAAATTTCAGAATTGCACCTTGCAATGCGGAGAAATTACTGTTTGTGCATTTACAATATTCATTGATTTTTGCCATTGAAAAACATCATGTTATTCATATACCAGAAATGTTTGAAGCTACTGACTGAATGAAAGGAGCTGGCATCTCACTCTCTTTGAATCTTCTTTATCATGCTAAGAGGAGCAGGAAAAAGCAAAAAATTTCAGAATTGCACCTTGCAATGCGGAGAAATTACTGTTTTTACATTTACAATATTCATTGATCTTTGCAATTGAAAAACGTCCAGAAATGATTGAAGCTACTGACTGAATGAAAGGAGCTGGCATCTCACTCTCTTTGAATCTTCTTTATCATGCTAAGAGGAGCAGGAAAAAGCAAAAAATTTCAGAATTGCACCTTGCAATGCGGAGAAATTTCTGTTTGTGCATTTACAATATTCATTGATTTTTGCCATTGAAAAACGTCCAGAAATGATTGAAGCTACTGACTGAATGAAAGGAGCTGGCATCTCACTCTCTTTGAATCTTCTTTATCATGCTAAGAGGAGCAGGAAAAAGCAAAAAATTTCAGAATTGCACCTTGCAATGCGGAGAAATTACTGTTTGTGCATTTACAATATTCATTGATTTTTGCCATTGAAAAACATCATGTTATTCATATACCAGAAATGTTTGAAGCTACTGACTGAATGAAAGGAGCTGGCATCTCACTCTCTTTGAATCTTCTTTATCATGCTAAGAGGAGCAGGAAAAAGCAAAAAATTTCAGAATTGCACCTTGCAATGCGGAGAAATTACTGTTTGTGCATTTACAATATTCATTGATTTTTGCCATTGAAAAACATCATGTTATTCATATACCAGAAATGATTGAAGCTACTGACTGAATGAAAGGAGCTGGCATCTCATTCTCTTTGAATCTTCTTTATCATGCTAAGAGGAGCAGGAAAAAGCAAAAAATTTCAGAATTGCACCTTGCAATGCGGAGAAATTACTGTTTGTGCATTTACAATGTTCAATGATTTTTGCCATTGAAAAACGTCCAGAAATGGTAGAAGCTACTGACTGAATGAAAGGAGCTGGCATCTCACTCTCTTTGAATCTTCTTTATCATGCTAAGAGGAGCAGGAAAAAGCAAAAAATTTCAGAATTGCACCTTGCAATGCGGAGAAATTACTGTTTGTGCATTTACAATATTCATTGATTTTTGCCATTGAAAAACATCATGTTATTCATATACCAGAAATGTTTGAAGCTACTGACTGAATGAAAGGAGCTGGCATCTCACTCTCTTTGAATCTTCTTTATCATGCTAAGAGGAGCAGGAAAAAGCAAAAAATTTCAGAATTGCACCTTGCAATGCGGAGAAATTACTGTTTGTACATTTACAATATTCATTGATCTTTGCCATTGAAAAACGTCCAGAAATGATTGAAGCTACTGACTGAATGAAAGGAGCTGGCATCTCACTCTCTTTGAATCTTCTTTATCATGCTAAGAGGAGCAGGAAAAAGCAAAAAATTTCAGAATTGCACCTTGCAATGCGGAGAAATTTCTGTTTGTGCATTTACAATATTCATTGATTTTTGCCATTGAAAAACGTCCAGAAATGATTGAAGCTACTGACTGAATGAAAGGAGCTGGCATCTCACTCTCTTTGAATCTTCTTTATCATGCTAAGAGGAGCAGGAAAAAGCAAAAAATTTCAGAATTGCACCTTGCAATGCGGAGAAATTACTGTTTGTGCATTTACAATATTCATTGATTTTTGCCATTGAAAAACATCATGTTATTCATATACCAGAAATGTTTGAAGCTACTGACTGAATGAAAGGAGCTGGCATCTCACTCTCTTTGAATCTTCTTTATCATGCTAAGAGGAGCAGGAAAAAGCAAAAAATTTCAGAATTGCACCTTGCAATGCGGAGAAATTACTGTTTGTGCATTTACAATATTCATTGATTTTTGCCATTGAAAAACGTCCAGAAATGATTGAAGCTACTGACTGAATGAAAGGAGCTGGCATCTCACTCTCTTTGAATCTTCTTTATCATGCTAAGAGGAGCAGGAAAAAGCAAAAAATTTCAGAATTGCACCTTGCAATGTGGAGAAATTACTGTTTGTGCATTTACAATATTCATTGATTTTTGCCATTGAAAAACGTCCAGAAATGATTGAAGCTACTGACTGAATGAAAGGAGCTGGCATCTCACTCTCTTTGAATCTTTATCATGCTAAGAGGAGCAGGAAAAAGCAAAAAATTTCAGAATTGCACCTTGCAATGCGGAGAAATTACTGTTTGTGCTTTTACAATATTCATTGATTTTTGCCATTGAAAAACATCATGTTATTCATATACCAGAAATGTTTGAAGCTACTGACTGAATGAAAGGAGCTGGCATCTCACTCTCTTTGAATCTTCTTTATCATGCTAAGAGGAGCAGGAAAAAGCAAAAAATTTCAGAATTGCACCTTGCAATGCGGAGAAATTACTGTTTGTGCATTTACAATGTTCAATGATTTTTGCCATTGAAAAACGTCCAGAAATGATTGAAGCTACTGACTGAATGAAAGGAGCTGGCATCTCACTCTCTTTGAATCTTCTTTATCATGCTAAGAGGAGCAGGAAAAAGCAAAAAATTTCAGAATTGCACCTTGCAATGCGGAGAAATTACTGTTTGTGCATTTACAATATTCATTGATTTTTGCCATTGAAAAACATCATGTTATTCATATACCAGAAATGTTTGAAGCTACTGACTGAATGAAAGGAGCTGGCATCTCACTCTCTTTGAATCTTCTTTATCATGCTAATAGGAGCAGGAAAAAGCAAAAAATTTCAGAATTGCACCTTGCAATGCGGAGAAATTTCTGTTTGTGCATTTACAATATTCATTGATTTTTGCCATTGAAAAACGTCCAGAAATGATTGAAGCTACTGACTGAATGAAAGGAGCTGGCATCTCACTCTCTTTCAATCTTCTTTATCATGCTAAGAGGAGCAGGAAAAAGCAAAAAATTTCAGAATTGCACCTTGCAATGCGGAGAAATTACTGTTTGTGCATTTACAATATTCATTGATTTTTGCCATTGAAAAACATCATGTTATTCATATACCAGAAATGTTTGAAGCTACTGACTGAATGAAATGAGCTGGCATCTCACTCTCTTTGAATGTTCTTTATCATGCTAAGAGGAGCAGGAAAAAGCAAAAAATTTCAGAATTGCACCTTGCAATGCGGAGAAATTACTGTTTGTGCATTTACAATATTCATTGATTTTTGCCATTGAAAAACGTCCAGAAATGATTGAAGCTACTGACTGAATGAAAGGAGCTGGCATCTCACTCTCTTTGAATCTTCTTTATCATGCTAAGAGGAGCAGGAAAAAGCAAAAAATTTCAGAATTGCACCTTGCAATGCGGAGAAATTACTGTTTGTGCATTTACAATATTCATTGATTTTTGCCATTGAAAAACATCATGTTATTCATATACCAGAAATGATTGAAGCTACTGACTGAATGAAAGGAGCTGGCATCTCATTCTCTTTGAATCTTCTTTATCATGCTAAGAGGAGCAGGAAAAAGCAAAAAATTTCAGAATTGCACCTTGCAATGCGGAGAAATTACTGTTTGTGCATTTACAATGTTCAATGATTTTTGCCATTGAAAAACGTCCAGAAATGATTGAAGCTACTGACTGAATGAAAGGAGCTGGCATCTCACTCTCTTTGAATCTTCTTTATCATGCTAAGAGGAGCAGGAAAAAGCAAAAAATTTCAGAATTGCACCTTGCAATGCGGAGAAATTACTGTTTGTGCATTTACAATATTCATTGATTTTTGCCATTGAAAAACATCATGTTATTCATATACCAGAAATGATTGAAGCTACTGACTGAATGAAAGGAGCTGGCATCTCATTCTCTTTGAATCTTCTTTATCATGCTAAGAGGAGCAGGAAAAAGCAAAAAATTTCAGAATTGCACCTTGCAATGCGGAGAAATTACTGTTTGTGCATTTACAATGTTCAATGATTTTTGCCATTGAAAAACGTCCAGAAATGATTGAAGCTACTGACTGAATGAAAGGAGCTGGCATCTCACTCTCTTTGAATCTTCTTTATCATGCTAAGAGGAGCAGGAAAAAGCAAAAAATTTCAGAATTGCACCTTGCAATGCGGAGAAATTACTGTTTGTGCATTTACAATATTCATTGATTTTTGCCATTGAAAAACATCATGTTATTCATATACCAGAAATGTTTGAAGCTACTGACTGAATGAAAGGAGCTGGCATCTCACTCTCTTTGAATCTTCTTTATCATGCTAAGAGGAGCAGGAAAAAGCAAAAAATTTCAGAATTGCACCTTGCAATGCGGAGAAATTTCTGTTTGTGCATTTACAATATTCATTGATTTTTGCCATTGAAAAACGTCCAGAAATGATTGAAGCTACTGACTGAATGAAAGGAGCTGGCATCTCACTCTCTTTCAATCTTCTTTATCATGCTAAGAGGAGCAGGAAAAAGCAAAAAATTTCAGAATTGCACCTTGCAATGCGGAGAAATTACTGTTTGTGCATTTACAATATTCATTGATTTTTGCCATTGAAAAACATCATGTTATTCATATACCAGAAATGTTTGAAGCTACTGACTGAATGAAAGGAGCTGGCATCTCACTCTCTTTGAATGTTCTTTATCATGCTAAGAGGAGCAGGAAAAAGCAAAAAATTTCAGAATTGCACCTTGCAATGCGGAGAAATTACTGTTTGTGCATTTACAATATTCATTGATTTTTGCCATTGAAAAACGTCCAGAAATGATTGAAGCTACTGACTGAATGAAAGGAGCTGGCATCTCACTCTCTTTGAATCTTCTTTATCATGCTAAGAGGAGCAGGAAAAAGCAAAAAATTTCAGAATTGCACCTTGCAATGCGGAGAAATTACTGTTTGTGCATTTACAATATTCATTGATTTTTGCCATTGAAAAACATCATGTTATTCATATACCAGAAATGATTGAAGCTACTGACTGAATGAAAGGAGCTGGCATCTCATTCTCTTTGAATCTTCTTTATCATGCTAAGAGGAGCAGGAAAAAGCAAAAAATTTCAGAATTGCACCTTGCAATGAGGAGAAATTACTGTTTGTGCATTTACAATGTTCAATGATTTTTGCCATTGAAAAACGTCCAGAAATGATTGAAGCTACTGACTGAATGAAAGGAGCTGGCATCTCACTCTCTTTGAATCTTCTTTATCATGCTAAGAGGAGCAGGAAAAAGCAAAAAATTTCAGAATTGCACCTTGCAATGCGGAGAAATTACTGTTTGTGCATTTACAATTTTCATTGATTTTTGCCATTGAAAAACATCATGTTATTCATATACCAGAAATGTTTGAAGCTACTGACTGAATGAAAGGAGCTGGCATCTCACTCTCTTTGAATCTTCTTTATCATGCTAAGAGGAGCAGGAAAAAGCAAAAAATTTCAGAATTGCACCTTGCAATGCGGAGAAATTCTGTTTGTACATTTACAATATTCATTGATCTTTGCCATTGAAAAACGTCCAGAAATGATTGAAGCTACTGACTGAATGAAAGGAGCTGGCATCTCACTCTCTTTGAATCTTCTTTATCATGCTAAGAGGAGCAGGAAAAAGCAAAAAATTTCAGAATTGCACCTTGCAATGCGGAGAAATTTCTGTTTGTGCATTTACAATATTCATTGATTTTTGCCATTGAAAAACGTCCAGAAATGATTGAAGCTACTTACTGAATGAAAGGAGCTGGCATCTCACTCTCTTTGAATCTTCTTTATCATGCTAAGAGGAGCAGGAAAAAGCAAAAAAATTCAGAATTGCACTTTGCAATGTGGAGAAATTACTGTTTGTGCATTTACAATATTCATTGATTTTTGCCATTGAAAAACATCATGTTATTCATATACCAGAAATGTTTGAAGCTACTGACTGAATGAAAGGAACTGGCATCTCACTCTCTTTGAATCTTCTTTATCATGCTAAGAGGAGCAGGAAAAAGCAAAAAATTTCAGAATTGCACCTTGCAATGCGGAGAAATTACTGTCTGTGCATTTACAATATTCATTGATTTTTGCCATTGAAAAACGTCCAGAAATGATTGAAGCTACTGACTGAATGAAAGGAGCTGGCATCTCACTCTCTTTGATTCTTCTTTATCATGCTAAGAGGAGCAGGAAAAAGCAAAAAATTTCAGAATTGCACCTTGCAATGTGGAGAAATTACTGTTTGTGCATTTACAATATTCATTGATTTTTGCCATTGAAAAACGTCCAGAAATGATTGAAGCTACTGACTGAATGAAAGGAGCTGGCATCTCACTCTCTTTGAATCTTCTTTATCATGCTAAGAGGAGCAGGAAAAAGCAAAAAATTTCAGAATTGCACCTTGCAATGCGGAGAAATTACTGTTTGTGCATTTACAATATTCATTGATTTTTGCCATTGAAAAACATCATGTTATTCATATACCAGAAATGTTTGAAGCTACTGACTGAATGAAAGGAGCTGGCATCTCACTCTCTTTGAATCTTCTTTATCATGCTAAGAGGAGCAGGAAAAAGCAAAAAATTTCAGAATTACACCTTGCAATGCGGAGAAATTACTGTTTGTGCATTTACAATATTCATTGATTTTTGCCATTGAAAAACGGCCAGAAATGATTGAAGCTACTGACTGAATGAAAGGAGCTGGCATCTCACTCTCTTTGAATCTTGTTTATCATGCTAAGAGGAGCAGGAAAAAGTAAAAAATTTCATAATTGCACCTTGCAATGCGGAGAATTTACTGTTTGTGCATTTACAATATTCATTGATTTTTGCCATTGAAAAACGTCCAGAAATGATTGAAGCTACTGACTGAATGAAAGGAGCTGGCATCTCACTCTCTTTGAATCTTGTTTATCATGCTAAGAGGAGCAGGAAAAATCAAAAAATTTCAGAATTGCACCTTGCAATGCGGAGAAATTACTGTTTGTGCATTTACAATATTCATTGATTTTTGCCATTGAAAAACATCATGTTATTCATATACCAGAAATGATTGAAGCTACTGACTGAATGAAAGGAGCTGGCATCTCATTCTCTTTGAATCTTCTTTATCATGCTAAGAGGAGCAGGAAAAAGCAAAAAATTTCAGAATTGCACCTTGCAATGCGGAGAAATTACTGTTTGTGCATTTACAATGTTCAATGATTTTTGCCATTGAAAAACGTCCAGAAATTATTGAAGCTACTGACTGAATGAAAGGAGCTGGCATCTCACTCTCTTTGAATCTTCTTTATCATGCTAAGAGGAGCAGGAAAAAGCAAAAAATTTCAGAATTGCACCTTGCAATGCGGAGAAATTTCTGTTTGTGCATTTACAATATTCATTGATTTTTGCCATTGAAAAACGTCCAGAAATGATTGAAGCTACTGACTGAATGAAAGGAGCTGGCATCTCACTCTCTTTGAATCTTCTTTATCATGCTAAGAGGAGCAGGAAAAAGCAAAAAATTTCAGAATTGCACCTTGCAATGCGGAGAAATTACTGTTTGTGCATTTACAATATTCATTGATTTTTGCCATTGAAAAACATCATGTTATTCATATACCAGAAATGTTTGAAGCTACTGACTGAATGAAAGGAGCTGGCATCTCACTCTCTTTGAATCTTCTTTATCATGCTAAGAGGAGCAGGAAAAAGCAAAAAATTTCAGAATTGCACCTTGCAATGCGGAGAAATTACTGTTTGTGCATTTACAATATTCATTGATTTTTGCCATTGAAAAACATCATGTTATTCATATACCAGAAATGATTGAAGCTACTGACTGAATGAAAGGAGCTGGCATCTCATTCTCTTTGAATCTTCTTTATCATGCTAAGAGGAGCAGGAAAAAGCAAAAAATTTCAGAATTGCACCTTGCAATGCGGAGAAATTACTGTTTGTGCATTTACAATGTTCAATGATTTTTGCCATTGAAAAACGTCCAGAAATGGTTGAAGCTACTGACTGAATGAAAGGAGCTGGCATCTCACTCTCTTTGAATCTTCTTTATCATGCTAAGAGGAGCAGGAAAAAGCAAAAAATTTCAGAATTGCACCTTGCAATGCGGAGAAATTACTGTTTGTGCATTTACAATATTCATTGATTTTTGCCATTGAAAAACATCATGTTATTCATATACCAGAAATGTTTGAAGCTACTGACTGAATGAAAGGAGCTGGCATCTCACTCTCTTTGAATCTTCTTTATCATGCTAATAGGAGCAGGAAAAAGCAAAAAATTTCAGAATTGCACCTTGCAATGCGGAGAAATTTCTGTTTGTGCATTTACAATATTCATTGATTTTTGCCATTGAAAAACGTCCAGAAATGATTGAAGCTACTGACTGAATGAAAGGAGCTGGCATCTCACTCTCTTTGAATCTTCTTTATCATGCTAAGAGGAGCAGGAAAAAGCAAAAAATTTCAGAATTGCACCTTGCAATGCGGAGAAATTTCTGTTTGTGCATTTACAATATTCATTGATTTTTGCCATTGAAAAACGTCCAGAAATGATTGAAGCTACTGACTGAATGAAAGGAGCTGGCATCTCACTCTCTTTGAATCTTCTTTATCATGCTAAGAGGAGCAGGAAAAAGCAAAAAATTTCAGAATTGCACCTTGCAATGCGGAGAAATTACTGTTTGTGCATTTACAATATTCATTGATTTTTGCCATTGAAAAACATCATGTTATTCATATACCAGAAATGTTTGAAGCTACTGACTGAATGAAAGGAGCTGGCATCTCACTCTCTTTGAATCTTCTTTATCATGCTAAGAGGAGCAGGAAAAAGCAAAAAATTTCAGAATTGCACCTTGCAATGCGGAGAAATTACTGTTTGTGCATTTACAATATTCATTGATTTTTGCCATTGAAAAACGTCCAGAAATGATTGAAGCTACTGACTGAATGAAAGGAGCTGGCATCTCACTCTCTTTGAATCTTCTTTATCATGCTAAGAGGAGCAGGAAAAAGCAAAAAATTTCAGAATTGCACCTTGCAATGTGGAGAAATTACTGTTTGTGCATTTACAATATTCATTGATTTTTGCCATTGAAAAACGTCCAGAAATGATTGAAGCTACTGACTGAATGAAAGGAGCTGGCATCTCACTCTCTTTGAATCTTTATCATGCTAAGAGGAGCAGGAAAAAGCAAAAAATTTCAGAATTGCACCTTGCAATGCGGAGAAATTACTGTTTGTGCTTTTACAATATTCATTGATTTTTGCCATTGAAAAACATCATGTTATTCATATACCAGAAATGTTTGAAGCTACTGACTGAATGAAAGGAGCTGGCATCTCACTCTCTTTGAATCTTCTTTATCATGCTAAGAGGAGCAGGAAAAAGCAAAAAATTTCAGAATTGCACCTTGCAATGCGGAGAAATTACTGTTTGTGCATTTACAATGTTCAATGATTTTTGCCATTGAAAAACGTCCAGAAATGATTGAAGCTACTGACTGAATGAAAGGAGCTGGCATCTCACTCTCTTTGAATCTTCTTTATCATGCTAAGAGGAGCAGGAAAAAGCAAAAAATTTCAGAATTGCACCTTGCAATGCGGAGAAATTACTGTTTGTGCATTTACAATATTCATTGATTTTTGCCATTGAAAAACATCATGTTATTCATATACCAGAAATGTTTGAAGCTACTGACTGAATGAAAGGAGCTGGCATCTCACTCTCTTTGAATCTTCTTTATCATGCTAATAGGAGCAGGAAAAAGCAAAAAATTTCAGAATTGCACCTTGCAATGCGGAGAAATTTCTGTTTGTGCATTTACAATATTCATTGATTTTTGCCATTGAAAAACGTCCAGAAATGATTGAAGCTACTGACTGAATGAAAGGAGCTGGCATCTCACTCTCTTTCAATCTTCTTTATCATGCTAAGAGGAGCAGGAAAAAGCAAAAAATTTCAGAATTGCACCTTGCAATGCGGAGAAATTACTGTTTGTGCATTTACAATATTCATTGATTTTTGCCATTGAAAAACATCATGTTATTCATATACCAGAAATGTTTGAAGCTACTGACTGAATGAAAGGAGCTGGCATCTCACTCTCTTTGAATGTTCTTTATCATGCTAAGAGGAGCAGGAAAAAGCAAAAAATTTCAGAATTGCACCTTGCAATGCGGAGAAATTACTGTTTGTGCATTTACAATATTCATTGATTTTTGCCATTGAAAAACGTCCAGAAATGATTGAAGCTACTGACTGAATGAAAGGAGCTGGCATCTCACTCTCTTTGAATCTTCTTTATCATGCTAAGAGGAGCAGGAAAAAGCAAAAAATTTCAGAATTGCACCTTGCAATGCGGAGAAATTACTGTTTGTGCATTTACAATATTCATTGATTTTTGCCATTGAAAAACATCATGTTATTCATATACCAGAAATGATTGAAGCTACTGACTGAATGAAAGGAGCTGGCATCTCATTCTCTTTGAATCTTCTTTATCATGCTAAGAGGAGCAGGAAAAAGCAAAAAATTTCAGAATTGCACCTTGCAATGCGGAGAAATTACTGTTTGTGCATTTACAATGTTCAATGATTTTTGCCATTGAAAAACGTCCAGAAATGATTGAAGCTACTGACTGAATGAAAGGAGCTGGCATCTCACTCTCTTTGAATCTTCTTTATCATGCTAAGAGGAGCAGGAAAAAGCAAAAAATTTCAGAATTGCACCTTGCAATGCGGAGAAATTACTGTTTGTGCATTTACAATATTCATTGATTTTTGCCATTGAAAAACATCATGTTATTCATATACCAGAAATGATTGAAGCTACTGACTGAATGAAAGGAGCTGGCATCTCATTCTCTTTGAATCTTCTTTATCATGCTAAGAGGAGCAGGAAAAAGCAAAAAATTTCAGAATTGCACCTTGCAATGCGGAGAAATTACTGTTTGTGCATTTACAATGTTCAATGATTTTTGCCATTGAAAAACGTCCAGAAATGATTGAAGCTACTGACTGAATGAAAGGAGCTGGCATCTCACTCTCTTTGAATCTTCTTTATCATGCTAAGAGGAGCAGGAAAAAGCAAAAAATTTCAGAATTGCACCTTGCAATGCGGAGAAATTACTGTTTGTGCATTTACAATATTCATTGATTTTTGCCATTGAAAAACATCATGTTATTCATATACCAGAAATGTTTGAAGCTACTGACTGAATGAAAGGAGCTGGCATCTCACTCTCTTTGAATCTTCTTTATCATGCTAAGAGGAGCAGGAAAAAGCAAAAAATTTCAGAATTGCACCTTGCAATGCGGAGAAATTTCTGTTTGTGCATTTACAATATTCATTGATTTTTGCCATTGAAAAACGTCCAGAAATGATTGAAGCTACTGACTGAATGAAAGGAGCTGGCATCTCACTCTCTTTCAATCTTCTTTATCATGCTAAGAGGAGCAGGAAAAAGCAAAAAATTTCAGAATTGCACCTTGCAATGCGGAGAAATTACTGTTTGTGCATTTACAATATTCATTGATTTTTGCCATTGAAAAACATCATGTTATTCATATACCAGAAATGTTTGAAGCTACTGACTGAATGAAAGGAGCTGGCATCTCACTCTCTTTGAATGTTCTTTATCATGCTAAGAGGAGCAGGAAAAAGCAAAAAATTTCAGAATTGCACCTTGCAATGCGGAGAAATTACTGTTTGTGCATTTACAATATTCATTGATTTTTGCCATTGAAAAACGTCCAGAAATGATTGAAGCTACTGACTGAATGAAAGGAGCTGGCATCTCACTCTCTTTGAATCTTCTTTATCATGCTAAGAGGAGCAGGAAAAAGCAAAAAATTTCAGAATTGCACCTTGCAATGCGGAGAAATTACTGTTTGTGCATTTACAATATTCATTGATTTTTGCCATTGAAAAACATCATGTTATTCATATACCAGAAATGATTGAAGCTACTGACTGAATGAAAGGAGCTGGCATCTCATTCTCTTTGAATCTTCTTTATCATGCTAAGAGGAGCAGGAAAAAGCAAAAAATTTCAGAATTGCACCTTGCAATGAGGAGAAATTACTGTTTGTGCATTTACAATGTTCAATGATTTTTGCCATTGAAAAACGTCCAGAAATGATTGAAGCTACTGACTGAATGAAAGGAGCTGGCATCTCACTCTCTTTGAATCTTCTTTATCATGCTAAGAGGAGCAGGAAAAAGCAAAAAATTTCAGAATTGCACCTTGCAATGCGGAGAAATTACTGTTTGTGCATTTACAATTTTCATTGATTTTTGCCATTGAAAAACATCATGTTATTCATATACCAGAAATGTTTGAAGCTACTGACTGAATGAAAGGAGCTGGCATCTCACTCTCTTTGAATCTTCTTTATCATGCTAAGAGGAGCAGGAAAAAGCAAAAAATTTCAGAATTGCACCTTGCAATGCGGAGAAATTCTGTTTGTACATTTACAATATTCATTGATCTTTGCCATTGAAAAACGTCCAGAAATGATTGAAGCTACTGACTGAATGAAAGGAGCTGGCATCTCACTCTCTTTGAATCTTCTTTATCATGCTAAGAGGAGCAGGAAAAAGCAAAAAATTTCAGAATTGCACCTTGCAATGCGGAGAAATTTCTGTTTGTGCATTTACAATATTCATTGATTTTTGCCATTGAAAAACGTCCAGAAATGATTGAAGCTACTGACTGAATGAAAGGAGCTGGCATCTCACTCTCTTTGAATCTTCTTTATCATGCTAAGAGGAGCAGGAAAAAGCAAAAAATTTCAGAATTGCACCTTGCAATGCGGAGAAATTACTGTTTGTGCATTTATCATATTCATTGATTTTTGCCATTGAAAAACATCATGTTATTCATATACCAGAAATGTTTGAAGCTACTGACTGAATGAAAGGAGCTGGCATCTCACTCTCTTTGAATCTTCTTTATCATGCTAAGAGGAGCAGGAAAAAGCAAAAAATTTCAGAATTGCACCTTGCAATGTGGAGAAATTACTGTTTGTGCATTTACAATATTCATTGATTTTTGCCATTGAAAAACGTCCAGAAATGATTGAAGCTACTGACTGAATGAAAGGAGCTGGCATCTCACTCTCTTTGAATCTTCTTTATCATGCTAAGAGGAGCAGGAAAAAGCAAAAAATTTCAGAATTGCACCTTGCAATGAGGAGAAATTACTGTTTGTGCATTTACAATATTCATTGATTTTTGCCATTGAAAAACGTCCAGAAATGATTGAAGCTACTGACTGAATGAAAGGAGCTGGCATCTCACTCTCTTTGAATCTTCTTTATCATGCTAAGAGGAGCAGGAAAAAGCAAAAAATTTCAGAATTGCACCTTGCAATGCGGAGAAATTACTGTTTGTGCATTTACAATATTCATTGATTTTTGCCATTGAAAAACATCATGTTATTCATATACCAGAAATGTTTGAAGCTACTGACTGAATGAAAGGAGCTGGCATCTCACTCTCTTTGAATCTTCTTTATCATGCTAAGAGGAGCAGGAAAAAGCAAAAAATTTCAGAATTGCACCTTGCAATGCGGAGAAATTACTGTTTGTGCATTTACAATGTTCAATGATTTTTGCCATTGAAAAACGTCCAGAAATGATTGAAGCTACTGACTGAATGAAAGGAGCTGGCATCTCACTCTCTTTGAATCTTCTTTATCATGCTAAGAGGAGCAGGAAAAAGCAAAAAATTTCAGAATTGCACCTTGCAATGCGGAGAAATTTCTGTTTGTGCATTTACAATATTCATTGATTTTTGCCATTGAAAAACGTCCAGAAATGATTGAAGCTACTGACTGAATGAAAGGAGCTGGCATCTCACTCTCTTTGAATCTTCTTTATCATGCTAAGAGGAGCAGGAAAAAGCAAAAAATTTCAGAATTGCACCTTGCAATGCGGAGAAATTACTGTTTGTGCATTTACAATATTCATTGATTTTTGCCATTGAAAAACATCATGTTATTCATATACCAGAAATGTTTGAAGCTACTGACTGAATGAAAGGAGCTGGCATCTCACTCTCTTTGAATCTTCTTTATCATGCTAAGAGGAGCAGGAAAAAGCAAAAAATTTCAGAATTGCACCTTGCAATGCGGAGAATTTACTGTTTGTGCATTTACAATATTCATTGATTTTTGCCATTGAAAAACGTCCAGAAATGATTGAAGCTACTGACTGAATGAAAGGAGCTGGCATCTCACTCTCTTTGAATCTTCTTTATCATGCTAAGAGGAGCAGGAAAAAGCAAAAAATTTCAGAATTGCACCTTGCAATGTGGAGAAATTACTGTTTGTGCATTTACAATATTCATTGATTTTTGCCATTGAAAAACGTCCAGAAATGATTGAAGCTACTGACTGAATGAAAGGAGCTGGCATCTCACTCTCTTTGAATCTTTATCATGCTAAGAGGAGCAGGAAAAAGCAAAAAATTTCAGAATTGCACCTTGCAATGCGGAGAAATTACTGTTTGTGCATTTACAATATTCATTGATTTTTGCCATTGAAAAACATCATGTTATTCATATACCAGAAATGTTTGAAGCTACTGACTAAATGAAAGGAGCTGGCATCTCACTCTCTTTGAATCTTCTTTATCATGCTAAGAGGAGCAGGAAAAAGCAAAAAATTTCAGAATTGCACCTAGCAATGCGGAGAAATTACTGTTTGTGCATTTACAATGTTCAATGATTTTTGCCATTGAAAAACGTCCAGAAATGATTGAAGCTACTGACTGAATGAAAGGAGCTGGCATCTCACTCACTTTGAATCTTCTTTATCATGCTAAGAGGAGCAGGAAAAAGCAAAAAATTTCAGAATTGCACCTTGCAATGCGGAGAAATTACTGTTTGTGCATTTACAATATTCATTGATTTTTGCCATTGAAAAACATCATGTTATTCATATACCAGAAATGTTTGAAGCTACTGACTGAATGAAAGGAGCTGGCATCTCACTCTCTTTGAATCTTCTTTACCATGCTAAGAGGAGCAGGAAAAAGCAAAAAATTTCAGAATTACACCTTGCAATGCGGAGAAATTACTGTTTGTGCATTTACAATATTCATTGATTTTTGCCATTGAAAAACGTCCAGAAATGATTGAAGCTACTGACTGAATGAAAGGAGCTGGCATCTCACTCTCTTTGAATCTTCTTTATCATGCTAAGAGGAGTAGGAAAAAGCAAAAAATTTCAGAATTGCACCTTGCAATGCGGAGAAATTTCTGTTTGTGCATTTACAATATTCATTGATTTTTGCCATTGAAAAACGTCCAGAAATGATTGAAGCTACTGACTGAATGAAAGGAGCTGGCATCTCACTCTCTTTGAATCTTCTTTATCATGCTAAGAGGAGCAGGAAAAAGCAAAAAATTTCAGAATTGCACCTTGCAATGCGGAGAAATTACTGTTTGTGCATTTACAATATTCATTGATTTTTGCCATTGAAAAACATCATGTTATTCATATACCAGAAATGTTTGAAGCTACTGACTGAATGAAAGGAGCTGGCATCTCACTCTCTTTGAATCTTATCATGCTAAGAGGAGCAGGAAAAAGCAAAAAATTTCAGAATTGCACCTTGCAATGCGGAGAAATTACTGTTTGTGCATTTACAATATTCATTGATTTTTGCCATTGAAAAACGTCCAGAAATGATTGAAGCTACTGACTGAATGAAAGGAGCTGGCATCTCACTCTCTTTGAATCTTCTTTATCATGCTAAGAGGAGCAGGAAAAAGCAAAAAATTTCAGAATTGCACCTTGCAATGCGGAGAAATTACTGTTTGTGCATTTACAATATTCATTGATTTTTGCCATTGAAAAACATCATGTTATTCATATACCAGAAATGATTGAAGCTACTGACTGAATGAAAGGAGCTGGCATCTCATTCTCTTTGAATCTTCTTTATCATGCTAAGAGGAGCAGGAAAAAGCAAAAAATTTCAGAATTGCACCTTGCAATGCGGAGAAATTACTGTTTGTGCATTTACAATGTTCAATGATTTTTGCCATTGAAAAACGTCCAGAAATGATTGAAGTTACTGACTGAATGAAAGGAGCTGGCATCTCACTCTCTTTGAATCTTCTTTATCATGCTAAGCGGAGCAGGAAAAAGCAAAAAATTTCAGAATTGCACCTTGCAATGCGGAGAAATTACTGT
This sequence comes from Phyllobates terribilis, assembly GCF_046119375.1. NCBI lineage: Eukaryota > Metazoa > Chordata > Amphibia > Anura > Dendrobatidae > Phyllobates > Phyllobates terribilis. The sequence goes on from NW_027362893.1 coordinate 2,325,119, forward strand.
TTGTGCATTTACAATTTTCATTGATTTTTGCCATTGAAAAACATCATGTTATTCATATACCAGAAATGTTTGAAGCTACTGACTGAATGAAAGGAGCTGGCATCTCACTCTCTTTGAATCTTCTTTATCATGCTAAGAGGAGCAGGAAAAAGCAAAAAATTTCAGAATTGCACCTTGCAATGCGGAGAAATTACTGTTTGTACATTTACAATATTCATTGATCTTTGCCATTGAAAAACGTCCAGAAATGATTGAAGCTACTGACTGAATGAAAGGAGCTGGCATCTCACTCTCTTTGAATCTTCTTTATCATGCTAAGAGGAGCAGGAAAAAGCAAAAAATTTCAGAATTGCACCTTGCAATGCGGAGAAATTTCTGTTTGTGCATTTACAATATTCATTGATTTTTGCCATTGAAAAACGTCCAGAAATGATTGAAGCTACTGACTGAATGAAAGGAGCTGGCATCTCACTCTCTTTGAATCTTCTTTATCATGCTAAGAGGAGCAGGAAAAAGCAAAAAATTTCAGAATTGCACCTTGCAATGCGGAGAAATTACTGTTTGTGCATTTACCATATTCATTGATTTTTGCCATTGAAAAACATCATGTTATTCATATACCAGAAATGTTTGAAGCTACTGACTGAATGAAAGGAGCTGGCATCTCACTCTCTTTGAATCTTCTTTATCATGCTAAGAGGAGCAGGAAAAAGCAAAAAATTTCAGAATTGCACCTTGCAATGTGGAGAAATTACTGTTTGTGTATTTACAATATTCATTGATTTTTGCCATTGAAAAACGTCCAGAAATGATTGAAGCTACTGACTGAATGAAAGGAGCTGGCATCTCACTCTCTTTGAATCTTCTTTATCATGCTAAGAGGAGCAGGAAAAAGCAAAAAATTTCAGAATTGCACCTTGCAATGAGGAGAAATTACTGTTTGTGCATTTACAATATTCATTGATTTTTGCCATTGAAAAACGTCCAGAAATGATTGAAGCTACTGACTGAATGAAAGGAGCTGGCATCTCACTCTCTTTGAATCTTCTTTATCATGCTAAGAGGAGCAGGAAAAAGCAAAAAATTTCAGAATTGCACCTTGCAATGCGGAGAAATTACTGTTTGTGCATTTACAATATTCATTGATTTTTGCCATTGAAAAACATCATGTTATTCATATACCAGAAATGTTTGAAGCTACTGACTGAATGAAAGGAGCTGGCATCTCACTCTCTTTGAATCTTCTTTATCATGCTAAGAGGAGCAGGAAAAAGCAAAAAATTTCAGAATTGCACCTTGCAATGCGGAGAAATTACTGTTTGTGCATTTACAATGTTCAATGATTTTGCCATTGAAAAACGTCCAGAAATGATTGAAGCTACTGACTGAATGAAAGGAGCTGGCATCTCACTCTCTTTGAATCTTCTTTATCATGCTAAGAGGAGCAGGAAAAAGCAAAACATTTCAGAATTGCACCTTGCAATGCGGAGAAATTACTGTTTGTGCATTTACAATATTCATTGATTTTTGCCATTGAAAAACATCATGTTATTCATATACCAGAAATGTTTGAAGCTACTGACTGAATGAAAGGAGCTGGCATCTCACTCTCTTTGAATCTTCTTTATCATGCTAAGAGGAGCAGGAAAAAGCAAAAAATTTCAGAATTGCACCTTGCAATGCGGAGAAATTACTGTTTGTACATTTACAATATTCATTGATCTTTGCCATTGAAAAACGTCCAGAAATGATTGAAGCTACTGACTGAATGAAAGGAGCTGGCATCTCACTCTCTTTGAATCTTCTTTATCATGCTAAGAGGAGCAGGAAAAAGCAAAAAATTTCAGAATTGCACCTTGCAATGCGGAGAAATTTCTGTTTTTGCATTTACAATATTCATTGATTTTTGCCATTGAAAAACGTCCAGAAATGATTGAAGCTACTGACTGAATGAAAGGAGCTGGCATCTCACTCTCTTTGAATCTTCTTTATCATGCTAAGAGGAGCAGGAAAAAGCAAAAAATTTCAGAATTGCACCTTGCAATGCGGAGAAATTACTGTTTGTGCATTTACAATATTCATTGATTTTTGCCATTGAAAAACATCATGTTATTCATATACCAGAAATGTTTGAAGCTACTGACTGAATGAAAGGAGCTGGCATCTCACTCTCTTTGAATCTTCTTTATCATGCTAAGAGGAGCAGGAAAAAGCAAAAAATTTCAGAATTGCACCTTGCAATGCGGAGAAATTACTGTTTGTGCATTTACAATATTCATTGATTTTTGCCATTGAAAAACGTCCAGAAATGATTGAAGCTACTGACTGAATGAAAGGAGCTGGCATCTCACTCTCTTTGAATCTTCTTTATCATGCTAAGAGGAGCAGGAAAAAGCAAAAAATTTCAGAATTGCACCTTGCAATGTGGAGAAATTACTGTTTGTGCATTTACAATATTCATTGATTTTTGCCATTGAAAAACGTCCAGAAATGATTGAAGCTACTGACTGAATGAAAGGAGCTGGCATCTCACTCTCTTTGAATCTTCTTTATCATGCTAAGAGGAGCAGGAAAAAGCAAAAAATTTCAGAATTGCACCTTGCAATGCGGAGAAATTACTGTTTGTGCATTTACAATATTCATTGATTTTTGCCATTGAAAAACATCATGTTATTCATATACCAGAAATGTTTGAAGCTACTGACTGAATGAAAGGAGCTGGCATCTCACTCTCTTTGATTCTTCTTTATCATGATAAGAGGAGCAGGAAAAAGCAAAAAATTTCAGAATTGCACCTTGCAATGCGGAGAAATTACTGTTTGTGCATTTACAATATTCATTGATTTTTGCCATTGAAAAACGTCCAGAAATGATTGAAGCTACTGACTGAATGAAAGGAGCTGGCATCTCACTCTCTTTGAATCTTCTTTATCATGCTAAGAGGAGCAGGAAAAAGCAAAAAATTTCAGAATTGCACCTTGCAATGCGGAGAAATTACTGTTTGTGCATTTACAATATTCATTGATTTTTGCCATTGAAAAACATCATGATATTCATATACCAGAAATGTTTGAAGCTACTGACTGAATGAAAGGAGCTGGCATCTCACTCTCTTTGAATCTTCTTTATCATGCTAAGAGGAGCAGGAAAAAGCAAAAAATTTCAGAATTGCACCTTGCAATGCGGAGAAATTACTGTTTGTGCATTTACAATGTTCAATGATTTTGCCATTGAAAAACGTCCAGAAATGATTGAAGCTACTGACTGAATGAAAGGAGCTGGCATCTCACTCTCTTTGAATCTTCTTTATCATGCTAAGAGGAGCAGGAAAAAGCAAAACATTTCAGAATTGCACCTTGCAATGCGGAGAAATTACTGTTTGTGCATTTACAATATTCATTGATTTTTGCCATTGAAAAACATCATGTTATTCATATACCAGAAATGTTTGAAGCTACTGACTGAATGAAAGGAGCTGGCATCTCACTCTCTTTGAATCTTCTTTATCATGCTAAGAGGAGCAGGAAAAAGCAAAAAATTTCAGAATTGCACCTTGCAATGCGGAGAAATTACTGTTTGTACATTTACAATATTCATTGATCTTTGCCATTGAAAAACGTCCAGAAATGATTGAAGCTACTGACTGAAAGAAAGGAGCTGGCATCTCACTCTCTTTGAATCTTCTTTATCATGCTAAGAGGAGCAGGAAAAAGCAAAAAATTTCAGAATTGCACCTTGCAATGCGGAGAAATTACTGTTTGTGCATTTACAATATTCATTGATTTTTGCCATTGAAAAACATCATGTTATTCATATACCAGAAATGTTTGAAGCTACTGACTGAATGAAAGGAGCTGGCATCTCACTCTCTTTGAATCTTCTTTATCATGCTAAGAGGAGCAGGAAAAAGCAAAAAATTTCAGAATTGCACCTTGCAATGCGGAGAAATTACTGTTTGTGCATTTACAATATTCATTGATTTTTGCCATTGAAAAACGTCCAGAAATGATTGAAGCTACTGACTGAATGAAAGGAGCTGGCATCTCACTCTCTTTGAATCTTCTTTATCATGCTAAGAGGAGCAGGAAAAAGCAAAAAATTTCAGAATTGCACCTTGCAATGTGGAGAAATTACTGTTTGTGCATTTACAATATTCATTGATTTTTGCCATTGAAAAACGTCCAGAAATGATTGAAGCTACTGACTGAATGAAAGGAGCTGGCATCTCACTCTCTTTGAATCTTCTTTATCATGCTAAGAGGAGCAGGAAAAAGCAAAAAATTTCAGAATTGCACCTTGCAATGCGGAGAAATTACTGTTTGTGCATTTACAATATTCATTGATTTTTGCCATTGAAAAACATCATGTTATTCATATACCAGAAATGTTTGAAGCTACTGACTGAATGAAAGGAGCTGGCATCTCACTCTCTTTGATTCTTCTTTATCATGCTAAGAGGAGCAGGAAAAAGCAAAAAATTTCAGAATTGCACCTTGCAATGCGGAGAAATTACTGTTTGTGCATTTACAATATTCATTGATTTTTGCCATTGAAAAACGTCCAGAAATGATTGAAGCTACTGACTGAATGAAAGGAGCTGGCATCTCACTCTCTTTGAATCTTCTTTATCATGCTAAGAGGAGCAGGAAAAAGCAAAAAATTTCAGAATTGCACCTTGCAATGCGGAGAAATTACTGTTTGTGCATTTACAATATTCATTGATTTTTGCCATTGAAAAACATCATGTTATTCATATACCAGAAATGTTTGAAGCTACTGACTGAATGAAAGGAGCTGGCATCTCACTCTCTTTGAATCTTCTTTATCATGCTAAGAGGAGCAGGAAAAAGCAAAAAATTTCAGAATTGCACCTTGCAATGCGGAGAAATTACTGTTTGTGCACTTACAATATTCATTGATTTTTGCCATTGAAAAACGTCCAGAAATGATTGAAGCTACTGACTGAATGAAAGGAGCTGGCATCTCACTCTCTTTGAATCTTGTTTATCATGCTAATAGGAGCAGGAAAAAGCAAAAAATTTCAGAATTGCACCTTGCAATGCGGAGAAATTACTGTTTGTGCATTTACAATATTCATTGATTTTTGCCATTGAAAAACGTAAAGAAATGATTGAAGCTACTGACTGAATGAAAGGAGCTGGCATCTCACTCTCTTTGAATCTTCTTAATCATGCTAAGAGGAGCAGGAAAAAGCAAAAAATTTCAGAATTGCACCTTGCAATGCGGAGAAATTACTGTTTGTGCATTTACAATATTCATTGATTTTTGCCATTGAAAAACGTCCAGAAATGATTGAAGCTACTGACTGAATGAAAGGAGCTGGCATCTCACTCTCTTTGAATCTTGTTTATCATGCTAAGAGGAGCAGGAAAAAGCAAAAAATTTCAGAATTGCACCTTGCAATGCGGAGAAATTACTGTTTGTGCATTTACAATATTCAATGATTTTTGCCATTGAAAAACGTCCAGAAATGATTGAAGCTACTGACTGAATGAAAGGAGCTGGCATCTCACTCTCTTTGAATCTTCTTTATCATGCTAAGAGGAGCAGGAAAAAGCAAAAAATTTCAGAATTGCACCTTGCAATGCGGAGAAATTACTGTTTGTGCATTTACAATATTCATTGATTTTTGCCATTGAAAAACATCATGTTATTCATATACCAGAAATGTTTGAAGCTACTGACTGAATGAAAGGAGCTGGCATCTCACTCTCTTTGAATCTTCTTTATCATGCTAAGAGGAGCAGGAAAAAGCAAAAAAGTTCAGAATTGCACCTTGCAATGCGGAGAAATTACTGTTTGTGCATTTACAATATTCATTGATTTTTGCCATTGAAAAACGTCCAGAAATGATTGAAGCTACTGACTGAATGAAAGGAGCTGGCATCTCACTCTCTTTGAATCTTGTTTATCATGCTAATAGGAGCAGGAAAAAGCAAAAAATTTCAGAATTGCACCTTGCAATGCGGAGAAATTACTGTTTGTGCATTTACAATATTCATTGATTTTTGCCATTGAAAAACGTCCAGAAATGATTGAAGCTACTGACTGAATGAAAGGAGCTGGCATCTCACTCTCTTTGAATCTTCTTTATCATGCTAAGAGGAGCAGGAAAAAGCAAAAAATTTCAGAATTGCACCTTGCAATGCGGAGAAATTACTCTTTGTGCATTTACAATATTCAATGATTTTTGCCATTGAAAAACGTCCAGAAATGATTGAAGCTACTGACTGAATGAAAGGAGCTGGCATCTCACTCTCTTTGAATCTTCTTTATCATGCTAAGAGGAGCAGGAAAAAGCAAAAAATTTCAGAATTGCACCTTGCAATGCGGAGAAATTACTGTTTGTGCATTTACAATATTCATTGATTTTTGCCATTGAAAAACATCATGTTATTCATATACCAGAAATGATTGAAGCTACTGACTGAATGAAAGGAGCTGGCATCTCACTCTCTTTGAATCTTCTTTATCATGATAAGAGGAGCAGGAAAAAGCAAAAAATTTCAGAATTGCACCTTGCAATGCGGAGAAATTACTGTTTGTGCATTTACAATATTCAATGATTTTTGCCATTGAAAAACGTCCAGAAATGATTGAAGCTACTGACTGAATGAAAGGAGCTGGCATCTCACTCTCTTTGAATCCTCTTTATCATGCTAAGAGGAGCAGGAAAAAGCAAAAAATTTCAGAATTGCACCTTGCAATGCGGAGAAATTACTGTTTGTGCATTTACAATATTCAATGATTTTTGCCATTGAAAAACGTCCAGAAATGATTGAAGCTACTGACTGAATGAAAGGAGCTGGCATCTCACTCTCTTTGAATCTTCTTTATCATGCTAAGAGGAGCAGGAAAAAGCAAAAAATTTCAGAATTGCACCTTGCAATGCGGAGAAATTACTGTTTGTGCATTTACAATATTCATTGATTTTTGCCATTGAAAAACATCATGTTATTCATATACCAGAAATGATTGAAGCTACTGACTGAATGAAAGGAGCTGGCATCTCACTCTCTTTGAATCTTCTTTATCATGATAAGAGGAGCAGGAAAAAGCAAAAAATTTCAGAATTGCACCTTGCAATGCGGAGAAATTACTGTTTGTGCATTTACAATATTCATTGATTTTTGCCATTGAAAAACGTCCAGAAATGATTGAAGCTACTGACTGAATGAAAGGAGCTGGCATCTCACTCTCTTTGAATCTTCTTTATCATGCTAAGAGGAGCAGGAAAAAGCAAAAAATTTCAGAATTGCACCTTGCAATGCGGAGAAATTACTGTTTGTGCATTTACAATATTCATTGATTTTTGCCATTGAAAAACATCATGTTATTCATATACCAGAAATGTTTGAAGCTACTGACTGAATGAAAGGAGCTGGCATCTCACTCTCTTTGAATCTTCTTTATCATGCTAAGAGGAGCAGGAAAAAGCAAAAAATTTCAGAATTGCACCTTGCAATGCGGAGAAATTACTGTTTGTGCACTTACAATATTCATTGATTTTTGCCATTGAAAAACGTCCAGAAATGATTGAAGCTACTGACTGAATGAAAGGAGCTGGCATCTCACTCTCTTTGAATCTTGTTTATCATGCTAATAGGAGCAGGAAAAAGCAAAAAATTTCAGAATTGCACCTTGCAATGCGGAGAAATTACTGTTTGTGCATTTACAATATTCATTGATTTTTGCCATTGAAAAACGTCCAGAAATGATTGAAGCTACTGACTGAATGAAAGGAGCTGGCATCTCACTCTCTTTGAATCTTCTTTACCATGCTAAGAGGAGCAGGAAAAAGCAAAAAATTTCAGAATTGCACCTTGCAATGCGGAGAAATTACTGTTTGTGCATTTACAATATTCATTGGTTTTTGCCATTGAAAAACGTCCAGAAATGATTGAAGCTACTGACTGAATGAAAGGAGCTGGCATCTCACTCTCTTTGAATCTTGTTTATCATGCTAAGAGGAGCAGGAAAAAGCAAAAAATTTCAGAATTGCACCTTGCAATGCGGAGAAATTACTGTTTGTGCATTTACAATATTCAATGATTTTTGCCATTGAAAAACGTCCAGAAATGATTGAAGCTACTGACTGAATGAAAGGAGCTGGCATCTCACTCTCTTTGAATCTTCTTTATCATGCTAAGAGGAGCAGGAAAAAGCAAAAAATTTCAGAATTGCACCTTGCAATGCGGAGAAATTACTGTTTGTGCATTTACAATATTCATTGATTTTTGCCATTGAAAAACATCATGTTATTCATATACCAGAAATGTTTGAAGCTACTGACTGAATGAAAGGAGCTGGCATCTCACTCTCTTTGAATCTTCTTTATCATGCTAAGAGGAGCAGGAAAAAGCAAAAAAGTTCAGAATTGCACCTTGCAATGCGGAGAAATTACTGTTTGTGCATTTACAATATTCATTGATTTTTGCCATTGAAAAACGTCCAGAAATGATTGAAGCTACTGACTGAATGAAAGGAGCTGGCATCTCACTCTCTTTGAATCTTCTTTATCATGCTAATAGGAGCAGGAAAAAGCAAAAAATTTCAGAATTGCACCTTGCAATGCGGAGAAATTACTGTTTGTGCATTTACAATATTCATTGATTTTTGCCATTGAAAAACGTCCAGAAATGATTGAAGCTACTGACTGAATGAAAGAAGCTGGCATCTCACTCTCTTTGAATCTTCTTTATCATGCTAAGAGGAGCAGGAAAAAGCAAAAAATTTCAGAATTGCACCTTGCAATGCGGAGAAATTACTCTTTGTGCATTTACAATATTCAATGATTTTTGCCATTGAAAAACGTCCAGAAATGATTGAAGCTACTGATTGAATGAAAGGAGCTGGCATCTCACTCTCTTTGAATCTTCTTTATCATGCTAAGAGGAGCAGGAAAAAGCAAAAAATTTCAGAATTGCACCTTGCAATGCGGAGAAATTACTGTTTGTGCATTTACAATATTCATTGATTTTTGCCATTGAAAAACATCATGTTATTCATATACCAGAAATGATTGAAGCTACTGACTGAATGAAAGGAGCTGGCATCTCACTCTCTTTGAATCTTCTTTATCATGATAAGAGGAGCAGGAAAAAGCAAAAAATTTCAGAATTGCACCTTGCAATGCGGAGAAATTACTGTTTGTGCATTTACAATATTCAATGATTTTTGCCATTGAAAAACGTCCAGAAATGATTGAAGCTACTGACTGAATGAAAGGAGCTGGCATCTCACTCTCTTTGAATCCTCTTTATCATGCTAAGAGGAGCAGGAAAAAGCAAAAAATTTCAGAATTGCACCTTGCAATGCGGAGAAATTACTGTTTGTGCATTTACAATATTCAATGATTTTTGCCATTGAAAAACGTCCAGAAATGATTGAAGCTACTGACTGAATGAAAGGAGCTGGCATCTCACTCTCTTTGAATCTTCTTTATCATGCTAAGAGGAGCAGGAAAAAGCAAAAAATTTCAGAATTGCACCTTGCAATGCGGAGAAATTACTGTTTGTGCATTTACAATATTCATTGATTTTTGCCATTGAAAAACATCATGTTATTCATATACCAGAAATGATTGAAGCTACTGACTGAATGAAAGGAGCTGGCATCTCACTCTCTTTGAATCTTCTTTATCATGATAAGAGGAGCAGGAAAAAGCAAAAAATTTCAGAATTGCACCTTGCAATGCGGAGAAATTACTGTTTGTGCATTTACAATATTCATTGATTTTTGCCATTGAAAAACGTCCAGAAATGATTGAAGCTACTGACTGAATGAAAGGAGCTGGCATCTCACTCTCTTTGAATCCTCTTTATCATGCTAAGAGGAGCAGGAAAAAGCAAAAAATTTCAGAATTGCACCTTGCAATGCGGAGAAATTACTGTTTGTGCATTTACAATATTCATTGATTTTTGCCATTGAAAAACATCCAGAAATGATTGAAGCTACTGACTGAATGAAAGGAGCTGGCATCTCAGTCTCTTTGAATCTTCTTTATCATGCTTAGAGGAGCAGGAAAAAGCAAAAAATTTCAGAATTGCACCTTGCAATGCGGAGAAATTACTGTTTGTGCATTTACAATATTCATTGATTTTTGTCATTGAAAAACATCATGTTATTCATATATCAGAAATGATTGAAGCTACTGACTGAATGAAAGGAGCTGGCATCTCACTCTCTTTGAATCTTCTTTATCATGCAAAGAGGAGCAGGAAAAAGCAAAAAATTTCAGAATTGCACCTTGCAATGCGGAGAAATTACTGTTTGTGCATTTACAATATTCAATGATTTTTGCCATTGAAAAACGTCCAGAAATGATTGAAGCTACTGACTGAATGAAAGGAGCTGGCATCTCACTCTCTTTGAATCTTCTTTATCATGCTAAGAGGAGCAGGAAAAAGCAAAAAATTTCAGAATTGCACCTTGCAATGCGGAGAAATTACTGTTTGTGCATTTACAATATTCATTGATTTTTGCCATTGAAAAACGTCCAGAAATGATTGAAGCTACTGACTGAATGAAAGGAGCTGGCATCTCACTCTCTTTGAAACTTCTTTATCATGCTAAGAGGAGCAGGAAAAAGCAAAAAATTTCAGAATTGCACCTTGCAATGCGAAGAAATTACTGTATGTGCATTTACAATATTCATTGATTTTTGCCATTGAAAAACGTCCAGAAATGATTGAAGCTACTGACTGAATGAAAGGAGCTGGCATCTCACTCTCTTTGAATCTTCTTTATCATGCTAAGAGGAGCAGGAAAAAGCAAAAAATTTCAGAATTGCACCTTGCAATGCGGAGAAATTACTGTTTGTGCATTTACAATATTCATTGATTTTTGCCATTGAAAAACATCATGTTATTCATATACCAGAAATGTTTGAAGCTACTGACTGAATGAAAGGAGCTGGCATCTCACTCTCTTTGAATCTTCTTTATCATGCTAAGAGGAGCAGGAAAAAGCAAAAAATTTCAGAATTGCACCTTGCAATGCGGAGAAATTACTGTTTGTGCATTTACAATATTCATTGATTTTTGCCATTGAAAAACATCATGTTATTCATATACCAGAAATGTTTGAAGCTACTGACTGAATGAAAGGAGCTGGCATCTCACTCTCTTTGAATATTCTTTATCATGCTAAGAGGAGCAGGAAAAAGCAAAAAATTTCAGAATTGCACCTTGCAATGCGGAGAAATTACTGTTTGTGCATTTACAATATTCATTGATTTTTGCCATTGAAAAACGTCCAGAAATGATTGAAGCTACTGACTGAATGAAAGGAGCTGGCATCTAAATCTCTTTGAATCTTCTTTATCATGCTAAGAGGAGCAGGAAAAAGCAAAAAATTTCAGAATTGCACCTTGCAATGCGGAGAAATTACTGTTTGTGCATTTACAATATTCATTGATTTTTCCATTGAAAAACATCATGTTATTCATATACCAGAAATGATTGAAGCTACTGACTGAATGAAAGGAGCTGGCATCTCACTCTCTTTGAATCTTCTTTATCATGCTAAGAGGAGCAGGAAAAAGCAAAAAAATTCAGAATTGCACCTTGCAATGCGGAGAAATTACTGTTTGTGCATTTACAATATTCATTGATTTTTGCCATTGAAAAACGTCCAGAAATGATTGAAGCTACTGACTGAATGAAAGGAGCTGGCATCTCACTCTCTTTGAATCTTCTTTATCATGCTATGAGGAGCAGGAAAAAGCAAAAAATTTCAGAATTGCACCTTGCAATGCGGAGAAATTAGTTTGTGCATTTACAATATTCATTGATTTTTGCCATTGAAAAACATCATGTTATTCATATACCAGAAATGTTTGAAGCTACTGACTGAATGAAAGGAGCTGGCATCTCACTCTCTTTGAATCTTCTTTATCATGCTAAGAGGAGCAGGAAAAAGCAAAAAAATTCAGAATTGCACCTTGCAATGCGGAGAAATTACTGTTTGTGCATTTACAATATTCATTGATTTTTGCCATTGCAAAACATCGTTATTCATATACCAGAAATGATTGAAGCTACTGACTGAATGAAAGGAGCTGGCATCTCACTCTCTTTGAATCTTCTTTATCATGCTAAGAGGAGCAGGAAAAAGCAAAAAATTTCAGAATTGCACCTTGCAATGCGGAGAAATTACTGTTTGTGCATTTACAATATTCAATGATTTTTGCCATTGAAAAACATCATGTTATTCATATACCAGAAATGATTGAAGCTACTGACTGAATGAAAGGAGCTGGCATCTCACTCTCTTTGAATATTCTTTATCATGCTAAGAGGAGCAGGAAAAAGCAAAAAATTTCAGAATTGCACCTTGCAATGCGGAGAAATTACTGTTTGTGCATTTACAATATTCATTGATTTTTGCCATTGAAAAACGTCCAGAAATGATTGAAGCTACTGACTGAATGAAAGGAGCTGGCATCTCACTCTCTGAATCTTCTTTATCATGCCAAGAGGAGCAGGAAAAAGCAAAAAATTTCAGAATTGCACCTTGCAATGCGAAGAAATTACTGTATGTGCATTTACAATATTCATTGATTTTTGCCATTGAAAAACGTCCAGAAATGATTGAAGCTACTGACTGAATGAAAGGAGCTGGCATCTCACTCTCTTTGAATCTTCTTTATCATGCTAAGAGGAGCAGGAAAAAGCAAAAAATTTCAGAATTGCACCTTGCAATGCGGAGAAATTACTGTTTGTGCATTTACAATATTCATTGATTTTTGCCATTGAAAAACATCATGTTATTCATATACCAGAAATGTTTGAAGCTACTGACTGAATGAAAGGAGCTGGCATCTCACTCTCTTTGAATCTTCTTTATCATGCTAAGAGGAGCAGGAAAAAGCAAAAAATTTCAGAATTGCACCTTGCAATGCAGAGAAATTACTGTTTGTGCATTTACAATATTCATTGATTTTTGCCATTGAAAAACATCATGTTATTCATATACCAGAAATGTTTGAAGCTACTGACTGAATGAAAGGAGCTGGCATCTCACTCTCTTTGAATATTCTTTATCATGCTAAGAGGAGCAGGAAAAAGCAAAAAATTTCAGAATTGCACCTTGCAATGCGGAGAAATTACTGTTTGTGCATTTACAATATTCATTGATTTTTGCCATTGAAAAACGTCCAGAAATGATTGAAGCTACTGACTGAATGAAAGGAGCTGGCATCTAAATCTCTTTGAATCTTCTTTATCATGCTAAGAGGAGCAGGAAAAAGCAAAAAATTTCAGAATTGCACCTTGCAATGCGGAGAAATTACTGTTTGTGCATTTACAATATTCATTGATTTTTGCCATTGAAAAACATCATGTTATTCATATACCAGAAATGTTTGAAGCTACTGACTGAATGAAAGGAGCTGGCATCTCACTCTCTTTGAATCTTCTTTATCATGCTAAGAGGAGCAGGAAAAAGCAAAAAAATTCAGAATTGCACCTTGCAATGCGGAGAAATTACTGTTTGTGCATTTACAATATTCATTGATTTTTGCCATTGAAAAACATCATGTTATTCATATACCAGAAATGATTGAAGCTACTGACTGAATGAAAGGAGCTGGCATCTCACTCTCTTTGAATCTTCTTTATCATGTAAAGAGGAGCAGGAAAAAGCAAAAAATTTCAGAATTGCACCTTGCAATGCGGAGAAATTACTGTTTGTGCATTTACAATATTCAATGATTTTTGCCATTGAAAAACATCATGTTATTCATATACCAGAAATGATTGAAGCTACTGACTGAATGAAAGGAGCTGGCATCTCACTCTCTTTGAATATTCTTTATCATGCTAAGAGGAGCAGGAAAAAGCAAAAAATTTCAGAATTGCACCTTGCAATGTGGAGAAATTACTGTTTGTGCATTTACAATATTCATTGATTTTTGCCATTGAAAAACGTCCAGAAATGATTGAAGCTACTGACTGAATGAAAGGCGCTGGCATCTCACTCTCTTTGAATCTTCTATATCATGCTAAGAGGAGCAGGAAAAAGCAAAAAATTTCAGAATTGCACCTTGCAATGCGGAGAAATTACTGTTTGTGCATTTACAATATTCATTGATTTTTGCCATTGAAAAACATCATGTTATTCATATACCAGAAATGTTTGAAGCTACTGACTGAATGAAAGGAGCTGGCATCTCACTCTCTTTGAATCTTCTTTATCATGCTAAGAGGAGCAGGAAAAAGCAAAAAATTTCAGAATTGCACCTTGCAATGCGGAGAAATTACTATTTGTGCATTTACAATATTCATTGATTTTTGCCATTGAAAAACGTCCAGAAATGATTGAAGCTACTGACTGAATGAAAGGAGCTGGCATCTCACTCTCTTTGAATCTTCTTTATCATGCTAAGAGGAGCAGGAAAAAGCAAAAAATTTCAGAATTGCACCTTGCAATGCGGAGAAATTACTGTTTGTGCATTTACAATATTCATTGATTTTTGCCATTGAAAAACGTCCAGAAATGATTGAAGCTACTGACTGAATGAAAGGAGCTGGCATCTCACTCTCTTTGAATCTTGTTTATCATGCTAAGAGGAGGAGGAAAAAGCAAAAAATTTCAGAATTGCACCTTGCAATGCGGAGAAATTACTGTTTGTGCATTTACAATATTCATTGATTTTTGCCATTGAAAAACGTCCAGAAATGATTGAAGCTACTGACTGAATGAAAGGAGCTGGCATCTCACTCTCTTTGAGTCTTCTTTATCATGCTAAGAGGAGCAGGAAAAAGCAAAAAATTTCAGAATTGCACCTTGCAATGCGGAGAAATTACTGTTTGTGCATTTACAATATTCATTGATTTTTGCCATTGAAAAACGTCCAGAAATGATTGAAGCTACTGACTGAATGAAAGGAGCTGGCATCTAAATCTCTTTGAATCTTCTTTATCATGCTAAGAGAAGCAGGAAAAAGCAAAAAATTTCAGAATTGCACCTTGCAATGCGGAGAAATTACTGTTTGTGCATTTACAAAATTCATTGATTTTTGCCATTGTAAAACATCATGTTATTCATATACCAGAAATGATTGAAGCTACTGACTGAATGAAAGGAGCTGGCATCTCACTCTCTTTGAATCTTCTTTATCATGCTAAGAGGAGCAGGAAAAAGCAAAAAATTTCAGAATTGCACCTTGCAATGCGGAGAAATTACTGTTTGTGCATTTACAATATTCATTGAATTTTGCCATTGAAAAACGTCCAGAAATGATTGAAGCTACTGACTGAATGAAAGGAGCTTGCATCTCACTCTCTTTGAATCTTCTTTATCATGCTAAGAGGAGCAGGAAAAAGCAAAAAATTTCAGAATTGCACCTTGCAATGCGGAGAAATTACTGTTTGTGCATTTACAATATTCATTGATTTTTGCCATTGAAAAACATCATGTTATTCATATACCAGAAATGTTTGAAGCTACTGACTGAATGAAAGGAGCTGGCATCTCACTCTCTTTGAATCTTCTTTATCATGCTAAGAGGAGCAGGAAAAAGCAAAAAAATTCAGAATTGCACCTTGCAATGCGGAGAAATTACTGTTTGTGCATTTACAATATTCATTGATTTTTGCCATTGAAAAACATCATGTTATTCATATACCAGAAATGATTGAAGCTACTGACTGAATGAAAGGAGCTGGCATCTCACTCTCTTTGAATATTCTTTATCATGCTAAGAGGAGCAGGAAAAAGCAAAAAATTTCAGAATTGCACCTTGCAATGTGGAGAAATTACTGTTTGTGCATTTACAATATTCATTGATTTTTCCATTGAAAAACGTCCAGAAATGATTGAAGCTACTGACTGAATGAAAGGAGCTGGCATCTCACTCTCTTTGAATCTTCTATATCATGCTAAGAGGAGCAGGAAAAAGCAAAAAATTTCAGAATTGCTCCTTGCAATGCGGAGAAATTACTGTTTGTGCATTTACAATATTCATTGATTTTTGCCTTTGAAAAACATCATGTTATTCATATACCAGAAATGTTTGAAGCTACTGACTGAATGAAAGGAGCTGGCATCTCACTCTCTTTGAATCTTCTTTATCATGCTAAGAGGAGCAGGAAAAAGCAAAAAATTTCAGAATTGCACCTTGCAATGCGGAGAAATTACTATTTGTGCATTTACAATATTCATTGATTTTTGCCATTGAAAAACGTCCAGAAATGATTGAAGCTACTGACTGAATGAAAGGAGCTGGCATCTCACTCTCTTTGAATCTTCTTTATCATGCTAAGAGGAGCAGGAAAAAGCAAAAAATTTCAGAATTGCACCTTGCAATGCGGAGAAATTACTGTTTGTGCATTTACAATATTCATTGATTTTTGCCATTGAAAAACGTCCAGAAATGATTGAAGCTACTGACTGAATGAAAGGAGCTGGCATTTCACTCTCTTTGAATCTTGTTTATCATGCTAAGAGGAGGAGGAAAAAGCAAAAAATTTCAGAATTGCACCTTGCAATGCGGAGAAATTACTGTTTGTGCATTTACAATATTCATTGATTTTTGCCATTGAAAAACGTCCAGAAATGATTGAAGCTACTGACTGAATGAAAGGAGCTGGCATCTCACACTCTTTGAGTCTTCTTTATAATGCTAAGAGGAGCAGGAAAAAGCAAAAAATTTCAGAATTGCACCTTGCAATGCGGAGAAATTACTGTTTGTGCATTTACAATATTCATTGATTTTTGCCATTGAAAAACATCATGTTATTCATATACCAGAAATGTTTGAAGCTACTGACTGAATGAAAGGAGCTGGCATCTCACTCTCTTTGAATCTTCTTTATCATGCTAAGAGGAGCAGGAAAAAGCAAAAAATTTCAGAATTGCACCTTGCAATGCGGAGAAATTACTGTTTGTGCATTTACAATATTCAATGATTTTTGCCATTGAAAAACATCATGTTATTCATATACCAGAAATGATTGAAGCTACTGACTGAATGAAAGGAGCTGGCATCTCACTCTCTTTGAATATTCTTTATCATGCTAAGAGGAGCAGGAAAAAGCAAAAAATTTCAGAATTGCACCTTGCAATGTGGAGAAATTACTGTTTGTGCATTTACAATATTCATTGATTTTTGCCATTGAAAAACGTCCAGAAATGATTGAAGCTACTGACTGAATGAAAGGCGCTGGCATCTCACTCTCTTTGAATCTTCTATATCATGCTAAGAGGAGCAGGAAAAAGCAAAAAATTTCAGAATTGCACCTTGCAATGCGGAGAAATTACTGTTTGTGCATTTACAATATTCATTGATTTTTGCCATTGAAAAACATCATGTTATTCATATACCAGAAATGTTTGAAGCTACTGACTGAATGAAAGGAGCTGGCATCTCACTCTCTTTGAATCTTCTTTATCATGCTAAGAGGAGCAGGAAAAAGCAAAAAATTTCAGAATTGCACCTTGCAATGCGGAGAAATTACTATTTGTGCATTTACAATATTCATTGATTTTTGCCATTGAAAAACGTCCAGAAATGATTGAAGCTACTGACTGAATGAAAGGAGCTGGCATCTCACTCTCTTTGAATCTTCTTTATCATGCTAAGAGGAGCAGGAAAAAGCAAAAAATTTCAGAATTGCACCTTGCAATGCGGAGAAATTACTGTTTGTGCATTTACAATATTCATTGATTTTTGCCATTGAAAAACGTCCAGAAATGATTGAAGCTACTGACTGAATGAAAGGAGCTGGCATCTCACTCTCTTTGAATCTTGTTTATCATGCTAAGAGGAGGAGGAAAAAGCAAAAAATTTCAGAATTGCACCTTGCAATGCGGAGAAATTACTGTTTGTGCATTTACAATATTCATTGATTTTTGCCATTGAAAAACGTCCAGAAATGATTGAAGCTACTGACTGAATGAAAGGAGCTGGCATCTCACTCTCTTTGAGTCTTCTTTATCATGCTAAGAGGAGCAGGAAAAAGCAAAAAATTTCAGAATTGCACCTTGCAATGCGGAGAAATTACTGTTTGTGCATTTACAATATTCATTGATTTTTGCCATTGAAAAACGTCCAGAAATGATTGAAGCTACTGACTGAATGAAAGGAGCTGGCATCTAAATCTCTTTGAATCTTCTTTATCATGCTAAGAGAAGCAGGAAAAAGCAAAAAATTTCAGAATTGCACCTTGCAATGCGGAGAAATTACTGTTTGTGCATTTACAAAATTCATTGATTTTTGCCATTGAAAAACATCATGTTATTCATATACCAGAAATGATTGAAGCTACTGACTGAATGAAAGGAGCTGGCATCTCACTCTCTTTGAATCTTCTTTATCATGCTAAGAGGAGCAGGAAAAAGCAAAAAATTTCAGAATTGCACCTTGCAATGCGGAGAAATTACTGTTTGTGCATTTACAATATTCATTGAATTTTGCCATTGAAAAACGTCCAGAAATGATTGAAGCTACTGACTGAATGAAAGGAGCTTGCATCTCACTCTCTTTGAATCTTCTTTATCATGCTAAGAGGAGCAGGAAAAAGCAAAAAATTTCAGAATTGCACCTTGCAATGCGGAGAAATTACTGTTTGTGCATTTACAATATTCATTGATTTTTGCCATTGAAAAACATCATGTTATTCATATACCAGAAATGTTTGAAGCTACTGACTGAATGAAAGGAGCTGGCATCTCACTCTCTTTGAATCTTCTTTATCATGCTAAGAGGAGCAGGAAAAAGCAAAAAAATTCAGAATTGCACCTTGCAATGCGGAGAAATTACTGTTTGTGCATTTACAATATTCATTGATTTTTGCCATTGAAAAACATCATGTTATTCATATACCAGAAATGATTGAAGCTACTGACTGAATGAAAGGAGCTGGCATCTCACTCTCTTTGAATATTCTTTATCATGCTAAGAGGAGCAGGAAAAAGCAAAAAATTTCAGAATTGCACCTTGCAATGTGGAGAAATTACTGTTTGTGCATTTACAATATTCATTGATTTTTCCATTGAAAAACGTCCAGAAATGATTGAAGCTACTGACTGAATGAAAGGAGCTGGCATCTCACTCTCTTTGAATCTTCTATATCATGCTAAGAGGAGCAGGAAAAAGCAAAAAATTTCAGAATTGCTCCTTGCAATGCGGAGAAATTACTGTTTGTGCATTTACAATATTCATTGATTTTTGACTTTGAAAAACATCATGTTATTCATATACCAGAAATGTTTGAAGCTACTGACTGAATGAAAGGAGCTGGCATCTCACTCTCTTTGAATCTTCTTTATCATGCTAAGAGGAGCAGGAAAAAGCAAAAAATTTCAGAATTGCACCTTGCAATGCGGAGAAATTACTATTTGTGCATTTACAATATTCATTGATTTTTGCCATTGAAAAACGTCCAGAAATGATTGAAGCTACTGACTGAATGAAAGGAGCTGGCATCTCACTCTCTTTGAATCTTCTTTATCATGCTAAGAGGAGCAGGAAAAAGCAAAAAATTTCAGAATTGCACCTTGCAATGCGGAGAAATTACTGTTTGTGCATTTACAATATTCATTGATTTTTGCAATTGAAAAACGTCCAGAAATGATTGAAGCTACTGACTGAATGAAAGGAGCTGGCATTTCACTCTCTTTGAATCTTGTTTATCATGCTAAGAGGAGGAGGAAAAAGCAAAAAATTTCAGAATTGCACCTTGCAATGCGGAGAAATTACTGTTTGTGCATTTACAATATTCATTGATTTTTGCCATTGAAAAACGTCCAGAAATGATTGAAGCTACTGACTGAATGAAAGGAGCTGGCATCTCACACTCTTTGAGTCTTCTTTATCATGCTAAGAGGAGCAGGAAAAAGCAAAAAATTTCAGAATTGCACCTTGCAATGCGGAGAAATTACTGTTTGTGCATTTACAATATTCATTGATTTTTGCCATTGAAAAACATCATGTTATTCATATACCAGAAATGTTTGAAGCTACTGACTGAATGAAAGGAGCTGGCATCTCACTCTCTTTGAATCTTCTTTATCATGCTAAGAGGAGCAGGAAAAAGCAAAAAATTTCAGAATTGCACCTTGCAATGCGGAGAAAATACTGTTTGTGCATTTACAATATTCATTGATTTTTGCTATTGAAAAACGTCCAGAAATGATTGAAGCTACTGACTGAATGAAAGGAGCTGGCATCTCACTCTCTTTGAATCTTCTTTATCATGCTAAGAGGAGCAGGAAAAAGCAAAAAATTTCAGAATTGCACCTTGCAATGCGGAGAAATTACTGTTTGTGCATTTACAATATTCATTGATTTTTGCCATTGAAAAACATCATGTTATTCATATACCAGAAATGTTTGAAGCTACTGACTGAATGAAAGGAGCTGGCATCTCACTCTCTTTGAATCTTCTTTATCATGCTAAGAGGAGCAGGAAAAAGCAAAAAAAATCAGAATTGCACCTTGCAATGCGGAGAAATTACTGTTTGTGCATTTACAATATTCATTGATTTTTGCCATTGAAAAACATCATGTTATTCATATACCAGAAATGATTGAAGCTACTGACTGAATGAAAGGAGCTGGCATCTCACTCTCTTTGAATCTTCTTTATCATGCTAAGAGGAGCAGGAAAAAGCAAAAAATTTCAGAATTGCACCTTGCAATGCGGAGAAATTACTGTTTGTGCATTTACAATATTCATTGATTTTTGCCATTGAAAAACATCATGTTATTCATATACCAGAAATGATTGAAGCTACTGACTGAATGAAAGGAGCTGGCATCTCACTCTCTTTGAATATTCTTTATCATGCTAAGAGGAGCAGGAAAAAGCAAAAAATTTCAGAATTGCACCTTGCAATGTGGAGAAATTACTGTTTGTGCATTTACAATATTCATTGATTTTTGCCATTGAAAAACGTCCAGAAATGATTGAAGCTACTGACTGAATGAAAGGAGCTGGCATCTCACTCTCTTTGAATCTTCTATATCATGCTAAGAGGAGCAGGAAAAAGCAAAAAATTTCAGAATTGCACCTTGCAATGCGGAGAAATTACTGTTTGTGCATTTACAATATTCATTGATTTTTGCCTTTGAAAAACATCATGTTATTCAAATACCAGAAATGTTTGAAGCTACTGACTGAATGAAAGGAGCTGGCATCTCACTCTCTTTGAATCTTCTTTATCATGCTAAGAGGAGCAGGAAAAAGCAAAAAATTTCAGAATTGCACCTTGCAATGCGGAGAAATTACTATTTGTGCATTTACAATATTCATTGATTTTTGCCATTGAAAAACGTCCAGAAATGATTGAAGCTACTGACTGAATGAAAGGAGCTGGCATCTCACTCTCTTTGAATCTTCTTTATCATGCTAAGAGGAGCAGGAAAAAGCAAAAAATTTCAGAATTGCACCTTGCAATGCGGAGAAATTACTGTTTGTGCATTTACAATATTCATTGATTTTTGCCATTGAAAAACGTCCAGAAATGATTGAAGCTACTGACTGAATGAAAGGAGCTGGCATTTCACTCTCTTTGAATCTTGTTTATCATGCTAAGAGGAGGAGGAAAAAGCAAAAAATTTCAGAATTGCACCTTGCAATGCGGAGAAATTACTGTTTGTGCATTTACAATATTCATTGATTTTTGCCATTGAAAAACGTCCAGAAATGATTGAAGCTACTGACTGAATGAAAGGAGCTGGCATCTCACTCTCTTTGAGTCTTCTTTATCATGCTAAGAGGAGCAGGAAAAAGCAAAAAATTTCAGAATTGCACCTTGCAATGCGGAGAAATTACTGTTTGTGCATTTACAATATTCATTGATTTTTGCCATTGAAAAACATCATGTTATTCATATACCAGAAATGTTTGAAGCTACTGACTGAATGAAAGGAGCTGGCATCTCACTCTCTTTGAATCTTCTTTATCATGCTAAGAGGAGCAGGAAAAAGCAAAAAATTTCAGAATTGCACCTTGCAATGCGGAGAAAATACTGTTTGTGCATTTACAATATTCATTGATTTTTGCTATTGAAAAACGTCCAGAAATAATTGAAGCTACTGACTGAATGAAAGGAGCTGGCATCTCACTCTCTTTGAATCTTCTTTATCATGCTAAGAGGAGCAGGAAAAAGCAAAAAATTTCAGAATTGCACCTTGCAATGCGGAGAAATTACTGTTTGTGCATTTACAATATTCATTGATTTTTTGCCATTGAAAAACATCATGTTATTCATATACCAGAAATGTTTGAAGCTACTGACTGAATGAAAGGAGCTGGCATCTCACTCTCTTTGAATCTTCTTTATCATGCTAAGAGGAGCAGGAAAAAGCAAAAAAATTCAGAATTGCACCTTGCAATGCGGAGAAATTACTGTTTGTGCATTTACAATATTCATTGATTTTTGCCATTGAAAAACGTCCAGAAATGATTGAAGCTACTGACTGAATGAAAGGAGCTGGCATCTCACTCTCTTTGAATCTTCTTTATCATGCTAAGAGGAGCAGGAAAAAGCAAAAAATTTCAGAATTGCACCTTGCAATGCGGAGAAATTACTGTTTGTGCATTTACAATATTCATTGATTTTTGCCATTGAAAAACATCATGTTATTCATATACCAGAAATGTTTGAAGCTACTGACTGAATGAAAGGAGCTGGCATCTCACTCTCTTTGAATCTTGTTTATCATGCTAAGAGGAGCAGGAAAAAGCAAAAAATTTCAGAATTGCACCTTGCAATGCGGAGAAATTACTGTTTGTGCATTTACAATATTCATTCATTTTTTGTCATTGAAAAACATCATGTTATTCATATACCAGAAATGTTTGAAGCTACTGACTGAATGAAAGGAGCTGGCATCTCACTCTCTTTGAATCTTCTTTATCATGCTAAGAGGAGCAGGAAAAAGCAAAAAAATTCAGAATTGCACCTTGCAATGCGGAGAAATTACTGTTTGTGCATTTACAATATTCATTGATTTTTGCCATTGAAAAACATCATGTTATTCATATACCAGAAATGATTGAAGCTACTGACTGAATGAAAGGAGCTGGCATCTCACTCTCTTTGAATATTCTTTATCATGCTAAGAGGAGCAGGAAAAAGCAAAAAATTTCAGAATTGCACCTTGCAATGTGGAGAAATTACTGTTTGTGCATTTACAATATTCATTGATTTTTGCCATTGAAAAACGTCCAGAAATGATTGAAGCTACTGACTGAATGAAAGGAGCTGGCATCTCACTCTCTTTGAATCTTCTATATCATGCTAAGAGGAGCAGGAAAAAGCAAAAAATTTCAGAATTGCACCTTGCAATGCGGAGAAATTACTGTTTGTGCATTTACAATATTCATTGATTTTTGCCTTTGAAAAACATCATGTTATTCATATACCAGAAATGTTTGAAGCTACTGACTGAATGAAAGGAGCTGGCATCTCACTCTCTTTGAATCTTCTTTATCATGCTAAGAGGAGCAGGAAAAAGCAAAAAAATTCAGAATTGCACCTTGCAATGCGGAGAAATTACTGTTTGTGCATTTACAATATTCATTGATTTTTGCCATTGAAAAACATCATGTTATTCATATACCAGAAATGATTGAAGCTACTGACTTAATGAAAGGAGCTGGCATCTCACTCTCTTTGAATCTTCTTTATCATGCTAAGAGGAGCAGGAAAAAGCAAAAAATTTCAGAATTGCACCTTGCAATGCGGAGAAATTACTGTTTGTGCATTTACAATATTCATTGATTTTTGCCATTGAAAAACATCATGTTATTCATATACCAGAAATGATTGAAGCTACTGACTGAATGAAAGGAGCTGGCATCTCACTCTCTTTGAATATTCTTTATCATGCTAAGAGGAGCAGGAAAAAGCAAAAAATTTCAGAATTGCAAATTGCAATGTGGAGAAATTACTGTTTGTGCATTTACAATATTCATTGATTTTTGCCATTGAAAAACGTCCAGAAATGATTGAAGCTACTGACTGAATGAAAGGAGCTGGCATCTCACTCTCTTTGAATCTTCTATATCATGCTAAGAGGAGCAGGAAAAAGCAAAAAATTTCAGAATTGCACCTTGCAATGCGGAGAAATTACTGTTTGTGCATTTACAATATTCATTGATTTTTGCCTTTGAAAAACATCATGTTATTCATATACCAGAAATGTTTGAAGCTACTGACTGAATGAAAGGAGCTGGCATCTCACTCTCTTTGAATCTTCTTTATCATGCTAAGAGGAGCAGGAAAAAGCAAAAAATTTCAGAATTGCACCTTGCAATGCGGAGAAATTACTATTTGTGCATTTACAATATTCATTGATTTTTGCCATTGAAAAACGTCCAGAAATGATTGAAGCTACTGACTGAATGAAAGGAGCTGGCATCTCACTCTCTTTGAATCTTCTTTATCATGCTAAGAGGAGCAGGAAAAAGCAAAAAATTTCAGAATTGCACCTTGCAATGCGGAGAAATTACTGTTTGTGCATTTACAATATTCATTGATTTTTGCCATTGAAAAACGTCCAGAAATGATTGAAGCTACTGACTGAATGAAAGGAGCTGGCATTTCACTCTCTTTGAATCTTGTTTATCATGCTAAGAGGAGGAGGAAAAAGCAAAAAATTTCAGAATTGCACCTTGCAATGCGGAGAAATTACTGTTTGTGCATTTACAATATTCATTGATTTTTGCCATTGAAAAACGTCCAGAAATGATTGAAGCTACTGACTGAATGAAAGGAGCTGGCATCTCACTCTCTTTGAGTCTTCTTTATCATGCTAAGAGGAGCAGGAAAAAGCAAAAAATTTCAGAATTGCACCTTGCAATGCGGAGAAATTACTGTTTGTGCATTTACAATATTCATTGATTTTTGCCATTGAAAAACATCATGTTATTCATATACCAGAAATGTTTGAAGCTACTGACTGAATGAAAGGAGCTGGCATCTCACTCTCTTTGAATCTTCTTTATCATGCTAAGAGGAGCAGGAAAAAGCAAAAAATTTCAGAATTGCACCTTGCAATGCGGAGAAAATACTGTTTGTGCATTTACAATATTCATTGATTTTTGCTATTGAAAAACGTCCAGAAATGATTGAAGCTACTGACTGAATGAAAGGAGCTGGCATCTCACTCTCTTTGAATCTTGTTTATCATGCTAAGAGGAGCAGGAAAAAGCAAAAAATTTCAGAATTGCACCTTGCAATGCGGAGAAATTACTGTTTGTGCATTTACAATATTCATTGATTTTTTGCCATTGAAAAACATCATGTTATTCATATACCAGAAATGTTTGAAGCTACTGACTGAATGAAAGGAGCTGGCATCTCACTCTCTTTGAATCTTCTTTATCATGCTAAGAGGAGCAGGAAAAAGCAAAAAATTTCAGAATTGCACCTTGCAATGCGGAGAAATTACTGTTTGTGCATTTACAATATTCATTGATTTTTGCCATTGAAAAACATCATGTTATTCATATACCAGAAATGTTTGAAGCTACTGACTGAATGAAAGGAGCTGGCATCTCACTCTCTTTGAATCTTGTTTATCATGCTAAGAGGAGCAGGAAAAAGCAAAAAATTTCAGAATTGCACCTTGCAATGCGGAGAAATTACTGTTTGTGCATTTACAATATTCATTGATTTTTTGTCATTGAAAAACATCATGTTATTCATATACCAGAAATGTTTGAAGCTACTGACTGAATGAAAGGAGCTGGCATCTCACTCTCTTTGAATCTTCTTTATCATGCTAAGAGGAGCAGGAAAAAGCAAAAAAATTCAGAATTGCACCTTGCAATGCGGAGAAATTACTGTTTGTGCATTTACAATATTCATTGATTTTTGCCATTGAAAAACATCATGTTATTCATATACCAGAAATGATTGAAGCTACTGACTGAATGAAAGGAGCTGGCATCTCACTCTCTTTGAATATTCTTTATCATGCTAAGAGGAGCAGGAAAAAGCAAAAAATTTCAGAATTGCACCTTGCAATGTGGAGAAATTACTGTTTGTGCATTTACAATATTCATTGATTTTTGCCATTGAAAAACGTCCAGAAATGATTGAAGCTACTGACTGAATGAAAGGAGCTGGCATCTCACTCTCTTTGAATCTTCTATATCATGCTAAGAGGAGCAGGAAAAAGCAAAAAATTTCAGAATTGCACCTTGCAATGCGGAGAAATTACTGTTTGTGCATTTACAATATTCATTGATTTTTGCCTTTGAAAAACATCATGTTATTCATATACCAGAAATGTTTGAAGCTACTGACTGAATGAAAGGAGCTGGCATCTCACTCTCTTTGAATCTTCTTTATCATGCTAAGAGGAGCAGGAAAAAGCAAAAAAATTCAGAATTGCACCTTGCAATGCGGAGAAATTACTGTTTGTGCATTTACAATATTCATTGATTTTTGCCATTGAAAAACATCATGTTATTCATATACCAGAAATGATTGAAGCTACTGACTTAATGAAAGGAGCTGGCATCTCACTCTCTTTGAATCTTCTTTATCATGCTAAGAGGAGCAGGAAAAAGCAAAAAATTTCAGAATTGCACCTTGCAATGCGGAGAAATTACTGTTTGTGCATTTACAATATTCATTGATTTTTGCCATTGAAAAACATCATGTTATTCATATACCAGAAATGATTGAAGCTACTGACTGAATGAAAGGAGCTGGCATCTCACTCTCTTTGAATATTCTTTATCATGCTAAGAGGAGCAGGAAAAAGCAAAAAATTTCAGAATTGCACCTTGCAATGTGGAGAAATTACTGTTTGTGCATTTACAATATTCATTGATTTTTGCCATTGAAAAACGTCCAGAAATGATTGAAGCTACTGACTGAATGAAAGGAGCTGGCATCTCACTCTCTTTGAATCTTCTATATCATGCTAAGAGGAGCAGGAAAAAGCAAAAAATTTCAGAATTGCACCTTGCAATGCGGAGAAATTACTGTTTGTGCATTTACAATATTCATTGATTTTTGCCTTTGAAAAACATCATGTTATTCATATACCAGAAATGTTTGAAGCTACTGACTGAATGAAAGGAGCTGGCATCTCACTCTCTTTGAATCTTCTTTATCATGCTAAGAGGAGCAGGAAAAAGCAAAAAATTTCAGAATTGCACCTTGCAATGCGGAGAAATTACTATTTGTGCATTTACAATATTCATTGATTTTTGCCATTGAAAAACGTCCAGAAATGATTGAAGCTACTGACTGAATGAAAGGAGCTGGCATCTCACTCTCTTTGAATCTTCTTTATCATGCTAAGAGGAGCAGGAAAAAGCAAAAAATTTCAGAATTGCACCTTGCAATGCGGAGAAATTACTGTTTGTGCATTTACAATATTCATTGATTTTTGCCATTGAAAAACGTCCAGAAATGATTGAAGCTACTGACTGAATGAAAGGAGCTGGCATTTCACTCTCTTTGAATCTTGTTTATCATGCTAAGAGGAGGAGGAAAAAGCAAAAAATTTCAGAATTGCACCTTGCAATGCGGAGAAATTACTGTTTGTGCATTTACAATATTCATTGATTTTTGCCATTGAAAAACGTCCAGAAATGATTGAAGCTACTGACTGAATGAAAGGAGCTGGCATCTCACTCTCTTTGAGTCTTCTTTATCATGCTAAGAGGAGCAGGAAAAAGCAAAAAATTTCAGAATTGCACCTTGCAATGCGGAGAAATTACTGTTTGTGCATTTACAATATTCATTGATTTTTGCCATTGAAAAACATCATGTTATTCATATACCAGAAATGTTTGAAGCTACTGACTGAATGAAAGGAGCTGGCATCTCACTCTCTTTGAATCTTCTTTATCATGCTAAGAGGAGCAGGAAAAAGCAAAAAATTTCAGAATTGCACCTTGCAATGCGGAGAAAATACTGTTTGTGCATTTACAATATTCATTGATTTTTGCTATTGAAAAACGTCCAGAAATGATTGAAGCTACTGACTGAATGAAAGGAGCTGGCATCTCACTCTCTTTGAATCTTGTTTATCATGCTAAGAGGAGCAGGAAAAAGCAAAAAATTTCAGAATTGCACCTTGCAATGCGGAGAAATTACTGTTTGTGCATTTACAATATTCATTGATTTTTTGCCATTGAAAAACATCATGTTATTCATATACCAGAAATGTTTGAAGCTACTGACTGAATGAAAGGAGCTGGCATCTCACTCTCTTTGAATCTTCTTTATCATGCTAAGAGGAGCAGGAAAAAGCAAAAAAATTCAGAATTGCACCTTGCAATGCGGAGAAATTACTGTTTGTGCATTTACAATATTCATTGATTTTTGCCATTGAAAAACGTCCAGAAATGATTGAAGCTACTGACTGAATGAAAGGAGCTGGCATCTCACTCTCTTTGAATCTTCTTTATCATGCTAAGAGGAGCAGGAAAAAGCAAAAAATTTCAGAATTGCACCTTGCAATGCGGAGAAATTACTGTTTGTGCATTTACAATATTCATTGATTTTTGCCATTGAAAAACATCATGTTATTCATATACCAGAAATGTTTGAAGCTACTGACTGAATGAAAGGAGCTGGCATCTCACTCTCTTTGAATCTTCTTTATCATGCTAAGAGGAGCAGGAAAAAGCAAAAAATTTCAGAATTGCACCTTGCAATGCGGAGAAATTACTGTTTGTGCATTTACAATATTCATTGATTTTTTGTCATTGAAAAACATCATGTTATTCATATACCAGAAATGTTTGAAGCTACTGACTGAATGAAAGGAGCTGGCATCTCACTCTCTTTGAATCTTCTTTATCATGCTAAGAGGAGCAGGAAAAAGCAAAAAATTTCAGAATTGCACCTTGCAATGCGGAGAAATTACTGTTTGTGCATTTACAATATTCATTGATTTTTGCCATTGAAAAACATCCAGAAATGATTGAAGCTACTGACTGAATGAAAGGAGCTGGCATCTCACTCTCTTTGAATCTTGTTTATCATGCTAAGAGGAGCAGGAAAAAGCAAAAAATTTCAGAATTGCACCTTGCAATGCGGAGAAATTACTGTTTGTGCATTTACAATATTCATTGATTTTTGCCATTGAAAAACGTCCAGAAATGATTGAAGCTACTGACTGAATGAAAGGAGCTGGCATCTCACTCTCTTTGAATCTTCTTTATCATGCTAAGAGGAGCTGGAAAAAGCAAAAAATTTCAGAATTGCACCTTGCAATGCGGAGAAATTACTTTTTGTGCATTTACAATATTCATTGATTTTTGCCATTGAAAAACATGATGTTATTCATATACCAGAAATGTTTGAAGCTACTGACTGAATGAAAGGAGCTGGCATCTCACTCCCTTTGAATCTTCTTTATCATGCTAAGAGGAGCAGGAAAAAGCAAAAAATTTCACAATTGCACCTTGCAATGCGGAGAAATTACTGTTTGTGCATTTACAATATTCATTGATTTTTGCCATTGAAAAACGTCCAGAAATGATTGAAGCTACTGACTGAATGAAAGGAGCTGGCATCTGACTCTCTTTGAATCTTCTTTATCATGCTAAGAGGAGCAGGAAAAAGCAAAAAATTTCAGAATTGCACCTTGCAATGCGGAGAAATTACTTTTTGTGCATTTACAATATTCATTGATTTTTTGCCATTGAAAAACATCATGTTATTCATATACCAGAAATGTTTGAAGCTACTGACTGAATGAAAGGAGCTGGCATCTCACTCTCTTTGAATCTTCTTTATCATGCTAAGAGGAGCAGGAAAAAGCAAAAAATTTCAGAATTGCACCTTGCAATGCGGAGAAATTACTGTTTGTGCATTTACAATATTCATTGATTTTTGCCATTGAAAAACGTCCAGAAATGATTGAAGCTACTGACTGAATGAAAGGAGCTGGCATCTCACTCTCTTTGAATCTTCTTTATCATGCTAAGAGGAGCAGGAAAAAGCAAAAAATTTCAGAATTGCACCTTGCAATGCGGAGAAATTACTGTTTGTGCATTTACAATATTCATTGATTTTTGCCATTGACAAACATCATGTTATTCATATACCAGAAATGTTTGAAGCTACTGACTGAATGAAAGGAGCTGGCATCTCACTCTCTTTGAATCTTCTTTATCATGCTAAGAGGAGCAGGAAAAAGCAAAAAATTTCAGAATTGCACCTTGCAATGCGGAGAAATTACTGTTTGTGCATTTACAATATTCATTGATTTTTGCCATTGAAAAACGTCCAGAAATGATTGAAGCTACTGACTGAATGAAAGGAGCTGGCATCTCACTCTCTTTGAATCTTCTTTATCATGCTAAGAGGAGCAGGAAAAAGCAAAAAATTTCAGAATTGCACCTTGCAATGCGGAGAAATTACTGTTTGTGCATTTACAATATTCATTGATTTTTTGACATTGAAAAACATCATGTTATTCATATACCAGAAATGTTTGAAGCTACTGACTGAATGAAAGGAGCTGGCATCTCACTCTCTTTGAATCTTCTTTATCATGCTAAGAGGAGCAGGAAAAAGCAAAAAATTTCAGAATTGCACCTTGCAATGCGTAGAAATTACTGTTTGTGCATTTACAATATTCATTGATTTTTGCCATTGAAAAACATCCAGAAATGATTGAAGCTACTGACTGAATGAAAGGAGCTGGCATCTCACTCTCTTTGAATCTTGTTTATCATGCTAAGAGGAGCAGGAAAAAGCAAAAAATTTCAGAATTGCACCTTGCAATGCGGAGAAATTACTGTTTGTACATTTACAATATTCATTGATTTTTGCCATTGAAAAACGTCCAGAAATGATTGAAGCTACTGACTGAATGAAAGGAGCTGGCATCTCACTCTCTTTAAATCTTCTTTATCATGCTAAGAGGAGCAGGAAAAAGCAAAAAATTTCAGAATTGCACCTTGCAATGCGGAGAAATTACTGTTTGTGCATTTACAATATTCATTGATTTTTGCCATTGAAAAACATCATGTTATTCATATACCAGAAATGTTTGAAGCTACTGACTGAATGAAAGGAGCTGGCATCTCACTCTCTTTGAATCTTCTTTATCATGCTAAGAGGAGCAGAAAAAAGCAAAAAATTTCAGAATTGCACCTTGCAATGCGGAGAAATTACTATTTGTGCATTTACAATATTCATTGATTTTTGCCATTGAAAAACGTCCAGAAATGATTGAAGCTACTGACTGAATGAAAGGAGCTGGCATCTCACTCTCTTTGAATCTTCTTTATCATGCTAAGAGGAGCAGGAAAAAGCAAAAAATTTCAGAATTGCACCTTGCAATGCGGAGAAATTACTGTTTGTGCATTTACAATATTCATTGATTTTTGCCATTGAAAAACGTCCAGAAATGATTGAAGCTACTGACTGAATGAAAGGAGCTGGCATTTCACTCTCTTTGAATCTTGTTTATCATGCTAAGAGGAGGAGGAAAAAGCAAAAAATTTCAGAATTGCACCTTGCAATGCGGAGAAATTACTGTTTGTGCATTTACAATATTCATTGATTTTTGCCATTGAAAAACGTCCAGAAATGATTGAAGCTACTGACTGAATGAAAGGAGCTGGCATCTCACTCTCTTTGAGTCTTCTTTATCATGCTAAGAGGAGCAGGAAAAAGCAAAAAATTTCAGAATTGCACCTTGCAATGCGGAGAAATTACTGTTTGTGCATTTACAATATTCATTGATTTTTGCCATTGAAAAACATCATGTTATTCATATACCAGAAATGTTTGAAGCTACTGACTGAATGAAAGGAGCTGGCATCTCACTCTCTTTGAATCTTCTTTATCATGCTAAGAGGAGCAGGAAAAAGCAAAAAATTTCAGAATTGCACCTTGCAATGCGGAGAAAATACTGTTTGTGCATTTACAATATTCATTGATTTTTGCTATTGAAAAACGTCCAGAAATGATTGAAGCTACTGACTGAATGAAAGGAGCTGGCATCTCACTCTCTTTGAATCTTGTTTATCATGCTAAGAGGAGCAGGAAAAAGCAAAAAATTTCAGAATTGCACCTTGCAATGCGGAGAAATTACTGTTTGTGCATTTACAATATTCATTGATTTTTTGCCATTGAAAAACATCATGTTATTCATATACCAGAAATGTTTGAAGCTACTGACTGAATGAAAGGAGCTGGCATCTCACTCTCTTTGAATCTTCTTTATCATGCTAAGAGGAGCAGGAAAAAGCAAAAAAATTCAGAATTGCACCTTGCAATGCGGAGAAATTACTGTTTGTGCATTTACAATATTCATTGATTTTTGCCATTGAAAAACGTCCAGAAATGATTGAAGCTACTGACTGAATGAAAGGAGCTGGCATTTCACTCTCTTTGAATCTTGTTTATCATGCTAAGAGGAGGAGGAAAAAGCAAAAAATTTCAGAATTGCACCTTGCAATGCGGAGAAATTACTGTTTGTGCATTTACAATATTCATTGATTTTTGCCATTGAAAAACGTCCAGAAATGATTGAAGCTACTGACTGAATGAAAGGAGCTGGCATCTCACTCTCTTTGAGTCTTCTTTATCATGCTAAGAGGAGCAGGAAAAAGCAAAAAATTTCAGAATTGCACCTTGCAATGCGGAGAAATTACTGTTTGTGCATTTACAATATTCATTGATTTTTGCCATTGAAAAACATCATGTTATTCATATACCAGAAATGTTTGAAGCTACTGACTGAATGAAAGGAGCTGGCATCTCACTCTCTTTGAATCTTCTTTATCATGCTAAGAGGAGCAGGAAAAAGCAAAAAATTTCAGAATTGCACCTTGCAATGCGGAGAAAATACTGTTTGTGCATTTACAATATTCATTGATTTTTGCTATTGAAAAACGTCCAGAAATGATTGAAGCTACTGACTGAATGAAAGGAGCTGGCATCTCACTCTCTTTGAATCTTGTTTATCATGCTAAGAGGAGCAGGAAAAAGCAAAAAATTTCAGAATTGCACCTTGCAATGCGGAGAAATTACTGTTTGTGCATTTACAATATTCATTGATTTTTTGCCATTGAAAAACATCATGTTATTCATATACCAGAAATGTTTGAAGCTACTGACTGAATGAAAGGAGCTGGCATCTCACTCTCTTTGAATCTTCTTTATCATGCTAAGAGGAGCAGGAAAAAGCAAAAAAATTCAGAATTGCACCTTGCAATGCGGAGAAATTACTGTTTGTGCATTTACAATATTCATTGATTTTTGCCATTGAAAAACGTCCAGAAATGATTGAAGCTACTGACTGAATGAAAGGAGCTGGCATCTCACTCTCTTTGAATCTTCTTTATCATGCTAAGAGGAGCAGGAAAAAGCAAAAAATTTCAGAATTGCACCTTGCAATGCGGAGAAATTACTGTTTGTGCATTTACAATATTCATTGATTTTTGCCATTGAAAAACATCATGTTATTCATATACCAGAAATGTTTGAAGCTACTGACTGAATGAAAGGAGCTGGCATCTCACTCTCTTTGAATCTTCTTTATCATGCTAAGAGGAGCAGGAAAAAGCAAAAAATTTCAGAATTGCACCTTGCAATGCGGAGAAATTACTGTTTGTGCATTTACAATATTCATTGATTTTTGCCATTGAAAAACGTCCAGAAATGATTGAAGCTACTGACTGAATGAAAGGAGCTGGCATCTCACTCTCTTTGAATCTTGTTTATCATGCTAAGAGGAGCAGGAAAAAGCAAAAAATTTCAGAATTGCACCTTGCAATGCGGAGAAATTACTGTTTGTGCATTTACAATATTCATTGATTTTTTGTCATTGAAAAACATCATGTTATTCATATACCAGAAATGTTTGAAGCTACTGACTGAATGAAAGGAGCTGGCATCTCACTCTCTTTGAATCTTCTTTATCATGCTAAGAGGAGCAGGAAAAAGCAAAAAATTTCAGAATTGCACCTTGCAATGCGGAGAAATTACTGTTTGTGCATTTACAATATTCATTGATTTTTGCCATTGAAAAACATCCAGAAATGATTGAAGCTACTGACTGAATGAAAGGAGCTGGCATCTCACTCTCTTTGAATCTTGTTTATCATGCTAAGAGGAGCAGGAAAAAGCAAAAAATTTCAGAATTGCACCTTGCAATGCGGAGAAATTACTGTTTGTGCATTTACAATATTCATTGATTTTTTGTCATTGAAAAACATCATGTTATTCATATACCAGAAATGTTTGAAGCTACTGACTGAATGAAAGGAGCTGGCATCTCACTCTCTTTGAATCTTCTTTATCATGCTAAGAGGAGCTGGAAAAAGCAAAAAATTTCAGAATTGCACCTTGCAATGCGGAGAAATTACTGTTTGTGCATTTACAATATTCATTGATTTTTGCCATTGAAAAACATGATGTTATTCATATACCAGAAATGTTTGAAGCTACTGACTGAATGAAAGGAGCTGGCATCTCACTCCCTTTGAATCTTCTTTATCATGCTAAGAGGAGCAGGAAAAAGCAAAAAATTTCACAATTGCACCTTGCAATGCGGAGAAATTACTGTTTGTGCATTTACAATATTCATTGATTTTTGCCATTGAAAAACGTCCAGAAATGATTGAAGCTACTGACTGAATGAAAGGAGCTGGCATCTGACTCTCTTTGAATCTTCTTTATCATGCTAAGAGGAGCAGGAAAAAGCAAAAAATTTCAGAATTGCACCTTGCAATGCGGAGAAATTACTTTTTGTGCATTTACAATATTCATTGATTTTTTGCCATTGAAAAACATCATGTTATTCATATACCAGAAATGTTTGAAGCTACTGACTGAATGAAAGGAGCTGGCATCTCACTCTCTTTGAATCTTCTTTATCATGCTAAGAGGAGCAGGAAAAAGCAAAAAATTTCAGAATTGCACCTTGCAATGCGGAGAAATTACTGTTTGTGCATTTACAATATTCATTGATTTTTGCCATTGAAAAACGTCCAGAAATGATTGAAGCTACTGACTGAATGAAAGGAGCTGGCATCTCACTCTCTTTGAATCTTCTTTATCATGCTAAGAGGAGCAGGAAAAAGCAAAAAATTTCAGAATTGCACCTTGCAATGCGGAGAAATTACTGTTTGTGCATTTACAATATTCATTGATTTTTGCCATTGAAAAACATCATGTTATTCATATACCAGAAATGTTTGAAGCTACTGACTGAATGAAAGGAGCTGGCATCTCACTCTCTTTGAATCTTCTTTATCATGCTAAGAGGAGCAGGAAAAAGCAAAAAATTTCAGAATTGCACCTTGCAATGCGTAGAAATTACTGTTTGTGCATTTACAATATTCATTGATTTTTGCCATTGAAAAACATCCAGAAATGATTGAAGCTACTGACTGAATGAAAGGAGCTGGCATCTCACTCTCTTTGAATCTTGTTTATCATGCTAAGAGGAGCAGGAAAAAGCAAAAAATTTCAGAATTGCACCTTGCAATGCGGAGAAATTACTGTTTGTGCATTTACAATATTCATTGATTTTTGCCATTGAAAAACGTCCAGAAATGATTGAAGCTACTGACTGAATGAAAGGAGCTGGCATCTCACTCTCTTTAAATCTTCTTTATCATGCTAAGAGGAGCAGGAAAAAGCAAAAAATTTCAGAATTGCACCTTGCAATGCGGAGAAATTACTGTTTGTGCATTTACAATATTCATTGATTTTTGCCATTGAAAAACATCATGTTATTCATATACCAGAAATGTTTGAAGCTACTGACTGAATGAAAGGAGCTGGCATCTCACTCTCTTTGAATCTTCTTTATCATGCTAAGAGGAGCAGAAAAAAGCAAAAAATTTCAGAATTGCACCTTGCAATGCGGAGAAATTACTATTTGTGCATTTACAATATTCATTGATTTTTGCCATTGAAAAACATCCAGAAATGATTGAAGCTACTGACTGAATGAAAGGAGCTGGCATCTCACTCTCTTTGAATCTTGTTTATCATGCTAAGAGGAGCAGGAAAAAGCAAAAAATTTCAGAATTGCACCTTGCAATGCGGAGAAATTACTGTTTGTGCATTTACAATATTCATTGATTTTTGCCATTGAAAAACGTCCAGAAATGATTGAAGCTACTGACTGAATGAAAGGAGCTGGCATCTCACTCTCTTTGAATCTTCTTTATCATGCTAAGAGGAGCAGGAAAAAGCAAAAAAATTCAAAATTGCACCTTGCAATGCGGAGAAATTACTGTTTGTGCATTTACAATATTCATTGATTTTTGCCATTGAAAAACATCATGTTATTCATATACCAGAAATGTTTGAAGCTACTGACTGAATGAAAGGAGCTGGCATCTCACTCTCTTTGAATCTTCTTTATCATGCTAAGAGGAGCAGGAAAAAGCAAAAAAATTCAGAATTGCACCTTGCAATGCGGAGAAATTACTGTTTGTGCATTTACAATATTCATTGATTTTTGCCATTGAAAAACGTCCAGAAATGATTGAAGCTACTGACTGAATGAAAGGAGCTGGCATCTCACTCTCTTTGAATCTTCTTTATCATGCTAAGAGGAGCAGGAAAAAGCAAAAAATTTCAGAATTGCACCTTGCAATGCGGAGAAATTACTGTTTGCGCATTTACAATATTCATTGATTTTTGCCATTGAAAAACATCATGTTATTCATATACCAGAAATGTTTGAAGCTACTGACTGAATGAAAGGAGCTGGCATCTCACTCTCTTTGAATCTTCTTTATCATGCTAAGAGGAGCAGGAAAAAGCAAAAAATTTCAGAATTGCACCTTGCAATGCGGAGAAATTACTGTTTGTGCATTTACAATATTCATTGATTTTTGCCATTGAAAAACGTCCAGAAATGATTGAAGCTACTGACTGAATGAAAGGAGCTGGCATCTCATTCTCTTTGAATCTTGTTTATCATGCTAAGAGGAGCAGGAAAAAGCAAAAAATTTCAGAATTGCACCTTGCAATGCGGAGAAATTACTGTTTGTGCATTTACAATATTCATTGATTTTTGCCATTGAAAAACGTCCAGAAATGATTGAAGCTACTGACTGAATGAAAGGAGCTGGCATCTCACTCTCTTTGAATATTCTTTATCATGCTTAGAGGAGCAGGAAAAAGCAAAAAATTTCAGAATTGCACCTTGCAATGCGGAGAAATTACTGTTTGTGCATTTACAATATTCATTGATTTTTGCCATTGAAAAACATCATGTTATTCATATACCAGAAATGTTTGAAGCTACTGACTGAATGAAAGGAGCTGGCATCTCACTCTCTTTGAATCTTCTTTATCATGCTAAGAGGAGCAGGAAAAAGCAAAAAATTTCAGAATTGCACCTTGCAATGCGGAGAAATTACTGTTTGTGCATTTACAATATTCATTGATTTTTGCCATTGAAAAACGTCCAGAAATGATTGAAGCTACTGACTGAATGAAAGGAGCTGGCATCTCACTCTCTTTGAATCTTCTTTATCATGCTAAGAGGAGCAGGAAAAAGCAAAAAATTTCAGAATTGCACCTTGCAATGCGGAGAAATTACTGTTTGTGCATTTACAATATTCATTGATTTTTGCCATTGAAAAACATCATGTTATTCATATACCAGAAATGTTTGAAGCTACTGACTGAATGAAAGGAGCTGGCATCTCACTCTCTTTGAATCTTCATTATCATCCTAAGAGGAGCAGAAAAAAGCAAAAAATTTCAGAATTGCACCTTGCAATGCGGAGAAATTACTGTTTGTGCATTTACAATATTCATTGATTTTTGCCATTGAAAAACGTCCAGAAATGATTGAAGCTACTGACTGAATGAAAGGAGCTGGCATCTCACTCTCTTTGAATCTTGTTTACCATGCTAAGAGAAGCAGGAAAAAGCAAAAAATTTCAGAATTGCACCTTGCAATGCGGAGAAATTACTGTTTGTGCATTTACAATATTCATTGATTTTTGCCATTGAAAAACGTCCAGAAATGATTGAAGCTACTGACTGAATGAAAGGAGCTGGCATCTCATTCTCTTTGAATCTTCTTTATCATGCTAAGAGGAGCAGGAAAAAGCAAAAAATTTCAGAATTGCACCTTTCAATGCGGAGAAATAACTGTTTGTGCATTTACAATATTCATTGATTTTTGCCATTGAAAAACATCATGTTATTCATATACCAGAAATGTTTGAAGCTACTGACTGAATGAAAGGAGCTGGCATCTCACTCTCTTTGAATCTTCTTTATCATGCTAAGAGGAGCAGGAAAAAGCAAAAAATTTCAGAATTGCACCTTGCAATGCGGAGAAATTACTGTTTGTGCATTTACAAAATTCATTGATTTTTGCCATTGAAAAACGT
Organism: Phyllobates terribilis; assembly: GCF_046119375.1. Taxonomy (NCBI): domain Eukaryota; kingdom Metazoa; phylum Chordata; class Amphibia; order Anura; family Dendrobatidae; genus Phyllobates; species Phyllobates terribilis. The sequence continues at coordinate 2,363,461 of NW_027362893.1, forward strand.
CCAGAAATGATTGAAGCTACTGACTGAATGAAAGGATCTGGCATCTCACTCTCTTTGAATCTTGTTTATCATGCTAAGAGGAGCAGGAAAAAGCAAAAAATTTCAGAATTGCACCTTGCAATGCGGAGAAATTACTGTTTGTGCATTTACAATATTCATTGATTTTTGCCATTGAAAAACGTCCAGAAATGATTGAAGCTACTGACTGAATGAAAGGAGCTGGCATCTCACTCTCTTTGAATCTTCTTTATCATGCTAAGAGGAGCAGGAAAAAGCAAAAAATTTCAGAATTGCACCTTGCAATGCGGAGAAATTACTGTTTGTGCATTTACAATATTCATTGATTTTTGCCATTGAAAAACATCATGTTATTCATATACCAGAAATGTTTGAAGCTACTGACTGAATGAAAGGAGCTGGCATCTCACTCTCTTTGAATCTTCTTTATCATGCTAAGAGGAGCAGGAAAAAGCAAAAAATTTCAGAATTGCACCTTGCAATGCGGAGAAATTACTGTTTGTGCATTTACAATATTCATTGATTTTTGCCATTGAAAAACGTCCAGAAATGATTGAAGCTACTGACTGAATGAAAGGAGCTGGCATCTCACTCTCTTTGAATCTTCTTTATCATGCTAAGAGGAGCAGGAAAAAGCAAAAAATTTCAAAATTGCACCTTGCAATGCGGAGAAATTACTGTTTGTGCATTTACAATATTCATTGATTTTTGCCATTGAAAAACATCATGTTATTCATATACCAGAAATGTTTGAAGCTACTGACTGAATGAAAGGAGCTGGCATCTCACTCTCTTTGAATCTTCTTTATCATGCTAAGAGGAGCAGGAAAAAGCAAAAAAATTCAGAATTGCACCTTGCAATGCGGAGAAATTACTGTTTGTGCATTTACAATATTCATTGATTTTTGCCATTGAAAAACGTCCAGAAATGATTGAAGCTACTGACTGAATGAAAGGAGCTGGCATCTCACTCTCTTTGAATCTTCTTTATCATGCTAAGAGGAGCAGGAAAAAGCAAAAAATTTCAGAATTGCACCTTGCAATGCGGAGAAATTACTGTTTGTGCATTTACAATATTCATTGATTTTTGCCATTGAAAAACGTCCAGAAATGATTGAAGCTACTGACTGAATGAAAGGAGCTGGCATCTCATTCTCTTTGAATCTTGTTTATCATGCTAAGAGGAGCAGGAAAAAGCAAAAAATTTCAGAATTGCACCTTGCAATGCGGAGAAATTACTGTTTGTGCATTTACAATATTCATTGATTTTTGCCATTGAAAAACGTCCAGAAATGATTGAAGCTACTGACTGAATGAAAGGAGCTGGCATCTCACTCTCTTTGAATATTCTTTATCATGCTTAGAGGAGCAGGAAAAAGCAAAAAATTTCAGAATTGCACCTTGCAATGCGGAGAAATTACTGTTTGTGCATTTACAATATTCATTGATTTTTGCCATTGAAAAACATCATGTTATTCATATACCAGAAATGTTTGAAGCTACTGACTGAATGAAAGGAGCTGGCATCTCACTCTCTTTGATTCTTCTTTATCATGCTAAGAGGAGCAGGAAAAAGCAAAAAATTTCAGAATTGCACCTTGCAATGCGGAGAAATTACTGTTTGTGCATTTACAATATTCATTGATTTTTGCCATTGAAAAACGTCCAGAAATGATTGAAGCTACTGACTGAATGAAAGGAGCTGGCATCTCACTCTCTTTGAATCTTCTTTATCATGCTAAGAGGAGCAGGAAAAAGCAAAAAATTTCAGAATTGCACCTTGCAATGCGGAGAAATTACTGTTTGTGCATTTACAATATTCATTGATTTTTGCCATTGAAAAACGTCCAGAAATGATTGAAGCTACTGACTGAATGAAAGGAGCTGGCATTTCACTCTCTTTGAATCTTGTTTATCTTGCTAAGAGGAGCAGGAAAAAGCAAAAAATTTCAGAATTGCACCTTGCAATGCGGAGAAATTACTGTTTGTGCATTTACAATATTCATTGATTTTTGCCATTGAAAAACATCATGTTATTCATATACCAGAAATGTTTGAAGCTACTGACTGAATGAAAGGAGCTGGCATCTCACTCTCTTTGAATCTTCATTATCATCCTAAGAGGAGCAGAAAAAAGCAAAAAATTTCAGAATTGCACCTTGCAATGCGGAGAAATTACTGTTTGTGCATTTACAATATTCATTGATTTTTGCCATTGAAAAACGTCCAGAAATGATTGAAGCTACTGACTGAATGAAAGGAGCTGGCATCTCACTCTCTTTGAATCTTGTTTACCATGCTAAGAGAAGCAGGAAAAAGCAAAAAATTTCAGAATTGCACCTTGCAATGCGGAGAAATTACTGTTTGTGCATTTACAATATTCATTGATTTTTGCCATTGAAAAACGTCCAGAAATGATTGAAGCTACTGACTGAATGAAAGGAGCTGGCATCTCATTCTCTTTGAATCTTCTTTATCATGCTAAGAGGAGCAGGAAAAAGCAAAAAATTTCAGAATTGCACCTTTCAATGCGGAGAAATAACTGTTTGTGCATTTACAATATTCATTGATTTTTGCCATTGAAAAACATCATGTTATTCATATACCAGAAATGTTTGAAGCTACTGACTGAATGAAAGGAGCTGGCATCTCACTCTCTTTGAATCTTCTTTATCATGCTAAGAGGAGCAGGAAAAAGCAAAAAATTTCAGAATTGCACCTTGCAATGCGGAGAATTTACTGTTTGTGCATTTACAAAATTCATTGATTTTTGCCATTGAAAAACGTCCAGAAATGATTGAAGCTACTGACTGAATGAAAGGAGCTGGCATCTCACTCTCTTTGAATCTTGTTTATCATGCTAAGAGGAGCAGGAAAAAGCAAAAAATTTCAGAATTGCACCTTGCAATGCGGAGAAATTACTGTTTGTGCATTTACAATATTCATTGATTTTTGCCATTGAAAAACGTCCAGAAATGATTGAAGCTACTGACTGAATGAAAGGAGCTGGCATCTCACTCTCTTTGAATCTTCTTTATCATGCTAAGAGGAGCAGGAAAAAGCAAAAAATTTCAGAATTGCACCTTGCAATGCGGAGAAATTACTGTTTGTGCATTTACAATATTCATTGATTTTTGCCATTGAAAAACATCATGTTATTCATATACCAGAAATGTTTGAAGCTACTGACTGAATGAAAGGAGCTGGCATCTCACTCTCTTTGAATCTTCTTTATCATGCTAAGAGGAGCAGGAAAAAGCAAAAAATTTCAGAATTGCACCTTGCAATGCGGAGAAATTACTGTTTGTGCATTTACAATATTCATTGATTTTTGCCATTGAAAAACGTCCAGAAATGATTGAAGCTACTGACTGAATGAAAGGAGCTGGCATCTCACTCTCTTTGAATCTTCTTTATCATGCTAAGAGGAGCAGGAAAAAGCAAAAAATTTCAGAATTGCACCTTGCAATGCGGAGAAATTACTGTTTGTGCATTTACAATATTCATTGATTTTTGCCATTGAAAAACATCATGTTATTCATATACCAGAAATGTTTGAAGCTACTGACTGAATGAAAGGAGCTGGCATCTCACTCTCTTTGAATCTTCTTTATCATGCTAAGAGGAGCAGGAAAAAGCAAAAAATTTCAGAATTGCACCTTGCAATGCGGAGAAATTACTGTTTGTGCATTTACAATATTCATTGATTTTTGCCATTGAAAAACGTCCAGAAATGATTGAAGCTACTGACTGAATGAAAGGAGCTGGCATCTCACTCTCTTTGAATCTTGTTTATCATGCTAAGAGGAGCAGGAAAAAGCAAAAAATTTCAGAATTGCACCTTGCAATGCGGAGAAATTACTGTTTGTGCATTTACAATATTCATTGATTTTTGCCATTGAAAAACATCATGTTATTCATATACCAGAAATGTTTGAAGCTACTGACTGAATGAAAGGAGCTGGCATCTCACTCTCTTTGAATCTTCTTTATCATGCTAAGAGGAGCAGGAAAAAGCAAAAAATTTCAGAATTGCACCTTGCAATGCGGAGAAATTACTGTTTGTGCATTTACAAAATTCATTGATTTTTGCCATTGAAAAACGTCCAGAAATGATTGAAGCTACTGACTGAATGAAAGGAGCTGGCATCTCACTCTCTTTGAATCTTGTTTATCATGCTAAGAGGAGCAGGAAAAAGCAAAAAATTTCAGAATTGCACCTTGCAATGCGGAGAAATTACTGTTTGTGCATTTACAATATTCATTGATTTTTGCCATTGAAAAACGTCCAGAAATGATTGAAGCTACTGACTGAATGAAAGGAGCTGGCATCTCACTCTCTTTGAATCTTCTTTATCATGCTAAGAGGAGCAGGAAAAAGCAAAAAATTTCAGAATTGCACCTTGCAATGCGGAGAAATTACTGTTTGTGCATTTACAATATTCATTGATTTTTGCCATTGAAAAACATCATGTTATTCATATACCAGAAATGTTTGAAGCTACTGACTGAATGAAAGGAGCTGGCATCTCACTCTCTTTGAATCTTCTTTATCATGCTAAGAGGAGCAGGAAAAAGCAAAAAAATTCAGAATTGCACCTTGCAATGCGGAGAAATTACTGTTTGTGCATTTACAATATTCATTGATTTTTGCCATTGAAAAACGTCCAGAAATGATTGAAGCTACTGACTGAATGAAAGGAGCTGGCATCTCACTCTCTTTGAATCTTCTTTATCATGCTAAGAGGAGCAGGAAAAAGCAAAAAATTTCAGAATTGCACCTTGCAATGCGGAGAAATTACTGTTTGTGCATTTACAATATTCATTGATTTTTGCCATTGAAAAACATCATGTTATTCATATACCAGAAATGTTTGAAGCTACTGAATGAATGAAAGGAGCTGGCATCTCACTCTCTTTGAATCTTCTTTATCATGCTAAGAGGAGCAGGAAAAAGCAAAAAATTTCAGAATTGCACCTTGCAATGCGGAGAAATTACTGTTTGTGCATTTACAATATTCATTGATTTTTGCCATTGAAAAACGTCCAGAAATGATTGAAGCTACTGACTGAATGAAAGGAGCTGGCATCTCACTCTCTTTGAATCTTGTTTATCATGCTAAGAGGAGCAGGAAAAAGCAAAAAATTTCAGAATTGCACCTTGCAATGCGGAGAAATTACTGTTTGTGCATTTACAATATTCATTGATTTTTGCCATTGAAAAACGTCCAGAAATGATTGAAGCTACTGACTGAATGAAAGGAGCTGGCATCTCACTCTCTTTGAATCTTCTTTATCATGCTAAGAGGAGCAGGAAAAAGCAAAAAATTTCAGAATTGCACCTTGCAATGCGGAGAAATTACTGTTTGTGCATTTACAATATTCATTGATTTTTGCCATTGAAAAACATCATGTTATTCATATACCAGAAATGATTGAAGCTACTGACTGAATGAAAGGAGCTGGCATCTCACTCTCTTTGAATCTTCTTTATCATGCTAAGAGGAGCAGGAAAAAGCAAAAAATTTCAGAATTGCACCTTGCAATGCGGAGAAATTACTGTTTGTGCATTTACAATATTCATTGATTTTTGCCATTGAAAAACGTCCAGAAATGATTGAAGCTACTGACTGAATGAAAGGAGCTGGCATCTCACTCTCTTTGAATCTTCTTTATCATGCTAAGAGGAGCAGGAAAAAGCAAAAAATTTCAGAATTGCACCTTGCAATGCGGAGAAATTACTGTTTGTGCATTTACAATATTCATTGATTTTTGCCATTGAAAAACATCATGTTATTCATATACCAGAAATGATTGAAGCTACTGACTGAATGAAAGGAGCTGGCATCTCACTCTCTTTGAATCTTCTTTATCATGCTAAGAGGAGCAGGAAAAAGCAAAAAATTTCAGAATTGCACCTTGCAATGCGGAGAAATTACTGTTTGTGCATTTACAATATTCATTGATTTTTGCCATTGAAAAACGTCCAGAAATGATTGAAGCTACTGACTGAATGAAAGGAGCTGGCATCTCACTCTCTTTGAATCTTCTTTATCATGCTAAGAGGAGCAGGAAAAAGCAAAAAATTTCAGAATTGCACCTTGCAATGCGGAGAAATTACTGTTTGTGCATTTACAATATTCATTGATTTTTGCCATTGAAAAACATCATGTTATTCATATACCAGAAATGTTTGAAGCTACTGACTGAATGAAAGGAGCTGGCATCTCACTCTCTTTTAATCTTCTTTATCATGCTAAGAGGAGCAGGAAAAAGCAAAAAATTTCAGAATTGCACCTTGCAATGCGGAGAAATTACTGTTTGTGCATTTACAATATTCATTGATTTTTGCCATTGAAAAACGTCCAGAAATGATTGAAGCTACTGACTGAATGAAAGGAGCTGGCATCTCACTCTCTTTGAATCTTGTTTATCATGCTAAGAGGAGCAGGAAAAAGCAAAAAATTTCAGAATTGCACCTTTCAATGCGGAGAAATTACTGTTTGTGCATTTACAATATTCATTGATTTTTGCCATTGAAAAACATCATGTTATTCATATACCAGAAATGTTTGAAGCTACTGACTGAATGAAAGGAGCTGGCATCTCACTCTCTTTGAATCTTCTTTATCATGCTAAGAGGAGCAGGAAAAAGCAAAAAATTTCAGAATTGCACCTTGCAATGCGGAGAAATTACTGTTTGTGCATTTACAATATTCATTGATTTTTGCCATTGAAAAACGTCCAGAAATGATTGAAGCTACTGACTGAATGAAAGGAGCTGGCATCTCACTCTCTTTGAATCTTGTTTATCATGCTAAGAGGAGCAGGAAAAAGCAAAAAATTTCAGAATTGCACCTTTCAATGCGGAGAAATTACTGTTTGTGCATTTACAATATTCATTGATTTTTGCCATTGAAAAACATCATGTTATTCATATACCAGAAATGTTTGAAGCTACTGACTGAATGAAAGGAGCTGGCATCTCACTCTCTTTGAATCTTCTTTATCATGCTAAGAGGAGCAGGAAAAAGCAAAAAATTTCAGAATTGCACCTTGCAATGCGGAGAAATTACTGTTTGTGCATTTACAAAATTCATTGATTTTTGCCATTGAAAAACGTCCAGAAATGATTGAAGCTACTGACTGAATGAAAGGAGCTGGCATCTCACTCTCTTTGAATCTTGTTTATCATGCTAAGAGGAGCAGGAAAAAGCAAAAAATTTCAGAATTGCACCTTGCAATGCGGAGAAATTACTGTTTGTGCATTTACAATATTCATTGATTTTTGCCATTGAAAAACGTCCAGAAATGATTGAAGCTACTGACTGAATGAAAGGAGCTGGCATCTCACTCTCTTTGAATCTTCTTTATCATGCTAAGAGGAGCAGGAAAAAGCAAAAAATTTCAGAATTGCACCTTGCAATGCGGAGAAATTACTGTTTGTGCATTTACAATATTCATTGATTTTTGCCATTGAAAAACATCATGTTATTCATATACCAGAAATGTTTGAAGCTACTGACTGAATGAAAGGAGCTGGCATCTCACTCTCTTTGAATCTTCTTTATCATGCTAAGAGGAGCAGGAAAAAGCAAAAAATTTCAGAATTGCACCTTGCAATGCGGAGAAATTACTGTTTGTGCATTTACAATATTCATTGATTTTTGCCATTGAAAAACGTCCAGAAATGATTGAAGCTACTGACTGAATGAAAGGAGCTGGCATCTCACTCTCTTTGAATCTTGTTTATCATGCTAAGAGGAGCAGGAAAAAGCAAAAAATTTCAGAATTGCACCTTGCAATGCGGAGAAATTACTGTTTGTGCATTTACAATATTCATTGATTTTTGCCATTGAAAAACATCATGTTATTCATATACCAGAAATGTTTGAAGCTACTGACTGAATGAAAGGAGCTGGCATCTCACTCTCTTTGAATCTTCTTTATCATGCTAAGAGGAGCAGGAAAAAGCAAAAAATTTCAGAATTGCACTTTGCAATGCGGAGAAATTACTGTTTGTGCATTTACAATATTCATTGATTTTTGCCATTGAAAAACGTCCAGAAATGATTGAAGCTACTGACTGAATGAAAGTAGCTGGCATCTCACTCTCTTTGAATCTTGTTTATCATGCTAAGAGGAGCAGGAAAAAGCAAAAAATTTCAGAATTGCACCTTGCAATGCGGAGAAATTACTGTTTGTGCATTTACAATATTCATTGATTTTTGCCATTGAAAAACGTCCAGAAATGATTGAAGCTACTGACTGAATGAAAGGAGCTGGCATCTCACTCTCTTTGAATCTTCTTTATCATGCTTAGAGGAGCAGGAAAAAGCAAAAAATTTCAGAATTGCACCTTGCAATGCGGAGAAATTACTGTTTGTGCATTTACAATATTCATTGATTTTTGCCATTGAAAAACATCATGTTATTCATATACCAGAAATGATTGAAGCTACTGACTGAATGAAAGGAGCTGGCATCTCACTCTCTTTGAATCTTCTTTATCATGCTAAGAGGAGCAGGAAAAAGCAAAAAATTTCAGAATTGCACCTTGCAATGCGGAGAAATTACTGTTTGTGCATTTACAATATTCAATGATTTTTGCCATTGAAAAACGTCCAGAAATGATTGAAGCTACTGACTGAATGAAAGGAGCTGGCATCTCACTCTCTTTGAATCTTCTTTATCATGCTAAGAGGAGCAGGAAAAAGCAAAAAATTTCAGAATTGCACCTTGCAATGCGGAGAAATTACTGTTTGTGCATTTACAATATTCATTGATTTTTGCCATTGAAAAACATCATGTTATTCATATACCAGAAATGTTTGAAGCTACTGACTGAATGAAAGGAGCTGGCATCTCACTCTCTTTGAATCTTCTTTATCATGCTAAGAGGAGCAGGAAAAAGCAAAAAATTTCAGAATTGCACCTTGCAATGCGGAGAAATTACTCTTTGTGCATTTACAATATTCATTGATTTTTGCCATTGAAAAACGTCCAGAAATGATTGAAGCTACTGACTGAATGAAAGGAGCTGGCATCTCACTCTCTTTGAATCTTCTTTATCATGCTAAGAGGAGCAGGAAAAAGCAAAAAATTTCAGAATTGCACCTTGCAATGCGGAGAAATTACTGTTTGTGCATTTACAATATTCATTGATTTTTGCCATTGAAAAACGTCCAGAAATGATTGAAGCTACTGACTGAATGAAAGGAGCTGGCATCTCACTCTCTTTGAATCTTCTTTATCATGCTAAGAGGAGCAGGAAAAAGCAAAAAATTTCAGAATTGCACCTTGCAATGCGGAGAAATTACTGTTTGTGCATTTACAATATTCATTGATTTTTGCCATTGAAAAACATCATGTTATTCATATACCAGAAATGTTTGAAGCTACTGACTGAATGAAAGGAGCTGGCATCTCACTCTCTTTGAATCTTCTTTATCATGCTGAGGAGCAGGAAAAAGCAAAAAATTTCAGAATTGCACCTTGCAATGCGGAGAAATTACTGTTTGTGCATTTACAATATTCATTGATTTTTGCCATTGAAAAACGTCCAGAAATGATTGAAGCTACTGACTGAATGAAAGGAGCTGGAATCTCACTCTCTTTGAATCTTGTTTATCATGCTAAGAGGAGCAGGAAAAAGCAAAAAATTTCAGAATTGCACCTTGCAATGCGGAGAAATTACTGTTTGTGCATTTACAATATTCATTGATTTTTGCCATTGAAAAACGTCCAGAAATGATTGAAGCTACTGACTGAATGAAAGGAGCTGGCATCTCACTCTCTTTGAATCTTCTTTATCATGCTTAGAGGAGCAGGAAAAAGCAAAAAATTTCAGAATTGCACCTTGCAATGCGGAGAAATTACTGTTTGTGCATTTACAATATTCATTGATTTTTGCCATTGAAAAACATCATGTTATTCATATACAAGAAATGATTGAAGCTACTGACTGAATGAAAGGAGCTGGCATCTCACTCTCTTTGAATCTTCTTTATCATGCTAAGAGGAGCAGGAAAAAGCAAAAAATTTCAGAATTGCACCTTGCAATGCGGAGAAATTACTGTTTGTGCATTTACAATATTCAATGATTTTTGCCATTGAAAAACGTCCAGAAATGATTGAAGCTACTGACTGAATGAAAGGAGCTGGCATCTCACTCTCTTTGAATCTTCTTTATCATGCTAAGAGGAGCAGGAAAAAGCAAAAAATTTCAGAATTGCACCTTGCAATGCGGAGAAATTACTGTTTGTGCATTTACAATATTCATTGATTTTTGCCATTGAAAAACATCATGTTATTCATATACCAGAAATGATTGAAGCTACTGACTGAATGAAAGGAGCTGGCATCTCACTCTCTTTGAATCTTCTTTATCATGCTAAGAGGAGCAGGAAAAAGCAAAAAATTTCAGAATTGCACCTTGCAATGCGGAGAAATTACTGTTTGTGCATTTACAATATTCAATGATTTTTGCCATTGAAAAACGTCCAGAAATGATTGAAGCTACTGACTGAATGAAAGGAGCTGGCATCTCACTCTCTTTGAATCTTCTTTATCATGCTAAGAGGAGCAGGAAAAAGCAAAAAATTTCAGAATTGCACCTTGCAATGCGGAGAAATTACTGTTTGTGCATTTACAATATTCATTGATTTTTGCCATTGAAAAACATCATGTTATTCATATACCAGAAATGTTTGAAGCTACTGACTGAATGAAAGGAGCTGGCATCTCACTCTCTTTGAATCTTCTTTATCATGCTAAGAGGAGCAGGAAAAAGCAAAAAATTTCAGAATTGCACCTTGCAATGCGGAGAAATTACTCTTTGTGCATTTACAATATTCATTGATTTTTGCCATTGAAAAACGTCCAGAAATGATTGAAGCTACTGACTGAATGAAAGGAGCTGGCATCTCACTCTCTTTGAATCTTCTTTATCATGCTAAGAGGAGCAGGAAAAAGCAAAAAATTTCAGAATTGCACCTTGCAATGCGGAGAAATTACTGTTTGTGCATTTACAATATTCATTGATTTTTGCCATTGAAAAACGTCCAGAAATGATTGAAGCTACTGACTGAATGAAAGGAGCTGGCATCTCACTCTCTTTGAATCTTCTTTATCATGCTAAGAGGAGCAGGAAAAAGCAAAAAATTTCAGAATTGCACCTTGCAATGCGGAGAAATTACTGTTTGTGCATTTACAATATTCATTGATTTTTGCCATTGAAAAACATCATGTTATTCATATACCAGAAATGTTTGAAGCTACTGACTGAATGAAAGGAGCTGGCATCTCACTCTCTTTGAATCTTCTTTATCATGCTGAGGAGCAGGAAAAAGCAAAAAATTTCAGAATTGCACCTTGCAATGCGGAGAAATTACTGTTTGTGCATTTACAATATTCATTGATTTTTGCCATTGAAAAACGTCCAGAAATGATTGAAGCTACTGACTGAATGAAAGGAGCTGGAATCTCACTCTCTTTGAATCTTGTTTATCATGCTAAGAGGAGCAGGAAAAAGCAAAAAATTTCAGAATTGCACCTTGCAATGCGGAGAAATTACTGTTTGTGCATTTACAATATTCATTGATTTTTGCCATTGAAAAACGTCCAGAAATGATTGAAGCTACTGACTGAATGAAAGGAGCTGGCATCTCACTCTCTTTGAATCTTCTTTATCATGCTTAGAGGAGCAGGAAAAAGCAAAAAATTTCAGAATTGCACCTTGCAATGCGGAGAAATTACTGTTTGTGCATTTACAATATTCATTGATTTTTGCCATTGAAAAACATCATGTTATTCATATACAAGAAATGATTGAAGCTACTGACTGAATGAAAGGAGCTGGCATCTCACTCTCTTTGAATCTTCTTTATCATGCTAAGAGGAGCAGGAAAAAGCAAAAAATTTCAGAATTGCACCTTGCAATGCGGAGAAATTACTGTTTGTGCATTTACAATATTCAATGATTTTTGCCATTGAAAAACGTCCAGAAATGATTGAAGCTACTGACTGAATGAAAGGAGCTGGCATCTCACTCTCTTTGAATCTTCTTTATCATGCTAAGAGGAGCAGGAAAAAGCAAAAAATTTCAGAATTGCACCTTGCAATGCGGAGAAATTACTGTTTGTGCATTTACAATATTCATTGATTTTTGCCATTGAAAAACATCATGTTATTCATATACCAGAAATGTTTGAAGCTACTGACTGAATGAAAGGAGCTGGCATCTCACTCTCTTTGAATCTTCTTTATCATGCTAAGAGGAGCAGGAAAAAGCAAAAAATTTCAGAATTGCACCTTGCAATGCGGAGAAATTACTCTGTGCATTTACAATATTCATTGATTTTTGCCATTGAAAAACGTCCAGAAATGATTGAAGCTACTGACTGAATGAAAGGAGCTGGCATCTCACTCTCTTTGAATCTTCTTTATCATGCTAAGAGGAGCAGGAAAAAGCAAAAAATTTCAGAATTGCACCTTGCAATGCGGAGAAATTACTGTTAGTGCATTTACAATATTCATTGATTTTTGCCATTGAAAAACGTCCAGAAATGATTGAAGCTACTGACTGAATGAAAGGAGCTGGCATCTCACTCTCTTTGAATCTTCTTTATCATGCTAAGAGGAGCAGGAGAAAGCAAAAAATTTCAGAATTGCACCTTGCAGTGCGGAGAAATTACTGTTTGTGCATTTACAATATTCATTGATTTTTGCCATTGAAAAACATCATGTTATTCATATACCACAAATGTTTGAAGCTACTGACTGAATGAAAGGAGCTGGCATCTCACTCTCTTTGAATCTTCTTTATCATGCTAAGAGGAGCAGGAAAAAGCAAAAAATTTCAGAATTGCACCTTGCAATGCGGAGAAATTACTGTTTGTGCATTTACAATATTCATTGATTTTTGCCATTGAAAAACGTCCAGAAATGATTGAAGCTACTGACTGAATGAAAGGAGCTGGCATCTCACTCTCTTTGAATCTTGTTTATCATGCTAAGAGGAGCAGGAAAAAGCAAAAAATTTCAGAATTGCACCTTGCAATGCGGAGAAATTACTGTTTGTGCATTTACAATATTCATTGATTTTTGCCATTGAAAAACGTCCAGAAATGATTGAAGCTACTGACTGAATTAAAGGAGCTGGCATCTCACTCTCTTTGAATCTTCTTTATCATGCTAAGAGGAGCAGGAAAAAGCAAAAAATTTCAGAATTGCACCTTGCAATGCGGAGAAATTACTGTTTGTGCATTTACAATATTCATTGATTTTTGCCATTGAAAAACATCATGTTATTCATATACCAGAAATGATTGAAGCTACTGACTGAATGAAATTAGCTGGCATCTCACTCTCTTTGAATCTTCTTTATCATGCTAAGAGGAGCAGGAAAAAGCAAAAAATTTCAGAATTGCACCTTGCAATGCGGAGAAATTACTGTTTGTGCATTTACAATATTCAATGATTTTTGCCATTGAAAAACGTCCAGAAATGATTGAAGCTACTGACTGAATGAAAGGAGCTGGCATCTCACTCTCTTTGAATCTTCTTTATCATGCTAAGAGGAGCAGGAAAAAGCAAAAAATTTCAGAATTGCACCTTGCAATGCGGAGAAATTACTGTTTGTGCATTTACAATATTCATTGATTTTTGCCATTGAAAAACGTCCAGAAATGATTGAAGCTACTGACTGAATGAAAGGAGCTGGCATCTCACTCTCTTTGAATCTTCTTTATCATGCTAAGAAGAGCAGGAAAAAGCAAAAAATTTCAGAATTGCACCTTGCAATGCGGAGAAATTACTGTTTGTGCATTTACAATATTCATTGATTTTTGCCATTGAAAAACATCATGTTATTCATATACCAGAAATGTTTGAAGCTACTGACTGAATGAAAGGAGCTGGCATCTCACTCTCTTTGAATCTTCTTTATCATGCTAAGAGGAGCAGGAAAAAGCAAAAAATTTCAGAATTGCACCTTGCAATGCGGAGAAATTACTGTTTGTGCATTTACAATATTCATTGATTTTTGCCATTGAAAAACGTCCAGAAATGATTGAAGCTACTGACTGAATGAAAGGAGCTGGCATCTCACTCTCTTTGAATCTTGTTTATCATGCTAAGAGGAGCAGGAAAAAGCAAAAAATTTCAGAATTGCACCTTGCAATGCGGAGAAATTACTGTTTGTGCATTTACAATATTCATTGATTTTTGCCATTGAAAAACGTCCAGAAATGATTGAAGCTACTGACTGAATGAAAGGAGCTGGCATCTCACTCTCTTTGAATCTTCTTTATCATGCTAAGAGGAGCAGGAAAAAGCAAAAAATTTCAGAATTGCACCTTGCAATGCGGAGAAATTACTGTTTGTGCATTTACAATATTCATTGATTTTTGCCATTGAAAAACATCATGTTATTCATATACCAGAAATGATTGAAGCTACTGACTGAATGAAAGGAGCTGGCATCTCACTCTCTTTGAATCTTCTTTATCATGCTAAGAGGAGCAGGAAAAAGCAAAAAATTTCAGAATTGCACCTTGCAATGCGGAGAAATTACTGTTTGTGCATTTACAATATTCAATGATTTTTGCCATTGAAAAACGTCCAGAAATGATTGAAGCTACTGACTGAATGAAAGGAGCTGGCATCTCACTCTCTTTGAATCTTCTTTATCATGCTAAGAGGAGCAGGAAAAAGCAAAAAATTTCAGAATTGCACCTTGCAATGCGGAGAAATTACTGTTTGCGCATTTACAATATTCATTGATTTTTGCCATTGAAAAACATCATGTTATTCATATACCAGAAATGTTTGAAGCTACTGACTGAATGAAAGGAGCTGGCATCTCACTCTGAATCTTCTTTATCATGCTAAGAGGAGCAGGAAAAAGCAAAAAATTTCAGAATTGCACCTTGCAATGCGGAGAAATTACTGTTTGTGCATTTACAATATTCATTGATTTTTGCCATTGAAAAACGTCCAGAAATGATTGAAGCTACTGACTGAATGAAAGGAGCTGGCATCTCACTCTCTTTGAATCTTCTTTATCATGCTAAGAGGAGCAGGAAAAAGCAAAAAATTTCAGAATTGCACCTTGCAATGCGGAGAAATTACTGTTTGTGCATTTACAATATTCATTGATTTTTGCCATTGAAAAACATCATGTTATTCATATACCAGAAATGTTTGAAGCTACTGACTAAATGAAAGGAGCTGGCATCTCACTCTCTTTGAATCTTCTTTATCATGCTAAGAGGAGCAGGAAAAAGCAAAAAATTTCAGAATTGCACCTTGCAATGCGGAGAAATTACTGTTTGTGCATTTACAATATTCATTGATTTTTGCCATTGAAAAACGTCCAGAAATGATTGAAGCTACTGACTGAATGAAAGGAGCTGGCATCTCACTCTCTTTGAATCTTCTTTATCATGCTAAGAGGAGCAGGAAAAAGCAAAAAATTTCAGAATTGCACTTGCAATGCGGAGAAATTACTGTTTGTGCATTTACAATATTCATTGATTTTTGCCATTGAAAAACATGTTATTCATATACCAGAAATGTTTGAAGCTACTGACTGAATGAAAGGAGCTGGCATCTCACTCTCTTTGAATCTTCTTTATCATGCTAAGAGGAGCAGGAAAAAGCAAAAAATTTCAGAATTGCACCTTGCAATGCGGAGAAATTACTGTTTGTGCATTTACAATATTCATTGATTTTTGCCATTGAAAAACGTCCAGAAATGATTGAAGCTACTGACTGAATGAAAGGAGCTGGCATCTCACTCTCTTTGAATCTTCTTTATCATGCTAAGAGGAGCAGGAAAAAGCAAAAAATTTCAGAATTGCACCTTGCAATGCGGAGAAATTACTGTTTGTGCATTTACAATATTCATTGATTTTTGCCATTGAAAAACATGATGTTATTCATATACCAGAAATGTTTGAAGATACTGACTGAATGAAAGGAGCTGGCATCTCACTCTATTTGAATCTTCTTTATCATGCTAAGAGGAGCAGGAAAAAGCAAAAAATTTCAGAATTGCAGCTTGCAATGCAGAGAAATTACTGTTTGTGCATTTACAATATTCATTGATTTTTGCCATTGAAAAATATCATGTTATTCATATACCAGAAATGTTTGAAGCTACTGACTGAATGAAAGGAGCTGGCATCTCACTCTCTTTGAATCTTCTTTATCATGCTAAGAGGAGCAGAAAAAAGCAAAAAATTTCAGAATTGCACCTTGCAATGCGGAGAAATTACTATTTGTGCATTTACAATATTCATTGATTTTTGCCATTGAAAAACATCCAGAAATGATTGAAGCTACTGACTGAATGAAAGGAGCTGGCATCTCACTCTCTTTGAATCTTGTTTATCATGCTAAGAGGAGCAGGAAAAAGCAAAAAATTTCAGAATTGCACCTTGCAATGCGGAGAAATTACTGTTTGTGCATTTACAATATTCATTGATTTTTGCCATTGAAAAACGTCCAGAAATGATTGAAGCTAATGACTGAATGAAAGGAGCTGGCATCTCACTCTCTTTGAATCTTCTTTATCATGCTAAGAGGAGCAGGAAAAAGCAAAAAATTTCAGAATTGCACCTTGCAATGCGGAGAAATTACTGTTTGTGCATTTACAATATTCATTGATTTTTGCCATTGAAAAACATCATGTTATTCATATACCAGAAATGTTTGAAGCTACTGACTGAATGAAAGGAGCTGGCATCTCACTCTCTTTGAATCTTCTTTATCATGCTAAGAGGAGCAGAAAAAAGCAAAAAATTTCAGAATTGCACCTTGCAATGCGGAGAAATTACTATTTGTGCATTTACAATATTCATTGATTTTTGCCATTGAAAAACATCCAGAAATGATTGAAGCTACTGACTGAATGAAAGGAGCTGGCATCTCACTCTCTTTGAATCTTGTTTATCATGCTAAGAGGAGCAGTAAAAAGCAAAAAATTTCAGAATTGCACCTTGCAATGCGGAGAAATTACTGTTTGTGCATTTACAATAATCATTGATTTTTGCCATTGAAAAACGTCCAGAAATGATTGAAGCTACTGACTGAATGAAAGGAGCTGGCATCTCACTCTCTTTGAATCTTCTTTATCATGCTAAGAGGAGCAGGAAAAAGCAAAAAATTTCAAAATTGCACCTTGCAATGCGGAGAAATTACTGTTTGTGCATTTACAATATTCATTGATTTTTGCCATTGAAAAACATCATGTTATTCATATACCAGAAATGTTTGAAGCTACTGACTGAATGAAAGGAGCTGGCATCTCACTCTCTTTGAATCTTCTTTATCATGCTAAGAGGAGCAGGAAAAAGCAAAAAAATTCAGAATTGCACCTTGCAATGCGGAGAAATTACTGTTTGTGCATTTACAATATTCATTGATTTTTGCCATTGAAAAACGTCCAGAAATGATTGAAGCTACTGACTGAATGAAAGGAGCTGGCATCTCACTCTCTTTGAATCTTCTTTATCATGCTAAGAGGAGCAGGAAAAAGCAAAAAATTTCAGAATTGCACCTTGCAATGCGGAGAAATTACTGTTTGTGCATTTACAATATTCATTGATTTTTGCCATTGAAAAACATCATGTTATTCATATACCAGAAATGTTTGAAGCTACTGACTGAATGAAAGGAGCTGGCATCTCACTCTCTTTGAATCTTCTTTATCATGCTAAGAGGAGCAGGAAAAAGCAAAAAATTTCAGAATTGCACCTTGCAATGCGGAGAAATTACTGTTTGTGCATTTACAATATTCATTGATTTTTGCCATTGAAAAACGTCCAGAAATGATTGAAGCTACTGACTGAATGAAAGGAGCTGGCATCTCATTCTCTTTGAATCTTGTTTATCATGCTAAGAGGAGCAGGAAAAAGCAAAAAATTTCAGAATTGCACCTTGCAATGCGGAGAAATTACTGTTTGTGCATTTACAATATTCATTGATTTTTGCCATTGAAAAACGTCCAGATATGATTGAAGCTACTGACTGAATGAAAGGAGCTGGCATCTCACTCTCTTTGAATCTTGTTTATCTTGCTAAGAGGAGCAGGAAAAAGCAAAAAATTTCAGAATTGCACCTTGCAATGCGGAGAAATTACTGTTTGTGCATTTACAATATTCATTGATTTTTGCCATTGAAAAACACCATGTTATTCATATACCAGAAATGTTTGAAGCTACTGACTGAATGAAAGGAGCTGGCATCTCACTCTCTTTGAATTTTCTTTATCATGCTAAGAGGAGCAGAAAAAAGCAAAAAATTTCAGAATTGCACCTTGCAATGCGGAGAAATTACTGTTTGTGCATTTACAATATTCATTGATTTTTGCCATTGAAAAACGTCCAGAAATGATTGAAGCTACTGACTGAATGAAAGGAGCTGGCATCTCACTCTCTTTGAATCTTGTTTATCATGCTAAGAGGAGCAGGAAAAAGCAAAAAATTTCAGAATTGCACCTTGCAATGCGGAGAAATTACTGTTTGTGCATTTACAATATTCATTGATTTTTGCCATTGAAAAACGTCCAGAAATGATTGAAGCTACTGACTGAATGAAAGGAGCTGGCATCTCACTCTCTTTGAATCTTCTTTATCATGCTAAGAGGAGCAGGAAAAAGCAAAAAATTTCAGAATTGCACCTTGCAATGCGGAGAAATTACTGTTTGTGCATTTACAATATTCATTGATTTTTGCCATTGAAAAACGTCCAGAAATGATTGAAGCTACTGACTGAATGAAAGGAGCTGGCATCTCATTCTCTTTGAATCTTGTTTATCATGCTAAGAGGAGCAGGAAAAAGCAAAAAATTTCAGAATTGCACCTTGCAATGCGGAGAAATTACTGTTTGTGCATTTACAATATTCATTGATTTTTGCCATTGAAAAACGTCCAGAAATGATTGAAGCTACTGACTGAATGAAAGGAGCTGGCATCTCACTCTCTTTGAATCTTCTTTATCATGCTTAGAGGAGCAGGAAAAAGCAAAAAATTTCAGAATTGCACCTTGCAATGCGGAGAAATTACTGTTTGTGCATTTACAATATTCATTGATTTTTGCCATTGAAAAACATCATGTTATTCATATACCAGAAATGTTTGAAGCTACTGACTGAATGAAAGGAGCTGGCATCTCACTCTCTTTGAATCTTCTTTATCATGCTAAGAGGAGCAGAAAAAAGCAAAAAATTTCAGAATTGCACCTTGCAATGCGGAGAAATTACTATTTGTGCATTTACAATATTCATTGATTTTTGCCATTGAAAAACATCCAGAAATGATTGAAGCTACTGACTGAATGAAAGGAGCTGGCATCTCACTCTCTTTGAATCTTGTTTATCATGCTAAGAGGAGCAGTAAAAAGCAAAAAATTTCAGAATTGCACCTTGCAATGCGGAGAAATTACTGTTTGTGCATTTACAATAATCATTGATTTTTGCCATTGAAAAACGTCCAGAAATGATTGAAGCTACTGACTGAATGAAAGGAGCTGGCATCTCACTCTCTTTGAATCTTCTTTATCATGCTAAGAGGAGCAGGAAAAAGCAAAAAATTTCAAAATTGCACCTTGCAATGCGGAGAAATTACTGTTTGTGCATTTACAATATTCATTGATTTTTGCCATTGAAAAACATCATGTTATTCATATACCAGAAATGTTTGAAGCTACTGACTGAATGAAAGGAGCTGGCATCTCACTCTCTTTGAATCTTCTTTATCATGCTAAGAGGAGCAGGAAAAAGCAAAAAAATTCAGAATTGCACCTTGCAATGCGGAGAAATTACTGTTTGTGCATTTACAATATTCATTGATTTTTGCCATTGAAAAACGTCCAGAAATGATTGAAGCTACTGACTGAATGAAAGGAGCTGGCATCTCACTCTCTTTGAATCTTCTTTATCATGCTAAGAGGAGCAGGAAAAAGCAAAAAATTTCAGAATTGCACCTTGCAATGCGGAGAAATTACTGTTTGTGCATTTACAATATTCATTGATTTTTGCCATTGAAAAACATCATGTTATTCATATACCAGAAATGTTTGAAGCTACTGACTGAATGAAAGGAGCTGGCATCTCACTCTCTTTGAATCTTCTTTATCATGCTAAGAGGAGCAGGAAAAAGCAAAAAATTTCAGAATTGCACCTTGCAATGCGGAGAAATTACTGTTTGTGCATTTACAATATTCATTGATTTTTGCCATTGAAAAACGTCCAGAAATGATTGAAGCTACTGACTGAATGAAAGGAGCTGGCATCTCATTCTCTTTGAATCTTGTTTATCATGCTAAGAGGAGCAGGAAAAAGCAAAAAATTTCAGAATTGCACCTTGCAATGCGGAGAAATTACTGTTTGTGCATTTACAATATTCATTGATTTTTGCCATTGAAAAACGTCCAGATATGATTGAAGCTACTGACTGAATGAAAGGAGCTGGCATCTCACTCTCTTTGAATCTTGTTTATCTTGCTAAGAGGAGCAGGAAAAAGCAAAAAATTTCAGAATTGCACCTTGCAATGCGGAGAAATTACTGTTTGTGCATTTACAATATTCATTGATTTTTGCCATTGAAAAACACCATGTTATTCATATACCAGAAATGTTTGAAGCTACTGACTGAATGAAAGGAGCTGGCATCTCACTCTCTTTGAATTTTCTTTATCATGCTAAGAGGAGCAGAAAAAAGCAAAAAATTTCAGAATTGCACCTTGCAATGCGGAGAAATTACTGTTTGTGCATTTACAATATTCATTGATTTTTGCCATTGAAAAACGTCCAGAAATGATTGAAGCTACTGACTGAATGAAAGGAGCTGGCATCTCACTCTCTTTGAATCTTGTTTATCATGCTAAGAGGAGCAGGAAAAAGCAAAAAATTTCAGAATTGCACCTTGCAATGCGGAGAAATTACTGTTTGTGCATTTACAATATTCATTGATTTTTGCCATTGAAAAACGTCCAGAAATGATTGAAGCTACTGACTGAATGAAAGGAGCTGGCATCTCACTCTCTTTGAATCTTCTTTATCATGCTAAGAGGAGCAGGAAAAAGCAAAAAATTTCAGAATTGCACCTTGCAATGCGGAGAAATTACTGTTTGTGCATTTACAATATTCATTGATTTTTGCCATTGAAAAACGTCCAGAAATGATTGAAGCTACTGACTGAATGAAAGGAGCTGGCATCTCATTCTCTTTGAATCTTGTTTATCATGCTAAGAGGAGCAGGAAAAAGCAAAAAATTTCAGAATTGCACCTTGCAATGCGGAGAAATTACTGTTTGTGCATTTACAATATTCATTGATTTTTGCCATTGAAAAACGTCCAGAAATGATTGAAGCTACTGACTGAATGAAAGGAGCTGGCATCTCACTCTCTTTGAATCTTCTTTATCATGCTTAGAGGAGCAGGAAAAAGCAAAAAATTTCAGAATTGCACCTTGCAATGCGGAGAAATTACTGTTTGTGCATTTACAATATTCATTGATTTTTGCCATTGAAAAACATCATGTTATTCATATACCAGAAATGTTTGAAGCTACTGACTGAATGAAAGGAGCTGGCATCTCACTCTCTTTGAATCTTCTTTATCATGCTAAGAGGAGCAGGAAAAAGCAAAAAATTTCAGAATTGCACCTTGCAATGCGGAGAAATTACTGTTTGTGCATTTACAATATTCATTGATTTTTGCCATTGAAAAACGTCCAGAAATGATTGAAGCTACTGACTGAATGAAAGGAGCTGGCATCTCACTCTCTTTGAATCTTCTTTATCATGCTAAGAGGAGCAGGAAAAAGCAAAAAATTTCAGAATTGCACCTTGCAATGCGGAGAAATTACTGTTTGTGCATTTACAATATTCATTGATTTTTGCCATTGAAAAACGTCCAGAAATGATTGAAGCTACTGACTGAATGAAAGGAGCTGGCATCTCACTCTCTTTGAATCTTCTTTATCATGCTAAGAGGAGCAGGAAAAAGCAAAAAATTTCAGAATTGCACCTTGCAATGCGGAGAAATTACTGTTTGTGCATTTACAATATTCATTGATTTTTGCCATTGAAAAACGTCCAGATATGATTGAAGCTACTGACTGAATGAAAGGAGCTGGCATCTCACTCTCTTTGAATCTTGTTTATCTTGCTAAGAGGAGCAGGAAAAAGCAAAAAATTTCAGAATTGCACCTTGCAATGCGGAGAAATTACTGTTTGTGCATTTACAATATTCATTGATTTTTGCCATTGAAAAACACCATGTTATTCATATACCAGAAATGTTTGAAGCTACTGACTGAATGAAAGGAGCTGGCATCTCACTCTCTTTGAATCTTCTTTATCATGCTAAGAGGAGCAGAAAAAAGCAAAAAATTTCAGAATTGCACCTTGCAATGCGGAGAAATTACTGTTTGTGCATTTACAATATTCATTGATTTTTGCCATTGAAAAACGTCCAGAAATGATTGAAGCTACTGACTGAATGAAAGGAGCTGGCATCTCACTCTCTTTGAATCTTGTTTATCATGCTAAGAGGAGCAGGAAAAAGCAAAAAATTTCAGAATTGCACCTTGCAATGCGGAGAAATTACTGTTTGTGCATTTACAATATTCATTGATTTTTGCCATTGAAAAACGTCCAGAAATGATTGAAGCTACTGACTGAATGAAAGGAGCTGGCATCTCACTCTCTTTGAATCTTCTTTATCATGCTAAGAGGAGCAGGAAAAAGCAAAAAATTTCAGAATTGCACCTTGCAATGCGGAGAAATTACTGTTTGTGCATTTACAATATTCATTGATTTTTGCCATTGAAAAACGTCCAGAAATGATTGAAGCTACTGACTGAATGAAAGGAGCTGGCATCTCATTCTCTTTGAATCTTGTTTATCATGCTAAGAGGAGCAGGAAAAAGCAAAAAATTTCAGAATTGCACCTTGCAATGCGGAGAAATTACTGTTTGTGCATTTACAATATTCATTGATTTTTGCCATTGAAAAACGTCCAGAAATGATTGAAGCTACTGACTGAATGAAAGGAGCTGGCATCTCACTCTCTTTGAATCTTCTTTATCATGCTTAGAGGAGCAGGAAAAAGCAAAAAATTTCAGAATTGCACCTTGCAATGCGGAGAAATTACTGTTTGTGCATTTACAATATTCATTGATTTTTGCCATTGAAAAACATCATGTTATTCATATACCAGAAATGTTTGAAGCTACTGACTGAATGAAAGGAGCTGGCATCTCACTCTCTTTGAATCTTCTTTATCATGCTAAGAGGAGCAGGAAAAAGCAAAAAATTTCAGAATTGCACCTTGCAATGCGGAGAAATTACTGTTTGTGCATTTACAATATTCATTGATTTTTGCCATTGAAAAACGTCCAGAAATGATTGAAGCTACTGACTGAATGAAAGGAGCTGGCATCTCACTCTCTTTGAATCTTCTTTATCATGCTAAGAGGAGCAGGAAAAAGCAAAAAATTTCAGAATTGCACCTTGCAATGCGGAGAAATTACTGTTTGTGCATTTACAATATTCATTGATTTTTGCCATTGAAAAACGTCCAGAAATGATTGAAGCTACTGACTGAATGAAAGGAGCTGGCATCTCACTCTCTTTGAATCTTCTTTATCATGCTAAGAGGAGCAGGAAAAAGCAAAAAATTTCAGAATTGCACCTTGCTATGCGGAGAAAATACTGTTTGTGCATTTACAATATTCATTGATTTTTGCCATTGAAAAACGTCCAGATATGATTGAAGCTACTGACTGAATGAAAGGAGCTGGCATCTCACTCTCTTTGAATCTTGTTTATCTTGCTAAGAGGAGCAGGAAAAAGCAAAAAATTTCAGAATTGCACCTTGCAATGCGGAGAAATTACTGTTTGTGCATTTACAATATTCATTGATTTTTGCCATTGAAAAACGTCCAGAAATGATTGAAGCTACTGACTGAATGAAAGGAGCTGGCATCTCATTCTCTTTGAATCTTGTTTATCATGCTAAGAGGAGCAGGAAAAAGCAAAAAATTTCAGAATTGCACCTTGCAATGCGGAGAAATTACTGTTTGTGCATTTACAATATTCATTGATTTTTGCCATTGAAAAACGTCCAGAAATGATTGAAGCTACTGACTGAATGAAAGGAGCTGGCATCTCACTCTCTTTGAATCTTCTTTATCATGCTTAGAGGAGCAGGAAAAAGCAAAAAATTTCAGAATTGCACCTTGCAATGCGGAGAAATTACTGTTTGTGCATTTACAATATTCATTGATTTTTGCCATTGAAAAACATCATGTTATTCATATACCAGAAATGTTTGAAGCTACTGACTGAATGAAAGGAGCTGGCATCTCACTCTCTTTGAATCTTCTTTATCATGCTAAGAGGAGCAGGAAAAAGCAAAAAATTTCAGAATTGCACCTTGCAATGCGGAGAAATTACTGTTTGTGCATTTACAATATTCATTGATTTTTGCCATTGAAAAACGTCCAGAAATGATTGAAGCTACTGACTGAATGAAAGGAGCTGGCATCTGACTCTCTTTGAATCTTCTTTATCATGCTAAGAGGAGCAGGAAAAAGCAAAAAATTTCAGAATTGCACCTTGCAATGCGGAGAAATTACTGTTTGTGCATTTACAATATTCATTGATTTTTGCCATTGAAAAACGTCCAGAAATGATTGAAGCTACTGACTGAATGAAAGGAGCTGGCATCTCACTCTCTTTGAATCTTCTTTATCATGCTAAGAGGAGCAGGAAAAAGCAAAAAATTTCAGAATTGCACCTTGCAATGCGGAGAAATTACTGTTTGTGCATTTACAATATTCATTGATTTTTGCCATTGAAAAACGTCCAGATATGATTGAAGCTACTGACTGAATGAAAGGAGCTGGCATCTCACTCTCTTTGAATCTTGTTTATCTTGCTAAGAGGAGCAGGAAAAAGCAAAAAATTTCAGAATTGCACCTTGCAATGCGGAGAAATTACTGTTTGTGCATTTACAATATTCATTGATTTTTGCCATTGAAAAACACCATGTTATTCATATACCAGAAATGTTTGAAGCTACTGACTGAATGAAAGGAGCTGGCATCTCACTCTCTTTGAATCTTCTTTATCATGCTAAGAGGAGCAGAAAAAAGCAAAAAATTTCAGAATTGCACCTTGCAATGCGGAGAAATTACTGTTTGTGCATTTACAATATTCATTGATTTTTGCCATTGAAAAACGTCCAGAAATGATTGAAGCTACTGACTGAATGAAAGGAGCTGGCATCTCACTCTCTTTGAATCTTGTTTATCATGCTAAGAGGAGCAGGAAAAAGCAAAAAATTTCAGAATTGCACCTTGCAATGCGGAGAAATTACTGTTTGTGCATTTACAATATTCATTGATTTTTGCCATTGAAAAACGTCCAGAAATGATTGAAGCTACTGACTGAATGAAAGGAGCTGGCATCTCACTCTCTTTGAATCTTCTTTATCATGCTAAGAGGAGCAGGAAAAAGCAAAAAATTTCAGAATTGCACCTTGCAATGCGGAGAAATTACTGTTTGTGCATTTACAATATTCATTGATTTTTGCCATTGAAAAACGTCCAGAAATGATTGAAGCTACTGACTGAATGAAAGGAGCTGGCATCTCATTCTCTTTGAATCTTGTTTATCATGCTAAGAGGAGCAGGAAAAAGCAAAAAATTTCAGAATTGCACCTTGCAATGCGGAGAAATTACTGTTTGTGCATTTACAATATTCATTGATTTTTGCCATTGAAAAACGTCCAGAAATGATTGAAGCTACTGACTGAATGAAAGGAGCTGGCATCTCACTCTCTTTGAATCTTCTTTATCATGCTTAGAGGAGCAGGAAAAAGCAAAAAATTTCAGAATTGCACCTTGCAATGCGGAGAAATTACTGTTTGTGCATTTACAATATTCATTGATTTTTGCCATTGAAAAACATCATGTTATTCATATACCAGAAATGTTTGAAGCTACTGACTGAATGAAAGGAGCTGGCATCTCACTCTCTTTGAATCTTCTTTATCATGCTAAGAGGAGCAGGAAAATGCAAAAAATTTCAGAATTGCACCTTGCAATGCGGAGAAATTACTGTTTGTGCATTTACAATATTCATTGATTTTTGCCATTGAAAAACGTCCAGAAATGATTGAAGCTACTGACTGAATGAAAGGAGCTGGCATCTCACTCTCTTTGAATCTTCTTTATCATGCTAAGAGGAGCAGGAAAAAGCAAAAAATTTCAGAATTGCACCTTGCAATGCGGAGAAATTACTGTTTGTGCATTTACAATATTCATTGATTTTTGCCATTGAAAAACGTCCAGAAATGATTGAAGCTACTGACTGAATGAAAGGAGCTGGCATCTCACTCTCTTTGAATCTTCTTTATCATGCTAAGAGGAGCAGGAAAAAGCAAAAAATTTCAGAATTGCACCTTGCAATGCGGAGAAAATACTGTTTGTGCATTTACAATATTCATTGATTTTTGCCATTGAAAAACGTCCAGATATGATTGAAGCTACTGACTGAATGAAAGGAGCTGGCATCTCACTCTCTTTGAATCTTGTTTATCTTGCTAAGAGGAGCAGGAAAAAGCAAAAAATTTCAGAATTGCACCTTGCAATGCGGAGAAATTACTGTTTGTGCATTTACAATATTCATTGATTTTTGCCATTGAAAAACACCATGTTATTCATATACCAGAAATGTTTGAAGCTACTGACTGAATGAAAGGAGCTGGCATCTCACTCTCTTTGAATCTTCTTTATCATGCTAAGAGGAGCAGAAAAAAGCAAAAAATTTCAGAATTGCACCTTGCAATGCGGAGAAATTACTGTTTGTGCATTTACAATATTCATTGATTTTTGCCATTGAAAAACGTCCAGAAATGATTGAAGCTACTGACTGAATGAAAGGAGCTGGCATCTCATTCTCTTTGAATCTTGTTTATCATGCTAAGAGGAGCAGGAAAAAGCAAAAAATTTCAGAATTGCACCTTGCAATGCGGAGAAATTACTGTTTGTGCATTTACAATATTCATTGATTTTTGCCATTGAAAAACGTCCAGAAATGATTGAAGCTACTGACTGAATGAAAGGAGCTGGCATCTCACTCTCTTTGAATCTTCTTTATCATGCTAAGAGGAGCAGGAAAAAGCAAAAAATTTCAGAATTGCACCTTGCAATGCGGAGAAATTACTGTTTGTGCATTTACAATATTCATTGATTTTTGCCATTGAAAAACGTCCAGAAATGATTGAAGCTACTGACTGAATGAAATGAGCTGGCATCTCACTCTCTTTGAATCTTGTTTATCATGCTAAGAGGAGCAGGAAAAAGCAAAAAATTTCAGAATTGCACCTTGCAATGCGGAGAAATTACTGTTTGTGCATTTACAATATTCATTGATTTTTGCCATTGAAAAACGTCCAGAAATGATTGAAGCTACTGACTGAATGAAAGGAGCTGGCATCTCACTCTCTTTGAATCTTCTTTATCATGCTAAGAGGAGCAGGAAAAAGCAAAAAATTTCAGAATTGCACATTGCAATGCGGAGAAATTACTGTTTGTGCATTTAAAATATTCATTGATTTTTGCCATTGAAAAACATCATGTTATTCATATACCAGAAATGTTTGAAGCTACTGACTGAATGAAAGGAGCTGGCATCTCACTCTCTTTGAATCTTCTTTATCATGCTAAGAGGAGCAGGAAAAAGCAAAAAATTTCAGAATTGCACCTTGCAATGTGGAGAAATTACTGTTCGTGCATTTACAATATTCATTGATTTTTGCCATTGAAAAACGTCCAGAAATGATTGAAGCTACTGACTGAATGAAAGGAGCTGGCATCTCACTCTCTTTGAATCTTCTTTATCATGCTAAGAGGAGCAGGAAAAAGCAAAAAATTTCAGAATTGCACCTTGCAATGCGGAGAAATTACTGTTTGTGCATTTACAATATTCATTGATTTTTGCCATTGAAAAACATCATGTTATTCATATACCAGAAATGTTTGAAGCTACTGACTGAATGAAAGGAGCTGGCATCTCACTCTCTTTGAATCTTCTTTATCATGCTAAGAGGAGCAGGAAAAAGCAAAAAATTTCAGAATTGCACCTTGCAATGCGGAGAAATTACTGTTTGTGCATTTACAATATTCATTGATTTTTGCCATTGAAAAACGTCCAGAAATGATTGAAGCTACTGACTGAATGAAAGGAGCTGGCATCTCACTCTCTTTGAATCTTGTTTATCATGCTAAGAGGAGCAGGAAAAAGCAAAAAATTTCAGAATTGCACCTTGCAATGCGGAGAAATTACTGTTTGTGCATTTACAATATTCATTGATTTTTGCCATTGAAAAACGTCCAGAAATGATTGAAGCTACTGACTGAATGAAAGGAGCTGGCATCTCACTCTCTTTGAATCTTCTTTATCATGCTTAGAGGAGCAGGAAAAAGCAAAAAATTTCAGAATTGCACCTTGCAATGCGGAGAAATTACTGTTTGTGCATTTACAATATTCATTGATTTTTGCCATTGAAAAACATCATGTTATTCATATACCAGAAATGATTGAAGCTACTGACTGAATGAAAGGAGCTGGCATCTCACTCTCTTTGAATCTTCTTTATCATGCTAAGAGGAGCAGAAAAAAGCAAAAAATTTCAGAATTGCACCTTGCAATGCGGAGAAATTACTGTTTGTGCATTTACAATATTCATTGATTTTTGCCATTGAAAAACGTCCAGAAATGATTGAAGCTACTGACTGAATGAAAGGAGCTGGCATCTCACTCTCTTTGAATCTTGTTTATCATGCTAAGAGGAGCAGGAAAAAGCAAAAAATTTCAGAATTGCACCTTGCAATGCGGAGAAATTACTGTTTGTGCATTTACAATATTCATTGATTTTTGCCATTGAAAAACGTCCAGAAATGATTGAAGCTACTGACTGAATGAAAGGAGCTGGCATCTCACTCTCTTTGAATCTTCTTTATCATGCTTAGAGGAGCAGGAAAAAGCAAAAAATTTCAGAATTGCACCTTGCAATGCGGAGAAATTACTGTTTGTGCATTTACAATATTCATTGATTTTTGCCATTGAAAAACATCATGTTATTCATATACCAGAAATGATTGAAGCTACTGACTGAATGAAAGGAGCTGGCATCTCACTCTCTTTGAATCTTCTTTATCATGCTAAGAGGAGCAGGAAAAAGCAAAAAATTTCAGAATTGCACCTTGCAATGCGGAGAAATTACTGTTTGTGCATTTACAATATTCAATGATTTTTGCCATTGAAAAACGTCCAGAAATGATTGAAGCTACTGACTGAATGAAAGGAGCTGGCATCTCACTCTCTTTGAATCTTCTTTATCATGCTAAGAGGAGCAGGAAAAAGCAAAAAATTTCAGAATTGCACCTTGCAATGCGGAGAAATTACTGTTTGTGCATTTACAATATTCATTGATTTTTGCCATTGAAAAACGTCCAGAAATGATTGAAGCTACTGACTGAATGAAAGGAGCTGGCATCTCACTCTCTTTGAATCTTCTTTATCATGCTAAGAGGAGCAGGAAAAAGCAAAAAATTTCAGAATTGCACCTTGCAATGCGGAGAAATTACTGTTTGTGCATTTACAATATTCATTGATTTTTGCCATTGAAAAACATCATGTTATTCATATACCAGAAATGTTTGAAGCTACTGACTGAATGAAAGGAGCTGGCATCTCACTCTCTTTGAATCTTCTTTATCATACTAAGAGGAGCAGGAAAAAGCAAAAAATTTCAGAATTGCACCTTGCAATGCGGAGAATTTACTGTTTGTGCATTTACAATATTCATTGATTTTTACCATTGAAAAACGTCCAGAAATGATTGAAGCTACTGACTGAATGAAAGGAGCTGGCATCTCACTCTCTTTGAATCTTGTTTATCATGCTAAGAGGAGCAAGAAAAAGCAAAAAATTTCAGAATTGCACCTTGGAATGCGGAGAAATTACTGTTTGTGCATTTACAATATTCATTGATTTTTGCCATTGAAAAACGTCCAGAAATGATTGAAGCTACTGACTGAATGAAAGGAGCTGGCATCTCACTCTCTTTGAATCTTCTTTATCATGCTTAGAGGAGCAGGAAAAAGCAAAAAATTTCAGAATTGCACCTTGCAATGCGGAGAAATTACTGTTTGTGCATTTACAATATTCATTGATTTTTGCCATTGAAAAACATCATGTTATTCATATACAAGAAATGATTGAAGCTACTGACTGAATGAAAGGAGCTGGCATCTCACTCTCTTTGAATCTTCATTATCATGCTAAGAGGAGCAGGAAAAAGCAAAAAATTTCAGAATTGCACCTTGCAATGCGGAGAAATTACTGTTTGTGCATTTACAATATTCAATGATTTTTGCCATTGAAAAACGTCCAGAAATGATTGAAGCTACTGACTGAATGAAAGGAGCTGGCATCTCACTCTCTTTGAATCTTCTTTATCATGCTAAGAGGAGCAGGAAAAAGCAAAAAATTTCAGAATTGCACCTTGCAATGCGGAGAAATTACTGTTTGTGCATTTACAATATTCATTGATTTTTGCCATTGAAAAACATCATGTTATTCATATACCAGAAATGTTTGAAGCTACTGACTGAATGAAAGGAGCTGGCATCTCACTCTCTTTGAATCTTCTTTATCATGCTAAGAGGAGCAGGAAAAAGCAAAAAATTTCAGAATTGCACCTTGCAATGCGGAGAAATTACTGTTTGTGCATTTACAATATTCATTGATTTTTGCCATTGAAAAACGTCCAGAAATGATTGAAGCTACTGACTGAATGAAAGGAGCTGGCATCTCACTCTCTTTGAATCTTCTTTATCATGCTAAGAGGAGCAGGAAAAAGCAAAAAATTTCAGAATTGCACCTTGCAATGCGGAGAAATTACTGTTTGTGCATTTACAATATTCATTGATTTTTGCCATTGAAAAACATCATGTTATTCATATACCAGAAATGTTTGAAGCTACTGACTGAATGAAAGGAGCTGGCATCTCACTCTCTTTGAATCTTCTTTATCATGCTAAGAGGAGCAGGAAAAAGCAAAAAATTTCAGAATTGCACCTTGCAATGCGGAGAAATTACTGTTTGTGCATTTACAATATTCATTGATTTTTTGCCATTGAAAAACGTCCAGAAATGATTGAAGCTACTGACTGAATGAAAGGAGCTGGCATCTCACTCTCTTTGAATCTTGTTTATCATGCTAAGAGGAGCAGGAAAAAGCAAAAAATTTCAGAATTGCACCTTGCAATGCGGAGAAATTACTGTTTGTGCATTTACAATATTCATTGATTTTTGCCATTGAAAAACATCATGTTATTCATATACCAGAAATGATTGAAGCTACTGACTGAATGAAAGGAGCTGGCATCTCACTCTCTTTGAATCTTCTTTATCATGCTAAGAGGAGCAGGAAAAAGCAAAAAATTTCAGAATTGCACCTTGCAATGCGGAGAAATTACTGTTTGTGCATTTACAATATTCATTGATTTTTGCCATTGAAAAACATCATGTTATTCATATACAAGAAATGATTGAAGCTACTGACTGAATGAAAGGAGCTGGCATCTCACTCTCTTTGAATCTTCATTATCATGCTAAGAGGAGCAGGAAAAAGCAAAAAATTTCAGAATTGCACCTTGCAATGCGGAGAAATTACTGTTTGTGCATTTACAATATTCAATGATTTTTGCCATTGAAAAACGTCCAGAAATGATTGAAGCTA
Source organism: Phyllobates terribilis (assembly GCF_046119375.1). Taxonomy (NCBI): domain Eukaryota; kingdom Metazoa; phylum Chordata; class Amphibia; order Anura; family Dendrobatidae; genus Phyllobates; species Phyllobates terribilis. The sequence goes on from NW_027362893.1 coordinate 2,395,307, forward strand.
CTGACTGAATGAAAGGAGCTGGCATCTCACTCTCTTTGAATCTTCTTTATCATGCTACGAGGAGCAGGAAAAAGCAAAAAATTTCAGAATTGCACCTTGCAATGCGGAGAAATTACTGTTTGTGCATTTACAATATTCATTGATTTTTGCCATTGAAAAACATCATGTTATTCATATACCAGAAATGTTTGAAGCTACTGACTGAATGAAAGGAGCTGGCATCTCACTCTCTTTGAATCTTCTTTATCATGCTAAGAGGAGCAGGAAAAAGCAAAAAATTTCAGAATTGCACCTTGCAATGCGGAGAAATTACTGTTTGTGCATTTACAATATTCATTGATTTTTGCCATTGAAAAACGTCCAGAAATGATTGAAGCTACTGACTGAATGAAAGGAGCTGGCATCTCACTCTCTTTGAATCTTCTTTATCATGCTAAGAGGAGCAGGAAAAAGCAAAAAATTTCAGAATTGCACCTTGCAATGCGGAGAAATTACTGTTTGTGCATTTACAATATTCATTGATTTTTGCCATTGAAAAACATCATGTTATTCATATACCAGAAATGTTTGAAGCTACTGACTGAATGAAAGGAGCTGGCATCTCACTCTCTTTGAATCTTCTTTATCATGCTAAGAGGAGCAGGAAAAAGCAAAAAATTTCAGAATTGCACCTTGCAATGCGGAGAAATTACTGTTTGTGCATTTACAATATTCATTGATTTTTGCCATTGAAAAATGTCCAGAAATGATTGAAGCTACTGACTGAATGAAAGGAGCTGGCATCTCACTCTCTTTGAATCTTGTTTATCATGTTAAGAGGAGCAGGAAAAAGCAAAAAATTTCAGAATTGCACCTTGCAATGCGGAGAAATTACTGTTTGTGCATTTACAATATTCATTGATTTTTGCCATTGAAAAACATCATGTTATTCATATACCAGAAATGATTGAAGCTACTGACTGAATGAAAGGAGCTGGCATCTCACTCTCTTTGAATCTTCTTTATCATGCTAAGAGGAGCAGGAAAAAGCAAAAAATTTCAGAATTGCACCTTGCAATGCGGAGAAATTACTGTTTGTGCATTTACAATATTCATTGATTTTTGCCATTGAAAAACATCATGTTATTCATATACCAGAAATGTTTGAAGCTACTGACTGAATGAAAGGAGCTGGCATCTCACTCTCTTTGAATCTTCTTTATCATGCTAAGAGGAGCAGGAAAAAGCAAAAAATTTCAGAATTGCACGTTGCAATGCGGAGAAATTACTGTTTGTGCATTTACAATATTCATTGATTTTTGCCATTGAAAAACGTCCAGAAATGATTGAAGCTACTGACTGAATGAAAGGAGCTGGCATCTCACTCTCTTTGAATCTTGTTTATCATGCTAAGAGGAGCAGGAAAAAGCAAAAAATTTCAGAATTGCACCTTGCAATGCGGAGAAATTACTGTTTGTGCATTTACAATATTCATTGATTTTTGCCATTGAAAAACGTCCAGAAATGATTGAAGCTACTGACTGAATGAAAGGAGCTGGCATCTCACTCTCTTTGAATCTTCTTTATCATGCTTAGAGGAGCAGGAAAAAGCAAAAAATTTCAGAATTGCACCTTGCAATGCGGAGAAATTACTGTTTGTGCATTTACAATATTCATTGATTTTTGCCATTGAAAAACATCATGTTATTCATATACCAGAAATGATTGAAGCTACTGACTGAATGAAAGGAGCTGGCATCTCACTCTCTTTGAATCTTCTTTATCATGCTAAGAGGAGCAGGAAAAAGCAAAAAATTTCAGAATTGCACCTTGCAATGCGGAGAAATTACTGTTTGTGCATTTACAATATTCAATGATTTTTGCCATTGAAAAACGTCCAGAAATGATTGAAGCTACTGACTGAATGAAAGGAGCTGGCATCTCACTCTCTTTGAATCTTCTTTATCATGCTAAGAGGAGAAGGAAAAAGCAAAAAATTTCAGAATTGCACCTTGCAATGCGGAGAAATTACTGTTTGTGCATTTACAATATTCATTGATTTTTGCCATTGAAAAACGTCCAGAAATGATTGAAGCTACTGACTGAATGAAAGGAGCTGGCATCTCACTCTCTTTGAATCTTCTTTATCATGCAAAGAGCAGCAGGAAAAAGCAAAAAATTTCAGAATTGCACCTTGCAATGCGGAGAAATTACTGTTTGTGCATTTACAATATTCATTGATTTTTGCCATTGAAAAACATCATGTTATTCATATACCAGAAATGTTTGAAGCTACTGACTGAATGAAAGGAGCTGGCATCTCACTCTCTTTGAATCTTCTTTATCATACTAAGAGGAGCATGAAAAAGCAAAAAATTTCAGAATTGCACCTTGCAATGCGGAGAAATTACTGTTTGTGCATTTACAATATTCAATGATTTTTGCCATTGAAAAACGTCCAGAAATGATTGAAGCTACTGACTGAATGAAAGGAGCTGGCATCTCACTCTCTTTGAATCTTCTTTATCATGCTAAGAGGAGCAGGAAAAAGCAAAAAATTTCAGAATTGCACCTTGCAATGCGGAGAAATTACTGTTTGTGCATTTACAATATTCATTGATTTTTGCCATTGAAAAACATCATGTTATTCATATACCAGAAATGTTTGAAGCTACTGACTGAATGAAAGGAGCTGGCATCTCACTCTCTTTGAATCTTCTTTATCATGCTAAGAGGAGCAGGAAAAAGCAAAAAATTTCAGAATTGCACCTTGCAATGCGGAGAAATTACTCTTTGTGCATTTACAATATTCATTGATTTTTGCCATTGAAAAACGTCCAGAAATGATTGAAGCTACTGACTGAATGAAAGGAGCTGGCATCTCACTCTCTTTGAATCTTCTTTATCATGCTAAGAGGAGCAGTAAAAAGCAAAAAATTTCAGAATTGCACCTTGCAATGCGGAGAAATTACTGTTTGTGCATTTACAATATTCATTGATTTTTGCCATTGAAAAACGTCCAGAAATGATTGAAGCTACTGACTGAATGAAAGGAGCTGGCATCTCACTCTCTTTGAATCTTCTTTATCATGCTAAGAGGAGCAGGAAAAAGCAAAAAATTTCAGAATTGCACCTTGCAATGCGGAGAAATTACTGTTTGTGCATTTACAATATTCATTGATTTTTGCCATTGAAAAACATCATGTTATTCATATACCAGAAATGTTTGAAGCTACTGACTGAATGAAAGGAGCTGGCATCTCACTCTCTTTGAATCTTCTTTATCATGCTAAGAGGAGCAGGAAAAAGCAAAAAATTTCAGAATTGCACCTTGCAATGCGGAGAAATTACTGTTTGTGCATTTACAATATTCATTGATTTTTGCCATTGAAAAACATCATGTTATTCATATACCAGAAATGTTTGAAGCTACTGACTGAATGAAAGGAGCTGGCATCTCACTCTCTTTGAATCTTCTTTATCATGCTAAGAGGAGCAGGAAAAAGCAAAAAATTTCAGAATTGCACCTTGCAATGCGGAGAAATTACTGTGTGCATTTACAATATTCATTGATTTTTGCCATTGAAAAACGTCCAGAAATGATTGAAGCTACTGACTGAATGAAAGGAGCTGGCATCTCACTCTCTTTGAATCTTCTTTATCATGCTAAGAGGAGCAGGAAAAAGCAAAAAATTTCAGAATTGCACCTTGCAATGCGGAGAAATTACTGTTTGTGCATTTACAATATTCATTGATTTTTGCCATTGAAAAACATCATGTTATTCATATACCAGAAATGATTGAAGCTACTGACTGAATGAAAGGAGCTGGCATCTCACTCTCTTTGAATCTTCTTTATCATGCTAAGAGGAGCAGGAAAAAGCAAAAAATTTCAGAATTGCACCTTGCAATGCGGAGAAATTACTGTTTGTGCATTTACAATATTCAATGATTTTTGCCATTGAAAAACGTCCAGAAATGATTGAAGCTACTGACTGAATGAAAGGAGCTGGCATCTCACTCTCTTTGAGTCTTCTTTATCATGCTAAGAGGAGCAGGAAAAAGCAAAAAATTTCAGAATTGCACCTTGCAATGCGGAGAAATTACTGTTTGTGCATTTACAATATTCATTGATTTTTGCCATTGAAAAACATCATGTTATTCATATACCAGAAATGATTGAAGCTACTGACTGAATGAAAGGAGCTGGCATCTCACTCTCTTTGAATCTTCTTTATCATGCTAAGAGGAGCAGAAAAAAGCAAAAAATTTCAGAATTGCACCTTGCAATGCGGAGAAATTACTGTTTGTGCATTTACAATATTCATTGATTTTTGCCATTGAAAAACGTCCAGAAATGATTGAAGCTACTGACTGAATGAAAGGAGCTGGCATCTCACTCTCTTTGAATCTTCTTTATCATGCTTAGAGGAGCAGGAAAAAGCAAAAAATTTCAGAATTGCACCTTGCAATGCGGAGAAATTACTGTTTGTGCATTTACAATATTCATTGATTTTTGCCATTGAAAAACATCATGTTATTCATATACCAGAAATGATTGAAGCTACTGACTGAATGAAAGGAGCTGGCATCTCACTCTCTTTGAATCTTCTTTATCATGCTAAGAGGAGCAGAAAAAAGCAAAAAATTTCAGAATTGCACCTTGCAATGCGGAGAAATTACTGTTTGTGCATTTACAATATTCATTGATTTTTGCCATTGAAAAACGTCCAGAAATGATTGAAGCTACTGACTGAATGAAAGGAGCTGGCATCTCACTCTCTTTGAATCTTGTTTATCATGCTAAGAGGAGCAGGAAAAAGCAAAAAATTTCAGAATTGCACCTTGCAATGCGGAGAAATTACTGTTTGTGCATTTACAATATTCATTGATTTTTGCCATTGAAAAACGTCCAGAAATGATTGAAGCTACTGACTGAATGAAAGGAGCTGGCATCTCACTCTCTTTGAATCTTCTTTATCATGCTAAGAGGAGCAGGAAAAAGCAAAAAATTTCAGAATTGCACCTTTCAATGCGGAGAAATTACTGTTTGTGCATTTACAATATTCATTGATTTTTGCCATTGAAAAACATCATGTTATTCATATACCAGAAATGTTTGAAGCTACTGACTGAATGAAAGAAGCTGGCATCTCACTCTCTTTGAATCTTCTTTATCATGCTAAGAGGAGCAGGAAAAAGCAAAAAATTTCAGAATTGCACCTTGCAATGCGGAGAAATTACTGTTTGTGCATTTACAATATTCATTGATTTTTGCCATTGAAAAACGTCCAGAAATGATTGAAGCTACTGACTGAATGAAAGGAGCTGGCATCTCATTCTCTTTGAATCTTCTTTATCATGCTAAGAGGAGCAGGAAAAAGCAAAAAATTTCGGAATTGCACCTTGCAATGCGGAGAAATTACTGTTTGTGCATTTACAATATTCATTGATTTTTGCCATTGAAAAACATCATGTTATTCATATACCAGAAATGTTTGAAGCTACTGACTGAATGAAAGGAGCTGGCATCTCACTCTCTTTGAATCTTCTTTATCATGCTAAGAGGAGCAGGAAAAAGCAAAAAATTTCAGAATTGCACGTTGCAATGCGGAGAAATTACTGTTTGTGCATTTACAATATTCATTGATTTTTGCCATTGAAAAACGTCCAGAAATGATTGAAGCTACTGACTGAATGAAAGGAGCTGGCATCTCACTCTCTTTGAATCTTGTTTATCATGCTAAGAGGAGCAGGAAAAAGCAAAAAATTTCAGAATTGCACCTTGCAATGCGGAGAAATTACTGTTTGTGCATTTACAATATTCATTGATTTTTGCCATTGAAAAACGTCCAGAAATGATTGAAGCTACTGACTGAATGAAAGGAGCTGGCAACTCACTCTCTTTGAATCTTCTTTATCATGCTTAGAGGAGCAGGAAAAAGCAAAAAATTTCAGAATTGCACCTTGCAATGCGGAGAAATTACTGTTTGTGCATTTACAATATTCATTGATTTTTGCCATTGAAAAACATCATGTTATTCATATACCAGAAATGATTGAAGCTACTGACTGAATGAAAGGAGCTGGCATCTCACTCTCTTTGAATCTTCTTTATCATGCTAAGAGGAGCAGGAAAAAGCAAAAAATTTCAGAATTGCACCTTGCAATGCGGAGAAATTACTGTTTGTGCATTTACAATATTCAATGATTTTTGCCATTGAAAAACGTCCAGAAATGATTGAAGCTACTGACTGAATGAAAGGAGCTGGCATCTCACTCTCTTTGAATCTTCTTTATCATGCTAAGAGGAGCAGGAAAAAGCAAAAAATTTCAGAATTGCACCTTGCAATGCGGAGAAATTACTGTTTGTGCATTTACAATATTCATTGATTTTTTCCATTGAAAAACGTCCAGAAATGATTGAAGCTACTGACTGAATGAAAGGAGCTGGCATCTCACTCTCTTTGAATCTTCTTTATCATGCTAAGAGGAGCAGGAAAAAGCAAAAAAATTCAGAATTGCACCTTGCAATGCGGAGAAATTACTGTTTGTGCATTTACAATATTCATTGATTTTTGCCATTGAAAAACATCATGTTATTCATATACCAGAAATGTTTGAAGCTACTGACTGAATGAAAGGAGCTGGCATCTCACTCTCTTTGAATCTTCTTTATCATACTAAGAGGAGCAGGAAAAAGCAAAAAATTTCAGAATTGCACCTTGCAATGCGGAGAATTTACTGTTTGTGCATTTACAATATTCATTGATTTTTGCCATTGAAAAACGTCCAGAAATGATTGAAGCTACTGACTGAATGAAAGGAGCTGGCATCTCACTCTCGTTGAATCTTGTTTATCATGCTAAGAGGAGCAGGAAAAAGCAAAAAATTTCAGAATTGCACCTTGGAATGCGGAGAAATTACTGTTTGTGCATTTACAATATTCATTGATTTTTGCCATTGAAAAACGTCCAGAAATGATTGAAGCTACTGACTGAATGAAAGGAGCTGGCATCTCACTCTCTATGAATCTTCTTTATCATGCTTAGAGGAGCAGGAAAAAGCAAAAAATTTCAGAATTGCACCTTGCAATGCGGAGAAATTACTGTTTGTGCATTTACAATATTCATTGATTTTTGCCATTGAAAAACATCATGTTATTCATATACAAGAAATGATTGAAGCTACTGACTGAATGAAAGGAGCTGGCATCTCACTCTCTTTGAATCTTCATTATCATGCTAAGAGGAGCAGGAAAAAGCAAAAAATTTCAGAATTGCACCTTGCAATGCGGAGAAATTACTGTTTGTGCATTTACAATATTCATTGATTTTTGCCATTGAAAAACGTCCAGAAATGATTGAAGCTACTGACTGAATGAAAGGAGCTGGCATCTCACTCTCTTTGAATCTTCTTTATCATGCTTAGAGGAGCAGGAAAAAGCAAAAAATTTCAGAATTGCACCTTGCAATGCGGAGAAATTACTGTTTGTGCATTTACAATATTCATTGATTTTTGCCATTGAAAAACATCATGTTATTCATATACCAGAAATGATTGAAGCTACTGACTGAATGAAAGAAGCTGGCATCTCACTCTCTTTGAATCTTCTTTATCATGCTAAGAGGAGCAGGAAAAAGCAAAAAATTTCAGAATTGCACCTTGCAATGCGGAGAAATTACTGTTTGTGCATTTACAATATTCAATGATTTTTGCCATTGAAAAACGTCCAGAAATGATTGAAGCTACTGACTGAATGAAAGGAGCTGGCATCTCACTCTCTTTGAATCTTCTTTATCATGCTAAGAGGAGCAGGAAAAAGCAAAAAATTTCAGAATTGCACCTTGCAATGCGGAGAAATTACTGTTTGTGCATTTACAATATTCATTGATTTTTTCCATTGAAAAACGTCCAGAAATGATTGAAGCTACTGACTGAATGAAAGGAGCTGGCATCTCACTCTCTTTGAATCTTCTTTATCATGCTAAGAGGAGCAGGAAAAAGCAAAAAAATTCAGAATTGCACCTTGCAATGCGGAGAAATTACTGTTTGTGCATTTACAATATTCATTGATTTTTGCCATTGAAAAACATCATGTTATTCATATACCAGAAATGTTTGAAGCTACTGACTGAATGAAAGGAGCTGGCATCTCACTCTCTTTGAATCTTCTTTATCATACTAAGAGGAGCAGGAAAAAGCAAAAAATTTCAGAATTGCACCTTGCAATGCGGAGAATTTACTGTTTGTGCATTTACAATATTCATTGATTTTTGCCATTGAAAAACGTCCAGAAATGATTGAAGCTACTGACTGAATGAAAGGAGCTGGCATCTCACTCTCTTTGAATCTTGTTTATCATGCTAAGAGGAGCAGGAAAAAGCAAAAAATTTCAGAATTGCACCTTGGAATGCGGAGAAATTACTGTTTGTGCATTTACAATATTCATTGATTTTTGCCATTGAAAAACGTCCAGAAATGATTGAAGCTACTGACTGAATGAAAGGAGCTGGCATCTCACTCTCTATGAATCTTCTTTATCATGCTTAGAGGAGCAGGAAAAAGCAAAAAATTTCAGAATTGCACCTTGCAATGCGGAGAAATTACTGTTTGTGCATTTACAATATTCATTGATTTTTGCCATTGAAAAACATCATGTTATTCATATACAAGAAATGATTGAAGCTACTGACTGAATGAAAGGAGCTGGCATCTCACTCTCTTTGAATCTTCATTATCATGCTAAGAGGAGCAGGAAAAAGCAAAAAATTTCAGAATTGCACCTTGCAATGCGGAGAAATTACTGTTTGTGCATTTACAATATTCAATGATTTTTGCCATTGAAAAACGTCCAGAAATGATTGAAGCTACTGACTGAATGAAAGGAGCTGGCATCTCACTCTCTTTGAATCTTCTTTATCATGCGAAGAGGAGCAGGAAAAAGCAAAAAATTTCAGAATTGCACCTTGCAATGCGGAGAAATTACTGTTTGTGCATTTACAATATTCATTGATTTTTGCCATTGAAAAACATCATGTTATTCATATACCAGAAATGTTTGAAGCTACTGACTGAATGAAAGGAGCTGGCATCTCACTCTCTTTGAATCTTCTTTATCATGCTAAGAGGAGCAGGAAAAAGCAAAAAATTTCAGAATTGCACCTTGCAATGCGGAGAAATTACTGTTTGTGCATTTACAATATTCATTGATTTTTGCCATTGAAAAACGTCCAGAAATGATTGAAGCTACTGACTGAATGAAAGGAGCTGGCATCTCACACTCTTTGAATCTTCTTTATCATGCTAAGAGGAGCAGGAAAAAGCAAAAAATTTCAGAATTGCACCTTGCAATGCGGAGAAATTACTGTTTGTGCATTTACAATATTCATTGATTTTTGCCATTGAAAAACATCATGTTATTCATATACCAGAAATGTTTGAAGCTACTGACTGAATGAAAGGAGCTGGCATCTCACTCTCTTTGAATCTTCTTTATCATGCTAAGAGGAGCAGGAAAAAGCAAAAAATTTCAGAATTGCACCTTGCAATGCGGAGAAATTACTGTTTGTGCATTTACAATATTCATTGATTTTTGCCATTGAAAAACATCATGTTATTCATATACCAGAAATGATTGAAGCTACTGACTGAATGAAAGGAGCTGGCATCTCACTCTCTTTGAATCTTCTTTATCATGCTAAGAGGAGCAGGAAAAAGCAAAAAATTTCAGAATTGCACCTTGCAATGCGGAGAAATTACTGTTTGTGCATTTACAATATTCATTGATTTTTGCCATTGAAAAACATCATGTTATTCATATACAAGAAATGATTGAAGCTACTGACTGAATGAAAGGAGCTGGCATCTCACTCTCTTTGAATCTTCATTATCATGCTAAGAGGAGCAGGAAAAAGCAAAAAATTTCAGAATTGCACCTTGCAATGCGGAGAAATTACTGTTTGTGCATTTACAATATTCATTGATTTTTGCCATTGAAAAACATCATGTTATTCATATACCAGAAATGTTTGAAGCTACTGACTGAATGAAAGGAGCTGGCATCTCACTCTCTTTGAATCTTCTTTATCATGCTAAGAGGAGCAGGAAAAAGCAAAAAATTTCAGAATTGCACCTTGCAATGCGGAGAAATTACTGTTTGTGCATTTACAATATTCATTGATTTTTGCCATTGAAAAACGTCCAGAAATGATTGAAGCTACTGACTGAATGAAAGGAGCTGGCATCTCACTCTCTTTGAATCTTCTTTATCATGCTAAGAGGAGCAGGAAAAAGCAAAAAATTTCAGAATTGCACCTTGCAATGCGGAGAAATTACTGTTTGTGCATTTACAATATTCATTGATTTTTGCCATTGAAAAACATCATGTTATTCATATACCAGAAATGTTTGAAGCTACTGACTGAATGAAAGGAGCTGGCATCTCACTCTCTTTGAATCTTCTTTATCATGCTAAGAGGAGCAGGAAAAAGCAAAAAATTTCAGAATTGCACCTTGCAATGCGGAGAAATTACTGTTTGTGCATTTACAATATTCATTGATTTTTGCCATTGAAAAACGTCCAGAAATGATTGAAGCTACTGACTGAATGAAAGGAGCTGGCATCTCACTCTCTTTGAATCTTGTTTATCATGCTAAGAGGAGCAGGAAAAAGCAAAAAATTTCAGAATTGCACCTTGCAATGCGGAGAAATTACTGTTTGTGCATTTACAATATTCATTGATTTTTGCCATTGAAAAACATCATGTTATTCATATACCAGAAATGATTGAAGCTACTGACTGAATGAAAGGAGCTGGCATCTCACTCTCTTTGAATCTTCTTTATCATGCTAAGAGGAGCAGGAAAAAGCAAAAAATTTCAGAATTGCACCTTGCAATGCGGAGAAATTACTGTTTGTGCATTTACAATATTCATTGATTTTTGCCATTGAAAAACATCATGTTATTCATATACCAGAAATGTTTGAAGCTACTGACTGAATGAAAGGAGCTGGCATCTCACTCTCTTTGAATCTTCTTTATCATGCTAAGAGGAGCAGGAAAAAGCAAAAAATTTCAGAATTGCACGTTGCAATGCGGAGAAATTACTGTTTGTGCATTTACAATATTCATTGATTTTTGCCATTGAAAAACGTCCAGAAATGATTGAAGCTACTGACTGAATGAAAGGAGCTGGCATCTCACTCTCTTTGAATCTTGTTTATCATGCTAAGAGGAGCAGGAAAAAGCAAAAAATTTCAGAATTGCACCTTGCAATGCGGAGAAATTACTGTTTGTGCATTTACAATATTCATTGATTTTTGCCATTGAAAAACGTCCAGAAATGATTGAAGCTACTGACTGAATGAAAGGAGCTGGCATCTCACTCTCTTTGAATCTTCTTTATCATGCTTAGAGGAGCAGGAAAAAGCAAAAAATTTCAGAATTGCACCTTGCAATGCGGAGAAATTACTGTTTGTGCATTTACAATATTCATTGATTTTTGCATTTGAAAAACATCATGTTATTCATATACCAGAATTGATTGAAGCTACTGACTGAATGAAAGGAGCTGGCATCTCACTCTCTTTGAATCTTCTTTATCATGCTAAGAGGAGCAGGAAAAAGCAAAAAATTTCAGAATTGCACCTTGCAATGCGGAGAAATTACTGTTTGTGCATTTACAATATTCAATGATTTTTGCCATTGAAAAACGTCCAGAAATGATTGAAGCTACTGACTGAATGAAAGGAGCTGGCATCTCACTCTCTTTGAATCTTCTTTATCATGCTAAGAGGAGAAGGAAAAAGCAAAAAATTTCAGAATTGCACCTTGCAATGCGGAGAAATTACTGTTTGTGCATTTACAATATTCATTGATTTTTGCCATTGAAAAACGTCCAGAAATGATTGAAGCTACTGACTGAATGAAAGGAGCTGGCATCTCACTCTCTTTGAATCTTCTTTATCATGCAAAGAGGAGCAGGAAAAAGCAAAAAATTTCAGAATTGCACCTTGCAATGCGGAGAAATTACTGTTTGTGCATTTACAATATTCATTGATTTTTGCCATTGAAAAACATCATGTTATTCATATACCAGAAATGTTTGAAGCTACTGACTGAATGAAAGGAGCTGGCATCTCACTCTCTTTGAATCTTCTTTATCATACTAAGAGGAGCATGAAAAAGCAAAAAATTTCAGAATTGCACCTTGCAATGCGGAGAAATTACTGTTTGTGCATTTACAATATTCAATGATTTTTGCCATTGAAAAACGTCCAGAAATGATTGAAGCTACTGACTGAATGAAAGGAGCTGGCATCTCACTCTCTTTGAATCTTCTTTATCATGCTAAGAGGAGCAGGAAAAAGCAAAAAATTTCAGAATTGCACCTTGCAATGCGGAGAAATTACTGTTTGTGCATTTACAATATTCATTGATTTTTGCCATTGAAAAACATCATGTTATTCATATACCAGAAATGTTTGAAGCTACTGACTGAATGAAAGGAGCTGGCATCTCACTCTCTTTGAATCTTCTTTATCATGCTAAGAGGAGCAGGAAAAAGCAAAAAATTTCAGAATTGCACCTTGCAATGCGGAGAAATTACTCTTTGTGCATTTACAATATTCATTGATTTTTGCCATTGAAAAACGTCCAGAAATGATTGAAGCTACTGACTGAATGAAAGGAGCTGGCATCTCACTCTCTTTGAATCTTCTTTATCATGCTAAGAGGAGCAGGAAAAAGCAAAAAATTTCAGAATTGCACCTTGCAATGCGGAGAAATTACTGTTTGTGCATTTACAATATTCATTGATTTTTGCCATTGAAAAACGTCCAGAAATGATTGAAGCTACTGACTGAATGAAAGGAGCTGGCATCTCACTCTCTTTGAATCTTCTTTATCATGCTAAGAGGAGCAGGAAAAAGCAAAAAATTTCAGAATTGCACCTTGCAATGCGGAGAAATTACTGTTTGTGCATTTACAATATTCATTGATTTTTGCCATTGAAAAACGTCCAGAAATGATTGAAGCTACTGACTGAATGAAAGGAGCTGGCATCTCACTCTCTTTGAATCTTCTTTATCATGCTAAGAGGAGCAGGAAAATGCAAAAAATTTCAGAATTGCACCTTGCAATGCGGAGAAATTACTGTTTGTGCATTTACAATATTCATTGATTTTTGCCATTGAAAAACATCATGTTATTCATATACCAGAAATGATTGAAGCTACTGACTGAATGAAAGGAGCTGGCATCTCACTCTCTTTGAATCTTCTTTATCATGCTAAGAGGAGCAGGAAAAAGCAAAAAATTTCAGAATTGCACCTTGCAATGCGGAGAAATTACTGTTTGTGCATTTACAATATTCATTGATTTTTGCCATTGAAAAACGTCCAGAAATGATTGAAGCTACTGACTGAATGAAAGGAGCTGGCATCTCACTCTCTTTGAATCTTCTTTATCATGCTAAGAGGAGCAGGAAAAAGCAAAAAATTTCAGAATTGCACCTTGCAATGCGGAGAAATTACTGTTTGTGCATTTACAATATTCATTGATTTTTGCCATTGAAAAACATCATGTTATTCATATACCAGAAATGTTTGAAGCTACTGACTGAATGAAAGGAGCTGGCATCTCACTCTCTTTGAATCTTCTTTATCATGCTAAGAGGAGCAGGAAAAAGCAAAAAATTTCAGAATTGCACCTTGCAATGCGGAGAAATTACTGTGTGCATTTACAATATTCATTGATTTTTGCCATTGAAAAACGTCCAGAAATGATTGAAGCTACTGACTGAATGAAAGGAGCTGGCATCTCACTCTCTTTGAATCTTCTTTATCATGCTAAGAGGAGCAGGAAAAAGCAAAAAATTTCAGAATTGCACCTTGCAATGCGGAGAAATTACTGTTTGTGCATTTACAATATTCAATGATTTTTGCCATTGAAAAACGTCCAGAAATGATTGAAGCTACTGACTGAATGAAAGGAGCTGGCATCTCACTCTCTTTGAATCTTCTTTATCATGCTAAGAGGAGCAGGAAAAAGCAAAAAATTTCAGAATTGCACCTTGCAATGCGGAGAAATTACTGTTTGTGCATTTACAATATTCATTGATTTTTGCCATTGAAAAACATCATGTTATTCATATACCAGAAATGTTTGAAGCTACTGACTGAATGAAAGGAGCTGGCATCTCACTCTCTTTGAATCTTCTTTATCATGCTAAGAGGAGCAGGAAAAAGCAAAAAATTTCAGAATTGCACCTTGCAATGCGGAGAAATTACTGTTTGTGCATTTACAATATTCATTGATTTTTGCCATTGAAAAACGTCCAGAAATGATTGAAGCTACTGACTGAATGAAAGGAGCTGGCATCTCACTCTCTTTAAATCTTCTTTATCATGCTAAGAGGAGCAAGAAAAAGCAAAAAATTTCAGAATTGCACCTTGCAATGCGGAGAAATTACTGTTTGTGCATTTACAATATTCATTGATTTTTGCCATTGAAAAACGTCCAGAAATGATTGAAGCTACTGACTGAATGAAAGGAGCTGGCATCTCACTCTCTTTGAATCTTCTTTATCATGCTGAGGAGCAGGAAAAAGCAAAAAATTTCAGAATTGCACTTGCAATGCGGAGAAATTACTGTTTGTGCATTTACAATATTCATTGATTTTTGCCATTGAAAAACATGTTATTCATATACCAGAAATGTTTGAAGCTACTGACTGAATGAAAAGAGCTGGCATCTCACTCTCTTTGAATCTTCTTTATCATGCTAAGAGGAGCAGGAAAAAGCAAAAAATTTCAGAATTGCACCTTGCAATGCGGAGAAATTACTGTTCGTGCATTTACAATATTCATTGATTTTTGCCATTGAAAAACATCATGTTATTCATATACCAGAAATGTTTGAAGCTACTGACTGAATGAAAGGAGCTGGCATCTCACTCTCTTTGAATCTTCTTTATCATGCAAAGAGGAGCAGGAAAAAGCAAAAAAATTCAGAATTGCACCTTGCAATGCGGAGAAATTACTGTTTGTGCATTTACAATATTCATTGATTTTTGCCATTGAAAAACGTCCAGAAATGATTGAAGCTACTGACTGAATGAAAGGAGCTGGCATCTCACTCTCTTTGAATCTTCTTTATAATGCTAAGAGGAGCAGGAAAAAGCAAAAAATTTCAGAATTGCACCTTGCAATGTGGAGAAATTACTGTTTGTGCATTTACAATATTCATTGATTTTTGCCATTGAAAAACATCATGTTATTCATATACCAGAAATGTTTGAAGCTACTGACTGAATGAAAGGAGCTGGCATCTCACTCTCTTTGAATCTTCTTTATCATGCTAAGAGGAGCAGGAAAAAGCAAAAAATTTCAGAATTGCACCTTGCAATGCGGAGAAATTACTGTCTGTGCATTTACAATATTCATTGATTTTTGCCATTGAAAAACGTCCAGAAATGATTGAAGCTACTGACTGAATGAAAGGAGCTGGCATCTCACTCTCTTTGATTCTTCTTTATCATGCTAAGAGGAGCAGGAAAAAGCAAAAAATTTCAGAATTGCACCTTGCAATGTGGAGAAATTACTGTTTGTGCATTTACAATATTCATTGATTTTTGCCATTGAAAAACGTCCAGAAATGATTGAAGCTACTGACTGAATGAAAGGAGCTGGCATCTCACTCTCTTTGAATCTTCATTATCATGCTAAGAGGAGCAGGAAAAAGCAAAAAATTTCAGAATTGCACCTTGCAATGCGGAGAAATTACTGTTTGTGCATTTACAATATTCATTGATTTTTGCCATTGAAAAACATCATGTTATTCATATACCAGAAATGTTTGAAGCTACTGACTGAATGAAAGGAGCTGGCATCTCACTCTCTTTGAATCTTCTTTATCATGCTAAGAGGAGCAGGAAAAAGCAAAAAATTTCAGAATTGCACCTTGCAATGCGGAGAAATTACTGTTTGTGCATTTACAATATTCATTGATTTTTGCCATTGAAAAACGTCCAGAATTGATTGAAGCTACTGACTGAATGAAAGGAGCTGGCATCTCACTCTCTTTGAATCTTCTTTATCATGCTAAGAGGAGCAGGAAAAAGTAAAAAATTTCATAATTGCACCTTGCAATGCGGAGAAATTACTGTTTGTGCATTTGCAATATTCATTGATTTTTGCCATTGAAAAACATCATGTTATTCATATACCAGAAATGATTGAAGCTACTGACTGAATGAAAGGAGCTGGCATCTCATTCTCTTTGAATCTTCTTTATCATGCTAAGAGGAGCAGGAAAAAGCAAAAAAATTTCAGAATTGCACCTTGCAATGCGGAGAAATTACTGTTTGAGCATTTACAATGTTCAATGATTTTTGCCATTGAAAAACGTCCAGAAATGATTGAAGCTACTGACTGAATGAAAGGAGCTGGCATCTCACTCTCTTTGAATCTTCTTTATCATGCTAAGAGGAGCAGGAAAAAGCAAAAAATTTCAGAATTGCACCTTGCAATGCGGAGAAATTACTGTTTGTGCATTTACAATATTCATTGATTTTTGCCATTGAAAAACATCATGTTATTCATATACCAGAAATGTTTGAAGCTACTGACTGAATGAAAGGAGCTGGCATCTCACTCTCTTTGAATCTTCTTTATCATGCTAAGAGGAGCAGGAAAAAGCAAAAAATTTCAGAATTGCACCTTGCAATGCGGAGAAATTACTGTTTGTACATTTACAATATTCATTGATCTTTGCCATTGAAAAACGTCCAGAAATGATTGAAGCTACTGACTGAATGAAAGGAGCTGGCATCTCACTCTCTTTGAATCTTCTTTATCATACTAAGAGGAGCATGAAAAAGCAAAAAATTTCAGAATTGCACCTTGCAATGCGGAGAAATTACTGTTTGTGCATTTACAATATTCAATGATTTTTGCCATTGAAAAACGTCCAGAAATGATTGAAGCTACTGACTGAATGAAAGGAGCTGGCATCTCACTCTCTTTGAATCTTCTTTATCATGCTAAGAGGAGCAGGAAAAAGCAAAAAATTTCAGAATTGCACCTTGCAATGCGGAGAAATTACTGTTTGTGCATTTACAATATTCATTGATTTTTGCCATTGAAAAACATCATGTTATTCATATACCAGAAATGTTTGAAGCTACTGACTGAATGAAAGGAGCTGGCATCTCACTCTCTTTGAATCTTCTTTATCATGCTAAGAGGAGCAGGAAAAAGCAAAAAATTTCAGAATTGCACCTTGCAATGCGGAGAAATTACTCTTTGTGCATTTACAATATTCATTGATTTTTGCCATTGAAAAACGTCCAGAAATGATTGAAGCTACTGACTGAATGAAAGGAGCTGGCATCTCACTCTCTTTGAATCTTCTTTATCATGCTAAGAGGAGCAGGAAAAAGCAAAAAATTTCAGAATTGCACCTTGCAATGCGGAGAAATTACTGTTTGTGCATTTACAATATTCATTGATTTTTGCCATTGAAAAACGTCCAGAAATGATTGAAGCTACTGACTGAATGAAAGGAGCTGGCATCTCACTCTCTTTGAATCTTCTTTATCATGCTAAGAGGAGCAGGAAAAAGCAAAAAATTTCAGAATTGCACCTTGCAATGCGGAGAAATTACTGTTTGTGCATTTACAATATTCATTGATTTTTGCCATTGAAAAACATCATGTTATTCATATACCAGAAATGATTGAAGCTACTGACTGAATGAAAGGAGCTGGCATCTCACTCTCTTTGAATCTTCTTTATCATGCTAAGAGGAGCAGGAAAAAGCAAAAAATTTCAGAATTGCACCTTGCAATGCGGAGAAATTACTGTTTGTGCATTTACAATATTCATTGATTTTTGCCATTGAAAAACGTCCAGAAATGATTGAAGCTACTGACTGAATGAAAGGAGCTGGCATCTCACTCTCTTTGAATCTTCTTTATCATGCTAAGAGGAGCAGGAAAAAGCAAAAAATTTCAGAATTGCACCTTGCAATGCGGAGAAATTACTGTTTGTGCATTTACAATATTCATTGATTTTTGCCATTGAAAAACATCATGTTATTCATATACCAGAAATGTTTGAAGCTACTGACTGAATGAAAGGAGCTGGCATCTCACTCTCTTTGAATCTTCTTTATCATGCTAAGAGGAGCAGGAAAAAGCAAAAAATTTCAGAATTGCACCTTGCAATGCGGAGAAATTACTGTGTGCATTTACAATATTCATTGATTTTTGCCATTGAAAAACGTCCAGAAATGATTGAAGCTACTGACTGAATGAAAGGAGCTGGCATCTCACTCTCTTTGAATCTTCTTTATCATGCTAAGAGGAGCAGGAAAAAGCAAAAAATTTCAGAATTGCACCTTGCAATGCGGAGAAATTACTGTTTGTGCATTTACAATATTCAATGATTTTTGCCATTGAAAAACGTCCAGAAATGATTGAAGCTACTGACTGAATGAAAGGAGCTGGCATCTCACTCTCTTTGAATCTTCTTTATCATGCTAAGAGGAGCAGGAAAAAGCAAAAAATTTCAGAATTGCACCTTGCAATGCGGAGAAATTACTGTTTGTGCATTTACAATATTCATTGATTTTTGCCATTGAAAAACATCATGTTATTCATATACCAGAAATGTTTGAAGCTACTGACTGAATGAAAGGAGCTGGCATCTCACTCTCTTTGAATCTTCTTTATCATGCTAAGAGGAGCAGGAAAAAGCAAAAAATTTCAGAATTGCACCTTGCAATGCGGAGAAATTACTGTTTGTGCATTTACAATATTCATTGATTTTTGCCATTGAAAAACGTCCAGAAATGATTGAAGCTACTGACTGAATGAAAGGAGCTGGCATCTCACTCTCTTTAAATCTTCTTTATCATGCTAAGAGGAGCAGGAAAAAGCAAAAAATTTCAGAATTGCACCTTGCAATGCGGAGAAATTACTGTTTGTGCATTTACAATATTCATTGATTTTTGCCATTGAAAAACGTCCAGAAATGATTGAAGCTACTGACTGAATGAAAGGAGCAGGCATCTCACTCTCTTTGAATCTTCTTTATCATGCTGAGGAGCAGGAAAAAGCAAAAAATTTCAGAATTGCACTTGCAATGCGGAGAAATTACTGTTTGTGCATTTACAATATTCATTGATTTTTGCCATTGAAAAACATGTTATTCATATACCAGAAATGTTTGAAGCTACTGACTGAATGAAAAGAGCTGGCATCTCACTCTCTTTGAATCTTCTTTATCATGCTAAGAGGAGCAGGAAAAAGCAAAAAATTTCAGAATTGCACCTTGCAATGCGGAGAAATTACTGTTCGTGCATTTACAATATTCATTGATTTTTGCCATTGAAAAACATCATGTTATTCATATACCAGAAATGTTTGAAGCTACTGACTGAATGAAAGGAGCTGGCATCTCACTCTCTTTGAATCTTCTTTATCATGCAAAGAGGAGCAGGAAAAAGCAAAAAAATTCAGAATTGCACCTTGCAATGCGGAGAAATTACTGTTTGTGCATTTACAATATTCATTGATTTTTGCCATTGAAAAACGTCCAGAAATGATTGAAGCTACTGACTGAATGAAAGGAGCTGGCATCTCACTCTCTTTGAATCTTCTTTATAATGCTAAGAGGAGCAGGAAAAAGCAAAAAATTTCAGAATTGCACCTTGCAATGTGGAGAAATTACTGTTTGTGCATTTACAATATTCATTGATTTTTGCCATTGAAAAACATCATGTTATTCATATACCAGAAATGTTTGAAGCTACTGACTGAATGAAAGGAGCTGGCATCTCACTCTCTTTGAATCTTCTTTATCATGCTAAGAGGAGCAGGAAAAAGCAAAAAATTTCAGAATTGCACCTTGCAATGCGGAGAAATTACTGTCTGTGCATTTACAATATTCATTGATTTTTGCCATTGAAAAACGTCCAGAAATGATTGAAGCTACTGACTGAATGAAAGGAGCTGGCATCTCACTCTCTTTGATTCTTCTTTATCATGCTAAGAGGAGCAGGAAAAAGCAAAAAATTTCAGAATTGCACCTTGCAATGTGGAGAAATTACTGTTTGTGCATTTACAATATTCATTGATTTTTGCCATTGAAAAACGTCCAGAAATGATTGAAGCTACTGACTGAATGAAAGGAGCTGGCATCTCACTCTCTTTGAATCTTCATTATCATGCTAAGAGGAGCAGGAAAAAGCAAAAAATTTCAGAATTGCACCTTGCAATGCGGAGAAATTACTGTTTGTGCATTTACAATATTCATTGATTTTTGCCATTGAAAAACATCATGTTATTCATATACCAGAAATGTTTGAAGCTACTGACTGAATGAAAGGAGCTGGCATCTCACTCTCTTTGAATCTTCTTTATCATGCTAAGAGGAGCAGGAAAAAGCAAAAAATTTCAGAATTGCACCTTGCAATGCGGAGAAATTACTGTTTGTGCATTTACAATATTCATTGATTTTTGCCATTGAAAAACGTCCAGAATTGATTGAAGCTACTGACTGAACGAAAGGAGCTGGCATCTCACTCTCTTTGAATCTTCTTTATCATGCTAAGAGGAGCAGGAAAAAGTAAAAAATTTCATAATTGCACCTTGCAATGCGGAGAAATTACTGTTTGTGCATTTGCAATATTCATTGATTTTTGCCATTGAAAAACATCATGTTATTCATATACCAGAAATGATTGAAGCTACTGACTGAATGAAAGGAGCTGGCATCTCATTCTCTTTGAATCTTCTTTATCATGCTAAGAGGAGCAGGAAAAAGCAAAAAAATTTCAGAATTGCACCTTGCAATGCGGAGAAATTACTGTTTGAGCATTTACAATGTTCAATGATTTTTGCCATTGAAAAACGTCCAGAAATGATTGAAGCTACTGACTGAATGAAAGGAGCTGGCATCTCACTCTCTTTGAATCTTCTTTATCATGCTAAGAGGAGCAGGAAAAAGCAAAAAATTTCAGAATTGCACCTTGCAATGCGGAGAAATTACTGTTTGTGCATTTACAATATTCATTGATTTTTGCCATTGAAAAACATCATGTTATTCATATACCAGAAATGTTTGAAGCTACTGACTGAATGAAAGGAGCTGGCATCTCACTCTCTTTGAATCTTCTTTATCATGCTAAGAGGAGCAGGAAAAAGCAAAAAATTTCAGAATTGCACCTTGCAATGCGGAGAAATTACTGTTTGTACATTTACAATATTCATTGATCTTTGCCATTGAAAAACGTCCAGAAATGATTGAAGCTACTGACTGAATGAAAGGAGCTGGCATCTCACTCTCTTTGAATCTTCTTTATCATGCTAAGAGGAGCAGGAAAAAGCAAAAAATTTCAGAATTGTACCTTGCAATGCGGAGAAATTTCTGTTTGTGCATTTACAATATTCATTGATTTTTGCCATTGAAAAACGTCCAGAAATGATTGAAGCTACTGACTGAATGAAAGGAGCTGGCATCTCACTCTCTTTGAATCTTCTTTATCATGCTAAGAGGAGCAGGAAAAAGCAAAAAATTTCAGAATTGCACCTTGCAATGCGGAGAAATTACTGTTTGTGCATTTACAATATTCATTGATTTTTGCCATTGAAAAACATCATGTTATTCATATACCAGAAATGTTTGAAGCTACTGACTGAATGAAAAGAGCTGGCATCTCACTCTCTTTGAATCTTCTTTATCATGCTAAGAGGAGCAGGAAAAAGCAAAAAATTTCAGAATTGCACCTTGCAATGCGGAGAAATTACTGTTTGTGCATTTACAATATTCATTGATTTTTGCCATTGAAAAACGTCCAGAAATGATTGAAGCTACTGACTGAATGAAAGGAGCTGGCATCTCACTCTCTTTGAATCTTCTTTATCATGCTAAGAGGAGCAGGAAAAAGCAAAAAATTTCAGAATTGCACCTTGCAATGCGGAGAAATTACTGTTTGTGCATTTACAATATTCATTGATTTTTGCCATTGAAAAACATCATGTTATTCATATACCAGAAATGTTTGAAGCTACTGACTGAATGAAAGGAGCTGGCATCTCACTCTCTTTGAATCTTCTTTTTCATGCTAAGAGGAGCAGGAAAAAGCAAAAAATTTCAGAATTGCACCTTGCAATGCGGAGAAATTACTGTTTGTGCATTTACAATATTCATTGATTTTTGCCATTGAAAAACGTCTAGAAATGATTGAAGCTACTGACTGAATGAAAGGAGCTGGCATCTCACTCTCTTTGAATCTTGTTTATCATGCTAAGAGGAGCAGGAAAAAGCAAAAAATTTCAGAATTGCACCTTGCAATGCGGAGAAATTACTGTTTGTGCATTTACAATATTCATTGATTTTTGCCATTGAAAAACGTCCAGAAATGATTGAAGCTACTGACTGAATGAAAGGAGCTGGCATCTCACTCTCTTTGAATCTTCTTTATCATGCTTAGAGGAGCAGGAAAAAGTAAAAAATTTCAGAATTGCACCTTGCAATGCGGAGAAATTACTGTTTGTGCATTTACAATATTCATTGATTTTTGCCATTGAAAAACATCATGTTATTCATATACAAGAAATGATTGAAGCTACTGACTGAATGAAAGGAGCTGGCATCTCACTCTCTTTGAATCTTCATTATCATGCTAAGAGGAGCAGGAAAAAGCAAAAAATTTCAGAATTGCACCTTGCAATGCGGAGAAATTACTGTTTGTGCATTTACAATATTCAATGATTTTTGCCATTGAAAAACGTCCAGAAATGATTGAAGCTACTGACTGAATGAAAGGAGCTGGCATCTCACTCTCTTTGAATCTTCTTTATCATGCTAAGAGGAGCAGGAAAAAGCAAAAAATTTCAGAATTGCACCTTGCAATGCGGAGAAATTACTGTTTGTGCATTTACAATATTCATTGATTTTTGCCATTGAAAAACATCATGTTATTCATATACCAGAAATGTTTGAAGCTACTGACTGAATGAAAGGAGCTGGCATCTCACTCTCTTTGAATCTTCTTTATCATGCTAAGAGGAGCAGGAAAAAGCAAAAAATTTCAGAATTGCACCTTGCAATGCGGAGAAATTACTCTTTGTGCATTTACAGTATTCATTGATTTTTGCCATTGAAAAACGTCCAGAAATGATTGAAGCTACTGACTGAATGAAAGGAGCTGGCATCTCACTCTCTTTGAATCTTGTTTATCATGCTAAGAGGAGCAGGAAAAAGCAAAAAATTTCAGAATTGCACCTTGCAATGCGGAGAAATTACTGTTTGTGCATTTACAATATTCATTGATTTTTGCCATTGAAAAACGTCCAGAAATGATTGAAGCTACTGACTGAATGAAAGGAGCTGGCATCTCACTCTCTTTGAATCTTCTTTATCATGCTAAGAGGAGCAGGAAAAAGCAAAAAATTTCAGAATTGCACCTTGCAATGCGGAGAAATTACTGTTTGTGCATTTACAATATTCATTGATTTTTGCCATTGAAAAACATCATGTTATTCATATACCAGAAATGTTTGAAGCTACTGACTGAATGAAAGGAGCTGGCATCTCACTCTCTTTGAATCTTCTTTATCATGCTAAGAGGAGCAGGAAAAAGCAAAAAATTTCAGAATTGCACCTTGCAATGCGGAGAAATTACTGTTTGTGCATTTACAATATTCATTGATTTTTGCCATTGAAAAACGTCCAGAAATGATTGAAGCTACTGACTGAATGAAAGGAGCTGGCATCTCACTCTCTTTGAATCTTGTTTATCATGCTAAGAGGAGCAGGAAAAAGCAAAAAATTTCAGAATTGCACCTTGCAATGCGGAGAAATTACTGTTTGTGCATTTACAATATTCATTGATTTTTGCCATTGAAAAACGTCCAGAAATGATTGAAGCTACTGACTGAATGAAAGAAGCTGGCATCTCACTCTCTTTGAATCTTCTTTATCATGCTAAGAGGAGCAGGAAAAAGCAAAAAATTTCAGAATTGCACCTTGCAATGCGGAGAAATTACTGTTTGTGCATTTACAATATTCATTGATTTTTGCCATTGAAAAACATCGTGTTATTCATATACCAGAAATGATTGAAGCTACTGACTGAATGAAAGGAGCTGGCATCTCACTCTCTTTGAATCTTCTTTATCATGCTAAGAGGAGCAGGAAAAAGCAAAAAATTTCAGAATTGCACCTTGCAATGCGGAGAAATTACTGTTTGTGCATTTACAATATTCAATGATTTTTGCCATTGAAAAACGTCCAGAAATGATTGAAGCTACTGACTGAATGAAAGGAGCTGGCATCTCACTCTCTTTGAATCTTCTTTATCATGCTAAGAGGAGCAGGAAAAAGCAAAAAATTTCAGAATTGCACCTTGCAATGCGGAGAAATTACTGTTTGTGCATTTACAATATTCATTGATTTTTGCCATTGAAAAACATCATGTTATTCATATACCAGAAATGTTTGAAGCTACTGACTGAATGAAAGGAGCTGGCATCTCACTCTCTTTGAATCTTCTTTATCATGCTAAGAGGAGCAGGAAAAAGCAAAAAATTTCAGAATTGCACCTTGCAATGCGGAGAAATTACTGTTTGTGCATTTACAATATTCATTGATTTTTGCCATTGAAAAACGTCCAGAAATGATTGAAGCTACTGACTGAATGAAAGAAGCTGGCATCTCACTCTCTTTGAATCTTCTTTATCATGCTAAGAGGAGCAGGAAAAAGCAAAAAATTTCAGAATTGCACCTTGCAATGCGGAGAAATTACTGTTTGTGCATTTACAATATTCATTGATTTTTGCCATTGAAAAACATCGTGTTATTCATATACCAGAAATGATTGAAGCTACTGACTGAATGAAAGGAGCTGGCATCTCACTCTCTTTGAATCTTCTTTATCATGCTAAGAGGAGCAGGAAAAAGCAAAAAATTTCAGAATTGCACCTTGCAATGCGGAGAAATTACTGTTTGTGCATTTACAATATTCAATGATTTTTGCCATTGAAAAACGTCCAGAAATGATTGAAGCTACTGACTGAATGAAAGGAGCTGGCATCTCACTCTCTTTGAATCTTCTTTATCATGCTAAGAGGAGCAGGAAAAAGCAAAAAATTTCAGAATTGCACCTTGCAATGCGGAGAAATTACTGTTTGTGCATTTACAATATTCATTGATTTTTGCCATTGAAAAACATCATGTTATTCATATACCAGAAATGTTTGAAGCTACTGACTGAATGAAAGGAGCTGGCATCTCACTCTCTTTGAATCTTCTTTATCATGCTAAGAGGAGCAGGAAAAAGCAAAAAATTTCAGAATTGCACCTTGCAATGCGGATAAATTACTGTTTGTGCATTTACAATATTCATTGATTTTTGCCATTGAAAAACGTCCAGAAATGATTGAAGCTACTGACTGAATGAAGGGAGCTGGCATCTCACTCTCTTTGAATCTTCTTTATCATGCTAAGAGGAGCAGGAAAAAGCAAAAAATTTCAGAATTGCACCTTGCAATGCGGAGAAATTACTGTTTGTGCATTTACAATATTCATTGATTTTTGCCATTGAAAAACATCATGTTATTCATATACCAGAAATGTTTGAAGCTACTGACTAAATGAAAGGAGCTGGCATCTCACTCTCTTTGAATCTTCTTTATCATGCTAAGAGGAGCAGGAAAAAGCAAAAAATTTCAGAATTGCACCTTGCAATGCGGAGAAATTACTGTTTGTGCATTTACAATATTCATTGATTTTTGCCATTGAAAAACGTGCAGAAATGATTGAAGCTACTGACTGAATGAAAGGAGCTGGCATCTCACTCTCTTTGAATCTTCTTTATCATGCTGAGGAGCAGGAAAAAGCAAAAAATTTCAGAATTGCACTTGCAATGCGGAGAAATTACTGTTTGTGCATTTACAATATTCATTGATTTTTGCCATTGAAAAACATGTTATTCATATACCAGAAATGTTTGAAGCTACTGACTGAATGAAAGGAGCTGGCATCTCACTCTCTTTGAATCTTCTTTATCATGCTAAGAGGAGCAGGAAAAAGCAAAAAATTTCAGAATTGCACCTTGCAATGCGGAGAAATTACTGTTTGTGCATTTACAATATTCATTGATTTTTGCCATTGAAAAACATCATGTTATTCATATACCAGAAATGTTTGAAGCTACTGACTGATTGAAAGGAGCTGGCATCTCACTCTCTTTGAATCTTCTTTATCATGCAAAGAGGAGCAGGAAAAAGCAAAAAAATTCAGAATTGCACATTGCAATGCGGATAAATTACTGTTTGTGCATTTACAATATTCATTGATTTTTGCCATTGAAAAACGTCCAGAAATGATTGAAGCTACTGACTGAATGAAAGGAGCTGGCATCTCACTCTCTTTGAATCTTCTTTATCATGCTAAGAGGAGCAGGAAAAAGCAAAAAATTTCAGAATTGCACCTTGCAATGTGGAGAAATTACTGTTTGTGCATTTACAATATTCATTGATTTTTGCCATTGAAAAACATCATGTTATTCATATACCAGAAATGTTTGAAGCTACTGACTGAATGAAAGGAGCTGGCATCTCACTCTCTTTGAATCTTCTTTATCATGCTAAGAGGAGCAGGAAAAAGCAAAAAATTTCAGAATTGCACCTTGCAATGCGGAGAAATTACTGTCTGTGCATTTACAATATTCATTGATTTTTGCCATTGAAAAACGTCCAGAAATGATTGAAGCTACTGACTGAATGAAAGGAGCTGGCATCTCACTCTCTTTGATTCTTCTTTATCATGCTAAGAGGAGCAGGAAAAAGCAAAAAATTTCAGAATTGCACCTTGCAATGTGGAGAAATTACTGTTTGTGCATTTACAATATTCATTGATTTTTGCCATTGAAAAACGTCCAGAAATGATTGAAGCTACTGACTGAATGAAAGGAGCTGGCATCTCACTCTCTTTGAATCTTCTTTATCATGCTAAGAGGAGCAGGAAAAAGCAAAAAATTTCAGAATTGCACCTTGCAATGCGGAGAAATTACTGTTTGTGCATTTACAATATTCATTGATTTTTGCCATTGAAAAACATCATGTTATTCATATACCAGAAATGTTTGAAGCTACTGACTGAATGAAAGGAGCTGGCATCTCACTCTCTTTCAATCTTCTTTATCATGCTAAGAGGAACAGGAAAAAGCAAAAAATTTCAGAATTGCACCTTGCAATGCGGAGAAATTACTGTTTGTGCATTTACAATATTCATTGATTTTTGCCATTGAAAAACGTCCAGAAATGATTGAAGCTACTGACTGAATGAAAGGAGCTGGCATCTCACTCTCTTTGAATCTTCTTTATCATGCTAAGAGGAGCAGGAAAAAGTAAAAAATTTCATAATTGCACCTTGCAATGCGGAGAAATTACTGTTTGTGCATTTACAATATTCATTGATTTTTGCCATTGAAAAACATCATGTTATTCATATACCAGAAATGATTGAAGCTACTGACTGAATGAAAGGAGCTGGCATCTCATTCTCTTTGAATCTTCTTTATCATGCTAAGAGGAGCAGGAAAAAGCAAAAAATTTCAGAATTGCACCTTGCAATGCGGAGAAATTACTGTTTGAGCATTTACAATGTTCAATGATTTTTGCCATTGAAAAACGTCCAGAAATGATTGAAGCTACTGACTGAATGAAAGGAGCTGGCATCTCTCTCTCTTTGAATCTTCTTTATCATGCTAAGAGGAGCAGGAAAAAGCAAAAAATTTCAGAATTGCACCTTGCAATGCGGAGAAATTACTATTTGTGCATTTACAATATTCATTGATTTTTGCCATTGAAAAACGTCCAGAAATGATTGAAGCTACTGACTGAATGAAAGGAGCTGGCATCTCACTCTCTTTGAATCTTCTTTATCATGCTAAGAGGAGCAGGAAAAAGCAAAAAATTTCAGAATTGCACCTTGCAATGCGGAGAAATTACTGTTTGTGCATTTACAATATTCATTGATTTTTGCCATTGAAAAAAGTCCAGAAATGATTGAAGCTACTGACTGAATGAAAGGAGCTGGCATCTCACTCTCTTTGAATCTTCTTTATCATGCTAAGAGGAGCAGGAAAAAGCAAAAAATTTCAGAATTGCACCTTGCAATGCGGAGAAATTACTGTTTGTGCATTTACAATATTCATTGATTTTTGCCATTGAAAAACATCATGTTATTCATATACCAGAAATGTTTGAAGCTACTGACTGAATGAAAGGAGCTGGCATCTCACTCTCTTTGAATCTTCTTTATCATGATAAGAGGAGCAGGAAAAAGCAAAAAATTTCAGAATTGCACCTTGCAATGCGGAGAAATTACTGTTTGTGCATTTACAATATTCATTGATTTTTGCCATTGAAAAACGTCCAGAAATGATTGAAGCTACTGACTGAATGAAAGGAGCTGGCATCTCACTCTCTTTGAATCTTGTTTATCATGCTAAGAGGAGCAGGAAAAAGCAAAAAATTTCAGAATTGCACCTTGCAATGCGGAGAAATTACTGTTTGTGCATTTACAATATTCATTGATTTTTGCCATTGAAAAACGTCCAGAAATGATTGAAGCTACTGACTGAATGAAAGGAGCTGGCATCTCACTCTCTTTGAATCTTCTTTATCATGCTAAGAGGAGCAGGAAAAAGCAAAAAATTTCAGAATTGCACCTTTCAATGCGGAGAAATTACTGTTTGTGCATTTACAATATTCATCGATTTTTGCCATTGAAAAACATCATGTTATTCATATACCAGAAATGTTTGAAGCTACTGACTGAATGAAAGGAGCTGGCATCTCACTCTCTTTGAATCTTCTTTATCATGCTAAGAGGAGCAGGAAAAAGCAAAAAATTTCAGAATTGCACCTTGCAATGCGCAGAAATTACTGTTTGTGCATTTACAATATTCATTGATTTTTGCCATTGAAAAACGTCCAGAAATGATTGAAGCTACTGACTGAATGAAAGGAGCTGGCATCTCAATCTCTTTGAATCTTGTTTATCATGCTAAGAGGAGCAGGAAAAAGCAAAAAATTTCAGAATTGCACCTTGCAATGCGGAGAAATTACTGTTTGTGCATTTACAATATTCATTGATTTTTGCCATTGAAAAACGTCCAGAAATGATTGAAGCTACTGACTGAATGAAAGGAGCTGGCATCTCACTCTCTTTGAATCTTCTTTATCATGCTAAGAGGAGCAGGAAAAAGCAAAAAATTTCAGAATTGCACCTTGCAATGCGGAGAAATTACTGTTTGTGCATTTACAATATTCATTGATTTTTGCCATTGAAAAACATCATGTTATTCATATACCAGAAATGTTTGAAGCTACTGACTGAATGAAAGGAGCTGGCATCTCACTCTCTTTGAATCTTCTTTATCATGCTAAGAGGAGCAGGAAAAAGCAAAAAATTTCAGAATTGCACCTTGCAATGCGGAGAAATTACTGTTTGTGCATTTACAATATTCATTGATTTTTGCCATTGAAAAACGTCCATAAATGATTGAAGCTACTGACTGAATGAAAGGAGCTGGCATCTCACTCTCTTTGAATCTTCTTTATCATGCTAAGAGGAGCAGGAAAAAGCAAAAAATTTCAGAATTGCACCTTGCAATGCGGAGAAATTACTGTTTGTGCATTTACAATATTCATTGATTTTTGCCATTGAAAAACATCATGTTATTCATATACCAGAAATGTTTGAAGCTACTGACTGAATGAAAGGAGCTGGCATCTCACTCTCTTTGAATCTTCTTTATCATGCTAAGAGGAGCAGGAAAAAGCAAAAAATTTCAGAATTGCACCTTGCAATGCGGAGAAATTACTGTTTGTGCATTTACAATATTCATTGATTTTTGCCATTGAAAAACGTCCAGAAATGATTGAAGCTACTGACTGAATGAAAGGAGCTGGCATCTCGCTCTCTTTGAATCTTGTTTATCATGCTAAGAGGAGCAGGAAAAAGCAAAAAATTTCAGAATTGCACCTTGCAATGCGGAGAAATTACTGTTTGTGCATTTACAATATTCATTGATTTTTGCCATTGAAAAACGTCCAGAAATGATTGAAGCTACTGACTGAATGAAAGGAGCTGGCATCTCACTCTCTTTGAATCTTCTTTATCATGCTTAGAGGAGCAGGAAAAAGCAAAAAATTTCAGAATTGCACCTTGCAATGCGGAGAAATTACTGTTTGTGCATTTACAATATTCATTGATTTTTGCCTTTGAAAAACATCATGTTATTCATATACCAGAAATGATTGAAGCTACTGACTGAATGAAAGGAGCTGGCATCTCACTCTCTTTGAATCTTCTTTATCATGCTAAGAGGAGCAGGAAAAAGCAAAAAATTTCAGAATTGCACCTTGCAATGCGGAGAAATTACTGTTTGTGCATTTACAATATTCAATGATTTTTGCCATTGAAAAACGTCCAGAAATGATTGAAGCTACTGACTGAATGAAAGGAGCTGGCATCTCACTCTCTTTGAATCTTCTTTATCATGCTAAGAGGAGCAGGAAAAAGCAAAAAATTTCAGAATTGCACCTTGCAATGCGGAGAAATTACTGTTTGTGCATTTACAATATTCATTGATTTTTGCCATTGAAAAACATCATGTTATTCATATACCAGAAATGTTTGAAGCTACTGACTGAATGAAAGGAGCTGGCATCTCACTCTCTTTGAATCTTCTTTATCATGCTAAGAGGAGCAGGAAAAAGCAAAAAATTTCAGAATTGCACCTTGCAATGCGGAGAAATTACTGTTTGTGCATTTACAATATTCATTGATTTTTGCCATTGAAAAACGTCCAGAAATGATTGAAGCTACTGACTGAATGAAAGGAGCTGGCATCTCACTCTCTTTGAATCTTCTTTATCATGCTAAGAGGAGCAGGAAAAAGCAAAAAATTTCAGAATTGCACCTTGCAATGCGGAGAAATTACTGTTTGTGCATTTACAATATTCATTGATTTTTGCCATTGAAAAACGTCCAGAAATGATTGAAGCTACTGACTGAATGAAAGGAGCTGGCATCTCACTCTCTTTGAATCTTCTTTATCATGCTTAGAGGAGCAAGAAAAAGCAAAAAATTTCAGAATTGCACCTTGCAATGCGGAGAAATTACTGTTTGTGCATTTACAATATTCATTGATTTTTGCCATTGAAAAACATCATGTTATTCATATACAAGAAATGATTGAAGCTACTGACTGAATGAAAGGAGCTGGCATCTCACTCTCTTTCAATCTTCATTATCATGCTAAGAGGAGCAGGAAAAAGCAAAAAATTTCAGAATTGCACCTTGCAATGCGGAGAAATTACTGTTTGTGCATTTACAATATTCAATGATTTTTGCCATTGAAAAACGTCCAGAAATGATTGAAGGTACTGACTGAATGAAAGGAGCTGGCATCTCACTCTCTTTGAATCTTCTTTATCATGCTAAGAGGAGCAGGAAAAAGCAAAAAATTTCAGAATTGCACCTTGCAATGCGGAGAAATTACTGTTTGTGCATTTACAATATTCATTGATTTTTGCCATTGAAAAACATCATGTTATTCATATACCAGAAATGTTTGAAGCTACTGACTGAATGAAAGGAGCTGGCATCTCACTCTCTTTGAATCTTCTTTATCATGCTAAGAGGAGCAGGAAAAAGCAAAAAATTTCAGAATTGCACCTTGCAATGCGGAGAAATTACTCTTTGTGCATTTACAATATTCATTGATTTTTGCCATTGAAAAACGTCCAGAAATGATTGAAGCTACTGACTGAATGAAAGGAGCTGGCATCTCACTCTCTTTGAATCTTCTTTATCATGCTAAGAGGAGCAGGAAAAAGCAAAAAATTTCAGAATTGCACCTTGCAATGCGGAGAAATTACTGTTTGTGCATTTACAATATTCATTGATTTTTGCCATTGAAAAACGTCCAGAAATGATTGAAGCTACTGACTGAATGAAAGGAGCTGGCATCTCACTCTCTTTGAATCTTCTTTATCATGCTAAGAGGAGCAGGAAAAAGCAAATAATTTCAGAATTGCACCTTGCAATGCGGAGGAATTACTGTTTGTGCATTTACAATATTCATTGATTTTTGCCATTGAAAAACATCATGTTATTCATATACCAGAAATGTTTGAAGCTACTGACTGAATGAAAGGAGCTGGCATCTCACTCTCTTTGAATCTTCTTTATCATGCTAAGAGGAGCAGGAAAAAGCAAAAAATTTCAGAATTGCACCTTGCAATGCGGAGAAATTACTGTTTGTGCATTTACAATATTCATTGATTTTTGCCATTGAAAAACGTCCAGAAATGATTGAAGCTACTGACTGAATGAAAGGAGCTGGCATCTCACTCTCTTTGAATCTTGTTTATCATGCTAAGAGGAGCAGGAAAAAGCAAAAAATTTCAGAATTGCACCTTGCAATGCGGAGAAATTACTGTTTGTGCATTTACAATATTCATTGATTTTTGCCATTGAAAAACGTCCAGAAATGATTGAAGCTACTGACTGAATGAAAGGAGCTGGCATCTCTCTCTCTTTGAATCTTCTTTATCATGCTAAGAGGAGCAGGAAAAAGCAAAAAAATTCAGAATTGCACCTTGCAATGCGGAGAAATTACTGTTTGTGCATTTACAATATTCATTGATTTTTGCCATTGAAAAACATCATGTTATTCATATACCAGAAATGATTGAAGCTACTGACTGAATGAAAGGAGCTGGCATCTCACTCTCTTTGAGTCTTGTTTATCATGCTAAGAGGAGCAGGAAAAAGCAAAAAATTTCAGAATTGCACCTTGCAATGCGGAGAAATTACTGTTTGTGCATTTACAATATTCAATGATTTTTGCCATTGAAAAAGTCCAGAAATGATTGAAGCTACTGACTGAATGAAAGGAGCTGGCATCTCACTCTCTTTGAATCTTCTTTATCATGCTAAGAGGAGCAGGAAAAAGCAAAAAATTTCAGAATTGCACCTTGCAATGCGGAGAAATTACTGTTTGTGCATTTACAATATTCATTGATTTTTGCCATTGTAAAACATCATGTTATTCATAAACCAGAAATGTTTGAAGCTACTGACTGAATGAAAGGAGCTGGCATCTCACTCTCTTTGAATCTTCTTTATCATGCTAAGAGGAGCAGGAAAAAGCAAAAAATTTCAGAATTGCACCTTGCAATGCGGAGAAATTACTGTTTGTGCATTTACAATATTCATTGATTTTGGCCATTGAAAAACGTCCAGAAATGATTGAAGCTACTGACTGAATGAAAGGAGCTGGCATCTCACTCTCTTTGAATCTTCTTTATCATGCTAAGAGGAGCAGGAAAAAGCAAAAAATTTCAGAATTGCACTTGCAATGCGGAGAAATTACTGTTTGTGCATTTACAATATTCATTGATTTTTGCCATTGAAAAACATGTTATTCATATACCAGAAATGTTTGAAGCTACTGACTGAATGAAAGGAGCTGGCATCTCACTCTCTTTGAATCTTCTTTATCATGCTAAGAGGAGCAGGAAAAAGCAAAAAATTTCAGAATTGCACCTTGCAATGCGGAGAAATTACTGTTTGTGCATTTACAATATTCATTGATTTTTGCCATTGAAAAACGTCCAGAAATGATTGAAGCTACTGACTGAATGAAAGGAGCTGGCATCTCACTCTCTTTGAATCTTCTTTATCATGCTAAGAGGAGCAGGAAAAAGCAAAAAATTTCAGAATTGCACCTTGCAATGTGGAGAAATTACTGTTTGTGCATTTACAATATTCATTGATTTTTGCCATTGAAAAACATCATGTTATTCATATACCAGAAATGTTTGAAGCTACTGACTGAATGAAAGGAGCTGGCATCTCACTCTCTTTGAATCTTCTTTATCATGCTAAGAGGAGCAGGAAAAAGCAAAAAATTTCAGAATTGCACCTTGCAATGCGGAGAAATTACTGTCTGTGCATTTACAATATTCATTGATTTTTGCCATTGAAAAACGTCCAGAAATGATTGAAGCTACTGACTGAATGAAAGGAGCTGGCATCTCACTCTCTTTGATTCTTCTTTATCATGCTAAGAGGAGCAGGAAAAAGCAAAAAATTTCAGAATTGCACCTTGCAATGTGGAGAAATTACTGTTTGTGCATTTACAATATTCATTGATTTTTGCCATTGAAAAACGTCCAGAAATGATTGAAGCTACTGACTGAATGAAAGGAGCTGACATCTCACTCTCTTTGAATCTTCTTTATCATGCTAAGAGGAGCAGGAAAAAGCAAAAAATTTCAGAATTGCACCTTGCAATGCGGAGAAATTACTGTTTGTGCATTTACAATATTCATTGATTTTTGCCATTGAAAAACATCATGTTATTCATATACCAGAAATGTTTGAAGCTACTGACTGAATGAAAGGAGCTGGCATCTCACTCTCTTTGAATCTTCTTTATCATGCTAAGAGGAGCAGGAAAAAGCAAAAAATTTCAGAATTGCACCTTGCAATGCGGAGAAATTACTGTTTGTGCATTTACAATATTCATTGATTTTTGCCATTGAAAAACGTCCAGAAATGATTGAAGCTACTGACTGAATGAAAGGAGCTGGCATCTCACTCTCTTTGAATCTTCTTTATCATGCTAAGAGGAGCAGGAAAAAGTAAAAAATTTCATAATTGCACCTTGCAATGCGGAGAAATTACTGTTTGTGCATTTACAATATTCATTGATTTTTGCCATTGAAAAACATCATGTTATTCATATACCAGAAATGATTGAAGCTACTGACTGAATGAAAGGAGCTGGCATCTCATTCTCTTTGAATCTTCTTTATCATGCTAAGAGGAGCAGGAAAAAGCAAAAAATTTCAGAATTGCACCTTGCAATGCGGAGAAATTACTATTTGAGCATTTACAATGTTCAATGATTTTTGCCATTGAAAAACGTCCAGAAATGATTGAAGCTACTGACTGAATGAAAGGAGCTGGCATCTCACTCTCTTTGAATCTTCTTTATCATGCTAAGAGGAGCAGGAAAAAGCAAAAAATTTCAGAATTGCACCTTGCAATGCGGAGAAATTACTGTTTGTGCATTTACAATATTCATTGATTTTTGCCATTGAAAAACGTCCAGAAATGTTTGAAGCTACTGACTGAATGAAAGGAGCTGGCATCTCACTCTCTTTGAATCTTCTTTATCATGCTAAGAGGAGCAGGAAAAAGCAAAAAATTTCAGAATTGCACTTGCAATGCGGAGAAATTACTGTTTGTGCATTTACAATATTCATTGATTTTTGCCATTGAAAAACATGTTATTCATATACCAGAAATGTTTGAAGCTACTGACTGAATGAAAGGAGCTGGCATCTCAATCTCTTTGAATCTTCTTTATCATGCTAAGAGGAGCAGGAAAAAGCAAAAAATTTCAGAATTGCACCTTGCAATGCGGAGAAATTACTGTTTGTGCATTTACAATATTCATTGATTTTTGCCATTGAAAAACATCATGTTATTCATATACCAGAAATGTTTGAAGCTACAGACTGAATGAAAGGAGCTGGCATCTCACTCTCTTTGAATCTTCTTTATCATGCAAAGAGGAGCAGGAAAAAGCAAAAAAATTCAGAATTGCACCTTGCAATGCGGAGAAATTACTGTCTGTGCATTTACAATATTCATTGATTTTTGCCATTGAAAAACGTCCAGAAATGATTGAAGCTACTGACTGAATGAAAGGAGCTGGCATCTCACTCTCTTTGATACTTCTTTATCATGCTAAGAGGAGCAGGAAAAAGCAAAAAATTTCAGAATTGCACCTTGCAATGTGGAGAAATTACTGTTTGTGCATTTACAATATTCATTGATTTTTGCCATTGAAAAACGTCCAGAAATGATTGAAGCTACTGACTGAATGAAAGGAGCTGGCATCTCACTCTCTTTGAATCTTCTTTATCATGCTAAGAGGAGCAGGAAAAAGCAAAAAATTTCAGAATTGCACCTTGCAATGCGGAGAAATTACTGTTTGTGCATTTACAATATTCATTGATTTTTGCCATTGAAAAACATCATGTTATTCATATACCAGAAATGTTTGAAGCTACAGACTGAATGAAAGGAGCTGGCATCTCACTCTCTTTGAATCTTCTTTATCATGCAAAGAGGAGCAGGAAAAAGCAAAAAAATTCAGAATTGCACCTTGCAATGCGGAGAAATTACTGTTTGTGCATTTACAATATTCATTGATTTTTGCCATTGAAAAACGTCCAGAAATGATTGAAGCTACTGACTGAATGAAAGGAGCTGGCATCTCACTGTCTTTGAATCTTCTTTATCATGCTAAGAGGAGCAGGAAAAAGCAAAAAATTTCAGAATTGCACCTTGCAATGTGGAGAAATTACTGTTTGTGCATTTACAATATTCATTGATTTTTGCCATTGAAAAACATCATGTTATTCATATACCAGAAATGTTTGAAGCTACTGACTGAATGAAAGGAGCTGGCATCTCACTCTCTTTGAATCTTCTTTATCATGCTAAGAGGAGCAGGAAAAAGCAAAAAATTTCAGAATTGCACCTTGCAATGCGGAGAAATTACTGTCTGTGCATTTACAATATTCATTGATTTTTGCCATTGAAAAACGTCCAGAAATGATTGAAGCTACTGACTGAATGAAAGGAGCTGGCATCTCACTCTCTTTGATACTTCTTTATCATGCTAAGAGGAGCAGGAAAAAGCAAAAAATTTCAGAATTGCACCTTGCAATGTGGAGAAATTACTGTTTGTGCATTTACAATATTCATTGATTTTTGCCATTGAAAAACGTCCAGAAATGATTGAAGCTACTGACTGAATGAAAGGAGCTGGCATCTCACTCTCTTTGAATCTTCTTTATCATGCTAAGAGGAGCAGGAAAAAGCAAAAAATTTCAGAATTGCACCTTGCAATGCGGAGAAATTACTGTTTGTGCATTTACAATATTCATTGATTTTTGCCATTGAAAAACATCATGTTATTCATATACCAGAAATGTTTGAAGCTACTGACTGAATGAAAGGAGCTGGCATCTCACTCTCTTTGAATCTTCTTTATCATGCTAAGAGGAGCAGGAAAAAGCAAAAAATTTCAGAATTGCACCTTGCAATGCGGAGAAATTACTGTTTGTGCTTTTACAATATTCATTGATTTTTGCCATTGAAAAACGTCCAGAAATGATTGAAGCTACTGACTGAATGAAAGGAGCTGGCATCTCACTCTCTTTGAATCTTCTTTATCATGCTAAGAGGAGCAGGAAAAAGTAAAAAATTTCATAATTGCACCTTGCAATGCGGAGAAATTACTGTTTGTGCATTTACAATATTCATTGATTTTTGCCATTGAAAAACATCATGTTATTCATATACCAGAAATGATTGAAGCTACTGACTGAATGAAAGGAGCTGGCATCTCATTCTCTTTGAATCTTCTTTATCATGCTAAGAGGAGCAGGAAAAAGCAAAAAATTTCAGAATTGCACCTTGCAATGCGGAGAAATTACTGTTTGAGCATTTACAATGTTCAATGATTTTTGCCATTGAAAAACGTCCAGAAATGATTGAAGCTACTGACTGAATGAAAGGAGCTGGCATCTCACTCTCTTTGAATCTTCTTTATCATGCTAAGAGGAGCAGGAAAAAGCAAAAAATTTCAGAATTGCACCTTGCAATGCGGAGAAATTACTGTTTGTGCATTTACAATATTCATTGATTTTTGCCATTGAAAAACATCATGTTATTCATATACCAGAAATGTTTGAAGCTACTGACTGAATGAAAGGAGCTGGCATCTCACTCTCTTTGAATCTTCTTTATCATGCTAAGAGGAGCAGGAAAAAGCAAAAAATTTCAGAATTGCACCTTGCAATGCGGAGAAATTACTGTTTGTACAATTACAATATTCATTGATCTTTGCCATTGAAAAACGTCCAGAAATGATTGAAGCTACTGACTGAATGAAAGGAGCTGGCATCTCATTCTCTTTGAATCTTGTTTATCATGCTAAGAGGAGCAGGAAAAAGCAAAAAATTTCAGAATTGCACCTTGCAATGCGGAGAAATTACTGTTTGTGCATTTACAATATTCAATGATTTTTGCCATTGAAAAACGTCCAGAAATGATTGAAGCTACTGACTGAATGAAAGGAGCTGGCATCTCACTCTCTTTGAATCTTCTTTATCATCCTAAGAGGAGCAGGAAAAAGCAAAAAATTTCAGAATTGCACCTTGCAATGCGGAGAAATTACTGTTTGTGCATTTACAATATTCATTGATTTTTGCCATTGAAAAACGTCCAGAAATGATTGAAGCTACTGACTGAATGAAAGGAGCTGGCATCTCACTCTCTTTGAATCTTCTTTATCATGCTAAGAGGAGCAGGAAAAAGTAAAAAATTTCATAATTGCACCTTGCAATGCGGAGAAATTACTGTTTGTGCATTTACAATATTCATTGATTTTTGCCATTGAAAAACATCATGTTATTCATATACCAGAAATGTTTGAAGCTACTGACTGAATGAAAGGAGCTGGCATCTCACTCTCTTTGAATCTTCTTTATCATGCTAAGAGGAGCAGGAAAAAGCAAAAAATTTCAGAATTGCACCTTGCAATGCGGAGAAATTACTGTTTGTGCATTTACAATATTCATTGATTTTTGCCATTGAAAAACGTCCAGAAATGATTGAAGCTACTGACTGAATGAAAGGAGCTGGCATCTCACTCTCTTTGAATCTTCTTTATCATGCTAAGAGGAGCAGGAAAAAGTAAAAAATTTCATAATTGCACCTTGCAATGCGGAGAAATTACTGTTTGTGCATTTACAATATTCATTGATTTTTGCCATTGAAAAACATCATGTTATTCATATACCAGAAATGATTGAAGCTACTGACTGAATGAAAGGAGCTGGCATCTCATTCTCTTTGAATCTTCTTTATCATGCTAAGAGGAGCAGGAAAAAGCAAAAAATTTCAGAATTGCACCTTGCAATGCGGAGAAATTACTGTTTGAGCATTTACAATGTTCAATGATTTTTGCCATTGAAAAACGTCCAGAAATGATTGAAGCTACTGACTGAATGAAAGGAGCTGGCATCTCACTCTCTTTGAATCTTCTTTATCATGCTAAGAGGAGCAGGAAAAAGCAAAAAATTTCAGAATTGCACCTTGCAATGCGGAGAAATTACTGTTTGTGCATTTACAATATTCATTGATTTTTGCCATTGAAAAACATCATGTTATTCATATACCAGAAATGTTTGAAGCTACTGACTGAATGAAAGGAGCTGGCATCTCACTCTCTTTGAATCTTCTTTATCATGCTAAGAGGAGCAGGAAAAAGCAAAAAATTTCAGAATTGCACCTTGCAATGCGGAGAAATTACTGTTTGTACATTTACAATATTCATTGATCTTTGCCATTGAAAAACGTCCAGAAATGATTGAAGCTACTGACTGAATGAAAGGAGCTGGCATCTCATTCTCTTTGAATCTTGTTTATCATGCTAAGAGGAGCAGGAAAAAGCAAAAAATTTCAGAATTGCACCTTGCAATGCGGAGAAATTACTGTTTGTGCATTTACAATATTCAATGATTTTTGCCATTGAAAAACGTCCAGAAATGATTGAAGCTACTGACTGAATGAAAGGAGCTGGCTTCTCACTCTCTTTGAATCTTCTTTATCATGCTAAGAGGAGCAGGAAAAAGCAAAAAATTTCAGAATTGCACCTTGCAATGCGGAGAAATTACTGTTTGTGCATTTACAATATTCATTGATTTTTGCCATTGAAAAACGTCCAGAAATGATTGAAGCTACTGACTGAATGAAAGGAGCTGGCATCTCACTCTCTTTGAATCTTCTTTATCATGCTAAGAGGAGCAGGAAAAAGTAAAAAATTTCATAATTGCACCTTGCAATGCGGAGAAATTACTGTTTGTGCATTTACAATATTCATTGATTTTTGCCATTGAAAAACATCATGTTATTCATATACCAGAAATGTTTGAAGCTACTGACTGAATGAAAGGAGCTGGCATCTCACTCTCTTTGAATCTTCTTTATCATGCTAAGAGGAGCAGGAAAAAGCAAAAAATTTCAGAATTGCACCTTGCAATGCGGAGAAATTACTGTTTGTGCATTTACAATATTCATTGATTTTTGCCATTGAAAAACGTCCAGAAATGATTGAAGCTACTGACTGAATGAAAGGAGCTGGCATCTCACTCTCTTTGAATCTTCTTTATCATGCTAAGAGGAGCAGGAAAAAGTAAAAAATTTCATAATTGCACCTTGCAATGCGGAGAAATTACTGTTTGTGCATTTACAATATTCATTGATTTTTGCCATTGAAAAACATCATGTTATTCATATACCAGAAATGATTGAAGCTACTGACTGAATGAAAGGAGCTGGCATCTCATTCTCTTTGAATCTTCTTTATCATGCTAAGAGGAGCAGGAAAAAGCAAAAAATTTCAGAATTGCACCTTGCAATGCGGAGAAATTACTGTTTGAGCATTTACAATGTTCAATGATTTTTGCCATTGAAAAACGTCCAGAAATGATTGAAGCTACTGACTGAATGAAAGGAGCTGGCATCTCACTCTCTTTGAATCTTCTTTATCATGCTAAGAGGAGCAGGAAAAAGCAAAAAATTTCAGAATTGCACCTTGCAATGCGGAGAAATTACTGTTTGTGCATTTACAATATTCATTGATTT
Source organism: Phyllobates terribilis (assembly GCF_046119375.1). NCBI lineage: Eukaryota > Metazoa > Chordata > Amphibia > Anura > Dendrobatidae > Phyllobates > Phyllobates terribilis. The sequence goes on from NW_027362893.1 coordinate 2,436,114, forward strand.
TTGCCATTGAAAAACATCATGTTATTCATATACCAGAAATGTTTGAAGCTACTGACTGAATGAAAGGAGCTGGCATCTCACTCTCTTTGAATCTTCTTTATCATGCTAAGAGGAGCAGGAAAAAGCAAAAAATTTCAGAATTGCACCTTGCAATGCGGAGAAATTACTGTTTGTACATTTACAATATTCATTGATCTTTGCCATTGAAAAACGTCCAGAAATGATTGAAGCTACTGACTGAATGAAAGGAGCTGGCATCTCATTCTCTTTGAATCTTGTTTATCATGCTAAGAGGAGCAGGAAAAAGCAAAAAATTTCAGAATTGCACCTTGCAATGCGGAGAAATTACTGTTTGTGCATTTACAATATTCAATGATTTTTGCCATTGAAAAACGTCCAGAAATGATTGAAGCTACTGACTGAATGAAAGGAGCTGGCATCTCACTCTCTTTGAATCTTCTTTATCATGCTAAGAGGAGCAGAAAAAAGCAAAAAATTTCAGAATTGCACCTTGCAATGCGGAGAAATTACTGTTTGTGCATTTACAATATTCATTGATTTTTGCCATTGAAAAACATCATGTTATTCATATACCAGAAATGTTTGAAGCTACTGACTGAATGAAAGGAGCTGGCATCTCACTCTCTTTGAATCTTCTTTATCATGATAAGAGGAGCAGGAAAAAGCAAAAAATTTCAGAATTGCACCTTGCAATGCGGAGAAATTACTGTTTGTGCATTTACAATATTCATTGATTTTTGCCATTGAAAAACGTCCAGAAATGATTGAAGCTACTGACTGAATGAAAGGAGCTGGCATCTCACTCTCTTTGAATCTTATTTATCATGCTAGGATTAGCAGGAAAAAGCAAAAAATTTCAGAATTGCACCTTGCAATGTGGAGAAATGACTGTTTGTGCATTTACAATATTCATTGATTTTTGCCATTGCCATTGTCATTTCTGGACGTTTTTCAATGTCAAAAATCAATGAATATTGTAAATGCACATACAGTAATTTCTTCGCATTGCAAGGTGCAATTCTGAAATTTTTTGCTTCTTCCTGCTCCTCTTAGCATGATAAAGAAGATTCAAAGAGAGTGAGATGCCAGCTCCTTTCATTCAGTCAGTAGCTTCAATCATTTCTGGACGTTTTTCAATGGCAAAAATCAATGAATATTGTAAATGCCCAAACAGTAATTTCTCCGCATTGCAAGGTGCAATTCTGAAATTTTTTGCTTTTTCCTGCTCCTCTTAGCATGATAAAGAAGATTCAAAGAGAGTGAGATGCCAGCTCCTTTCATTCAGTCAGTAGCTTCAATCATTTCTGGACGTTTTTCAATGGCAAAAATCAATGAATATTGTAATTGCACAAACAGTAATTTCTCCGCATTGCAAGGTGCAATTCTGAAATTTTTTGCTTTTTCCTGCTCCTCTTAGCATGATAAAGAAGATTCAAAGAGAGTGAGATGCCAGCTCCTTTCAGAATTGCACCTTGCAATGCGGAGAAATTACTGTTTGTGCATTTACAATATTCATTGATTTTTGCCATTGAAAAACGTCCAGAAATGATTGAAGCTACTGACTGAATGAAAGGAGCTGGCATCTCACTGTCTTTGAATCTTCTTTATCATGCTAAGAGGAGCAGGAAAAAGCAAAAAATTTCAGAATTGCACCTTGCAATGTGGAGAAATTACTGTTTGTGCATTTACAATATTCATTGATTTTTGCCATTGAAAAACATCATGTTATTCATATACCAGAAATGTTTGAAGCTACTGACTGAATGAAAGGAGCTGGCATCTCACTCTCTTTGAATCTTCTTTATCATGCTAAGAGGAGCAGGAAAAAGCAAAAAATTTCAGAATTGCACCTTGCAATGCGGAGAAATTACTGTTTGTGCATTTACAATATTCATTGATTTTTGCCATTGAAAAACGTCCAGAAATGATTGAAGCTACTGACTGAATGAAAGGAGCTGGCATCTCACTCTCTTTGAATCTTATTTATCATGCTAGGATTAGCAGGAAAAAGCAAAAAATTTCAGAATTGCACCTTGCAATGTGGAGAAATGACTGTTTGTGCATTTACAATATTCATTGATTTTTGCCATTGCCATTGTCATTTCTGGACGTTTTTCAATGTCAAAAATCAATGAATATTGTAAATGCACATACAGTAATTTCTTCGCATTGCAAGGTGCAATTCTGAAATTTTTTGCTTCTTCCTGCTCCTCTTAGCATGATAAAGAAGATTCAAAGAGAGTGAGATGCCAGCTCCTTTCATTCAGTCAGTAGCTTCAATCATTTCTGGACGTTTTTCAATGGCAAAAATCAATGAATATTGTAAATGCCCAAACAGTAATTTCTCCGCATTGCAAGGTGCAATTCTGAAATTTTTTGCTTTTTCCTGCTCCTCTTAGCATGATAAAGAAGATTCAAAGAGAGTGAGATGCCAGCTCCTTTCATTCAGTCAGTAGCTTCAATCATTTCTGGACGTTTTTCAATGGCAAAAATCAATGAATATTGTAATTGCACAAACAGTAATTTCTCCGCATTGCAAGGTGCAATTCTGAAATTTTTTGCTTTTTCCTGCTCCTCTTAGCATGATAAAGAAGATTCAAAGAGAGTGAGATGCCAGCTCCTTTCAGAATTGCACCTTGCAATGCGGAGAAATTACTGTTTGTGCATTTACAATATTCATTGATTTTTGCCATTGAAAAACGTCCAGAAATGATTGAAGCTACTGACTGAATGAAAGGAGCTGGCATCTCACTGTCTTTGAATCTTCTTTATCATGCTAAGAGGAGCAGGAAAAAGCAAAAAATTTCAGAATTGCACCTTGCAATGTGGAGAAATTACTGTTTGTGCATTTACAATATTCATTGATTTTTGCCATTGAAAAACATCATGTTATTCATATACCAGAAATGTTTGAAGCTACTGACTGAATGAAAGGAGCTGGCATCTCACTCTCTTTGAATCTTCTTTATCATGCTAAGAGGAGCAGGAAAAAGCAAAAAATTTCAGAATTGCACCTTGCAATGCGGAGAAATTACTGTCTGTGCATTTACAATATTCATTGATTTTTGCCATTGAAAAACGTCCAGAAATGATTGAAGCTACTGACTGAATGAAAGGAGCTGGCATCTCACTCTCTTTGATACTTCTTTATCATGCTAAGAGGAGCAGGAAAAAGCAAAAAATTTCAGAATTGCACCTAGCAATGTGGAGAAATTACTGTTTGTGCATTTACAATATTCATTGATTTTTGCCATTGAAAAACGTCCAGAAATGATTGAAGCTACTGACTGAATGAAAGGAGCTGGCATATCACTCTCTTTGAATCTTCTTTATCATGCTAAGAGGCGCAGGAAAAAGCAAAAAATTTCAGAATTGCAACTTGCAATGCGGAGAAATTACTGTTTGTGCATTTACAATATTCATTGATTTTTGCCATTGAAAAACATCATGTTATTCATATACCAGAAATGTTTGAAGCTACTGACTGAATGAAAGGAGCTGGCATCTCACTCTCTTTGAATCTTCTTTATCATGCTAAGAGGAGCAGGAAAAAGCAAAAAATTTCAGAATTGCACCTTGCAATGCGGAGAAATTACTGTTTGTGCATTTACAATATTCATTGATTTTTGCCATTGAAAAACGTCCAGAAATGATTGAAGCTACTGACTGAATGAAAGGAGCTGGCATCTCATTCTCTTTGAATCTTGTTTATCATGCTAAGAGGAGCAGGAAAAAGCAAAAAATTTCAGAATTGCACCTTGCAATGCGGAGAAATTACTGTTTGTGCATTTACAATATTCAATGATTTTTGCCATTGAAAAACGTCCAGAAATGATTGAAGCTACTGACTGAATGAAAGGAGCTGGCATCTCACTCTCTTTGAATCTTCTTTATCATGCTAAGAGGAGCAGGAAAAAGCAAAAAATTTCAGAATTGCACCTTGCAATGCGGAGAAATTACTGTTTGTGCATTTACAATATTCATTGATTTTTGCCATTGAAAAACATCATGTTATTCATATACCAGAAATGATTGAAGCTACTGACTGAATGAAAGGAGCTGGCATCTCACTCTCTTTGAATCTTCTTTATCATGCTAAGAGGAGCAGGAAAAAGCAAAAAATTTCAGAATTGCACCTTGCAATGCGGAGAAATTACTGTTTGTGCATTTACAATATTCATTGATTTTTGCCGTTGAAAAACATCATGTTATTCATATACCAGAAATGTTTGAAGCTACTGACTGAATGAAAGGAGCTGGCATCTCACTCTCTTTGAATCTTCTTTATCATGATAAGAGGAGCAGGAAAAAGCAAAAAATTTCAGAATTGCACCTTGCAATGCGGAGAAATTACTGTTTGTGCATTTACAATATTCATTGATTTTTGCCATTGAAAAACATCCAGAAATGATTGAAGCTGGCATCTCACTCTCTTTGAATCTTCTTTATCATGATAAGAGGAGCAGGAAAAAGCAAAAAATTTCAGAATTGCACCTTGCAATGTGGAGAAATGACTGTTTGTGCATTTACAATATTCATTGATTTTTGCCATTGCCATTGTCATTTCTGGACGTTTTTCAATGGCAAAAATCAATGAATATTGTAAATGCACATACAGTAATTTCTTCGCATTGCAAGGTGCAATTCTGAAATTTTTTTGCTTTTTCCTGCTCCTCTTAGCATGATAAAGAAGATTCAAAGAGAGTGAGATGCCAGCTCCTTTCATTCAGTCAGTAGCTTCAATCATTTCTGGACGTTTTTCAATGGCAAAAATCAATGAATATTGTAAATGCACAAACAGTAATTTCTCCGCATTGCAAGGTGCAATTCTGAAATTTTTTGCTTTTTCCTGCTCCTCTTAGCATGATAAAGAAGATTCAAAGAGAGTGAGATGCCAGCTCCTTTCATTCAGTCAGTAGCTTCAATCATTTCTGGACGTTTTTCAATGGCAAAAATCAATGAATATTGTAATTGCACAAACAGTAATTTCTCCGCATTGCAAGGTGCAATTCTGAAATTTTTTGCTTTTTCCTGCTCCTCTTAGCATGATAAAGAAGATTCAAAGAGAGTGAGATGCCAGCTCCTTTCAGAATTGCACCTTGCAATGCGGAGAAATTACTGTTTGTGCATTTACAATATTCATTGATTTTTGCCATTGAAAAACGTCCAGAAATGATTGAAGCTACTGACTGAATGAAAGGAGCTGGCATCTCACTCTCTTTGAATCTTGTTTATCATGCTAAGAGGAGCAGGAAAAAAAAGAAAAAAATTTCAGAATTGCACCTTGCAATGCGGAGAAATTACTGTTTGTGCATTTACAATATTCATTGATTTTTGCCATTGAAAAACGTCCAGAAATGATTGAAGCTACTGACTGAATGAAAGGAGCTGGCATCTCACTCTCTTTGAATCTTCTTTATCATGCTTAGAGGAGCAGGAAAAAGCAAAAAATTTCAGAATTGCACCTTGCAATGCGGAGAAATTACTGTTTGTGCATTTACAATATTCATTGATTTTTGCCATTGAAAAACATCATGTTATTCATATACCAGAAATGATTGAAGCTACTGACTGAATGAAAGGAGCTGGCATCTCACACTCTTTGAATCTTCTTTATCATTCAAAGAGGAGCAGGAAAAAGCAAAAAATTTCAGAATTGCACCTTGCAATGCGGAGAAATTACTGTTTGTGCATTTACAATATTCAATGATTTTTGCCATTGAAAAATGTCCAGAAATGATTGAAGCTACTGACTGAATGAGAGGAGCTGGCATCTCACTCTCTTTGAATCTTCTTTATCATGCTAAGAGGAGGAGGAAAAAGCAAAAAATTTCAGAATTGCACCTTGCAATGCGGAGAAATTACTGTTTGTGCATTTACAATATTCATTGATTTTTGCCATTGAAAAACATCATGTTATTCATATACCAGAAATGTTTGAAGCTACTGACTGAATGAAAGGAGCTGGCATCTCACTCTCTTTGAATCTTCTTTATCATGCTATGAGGAGCAGGAAAAAGCAAAAAATTTCAGAATTGCACCTTGCAATGCGGAGAAATTACTGTTTGTGCATTTACAATATTCATTGATTTTTGCCATTGAAAAACGTCCAGAAATGATTGAAGCTACTGACTGAATGAAAGGAGCTGGCATCTCACTCTCTTTGAATCTTGTTTATCATGCTAAGAGGAGCAGGAAAAAGCAAAAAATTTCAGAATTGCACCTTGCAATGCGGAGAAATTATTGTTTGTGCATTTACAATATTCATTGATTTTTGCCATTGAAAAACGTCCAGAAATGATTGAAGCTACTGACTGAATGAAAGGAGCTGGCATCTCACTCTCTTTGAATCTTCTTTATCATGCTAAGAGGAGCAGGAAAAAGCAAAAAATTTCAGAATTGCACCTTGCAATGCGAAGAAATTACTGTTTGTGCATTTACAATATTCATTGATTTTTGCCATTGAAAAACGTCCAGAAATGATTGAAGCTACTGACTGAATGAAAGGAGCTGACATCTCACTCTCTTTGAATCTTCTTTATCATGCTAAGAGGAGCAGGAAAAAGCAAAAAATTTCAGAATTGCACCTTGCAATGCGGAGAAATTACTGTTTGTGCATTTACAATATTCATTGATTTTTGCCATTGAAAAACATCATGTTATTCATATACCAGAAATGTTTGAAGCTACTGACTGAATGAAAGGAGCTGGCATCTCACTCTCTTTGAATATTCTTTATCATGCTAAGAGGAGCAGGAAAAAGCAAAAAATTTCAGAATTGCACCTTGCAGTGCGGAGAAATTACTGTTTGTGCATTTACAATATTCATTGATTTTTGCCATTGAAAAACGTCCAGAAATGATTGAAGCTACTGACTGAATGAAAGGAGCTGGCATCTAAATTTCTTTGAATCTTCTTTATCATGCTAAGAGGAGCAGGAAAAAGCAAAAAATTTCAGAATTGCACCTTGCAATGCGGAGAAATTACTGTTTGTGCATTTACAATATTCATTGATTTTTGCCATTGAAAAACATCATGTTATTCATATACCAGAAATGATTGAAGCTACTGACTGAATGAAAGGAGCTGGCATCTCACTCTCTTTGAATCTTCTTTATCATGCTAAGAGGAGCAGGAAAAAGCAAAAAATTTCAGAATTGCACCTTGCAATGCGGAGAAATTACTGTTTGTGCATTTACAATATTCATTGATTTTTGCCATTGAAAAACGTCCAGAAATGATTGAAGCTACTGACTGAATGTAAGGAGCTGGCATCTCACTCTCTTTGAATCTTCTTTATCATGCTAAGAGGAGCAGGAAAAAGCAAAAAATTTCACAATTGCACCTTGCAATGCGGAGAAATTACTGTTTGTGCATTTACAATATTCATTGATTTTTGCCATTGAAAAACATCATGTTATTCATATACCAGAAATATTTGAAGCTACTGACTGAATGAAAGGAGCTGGCATCTCACTCTCTTTGAATCTTCTTTATCATGCTAAGAGGAGCAGGAAAAAGCAAAAAAATTCAGAATTGCACCTTGCAATGCGGAGAAATTACTGTTTGTGCATTTACAATATTCATTGATTTTTGCCATTGAAAAACATCATGTTATTCATATACCAGAAATGATTGAAGCTACTGACTGAATGAAAGGAGCTGGCATCTCACTCTCTTTGAATCTTATTTATCATGCTAAGAGGAGCAGGAAAAAGCAAAAAATTTCAGAATTGCACCTTGCAATGCGGAGAAATTACTGTTTGTGCATTTACAATATTCAATGATTTTTGCCATTGAAAAACATCATGTTATTCATATACCAGAAATGATTGAAGCTACTGACTGAATGAAAGGAGCTGGCATCTCACTCTCTTTGAATATTCTTTATCATGCTAAGAGGAGCAGGAAAAAGCAAAAAATTTCAGAATTGCACCTTGCAATGCGGAGAAATTACTGTTTGTGCATTTACAATATTCATTGATTTTTGCCATTGAAAAACGTCCAGAAATGATTGAAGCTACTGACTGAATGAAAGGAGCTGGCATCTCACTCTCTTTGAATCTTCTTTATCATGCTGAGAGGAGCAGGAAAAAGCAAAAAATTTCAGAATTGCACCTTGCAATGCGGAGAAATTACTGTTTGTGCATTTACAATATTCATTGATTTTTGCCATTGAAAAACGTCCAGAAATGATTGAAGCTACTGACTGAATGAAAGGAGCTGGCATCTCACTCTCTTTGAATCTTCTTCATCATGCTAAGAGGATCAGGAAAAAGCAAAAAATTTCAGAATTGCACCTTGCAATGCGAAGAAATTACTGTATGTGCATTTACAATATTCATTGATTTTTGCCATTGAAAAACGTCCAGAAATGATTGAAGCTACTGACTGAATGAAAGGAGATGGCATCTCACTCTCTTTGAATCTTCTTTATCATGCTAAGAGGAGCAGGAAAAAGCAAAAAATTTCAGAATTGCACCTTGCAATGCGGAGAAATTACTGTTTGTGCATTTACAATATTCATTGATTTTTGCCATTGAAAAACATCGTTATTCATATACCAGAAATGTTTGAAGCTACTGACTGAATGAAAGGAGCTGGCATCTCACTCTCTTTGAATCTTCTTTATCATGCTAAGAGGAGCAGGAAAAAGCAAAAAATTTCAGAATTGCACCTTGCAATGCGGAGAAATTACTGTTTGTGCATTTACAATATTCATTGATTTTTGCCATTGAAAAACATCATGTTATTCATATACCAGAAATGTTTGAAGCTACTGACTGAATGAAAGGAGCTGGCATCTCACTCTCTTTGAATATTCTTTATCATGCTAAGAGGAGCAGGAAAAAGCAAAAAATTTCAGAATTGCACCTTGCAATGCGGAGAAATTACTGTTTGTGCATTTACAATATTCATTGATTTTTGCCATTGAAAAACGTCCAGAAATGATTGAAGCTACTGACTGAATGAAAGGAGCTGGCATCTAAATCTCTTTGAATCTTCTTTATCATGCTAAGAGGAGCAGGAAAAAGCAAAAAATTTCAGAATTGCACCTTGCAATGCGGAGAAATTACTGTTTGTGCATTTACAATATTCATTGATTTTTGCCATTGAAAAACATCATGTTATTCATATACCAGAAATGATTGAAGCTACTGACTGAATGAAAGGAGCTGGCATCTCACTCTCTTTGAATCTTCTTTATCATGCTAAGAGGAGCAGGAAAAAGCAAAAAATTTCAGAATTGCACCTTGCAATGCGGAGAAATTACTGTTTGTGCATTTACAATATTCATTGATTTTTGCCATTGAAAAACATCATGTTATTCATATACCAGAAATGTTTGAAGCTACTGACTGAATGAAAGGAGCTGGCATCTCACTCTCTTTGAATCTTCTTTATCATGCTAAGAGGAGCAGGAAAAAGCAAAAAAATTCAGAATTGCACCTTGCAATGCGGAGAAATTACTGTTTGTGCATTTACAATATTCATTGATTTTTGCCATTGAAAAACATCATGTTATTCATATACCAGAAATGATTGAAGCTACTGACTGAATGAAAGGAGCTGGCATCTCACTCTCTTTGAATCTTATTTATCATGCTAAGAGGAGCAGGAAAAAGCAAAAAATTTCAGAATTGCACCTTGCAATGCGGAGAAATTACTGTTTGTGCATTTACAATATTCAATGATTTTTGCCATTGAAAAACATCATGTTATTCATATACCAGAAATGATTGAAGCTACTGACTGAATGAAAGGAGCTGGCATCTCACTCTCTTTGAATATTCTTTATCATGCTAAGAGGAGCAGGAAAAAGCAAAAAATTTCAGAATTGCACCTTGCAATGCGGAGAAATTACTGTTTGTGCATTTACAATATTCATTGATTTTTGCCATTGAAAAACGTCCAGAAATGATTGAAGCTACTGACTGAATGAAAGGAGCTGGCATCTAAATCTCTTTGAATCTTCTTTATCATGCTAAGAGGAGCAGGAAAAAGCAAAAAATTTCAGAATTGCACCTTGCAATGCGGAGAAATTACTGTTTGTGCATTTACAATATTCATTGATTTTTGCCATTGAAAAACATCATGTTATTCATATACCAGAAATGATTGAAGCTACTGACTGAATGAAAGGAGCTGGCATCTCACTCTCTTTGAATCTTCTTTATCATGCTAAGAGGAGCAGGAAAAAGCAAAAAATTTCAGAATTGCACCTTGCAATGCGGAGAAATTACTGTTTGTGCATTTACAATATTCATTGATTTTTGCCTTTGAAAAACGTCCAGAAATGATTGAAGCTACTGACTGAATGAAAGGAGCTGGCATCTCACTCTCTTTGAATCTTCTTTATCATGCTAAGAGGAGCAGGAAAAAGCAAAAAATTTCAGAATTGCACCTTGCAATGCGGAGAAATTACTGTTTGTGCATTTACAATATTCATTGATTTTTGCCATTGAAAAACATCATGTTATTCATATACCAGAAATGTTTGAAGCTACTGACTGAATGAAAGGAGCTGGCATCTCACTCTCTTTGAATCTTCTTTATCATGCTAAGAGGAGCAGGAAAAAGCAAAAAATTTCAGAATTGCACCTTGCAATGCGGAGAAATTACTGTTTGTGCATTTACAATATTCATTGATTTTTGCCATTGAAAAACATCATGTTATTCATATACCAGAAATGATTGAAGCTACTGACTGAATGAAAGGAGCTGGCATCTCACTCTCTTTGAATCTTCTTTATCATGCTAAGAGGAGCAGGAAAAAGCAAAAAATTTCAGAATTGCACCTTGCAATGCGGAGAAATTACTGTTTGTGCATTTACAATATTCATTGATTTTTGCCTTTGAAAAACGTCCAGAAATGATTGAAGCTACTGACTGAATGAAAGGAGCTGGCATCTCACTCTCTTTGAATCTTCTTTATCATGCTAAGAGGAGCAGGAAAAAGCAAAAAATTTCAGAATTGCACCTTGCAATGCGGAGAAATTACTGTTTGTGCATTTACAATATTCATTGATTTTTGCCATTGAAAAACATCATGTTATTCATATACCAGAAATGTTTGAAGCAACTGACTGAATGAAAGGAGCTGGCATCTCACTCTCTTTGAATCTTCTTTATCATGCTAAGAGGAGCAGGAAAAAGCAAAAAATTTCAGAATTGCACCTTGCAATGCGGAGAAATTACTGTTTGTGCATTTACAATATTCATTGATTTTTGCCATTGAAAAACGTCCAGAAATGATTGAAGCTACTGACTGAATGAAAGGAGCTGGCATCTCACTCTCTTTGAATCTTCTTTATCATGCTAAGAGGAGCAGGAAAAAGCAAAAAATTTCAGAATTGCACCTTGCAATGCGGAGAAATTACTGTTTGTGCATTTACAATATTCATTGATTTTTGCCATTGAAAAACATCCAGAAATGATTGAAGCTACTGACTGAATGAAAGGAGCTGGCATCTCACTCTCTTTGAATCTTCTTTATCATGCTAAGAGGAGCAGGAAAAAGCAAAAAATTTCAGAATTGCACCTTGCAATGCGGAGAAATTACTGTTTGTGCATTTACAATATTCATTGATTTTTGCCATTGAAAAACGTCCAGAAATGATTGAAGCTACTGACTGAATGAAAGGAGCTGGCATCTCACTCTCTTTGAATCTTCTATATCATGCTAAGAGGAGCAGGAAAAAGCAAAAAATTTCAGAATTGCACCTTGCAATGCGGAGAAATTACTGTTTGTGCATTTACAATATTCATTGATTTTTGCCATTGAAAAACATCATGTTATTCATATACCAGAAATGTTTGAAGCTACTGACTGAATGAAAGGAGCTGGCATCTCACTCTCTTTGAATCTTCTTTATCATGCTAAGAGGAGCAGGAAAAAGCAAAAAATTTCAGAATTGCACCTTGCAATGCGGAGAAATTACTGTTTGTGCATTTACAATATTCATTGATTTTTGCCATTGAAAAACGTCCAGAAATGATTGAAGCTACTGACTGAATGAAAGGAGCTGGCATCTCACTCTCTTTGAATCTTCTTTATCATGCTAAGAGGAGCAGGAAAAAGCAAAAAATTTCAGAATTGCACCTTGCAATGCGGAGAAATTACTGTTTGTGCATTTACAATATTCATTGATTTGTGCCATTGAAAAACATCCAGAAATGATTGAAGCTACTGACTGAATGAAAGGAGCTGGCATCTCACTCTCTTTGAATCTTCTTTATCATGCTAAGAGGAGCAGGAAAAAGCAAAAAATTTCAGAATTGCACCTTGCAATGCGGAGAAATTACTGTTTGTGCATTTACAATATTCATTGATTTTTGCCATTGAAAAACGTCCAGAAATGATTGAAGCTACTGACTGAATGAAAGGAGCTGGCATCTCACTCTCTTTGAATCTTCTTTATCATGCTAAGAGGAGCAGGAAAAAGCAAAAAATTTCAGAATTGCACCTTGCAATGCGGAGAAATTACTGTTTGTGCATTTACAATATTCATTGATTTTTTGCCATTGAAAAACATCGTTATTCATATACCAGAAATGTTTGAAGCTACTGACTGAATGAAAGGAGCTGGCATCTCACTCTCTTTGAATCTTCTTTATCATGCTAAGAGGAGCAGGAAAAAGCAAAAAATTTCAGAATTGCACCTTGCAATGCGGAGAAATTACTGTTTGTGCATTTACAATATTCATTGATTTTTGCCATTGAAAAACATCATGTTATTCATATACCAGAAATGTTTGAAGCTACTGACTGAATGAAAGGAGCTGGCATCTCACTCTCTTTGAATCTTCTTTAGCATGCTAAGAGGAGCAGGAAAAAGCAAAAAATTTCAGAATTGCACCTTGCAATGCGGAGAAATTACTGTTTGTGCATTTACAATATTCATTGATTTTTGCCATTGAAAAACGTCCAGAAATGATTGAAGCTACTGACTGAATGAAAGGAGCTGGCATCTCACTCTCTTTGAATCTTCTTTATCATGCTAAGAGGAGCAGGAAAAAGCAAAAAATTTCAGAATTGCACCTTGCAATGCGGAGAAATTACTGTTTGTGCATTTACAATATTCATTGATTTTTGCCATTGAAAAACGTCCAGAAATGATTGAAGCTACTGACTGAATGAAAGGAGCTGGCATCTCACTCTCTTTGAATCTTCTTTATCATGCTAAGAGGAGCAGGAAAAAGCAAAAATTTCAGAATTGCACCTTGCAATGCGGAGAAATTACTGTTTGTGCATTTACAATATTCATTGATTTTTTGCCATTGAAAAACATAGTTATTCATATACCAGAAATGTTTGAAGCTACTGACTGAATGAAAGGAGCTGGCATCTCACTCTCTTTGAATCTTCTTTATCATGCTAAGAGGAGCAGGAAAAAGCAAAAAATTTCAGAATTGCACCTTGCAATGCGGAGAAATTACTGTTTGTGCATTTACAATATTCATTGATTTTTGCCATTGAAAAACATCATGTTATTCATATACCAGAAATGTTTGAAGCTACTGACTGAATGAAAGGAGCTGGCATCTCACTCTCTTTGAATCTTCTTTAGCATGCTAAGAGGAGCAGGAAAAAGCAAAAAATTTCAGAATTGCACCTTGCAATGCGGAGAAATTACTGTTTGTGCATTTACAATATTCATTGATTTTTGCCATTGAAAAACGTCCAGAAATGATTGAAGCTACTGACTGAATGAAAGGAGCTGGCATCTCACTCTCTTTGAATCTTCTTTATCATGCTAAGAGGAGCAGGAAAAAGCAAAAAATTTCAGAATTGCACCTTGCAATGCGGAGAAATTACTGTTTGTGCATTTACAATATTCATTGATTTTTGCCATTGAAAAACGTCCAGAAATGATTGAAGCTACTGACTGAATGAAAGGAGCTGGCATCTCACTCTCTTTGAATCTTCTTTATCATGCTAAGAGGAGCAGGAAAAAGCAAAAAATTTCAGAATTGCACCTTGCAATGCGGAGAAATTACTGTTTGTGCATTTACAATATTCATTGATTTTTGCCATTGAAAAACGTCCAGAAATGATTGAAGCTACTGACTGAATGAAAGGAGCTGGCATCTCACTCTCTTTGAATCTTCTTTATCATGCTAAGAGGAGCAGGAAAAAGCAAAAAATTTCAGAATTGCACCTTGCAATGCGGAGAAATTACTGTTTGTGCATTTACAATATTCATTGATTTTTTGCCATTGAAAAACATCGTTATTCATATACCAGAAATGTTTGAAGCTACTGACTGAATGAAAGGAGCTGGCATCTCACTCTCTTTGAATCTTCTTTATCATGCTAAGAGGAGCAGGAAAAAGCAAAAAATTTCAGAATTGCACCTTGCAATGCGGAGAAATTACTGTTTGTGCATTTACAATATTCATTGATTTTTGCCATTGAAAAACATCATGTTATTCATATACCAGAAATGTTTGAAGCTACTGACTGAATGAAAGGAGCTGGCATCTCACTCTCTTTGAATCTTCTTTAGCATGCTAAGAGGAGCAGGAAAAAGCAAAAAATTTCAGAATTGCACCTTGCAATGCGGAGAAATTACTGTTTGTGCATTTACAATATTCATTGATTTTTGCCATTGAAAAACGTCCAGAAATGATTGAAGCTACTGACTGAATGAAAGGAGCTGGCATCTCACTCTCTTTGAATCTTCTTTATCATGCTAAGAGGAGCAGGAAAAAGCAAAAAATTTCAGAATTGCACCTTGCAATGCGGAGAAATTACTGTTTGTGCATTTACAATATTCATTGATTTTTGCCATTGAAAAACGTCCAGAAATGATTGAAGCTACTGACTGAATGAAAGGAGCTGGCATCTCACTCTCTTTGAATCTTCTTTATCATGCTAAGAGGAGCAGGAAAAAGCAAAAATTTCAGAATTGCACCTTGCAATGCGGAGAAATTACTGTTTGTGCATTTACAATATTCATTGATTTTTTGCCATTGAAAAACATAGTTATTCATATACCAGAAATGTTTGAAGCTACTGACTGAATGAAAGGAGCTGGCATCTCACTCTCTTTGAATCTTCTTTATCATTCTAAGAGGAGCAGGAAAAAGCAAAAAATTTCAGAATTGCACCTTGCAATGCTGAGAAATTACTGTTTGTGCATTTACAATATTCATTGATTTTTGCCATTGAAAAACATCATGTTATTCATATACCAGAAATGTTTGAAGCTACTGACTGAATGAAAGGAGATGGCATCTCACTCTCTTTGAATCTTCTTTAGCATGCTAAGAGGAGCAGGAAAAAGCAAAAAATTTCAGAATTGCACCTTGCAATGCGGAGAAATTACTGTTTGTGCATTTACAATATTCATTGATTTTTGCCATTGAAAAACGTCCAGAAATGATTGAAGCTACTGACTGAATGAAAGGAGCTGGCATCTCACTCTCTTTGAATCTTCTTTATCATGCTAAGAGGAGCAGGAAAAAGCAAAAAATTTCAGAATTGCACCTTGCAATGCGGAGAAATTACTGTTTGTGCATTTACAATATTCATTGATTTTTGCCATTGAAAAACGTCCAGAAATGATTGAAGCTACTGACTGAATGAAAGGAGCTGGCATCTCACTCTCTTTGAATCTTCTATATCATGCTAAGAGGAGCAGGAAAAAGCAAAAAATTTCAGAATTGCACCTTGCAATGCGGAGAAATTACTGTTTGTGCATTTACAATATTCATTGATTTTTGCCATTGAAAAACATCATGTTATTCATATACCAGAAATGTTTGAAGCTACTGACTGAATGAAAGGAGCTGGCATCTCACTCTCTTTGAATCTTCTTTATCATGCTAAGAGGAGCAGGAAAAAGCAAAAAATTTCAGAATTGCACCTTGCAATGCGGAGAAATTACTGTTTGTGCATTTACAATATTCATTGATTTTTTGCCATTGAAAAACATAGTTATTCATATACCAGAAATGTTTGAAGCTACTGACTGAATGAAAGGAGCTGGCATCTCACTCTCTTTGAATCTTCTTTATCATGCTAAGAGGAGCAGGAAAAAGCAAAAAATTTCAGAATTGCACCTTGCAATGCTGAGAAATTACTGTTTGTGCATTTACAATATTCATTGATTTTTGCCATTGAAAAACATCATGTTATTCATATACCAGAAATGTTTGAAGCTACTGACTGAATGAAAGGAGATGGCATCTCACTCTCTTTGAATCTTCTTTAGCATGCTAAGAGGAGCAGGAAAAAGCAAAAAATTTCAGAATTGCACCTTGCAATGCGGAGAAATTACTGTTTGTGCATTTACAATATTCATTGATTTTTGCCATTGAAAAACGTCCAGAAATGATTGAAGCTACTGACTGAATGAAAGGAGCTGGCATCTCACTCTCTTTGAATCTTCTTTATCATGCTAAGAGGAGCAGGAAAAAGCAAAAAATTTCAGAATTGCACCTTGCAATGCGGAGAAATTACTGTTTGTGCATTTACAATATTCATTGATTTTTGCCATTGAAAAACGTCCAGAAATGATTGAAGCTACTGACTGAATGAAAGGAGCTGGCATCTCACTCTCTTTGAATCTTCTATATCATGCTAAGAGGAGCAGGAAAAAGCAAAAAATTTCAGAATTGCACCTTGCAATGCGGAGAAATTACTGTTTGTGCATTTACAATATTCATTGATTTTTGCCATTGAAAAACATCATGTTATTCATATACCAGAAATGTTTGAAGCTACTGACTGAATGAAAGGAGCTGGCATCTCACTCTCTTTGAATCTTCTTTATCATGCTAAGAGGAGCAGGAAAAAGCAAAAAATTTCAGAATTGCACCTTGCAATGCGGAGAAATTACTGTTTGTGCATTTACAATATTCATTGATTTTTGCCATTGAAAAACGTCCAGAAATGATTGAAGCTACTGACTGAATGAAAGGAGATGGCATCTCACTCTCTTTGAATCTTCTTTATCATGCTAAGAGGAGCAGGAAAAAGCAAAAAATTTCAGAATTGCACCTTGCAATGCGGAGAAATTACTGTTTGTGCATTTACAATATTCATTGATTTTTGCCATTGAAAAACATCCAGAAATGATTGAAGCTACTGACTGAATGAAAGGAGCTGGCATCTCACTCTCTTTGAATCTTCTTTATCATGCTAAGAGGAGCAGGAAAAAGCAAAAAATTTCAGAATTGCACCTTGCAATGCGGAGAAATTACTGTTTGTGCATTTACAATATTCATTGATTTTTGCCATTGAAAAACGTCCAGAAATGATTGAAGCTACTGACTGAATGAAAGGAGCTGGCATCTCACTCTCTTTGAATCTTCTATATCATGCTAAGAGGAGCAGGAAAAAGCAAAAAATTTCAGAATTGCACCTTGCAATGCGGAGAAATTACTGTTTGTGCATGTACAATATTCATTGATTTTTGCCATTGAAAAACATCATGTTATTCATATACCAGAAATGTTTGAAGCTACTGACTGAATGAAAGGAGCTGGCATCTCACTCTCTTTGAATCTTCTTTATCATGCTAAGAGGAGCAGGAAAAAGCAAAAAATTTCAGAATTGCACCTTGCAATGCGGAGAAATTACTGTTTGTGCATTTACAATATTCATTGATTTGTGCCATTGAAAAACATCCAGAAATGATTGAAGCTACTGACTGAATGAAAGGAGCTGGCATCTCACTCTCTTTGAATCTTCTTTATCATGCTAAGAGGAGCAGGAAAAAGCAAAAAATTTCAGAATTGCACCTTGCAATGCGGAGAAATTACTGTTTGTGCATTTACAATATTCATTGATTTTTGCCATTGAAAAACGTCCAGAAATGATTGAAGCTACTGACTGAATGAAAGGAGCTGGCATCTCACTCTCTTTGAATCTTCTTTATCATGCTAAGAGGAGCAGGAAAAAGCAAAAAATTTCAGAATTGCACCTTGCAATGCGGAGAAATTACTGTTTGTGCATTTACAATATTCATTGATTTTTTGCCATTGAAAAACATCGTTATTCATATACCAGAAATGTTTGAAGCTACTGACTGAATGAAAGGAGCTGGCATCTCACTCTCTTTGAATCTTCTTTATCATGCTAAGAGGAGCAGGAAAAAGCAAAAAATTTCAGAATTGCACCTTGCAATGCGGAGAAATTACTGTTTGTGCATTTACAATATTCATTGATTTTTGCCATTGAAAAACATCATGTTATTCATATACCAGAAATGTTTGAAGCTACTGACTGAATGAAAGGAGCTGGCATCTCACTCTCTTTGAATCTTCTTTAGCATGCTAAGAGGAGCAGGAAAAAGCAAAAAATTTCAGAATTGCACCTTGCAATGCGGAGAAATTACTGTTTGTGCATTTACAATATTCATTGATTTTTGCCATTGAAAAACGTCCAGAAATGATTGAAGCTACTGACTGAAAGAAAGGAGCTGGCATCTCACTCTCTTTGAATCTTCTTTATCATGCTAAGAGGAGCAGGAAAAAGCAAAAAATTTCAGAATTGCACCTTGCAATGCGGAGAAATTACTGTTTGTGCATTTACAATATTCATTGATTTTTGCCATTGAAAAACGTCCAGAAATGATTGAAGCTACTGACTGAATGAAAGGAGCTGGCATCTCACTCTCTTTGAATCTTCTTTATCATGCTAAGAGGAGCAGGAAAAAGCAAAAATTTCAGAATTGCACCTTGCAATGCGGAGAAATTACTGTTTGTGCATTTACAATATTCATTGATTTTTTGCCATTGAAAAACATAGTTATTCATATACCAGAAATGTTTGAAGCTACTGACTGAATGAAAGGAGCTGGCATCTCACTCTCTTTGAATCTTCTTTATCATGCTAAGAGGAGCAGGAAAAAGCAAAAAATTTCAGAATTGCACCTTGCAATGCGGAGAAATTACTGTTTGTGCATTTACAATATTCATTGATTTTTTGCCATTGAAAAACATCGTTATTCATATACCAGAAATGTTTGAAGCTACTGACTGAATGAAAGGAGCTGGCATCTCACTCTCTTTGAATCTTCTTTATCATGCTAAGAGGAGCAGGAAAAAGCAAAAAATTTCAGAATTGCACCTTGCAATGCGGAGAAATTACTGTTTGTGCATTTACAATATTCATTGATTTTTGCCATTGAAAAACATCATGTTATTCATATACCAGAAATGTTTGAAGCTACTGACTGAATGAAAGGAGCTGGCATCTCACTCTCTTTGAATCTTCTTTAGCATGCTAAGAGGAGCAGGAAAAAGCAAAAAATTTCAGAATTGCACCTTGCAATGCGGAGAAATTACTGTTTGTGCATTTACAATATTCATTGATTTTTGCCATTGAAAAACGTCCAGAAATGATTGAAGCTACTGACTGAATGAAAGGAGCTGGCATCTCACTCTCTTTGAATCTTCTTTATCATGCTAAGAGGAGCAGGAAAAAGCAAAAAATTTCAGAATTGCACCTTGCAATGCGGAGAAATTACTGTTTGTGCATTTACAATATTCATTGATTTTTGCCATTGAAAAACGTCCAGAAATGATTGAAGCTACTGACTGAATGAAAGGAGCTGGCATCTCACTCTCTTTGAATCTTCTTTATCATGCTAAGAGGAGCAGGAAAAAGCAAAAATTTCAGAATTGCACCTTGCAATGCGGAGAAATTACTGTTTGTGCATTTACAATATTCATTGATTTTTTGCCATTGAAAAACATAGTTATTCATATACCAGAAATGTTTGAAGCTACTGACTGAATGAAAGGAGCTGGCATCTCACTCTCTTTGAATCTTCTTTATCATGCTAAGAGGAGCAGGAAAAAGCAAAAAATTTCAGAATTGCACCTTGCAATGCGGAGAAATTACTGTTTGTGCATTTACAATATTCATTGATTTTTGCCATTGAAAAACATCATGTTATTCATATACCAGAAATGTTTGAAGCTACTGACTGAATGAAAGGAGATGGCATCTCACTCTCTTTGAATCTTCTTTAGCATGCTAAGAGGAGCAGGAAAAAGCAAAAAATTTCAGAATTGCACCTTGCAATGCGGAGAAATTACTGTTTGTGCATTTACAATATTCATTGATTTTTGCCATTGAAAAACGTCCAGAAATGATTGAAGCTACTGACTGAATGAAAGGAGCTGGCATCTCACTCTCTTTGAATCTTCTTTATCATGCTAAGAGGAGCAGGAAAAAGCAAAAAATTTCAGAATTGCACCTTGCAATGCGGAGAAATTACTGTTTGTGCATTTACAATATTCATTGATTTTTGCCATTGAAAAACGTCCAGAAATGATTGAAGCTACTGACTGAATGAAAGGAGCTGGCATCTCACTCTCTTTGAATCTTCTATATCATGCTAAGAGGAGCAGGAAAAAGCAAAAAATTTCAGAATTGCACCTTGCAATGCGGAGAAATTACTGTTTGTGCATTTACAATATTCATTGATTTTTGCCATTGAAAAACATCATGTTATTCATATACCAGAAATGTTTGAAGCTACTGACTGAATGAAAGGAGCTGGCATCTCACTCTCTTTGAATCTTCTTTATCATGCTAAGAGGAGCAGGAAAAAGCAAAAAATTTCAGAATTGCACCTTGCAATGCGGAGAAATTACTGTTTGTGCATTTACAATATTCATTGATTTTTGCCATTGAAAAAC
Organism: Phyllobates terribilis; assembly: GCF_046119375.1. NCBI lineage: Eukaryota > Metazoa > Chordata > Amphibia > Anura > Dendrobatidae > Phyllobates > Phyllobates terribilis. The sequence continues at coordinate 2,456,796 of NW_027362893.1, forward strand.
GTCCAGAAATGATTGAAGCTACTGACTGAATGAAAGGAGCTGGCATCTCACTCTCTTTGAATCTTCTTTATCATGCTAAGAGGAGCAGGAAAAAGCAAAAAATTTCAGAATTGCACCTTGCAATGCGGAGAAATTACTGTTTGTGCATTTACAATATTCATTGATTTTTGCCATTGAAAAACATCCAGAAATGATTGAAGCTACTGACTGAATGAAAGGAGCTGGCATCTCACTCTCTTTGAATCTTCTTTATCATGCTAAGAGGAGCAGGAAAAAGCAAAAAATTTCAGAATTGCACCTTGCAATGCGGAGAAATTACTGTTTGTGCATTTACAATATTCATTGATTTTTGCCATTGAAAAACGTCCAGAAATGATTGAAGCTACTGACTGAATGAAAGGAGCTGGCATCTCACTCTCTTTGAATCTTCTATATCATGCTAAGAGGAGCAGGAAAAAGCAAAAAATTTCAGAATTGCACCTTGCAATGCGGAGAAATTACTGTTTGTGCATGTACAATATTCATTGATTTTTGCCATTGAAAAACATCATGTTATTCATATACCAGAAATGTTTGAAGCTACTGACTGAATGAAAGGAGCTGGCATCTCACTCTCTTTGAATCTTCTTTATCATGCTAAGAGGAGCAGGAAAAAGCAAAAAATTTCAGAATTGCACCTTGCAATGCGGAGAAATTACTGTTTGTGCATTTACAATATTCATTGATTTGTGCCATTGAAAAACATCCAGAAATGATTGAAGCTACTGACTGAATGAAAGGAGCTGGCATCTCACTCTCTTTGAATCTTCTTTATCATGCTAAGAGGAGCAGGAAAAAGCAAAAAATTTCAGAATTGCACCTTGCAATGCGGAGAAATTACTGTTTGTGCATTTACAATATTCATTGATTTTTGCCATTGAAAAACGTCCAGAAATGATTGAAGCTACTGACTGAATGAAAGGAGCTGGCATCTCACTCTCTTTGAATCTTCTTTATCATGCTAAGAGGAGCAGGAAAAAGCAAAAAATTTCAGAATTGCACCTTGCAATGCGGAGAAATTACTGTTTGTGCATTTACAATATTCATTGATTTTTTGCCATTGAAAAACATCGTTATTCATATACCAGAAATGTTTGAAGCTACTGACTGAATGAAAGGAGCTGGCATCTCACTCTCTTTGAATCTTCTTTATCATGCTAAGAGGAGCAGGAAAAAGCAAAAAATTTCAGAATTGCACCTTGCAATGCGGAGAAATTACTGTTTGTGCATTTACAATATTCATTGATTTTTGCCATTGAAAAACATCATGTTATTCATATACCAGAAATGTTTGAAGCTACTGACTGAATGAAAGGAGCTGGCATCTCACTCTCTTTGAATCTTCTTTAGCATGCTAAGAGGAGCAGGAAAAAGCAAAAAATTTCAGAATTGCACCTTGCAATGCGGAGAAATTACTGTTTGTGCATTTACAATATTCATTGATTTTTGCCATTGAAAAACGTCCAGAAATGATTGAAGCTACTGACTGAATGAAAGGAGCTGGCATCTCACTCTCTTTGAATCTTCTTTATCATGCTAAGAGGAGCAGGAAAAAGCAAAAAATTTCAGAATTGCACCTTGCAATGCGGAGAAATTACTGTTTGTGCATTTACAATATTCATTGATTTTTGCCATAGAAAAACGTCCAGAAATGATTGAAGCTACTGACTGAATGAAAGGAGCTGGCATCTCACTCTCTTTGAATCTTCTTTATCATGCTAAGAGGAGCAGGAAAAAGCAAAAATTTCAGAATTGCACCTTGCAATGCGGAGAAATTACTGTTTGTGCATTTACAATATTCATTGATTTTTTGCCATTGAAAAACATAGTTATTCATATACCAGAAATGTTTGAAGCTACTGACTGAATGAAAGGAGCTGGCATCTCACTCTCTTTGAATCTTCTTTATCATGCTAAGAGGAGCAGGAAAAAGCAAAAAATTTCAGAATTGCACCTTGCAATGCGGAGAAATTACTGTTTGTGCATTTACAATATTCATTGATTTTTGCCATTGAAAAACATCATGTTATTCATATACCAGAAATGTTTGAAGCTACTGACTGAATGAAAGGAGCTGGCATCTCACTCTCTTTGAATCTTCTTTAGCATGCTAAGAGGAGCAGGAAAAAGCAAAAAATTTCAGAATTGCACCTTGCAATGCGGAGAAATTACTGTTTGTGCATTTACAATATTCATTGATTTTTGCCATTGAAAAACGTCCAGAAATGATTGAAGCTACTGACTGAATGAAAGGAGCTGGCATCTCACTCTCTTTGAATCTTCTTTATCATGCTAAGAGGAGCAGGAAAAAGAAAAAATTTCAGAATTGCACCTTGCAATGCGGAGAAATTACTGTTTGTGCATTTACAATATTCATTGATTTTTTGCCATTGAAAAACATCATGTTATTCATATACCAGAAATGTTTGAAGCTACTGACTGAATGAAAGGAGCTGGCATCTCACTCTCTTTGAATCTTCTTTATCATGCTAAGAGGAGCAGGAAAAAGCAAAAAATTTCAGAATTGCACCTTGCAATGCGGAGAAATTACTGTTTGTGCATTTACAATATTCATTGATTTTTGCCATTGAAAAACGTCCAGAAATGATTGAAGCTACTGACTGAATGAAAGGAGCTGGCATCTCACTCTCTATGAATCTTCTTTATCATGCTAAGAGGAGCAGGAAAAAGCAAAAAAATTCAGAATTGCACCTTGCAATGCGGAGAAATTACTGTTTGTGCATTTACAATATTCATTGATTTTTGCCATTGAAAAACATCATGTTATTCATATACCAGAAATGATTGAAGCTACTGACTGAATGAAAGGAGCTGGCATCTCACTCTCTTTGGATCTTCTTTATCCTGCTAAGAGGAGCAGGAAAAAGCAAAAAATTTCAGAATTGCACCTTGCAATGCGGAGAAATTACTGTTTGTGCATTTACAATATTCATTGATTTTTGCCATTGAAAAACGTCCAGAAATGATTGAAGCTACTGACTGAATGAAAGGAGCTGGCATCTCACTCTCTTTGAATCTTCTATATCATGCTAAGAGGAGCAGGAAAAAGCAAAAAATTTCAGAATTGCACCTTGCAATGCGGAGAAATTACTGTTTGTGCATGTACAATATTCATTGATTTTTGCCATTGAAAAACATCATGTTATTCATAGACCAGAAATGTTTGAAGCTACTGACTGAATGAAGGGAGCTGGCATCTCACTCTCTTTGAATCTTCTTTATCATGCTAAGAGGAGCAGGAAAAAGCAAAAAATTTCAGAATTGCACCTTGCAATGCGGAGAAATTACTGTTTGTGCATTTACAATATTCATTGATTTGTGCCATTGAAAAACATCCAGAAATGATTGAAGCTACTGACTGAATGAAAGGAGCTGGCATCTCACTCTCTTTGAATCTTGTTTATCATGCTAAGAGGAGCAGGAAAAAGCAAAAAATTTCAGAATTGCACCTTGCAATGCGGAGAAATTACTGTTTGTGCATTTACAATATTCATTGATTTTTGCCATTGAAAAACGTCCAGAAATGATTGAAGCTACTGACTGAATGAAAGGAGCTGGCATCTCACTCTCTTTGAATCTTCTATATCATGCTAAGAGGAGCAGGAAAAAGCAAAAAATTTCAGAATTGCACCTTGCAATGCGGAGAAATTACTGTTTGTGCATGTACAATATTCATTGATTTTTGCCATTGAAAAACATCATGTTATTCATATACCAGAAATGTTTGAAGCTACTGACTGAATGAAAGGAGCTGGCATCTCACTCTCTTTGAATCTTCTTTATCATGCTAAGAGGAGCAGGAAAAAGCAAAAAATTTCAGAATTGCACCTTGCAATGCGGAGAAATTACTATTTGTGCATTTACAATATTCATTGATTTTTGCCATTGAAAAACGTCCAGAAATGATTGAAGCTACTGACTGAATGAAAGGAGCTGGCATCTCACTCTCTTTGAATCTTCTTTATCATGCTAAGAGGAGCAGGAAAAAGCAAAAAATTTCAGAATTGCACCTTGCAATGCGGAGAAATTACTGTTTGTGCATTTACAATATTCATTGATTTTTGCCATTGAAAAACGTCCAGAAATGATTGAAGCTACTGACTGAATGAAAGGAGCTGGCATCTCACTCTCTTTGAATATTCTTTATCATGCTAAGAGGAGCAGGAAAAAGCAAAAAATTTCAGAATTGCACCTTGCAATGCGGAGAAATTACTGTTTGTGCATTTACAATATTCATTGATTTTTGCCATTGAAAAACGTCCAGAAATGATTGAAGCTACTGACTGAATGAAAGGAGCTGGCATCTCACTCTCTTTGAATCTTCTTTATCATGCTAAGAGGAGCAGGAAAAAGCAAAAAATTTCAGAATTGCACCTTGCAATGCGGAGAAATTACTGTTTGTGCATTTACAATATTCATTGATTTTTTGCCATTGAAAAACATCATGTTATTCATATACAAGAAATGTTTGAAGCTACTGACTGAATGAAAGGAGCTGGCATCTCACTCTCTTTGAATCTTCTTTATCATGCTAAGAGGAGCAGGAAAAAGCAAAAAATTTCAGAATTGCACCTTGCAATGCGCAGAAATTACTGTTTGTGCATTTACAATATTCATTGATTTTTGCCATTGAAAAACATCATGTTATTCATATACCAGAAATGTTTGAAGCTACTGACTGAATGAAAGGAGCTGGCATCTCACTCTCTTTGAATCTTCTTTAGCATGCTAAGAGGAGCAGGAAAAAGCAAAAAATTTCAGAATTGCACCTTGCAATGCGGAGAAATTACTGTTTGTGCATTTACAATATTCATTGATTTTTGCCATTGAAAAACGTCCAGAAATGATTGAAGCTACTGACTGAATGAAAGGAGCTGGCATCTCACTCTCTTTGAATCTTCTATATCATGCTAAGAGGAGCAGGAAAAAGCAAAAAATTTCAGAATTGCACCTTGCAATGCGGAGAAATTACTGTTTGTGCATGTACAATATTCATTGATTTTTGCCATTGAAAAACATCATGTTATTCATATACCAGAAATGTTTGAAGCTACTGACTGAATGAAAGGAGCTGGCATCTCACTCTCTTTGAATCTTCTTTATCATGCTAAGAGGAGCAGGAAAAAGCAAAAAATTTCAGAATTGCACCTTGCAATGCGGAGAAATTACTGTTTGTGCATTTACAATATTCATTGATTTGTGCCATTGAAAAACATCCAGAAATGATTGAAGCTACTGACTGAATGAAAGGAGCTGGCATCTCACTCTCTTTGAATCTTGTTTATCATGCTAAGAGGAGCAGGAAAAAGCAAAAAATTTCAGAATTGCACCTTGCAATGCGGAGAAATTACTGTTTGTGCATTTACAATATTCATTGATTTTTGCCATTGAAAAACGTCCAGAAATGATTGAAGCTACTGACTGAATGAAAGGAGCTGGCATCTCACTCTCTTTGAATCTTCTATATCATGCTAAGAGGAGCAGGAAAAAGCAAAAAATTTCAGAATTGCACCTTGCAATGCGGAGAAATTACTGTTTGTGCATGTACAATATTCATTGATTTTTGCCATTGAAAAACATCATGTTATTCATATACCAGAAATGTTTGAAGCTACTGACTGAATGAAAGGAGCTGGCATCTCACTCTCTTTGAATCTTCTTTATCATGCTAAGAGGAGCAGGAAAAAGCAAAAAATTTCAGAATTGCACCTTGCAATGCGGAGAAATTACTATTTGTGCATTTACAATATTCATTGATTTTTGCCATTGAAAAACGTCCAGAAATGATTGAAGCTACTGACTGAATGAAAGGAGCTGGCATCTCACTCTCTTTGAATCTTCTTTATAATGCTAAGAAGAGCAGGAAAAAGCAAAAAATTTCAGAATTGCACCTTGCAATGCGGAGAAATTACTGTTTGTGCATTTACAATATTCATTGATTTTTGCCATTGAAAAACGTCCAGAAATGATTGAAGCTACTGACTGAATGAAAGGAGCTGGCATCTCACTCTCTTTGAATATTCTTTATCATGCTAAGAGGAGCAGGAAAAAGCAAAAAATTTCAGAATTGCACCTTGCAATGCGGAGAAATTACTGTTTGTGCATTTACAATATTCATTGATTTTTGCCATTGAAAAACGTCCAGAAATGATTGAAGCTACTGACTGAATGAAAGGAGCTGGCATCTCACTCTCTTTGAATCTTCTTTATCATGCTAAGAGGAGCAGGAAAAAGCAAAAAATTTCAGAATTGCACCTTGCAATGCGGAGAAATTACTGTTTGTGCATTTACAATATTCATTGATTTTTTGCCATTGAAAAACATCATGTTATTCATATACAAGAAATGTTTGAAGCTACTGACTGAATGAAAGGAGCTGGCATCTCACTCTCTTTGAATCTTCTTTATCATGCTAAGAGGAGCAGGAAAAAGCAAAAAATTTCAGAATTGCACCTTGCAATGCGCAGAAATTACTGTTTGTGCATTTACAATATTCATTGATTTTTGCCATTGAAAAACATCATGTTATTCATATACCAGAAATGTTTGAAGCTACTGACTGAATGAAAGGAGCTGGCATCTCACTCTCTTTGAATCTTCTTTAGCATGCTAAGAGGAGCAGGAAAAAGCAAAAAATTTCAGAATTGCACCTTGCAATGCGGAGAAATTACTGTTTGTGCATTTACAATATTCATTGATTTTTGCCATTGAAAAAAGTCCAGAAATGATTGAAGCTACTGACTGAATGAAAGGAGCTGGAATCTCACTCTCTTTGAATCTTCTTTATCATGCTAAGAGGAGCAGGAAAAAGCAAAAAATTTCAGAATTGCACCTTGCAATGCGGAGAAATTACTGTTTGTGCATTTACAATATTCATTGATTTTTTGCCATTGAAAAACATCATGTTATTCATATACCAGAAATGTTTGAAGCTACTGACTGAATGAAAGGAGCTGGCATCTCACTCTCTTTGAATCTTCTTTATCATGCTAAGAGGAGCAGGAAAAAGCAAAAAATTTCAGAATTGCACCTTGCAATGCGGAGAAATTACTGTTTGTGCATTTACAATATTCATTGATTTTTGCCATTGAAAAACGTCCAGAAATGATTGAAGCTACTGACTGAATGAAAGGAGCTGGCATCTCACTCTCTTTGAATCTTGTTTATCATGCTAAGAGGAGCAGGAAAAAGCAAAAAATTTCAGAATTGCACCTTGCAATGCGGAGAAATTACTGTTTGTGCATTTACAATATTCATTGATTTTTGCCATTGAAAAACATCATGTTATTCATATACCAGAAATGATTGAAGCTACTGACTGAATGAAAGGAGCTGGCATCTCACTCTCTTTGAATCTTCTTTATCATGCTAAGAGGAGCAGGAAAAAGCAAAAAATTTCAGAATTGCACCTTGCAATGTGGAGAAATTACTGTTTGTGCATTTACAATATTCATTGATTTTTGCCATTGAAAAACATCATGTTATTCATATACCAGAAATGTTTGAAGCTACTGACTGAATGAAAGGAGCTGGCATCTCACTCTCTTTGAATCTTCTTTATCATGCTAAGAGGAGCAGGAAAAAGCAAAAAATTTCAGAATTGCACCTTGCAATGCGGAGAAATTACTGTTTGTGCATTTACAATATTCATTGATTTTTGCCATTGAAAAACGTCCAGAAATGATTGAAGCTACTGACTGAATGAAAGGAGCTGGCATCTCACTCTCTTAGAATCTTGTTTATCATGCTAAGAGGAGCAGGAAAAAGCAAAAAATTTCAGAATTGCACCTTGCAATGCGGAGAAATTACTGTTTGTGCATTTACAATATTCATTGATTTTTGCCATTGAAAAACGTCCAGAAATGATTGAAGCTACTGACTGAATGAAAGGAACTGGCATCTCACTCTCTTTGAATCTTCTTTATCATGCTAAGAGGAGCAGGAAAAAGCAAAAAATTTCAGAATTGCACCTTGCAATGCGGAGAAATTACTGTTTGTGCATTTACAATATTCATTGATTTTTGCCATTGAAAAACGTCCAGAAATGATTGAAGCTACTGACTGAATGAAAGGAGCTGGCATCTCACTCTCTTTGAATCTTGTTTATCATGCTAAGAGGAGCAGGAAGAAGCAAAAAATTTCAGAATTGCACCTTGCAATGCGGAGAAATTACTGTTTGTGCATTTACAATATTCATTGATTTTTGCCATTGAAAAACGTCCAGAAATGATTGAAGCTACTGACTGAATGAAAGGAGCTGGCATCTCACTCTCTTTGAATCTTCTTTATCATGCTAAGAGGAGCAGGAAAAAGTAAAAAATTTCAGAATTGCACCTTGCAATGCGGAGAAATTACTGTTTGTGCATTTACAATATTCATTGATTTTTGCCATTGAAAAACATCATGTTATTCATATACCAGAAATGTTTGAAGCTACTGACTGAATGAAAGGAGCTGGCATCTCACTCTCTTTGAATCTTCTTTATCATGCTAAGAGGAGCAGGAAAAAGCAAAAAATTTCAGAATTGCACCTTGCAATGCGGAGAAATTACTGTTTGTGCATTTACAATATTCATTGATTTTTGCCATTGAAAAACGTCCAGAAATGATTGAAGCTACTGACTGAATGAAAGGAGCTGGCATCTCACTCTCTTTGAATCTTGTTTATCATGCTAAGAGGAGCAGGAAAAAGCAAAAAATTTCAGAATTGCACCTTGCAATGCGGAGAAATTACTGTTTGTGCATTTACAATATTCATTGATTTTTGCCATTGAAAAACGTCCAGAAATGATTGAAGCTACTGACTGAATGAAAGGAGCTGGCATCTCACTCTCTTTGAATCTTCTTTATCATGCTAAGAGGAGCAGGAAAAAGCAAAAAATTTCAGAATTGCACCTTGCAATGCGGAGAAATTACTGTTTGTGCATTTACAATATTCATTGATTTTTGCCATTGAAAAACATCATGTTATTCATATACCAGAAATATTTGAAGCTACTGACTGAATGAAAGGAGCTGGCATCTCACTCTCTTTGAATCTTCTTTATCATGCTAAGAGGAGCAGGAAAAAGCAAAAAATTTCAGAATTGCACCTTGCAATGCGGAGAAATTACTGTTTGTGCAATTACAATATTCATTGATTTTTGCCATTGAAAAACGTCCAGAAATGATTGAAGCTACTGACTGAATGAAAGGAGCTGGCATCTCACTCTCTTTGAATCTTGTTTATCATGCTAAGAGGAGCAGGAAAAAGCAAAAAATTTCAGAATTGCACCTTGCAATGCGGAGAAATTACTGTTTGTGCATTTACAATATTCATTGATTTTTGCCATTGAAAAACGTCCAGAAATGATTGAAGCTACTGACTGAATGAAAGGAGCTGGCATCTCACTCTCTTTGAATCTTCTTTATCATGCTAAGAGGAGCAGGAAAAAGCAAAAAATTTCAGAATTGCACCTTGCAATGCGGAGAAATTACTGTTTGTGCATTTACAATATTCATTGATTTTTGCCATTGAAAAACGTCCAGAAATGATTGAAGCTACTGACTGAATGAAAGGAGCTGGCATCTCACTCTCTTTGAATCTTGTTTATCATGCTAAGAGGAGCAGGAAAGAGCAAAAAATTTCAGAATTGCACCTTGCAATGCGAAGAAATTACTGTTTGTGCATTTACAATATTCAATGATTTTTGCCATTGAAAAACGTCCAGAAATGATTGAAGCTACTGACTGAATGAAAGGAGCTGGCATCTCACTCTCTTTGAATCTTCTTTATCATGCTAAGAGGAGCAGGAAAAAGCAAAAAATTTCAGAATTGCACCTTGCAATGCGGAGAAATTACTGTTTGTGCATTTACAATATTCATTGATTTTTGCCATTGAAAAACATCATGTTATTCATATACCAGAAATGTTTGAAGCTACTGACTGAATGAAAGGAGCTGGCATCTCACTCTCTTTGAATCTTGTTTATCATGCTAAGATGAGCAGGAAAAAGCAAAAAATTTCAGAATTGCACCTTGCAATGCGGAGAAATTACTGTTTGTGCATTTACAATATTCATTGATTTTTGCCATTGAAAAACATCCAGAAATGATTGAAGCTACTGACTGAATGAAAGGAGCTGGCATCTCACTCTCTTTGAATCTTGTTTATCATGCTAATAGGAGCAGGAAAAAGCAAAAAATTTCAGAATTGCACCTTGCAATGCGGAGAAATTACTGTTTGTGCATTTACAATATTCATTGATTTTTGCCATTGAAAAACGTCCAGAAATGATTGAAGCTACTGACTGAATGAAAGGAGCTGGCATCTCACTCTCTTTGAATCTTCTTTATCATGCTAAGAGGAGCAGGAAAAAGCAAAAAATTTCAGAATTGCACCTTGCAATGCGGAGAAATTACTGTTTGTGCATTTACAATATTCATTGATTTTTGCCATTGAAAAACGTCCAGAAATGATTGAAGCTACTGACTGAATGAAAGGAGCTGGCATCTCACTCTCTTTGAATCTTGTTTATCATGCTAAGAGGAGCAGGAAAGAGCAAAAAATTTCAGAATTGCACCTTGCAATGCGAAGAAATTACTGTTTGTGCATTTACAATATTCAATGATTTTTGCCATTGAAAAACGTCCAGAAATGATTGAAGCTACTGACTGAATGAAAGGAGCTGGCATCTCACTCTCTTTGAATCTTCTTTATCATGCTAAGAGGAGCAGGAAAAAGCAAAAAATTTCAGAATTGCACCTTGCAATGCGGAGAAATTACTGTTTGTGCATTTACAATATTCATTGATTTTTGCCATTGAAAAACATCATGTTATTCATATACCAGAAATGTTTGAAGCTACTGACTGAATGAAAGGAGCTGGCATCTCACTCTCTTTGAATCTTGTTTATCATGCTAAGAGGAGCAGGAAAAAGCAAAAAATTTCAGAATTGCACCTTGCAATGCGGAGAAATTACTGTTTGTGCATTTACAATATTCATTGATTTTTGCCATTGAAAAACGTCCAGAAATGATTGAAGCTACTGAATGAATGAAAGGAGCTGGCATCTCACTCTCTTTGAATCTTGTTTATCATGCTAAGAGGAGCAGGAAAAAGCAAAAAATTTCAGAATTGCACCTTGCAATGCGGAGAAATTACTGTTTGTGCATTTACAATATTCATTGATTTTTGCCATTGAAAAACGTCCAGAAATGATTGAAGCTACTGACTGAATGAAAGGAGCTGGCATCTCACTCTCTTTGAATCTTCTTTATCATGCTAAGAGGAGCAGGAAAAAGCAAAAAATTTCAGAATTGCACCTTGCAATGCGGAGAAATTACTGTTTGTGCTTTTACAATATTCATTGATTTTTGCCATTGAAAAACGTCCAGAAATGATTGAAGCTACTGACTGAATGAAAGGAGCTGGCATCTCACTCTCTTTGAATCTTCTTTATCTTGCTAAGAGGAGCAGGAAAAAGCAAAAAATTTCAGAATTGCACCTTGCAATGCGGAGAAATTACTGTTTGTGCATTTACAATATTCATTGATTTTTGTCATTGAAAAACATCATGTTATTCATATACCAGAAATGTTTGAAGCTACTGACTGAATGAAAGGAGCTGGCATCTCACTCTCTTTGAATCTTCTTTATCATGCTAAGAGGAGCAGGAAAAAGCAAAAAATTTCAGAATTGCACCTTGCAATGCGGAGAAATTACTGTTTGTGCATTTACAATATTCATTGATTTTTGCCATTGAAAAACGTCCAGAAATGATTGAAGCTACTGACTGAATGAAAGGAGCTGGCATCTCACTCTCTTTGAATCTTGTTTATCATGCTAAGAGGAGCAGGAAAAAGCAAAAAATTTCAGAATTGCACCTTGCAATGCGGAGAAATTACTGTTTGTGCATTTACAATATTCATTGATTTTTGCCATTGAAAAACGTCCAGAAATGATTGAAGCTACTGACTGAATGAAAGGAGCTGGCATATCACTCTCTTTGAATCTTCTTTATCGTGCTAAGAGGAGCAGGAAAAAGCAAAAAATTTCAGAATTGCACCTTGCAATGCGGAGAAATTACTGTTTGTGCATTTACAATATTCATTGATTTTTGCCATTGAAAAACGTCCAGAAATGATTGAAGCTACTGACTGAATGAAAGGAGCTGGCATCTCATTCTCTTTGAATCTTCTTTATCATGCTAAGAGGAGCAGGAAAAAGCAAAAAATTTCAGAATTGCACCTTGCAATGCGGAGAAATTACTGTTTGTGCATTTACAATATTCATTGATTTTTGCCATTGAAAAACATCATGTTATTCATATACCAGAAATGTTTGAAGCTACTGACTGAATGAAAGGAGCTGGCATCTCACTCTCTTTGAATCTTCTTTATCATGCTAAGAGGAGCAGGAAAAAGCAAAAAATTTCAGAATTGCACCTTGCAATGCGGAGAAATTACTGTTTGTGCATTTACAATATTCATTGATTTTTGCCATTGAAAAACGTCCAGAAATGATTGAAGCTACTGACTGAATGAAAGGAGCTGGCATCTCACTCTCTTTGAATCTTGTTTACCATGCTAAGAGGAGCAGGAAAAAGCAAAAAATTTCAGAATTGCACCTTGCAATGCGGAGAAATTACTGTTTGTGCATTTACAATATTCATTGATTTTTGCCATTGAAAAACGTCCAGAAATGATTGAAGCTACTGACTGAATGAAAGGAGCTGGCATCTCACTCTCTTTGAATCTTCTTTATCATGCTAAGAGGAGCAGGAAAAAGCAAAAAATTTCAGAATTGCACCTTGCAGTGCGGAGAAATTACTGTTTGTGCATTTAGAATATTCATTGATTTTTGCCATTGAAAAACATCATGTTATTCATATACCAGAAATGTTTGTAGCTACTGACTGAATGAAAGGAGATGGCATCTCACTCTCTTTGAATCTTCTTTATCATGCTAAGAGGAGCAGGAAAAAGCAAAAAATTTCAGAATTGCACCTTACAATGCGGAGAAATTACTGTTTGTGCATTTACAATATTCATTGATTTTTGCCATTGAAAAACGTCCAGAAATGATTGAAGCTACTGACTGAATGAAAGGAGCTGGCATCTCACTCTCTTTGAATCTTGTTTATCATGCTAAGAGGAGCAGGAAAAAGCAAAAAATTTCAGAATTGCCCCTTGCAATGCGGAGAAATTACTGTTTGTGCATTTACAATATTCATTGATTTTTGCCATTGAAAAACGTCCAGAAATGATTGAAGCTACTGACTGAATGAAAGGAGCTGGCATCTCACTCTCTTTTAATCTTCTTTATCATGCTAAGAGGAGCAGGAAAAAGCTAAATATTTCAGAATTGCACCTTGCAATGCGGAGAAATTACTGTTTGTGCATTTACAATATTCATTGATTTTTGCCATTGAAAAATGTCCAGAAATGATTGAAGCTACTGACTGAATGAAAGGAGCTGGCATCTCACTCTCTTTGAATCTTCTTTATCATGCTAAGAGGAGCAGGAAAAAGCAAAAAATTTCAGAATTGCACCTTGCAATGCGGAGAAATTACTGTTTGTGCATTTACAATATTCATTGATTTTTGCCATTGAAAAACGTCCAGAAATGATTGAAGCTACTGACTGAATGAAAGGAGCTGGCATCTCATTCTCTTTGAATCTTCTTTATCATGCTAAGAGGAGCAGGAAAAAGCAAAAAATTTCAGAATTGCACCTTGCAATGCGGAGAAATTACTGTTTGTGCATTTACAATATTCATTGATTTTTGCCATTGAAAAACATCATGTTATTCATATACCAGAAATGTTTGAAGCTACTGACTGAATGAAAGGAGCTGGCATCTCACTCTCTTTGAATCTTCTTTACCATGCTAAGAGGAGCAGGAAAAAGCAAAAAATTTCAGAATTGCACCTTGCAATGCGGAGAAATTACTGTTTGTGCATTTACAATATTCATTGATTTTTGCCATTGAAAAACGTCCAGAAATGATTGAAGCTACTGACTGAATGAAAGGAGCTGGCATCTCACTCTCTTTGAATCTTGTTTACCATGCTAAGAGGAGCAGGAAAAAGCAAAAAATTTCAGAATTGCACCTTGCAATGCGGAGAAATTACTGTTTGTGCATTTACAATATTCATTGATTTTTGCCATTGAAAAACGTCCAGAAATGATTGAAGCTACTGACTGAATGAAAGGAGCTGGCATCTCACTCTCTTTGAATCTTCTTTATCATGCTAAGAGGAGCAGGAAAAAGCAAAAAATTTCAGAATTGCACCTTGCAATGCGGAGAAATTACTGTTTGTGCATTTACAATATTCATTGATTTTTGCCATTGAAAAACGTCCAGAAATGATTGAAGCTACTGACTGAATGAAAGGAGCTGGCATCTCACTCTCTTTGAATCTTGTTTATCATGCTAAGAGGAGCAGGAAAAAGCAAAAAATTTCAGAACTGCACCTTGCAATGCGGAGAAATTACTGTTTGTGCATTTACAATATTCATTGATTTTTGCCATTGAAAAACGTCCAGAAATGATTGAAGCTACTGACTGAATGAAAGGAGCTGGCATCTCACTCTCTTTGAATCTTCTTTATCATGCTAAGAGGAGCAGGAAAAAGCAAAAAATTTCAGAATTGCACCTTGCAGTGCGGAGAAATTACTGTTTGTGCATTTAGAATATTCATTGATTTTTGCCATTGAAAAACATCATGTTATTCATATACCAGAAATGTTTGAAGCTACTGACTGAATGAAAGGAGATGGCATCTCACTCTCTTTGAATCTTCTTTATCATGCTAAGAGGAGCAGGAAAAAGCAAAAAATTTCAGAATTGCACCTTACAATGCGGAGAAATTACTGTTTGTGCATTTACAATATTCATTGATTTTTGCCATTGAAAAACGTCCAGAAATGATTGAAGCTACTGACTGAATGAAAGGAGCTGGCATCTCACTCTCTTTGAATCTTGTTTATCATGTTAAGAGGAGCAGGAAAAAGCAAAAAATTTCAGAATTGCCCCTTGCAATGCGGAGAAATTACTGTTTGTGCATTTACAATATTCATTGATTTTTGCCATTGAAAAACGTCCAGAAATGATTGAAGCTACTGACTGAATGAAAGGAGCTGGCATCTCACTCTCTTTTAATCTTCTATATCATGCTAAGAGGAGCAGGAAAAAGCTAAATATTTCAGAATTGCACATTGCAATGCGGAGAAATTACTGTTTGTGCATTTACAATATTCATTGATTTTTGCCATTGAAAAATGTCCAGAAATGATTGAAGCTACTAACTGAATGAAAGGAGCTGGCATCTCACTCTCTTTGAATCTTCTTTATCATGCTAAGAGGAGCAGGAAAAAGCAAAAAATTTCAGAATTGCACCTTGCAATGCGGAGAAATTACTGTTTGTGCATTTACAATATTCATTGATTTTTGCCATTGAAAAACGTCCAGAAATGATTGAAGCTACTGACTGAATGAAAGGAGCTGGCATCTCACTCTCTTTGAATCTTCTTTATCATGCTAAGAGGAGCAGGAAAAAGCAAAAAATTTCAGAATTGCACCTTGCAATGCGGAGAAATTACTGTTTGTGCATTTACAATATTCATTGATTTTTGCCATTGAAAAACATCATGTTATTCATATACCAGAAATGTTTGAAGCTACTGACTGAATGAAAGGAGCTGGCATCTCACTCTCTTTGAATCTTCTTTATCATGCTAAGAGGAGCAGGAAAAAGCAAAAAATTTCAGAATTGCACCTTGCAATGCGGAGAAATTACTGTTTGTGCATTTACAATATTCATTGATTTTTGCCATTGAAAAACGTCCAGAAATGATTGAAGCTACTGACTGAATGAAAGGAGCTGGCATCTCACTCTCTTTGAATCTTCTTTATCATGCTAAGAGGAGCAGGAAAAAGCAAAAAATTTCAGAATTGCACCTTGCAATGCGGAGAAATTACTGTTTGTGCATTTACAATATTCATTGATTTTTGCCATTGAAAAACGTCCAGAAATGATTGAAGCTACTGACTGAATGAAAGGAGCTGGCATCTCACTCTCTTTGAATCTTCTTTATCATGCTAAGAGGAGCAGGAAAAAGCAAAAAATTTCAGAATTGCACCTTGCAATGCGGAGAAATTACTGTTTGTGCATTTACAATATTCATTGATTTTTGCCATTGAAAAACATCATGTTATTCATATACCAGAAATGTTTGAAGCTACTGACTGAATGAAAGGAGCTGGCATCTCACTCTCTTTGAATCTTCTTTATCATGCTAAGAGGAGCAGGAAAAAGCAAAAAATTTCAGAATTGCACCTTGCAATGCAGAGAAATTACTGTTTGTGCATTTACAATATTCATTGATTTTTGCCATTGAAAAACGTCCAGAAATGATTGAAGCTACTGACTGAATGAAAGTAGCTGGCATCTCACTCTCTTTGAATCTTCTTTATCATGCTAAGAGGAGCAGGAAAAAGCAAAAAATTTCAGAATTGCACCTTGCAATGCGGAGAAATTACTGTTTGTGCATTTACAATATTCATTGATTTTTGCCATTGAAAAGCATCATGTTATTCATATACCAGAAATGTTTGAAGCTACTGACTGAATGAAAGGAGCTGGCATCTCACTCTCTTTGAATCTTCTTTATCATGCTAAGAGGAGCAGGAAAAAGCAAAAAATTTCAGAATTGCACCTTGCAATGCGGAGAAATTACTGTTTGTGCATTTACAATATTCATTGATTTTTGCCATTGAAAAACGTCCAGAAATGATTGAAGCTACTGACTGAATGAAAGGAGCTGGCATCTCACTCTCTTTGAATCTTGTTTACCATGCTAAGAGGAGCAGGAAAAAGCAAAAAATTTCAGAATTGCATTTTGCAATGCGGAGAAATTACTGTTTGTGCATTTACAATATTCATTGATTTTTGCCATTGAAAAACGTCCAGAAATGATTGAAGCTACTGACTGAATGAAAGGAGCTGGCATCTCACTCTCTTTGAATCTTCTTTATCATGCTAAGAGGAGCAGGAAAAAGCAAAAAATTTCAGAATTGCACCTTGCAATGCGGAGAAATTACTGTTTGTGCATTTACAATATTCATTGATTTTTGCCATTAAAAAACGTCCAGAAATGATTGAAGCTACTGACTGAATGAAAGGAGCTGGCATCTCACTCTCTTTGAATCTTGTTTATCATGCTAAGAGGAGCAGGAAAAAGCAAAAAATTTCAGAATTGCACCTTGCAATGCGGAGAAATTACTGTTTGTGCATTTACAATATTCAATGATTTTTGCCATTGAAAAACGTCCAGAAATGATTGAAGCTACTGACTGAATGAAAGGAGCTGGCATCTCACTCTCTTTGAATCTTCTTTATCATGCTAAGAGGAGCAGGAAAAAGCAAAAAATTTCAGAATTGCACCTTGCAATGCGGAGAAATTACTGTTTGTGCATTTACAATATTCATTGATTTTTGCCATTGAAAAACGTCCAGAAATGATTGAAGCTACTGACTGAATGAAAGGAGCTGGCATCTCACTCTCTTTGAATCTTGTTTATCATGCTAAGAGGAGCAGGAAAAAGCAAAAAATTTCAGAATTGCACCTTGCAATGCGGAGAAATTACTGTTTGTGCATTTACAATATTCATTGATTTTTGCCATTGAAAAACATCATGTTATTCATATACCAGAAATGTTTGAAGCTACTGACTGAATGAAAGGAGCTGGCATCTCACTCTCTTTGAATATTCTTTATCATGCTAAGAGGAGCAGGAAAAAGCAAAAAATTTCAGAATTGCACCTTGCAATGCGGAGAAATTACTGTTTGTGCATTTACAGTATTCATTGATTTTTGCCATTGAAAAACGTCCAGAAATGATTGAAGCTACTGACTGAATGAAAGGAGCTGGCATCTCACTCTCTTTGAATCTTCTTTATCATGCTAAGAGGAGCAGGAAAAAGCAAAAAATTTCAGAATTGCACCTTGCAATGCGGAGAAATTACTGTTTGTGCATTTACAATATTCATTGATTTTTGCCATTGAAAAACATCATGTTATTCATATACCAGAAATGTTTGAAGCTACTGACTGAATGAAAGGAGCTGGCATCTCACTCTCTTTGAATCTTCTTTATCATGCTAAGAGGAGCAGGAAAAAGCAAAAAATTTCAGAATTGCACCTTGCAATGCGGAGAAATTACTGTTTGTGCATTTACAATATTCATTGATTTTTGCCATTGAAAAACGTCCAGAAATGATTGAAGCTACTGACTGAATGAAAGGAGCTGGCATCTCACTCTCTTTGAATCTTGTTTACCATGCTAAGAGGAGCAGGAAAAAGCAAAAAATTTCAGAATTGCACCTTGCAATGCGGAGAAATTACTGTTTGTGCATTTACAATATTCATTGATTTTTGCCATTGAAAAACGTCCAGAAATGATTGAAGCTACTGACTGAATGAAAGGAGCTGGCATCTCACTCTCTTTGAATCTTCTTTATCATGCTAAGAGGAGCAGGAAAAAGCAAAAAATTTCAGAATTGCACCTTGCAATGCGGAGAAATTACTGTTTGTGCATTTACAATATTCATTGATTTTTGCCATTGAAAAACGTCCAGAAATGATTGAAGCTACTGACTGAATGAAAGGAGCTGGCATCTCACTCTCTTTGAATCTTCTTTATCATGCTAAGAGGAGCAGGAAAAAGCAAAAAATTTCAGAATTGCACCTTGCAATGCGGAGAAATTACTGTTTGTGCATTTACAATATTCATTGATTTTTGCCATTGAAAAACGTCCAGAAATGATTGAAGCTACTGACTGAATGAAAGTAGCTGGCATCTCACTCTCTTTGAATCTTCTTTATCATGCTAAGAGGAGCAGGAAAAAGCAAAAAATTTCAGAATTGCACCTTGCAATGCGGAGAAATTACTGTTTGTGCATTTACAATATTCATTGATTTTTGCCATTAAAAAACGTCCAGAAATGATTGAAGCTACTGACTGAATGAAAGGAGCTGGCATCTCACTCTCTTTGAATCTTGTTTATCATGCTAAGAGGAGCAGGAAAAAGCAAAAAATTTCAGAATTGCACCTTGCAATGCGGAGAAATTACTGTTTGTGCATTTACAATATTCAATGATTTTTGCCATTGAAAAACGTCCAGAAATGATTGAAGCTACTGACTGAATGAAAGGAGCTGGCATCTCACTCTCTATGAATCTTCTTTATCATGCTAAGAGGAGCAGGAAAAAGCAAAAAATTTCAGAATTGCACCTTGCAATGCGGAGAAATTACTGTTTGTGCATTTACAATATTCATTGATTTTTGCATTGAAAAACGTCCAGAAATGATTGAAGCTACTGACTGAATGAAAGGAGCTGGCATCTCACTCTCTTTGAATCTTGTTTATCATGCTAAGAGGAGCAGGAAAAAGCAAAAAATTTCAGAATTGCACCTTGCAATGCGGAGAAATTACTGTTTGTGCATTTACAATATTCATTGATTTTTGCCATTGAAAAACGTCCAGAAATGATTGAAGCTACTGACTGAATGAAAGGAGCTGGCATCTCACTCTCTTTGAATCTTCTTTATCATGCTAAAAGGAGCAGGAAAAAGCAAAAAATTTCAGAATTGCACCTTGCAATGCGGAGAAATTACTGTTTGTGCATTTACAATATTCATTGATTTTTGCCATTGAAAAACATCATGTTATTCATATACCAGAAATGTTTGAAGCTACTGACTGAATGAAAGGAGCTGACATCTCACTCTCTTTGAATCTTCTTTATCATGCTAAGAGGAGCAGGAAAAAGCAAAAAATTTCAGAATTGCACCTTGCAATGCGGAGAAATTACTGTTTGTGCATTTACAATATTCATTGATTTTTGCCATTGAAAAACATCATGTTATTCATATACCAGAAATGTTTGAAGCTACTGACTGAATGAAAGGAGCTGGCATCTCACTCTCTTTGAATCTTCTTTATCATGCTAAGAGGAGCAGGAAAAAGCAAAAAATTTCAGAATTGCACCTTGCAATGCGGAGAAATTACTGTTTGTGCATTTACAATATTCATTGATTTTTGCCATTGAAAAACATCCAGAAATGATTGAAGCTACTGACTGAATGAAAGGAGCTGGCATCTCACTCTCTTTGAATCTTCTTTATCATGCTAAGAGGAGCAGGAAAAAGCAAAAAATTTCAGAATTGCACCTTGCAATGCGGAGAAATTACTGTTTGTGCATTTACAATATTCATTGATTTTTGCCATTGAAAAACGTTCAGAAATGATTGAAGCTACTGACTGAATGAAAGGAGCTGGCATCTCACTCTCTTTGAATCTTCTTTATCATGCTAAGAGGAGCAGGAAAAAGCAAAAAATTTCAAAATTGCACCTTGCAATGCGGAGAAATTACTGTTTGTGCATTTACAATATTCATTGATTTTTGCCATTGAAAAACATCATGTTATTCATATACCAGAAATGTTTTAAGCTACTGACTGAATGAAAGGAGCTGGCATCTCACTCTCTTTGAATCTTCTTTATCATGCTAAGAGGAGCAGGAAAAAGCAAAAAATTTCAGAATTGCACCTTGCAATGCGGAGAAATTACTGATTGTGCATTTACAATATTCATTGATTTTTGCCATTGAAAAACGTCCAGAAATGATTGAAGCTACTGACTGAATGAAAGGAGCTGGCATCTCACTCTCTTTGAATCTTCTTTATCATGCTAAGAGGAGCAGGAAAAAGCAAAAAATTTCAGAATTGCACCTTGCAATGCGGAGAAATTACTGTTTGTGCATTTACAATATTCATTGATTTTTGCCATTGAAAAACGTCCAGAAATGATTGAAGCTACTGACTGAATGAAAGGAGCTGGCATCTCACTCTCTTTGAATCTTCTTTATCATGCTAAGAGGAGCAGGAAAAAGCAAAAAATTTCAGAATTGCACCTTGCAATGCGGAGAAATTACTGTTTGTGCATTTACAATATTCATTGATTTTTGCCATTGAAAAACGTCCAGAAATGATTGAAGCTACTGACTGAATGAAAGGAGCTGGCATCCCACTCTCTTTGAATCTTCTTTACCATGCTAAGAGGAGCAGGAAAAAGCAAAAAATTTCAGAATTGCACCTTGCAATGCGGAGAAATTACTGTTTGTGCATTTACAATATTCATTGATTTTTGCCATTGAAAAACATCATGTTATTCATATACCAGAAATGATTGAAGCTACTGACTGAATGAAAGGAGCTGGCATCTCACTCTCTTTGAATCTTCTTTATCATGCTAAGAGGAGCAGGAAAAAGCAAAAAATTTCAGAATTGCACCTTGCAATGCGGAGAAATTACTGTTTGTGCATTTACAATATTCATTGATTTTTGCCATTGAAAAACATCATGTTATTCATATACCAGAAATGTTTGAAGCTACTGACTGAATGAAAGGAGCTGGCATCTCACTCTCTTTGAATCTTCTTTATCATGCTAAGAGGAGCAGGAAAAAGCAAAAAATTTCAGAATTGCACCTTGCAATGCGGAGAAATTACTGTTTGTGCATTTACAATATTCATTGATTTTTGCCATTGAAAAACGTCCAGAAATGATTGAAGCTACTGACTGAATGAAAGGAGCTGGCATCTCACTCTCTTTGAATCTTCTTTATCATGCTAAGAGGAGCAGGAAAAAGCAAAAAATTTCAGAATTGCACCTTGCAATGGGGAGAAATTACTGTTTGTGCCTTTACAATATTCATTGATTTTTGCCATTGAAAAACATCATGTTATTCATATACCAGAAATGTTTGAAGCTACTGACTGAATGAAAGGAGCTGGCATCTCACTCTCTTTGAATCTTCTTTATCATGCTAAGAGGAGCTGGAAAA
Source organism: Phyllobates terribilis (assembly GCF_046119375.1). Taxonomy (NCBI): domain Eukaryota; kingdom Metazoa; phylum Chordata; class Amphibia; order Anura; family Dendrobatidae; genus Phyllobates; species Phyllobates terribilis. The sequence continues at coordinate 2,478,752 of NW_027362893.1, forward strand.
AGCAAAAAATTTCAGAATTGCACCTTGCAATGCGGAGAAATTACTGTTTGTGCATTTACAATATTCATTGATTTTTGCCATTGAAAAACGTCCAGAAATGATTGAAGCTACTGACTGAATGAAAGGAGCTGGCATCTCACTCTCTTTGAATCTTCTTTATCATGCTAAGAGGAGCAGGAAAAAGCAAAAAATTTCAGAATTGCACCTTGCAATGCGGAGAAATTAATGTTTGTGCATTTACAATATTCATTGATTTTTGCCATTGAAAAACGTCCAGAAATGATTGAAGCTACTGACTGAATGAAAGGAGCTTACATCTCACTCTCTTTGAATCTTCTTTATCATGCTAAGAGGAGCAGGAAAAAGCAAAAAATTTCAGAATTGCACCTTGCAATGCGGAGAAATTACTGTTTGTGCATTTACAATATTCATTGATTTTTGCCATTGAAAAACATCATGTTATTCATATACCAGAAATGTTTGAAGCTACTGACTGAATGAAAGGAGCTGGCATCTCACTCTCTTTGAATCTTCTTTATCATGCTAAGAGGAGCAGGAAAAAGCAAAAAATTTCAGAATTGCACCTTGCAATGCGGAGAAATTACTGTTTGTGCATTTACAATATTCATTGATTTTTGCCATTGAAAAACGTCCAGAAATGATTGAAGCTACTGACTGAATGAAAGGAGCTGGCATCTCACTCTCTTTGAATCTTGTTTATCATGCTAAGAGGAGCAGGAAAAAGCAAAAAATTTCAGAATTGCACCTTGCAATGCGGAGAAATTACTGTTTGTGCATTTACAATATTCATTGATTTTTGCAATTGAAAAACGTCCAGAAATGATTGAAGCTACTGACTGAATGAAAGGAGCTGGCATCTCACTCTCTTTGAATCTTCTTTATCATGCTAAGAGGAGCAGGAAGAAGCAAAAAATTTCAGAATTGCACCTTGCAATGCGGAGAAATTACTGTTTGTGCATTTACAATATTCATTGATTTTTGCCATTGAAAAACGTCCAGAAATGATTGAAGCTACTGACTGAATGAAAGGAGCTGGCATCTCACTCTCTTTGAATCTTGTTTACCATGCTAAGAGGAGCAGGAAAAAGCAAAAAATTTCAGAATTGCACCTTGCAATGCGGAGAAATTACTGTTTGTGCATTTACAATATTCATTGATTTTTGCCATTGAAAAACGTCCAGAAATGATTGAAGCTACTGACTGAATGAAAGGAGCTGGCATCTCACTCTCTTTGAATCTTCTTTATCATGCTAAGAGGAGCAGGAAAAAGCAAAAAATTTCAGAATTGCACCTTGCAATGCGGAGAAATTACTGTTTGTGCATTTACAATATTCATTGATTTTTGCCATTGAAAAACATCATGTTATTCATATACCAGAAATGTTTGAAGCTACTGACTGAATGAAAGGAGCTGGCATCTCACTCTCTTTGAATCTTCTTTATCATGCTAAGAGGAGCAGGAAAAAGCAAAAAATTTCAGAATTGCACCTTGCAATGCGGAGAAATTACTGTTTGTGAATTTACAATATTCATTGATTTTTGCCATTGAAAAACGTCCAGAAATGATTGAAGCTACTGACTGAATGAAAGGAGCTGGCATCTCACTCTCTTTGAATCTTGTTTATCATGCTAAGAGGAGCAGGAAAAAGCAAAAAATTTCAGAATTGCACCTTGCAATGCGGAGAAATTACTGTTTGTGCATTTACAATATTCATTGATTTTTGCCATTGAAAAACGTCCAGAAATGATTGAAGCTACTGACTGAATGAAAGGAGCTGGCATCTCACTCTCTTTGAATCTTGTTTATCATGCTAAGAGGAGCAGGAAAAAGCAAAAAATTTCAGAATTGCACCTTGCAATGCGGAGAAATTACTGTTTGTGCATTTACAATATTCATTGATTTTTGCCATTGAAAAACATCATGTTATTCATATACCAGAAATGTTTGAAGCTACTGACTGAATGAAAGGAGCTGGCATCTCACTCTCTTTGAATATTCTTTATCATGCTAAGAGGAGCAGGAAAAAGCAAAAAATTTCAGAATTGCACCTTGCAATGCGGAGAAATTACTGTTTGTGCATTTACAATATTCATTGATTTTTGCCATTGAAAAACGTCCAGAAATGATTGAAGCTACTGACTGAATGAAAGGAGCTGGCATCTCACTCTCTTTGAATCTTCTTTATCATGCTAAGAGGAGCAGGAAAAAGCAAAAAATTTCAGAATTGCACCTTGCAATGCGGAGAAATTACTGTTTGTGCATTTACAATATTCATTGATTTTTGCCATTGAAAAACATCATGTTATTCATATACCAGAAATGTTTGAAGCTACTGACTGAATGAAAGGAGCTGGCATCTCACTCTCTTTGAATCTTCTTTATCATGCTAAGAGGAGCAGGAAAAAGCAAAAAATTTCAGAATTGCACCTTGCAATGCGGAGAAATTACTGTTTGTGCATTTACAATATTCATTGATTTTTGCCATTGAAAAACGTCCAGAAATGATTGAAGCTACTGACTGAATGAAAGGAGCTGGCATCTCACTCTCTTTGAATCTTGTTTACCATGCTAAGAGGAGCAGGAAAAAGCAAAAAATTTCAGAATTGCACCTTGCAATGCGGAGAAATTACTGTTTGTGCATTTACAATATTCATTGATTTTTGCCATTGAAAAACGTTCAGAAATGATTGAAGCTACTGACTGAATGAAAGGAGCTGGCATCTCACTCTCTTTGAATCTTCTTTATCATGCTAAGAGGAGCAGGAAAAAGCAAAAAATTTCAGAATTGCACCTTGCAATGCGGAGAAATTTCTGTTTGTGCATTTACAATATTCATTGATTTTTGCCATTGAAAAACATCATGTTATTCATATACCAGAAATGTTTGAAGCTACTGACTGAATGAAAGGAGCTGGCATCTCACTCTCTTTGAATCTTCTTTATCATGCTAAGAGGAGCAGGAAAAAGCAAAAAATTTCAGAATTGCACCTTGCAATGCGGAGAAATTACTGTTTGTGCATTTACAATATTCATTGATTTTTGCCATTGAAAAACGTCCAGAAATGATTGAAGCTACTGACTGAATGAAAGGAGCTGGCATCTCACTCTCTTTGAATCTTCTTTATCATGCTAAGAGGAGCAGGAAAAAGCAAAAAATTTCAGAATTGCACCTTGCAATGCGGAGAAATTACTGTTTGTGCATTTACAATATTCATTGATTTTTGCCATTGAAAAACGTCCAGAAATGATTGAAGCTACTGACTGAATGAAAGTAGCTGGCATCTCACTCTCTTTGAATCTTCTTTATCATGCTAAGAGGAGCAGGAAAAAGCAAAAAATTTCAGAATTGCACCTTGCAATGCGGAGAAATTACTGTTTGTGCATTTACAATATTCATTGATTTTTGCCATTGAAAAACGTCCAGAAATGATTGAAGCTACTGACTGAATGAAAGGAGCTGGCATCTCACTCTCTTTGAATCTTCTTTATCATGCTAAGAGGAGCAGGAAAAAGCAAAAAATTTCAGAATTGCACCTTGCAATGCGGAGAAATTACTGTTTGTGCATTTACAATATTCATTGATTTTTGCCATTAAAAAACGTCCAGAAATGATTGAAGCTACTGACTGAATGAAAGGAGCTGGCATCTCACTCTCTTTGAATCTTGTTTATCATGCTAAGAGGAGCAGGAAAAAGCAAAAAATTTCAGAATTGCACCTTGCAATGCGGAGAAATTACTGTTTGTGCATTTACAATATTCAATGATTTTTGCCATTGAAAAACGTCCAGAAATGATTGAAGCTACTGACTGAATGAAAGGAGCTGGCATCTCACTCTCTTTGAAACTTCTTTATCATGCTAAGAGGAGCAGGAAAAAGCAAAAAATTTCAGAATTGCACCTTGCAATGCGGAGAAATTACTGTTTGTGCATTTACAATATTCATTGATTTTTGCCATTGAAAAACGTCCAGAAATGATTGAAGCTACTGACTGAATGAAAGGAGCTGGCATCTCACTCTCTTTGAATCTTGTTTATCATGCTAAGAGGAGCAGGAAAAAGCAAAAAATTTCAGAATTGCACCTTGCAATGCGGAGAAATTACTGTTTGTGCATTTACAATATTCATTGATTTTTGCCATTGAAAAACATCATGTTATTCATATACCAGAAATGTATGAAGCTACTGACTGAATGAAAGGAGCTGGCATCTCACTCTCTTTGAATATTCTTTATCATGCTAAGAGGAGCAGGAAAAAGCAAAAAATTTCAGAATTGCACCTTGCAATGCGGAGAAATTACTGTTTGTGCATTTACAGTATTCATTGATTTTTGCCATTGAAAAACGTCCAGAAATGATTGAAGCTACTGACTGAATGAAAGGAGCTGGCATCTCACTCTCTTTGAATCTTCTTTATCATGCTAAGAGGAGCAGGAAAAAGCAAAAAATTTCAGAATTGCACCTTGCAATGCGGAGAAATTACTGTTTGTGCATTTACAATATTCATTGATTTTTGCCATTGAAAAACATCATGTTATTCATATACCAGAAATGTTTGAAGCTACTGACTGAATGAAAGGAGCTGGCATCTCACTCTCTTTGAATCTTCTTTATCATGCTAAGAGGAGCAGGAAAAAGCAAAAAATTTCAGAATTGCACCTTGCAATGCGGAGAAATTACTGTTTGTGCATTTACAATATTCATTGATTTTTGCCATTGAAAAACGTCCAGAAATGATTGAAGCTACTGACTGAATGAAAGGAGCTGGCATCTCACTCTCTTTGCATCTTGTTTACCATGCTAAGAGGAGCAGGAAAAAGCAAAAAATTTCAGAATTGCACCTTGCAATGCGGAGAAATTACTGTTTGTGCATTTACAATATTCATTGATTTTTGCCATTGAAAAACGTCCAGAAATGATTGAAGCTACTGACTGAATGAAAGGAGCTGGCATCTCACTCTCTTTGAATCTTCTTTATCATGCTAAGAGGAGCAGGAAAAATCAAAAAATTTCAGAATTGCACCTTGCAATGCGGAGAAATTACTGTTTGTGCATTTACAATATTCATTGATTTTTGCCATTGAAAAACGTCCAGAAATGATTGAAGCTACTGACTGAATGAAAGTAGCTGGCATCTCACTCTCTTTGAATCTTCTTTATCATGCTAAGAGGAGCAGGAAAAAGCAAAAAATTTCAGAATTGCACCTTGCAATGCGGAGAAATTACTGTTTGTGCATTTACAATATTCATTGATTTTTGCCATTAAAAAACGTCCAGAAATGATTGAAGCTACTGACTGAATGAAAGGAGCTGGCATCTCACTCTCTTTGAATCTTGTTTATCATGCTAAGAGGAGCAGGAAAAAGCAAAAAATTTCAGAATTGCACCTTGCAATGCGGAGAAATTACTGTTTGTGCATTTACAATATTCAATGATTTTTGCCATTGAAAAACGTCCAGAAATGATTGAAGCTACTGACTGAATGAAAGGAGCTGGCATCTCACTCTCTATGAATCTTCTTTATCATGCTAAGAGGAGCAGGAAAAAGCAAAAAATTTCAGAATTGCACCTTGCAATGCGGAGAAATTACTGTTTGTGCATTTACAATATTCATTGATTTTTGCCATTGAAAAACGTCCAGAAATGATTGAAGCTACTGACTGAATGAAAGGAGCTGGCATCTCACTCTCTTTGAATCTTCTTTATCATGCTAAGAGGAGCAGGAAAAAGCAAAAAATTTCAGAATTGCACCTTGCAATGGGGAGAAATTACTGTTTGTGCCTTTACAATATTCATTGATTTTTGCCATTGAAAAACATCATGTTATTCATATACCAGAAATGTTTGAAGCTACTGACTGAATGAAAGGAGCTGGCATCTCACTCTCTTTGAATCTTCTTTATCATGCTAAGAGGAGCTGGAAAAAGCAAAAAATTTCAGAATTGCACCTTGCAATGCGGAGAAATTACTGTTTGTGCATTTACAATATTCATTGATTTTTGCCATTGAAAAACGTCCAGAAATGATTGAAGCTACTGACTGAATGAAAGGAGCTGGCATCTCACTCTCTTTGAATCTTCTTTATCATGCTAAGAGGAGCAGGAAAAAGCAAAAAATTTCAGAATTGCACCTTGCAATGCGGAGAAATTACTGTTTGTGCATTTACAATATTCATTGATTTTTGCCATTGAAAAACGTCCAGAAATGATTGAAGCTACTGACTGAATGAAAGGAGCTGGCATCTCACTCTCTTTGAATCTTCTTTATCATGCTAAGAGGAGCAGGAAAAAGCAAAAAATTTCAGAATTGCACCTTGCAATGCGGAGAAATTACTGTTTGTGCATTTACAATATTCATTGATTTTTGCCATTGAAAAACGTCCAGAAATGATTGAAGCTACTGACTGAATGAAAGGAGCTGGCATCTCACTCTCTTTGAATCTTCTTTATCATGCTAAGAGGAGCAGGAAAAAGCAAAAAATTTTCAGAATTGCACCTTGCAATGCGGAGAAATTACTGTTTGTGCATTTACAATATTCATTGATTTTTGCCATTGAAAAACATCATGTTATTCATATACCAGAAATGTTTGAAGCTACTGACTGAATGAAAGGAGCTGGCATCTCACTCTCTTTGAATCTTCTTTATCATGCTAAGAGGAGCAGGAAAAAGCAAAAAATTTCAGAATTGCACCTTGCAATGCGGAGAAATTACTGTTTGTGCATTTACAATATTCATTGATTTTTGCCATTGAAAAACGTCCAGAAATGATTGAAGCTACTGACTGAATGAAAGGAGCTGGCATCTCACTCTCTTTGAATCTTGTTTATCATGCTAAGAGGAGCAGGAAAAAGCAAAAAATTTCAGAATTGCACCTTGCAATGCGGAGAAATTACTGTTTGTGCATTTACAATATTCATTGATTTTTGCAATTGAAAAACGTCCAGAAATGATTGAAGCTACTGACTGAATGAAAGGAGCTGGCATCTCACTCTCTTTGAATCTTCTTTATCATGCTAAGAGGAGCAGGAAAAAGCAAAAAATTTCAGAATTGCACCTTGCAATGCGGAGAAATTACTGTTTGTGCATTTACAATATTCATTGATTTTTGCCATTGAAAAACGTCCAGAAATGATTGAAGCTACTGACTGAATGAAAGGAGCTGGCATCTCACTCTCTTTGAATCTTGTTTACCATGCTAAGAGGAGCAGGAAAAAGCAAAAAATTTCAGAATTGCACCTTGCAATGCGGAGAAATTACTGTTTGTGCATTTACAATATTCATTGATTTTTGCCATTGTAAAACGTCCAGAAATGATTGAAGCTACTGACTGAATGAAAGGAGCTGGCATCTCACTCTCTTTGAATCTTCTTTATCATGCTAAGAGGAGCAGGAAAAAGCAAAAAATTTCAGAATTGCACCTTGCAATGCGGAGAAATTACTGTTTGTGCATTTACAATATTCATTGATTTTTGCCATTGAAAAACATCATGTTATTCATATACCAGAAATGTTTGAAGCTACTGACTGAATGAAAGGAGCTGGCATCTCACTCTCTTTGAATCTTCTTTATCATGCTAAGAGGAGCAGGAAAAAGCAAAAAATTTCAGAATTGCACCTTGCAATGCGGAGAAATTACTGTTTGTGAATTTACAATATTCATTGATTTTTGCCATTGAAAAACGTCCAGAAATGATTGAAGCTACTGACTGAATGAAAGGAGCTGGCATCTCACTCTCTTTGAATCTTGTTTATCATGCTAAGAGGAGCAGGAAAAAGCAAAAAATTTCAGAATTGCACCTTGCAATGCGGAGAAATTACTGTTTGTGCATTTACAATATTCATTGATTTTTGCCATTGAAAAACGTCCAGAAATGATTGAAGCTACTGACTGAATGAAAGGAGCTGGCATCTCACTCTCTTTGAATCTTGTTTATCATGCTAAGAGGAGCAGAAAAAAGAAAAATTTCAGAATTGCACCTTGCAATGCGGAGAAATTACTGTTTGTGCATTTACAATATTCATTGATTTTTGCCATTAAAAAACGTCCAGAAATGATTGAAGCTACTGACTGAATGAAAGGAGCTGGCATCTCACTCTCTTTGAATCTTGTTTATCATGCTAAGAGGAGCAGGAAAAAGCAAAAAATTTCAGAATTGCACCTTGCAATGCGGAGAAATTACTGTTTGTGCATTTACAATATTCAATGATTTTTGCCATTGAAAAACGTCCAGAAATGATTGAAGCTACTGACTGAATGAAAGGAGCTGGCATCTCACTCTCTTTGAATCTTCTTTATCATGCTAAGAGGAGCAGGAAAAAGCAAAAAATTTCAGAATTGCACCTTGCAATGCGGAGAAATTACTGTTTGTGCATTTACAATATTCATTGATTTTTGCCATTGAAAAACGTCCAGAAATGATTGAAGCTACTGACTGAATGAAAGGAGCTGGCATCTCACTCTCTTTGAATCTTGTTTATCATGCTAAGAGGAGCAGGAAAAAGCAAAAAATTTCAGAATTGCACCTTGCAATGCGGAGAAATTACTGTTTGTGCTTTTACAATATTCATTGATTTTTGCCATTGAAAAACATCATGTTATTCATATACCAGAAATGTTTGAAGCTACTGACTGAATGAAAGGAGCTGGCATCTCACTCTCTTTGAATATTCTTTATCATGCTAAGAGGAGCAGGAAAAAGCAAAAAATTTCAGAATTGCACCTTGCAATGCGGAGAAATTACTGTTTGTGCATTTACAATATTCATTGATTTTTGCCATTGAAAAACGTCCAGAAATGATTGAAGCTACTGACTGAATGAAAGGAGCTGGCATCTCACTCTCTTTGAATCTTTTTTATCATGCTAAGAGGAGCAGGAAAAAGCAAAAAATTTCAGAATTGCACCTTGCAATGCGGAGAAATTACTGTTTGTGCATTTACAATATTCATTGATTTTTGCCATTGAAAAACATCATGTTATTCATATACCAGAAATGTTTGAAGCTACTGACTGAATGAAAGGAGCTGGCATCTCACTCTCTTTGAATCTTCTTTATCATGCTAAGAGGAGCAGGAAAAAGCAAAAAATTTCAGAATTGCACCTTGCAATGCGGAGAAATTACTGTTTGTGCATTTACAATATTCATTGATTTTTGCCATTGAAAAACGTCCAGAAATGATTGAAGCTACTGACTGAATGAAAGGAGCTGGCATCTCACTCTCTTTGAATCTTGTTTACCATGCTAAGAGGAGCAGGAAAAAGCAAAAAATTTCAGAATTGCACCTTGCAATGCGGAGAAATTTCTGTTTGTGCATTTACAATATTCATTGATTTTTGCCATTGAAAAACATCATGTTATTCATATACCAGAAATGTTTGAAGCTACTGACTGAATGAAAGGAGCTGGCATCTCACTCTCTTTGAATCTTCTTTATCATGCTAAGAGGAGCAGGAAAAAGCAAAAAATTTCAGAATTGCACCTTGCAATGCGGAGAAATTACTGTTTGTGCATTTACAATATTCATTGATTTTTGCCATTGAAAAACGTCCAGAAATGATTGAAGCTACTGACTGAATGAAAGGAGCTGGCATCTCACTCTCTTTGAATCTTCTTTATCATGCTAAGAGGAGCAGGAAAAAGCAAAAAATTTCAGAATTGCACCTTGCAATGCGGAGAAATTACTGTTTGTGCATTTACAATATTCATTGATTTTTGCCATTGAAAAACGTCCAGAAATGATTGAAGCTACTGACTGAATGAAAGTAGCTGGCATCTCACTCTCTTTGAATCTTCTTTATCATGCTAAGAGGAGCAGGAAAAAGCAAAAAATTTCAGAATTGCACCTTGCAATGCGGAGAAATTACTGTTTGTGCATTTACAATATTCATTGATTTTTGCCATTAAAAAACGTCCAGAAATGATTGAAGCTACTGACTGAATGAAAGGAGCTGGCATCTCACTCTCTTTGAATCTTGTTTATCATGCTAAGAGGAGCAGGAAAAAGCAAAAAATTTCAAAATTGCACCTTGCAATGCGGAGAAATTACTGTTTGTGCATTTACAATATTCATTGATTTTTGCCATTGTAAAACGTCCAGAAATGATTGAAGCTACTGACTGAATGAAAGGAGCTGGCATCTCACTCTCTTTGAATCTTCTTTATCATGCTAAGAGGAGCAGGAAAAAGCAAAAAATTTCAGAATTGCACCTTGCAATGCGGAGAAATTACTGTTTGTGCATTTACAATATTCATTGATTTTTGCCATTGAAAAACATCATGTTATTCATATACCAGAAATGTTTGAAGCTACTGACTGAATGAAAGGAGCTGGCATCTCACTCTCTTTGAATCTTCTTTATCATGCTAAGAGGAGCAGGAAAAAGCAAAAAATTTCAGAATTGCACCTTGCAATGCGGAGAAATTACTGTTTGTGAATTTACAATATTCATTGATTTTTGCCATTGAAAAACGTCCAGAAATGATTGAAGCTACTGACTGAATGAAAGGAGCTGGCATCTCACTCTCTTTGAATCTTGTTTATCATGCTAAGAGGAGCAGGAAAAAGCAAAAAATTTCAGAATTGCACCTTGCAATGCGGAGAAATTACTGTTTGTGCATTTACAATATTCATTGATTTTTGCCATTGAAAAACGTCCAGAAATGATTGAAGCTACTGACTGAATGAAAGGAGCTGGCATCTCACTCTCTTTGAATCTTGTTTATCATGCTAAGAGGAGCAGGAAAAAGCAAAAAATTTCAGAATTGCACCTTGCAATGCGGAGAAATTACTGTTTGTGCATTTACAATATTCATTGATTTTTGCCATTAAAAAACGTCCAGAAATGATTGAAGCTACTGACTGAATGAAAGGAGCTGGCATCTCACTCTCTTTGAATCTTGTTTATCATGCTAAGAGGAGCAGGAAAAAGCAAAAAATTTCAGAATTGCACCTTGCAATGCGGAGAAATTACTGTTTGTGCATTTACAATATTCAATGATTTTTGCCATTGAAAAACGTCCAGAAATGATTGAAGCTACTGACTGAATGAAAGGAGCTGGCATCTCACTCTCTTTGAATCTTCTTTATCATGCTAAGAGGAGCAGGAAAAAGCAAAAAATTTCAGAATTGCACCTTGCAATGCGGAGAAATTACTGTTTGTGCATTTACAATATTCATTGATTTTTGCCATTGAAAAACGTCCAGAAATGATTGAAGCTACTGACTGAATGAAAGGAGCTGGCATCTCACTCTCTTTGAATCTTGTTTATCATGCTAAGAGGAGCAGGAAAAAGCAAAAAATTTCAGAATTGCACCTTGCAATGCGGAGAAATTACTGTTTGTGCTTTTACAATATTCATTGATTTTTGCCATTGAAAAACATCATGTTATTCATATACCAGAAATGTTTGAAGCTACTGACTGAATGAAAGGAGCTGGCATCTCACTCTCTTTGAATATTCTTTATCATGCTAAGAGGAGCAGGAAAAAGCAAAAAATTTCAGAATTGCACCTTGCAATGCGGAGAAATTACTGTTTGTGCATTTACAATATTCATTGATTTTTGCCATTGAAAAACGTCCAGAAATGATTGAAGCTACTGACTGAATGAAAGGAGCTGGCATCTCACTCTCTTTGAATCTTTTTTATCATGCTAAGAGGAGCAGGAAAAAGCAAAAAATTTCAGAATTGCACCTTGCAATGCGGAGAAATTACTGTTTGTGCATTTACAATATTCATTGATTTTTGCCATTGAAAAACATCATGTTATTCATATACCAGAAATGTTTGAAGCTACTGACTGAATGAAAGGAGCTGGCATCTCACTCTCTTTGAATCTTCTTTATCATGCTAAGAGGAGCAGGAAAAAGCAAAAAATTTCAGAATTGCACCTTGCAATGCGGAGAAATTACTGTTTGTGCATTTACAATATTCATTGATTTTTGCCATTGAAAAACGTCCAGAAATGATTGAAGCTACTGACTGAATGAAAGGAGCTGGCATCTCACTCTCTTTGAATCTTGTTTACCATGCTAAGAGGAGCAGGAAAAAGCAAAAAATTTCAGAATTGCACCTTGCAATGCGGAGAAATTTCTGTTTGTGCATTTACAATATTCATTGATTTTTGCCATTGAAAAACATCATGTTATTCATATACCAGAAATGTTTGAAGCTACTGACTGAATGAAAGGAGCTGGCATCTCACTCTCTTTGAATCTTCTTTATCATGCTAAGAGGAGCAGGAAAAAGCAAAAAATTTCAGAATTGCACCTTGCAATGCGGAGAAATTACTGTTTGTGCATTTACAATATTCATTGATTTTTGCCATTGAAAAACGTCCAGAAATGATTGAAGCTACTGACTGAATGAAAGTAGCTGGCATCTCACTCTCTTTGAATCTTCTTTATCATGCTAAGAGGAGCAGGAAAAAGCAAAAAATTTCAGAATTGCACCTTGCAATGCGGAGAAATTACTGTTTGTGCATTTACAATATTCATTGATTTTTGCCATTAAAAAACGTCCAGAAATGATTGAAGCTACTGACTGAATGAAAGGAGCTGGCATCTCACTCTCTTTGAATCTTGTTTATCATGCTAAGAGGAGCAGGAAAAAGCAAAAAATTTCAAAATTGCACCTTGCAATGCGGAGAAATTACTGTTTGTGCATTTACAATATTCAATGATTTTTGCCATTGAAAAACGTCCAGAAATGATTGAAGCTACTGACTGAATGAAAGGAGCTGGCATCTCACTCTCTATGAATCTTCTTTATCATGCTAAGAGGAGCAGGAAAAAGCAAAAAATTTCAGAATTGCACCTTGCAATGCGGAGAAATTACTGTTTGTGCATTTACAATATTCATTGATTTTTGCCATTGAAAAACGTCCAGAAATGATTGAAGCTACTGACTGAATGAAAGGAGCTGGCATCTCACTCTCTTTGAATCTTGTTTATCATGCTAAGAGGAGCAGGAAAAAGCAAAAAATTTCAGAATTGCACCTTGCAATGCGGAGAAATTACTGTTTGTGCATTTACAATATTCATTGATTTTTGCCATTGAAAAACGTCCAGAAATGATTGAAGCTACTGACTGAATGAAAGGAGCTGGCATCTCACTCTCTTTGAATCTTCTTTATCATGCTAAAAGGAGCAGGAAAAAGCAAAAAATTTCAGAATTGCACCTTGCAATGCGGAGAAATTACTGTTTGTGCATTTACAATATTCATTGATTTTTGCCATTGAAAAACATCATGTTATTCATATACCAGAAATGTTTGAAGCTACTGACTGAATGAAAGGAGCTGACATCTCACTCTCTTTGAATCTTCTTTATCATGCTAAGAGGAGCAGGAAAAAGCAAAAAATTTCAGAATTGCACCTTGCAATGCGGAGAAATTACTGTTTGTGCATTTACAATATTCATTGATTTTTGCCATTGAAAAACATCATGTTATTCATATACCAGAAATGTTTGAAGCTACTGACTGAATGAAAGGAGCTGGCATCTCACTCTCTTTGAATCTTCTTTATCATGCTAAGAGGAGCAGGAAAAAGCAAAAAATTTCAGAATTGCACCTTGCAATGCGGAGAAATTACTGTTTGTGCATTTACAATATTCATTGATTTTTGCCATTGAAAAACGTCCAGAAATGATGGAAGCTACTGACTGAATGAAAGGAGCTGGCATCTCACTCTCTTTGAATCTTGTTTATCATGCTAAGAGGAGCAGGAAAAAGCAAAAAATTTCAGAATTGCACCTTGCAATGCGGAGAAATTACTGTTTGTGCATTTACAATATTCATTGATTTTTGCCATTGAAAAACGTCCAGAAATGATTGAAGCTACTGACTGAATGAAAGGAGCTGGCATCTCACTCTCTTTGAATCTTCTTTATCATGCTAAGAGGAGCAGGAAAAAGCAAAAAATTTCAGAATTGCACCTTGCAATGCGGAGAAATTACTGTTTGTGCATTTACAATATTCATTGATTTTTGCCATTGAAAAACATCCAGAAATGATTGAAGCTACTGACTGAATGAAAAGAGCTGGCATCTCACTCTCTTTGAATCTTCTTTATCATGCTAAGAGGAGCAGGAAAAAGCAAAAAATTTCAGAATTGCACCTTGCAATGCGGAGAAATTACTGTTTGTGCATTTACAATATTCATTGATTTTTGCCATTGAAAAACGTCCAGAAATGATTGAAGCTACTGACTGAATGAAAGGAGGTGGCATCTCACTCTCTTTGAATCTTCTTTATCATGCTAAGAGGAGCAGGAAAAAGCAAAAAATTTCAAAATTGCACCTTGCAATGCGGAGAAATTACTGTTTGTGCATTTACAATATTCATTGATTTTTGCCATTGAAAAACATCATGTTATTCATATACCAGAAATGTTTGAAGCTACTGACTGAATGAAAGGAGCTGGCATCTCACTCTCTTTGAATCTTCTTTATCATGCTAAGAGGAGCAGGAAAAAGCAAAAAATTTCAGAATTGCACCTTGCAATGCGGAGAAATTACTGATTGTGCATTTACAATATTCATTGATTTTTGCCATTGAAAAACGTCCAGAAATGATTGAAGCTACTGACTGAATGAAAGGAGCTGGCATCTCACTCTCTTTGAATCTTCTTTATCATGCTAAGAGGAGCAGGAAAAAGCAAAAAATTTCAGAATTGCACCTTGCAATGCGGAGAAATTACTGTTTGTGCATTTACAATATTCATTGATTTTTGCCATTGAAAAACGTCCAGAAATGATTGAAGCTACTGACTGAATGAAAGTAGCTGGCATCTCACTCTCTTTGAATCTTCTTTATCATGCTAAGAGGAGCAGGAAAAAGCAAAAAATTTCAGAATTGCACCTTGCAATGCGGAGAAATTACTGTTTGTGCATTTACAATATTCATTGATTTTTGCCATTAAAAAACGTCCAGAAATGATTGAAGCTACTGACTGAATGAAAGGAGCTGGCATCTCACTCTCTTTGAATCTTGTTTATCATGCTAAGAGGAGCAGGAAAAAGCAAAAAATTTCAAAATTGCACCTTGCAATGCGGAGAAATTACTGTTTGTGCATTTACAATATTCATTGATTTTTGCCATTGTAAAACGTCCAGAAATGATTGAAGCTACTGACTGAATGAAAGGAGCTGGCATCTCACTCTCTTTGAATCTTCTTTATCATGCTAAGAGGAGCAGGAAAAAGCAAAAAATTTCAGAATTGCACCTTGCAATGCGGAGAAATTACTGTTTGTGCATTTACAATATTCATTGATTTTTGCCATTGAAAAACATCATGTTATTCATATACCAGAAATGTTTGAAGCTACTGACTGAATGAAAGGAGCTGGCATCTCACTCTCTTTGAATCTTCTTTATCATGCTAAGAGGAGCAGGAAAAAGCAAAAAATTTCAGAATTGCACCTTGCAATGCGGAGAAATTACTGTTTGTGAATTTACAATATTCATTGATTTTTGCCATTGAAAAACGTCCAGAAATGATTGAAGCTACTGACTGAATGAAAGGAGGTGGCATCTCACTCTCTTTGAATCTTCTTTATCATGCTAAGAGGAGCAGGAAAAAGCAAAAAATTTCAAAATTGCACCTTGCAATGCGGAGAAATTACTGTTTGTGCATTTACAATATTCATTGATTTTTGCCATTGAAAAACATCATGTTATTCATATACCAGAAATGTTTGAAGCTACTGACTGAATGAAAGGAGCTGGCATCTCACTCTCTTTGAATCTTCTTTATCATGCTAAGAGGAGCAGGAAAAAGCAAAAAATTTCAGAATTGCACCTTGCAATGCGGAGAAATTACTGATTGTGCATTTACAATATTCATTGATTTTTGCCATTGAAAAACGTCCAGAAATGATTGAAGCTACTGACTGAATGAAAGGAGCTGGCATCTCACTCTCTTTGAATCTTCTTTATCATGCTAAGAGGAGCAGGAAAAAGCAAAAAATTTCAGAATTGCACCTTGCAATGCGGAGAAATTACTGTTTGTGCATTTACAATATTCATTGATTTTTGCCATTGAAAAACGTCCAGAAATGATTGAAGCTACTGACTGAATGAAAGTAGCTGGCATCTCACTCTCTTTGAATCTTCTTTATCATGCTAAGAGGAGCAGGAAAAAGCAAAAAATTTCAGAATTGCACCTTGCAATGCGGAGAAATTACTGTTTGTGCATTTACAATATTCATTGATTTTTGCCATTAAAAAACGTCCAGAAATGATTGAAGCTACTGACTGAATGAAAGGAGCTGGCATCTCACTCTCTTTGAATCTTGTTTATCATGCTAAGAGGAGCAGGAAAAAGCAAAAAATTTCAAAATTGCACCTTGCAATGCGGAGAAATTACTGTTTGTGCATTTACAATATTCATTGATTTTTGCCATTGTAAAACGTCCAGAAATGATTGAAGCTACTGACTGAATGAAAGGAGCTGGCATCTCACTCTCTTTGAATCTTCTTTATCATGCTAAGAGGAGCAGGAAAAAGCAAAAAATTTCAGAATTGCACCTTGCAATGCGGAGAAATTACTGTTTGTGCATTTACAATATTCATTGATTTTTGCCATTGAAAAACATCATGTTATTCATATACCAGAAATGTTTGAAGCTACTGACTGAATGAAAGGAGCTGGCATCTCACTCTCTTTGAATCTTCTTTATCATGCTAAGAGGAGCAGGAAAAAGCAAAAAATTTCAGAATTGCACCTTGCAATGCGGAGAAATTACTGTTTGTGAATTTACAATATTCATTGATTTTTGCCATTGAAAAACGTCCAGAAATGATTGAAGCTACTGACTGAATGAAAGGAGCTGGCATCTCACTCTCTTTGAATCTTGTTTATCATGCTAAGAGGAGCAGGAAAAAGCAAAAAATTTCAGAATTGCACCTTGCAATGCGGAGAAATTACTGTTTGTGCATTTACAATATTCATTGATTTTTGCCATTGAAAAACGTCCAGAAATGATTGAAGCTACTGACTGAATGAAAGGAGCTGGCATCTCACTCTCTTTGAATCTTGTTTATCATGCTAAGAGGAGCAGGAAAAAGCAAAAAATTTCAGAATTGCACCTTGCAATGCGGAGAAATTACTGTTTGTGCATTTACAATATTCATTGATTTTTGCCATTAAAAAACGTCCAGAAATGATTGAAGCTACTGACTGAATGAAAGGAGCTGGCATCTCACTCTCTTTGAATCTTGTTTATCATGCTAAGAGGAGCAGGAAAAAGCAAAAAATTTCAGAATTGCACCTTGCAATGCGGAGAAATTACTGTTTGTGCATTTACAATATTCAATGATTTTTGCCATTGAAAAACGTCCAGAAATGATTGAAGCTACTGACTGAATGAAAGGAGCTGGCATCTCACTCTCTTTGAATCTTCTTTATCATGCTAAGAGGAGCAGGAAAAAGCAAAAAATTTCAGAATTGCACCTTGCAATGCGGAGAAATTACTGTTTGTGCATTTACAATATTCATTGATTTTTGCCATTGAAAAACGTCCAGAAATGATTGAAGCTACTGACTGAATGAAAGGAGCTGGCATCTCACTCTCTTTGAATCTTGTTTATCATGCTAAGAGGAGCAGGAAAAAGCAAAAAATTTCAGAATTGCACCTTGCAATGCGGAGAAATTACTGTTTGTGCTTTTACAATATTCATTGATTTTTGCCATTGAAAAACATCATGTTATTCATATACCAGAAATGTTTGAAGCTACTGACTGAATGAAAGGAGCTGGCATCTCACTCTCTTTGAATATTCTTTATCATGCTAAGAGGAGCAGGAAAAAGCAAAAAATTTCAGAATTGCACCTTGCAATGCGGAGAAATTACTGTTTGTGCATTTACAATATTCATTGATTTTTGCCATTGAAAAACGTCCAGAAATGATTGAAGCTACTGACTGAATGAAAGGAGCTGGCATCTCACTCTCTTTGAATCTTTTTTATCATGCTAAGAGGAGCAGGAAAAAGCAAAAAATTTCAGAATTGCACCTTGCAATGCGGAGAAATTACTGTTTGTGCATTTACAATATTCATTGATTTTTGCCATTGAAAAACATCATGTTATTCATATACCAGAAATGTTTGAAGCTACTGACTGAATGAAAGGAGCTGGCATCTCACTCTCTTTGAATCTTCTTTATCATGCTAAGAGGAGCAGGAAAAAGCAAAAAATTTCAGAATTGCACCTTGCAATGCGGAGAAATTACTGTTTGTGCATTTACAATATTCATTGATTTTTGCCATTGAAAAACGTCCAGAAATGATTGAAGCTACTGACTGAATGAAAGGAGCTGGCATCTCACTCTCTTTGAATCTTGTTTACCATGCTAAGAGGAGCAGGAAAAAGCAAAAAATTTCAGAATTGCACCTTGCAATGCGGAGAAATTTCTGTTTGTGCATTTACAATATTCATTGATTTTTGCCATTGAAAAACATCATGTTATTCATATACCAGAAATGTTTGAAGCTACTGACTGAATGAAAGGAGCTGGCATCTCACTCTCTTTGAATCTTCTTTATCATGCTAAGAGGAGCAGGAAAAAGCAAAAAATTTCAGAATTGCACCTTGCAATGCGGAGAAATTACTGTTTGTGCATTTACAATATTCATTGATTTTTGCCATTGAAAAACGTCCAGAAATGATTGAAGCTACTGACTGAATGAAAGGAGCTGGCATCTCACTCTCTTTGAATCTTCTTTATCATGCTAAGAGGAGCAGGAAAAAGCAAAAAATTTCAGAATTGCACCTTGCAATGCGGAGAAATTACTGTTTGTGCATTTACAATATTCATTGATTTTTGCCATTGAAAAACGTCCAGAAATGATTGAAGCTACTGACTGAATGAAAGTAGCTGGCATCTCACTCTCTTTGAATCTTCTTTATCATGCTAAGAGGAGCAGGAAAAAGCAAAAAATTTCAGAATTGCACCTTGCAATGCGGAGAAATTACTGTTTGTGCATTTACAATATTCATTGATTTTTGCCATTAAAAAACGTCCAGAAATGATTGAAGCTACTGACTGAATGAAAGGAGCTGGCATCTCACTCTCTTTGAATCTTGTTTATCATGCTAAGAGGAGCAGGAAAAAGCAAAAAATTTCAAAATTGCACCTTGCAATGCGGAGAAATTACTGTTTGTGCATTTACAATATTCAATGATTTTTGCCATTGAAAAACGTCCAGAAATGATTGAAGCTACTGACTGAATGAAAGGAGCTGGCATCTCACTCTCTATGAATCTTCTTTATCATGCTAAGAGGAGCAGGAAAAAGCAAAAAATTTCAGAATTGCACCTTGCAATGCGGAGAAATTACTGTTTGTGCATTTACAATATTCATTGATTTTTGCCATTGAAAAACGTCCAGAAATGATTGAAGCTACTGACTGAATGAAAGGAGCTGGCATCTCACTCTCTTTGAATCTTGTTTATCATGCTAAGAGGAGCAGGAAAAAGCAAAAAATTTCAGAATTGCACCTTGCAATGCGGAGAAATTACTGTTTGTGCATTTACAATATTCATTGATTTTTGCCATTGAAAAACGTCCAGAAATGATTGAAGCTACTGACTGAATGAAAGGAGCTGGCATCTCACTCTCTTTGAATCTTCTTTATCATGCTAAAAAGAGCAGGAAAAAGCAAAAAATTTCAGAATTGCACCTTGCAATGCGGAGAAATTACTGTTTGTGCATTTACAATATTCATTGATTTTTGCCATTGAAAAACATCATGTTATTCATATACCAGAAATGTTTGAAGCTACTGACTGAATGAAAGGAGCTGACATCTCACTCTCTTTGAATCTTCTTTATCATGCTAAGAGGAGCAGGAAAAAGCAAAAAATTTCAGAATTGCACCTTGCAATGCGGAGAAATTACTGTTTGTGCATTTACAATATTCATTGATTTTTGCCATTGAAAAACATCATGTTATTCATATACCAGAAATGTTTGAAGCTACTGACTGAATGAAAGGAGCTGGCATCTCACTCTCTTTGAATCTTCTTTATCATGCTAAGAGGAGCAGGAAAAAGCAAAAAATTTCAGAATTGCACCTTGCAATGCGGAGAAATTACTGTTTGTGCATTTACAATATTCATTGATTTTTGCCATTGAAAAACGTCCAGAAATGATGGAAGCTACTGACTGAATGAAAGGAGCTGGCATCTCACTCTCTTTGAATCTTGTTTATCATGCTAAGAGGAGCAGGAAAAAGCAAAAAATTTCAGAATTGCACCTTGCAATGCGGAGAAATTACTGTTTGTGCATTTACAATATTCATTGATTTTTGCCATTGAAAAACGTCCAGAAATGATTGAAGCTACTGACTGAATGAAAGGAGCTGGCATCTCACTCTCTTTGAATCTTCTTTATCATGCTAAGAGGAGCAGGAAAAAGCAAAAAATTTCAGAATTGCACCTTGCAATGCGGAGAAATTACTGTTTGTGCATTTACAATATTCATTGATTTTTGCCATTGAAAAACATCCAGAAATGATTGAAGCTACTGACTGAATGAAAGGAGCTGGCATCTCACTCTCTTTGAATCTTCTTTATCATGCTAAGAGGAGCAGGAAAAAGCAAAAAATTTCAGAATTGCACCTTGCAATGCGGAGAAATTACTGTTTGTGCATTTACAATATTCATTGATTTTTGCCATTGAAAAACGTCCAGAAATGATTGAAGCTACTGACTGAATGAAAGGAGGTGGCATCTCACTCTCTTTGAATCTTCTTTATCATGCTAAGAGGAGCAGGAAAAAGCAAAAAATTTCAAAATTGCACCTTGCAATGCGGAGAAATTACTGTTTGTGCATTTACAATATTCATTGATTTTTGCCATTGAAAAACATCATGTTATTCATATACCAGAAATGTTTGAAGCTACTGACTGAATGAAAGGAGCTGGCATCTCACTCTCTTTGAATCTTCTTTATCATGCTAAGAGGAGCAGGAAAAAGCAAAAAATTTCAGAATTGCACCTTGCAATGCGGAGAAATTACTGATTGTGCATTTACAATATTCATTGATTTTTGCCATTGAAAAACGTCCAGAAATGATTGAAGCTACTGACTGAATGAAAGGAGCTGGCATCTCACTCTCTTTGAATCTTGTTTATCATGCTAAGAGGAGCAGGAAAAAGCAAAAAATTTCAGAATTGCACCTTGCAATGCGGAGAAATTACTGTTTGTGCATTTACAATATTCATTGATTTTTGCCATTGAAAAACGTCCAGAAATGATTGAAGCTACTGACTGAATGAAAGGAGCTGGCATCTCACTCTCTTTGAATCTTCTTTATCATGCTAAGAAGAGCAGGAAAAAGCAAAAAATTTCAGAATTGCACCTTGCAATGCGGAGAAATTACTGTTTGTGCATTTACAATATTCATTGATTTTTGCCATTGAAAAACGTCCAGAAATGATTGAAGCTACTGACTGAATGAAAGGAGCTGGCATCTCACTCTCTTTGAATCTTCTTTACCATGCTAAGAGGAGCAGGAAAAAGCAAAAAATTTCAGAATTGCACCTAGCAATGCGGAGAAATTACTGTTTGTGCATTTACAATATTCATTGATTTTTGCCATTGAAAAACATCATGTTATTCATATACCAGAAATGATTGAAGCTACTGACTGAATGAAAGGAGCTGGCATCTCACTCTCTTTGAATCTTCTTTATCATGCTAAGAGGAGCAGGAAAAAGCAAAAAATTTCAGAATTGCACCTTGCAATGCGGAGAAATTACTGTTTGTGCATTTACAATATTCATTGATTTTTGCCATTGAAAAACATCATGTTATTCATATACCAGAAATGTTTGAAGCTACTGACTGAATGAAAGGAGCTGGCATCTCACTCTCTTTGAATCTTCTTTATCATGCTAAGAGGAGCAGGAAAAAGCAAAAAATTTCAGAATTGCACCTTGCAATGCGGAGAAATTACTGTTTGTGCATTTACAATATTCATTGATTTTTGCCATTGAAAAACGTCCAGAAATGATTGAAGCTACTGACTGAATGAAAGGAGCTGGCGTCTCACTCTCTTTGAATCTTCTTTATCATGCTAAGAGGAGCAGGAAAAAGCAAAAAATTTCAGAATTGCACCTTGCAATGCGGAGAAATTACTGTTTGTGCATTTACAATATTCATTGATTTTTGCCATTGAAAAACGTCCAGAAATGATTGAAGCTACTGACTGAATGAAAGGAGCTGGCATCTCACTCTCTTTGAATCTTCTTTATCATGCTAAGAGGAGCAGGAAAAAGCAAAAAATTTCAGAATTGCACCTTGCAATGGGGAGAAATTACTGTTTGTGCCTTTACAATATTCATTGATTTTTGCCATTGAAAAACATCATGTTATTCATATACCAGAAATGTTTGAAGCTACTGACTGAATGAAAGGAGCTGGCATCTCACTCTCTTTGAATCTTCTTTATCATGCTAAGAGGAGCAGGAAAAAGCAAAAAATTTCAGAATTGCACCTTGCAATGCGGAGAAATTACTGTTTGTGCATTTACAATATTCATTGATTTTTGCCATTGAAAAACGTCCAGAAATGATTGAAGCTACTGACTGAATGAAAGGAGCTGGCATCTCACTCTCTTTGAATCTTCTTTATCATGCTAAGAGGAGCAGGAAAAAGCAAAAAATTTCAGAATTGCACCTTGCAATGCGGAGAAATTACTGTTTGTGCATTTACAATATTCATTGATTTTTGCCATTGAAAAACGTCCAGAAATGATTGAAGCTACTGACTGAATGAAAGGAGCTGGCATCTCACTCTCTTTGAATCTTCTTTATCATGCTAAGAGGAGCAGGAAAAAGCAAAAAATTTCAGAATTGCACCTTGCAATGCGGAGAAATTACTGTTTGTGCATTTACAATATTCATTGATTTTTGCCATTGAAAAACGTCCAGAAATGATTGAAGCTACTGACTGAATGAAAGGAGCTGGCATCTCACTCTCTTTGAATCTTCTTTATCATGCTAAGAGGAGCAGGAAAAAGCAAAAAATTTCAGAATTGCACCTTGCAATGCGGAGAAATTACTGTTTGTGCATTTACAATATTCATTGATTTTTGCCATTGAAAAACATCATGTTATTCATATACCAGAAATGTTTGAAGCTACTGACTGAATGAAAGGAGCTGGCATCTCACTCTCTTTGAATCTTCTTTATCATGCTAAGAGGAGCAGGAAAAAGCAAAAAATTTCAGAATTGCACCTTGCAATGCGGAGAAATTACTGTTTGTGCATTTACAATATTCATTGATTTTTGCCATTGAAAAACGTCCAGAAATGATTGAAGCTACTGACTGAATGAAAGGAGCTGGCATCTCACTCTCTTTGAATCTTGTTTATCATGCTAAGAGGAGCAGGAAAAAGCAAAAAATTTCAGAATTGCACCTTGCAATGCGGAGAAATTACTGTTTGTGCATTTACAATATTCATTGATTTTTGCAATTGAAAAACGTCCAGAAATGATTGAAGCTACTGACTGAATGAAAGGAGCTGGCATCTCACTCTCTTTGAATCTTCTTTATCATGCTAAAAGGAGCAGGAAAAAGCAAAAAATTTCAGAATTGCACCTTGCAATGCGGAGAAATTACTGTTTGTGCATTTACAATATTCATTGATTTTTGCCATTGAAAAACATCATGTTATTCATATACCAGAAATGTTTGAAGCTACTGACTGAATGAAAGGAGCTGACATCTCACTCTCTTTGAATCTTCTTTATCATGCTAAGAGGAGCAGGAAAAAGCAAAAAATTTCAGAATTGCACCTTGCAATGCGGAGAAATTACTGTTTGTGCATTTACAATATTCATTGATTTTTGCCATTGAAAAACATCATGTTATTCATATACCAGAAATGTTTGAAGCTACTGACTGAATGAAAGGAGCTGGCATCTCACTCTCTTTGAATCTTCTTTATCATGCTAAGAGGAGCAGGAAAAAGCAAAAAATTTCAGAATTGCACCTTGCAATGCGGAGAAATTACTGTTTGTGCATTTACAATATTCATTGATTTTTGCCATTGAAAAACGTCCAGAAATGATGGAAGCTACTGACTGAATGAAAGGAGCTGGCATCTCACTCTCTTTGAATCTTGTTTATCATGCTAAGAGGAGCAGGAAAAAGCAAAAAATTTCAGAATTGCACCTTGCAATGCGGAGAAATTACTGTTTGTGCATTTACAATATTCATTGATTTTTGCCATTGAAAAACGTCCAGAAATGATTGAAGCTACTGACTGAATGAAAGGAGCTGGCATCTCACTCTCTTTGAATCTTCTTTATCGTGCTAAGAGGAGCAGGAAAAAGCAAAAAATTTCAGAATTGCACCTTGCAATGCGGAGAAATTACTGTTTGTGCATTTACAATATTCATTGATTTTTGCCATTGAAAAACATCCAGAAATGATTGAAGCTACTGACTGAATGAAAGGAGCTGGCATCTCACTCTCTTTGAATCTTCTTTATCATGCTAAGAGGAGCAGGAAAAAGCAAAAAATTTCAGAATTGCACCTTGCAATGCGGAGAAATTACTGTTTGTGCATTTACAATATTCATTGATTTTTGCCATTGAAAAACGTCCAGAAATGATTGAAGCTACTGACTGAATGAAAGGAGCTGGCATCTCACTCTCTTTGAATCTTCTTTATCATGCTAAGAGGAGCATCAAAAAGCAAAAAATTTCAAAATTGCACCTTGCAATGCGGAGAAATTACTGTTTGTGCATTTACAATATTCATTGATTTTTGCCATTGAAAAACATCATGTTATTCATATACCAGAAATGTTTGAAGCTACTGACTGAATGAAAGGAGCTGGCATCTCACTCTCTTTGAATCTTCTTTATCATGCTAAGAGGAGCAGGAAAAAGCAAAAAATTTCAGAATTGCACCTTGCAATGCGGAGAAATTACTGATTGTGCATTTACAATATTCATTGATTTTTGCCATTGAAAAACGTCCAGAAATGATTGAAGCTACTGACTGAATGAAAGGAGCTGGCATCTCACTCTCTTTGAATCTTGTTTATCATGCTAAGAGGAGCAGGAAAAAGCAAAAAATTTCAGAATTGCACCTTGCAATGCGGAGAAATTACTGTTTGTGCATTTACAATATTCATTGATTTTTGCCATTGAAAAACGTCCAGAAATGATTGAAGCTACTGACTGAATGAAAGGAGCTGGCATCTCACTCTCTTTGAATCTTCTTTATCATGCTAAGAGGAGCAGGAAAAAGCAAAAAATTTCAGAATTGCACCTTGCAATGCGGAGAAATTACTGTTTGTGCATTTACAATATTCATTGATTTTTGCCATTGAAAAACGTCCAGAAATGATTGAAGCTACTGACTGAATGAAAGGAGCTGGCATCCCACTCTCTTTGAATCTTCTTTACCATGCTAAGAGGAGCAGGAAAAAGCAAAAAATTTCAGAATTGCACCTTGCAATGCGGAGAAATTACTGTTTGTGCATTTACAATATTCATTGATTTTTGCCATTGAAAAACATCATGTTATTCATATACCAGAAATGATTGAAGCTACTGACTGAATGAAAGGAGCTGGCATCTCACTCTCTTTGAATCTTCTTTATCATGCTAAGAGGAGCAGGAAAAAGCAAAAAATTTCAGAATTGCACCTTGCAATGCGGAGAAATTACTGTTTGTGCATTTACAATATTCATTGATTTTTGCCATTGAAAAACATCATGTTATTCATATACCAGAAATGTTTGAAGCTACTGACTGAATGAAAGGAGCTGGCATCTCACTCTCTTTGAATCTTCTTTATCATGCTAAGAGGAGCAGGAAAAAGCAAAAAATTTCAGAATTGCACCTTGCAATGCGGAGAAATTACTGTTTGTGCATTTACAATATTCATTGATTTTTGCCATTGAAAAACGTCCAGAAATGATTGAAGCTACTGACTGAATGAAAGGAGCTGGCGTCTCACTCTCTTTGAATCTTCTTTATCATGCTAAGAGGAGCAGGAAAAAGCAAAAAATTTCAGAATTGCACCTTGCAATGCGGAGAAATTACTGTTTGTGCATTTACAATATTCATTGATTTTTGCCATTGAAAAACGTCCAGAAATGATTGAAGCTACTGACTGAATGAAAGGAGCTGGCATCTCACTCTCTTTGAATCTTCTTTATCATGCTAAGAGGAGCAGGAAAAAGCAAAAAATTTCAGAATTGCACCTTGCAATGGGGAGAAATTACTGTTTGTGCCTTTACAATGTTCATTGATTTTTGCCATTGAAAAACATCATGTTATTCATATACCAGAAATGTTTGAAGCTACTGACTGAATGAAAGGAGATGGCATCTCACTCTCTTTGAATCTTCTTTATCATGCTAAGAGGAGCTGGAAAAAGCAAAAAATTTCATAATTGCACCTTGCAATGCGGAGAAATTACTGTTTGTGCATTTACAATATTCATTGATTTTTGCCATTGAAAAACGTCCAGAAATGATTGAAGCTACTGACTGAATGAAAGGAGCTGGCATCTCACTCTCTTTGAATCTTCTTTATCATGCTAAGAGGAGCAGGAAAAAGCAAAAAATTTCAGAATTGCACCTTGCAATGCGGAGAAATTACTGTTTGTGCATTTACAATATTCATTGATTTTTGCCATTGAAAAACGTCCAGAAATGATTGAAGCTACTGACTGAATGAAAGGAGCTGGCATCTCACTCTCTTTGAATCTTCTTTATCATGCTAAGAGGAGCAGGAAAAAGCAAAAAATTTCAGAATTGCACCTTGCAATGCGGAGAAATTACTGTTTGTGCATTTACAATATTCATTGATTTTTGCCATTGAAAAACGTCCAGAAATGATTGAAGCTACTGACTGAATGAAAGGAGCTGGCATCTCACTCTCTTTGAATCTTCTTTATCATGCTAAGAGGAGCAGGAAAAAGCAAAAAATTTCAGAATTGCACCTTGCAATGCGGAGAAATTACTGTTTGTGCATTTACAATATTCATTGATTTTTGCCATTGAAAAACATCATGTTATTCATATACCAGAAATGTTTGAAGCTACTGACTGAATGAAAGGAGCTGGCATCTCACTCTCTTTGAATCTTCTTTATCATGCTAAGAGGAGCAGGAAAAAGCAAAAAATTTCAGAATTGCACCTTGCAATGCGGAGAAATTACTGTTTGTGCATTTACAATATTCATTGATTTTTGCCATTGAAAAACGTCCAGAAATGATTGAAGCTACTGACTGAATGAAAGGAGCTGGCATCTCACTCTCTTTGAATCTTGTTTATCATGCTAAGAGGAGCAGGAAAAAGCAAAAAATTTCAGAATTGCACCTTGCAATGCGGAGAAATTACTGTTTGTGCATTTACAATATTCATTGATTTTTGCAATTGAAAAACGTCCAGAAATGATTGAAGCTACTGACTGAATGAAAGGAGCTGGCATCTCACTCTCTTTGAATCTTCTTTATCATGCTAAGAGGAGCAGGAAAAAGCAAAAAATTTCAGAATTGCACCTTGCAATGCGGAGAAATTACTGTTTGTGCATTTACAATATTCATTGATTTTTGCCATTGAAAAACGTCCAGAAATGATTGAAGCTACTGACTGAATGAAAGGAGCTGGCATCTCACTCTCTTTGAATCTTGTTTATCATGCTAAGAGGAGCAGGAAAAAGCAAAAAATTTCAGAATTGCACCTTGCAATGCGGAGAAATTACTGTTTGTGCATTTACAATATTCATTGATTTTTGCAATTGAAAAACGTCCAGAAATGATTGAAGCTACTGACTGAATGAAAGGAGCTGGCATCTCACTCTCTTTGAATCTTCTTTATCATGCTAAAAGGAGCAGGAAAAAGCAAAAAATTTCAGAATTGCACCTTGCAATGCGGAGAAATTACTGTTTGTGCATTTACAATATTCATTGATTTTTGCCATTGAAAAACATCATGTTATTCATATACCAGAAATGTTTGAAGCTACTGACTGAATGAAAGGAGCTGACATCTCACTCTCTTTGAATCTTCTTTATCATGCTAAGAGGAGCAGGAAAAAGCAAAAAATTTCAGAATTGCACCTTGCAATGCGGAGAAATTACTGTTTGTGCATTTACAATATTCATTGATTTTTGCCATTGAAAAACATCATGTTATTCATATACCAGAAATGTTTGAAGCTACTGACTGAATGAAAGGAGCTGGCATCTCACTCTCTTTGAATCTTCTTTATCATGCTAAGAGGAGCAGGAAAAAGCAAAAAATTTCAGAATTGCACCTTGCAATGCGGAGAAATTACTGTTTGTGCATTTACAATATTCATTGATTTTTGCCATTGAAAAACGTCCAGAAATGATGGAAGCTACTGACTGAATGAAAGGAGCTGGCATCTCACTCTCTTTGAATCTTGTTTATCATGCTAAGAGGAGCAGGAAAAAGCAAAAAATTTCAGAATTGCACCTTGCAATGCGGAGAAATTACTGTTTGTGCATTTACAATATTCATTGATTTTTGCCATTGAAAAACGTCCAGAAATGATTGAAGCTACTGACTGAATGAAAGGAGCTGGCATCTCACTCTCTTTGAATCTTCTTTATCGTGCTAAGAGGAGCAGGAAAAAGCAAAAAATTTCAGAATTGCACCTTGCAATGCGGAGAAATTACTGTTTGTGCATTTACAATATTCATTGATTTTTGCCATTGAAAAACATCCAGAAATGATTGAAGCTACTGACTGAATGAAAGGAGCTGGCATCTCACTCTCTTTGAATCTTCTTTATCATGCTAAGAGGAGCAGGAAAAAGCAAAAAATTTCAGAATTGCACCTTGCAATGCGGAGAAATTACTGTTTGTGCATTTACAATATTCATTGATTTTTGCCATTGAAAAACGTCCAGAAATGATTGAAGCTACTGACTGAATGAAAGGAGCTGGCATCTCACTCTCTTTGAATCTTCTTTATCATGCTAAGAGGAGCAGGAAAAAGCAAAAAATTTCAAAATTGCACCTTGCAATGCGGAGAAATTACTGTTTGTGCATTTACAATATTCATTGATTTTTGCCATTGAAAAACATCATGTTATTCATATACCAGAAATGTTTGAAGCTACTGACTGAATGAAAGGAGCTGGCATCTCACTCTCTTTGAATCTTCTTTATCATGCTAAGAGGAGCAGGAAAAAGCAAAAAATTTCAGAATTGCACCTTGCAATGCGGAGAAATTACTGATTGTGCATTTACAATATTCATTGATTTTTGCCATTGAAAAACGTCCAGAAATGATTGAAGCTACTGACTGAATGAAAGGAGCTGGCATCTCACTCTCTTTGAATCTTGTTTATCATGCTAAGAGGAGCAGGAAAAAGCAAAAAATTTCAGAATTGCACCTTGCAATGCGGAGAAATTACTGTTTGTGCATTTACAATATTCATTGATTTTTGCCATTGAAAAACGTCCAGAAATGATTGAAGCTACTGACTGAATGAAAGGAGCTGGCATCTCACTCTCTTTGAATCTTCTTTATCATGCTAAGAGGAGCAGGAAAAAGCAAAAAATTTCAGAATTGCACCTTGCAATGCGGAGAAATTACTGTTTGTGCATTTACAATATTCATTGATTTTTGCCATTGAAAAACGTCCAGAAATGATTGAAGCTACTGACTGAATGAAAGGAGCTGGCATCCCACTCTCTTTGAATCTTCTTTACCATGCTAAGAGGAGCAGGAAAAAGCAAAAAATTTCAGAATTGCACCTTGCAATGCGGAGAAATTACTGTTTGTGCATTTACAATATTCATTGATTTTTGCCATTGAAAAACATCATGTTATTCATATACCAGAAATGATTGAAGCTACTGACTGAATGAAAGGAGCTGGCATCTCACTCTCTTTGAATCTTCTTTATCATGCTAAGAGGAGCAGGAAAAAGCAAAAAATTTCAGAATTGCACCTTGCAATGCGGAGAAATTACTGTTTGTGCATTTACAATATTCATTGATTTTTGCCATTGAAAAACATCATGTTATTCATATACCAGAAATGTTTGAAGCTACTGACTGAATGAAAGGAGCTGGCATCTCACTGTCTTTGAATCTTCTTTATCATGCTAAGAGGAGCAGGAAAAAGCAAAAAATTTCAGAATTGCACCTTGCAATGCGGAGAAATTACTGTTTGTGCATTTACAATATTCATTGATTTTTGCCATTGAAAAACGTCCAGAAATGATTGAAGCTACTGACTGAATGAAAGGAGCTGGCGTCTCACTCTCTTTGAATCTTCTTTATCATGCTAAGAGGAGCAGGAAAAAGCAAAAAATTTCAGAATTGCACCTTGCAATGCGGAGAAATTACTGTTTGTGCATTTACAATATTCATTGATTTTTGCCATTGAAAAACGTCCAGAAATGATTGAAGCTACTGACTGAATGAAAGGAGCTGGCATCTCACTCTCTTTGAATCTTCTTTATCATGCTAAGAGGAGCAGGAAAAAGCAAAAAATTTCAGAATTGCACCTTGCAATGGGGAGAAATTACTGTTTGTGCCTTTACAATATTCATTGATTTTTGCCATTGAAAAACATCATGTTATTCATATACCAGAAATGTTTGAAGCTACTGACTGAATGAAAGGAGATGGCAT
This sequence comes from Phyllobates terribilis, assembly GCF_046119375.1. Lineage (NCBI taxonomy): Eukaryota > Metazoa > Chordata > Amphibia > Anura > Dendrobatidae > Phyllobates > Phyllobates terribilis. The sequence goes on from NW_027362893.1 coordinate 2,509,424, forward strand.
CTCACTCTCTTTGAATCTTCTTTATCATGCTAAGAGGAGCTGGAAAAAGCAAAAAATTTCATAATTGCACCTTGCAATGCGGAGAAATTACTGTTTGTGCATTTACAATATTCATTGATTTTTGCCATTGAAAAACGTCCAGAAATGATTGAAGCTACTGACTGAATGAAAGGAGCTGGGATCTCACTCTCTTTGAATCTTCTTTATCATGCTAAGAGGAGCAGGAAAAAGCAAAAAATTTCAGAATTGCACCTTGCAATGCGGAGAAATTACTGTTTGTGCATTTACAATATTCATTGATTTTTGCCATTGAAAAACGTCCAGAAATGATTGAAGCTACTGACTGAATGAAAGGAGCTGGCATCTCACTCTCTTTGAATCTTCTTTATCATGCTAAGAGGAGCAGGAAAAAGCAAAAAATTTCAGAATTGCACCTTGCAATGCGGAGAAATTACTGTTTGTGCATTTACAATATTCATTGATTTTTGCCATTGAAAAACGTCCAGAAATGATTGAAGCTACTGACTGAATGAAAGGAGCTGGCATCTCACTCTCTTTGAATCTTCTTTATCATGCTAAGAGGAGCAGGAAAAAGCAAAAAATTTCAGAATTGCACCTTGCAATGCGGAGAAATTACTGTTTGTGCATTTACAATATTCATTGATTTTTGCCATTGAAAAACATCATGTTATTCATATACCAGAAATGTTTGAAGCTACTGACTGAATGAAAGGAGCTGGCATCTCACTCTCTTTGAATCTTCTTTATCATGCTAAGAGGAGCAGGAAAAAGCAAAAAATTTCAGAATTGCACCTTGCAATGCGGAGAAATTACTGTTTGTGCATTTACAATATTCATTGATTTTTGCCATTGAAAAACGTCCAGAAATGATTGAAGCTACTGACTGAATGAAAGGAGCTGGCATCTCACTCTCTTTGAATCTTGTTTATCATGCTAAGAGGAGCAGGAAAAAGCAAAAAATTTCAGAATTGCACCTTGCAATGCGGAGAAATTACTGTTTGTGCATTTACAATATTCATTGATTTTTGCAATTGAAAAACGTCCAGAAATGATTGAAGCTACTGACTGAATGAAAGGAGCTGGCATCTCACTCTCTTTGAATCTTCTTTATCATGCTAAGAGGAGCAGGAAAAAGCAAAAAATTTCAGAATTGCACCTTGCAATGCGGAGAAATTACTGTTTGTGCATTTACAATATTCATTGATTTTTGCCATTGAAAAACGTCCAGAAATGATTGAAGCTACTGACTGAATGAAAGGAGCTGGCATCTCACTCTCTTTGAATCTTGTTTACCATGCTAAGAGGAGCAGGAAAAAGCAAAAAATTTCAGAATTGCACCTTGCAATGCGGAGAAATTACTGTTTGTGCATTTACAATATTCATTGATTTTTGCCATTGAAAAACGTCCAGAAATGATTGAAGCTACTGACTGAATGAAAGGAGCTGGCATCTCACTCTCTTTGAATCTTCTTTATCATGCTAAGAGGAGCAGGAAAAAGCAAAAAATTTCAGAATTGCACCTTGCAATGCGGAGAAATTACTGTTTGTGCATTTACAATATTCATTGATTTTTGCCATTGAAAAACATCATGTTATTCATATACCAGAAATGTTTGAAGCTACTGACTGAATGAAAGGAGCTGGCATCTCACTCTCTTTGAATCTTCTTTATCATGCTAAGAGGAGCAGGAAAAAGCAAAAAATTTCAGAATTGCACCTTGCAATGCGGAGAAATTACTGTTTGTGAATTTACAATATTCATTGATTTTTGCCATTGAAAAACGTCCAGAAATGATTGAAGCTACTGACTGAATGAAAGGAGCTGGCATCTCACTCTCTTTGAATCTTGTTTATCATGCTAAGAGGAGCAGGAAAAAGCAAAAAATTTCAGAATTGCACCTTGCAATGCGGAGAAATTACTGTTTGTGCATTTACAATATTCATTGATTTTTGCCATTGAAAAACGTCCAGAAATGATTGAAGCTACTGACTGAATGAAAGGAGCTGGCATCTCACTCTCTTTTAATCTTGTTTATCATGCTAAGAGGAGCAGGAAAAAGCAAAAAATTTCAGAATTGCACCTTGCAATGCGGAGAAATTACTGTTTGTGCATTTACAATATTCATTGATTTTTGCCATTAAAAAACGTCCAGAAATGATTGAAGCTACTGACTGAATGAAAGGAGCTGGCATCTCACTCTCTTTGAATCTTGTTTATCATGCTAAGAGGAGCAGGAAAAAGCAAAAAATTTCAGAATTGCACCTTGCAATGCGGAGAAATTACTGTTTGTGCATTTACAATATTCAATGATTTTTGCCATTGAAAAACGTCCAGAAATGATTGAAGCTACTGACTGAATGAAAGGAGCTGGCATCTCACTCTCTTTGAATCTTCTTTATCATGCTAAGAGGAGCAGGAAAAAGCAAAAAATTTCAGAATTGCACCTTGCAATGCGGAGAAATTACTGTTTGTGCATTTACAATATTCATTGATTTTTGCCATTGAAAAACGTCCAGAAATGATTGAAGCTACTGACTGAATGAAAGGAGCTGGCATCTCACTCTCTTTGAATCTTGTTTATCATGCTAAGAGGAGCAGGAAAAAGCAAAAAATTTCAGAATTGCACCTTGCAATGCGGAGAAATTACTGTTTGTGCATTTACAATATTCATTGATTTTTGCCATTGAAAAACATCATGTTATTCATATACCATAAATGTTTGAAGCTACTGACTGAATGAAAGGAGCTGGCATCTCACTCTCTTTGAATATTCTTTATCATGCTAAGAGGAGCAGGAAAAAGCAAAAAATTTCAGAATTGCACCTTGCAATGCGGAGAAATTACTGTTTGTGCATTTACAATATTCATTGATTTTTGCCATTGAAAAACGTCCAGAAATGATTGAAGCTACTGACTGAATGAAAGGAGCTGGCATCTCACTCTCTTTGAATCTTCTTTATCATGCTAAGAGGAGCAGGAAAAAGCAAAAAATTTCAGAATTGCACCTTGCAATGCGGAGAAATTACTGTTTGTGCATTTACAATATTCATTGATTTTTGCCATTGAAAAACATCATGTTATTCATATACCAGAAATGTTTGAAGCTACTGACTGAATGAAAGGAGCTGGCATCTCACTCTCTTTGAATCTTCTTTATCATGCTAAGAGGAGCAGGAAAAAGCAAAAAATTTCAGAATTGCACCTTGCAATGCGGAGAAATTACTGTTTGTGCATTTACAATATTCATTGATTTTTGCCATTGAAAAACGTCCAGAAATGATTGAAGCTACTGACTGAATGAAAGGAGCTGGCATCTCACTCTCTTTGAATCTTGTTTACCATGCTAAGAGGAGCAGGAAAAAGCAAAAAATTTCAGAATTGCACCTTGCAATGCGGAGAAATTTCTGTTTGTGCATTTACAATATTCATTGATTTTTGCCATTGAAAAACATCATGTTATTCATATACCAGAAATGTTTGAAGCTACTGACTGAATGAAAGGAGCTGGCATCTCACTCTCTTTGAATCTTCTTTATCATGCTAAGAGGAGCAGGAAAAAGCAAAAAATTTCAGAATTGCACCTTGCAATGCGGAGAAATTACTGTTTGTGCATTTACAATATTCATTGATTTTTGCCATTGAAAAACGTCCAGAAATGATTGAAGCTACTGACTGAATGAAAGGAGCTGGCATCTCACTCTCTTTGAATCTTGTTTATCATGCTAAGAGGAGCAGGAAAAAGCAAAAAATTTCAGAATTGCACCTTGCAATGCGGAGAAATTACTGTTTGTGCATTTACAATATTCATTGATTTTTGCAATTGAAAAACGTCCAGAAATGATTGAAGCTACTGACTGAATGAAAGGAGCTGGCATCTCACTCTCTTTGAATCTTCTTTATCATGCTAAGAGGAGCAGGAAAAAGCAAAAAATTTCAGAATTGCACCTTGCAATGCGGAGAAATTACTGTTTGTGCATTTACAATATTCATTGATTTTTGCCATTGAAAAACGTCCAGAAATGATTGAAGCTACTGACTGAATGAAAGGAGCTGGCATCTCACTCTCTTTGAATCTTCTTTATCATGCTAAGAGGAGCAGGAAAAAGCAAAAAATTTCAGAATTGCACCTTGCAATGCGGAGAAATTACTGTTTGTGCATTTACAATATTCATTGATTTTTGCCATTGAAAAACGTCCAGAAATGATTGAAGCTACTGACTGAATGAAAGTAGCTGGCATCTCACTCTCTTTGAATCTTCTTTATCATGCTAAGAGGAGCAGGAAAAAGCAAAAAATTTCAGAATTGCACCTTGCAATGCGGAGAAATTACTGTTTGTGCATTTACAATATTCATTGATTTTTGCCATTAAAAAACGTCCAGAAATGATTGAAGCTACTGACTGAATGAAAGGAGCTGGCATCTCACTCTCTTTGAATCTTGTTTATCATGCTAAGAGGAGCAGGAAAAAGCAAAAAATTTCAAAATTGCACCTTGCAATGCGGAGAAATTACTGTTTGTGCATTTACAATATTCAATGATTTTTGCCATTGAAAAACGTCCAGAAATGATTGAAGCTACTGACTGAATGAAAGGAGCTGGCATCTCACTCTCTATGAATCTTCTTTATCATGCTAAGAGGAGCAGGAAAAAGCAAAAAATTTCAGAATTGCACCTTGCAATGCGGAGAAATTACTGTTTGTGCATTTACAATATTCATTGATTTTTGCCATTGAAAAACGTCCAGAAATGATTGAAGCTACTGACTGAATGAAAGGAGCTGGCATCTCACTCTCTTTGAATCTTGTTTATCATGCTAAGAGGAGCAGGAAAAAGCAAAAAATTTCAGAATTGCACCTTGCAATGCGGAGAAATTACTGTTTGTGCATTTACAATATTCATTGATTTTTGCCATTGAAAAACGTCCAGAAATGATTGAAGCTACTGACTGAATGAAAGGAGCTGGCATCTCACTCTCTTTGAATCTTCTTTATCATGCTAAAAGGAGCAGGAAAAAGCAAAAAATTTCAGAATTGCACCTTGCAATGCGGAGAAATTACTGTTTGTGCATTTACAATATTCATTGATTTTTGCCATTGAAAAACATCATGTTATTCATATACCAGAAATGTTTGAAGCTACTGACTGAATGAAAGGAGCTGACATCTCACTCTCTTTGAATCTTCTTTATCATGCTAAGAGGAGCAGGAAAAAGCAAAAAATTTCAGAATTGCACCTTGCAATGCGGAGAAATTACTGTTTGTGCATTTACAATATTCATTGATTTTTGCCATTGAAAAACATCATGTTATTCATATACCAGAAATGTTTGAAGCTACTGACTGAATGAAAGGAGCTGGCATCTCACTCTCTTTGAATCTTCTTTATCATGCTAAGAGGAGCAGGAAAAAGCAAAAAATTTCAGAATTGCACCTTGCAATGCGGAGAAATTACTGTTTGTGCATTTACAATATTCATTGATTTTTGCCATTGAAAAACGTCCAGAAATGATGGAAGCTACTGACTGAATGAAAGGAGCTGGCATCTCACTCTCTTTGAATCTTGTTTATCATGCTAAGAGGAGCAGGAAAAAGCAAAAAATTTCAGAATTGCACCTTGCAATGCGGAGAAATTACTGTTTGTGCATTTACAATATTCATTGATTTTTGCCATTGAAAAACGTCCAGAAATGATTGAAGCTACTGACTGAATGAAAGGAGCTGGCATCTCACTCTCTTTGAATCTTCTTTATCATGCTAAGAGGAGCAGGAAAAAGCAAAAAATTTCAGAATTGCACCTTGCAATGCGGAGAAATTACTGTTTGTGCATTTACAATATTCATTGATTTTTGCCATTGAAAAACATCCAGAAATGATTGAAGCTACTGACTGAATGAAAGGAGCTGGCATCTCACTCTCTTTGAATCTTCTTTATCATGCTAAGAGGAGCAGGAAAAAGCAAAAAATTTCAGAATTGCACCTTGCAATGCGGAGAAATTACTGTTTGTGCATTTACAATATTCATTGATTTTTGCCATTGAAAAACGTCCAGAAATGATTGAAGCTACTGACTGAATGAAAGGAGGTGGCATCTCACTCTCTTTGAATCTTCTTTATCATGCTAAGAGGAGCAGGAAAAAGCAAAAAATTTCAAAATTGCACCTTGCAATGCGGAGAAATTACTGTTTGTGCATTTACAATATTCATTGATTTTTGCCATTGAAAAACATCATGTTATTCATATACCAGAAATGTTTGAAGCTACTGACTGAATGAAAGGAGCTGGCATCTCACTCTCTTTGAATCTTCTTTATCATGCTAAGAGGAGCAGGAAAAAGCAAAAAATTTCAGAATTGCACCTTGCAATGCGGAGAAATTACTGATTGTGCATTTACAATATTCATTGATTTTTGCCATTGAAAAACGTCCAGAAATGATTGAAGCTACTGACTGAATGAAAGGAGCTGGCATCTCACTCTCTTTGAATCTTGTTTATCATGCTAAGAGGAGCAGGAAAAAGCAAAAAATTTCAGAATTGCACCTTGCAATGCGGAGAAATTACTGTTTGTGCATTTACAATATTCATTGATTTTTGCCATTGAAAAACGTCCAGAAATGATTGAAGCTACTGACTGAATGAAAGGAGCTGGCATCTCACTCTCTTTGAATCTTCTTTATCATGCTAAGAGGAGCAGGAAAAAGCAAAAAATTTCAGAATTGCACCTTGCAATGCGGAGAAATTACTGTTTGTGCATTTACAATATTCATTGATTTTTGCCATTGAAAAACGTCCAGAAATGATTGAAGCTACTGACTGAATGAAAAGAGCTGGCATCCCACTCTCTTTGAATCTTCTTTACCATGCTAAGAGGAGCAGGAAAAAGCAAAAAATTTCAGAATTGCACCTTGCAATGCGGAGAAATTACTGTTTGTGCATTTACAATATTCATTGATTTTTGCCATTGAAAAACATCATGTTATTCATATACCAGAAATGATTGAAGCTACTGACTGAATGAAAGGAGCTGGCATCTCACTCTCTTTGAATCTTCTTTATCATGCTAAGAGGAGCAGGAAAAAGCAAAAAATTTCAGAATTGCACCTTGCAATGCGGAGAAATTACTGTTTGTGCATTTACAATATTCATTGATTTTTGCCATTGAAAAACATCATGTTATTCATATACCAGAAATGTTTGAAGCTACTGACTGAATGAAAGGAGCTGGCATCTCACTCTCTTTGAATCTTCTTTATCATGCTAAGAGGAGCAGGAAAAAGCAAAAAATTTCAGAATTGCACCTTGCAATGCGGAGAAATTACTGTTTGTGCATTTACAATATTCATTGATTTTTGCCATTGAAAAACGTCCAGAAATGATTGAAGCTACTGACTGAATAAAAGGAGCTGGCGTCTCACTCTCTTTGAATCTTCTTTATCATGCTAAGAGGAGCAGGAAAAAGCAAAAAATTTCAGAATTGCACCTTGCAATGCGGAGAAATTACTGTTTGTGCATTTACAATATTCATTGATTTTTGCCATTGAAAAACGTCCAGAAATGATTGAAGCTACTGACTGAATGAAAGGAGCTGGCATCTCACTCTCTTTGAATCTTCTTTATCATGCTAAGAGGAGCAGGAAAAAGCAAAAAATTTCAGAATTGCACCTTGCAATGCGGAGAAATTACTGTTTGTGCATTTACAATATTCATTGATTTTTGCCATTGAAAAACGTCCAGAAATGATTGAAGCTACTGACTGAATGAAAGGAGCTGGCATCTCACTCTCTTTGCATCTTGTTTACCATGCTAAGAGGAGCAGGAAAAAGCAAAAAATTTCAGAATTGCACCTTGCAATGCGGAGAAATTACTGTTTGTGCATTTACAATATTCATTGATTTTTGCCATTGAAAAACGTTCAGAAATGATTGAAGCTACTGACTGAATGAAAGGAGCTGGCATCTCACTCTCTTTGAATCTTCTTTATCATGCTAAGAGGAGCAGGAAAAAGCAAAAAATTTCAGAATTGCACCTTGCAATGCGGAGAAATTTCTGTTTGTGCATTTACAATATTCATTGATTTTTGCCATTGAAAAACATCATGTTATTCATATACCAGAAATGTTTGAAGCTACTGACTGAATGAAAGGAGCTGGCATCTCACTCTCTTTGAATCTTCTTTATCATGCTAAGAGGAGCAGGAAAAAGCAAAAAATTTCAGAATTGCACCTTGCAATGCGGAGAAATTACTGTTTGTGCATTTACAATATTCATTGATTTTTGCCATTGAAAAACGTCCAGAAATGATTGAAGCTACTGACTGAATGAAAGGAGCTGGCATCTCACTCTCTTTGAATCTTCTTTATCATGCTAAGAGGAGCAGGAAAAAGCAAAAAATTTCAGAATTGCACCTTGCAATGCGGAGAAATTACTGTTTGTGCATTTACAATATTCATTGATTTTTGCCATTGAAAAACGTCCAGAAATGATTGAAGCTACTGACTGAATGAAAGTAGCTGGCATCTCACTCTCTTTGAATCTTCTTTATCATGCTAAGAGGAGCAGGAAAAAGCAAAAAATTTCAGAATTGCACCTTGCAATGCGGAGAAATTACTGTTTGTGCATTTACAATATTCATTGATTTTTGCCATTAAAAAACGTCCAGAAATGATTGAAGCTACTGACTGAATGAAAGGAGCTGGCATCTCACTCTCTTTGAATCTTGTTTATCATGCTAAGAGGAGCAGGAAAAAGCAAAAAATTTCAAAATTGCACCTTGCAATGCGGAGAAATTACTGTTTGTGCATTTACAATATTCAATGATTTTTGCCATTGAAAAACGTCCAGAAATGATTGAAGCTACTGACTGAATGAAAGGAGCTGGCATCTCACTCTCTATGAATCTTCTTTATCATGCTAAGAGGAGCAGGAAAAAGCAAAAAATTTCAGAATTGCACCTTGCAATGCGGAGAAATTACTGTTTGTGCATTTACAATATTCATTGATTTTTGCCATTGAAAAACGTCCAGAAATGATTGAAGCTACTGACTGAATGAAAGGAGCTGGCATCTCACTCTCTTTGAATCTTGTTTATCATGCTAAGAGGAGCAGGAAAAAGCAAAAAATTTCAGAATTGCACCTTGCAATGCGGAGAAATTACTGTTTGTGCATTTACAATATTCATTGATTTTTGCCATTGAAAAACGTCCAGAAATGATTGAAGCTACTGACTGAATGAAAGGAGCTGGCATCTAACTCTCTTTGAATCTTCTTTATCATGCTAAAAGGAGCAGGAAAAAGCAAAAAATTTCAGAATTGCACCTTGCAATGCGGAGAAATTACTGTTTGTGCATTTACAATATTCATTGATTTTTGCCATTGAAAAACATCATGTTATTCATATACCAGAAATGTTTGAAGCTACTGACTGAATGAAAGGAGCTGACATCTCACTCTCTTTGAATCTTCTTTATCATGCTAAGAGGAGCAGGAAAAAGCAAAAAATTTCAGAATTGCACCTTGCAATGCGGAGAAATTACTGTTTGTGCATTTACAATATTCATTGATTTTTGCCATTGAAAAACATCATGTTATTCATATACCAGAAATGTTTGAAGCTACTGACTGAATGAAAGGAGCTGGCATCTCACTCTCTTTGAATCTTCTTTATCATGCTAAGAGGAGCAGGAAAAAGCAAAAAATTTCAGAATTGCACCTTGCAATGCGGAGAAATTACTGTTTGTGCATTTACAATATTCATTGATTTTTGCCATTGAAAAACGTCCAGAAATGATGGAAGCTACTGACTGAATGAAAGGAGCTGGCATCTCACTCTCTTTGAATCTTGTTTATCATGCTAAGAGGAGCAGGAAAAAGCAAAAAATTTCAGAATTGCACCTTGCAATGCGGAGAAATTACTGTTTGTGCATTTACAATATTCATTGATTTTTGCCATTGAAAAACGTCCAGAAATGATTGAAGCTACTGACTGAATGAAAGGAGCTGGCATCTCACTCTCTTTGAATCTTCTTTATCATGCTAAGAGGAGCAGGAAAAAGCAAAAAATTTCAGAATTGCACCTTGCAATGCGGAGAAATTACTGTTTGTGCATTTACAATATTCATTGATTTTTGCCATTGAAAAACATCCAGAAATGATTGAAGCTACTGACTGAATGAAAGGAGCTGGCATCTCACTCTCTTTGAATCTTCTTTATCATGCTAAGAGGAGCAGGAAAATGCAAAAAATTTCAGAATTGCACCTTGCAATGCGGAGAAATTACTGTTTGTGCATTTACAATATTCATTGATTTTTGCCATTGAAAAACGTCCAGAAATGATTGAAGCTACTGACTGAATGAAAGGAGGTGGCATCTCACTCTCTTTGAATCTTCTTTATCATGCTAAGAGGAGCAGGAAAAAGCAAAAAATTTCAAAATTGCACCTTGCAATGCGGAGAAATTACTGTTTGTGCATTTACAATATTCATTGATTTTTGCCATTGAAAAACATCATGTTATTCATATACCAGAAATGTTTGAAGCTACTGACTGAATGAAAGGAGCTGGCATCTCACTCTCTTTGAATCTTCTTTATCATGCTAAGAGGAGCAGGAAAAAGCAAAAAATTTCAGAATTGCACCTTGCAATGCGGAGAAATTACTGATTGTGCATTTACAATATTCATTGATTTTTGCCATTGAAAAACGTCCAGAAATGATTGAAGCTACTGACTGAATGAAAGGAGCTGGCATCTCACTCTCTTTGAATCTTGTTTATCATGCTAAGAGGAGCAGGAAAAAGCAAAAAATTTCAGAATTGCACCTTGCAATGCGGAGAAATTACTGTTTGTGCATTTACAATATTCATTGATTTTTGCCATTGAAAAACGTCCAGAAATGATTGAAGCTACTGACTGAATGAAAGGAGCTGGCATCTCACTCTCTTTGAATCTTCTTTATCATGCTAAGAGGAGCAGGAAAAAGCAAAAAATTTCAGAATTGCACCTTGCAATGCGGAGAAATTACTGTTTGTGCATTTACAATATTCATTGATTTTTGCCATTGAAAAACGTCCAGAAATGATTGAAGCTACTGACTGAATGAAAAGAACTGGCATCCCACTCTCTTTGAATCTTCTTTACCATGCTAAGAGGAGCAGGAAAAAGCAAAAAATTTCAGAATTGCACCTTGCAATGCGGAGAAATTACTGTTTGTGCATTTACAATATTCATTGATTTTTGCCATTGAAAAACATCATGTTATTCATATACCAGAAATGATTGAAGCTACTGACTGAATGAAAGGAGCTGGCATCTCACTCTCTTTGAATCTTCTTTATCATGCTAAGAGGAGCAGGAAAAAGCAAAAAATTTCAGAATTGCACCTTGCAATGCGGAGAAATTACTGTTTGTGCATTTACAATATTCATTGATTTTTGCCATTGAAAAACATCATGTTATTCATATACCAGAAATGTTTGAAGCTACTGACTGAATGAAAGGAGCTGGCATCTCACTCTCTTTGAATCTTCTTTATCATGCTAAGAGGAGCAGGAAAAAGCAAAAAATTTCAGAATTGCACCTTGCAATGCGGAGAAATTACTGTTTGTGCATTTACAATATTCATTGATTTTTGCCATTGAAAAACGTCCAGAAATGATTGAAGCTACTGACTGAATGAAAGGAGCTGGTGTCTCACTCTCTTTGAATCTTCTTTATCATGCTAAGAGGAGCAGGAAAAAGCAAAAAATTTCAGAATTGCACCTTGCAATGCGAGAAATTACTGTTTGTGCATTTACAATATTCATTGATTTTTGCCATTGAAAAACGTCCAGAAATGATTGAAGCTACTGACTGAATGAAAGGAGCTGGCATCTCACTCTCTTTGAATCTTCTTTATCATGCTAAGAGGAGCAGGAAAAAGCAAAAAATTTCAGAATTGCACCTTGCAATGGGGAGAAATTACTGTTTGTGCCTTTACAATATTCATTGATTTTTGCCATTGAAAAACATCATGTTATTCATATACCAGAAATGTTTGAAGCTACTGACTGAATGAAAGGAGCTGGCATCTCACTCTCTTTGAATCTTCTTTATCATGCTAAGAGGAGCAGGAAAAAGCAAAAAATTTCAGAATTGCACCTTGCAATGCGGAGAAATTACTGTTTGTGCATTTACAATATTCATTGATTTTTGCCATTGAAAAACGTCCAGAAATGATTGAAGCTACTGACTGAATGAAAGGAGCTGGCATCTTACTCTCTTTGAATCTTCTTTATCATGCTAAGAGGAGCAGGAAAAAGCAAAAAATTTCAGAATTGCACCTTGCAATGCGGAGAAATTACTGTTTGTGCATTTACAATATTCATTGATTTTTGCCATTGAAAAACGTCCAGAAATGATTGAAGCTACTGACTGAATGAAAGGAGCTGGCATCTCACTCTCTTTGAATCTTCTTTATCATGCTAAGAGGAGCAGGAAAAAGCAAAAAATTTCAGAATTGCACCTTGCAATGCGGAGAAATTACTGTTTGTGCATTTACAATATTCATTGATTTTTGCCATTGAAAAACGTCCAGAAATGATTGAAGCTACTGACTGAATGAAAGGAGCTGGCATCTCACTCTCTTTGAATCTTCTTTATCATGCTAAGAGGAGCAGGAAAAAGCAAAAAATTTCAGAATTGCACCTTGCAATGCGGAGAAATTACTGTTTGTGCATTTACAATATTCATTGATTTTTGCCATTGAAAAACATCATGTTATTCATATACCAGAAATGTTTGAAGCTACTGACTGAATGAAAGGAGCTGGCATCTCACTCTCTTTGAATCTTCTTTATCATGCTAAGAGGAGCAGGAAAAAGCAAAAAATTTCAGAATTGCACCTTGCAATGCGGAGAAATTACTGTTTGTGCATTTACAATATTCATTGATTTTTGCCATTGAAAAACATCATGTTATTCATATACCAGAAATGATTGAAGCTACTGACTGAATGAAAGGAGCTGGCATCTCACTCTCTTTGAATCTTCTTTATGATGCTAAGAGGAGCAGGAAAAAGCAAAAAATTTCAGAATTGCACCTTGCAATGCGGAGAAATTACTGTTTGTGCATTTACAATATTCATTGATTTTTGCCATTGAAAAACGTCCAGAAATGATTGAAGCTACTGACTGAATGAAAGGAGCTGGCATCTCACTCTCTTTGAATCTTGTTTATCATGCTAAGAGGAGCAGGAAAAAACAAAAAATTTCAGAATTGCACCTTGCAATGCGGAGAAATTACTGTTTGTGCATTTACAATATTCATTGATTTTTGCCATTTAAAAACGTCCAGAAATGATTGAAGCTACTGACTGAATGAAAGGAGCTGGCATCTCACTCTCTTTGAATCTTCTTTATCATGCTAAGAGGAGCAGGAAAAAGCAAAAAATTTCAGAATTGCACCTTGCAATGCGGAGAAATTACTGTTTGTGCATTTACAATATTCATTGATTTTTGCCATTGAAAAACGTCCAGAAATGATTGAAGCTACTGACTGAATGAAAGGAGCTGGCATCTCACTCTCTTTGAATCTTCTTTATCATGCTAAGAGGAGCAGGAAAAAGCAAAAAATTTCAGAATTGCACCTTGCAATGCGGAGAAATTACTGTTTGTGCATTTACAATATTCATTGATTTTTGCCATTGAAAAACGTCCAGAAATGATTGAAGCTACTGACTGAATGAAAGGAGCTGGCATCTCACTCTCTTTGAATCTTCTTTATCATGCTAAGAGGAGCAGGAAAAAGCAAAAAATTTCAGAATTGCACCTTGCAATGCGGAGAAATTACTGTTTGTGCATTTACAATATTCATTGATTTTTGCCATTGAAAAACATCATGTTATTCATATACCAGAAATGTTTGAAGCTACTGACTGAATGAAAGGAGCTGGCATCTCACTCTCTTTGAATCTTCTTTATCATGCTAAGAGGAGCAGGAAAGAGCAAAAAATTTCAGAATTGCACCTTGCAATGCGGAGAAATTACTGTTTGTGCATATACAATATTCATTGATTTTTGCCATTGAAAAACGTCCAGAAATGATTGAAGCTACTGACTGAATGAAAGGAGCTGGCATCTCACTCTCTTTGAATCTTGTTTATCATGCTAAGAGGAGCAGGAAAAAGCAAAAAATTTCAGAATTGCACCTTGCAATGCGGAGAAATTACTGTTTGTGCATTTACAATATTCATTGATTTTTGCCATTGAAAAACGTCCAGAAATGATTGAAGCTACTGACTGAATGAAAGGAGCTGGCATCTCACTCTCTTTGAATCTTCTTTATCATGCTAAGAGGAGCAGGAAAAAGCAAAAAATTTCAGAATTGCACCTTGCAATGCGGAGAAATTACTGTTTGTGCATTTACAATATTCATTGATTTTTGCCATTGAAAAACATCCAGAAATGATTGAAGCTACTGACTGAATGAAAGGAGCTGGCATCTCACTCTCTTTGAATCTTCTTTATCATGCTAAGAGGAGCAGGAAAATGCAAAAAATTTCAGAATTGCACCTTGCAATGCGGAGAAATTACTGTTTGTGCATTTACAATATTCATTGATTTTTGCCATTGAAAAACGTCCAGAAATGATTGAAGCTACTGACTGAATGAAAGGAGGTGGCATCTCACTCTCTTTGAATCTTCTTTATCATGCTAAGAGGAGCAGGAAAAAGCAAAAAATTTCAAAATTGCACCTTGCAATGCGGAGAAATTACTGTTTGTGCATTTACAATATTCATTGATTTTTGCCATTGAAAAACATCATGTTATTCATATACCAGAAATGTTTGAAGCTACTGACTGAATGAAAGGAGCTGGCATCTCACTCTCTTTGAATCTTCTTTATCATGCTAAGAGGAGCAGGAAAAAGCAAAAAATTTCAGAATTGCACCTTGCAATGCGGAGAAATTACTGATTGTGCATTTACAATATTCATTGATTTTTGCCATTGAAAAACGTCCAGAAATGATTGAAGCTACTGACTGAATGAAAGGAGCTGGCATCTCACTCTCTTTGAATCTTGTTTATCATGCTAAGAGGAGCAGGAAAAAGCAAAAAATTTCAGAATTGCACCTTGCAATGCGGAGAAATTACTGTTTGTGCATTTACAATATTCATTGATTTTTGCCATTGAAAAACGTCCAGAAATGATTGAAGCTACTGACTGAATGAAAGGAGCTGGCATCTCACTCTCTTTGAATCTTCTTTATCATGCTAAGAGGAGCAGGAAAAAGCAAAAAATTTCAGAATTGCACCTTGCAATGCGGAGAAATTACTGTTTGTGCATTTACAATATTCATTGATTTTTGCCATTGAAAAACGTCCAGAAATGATTGAAGCTACTGACTGAATGAAAAGAACTGGCATCCCACTCTCTTTGAATCTTCTTTACCATGCTAAGAGGAGCAGGAAAAAGCAAAAAATTTCAGAATTGCACCTTGCAATGCGGAGAAATTACTGTTTGTGCATTTACAATATTCATTGATTTTTGCCATTGAAAAACATCATGTTATTCATATACCAGAAATGATTGAAGCTACTGACTGAATGAAAGGAGCTGGCATCTCACTCTCTTTGAATCTTCTTTATCATGCTAAGAGGAGCAGGAAAAAGCAAAAAATTTCAGAATTGCACCTTGCAATGCGGAGAAATTACTGTTTGTGCATTTACAATATTCATTGATTTTTGCCATTGAAAAACATCATGTTATTCATATACCAGAAATGTTTGAAGCTACTGACTGAATGAAAGGAGCTGGCATCTCACTCTCTTTGAATCTTCTTTATCATGCTAAGAGGAGCAGGAAAAAGCAAAAAATTTCAGAATTGCACCTTGCAATGCGGAGAAATTACTGTTTGTGCATTTACAATATTCATTGATTTTTGCCATTGAAAAACGTCCAGAAATGATTGAAGCTACTGACTGAATGAAAGGAGCTGGTGTCTCACTCTCTTTGAATCTTCTTTATCATGCTAAGAGGAGCAGGAAAAAGCAAAAAATTTCAGAATTGCACCTTGCAATGCGAGAAATTACTGTTTGTGCATTTACAATATTCATTGATTTTTGCCATTGAAAAACGTCCAGAAATGATTGAAGCTACTGACTGAATGAAAGGAGCTGGCATCTCACTCTCTTTGAATCTTCTTTATCATGCTAAGAGGAGCAGGAAAAAGCAAAAAATTTCAGAATTGCACCTTGCAATGGGGAGAAATTACTGTTTGTGCCTTTACAATATTCATTGATTTTTGCCATTGAAAAACATCATGTTATTCATATACCAGAAATGTTTGAAGCTACTGACTGAATGAAAGGAGCTGGCATCTCACTCTCTTTGAATCTTCTTTATCATGCTAAGAGGAGCAGGAAAAAGCAAAAAATTTCAGAATTGCACCTTGCAATGCGGAGAAATTACTGTTTGTGCATTTACAATATTCATTGATTTTTGCCATTGAAAAACGTCCAGAAATGATTGAAGCTACTGACTGAATGAAAGGAGCTGGCATCTTACTCTCTTTGAATCTTCTTTATCATGCTAAGAGGAGCAGGAAAAAGCAAAAAATTTCAGAATTGCACCTTGCAATGCGGAGAAATTACTGTTTGTGCATTTACAATATTCATTGATTTTTGCCATTGAAAAACGTCCAGAAATGATTGAAGCTACTGACTGAATGAAAGGAGCTGGCATCTCACTCTCTTTGAATCTTCTTTATCATGCTAAGAGGAGCAGGAAAAAGCAAAAAATTTCAGAATTGCACCTTGCAATGCGGAGAAATTACTGTTTGTGCATTTACAATATTCATTGATTTTTGCCATTGAAAAACGTCCAGAAATGATTGAAGCTACTGACTGAATGAAAGGAGCTGGCATCTCACTCTCTTTGAATCTTCTTTATCATGCTAAGAGGAGCAGGAAAAAGCAAAAAATTTCAGAATTGCACCTTGCAATGCGGAGAAATTACTGTTTGTGCATTTACAATATTCATTGATTTTTGCCATTGAAAAACATCATGTTATTCATATACCAGAAATGTTTGAAGCTACTGACTGAATGAAAGGAGCTGGCATCTCACTCTCTTTGAATCTTCTTTATCATGCTAAGAGGAGCAGGAAAAAGCAAAAAATTTCAGAATTGCACCTTGCAATGCGGAGAAATTACTGTTTGTGCATTTACAATATTCATTGATTTTTGCCATTGAAAAACATCATGTTATTCATATACCAGAAATGATTGAAGCTACTGACTGAATGAAAGGAGCTGGCATCTCACTCTCTTTGAATCTTCTTTATGATGCTAAGAGGAGCAGGAAAAAGCAAAAAATTTCAGAATTGCACCTTGCAATGCGGAGAAATTACTGTTTGTGCATTTACAATATTCATTGATTTTTGCCATTGAAAAACGTCCAGAAATGATTGAAGCTACTGACTGAATGAAAGGAGCTGGCATCTCACTCTCTTTGAATCTTGTTTATCATGCTAAGAGGAGCAGGAAAAAACAAAAAATTTCAGAATTGCACCTTGCAATGCGGAGAAATTACTGTTTGTGCATTTACAATATTCATTGATTTTTGCCATTTAAAAACGTCCAGAAATGATTGAAGCTACTGACTGAATGAAAGGAGCTGGCATCTCACTCTCTTTGAATCTTCTTTATCATGCTAAGAGGAGCAGGAAAAAGCAAAAAATTTCAGAATTGCACCTTGCAATGCGGAGAAATTACTGTTTGTGCATTTACAATATTCATTGATTTTTGCCATTGAAAAACGTCCAGAAATGATTGAAGCTACTGACTGAATGAAAGGAGCTGGCATCTCACTCTCTTTGAATCTTCTTTATCATGCTAAGAGGAGCAGGAAAAAGCAAAAAATTTCAGAATTGCACCTTGCAATGCGGAGAAATTACTGTTTGTGCATTTACAATATTCATTGATTTTTGCCATTGAAAAACGTCCAGAAATGATTGAAGCTACTGACTGAATGAAAGGAGCTGGCATCTCACTCTCTTTGAATCTTCTTTATCATGCTAAGAGGAGCAGGAAAAAGCAAAAAATTTCAGAATTGCACCTTGCAATGCGGAGAAATTACTGTTTGTGCATTTACAATATTCATTGATTTTTGCCATTGAAAAACATCATGTTATTCATATACCAGAAATGTTTGAAGCTACTGACTGAATGAAAGGAGCTGGCATCTCACTCTCTTTGAATCTTCTTTATCATGCTAAGAGGAGCAGGAAAGAGCAAAAAATTTCAGAATTGCACCTTGCAATGCGGAGAAATTACTGTTTGTGCATATACAATATTCATTGATTTTTGCCATTGAAAAACGTCCAGAAATGATTGAAGCTACTGACTGAATGAAAGGAGCTGGCATCTCACTCTCTTTGAATCTTGTTTATCATGCTAAGAGGAGCAGGAAAAAGCAAAAAATTTCAGAATTGCACCTTGCAATGCGGAGAAATTACTGTTTGTGCATTTACAATATTCATTGATTTTTGCCATTGAAAAACGTCCAGAAATGATTGAAGCTACTGACTGAATGAAAGGAGCTGGCATCTCACTCTCTTTGAATCTTCTTTATCATGCTAAGAGGAGCAGGAAAAAGCAAAAAATTTCAGAATTGCACCTTGCAATGCGGAGAAATTACTGTTTGTGCATTTACAATATTCATTGATTTTTGCCATTGAAAAACGTCCAGAAATGATTGAAGCTACTGACTGAATGAAAGGAGCTGGCATCTCACTCTCTTTGAATCTTGTTTATCATGCTAAGAGGAGCAGGAAAAAGCAAAAAATTTCAGAATTGCACCTTGCAATGCGGAGAAATTACTGTTTGTGCATTTACAATATTCAATGATTTTTGCCATTGAAAAACGTCCAGAAATGATTGAAGCTACTGACTGAATGAAAGGAGCTGGCATCTCACTCTCTTTGAATCTTCTTTATCATGCTAAGAGGAGCAGGAAAAAGCAAAAAATTTCAGAATTGCACCTTGCAATGCGGAGAAATTACTGTTTGTGCATTTACAATATTCATTGATTTTTGCCATTGAAAAACATCATGTTATTCATATACCAGAAATGATTGAAGCTACTGACTGAATGAAAGGAGCTGGCATCTCACTCTCTTTGAATCTTCTTTATCATGCTAAGAGGAGCAGGAAAAAGCAAAAAATTTCAGAATTGCACCTTGCAATGCGGAAAAATTACTGTTTGTGCATTTACAATATTCATTGATTTTTGCCATTGAAAAACATCATGTTATTCATATACCAGAAATGTTTGAAGCTACTGACTGAATGAAAGGAGCTGGCATCTCACTCTCTTTGAATCTTCTTTATCATGCTAAGAGGAGCAGGAAAAAGCAAAAAATTTCAGAATTGCACCTTGCAATGCGGAGAAATTACTGTTTGTGCATTTACAATATTCATTGATTTTTGCCATTGAAAAAAGTCCAGAAATGATTGAAGCTACTGACTGAATGAAAGGAGTTGGCATCTCACTCTCTTTGAATCTTCTTTATCATGCTAAGAGGAGCAGGAAAAAGCAAAAAATTTCAGAATTGCACCTTGCAATGCGGAGAAATTACTGTTTGTGCATTTACAATATTCATTGATTTTTGCCATTGAAAAACGTCCAGAAATGATTGAAGCTACTGACTGAATGAAAGGAGCTGGCATCTCACTCTCTTTGAATCTTCTTTATCATGCTAAGAGGAGCAGGAAAAAGCAAAAAATTTCAGAATTGCACCTTGCAATGCGGAGAAATTACTGTTTGTGCATTTACAATATTCATTGATTTTTGCCATTGAAAAACGTCCAGAAATGATTGAAGCTACTGACTGAATGAAAGGAGCTGGCATCTCACTCTCTTTGAATCTTCTTTATCATGCTAAGAGGAGCAGGAAAAAGCAAAAAATTTCAGAATTGCACCTTGCAATGCGGAGAAATTACTGTTTGTGCATTTACAATATTCATTGATTTTTGCCATTGAAAAACGTCCAGAAATGATTGAAGCTACTGACTGAATGAAAGGAGCTGGCATCTCACTCTCTTTGAATCTTCTTTATCATGCTAAGAGGAGCAGGAAAAAGCAAAAAATTTCAGAATTGCACCTTGCAATGCGGAGAAATTACTGTTTGTGCATTTACAATATTCATTGATTTTTGCCATTGAAAAACATCATGTTATTCATATACCAGAAATGTTTGAAGCTACTGACTGAATGAAAGGAGCTGGCATCTCACTCTCTTTGAATCTTCTTTATCATGCTAAGAGGAGTAGGAAAAAGCAAAAAATTTCAGAATTGCACCTTGCAATGCGGAGAAATTACTGTTTGTGCATTTACAATATTCATTGATTTTTGCCATTGAAAAACGTCCAGAAATGATTGAAGCTACTGACTGAATGAAAGGAGCTGGCATCTCACTCTCTTTGAATCTTGTTTATCATGCTAAGAGGAGCAGGAAAAAGCAAAAAATTTCAGAATTGCACCTTGCAATGCGGAGAAATTACTGTTTGTGCATTTACAATATTCATTGATTTTTGCAATTGAAAAACGTCCAGAAATGATTGAAGCTACTGACTGAATGAAAGGAGCTGGCATCTCACTCTCTTTGAATCTTCTTTATCATGCTAAGAGGAGCAGGAAAAAGCAAAAAATTTCAGAATTGCACCTTGCAATGCGGAGAAATTACTGTTTGTGCATTTACAATATTCATTGATTTTTGCCATTGAAAAACGTCCAGAAATGATTGAAGCTACTGACTGAATGAAAGGAGCTGGCATCTCACTCTCTTTGAATCTTGTTTATCATGCTAAGAGGAGCAGGAAAAAGCAAAAAATTTCAGAATTGCACCTTGCAATGCGGAGAAATTACTGTTTGTGCATTTACAATATTCAATGATTTTTGCCATTGAAAAACGTCCAGAAATGATTGAAGCTACTGACTGAATGAAAGGAGCTGGCATCTCACTCTCTTTGAATCTTCTTTATCATGCTAAGAGGAGCAGGAAAAAGCAAAAAATTTCAGAATTGCACCTTGCAATGCGGAGAAATTACTGTTTGTGCATTTACAATATTCATTGATTTTTGCCATTGAAAAACATCATGTTATTCATATACCAGAAATGATTGAAGCTACTGACTGAATGAAAGGAGCTGGCATCTCACTCTCTTTGAATCTTCTTTATGATGCTAAGAGGAGCAGGAAAAAGCAAAAAATTTCAGAATTGCACCTTGCAATGCGGAGAAATTACTGTTTGTGCATTTACAATATTCATTGATTTTTGCCATTGAAAAACGTCCAGAAATGATTGAAGCTACTGACTGAATGAAAGGAGCTGGCATCTCACTCTCTTTGAATCTTGTTTATCATGCTAAGAGGAGCAGGAAAAAACAAAAAATTTCAGAATTGCACCTTGCAATGCGGAGAAATTACTGTTTGTGCATTTACAATATTCATTGATTTTTGCCATTTAAAAACGTCCAGAAATGATTGAAGCTACTGACTGAATGAAAGGAGCTGGCATCTCACTCTCTTTGAATCTTATTTATCATGCTAAGAGGAGCAGGAAAAAGCAAAAAAATTCAGAATTGCACCTTGCAATGCGGAGAAATTACTGTTTGTGCATTTACAATATTCATTGATTTTTGCCATTGAAAAACGTCCAGAAATGATTGAAGCTACTGACTGAATGAAAGGAGCTGGCATCTCACTCTCTTTGAATCTTCTTTATCATGCTAAGAGGAGCAGGAAAAAGCAAAAAATTTCAGAATTGCACCTTGCAATGCGGAGAAATTACTGTTTGTGCATTTACAATATTCATTGATTTTTGCCATTGAAAAACGTCCAGAAATGATTGAAGCTACTGACTGAATGAAAGGAGCTGGCATCTCACTCTCTTTGAATCTTCTTTATCATGCTAAGAGGAGCAGGAAAAAGCAAAAAATTTCAGAATTGCACCTTGCAATGCGGAGAAATTACTGTTTGTGCATTTACAATATTCATTGATTTTTGCCATTGAAAAACATCATGTTATTCATATACCAGAAATGTTTGAAGCTACTGAGTGAATGAAAGGAGCTGGCATCTCACTCTCTTTGAATCTTCTTTATCATGCTAAGAGGAGCAGGAAAGAGCAAAAAATTTCAGAATTGCACCTTGCAATGCGGAGAAATTACTGTTTGTGCATATACAATATTCATTGATTTTTGCCATTGAAAAACGTCCAGAAATGATTGAAGCTACTGACTGAATGAAAGGAGCTGGCATCTCACTCTCTTTGAATCTTGTTTATCATGCTAAGAGGAGCAGGAAAAAGCAAAAAATTTCAGAATTGCACCTTGCAATGCGGAGAAATTACTGTTTGTGCATTTACAATATTCATTGATTTTTGCCATTGAAAAACGTCCAGAAATGATTGAAGCTACTGACTGAATGAAAGGAGCTGGCATCTCACTCTCTTTGAATCTTCTTTATCATGCTAAGAGGAGCAGGAAAAAGCAAAAAATTTCAGAATTGCACCTTGCAATGCGGAGAAATTACTGTTTGTGCATTTACAATATTCATTGATTTTTGCCATTGAAAAACGTCCAGAAATGATTGAAGCTACTGACTGAATGAAAGGAGCTGGCATCTCACTCTCTTTGAATCTTGTTTATCATGCTAAGAGGAGCAGGAAAAAGCAAAAAATTTCAGAATTGCACCTTGCAATGCGGAGAAATTACTGTTTGTGCATTTACAATATTCATTGATTTTTGCTTTGAAAAACATCATGTTATTCATATACCAGAAATGTTTGAAGCTACTGACTGAATGAAAGGAGCTGGCATCTCACTCTCTTTGAATCTTCTTTATCATGCTAAGAGGAGCAGGAAAAAGCAAAAAATTTCAGAATTGCACCTTGCAATGCGGAGAAATTACTGTTTGTGCATTTACAATATTCATTGATTTTTGCCATTGAAAAACGTCCAGAAATGATTGAAGCTACTGACTGAATGAAAGGAGCTGGCATCTCACTCTCTTTGAATCTTGTTTATCATGCTAAGAGGAGCAGGAAAAAGCAAAAAATTTCAGAATTGCACCTTGCAATGCGGAGAAATTACTGTTTGTGCATTTACAATATTCATTGATTTTTGCAATTGAAAAACGTCCAGAAATGATTGAAGCTACTGACTGAATGAAAGGAGCTGGCATCTCACTCTCTTTGAATCTTCTTTATCATGCTAAGAGGAGCAGGAAAAAGCAAAAAATTTCAGAATTGCACCTTGCAATGCGGAGAAATTACTGTTTGTGCATTTACAATATTCATTGATTTTTGCCATTGAAAAACGTCCAGAAATGATTGAAGCTACTGACTGAATGAAAGGAGCTGGCATCTCACTCTCTTTGAATCTTGTTTATCATGCTAAGAGGAGCAGGAAAAAGCAAAAAATTTCAGAATTGCACCTTGCAATGCGGAGAAATTACTGTTTGTGCATTTACAATATTCAATGATTTTTGCCATTGAAAAACGTCCAGAAATGATTGAAGCTACTGACTGAATGAAAGGAGCTGGCATCTCACTCTCTTTGAATCTTCTTTATCATGCTAAGAGGAGCAGGAAAAAGCAAAAAATTTCAGAATTGCACCTTGCAATGCGGAGAAATTACTGTTTGTGCATTTACAATATTCATTGATTTTTGCCATTGAAAAACATCATGTTATTCATATACCAGAAATGATTGAAGCTACTGACTGAATGAAAGGAGCTGGCATCTCACTCTCTTTGAATCTTCTTTATGATGCTAAGAGGAGCAGGAAAAAGCAAAAAATTTCAGAATTGCACCTTGCAATGCGGAGAAATTACTGTTTGTGCATTTACAATATTCATTGATTTTTGCCATTGAAAAACGTCCAGAAATGATTGAAGCTACTGACTGAATGAAAGGAGCTGGCATCTCACTCTCTTTGAATCTTGTTTATCATGCTAAGAGGAGCAGGAAAAAACAAAAAATTTCAGAATTGCACCTTGCAATGCGGAGAAATTACTGTTTGTGCATTTACAATATTCATTGATTTTTGCCATTTAAAAACGTCCAGAAATGATTGAAGCTACTGACTGAATGAAAGGAGCTGGCATCTCACTCTCTTTGAATCTTCTTTATCATGCTAAGAGGAGCAGGAAAAAGCAAAAAATTTCAGAATTGCACCTTGCAATGCGGAGAAATTACTGTTTGTGCATTTACAATATTCATTGATTTTTGCCATTGAAAAACGTCCAGAAATGATTGAAGCTACTGACTGAATGAAAGGAGCTGGCATCTCACTCTCTTTGAATCTTCTTTATCATGCTAAGAGGAGCAGGAAAAAGCAAAAAATTTCAGAATTGCACCTTGCAATGCGGAGAAATTACTGTTTGTGCATTTACAATATTCATTGATTTTTCCCATTGAAAAACGTCCAGAAATGATTGAAGCTACTGACTGAATGAAAGGAGCTGGCATCTCACTCTCTTTGAATCTTCTTTATCATGCTAAGAGGAGCAGGAAAAAGCAAAAAATTTCAGAATTGCACCTTGCAATGCGGAGAAATTACTGTTTGTGCATTTACAATATTCATTGATTTTTGCCATTGAAAAACATCATGTTATTCATATACCAGAAATGTTTGAAGCTACTGACTGAATGAAAGGAGCTGGCATCTCACTCTCTTTGAATCTTCTTTATCATGCTAAGAGGAGCAGGAAAGAGCAAAAAATTTCAGAATTGCACCTTGCAATGCGGAGAAATTACTGTTTGTGCATATACAATATTCATTGATTTTTGCCATTGAAAAACGTCCAGAAATGATTGAAGCTACTGACTGAATGAAAGGAGCTGGCATCTCACTCTCTTTGAATCTTGTTTATCATGCTAAGAGGAGCAGGAAAAAGCAAAAAATTTCAGAATTGCACCTTGCAATGCGGAGAAATTACTGTTTGTGCATTTACAATATTCATTGATTTTTGCCATTGAAAAACGTCCAGAAATGATTGAAGCTACTGACTGAATGAAAGGAGCTGGCATCTCACTCTCTTTGAATCTTCTTTATCATGCTAAGAGGAGCAGGAAAAAGCAAAAAATTTCAGAATTGCACCTTGCAATGCGGAGAAATTACTGTTTGTGCATTTACAATATTCATTGATTTTTGCCATTGAAAAACGTCCAGAAATGATTGAAGCTACTGACTGAATGAAAGGAGCTGGCATCTCACTCTCTTTGAATCTTGTTTATCATGCTAAGAGGAGCAGGAAAAAGCAAAAAATTTCAGAATTGCACCTTGCAATGCGGAGAAATTACTGTTTGTGCATTTACAATATTCAATGATTTTTGCCATTGAAAAACGTCCAGAAATGATTGAAGCTACTGACTGAATGAAAGGAGCTGGCATCTCACTCTCTTTGAATCTTCTTTATCATGCTAAGAGGAGCAGGAAAAAGCAAAAAATTTCAGAATTGCACCTTGCAATGCGGAGAAATTACTGTTTGTGCATTTACAATATTCATTGATTTTTGCCATTGAAAAACATCATGTTATTCATATACCAGAAATGATTGAAGCTACTGACTGAATGAAAGGAGCTGGCATCTCACTCTCTTTGAATCTTCTTTATCATGCTAAGAGGAGCAGGAAAAAGCAAAAAATTTCAGAATTGCACCTTGCAATGCGGAAAAATTACTGTTTGTGCATTTACAATAATCATTGATTTTTGCCATTGAAAAACATCATGTTATTCATATACCAGAAATGTTTGAAGCTACTGACTGAATGAAAGGAGCTGGCATCTCACTCTCTTTGAATCTTCTTTATCATGCTAAGAGGAGCAGGAAAAAGCAAAAAATTTCAGAATTGCACCTTGCAATGCGGAGAAATTACTGTTTGTGCATTTACAATATTCATTGATTTTTGCCATTGAAAAAAGTCCAGAAATGATTGAAGCTACTGACTGAATGAAAGGAGTTGGCATCTCACTCTCTTTGAATCTTCTTTATCATGCTAAGAGGAGCAGGAAAAAGCAAAAAATTTCAGAATTGCACCTTGCAATGCGGAGAAATTACTGTTTGTGCATTTACAATATTCATTGATTTTTGCCATTGAAAAACGTCCAGAAATGATTGAAGCTACTGACTGAATGAAAGGAGCTGGCATCTCACTCTCTTTGAATCTTCTTTATCATGCTAAGAGGAGCAGGAAAAAGCAAAAAATTTCAGAATTGCACCTTGCAATGCGGAGAAATTACTGTTTGTGCATTTACAATATTCATTGATTTTTGCCATTGAAAAACATCATGTTATTCATATACCAGAAATGTTTGAAGCTACTGACTGAATGAAAGGAGCTGGCATCTCACTCTCTTTGAATCTTCTTTATCATGCTAAGAGGAGCAGGAAAAAGCAAAAAATTTCAGAATTGCACCTTGCAATGCGGAGAAATTACTGTTTGTGCATTTACAATATTCATTGATTTTTGCCATTGAAAAACGTCCAGAAATGATTGAAGCTACTGACTGAATGAAAGGAGCTGGCATCTCACTCTCTTTGAATCTTCTTTATCATGCTAAGAGGAGCAGGAAAAAGCAAAAAATTTCAGAATTGCACCTTGCAATGCGGAGAAATTACTGTTTGTGCATTTACAATATTCATTGATTTTTGCCATTGAAAAACATCATGTTATTCATATACCAGAAATGATTGAAGCTACTGACTGAATGAAAGGAGCTGGCATCTCACTCTCTTTGAATCTTCTTTATCATGCTAAGAGGAGCAGGAAAAAGCAAAAAATTTCAGAATTGCACCTTGCAATGCGGAGAAATTACTGTTTGTGCATTTACAATATTCAATGATTTTTGCCATTGAAAAACGTCCAGAAATGATTGAAGCTACTGACTGAATGAAAGGAGCTGGCATCTCACTCTCTTTGAATCTTCTTTATCATGCTAAGAGGAGCAGGAAAAAGCAAAAAATTTCAGAATTGCACCTTGCAATGCGGAGAAATTACTGTTTGTGCATTTACAATATTCATTGATTTTTGCCATTGAAAAACATCATGTTATTCATATACCAGAAATGTTTGAAGCTACTGACTGAATGAAAGGAGCTGGCATCTCACTCTCTTTGAATCTTCTTTATCATGCTAAGAGGAGCAGGAAAAAGCCAAAAATTTCAGAATTGCACCTTGCAATGCGGAGAAATTACTGTTTGTGCATTTACAATATTCATTGATTTTTGCCATTGAAAAACGTCCAGAAATGATTGAAGCTACTGACTGAATGAAAGGAGCTGGCATCTCACTCTCTTTGAATCTTGTTTATCATGCTAAGAGGAGCAGGAAAAAGCAAAAAATTTCAGAATTGCACCTTGCAATGCGGAGAAATTACTGTTTGTGCATTTACAATATTCATTGATTTTTGCCATTGAAAAACATCATGTTATTCATATACCAGAAATGTTTGAAGCTACTAACTGAATGAAAGGAGCTGGCATCTCACTCTCTTTGAATCTTCTTTATCATGATAAGAGGAGCAGGAAAAAGCAAAAAATTTCAGAATTGCAACTTGCAATGCGGAGAAATTACTGTTTGTACATTTACAATATTCATTGATTTTTGCCATTGAAAAACTTCCAGAAATGATTGAAGCTACTGACTGAATGAAAGGAGCTGGCATCTCACTCTCTTTGAATCTTCTTTATCATGCTAGGATTAGCAGGAAAAAGCAAAAAATTTCAGAATTGCACCTTGCAATGTGGAGAAATTACTGTTTGTGCATTTACAATATTCATTGATTTTTGCCATTGCCATTGTCATTTCTGGACGTTTTTCAATGGCAAAAATCAAAGAATATTGTAACTGCACATACAGTAATTTCTTCGCATTGCAAGGTGCAATTCTGAAATTTTTTGCTTTTTCCTGCTCCTCTTAGCATGATAAAGAAGATTCAAAGAGAGTGAGATGCCAGCTCCTTTCATTCAGTCAGTAGCTTCAATCATTTCTGGACGTTTTTCAATGGCAAAAATCAATGAATATTGTAAATGCACAAACAGTAATTTCTCCGCATTGCAAGGTGCAATTCTGAAATTTTTTGCTTTTTCCTGCTCCTCTTAGCATGATAAAGAAGATTCAAAGAGAGTGAGATGCCAGCTCCTTTCATTCAGTCAGTAGCTTCAAACATTTCTGGTATATGAATAACATGATGTTTTTCAATGGCAAAAATCAATGAATATTGTAAATGCACAAACAGTAATTTCTCCGCATTGCAAGGTGCAATTCTGAAATTTTTTGCTTTTTCCTGCTCCTCTTAGCATGATAAAGAAGATTCAAAGAGAGTGAGATGCCAGCTCCTTTCATTCAGTCAGTAGCTTCAATCATTTCTGGACGTTTTTCAATGGCAAAAATCAATGAATATTGTAAATGCACAAACAGAAATTTCTCCGCATTGCAAGGTGCAATTCTGAAATTTTTTGCTTTTTCCTGCTCCTCTTAGCATGATAAAGAAGATTCAAAGAGAGTGAGATGCCAGCTCCTTTCATTCAGTCAGTAGCTTCAATCATTTCTGGACGTTTTTCAATGGCAAAAATCAATGAATATTGTAAATGCACAAACAGTAATTTCTCCGCATTGCAAGGTGCAATTCTGAAATTTTTTGCTTTTTCCTGCTCCTCTTAGCATGATAAAGAAGATTCAAAGAGAGTGAGATGCCAGCTCCTTTCATTCAGTCAGTAGCTTCAATCATTTCTGGACGTTTTTCAATGGCAAAAATCATTGAATATTGTAAATGCACAAACATTAATTTCTCCGCATTGCAAGGTGCAATTCTGAAATTTTTTGCTTTTTCCTGCTCCTCTTAGCATGATAAAGAAGATTCAAAGAGAATGAGATGCCAGCTCCTTTGATTCAGTCAGTAGCTTCAATCATTTCTGGTAAATGAATAACATGATGTTTTTCAATGGCAAAAATCAATGAATATTGTAAATGCACAAACAGTAATTTCTCCGCATTGCAAGGTGCAATTCTGAAATTTTTTGCTTTTTCCTGCTCCTCTTAGCATGATAAAGAAGATTCAAAGAGAGTGAGATGCCAGCTCCTTTCATTCAGTCAGTAGCTTCAATCATTTCTGGACGTTTTTCAATGGCAAAAATCATTGAATATTGTAAATGCACAAACAGTAATTTCTCCGCATTGCAAGGTGCAATTCTGAAATTTTTTGCTTTTTCCTGCTCCTCTTAGCATGATAAAGAAGATTCAAAGAGAGTGAGATGCCAGCTCCTTTCATTCAGTCAGTAGCTTCAATCATTTCTGGTATATGAATAACATGATGTTTTTCAATGGCAAAAATCAATGAATATTGTAAATGCACAAACAGTAATTTCTCCGCATTGCAAGGTGCAATTCTGAAATTTTTTGCTTTTTCCTGATCCTCTTAGCATGATAAAGAAGATTCAAAGAGAGTGAGATGCCAGCTCCTTTCATTCAGTCAGTAGCTTCAATCATTTCTGGACGTTTTTCAATGGCAAAAATCAATGAATATTGTAAATGCACAAACAGTAATTTCTCCGCATTGCAAGGTGCAATTCTGAAATTTTTTGCTTTTTCCTGCTCCTCTTAGCATGATAAACAAGATTCAAAGAGAGTGAGATGCCAGCTCCTTTCATTCAGTCAGTAGCTTCAATCATTTCTGGACGTTTTTCAATGGCAAAAATCAATGAATATTGTAAATGCACAAACAGTAATTTCTCCGCATTGCAAGGTGCAATTCTGAAATTTTTTGCTTTTTCCTGCTCCTCTTAGCATGATAAAGAAGATTCAAA
The DNA here is from genome assembly GCF_046119375.1 of Phyllobates terribilis. Lineage (NCBI taxonomy): Eukaryota > Metazoa > Chordata > Amphibia > Anura > Dendrobatidae > Phyllobates > Phyllobates terribilis. The sequence continues at coordinate 2,539,294 of NW_027362893.1, forward strand.
GAGAGTGAGATGCCAGCTCCTTTCATTCAGTCAGTAGCTTCAAACATTTCTGGTATATGAATAACATGATGTTTTTCAATGGCAAAAATCAATGAATATTGTAAATGCACAAACAGTAATTTCTCCGCATTGCAAGGTGCAATTCTGAAATTTTTGCTTTTTCCTCCTCCTCTTAGCATGATAAAGAAGATTCAAAGAGAGTGAGATGCCAGCTCCTTTCATTCAGTCAGTAGCTTCAATCATTTCTGGACGTTTTTCAATAGCAAAAATCAATGAATATTGTAAATGCACAAACAGTAATTTCTCCACATTGCAAGGTGCAATTCTGAAATTTTTTGCTTTTTCCTGCTCCTCTTAGCATGATAAAGAAGATTCAAATAGAATGAGATGCCAGCTCCTTTCATTCAGTCAGTAGCTTCAATCATTTCTGGTAAATGAATAACATGATGTTTTTCAATGGCAAAAATCAATGAATATTGTAAATGCACAAACAGTAATTTCTCCGCATTGCAAGGTGCAATTCTGAAATTTTTTGCTTTTTCCTGCTCCTCTTAGCATGATAAAGAAGATTCAAAGAGAGTGAGATGCCAGCTCCTTTCATTCAGTCAGTAGCTTCAATCATTTCTGGACGTTTTTCAATGGCAAAAATCAATGAATATTGTAAATGCACAAACAGTAATTTCTCCACATTGCAAGGTGCAATTCTGAAATTTTTTGCTTTTTCCTGCTCCTCTTAGCATGATAAAGAAGAATCAAAGAGAGTGAGATGCCAGCTCCTTTCATTCAGTCAGTAGCTTCAATCATTTCTGGACGTTTTTCAATGGCAAAAATCAATGAATATTGTAAATGCACAGACAGTAATTTCTCCACATTTCAAGGTTCAATTCTGAAATTTTTTGCTTTTTCCTGCTCCTCTTAGCATGATAAAGAAGATTCAAAGAGAGTGAGATGCCAGCTCCTTTCATTCAGTCAGTAGCTTCAAACATTTCTGGTATATGAATAACATGATGTTTTTCAATGGCAAAAATCAATGAATATTGTAAATGCACAAACAGTAATTTCTCCGCATTGCAAGGTGCAATTCTGAAATTTTTTGCTTTTTCCTGCTCCTCTTAGCATGATAAAGAAGATTCAAAGAGAGTGAGATGCCAGCTCCTTTCATTCAGTCAGTAGCTTCAATCATTTCTGGACGTTTTTCAATGGCAAAAATCAATGAATATTGTAAATGCACAAACAGTAATTTCTCCACATTGCAAGGTGCAATTCTGAAATTTTTTGCTTTTTCCTGCTCCTCTTAGCATGATAAAGAAGAATCAAAGAGAGTGAGATGCCAGCTCCTTTCATTCAGTCAGTAGCTTCAATCATTTCTGGACGTTTTTCAATGGCAAAAATCAATGAATATTGTAAATGCACAGACAGTAATTTCTCCGCATTTCAAGGTTCAATTCTGAAATTTTTTGCTTTTTCCTGCTCCTCTTAGCATGATAAAGAAGAGTCAAAGAGAGTGAGATGCCATCTCCTTTCATTCAGTCAGTAGCTTCAAACATTTCTGGTATATGAATAACATGATGTTTTTCAATGGCAAAAATCAATGAATATTGTAAATGCACAAACAGTAATTTCTCAGCATTGCAAGGTGCAATTCTGAAATTTTTTGCTTTTTCCTGCTCCTCTTAGCATGATAAAGAAGAATCAAGAGAGTGAGATGCCAGCTCCTTTCATTCAGTCAGTAGCTTCAATCATTTCTGGACGTTTTTCAATGGCAAAAATCAATGAATATTGTAAATGCACAAACAGTAATTTCTCCGCATTGCAAGGTGCAATTCTGAAATTTTTTGCTTTTTCCTTCTCCTCTTAGCATGATAAAGAAGATTCAAAGAGAGTGAGATGCCAGCTCCTTTCATTCAGTCAGTAGCTTCAAACATTTCTGGTATATGAATAACATGATGTTTTTTAATGGCAAAAATCAATGAATATTGTAAATGCACAAACAGTAATTTCTCCGCATTGCAAGGTGCAATTCTGAAATTTTTTGCTTTTTCCTGCTCCTCTTAGCATGATAAAGAAGATTCAAAGAGAGTGAGATGCCAGCTCCTTTCATTCAGTCAGTAGCTTCAATCATTTCTGGACGTTTTTCAATGGCAAAAATCAATGAATATTGTAAATGCACAAACAGTAATTTCTCCGCATTGCAAGGTGCAATTCTGAAATTTTTTGCTTTTTCCTGCTCCTCTTAGCATGATAAAGAAGATTCAAAGAGAGTGAGATGCCAGCTTCTTTCATTCAGTCAGTAGCTTCAAACATTTCTGGTATATGAATAACATGATGTTTTTCAATGGCAAAAATCAATGAATATTGTAAATGCACAAACAGTAATTTCTCCGCATTGCAAGGTGCAATTTTGAAATTTTTTGCTTTTTCCTGCTCCTCTTAGCATGATAAAGAAGATTCAAAGAGAGTGAGATGCCAGCTCCTTTCATTCAGTCAGTAGCTTCAATCATTTCTGGACGTTTTTCAATGGCAAAAATCATTGAATATTGTAAATGCACAAACATTAATTTCTCCGCATTGCAAGGTGCAATTCTGAAATTTTTTGCTTTTTCCTGCTCCTCTTAGCATGATAAAGAAGATTCAAAGAGAATGAGATGCCAGCTCCTTTCATTCAGTCAGTAGCTTCAATCATTTCTGGTAAATGAATAACATGATGTTTTTCAATGGCAAAAATCAATGAATATTGTAAATGCACAAACAGTAATTTCTCCGCATTGCAAGGTGCAATTCTGAAATTTTTTGCTTTTTCCTGCTCCTCTTAGCATGATAAAGAAGATTCAAAGAGAGTGAGATGCCAGCTCCTTTCATTCAGTCAGTAGCTTCAATCATTTCTGGACGTTTTTCAATGGCAAAAATCAATGAATATTGTAAATGCACAAACAGTAATTTCTCCGCATTGCAAGGTGCAATTCTGAAATTTTTTGCTTTTTCCTGCTCCTCTTAGCATGATAAACAAGATTCAAAGAGAGTGAGATGCCAGCTCATTTCATTCAGTCAGTAGCTTCAATCATTTCTGGACGTTTTTCAATGGCAAAAATCAATGAATATTGTAAATGCACAAACAGTAATTTCTCCGCATTGCAAGGTGCAATTCTGAAATTTTTTGCTTTTTCCTGCTCCTCTTAGCATGATAAAGAAGATTCAAAGAGAGTGAGATGCCAGCTCCTTTCATTCAGTCAGTAGCTTCAAACATTTCTGGTATATGAATAACATGATGTTTTTCAATGGCAAAAATCAATGAATATTGTAAATGCACAAACAGTAATTTCTCCGCATTGCAAGGTGCAATTCTGAAATTTTTTGCTTTTTCCTGCTCCTCTTAGCATGATAAAGAAGATTCAAAGAGAGTGAGATGCCAGCTCCTTTCATTCAGTCAGTAGCTTCAAACATTTCTGGTATATGAATAACATGTTTTTCAATGGCAAAAATCAATGAATATTGTAAATGCACAAACAGTAATTTCTCCGCATTGCAAGGTGCAATTCTGAAATTTTTTGCTTTTTCCTGCTCCTCTTAGCATGATAAAGAAGATTCAAAGAGAGTGAGATGCCAGCTCCTTTCATTTAGTCAGTAGCTTCAAACATTTCTGGTATATGAATAACATGATGTTTTTCAATGGCAAAAATCAATGAATATTGTAAATGCACAAACAGTAATTTCTCCGCATTGCAAGGTGCAATTCTGAAATTTTTTGCTTTTTCCTGCTCCTCTTAGCATGATAAAGAAGATTCAAAGAGAGTGAGATGCCAGCTCCTTTCATTCAGTCAGTAGCTTCAATCATTTCTGGACGTTTTTCAATGGCAAAAATCAATGAATATTGTAAATGCACAAACAGTAATTTCTCCGCATTGCAAGGTGCAATTCTGAAATTTTTTGCTTTTTTCTGCTCCTCTTAGCATGATAAAGAAGATTCAAAGAGAGTGAGATGCCAGCTCCTTTCATTCAGTCAGTAGCTTCAAACATTTCTGGTATATGAATAACATGATGTTTTTCAATGGCAAAAATCAATGAATATTGTAAATGCACAAACAGTAATTTCTCCGCATTGCAAGGTGCAATTCTGAAATTTTTTGCTTTTTCCTGCTCCTCTTAGCATGATAAACAAGATTCAAAGAGAGTGAGATGCCAGCTCCTTTCATTCAGTCAGTAGCTTCAATCATTTCTGGACGTTTTTCAATGGCAAAAATCAATGAATATTGTAAATGCACAAACAGTAATTTCTCCGCATTGCAAGGTGCAATTCTGAAATTTTTTGCTTTTTTCTGCTCCTCTTAGCATGATAAAGAAGATTCAAAGAGAGTGAGATGCCAGCTCCTTTCATTCAGTCAGTAGCTTCAAACATTTCTGGTATATGAATAACATGATGTTTTTCAATGGCAAAAATCAATGAATATTGTAAATGCACAAACAGTAATTTCTCCGCATTGCAAGGTGCAATTCTGAAATTTTTTGCTTTTTCCTGCTCCTCTTAGCATGATAAACAAGATTCAAAGAGAGTGAGATGCCAGCTCCTTTCATTCAGTCAGTAGCTTCAATCATTTCTGGACGTTTTTCAATGGCAAAAATCAATGAATATTGTAAATGCACAAAAAGTAATTTCTCCGCATTGCAAGGTGCAATTCTGAAATTTTTTGCTTTTTCCTGCTCCTCTTAGCATGATAAACAAGATTCAAAGAGAGTGAGATGCCAGCTCCTTTCATTCAGTCAGTAGCTTCAATCATTTCTGGACGTTTTTCAATGGCAAAAATCAATGAATATTGTAAATGCACAAACAGTAATTTCTCCGCATTGCAAGGTGCAATTCTGAAATTTTTTGCTTTTTCCTGCTCCTCTTAGCATGATAAAGAAGATTCAAAGAGAGTGAGATGCCAGCTCCTTTCATTCAGTCAGTAGCTTCAATCATTTCTGGACGTTTTTCAATGGCAAAAATCATTGAATATTGTAAATGCACAAACAGTAATTTCTCCTCATTGCAAGGTGCAATTCTGAAATTTTTTGCTTTTTCCTGCTCCTCTTAGCATGATAAAGAAGATTCAAAGAGAGTGAGATGCCAGCTCCTTTCATTCAGTCAGTAGCTTCAATCATTTCTGGTATATGAATAACATGATGTTTTTCAATGGCAAAAATCAATGAATATTGTAAATGCACAAACAGTAATTTCTCCGCATTGCAAGGTGCAATTCTGAAATTTTTTGCTTTTTCCTGCTCCTCTTAGCATGATAAAGAAGATTCAAAGAGAGTGAGATGCCAGCTCCTTTCATTCAGTCAGTAGCTTCAATCATTTCTGGACGTTTTTCAATGGCAAAAATCAATGAATATTGTAAATGCACAAACAGTAATTTCTCCGCATTGCAAGGTGCAATTCTGAAATTTTTTGCTTTTTCCTGCTCCTCTTAGCATGATAAACAAGATTCAAAGAGAGTGAGATGCCAGCTCCTTTCATTCAGTCAGTAGCTTCAATCATTTCTGGACGTTTTTCAATGGCAAAAATCAATGAATATTGTAAATGCACAAACAGTAATTTCTCCGCATTGCAAGGTGCAATTCTGAAATTTTTTGCTTTTTCCTGCTCCTCTTAGCATGATAAAGAAGATTCAAAGAGAGTGAGATGCCAGCTCCTTTCATTCAGTCAGTAGCTTCAAACATTTCTGGACGTTTTTCAATGGCAAAAATCATTGAATATTGTAAATGCACAAACAGTAATTTCTCCGCATTGCAAGGTGCAATTCTGAAATTTTTTGCTTTTTCCTGCTCCTCTTAGCATGATAAAGAAGATTCAAAGAGAGTGAGATGCCAGCTCCTTTCATTCAGTCAGTAGCTTCAATCATTTCTGGTATATGAATAACATGATGTTTTTCAATGGCAAAAATCAATGAATATTGTAAATGCACAAACAGTAATTTCTCCGCATTGCAAGGTGCAATTCTGAAATTTTTTGCTTTTTCCTGCTCCTCTTAGCATGATAAAGAAGATTCAAAGAGAGTGAGATGCCAGCTCCTTTCATTCAGTCAGTAGCTTCAATCATTTCTGGACGTTTTTCAATGGCAAAAATCAATGAATATTGTAAATGCACAAACAGTAATTTCTCCGCATTGCAAGGTGCAATTCTGAAATTTTTTGCTTTTTCCTGCTCCTCTTAGCATGATAAAGAAGATTCAAAGAGAGTGAGATGCCAGCTCCTTTCATTCAGTCAGTAGCTTCAAACATTTCTGGTATATGAATAACATGATGTTGTTCAATGGCAAAAATCAATGAATATTGTAAATGCACAAACAGTAATTTCTCCGCATTGCAAGGTGCAATTCTGAAATTTTTTGCTTTTTCCTGCTCCTCTTAGCATGATAAAGAAGATTCAAAGAGAGTGAGATGCCAGCTCCTTTCATTCAGTCAGTAGCTTCAAACATTTCTGGTATATGAATAACATGATGTTTTTCAATGGCAAAAATCAATGAATATTGTAAATGCACAAACAGTTATTTCTCCGCATTGCAAGGTGCAATTCTGAAATTTTTTGCTTTTTCCTGCTCCTCTTAGCATGATAAAGAAGATTCAAAGAGAGTGAGATGCCAGCTCCTTTCATTCAGTCAGTAGCTTCAATCATTTCTGGACGTTTTTCAATGGCAAAAATCAATGAATATTGTAAATGCACAAACAGTAATTTCTCCGCATTGCAAGGTGCAATTCTGAAATTTTTTGCTTTTTCCTGCTCCTCTTAGCATGATAAAGAAGATTCAAAGAGAGTGAGATGCCAGCTCCTTTCATTCAGTCAGTAGCTTCAATCATTTCTGGACGTTTTTCAATGGCAAAAATCAATGAATATTGTAAATGCACAAACAGTAATTTCTCCGCATTGCAAGGTGCAATTCTGAAATTTTTTGCTTTTTCCTGCTCCTCTTAGCATGATAAAGAAGATTCAAAGAGAGTGAGATGCCAGCTCCTTTCATTCAGTCAGTAGCTTCAATCATTTCTGGACGTTTTTCAATGGCAAAAATCAATGAATATTGTAAATGCACAAACAGTAATTTCTCCGCATTGCAAGGTGCAATTCTGAAATTTTTTGCTTTTTCCTGCTCCTCTTAGCATGATAAACAAGATTCAAAGAGAGTGAGATGCCAGCTCCTTTCATTCAGTCAGTAGCTTCAATCATTTCTGGACGTTTTTCAATGGCAAAAATCAATGAATATTGTAAATGCACAAACAGTAATTTCTCCGCATTGCAAGGTGCAATTCTGAAATTTTTTGCTTTTTCCTGCTCCTCTTAGCATGATAAAGAAGATTCAAAGAGAGTGAGATGCCAGCTCCTTTCATTCAGTCAGTAGCTTCAAACATTTCTGGTATATGAATAACATGATGTTTTTCAATGGCAAAAATCAATGAATATTGTAAATGCACAAACAGTAATTTCTCCGCATTGCAAGGTGCAATTCTGAAATTTTTTGCTTTTTCCTGCTCCTCTTAGCATGATAAAGAAGATTCAAAGAGAGTGAGATGCCAGCTCCTTTCATTCAGTCAGTAGCTTCAATCATTTCTGGACGTTTTTCAATGGCAAAAATCATTGAATATTGTAAATGCACAAACAGTAATTTCTCCGCATTGCAAGGTGCAATTCTGAAATTTTTTGCTTTTTCCTGCTCCTATTAGCATGATAAACAAGATTCAAAGTGAGTGAGATGCCAGCTCCTTTCATTCAGTCAGTAGCTTCAATCATTTCTGGTATATGAATAACATGATGTTTTTCAATGGCAAAAATCAATGAATATTGTAAATGCACAAACAGTAATTTCTCCGCATTGCAAGGTGCAATTCTGAAATTTTTTGCTTTTTCCTGCTCCTCTTAGCATGATAAACAAGATTCAAAGAGAGTGAGATGCCAGCTCCTTTCATTCAGTCAGTAGCTTCAATCATTTCTGGACGTTTTTCAATGGCAAAAATCAATGAATATTGTAAATGCACAAACAGTAATTTCTCCGCATTGCAAGGTGCAATTCTGAAATTTTTTGCTTTTTCCTGCTCCTCTTAGCATGATAAAGAAGATTCAAAGAGAGTGAGATGCCAGCTCCTTTCATTCAGTCAGTAGCTTCAAACATTTCTGGTATATGAATAACATGATGTTTTTCAATGGCAAAAATCAATGAATATTGTAAATGCACAAACAGTAATTTCTCCGCATTGCAAGGTGCAATTCTGAAATTTTTTGCTTTTTCCTGCTCCTCTTAGCATGATAAAGAAGATTCAAAGAGAGTGAGATGCCAGCTCCTTTCATTCAGTCAGTAGCTTCAATCATTTCTGGACGTTTTTCAATGGCAAAAATCAATCAATATTTTAAATGCACAAACAGTAATTTCTCCGCATTTCAAGGTGCAATTCTGAAATTTTTTGCTTTTTCCTGCTCCTCTTAGCATGATAAACAAGATTCAAAGAGAGTGAGATGCCAGCTCCTTTCATTCAGTCAGTAGCTTCAATCATTTCTGGATGTTTTTCAATGGCAAAAATCAATGAATATTGTAAATGCACAAACAGTAATTTCTCCGCATTGCAAGGTGCAATTCTGAAATTTTTTGCTTTTTCCTGCTCCTCTTAGCATGATAAAGAAGATTCAAAGAGAGTGAGATGCCAGCTCCTTTCATTCAGTCAGTAGCTTCAAACATTTCTGGTATATGAATAACATCATGTTTTTCAATGGCAAAAATCAATGAATATTGTAAATGCACAAACAGTAATTTCTCCGCATTGCAAGGTGCAATTCTGAAATTTTTTGCTTTTTCCTGCTCCTCTTAGCATGATAAAGAAGATTCAAGGAGAGTGAGATGCCAGCTCCTTTCATTCAGTCAGTAGCTTCAATCATTTCTGGATGTTTTTCAATGGCAAAAATCAATGAATATTGTAAATGCACAAACAGTAATTTCTCCGCATTGCAAGGTGCAATTCTGAAATTTTTTGCTTTTTCCTGCTCCTCTTAGCATGATAAACAAGATTCAAAGAGAGTGAGATGCCAGCTCCTTTCATTCAGTCAGTAGCTTCAAACATTTCTGGTATATGAATAACATGATGTTTTTCAATGGCAAAAACAATGAATATTGTAAATGCACAAACAGTAATTTCTCCGCATTGCAAGGTGCAATTCTGAAATTTTTTGCTTTTTCCTGCTCCTCTTTGCATGATAAAGAAGATTCAAAGAGAGTGAGATGCCAGCTCCTTTCATTCAGTCAGTAGCTTCAATCATTTCTGGACGTTTTTCAATGGCAAAAATCAATCAATATTTTAAATGCACAAACAGTAATTTCTCCGCATTTCAAGGTGCAATTCTGAAATTTTTTGCTTTTTCCTGCTCCTCTTAGCATGATAAACAAGATTCAAAGAGAGTGAGATGCCAGCTCCTTTCATTCAGTCAGTAGCTTCAATCATTTCTGGATGTTTTTCAATGGCAAAAATCAATGAATATTGTAAATGCACAAACAGTAATTTCTCCGCATTGCAAGGTGCAATTCTGAAATTTTTTGCTTTTTCCTGCTCCTCTTAGCATGATAAAGAAGATTCAAAGAGAGTGAGATGCCAGCTCCTTTCATTCAGTCAGTAGCTTCAAACATTTCTGGTATATGAATAACATCATGTTTTTCAATGGCAAAAATCAATGAATATTGTAAATGCACAAACAGTAATTTCTCCGCATTGCAAGGTGCAATTCTGAAATTTTTTGCTTTTTCCTGCTCCTCTTAGCATGATAAAGAAGATTCAAGGAGAGTGAGATGCCAGCTCCTTTCATTCAGTCAGTAGCTTCAATCATTTCTGGATGTTTTTCAATGGCAAAAATCAATGAATATTGTAAATGCACAAACAGTAATTTCTCCGCATTGCAAGGTGCAATTCTGAAATTTTTTGCTTTTTCCTGCTCCTCTTAGCATGATAAACAAGATTCAAAGAGAGTGAGATGCCAGCTCCTTTCATTCAGTCAGTAGCTTCAAACATTTCTGGTATATGAATAACATGATGTTTTTCAATGGCAAAAACAATGAATATTGTAAATGCACAAACAGTAATTTCTCCGCATTGCAAGGTGCAATTCTGAAATTTTTTGCTTTTTCCTGCTCCTCTTTGCATGATAAAGAAGATTCAAAGAGAGTGAGATGCCAGCTCCTTTCATTCAGTCAGTAGCTTCAATCATTTCTGGACGTTTTTCAATGGCAAAAATCATTGAATATTGTAAATGCACAAACAGTAATTTCTCCGCATTGCAAGGTGCAATTCTGAAATTTTTTGCTTTTTCCTGCTCCTCTTAGCATGATAAAGAAGATTCAAAGAGAGTGAGATGCCAGCTCCTTTCATTCAGTCAGTAGCTTCAAACATTTCTGGTATATGAATAACATGATGTTTTTCAATGGCAAAAATCAATGAATATTGTAAATGCACAAACAGTTATTTCTCCGCATTGCAAGGTGCAATTCTGAAATTTTTTGCTTTTTCCTGCTCCTCTTAGCATGATAAAGAAGATTCAAAGAGAGTGAGATGCCAGCTCCTTTCATTCAGTCAGTAGCTTCAATCATTTCTGGACGTTTTTCAATGGCAAAAATCAATGAATATTGTAAATGCACAAACAGTAATTTCTCCGCATTGCAAGGTGCAATTCTGAAATTTTTTGCTTTTTCCTGCTCCTCTTAGCATGATAAAGAAGATTCAAAGAGAGTGAGATGCCAGCTCCTTTCATTCAGTCAGTAGCTTCAATCATTTCTGGACGTTTTTCAATGGCAAAAATCAATGAATATTGTAAATGCACAAACAGTAATTTCTCGGCATTGCAAGGTGCAATTCTGCAATTTTTTGCTTTTTCCTGCTCCTCTTAGCATGATAAACAAGATTCAAAGAGAGTGAGATGCCAGCTCCTTTCATTCAGTCAGTAGCTTCAATCATTTCTGGACGTTTTTCAATGGCAAAAATCAATGAATATTGTAAATGCACAAACAGTAATTTCTCCGCATTGCAAGGTGCAATTCTGAAATTTTTTGCTTTTTCCTGCTCCTCTTAGCATGATAAAGAAGATTCAAAGAGAGTGAGATGCCAGCTCCTTTCATTCAGTCAGTAGCTTCAATCATTTCTGGACGTTTTTCAATGGCAAAAATCAATGAATATTGTAAATGCACAAACAGTAATTTCTCCGCATTGCAAGGTGCAATTCTGAAATTTTTTGCTTTTTCCTGCTCCTCTTAGCATGATAAAGAAGATTCAAAGAGAGTGAGATGCCAGCTCCTTTCATTCAGTCAGTAGCTTCAAACATTTCTGGTATATGAATAACATGATGTTTTTCAATGGCAAAAATCAATGAATATTGTAAATGCACAAACAGTAATTTCTCCGCATTGCAAGGTGCAATTCTGAAATTTTTTGCTTTTTCCTGCTCCTCTTAGCATGATAAAGAAGATTCAAAGAGAGTGAGATGCCAGCTCCTTTCATTCAGTCAGTAGCTTCAATCATTTCTGGATGTTTTTCAATGGCAAAAATCAATCAATATTGTAAATGCACAAACAGTAATTTCTCCGCATTTCAAGGTGCAATTCTGAAATTTTTTGCTTTTTCCTGCTCCTCTTAGCATGATAAACAAGATTCAAAGAGAGTGAGATGCCAGCTCCTTTCATTCAGTCAGTAGCTTCAATCATTTCTGGACGTTTTTCAATGGCAAAAATCAATGAATATTGTAAATGCACAAACAGTAATTTCTCCGCATTGCAAGGTGCAATTCTGAAATTTTTTGCTTTTTCCTGCTCCTCTTAGCATGATAAAGAAGATTCAAAGAGAGTGAGATGCCAGCTCCTTTCATTCAGTCAGTAGCTTCAAACATTTCTGGTATATGAATAACATCATGTTTTTCAATGGCAAAAATCAATGAATATTGTAAATGCACAAACAGTAATTTCTCTGCATTGCAAGGTGCAATTCTGAAATTTTTGCTTTTTCCTGCTCCTCTTAGCATGATAAAGAAGATTCAAAGAGAGTGAGATGCCAGCTCCTTTCATTCAGTCAGTAGCTACAATCATTTCTGGACGTTTTTCAATGGCAAAAATCAATGAATATTGTAAATGCACAAACAGTAATTTCTCCGCATTGCAAGGTGCAATTCTGAAATTTTTTGATTTTTCCTGCTCCTCTTAGCATGATAAAGAAGATTCAAAGAGAGTGAGATGCCAGCTCCTTTCATTCAGTCAGTAGCTTCAATCATTTCTGGACGTTTTTCAATGGCAAAAATCAATGAATATTGTAAATGCACAAACAGTAATTTCTCCGCATTGCAAGGTGCAATTCTGAAATTTTTTGCTTTTTCCTGCTCCTCTTAGCATGATAAACAAGATTCAAAGAGAGTGAGATGCCAGCTCCTTTCATTCAGTCAGTAGCTTCAATCATTTCTGGACGTTTTTCAATGGCAAAAATCAATGAATATTGTAAATGCACAAACAGTAATTTCTCCGCATTGCAAGGTGCAATTCTGAAATTTTTTGCTTTTTCCTGCTCCTCTTAACATGATAAAGAAGATTCAAAGAGAGTGAGATGCCAGCTCCTTTCATTCAGTCAGTAGCTTCAAACATTTCTGGTATATGAATAACATGATGTTTTTCAATGGCAAAAATCAATGAATATTGTAAATGCACAAACAGTAATTTCTCCGCATTGCAAGGTGCAATTCTGAAATTTTTTGCTTTTTCCTGCTCCTCTTAGCATGATAAAGAAGATTCAAGGAGAGTGAGATGCCAGCTCCTTTCATTCAGTCAGTAGCTTCAAACATTTCTGGTATATGAATAACATGATGTTTTTCAATGGCAAAAATCAATGAATATTGTAAATGCACAAACAGTAATTTCTCCGCATTGCAAGGTGCAATTCTGAAATTTTTTGCTTTTTCCTGCTCCTCTTAGCATGATAAAGAAGATTCAAAGAGAGTGAGATGCCAGCTCCTTTCATTCAGTCAGTAGCTTCAATCATTTCTGGACGTTTTTCAATGGCAAAAATCAATGAATATTGTAAATGCACAAACAGTAATTTCTCCGCATTGCAAGGTGCAATTCTGAAATTTTTTGCTTTTTCCTGCTCCTCTTAGCATGATAAACAAGATTCAAAGAGAGTGAGATGCCAGCTCCTTTCATTCAGTCAGTAGCTTCAATCATTTCTGGACGTTTTTCAATGGCAAAAATCAATGAATATTGTAAATGCACAAACAGTAATTTCTCCGCATTGCAAGGTGCAATTCTGAAATTTTTTGCTTTTTCCTGCTCCTCTTAGCATGATAAAGAAGATTCAAAGAGAGTGAGATGCCAGCTCCTTTCATTCAGTCAGTAGCTTCAATCATTTCTGGACTTTTTTCAATGGCAAAAATCATTGAATATTGTAAATGCACAAACAGTAATTTCTCCGCATTGCAAGGTGCAATTCTGAAATTTTTTGCTTTTTCCTGCTCCTCTTAGCATGATAAAGAAGATTCAAAGAGAGTGAGATGCCAGCTCCTTTCATTCAGTCAGTAGCTTCAATCATTTCTGGACGTTTTTCAATGGCAAAAATCAATGAATATTGTAAATGCACAAACAGTAATTTCTCCGCATTGCAAGGTGCAATTCTGAAATTTTTTGCTTTTTCCTGCTCCTCTTAGCATGATAAACAAGATTCAAAGAGAGTGAGATGCCAGCTCCTTTCATTCAGTCAGTAGCTTCAATCATTTCTGGACGTTTTTCAATGGCAAAAATCAATGAATATTGTAAATGCACAAACAGTAATTTCTCCGCATTGCAAGGTGCAATTCTGAAATTTTTTGCTTTTTCCTGCTCCTCTTAGCATGATAAAGAAGATTCAAAGAGAGTGAGATGCCAGCTCCTTTCATTCAGTCAGTAGCTTCAATCATTTCTGGACGTTTTTCAATGGCAAAAATCAATGAATATTGTAAATGCACAAACAGTAATTTCTCCGCATTGCAAGGTGCAATTCTGAAATTTTTTGCTTTTTCCTGCTCCTCTTAGCATGATAAAGAAGATTCAAAGAGAGTGAGATGCCAGCTCCTTTCATTCAGTCAGTAGCTTCAATCATTTCTGGACGTTTTTCAATGGCAAAAATCAATGAATATTGTAAATGCACAAACAGTAATTTCTTCGCATTGCAAGGTGCAATTCTGAAATTTTTTGCTTTTTCCTGCTCCTCTTAGCATGATAAAGAAGATTCAAAGAGAGTGAGATGCCAGCTCCTTTCATTCAGTCAGTAGCTTCAATCATTTCTGGACTTTTTTCAATGGCAAAAATCATTGAATATTGTAAATGCACAAACAGTAATTTCTCCGCATTGCAAGGTGCAATTCTGAAATTTTTTGCTTTTTCCTGATCCTCTTAGCATGATAAACAAGATTCAAAGAGAGTGAGATGCCAGCTCCTTTCATTCAGTCAGTAGCTTCAATCATTTCTGGACGTTTTTCAATGGCAAAAATCAATGAATATTGTAAATGCACAAACAGTAATTTCTCCGCATTGCAAGGTGCAATTCTGAAATTTTTTGCTTTTTCCTGCTCCTCTTAGCATGATAAAGAAGATTCAAAGAGAGTGAGATGCCAGCTCCTTTCATTCAGTCAGTAGCTTCAATCATTTCTGGACGTTTTTCAATGGCAAAAATCAATGAATATTGTAAATGCACAAACAGTAATTTCTCCGCATTGCAAGGTGCAATTCTGAAATTTTTTGCTTTTTCCTGCTCCTCTTAGCATGATAAACAAGATTCAAAGAGAGTGAGATGCCAGCTCCTTTCATTCAGTCAGTAGCTTGAATCATTTCTGGACGTTTTTCAATGGCAAAAATCAATGAATATTGTAAATGCACAAACAGTAATTTCTCCGCATTGCAAGGTGCAATTCTGAAATTTTTTGCTTTTTCCTGCTCCTCTTAGCATGATAAAGAAGATTCAAAGAGAGTGAGATGCCAGCTCCTTTCATTCAGTCAGTAGCTTTAAACATTTCTGGTATATGAATAACATGATGTTTTTCAATGGCAAAAATCAATGAATATTGTAAATGCACAAACAGTAATTTCTCCGCATTGCAAGGTGCAATTCTGAAATTTTTTGCTTTTTCCTGCTCCTCTTAGCATGATAAAGAAGATTCAAAGAGAGTGAGATGCCAGCTCCTTTCATTCAGTCAGTAGCTTCAATCATTTCTGGACGTTTTTCAATGGCAAAAATCATTGAATATTGTAAATGCACAAACAGTAATTTCTCCGCATTGCAAGGTGCAATTCTGAATTTTTTTGCTTTTTCCTGCTCCTATTAGCATGATAAACAAGATTCAAAGAGAGTGAGATGCCAGCTCCTTTCATTCAGTCAGTAGCTTCAATCATTTCTGGTATATGAATAACATGATTTTTTTCAATGGCAAAAATCAATGAATATTGTAAATGCACAAACAGTAATTTCTCCGCATTGCAAGGTGCAATTCTGAAATTTTTTGCTTTTTCCTGCTCCTCTTAGCATGATAAAGAAGATTCAAAGAGAGTGAGATGCCATCTCCTTTCATTCAGTCAGTAGCTTCAATCATTTCTGGACGTTTTTCAATGGCAAAAATCAATGAATATTGTAAATGCACAAACAGTAATTTCTCCGCATTGCAAGGTGCAATTCTGAAATTTTTTGCTTTTTCCTGCTCCTCTTAGCATGATAAAGAAGATTCAAAGAGAGTGAGATGCCAGCTCCTTTCATTCAGTCAGTAGCTTCAATCATTTCTGGACGTTTTTCAATGGCAAAAATCAATGAATATTGTAAATGCACAAACAGTAATTTCTCCGCATTGCAAGGTGCAATTCTGAAATTTTTTGCTTTTTCCTGCTCCTCTTAGCATGATGAAGAAGATTCAAAGAGAGTGAGATGCCAGCTCCTTTCATTCAGTCAGTAGCTTCAATCATTTCTGGACGTTTTTCAATGGCAAAAATCAATGAATATTGTAAATGCACAAACAGTAATTTCTCCGCATTGCAAGGTGCAATTCTGAAATTTTTTGATTTTTCCTGCTCCTCTTAGCATGATAAAGAAGATTCAAAGAGAGTGAGATGCCAGCTCCTTTCATTCAGTCAGTAGCTTCAAACATTTCTGGTATATGAATAACATGATGTTTTTCAATGGCAAAAATCAATGAATATTGTAAATGCACAAACAGTAATTTCTCCGCATTGCAAGGTGCAATTCTGAAATTTTTTGCTTTTTCCTGCTCCTCTTATCATGATAAAGAAGATTCAAAGAGAGTGAGATGCCAGCTCCTTTCATTCAGTCAGTAGCTTCAATCATTTCTGGACGTTTTTCAATGGCAAAAATCAATCAATATTGTAAATGCACAAACAGTAATTTCTCCGCATTTCAAGGTGCAATTCTGAAATTTTTTGCTTTTTCCTGCTCCTCTTAGCATGATAAACAAGATTCAAAGAGAGTGAGATGCCAGCTCCTTTCATTCAGTCAGTAGCTTCAATCATTTCTGGATGTTTTTCAATGGCAAAAATCAATGAATATTGTAAATGCACAAACAGTAATTTCTCCGCATTGCAAGGTGCAATTCTGAAATTTTTTGCTTTTTCCTGCTCCTCTTAGCATGATAAAGAAGATTCAAAGAGAGTGAGATGCCAGGTCCTTTCATTCAGTCAGTAGCTTCAAACATTTCTGGTATATGAATAACATCATGTTTTTCAATGGCAAAAATCAATGAATATTGTAAATGCACAAACAGTAATTTCTCCGCATTGCAAGGTGCAATTCTGAAATTTTTTGCTTTTTCCTGCTCCTCTTAGCATGATAAAGAAGATTCAAGGAGAGTGAGATGCCAGCTCCTTTCATTCAGTCAGTAGCTTCAATCATTTCTGGATGTTTTTCAATGGCAAAAATCAATGAATATTGTAAATGCACAAACAGTAATTTCTCCGCATTGCAAGGTGCAATTCTGAAATTTTTTGCTTTTTCCTGCTCCTCTTAGCATGATAAACAAGATTCAAAGAGAGTGAGATGCCAGCTCCTTTCATTCAGTCAGTAGCTTCAAACATTTCTGGTATATGAATAACATGATGTTTTTCAATGGCAAAAACAATGAATATTGTAAATGCACAAACAGTAATTTCTCCGCATTGCAAGGTGCAATTCTGAAATTTTTTGCTTTTTCCTGCTCCTCTTTGCATGATAAAGAAGATTCAAAGAGAGTGAGATGCCAGCTCCTTTCATTCAGTCAGTAGCTTCAATCATTTCTGGACGTTTTTCAATGGCAAAAATCATTGAATATTGTAAATGCACAAACAGTAATTTCTCCGCATTGCAAGGTGCAATTCTGAAATTTTTTGCCTTTTCCTGCTCCTCTTAGCATGATAAAGAAGATTCAAAGAGAGTGAGATGCCAGCTCCTTTCATTCAGTCAGTAGCTTCAAACATTTCTGGTATATGAATAACATGATGTTTTTCAATGGCAAAAATCAATGAATATTGTAAATGCACAAACAGTTATTTCTCCGCATTGCAAGGTGCAATTCTGAAATTTTTTGCTTTTTCCTGCTCCTTTTAGCATGATAAAGAAGATTCAAAGAGAGTGAGATGCCAGCTCCTTTCATTCAGTCAGTAGCTTCAATCATTTCTGGACGTTTTTCAATGGCAAAAATCAATGAATATTGTAAATGCACAAACAGTAATTTCTCCGCATTGCAAGGTGCAATTCTGAAATTTTTTCCTTTTTCCTGCTCCTCTTAGCATGATAAAGAAGATTCAAAGAGAGTGAGATGCCAGCTCCTTTCATTCAGTCAGTAGCTTCAATCATTTCTGGACATTTTTCAATGGCAAAAATCAATGAATATTGTAAATGCACAAACAGTAATTTCTCCGCATTGCAAGGTGCAATTCTGAAATTTTTTGCTTTTTCCTGCTCCTCTTAGCATGATAAACAAGATTCAAAGAGAGTGAGATGCCAGCTCCTTTCATTCAGTCAGTAGCTTCAATCATTTCTGGACTTTTTTCAATGGCAAAAATCAATGAATATTGTAAATGCACAAACAGTAATTTCTCCGCATTGCAAGGTGCAATTCTGAAATTTTTTGCTTTTTCCTGCTCCTCTTAGCATGATAAAGAAGATTCAAAGAGAGTGAGATGCCAGCTCCTTTCATTCAGTCAGTAGCTTCAATCATTTCTGGACGTTTTTCAATGGCAAAAATCAATGAATATTGTAAATGCACAAACAGTAATTTCTCCGCATTGCAAGGTGCAATTCTGAAATTTTTTGCTTTTTCCTGCTCCTCTTAGCATGATAAAGAATATTCAAAGAGAGTGAGATGCCAGCTCCTTTCATTCAGTCAGTAGCTTCAAACATTTCTGGTATATGAATAACATGATGTTTTTCAATGGCAAAAATCAATGAATATTGTAAATGCACAAACAGTAATTTCTCCGCATTGCAAGGTGCAATTCTGAAATTTTTTGCTTTTTCCTGCTCCTCTTAGCATGATAAAGAAGATTCAAAGAGAGTGAGATGCCAGCTCCTTTCATTCAGTCAGTAGCTTCAATCATTTCTGGACGTTTTTCAATGGCAAAAATCAATCAATATTGTAAATGCACAAACAGTAATTTCTCCGCATTTCAAGGTGAAATTCTGAAATTTTTTGCTTTTTCCTGCTCCTCTTAGCATGATAAACAAGATTCAAAGAGAGTGAGATGCCAGCTCCTTTCATTCAGTCAGTAGCTTCAATCATTTCTGGACATTTTTCAATGGCAAAAATCAATGAATATTGTAAATGCACAAACAGTAATTTCTCCGCATTGCAAGGTGCAATTCTGAAATTTTTTGCTTTTTCCTGCTCCTCTTAGCATGATAAAGAAGATTCAAAGAGAGTGAGATGCCAGCTCCTTTCATTCAGTCAGTAGCTTCAAACATTTCTGGTATATGAATAACATCATGTTTTTCAATGGCAAAAATCAATGAATATTGTAAATGCACAAACAGTAATTTCTCCGCATTGCAAGGTGCAATTCTGAAATTTTTTGCTTTTTCCTGCTCCTCTTTGCATGATAAAGAAGATTCAAAGAGAGTGAGATGCCAGCTCCTTTCATTCAGTCAGTAGCTTCAATCATTTCTGGACGTTTTTCAATGG
Source organism: Phyllobates terribilis (assembly GCF_046119375.1). NCBI lineage: Eukaryota > Metazoa > Chordata > Amphibia > Anura > Dendrobatidae > Phyllobates > Phyllobates terribilis. Next base: position 2,558,456 of record NW_027362893.1, read on the forward strand.
CAAAAATCATTGAATATTGTAAATGCACAAACAGTAATTTCTCCGCATTGCAAGGTGCAATTCTGAAATTTTTTGCTTTTTCCTGCTCCTCTTAGCATGATAAAGAAGATTCAAAGAGAGTGAGATGCCAGCTCCTTTCATTCAGTCAGTAGCTTCAAACATTTCTGGTATATGAATAACATGATGTTTTTCAATGGCAAAAATCAATGAATATTGTAAATGCACAAACAGTTATTTCTCCGCATTGCAAGGTGCAATTCTGAAATTTTTTGCTTTTTCCTGCTCCTCTTAGCATGATAAAGAAGATTCAAAGAGAGTGAGATGCCAGCTCCTTTCATTCAGTCAGTAGCTTCAATCATTTCTGGACGTTTTTCAATGGCAAAAATCAATGAATATTGTAAATGCACAAACAGTAATTTCTCCGCATTGCAAGGTGCAATTCTGAAATTTTTTGCTTTTTCCTGCTCCTCTTAGCATGATAAAGAAGATTCAAAGAGAGTGAGATGCCAGCTCCTTTCATTCAGTCAGTAGCTTCAATCATTTCTGGACGTTTTTCAATGGCAAAAATCAATGAATATTGTAAATGCACAAACAGTAATTTCTCCGCATTGCAAGGTGCAATTCTGAAATTTTTTGCTTTTTCCTGCTCCTCTTAGCATGATAAACAAGATTCAAAGAGAGTGAGATGCCAGCTCCTTTCATTCAGTCAGTAGCTTCAATCATTTCTGGACGTTTTTCAATGGCAAAAATCAATGAATATTGTAAATGCACAAACAGTAATTTCTCCGCATTGCAAGGTGCAATTCTGAAATTTTTTGCTTTTTCCTGCTCCTCTTAGCATGATAAAGAAGATTCAAAGAGAGTGAGATGCCAGCTCCTTTCATTCAGTCAGTAGCTTCAAACATTTCTGGTATATGAATAACATGATGTTTTTCAATGGCAAAAATCAATGAATATTGTAAATGCACAAACAGTAATTTCTCCGCATTGCAAGGTGCAGTTCTGAAATTTTTTGCTTTTTCCTGCTCCTCTTAGCATGATAAAGAAGATTCAAGGAGAGTGAGATGCCAGCTCCTTTCATTCAGTCAGTAGCTTCAAACATTTCTGGTATATGAATAACATGATGTTTTTCAATGGCAAAAATCAATGTATATTGTAAATGCACAAACAGTAATTTCTCCGCATTGCAAGGTGCAATTCTGAAATTTTTTGCTTTTTCCTGCTCCTCTTAGCATGATAAAGAAGATTCAAAGAGAGTGAGATGCCAGCTCCTTTCATTCAGTCAGTAGCTTCAATCATTTCTGGACGTTTTTCAATGGCAAAAATCAATGAATATTGTAAATGCACAAACAGTAATTTCTCCGCATTGCAAGGTGCAATTCTGAAATTTTTTGCTTTTTCCTGCTCCTCTTAGCATGATAAACAAGATTCAAAGAGAGTGAGATGCCAGCTCCTTTCATTCAGTCAGTAGCTTCAATCATTTCTGGACGTTTTTCAATGGCAAAAATCATTGAATATTGTAAATGCACAAACAGTAATTTCTCCGCATTGCAAGGTGCAATTCTGAAATTTTTTGCTTTTTCCTGCTCCTCTTAGCATGATAAACAAGATTCAAAGAGAGTGAGATGCCAGCTCCTTTCATTCAGTCAGTAGCTTCAATCATTTCTGGATGTTTTTCAATGGCAAAAATCAATGAATATTGTAAATGCACAAACAGTAATTTCTCCGCATTGCAAGATGCAATTCTGAAATTTTTTGCTTTTTCCTGCTCCTCTTAGTATGATAAAGAAGATTCAAAGAGAGTGAGATGCCAGCTCCTTTCATTCAGTCAGTAGCTTCAATCATTTCTGGACGTTTTTCAATGGCAAAAATCAATGAATATTGTAAATGCACAAACAGTAATTTCTCCGCATTGCAAGGTGCAATTCTGAAATTTTTTGCTTTTTCCTGCTCCTCTTAGCATGATAAAGAAGATTCAAAGAGAGTGAGATGCCAGCTCCTTTCATTCAGTCAGTAGCTTCAAACATTTCTGGTATATGAATAACATGATGTTTTTCAATGGCAAAAATCAATGAATATTGTAAATGCACAAACAGTAATTTCTCCGCATTGCAAGGTGCAATTCTGAAATTTTTTGCTTTTTCCTGCTCCTCTTAGCATGATAAAGAAGATTCAAAGAGAGTGAGATGCCAGCTCCTTTCATTCAGTCAGTAGCTTCAATCATTTCTGTACGTTTTTCAATGGCAAAAATCATTGAATATTGTAAATGCACAAACAGTAATTTCTCCGCATTGCAAGGTGCAATTCTGAAATTTTTTGCTTTTTCCTGCTCCTATTAGCATGATAAACAAGATTCAAAGAGATTGAGATGCCAGCTCCTTTCATTCAGTCAGTAGCTTCAATCATTTCTGGTATATGAATAACATGATGTTTTTCAATGGCAAAAATCAATGAATATTGTAAATGTACAAACAGTAATTTCTCCGCATTGCATGGTGAAATTCTGAAATTTTTTGCTTTTTCCTGCTCCTCTTAGCATGATAAAGAAGATTCAAAGAGAGTGAGATGCCAGCTCCTTTCATTCAGTCAGTAGCTTCAATCATTTCTGGACGTTTTTCAATGGCAAAAATCAATGAATATTGTAAATGCACAAACAGTAATTTCTCCGCATTGCAAGGTGCAATTCTGAAATTTTTTGCTTTTTCCTGCTCCTCTTAGCATGATAAAGAAGATTCAAAGAGAGTGAGATGCCAGCTCCTTTCATTCAGTCAGTAGCTTCAAACATTTCTGGTATATGAATAACATGATGTTTTTCAATGGCAAAAATCAATGAATATTGTAAATGCACAAACAGTAATTTCTCCGCATTGCAAGGTGCAATTCTGAAATTTTTTGCTTTTTCCTGCTCCTCTTAGCATGATAAAGAAGATTCAAAGAGAGTGAGATGCCAGCTCCTTTCATTCAGTCAGTAGCTTCAATCATTTCTGGACGTTTTTCAATGGCAAAAATCAATGAATATTGTAAATGTACAAACAGAAATTTCTCCGCATTGCAAGGTGCAATTCTGAAATTTTTTGCTTTTTCCTGCTCCTCTTAGCATGATAAAGAAGATTCAAAGAGAGTGAGATGCCAGCTCCTTTCATTCAGTCAGTAGCTTCAATCATTTCTGGACGTTTTTCAATGGCAAAGATCAATGAATATTGTAAATGCACAAACAGTAATTTCTCCGCATTGCAATGTGCAATTCTGAAATTTTTTGCTTTTTCCTGCTCCTCTTAGCATGATAAAGAAGATTCAAAGAGAGTGAGACGCCAGCTCCTTTCATTCAGTCAGTAGCTTCAATCATTTCTGGACGTTTTTCAATGGCAAAAATCAATGAATATTGTAAATGCACAAACAGTAATTTCTCCGCATTGCAAGGTGCAATTCTGAAATTTTTTGCTTTTTCCTGCTCCTCTTAGCATGATAAACAAGATTCAAAGAGAGTGAGATGCCAGATCCTTTCATTCAGTCAGTAGCTTCAATCATTTCTGGACGTTTTTCAATGGCAAAAATCAATGAATATTGTAAATGCACAAACAGTAATTTCTCCGCATTGCAAGGTGCAATTCTGAAATTTTTTGCTTTTTCCTGCTCCTCTTAGCATGATAAAGAAGATTCAAAGAGAGTGAGATGCCAGCTCCTTTCATTCAGTCAGTAGCTTCAAACATTTCTGGTATATGAATAACATGATGTTTTTCAATGGCAAAAATCAATGAATATTGTAAATGCACAAACAGTAATTTCTCCGCATTGCAAGGTGCAATTCTGAAATTTTTTGCTTTTTCCTGCTCCTCTTAGCATGATAAAGAAGATTCAAAGAGAGTGAGATGCCAGCTCCTTTCATTCAGTCAGTAGCTTCAAACATTTCTGGTATATGAATAACATGATGTTTTTCAATGGCAAAAATCAATGAATATTGTAAATGCACAAACAGTAATTTCTCCGCATTGCAAGGTGCAATTCTGAAATTTTTTGCTTTTTCCTGCTCCTCTTAGCATGATAAAGAAGATTCAAGGAGAGTGAGATGCCAGCTCCTTTCATTCAGTCAGTAGCTTCAAACATTTCTGGTATATGAATAACATGATGTTTTTCAATGGCAAAAATCAATGAATATTGTAAATGCACAAACAGTAATTTCTCCGCATTGCAAGGTGCAATTCTGAAATTTTTTGCTTTTTCCTGCTCCTCTTAGCATGATAAAGAAGATTCAAAGAGAGTGAGATGCCAGCTCCTTTCATTCAGTCAGTAGCTTCAATCATTTCTGGACGTTTTTCAATGGCAAAAATCAATGAATATTGTAAATGCACAAACAGTAATTTCTCCGCATTGCAAGGTGCAATTATGAAATTTTTTGCTTTTTCCTGCTCCTCTTAGCATGATAAACAAGATTCAAAGAGAGTGAGATGCCAGCTCCTTTCATTCAGTCAGTAGCTTCAATCATTTCTGGACGTTTTTCAATGGCAAAAATCATTGAATATTGTAAATGCACAAACAGTAATTTCTCCGCATTGCAAGGTGCAATTCTGAAATTTTTTGCTTTTTCCTGCTCCTCTTAGCATGGTAAACAAGATTCAAAGAGAGTGAGATGCCAGCTCCTTTCATTCAGTCAGTAGCTTCAATCATTTCTGGATGTTTTTCAATGGCAAAAATCAATGAATATTGTAAATGCACAAACAGTAATTTCTCCGCATTGCAAGGTGCAATTCTGAAATTTTTTGCTTTTTCCTGCTCCTCTTAGCATGATAAAGAAGATTCAAAGAGAGTGAGATGCCAGCTCCTTTCATTCAGTCAGTAGCTTCAATCATTTCTGGACGTTTTTCAATGGCAAAAATCAATGAATATTGTAAATGCACAAACAGTAATTTCTCCGCATTGCAAGGTGCAATTCTGAAATTTTTTGCTTTTTCCTGCTCCTCTTAGCATGATAAACAAGATTCAAAGAGAGTGAGATGCCAGCTCCTTTCATTCAGTCAGTAGCTTCAATCATTTCTGGACGTTTTTCAATGGCAAAAATCAATGAATATTGTAAATGCACAAACAGTAATTTCTCCGCATTGCAAGGTGCAATTCTGAAATTTTTTGCTTTTTCCTGCTCCTCTTAGCATGATAAAGAAGATTCAAAGAGAGTGAGATGCCAGCTCCTTTCATTCAGTCAGTAGCTTCAAACATTTCTGGTATATGAATAACATGATGTTTTTCAATGGCAAAAATCAATGAATATTGTAAATGCACAAACAGTAATTTCTCCGCAATGCAAGGTGCAATTCTGAAATTTTTTGCTTTTTCCTGCTCCTCTTAGCATGATAAAGAAGATTCAAAGAGAGTGAGATGCCAGCTCCTTTCATTCAGTCAGTAGCTTCAATCATTTCTGTACGTTTTTCAATGGCAAAAATCATTGAATATTGTAAATGCACAAACAGTAATTTCTCCGCATTGCAAGGTGCAATTCTGAAATTTTTTGCTTTTTCCTGCTCCTATTAGCATGATAAACAAGATTCAAAGAGATTGAGATGCCAGCTCCTTTCATTCAGTCAGTAGCTTCAATCATTTCTGGTATATGAATAACATGATGTTTTTCAATGGCAAAAATCAATGAATATTGTAAATGCACAAACAGTAATTTCTCCGCATTGCATGGTGCAATTCTGAAATTTTTTGCTTTTTCCTGCTCCTCTTAGCATGATAAAGAAGATTCAAAGAGAGTGAGATGCCAGCTCCTTTCATTCAGTCAGTAGCTTCAATCATTTCTGGACGTTTTTCAATGGCAAAAATCAATGAATATTGTAAATGCACAAATAGTAATTTCTCCGCATTGCAAGGTGCAATTCTGAAATTTTTTGCTATTTCCTGCTCCTCTTAGCATGATAAACAAGATTCAAAGAGAGTGAGATGCCAGCTCCTTTCATTCAGTCAGTAGCTTCAATCATTTCTGGACGTTTTTCAATGGCAAAAATCAATGAATATTGTAAATGCACAAACAGTAATTTCTCCGCATTGCAAGGTGCAATTCTGAAATTTTTTGCTTTTTCCTGCTCCTCTTAGCATGATAAAGAAGATTCAAAGAGAGTGAGATGCCAGCTCCTTTCATTCAGTCAGTAGCTTCAAACATTTCTGGTATATGAATAACATGATGTTTTTCAATGGCAAAATTCAATGAATATTGTAAATGCACAAACAGTAATTTCTCCGCATTGCAAGGTGCAATTCTGAAATTTTTTGCTTTTTCCTGCTCCTCTTAGCATGATAAAGAAGATTCAAAGAGAGTGAGATGCCAGCTCCTTTCATTCAGTCAGTAGCTTCAATCATTTCTGGACGTTTTTCAATGGCAAAAATCAATGAATATTGTAAATGCACAAACAGTAATTTCTCCACATTGCAAGGTGCAATTCTGAAATTTTTTGCTTTTTCCTGCTCCTCTTAGCATGATAAAGAAGAATCAAAGAGAGTGAGATGCCAGCTCCTTTCATTCAGTCAGTAGCTTCAATCATTTCTGGACGTTTTTCAATGGCAAAAATCAATGAATATTGTAAATGCACAGACAGTAATTTCTCCGCATTTCAAGGTTCAATTCTGAAATTTTTTGCTTTTTCCTGCTCCTCTTAGCATGATAAAGAAGATTCAAAGAGAGTGAGATGCCAGCTCCTTTCATTCAGTCAGTAGCTTCAAACATTTCTGGTATATGAATAACATGATGTTTTTCAATGGCAAAAATCAATGAATATTGTAAATGCACAAACAGTAATTTCTCCGCATTGCAAGGTGCAATTCTGAAATTTTTTGCTTTTTCCTGCTCCTCTTAGCATGATAAAGAAGATTCAAAGAGAGTGAGATGCCAGCTCCTTTCATTCAGTCAGTAGCTTCAATCATTTCTGGACGTTTTTCAATGGCAAAAATCAATGAATATTGTAAATGCACAAACAGAAATTTCTCCGCATTGCAAGGTGCAATTCTGAAATTTTTTGCTTTTTCCTGCTCCTCTTAGCATGATAAAGAAGATTCAAAGAGAGTGAGATGCCAGCTCCTTTCATTCAGTCAGTAGCTTCAATCATTTCTGGACGTTTTTCAATGGCAAAGATCAATGAATATTGTAAATGCACAAACAGTAATATCTCCGCATTGCAATGTGCAATTCTGAAATTTTTTGCTTTTTCCTGCTCCTCTTAGCATGAAAAAGAAGATTCAAAGAGAGTGAGATGCCAGCTCCTTTCATTCAGTCAGTAGCTTCAATCATTTCTGGACGTTTTTCAATGGCAAAAATCAATGAATATTGTAAATGCACAAACAGTAATTTCTCCGCATTGCAAGGTGCAATTCTGAAATTTTTTGCTTTTTCCTGCTCCTCTTAGCATGATAAACAAGATTCAAAGAGAGTGAGATGCCAGCTCCTTTCATTCAGTCAGTAGCTTCAATCATTTCTGGACGTTTTTCAATGGCAAAAATCAATGAATATTGTAAATGCACAAACAGTAATTTCTCCGCATTGCAAGGTGCAATTCTGAAATTTTTTGCTTTTTCCTGCTCCTCTTAGCATGATAAAGAAGATTCAAAGAGAGTGAGATGCCAGCTCCTTTCATTCAGTCAGTAGCTTCAAACATTTCTGGTATATGAATAACATGATGTTTTTCAATGGCAAAAATCAATGAATATTGTAAATGCACAAACAGTAATTTCTCCGCATTGCAAGGTGCAATTCTGAAATTTTTTGCTTTTTCCTGCTCCTCTTAGCATGATAAAGAAGATTCAAGGAGAGTGAGATGCCAGCTCCTTTCATTCAGTCAGTAGCTTCAAACATTTCTGGTATATGAATAACATGATGTTTTTCAATGGCAAAAATCAATGAATATTGTAAATGCACAAACAGTAATTTCTCCGCATTGCAAGGTGCAATTCTGAAATTTTTTGCTTTTTCCTGCTCCTCTTATCATGATAATGAAGATTCAAAGAGAGTGAGATGCCAGCTCCTTTCATTCAGTCAGTAGCTTCAATCATTTCTGGACGTTTTTCAATGGCAAAAATCAATGAATATTGTAAATGCACAAACAGTAATTTCTCCGCATTGCAAGGTGCAATTCTGAAATTTTTTGCTTTTTCCTGCTCCTCTTAGCATGATAAACAAGATTCAAAGAGAGTGAGATGCCAGCTCCTTTCATTCAGTCAGTAGCTTCAATCATTTCTGGACGTTTTTCAATGGCAAAAATCATTGAATATTGTAAATGCACAAACAGTAATTTCTCCGCATTGCATGGTGCAATTCTGAAATTTTTTGCTTTTTCCTGCTCCTCTTAGCATGATAAACAAGATTCAAAGAGAGTGAGATGCCAGCTCCTTTCATTCAGTCAGTAGCTTCAATCATTTCTGGACGTTTTTCAATGGCAAAAATCAATGAATATTGTAAATGCACAAACAGTAATTTCTCCGCATTGCAAGGTGCAATTCTGAAATTTTTTGCTTTTTCCTGCTCCTCTTAGCATGATAAACAAGATTCAAAGAGAGTGAGATGCCAGCTCCTTTCATTCAGTCAGTAGCTTCAATCATTTCTGGACGTTTTTCAATGGCAAAAATCAATGAATATTGTAAATGCACAAACAGTAATTTCTCCGCATTGCAAGGTGCAATTCTGAAATTTTTTGCTTTTTCCTGCTCCTCTTAGCATGATAAAGAAGATTCAAAGAGAGTGAGATGCCAGCTCCTTTCATTCAGTCAGTAGCTTCAAACATTTCTGGTATATGAATAACATGATGTTTTTCAATGGCAAAAATCAATGAATATTGTAAATGCACAAACAGTAATTTCTCCGCATTGCAAGGTGCAATTCTGAAATTTTTTGCTTTTTCCTGCTCCTCTTAGCATGATAAAGAAGATTCAAAGAGAGTGAGATGCCAGATCCTTTCATTCAGTCAGTAGCTTCAATCATTTCTGGACGTTTTTCAATGGCAAAAATCATTGAATATTGTAAATGCACAAACAGTAATTTCTCCGCATTGCAAGGTGCAATTCTGAAATTTTTTGCTTTTTCCTGCTCCTATTAGCATGATAAACAAGATTCAAAGAGAGTGAGATGCCAGCTCCTTTCATTCAGTCAGTAGCTTCAATCATTTCTGGTATATGAATAACATGATGTTTTTCAATGGAAAAAATCAATGAATATTGTAAATGCACAAACAGTAATTTCTCCGCATTGCAAGGTGCAATTCTGAAATTTTTTGCTTTTTCCTGCTCCTCCTAGCATGATAAAGAAGATTCAAAGAGAGTGAGATGCCAGCTCCTTTCATTCAGTCAGTAGCTTCAATCATTTCTGGACGTTTTTCAATGGCAAAAATCAATGAATATTGTAAATGCACAAACAGTAATTTCTCCGCATTGCAAGGTGCAATTCTGAAATTTTTTGCTTTTTCCTGCTCCTCTTAGCATGATAAACAAGATTCAAAGAGAGTGAGATGCCAGCTCCTTTCATTCAGTCAGTAGCTTCAATCATTTCTGGACGTTTTTCAATGGCAAAAATCAATGAATATTGTAAATGCACAAACAGTAATTTCTCCGCATTGCAAGGTGCAATTCTGAAATTTTTTGCTTTTTCCTGCTCCTCTTAGCATGATAAAGAAGATTCAAAGAGAGTGAGATGCCAGCTCCTTTCATTCAGTCAGTAGCTTCAAACATTTCTGGTATATGAATAACATGATGTTTTTCAATGGCAAAATTCAATGAATATTGTAAATGCACAAACAGTAATTTCTCCGCATTGCAAGGTGCAATTCTGAAATTTTTTGCTTTTTCCTGCTCCTCTTAGCATGATAAAGAAGATTCAAAGAGAGTGAGATGCCAGCTCCTTTCATTCAGTCAGTAGCTTCAATCATTTCTGGACGTTTTTCAATGGCAAAAATCAATGAATATTGTAAATGCACAAACAGTAATTTCTCCACATTGCAAGGTGCAATTCTGAAATTTTTTGCTTTTTCCTGCTCCTCTTAGCATGATAAAGAAGAATCAAAGAGAGTGAGATGCCAGCTCCTTTCATTCAGTCAGTAGCTTCAATCATTTCTGGACGTTTTTCAATGGCAAAAATCAATGAATATTGTAAATGCACAGACAGTAATTTCTCCGCATTTCAAGGTTCAATTCTGAAATTTTTTGCTTTTTCCTGCTCCTCTTAGCATGATAAAGAAGATTCATAGAGAGTGAGATGCCAGCTCCTTTCATTCAGTCAGTAGCTTCAAACATTTCTGGTATATGAATAACATGATGTTTTTCAATGGCAAAAATCAATGAATATTGTAAATGCACAAACAGTAATTTCTCCGCATTGCAAGGTGCAATTCTGAAATTTTTTGCTTTTTCCTGCTCCTCTTAGCATGATAAAGAAGATTCAAAGAGAGTGAGATGCCAGCTCCTTTCATTCAGTCAGTAGCTTCAATCATTTCTGGACGTTTTTCAATGGCAAAAATCAATGAATATTGTAAATGCACAAACAGTAATTTCTCCGCATTGCAAGGTGCAATTCTGAAATTTTTTGCTTTTTCCTGCTCCTCTTAGCATGATAAAGAAGATTCAAAGAGAGTGAGATGCCAGCTCCTTTCATTCAGTCAGTAGCTTCAAACATTTCTGGTATATGAATAACATGATGTTTTTCAATGGCAAAAATCAATGAATATTGTAAATGCACAAACAGTAATTTCTCCGCATTGCAAGGTGCAATTCTGAAATTTTTTGCTTTTTCCTGCTCCTCTTAGCATGATAAAGAAGATTCAAAGAGAGTGAGATGCCAGCTCCTTTCATTCAGTCAGTAGCTTCAATCATTTCTGGACGTTTTTCAATGGCAAAAATCAATGAATATTGTAAATGCACAAACAGAAATTTCTCCGCATTGCAAGGTGCAATTCTGAAATTTTTTGCTTTTTCCTGCTCCTCTTAGCATGATAAAGAAGATTCAAAGAGAGTGAGATGCCAGCTCCTTTCATTCAGTCAGTAGCTTCAATCATTTCTGGACGTTTTTCAATGGCAAAGATCAATGAATATTGTAAATGCACAAACAGTAATTTCTCCGCATTGCAAGGTGCAATTCTGAAATTTTTTGCTTTTTCCTGCTCCTCTTAGCATGATAAAGAAGATTCAAAGAGAGTGAGATGCCAGCTCCTTTCATTCAGTCAGTAGCTTCAATCATTTCTGGTATATGAATAACATGATGTTTTTCAATGGCAAAAATCAATGAATATTGTAAATGCACAAACAGTAATTTCTCCGCATTGCAAGGTGCAATTCTGAAATTTTTTGCTTTTTCCTGCTCCTCTTAGCATTATAAAGAAGATTCAAAGAGAGTGAGATGCCAGCTCCTTTCATTCAGTCAGTAGCTTCAATCATTTCTGGACGTTTTTCAATGGCAAAAATCAATGAATATTGTAAATGCACAAACAGTAATTTCTCCGCATTGCAAGGTGCAATTCTGAAATTTTTTGCTTTTTCCTGCTCCTCTTAGCATGATAAACAAGATTCAAAGAGAGTGAGATGCCAGCTCCTTTCATTCAGTCAGTAGCTTCAATCATTTCTGGACATTTTTCAATGGCAAAAATCAATGAATATTGTAAATGCACAAACAGTAATTTCTCCTCATTGCAAGGTGCAATTCTGAAATTTTTTGCTTTTTCCTGCTCCTCTTAGCATGATAAAGAAGATTCAAAGAGAGTGAGATGCCAGCTCCTTTCATTCAGTCAGTAGCTTCAAACATTTCTGGTATATGAATAACATGATGTTTTTCAATGGCAAAAATCAATGAATATTGTAAATGCACAAACAGTAATTTCTCCGCATTGCAAGGTGCAATTCTGAAATTTTTTGCTTTTTCCTGCTCCTCTTAGCATGATAAAGAAGAATCAAAGAGAGTGAGATGCCAGCTCCTTTCATTCAGTCAGTAGCTTCAATCATTTCTGGACGTTTTTCAATGGCAAAAATCAATGAATATTGTAAATGCACAGACAGTAATTTCTCCGCATTGCAAGGTGCAATTCTGAAATTTTTTGCTTTTTCCTGCTCCTCTTAGCATGATAAAGAAGATTCAAAGAGAGTGAGATGCCAGCTCCTTTCATTCAGTCAGTAGCTTCAATCATTTCTGGACGTTTTTCAATGGCAAAAATCAATGAATATTGTAAATGCACAAACAGTAATTTCTCCGCATTGCAAGGTGCAATTCTGAAATTTTTTGCTTTTTCCTGCTCCTCTTAGCATGATAAAGAAGATTCAAAGAGAGTGAGATGCCAGCTCCTTTCATTCAGTCAGTAGCTTCAAACATTTCTGGTATATGAATAACATGATGTTTTTCAATGGCAAAAATCAATGAATATTGTAAATGCACAAACAGTAATTTCTCCGCATTGCAAGGTGCAATTCTGAAATTTTTTGCTTTTTCCTGCTCCTCTTAGCATGATAAAGAAGATTCAAAGAGAGTGAGATGCCAGCTCCTTTCATTCAGTCAGTAGCTTCAAACATTTCTGGTATATGAATAACATGTTTTTCAATGGCAAAAATCAATGAATATTGTAAATGCACAAACAGTAATTTCTCCGCATTGCAAGGTGCAATTCTGAAATTTTTTGCTTTTTCCTGCTCCTCTTAGCATGATAAAGAAGATTCAAAGAGAGTGAGCTGCCAGCTCCTTTCATTCAGTCAGTAGCTTCAATCATTTCTGGACGTTTTTCAATGGCAAAAATCAATGAATATTGTAAATGCACAAACAGTAATTTCTCCGCATTGCAAGGTGCAATTCTGAAATTTTTTGCTTTTTCCTGCTCCTCTTAGCATGATAAAGAAGATTCAAAGAGAGTGAGATGCCAGCTCCTTTCATTTAGTCAGTAGCTTCAAACATTTCTGGTATATGAATAACATGATGTTTTTCAATGGCAAAAATCAATGAATATTGTAAATGCACAAACAGTAATTTCTCCGCATTGCAAGGTGCAATTCTGAAATTTTTTGCTTTTTCCTGCTCCTCTTAGCTTGATAAAGAAGATTCAAAGAGAGTGAGATGCCAGCTCCTTTCATTCAGTCAGTAGCTTCAATCATTTCTGGACGTTTTTCAATGGCAAAAATCAATGAATATTGTAAATGCACAAACAGTAATTTCTCCGCATTGCAAGGTGCAATTCTGAAATTTTTTGCTTTTTCCTGCTCCTCTTAGCATGATAAAGAAGATTCAAAGAGAGTGAGATGCCAGCTCCTTTCATTCAGTCAGTAGCTTCAATCATTTCTGGACGTTTTTCAATGGCAAAAATCAATGAATATTGTAAATGCACAAACAGTAATTTCTCCGCATTGCAAGGTGCAATTCTGAAATTTTTTGCTTTTTCCTGCTCCTCGTAGCATGATAAAGAAGATTCAAAGAGAGTGAGATGCCAGCTCCTTTCATTCAGTCAGTAGCTTCAAACATTTCTGGTATATGAATAACATGATGTTTTTCAATGGCAAAAATCAATGAATATTGTAAATGCACAAACAGTAATTTCTCCGCATTGCAAGGTGCAATTCTGAAATTTTTTGCTTTTTCCTGCTCCTCTTAGCATGATAAAGAAGATTCAAAGAGAGTGAGATGCCAGCTCCTTTCATTCAGTCAGTAGCTTCAAACATTTCTGGTATATGAATAACATGTTTTTCAATGGCAAAAATCAATGAATATTGTAAATGCACAAACAGTAATTTCTCCGCATTGCAAGGTGCAATTCTGAAATTTTTTGCTTTTTCCTGCTCCTCTTAGCATGATAAAGAAGATTCAAAGAGAGTGAGCTGCCAGCTCCTTTCTTTCAGTCAGTAGCTTCAATCATTTCTGGACGTTTTTCAATGGCAAAAATCAATGAATATTGTAAATGCACAAACAGTAATTTCTCCGCATTGCAAGGTGCAATTCTGAAATTTTTTGCTTTTTCCTGCTCCTCTTAGCATGATAAAGAAGATTCAAAGAGAGTGAGATGCCAGCTCCTTTCATTTAGTCAGTAGCTTCAAACATTTCTGGTATATGAATAACATGATGTTTTTCAATGGCAAAAATCAATGAATATTGTAAATGCACAAACAGTAATTTCTCCGCATTGCAAGGTGCAATTCTGAAATTTTTTGCTTTTTCCTGCTCCTCTTAGCATGATAAAGAAGATTCAAAGAGAGTGAGATGCCAGCTCCTTTCATTCAGTCAGTAGCTTCAATCATTTCTGGACGTTTTTCAATGGCAAAAATCAATGAATATTGTAAATGCACAAACAGTAATTTCTCCGCATTGCAAGGTGCAATTCTGAAATTTTTTGCTTTTTCCTGCTCCTCTTAGCATGATAAAGAAGATTCAAAGAGAGTGAGATACCAGCTCCTTTCATTCAGTCAGTAGCTTCAAACATTTCTGGTATATGAATAACATGATGTTTTTCAATGGCAAAAATCAATGAATATTGTGAATGCACAAACAGTAATTTCTCCGCATTGCAAGGTGCAATTCTGAAATTTTTTGCTTTTTCCTGCTCCTCTTAGCATGATAAAGAAGATTCAAAGAGAGTGAGATGCCAGCTCCTTTCATTCAGTCAGTAGCTTCAATCATTTCTGGACGTTTTTCAATGGCAAAAATCATTGAATATTGTAAATGCACAAACAGTAATTTCTCCGCATTGCAAGGTGCAATTCTGAAATTTTTTGCTTTTTCCTGCTCCTCTTAGCATGATAAAGAAGATTCAAAGAGAGTGAGATGCCAGCTCCTTTCATTCAGTCAGTAGCTTCAATCATTTCTAGTATATGAATAACATGATGTTTTTCAATGGCAAAAATCAATGAATATTGTAAATGCACAAACAGTAATTTCTCCGCATTGCAAGGTGCAATTCTGAAATTTTTTGCTTTTTCCTGCTCCTCTTAGCATGATAAACAAGATTCAAAGAGAGTGAGATGCCAGCTCCTTTCATTCAGTCAGTAGCTTCAATCATTTCTGGACGTTTTTCAATTGCAAAAATCAATGAATATTGTAAATGCACAAACAGTAATTTCTCCGCATTGCAAGGTGCAATTCTGAAATTTTTTGCTTTTTCCTGCTCCTCTTAGCATGATAAAGAAGATTCAAAGAGAGTGAGATGCGAGCTCCTTTCATTCAGTCAGTAGCTTCAAACATTTCTGGTATATGAATAACATGATGTTTTTCAATGGCAAAAATCAATGAATATTGTAAATGCACAAACAGTAATTTCTCCGCATTGCAAGGTGCAATTCTGAAATTTTTGCTTTTTCCTGCTCCTCTTAGCATGATAAAGAAGATTCAAAGAGAGTGAGATGCCAGCTCCTTTCATTCAGTCAGTAGCTTCAATCATTTCTGGACGTTTTTCAATGGCAAAAAATAAATGAATATTGTAAATGCAAAAACAGTAATTTCTCTGCATTGCAAGGTGCAATTCTGAAATTTTTTGCTTTTTCCAGCTCCTCTTAGCATGATAAACAAGATTCAAAGAGAGTGAGATGCCAGCTCCTTTCATTCAGTCAGTAGCTTCAATCATTTCTGGACGTTTTTCAATGGCAAAAATCAATGAATATTGTAAATGCACAAACAGTAATTTCTCCGCATTGCAAGGTGCAATTCTGAAATTTTTTGCTTTTTTCTGCTCCTCTTAGCATGATAAAGAAGATTCAAAGAGAGTGAGATGCCAGCTCCTTTCATTCAGTCAGTAGCTTCAAACATTTCTGGTATATGAATAACATGATGTTTTTCAATGGCAAAAATCAATGAATATTGTAAATGCACAAACAGTAATTTCTCCGCATTGCAAGGTGCAATTCTGAAATTTTTTGCTTTTTCCTGCTCCTCTTAGCATGATAAACAAGATTCAAAGATAGTGAGATGCCAGCTCCTTTCATTCAGTCAGTAGCTTCAATCATTTCTGGACGTTTTTCAATGGCAAAAATCAATGAATATTGTAAATGCACAAAAAGTAATTTCTCCGCATTGCAAGGTGCAATTCTGAAATTTTTTGCTTTTTCCTGCTCCTCTTAGCATGATAAAGAAGATTCAAAGAGAGTGAGATGCCAGCTCCTTTCATTCAGTCAGTAGCTTCAATCATTTCTGGTATATGAATAACATGATGTTTTTCAATGGCAAAAATCAATGAATATTGTAAATGCACAAACAGTAATTTCTCCGCATTGCAAGGTGCAATTCTGAAATTTTTTGCTTTTTCCTGCTCCTCTTAGCATGATAAAGAAGATTCAAAGAGAGTGAGATGCCAGCTCCTTTCATTCAGTCAGTAGCTTCAATCATTTCTGGTATATGAATAACATGATGTTTTTCAATGGCAAAAATCAATGAATATTGTAAATGCACAAACAGTAATTTCTCCGCATTGCAAGGTGCAATTCTGAAATTTTTTGCTTTTTCCTGCTCCTCTTAGCATGATAAAGAAGATTCAAAGAGAGTGAGATGCCAGCTCCTTTCATTCAGTCAGTAGCTTCAATCATTTCTGGACGTTTTTCAATGGCAAAAATCAATGAATATTGTAAATGCACAAACAGTAATTTCTCCGCATTGCAAGGCGCAATTCTGAAATTTTTTGCTTTTTCCTGCTCCTCTTAGCATGATAAAGAAGATTCAAAGAGAGTGAGATGCCAGCTCCTTTCATTCAGTCAGTAGCTTCAAACATTTCTGGTATATGAATAACATGATGTTGTTCAATGGCAAAAATCAATGAATATTGTAAATGCACAAACAGTAATTTCTCCGCATTGCAAGGTGCAATTCTGAAATTTTTTGCTTTTTCCTGCTCCTCTTAGCATGATAAAGAAGATTCAAAGAGAGTGAGATGCCAGCTCCTTTCATTCAGTCAGTAGCTTCAAACATTTCTGGTATATGAATAACATGATGTTTTTCAATGGCAAAAATCAATAAATATTGTAAATGCACAAACAGTTATTTCTCCGCATTGCAAGGTGCAATTCTGAAATTTTTTGCTTTTTCCTGCTCCTCTTAGCATGATAAAGAAGATTCAAAGAGAGTGAGATGCCAGCTCCTTTCATTCAGTCAGTAGCTTCAATCATTTCTGGACGTTTTTCAATGGCAAAAATCAATGAATATTGTAAATGCACAAACAGTAATTTCTCCGCATTGCAAGGTGCAATTCTGAAATTTTTTGCTTTTTCCTGCTCCTCTTAGCATGATAAAGAAGATTCAAAGAGAGTGAGATGCCAGCTCCTTTCATTCAGTCAGTAGCTTCAATCATTTCTGGACGTTTTTCAATGGCAAAAATCAATGAATATTGTAAATGCACAAACAGTAATTTCTCCGCAATGCAAGGTGCAATTCTGAAATTTTTTGCTTTTTCCTGCTCCTCTTAGCATGATAAAGAAGATTCAAAGAGAGTGAGATGCCAGCTCCTTTCATTCAGTCAGTAGCTTCAATCATTTCTGGACGTTTTTCAATGGCAAAAATCAATGAATATTGTAAATGCACAAACAGTAATTTCTCCGCATTGCAAGGTGCAATTCTGAAATTTTTTGCTTTTTCCTGCTCCTCTTAGCATGATAAAGAAGATTCAAAGAGAGTGAGATGCCAGCTCCTTTCATTCAGTCAGTAGCTTCAAACATTTCTGGTATATGAATAACATGATGTTTTTCAATGGCAAAAATCAATAAATATTGTAAATGCACAAACAGTTATTTCTCCGCATTGCAAGGTGCAATTCTGAAATTTTTTGCTTTTTCCTGCTCCTCTTAGCATGATAAAGAAGATTCAAAGAGAGTGAGATGCCAGCTCCTTTCATTCAGTCAGTAGCTTCAATCATTTCTGGACGTTTTTCAATGGCAAAAATCAATGAATATTGTAAATGCACAAACAGTAATTTCTCCGCATTGCAAGGTGCAATTCTGAAATTTTTTGCTTTTTCCTGCTCCTCTTAGCATGATAAAGAAGATTCAAAGAGAGTGAGATGCCAGCTCCTTTCATTCAGTCAGTAGCTTCAATCATTTCTGGACGTTTTTCAATGGCAAAAATCAATGAATATTGTAAATGCACAAACAGTAATTTCTCCGCATTGCAAGGTGCAATTCTGAAATTTTTTGCTTTTTCCTGCTCCTCTTAGCATGATAAAGAAGATTCAAAGAGAGTGAGATGCCAGCTCCTTTCATTCAGTCAGTAGCTTCAATCATTTCTGGACGTTTTTCAATGGCAAAAATCAATGAATATTGTAAATGCACAAACAGTAATTTCTCCGCATTGCAAGGTGCAATTCTGAAATTTTTTGCTTTTTCCTGCTCCTCTTAGCATGATAAACAAGATTCAAAGAGAGTGAGATGCCAGCTCCTTTCATTCAGTCAGTAGCTTCAATCATTTCTGGACGTTTTTCAATGGCAAAAATCAATGAATATTGTAAATGCACAAACAGTAATTTCTCCGCATTGCAAGGTGCAATTCTGAAATTTTTTGCTTTTTCCTGCTCCTCTTAGCATGATAAAGAAGATTCAAAGAGAGTGAGATGCCAGCTCCTTTCATTCAGTCAGTAGCTTCAAACATTTCTGGTATATGAATAACATGATGTTTTTCAATGGCAAAAATCAATGAATATTGTAAATGCACAAACAGTAATTTCTCCGCATTGCAAGGTGCAATTCTGAAATTTTTTGCTTTTTCCTGCTCCTCTTAGCATGATAAAGAAGATTCAAGGAGAGTGAGATGCCAGCTCCTTTCATTCAGTCAGTAGCTTCAAACATTTCTGGTATATGAATAACATGATGTTTTTCAATGTCAAAAATCAATGAATATTGTAAATGCACAAACAGTAATTTCTCCGCATTGCAAGGTGCAATTCTGAAATTTTTTGCTTTTTCCTGCTCCTCTTAGCATGATAAAGAAGATTCAAAGAGAGTGAGATGCCAGCTCCTTTCATTCAGTCAGTAGCTTCAATCATTTCTGGACGTTTTTCAATGGCAAAAATCAATGAATATTGTAAATGCACAAACAGTAATTTCTCCGCATTGCAAGGTGCAATTCTGAAATTTTTTGCTTTTTCCTGCTCCTCTTAGCATGATAAACAAGATTCAAAGAGAGTGAGATGCCAGCTCCTTTCATTCAGTCAGTAGCTTCAATCATTTCTGGACGTTTTTCAATGGCAAAAATCAATGAATATTGTAAATGCACAAACAGTAATTTCTCCGCATTGCAAGGTGCAATTCTGAAATTTTTTGCTTTTTCCTGCTCCTCTTAGCATGATAAAGAAGATTCAAAGAGAGTGAGATGCCAGCTCCTTTCATTCAGTCAGTAGCTTCAATCATTTCTGGACGTTTTTCAATGGCAAAAATCAATGAATATTGTAAATGCACAAACAGTAATTTCTCCGCATTGCAAGGTGCAATTCTGAAATTTTTTGCTTTTTCCTGCTCCTCTTAGCATGATAAACAAGATTCAAAGATAGTGAGATGCCAGCTCCTTTCATTCAGTCAGTAGCTTCAATCATTTCTGGACGTTTTTCAATGGCAAAAATCAATGAATATTGTAAATGCACAAAAAGTAATTTCTCCGCATTGCAAGGTGCAATTCTGAAATTTTTTGCTTTTTCCTGCTCCTCTTAGCATGATAAAGAAGATTCAAAGAGAGTGAGATGCCAGCTCCTTTCATTCAGTCAGTAGCTTCAAACATTTCTGGTATATGAATAACATGATGTTTTTCAATGGCAAAAATCAATAAATATTGTAAATGCACAAACAGTTATTTCTCCGCATTGCAAGGTGCAATTCTGAAATTTTTTGCTTTTTCCTGCTCCTCTTAGCATGATAAAGAAGATTCAAAGAGAGTGAGATGCCAGCTCCTTTCATTCAGTCAGTAGCTTCAATCATTTCTGGACGTTTTTCAATGGCAAAAATCAATGAATATTGTAAATGCACAAACAGTAATTTCTCCGCATTGCAAGGTGCAATTCTGAAATTTTTTGCTTTTTCCTGCTCCTCTTAGCATGATAAAGAAGATTCAAAGAGAGTGAGATGCCAGCTCCTTTCATTCAGTCAGTAGCTTCAATCATTTCTGGACGTTTTTCAATGGCAAAAATCAATGAATATTGTAAATGCACAAACAGTAATTTCTCCGCATTGCAAGGTGCAATTCTGAAATTTTTTGCTTTTTCCTGCTCCTCTTAGCATGATAAACAAGATTCAAAGAGAGTGAGATGCCAGCTCCTTTCATTCAGTCAGTAGCTTCAATCATTTCTGGACGTTTTTCAATGGCAAAAATCAATGAATATTGTAAATGCACAAACAGTAATTTCTCCGCATTGCAAGGTGCAATTCTGAAATTTTTTGCTTTTTCCTGCTCCTCTTAGCATGATAAAGAAGATTCAAAGAGAGTGAGATGCCAGCTCCTTTCATTCAGTCAGTAGCTTCAATCATTTCTGGACGTTTTTCAATGGCAAAAATCAATGAATATTGTAAATGCACAAACAGTAATTTCTCCGCATTGCAAGGTGCAATTCTGAAATTTTTTGCTTTTTCCTGCTCCTCTTAGCATGATAAACAAGATTCAAAGATAGTGAGATGCCAGCTCCTTTCATTCAGTCAGTAGCTTCAATCATTTCTGGACGTTTTTCAATGGCAAAAATCAATGAATATTGTAAATGCACAAAAAGTAATTTCTCCGCATTGCAAGGTGCAATTCTGAAATTTTTTGCTTTTTCCTGCTCCTCTTAGCATGATAAAGAAGATTCAAAGAGAGTGAGATGCCAGCTCCTTTCATTCAGTCAGTAGCTTCAAACATTTCTGGTATATGAATAACATGATGTTTTTCAATGGCAAAAATCAATAAATATTGTAAATGCACAAACAGTTATTTCTCCGCATTGCAAGGTGCAATTCTGAAATTTTTTGCTTTTTCCTGCTCCTCTTAGCATGATAAAGAAGATTCAAAGAGAGTGAGATGCCAGCTCCTTTCATTCAGTCAGTAGCTTCAATCATTTCTGGACGTTTTTCAATGGCAAAAATCAATGAATATTGTAAATGCACAAACAGTAATTTCTCCGCATTGCAAGGTGCAATTCTGAAATTTTTTGCTTTTTCCTGCTCCTCTTAGCATGATAAAGAAGATTCAAAGAGAGTGAGATGCCAGCTCCTTTCATTCAGTCAGTAGCTTCAATCATTTCTGGACGTTTTTCAATGGCAAAAATCAATGAATATTGTAAATGCACAAACAGTAATTTCTCCGCATTGCAAGGTGCAATTCTGAAATTTTTTGCTTTTTCCTGCTCCTCTTAGCATGATAAAGAAGATTCAAAGAGAGTGAGATGCCAGCTCCTTTCATTCAGTCAGTAGCTTCAATCATTTCTGGACGTTTTTCAATGGCAAAAATCAATGAATATTGTAAATGCACAAACAGTAATTTCTCCGCATTGCAAGGTGCAATTCTGAAATTTTTTGCTTTTTCCTGCTCCTCTTAGCATGATAAACAAGATTCAAAGAGAGTGAGATGCCAGCTCCTTTCATTCAGTCAGTAGCTTCAATCATTTCTGGACGTTTTTCAATGGCAAAAATCAATGAATATTGTAAATGCACAAACAGTAATTTCTCCGCATTGCAAGGTGCAATTCTGAAATTTTTTGCTTTTTCCTGCTCCTCTTAGCATGATAAAGAAGATTCAAAGAGAGTGAGATGCCAGCTCCTTTCATTCAGTCAGTAGCTTCAAACATTTCTGGTATATGAATAACATGATGTTTTTCAATGGCAAAAATCAATGAATATTGTAAATGCACAAACAGTAATTTCTCCGCATTGCAAGGTGCAATTCTGAAATTTTTTGCTTTTTCCTGCTCCTCTTAGCATGATAAAGAAGATTCAAGGAGAGTGAGATGCCAGCTCCTTTCATTCAGTCAGTAGCTTCAAACATTTCTGGTATATGAATAACATGATGTTTTTCAATGTCAAAAATCAATGAATATTGTAAATGCACAAACAGTAATTTCTCCGCATTGCAAGGTGCAATTCTGAAATTTTTTGCTTTTTCCTGCTCCTCTTAGCATGATAAAGAAGATTCAAAGAGAGTGAGATGCCAGCTCCTTTCATTCAGTCAGTAGCTTCAATCATTTCTGGACGTTTTTCAATGGCAAAAATCAATGAATATTGTAAATGCACAAACAGTAATTTCTCCGCATTGCAAGGTGCAATTCTGAAATTTTTTGCTTTTTCCTGCTCCTCTTAGCATGATAAACAAGATTCAAAGAGAGTGAGATGCCAGCTCCTTTCATTCAGTCAGTAGCTTCAATCATTTCTGGACGTTTTTCAATGGCAAAAATCAATGAATATTGTAAATGCACAAACAGTAATTTCTCCGCATTGCAAGGAGCAATTCTGAAATTTTTTGCTTTTTCCTGCTCCTCTTAGCATGATAAAGAAGATTCAAAGAGAGTGAGATGCCAGCTCCTTTCATTCAGTCAGTAGCTTCAATCATTTCTGGACGTTTTTCAATGGCAAAAATCAATGAATATTGTAAATGCACAAACAGTAATTTCTCCGCATTGCAAGGTGCAATTCTGAAATTTTTTGCTTTTTCCTGCTCCTCTTAGCATGATAAACAAGATTCAAAGATAGTGAGATGCCAGCTCCTTTCATTCAGTCAGTAGCTTCAATCATTTCTGGACGTTTTTCAATGGCAAAAATCAATGAATATTGTAAATGCACAAAAAGTAATTTCTCCGCATTGCAAGGTGCAATTCTGAAATTTTTTGCTTTTTCCTGCTCCTCTTAGCATGATAAAGAAGATTCAAAGAGAGTGAGATGCCAGCTCCTTTCATTCAGTCAGTAGCTTCAATCATTTCTGGTATATGAATAACATGATGTTTTTCAATGGCAAAAATCAATGAATATTGTAAATGCACAAACAGTAATTTCTCCGCATTGCAAGGTGCAATTCTGAAATTTTTTGCTTTTTCCTGCTCCTCTTAGCATGATAAAGAAGATTCAAAGAGAGTGAGATGCCAGCTCCTTTCATTCAGTCAGTAGCTTCAATCATTTCTGGTATATGAATAACATGATGTTTTTCAATGGCAAAAATCAATGAATATTGTAAATGCACAAACAGTAATTTCTCCGCATTGCAAGGTGCAATTCTGAAATTTTTTGCTTTTTCCTGCTCCTCTTAGCATGATAAAGAAGATTCAAAGAGAGTGAGATGCCAGCTCCTTTCATTCAGTCAGTAGCTTCAATCATTTCTGGACGTTTTTCAATGGCAAAAATCAATGAATATTGTAAATGCACAAACAGTAATTTCTCCGCATTGCAAGGCGCAATTCTGAAATTTTTTGCTTTTTCCTGCTCCTCTTAGCATGATAAAGAAGATTCAAAGAGAGTGAGATGCCAGCTCCTTTCATTCAGTCAGTAGCTTCAAACATTTCTGGTATATGAATAACATGATGTTGTTCAATGGCAAAAATCAATGAATATTGTAAATGCACAAACAGTAATTTCTCCGCATTGCAAGGTGCAATTCTGAAATTTTTTGCTTTTTCCTGCTCCTCTTAGCATGATAAAGAAGATTCAAAGAGAGTGAGATGCCAGCTCCTTTCATTCAGTCAGTAGCTTCAAACATTTCTGGTATATGAATAACATGATGTTTTTCAATGGCAAAAATCAATAAATATTGTAAATGCACAAACAGTTATTTCTCCGCATTGCAAGGTGCAATTCTGAAATTTTTTGCTTTTTCCTGCTCCTCTTAGCATGATAAAGAAGATTCAAAGAGAGTGAGATGCCAGCTCCTTTCATTCACTCAGTAGCTTCAATCATTTCTGGACGTTTTTCAATGGCAAAAATCAATGAATATTGTAAATGCACAAACAGTAATTTCTCCGCATTGCAAGGTGCAATTCTGAAATTTTTTGCTTTTTCCTGCTCCTCTTAGCATGATAAAGAAGATTCAAAGAGAGTGAGATGCCAGCTCCTTTCATTCAGTCAGTAGCTTCAATCATTTCTGGACGTTTTTCAATGGCAAAAATCAATGAATATTGTAAATGCACAAACAGTAATTTCTCCGCATTGCAAGGTGCAATTCTGAAATTTTTTGCTTTTTCCTGCTCCTCTTAGCATGATAAAGAAGATTCAAAGAGAGTGAGATGCCAGCTCCTTTCATTCAGTCAGTAGCTTCAATCATTTCTGGATGTTTTTCAATGGCAAAAATCAATGAATATTGTAAATGCACAAACAGTAATTTCTCCGCATTGCAAGGTGCAATTCTGAAATTTTTTGCTTTTTCCTGCTCCTCTTAGCATGATAAAGAAGATTCAAAGAGAGTGAGATGCCAGCTCCTTTCATTCAGTCAGTAGCTTCAAACATTTCTGGTATATGAATAACATGATGTTTTTCAATGGCAAAAATCAATAAATATTGTAAATGCACAAACAGTTATTTCTCCGCATTGCAAGGTGCAATTCTGAAATTTTTTGCTTTTTCCTGCTCCTCTTAGCATGATAAAGAAGATTCAAAGAGAGTGAGATGCCAGCTCCTTTCATTCAGTCAGTAGCTTCAATCATTTCTGGACGTTTTTCAATGGCAAAAATCAATGAATATTGTAAATGCACAAACAGTAATTTCTCCGCATTGCAAGGTGCAATTCTGAAATTTTTTGCTTTTTCCTGCTCCTCTTAGCATGATAAAGAAGATTCAAAGAGAGTGAGATGCCAGCTCCTTTCATTCAGTCAGTAGCTTCAATCATTTCTGGACGTTTTTCAATGGCAAAAATCAATGAATATTGTAAATGCACAAACAGTAATTTCTCCGCATTGCAAGGTGCAATTCTGAAATTTTTTGCTTTTTCCTGCTCCTCTTAGCATGATAAAGAAGATTCAAAGAGAGTGAGATGCCAGCTCCTTTCATTCAGTCAGTAGCTTCAATCATTTCTGGACGTTTTTCAATGGCAAAAATCAATGAATATTGTAAATGCACAAACAGTAATTTCTCCGCATTGCAAGGTGCAATTCTGAAATTTTTTGCTTTTTCCTGCTCCTCTTAGCATGATAAACAAGATTCAAAGAGAGTGAGATGCCAGCTCCTTTCATTCAGTCAGTAGCTTCAATCATTTCTGGACGTTTTTCAATGGCAAAAATCAATGAATATTGTAAATGCACAAACAGTAATTTCTCCGCATTGCAAGGTGCAATTCTGAAATTTTTTGCTTTTTCCTGCTCCTCTTAGCATGATAAAGAAGATTCAAAGAGAGTGAGATGCCAGCTCCTTTCATTCAGTCAGTAGCTTCAAACATTTCTGGTATATGAATAACATGATGTTTTTCAATGGCAAAAATCAATGAATATTGTAAATGCACAAACAGTAATTTCTCCGCATTGCAAGGTGCAATTCTGAAATTTTTTGCTTTTTCCTGCTCCTCTTAGCATGATAAAGAAGATTCAAGGAGAGTGAGATGCCAGCTCCTTTCATTCAGTCAGTAGCTTCAAACATTTCTGGTATATGAATAACATGATGTTTTTCAATGTCAAAAATCAATGAATATTGTAAATGCACAAACAGTAATTTCTCCGCATTGCAAGGTGCAATTCTGAAATTTTTTGCTTTTTCCTGCTCCTCTTAGCATGATAAAGAAGATTCAAAGAGAGTGAGATGCCAGCTCCTTTCATTCAGTCAGTAGCTTCAATCATTTCTGGACGTTTTTCAATGGCAAAAATCAATGAATATTGTAAATGCACAAACAGTAATTTCTCCGCATTGCAAGGTGCAATTCTGAAATTTTTTGCTTTTTCCTGCTCCTCTTAGCATGATAAACAAGATTCAAAGAGAGTGAGATGCCAGCTCCTTTCATTCAGTCAGTAGCTTCAATCATTTCTGGACGTTTTTCAATGGCAAAAATCAATGAATATTGTAAATGCACAAACAGTAATTTCTCCGCATTGCAAGGTGCAATTCTGAAATTTTTTGCTTTTTCCTGCTCCTCTTAGCATGATAAAGAAGATTCAAAGAGAGTGAGATGCCAGCTCCTTTCATTCAGTCAGTAGCTTCAATCATTTCTGGACGTTTTTCAATGGCAAAAATCAATGAATATTGTAAATGCACAAACAGTAATTTCTCCGCATTGCAAGGTGCAATTCTGGAATTTTTTGCTTTTTCCTGCTCCTCTTAGCATGATAAACAAGATTCAAAGAGAGTGAGATGCCAGCTCCTTTCATTCAGTCAGTAGCTTCAATCATTTCTGGACGTTTTTCAATGGCAAAAATCAATGAATATTGTAAATGCACAAACAGTAATTTCTCCGCATTGCAAGGTGCAATTCTGAAATTTTTTGCTTTTTCCTTCTCCGCTTAGCATGATAAAGAAGATTCAAAGAGAGTGAGATGCCAGCTCCTTTCATTCAGTCAGTAGCTTCAATCATTTCTGGACGTTTTTCAATGGCAAAAATCAATGAATATTGTAAATGCACAAACAGTGATTTCTCCGCATTGCAAGGTGCAATTCTGAAATTTTTTGCTTTTTCCTGCTCCTCTTAGCATGATAAAGAAGATTCAAAGAGAGTGAGATGCCAGCTCCTTTCATTCAGTCAGTAGCTTCAATCATTTCTGGACGTTTTTCAATGGCAAAAATCAATGAATATTGTAAATGCACAAACAGTAATTTCTCCGCATTGCAAGGTGCAATTCTGAAATTTTTTGCTTTTTCCTGCTCCTCTTAGCATGATAAACAAGATTCAAAGAGAGTGAGATGCCAGCTCCTTTCATTCAGTCAGTAGCTTCAATCATTTCTGGACGTTTTTCAATGGCAAAAATCAATGAATATTGTAAATGCACAAACAGTAATTTCTCCGCATTGCAAGGTTCAATTCTGAAATTTTTTGCTTTTTCCTGCTCCTCTTAGCATGATAAAGAAGATTCAAAGAGAGTGAGATGCCAGCTCCTTTCATTCAGTCAGTAGCTTCAAACATTTCTGGTATATGAATAACATGATGTTTTTCAATGGCAAAAATCAATGAATATTGTAAATGCACAAACAGTAATTTCTCCGCATTGCAAGGTGCAATTCTGAAATTTTTTGCTTTTTCCTGCTCCTCTTAGCATGATAAAGAAGATTCAAGGAGAGTGAGATGCCAGCTCCTTTCATTCAGTCAGTAGCTTCAAACATTTCTGGTATATGAATAACATGATGTTTTTCAATGTCAAAAATCAATGAATATTGTAAATGCACAAACAGTAATTTCTCCGCATTGCAAGGTGCAATTCTGAAATTTTTTGCTTTTTCCTGCTCCTCTTAGCATGATAAAGAAGATTCAAAGAGAGTGAGATGCCAGCTCCTTTCATTCAGTCAGTAGCTTCAATCATTTCTGGACGTTTTTCAATGGCAAAAATCAATGAATATTGTAAATGCACAAACAGTAATTTCTCCGCATTGCAAGGTGCAATTCTGAAATTTTTTGCTTTTTCCTGCTCCTCTTAGCATGATAAACAAGATTCAAAGAGAGTGAGATGCCAGCTCCTTTCATTCAGTCAGTAGCTTCAATCATTTCTGGACGTTTTTCAATGGCAAAAATCAATGAATATTGTAAATGCACAAACAGTAATTTCTCCGCATTGCAAGGTGCAATTCTGAAATTTTTTGCTTTTTCCTGCTCCTCTTAGCATGATAAAGAAGATTCAAAGAGAGTGAGATGCCAGCTCCTTTCATTCAGTCAGTAGCTTCAATCATTTCTGGACGTTTTTCAATGGCAAAAATCATTGAATATTGTAAATGCACAAACAGTAATTTCTCCGCATTGCAAGGTGCAATTCTGAATTTTTTTGCTTTTTCCTGCTCCTCTTAGCATGATAAAGAAGATTCAAAGAGAGTGAGATGCCAGCTCCTTTCATTCAGTCAGTAGCTTCAATCATTTCTGGACGTTTTTCAATGGCAAAAATCAATGAATATTGTAAATGCACAAACAGTGATTTCTCCGCATTGCAAGGTGCAATTCTGAAATTTTTTGCTTTTTCCTGCTCCTCTTAGCATGATAAAGAAGATTCAAAGAGAGTGAGATGCCAGCTCCTTTCATTCAGTCAGTAGCTTCAATCATTTCTGGACGTTTTTCAATGGCAAAAATCAATGAATATTGTAAATGCACAAACAGTAATTTCTCCGCATTGCAAGGTGCAATTCTGAAATTTTTTGCTTTTTCCTGCTCCTCTTAGCATGATAAACAAGATTCAAAGAGAGTGAGATGCCAGCTCCTTTCATTCAGTCAGTAGCTTCAATCATTTCTGGACGTTTTTCAATGGCAAAAATCAATGAATATTGTAAATGCACAAACAGTAATTTCTCCGCATTGCAAGGTTCAATTCTGAAATTTTTTGCTTTTTCCTGCTCCTCTTAGCATGATAAAGAAGATTCAAAGAGAGTGAGATGCCAGCTCCTTTCATTCAGTCAGTAGCTTCAAACATTTCTGGTATATGAATAACATGATGTTTTTCAATGGCAAAAATCAATGAATATTGTAAATGCACAAACAGTAATTTCTCCGCATTGCAAGGTGCAATTCTGAAATTTTTTGCTTTTTCCTGCTCCTCTTAGCATGATAAAGAAGATTCAAGGAGAGTGAGATGCCAGCTCCTTTCATTCAGTCAGTAGCTTCAAACATTTCTGGTATATGAATAACATGATGTTTTTCAATGTCAAAAATCAATGAATATTGTAAATGCACAAACAGTAATTTCTCCGCATTGCAAGGTGCAATTCTGAAATTTTTTGCTTTTTCCTGCTCCTCTTAGCATGATAAAGAAGATTCAAAGAGAGTGAGATGCCAGCTCCTTTCATTCAGTCAGTAGCTTCAATCATTTCTGGACGTTTTTCAATGGCAAAAATCAATGAATATTGTAAATGCACAAACAGTAATTTCTCCGCATTGCAAGGTGCAATTCTGAAATTTTTTGCTTTTTCCTGCTCCTCTTAGCATGATAAAGAAGATTCAAAGAGAGTGAGATGCCAGCTCCTTTCATTCAGTCAGTAGCTTCAATCATTTCTGGACGTTTTTCAATGGCAAAAATCATTGAATATTGTAAATGCACAAACAGTAATTTCTCCGCATTGCAAGGTGCAATTCTGAAATTTTTTGCTTTTTCCTGCTCCTCTTAGCATGATAAAGAAGATTCAAAGAGAGTGAGATGCCAGCTCCTTTCATTCAGTCAGTAGCTTCAATCATTTCTGGACGTTTTTCAATGGCAAAAATCAATGAATATTGTAAATGCACAAACAGTAATTTCTCCGCATTGCAAGGTGCAATTCTGAAATTTTTTGCTTTTTCCTGCTCCTCTTAGCATGATAAAGAAGATTCAAAGAGAGTGAGATGCCAGCTCCTTTCATTCAGTCAGTAGCTTCAAACATTTCTGGTATATGAATAACATCATGTTTTTCAATGGCAAAAATCAATGAATATTGTAAATGCACAAACAGTAATTTCTCCGCATTGCAAGGTGCAATTCTGAAATTTTTTGCTTTTTCCTGCTCCTCTTAGCATGATAAAGAAGATTCAAGGAGAGTGAGATGCCAGCTCCTTTCATTCAGTCAGTAGCTTCAATCATTTCTGGATGTTTTTCAATGGCAAAAATCAATGAATATTGTAAATGCACAAACAGTAATTTCTCCGCATTGCAAGGTGCAATTCTGAAATTTTTTGCTTTTTCCTGCTCCTCTTAGCATGATAAAGAAGATTCAAAGAGAGTGAGATGCCAGCTCCTTTCATTCAGTCAGTAGCTTCAATCATTTCTGGACGTTTTTCAATGGCAAAAATCAATGAATATTGTAAATGCACAAACAGTAATTTCTCCGCATTGCAAGGTGCAATTCTGAAATTTTTTGCTTTTTCCTGCTCCTCTTAGCATGATAAAGAAGATTCAAAGAGAGTGAGATGCCAGCTCCTTTCATTCAGTCAGTAGCTTCAATCATTTCTGGACGTTTTTCAATGGCAAAAATCAATGAATATTGTAAATGCACAAACAGTAATTTCTCCGCATTGCAAGGTGCAATTCTGAAATTTTTTGCTTTTTCCTGCTCCTCTTAGCATGATAAACAAGATTCAAAGAGAGTGAGATGCCAGCTCCTTTCATTCAGTCAGTAGCTTCAATCATTTCTGGACGTTTTTCAATGGCAAAAATCATTGAATATTGTAAATGCACAAACAGTAATTTCTCCGCATTGCAAGGTGCAATTCTGAAATTTTTTGCTTTTTCCTGCTCCTCTTAGCATGATAAAGAAGATTCAAAGAGAGTGAGATGCCAGCTCCTTTCATTCAGTCAGTAGCTTCAATCATTTCTGGACGTTTTTCAATGGCAAAAATCAATGAATATTGTAAATGCACAAACAGTAATTTCTCCGCATTGCAAGGTGCAATTCTGAAATTTTTTGCTTTTTCCTGCTCCTCTTAGCATGATAAAGAAGATTCAAAGAGAGTGAGATGCCAGCTCCTTTCATTCAGTCAGTAGCTTCAAACATTTCTGGTATATGAATAACATCATGTTTTTCAATGGCAAAAATCAATGAATATTGTAAATGCACAAACAGTAATTTCTCCGCATTGCAAGGTGCAATTCTGAAATTTTTTGCTTTTTCCTGCTCCTCTTAGCATGATAAAGAAGATTCAAGGAGAGTGAGATGCCAGCTCCTTTCATTCAGTCAGTAGCTTCAATCATTTCTGGATGTTTTTCAATGGCAAAAATCAATGAATATTGTAAATGCACAAACAGTAATTTCTCCGCATTGCAAGGTGCAATTCTGAAATTTTTTGCTTTTTCCTGCTCCTCTTAGCATGATAAAGAAGATTCAAAGAGAGTGAGATGCCAGCTCCTTTCATTCAGTCAGTAGCTTCAATCATTTCTGGACGTTTTTCAATGGCAAAAATCAATGAATATTGTAAATGCACAAACAGTAATTTCTCCGCATTGCAAGGTGCAATTCTGAAATTTTTTGCTTTTTCCTGCTCCTCTTAGCATGATAAACAAGATTCAAAGAGAGTGAGATGCCAGCTCCTTTCATTCAGTCAGTAGCTTCAATCATTTCTGGACGTTTTTCAATGGCAAAAATCAATGAATATTGTAAATGCACAAACAGTAATTTCTCCGCATTGCAAGGTGCAATTCTGAAATTTTTTGCTTTTTCCTGCTCCTCTTAGCATGATAAAGAAGATTCAAAGAGAGTGAGATGCCAGCTCCTTTCATTCAGTCAGTAGCTTCAAACTTTTCTGGTATATGAATAACATGATGTTTTTCAATGGCAAAAATCAATGAATATTGTAAATGCACAAACAGTAATTTCTCCGCATTGCAAGGTGCAATTCTGAAATTTTTTGCTTTTTCCTGCTCCTCTTAGCATGATAAAGAAGATTCAAGGAGAGTGAGATGCCAGCTCCTTTCATTCAGTCAGTAGCTTCAAACATTTCTGGTATATGAATAACATGATGTTTTTCAATGGCAAAAATCAATGAATATTGTAAATGCACAAACAGTAATTTCTCCGCATTGCAAGGTGCAATTCTGAAATTTTTTGCTTTTTCCTGCTCCTCTTAGCATGATAAAGAAGATTCAAAGAGAGTGAGATGCCAGCTCCTTTCATTCAGTCAGTAGCTTCAATCATTTCTGGACGTTTTTCAATGGCAAAAATCAATGAATATTGTAAATGCACAAACAGTAATTTCTCCGCATTGCAAGGTGCAATTCTGAAATTTTTTGCTTTTTCCTGCTCCTCTTAGCATGATAAACAAGATTCAAAGAGAGTGAGATGCCAGCTCCTTTCATTCAGTCAGTAGCTTCAATCATTTCTGGACGTTTTTCAATGGCAAAAATCAATGAAAATTGTAAATGCACAAACAGTAATTTCTCCGCATTGCAAGGTGCAATTCTGAAATTTTTTGCTTTTTCCTGCTCCTCTTAGCATGATAAACAAGATTCAAAGAGAGTGAGATGCCAGCTCCTTTCATTCAGTCAGTAGCTTCAATCATTTCTGGACGTTTTTCAATGGCAAAAATCATTGAATATTGTAAATGCACAAACAGTAATTTCTCCGCATTGCAAGGTGCAATTCTGAAATTTTTTGCTTTTTCCTGCTCCTCTTAGCATGATAAACAAGATTCAAAGAGAGTGAGATGCCAGCTCCTTTCATTCAGTCAGTAGCTTCAATCATTTCTGGACGTTTTTCAATGGCAAAAATCAATGAATATTGTAAATGCACAAACAGTAATTTCTCCGCATTGCAAGGTGCAATTCTGAAATTTTTTGCTTTTTCCTGCTCCTCTTAGCATGATAAAGAAGATTCAAAGAGAGTGAGATGCCAGCTCCTTTCATTCAGTCAGTAGCTTCAATCATTTCTGGACGTTTTTCAATGGCAAAAATCAATGAATATTGTAAATGCACAAACAGTAATTTCTCCGCATTGCAAGGTGCAATTCTGAAATTTTTTGCTTTTTCCTGCTCCTCTTAGCATGATAAAGAAGATTCAAAGAGAGTGAGATGCCAGCTCCTTTCATTCAGTCAGTAGCTTCAAACATTTCTGGTATATGAATAACATGATGTTTTTCAATGGCAAAAATCAATGAATATTGTAAATGCACAAACAGTAATTTCTCCGCATTGCAAGGTGCAATTCTGAAATTTTTTGCTTTTTCCTGCTCCTCTTAGCATGATAAAGAAGATTCAAAGAGAGTGAGATGCCAGCTCCTTTCATTCAGTCAGTAGCTTCAATCATTTCTGGACGTTTTTCAATGGCAAAAATCATTGAATATTGTAAATGCACAAACAGTAATTTCTCCGCATTGCAAGGTGCAATTCTGAAATTTTTTGCTTTTTCCTGCTCCTCTTAGCATGATAAAGAAGATTCAAGGAGAGTGAGATGCCAGCTCCTTTCATTCAGTCAGTAGCTTCAAACATTTCTGGTATATGAATAACATAATGTTTTTCAATGTCAAAAATCAATGAATATTGTAAATGCACAAACAGTAATTTCTCCGCATTGCAAGGTGCAATTCTGAAATTTTTTGCTTTTTCCTGCTCCTCTTAGCATGATAAAGAAGATTCAAAGAGAGTGAGATGCCAGCTCCTTTCATTCAGTCAGTAGCTTCAATCATTTCTGGACGTTTTTCAATGGCAAAAATCAATGAATATTGTAAATGCACAAACAGTAATTTCTCCGCATTGCAAGGTGCAATTCTGAAATTTTTTGCTTTTTCCTGCTCCTCTTAGCATGATAAACAAGATTCAAAGAGAGTGAGATGCCAGCTCATTTCATTCAGTCAGTAGCTTCAATCATTTCTGGACGTTTTTCAATGGCAAAAATCAATGAATATTGTAAATGCACAAACAGTAATTTCTCCGCATTGCAAGGTGCAATTCTGAAATTTTTTGCTTTTTCCTGCTCCTCTTAGCATGATAAAGAAGATTCAAAGAGAGTGAGATGCCAGCTCCTTTCATTCAGTCAGTAGCTTCAATCATTTCTGGACGTTTTTCAATGGCAAAAATCATTGAATATTGTAAATGCACAAACAGTAATTTCTCCGCATTGCAAGGTGCAATTCTGAAATTTTTTGCTTTTTCCTGCTCCTCTTAGCATGATAAAGAAGATTCAAAGAGAGTGAGATGCCAGCTCCTTTCATTCAGTCAGTAGCTTCAATCATTTCTGGACGTTTTTCAATGGCAAAAATCAATGAATATTGTAAATGCACAAACAGTGATTTCTCCGCATTGCAAGGTGCAATTCTGAAATTTTTTGCTTTTTCCTGCTCATCTTAGCATGATAAAGAAGATTCAAAGAGAGTGAGATGCCAGCTCCTTTCATTCAGTCAGTAGCTTCAATCATTTCTGGACGTTTTTCAATGGCAAAAATCAATGAATATTGTAAATGCACAAACAGTAATTTCTCCGCATTGCAAGATGCCATTCTGAAATTTTTTGCTTTTTCCTGCTCCTCTTAGCATGATAAACAAGATTCAAAGAGAGTGAGATGCCAGCTCCTTTCATTCAGTCAGTAGCTTCAATCATTTCTGGACGTTTTTCAATGGCAAAAATCAATGAATATTGTAAATGCACAAACAGTAATTTCTCCGCATTGCAAGGTTCAATTCTGAAATTTTTTGCTTTTTCCTGCTCCTCTTAGCATGATAAAGAAGATTCAAAGAGAGTGAGATGCCAGCTCCTTTCATTCAGTCAGTAGCTTCAAACATTTCTGGTATATGAATAACATGATGTTTTTCAATGGCAAAAATCAATGAATATTGTAAATGCACAAACAGTAATTTCTCCGCATTGCAAGGTGCAATTCTGAAATTTTTTGCTTTTTCCTGCTCCTCTTAGCATGATAAAGAAGATTCAAGGAGAGTGAGATGCCAGCTCCTTTCATTCAGTCAGTAGCTTCAAACATTTCTGGTATATGAATAACATGATGTTTTTCAATGTCAAAAATCAATGAATATTGTAAATGCACAAACAGTAATTTCTCCGCATTGCAAGGTGCAATTCTGAAATTTTTTGCTTTTTCCTGCTCCTCTTAGCATGATAAAGAAGATTCAAAGAGAGTGAGATGCCAGCTCCTTTCATTCAGTCAGTAGCTTCAATCATTTCTGGACGTTTTTCAATGGCAAAAATCAATGAATATTGTAAATGCACAAACAGTAATTTCTCCGCATTGCAAGGTGCAATTCTGAAATTTTTTGCTTTTTCCTGCTCCTCTTAGCATGATAAAGAAGATTCAAAGAGAGTGAGATGCCAGCTCCTTTCATTCAGTCAGTAGCTTCAATCATTTCTGGACGTTTTTCAATGGCAAAAATCATTGAATATTGTAAATGCACAAACAGTAATTTCTCCGCATTGCAAGGTGCAATTCTGAAATTTTTTGCTTTTTCCTGCTCCTCTTAGCATGATAAAGAAGATTCAAAGAGAGTGAGATGCCAGCTCCTTTCATTCAGTCAGTAGCTTCAATCATTTCTGGACGTTTTTCAATGGCAAAAATCAATGAATATTGTAAATGCACAAACAGTAATTTCTCCGCATTGCAAGGTGCAATTCTGAAATTTTTTGCTTTTTCCTGCTCCTATTAGCATGATAAAGAAGATTCAAAGAGAGTGAGATGCCAGCTCCTTTCATTCAGTCAGTAGCTTCAAACATTTCTGGTATATGAATAACATCATGTTTTTCAATGGCAAAAATCAATGAATATTGTAAATGCACAAACAGTAATTTCTCCGCATTGCAAGGTGCAATTCTGAAATTTTTTGCTTTTTCCTGCTCCTCTTAGCATGATAAAGAAGATTCAAGGAGAGTGAGATGCCAGCTCCTTTCATTCAGTCAGTAGCTTCAATCATTTCTGGATGTTTTTCAATGGCAAAAATCAATGAATATTGTAAATGCACAAACAGTAATTTCTCCGCATTGCAAGGTGCAATTCTGAAATTTTTTGCTTTTTCCTGCTCCTCTTAGCATGATAAAGAAGATTCAAAGAGAGTGAGATGCCAGCTCCTTTCATTCAGTCAGTAGCTTCAATCATTTCTGGACGTTTTTCAATGGCAAAAATCAATGAATATTGTAAATGCACAAACAGTAATTTCTCCGCATTGCAAGGTGCAATTCTGAAATTTTTTGCTTTTTCCTGCTCCTCTTAGCATGATAAAGAAGATTCAAAGAGAGTGAGATGCCAGCTCCTTTCATTCAGTCAGTAGCTTCAATCATTTCTGGACGTTTTTCAATGGCAAAAATCAATGAATATTGTAAATGCACAAACAGTAATTTCTCCGCATTGCAAGGTGCAATTCTGAAATTTTTTGCTTTTTCCTGCTCCTCTTAGCATGATAAACAAGATTCAAAGAGAGTGAGATGCCAGCTCCTTTCATTCAGTCAGTAGCTTCAATCATTTCTGGACGTTTTTCAATGGCAAAAATCATTGAATATTGTAAATGCACAAACAGTAATTTCTCCGCATTGCAAGGTGCAATTCTGAAATTTTTTGCTTTTTCCTGCTCCTCTTAGCATGATAAAGAAGATTCAAAGAGAGTGAGATGCCAGCTCCTTTCATTCAGTCAGTAGCTTCAATCATTTCTGGACGTTTTTCAATGGCAAAAATCAATGAATATTGTAAATGCACAAACAGTAATTTCTCCGCATTGCAAGGTGCAATTCTGAAATTTTTTGCTTTTTCCTGCTCCTCTTAGCATGATAAAGAAGATTCAAAGAGAGTGAGATGCCAGCTCCTTTCATTCAGTCAGTAGCT
Source organism: Phyllobates terribilis (assembly GCF_046119375.1). Lineage (NCBI taxonomy): Eukaryota > Metazoa > Chordata > Amphibia > Anura > Dendrobatidae > Phyllobates > Phyllobates terribilis. The sequence continues at coordinate 2,594,675 of NW_027362893.1, forward strand.
TCAAACATTTCTGGTATATGAATAACATCATGTTTTTCAATGGCAAAAATCAATGAATATTGTAAATGCACAAACAGTAATTTCTCCGCATTGCAAGGTGCAATTCTGAAATTTTTTGCTTTTTCCTGCTCCTCTTAGCATGATAAAGAAGATTCAAGGAGAGTGAGATGCCAGCTCCTTTCATTCAGTCAGTAGCTTCAATCATTTCTGGATGTTTTTCAATGGCAAAAATCAATGAATATTGTAAATGCACAAACAGTAATTTCTCCGCATTGCAAGGTGCAATTCTGAAATTTTTTGCTTTTTCCTGCTCCTCTTAGCATGATAAAGAAGATTCAAAGAGAGTGAGATGCCAGCTCCTTTCATTCAGTCAGTAGCTTCAATCATTTCTGGACGTTTTTCAATGGCAAAAATCAATGAATATTGTAAATGCACAAACAGTAATTTCTCCGCATTGCAAGGTGCAATTCTGAAATTTTTTGCTTTTTCCTGCTTCTCTTAGCATGATAAAGAAGATTCAAAGAGAGTGAGATGCCAGCTCCTTTCATTCAGTCAGTAGCTTCAATCATTTCTGGACGTTTTTCAATGGCAAAAATCAATGAATATTGTAAATGCACAAACAGTAATTTCTCCGCATTGCAAGGTGCAATTCTGAAATTTTTTGCTTTTTCCTGCTCCTCTTAGCATGATAAACAAGATTCAAAGAGAGTGAGATGCCAGCTCCTTTCATTCAGTCAGTAGCTTCAATCATTTCTGGACGTTTTTCAATGGCAAAAATCAATGAATATTGTAAATGCACAAACAGTAATTTCTCCGCATTGCAAGGTGCAATTCTGAAATTTTTTGCTTTTTCCTGCTCCTCTTAGCATGATAAACAAGATTCAAAGAGAGTGAGATGCCAGCTCCTTTCATTCAGTCAGTAGCTTCAATCATTTCTGGACGTTTTTCAATGGCAAAAATCATTGAATATTGTAAATGCACAAACAGTAATTTCTCCGCATTGCAAGGTGCAATTCTGAAATTTTTTGCTTTTTCCTGCTCCTCTTAGCATGATAAAGAAGATTCAAAGAGAGTGAGATGCCAGCTCCTTTCATTCAGTCAGTAGCTTCAATCATTTCTGGACGTTTTTCAATGGCAAAAATCAATGAATATTGTAAATGCACAAACAGTAATTTCTCCGCATTGCAAGGTGCAATTCTGAAATTTTTTGCTTTTTCCTGCTCCTCTTAGCATGATAAAGAAGATTCAAAGAGAGTGAGATGCCAGCTCCTTTCATTCAGTCAGTAGCTTCAATCATTTCTGGACGTTTTTCAATGGCAAAAATCAATCAATATTGTAAATGCACAAACAGTAATTTCTCCGCATTTCAAGGTGCAATTCTGAAATTTTTTGCTTTTTCCTGCTCCTCTTAGCATGATAAACAAGATTCAAAGAGAGTGAGATGCCAGCTCCTTTCATTCAGTCAGTAGCTTCAATCATTTCTGGACGTTTTTCAATGGCAAAAATCAATGAATATTGTAAATGCACAAACAGTAATTTCTCCGCATTGCAAGGTGCAATTCTGAAATTTTTTGCTTTTTCCTGCACCTCTTAGCTTGATAAAGAAGATTCAAAGAGAGTGAGATGCCAGCTCCTTTCATTCAGTCAGTAGCTTCAAACATTTCTGGTATATGAATAACATCATGTTTTTCAATGGCAAAAATCAATGAATATTGTAAATGCACAAACAGTAATTTCTCCGCATTGCAAGGTGCAATTCTGAAATTTTTTGCTTTTTCCTGCTCCTCTTAGCATGATAAAGAAGATTCAAGGAGAGTGAGATGCCAGCTCCTTTCATTCAGTCAGTAGCTTCAATCATTTCTGGATGTTTTTCAATGGCAAAAATCAATGAATATTGTAAATGCACAAACAGTAATTTCTCCGCATTGCAAGGTGCAATTCTGAAATTTTTTGCTTTTTCCTGCTCCTCTTAGCATGATAAAGAAGATTCAAAGAGAGTGAGATGCCAGCTCCTTTCATTCAGTCAGTAGCTTCAATCATTTCTGGACGTTTTTCAATGGCAAAAATCATTGAATATTGTAAATGCACAAACAGTAATTTCTCCGCATTGCAAGGTGCAATTCTGAAATTTTTTGCTTTTTCCTGCTCCTCTTAGCATGATAAAGAAGATTCAAAGAGAGTGAGATGCCAGCTCCTTTCATTCAGTCAGTAGCTTCAATCATTTCTGGACGTTTTTCAATGGCAAAAATCAATGAATATTGTAAATGCACAAACAGTAATTTCTCCGCATTGCAAGGTGCAATTCTGAAATTTTTTGCTTTTTCCTGCTCCTCTTAGCATGATAAAGAAGATTCAAAGAGAGTGAGATGCCAGCTCCTTTCATTCAGTCAGTAGCTTCAAACATTTCTGGTATATGAATAACATCATGTTTTTCAATGGCAAAAATCAATGAATATTGTAAATGCACAAACAGTAATTTCTCCGCATTGCAAGGTGCAATTCTGAAATTTTTTGCTTTTTCCTGCTCCTCTTAGCATGATAAAGAAGATTCAAGGAGAGTGAGATGCCAGCTCCTTTCATTCAGTCAGTAGCTTCAATCATTTCTGGATGTTTTTCAATGGCAAAAATCAATGAATATTGTAAATGCACAAACAGTAATTTCTCCGCATTGCAAGGTGCAATTCTGAAATTTTTTGCTTTTTCCTGCTCCTCTTAGCATGATAAAGAAGATTCAAAGAGAGTGAGATGCCAGCTCCTTTCATTCAGTCAGTAGCTTCAATCATTTCTGGACGTTTTTCAATGGCAAAAATCAATGAATATTGTAAATGCACAAACAGTAATTTCTCCGCATTGCAAGGTGCAATTCTGAAATTTTTTGCTTTTTCCTGCTTCTCTTAGCATGATAAAGAAGATTCAAAGAGAGTGAGATGCCAGCTCCTTTCATTCAGTCAGTAGCTTCAATCATTTCTGGACGTTTTTCAATGGCAAAAATCAATGAATATTGTAAATGCACAAACAGTAATTTCTCCGCATTGCAAGGTGCAATTCTGAAATTTTTTGCTTTTTCCTGCTCCTCTTAGCATGATAAACAAGATTCAAAGAGAGTGAGATGCCAGCTCCTTTCATTCAGTCAGTAGCTTCAATCATTTCTGGACGTTTTTCAATGGCAAAAATCAATGAATATTGTAAATGCACAAACAGTAATTTCTCCGCATTGCAAGGTGCAATTCTGAAATTTTTTGCTTTTTCCTGCTCCTCTTAGCATGATAAACAAGATTCAAAGAGAGTGAGATGCCAGCTCCTTTCATTCAGTCAGTAGCTTCAATCATTTCTGGACGTTTTTCAATGGCAAAAATCATTGAATATTGTAAATGCACAAACAGTAATTTCTCCGCATTGCAAGGTGCAATTCTGAAATTTTTTGCTTTTTCCTGCTCCTCTTAGCATGATAAAGAAGATTCAAAGAGAGTGAGATGCCAGCTCCTTTCATTCAGTCAGTAGCTTCAATCATTTCTGGACGTTTTTCAATGGCAAAAATCAATGAATATTGTAAATGCACAAACAGTAATTTCTCCGCATTGCAAGGTGCAATTCTGAAATTTTTTGCTTTTTCCTGCTCCTCTTAGCATGATAAAGAAGATTCAAAGAGAGTGAGATGCCAGCTCCTTTCATTCAGTCAGTAGCTTCAATCATTTCTGGACGTTTTTCAATGGCAAAAATCAATCAATATTGTAAATGCACAAACAGTAATTTCTCCGCATTTCAAGGTGCAATTCTGAAATTTTTTGCTTTTTCCTGCTCCTCTTAGCATGATAAACAAGATTCAAAGAGAGTGAGATGCCAGCTCCTTTCATTCAGTCAGTAGCTTCAATCATTTCTGGACGTTTTTCAATGGCAAAAATCAATGAATATTGTAAATGCACAAACAGTAATTTCTCCGCATTGCAAGGTGCAATTCTGAAATTTTTTGCTTTTTCCTGCACCTCTTAGCTTGATAAAGAAGATTCAAAGAGAGTGAGATGCCAGCTCCTTTCATTCAGTCAGTAGCTTCAAACATTTCTGGTATATGAATAACATCATGTTTTTCAATGGCAAAAATCAATGAATATTGTAAATGCACAAACAGTAATTTCTCCGCATTGCAAGGTGCAATTCTGAAATTTTTTGCTTTTTCCTGCTCCTCTTAGCATGATAAAGAAGATTCAAGGAGAGTGAGATGCCAGCTCCTTTCATTCAGTCAGTAGCTTCAATCATTTCTGGATGTTTTTCAATGGCAAAAATCAATGAATATTGTAAATGCACAAACAGTAATTTCTCCGCATTGCAAGGTGCAATTCTGAAATTTTTTGCTTTTTCCTGCTCCTCTTAGCATGATAAAGAAGATTCAAAGAGAGTGAGATGCCAGCTCCTTTCATTCAGTCAGTAGCTTCGATCATTTCTGGACGTTTTTCAATGGCAAAAATCAATGAATATTGTAAATGCACAAACAGTAATTTCTCCGCATTGCAAGGTGCAATTCTGAAATTTTTTGCTTTTTCCTGCTCCTCTTAGCATGATAAAGAAGATTCAAAGAGAGTGAGATGCCAGCTCCTTTCATTCAGTCAGTAGCTTCAATCATTTCTGGACGTTTTTCAATGGCAAAAATCAATGAATATTGTAAATGCACAAACAGTAATTTCTCCGCATTGCAAGGTGCAATTCTGAAATTTTTTGCTTTTTCCTGCTCCTCTTAGCATGATAAACAAGATTCAAAGAGAGTGAGATGCCAGCTCCTTTCATTCAGTCAGTAGCTTCAATCATTTCTGGACGTTTTTCAATGGCAAAAATCAATGAATATTGTAAATGCACAAACAGTAATTTCTCCGCATTGCAAGGTGCAATTCTGAAATTTTTTGCTTTTTCCTGCTCCTCTTAGCATGATAAAGAAGATTCAAAGAGAGTGAGATGCCAGCTCCTTTCATTCAGTCAGTAGCTTCAAACATTTCTGGTATATGAATAACATGATGTTTTTCAATGGCAAAAATCAATGAATATTGTAAATGCACAAACAGTAATTTCTCCGCATTGCAAGGTGCAATTCTGAAATTTTTTGCTTTTTCCTGCTCCTCTTAGCATGATAAAGAAGATTCAAGGAGAGTGAGATGCCAGCTCCTTTCATTCAGTCAGTAGCTTCAAACATTTCTGGTATATGAATAACATGATGTTTTTCAATGGCAAAAATCAATGAATATTGTAAATGCACAAACAGTAATTTCTCCGCATTGCAAGGTGCAATTCTGAAATTTTTTGCTTTTTCCTGCTCCTCTTAGCATGATAAAGAAGATTCAAGGAGAGTGAGATGCCAGCTCCTTTCATTCAGTCAGTAGCTTCAATCATTTCTGGATGTTTTTCAATGGCAAAAATCAATGAATATTGTAAATGCACAAACAGTAATTTCTCCGCATTGCAAGGTGCAATTCTGAAATTTTTTGCTTTTTCCTGCTCCTCTTAGCATGATAAACAAGATTCAAAGAGAGTGAGATGCCAGCTCCTTTCATTCAGTCAGTAGCTTCAAACATTTCTGGTATATGAATAACATGATGTTTTTCAATGGCAAAAACAATGAATATTGTAAATGCACAAACAGTAATTTCTCCGCATTGCAAGGTGCAATTCTGAAATTTTTTGCTTTTTCCTGCTCCTCTTTGCATGATAAAGAAGATTCAAAGAGAGTGAGATGCCAGCTCCTTTCATTCAGTCAGTAGCTTCAATCATTTCTGGACGTTTTTCAATGGCAAAAATCATTGAATATTGTAAATGCACAAACAGTAATTTCTCCGCATTGCAAGGTGCAATTCTGAAATTTTTTGCTTTTTCCTGCTCCTATTAGCATGATAAACAAGATTCAAAGAGAGTGAGATGCCAGCTCCTTTCATTCAGTCAGTAGCTTCAATCATTTCTGGTATATGAATAACATGATGTTTTTCAATGGCAAAAATCAATGAATATTGTAAATGCACAAACAGTAATTTCTCCGCATTGCAAGGTGCAATTCTGAAATTTTTTGCTTTTTCCTGCTCCTCTTAGCATGATAAAGAAGATTCAAAGAGAGTGAGATGCCAGCTCCTTTCATTCAGTCAGTAGCTTCAATCATTTCTGGACGTTTTTCAATGGCAAAAATCAATGAATATTGTAAATGCACAAACAGTAATTTCTCCGCATTGCAAGGTGCAATTCTGAAATTTTTTGCTTTTTCCTGCTCCTCTTAGCATGATAAACAAGATTCAAAGAGAGTGAGATGACAGCTCCTTTCATTCAGTCAGTAGCTTCAATCATTTCTGGACGTTTTTCAATGGCAAAAATCAATGAATATTGTAAATGCACAAACAGTAATTTCTCCGCATTGCAAGGTGCAATTCTGAAATTTTTTGCTTTTTCCTGCTCCTCTTAGCATGATAAAGAAGATTCAAAGAGAGTGAGATGCCAGCTCCTTTCATTCAGTCAGTAGCTTCAATCATTTCTGGACGTTTTTCAATGGCAAAAATCAATGAATATTGAAAATGCACAAACAGTAATTTCTCCGCATTGCAAGGTGCAATTCTGAAATTTTTTGCTTTTTCCTGCTCCTCTTAGCATGATAAAGAAGATTCAAAGAGAGTGAGATGCCAGCTCCTTTCATTCAGTCAGTAGCTTAAAACATTTCTGGTATATGAATAACATGATGTTTTTCAATGGCAAAAATCAATGAATATTGTAAATGCACAAACAGTAATTTCTCCGCATTGCAAGGTGCAATTCTGAAATTTTTTGCTTTTTCCTGCTCCTCTTAGCATGATAAAGAAGATTCAAAGAGAGTGAGATGCCAGCTCCTTTCATTCAGTCAGTAGCTTCAATCATTTCTGGACGTTTTTCAATGGCAAAAATCAATCAATATTGTAAATGCACAAACAGTAATTTCTCCGCATTTCAAGGTGCAATTCTGAAATTTTTTGCTTTTTCCTGCTCCTCTTAGCATGATAAACAAGATTCAAAGAGAGTGAGATGCCAGCTCCTTTCATTCAGTCAGTAGCTTCAATCATTTCTGGATGTTTTTCAATGGCAAAAATCAATGAATATTGTAAATGCACAAACAGTAATTTCTCCGCATTGCAAGGTGCAATTCTGAAATTTTTTGCTTTTTCCTGCTCCTCTTAGCATGATAAAGAAGATTCAAAGAGAGTGAGATGCCAGCTCCTTTCATTCAGTCAGTAGCTTCAAACATTTCTGGTATATGAATAACATCATGTTTTTCAATGGCAAAAATCAATGAATATTGTAAATGCACAAACAGTAATTTCTCCGCATTGCAATGTGCAATTCTGAAATTTTTTTGCTTTTTCCTGCTCCTCTTAGCATGATAAAGAAGATTCAAGGAGAGTGAGATGCCAGCTCCTTTCATTCAGTCAGTAGCTTCAATCATTTCTGGATGTTTTTCAATGGCAAAAATCAATGAATATTGTAAATGCACAAACAGTAATTTCTCCGCATTGCAAGGTGCAATTCTGAAATTTTTTGCTTTTTCCTGCTCCTCTTAGCATGATAAACAAGATTCAAAGAGAGTGAGATGCCAGCTCCTTTCATTCAGTCAGTAGCTTCAAACATTTCTGGTATATGAATAACATGATGTTTTTCAATGGCAAAAACAATGAATATTGTAAATGCACAAACAGTAATTTCTCCGCATTGCAAGGTGCAATTCTGAAATTTTTTGCTTTTTCCTGCTCCTCTTTGCATGATAAAGAAGATTCAAAGAGAGTGAGATGCCAGCTCCTTTCATTCAGTCAGTAGCTTCAATCATTTCTGGACGTTTTTCAATGGCAAAAATCATTGAATATTGTAAATGCACAAACAGTAATTTCTCCGCATTGCAAGGTGCAATTCTGAAATTTTTTGCTTTTTCCTGCTCCTCTTAGCATGATAAAGAAGATTCAAAGAGAGTGAGATGCCAGCTCCTTTCATTCAGTCAGTAGCTTCAATCATTTCTGGATGTTTTTCAATGGCAAAAATCAATGAATATTGTAAATGCACAAACAGTAATTTCTCCGCATTGCAAGGTGCAATTCTGAAATTTTTTGCTTTTTCCTGCTCCTCTTAGCATGATAAAGAAGATTCAAAGAGAGTGAGATGCCAGCTCCTTTCATTCAGTCAGTAGCTTCAAACATTTCTGGTATATGAATAACATCATGTTTTTCAATGGCAAAAATCAATGAATATTGTAAATGCACAAACAGTAATTTCTCCGCATTGCAAGATGCAATTCTGAAATTTTTTGCTTTTTCCTGCTCCTCTTAGCATGATAAAGAAGATTCAAGGAGAGTGAGATGCCAGCTCCTTTCATTCAGTCAGTAGCTTCAATCATTTCTGGATGTTTTTCAATGGCAAAAATCAATGAATATTGTAAATGCACAAACAGTAATTTCTCCGCATTGCAAGGTGCAATTCTGAAATTTTTTGCTTTTTCCTGCTCCTCTTAGCATGATAAACAGGATTCAAAGAGAGTGAGATGCCAGCTCCTTTCATTCAGTCAGTAGCTTCAAACATTTCTGGTATATGAATAACATGATGTTTTTCAATGGCAAAAACAATGAATATTGTAAATGCACAAACAGTAATTTCTCCGCATTGCAAGGTGCAATTCTGAAATTTTTTGCTTTTTCCTGCTCCTCTTTGCATGATAAAGAAGATTCAAAGAGAGTGAGATGCCAGCTCCTTTCATTCAGTCAGTAGCTTCAATCATTTCTGGACGTTTTTCAATGGCAAAAATCATTGAATATTGTAAATGCACAAACAGTAATTTCTCCGCATTGCAAGGTGCAATTCTGAAATTTTTTGCTTTTTCCTGCTCCTCTTAGCATGATAAAGAAGATTCAAAGAGAGTGAGATGCCAGCTCCTTTCATTCAGTCAGTAGCTTCAAACATTTCTGGTATATGAATAACATGATGTTTTTCAATGGCAAAAATCAATGAATATTGTAAATGCACAAACAGTTATTTCTCCGCATTGCAAGGTGCAATTCTGAAATTTTTTGCTTTTTCCTGCTCCTCTTAGCATGATAAAGAAGATTCAAAGAGAGTGAGATGCCAGCTCCTTTCATTCAGTCAGTAGCTTCAATCATTTCTGGACGTTTTTCAATGGCAAAATTCAATGAATATTGTAAATGCACAAACAGTAATTTCTCCGCATTGCAAGGTGCAATTCTGAAATTTTTTGCTTTTTCCTGCTCCTCTTAGCATGATAAAGAAGATTCAAAGAGAGTGAGATGCCAGCTCCTTTCATTCAGTCAGTAGCTTCAATCATTTCTGGACGTTTTTCAATGGCAAAAATCAATGAATATTGTAAATGCACAAACAGTAATTTCTCCGCATTGCAAGGTGCAATTCTGAAATTTTTTGCTTTTTCCTGCTCCTCTTAGCATGATAAACAAGATTCAAAGAGAGTGAGATGCCAGCTCCTTTCATTCAGTCAGTAGCTTCAATCATTTCTGGACGTTTTTCAATGGCAAAAATCAATGAATATTGTAAATGCACAAACAGTAATTTCTCCGCATTGCAAGGTGCAATTCTGAAATTTTTTGCTTTTTCCTGCTCCTCTTAGCATGATAAAGAAGATTCAAAGAGAGTGAGATGCCAGCTCCTTTCATTCAGTCAGTAGCTTCAATCATTTCTGGACGTTTTTCAATGGCAAAAATCAATGAATATTGTAAATGCGCAAACAGTAATTTCTCCGCATTGCAAGGTGCAATTCTGAAATTTTTTGCTTTTTCCTGCTCCTCTTAGCATGATAAAGAAGATTCAAAGAGAGTGAGATGCCAGCTCCTTTCATTCAGTCAGTAGCTTCAAACATTTCTGGTATATGAATAACATGATGTTTTTCAATGGCAAAAATCAATGAATATTGTAAATGCACAAACAGTAATTTCTCCGCATTGCAAGGTGCAATTCTGAAATTTTTTGCTTTTTCCTGCTCCTCTTAGCATGATAAAGAAGATTCAAAGAGAGTGAGATGCCAGCTCCTTTCATTCAGTCAGTAGCTTCAATCATTTCTGGACGTTTTTCAATGGCAAAAATCAATCAATATTGTAAATGCACAAACAGTAATTTCTCCGCATTTCAAGGTGCAATTCTGAAATTTTTTGCTTTTTCCTGCTCCTCTTAGCATGATAAACAAGATTCAAAGAGAGTGAGATGCCAGCTCCTTTCATTCAGTCAGTAGCTTCAATCATTTCTGGACGTTTTTCAATGGCAAAAATCAATGAATAATGTAAATGCACAAACAGTAATTTCTCCGCATTGCAAGGTGCAATTCTGAAATTTTTTGCTTTTTCCTGCTCCTCTTAGCATGATAAAGAAGATTCAAAGAGAGTGAGATGCCAGCTCCTTTCATTCAGTCAGTAGCTTCAAACATTTCTGGTATATGAATAACATCATGTTTTTCAATGGCAAAAATCAATGAATATTGTAAATGCACAAACAGTAATTTCTCCGCATTGCAAGGTGCAATTCTGAAATTTTTTGCTTTTTCCTGCTCCTCTTAGCATGATAAAGAAGATTCAAGGAGAGTGAGATGCCAGCTCCTTTCATTCAGTCAGTAGCTTCAATCATTTCTGGATGTTTTTCAATGGCAAAAATCAATGAATATTGTAAATGCACAAACAGTAATTTCTCCGCATTGCAAGGTGCAATTCTGAAATTTTTTGCTTTTTCCTGCTCCTCTTAGCATGATAAAGAAGATTCAAAGAGAGTGAGATGCCAGCTCCTTTCATTCAGTCAGTAGCTTCAATCATTTCTGGACGTTTTTCAATGGCAAAAATCAATGAATATTGTAAATGCACAAACAGTAATTTCTCCGCATTGCAAGGTGCAATTCTGAAATTTTTTGCTTTTTCCTGCTCCTCTTAGCATGATAAAGAAGATTCAAAGAGAGTGAGATGCCAGCTCCTTTCATTCAGTCAGTAGCTTCAATCATTTCTGGACGTTTTTCAATGGCAAAAATCAATGAATATTGTAAATGCACAAACAGTAATTTCTCCGCATTGCAAGGTGCAATTCTGAAATTTTTTGCTTTTTCCTGCTCCTCTTAGCATGATAAACAAGATTCAAAGAGAGTGAGATGCCAGCTCCTTTCATTCAGTCAGTAGCTTCAATCATTTCTGGACGTTTTTCAATGGCAAAAATCAATGAATATTGTAAATGCACAAACAGTAATTTCTCCGCATTGCAAGGTGCAATTCTGAAATTTTTTGCTTTTTCCTGCTCCTCTTAGCATGATAAAGAAGATTCAAAGAGAGTGAGATGCCAGCTCCTTTCATTCAGTCAGTAGCTTCAAACATTTCTGGTATATGAATAACATGATGTTTTTCAATGGCAAAAATCAATGAATATTGTAAATGCACAAACAGTAATTTCTCCGCATTGCAAGGTGCAATTCTGAAATTTTTTGCTTTTTCCTGCTCCTCTTAGCATGATAAAGAAGATTCAAGGAGAGTGAGATGCCAGCTCCTTTCATTCAGTCAGTAGCTTCAAACATTTCTGGTATATGAATAACATGATGTTTTTCAATGGCAAAAATCAATGAATATTGTAAATGCACAAACAGTAATTTCTCCGCATTGCAAGGTGCAATTCTGAAATTTTTTGCTTTTTCCTGCTCCTCTTAGCATGATAAAGAAGATTCAAGGAGAGTGAGATGCCAGCTCCTTTCATTCAGTCAGTAGCTTCAATCATTTCTGGATGTTTTTCAATGGCAAAAATCAATGAATATTGTAAATGCACAAACAGTAATTTCTCCGCATTGCAAGGTGCAATTCTGAAATTTTTTGCTTTTTCCTGCTCCTCTTAGCATGATAAACAAGATTCAAAGAGAGTGAGATGCCAGCTCCTTTCATTCAGTCAGTAGCTTCAAACATTTCTGGTATATGAATAACATGATGTTTTTCAATGGCAAAAACAATGAATATTGTAAATGCACAAACAGTAATTTCTCCGCATTGCAAGGTGCAATTCTGAAATTTTTTGCTTTTTCCTGCTCCTCTTTGCATGATAAAGAAGATTCAAAGAGAGTGAGATGCCAGCTCCTTTCATTCAGTCAGTAGCTTCAATCATTTCTGGACGTTTTTCAATGGCAAAAATCATTGAATATTGTAAATGCACAAACAGTAATTTCTCCGCATTGCAAGGTGCAATTCTGAAATTTTTTGCTTTTTCCTGCTCCTCTTAGCATGATAAAGAAGATTCAAAGAGAGTGAGATGCCAGCTCCTTTCATTCAGTCAGTAGCTTCAAACATTTCTGGTATATGAATAACATGATGTTTTTCAATGGCAAAAATCAATGAATATTGTAAATGCACAAACAGTTATTTCTCTGCATTGCAAGGTGCAATTCTGAAATTTTTTGCTTTTTCCTGCTCCTCTTAGCATGATAAAGAAGATTCAAAGAGAGTGAGATGCCAGCTCCTTTCATTCAGTCAGTAGCTTCAATCATTTCTGGACGTTTTTCAATGGCAAAAATCAATGAATATTGTAAATGCACAAACAGTAATTTCTCCGCATTGCAAGGTGCAATTCTGAAATTTTTTGCTTTTTCCTGCTCCTCTTAGCATGATAAAGAAGATTCAAAGAGAGTGAGATGCCAGCTCCTTTCATTCAGTCAGTAGCTTCAATCATTTCTGGACGTTTTTCAATGGCAAAAATCAATGAATATTGTAAATGCACAAACAGTAATTTCTCCGCATTGCAAGGTGCAATTCTGAAATTTTTTGCTTTTTCCTGCTCCTCTTAGCATGATAAACAAGATTCAAAGAGAGTGAGATGCCAGCTCCTTTCATTCAGTCAGTAGCTTCAATCATTTCTGGACGTTTTTCAATGGCAAAAATCAATGAATATTGTAAATGCACAAACAGTAATTTCTCCGCATTGCAAGGTGCAATTCTGAAATTTTTTGCTTTTTCCTGCTCCTCTTAGCATGATAAACAAGATTCAAAGAGAGTGAGATGCCAGCTCCTTTCATTCAGTCAGTAGCTTCAATCATTTCTGGACGTTTTTCAATGGCAAAAATCATTGAATATTGTAAATGCACAAACAGTAATTTCTCCGCATTGCAAGGTGCAATTCTGAAATTTTTTGCTTTTTCCTGCTCCTCTTAGCATGATAAAGAAGATTCAAAGAGAGTGAGATGCCAGCTCCTTTCATTCAGTCAGTAGCTTCAATCATTTCTGGACGTTTTTCAATGGCAAAAATCAATGAATATTGTAAATGCACAAACAGTAATTTCTCCGCATTGCAAGGTGCAATTCTGAAATTTTTTGCTTTTTCCTGCTCCTCTTAGCATGATAAAGAAGATTCAAAGAGAGTGAGATGCCAGCTCCTTTCATTCAGTCAGTAGCTTCAATCATTTCTGGACGTTTTTCAATGGCAAAAATCAATCAATATTGTAAATGCACAAACAGTAATTTCTCCGCATTTCAAGGTGCAATTCTGAAATTTTTTGCTTTTTCCTGCTCCTCTTAGCATGATAAACAAGATTCAAAGAGAGTGAGATGCCAGCTCCTTTCATTCAGTCAGTAGCTTCAATCATTTCTGGACGTTTTTCAATGGCAAAAATCAATGAATATTGTAAATGCACAAACAGTAATTTCTCCGCATTGCAAGGTGCAATTCTGAAATTTTTTGCTTTTTCCTGCACCTCTTAGCATGATAAAGAAGATTCAAAGAGAGTGAGATGCCAGCTCCTTTCATTCAGTCAGTAGCTTCAAACATTTCTGGTATATGAATAACATCATGTTTTTCAATGGCAAAAATCAATGAATATTGTAAATGCACAAACAGTAATTTCTCCGCATTGCAAGGTGCAATTCTGAAATTTTTTGCTTTTTCCTGCTCCTCTTAGCATGATAAAGAAGATTCAAGGAGAGTGAGATGCCAGCTCCTTTCATTCAGTCAGTAGCTTCAATCATTTCTGGATGTTTTTCAATGGCAAAAATCAATGAATATTGTAAATGCACAAACAGTAATTTCTCCGCATTGCAAGGTGCAATTCTGAAATTTTTTGCTTTTTCCTGCTCCTCTTAGCATGATAAAGAAGATTCAAAGAGAGTGAGATGCCAGCTCCTTTCATTCAGTCAGTAGCTTCGATCATTTCTGGACGTTTTTCAATGGCAAAAATCAATGAATATTGTAAATGCACAAACAGTAATTTCTCCGCATTGCAAGGTGCAATTCTGAAATTTTTTGCTTTTTCCTGCTCCTCTTAGCATGATAAAGAAGATTCAAAGAGAGTGAGATGCCAGCTCCTTTCATTCAGTCAGTAGCTTCAATCATTTCTGGACGTTTTTCAATGGCAAAAATCAATGAATATTGTAAATGCACAAACAGTAATTTCTCCGCATTGCAAGGTGCAATTCTGAAATTTTTTGCTTTTTCCTGCTCCTCTTAGCATGATAAACAAGATTCAAAGAGAGTGAGATGCCAGCTCCTTTCATTCAGTCAGTAGCTTCAATCATTTCTGGACGTTTTTCAATGGCAAAAATCAATGAATATTGTAAATGCACAAACAGTAATTTCTCCGCATTGCAAGGTGCAATTCTGAAATTTTTTGCTTTTTCCTGCTCCTATTAGCATGATAAAGAAGATTCAAAGAGAGTGAGATGCCAGCTCCTTTCATTCAGTCAGTAGCTTCAAACATTTCTGGTATATGAATAACATGATGTTTTTCAATGGCAAAAATCAATGAATATTGTAAATGCACAAACAGTAATTTCTCCGCATTGCAAGGTGCAATTCTGAAATTTTTTGCTTTTTCCTGCTCCTCTTAGCATGATAAAGAAGATTCAAGGAGAGTGAGATGCCAGCTCCTTTCATTCAGTCAGTAGCTTCAAACATTTCTGGTATATGAATAACATGATGTTTTTCAATGGCAAAAATCAATGAATATTGTAAATGCACAAACAGTAATTTCTCCGCATTGCAAGGTGCAATTCTGAAATTTTTTGCTTTTTCCTGCTCCTCTTAGCATGATAAACAAGATTCAAAGAGAGTGAGATGCCAGCTCCTTTCATTCAGTCAGTAGCTTCAATCATTTCTGGACGTTTTTCAATGGCAAAAATCAATGAATATTGTAAATGCACAAACAGTAATTTCTCCGCATTGCAAGGTGCAATTCTGAAATTTTTTGCTTTTTCCTGCTCCTCATAGCATGATAAAGAAGATTCAAAGAGAGTGAGATGCCAGCTCCTTTCATTCAGTCAGTAGCTTCAATCATTTCTGGACGTTTTTCAATGGCAAAAATCATTGAATATTGTAAATGCACAAACAGTAATTTCTCCGCATTGCAAGGTGCAATTCTGAAATTTTTTGCTTTTTCCTGCTCCTCTTAGCATGATAAACAAGATTCAAAGAGAGTGAGATGCCAGCTCCTTTCATTCAGTCAGTAGCTTCAATCATTTCTGGACGTTTTTCAATGGCAAAAATCAATGAATATTGTAAATGCACAAACAGTAATTTCTCCGCATTGCAAGGTGCAATTCTGAAATTTTTTGCTTTTTCCTGCTCCTCTTAGCATGATAAAGAAGATTCAAAGAGAGTGAGATGCCAGCTCCTTTCATTCAGTCAGTAGCTTCAATCATTTCTGGACGTTTTTCAATGGCAAAAATCAATGAATATTGTAAATGCACAAACAGTAATTTCTCCGCATTGCAAGGTGCAATTCTGAAATTTTTTGCTTTTTCCTGCTCCTCTTAGCATGATAAACAAGATTCAAAGAGAGTGAGATGCCAGCTCCTTTCATTCAGTCAGTAGCTTCAATCATTTCTGGACGTTTTTCAATGGCAAAAATCAATGAATATTGTAAATGCACAAACAGTAATTTCTCCGCATTGCAAGGTGCAATTCTGAAATTTTTTGCTTTTTCCTGCTCCTCTTAGCATGATAAAGAAGATTCAAAGAGAGTGAGATGCCAGCTCCTTTCATTCAGTCAGTAGCTTCAAACATTTCTGGTATATGAATAACATGATGTTTTTCAATGGCAAAAATCAATGAATATTGTAAATGCACAAACAGTAATTTCTCCGCATTGCAAGGTGCAATTCTGAAATTTTTTGCTTTTTCCTGCTCCTCTTAGCATGATAAAGAAGATTCTAAGAGAGTGAGATTCCAGCTCCTTTCATTCAGTCAGTAGCTTCAATCATTTCTGGACGTTTTTCAATGGCAAAAATCATTGAATATTGTAAATGCACAAAAAGTAATTTCTCCGCATTGCAAGGTGCAATTCTGAAATTTTTTGCTTTTTCCTGCTCCTATTAGCATGATAAACAAGATTCAAAGAGAGTGAGATGCCAGCTCCTTTCATTCAGTCAGTAGCTTCAATCATTTCTGGTATATGAATAACATGATGTTTTTCAATGGCAAAAATCAATGAATATTGTAAATGCACAAACAGTAATTTCTCCGCATTGCAAGGTGCAATTCTGAAATTTTTTGCTTTTTCCTGCTCCTCTAAGCATGATAAAGAAGATTCAAAGAGAGTGAGATGCCAGCTCCTTTCATTCAGTCAGTAGCTTCAATCATTTCTGGACGTTTTTCAATGGCAAAAATCAATGAATATTGTAAATGCACAAACAGTAATTTCTCCGCATTGCAAGGTGCAATTCTGAAATTTTTTGCTTTTTCCTGCTCCTCTTAGCATGATAAACAAGATTCAAAGAGAGTGAGATGCCAGCTCCTTTCATTCAGTCAGTAGCTTCAATCATTTCTGGACGTTTTTCAATGGCAAAAATCAATGAATATTGTAAATGCACAAACAGTAATTTCTCCGCATTGCAAGGTGCAATTCTGAAATTTTTTGCTTTTTCCTGCTCCTCTTAGCATGATAAAGAAGATTCAAAGAGAGTGAGATGCCAGCTCCTTTCATTCAGTCAGTAGCTTCAATCATTTCTGGACGTTTTTCAATGGCAAAAATCAATGAATATTGTAAATGCACAAACAGTAATTTCTCCGCATTGCAAGGTGCAATTCTGAAATTTTTTGCTTTTTCCTGCTCCTCTTAGCATGATAAAGAAGATTCAAAGAGAGTGAGATGCCAGCTCCTTTCATTCAGTCAGTAGCTTCAAACATTTCTGGTATATGAATAACATGATGTTTTTCAATGGCAAAAATCAATGAATATTGTAAATGCACAAACAGTAATTTCTCCGCATTGCAAGGTGCAATTCTGAAATTTTTTGCTTTTTCCTGCTCCTCTTAGCATGATAAACAAGATTCAAAGAGAGTGAGATGCCAGCTCCTTTCATTCAGTCAGTAGCTTCAATCATTTCTGGACGTTTTTCAATGGCAAAAATCAATGAATATTGTAAATGCACAAACAGTAATTTCTCCGCATTTCAAGGTGCAATTCTGAAATTTTTTGCTTTTTCCTGCTCCTCTTAGCATGATAAACAAGATTCAAAGAGAGTGAGATGCCAGCTCCTTTCATTCAGTCAGTAGCTTCAATCATTTCTGGATGTTTTTCAATGGCAAAAATCAATGAATATTGTAAATGCACAAACAGTAATTTCTCCGCATTGCAAGGTGCAATTCTGATATTTTTTGCTTTTTCCTGCTCCTCTTAGCATGATAAAGAAGATTCAAAGAGAGTGAGATGCCAGCTCCTTTCATTCAGTCAGTAGCTTCAAACATTTCTGGTATATGAATAACATCATGTTTTTCAATGGCAAAAATCAATGAATATTGTAAATGCACAAACAGTAATTTCTCCGCATTGCAAGGTGCAATTCTGAAATTTTTTGCTTTTTCCTGCTCCTCTTAGCATGATAAAGAAGATTCAAGGAGAGTGAGATGCCAGCTCCTTTCATTCAGTCAGTAGCTTCAATCATTTCTGGATGTTTTTCAATGGCAAAAATCAATGAATATTGTAAATGCACAAACAGTAATTTCTCCGCATTGCAAGGTGCAATTCTGAAATTTTTTGCTTTTTCCTGCTCCTCTTAGCATGATAAACAAGATTCAAAGAGAGTGAGATGCCAGCTCCTTTCATTCAGTCAGTAGCTTCAAACATTTCTGGTATATGAATAACATGATGTTTTTCAATGGCAAAAACAATGAATATTGTAAATGCACAAACAGTAATTTCTCCGCATTGCAAGGTGCAATTCTGAAATTTTTTGCTTTTTCCTGCTCCTCTTTGCATGATAAAGAAGATTCAAAGAGAGTGAGATGCCAGCTCCTTTCATTCAGTCAGTAGCTTCAATCATTTCTGGACGTTTTTCAATGGCAAAAATCATTGAATATTGTAAATGCACAAACAGTAATTTCTCCGCATTGCAAGGTGCAATTCTGAAATTTTTTGCTTTTTCCTGCTCCTCTTAGCATGATAAAGAAGATTCAAAGAGAGTGAGATGCCAGCTCCTTTCATTCAGTCAGTAGCTTCAAACATTTCTGGTATATGAATAACATGATGTTTTTCAATGGCAAAAATCAATGAATATTGTAAATGCACAAACAGTTATTTCTCTGCATTGCAAGGTGCAATTCTGAAATTTTTTGCTTTTTCCTGCTCCTCTTAGCATGATAAAGAAGATTCAAAGAGAGTGAGATGCCAGCTCCTTTCATTCAGTCAGTAGCTTCAATCATTTCTGGACGTTTTTCAATGGCAAAAATCAATGAATATTGTAAATGCACAAACAGTAATTTCTCCGCATTGCAAGGTGCAATTCTGAAATTTTTTGCTTTTTCCTGCTCCTCTTAGCATGATAAAGAAGATTCAAAGAGAGTGAGATGCCAGCTCCTTTCATTCAGTCAGTAGCTTCAATCATTTCTGGACGTTTTTCAATGGCAAAAATCAATGAATATTGTAAATGCACAAACAGTAATTTCTCCGCATTGCAAGGTGCAATTCTGAAATTTTTTGCTTTTTCCTGCTCCTCTTAGCATGATAAACAAGATTCAAAGAGAGTGAGATGCCAGCTCCTTTCATTCAGTCAGTAGCTTCAATCATTTCTGGACGTTTTTCAATGGCAAAAATCAATGAATATTGTAACTGCACAAACAGTAATTTCTCCGCATTGCAAGGTGCAATTCTGAAATTTTTTGCTTTTTCCTGCTCCTCTTAGCATGGTAAAGAAGATTCAAAGAGAGTGAGATGCCAGCTCCTTTCATTCAGTCAGTAGCTTCAATCATTTCTGGACGTTTTTCAATGGCAAAAATCAATGAATATTGTAAATGCACAAACAGTAATTTCTCCGCATTGCAAGGTGCAATTCTGAAATTTTTTGCTTTTTCCTGCTCCTCTTAGCATGATAAAGAAGATTCAAAGAGAGTGAGATGCCAGCTCCTTTCATTCAGTCAGTAGCTTCAAACATTTCTAGTATATGAATAACATGATGTTTTTCAATGGCAAAAATCAATGAATATTGTAAATGCACAAACAGTAATTTCTCCGCATTGCAAGGTGCAATTCTGAAATTTTTTGCTTTTTCCTGCTCCTCTTAGCATGATAAAGAAGATTCAAAGAGAGTGAGATGCCAGCTCCATTCATTCAGTCAGTAGCTTCAATCATTTCTGGACGTTTTTCAATGGCAAAAATCAATCAATATTGTAAATGCACAAACAGTAATTTCTCCGCATTTCAAGGTGCAATTCTGAAATTTTTTGCTTTTTCCTGCTCCTCTTAGCATGATAAACAAGATTCAAAGAGAGTGAGATGCCAGATCCTTTCATTCAGTCAGTAGCTTCAATCATTTCTGGACGTTTTTCAATGGCAAAAATCAATGAATATTGTAAATGCACAAACAGTAATTTCTCCGCATTGCAAGGTGCAATTCTGAAATTTTTTGCTTTTTCCTGCTCCTCTTAGCATGATAAAGAAGATTCAAAGAGAGTGAGATGCCAGCTCCTTTCATTCAGTCAGTAGCTTCAAACATTTCTGGTATATGAATAACATCATGTTTTTCAATGGCAAAAATCAATGAATATTGTAAATGCACAAACAGTAATTTCTCCGCATTGCAAGGTGCAATTCTGAAATTTTTTGCTTTTTCCTGCTCCTCTTAGCATGATAAAGAAGATTCAAGGAGAGTGAGATGCCAGCTCCTTTCATTCAGTCAGTAGCTTCAATCATTTCTGGATGTTTTTCAATGGCAAAAATCAATGAATATTGTAAATGCACAAACAGTAATTTCTCCGCATTGCAAGGTGCAATTCTGAAATTTTTTGCTTTTTCCTGCTCCTCTTAGCATGATAAACAAGATTCAAAGAGAGTGAGATGCCAGCTCCTTTCATTCAGTCAGTAGCTTCAAACATTTCTGGTATATGAATAACATGATGTTTTTCAATGGCAAAAACAATGAATATTGTAAATGCACAAACAGTAATTTCTCCGCATTGCAAGGTGCAATTCTGAAATTTTTTGCTTTTTCCTGCTCCTCTTTGCATGATAAAGAAGATTCAAAGAGAGTGAGATGCCAGCTCCTTTCATTCAGTCAGTAGCTTCAATCATTTCTGGACGTTTTTCAATGGCAAAAATCATTGAATATTGTAAATGCACAAACAGTAATTTCTCCGCATTGCAAGGTGCAATTCTGAAATTTTTTGCTTTTTCCTGCTCCTCTTAGCATGAGAAAGAAGATTCAAAGAGAGTGAGATGCCAGCTCCTTTCATTCAGTCAGTAGCTTCAAACATTTCTGGTATATGAATAACATGATGTTTTTCAATGGCAAAAATCAATGAATATTGTAAATGCACAAACAGTTATTTCTCCGCATTGCAAGGTGCAATTCTGAAATTTTTTGCTTTTTCCTGCTCCTCTTAGCATGATAAAGAAGATTCAAAGAGAGTGAGATGCCAGCTCCTTTCATTCAGTCAGTAGCTTCAATCATTTCTGGACGTTTTTCAATGGCAAAAATCAATGAATATTGTAAATGCACAAACAGTAATTTCTCCGCATTGCAAGGTGCAATTCTGAAATTTTTTGCTTTTTCCTGCTCCTCTTAGCATGATAAAGAAGATTCAAAGAGAGTGAGATGCCAGCTCCTTTCATTCAGTCAGTAGCTTCAATCATTTCTGGACGTTTTTCAATGGCAAAAATCAATGAATATTGTAAATGCACAAACAGTAATTTCTCCGCATTGCAAGGTGCAATTCTGAAATTTTTTGCTTTTTCCTGCTCCTCTTAGCATGATAAAGAAGAATCAAAGAGAGTGAGATGCCAGCTCCTTTCATTCAGTCAGTAGCTTCAATCATTTCTGGACGTTTTTCAATGGCAAAAATCAATGAATATTGTAAATGCACAAACAGTAATTTCTCCGCATTGCAAGGTGCAATTCTGAAATTTTTTGCTTTTTCCTGCTCCTCTTAGCATGATAAACAAGATTCAAAGAGAGTGAGATGCCAGCTCCTTTCATTCAGTCAGTAGCTTCAATCATTTCTGGACGTTTTTCAATGGCAAAAATCAATGAATATTGTAAATGCACAAACAGTAATTTCTCCGCATTGCAAGGTGCAATTCTGAAATTTTTTGCTTTTTCCTGCTCCTCTTAGCATGATAAAGAAGATTCAAAGAGAGTGAGATGCCAGCTCCTTTCATTCAGTCAGTAGCTTCAAACATTTCTGGTATATGAATAACATGATGTTTTTCAATGGCAAAAATCAATGAATATTGTAAATGCACAAACAGTAATTTCTCCGCATTGCAAGGTGCAATTCTGAAATTTTTTGCTTTTTCCTGCTCCTCTTAGCATGACAAAGAAGATTCAAGGAGAGTGAGATGCCAACTCCTTTCATTCAGTCAGTAGCTTCAAACATTTCTGGTATATGAATAACATGATGTTTTTCAATGGCAAAAATCAATGAATATTGTAAATGCACAAACAGTAATTTCTCCGCATTGCAAGGTGCAATTCTGAAATTTTTTGCTTTTTCCTGCTCCTCTTAGCATGATAAAGAAGATTCAAAGAGAGTGAGATGCCAGCTCCTTTCATTCAGTCAGTAGCTTCAATCATTTCTGGACGTTTTTCAATGGCAAAAATCAATGAATATTGTAAATGCACAAACAGTAATTTCTCCGCATTGCAAGGTGCAATTCTGAAATTTTTTGCTTTTTCCTGCTCCTCTTAGCATGATAAACAAGATTCAAAGAGAGTGAGATGCCAGCTCCTTTCATTCAGTCAGTAGCTTCAATCATTTCTGGACGTTTTTCAATGGCAAAAATCATTGAATATTGTAAATGCACAAACAGTAATTTCTCCGCATTGCAAGGTGCAATTCTGAAATTTTTTGCTTTTTCCTGCTCCGCTTAGCATGATAAACAAGATTCAAAGAGAGTGAGATGCCAGCTCCTTTCATTCAGTCAGTAGCTTCAATCATTTCTGGATGTTTTTCAATGGCAAAAATCAATGAATATTGTAAATGCACAAACAGTAATTTCTCCGCATTGCAAGGTGCAATTCTGAAATTTTTTGCTTTTTCCTGCTCCTCTTAGCATGATAAAGAAGATTCAAAGAGAGTGAGATGCCAGCTCCTTTCATTCAGTCAGTAGCTTCAATCATTTCTGGACGTTTTTCAATGGCAAAAATCAATGAATATTGTAAATGCACAAACAGTAATTTCTCCGCATTGCAAGGTGCAATTCTGAAATTTTTTGCTTTTTCCTGCTCCTCTTAGCATGATAAACAAGATTCAAAGAGAGTGAGATGCCAGCTCCTTTCATTCAGTCAGTAGCTTCAATCATTTCTGGACGTTTTTCAATGGCAAAAATCAATGAATATTGTAAATGCACAAACAGTAATTTCTCCGCATTGCAAGGTGCAATTCTGAAATTTTTTGCTTTTTCCTGCTCCTCTTAGCATGATAAAGAAGATTCAAAGAGAGTGAGATGCCAGCTCCTTTCATTCAGTCAGTAGCTTCAAACATTTCTGGTATATGAATAACATGATGTTTTTCAATGGCAAAAATCAATGAATATTGTAAATGCACAAACAGTAATTTCTCCGCATTACAAGGTGCAATTCTGAAATTTTTTGCTTTTTCCTGCTCCTCTTAGCATGATAAAGAAGATTCAAAGAGAGTGAGATGCCAGCTTCTTTCATTCAGTCAGTAGCTTCAATCATTTCTTGACGTTTTTCAATGGCAAAAATCATTGAATATTGTAAATGCACAAACAGTAATTTCTCCGCATTGCAAGGTGCAATTCTGAAATTTTTTGCTTTTTCCTGCTCCTATTAGCATGATAAACAAGATTCAAAGAGATTGAGATGCCAGCTCCTTTCATTCAGTCAGTAGCTTCAATCATTTCTGGTATATGAATAACATGATGTTTTTCAATGGCAAAAATCAATGAATATTGTAAATGCACAAACAGTAATTTCTCCGCATTGCAAGGTGCAATTCTGAAATTTTTTGCTTTTTCCTGCTCCTCTTAGCATGATAAAGAAGATTCAAAGAGAGTGAGATGCCAGCTCCTTTCATTCAGTCAGTTGCTTCAATCATTTCTGGACGTTTTTCAATGGCAAAAATCAATGAATATTGTAAATGCACAAACAGTAATTTCTCCGCATTGCAAGGTGCAATTCTGAAATTTTTTGCTTTTTCCTGCTCCTCTTAGCATGATAAACAAGATTCAAAGAGAGTGAGATGCCAGCTCCTTTCATTCAGTCAGTAGCTTCAATCATTTCTGGACGTTTTTCAATGGCAAAAATCAATGAATATTGTAAATGCACAAACAGTAATTTCTCCGCATTGCAAGGTGCAATTCTGAAATTTTTTGCTTTTTCCTGCTCCTCTTAGCATGATAAAGAAGGTTCAAAGAGAGTGAGATGCCAGCTCCTTTCATTCAGTCAGTAGCTTCAAACATTTCTGGTATATGAATAACATGATGTTTTTCAATGGCAAAATTCAATGAATATTGTAAATGCACAAACAGTAATTTCTCCGCATTGCAAGGTGAAATTCTGAAATTTTTTGCTTTTTCCTGCTCCTCTTAGCATGATAAAGAAGATTCAAAGAGAGTGAGATGCCAGCTCCTTTCATTCAGTCAGTAGCTTCAATCATTTCTGGACGTTTTTCAATGGCAAAAATCAATGAATATTGTAAATGCACAAACAGTAATTTCTCCACATTGCAAGGTGCAATTCTGAAATTTTTTGCTTTTTCCTGCTTCTCTTAGCATGATAAAGAAGAATCAAAGAGAGTGAGATGCCAGCTCCTTTCATTCAGTCAGTAGCTTCAATCATTTCTGGACGTTTTTCAATGGCAAAAATCAATGAATATTGTAAATGCACAGACAGTAATTTCTCCGCATTTCAAGGTTCAATTCTGAAATTTTTTGCTTTTTCCTGCTCCTCTTAGCATGATAAAGAAGATTCAAAGAGAGTGAGATGCCAGCTCCTTTCATTCAGTCAGTAGCTTCAAACATTTCTGGTATATTAATAACATGATGTTTTTCAATGGCAAAAATCAATGAATATTGTAAATGCACAAACAGTAATTTCTCCGCATTGCAAGGTGCAATTCTGAAATTTTTTGCTTTTTCCTGCTCCTCTTAGCATGATAAAGAAGATTCAAAGAGAGTGAGATGCCAGCTCCTTTCATTCAGTCAGTAGCTTCAATCATTTCTGGACGTTTTTCAATGGCAAAAATCAATGAATATTGTAAATGCACAAACAGTAATTTCTCCGCATTGCAAGGTGCAATTCTGAAATTTTTTGCTTTTTCCTGCTCCTCTTAGCATGATAAAGAAGATTCAAAGAGAGTGAGATGCCAGCTCCTTTCATTCAGTCAGTAGCTTCAAACATTTCTGGTATATGAATAACATGATGTTTTTCAATGGCAAAAATCAATGAATATTGTAAATGCACAAACAGTAATTTCTCCGCATTGCAAGGTGCAATTCTGAAATTTTTTGCTTTTTCCTGCTCCTCTTAGCATGATAAAGAAGATTCAAAGAGAGTGAGATGCCAGCTCCTTTCATTCAGTCAGTAGCTTCAATCATTTCTGGACGTTTTTCAATGGCAAAAATCAATGAATATTGTAAATGCACAAACAGTAATTTCTCCGCATTGCAAGGTGCAATTCTGAAATTTTTTGCTTTTTCCTGCTCCTCTTAGCATGATAAAGAAGATTCAAAGAGAGTGAGATGCCAGCTCCTTTCATTCAGTCAGTAGCTTCAAACATTTCTGGTATATGAATAACATGATGTTTTTCAATGGCAAAAATCAATGAATATTGTAAATGCACAAACAGTAATTTCTCCGCATTGCAAGGTGCAATTCTGAAATTTTTTGCTTTTTCCTGCTCCTCTTAGCATGATAAAGAAGATTCAAGGAGAGTGAGATGCCAGCTCCTTTCATTCAGTCAGTAGCTTCAAACATTTCTGGTATATGAATAACATGATGTTTTTCAATGGCAAAAATCAATGAATATTGTAAATGCACAAACAGTAATTTCTCCGCATTGCAAGGTGCAATTCTGAAATTTTTTGCTTTTTCCTGCTCCTCTTAGCATGATAAAGAAGATTCAAAGAGAGTGAGATGCCAGCTCCTTTCATTCAGTCAGTAGCTTCAATCATTTCTGGACGTTTTTCAATGGCAAAAATCAATGAATATTGTAAATGCACAAACAGTAATTTCTCCGCATTGCAAGGTGCAATTCTGAAATTTTTTGCTTTTTCCTGCTCCTCTTAGCATGATAAACAAGATTCAAAGAGAGTGAGATGCCAGCTCCTTTCATTCAGTCAGTAGCTTCAATCATTTCTGGACGTTTTTCAATGGCAAAAATCATTGAATATTGTA
This sequence comes from Phyllobates terribilis, assembly GCF_046119375.1. Lineage (NCBI taxonomy): Eukaryota > Metazoa > Chordata > Amphibia > Anura > Dendrobatidae > Phyllobates > Phyllobates terribilis. The sequence goes on from NW_027362893.1 coordinate 2,620,465, forward strand.
AATGCACAAACAGTAATTTCTCCGCATTGCAAGGTGCAATTCTGAAATTTTTTTTCTTTTTCCTGCTCCTCTTAGCATGATAAACAAGATTCAAAGAGAGTGAGATGCCAGCTCCTTTCATTCAGTCAGTAGCTTCAATCATTTCTGGATGTTTTTCAATGGCAAAAATCAATGAATATTGTAAATGCACAAACAGTAATTTCTCCGCATTGCAATGTGCAATTCTGAAATTTTTTGCTTTTTCCTGCTCCTCTTAGCATGATAAAGAAGATTCAAAGAGAGTGAGATGCCAGCTCCTTTCATTCAGTCAGTAGCTTCAATCATTTCTGGACGTTTTTCAATGGCAAAAATCAATGAATATTGTAAATGCACAAACAGTAATTTCTCCGCATTGCAAGGTGCAATTCTGAAATTTTTTGCTTTTTCCTGCTCCTCTTAGCATGCTAAACAAGATTCAAAGAGAGTGAGATGCCAGCTCCTTTCATTCAGTCAGTAGCTTCAATCATTTCTGGACGTTTTTCAATGGCAAAAATCAATGAATATTGTAAATGCACAAACAGTAATTTCTCCGCATTGCAAGGTGCAATTCTGAAATTTTTTGCTTTTTCCTGCTCCTCTTAGTATGATAAAGAAGATTCAAAGAGAGTGAGATGCCAGCTCCTTTCATTCAGTCAGTAGCTTCAAACATTTCTGGTATATGAATAACATGATGTTTTTCAATGGCAGAAATCAATGAATATTGTAAATGCACAAACAGTAATTTCTCCGCATTGCAAGGTGCAATTCTGAAATTTTTTGCTTTTTCCTGCTCCTCTTAGCATGATAAAGAAGATTCAAAGAGAGTGAGATGCCAGCTCCTTTCATTCAGTCAGTAGCTTCAATCATTTCTGGACGTTTTTCAATGGCAAAAATCATTGAATATTGTAAATGCACAAACAGTAATTTCTCCGCATTGCAAGGTGCAATTCTGAAATTTTTTGCTTTTTCCTGCTCCTCTTAGCATGATAAACAAGATTCAAAGAGAGTGAGATGCCAGCTCCTTTCATTCAGTCAGTAGCTTCAATCATTTCTGGATGTTTTTCAATGGCAAAAATCAATGAATATTGTAAATGCACAAACAGTAATTTCTCCGCATTGCAATGTGCAATTCTGAAATTTTTTGCTTTTTCCTGCTCCTCTTAGCATGATAAAGAAGATTCAAAGAGAGTGAGATGCCAGCTCCTTTCATTCAGTCAGTAGCTTCAATCATTTCTGGACGTTTTTCAATGGCAAAAATCAATGAATATTGTAAATGCACAAACAGTAATTTCTCCGCATTGCAAGGTGCAATTCTGAAATTTTTTGCTTTTTCCTGCTCCTCTTAGCATGATAAACAAGATTCAAAGAGAGTGAGATGCCAGCTCCTTTCATTCAGTCAGTAGCTTCAATCATTTCTGGACGTTTTTCAATGGCAAAAATCAATGAATATTGTAAATGCACAAACAGTAATTTCTCCGCATTGCAAGGTGCAATTCTGAAATTTTTTGCTTTTTCCTGCTCCTCTTAGCATGATAAAGAAGATTCAAAGAGAGTGAGATGCCAGCTCCTTTCATTCAGTCAGTAGCTTCAAACATTTCTGGTATATGAATAACATGATGTTTTTCAATGGCAAAAATCAATGAATATTGTAAATGCACAAACAGTAATTTCTCCGCATTGCAAGGTGCAATTCTGAAATTTTTTGCTTTTTCCTGCTCCTCTTAGCATGATAAAGAAGATTCAAAGAGAGTGAGATGCCAGCTCCTTTCATTCAGTCAGTAGCTTCAATCATTTCTGGACGTTTTTCAATGGCAAAAATCATTGAATATTGTAAATGCACAAACAGTAATTTCTCCGCATTGCAAGGTGCAATTCTGAAATTTTTTGCTTTTTCCTGCTCCTATTAGCATGATAAACAAGATTCAAAGAGAGTGAGATGCCAGCTCCTTTCATTCATTCAGTAGCTTCAATCATTTCTGGTATATGAATAACATGATGTTTTTCAATGGCAAAAATCAATGAATATTGTAAATGCACAAACAGTAATTTCTCCGCATTGCAAGGTGCAATTCTGAAATTTTTTGCTTTTTCCTGCTCCTCTTAGCATGATAAAGAAGATTCAAAGAGAGTGAGATGCCAGCTCCTTTCATTCAGTCAGTAGCTTCAATCATTTCTGGACGTTTTTCAAAGGCAAAAATCAATGAATATTGTAAATGCACAAACAGTAATTTCTCCGCATTGCAAGGTGCAATTCTGAAATTTTTTGCTTTTTCCTGCTCCTCTTAGCATGATAAACAAGATTCAAAGAGAGTGAGATGCCAGCTCCTTTCATTCAGTCAGTAGCTTCAATCATTTCTGGACGTTTTTCAATGGCAAAAATCAATGAATATTGTAAATGCACAAACAGTAATTTCTCCGCATTGCAAGGTGCAATTCTGAAATTTTTTGCTTTTTCCTGCTCCTCTTAGCATGATAAAGAAGATTCAAAGAGAGTGAGATGCCAGCTCCTTTCATTCAGTCAGTAGCTTCAAACATTTCTGGTATATGAATAACATGATGTTTTTCAATGGCAAAATTCAATGAATATTGTAAATGCACAAACAGTAATTTCTCCGCATTGCAAGGTGCAATTCTGAAATTTTTTGCTTTTTCCTGCTCCTCTTAGCATGATAAAGAAGATTCAAAGAGAGTGAGATGCCAGCTCCTTTCATTCAGTCTGTAGCTTCAATCATTTCTGGACGTTTTTCAATGGCAAAAATCAATGAATATTGTAAATGCACAAACAGTAATTTCTCCACATTGCAAGGTGCAATTCTGAAATTTTTTGCTTTTTCCTGCTCCTCTTAGCATGATAAAGAAGAATCAAAGAGAGTGAGATGCCAGCTCCTTTCATTCAGTCAGTAGCTTCAATCATTTCTGGACGTTTTTCAATGGCAAAAATCAATGAATATTGTAAATGCACAGACAGTAATTTCTCCGCATTTCAAGGTTCAATTCTGAAATTTTTTGCTTTTTCCTGCTCCTCTTACCATGATAAAGAAGATTCAAAGAGAGTGAGATGCCAGCTCCTTTCATTCAGTCAGTAGCTTCAAACATTTCTGGTATATGAATAACATGATGTTTTTCAATGGCAAAAATCAATGAATATTGTAAATGCACAAACAGTAATTTCTCCGCATTGCAAGGTGCAATTCTGAAATTTTTTGCTTTTTCCTGCTCCTCTTAGCATGATAAAGAAGATTCAAAGAGAGTGAGATGCCAGCTCCTTTCATTCAGTCAGTAGCTTCAATCATTTCTGGACGTTTTTCAATGGCAAAAATCAATGAATATTGTAAATGCACAAACAGTAATTTCTCCGCATTGCAAGGTGCAATTCTGAAATTTTTTGCTTTTTCCTGCTCCTCTTAGCATGATAAAGAAGATTCAAAGAGAGTGAGATGCCAGCTCCTTTCATTCAGTCAGTAGCTTCAAACATTTCTGGTATATGAATAACATGATGTTTTTCAATGGCAAAAATCAATGAATATTGTAAATGCACAAACAGTAATTTCTCCGCATTGCAAGGTGCAATTCTGAAATTTTTTGCTTTTTCCTGCTCCTCTTAGCATGATAAAGAAGATTCAAAGAGAGTGAGATGCCAGCTCCTTTCATTCAGTCAGTAGCTTCAATCATTTCTGGACGTTTTTCAATGGCAAAAAGCAATGAATATTGTAAATGCACAAACAGTAATTTCTCCGCATTGCAAGGTGCAATTCTGAAATTTTTTGCTTTTTCCTGCTCCTCTTAGCATGATAAACAAGATTCAAAGAGAGTGAGATGCCAGCTCCTTTCATTCAGTCAGTAGCTTCAATCATTTCTGGACGTTTTTCAATGGCAAAAATCAATGAATATTGTAAATGCACAAACAGTAATTTCTCCGCATTGCAAGGTGCAATTCTGAAATTTTTTGCTTTTTCCTGCTCCTCTTAGCATGATAAAGAAGGTTCAAAGAGAGTGAGATGCCAGCTCCTTTCATTCAGTCAGTAGCTTCAAACATTTCTGGTATATGAATAACATGATGTTTTTCAATGGCAAAATTCAATGAATATTGTAAATGCACAAACAGTAATTTCTCCGCATTGCAAGGTGCAATTCTGAAATTTTTTGCTTTTTCCTGCTCCTCTTAGCATGATAAAGAAGATTCAAAGAGAGTGAGATGCCAGCTCCTTTCATTCAGTCAGTAGCTTCAATCATTTCTGGACGTTTTTCAATGGCAAAAATCAATGAATATTGTAAATGCACAAACAGTAATTTCTCCACATTGCAATGTGCAATTCTGAAATTTTTTGCTTTTTCCTGCTCCTCTTAGCATGATAAAGAAGAATCAAAGAGAGTGAGATGCCAGCTCCTTTCATTCAGTCAGTAGCTTCAATCATTTCTGGACGTTTTTCAATGGCAAAAATCAATGAATATTGTAAATGCACAGACAGTAATTTCTCCGCATTTCAAGGTTCAATTCTGAAATTTTTTGCTTTTTCCTGCTCCTCTTAGCATGATAAAGAAGATTCAAAGAGAGTGAGATGCCAGCTCCTTTCATTCAGTCAGTAGTTTCAAACATTTCTGGTATATGAATAACATGATGTTTTTCAATGGCAAAAATCAATGAATATTGTAAATGCACAAACAGTAATTTCTCCGCATTGCAAGGTGCAATTCTGAAATTTTTTGCTTTTTCCTGCTCCTCTTAGCATGATAAAGAAGATTCAAAGAGAGTGAGTTGCCAGCTCCTTTCATTCAGTCAGTAGCTTCAATCATTTCTGGACGTTTTTCAATGGCAAAAATCAATGAATATTGTAAATGCACAAACAGTAATTTCTCCGCATTGCAAGGTGCAATTCTGAAATTTTTTGCTTTTTCCTGCTCCTCTTAGCATGATAAAGAAGATTCAAAGAGAGTGAGATGCCAGCTCCTTTCATTCAGTCAGTAGCTTCAAACATTTCTGGTATATGAATAACATGATGTTTTTCAATGGCAAAAATCAATGAATATTGTAAATGCACAAACAGTAATTTCTCCGCATTGCAAGGTGCAATTCTGAAATTTTTTGCTTTTTCCTGCTCCTCTTAGCATGATAAAGAAGATTCAAAGAGAGTGAGATGCCAGCTCCTTTCATTCAGTCAGTAGCTTCAATCATTTCTGGACGTTTTTCAATGGCAAAAATCAATGAATATTGTAAATGCACAAACAGTAATTTCTCCGCATTGCAAGGTGCAATTCTGAAATTTTTTGCTTTTTCCTGCTCCTCTTAGCATGATAAAGAAGATTCAAGGAGAGTGAGATGCCAGCTCCTTTCATTCAGTCAGTAGCTTCAAACATTTCTGGTATATGAATAACATGATGTTTTTCAATGGCAAAAATCAATGAATATTGTAAATGCACAAACAGTAATTTCTCCGCATTGTAAGGTGCAATTCTGAAATTTTTTGCTTTTTCCTGCTCCTCTTAGCATGATAAAGAAGATTCAAAGAGAGTGAGATGCCAGCTCCTTTCATTCAGTCAGTAGCTTCAATCATTTCTGGACGTTTTTCAATGGCAAAAATCAATGAATATTGTAAATGCACAAACAGTAATTTCTCCGCATTGCAAGGTGCAATTCTGAAATTTTTTGCTTTTTCCTGCTCCTCTTAGCATGATAAACAAGATTCAAAGAGAGTGAGATGCCAGCTCCTTTCATTCAGTCAGTAGCTTCAATCATTTCTGGACGTTTTTCAATGGCAAAAATCATTGAATATTGTAAATGCACAAACAGTAATTTCTCCGCATTGCAAGGTGCAATTCTGAAATTTTTTGCTTTTTCCTGCTCCTCTTAGCATGATAAACAAGATTCAAAGAGAGTGAGATGCCAGCTCCTTTCATTCAGTCAGTAGCTTCAATCATTTCTGGATGTTTTTCAATGGCAAAAATCAATGAATATTGTAAATGCACAAACAGTAATTTCTCCGCATTGCAATGTGCAATTCAGAAATTTTTTGCTTTTTCCTGCTCCTCTTAGCATGATAAAGAAGATTCAAAGAGAGTGAGATGCCAGCTCCTTTCATTCAGTCAGTAGCTTCAATCATTTCTGGACGTTTTTCAATGGCAAAAATCAATGAATATTGTAAATGCACAAACAGTAATTTCTCCGCATTGCAAGGTGCAATTCTGAAATTTTTTGCTTTTTCCTGCTCCTCTTAGCATGATAAACAAGATTCAAAGAGAGTGAGATGCCAGCTCCTTTCATTCAGTCAGTAGCTTCAATCATTTCTGGACGTTTTTCAATGGCAAAAATCAATGAATATTGTAAATGCACAGACAGTAATTTCTCCGCATTTCAAGGTTCAATTCTGAAATTTTTTGCTTTTTCCTGCTCCTCTTAGCATGATAAAGAAGATTCAAAGAGAGTGAGATGCCAGCTCCTTTCATTCAGTCAGTAGCTTCAAACATTTCTGGTATATGAATAACATGATGTTTTTCAATGGCAAAAATCAATGAATATTGTAAATGCACAAACAGTAATTTCTCCGCATTGCAAGGTGCAATTCTGAAATTTTTTGCTTTTTCCTGCTCCTCTTAGCATGATAAAGAAGATTCAAAGAGAGTGAGATGCCAGCTCCTTTCATTCAGTCAGTAGCTTCAATCATTTCTGGACGTTTTTCAATGGCAAAAATCAATGAATATTGTAAATGCACAAACAGTAATTTCTCCGCATTGCAAGGTGCAATTCTGAAATTTTTTGCTTTTTCCTGCTCCTCTTAGCATGATAAAGAAGATTCAAAGAGAGTGAGATGCCAGCTCCTTTCATTCAGTCAGTAGCTTCAAACATTTCTGGTATATGAATAACATGATGTTTTTCAATGGCAAAAATCAATGAATATTGTAAATGCACAAACAGTAATTTCTCCGCATTGCAAGGTGCAATTCTGAAATTTTTTGCTTTTTCCTGCTCCTCTTAGCATGATAAAGAAGATTCAAAGAGAGTGAGATGCCAGCTCCTTTCATTCAGTCAGTAGCTTCAATCATTTCTGGACGTTTTTCAATGGCAAAAATCAATGAATATTGTAAATGCACAAACAGTAATTTCTCCGCATTGCAAGGTGCAATTCTGAAATTTTTTGCTTTTTCCTGCTCCTCTTAGCATGATAAAGAAGATTCAAAGAGAGTGAGATGCCAGCTCCTTTCATTCAGTCATGAGCTTCAAACATTTCTGGTATATGAATAACATGATGTTTTTCAATGGCAAAAATCAATGAATATTGTAAATGCACAAACAGTAATTTCTCCGCATTGCAAGGTGCAATTCTGAAATTTTTTGCTTTTTCCTGCTCCTCTTAGCATGATAAAGAAGATTCAAGGAGAGTGAGATGCCAGCTCCTTTCATTCAGTCAGTAGCTTCAAACATTTCTGGTATATGAATAACATGATGTTTTTCAATGGCAAAAATCAATGAATATTGTAAATGCACAAACAGTAATTTCTCCGCATTGCAAGGTGCAATTCTGAAATTTTTTGCTTTTTCCTGCTCCTCTTAGCATGATAAAGAAGATTCAAAGAGAGTGAGATGCCAGCTCCTTTCATTCAGTCAGTAGCTTCAAACATTTCTGGTATATGAATAACATGATGTTTTTCAATGGCAAAAATCAATGAATATTGTAAATGCACAAACAGTAATTTCTCCGCATTACAAGGTGCAATTCTGAAATTTTTTGCTTTTTCCTGCTCCTCTTAGCATGATAAAGAAGATTCAAAGAGAGTGAGATGCCAGCTTCTTTCATTCAGTCAGTAGCTTCAATCATTTCTTGACGTTTTTCAATGGCAAAAATCATTGAATATTGTAAATGCACAAACAGTAATTTCTCCGCATTGCAAGGTGCAATTCTGAAATTTTTTGCTTTTTCCTGCTCCTATTAGCATGATAAACAAGATTCAAAGAGATTGAGATGCCAGCTCCTTTCATTCAGTCAGTAGCTTCAATCATTTCTGGTATATGAATAACATGATGTTTTTCAATGGCAAAAATCAATGAATATTGTAAATGCACAAACAGTAATTTCTCCGCATTGCAAGGTGCAATTCTGAAATTTTTTGCTTTTTCCTGCTCCTCTTAGCATGATAAAGAAGATTCAAAGAGAGTGAGATGCCAGCTCCTTTCATTCAGTCAGTTGCTTCAATCATTTCTGGACGTTTTTCAATGGCAAAAATCAATGAATATTGTAAATGCACAAACAGTAATTTCTCCGCATTGCAAGGTGCAATTCTGAAATTTTTTGCTTTTTCCTGCTCCTCTTAGCATGATAAACAAGATTCAAAGAGAGTGAGATGCCAGCTCCTTTCATTCAGTCAGTAGCTTCAATCATTTCTGGACGTTTTTCAATGGCAAAAATCAATGAATATTGTAAATGCACAAACAGTAATTTCTCCGCATTGCAAGGTGCAATTCTGAAATTTTTTGCTTTTTCCTGCTCCTCTTAGCATGATAAAGAAGGTTCAAAGAGAGTGAGATGCCAGCTCCTTTCATTCAGTCAGTAGCTTCAAACATTTCTGGTATATGAATAACATGATGTTTTTCAATGGCAAAATTCAATGAATATTGTAAATGCACAAACAGTAATTTCTCCGCATTGCAAGGTGAAATTCTGAAATTTTTTGCTTTTTCCTGCTCCTCTTAGCATGATAAAGAAGATTCAAAGAGAGTGAGATGCCAGCTCCTTTCATTCAGTCAGTAGCTTCAATCATTTCTGGACGTTTTTCAATGGCAAAAATCAATGAATATTGTAAATGCACAAACAGTAATTTCTCCGCATTGCAAGGTGCAATTCTGAAATTTTTTGCTTTTTCCTGCTCCTCTTAGCATGATAAAGAAGATTCAAGGAGAGTGAGATGCCAGCTCCTTTCATTCAGTCAGTAGCTTCAAACATTTCTGGTATATGAATAACATGATGTTTTTCAATGGCAAAAATCAATGAATATTGTAAATGCACAAACAGTAATTTCTCCGCATTGCAAGGTGCAATTCTGAAATTTTTTGCTTTTTCCTGCTCCTCTTAGCATGATAAAGAAGATTCAAAGAGAGTGAGATGCCAGCTCCTTTCATTCAGTCAGTAGCTTCAATCATTTCTGGACGTTTTTCAATGGCAAAAATCAATGAATATTGTAAATGCACAAACAGTAATTTCTCCGCATTGCAAGGTGCAATTCTGAAATTTTTTGCTTTTTCCTGCTCCTCTTAGCATGATAAACAAGATTCAAAGAGAGTGAGATGCCAGCTCCTTTCATTCAGTCAGTAGCTTCAATCATTTCTGGACGTTTTTCAATGGCAAAAATCATTGAATATTGTAAATGCACAAACAGTAATTTCTCCGCATTGCAAGGTGCAATTCTGAAATTTTTTTTCTTTTTCCTGCTCCTCTTAGCATGATAAACAAGATTCAAAGAGAGTGAGATGCCAGCTCCTTTCATTCAGTCAGTAGCTTCAATCATTTCTGGATGTTTTTCAATGGCAAAAATCAATGAATATTGTAAATGCACAAACAGTAATTTCTCCGCATTGCAATGTGCAATTCTGAAATTTTTTGCTTTTTCCTGCTCCTCTTAGCATGATAAAGAAGATTCAAAGAGAGTGAGATGCCAGCTCCTTTCATTCAGTCAGTAGCTTCAATCATTTCTGGACGTTTTTCAATGGCAAAAATCAATGAATATTGTAAATGCACAAACAGTAATTTCTCCGCATTGCAAGGTGCAATTCTGAAATTTTTTGCTTTTTCCTGCTCCTCTTAGCATGCTAAACAAGATTCAAAGAGAGTGAGATGCCAGCTCCTTTCATTCAGTCAGTAGCTTCAATCATTTCTGGACGTTTTTCAATGGCAAAAATCAATGAATATTGTAAATGCACAAACAGTAATTTCTCCGCATTGCAAGGTGCAATTCTGAAATTTTTTGCTTTTTCCTGCTCCTCTTAGCATGATAAAGAAGATTCAAAGAGAGTGAGATGCCAGCTCCTTTCATTCAGTCAGTAGCTTCAAACATTTCTGGTATATGAATAACATGATGTTTTTCAATGGCAGAAATCAATGAATATTGTAAATGCACAAACAGTAATTTCTCCGCATTGCAAGGTGCAATTCTGAAATTTTTTGCTTTTTCCTGCTCCTCTTAGCATGATAAAGAAGATTCAAAGAGAGTGAGATGCCAGCTCCTTTCATTCAGTCAGTAGCTTCAATCATTTCTGGACGTTTTTCAATGGCAAAAATCATTGAATATTGTAAATGCACAAACAGTAATTTCTCCGCATTGCAAGGTGCAATTCTGAAATTTTTTGCTTTTTCCTGCTCCTCTTAGCATGATAAACAAGATTCAAAGAGAGTGAGATGCCAGCTCCTTTCATTCAGTCAGTAGCTTCAATCATTTCTGGATGTTTTTCAATGGCAAAAATCAATGAATATTGTAAATGCACAAACAGTAATTTCTCCGCATTGCAATGTGCAATTCTGAAATTTTTTGCTTTTTCCTGCTCCTCTTAGCATGATAAAGAAGATTCAAAGAGAGTGAGATGCCAGCTCCTTTCATTCAGTCAGTAGCTTCAATCATTTCTGGACGTTTTTCAATGGCAAAAATCAATGAATATTGTAAATGCACAAACAGTAATTTCTCCGCATTGCAAGGTGCAATTCTGAAATTTTTTGCTTTTTCCTGCTCCTCTTAGCATGATAAACAAGATTCAAAGAGAGTGAGATGCCAGCTCCTTTCATTCAGTCAGTAGCTTCAATCATTTCTGGACGTTTTTCAATGGCAAAAATCAATGAATATTGTAAATGCACAAACAGTAATTTCTCCGCATTGCAAGGTGCAATTCTGAAATTTTTTGCTTTTTCCTGCTCCTCTTAGCATGATAAAGAAGATTCAAAGAGAGTGAGATGCCAGCTCCTTTCATTCAGTCAGTAGCTTCAAACATTTCTGGTATATGAATAACATGATGTTTTTCAATGGCAAAAATCAATGAATATTGTAAATGCACAAACAGTAATTTCTCCGCATTGCAAGGTGCAATTCTGAAATTTTTTGCTTTTTCCTGCTCCTCTTAGCATGATAAAGAAGATTCAAAGAGAGTGAGATGCCAGCTCCTTTCATTCAGTCAGTAGCTTCAATCATTTCTGGACGTTTTTCAATGGCAAAAATCATTGAATATTGTAAATGCACAAACAGTAATTTCTCCGCATTGCAAGGTGCAATTCTGAAATTTTTTGCTTTTTCCTGCTCCTATTAGCATGATAAACAAGATTCAAAGAGAGTGAGATGCCAGCTCCTTTCATTCATTCAGTAGCTTCAATCATTTCTGGTATATGAATAACATGATGTTTTTCAATGGCAAAAATCAATGAATATTGTAAATGCACAAACAGTAATTTCTCCGCATTGCAAGGTGCAATTCTGAAATTTTTTGCTTTTTCCTGCTCCTCTTAGCATGATAAAGAAGATTCAAAGAGAGTGAGATGCCAGCTCCTTTCATTCAGTCAGTAGCTTCAATCATTTCTGGACGTTTTTCAAAGGCAAAAATCAATGAATATTGTAAATGCACAAACAGTAATTTCTCCGCATTGCAAGGTGCAATTCTGAAATTTTTTGCTTTTTCCTGCTCCTCTTAGCATGATAAACAAGATTCAAAGAGAGTGAGATGCCAGCTCCTTTCATTCAGTCAGTAGCTTCAATCATTTCTGGACGTTTTTCAATGGCAAAAATCAATGAATATTGTAAATGCACAAACAGTAATTTCTCCGCATTGCAAGGTGCAATTCTGAAATTTTTTGCTTTTTCCTGCTCCTCTTAGCATGATAAAGAAGATTCAAAGAGAGTGAGAGGCCAGCTCCTTTCATTCAGTCAGTAGCTTCAAACATTTCTGGTATATGAATAACATGATGTTTTTCAATGGCAAAAATCAATGAATATTGTAAATGCACAAACAGTAATTTCTCCGCATTGCAAGGTGCAATTCTGAAATTTTTTGCTTTTTCCTGCTCCTCTTAGCATGATAAAGAAGATTCAAAGAGAGTGAGATGCCAGCTCCTTTCATTCAGTCAGTAGCTTCAATCATTTCTGGACGTTTTTCAATGGCAAAAATCAATGAATATTGTAAATGCACAAACAGTAATTTCTCCGCATTGCAAGGTGCAATTCTGAAATTTTTTGCTTTTTCCTGCTCCTCTTAGCATGATAAAGAAGATTCAAAGAGAGTGAGATGCCAGCTCCTTTCATTCAGTCAGTAGCTTCAAACATTTCTGGTATATGAATAACATGATGTTTTTCAATGGCAAAAATCAATGAATATTGTAAATGCACAAACAGTAATTTCTCCGCATTGCAAGGTGCAATTCTGAAATTTTTTGCTTTTTCCTGCTCCTCTTAGCATGATAAAGAAGATTCAAAGAGAGTGAGATGCCAGCTCCTTTCATTCAGTCAGTAGCTTCAATCATTTCTGGACGTTTTTCAATGGCAAAAAGCAATGAATATTGTAAATGCACAAACAGTAATTTCTCCGCATTGCAAGGTGCAATTCTGAAATTTTTTGCTTTTTCCTGCTCCACTTAGCATGATAAACAAGATTCAAAGAGAGTGAGATGCCAGCTCCTTTCATTCAGTCAGTAGCTTCAATCATTTCTGGACGTTTTTCAATGGCAAAAATCAATGAATATTGTAAATGCACAAACAGTAATTTCTCCGCATTGCAAGGTGCAATTCTGAAATTTTTTGCTTTTTCCTGCTCCTCTTAGCATGATAAAGAAGGTTCAAAGAGAGTGAGATGCCAGCTCCTTTCATTCAGTCAGTAGCTTCAAACATTTCTGGTATATGAATAACATGATGTTTTTCAATGGCAAAATTCAATGAATATTGTAAATGCACAAACAGTAATTTCTCCGCATTGCAAGGTGCAATTCTGAAATTTTTTGCTTTTTCCTGCTCCTCTTAGCATGATAAAGAAGATTCAAAGAGAGTGAGATGCCAGCTCCTTTCATTCAGTCAGTAGCTTCAATCATTTCTGGACGTTTTTCAATGGCAAAAATCAATGAATATTGTAAATGCACAAACAGTAATTTCTCCACATTGCAAGGTGCAATTCTGAAATTTTTTGCTTTTTCCTGCTCCTCTTAGCATGATAAAGAAGAATCAAAGAGAGTGAGATGCCAGCTCCTTTCATTCAGTCAGTAGCTTCAATCATTTCTGGACGTTTTTCAATGGCAAAAATCAATGAATATTGTAAATGCACAGACAGTAATTTCTCCGCATTTCAAGGTTCAATTCTGAAATTTTTTGCTTTTTCCTGCTCCTCTTAGCATGATAAAGAAGATTCAAAGAGAGTGAGATGCCAGCTCCTTTCATTCAGTCAGTAGCTTCAAACATTTCTGGTATATGAATAACATGATGTTTTTCAATGGCAAAAATCAATGAATATTGTAAATGCACAAACAGTAATTTCTCCGCATTGCAAGGTGCAATTCTGAAATTTTTTGCTTTTTCCTGCTCCTCTTAGCATGATAAAGAAGATTCAAAGAGAGTGAGTTGCCAGCTCCTTTCATTCAGTCAGTAGCTTCAATCATTTCTGGACGTTTTTCAATGGCAAAAATCAATGAATATTGTAAATGCACAAACAGTAATTTCTCCGCATTGCAAGGTGCAATTCTGAAATTTTTTGCTTTTTCCTGCTCCTCTTAGCATGATAAAGAAGATTCAAAGAGAGTGAGATGCCAGCTCCTTTCATTCAGTCAGTAGCTTCAAACATTTCTGGTATATGAATAACATGATGTTTTTCAATGGCAAAAATCAATGAATATTGTAAATGCTCAAACAGTAATTTCTCCGCATTGCAAGGTGCAATTCTGAAATTTTTTGCTTTTTCCTGCTCCTCTTAGCATGATAAAGAAGATTCAAAGAGAGTGAGATGCCAGCTCCTTTCATTCAGTCAGTAGCTTCAATCATTTCTGGACGTTTTTCAATGGCAAAAATCAATGAATATTGTAAATGCACAAACAGTAATTTCTCCGCATTGCAAGGTGCAATTCTGAAATTTTTTGCTTTTTCCTGCTCCTCTTAGCATGATAAAGAAGATTCAAAGAGAGTGAGATGCCAGCTCCTTTTATTCAGTCAGTAGCTTCAAACATTTCTGGTATATGAATAACATGATGTTTTTCAATGGCAAAAATCAATGAATATTGTAAATGCACAAACAGTAATTTCTCCGCATTGCAAGGTGCAATTCTGAAATTTTTTGCTTTTTCCTGCTCCTCTTAGCATGATAAAGAAGATTCAAAGAGAGTGAGATGCCAGCTCCTTTCATTCAGTCAGTAGCTTCAATCATTTCTGGACGTTTTTCAATGGCAAAAATCAATGAATATTGTAAATGCACAAACAGTAATTTCTCCGCATTGCAAGGTGCAATTCTGAAATTTTTTGCTTTTTCCTGCTCCTCTTAGCATGATAAACAAGATTCAAAGAGAGTGAGATGCCAGCTCCTTTCATTCAGTCAGTAGCTTCAATCATTTCTGGACGTTTTTCAATGGCAAAAATCATTGAATATTGTAAATGCACAAACAGTAATTTCTCCGCATTGCAAGGTGCAATTCTGAAATTTTTTGCTTTTTCCTGCTCCTCTTAGCATGATAAACAAGATTCAAAGAGAGTGAGATGCCAGCTCCTTTCATTCAGTCAGTAGCTTGAATCATTTCTGGATGTTTTTCAATGGCAAAAATCAATGAATATTGTAAATGCACAAACAGTAATTTCTCCGCATTGCAATGTGCAATTCAGAAATTTTTTGCTTTTTCCTGCTCCTCTTAGCATGATAAAGAAGATTCAAAGAGAGTGAGATGCCAGCTCCTTTCATTCAGTCAGTAGCTTCAATCATTTCTGGACGTTTTTCAATGGCAAAAATCAATGAATATTGTAAATGCACAAACAGTAATTTCTCCGCATTGCAAGGTGCAATTCTGAAATTTTTTGCTTTTTCCTGCTCCTCTTAGCATGATAAACAAGATTCAAAGAGAGTGAGATGCCAGCTCCTTTCATTCAGTCAGTAGCTTCAATCATTTCTGGACGTTTTTCAATGGCAAAAATCAATGAATATTGTAAATGCACAGACAGTAATTTCTCCGCATTTCAAGGTTCAATTCTGAAATTTTTTGCTTTTTCCTGCTCCTCTTAGCATGATAAAGAAGATTCAAAGAGAGTGAGATGCCAGCTCCTTTCATTCAGTCAGTAGCTTCAAACATTTCTGGTATATGAATAACATGATGTTTTTCAATGGCAAAAATCAATGAATATTGTAAATGCACAAACAGTAATTTCTCCGCATTGCAAGGTGCAATTCTGAAATTTTTTGCTTTTTCCTGCTCCTCTTAGCATGATAAAGAAGATTCAAAGAGAGTGAGATGCCAGCTCCTTTCATTCAGTCAGTAGCTTCAATCATTTCTGGACGTTTTTCAATGGCAAAAATCAATGAATATTGTAAATGCACAAACAGTAATTTCTCCGCATTGCAAGGTGCAATTCTGAAATTTTTTGCTTTTTCCTGCTCCTCTTAGCATGATAAAGAAGATTCAAAGAGAGTGAGATGCCAGCTCCTTTCATTCAGTCAGTAGCTTCAAACATTTCTGGTATATGAATAACATGATGTTTTTCAATGGCAAAAATCAATGAATATTGTAAATGCACAAACAGTAATTTCTCCGCATTGCAAGGTGCAATTCTGAAATTTTTTGCTTTTTCCTGCTCCTCTTAGCATGATAAAGAAGATTCAAAGAGAGTGAGATGCCAGCTCCTTTCATTCAGTCAGTAGCTTCAATCATTTCTGGACGTTTTTCAATGGCAAAAATCAATGAATATTGTAAATGCACAAACAGTAATTTCTCCGCATTGCAAGGTGCAATTCTGAAATTTTTTGCTTTTTCCTGCTCCTCTTAGCATGATAAAGAAGATTCAAAGAGAGTGAGATGCCAGCTCCTTTCATTCAGTCATGAGCTTCAAACATTTCTGGTATATGAATAACATGATGTTTTTCAATGGCAAAAATCAATGAATATTGTAAATGCACAAACAGTAATTTCTCCGCATTGCAAGGTGCAATTCTGAAATTTTTTGCTTTTTCCTGCTCCTCTTAGCATGATAAAGAAGATTCAAGGAGAGTGAGATGCCAGCTCCTTTCATTCAGTCAGTAGCTTCAAACATTTCTGGTATATGAATAACATGATGTTTTTCAATGGCAAAAATCAATGAATATTGTAAATGCACAAACAGTAATTTCTCCGCATTGCAAGGTGCAATTCTGAAATTTTTTGCTTTTTCCTGCTCCTCTTAGCATGATAAAGAAGATTCAAAGAGAGTGAGATGCCAGCTCCTTTCATTCAGTCAGTAGCTTCAATCATTTCTGGACGTTTTTCAATGGCAAAAATCAATGAATATTGTAAATGCACAAACAGTAATTTCTCCGCATTGCAAGGTGCAATTCTGAAATTTTTTGCTTTTTCCTGCTCCTCTTAGCATGATAAACAAGATTCAAAGAGAGTGAGATGCCAGCTCCTTTCATTCAGTCAGTAGCTTCAATCATTTCTGGACGTTTTTCAATGGCAAAAATCATTGAATATTGTAAATGCACAAACAGTAATTTCTCCGCATTGCAAGGTGCAATTCTGAAATTTTTTGCTTTTTCCTGCTCCTCTTAGCATGATAAACAAGATTCAAAGAGAGTGAGATGCCAGCTCCTTTCATTCAGTCAGTAGCTTCAATCATTTCTGGATGTTTTTCAATGGCAAAAATCAATGAATATTGTAAATGCACAAACAGTAATTTCTCCGCATTGCAATGTGCAATTCAGAAATTTTTTGCTTTTTCCTGCTCCTCTTAGCATGATAAAGAAGATTCAAAGAGAGTGAGATGCCAGCTCCTTTCATTCAGTCAGTAGCTTCAATAATTTCTGGACGTTTTTCAATGGCAAAAATCAATGAATATTGTAAATGCACAAACAGTAATTTCTCCGCATTGCAAGGTGCAATTCTGAAATTTTTTGCTTTTTCCTGCTCCTCTTAGCATGATAAACAAGATTCAAAGAGAGTGAGATGCCAGCTCCTTTCATTCAGTCAGTAGCTTCAATCATTTCTGGACGTTTTTCAATGGCAAAAATCAATGAATATTGTAAATGCACAAACAGTAATTTCTCCGCATTGCAAGGTGCAATTCTGAAATTTTTTGCTTTTTCCTGCTCCTCTTAGCATGATAAAGAAGATTCAAAGAGAGTGAGATGCCAGCTCCTTTCATTCAGTCAGTAGCTTCTAACATTTCTGGTATATGAATAACATGATGTTTTTCAATGGCAAAAATCAATGAATATTGTATATGCACAAACAGTAATTTCTCCGCATTGCAAGGTGCAATTCTGAAATTTTTTGCTTTTTCCTGCTCCTCTTAGCATGATAAAGAAGATTCAAAGAGAGTGAGATGCCAGCTCCTTTCATTCAGTCAGTAGCTTCAATCATTTCTGGACGTTTTTCAATGGCAAAAATCATTGAATATTGTAAATGCACAAACAGTAATTTCTCCGCATTGCAAGGTGCAATTCTGAAATTTTTTGCTTTTTCCTGCTCCTATTAGCATGATAAACAAGATTCAAAGAGAGTGAGATGCCAGCTCCTTTCATTCAGTCAGTAGCTTCAATCATTTCTGGTAAATGAATAACATGATGTTTTTCAATGGCAAAAATCAATGAATATTGTAAATGCACAAACAGTAATTTCTCCGCATTGCAAGGTGCAATTCTGAAATTTTTTGCTTTTTCCTGCTCCTCTTAGCATGATAAAGAAGATTCAAAGAGAGTGAGATGCCAGCTCCTTTCATTCAGTCAGTAGCTTCAAACATTTCTGGTATATGAATAACATGATGTTTTTCAATGGCAAAAATCAATGAATATTGTAAATGCACAAACAGTAATTTCTCCGCATTGCAAGGTGCAATTCTGAAATTTTTTGCTTTTTCCTGCTCCTCTTAGCATGATAAAGAAGATTCAAAGAGAGTGAGATGCCAGCTCCTTTCATTCAGTCAGTAGCTTCAATCATTTCTGGACGTTTTTCAATGGCAAAAATCAATGAATATTGTAAATGCACAAACAGTAATTTCTCCGCATTGCAAGGTGCAATTCTGAAATTTTTTGCTTTTTCCTGCTCCTCTTAGCATGATAAAGAAGATTCAAAGAGAGTGAGATGCCAGCTCCTTTCATTCAGTCATGAGCTTCAAACATTTCTGGTATATGAATAACATGATGTTTTTCAATGGCAAAAATCAATGAATATTGTAAATGCACAAACAGTAATTTCTCCGCATTGCAAGGTGCAATTCTGAAATTTTTTGCTTTTTCCTGCTCCTCTTAGCATGATAAAGAAGATTCAAGGAGAGTGAGATGCCAGCTCCTTTCATTCAGTCAGTAGCTTCAAACATTTCTGGTATATGAATAACATGATGTTTTTCAATGGCAAAAATCAATGAATATTGTAAATGCACAAACAGTAATTTCTCCGCATTGCAAGGTGCAATTCTGAAATTTTTTGCTTTTTCCTGCTCCTCTTAGCATGATAAAGAAGATTCAAAGAGAGTGAGATGCCAGCTCCTTTCATTCAGTCAGTAGCTTCAATCATTTCTGGACGTTTTTCAATGGCAAAAATCAATGAATATTGTAAATGCACAAACAGTAATTTCTCCGCATTGCAAGGTGCAATTCTGAAATTTTTTGCTTTTTCCTGCTCCTCTTAGCATGATAAACAAGATTCAAAGAGAGTGAGATGCCAGCTCCTTTCATTCAGTCAGTAGCTTCAATCATTTCTGGACGTTTTTCAATGGCAAAAATCATTGAATATTGTAAATGCACAAACAGTAATTTCTCCGCATTGCAAGGTGCAATTCTGAAATTTTTTGCTTTTTCCTGCTCCTCTTAGCATGATAAACAAGATTCAAAGAGAGTGAGATGCCAGCTCCTTTCATTCAGTCAGTAGCTTCAATCATTTCTGGATGTTTTTCAATGGCAAAAATCAATGAATATTGTAAATGCACAAACAGTAATTTCTCCGCATTGCAATGTGCAATTCAGAAATTTTTTGCTTTTTCCTGCTCCTCTTAGCATGATAAAGAAGATTCAAAGAGAGTGAGATGCCAGCTCCTTTCATTCAGTCAGTAGCTTCAATCATTTCTGGACGTTTTTCAATGGCAAAAATCAATGAATATTGTAAATGCACAAACAGTAATTTCTCCGCATTGCAAGGTGCAATTCTGAAATTTTTTGCTTTTTCCTGCTCCTCTTAGCATGATAAACAAGATTCAAAGAGAGTGAGATGCCAGCTCCTTTCATTCAGTCAGTAGCTTCAATCATTTCTGGACGTTTTTCAATGGCAAAAATCAATGAATATTGTAAATGCACAAACAGTAATTTCTCCGCATTGCAAGGTGCAATTCTGAAATTTTTTGCTTTTTCCTGCTCCTCTTAGCATGATAAAGAAGATTCAAAGAGAGTGAGATGCCAGCTCCTTTCATTCAGTCAGTAGCTTCTAACATTTCTGGTATATGAATAACATGATGTTTTTCAATGGCAAAAATCAATGAATATTGTATATGCACAAACAGTAATTTCTCCGCATTGCAAGGTGCAATTCTGAAATTTTTTGCTTTTTCCTGCTCCTCTTAGCATGATAAAGAAGATTCAAAGAGAGTGAGATGCCAGCTCCTTTCATTCAGTCAGTAGCTTCAATCATTTCTGGACGTTTTTCAATGGCAAAAATCATTGAATATTGTAAATGCACAAACAGTAATTTCTCCGCATTGCAAGGTGCAATTCTGAAATTTTTTGCTTTTTCCTGCTCCTATTAGCATGATAAACAAGATTCAAAGAGAGTGAGATGCCAGCTCCTTTCATTCAGTCAGTAGCTTCAATCATTTCTGGTAAATGAATAACATGATGTTTTTCAATGGCAAAAATCAATGAATATTGTAAATGTACAAACAGTAATTTCTCCGCATTGCAAGGTGCAATTCTGAAATTTTTTGCTTTTTCCTGCTCCTCTTAGCATGATAAAGAAGATTCAAAGAGAGTGAGATGCCAGCTCCTTTCATTCAGTCAGTAGCTTCAATCATTTCTGGACGTTTTTCAATGGCAAAAATCAATGAATATTGTAAATGCACAAACAGTAATTTCTCCGCATTGCAAGGTGCAATTCTGAAATTTTTTGCTTTTTCCTGCTCCTCTTAGCATGATAAACAAGATTCAAAGAGAGTGAGATGCCAGCTCCTTTCATTCAGTCAGTAGCTTCAATCATTTCTGGACGTTTTTCAATGGCAAAAATCAATGAATATTGTAAATGCACAAACAGTAATTTCTCCGCATTGCAAGGTGCAATTCTGAAATTTTTTGCTTTTTCCTGCTCCTCTTAGCATGATAAAGAAGATTCAAAGAGAGTGAGATGCCAGCTCCTTTCATTCAGTCAGTAGCTTCAAACATTTCTGGTATATGAATAACATGATGTTTTTCAATGGCAAAATTCAATGAATATTGTAAATGCACAAACAGTAATTTCTCTGCATTGCAAGGTGCAATTCTGAAATTTTTTGCTTTTTCCTGCTCCTCTTAGCATGATAAAGAAGATTCAAAGAGAGTGAGATGCCAGCTCCTTTCATTCAGTCAGTAGCTTCAATCATTTCTGGACGTTTTTCAATGGCAAAAATCAATGAATATTGTAAATGCACAAACAGTAATTTCTCCACATTGCAAGGTGCAATTCTGAAATTTTTTGCTTTTTCCTGCTCCTCTTAGCATGATAAAGAAGAATCAAAGAGAGTGAGATGCCAGCTCCTTTCATTCAGTCAGTAGCTTCAATCATTTCTGGACGTTTTTCAATGGCAAAAATCAATGAATATTGTAAATGCACAGACAGTAATTTCTCCGCATTTCAAGGTTCAATTCTGAAATTTTTTGCTTTTTCCTGCTCCTCTTAGCATGATAAAGAAGATTCAAAGAGAGTGAGATGCCAGCTCCTTTCATTCAGTCAGTAGCTTCAAACATTTCTGGTATATGAATAACATGATGTTTTTCAATGGCAAAAATCAATGAATATTGTAAATGCACAAACAGTAATTTCTCCGCATTGCAAGGTGCAATTCTGAAATTTTTTGCTTTTTCCTGCTCCTCTTAGCATGATAAAGAAGATTCAAAGAGAGTGAGATGCCAGCTCCTTTCATTCAGTCAGTAGCTTCAATCATTTCTGGACGTTTTTCAATGGCAAAAATCAATGAATATTGTAAATGCACAAACAGTAATTTCTCCGCATTGCAAGGTGCAATTCTGAAATTTTTTGCTTTTTCCTGCTCCTCTTAGCATGATAAAGAAGATTCAAAGAGAGTGAGATGCCAGCTCCTTTCATTCAGTCAGTAGCTTCAAACATTTCTGGTATATGAATAACATGATGTTTTTCAATGGCAAAATTCAATGAATATTGTAAATGCACAAACAGTAATTTCTCCGCATTGCAAGGTGCAATTCTGAAATTTTTTGCTTTTTCCTGCTCCTCTTAGCATGATAAAGAAGATTCAAAGAGAGTGAGATGCCAGCTCCTTTCATTCAGTCTGTAGCTTCAATCATTTCTGGACGTTTTTCAATGGCAAAAATCAATGAATATTGTAAATGCACAAACAGTAATTTCTCCACATTGCAAGGTGCAATTCTGAAATTTTTTGCTTTTTCCTGCTCCTCTTAGCATGATAAAGAAGAATCAAAGAGAGTGAGATGCCAGCTCCTTTCATTCAGTCAGTAGCTTCAATCATTTCTGGACGTTTTTCAATGGCAAAAATCAATGAATATTGTAAATGCACAGACAGTAATTTCTCCGCATTTCAAGGTTCAATTCTGAAATTTTTTGCTTTTTCCTGCTCCTCTTAGCATGATAAAGAAGATTCAAAGAGAGTGAGATGCCAGCTCCTTTCATTCAGTCAGTAGCTTCAAACATTTCTGGTATATGAATAACATGATGTTTTTCAATGGCAAAAATCAATGAATATTGTAAATGCACAAACAGTAATTTCTCCGCATTGCAAGGTGCAATTCTGAAATTTTTTGCTTTTTCCTGCTCCTCTTAGCATGATAAAGAAGATTCAAAGAGAGTGAGATGCCAGCTCCTTTCATTCAGTCAGTAGCTTCAATCATTTCTGGACGTTTTTCAATGGCAAAAATCAATGAATATTGTAAATGCACAAACAGTAATTTCTCCGCATTGCAAGGTGCAATTCTGAAATTTTTTGCTTTTTCCTGCTCCTCTTAGCATGATAAAGAAGATTCAAAGAGAGTGAGATGCCAGCTCCTTTCATTCAGTCAGTAGCTTCAAACATTTCTGGTATATGAATAACATGATGTTTTTCAATGGCAAAAATCAATGAATATTGTAAATGCACAAACAGTAATTTCTCCGCATTGCAAGGTGCAATTCTGAAATTTTTTGCTTTTTCCTGCTCCTCTTAGCATGATAAAGAAGATTCAAAGAGAGTGAGATGCCAGCTCCTTTCATTCAGTCAGTAGCTTCAATCATTTCTGGACGTTTTTCAATGGCAAAAAGCAATGAATATTGTAAATGCACAAACAGTAATTTCTCCGCATTGCAAGGTGCAATTCTGAAATTTTTTGCTTTTTCCTGCTCCTCTTAGCATGATAAACAAGATTCAAAGAGAGTGAGATGCCAGCTCCTTTCATTCAGTCAGTAGCTTCAATCATTTCTGGACGTTTTTCAATGGCAAAAATCAATGAATATTGTAAATGCACAAACAGTAATTTCTCCGCATTGCAAGGTGCAATTCTGAAATTTTTTGCTTTTTCCTGCTCCTCTTAGCATGATAAAGAAGGTTCAAAGAGAGTGAGATGCCAGCTCCTTTCATTCAGTCAGTAGCTTCAAACATTTCTGGTATATGAATAACATGATGTTTTTCAATGGCAAAATTCAATGAATATTGTAAATGCACAAACAGTAATTTCTCCGCATTGCAAGGTGCAATTCTGAAATTTTTTGCTTTTTCCTGCTCCTCTTAGCATGATAAAGAAGATTCAAAGAGAGTGAGATGCCAGCTCCTTTCATTCAGTCAGTAGCTTCAATCATTTCTGGACGTTTTTCAATGGCAAAAATCAATGAATATTGTAAATGCACAAACAGTAATTTCTCCACATTGCAAGGTGCAATTCTGAAATTTTTTGCTTTTTCCTGCTCCTCTTAGCATGATAAAGAAGAATCAAAGAGAGTGAGATGCCAGCTCCTTTCATTCAGTCAGTAGCTTCAATCATTTCTGGACGTTTTTCAATGGCAAAAATCAATGAATATTGTAAATGCACAGACAGTAATTTCTCCGCATTTCAAGGTTCAATTCTGAAATTTTTTGCTTTTTCCTGCTCCTCTTAGCATGATAAAGAAGATTCAAAGAGAGTGAGATGCCAGCTCCTTTCATTCAGTCAGTAGCTTCAAACATTTCTGGTATATGAATAACATGATGTTTTTCAATGGCAAAAATCAATGAATATTGTAAATGCACAAACAGTAATTTCTCCGCATTGCAAGGCGCAATTCTGAAATTTTTTGCTTTTTCCTGCTCCTCTTAGCATGATAAAGAAGATTCAAAGAGAGTGAGATGCCAGCTCCTTTCATTCAGTCAGTAGCTTCAATCATTTCTGGACGTTTTTCAATGGCAAAAATCAATGAATATTGTAAATGCACAAACAGTAATTTCTCCGCATTGCAAGGTGCAATTCTGAAATTTTTTGCTTTTTCCTGCTCCTCTTAGCATGATAAAGAAGATTCAAAGAGAGTGAGATGCCAGCTCCTTTCATTCAGTCAGTAGCTTCAAACATTTCTGGTATATGAATAACATGATGTTTTTCAATGGCAAAATTCAATGAATATTGTAAATGCACAAACAGTAATTTCTCCGCATTGCAAGGTGCAATTCTGAAATTTTTTGCTTTTTCCTGCTCCTCTTAGCATGATAAAGAAGATTCAAAGAGAGTGAGATGCCAGCTCCTTTCATTCAGTCTGTAGCTTCAATCATTTCTGGACGTTTTTCAATGGCAAAAATCAATGAATATTGTAAATGCACAAACAGTAATTTCTCCACATTGCAAGGTGCAATTCTGAAATTTTTTGCTTTTTCCTGCTCCTCTTAGCATGATAAAGAAGAATCAAAGAGAGTGAGATGCCAGCTCCTTTCATTCAGTCAGTAGCTTCAATCATTTCTGGACGTTTTTCAATGGCAAAAATCAATGAATATTGTAAATGCACAGACAGTAATTTCTCCGCATTTCAAGGTTCAATTCTGAAATTTTTTGCTTTTTCCTGCTCCTCTTAGCATGATAAAGAAGATTCAAAGAGAGTGAGATGCCAGCTCCTTTCATTCAGTCAGTAGCTTCAAACATTTCTGGTATATGAATAACATGATGTTTTTCAATGGCAAAAATCAATGAATATTGTAAATGCACAAACAGTAATTTCTCCGCATTGCAAGGTGCAATTCTGAAATTTTTTGCTTTTTCCTGCTCCTCTTAGCATGATAAAGAAGATTCAAAGAGAGTGAGATGCCAGCTCCTTTCATTCAGTCAGTAGCTTCAATCATTTCTGGACGTTTTTCAATGGCAAAAATCAATGAATATTGTAAATGCACAAACAGTAACTTCTCCGCATTGCAAGGTGCAATTCTGAAATTTTTTGCTTTTTCCTGCTCCTCTTAGCATGATAAA
Organism: Phyllobates terribilis; assembly: GCF_046119375.1. Classification (NCBI taxonomy): domain Eukaryota; kingdom Metazoa; phylum Chordata; class Amphibia; order Anura; family Dendrobatidae; genus Phyllobates; species Phyllobates terribilis. The sequence goes on from NW_027362893.1 coordinate 2,645,279, forward strand.
GAAGATTCAAAGAGAGTGAGATGCCAGCTCCTTTCATTCAGTCAGTAGCTTCAAACATTTCTGGTATATGAATAACATGATGTTTTTCAATGGCAAAAATCAATGAATATTGTAAATGCACAAACAGTAATTTCTCCGCATTGCAAGGTGCAATTCTGAAATTTTTTGCTTTTTCCTGCTCCTCTTAGCATGATAAAGAAGATTCAAAGAGAGTGAGATGCCAGCTCCTTTCATTCAGTCAGTAGCTTCAATCATTTCTGGACGTTTTTCAATGGCAAAAAGCAATGAATATTGTAAATGCACAAACAGTAATTTCTCCGCATTGCAAGGTGCAATTCTGAAATTTTTTGCTTTTTCCTGCTCCTCTTAGCATGATAAACAAGATTCAAAGAGAGTGAGATGCCAGCTCCTTTCATTCAGTCAGTAGCTTCAATCATTTCTGGACGTTTTTCAATGGCAAAAATCAATGAATATTGTAAATGCACAAACAGTAATTTCTCCGCATTGCAAGGTGCAATTCTGAAATTTTTTGCTTTTTCCTGCTCCTCTTAGCATGATAAAGAAGGTTCAAAGAGAGTGAGATGCCAGCTCCTTTCATTCAGTCAGTAGCTTCAAACATTTCTGGTATATGAATAACATGATGTTTTTCAATGGCAAAATTCAATGAATATTGTAAATGCACAAACAGTAATTTCTCCGCATTGCAAGGTGCAATTCTGAAATTTTTTGCTTTTTCCTGCTCCTCTTAGCATGATAAAGAAGATTCAAAGAGAGTGAGATGCCAGCTCCTTTCATTCAGTCAGTAGCTTCAATCATTTCTGGACGTTTTTCAATGGCAAAAATCAATGAATATTGTAAATGCACAAACAGTAATTTCTCCACATTGCAAGGTGCAATTCTGAAATTTTTTGCTTTTTCCTGCTCCTCTTAGCATGATAAAGAAGAATCAAAGAGAGTGAGATGCCAGCTCCTTTCATTCAGTCAGTAGCTTCAATCATTTCTGGACGTTTTTCAATGGCAAAAATCAATGAATATTGTAAATGCACAAACAGTAATTTCTCCGCATTGCAAGGTGCAATTCTGAAATTTTTTGCTTTTTCCTGCTCCTCTTAGCATGATAAAGAAGATTCAAAGAGAGTGAGATGCCAGCTCCTTTCATTCAGTCAGTAGCTTCAAACATTTCTGGTATATGAATAACATGATGTTTTTCAATGGCAAAAATCAATGAATATTGTAAATGCACAAACAGTAATTTCTCCGCATTGCAAGGTGCAATTCTGAAATTTTTTGCTTTTTCCTGCTCCTCTTAGCATGATAAAGAAGATTCAAAGAGAGTGAGATGCCAGCTCCTTTCATTCAGTCAGTAGCTTCAATCATTTCTGGACGTTTTTCAATGGCAAAAATCAATGAATATTGTAAATGCACAAACAGTAATTTCTCCGCATTGCAAGGTGCAATTCTGAAATTTTTTGCTTTTTCCTGCTCCTCTTAGCATGATAAAGAAGATTCAAAGAGAGTGAGATGCCAGCTCCTTTCATTCAGTCAGTAGCTTCAAACATTTCTGGTATATGAATAACATGATGTTTTTCAATGGCAAAAATCAATGAATATTGTAAATGCACAAACAGTAATTTCTCCGCATTGCAAGGTGCAATTCTGAAATTTTTTGCTTTTTCCTGCTCCTCTTAGCATGATAAAGAAGATTCAAGGAGAGTGAGATGCCAGCTCCTTTCATTCAGTCAGTAGCTTCAAACATTTCTGGTATATGAATAACATGATGTTTTTCAATGGCAAAAATCAATGAATATTGTAAATGCACAAACAGTAATTTCTCCGCATTGCAAGGTGCAATTCTGAAATTTTTTGCTTTTTCCTGCTCCTCTTAGCATGATAAAGAAGATTCAAAGAGAGTGAGATGCCAGCTCCTTTCATTCAGTCAGTAGCTTCAATCATTTCTGGACGTTTTTCAATGGCAAAAATCAATGAATATTGTAAATGCACAAACAGTAATTTCTCCGCATTGCAAGGTGCAATTCTGAAATTTTTTGCTTTTTCCTGCTCCTCTTAGCATGATAAAGAAGATTCAAAGAGAGTGAGATGCCAGCTCCTTTCATTCAGTCAGTAGCTTCAATCATTTCTGGACGTTTTTCAATGGCAAAAATCATTGAATATTGTAAATGCACAAACAGTAATTTCTCCGCATTGCAAGGTGCAATTCTGAAATTTTTTGCTTTTTCCTGCTCCTCTTAGCATGATAAACAAGATTCAAAGAGAGTGAGATGCCAGCTCCTTTCATTCAGTCAGTAGCTTCAATCATTTCTGGATGTTTTTCAATGGCAAAAATCAATGAATATTGTAAATGCACAAACAGTAATTTCTCCGCATTGCAATGTGCAATTCAGAAATTTTTTGCTTTTTCCTGCTCCTCTTAGCATGATAAAGAAGATTCAAAGAGAGTGAGATGCCAGCTCCTTTCATTCAGTCAGTAGCTTCAATCATTTCTGGACGTTTTTCAATGGCAAAAATCAATGAATATTGTAAATGCACAAACAGTAATTTCTCCGCATTGCAAGGTGCAATTCTGAAATTTTTTGCTTTTTCCTGCTCCTCTTAGCATGATAAACAAGATTCAAAGAGAGTGAGATGCCAGCTCCTTTCATTCAGTCAGTAGCTTCAATCATTTCTGGACGTTTTTCAATGGCAAAAATCAATGAATATTGTAAATGCACAGACAGTAATTTCTCCGCATTTCAAGGTTCAATTCTGAAATTTTTTGCTTTTTCCTGCTCCTCTTAGCATGATAAAGAAGATTCAAAGAGAGTGAGATGCCAGCTCCTTTCATTCAGTCAGTAGCTTCAAACATTTCTGGTATATGAATAACATGATGTTTTTCAATGGCAAAAATCAATGAATATTGTAAATGCACAAACAGTAATTTCTCCGCATTGCAAGGTGCAATTCTGAAATTTTTTGCTTTTTCCTGCTCCTCTTAGCATGATAAAGAAGATTCAAAGAGAGTGAGATGCCAGCTCCTTTCATTCAGTCAGTAGCTTCAATCATTTCTGGACGTTTTTCAATGGCAAAAATCAATGAATATTGTAAATGCACAAACAGTAATTTCTCCGCATTGCAAGGTGCAATTCTGAAATTTTTTGCTTTTTCCTGCTCCTCTTAGCATGATAAAGAAGATTCAAAGAGAGTGAGATGCCAGCTCCTTTCATTCAGTCAGTAGCTTCAAACATTTCTGGTATATGAATAACATGATGTTTTTCAATGGCAAAAATCAATGAATATTGTAAATGCACAAACAGTAATTTCTCCGCATTGCAAGGTGCAATTCTGAAATTTTTTGCTTTTTCCTGCTCCTCTTAGCATGATAAAGAAGATTCAAAGAGAGTGAGATGCCAGCTCCTTTCATTCAGTCAGTAGCTTCAATCATTTCTGGACGTTTTTCAATGGCAAAAATCAATGAATATTGTAAATGCACAAACAGTAATTTCTCCGCATTGCAAGGTGCAATTCTGAAATTTTTTGCTTTTTCCTGCTCCTCTTAGCATGATAAAGAAGATTCAAAGAGAGTGAGATGCCAGCTCCTTTCATTCAGTCAGTAGCTTCAAACATTTCTGGTATATGAATAACATGATGTTTTTCAATGGCAAAAATCAATGAATATTGTAAATGCACAAACAGTAATTTCTCCGCATTGCAAGGTGCAATTCTGAAATTTTTTGCTTTTTCCTGCTCCTCTTAGCATGATAAAGAAGATTCAAGGAGAGTGAGATGCCAGCTCCTTTCATTCAGTCAGTAGCTTCAAACATTTCTGGTATATGAATAACATGATGTTTTTCAATGGCAAAAATCAATGAATATTGTAAATGCACAAACAGTAATTTCTCCGCATTGCAAGGTGCAATTCTGAAATTTTTTGCTTTTTCCTGCTCCTCTTAGCATGATAAAGAAGATTCAAAGAGAGTGAGATGCCAGCTCCTTTCATTCAGTCAGTAGCTTCAATCATTTCTGGACGTTTTTCAATGGCAAAAATCAATGAATATTGTAAATGCACAAACAGTAATTTCTCCGCATTGCAAGGTGCAATTCTGAAATTTTTTGCTTTTTCCTGCTCCTCTTAGCATGATAAACAAGATTCAAAGAGAGTGAGATGCCAGCTCCTTTCATTCAGTCAGTAGCTTCAATCATTTCTGGACGTTTTTCAATGGCAAAAATCATTGAATATTGTAAATGCACAAACAGTAATTTCTCCGCATTGCAAGGTGCAATTCTGAAATTTTTTGCTTTTTCCTGCTCCTCTTAGCATGATAAACAAGATTCAAAGAGAGTGAGATGCCAGCTCCTTTCATTCAGTCAGTAGCTTCAATCATTTCTGGATGTTTTTCAATGGCAAAAATCAATGAATATTGTAAATGCACAAACAGTAATTTCTCCGCATTGCAATGTGCAATTCAGAAATTTTTTGCTTTTTCCTGCTCCTCTTAGCATGATAAAGAAGATTCAAAGAGAGTGAGATGCCAGCTCCTTTCATTCAGTCAGTAGCTTCAATCATTTCTGGACGTTTTTCAATGGCAAAAATCAATGAATATTGTAAATGCACAAACAGTAATTTCTCCGCATTGCAAGGTGCAATTCTGAAATTTTTTGCTTTTTCCTGCTCCTCTTAGCATGATAAACAAGATTCAAAGAGAGTGAGATGCCAGCTCCTTTCATTCAGTCAGTAGCTTCAATCATTTCTGGACGTTTTTCAATGGCAAAAATCAATGAATATTGTAAATGCACAAACAGTAATTTCTCCGCATTGCAAGGTGCAATTCTGAAATTTTTTGCTTTTTCCTGCTCCTCTTAGCATGATAAAGAAGATTCAAAGAGAGTGAGATGCCAGCTCCTTTCATTCAGTCAGAAGCTTCTAACATTTCTGGTATATGAATAACATGATGTTTTTCAATGGCAAAAATCAATGAATATTGTAAATGCACAAACAGTAATTTCTCCGCATTGCAAGGTGCAATTCTGAAATTTTTTGCTTTTTCCTGCTCCTCTTAGCATGATAAAGAAGATTCAAAGAGAGTGAGATGCCAGCTCCTTTCATTCAGTCAGTAGCTTCAATCATTTCTGGACGTTTTTCAATGGCAAAAATCATTGAATATTGTAAATGCACAAACAGTAATTTCTCCGCATTGCAAGGTGCAATTCTGAAATTTTTTGCTTTTTCCTGCTCCTCTTAGCATGATAAACAAGATTCAAAGAGAGTGAGATGCCAGCTCCTTTCATTCAGTCAGTAGCTTCAATCATTTCTGGTAAATGAATAACATGATGTTTTTCAATGGCAAAAATCAATGAATATTGTAAATGCACAAACAGTAATTTCTCCGCATTGCAAGGTGCAATTCTGAAATTTTTTGCTTTTTCCTGCTCCTCTTAGCATGATAAAGAAGATTCAAAGAGAGTGAGATGCCAGCTCCTTTCATTCAGTCAGTAGCTTCAATCATTTCTGGACGTTTTTCAATGGCAAAAATCAATGAATATTGTAAATGCACAAACAGTAATTTCTCCGCATTGCAAGGTGCAATTCTGAAATTTTTTGCTTTTTCCTGCTCCTCTTAGCATGATAAACAAGATTCAAAGAGAGTGAGATGCCAGCTCCTTTCATTCAGTCAGTAGCTTCAATCATTTCTGGACGTTTTTCAATGGCAAAAATCAATGAATATTGTAAATGCACAAACAGTAATTTCTCCGCATTGCAAGGTGCAATTCTGAAATTTTTTGCTTTTTCCTGCTCCTCTTAGCATGATAAAGAAGATTCAAAGAGAGTGAGATGCCAGCTCCTTTCATTCAGTCAGTAGCTTCAAACATTTCTGGTATATGAATAACATGATGTTTTTCAATGGCAAAATTCAATGAATATTGTAAATGCACAAACAGTAATTTCTCTGCATTGCAAGGTGCAATTCTGAAATTTTTTGCTTTTTCCTGCTCCTCTTAGCATGATAAAGAAGATTCAAAGAGAGTGAGATGCCAGCTCCTTTCATTCAGTCAGTAGCTTCAATCATTTCTGGACGTTTTTCAATGGCAAAAATCAATGAATATTGTAAATGCACAAACAGTAATTTCTCCACATTGCAAGGTGCAATTCTGAAATTTTTTGCTTTTTCCTGCTCCTCTTAGCATGATAAAGAAGAATCAAAGAGAGTGAGATGCCAGCTCCTTTCATTCAGTCAGTAGCTTCAATCATTTCTGGACGTTTTTCAATGGCAAAAATCAATGAATATTGTAAATGCACAGACAGTAATTTCTCCGCATTTCAAGGTTCAATTCTGAAATTTTTTGCTTTTTCCTGCTCCTCTTAGCATGATAAAGAAGATTCAAAGAGAGTGAGATGCCAGCTCCTTTCATTCAGTCAGTAGCTTCAAACATTTCTGGTATATGAATAACATGATGTTTTTCAATGGCAAAAATCAATGAATATTGTAAATGCACAAACAGTAATTTCTCCGCATTGCAAGGTGCAATTCTGAAATTTTTTGCTTTTTCCTGCTCCTCTTAGCATGGTAAAGAAGATTCAAAGAGAGTGAGATGCCAGCTCCTTTCATTCAGTCAGTAGCTTCAATCATTTCTGGACGTTTTTCAATGGCAAAAATCAATGAATATTGTAAATGCACAAACAGTAATTTCTCCGCATTGCAAGGTGCAATTCTGAAATTTTTTGCTTTTTCCTGCTCCTCTTAGCATGATAAACAAGATTCAAAGAGAGTGAGATGCCAGCTCCTTTCATTCAGTCAGTAGCTTCAATCATTTCTGGACGTTTTTCAATGGCAAAAATCATTGAATATTGTAAATGCACAAACAGTAATTTCTCCGCATTGCAAGGTGCAATTCTGAAATTTTTTGCTTTTTCCTGCTCCTCTTAGCATGATAAACAAGATTCAAAGAGAGTGAGATGCCAGCTCCTTTCATTCAGTCAGTAGCTTCAATCATTTCTGGATGTTTTTCAATGGCAAAAATCAATGAATATTGTAAATGCACAAACAGTAATTTCTCCGCATTGCAATGTGCAATTCAGAAATTTTTTGCTTTTTCCTGCTCCTCTTAGCATGATAAAGAAGATTCAAAGAGAGTGAGATGCCAGCTCCTTTCATTCAGTCAGTAGCTTCAATCATTTCTGGACGTTTTTCAATGGCAAAAATCAATGAATATTGTAAATGCACAAACAGTAATTTCTCCGCATTGCAAGGTGCAATTCTGAAATTTTTTGCTTTTTCCTGCTCCTCTTAGCATGATAAACAAGATTCAAAGAGAGTGAGATGCCAGCTCCTTTCATTCAGTCAGTAGCTTCAATCATTTCTGGACGTTTTTCAATGGCAAAAATCAATGAATATTGTAAATGCACAGACAGTAATTTCTCCGCATTTCAAGGTTCAATTCTGAAATTTTTTGCTTTTTCCTGCTCCTCTTAGCATGATAAAGAAGATTCAAAGAGAGTGAGATGCCAGCTCCTTTCATTCAGTCAGTAGCTTCAAACATTTCTGGTATATGAATAACATGATGTTTTTCAATGGCAAAAATCAATGAATATTGTAAATGCACAAACAGTAATTTCTCCGCATTGCAAGGTGCAATTCTGAAATTTTTTGCTTTTTCCTGCTCCTCTTAGCATGATAAAGAAGATTCAAAGAGAGTGAGATGCCAGCTCCTTTCATTCAGTCAGTAGCTTCAATCATTTCTGGACGTTTTTCAATGGCAAAAATCAATGAATATTGTAAATGCACAAACAGTAATTTCTCCGCATTGCAAGGTGCAATTCTGAAATTTTTTGCTTTTTCCTGCTCCTCTTAGCATGATAAAGAAGATTCAAAGAGAGTGAGTTGCCAGCTCCTTTCATTCAGTCAGTAGCTTCAAACATTTCTGGTATATGAATAACATGATGTTTTTCAATGGCAAAAATCAATGAATATTGTAAATGCACAAACAGTAATTTCTCCGCATTGCAAGGTGCAATTCTGAAATTTTTTGCTTTTTCCTGCTCCTCTTAGCATGATAAAGAAGATTCAAAGAGAGTGAGATGCCAGCTCCTTTCATTCAGTCAGTAGCTTCAATCATTTCTGGACGTTTTTCAATGGCAAAAATCAATGAATATTGTAAATGCACAAACAGTAATTTCTCCGCATTGCAAGGTGCAATTCTAAAATTTTTTGCTTTTTCCTGCTCCTCTTAGCATGATAAAGAAGATTCAAAGAGAGTGAGATGCCAACTCCTTTCATTCAGTCAGTAGCTTCAAACATTTCTGGTATATGAATAACATGATGTTTTTCAATGGCAAAAATCAATGAATATTGTAAATGCACAAACAGTAATTTCTCCGCATTGCAAGGTGCAATTCTGAAATTTTTTGCTTTTTCCTGCTCCTCTTAGCATGATAAAGAAGATTCAAGGAGAGTGAGATGCCAGCTCCTTTCATTCAGTCAGTAGCTTCAAACATTTCTGGTATATGAATAACATGATGTTTTTCAATGGCAAAAATCAATGAATATTGTAAATGCACAAACAGTAATTTCTCCGCATTGCAAGGTGCAATTCTGAAATTTTTTGCTTTTTCCTGCTCCTCTTAGCATGATAAAGAAGATTCAAAGAGAGTGAGATGCCAGCTCCTTTCATTCAGTCAGTAGCTTCAATCATTTCTGGACGTTTTTCAATGGCAAAAATCAATGAATATTGTAAATGCACAAACAGTAATTTCTCCGCATTGCAAGGTGCAATTCTGAAATTTTTTGCTTTTTCCTGCTCCTCTTAGCATGATAAACAAGATTCAAAGAGAGTGAGATGCCAGCTCCTTTCATTCAGTCAGTAGCTTCAATCATTTCTGGACGTTTTTCAATGGCAAAAATCATTGAATATTGTAAATGCACAAACAGTAATTTCTCCGCATTGCAAGGTGCAATTCTGAAATTTTTTGCTTTTTCCTGCTCCTCTTAGCATGATAAACAAGATTCAAAGAGAGTGAGATGCCAGCTCCTTTCATTCAGTCAGTAGCTTCAATCATTTCTGGATGTTTTTCAATGGCAAAAATCAATGAATATTGTAAATGCACAAACAGTAATTTCTCCGCATTGCAATGTGCAATTCAGAAATTTTTTGCTTTTTCCTGCTCCTCTTAGCATGATAAAGAAGATTCAAAGAGAGTGAGATGCCAGCTCCTTTCATTCAGTCAGTAGCTTCAATCATTTCTGGACGTTTTTCAATGGCAAAAATCAATGAATATTGTAAATGCACAAACAGTAATTTCTCCGCATTGCAAGGTGCAATTCTGAAATTTTTTGCTTTTTCCTGCTCCTCTTAGCATGATAAAGAAGATTCAAAGAGAGTGAGATGCCAGCTCCTTTCATTCAGTCAGTAGCTTCAAACATTTCTGGTATATGAATAACATGATGTTTTTCAATGGCAAAATTCAATGAATATTGTAAATGCACAAACAGTAATTTCTCTGCATTGCAAGGTGCAATTCTGAAATTTTTTGCTTTTTCCTGCTCCTCTTAGCATGATAAAGAAGATTCAAAGAGAGTGAGATGCCAGCTCCTTTCATTCAGTCAGTAGCTTCAATCATTTCTGGACGTTTTTCAATGGCAAAAATCAATGAATATTGTAAATGCACAAACAGTAATTTCTCCACATTGCAAGGTGCAATTCTGAAATTTTTTGCTTTTTCCTGCTCCTCTTAGCATGATAAAGAAGAATCAAAGAGAGTGAGATGCCAGCTCCTTTCATTCAGTCAGTAGCTTCAATCATTTCTGGACGTTTTTCAATGGCAAAAATCAATGAATATTGTAAATGCACAGACAGTAATTTCTCCGCATTTCAAGGTTCAATTCTGAAATTTTTTGCTTTTTCCTGCTCCTCTTAGCATGATAAAGAAGATTCAAAGAGAGTGAGATGCCAGCTCCTTTCATTCAGTCAGTAGCTTCAAACATTTCTGGTATATGAATAACATGATGTTTTTCAATGGCAAAAATCAATGAATATTGTAAATGCACAAACAGTAATTTCTCCGCATTGCAAGGTGCAATTCTGAAATTTTTTGCTTTTTCCTGCTCCTCTTAGCATGATAAAGAAGATTCAAAGAGAGTGAGATGCCAGCTCCTTTCATTCAGTCAGTAGCTTCAATCATTTCTGGACGTTTTTCAATGGCAAAAATCAATGAATATTGTAAATGCACAAACAGTAATTTCTCCGCATTGCAAGGTGCAATTCTGAAATTTTTTGCTTTTTCCTGCTCCTCTTAGCATGATAAACAAGATTCAAAGAGAGTGAGATGCCAGCTCCTTTCATTCAGTCAGTAGCTTCAATCATTTCTGGACGTTTTTCAATGGCAAAAATCATTGAATATTGTAAATGCACAAACAGTAATTTCTCCGCATTGCAAGGTGCAATTCTGAAATTTTTTGCTTTTTCCTGCTCCTCTTAGCATGATAAACAAGATTCAAAGAGAGTGAGATGCCAGCTCCTTTCATTCAGTCAGTAGCTTCAATCATTTCTGGATGTTTTTCAATGGCAAAAATCAATGAATATTGTAAATGCACAAACAGTAATTTCTCCGCATTGCAATGTGCAATTCAGAAATTTTTTGCTTTTTCCTGCTCCTCTTAGCATGATAAAGAAGATTCAAAGAGAGTGAGATGCCAGCTCCTTTCATTCAGTCAGTAGCTTCAATCATTTCTGGACGTTTTTCAATGGCAAAAATCAATGAATATTGTAAATGCACAAACAGTAATTTCTCCGCATTGCAAGGTGCAATTCTGAAATTTTTTGCTTTTTCCTGCTCCTCTTAGCATGATAAACAAGATTCAAAGAGAGTGAGATGCCAGCTCCTTTCATTCAGTCAGTAGCTTCAATCATTTCTGGACGTTTTTCAATGGCAAAAATCAATGAATATTGTAAATGCACAGACAGTAATTTCTCCGCATTTCAAGGTTCAATTCTGAAATTTTTTGCTTTTTCCTGCTCCTCTTAGCATGATAAAGAAGATTCAAAGAGAGTGAGATGCCAGCTCCTTTCATTCAGTCAGTAGCTTCAAACATTTCTGGTATATGAATAACATGATGTTTTTCAATGGCAAAAATCAATGAATATTGTAAATGCACAAACAGTAATTTCTCCGCATTGCAAGGTGCAATTCTGAAATTTTTTGCTTTTTCCTGCTCCTCTTAGCATGATAAAGAAGATTCAAAGAGAGTGAGATGCCAGCTCCTTTCATTCAGTCAGTAGCTTCAATCATTTCTGGACGTTTTTCAATGGCAAAAATCAATGAATATTGTAAATGCACAAACAGTAATTTCTCCGCATTGCAAGGTGCAATTCTGAAATTTTTTGCTTTTTCCTGCTCCTCTTAGCATGATAAAGAAGATTCAAAGAGAGTGAGATGCCAGCTCCTTTCATTCAGTCAGTAGCTTCAAACATTTCTGGTATATGAATAACATGATGTTTTTCAATGGCAAAAATCAATGAATATTGTAAATGCACAAACAGTAATTTCTCCGCATTGCAAGGTGCAATTCTGAAATTTTTTGCTTTTTCCTGCTCCTCTTAGCATGATAAAGAAGATTCAAAGAGAGTGAGATGCCAGCTCCTTTCATTCAGTCAGTAGCTTCAATCATTTCTGGACGTTTTTCAATGGCAAAAATCAATGAATATTGTAAATGCACAAACAGTAATTTCTCCGCATTGCAAGGTGCAATTCTAAAATTTTTTGCTTTTTCCTGCTCCTCTTAGCATGATAAAGAAGATTCAAAGAGAGTGAGATGCCAGCTCCTTTCATTCAGTCAGTAGCTTCAAACATTTCTGGTATATGAATAACATGATGTTTTTCAATGGCAAAAATCAATGAATATTGTAAATGCACAAACAGTAATTTCTCCGCATTGCAAGGTGCAATTCTGAAATTTTTTGCTTTTTCCTGCTCCTCTTAGCATGATAAAGAAGATTCAAGGAGAGTGAGATGCCAGCTCCTTTCATTCAGTCAGTAGCTTCAAACATTTCTGGTATATGAATAACATGATGTTTTTCAATGGCAAAAATCAATGAATATTGTAAATGCACAAACAGTAATTTCTCCGCATTGCAAGGTGCAATTCTGAAATTTTTTGCTTTTTCCTGCTCCTCTTAGCATGATAAAGAAGATTCAAAGAGAGTGAGATGCCAGCTCCTTTCATTCAGTCAGTAGCTTCAATCATTTCTGGACGTTTTTCAATGGCAAAAATCAATGAATATTGTAAATGCACAAACAGTAATTTCTCCGCATTGCAAGGTGCAATTCTGAAATTTTTTGCTTTTTCCTGCTCCTCTTAGCATGATAAACAAGATTCAAAGAGAGTGAGATGCCAGCTCCTTTCATTCAGTCAGTAGCTTCAATCATTTCTGGACGTTTTTCAATGGCAAAAATCATTGAATATTGTAAATGCACAAACAGTAATTTCTCCGCATTGCAAGGTGCAATTCTGAAATTTTTTGCTTTTTCCTGCTCCTCTTAGCATGATAAACAAGATTCAAAGAGAGTGAGATGCCAGCTCCTTTCATTCAGTCAGTAGCTTCAATCATTTCTGGATGTTTTTCAATGGCAAAAATCAATGAATATTGTAAATGCACAAACAGTAATTTCTCCGCATTGCAATGTGCAATTCAGAAATTTTTTGCTTTTTCCTGCTCCTCTTAGCATGATAAAGAAGATTCAAAGAGAGTGAGATGCCAGCTCCTTTCATTCAGTCAGTAGCTTCAATCATTTCTGGACGTTTTTCAATGGCAAAAATCAATGAATATTGTAAATGCACAAACAGTAATTTCTCCGCATTGCAAGGTGCAATTCTGAAATTTTTTGCTTTTTCCTGCTCCTCTTAGCATGATAAACAAGATTCAAAGAGAGTGAGATGCCAGCTCCTTTCATTCAGTCAGTAGCTTCAATCATTTCTGGACGTTTTTCAATGGCAAAAATCAATGAATATTGTAAATGCACAAACAGTAATTTCTCCGCATTGCAAGGTGCAATTCTGAAATTTTTTGCTTTTTCCTGCTCCTCTTAGCATGATAAAGAAGATTCAAAGAGAGTGAGATGCCAGCTCCTTTCATTCAGTCAGTAGCTTCTAACATTTCTGGTATATGAATAACATGATGTTTTTCAAAGGCAAAAATCAATGAATATTGTAAATGCACAAACAGTAATTTCTCCGCATTGCAAGGTGCAATTCTGAAATTTTTTGCTTTTTCCTGCTCCTCTTAGCATGATAAAGAAGATTCAAAGAGAGTGAGATGCCAGCTCCTTTCATTCAGTCAGTAGCTTCAATCATTTCTGGACGTTTTTCAATGGCAAAAATCATTGAATATTGTAAATGCACAAACAGTAATTTCTCCGCATTGCAAGGTGCAATTCTGAAATTTTTTGCTTTTTCCTGCTCCTCTTAGCATGATAAACAAGATTCAAAGAGAGTGAGATGCCAGCTCCTTTCATTCAGTCAGTAGCTTCAATCATTTCTGGTAAATGAATAACATGATGTTTTTCAATGGCAAAAATCAATGAATATTGTAAATGCACAAACAGTAATTTCTCCGCATTGCAAGGTGCAATTCTGAAATTTTTTGCTTTTTCCTGCTCCTCTTAGCATGATAAAGAAGATTCAAAGAGAGTGAGATGCCAGCTCCTTTCATTCAGTCAGTAGCTTCAATCATTTCTGGACGTTTTTCAATGGCAAAAATCAATGAATATTGTAAATGCACAAACAGTAATTTCTCCGCATTGCAAGGTGCAATTCTGAAATTTTTTGCTTTTTCCTGCTCCTCTTAGCATGATAAACAAGATTCAAAGAGAGTGAGATGCCAGCTCCTTTCATTCAGTCAGTAGCTTCAATCATTTCTGGACGTTTTTCAATGGCAAAAATCAATGAATATTGTAAATGCACAAACAGTAATTTCTCCGCATTGCAAGGTGCAATTCTGAAATTTTTTGCTTTTTCCTGCTCCTCTTAGCATGATAAAGAAGATTCAAAGAGAGTGAGATGCCAGCTCCTTTCATTCAGTCAGTAGCTTCAAACATTTCTGGTATATGAATAACATGATGTTTTTCAATGGCAAAATTCAATGAATATTGTAAATGCACAAACAGTAATTTCTCTGCATTGCAAGGTGCAATTCTGAAATTTTTTGCTTTTTCCTGCTCCTCTTAGCATGATAAAGAAGATTCAAAGAGAGTGAGATGCCAGCTCCTTTCATTCAGTCAGTAGCTTCAATCATTTCTGGACGTTTTTCAATGGCAAAAATCAATGAATATTGTAAATGCACAAACAGTAATTTCTCCACATTGCAAGGTGCAATTCTGAAATTTTTTGCTTTTTCCTGCTCCTCTTAGCATGATAAAGAAGAATCAAAGAGAGTGAGATGCCAGCTCCTTTCATTCAGTCAGTAGCTTCAATCATTTCTGGACGTTTTTCAATGGCAAAAATCAATGAATATTGTAAATGCACAGACAGTAATTTCTCCGCATTTCAAGGTTCAATTCTGAAATTTTTTGCTTTTTCCTGCTCCTCTTAGCATGATAAAGAAGATTCAAAGAGAGTGAGATGCCAGCTCCTTTCATTCAGTCAGTAGCTTCAAACATTTCTGGTATATGAATAACATGATGTTTTTCAATGGCAAAAATCAATGAATATTGTAAATGCACAAACAGTAATTTCTCCGCATTGCAAGGTGCAATTCTGAAATTTTTTGCTTTTTCCTGCTCCTCTTAGCATGATAAAGAAGATTCAAAGAGAGTGAGATGCCAGCTCCTTTCATTCAGTCAGTAGCTTCAATCATTTCTGGACGTTTTTCAATGGCAAAAATCAATGAATATTGTAAATGCACAAACAGTAATTTCTCCGCATTGCAAGGTGCAATTCTGAAATTTTTTGCTTTTTCCTGCTCCTCTTAGCATGATAAAGAAGATTCAAAGAGAGTGAGATGCCAGCTCCTTTCATTCAGTCAGTAGCTTCAATCATTTCTGGTATATGAATAACATGATTTTTTTCAATGGCAAAAATCAATGAATATTGTAAATGCACAAACAGTAATTTCTCCGCATTGCAAGGTGCAATTCTGAAATTTTTTGCTTTTTCCTGCTCCTCTTAGCATGATAAAGAAGATTCAAAGAGAGTGAGATGCCAGCTCCTTTCATTCAGTCAGTAGCTTCAATCATTTCTGGATGTTTTTCAATGGCAAAAAGCAATGAATATTGTAAATGCACAAACAGAAATTTCTCCGCATTGCAAGGTGCAATTCTGAAATTTTTTGCTTTTTCCTGCTCCTCTTAGCATGATAAAGAAGATTCAAAGAGAGTGAGATGCCAGCTCCTTTCATTCAGTCAGTAGCTTCAATCATTTCTGGACGTTTTTCAATGGCAAAGATCAATGAATATTGTAAATGCACAAACAGTAATTTCTCCGCATTGCAATGTGCAATTCTGAAATTTTTTGCTTTTTCCTGCTCCTCTTAGCATGATAAAGAAGATTCAAAGAGAGTGAGATGCCAGCTCCTTTCATTCAGTCAGTAGCTTCAAACATTTCTGGTATATGAATAACATAATGTTTTTCAATGGCAAAAATCAATGAATATTGTAAATGCACAAACAGTAATTTCTCCGCATTGCAAGGTGCAATTCTGAAATTTTTTGCTTTTTCCTGCTCCTCTTAGCATGAAAAAGAAGATTCAAAGAGAGTGAGATGCCAGCTCCTTTCATTCAGTCAGTAGCTTCAATCATTTCTGGACGATTTTCAATGGCAAAAATCATTGAATATTGTAAATGCACAAACAGTAATTTCTCCGCATTGCAAGGTGCAATTCTGAAATTTTTTGCTTTTTCCTGCTCCTCTTAGCATGATAAAGAAGATTCAAAGAGAATGAGATGCCAGCTCCTTTCATTCAGTCAGTAGCTTCAATCATTTCTGGTAAATGAATAACATGATGTTTTTCAATGGCAAAAATCAATGAATATTGTAAATGCACAAACAGTAATTTCTCCGCATTGCAAGGTGCAATTCTGAAATTTTTTGCTTTTTCCTGCTCCTCTTAGCATGATAAAGAAGATTCAAAGAGAGTGAGATGCCAGCTCCTTTCATTCAGTCAGTAGCTTCAATCATTTCTGGACGTTTTTCAATGGCAAAAATCAATGAATATTGTAAATGCACAAACAGTAATTTCTCCGCATTGCAAGGTGCAATTCTGAAATTTTTTGCTTTTTCCTGCTCCTCTTAGCATGATAAAGAAGATTCAAAGAGAGTGAGATGCCAGCTCCTTTCATTCAGTCAGTAGCTTCAAACATTTCTGGTATATGAATAACATGATGTTTTTCAATGGCAAAAATCAATGAATATTGTAAATGCACAAACAGTAATTTCTCCGCATTGCAAGGTGCAATTCTGAAATTTTTTGCTTTTTCCTGCTCCTCTTAGCATGATAAAGAAGATTCAAAGAGAGTGAGATGCCAGCTCCTTTCATTCAGTCAGTAGCTTCAATCATTTCTGGACGTTTTTCAATGGCAAAAAGCAATGAATATTGTAAATGCACAAACAGAAATTTCTCCGCATTGCAAGGTGCAATTCTGAAATTTTTTGCTTTTTCCTGCTCCTCTTAGCATGATAAAGAAGATTCAAAGAGAGTGAGATGCCAGCTCCTTTCATTCAGTCAGTTGCTTCAATCATTTCTGGACGTTTTTCAATGGCAAAGATCAATGAATATTGTAAATGCACAAACAGTAATTTCTCCGCATTGCAATGTGCAATTCTGAAATTTTTTGCTTTTTCCTGCTCCTCTTAGCATGATAAAGAAGATTCAAAGAGAGTGAGATGCCAGCTCCTTTCATTCAGTCAGTAGCTTCAAACATTTCTGGTATATGAATAACATGATGTTTTTCAATGGCAAAAATCAATGAATATTGTAAATGCACAAACAGTAATTTCTCCGCATTGCAAGGTGCAATTCTGAAATTTTTTGCTTTTTCCTGCTCCTCTTAGCATGAAAAAGAAGATTCAAAGAGAGTGAGATGCCAGCTCCTTTCATTCAGTCAGTAGCTTCAATCATTTCTGGACGATTTTCAATGGCAAAAATCATTGAATATTGTAAATGCACAAACAGTAATTTCTC
The DNA here is from genome assembly GCF_046119375.1 of Phyllobates terribilis. Taxonomy (NCBI): domain Eukaryota; kingdom Metazoa; phylum Chordata; class Amphibia; order Anura; family Dendrobatidae; genus Phyllobates; species Phyllobates terribilis. The sequence goes on from NW_027362893.1 coordinate 2,662,442, forward strand.
CGCATTGCAAGGTGCAATTCTGAAATTTTTTGCTTTTTCCTGCTCCTCTTAGCATGATAAAGAAGATTCAAAGAGAATGAGATGCCAGCTCCTTTCATTCAGTCAGTAGCTTCAATCATTTCTGGTAAATGAATAACATGATGTTTTTCAATGGCAAAAATCAATGAATATTGTAAATGCACAAACAGTAATTTCTCCGCATTGCAAGGTGCAATTCTGAAATTTTTTGCTTTTTCCTGCTCCTCTTAGCATGATAAAGAAGATTCAAAGAGAGTGAGATGCCAGCTCCTTTCATTCAGTCAGTAGCTTCAATCATTTCTGGACGTTTTTCAATGGCAAAAATCAATGAATATTGTAAATGCACAAACAGTAATTTCTCCACATTGCAAGGTGCAATTCTGAAATTTTTTGCTTTTTCCTGCTACTCTTAGCATGATAAAGAAGAATCAAAGAGAGTGAGATGCCAGCTCCTTTCATTCAGTCAGTAGCTTCAATCATTTCTGGACGTTTTTCAATGGCAAAAATCAATGAATATTGTAAATGCACAGACAGTAATTTCTCCGCATTGCAAGGTGCAATTCTGAAATTTTTTGCTTTTTCCTGCTCCTCTTAGCATGATAAAGAAGATTCAAAGAGAGTGAGATGCCAGCTCCTTTCATTCAGTCAGTAGCTTCAATCATTTCTGGACGTTTTTCAATGGCAAAAATCAATGAATATTGTAAATGCACAAACAGTAATTTCTCCGCATTGCAAGGTGCAATTCTGAAATTTTTTGCTTTTTCCTGCTCCTCTTAGCATGATAAAGAAGATTCAAAGAGAGTGAGATGCCAGCTCCTTTCATTCAGTCAGTAGCTTCAAACATTTCTGGTATATGAATAACATGATGTTTTTCAATGGCAAAAATCAATGAATATTGTGAATGCACAAACAGTAATTTCTCCGCATTGCAAGGTGCAATTCTGAAATTTTTTGCTTTTTCCTGCTCCTCTTAGCATGATAAAGAAGATTCAAAGAGAGTGAGATGCCAGCTCCTTTCATTCAGTCAGTAGCTTCAATCATTTCTGGACGTTTTTCAATGGCAAAAATCATTGAATATTGTAAATGCATAAACAGTAATTTCTCCGCATTGCAAGGTGCAATTCTGAAATTTTTTGCTTTTTCCTGCTCCTCTTAGCATGATAAAGAAGATTCAAAGAGAGTGAGATGCCAGCTCCTTTCATTCAGTCAGTAGCTTCAATCATTTCTGGTATATGAATAACATGATGTTTTTCAATGGCAAAAATCAATGAATATTGTAAATGCACAAACAGTAATTTCTCCGCATTGCAAGGTGCAATTCTGAAATTTTTTGCTTTTTCCTGCTCCTCTTAGCATGATAAAGAAGATTCAAAGAGAGTGAGATGCCAGCTCCTTTCATTCAGTCAGTAGCTTCAATCATTTCTGGACGTTTTTCAATGGCAAAAATCAATGAATATTGTAAATGCACAAACAGTAATTTCTCCGCATTGCAAGGTGCAATTCTGAAATTTTTTGCTTTTTCCTGCTCCTCTTAGCATGATAAACAAGATTCAAAGAGAGTGAGATGCCAGCTCCTTTCATTCAGTCAGTAGCTTCAATCATTTCTGGACGTTTTTCAATGGCAAAAATCAATGAATATTGTAAATGCACAAACAGTAATTTCTCCGCATTGCAAGGTGCAATTCTGAAATTTTTTGCTTTTTCCTGCTCCTCTTAGCATGATAAAGAAGATTCAAAGAGAGTGAGATGCGAGCTCCTTTCATTCAGTCAGTAGCTTCAAACATTTCTGGTATATGAATAACATGATGTTTTTCAATGGCAAAAATCAATGAATATTGTAAATGCACAAACAGTAATTTCTCCGCATTGCAAGGTGCAATTCTGAAATTTTTGCTTTTTCCTGCTCCTCTTAGCATGATAAAGAAGATTCAAAGAGAGTGAGATGCCAGCTCCTTTCATTCAGTCAGTAGCTTCAATCATTTCTGGACGTTTTTCAATGGCAAAAATCAATGAATATTGTAAATGCAAAAACAGTAATTTCTCTGCCTTGCAAGGTCCAATTCTGAAATTTTTTGCTTTTTCCTGCTCCTCTTAGCATGATAAACAAGATTCAAAGAGAGTGAGATGCCAGCTCCTTTCATTCAGTCAGTAGCTTCAATCATTTCTGGACGTTTTTCAATGGCAAAAATCAATGAATATTGTAAATGCACAAACAGTAATTTCTCCGCATTGCAAGGTGCAATTCTGAAATTTTTTGCTTTTTCCTGCTCCTCTTAGCATGATAAACAAGATTCAAAGAGAGTGAGATGCCAGCTCCTTTCATTCAGTCAGTAGCTTCAATCATTTCTGGACGTTTTTCAATGGCAAAAATCAATGAATATTGTAAATGCACAAACAGTAATTTCTCCGCATTGCAAGGTGCAATTCTGAAATTTTTTGCTTTTTCCTGCTCCTCTTAGCATGATAAACAAGATTCAAAGAGAGTGAGATGCCAGCTCCTTTCATTCAGTCAGTAGCTTCAATCATTTCTGGACGTTTTTCAATGGCAAAAATCAATGAATATTGTAAATGCACAAAAAGTAATTTCTCCGCATTGCAAGGTGCAATTCTGAAATTTTTTGCTTTTTCCTGCTCCTCTTAGCAAGATAAAGAAGATTCAAAGAGAGTGAGATGCCAGCTCCTTTCATTCAGTCAGTAGCTTCAATCATTTCTGGACGTTTTTCAATGGCAAAAATCAATGAATATTGTAAATGCACAAACAGTAATTTCTCCGCATTGCAAGGTGCAATTCTGAAATTTTTTGCTTTTTCCTGCTCCTCTTAGCATGATAAAGAAGATTCAAAGAGAGTGAGATGCCAGCTCCTTTCTTTCAGTCAGTAGCTTCAAACATTTCTGGTATATGAATAACGATGTTTTTCAATGGCAAAAATCAATGAATATTGTAAATGCACAAACAGTAATTTCTCCGCATTGCAAGGTGCAATTCTGAAATTTTTTGCTTTTTCCTGCTCCTCTTAGCATGATAAAGAAGATTCAAAGAGAGTGAGATGCCAGCTCCTTTCATTCAGTCAGTAGCTTCAATCATTTCTGGACGTTTTTCAATGGCAAAAATCATTGAATATTGTAAATGCACAAACAGTAATTTCTCCGCATTGCAAGGTGCAATTCTGAAATTTTTTGCTTTTTCCTGCTCCTCTTAGCATGATAAAGAAGATTCAAAGAGAGTGAGATGCCAGCTCCTTTCATTCAGTCAGTAGCTTCAAACATTTCTGGTATATGAATAACATGATGTTTTTCAATGGCAAAAATCAATGAATATTGTGAATGCACAAACAGTAATTTCTCCGCATTGCAAGGTGCAATTCTGAAATTTTTTGCTTTTTCCTGCTCCTCTTAGCATGATAAAGAAGATTCAAAGAGAGTGAGATGCCAGCTCCTTTCATTCAGTCAGTAGCTTCAATCATTTCTGGACGTTTTTCAATGGCAAAAATCAATGAATATTGTAAATGCACAAACAGTATTTTCTCCGCATTGCAAGGTGCAATTCTGAAATTTTTTGCTTTTTCCTGCTCCTCTTAGCATGATAAAGAAGATTCAAAGAGAGTGAGATGCCAGCTCCTTTCATTCAGTCAGTAGCTTCAAACATTTCTGGTATATGAATAACATGATGTTGTTCAATGGCAAAAATCAATGAATATTGTAAATGCACAAACAGTAATTTCTCCGCATTGCAAGGTGCAATTCTGAAATTTTTTGCTTTTTCCTGCTCCTCTTAGCATGATAAAGAAGATTCAAAGAGAGTGAGATGCCAGCTCCTTTCATTCAGTCAGTAGCTTCAATCATTTCTGGACGTTTTTCAATGGCAAAAATCAATGAATATTGTAAATGCACAAACAGTAATTTCTCCGCATTGCAAGGTGCAATTCTGAAATTTTTTGCTTTTTCCTGCTCCTCTTAGCATGATAAAGAAGATTCAAAGAGAGTGAGATGCCAGCTCCTTTCATTCAGTCAGTAGCTTCAAACATTTCTGGTATATGAATAACATGATGTTGTTCAATGGCAAAAATCAATGAATATTGTAAATGCACAAACAGTAATTTCTCCGCATTGCAAGGTGCTATTCTGAAATTTTTTGCTTTTTCCTGCTCCTCTTAGCATGATAAAGAAGATTCAAAGAGAGTGAGATGCCAGCTCCTTTCATTCAGTCAGTAGCTTCAATCATTTCTGGACGTTTTTCAATGGCAAAAATCAATGAATATTGTAAATGCACAAACAGTAATTTCTCCGCATTGCAAGGTGCAATTCTGAAATTTTTTGCTTTTTCCTGCTCCTCTTAGCATGATAAAGAAGATTCAAAGAGAGTGAGATGCCAGCTCCTTTCATTCAGTCAGTAGCTTCAAACATTTCTGGTATATGAATAACATGATGTTTTTCAATGGCAAAAATCAATGAATATTGTAAATGCACAAACAGTAATTTCTCCGCATTGCAAGGTGCAATTCTGAAATTTTTTGCTTTTTCCTGCTCCTCTTAGCATGATAAACAAGATTCAAAGAGAGTGAGATGCCAGCTCCTTTCATTCAGTCAGTAGCTTCAAACATTTCTGGTATATGAATAACATGATGTTTTTCAATGGCAAAAATCAATGAATATTGTAAATGCACAAACAGTAATTTCTCCGCATTGCAAGGTGCAATTCTGAATTTTTTTGCTTTTTCCTGCTCCTCTTAGCATGATAAAGAAGATTCAAAGAGAGTGAGATGCCAGCTCCTTTCATTCAGTCAGTAGCTTCAATCATTTCTGGACGTTTTTCAATGGCAAAAATCATTGAATATTGTAATTGCACAAACAGTAATTTCTCCGCATTGCAAGGTGCAATTCTGAAATTTTTTGCTTTTTCCTGCTCCTCTTAGCATGATAAAGAAGATTCAAAGAGAGTGAGATGCCAGCTCCTTTCATTCAGTCAGTAGCTTCAATCATTTCTGGTATATGAATAACATGATGTTTTTCAATGGCAAAAATCAATGAATATTGTAAATGCACAAACAGTAATTTCTCTGCATTGCAAGGTGCAATTCTGAAATTTTTTGCTTTTTCCTGCTCCTCTTAGCATGATAAAGAAGATTCAAAGAGAGTGAGATGCCAGCTCCTTTCATTCAGTCAGTAGCTTCAATCATTTCTGGACGTTTTTCAATGGCAAAAATCAATGAATATTGTAAATGCACAAACAGTATTTTCTCCGCATTGCAAGGTGCAATTCTGAAATTTTTTGCTTTTTCCTGCTCCTCTTAGCATGATAAAGAATATTCAAAGAGAGTGAGATGCCAGCTCCTTTCATTCAGTCAGTAGCTTCAAACATTTCTGGTATATGAATAACATGATGTTGTTCAATGGCAAAAATCAATGAATATTGTAAATGCACAAACAGTAATTTCTCCGCATTGCAAGGTGCAATTCTGAAATTTTTTGCTTTTTCCTGCTCCTCTTAGCATGATAAAGAAGATTCAAAGAGAGTGAGATGCCAGCTCCTTTCATTCAGTCAGTAGCTTCAATCATTTCTGGTATATGAATAACATGATGTTTTTCAATGGCAAAAATCAATGAATATTGTAAATGCACAAACAGTAATTTCTCCGCATTGCAAGGTGCAATTCTGAAATTTTTTGCTTTTTCCTGCTCCTCTTAGCATGATAAAGAAGATTCAAAGAGAGTGAGATGCCAGCTCCTTTCATTCAGTCAGTAGCTTCAATCATTTCTGGACGTTTTTCAATGGCAAAAATCAATGAATATTGTAAATGCACAAACAGTAATTTCTCCGCATTGCAAGGTGCAATTCTGAAATTTTTTGCTTTTTCCTGCTCCTCTTAGCATGATAAACAAGATTCAAAGAGAGTGAGATGCCAGCTCCTTTCATTCAGTCAGTAGCTTCAATCATTTCTGGACGTTTTTCAATGGCAAAAATCAATGAATATTGTAAATGCACAAACAGTAATTTCTCCGCATTGCAAGGTGCAATTCTGAAATTTTTTGCTTTTTCCTGCTCCTCTTAGCATGATAAAGAAGATTCAAAGAGAGTGAGATGCGAGCTCCTTTCATTCAGTCAGTAGCTTCAAACAATTCTGGTATATGAATAACATGATGTTTTTCAATGGCAAAAATCAATGAATATTGTAAATGCACAAACAGTAATTTCTCCGCATTGCAAGGTGCAATTCTGAAATTTTTGCTTTTTCCTGCTCCTCTTAGCATGATAAAGAAGATTCAAAGAGAGTGAGATGCCAGCTCCTTTCATTCAGTCAGTAGCTTCAATCATTTCTGGACGTTTTTCAATGGCAAAAAGCAATGAATATTGTAAATGCAAAAACAGTAATTTCTCTGCCTTGCAAGGTCCAATTCTGAAATTTTTTGCTTTTTCCTGCTCCTCTTAGCATGATAAACAAGATTCAAAGAGAGTGAGATGCCAGCTCCTTTCATTCAGTCAGTAGCTTCAATCATTTCTGGACGTTTTTCAATGGCAAAAATCAATGAATATTGTAAATGCACAAACAGTAATTTCTCCGCATTGCAAGGTGCAATTCTGAAATTTTTTGCTTTTTCCTGCTCCTCTTAGCATGATAAACAAGATTCAAAGAGAGTGAGATGCCAGCTCCTTTCATTCAGTCAGTAGCTTCAATCATTTCTGGACGTTTTTCAATGGCAAAAATCAATGAATATTGTAAATGCACAAACAGTAATTTCTCCGCATTGCAAGGTGCAATTCTGAAATTTTTTGCTTTTTCCTGCTCCTCTTAGCATGATAAACAAGATTCAAAGAGAGTGAGATGCCAGCTCCTTTCATTCAGTCAGTAGCTTCAATCATTTCTGGACGTTTTTCAATGGCAAAAATCAATGAATATTGTAAATGCACAAAAAGTAATTTCTCCGCATTGCAAGGTGCAATTCTGAAATTTTTTGCTTTTTCCTGCTCCTCTTAGCAAGATAAAGAAGATTCAAAGAGAGTGAGATGCCAGCTCCTTTCATTCAGTCAGTAGCTTCAATCATTTCTGGACGTTTTTCAATGGCAAAAATCAATGAATATTGTAAATGCACAAACAGTAATTTCTCCGCATTGCAAGGTGCAATTCTGAAATTTTTTGCTTTTTCCTGCTCCTCTTAGCATGATAAAGAAGATTCAAAGAGAGTGAGATGCCAGCTCCTTTCATTCAGTCAGTAGCTTCAAACATTTCTGGTATATGAATAACGATGTTTTTCAATGGCAAAAATCAATGAATATTGTAAATGCACAAACAGTAATTTCTCCGCATTGCAAGGTGCAATTCTGAAATTTTTTGCTTTTTCCTGCTCCTCTTAGCATGATAAAGAAGATTCAAAGAGAGTGAGATGCCAGCTCCTTTCATTCAGTCAGTAGCTTCAATCATTTCTGGACGTTTTTCAATGGCAAAAATCATTGAATATTGTAAATGCACAAACAGTAATTTCTCCGCATTGCAAGGTGCAATTCTGAAATTTTTTGCTTTTTCCTGCTCCTCTTAGCATGATAAAGAAGATTCAAAGAGAGTGAGATGCCAGCTCCTTTCATTCAGTCAGTAGCTTCAAACATTTCTGGTATATGAATAACATGATGTTTTTCAATGGCAAAAATCAATGAATATTGTGAATGCACAAACAGTAATTTCTCCGCATTGCAAGGTGCAATTCTGAAATTTTTTGCTTTTTCCTGCTCCTCTTAGCATGATAAAGAAGATTCAAAGAGAGTGAGATGCCAGCTCCTTTCATTCAGTCAGTAGCTTCAATCATTTCTGGACGTTTTTCAATGGCAAAAATCAATGAATATTGTAAATGCACAAACAGTATTTTCTCCGCATTGCAAGGTGCAATTCTGAAATTTTTTGCTTTTTCCTGCTCCTCTTAGCATGATAAAGAAGATTCAAAGAGAGTGAGATGCCAGCTCCTTTCATTCAGTCAGTAGCTTCAAACATTTCTGGTATATGAATAACATGATGTTGTTCAATGGCAAAAATCAATGAATATTGTAAATGCACAAACAGTAATTTCTCCGCATTGCAAGGTGCAATTCTGAAATTTTTTGCTTTTTCCTGCTCCTCTTAGCATGATAAAGAAGATTCAAAGAGAGTGAGATGCCAGCTCCTTTCATTCAGTCAGTAGCTTCAATCATTTCTGGACGTTTTTCAATGGCAAAAATCAATGAATATTGTAAATGCACAAACAGTAATTTCTCCGCATTGCAAGGTGCAATTCTGAAATTTTTTGCTTTTTCCTGCTCCTCTTAGCATGATAAAGAAGATTCAAAGAGAGTGAGATGCCAGCTCCTTTCATTCAGTCAGTAGCTTCAAACATTTCTGGTATATGAATAACATGATGTTTTTCAATGGCAAAAATCAATGAATATTGTAAATGCACAAACAGTAATTTCTCCGCATTGCAAGGTGCAATTCTGAAATTTTTTGCTTTTTCCTGCTCCTCTTAGCATGATAAACAAGATTCAAAGAGAGTGAGATGCCAGCTCCTTTCATTCAGTCAGTAGCTTCAAACATTTCTGGTATATGAATAACATGATGTTTTTCAATGGCAAAAATCAATGAATATTGTAAATGCACAAACAGTAATTTCTCCGCATTGCAAGGTGCAATTCTGAATTTTTTTGCTTTTTCCTGCTCCTCTTAGCATGATAAAGAAGATTCAAAGAGAGTGAGATGCCAGCTCTTTTCATTCAGTCAGTAGCTTCAATCATTTCTGGACGTTTTTCAATGGCAAAAATCATTGAATATTGTAATTGCACAAACAGTAATTTCTCCGCATTGCAAGGTGCAATTCTGAAATTTTTTGCTTTTTCCTGCTCCTCTTAGCATGATAAAGAAGATTCAAAGAGAGTGAGATGCCAGCTCCTTTCATTCAGTCAGTAGCTTCAATCATTTCTGGTATATGAATAACATGATGTTTTTCAATGGCAAAAATCAATGAATATTGTAAATGCACAAACAGTAATTTCTCTGCATTGCAAGGTGCAATTCTGAAATTTTTTGCTTTTTCCTGCTCCTCTTAGCATGATAAAGAAGATTCAAAGAGAGTGAGATGCCAGCTCCTTTCATTCAGTCAGTAGCTTCAATCATTTCTGGACGTTTTTCAATGGCAAAAATCAATGAATATTGTAAATGCACAAACAGTATTTTCTCCGCATTGCAAGGTGCAATTCTGAAATTTTTTGCTTTTTCCTGCTCCTCTTAGCATGATAAAGAATATTCAAAGAGAGTGAGATGCCAGCTCCTTTCATTCAGTCAGTAGCTTCAAACATTTCTGGTATATGAATAACATGATGTTGTTCAATGGCAAAAATCAATGAATATTGTAAATGCACAAACAGTAATTTCTCCGCATTGCAAGGTGCAATTCTGAAATTTTTTGCTTTTTCCTGCTCCTCTTAGCATGATAAAGAAGATTCAAAGAGAGTGAGATGCCAGCTCCTTTCATTCAGTCAGTAGCTTCAATCATTTCTGGACGTTTTTCAATGGCAAAAATCAATGAATATTGTAAATGCACAAACAGTAATTTCTCCGCATTGCAAGGTGCAATTCTGAAATTTTTTGCTTTTTCCTGCTCCTCTTAGCATGATAAAGAAGATTCAAAGAGAGTGAGATGCCAGCTCCTTTCATTCAGTCAGTAGCTTCAAACATTTCTGGTATATGAATAACATGATGTTTTTCAATGGCAAAAATCAATGAATATTGTAAATGCACAAACAGTAATTTCTCCGCATTGCAAGGTGCAATTCTGAAATTTTTTGCTTTTTCCTGCTCCTCTTAGCATGATAAACAAGATTCAAAGAGAGTGAGATGCCAGCTCCTTTCATTCAGTCAGTAGCTTCAAACATTTCTGGTATATGAATAACATGATGTTTTTCAATGGCAAAAATCAATGAATATTGTAAATGCACAAACAGTAATTTCTCCGCATTGCAAGGTGCAATTCTGAATTTTTTTGCTTTTTCCTGCTCCTCTTAGCATGATAAAGAAGATTCAAAGAGAGTGAGATGCCAGCTCTTTTCATTCAGTCAGTAGCTTCAATCATTTCTGGACGTTTTTCAATGGCAAAAATCATTGAATATTGTAATTGCACAAACAGTAATTTCTCCGCATTGCAAGGTGCAATTCTGAAATTTTTTGCTTTTTCCTGCTCCTCTTAGCATGATAAAGAAGATTCAAAGAGAGTGAGATGCCAGCTCCTTTCATTCAGTCAGTAGCTTCAATCATTTCTGGTATATGAATAACATGATGTTTTTCAATGGCAAAAATCAATGAATATTGTAAATGCACAAACAGTAATTTCTCTGCATTGCAAGGTGCAATTCTGAAATTTTTTGCTTTTTCCTGCTCCTCTTAGCATGATAAAGAAGATTCAAAGAGAGTGAGATGCCAGCTCCTTTCATTCAGTCAGTAGCTTCAATCATTTCTGGACGTTTTTCAATGGCAAAAATCAATGAATATTGTAAATGCACAAACAGTATTTTCTCCGCATTGCAAGGTGCAATTCTGAAATTTTTTGCTTTTTCCTGCTCCTCTTAGCATGATAAAGAATATTCAAAGAGAGTGAGATGCCAGCTCCTTTCATTCAGTCAGTAGCTTCAAACATTTCTGGTATATGAATAACATGATGTTGTTCAATGGCAAAAATCAATGAATATTGTAAATGCACAAACAGTAATTTCTCCGCATTGCAAGGTGCAATTCTGAAATTTTTTGCTTTTTCCTGCTCCTCTTAGCATGATAAAGAAGATTCAAAGAGAGTGAGATGCCAGCTCCTTTCATTCAGTCAGTAGCTTCAATCATTTCTGGACGTTTTTCAATGGCAAAAATCAATGAATATTGTAAATGCACAAACAGTAATTTCTCCGCATTGCAAGGTGCAATTCTGAAATTTTTTGCTTTTTCCTGCTCCTCTTAGCATGATAAAAAAGATTCAAACAGAGTGAGATGCCAGCTCCTTTCATTCAGTCAGTAGCTTCAAACATTTCTGGTATATGAATAACATGATGTTTTTCAATGGCAAAAATCAATGAATATTGTAAATGCACAAACAGTAATTTCTCCGCATTGCAAGGTGCAATTCTGAAATTTTTTGCTTTTTCCTGCTCCTCTTAGCATGATAAACAAGATTCAAAGAGAGTGAGATGCCAGCTCCTTTCATTCAGTCAGTAGCTTCAATCATTTCTGGACGTTTTTCAATGGCAAAAATCAATGAATATTGTAAATGCACAAACAGTAATTTCTCCGCATTGCAAGGTGCAATTCTGAAATTTTTTGCTTTTTCCTGCTCCTCTTAGCATGATAAAAAAGATTCAAAGAGAGTGAGATGCCAGCTCCTTTCATTCAGTCAGTAGCTTCAAACATTTCTGGTATATGAATAACATGATGTTTTTCAATGGCAAAAATCAATGAATATTGTAAATGCACAAACAGTAATTTCTCCGCATTGCAAGGTGCAATTCTGAAATTTTTTGCTTTTTCCTGCTCCTCTTAGCATGATAAAGAAGATTCAAAGAGAGTGAGATGCCAGCTCCTTTCATTCAGTCAGTAGCTTCAATCATTTCTGGACGTTTTTCAATGGCAAAAATCATTGAATATTGTAAATGCACAAACAGTAATTTCTCCGCATTGCAAGGTGCAACTCTGAAATTTTTTGCTTTTTCCTGCTCCTCTTAGCATGATAAAGAAGATTCAAAGAGAGTGAGATGCCAGCTCCTTTCATTCAGTCAGTAGCTTCAATCATTTCTGGTATATGAATAACATGATGTTTTTCAATGGCAAAAATCAATGAATATTGTAAATGCACAAACAGTAATTTCTCTGCATTGCAAGGTGCAATTCTGAAATTTTTTGCTTTTTCCTGCTCCTCTTAGCATGATAAAGAAGATTCAAAGAGAGTGAGATGCCAGCTCCTTTCATTCAGTCAGTAGCTTCAATCATTTCTGGACGTTTTTCAATGGCAAAAATCAATGAATATTGTAAATGCACAAACAGTAATTTCTCCGCATTGCAAGGTGCAATTCTGAAATTTTTTGCTTTTTCCTGCTCCTCTTAGCATGATAAAGAAGATTCAAAGAGAGTGAGATGCCAGCTCCTTTCATTCAGTCAGTAGCTTCAATCATTTCTGGACGTTTTTCAATGGCAAAAATCAATGAATATTGTAAATGCACAAACAGTAATTTCTCCGCATTGCAAGGTGCAATTCTGAAATTTTTTGCTTTTTCCTGCTCCTCTTAGCATGATAAAGAAGATTCAAAGAGAGTGACATGCCAGCTCCTTTCATTCAGTCAGTAGCTTCAAACATTTCTGGATGTTTTTCAATGGCAAAAATCATTGAATATTGTAAATGCACAAACAGTAATTTCTCCGCATTGCAAGGTGCAATTCTGAAATTTTTTGCTTTTTCCTGCTCCTCTTAGCATGATAAAGAAGATTCAAAGAGAGTGAGATGCCAGCTCCTTTCATTCAGTCAGTAGCTTCAATCATTTCTGGACGTTTTTCAATGGCAAAAATCAATGAATATTGTAAATGCACAAACAGTAATTTCTCCGCATTGCAAGGTGCAATTCTGAAATTTTTTGCTTTTTCCTGCTCCTCTTAGCATGATAAAGAAGATTCAAAGAGAGTGAGATGCCAGCTCCTTTCATTCAGTCAGTAGCTTCAAACATTTCTGGTATATGAATAACATGATGTTTTTCAATGGCAAAAATCAATGAATATTGTAAATGCACAAACAGTAATTTCTCCGCATTGCAAGGTGCAATTCTGAAATTTTTTGCTTTTTCCTGCTCCTCTTAGCATGATAAACAAGATTCAAAGAGAGTGAGATGCCAGCTCCTTTCATTCAGTCAGTAGCTTCAATCATTTCTGGACGTTTTTCAATGGCAAAAATCAATGAATATTGTAAATGCACAAACAGTAATTTCTCCGCATTGCAAGGTGCAATTCTGAAATTTTTTGCTTTTTCCTGCTCCTCTTAGCATGATAAAAAAGATTCAAAGAGAGTGAGATGCCAGCTCCTTTCATTCAGTCAGTAGCTTCAAACATTTCTGGTATATGAATAACATGATGTTTTTCAATGGCAAAAATCAATGAATATTGTAAATGCACAAACAGTAATTTCTCCGCATTGCAAGGTGCAATTCTGAAATTTTTTGCTTTTTCCTGCTCCTCTTAGCATGATAAAGAAGATTCAAAGAGAGTGAGATGCCAGCTCCTTTCATTCAGTCAGTAGCTTCAATCATTTCTGGACGTTTTTCAATGGCAAAAATCATTGAATATTGTAAATGCACAAACAGTAATTTCTCCGCATTGCAAGGTGCAATTCTGAAATTTTTTGCTTTTTCCTGCTCCTCTTAGCATGATAAAGAAGATTCAAAGAGAGTGAGATGCCAGCTCCTTTCATTCAGTCAGTAGCTTCAATCATTTCTGGACGTTTTTCAATGGCAAAAATCAATGAATATTGTAAATGCACAAACAGTAATTTCTCCGCATTGCAAGGTGCAATTCTGAAATTTTTTGCTTTTTCCTGCTCCTCTTAGCATGGTAAAGAAGATTCAAAGAGAGTGAGATGCCAGCTCCTTTCATTCAGTCAGTAGCTTCAAACATTTCTGGATGTTTTTCAATGGCAAAAATCATTGAATATTGTAAATGCACAAACAGTAATTTCTCCGCATTGCAAGGTGCAATTCTGAAATTTTTTGCTTTTTCCTGCTCCTCTTAGCATGATAAAGAAGATTCAAAGAGAGTGAGATGCCAGCTCCTTTCATTCAGTCAGTAGATTCAATCATTTCTGGTATATGAATAACATGATGTTTTTCAATGGCAAAAATCAATGAATATTGTAAATGCACAAACAGTAATTTCTCCGCATTGCAAGGTGCAATTCTGAAATTTTTTGCTTTTTCCTGCTCCTCTTAGCATGATAAAGAAGATTCAAAGAGAGTGAGATGCCAGCTCCTTTCATTCAGTCAGTAGCTTCAAACATTTCTGGTATATGAATAACATGATGTTGTTCAATGGCAAAAATCAATGAATATTGTAAATGCACAAACAGTAATTTCTCCGCATTGCAAGGTGCAATTCTGAAATTTTTTGCTTTTTCCTGCTCCTCTTAGCATGATAAAGAAGATTCAAAGAGAGTGAGATGCCAGCTCCTTTCATTCAGTCAGTAGCTTCAAACATTTCTGGTATATGAATAACATGATGTTTTTCAATGGCAAAAATCAATGAATATTGTAAATGCACAAACAGTTATTTCTCCGCATTGCAAGGTGCAATTCTGAAATTTTTTGCTTTTTCCTGCTCCTCTTAGCATGATAAAGATTAAAAGAGAGTGAGATGCCAGCTCCTTTCATTCAGTCAGTAGCTTCAAACATTTCTGGTATATGAATAACATGATGTTGTTCAATGGTAAAAATCAATGAATATTGTAAATGCACAAACAGTAATTTCTCCGCATTGCAAGGTGCAATTCTGAAATTTTTTGCTTTTTCCTGCTCCTCTTAGCATGATAAAGAAGATTCAAAAAGAGTGAGATGCCAGCTCCTTTCATTCAGTCAGTAGCTTCAATCATTTCTGGACGTTTTTCAATGGCAAAAATCAATGAATATTGTAAATGCACAAACAGTAATTTCTCCGCATTGCAATGTGCAATTCTGAAATTTTTTGCTTTTTCCTGCTCCTCTTAGCATGATAAACAAGATTCAAAGAGAGTGAGATGCCAGCTCCTTTCATTCAGTCAGTAGCTTCAATCATTTCTGGACGTTTTTCAATGGCAAAAATCAATGAATATTGTAATTGCACAAACAGTAATTTCTCCGCATTGCAAGGTGCAATTCTGAAATTTTTTGCTTTTTCCTGCTCCTCTTAGCATGATAAAGAAGATTCAAAGAGAGTGAGATGCCAGCTCCTTTCATTCAGTCAGTAGCTTCAAACATTTCTGGTATATGAATAACATGATGTTTTTCAATGGCAAAAATCAATGAATATTGTAAATGCACAAACAGTAATTTCTCCGCATTGCAAGGTGCAATTCTGAAATTTTTTGCTTTTTCCTGCTCCTCTTAGCATGATAAAGAAGATTCAAAGAGAGTGAGATGCCAGCTCCTTTCATTCAGTCAGTAGCTTCAATCATTTCTGGACGTTTTTCAATGGCAAAAATCATTGAATATTGTAAATGCACAAACAGTAATTTCTCCGCATTGCAAGGTGCAATTCTGAAATTTTTTGCTTTTTCCTGCTCCTCTTAGCATGATAAAGAAGATTCAAAGAGAGTGAGATGCCAGCTCCTTTCATTCAGTCAGTAGCTTCAATCATTTCTGGTATATGAATAACATGATGTTTTTCAATGGCAAAAATCAATGAATATTGTAAATGCACAAACAGTAATTTCTCCGCATTGCAAGGTGCAATTCTGAAATTTTTTGCTTTTTCCTGCTCCTCTTAGCATGATAAAGAAGATTCAAAGAGAGTGAGATGCCAGCTCCTTTCATTCAGTCAGTAGCTTCAATCATTTCTGGACGTTTTTCAATGGCAAAAATCAATGAATATTGTAAATGCACAAACAGTAATTTCTCCGCATTGCAATGTGCAATTCTGAAATTTTTTGCTTTTTCCTGCTCCTCTTAGCATGATAAACAAGATTCAAAGAGAGTGAGATGCCAGCTCCTTTCATTCAGTCAGTAGCTTCAATCATTTCTGGACGTTTTTCAATGGCAAAAATCAATGAATATTGTAAATGCACAAACAGTAATTTCTCCGCATTGCAAGGTGCAATTCTGAAATTTTTTGCTTTTTCCTGCTCCTCTTAGCATGATAAAGAAGATTCAAAGAGAGTGAAATGCCAGCTCCTTTCATTCAGTCAGTAGCTTCAAACATTTCTGGACGTTTTTCAATGGCAAAAATCAATGAATATTGTAAATGCACAAACAGTAATTTCTCCGCACTGCAAGGTGCAATTCTGAAATTTTTTGCTTTTTCCTGCTTCTCTTAGCATGATAAAGAAGATTCAAAGAGAGTGAGATGCCAGCTCCTTTCATTCAGTCAGTAGCTTCAATCATTTCTGGTATATGAATAACATGATGTTTTTCAATGGCAAAAATCAATGAATATTGTAAATGCACAAACAGTAATTTCTCCGCATTGCAAGGTGCAATTCTGAAATTTTTTGCTTTTTCCTGCTCCTCTTAGCATGATAAAGAAGATTCAAAGAGAGTGAGATGCCAGCTCCTTTCATTCAGTCAGTAGCTTCAAACATTTCTGGTATATGAATAACATGATGTTGTTCAATGGCAAAAATCAATGAATATTGTAAATGCACAAACAGTAATTTCTCCGCATTGCAAGGTGCAATTCTGAAATTTTTTGCTTTTTCCTGCTCCTCTTAGCATGATAAAGAAGATTCAAAGAGAGTGAGATGCCAGCTCCTTTCATTCAGTCAGTAGCTTCAAACATTTCTGGTATATGAATAACATGATGTTTTTCAATGGCAAAAATCAATGAATATTGTAAATGCACAAACAGTTATTTCTCCGCATTGCAAGGTGCAATTCTGAAATTTTTTGCTTTTTCCTGCTCCTCTTAGCATGATAAAGAAGATTCAAAGAGAGTGAGATGCCAGCTCCTTTCATTCAGTCAGTAGCTTCAATCATTTCTGGACGTTTTTCAATGGCAAAAATCAATGAATATTGTAAATGCACAAACAGTAATTTCTCCGCATTGCAAGGTGCAATTCTGAAATTTTTTGCTTTTTCCTGCTCCTCTTAGCATGATAAAGAAGATTCAAAGAGAGTGAGATGCCAGCTCCTTTCATTCAGTCAGTAGCTTCAATCATTTCTGGACGTTTTTCAATGGCAAAAATCAATGAATATTGTAAATGCACAAACAGTAATTTCTCCGCATTGCAAGGTGCAATTCTGAAATTTTTTGCTTTTTCCTGCTCCTCTTAGCATGATAAAGAAGATTCAAAGAGAGTGAGATGCCAGCTCCTTTCATTCAGTCAGTAGCTTCAATCATTTCTGGACGTTTTTCAATGGCAAAAATCAATGAATATTGTAAATGCACAAACAGTAATTTCTCCGCATTGCAAGGTGCAATTCTGAAATTTTTTGCATTTTCCTGCTCCTCTTAGCATGATAAACAAGATTCAAAGAGAGTGAGATGCCAGCTCCTTTCATTCAGTCAGTAGCTTCAATCATTTCTGGACGTTTTTCAATGGCAAAAATCAATGAATATTGTAAATGCACAAACAGTAATTTCTCCGCATTGCAAGGTGCAATTCTGAAATTTTTTGCTTTTTCCTGCTCCTCTTAGCATGATAAAGAAGATTCAAAGAGAGTGAGATGCCAGCTCCTTTCATTCAGTCAGTAGCTTCAAACATTTCTGGTATATGAATAACATGATGTTTTTCAATGGCAAAAATCAATGAATATTGTAAATGCACAAACAGTAATTTCTCCGCATTGCAAGGTGCAATTCTGAAATTTTTTGCTTTTTCCTGCTCCTCTTAGCATGATAAAGAAGATTCAAGGAGAGTGAGATGCCAGCTCCTTTCATTCAGTCAGTAGCTTCAAACATTTCTGGTATATGAATAACATGATGTTTTTCAATGGCAAAAATCAATGAATATTGTAAATGCACAAACAGTAATTTCTCCGCATTGCAAGGTGCAATTCTGAAATTTTTTGCTTTTTCCTGCTCCTCTTAGCATGATAAAGAAGATTCAAAGAGAGTGAGATGCCAGCTCCTTTCATTCAGTCAGTAGCTTCAATCATTTCTGGACGTTTTTCAAGGGCAAAAATCAATGAATATTGTAAATGCACAAACAGTAATTTCTCCGCATTGCAAGGTGCAATTCTGAAATTTTTTGCTTTTTCCTGCTCCTCTTAGCATGATAAACAAGATTCAAAGAGAGTGAGATGCCAGCTCCTTTCATTCAGTCAGTAGCTTCAATCATTTCTGGACGTTTTTCAATGGCAAAAATCAATGAATTTTGTAAATGCACAAACAGTAATTTCTCCGCATTGCAAGGTGCAATTCTGAAATTTTTTGCTTTTTCCTGCTCCTCTTAGCATGATAAAGAAGATTCAAAGAGAGTGAGATGCCAGCTCCTTTCATTCAGTCAGTAGCTTCAATCATTTCTGGACGTTTTTCAATGGCAAAAATCATTGAATATTGTAAATGCACAAACAGTAATTTCTCCGCATTGCAAGGTGCAATTCTGAAATTTTTTGCTTTTTCCTGCTCCTCTTAGCATGATAAAGAAGATTCAAAGAGAGTGAGATGCCAGCTCCTTTCATTCAGTCAGTAGCTTCAATCATTTCTGAACGTTTTTCAATGGCAAAAATCAATGAATATTGTAAATGCACAAACAGTAATTTCTCCGCATTGCAAGGTGCAATTCTGAAATTTTTTGCTTTTTCCTGCTCCTCTTAGCATGATAAACAAGATTCAAAGAGAGTGAGATGCCAGCTCCTTTCATTCAGTCATTAGCTTCAATCATTTCTGGACGTTTTTCAATGGCAAAAATCAATGAATATTGTAAATGCACAAACAGTAATTTCTCCGCATTGCAAGGTGCAATTCTGAAATTTTTTGCTTTTTCCTGCTCCTCTTAGCATGATAAAGAAGATTCAAAGAGAGTGAGATGCCAGCTCCTTTCATTCAGTCAGTAGCTTCAATCATTTCTGGACGTTTTTCAATGGCAAAAATCAATGAATATTGTAAATGCACAAACAGTAATTTCTCCGCATTGCAAGGTGCAATTCTGAAATTTTTTGCTTTTTCCTGCTCCTCTTAGCATGATAAACAAGATTCAAAGAGAGTGAGATGCCAGCTCCTTTCATTCAGTCAGTAGCTTCAATCATTTCTGGACGTTTTTCAATGGCAAAAATCAATGAATATTGTAAATGCACAAACAGTAATTTCTCCGCATTGCAAGGTGCAATTCTGAAATTTTTTGCTTTTTCCTGCTCCTCTTAGCATGATAAAGAAGATTCAAAGAGAGTGAGATGCCAGCTCCTTTCATTCAGTCAGTAGCTTCAAACATTTCTGGTATATGAATAACATGTTTTTCAATGGCAAAAATCAATGAATATTGTAAATGCACAAACAGTAATTTCTCCGCATTGCAAGGTGCAATTCTGAAATTTTTTGCTTTTTCCTGCTCCTCTTAGCATGATAAAGAAGATTCAAAGAGAGTGAGATGCCAGCTCCTTTCATTCAGTCAGTAGCTTCAATCATTTCTGGACGTTTTTCAATGGCAAAAATCAATGAATATTGTAAATGCACAAACAGTAATTTCTCCGCATTGCAAGGTGCAATTCTGAAATTTTTTGCTTTTTCCTGCTCCTCTTAGCATGATAAAGAAGATTCAAAGAGAGTGAGATGCCAGCTCCTTTCATTCAGTCAGTAGCTTCAATCATTTCTGGACGTTTTTCAATGGCAAAAATCTATGAATATTGTAAATGCACAAACAGTAATTTCTCCGCATTGCAAGGTGCAATTCTGAAATTTTTTGCTTTTTCCTGCTCCTCTTAGCATGATAAAGAAGATTCAAAGAGAGTGAGATGCCAGCTCCTTTCATTCAGTCAGTAGCTTCAAACATTTCTGGTATATGAATAACATGATGTTTTTCAATGGCAAAAATCAATGAATATTGTAAATGCACAAACAGTAATTTCTCCGCATTGCAAGGTGCAATTCTGAAATTTTTTGCTTTTTCCTGCTCCTCTTAGCATGATAAAGAAGATTCAAGGAGAGTGAGATGCCAGCTCCTTTCATTCAGTCAGTAGCTTTAAACATTTCTGGTATATGAATAACATGATGTTTTTCAATGGCAAAAATCAATGAATATTGTAAATGCACAAACAGTAATTTCTCCGCATTGCAAGGTGCAATTCTGAAATGTTTTGCTTTTTCCTGCTCCTCTTAGCATGATAAAGAAGATTCAAAGAGAGTGAGATGCCAGCTCCTTTCATTCAGTCAGTAGCTTCAATCATTTCTGGACGTTTTTCAATGGCAAAAATCAATGAATTTTGTAAATGCACAAACAGTAATTTCTCCGCATTGCAAGGTGCAATTCTGAAATTTTTTGCTTTTTCCTGCTCCTCTTAGCATGATAAAGAAGATTCAAGGAGAGTGAGATGCCAGCTCCTTTCATTCAGTCAGTAGCTTTAAACATTTCTGGTATATGAATAACATGATGTTTTTCAATGGCAAAAATCATTGAATATTGTAAATGCACAAACAGTAATTTCTCCGCATTGCAAGGTGCAATTCTGAAATTTTTTGCTTTTTCCTGCTCCTCTTAGCATGATAAACAAGATTCAAAGAGAGTGAGATGCCAGCTCCTTTCATTCAGTCAGTAGCTTCAATCATTTCTGGACGTTTTTCAATGGCAAAAATCAATGAATTTTGTAAATGCACAAACAGTAATTTCTCCGCATTGCAAGGTGCAATTCTGAAATTTTTTGCTTTTTCCTGCTCCTCTTAGCATGATAAAGAAGATTCAAAGAGAGTGAGATGCCAGCTCCTTTCATTCAGTCAGTAGCTTCAATCATTTCTGGACGTTTTTCAATGGCAAAAATCATTGAATATTGTAAATGCACAAACAGTAATTTCTCCGCATTGCAAGGTGCAATTCTGAAATTTTTTGCTTTTTCCTGCTCCTCTTAGCATGATAAACAAGATTCAAAGAGAGTGAGATGCCAGCTCCTTTCATTCAGTCATTAGCTTCAATCATTTCTGGACGTTTTTCAATGGCAAAAATCAATGAATATTGTAAATGCACAAACAGTAATTTCTCCGCATTGCAAGGTGCAATTCTGAAATTTTTTGCTTTTTCCTGCTCCTCTTAGCATGATAAAGAAGATTCAAAGAGAGTGAGATGCCAGCTCCTTTCATTCAGTCAGTAGCTTCAATCATTTCTGGACGTTTTTCAATGGCAAAAATCAATGAATATTGTAAATGCACAAACAGTAATTTCTCCGCATTGCAAGGTGCAATTCTGAAATTTTTTGCTTTTTCCTGCTCCTCTTAGCATGATAAACAAGATTCAAAGAGAGTGAGATGCCAGCTCCTTTCATTCAGTCAGTAGCTTCAATCATTTCTGGACGTTTTTCAATGGCAAAAATCAATGAATATTGTAAATGCACAAACAGTAATTTCTCCGCATTGCAAGGTGCAATTCTGAAATTTTTTGCTTTTTCCTGCTCCTCTTAGCATGATAAAGAAGATTCAAAGAGAGTGAGATGCCAGCTCCTTTCATTCAGTCAGTAGCTTCAAACATTTCTGGTATATGAATAACATGTTTTTCAATGGCAAAAATCAATGAATATTGTAAATGCACAAACAGTAATTTCTCCGCATTGCAAGGTGCAATTCTGAAATTTTTTGCTTTTTCCTGCTCCTCTTAGCATGATAAAGAAGATTCAAAGAGAGTGAGATGCCAGCTCCTTTCATTCAGTCAGTAGCTTCAATCATTTCTGGATGTTTTTCAATGGCAAAAATCATTGAATATTGTAAATGCACAAACAGTAATTTCTCCGCATTGCAAGGTGCAATTCTGAAATTTTTTGCTTTTTCCTGCTCCTCTTAGCATGATAAACAAGATTCAAAGAGAGTGAGATGCCAGCTCGTTTCATTCAGTCATTAGCTCAATCATTTCTGGACGTTTTTCAATGGCAAAAATCAATGAATATTGTAAATGCACAAACAGTAATTTCTCCGCATTGCAAGGTGCAATTCTGAAATTTTTTGCTTTTTCCTGCTCCTCTTAGCATGATAAAGAAGATTCAAAGAGAGTGAGATGCCAGCTCCTTTCATTCAGTCAGTAGCTTCAATCATTTCTGGACGTTTTTCAATGGCAAAAATCAATGAATATTGTAAATGCACAAACAGTAATTTCTCCGCATTGCAAGGTGCAATTCTGAAATTTTTTGCTTTTTCCTGCTCCTCTTAGCATGATAAACAAGATTCAAAGAGAGTGAGATGCCAGCTCCTTTCATTCAGTCAGTAGCTTCAATCATTTCTGGACGTTTTTCAATGGCAAAAATCAATGAATATTGTAAATGCACAAACAGTAATTTCTCCGCATTGCAAGGTGCAATTCTGAAATTTTTTGCTTTTTCCTGCACCTCTTAGCATGATAAAGAAGATTCAAAGAGAGTGAGATGCCAGCTCCTTTCATTCAGTCAGTAGCTTCAAACATTTCTGGTATATGAATAACATGTTTTTCAATGGCAAAAATCAATGAATATTGTAAATGCACAAACAGTAATTTCTCCGCATTGCAAGGTGCAATTCTGAAATTTTTTGCTTTTTCCTGCTCCTCTTAGCATGATAAAGAAGATTCAAAGAGAGTGAGATGCCAGCTCCTTTCATTCAGTCAGTAGCTTCAATCATTTCTGGACGTTTTTCAATGGCAAAAATCATTGAATATTGTAAATGCACAAACAGTAATTTCTCCGCATTGCAAGGTGCAATTCTGAAATTTTTTGCTTTTTCCTGCTCCTATTAGCATGATAAACAAGATTCAAAGAGAGTGAGATGCCAGCTCCTTTCATTCAGTCAGTAGCTTCAATCATTTCTGGTATATGAATAACATGATGTTTTTCAATGGCAAAAATCAATGAATATTGTAAATGCACAAACAGTAATTTCTCCGCATTGCAATGTGCAATTCTGAAATTTTTTGCTTTTTCCTGCTCATCTTAGCATGATAAAGAAGATTCAAAGAGAGTGAGATGCCAGCTCCTTTCATTCAGTCAGTAGCTTCAATCATTTCTGGACGTTTTTCAATGGCAAAAATCAATGAATATTGTAAATGCACAAACAGTAATTTCTCCGCATTGCAAGGTGCAATTCTGAAATTTTTTGCTTTTTCCTGCTCCTCTTAGCATGATAAACAAGATTCAAAGAGAGTGAGATGCCAGCTCCTTTCATTCAGTCAGTAGCTTCAATCATTTCTGGACGTTTTTCAATGGCAAAAATCAATGAATATTGTAAATGCACAAACAGTAATTTCTCCGCATTGCAAGGTGCAATTCTGAAATTTTTTGCTTTTTCCTGCTCCTCTTTGCATGATAAAGAAGATTCAAAGAGAGTGAGATGCCAGCTCCTTTCATTCAGTCAGTAGCTTCAAACATTTCTGGTATATGAATAACATGATGTTTTTCAATGGCAAAATTCAATGAATATTGTAAATGCACAAACAGTAATTTCTCCGCATTGCAAGGTGCAATTCTGAAATTTTTTGCTTTTTCCTGCTCCTCTTAGCATGATAAAGAAGATTCAAAGAGAGTGAGATGCCAGCTCCTTTCATTCAGTCAGTAGCTTCAATCATTTCTGGACATTTTTCAATGGCAAAAATCAATGAATATTGTAAATGCACAAACAGTAATTTCTCCACATTGCAAGGTGCAATTCTGAAATTTTTTGCTTTTTCCTTTCCTGCTCCTCTTAGCATGATAAAGAAGAATCAAAGAGAGTGAGATGCCAGTTCCTTTCATTCAGTCAGTAGCTTCAATCATTTCTGGACGTTTTTCAATGGCAAAAATCAATGAATATTGTAAATGCACAGACAGTAATTTCTCCGCATTTCAAGGTTCAATTCTGAAATTTTTTGCTTTTTCCTGCTCCTCTTAGCATGATAAAGAAGATTCAAAGAGAGTGAGATGCCAGCTCCTTTCATTCAGTCAGTAGCTTCAAACATTTCTGGTATATGAATAACATGATGTTTTTCAATGGCAAAAATCAATGAATATTGTAAATGCACAAACAGTAATTTCTCCGCATTGCAAGGTGCAATTCTGAAATTTTTTGCTTTTTCCTGCTCCTCTTAGCATGATAAAGAAGATTCAAAGAGAGTGAGATGCCAGCTCCTTTCATTCAGTCAGTAGCTTCAATCATTTCTGGACGTTTTTCAATGGCAAAAATCAATGAATATTGTAAATGCACAAACAGTAATTTCTCCGCATTGCAAGGTGCAATTCTGAATTTTTTTGCTTTTTCCTGCTCCTCTTAGCATGATAAACAAGATTCAAAGAGAGTGAGATGCCAGCTCCTTTCATTCA
Source organism: Phyllobates terribilis (assembly GCF_046119375.1). Classification (NCBI taxonomy): domain Eukaryota; kingdom Metazoa; phylum Chordata; class Amphibia; order Anura; family Dendrobatidae; genus Phyllobates; species Phyllobates terribilis. Next base: position 2,686,575 of record NW_027362893.1, read on the forward strand.
GTCAGTAGCTTCAATCATTTCTGGACGTTTTTCAATGGCAAAAATCAATGAATATTGTAAATGCACAAACAGTAATTTCTCCGCATTGCAAGGTGCAATTCTGAAATTTTTTGCTTTTTCCTGCTCCTCTTAGCATGATAAAGAAGATTCAAAGAGAGTGAGATGCCAGCTCCTTTCATTCAGTCAGTAGCTTCAAACATTTCTGGTATATGAATAACATGATGTTTTTCAATGGCAAAATTCAATGAATATTGTAAATGCACAAACAGTAATTTCTCCGCATTGCAAGGTGCAATTCTGAAATTTTTTGATTTTTCCTGCTCCTCTTAGCATGATAAAGAAGATTCAAAGAGAGTGAGATGCCAGCTCCTTTCATTCAGTCAGTAGCTTCAATCATTTCTGGACGTTTTTCAATGGCAAAAATCAATGAATATTGTAAATGCACAAACAGTAATTTCTCCACATTGCAAGGTGCAATTCTGAAATTTTTTGCTTTTTCCTTTCCTGCTCCTCTTAGCATGATAAAGAAGAATCAAAGAGAGTGAGATGCCAGTTCCTTTCATTCAGTCAGTAGCTTCAATCATTTCTGGACGTTTTTCAATGGCAAAAATCAATGAATATTGTAAATGCACAGACAGTAATTTCTCCGCATTTCAAGGTTCAATTCTGAAATTTTTTGCTTTTTCCTGCTCCTCTTAGCATGATAAAGAAGATTCAAAGAGAGTGAGATGCCAGCTCCTTTCATTCAGTCAGTAGCTTCAAACATTTCTGGTATATGAATAACATGATGTTTTTCAATGGCAAAAATCAATGAATATTGTAAATGCACAAACAGTAATTTCTCCGCATTGCAAGGTGCAATTCTGAAATTTTTTGCTTTTTCCTGCTCCTCTTAGCATGATAAAGAAGATTCAAAGAGAGTGAGATGCCAGCTCCTTTCATTCAGTCAGTAGCTTCAATCATTTCTGGACGTTTTTCAATGGCAAAAATCAATGAATATTGTAAATGCACAAACAGAAATTTCTCCGCATTGCAAGGTGCAATTCTGAAATTTTTTGCTTTTTCCTGCTCCTCTTAGCATGATAAAGAAGATTCAAAGAGAGTGAGATGCCAGCTCCTTTCATTCAGTCAGTAGCTTCAATCATTTCTGGTATATGAATAACATGATGTTTTTCAATGGCAAAAATCAATGAATATTGTAAATGCACAAACAGTAATTTCTCCGCATTGCAAGGTGCAATTCTGAAATTTTTTGCTTTTTCCTGCTCCTCTTAGCATGATAAAGAAGATTCAAAGAGAGTGAGATGCCAGCTCCTTTCATTCAGTCAGTAGCTTCAATCATTTCTGGACGTTTTTCAATGGCAAAAATCAATGAATATTGTAAATGCACAAACAGTAATTTCTCCGCATTGCAAGGTGCAATTCTGAAATTTTTTGCTTTTTCCTGCTCCTCTTAGCATGATAAACAAGATTCAAAGAGAGTGAGATGCCAGCTCCTTTCATTCAGTCAGTAGCTTCAATCATTTCTGGACGTTTTTCAATGGCAAAAATCAATGAATATTGTAAATGCACAAACAGTAATTTCTCCGCATTGCAAGGTGCAATTCTGAAATTTTTTGCTTTTTCCTGCTCCTCTTAGCATGATAAAGAAGATTCAAAGAGAGTGAGATGCCAGCTCCTTTCATTCAGTCAGTAGCTTCAAACATTTCTGGACGTTTTTCAATGGCAAAAATCATTGAATATTGTAAATGCACAAACAGTAATTTCTCCGCATTGCAAGGTGCAATTCTGAAATTTTTTGCTTTTTCCTGCTCCTCTTAGCATGATAAAGAAGATTCAAAGAGAGTGAGATGCCAGCTCCTTTCATTCAGTCAGTAGCTTCAATCATTTCTGGTATATGAATAACATGATGTTTTTCAATGGCAAAAATCAATGAATATTGTAAATGCACAAACAGTAATTTCTCCGCATTGCAAGGTGCAATTCTGAAATTTTTTGCTTTTTCCTGCTCCTCTTAGCATGATAAAGAAGATTCAAAGAGAGTGAGATGCCAGCTCCTTTCATTCAGTCAGTATCTTCAAACATTTCTGGTATATGAATAACATGATGTTGTTCAATGGCAAAAATCAATGAATATTGTAAATGCACAAACAGTAATTTCTCCGCATTGCAAGGTGCAATTCTGAAATTTTTTGCTTTTTCCTGCTCCTCTTAGCATGATAAAGAAGATTCAAAGAGAGTGAGATGCCAGCTCCTTTCATTCAGTCAGTAGCTTCAAACATTTCTGGTATATGAATAACATGATGTTTTTCAATGGCAAAAATCAATGAATATTGTAAATGCACAAACAGTTATTTCTCCGCATTGCAAGGTGCAATTCTGAAATTTTTTGCTTTTTCCTGCTCCTCTTAGCATGATAAAGAAGATTCAAAGAGAGTGAGATGCCAGCTCCTTTCATTCAGTCAGTAGCTTCAATCATTTCTGGACGTTTTTCAATGGCAAAAATCAATGAATATTGTAAATGCACAAACAGTAATTTCTCCGCATTGCAAGGTGCAATTCTGAAATTTTTTGCTTTTTCCTGCTCCTCTTAGCATGATAAAGAAGATTCAAAGAGAGTGAGATGCCAGCTCCTTTCATTCAGTCAGTAGCTTCAATCATTTCTGGACGTTTTTCAATGGCAAAAATCAATGAATATTGTAAATGCACAAACAGTAATTTCTCCGCATTGCAAGGTGCAATTCTGAAATTTTTTGCTTTTTCCTGCTCCTCTTAGCATGATAAAGAAGATTCAAAGAGAGTGAGATGCCAGCTCCTTTCATTCAGTCAGTAGCTTCAAACATTTCTGGTATATGAATAACATGATGTTTTTCAATGGCAAAAATCAATGAATATTGTAAATGCACAAACATTAATTTCTCCGCATTGCAAGGTGCAATTCTGAAATTTTTTGCTTTTTCCTGCTCCTCTTAGCATGATAAAGAAGATTCAAAGAGAGTGAGATGCCAGCTCCTTTCATTCAGTCAGTAGCTTCAATCATTTCTGGACGTTTTTCAATGGCAAAAATCAATGAATATTGTAAATGCACAAACAGTATTTTCTCCGCATTGCAAGGTGCAATTCTGAAATTTTTTGCTTTTTCCTGCTCCTCTTAGCATGATAAAGAAGATTCAAAGAGAGTGAGATGCCAGCTCCTTTCATTCAGTTAGTAGCTTCAAACATTTCTGGTATATGAATAACATGATGTTGTTCAATGGCAAAAATCAATGAATATTGTAAATGCACAAACAGTAATTTCTCCGCATTGCAAGGTGCAATTCTGAAATTTTTTGCTTTTTCCTGCTCCTCTTAGCATGATAAAGAAGATTCAAAGAGAGTGAGATGCCAGCTCCTTTCATTCAGTAAGTAGCTTAAATCATTTCTGGACGTTTTTCAATGGCAAAAATCAATGAATATTGTAAATGCACAAACAGTAATTTCTCCGCATTGCAAGGTGCAATTCTGAAATTTTTTGCTTTTTCCTGCTCCTCTTAGCAAGATAAAGAAGATTCAAAGAGAGTGAGATGCCAGCTCCTTTCATTCAGTCAGTAGCTTCAAACATTTCTGGTATATGAATAACATGATGTTTTTCAATGGCAAAAATCAATGAATATTGTAAATGCACAAACAGTAATTTCTCCGCATTGCAAGGTGCAATTCTGAAATTTTTTGCTTTTTCCTGCTCCTCTTAGCATGATAAACAAGATTCAAAGAGAGTGAGATGCCAGCTCCTTTCATTCAGTCAGTAGCTTCAATCATTTCTGGACGTTTTTCAATGGCAAAAATCAATGAATATTGTAAATGCACAAACAGTAATTTCTCCGCATTGCAAGGTGCAATTCTGAAATTTTTTGCTTTTTCCTGCTCCTCTTAGCATGATAAAGAAGATTAAAAGAGAGTGAGATGCCAGCTCCTTTCATTCAGTCAGTAGCTTCAAACATTTCTGGTATATGAATAACATGATGTTTTTCAATGGCAAAAATCAATGAATATTGTAAATGCACAAACAGTAATTTCTCCGCATTGCAAGGTGCAATTCTGAAATTTTTTGCTTTTTCCTGCTCCTCTTAGCATGATAAAGAAGATTCAAAGAGAGTGAGATGCCAGCTCCTTTCATTCAGTCAGTAGCTTCAATCATTTCTGGACGTTTTTCAATGGCAAAAATCATTGAATATTGTAAATGCACAAACAGTAATTTCTCCGCATTGCAAGGTGCAATTCTGTAATTTTTTGCTTTTTCCTGCTCCTCTTAGCATGGTAAAGAAGATTCAAAGAGAGTGAGATGCCAGCTCCTTTCATTCAGTCAGTAGCTTCAATCATTTCTGGTATATGAATAACATGATGTTTTTCAATGGCAAAATTAAATGAATATTGTAAATGAAAAACAGTAATTTCTCCGCATTGCAAGGTGCAATTCTGAAATTTTTTGCTTTTTCCTGCTCCTCTTAGCATGATAAAGAAGATTCAAAGATAATGAGATGCCAGCTCCTTTCATTCAGTCAGTAGCTTCAATCATTTCTGGACGTTTTTCAATGGCAAAAATCAATGAATATTGTAAATGCACAAACAGTAATTTCTCCGCATTGCAATGTGCAATTCTGAAATTTTTTGCTTTTTCCTGCTCCTCTTAGCATGATAAACAAGATTCAAAGAGAGTGAGATGCCAGCTCCTTTCATTCAGTCAGTAGCTTCAATCATTTCTGGACGTTTTTCAATGGCAAAAATCAATGAATATTGTAAATGCACAAACAGTAATTTCTCCGCATTGCAAGGTGCAATTCTGAAATTTTTTGCTTTTTCCTGCTCCTCTTAGCATGATAAAGAAGATTCAAAGAGAGTGAGATGCCAGCTCCTTTCATTCAGTCAGTAGCTTCAATCATTTCTGGACGTTTTTCAATGGCAAAAATCAATGAATATTGTAAATGCACAAACAGTAATTTCTCCGCATTGCAAGGTGCAATTCTGAAATTTTTTGCTTTTTCCTGCTCCTCTTAGCATGATAAAGAAGATTCAAAGAGAGTGAGATGCCAGCTCCTTTCATTCAGTCAGTAGCTTCAAACATTTCTGGTATATGAATAACATGATGTTTTTCAATGGCAAAAATCAATGAATATTGTAAATGCACAAACAGTAATTTCTCCGCATTGCAAGGTGCAATTCTGAAATTTTTTGCTTTTTCCTGCTCCTCTTAGCATGATAAAGAAGATTCAAAGAGAGTGAGATGCCAGTTCCTTTCATTCAGTCAGTAGCTTCAATCATTTCTGGACGTTTTTCAATGGCAAAAATCAATGAATATTGTAAATGCACAGACAGTAATTTCTCCGCATTTCAAGGTTCAATTCTGAAATTTTTTGCTTTTTCCTGCTCCTCTTAGCATGATAAAGAAGATTCAAAGAGAGTGAGATGCCAGCTCCTTTCATTCAGTCAGTAGCTTCAAACATTTCTGGTATATGAATAACATGATGTTTTTCAATGGCAAAAATCAATGAATATTGTAAATGCACAAACAGTAATTTCTCCGCATTGCAAGGTGCAATTCTGAAATTTTTTGCTTTTTCCTGCTCCTCTTAGCATGATAAAGAAGATTCAAAGAGAGTGAGATGCCAGCTCCTTTCATTCAGTCAGTAGCTTCAATCATTTCTGGACGTTTTTCAATGGCAAAAATCAATGAATATTGTAAATGCACAAACAGAAATTTCTCCGCATTGCAAGGTGCAATTCTGAAATTTTTTGCTTTTTCCTGCTCCTCTTAGCATGATAAAGAAGATTCAAAGAGAGTGAGATGCCAGCTCCTTTCATTCAGTCAGTAGCTTCAATCATTTTTGGTATATGAATAACATGATGTTTTTCAATGGCAAAAATCAATGAATATTGTAAATGCACAAACAGTAATTTCTCCGCATTGCAAGGTGCAATTCTGAAATTTTTTGCTTTTTCCTGCTCCTCTTAGCATGATAAAGAAGATTCAAAGAGAGTGAGATGCCAGCTCCTTTCATTCAGTCAGTAGCTTCAATCATTTCTGGACGTTTTTCAATGGCAAAAATCAATGAATATTGTAAATGCACAAACAGTAATTTCTCCGCATTGCAAGGTGCAATTCTGAAATTTTTTGCTTTTTCCTGCTCCTCTTAGCATGATAAACAAGATTCAAAGAGAGTGAGATGCCAGCTCCTTTCATTCAGTCAGTAGCTTCAATCATTTCTGGACGTTTTTCAATGGCAAAAATCAATGAATATTGTAAATGCACAAACAGTAATTTCTCCGCATTGCAAGGTGCAATTCTGAAATTTTTTGCTTTTTCCTGCTCCTCTTAGCATGATAAAGAAGATTCAAAGAGAGTGAGATGCCAGCTCCTTTCATTCAGTCAGTAGCTTCAAACATTTCTGGACGTTTTTCAATGGCAAAAATCATTGAATATTGTAAATGCACAAACAGTAATTTCTCCGCATTGCAAGGTGCAATTCTGAAATTTTTTGCTTTTTCCTGCTCCTCTTAGCATGATAAAGAAGATTCAAAGAGAGTGAGATGCCAGCTCCTTTCATTCAGTCAGTAGCTTCAATCATTTCTGGTATATGAATAACATGATGTTTTTCAATGGCAAAAATCAATGAATATTGTAAATGCACAAACAGTAATTTCTCCGCATTGCAAGGTGCAATTCTGAAATTTTTTGCTTTTTCCTGCTCCTCTTAGCATGATAAAGAAGATTCAAAGAGAGTGAGATGCCAGCTCCTTTCATTCAGTCAGTATCTTCAAACATTTCTGGTATATGAATAACATGATGTTGTTCAATGGCAAAAATCAATGAATATTGTAAATGCACAAACAGTAATTTCTCCGCATTGCAAGGTGCAATTCTGAAATTTTTTGCTTTTTCCTGCTCCTCTTAGCATGATAAAGAAGATTCAAAGAGAGTGAGATGCCAGCTCCTTTCATTCAGTCAGTAGCTTCAAACATTTCTGGTATATGAATAACATGATGTTTTTCAATGGCAAAAATCAATGAATATTGTAAATGCACAAACAGTTATTTCTCCGCATTGCAAGGTGCAATTCTGAAATTTTTTGCTTTTTCCTGCTCCTCTTAGCATGATAAAGAAGATTCAAAGAGAGTGAGATGCCAGCTCCTTTCATTCAGTCAGTAGCTTCAATCATTTCTGGACGTTTTTCAATGGCAAAAATCAATGAATATTGTAAATGCACAAACAGTAATTTCTCCGCATTGCAAGGTGCAATTCTGAAATTTTTTGCTTTTTCCTGCTCCTCTTAGCATGATAAAGAAGATTCAAAGAGAGTGAGATGCCAGCTCCTTTCATTCAGTCAGTAGCTTCAATCATTTCTGGACGTTTTTCAATGGCAAAAATCAATGAATATTGTAAATGCACAAACAGTAATTTCTCCGCATTGCAAGGTGCAATTCTGAAATTTTTTGCTTTTTCCTGCTCCTCTTAGCATGATAAAGAAGATTCAAAGAGAGTGAGATGCCAGCTCCTTTCATTCAGTCAGTAGCTTCAAACATTTCTGGTATATGAATAACATGATGTTTTTCAATGGCAAAAATCAATGAATATTGTAAATGCACAAACATTAATTTCTCCGCATTGCAAGGTGCAATTCTGAAATTTTTTGCTTTTTCCTGCTCCTCTTAGCATGATAAAGAAGATTCAAAGAGAGTGAGATGCCAGCTCCTTTCATTCAGTCAGTAGCTTCAATCATTTCTGGACGTTTTTCAATGGCAAAAATCAATGAATATTGTAAATGCACAAACAGTATTTTCTCCGCATTGCAAGGTGCAATTCTGAAATTTTTTGCTTTTTCCTGCTCCTCTTAGCATGATAAAGAAGATTCAAAGAGAGTGAGATGCCAGCTCCTTTCATTCAGTTAGTAGCTTCAAACATTTCTGGTATATGAATAACATGATGTTGTTCAATGGCAAAAATCAATGAATATTGTAAATGCACAAACAGTAATTTCTCCGCATTGCAAGGTGCAATTCTGAAATTTTTTGCTTTTTCCTGCTCCTCTTAGCATGATAAAGAAGATTCAAAGAGAGTGAGATGCCAGCTCCTTTCATTCAGTCAGTAGCTTAAATCATTTCTGGACGTTTTTCAATGGCAAAAATCAATGAATATTGTAAATGCACAAACAGTAATTTCTCCGCATTGCAAGGTGCAATTCTGAAATTTTTTGCTTTTTCCTGCTCCTCTTAGCAAGATAAAGAAGATTCAAAGAGAGTGAGATGCCAGCTCCTTTCATTCAGTCAGTAGCTTCAAACATTTCTGGTATATGAATAACATGATGTTTTTCAATGGCAAAAATCAATGAATATTGTAAATGCACAAACAGTAATTTCTCCGCATTGCAAGGTGCAATTCTGAAATTTTTTGCTTTTTCCTGCTCCTCTTAGCATGATAAAGAAGATTCAAAGAGAGTGAGATGCCAGCTCCTTTCATTCAGTCAGTAGCTTCAATCATTTCTGGACGTTTTTCAATGGCAAAAATCAATGAATATTGTAAATGCACAAACAGTAATTTCTCCGCATTGCAAGGTGCAATTCTGAAATTTTTTGCTTTTTCCTGCTCCTCTTAGCATGATAAAGAAGATTAAAAGAGAGTGAGATGCCAGCTCCTTTCATTCAGTCAGTAGCTTCAAACATTTCTGGTATATGAATAACATGATGTTTTTCAATGGCAAAAATCAATGAATATTGTAAATGCACAAACAGTAATTTCTCCGCATTGCAAGGTGCAATTCTGAAATTTTTTGCTTTTTCCTGCTCCTCTTAGCATGATAAAGAAGATTCAAAGAGAGTGAGATGCCAGCTCCTTTCATTCAGTCAGTAGCTTCAATCATTTCTGGACGTTTTTCAATGGCAAAAATCATTGAATATTGTAAATGCACAAACAGTAATTTCTCCGCATTGCAAGGTGCAATTCTGTAATTTTTTGCTTTTTCCTGCTCCTCTTAGCATGATAAAGAAGATTCAAAGAGAGTGAGATGCCAGCTCCTTTCATTCAGTCAGTAGCTTCAATCATTTCTGGTATATGAATAACATGATGTTTTTCAATGGCAAAATTAAATGAATATTGTAAATGCACAAACAGTAATTTCTCCGCATTGCAAGGTGCAATTCTGAAATTTTTTGCTTTTTCCTGCTCCTCTTAGCATGATAAAGAAGATTCAAAGATAATGAGATGCCAGCTCCTTTCATTCAGTCAGTAGCTTCAATCATTTCTGGACGTTTTTCAATGGCAAAAATCAATGAATATTGTAAATGCACAAACAGTAATTTCTCCGCATTGCAATGTGCAATTCTGAAATTTTTTGCTTTTTCCTGCTCCTCTTAGCATGATAAACAAGATTCAAAGAGAGTGAGATGCCAGCTCCTTTCATTCAGTCAGTAGCTTCAATCATTTCTGGACGTTTTTCAATGGCAAAAATCAATGAATATTGTAAATGCACAAACAGTAATTTCTCCGCATTGCAAGGTGCAATTCTGAAATTTTTTGCTTTTTCCTGCTCCTCTTAGCATGATAAAGAAGATTCAAAGAGAGTGAGATGCCAGCTCCTTTCATTCAGTCAGTAGCTTCAATCATTTCTGGACGTTTTTCAATGGCAAAAATCAATGAATATTGTAAATGCACAAACAGTAATTTCTCCGCATTGCAAGGTGCAATTCTGAAATTTTTTGCTTTTTCCTGCTCCTCTTAGCATGATAAAGAAGATTCAAAGAGAGTGAGATGCCAGCTCCTTTCATTCAGTCAGTAGCTTCAAACATTTCTGGTATATGAATAACATGATGTTTTTCAATGGCAAAAATCAATGAATATTGTAAATGCACAAACAGTAATTTCTCCGCATTGCAAGGTGCAATTCTGAAATTTTTTGCTTTTTCCTGCTCCTCTTAGCATGATAAAGAAGATTCAAAGAGAGTGAGATGCCAGCTCCTTTCATTCAGTCAGTAGCTTCAATCATTTCTGGACGTTTTTCAATGGCAAAAATCAATGAATATTGTAAATGCACAAACAGTATTTTCTCCGCATTGCAAGGTGCAATTCTGAAATTTTTTGCTTTTTCCTGCTCCTCTTAGCATGATAAAGAAGATTCAAAGAGAGTGAGATGCCAGCTCCTTTCATTCAGTTAGTAGCTTCAAACATTTCTGGTATATGAATAACATGATGTTGTTCAATGGCAAAAATCAATGAATATTGTAAATGCACAAACAGTAATTTCTCCGCATTGCAAGGTGCAATTCTGAAATTTTTTGCTTTTTCCTGCTCCTCTTAGCATGATAAAGAAGATTCAAAGAGAGTGAGATGCCAGCTCCTTTCATTCAGTCAGTAGCTTCAATCATTTCTGGACGTTTTTCAATGGCAAAAATCATTGAATATTGTAAATGCACAAACAGTAATTTCTCCGCATTGCAAGGTGCAATTCTGAAATTTTTTGCTTTTTCCTGCTCCTCTTTGCATGATAAACAAGATTCAAAGAGAGTGAGATGCCAGCTCCTTTCATTCAGTCAGTAGCTTCAATCATTTCTGGACGTTTTTCAATGGCAAAAATCAATGAATATTGTAAATGCACAAACAGTAATTTCTCCACATTGCAAGGTGCAATTCTGAAATTTTTTGCTTTTTCCTGCTCCTCTTAGCATGATAAAGAAGATTCAAAGAGAGTGAGATGCCAGCTCCTTTCATTCAGTCAGTAGCTTCAAACATTTCTGGACGTTTTTCAATGGCAAAAATCATTGAATATTGTAAATGCACAAACAGTAATTTCTCCGCATTGCAAGGTGCAATTCTGAAATTTTTTGCTTTTTCCTGCTCCTCTTAGCATGATAAAGAAGATTCAAAGAGAGTGAGATGCCAGCTCCTTTCATTCAGTCAGTAGCTTCAAACATTTCTGGTATATGAATAACATGATGTTGTTCAATGGCAAAAATCAATGAATATTGTAAATGCACAAACAGTAATTTCTCCGCATTGCAAAGTGCAATTCTGAAATTTTTTGCTTTTTCCTGCTCCTCTTAGCATGGTAAAGAAGATTCAAAGAGAGTGAGATGCCAGCTCCTTTCATTCAGTCAGTAGCTTCAAACATTTCTGGTATATGAATAACATGATGTTTTTCAATGGCAAAAATCAATGAATATTGTAAATGCACAAACAGTTATTTCTCCGCATTGCAAGGTGCAATTCTGAAATTTTTTGCTTTTTCCTGCTCTTCTTAGCATGATAAAGAAGATTCAAAGAGAGTGAGATGCCAGCTCCTTTCATTCAGTCAGTTGCTTCAATCATTTCTGGACGTTTTTCAATGGCAAAAATCAATGAATATTGTAAATGCACAAACAGTAATTTCTCCGCATTGCAAGGTGCAATTCTGAAATTTTTTGCTTTTTCCTGCTCCTCTTAGCATGATAAAGAAGATTCAAAGAGAGTGAGATGCCAGCTCCTTTCATTCAGTCAGTAGCTTCAATCATTTCTGGACGTTTTTCAATGGCAAAAATCAATGAATATTGTAAATGCACAAACAGTAATTTCTCCGCATTGCAAGGTGCAATTCTGAAATTTTTTGCTTTTTCCTGCTCCTCTTAGCATGATAAAGAAGATTCAAAGAGAGTGAGATGCCAGCTCCTTTCATTCAGTCAGTAGCTTCAATCATTTCTGGACGTTTTTCAATGGCAAAAATCAATGAATATTGTAAATGCACAAACAGTAATTTCTCCGCATTGCAAGGTGCAATTCTGAAATTTTTTGCTTTTTCCTGCTCCTCTTAGCATGATAAACAAGATTCAAAGAGAGTGAGATGCCAGCTCCTTTCATTCAGTCAGTAGCTTCAATCATTTCTGGACGTTTTTCAATTGCAAAAATCAATGAATATTGTAAATGCACAAACATTAATTTCTCCGCATTGCAAGGTGCAATTCTGAAAATTTTTGCTTTTTCCTGCTCCTCTTAGCATGATAAAGAAGATTCAAAGAGAGTGAGATGCCAGCTCCTTTCATTCAGTCAGTAGCTTCAAACATTTCTGGTATATGAATAACATGATGTTTTTCAATGGCAAAAATCAATGAATATTGTAAATGCACAAACAGTAATTTCTCCGCATTGCAAGGTGCAATTCTGAAATTTTTTGCTTTTTCCTGCTCCTCTTAGCATGATAAAGAAGATTCAAGGAGAGTGAGATGCCAGCTCCTTTCATTCAGTCAGTAGCTTCAAACATTTCTGGTATATGAATAACATGATGTTTTTCAATGGCAAAAATCAATGAATATTGTAAATGCACAAACAGTAATTTCTCCGCATTGCAAGGTGCAATTCTGAAATTTTTTGCTTTTTCCTGCTCCTCTTAACATGATAAAGAAGATTCAAAGAGAGTGAGATGCCAGCTCCTTTCATTCAGTCAGTAGCTTCAATCATTTCTGGACGTTTTTCAATGGCAAAAATCAATGAATATTGTAAATGCACAAACAGTAATTTCTCCGCATTGCAAGGTGCAATTCTGAAATTTTTTGCTTTTTCCTGCTCCTCTTAGCATGATAAACAAGATTCAAAGAGAGTGAGATGCCAGCTCCTTTCATTCAGTCAGTAGCTTCAATCATTTCTGGACGTTTTTCAATGGCAAAAATCAATGAATATTGTAAATGCACAAACAAAAATTTCTCCGCATTGCAAGGTGCAATTCTGAAATTTTTTGCTTTTTCCTGCTCCTCTTAGCATGATAAAGAAGATTCAAAGAGAGTGAGATGCCAGCTCCTTTCATTCAGTCAGTAGCTTCAATCATTTCTGGACGTTTTTCAATGGCAAAAATCATTGAATATTGTAAATGCACAAACAGTAATTTCTCCGCATTGCAAGGTGCAATTCTGAAATTTTTTGCTTTTTCCTGCTCCTCTTAGCATGATAAACAAGATTCAAAGAGAGTGAGATGCCAGCTCCTTTCATTCAGTCAGTAGCTTCAATCATTTCTGGACGTTTTTCAATGGCAAAAATCAATGAATATTGTAAATGCACAAACAGTAATTTCTCCGCATTGCAAGGTGCAATTCTGAAATTTTTTGCTTTTTCCTGCTCCTCTTAGCATGATAAAGAAGATTCAAAGAGAGTGAGATGCCAGCTCCTTTCATTCAGTCAGTAGCTTCAATCATTTCTGGACGTTTTTCAATGGCAAAAATCAATGAATATTGTAAATGCACAAACAGTAATTTCTCCGCATTGCAAGGTGCAATTCTGAAATTTTTTGCTTTTTCCTGCTCCTCTTAGCATGATAAACAAGATTCAAAGAGAGTGAGATGCCAGCTCCTTTCATTCAGTCAGTAGCTTCAATCATTTCTGGACGTTTTTCAATGGCAAAAATCAATGAATATTGTAAATGCACAAACAGTAATTTCTCCGCATTGCAAGGTGCAATTCTGAAATTTTTTGCTTTTTCCTGCTCCTCTTAGCATGATAAAGAAGATTCAAAGAGAGTGAGATGCCAGCTCCTTTCATTCAGTCAGTAGCTTCAAACATTTCTGGTATATGAATAACATGATGTTTTTCAATGGCAAAAATCAATGAATATTGTAAATGCACAAACAGTAATTTCTCCGCATTGCAAGGTGCAATTCTGAAATTTTTTACTTTTTCCTGCTCCTCTTAGCATGATAAAGAAGATTCAAAGAGAGTGAGATGCCAGCTCCTTTCATTCAGTCAGTAGCTTCAATCATTTCTGGACGTTTTTCAATGGCAAAAATCATTGAATATTGTAAATGCACAAACAGTAATTTCTCCGCATTGCAAGGTGCAATTCTGAAATTTTTTGCTTTTTCCTGCTCCTATTAGCATGATAAACAAGATTCAAAGAGAGTGAGATGCCAGCTCCTTTCATTCAGTCAGTAGCTTCAATCATTTCTGGTATATGAATAACATGATGTTTTTCAATGGCAAAAATCAATGAATATTGTAAATGCACAAACAGTAATTTCTCCGCATTGCAAGGTGCAATTCTGAAATTTTTTGCTTTTTCCTGCTCCTCTAAGCATGATAAAGAAGATTCAAAGAGAGTGAGATGCCAGCTCCTTTCATTCAGTCAGTAGCTTCAATCATTTCTGGACGTTTTTCAAAGGCAAAAATCAATGAATATTGTAAATGCACAAACAGTAATTTCTCCGCATTGCAAGGTGCAATTCTGAAATTTTTTGCTTTTTCCTGCTCCTCTTAGCATGATAAACAAGATTCAAAGAGAGTGAGATGCCAGCTCCTTTCATTCAGTCAGTAGCTTCAATCATTTCTGGACGTTTTTCAATGGCAAATATCAATGAATATTGTAAATGCACAAACACTAATTTCTCCGCATTGCAAGGTGCAATTCTGAAATTTTTTGCTTTTTCCTGCTCCTCTTAGCATGATAAAGAAGATTCAAAGAGAGTGAGATGCCAGCTCCTTTCATTCAGTCAGTAGCTTCAAACATTTCTGGTATATGAATAACATGATGTTTTTGAATGGCAAAATTCAATGAATATTGTAAATGCACAAACAGTAATTTCTCCGCATTGCAAGGTGCAATTCTGAAATTTTTTGCTTTTTCCTGCTCCTCTTAGCATGATAAAGAAGATTCAAAGAGAGTGAGATGCCAGCTCCTTTCATTCAGTCAGTAGCTTCAATCATTTCTGGACGTTTTTCAATGGCAAAAATCAATGAATATTGTAAATGCACAAACAGTAATTTCTCCACATTGCAAGGTGCAATTCTGAAATTTTTTGCTTTTTCCTGCTCCTCTTAGCATGATAAAGAAGAATCAAAGAGAGTGAGATGCCAGCTCCTTTCATTCAGTCAGTAGCTTCAATCATTTCTGGACGTTTTTCAATGGCAAAAATCAATGAATATTGTAAATGCACAGACAGTAATTTCTCCGCATTTCAAGGTTCAATTCTGAAATGTTTTGCTTTTTCCTGCTCCTCTTAGCATGATAAAGAAGATTCAAAGAGAGTGAGATGCCAGCTCCTTTCATTCAGTCAGTAGCTTCAAACATTTCTGGTATATGAATAACATGATGTTTTTCAATGGCAAAAATCAATGAATATTGTAAATGCACAAACAGTAATTTCTCCGCATTGCAAGGTGCAATTCTGAAATTTTTTGCTTTTTCCTGCTCCTCTTAGCATGATAAAGAAGATTCAAAGAGAGTGAGATGCCAGCTCCTTTCATTCAGTCAGTAGCTTCAATCATTTCTGGACGTTTTTCAATGGCAAAAATCAATGAATATTGTAAATGCACAAACAGTAATTTCTCCGCATTGCAAGGTGCAATTCTGAAATTTTTTGCTTTTTCCTGCTCCTCTTAGCATGATAAAGAAGATTCAAAGAGAGTGAGATGCCAGCTCCTTTCATTCAGTCAGTAGCTTCAAACATTTCTGGTATATGAATAACATGATGTTTTTCAATGGCAAAAATCAATGAATATTGTAAATGCACAAACAGTAATTTCTCCGCATTGCAAGGTGCAATTCTGAAATTTTTTGCTTTTTCCTGCTCCTCTTAGCATGATAAAGAAGATTCAAAGAGAGTGAGATGCCAGCTCCTTTCATTCAGTCAGTAGCTTCAATCATTTCTGGACGTTTTTCAATGGCAAAAATCAATGAATATTGTAAATGCACAAACAGAAATTTCTCCGCATTGCAAGGTGCAATTCTGAAATTTTTTGCTTTTTCCTGCTCCTCTTAGCATGATAAAGAAGATTCAAAGAGAGTGAGATGCCAGCTCCTTTCATTCAGTCAGTAGCTTCAAACATTTCTGGACGTTTTTCAATGGCAAAAATCATTGAATATTGTAAATGCACAAACAGTAATTTCTCCGCATTGCAAGGTGCAATTCTGAAATTTTTTGCTTTTTCCTGCTCCTCTTAGCATGATAAAGAAGATTCAAAGAGAGTGAGATGCCAGCTCCTTTCATTCAGTCAGTAGCTTCAAACATTTCTGGTATATGAATAACATGATGTTGTTCAATGGCAAAAATCAATGAATATTGTAAATGCACAAACAGTAATTTCTCCGCATTGCAAGGTGCAATTCTGAAATTTTTTGCTTTTTCCTGCTCCTCTTAGCACGATAAAGAAGATTCAAAGAGAGTGAGATGCCAGCTCCTTTCATTCAGTCAGTAGCTTCAAACATTTCTGGTATATGAATAACATGATGTTTTTCAATGGCAAAAATCAATGAATATTGTAAATGCACAAACAGTTATTTCTCCGCATTGCAAGGTGCAATTCTGAAATCTTTTGCTTTTTCCTGCTCCTCTTAGCATGATAAAGAAGATTCAAAGAGAGTGAGATGCCAGCTCCTTTCATTCAGTCAGTAGCTTCAATCATTTCTGGACGTTTTTCAATGGCAAAAATCAATGAATATTGTAAATGCACAAAGAGTAATTTCTCCGCATTGCAAGGTGCAATTCTGAAATTTTTTGCTTTTTCCTGCTCCTCTTAGCATGATAAAGAAGATTCAAAGAGAGTGAGATGCCAGCTCCTTTCATTCAGTCAGTAGCTTCAATCATTTCTGGACGTTTTTCAATGGCAAAAATCAATGAATATTGTAAATGCACAAACAGTAATTTCTCCGCATTGCAAGGTGCAATTCTGAAATTTTTTGCTTTTTCCTGCTCCTCTTAGCATGATAAAGAAGATTCAAAGAGAGTGAGATGCCAGCTCCTTTCATTCAGTCAGTAGCTTCAATCATTTCTGGACGTTTTTCAATGGCAAAAATCAATGAATATTGTAAATGCACAAACAGTAATTTCTCCGCATTGCAAGGTGCAATTCTGAAATTTTTTGCTTTTTCCTGCTCCTCTTAGCATGATAAACAAGATACAAAGAGAGTGAGATGCCAGCTCCTTTCATTCAGTCAGTAGCTTCAATCATTTCTGGACATTTTTCAATGGCAAAAATCAATGAATATTGTAAATGCACAAACAGTAATTTCTCCGCATTGCAAGGTGCAATTCTGAAATTTTTTGCTTTTTCCTGCTCCTCTTAGCATGATAAAGAAGATTCAAAGAGAGTGAGATGCCAGCTCCTTTCATTCAGTCAGTAGCTTCAAACATTTCTGGTATATGAATAACATGATGTTTTTCAATGGCAAAAATCAATGAATATTGTAAATGCACAAACAGTAATTTCTCCGCATTGCAAGGTGCAATTCTGAAATTTTTTGCTTTTTCCTGCTCCTCTTAGCATGATAAAGAAGATTCAAGGAGAGTGAGATGCCAGCTCCTTTCATTCAGTCAGTAGCTTCAAACATTTCTGGTATATGAATAACATGATGTTTTTCAATGGCAAAAATCAATGAATATTGTAAATGCACAAACAGTAATTTCTCCGCATTGCAAGGTGCAATTCTGAAATTTTTTGCTTTTTCCTGCTCCTCTTAGCATGATAAAGAAGATTCAAAGAGAGTGAGATGCCAGCTCCTTTCATTCAGTCAGTAGCTTCAATCATTTCTGGACGTTTTTCAATGGCAAAAATCAATGAATATTGTAAATGCACAAACAGTAATTTCTCCGCATTGCAAGGTGCAATTCTGAAATTTTTTGCTTTTTCCTGCTGCTCTTAGCATGATAAACAAGATTCAAACAGAGTGAGATGCCAGCTCCTTTCATTCAGTCAGTAGCTTCAATCATTTCTGGACGTTTTTCAATGGCAAAAATCAATGAATATTGTAAATGCACAAACAGTAATTTCTCCGCATTGCAAGGTGCAATTCTGAAATTTTTTGCTTTTTCCTGCTCCTTTTATCATGATAAAGAAGATTCAAAGAGAGTGAGATGCCAGCTCCTTTCATTCAGTCAGTAGCTTCAATCATTTCTGGACGTTTTTCAATGGCAAAAATCATTGAATATTGTAAATGCACAAACAGTAATTTCTCCGCATTGCAAGGTGCAATTCTGAAATTTTTTGCTTTTTCCTGCTCCTCTTAGCATGATAAACAAGATTCAAAGAGAGTGAGATGCCAGCTCCTTTCATTCAGTCAGTAGCTTCAATCATTTCTGGACGTTTTTCAATGGCAAAAATCAATGAATATTGTAAATGCACAAACAGTAATTTCTCCGCATTGCAAGGTGCAATTCTGAAATTTTTTGCTTTTTCCTGCTCCTCTTAGCATGATAAAGAAGATTCAAAGAGAGTGAGATGCCAGCTCCTTTCATTCAGTCAGTAGCTTCAATCATTTCTGGACGTTTTTCAATGGCAAAAATCAATGAATATTGTAAATGCACAAACAGTAATTTCTCCGCATTGCAAGGTGCAATTCTGAAATTTTTTGCTTTTTCCTGCTCCTCTTAGCATGATAAACAATATTCAAAGAGAGTGAGATGCCAGCTCCTTTCATTCAGTCAGTAGCTTCAATCATTTCTGGACGTTTTTCAATGGCAAAAATCAATGAATATTGTAAATGAACAAACAGTAATTTCTCCGCATTGCAAGGTGCAATTCTGAAATTTTTTGCTTTTTCCTGCTCCTCTTAGCATGATAAAGAAGATTCAAAGAGAGTGAGATGCCAGCTCCTTTCATTCAGTCAGTAGCTTCAAACATTTCTGGTATATGAATAACATGATGTTTTTCAATGGCAAAAATCAATGAATATTGTAAATGCACAAACAGTAATTTCTCCGCATTGCAAGGTGCAATTCTGAAATTTTTTGCTTTTTCCTGCTCCTCTTAGCATGATAAAGAAGATTCAAAGAGAGTGAGATGCCAGCTCCTTTCATTCAGTCAGTAGCTTCAATCATTTCTGGACGTTTTTCAATGGCAAAAATCATTGAATATTGTAAATGCACAAACAGTAATTTCTCCGCATTGCAAGGTGCAATTCTGAAATTTTTTGCTTTTTCCTGCTCCTATTAGCATGATAAACAAGATTCAAAGAGAGTGAGATGCCAGCTCCTTTCATTCAGTCAGTAGCTTCAATCATTTCTGGTATATGAATAACATGATGTTTTTCAATGGCAAAAATCAATGAATATTGTAAATGCACAAACAGTAATTTCTCCGCATTGCAAGGTGCAATTCTGAAATTTTTTGCTTTTTCCTGCTCCTCTTAGCATGATAAAGAAGATTCAAAGAGAGTGAGATGCCAGCTCCTTTCATTCAGTCAGTAGCTTCAATCATTTCTGGACGTTTTTCAATGGCAAAAATCAATGAATATTGTAAATGCACAAACAGTAATTTCTCCGCATTGCAAGGTGCAATTCTGAAATTTTTTGCTTTTTCCTGCTCCTCTTAGCATGATAAACAAGATTCAAAGAGAGTGAGATGCCAGCTCCTTTCATTCAGTCAGTAGCTTCAATCATTTCTGGACGTTTTTCAATGGCAAAAATCAATGAATATTGTAAATGCACAAACAGTAATTTCTCCGCATTGCAAGGTGCAATTCTGAAATTTTTTGCTTTTTCCTGCTCCTCTTAGCATGATAAAGAAGATTCAAAGAGAGTGAGATGCCAGCTTCTTTCATTCAGTCAGTAGCTTCAATCATTTCTGGACGTTTTTCAATGGCAAAAATCAATGAATATTGTAAATGCACAAACAGAAATTTCTCCGCATTGCAAGGTGCAATTCTGAAATTTTTTGCTTTTTCCTGCTCCTCTTAGCATGATAAAGAAGATTCAAAGAGAGTGAGATGCCAGCTCCTTTCATTCAGTCAGTAGCTTCAAACATTTCTGGTATATGAATAACATGATGTTTTTCAATGGCAAAAATCAATGAATATTGTAAATGCACAAACAGTAATTTCTCCGCATTGCAAGGTGCAATTCTGAAATTTTTTGCTTTTTCCTGCTCCTCTTAGCATGATAAAGAAGATTCAAGGAGAGTGAGATGCCAGCTCCTTTCATTCAGTCAGTAGCTTCAAACATTTCTGGTATATGAATAACATGATGTTTTTCAATGGCAAAAATCAATGAATATTGTAAATGCACAAACAGTAATTTCTCCGCATTGCAAGGTGCAATTCTGAAATTTTTTGCTTTTTCCTGCTCCTCTTAGCATGATAAAGAAGATTCAAAGAGAGTGAGATGCCAGCTCCTTTCATTCAGTCAGTAGCTTCAATCATTTCTGGACGTTTTTCAATGGCAAAAATCAATGAATATTGTAAATGCACAAACAGTAATTTCTCCGCATTGCAAGGTGCAATTCTGAAATTTTTTGCTTTTTCCTGCTGCTCTTAGCATGATAAACAAGATTCAAACAGAGTGAGATGCCAGCTCCTTTCATTCAGTCAGTAGCTTCAATCATTTCTGGACGTTTTTCAATGGCAAAAATCAATGAATATTGTAAATGCACAAACAGTAATTTCTCCGCATTGCAAGGTGCAATTCTGAAATTTTTTGCTTTTTCCTGCTCCTTTTATCATGATAAAGAAGATTCAAAGAGAGTGAGATGCCAGCTCCTTTCATTCAGTCAGTAGCTTCAATCATTTCTGGACGTTTTTCAATGGCAAAAATCATTGAATATTGTAAATGCACAAACAGTAATTTCTCCGCATTGCAAGGTGCAATTCTGAAATTTTTTGCTTTTTCCTGCTCCTCTTAGCATGATAAACAAGATTCAAAGAGAGTGAGATGCCAGCTCCTTTCATTCAGTCAGTAGCTTCAATCATTTCTGGACGTTTTTCAATGGCAAAAATCAATGAATATTGTAAATGCACAAACAGTAATTTCTCCGCATTGCAAGGTGCAATTCTGAAATTTTTTGCTTTTTCCTGCTCCTCTTAGCATGATAAAGAAGATTCAAAGAGAGTGAGATGCCAGCTCCTTTCATTCAGTCAGTAGCTTCAATCATTTCTGGACGTTTTTCAATGGCAAAAATCAATGAATATTGTAAATGCACAAACAGTAATTTCTCCGCATTGCAAGGTGCAATTCTGAAATTTTTTGCTTTTTCCTGCTCCTCTTAGCATGATAAACAATATTCAAAGAGAGTGAGATGCCAGCTCCTTTCATTCAGTCAGTAGCTTCAATCATTTCTGGACGTTTTTCAATGGCAAAAATCAATGAATATTGTAAATGAACAAACAGTAATTTCTCCGCATTGCAAGGTGCAATTCTGAAATTTTTTGCTTTTTCCTGCTCCTCTTAGCATGATAAAGAAGATTCAAAGAGAGTGAGATGCCAGCTCCTTTCATTCAGTCAGTAGCTTCAAACATTTCTGGTATATGAATAACATGATGTTTTTCAATGGCAAAAATCAATGAATATTGTAAATGCACAAACAGTAATTTCTCCGCATTGCAAGGTGCAATTCTGAAATTTTTTGCTTTTTCCTGCTCCTCTTAGCATGATAAAGAAGATTCAAAGAGAGTGAGATGCCAGCTCCTTTCATTCAGTCAGTAGCTTCAATCATTTCTGGACGTTTTTCAATGGCAAAAATCATTGAATATTGTAAATGCACAAACAGTAATTTCTCCGCATTGCAAGGTGCAATTCTGAAATTTTTTGCTTTTTCCTGCTCCTATTAGCATGATAAACAAGATTCAAAGAGAGTGAGATGCCAGCTCCTTTCATTCAGTCAGTAGCTTCAATCATTTCTGGTATATGAATAACATGATGTTTTTCAATGGCAAAAATCAATGAATATTGTAAATGCACAAACAGTAATTTCTCCGCATTGCAAGGTGCAATTCTGAAATTTTTTGCTTTTTCCTGCTCCTCTTAGCATGATAAAGAAGATTCAAAGAGAGTGAGATGCCAGCTCCTTTCATTCAGTCAGTAGCTTCAATCATTTCTGGACGTTTTTCAATGGCAAAAATCAATGAATATTGTAAATGCACAAACAGTAATTTCTCCGCATTGCAAGGTGCAATTCTGAAATTTTTTGCTTTTTCCTGCTCCTCTTAGCATGATAAACAAGATTCAAAGAGAGTGAGATGCCAGCTCCTTTCATTCAGTCAGTAGCTTCAATCATTTCTGGACGTTTTTCAATGGCAAAAATCAATGAATATTGTAAATGCACAAACAGTAATTTCTCCGCATTGCAAGGTGCAATTCTGAAATTTTTTGCTTTTTCCTGCTCCTCTTAGCATGATAAAGAAGATTCAAAGAGAGTGAGATGCCAGCTCCTTTCATTCAGTCAGTAGCTTCAATCATTTCTGGACGTTTTTCAATGGCAAAAATCAATGAATATTGTAAATGCACAAACAGTAATTTCTCCACATTGCAAGGTGCAATTCTGAAATTTTTTGCTTTTTCCTGCTCCTCTTAGCATGATAAAGAAGAATCAAAGAGAGTGAGATGCCAGCTCCTTTCATTCAGTCAGTAGCTTCAATCATTTCTGGACGTTTTTCATTGGCAAAAATCAATGAATATTGTAAATGCACAGACAGTAATTTCTCCGCATTTCAAGGTTCAATTCTGAAATTTTTTGCTTTTTCCTGCTCCTCTTAGCATGATAAAGAAGATTCAAAGAGAGTGAGATGCCAGCTCCTTTCATTCAGTCAGTAGCTTCAAACATTTCTGGTATATGAATAACATGATGTTTTTCAATGGCAAAAATCAATGAATATTGTAAATGCACAAACAGTAATTTCTCCGCATTGCAAGGTGCAATTCTGAAATTTTTTGCTTTTTCCTGCTCCTCTTAGCATGATAAAGAAGATTCAAAGAGAGTGAGATGCCAGCTTCTTTCATTCAGTCAGTAGCTTCAATCATTTCTGGACGTTTTTCAATGGCAAAAATCAATGAATATTGTAAATGCACAAACAGAAATTTCTCCGCATTGCAAGGTGCAATTCTGAAATTTTTTGCTTTTTCCTGCTCCTCTTAGCATGATAAAGAAGATTCAAAGAGAGTGAGATGCCAGCTCCTTTCATTCAGTCAGTAGCTTCAATCATTTCTGGTATATGAATAACATGATGTTTTTCAATGGCAAAAATCAATGAATATTGTAAATGCACAAACAGTAATTTCTCCGCATTGCAAGGTGCAATTCTGAAATTTTTTGCTTTTTCCTGCTCCTCTTAGCATGATAAAGAAGATTCAAAGAGAGTGAGATGCCAGCTCCTTTCATTCAGTCAGTAGCTTCAATCATTTCTGGACGTTTTTCAATGGCAAAAATCAATGAATATTGTAAATGCACAAACAGTAATTTCTCCGCATTGCAAGGTGCAATTCTGAAATTTTTTGCTTTTTCCTGTTCCTCTTAGCATGATAAACAAGATTCAAAGAGAGTGAGATGCCAGCTCCTTTCATTCAGTCAGTAGCTTCAATCATTTCTGGACGTTTTTCAATGGCAAAAATCAATGAATATTGTAAATGCACAAACAGTAATTTCTCCGCATTGCAAGGTGCAATTCTGAAATTTTTTGCTTTTTCCTGCTCCTCTTAGCATGATAAAGAAGATTCAAAGAGAGTGAGATGCCAGCTCCTTTCATTCAGTCAGTAGCTTCAAACATTTCTGGACGTTTTTCAATGGCAAAAATCATTGAATATTGTAAATGCACAAACAGTAATTTCTCCCCATTGCAAGGTGCAATTCTGAAATTTTTTGCTTTTTCCTGCTCCTCTTAGCATGATAAAGAAGATTCAAAGAGAGTGAGATGCCAGCTCCTTTCATTCAGTCAGTAGCTTCAATCATTTCTGGTATATGAATAACATGATGTTTTTCAATGGCAAAAATCAATGAATATTGTAAATGCACAAACAGTAATTTTTCCGCATTGCAAGGTGCAATTCTGAAATTTTTTGCTTTTTCCTGCTCCTCTTAGCATGATAAAGAAGATTCAAAGAGAGTGAGATGCCAGCTCCTTTCATTCAGTCAGTAGCTTCAAACATTTCTGGTATATGAATAACATGATGCTGTTCAATGGCAAAAATCAATGAATATTGTAAATGCACAAACAGTAATTTCTCCGCATTGCAAGGTGCAATTCTGAAATTTTTTGCTTTTTCCTGCTCCTCTTAGCATGATAAAGAAGATTCAAAGAGAGTGAGATGCCAGCTCCTTTCATTCAGTCAGTAGCTTCAAACATTTCTGGTATATGAATAACATGATGTTTTTCAATGGCAAAAATCAATGAATATTGTAAAAGCACAAACAGTTATTTCTCCGCATTGCAAGGTGCAATTCTGAAATTTTTTGCTTTTTCCTGCTCCTCTTAGCATGATAAAGAAGATTCAAAGAGAGTGAGATGCCAGCTCCTTTCATTCAGTCAGTAGCTTCAATCATTTCTGGACGTTTTTCAATGGCAAAAATCAATGAATATTGTAAATGCACAAACAGTAATTTCTCCGTATTGCAAGGTGCAATTCTGAAATTTTTTGCTTTTTCCTGCTCCTCTTAGCATGATAAAGAAGATTCAAAGAGAGTGAGATGCCAGCTCCTTTCATTCAGTCAGTAGCTTCAATCATTTCTGGACGTTTTTCAATGGCAAAAATCAATGAATATTGTAAATGCACAAACAATAATTTCTCCGCATTGCAAGGTGCAATTCTGAAATTTTTTGCTTTTTCCTGCTCCTCTTAGCATGATAAAGAAGATTCAAAGAGAGTGAGATGCCAGCTCCTTTCATTCAGTCAGTAGCTTCAATCATTTCTGGACGTTTTTCAATGGCAAAAATCAATGAATATTGTAAATGAACAAACAGTAATTTCTCCGCATTGCAAGGTGCAATTCTGAAATTTTTTGCTTTTTCCTGCTCCTCTTAGCATGATAAAGAAGATTCAAAGAGAGTGAGATGCCAGCTCCTTTCATTCAGTCAGTAGCTTCAAACATTTCTGGTATATGAATAACATGATGTTTTTCAATGGCAAAAATCAATGAATATTGTAAATGCACAAACAGTAATTTCTCCGCATTGCAAGGTGCAATTCTGAAATTTTTTGCTTTTTCCTGCTCCTCTTAGCATGATAAAGAAGATTCAAAGAGAGTGAGATGCCAGCTCCTTTCATTCAGTCAGTAGCTTCAATCATTTCTGGACGTTTTTCAATGGCAAAAATCATTGAATATTGTAAATGCACAAACAGTAATTTCTCCGCATTGCAAGGTGCAATTCTGAAATTTTTTGCTTTTTCCTGCTCCTATTAGCATGATAAACAAGATTCAAAGAGAGTGAGATGCCAGCTCCTTTCATTCAGTCAGTAGCTTCAATCATTTCTGGTATATGAATAACATGATGTTTTTCAATGGCAAAAATCAATGAATATTGTAAATGCACAAACAGTAATTTCTCCGCATTGCAAGGTGCAATTCTGAAATTTTTTGCTTTTTCCTGCTCCTCTTAGCATGATAAAGAAGATTCAAAGAGAGTGAGATGCCAGCTCCTTTCATTCAGTCAGTAGCTTCAATCATTTCTGGACGTTTTTCAATGGCAAAAATCAATGAATATTGTAAATGCACAAACAGTAATTTCTCCGCATTGCAAGGTGCAATTCTGAAATTTTTTGCTTTTTCCTGCTCCTCTTAGCATGATAAACAAGATTCAAAGAGAGTGAGATGCCAGCTCCTTTCATTCAGTCAGTAGCTTCAATCATTTCTGGACGTTTTTCAATGGCAAAAATCAATGAATATTGTAAATGAACAAACAGTAATTTCTCCGCATTGCAAGGTGCAATTCTGAAATTTTTTGCTTTTTCCTGCTCCTCTTAGCATGATAAAGAAGATTCAAAGAGAGTGAGATGCCAGCTCCTTTCATTCAGTCAGTAGCTTCAAACATTTCTGGTATATGAATAACATGATGTTTTTCAATGGCAAAAATCAATGAATATTGTAAATGCACAAACAGTAATTTCTCCGCATTGCAAGGTGCAATTCTGAAATTTTTTGCTTTTTCCTGCTCCTCTTAGCATGATAAAGAAGATTCAAAGAGAGTGAGATGCCAGCTCCTTTCATTCAGTCAGTAGCTTCAATCATTTCTGGACGTTTTTCAATGGCAAAAATCATTGAATATTGTAAATGCACAAACAGTAATTTCTCCGCATTGCAAGGTGCAATTCTGAAATTTTTTGCTTTTTCCTGCTCCTATTAGCATGATAAACAAGATTCAAAGAGAGTGAGATGCCAGCTCCTTTCATTCAGTCAGTAGCTTCAATCATTTCTGGTATATGAATAACATGATGTTTTTCAATGGCAAAAATCAATGAATATTGTAAATGCACAAACAGTAATTTCTCCGCATTGCAAGGTGCAATTCTGAAATTTTTTGCTTTTTCCTGCTCCTCTTAGCATGATAAAGAAGATTCAAAGAGAGTGAGATGCCAGCTCCTTTCATTCAGTCAGTAGCTTCAATCATTTCTGGACGTTTTTCAATGGCAAAAATCAATGAATATTGTAAATGCACAAACAGTAATTTCTCCGCATTGCAAGGTGCAATTCTGAAATTTTTTGCTTTTTCCTGCTCCTCTTAGCATGATAAACAAGATTCAAAGAGAGTGAGATGCCAGCTCCTTTCATTCAGTCAGTAGCTTCAATCATTTCTGGACGTTTTTCAATGGCAAAAATCAATGAATATTGTAAATGCACAAACAGTAATTTCTCCGCATTGCAAGGTGCAATTCTGAAATTTTTTGCTTTTTCCTGCTCCTCTTAGCATGATAAAGAAGATTCAAAGAGAGTGAGATGCCAGCTCCTTTCATTCAGTCAGTAGCTTCAATCATTTCTGGACGTTTTTCAATGGCAAAAATCAATGAATATTGTAAATGCACAAACAGTAATTTCTCCACATTGCAAGGTGCAATTCTGAAATTTTTTGCTTTTTCCTGCTCCTCTTAGCATGATAAAGAAGAATCAAAGAGAGTGAGATGCCAGCTCCTTTCATTCAGTCAGTAGCTTCAATCATTTCTGGACGTTTTTCAATGGCAAAAATCAATGAATATTGTAAATGCACAGACAGTAATTTCTCCGCATTTCAAGGTTCAATTCTGAAATTTTTTGCTTTTTCCTGCTCCTCTTAGCATGATAAAGAAGATTCAAAGAGAGTGAGATGCCAGCTCCTTTCATTCAGTCAGTAGCTTCAAACATTTCTGGTATATGAATAACATGATGTTTTTCAATGGCAAAAATCAATGAATATTGTAAATGCACAAACAGTAATTTCTCCGCATTGCAAGGTGCAATTCTGAAATTTTTTGCTTTTTCCTGCTCCTCTTAGCATGATAAAGAAGATTCAAAGAGAGTGAGATGCCAGCTTCTTTCATTCAGTCAGTAGCTTCAATCATTTCTGGACGTTTTTCAATGGCAAAAATCAATGAATATTGTAAATGCACAAACAGAAATTTCTCCGCATTGCAAGGTGCAATTCTGAAATTTTTTGCTTTTTCCTGCTCCTCTTAGCATGATAAAGAAGATTCAAAGAGAGTGAGATGCCAGCTCCTTTCATTCAGTCAGTAGCTTCAATCATTTCTGGTATATGAATAACATGATGTTTTTCAATGGCAAAAATCAATGAATATTGTAAATGCACAAACAGTAATTTCTCCGCATTGCAAGGTGCAATTCTGAAATTTTTTGCTTTTTCCTGCTCCTCTTAGCATGATAAAGAAGATTCAAAGAGAGTGAGATGCCAGCTCCTTTCATTCAGTCAGTAGCTTCAATCATTTCTGGACGTTTTTCAATGGCAAAAATCAATGAATATTGTAAATGCACAAACAGTAATTTCTCCGCATTGCAAGGTGCAATTCTGAAATTTTTTGCTTTTTCCTGTTCCTCTTAGCATGATAAACAAGATTCAAAGAGAGTGAGATGCCAGCTCCTTTCATTCAGTCAGTAGCTTCAATCATTTCTGGACGTTTTTCAATGGCAAAAATCAATGAATATTGTAAATGCACAAACAGTAATTTCTCCGCATTGCAAGGTGCAATTCTGAAATTTTTTGCTTTTTCCTGCTCCTCTTAGCATGATAAAGAAGATTCAAAGAGAGTGAGATGCCAGCTCCTTTCATTCAGTCAGTAGCTTCAAACATTTCTGGACGTTTTTCAATGGCAAAAATCATTGAATATTGTAAATGCACAAACAGTAATTTCTCCCCATTGCAAGGTGCAATTCTGAAATTTTTTGCTTTTTCCTGCTCCTCTTAGCATGATAAAGAAGATTCAAAGAGAGTGAGATGCCAGCTCCTTTCATTCAGTCAGTAGCTTCAATCATTTCTGGTATATGAATAACATGATGTTTTTCAATGGCAAAAATCAATGAATATTGTAAATGCACAAACAGTAATTTTTCCGCATTGCAAGGTGCAATTCTGAAATTTTTTGCTTTTTCCTGCTCCTCTTAGCATGATAAAGAAGATTCAAAGAGAGTGAGATGCCAGCTCCTTTCATTCAGTCAGTAGCTTCAAACATTTCTGGTATATGAATAACATGATGCTGTTCAATGGCAAAAATCAATGAATATTGTAAATGCACAAACAGTAATTTCTCCGCATTGCAAGGTGCAATTCTGAAATTTTTTGCTTTTTCCTGCTCCTCTTAGCATGATAAAGAAGATTCAAAGAGAGTGAGATGCCAGCTCCTTTCATTCAGTCAGTAGCTTCAAACATTTCTGGTATATGAATAACATGATGTTTTTCAATGGCAAAAATCAATGAATATTGTAAAAGCACAAACAGTTATTTCTCCGCATTGCAAGGTGCAATTCTGAAATTTTTTGCTTTTTCCTGCTCCTCTTAGCATGATAAAGAAGATTCAAAGAGAGTGAGATGCCAGCTCCTTTCATTCAGTCAGTAGCTTCAATCATTTCTGGACGTTTTTCAATGGCAAAAATCAATGAATATTGTAAATGCACAAACAGTAATTTCTCCGTATTGCAAGGTGCAATTCTGAAATTTTTTGCTTTTTCCTGCTCCTCTTAGCATGATAAAGAAGATTCAAAGAGAGTGAGATGCCAGCTCCTTTCATTCAGTCAGTAGCTTCAATCATTTCTGGACGTTTTTCAATGGCAAAAATCAATGAATATTGTAAATGCACAAACAATAATTTCTCCGCATTGCAAGGTGCAATTCTGAAATTTTTTGCTTTTTCCTGCTCCTCTTAGCATGATAAAGAAGATTCAAAGAGAGTGAGATGCCAGCTCCTTTCATTCAGTCAGTAGCTTCAATCATTTCTGGACGTTTTTCAATGGCAAAAATCAATGAATATTGTAAATGCACAAACAGTAATTTCTCCGCATTGCAAGGTGCAATTCTGAAATTTTTTGCTTTTTCCTGCACCTCTTAGCATGATAAACAAGATTCAAAGAGAGTGAGATGCCAGCTCCTTTCATTCAGTCAGTAGCTTCAATCATTTCTGGACGTTTTTCAATGGCAAAAATCAATGAATATTGTAAATGCACAAACAGTAATTTCTCCGCATTGCAAGGTGCAATTCTGAAATTTTTTGCTTTTTCCTGCTCCTCTTAGCATGATAAAGAAGATTCAAAGAGAGTGAGATGCCAGCTCCTTTCATTCAGTCAGTAGCTTCAAACATTTCTGGTATATGAATAACATGATGTTTTTCAATGGCAAAAATCAATGAATATTGTAAATGCACAAACAGTAATTTCTCCGCATTGCAAGGTGCAATTCTGAAATTTTTTGCTTTTTCCTGCTCCTCTTAGCATGATAAAGAAGATTCAAGGAGAGTGAGATGCCAGCTCCTTTCATTCAGTCAGTAGCTTCAAACATTTCTGGTATATGAATAACATGATGTTTTTCAATGGCAAAAATCAATGAATATTGTAAATGCACAAACAGTAATTTCTCCGCATTGCAAGGTGCAATTCTGAAATTTTTTGCTTTTTCCTGCTCCTCTTAGCATGATAAAGAAGATTCAAAGAGAGTGAGATGCCAGCTCCTTTCATTCAGTCAGTAGCTTCAATCATTTCTGGACATTTTTCAATGGCAAAAATCAAAGAATATTGTAAATGCACAAACAGTAATTTCTCCGCATTGCAAGGTGCAATTCTGAAATTTTTTGCTTTTTCCTGCTCCTCTTAGCATGATAAACAAGATTAAAAGAGAGTGAGATGCCAGCTCCTTTCATTCAGTCAGTAGCTTCAATCATATCTGGACGTTTTTCAATGGCAAAAATCAATGAATATTGTAAATGCACAAACAGTAATTTCTCCGCATTGCAAGGTGCAATTCTGAAATTTTTTGCTTTTTCCTGCTCCTCTTAGCATGATAAAGAAGATTCAAAGAGAGTGAGATGCCAGCTCCTTTCATTCAGTCAGTAGCTTCAATCATTTCTGGACGTTTTTCAATGGCAAAAATCAATGAATATTGTAAATGCACAAACAGTAATTTCTCCGCATTGCAAGGTGCAATTCTGAAATTTTTTGCTTTTTCCTGCTCCTCTTAGCATGATAAACAAGATTCAAAGAAAGTGAGATGCCAGCTCCTTTCATTCAGTCAGTAGCTTCAATCATTTCTGGACGTTTTTCAATGGCAAAAATCAATGAATATTGTAAATGCACAAACAGTAATTTCTCCGCATTGCAAGGTGCAATTCTGAAATTTTTTGCTTTTTCCTGCTCCTCTTAGCATGATAAAGAAGATTCAAAGAGAGTGAGATGCCAGCTCCTTTCATTCAGTCAGTAGCTTCAAACATTTCTGGTATATGAATAACATGATGTTTTTCAATGGCAAAAATCAATGAATATTGTAAATGCACAAACAGTAATTTCTCCGCATTGCAAGGTGCAATTCTGAAATTTTTTGCTTTTTCCTGCTCCTCTTAGCATGATAAAGAAGATTCAAAGAGAGTGAGATGCCAGCTCCTTTCATTCAGTCAGTAGCTTCAATCATTTCTGGACGTTTTTCAATGGCAAAAATCATTGAATATTGTAAATGCACAAACAGTAATTTCTCCGCATTGCAAGGTGCAATTCTGAAATTTTTTGCTTTTTCCTGCTCCTATTAGCATGATAAACAAGATTCAAAGAGAGTGAGATGCCAGCTCCTTTCATTCAGTCAGTAGCTTCAATCATTTCTGGTATATGAATAACATGATGTTTTTCAATGGCAAAATTCAATGAATATTGTAAATGCACAAACAGTAATTTCTCCGCATTGCAAGGTGCAATTCTGAAATTTTTTGCTTTTTCCTGCTCCTCTTAGCATGATAAAGAAGATTCAAAGAGAGTGAGATGCCAGCTCCTTTCATTCAGTCAGTAGCTTCAATCATTTCTGGACGTTTTTCAATGGCAAAAATCAATGAATATTGTAAATGCACAAACAGTAATTTCTCCACATTGCAAGGTGCAATTCTGAAATTTTTTGCTTTTTCCTGCTCCTCTTAGCATGATAAAGAAGAATCAAAGAGAGTGAGATGCCAGCTCCTTTCATTCAGTCAGTAGCTTCAATCATTTCTGGACGTTTTTCAATGGCAAAAATCAATGAATATTGTAAATGCACAGACAGTAATTTCTCCGCATTTCAAGGTTCAATTCTGAAATTTTTTGCTTTTTCCTGCTCCTCTTAGCATGATAAAGAAGATTCAAAGAGAGTGAGATGCCAGCTCCTTTCATTCAGTCAGTAGCTTCAAACATTTCTGGTATATGAATAACATGATGTTTTTCAATGGCAAAAATCAATGAATATTGTAAAAGCACAAACAGTTATTTCTCCGCATTGCAAGGTGCAATTCTGAAATTTTTTGCTTTTTCCTGCTCCTCTTAGCATGATAAAGAAGATTCAAAGAGAGTGAGATGCCAGCTCCTTTCATTCAGTCAGTAGCTTCAATCATTTCTGGACGTTTTTCAATGGCAAAAATCAATGAATATTGTAAATGCACAAACAGTAATTTCTCCGTATTGCAAGGTGCAATTCTGAAATTTTTTGCTTTTTCCTGCTCCTCTTAGCATGATAAAGAAGATTCAAAGAGAGTGAGATGCCAGCTCCTTTCATTCAGTCAGTAGCTTCAATCATTTCTGGACGTTTTTCAATGGCAAAAATCAATGAATATTGTAAATGCACAAACAATAATTTCTCCGCATTGCAAGGTGCAATTCTGAAATTTTTTGCTTTTTCCTGCTCCTCTTAGCATGATAAAGAAGATTCAAAGAGAGTGAGATGCCAGCTCCTTTCATTCAGTCAGTAGCTTCAATCATTTCTGGACGTTTTTCAATGGCAAAAATCAATGAATATTGTAAATGCACAAACAGTAATTTCTCCGCATTGCAAGGTGCAATTCTGAAATTTTTTGCTTTTTCCTGCACCTCTTAGCATGATAAACAAGATTCAAAGAGAGTGAGATGCCAGCTCCTTTCATTCAGTCAGTAGCTTCAATCATTTCTGGACGTTTTTCAATGGCAAAAATCAATGAATATTGTAAATGCACAAACAGTAATTTCTCCGCATTGCAAGGTGCAATTCTGAAATTTTTTACTTTTTCCTGCTCCTCTTAGCATGATAAAGAAGATTCAAAGAGAGTGAGATGCCAGCTCCTTTCATTCAGTCAGTAGCTTCAAACATTTCTGGTATATGAATAACATGATGTTTTTCAATGGCAAAAATCAATGAATATTGTAAATGCACAAACAGTAATTTCTCCGCATTGCAAGGTGCAATTCTGAAATTTTTTGCTTTTTCCTGCTCCTCTTAGCATGATAAAGAAGATTCAAGGAGAGTGAGATGCCAGCTCCTTTCATTCAGTCAGTAGCTTCAAACATTTCTGGTATATGAATAACATGATGTTTTTCAATGGCAAAAATCAATGAATATTGTAAATGCACAAACAGTAATTTCTCCGCATTGCAAGGTGCAATTCTGAAATTTTTTGCTTTTTCCTGCTCCTCTTAGCATGATAAAGAAGATTCAAAGAGAGTGAGATGCCAGCTCCTTTCATTCAGTCAGTAGCTTCAATCATTTCTGGACATTTTTCAATGGCAAAAATCAATGAATATTGTAAATGCACAAACAGTAATTTCTCCGCATTGCAAGGTGCAATTCTGAAATTTTTTGCTTTTTCCTGCTCCTCTTAGCATGATAAACAAGATTCAAAGAGAGTGAGATGCCAGCTCCTTTCATTCAGTCAGTAGCTTCAATCATTTCTGGACGTTTTTCAATGGCAAAAATCAATGAATATTGTAAATGCACAAACAGTAATTTCTCCGCATTGCAAGGTGCAATTCTGAAATTTTTTGCTTTTTCCTGCTCCTCTTAGCATGATAAAGAAGATTCAAAGAGAGTGAGATGCCAGCTCCTTTCATTCAGTCAGTAGCTTCAATCATTTCTGGACGTTTTTCAATGGCAAAAATCATTGAATATTGTAAATGCACAAACAGTAATTTCTCCGCATTGCAAGGTGCAATTCTGAAATTTTTTGCTTTTTCCTGCTCCTCTTAGCATGATAAACAAGATTCAAAGAGAGTGAGATGCCAGCTCCTTTCATTCAGTCAGTAGCTTCAATCATATCTGGACGTTTTTCAATGGCAAAAATCAATGAATATTGTAAATGCACAAACAGTAATTTCTCCGCATTGCAAGGTGCAATTCTGAAATTTTTTGCTTTTTCCTGCTCCTCTTAGCATGATAAAGAAGATTCAAAGAGAGTGAGATGCCAGCTCCTTTCATTCAGTCAGTAGCTTCAATCATTTCTGGACGTTTTTCAATGGCAAAAATCAATGAATATTGTAAATGCACAAACAGTAATTTCTCCGCATTGCAAGGTGCAATTCTGAAATTTTTTGCTTTTTCCTGCTCCTCTTAGCATGATAAACAAGATTCAAAGAAAGTGAGATGCCAGCTCCTTTCATTCAGTCAGTAGCTTCAATCATTTCTGGACGTTTTTCAATGGCAAAAATCAATGAATATTGTAAATGCACAAACAGCAATTTCTCCGCATTGCAAGGTGCAATTCTGAAATTTTTTGCTTTTTCCTGCTCCTCTTAGCATGATAAAGAAGATTCAAAGAGAGTGAGATGCCAGCTCCTTTCATTCAGTCAGTAGCTTCAAACATTTCTGGTATATGAATAACATGATGTTTTTCAATGGCAAAAATCAATGAATATTGTAAATGCACAAACAGTAATTTCTCCGCATTGCAAGGTGCAATTCTGAAATTTTTTGCTTTTTCCTGCTCCTCTTAGCATGATAAAGAAGATTCAAAGAGAGTGAGATGCCAGCTCCTTTCATTCAGTCAGTAGCTTCAATCATTTCTGGACGTTTTTCAATGGCAAAAATCATTGAATATTGTAAATGCACAAACAGTAATTTCTCCGCATTGCAAGGTGCAATTCTGAATTTTTTTGCTTTTTCCTGCTCCTATTAGCATGATAAACAAGATTCAAAGAGAGTGAGATGCCAGCTCCTTTCATTCAGTCAGTAGCTTCAATCATTTCTGGTATATGAATAACATGATGTTTTTCAATGGCAAAAATCAATGAATATTGTAAATGCACAAACAGTAATTTCTCCGCATTGCAAGGTGCAATTCTGAAATTTTTTGCTTTTTCCTGCTCCTCTTAGCATGATAAAGAAGATTCAAAGAGAGTGAGATGCCAGCTCCTTTCATTCAGTCAGTAGCTTCAATCATTTCTGGACGTTTTTCAATGGCAAAAATCAATGAATATTGTAAATGCACAAACAGTAATTTCTCCGCATTGCAAGGTGCAATTCTGAAATTTTTTGCTTTTTCCTGCTCCTCTTAGCATGATAAACAAGATTCAAAGAGAGTGAGATGCCAGCTCCTTTCATTCAGTCAGTAGCTTCAATCATTTCTGGACGTTTTTCAATGACAAAAATCAATGAATAATGTAAATGCACAAACAGTAATTTCTCCGCATTGCAAGGTGCAATTCTGAAATTTTTTGCTTTTTCCTGCTCCTCTTAGCATGATAAAGAAGATTCAAAGAGAGTGAGATGCCAGCTCCTTTCATTCAGTCAGTAGCTTCAAACATTTCTGGTATATGAATAACATGATGTTTTTCAATGGCAAAATTCAATGAATATTGTAAATGCACAAACAGTAATTTCTCCGCATTGCAAGGTGCAATTCTGAAATTTTTTGCTTTTTCCTGCTCCTCTTAGCATGATAAAGAAGATTCAAAGAGAGTGAGATGCCAGCTCCTTTCATTCAATCAGTAGCTTCAATCATTTCTGGACGTTTTTCAATGGCAAAAATCAATGAATATTGTAAATGCACAAACAGTAATTTCTCCACATTGCAAGGTGCAATTCTGAAATTTTTTGCTTTTTCCTGCTCCTCTTAGCATGATAAAGAAGAATCAAAGAGAGTGAGATGCCAGCTCCTTTCATTCAGTCAGTAGCTTCAATCATTTCTGGACGTTTTTCAATGGCAAAAATCAATGAATATTGTAAATGCACAGACAGTAATTTCTCCGCATTTCAAGGTTCAATTCTGAAATTTTTTGCTTTTTCCTGCTCCTCTTAGCATGATAAAGAAGATTCAAAGAGAGTGAGATGCCAGCTCCTTTCATTCAGTCAGTAGCTTCAAACATTTCTGGTATATGAATAACATGATGTTTTTCAATGGCAAAAATCAATGAATATTGTAAATGCACAAACAGTAATTTCTCCGCATTGCAAGGTGCAATTCTGAAATTTTTTGCTTTTTCCTGCTCCTCTTAGCATGATAAAGAAGATTCAAAGAGAGTGAGATGCCAGCTCCTTTCATTCAGTCAGTAGCTTCAATCATTTCTGGACGTTTTTCAATGGCAAAAATCAATGAATATTGTAAATGCACAAACAGTAATTTCTCCGCATTGCAAGGTGCAATTCTGAAATTTTTTGCTTTTTCCTGCTCCTCTTAGCATGATAAAGAAGATTCAAAGAGAGTGAGATGCCAGCTCCTTTCATTCAGTCAGTAGCTTCAAACATTTCTGGTATATGAATAACATGATGTTTTTCAATGGCAAAAATCAATGAATATTGTAAATGCACAAACAGTAATTTCTCGGCATTGCAAGGTGCAATTCTGAAATTTTTTGCTTTTTCCTGCTCCTCTTAGCATGATAAAGAAGATTCAAAGAGAGTGAGATGCCAGCTCCTTTCATTCAGTCAGTAGCTTCAATCATTTCTGGACGTTTTTCAATGGCAAAAATCAATGAATATTGTAAATGCACAAACAGATATTTCTCCGCATTGCAAGGTGCAATTCTGAAATTTTTTGCTTTTTCCTGCTCCTCTTAGCATGATAAAGAAGATTCAAAGAGAGTGAGATGCCAGCTCCTTTCATTCAGTCAGTAGCTTCAATCATTTCTGGACGTTTTTCAATGGCAAAGATCAATGAATATTGTAAATGCACAAACAGTAATTTCTCCGCATTGCAATGTGCAATTCTGAAATTTTTTGCTTTTTCCTGCTCCTCTTAGCATGATAAAGAAGATTCAGAGAGAGTGAGATGCCAGCTCCTTTCATTCAGTCAGTAGCTTCAAATATTTCTGGTATATGAATAACATGATGTTTTTCAATGGCAAAAATCAATGAATATTGTAAATGCACAAACAGTAATTTCTCTGCATTGCAAGGTGCAATTCTGAAATTTTTTGCTTTTTCCTGCTCCTCTTAGCATGATAAAGAAGATTCAAAGAGAGTGAGATGCCAGCTCCTTTCATTCAGTCAGTAGCTTCAATCATTTCTGGACGTTTTTCAATGGCAAAAATCAATGAATATTGTAAATGCACAAACAGTAATTTCTCCGCATTGCAAGGTGCAATTCTGAAATTTTTTGCTTTTTCCTGCTCCTCTTAGCATGATAAAGAAGATTCAAAGAGAGTGAGATGCCAGCTCCTTTCATTCAGTCAGTAGCTTCAATCATTTCTGGACGTTTTTCAATGGCAAAAATCAATGAATATTGTAAATGCACAAACAGTAATTTCTCCGCATTGCAAGGTGCAATTCTGAAATTTTTTGCTTTTTCCTGCTCCTCGTAGCATGATAAACAAGATTCAAAGAGAGTGAGATGCCAGCTCCTTTCATTCAGTCAGTAGCTTCAATCATTTCTGGACGTTTTTCAATGGCAAAAATCAATGAATATTGTAAATGCACAAACAGTAATTTCTCCGCATTGCAAGGTGCAATTCTGAAATTTTTTGCTTTTTCCTGCTCCTCCTAGCATGATAAAGAAGATTCAAAGAGAGTGAGATGCCAGCTCCTTTCATTCAGTCAGTAGCTTCAAACATTTCTGGTATATGAATAACATGATGTTTTTCAATGGCAAAATTCAATGAATATTGTAAATGCACAAACAGTAATTTCTCCGCATTGCAAGGTGCAATTCTGAAATTTTTTGCTTTTTCCTGCTCCTCTTAGCATGATAAAGAAGATTCAAAGAGAGTGAGATGCCAGCTCCTTTCATTCAGTCAGTAGCTTCAATCATTTCTGGACGTTTTTCAATGGCAAAAATCAATGAATATTGTAAATGCACAATCAGAAAGTTCTCCGCATTGCAAGGTGCAATTCTGAAATTTTTTGCTTTTTCCTCCTCCTCTTAGCATGATAAAGAAGATTCAAAGAGAGTGAGATGCCAGCTCCTTTCATTCAGTCAGTAGCTTCAATCATTTCTGGACGTTTTTCAATGGCAAAGATCAATGAATATTGTAAATGCACAAACAGTAATTTCTCCGCATTGCAATGTGCAATTCTGAAATTTTTTGCTTTTTCCTGCTCCTCTTAGCATGATAAAGAAGATTCAAAGAGAGTGAGATGCCAGCTCCTTTCATTCAGTCAGTAGCTTCAAACATTTCTGGTATATGAATAACATGATGTTTTTCAATGGCAAAAATCAATGAATATTGTAAATGCACAAACAGTAATTTCTCCGCATTGCAAGGTGCAATTCTGAAATTTTTTGCTTTTTCCTGCTCCTCTTAGCATGATAAAGAAGATTCAAAGAGAGTGAGATGCCAGCTCCTTTCATTCAGTCAGTAGCTTCAATCATTTCTGGACGTTTTTCAATGGCAAAAATCAATGAATATTGTAAATGCACAAACAGTAATTTCTCCGCATTGCAAGGTGCAATTCTGAAATTTTTTGCTTTTTCCTGCTCCTCTTAGCATGATAAAGAAGATTCAAAGAGAGTGAGATGCCAGCTTCTTTCATTCAGTCAGTAGCTTCAATCATTTCTGGTATATGAATAACATGATGTTTTTCAATGGCAAAAATCAATGAATATTGTAAATGCACAAACAGTAATTTCTCCGCATTGCAAGGTGCAATTCTGAAATTTTTTGCTTTTTCCTGCTCCTCTTAGCATGATAAAGAAGATTCAAAGAGAGTGAGATGCCAGCTCCTTTCATTCAGTCAGTAGCTTCAATCATTTCTGGACGTTTTTCAATGGCAAAAATCAATGAATATTGTAAATGCACAAACAGATATTTCTCCGCATTGCAAGGTGCAATTCTGAAATTTTTTGCTTTTTCCTGCTCCTCTTAGCATGATAAAGAAGATTCAAAGAGAGTGAGATGCCAGCTCCTTTCATTCAGTCAGTAGCTTCAATCATTTCTGGACGTTTTTCAATGGTAAAGATCAATGAATATTGTAAATGCACAAACAGTAATTTCTCCGCATTGCAATGTGCAATTCTGAAATTTTTTGCTTTTTCCTGCTCCTCTTAGCATGATAAAGAAGATTCAAAGAGAGTGAGATGCCAGCTCCTTTCATTCAGTCAGTAGCTTCAAACATTTCTTGTATATGAATAACATGATGTTTTTCAATGGCAAAAATCAATGAATATTGTAAATGCACAAACAGTAATTTCTCTGCATTGCAAGGTGCAATTCTGAAATTTTTTGCTTTTTCCTGCTCCTCTTAGCATGATAAAGAAGATTCAAAGAGAGTGAGATGCCAGCTCCTTTCATTCAGTCAGTAGCTTCAATCATTTCTGGACGTTTTTCAATGGCAAAAATCAATGAATATTGTAAATGCACAAACAGTAATTTCTCCGCATTGCAAGGTGCAATTCTGAAATTTTTTGCTTTTTCCTGCTCCTCTTAGCATGATAAAGAAGATTCAAAGAGAGTGAGATGCCAGCTCCTTTCATTCAGTCAGTAGCTTCAATCATTTCTGGACGTTTTTCAATGGCAAAAATCAATGAATATTGTAAATGCACAAACAGTAATTTCTCCGCATTGCAAGGTGCAATTCTGAAATTTTTTGCTTTTTCCTGCTCCTCGTAGCATGATAAACAAGATTCAAAGAGAGTGAGATGCCAGCTCCTTTCATTCAGTCAGTAGCTTCAATCATTTCTGGACGTTTTTCAATGGCAAAAATCAATGAATATTGTAAATGCACAAACAGTAATTTCTCCGCATTGCAAGGTGCAATTCTGAAATTTTTTGCTTTTTCCTGCTCCTCCTAGCATGATAAAGAAGATTCAAAGAGAGTGAGATGCCAGCTCCTTTCATTCAGTCAGTAGCTTCAAACATTTCTGGTATATGAATAACATGATGTTTTTCAATGGCAAAATTCAATGAATATTGTAAATGCACAAACAGTAATTTCTCCGCATTGCAAGGTGCAATTCTGAAATTTTTTGCTTTTTCCTGCTCCTCTTAGCATGATAAAGAAGATTCAAAAAGAGTGAGATGCCAGCTCCTTTCATTCAGTCAGTAGCTTCAATCATTTCTGGACGTTTTTCAATGGCAAAAATCAATGAATATTGTAAATGCACAAACAGTAATTTCTCCACATTGCAAGGTGCAATTCTGAAATTTTTTGCTTTTTCCTGCTCCTCTTAGCATGATAAAGAAGAATCAAAGAGAGTGAGATGACAGCTCCTTTCATTCAGTCAGTAGCTTCAATCATTTCTGGACGTTTTTCAATGGCAAAAATCAATGAATATTGTAAATGCACAGACAGTAATTTCTCCGCATTTCAAGGTTCAATTCTGAAATTTTTTGCTTTTTCCTGCTCCTCTTAGCATGATAAAGAAGATTCAAAGAGAGTGAGATGCCAGCTCCTTTCATTCAGTCAGTAGCTTCAAACATTTCTGGTATATGAATAACATGATGTTTTTCAATGGCAAAAATCAATGAATATTGTAAATTCACAAACAGTAATTTCTCCGCATTGCAAGGTGCAATTCTGAAATTTTTTGCTTTTTCCTGCTCCTCTTAGCATGATAAAGAAGATTCAAAGAGAGTGAGATGCCAGCTCCTTTCATTCAGTCAGTAGCTTCAATCATTTCTGGACGTTTTTCAATGGCAAAAATCAATGAATATTGTAAATGCACAAACAGTAATTTCTCCGCATTGCAAGGTGCAATTCTGAAATTTTTTGCTTTTTCCTGCTCCTCTTAGCATGATAAAGAAGATTCAAAGAGAGTGAGATGCCAGCTCCTTTCATTCAGTCAGTAGCTTCAAACATTTCTGGTATATGAATAACATGATGTTTTTCAATGGCAAAAATCAATGAATATTGTAAATGCACAAACAGTAATTTCTCCGCATTGCAAGGTGCAATTCTGAAATTTTTTGCTTTTTCCTGCTCCTCTTAGCATGATAAAGAAGATTCAAAGAGAGTGAGATGCCAGCTCCTTTCATTCAGTCAGTAGCTTCAATCATTTCTGGACGTTTTTCAATGGCAAAAATCAATGAATATTGTAAATGCACAAACAGAAATTTCTCCGCATTGCAAGGTGCAATTCTGAAATTTTTTGCTTTTTCCTGCTCCTCTTAGCATGATAAAGAAGATTCAAAGAGAGTGAGATGCCAGCTCCTTTCATTCAGTCAGTAGCTTCAATCATTTCTGGACGTTTTTCAATGGCAAAAATCAATGAATATTGTAAATGCACAGACAGTAATTTCTCCGCATTTCAAGGTTCAATTCTGAAATTTTTTGCTTTTTCCTGCTCCTCTTAGCATGATAAAGAAGATTCAAAGAGAGTGAGATGCCAGCTCCTTTCATTCAGTCAGTAGCTTCAAACATTTCTGGTATATGAATAACATGATGTTTTTCAATGCAAAAATCAATGAATATTGTAAATGCACAAACAGTAATTTCTCCGCATTGCAAGGTGCAATTCTGAAATTTTTTGCTTTTTCCTGCTCCTCTTAGCATGATAAAGAAGATTCAAAGAGAGTGAGATGCCAGCTCCTTTCATTCAGTCAGTAGCTTCAATCATTTCTGGACGTTTTTCAATGGCAAAAATCAATGAATATTGTAAATGCACAAACAGTAATTTCTCCGCATTGCAAGGTGCAATTCTGAAATTTTTTGCCTTTTCCTGCTCCTCTTAGCATGATAAAGAAGATTCAAAGAGAGTGAGATGCCAGCTCCTTTCATTCAGTCAGTAGCTTCAAACATTTCTGGTATATGAATAACATGATGTTTTTCAATGGCAAAAATCAATGAATATTGTAAATGCACAAACAGTAATTTCTCCGCATTGCAAGGTGCAATTCTGAAATTTTTTGCTTTTTCCTGCTCCTCTTAGCATGATAAAGAAGATTCAAAGAGAGTGAGATGCCAGCTCCTTTCATTCAGTCAGTAGCTTCAATCATTTCTGGACGTTTTTCAATGGCAAAAATCAATTAATATTGTAAATGCACAAACAGAAATTTCTCCGCATTGCAAGGTGCAATTCTCAAATTTTTTGCTTTTTCCTGCTCCTCTTAGCATGATAAAGAAGATTCAAAGAGAGTGAGATGCCAGCTCCTTTCATTCAGTCAGTAGCTTCAATCATTTCTGGACGTTTTTCAATGGCAAAGATCAATGAATATTGTAAATGCACAAACAGTAATTTCTCCGCATTGCAAGGTGCAATTCTGAAATTTTTTGCTTTTTCCTGCTCCTCTTAGCATGATAAAGAAGATTCAAAGAGAGTGAGATGCCAGCTCCTTTCATTCAGTCAGTAGCTTCAATCATTTCTGGACGTTTTTCAATGGCAAAAATCAATGAATATTGTAAATGCACAATCAGAAATTTCTCCGCATTGCAAGGTGCAATTCTGAAATTTTTTGCTTTTTCCTGCTCCTCTTAGCATGATAAAGAAGATTCAAAGAGAGTGAGATGCCAGCTCCTTTCATTCAGTCAGTAGCTTCAATCATTTCTGGACGTTTTTCAATGGCAAAGATCAATGAATATTGTAAATGCACAAACAGTAATTTCTCCGCATTGCAATGTGCAATTCTGAAATTTTTTGCTTTTTCCTGCTCCTCTTAGCATGATAAAGAAGATTCAAAGAGAGTGAGATGCCAGCTCCTTTCATTCAGTCAGTAGCTTCAAACATTTCTGGTATATGAATAACATGATGTTTTTCAATGGCAAAAATCAATGAATATTGTAAATGCACAAACAGTAATTTCTCCGCATTGCAAGGTGCAATTCTGAAATTTTTTGCTTTTTCCTGCTCCTCTTAGCATGATAAAGAAGATTCAAAGAGAGTGAGATGCCAGCTCCTTTCATTCAGTCAGTAGCTTCAATCATTTCTGGACGTTTTTCAATGGCAAAAATCAATGAATATTGTAAATGCACAAACAGTAATTTCTCCGCATTGCAAGGTGCAATTCTGAAATTTTTTGCTTTTTCCTGCTCCTCTTAGCATGATAAAGAAGATTCAAAGAGAGTGAGATGCCAGCTTCTTTCATTCAGTCAGTAGCTTCAATCATTTCTGGTATATGAATAACATGATGTTTTTCAATGGCAAAAATCAATGAATATTGTAAATGCACAAACAGTAATTTCTCCGCATTGCAAGGTGCAATTCTGAAATTTTTTGCTTTTTCCTGCTCCTCTTAGCATGATAAAGAAGATTCAAAGAGAGTGAGATGCCAGCTCCTTTCATTCAGTCAGTAGCTTCAATCATTTCTGGACGTTTTTCAATGGCAAAAATCAATGAATATTGTAAATGCACAAACAGATATTTCTCCGCATTGCAAGGTGCAATTCTGAAATTTTTTGCTTTTTCCTGCTCCTCTTAGCATGATAAAGAAGATTCAAAGAGAGTGAGATGCCAGCTCCTTTCATTCAGTCAGTAGCTTCAATCATTTCTGGACGTTTTTCAATGGCAAAGATCAATGAATATTGTAAATGCACAAACAGTAATTTCTCCGCATTGCAATGTGCAATTCTGAAATTTTTTGCTTTTTCCTGCTCCTCTTAGCATGATAAAGAAGATTCAAAGAGAGTGAGATGCCAGCTCCTTTCATTCAGTCAGTAGCTTCAAACATTTCTTGTATATGAATAACATGA
The DNA here is from genome assembly GCF_046119375.1 of Phyllobates terribilis. Taxonomy (NCBI): domain Eukaryota; kingdom Metazoa; phylum Chordata; class Amphibia; order Anura; family Dendrobatidae; genus Phyllobates; species Phyllobates terribilis. The sequence continues at coordinate 2,729,693 of NW_027362893.1, forward strand.
TGTTTTTCAATGGCAAAAATCAATGAATATTGTAAATGCACAAACAGTAATTTCTCTGCATTGCAAGGTGCAATTCTGAAATTTTTTGCTTTTTCCTGCTCCTCTTAGCATGATAAAGAAGATTCAAAGAGAGTGAGATGCCAGCTCCTTTCATTCAGTCAGTAGCTTCAATCATTTCTGGACGTTTTTCAATGGCAAAAATCAATGAATATTGTAAATGCACAAACAGTAATTTCTCCGCATTGCAAGGTGCAATTCTGAAATTTTTTGCTTTTTCCTGCTCCTCTTAGCATGATAAAGAAGATTCAAAGAGAGTGAGATGCCAGCTCCTTTCATTCAGTCAGTAGCTTCAATCATTTCTGGACGTTTTTCAATGGCAAAAATCAATGAATATTGTAAATGCACAAACAGTAATTTCTCCGCATTGCAAGGTGCAATTCTGAAATTTTTTGCTTTTTCCTGCTCCTCGTAGCATGATAAACAAGATTCAAAGAGAGTGAGATGCCAGCTCCTTTCATTCAGTCAGTAGCTTCAATCATTTCTGGACGTTTTTCAATGGCAAAAATCAATGAATATTGTAAATGCACAAACAGTAATTTCTCCGCATTGCAAGGTGCAATTCTGAAATTTTTTGCTTTTTCCTGCTCCTCCTAGCATGATAAAGAAGATTCAAAGAGAGTGAGATGCCAGCTCCTTTCATTCAGTCAGTAGCTTCAAACATTTCTGGTATATGAATAACATGATGTTTTTCAATGGCAAAATTCAATGAATATTGTAAATGCACAAACAGTAATTTCTCCGCATTGCAAGGTGCAATTCTGAAATTTTTTGCTTTTTCCTGCTCCTCTTAGCATGATAAAGAAGATTCAAAAAGAGTGAGATGCCAGCTCCTTTCATTCAGTCAGTAGCTTCAATCATTTCTGGACGTTTTTCAATGGCAAAAATCAATGAATATTGTAAATGCACAAACAGTAATTTCTCCACATTGCAAGGTGCAATTCTGAAATTTTTTGCTTTTTCCTGCTCCTCTTAGCATGATAAAGAAGAATCAAAGAGAGTGAGATGACAGCTCCTTTCATTCAGTCAGTAGCTTCAATCATTTCTGGACGTTTTTCAATGGCAAAAATCAATGAATATTGTAAATGCACAGACAGTAATTTCTCCGCATTTCAAGGTTCAATTCTGAAATTTTTTGCTTTTTCCTGCTCCTCTTAGCATGATAAAGAAGATTCAAAGAGAGTGAGATGCCAGCTCCTTTCATTCAGTCAGTAGCTTCAAACATTTCTGGTATATGAATAACATGATGTTTTTCAATGGCAAAAATCAATGAATATTGTAAATTCACAAACAGTAATTTCTCCGCATTGCAAGGTGCAATTCTGAAATTTTTTGCTTTTTCCTGCTCCTCTTAGCATGATAAAGAAGATTCAAAGAGAGTGAGATGCCAGCTCCTTTCATTCAGTCAGTAGCTTCAATCATTTCTGGACGTTTTTCAATGGCAAAAATCAATGAATATTGTAAATGCACAAACAGTAATTTCTCCGCATTGCAAGGTGCAATTCTGAAATTTTTTGCTTTTTCCTGCTCCTCTTAGCATGATAAAGAAGATTCAAAGAGAGTGAGATGCCAGCTCCTTTCATTCAGTCAGTAGCTTCAAACATTTCTGGTATATGAATAACATGATGTTTTTCAATGGCAAAAATCAATGAATATTGTAAATGCACAAACAGTAATTTCTCCGCATTGCAAGGTGCAATTCTGAAATTTTTTGCTTTTTCCTGCTCCTCTTAGCATGATAAAGAAGATTCAAAGAGAGTGAGATGCCAGCTCCTTTCATTCAGTCAGTAGCTTCAATCATTTCTGGACGTTTTTCAATGGCAAAAATCAATGAATATTGTAAATGCACAAACAGAAATTTCTCCGCATTGCAAGGTGCAATTCTGAAATTTTTTGCTTTTTCCTGCTCCTCTTAGCATGATAAAGAAGATTCAAAGAGAGTGAGATGCCAGCTCCTTTCATTCAGTCAGTAGCTTCAATCATTTCTGGACGTTTTTCAATGGCAAAAATCAATGAATATTGTAAATGCACAGACAGTAATTTCTCCGCATTTCAAGGTTCAATTCTGAAATTTTTTGCTTTTTCCTGCTCCTCTTAGCATGATAAAGAAGATTCAAAGAGAGTGAGATGCCAGCTCCTTTCATTCAGTCAGTAGCTTCAAACATTTCTGGTATATGAATAACATGATGTTTTTCAATGCAAAAATCAATGAATATTGTAAATGCACAAACAGTAATTTCTCCGCATTGCAAGGTGCAATTCTGAAATTTTTTGCTTTTTCCTGCTCCTCTTAGCATGATAAAGAAGATTCAAAGAGAGTGAGATGCCAGCTCCTTTCATTCAGTCAGTAGCTTCAATCATTTCTGGACGTTTTTCAATGGCAAAAATCAATGAATATTGTAAATGCACAAACAGTAATTTCTCCGCATTGCAAGGTGCAATTCTGAAATTTTTTGCCTTTTCCTGCTCCTCTTAGCATGATAAAGAAGATTCAAAGAGAGTGAGATGCCAGCTCCTTTCATTTAGTCAGTAGCTTCAAACATTTCTGGTATATGAATAACATGATGTTTTTCAATGGCAAAAATCAATGAATATTGTAAATGCACAAACAGTAATTTCTCCGCATTGCAAGGTGCAATTCTGAAATTTTTTGCTTTTTCCTGCTCCTCTTAGCATGATAAAGAAGATTCAAAGAGAGTGAGATGCCAGCTCCTTTCATTCAGTCAGTAGCTTCAATCATTTCTGGACGTTTTTCAATGGCAAAAATCAATTAATATTGTAAATGCACAAACAGAAATTTCTCCGCATTGCAAGGTGCAATTCTCAAATTTTTTGCTTTTTCCTGCTCCTCTTAGCATGATAAAGAAGATTCAAAGAGAGTGAGATGCCAGCTCCTTTCATTCAGTCAGTAGCTTCAATCATTTCTGGACGTTTTTCAATGGCAAAGATCAATGAATATTGTAAATGCACAAACAGTAATTTCTCCGCATTGCAAGGTGCAATTCTGAAATTTTTTGCTTTTTCCTGCTCCTCTTAGCATGATAAAGAAGATTCAAAGAGAGTGAGATGCCAGCTCCTTTCATTCAGTCAGTAGCTTCAATCATTTCTGGACGTTTTTCAATGGCAAAAATCAATGAATATTGTAAATGCACAATCAGAAATTTCTCCGCATTGCAAGGTGCAATTCTGAAATTTTTTGCTTTTTCCTGCTCCTCTTAGCATGATAAAGAAGATTCAAAGAGAGTGAGATGCCAGCTCCTTTCATTCAGTCAGTAGCTTCAATCATTTCTGGACGTTTTTCAATGGCAAAGATCAATGAATATTGTAAATGCACAAACAGTAATTTCTCCGCATTGCAATGTGCAATTCTGAAATTTTTTGCTTTTTCCTGCTCCTCTTAGCATGATAAAGAAGATTCAAAGAGAGTGAGATGCCAGCTCCTTTCATTCAGTCAGTAGCTTCAAACATTTCTGGTATATGAATAACATGATGTTTTTCAATGGCAAAAATCAATGAATATTGTAAATGCACAAACAGTAATTTCTCCGCATTGCAAGGTGCAATTCTGAAATTTTTTGCTTTTTCCTGCTCCTCTTAGCATGATAAAGAAGATTCAAAGAGAGTGAGATGCCAGCTCCTTTCATTCAGTCAGTAGCTTCAATCATTTCTGGACGTTTTTCAATGGCAAAAATCAATGAATATTGTAAATGCACAAACAGTAATTTCTCCGCATTGCAAGGTGCAATTCTGAAATTTTTTGCTTTTTCCTGCTCCTCTTAGCATGATAAAGAAGATTCAAAGAGAGTGAGATGCCAGCTTCTTTCATTCAGTCAGTAGCTTCAATCATTTCTGGTATATGAATAACATGATGTTTTTCAATGGCAAAAATCAATGAATATTGTAAATGCACAAACAGTAATTTCTCCGCAATGCAAGGTGCAATTCTGAAATTTTTTGCTTTTTCCTGCTCCTCTTAGCATGATAAAGAAGATTCAAAGAGAGTGAGATGCCAGCTCCTTTCATTCAGTCAGTAGCTTCAATCATTTCTGGACGTTTTTCAATGGCAAAAATCAATGAATATTGTAAATGCACAAACAGAAATTTCTCCGCATTGCAAGGTGCAATTCTGAAATTTTTTGCTTTTTCCTGCTCCTCTTAGCATGATAAAGAAGATTCAAAGAGAGTGAGATGCCAGCTCCTTTCATTCAGTCAGTAGCTTCAATCATTTCTGGACGTTTTTCAATGGCAAAGATCAATGAATATTGTAAATGCACAAACAGTAATTTCTCCGCATTGCAAAGTGCAATTCTGAAATTTTTTGCTTTTTCCTGCTCCTCTTAGCATGATAAAGAAGATTCAAAGAGAGTGAGATGCCAGCTCCTTTCATTCAGTCAGTAGCTTCAAACATTTCTGGTATATGAATAACATGATGTTTTTCAATGGCAAAAATCAATGAATATTGTAAATGCACAAACAGTAATTTCTCCGCATTGCAAGGTGCAATTCTGAAATTTTTTGCTTTTTCCTGCTCCTCTTAGCATGATAAAGAAGATTCAAAGAGAGTGAGATGCCAGCTCCTTTCATTCAGTCAGTAGCTTCAATAATTTCTGGACGTTTTTCAATGGCAAAAATCAATGAATATTGTAAATGCACAAACAGTAATTTCTCCGCATTGCAAGGTGCAATTCTGAAATTTTTTGCTTTTTCCTGCTCCTCTTAGCATGATAAAGAAGATTCAAAGAGAGTGAGATGCCAGCTCCTTTCATTCAGTCAGTAGCTTCAAACATTTCTGGTATATGAATAACATGATGTTTTTCAATGGCAAAAATCAATGAATATTGTAAATGCACAAGCAGTAATTTCTCCGCATTGCAAGGTGCAATTCTGAAATTTTTTGCTTTTTCCTGCTCCTCTAAGCATGATAAAGAAGATTCAAAGAGAGTGAGATGCCAGCTCCTTTCATTCAGTCAGTAGCTTCAATCATTTCTGGACGTTTTTCAATGGCAAAAATCAATGAATATTGTAAATGCACAAACAGTAATTTCTCGGCATTGCAAGGTGCAATTCTGAAATTTTTTGCTTTTTCCTGCTCCTCTTAGCATGATAAACAAGATTCAAAGTGAAAGAGATGCCAGCTCCTTTCATTCAGTCAGTAGCTTCAATCATTTCTGGACGTTTTTCAATGGCAAAAATCAATGAATATTGTAAATGCACAAACAGTAATTTCTCCGCATTGCAAGGTGCAATTCTGAAATTTTTTGCTTTTTCCTGCTCCTCTTAGCATGATAAAGAAGATTCAAAGAGAGTGAGATGCCAGCTCCTTTCATTCAGTCAGTAGCTTCAAACATTTCTGGTATATGAATAACATGATGTTTTTCAATGGCAAAAATCAATGAATATTGTAAATGCACAAACAGTAATTTCTCCGCATTGCAAGGTGCAATTCTGAAATTTTTTGCTTTTTCCTGCTCCTCTTAGCATGATAAAGAAGATTCAAAGAGAGTGAGATGCCAGCTCCTTTCATTCAGTCAGTAGCTTCAAACATTTCTGGTATATGAATAACATGATGTTTTTCAATGGCAAAAATCAATGAATATTGTAAATGCACAAACAGTAATTTCTCCGCATTGCAAGGTGCAATTCTGAAATTTTTTGCTTTTTCCTGCTCCTCTTAGCATGATAAACAAGATTCAAAGAGAGTGAGATGCCAGCTCCTTTCATTCAGTCAGTAGCTTCAATCATTTCTGGATGTTTTTCAATGGCAAAAATCAATGAATATTGTAAATGCACAAACAGTAATTTCTCCGCATTGCAAGGTGCAATTCTGAAATTTTTTGCTTTTTTCTGCTCCTCTTAGCATAATAAAGAAGATTCAAAGAGAGTGAGATGCCAGCTCCTTTCATTCAGTCAGTAGCTTCAAACATTTCTGGTATATGAATAACATGATGTTTTTCAATGGCAAAAATCAATGAATGTTGTAAATGCACAAACAGTAATTTCTCCGCATTGCAAGGTGCAATTCTGAAATTTTTTGCTTTTTCCTGCTCCTCTTAGCATGATAAAGAAGATTCAAAGAGAGTGAGATGCCAGCTCCTTTCATTCAGTCAGTAGCTTCAATCATTTCTGGACGTTTTTCAATGGCAAAAATCAATGAATATTGTAAATGCACAAACAGTAATTTCTCCGCATTGCAAGGTGAAATTCTGAAATTTTTTGCTTTTTCCTGCTCCTCTTAGCATGATAAAGAAGATTCAAAGAGTGAGATGCCAGCTCCTTTCATTGTCAGTAGCTTCAAACATTTCTGGTATATGAATAACATGATGTTTTTCAATGGCAAAAATCAATGAATATTGTAAATGCACAAACAGTAATTTCTCCGCATTGCAAGGTGCAATTCTGAAATTTTTTACTTTTTTATGCTCCTCTTAGCAAGATAAACAAGATTCAAAGAGAGTGAGATGCCAGCTCCTTTCATTCAGTCAGTAGCTTCAATCATTTCTGGACGTTTTTCAATGGCAAAAATCAATGAATATTGTAAATGCACAAACAGTAATTTCTCCGCATTGCAAGGTGCAATTCTGAAATTTTTTGCTTTTTCCTGCTCCTCTTAGCATGATAAAGAAGATTCAAAGAGAGTGAGATGCCAGCTCCTTTCATTCAGTCAGTAGCTTCAATCATTTCTGGACGTTTTTCAATGGCAAAAATCAATGAATATTGTAAATGCACAAACAGTAATTTCTCCGCATTGCAAGGTGCAATTCTGAAATTTTTTGCTTTTTCCTGCTCCTCTTAGCATGATAAAGAAGATTCAAAGAGAGTGAGATGCCAGCTCCTTTCATTCAGTCAGTAGCTTCAAACATTTCTGGTATATGAATAACATGATGTTTTTCAATGGCAAAAATCAATGAATATTGTAAATGCACAAACAGTAATTTCTCCGCATTGCAAGGTGCAATTCTGAAATTTTTTGCTTTTTCCTGCTCCTCTTAGCATGATAAACAAGATTCAAAGAGAGTGAGATGCCAGCTCCTTTCATTCAGTCAGTAGCTTCAATCATTTCTGGATGTTTTTCAATGGCAAAAATCATTGAATATTGTAAATGCACAAACAGTAATTTCTCCGCATTGCAAGGTGCAATTCTGAAATTTTTTGCTTTTTCCTGCTCCTCTTAGCATGATAAAGAAGATTCAAAGAGAGTGAGATGCCAGCTCCTTTCATTCAGTCAGTAGCTTCAATCATTTCTGGTATATGAATAACATGATGTTTTTCAATGGCAAAAATCAATGAATATTGTAAATGCACAAACAGTAATTTCTCCGCATTGCAAGGTGCAATTCTGAAATTTTTTGCTTTTTCCTGCTCCTCTTAGCATGATAAAGAAGATTCAAAGAGAGTGAGATGCCAGCTCCTTTCATTCAGTCAGTAGCTTCAATCATTTCTGGACGTTTTTCAATGGCAAAAATCAATGAATATTGTAAATGCACAAACAGTAATTTCTCCATATTGCAAGGTGCAATTCTGAAATTTTTTGCTTTTTACTGCTCCTCTTAGCATGATAAACAAGATTCAAAGAGAGTGAGATGCCAGCTCCTTTCATTCAGTCAGTAGCTTCAATCATTTCTGGACGTTTTTCAATGGCAAAAATCAATGAATATTGTAAATGCACAAACAGTAATTTCTCCGCATTGCAAGGTGCAATTCTGAAATTTTTTGCTTTTTCCTGCTCCTCTTAGCATGATAAAGAAGATTCAAAGAGAGTGAGATGTCAGCTCCTTTCATTCAGTCAGTAGCTTCAAACATTTCTGGTATATGAATAACATGATGTTTTTCAATGGCAAAAATCAATGAATATTGTAAATGCACAAACAGTAATTTCTCCGCATTGCAAGGTGCAATTCTGAAATTTTTTGTTTTTCCTGCTCCTCTTAGCATGATAAAGAAGATTCAAAGAGAGTGAGATACCAGCTCCTTTCATTCAGTCAGTAGCTTCAATCATTTCTGGACGTTTTTCAATGGCAAAAATCAATGAATATTGTAAATGCACAAACAGTAATTTCTCCGCATTGCAAGGTGCAATTCTGAAATTTTTTGCTTTTTCCTGCTCCTCTTAGCATGATAAAGAAGATTCAAAGAGAGTGAGATGCCAGCTCCTTTCATTCAGTCAGTAGCTTCAATCATTTCTGGACGTTTTTCAATGGCAAAAATCAATGAATATTGTAAATGCACAAAGAGTAATTTCTCCGCATTGCAAGGTGCAATTCTGAAATTTTTTGCTTTTTCCTGCTCCTCTTAGCATGATAAAGAAGATTCAAAAAGTGAGATGCCAGCTCATTTCATTGTCAGTAGCTTCAAACATTTCTGGTATATGAATAACATGATGTTTTTCAATGGCAAAAATCAATGAATATTGTAAATGCACAAACAGTAATTTCTCCGCATTGCAAGGTGCAATTCTGAAATTTTTTGCTTTTTCCTGCTCCTCTTAGCATGATAAAGAAGATTCAAAGAGAGTGAGATGCCAGCTCCTTTCATTCAGTCAGTAGCTTCAATCATTTCTGGACGTTTTTCAATGGCAAAAATCATTGAATATTGTAAATGCACAAACAGTAATTTCTCCGCATTGCAAGGTGCAATTGTGAAATTTTTTGCTTTTTCCTGCTCCTCTTAGCATGATAAACAAGATTCAAAGAGAGTGAGATGCCAGCTCCTTTCATTCAGTCAGTAGCTTCAATCATTTCTGGATGTTTTTCAATGGCAAAAATCAATGAATATTGTAAATGCACAAACAGTAATTTCTCCGCATTGCAAGGTGCAATTCTGAAATTTTTTGCTTTTTCCTGCTCCTCTTAGCATGATAAATAAGATTCAAAGAGAGTGAGATGCCAGCTCCTTTCATTCAGTCAGTAGCTTCAATCATTTCTGGACGTTTTTCAATGGCAAAAATCAATGAATATTGTAAATGCACAAACAGTAATTTCTCCGCATTGCAAGGTGCAATTCTGAAATTTTTTGCTTTTTCCTGCTCCTCTTAGCATGATAAAGAAGATTCAAAGAGAGTGAGATGCCAGCTCCTTTCATTCAGTCAGTAGCTTCAATCATTTCTGGTATATGAATAAAATGATGTTTTTCAATGGCAAAAATCAATGAATATTGTAAATGCACAAACAGTAATTTCTCCGCATTGCAAGGTGCAATTCTGAAATTTTTTGCTTTTTCCTGCTCCTCTTAGCATGATAAATAAGATTCAAAGAGAGTGAGATGCCAGCTCCTTTCATTCAGTCAGTAGCTTCAATCATTTCTGGACGTTTTTCAATGGCAAAAATCAATGAATATTGTAAATGCACAAACAGTAATTTCTCTGCATTGCAAGGTGCAATTCTGAAATTTTTTGCTTTTTCCTGCTCCTCTTAGCAACATAAACAAGATTCAAAGAGAGTGAGATGCCAGCTCCTTTCATTCAGTCAGTAGCTTCAATCATTTCTGGATGTTTTTCAATGGCAAAAATCAATGAATATTGTAAATGCACAAACAGTAATTTCTCCGCATTGCAAGGTGCAATTCTGAAATTTTTTGCTTTTTCCTGCTCATCTTAGCATGATAAAGAAGATTCAAAGAGAGTGAGATGCCAGCTCTTTTCATTCAGTCAGTAGCTTCAATCATTTCTGGACGTTTTTCAATGGCAAAAATCAATGAATATTGTAAATGCACAAACAGTAATTTCTCCGCATTGCAAGGTGCAATTCTGAAATTTTTTGCTTTTTCCTGCTCCTCTTAGCATGATAAAGAAGATTCAAAGAGAGTGAGATGCCAGCTCCTTTCATTCAGTCAGTAGCTTCAAACATTTCTGGTATATGAATAACATGATGTTTTTCAATGGCAAAAATCAATGAATATTGTAAATGCACAAACAGTAATTTCTCCGCATTGCAAGGTGCAATTCTGAAATTTTTTCCTTTTTCCTGCTCCTCTTAGCATGATAAAGAAGATTCAAAGAGAGTGAGATGCCAGCTCCTTTCATTCAGTCAGTAGCTTCAATCATTTCTGGACGTTTTTCAATGGCAAAAATCAATGAATATTGTAAATGCACAAACAGTAATTTCTCCGCATTGCAAGGTGCAATTCTGAAATTTTTTGCTTTTTCCTGCTCCTCTTAGCAAGATAAACAAGATTCAAAGAGAGTGAGATGCCAGCTCCTTTCATTCAGTCAGTAGCTTCAATCGTTTCTGGACGTTTTTCAATGGCAAAAATCAATGAATATTGTAAATGCACAAACAGTAATTTCTCCGCATTGCAAGGTGCAATTCTGAAATTTTTTGCTTTTTCCTGCTCCTCTTAGCATGATTAAGAAGATTCAAAGAGAGTGAGATGCCAGCTCCTTTCATTCAGTCAGTAGCTTCAATCATTTCTGGACGTTTTTCAATGGCAAAAATCAATGAATATTGTAAATGCACAAACAGTAATTTCTCCGCATTGCAAGGTGCAATTTTGAAATTTTTTGCTTTTTCCTGCTCCTCTTAGCATGATAAAGAAGATTCAAAGAGAGTGAGATGCCAGCTCCTTTCATTCAGTCAGTAGCTTCAATCATTTCTGGACGTTTTTCAATGGCAAAAATCAATGAATATTGTAAATGCACAAACAGTAATTTCTCCGCATTGCAAGGTGCAATTCTGAAATTTTTTGCTTTTTCCTGCTCCTCTTAGCATGATAAACAAGATTCAAAGAGAGTGAGATGCCAGCTCCTTTCATTCAGTCAGTAGCTCAAATCATTTCTGGATGTTTTTCAATGGCAAAAATCAATGAATATTGTAAATGCACAAACAGTAATTTCTCCGCATTGCAAGGTGCAATTCTGAAATTTTTTGCTTTTTTCTGCTCCTCTTAGCATGATAAAGAAGATTCAAAGAGAGTGAGATGCCAGCTCCTTTCATTCAGTCAGTAGCTTCAAACATTTCTGGTATATGAATAACATGATGTTTTTCAATGGCAAAAATCAATGAATATTGTAAATGCACAAACAGTAATTTCTCCGCATTGCAAGGTGCAATTCTGAAATTTTTTCCTTTTTCCTGCTCCTCTTAGCATGATAAAGAAGATTCAAAGAGAGTGAGATGCCAGCTCCTTTCATTCAGTCAGTAGCTTCAATCATTTCTGGACGTTTTTCAATGGCAAAAATCAATGAATATTGTAAATGCACAAACAGTAATTTCTCCGCATTGCAAGGTGCAATTCTGAAATTTTTTGCTTTTTCCTGCTCCTCTTAGCAAGATAAACAAGATTCAAAGAGAGTGAGATGCCAGCTCCTTTCATTCAGTCAGTAGCTTCAATCATTTCTGGACATTTTTCAATGGCAAAAATCAATGAATATTGTAAATGCACAAACAGTAATTTCTCCGCATTGCAAGGTGCAATTCTGAAATTTTTTGCTTTTTCCTGCTCCACTTAGCATGATAAAGAAGATTCAAAGAGAGTGAGATGCCAGCTCCTTTCATTCAGTCAGTAGCTTCAATCATTTCTGGACGTTTTTCAATGGCAAAAATCAATGAATATTGTAAATGCACAAACAGTAATTTCTCCGCATTGCAAGGTGCAATTCTGAAATTTTTTGCTTTTTCCTGCTCCTCTTAGCATGATAAAGAAGATTCAAAGAGAGTGAGATGCCAGCTCCTTTCATTCAGTCAGTAGCTTCAATCATTTCTGGACGTTTTTCAATGGCAAAAATCAATGAATATTGTAAATGCACAAACAGTAATTTCTCCGCATTGCAAGGTGCAATTCTGAAATTTTTTGCTTTTTCCTGCTCCTCTTAGCATGATAAAGAAGATTCAAAGAGAGTGAGATGCCAGCTACTTTCATTCAGTCAGTAGCTTCAAACATTTCTGATATATGAATAACATGATGTTTTTCAATGGCAAAAATCAATGAATATTGTAAATGCACAAACAGTAATTTCTCCGCATTGCAAGGTGCAATTCTGAAATTTTTTGCTTTTTCCTGCTCCTCTAAGCATGATAAAGAAGATTCAAAGAGAGTGAGATGCCAGCTCCTTTCATTCAGTCAGTAGCTTCAATCATTTCTGGACGTTTTTCAATGGCAAAAATCAATGAATATTGTAAATGCACAAACAGTAATTTCTCCGCATTGCAAGGTGCAATTCTGAAATTTTTTGCTTTTTCCTGCTAATCTTAGCATGATAAACAAGATTCAAAGAGAATGAGATGCCAGCTCCTTTCATTCAGTCAGTAGCTTCAATCATTTCTGGACGTTTTTCAATGGCAAAAATCAATGAATATTGTAAATGCACAAACAGTAATTTCTCCGCATTGCAAGGTGCAATTCTGAAATTTTTTGCTTTTTCCTGCTCCTCTTAGCATGATAAAGAAGATTCAAAGAGAGTGAGATGCCAGCTCCTTTCATTCAGTCAGTAGCTTCAAACATTTCTGGTATATGAATAACATGATGTTTTTCAATGGCGAAAATCAATGAATATTGTAAATGCACAAACAGTAATTTCTACGCATTGCAAGGTGCAATTCTGAAATTTTTTGCTTTTTCCTGCTCCTCTTAGCATGATAAAGAAGATTCAAAGAGAGTGAGATGCCAGCTCCTTTCATTCAGTCAGTAGCTTCAATCATTTCTGGACGTTTTTCAATGGCAAAAATCAATGAATATTGTAAATGCACAAACAGTAATTTCTCCGCATTGCAAGGAGCAATTCTGAATTTTTTTGCTTTTTCCTGCTCCTCTTAGCATGATAAAGAAGATTCAAAGAGAGTGAGATGCCAGCTCCTTTCATTCAGTCAGTAGCTTCAAACATTTCTGGTATATGAATAACATGATGTTTTTCAATGGCAAAAATCAATGAATATTGTAAATGCACAAACAGTAATTTCTCCGCATTGCAAGGTGCAATTTTGAAATTTTTTGCTTTTTCCTGCTCCTCTTAGCATGGTAAGAAGATTCAAAGAGAGTGAGATGCCAGCTCCTTTCATTCAGTCAGTAGCTTCAATCATTTCTGGACGTTTTTCAATGGCAAAAAACAATGAATATTGTAAATGCACAAACAGTAATTTCTCCGCATTGCAAGGTGCAATTCTGAAATTTTTTGCTTTTTCCTGCTCCTCTTAGCATGATAAACAAGATTCAAAGAGAGTGAGATGCCAGCTCCTTTCATTCAGTCAGTAGCTTCAATCATTTCTGGATGTTTTTCAATGGCAAAAATCAATGAATATTGTAAATGCACAAACAGTAATTTCTCCGCATTGCAAGGTGCAATTCTGAAATTTTTTGCTTTTTTCTGCTCCTCTTAGCATGATAAAGAAGATTCAAAGAGAGTGAGATGCCAGCTCCTTTCATTCAGTCAGTAGCTTCAAACATTTCTGGTATATGAATAACATGATGTTTTTCAATGGCAAAAATCAATGAATATTGTAAATGCACAAACAGTAATTTCTCCGCATTGCAAGGTGCAATTCTGAAATTTTTTGCTTTTTCCTGCTCCTCTTAGCATGATAAAGAAGATTCAAAGAGAGTGAGATGCCAGCTCCTTTCATTCAGTCAGTAGCTTCAAACATTTCTGGTATATGAATAACATGATGTTTTTCAATGGCAAAAATCAATGAATATTGTAAATGCACAAACAGTAATTTCTCCGCATTGCAAGGTGCAATTCTGAAATTTTTTGCTTTTTCCTGCTCCTCTTAGCATGATAAAGAAGATTCAAAGAGAGTGAGATGCCAGCTCCTTTCATTCAGTCAGTAGCTTCAATCATTTCTGGACGTTTTTCAATGGCAAAAATCAATGAATATTGTAAATGCACAAACAGTAATTTCTCCGCATTGCAAGGTGCAATTCTGAAATTTTTTGCTTTTTCCTGCTCCTCTTAGCATGATAAAGAAGATTCAAAGAGAGTGAGATGCCAGCTACTTTCATTCAGTCAGTAGCTTCAAACATTTCTGATATATGAATAACATGATGTTTTTCAATGGCAAAAATCAATGAATATTGTAAATGCACAAACAGTAATTTCTCCGCATTGCAAGGTGCAATTCTGAAATTTTTTGCTTTTTCCTGCTCCTCTAAGCATGATAAAGAAGATTCAAAGAGAGTGAGATGCCAGCTCCTTTCATTCAGTCAGTAGCTTCAATCATTTCTGGACGTTTTTCAATGGCAAAAATCAATGAATATTGTAAATGCACAAACAGTAATTTCTCCGCATTGCAAGGTGCAATTCTGAAATTTTTTGCTTTTTCCTGCTCCTCTTAGCATGATAAACAAGATTCAAAGAGAATGAGATGCCAGCTCCTTTCATTCAGTCAGTAGCTTCAATCATTTCTGGACGTTTTTCAATGGCAAAAATCAATGAATATTGTAAATGCACAAACAGTAATTTCTCCGCATTGCAAGGTGCAATTCTGAAATTTTTTGCTTTTTCCTGCTCCTCTTAGCATGATAAAGAAGATTCAAAGAGAGTGAGATGCCAGCTCCTTTCATTCAGTCAGTAGCTTCAAACATTTCTGGTATATGAATAACATGATGTTTTTCAATGGCGAAAATCAATGAATATTGTAAATGCACAAACAGTAATTTCTCCGCATTGCAAGGTGCAATTCTGAAATTTTTTGCTTTTTCCTGCTCCTCTTAGCATGATAAAGAAGATTCAAAGAGAGTGAGATGCCAGCTCCTTTCATTCAGTCAGTAGCTTCAATCATTTCTGGACGTTTTTCAATGGCAAAAATCAATGAATATTGTAAATGCACAAACAGTAATTTCTCCGCATTGCAAGGAGCAATTCTGAATTTTTTTGCTTTTTCCTGCTCCTCTTAGCATGATAAAGAAGATTCAAAGAGAGTGAGATGCCAGCTCCTTTCATTCAGTCAGTAGCTTCAAACATTTCTGGTATATGAATAACATGATGTTTTTCAATGGCAAAAATCTATGAATATTGTAAATGCACAAACAGTAATTTCTCCGCATTGCAAGGTGCAATTTTGAAATTTTTTGCTTTTTCCTGCTCCTCTTAGCATGGTAAGAAGATTCAAAGAGAGTGAGATGCCAGCTCCTTTCATTCAGTCAGTAGCTTCAATCATTTCTGGACGTTTTTCAATGGCAAAAAACAATGAATATTGTAAATGCACAAACAGTAATTTCTCCGCATTGCAAGGTGCAATTCTGAAATTTTTTGCTTTTTCCTGCTCCTCTTAGCATGATAAACAAGATTCAAAGAGAGTGAGATGCCAGCTCCTTTCATTCAGTCAGTAGCTTCAATCATTTCTGGATGTTTTTCAATGGCAAAAATCAATGAATATTGTAAATGCACAAACAGTAATTTCTCCGCATTGCAAGGTGCAATTCTGAAATTTTTTGCTTTTTTCTGCTCCTCTTAGCATGATAAAGAAGATTCAAAGAGAGTGAGATGCCAGCTCCTTTCATTCAGTCAGTAGCTTCAAACATTTCTGGTATATGAATAACATGATGTTTTTCAATGGCAAAAATCAATGAATATTGTAAATGCACAAACAGTAATTTCTCCGCATTGCAAGGTGCAATTCTGAAATTTTTTGCTTTTTCCTGCTCCTCTTAGCATGATAAAGAAGATTCAAAGAGAGTGAGATGCCAGCTCCTTTCATTCAGTCAGTAGCTTCAAACATTTCTGGTATATGAATAACATGATGTTTTTCAATGGCAAAAATCAATGAATATTGTAAATGCACAAACAGTAATTTCTCCGCATTGCAAGGTGCAATTCTGAAATTTTTTGCTTTTTCCTGCTCCTCTAAGCATGATAAAGAAGATTCAAAGAGAGTGAGATGCCAGCTCCTTTCATTCAGTCAGTAGCTTCAATCATTTCTGGACGTTTTTCAATGGCAAAAATCAATGAATATTGTAAATGCACAAACAGTAATTTCTCCGCATTGCAAGGTGCAATTCTGAAATTTTTTGCTTTTTCCTGCTCCTCTTAGCATGATAAACAAGATTCAAAGAGAATGAGATGCCAGCTCCTTTCATTCAGTCAGTAGCTTCAATCATTTCTGGACGTTTTTCAATGGCAAAAATCAATGAATATTGTAAATGCACAAACAGTAATTTCTCCGCATTGCAAGGTGCAATTCTGAAATTTTTTGCTTTTTCCTGCTCCTCTTAGCATGATAACGAAGATTCAAAGAGAGTGAGATGCCAGCTCCTTTCATTCAGTCAGTAGCTTCAAACATTTCTGGTATATGAATAACATGATGTTTTTCAATGGCGAAAATCAATGAATATTGTAAATGCACAAACAGTAATTTCTCCGCATTGCAAGGTGCAATTCTGAAATTTTTTGCTTTTTCCTGCTCCTCTTAGCATGATAAAGAAGATTCAAAGAGAGTGAGATGCCAGCTCCTTTCATTCAGTCAGTAGCTTCAATCATTTCTGGACGTTTTTCAATGGCAAAAATCAATGAATATTGTAAATGCACAAACAGTAATTTCTCCGCATTGCAAGGAGCAATTCTGAATTTTTTTGCTTTTTCCTGCTCCTCTTAGCATGATAAAGAAGATTCAAAGAGAGTGAGATGCCAGCTCCTTTCATTCAGTCAGTAGCTTCAAACATTTCTGGTATATGAATAACATGATGTTTTTCATTGGCAAAAATCAATGAATATTGTAAATGCACAAACAGTAATTTCTCCGCATTGCAAGGTGCAATTTTGAAATTTTTTGCTTTTTCCTGCTCCTCTTAGCATGGTAAGAAGATTCAAAGAGAGTGAGATGCCAGCTCCTTTCATTCAGTCAGTAGCTTCAATCATTTCTGGACGTTTTTCAATGGCAAAAAACAATGAATATTGTAAATGCACAAACAGTAATTTCTCCGCATTGCAAGGTGCAATTCTGAAATTTTTTGCTTTTTCCTGCTCCTCTTAGCATGATAAACAAGATTCAAAGAGAGTGAGATGCCAGCTCCTTTCATTCAGTCAGTAGCTTCAATCATTTCTGGATGTTTTTCAATGGCAAAAATCAATGAATATTGTAAATGCACAAACAGTAATTTCTCCGCATTGCAAGGTGCAATTCTGAAATTTTTTGCTTTTTTCTGCTCCTCTTAGCATGATAAAGAAGATTCAAAGAGAGTGAGATGCCAGCTCCTTTCATTCAGTCAGTAGCTTCAAACATTTCTGGTATATGAATAACATGATGTTTTTCAATGGCAAAAATCAATGAATATTGTAAATGCACAAACAGTAATTTCTCCGCATTGCAAGGTGCAATTCTGAAATTTTTTGCTTTTTCCTGCTCCTCTTAGCATGATAAAGAAGATTCAAAGAGAGTGAGATGCCAGCTCCTTTCATTCAGTCAGTAGCTTCAAACATTTCTGGTATATGAATAACATGATGTTTTTCAATGGCAAAAATCAATGAATATTGTAAATGCACAAACAGTAATTTCTCCGCATTGCAAGGTGCAATTCTGAAATTTTTTGCTTTTTCCTGCTCCTCTTAGCATGATAAAGAAGATTCAAAGAGAGTGAGATGCCAGCTCCTTTCATTCAGTCAGTAGCTTCAATCATTTCTGGACGTTTTTCAATGGCAAAAATCAATGAATATTGTAAATGCACAAACAGTAATTTCTCCGCATTGCAAGGTGCAATTCTGAAATTTTTTGCTTTTTCCTGCTCCTCTTAGCATGATAAAGAAGATTCAAAGAGAGTGAGATGCCAGCTACTTTCATTCAGTCAGTAGCTTCAAACATTTCTGATATATGAATAACATGATGTTTTTCAATGGCAAAAATCAATGAATATTGTAAATGCACAAACAGTAATTTCTCCGCATTGCAAGGTGCAATTCTGAAATTTTTTGCTTTTTCCTGCTCCTCTAAGCATGATAAAGAAGATTCAAAGAGAGTGAGATGCCAGCTCCTTTCATTCAGTCAGTAGCTTCAATCATTTCTGGACGTTTTTCAATGGCAAAAATCAATGAATATTGTAAATGCACAAACAGTAATTTCTCCGCATTGCAAGGTGCAATTCTGAAATTTTTTGCTTTTTCCTGCTCCTCTTAGCATGATAAACAAGATTCAAAGAGAATGAGATGCCAGCTCCTTTCATTCAGTCAGTAGCTTCAATCATTTCTGGACGTTTTTCAATGGCAAAAATCAATGAATATTGTAAATGCACAAACAGTAATTTCTCCGCATTGCAAGGTGCAATTCTGAAATTTTTTGCTTTTTCCTGCTCCTCTTAGCATGATAAAGAAGATTCAAAGAGAGTGAGATGCCAGCTCCTTTCATTCAGTCAGTAGCTTCAAACATTTCTGGTATATGAATAACATGATGTTTTTCAATGGCGAAAATCAATGAATATTGTAAATGCACAAACAGTAATTTCTCCGCATTGCAAGGTGCAATTCTGAAATTTTTTGCTTTTTCCTGCTCCTCTTAGCATGATAAAGAAGATTCAAAGAGAGTGAGATGCCAGCTCCTTTCATTCAGTCAGTAGCTTCAATCATTTCTGGACGTTTTTCAATGGCAAAAATCAATGAATATTGTAAATGCACAAACAGTAATTTCTCCGCATTGCAAGGAGCAATTCTGAATTTTTTTGCTTTTTCCTGCTCCTCTTAGCATGATAAAGAAGATTCAAAGAGAGTGAGATGCCAGCTCCTTTCATTCAGTCAGTAGCTTCAAACATTTCTGGTATATGAATAACATGATGTTTTTCAATGGCAAAAATCTATGAATATTGTAAATGCACAAACAGTAATTTCTCCGCATTGCAAGGTGCAATTTTGAAATTTTTTGCTTTTTCCTGCTCCTCTTAGCATGGTAAGAAGATTCAAAGAGAGTGAGATGCCAGCTCCTTTCATTCAGTCAGTAGCTTCAATCATTTCTGGACGTTTTTCAATGGCAAAAAACAATGAATATTGTAAATGCACAAACAGTAATTTCTCCGCATTGCAAGGTGCAATTCTGAAATTTTTTGCTTTTTCCTGCTCCTCTTAGCATGATAAACAAGATTCAAAGAGAGTGAGATGCCAGCTCCTTTCATTCAGTCAGTAGCTTCAATCATTTCTGGATGTTTTTCAATGGCAAAAATCAATGAATATTGTAAATGCACAAACAGTAATTTCTCCGCATTGCAAGGTGCAATTCTGAAATTTTTTGCTTTTTTCTGCTCCTCTTAGCATGATAAAGAAGATTCAAAGAGAGTGAGATGCCAGCTCCTTTCATTCAGTCAGTAGCTTCAAACATTTCTGGTATATGAATAACATGATGTTTTTCAATGGCAAAAATCAATGAATATTGTAAATGCACAAACAGTAATTTCTCCGCATTGCAAGGTGCAATTCTGAAATTTTTTGCTTTTTCCTGCTCCTCTTAGCATGATAAAGAAGATTCAAAGAGAGTGAGATGCCAGCTCCTTTCATTCAGTCAGTAGCTTCAAACATTTCTGGTATATGAATAACATGATGTTTTTCAATGGCAAAAATCAATGAATATTGTAAATGCACAAACAGTAATTTCTCCGCATTGCAAGGTGCAATTCTGAAATTTTTTGCTTTTTCCTGCTCCTCTAAGCATGATAAAGAAGATTCAAAGAGAGTGAGATGCCAGCTCCTTTCATTCAGTCAGTAGCTTCAATCATTTCTGGACGTTTTTCAATGGCAAAAATCAATGAATATTGTAAATGCACAAACAGTAATTTCTCCGCATTGCAAGGTGCAATTCTGAAATTTTTTGCTTTTTCCTGCTCCTCTTAGCATGATAAACAAGATTCAAAGAGAATGAGATGCCAGCTCCTTTCATTCAGTCAGTAGCTTCAATCATTTCTGGACGTTTTTCAATGGCAAAAATCAATGAATATTGTAAATGCACAAACAGTAATTTCTCCGCATTGCAAGGTGCAATTCTGAAATTTTTTGCTTTTTCCTGCTCCTCTTAGCATGATAACGAAGATTCAAAGAGAGTGAGATGCCAGCTCCTTTCATTCAGTCAGTAGCTTCAAACATTTCTGGTATATGAATAACATGATGTTTTTCAATGGCGAAAATCAATGAATATTGTAAATGCACAAACAGTAATTTCTCCGCATTGCAAGGTGCAATTCTGAAATTTTTTGCTTTTTCCTGCTCCTCTTAGCATGATAAAGAAGATTCAAAGAGAGTGAGATGCCAGCTCCTTTCATTCAGTCAGTAGCTTCAATCATTTCTGGACGTTTTTCAATGGCAAAAATCAATGAATATTGTAAATGCACAAACAGTAATTTCTCCGCATTGCAAGGAGCAATTCTGAATTTTTTTGCTTTTTCCTGCTCCTCTTAGCATGATAAAGAAGATTCAAAGAGAGTGAGATGCCAGCTCCTTTCATTCAGTCAGTAGCTTCAAACATTTCTGGTATATGAATAACATGATGTTTTTCATTGGCAAAAATCAATGAATATTGTAAATGCACAAACAGTAATTTCTCCGCATTGCAAGGTGCAATTTTGAAATTTTTTGCTTTTTCCTGCTCCTCTTAGCATGGTAAGAAGATTCAAAGAGAGTGAGATGCCAGCTCCTTTCATTCAGTCAGTAGCTTCAATCATTTCTGGACGTTTTTCAATGGCAAAAAACAATGAATATTGTAAATGCACAAACAGTAATTTCTCCGCATTGCAAGGTGCAATTCTGAAATTTTTTGCTTTTTCCTGCTCCTCTTAGCATGATAAACAAGATTCAAAGAGAGTGAGATGCCAGCTCCTTTCATTCAGTCAGTAGCTTCAATCATTTCTGGATGTTTTTCAATGGCAAAAATCAATGAATATTGTAAATGCACAAACAGTAATTTCTCCGCATTGCAAGGTGCAATTCTGAAATTTTTTGCTTTTTTCTGCTCCTCTTAGCATGATAAAGAAGATTCAAAGAGAGTGAGATGCCAGCTCCTTTCATTCAGTCAGTAGCTTCAAACATTTCTGGTATATGAATAACATGATGTTTTTCAATGGCAAAAATCAATGAATATTGTAAATGCACAAACAGTAATTTCTCCGCATTGCAAGGTGCAATTCTGAAATTTTTTGCTTTTTCCTGCTCCTCTTAGCATGATAAAGAAGATTCAAAGAGAGTGAGATGCCAGCTCCTTTCATTCAGTCAATAGCTTCAAACATTTCTGGTATATGAATAACATGATGTTTTTCAATGGCAAAAATCAATGAATATTGTAAATGCACAAACAGTAATTTCTCCGCATTGCAAGGTGCAATTCTGAAATTTTTTGCTTTTTCCTGCTCCTCTTAGCATGATAAAGAAGATTCAAAGAGAGTGAGATGCCAGCTCCTTTCATTCAGTCAGTAGCTTCAATCATTTCTGGACGTTTTTCAATGGCAAAAATCAATGAATATTGTAAATGCACAAACAGTAATTTCTCCGCATTGCAAGGTGCAATTCTGAAATTTTTTGCTTTTTCCTGCTCCTCTTAGCATGATAAAGAAGATTCAAAGAGAGTGAGATGCCAGCTCCTTTCATTCAGTCAGTAGCTTCAATCATTTCTGGACGTTTTTCAATGGCAAAAATCAATGAATATTGTAAATGCACAAACAGTAATTTCTCCGCATTGCAAGGTGCAATTCTGAAATTTTTTGCTTTTTCCTGCTCCTCTTAGCATGATAAAGAAGATTCAAAGAGAGTGAGATGCCAGCTCCTTTCATTCAGTCAGTAGCTTCAAACATTTCTGGTATATGAATAACATGATGTTTTTCAATGGCAAAAATCAATGAATATTGTAAATGCACAAACAGTAATTTCTCCGCATTGCAAGGTGCAATTCTGAAATTTTTTGCTTTTTCCTGCTCCTCTAAGCATGATAAAGAAGATTCAAGGAGAGTGAGATGCCAGCTCCTTTCATTCAGTCAGTAGCTTCAATCATTTCTGGACGTTTTTCAATGGCAAAAATCAATGAATATTGTAAATGCACAAACAGTAATTTCTCCGCATTGCAAGTTGCAATTCTGAAATTTTTTGCTTTTTCCTGCTCCTCTTAGCATGATAAACAAGATTCAAAGAGAATGAGATGCCAGCTCCTTTCATTCAGTCAGTAGCTTCAATCATTTCTGGACGTTTTTCAATGGCAAAAATCAATGAATATTGTAAATGCACAAACAGTAATTTCTCCGCATTGCAAGGTGCAATTCTGAAATTTTTTGCTTTTTCCTGCTCCTCTTAGCATGATAAAGAAGATTCAAAGAGAGTGAGATGCCAGCTCCTTTCATTCAGTCAGTAGCTTCAAACATTTCTGGTATATGAATAACATGATGTTTTTCAATGGCAAAAATCAATGAATATTGTAAATGCACAAACAGTAATTTCTCCGCATTGCAAGGTGCAATTCTGAAATTTTTTGCTTTTTCCTGCTCCTCTTAGCATGATAAAGAAGATTCAAAGAGAATGAGATGCCAGCTCCTTTCATTCAGTCAGTAGCTTCAATCATTTCTGGATGTTTTTCAATGGCAAAAATCAATGAATATTGTAAATGCACAAACAGTAATTTCTCCGCATTGCAAGGTGCAATTCTGAAATTTTTTGCTTTTTCCTGCTCCTCTTAGCATGATAAAGAAGATTCAAAGAGAGTGAGATGCCAGCTCCTTTCATTCAGTCAGTAGCTTCAATCATTTCTGGATGTTTTTCAATGGCAAAAATCAATGAATATTGTAAATGCACAAACAGTAATTTCTCCGCATTGCAAGGTGCAATTCTGAAATTTTTTGCTTTTTTCTGCTCCTCTTAGCATGATAAAGAAGATTCAAAGAGAGTGAGATGCCAGCTCCTTTCATTCAGTCAGTAGCTTCAAACATTTCTGGTATATGAATAACATGATGTTTTTCAATGGCAAAAATCAATGAATATTGTAAATGCACAAACAGTAATTTCTCCGCATTGCATGGTGCAATTCTGAAATTTTTTGCTTTTTCCTGCTCCTCTTAGCATGATAAAGAAGATTCAAAGAGAGTGAGATGCCAGCTCCTTTCATTCAGTCAGTAGCTTCAAACATTTCTGGTATATGAATAACATGATGTTTTTCAATGGCAAAAATCAATGAATATTGTAAATGCACAAACAGTAATTTCTCCGCATTGCAAGGTGCAATTCTGAAATTTTTTGCTTTTTCCTGCTCCTCTTAGCATGATAAAGAAGATTCAAAGAGAGTGAGATGCCAGCTCCTTTCATTCAGTCAGTAGCTTCAATCATTTCTGGACGTTTTTCAATGGCAAAAATCATTGAATATTGTAAATGCACAAACAGTAATTTCTCCGCATTGCAAGGTGCAATTCTGAAATTTTTTGCTTTTTCCTGCTCCTCTTAGCATGATAAAGAAGATTCAAAGAGAGTGAGATGCCAGCTCCTTTCATTCAGTCAGTAGCTTCAATCATTTCTGGTATATGAATAATATGATGTTTTTCAATGGCAAAAATCAATGAATATTGTAAATGCACAAACAGTAATTTCTCCGCATTGCAAGGTGCAATTCTGAAATTTTTTGCTTTTTCCTGCTCCTCTAAGCATGATAAAGAAGATTCAAAGAGAGTGAGATACCAGCTCCTTTCATTCAGTCAGTAGCTTCAATCATTTCTGGACGTTTTTCAATGGCAAAAATCAATGAATATTGTAAATGCACAAACAGTAATTTCTCCGCATTGCAAGGTGCAATTCTGAAATTTTTTGCTTTTTCCTGCTCCTCTTAGCATGATAAAGAAGATTCAAAGAGAGTGAGATGCCAGCTCCTTTCATTCAGTCAGTAGCTTCAAACATTTCTGGTATATGAATAACATGATGTTTTTCAATGGCAAAAATCAATGAATATTGTAAATGCACAAACAGTAATTTCTCCGCATTGCAAGGTGCAATTCTGAAATTTTTTGCTTTTTCCTGCTCCTCTAAGCATGATAAAGAAGATTCAAGGAGAGTGAGATGCCAGCTCCTTTCATTCAGTCAGTAGCTTCAATCATTTCTGGACGTTTTTCAATGGCAAAAATCAATGAATATTGTAAATGCACAAACAGTAATTTCTCCGCATTGCAAGTTGCAATTCTGAAATTTTTTGCTTTTTCCTGCTCCTCTTAGCATGATAAACAAGATTCAAAGAGAATGAGATGCCAGCTCCTTTCATTCAGTCAGTAGCTTCAATCATTTCTGGACGTTTTTCAATGGCAAAAATCAATGAATATTGTAAATGCACAAACAGTAATTTCTCCGCATTGCAAGGTGCAATTCTGAAATTTTTTGCTTTTTCCTGCTCCTCTTAGCATGATAAAGAAGATTCAAAGAGAGTGAGATGCCAGCTCCTTTCATTCAGTCAGTAGCTTCAAACATTTCTGGTATATGAATAACATGATGTTTTTCAATGGCAAAAATCAATGAATATTGTAAATGCACAAACAGTAATTTCTCCGCATTGCAAGGTGCAATTCTGAAATTTTTTGCTTTTTCCTGCTCCTCTTAGCATGATAAAGAAGATTCAAAGAGAGTGAGATGCCAGCTCCTTTCATTCAGTCAGTAGCTTCAATCATTTCTGGACGTTTTTCAATGGCAAAAATCAATGAATATTGTAAATGCAAAAACAGTAATTTCTCCGCATTGCAAGGAGCAATTCTGAATTTTTTTGCTTTTTCCTGCTCCTCTTAGCATGATAAAGAAGATTCAAAGAGAGTGAGATGCCAGCTCCTTTCATTCAGTCAGTAGCTTCAAACATTGCTGGTATATGAATAACATGATGTTTTTCAATGGCAAAAATCAATGAATATTGTAAATGCACAAACAGTAATTTCTCCGCATTGCAAGGTGCAATTTTGAAATTTTTTGCTTTTTCCTGCTCCTCTTAGCATGGTAAAGAAGATTCAAAGAGAGTGAGATGCCAGCTCCTTTCATTCAGTCAGTAGCTTCAATCATTTCTGGACGTTTTTCAATGGCAAAAATCAATGAATATTGTAAATGCACAAACAGTAATTTCTCCGCATTGCAAGGTGCAATTCTGAAATTTTTTGCTTTTTCCTGCTCCTCTTAGCATGATAAACAAGATTCAAAGAGAGTGAGATGCCAGCTCCTTTCATTCAGTCAGTAGCTTCAATCATTTCTGGATGTTTTTCAATGGCAAAAATCAATGAATATTGTAAATGCACAAACAGTAATTTCTCCGCATTGCAAGGTGCAATTCTGAAATTTTTTGCTTTTTTCTGCTCCTCTTAGCATGATAAAGAAGATTCAAAGAGAGTGAGATGCCAGCTCCTTTCATTCAGTCAGTAGCTTCAAACATTTCTGGTATATGAATAACATGATGTTTTTCAATGGCAAAAATCAATGAATATTGTAAATGCACAAACAGTAATTTCTCCGCATTGCAAGGTGCAATTCTGAAATTTTTTGCTTTTTCCTGCTCCTCTTAGCATGATAAAGAAGATTCAAAGAGAGTGAGATGCCAGCTCCTTTCATTCAGTCAGTAGCTTCAAACATTTCTGGTATATGAATAACATGATGTTTTTCAATGGCAAAAATCAATGAATATTGTAAATGCACAAACAGTAATTTCTCCGCATTGCAAGGTGCAATTCTGAAATTTTTTGCTTTTTCCTGCTCCTCTTAGCATGATAAAGAAGATTCAAAGAGAGTGAGATGCCAGCTCCTTTCATTCAGTCAGTAGCTTCAATCATTTCTGGACGTTTTTCAATGGCAAAAATCATTGAATATTGTAAATGCACAAACAGTAATTTCTCCGCATTGCAAGGTGCAATTCTGAAATTTTTTGCTTTTTCCTGCTCCTCTTAGCATGATAAAGAAGATTCAAAGAGAGTGAGATGCCAGCTCCTTTCATTCAGTCAGTAGCTTCAATCATTTCTGGTATATGAATAATATGATGTTTTTCAATGGCAAAAATCAATGAATATTGTAAATGCACAAACAGTAATTTCTCCGCATTGCAAGGTGCAATTCTGAAATTTTTTGCTTTTTCCTGCTCCTCTAAGCATGATAAAGAAGATTCAAAGAGAGTGAGATGCCAGCTCCTTTCATTCAGTCAGTAGCTTCAATCATTTCTGGACGTTTTTCAATGGCAAAAATCAATGAATATTGTAAATGCACAAACAGTAATTTCTCCGCATTGCAAGGTGCAATTCTGAAATTTTTTGCTTTTTCCTGCTCCTCTTAGCATGATAAACAAGATTCAAAGAGAGTGAGATGCCAGCTCCTTTCATTCAGTCAGTAGCTTCAATCATTTCTGGACGTTTTTCAATGGCAAAAATCAATGAATATTGTAAATGCTCAAACAGTAATTTCTCCGCATTGCAAGGTGCAATTCTGAAATTTTTTGCTTTTTCCTGCTCCTCTTAGCATGATAAAGAAGATTCAAAGAGAGTGAGATGCCATCTCCTTTCATTCAGTCAGTAGCTTCAAACATTTCTGGTATATGAATAACATGATGTTTTTCAATGGCAAAAATCAATGAATATTGTAAATGCACAAACAGTAATTTCTCCGCATTGCAAGGTGCAATTCTGAAATTTTTTGCTTTTTCCTGCTCCGCTTAGCATGATAAAGAAGATTCAAAGAGAGTGAGATGCCAGCTCCTTTCATTCAGTCAGTAGCTTCAATCATTTCTGGACGTTTTTCAATGGCAAAAATCAATGAATATTGTAAATGCACAAACAGTAATTTCTCCGCATTGCAAGGTGCAATTCTGAATTTTTTTGCTTTTTCCTGCTCCTCTTAGCATGATAAAGAAGATTCAAAGAGAGTGAGATGCCAGCTCCTTTCATTCAGTCAGTAGCTTCAAACATTTCTGGTATATGAATAACATGATGTTTTTCAATGGCAAAAATCAATGAATATTGTAAATGCACAAACAGTAATTTCTCCGCATTGCAAGGTGCAATTCTGAAATTTTTTGCTTTTTTCTGCTCCTCTTAGCATGATAAAGAAGATTCAAAGAGAGTGAGATGCCAGCTCCTTTCATTCAGTCAGTAGCTTCAAACATTTCTGGTATATGAATAACATGATGTTTTTCAATTGCAAAAATCAATGAATATTGTAAATGCACAAACAGTAATTTCTCCGCATTGCAAGGTGCAATTCTGAAATTTTTTGCTTTTTCCTGCTCCTCTTAGCATGATAAAGAAGATTCAAAGAGAGTGAGATGCCAGCTCCTTTCATTCAGTCAGTAGCTTCAATCATTTCTGGACGTTTTTCAATGGCAAAAATCAATGAATATTGTAAATGCACAAACAGTAATTTCTCCGCATTGCAAGGTGCAATTCTGAAATTTTTTGCTTTTTCCTGCTCCTCTTAGCATGATAAACAAGATTCAAAGAGAGTGTGATGCCAGCTCCTTTCATTCAGTCAGTAGCTTCAATCATTTCTGGATGTTTTTCAATGGCAAAAATCAATGAATATTGTAAATGCACAAACAGTAATTTCTCCGCATTGCAAGGTGCAATTCTGAAATTTTTTGCTTTTTCCGGCTCCTC
This sequence comes from Phyllobates terribilis, assembly GCF_046119375.1. Classification (NCBI taxonomy): domain Eukaryota; kingdom Metazoa; phylum Chordata; class Amphibia; order Anura; family Dendrobatidae; genus Phyllobates; species Phyllobates terribilis. The sequence continues at coordinate 2,757,209 of NW_027362893.1, forward strand.
TTAGCATGATAAATAAGATTCAAAGAGAGTGAGATGCCAGCTCCTTTCATTCAGTCAGTAGCTTCAATCATTTCTGGACGTTTTTCAATGGCAAAAATCAATGAATATTGTAAATGCACAAACAGTAATTTCTCCGCATTGCAAGGTGCAATTCTGAAATTTTTTGCTTTTTCCTGCTCCTCTTAGCATGATAAAGAAGATTCAAAGAGAGTGAGATGCCAGCTCCTTTCACTCAGTCAGTAGCTTCAATCATTTCTGGACGTTTTTCAATGGCAAAAATCAATGAATATTGTAAATGCACAAACAGTAATTTCTCCGCATTGCAAGGTGCAATTCTGAAATTTTTTGCTTTTTCCTGCTCCTCTTAGCATGATAAAGAAGATTCAAAGAGAGTGAGATGCCAGCTCCTTTCATTCAGTCAGTAGCTTCAAACATTTCTGGTATATGAATAACATGATGTTTTTCAATGGCAAAAATCAATGAATATTGTAAATGCACAAGCAGTAATTTCTCCGCATTGCAAGGTGCAATTCTGAAATTTTTTGCTTTTTCCTGCTCCTCTAAGCATGATAAAGAAGATTCAAAGAGAGTGAGATGCCAGCTCCTTTCATTCAGTCAGTAGCTTCAATCATTTCTGGACGTTTTTCAATGGCAAAAATCAATGAATATTGTAAATGCACAAACAGTAATTTCTCGGCATTGCAAGGTGCAATTCTGAAATTTTTTGCTTTTTCCTGCTCCTCTTAGCATGATAAACAAGATTCAAAGTGAAAGAGATGCCAGCTCCTTTCATTCAGTCAGTAGCTTCAATCATTTCTGGACGTTTTTCAATGGCAAAAATCAATGAATATTGTAAATGCACAAACAATAATTTCTCCGCATTGCAAGGTGCAATTCTGAAATTTTTTGCTTTTTCCTGCTCCTCTTAGCATGATAAAGAAGATTCAAAGAGAGTGAGATGCCAGCTCCTTTCATTCAGTCAGTAGCTTCAAACATTTCTGGTATATGAATAACATGATGTTTTTCAATGGCAAAAATCAATGAATATTGTAAATGCACAAACAGTAATTTCTCCGCATTGCAAGGTGCAATTCTGAAATTTTTTGCTTTTTCCTGCTCCTCTTAGCATGATAAAGAAGATTCAAAGAGAGTGAGATGCCAGCTCCTTTCATTCAGTCAGTAGCTTCAATCATTTCTGGACGTTTTTCAATGGCAAAAATCAATGAATATTGTAAATACACAAACAGTAATTTCTCCGCATTGCAAGGTGCAATTCTGAATTTTTTTGCTTTTTCCTGCTCCTCTTAGCATGATAAAGAAGATTCAAAGAGAGTGAGATGCCAGCTCCTTTCATTCAGTCAGTAGCTTCAAACATTTCTGGTATATGAATAACATGATGTTTTTCAATGGCAAAAATCAATGAATATTGTAAATGCACAAACAGTAATTTCTCCGCATTGCAAGGTGCAATTCTGAAATTTTTTGCTTTTTCCTGCTCCTCTTAGCATGATAAACAAGTTTCAAAGAGAGTGAGATGCCAGCTCCTTTCATTCAGTCAGTAGCTTCAATCATTTCTGGATGTTTTTCAATGGCAAAAATCAATGAATATTGTAAATGCACAAACAGTAATTTCTCCGCATTGCAAGGTGCAATTCTGAAAATTTTTGCTTTTTTCTGCTCCTCTTAGCATAATAAAGAAGATTCAAAGAGAGTGAGATGCCAGCTCCTTTCATTCAGTCAGTAGCTTCAAACATTTCTGGTATATGAATAACATGATGTTTTTCAATGGCAAAAATCAATGGATGTTGTAAATGCACAAACAGTAATTTCTCCGCATTGCAAGGTGCAATTCTGAAATTTTTTGCTTTTTCCTGCTCCTCTTAGCATGATAAAGAAGATTCAAAGAGAGTGAGATGCCAGCTCCTTTCATTCAGTCAGTAGCTTCAATCATTTCTGGACGTTTTTCAATGGCAAAAATCAATGAATATTGTAAATGCACAAACAGTAATTTCTCCGCATTGCAAGGTGAAATTCTGAAATTTTTTGCTTTTTCCTGCTCCTCTTAGCATGATAAAGAAGATTCAAAGAGTGAGATGCCAGCTCCTTTCATTGTCAGTAGCTTCAAACATTTCTGGTATATGAATAACATGATGTTTTTCAATGGCAAAAATCAATGAATATTGTAAATGCACAAACAGTAATTTCTCCGCATTGCAAGGTGCAATTCTGAAATTTTTTACTTTTTTATGCTCCTCTTAGCAAGATAAACAAGATTCAAAGAGAGTGAGATGCCAGCTCCTTTCATTCAGTCAGTAGCTTCAATCATTTCTGGACGTTTTTCAATGGCAAAAATCAATGAATATTGTAAATGCACAAACAGTAATTTCTCCGCATTGCAAGGTGCAATTCTGAAATTTTTTGCTTTTTCCTGCTCCTCTTAGCATGATAAAGAAGATTCAAAGAGAGTGAGATGCCAGCTCCTTTCATTCAGTCAGTAGCTTCAATCATTTCTGGACGTTTTTCAATGGCAAAAATCAATGAATATTGTAAATGCACAAACAGTAATTTCTCCGCATTGCAAGGTGCAATTCTGAAATTTTTTGCTTTTTCCTGCTCCTCTTAGCATGATAAAGAAGATTCAAAGAGAGTGAGATGCCAGCTCCTTTCATTCAGTCAGTAGCTTCAAACATTTCTGGTATATGAATAACATGATGTTTTTCAATGGCAAAAATCAATGAATATTGTAAATGCACAAACAGTAATTTCTCCGCATTGCAAGGTGCAATTCTGAAATTTTTTGCTTTTTCCTGCTCCTCTTAGCATGATAAAGAAGATTCAAAGAGAGTGAGATGCCAGCTCCTTTCATTCAGTCAGTAGCTTCAATCATTTCTGGACGTTTTTCAATGGCAAAAATCATTGAATATTGTAAATGCACAAACAGTAATTTCTCCGCATTGCAAGGTGCAATTCTGAAATTTTTTGCTTTTTCCTGCTCCTCTTAGCATGATAAAGAAGATTCAAAGAGAGTGAGATGCCAGCTCCTTTCATTCAGTCAGTAGCTTCAATCATTTCTGGTATATGAATAACATGATGTTTTTCAATGGCAAAAATCAATGAATATTGTAAATGCACAAACAGTAATTTCTCCGCATTGCAAGGTGCAATTCTGAAATTTTTTGCTTTTTCCTGCTCCTCTTAGCATGATAAAGAAGATTCAAAGAGAGTGAGATGCCAGCTCCTTTCATTCAGTCAGTAGCTTCAATCATTTCTGGACGTTTTTCAATGGCAAAAATCAATGAATATTGTAAATGCACAAACAGTAATTTCTCCATATTGCAAGGTGCAATTCTGAAATTTTTTGCTTTTTCCTGCTCCTCTTAGCATGATAAACAAGATTCAAAGAGAGTGAGATGCCAGCTCCTTTCATTCAGTCAGTAGCTTCAATCATTTCTGGACGTTTTTCAATGGCAAAAATCAATGAATATTGTAAATGCACAAACAGTAATTTCTCCGCATTGCAAGGTGCAATTCTGAAATTTTTTGCTTTTTCCTGCTCCTCTTAGCATGATATAGAAGATTCAAAGAGAGTGAGATGTCAGCTCCTTTCATTCAGTCAGTAGCTTCAAACATTTCTGGTATATGAATAACATGATGTTTTTCAATGGCAAAAATCAATGAATATTGTAAATGCACAAACAGTAATTTCTCCGCATTGCAAGGTGCAATTCTGAAATTTTTTGTTTTTCCTGCTCCTCTTAGCATGATAAAGAAGATTCAAAGAGAGTGAGATACCAGCTCCTTTCATTCAGTCAGTAGCTTCAATCATTTCTGGACGTTTTTCAATGGCAAAAATCAATGAATATTGTAAATGCACAAACAGTAATTTCTCCGCATTGCAAGGTGCAATTCTGAAATTTTTTGCTTTTTCCTGCTCCTCTTAGCATGATAAAGAAGATTCAAAGAGAGTGAGATGCCAGCTCCTTTCATTCAGTCAGTAGCTTCAATCATTTCTGGACGTTTTTCAATGGCAAAAATCAATGAATATTGTAAATGCACAAAGAGTAATTTCTCCGCATTGCAAGGTGCAATTCTGAAATTTTTTGCTTTTTCCTGCTCCTCTTAGCATGATAAAGAAGATTCAAAAAGTGAGATGCCAGCTCATTTCATTGTCAGTAGCTTCAAACATTTCTGGTATATGAATAACATGATGTTTTTCAATGGCAAAAATCAATGAATATTGTAAATGCACAAACAGTAATTTCTCCGCATTGCAAGGTGCAATTCTGAAATTTTTTGCTTTTTCCTGCTCCTCTTAGCATGATAAAGAAGATTCAAAGAGAGTGAGATGCCAGCTCCTTTCATTCAGTCAGTAGCTTCAATCATTTCTGGACGTTTTTCAATGGCAAAAATCATTGAATATTGTAAATGCACAAACAGTAATTTCTCCGCATTGCAAGGTGCAATTGTGAAATTTTTTGCTTTTTCCTGCTCCTCTTAGCATGATAAACAAGATTCAAAGAGAGTGAGATGCCAGCTCCTTTCATTCAGTCAGTAGCTTCAATCATTTCTGGATGTTTTTCAATGGCAAAAATCAATGAATATTGTAAATGCACAAACAGTAATTTCTCCGCATTGCAAGGTGCAATTCTGAAATTTTTTGCTTTTTCCTGCTCCTCTTAGCATGATAAATAAGATTCAAAGAGAGTGAGATGCCAGCTCCTTTCATTCAGTCAGTAGCTTCAATCATTTCTGGACGTTTTTCAATGGCAAAAATCAATGAATATTGTAAATGCACAAACAGTAATTTCTCCGCATTGCAAGGTGCAATTCTGAAATTTTTTGCTTTTTCCTGCTCCTCTTAGCATGATAAAGAAGATTCAAAGAGAGTGAGATGCCAGCTCCTTTCATTCAGTCAGTAGCTTCAATCATTTCTGGACGTTTTTCAATGGCAAAAATCAATGAATATTGTAAATGCACAAACAGTAATTTCTCCGCATTGCAAGGTGCAATTCTGAAATTTTTTGCTTTTTCCTGCTCCTCTTAGCATGATAAAGAAGATTCAAAGAGAGTGAGATGCCAGCTCCTTTCATTCAGTCAGTAGCTTCAAACATTTCTGGTATATGAATAATATGATGTTTTTCAATGGCAAAAATCAATGAATATTGTAAATGCACAAGCAGTAATTTCTCCGCATTGCAAGGTGCAATTCTGAAATTTTTTGCTTTTTCCTGCTCCTCTAAGCATGATAAAGAAGATTCAAAGAGAGTGAGATGCCAGCTCCTTTCATTCAGTCAGTAGCTTCAATCATTTCTGGACGTTTTTCAATGGCAAAAATCAATGAATATTGTAAATGCACAAACAGTAATTTCTCGGCATTGCAAGGTGCAATTCTGAAATTTTTTGCTTTTTCCTGCTCCTCTTAGCATGATAAACAAGATTCAAAGTGAAAGAGATGCCAGCTCCTTTCATTCAGTCAGTAGCTTCAATCATTTCTGGACGTTTTTCAATGGCAAAAATCAATGAATATTGTAAATGCACAAACAGTAATTTCTCCGCATTGCAAGGTGCAATTCTGAAATTTTTTGCTTTTTCCTGCTCCTCTTAGCATGATAAAGAAGATTCAAAGAGAGTGAGATGCCAGCTCCTTTCATTCAGTCAGTAGCTTCAATCATTTCTGGATGTTTTTCAATGGCAAAAATCAATGAATATTGTAAATGCACAAACAGTAATTTCTCTGCATTGCAAGGTGCAATTCTGAAATTTTTTGCTTTTTTCTGCTCCTCTTAGCATAATAAAGAAGATTCAAAGAGAGTGAGATGCCAGCTCCTTTCATTCAGTCAGTAGCTTCAAACATTTCTGGTATATGAATAACATGATGTTTTTCAATGGCAAAAATCAATGAATATTGTAAATGCACAAACAGTAATTTCTCCGCATTGCAAGGTGCAATTCTGAAATTTTTTGCTTTTTCCTGCTCCTCTTAGCATGATAAAGAAGATTCAAAGAGATTGAGATGCCAGCTCCTTTCATTCAGTCAGTAGCTTCAATCATTTCTGGACGTTTTTCAATGGCAAAAATCAATGAATATTGTAAATGCACAAACAGTAATTTCTCCGCATTGCAAGGTGCAATTCTGAAATTTTTTGCTTTTTCCTGCTCCTCTTAGCATGATAAAGAAGATTAAAAGAGAGTGAGATGCCAGCTCCTTTCATTCAGTCAGTAGCTTCAATCATTTCTGGACGTTTTTCAATGGCAAAAATCAATGAATATTGTAAATGCACAAACAGTAATTTCTCCGCATTGCAAGGTGCAATTCTGAAATTTTTTGCTTTTTCCTGCTCCTCTTAGCATGATAAAGAAGATTCAAAGAGAGTGAGATGCCAGCTCCTTTCATTCAGTCAGTAGCTTCAAACATTTCTGGTATATGAATAACATGATGTTTTTCAATGGCAAAAATCAATGAATATTGTAAATGCACAAACAGTAATTTCTCCGCATTGCAAGGTGCAATTCTGAAATTTTTTGCTTTTTCCTGCTCCTCTAAGCATGATAAAGAAGATTCAAAGAGAGTGAGATGCCACCTCCTTTCATTCAGTCAGTAGCTTCAATCATTTCTGGACGTTTTTCAATGGCAAAAATCAATGAATATTGTAAATGCACAAACAGTAATTTCTCTGCATTGCAAGGTGCAATTCTGAAATTTTTTGCTTTTTCCTGCTCCTCTTAGCATGATAAAGAAGATTCAAAGAGAGTGAGATGCCAGCTCCTTTCATTCAGTCAGTAGCTTCAAACATTTCTGGTATATGAATAACATGATGTTTTTCAATGGCAAAAATCAATGAATATTGTAAATGCACAAACAGTAATTTCTCCGCATTGCAAGGTGCAATTCTGAAATTTTTTGCTTTTTCCTGCTCCTCTTAGCATGATAAAGAAGATTCAAAGAGAGTGAGATGCCAGCTCCTTTCATTCAGTCAGTAGCTTCAATCATTTCTGGACGTTTTTCAATGGCAAAAATCAATGAATATTGTAAATGCACAAACAGTAATTTCTCCGCATTGCAAGGTGCAATTCTGAATTTTTTTGCTTTTTCCTGCTCCTCTTAGCATGATAAAGAAGATTCAAAGAGAGTGAGATGCCAGCTCCTTTCATTCAGTCAGTAGCTTCAAACATTTCTGGTATATGAATAACATGATGTTTTTCAATGGCAAAAATCAATGAATATTGTAAATGCACAAACAGTAATTTCTCCGCATTGCAAGGTGCAATTTTGAAATTTTTTGCTTTTTCCTGCTCCTCTTAGCATGATAAAGAAGATTCAAAGAGAGTGAGATGCCAGCTCCTTTCATTCAGTCAGTAGCTTCAATCATTTCTGGACGTTTTTTAATGGCAAAAATCAATGAATATTGTAAATGCACAAAGAGTAATTTCTCCGCATTGCAAGGTGCAATTCTGAAATTTTTTGCTTTTTCCTGCTCCTCTTAGCATGATAAAGAAGATTCAAAGAGAGTGAGATGCCAGCTCCTTTCATTCAGTCAGTAGCTTCAATCATTTCTGGATGTTTTTCAATGGCAAAAATCAATGAATATTGTAAATGCACAAACAGTAATTTCTCCGCATTGCAAGGTGCAATTCTGAAATTTTTTGCTTTTTCCTGCTCCTCTTAGCATGATAAAGAAGATTCAAAGAGAGTGAGATGCCAGCTCCTTTCATTCAGTCAGTAGCTTCAATCATTTCTGGACGTTTTTCAATGGCAAAAATCAATGAATATTGTAAATGCACAAACAGTAATTTCTCCGCATTGCAAGGTGCAATTCTGAAATTTTTTGCTTTTTCCTGCTCCTCTTAGCATGATAAAGAAGATTCAAAGAGAGTGAGATGCCAGCTCCTTTCATTCAGTCAGTAGCTTCAAACATTTCTGGTATATGAATAACATGATGTTTTTCAATGGCAAAAATCAATGAATATTGTAAATGCACAAACAGTAATTTCTCCGCATTGCAAGGTGCAATTCTGAAATTTTTTGCTTTTTCCTGCTCCTCTAAGCATGATAAAGAAGATTCAAAGAGAGTGAGATGCCAGCACCTTTCATTCAGTCAGTAGCTTCAATCATTTCTGGACGTTTTTCAATGGCAAAAATCAATGAATATTGTAAATGCACAAACAGTAATTTCTCGGCATTGCAAGGTGCAATTCTGAAATTTTTTGCTTTTTCCTGCTCCTCTTAGCATGATAAACAAGATTCAAAGTGAATGAGATGCCAGCTCCTTTCATTCAGTCAGTAGCTTCAATCATTTCTGGACGTTTTTCAATGGCAAAAATCAATGAATATTGTAAATGCACAAACAGTAATTTCTCCGCATTGCAAGGTGCAATTCTGAAATTTTTTGCTTTTTCCTGCTCCTCTTAGCATGATAAAGAAGATTCAAAGAGAGTGAGATGCCAGCTCCTTTCATTCAGTCAGTAGCTTCAAACATTTCTGGTATATGAATAACATGATGTTTTTCAATGGCAAAAATCAATGAATATTGTAAATGCACAAACAGTAATTTCTCCGCATTGCAAGGTGCAATTCTGAAATTTTTTGCTTTTTCCTGCTCCTCTTAGCATGATAAAGAAGATTCAAAGAGAGTGAGATGCCAGCTCCTTTCATTCAGTCAGTAGCTTCAATCATTTCTGGACGTTTTTCAATGGCAAAAATCAATGAATATTGTAAATGCACAAACAGTAATTTCTCCGCATTGCAAGGTGCAATTCTGAATTTTTTTGCTTTTTCCTGCTCCTCTTAGCATGATAAAGAAGATTCAAAGAGAGTGAGATGCCAGCTCCTTTCATTCAGTCAGTAGCTTCAATCATTTCTGGACGTTTTTAAATGGCAAAAATCAATGAATATTGTAAATGCACAAACAGTAATTTCTCCGCATTGCAAGGTGCAATTCTGAAATTTTTTGCTTTTTCCTGCTCCTCTTAGCATGATAAAGAAGATTCAAAGAGAGTGAGATGCCAGCTCCTTTCATTCAGTCAGTAGCTTCAATCATTTCTGGATGTTTTTCAATGGCAAAAATCAATGAATATTGTAAATGCACAAACAGTAATTTCTCCGCATTGCAAGGTGCAATTCTGAAATTTTTTGCTTTTTTCTGCTCCTCTTAGCATGATAAAGAAGATTCAGAGTGAGATGCCAGCTCCTTTCATTCAGTCAGTAGCTTCAATCATTTCTGGTATATGAATAACATGATGTTTTTCAATGGCAAAAAACAATGAATATTGTAAATGCACGAACAGTAATTTCTCCGTATTGCAAGGTGCAATTCTGAAATTTTTTGCTTTTTCCTGCTCCTCTTAGCATGATAAACAAGATTCAAAGAGAGTGAGATGCCAGCTCCTTTCATTCAGTCAGTAGCTTCAATCATTTCTGGACTTTTTCAATGGCAAAAATCAATGAATATTGTAAATGCACAAACAGTAATTTCTCCGCATTGCAAGGTGCAATTCTGAAATTTTTTGCTTTTTCCTGCTCCTCTTAGCATGATAAAGAAGATTCAAAGAGAGTGAGATGCCAGCTCCTTTCATTCAGTCAGTAGCTTCAAACATTTCTGGTATATGAATAACATGATGTTTTTCAATGGCAAAAATCAATGAATATTGTAAATGCACAAACAGTAATTTCTCCGCATTGCAAGGTGCAATTCTGAAATTTTTTGCTTTTTCCTGCTCCTCTTAGCATGATAAAGAAGATTCAAAGAGAGTGAGATGCCAGCTCCTTTCATTCAGTCAGTAGCTTCAATCATTTCTGGATGTTTTTCAATGGCAAAAATCAATGAATATTGTAAATGCACAAACAGTAATTTCTCCGCATTGCAAGGTGCAATTCTGAAATTTTTTGCTTTTTCCTGCTCCTCTTAGCATGATAAAGAAGATTCAAAGAGAGTGAGATGCCAGCTCTTTTCATTCAGTCAGTAGCTTCAATCATTTCTGGACGTTTTTCAATGGCAAAAATCATTGAATATTGTAAATGCACAAACAGTAATTTCTCCGCATTGCAAGGTGCAATTCTGAAATTTTTTGCTTTTTCCTGCTCCTCTTTGCATGATAAAGAAGATTCAAAGAGAGTGAGATGTCAGCTCCTTTCATTCAGTCAGTAGCTTCAATCATTTCTGGTATATGAATAACATGATGTTTTTCAATGGCAAAAATCAATGAATATTGTAAATGCACAATCAGTAATTTCTCCGCATTGCAAGGTGCAATTCTGAATTTTTTTGCTTTTTCCTGCTCCTCTTAGCATGATAAAGAAGATTCAAAGAGAGTGAGATGCCAGCTCCTTTCATTCAGTCAGTAGCTTCAATCATTTCTGGACGTTTTTCAATGGCAAAAATCAATGAATATTGTAAATGCACAAACAGTAATTTCTCCGCATTGCAAGGTGCATTTCTGAAATTTTTTGCTTTTTCCTGCTCCTCTTAGCATGATAAAGAAGATTCAAAGAGAGTGAGATGCCAGCTCCTTTCATTCAGTCAGTAGCTTCAAACATTTCTGGTATATGAATAACATGATGTTTTTCAATGGCAAAAATCAATGAATATTGTAAATGCACAAACAGTAATTTCTCCGCATTGCAAGGTGCAATTCTGAAATTTTTTGCTTTTTCCTGCTCCTCTTAGCATGATAAAGAAGATTCAAAGAGAGTGAGATGCCAGCTCCTTTCATTCAGTCAGTAGCTTCAATCATTTCTGGACGTTTTTCAATGGCAAAAATCATTGAATATTGTAAATGCACAAACAGTAATTTCTCCGCATTGCAAGGTGCAATTCTGAAATTTTTTGCTTTTTCCTGCTCCTCTTAGCATGATAAAGAAGATTCAAAGAGAGTGAGATGCCAGCTCCTTTCATTCAGTCAGTAGCTTCAATCATTTCTGGTATATGAATAACATGATGTTTTTCAATGGCAAAAATCAATGAATATTGTAAATGCACAAACAGTAATTTCTCCGCATTGCAAGGTGCAATTCTGAAATTTTTTGCTTTTTCCTGCTCCTCTTAGCATGATAAAGAAGATTCAAAGAGAGTGAGATGCCAGCTCCTTTCATTCAGTCAGTAGCTTCAATCATTTCTGGACGTTTTTCAATGGCAAAAATCAATGAATATTGTAAATGCACAAACAGTAATTTCTCCGCATTGCAAGGTGCAATTCTGAAATTTTTTGCTTTTTCCTGCTCCTCTTAGCATGATAAAGAAGATTCAAAGAGAGTGAGATGCCAGCTCCTTTCATTCAGTCAGTAGATTCAATCATTTCTGGACGTTTTTCAATGGCAAAAATCAATGAATATTGTAAATGCACAAACAGTAATTTCTCCGCATTGCAAGGTGCAATTCTGAAATTTTTTGCTTTTTCCTGCTCCTCTTAGCATGATAAAGAAGATTCAAAGAGAGTGAGATGCCAGCTCCTTTCATTCAGTCAGTAGCTTCAAACAATTCTGGTATATGAATAACATGATGTTTTTCAATGGCAAAAATCAATGAATATTGTAAATGCACAAACAGTAATTTCTCCGCATTGAAAGGTGCAATTCTGAAATTTTTTGCTTTTTCCTGCTCCTCTTAGCATGATAAAGAAGATTCAAAGAGAGTGAGATGCCAGCTCCTTTCATTCAGTCAGTAGCTTCAATCATTTCTGGATGTTTTTCAATGGCAAAAATCAATGAATATTGTAAATGCACAAACAGTAATTTCTCCGCATTGCAAGGTGCAATTCTGAAATTTTTTGCTTTTTCCTGCTCCTCTTAGCATGATAAACAACATTCAAAGAGAGTGAGATGCCAGCTCCTTTCATTCAGTCAGTAGCTTCAATCATTTCTGGACGTTTTTCAATGGCAAAAATCAATGAATATTGTAAATGCACAAACAGTAATTTCTCCGCATTGCAAGGTGCAATTCTGAAATTTTTTGCTTTTTTCTGCTCCTCTTAGCAAGATAAACAAGATTCAAAGAGAGTGAGATGCCAGCTCCTTTCATTCAGTCAGTAGCTTCAATCATTTCTGGACATTTTTCAATGGCAAAAATCAATGAATATTGTAAATGCACAAACAGTAATTTCTCCGCATTGCAAGGTGCAATTCTGAAATTTTTTGCTTTTTCCTGCTCCTCTTAGCATGATAAAGAAGATTCAAAGAGAGTGAGATGCCAGCTCCTTTCATTCAGTCAGTAGCTTCAATCATTTCTGGACGTTTTTCAATGGCAAAAATCAATGAATATTGTAAATGCACAAACAGTAATTTCTGCGCATTGCAAGGTGCAATTCTGAAATTTTTTGCTTTTTCCTGCTCCTCTTAGCATGATAAAGAAGATTCAAAGAGAGTGAGATGCCAGCTCCTTTCATTCAGTCAGTAGCTTCAAACATTTCTGGTATATGAATAACATGATGTTTTTCAATGGCAAAAATCAATGAATATTGTAAATGCACAAACAGTAATTTCTCCGCATTGCAAGGTGCAATTCTGAAATTTTTTGCTTTTTCCTGCTCCTCTTAGCATGATAAACAAGATTCAAAGAGAGTGAGATGCCAGCTCCTTTCATTCAGTCAGTAGCTTCAATCATTTCTGGACGTTTTTCAATGGCAAAAATCAATGAATATTGTAAATGCACAAACAGTAATTTCTCCGCATTGCAAGGTGCAATTCTGAAATTTTTTGCTTTTTCCTGCTAATCCTAGCATGATAAAGAATATTCAAAGAGAGTGAGATGCCAGCTCCTTTCATTCAGTCAGTAGCTTCAAACATTTCTGGTATATGAATAACATGATGTTTTTCAATGGCAAAAATCAATGAATATTGTAAATGCACAAACAGTAATTTCTCCGCATTGCAAGGTGCAATTCTGAAATTTTTTGCTTTTTCCTGCTCCTCTAAGCATGATAAAGAAGATTCAAAGAGATTGAGATGCCAGCTCCTTTCATTCAGTCAGTAGCTTCAATCATTTCTGGACGTTTTTCAATGGCAAAAATCAATGAATATTGTAAATGCACAAACAGTAATTTCTCCGCATTGCAAGGTGCAATTCTGAAATTTTTTGCTTTTTCCTGCTCCTCTTAGCATGATAAACAAGATTCAAAGAGAATGAGATGCCAGCTCCTTTCATTCAGTCAGTAGCTTCAATCATTTCTGGACGTTTTTCAATGGCAAAAATCAATGAATATTGTAAATGCACAAACAGTAATTTCTCCGCATTGCAAGGTGCAATTCTGAAATTTTTTGCTTTTTCCTGCTCCTCTTAGCATGATAAAGAAGATTCAAAGAGAGTGAGATGCCAGCTCCTTTCATTCAGTCAGTAGCTTCAAACATTTCTGGTATATGAATAACATGATGTTTTTCAATGGCAAAAATCAATGAATATTGTAAATGCACAAACAGTAATTTCTCTGCATTGCAAGGTGCAATTCTGAAATTTTTTGCTTTTTCCTGCTCCTCTTAGCATGATAAAGAAGATTCAAAGAGAGTGAGATGCCAGCTCCTTTCATTCAGTCAGTAGCTTCAATCATTTCTGGACGTTTTTCAATGGCAAAAATCAATGAATATTGTAAATGCACAAACAGTAATTTCTCCGCATTGCAAGGTGCAATTCTGAATTTTTTTGCTTTTTCCTGCTCCTCTTAGCATGATAAAGAAGATTCAAAGAGAGTGAGATGCCAGCTCCTTTCATTCAGTCAGTAGCTTCAAACATTTCTGGTATATGAATAACATGATGTTTTTCAATGGCAAAAATCAATGAATATTGTAAATGCACAAACAGTAATTTCTCCGCATTGCAAGGTGCACTTTTGAAATTTTTTGCTTTTTCCTGCTCCTCTTAGCATGATAAAGAAGATTCAAAGAGAGTGAGATGCCAGCTCCTTTCATTCAGTCAGTAGCTTCAATCATTTCTGGACGTTTTTCAATGGCAAAAATCAATGAATATTGTAAATGCACAAACAGTAATTTCTCCGCATTGCAAGGTGCAATTCTGAAATTTTTTGCTTTTTCCTGCTCCTCATCATGATAAACAAGATTCAAAGAGAGTGAGATGCCAGCTCCTTTCATTCAGTCAGTAGCTTCAATCATTTCTGGATGTTTTTCAATGGCAAAAATCAATGAATATTGTAAATGCACAAACAGTAATTTCTCCCCATTGCAAGGTGCAATTCTGAATTTTTTTGCTTTTTTCTGCTCCTCTTAGCATGATAAAGAAGATTCAAAGAGAGTGAGATGCCAGCTCCTTTCATTCAGTCAGTAGCTTCAAACATTTCTGGTATATGAATAACATGATGTTTTTCAATGGCAAAAATCAATGAATATTGTAAATGCACAAACAGTAATTTCACCGCATTGCAAGGTGCAATTCTGAAATTTTTTGCTTTTTCCTGCTCCTCTTAGCATGATAAAGAAGATTCAAAGAGAGTGAGATGCCAGCTCCTTTCATTCAGTCAGTAGCTTCAATCATTTCTGGACGTTTTTCAATGGCAAAAATCAATGAATATTGTAAATGCACAAACAGTAACTTCTCCGCATTGCAAGATGCAATTCTGAAATTTTTTGCTTTTTCCTGCTCCTCTTAGCATGATAAACAAGATTCAAAGAGAGTGAGATGCCAGCTCCTTTCATTCAGTCAGTAGCTTCAATCATTTCTGGATGTTTTTCAATGGCAAAAATCAATGAATATTGTAAATGCACAAACAGTAATTTCTCCGCATTGCAAGGTGCAATTCTGAAATTTTTTGCTTTTTCCTGCTCCTCTTAGCATGATAAAGAAGATTCAAAGAGAGTGAGATGCCAGCTCCTTTCATTCAGTCAGTAGCTTCAATCATTTCTGGACGTTTTTCAATGGCAAAAATCAATGAATATTGTAAATGCACAAACAGTAATTTCTCCGCATTGCAAGGTGCAATTCTGAAATTTTTTGCTTTTTCCTGCTCCTCTTAGCATGATAAAGAAGATTCAAAGAGAGTGAGATGCCAGCTCCTTTCATTCAGTCAGTAGCTTCAAACATTTCTGGTATATGAATAACATGATGTTTTTCAATGGCAAAAATCAATGAATATTGTAAATGCACAAACAGTAATTTCTCCTCATTGCAAGGTGCAATTCTGAAATTTTTTGCTTTTTCCTGCTCCTCTTAGCATGATAAAGAAGATTCAAAGAGAGTGAGATGCCAGCTCCTTTCATTTAGTCATTAGCTTCAATCATTTCTGGACGTTTTTCAATGGCAAAAATCAATGAATATTGTAAATGCACAAACAGTAATTTCTCGGCATTGCAAGGTGCAATTCTGAAATTTTTTGCTTTTTCCTGCTCCTCTTAGCATGATAAACAAGATTCAAAGTGAATGAGATGCCAGCTCCTTTCATTCAGTCAGTAGCTTCAATCATTTCTGGACGTTTTTCAATGGCAAAAATCAATGAATATTGTAAATGCACAAACAGTAATTTCTCCGCATTGCAAGGTGCAATTCTGAAATTTTTTGCTTTTTCCTGCTCCTCTTAGCATGATAAAGAAGATTCAAAGAGAGTGAGATGCCAGCTCCTTTCATTCAGTCAGTAGCTTCAAACATTTCTGGTATATGAATAACATGATGTTTTTCAATGGCAAAAATCAATGAATATTGTAAATGCACAAACAGTAATTTCTCCGCATTGCAAGGTGCAATTCTGAAATTTTTTGCTTTTTCCTGCTCCTCTTAGCATGATAAAGAAGATTCAAAGAGAGTGAGATGCCAGCTCCTTTCATTCAGTCAGTAGCTTCAATCATTTCTGGACGTCTTTCAATGGCAAAAATCAATGAATATTGTAAATGCACAAACAGTAATTTCTCCGCATTGCAAGGTGCAATTCTGAATTTTTTTGCTTTTTCCTGCTCCTCTTAGCATGATAAAGAAGATTCAAAGAGAGTGAGATGCCAGCTCCTTTCATTTAGTCATTAGCTTCAATCATTTCTGGACGTTTTTCAATGGCAAAAATCAATGAATATTGTAAATGCACAAACAGTAATTTCTCGGCATTGCAAGGTGCAATTCTGAAATTTTTTGCTTTTTCCTGCTCCTCTTAGCATGATAAACAAGATTCAAAGTGAATGAGATGCCAGCTCCTTTCATTCAGTCAGTAGCTTCAATCATTTCTGGACGTTTTTCAATGGCAAAAATCAATGAATATTGTAAATGCACAAACAGTAATTTCTCCGCATTGCAAGGTGCAATTCTGAAATTTTTTGCTTTTTCCTGCTCCTCTTAGCATGATAAAGAAGATTCAAAGAGAGTGAGATGCCAGCTCCTTTCATTCAGTCAGTAGCTTCAAACATTTCTGGTATATGAATAACATGATGTTTTTCAATGGCAAAAATCAATGAATATTGTAAATGCACAAACAGTAATTTCTCCGCATTGCAAGGTGCAATTCTGAAATTTTTTGCTTTTTCCTGCTCCTCTTAGCATGATAAAGAAGATTCAAAGAGAGTGAGATGCCAGCTCCTTTCATTCAGTCAGTAGCTTCAATCATTTCTGGACGTCTTTCAATGGCAAAAATCAATGAATATTGTAAATGCACAAACAGTAATTTCTCCGCATTGCAAGGTGCAATTCTGAATTTTTTTGCTTTTTCCTGCTCCTCTTAGCATGATAAAGAAGATTCAAAGAGAGTGAGATGCCAGCTCCTTTCATTCAGTCAGTAGCTTCAAACATTTCTGGTATATGAATAACATGATGTTTTTCAATGGCAAAAATCAATGAATATTGTAAATGCACAAACAGTAATTTCTCCGCATTGCAAGGTGCAATTTTGAATTTTTTTGCTTTTTCCTGCTCCTCTTAGCATGATAAAGAAGATTCAAAGAGAGTGAGATGCCAGCTCCTTTCATTCAGTCAGTAGCTTCAATCATTTCTGGACGTTTTTCAATGGCAAAAATCAATGAATATTGTAAATGCACAAACAGTAATTTCTCCGCATTGCAAGGTGCAATTCTGAATTTTTTTGATTTTTCCTGCTCCTCTTAGCATGATAAAGAAGATTCAAAGAGAGTGAGATGCCAGCTCCTTTCATTCAGTCAGTAGCTTCAAACATTTCTGGTATATGAATAACATGATGATTTTCAATGGCAAAAATCAATGAATATTGTAAATGCACAAACAGTAATTTCTCCGCATTGCAAGGTGCAATTTTGAAATTTTTTGCTTTTTCCTGCTCCTCTTAGCATGATAAAGAAGATTCAAAGAGAGTGAGATGCCAGCTCCTTTCATTCAGTCAGTAGCTTCAATCATTTCTGGACGTTTTTCAATGGCAAAAATCAATGAATATTGTAAATGCACAAACAGCAATTTCTCTGCATTGCAAGGTGCAATTCTGAAATTTTTTGCTTTTTCCTGCTCCTCTTAGCATGATAAAGAAGATTCAAAGAGAGTGAGATGCCAGCTCCTTTCTTTCAGTCAGTAGCTTCAAACATTTCTGGTATATGAATAACATGATGTTTTTCAATGGCAAAAATCAATGAATATTGTAAATGCACAAACAGTAATTTCTCCGCATTGCAAGGTGCACTTTTGAAATTTTTTGCTTTTTCCTGCTCCTCTTAGCATGATAAAGAAGATTCAAAGAGAGTGAGATGCCAGCTCCTTTCATTCAGTCAGTAGCTTCAATCATTTCTGGACGTTTTTCAATGGCAAAAATCAATGAATATTGTAAATGCACAAACAGTAATTTCTCCGCATTGCAAGGTGCAATTCTGAAATTTTTTGCTTTTTCCTGCTCCTCTTAGCATGATAAACAAGATTCAAAGAGAGTGAGATGCCAGCTCCTTTCATTCAGTCAGTAGCTTCAATCATTTCTGGATGTTTTTCAATGGCAAAAATCAATGAATATTGTAAATGCACAAACAGTAATTTCTCCCCATTGCAAGGTGCAATTCTGAAATTTTTTGCTTTTTTCTGCTCCTCTTAGCATGATAAAGAAGACTCAAAGAGAGTGAGATGCCAGCTCCTTTCATTCAGTCAGTAGCTTCAAACATTTCTGGTATATGAATAACATGATGTTTTTCAATGGCAAAAATCAATGAATATTGTAAATGCACAAACAGTAATTTCTCCGCATTGAAAGGTGCAATTCTGAAATTTTTTGCTTTTTCCTGCTCCTCTTAGCATGATAAAGAAGATTCAAAGAGAGTGAGATGCCAGCTCCTTTCATTCAGTCAGTAGCTTCAATCATTTCTGGATGTTTTTCAATGGCAAAAATCAATGAATATTGTAAATGCACAAACAGTAATTTCTCCGCATTGCAAGGTGCAATTCTGAAATTTTTTGCTTTTTCCTGCTCCTCTTAGCATGATAAACAACATTCAAAGAGAGTGAGATGCCAGCTCCTTTCATTCAGTCAGTAGCTTCAATCATTTCTGGACGTTTTTCAATGGCAAAAATCAATGAATATTGTAAATGCACAAACAGTAATTTCTCCGCATTGCAAGGTGCAATTCTGAAATTTTTTGCTTTTTTCTGCTCCTCTTAGCAAGATAAACAAGATTCAAAGAGAGTGAGATGCCAGCTCCTTTCATTCAGTCAGTAGCTTCAATCATTTCTGGACGTTTTTCAATGGCAAAAATCAATGAATATTGTAAATGCACAAACAGTAATTTCTCCGCATTGCAAGGTGCAATTCTGAAATTTTTTGCTTTTTCCTGCTCCTCTTAGCATGATAAAGAAGATTCAAAGAGAGTGAGATGCCAGCTCCTTTCATTCAGTCAGTAGCTTCAATCATTTCTGGACGTTTTTCAATGGCAAAAATCAATGAATATTGTAAATGCACAAACAGTAATTTCTGCGCATTGCAAGGTGCAATTCTGAAATTTTTTGCTTTTTCCTGCTCCTCTTAGCATGATAAAGAAGATTCAAAGAGAGTGAGATGCCAGCTCCTTTCATTCAGTCAGTAGCTTCAAACATTTCTGGTATATGAATAACATGATGTTTTTCAATGGCAAAAATCAATGAATATTGTAAATGCACAAACAGTAATTTCTCCGCATTGCAAGGTGCAATTCTGAAATTTTTTGCTTTTTCCTGCTCCTCTTAGCATGATAAACAAGATTCAAAGAGAGTGAGATGCCAGCTCCTTTCATTCAGTCAGTAGCTTCAATCATTTCTGGACGTTTTTCAATGGCAAAAATCAATGAATATTGTAAATGCACAAACAGTAATTTCTCCGCATTGCAAGGTGCAATTCTGAAATTTTTTGCTTTTTCCTGCTAATCCTAGCATGATAAAGAATATTCAAAGAGAGTGAGATGCCAGCTCCTTTCATTCAGTCAGTAGCTTCAAACATTTCTGGTATATGAATAACATGATGTTTTTCAATGGCAAAAATCAATGAATATTGTAAATGCACAAACAGTAATTTCTCCGCATTGCAAGGTGCAATTCTGAAATTTTTTGCTTTTTCCTGCTCCTCTAAGCATGATAAAGAAGATTCAAAGAGATTGAGATGCCAGCTCCTTTCATTCAGTCAGTAGCTTCAATCATTTCTGGACGTTTTCAATGGCAAAAATCAATGAATATTGTAAATGCACAAACAGTAATTTCTCCGCATTGCAAGGTGCAATTCTGAAATTTTTTGCTTTTTCCTGCTCCTCTTAGCATGATAAACAAGATTCAAAGAGAATGAGATGCCAGCTCCTTTCATTCAGCCAGTAGCTTCAATCATTTCTGGACGTTTTTCAATGGCAAAAATCAATGAATATTGTAAATGCACAAACAGTAATTTCTCCGCATTGCAAGGTGCAATTCTGAAATTTTTTGCTTTTTCCTGCTCCTCTTAGCATGATAAAGAAGATTCAAAGAGAGTGAGATGCCAGCTCCTTTCATTCAGTCAGTAGCTTCAAACATTTCTGGTATATGAATAACATGATGTTTTTCAATGGCAAAAATCAATGAATATTGTAAATGCACAAACAGTAATTTCTCTGCATTGCAAGGTGCAATTCTGAAATTTTTTGCTTTTTCCTGCTCCTCTTAGCATGATAAAGAAGATTCAAAGAGAGTGAGATGCCAGCTCCTTTCATTCAGTCAGTAGCTTCAATCATTTCTGGACGTTTTTCAATGGCAAAAATCAATGAATATTGTAAATGCACAAACAGTAATTTCTCCGCATTGCAAGGTGCAATTCTGAATTTTTTTGCTTTTTCCTGCTCCTCTTAGCATGATAAAGAAGATTCAAAGAGAGTGAGATTCCAGCTCCTTTCATTCAGTCAGTAGCTTCAAACATTTCTGGTATATGAATAACATGATGTTTTTCAATGGCAAAAATCAATGAATATTGTAAATGCACAAACAGTAATTTCTCCGCATTGCAAGGTGCACTTTTGAAATTTTTTGCTTTTTCCTGCTCCTCTTAGCATGATAAAGAAGATTCAAAGAGAGTGAGATGCCAGCTCCTTTCATTCAGTCAGTCGCTTCAATCATTTCTGGACGTTTTTCAATGGCAAAAATCAATGAATATTGTAAATGCACAAACAGTAATTTCTCCGCATTGCAAGGTGCAATTCTGAAATTTTTTGCTTTTTCCTGCTCCTCTTATCATGATAAACAAGATTCAAAGAGAGTGAGATGCCAGCTCCTTTCATTCAGTCAGTAGCTTCAATCATTTCTGGATGTTTTTCAATGGCAAAAATCAATGAATATTGTAAATGCACAAACAGTAATTTCTCCCCATTGCAAGGTGCAATTCTGAAATTTTTTGCTTTTTTCTGCTCCTCTTAGCATGATAAAGAAGATTCAAAGAGAGTGAGATGCCAGCTCCTTTCATTCAGTCAGTAGCTTCAAACATTTCTGGTATATGAATAACATGATGTTTTTCAATGGCAAAAATCAATGAATATTGTAAATGCACAAACAGTAATTTCACCGCATTGCAAGGTGCAATTCTGAAATTTTTTGCTTTTTCCTGCTCCTCTTAGCATGATAAAGAAGATTCAAAGAGAGTGAGATGCCAGCTCCTTTCATTCAGTCAGTAGCTTCAATCATTTCTGGACGTTTTTCAATGGCAAAAATCAATGAATATTGTAAATGCACAAACAGTAACTTCTCCGCATTGCAAGGTGCAATTCTGAAATTTTTTGCTTTTTCCTGCTCCTCTTAGCATGATAAACAAGATTCAAAGAGAGTGAGATGCCAGCTCCTTTCATTCAGTCAGTAGCTTCAATCATTTCTGGACGTTTTTCAATGGCAAAAATCAATGAATATTGTAAATGCACAAACAGTAATTTCTCCGCATTGCAAGGTGCAATTCTGAAATTTTTTGCTTTTTCCTGCTAATCCTAGCATGATAAAGAATATTCAAAGAGAGTGAGATGCCAGCTCCTTTCATTCAGTCAGTAGCTTCAAACATTTCTGGTATATGAATAACATGATGTTTTTCAATGGCAAAAATCAATGAATATTGTAAATGCACAAACAGTAATTTCTCCGCATTGCAAGGTGCAATTCTGAAATTTTTTGCTTTTTCCTGCTCCTCTAAGCATGATAAAGAAGATTCAAAGAGATTGAGATGCCAGCTCCTTTCATTCAGTCAGTAGCTTCAATCATTTCTGGACGTTTTTCAATGGCAAAAATCAATGAATATTGT
This sequence comes from Phyllobates terribilis, assembly GCF_046119375.1. Taxonomy (NCBI): domain Eukaryota; kingdom Metazoa; phylum Chordata; class Amphibia; order Anura; family Dendrobatidae; genus Phyllobates; species Phyllobates terribilis. The sequence continues at coordinate 2,778,833 of NW_027362893.1, forward strand.
AAATGCACAAACAGTAATTTCTCCGCATTGCAAGGTGCAATTCTGAAATTTTTTGCTTTTTCCTGCTCCTCTTAGCATGATAAACAAGATTCAAAGAGAATGAGATGCCAGCTCCTTTCATTCAGTCAGTAGCTTCAATCATTTCTGGACGTTTTTCAATGGCAAAAATCAATGAATATTGTAAATGCACAAACAGTAATTTCTCCGCATTGCAAGGTGCAATTCTGAAATTTTTTGCTTTTTCCTGCTCCTCTTAGCATGATAAAGAAGATTCAAAGAGAGTGAGATGCCAGCTCCTTTCATTCAGTCAGTAGCTTCAAACATTTCTGGTATATGAATAACATGATGTTTTTCAATGGCAAAAATCAATGAATATTGTAAATGCACAAACAGTAATTTCTCTGCATTGCAAGGTGCAATTCTGAAATTTTTTGCTTTTTCCTGCTCCTCTTAGCATGATAAAGAAGATTCAAAGAGAGTGAGATGCCAGCTCCTTTCATTCAGTCAGTAGCTTCAATCATTTCTGGACGTTTTTCAATGGCAAAAATCAATGAATATTGTAAATGCACAAACAGTAATTTCTCCGCATTGCAAGGTGCAATTCTGAATTTTTTTGCTTTTTCCTGCTCCTCTTAGCATGATAAAGAAGATTCAAAGAGAGTGAGATGCCAGCTCCTTTCATTCAGTCAGTAGCTTCAAACATTTCTGGTATATGAATAACATGATGTTTTTCAATGGCAAAAATCAATGAATATTGTAAATGCACAAACAGTAATTTCTCCGCATTGCAAGGTGCACTTTTGAAATTTTTTGCTTTTTCCTGCTCCTCTTAGCATGATAAAGAAGATTCAAAGAGAGTGAGATGCCAGCTCCTTTCATTCAGTCAGTAGCTTCAATCATTTCTGGACGTTTTTCAATGGCAAAAATCAATGAATATTGTAAATGCACAAACAGTAATTTCTCCGCATTGCAAGGTGCAATTCTGAAATTTTTTGCTTTTTCCTGCTCCTCTTATCATGATAAACAAGATTCAAAGAGAGTGAGATGCCAGCTCCTTTCATTCAGTCAGTAGCTTCAATCATTTCTGGACGTTTTTCAATGGCAAAAATCAATGAATATTGTAAATGCACAAACAGTAATTTCTCCCCATTGCAAGGTGCAATTCTGAAATTTTTTGCTTTTTTCTGCTCCTCTTAGCATGATAAAGAAGATTCAAAGAGAGTGAGATGCCAGCTCCTTTCATTCAGTCAGTAGCTTCAAACATTTCTGGTATATGAATAACATGATGTTTTTCAAAGGCAAAAATCAATGAATATTGTAAATGCACAAACAGTAATTTCACCGCATTGCAAGGTGCAATTCTGAAATTTTTTGCTTTTTCCTGCTCCTCTTAGCATGATAAAGAAGATTCAAAGAGAGTGAGATGCCAGCTCCTTTCATTCAGTCAGTAGCTTCAATCATTTCTGGACGTTTTTCAATGGCAAAAATCAATGAATATTGTAAATGCACAAACAGTAACTTCTCCGCATTGCAAGGTGCAATTCTGAAATTTTTTGCTTTTTCCTGCTCCTCTTAGCATGATAAACAAGATTCAAAGAGAGTGAGATGCCAGCTCCTTTCATTCAGTCAGTAGCTTCAATCATTTCTGGATGTTTTTCAATGGCAAAAATCAATGAATATTGTAAATGCACAAACAGTAATTTCTCCGCATTGCATGGTGCAATTCTGAAATTTTTTGCTTTTTCCTGCTCCTCTTAGCATGATAAAGAAGATTCAAAGAGAGTGAGATGCCAGCTCCTTTCATTCAGTCAGTAGCTTCAATCATTTCTGGACGTTTTTCAATGGCAAAAATCAATGAATATTGTAAATGCACAAACAGTAATTTCTCCGCATTGCAAGGTGCAATTCTGAAATTTTTTGCTTTTTCCTGCTCCTCTTAGCATGATAAAGAAGATTCAAAGAGAGTGAGATGCCAGCTCCTTTCATTCAGTCAGTAGCTTCAATCATTTCTGGACGTTTTTCAATGGCAAAAATCAATGAATATTGTAAATGCACAAACAGTAATTTCTCCGCATTGCAAGGTGCAATTCTGAAATTTTTTGCTTTTTCCTGCTCCTCTTAGCATGATAAAGAAGATTCAAAGAGAGTGAGATGCCAGCTCCTTTCATTCAGTCAGTAGCTTCAAACATTTCTGGTATATGAATAACATGATGTTTTTCAATGGCAAAAATCAATGAATATTGTAAATGCACAAACAGTAATTTCTCCGCATTGCAAGGTGCAATTCTGAAATTTTTTGCTTTTTCCTGCTCCTCTTATCATGATAAACAAGATTCAAAGAGAGTGAGATGCCAGCTCCTTTCATTCAGTCAGTAGCTTCAATCATTTCTGGATGTTTTTCAATGGCAAAAATCAATGAATATTGTAAATGCACAAACAGTAATTTCTCCCCATTGCAAGGTGCAATTCTGAAATTTTTTGCTTTTTTCTGCTCCTCTTAGCATGATAAAGAAGATTCAAAGAGAGTGAGATGCCAGCTCCTTTCATTCAGTCAGTAGCTTCAAACATTTCTGGTATATGAATAACATGATGTTTTTCAATGGCAAAAATCAATGAATATTGTAAATGCACAAACAGTAATTTCACCGCATTGCAAGGTGCAATTCTGAAATTTTTTGCTTTTTCCTGCTCCTCTTAGCATGATAAAGAAGATTCAAAGAGAGTGAGATGCCAGCTCCTTTCATTCAGTCAGTAGCTTCAATCATTTCTGGACGTTTTTCAATGGCAAAAATCAATGAATATTGTAAATGCACAAACAGTAACTTCTCCGCATTGCAAGGTGCAATTCTGAAATTTTTTGCTTTTTCCTGCTCCTCTTAGCATGATAAACAAGATTCAAAGAGAGTGAGATGCCAGCTCCTTTCATTCAGTCAGTAGCTTCAATCATTTCTGGACGTTTTTCAATGGCAAAAATCAATGAATATTGTAAATGCACAAACAGTAATTTCTCCGCATTGCAAGGTGCAATTCTGAAATTTTTTGCTTTTTCCTGCTCCTCTTATCATGATAAACAAGATTCAAAGAGAGTGAGATGCCAGCTCCTTTCATTCAGTCAGTAGCTTCAATCATTTCTGGATGTTTTTCAATGGCAAAAATCAATGAATATTGTAAATGCACAAACAGTAATTTCTCCCCATTGCAAGGTGCAATTCTGAAATTTTTTGCTTTTTTCTGCTCCTCTTAGCATGATAAAGAAGATTCAAAGAGAGTGAGATGCCAGCTCCTTTCATTCAGTCAGTAGCTTCAAACATTTCTGGTATATGAATAACATGATGTTTTTCAATGGCAAAAATCAATGAATATTGTAAATGCACAAACAGTAATTTCACCGCATTGCAAGGTGCAATTCTGAAATTTTTTGCTTTTTCCTGCTCCTCTTAGCATGATAAAGAAGATTCAAAGAGAGTGAGATGCCAGCTCCTTTCATTCAGTCAGTAGCTTCAATCATTTCTGGACGTTTTTCAATGGCAAAAATCAATGAATATTGTAAATGCACAAACAGTAACTTCTCCGCATTGCAAGGTGCAATTCTGAAATTTTTTGCTTTTTCCTGCTCCTCTTAGCATGATAAACAAGATTCAAAGAGAGTGAGATGCCAGCTCCTTTCATTCAGTCAGTAGCTTCAATCATTTCTGGACGTTTTTCAATGGCAAAAATCAATGAATATTGTAAATGCACAAACAGTAATTTCTCCGCATTGCAAGGTGCAATTCTGAAATTTTTTGCTTTTTCCTGCTAATCCTAGCATGATAAAGAATATTCAAAGAGAGTGAGATGCCAGCTCCTTTCATTCAGTCAGTAGCTTCAAACATTTCTGGTATATGAATAACATGATGTTTTTCAATGGCAAAAATCAATGAATATTGTAAATGCACAAACAGTAATTTCTCCGCATTGCAAGGTGCAATTCTGAAATTTTTTGCTTTTTCCTGCTCCTCTAAGCATGATAAAGAAGATTCAAAGAGATTGAGATGCCAGCTCCTTTCATTCAGTCAGTAGCTTCAATCATTTCTGGACGTTTTTCAATGGCAAAAATCAATGAATATTGTAAATGCACAAACAGTAATTTCTCCGCATTGCAAGGTGCAATTCTGAAATTTTTTGCTTTTTCCTGCTCCTCTTAGCATGATAAACAAGATTCAAAGAGAATGAGATGCCAGCTCCTTTCATTCAGTCAGTAGCTTCAATCATTTCTGGACGTTTTTCAATGGCAAAAATCAATGAATATTGTAAATGCACAAACAGTAATTTCTCCGCATTGCAAGGTGCAATTCTGAAATTTTTTGCTTTTTCCTGCTCCTCTTAGCATGATAAAGAAGATTCAAAGAGAGTGAGATGCCAGCTCCTTTCATTCAGTCAGTAGCTTCAAACATTTCTGGTATATGAATAACATGATGTTTTTCAATGGCAAAAATCAATGAATATTGTAAATGCACAAACAGTAATTTCTCCGCATTGCAAGGTGCAATTCTGAAATTTTTTGCTTTTTCCTGCTCCTCTTAGCATGATAAAGAAGATTCAAAGAGAGTGAGATGCCAGCTCCTTTCATTCAGTCAGTAGCTTCAATCATTTCTGGACGTTTTTCAATGGCAAAAATCAATGAATATTGTAAATGCACAAACAGTAATTTCTCCGCATTGCAAGGTGCAATTCTGAATTTTTTTGCTTTTTCCTGCTCCTCTTAGCATGATAAAGAAGATTCAAAGAGAGTGAGATGCCAGCTCCTTTCATTCAGTCAGTAGCTTCAATCATTTCTGGACGTTTTTAAATGGCAAAAATCAATGAATATTGTAAATGCACAAACAGTAATTTCTCCGCATTGCAAGGTGCAATTCTGAAATTTTTTGCTTTTTCCTGCTCCTCTTAGCATGATAAAGAAGATTCAAAGAGAGTGAGATGCCAGCTCCTTTCATTCAGTCAGTAGCTTCAATCATTTCTGGATGTTTTTCAATGGCAAAAATCAATGAATATTGTAAATGCACAAACAGTAATTTCTCCGCATTGCAAGGTGCAATTCTGAAATTTTTTGCTTTTTCCTGCTCCTCTTAGCATGATAAAGAAGATTCAAAGAGAGTGAGATGCCAGCTCTTTTCATTCAGTCAGTAGCTTCAATCATTTCTGGACGTTTTTCAATGGCAAAAATCATTGAATATTGTAAATGCACAAACAGTAATTTCTCCGCATTGCAAGGTGCAATTCTGAAATTTTTTGCTTTTTCCTGCTCCTCTTTGCATGATAAAGAAGATTCAAAGAGAGTGAGATGTCAGCTCCTTTCATTCAGTCAGTAGCTTCAATCATTTCTGGTATATGAATAACATGATGTTTTTCAATGGCAAAAATCAATGAATATTGTAAATGCACAATCAGTAATTTCTCCGCATTGCAAGGTGCAATTCTGAATTTTTTTGCTTTTTCCTGCTACTCTTAGCATGATAAAGAAGATTCAAAGAGAGTGAGATGCCAGCTCCTTTCATTCAGTCAGTAGCTTCAATCATTTCTGGACGTTTTTCAATGGCAAAAATCAATGAATATTGTAAATGCACAAACAGTAATTTCTCCGCATTGCAAGGTGCATTTCTGAAATTTTTTGCTTTTTCCTGCTCCTCTTAGCATGATAAAGAAGATTCAAAGAGAGTGAGATGCCAGCTCCTTTCATTCAGTCAGTAGCTTCAAACATTTCTGGTATATGAATAACATGATGTTTTTCAATGGCAAAAATCAATGAATATTGTAAATGCACAAACAGTAATTTCTCCGCATTGCAAGGTGCAATTCTGAAATTTTTTGCTTTTTCCTGCTCCTCTTAGCATGATAAAGAAGATTCAAAGAGAGTGAGATGCCAGCTCCTTTCATTCAGTCAGTAGCTTCAATCATTTCTGGACGTTTTTCAATGGCAAAAATTATTGAATATTGTAAATGCACAAACAGTAATTTCTCCGCATTGCAAGGTGCAATTCTGAAATTTTTTGCTTTTTCCTGCTCCTCTTAGCATGATAAAGAAGATTCAAAGAGAGTGAGATGCCAGCTCCTTTCATTCAGTCAGTAGCTTCAATCATTTCTGGTATATGAATAACATGATGTTTTTCAATGGCAAAAATCAATGAATATTGTAAATGCACAAACAGTAATTTCTCCGCATTGCAAGGTGCAATTCTGAAATTTTTTGCTTTTTCCTGCTCCTCTTAGCATGATAAAGAAGATTCAAAGAGAGTGAGATGCCAGCTCCTTTCATTCAGTCAGTAGCTTCAATCATTTCTGGACGTTTTTCAATGGCAAAAATCAATGAATATTGTAAATGCACAAACAGTAATTTCTCCGCATTGCAAGGTGCAATTCTGAAATTTTTTGCTTTTTCCTGCTCCTCTTAGCATGATAAAGAAGATTCAAAGAGAGTGAGATGCCAGCTCCTTTCATTCAGTCAGTAGATTCAATCATTTCTGGACGTTTTTCAATGGCAAAAATCAATGAATATTGTAAATGCACAAACAGTAATTTCTCCGCATTGCAAGGTGCAATTCTGAAATTTTTTGCTTTTTCCTGCTCCTCTTAGCATGATAAAGAAGATTCAAAGAGAGTGAGATGCCAGCTCCTTTCATTCAGTCAGTAGCTTCAAACAATTCTGGTATATGAATAACATGATGTTTTTCAATGGCAAAAATCAATGAATATTGTAAATGCACAAACAGTAATTTCTCCGCATTGAAAGGTGCAATTCTGAAATTTTTTGCTTTTTCCTGCTCCTCTTAGCATGATAAAGAAGATTCAAAGAGAGTGAGATGCCAGCTCCTTTCATTCAGTCAGTAGCTTCAATCATTTCTGGATGTTTTTCAATGGCAAAAATCAATGAATATTGTAAATGCACAAACAGTAATTTCTCCGCATTGCAAGGTGCAATTCTGAAATTTTTTGCTTTTTCCTGCTCCTCTTAGCATGATAAACAACATTCAAAGAGAGTGAGATGCCAGCTACTTTCATTCAGTCAGTAGCTTCAATCATTTCTGGACGTTTTTCAATGGCAAAAATCAATGAATATTGTAAATGCACAAACAGTAATTTCTCCGCATTGCAAGGTGCAATTCTGAAATTTTTTGCTTTTTTCTGCTCCTCTTAGCAAGATAAACAAGATTCAAAGAGAGTGAGATGCCAGCTCCTTTCATTCAGTCAGTAGCTTCAATCATTTCTGGACATTTTTCAATGGCAAAAATCAATGAATATTGTAAATGCACAAACAGTAATTTCTCCGCATTGCAAGGTGCAATTCTGAAATTTTTTGCTTTTTCCTGCTCCTCTTAGCATGATAAAGAAGATTCAAAGAGAGTGAGATGCCAGCTCCTTTCATTCAGTCAGTAGCTTCAATCATTTCTGGACGTTTTTCAATGGCAAAAATCAATGAATATTGTAAATGCACAAACAGTAATTTCTGCGCATTGCAAGGTGCAATTCTGAAATTTTTTGCTTTTTCCTGCTCCTCTTAGCATGATAAAGAAGATTCAAAGAGAGTGAGATGCCAGCTCCTTTCATTCAGTCAGTAGCTTCAAACATTTCTGGTATATGAATAACATGATGTTTTTCAATGGCAAAAATCAATGAATATTGTAAATGCACAAACAGTAATTTCTCCGCATTGCAAGGTGCAATTCTGAAATTTTTTGCTTTTTCCTGCTCCTCTTAGCATGATAAACAAGATTCAAAGAGAGTGAGATGCCAGCTCCTTTCATTCAGTCAGTAGCTTCAATCATTTCTGGACGTTTTTCAATGGCAAAAATCAATGAATATTGTAAATGCACAAACAGTAATTTCTCCGCATTGCAAGGTGCAATTCTGAAATTTTTTGCTTTTTCCTGCTAATCCTAGCATGATAAAGAATATTCAAAGAGAGTGAGATGCCAGCTCCTTTCATTCAGTCAGTAGCTTCAAACATTTCTGGTATATGAATAACATGATGTTTTTCAATGGCAAAAATCAATGAATATTGTAAATGCACAAACAGTAATTTCTCCGCATTGCAAGGTGCAATTCTGAAATTTTTTGCTTTTTCCTGCTCCTCTAAGCATGATAAAGAAGATTCAAAGAGATTGAGATGCCAGCTCCTTTCATTCAGTCAGTAGCTTCAATCATTTCTGGACGTTTTTCAATGGCAAAAATCAATGAATATTGTAAATGCACAAACAGTAATTTCTCCGCATTGCAAGGTGCAATTCTGAAATTTTTTGCTTTTTCCTGCTCCTCTTAGCATGATAAACAAGATTCAAAGAGAATGAGATGCCAGCTCCTTTCATTCAGTCAGTAGCTTCAATCATTTCTGGACGTTTTTCAATGGCAAAAATCAATGAATATTGTAAATGCACAAACAGTAATTTCTCCGCATTGCAAGGTGCAATTCTGAAATTTTTTGCTTTTTCCTGCTCCTCTTAGCATGATAAAGAAGATTCAAAGAGAGTGAGATGCCAGCTCCTTTCATTCAGTCAGTAGCTTCAAACATTTCTGGTATATGAATAACATGATGTTTTTCAATGGCAAAAATCAATGAATATTGTAAATGCACAAACAGTAATTTCTCTGCATTGCAAGGTGCAATTCTGAAATTTTTTGCTTTTTCCTGCTCCTCTTAGCATGATAAAGAAGATTCAAAGAGAGTGAGATGCCAGCTCCTTTCATTCAGTCAGTAGCTTCAATCATTTCTGGACGTTTTTCAATGGCAAAAATCAATGAATATTGTAAATGCACAAACAGTAATTTCTCCGCATTGCAAGGTGCAATTCTGAATTTTTTTGCTTTTTCCTGCTCCTCTTAGCATGATAAAGAAGATTCAAAGAGAGTGAGATGCCAGCTCCTTTCATTCAGTCAGTAGCTTCAAACATTTCTGGTATATGAATAACATGATGTTTTTCAATGGCAAAAATCAATGAATATTGTAAATGCACAAACAGTAATTTCTCCGCATTGCAAGGTGCACTTTTGAAATTTTTTGCTTTTTCCTGCTCCTCTTAGCATGATAAAGAAGATTCAAAGAGAGTGAGATGCCAGCTCCTTTCATTCAGTCAGTAGCTTCAATCATTTCTGGACGTTTTTCAATGGCAAAAATCAATGAATATTGTAAATGCACAAACAGTAATTTCTCCGCATTGCAAGGTGCAATTCTGAAATTTTTTGCTTTTTCCTGCTCCTCATCATGATAAACAAGATTCAAAGAGAGTGAGATGCCAGCTCCTTTCATTCAGTCAGTAGCTTCAATCATTTCTGGATGTTTTTCAATGGCAAAAATCAATGAATATTGTAAATGCACAAACAGTAATTTCTCCCCATTGCAAGGTGCAATTCTGAATTTTTTTGCTTTTTTCTGCTCCTCTTAGCATGATAAAGAAGATTCAAAGAGAGTGAGATGCCAGCTCCTTTCATTCAGTCAGTAGCTTCAAACATTTCTGGTATATGAATAACATGATGTTTTTCAATGGCAAAAATCAATGAATATTGTAAATGCACAAACAGTAATTTCACCGCATTGCAAGGTGCAATTCTGAAATTTTTTGCTTTTTCCTGCTCCTCTTAGCATGATAAAGAAGATTCAAAGAGAGTGAGATGCCAGCTCCTTTCATTCAGTCAGTAGCTTCAATCATTTCTGGACGTTTTTCAATGGCAAAAATCAATGAATATTGTAAATGCACAAACAGTAACTTCTCCGCATTGCAAGGTGCAATTCTGAAATTTTTTGCTTTTTCCTGCTCCTCTTAGCATGATAAACAAGATTCAAAGAGAGTGAGATGCCAGCTCCTTTCATTCAGTCAGTAGCTTCAATCATTTCTGGATGTTTTTCAATGGCAAAAATCAATGAATATTGTAAATGCACAAACAGTAATTTCTCCGCATTGCAAGGTGCAATTCTGAAATTTTTTGCTTTTTCCTGCTCCTCTTAGCATGATAAAGAAGATTCAAAGAGAGTGAGATGCCAGCTCCTTTCATTCAGTCAGTAGCTTCAATCATTTCTGGACGTTTTTCAATGGCAAAAATCAATGAATATTGTAAATGCACAAACAGTAATTTCTCCGCATTGCAAGGTGCAATTCTGAAATTTTTTGCTTTTTCCTGCTCCTCTTAGCATGATAAAGAAGATTCAAAGAGAGTGAGATGCCAGCTCCTTTCATTCAGTCAGTAGCTTCAAACATTTCTGGTATATGAATAACATGATGTTTTTCAATGGCAAAAATCAATGAATATTGTAAATGCACAAACAGTAATTTCTCCGCATTGCAAGGTGCAATTCTGAAATTTTTTGCTTTTTCCTGCTCCTCTTAGCATGATAAAGAAGATTCAAAGAGAGTGAGATGCCAGCTCCTTTCATTTAGTCATTAGCTTCAATCATTTCTGGACGTTTTTCAATGGCAAAAATCAATGAATATTGTAAATGCACAAACAGTAATTTCTCGGCATTGCAAGGTGCAATTCTGAAATTTTTTGCTTTTTCCTGCTCCTCTTAGCATGATAAACAAGATTCAAAGTGAATGAGATGCCAGCTCCTTTCATTCAGTCAGTAGCTTCAATCATTTCTGGACGTTTTTCAATGGCAAAAATCAATGAATATTGTAAATGCACAAACAGTAATTTCTCCGCATTGCAAGGTGCAATTCTGAAATTTTTTGCTTTTTCCTGCTCCTCTTAGCATGATAAAGAAGATTCAAAGAGAGTGAGATGCCAGCTCCTTTCATTCAGTCAGTAGCTTCAAACATTTCTGGTATATGAATAACATGATGTTTTTCAATGGCAAAAATCAATGAATATTGTAAATGCACAAACAGTAATTTCTCCGCATTGCAAGGTGCAATTCTGAAATTTTTTGCTTTTTCCTGCTCCTCTTAGCATGATAAAGAAGATTCAAAGAGAGTGAGATGCCAGCTCCTTTCATTCAGTCAGTAGCTTCAATCATTTCTGGACGTCTTTCAATGGCAAAAATCAATGAATATTGTAAATGCACAAACAGTAATTTCTCCGCATTGCAAGGTGCAATTCTGAATTTTTTTGCTTTTTCCTGCTCCTCTTAGCATGATAAAGAAGATTCAAAGAGAGTGAGATGCCAGCTCCTTTCATTTAGTCATTAGCTTCAATCATTTCTGGACGTTTTTCAATGGCAAAAATCAATGAATATTGTAAATGCACAAACAGTAATTTCTCGGCATTGCAAGGTGAAATTCTGAAATTTTTTGCTTTTTCCTGCTCCTCTTAGCATGATAAACAAGATTCAAAGTGAATGAGATGCCAGCTCCTTTCATTCAGTCAGTAGCTTCAATCATTTCTGGACGTTTTTCAATGGCAAAAATCAATGAATATTGTAAATGCACAAACAGTAATTTCTCCGCATTGCAAGGTGCAATTCTGAAATTTTTTGCTTTTTCCTGCTCCTCTTAGCATGATAAAGAAGATTCAAAGAGAGTGAGATGCCAGCTCCTTTCATTCAGTCAGTAGCTTCAAACATTTCTGGTATATGAATAACATGATGTTTTTCAATGGCAAAAATCAATGAATATTGTAAATGCACAAACAGTAATTTCTCCGCATTGCAAGGTGCAATTCTGAAATTTTTTGCTTTTTCCTGCTCCTCTTAGCATGATAAAGAAGATTCAAAGAGAGTGAGATGCCAGCTCCTTTCATTCAGTCAGTAGCTTCAATCATTTCTGGACGTCTTTCAATGGCAAAAATCAATGAATATTGTAAATGCACAAACAGTAATTTCTCCGCATTGCAAGGTGCAATTCTGAATTTTTTTGCTTTTTCCTGCTCCTCTTAGCATGATAAAGAAGATTCAAAGAGAGTGAGATGCCAGCTCCTTTCATTCAGTCAGTAGCTTCAAACATTTCTGGTATATGAATAACATGATGTTTTTCAATGGCAAAAATCAATGAATATTGTAAATGCACAAACAGTAATTTCTCCGCATTGCAAGGTGCAATTTTGAATTTTTTTGCTTTTTCCTGCTCCTCTTAGCATGATAAAGAAGATTCAAAGAGAGTGAGATGCCAGCTCCTTTCATTCAGTCAGTAGCTTCAATCATTTCTGGACGTTTTTCAATGGCAAAAATCAATGAATATTGTAAATGCACAAACAGTAATTTCTCCGCATTGCAAGGTGCAATTCTGAATTTTTTTGATTTTTCCTGCTCCTCTTAGCATGATAAAGAAGATTCAAAGAGAGTGAGATGCCAGCTCCTTTCATTCAGTCAGTAGCTTCAAACATTTCTGGTATATGAATAACATGATGTTTTTCAATGGCAAAAATCAATGAATATTGTAAATGCACAAACAGTAATTTCTCCGCATTGCAAGGTGCAATTTTGAAATTTTTTGCTTTTTCCTGCTCCTCTTAGCATGATAAAGAAGATTCAAAGAGAGTGAGATGCCAGCTCCTTTCATTCAGTCAGTAGCTTCAATCATTTCTGGACGTTTTTCAATGGCAAAAATCAATGAATATTGTAAATGCACAAACAGTAATTTCTCTGCATTGCAAGGTGCAATTCTGAAATTTTTTGCTTTTTCCTGCTCCTCTTAGCATGATAAAGAAGATTCAAAGAGAGTGAGATGCCAGCTCCTTTCTTTCAGTCAGTAGCTTCAAACATTTCTGGTATATGAATAACATGATGTTTTTCAATGGCAAAAATCAATGAATATTGTAAATGCACAAACAGTAATTTCTCCGCATTGCAAGGTGCACTTTTGAAATTTTTTGCTTTTTCCTGCTCCTCTTAGCATGATAAAGAAGATTCAAAGAGAGTGAGATGCCAGCTCCTTTCATTCAGTCAGTAGCTTCAATCATTTCTGGACGTTTTTCAATGGCAAAAATCAATGAATATTGTAAATGCACAAACAGTAATTTCTCCGCATTGCAAGGTGCAATTCTGAAATTTTTTGCTTTTTCCTGCTCCTCTTAGCATGATAAACAAGATTCAAAGAGAGTGAGATGCCAGCTCCTTTCATTCAGTCAGTAGCTTCAATCATTTCTGGATGTTTTTCAATGGCAAAAATCAATGAATATTGTAAATGCACAAACAGTAATTTCTCCCCATTGCAAGGTGCAATTCTGAAATTTTTTGCTTTTTTCTGCTCCTCTTAGCATGATAAAGAAGACTCAAAGAGAGTGAGATGCCAGCTCCTTTCATTCAGTCAGTAGCTTCAAACATTTCTGGTATATGAATAACATGATGTTTTTCAATGGCAAAAATCAATGAATATTGTAAATGCACAAACAGTAATTTCTCCGCATTGAAAGGTGCAATTCTGAAATTTTTTGCTTTTTCCTGCTCCTCTTAGCATGATAAAGAAGATTCAAAGAGAGTGAGATGCCAGCTCCTTTCATTCAGTCAGTAGCTTCAATCATTTCTGGATGTTTTTCAATGGCAAAAATCAATGAATATTGTAAATGCACAAACAGTAATTTCTCCGCATTGCAAGGTGCAATTCTGAAATTTTTTGCTTTTTCCTGCTCCTCTTAGCATGATAAACAACATTCAAAGAGAGTGAGATGCCAGCTCCTTTCATTCAGTCAGTAGCTTCAATCATTTCTGGACGTTTTTCAATGGCAAAAATCAATGAATATTGTAAATGCACAAACAGTAATTTCTCCGCATTGCAAGGTGCAATTCTGAAATTTTTTGCTTTTTTCTGCTCCTCTTAGCAAGATAAACAAGATTCAAAGAGAGTGAGATGCCAGCTCCTTTCATTCAGTCAGTAGCTTCAATCATTTCTGGACGTTTTTCAATGGCAAAAATCAATGAATATTGTAAATGCACAAACAGTAATTTCTCCGCATTGCAAGGTGCAATTCTGAAATTTTTTGCTTTTTCCTGCTCCTCTTAGCATGATAAAGAAGATTCAAAGAGAGTGAGATGCCAGCTCCTTTCATTCAGTCAGTAGCTTCAATCATTTCTGGACGTTTTTCAATGGCAAAAATCAATGAATATTGTAAATGCACAAACAGTAATTTCTGCGCATTGCAAGGTGCAATTCTGAAATTTTTTGCTTTTTCCTGCTCCTCTTAGCATGATAAAGAAGATTCAAAGAGAGTGAGATGCCAGCTCCTTTCATTCAGTCAGTAGCTTCAAACATTTCTGGTATATGAATAACATGATGTTTTTCAATGGCAAAAATCAATGAATATTGTAAATGCACAAACAGTAATTTCTCCGCATTGCAAGGTGCAATTCTGAAATTTTTTGCTTTTTCCTGCTCCTCTTAGCATGATAAACAAGATTCAAAGAGAGTGAGATGCCAGCTCCTTTCATTCAGTCAGTAGCTTCAATCATTTCTGGACGTTTTTCAATGGCAAAAATCAATGAATATTGTAAATGCACAAACAGTAATTTCTCCGCATTGCAAGGTGCAATTCTGAAATTTTTTGCTTTTTCCTGCTAATCCTAGCATGATAAAGAATATTCAAAGAGAGTGAGATGCCAGCTCCTTTCATTCAGTCAGTAGCTTCAAACATTTCTGGTATATGAATAACATGATGTTTTTCAATGGCAAAAATCAATGAATATTGTAAATGCACAAACAGTAATTTCTCCGCATTGCAAGGTGCAATTCTGAAATTTTTTGCTTTTTCCTGCTCCTCTAAGCATGATAAAGAAGATTCAAAGAGATTGAGATGCCAGCTCCTTTCATTCAGTCAGTAGCTTCAATCATTTCTGGACGTTTTCAATGGCAAAAATCAATGAATATTGTAAATGCACAAACAGTAATTTCTCCGCATTGCAAGGTGCAATTCTGAAATTTTTTGCTTTTTCCTGCTCCTCTTAGCATGATAAACAAGATTCAAAGAGAATGAGATGCCAGCTCCTTTCATTCAGTCAGTAGCTTCAATCATTTCTGGACGTTTTTCAATGGCAAAAATCAATGAATATTGTAAATGCACAAACAGTAATTTCTCCGCATTGCAAGGTGCAATTCTGAAATTTTTTGCTTTTTCCTGCTCCTCTTAGCATGATAAAGAAGATTCAAAGAGAGTGAGATGCCAGCTCCTTTCATTCAGTCAGTAGCTTCAAACATTTCTGGTATATGAATAACATGATGTTTTTCAATGGCAAAAATCAATGAATATTGTAAATGCACAAACAGTAATTTCTCTGCATTGCAAGGTGCAATTCTGAAATTTTTTGCTTTTTCCTGCTCCTCTTAGCATGATAAAGAAGATTCAAAGAGAGTGAGATGCCAGCTCCTTTCATTCAGTCAGTAGCTTCAATCATTTCTGGACGTTTTTCAATGGCAAAAATCAATGAATATTGTAAATGCACAAACAGTAATTTCTCCGCATTGCAAGGTGCAATTCTGAATTTTTTTGCTTTTTCCTGCTCCTCTTAGCATGATAAAGAAGATTCAAAGAGAGTGAGATTCCAGCTCCTTTCATTCAGTCAGTAGCTTCAAACATTTCTGGTATATGAATAACATGATGTTTTTCAATGGCAAAAATCAATGAATATTGTAAATGCACAAACAGTAATTTCTCCGCATTGCAAGGTGCACTTTTGAAATTTTTTGCTTTTTCCTGCTCCTCTTAGCATGATAAAGAAGATTCAAAGAGAGTGAGATGCCAGCTCCTTTCATTCAGTCAGTCGCTTCAATCATTTCTGGACGTTTTTCAATGGCAAAAATCAATGAATATTGTAAATGCACAAACAGTAATTTCTCCGCATTGCAAGGTGCAATTCTGAAATTTTTTGCTTTTTCCTGCTCCTCTTATCATGATAAACAAGATTCAAAGAGAGTGAGATGCCAGCTCCTTTCATTCAGTCAGTAGCTTCAATCATTTCTGGATGTTTTTCAATGGCAAAAATCAATGAATATTGTAAATGCACAAACAGTAATTTCTCCCCATTGCAAGGTGCAATTCTGAAATTTTTTGCTTTTTTCTGCTCCTCTTAGCATGATAAAGAAGATTCAAAGAGAGTGAGATGCCAGCTCCTTTCATTCAGTCAGTAGCTTCAAACATTTCTGGTATATGAATAACATGATGTTTTTCAATGGCAAAAATCAATGAATATTGTAAATGCACAAACAGTAATTTCACCGCATTGCAAGGTGCAATTCTGAAATTTTTTGCTTTTTCCTGCTCCTCTTAGCATGATAAAGAAGATTCAAAGAGAGTGAGATGCCAGCTCCTTTCATTCAGTCAGTAGCTTCAATCATTTCTGGACGTTTTTCAATGGCAAAAATCAATGAATATTGTAAATGCACAAACAGTAACTTCTCCGCATTGCAAGGTGCAATTCTGAAATTTTTTGCTTTTTCCTGCTCCTCTTAGCATGATAAACAAGATTCAAAGAGAGTGAGATGCCAGCTCCTTTCATTCAGTCAGTAGCTTCAATCATTTCTGGACGTTTTTCAATGGCAAAAATCAATGAATATTGTAAATGCACAAACAGTAATTTCTCCGCATTGCAAGGTGCAATTCTGAAATTTTTTGCTTTTTCCTGCTAATCCTAGCATGATAAAGAATATTCAAAGAGAGTGAGATGCCAGCTCCTTTCATTCAGTCAGTAGCTTCAAACATTTCTGGTATATGAATAACATGATGTTTTTCAATGGCAAAAATCAATGAATATTGTAAATGCACAAACAGTAATTTCTCCGCATTGCAAGGTGCAATTCTGAAATTTTTTGCTTTTTCCTGCTCCTCTAAGCATGATAAAGAAGATTCAAAGAGATTGAGATGCCAGCTCCTTTCATTCAGTCAGTAGCTTCAATCATTTCTGGACGTTTTTCAATGGCAAAAATCAATGAATATTGTAAATGCACAAACAGTAATTTCTCCGCATTGCAAGGTGCAATTCTGAAATTTTTTGCTTTTTCCTGCTCCTCTTAGCATGATAAACAAGATTCAAAGAGAATGAGATGCCAGCTCCTTTCATTCAGTCAGTAGCTTCAATCATTTCTGGACGTTTTTCAATGGCAAAAATCAATGAATATTGTAAATGCACAAACAGTAATTTCTCCGCATTGCAAGGTGCAATTCTGAAATTTTTGCTTTTTCCTGCTCCTCTTAGCATGATAAAGAAGATTCAAAGAGAGTGAGATGCCAGCTCCTTTCATTCAGTCAGTAGCTTCAAACATTTCTGGTATATGAATAACATGATGTTTTTCAATGGCAAAAATCAATGAATATTGTAAATGCACAAACAGTAATTTCTCTGCATTGCAAGGTGCAATTCTGAAATTTTTTGCTTTTTCCTGCTCCTCTTAGCATGATAAAGAAGATTCAAAGAGAGTGAGATGCCAGCTCCTTTCATTCAGTCAGTAGCTTCAATCATTTCTGGACGTTTTTCAATGGCAAAAATCAATGAATATTGTAAATGCACAAACAGTAATTTCTCCGCATTGCAAGGTGCAATTCTGAATTTTTTTGCTTTTTCCTGCTCCTCTTAGCATGATAAAGAAGATTCAAAGAGAGTGAGATGCCAGATCCTTTCATTCAGTCAGTAGCTTCAAACATTTCTGGTATATGAATAACATGATGTTTTTCAATGGCAAAAATCAATGAATATTGTAAATGCACAAACAGTAATTTCTCCGCATTGCAAGGTGCACTTTTGAAATTTTTTGCTTTTTCCTGCTCCTCTTAGCATGATAAAGAAGATTCAAAGAGAGTGAGATGCCAGCTCCTTTCATTCAGTCAGTAGCTTCAATCATTTCTGGACGTTTTTCAATGGCAAAAATCAATGAATATTGTAAATGCACAAACAGTAATTTCTCCGCATTGCAAGGTGCAATTCTGAAATTTTTTGCTTTTTCCTGCTCCTCTTATCATGATAAACAAGATTCAAAGAGAGTGAGATGCCAGCTCCTTTCATTCAGTCAGTAGCTTCAATCATTTCTGGACGTTTTTCAATGGCAAAAATCAATGAATATTGTAAATGCACAAACAGTAATTTCTCCCCATTGCAAGGTGCAATTCTGAAATTTTTTGCTTTTTTCTGCTCCTCTTAGCATGATAAAGAAGATTCAAAGAGAGTGAGATGCCAGCTCCTTTCATTCAGTCAGTAGCTTCAAACATTTCTGGTATATGAATAACATGATGTTTTTCAATGGCAAAAATCAATGAATATTGTAAATGCACAAACAGTAATTTCACCGCATTGCAAGGTGCAATTCTGAAATTTTTTGCTTTTTCCTGCTCCTCTTAGCATGATAAAGAAGATTCAAAGAGAGTGAGATGCCAGCTCCTTTCATTCAGTCAGTAGCTTCAATCATTTCTGGACGTTTTTCAATGGCAAAAATCAATGAATATTGTAAATGCACAAACAGTAACTTCTCCGCATTGCAAGGTGCAATTCTGAAATTTTTTGCTTTTTCCTGCTCCTCTTAGCATGATAAACAAGATTCAAAGAGAGTGAGATGCCAGCTCCTTTCATTCAGTCAGTAGCTTCAATCATTTCTGGATGTTTTTCAATGGCAAAAATCAATGAATATTGTAAATGCACAAACAGTAATTTCTCCGCATTGCATGGTGCAATTCTGAAATTTTTTGCTTTTTCCTGCTCCTCTTAGCATGATAAAGAAGATTCAAAGAGAGTGAGATGCCAGCTCCTTTCATTCAGTCAGTAGCTTCAATCATTTCTGGACGTTTTTCAATGGCAAAAATCAATGAATATTGTAAATGCACAAACAGTAATTTCTCCGCATTGCAAGGTGCAATTCTGAAATTTTTTGCTTTTTCCTGCTCCTCTTAGCATGATAAAGAAGATTCAAAGAGAGTGAGATGCCAGCTCCTTTCATTCAGTCAGTAGCTTCAATCATTTCTGGACGTTTTTCAATGGCAAAAATCAATGAATATTGTAAATGCACAAACAGTAATTTCTCCGCATTGCAAGGTGCAATTCTGAAATTTTTTGCTTTTTCCTGCTCCTCTTAGCATGATAAAGAAGATTCAAAGAGAGTGAGATGCCAGCTCCTTTCATTCAGTCAGTAGCTTCAAACATTTCTGGTATATGAATAACATGATGTTTTTCAATGGCAAAAATCAATGAATATTGTAAATGCACAAACAGTAATTTCTCCGCATTGCAAGGTGCAATTCTGAAATTTTTTGCTTTTTCCTGCTCCTCTTATCATGATAAACAAGATTCAAAGAGAGTGAGATGCCAGCTCCTTTCATTCAGTCAGTAGCTTCAATCATTTCTGGATGTTTTTCAATGGCAAAAATCAATGAATATTGTAAATGCACAAACAGTAATTTCTCCCCATTGCAAGGTGCAATTCTGAAATTTTTTGCTTTTTTCTGCTCCTCTTAGCATGATAAAGAAGATTCAAAGAGAGTGAGATGCCAGCTCCTTTCATTCAGTCAGTAGCTTCAAACATTTCTGGTATATGAATAACATGATGTTTTTCAATGGCAAAAATCAATGAATATTGTAAATGCACAAACAGTAATTTCACCGCATTGCAAGGTGCAATTCTGAAATTTTTTGCTTTTTCCTGCTCCTCTTAGCATGATAAAGAAGATTCAAAGAGAGTGAGATGCCAGCTCCTTTCATTCAGTCAGTAGCTTCAATCATTTCTGGACGTTTTTCAATGGCAAAAATCAATGAATATTGTAAATGCACAAACAGTAACTTCTCCGCATTGCAAGGTGCAATTCTGAAATTTTTTGCTTTTTCCTGCTCCTCTTAGCATGATAAACAAGATTCAAAGAGAGTGAGATGCCAGCTCCTTTCATTCAGTCAGTAGCTTCAATCATTTCTGGACGTTTTTCAATGGCAAAAATCAATGAATATTGTAAATGCACAAACAGTAATTTCTCCGCATTGCAAGGTGCAATTCTGAAATTTTTTGCTTTTTCCTGCTCCTCTTATCATGATAAACAAGATTCAAAGAGAGTGAGATGCCAGCTCCTTTCATTCAGTCAGTAGCTTCAATCATTTCTGGATGTTTTTCAATGGCAAAAATCAATGAATATTGTAAATGCACAAACAGTAATTTCTCCCCATTGCAAGGTGCAATTCTGAAATTTTTTGCTTTTTTCTGCTCCTCTTAGCATGATAAAGAAGATTCAAAGAGAGTGAGATGCCAGCTCCTTTCATTCAGTCAGTAGCTTCAAACATTTCTGGTATATGAATAACATGATGTTTTTCAATGGCAAAAATCAATGAATATTGTAAATGCACAAACAGTAATTTCACCGCATTGCAAGGTGCAATTCTGAAATTTTTTGCTTTTTCCTGCTCCTCTTAGCATGATAAAGAAGATTCAAAGAGAGTGAGATGCCAGCTCCTTTCATTCAGTCAGTAGCTTCAATCATTTCTGGACGTTTTTCAATGGCAAAAATCAATGAATATTGTAAATGCACAAACAGTAACTTCTCCGCATTGCAAGGTGCAATTCTGAAATTTTTTGCTTTTTCCTGCTCCTCTTAGCATGATAAACAAGATTCAAAGAGAGTGAGATGCCAGCTCCTTTCATTCAGTCAGTAGCTTCAATCATTTCTGGACGTTTTTCAATGGCAAAAATCAATGAATATTGTAAATGCACAAACAGTAATTTCTCCGCATTGCAAGGTGCAATTCTGAAATTTTTTGCTTTTTCCTGCTAATCCTAGCATGATAAAGAATATTCAAAGAGAGTGAGATGCCAGCTCCTTTCATTCAGTCAGTAGCTTCAAACATTTCTGGTATATGAATAACATGATGTTTTTCAATGGCAAAAATCAATGAATATTGTAAATGCACAAACAGTAATTTCTCCGCATTGCAAGGTGCAATTCTGAAATTTTTTGCTTTTTCCTGCTCCTCTAAGCATGATAAAGAAGATTCAAAGAGATTGAGATGCCAGCTCCTTTCATTCAGTCAGTAGCTTCAATCATTTCTGGACGTTTTTCAATGGCAAAAATCAATGAATATTGTAAATGCACAAACAGTAATTTCTCCGCATTGCAAGGTGCAATTCTGAAATTTTTTGCTTTTTCCTGCTCCTCTTAGCATGATAAACAAGATTCAAAGAGAATGAGATGCCAGCTCCTTTCATTCAGTCAGTAGCTTCAATCATTTCTGGACGTTTTTCAATGGCAAAAATCAATGAATATTGTAAATGCACAAACAGTAATTTCTCCGCATTGCAAGGTGCAATTCTGAAATTTTTTGCTTTTTCCTGCTCCTCTTAGCATGATAAAGAAGATTCAAAGAGAGTGAGATGCCAGCTCCTTTCATTCAGTCAGTAGCTTCAAACATTTCTGGTATATGAATAACATGATGTTTTTCAATGGCAAAAATCAATGAATATTGTAAATGCACAAACAGTAATTTCTCTGCATTGCAAGGTGCAATTCTGAAATTTTTTGCTTTTTCCTGCTCCTCTTAGCATGATAAAGAAGATTCAAAGAGAGTGAGATGCCAGCTCCTTTCATTCAGTCAGTAGCTTCAATCATTTCTGGACGTTTTTCAATGGCAAAAATCAATGAATATTGTAAATGCACAAACAGTAATTTCTCCGCATTGCAAGGTGCAATTCTGAATTTTTTTGCTTTTTCCTGCTCCTCTTAGCATGATAAAGAAGATTCAAAGAGAGTGAGATGCCAGCTCCTTTCATTCAGTCAGTAGCTTCAAACATTTCTGGTATATGAATAACATGATGTTTTTCAATGGCAAAAATCAATGAATATTGTAAATGCACAAACAGTAATTTCTCCGCATTGCAAGGTGCACTTTTGAAATTTTTTGCTTTTTCCTGCTCCTCTTAGCATGATAAAGAAGATTCAAAGAGAGTGAGATGCCAGCTCCTTTCATTCAGTCAGTAGCTTCAATCATTTCTGGACGTTTTTCAATGGCAAAAATCAATGAATATTGTAAATGCACAAACAGTAATTTCTCCGCATTGCAAGGTGCAATTCTGAAATTTTTTGCTTTTTCCTGCTCCTCTTATCATGATAAACAAGATTCAAAGAGAGTGAGATGCCAGCTCCTTTCATTCAGTCAGTAGCTTCAATCATTTCTGGACGTTTTTCAATGGCAAAAATCAATGAATATTGTAAATGCACAAACAGTAATTTCTCCCCATTGCAAGGTGCAATTCTGAAATTTTTTGCTTTTTTCTGCTCCTCTTAGCATGATAAAGAAGATTCAAAGAGAGTGAGATGCCAGCTCCTTTCATTCAGTCAGTAGCTTCAAACATTTCTGGTATATGAATAACATGATGTTTTTCAATGGCAAAAATCAATGAATATTGTAAATGCACAAACAGTAATTTCACCGCATTGCAAGGTGCAATTCTGAAATTTTTTGCTTTTTCCTGCTCCTCTTAGCATGATAAAGAAGATTCAAAGAGAGTGAGATGCCAGCTCCTTTCATTCAGTCAGTAGCTTCAATCATTTCTGGACGTTTTTCAATGGCAAAAATCAATGAATATTGTAAATGCACAAACAGTAACTTCTCCGCATTGCAAGGTGCAATTCTGAAATTTTTTGCTTTTTCCTGCTCCTCTTAGCATGATAAACAAGATTCAAAGAGAGTGAGATGCCAGCTCCTTTCATTCAGTCAGTAGCTTCAATCATTTCTGGATGTTTTTCAATGGCAAAAATCAATGAATATTGTAAATGCACAAACAGTAATTTCTCCGCATTGCATGGTGCAATTCTGAAATTTTTTGCTTTTTCCTGCTCCTCTTAGCATGATAAAGAAGATTCAAAGAGAGTGAGATGCCAGCTCCTTTCATTCAGTCAGTAGCTTCAATCATTTCTGGACGTTTTTCAATGGCAAAAATCAATGAATATTGTAAATGCACAAACAGTAATTTCTCCGCATTGCAAGGTGCAATTCTGAAATTTTTTGCTTTTTCCTGCTCCTCTTAGCATGATAAAGAAGATTCAAAGAGAGTGAGATGCCAGCTCCTTTCATTCAGTCAGTAGCTTCAATCATTTCTGGACGTTTTTCAATGGCAAAAATCAATGAATATTGTAAATGCACAAACAGTAATTTCTCCGCATTGCAAGGTGCAATTCTGAAATTTTTTGCTTTTTCCTGCTCCTCTTAGCATGATAAAGAAGATTCAAAGAGAGTGAGATGCCAGCTCCTTTCATTCAGTCAGTAGCTTCAAACATTTCTGGTATATGAATAACATGATGTTTTTCAATGGCAAAAATCAATGAATATTGTAAATGCACAAACAGTAATTTCTCCGCATTGCAAGGTGAAATTCTGAATTTTTTTGCTTTTTCCTGCTCCTCTTAGCATGAAAAAGAAGATTCAAAGAGAGTGAGATGCCAGCTCCTTTCATTCAGTCAGTAGCTTCAAACATTTCTGGTATATGAATAACATGATGTTTTTCAATGGCAAAAATCAATGAATATTGTAAATGCACAAACAGTAATTTCTCCGCATTGCAAGGTGCACTTTTGAAATTTTTTGCTTTTTCCTGCTCCTCTTAGCATGATAAAGAAGATTCAAAGAGAGTGAGATGCCAGCTCCTTTCATTCAGTCAGTAGCTTCAATCATTTCTGGACGTTTTTCAATGGCAAAAATCAATGAATATTGTAAATGCACAAACAGTAATTTCTCCGCATTGCAAGGTGCAATTCTGAAATTTTTTGCTTTTTCCTGCTCCTCTTATCATGATAAACAAGATTCAAAGAGAGTGAGATGCCAGCTCCTTTCATTCAGTCAGTAGCTTCAATCATTTCTGGATGTTTTTCAATGGCAAAAATCAATGAATATTGTAAATGCACAAACAGTAATTTCTCCCCATTGCAAGGTGCAATTCTGAAATTTTTTGCTTTTTTCTGCTCCTCTTAGCATGATAAAGAAGATTCAAAGAGAGTGAGATGCCAGCTCCTTTCATTCAGTCAGTAGCTTCAAACATTTCTGGTATATGAATAACATGATGTTTTTCAATGGCAAAAATCAATGAATATTGTAAATGCACAAACAGTAATTTCACCGCATTGCAAGGTGCAATTCTGAAATTTTTTGCTTTTTCCTGCTCCTCTTAGCATGATAAAGAAGATTCAAAGAGAGTGAGATGCCAGCTCCTTTCATTCAGTCAGTAGCTTCAATCATTTCTGGACGTTTTTCAATGGCAAAAATCAATGAATATTGTAAATGCACAAACAGTAACTTCTCCGCATTGCAAGGTGCAATTCTGAAATTTTTTGCTTTTTCCTGCTCCTCTTAGCATGATAAACAAGATTCAAAGAGAGTGAGATGCCAGCTCCTTTCATTCAGTCAGTAGCTTCAATCATTTCTGGATGTTTTTCAATGGCAAAAATCAATGAATATTGTAAATGCACAAACAGTAATTTCTCCGCATCGCATGGTGCAATTCTGAAATTTTTTGCTTTTTCCTGCTCCTCTTAGCATGATAAAGAAGATTCAAAGAGAGTGAGATGCCAGCTCCTTTCATTCAGTCAGTAGCTTCAATCATTTCTGGACGTTTTTCAATGGCAAAAATCAATGAATATTGTAAATGCACAAACAGTAATTTCTCCGCATTGCAAGGTGCAATTCTGAAATTTTTTGCTTTTTCCTGCTCCTCTTAGCATGATAAAGAAGATTCAAAGAGAGTGAGATGCCAGCTCCTTTCATTCAGTCAGTAGCTTCAATCATTTCTGGACGTTTTTCAATGGCAAAAATCAATGAATATTGTAAATGCACAAACAGTAATTTCTCCGCATTGCAAGGTGCAATTCTGAAATTTTTTGCTTTTTCCTGCTCCTCTTAGCATGATAAAGAAGATTCAAAGAGAGTGAGATGCCAGCTCCTTTCATTCAGTCAGTAGCTTCAAACATTTCTGGTATATGAATAACATGATGTTTTTCAATGGCAAAAATCAATGAATATTGTAAATGCACAAACAGTAATTTCTCCGCATTGCAAGGTGCAATTCTGAAATTTTTTGCTTTTTCCTGCTCCTCTTAGCATGATAAAGAAGATTCAAAGAGAGTGAGATGCCAGCTCCTTTCATTTAGTCATTAGCTTCAATCATTTCTGGACGTTTTTCAATGGCAAAAATCAATGAATATTGTAAATGCACAAACAGTAATTTCTCGGCATTGCAAGGTGCAATTCTGAAATTTTTTGCTTTTTCCTGCTCCTCTTAGCATGATAAACAAGATTCAAAGTGAAAGAGATGCCAGCTCCTTTCATTCAGTCAGTAGCTTCAATCATTTCTGGACGTTTTTCAATGGCAAAAATCAATGAATATTGTAAATGCACAAACAGTAATTTCTCCGCATTGCAAGGTGAAATTCTGAAATTTTTTGCTTTTTCCTGCTCCTCTTAGCATGATAAAGAAGATTCAAAGAGAGTGAGATGCCAGCTCCTTTCATTCAGTCAGTAGCTTCAAACATTTCTGGTATATGAATAACATGATGTTTTTCAATGGCAAAAATCAATGAATATTGTAAATGCACAAACAGTAATTTCTCCGCATTGCAAGGTGCAATTCTGAAATTTTTTGCTTTTTCCTGCTCCTCTTAGCATGATAAAGAAGATTCAAAGAGAGTGAGATGCCAGCTCCTTTCATTCAGTCAGTAGCTTCAATCATTTCTGGACGTCTTTCAATGGCAAAAATCAATGAATATTGTAAATGCACAAACAGTAATTTCTCCGCATTGCAAGGTGCAATTCTGAATTTTTTTGCTTTTTCCTGCTCCTCTTAGCATGATAAAGAAGATTCAAAGAGAGTGAGATGCCAGCTCCTTTCATTCAGTCAGTAGCTTCAAACATTTCTGGTATATGAATAACATGATGTTTTTCAATGGCAAAAATCAATGAATATTGTAAATGCACAAACAGTAATTTCTCCGCATTGCAAGGTGCAATTTTGAAATTTTTTGCTTTTTCCTGCTCCTCTTAGCATGATAAAGAAGATTCAAAGAGAGTGAGATGCCAGCTCCTTTCATTCAGTCAGTAGCTTCAATCATTTCTGGATGTTTTTCAATGGCAAAAATCAATGAATATTGTAAATGCACAAACAGTAATTTCTCTGCATTGCAAGGTGCAATTCTGAAATTTTTTGCTTTTTCCTGCTCCTCTTAGCATGATAAAGAAGATTCAAAGAGAGTGAGATGCCAGCTCCTTTCATTTAGTCATTAGCTTCAATCATTTCTGGACGTTTTTCAATGGCAAAAATCAATGAATATTGTAAATGCACAAACAGTAATTTCTCGGCATTGCAAGGTGCAATTCTGAAATTTTTTGCTTTTTCCTGCTCCTCTTAGCATGATAAACAAGATTCAAAGTGAATGAGATGCCAGCTCCTTTCATTCAGTCAGTAGCTTCAATCATTTCTGGACGTTTTTCAATGGCAAAAATCAATGAATATTGTAAATGCACAAACAGTAATTTCTCCGCATTGCAAGGTGCAATTCTGAAATTTTTTGCTTTTTCCTGCTCCTCTTAGCATGATAAAGAAGATTCAAAGAGAGTGAGATGCCAGCTCCTTTCATTCAGTCAGTAGCTTCAAACATTTCTGGTATATGAATAACATGATGTTTTTCAATGGCAAAAATCAATGAATATTGTAAATGCACAAACAGTAATTTCTCCGCATTGCAAGGTGCAATTCTGAAATTTTTTGCTTTTTCCTGCTCCTCTTAGCATGATAAAGAAGATTCAAAGAGAGTGAGATGCCAGCTCCTTTCATTCAGTCAGTAGCTTCAATCATTTCTGGACGTCTTTCAATGGCAAAAATCAATGAATATTGTAAATGCACAAACAGTAATTTCTCCGCATTGCAAGGTGCAATTCTGAATTTTTTTGCTTTTTCCTGCTCCTCTTAGCATGATAAAGAAGATTCAAAGAGAGTGAGATGCCAGCTCCTTTCATTCAGTCAGTAGCTTCAAACATTTCTGGTATATGAATAACATGATGTTTTTCAATGGCAAAAATCAATGAATATTGTAAATGCACAAACAGTAATTTCTCCGCATTGCAAGGTGCAATTTTGAAATTTTTTGCTTTTTCCTGCTCCTCTTAGCATGATAAAGAAGATTCAAAGAGAGTGAGATGCCAGCTCCTTTCATTCAGTCAGTAGCTTCAATCATTTCTGGACGTTTTTCAATGGCAAAAATCAATGAATATTGTAAATGCACAAACAGTAATTTCTCCGCATTGCAAGGTGCAATTCTGAATTTTTTTGCTTTTTCCTGCTCCTCTTAGCATGATAAAGAAGATTCAAAGAGAGTGAGATGCCAGCTCCTTTCATTCAGTCAGTAGCTTCAAACATTTCTGGTATATGAATAACATGATGTTTTTCAATGGCAAAAATCAATGAATATTGTAAATGCACAAACAGTAATTTCTCCGCATTGCAAGGTGCAATTTTGAAAGTTTTTGCTTTTTCCTGCTCCTCTTAGCATGATAAAGAAGATTCAAAGAGAGTGAGATGCCAGCTCCTTTCATTCAGTCAGTAGCTTCAATCATTTCTGGACGTTTTTCAATGGCAAAAATCAATGAATATTGTAAATGCACAAACAGTAATTTCTCTGCATTGCAAGGTGCAATTCTGAATTTTTTTGCTTTTTCCTGCTCCTCTTAGCATGATAAAGAAGATTCAAAGAGAGTGAGATGCCAGCTCCTTTCATTCAGTCAGTAGCTTCAAACATTTCTGGTATATGAATAACATGATGTTTTTCAATGGCAAAAATCAATGAATATTGTAAATGCACAAACAGTAATTTCTCCGCATTGCAAGGTGCACTTTTGAAATTTTTTGCTTTTTCCTGCTCCTCTTAGCATGATAAAGAAGATTCAAAGAGAGTGAGATGCCAGCTCCTTTCATTCAGTCAGTAGCTTCAATCATTTCTGGACGTTTTTCAATGGCAAAAATCAATGAATATTGTAAATGCACAAACAGTAATTTCTCCGCATTGCAAGGTGCAATTCTGAAATTTTTTGCTTTTTCCTGCTCCTCTTAGCATGATAAACAAGATTCAAAGAGAGTGAGATGCCAGCTCCTTTCATTCAGTCAGTAGCTTCAATCATTTCTGGATGTTTTTCAATGGCAAAAATCAATGAATATTGTAAATGCACAAACAGTAATTTCTCCCCATTGCAAGGTGCAATTCTGAAATTTTTTGCTTTTTTCTGCTCCTCTTAGCATGATAAAGAAGATTCAAAGAGAGTGAGATGCCAGCTCCTTTCATTCAGTCAGTAGCTTCAAACATTTCTGGTATATGAATAACATGATGTTTTTCAATGGCAAAAATCAATGAATATTGTAAATGCACAAACAGTAATTTCTCCGCATTGCAAGGTGCAATTTTGAAATTTTTTGCTTTTTCCTGCTCCTCTTAGCATGATAAAGAAGATTCAAAGAGAGTGAGATGCCAGCTCCTTTCATTCAGTCAGTAGCTTCAATCATTTCTGGACGTTTTTCAATGGCAAAAATCAATGAATATTGTAAATGCACAAACAGTAATTTCTCTGCATTGCAAGGTTCAATTCTGAAATTTTTTGCTTTTTCCTGCTCCTCTTAGCATGATAAAGAAGATTCAAAGAGAGTGAGATGCCAGCTCCTTTCATTTAGTCATTAGCTTCAATCATTTCTGGACGTTTTTCAATGGCAAAAATCAATGAATATTGTAAATGCACAAACAGTAATTTCTCGGCATTGCAAGGTGCAATTCTGAAATTTTTTGCTTTTTCCTGCTCCTCTTAGCATGATAAACAAGATTCAAAGTGAATGAGATGCCAGCTCCTTTCATTCAGTCAGTAGCTTCAATCATTTCTGGACGTTTTTCAATGGCAAAAATCAATGAATATTGTAAATGCACAAACAGTAATTTCTCCGCATTGCAAGGTGCAATTCTGAAATTTTTTGCTTTTTCCTGCTCCTCTTAGCATGATAAAGAAGATTCAAAGAGAGTGAGATGCCAGCTCCTTTCATTCAGTCAGTAGCTTCAAACATTTCTGGTATATGAATAACATGATGTTTTTCAATGGCAAAAATCAATGAATATTGTAAATGCACAAACAGTAATTTCTCCGCATTGCAAGGTGCAATTCTGAAATTTTTTGCTTTTTCCTGCTCCTCTTAGCATGATAAAGAAGATTCAAAGAGAATGAGATGCCAGCTCCTTTCATTCAGTCAGTAGCTTCAATCATTTCTGAACGTCTTTCAATGGCAAAAATCAATGAATATTGTAAATGCACAAACAGTAATTTCTCCGCATTGCAAGGTGCAATTCTGAATTTTTTTGCTTTTTCCTGCTCCTCTTAGCATGATAAAGAAGATTCAAAGAGAGTGAGATGCCAGCTCCTTTCATTCAGTCAGTAGCTTCAAACATTTCTGGTATATGAATAACATGATGTTTTTCAATGGCAAAAAAGAATGAATATTGTAAATGCACAAACAGTAATTTCTCCGCATTGCAAGGTGCAATTTTGAAATTTTTTGCTTTTTCCTGCTCCTCTTAGCATGATAAAGAAGATTCAAAGAGAGTGAGATGCCAGCTCCTTTCATTCAGTCAGTAGCTTCAATCATTTCTGGACGTTTTTCAATGGCAAAAATCAATGAATATTGTAAATGCACAAACAGTAATTTCTCCGCATTGCAAGGTGCAATTCTGAATTTTTTTGCTTTTTCCTGCTCCTCTTAGCATGATAAAGAAGATTCAAAGAGAGTGAGATGCCAGCTCCTTTCATTCAGTCAGTAGCTTCAAACATTTCTGGTATATGAATAACATGATGTTTTTCAATGGCAAAAATCAATGAATATTGTAAATGCACAAACAGTAATTTCTCCGCATTGCAAGGTGCAATTTTGAAATTTTTTGCTTTTTCCTGCTCCTCTTAGCATGATAAAGAAGATTCAAAGAGAGTGAGATGCCAGCTCCTTTCATTCAGTCAGTAGCTTCAATCATTTCTGGACGTTTTTCAATGGCAAAAATCAATGAATATTGTAAATGCACAAACAGTAATTTCTCTGCATTGCAAGGTGCAATTCTGAAATTTTTTGCTTTTTCCTGCTCCTCTTAGCATGATAAAGAAGATTCAAAGAGAGTGAGATGCCAGCTCCTTTCATTCAGTCAGTAGCTTCAAACATTTCTGGTATATGAATAACATGATGTTTTTCAATGGCAAAAATCAATGAATATTGTAAATGCACAAACAGTAATTTCTCCGCATTGCAAGGTGCAATTCTGAAATTTTTTGCTTTTTCCTGCTCCTCTTAGCATGATAAACAAGATTCAAAGAGAGTGAGATGCCAGCTCCTTTCATTCAGTCAGTAGCTTCAATCATTTCTGGACGTTTTTCAATGGCAAAAATCAATGAATATTGTAAATGCACAAACAGTAATTTCTCCGCATTGCAAGGTGCAATTCTGAAATTTTTTGCTTTTTCCTGCTAATCCTAGCATGATAAAGAATATTCAAAGAGAGTGAGATGCCAGCTCCTTTCATTCAGTCAGTAGCTTCAAACATTTCTGGTATATGAATAACATGATGTTTTTCAATGGCAAAAATCAATGAATATTGTAAATGCACAAACAGTAATTTCTCCGCATTGCAAGGTGCAATTCTGAAATTTTTTGCTTTTTCCTGCTCCTCTAAGCATGATAAAGAAGATTCAAAGAGATTGAGATGCCAGCTCCTTTCATTCAGTCAGTAGCTTCAATCATTTCTGGACGTTTTCAATGGCAAAAATCAATGAATATTGTAAATGCACAAACAGTAATTTCTCCGCATTGCAAGGTGCAATTCTGAAATTTTTTGCTTTTTCCTGCTCCTCTTAGCATGATAAACAAGATTCAAAGAGAATGAGATGCCAGCTCCTTTCATTCAGTCAGTAGCTTCAATCATTTCTGGACGTTTTTCAATGGCAAAAATCAATGAATATTGTAAATGCACAAACAGTAATTTCTCCGCATTGCAAGGTGCAATTCTGAAATTTTTTGCTTTTTCCTGCTCCTCTTAGCATGATAAAGAAGATTCAAAGAGAGTGAGATGCCAGCTCCTTTCATTCAGTCAGTAGCTTCAAACATTTCTGGTATATGAATAACATGATGTTTTTCAATGGCAAAAATCAATGAATATTGTAAATGCACAAACAGTAATTTCTCTGCATTGCAAGGTGCAATTCTGAAATTTTTTGCTTTTTCCTGCTCCTCTTAGCATGATAAAGAAGATTCAAAGAGAGTGAGATGCCAGCTCCTTTCATTCAGTCAGTAGCTTCAATCATTTCTGGACGTTTTTCAATGGCAAAAATCAATGAATATTGTAAATGCACAAACAGTAATTTCTCCGCATTGCAAGGTGCAATTCTGAATTTTTTTGCTTTTTCCTGCTCCTCTTAGCATGATAAAGAAGATTCAAAGAGAGTGAGATTCCAGCTCCTTTCATTCAGTCAGTAGCTTCAAACATTTCTGGTATATGAATAACATGATGTTTTTCAATGGCAAAAATCAATGAATATTGTAAATGCACAAACAGTAATTTCTCCGCATTGCAAGGTGCACTTTTGAAATTTTTTGCTTTTTCCTGCTCCTCTTAGCATGATAAAGAAGATTCAAAGAGAGTGAGATGCCAGCTCCTTTCATTCAGTCAGTCGCTTCAATCATTTCTGGACGTTTTTCAATGGCAAAAATCAATGAATATTGTAAATGCACAAACAGTAATTTCTCCGCATTGCAAGGTGCAATTCTGAAATTTTTTGCTTTTTCCTGCTCCTCTTATCATGATAAACAAGATTCAAAGAGAGTGAGATGCCAGCTCCTTTCATTCAGTCAGTAGCTTCAATCATTTCTGGATGTTTTTCAATGGCAAAAATCAATGAATATTGTAAATGCACAAACAGTAATTTCTCCCCATTGCAAGGTGCAATTCTGAAATTTTTTGCTTTTTTCTGCTCCTCTTAGCATGATAAAGAAGATTCAAAGAGAGTGAGATGCCAGCTCCTTTCATTCAGTCAGTAGCTTCAAACATTTCTGGTATATGAATAACATGATGTTTTTCAATGGCAAAAATCAATGAATATTGTAAATGCACAAACAGTAATTTCACCGCATTGCAAGGTGCAATTCTGAAATTTTTTGCTTTTTCCTGCTCCTCTTAGCATGATAAAGAAGATTCAAAGAGAGTGAGATGCCAGCTCCTTTCATTCAGTCAGTAGCTTCAATCATTTCTGGACGTTTTTCAATGGCAAAAATCAATGAATATTGTAAATGCACAAACAGTAACTTCTCCGCATTGCAAGGTGCAATTCTGAAATTTTTTGCTTTTTCCTGCTCCTCTTAGCATGATAAACAAGATTCAAAGAGAGTGAGATGCCAGCTCCTTTCATTCAGTCAGTAGCTTCAATCATTTCTGGACGTTTTTCAATGGCAAAAATCAATGAATATTGTAAATGCACAAACAGTAATTTCTCCGCATTGCAAGGTGCAATTCTGAAATTTTTTGCTTTTTCCTGCTAATCCTAGCATGATAAAGAATATTCAAAGAGAGTGAGATGCCAGCTCCTTTCATTCAGTCAGTAGCTTCAAACATTTCTGGTATATGAATAACATGATGTTTTTCAATGGCAAAAATCAATGAATATTGTAAATGCACAAACAGTAATTTCTCCGCATTGCAAGGTGCAATTCTGAAATTTTTTGCTTTTTCCTGCTCCTCTAAGCATGATAAAGAAGATTCAAAGAGATTGAGATGCCAGCTCCTTTCATTCAGTCAGTAGCTTCAATCATTTCTGGACGTTTTTCAATGGCAAAAATCAATGAATATTGTAAATGCACAAACAGTAATTTCTCCGCATTGCAAGGTGCAATTCTGAAATTTTTTGCTTTTTCCTGCTCCTCTTAGCATGATAAACAAGATTCAAAGAGAATGAGATGCCAGCTCCTTTCATTCAGTCAGTAGCTTCAATCATTTCTGGACGTTTTTCAATGGCAAAAATCAATGAATATTGTAAATGCACAAACAGTAATTTCTCCGCATTGCAAGGTGCAATTCTGAAATTTTTTGCTTTTTCCTGCTCCTCTTAGCATGATAAAGAAGATTCAAAGAGAGTGAGATGCCAGCTCCTTTCATTCAGTCAGTAGCTTCAAACATTTCTGGTATATGAATAACATGATGTTTTTCAATGGCAAAAATCAATGAATATTGTAAATGCACAAACAGTAATTTCTCTGCATTGCAAGGTGCAATTCTGAAATTTTTTGCTTTTTCCTGCTCCTCTTAGCATGATAAAGAAGATTCAAAGAGAGTGAGATGCCAGCTCCTTTCATTCAGTCAGTAGCTTCAATCATTTCTGGACGTTTTTCAATGGCAAAAATCAATGAATATTGTAAATGCACAAACAGTAATTTCTCCGCATTGCAAGGTGCAATTCTGAATTTTTTTGCTTTTTCCTGCTCCTCTTAGCATGATAAAGAAGATTCAAAGAGAGTGAGATGCCAGCTCCTTTCATTCAGTCAGTAGCTTCAAACATTTCTGGTATATGAATAACATGATGTTTTTCAATGGCAAAAATCAATGAATATTGTAAATGCACAAACAGTAATTTCTCCGCATTGCAAGGTGCACTTTTGAAATTTTTTGCTTTTTCCTGCTCCTCTTAGCATGATAAAGAAGATTCAAAGAGAGTGAGATGCCAGCTCCTTTCATTCAGTCAGTAGCTTCAATCATTTCTGGACGTTTTTCAATGGCAAAAATCAATGAATATTGTAAATGCACAAACAGTAATTTCTCCGCATTGCAAGGTGCAATTCTGAAATTTTTTGCTTTTTCCTGCTCCTCTTATCATGATAAACAAGATTCAAAGAGAGTGAGATGCCAGCTCCTTTCATTCAGTCAGTAGCTTCAATCATTTCTGGACGTTTTTCAATGGCAAAAATCAATGAATATTGTAAATGCACAAACAGTAATTTCTCCCCATTGCAAGGTGCAATTCTGAAATTTTTTGCTTTTTTCTGCTCCTCTTAGCATGATAAAGAAGATTCAAAGAGAGTGAGATGCCAGCTCCTTTCATTCAGTCAGTAGCTTCAAACATTTCTGGTATATGAATAACATGATGTTTTTCAATGGCAAAAATCAATGAATATTGTAAATGCACAAACAGTAATTTCACCGCATTGCAAGGTGCAATTCTGAAATTTTTTGCTTTTTCCTGCTCCTCTTAGCATGATAAAGAAGATTCAAAGAGAGTGAGATGCCAGCTCCTTTCATTCAGTCAGTAGCTTCAATCATTTCTGGACGTTTTTCAATGGCAAAAATCAATGAATATTGTAAATGCACAAACAGTAACTTCTCCGCATTGCAAGGTGCAATTCTGAAATTTTTTGCTTTTTCCTGCTCCTCTTAGCATGATAAACAAGATTCAAAGAGAGTGAGATGCCAGCTCCTTTCATTCAGTCAGTAGCTTCAATCATTTCTGGATGTTTTTCAATGGCAAAAATCAATGAATATTGTAAATGCACAAACAGTAATTTCTCCGCATTGCATGGTGCAATTCTGAAATTTTTTGCTTTTTCCTGCTCCTCTTAGCATGATAAAGAAGATTCAAAGAGAGTGAGATGCCAGCTCCTTTCATTCAGTCAGTAGCTTCAATCATTTCTGGACGTTTTTCAATGGCAAAAATCAATGAATATTGTAAATGCACAAACAGTAATTTCTCCGCATTGCAAGGTGCAATTCTGAAATTTTTTGCTTTTTCCTGCTCCTCTTAGCATGATAAAGAAGATTCAAAGAGAGTGAGATGCCAGCTCCTTTCATTCAGTCAGTAGCTTCAATCATTTCTGGACGTTTTTCAATGGCAAAAATCAATGAATATTGTAAATGCACAAACAGTAATTTCTCCGCATTGCAAGGTGCAATTCTGAAATTTTTTGCTTTTTCCTGCTCCTCTTAGCATGATAAAGAAGATTCAAAGAGAGTGAGATGCCAGCTCCTTTCATTCAGTCAGTAGCTTCAAACATTTCTGGTATATGAATAACATGATGTTTTTCAATGGCAAAAATCAATGAATATTGTAAATGCACAAACAGTAATTTCTCCGCATTGCAAGGTGCAATTCTGAAATTTTTTGCTTTTTCCTGCTCCTCTTATCATGATAAACAAGATTCAAAGAGAGTGAGATGCCAGCTCCTTTCATTCAGTCAGTAGCTTCAATCATTTCTGGATGTTTTTCAATGGCAAAAATCAATGAATATTGTAAATGCACAAACAGTAATTTCTCCCCATTGCAAGGTGCAATTCTGAAATTTTTTGCTTTTTTCTGCTCCTCTTAGCATGATAAAGAAGATTCAAAGAGAGTGAGATGCCAGCTCCTTTCATTCAGTCAGTAGCTTCAAACATTTCTGGTATATGAATAACATGATGTTTTTCAATGGCAAAAATCAATGAATATTGTAAATGCACAAACAGTAATTTCACCGCATTGCAAGGTGCAATTCTGAAATTTTTTGCTTTTTCCTGCTCCTCTTAGCATGATAAAGAAGATTCAAAGAGAGTGAGATGCCAGCTCCTTTCATTCAGTCAGTAGCTTCAATCATTTCTGGACGTTTTTCAATGGCAAAAATCAATGAATATTGTAAATGCACAAACAGTAACTTCTCCGCATTGCAAGGTGCAATTCTGAAATTTTTTGCTTTTTCCTGCTCCTCTTAGCATGATAAACAAGATTCAAAGAGAGTGAGATGCCAGCTCCTTTCATTCAGTCAGTAGCTTCAATCATTTCTGGACGTTTTTCAATGGCAAAAATCAATGAATATTGTAAATGCACAAACAGTAATTTCTCCGCATTGCAAGGTGCAATTCTGAAATTTTTTGCTTTTTCCTGCTCCTCTTATCATGATAAACAAGATTCAAAGAGAGTGAGATGCCAGCTCCTTTCATTCAGTCAGTAGCTTCAATCATTTCTGGATGTTTTTCAATGGCAAAAATCAATGAATATTGTAAATGCACAAACAGTAATTTCTCCCCATTGCAAGGTGCAATTCTGAAATTTTTTGCTTTTTTCTGCTCCTCTTAGCATGATAAAGAAGATTCAAAGAGAGTGAGATGCCAGCTCCTTTCATTCAGTCAGTAGCTTCAAACATTTCTGGTATATGAATAACATGATGTTTTTCAATGGCAAAAATCAATGAATATTGTAAATGCACAAACAGTAATTTCACCGCATTGCAAGGTGCAATTCTGAAATTTTTTGCTTTTTCCTGCTCCTCTTAGCATGATAAAGAAGATTCAAAGAGAGTGAGATGCCAGCTCCTTTCATTCAGTCAGTAGCTTCAATCATTTCTGGACGTTTTTCAATGGCAAAAATCAATGAATATTGTAAATGCACAAACAGTAACTTCTCCGCATTGCAAGGTGCAATTCTGAAATTTTTTGCTTTTTCCTGCTCCTCTTAGCATGATAAACAAGATTCAAAGAGAGTGAGATGCCAGCTCCTTTCATTCAGTCAGTAGCTTCAATCATTTCTGGACGTTTTTCAATGGCAAAAATCAATGAATATTGTAAATGCACAAACAGTAATTTCTCCGCATTGCAAGGTGCAATTCTGAAATTTTTTGCTTTTTCCTGCTAATCCTAGCATGATAAAGAATATTCAAAGAGAGTGAGATGCCAGCTCCTTTCATTCAGTCAGTAGCTTCAAACATTTCTGGTATATGAATAACATGATGTTTTTCAATGGCAAAAATCAATGAATATTGTAAATGCACAAACAGTAATTTCTCCGCATTGCAAGGTGCAATTCTGAAATTTTTTGCTTTTTCCTGCTCCTCTAAGCATGATAAAGAAGATTCAAAGAGATTGAGATGCCAGCTCCTTTCATTCAGTCAGTAGCTTCAATCATTTCTGGACGTTTTTCAATGGCAAAAATCAATGAATATTGTAAATGCACAAACAGTAATTTCTCCGCATTGCAAGGTGCAATTCTGAAATTTTTTGCTTTTTCCTGCTCCTCTTAGCATGATAAACAAGATTCAAAGAGAATGAGATGCCAGCTCCTTTCATTCAGTCAGTAGCTTCAATCATTTCTGGACGTTTTTCAATGGCAAAAATCAATGAATATTGTAAATGCACAAACAGTAATTTCTCCGCATTGCAAGGTGCAATTCTGAAATTTTTTGCTTTTTCCTGCTCCTCTTAGCATGATAAAGAAGATTCAAAGAGAGTGAGATGCCAGCTCCTTTCATTCAGTCAGTAGCTTCAAACATTTCTGGTATATGAATAACATGATGTTTTTCAATGGCAAAAATCAATGAATATTGTAAATGCACAAACAGTAATTTCTCTGCATTGCAAGGTGCAATTCTGAAATTTTTTGCTTTTTCCTGCTCCTCTTAGCATGATAAAGAAGATTCAAAGAGAGTGAGATGCCAGCTCCTTTCATTCAGTCAGTAGCTTCAATCATTTCTGGACGTTTTTCAATGGCAAAAATCAATGAATATTGTAAATGCACAAACAGTAATTTCTCCGCATTGCAAGGTGCAATTCTGAATTTTTTTGCTTTTTCCTGCTCCTCTTAGCATGATAAAGAAGATTCAAAGAGAGTGAGATGCCAGCTCCTTTCATTCAGTCAGTAGCTTCAAACATTTCTGGTATATGAATAACATGATGTTTTTCAATGGCAAAAATCAATGAATATTGTAAATGCACAAACAGTAATTTCTCCGCATTGCAAGGTGCACTTTTGAAATTTTTTGCTTTTTCCTGCTCCTCTTAGCATGATAAAGAAGATTCAAAGAGAGTGAGATGCCAGCTCCTTTCATTCAGTCAGTAGCTTCAATCATTTCTGGACGTTTTTCAATGGCAAAAATCAATGAATATTGTAAATGCACAAACAGTAATTTCTCCGCATTGCAAGGTGCAATTCTGAAATTTTTTGCTTTTTCCTGCTCCTCTTATCATGATAAACAAGATTCAAAGAGAGTGAGATGCCAGCTCCTTTCATTCAGTCAGTAGCTTCAATCATTTCTGGACGTTTTTCAATGGCAAAAATCAATGAATATTGTAAATGCACAAACAGTAATTTCTCCCCATTGCAAGGTGCAATTCTGAAATTTTTTGCTTTTTTCTGCTCCTCTTAGCATGATAAAGAAGATTCAAAGAGAGTGAGATGCCAGCTCCTTTCATTCAGTCAGTAGCTTCAAACATTTCTGGTATATGAATAACATGATGTTTTTCAATGGCAAAAATCAATGAATATTGTAAATGCACAAACAGTAATTTCACCGCATTGCAAGGTGCAATTCTGAAATTTTTTGCTTTTTCCTGCTCCTCTTAGCATGATAAAGAAGATTCAAAGAGAGTGAGATGCCAGCTCCTTTCATTCAGTCAGTAGCTTCAATCATTTCTGGACGTTTTTCAATGGCAAAAATCAATGAATATTGTAAATGCACAAACAGTAACTTCTCCGCATTGCAAGGTGCAATTCTGAAATTTTTTGCTTTTTCCTGCTCCTCTTAGCATGATAAACAAGATTCAAAGAGAGTGAGATGCCAGCTCCTTTCATTCAGTCAGTAGCTTCAATCATTTCTGGATGTTTTTCAATGGCAAAAATCAATGAATATTGTAAATGCACAAACAGTAATTTCTCCGCATTGCATGGTGCAATTCTGAAATTTTTTGCTTTTTCCTGCTCCTCTTAGCATGATAAAGAAGATTCAAAGAGAGTGAGATGCCAGCTCCTTTCATTCAGTCAGTAGCTTCAATCATTTCTGGACGTTTTTCAATGGCAAAAATCAATGAATATTGTAAATGCACAAACAGTAATTTCTCCGCATTGCAAGGTGCAATTCTGAAATTTTTTGCTTTTTCCTGCTCCTCTTAGCATGATAAAGAAGATTCAAAGAGAGTGAGATGCCAGCTCCTTTCATTCAGTCAGTAGCTTCAATCATTTCTGGACGTTTTTCAATGGCAAAAATCAATGAATATTGTAAATGCACAAACAGTAATTTCTCCGCATTGCAAGGTGCAATTCTGAAATTTTTTGCTTTTTCCTGCTCCTCTTAGCATGATAAAGAAGATTCAAAGAGAGTGAGATGCCAGCTCCTTTCATTCAGTCAGTAGCTTCAAACATTTCTGGTATATGAATAACATGATGTTTTTCAATGGCAAAAATCAATGAATATTGTAAATGCACAAACAGTAATTTCTCCGCATTGCAAGGTGAAATTCTGAATTTTTTTGCTTTTTCCTGCTCCTCTTAGCATGAAAAAGAAGATTCAAAGAGAGTGAGATGCCAGCTCCTTTCATTCAGTCAGTAGCTTCAAACATTTCTGGTATATGAATAACATGATGTTTTTCAATGGCAAAAATCAATGAATATTGTAAATGCACAAACAGTAATTTCTCCGCATTGCAAGGTGCACTTTTGAAATTTTTTGCTTTTTCCTGCTCCTCTTAGCATGATAAAGAAGATTCAAAGAGAGTGAGATGCCAGCTCCTTTCATTCAGTCAGTAGCTTCAATCATTTCTGGACGTTTTTCAATGGCAAAAATCAATGAATATTGTAAATGCACAAACAGTAATTTCTCCGCATTGCAAGGTGCAATTCTGAAATTTTTTGCTTTTTCCTGCTCCTCTTATCATGATAAACAAGATTCAAAGAGAGTGAGATGCCAGCTCCTTTCATTCAGTCAGTAGCTTCAATCATTTCTGGATGTTTTTCAATGGCAAAAATCAATGAATATTGTAAATGCACAAACAGTAATTTCTCCCCATTGCAAGGTGCAATTCTGAAATTTTTTGCTTTTTTCTGCTCCTCTTAGCATGATAAAGAAGATTCAAAGAGAGTGAGATGCCAGCTCCTTTCATTCAGTCAGTAGCTTCAAACATTTCTGGTATATGAATAACATGATGTTTTTCAATGGCAAAAATCAATGAATATTGTAAATGCACAAACAGTAATTTCACCGCATTGCAAGGTGCAATTCTGAAATTTTTTGCTTTTTCCTGCTCCTCTTAGCATGATAAAGAAGATTCAAAGAGAGTGAGATGCCAGCTCCTTTCATTCAGTCAGTAGCTTCAATCATTTCTGGACGTTTTTCAATGGCAAAAATCAATGAATATTGTAAATGCACAAACAGTAACTTCTCCGCATTGCAAGGTGCAATTCTGAAATTTTTTGCTTTTTCCTGCTCCTCTTAGCATGATAAACAAGATTCAAAGAGAGTGAGATGCCAGCTCCTTTCATTCAGTCAGTAGCTTCAATCATTTCTGGATGTTTTTCAATGGCAAAAATCAATGAATATTGTAAATGCACAAACAGTAATTTCTCCGCATCGCATGGTGCAATTCTGAAATTTTTTGCTTTTTCCTGCTCCTCTTAGCATGATAAAGAAGATTCAAAGAGAGTGAGATGCCAGCTCCTTTCATTCAGTCAGTAGCTTCAATCATTTCTGGACGTTTTTCAATGGCAAAAATCAATGAATATTGTAAATGCACAAACAGTAATTTCTCCGCATTGCAAGGTGCAATTCTGAAATTTTTTGCTTTTTCCTGCTCCTCTTAGCATGATAAAGAAGATTCAAAGAGAGTGAGATGCCAGCTCCTTTCATTCAGTCAGTAGCTTCAATCATTTCTGGACGTTTTTCAATGGCAAAAATCAATGAATATTGTAAATGCACAAACAGTAATTTCTCCGCATTGCAAGGTGCAATTCTGAAATTTTTTGCTTTTTCCTGCTCCTCTTAGCATGATAAAGAAGATTCAAAGAGAGTGAGATGCCAGCTCCTTTCATTCAGTCAGTAGCTTCAAACATTTCTGGTATATGAATAACATGATGTTTTTCAATGGCAAAAATCAATGAATATTGTAAATGCACAAACAGTAATTTCTCCGCATTGCAAGGTGCAATTCTGAAATTTTTTGCTTTTTCCTGCTCCTCTTAGCATGATAAAGAAGATTCAAAGAGAGTGAGATGCCAGCTCCTTTCATTTAGTCATTAGCTTCAATCATTTCTGGACGTTTTTCAATGGCAAAAATCAATGAATATTGTAAATGCACAAACAGTAATTTCTCGGCATTGCAAGGTGCAATTCTGAAATTTTTTGCTTTTTCCTGCTCCTCTTAGCATGATAAACAAGATTCAAAGTGAAAGAGATGCCAGCTCCTTTCATTCAGTCAGTAGCTTCAATCATTTCTGGACGTTTTTCAATGGCAAAAATCAATGAATATTGTAAATGCACAAACAGTAATTTCTCCGCATTGCAAGGTGAAATTCTGAAATTTTTTGCTTTTTCCTGCTCCTCTTAGCATGATAAAGAAGATTCAAAGAGAGTGAGATGCCAGCTCCTTTCATTCAGTCAGTAGCTTCAAACATTTCTGGTATATGAATAACATGATGTTTTTCAATGGCAAAAATCAATGAATATTGTAAATGCACAAACAGTAATTTCTCCGCATTGCAAGGTGCAATTCTGAAATTTTTTGCTTTTTCCTGCTCCTCTTAGCATGATAAAGAAGATTCAAAGAGAGTGAGATGCCAGCTCCTTTCATTCAGTCAGTAGCTTCAATCATTTCTGGACGTCTTTCAATGGCAAAAATCAATGAATATTGTAAATGCACAAACAGTAATTTCTCCGCATTGCAAGGTGCAATTCTGAATTTTTTTGCTTTTTCCTGCTCCTCTTAGCATGATAAAGAAGATTCAAAGAGAGTGAGATGCCAGCTCCTTTCATTCAGTCAGTAGCTTCAAACATTTCTGGTATATGAATAACATGATGTTTTTCAATGGCAAAAATCAATGAATATTGTAAATGCACAAACAGTAATTTCTCCGCATTGCAAGGTGCAATTTTGAAATTTTTTGCTTTTTCCTGCTCCTCTTAGCATGATAAAGAAGATTCAAAGAGAGTGAGATGCCAGCTCCTTTCATTCAGTCAGTAGCTTCAATCATTTCTGGACGTTTTTCAATGGCAAAAATCAATGAATATTGTAAATGCACAAACAGTAATTTCTCTGCATTGCAAGGTGCAATTCTGAAATTTTTTGCTTTTTCCTGCTCCTCTTAGCATGATAAAGAAGATTCAAAGAGAGTGAGATGCCAGCTCCTTTCATTTAGTCATTAGCTTCAATCATTTCTGGACGTTTTTCAATGGCAAAAATCAATGAATATTGTAAATGCACAAACAGTAATTTCTCGGCATTGCAAGGTGCAATTCTGAAATTTTTTGCTTTTTCCTGCTCCTCTTAGCATGATAAACAAGATTCAAAGTGAATGAGATGCCAGCTCCTTTCATTCAGTCAGTAGCTTCAATCATTTCTGGACGTTTTTCAATGGCAAAAATCAATGAATATTGTAAATGCACAAACAGTAATTTCTCCGCATTGCAAGGTGCAATTCTGAAATTTTTTGCTTTTTCCTGCTCCTCTTAGCATGATAAAGAAGATTCAAAGAGAGTGAGATGCCAGCTCCTTTCATTCAGTCAGTAGCTTCAAACATTTCTGGTATATGAATAACATGATGTTTTTCAATGGCAAAAATCAATGAATA
The DNA here is from genome assembly GCF_046119375.1 of Phyllobates terribilis. Lineage (NCBI taxonomy): Eukaryota > Metazoa > Chordata > Amphibia > Anura > Dendrobatidae > Phyllobates > Phyllobates terribilis. The sequence goes on from NW_027362893.1 coordinate 2,821,293, forward strand.
TTGTAAATGCACAAACAGTAATTTCTCCGCATTGCAAGGTGCAATTCTGAAATTTTTTGCTTTTTCCTGCTCCTCTTAGCATGATAAAGAAGATTCAAAGAGAGTGAGATGCCAGCTCCTTTCATTCAGTCAGTAGCTTCAATCATTTCTGGACGTCTTTCAATGGCAAAAATCAATGAATATTGTAAATGCACAAACAGTAATTTCTCCGCATTGCAAGGTGCAATTCTGAATTTTTTTGCTTTTTCCTGCTCCTCTTAGCATGATAAAGAAGATTCAAAGAGAGTGAGATGCCAGCTCCTTTCATTCAGTCAGTAGCTTCAAACATTTCTGGTATATGAATAACATGATGTTTTTCAATGGCAAAAATCAATGAATATTGTAAATGCACAAACAGTAATTTCTCCGCATTGCAAGGTGCAATTTTGAAATTTTTTGCTTTTTCCTGCTCCTCTTAGCATGATAAAGAAGATTCAAAGAGAGTGAGATGCCAGCTCCTTTCATTCAGTCAGTAGCTTCAATCATTTCTGGACGTTTTTCAATGGCAAAAATCAATGAATATTGTAAATGCACAAACAGTAATTTCTCCGCATTGCAAGGTGCAATTCTGAATTTTTTTGCTTTTTCCTGCTCCTCTTAGCATGATAAAGAAGATTCAAAGAGAGTGAGATGCCAGCTCCTTTCATTCAGTCAGTAGCTTCAAACATTTCTGGTATATGAATAACATGATGTTTTTCAATGGCAAAAATCAATGAATATTGTAAATGCACAAACAGTAATTTCTCCGCATTGCAAGGTGCAATTTTGAAAGTTTTTGCTTTTTCCTGCTCCTCTTAGCATGATAAAGAAGATTCAAAGAGAGTGAGATGCCAGCTCCTTTCATTCAGTCAGTAGCTTCAATCATTTCTGGACGTTTTTCAATGGCAAAAATCAATGAATATTGTAAATGCACAAACAGTAATTTCTCTGCATTGCAAGGTGCAATTCTGAATTTTTTTGCTTTTTCCTGCTCCTCTTAGCATGATAAAGAAGATTCAAAGAGAGTGAGATGCCAGCTCCTTTCATTCAGTCAGTAGCTTCAAACATTTCTGGTATATGAATAACATGATGTTTTTCAATGGCAAAAATCAATGAATATTGTAAATGCACAAACAGTAATTTCTCCGCATTGCAAGGTGCACTTTTGAAATTTTTTGCTTTTTCCTGCTCCTCTTAGCATGATAAAGAAGATTCAAAGAGAGTGAGATGCCAGCTCCTTTCATTCAGTCAGTAGCTTCAATCATTTCTGGACGTTTTTCAATGGCAAAAATCAATGAATATTGTAAATGCACAAACAGTAATTTCTCCGCATTGCAAGGTGCAATTCTGAAATTTTTTGCTTTTTCCTGCTCCTCTTAGCATGATAAACAAGATTCAAAGAGAGTGAGATGCCAGCTCCTTTCATTCAGTCAGTAGCTTCAATCATTTCTGGATGTTTTTCAATGGCAAAAATCAATGAATATTGTAAATGCACAAACAGTAATTTCTCCCCATTGCAAGGTGCAATTCTGAAATTTTTTGCTTTTTTCTGCTCCTCTTAGCATGATAAAGAAGATTCAAAGAGAGTGAGATGCCAGCTCCTTTCATTCAGTCAGTAGCTTCAAACATTTCTGGTATATGAATAACATGATGTTTTTCAATGGCAAAAATCAATGAATATTGTAAATGCACAAACAGTAATTTCTCCGCATTGCAAGGTGCAATTTTGAAATTTTTTGCTTTTTCCTGCTACTCTTAGCATGATAAAGAAGATTCAAAGAGAGTGAGATGCCAGCTCCTTTCATTCAGTCAGTAGCTTCAATCATTTCTGGACGTTTTTCAATGGCAAAAATCAATGAATATTGTAAATGCACAAACAGTAATTTCTCTGCATTGCAAGGTTCAATTCTGAAATTTTTTGCTTTTTCCTGCTCCTCTTAGCATGATAAAGAAGATTCAAAGAGAGTGAGATGCCAGCTCCTTTCATTTAGTCATTAGCTTCAATCATTTCTGGACGTTTTTCAATGGCAAAAATCAATGAATATTGTAAATGCACAAACAGTAATTTCTCGGCATTGCAAGGTGCAATTCTGAAATTTTTTGCTTTTTCCTGCTCCTCTTAGCATGATAAACAAGATTCAAAGTGAATGAGATGCCAGCTCCTTTCATTCAGTCAGTAGCTTCAATCATTTCTGGACGTTTTTCAATGGCAAAAATCAATGAATATTGTAAATGCACAAACAGTAATTTCTCCGCATTGCAAGGTGCAATTCTGAAATTTTTTGCTTTTTCCTGCTCCTCTTAGCATGATAAAGAAGATTCAAAGAGAGTGAGATGCCAGCTCCTTTCATTCAGTCAGTAGCTTCAAACATTTCTGGTATATGAATAACATGATGTTTTTCAATGGCAAAAATCAATGAATATTGTAAATGCACAAACAGTAATTTCTCCGCATTGCAAGGTGCAATTCTGAAATTTTTTGCTTTTTCCTGCTCCTCTTAGCATGATAAAGAAGATTCAAAGAGAATGAGATGCCAGCTCCTTTCATTCAGTCAGTAGCTTCAATCATTTCTGAACGTCTTTCAATGGCAAAAATCAATGAATATTGTAAATGCACAAACAGTAATTTCTCCGCATTGCAAGGTGCAATTCTGAATTTTTTTGCTTTTTCCTGCTCCTCTTAGCATGATAAAGAAGATTCAAAGAGAGTGAGATGCCAGCTCCTTTCATTCAGTCAGTAGCTTCAAACATTTCTGGTATATGAATAACATGATGTTTTTCAATGGCAAAAAAGAATGAATATTGTAAATGCACAAACAGTAATTTCTCCGCATTGCAAGGTGCAATTTTGAAATTTTTTGCTTTTTCCTGCTCCTCTTAGCATGATAAAGAAGATTCAAAGAGAGTGAGATGCCAGCTCCTTTCATTCAGTCAGTAGCTTCAATCATTTCTGGACGTTTTTCAATGGCAAAAATCAATGAATATTGTAAATGCACAAACAGTAATTTCTCCGCATTGCAAGGTGCAATTCTGAATTTTTTTGCTTTTTCCTGCTCCTCTTAGCATGATAAAGAAGATTCAAAGAGAGTGAGATGCCAGCTCCTTTCATTCAGTCAGTAGCTTCAAACATTTCTGGTATATGAATAACATGATGTTTTTCAATGGCAAAAATCAATGAATATTGTAAATGCACAAACAGTAATTTCTCCGCATTGCAAGGTGCAATTTTGAAATTTTTTGCTTTTTCCTGCTCCTCTTAGCATGATAAAGAAGATTCAAAGAGAGTGAGATGCCAGCTCCTTTCATTCAGTCAGTAGCTTCAATCATTTCTGGACGTTTTTCAATGGCAAAAATCAATGAATATTGTAAATGCACAAACAGTAATTTCTCTGCATTGCAAGGTGCAATTCTGAAATTTTTTGCTTTTTCCTGCTCCTCTTAGCATGATAAAGAAGATTCAAAGAGAGTGAGATGCCAGCTCCTTTCATTCAGTCAGTAGCTTCAAACATTTCTGGTATATGAATAACATGATGTTTTTCAATGGCAAAAATCAATGAATATTGTAAATGCACAAACAGTAATTTCTCCGCATTGCAAGGTGCACTTTTGAAATTTTTTGCTTTTTCCTGCTCCTCTTAGCATGATAAAGAAGATTCAAAGAGAGTGAGATGCCAGCTCCTTTCATTCAGTCAGTAGCTTCAATCATTTCTGGACGTTTTTCAATGGCAAAAATCAATGAATATTGTAAATGCACAAACAGTAATTTCTCCGCATTGCAAGGTGCAATTCTGAAATTTTTTGCTTTTTCCTGCTCCTCTTAGCATGATAAACAAGATTCAAAGAGAGTGAGATGCCAGCTCCTTTCATTCAGTCAGTAGCTTCAATCATTTCTGGATGTTTTTCAATGGCAAAAATCAATGAATATTGTAAATGCACAAACAGTAATTTCTCCCCATTGCAAGGTGCAATTCTGAAATTTTTTGCTTTTTTCTGCTCCTCTTAGCATGATAAAGAAGATTCAAAGAGAGTGAGATGCCAGCTCCTTTCATTCAGTCAGTAGCTTCAAACATTTCTGGTATATGAATAACATGATGTTTTTCAATGGCAAAAATCAATGAATATTGTAAATGCACAAAGAGTAATTTCTCCGCATTGAAAGGTGCAATTCTGAAATTTTTTGCTTTTTCCTGCTCCTCTTCGCATGATAAAGAAGATTCAAAGAGAGTGAGATGCTAGCTCCTTTCATTCAGTCAGTAGCTTCAATCATTTCTGGATGTTTTTCAATGGCAAAAATCAATGAATATTGTAAATGCACAAACAGTAATTTCTCCGCATTGCAAGGTGCAATTCTGAAATTTTTTGCTTTTTCCTGCTCCTCTTAGCATGATAAACAACATTCAAAGAGAGTGAGATGCCAGCTCCTTTCATTCAGTCAGTAGCTTCAATCATTTCTGGACGTTTTTCAATGGCAAAAATCAATGAATATTGTAAATGCACAAACAGTAATTTCTCCGCATTGCAAGGTGCAATTCTGAAATTTTTTGCTTTTTTCTGCTCCTCTTAGCAAGATAAACAAGATTCAAAGAGAGTGAGATGCCAGCTCCTTTCATTCAGTCAGTAGCTTCAATCATTTCTGGACGTTTTTCAATGGCAAAAATCAATGAATATTGTAAATGCACAAACAGTAATTTCTCCGCATTGCAAGGTGCAATTCTGAAATTTTTTGCTTTTTCCTGCTCCTCTTAGCATGATAAAGAAGATTCAAAGAGAGTGAGATGCCAGCTCCTTTCATTCAGTCAGTAGCTTCAATCATTTCTGGACGTTTTTCAATGGCAAAAATCAATGAATATTGTAAATGCACAAACAGTAATTTCTGCGCATTGCAAGGTGCAATTCTGAAATTTTTTGCTTTTTCCTGCTCCTCTTAGCATGATAAAGAAGATTCAAAGAGAGTGAGATGCCAGCTCCTTTCATTCAGTCAGTAGCTTCAAACATTTCTGGTATATGAATAACATGATGTTTTTCAATGGCAAAAATCAATGAATATTGTAAATGCACAAACAGTAATTTCTCCGCATTGCAAGGTGCAATTCTGAAATTTTTTGCTTTTTCCTGCTCCTCTTAGCATGATAAACAAGATTCAAAGAGAGTGAGATGCCAGCTCCTTTCATTCAGTCAGTAGCTTCAATCATTTCTGGACGTTTTTCAATGGCAAAAATCAATGAATATTGTAAATGCACAAACAGTAATTTCTCCGCATTGCAAGGTGCAATTCTGAAATTTTTTGCTTTTTCCTGCTAATCCTAGCATGATAAAGAATATTCAAAGAGAGTGAGATGCCAGCTCCTTTCATTCAGTCAGTAGCTTCAAACATTTCTGGTATATGAATAACATGATGTTTTTCAATGGCAAAAATCAATGAATATTGTAAATGCACAAACAGTAATTTCTCCGCATTGCAAGGTGCAATTCTGAAATTTTTTGCTTTTTCCTGCTCCTCTAAGCATGATAAAGAAGATTCAAAGAGATTGAGATGCCAGCTCCTTTCATTCAGTCAGTAGCTTCAATCATTTCTGGACGTTTTTCAATGGCAAAAATCAATGAATATTGTAAATGCACAAACAGTAATTTCTCCGCATTGCAAGGTGCAATTCTGAAATTTTTTGCTTTTTCCTGCTCCTCTTAGCATGATAAACAAGATTCAAAGAGAATGAGATGCCAGCTCCTTTCATTCAGTCAGTAGCTTCAATCATTTCTGGACGTTTTTCAATGGCAAAAATCAATGAATATTGTAAATGCACAAACAGTAATTTCTCCGCATTGCAAGGTGCAATTCTGAATTTTTTTGCTTTTTCCTGCTCCTCTTAGCATGATAAAGAAGATTCAAAGAGAGTGAGATGCCAGCTCCTTTCATTCAGTCAGTAGCTTCAAACATTTCTGGTATATGAATAACATGATGTTTTTCAATGGCAAAAATCAATGAATATTGTAAATGCACAAACAGTAATTTCTCTGCATTGCAAGGTGCAATTCTGAAATTTTTTGCTTTTTCCTGCTCCTCTTAGCATGATAAAGAAGATTCAAAGAGAGTGAGATGCCAGCTCCTTTCATTCAGTCAGTAGCTTCAATCATTTCTGGACGTTTTTCAATGGCAAAAATCAATGAATATTGTAAATGCACAAACAGTAATTTCTCCGCATTGCAAGGTGCAATTCTGAATTTTTTTGCTTTTTCCTGCTCCTCTTAGCATGATAAAGAAGATTCAAAGAGAGTGAGATGCCAGCTCCTTTCATTCAGTCAGTAGCTTCAAACATTTCTGGTATATGAATAACATGATGTTTTTCAATGGCAAAAATCAATGAATATTGTAAATGCACAAACAGTAATTTCTCCGCATTGCAAGGTGCACTTTTGAAATTTTTTGCTTTTTCCTGCTCCTCTTAGCATGATAAAGAAGATTCAAAGAGAGTGAGATGCCAGCTCCTTTCATTCAGTCAGTAGCTTCAATCATTTCTGGACGTTTTTCAATGGCAAAAATCAATGAATATTGTAAATGCACAAACAGTAATTTCTCCGCATTGCAAGGTGCAATTCTGAAATTTTTTGCTTTTTCCGGCTCCTCTTATCATGATAAACAAGATTCAAAGAGAATGAGATGCCAGCTCCTTTCATTCAGTCAGTAGCTTCAATCATTTCTGGACGTTTTTCAATGGCAAAAATCAATGAATATTGTAAATGCACAAACAGTAATTTCTCCGCATTGCAAGGTGCAATTCTGAAATTTTTTGCTTTTTCCTGCTCCTCTTAGCATGATAAAGAAGATTCAAAGAGAGTGAGATGCCAGCTCCTTTCATTCAGTCAGTAGCTTCAAACATTTCTGGTATATGAATAACATGATGTTTTTCAATGGCAAAAATCAATGAATATTGTAAATGCACAAACAGTAATTTCTCTGCATTGCAAGGTGCAATTCTGAAATTTTTTGCTTTTTCCTGCTCCTCTTAGCATGATAAAGAAGATTCAAAGAGAGTGAGATGCCAGCTCCTTTCATTCAGTCAGTAGCTTCAATCATTTCTGGACGTTTTTCAATGGCAAAAATCAATGAATATTGTAAATGCACAAACAGTAATTTCTCCGCATTGCAAGGTGCAATTCTGAATTTTTTTGCTTTTTCCTGCTCCTCTTAGCATGATAAAGAAGATTCAAAGAGAGTGAGATGCCAGCTCCTTTCATTCAGTCAGTAGCTTCAAACATTTCTGGGATATGAATAACATGATGTTTTTCAATGGCAAAAATCAATGAATATTGTAAATGCACAAACAGTAATTTCTCCGCATTGCAAGGTGCACTTTTGAAATTTTTTGCCTTTTCCTGCTCCTCTTAGCATGATAAAGAAGATTCAAAGAGAGTGAGATGCCAGCTCCTTTCATTCAGTCAGTAGCTTCAATCATTTCTGGACGTTTTTCAATGGCAAAAATCAATGAATATTGTAAATGCACAAACAGTAATTTCTCCGCATTGCAAGGTGCAATTCTGAAATTTTTTGCTTTTTCCGGCTCCTCTTATCATGATAAACAAGATTCAAAGAGAGTGAGATGCCAGCTCCTTTCATTCAGTCAGTAGCTTCAATCATTTCTGGATGTTTTTCAATGGCAAAAATCAATGAATATTGTAAATGCACAAACAGTAATTTCTCCCCATTGCAAGGTGCAATTCTGAAATTTTTTGCTTTTTTCTGCTCCTCTTAGCATGATAAAGAAGATTCAAAGAGAGTGAGATGCCAGCTCCTTTCATTCAGTCAGTAGCTTCAAACATTTCTGGTATATGAATAACATGATGTTTTTCAATGGCAAAAATCAATGAATATTGTAAATGCACAAACAGTAATTTCACCGCATTGCAAGGTGCAATTCTGAAATTTTTTGCTTTTTCCTGCTCCTCTTAGCATGATAAAGAAGATTCAAAGAGAGTGAGATGCCAGCTCCTTTCATTCAGTCAGTAGCTTCAATCATTTCTGGACGTTTTTCAATGGCAAAAATCAATGAATATTGTAAATGCACAAACAGTAACTTCTCCGCATTGCAAGGTGCAATTCTGAAATTTTTTGCTTTTTCCTGCTCCTCTTAGCATGATAAACAAGATTCAAAGAGAGTGAGATGCCAGCTCCTTTCATTCAGTCAGTAGCTTCAATCATTTCTGGATGTTTTTCAATGGCAAAAATCAATGAATATTGTAAATGCACAAACAGTAATTTCTCCGCATTGCATGGTGCAATTCTGAAATTTTTTGCTTTTTCCTGCTCCTCTTAGCATGATAAAGAAGATTCAAAGAGAGTGAGATGCCAGCTCCTTTCATTCAGTCAGTAGCTTCAATCATTTCTGGACGTTTTTCAATGGCAAAAATCAATGAATATTGTAAATGCACAAACAGTAATTTCTCCGCATTGCAAGGTGCAATTCTGAAATTTTTTGCTTTTTCCTGCTCCTCTTAGCATGATAAAGAAGATTCAAAGAGAGTGAGATGCCAGCTCCTTTCATTCAGTCAGTAGCTTCAATCATTTCTGGACGTTTTTCAATGGCAAAAATCAATGAATATTGTAAATGCACAAACAGTAATTTCTCCGCATTGCAAGGTGCAATTCTGAAATTTTTTGCTTTTTCCTGCTCCTCTTAGCATGATAAAGAAGATTCAAAGAGAGTGAGATGCCAGCTCCTTTCATTCAGTCAGTAGCTTCAAACATTTCTGGTATATGAATAACATGATGTTTTTCAATGGCAAAAATCAATGAATATTGTAAATGCACAAACAGTAATTTCTCCGCATTGCAAGGTGCAATTGTGAATTTTTTTGCTTTTTCCTGCTCCTCTTAGCATGATAAAGAAGATTCAAAGAGAGTGAGATGCCAGCTCCTTTCATTCAGTCAGTAGCTTCAAACATTTCTGGTATATGAATAACATGATGTTTTTCAATGGCAAAAATCAATGAATATTGTAAATGCACAAACAGTAATTTCTCCGCATTGCAAGGTGCACTTTTGAAATTTTTTGCTTTCTCCTGCTCCTCTTAGCATGATAAAGAAGATTCAAAGAGAGTGAGATGCCAGCTCCTTTCATTCAGTCAGTAGCTTCAATCATTTCTGGACGTTTTTCAATGGCAAAAATCAATGAATATTGTAAATGCACAAACAGTAATTTCTCCGCATTGCAAGGTGCAATTCTGAAATTTTTTGCTTTTTCCTGCTCCTCTTATCATGATAAACAAGATTCAAAGAGAGTGAGATGCCAGCTCCTTTCATTCAGTCAGTAGCTTCAATCATTTCTGGATGTTTTTCAATGGCAAAAATCAATGAATATTGTAAATGCACAAACAGTAATTTCTCCCCATTGCAAGGTGCAATTCTGAAATTTTTTGCTTTTTTCTGCTCCTCTTAGCATGATAAAGAAGATTCAAAGAGAGTGAGATGCCAGCTCCTTTCATTCAGTCAGTAGCTTCAAACATTTCTGGTATATGAATAACATGATGTTTTTCAATGGCAAAAATCAATGAATATTGTAAATGCACAAACAGTAACTTCTCCGCATTGCAAGGTGCAATTCTGAAATTTTTTGCTTTTTCCTGCTCCTCTTAGCATGATAAAGAAGATTCAAAGAGAGTGAGATGCCAGCTCCTTTCATTCAGTCAGTAGCTTCAATCATTTCTGGATGTTTTTCAATGGCAAAAATCAATGAATATTGTAAATGCACAAACAGTAATTTCTCCGCATTGCATGGTGCAATTCTGAAATTTTTTGCTTTTTCCTGCTCCTCTTAGCATGATAAAGAAGATTCAAAGAGAGTGAGATGCCAGCTCCTTTCATTCAGTCAGTAGCTTCAATCATTTCTGGACGTTTTTCAATGGCAAAAATCAATGAATATTGTAAATGCACAAACAGTAATTTCTCCGCATTGCAAGGTGCAATTCTGAAATTTTTTGCTTTTTCCTGCTCCTCTTAGCATGATAAAGAAGATTCAAAGAGAGTGAGATGCCAGCTCCTTTCATTCAGTCAGTAGCTTCAATCATTTCTGGACGTTTTTCAATGGCAAAAATCAATGAATATTGTAAATCTACAAACAGTAATTTCTCCGCATTGCAAGGTGCAATTCTGAAATTTTTTGCTTTTTCCTGCTCCTCTTAGCATGATAAAGAAGATTCAAAGAGAGTGAGATGCCAGCTCCTTTCATTCAGTCAGTAGCTTCAAACATTTCTGGTATATGAATAACATGATGTTTTTCAATGGCAAAAATCAATGAATATTGTAAATGCACAAACAGTAATTTCTCCGCATTGCAAGGTGCAATTCTGAAATTTTTTGCTTTTTCCTGCTCCTCTTAGCATGATAAAGAAGATTCAAAGAGAGTGAGATGCCAGCTCCTTTCATTTAGTCATTAGCTTCAATCATTTCTGGACGTTTTTCAATGGCAAAAATCAATGAATATTGTAAATGCACAAACAGTAATTTCTCGGCATTGCAAGGTGCAATTCTGAAATTTTTTGCTTTTTCCTGCTCCTCTTAGCATGATAAACAAGATTCAAAGTGAATGAGATGCCAGCTCCTTTCATTCAGTCAGTAGCTTCAATCATTTCTGGACGTTTTTCAATGGCAAAAATCAATGAATATTGTAAATGCACAAACAGTAATTTCTCCGCATTGCAAGGTGCAATTCTGAAATTTTTTGCTTTTTCCTGCTCCTCTTAGCATGATAAAGAAGATTCAAAGAGAGTGAGATGCCAGCTCCTTTCATTCAGTCAGTAGCTTCAAACATTTCTGGTATATGAATAACATGATGTTTTTCAATGGCAAAAATCAATGAATATTGTAAATGCACAAACAGTAATTTCTCCGCATTGCAAGGTGCAATTCTGAAATTTTTTGCTTTTTCCTGCTCCTCTTAGCATGATAAAGAAGATTCAAAGAGAGTGAGATGCCAGCTCCTTTCATTCAGTCAGTAGCTTCAATCATTTCTGGACGTCTTTCAATGGCAAAAATCAATGAATATTGTAAATGCACAAACAGTAATTTCTCCGCATTGCAAGGTGCAATTCTGAATTTTTTTGCTTTTTCCTGCTCCTCTTAGCATGATAAAGAAGATTCAAAGAGAGTGAGATGCCAGCTCCTTTCATTCAGTCAGTAGCTTCAAACATTTCTGGTATATGAATAACATGATGTTTTTCAATGGCAAAAATCAATGAATATTGTAAATGCACAAACAGTAATTTCTCCGCATTGCAAGGTGCAATTTTGAAATTTTTTGCTTTTTCCTCCTCCTCTTAGCATGATAAAGAAGATTCAAAGAGAGTGAGATGCCAGCTCCTTTCATTCAGTCAGTAGCTTCAATCATTTCTGGACGTTTTTCAATGGCAAAAATCAATGAATATTGTAAATGCACAAACAGTAATTTCTCTGCATTGCAAGGTGCAATTCTGAAATTTTTTGCTTTTTCCTGCTCCTCTTAGCATGATAATGTTATTCATATACCAGAAATGTTTGAAGCTACTGACTGAATGAAAGGAGCTGGCATCTCACGCTCTTTGAATCTTCTTTATCATGCTAAGAGGAGCAGGAAAAAGCAAAAAAATTCAGAATTGCACCTTGCAATGCGGAGAAATTACTGTTTGTGCATTTACAATATTCATTGATTTTTGCCATTGAAAAACGTCCAGAAATGATTGAAGCTACTGACTGAATGAAAGGAGCTGGCATCTCAATCTCTTTGAATCTTCTTTATCATGCTTAGAGGAGCAGGAAAAAGCAAAAAATTTCAGAATTACACCTTGCAATGCGGAGAAATTACTGTTTGTGCATTTACAATATTCATTGATTTTTGCCATTGAAAAACATCATGTTATTCATATACCAGAAATGTTTGAAGCTACTGACTGAATGAAAGGAGCTGGCATCTCACTCTCTTTGAATATTCTTTATCATGCTAGGATTAGCAGGAAAAAGCAAAAAATTTCAGAATTGCACCTTGCAATGCGGAGAAATTACTGTTTGTGCATTTACAATATTCATTGATTTTTGCCATTGAAAAACGTCCAGAAATGATTGAAGCTACTGACTGAATGAAAGGAGCTGGCATCTCACTCTCTTTGAATCTTGTTTATCATGCTAAGAGGAGCAGGAAAAAGCAAAAAATTTCAGAATTGCACCTTGCAATGCGGAGAAATTACTGTTTGTGCATTTACAATATTCATTGATTTTTGCCATTGAAAAACATCATGTTATTCATATACCAGAAATGTTTGAAGCTACTGACTGAATGAAAGGAGCTGGCATCTCACTCTCTTTGAATCTTCTTTATCATGCTAAGAGGAGCAGGAAAAAGCAAAAAATTTCAGAATTGCACCTTGCAATGCGCAGAAATTACTGTTTGTGCATTTACAATATTCATTGATTTTTGCCATTGAAAAACGTCCAGAAATGATTGAAGCTACTGACTGAATGAAAGGAGCTGGCATCTCACTCTCTTTGAATCTTCTTTATCATGCTAAGAGGAGCAGGAAAAAGCAAAAAATTTCAGAATTGCACCTTGCAATGCGGAGAAATTACTGTTTGTGCATTTACAATATTCATTGATTTTTGCCATTGAAAAACGTCCAGAAATGATTGAAGCTACTGACTGAGTGAAAGGAGCTGGCATCTCACTCTCTTTGAATCTTCTTTATCATGCTAAGAGGAGCAGGAAAAAGCAAAAAATTTCAGAATTGCACCTTGCAATGCGGAGAAATTACTGTTTGTGCATTTACAATATTCATTGATTTTTGCCATTGAAAAACATCATGTTATTCATATACCAGAAATGATTGAAGCTACTGACTGAATGAAAGGAGCTGGCATCTCACTCTCTTTGAATCTTCTTTATCATGCTAAGAGGAGCAGGAAAAAGAAAAAAAATTTCAGAATTGCACCTTGCAATGCGGAGAAATTACTGTTTGTGCATTTACAATATTCAATGATTTTTGCCATTGAAAAACGTCCAGAAATGATTGAAGCTACTGACTGAATGAAAGGAGCTGGCATCTCACTCTCTTTGAATCTTCTTTATCATGCTAAGAGGAGCAGGAAAAAGCAAAAAATTTCAGAATTGCACCTTGCAATGCGGAGAAATTACTGTTTGTGCATTTACAATATTCATTGATTTTTGCCATTGAAAAACATCATGTTATTCATATACCAGAAATGTTTGAAGCTACTGACTGAATTAAAGGAGCTGGCATCTCACTCTCTTTGAATCTTCTTTATCATGCTAAGAGGAGCAGGAAAAAGCAAAAAATTTCAGAAATGCACCTTGCAATGCGGAGAAATTACTGTTTGTGCATTTACAATATTCATTGATTTTTGCCATTGAAAAACGTCCAGAAATGATTGAAGCTACTGACTGAATGAAAGGAGCTGGCATCTCACTCTCTTTGAATCTTCTTTATCATGCTAAGAGGAGCAGGAAAAAGCAAAAAATTTCAGAATTGCACCTTGCAATGCGGAGAAATTACTGTTTGTGCATTTACAATATTCATTGATTTTTGCCATTGAAAAACGTCCAGAAATGATTGAAGCTACTGACTGAATGAAGGGAGCTGGCATCTCACTCTCTTTGAATCTTCTTTATCATGCTAAGAGGAGCAGGAAAAAGCAAAAAATTTCAGAATTGCACCTTGCAATGCGGAGAAATTACTGTTTGTGCATTTACAATATTCATTGATTTTTGCCATTGAAAAACGTCCAGAAATGATTGAAGCTACTGACTGAATGAAAGGAGCTGGCATCTCACTCTCTTTGAATCTTCTTTATCATGCTAAGAGGAGCAGGAAAAAGCAAAAAATTTCAGAATTGCACCATGCAATGCGGAGAAATTACTGTTTGTGCATTTACAATATTCATTGATTTTTGCCATTGAAAAACATCCAGAAATGATTGAAGCTACTGACTGAATGAAAGGAGCTGGCATCTCACTCTCTTTGAATCTTCTTTATCATGCTAAGAGGAGCAGGAAAAAGCAAAAAATTTCAGAATTGCACCTTGCAATGCGGAGAAATTACTGTTTGTGCATTTACATTATTCATTGATTTTTGCCATTGAAAAACGTCCAGAAATGATTGAAGCTACTGACTGAATGAAAGGAGCTGGCATCTCACTCTCTTTGAATCTTCTTTATCATGCTAAGAGGAGCAGGAAAAAGCAAAAAATTTCAGAATTGCACCTTGCAATGCGGAGAAATTACTGTTTGTGCATTTACAATATTCATTGATTTTTGCCATTGAAAAACATCATGTTATTCATATACCAGAAATGTTTGAAGCTACTGACTGAATGAAAGGAGCTGGCATCTCACTCTCTTTGAATCTTCTTTATCATGCTAAGAGGAGCAGAAAAAAGCAAAAAATTTCAGAATTGCACCTTGCAATGGGGAGAAATTACTGTTTGTGCATTTACAATATTCATTGATTTTTGCCATTGAAAAACATCCAGAAATGATTGAAGCTACTGACTGAATGAAAGGAGCTGGCATCTCACTCTCTTTGAATCTTGTTTATCATGCTAAGAGGAGCAGGAAAAAGCAAAAAATTTCAGAATTGCACCTTGCAATGCGGAGAAATTACTGTTTGTGCATTTACAATATTCATTGATTTTTGCCATTGAAAATCGTCCAGAAATGATTGAAGCTACTGACTGAATGAAAGGAGCTGGCATCTCACTCTCTTTGAATCTTCTTTATCATGCTAAGAGGAGCAGGAAAAAGCAAAAAATTTCAAAAGTGCACCTTGCAATGCGGAGAAATTACTGTTTGTGCATTTACAATATTCATTGATTTTTGCCATTGAAAAACATCATGTTATTCATATACCAGAAATGTTTGAAGCTACTGACTGAATGAAAGGAGCTGGCATCTCACTCTCTTTGAATCTTCTTTATCATGCTAAATCAATGGCATGCTAAATTGGCAAAAATCAATGAATATTGTAAATGCACAAACAGTAATTTCTCCGCATTGCAAGGTGCAATTCTGAAATTTTTTGCTTTTTCCTGCTCCTCTTAGCATGATAAAGAAGATTCAAAGAGAGTGAGATGCCAGCTCCTTTCATTCAGTCAGTAGCTTCAATCATTTCTGGACGTTTTTCAATGGCAAAAATCAATGAATATTGTAAATCCACAAACAGTAATTTCTCCGCATTGCAAGGTGCAATTCTGAAATTTTTTGCTTTTTCCTGCTCCTCTTAGCATGATAAAGAAGATTCAAAGAGAGTGAGATGCCAGCTCCTTTCATTCAGTCAGTAGCTTCAAACATTTCTGGTATATGAATAACATGATGTTTTTCAATGGCAAAAATCAATGAATATTGTAAATGCACAAACAGTAATTTCTCCGCATTGCAAGGTGCAATTCTGAAATTTTTTGCTTTTTCCTGCTCCTCTTAGCATGATAAAGAAGATTCAAAGAGAGTGAGATGCCAGCTCCTTTCATTTAGTCATTAGCTTCAATCATTTCTGGACGTTTTTCAATGGCAAAAATCAATGAATATTGTAAATGCACAAACAGTAATTTCTCGGCATTGCAAGGTGCAATTCTGAAATTTTTTGCTTTTTCCTGCTCCTCTTAGCATGATAAACAAGATTCAAAGTGAATGAGATGCCAGCTCCTTTCATTCAGTCAGTAGCTTCAATCATTTCTGGACGTTTTTCAATGGCAAAAATCAATGAATATTGTAAATGCACAAACAGTAATTTCTCCGCATTGCAAGGTGCAATTCTGAAATTTTTTGCTTTTTCCTGCTCCTCTTAGCATGATAAAGAAGATTCAAAGAGAGTGAGATGCCAGCTCCTTTCATTCAGTCAGTAGCTTCAAACATTTCTGGTATATGAATAACATGATGTTTTTCAATGGCAAAAATCAATGAATATTGTAAATGCACAAACAGTAATTTCTCGGCATTGCAAGGTGCAATTCTGAAATTTTTTGCTTTTTCCTGCTCCTCTTAGCATGATAAAGAAGATTCAAAGAGAGTGAGATGCCAGCTCCTTTCATTCAGTCAGTAGCTTCAATCATTTCTGGACGTCTTTCAATGGCAAAAATCAATGAATATTGTAAATGCACAAACAGTAATTTCTCCGCATTGCAAGGTGCAATTCTGAAATTTTTTGCTTTTTCCTGCTCCTCTTAGCATGATAAAGAAGATTCAAAGAGAGTGAGATGCCAGCTCCTTTCATTCAGTCAGTAGCTTCAAACATTTCTGGTATATGAATAACATGATGTTTTTCAATGGCAAAAATCAATGAATATTGTAAATGCACAAACAGTAATTTCTCCGCATTGCAAGGTGCAATTCTGAAATTTTTTGCTTTTTCCTGCTCCTCTTAGCATGATAAAGAAGATTCAAAGAGAGTGAGATGCCAGCTCCTTTCATTCAGTCAGTAGCTTCAATCATTTCTGGACGTCTTTCAATGGCAAAAATCAATGAATATTGTAAATGCACAAACAGTAATTTCTCCGCATTGCAAGGTGCAATTCTGAATTTTTTTGCTTTTTCCTGCTCCTCTTAGCATGATAAAGAAGATTCAAAGAGAATGAGATGCCAGCTCCTTTCATTCAGTCAGTAGCTTCAAACATTTCTGGTATATGAATAACATGATGTTTTTCAATGGCAAAAATCAATGAATATTGTAAATGCACAAACAGTAATTTCTCCGCATTGCAAGGTGCAATTTTGAAATTTTTTGCTTTTTCCTGCTCCTCTTAGCATGATAAAGAAGATTCAAAGAGAGTGAGATGCCAGCTCCTTTCATTCAGTCAGTAGCTTCAATCATTTCTGGACGTTTTTCAATGGCAAAAATCAATGAATATTGTAAATGCACAAACAGTAATTTCTCCGCATTGCAAGGTGCAATTCTGAATTTTTTTGCTTTTTCCTGCTCCTCTTAGCATGATAAAGAAGATTCAAAGAGAGTGAGATGCCAGCTCCTTTCATTCAGTCAGTAGCTTCAAACATTTCTGGTATATGAATAACATGATGTTTTTCAATGGCAAAAATCAATGAATATTGTAAATGCACAAACAGTAATTTCTCCGCATTGCAAGGTGCAATTTTGAAATTTTTTGCTTTTTCCTGCTCCTCTTAGCATGATAAAGAAGATTCAAAGAGAGTGAGATGCCAGCTCCTTTCATTCAGTCAGTAGCTTCAATCATTTCTGGACGTTTTTCAATGGCAAAAATCAATGAATATTGTAAATGCACAAACAGTAATTTCTCTGCATTGCAAGGTGCAATTCTGAAATTTTTTGCTTTTTCCTGCTCCTCTTAGCATGATAAAGAAGATTCAAAGAGAGTGAGATGCCAGCTCCTTTCATTCAGTCAGTAGCTTCAAACATTTCTGGTATATGAATAACATGATGTTTTTCAATGGCAAAAATCAATGAATATTGTAAATGCACAAACAGTAATTTCTCCGCATTGCAAGGTGCACTTTTGAAATTTTTTGCTTTTTCCTGCTCCTCTTAGCATGATAAAGAAGATTCAAAGAGAGTGAGATGCCAGCTCCTTTCATTCAGTCAGTAGCTTCAATCATTTCTGGACGTTTTTCAATGGCAAAAATCAATGAATATTGTAAATGCACAAACAGTAATTTCTCCGCATTGCAAGGTGCAATTCTGAAATTTTTTGCTTTTTCCTGCTCCTCTTAGCATGATAAACAAGATTCAAAGAGAGTGAGATGCCAGCTCCTTTCATTCAGTCAGTAGCTTCAATCATTTCTGGATGTTTTTCAATGGCAAAAATCAATGAATATTGTAAATGCACAAACAGTAATTTCTCCCCATTGCAAGGTGCAATTCTGAAATTTTTTGCTTTTTTCTGCTCCTCTTAGCATGATAAAGAAGATTCAAAGAGAGTGAGATGCCAGCTCCTTTCATTCAGTCAGTAGCTTCAAACATTTCTGGTATATGAATAACATGATGTTTTTCAATGGCAAAAATCAATGAATATTGTAAATGCACAAACAGTAATTTCTCCGCATTGCAAGGTGCAATTCTGAAATTTTTTGCTTTTTCCTGCTCCTCTTAGCATGATAAAGAAGATTCAAAGAGAGTGAGATGCCAGCTCCTTTCATTCAGTCAGTAGCTTCAATCATTTCTGGACGTTTTTCAATGGCAAAAATCAATGAATAATGTAAATGCACAAACAGTAATTTCTCCGCATTGCAAGGTGCAATTCTGAAATTTTTTGCTTTTTCCTGCTCCTCTTAGCATGATAAAGAAGATTCAAAGAGAGTGAGATGCCAGCTCCTTTCATTCAGTCAGTAGCTTCAATCATTTCTGGATGTTTTTCAATGGCAAAAATCAATGAATATTGTAAATGCACAAACAGTAATTTCTCCGCATTGCATGGTGCAATTCTGAAATTTTTTGCTTTTTCCTGCTCCTCTTAGCATGATAAAGAAGATTCAAAGAGAGTGAGATGCCAGCTCCTTTCATTCAGTCAGTAGCTTCAATCATTTCTGGACGTTTTTCAATGGCAAAAATCAATGAATATTGTAAATGCACAAACAGTAATTTCTCCGCATTGCAAGGTGCAATTCTGAAATTTTTTGCTTTTTCCTGCTCCTCTTAGCATGATAAAGAAGATTCAAAGAGAGTGAGATGCCAGCTCCCTTCATTCAGTCAGTAGCTTCAATCATTTCTGGACGTTTTTCAATGGCAAAAATCAATGAATATTGTAAATGCACAAACAGTAATTTCTCCGCATTGCAAGGTGCAATTCTGAAATTTTTTGCTTTTTCCTGCTCCTCTTAGCATGATAAAGAAGATTCAAAGAGAGTGAGATGCCAGCTCCTTTCATTCAGTCAGTAGCTTCAATCATTTCTGGACGTTTTTCAATGGCAAAAATCAATGAATATTGTAAATGCACAAACAGTAATTTCTCCGCATTGCAAGGTGCATTTCTGAAATTTTTTGCTTTTTCCTGCTCCTCTTAGCATGATAAAGAAGATTCAAAGAGAGTGAGATGCCAGCTCCTTTCATTCAGTCAGTAGCTTCAAACATTTCTGGTATATGAATAACATGATGTTTTTCAATGGCAAAAATCAATGAATATTGTAAATGCACAAACAGTAATTTCTCCGCATTGCAAGGTGCAATTCTGAAATTTTTTGCTTTTTCCTGCTCCTCTTAGCATGATAAAGAAGATTCAAAGAGAGTGAGATGCCAGCTCCT
This sequence comes from Phyllobates terribilis, assembly GCF_046119375.1. Taxonomy (NCBI): domain Eukaryota; kingdom Metazoa; phylum Chordata; class Amphibia; order Anura; family Dendrobatidae; genus Phyllobates; species Phyllobates terribilis. The sequence continues at coordinate 2,840,550 of NW_027362893.1, forward strand.
TTCATTCAGTCAGTAGCTTCAATCATTTCTGGACGTTTTTCAATGGCAAAAATCATTGAATATTGTAAATGCACAAACAGTAATTTCTCCGCATTGCAAGGTGCAATTCTGAAATTTTTTTTCTTTTTCCTGCTCCTCTTAGCATGATAAAGAAGATTCAAAGAGAGTGAGATGCCAGCTCCTTTCATTCAGTCAGTAGCTTCAATCATTTCTGGTATATGAATAACATGATGTTTTTCAATGGCAAAAATCAATGAATATTGTAAATGCACAAACAGTAATTTCTCCGCATTGCAAGGTGCAATTCTGAATTTTTTTGCTTTTTCCTGCTCCTCTTAGCATGATAAAGAAGATTCAAAGAGAGTGAGATGCCAGCTCCTTTCACTCAGTCAGTAGCTTCAATCATTTCTGGACGTTTTTCAATGGCAAAAATCAATGAATATTGTAAATGCACAAACAGTAATTTCTCCGCATTGCAAGGTGCAATTCTGAAATTTTTTGCTTTTTCCTGCTCCTCTTAGCATGATAAAGAAGATTCAAAGAGAGTGAGATGCCAGCTCCTTTCATTCAGTCAGTAGCTTCAATCATTTCTGGACGTTTTTCAATGGCAAAAATCAATGAATATTGTAAATGCACAAACAGTAATTTCTGCGCATTGCAAGGTGCAATTCTGAAATTTTTTGCTTTTTCCTGCTCCTCTTAGCATGATAAAGAAGATTCAAAGAGAGTGAGATGCCAGCTCCTTTCATTCAGTCAGTAGCTTCAAACATTTCTGGTATATGAATAACATGATGTTTTTCAATGGCAAAAATCAATGAATATTGTAAATGCACAAACAGTAATTTCTCCGCATTGCAAGGTGCAATTCTGAAATTTTTTGCTTTTTCCTGCTCCTCTTAGCATGATAAACAAGATTCAAAGAGAGTGAGATGCCAGCTCCTTTCATTCAGTCAGTAGCTTCAATCATTTCTGGACGTTTTTCAATGGCAAAAATCAATGAATATTGTAAATGCACAAACAGTAATTTCTCCGCATTGCAAGGTGCAATTCTGAAATTTTTTGCTTTTTCCTGCTAATCCTAGCATGATAAAGAATATTCAAAGAGAGTGAGATGCCAGCTCCTTTCATTCAGTCAGTAGCTTCAAACATTTCTGGTATATGAATAACATGATGTTTTTCAATGGCAAAAATCAATGAATATTGTAAATGCACAAACAGTAATTTCTCCGCATTGCAAGGTGCAATTCTGAAATTTTTTGCTTTTTCCTGCTCCTCTAAGCATGATAAAGAAGATTCAAAGAGATTGAGATGCCAGCTCCTTTCATTCAGTCAGTAGCTTCAATCATTTCTGGACGTTTTTCAATGGCAAAAATCAATGAATATTGTAAATGCACAAACAGTAATTTCTCCGCATTGCAAGGTGCAATTCTGAATTTTTTTGCTTTTTCCTGCTCCTCTTAGCATGATAAAGAAGATTCAAAGAGCGTGAGATGCCAGCTCCTTTCATTCAGTCAGTAGCTTCAAACATTTCTGGTATATGAATAACATGATGTTTTTCAATGGCAAAAATCAATGAATATTGTAAATGCACAAACAGTAATTTCTCCGCATTGCAAGGTGCACTTTTGAAATTTTTTGCTTTTTCCTGCTCCTCTTAGCATGATAAAGAAGATTCAAAGAGAGTGAGATGCCAGCTCCTTTCATTCAGTCAGTAGCTTCAATCATTTCTGGACGTTTTTCAATGGCAAAAATCAATGAATATTGTAAATGCACAAACAGTAATTTCTCCGCATTGCAAGGTGCAATTCTGAAATTTTTTGCTTTTTCCTGCTCCTCTTATCATGATAAACAAGATTCAAAGAGAGTGAGATGCCAGCTCCTTTCATTCAGTCAGTAGCTTCAATCATTTCTGGATGTTTTTCAATGGCAAAAATCAATGAATATTGTAAATGCACAAACAGTAATTTCTCCCCATTGCAAGGTGCAATTCTGAAATTTTTTGCTTTTTTCTGCTCCTCTTAGCATGATAAAGAAGATTCAAAGAGAGTGAGATGCCAGCTCCTTTCATTCAGTCAGTAGCTTCAAACATTTCTGGTATATGAATAACATGATGTTTTTCAATGGCAAAAATCAATGAATATTGTAAATGCACAAACAGTAATTTCACCGCATTGCAAGGTGCAATTCTGAAATTTTTTGCTTTTTCCTGCTCCTCTTAGCATGATAAAGAAGATTCAAAGAGAGTGAGATGCCAGCTCCTTTCATTCAGTCAGTAGCTTCAATCATTTCTGGACGTTTTTCAATGGCAAAAATCAATGAATATTGTAAATGCACAAACAGTAATTTCTCCGCATTGCAAGGTGCAATTCTGAAATTTTTTGCTTTTTCCTGCTCCTCTTAGCATGATAAACAAGATTCAAAGAGAGTGAGATGCCAGCTCCTTTCATTCAGTCAGTAGCTTCAATCATTTCTGGATGTTTTTCAATGGCAAAAATCAATGAATATTGTAAATGCACAAACAGTAATTTCTCCGCATTGCATGGTGCAATTCTGAAATTTTTTGCTTTTTCCTGCTCCTCTTAGCATGATAAAGAAGATTCAAAGAGAGTGAGATGCCAGCTCCTTTCATTCAGTCAGTAGCTTCAATCATTTCTGGACGTTTTTCAATGGCAAAAATCAATGAATATTGTAAATGCACAAACAGTAATTTCTCCGCATTGCAAGGTGCAATTCTGAATTTTTTTGCTTTTTCCTGCTCCTCTTAGCATGATAAAGAAGATTCAAAGAGAGTGAGATGCCAGCTCCTTTCATTCAGTCAGTAGCTTCAATCATTTCTGGACGTTTTTCAATGGCAAAAATCAATGAATATTGTAAATGCACAAACAGTAATTTCTCCGCATTGCAAGGTGCAATTCTGAAATTTTTTGCTTTTTCCTGCTCCTCTTAGCATGATAAAGAAGATTCAAAGAGAGTGAGATGCCAGCTCCTTTCATTCAGTCAGTAGCTTCAATCATTTCTGGACGTTTTTCAATGGCAAAAATCATTGAATATTGTAAATGCACAAACAGTAATTTCTCCGCATTGCAAGGTGCAATTCTGAAATTTTTTTTCTTTTTCCTGCTCCTCTTAGCATGATAAAGAAGATTCAAAGAGAGTGAGATGCCAGCTCCTTTCATTCAGTCAGTAGCTTCAATCATTTCTGGTATATGAATAACATGATGTTTTTCAATGGCAAAAATCAATGAATATTGTAAATGCACAAACAGTAATTTCTCCGCATTGCAAGGTGCAATTCTGAATTTTTTTGCTTTTTCCTGCTCCTCTTAGCATGATAAAGAAGATTCAAAGAGAGTGAGATGCCAGCTCCTTTCACTCAGTCAGTAGCTTCAATCATTTCTGGACGTTTTTCAATGGCAAAAATCAATGAATATTGTAAATGCACAAACAGTAATTTCTCCGCATTGCAAGGTGCAATTCTGAAATTTTTTGCTTTTTCCTGCTCCTCTTAGCATGATAAAGAAGATTCAAAGAGAGTGAGATGCCAGCTCCTTTCATTCAGTCAGTAGCTTCAATCATTTCTGGACGTTTTTCAATGGCAAAAATCAATGAATATTGTAAATGCACAAACAGTAATTTCTGCGCATTGCAAGGTGCAATTCTGAAATTTTTTGCTTTTTCCTGCTCCTCTTAGCATGATAAAGAAGATTCAAAGAGAGTGAGATGCCAGCTCCTTTCATTCAGTCAGTAGCTTCAAACATTTCTGGTATATGAATAACATGATGTTTTTCAATGGCAAAAATCAATGAATATTGTAAATGCACAAACAGTAATTTCTCCGCATTGCAAGGTGCAATTCTGAAATTTTTTGCTTTTTCCTGCTCCTCTTAGCATGATAAACAAGATTCAAAGAGAGTGAGATGCCAGCTCCTTTCATTCAGTCAGTAGCTTCAATCATTTCTGGACGTTTTTCAATGGCAAAAATCAATGAATATTGTAAATGCACAAACAGTAATTTCTCCGCATTGCAAGGTGCAATTCTGAAATTTTTTGCTTTTTCCTGCTAATCCTAGCATGATAAAGAATATTCAAAGAGAGTGAGATGCCAGCTCCTTTCATTCAGTCAGTAGCTTCAAACATTTCTGGTATATGAATAACATGATGTTTTTCAATGGCAAAAATCAATGAATATTGTAAATGCACAAACAGTAATTTCTCCGCATTGCAAGGTGCACTTTTGAAATTTTTTGCTTTTTCCTGCTCCTCTTAGCATGATAAAGAAGATTCAAAGAGAGTGAGATGCCAGCTCCTTTCATTCAGTCAGTAGCTTCAATCATTTCTGGACGTTTTTCAATGGCAAAAATCAATGAATATTGTAAATGCACAAACAGTAATTTCTCCGCATTGCAAGGTGCAATTCTGAAATTTTTTGCTTTTTCCTGCTCCTCTTATCATGATAAACAAGATTCAAAGAGAGTGAGATGCCAGCTCCTTTCATTCAGTCAGTAGCTTCAATCATTTCTGGATGTTTTTCAATGGCAAAAATCAATGAATATTGTAAATGCACAAACAGTAATTTCTCCCCATTGCAAGGTGCAATTCTGAAATTTTTTGCTTTTTTCTGCTCCTCTTAGCATGATAAAGAAGATTCAAAGAGAGTGAGATGCCAGCTCCTTTCATTCAGTCAGTAGCTTCAAACATTTCTGGTATATGAATAACATGATGTTTTTCAATGGCAAAAATCAATGAATATTGTAAATGCACAAACAGTAATTTCACCGCATTGCAAGGTGCAATTCTGAAATTTTTTGCTTTTTCCTGCTCCTCTTAGCATGATAAAGAAGATTCAAAGAGAGTGAGATGCCAGCTCCTTTCATTCAGTCAGTAGCTTCAATCATTTCTGGACGTTTTTCAATGGCAAAAATCAATGAATATTGTAAATGCACAAACAGTAATTTCTCCGCATTGCAAGGTGCAATTCTGAAATTTTTTGCTTTTTCCTGCTCCTCTTAGCATGATAAACAAGATTCAAAGAGAGTGAGATGCCAGCTCCTTTCATTCAGTCAGTAGCTTCAATCATTTCTGGATGTTTTTCAATGGCAAAAATCAATGAATATTGTAAATGCACAAACAGTAATTTCTCCGCATTGCATGGTGCAATTCTGAAATTTTTTGCTTTTTCCTGCTCCTCTTAGCATGATAAAGAAGATTCAAAGAGAGTGAGATGCCAGCTCCTTTCATTCAGTCAGTAGCTTCAATCATTTCTGGACGTTTTTCAATGGCAAAAATCAATGAATATTGTAAATGCACAAACAGTAATTTCTCCGCATTGCAAGGTGCAATTCTGAATTTTTTTGCTTTTTCCTGCTCCTCTTAGCATGATAAAGAAGATTCAAAGAGAGTGAGATGCCAGCTCCTTTCATTCAGTCAGTAGCTTCAATCATTTCTGGACGTTTTTCAATGGCAAAAATCAATGAATATTGTAAATGCACAAACAGTAATTTCTCCGCATTGCAAGGTGCAATTCTGAAATTTTTTGCTTTTTCCTGCTCCTCTTAGCATGATAAACAAGATTCAAAGTGAATGAGATGCCAGCTCCTTTCATTCAGTCAGTAGCTTCAATCATTTCTGGACGTTTTTCAATGGCAAAAATCAATGAATATTGTAAATGCACAAACAGTAATTTCTCCGCATTGCAAGGTGCAATTCTGAAATTTTTTGCTTTTTCCTGCTCCTCTTAGCATGATAAAGAAGATTCAAAGAGAGTGAGATGCCAGCTCCTTTCATTCAGTCAGTAGCTTCAAACATTTCTGGTATATGAATAACATGATGTTTTTCAATGGCAAAAATCAATGAATATTGTAAATGCACAAACAGTAATTTCTCCGCATTGCAAGGTGCAATTCTGAAATTTTTTGCTTTTTCCTGCTCCTCTTAGCATGATAAAGAAGATTCAAAGAGAGTGAGATGCCAGCTCCTTTCATTCAGTCAGTAGCTTCAATCATTTCTGGACGTTTTTCAATGGCAAAAATCAATGAATATTGTAAATGCACAAACAGTAATTTCTCCGCATTGCAAGGTGCAATTCTGAATTTTTTTGCTTTTTCCTGCTCCTCTTAGCATGATAAACAAGATTCAAAGAGAGTGAGATGCCAGCTCCTTTCATTCAGTCAGTAGCTTCAATCATTTCTGGATGTTTTTCAATGGCAAAAATCAATGAATATTGTAAATGCACAAACAGTAATTTCTCCGCATTGCAAGGTGCAATTCTGAAATTTTTTGCTTTTTCCTGCTCCTCTTAGCATGATAAAGAAGATTCAAAGAGAGTGAGATGCCAGCTCCTTTCATTCAGTCACTAGCTTCAATCATTTCTGGACGTTTTTCAATGGCAAAAATCAATGAATATTGTAAATGCACAAACAGTAATTTCTCCGCATTGCAAGGTGCAATTCTGAAATTTTTTGCTTTTTCCTGCTCCTCTTAGCATGATAAAGAAGTTTCAAAGAGAGTGAGATGCCAGCTCCTTTCATTCAGTCAGTAGCTTCAAACATTTCTGGTATATGAATAACATGATGTTTTTCAATGGCAAAAATCAATGAATATTGTAAATGCACAAACAGTAATTTCTCCGCATTGCAAGGTGCAATTCTGAAATTTTTTGCTTTTTCCTGCTCCTCTTAGCATGATAAAGAAGATTCAAAGAGAGTGAGATGCCAGCTCCTTTCATTCAGTCAGTAGCTTCAATCATTTCTGGACGTTTTTCAATGGCAAAAATCAATGAATATTGTAAATGCACAAACAGTAATTTCTCCGCATTGCAAGGTGCAATTCTGAAATATTTTGCTTTTTCCTGCTCCTCTTAGCATGATAAACAAGATTCAAAGAGAGTGAGATGCCAGCTCCTTTCATTCAGTCAGTAGCTTCAATCATTTCTGGACGTTTTTCAATGGCAAAAATCAATGAATATTGTAAATGCACAAACAGTAATTTCTCCGCATTGCAAGGTGCAATTCTGAAATTTTTTGCTTTTTTCTGCTCCTCTTAGCAAGATAAACAAGATTCAAAGAGAGTGAGATGCCAGCTCCTTTCATTCAGTCAGTAGCTTCAATCATTTCTGGACGTTTTTCAATGGCAAAAATCAATGAATATTGTAAATGCACAAACAGTAATTTCTCCGCATTGCAAGGTGCAATTCTGAAATTTTTTGCTTTTTCCTGCTCCTCTTAGCATGATAAAGAAGATTCAAAGAGAGTGAGATGCCAGCTCCTTTCATTCAGTCAGTAGCTTCAATCATTTCTGGACGTTTTTCAATGGCAAAAATCAATGAATATTGTAAATGCACAAACAGTAATTTCTCCGCATTGCAAGGTGCAATTCTGAAATTTTTTGCTTTTTCCTGCTCCTCTTAGCATGATAAAGAAGATTCAAAGAGAGTGAGATGCCAGCTCCTTTCATTCAGTCAGTAGCTTCAATCATTTCTGGACGTTTTTCAATGGCAAAAATCAATGAATATTGTAAATGCACAAACAGTAATTTCTCCGCATTGCAAGGTGCAATTCTGAAATTTTTTGCTTTTTCCTGCTCGTCTTAGCATGATAAAGAAGATTCAAAGAGAGTGAGATGCCAGCTCCTTTCATTCAGTCAGTAGCTTCAAACATTTCTGGTATATGAATAACATGATGTTTTTCAATGGCAAAAAACAATGAATATTGTAAATGCACAAACAGTAATTTCTCCGCATTGCAAGGTGCAATTCTGAAATTTTTTGCTTTTTCCTGCTCCTCTTAGCATGATAAAGAAGATTCAAAGAGAGTGAGATGCCAGCTCCTTTCATTCAGTCAGTAGCTTCAATCATTTCTGGTATATGAATAACATGATGTTTTTCAATGGCAAAAAACAATGAATATTGTAAATGCACAAACAGTAATTTCTCCGCATTGCAAGCTGCAATTCTGAAATTTTTTGCTTTTTACTGCTCCTCTTAGCATGATAAACAAGATTCAAAGAGAGTGAGATGCCAGCTCCTTTCATTCAGTCAGTAGCTTCAATCATTTCTGGTATATGAATAACATGATGTTTTTCAATGGCAAAAAACAATGAATATTGTAAATGCACAAACAGTAATTTCTCCGCATTGCAAGCTGCAATTCTGAAATTTTTTGCTTTTTCCTGCTCCTCTTAGCATGATAAACAAGATTCAAAGAGAGTGAGATGCCAGCTCCTTTCATTCAGTCAGTAGTTTCAATCATTTCTGGACGTTTTTCAATGGCAAAAATCATTGAATATTGTAAATGCACAAACAGTAATTTCTCCGCATTGCAAGGTGCAATTCTGAAATTTTTTGCTTTTTCCTGCTCCTCTTAGCATGATAAAGAAGATTCAAAGAGAGTGAGATGCCAGCTCCTTTCATTCAGTCAGTAGCTTCAATCATTTCTGGTATATGAATAACATGATGTTTTTCAATGGCAAAAAACAATGAATATTGTAAATGCACAAACAGTAATTTCTCCGCATTGCAAGCTGCAATTCTGAAATTTTTTGCTTTTTACTGCTCCTCTTAGCATGATAAACAAGATTCAAAGAGAGTGAGATGCCAGCTCCTTTCATTCAGTCAGTAGCTTCAATCATTTCTGGTATATGAATAACATGATGTTTTTCAATGGCAAAAAACAATGAATATTGTAAATGCACAAACAGTAATTTCTCCGCATTGCAAGCTGCAATTCTGAAATTTTTTGCTTTTTCCTGCTCCTCTTAGCATGATAAACAAGATTCAAAGAGAGTGAGATGCCAGCTCCTTTCATTCAGTCAGTAGTTTCAATCATTTCTGGACGTTTTTCAATGGCAAAAATCATTGAATATTGTAAATGCACAAACAGTAATTTCTCCGCATTGCAAGGTGCAATTCTGTAATTTTTTGCTTTTTCCTGCTCCTCTTAGCATGATAAAGAAGATTCAAAGAGAGTGAGATGCCAGCTCCTTTCATTCAGTCAGTAGCTTCAATCATTTCTGGTATATGAATAACATGATGTTTTTCAATGGCAAAAAACAATGAATATTGTAAATGCACAAACAGTAATTTCTCCGCATTGCAAGGTGCAATTCTGAAATTTTTTGCTTTTTCCTGCTCCTCTTAGCATGATAAAGAAGATTCAAAGAGAGTGAGATGCCAGCTCCTTTCATTCAGTCAGTAGCTTCAAACATTTCTGGTATATGAATAACATGATGTTTTTCAATGGCAAAAATCAATGAATATTGTAAATGCACAAACAGTAATTTCTCCGCATTGCAAGGTGCAATTCTGAAATTTTTTGCTTTCTCCTGCTCCTCTTAGCATGATAAAAAAGATTCAAAGAGAGTGAGATGCCAGCTCCTTTCATTCAGTCAGTAGCTTCAATCATTTCTGGACGTTTTTCAATGGCAAAAATCAATGAATATTGTAAATGCACAAACAGTAATTTCTCCGCATTGCAAGGTGCAATTCTGAAATTTTTTGCTTTTTCCTGCTCGTCTTAGCATGATAAAGAAGATTCAAAGAGAGTGAGATGCCAGCTCCTTTCATTCAGTCAGTAGCTTCAATCATTTCTGGACGTTTTTCAATGGCAAAAATCATTGAATATTGTAAATGCACAAACAGTAATTTCTCCGCATTGCAAGGTGCAATTCTGAAATTTTTTGCTTTTTCCTGCTCCTCTTTGCATGATAAAGAAGATTCAAAGAGAGTGAGATGCCAGCTCCTTTCATTCAGTCAGTAGCTTCAATCATTTCTGGTATATGAATAACATGATGTTTTTCAATGGCAAAAATCAATGAATATTGTAAATGCACAAACAGTAATTTCTCCGCATTGCAAGGTGCAATTCTGAAATTTTTTGCTTTTTCCTGCTCCTCTTAGCATGATAAAGAAGATTCAAAGAGAGTGAGATGCCAGCTCCTTTCATTCAGTCAGTAGCTTCAATCATTTCTGGACGTTTTTCAATGGCAAAAATCAATGAATATTGTAAATGCACAAACAGTAATTTCTCCGCATTGCAAGGTGCAATTCTGAAATTTTTTGCTTTTTCCTGCTCCTCTTAGCATGATAAAGAAGATTCAAAGAGAGTGAGATGCCAGCTCCTTTCATTCAGTCAGTAGCTTCAAACATTTCTGGTATATGAATAACATGATGTTTTTCAATGGCAAAAATCAATGAATATTGTAAACGCACAAACAGTAATTTCTCCGCATTGCAAGGTGCAATTCTGAAATTTTTTGTTTTTCCTGCTCCTCTTAGCATGATAAAGAAGATTCAAAGAGAGTGAGATGCCAGCTCCTTTCATTCAGTCAGTAGCTTCAATCATTTCTGGACGTTTTTCAATGGCAAAAATCATTGAATATTGTAAATGCACAAACAGTAATTTCTCCGCATTGCAAGGTGCAATTCTGAAATTTTTTGCTTTTTCCTGCTCCTCTTAGCATGATAAAGAAGATTCAAAGAGAGTGAGATGCCAGCTCCTTTCATTCAGTCAGTAGCTTCAATCATTTCTGGTATATGAATAACATGATGTTTTTCAATGGCAAAAAACAATGAATATTGTAAATGCACAAACAGTAATTTCTCCGCATTGCAAGCTGCAATTCTGAAATTTTTTGCTTTTTCCTGGTCCTCTTAGCATGATAAACAAGATTCAAAGAGAGTGAGATGCCAGCTCCTTTCATTCAGTCAGTAGCTTCAATCATTTCTGGACTTTTTCAATGGCAAAAATCAATGAATATTGTAAATGCACAAACAGTAATTTCTCCGCATTGCAAGGTGCAATTCTGAAATTTTTTGCTTTTTCCTGCTCCTCTTAGCATGATAAAGAAGATTCAAAGAGAGTGAGATGCCAGCTCCTTTCATTCAGTCAGTAGCTTCAATCATTTCTGGTATATGAATAACATGATGTTTTTCAATGGCAAAAAACAATGAATATTGTAAATGCACAAACAGTAATTTCTCCGCATTGCAAGCTGCAATTCTGAAATTTTTTGCTTTTTCCTGCTCCTCTTAGCATGATAAACAAGATTCAAAGAGAGTGAGATGCCAGCTCCTTTCATTCAGTCAGTAGCTTCAATCATTTCTGGTATATGAATAACATGATGTTTTTCAATGGCAAAAAACAATGAATATTGTAAATGCACAAACAGTAATTTCTCCGCATTGCAAGCTGCAATTCTGAAATTTTTTGCTTTTTCCTGCTCCTCTTAGCATGATAAACAAGATTCAAAGAGAGTGAGATGCCAGCTCCTTTCATTCAGTCAGTAGCTTCAATCATTTCTGGACGTTTTTCAATGGCAAAAATCATTGAATATTGTAAATGCGCAAACAGTAATTTCTCCGCATTGCAAGGTGCAATTCTGAAATTTTTTGCTTTTTCCTGCTCCTCTTAGCATGATAAAGAAGATTCAAAGAGAGTGAGATGCCAGCTCCTTTCATTCAGTCAGTAGCTTCAATCATTTCTGGTATATGAATAACATGATGTTTTTCAATGGCAAAAAACAATGAATATTGTAAATGCACAAACAGTAATTTCTCCGCATTGCAAGGTGCAATTCTGAAATTTTTTGCTTTTTCCTGCTCCTCTTAGCATGATAAAGAAGACTCAAAGAGAGTGAGATGCCAGCTCCTTTCATTCAGTCAGTAGCTTCAAACATTTCTGGTATATGAATAACATGATGTTTTTCAATGGCAAAAATCAATGAATATTGTAAATGCACAAACAGTAATTTCTCCGCATTGCAAGGTGCAATTCTGAAATTTTTTGCTTTCTCCTGCTCCTCTTAGCATGATAAAGAAGATTCAAAGAGAGTGAGATGCCAGCTCCTTTCATTCAGTCAGTAGCTTCAATCATTTCTGGACGTTTTTCAATGGCAAAAATCAATGAATATTGTAAATGCACAAACAGTTATTTCTCCGCATTGCAAGGTGCAATTCTGAAATTTTTTGCTTTTTCCTGCTCCTCTTAGCATGATAAAGAAGATTCAAAGAGAGTGAGATGCCAGCTCCTTTCATTCAGTCAGTAGCTTCAATCATTTCTGGACGTTTTTCAATGGCAAAAATCATTGAATATTGTAAATGCACAAACAGTAATTTCTCCGCATTGCAAGGTGCAATTCTGAAATTTTTTGCTTTTTCCTGCTCCTCTTTGCATGATAAAGAAGATTCAAAGAGAGTGAGATGCCAGCTCCTTTCATTCAGTCAGTAGCTTCAATCATTTCTGGTATATGAATAACATGATGTTTTTCAATGGCAAAAATCAATGAATATTGTAAATGCACAAACAGTAATTTCTCCGCATTGCAAGGTGCAATTCTGAATTTTTTTGCTTTTTCCTGCTCCTCTTAGCATGATAAAGAAGATTCAAAGAGAGTGAGATGCCAGCTCCTTTCATTCAGTCAGTAGCTTCAATCATTTCTGGACGTTTTTCAATGGCAAAAATCAATGAATATTGTAAATGCACAAACAGTAATTTCTCCGCATTGCAAGGTGCATTTCTGAAATTTTTTGCTTTTTCCTGCTCCTCTTAGCATGATAAACAAGATTCAAAGAGAGTGAGATGCCAGCTCCTTTCATTCAGTCAGTAGCTTCAATCATTTCTGGACGTTTTTCAATGGCAAAAATCAATGAATATTGTAAATGCACAAACAGTAATTTCACCGCATTGCAAGGTGCAATTCTGAAATTTTTTGCTTTTTCCTGCTCCTCTTAGCATGATAAAGAAGATTCAAAGAGAGTGAGATGCCAGCTCCTTTCATTCAGTCAGTAGCTTCAAACATTTCTGGTATATGAATAACATGATGTTTTTCAATGGCAAAAATCAATGAATATTGTAAATGCACAAACAGTAATATCTCCGCATTGCAAGGTGCAATTCTGAAATTTTTTGCTTTTTCCTGCTCCTCTTAGCATGATAAAGAAGATTCAAAGAGAGTGAGATGCCAGCTCCTTTCATTCAGTCAGTAGCTTCAATCATTTCTGGACGTTTTTCAATGGCAAAAATCATTGAATATTGTAAATGCACAAACAGTAATTTCTCCGCATTGCAAGGTGCAATTCTGAAATTTTTTGCTTTTTCCTGCTCCTCTTAGCATGATAGAGAAGATTCAAAGAGATTGAGATGCCAGCTCCTTTCGTTCAGTCAGTAGCTTCAATCATTTCTGGATGTTTTTCAATGGCAAAAATCAATGAATATTGTAAATGCACAAACAGTAATTTCTCCGCATTGCAACGTGCAATTCTGAAATTTTTTGCTTTTTTCTGCTCCTCTTAGCATGATAAAGAAGATTCAAAGAGAGTGAGATGCCAGCTCCTTTCATTCAGTCAGTAGCTTCAAACATTTCTGGTATATGAATAACATGATGTTTTTCAATGGCAAAAATCAATGAATATTGTAAATGCACAAACAGTAATTTCTCCGCATTGCAAGGTGCAATTCTGAAATTTTTTGCTTTTTCCTGCTCCTCTTAGCATGATAAAGAAGATTCAAAGAGAGTGAGATGCCAGCTCCTTTCATTCAGTCAGTAGCTTCAATCATTTCTGGACGTTTTTCAATGGCAAAAATCAATGAATATTGTAAATGCACAAACAGTAATTTCTCCGCATTGCAAGGTGCAATTCTGAAATTTTTTGTTTTTCCTGCTCCTCTTAGCATGATAAAGAAGATTCAAAGAGAGTGAGATGCCAGCTCCTTTCATTCAGTCAGTAGCTTCAATCATTTCTGGACGTTTTTCAATGGCAAAAATCATTGAATATTGTAAATGCACAAACAGTAATTTCTCCGCATTGCAAGGTGCAATTCTGAAATTTTTTGCTTTTTCCTGCTCCTCTTAGCATGATAAAGAAGATTCAAAGAGAGTGAGATGCCAGCTCCTTTCATTCAGTCAGTAGCTTCAATCATTTCTGGTATATGAATAACATGATGTTTTTCAATGGCAAAAAACAATGAATATTGTAAATGCACAAACAGTAATTTCTCCGCACTGCAAGTTGCAATTCTGAAATTTTTTGCTTTTTCCTGCTCCTCTTAGCATGATAAACAAGATTCAAAGAGAGTGAGATGCCAGCTCCTTTCATTCAGTCAGTAGCTTCAATCATTTCTGGACTTTTTCAATGGCAAAAAACAATGAATATTGTAAATGCACAAACAGTAATTTCTCCGCATTGCAAGCTGCAATTCTGAAATTTTTTGCTTTTTCCTGCTCCTTTTAGCATGATAAAGAAGATTCAAAGAGAGTGAGATGCCAGCTCCTTTCATTCAGTCAGTAGCTTCAATCATTTCTGGTATATGAATAACATGATGTTTTTCAATGGCAAAAAACAATGAATATTGTAAATGCACAAACAGTAATTTCTCCGCATTGCAAGCTGCAATTCTGAAATTTTTTGCTTTTTCCTGCTAGTCTTAGCATGATAAACAAGATTCAAAGAGAGTGAGATGCCAGCTCCTTTCATTCAGTCAGTAGCTTCAATCATTTCTGGACGTTTTTCAATGGCAAAAATCATTGAATATTGTAAATGCACAAACAGTAATTTCTCCGCATTGCAAGGTGCAATTCTGAAATTTTTTGCTTTTTCCTGCTCCTCTTAGCATGATAAAGAAGATTCAAAGAGAGTGAGATGCCAGCTCCTTTCATTCAGTCAGTAGCTTCAAACATTTCTGGTATATGAATAACATGATGTTTTTCAATGGCAAAAATCAATGAATATTGTAAATGCACAAACAGTAATTTCTCCGCATTGCAAGGTGCAATTCTGAAATTTTTTGCTTTCTCCTGCTCCTCTTAGCATGATAAAGAAGATTCAAAGAGAGTGAGATGCCAGCTCCTTTCATTCAGTCAGTAGCTTCAATCATTTCTGGACGTTTTTCAATGGCAAAAATCAATGAATATTGTAAATGCACAAACAGTAATTTCTCCGCATTGCAAGGTGCAATTCTGAAATTTTTTGCTTTTTCCTGCTCCTCTTAGCATGATAAAGAAGATTCAAAGAGAGTGAGATGCCAGCTCCTTTCATTCAGTCAGTAGCTTCAATCATTTCTGGACGTTTTTCAATGGCAAAAATCATTGAATATTGTAAATGCACAAACAGTAATTTCTCCGCATTGCAAGGTGCAATTCTGAAATTTTTTGCTTTTTCCTGCTCCTCTTTGCATGATAAAGAAGACTCAAAGAGAGTGAGATGCCAGCTCCTTTCATTCAGTCAGTAGCTTCAATCATTTCTGGTATATGAATAACATGATGTTTTTCAATGGCAAAAATCAATGAATATTGTAAATGCACAAACAGTAATTTCTCCGCATTGCAAGGTGCAATTCTGAAATTTTTTGCTTTTTCCTGCTCCTCTTAGCATGATAAAGAAGATTCAAAGAGAGTGAGATGCCAGCTCCTTTCATTCAGTCAGTAGCTTCAATCATTTCTGGACGTTTTTCAATGGCAAAAATCATTGAATATTGTAAATGCACAAACAGTAATTTCTCCGCATTGCAAGGTGCAAGTCTGAAATTTTTTGCTTTTTCCTGCTCCTCTTAGCATGATAAAGAAGATTCAAAGAGAGTGAGATGCCAGCTCCTTTCATTCAGTCAGTAGCTTCAATCATTTCTGGACGTTTTTCAATGGCAAAAATCATTGAATATTGTAAATGCACAAACAGTAATTTCTCCGCATTGCAACGTGCATTTCTGAAATTTTTTGCTTTTTTCTGCTCCTCTTAGCATGATAAAGAAGATTCAAAGAGAGTGAGATGCCAGCTCCTTTCATTCAGTCAGTAGCTTCAAACATTTCTGGTATATGAATAACATGATGTTTTTCAATGGCAAAAATCAATGAATATTGTAAATGCACAAACAGTAATTTCTCCGCATTGCAAGTTGCAATTCTGAAATTTTTTGCTTTTTCCTGCTCCTCTTAGCATGATAAAGAAGATTCAAAGAGAGTGAGATGCCAGCTCCTTTCATTCAGTCAGTAGCTTCAATCATTTCTGGACGTTTTTCAATGGCAAAAATCAATGAATATTGTAAATGCACAAACAGTAATTTCTCCGCATTGCAAGGTGCAATTCTGAAATTTTTTGTTTTTCCTGCTCCTCTTAGCATGATAAAGAAGATTCAAAGAGAGTGAGATGCCAGCTCCTTTCATTCAGTCAGTAGCTTCAATCATTTCTGGACGTTTTTCAATGGCAAAAATCATTGAATATTATAAATGCACAAACAGTAATTTCTCCGCATTGCAAGGTGCAATTCTGAAATTTTTTGCTTTTTCCTGCTCCTCTTAGCATGATAAAGAAGATTCAAAGAGAGTGAGATGCCAGCTCCTTTCATTCAGTCAGTAGCTTCAATCATTTCTGGTATATGAATAACATGATGTTTTTCAATGGCAAAAAACAATGAATATTGTAAATGCACAAACAGTAATTTCTCCGCATTGCAAGCTGCAATTCTGAAATTTTTTGCTTTTCCCTGCTCCTCTTAGCATGATAAACAAGATTCAAAGAGAGTGAGATGCCAGCTCCTTTCATTCAGTCAGTAGCTTCAATCATTTCTGGTATATGAATAACATGATGTTTTTCAATGGCAAAAAACAATGAATATTGTAAATGCACAAACAGTAATTTCTCCGCATTGCAAGGTGCAATTCTGAAATTTTTTGCTTTTTCCTGCTCCTCTTAGCATGATAAAGAAGATTCAAAGAGAGTGAGATGCCAGCTCCTTTCATTCAGTCAGTAGCTTCAAACATTTCTGGTATATGAATAACATGATGTTTTTCAATGGCAAAAATCAATGAATATTGTAAATGCACAAACAGTAATTTCTCCGCATTGCAAGGTGCAATTCTGAAATTTTTTGCTTTTTCCTGCTCCTCTTAGCATGATAAAGAAGATTCAAAGAGAGTGAGATGCCAGCTCCTTTCATTCAGTCAGTAGCTTCAATCATTTCTGGACGTTTTTCAATGGCAAAAATCAATGAATATTGTAAATGCACAAACAGTAATTTCTCCGCATTGCAAGGTGCAATTCTGAAATTTTTTGCTTTTTCCTGCTCCTCTTAGCATGATAAAGAAGATTCAAAGAGAGTGAGATGCCAGCTCCTTTCATTCAGTCAGTAGCTTCAAACATTTCTGGTATATGAATAACATGATGTTTTTCAATGGCAAAAATCAATGAATATTGTAAATGCACAAACAGTAATTTCTCCGCATTGCAAGGTGCAATTCTGAAATTTTTTGTTTTTCCTGCTCCTCTTAGCATGATAAAGAAGATTCAAAGAGAGTGAGATGCCAGCTCCTTTCATTCAGTCAGTAGCTTCAATCATTTCTGGACGTTTTTCAATGGCAAAAATCATTGAATATTGTAAATGCACAAACAGTAATTTCTCTGCATTGCAAGGTGCAATTCTGAAATTTTTTGCTTTTTCCTGCTCCTCTTAGCATGATAAAGAAGATTCAAAGAGAGTGAGATGCCAGCTCCTTTCATTCAGTCAGTAGCTTCAATCATTTCTGGTATATGAATAACATGATGTTTTTCAATGGCAAAAAACAATGAATATTGTAAATGCACAAACAGTAATTTCTCCGCATTGCAAGCTGCAATTCTGAAATTTTTTGCTTTTTCCTGCTCCTCTTAGCATGATAAACAAGATTCAAAGAGAGTGAGATGCCAGCTCCTTTCATTCAGTCAGTAGCTTCAATCATTTCTGGACTTTTTCAATGGCAAAAATCAATGAATATTGTAAATGCACAAACAGTAATTTCTCCGCATTGCAAGGTGCAATTCTGAAATTTTTTGCTTTTTCCTGCTGCTCTTAGCATGATAAAGAAGATTCAAAGAGAGTGAGATGCCAGCTCCTTTCATTCAGTCAGTAGCTTCAATCATTTCTGGACGTTTTTCAATGGCAAAAATCAATGAATATTGTAAATGCACAAACAGTTATTTCTCCGCATTGCAAGGTGCAATTCTGAAATTTTTTGCTTTTTCCTGCTCCTCTTAGCATGATAAAGAAGATTCAAAGAGAGTGAGATGCCAGCTCCTTTCATTCAGTCAGTAGCTTCAATCATTTCTGGACGTTTTTCAATGGCAAAAATCATTGAATATTGTAAATGCACAAACAGTAATTTCTCCGCATTGCAAGGTGCAATTCTGAAATTTTTTGCTTTTTCCTGCTCCTCTTTGCATGATAAAGAAGATTCAAAGAGAGTGAGATGCCAGCTCCTTTCATTCAGTCAGTAGCTTCAATCATTTCTGGTATATGAATAACATGATGTTTTTCAATGGCAAAAATCAATGAATATTGTAAATGCACAAACAGTAATTTCTCCGCATTGCAAGGTGCAATTCTGAATTTTTTTGCTTTTTCCTGCTCCTCTTAGCATGATAAAGAAGATTCAAAGAGAGTGAGATGCCAGCTCCTTTCATTCAGTCAGTAGCTTCAATCATTTCTGGACGTTTTTCAATGGCAAAAATCAATGAATATTGTAAATGCACAAACAGTAATTTCTCCGCATTGCAAGGTGCATTTCTGAAATTTTTTGCTTTTTCCTGCTCCTCTTAGCATGATAAACAAGATTCAAAGAGAGTGAGATGCCAGCTCCTTTCATTCAGTCAGTAGCTTCAATCATTTCTGGACGTTTTTCAATGGCAAAAATCAATGAATATTGTAAATGCACAAACAGTAATTTCACCGCATTGCAAGGTGCAATTCTGAAATTTTTTGCTTTTTCCTGCTCCTCTTAGCATGATAAAGAAGATTCAAAGAGAGTGAGATGCCAGCTCCTTTCATTCAGTCAGTAGCTTCAAACATTTCTGGTATATGAATAACATGATGTTTTTCAATGGCAAAAATCAATGAATATTGTAAATGCACAAACAGTAATATCTCCGCATTGCAAGGTGCAATTCTGAAATTTTTTGCTTTTTCCTGCTCCTCTTAGCATGATAAAGAAGATTCAAAGAGAGTGAGATGCCAGCTCCTTTCATTCAGTCAGTAGCTTCAATCATTTCTGGACGTTTTTCAATGGCAAAAATCATTGAATATTGTAAATGCACAAACAGTAATTTCTCCGCATTGCAAGGTGCAATTCTGAAATTTTTTGCTTTTTCCTGCTCCTCTTAGCATGATAGAGAAGATTCAAAGAGATTGAGATGCCAGCTCCTTTCGTTCAGTCAGTAGCTTCAATCATTTCTGGATGTTTTTCAATGGCAAAAATCAATGAATATTGTAAATGCACAAACAGTAATTTCTCCGCATTGCAACGTGCAATTCTGAAATTTTTTGCTTTTTTCTGCTCCTCTTAGCATGATAAAGAAGATTCAAAGAGAGTGAGATGCCAGCTCCTTTCA
Source organism: Phyllobates terribilis (assembly GCF_046119375.1). Taxonomy (NCBI): domain Eukaryota; kingdom Metazoa; phylum Chordata; class Amphibia; order Anura; family Dendrobatidae; genus Phyllobates; species Phyllobates terribilis. The sequence continues at coordinate 2,859,895 of NW_027362893.1, forward strand.
TTCAGTCAGTAGCTTCAAACATTTCTGGTATATGAATAACATGATGTTTTTCAATGGCAAAAATCAATGAATATTGTAAATGCACAAACAGTAATTTCTCCGCATTGCAAGGTGCAATTCTGAAATTTTTTGCTTTTTCCTGCTCCTCTTAGCATGATAAAGAAGATTCAAAGAGAGTGAGATGCCAGCTCCTTTCATTCAGTCAGTAGCTTCAATCATTTCTGGACGTTTTTCAATGGCAAAAATCAATGAATATTGTAAATGCACAAACAGTAATTTCTCCGCATTGCAAGGTGCAATTCTGAAATTTTTTGTTTTTCCTGCTCCTCTTAGCATGATAAAGAAGATTCAAAGAGAGTGAGATGCCAGCTCCTTTCATTCAGTCAGTAGCTTCAATCATTTCTGGACGTTTTTCAATGGCAAAAATCATTGAATATTGTAAATGCACAAACAGTAATTTCTCCGCATTGCAAGGTGCAATTCTGAAATTTTTTGCTTTTTCCTGCTCCTCTTAGCATGATAAAGAAGATTCAAAGAGAGTGAGATGCCAGCTCCTTTCATTCAGTCAGTAGCTTCAATCATTTCTGGTATATGAATAACATGATGTTTTTCAATGGCAAAAAACAATGAATATTGTAAATGCACAAACAGTAATTTCTCCGCACTGCAAGTTGCAATTCTGAAATTTTTAGCTTTTTCCTGCTCCTCTTAGCATGATAAACAAGATTCAAAGAGAGTGAGATGCCAGCTCCTTTCATTCAGTCAGTAGCTTCAATCATTTCTGGACTTTTTCAATGGCAAAAATCAATGAATATTGTAAATGCACAAACAGTAATTTCTCCGCATTGCAAGGTGCAATTCTGAAATTTTTTGCTTTTTCCTGCACCTCTTAGCATGATAAAGAAGATTCAAAGAGAGTGAGATGCCAGCTCCTTTCATTCAGTCAGTAGCTTCAATCATTTCTGGTATATGAATAACATGATGTTTTTCAATGGCAAAAAACAATGAATATTGTAAATGCACAAACAGTAATTTCTCCGCATTGCAAGCTGCAATTCTGAAATTTTTTGCTTTTTCCTGCTCCTTTTAGCATGATAAAGAAGATTCAAAGAGAGTGAGATGCCAGCTCCTTTCATTCAGTCAGTAGCTTCAATCATTTCTGGTATATGAATAACATGATGTTTTTCAATGGCAAAAAACAATGAATATTGTAAATGCACAAACAGTAATTTCTCCGCATTGCAAGCTGCAATTCTGAAATTTTTTGCTTTTTCCTGCTAGTCTTAGCATGATAAACAAGATTCAAAGAGAGTGAGATGCCAGCTCCTTTCATTCAGTCAGTAGCTTCAATCATTTCTGGACGTTTTTCAATGGCAAAAATCATTGAATATTGTAAATGCACAAACAGTAATTTCTCCGCATTGCAAGGTGCAATTCTGAAATTTTTTGCTTTTTCCTGCTCCTCTTAGCATGATAAAGAAGATTCAAAGAGAGTGAGATGCCAGCTCCTTTCATTCAGTCAGTAGCTTCAAACATTTCTGGTATATGAATAACATGATGTTTTTCAATGGCAAAAATCAATGAATATTGTAAATGCACAAACAGTAATTTCTCCGCATTGCAAGGTGCAATTCTGAAATTTTTTGCTTTCTCCTGCTCCTCTTAGCATGATAAAGAAGATTCAAAGAGAGTGAGATGCCAGCTCCTTTCATTCAGTCAGTAGCTTCAATCATTTCTGGACGTTTTTCAATGGCAAAAATCAATGAATATTGTAAATGCACAAACAGTAATTTCTCCGCATTGCAAGGTGCAATTCTGAAATTTTTTGCTTTTTCCTGCTCCTCTTAGCATGATAAAGAAGATTCAAAGAGAGTGAGATGCCAGCTCCTTTCATTCAGTCAGTAGCTTCAATCATTTCTGGACGTTTTTCAATGGCAAAAATCATTGAATATTGTAAATGCACAAACAGTAATTTCTCCGCATTGCAAGGTGCAATTCTGAAATTTTTTGCTTTTTCCTGCTCCTCTTTGCATGATAAAGAAGACTCAAAGAGAGTGAGATGCCAGCTCCTTTCATTCAGTCAGTAGCTTCAATCATTTCTGGTATATGAATAACATGATGTTTTTCAATGGCAAAAATCAATGAATATTGTAAATGCACAAACAGTAATTTCTCCGCATTGCAAGGTGCAATTCTGAAATTTTTTGCTTTTTCCTGCTCCTCTTAGCATGATAAAGAAGATTCAAAGAGAGTGAGATGCCAGCTCCTTTCATTCAGTCAGTAGCTTCAATCATTTCTGGACGTTTTTCAATGGCAAAAATCATTGAATATTGTAAATGCACAAACAGTAATTTCTCCGCATTGCAAGGTGCAATTCTGAAATTTTTTGCTTTTTCCTGCTCCTCTTAGCATGATAAAGAAGATTCAAAGAGAGTGAGATGCCAGCTCCTTTCATTCAGTCAGTAGCTTCAATCATTTCTGGACGTTTTTCAATGGCAAAAATCATTGAATATTGTAAATGCACAAACAGTAATTTCTCCGCATTGCAACGTGCAATTCTGAAATTTTTTGCTTTTTTCTGCTCCTCTTAGCATGATAAAGAAGATTCAAAGAGAGTGAGATGCCAGCTCCTTTCATTCAGTCAGTAGCTTCAAACATTTCTGGTATATGAATAACATGATGTTTTTCAATGGCAAAAATCAATGAATATTGTAAATGCACAAACAGTAATTTCTCCGCATTGCAAGTTGCAATTCTGAAATTTTTTGCTTTTTCCTGCTCCTCTTAGCATGATAAAGAAGATTCAAAGAGAGTGAGATGCCAGCTCCTTTCATTCAGTCAGTAGCTTCAATCATTTCTGGACGTTTTTCAATGGCAAAAATCAATGAATATTGTAAATGCACAAACAGTAATTTCTCCGCATTGCAAGGTGCAATTCTGAAATTTTTTGTTTTTCCTGCTCCTCTTAGCATGATAAAGAAGATTCAAAGAGAGTGAGATGCCAGCTCCTTTCATTCAGTCAGTAGCTTCAATCATTTCTGGACGTTTTTCAATGGCAAAAATCATTGAATATTATAAATGCACAAACAGTAATTTCTCCGCATTGCAAGGTGCAATTCTGAAATTTTTTGCTTTTTCCTGCTCCTCTTAGCATGATAAAGAAGATTCAAAGAGAGTGAGATGCCAGCTCCTTTCATTCAGTCAGTAGCTTCAATCATTTCTGGTATATGAATAACATGATGTTTTTCAATGGCAAAAAACAATGAATATTGTAAATGCACAAACAGTAATTTCTCCGCATTGCAAGCTGCAATTCTGAAATTTTTTGCTTTTCCCTGCTCCTCTTAGCATGATAAACAAGATTCAAAGAGAGTGAGATGCCAGCTCCTTTCATTCAGTCAGTAGCTTCAATCATTTCTGGTATATGAATAACATGATGTTTTTCAATGGCAAAAAACAATGAATATTGTAAATGCACAAACAGTAATTTCTCCGCATTGCAAGGTGCAATTCTGAAATTTTTTGCTTTTTCCTGCTCCTCTTAGCATGATAAAGAAGATTCAAAGAGAGTGAGATGCCAGCTCCTTTCATTCAGTCAGTAGCTTCAAACATTTCTGGTATATGAATAACATGATGTTTTTCAATGGCAAAAATCAATGAATATTGTAAATGCACAAACAGTAATTTCTCCGCATTGCAAGGTGCAATTCTGAAATTTTTTGCTTTTTCCTGCTCCTCTTAGCATGATAAAGAAGATTCAAAGAGAGTGAGATGCCAGCTCCTTTCATTCAGTCAGTAGCTTCAATCATTTCTGGACGTTTTTCAATGGCAAAAATCAATGAATATTGTAAATGCACAAACAGTAATTTCTCCGCATTGCAAGCTGCAATTCTGAAATTTTTTGCTTTTCCCTGCTCCTCTTAGCATGATAAACAAGATTCAAAGAGAGTGAGATGCCAGCTCCTTTCATTCAGTCAGTAGCTTCAATCATTTCTGGTATATGAATAACATGATGTTTTTCAATGGCAAAAAACAATGAATATTGTAAATGCACAAACAGTAATTTCTCCGCATTGCAAGGTGCAATTCTGAAATTTTTTGCTTTTTCCTGCTCCTCTTAGCATGATAAAGAAGATTCAAAGAGAGTGAGATGCCAGCTCCTTTCATTCAGTCAGTAGCTTCAAACATTTCTGGTATATGAATAACATGATGTTTTTCAATGGCAAAAATCAATGAATATTGTAAATGCACAAACAGTAATTTCTCCGCATTGCAAGGTGCAATTCTGAAATTTTTTGCTTTTTCCTGCTCCTCTTAGCATGATAAAGAAGATTCAAAGAGAGTGAGATGCCAGCTCCTTTCATTCAGTCAGTAGCTTCAATCATTTCTGGACGTTTTTCAATGGCAAAAATCAATGAATATTGTAAATGCACAAACAGTAATTTCTCCGCATTGCAAGGTGCAATTCTGAAATTTTTTGCTTTTTCCTGCTCCTCTTAGCATGATAAAGAAGATTCAAAGAGAGTGAGATGCCAGCTCCTTTCATTCAGTCAGTAGCTTCAAACATTTCTGGTATATGAATAACATGATGTTTTTCAATGGCAAAAATCAATGAATATTGTAAATGCACAAACAGTAATTTCTCCGCATTGCAAGGTGCAATTCTGAAATTTTTTGTTTTTCCTGCTCCTCTTAGCATGATAAAGAAGATTCAAAGAGAGTGAGATGCCAGCTCCTTTCATTCAGTCAGTAGCTTCAATCATTTCTGGACGTTTTTCAATGGCAAAAATCATTGAATATTGTAAATGCACAAACAGTAATTTCTCTGCATTGCAAGGTGCAATTCTGAAATTTTTTGCTTTTTCCTGCTCCTCTTAGCATGATAAAGAAGATTCAAAGAGAGTGAGATGCCAGCTCCTTTCATTCAGTCAGTAGCTTCAATCATTTCTGGTATATGAATAACATGATGTTTTTCAATGGCAAAAAACAATGAATATTGTAAATGCACAAACAGTAATTTCTCCGCATTGCAAGCTGCAATTCTGAAATTTTTTGCTTTTTCCTGCTCCTCTTAGCATGATAAACAAGATTCAAAGAGAGTGAGATGCCAGCTCCTTTCATTCAGTCAGTAGCTTCAATCATTTCTGGACTTTTTCAATGGCAAAAATCAATGAATATTGTAAATGCACAAACAGTAATTTCTCCGCATTGCAAGGTGCAATTCTGAAATTTTTTGCTTTTTCCTGCTGCTCTTAGCATGATAAAGAAGATTCAAAGAGAGTGAGATGCCAGCTCCTTTCATTCAGTCAGTAGCTTCAATCATTTCTGGACGTTTTTCAATGGCAAAAATCAATGAATATTGTAAATGCACAAACAGTTATTTCTCCGCATTGCAAGGTGCAATTCTGAAATTTTTTGCTTTTTCCTGCTCCTCTTAGCATGATAAAGAAGATTCAAAGAGAGTGAGATGCCAGCTCCTTTCATTCAGTCAGTAGCTTCAATCATTTCTGGACGTTTTTCAATGGCAAAAATCATTGAATATTGTAAATGCACAAACAGTAATTTCTCCGCATTGCAAGGTGCAATTCTGAAATTTTTTGCTTTTTCCTGCTCCTCTTTGCATGATAAAGAAGATTCAAAGAGAGTGAGATGCCAGCTCCTTTCATTCAGTCAGTAGCTTCAATCATTTCTGGTATATGAATAACATGATGTTTTTCAATGGCAAAAATCAATGAATATTGTAAATGCACAAACAGTAATTTCTCCGCATTGCAAGGTGCAATTCTGAATTTTTTTGCTTTTTCCTGCTCCTCTTAGCATGATAAAGAAGATTCAAAGAGAGTGAGATGCCAGCTCCTTTCATTCAGTCAGTAGCTTCAATCATTTCTGGACGTTTTTCAATGGCAAAAATCAATGAATATTGTAAATGCACAAACAGTAATTTCTCCGCATTGCAAGGTGCATTTCTGAAATTTTTTGCTTTTTCCTGCTCCTCTTAGCATGATAAACAAGATTCAAAGAGAGTGAGATGCCAGCTCCTTTCATTCAGTCAGTAGCTTCAATCATTTCTGGACGTTTTTCAATGGCAAAAATCAATGAATATTGTAAATGCACAAACAGTAATTTCACCGCATTGCAAGGTGCAATTCTGAAATTTTTTGCTTTTTCCTGCTCCTCTTAGCATGATAAAGAAGATTCAAAGAGAGTGAGATGCCAGCTCCTTTCATTCAGTCAGTAGCTTCAAACATTTCTGGTATATGAATAACATGATGTTTTTCAATGGCAAAAATCAATGAATATTGTAAATGCACAAACAGTAATATCTCCGCATTGCAAGGTGCAATTCTGAAATTTTTTGCTTTTTCCTGCTCCTCTTAGCATGATAAAGAAGATTCAAAGAGAGTGAGATGCCAGCTCCTTTCATTCAGTCAGTAGCTTCAATCATTTCTGGACGTTTTTCAATGGCAAAAATCATTGAATATTGTAAATGCACAAACAGTAATTTCTCCGCATTGCAAGGTGCAATTCTGAAATTTTTTGCTTTTTCCTGCTCCTCTTAGCATGATAGAGAAGATTCAAAGAGATTGAGATGCCAGCTCCTTTCGTTCAGTCAGTAGCTTCAATCATTTCTGGATGTTTTTCAATGGCAAAAATCAATGAATATTGTAAATGCACAAACAGTAATTTCTCCGCATTGCAACGTGCAATTCTGAAATTTTTTGCTTTTTTCTGCTCCTCTTAGCATGATAAAGAATATTCAAAGAGAGTGAGATGCCAGCTCCTTTCATTCAGTCAGTAGCTTCAAACATTTCTGGTATATGAATAACATGATGTTTTTCAATGGCAAAAATCAATGAATATTGTAAATGCACAAACAGTAATTTCTCCGCATTGCAAGGTGCAATTCTGAAATTTTTTGCTTTTTCCTGCTCCTCTTAGCATGATAAAGAAGATTCAAAGAGAGTGAGATGCCAGCTCCTTTCATTCAGTCAGTAGCTTCAATCATTTCTGGACGTTTTTCAATGGCAAAAATCAATGAATATTGTAAATGCACAAACAGTAATTTCTCCGCATTGCAAGGTGCAATTCTGAAATTTTTTGTTTTTCCTGCTCCTCTTAGCATGATAAAGAAGATTCAAAGAGAGTGAGATGCCAGCTCCTTTCATTCAGTCAGTAGCTTCAATCATTTCTGGACGTTTTTCAATGGCAAAAATCATTGAATATTGTAAATGCACAAACAGTAATTTCTCCGCATTGCAAGGTGCAATTCTGAAATTTTTTGCTTTTTCCTGCTCCTCTTAGCATGATAAAGAAGATTCAAAGAGAGTGAGATGCCAGCTCCTTTCATTCAGTCAGTAGCTTCAATCATTTCTGGTATATGAATAACATGATGTTTTTCAATGGCAAAAAACAATGAATATTGTAAATGCACAAACAGTAATTTCTCCGCACTGCAAGTTGCAATTCTGAAATTTTTAGCTTTTTCCTGCTCCTCTTAGCATGATAAACAAGATTCAAAGAGAGTGAGATGCCAGCTCCTTTCATTCAGTCAGTAGCTTCAATCATTTCTGGACTTTTTCAATGGCAAAAATCAATGAATATTGTAAATGCACAAACAGTAATTTCTCCGCATTGCAAGGTGCAATTCTGAAATTTTTTGCTTTTTCCTGCACCTCTTAGCATGATAAAGAAGATTCAAAGAGAGTGAGATGCCAGCTCCTTTCATTCAGTCAGTAGCTTCAATCATTTCTGGTATATGAATAACATGATGTTTTTCAATGGCAAAAAACAATGAATATTGTAAATGCACAAACAGTAATTTCTCCGCATTGCAAGCTGCAATTCTGAAATTTTTTGCTTTTTCCTGCTCCTTTTAGCATGATAAAGAAGATTCAAAGAGAGTGAGATGCCAGCTCCTTTCATTCAGTCAGTAGCTTCAATCATTTCTGGTATATGAATAACATGATGTTTTTCAATGGCAAAAAACAATGAATATTGTAAATGCACAAACAGTAATTTCTCCGCATTGCAAGCTGCAATTCTGAAATTTTTTGCTTTTTCCTGCTAGTCTTAGCATGATAAACAAGATTCAAAGAGAGTGAGATGCCAGCTCCTTTCATTCAGTCAGTAGCTTCAATCATTTCTGGACGTTTTTCAATGGCAAAAATCATTGAATATTGTAAATGCACAAACAGTAATTTCTCCGCATTGCAAGGTGCAATTCTGAAATTTTTTGCTTTTTCCTGCTCCTCTTAGCATGATAAAGAAGATTCAAAGAGAGTGAGATGCCAGCTCCTTTCATTCAGTCAGTAGCTTCAAACATTTCTGGTATATGAATAACATGATGTTTTTCAATGGCAAAAATCAATGAATATTGTAAATGCACAAACAGTAATTTCTCCGCATTGCAAGGTGCAATTCTGAAATTTTTTGCTTTCTCCTGCTCCTCTTAGCATGATAAAGAAGATTCAAAGAGAGTGAGATGCCAGCTCCTTTCATTCAGTCAGTAGCTTCAATCATTTCTGGACGTTTTTCAATGGCAAAAATCAATGAATATTGTAAATGCACAAACAGTAATTTCTCCGCATTGCAAGGTGCAATTCTGAAATTTTTTGCTTTTTCCTGCTCCTCTTAGCATGATAAAGAAGATTCAAAGAGAGTGAGATGCCAGCTCCTTTCATTCAGTCAGTAGCTTCAATCATTTCTGGACGTTTTTCAATGGCAAAAATCATTGAATATTGTAAATGCACAAACAGTAATTTCTCCGCATTGCAAGGTGCAATTCTGAAATTTTTTGCTTTTTCCTGCTCCTCTTTGCATGATAAAAAAGACTCAAAGAGAGTGAGATGCCAGCTCCTTTCATTCAGTCAGTAGCTTCAATCATTTCTGGTATATGAATAACATGATGTTTTTCAATGGCAAAAATCAATGAATATTGTAAATGCACAAACAGTAATTTCTCCGCATTGCAAGGTGCAATTCTGAAATTTTTTGCTTTTTCCTGCTCCTCTTAGCATGATAAAGAAGATTCAAAGAGAGTGAGATGCCAGCTCCTTTCATTCAGTCAGTAGCTTCAATCATTTCTGGACGTTTTTCAATGGCAAAAATCATTGAATATTGTAAATGCACAAACAGTAATTTCTCCGCATTGCAAGGTGCAATTCTGAAATTTTTTGCTTTTTCCTGCTCCTCTTAGCATGATAAAGAAGATTCAAAGAGAGTGAGATGCCAGCTCCTTTCATTCAGTCAGTAGCTTCAATCATTTCTGGACGTTTTTCAATGGCAAAAATCATTGAATATTGTAAATGCACAAACAGTAATTTCTCCGCATTGCAACGTGCAATTCTGAAATTTTTTGCTTTTTTCTGCTCCTCTTAGCATGATAAAGAAGATTCAAAGAGAGTGAGATGCCAGCTCCTTTCATTCAGTCAGTAGCTTCAAACATTTCTGGTATATGAATAACATGATGTTTTTCAATGGCAAAAATCAATGAATATTGTAAATGCACAAACAGTAATTTCTCCGCATTGCAAGTTGCAATTCTGAAATTTTTTGCTTTTTCCTGCTCCTCTTAGCATGATAAAGAAGATTCAAAGAGAGTGAGATGCCAGCTCCTTTCATTCAGTCAGTAGCTTCAATCATTTCTGGACGTTTTTCAATGGCAAAAATCAATGAATATTGTAAATGCACAAACAGTAATTTCTCCGCATTGCAAGGTGCAATTCTGAAATTTTTTGTTTTTCCTGCTCCTCTTAGCATGATAAAGAAGATTCAAAGAGAGTGAGATGCCAGCTCCTTTCATTCAGTCAGTAGCTTCAATCATTTCTGGACGTTTTTCAATGGCAAAAATCATTGAATATTATAAATGCACAAACAGTAATTTCTCCGCATTGCAAGGTGCAATTCTGAAATTTTTTGCTTTTTCCTGCTCCTCTTAGCATGATAAAGAAGATTCAAAGAGAGTGAGATGCCAGCTCCTTTCATTCAGTCAGTAGCTTCAATCATTTCTGGTATATGAATAACATGATGTTTTTCAATGGCAAAAAACAATGAATATTGTAAATGCACAAACAGTAATTTCTCCGCATTGCAAGCTGCAATTCTGAAATTTTTTGCTTTTCCCTGCTCCTCTTAGCATGATAAACAAGATTCAAAGAGAGTGAGATGCCAGCTCCTTTCATTCAGTCAGTAGCTTCAATCATTTCTGGTATATGAATAACATGATGTTTTTCAATGGCAAAAAACAATGAATATTGTAAATGCACAAACAGTAATTTCTCCGCATTGCAAGGTGCAATTCTGAAATTTTTTGCTTTTTCCTGCTCCTCTTAGCATGATAAAGAAGATTCAAAGAGAGTGAGATGCCAGCTCCTTTCATTCAGTCAGTAGCTTCAAACATTTCTGGTATATGAATAACATGATGTTTTTCAATGGCAAAAATCAATGAATATTGTAAATGCACAAACAGTAATTTCTCCGCATTGCAAGGTGCAATTCTGAAATTTTTTGCTTTTTCCTGCTCCTCTTAGCATGATAAAGAAGATTCAAAGAGAGTGAGATGCCAGCTCCTTTCATTCAGTCAGTAGCTTCAATCATTTCTGGACGTTTTTCAATGGCAAAAATCAATGAATATTGTAAATGCACAAACAGTAATTTCTCCGCATTGCAAGGTGCAATTCTGAAATTTTTTGCTTTTTCCTGCTCCTCTTAGCATGATAAAGAAGATTCAAAGAGAGTGAGATGCCAGCTCCTTTCATTCAGTCAGTAGCTTCAAACATTTCTGGTATATGAATAACATGATGTTTTTCAATGGCAAAAATCAATGAATATTGTAAATGCACAAACAGTAATTTCTCCGCATTGCAAGGTGCAATTCTGAAATTTTTTGTTTTTCCTGCTCCTCTTAGCATGATAAAGAAGATTCAAAGAGAGTGAGATGCCAGCTCCTTTCATTCAGTCAGTAGCTTCAATCATTTCTGGACGTTTTTCAATGGCAAAAATCATTGAATATTGTAAATGCACAAACAGTAATTTCTCCGCATTGCAAGGTGCAATTCTGAAATTTTTTGCTTTTTCCTGCTCCTCTTAGCATGATAAAGAAGATTCAAAGAGAGTGAGATGCCAGCTCCTTTCATTCAGTCAGTAGCTTCAATCATTTCTGGTATATGAATAACATGATGTTTTTCAATGGCAAAAAACAATGAATATTGTAAATGCACAAACAGTAATTTCTCCGCATTGCAAGCTGCAATTCTGAAATTTTTTGCTTTTTCCTGCTCCTCTTAGCATGATAAACAAGATTCAAAGAGAGTGAGATGCCAGCTCCTTTCATTCAGTCAGTAGCTTCAATCATTTCTGGACTTTTTCAATGGCAAAAATCAATGAATATTGTAAATGCACAAACAGTAATTTCTCCGCATTGCAAGGTGCAATTCTGAAATTTTTTGCTTTTTCCTGCTGCTCTTAGCATGATAAAGAAGATTCAAAGAGAGTGAGATGCCAGCTCCTTTCATTCAGTCAGTAGCTTCAATCATTTCTGGTATATGAATAACATGATGTTTTTCAATGGCAAAAAACAATGAATATTGTAAATGCACAAACAGTAATTTCTCCGCATTGCAAGCTGCAATTCTGAAATTTTTTGCTTTTTCCTGCTCCTCTTAGCATGATAAACAAGATTCAAAGAGAGTGAGATGCCAGCTCCTTTCATTCAGTCAGTAGCTTCAATCATTTCTGGTATATGAATAACATGATGTTTTTCAATGGAAAAAAACAATGAATATTGTAAATGCACAAACAGTAATTTCTCCGCATTGCAAGCTGCAATTCTGAAATTTTTTGCTTTTTCCTGCTCCTCTTAGCATGATAAACAAGATTCAAAGAGAGTGAGATGCCAGCTCCTTTCATTCAGTCAGTAGCTTCAATCATTTCTGGACATTTTTCAATGGCAAAAATCATTGAATATTGTAAATGCACAAACAGTAATTTCTCCGCATTGCAAGGTGCAATTCTGAAATTTTTTGCTTTTTCCTGCTCCTCTTAGCATGATAAAGAAGATTCAAAGAGAGTGAGATGCCAGCTCCTTTCATTCAGTCAGTAGCTTCAAACATTTCTGGTATATGAATAACATGATGTTTTTCAATGGCAAAAATCAATGAATATTGTAAATGCACAAACAGTAATTTCTCCGCATTGCAAGGTGCAATTCTGAAATTTTTTGCTTTCTCCTGCTCCTCTTAGCATGATAAAGAAGATTCAAAGAGAGTGAGATGCCAGCTCCTTTCATTCAGTCAGTAGCTTCAATCATTTCTGGACGTTTTTCAATGGCAAAAATCAATGAATATTGTAAATGCACAAACAGTAATTGCTCCGCATTGCAAGGTGCAATTCTGAAATTTTTTGCTTTTTCCTGCTCCTCTTAGCATGATAAAGAAGATTCAAAGAGAGTGAGATGCCAGCTCCTTTCATTCAGTCAGTAGCTTCAATCATTTCTGGACGTTTTTCAATGGCAAAAATCATTGAATATTGTAAATGCACAAACAGTAATTTCTCCGCATTGCAAGGTGCAATTCTGAAATTTTTTGCTTTTTCCTGCTCCTCTTTGCATGATAAAGAAGATTCAAAGAGAGTGAGATGCCAGCTCCTTTCATTCAGTCAGTAGCTTCAATCATTTCTGGTATATGAATAACATGATGTTTTTCAATGGCAAAAATCAATGAATATTGTAAATGCACAAACAGTAATTTCTCCGCATTGCAAGGTGCAATTCTGAATTTTTTTGCTTTTTCCTGCTCCTCTTGGCATGATAAAGAAGATTCAAAGAGAGTGAGATGCCAGCTCCTTTCATTCAGTCAGTAGCTTCAATCATTTCTGGACGTTTTTCAATGGCAAAAATCAATGAATATTGTAAATGCACAAACAGTAATTTCTCCGCATTGCAAGGTGCATTTCTGAAATTTTTTGCTTTTTCCTGCTCCTCTTAGCATGATAAACAAGATTCAAAGAGAGTGAGATGCCAGCTCCTTTCATTCAGTCAGTAGCTTCAATCATTTCTGGACGTTTTTCAATGGCAAAAATCAATGAATATTGTAAATGCACAAACAGTAATTTCTCCGCATTGCAAGGTGCAATTCTGAAATTTTTTGCTTTTTCCTGCTCCTCTTAGCATGATAAAGAAGATTCAAAGAGAGTGAGATGCCAGCTCCTTTCATTCAGTCAGTAGCTTCAAACATTTCTGGTATATGAATAACATGATGTTTTTCAATGGCAAAAATCAATGAATATTGTAAATGCACAAACAGTAATTTCTCCGCATTGCAAGGTGCAATTCTGAAATTTTTTGCTTTTTCCTGCTCCTCTTAGCATGATAAAGAAGATTCAAAGAGAGTGAGATGCCAGCTCCTTTCATTCAGTCAGTAGCTTCAATCATTTCTGGATGTTTTTCAATGGCAAAAATCAATGAATATTGTAAATGCACAAACAGTAATTTCTCCGCATTGCAACGTGCAATTCTGACATTTTTTGCTTTTTTCTGCTCCTCTTAGCATGATAAAGAAGATTCAAAGAGAGTGAGATGCCAGCTCCTTTCATTCAGTCAGTAGCTTCAAACATTTCTGGTATATGAATAACATGATGTTTTTCAATGGCAAAAATCAATGAATATTGTAAATGCACAAACAGTAATTTCTCCGCATTGCAAGGTGCAATTCTGAAATTTTTTGCTTTTTCCTGCTCCTCTTAGCATGATAAAGAAGATTCAAAGAGAGTGAGATGCCAGCTCCTTTCATTCAGTCAGTAGCTTCAATCATTTCTGGACGTTTTTCAATGGCAAAAATCAATGAATATTGTAAATGCACAAACAGTAATTTCTCCGCATTGCAAGGTGCAATTCTGAAATTTTTTGCTTTTTCCTGCTCCTCTTAGCATGATAAACAAGATTCAAAGAGAGTGAGATGCCAGCTCCTTTCATTCAGTCAGTAGCTTCAATCATTTCTGGATGTTTTTCAATGGCAAAAATCAATGAATATTGTAAATGCACAAACAGTAATTTCTCCGCATTGCAAGGTGCAATTCTGAAATTTTTTGCTTTTTCCTGCTCCTCTTAGCATGATAAAGAAGATTCAAAGAGAGTGAGATGCCAGCTCCTTTCATTCAGTCAGTAGCTTCAATCATTTCTGGACGTTTTTCAATGGCAAAAATCAATGAATATTGTAAATGCACAAACAGTAATTTCTCCGCATTGCAAGGTGCAATTCTGAAATTTTTTGCTTTTTCCTGCTCCTCTTAGCATGATAAAGAAGTTTCAAAGAGAGTGAGATGCCAGCTCCTTTCATTCAGTCAGTAGCTTCAAACATTTCTGGTATATGAATAACATGATGTTTTTCAATGGCAAAAATCAATGAATATTGTAAATGCACAAACAGTAATTTCTCCGCATTGAAAGGTGCAATTCTGAAATTTTTTGCTTTTTCCTGCTCCTCTTAGCATGATAAAGAAGATTCAAAGAGAGTGAGATGCCAGCTCCTTTCATTCAGTCAGTAGCTTCAATCATTTCTGGACATTTTTCAATGGCAAAAATCAATGAATATTGTAAATGCACAAACAGTAATTTCTCCGCATTGCAAGGTGCAATTCTGAAATTTTTTGCTTTTTCCTGCTCCTCTTAGCATGATAAACAAGATTCAAAGAGAGTGAGATGCCAGCTCCTTTCATTCAGTCAGTAGCTTCAATCATTTCTGGACGTTTTTCAATGGCAAAAATCAATGAATATTGTAAATGCACAAACAGTAATTTCTCCGCATTGCAAGGTGCAATTCTGAAATTTTTTGCTTTTTCCTGCTCCTCTTAGCATGATAAAGAAGATTCAAAGAGAGTGAGATGCCAGCTCCTTTCATTCAGTCAGTAGCTTCAATCATTTCTGGACGTTTTTCAATGGCAAAAATCAATGAATATTGTAAATGCACAAACAGTAATTTCTCCGCATTGCAAGGTGCAATTCTGAAATTTTTTGCTTTTTCCTGCTCCTCTTAGCATGATGAAGAAGATTCAAAGAGAGTGAGATGCCAGCTCCTTTCATTCAGTCAGTAGCTTCAATCATTTCTGGTATATGAATAACATGATGTTTTTCAATGGCAAAAAACAATGAATATTGTAAATGCACAAACAGTAATTTCTCCGCATTGCAAGCTGCAATTCTGAAATTTTTTGCTTTTTCCTGCTCCTCTTAGCATGATAAACAAGATTCAAAGAGAGTGAGATGCCAGCTCCTTTCATTCAGTCAGTAGCTTCAATCATTTCTGGACTTTTTCAATGGCAAAAATCAATGAATATTGTAAATGCACAAACAGTAATTTCTCCGCATTGCAAGGTGCAATTCTGAAATTTTTTGCTTTTTCCTGCTGCTCTTAGCATGATAAAGAAGATTCAAAGAGAGTGAGATGCCAGCTCCTTTCATTCAGTCAGTAGCTTCAATCATTTCTGGTATATGAATAACATGATGTTTTTCAATATCAAAAAACAATGAATATTGTAAATGCACAAACAGTAATTTCTCCGCATTGCAAGCTGCAATTCTGAAATTTTTTGCGTTTTCCTGCTCCTCTTAGCATGATAAACAAGATTCAAAGAGAGTGAGATGCCAGCTCCTTTCATTCAGTCAGTAGCTTCAATCATTTCTGGTATATGAATAACATGATGTTTTTCAATGGCAAAAAACAATGAATATTGTAAATGCACAAACAGTAATTTCTCCGCATTGCAAGCTGCAATTCTGAAATTTTTTGCTTTTTCCTGCTCCTCTTAGCATGATAAACAAGATTCAAAGAGAGTGAGATGCCAGCTCCTTTCATTCAGTCAGTAGCTTCAATCATTTCTGGACATTTTTCAATGGCAAAAATCATTGAATATTGTAAATGCACAAACAGTAATTTCTCCGCATTGCAAGGTGCAATTCTGAAATTTTTTGCTTTTTCCTGCTCCTCTTAGCATGATAAAGAAGATTCAAAGAGAGTGAGATGCCAGCTCCTTTCATTCAGTCAGTAGCTTCAATCATTTCTGGTATATGAATAACATGATGTTTTTCAATGGCAAAAAACAATGAATATTGTAAATGCACAAACAGTAATTTCTCCGCATTGCAAGGTGCAATTCTGAAATTTTTTGCTTTTTCCTGCTCCTCTTAGCATGATAAAGAAGATTCAAAGAGAGTGAGATGCCAGCTCCTTTCATTCAGTCAGTAGCTTCAAACATTTCTGGTATATGAATAACATGATGTTTTTCAATGGCAAAAATCAATGAATATTGTAAATGCACAAACAGTAATTTCTCCGCATTGCAAGGTGCAATTCTGAAATTTTTTGCTTTCTCCTGCTCCTCTTAGCATGATAAAGAAGATTCAAAGAGAGTGAGATGCCAGCTCCTTTCATTCAGTCAGTAGCTTCAATCATTTCTGGACGTTTTTCAATGGCAAAAATCAATGAATATTGTAAATGCACAAACAGTAATTTCTCCGCATTGCAAGGTGCAATTCTGAAATTTTTTGCTTTTTCCTGCTCCTCTTAGCATGATAAAGAAGATTCAAAGAGAGTGAGATGCCAGCTCCTTTCATTCAGTCAGTAGCTTCAATCATTTCTGGACGTTTTTCAATGGCAAAAATCATTGAATATTGTAAATGCACAAACAGTAATTTCTCCGCATTGCAAGGTGCAATTCTGAAATTTTTTGCTTTTTCCTGCTCCTCTTAGCATGATAAAGAAGATTCAAAGAGAGTGAGATGCCAGCTCCTTTCATTCAGTCAGTAGCTTCAATCATTTCTGGTATATGAATAACATGATGTTTTTCAATGGCAAAAAACAATGAATATTGTAAATGCACAAACAGTAATTTCTCCGCATTGCAAGGTGCAATTCTGAAATTTTTTGCTTTTTCCTGCTCCTCTTAGCATGATAAAGAAGATTCAAAGAGAGTGAGATGCCAGCTCCTTTCATTCAGTCAGTAGCTTCAAACATTTCTGGTATATGAATAACATGATGTTTTTCAATGGCAAAAATCAATGAATATTGTAAATGCACAAACAGTAATTTCTCCGCATTGCAAGGTGCAATTCTGAAATTTTTTGCTTTCTCCTGCTCCTCTTAGCATGATAAAGAAGATTCAAAGAGAGTGAGATGCCAGCTCCTTTCATTCAGTCAGTAGCTTCAATCATTTCTGGACGTTTTTCAATGGCAAAAATCAATGAATATTGTAAATGCACAAACAGTAATTTCTCCGCATTGCAAGGTGCAATTCTGAAATTTTTTGCTTTTTCCTGCTCCTCTTAGCATGATAAAGAAGATTCAAAGAGAGTGAGATGCCAGCTCCTTTCATTCAGTCAGTAGCTTCAATCATTTCTGGACGTTTTTCAATGGCAAAAATCAATGAATATTGTAAATGCACAAACAGTAATTTCTCCGCATTGCAAGGTGCATTTCTGAAATTTTTTGCTTTTTCCTGCTCCTCTTAGCATGATAAACAAGATTCAAAGAGAGTGAGATGCCAGCTCCTTTCATTCAGTCAGTAGCTTCAATCATTTCTGGACGTTTTTCAATGGCAAAAATCAATGAATATTGTAAATGCACAAACAGTAATTTCTCCGCATTGCAAGGTGCAATTCTGAAATTTTTTGCTTTTTCCTGCTCCTCTTAGCATGATAAAGAAGATTCAAAGAGAGTGAGATGCCAGCTCCTTTCATTCAGTCAGTAGCTTCAAACATTTCTGGTATATGAATAACATGATGTTTTTCAATGGCAAAAATCAATGAATATTGTAAATGCACAAACAGTAATTTCTCCGCATTGCAAGGTGCAATTCTGAAATTTTTTGCTTTTTCCTGCTCCTCTTAGCATGATAAAGAAGATTCAAAGAGAGTGAGATGCCAGCTCCTTTCATTCAGTCAGTAGCTTCAATCATTTCTGGACGTTTTTCAATGGCAAAAATCATTGAATATTGTAAATGCACAAACAGTAATTTCTCCGCATTGCAAGGTGCAATTCTGAAATTTTTTGCTTTTTCCTGCTCCTCTTAGCATGATAAAGAAGATTCAAAGAGAGTGAGATGCCAGCTCCTTTCATTCAGTCAGTAGCTTCAATCATTTCTGGACGTTTTTCAATGGCAAAAATCATTGAATATTGTAAATGCACAAACAGTAATTTCTCCGCATTTGCAAGGTGCAATTCTGAAATTTTTTGCTTTTTCCTGCTCCTCTTAGCATGATAAACAAGATTCAAAGAGATTGAGATGCCAGCTCCTTTCGTTCAGTCAGTAGCTTCAATCATTTCTGGATGTTTTTCAATGGCAAAAATCAATGAATATTGTAAATGCACAAACAGTAATTTCTCCGCATTGCAACGTGCAATTCTGAAATTTTTTGTTTTTTTCTGCTCCTCTTAGCATGATAAAGAAGATTCAAAGAGAGTGAGATGCCAGCTCCTTTCATTCAGTCAGTAGCTTCAAACATTTCTGGTATATGAATAACATGATGTTTTTCAATGGCAAAAATCAATGAATATTGTAAATGCACAAACAGTAATTTCTCCGCATTGCAAGGTGCAATTCTGAAATTTTTTGCTTTTTCCTGCTCCTCTTAGCATGATAAAGAAGATTCAAAGAGAGTGAGATGCCAGCTCCTTTCATTCAGTCAGTAGCTTCAATCATTTCTGGACGTTTTTCAATGGCAAAAATCAATGAATATTGTAAATGCACAAACAGTAATTTCTCCGCATTGCAAGGTGCAATTCTGAAATTTTTTGCTTTTTCCTGCTCCTCTTAGCATGATAAACAAGATTCAAAGAGAGTGAGATGCCAGCTCCTTTCATTCAGTCAGTAGCTTCAATCATTTCTGGATGTTTTTCAATGGCAAAAATCAATGAATATTGTAAATGCACAAACAGTAATTTCTCCGCATTGCAAGGTGCAATTCTGAAATTTTTTGCTTTTTCCTGCTCCTTTTAGCATGATAAAGAAGATTCAAAGAGAGTGAGATGCCAGCTCCTTTCATTCAGTCAGTAGCTTCAATCATTTCTGGACGTTTTTCAATGGCAAAAATCAATGAATATTGTAAATGCACAAACAGTAATTTCTCCGCATTGCAAGGTGCAATTCTGAAATTTTTTGCTTTTTCCTGCTCCTCTTAGCATGATAAAGAAGTTTCAAAGAGAGTGAGATGCCAGCTCCTTTCATTCAGTCAGTAGCTTCAAACATTTCTGGTATATGAATAACATGATGTTTTTCAATGGCAAAAATCAATGAATATTGTAAATGCACAAACAGTAATTTCTCCGCATTGAAAGGTGCAATTCTGAAATTTTTTGCTTTTTCCTGCTCCTCTTAGCATGATAAAGAAGATTCAAAGAGAGTGAGATGCCAGCTCCTTTCATTCAGTCAGTAGCTTCAATCATTTCTGGACGTTTTTCAATGGCAAAAATCAATGAATATTGTAAATGCACAAACAGTAATTTCTCCGCATTGCAAGGTGCAATTCTGAAATTTTTTGCTTTTTCCTGCTCCTCTTAGCATGATAAACAAGATTCAAAGAGAGTGAGATGCCAGCTCCTTTCATTCAGTCAGTAGCTTCAATCATTTCTGGACGTTTTTCAATGGCAAAAATCAATGAATATTGTAAATGCACAAACAGTAATTTCTCCGCATTGCAAGGTGCAATTCTGAAATTTTTTGCTTTTTTCTGCTCCTCTTAGCAAGATAAACAAGATTCAAAGAGAGTGAGATGCCAGCTCCTTTCATTCAGTCAGTAGCTTCAATCATTTCTGGACGTTTTTCAATGGCAAAAATCAATGAATATTGTAAATGCACAAACAGTAATTTCTCCGCATTGCAAGGTGCAATTCTGAAATTTTTTGCTTTTTCCTGCTCCTCTTAGCATGATAAAGAAGATTGAAAGAGAGTGAGATGCCAGCTCCTTTCATTCAGTCAGTAGCTTCAATCATTTCTGGACGTTTTTCAATGGCAAAAATCAATGAATATTGTAAATGCACAAACAGTAATTTCTCCGCATTGCAAGGTGCAATTCTGAAATGTTTTGCTTTTTCCTGCTCCTCTTAGCATGATAAAGAAGATTCAAAGAGAGTGAGATGCCAGCTCCTTTCATTCAGTCAGTAGCTTCAATCATTTCTGGACGTTTTTCAATGGCAAAAATCAATGAATATTGTAAATGCACAAACAGTAATTTCTCCGCATTGCAAGGTGCAATTCTGAAATTTTTTGCTTTTTCCTGCTCCTCTTAGCATGATAAAGAAGATTCAAAGAGAGTGAGATGCCAGCTCCTTTCATTCAGTCAGTAGCTTCAAACATTTCTGGTATATGAATAACATGATGTTTTTCAAAGGCAAAAATCAATGAATATTGTAAATGCACAAACAGTAATTTCTCCGCATTGCAAGTTGCAATTCTGAAATTTTTTGTTTTTCCTGCTCCTCTTAGCATGATAAAGAAGATTCAAAGAGAGTGAGATGCCAGCTCCTTTCATTCAGTCAGTAGCTTCAATCATTTCTGGACGTTTTTCAATGGCAAAAATCATTGAATATTGTAAATGCACAAACAGTAATTTCTCCGCATTGCAAGGTGCAATTCTGAAATTTTTTGCTTTTTCCTGCTCCTCTTAGCATGATAAAGAAGATTCAAAGAGAGTGAGATGCCAGCTCCTTTCATTCAGTCAGTAGCTTCAATCATTTCTGGTATATGAATAACATGATGTTTTTCAATGGCAAAAAACAATGAATATTGTAAATGCACAAACAGTAATTTCTCCGCATTGCAAGCTGCAATTCTGAAATTTTTTGCTTTTTCCTGCTCCTCTTAGCATGATAAACAAGATTCAAAGAGAGTGAGATGCCAGCTCCTTTCATTCAGTCAGTAGCTTCAATCATTTCTGGACTTTTTCAATGGCAAAAATCAATGAATATTGTAAATGCACAAACAGTAATTTCTCCGCATTGCAAGGTGCAATTCTGAAATTTTTTGCTTTTTCCTGCTCCTCTTAGCATGATAAAGAAGATTCAAAGAGAGTGAGATGCCAGCTCCTTTCATTCAGTCAGTAGCTTCAAACATTTCTGGTATATGAATAACATGATGTTTTTCAATGGCAAAAATCAATGAATATTGTAAATGCACAAACAGTAATTTCTCCGCATTGCAAGGTGCAATTCTGAAATTTTTTGCTTTTTCCTGCTCCTCTTAGCATGATAAAGAAGATTCAAAGAGAGTGAGATGCCAGCTCCTTTCATTCAGTCAGTAGCTTCAATCATTTCTGGACGTTTTTCAATGGCAAAAATCAATGAATATTGTAAATGCACAAACAGTAATTTCTCCGCATTGCAAGGTGCAATTCTGAAATTTTTTGCTTTTTCCTGCTCCTCTTAGCATGATAAAGAAGATTCAAAGAGAGTGAGATGCCAGCTCCTTTCATTCAGTCAGTAGCTTCAAACATTTCTGGTATATGAATAACATGATGTTTTTCAATGGCAAAAATCAATGAATATTGTAAATGCACAAACAGTAATTTCTCCGCATTGCAAGGTGCAATTCTGAAATTTTTTGCTTTCTCCTGCTCCTCTTAGCATGATAAAGAAGATTCAAAGAGAGTGAGATGCCAGCTCCTTTCATTCAGTCAGTAGCTTCAATCATTTCTGGACGTTTTTCAATGGCAAAAATCAATGAATATTGTAAATGCACAAACAGTAATTTCTCCGCATTGCAAGGTGCAATTCTGAAATTTTTTGCTTTTTCCTGCTCCTCTTAGCATGATAAAGAAGATTCAAAGAGAGTGAGATGCCAGCTCCTTTCATTCAGTCAGTAGCTTCAATCATTTCTGGACGTTTTTCAATGGCAAAAATCAATGAATATTGTAAATGCACAAACAGTAATTTCTCCGCATTGCAAGGTGCATTTCTGAAATTTTTTGCTTTTTCCTGCTCCTCTTAGCATGATAAACAAGATTCAAAGAGAGTGAGATGCCAGCTCCTTTCATTCAGTCAGTAGCTTCAAACATTTCTGGTATATGAATAACATGATGTTTTTCAATGGCAAAAATCAATGAATATTGTAAATGCACAAACAGTAATTTCTCCGCATTGCAAGGTGCAATTCTGAAATTTTTTGCTTTCTCCTGCTCCTCTTAGCATGATAAAGAAGATTCAAAGAGAGTGAGATGCCAGCTCCTTTCATTCAGTCAGTAGCTTCAATCATTTCTGGACGTTTTTCAATGGCAAAAATCAATGAATATTGTAAATGCACAAACAGTAATTTCTCCGCATTGCAAGGTGCAATTCTGAAATTTTTTGCTTTTTCCTGCTCCTCTTAGCATGATAAAGAAGATTCAAAGAGAGTGAGATGCCAGCTCCTTTCATTCAGTCAGTAGCTTCAATCATTTCTGGACGTTTTTCAATGGCAAAAATCAATGAATATTGTAAATGCACAAACAGTAATTTCTCCGCATTGCAAGGTGCAATTCTGAAATTTTTTGCTTTTTCCTGCTCCTCTTAGCATGATAAAGAAGATTCAAAGAGAGTGAGATGCCAGCTCCTTTCATTCAGTCAGTAGCTTCAATCATTTCTGGACGTTTTTCAATGGCAAAAATCAATGAATATTGTAAATGCACAAACAGTAATTTCTCCGCATTGCAAGGTGCAATTCTGAAATTTTTTGCTTTTTCCTGCTCCTCTTAGCATGATAAAGAAGATTCAAAGAGAGTGAGATGCCAGCTCCTTTCATTCAGTCAGTAGCTTCAAACATTTCTGGTATATGAATAACATGATGTTTTTCAATGGCAAAAATCAATGAATATTGTAAATGCACAAACAGTAATTTCTCCGCATTGCAAGGTGCAATTCTGAAATTTTTTGCTTTTTCCTGCTCCTCTTAGCATGATAAAGAAGATTCAAAGAGAGTGAGATGCCAGCTCCTTTCATTCAGTCAGTAGCTTCAATCATTTCTGGACGTTTTTCAATGGCAAAAATCATTGAATATTGTAAATGCACAAACAGTAATTTCTCCGCATTGCAAGGTGCAATTCTGAAATTTTTTGCTTTTTCCTGCTCCTCTTAGCATGATAAAGAAGATTCAAAGAGAGTGAGATGCCAGCTCCTTTCATTCAGTCAGTAGCTTCAATCATTTCTGGACGTTTTTCAATGGCAAAAATCATTGAATATTGTAAATGCACAAACAGTAATTTCTCCGCATTTGCAAGGTGCAATTCTGAAATTTTTTGCTTTTTCCTGCTCCTCTTAGCATGATAAACAAGATTCAAAGAGATTGAGATGCCAGCTCCTTTCGTTCAGTCAGTAGCTTCAATCATTTCTGGATGTTTTTCAATGGCAAAAATCAATGAATATTGTAAATGCACAAACAGTAATTTCTCCGCATTGCAACGTGCAATTCTGAAATTTTTTGTTTTTTTCTGCTCCTCTTAGCATGATAAAGAAGATTCAAAGAGAGTGAGATGCCAGCTCCTTTCATTCAGTCAGTAGCTTCAAACATTTCTGGTATATGAATAACATGATGTTTTTCAATGGCAAAAATCAATGAATATTGTAAATGCACAAACAGTAATTTCTCCGCATTGCAAGGTGCAATTCTGAAATTTTTTGCTTTTTCCTGCTCATCTTAGCATGATAAAGAAGATTCAAAGAGAGTGAGATGCCAGCTCCTTTCATTCAGTCAGTAGCTTCAATCATTTCTGGACGTTTTTCAATGGCAAAAATCAATGAATATTGTAAATGCACAAACAGTAATTTCTCCGCATTGCAAGGTGCAATTCTGAAATTTTTTGCTTTTTCCTGCTCCTCTTAGCATGATAAAGAAGTTTCAAAGAGAGTGAGATGCCAGCTCCTTTCATTCAGTCAGTAGCTTCAAACATTTCTGGTATATGAATAACATGATGTTTTTCAATGGCAAAAATCAATGAATATTGTAAATGCACAAACAGTAATTTCTCCGCATTGAAAGGTGCAATTCTGAAATTTTTTGCTTTTTCCTGCTCCTCTTAGCATGATAAAGAAGATTCAAAGAGAGTGAGATGCCAGCTCCTTTCATTCAGTCAGTAGCTTCAATCATTTCTGGACGTTTTTCAATGGCAAAAATCAATGAATATTGTAAATGCACAAACAGTAATTTCTCCGCATTGCAAGGTGCAATTCTGAAATTTTTTGCTTTTTCCTGCTCCTCTTAGCATGATAAAGAAGATTCAAAGAGAGTGAGATGCCAGCTCCTTTCATTCAGTCAGTAGCTTCAATCATTTCTGGACGTTTTTCAATGGCAAAAATCAATGAATATTGTAAATGCACAAACAGTAATTTCTCCGCATTGCAAGGTGCAATTCTGAAATTTTTTGCTTTTTCCTGCTCCTCTTAGCATGATAAAGAAGATTCAAAGAGAGTGAGATGCCAGCTCCTTTCATTCAGTCAGTAGCTTCAAACATTTCTGGTATATGAATAACATGATGTTTTTCAAAGGCAAAAATCAATGAATATTGTAAATGCACAAACAGTAATTTCTCCGCATTGCAAGGTGCAATTCTGAAATTTTTTGTTTTTCCTGCTCCTCTTAGCATGATAAAGAAGATTCAAAGAGAGTGAGATGCCAGCTCCTTTCATTCAGTCAGTAGCTTCAATCATTTCTGGACGTTTTTCAATGGCAAAAATCATTGAATATTGTAAATGCACAAACAGTAATTTCTCCGCATTGCAAGGTGCAATTCTGAAATTTTTTGCTTTTTCCTGCTCCTCTTAGCATGATAAAGAAGATTCAAAGAGAGTGAGATGCCAGCTCCTTTCATTCAGTCAGTAGCTTCAATCATTTCTGGTATATGAATAACATGATGTTTTTCAATGGCAAAAAACAATGAATATTGTAAATGCACAAACAGTAATTTCTCCGCATTGCAAGCTGCAATTCTGAAATTTTTTGCTTTTTCCTGCTCCTCTTAGCATGATAAACAAGATTCAAAGAGAGTGAGATGCCAGCTCCTTTCATTCAGTCAGTAGCTTCAATCATTTCTGGACGTTTTTCAATGGCAAAAATCAATGAATATTGTAAATGCACAAACAGTAATTTCTCCGCATTGCAAGGTGCAATTCTGAAATTTTTTGCTTTTTCCTGCTCCTCTTAGCATGATAAAGAAGATTCAAAGAGAGTGAGATGCCAGCTCCTTTCATTCAGTCAGTAGCTTCAAACATTTCTGGTATATGAATAACATGATGTTTTTCAATGGCAAAAATCAATGAATATTGTAAATGCACAAACAGTAATTTCTCCGCATTGCAAGGTGCAATTCTGAAATTTTTTGCTTTTTCCTGCTCCTCTTAGCATGATAAAGAAGATTCAAAGAGAGTGAGATGCCAGCTCCTTTCATTCAGTCAGTAGCTTCAATCATTTCTGGACGTTTTTCAATGGCAAAAATCATTGAATATTGTAAATGCACAAACAGTAATTTCTCCGCATTGCAAGGTGCAATTCTGAAATTTTTTGCTTTTTTCTGCTCCTCTTAGCATGATAAAGAAGATTCAAAGAGAGTGAGATGCCAGCTCCTTTCATTCAGTCAGTAGCTTCAATCATTTCTGGACGTTTTTCAATGGCAAAAATCATTGAATATTGTAAATGCACAAACAGTAATTTCTCCGCATTTGCAAGGTGCAATTCTGAAATTTTTTGCTTTTTCCTGCTCCTCTTAGCATGATAAACAAGATTCAAAGAGATTGAGATGCCAGCTCCTTTCGTTCAGTCAGTAGCTTCAATCATTTCTGGATGTTTTTCAATGGCAAAAATCAATGAATATTGTAAATGCACAAACAGTAATTTCTCCGCATTGCAACGTGCAATTCTGAAATTTTTTGTTTTTTTCTGCTCCTCTTAGCATGATAAAGAAGATTCAAAGAGAGTGAGATGCCAGCTCCTTTCATTCAGTCAGTAGCTTCAAACATTTCTGGTATATGAATAACATGATGTTTTTCAATGGCAAAAATCAATGAATATTGTAAATGCACAAACAGTAATTTCTCCGCATTGCAAGGTGCAATTCTGAAATTTTTTGCTTTTTCCTGCTCCTCTTAGCATGATAAAGAAGATTCAAAGAGAGTGAGATGCCAGCTCCTTTCATTCAGTCAGTAGCTTCAATCATTTCTGGACGTTTTTCAATGGCAAAAATCAATGAATATTGTAAATGCACAAACAGTAATTTCTCCGCATTGCAAGGTGCAATTCTGAAATTTTTTGCTTTTTCCTGCTCCTCTTAGCATGATAAACAAGATTCAAAGAGAGTGAGATGCCAGCTCCTTTCATTCAGTCAGTAGCTTCAATCATTTCTGGATGTTTTTCAATGGCAAAAATCAATGAATATTGTAAATGCACAAACAGTAATTTCTCCGCATTGCAAGGTGCAATTCTGAAATTTTTTGCTTTTTCCTGCTCCTTTTAGCATGATAAAGAAGATTCAAAGAGAGTGAGATGCCAGCTCCTTTCATTCAGTCAGTAGCTTCAATCATTTCTGGACGTTTTTCAATGGCAAAAATCAATGAATATTGTAAATGCACAAACAGTAATTTCTCCGCATTGCAAGGTGCAATTCTGAAATTTTTTGCTTTTTCCTGCTCCTCTTAGCATGATAAAGAAGTTTCAAAGAGAGTGAGATGCCAGCTCCTTTCATTCAGTCAGTAGCTTCAAACATTTCTGGTATATGAATAACATGATGTTTTTCAATGGCAAAAATCAATGAATATTGTAAATGCACAAACAGTAATTTCTCCGCATTGAAAGGTGCAATTCTGAAATTTTTTGCTTTTTCCTGCTCCTCTTAGCATGATAAAGAAGATTCAAAGAGAGTGAGATGCCAGCTCCTTTCATTCAGTCAGTAGCTTCAATCATTTCTGGACGTTTTTCAATGGCAAAAATCAATGAATATTGTAAATGCACAAACAGTAATTTCTCCGCATTGCAAGGTGCAATTCTGAAATTTTTTGCTTTTTCCTGCTCCTCTTAGCATGATAAACAAGATTCAAAGAGAGTGAGATGCCAGCTCCTTTCATTCAGTCAGTAGCTTCAATCATTTCTGGACGTTTTTCAATGGCAAAAATCAATGAATATTGTAAATGCACAAACAGTAATTTCTCCGCATTGCAAGGTGCAATTCTGAAATTTTTTGCTTTTTTCTGCTCCTCTTAGCAAGATAAACAAGATTCAAAGAGAGTGAGATGCCAGCTCCTTTCATTCAGTCAGTAGCTTCAATCATTTCTGGACGTTTTTCAATGGCAAAAATCAATGAATATTGTAAATGCACAAACAGTAATTTCTCCGCATTGCAAGGTGCAATTCTGAAATTTTTTGCTTTTTCCTGCTCCTCTTAGCATGATAAAGAAGATTGAAAGAGAGTGAGATGCCAGCTCCTTTCATTCAGTCAGTAGCTTCAATCATTTCTGGACGTTTTTCAATGGCAAAAATCAATGAATATTGTAAATGCACAAACAGTAATTTCTCCGCATTGCAAGGTGCAATTCTGAAATTTTTTGCTTTTTCCTGCTCCTCTTAGCATGATAAAGAAGATTCAAAGAGAGTGAGATGCCAGCTCCTTTCATTCAGTCAGTAGCTTCAATCATTTCTGGACGTTTTTCAATGGCAAAAATCAATGAATATTGTAAATGCACAAACAGTAATTTCTCCGCATTGCAAGGTGCAATTCTGAAATTTTTTGCTTTTTCCTGCTCCTCTTAGCATGATAAAGAAGATTCAAAGAGAGTGAGATGCCAGCTCCTTTCATTCAGTCAGTAGCTTCAAACATTTCTGGTATATGAATAACATGATGTTTTTCAAAGGCAAAAATCAATGAATATTGTAAATGCACAAACAGTAATTTCTCCGCATTGCAAGGTGCAATTCTGAAATTTTTTGTTTTTCCTGCTCCTCTTAGCATGATAAAGAAGATTCAAAGAGAGTGAGATGCCAGCTCCTTTCATTCAGTCAGTAGCTTCAATCATTTCTGGACGTTTTTCAATGGCAAAAATCATTGAATATTGTAAATGCACAAACAGTAATTTCTCCGCATTGCAAGGTGCAATTCTGAAATTTTTTGCTTTTTCCTGCTCCTCTTAGCATGATAAAGAAGATTCAAAGAGAGTGAGATGCCAGCTCCTTTCATTCAGTCAGTAGCTTCAATCATTTCTGGTATATGAATAACATGATGTTTTTCAATGGCAAAAAACAATGAATATTGTAAATGCACAAACAGTAATTTCTCCGCATTGCAAGCTGCAATTCTGAAATTTTTTGCTTTTTCCTGCTCCTCTTAGCATGATAAACAAGATTCAAAGAGAGTGAGATGCCAGCTCCTTTCATTCAGTCAGTAGCTTCAATCATTTCTGGACTTTTTCAATGGCAAAAATCAATGAATATTGTAAATGCACAAACAGTAATTTCTCCGCATTGCAAGGTGCAATTCTGAAATTTTTTGCTTTTTCCTGCTCCTCTTAGCATGATAAAGAAGATTCAAAGAGAGTGAGATGCCAGCTCCTTTCATTCAGTCAGTAGCTTCAAACATTTCTGGTATATGAATAACATGATGTTTTTCAATGGCAAAAATCAATGAATATTGTAAATGCACAAACAGTAATTTCTCCGCATTGCAAGGTGCAATTCTGAAATTTTTTGCTTTTTCCTGCTCCTCTTAGCATGATAAAGAAGATTCAAAGAGAGTGAGATGCCAGCTCCTTTCATTCAGTCAGTAGCTTCAATCATTTCTGGACGTTTTTCAATGGCAAAAATCAATGAATATTGTAAATGCACAAACAGTAATTTCTCCGCATTGCAAGGTGCAATTCTGAAATTTTTTGCTTTTTCCTGCTCCTCTTAGCATGATAAAGAAGATTCAAAGAGAGTGAGATGCCAGCTCCTTTCATTCAGTCAGTAGCTTCAAACATTTCTGGTATATGAATAACATGATGTTTTTCAATGGCAAAAATCAATGAATATTGTAAATGCACAAACAGTAATTTCTCCGCATTGCAAGGTGCAATTCTGAAATTTTTTGCTTTCTCCTGCTCCTCTTAGCATGATAAAGAAGATTCAAAGAGAGTGAGATGCCAGCTCCTTTCATTCAGTCAGTAGCTTCAATCATTTCTGGACGTTTTTCAATGGCAAAAATCAATGAATATTGTAAATGCACAAACAGTAATTTCTCCGCATTGCAAGGTGCAATTCTGAAATTTTTTGCTTTTTCCTGCTCCTCTTAGCATGATAAAGAAGATTCAAAGAGAGTGAGATGCCAGCTCCTTTCATTCAGTCAGTAGCTTCAATCATTTCTGGACGTTTTTCAATGGCAAAAATCAATGAATATTGTAAATGCACAAACAGTAATTTCTCCGCATTGCAAGGTGCATTTCTGAAATTTTTTGCTTTTTCCTGCTCCTCTTAGGATGATAAACAAGATTCAAAGAGAGTGAGATGCCAGCTCCTTTCATTCAGTCAGTAGCTTCAAACATTTCTGGTATATGAATAACATGATGTTTTTCAATGGCAAAAATCAATGAATATTGTAAATGCACAAACAGTAATTTCTCCGCATTGCAAGGTGCAATTCTGAAATTTTTTGCTTTCTCCTGCTCCTCTTAGCATGATAAAGAAGATTCAAAGAGAGTGAGATGCCAGCTCCTTTCATTCAGTCAGTAGCTTCAATCATTTCTGGACGTTTTTCAATGGCAAAAATCAATGAATATTGTAAATGCACAAACAGTAATTTCTCCGCATTGCAAGGTGCAATTCTGAAATTTTTTGCTTTTTCCTGCTCCTCTTAGCATGATAAAGAAGATTCAAAGAGAGTGAGATGCCAGCTCCTTTCATTCAGTCAGTAGCTTCAATCATTTCTGGACGTTTTTCAATGGCAAAAATCAATGAATATTGTAAATGCACAAACAGTAATTTCTCCGCATTGCAAGGTGCATTTCTGAAATTTTTTGCTTTTTCCTGCTCCTCTTAGCATGATAAACAAGATTCAAAGAGAGTGAGATGCCAGCTCCTTTCATTCAGTCAGTAGCTTCAATCATTTCTGGACGTTTTTCAATGGCAAAAATCAATGAATATTGTAAATGCACAAACAGTAATTTCTCCGCATTGCAAGGTGCAATTCTGAAATTTTTTGCTTTTTCCTGCTCCTCTTAGCATGATAAAGAAGATTCAAAGAGAGTGAGATGCCAGCTCCTTTCATTCAGTCAGTAGCTTCAAACATTTCTGGTATATGAATAACATGATGTTTTTCAATGGCAAAAATCAATGAATATTGTAAATGCACAAACAGTAATTTCTCCGCATTGCAAGGTGCAATTCTGAAATTTTTTGCTTTTTCCTGCTCCTCTTAGCATGATAAAGAAGATTCAAAGAGAGTGAGATGCCAGCTCCTTTCATTCAGTCAGTAGCTTCAATCATTTCTGGACGTTTTTCAATGGCAAAAATCATTGAATATTGTAAATGCACAAACAGTAATTTCTCCGCATTGCAAGGTGCAATTCTGAAATTTTTTGCTTTTTCCTGCTCCTCTTAGCATGATAAAGAAGATTCAAAGAGAGTGAGATGCCAGCTCCTTTCATTCAGTCAGTAGCTTCAATCATTTCTGGACGTTTTTCAATGGCAAAAATCATTGAATATTGTAAATGCACAAACAGTAATTTCTCCGCATTTGCAAGGTGCAATTCTGAAATTTTTTGCTTTTTCCTGCTCCTCTTAGCATGATAAACAAGATTCAAAGAGATTGAGATGCCAGCTCCTTTCGTTCAGTCAGTAGCTTCAATCATTTCTGGATGTTTTTCAATGGCAAAAATCAATGAATATTGTAAATGCACAAACAGTAATTTCTCCGCATTGCAACGTGCAATTCTGAAATTTTTTGTTTTTTTCTGCTCCTCTTAGCATGATAAAGAAGATTCAAAGAGAGTGAGATGCCAGCTCCTTTCATTCAGTCAGTAGCTTCAAACATTTCTGGTATATGAATAACATGATGTTTTTCAATGGCAAAAATCAATGAATATTGTAAATGCACAAACAGTAATTTCTCCGCATTGCAAGGTGCAATTCTGAAATTTTTTGCTTTTTCCTGCTCCTCTTAGCATGATAAAGAAGTTTCAAAGAGAGTGAGATGCCAGCTCCTTTCATTCAGTCAGTAGCTTCAAACATTTCTGGTATATGAATAACATGATGTTTTTCAATGGCAAAAATCAATGAATATTGTAAATGCACAAACAGTAATTTCTCCGCATTGAAAGGTGCAATTCTGAAATTTTTTGCTTTTTCCTGCTCCTCTTAGCATGATAAAGAAGATTCAAAGAGAGTGAGATGCCAGCTCCTTTCATTCAGTCAGTAGCTTCAATCATTTCTGGACGTTTTTCAATGGCAAAAATCAATGAATATTGTAAATGCACAAACAGTAATTTCTCCGCATTGCAAGGTGCAATTCTGAAATTTTTTGCTTTTTCCTGCTCCTCTTAGCATGATAAAGAAGATTCAAAGAGAGTGAGATGCCAGCTCCTTTCATTCAGTCAGTAGCTTCAAACATTTCTGGTATATGAATAACATGATGTTTTTCAAAGGCAAAAATCAATGAATATTGTAAATGCACAAACAGTAATTTCTCCGCATTGCAAGGTGCAATTCTGAAATTTTTTGTTTTTCCTGCTCCTCTTAGCATGATAAAGAAGATTCAAAGAGAGTGAGATGCCAGCTCCTTTCATTCAGTCAGTAGCTTCAATCATTTCTGGACGTTTTTCAATGGCAAAAATCATTGAATATTGTAAATGCACAAACAGTAATTTCTCCGCATTGCAAGGTGCAATTCTGAAATTTTTTGCTTTTTCCTGCTCCTCTTAGCATGATAAAGAAGATTCAAAGAGAGTGAGATGCCAGCTCCTTTCATTCAGTCAGTAGCTTCAATCATTTCTGGTATATGAATAACATGATGTTTTTCAATGGCAAAAAACAATGAATATTGTAAATGCACAAACAGTAATTTCTCCGCATTGCAAGCTGCAATTCTGAAATTTTTTGCTTTTTCCTGCTCCTCTTAGCATGATAAACAAGATTCAAAGAGAGTGAGATGCCAGCTCCTTTCATTCAGTCAGTAGCTTCAATCATTTCTGGACTTTTTCAATGGCAAAAATCAATGAATATTGTAAATGCACAAACAGTAATTTCTCCGCATTGCAAGGTGCAATTCTGAAATTTTTTGCTTTTTCCTGCTCCTCTTAGCATGATAAAGAAGATTCAAAGAGAGTGAGATGCCAGCTCCTTTCATTCAGTCAGTAGCTTCAAACATTTCTGGTATATGAATAACATGATGTTTTTCAATGGCAAAAATCAATGAATATTGTAAATGCACAAACAGTAATTTCTCCGCATTGCAAGGTGCAATTCTGAAATGTTTTGCTTTTTCCTGCTCCTCTTAGCATGATAAAGAAGATTCAAAGAGAGTGAGATGCCAGCTCCTTTCATTCAGTCAGTAGCTTCAATCATTTCTGGATGTTTTTCAATGGCAAAAATCAATGAATATTGTAAATGCACAAACAGTAATTTCTCCGCATTGCAAGGTGCAATTCTGAAATTTTTTGCTTTTTCCTGCTCCTCTTAGCATGATAAAGAAGATTCAAAGAGAGTGAGATGCCAGCTCCTTTCATTCAGTCAGTAGCTTCAAACATATCTGGTATATGAATAACATGATGTTTTTCAATGGCAAAAATCAATGAATATTGTAAATGCACAAACAGTAATTTCTCCGCATTGCAAGGTGCAATTCTGAAATTTTTTGCTTTCTCCTGCTCCTCTTAGCATGATAAAGAAGATTCAAAGAGAGTGAGATGCCAGCTCCTTTCATTCAGTCAGTAGCTTCAATCATTTCTGGACGTTTTTCAATGGCAAAAATCAATGAATATTGTAAATGCACAAACAGTAATTTCTCCGCATTGCAAGGTGCAATTCTGAAATTTTTTGCTTTTTCCTGCTCCTCTTAGCATGATAAAGAAGATTCAAAGAGAGTGAGATGCCAGCTCCTTTCATTCAGTCAGTAGCTTCAATCATTTCTGGACGTTTTTCAATGGCAAAAATCAATGAATATTGTAAATGCACAAACAGTAATTTCTCCGCATTGCAAGGTGCATTTCTGAAATTTTTTACTTTTTCCTGCTCCTCTTAGCATGATAAACAAGATTCAAAGAGAGTGAGATGCCAGCTCC
This sequence comes from Phyllobates terribilis, assembly GCF_046119375.1. Classification (NCBI taxonomy): domain Eukaryota; kingdom Metazoa; phylum Chordata; class Amphibia; order Anura; family Dendrobatidae; genus Phyllobates; species Phyllobates terribilis. The sequence continues at coordinate 2,893,140 of NW_027362893.1, forward strand.
TTTCATTCAGTCAGTAGCTTCAATCATTTCTGGACGTTTTTCAATGGCAAAAATCAATGAATATTGTAAATGCACAAACAGTAATTTCTCCTCATTGCAAGGTGCAATTCTGAAATTTTTTGCTTTTTCCTGCTCCTCTTAGCATGATAAAGAAGATTCAAAGAGAGTGAGATGCCAGCTCCTTTCATTCAGTCAGTAGCTTCAAACATTTCTGGTATATGAATAACATGATGTTTTTCAATGGCAAAAATCAATGAATATTGTAAATGCACAAACAGTAATTTCTCCGCATTGCAAGGTGCAATTCTGAAATTTTTTGTTTTTCCTGCTCCTCTTAGCATGATAAAGAAGATTCAAAGAGAGTGAGATGCCAGCTCCTTTCATTCAGTCAGTAGCTTCAATCATTTCTGGACGTTTTTCAATGGCAAAAATCATTGAATATTGTAAATGCACAAACAGTAATTTCTCCGCATTGCAAGGTGCAATTCTGAAATTTTTTGCTTTTTCCTGCTCCTCTTAGCATGATAAAGAAGATTCAAAGAGAGTGAGATGCCAGCTCCTTTCATTCAGTCAGTAGCTTCAATCATTTCTGGTATATGAATAACATGATGTTTTTCAATGGCAAAAAACAATGAATATTGTAAATGCACAAACAGTAATTTCTCCGCATTGCAAGCTGCAATTCTGAAATTTTTTGCTTTTTCCTGCTCCTCTTAGCATGATAAACAAGATTCAAAGAGAGTGAGATGCCAGCTCCTTTCATTCAGTCAGTAGCTTCAATCATTTCTGGACTTTTTCAATGGCAAAAATCAATGAATATTGTAAATGCACAAACAGTAATTTCTCCGCATTGCAAGGTGCAATTCTGAAATTTTTTGCTTTTTCCTGCTCCTCTTAGCATGATAAAGAAGATTCAAAGAGAGTGAGATGCCAGCTCCTTTCATTCAGTCAGTAGCTTCAAACATTTCTGGTATATGAATAACATGATGTTTTTCAATGGCAAAAATCAATGAATATTGTAAATGCACAAACAGTAATTTCTCCGCATTGCAAGGTGCAATTCTGAAATGTTTTGCTTTTTCCTGCTCCTCTTAGCATGATAAAGAAGATTCAAAGAGAGTGAGATGCCAGCTCCTTTCATTCAGTCAGTAGCTTCAATCATTTCTGGATGTTTTTCAATGGCAAAAATCAATGAATATTGTAAATGCACAAACAGTAATTTCTCCGCATTGCAAGGTGCAATTCTGAAATTTTTTGCTTTTTCCTGCTCCTCTTAGCATGATAAAGAAGATTCAAAGAGAGTGAGATGCCAGCTCCTTTCATTCAGTCAGTAGCTTCAAACATATCTGGTATATGAATAACATGATGTTTTTCAATGGCAAAAATCAATGAATATTGTAAATGCACAAACAGTAATTTCTCCGCATTGCAAGGTGCAATTCTGAAATTTTTTGCTTTCTCCTGCTCCTCTTAGCATGATAAAGAAGATTCAAAGAGAGTGAGATGCCAGCTCCTTTCATTCAGTCAGTAGCTTCAATCATTTCTGGACGTTTTTCAATGGCAAAAATCAATGAATATTGTAAATGCACAAACAGTAATTTCTCCGCATTGCAAGGTGCAATTCTGAAATTTTTTGCTTTTTCCTGCTCCTCTTAGCATGATAAAGAAGATTCAAAGAGAGTGAGATGCCAGCTCCTTTCATTCAGTCAGTAGCTTCAATCATTTCTGGACGTTTTTCAATGGCAAAAATCAATGAATATTGTAAATGCACAAACAGTAATTTCTCCGCATTGCAAGGTGCATTTCTGAAATTTTTTACTTTTTCCTGCTCCTCTTAGCATGATAAACAAGATTCAAAGAGAGTGAGATGCCAGCTCCTTTCATTCAGTCAGTAGCTTCAATCATTTCTGGACGTTTTTCAATGGCAAAAATCAATGAATATTGTAAATGCACAAACAGTAATTTCTCCTCATTGCAAGGTGCAATTCTGAAATTTTTTGCTTTTTCCTGCTCCTCTTAGCATGATAAAGAAGATTCAAAGAGAGTGAGATGCCAGCTCCTTTCATTCAGTCAGTAGCTTCAAACATTTCTGGTATATGAATAACATGATGTTTTTCAATGGCAAAAATCAATGAATATTGTAAATGCACAAACAGTAATTTCTCCGCATTGCAAGGTGCAATTCTGAAATTTTTTGCTTTTTCCTGCTCCTCTTAGCATGATAAAGAAGATTCAAAGAGAGTGAGATGCCAGCTCCTTTCATTCAGTCAGTAGCTTCAATCATTTCTGGACGTTTTTCAATGGCAAAAATCATTGAATATTGTAAATGCACAAACAGTAATTTCTCCGCATTGCAAGGTGCAATTCTGAAATTTTTTGCTTTTTCCTGCTCCTCTTAGCATGATAAAGAAGATTCAAAGAGAGTGAGATGCCAGCTCCTTTCATTCAGTCAGTAGCTTCAATCATTTCTGGACGTTTTTCAATGGCAAAAATCATTGAATATTGTAAATGCACAAACAGTAATTTCTCCGCATTTGCAAGGTGCAATTCTGAAATTTTTTGCTTTTTCCTGCTCCTCTTAGCATGATAAACAAGATTCAAAGAGATTGAGATGCCAGCTCCTTTCGTTCAGTCAGTAGCTTCAATCATTTCTGGATGTTTTTCAATGGCAAAAATCAATGAATATTGTAAATGCACAAACAGTAATTTCTCCGCATTGCAACGTGCAATTCTGAAATTTTTTGTTTTTTTCTGCTCCTCTTAGCATGATAAAGAAGATTCAAAGAGAGTGAGATGCCAGCTCCTTTCATTCAGTCAGTAGCTTCAAACATTTCTGGTATATGAATAACATGATGTTTTTCAATGGCAAAAATCAATGAATATTGTAAATGCACAAACAGTAATTTCTCCGCATTGCAAGGTGCAATTCTGAAATTTTTTGCTTTTTCCTGCTCCTCTTAGCATGATAAAGAAGATTCAAAGAGAGTGAGATGCCAGCTCCTTTCATTCAGTCAGTAGCTTCAATCATTTCTGGACGTTTTTCAATGGCAAAAATCAATGAATATTGTAAATGCACAAACAGTAATTTCTCCGCATTGCAAGGTGCAATTCTGAAATTTTTTGCTTTTTCCTGCTCCTCTTAGCATGATAAACAAGATTCAAAGAGAGTGAGATGCCAGCTCCTTTCATTCAGTCAGTAGCTTCAATCATTTCTGGATGTTTTTCAATGGCAAAAATCAATGAATATTGTAAATGCACAAACAGTAATTTCTCCGCATTGCAAGGTGCAATTCTGAAATTTTTTGCTTTTTCCTGCTCCTTTTAGCATGATAAAGAAGATTCAAAGAGAGTGAGATGCCAGCTCCTTTCATTCAGTCAGTAGCTTCAATCATTTCTGGACGTTTTTCAATGGCAAAAATCAATGAATATTGTAAATGCACAAACAGTAATTTCTCCGCATTGCAAGGTGCAATTCTGAAATTTTTTGCTTTTTCCTGCTCCTCTTAGCATGATAAAGAAGTTTCAAAGAGAGTGAGATGCCAGCTCCTTTCATTCAGTCAGTAGCTTCAAACATTTCTGGTATATGAATAACATGATGTTTTTCAATGGCAAAAATCAATGAATATTGTAAATGCACAAACAGTAATTTCTCCGCATTGAAAGGTGCAATTCTGAAATTTTTTGCTTTTTCCTGCTCCTCTTAGCATGATAAAGAAGATTCAAAGAGAGTGAGATGCCAGCTCCTTTCATTCAGTCAGTAGCTTCAATCATTTCTGGACGTTTTTCAATGGCAAAAATCAATGAATATTGTAAATGCACAAACAGTAATTTCTCCGCATTGCAAGGTGCAATTCTGAAATTTTTTGCTTTTTCCTGCTCCTCTTAGCATGATAAACAAGATTCAAAGAGAGTGAGATGCCAGCTCCTTTCATTCAGTCAGTAGCTTCAATCATTTCTGGACGTTTTTCAATGGCAAAAATCAATGAATATTGTAAATGCACAAACAGTAATTTCTCCGCATTGCAAGGTGCAATTCTGAAATTTTTTGCTTTTTTCTGCTCCTCTTAGCAAGATAAACAAGATTCAAAGAGAGTGAGATGCCAGCTCCTTTCATTCAGTCAGTAGCTTCAATCATTTCTGGACGTTTTTCAATGGCAAAAATCAATGAATATTGTAAATGCACAAACAGTAATTTCTCCGCATTGCAAGGTGCAATTCTGAAATTTTTTGCTTTTTCCTGCTCCTCTTAGCATGATAAAGAAGATTGAAAGAGAGTGAGATGCCAGCTCCTTTCATTCAGTCAGTAGCTTCAATCATTTCTGGACGTTTTTCAATGGCAAAAATCAATGAATATTGTAAATGCACAAACAGTAATTTCTCCGCATTGCAAGGTGCAATTCTGAAATTTTTTGCTTTTTCCTGCTCCTCTTAGCATGATAAAGAAGATTCAAAGAGAGTGAGATGCCAGCTCCTTTCATTCAGTCAGTAGCTTCAATCATTTCTGGACGTTTTTCAATGGCAAAAATCAATGAATATTGTAAATGCACAAACAGTAATTTCTCCGCATTGCAAGGTGCAATTCTGAAATTTTTTGCTTTTTCCTGCTCCTCTTAGCATGATAAAGAAGATTCAAAGAGAGTGAGATGCCAGCTCCTTTCATTCAGTCAGTAGCTTCAAACATTTCTGGTATATGAATAACATGATGTTTTTCAAAGGCAAAAATCAATGAATATTGTAAATGCACAAACAGTAATTTCTCCGCATTGCAAGGTGCAATTCTGAAATTTTTTGTTTTTCCTGCTCCTCTTAGCATGATAAAGAAGATTCAAAGAGAGTGAGATGCCAGCTCCTTTCATTCAGTCAGTAGCTTCAATCATTTCTGGACGTTTTTCAATGGCAAAAATCATTGAATATTGTAAATGCACAAACAGTAATTTCTCCGCATTGCAAGGTGCAATTCTGAAATTTTTTGCTTTTTCCTGCTCCTCTTAGCATGATAAAGAAGATTCAAAGAGAGTGAGATGCCAGCTCCTTTCATTCAGTCAGTAGCTTCAATCATTTCTGGTATATGAATAACATGATGTTTTTCAATGGCAAAAAACAATGAATATTGTAAATGCACAAACAGTAATTTCTCCGCATTGCAAGCTGCAATTCTGAAATTTTTTGCTTTTTCCTGCTCCTCTTAGCATGATAAACAAGATTCAAAGAGAGTGAGATGCCAGCTCCTTTCATTCAGTCAGTAGCTTCAATCATTTCTGGACTTTTTCAATGGCAAAAATCAATGGATATTGTAAATGCACAAACAGTAATTTCTCCGCATTGCAAGGTGCAATTCTGAAATTTTTTGCTTTTTCCTGCTCCTCTTAGCATGATAAAGAAGATTCAAAGAGAGTGAGATGCCAGCTCCTTTCATTCAGTCAGTAGCTTCAAACATTTCTGGTATATGAATAACATGATGTTTTTCAATGGCAAAAATCAATGAATATTGTAAATGCACAAACAGTAATTTCTCCGCATTGCAAGGTGCAATTCTGAAATTTTTTGCTTTTTCCTGCTCCTCTTAGCATGATAAAGAAGATTCAAAGAGAGTGAGATGCCAGCTCCTTTCATTCAGTCAGTAGCTTCAATCATTTCTGGACGTTTTTCAATGGCAAAAATCAATGAATATTGTAAATGCACAAACAGTAATTTCTCCGCATTGCAAGGTGCAATTCTGAAATTTTTTGCTTTTTCCTGCTCCTCTTAGCATGATAAACAAGATTCAAAGAGAGTGAGATGCCAGCTCCTTTCATTCAGTCAGTAGCTTCAATCATTTCTGGATGTTTTTCAATGGCAAAAATCAATGAATATTGTAAATGCACAAACAGTAATTTCTCCGCATTGCAAGGTGCAATTCTGAAATTTTTTGCTTTTTCCTGCTCCTCTTAGCATGATAAAGAAGATTCAAAGAGAGTGAGATGCCAGCTCCTTTCATTCAGTCAGTAGCTTCAATCATTTCTGGACGTTTTTCAATGGCAAAAATCAATGAATATTGTAAATGCACAAACAGTAATTTCTCTGCATTGCAAGGTGCAATTCTGAAATTTTTTGCTTTTTCCTGCTCCTCTTAGCATGATAAAGAAGTTTCAAAGAGAGTGAGATGCCAGCTCCTTTCATTCAGTCAGTAGCTTCAAACATTTCTGGTATATGAATAACATGATGTTTTTCAATGGCAAAAATCAATGAATATTGTAAATGCACAAACAGTAATTTCTCCGCATTGAAAGGTGCAATTCTGAAATTTTTTGCTTTTTCCTGCTCCTCTTAGCATGATAAAGAAGATTCAAAGAGAGTGAGATGCCAGCTCCTTTCATTCAGTCAGTTGCTTCAATCATTTCTGGACGTTTTTCAATGGCAAAAATCAATGAATATTGTAAATGCACAAACAGTAATTTCTCCGCATTGCAAGGTGCAATTCTGAAATTTTTTGCTTTTTCCTGCTCCTCTTAGCATGATAAACAAGATTCAAAGAGAGTGAGATGCCAGCTCCTTTCATTCAGTCAGTAGCTTCAATCATTTCTGGACGTTTTTCAATGGCAAAAATCAATGAATATTGTAAATGCACAAACAGTAATTTCTCCGCATTGCAAGGTGCAATTCTGAAATTTTTTGCTTTTTTCTGCTCCTCTTAGCAAGATAAACAAGATTCAAAGAGAGTGAGATGCCAGCTCCTTTCATTCAGTCAGTAGCTTCAATCATTTCTGGACGTTTTTCAATGGCAAAAATCAATGAATATTGTAAATGCACAAACAGTAATTTCTCCGCATTGCAAGGTGCAATTCTGAAATTTTTTGCTTTTTCCTGCTCCTCTTAGCATGATAAAGAAGATTCAAAGAGAGTGAGATGCCAGCTCCTTTCATTCAGTCAGTAGCTTCAATCATTTCTGGACGTTTTTCAATGGCAAAAATCAATGAATATTGTAAATGCACAAACAGTAATTTCTCCGCATTGCAAGGTGCAATTCTGAAATTTTTTGCTTTTTCCTGCTCCTCTTAGCATGATAAAGAAGATTCAAAGAGAGTGAGATGCCAGCTCCTTTCATTCAGTCAGTAGCTTCAAACATTTCTGGTATATGAATAACATGATGTTTTTCAAAGGCAAAAATCAATGAATATTGTAAATGCACAAACAGTAATTTCTCCGCATTGCAAGGTGCAATTCTGAAATTTTTTGTTTTTCCTGCTCCTCTTAGCATGATAAAGAAGATTCAAAGAGAGTGAGATGCCAGCTCCTTTCATTCAGTCAGTAGCTTCAATCATTTCTGGACGTTTTTCAATGGCAAAAATCATTGAATATTGTAAATGCACAAACAGTAATTTCTCCGCATTGCAAGGTGCAATTCTGAAATTTTTTGCTTTTTCCTGCTCCTCTTAGCATGATAAAGAAGATTCAAAGAGAGTGAGATGCCAGCTCCTTTCATTCAGTCAGTAGCTTCAATCATTTCTGGTATATGAATAACATGATGTTTTTCAATGGCAAAAAACAATGAATATTGTAAATGCACAAACAGTAATTTCTCCGCATTGCAAGCTGCAATTCTGAAATTTTTTGCTTTTTCCTGCTCCTCTTAGCATGATAAACAAGATTCAAAGAGAGTGAGATGCCAGCTCCTTTCATTCAGTCAGTAGCTTCAATCATTTCTGGACTTTTTCAATGGCAAAAATCCATGAATATTGTAAATGCACAAACAGTAATTTCTCCGCATTGCAAGGTGCAATTCTGAAATTTTTTGCTTTTTCCTGCTCCTCTTAGCATGATAAAGAAGATTCAAAGAGAGTGAGATGCCAGCTCCTTTCATTCAGTCAGTAGCTTCAAACATTTCTGGTATATGAATAACATGATGTTTTTCAATGGCAAAAATCAATGAATATTGTAAATGCACAAACAGTAATTTCTCCGCATTGCAAGGTGCAATTCTGAAATTTTTTGCTTTCTCCTGCTCCTCTTAGCATGATAAAGAAGATTCAAAGAGAGTGAGATGCCAGCTCCTTTCATTCAGTCAGTAGCTTCAATCATTTCTGGACGTTTTTCAATGGCAAAAATCAATGAATATTGTAAATGCACAAACAGTAATTTCTCCGCATTGCAAGGTGCAATTCTGAAATTTTTTGCTTTTTCCTGCTCCTCTTAGCATGATAAAGAAGATTCAAAGAGAGTGAGATGCCAGCTCCTTTCATTCAGTCAGTAGCTTCAATCATTTCTGGACGTTTTTCCATGGCAAAAATCATTGAATATTGTAAATGCACAAACAGTAATTTCTCCGCATTGCAAGGTGCAATTCTGAAATTTTTTGCTTTTTCCTGCTCCTCTTTGCATGATAAAGAAGATTCAAAGAGAGTGAGATGCCAGCTCCTTTCATTCAGTCAGTAGCTTCAATCATTTCTGGTATAAGAATAACATGATGTTTTTCAATGGCAAAAATCAATGAATATTGTAAATGCACAAACAGTAATTTCTCCGCATTGCAAGGTGCAATTCTGAATTTTTTTTGCTTTTTCCTGCTCCTCTTAGCATGATAAAGAAGATTCAAAGAGAGTGAGATGCCAGCTCCTTTCATTCAGTCAGTAGCTTCAATCATTTCTGGACGTTTTTCAATGGCAAAAATCAATGAATATTTTAAATGCACAAACAGTAATTTCTCCGCATTGCAAGGTGCATTTCTGAAATTTTTTGCTTTTTCCTGCTCTTCTTTGCATGATAAACAAGATTCAAAGAGAGTGAGATGCCAGCTCCTTTCATTCAGTCAGTAGCTTCAATCATTTCTGGACGTTTTTCAATGGCAAAAATGAATGAATATTGTAAATGCACAAACAGTAATTTCTCCGCATTGCAAGGTGCAATTCTGAAATTTTTTGCTTTTTCCTGCTCCTCTTAGCATGATAAAGAAGAGTCAAAGAGAGTGAGATGCGAGCTCCTTTCATTCAGTCAGTAGCTTCAAACATTTCTGGTATATGAATAACATGATGTTTTTCAATTACAAAAATCAATGAATATTGTAAATGCACAAACAGTAATTTCTCCGCATTGCAAGGTGCAATTCTGAAATTTTTTGCTTTTTCCTGCTCCTCTTAGCATGATAAAGAAGATTCAAAGAGAGTGAGATGCCAGCTCCTTTCATTCAGTCAGTAGCTTCAATCATTTCTGGACGTTTTTCAATGGCAAAAATCAATGAATATTGTAAATGCACAAACAGTAATTTCTCCGCATTGCAAGGTGCAATTCTGAAATTTTTTGCTTTTTCCTGCTCCTCTTAGCATGATAAAGAAGATTCAAAGAGAGTGAGATGCCAGCTCCTTTCATTCAGTCAGTAGCTTCAAACATTTCTGGTATATGAATAACATGATGTTTTTCAATGGCAAAAATCAATGAATATTGTAAATGCACAAACAGTAATTTCTCCGCATTGCAAGGTGCAATTCTGAAATGTTTTGCTTTTTCCTGCTCCTCTTAGCATGATAAAGAAGATTCAAAGAGAGTGAGATGCCAGCTCCTTTCATTCAGTCAGTAGCTTCAAACATTTCTGGTATATGAATAACATGATGTTTTTCAATGGCAAAAATCAATGAATATTGTAAATGCACAAACAGTAATTTCTCCGCATTGCAAGGTGCAATTCTGAAATTTTTTGCTTTTTCCTGCTCCTCTTAGCATGATAAAGAAGATTCAAAGAGAGTGAGATGCCAGCTCCTTTCATTCAGTCAGTAGCTTCAATCATTTCTGGACGTTTTTCAATGGCAAAAATCATTGAATATTGTAAATGCACAAACAGTAATTTCTCCGCATTGCAAGGTGCAATTCTGAAACTTTTTGCTTTTTCCTGCTCCTCTTAGCATGATAAAGAAGATTCAAAGAGAGTGAGATGCCAGCTCCTTTCATTCAGTCAGTAGCTTCAATCATTTCTGGACGTTTTTCAATGGCAAAAATCATTGAATATTGTAAATGCACAAACAGTAATTTCTCCGCATTGCAAGGTGCAATTCTGAATTTTTTTGCTTTTTCCTGCTCCTCTTAGCATGATAAACAAGATTCAAAGAGATTGAGATGCCAGCTCCTTTCGTTCAGTCAGTAGCTTCAATCATTTCTGGATGTTTTTCAATGGCAAAAATCAATGAATATTGTAAATGCACAAACAGTAATTTCTCCGCATTGCAACGTGCAATTCTGAAATTTTTTGCTTTTTCCTGCTCCTGTTAGCATGATAAAGAAGATTCAAAGAGAGTGAGATGCCAGCTCCTTTCATTCAGTCAGTAGCTTCAAACATTTCTGGTATATGAATAACATGATGTTTTTCAATGGCAAAAATCAATGAATATTGTAAATGCACAAACAGTAATTTCTCCGCATTGCAAGGTGCAATTCTGAAATTTTTTGCTTTTTCCTGCTCCTCTAAGCATGATAAAGAAGATTCAAAGAGAGTGAGATGCCAGCTCCTTTCATTCAGTCAGTAGCTTCAATCATTTCTGGACGTTTTTCAATGGCAAAAATCAATGAATATTGTAAATGCACAAACAGTAATTTCTCCGCATTGCAAGGTGCAATTCTGAAATTTTTTGCTTTTTCCTGCTCCTCTTAGCATGATAAACAAGATTCAAAGTGAATGAGATGCCAGCTCCTTTCATTCAGTCAGTAGCTTCAATCATTTCTGGACGTTTTTCAATGGCAAAAATCAATGAATATTGTAAATGCACAAACAGTAATTTCTCCGCATTGCAAGGTGCAATTCTGAAATTTTTTGCTTTTTCCTGCTCCTCTTAGCATGATAAAGAAGATTCAAAGAGAGTGAGATGCCAGCTCCTTTCATTCAGTCAGTAGCTTCAAACATTTCTGGTATATGAATAACATGATGTTTTTCAATGGCAAAAATCAATGAATATTGTAAATGCACAAACAGTAATTTCTCCGCATTGCAAGGTGCAATTCTGAAATTTTTTGCTTTTTCCTGCTCCTCTTAGCATGATAAAGAAGATTCAAAGAGAGTGAGATGCCAGCTCCTTTCATTCAGTCAGTAGCTTCAATCATTTCTGGACGTTTTTCAATGGCAAAAATCAATGAATATTGTAAATGCACAAACAGTAATTTCTCCGCATTGCAAGGTGCAATTCTGAAATTTTTTGCTTTTTCCTGCTCCTCTTAGCATGATAAAGAAGATTCAAAGAGAGTGAGATGCCAGCTCCTTTCATTCAGTCAGTAGCTTCAATCATTTCTGGACATTTTTCAATGGCAAAAATCAATGAATATTGTAAATGCACAAACAGTAATTTCTCCGCATTGCAAGGTGCAATTCTGAATTTTTTTGCTTTTTCCTGCTCCTCTTAGCATGATAAAGAAGATTCAAAGAGAGTGAGATGCCAGCTCCTTTCATTCAGTCAGTAGCTTCAAACATTTCTGGTATATGAATAACATGATGTTTTTCAATGGCAAAAATCAATGAATATTGTAAATGCACAAACAGTAATTTCTCCGCATTGCAAGGTGCAATTCTGAAATTTTTTGCTTTTTCCTGCTAATCTTAGCATGATAAAGAAGATTCAAAGAGAGTGAGATGCCAGCTCCTTTCATTCAGTCAGTAGCTTCAATCATTTCTGGACGTTTTTCAATGGCAAAAATCAATGAATATTGTAAATGCACAAACAGTAATTTCTCCGCATTGCAAGGTGCAATTCTGAAATTTTTTGCTTTTTCCTGCTCCTCTTAGCATGATAAAGAAGATTCAAAGACAGTGAGATGCCAGCTCCTTTCATTCAGTCAGTAGCTTCAATCATTTCTGGACGTTTTTCAATGGCAAAAATCAATGAATATTGTAAATGCACAAACAGTAATTTCTCCGCATTGCAAGGTGCAATTCTGAAATTTTTTGCTTTTTCCTGCTCCTCTTAGCATGATAAACAAGATTCAAAGAGAGTGAGATGCCAGCTCCTTTCATTCAGTCAGTAGCTTCAATCATTTCTGGACGTTTTTCAATGGCAAAAATCAATGAATATTGTAAATGCACAAACAGTAATTTCTCCGCATTGCAAGGTGCAATTCTGAAATTTTTTGCTTTTTCCTGCTCCTATTAGCATGATAAAGAAGAGTCAAAGAGAGTGAGATGCGAGCTCCTTTCATTCAGTCAGTAGCTTCAAACATTTCTGGTATATGAATAACATGATGTTTTTCAATGGCAAAAATCAATGAATATTGTAAATGCACAAACAGTAATTTCTCCGCATTGCAAGGTGCAATTCTGAAATTTTTTGCTTTTTCCTGCTCCTCTTAGCATGATAAAGAAGATTCAAAGAGAGTGAGATGCCAGCTCCTTTCATTCAGTCAGTAGCTTCAATCATTTCTGGACGTTTTTCAATGGCAAAAATCAATGAATATTGTAAATGCACAAACAGTAATTTCTCCGCATTGCAAGGTGCAATTCTGAAATTTTTTGCTTTTTCCTGCTCCTCTTAGCATGATAAAGAAGATTCAAAGAGAGTGAGATGCCAGCTCCTTTCATTCAGTCAGTAGCTTCAAACATTTCTGGTATATGAATAACATGATGTTTTTCAATGGCAAAAATCAATGAATATTGTAAATGCACAAACAGTAATTTCTCCGCATTGCAAGGTGCAATTCTGAAATTTTTTGCTTTTTCCTGCTCCTCTTAGCATGATAAAGAAGATTCAAAGAGAGTGAGATGCCAGCTCCTTTCATTCAGTCAGTAGCTTCAAACATTTCTGGTATATGAATAACATGATGTTTTTCAATGGCAAAAATCAATGAATATTGTAAATGCACAAACAGTAATTTCTCCGCATTGCAAGGTGCAATTCTGAAATTTTTTGCTTTTTCCTGCTCCTCTTAGCATGATAAAGAAGATTCAAAGAGAGTGAGATGCCAGCTCCTTTCATTCAGTCAGTAGCTTCAATCATTTCTGGACGTTTTTCAATGGCAAAAATCATTGAATATTGTAAATGCACAAACAGTAATTTCTCCGCATTGCAAGGTGCAATTCTGAAATTTTTTTGCTTTTTCCTGCTCCTCTTAGCATGATAAAGAAGATTCAAAGAGAGTGAGATGCCAGCTCCTTTCATTCAGTCAGTAGCTTCAATCATTTCTGGACGTTTTTCAATGGCAAAAATCATTGAATATTGTAAATGCACAAACAGTAATTTCTCCGCATTGCAAGGTGCAATTCTGAAATTTTTTGCTTTTTCCTGCTCCTCTTAGCATGATAAAGAAGATTCAAAGAGAGTGAGATGCCAGCTCCTTTCATTCAGTCAGTAGCTTCAATCATTTCTGGACATTTTTCAATGGCAAAAATCAATGAATATTGTAAATGCACAAACAGTAATTTCTCCGCATTGCAAGGTGCAATTCTGAATTTTTTTGCTTTTTCCTGCTCCTCTTAGCATGATAAAGAAGATTCAAAGAGAGTGAGATGCCAGCTCCTTTCATTCAGTCAGTAGCTTCAAACATTTCTGGTATATGAATAACATGATGTTTTTCAATGGCAAAAATCAATGAATATTGTAAATGCACAAACAGTAATTTCTCCGCATTGCAAGGTGCAATTCTGAAATTTTTTGCTTTTTCCTGCTCCTCTTAGCATGATAAAGAAGATTCAAAGAGAGTGAGATGCCAGCTCCTTTCATTCAGTCAGTAGCTTCAATCATTTCTGGACGTTTTTCAATGGCAAAAATCAATGAATATTGTAAATGCACAAACAGTAATTTCTCCGCATTGCAAGGTGCAATTCTGAAATTTTTTGCTTTTTCCTGCTCCTCTTAGCATGATAAAGAAGATTCAAAGACAGTGAGATGCCAGCTCCTTTCATTCAGTCAGTAGCTTCAATCATTTCTGGACGTTTTTCAATGGCAAAAATCAATGAATATTGTAAATGCACAAACAGTAATTTCTCCGCATTGCAAGGTGCATTTCTGAAATTTTTTGCTTTTTCCTGCTCCTCTTAGCATGATAAACAAGATTCAAAGAGAGTGAGATGCCAGCTCCTTTCATTCAGTCAGTAGCTTCAATCATTTCTGGACGTTTTTCAATGGCAAAAATCAATGAATATTGTAAATGCACAAACAGTAATTTCTCCGCATTGCAAGGTGCAATTCTGAAATTTTTTGCTTTTTCCTGCTCCTCTTAGCATGATAAAGAAGAGTCAAAGAGAGTGAGATGCGAGCTCCTTTCATTCAGTCAGTAGCTTCAAACATTTCTGGTATATGAATAACATGATGTTTTTCAATGGCAAAAATCAATGAATATTGTAAATGCACAAACAGTAATTTCTCCGCATTGCAAGGTGCAATTCTGAAATTTTTTGCTTTTTCCTGCTCCTCTTAGCATGATAAAGAAGATTCAAAGAGAGTGAGATGCCAGCTCCTTTCATTCAGTCAGTAGCTTCAATCATTTCTGGACGTTTTTCAATGGCAAAAATCAATGAATATTGTAAATGCACAAACAGTAATTTCTCCGCATTGCAAGGTGCAATTCTGAAATTTTTTGCTTTTTCCTGCTCCTCTTAGCATGATAAAGAAGATTCAAAGAGAGTGAGATGCCAGCTCCTTTCATTCAGTCAGTAGCTTCAAACATTTCTGGTATATGAATAACATGATGTTTTTCAATGGCAAAAATCAATGAATATTGTAAATGCACAAACAGTAATTTCTCCGCATTGCAAGGTGCAATTCTGAAATTTTTTGCTTTTTCCTGCTCCTCTTAGCATGATAAAGAAGATTCAAAGAGAGTGAGATGCCAGCTCCTTTCATTCAGTCAGTAGCTTCAAACATTTCTGGTATATGAATAACATGATGTTTTTCAATGGCAAAAATCAATGAATATTGTAAATGCACAAACAGTAATTTCTCCGCATTGCAAGGTGCAATTCTGAAATTTTTTGCTTTTTCCTGCTCCTCTTAGCATGATAAAGAAGATTCAAAGAGAGTGAGATGCCAGCTCCTTTCATTCAGTCAGTAGCTTCAATCATTTCTGGACGTTTTTCAATGGCAAAAATCAATGAATATTGTAAATGCACAAACAGTAATTTCTCCGCATTGCAAGGTGCAATTCTGAAATTTTTTGCTTTTTCCTGCTCCTCTTAGCATGATAAACAAGATTCAAAGAGAGTGAGATGCCAGCTCCTTTCATTCAGTCAGTAGCTTCAATCATTTCTGGATGTTTTTCAATGGCAAAAATCAATGAATATTGTAAATGCACAAACAGTAATTTCTCCGCATTGCAAGGTGCAATTCTGAAATTTTTTGCTTTTTCCTGCTCCTCTTAGCATGATAAAGAAGATTCAAAGAGAGTGAGATGCCAGCTCCTTTCATTCAGTCAGTAGCTTCAATCATTTCTGGACGTTTTTCAATGGCAAAAATCAATGAATATTGTAAATGCACAAACAGTAATTTCTCCGCATTGCAAGGTGCAATTCTGAAATTTTTTGCTTTTTCCTGCTCCTCTTAGCATGATAAAGAAGTTTCAAAGAGAGTGAGATGCCAGCTCCTTTCATTCAGTCAGTAGCTTCAAACATTTCTGGTATATGAATAACATGATGTTTTTCAATGGCAAAAATCAATGAATATTGTAAATGCACAAACAGTAATTTCTCCGCATTGAAAGGTGCAATTCTGAAATTTTTTGCTTTTTCCTGCTCCTCTTAGCATGATAAAGAAGATTCAAAGAGAGTGAGATGCCAGCTCCTTTCATTCAGTCAGTAGCTTCAATCATTTCTGGACGTTTTTCAATGGCAAAAATCAATGAATATTGTAAATGCACAAACAGTAATTTCTCCGCATTGCAAGGTGCAATTCTGAAATTTTTTGCTTTTTCCTGCTCCTCTTAGCATGATAAACAAGATTCAAAGAGAGTGAGATGCCAGCTCCTTTCATTCAGTCAGTAGCTTCAATCATTTCTGGACGTTTTTCAATGGCAAAAATCAATGAATATTGTAAATGCACAAACAGTAATTTCTCCGCATTGCAAGGTGCAATTCTGAAATTTTTTGCTTTTTTCTGCTCCTCTTAGCAAGATAAACAAGATTCAAAGAGAGTGAGATGCCAGCTCCTTTCATTCAGTCAGTAGCTTCAATCATTTCTGGACGTTTTTCAATGGCAAAAATCAATGAATATTGTAAATGCACAAACAGTAATTTCTCCGCATTGCAAGGTGCAATTCTGAAATTTTTTGCTTTTTCCTGCTCCTCTTAGCATGATAAAGAAGATTCAAAGAGAGTGAGATGCCAGCTCCTTTCATTCAGTCAGTAGCTTCAATCATTTCTGGACGTTTTTCAATGGCAAAAATCAATGAATATTGTAAATGCACAAACAGTAATTTCTCCGCATTGCAAGGTGCAATTCTGAAATTTTTTGCTTTTTCCTGCTCCTCTTAGCATGATAAAGAAGATTCAAAGAGAGTGAGATGCCAGCTCCTTTCATTCAGTCAGTAGCTTCAATCATTTCTGGACGTTTTTCAATGGCAAAAATCAATGAATATTGTAAATGCACAAACAGTAATTTCTCCGCATTGCAAGGTGCAATTCTGAAATTTTTTGCTTTTTCCTGCTCCTCTTAGCATGATAAAGAAGATTCAAAGAGAGTGAGATGCCAGCTCCTTTCATTCAGTCAGTAGCTTCAAACATTTCTGGTATATGAATAACATGATGTTTTTCAATGGCAAAAATCAATGAATATTGTAAATGCACAAACAGTAATTTCTCCGCATTGCAAGGTGCAATTCTGAAATTTTTTGTTTTTCCTGCTCCTCTTAGCATGATAAAGAAGATTCAAAGAGAGTGAGATGCCAGCTCCTTTCATTCAGTCAGTAGCTTCAATCGTTTCTGGACGTTTTTCAATGGCAAAAATCATTGAATATTGTAAATGCACAAACAGTAATTTCTCCGCATTGCAAGGTGCAATTCTGAAATTTTTTGCTTTTTCCTGCTCCTCTTAGCATGATAAAGAAGATTCAAAGAGAGTGAGATGCCAGCTCCTTTCATTCAGTCAGTAGCTTCAATCATTTCTGGTATATGAATAACATGATGTTTTTCAATGGCAAAAAACAATGAATATTGTAAATGCACAAACAGTAATTTCTCCGCATTGCAAGCTGCAATTCTGAAATTTTTTGCTTTTTCCTGCTCCTCTTAGCATGATAAACAAGATTCAAAGAGAGTGAGATGCCAGCTCCTTTCATTCAGTCAGTAGCTTCAATCATTTCTGGACTTTTTCAATGGCAAAAATCAATGAATATTGTAAATGCACAAACAGTAATTTCTCCGCATTGCAAGGTGCAATTCTGAAATTTTTTGCTTTTTCCTGCTCCTCTTAGCATGATAAAGAAGATTCAAAGAGAGTGAGATGCCAGCTCCTTTCATTCAGTCAGTAGCTTCAATCATTTCTGGTATATGAATAACATGATGTTTTTCAATGGCAAAAAACAATGAATATTGTAAATGCACAAACAGTAATTTCTCCGCATTGCAAGCTGCAATTCTGAAATTTTTTGCTTTTTCCTGCTCCTCTTAGCATGATAAACAAGATTCAAAGAGAGTGAGATGCCAGCTCCTTTCATTCAGTCAGTAGCTTCAATCATTTCTGGTATATGAATAACATGATGTTTTTCAATGGCAAAAAACAATGAATATTGTAAATGCACAAACAGTAATTTCTCCGCATTGCAAGCTGCAATTCTGAAATTTTTTGCTTTTTCCTGCTCCTCTTAGCATGATAAACAAGATTCAAAGAGAGTGAGATGCCAGCTCCTTTCATTCAGTCAGTAGCTTCAATCATTTCTGGACGTTTTTCAATGGCAAAAATCATTGAATATTGTAAATGCACAAACAGTAATTTCTCCGCATTGCAAGGTGCAATTCTGAAATTTTTTGCTTTTTCCTGCTCCTCTTAGCATGATAAAGAAGATTCAAAGAGAGTGAGATGCCAGCTCCTTTCATTCAGTCAGTAGCTTCAATCATTTCTGGTATATGAATAACATGATGTTTTTCAATGGCAAAAAACAATGAATATTGTAAATGCACAAACAGTAATTTCTCCGCATTGCAAGGTGCAATTCTGAAATTTTTTGCTTTTTCCTGCTCCTCTTAGCATGATAAAGAAGATTCAAAGAGAGTGAGATGCCAGCTCCTTTCATTCAGTCAGTAGCTTCAAACATTTCTGGTATATGAATAACATGATGTTTTTCAATGGCAAAAATCAATGAATATTGTAAATGCACAAACAGTAATTTCTCCGCATTGCAAGGTGCAATTCTGAAATTTTTTGCTTTCTCCTGCTCCTCTTAGCATGATAAAGAAGATTCAAAGAGAGTGAGATGCCAGCTCCTTTCATTCAGTCAGTAGCTTCAATCATTTCTGGACGTTTTTCAATGGCAAAAATCAATGAATATTGTAAATGCACAAACAGTAATTTCTCCGCATTGCAAGGTGCAATTCTGAAATTTTTTGCTTTTTCCTGCTCCTCTTAGCATTATAAAGAAGATTCAAAGAGAGTGAGATGCCAGCTCCTTTCATTCAGTCAGTAGCTTCAATCATTTCTGGACGTTTTTCAATGGCAAAAATCATTGAATATTGTAAATGCACAAACAGTAATTTCTCCGCATTGCAAGGTGCAATTCTGAAATTTTTTGCTTTTTCCTGCTCCTCTTTGCATGATAAAGAAGATTCAAAGAGAGTGAGATGCCAGCTCCTTTCATTCAGTCAGTAGCTTCAATCATTTCTGGTATATGAATAACATGATGTTTTTCAATGGCAAAAATCAATGAATATTGTAAATGCACAAACAGTAATTTCTCCGCATTGCAAGGTGCAATTCTGAATTTTTTTGCTTTTTCCTGCTCCTCTTAGCATGATAAAGAAGATTCAAAGAGAGTGAGATGCCAGCTCCTTTCATTCAGTCAGTAGCTTCAATCATTTCTGGACGTTTTTCAATGGCAAAAATCAATGAATATTGTAAATGCACAAACAGTAATTTCTCCGCATTGCAAGGTGCATTTCTGAAATTTTTTGCTTTTTCCTGCTCCTCTTAGCATGATAAACAAGATTCAAAGAGAGTGAGATGCCAGCTCCTTTCATTCAGTCAGTAGCTTCAATCATTTCTGGACGTTTTTCAGTGGCAAAAATCAATGAATATTGTAAATGCACAAACAGTAATTTCTCCGCATTGCAAGGTGCAATTCTGAAATTTTTTGCTTTTTCCTGCTCCTCTTAGCATGATAAAGAAGATTCAAAGAGAGTGAGATGCCAGCTCCTTTCATTCAGTCAGTAGCTTCAAACATTTCTGGTATATGAATAACATGATGTTTTTCAATGGCAAAAATCAATGAATATTGTAAATGCACAAACAGTAATTTCTCCGCATTGCAAGGTGCAATTCTGAAATTTTTTGCTTTTTCCTGCTCCTCTTAGCATGATAAAGAAGATTCAAAGAGAGTGAGATGCCAGCTCCTTTCATTCAGTCAGTAGCTTCAATCATTTCTGGACGTTTTTCAATGGCAAAAATCATTGAATATTGTAAATGCACAAACAGTAATTTCTCCGCATTGCAAGGTGCAATTCTGAAATTTTTTGCTTTTTCCTGCTCCTCTTAGCATGATAAAGAAGATTCAAAGAGAGTGAGATGCCAGCTCCTTTCATTCAGTCAGTAGCTTCAATCATTTCTGGACGTTTTTCAATGGCAAAAATCAATGAATATTGTAAATGCACAAACAGTAATTTCTCCGCATTGCAAGGTGCAATTCTGAAATTTTTTGCTTTTTCCTGCTCCTCTTAGCATGATAAACAAGATTCAAAGAGATTGAGATGCCAGCTCCTTTCGTTCAGTCAGTAGCTTCAATCATTTCTGGATGTTTTTCAATGGCAAAAATCAATGAATATTGTAAATGCACAAACAGTAATTTCTCCGCATTGCAACGTGCAATTCTGAAATTTTTTGCTTTTTTCTGCTCCTCTTAGCATGATAAAGAAGATTCAAAGAGAGTGAGATGCCAGCTCCTTTCATTCAGTCAGTAGCTTCAAACATTTCTGGTATATGAATAACATGATGTTTTTCAATGGCAAAAAATCAATGAATATTGTAAATGCACAAACAGTAATTTCTCCGCATTGCAAGGTGCAATTCTGAAATTTTTTGCTTTTTCCTGCTCCACTTAGCATGATAAAGAAGATTCAAAGAGAGTGAGATGCCAGCTCCTTTCATTCAGTCAGTAGCTTCAATCATTTCTGGACGTTTTTCAATGGCAAAAATCAATGAATATTGTAAATGCACAAACAGTAATTTCTCCGCATTGCAAGGTGCAATTCTGAAATTTTTTGCTTTTTCCTGCTCCTCTTAGCATGATAAACAAGATTCAAAGAGAGTGAGATGCCAGCTCCTTTCATTCAGTCAGTAGCTTCAATCATTTCTGGATGTTTTTCAATGGCAAAAATCAATGAATATTGTAAATGCACAAACAGTAATTTCTCCGCATTGCAAGGTGCAATTCTGAAATTTTTTGCTTTTTCCTGCTCCTCTTAGCATGATAAAGAAGATTCAAAGAGAGTGAGATGCCAGCTCCTTTCATTCAGTCAGTAGCTTCAATCATTTCTGGACGTTTTTCAATGGCAAAAATCAATGAATATTGTAAATGCACAAACAGTAATTTCTCCGCATTGCAAGGTGCAATTCTGAAATTTTTTGCTTTTTCCTGCTCCTCTTAGCATGATAAAGAAGATTCAAAGAGAGTGAGATGCCAGCTCCTTTCATTCAGTCAGTAGCTTCAATCATTTCTGGACGTTTTTCAATGGCAAAAATCAATGAATATTGTAAATGCACAAACAGTAATTTCTCCGCATTGCAAGGTGCAATTCTGAAATTTTTTGCTTTTTCCTGCTCCTCTTAGCATGATAAAGAAGATTCAAAGAGAGTGAGATGCCAGCTCCTTTCATTCAGTCAGTAGCTTCAAACATTTCTGGTATATGAATAACATGATGTTTTTCAATGGCAAAAATCAATGAATATTGTAAATGCACAAACAGTAATTTCTCCGCATTGCAAGGTGCAATTCTGAAATTTTTTGTTTTTCCTGCTCCTCTTAGCATGATAAAGAAGATTCAAAGAGAGTGAGATGCCAGCTCCTTTCATTCAGTCAGTAGCTTCAATCATTTCTGGACGTTTTTCAATGGCAAAAATCATTGAATATTGTAAATGCACAAACAGTAATTTCTCCGCATTGCAAGGTGCAATTCTGAAATTTTTTGCTTTTTCCTGCTCCTCTTAGCATGATAAAGAAGATTCAAAGAGAGTGAGATGCCAGCTCCTTTCATTCAGTCAGTAGCTTCAATCATTTCTGGTATATGAATAACATGATGTTTTTCAACGGCAAAAAACAATGAATATTGTAAATGCACAAACAGTAATTTCTCCGCATTGCAAGCTGCAATTCTGAAATTTTTTGCTTTTTCCTGCTCCTCTTAGCATGATAAACAAGATTCAAAGAGAGTGAGATGCCAGCTCCTTTCATTCAGTCAGTAGCTTCAATCATTTCTGGATGTTTTTCAATGGCAAAAATCAATGAATATTGTAAATGCACAAACAGTAATTTCTCCGCATTGCAACGTGCAATTCTGAAATTTTTTGCTTTTTCCTGCTCCTCTTAGCATGATAAAGAAGATTCAAAGAGAGTGAGATGCCAGCTCCTTTCATTCAGTCAGTAGCTTCAATCATTTCTGGACGTTTTTCAATGGCAAAAATCAATGAATATTGTAAATGCACAAACAGTAATTTCTCCGCATTGCAAGGTGCAATTCTGAAATTTTTTGCTTTTTCCTGCTCCTCTTAGCATGATAAAGAAGATTCAAAGAGAGTGAGATGCCAGCTCCTTTCATTCAGTCAGTAGCTTCAATCATTTCTGGACGTTTTTCAATGGCAAAAATCAATGAATATTGTAAATGCACAAACAGTAATTTCTCCGCATTGCAAGGTGCAATTCTGAAATTTTTTGCTTTTTCCTGCTCCTCTTAGCATGATAAAGAAGATTCAAAGAGAGTGAGATGCCAGCTCCTTTCATTCAGTCAGTAGCTTCAAACATTTCTGGTATATGAATAACATGATGTTTTTCAATGGCAAAAATCAATGAATATTGTAAATGCACAAACAGTAATTTCTCCGCATTGCAAGGTGCAATTCTGAAATTTTTTGTTTTTCCTGCTCCTCTTAGCATGATAAAGAAGATTCAAAGAGAGTGAGATGCCAGCTCCTTTCATTCAGTCAGTAGCTTCAATCATTTCTGGACGTTTTTCAATGGCAAAAATCATTGAATATTGTAAATGCACAAACAGTAATTTCTCCGCATTGCAAGGTGCAATTCTTAAATTTTTTGCTTTTTCCTGCTCCTCTTAGCATGATAAAGAAGATTCAAAGAGAGTGAGATGCCAGCTCCTTTCATTCAGTCAGTAGCTTCAATCATTTCTGGTATATGAATAACATGATGTTTTTCAACGGCAAAAAACAATGAATATTGTAAATGCACAAACAGTAATTTCTCCGCATTGCAAGCTGCAATTCTGAAATTTTTTGCTTTTTCCTGCTCCTCTTAGCATGATAAACAAGATTCAAAGAGAGTGAGATGCCAGCTCCTTTCATTCAGTCAGTAGCTTCAATCATTTCTGGACTTTTTCAATGGCAAAAATCAATGAATATTGTAAATGCACAAACAGTAATTTCTCCGCATTGCAAGGTGCAATTCTGAAATTTTTTGCTTTTTCCTGCTCCTCTTAGCATGATAAAGAAGATTCAAAGAGAGTGAGATGCCAGCTCCTTTCATTCAGTCAGTAGCTTCAATCATTTCTGGTATATGAATAACATGATGTTTTTCAATGGCAAAAAACAATGAATATTGTAAATGCACAAACAGTAATTTCTCCGCATTGCAAGCTGCAATTCTGAAATTTTTTGCTTTTTCCTGCTCCTCTTAGCATGATAAACAAGATTCAAAGAGAGTGAGATGCCAGCTCCTTTCATTCAGTCAGTAGCTTCAATCATTTCTGGTATATGAATAACATGATGTTTTTCAATGGCAAAAAACAATGAATATTGTAAATGCACAAACAGTAATTTCTCCGCATTGCAAGGTGCAATTCTGAAATTTTTTGCTTTCTCCTGCTCCTCTTAGCATGATAAAGAAGATTCAAAGAGAGTGAGATGCCAGCTCCTTTCATTCAGTCAGTAGCTTCAATCATTTCTGGACGTTTTTCAATGGCAAAAATCAATGAATATTGTAAATGCACAAACAGTAATTTCTCCGCATTGCAAGGTGCAATTCTGAAATTTTTTGCTTTTTCCTGCTCCTCTTAGCATGATAAAGAAGATTCAAAGAGAGTGAGATGCCAGCTCCTTTCATTCAGTCAGTAGCTTCAATCATTTCTGGACGTTTTTCAATGGCAAAAATCATTGAATATTGTAAATGCACAAACAGTAATTTCTCCGCATTGCAAGGTGCAATTCTGAAATTTTTTGCTTTTTCCTGCTCCTCTTTGCATGATAAAGAAGATTCAAAGAGAGTGAGATGCCAGCTCCTTTCATTCAGTCAGTAGCTTCAATCATTTCTGGTATATGAATAACATGATGTTTTTCAATGGCAAAAATCAATGAATATTGTAAATGCACAAACAGTAATTTCTCCGCATTGCAAGGTGCAATTCTGAATTTTTTTGCTTTTTCCTGCTCCTCTTAGCATGATAAAGAAGATTCAAAGAGAGTGAGATGCCAGCTCCTTTCATTCAGTCAGTAGCTTCAATCATTTCTGGACGTTTTTCAATGGCAAAAATCAATGAATATTGTAAATGCACAAACAGTAATTTCTCCGCATTGCAAGGTGCAATTCTGAAATTTTTTGCTTTTTCCTGCTCCTCTTAGCATGATAAAGAAGATTCAAAGAGAGTGAGATGCCAGCTCCTTTCATTCAGTCAGTAGCTTCAAACATTTCTGGTAGATGAATAACATGATGTTTTTCAATGGCAAAAATCAATGAATATTGTAAATGCACAAACAGTAATTTCTCCGCATTGCAAGGTGCAATTCTGAAATTTTTTGTTTTTCCTGCTCCTCTTAGCATGATAAAGAAGATTCAAAGAGAGTGAGATGCCAGCTCCTTTCATTCAGTCAGTAGCTTCAATCATTTCTGGACGTTTTTCAATGGCAAAAATCATTGAATATTGTAAATGCACAAACAGTAATTTCTCCGCATTGCAAGGTGCAATTCTGAAATTTTTTGCTTTTTCCTGCTCCTCTTAGCATGATAAAGAAGATTCAAAGAGAGTGAGATGCCAGCTCCTTTCATTCAGTCAGTAGCTTCAATCATTTCTGGTATATGAATAACATGATGTTTTTCAATGGCAAAAAACAATGAATATTGTAAATGCACAAACAGTAATTTCTCCGCATTGCAAGCTGCAATTCTGAAATTTTTTGCTTTTTCCTGCTCCTCTTAGCATGATAAACAAGATTCAAAGAGAGTGAGATGCCAGCTCCTTTCATTCAGTCAGTAGCTTCAATCATTTCTGGACTTTTTCAATGGCAAAAATCAATGAATATTGTAAATGCACAAACAGTAATTTCTCCGCATTGCAAGGTGCAATTCTGAAATTTTTTGCTTTTTCCTGCTCCTCTTAGCATGATAAAGAAGATTCAAAGAGAGTGAGATGCCAGCTCCTTTCATTCAGTCAGTAGCTTCAATCATTTCTGGTATATGAATAACATGATGTTTTTCAATGGCAAAAAACAATGAATATTGTAAATGCACAAACAGTAATTTCTCCGCATTGCAAGCTGCAATTCTGAAATTTTTTGCTTTTTCCTGCTCCTCTTAGCATGATAAACAAGATTCAAAGAGAGTGAGATGCCAGCTCCTTTCATTCAGTCAGTAGCTTCAATCATTTCTGGTATATGAATAACATGATGTTTTTCAATGGCAAAAAACAATGAATATTGTAAATGCACAAACAGTAATTTCTCCGCATTGCAAGGTGCAATTCTGAAATTTTTTGCTTTCTCCTGCTCCTCTTAGCATGATAAAGAAGATTCAAAGAGAGTGAGATGCCAGCTCCTTTCATTCAGTCAGTAGCTTCAATCATTTCTGGTATATGAATAACATGATATTTTTCAATGGCAAAAATCAATGAATATTGTAAATGCACAAACAGTAATTTCTCCGCATTGCAAGGTGCAATTCTGAATTTTTTTGCTTTTTCCTGCTCCTCTTAGCATGATAAAGAAGATTCAAAGAGAGTGAGATGCCAGCTCCTTTCATTCAGTCAGTAGCTTCAATCATATCTGGACGTTTTTCAATGGCAAAAATCAATGAATATTGTAAATGCACAAACAGTAATTTCTCCGCATTGCAAGGTGCATTTCTGAAATTTTTTGCTTTTTCCTGCTCCTCTTAGCATGATAAACAAGATTCAAAGAGAGTGAGATGCCAGCTCCTTTCATTCAGTCAGTAGCTTCAATCATTTCTGGACGTTTTTCAGTGGCAAAAATCAATGAATATTGTAAATGCACAAACAGTAATTTCTCCGCATTGCAAGGTGCAATTCTGAAATTTTTTGCTTTTTCCTGCTCCTCTTAGCATGATAAAGAAGATTCAAAGAGAGTGAGATGCCAGCTCCTTTCATTCAGTCAGTAGCTTCAAACATTTCTGGTATATGAATAACATGATGTTTTTCAATGGCAAAAATCAATGAATATTGTAAATGCACAAACAGTAATTTCTCCGCATTGCAAGGTGCAATTCTGAAATTTTTTGCTTTTTCCTGCTCCTCTTAGCATGATAAAGAAGATTCAAAGAGAGTGAGATGCCAGCTCCTTTCATTCAGTCAGTAGCTTCAATCATTTCTGGACGTTTTTCAATGGCAAAAATCATTGAATATTGTAAATGCACAAACAGTAATTTCTCCGCATTGCAAGGTGCAATTCTGAAATTTTTTGCTTTTTCCTGCTCCTCTTAGCATGATAAAGAAGATTCAAAGAGAGTGAGATGCCAGCTCCTTTCATTCAGTCAGTAGCTTCAATCATTTCTGGACGTTTTTCAATGGCAAAAATCATTGAATATTGTAAATGCACAAACAGTAATTTCTCCGCATTGCAAGGTGCAATTCTGAAATTTTTTGCTTTTTCCTGCTCCTCTTAGCATGATAAACAAGATTCAAAGAGATTGAGATGCCAGCTCCTTTCGTTCAGTCAGTATCTTCAATCATTTCTGGATGTTTTTCAATGGCAAAAATCAATGAATATTGTAAATGCACAAACAGTAATTTCTCCGCATTGCAACGTGCAATTCTGAAATTTTTTGCTTTTTTCTGCTCCTCTTAGCATGATAAAGAAGATTCAAAGAGAGTGAGATGCCAGCTCCTTTCATTCAGTCAGTAGCTTCAAACATTTCTGGTATATGAATAACATGATGTTTTTCAATGGCAAAAATCAATGAATATTGTAAATGCACAAACAGTAATTTCTCCGCATTGCAAGGTGCAATTCTGAAATTTTTTGCTTTTTCCTGCTCCACTTAGCATGATAAAGAAGATTCAAAGAGAGTGAGATGCCAGCTCCTTTCATTCAGTCAGTAGCTTCAATCATTTCTGGACGTTTTTCAATGGCAAAAATCAATGAATATTGTAAATGCACAAACAGTAATTTCTCCGCATTGCAAGGTGCAATTCTGAAATTTTTTGCTTTTTCCTGCTCCTCTTAGCATGATAAACAAGATTCAAAGAGAGTGAGATGCCAGCTCCTTTCATTCAGTCAGTAGCTTCAATCATTTCTGGATGTTTTTCAATGGCAAAAATCAATGAATATTGTAAATGCACAAACAGTAATTTCTCCGCATTGCAAGGTGCAATTCTGAAATTTTTTGCTTTTTCCTGCTCCTCTTAGCATGATAAAGAAGATTCAAAGAGAGTGAGATGCCAGCTCCTTTCATTCAGTCAGTAGCTTCAATCATTTCTGGACGTTTTTCAATGGCAAAAATCAATGAATATTGTAAATGCACAAACAGTAATTTCTCCGCATTGCAAGGTGCAATTCTGAAATTTTTTGCTTTTTCCTGCTCCTCTTAGCATGATAAAGAAGTTTCAAAGAGAGTGAGATGCCAGCTCCTTTCATTCAGTCAGTAGCTTCAAACATTTCTGGTATATGAATAACGATGTTTTTCAATGGCAAAAATCAATGAATATTGTAAATGCACAAACAGTAATTTCTCCGCATTGAAAGGTGCAATTCTGAAATTTTTTGCTTTTTCCTGCTCCTCTTAGCATGATAAAGAAGATTCAAAGAGAGTGAGATGCCAGCTCCTTTCATTCAGTCAGTAGCTTCAATCATTTCTGGACGTTTTTCAATGGCAAAAATCAATGAATATTGTAAATGCACAAACAGTAATTTCTCCGCATTGCAAGGTGCAATTCTGAAATTTTTTGCTTTTTCCTGCTCCTCTTAGCATGATAAACAAGATTCAAAGAGAGTGAGATGCCAGCTCCTTTCATTCAGTCAGTAGCTTCAATCATTTCTGGACGTTTTTCAATGGCAAAAATCAATGAATATTGTAAATGCACAAACAGTAATTTCTCCGCATTGCAAGGTGCAATTCTGAAATTTTTTGCTTTTTTCTGCTCCTCTTAGCAAGATAAACAAGATTCAAAGAGAGTGAGATGCCAGCTCCTTTCATTCAGTCAGTAGCTTCAATCATTTCTGGACGTTTTTCAATGGCAAAAATCAATGAATATTGTAAATGCACAAACAGTAATTTCTCCGCATTGCAAGGTGCAATTCTGAAATTTTTTGCTTTTTCCTGCTCCTCTTAGCATGATAAAGAAGATTCAAAGAGAGTGAGATGCCAGCTCCTTTCATTCAGTCAGTAGCTTCAATCATTTCTGGACGTTTTTCAATGTCAAAAATCAATGAATATTGTAAATGCACAAACAGTAATTTCTCCACATTGCAAGGTGCAATTCTGAAATTTTTTGCTTTTTCCTGCTCCTCTTAGCATGATAAAGAAGATTCAAAGAGAGTGAGATGCCAGCTCCTTTCATTCAGTCAGTAGCTTCAATCATTTCTGGACGTTTTTCAAAGGCAAAAATCAATGAATATTGTAAATGCACAAACAGTAATTTCTCCGCATTGCAAGGTGCAATTCTGAAATTTTTTGCTTTTTCCTGCTCCTCTTAGCATGATAAAGAAGATTCAAAGAGAGTGAGATGCCATCTCCTTTCATTCAGTCAGTAGCTTCAAACATTTCTGGTATATGAATAACATGATGTTTTTCAATGGCAAAAATCAATGAATATTGTAAATGCACAAACAGTAATTTCTCCGCATTGCAAGGTGCAATTCTGAAATTTTTTGTTTTTCCTGCTCCTCTTAGCATGATAAAGAAGATTCAAAGAGAGTGAGATGCCAGCTCCTTTCATTCAGTCAGTAGCTTCAATCATTTCTGGACGTTTTTCAATGGCAAAAATCATTGAATATTGTAAATGCACAAACAGTAATTTCTCCGCATTGCAAGGTGCAATTCTGAAATTTTTTGCTTTTTCCTGCTCCTCTTAGCATGATAAAGAAGATTCAAAGAGAGTGAGATGCCAGCTCCTTTCATTCAGTCAGTAGCTTCAATCATTTCTGGTATATGAATAACATGATGTTTTTCAATGGCAAAAAACAATGAATATTGTAAATGCACAAACAGTAATTTCTCCGCATTGCAAGCTGCAATTCTGAAATTTTTTGCTTTTTCCTGCTCCTCTTAGCATGATAAACAAGATTCAAAGAGAGTGAGATGCCAGCTCCTTTCATTCAGTCAGTAGCTTCAATCATTTCTGGACTTTTTCAATGGCAAAAATCAATGAATATTGTAAATGCACAAACAGTAATTTCTCCGCATTGCAAGGTGCAATTCTGAAATTTTTTGCTTTTTCCTGCTCCTCTTAGCATGATAAAGAAGATTCAAAGAGAGTGAGATGCCAGCTCCTTTCATTCAGTCAGTAGCTTCAAACATTTCTGGTATATGAATAACATGATGTTTTTCAATGGCAAAAATCAATGAATATTGTAAATGCACAAACAGTAATTTCTCCGCATTGCAAGGTGCAATTCTGAAATTTTTTGCTTTCTCCTGCTCCTCTTAGCATGATAAAGAAGATTCAAAGAGAGTGAGATGCCAGCTCCTTTCATTCAGTCAGTAGCTTCAATCATTTCTGGACGTTTTTCAATGGCAAAAATCAATGAATATTGTAAATGCACAAACAGTAATTTCTCCGCATTGCAAGGTGCAATTCTGAAATTTTTTGCTTTTTCCTGCTCCTCTTAGCATGATAAAGAAGATTCAAAGAGAGTGAGATGCCAGCTCCTTTCATTCAGTCAGTAGCTTCAATCATTTCTGGACGTTTTTCAATGGCAAAAATCATTGAATATTGTAAATGCACAAACAATAATTTCTCCGCATTGCAAGGTGCAATTCTGAAATTTTTTGCTTTTTCCTGCTCCTCTTTGCATGATAAAGAAGATTCAAAGAGAGTGAGATGCCAGCTCCTTTCATTCAGTCAGTAGCTTCAATCATTTCTGGTATATGAATAACATGATGTTTTTCAATGGCAAAAATCAATGAATATTGTAAATGCACAAACAGTAATTTCTCCGCATTGCAAGGTGCAATTCTGAATTTTTTTGCTTTTTCCTGCTCCTCTTAGCATGATAAAGAAGATTCAAAGAGAGTGAGATGCCAGCTCCTTTCATTCAGTCAGTAGCTTCAATCATTTCTGGACGTTTTTCAATGGCAAAAATCAATGAATATTGTAAATGCACAAACAGTAATTTCTCCGCATTGCAAGGTGCATTTCTGAAATTTTTTGCTTTTTCCTGCTCCTCTTAGCATGATAAACAAGATTCAAAGAGAGTGAGATGCCAGCTCCTTTCATTCAGTCAGTAGCTTCAATCATTTCTGGACGTTTTTCAATGGCAAAAATCAATGAATATTGTAAATGCACAAACAGTAATTTCTCCGCATTGCAAGGTGCAATTCTGAAATTTTTTGCTTTTTCCTGCTCCTCTTAGCATGATAAAGAAGAGTCAAAGAGAGTGAGATGCGAGCTCCTTTCATTCAGTCAGTAGCTTCAAACATTTCTGGTATATGAATAACATGATGTTTTTCAATGGCAAAAATCAATGAATATTGTAAATGCACAAACAGTAATTTCTCCGCATTGCAAGGTGCAATTCTGAAATTTTTTGCTTTTTCCTGCTCCTCTTAGCATGATAAAGAAGATTCAAAGAGAGTGAGATGCCAGCTCCTTTCATTCAGTCAGTAGCTTCAATCATTTCTGGACGTTTTTCAATGGCAAAAATCAATGAATATTGTAAATGCACAAACAGTAATTTCTCCGCATTGCAAGGTGCAATTCTGAAATTTTTTGCTTTTTCCTGCTCCTCTTAGCATGATAAAGAAGATTCAAAGAGAGTGAGATGCCAGCTCCTTTCATTCAGTCAGTAGCTTCAAACATTTCTGGTATATGAATAACATGATGTTTTTCAATGTCAAAAATCAATGAATATTGTAAATGCACAAACAGTAATTTCTCCGCATTGCAAGGTGCAATTCTGAAATTTTTTGCTTTTTCCTGCTCCTCTTAGCATGATAAAGAAGATTCAAAGAGAGTGAGATGCCAGCTCCTTTCATTCAGTCAGTAGCTTCAAACATTTCTGGTATATGAATAACATGATGTTTTTCAATGGCAAAAATCAATGAATATTGTAAATGCACAAACAGTAATTTCTCCGCATTGCAAGGTGCAATTCTGAAATTTTTTGCTTTTTCCTGCTCCTCTTAGCATGATAAAGAAGATTCAAAGAGAGTGAGATGCCAGCTCCTTTCATTCAGTCAGTAGCTTCAATCATTTCTGGACGTTTTTCAATGGCAAAAATCAATGAATATTGTAAATGCACAAACAGTAATTTCTCCGCATTGCAAGGTGCAATTCTGAAATTTTTTGCTTTTTTCTGCTCCTCTTAGCAAGATAAACAAGATTCAAAGAGAGTGAGATGCCAGCTCCTTTCATTCAGTCAGTAGCTTCAATCATTTCTGGACGTTTTTCAATGGCAAAAATCAATGAATATTGTAAATGCACAAACAGTAATTTCTCCGCATTGCAAGGTGCAATTCTGAAATTTTTTGCTTTTTCCTGCTCCTCTTAGCATGATAAAGAAGATTCAAAGAGAGTGAGATGCCAGCTCCTTTCATTCAGTCAGTAGCTTCAATCATTTCTGGACGTTTTTCAATGTCAAAAATCAATGAATATTGTAAATGCACAAACAGTAATTTCTCCACATTGCAAGGTGCAATTCTGAAATTTTTTGCTTTTTCCTGCTCCTCTTAGCATGATAAAGAAGATTCAAAGAGAGTGAGATGCCAGCTCCTTTCATTCAGTCAGTAGCTTCAATCATTTCTGGACGTTTTTCAAAGGCAAAAATCAATGAATATTGTAAATGCACAAACAGTAATTTCTCCGCATTGCAAGGTGCAATTCTGAAATTTTTTGCTTTTTCCTGCTCCTCTTAGCATGATAAAGAAGATTCAAAGAGAGTGAGATGCCAGCTCCTTTCATTCAGTCAGTAGCTTCAAACATTTCTGGTATATGAATAACATGATGTTTTTCAATGGCAAAAATCAATGAATATTGTAAATGCACAAACAGTAATTTCTCCGCATTGCAAGGTGCAATTCTGAAATTTTTTGTTTTTCCTGCTCCTCTTAGCATGATAAAGAAGATTCAAAGAGAGTGAGATGCCAGCTCCTTTCATTCAGTCAGTAGCTTCAATCATTTCTGGACGTTTTTCAATGGCAAAAATCATTGAATATTGTAAATGCACAAACAGTAATTTCTCCGCATTGCAAGGTGCAATTCTGAAATTTTTTGCTTTTTCCTGCTCCTCTTAGCATGATAAAGAAGATTCAAAGAGAGTGAGATGCCAGCTCCTTTCATTCAGTCAGTAGCTTCAATCATTTCTGGTATATGAATAACATGATGTTTTTCAATGGCAAAAAACAATGAATATTGTAAATGCACAAACAGTAATTTCTCCGCATTGCAAGCTGCAATTCTGAAATTTTTTGCTTTTTCCTGCTCCTCTTAGCATGATAAACAAGATTCAAAGAGAGTGAGATGCCAGCTCCTTTCATTCAGTCAGTAGCTTCAATCATTTCTGGACTTTTTCAATGGCAAAAATCAATGAATATTGTAAATGCACAAACAGTAATTTCTCCGCATTGCAAGGTGCAATTCTGAAATTTTTTGCTTTTTCCTGCTCCTCTTAGCATGATAAAGAAGATTCAAAGAGAGTGAGATGCCAGCTCCTTTCATTCAGTCAGTAGCTTCAAACATTTCTGGTATATGAATAACATGATGTTTTTCAATGGCAAAAATCAATGAATATTGTAAATGCACAAACAGTAATTTCTCCGCATTGCAAGGTGCAATTCTGAAATTTTTTGCTTTCTCCTGCTCCTCTTAGCATGATAAAGAAGATTCAAAGAGAGTGAGATGCCAGCTCCTTTCATTCAGTCAGTAGCTTCAATCATTTCTGGACGTTTTTCAATGGCAAAAATCAATGAATATTGTAAATGCACAAACAGTAATTTCTCCGCATTGCAAGGTGCAATTCTGAAATTTTTTGCTTTTTCCTGCTCCTCTTAGCATGATAAAGAAGATTCAAAGAGAGTGAGATGCCAGCTCCTTTCATTCAGTCAGTAGCTTCAATCATTTCTGGACGTTTTTCAATGGCAAAAATCATTGAATATTGTAAATGCACAAACAATAATTTCTCCGCATTGCAAGGTGCAATTCTGAAATTTTTTGCTTTTTCCTGCTCCTCTTTGCATGATAAAGAAGATTCAAAGAGAGTGAGATGCCAGCTCCTTTCATTCAGTCAGTAGCTTCAATCATTTCTGGTATATGAATAACATGATGTTTTTCAATGGCAAAAATCAATGAATATTGTAAATGCACAAACAGTAATTTCTCCGCATTGCAAGGTGCAATTCTGAATTTTTTTGCTTTTTCCTGCTCCTCTTAGCATGATAAAGAAGATTCAAAGAGAGTGAGATGCCAGCTCCTTTCATTCAGTCAGTAGCTTCAATCATTTCTGGACGTTTTTCAATGGCAAAAATCAATGAATATTGTAAATGCACAAACAGTAATTTCTCCGCATTGCAAGGTGCATTTCTGAAATTTTTTGCTTTTTCCTGCTCCTCTTAGCATGATAAACAAGATTCAAAGAGAGTGAGATGCCAGCTCCTTTCATTCAGTCAGTAGCTTCAATCATTTCTGGACGTTTTTCAATGGCAAAAATCAATGAATATTGTAAATGCACAAACAGTAATTTCTCCGCATTGCAAGGTGCAATTCTGAAATTTTTTGCTTTTTC
Source organism: Phyllobates terribilis (assembly GCF_046119375.1). Classification (NCBI taxonomy): domain Eukaryota; kingdom Metazoa; phylum Chordata; class Amphibia; order Anura; family Dendrobatidae; genus Phyllobates; species Phyllobates terribilis. The sequence goes on from NW_027362893.1 coordinate 2,926,610, forward strand.
CTGCTCCTCTTAGCATGATAAAGAAGAGTCAAAGAGAGTGAGATGCGAGCTCCTTTCATTCAGTCAGTAGCTTCAAACATTTCTGGTATATGAATAACATGATGTTTTTCAATGGCAAAAATCAATGAATATTGTAAATGCACAAACAGTAATTTCTCCGCATTGCAAGGTGCAATTCTGAAATTTTTTGCTTTTTCCTGCTCCTCTTAGCATGATAAAGAAGATTCAAAGAGAGTGAGATGCCAGCTCCTTTCATTCAGTCAGTAGCTTCAATCATTTCTGGACGTTTTTCAATGGCAAAAATCAATGAATATTGTAAATGCACAAACAGTAATTTCTCCGCATTGCAAGGTGCAATTCTGAAATTTTTTGCTTTTTCCTGCTCCTCTTAGCATGATAAAGAAGATTCAAAGAGAGTGAGATGCCAGCTCCTTTCATTCAGTCAGTAGCTTCAAACATTTCTGGTATATGAATAACATGATGTTTTTCAATGTCAAAAATCAATGAATATTGTAAATGCACAAACAGTAATTTCTCCGCATTGCAAGGTGCAATTCTGAAATTTTTTGCTTTTTCCTGCTCCTCTTAGCATGATAAAGAAGATTCAAAGAGAGTGAGATGCCAGCTCCTTTCATTCAGTCAGTAGCTTCAAACATTTCTGGTATATGAATAACATGATGTTTTTCAATGGCAAAAATCAATGAATATTGTAAATGCACAAACAGTAATTTCTCCGCATTGCAAGGTGCAATTCTGAAATTTTTTGCTTTTTCCTGCTCCTCTTAGCATGATAAAGAAGATTCAAAGAGAGTGAGATGCCAGCTCCTTTCATTCAGTCAGTAGCTTCAATCATTTCTGGACGTTTTTCAATGGCAAAAATCATTGAATATTGTAAATGCACAAACAGTAATTTCTCCGCATTGCAAGGTGCAATTCTGAAATTTTTTGCTTTTTCCTGCTCCTCTTAGCATGATAAAGAAGATTCAAAGAGAGTGAGATGCCAGCTCCTTTCATTCAGTCACTAGCTTCAATCATTTCTGGACGTTTTTCAATGGCAAAAATCATTGAATATTGTAAATGCACAAACAGTAATTTCTCCGCATTGCAAGGTGCAATTCTGAAATTTTTTGCTTTTTCCTGCTCCTCTTAGCATGATAAACAAGATTCAAAGAGATTGAGATGCCAGCTCCTTTCGTTCAGTCAGTAGCTTCAATCATTTCTGGATGTTTTTCAATGGCAAAAATCAATGAATATTGTAAATGCACAAACAGTAATTTCTCCGCATTGCAACGTGCAATTCTGAAATTTTTTGCTTTTTTCTGCTCCTCTTAGCATGATAAAGAAGATTCAAAGAGAGTGAGATGCCAGCTCCTTTCATTCAGTCAGTAGCTTCAAACATTTCTGGTATATGAATAACATGATGTTTTTCAATGGCAAAAATCAATGAATATTGTAAATGCACAAACAGTAATTTCTCCGCATTGCAAGGTGCAATTCTGAAATTTTTTGCTTTTTCCTGCTCCTCTTAGCATGATAAAGAAGATTCAAAGAGAGTGAGATGCCAGCTCCTTTCATTCAGTCAGTAGCTTCAATCATTTCTGGACGTTTTTCAATGGCAAAAATCAATGAATATTGTAAATGCACAAACAGTAATTTCTCCGCATTGCAAGGTGCAATTCTGAAATTTTTTGCTTTTTCCTGCTCCTCTTAGCATGATAAAGAAGATTCAAAGAGAGTGAGATGCCAGCTCCTTTCATTCAGTCAGTAGCTTCAATCATTTCTAGACGTTTTTCAATGGCAAAAATCAATGAATATTGTAAATGCACAAACAGTAGTTTCTCCGCATTGCAAGGTGCAATTCTGAAATTTTTTGCTTTTTCCTGCTCCTCTTAGCATGATAAAGAAGATTCAAAGAGAGTGAGATGCCAGCTCCTTTCATTCAGTCAGTAGCTTCAAACATTTCTGGTATATGAATTACATGATGTTTTTCAATGGCAAAAATCAATGAATATTGTAAATGCACAAACAGTAATTTCTCCGCATTGCAAGGTGCAATTCTGAAATTTTTTGCTTTTTCCTGCTCCTCTAAGCATGATAAAGAAGATTCAAAGAGAGTGAGATGCCAGCTCCTTTCATTCAGTCAGTAGCTTCAATCATTTCTGGACGTTTTTCAATGGCAAAAATCAATGAATATTGTAAATGCACAAACAGTAATTTCTCCGCATTGCAAGCTGCAATTCTGAAATTTTTTGCTTTTTCCTGCTCCTCTTAGCATGATAAACAAGATTCAAAGTGAATGAGATGCCAGCTCCTTTCATTCAGTCAGTAGCTTCAATCATTTCTGGACGTTTTTCAATGGCAAAAATCAATGAATATTGTAAATGCACAAAGAGTAATTTCTCCGCATTGCAAGGTGCAATTCTGAAATTTTTTGCTTTTTCCTGCTCCTCTTAGCATGATAAAGAAGATTCAAAGAGAGTGAGATGCCAGCTCCTTTCATTCAGTCAGTAGCTTCAAACATTTCTGGTATATGAATAACATGATGTTTTTCAATGGCAAAAATCAATGAATATTGTAAATGCACAAACAGTAATTTCTCCGCATTGCAAGGTGCAATTCTGAAATTTTTTGCTTTTTCCTGCTCCTCTTAGCATGATAAAGAAGATTCAAAGAGAGTGAGATGCCAGCTCCTTTCATTCAGTCAGTAGCTTCAATCATTTCTGGACATTTTTCAATGGCAAAAATCAATGAATATTGTAAATGCACAAACAGTAATTTCTCCGCATTGCAAGGTGCAATTCTGAATTTTTTTGCTTTTTCCTGCTCCTCTTAGCATGATAAAGAAGATTCAAAGACAGTGAGATGCCAGCTCCTTTCATTCAGTCAGTAGCTTCAATCATTTCTGGACGTTTTTCAATGGCAAAAATCAATGAATATTGTAAATGCACAAACAGTAATTTCTCCGCATTGCAAGGTGCAATTCTGAAATTTTTTGCTTTTTCCTGCTCCTCTTAGCATGATAAAGAAGATTCAAAGAGAGTGAGATGCCAGCTCCTTTCATTCAGTCAGTAGCTTCAATCATTTCTGGACGTTTTTCATTGGCAAAAATCATTGAATAATGTAAATGCACAAACAGTAATTTCTCCGCATTGCAAGTTGCAATTCTGAAATTTTTTGCTTTTTCCTGCTCCTCTTAGCATGATAAAGAAGATTCAAAGAGAGTGAGATGCCAGCTCCTTTCATTCAGTCAGTAGCTTCAATCATTTCTGGTATATGAATAACATGATGTTTTTCAATGGCAAAAATCAATGAATATTGTAAATGCACAAACAGTAATTTCTCCGCATTGCAAGGTGCAATTCTGAAATTTTTTGCTTTTTCCTGCTTCTCTTAGCATGATAAAGAAGATTCAAAGAGAGTGAGATGCCAGCTCCTTTCATTCAGTCAGTAGCTTCAATCATTTCTGGACGTTTTTCAATGGCAAAAATCAATGAATATTGTAAATGCACAAACAGTAATTTCTCCGCATTGCAAGGTGCAATTCTGAAATTTTTTGCTTTTTCCTGCTCCTCTTAGCATGATAAACAAGATTCAAAGAGAGTGAGATGCCAGCTCCTTTCATTCAGTCAGTAGCTTCAATCATTTCTGGACGTTTTTCAATGGCAAAAATCAATGAATATTGTAAATGCACAAACAGTAATTTCTCCGCATTGCAAGGTGCAATTCTGAAATTTTTTGCTTTTTCCTGCTCCTCTTAGCATGATAAAGAAGATTCAAAGAGAGTGAGATGCCAGCTCCTTTCATTCAGTCAGTAGCTTCAAACATTTCTGGTATATGAATAACATGATGTTTTTCAATGGCAAAAATCAATGAATATTGTAAATGCACAAACAGTAATTTCTCCGCATTGCAAGGTGCAATTCTGAATTTTTTTGCTTTTTCCTGCTCCTCTTAGCATGATAAAGAAGATTCAAAGAGAGTGAGATGCCAGCTCCTTTCATTCAGTCAGTAGCTTCAATCATTTCTGGACGTTTTTCAATGGCAAAAATCAATGAATATTGTAAATGCACAAACAGTAATTTCTCCGCATTGCAAGGTGCATTTCTGAAATTTTTTGCTTTTTCCTGCTCCTCTTAGCATGATAAACAAGATTCAAAGAGAGTGAGATGCCAGCTCCTTTCATTCAGTCAGTAGCTTCAATCATTTCTGGACGTTTTTCAATGGCAAAAATCAATGAATATTGTAAATGCACAAACAGTAATTTCTCCGCATTGCAAGGTGCAATTCTGAAATTTTTTGCTTTTTCCTGCTCCTCTTAGCATGATAAAGAAGAGTCAAAGAGAGTGAGATGCGAGCTCCTTTCATTCAGTCAGTAGCTTCAAACATTTCTGGTATATGAATAACATGATGTTTTTCAATGGCAAAAATCAATGAATATTGTAAATGCACAAACAGTAATTTCTCCGCATTGCAAGGTGCAATTCTGAAATTTTTTGCTTTTTCCTGCTCCTCTTAGCATGATAAAGAAGATTCAAAGAGAGTGAGATGCCAGCTCCTTTCATTCAGTCAGTAGCTTCAATCATTTCTGGACGTTTTTCAATGGCAAAAATCAATGAATATTGTAAATGCACAAACAGTAATTTCTCCGCATTGCAAGGTGCAATTCTGAAATTTTTTGCTTTTTCCTGCTCCTCTTAGCATGATAAAGAAGATTCAAAGAGAGTGAGATGCCAGCTCCTTTCATTCAGTCAGTAGCTTCAAACATTTCTGGTATATGAATAACATGATGTTTTTCAATGGCAAAAATCAATGAATATTGTAAATGCACAAACAGTAATTTCTCCGCATTGCAAGGTGCAATTCTGAAATTTTTTGCTTTTTCCTGCTCCTCTTAGCATGATAAAGAAGATTCAAAGAGAGTGAGATGCCAGCTCCTTTCATTCAGTCAGTAGCTTCAAACATTTCTGGTATATGAATAACATGATGTTTTTCAATGGCAAAAATCAATGAATATTGTAAATGCACAAACAGTAATTTCTCCGCATTGCAAGGTGCAATTCTGAAATTTTTTGCTTTTTCCTGCTCCTCTTAGCATGATAAAGAAGATTCAAAGAGAGTGAGATGCCAGCTCCTTTCATTCAGTCAGTAGCTTCAATCATTTCTGGACGTTTTTCAATGGCAAAAATCATTGAATATTGTAAATGCACAAACAGTAATTTCTCCGCATTGCAAGGTGCAATTCTGAAATTTTTTGCTTTTTCCTGCTCCTCTTAGCATGATAAAGAAGATTCAAAGAGAGTGAGATGCCAGCTCCTTTCATTCAGTCAGTAGCTTCAATCATTTCTGGACGTTTTTCAATGGCAAAAATCATTGAATATTGTAAATGCACAAACAGTAATTTCTCCGCATTGCAAGGTGCAATTCTGAAATTTTTTGCTTTTTCCTGCTCCTCTTAGCATGATAAACAAGATTCAAAGAGATTGAGATGCCAGCTCCTTTCGTTCAGTCAGTAGCTTCAATCATTTCTGGATGTTTTTCAATGGCAAAAATCAATGAATATTGTAAATGCACAAACAGTAATTTCTCCGCATTGCAACGTGCAATTCTGAAATTTTTTGCTTTTTTCTGCTCCTCTTAGCATGATAAAGAAGATTCAAAGAGAGTGAGATGCCAGCTCCTTTCATTCAGTCAGTAGCTTCAAACATTTCTGGTATATGAATAACATGATGTTTTTCAATGGCAAAAATCAATGAATATTGTAAATGCACAAACAGTAATTTCTCGGCATTGCAAGGTGCAATTCTGAAATTTTTTGCTTTTTCCTGCTCCTCTTAGCATGATAAAGAAGATTCAAAGAGAGTGAGATGCCAGCTCCTTTCATTCAGTCAGTAGCTTCAATCATTTCTGGACGTTTTTCAATGGCAAAAATCAATGAATATTGTAAATGCACAAACAGTAATTTCTCCGCATTGCAAGGTGCAATTCTGAAATTTTTTGCTTTTTCCTGCTCCTCTTAGCATGATAAAGAAGATTCAAAGAGAGTGAGATGCCAGCTCCTTTCATTCAGTCAGTAGCTTCAATCATTTCTAGACGTTTTTCAATGGCAAAAATCAATGAATATTGTAAATGCACAAACAGTAATTTCTCCGCATTGCAAGGTGCAATTCTGAAATTTTTTGCTTTTTCCTGCTCCTCTTAGCATGATAAAGAAGATTCAAAGAGAGTGAGATGCCAGCTCCTTTCATTCAGTCAGTAGCTTCAAACATTTCTGGTATATGAATAACATGATGTTTTTCAATGGCAAAAATCAATGAATATTGTAAATGCACAAACAGTAATTTCTCCGCATTGCAAGGTGCAATTCTGAAATTTTTTGCTTTTTCCTGCTCCTCTAAGCATGATAAAGAAGATTCAAAGAGAGTGAGATGCCAGCTCCTTTCATTCAGTCAGTAGCTTCAATCATTTCTGGACGTTTTTCAATGGCAAAAATCAATGAATATTGTAAATGCACAAACAGTAATTTCTCCGCATTGCAAGGTGCAATTCTGAAATTTTTTGCTTTTTCCTGCTCCTCTTAGCATGATAAACAAGATTCAAAGAGAGTGAGATGCCAGCTCCTTTCATTCAGTCAGTAGCTTCAATCATTTCTGGACGTTTTTCAATGGCAAAAATCAATGAATATTGTAAATGCACAAACAGTAATTTCTCCGCATTGCAAGGTGCAATTCTGAAATTTTTTGCTTTTTCCTGCTCCTCTTAGCATGATAAAGAAGATTCAAAGAGAGTGAGATGCCAGCTCCTTTCATTCAGTCAGTAGCTTCAAACATTTCTGGTATATGAATAACATGATGTTTTTCAATGGCAAAAATCAATGAATATTGTAAATGCACAAACAGTAATTTCTCCGCATTGCAAGGTGCAATTCTGAATTTTTTTGCTTTTTCCTGCTCCTCTTAGCATGATAAAGAAGATTCAAAGAGAGTGAGATGCCAGCTCCTTTCATTCAGTCAGTAGCTTCAATCATTTCTGGACGTTTTTCAATGGCAAAAATCAATGAATATTGTAAATGCACAAACAGTAATTTCTCCGCATTGCAAGGTGCATTTCTGAAATTTTTTGCTTTTTCCTGCTCCTCTTAGCATGATAAACAAGATTCAAAGAGAGTGAGATGCCAGCTCCTTTCATTCAGTCAGTAGCTTCAATCATTTCTGGACGTTTTTCAATGGCAAAAATCAATGAATATTGTAAATGCACAAACAGTAATTTCTCCGCATTGCAAGGTGCAATTCTGAAATTTTTTGCTTTTTCCTGCTCCTCTTAGCATGATAAAGAAGAGTCAAAGAGAGTGAGATGCAGCTCCTTTCATTCAGTCAGTAGCTTCAAACATTTCTGGTATATGAATAACATGATGTTTTTCAATGGCAAAAATCAATGAATATTGTAAATGCACAAACAGTAATTTCTCCGCATTGCAAGGTGCAATTCTGAAATTTTTTGCTTTTTCCTGCTCCTCTTAGCATGATAAAGAAGATTCAAAGAGAGTGAGATGCCAGCTCCTTTCATTCAGTCAGTAGCTTCAATCATTTCTGGACGTTTTTCAATGGCAAAAATCAATGAATATTGTAAATGCACAAACAGTAATTTCTCCGCATTGCAAGGTGCAATTCTGAAATTTTTTGCTTTTTCCTGCTCCTCTTAGCATGATAAAGAAGATTCAAAGAGAGTGAGATGCCAGCTCCTTTCATTCAGTCAGTAGCTTCAAACATTTCTGGTATATGAATAACATGATGTTTTTCAATGGCAAAAATCAATGAATATTGTAAATGCACAAACAGTAATTTCTCCGCATTGCAAGGTGCAATTCTGAAATTTTTTGCTTTTTCCTGCTCCTCTTAGCATGATAAAGAAGATTCAAAGAGAGTGAGATGCCAGCTCCTTTCATTCAGTCAGTAGCTTCAAACATTTCTGGTATATGAATAACATGATGTTTTTCAATGGCAAAAATCAATGAATATTGTAAATGCACAAACAGTAATTTCTCCGCATTGCAAGGTGCAATTCTGAAATTTTTTGCTTTTTCCTGCTCCTCTTAGCATGATAAAGAAGATTCAAAGAGAGTGAGATGCCAGCTCCTTTCATTCAGTCAGTAGCTTCAATCATTTCTGGACGTTTTTCAATGGCAAAAATCATTGAATATTGTAAATGCACAAACAGTAATTTCTCCGCATTGCAAGGTGCAATTCTGAAATTTTTTGCTTTTTCCTGCTCCTCTTAGCATGATAAAGAAGATTCAAAGAGAGTGAGATGCCAGCTCCTTTCATTCAGTCAGTAGCTTCAATCATTTCTGGACGTTTTTCAATGGCAAAAATCATTGAATATTGTAAATGCACAAACAGTAATTTCTCCGCATTGCAAGGTGCAATTCTGAAATTTTTTGCTTTTTCCTGCTCCTCTTAGCATGATAAACAAGATTCAAAGAGATTGAGATGCCAGCTCCTTTCGTTCAGTCAGTAGCTTCAATCATTTCTGGATGTTTTTCAATGGCAAAAATCAATGAATATTGTAAATGCACAAACAGTAATTTCTCCGCATTGCAACGTGCAATTCTGAAATTTTTTGCTTTTTTCTGCTCCTCTTAGCATGATAAAGAAGATTCAAAGAGAGTGAGATGCCAGCTCCTTTCATTCAGTCAGTAGCTTCAAACATTTCTGGTATATGAATAACATGATGTTTTTCAATGGCAAAAATCAATGAATATTGTAAATGCACAAACAGTAATTTCTCCGCATTGCAAGGTGCAATTCTGAAATTTTTTGCTTTTTCCTGCTCCTCTTAGCATGATAAAGAAGATTCAAAGAGAGTGAGATGCCAGCTCCTTTCATTCAGTCAGTAGCTTCAATCATTTCTGGACGTTTTTCAATGGCAAAAATCAATGAATATTGTAAATGCACAAACAGTAATTTCTCCGCATTGCAAGGTGCAATTCTGAAATTTTTTGCTTTTTCCTGCTCCTCTTAGCATGATAAAGAAGATTCAAAGAGAGTGAGATGCCAGCTCCTTTCATTCAGTCAGTAGCTTCAATCATTTCAAGACGTTTTTCAATGGCAAAAATCAATGAATATTGTAAATGCACAAACAGTAATTTCTCCGCATTGCAAGGTGCAATTCTGAAATTTTTTGCTTTTTCCTGCTCCTCTTAGCATGATAAAGAAGATTCAAAGAGAGTGAGATGCCAGCTCCTTTCATTCAGTCAGTAGCTTCAAACATTTCTGGTATATGAATAACATGATGTTTTTCAATGGCAAAAATCAATGAATATTGTAAATGCACAAACAGTAATTTCTCCGCATTGCAAGGTGCAATTCTGAAATTTTTTGCTTTTTCCTGCTCCTCTAAGCATGATAAAGAAGATTCAAAGAGAGTGAGATGCCAGCTCCTTTCATTCAGTCAGTAGCTTCAATCATTTCTGGACGTTTTTCAATGGCAAAAATCAATGAATATTGTAAATGCACAAACAGTAATTTCTCGGCATTGCAAGGTGCAATTCTGAAATTTTTTGCTTTTTCCTGCTCCTCTTAGCATGATAAACAAGATTCAAAGTGAATGAGATGCCAGCTCCTTTCATTCAGTCAGTAGCTTCAATCATTTCTGGACGTTTTTCAATGGCAAAAATCAATGAATATTGTAAATGCACAAAGAGTAATTTCTCCGCATTGCAAGGTGCAATTCTGAAATTTTTTGCTTTTTCCTGCTCCTCTTAGCATGATAAAGAAGATTCAAAGAGAGTGAGATGCCAGCTCGTTTCATTCAGTCAGTAGCTTCAAACATTTCTGGTATATGAATAACATGATGTTTTTCAATGGCAAAAATCAATGAATATTGTAAATGCACAAACAGTAATTTCTCCGCATTGCAAGGTGCAATTCTGAAATTTTTTGCTTTTTCCTGCTCCTCTTAGCATGATAAAGAAGATTCAAAGAGAGTGAGATGCCAGCTCCTTTCATTCAGTCAGTAGCTTCAATCATTTCTGGACATTTTTCAATGGCAAAAATCAATGAATATTGTAAATGCACAAACAGTAATTTCTCCGCATTGCAAGGTGCAATTCTGAATTTTTTTGCTTTTTCCTGCTCCTCTTAGCATGATAAAGAAGATTCAAAGACAGTGAGATGCCAGCTCCTTTCATTCAGTCAGTAGCTTCAATCATTTCTGGACGTTTTTCAATGGCAAAAATCAATGAATATTGTAAATGCACAAACAGTAATTTCTCCGCATTGCAAGGTGCAATTCTGAAATTTTTTGCTTTTTCCTGCTCCTCTTAGCATGATAAAGAAGATTCAAAGAGAGTGAGATGCCAGCTCCTTTCATTCAGTCAGTAGCTTCAATCATTTCTGGACGTTTTTCAATGGCAAAAATCATTGAATAATGTAAATGCACAAACAGTAATTTCTCCGCATTGCAAGTTGCAATTCTGAAATTTTTTGCTTTTTCCTGCTCCTCTTAGCATGATAAAGAAGATTCAAAGAGAGTGAGATGCCAGCTCCTTTCATTCAGTCAGTAGCTTCAATCATTTCTGGTATATGAATAACATGATGTTTTTCAATGGCAAAAATCAATGAATATTGTAAATGCACAAACAGTAATTTCTCCGCATTGCAAGGTGCAATTCTGAAATTTTTTGCTTTTTCCTGCTTCTCTTAGCATGATAAATAAGATTCAAAGAGAGTGAGATGCCAGCTCCTTTCATTCAGTCAGTAGCTTCAATCATTTCTGGACGTTTTTCAATGGCAAAAATCAATGAATATTGTAAATGCACAAACAGTAATTTCTCCGCATTGCAAGGTGCAATTCTGAAATTTTTTGCTTTTTCCTGCTCCTCTTAGCATGATAAACAAGATTCAAAGAGAGTGAGATGCCAGCTCCTTTCATTCAGTCAGTAGCTTCAATCATTTCTGGACGTTTTTCAATGGCAAAAATCAATGAATATTGTAAATGCACAAACAGTAATTTCTCCGCATTGCAAGGTGCAATTCTGAAATTTTTTGCTTTTTCCTGCTCCTCTTAGCATGATAAAGAAGATTCAAAGAGAGTGAGATGCCAGCTCCTTTCATTCAGTCAGTAGCTTCAAACATTTCTGGTATATGAATAACATGATGTTTTTCAATGGCAAAAATCAATGAATATTGTAAATGCACAAACAGTAATTTCTCCGCATTGCAAGGTGCAATTCTGAAATTTTTTGCTTTTTCCTGCTCCTCTTAGCATGCTAAAGAAGATTCAAAGAGAGTGAGATGCCAGCTCCTTTCATTCAGTCAGTAGCTTCAATCATTTCTGGACGTTTTTCAATGGCAAAAATCAATGAATATTGTAAATGCACAAAGAGTAATTTCTCCGCATTGCAAGGTGCAATTCTGAAATTTTTTGCTTTTTCCTGCTCCTCTTAGCATGATAAAGAAGATTCAAAGAGAGTGAGATGCCAGCTCCTTTCATTCAGTCAGTAGCTTCAATCATTTCTGGACGTTTTTCAATGGCAAAAATCAATGAATATTGTAAATGCACAAAGAGTAATTTCTCCGCATTGCAAGGTGCAATTCTGAAATTTTTTGCTTTTTCCTGCTCCTCTTAGCATGATAAAGAAGATTCAAAGAGAGTGAGATGCCAGCTCCTTTCATTCAGTCAGTAGCTTCAAACATTTCTGGTATATGAATAACATGATGTTTTTCAATGGCAAAAATCAATGAATATTGTAAATGCACAAACAGTAATTTCTCCGCATTGCAAGGTGCAATTCTGAAATTTTTTGCTTTTTCCTGCTCCTCTTATCATGATAAAGAAGATTCAAAGAGAGTGAGATGCCAGCTCCTTTCATTCAGTCAGTAGCTTCAATCATTTCTGGACGTTTTTCAATGGCAAAAATCAATGAATATTGTAAATGCACAAAGAGTAATTTCTCCGCATTGCAAGGTGCAATTCTGAAATTTTTTGCTTTTTCCTGCTCCTCTTAGCATGATAAAGAAGATTCAAAGAGAGTGAGATGCCAGCTCCTTTCATTCAGTCAGTAGCTTCAATCATTTCTGGACGTTTTTCAATGGCAAAAATCAATGAATATTGTAAATGCACAAAGAGTAATTTCTCCGCATTGCAAGGTGCAATTCTGAAATTTTTTGCTTTTTCCTGCTCCTCTTAGCATGATAAAGAAGATTCAAAGAGAGTGAGATGCCAGCTCCTTTCATTCAGTCAGTAGCTTCAATCATTTCTGGTATATGAATAACATGATGTTTTTCAATGGCAAAAAACAATGAATATTGTAAATGCACAAACAGTAATTTCTCCGCATTGCAAGCTGCAATTCTGAAATTTTTTGCTTTTTCCTGCTCCTCTTAGCATGATAAACAAGATTCAAAGAGAGTGAGATGCCAGCTCCTTTCATTCAGTCAGTAGCTTCAATCATTTCTGGACTTTTTCAATGGCAAAAATCAATGAATATTGTAAATGCACAAACAGTAATTTCTCCACATTGCAAGGTGCAATTCTGAAATTTTTTGCTTTTTCCTGCTCCTCTTAGCATGATAAAGAAGATTCAAAGAGAGTGAGATGCCAGCTCCTTTCATTCAGTCAGTAGCTTCAAACATTTCTGGTATATGAATAACATGATGTTTTTCAATGGCAAAAATCAATGAATATTGTAAATGCACAAACAGTAATTTCTCCGCATTGCAAGGTGCAATTCTGAAATTTTTTGCTTTCTCCTGCTCCTCTTAGCATGATAAAGAAGATTCAAAGAGAGTGAGATGCCAGCTCCTTTCATTCAGTCAGTAGCTTCAATCATTTCTGGACGTTTTTCAATGGCAAAAATCAATGAATATTGTAAATGCACAAACAGTAATTTCTCCGCATTGCAAGGTGCAATTCTGAAATTTTTTGCTTTTTCCTGCTCCTCTTAGCATGATAAAGAAGATTCAAAGAGAGTGAGATGCCAGCTCCTTTCATTCAGTCAGTAGCTTCAATCATTTCTGGACGTTTTTCAATGGCAAAAATCATTGAATAATGTAAATGCACAAACAGTAATTTCTCCGCATTGCAAGTTGCAATTCTGAAATTTTTTGCTTTTTCCTGCTCCTCTTAGCATGATAAAGAAGATTCAAAGAGAGTGAGATGCCAGCTCCTTTCATTCAGTCAGTAGCTTCAATCATTTCTGGTATATGAATAACATGATGTTTTTCAATGGCAAAAATCAATGAATATTGTAAATGCACAAACAGTAATTTCTCCGCATTGCAAGGTGCAATTCTGAAATTTTTTGCTTTTTCCTGCTTCTCTTAGCATGATAAAGAAGATTCAAAGAGAGTGAGATGCCAGCTCCTTTCATTCAGTCAGTAGCTTCAATCATTTCTGGACGTTTTTCAATGGCAAAAATCAATGAATATTGTAAATGCACAAACAGTAATTTCTCCGCATTGCAAGGTGCAATTCTGAAATTTTTTGCTTTTTCCTGCTCCTCTTAGCATGATAAACAAGATTCAAAGAGAGTGAGATGCCAGCTCCTTTCATTCAGTCAGTAGCTTCAATCATTTCTGGACGTTTTTCAATGGCAAAAATCAATGAATATTGTAAATGCACAAACAGTAATTTCTCCGCATTGCAAGGTGCAATTCTGAAATTTTTTGCTTTTTCCTGCTCCTCTTAGCATGATAAAGAAGATTCAAAGAGAGTGAGATGCCAGCTCCTTTCATTCAGTCAGTAGCTTCAAACATTTCTGGTATATGAATAACATGATGTTTTTCAATGGCAAAAATCAATGAATATTGTAAATGCACAAACAGTAATTTCTCCGCATTGCAAGGTGCAATTCTGAAATTTTTTGCTTTTTCCTGCTCCTCTTAGCATGCTAAAGAAGATTCAAAGAGAGTGAGATGCCAGCTCCTTTCATTCAGTCAGTAGCTTCAATCATTTCTGGACGTTTTTCAATGGCAAAAATCAATGAATATTGTAAATGCACAAAGAGTAATTTCTCCGCATTGCAAGGTGCAATTCTGAAATTTTTTGCTTTTTCCTGCTCCTCTTAGCATGATAAAGAAGATTCAAAGAGAGTGAGATGCCAGCTCCTTTCATTCAGTCAGTAGCTTCAATCATTTCTGGACGTTTTTCAATGGCAAAAATCAATGAATATTGTAAATGCACAAAGAGTAATTTCTCCGCATTGCAAGGTGCAATTCTGAAATTTTTTGCTTTTTCCTGCTCCTCTTAGCATGATAAAGAAGATTCAAAGAGAGTGAGATGCCAGCTCCTTTCATTCAGTCAGTAGCTTCAAACATTTCTGGTATATGAATAACATGATGTTTTTCAATGGCAAAAATCAATGAATATTGTAAATGCACAAACAGTAATTTCTCCGCATTGCAAGGTGCAATTCTGAAATTTTTTGCTTTTTCCTGCTCCTCTTATCATGATAAAGAAGATTCAAAGAGAGTGAGATGCCAGCTCCTTTCATTCAGTCAGTAGCTTCAATCATTTCTGGACGTTTTTCAATGGCAAAAATCAATGAATATTGTAAATGCACAAAGAGTAATTTCTCCGCATTGCAAGGTGCAATTCTGAAATTTTTTGCTTTTTCCTGCTCCTCTTAGCATGATAAAGAAGATTCAAAGAGAGTGAGATGCCAGCTCCTTTCATTCAGTCAGTAGCTTCAATCATTTCTGGACGTTTTTCAATGGCAAAAATCAATGAATATTGTAAATGCACAAAGAGTAATTTCTCCGCATTGCAAGGTGCAATTCTGAAATTTTTTGCTTTTTCCTGCTCCTCTTAGCATGATAAAGAAGATTCAAAGAGAGTGAGATGCCAGCTCCTTTCATTCAGTCAGTAGCTTCAATCATTTCTGGTATATGAATAACATGATGTTTTTCAATGGCAAAAAACAATGAATATTGTAAATGCACAAACAGTAATTTCTCCGCATTGCAAGCTGCAATTCTGAAATTTTTTGCTTTTTCCTGCTCCTCTTAGCATGATAAACAAGATTCAAAGAGAGTGAGATGCCAGCTCCTTTCATTCAGTCAGTAGCTTCAATCATTTCTGGACTTTTTCAATGGCAAAAATCAATGAATATTGTAAATGCACAAACAGTAATTTCTCCGCATTGCAAGGTGCAATTCTGAAATTTTTTGCTTTTTCCTGCTCCTCTTAGCATGATAAAGAATATTCAAAGAGAGTGAGATGCCAGCTCCTTTCATTCAGTCAGTAGCTTCAAACATTTCTGGTATATGAATAACATGATGTTTTTCAATGGCAAAAATCAATGAATATTGTAAATGCACAAACAGTAATTTCTCCGCATTGCAAGGTGCAATTCTGAAATTTTTTGCTTTCTCCTGCTCCTCTTAGCATGATAAAGAAGATTCAAAGAGAGTGAGATGCCAGCTCCTTTCATTCAGTCAGTAGCTTCAATCATTTCTGGACGTTTTTCAATGGCAAAAATCAATGAATATTGTAAATGCACAAACAGTAATTTCTCCGCATTGCAAGGTGCAATTCTGAAATTTTTTGCTTTTTCCTGCTCCTCTTAGCATGATAAAGAAGATTCAAAGAGAGTGAGATGCCAGCTCCTTTCATTCAGTCAGTAGCTTCAATCATTTCTGGACGTTTTTCAATGGCAAAAATCATTGAATATTGTAAATGCACAAACAGTAATTTCTCCGCATTGCAAGGTGCAATTCTGAAATTTTTTGCTTTTTCCTGCTCCTCTTTGCATGATAAAGAAGATTCAAAGAGAGTGAGATGCCAGCTCCTTTCATTCAGTCAGTAGCTTCAATCATTTCTGGTATATGAATAACATGATGTTTTTCAATGGCAAAAATCAATGAATATTGTAAATGCACAAACAGTAATTTCTCCGCATTGCAAGGTGCAATTCTGAATTTTTTTGCTTTTTCCTGCTCCTCTTAGCATGATAAAGAAGATTCAAAGAGAGTGAGATGCCAGCTCCTTTCATTCAGTCAGTAGCTTCAATCATTTCTGGACGTTTTTCAATGGCAAAAATCAATGAATATTGTAAATGCACAAACAGTAATTTCTCCGCATTGCAAGGTGCATTTCTGAAATTTTTTGCTTTTTCCTGCTCCTCTTAGCATGATAAACAAGATTCAAAGAGAGTGAGATGCCAGCTCCTTTCATTCAGTCAGTAGCTTCAATCATTTCTGGACGTTTTTCAATGGCAAAAATCAATGAATATTGTAAATGCACAAACAGTAATTTCTCCGCATTGCAAGGTGCAATTCTGAAATTTTTTGCTTTTTCCTGCTCCTCTTAGCATGATAAAGAAGAGTCAAAGAGAGTGAGATGCGAGCTCCTTTCATTCAGTCAGTAGCTTCAAACATTTCTGGTATATGAATAACATGATGTTTTTCAATGGCAAAAATCAATGAATATTGTAAATGCACAAACAGTAATTTCTCCGCATTGCAAGGTGCAATTCTGAAATTTTTTGCTTTTTCCTGCTCCTCTTAGCATGATAAAGAAGATTCAAAGAGAGTGAGATGCCAGCTCCTTTCATTCAGTCAGTAGCTTCAATCATTTCTGGACGTTTTTCAATGGCAAAAATCAATGAATATTGTAAATGCACAAACAGTAATTTCTCCGCATTGCAAGGTGCAATTCTGAAATTTTTTGCTTTTTCCTGCTCCTCTTAGCATGATAAAGAAGATTCAAAGAGAGTGAGATGCCAGCTCCTTTCATTCAGTCAGTAGCTTCAAACATTTCTGGTATATGAATAACATGATGTTTTTCAATGGCAAAAATCAATGAATATTGTAAATGCACAAACAGTAATTTCTCCGCATTGCAAGGTGCAATTCTGAAATTTTTTGCTTTTTCCTGCTCCTCTTAGCATGATAAAGAAGATTCAAAGAGAGTGAGATGCCAGCTCCTTTCATTCAGTCAGTAGCTTCAATCATTTCTGGACGTTTTTCAATGGCAAAAATCAATGAATATTGTAAATGCACAAACAGTAATTTCTCCGCATTGCAAGGTGCAATTCTGAAATTTTTTGCTTTTTCCTGCTCCTCTTAGCATGATAAAGAAGATTCAAAGAGAGTGAGATGCCAGCTCCTTTCATTCAGTCAGTAGCTTCAAACATTTCTGGTATATGAATAACATGATGTTTTTCAATGGCAAAAATCAATGAATATTGTAAATGCACAAACAGTAATTTCTCCGCATTGCAAGGTGCAATTCTGAAATTTTTTGCTTTTTCCTGCTCCTCTTAGCATGATAAAGAAGATTCAAAGAGAGTGAGATGCCAGCTCCTTTCATTCAGTCAGTAGCTTCAATCATTTCTGGACGTTTTTCAATGGCAAAAATCAATGAATATTGTAAATGCACAAACAGTAATTTCTCGGCATTGCAAGGTGCAATTCTGAAATTTTTTGCTTTTTCCTGCTCCTCTTAGCATGATAAACAAGATTCAAAGTGAATGAGATGCCAGCTCCTTTCATTCAGTCAGTAGCTTCAATCATTTCTGGACGTTTTTCAATGGCAAAAATCAATGAATATTGTAAATGCACAAACAGTAATTTCTCCGCATTGCAAGGTGCAATTCTGAAATTTTTTGCTTTTTCCTGCTCCTCTTAGCATGATAAAGAAGATTCAAAGAGAGTGAGATGCCAGCTCCTTTCATTCAGTCAGTAGCTTCAAACATTTCTGGTATATGAATAACATGATGTTTTTCAATGGCAAAAATCAATGAATATTGTAAATGCACAAACAGTAATTTCTCCGCATTGCAAGGTGCAATTCTGAAATTTTTTGCTTTTTCCTGCTCCTCTTAGCATGATAAAGAAGATTCAAAGAGAGTGAGATGCCAGCTCCTTTCATTCAGTCAGTAGCTTCAATCATTTCTGGACATTTTTCAATGGCAAAAATCAATGAATATTGTAAATGCACAAACAGTAATTTCTCCGCATTGCAAGGTGCAATTCTGAATTTTTTTGCTTTTTCCTGCTCCTCTTAGCATGATAAAGAAGATTCAAAGACAGTGAGATGCCAGCTCCTTTCATTCAGTCAGTAGCTTCAATCATTTCTGGACGTTTTTCAATGGCAAAAATCAATGAATATTGTAAATGCACAAACAGTAATTTCTCCGCATTGCAAGGTGCAATTCTGAAATTTTTTGCTTTTTCCTGCTCCTCTTAGCATGATAAAGAAGATTCAAAGAGAGTGAGATGCCAGCTCCTTTCATTCAGTCAGTAGCTTCAATCATTTCTGGACGTTTTTCAATGGCAAAAATCATTGAATATTGTAAATGCACAAACAGTAATTTCTCCGCATTGCAAGTTGCAATTCTGAAATTTTTTGCTTTTTCCTGCTCCTCTTAGCATGATAAAGAAGATTCAAAGAGAGTGAGATGCCAGCTCCTTTCATTCAGTCAGTAGCTTCAAACATTTCTGGTATATGAATAACATGATGTTTTTCAATGGCAAAAATCAATGAATATTGTAAATGCACAAACAGTAATTTCTCCGCATTGCAAGGTGCAATTCTGAAATTTTTTGCTTTTTCCTGCTCCTCTAAGCATGATAAAGAAGATTCAAAGAGAGTGAGATGCCAGCTCCTTTCATTCAGTCAGTAGCTTCAATCATTTCTGGACGTTTTTCAATGGCAAAAATCAATGAATATTGTAAATGCACAAACAGTAATTTCTCGGCATTGCAAGGTGCAATTCTGAAATTTTTTGCTTTTTCCTGCTCCTCTTAGCATGATAAACAAGATTCAAAGTGAATGAGATGCCAGCTCCTTTCATTCAGTCAGTAGCTTCAATCATTTCTGGACGTTTTTCAATGGCAAAAATCAATGAATATTGTAAATGCACAAAGAGTAATTTCTCCGCATTGCAAGGTGCAATTCTGAAATTTTTTGCTTTTTCCTGCTCCTCTTAGCATGATAAAGAAGATTCAAAGAGAGTGAGATGCCAGCTCCTTTCATTCAGTCAGTAGCTTCAAACATTTCTGGTATATGAATAACATGATGTTTTTCAATGGCAAAAATCAATGAATATTGTAAATGCACAAACAGTAATTTCTCCGCATTGCAAGGTGCAATTCTGAAATTTTTTGCTTTCTCCTGCTCCTCTTAGCATGATAAAGAAGATTCAAAGAGAGTGAGATGCCAGCTCCTTTCATTCAGTCAGTAGCTTCAATCATTTCTGGACGTTTTTCAATGGCAAAAATCAATGAATATTGTAAATGCACAAACAGTAATTTCTCCGCATTGCAAGGTGCAATTCTGAAATTTTTTGCTTTTTCCTGCTCCTCTTAGCATGATAAAGAAGATTCAAAGAGAGTGAGATGCCAGCTCCTTTCATTCAGTCAGTAGCTTCAATCATTTCTGGACGTTTTTCAATGGCAAAAATCATTGAATATTGTAAATGCACAAACAGTAATTTCTCCGCATTGCAAGGTGCAATTCTGAAATTTTTTGCTTTTTCCTGCTCCTCTTTGCATGATAAAGAAGATTCAAAGAGAGTGAGATGCCAGCTCCTTTCATTCAGTCAGTAGCTTCAATCATTTCTGGTATATGAATAACATGATGTTTTTCAATGGCAAAAATCAATGAATATTGTAAATGCACAAACAGTAATTTCTCCGCATTGCAAGGTGCAATTCTGAATTTTTTTGCTTTTTCCTGCTCCTCTTAGCATGATAAAGAAGATTCAAAGAGAGTGAGATGCCAGCTCCTTTCATTCAGTCAGTAGCTTCAATCATTTCTGGACGTTTTTCAATGGCAAAAATCAATGAATATTGTAAATGCACAAACAGTAATTTCTCCGCATTGCAAGGTGCATTTCTGAAATTTTTTGCTTTTTCCTGCTCCTCTTAGCATGATAAACAAGATTCAAAGAGAGTGAGATGCCAGCTCCTTTCATTCAGTCAGTAGCTTCAATCATTTCTGGACGTTTTTCAATGGCAAAAATCAATGAATATTGTAAATGCACAAACAGTAATTTCTCCGCATTGCAAGGTGCAATTCTGAAATTTTTTGCTTTTTCCTGCTCCTCTTAGCATGATAAAGAAGAGTCAAAGAGAGTGAGATGCGAGCTCCTTTCATTCAGTCAGTAGCTTCAAACATTTCTGGTATATGAATAACATGATGTTTTTCAATGGCAAAAATCAATGAATATTGTAAATGCACAAACAGTAATTTCTCCGCATTGCAAGGTGCAATTCTGAAATTTTTTGCTTTTTCCTGCTCCTCTTAGCATGATAAAGAAGATTCAAAGAGAGTGAGATGCCAGCTCCTTTCATTCAGTCAGTAGCTTCAATCATTTCTGGACATTTTTCAATGGCAAAAATCAATGAATATTGTAAATGCACAAACAGTAATTTCTCCGCATTGCAAGGTGCAATTCTGAAATTTTTTGCTTTTTCCTGCTCCTCTTAGCATGATAAAGAAGATTCAAAGAGAGTGAGATGCCAGCTCCTTTCATTCAGTCAGTAGCTTCAAACATTTCTGGTATATGAATAACATGATGTTTTTCAATGGCAAAAATCAATGAATATTGTAAATGCACAAACAGTAATTTCTCCGCATTGCAAGGTGCAATTCTGAAATTTTTTGCTTTTTCCTGCTCCTCTTAGCATGATAAAGAAGATTCAAAGAGAGTGAGATGCCAGCTCCTTTCATTCAGTCAGTAGCTTCAATCATTTCTGGACGTTTTTCAATGGCAAAAATCAATGAATATTGTAAATGCACAAACAGTAATTTCTCCGCATTGCAAGGTGCAATTCTGAAATTTTTTGCTTTTTCCTGCTCCTCTTAGCATGATAAAGAAGATTCAAAGAGAGTGAGATGCCAGCTCCTTTCATTCAGTCAGTAGCTTCAAACATTTCTGGTATATGAATAACATGATGTTTTTCAATGGCAAAAATCAATGAATATTGTAAATGCACAAACAGTAATTTCTCCGCATTGCAAGGTGCAATTCTGAAATTTTTTGCTTTTTCCTGCTCCTCTTAGCATGATAAAGAAGATTCAAAGAGAGTGAGATGCCAGCTCCTTTCATTCAGTCAGTAGCTTCAATCATTTCTGGACGTTTTTCAATGGCAAAAATCAATGAATATTGTAAATGCACAAACAGTAATTTCTCGGCATTGCAAGGTGCAATTCTGAAATTTTTTGCTTTTTCCTGCTCCTCTTAGCATGATAAACAAGATTCAAAGTGAATGAGATGCCAGCTCCTTTCATTCAGTCAGTAGCTTCAATCATTTCTGGACGTTTTTCAATGGCAAAAATCAATGAATATTGTAAATGCACAAACAGTAATTTCTCCGCATTGCAAGGTGCAATTCTGAAATTTTTTGCTTTTTCCTGCTCCTCTTAGCATGATAAAGAAGATTCAAAGAGAGTGAGATGCCAGCTCCTTTCATTCAGTCAGTAGCTTCAAACATTTCTGGTATATGAATAACATGATGTTTTTCAATGGCAAAAATCAATGAATATTGTAAATGCACAAACAGTAATTTCTCCGCATTGCAAGGTGCAATTCTGAAATTTTTTGCTTTTTCCTGCTCCTCTTAGCATGATAAAGAAGATTCAAAGAGAGTGAGATGCCAGCTCCTTTCATTCAGTCAGTAGCTTCAATCATTTCTGGACATTTTTCAATGGCAAAAATCAATGAATATTGTAAATGCACAAACAGTAATTTCTCCGCATTGCAAGGTGCAATTCTGAATTTTTTTGCTTTTTCCTGCTCCTCTTAGCATGATAAAGAAGATTCAAAGACAGTGAGATGCCAGCTCCTTTCATTCAGTCAGTAGCTTCAATCATTTCTGGACGTTTTTCAATGGCAAAAATCAATGAATATTGTAAATGCACAAACAGTAATTTCTCCGCATTGCAAGGTGCAATTCTGAAATTTTTTGCTTTTTCCTGCTCCTCTTAGCATGATAAAGAAGATTCAAAGAGAGTGAGATGCCAGCTCCTTTCATTCAGTCAGTAGCTTCAATCATTTCTGGACGTTTTTCAATGGCAAAAATCATTGAATATTGTAAATGCACAAACAGTAATTTCTCCGCATTGCAAGTTGCAATTCTGAAATTTTTTGCTTTTTCCTGCTCCTCTTAGCATGATAAAGAAGATTCAAAGAGAGTGAGATGCCAGCTCCTTTCATTCAGTCAGTAGCTTCAAACATTTCTGGTATATGAATAACATGATGTTTTTCAATGGCAAAAATCAATGAATATTGTAAATGCACAAACAGTAATTTCTCCGCATTGCAAGGTGCAATTCTGAAATTTTTTGCTTTTTCCTGCTCCTCTAAGCATGATAAAGAAGATTCAAAGAGAGTGAGATGCCAGCTCCTTTCATTCAGTCAGTAGCTTCAATCATTTCTGGACGTTTTTCAATGGCAAAAATCAATGAATATTGTAAATGCACAAACAGTAATTTCTCGGCATTGCAAGGTGCAATTCTGAAATTTTTTGCTTTTTCCTGCTCCTCTTAGCATGATAAACAAGATTCAAAGTGAATGAGATGCCAGCTCCTTTCATTCAGTCAGTAGCTTCAATCATTTCTGGACGTTTTTCAATGGCAAAAATCAATGAATATTGTAAATGCACAAAGAGTAATTTCTCCGCATTGCAAGGTGCAATTCTGAAATTTTTTGCTTTTTCCTGCTCCTCTTAGCATGATAAAGAAGATTCAAAGAGAGTGAGATGCCAGCTCCTTTCATTCAGTCAGTAGCTTCAAACATTTCTGGTATATGAATAACATGATGTTTTTCAATGGCAAAAATCAATGAATATTGTAAATGCACAAACAGTAATTTCTCCGCATTGCAAGGTGCAATTCTGAAATTTTTTGCTTTTTCCTGCTCCTCTTAGCATGATAAAGAAGATTCAAAGAGAGTGAGATGCCAGCTCCTTTCATTCAGTCAGTAGCTTCAATCATTTCTGGACATTTTTCAATGGCAAAAATCAATGAATATTGTATATGCACAAACAGTAATTTCTCCGCATTGCAAGGTGCAATTCTGAATTTTTTTGCTTTTTCCTGCTCCTCTTAGCATGATAAAGAAGATTCAAAGACAGTGAGATGCCAGCTCCTTTCATTCAGTCAGTAGCTTCAATCATTTCTGGACGTTTTTCAATGGCAAAAATCAATGAATATTGTAAATGCACAAACAGTAATTTCTCCGCATTGCAAGGTGCAATTCTGAAATTTTTTGCTTTTTCCTGCTCCTCTTAGCATGATAAAGAAGATTCAAAGAGAGTGAGATGCCAGCTCCTTTCATTCAGTCAGTAGCTTCAATCATTTCTGGACGTTTTTCAATGGCAAAAATCATTGAATAATGTAAATGCACAAACAGTAATTTCTCCGCATTGCAAGTTGCAATTCTGAATTTTTTTGCTTTTTCCTGCTCCTCTTAGCATGATAAAGAAGATTCAAAGAGAGTGAGATGCCAGCTCCTTTCATTCAGTCAGTAGCTTCAATCATTTCTGGTATATGAATAACATGATGTTTTTCAATGGCAAAAATCAATGAATATTGTAAATGCACAAACAGTAATTTCTCCGCATTGCAAGGTGCAATTCTGAAATTTTTTGCTTTTTCCTGCTTCTCTTAGCATGATAAAGAAGATTCAAAGAGAGTGAGATGCCAGCTCCTTTCATTCAGTCAGTAGCTTCAATCATTTCTGGACGTTTTTCAATGGCAAAAATCAATGAATATTGTAAATGCACAAACAGTAATTTCTCCGCATTGCAAGGTGCAATTCTGAAATTTTTTGCTTTTTCCTGCTCCTCTTAGCATGATAAACAAGATTCAAAGAGAGTGAGATGCCAGCTCCTTTCATTCAGTCAGTAGCTTCAATCATTTCTGGACGTTTTTCAATGGCAAAAATCAATGAATATTGTAAATGCACAAACAGTAATTTCTCCGCATTGCAAGGTGCAATTCTGAAATTTTTTGCTTTTTCCTGCTCCTCTTAGCATGATAAAGAAGATTCAAAGAGAGTGAGATGCCAGCTCCTTTCATTCAGTCAGTAGCTTCAAACATTTCTGGTATATGAATAACATGATGTTTTTCAATGGCAAAAATCAATGAATATTGTAAATGCACAAACAGTAATTTCTCCGCATTGCAAGGTGCAATTCTGAAATTTTTTGCTTTTTCCTGCTCCTCTTAGCATGCTAAAGAAGATTCAAAGAGAGTGAGATGCCAGCTCCTTTCATTCAGTCAGTAGCTTCAATCATTTCTGGACGTTTTTCAATGGCAAAAATCAATGAATATTGTAAATGCACAAAGAGTAATTTCTCCGCATTGCAAGGTGCAATTCTGAAATTTTTTGCTTTTTCCTGCTCCTCTTAGCATGATAAAGAAGATTCAAAGAGAGTGAGATGCCAGCTCCTTTCATTCAGTCAGTAGCTTCAATCATTTCTGGACGTTTTTCAATGGCAAAAATCAATGAATATTGTAAATGCACAAAGAGTAATTTCTCCGCATTGCAAGGTGCAATTCTGAAATTTTTTGCTTTTTCCTGCTCCTCTTAGCATGATAAAGAAGATTCAAAGAGAGTGAGATGCCATCTCCTTTCATTCAGTCAGTAGCTTCAAACATTTCTGGTATATGAATAACATGATGTTTTTCAATGGCAAAAATCAATGAATATTGTAAATGCACAAACAGTAATTTCTCCGCATTGCAAGGTGCAATTCTGAAATTTTTTGCTTTTTCCTGCTCCTCTTATCATGATAAAGAAGATTCAAAGAGAGTGAGATGCCAGCTCCTTTCATTCAGTCAGTAGCTTCAATCATTTCTGGACGTTTTTCAATGGCAAAAATCAATGAATATTGTAAATGCACAAAGAGTAATTTCTCCGCATTGCAAGGTGCAATTCTGAAATTTTTTGCTTTTTCCTGCTCCTCTTAGCATGATAAAGAAGATTCAAAGAGAGTGAGATGCCAGCTCCTTTCATTCAGTCAGTAGCTTCAATCATTTCTGGACGTTTTTCAATGGCAAAAATCAATGAATATTGTAAATGCACAAAGAGTAATTTCTCCGCATTGCAAGGTGCAATTCTGAAATTTTTTGCTTTTTCCTGCTCCTCTTAGCATGATAAAGAAGATTCAAAGAGAGTGAGATGCCAGCTCCTTTCATTCAGTCAGTAGCTTCAATCATTTCTGGTATATGAATAACATGATGTTTTTCAATGGCAAAAAACAATGAATATTGTAAATGCACAAACAGTAATTTCTCCGCATTGCAAGCTGCAATTCTGAAATTTTTTGCTTTTTCCTGCTCCTCTTAGCATGATAAACAAGATTCAAAGAGAGTGAGATGCCAGCTCCTTTCATTCAGTCAGTAGCTTCAATCATTTCTGGACTTTTTCAATGGCAAAAATCAATGAATATTGTAAATGCACAAACAGTAATTTCTCCGCATTGCAAGGTGCAATTCTGAAATTTTTTGCTTTTTCCTGCTCCTCTTAGCATGATAAAGAAGATTCAAAGAGAGTGAGATGCCAGCTCCTTTCATTCAGTCAGTAGCTTCAAACATTTCTGGTATATGAATAACATGATGTTTTTCAATGGCAAAAATCAA
This sequence comes from Phyllobates terribilis, assembly GCF_046119375.1. Taxonomy (NCBI): domain Eukaryota; kingdom Metazoa; phylum Chordata; class Amphibia; order Anura; family Dendrobatidae; genus Phyllobates; species Phyllobates terribilis. Next base: position 2,952,203 of record NW_027362893.1, read on the forward strand.
TGAATATTGTAAATGCACAAACAGTAATTTCTCCGCATTGCAAGGTGCAATTCTGAAATTTTTTGCTTTCTCCTGCTCCTCTTAGCATGATAAAGAAGATTCAAAGAGAGTGAGATGCCAGCTCCTTTCATTCAGTCAGTAGCTTCAATCATTTCTGGACGTTTTTCAATGGCAAAAATCAATGAATATTGTAAATGCACAAACAGTAATTTCTCCGCATTGCAAGGTGCAATTCTGAAATTTTTTGCTTTTTCCTGCTCCTTTTAGCATGATAAAGAAGATTCAAAGAGAGTGAGATGCCAGCTCCTTTCATTCAGTCAGTAGCTTCAATCATTTCTGGACGTTTTTCAATGGCAAAAATCATTGAATATTGTAAATGCACAAACAGTAATTTCTCCGCATTGCAAGGTGCAATTCTGAAATTTTTTGCTTTTTCCTGCTCCTCTTTGCATGATAAAGAAGATTCAAAGAGAGTGAGATGCCAGCTCCTTTCATTCAGTCAGTAGCTTCAATCATTTCTGGTATATGAATAACATGATGTTTTTCAATGGCAAAAATCAATGAATATTGTAAATGCACAAACAGTAATTTCTCCGCATTGCAAGGTGCAATTCTGAATTTTTTTGCTTTTTCCTGCTCCTCTTAGCATGATAAAGAAGATTCAAAGAGAGTGAGATGCCAGCTCCTTTCATTCAGTCAGTAGCTTCAATCATTTCTGGACGTTTTTCAATGGCAAAAATCAATGAATATTGTAAATGCACAAACAGTAATTTCTCCGCATTGCAAGGTGCATTTCTGAAATTTTTTGCTTTTTCCTGCTCCTCTTAGCATGATAAAGAAGATTCAAAGAGAGTGAGATGCCAGCTCCTTTCATTCAGTCAGTAGCTTCAAACATTTCTGGTATATGAATAACATGATGTTTTTCAATGGCAAAAATCAATGAATATTGTAAATGCACAAACAGTAATTTCTCCGCATTGCAAGGTGCAATTCTGAAATTTTTTGCTTTTTCCTGCTCCTCTTAGCATGATAAAGAAGATTCAAAGAGAGTGAGATGCCAGCTCCTTTCATTCAGTCAGTAGCTTCAATCATTTCTGGACATTTTTCAATGGCAAAAATCAATGAATATTGTAAATGCACAAACAGTAATTTCTCCGCATTGCAAGGTGCAATTCTGAATTTTTTTGCTTTTTCCTGCTCCTCTTAGCATGATAAAGAAGATTCAAAGACAGTGAGATGCCAGCTCCTTTCATTCAGTCAGTAGCTTCAATCATTTCTGGACGTTTTTCAATGGCAAAAATCAATGAATATTGTAAATGCACAAACAGTAATTTCTCCGCATTGCAAGGTGCAATTCTGAAATTTTTTGCTTTTTCCTGCTCCTCTTAGCATGATAAAGAAGATTCAAAGAGAGTGAGATGCCAGCTCCTTTCATTCAGTCAGTAGCTTCAATCATTTCTGGACGTTTTTCAATGGCAAAAATCATTGAATATTGTAAATGCACAAACAGTAATTTCTCCGCATTGCAAGTTGCAATTCTGAAATTTTTTGCTTTTTCCTGCTCCTCTTAGCATGATAAAGAAGATTCAAAGAGAGTGAGATGCCAGCTCCTTTCATTCAGTCAGTAGCTTCAAACATTTCTGGTATATGAATAACATGATGTTTTTCAATGGCAAAAATCAATGAATATTGTAAATGCACAAACAGTAATTTCTCCGCATTGCAAGGTGCAATTCTGAAATTTTTTGCTTTTTCCTGCTCCTCTAAGCATGATAAAGAAGATTCAAAGAGAGTGAGATGCCAGCTCCTTTCATTCAGTCAGTAGCTTCAATCATTTCTGGACGTTTTTCAATGGCAAAAATCAATGAATATTGTAAATGCACAAACAGTAATTTCTCGGCATTGCAAGGTGCAATTCTGAAATTTTTTGCTTTTTCCTGCTCCTCTTAGCATGATAAACAAGATTCAAAGTGAATGAGATGCCAGCTCCTTTCATTCAGTCAGTAGCTTCAATCATTTCTGGACGTTTTTCAATGGCAAAAATCAATGAATATTGTAAATGCACAAAGAGTAATTTCTCCGCATTGCAAGGTGCAATTCTGAAATTTTTTGCTTTTTCCTGCTCCTCTTAGCATGATAAAGAAGATTCAAAGAGAGTGAGATGCCAGCTCCTTTCATTCAGTCAGTAGCTTCAAACATTTCTGGTATATGAATAACATGATGTTTTTCAATGGCAAAAATCAATGAATATTGTAAATGCACAAACAGTAATTTCTCCGCATTGCAAGGTGCAATTCTGAAATTTTTTGCTTTTTCCTGCTCCTCTTAGCATGATAAAGAAGATTCAAAGAGAGTGAGATGCCAGCTCCTTTCATTCAGTCAGTAGCTTCAATCATTTCTGGACATTTTTCAATGGCAAAAATCAATGAATATTGTATATGCACAAACAGTAATTTCTCCGCATTGCAAGGTGCAATTCTGAATTTTTTTGCTTTTTCCTGCTCCTCTTAGCATGATAAAGAAGATTCAAAGACAGTGAGATGCCAGCTCCTTTCATTCAGTCAGTAGCTTCAATCATTTCTGGACGTTTTTCAATGGCAAAAATCAATGAATATTGTGAATGCACAAACAGTAATTTCTCCGCATTGCAAGGTGCAATTCTGAAATTTTTTGCTTTTTCCTGCTCCTCTTAGCATGATAAAGAAGATTCAAAGAGAGTGAGATGCCAGCTCCTTTCATTCAGTCAGTAGCTTCAATCATTTCTGGACGTTTTTCAATGGCAAAAATCATTGAATAATGTAAATGCACAAACAGTAATTTCTCCGCATTGCAAGTTGCAATTCTGAATTTTTTTGCTTTTTCCTGCTCCTCTTAGCATGATAAAGAAGATTCAAAGAGAGTGAGATGCCAGCTCCTTTCATTCAGTCAGTAGCTTCAATCATTTCTGGTATATGAATAACATGATGTTTTTCAATGGCAAAAATCAATGAATATTGTAAATGCACAAACAGTAATTTCTCCGCATTGCAAGGTGCAATTCTGAAATTTTTTGCTTTTTCCTGCTTCTCTTAGCATGATAAAGAAGATTCAAAGAGAGTGAGATGCCAGCTCCTTTCATTCAGTCAGTAGCTTCAATCATTTCTGGACGTTTTTCAATGGCAAAAATCAATGAATATTGTAAATGCACAAACAGTAATTTCTCCGCATTGCAAGGTGCAATTCTGAAATTTTTTGCTTTTTCCTGCTCCTCTTAGCATGATAAACAAGATTCAAAGAGAGTGAGATGCCAGCTCCTTTCATTCAGTCAGTAGCTTCAATCATTTCTGGACGTTTTTCAATGGCAAAAATCAATGAATATTGTAAATGCACAAACAGTAATTTCTCCGCATTGCAAGGTGCAATTCTGAAATTTTTTGCTTTTTCCTGCTCCTCTTAGCATGATAAAGAAGATTCAAAGAGAGTGAGATGCCAGCTCCTTTCATTCAGTCAGTAGCTTCAAACATTTCTGGTATATGAATAACATGATGTTTTTCAATGGCAAAAATCAATGAATATTGTAAATGCACAAACAGTAATTTCTCCGCATTGCAAGGTGCAATTCTGAAATTTTTTGCTTTTTCCTGCTCCTCTTAGCATGCTAAAGAAGATTCAAAGAGAGTGAGATGCCAGCTCCTTTCATTCAGTCAGTAGCTTCAATCATTTCTGGACGTTTTTCAATGGCAAAAATCAATGAATATTGTAAATGCACAAAGAGTAATTTCTCCGCATTGCAAGGTGCAATTCTGAAATTTTTTGCTTTTTCCTGCTCCTCTTAGCATGATAAAGAAGATTCAAAGAGAGTGAGATGCCAGCTCCTTTCATTCAGTCAGTAGCTTCAATCATTTCTGGACGTTTTTCAATGGCAAAAATCAATGAATATTGTAAATGCACAAAGAGTAATTTCTCCGCATTGCAAGGTGCAATTCTGAAATTTTTTGCTTTTTCCTGCTCCTCTTAGCATGATAAAGAAGATTCAAAGAGAGTGAGATGCCATCTCCTTTCATTCAGTCAGTAGCTTCAAACATTTCTGGTATATGAATAACATGATGTTTTTCAATGGCAAAAATCAATGAATATTGTAAATGCACAAACAGTAATTTCTCCGCATTGCAAGGTGCAATTCTGAAATTTTTTGCTTTTTCCTGCTCCTCTTATCATGATAAAGAAGATTCAAAGAGAGTGAGATGCCAGCTCCTTTCATTCAGTCAGTAGCTTCAATCATTTCTGGACGTTTTTCAATGGCAAAAATCAATGAATATTGTAAATGCACAAAGAGTAATTTCTCCGCATTGCAAGGTGCAATTCTGAAATTTTTTGCTTTTTCCTGCTCCTCTTAGCATGATAAAGAAGATTCAAAGAGAGTGAGATGCCAGCTCCTTTCATTCAGTCAGTAGCTTCAATCATTTCTGGACGTTTTTCAATGGCAAAAATCAATGAATATTGTAAATGCACAAAGAGTAATTTCTCCGCATTGCAAGGTGCAATTCTGAAATTTTTTGCTTTTTCCTGCTCCTCTTAGCATGATAAAGAAGATTCAAAGAGAGTGAGATGCCAGCTCCTTTCATTCAGTCAGTAGCTTCAATCATTTCTGGTATATGAATAACATGATGTTTTTCAATGGCAAAAAACAATGAATATTGTAAATGCACAAACAGTAATTTCTCCGCATTGCAAGCTGCAATTCTGAAATTTTTTGCTTTTTCCTGCTCCTCTTAGCATGATAAACAAGATTCAAAGAGAGTGAGATGCCAGCTCCTTTCATTCAGTCAGTAGCTTCAATCATTTCTGGACTTTTTCAATGGCAAAAATCAATGAATATTGTAAATGCACAAACAGTAATTTCTCCGCATTGCAAGGTGCAATTCTGAAATTTTTTGCTTTTTCCTGCTCCTCTTAGCATGATAAAGAAGATTCAAAGAGAGTGAGATGCCAGCTCCTTTCATTCAGTCAGTAGCTTCAAACATTTCTGGTATATGAATAACATGATGTTTTTCAATGGCAAAAATCAATGAATATTGTAAATGCACAAACAGTAATTTCTCCGCATTGCAAGGTGCAATTCTGAAATTTTTTGCTTTCTCCTGCTCCTCTTAGCATGATAAAGAAGATTCAAAGAGAGTGAGATGCCAGCTCCTTTCATTCAGTCAGTAGCTTCAATCATTTCTGGACGTTTTTCAATGGCAAAAATCAATGAATATTGTAAATGCACAAACAGTAATTTCTCCGCATTGCAAGGTGCAATTCTGAAATTTTTTGCTTTTTCCTGCTCCTCTTAGCATGATAAAGAAGATTCAAAGAGAGTGAGATGCCAGCTCCTTTCATTCAGTCAGTAGCTTCAAACATTTCTGGTATATGAATAACATGATGTTTTTCAATGGCAAAAATCAATGAATATTGTAAATGCACAAACAGTAATTTCTCCGCATTGCAAGGTGCAATTCTGAAATTTTTTGCTTTTTCCTGCTCCTCTAAGCATGATAAAGAAGATTCAAAGAGAGTGAGATGCCAGCTCCTTTCATTCAGTCAGTAGCTTCAATCATTTCTGGACGTTTTTCAATGGCAAAAATCAATGAATATTGTAAATGCACAAACAGTAATTTCTCGGCATTGCAAGGTGCAATTCTGAAATTTTTTGCTTTTTCCTGCTCCTCTTAGCATGATAAACAAGATTCAAAGTGAATGAGATGCCAGCTCCTTTCATTCAGTCAGTAGCTTCAATCATTTCTGGACGTTTTTCAATGGCAAAAATCAATGAATATTGTAAATGCACAAAGAGTAATTTCTCCGCATTGCAAGGTGCAATTCTGAAATTTTTTGCTTTTTCCTGCTCCTCTTAGCATGATAAAGAAGATTCAAAGAGAGTGAGATGCCAGCTCCTTTCATTCAGTCAGTAGCTTCAAACATTTCTGGTATATGAATAACATGATGTTTTTCAATGGCAAAAATCAATGAATATTGTAAATGCACAAACAGTAATTTCTCCGCATTGCAAGGTGCAATTCTGAAATTTTTTGCTTTTTCCTGCTCCTCTTAGCATGATAAAGAAGATTCAAAGAGAGTGAGATGCCAGCTCCTTTCATTCAGTCAGTAGCTTCAATCATTTCTGGACATTTTTCAATGGCAAAAATCAATGAATATTGTATATGCACAAACAGTAATTTCTCCGCATTGCAAGGTGCAATTCTGAATTTTTTTGCTTTTTCCTGCTCCTCTTAGCATGATAAAGAAGATTCAAAGACAGTGAGATGCCAGCTCCTTTCATTCAGTCAGTAGCTTCAATCATTTCTGGACGTTTTTCAATGGCAAAAATCAATGAATATTGTAAATGCACAAACAGTAATTTCTCCGCATTGCAAGGTGCAATTCTGAAATTTTTTGCTTTTTCCTGCTCCTCTTAGCATGATAAAGAAGATTCAAAGAGAGTGAGATGCCAGCTCCTTTCATTCAGTCAGTAGCTTCAATCATTTCTGGACGTTTTTCAATGGCAAAAATCATTGAATAATGTAAATGCACAAACAGTAATTTCTCCGCATTGCAAGTTGCAATTCTGAATTTTTTTGCTTTTTCCTGCTCCTCTTAGCATGATAAAGAAGATTCAAAGAGAGTGAGATGCCAGCTCCTTTCATTCAGTCAGTAGCTTCAATCATTTCTGGTATATGAATAACATGATGTTTTTCAATGGCAAAAATCAATGAATATTGTAAATGCACAAACAGTAATTTCTCCGCATTGCAAGGTGCAATTCTGAAATTTTTTGCTTTTTCCTGCTTCTCTTAGCATGATAAAGAAGATTCAAAGAGAGTGAGATGCCAGCTCCTTTCATTCAGTCAGTAGCTTCAATCATTTCTGGACGTTTTTCAATGGCAAAAATCAATGAATATTGTAAATGCACAAACAGTAATTTCTCCGCATTGCAAGGTGCAATTCTGAAATTTTTTGCTTTTTCCTGCTCCTCTTAGCATGATAAACAAGATTCAAAGAGAGTGAGATGCCAGCTCCTTTCATTCAGTCAGTAGCTTCAATCATTTCTGGACGTTTTTCAATGGCAAAAATCAATGAATATTGTAAATGCACAAACAGTAATTTCTCCGCATTGCAAGGTGCAATTCTGAAATTTTTTGCTTTTTCCTGCTCCTCTTAGCATGATAAAGAAGATTCAAAGAGAGTGAGATGCCAGCTCCTTTCATTCAGTCAGTAGCTTCAAACATTTCTGGTATATGAATAACATGATGTTTTTCAATGGCAAAAATCAATGAATATTGTAAATGCACAAACAGTAATTTCTCCGCATTGCAAGGTGCAATTCTGAAATTTTTTGCTTTTTCCTGCTCCTCTTAGCATGCTAAAGAAGATTCAAAGAGAGTGAGATGCCAGCTCCTTTCATTCAGTCAGTAGCTTCAATCATTTCTGGACGTTTTTCAATGGCAAAAATCAATGAATATTGTAAATGCACAAAGAGTAATTTCTCCGCATTGCAAGGTGCAATTCTGAAATTTTTTGCTTTTTCCTGCTCCTCTTAGCATGATAAAGAAGATTCAAAGAGAGTGAGATGCCAGCTCCTTTCATTCAGTCAGTAGCTTCAATCATTTCTGGACGTTTTTCAATGGCAAAAATCAATGAATATTGTAAATGCACAAAGAGTAATTTCTCCGCATTGCAAGGTGCAATTCTGAAATTTTTTGCTTTTTCCTGCTCCTCTTAGCATGATAAAGAAGATTCAAAGAGAGTGAGATGCCATCTCCTTTCATTCAGTCAGTAGCTTCAAACATTTCTGGTATATGAATAACATGATGTTTTTCAATGGCAAAAATCAATGAATATTGTAAATGCACAAACAGTAATTTCTCCGCATTGCAAGGTGCAATTCTGAAATTTTTTGCTTTTTCCTGCTCCTCTTATCATGATAAAGAAGATTCAAAGAGAGTGAGATGCCAGCTCCTTTCATTCAGTCAGTAGCTTCAATCATTTCTGGACGTTTTTCAATGGCAAAAATCAATGAATATTGTAAATGCACAAAGAGTAATTTCTCCGCATTGCAAGGTGCAATTCTGAAATTTTTTGCTTTTTCCTGCTCCTCTTAGCATGATAAAGAAGATTCAAAGAGAGTGAGATGCCAGCTCCTTTCATTCAGTCAGTAGCTTCAATCATTTCTGGACGTTTTTCAATGGCAAAAATCAATGAATATTGTAAATGCACAAAGAGTAATTTCTCCGCATTGCAAGGTGCAATTCTGAAATTTTTTGCTTTTTCCTGCTCCTCTTAGCATGATAAAGAAGATTCAAAGAGAGTGAGATGCCAGCTCCTTTCATTCAGTCAGTAGCTTCAATCATTTCTGGTATATGAATAACATGATGTTTTTCAATGGCAAAAAACAATGAATATTGTAAATGCACAAACAGTAATTTCTCCGCATTGCAAGCTGCAATTCTGAAATTTTTTGCTTTTTCCTGCTCCTCTTAGCATGATAAACAAGATTCAAAGAGAGTGAGATGCCAGCTCCTTTCATTCAGTCAGTAGCTTCAATCATTTCTGGACTTTTTCAATGGCAAAAATCAATGAATATTGTAAATGCACAAACAGTAATTTCTCCGCATTGCAAGGTGCAATTCTGAAATTTTTTGCTTTTTCCTGCTCCTCTTAGCATGATAAAGAAGATTCAAAGAGAGTGAGATGCCAGCTCCTTTCATTCAGTCAGTAGCTTCAAACATTTCTGGTATATGAATAACATGATGTTTTTCAATGGCAAAAATCAATGAATATTGTAAATGCACAAACAGTAATTTCTCCGCATTGCAAGGTGCAATTCTGAAATTTTTTGCTTTCTCCTGCTCCTCTTAGCATGATAAAGAAGATTCAAAGAGAGTGAGATGCCAGCTCCTTTCATTCAGTCAGTAGCTTCAATCATTTCTGGACGTTTTTCAATGGCAAAAATCAATGAATATTGTAAATGCACAAACAGTAATTTCTCCGCATTGCAAGGTGCAATTCTGAAATTTTTTGCTTTTTCCTGCTCCTCTTAGCATGATAAAGAAGATTCAAAGAGAGTGAGATGCCAGCTCCTTTCATTCAGTCAGTAGCTTCAATCATTTCTGGACGTTTTTCAATGGCAAAAATCATTGAATATTGTAAATGCACAAACAGTAATTTCTCCGCATTGCAAGGTGCAATTCTGAAATTTTTTGCTTTTTCCTGCTCCTCTTTGCATGATAAAGAAGATTCAAAGAGAGTGAGATGCCAGCTCCTTTCATTCAGTCAGTAGCTTCAATCATTTCTGGTATATGAATAACATGATGTTTTTCAATGGCAAAAATCAATGAATATTGTAAATGCACAAACAGTAATTTCTCCGCATTGCAAGGTGCAATTCTGAATTTTTTTGCTTTTTCCTGCTCCTCTTAGCATGATAAAGAAGATTCAAAGAGAGTGAGATGCCAGCTCCTTTCATTCAGTCAGTAGCTTCAATCATTTCTGGACGTTTTTCAATGGCAAAAATCAATGAATATTGTAAATGCACAAACAGTAATTTCTCCGCATTGCAAGGTGCATTTCTGAAATTTTTTGCTTTTTCCTGCTCCTCTTAGCATGATAAACAAGATTCAAAGAGAGTGAGATGCCAGCTCCTTTCATTCAGTCAGTAGCTTCAATCATTTCTGGACGTTTTTCAATGGCAAAAATCAATGAATATTGTAAATGCACAAACAGTAATTTCTCCGCATTGCAAGGTGCAATTCTGAAATTTTTTGCTTTTTCCTGCTCCTCTTAGCATGATAAAGAAGAGTCAAAGAGAGTGAGATGCGAGCTCCTTTCATTCAGTCAGTAGCTTCAAACATTTCTGGTATATGAATAACATGATGTTTTTCAATGGCAAAAATCAATGAATATTGTAAATGCATAAACAGTAATTTCTCCGCATTGCAAGGTGCAATTCTGAAATTTTTTGCTTTTTCCTGCTCCTCTTAGCATGATAAAGAAGATTCAAAGAGAGTGAGATGCCAGCTCCTTTCATTCAGTCAGTAGCTTCAATCATTTCTGGACGTTTTTCAATGGCAAAAATCAATGAATATTGTAAATGCACAAACAGTAATTTCTCCGCATTGCAAGGTGCAATTCTGAAATTTTTTGCTTTTTCCTGCTCCTCTTAGCATGATAAAGAAGATTCAAAGAGAGTGAGATGCCAGCTCCTTTCATTCAGTCAGTAGCTTCAAACATTTCTGGTATATGAATAACATGATGTTTTTCAATGGCAAAAATCAATGAATATTGTAAATGCATAAACAGTAATTTCTCCGCATTGCAAGGTGCAATTCTGAAATTTTTTGCTTTTTCCTGCTCCTCTTAGCATGATAAAGAAGATTCAAAGAGAGTGAGATGCCAGCTCCTTTCATTCAGTCAGTAGCTTCAAACATTTCTGGTATATGAATAACATGATGTTTTTCAATGGCAAAAATCAATGAATATTGTAAATGCACAAACAGTAATTTCTCCGCATTGCAAGGTGCAATTCTGAAATTTTTTGCTTTTTCCTGCTCCTCTTAGCATGATAAAGAAGATTCAAAGAGAGTGAGATGCCAGCTCCTTTCATTCAGTCAGTAGCTTCAATCATTTCTGGACGTTTTTCAATGGCAAAAATCATTGAATATTGTAAATGCACAAACAGTAATTTCTCCGCATTGCAAGGTGCAATTCTGAAATTTTTTGCTTTTTCCTGCTACTCTTAGCATGATAAAGAAGATTCAAAGAGAGTGAGATGCCAGCTCCTTTCATTCAGTCAGTAGCTTCAATCATTTCTGGACGTTTTTCAATGGCAAAAATCATTGAATATTGTAAATGCACAAACAGTAATTTCTCCGCATTGCAAGGTGCAATTCTGAAATTTTTTGCTTTTTCCTGCTCCTCTTAGCATGATAAACAAGATTCAAAGAGATTGAGATGCCAGCTCCTTTCGTTCAGTCAGTAGCTTCAATCATTTCTGGATGTTTTTCAATGGCAAAAATCAATGAATATTGTAAATGCACAAACAGTAATTTCTCCGCATTGCAACGTGCAATTCTGAAATTTTTTGCTTTTTTCTGCTCCTCTTAGCATGATAAAGAAGATTCAAAGAGAGTGAGATGCCAGCTCCTTTCATTCAGTCAGTAGCTTCAAACATTTCTGGTATATGAATAACATGATGTTTTTCAATGGCAAAAATCAATGAATATTGTAAATGCACAAACAGTAATTTCTCCGCATTGCAAGGTGCAATTCTGAAATTTTTTGCTTTTTCCTGCTCCTCTTAGCATGATAAAGAAGATTCAAAGAGAGTGAGATGCCAGCTCCTTTCATTCAGTCAGTAGCTTCAATCATTTCTGGACGTTTTTCAATGGCAAAAATCAATGAATATTGTAAATGCACAAACAGTAATTTCTCCGCATTGCAAGGTGCAATTCTGAAATTTTTTGCTTTTTCCTGCTCCTCTTAGCATGATAAAGAAGATTCAAAGAGAGTGAGATGCCAGCTCCTTTCATTCAGTCAGTAGCTTCAATCATTTCTAGACGTTTTTCAATGGCAAAAATCAATGAATATTGTAAATGCACAAACAGTAATTTCTCCGCATTGCAAGGTGCAATTCTGAAATTTTTTGCTTTTTCCTGCTCCTCTTAGCATGATAAAGAAGATTCAAAGAGAGTGAGATGCCAGCTCCTTTCATTCAGTCAGTAGCTTCAAACATTTCTGGTATATGAATAACATGATGTTTTTCAATGGCAAAAATCAATGAATATTGTAAATGCACAAACAGTAATTTCTCCGCATTGTAAGGTGCAATTCTGAAATTTTTTGCTTTTTCCTGATCCTCTTAGCATGCTAAAGAAGATTCAAAGAGAGTGAGATGCCAGCTCCTTTCATTCAGTCAGTAGCTTCAATCATTTCTGGACGTTTTTCAATGGCAAAAATCAATGAATATTGTAAATGCACAAAGAGTAATTTCTCCGCATTGCAAGGTGCAATTCTGAAATTTTTTGCTTTTTCCTGCTCCTCTTAGCATGATAAAGAAGATTCAAAGAGAGTGAGATGCCAGCTCCTTTCATTCAGTCAGTAGCTTCAATCATTTCTGGACGTTTTTCAATGGCAAAAATCAATGAATATTGTAAATGCACAAAGAGTAATTTCTCCGCATTGCAAGGTGCAATTCTGAAATTTTTTTGCTTTTTCCTGCTCCTCTTAGCATGATAAAGAAGATTCAAAGAGAGTGAGATGCCAGCTCCTTTCATTCAGTCAGTAGCTTCAAACATTTCTGGTATATGAATAACATGATGTTTTTCAATGGCAAAAATCAATGAATATTGTAAATGCACAAACAGTAATTTCTCCGCATTGCAAGGTGCAATTCTGAAATTTTTTGCTTTTTCCTGCTCCTCTTAGCATGATAAAGAAGATTCAAAGAGAGTGAGATGCCAGCTCCTTTCATTCAGTCAGTAGCTTCAATCATTTCTGGACGTTTTTCAATGGCAAAAATCAATGAATATTGTAAATGCACAAAGAGTAATTTCTCCGCATTGCAAGGTGCAATTCTGAAATTTTTTGCTTTTTCCTGCTCCTCTTAGCATGATAAAGAAGATTCAAAGAGAGTGAGATGCCAGCTCCTTTCATTCAGTCAGTAGCTTCAATCATTTCTGGACGTTTTTCAATGGCAAAAATCAATGAATATTGTAAATGCACAAAGAGTAATTTCTCCGCATTGCAAGGTGCAATTCTGAAATTTTTTGCTTTTTCCTGCTCCTCTTAGCATGATAAACAAGATTCAAAGTGAATGAGATGCCAGCTCCTTTCATTCAGTCAGTAGCTTCAATCATTTCTGGACGTTTTTCAATGGCAAAAATCAATGAATATTGTAAATGCACAAAGAGTAATTTCTCCGCATTGCAAGGTGCAATTCTGAAATTTTTTGCTTTTTCCTGCTCCTCTTAGCATGATAAAGAAGATTCAAAGAGAGTGAGATGCCAGCTCCTTTCATTCAGTCAGTAGCTTCAAACATTTCTGGTATATGAATAACATGATGTTTTTCAATGGCAAAAATCAATGAATATTGTAAATGCACAAACAGTAATTTCTCCGCATTGCAAGGTGCAATTCTGAAATTTTTTGCTTTTTCCTGCTCCTCTTAGCATGATAAAGAAGATTCAAAGAGAGTGAGATGCCAGCTCCTTTCATTCAGTCAGTAGCTTCAATCATTTCTGGACATTTTTCAATGGCAAAAATCAATGAATATTGTAAATGCACAAACAGTAATTTCTCCGCATTGCAAGGTGCAATTCTGAATTTTTTTGCTTTTTCCTGCTCCTCTTAGCATGATAAAGAAGATTCAAAGACAGTGAGATGCCAGCTCCTTTCATTCAGTCAGTAGCTTCAATCATTTCTGGACGTTTTTCAATGGCAAAAATCAATGAATATTGTAAATGCACAAACAGTAATTTCTCCGCATTGCAAGGTGCAATTCTGAAATTTTTTGCTTTTTCCTGCTCCTCTTAGCATGATAAAGAAGATTCAAAGAGAGTGAGATGCCAGCTCCTTTCATTCAGTCAGTAGCTTCAATCATTTCTGGACGTTTTTCAATGGCAAAAATCATTGAATAATGTAAATGCACAAACAGTAAATTCTCCGCATTGCAAGTTGCAATTCTGAAATTTTTTGCTTTTTCCTGCTCCTCTTAGCATGATAAAGAAGATTCAAAGAGAGTGAGATGCCAGCTCCTTTCATTCAGTCAGTAGCTTCAATCATTTCTGGTATATGAATAACATGATGTTTTTCAATGGCAAAAATCAATGAATATTGTAAATGCACAAACAGTAATTTCTCCGCATTGCAAGGTGCAATTCTGAAATTTTTTGCTTTTTCCTGCTTCTCTTAGCATGATAAAGAAGATTCAAAGAGAGTGAGATGCCAGCTCCTTTCATTCAGTCAGTAGCTTCAATCATTTCTGGACGTTTTTCAATGGCAAAAATCAATGAATATTGTAAATGCACAAACAGTAATTTCTCCGCATTGCAAGGTGCAATTCTGAAATTTTTTGCTTTTTCCTGCTCCTCTTAGCATGATAAAGAAGATTCAAAGAGAGTGAGATGCCAGCTCCTTTCATTCAGTCAGTAGCTTCAATCATTTCTGGACGTTTTTCAATGGCAAAAATCAATGAATATTGTAAATGCACAAACAGTTATTTCTCCGCATTGCAAGGTGCAATTCTGAAATTTTTTGCTTTTTCCTGCTCCTCTTAGCATGATAAAGAAGATTCAAAGAGAGTGAGATGCCAGCTCCTTTCATTCAGTCAGTAGCTTCAAACATTTCTGGTATATGAATAACATGATGTTTTTCAATGGCAAAAATCAATGAATATTGTAAATGCACAAACAGTAATTTCTCCGCATTGCAACGTGCAATTCTGAAATTTTTTGCTTTTTCCTGCTCCTCTTAGCATGCTAAAGAAGATTCAAAGAGAGTGAGATGCCAGCTCCTTTCATTCAGTCAGTAGCTTCAATCATTTCTGGACGTTTTTCAATGGCAAAAATCAATGAATATTGTAAATGCACAAAGAGTAATTTCTCCGCATTGCAAGGTGCAATTCTGAAATTTTTTGCTTTTTCCTGCTCCTCTTAGCATGATAAAGAAGATTCAAAGAGAGTGAGATGCCAGCTCCTTTCATTCAGTCAGTAGCTTCAATCATTTCTGGACGTTTTTCAATGGCAAAAATCAATGAATATTGTAAATGCACAAAGAGTAATTTCTCCGCATTGCAAGGTGCAATTCTGAAATTTTTTGCTTTTTCCTGCTCCTCTTAGCATGATAAAGAAGATTCAAAGAGAGTGAGATGCCAGCTCCTTTCATTCAGTCAGTAGCTTCAAACATTTCTGGTATATGAATAACATGATGTTTTTCAATGGCAAAAATCAATGAATATTGTAAATGCACAAACAGTAATTTCTCCGCATTGCAAGGTGCAATTCTGAAATTTTTTGCTTTTTCCTGCTCCTCTTATCATGATAAAGAAGATTCAAAGAGAGTGAGATGCCAGCTCCTTTAATTCAGTCAGTAGCTTCAATCATTTCTGGACGTTTTTCAATGGCAAAAATCAATGAATATTGTAAATGCACAAAGAGTAATTTCTCCGCATTGCAAGGTGCAATTCTGAAATTTTTTGCTTTTTCCTGCTCCTCTTAGCATGATAAAGAAGATTCAAAGAGAGTGAGATGCCAGCTCCTTTCATTCAGTCAGTAGCTTCAATCATTTCTGGACGTTTTTCAATGGCAAAAATCAATGAATATTGTAAATGCACAAAGAGTAATTTCTCCGCATTGCAAGGTGCAATTCTGAAATTTTTTGCTTTTTCCTGCTCCTCTTAGCATGATAAAGAAGATTCAAAGAGAGTGAGATGCCAGCTCCTTTCATTCAGTCAGTAGCTTCAATCATTTCTGGTATATGAATAACATGATGTTTTTCAATGGCAAAAAACAATGAATATTGTAAATGCACAAACAGTAATTTCTCCGCATTGCAAGCTGCAATTCTGAAATTTTTTGCTTTTTCCTGCTCCTCTTAGCATGATAAACAAGATTCAAAGAGAGTGAGATGCCAGCTCCTTTCATTCAGTCAGTAGCTTCAATCATTTCTGGACTTTTTCAATGGCAAAAATCAATGAATATTGTAAATGCACAAACAGTAATTTCTCCGCATTGCAAGGTGCAATTCTGAAATTTTTTGCTTTTTCCTGCTCCTCTTAGCATGATAAAGAAGATTCAAAGAGAGTGAGATGCCAGCTCCTTTCATTCAGTCAGTAGCTTCAAACATTTCTGGTATATGAATAACATGATGTATTTCAATGGCAAAAATCAATGAATATTGTAAATGCACAAACAGTAATTTCTCCGCATTGCAAGGTGCAATTCTGAAATTTTTTGCTTTCTCCTGCTCCTCTTAGCATGATAAAGAAGATTCAAAGAGAGTGAGATGCCAGCTCCTTTCATTCAGTCAGTAGCTTCAATCATTTCTGGACATTTTTCAATGGCAAAAATCAATGAATATTGTAAATGCACAAACAGTAATTTCTCCGCATTGCAAGGTGCAATTCTGAAATTTTTTGCTTTTTCCTGCTCCTCTTAGCATGATAAAGAAGATTCAAAGAGAGTGAGATGCCAGCTCCTTTCATTCAGTCAGTAGCTTCAATCATTTCTGGACGTTTTTCAATGGCAAAAATCATTGAATATTGTAAATGCACAAACAGTAATTTCTCCGCATTGCAAGGTGCAATTCTGAAATTTTTTGCTTTTTCCTGCTCCTCTTTGCATGATAAAGAAGATTCAAAGAGAGTGAGATGCCAGCTCCTTTCATTCAGTCAGTAGCTTCAATCATTTCTGGTATATGAATAACATGATGTTTTTCAATGGCAAAAATCAATGAATATTGTAAATGCACAAACAGTAATTTCTCCGCATTGCAAGGTGCAATTCTGAATTTTTTTGCTTTTTCCTGCTCCTCTTAGCATGATAAAGAAGATTCAAAGAGAGTGAGATGCCAGCTCCTTTCATTCAGTCAGTAGCTTCAATCATTTCTGGACGTTTTTCAATGGCAAAAATCAATGAATATTGTAAATGCACAAACAGTAATTTCTCCGCATTGCAAGGTGCAATTCTGAAATTTTTTGCTTTTTCCTGCTCCTCTTAGCATGATAAAGAAGAGTCAAAGAGAGTGAGATGCGAGCTCCTTTCATTCAGTCAGTAGCTTCAAACATTTCTGGTATATGAATAACATGATGTTTTTCAATGGCAAAAATCAATGAATATTGTAAATGCACAAACAGTAATTTCTCCGCATTGCAAGGTGCAATTCTGAAATTTTTTGCTTTTTCCTGCTCCTCTTAGCATGATAAAGAAGATTCAAAGAGAGTGAGATGCCAGCTCCTTTCATTCAGTCAGTAGCTTCAATCATTTCTGGACGTTTTTCAATGGCAAAAATCAATGAATATTGTAAATGCACAAACAGTAATTTCTCCGCATTGCAAGGTGCAATTCTGAAATTTTTTGCTTTTTCCTGCTCCTCTTAGCATGATAAAGAAGATTCAAAGAGAGTGAGATGCCAGCTCCTTTCATTCAGTCAGTAGCTTCAAACATTTCTGGTATATGAATAACATGATGTTTTTCAATGGCAAAAATCAATGAATATTGTAAATGCACAAACAGTAATTTCTCCGCATTGCAAGGTGCAATTCTGAAATTTTTTGCTTTTTCCTGCTCCTCTTAGCATGATAAAGAAGATTCAAAGAGAGTGAGATGCCAGCTCCTTTCATTCAGTCAGTAGCTTCAAACATTTCTGGTATATGAATAACATGATGTTTTTCAATGGCAAAAATCAATGAATATTGTAAATGCACAAACAGTAATTTCTCCGCATTGCAAGGTGCAATTCTGAAATTTTTTGCTTTTTCCTGCTCCTCTTAGAATGATAAAGAAGATTCAAAGAGAGTGAGATGCCAGCTCCTTTCATTCAGTCAGTAGCTTCAATCATTTCTGGACGTTTTTCAATGGCAAAAATCATTGAATATTGTAAATGCACAAACAGTAATTTCTCCGCATTGCAAGGTGCAATTCTGAAATTTTTTGCTTTTTCCTGCTCCTCTTAGCATGATAAAGAAGATTCAAAGAGAGTGAGATGCCAGCTCCTTTCATTCAGTCAGTAGCTTCAATCATTTCTGGACGTTTTTCAATGGCAAAAATCATTGAATATTGTAAATGCACAAACAGTAATTTCTCCGCATTGCAAGGTGCAATTCTGAAATTTTTTGCTTTTTCCTGCTCCTCTTAGCATGATAAAGAAGATTCAAAGAGATTGAGATGCCAGCTCCTTTCGTTCAGTCAGTAGCTTCAATCATTTCTGGATGTTTTTCAATGGCAAAAATCAATGAATATTGTAAATGCACAAACAGTAATTTCTCCGCATTGCAACGTGCAATTCTGAAATTTTTTGCTTTTTTCTGCTCCTCTTAGCATGATAAAGAAGATTCAAAGAGAGTGAGATGCCAGCTCCTTTCATTCAGTCAGTAGCTTCAAACATTTCTGGTATATGAATAACATGATGTTTTTCAATGGCAAAAATCAATGAATATTGTAAATGCACAAACAGTAATTTCTCCGCATTGCAAGGTGCAATTCTGAAATTTTTTGCTTTTTCCTGCTCCTCTTAGCATGATAAAGAAGATTCAAAGAGAGTGAGATGCCAGCTCCTTTCATTCAGTCAGTAGCTTCAATCATTTCTGGACGTTTTTCAATGGCAAAAATCAATGAATATTGTAAATGCACAAACAGTAATTTCTCCGCATTGCAAGGTGCAATTCTGAAATTTTTTGCTTTTTCCTGCTCCTCTTAGCATGATAAAGAAGATTCAAAGAGAGTGAGATGCCAGCTCCTTTCATTCAGTCAGTAGCTTCAATCATTTCTAGATGTTTTTCAATGGCAAAAATCAATGAATATTGTAAATGCACAAACAGTAATTTCTCCGCATTGCAAGGTGCAATTCTGAAATTTTTTGCTTTTTCCTGCTCCTCTTAGCATGATAAAGAAGATTCAAAGAGAGTGAGATGCCAGCTCCTTTCATTCAGTCAGTAGCTTCAAACATTTCTGGTATATGAATAACATGATGTTTTTCAATGGCAAAAATCAATGAATATTGTAAATGCACAAACAGTAATTTCTCCGCATTGCAAGGTGCAATTCTGAAATTTTTTGCTTTTTCCTGCTCCTCTAAGCATGATAAAGAAGATTCAAAGAGAGTGAGATGCCAGCTCCTTTCATTCAGTCAGTAGCTTCAATCATTTCTGGACGTTTTTCAATGACAAAAATCAATGAATATTGTAAATGCACAAACAGTAATTTCTCCGCATTGCAAGGTGCAATTCTGAAATTTTTTGCTTTTTCCTGCTCCTCTTAGCATGATAAAGAAGATTCAAAGAGAGTGAGATGCCAGCTCCTTTCATTCAGTCAGTAGCTTCAAACATTTCTGGTATATGAATAACATGATGTTTTTCAATGGCAAAAATCAATGAATATTGTAAATGCACAAACAGTAATTTCTCCGCATTGCAAGGTGCAATTCTGAAATTTTTTGCTTTTTCCTGCTCCTCTTAGCATGATAAAGAAGATTCAAAGAGAGTGAGATGCCAGCTCCTTTCATTCAGTCAGTAGCTTCAATCATTTCTGGACATTTTTCAATGGCAAAAATCAATGAATATTGTAAATGCACAAACAGTAATTTCTCCGCATTGCAAGGTGCAATTCTGAATTTTTTTGCTTTTTCCTGCTCCTCTTAGCATGATAAAGAAGATTCAAAGACAGTGAGATGCCAGCTCCTTTCATTCAGTCAGTAGCTTCAATCATTTCTGGACGTTTTTCAATGGCAAAAATCAATGAATATTGTAAATGCACAAACAGTAATTTCTCCGCATTGCAAGGTGCAATTCTGAAATTTTTTGCTTTTTCCTGCTCCTCTTAGCATGATAAAGAAGATTCAAAGAGAGTGAGATGCCAGCTCCTTTCATTCAGTCAGTAGCTTCAATCATTTCTGGACGTTTTTCAATGGCAAAAATCATTGAATATTGTAAATGCACAAACAGTAATTTCTCCGCATTGCAAGTTGCAATTCTGAAATTTTTTGCTTTTTCCTGCTCCTCTTAGCATGATAAAGAAGATTCAAAGAGAGTGAGATGCCAGCTCCTTTCATTCAGTCAGTAGCTTCAATCATTTCTGGTATATGAATAACATGATGTTTTTCAATGGCAAAAATCAATGAATATTGTAAATGCACAAACAGTAATTTCTCCGCATTGCAAGATGCAATTCTGAAATTTTTTGCTTTTTCCTGCTTCTCTTAGCATGATAAAGAAGATTCAAAGAGAGTGAGATGCCAGCTCCTTTCATTCAGTCAGTAGCTTCAATCATTTCTGGACGTTTTTCAATGGCAAAAATCAATGAATATTGTAAATGCACAAACAGTAATTTCTCCGCATTGCAAGGTGCAATTCTGAAATTTTTTGCTTTTTCCTGCTCCTCTTAGCATGATAAACAAGATTCAAAGAGAGTGAGATGCCAGCTCCTTTCATTCAGTCAGTAGCTTCAATCATTTCTGGACGTTTTTCAATGGCAAAAATCAATGAATATTGTAAATGCACAAACAGTAATTTCTCCGCATTGCAAGGTGCAATTCTGAAATTTTTTGCTTTTTCCTGCTCCTCTTAGCATGATAAAGAAGATTCAAAGAGAGTGAGATGCCAGCTCCTTTCATTCAGTCAGTAGCTTCAAACATTTCTGGTATATGAATAACATGATGTTTTTCAATGGCAAAAATCAATGAATATTGTAAATGCACAAACAGTAATTTCTCCGCATTGCAAGGTGCAATTCTGAAATTTTTTGCTTTTTCCTGATCCTCTTAGCATGCTAAAGAAGATTCAAAGAGAGTGAGATGCCAGCTCCTTTCATTCAGTCAGTAGCTTCAATCATTTCTGGACGTTTTTCAATGGCAAAAATCAATGAATATTGTAAATGCACAAAGAGTAATTTCTCCGCATTGCAAGGTGCAATTCTGAAATTTTTTGCTTTTTCCTGCTCCTCTTAGCATGATAAAGAAGATTCAAAGAGAGTGAGATGCCAGCTCCTTTCATTCAGTCAGTAGCTTCAATCATTTCTGGACGTTTTTCAATGGCAAAAATCAATGAATATTGTAAATGCACAAACAGTAATTTCTCCGCATTGCAAGGTGCAATTCTGAAATTTTTTGCTTTTTCCTGCTCCTCTTAGCATGATAAACAAGATTCAAAGAGAGTGCGATGCCAGCTCCTTTCATTCAGTCAGTAGCTTCAATCATTTCTGGACGTTTTTCAATGGCAAAAATCAATGAATATTGTAAATGCACAAAGAGTAATTTCTCCGCATTGCAAGGTGCAATTCTGAAATTTTTTGCTTTTTCCTGCTCCTCTTAGCATGATAAAGAAGATTCAAAGAGAGTGAGATGCCAGCTCCTTTCATTCAGTCAGTAGCTTCAAACATTTCTGGTATATGAATAACATGATGTTTTTCAATGGCAAAAATCAATGAATATTGTAAATGCACAAACAGTAATTTCTCCGCATTGCAAGGTGCAATTCTGAAATTTTTTGCTTTTTCCTGCTCCTCTTAGCATGATAAAGAAGATTCAAAGAGAGTGAGATGCCAGCTCCTTTCATTCAGTCAGTAGCTTCAATCATTTCTGGACGTTTTTCAATGGCAAAAATCAATGAATATTGTAAATGCACAAACAGTAATTTCTCCGCATTGCAAGGTGCAATTCTGAAATTTTTTGCTTTTTCCTGCTCCTCTTAGCATGATAAAGAAGATTCAAAGAGAGTGAGATGCCAGCTCCTTTCATTCAGTCAGTAGCTTCAATCATTTCTAGATGTTTTTCAATGGCAAAAATCAATGAATATTGTAAATGCACAAACAGTAATTTCTCCGCATTGCAAGGTGCAATTCTGAAATTTTTTGCTTTTTCCTGCTCCTCTTAGCATGATAAAGAAGATTCAAAGAGAGTGAGATGCCAGCTCCTTTCATTCAGTCAGTAGCTTCAAACATTTCTGGTATATGAATAACATGATGTTTTTCAATGGCAAAAATCAATGAATATTGTAAATGCACAAACAGTAATTTCTCCGCATTGCAAGGTGCAATTCTGAAATTTTTTGCTTTTTCCTGCTCCTCTAAGCATGATAAAGAAGATTCAAAGAGAGTGAGATGCCAGCTCCTTTCATTCAGTCAGTAGCTTCAATCATTTCTGGACGTTTTTCAATGACAAAAATCAATGAATATTGTAAATGCACAAACAGTAATTTCTCCGCATTACAAGGTGCAATTCTGAAATTTTTTGCTTTTTCCTGCTCCTCTTAGCATGATAAAGAAGATTCAAAGAGAGTGAGATGCCAGCTCCTTTCATTCAGTCAGTAGCTTCAAACATTTCTGGTATATGAATAACATGATGTTTTTCAATGGCAAAAATCAATGAATATTGTAAATGCACAAACAGTAATTTCTCCGCATTGCAAGGTGCAATTCTGAAATTTTTTGCTTTTTCCTGCTCCTCTTAGCATGATAAAGAAGATTCAAAGAGAGTGAGATGCCAGCTCCTTTCATTCAGTCAGTAGCTTCAATCATTTCAGGACATTTTTCAATGGCAAAAATCAATGAATATTGTAAATGCACAAACAGTAATTTCTCCGCATTGCAAGGTGCAATTCTGAATTTTTTTGCTTTTTCCTGCTCCTCTTAGCATGATAAAGAAGATTCAAAGACAGTGAGATGCCAGCTCCTTTCATTCAGTCAGTAGCTTCAATCATTTCTGGACGTTTTTCAATGGCAAAAATCAATGAATATTGTAAATGCACAAACAGTAATTTCTCCGCATTGCAAGGTGCAATTCTGAAATTTTTTGCTTTTTCCTGCTCCTCTTAGCATGATAAAGAAGATTCAAAGAGAGTGAGATGCCAGCTCCTTTCATTCAGTCAGTAGCTTCAATCATTTCTGGACGTTTTTCAATGGCAAAAATCATTGAATATTGTAAATGCACAAACAGTAATTTCTCCGCATTGCAAGTTGCAATTCTGAAATTTTTTGCTTTTTCCTGCTCCTCTTAGCATGATAAAGAAGATTCAAAGAGAGTGAGATGCCAGCTCCTTTCATTCAGTCAGTAGCTTCAATCATTTCTGGTATATGAATAACATGATGTTTTTCAATGGCAAAAATCAATGAATATTGTAAATGCACAAACAGTAATTTCTCCGCATTGCAAGATGCAATTCTGAAATTTTTTGCTTTTTCCTGCTTCTCTTAGCATGATAAAGAAGATTCAAAGAGAGTGAGATGCCAGCTCCTTTCATTCAGTCAGTAGCTTCAATCATTTCTGGACGTTTTTCAATGGCAAAAATCAATGAATATTGTAAATGCACAAAGAGTAATTTCTCCGCATTGCAAGGTGCAATTCTGAAATTTTTTGCTTTTTCCTGCTCCTCTTAGCATGATAAACAAGATTCAAAGAGAGTGAGATGCCAGCTCCTTTCATTCAGTCAGTAGCTTCAATCATTTCTGGACGTTTTTCAATGGCAAAAATCAATGAATATTGTAAATGCACAAACAGTAATTTCTCCGCATTGCAAGGTGCAATTCTGAAATTTTTTGCTTTTTCCTGCTCCTCTTAGCATGATAAACAAGATTCAAAGAGAGTGCGATGCCAGCTCCTTTCATTCAGTCAGTAGCTTCAATCATTTCTGGACGTTTTTCAATGGCAAAAATCAATGAATATTGTAAATGCACAAACAGTAATTTCTCCGCATTGCAAGGTGCAATTCTGAAATTTTTTGCTTTTTCCTGCTCCTCTTAGCATGATAAAGAAGATTCAAAGAGAGTGAGATGCCAGCTCCTTTCATTCAGTCAGTAGCTTCAAACATTTCTCGTATATGAATAACATGATGTTTTTCAATGGCAAAAATCAATGAATATTGTAAATGCACAAACAGTAATTTCTCCGCATTGCAAGGTGCAATTCTGAAATTTTTTGCTTTTTCCTGATCCTCTTAGCATGCTAAAGAAGATTCAAAGAGAGTGAGATGCCAGCTCCTTTCATTCAGTCAGTAGCTTCAATCATTTCTGGACGTTTTTCAATGGCAAAAATCAATGAATATTGTAAATGCACAAAGAGTAATTTCTCCGCATTGCAAGGTGCAATTCTGAAATTTTTTGCTTTTTCCTGCTCCTCTTAGCATGATAAAGAAGATTCAAAGAGAGTGAGATGCCAGCTCCTTTCATTCAGTCAGTAGCTTCAATCATTTCTGGACGTTTTTCAATGGCAAAAATCAATGAATATTGTAAATGCACAAAGAGTAATTTCTCCGCATTGCAAGGTGCAATTCTGAAATTTTTTGCTTTTTCCTGCTCCTCTTAGCATGATAAAGAAGATTCAAAGAGAGTGAGATGCCAGCTCCTTTCATTCAGTCAGTAGCTTCAAACATTTCTGGTATATGAATAACATGATGTTTTTCAATGGCAAAAATCAATGAATATTGTAAATGCACAAACAGTAATTTCTCCGCATTGCAAGGTGCAATTCTGAAATTTTTTGCTTTTTCCTGCTCCTCTTAGCATGATAAAGAAGATTCAAAGAGAGTGAGATGCCAGCTCCTTTCATTCAGTCAGTAGCTTCAATCATTTCTGGACGTTTTTCAATGGCAAAAATCAATGAATATTGTAAATGCACAAAGAGTAATTTCTCCGCATTGCAAGGTGCAATTCTGAAATTTTTTGCTTTTTCCTGCTCCTCTTAGCATGATAAAGAAGATTCAAAGAGAGTGAGATGCCAGCTCCTTTCATTCAGTCAGTAGCTTCAATCATTTCTGGACGTTTTTCAATGGCAAAAATCAATGAATATTGTAAATGCACAAAGAGTAATTTCTCCGCATTGCAAGGTGCAATTCTGAAATTTTTTGCTTTTTCCTGCTCCTCTTAGCATGATAAAGAAGATTCAAAGAGAGTGAGATGCCAGCTCCTTTCATTCAGTCAGTAGCTTCAAACATTTCTGGTATATGAATAACATGATGTTTTTCAATGGCAAAAATCAATGAATATTGTAAATGCACAAACAGTAATTTCTCCGCATTGCAAGGTGCAATTCTGAAATTTTTTGCTTTTTCCTGCTCCTCTTAGCATGATAAAGATTCAAAGAGAGTGAGATGCCAGCTCCTTTCATTCAGTCAGTAGCTTCAATCATTTCTGGACGTTTTTCAATGGCAAAAATCAATGAATATTGTAAATGCACAAACAGTAATTTCTCCGCATTGCAAGGTGCAATTCTGAAATTTTTTGCTTTTTCCTGCTCCTCTTAGCATGATAAAGAATATTGAAAGAGAGTGAGATGCCAGCTCCTTTCATTCAGTCAGTAGCTTCAATCATTTCTGGACGTTTTTCAATGGCAAAAATCAATGAATATTGTAAATGCACAAACAGTAATTTCTCCGCATTGCAAGTTGCAATTCTGAAATTTTTTGCTTTTTCCTGCTCCTCTTAGCATGATAACAAGATTCAAAGAGAGTGAGATGCCAGCTCCTTTCATTCAGTCAGTAGCTTCAATCATTTCTGGATGTTTTTCAATGGCAAAAATCAATGAATATTGTAAATGCACAAACAGTAATTTCTCCGCATTGCAAGGTGCAATTCTGAAATTTTTTGCTTTTTCCTGCTCCTCTTAGCATGATAAAGAAGATTCAAAGAGAGTGAGATGCCAGCTCCTTTCATTCAGTCAGTAGCTTCAATCATTTCTGGACGTTTTTCAATGGCAAAAATCAATGAATATTGTAAATGCACAAACAGTAATTTCTCCGCATTGCAAGGTGCAATTCTGAAATTTTTTGCTTTTTCCTGCTCCTCTTAGCATGATAAAGAAGATTCAAAGAGAGTGAGATGCCAGCTCCTTTCATTCAGTCAGTAGCTTCAATCATTTCTAGACGTTTTTCAATGGCAAAAATCAATGAATATTGTAAATGCACAAACAGTAATTTCTCCGCATTGCAAGGTGCAATTCTGAAATTTTTTGCTTTTTCCTGCTCCTCTTAGCATGATAAAGAAGATTCAAAGAGAGTGAGATGCCAGCTCCTTTCATTCAGTCAGTAGCTTCAAACATTTCTGGTATATGAATAACATGATGTTTTTCAATGGCAAAAATCAATGAATATTGTAAATGCACAAACAGTAATTTCTCCGCATTGCAAGGTGCAATTCTGAAATTTTTTGCTTTTTCCTGCTCCTCTAATCATGATAAAGAAGATTCAAAGAGAGTGAGATGCCAGCTCCTTTCATTCAGTCAGTAGCTTCAATCATTTCTGGACGTTTTTCAATGGCAAAAATCAATGAATATTGTAAATGCACAAACAGTAATTTCTCCGCATTGCAAGGTGCAATTCTGAAATTTTTTGCTTTTTCCTGCTCCTCTTAGCATGATAAAGAAGATTCAAAGAGAGTGAGATGCCAGCTCCTTTCATTCAGTCAGTAGCTTCAAACATTTCTGGTATATGAATAACATGATGTTTTTCAATGGCAAAAATCAATGAATATTGTAAATGCACAAACAGTAATTTCTCCGCATTGCAAGGTGCAATTCTGAAATTTTTTGCTTTTTCCTGCTCCTCTTAGCATGATAAAGAAGATTCAAAGAGAGTGAGATGCCAGCTCCTTTCATTCAGTCAGTAGCTTCAATCATTTCTGGACATTTTTCAATGGCAAAAATCAATGAATATTGTAAATGCACAAACAGTAATTTCTCCGCATTGCAAGGTGCAATTCTGAATTTTTTTGCTTTTTCCTGCTCCTCTTAGCATGATAAAGAAGATTCAAAGAGAGTGAGATGCCAGCTCCTTTCATTCAGTCAGTAGCTTCAAACATTTCTGGTATATGAATAACATGATGTTTTTCAATGGCAAAAATCAATGAATATTGTAAATGCACAAACAGTAATTTCTCCGCATTGCAAGGTGCAATTCTGAAATTTTTTGCTTTTTCCTGCTCCTCTTAGCATGATAAACAAGATTCAAAGAGAGTGAGATGCCAGCTCCTTTCATTCAGTCAGTAGCTTCAATCATTTCTGGACGTTTTTCAATGGCAAAAATCAATGAATATTGTAAATGCACAAACAGTAATTTCTCCGCATTGCAAGGTGCAATTCTGAAATTTTTTGCTTTTTCCTGCTCCTCTTAGCATGATAAAGAAGATTCAAAGAGAGTGAGATGCCAGCTCCTTTCATTCAGTCAGTAGCTTCAATCATTTCTGGACTTTTTTCAATGGCAAAAATCAATGAATATTGTAAATGCACAAACAGTATTTTCTCCGCATTGCAACGTGCAATTCTGAAATTTTTTGCTTTTTCCTGCTCCTCTTAGCATGATAAACAAGATTCAAAGAGAGTGAGATGCCAGCTCCTTTCATTCAGTCAGTAGCTTCAATCATTTCTGGATGTTTTTCAATGGCAAAAATCAATGAATATTGTAAATGCACAAAGAGTAATTTCTCCGCATTGCAAGGTGCAATTCTGAAATTTTTTGCTTTTTCCTGCTCCTCTTAGCATGATAAAGAAGATTCAAAGAGAGTGAGATGCCAGCTCCTTTCATTCAGTCAGTAGCTTCAATCATTTCTGGAAGTTTTTCAATGGCAAAAATCAATGAATTTTGTAAATGCACAAAGAGTAATTTCTCCGCATTGCAAGGTGCAATTCTGAAATTTTTTGCTTTTTCCTGCTCCTCTTAGCATGATAAAGAAGATTCAAAGAGAGTGAGATGCCAGCTCCTTTCATTCAGTCAGTAGCTTCAATCATTTCTGGATGTTTTTCAATGGCAAAAATCAATGAATATTGTAAATGCACAAACAGTAATTTCTCCGCATTGCAAGGAGCAATTCTGAAATTTATTGCTTTTTCCTGCTCCTCTTAGCATGATAAAGAAGAGTCAAAGAGAGTGAGATGCCAGCTCCTTTCATTTAGTCAGTAGCTTCAATCATTTCTGGATGTTTTTCAATGGCAAAAATCAATGAATATTGTAAATGCACAAACAGTAATTTCTCCGCATTGCAAGGTGCAATTCTGAAATTTTTTGCTTTTTCCTGCTCCTCTTAGCATGATAAAGAAGATTCAAAGAGAGTGAGATGCCAGCTCCTTTCATTCAGTCAGTAGCTTCAATCATTTCTGGACGTTTTTCAATGGCAAAAATCAATGAATATTGTAAATGCACAAACAGTAATTTCTCCGCATTGCAAGGTGCAATTCTGAAATTTTTTGCTTTTTCCTGCTCCTCTTAGCATGATAAAGAAGATTCAAAGAGTGTGAGATGCCAGCTCCTTTCATTCAGTCAGTAGCTTCAATCATTTCTGGACGTTTTTCAATGGCAAAAATCAATGAATATTGTAAATGCACAAACAGTAATTTCTCCGCATTGCAAGGTGCAATTCTGAAATTTTTTGCTTTTTCCTGCTCCTCTTAGCATGATAAAGAAGATTCAAAGAGAGTGAGATGCCAGCTCCTTTCATTCAGTCAGTAGCTTCAAACATTTCTGGTATATGAATAACATGATGTTTTTCAATGGCAAAAATCAATGAATATTGTAAATGCACAAACAGTAATTTCTCCGCATTGCAAGGTGCAATTCTGAAATTTTTTGCTTTTTCCTGCTCCTCTAAGCATGATAAAGAAGATTCAAAGAGAGTGAGATGCCAGCTCCTTTCATTCAGTCAGTAGCTTCAATCATTTCTGGACGTTTTTCAATGGCAAAAATCAATGAATATTGTAAATGCACAAACAGTAATTTCTCGGCATTGCAAGGTGCAATTCTGAAATTTTTTGCTTTTTCCTGCTCCTCTTAGCATGATAAACAAGATTCAAAGTGAATGAGATGCCAGCTCCTTTCATTCAGTCAGTAGCTTCAATCATTTCTGGACGTTTTTCAATGGCAAAAATCAATGAATATTGTAAATGCACAAACAGTAATTTCTCCGCATTGCAAGGTGCAATTCTGAAATTTTTTGCTTTTTCCTGCTCCTCTTAGCATGATAAACAAGATTCAAAGAGAGTGAGATGCCAGCTCCTTTCATTCAGTCAGTAGCTTCAAACATTTCTGGTATATGAATAACATGATGTTTTTCAATGGCAAAAATCAATGAATATTGTAAATGCACAAACAGTAATTTCTCCGCATTGCAAGGTGCAATTCTGAAATTTTTTGCTTTTTCCTGCTCCTCTTAGCATGATAAAGAAGATTCATAGAGAGTGAGATGCCAGCTCCTTTCATTCAGTCAGTAGCTTCAATCATTTCGGGACGTTTTTCAATGGCAAAAATCAATGAATATTGTAAATGCACAAACAGTAATTTCTCCGCATTGCAAGGTGCAATTCTGAATTTTTTTGCTTTTTCCTGCTCCTCTTAGCATGATAAACAAGATTCAAAGAGAGTGAGATGCCAGTTCCTTTCATTCAGTCAGTAGCTTCAATCATTTCTGGATGTTTTTCAATGGCAAAAATCAATGAATATTGTAAATGCACAAACAGTAATTTCTCCGCATTGCAAGGTGCAATTCTGAAATTTTTTGCTTTTTCCTGCTCCTCTTAGCATGATAAAGAAGATTCAAAGAGAGTGAGATGCCAGCTCCTTTCATTCAGTCAGTAGCTTCAATCATTTCTGGACGTTTTTCAATGGCAAAAATCAATGAATATTGTAAATTGCACAAACAGTAATTTCTCCGCATTGCAAGGTGCAATTCTGAAATTTTTTGCTTTTTCCTGCTCCTCTTAGCATGATAAAGAAGATTCAAAGAGAGTGAGATGCCAGCTCCTTTCATTCAGTCAGTAGCTTCAATCATTTCTGGTATATGAATAACATGATGTTTTTCAATGGCAAAAAACAATGAATATTGTAAATGCACAAACAGTAATTTCTCCGCATTGCAAGCTGCAATTATGAAATTTTTTGCTTTTTCCTGCTCCTCTTAGCATGATAAACAAGATTCAAAGAGAGTGAGATGCCAGCTCCTTTCATTCAGTCAGTAGCTTCAATCATTTCTGGACTTTTTCAATGGCAAAAATCAATGAATATTGTAAATGCACAAAGAGTAATTTCTCCGCATTGCAAGGTGCAATTCTGAAATTTTTTGCTTTTTCCTGCTCCTCTTAGCATGATAAAGAAGATTCAAAGAGAGTGAGATGCCAGCTCCTTTCATTCAGTCAGTAGCTTCAATCATTTCTGGACGTTTTTCAATGGCAAAAATCAATGAATATTGTAAATGCACAAACAGTAATTTCTCCGCATTGCAAGGTGCAATTCTGAAATTTTTTGCTTTTTTCTGCTCCTCTTAGCATGATAAAGAAGATTCAAAGAGAGTGAGATGCCAGCTCCTTTCATTCAGTCAGTAGCTTCAATCATTTCTGGACGTTTTTCAATGGCAAAAATCATTGAATATTGTAAATGCACAAACAGTAATTTCTCCGCATTGCAAGGTGCAATTCTGAAATTTTTTGCTTTTTCCTGCTCCTCTTTGCATGATAAAGAAGATTCAAAGAGAGTGAGATGCCAGCTCCTTTCATTCAGTCAGTAGCTTCAATCATTTCTGGTATATGAATAACATGATGTTTTTCAATGGCAAAAATCAATGAATATTGTAAATGCACAAACAGTAATTTCTCCGCATTGCAAGGTGCAATTCTGAATTTTTTTGCTTTTTCCTGCTCCTCTTAGCATGATAAAGAAGATTCAAAGAGAGTGAGATGCCAGCTCCTTTCATTCAGTCAGTAGCTTCAATCATTTCTGGACGTTTTTCAATGGCAAAAATCAATGAATATTGTAAATGCACAAACAGTAATTTCTCCGCATTGCAAGGTGCAATTCTGAAATTTTTTGCTTTTTCCTGCTCCTCTTAGCATGATAAAGAAGATTCAAAGAGAGTGAGATCCCCTCAAAGGGCTTTACTATCCTTGGATCTTGAATCATGCAAGTCATTTGAAAGATCTCTGGTGATTCATTTATTTTCAGTTTGTAAGAACGCATTGGCTTTTTATTGGAGAAAGTCACATGTCCCCACTCTGGAGGACTTAGTTGATAAGATGAATCTTCACAGAATATTTGAACTCAGATTTGCCCTTATCAACAATAACTTAATTAAATTCTCTAGGAAGTGGGATATTTGGTCCACTAGGTTCCCTCAACCTTCATATAATGCTGGAACATCTCAATGTGTGTCATGTTTAGCTCATTAATATGTCTAATTTGCTAATGATAGTAATGTGTGCTTAAATTGTTCAAGTTTATGTACTATCGTATATACTTTTTGACGAACAAATTTCTCCCATCTTTCCTGTTTATCCATTCCCGTTTGTACCTTTTTCCCTTCCCCTTCCTCAGAATTTTCCCTTTACTACGAATATTCTTTTGTCACTACTTTTATGCTACGATTGTTATTCCCCTGTTAAATTGGTTTTTAAAAATAAAAAAAATATGGTAAAACAAAGAGAGTGAGATGCCAGCTCCTTTCATTCAGTCAGTAGCTTCAAACATTTCTGGTATATGAATAACATGATGTTTTTCAATGGCAAAAATCAATGAATATTGTAAATGCACAAACAGTAATTTCTCCGCATTGCAAGGTGCAATTCTGAAATTTTTTGCTTTTTCCTGCTCCTCTTAGCATGATAAAGAAGATTCAAAGAGAGTGAGATGCCAGCTCCTTTCATTCAGTCAGTAGCTTCAAACATTTCTGGTATATGAATAACATGATGTTTTTCAATGGCAAAAATCAATGAATATTGTAAATGCACAAACAGTAATTTCTCCGCATTGCAAGGTGCAATTCTGAAATTTTTTGCTTTTTCCTGCTCCTCTTAGCATGATAAAGAAGATTCAAAGAGAGTGAGATGCCAGCTCCTTTCATTCAGTCAGTAGCTTCAATCATTTCTGGACGTTTTTCAATGGCAAAAATCATTGAATATTGTAAATGCACAAACAGTAATTTCTCCGCATTGCAAGGTGCAATTCTGAAATTTTTTGCTTTTTCCTGCTCCTCTTAGCATGATAAAGAAGATTCAAAGAGAGTGAGATGCCAGCTCCTTTCATTCAGTCAGTAGCTTCAATCATTTCTGGTATATGAATAACATGATGTTTTTCAATGGCAAAAATCAATGAATATTGTAAATGCACAAACAGTAATTTCTCCGCATTGCAAGGTGCAATTCTGAAATTTTTTGCTTTTTCCTGCTCCTCTTAGCATGATAAAGAAGATTCAAAGAGAGTGAGATGCCAGCTCCTTTCATTCAGTCAGTAGCTTCAATCATTTCTGGACGTTTTTCAATGGCAAAAATCAATGAATATTGTAAATGCACAAACAGTAATTTCTCCGCATTGCAAGGTGCAATTCTGAAATTTTTTGCTTTTTCCTGCTCCTCTTAGCATGATAAAGAAGATTCAAAGAGAGTGAGATGCCAGCTCCTTTTATTCAGTCAGTAGCTTCAATCATTTCTGGACGTTTTTCAATGGCAAAAATCAATGAATATTGTAAATGCACAAACAGTAATTTCTCCGCATTGCAAGGTGCAATTCTGAAATTTTTTGCTTTTTCCTGCTCCTCTTAGCATGATAAAGAAGATTCAAAGAGAGTGAGATACCAGCTCCTTTCATTCAGTCAGTAGCTTCAAACATTTCTGGTATATGAATAACATGATGTTTTTCAATGGCAAAAATCAATGAATATTGTAAATGCACAAACAGTAATTTCTCCGCATTGAAAGGTGCAATTCTGAAATTTTTTGCTTTTTCCTGCTCCTCTTAGCATGATAAAGAAGATTCAAAGAGAGTGAGATGCCAGCTCCTTTCATTCAGTCAGTAGCTTCAATCATTTCTGGACGTTTTTCAATGGCAAAAATCAATGAATATTGTAAATGCACAAACAGTAATTTCTCCGCATTGCAAGGTGCAATTCTGAAATTTTTTGCTTTTTCCTGCTCCGCTTAGCATGATAAACAAGATTCAAAGAGAGTGAGATGCCAGCTCCTTTCATTCAGTCAGTAGCTTCAATCATTTCTGGACGTTTTTCAATGGCAAAAATCAATGAATATTGTAAATGCACAAACAGTAATTTCTCCGCATTGCAAGGTGCAATTCTGAATTTTTTTGCTTTTTTCTGCTCCTCTTAGCAAGATAAACAAGATTCAAAGAGAGTGAGATGCCAGCTCCTTTCATTCAGTCAGTAGCTTCAATCATTTCTGGACGTTTTTCAATGGCAAAAATCAATGAATATTGTAAATGCACAAACAGTAATTTCTCCGCATTGCAAGGTGCAATTCTGAAATTTTTTGCTTTTTCCTGCTCCTCTTAGCATGATAAAGAAGATTCAAAGAGAGTGAGATGCCAGCTCCTTTCATTCAGTCAGTAGCTTCAATCATTTCTGGACGTTTTTCAATGGCAAAAATCAATGAATATTGTAAATGCACAAACAGTAATTTCTCCGCATTGCAAGGTGCAATTCTGAAATTTTTTGCTTTTTCCTGCTCCTCTTAGCATGATAAAGAAGATTCAAAGAGAGTGAGATGCCAGCTCCTTTCATTCAGTCAGTAGCTTCAAACATTTCTGGTATATGAATAACATGATGTTTTTCAATGGCAAAAATCAATGAATATTGTAAATGCACAAACAGTAATTTCTCCGCATTGCAAGGTGCAATTCTGAAATTTTTTGCTTTTTCCTGCTCCTCTTAGCATGATAAAGAAGATTCAAAGAGAGTGAGATGCCAGCTCCTTTCATTCAGTCAGTAGCTTCAAACATTTCTGGTATATGAATAACATGATGTTTTTCAATGGCAAAAATCAATGAATATTGTAAATGCACAAACAGTAATTTCTCCGCATTGCAAGGTGCAATTCTGAAATTTTTTGCTTTTTCCTGCTCCTCTTAGCATGATAAAGAAGATTCAAAGAGAGTGAGATGCCAGCTCCTTTCATTCAGTCAGTAGCTTCAATCATTTCTGGACGTTTTTCAATGGCAAAAATCATTGAATATTGTAAATGCACAAACAGTAATTTCTCCGCATTGCAAGGTGCAATTCTGAATTTTTTTGCTTTTTCCTGCTCCTCTTAGCATGATAAAGAAGATTCAAAGAGAGTGAGATGCCAGCTCCTTTCATTCAGTCAGTAGCTTCAATCATTTCTGGTATATGAATAACATGATTGTTTTCAATGGCAAAAATCAATGAATATTGTAAATGCACAAACAGTAATTTCTCCGCATTGCAAGGTGCAATTCTGAAATTTTTTGCTTTTTCCTGCTCCTCTTAGCATGATAAAGAAGATTCAAAGAGAGTGAGATGCCAGCTCCTTTCATTCAGTCAGTAGCTTCAATCATTTCTGGACGTTTTTCAATGGCAAAAATCAATGAATATTGTAAATGCACAAACAGTAATTTCTCCGCATTGCAAGGTGCAATTCTGAAATTTTTTGCTTTTTCCTGCTCCTCTTAGCATGATAAAGAAGATTCAAAGAGAGTGAGATGCCAGCTCCTTTCATTCAGTCAGTAGCTTCAATCATTTCTGGACGTTTTTCAATGGCAAAAATCAATGAATATTGTAAATGCACAAACAGTAATTTCTCCGCATTGCAAGGTGCAATTCTGAAATTTTTTGCTTTTTCCTGCTCCTCTTAGCATGATAAAGAAGATTCAAAGAGAGTGAGATGCCAGCTCCTTTCATTCAGTCAGTAGCTTCAAACATTTCTGGTATATGAATAACATGATGTTTTTCAATGGCAAAAATCAATGAATATTGTAAATGCACAAACAGTAATATCTCCGCATTGAAAGGTGCAATTCTGAAATTTTTTGCTTTTTCCTGCTCCTCTTAGCATGATAAAGAAGATTCAAAGAGAGTGAGATGCCAGCTCCTTTCATTCAGTCAGTAGCTTCAATCATTTCTGGACGTTTTTCAATGGCAAAAATCAATGAATATTGTAAATGCACAAACAGTAATTTCTCCGCATTGCAAGGTGCAATTCTGAAATTTTTTGCTTTTTCCTGCTCCTCTTAGCATGATAAACAAGATTCAAAGAGAGTGAGATGCCAGCTCCTTTCATTCAGTCAGTAGCTTCAATCATTTCTGGACGTTTTTCAATGGCAAAAATCAATGAATATTGTAAATGCACAAACAGTAATTTCTCCGCATTGCAAGGTGCAATTCTGAAATTTTTTGCTTTTTTCTGCTCCTCTTAGCAAGATAAACAAGATTCAAAGAGAGTGAGATGCCAGCTCCTTTCATTCAGTCAGTAGCTTCAATCATTTCTGGACGTTTTTCAATGGCAAAAATCAATAAATATTGTAAATGCACAAACAGTAATTTCTCCGCATTGCAAGGTGCAATTCTGAAATTTTTTGCTTTTTCCTGCTCCTCTTAGCATGATAAAGAAGATTCAAAGAGAGTGAGATGCCAGCTCCTTTCATTCAGTCAGTAGCTTCAATCATTTCTGGACGTTTTTCAATGGCAAAAATCAATGAATATTGTAAATGCACAAACAGTAATTTCTCCGCATTGCAAGGTGCAATTCTGAAATTTTTTGCTTTTTCCTGCTCCTCTTAGCATGATAAAGAAGATTCAAAGAGAGTGAGATGCCAGCTCCTTTCATTCAGTCAGTAGCTTCAAACATTTCTGGTATATGAATAACATGATGTTTTTCAATGGCAAAAATCAATGAATATTGTAAATGCACAAACAGTAATTTCGCCGCATTGCAAGGTGCAATTCTGAAATTTTTTGCTTTTTCCTGCTCCTCTTAGCATGATAAAGAAGATTCAAAGAGAGTGAGATGCCAGCTCCTTTCATTCAGTCAGTAGCTTCAATCATTTCTGGACGTTTTTCAATGGCAAAAATCAATGAATATTGTAAATGCACAAACAGTAATTTCTCCGCATTGCAAGGTGCAATTCTGAAATTTTTTGCTTTTTCCTGCTCCTCTTAGCATGATAAACAAGATTCAAAGAGAGTGAGATGCCAGCTCCTTTCATTCAGTCAGTAGCTTCAATCATTTCTGGACATTTTTCAATGGCAAAAATCAATGAATATTGTAAATGCACAAACAGTAATTTCTCCGCATTGCAAGGTGCAATTCTGAAATTTTTTGCTTTTTCCTGCTCCTCTTAGCATGATAAAGAAGATTCAAAGAGAGTGAGATGCCAGCTCCTTTCATTCAGTCAGTAGCTTCAAACATTTCTGGTATATGAATAACATGATGTTTTTCAATGGCAAAAATCATTGAATATTGTAAATGCACAAACAGTAATTTCTCCGCATTGCAAGGTGCAATTCTGAAATTTTTTGCTTTTTCCTGCTCCTCTTAGCATGATAAAGAAGATTCAAAGAGAGTGAGATGCCAGCTCCTTTCATTCAGTCAGTAGCTTCAATCATTTCTGGACGTTTTTCAATGGCAAAAATCAATGAATATTGTAAATGCACAAACAGTAATTTCTCCGCATTGCAAGTTGCAATTCTGAAATTTTTTGCTTTTTCCTGCTCCTCTTAGCATGATAAAGAAGATTCAAAGAGAGTGAGATGCCAGCTCCTTTCATTCAGTCAGTAGCTTCAATCATTTCTGGACGTTTTTCAATGGCAAAAATCAATGAATATTGTAAATGCACAAACAGTAATTTCTCCGCATTGCAAGGTGCAATTCTGAAATTTTTTGCTTTTTCCTGCTCCTCTTAGCATGATAAAGAAGATTCAAAGAGAGTGAGATGCCAGCTCCTTTCATTCAGTCAGTAGCTTCAAACATTTCTGGTATATGAATAACATGATGTTTTTCAATGGCAAAAATCAATGAATATTGTAAATGCACAAACAGTAATTTCTCCGCATTGCAAGGTGCAATTCTGAAATTTTTTGCTTTTTCCTGCTCCTCTTAGCATGCTAAAGAAGATTCAAAGAGAGTGAGATGCCAGCTCCTTTCATTCAGTCAGTAGCTTCAATCATTTCTGGACGTTTTTCAATGGCAAAAATCAATGAATATTGTAAATGCACAAAGAGTAATTTCTCCGCATTGCAAGGTGCAATTCTGAAATTTTTTGCTTTTTCCTGCTCCTCTTAGCATGATAAAGAAGATTCAAAGAGAGTGAGATGCCAGCTCCTTTCATTCAGTCAGTAGCTTCAATCATTTCTGGACGTTTTTCAATGGCAAAAATCAATGAATATTGTAAATGCACAAAGAGTAATTTCTCCGCATTGCAAGTTGCAATTCTGAAATTTTTTGCTTTTTCCTGCTCCTCTTAGCATGATAAAGAAGATTCAAAGAGAGTGAGATGCCAGCTCCTTTCATTCAGTCAGTAGCTTCAAACATTTCTGGTATATGAATAACATGATGTTTTTCAATGGCAAAAATCAATGAATATTGTGAATGCACAAACAGTAATTTCTCCGCATTGCAAGGTGCAATTCTGAAATTTTTTGCTTTTTCCTGCTCGTCTTAGCATGATAAAGAAGATTCAAAGAGAGTGAGATGTCAGCTCCTTTCATTCAGTCAGTAGCTTCAATCATTTCTGGACGTTTTTCAATGGCAAAAATCAATGAATATTGTAAATGCACAAAGAGTAATTTCTCCGCATTGCAAGGTGCAATTCTGAAATTTTTTGCTTTTTCCTGCTCCTCTTAGCATGATAAAGAAGATTCAAAGAGAGTGAGATGCCAGCTCCTTTCATTCAGTCAGTAGCTTCAATCATTTCTGGACGTTTTTCAATGGCAAAAATCAATGAATATTGTAAATGCACAAAGAGTAATTTCTCCGCATTGCAAGGTGCAATTCTGAAATTTTTTGCTTTTTCCTGCTCCTCTTAGCATGATAAAGAAGATTCAAAGAGAGTGAGATGCCAGCTCCTTTCATTCAGTCAGTAGCTTCAATCATTTCTAGACGTTTTTCAATGGCAAAAATCAATGAATATTGTAAATGCACAAACAGTAATTTCTCCGCATTGCAAGGTGCAATTCTGAAATTTTTTGCTTTTTCCTGCTCCTCTTAGCATGATAAAGAAGATTCAAAGAGAGTGAGATGCCAGCTCCTTTCATTCAGTCAGTAGCTTCAAACATTTCTGGTATATGAATAACATGATGTTTTTCAATGGCAAAAATCAATGAATATTGTAAATGCACAAACAGTAATTTCTCCGCATTGCAAGGTGCAATTCTGAAATTTTTTGCTTTTTCCTGCTCCTCTAAGCATGATAAAGAAGATTCAAAGAGAGTGAGATGCCAGCTCCTTTCATTCAGTCAGTAGCTTCAATCATTTCTGGACTTTTTCAATGGCAAAAATCAATGAATATTGTAAATGCACAAACAGTAATTTCTCCGCATTGCAAGGTGCAATTCTGAAATTTTTTGCTTTTTCCTGCTCCTCTTAGCATGATAAAGAAGATTCAAAGAGAGTGAGATGCCAGCTCCTTTCATTCAGTCAGTAGCTTCAATCATTTCTGGACGTTTTTCAATGGCAAAAATCAATGAATATTGTAAATGCACAAACAGTAATTTCTCCGCATTGCAAGGTGCAATTCTGAAATTTTTTGCTTTTTTCTGCTCCTCTTAGCATGATAAAGAAGATTCAAAGAGAGTGAGATGCCAGCTCCTTTCATTCAGTCAGTAGCTTCAATCATTTCTGGACGTTTTTCAATGGCAAAAATCATTGAATATTGTAAATGCACAAACAGTAATTTCTCCGCATTGCAAGGTGCAATTCTGAAATTTTTTGCTTTTTCCTGCTCCTCTTTGCATGATAAAGAAGATTCAAAGAGAGTGAGATGCCAGCTCCTTTCATTCAGTCAGTAGCTTCAATCATTTCTGGTATATGAATAACATGATGTTTTTCAATGGCAAAAATCAATGAATATTGTAAATGCACAAACAGTAATTTCTCCGCATTGCAAGGTGCAATTCTGAATTTTTTTGCTTTTTCCTGCTCCTCTTAGCATGATAAAGAA
Organism: Phyllobates terribilis; assembly: GCF_046119375.1. Lineage (NCBI taxonomy): Eukaryota > Metazoa > Chordata > Amphibia > Anura > Dendrobatidae > Phyllobates > Phyllobates terribilis. The sequence goes on from NW_027362893.1 coordinate 2,990,796, forward strand.
GATTCAAAGAGAGTGAGATGCCAGCTCCTTTCATTCAGTCAGTAGCTTCAATCATTTCTGGACGTTTTTCAATGGCAAAAATCAATGAATATTGTAAATGCACAAACAGTAATTTCTCCGCATTGCAAGGTGCAATTCTGAAATTTTTTGCTTTTTCCTGCTCCTCTTAGCATGATAAAGAAGATTCAAAGAGAGTGAGATCCCCTCAAAGGGCTTTACTATCCTTGGATCTTGAATCATGCAAGTCATTTGAAAGATCTCTGGTGATTCATTTATTTTCAGTTTGTAAGAACGCATTGGCTTTTTATTGGAGAAAGTCACATGTCCCCACTCTGGAGGACTTAGTTGATAAGATGAATCTTCACAGAATATTTGAACTCAGATTTGCCCTTATCAACAATAACTTAATTAAATTCTCTAGGAAGTGGGATATTTGGTCCACTAGGTTCCCTCAACCTTCTTATAATGCTGGAACATCTCAATGTGTGTCATGTTTAGCTCATTAATATGTCTAATTTGCTAATGATAGTAATGTGTGCTTAAATTGTTCAAGTTTATGTACTATCGTATATACTTTTTGACGAACAAATTTCTCCCATCTTTCCTGTTTATCCATTCCCGTTTGTACCTTTTTCCCTTCCCCTTCCTCAGAATTTTCCCTTTACTACGAATATTCTTTTGTCACTACTTTTATGCTACGATTGTTATTCCCCTGTTAAATTGGTTTTTAAAAATAAAAAAAATATGGTAAAACAAAGAGAGTGAGATGCCAGCTCCTTTCATTCAGTCAGTAGCTTCAAACATTTCTGGTATATGAATAACATGATGTTTTTCAATGGCAAAAATCAATGAATATTGTAAATGCACAAACAGTAATTTCTCCGCATTGCAAGGTGCAATTCTGAAATTTTTTGCTTTTTCCTGCTCCTCTTAGCATGATAAAGAAGATTCAAAGAGAGTGAGATGCCAGCTCCTTTCATTCAGTCAGTAGCTCCAAACATTTCTGGTATATGAATAACATGATGTTTTTCAATGGCAAAAATCAATGAATATTGTAAATGCACAAACAGTAATTTCTCCGCATTGCAAGGTGCAATTCTGAAATTTTTTGCTTTTTCCTGCTCCTCTTAGCATGATAAAGAAGATTCAAAGAGAGTGAGATGCCAGCTCCTTTCATTCAGTCAGTAGCTTCAATCATTTCTGGACGTTTTTCAATGGCAAAAATCATTGAATATTGTAAATGCACAAACAGTAATTTCTCCGCATTGCAAGGTGCAATTCTGAAATTTTTTGCTTTTTCCTGCTCCTCTTAGCATGATAAAGAAGATTCAAAGAGAGTGAGATGCCAGCTCCTTTAATTCAGTCAGTAGCTTCAATCATTTCTGGTATATGAATAACATGATGTTTTTCAATGGCAAAAATCAATGAATATTGTAAATGCACAAACAGTAATTTCTCCGCATTGCAAGGTGCAATTCTGAAATTTTTTGCTTTTTCCTGCTCCTCTTAGCATGATAAAGAAGATTCAAAGAGAGTGAGATGCCAGCTCCTTTCATTCAGTCAGTAGCTTCAATCATTTCTGGACGTTTTTCAATGGCAAAAATCAATGAATATTGTAAATGCACAAACAGTAATTTCTCCGCATTGCAAGGTGCAATTCTGAAATTTTTTGCTTTTTCCTGCTCCTCTTAGCATGATAAAGAAGATTCAAAGAGAGTGAGATGCCAGCTCCTTTTATTCAGTCAGTAGCTTCAATCATTTCTGGACGTTTTTCAATGGCAAAAATCAATGAATATTGTAAATGCACAAACAGTAATTTCTCCGCATTGCAAGGTGCAATTCTGAAATTTTTTGCTTTTTCCTGCTCCTCTTAGCATGATAAAGAAGATTCAAAGAGAGTGAGATACCAGCTCCTTTCATTCAGTCAGTAGCTTCAAACATTTCTGGTATATGAATAACATGATGTTTTTCAATGGCAAAAATCAATGAATATTGTAAATGCACAAACAGTAATTTCTCCGCATTGAAAGGTGCAATTCTGAAATTTTTTGCTTTTTCCTGCTCCTCTTAGCATGATAAAGAAGATTCAAAGAGAGTGAGATGCCAGCTCCTTTCATTCAGTCAGTAGCTTCAATCATTTCTGGACGTTTTTCAATGGCAAAAATCAATGAATATTGTAAATGCACAAACAGTAATTTCTCCGCATTGCAAGGTGCAATTCTGAAATTTTTTGCTTTTTCCTGCTCCGCTTAGCATGATAAACAAGATTCAAAGAGAGTGAGATGCCAGCTCCTTTCATTCAGTCAGTAGCTTCAATCATTTCTGGACGTTTTTCAATGGCAAAAATCAATGAATATTGTAAATGCACAAACAGTAATTTCTCCGCATTGCAAGGTGCAATTCTGAATTTTTTTGCTTTTTTCTGCTCCTCTTAGCAAGATAAACAAGATTCAAAGAGAGTGAGATGCCAGCTCCTTTCATTCAGTCAGTAGCTTCAATCATTTCTGGACGTTTTTCAATGGCAAAAATCAATGAATATTGTAAATGCACAAACAGTAATTTCTCCGCATTGCAAGGTGCAATTCTGAAATTTTTTGCTTTTTCCTGCTCCTCTTAGCATGATAAAGAAGATTCAAAGAGAGTGAGATGCCAGATCCTTTCATTCAGTCAGTAGCTTCAATCATTTCTGGACGTTTTTCAATGGCAAAAATCAATGAATATTGTAAATGCACAAACAGTAATTTCTCCGCATTGCAAGGTGCAATTCTGAAATTTTTTGCTTTTTCCTGCTCCTCTTAGCATGATAAAGAAGATTCAAAGAGAGTGAGATGCCAGCTCCTTTCATTCAGTCAGTAGCTTCAAACATTTCTGGTATATGAATAACATGATGTTTTTCAATGGCAAAAATCAATGAATATTGTAAATGCACAAACAGTAATTTCTCCGCATTGCAAGGTGCAATTCTGAAATTTTTTGCTTTTTCCTGCTCCTCTTAGCATGATAAAGAAGATTCAAAGAGAGTGAGATGCCAGCTCCTTTCATTCAGTCAGTAGCTTCAAACATTTCTGGTATATGAATAACATGATGTTTTTCAATGGCAAAAATCAATGAATATTGTAAATGCACAAACAGTAATTTCTCCGCATTGCAAGGTGCAATTCTGAAATTTTTTGCTTTTTCCTGCTCCTCTTAGCATGATAAAGAAGATTCAAAGAGAGTGAGATGCCAGCTCCTTTCATTCAGTCAGTAGCTTCAATCATTTCTGGACGTTTTTCAATGGCAAAAATCATTGAATATTGTAAATGCACAAACAGTAATTTCTCCGCATTGCAAGGTGCAATTCTGAATTTTTTTGCTTTTTCCTGCTCCTCTTAGCATGATAAAGAAGATTCAAAGAGAGTGAGATGCCAGCTCCTTTCATTCAGTCAGTAGCTTCAATCATTTCTGGTATATGAATAACATGATGTTTTTCAATGGCAAAAATCAATGAATATTGTAAATGCACAAACAGTAATTTCTCCGCATTGCAAGGTGCAATTCTGAAATTTTTTGCTTTTTCCTGCTCCTCTTAGCATGATAAAGAAGATTCAAAGAGAGTGAGATGCCAGCTCCTTTCATTCAGTCAGTAGCTTCAATCATTTCTGGACGTTTTTCAATGGCAAAAATCAATGAATATTGTAAATGCACAAACAGTAATTTCTCCGCATTGCAAGGTGCAATTCTGAAATTTTTTGCTTTTTCCTGCTCCTCTTAGCATGATAAAGAAGATTCAAAGAGAGTGAGATGCCAGCTCCTTTCATTCAGTCAGTAGCTTCAATCATTTCTGGACGTTTTTCAATGGCAAAAATCAATGAATATTGTAAATGCACAAACAGTAATTTCTCCGCATTGCAAGGTGCAATTCTGAAATTTTTTGCTTTTTCCTGCTCCTCTTAGCATGATAAAGAAGATTCAAAGAGAGTGAGATGCCAGCTCCTTTCATTCAGTCAGTAGCTTCAAACATTTCTGGTATATGAATAACATGATGTTTTTCAATGGCAAAAATCAATGAATATTGTAAATGCACAAACAGTAATATCTCCGCATTGAAAGGTGCAATTCTGAAATTTTTTGCTTTTTCCTGCTCCTCTTAGCATGATAAAGAAGATTCAAAGAGAGTGAGATGCCAGCTCCTTTCATTCAGTCAGTAGCTTCAATCATTTCTGGACGTTTTTCAATGGCAAAAATCAATGAATATTGTAAATGCACAAACAGTAATTTCTCCGCATTGCAAGGTGCAATTCTGAAATTTTTTGCTTTTTCCTGCTCCTCTTAGCATGATAAACAAGATTCAAAGAGAGTGAGATGCCAGCTCCTTTCATTCAGTCAGTAGCTTCAATCATTTCTGGACGTTTTTCAATGGCAAAAATCAATGAATATTGTAAATGCACAAACAGTAATTTCTCCGCATTGCAAGGTGCAATTCTGAAATTTTTTGCTTTTTTCTGCTCCTCTTAGCAAGATAAACAAGATTCAAAGAGAGTGAGATGCCAGCTCCTTTCATTCAGTCAGTAGCTTCAATCATTTCTGGACGTTTTTCAATGGCAAAAATCAATAAATATTGTAAATGCACAAACAGTAATTTCTCCGCATTGCAAGGTGCAATTCTGAAATTTTTTGCTTTTTCCTGCTCCTCTTAGCATGATAAAGAAGATTCAAAGAGAGTGAGATGCCAGCTCCTTTCATTCAGTCAGTAGCTTCAATCATTTCTGGACGTTTTTCAATGGCAAAAATCAATGAATATTGTAAATGCACAAACAGTAATTTCTCCGCATTGCAAGGTGCAATTCTGAAATTTTTTGCTTTTTCCTGCTCCTCTTAGCATGATAAAGAAGATTCAAAGAGAGTGAGATGCCAGCTCCTTTCATTCAGTCAGTAGCTTCAAACATTTCTGGTATATGAATAACATGATGTTTTTCAATGGCAAAAATCAATGAATATTGTAAATGCACAAACAGTAATTTCTCCGCATTGCAAGGTGCAATTCTGAAATTTTTTGCTTTTTCCTGCTCCTCTTAGCATGATAAAGAAGATTCAAAGAGAGTGAGATGCCAGCTCCTTTCATTCAGTCAGTAGCTTCAATCATTTCTGGACGTTTTTCAATGGCAAAAATCAATGAATATTGTAAATGCACAAACAGTAATTTCTCCGCATTGCAAGGTGCAATTCTGAAATTTTTTGCTTTTTCCTGCTCCTCTTAGCATGATAAACAAGATTCAAAGAGAGTGAGATGCCAGCTCCTTTCATTCAGTCAGTAGCTTCAATCATTTCTGGACGTTTTTCAATGGCAAAAATCAATGAATATTGTAAATGCACAAACAGTAATTTCTCCGCATTGCAAGGTGCAATTCTGAAATTTTTTGCTTTTTCCTGCTCCTCTTAGCATGATAAAGAAGATTCAAAGAGAGTGAGATGCCAGCTCCTTTCATTCAGTCAGTAGCTTCAAACATTTCTGGTATATGAATAACATGATGTTTTTCAATGGCAAAAATCATTGAATATTGTAAATGCACAAACAGTAATTTCTCCGCATTGCAAGGTGCAATTCTGAAATTTTTTGCTTTTTCCTGCTCCTCTTAGCATGATAAAGAAGATTCAAAGAGAGTGAGATGCCAGCTCCTTTCATTCAGTCAGTAGCTTCAATCATTTCTGGACGTTTTTCAATGGCAAAAATCAATGAATATTGTAAATGCACAAACAGTAATTTCTCCGCATTGCAAGGTGCAATTCTGAAATTTTTTGCTTTTTCCTGCTCCTCTTAGCATGATAAAGAAGATTCAAAGACAGTGAGATGCCAGCTCCTTTCATTCAGTCAGTAGCTTCAATCATTTCTGGACGTTTTTCAATGGCAAAAATCAATGAATATTGTAAATGCACAAACAGTAATTTCTCCGCATTGCAAGGTGCAATTCTGAAATTTTTTGCTTTTTCCTGCTCCTCATTGCATGATAAAGAAGATTCAAAGAGAGTGAGATGCCAGCTCCTTTCATTGTCAGTAGCTTCAAACATTTCTGGTATATGAATAACATAATGTTTTTCAATGGCAAAAATCAATGAATATTGTAAATGCACAAACAGTAATTTCTCCGCATTGCAAGGTGCAATTCTGAAATTTTTTGGTTTTTCCTGCTCCTCTTAGCATGATAAAGAAGATTCAAAGAGAGTGAGATGCCAGCTCCTTTCATTCAGTCAGTAGCTTCAATCATTTCTGGACGTTTTTCAATGGCAAAAATCATTGAATATTGTAATTGCACAAACAGTAATTTCTCCGCATTGCAAGTTGCAATTCTGAAATTTTTTGCTTTTTCCTGCTCCTCTTAGCATGATAAAGAATATTCAAAGAGAGTGAGATGCCAGCTCCTTTCATTCAGTCAGTAGCTTCAATCATTTCTGGACGTTTTTCAATGGCAAAAATCAATGAATATTGTAAATGCACAAACAGTAATTTCTCCGCATTGCAAGGTGCAATTCTGAAATTTTTTGCTTTTTCCTGCTCCTCTTAGCATGATAAAGAAGATTCAAAGAGAGTGAGATGCCAGCTCCTTTCATTCAGTCAGTAGCTTCAAACATTTCTGGTATATGAATAACATGATGTTTTTCAATGGCAAAAATCAATGAATATTGTAAATGCACAAACAGTAATTTCTCCGCATTGCAAGGTGCAATTCTGAAATTTTTTGCTTTTTCCTGCTCCTCTTAGCATGCTAAAGAAGATTCAAAGAGAGTGAGATGCCAGCTCCTTTCATTCAGTCAGCAGCTTCAATCATTTCTGGACGTTTTTCAATGGCAAAAATCAATGAATATTGTAAATGCACAAAGAGTAATTTCTCCGCATTGCAAGGTGCAATTCTGAAATTTTTTGCTTTTTCCTGCTCCTCTTAGCATGATAAAGAAGATTCAAAGAGAGTGAGATGCCAGCTCCTTTCATTCAGTCAGTAGCTTCAATCATTTCTGGACGTTTTTCAATGGCAAAAATCAATGAATATTGTAAATGCACAAAGAGTAATTTCTCCGCATTGCAAGTTGCAATTCTGAAATTTTTTGCTTTTTCCTGCTCCTCTTAGCATGATAAAGAAGATTCAAAGAGAGTGAGATGCCAGCTCCTTTCATTCAGTCAGTAGCTTCAAACATTTCTGGTATATGAATAACATGATGTTTTTCAATGGCAAAAATCAATGAATATTGTGAATGCACAAACAGTAATTTCTCCGCATTGCAAGGTGCAATTCTGAAATTTTTTGCTTTTTCCTGCTCCTCTTAGCATGATAAAGAAGATTCAAAGAGAGTGAGATGTCAGCTCCTTTCATTCAGTCAGTAGCTTCAATCATTTCTGGACGTTTTTCAATGGCAAAAATCAATGAATATTGTAAATGCACAAAGAGTAATTTCTCCGCATTGCAAGGTGCAATTCTGAAATTTTTTGCTTTTTCCTGCTCCTCTTAGCATGATAAAGAAGATTCAAAGAGAGTGAGATGCCAGCTCCTTTCATTCAGTCAGTAGCTTCAATCATTTCTGGACGTTTTTCAATGGCAAAAATCAATGAATATTGTAAATGCACAAAGAGTAATTTCTCCGCATTGCAAGGTGCAATTCTGAAATTTTTTGCTTTGTCCTGCTCCTCTTAGCATGATAAAGAAGATTCAAAGAGAGTGAGATGCCAGCTCCTTTCATTCAGTCAGTAGCTTCAATCATTTCTAGACGTTTTTCAATGGCAAAAATCAATGAATATTGTAAATGCACAAACAGTAATTTCTCCGCATTGCAAGGTGCAATTCTGAAATTTTTTGCTTTTTCCTGCTCCTCTTAGCATGATAAAGAAGATTCAAAGAGAGTGAGATGCCAGCTCCTTTCATTCAGTCAGTAGCTTCAAACATTTCTGGTATATGAATAACATGATGTTTTTCAATGGCAAAAATCAATGAATATTGTAAATGCACAAACAGTAATTTCTCCGCATTGCAAGGTGCAATTCTGAAATTTTTTGCTTTTTCCTGCTCCTCTAAGCATGATAAAGAAGATTCAAAGAGAGTGAGATGCCAGCTCCTTTCATTCAGTCAGTAGCTTCAATCATTTCTGGACGTTTTTCAATGGCAAAAATCAATGAATATTGTAAATGCACAAACAGTAATTTCTCGGCATTGCAAGGTGCAATTCTGAAATTTTTTGCTTTTTCCTGCTCCTCTTAGCATGATAAACAAGATTCAAAGTGAATGAGATGCCAGCTCCTTTCATTCAGTCAGTAGCTTCAATCATTTCTGGACGTTTTTCAATGGCAAAAATCAATGAATATTGTAAATGCACAAAGAGTAATTTCTCCGCATTGCAAGGTGCAATTCTGAAATTTTTTGGTTTTTCCTGCTCCTCTTAGCATGATAAAGAAGATTCAAAGAGAGTGAGATGCCAGCTCCTTTCATTCAGTCAGTAGCTTCAAACATTTCTGGTATATGAATAACATGATGTTTTTCAATGGCAAAAATCAATGAATATTGTAAATGCACAAACAGTAATTTCTCCGCATTGCAAGGTGCAATTCTGAAATTTTTTGCTTTTTCCTGCTCCTCTTAGCATGATAAAGAAGATTCAAAGAGAGTGAGATGCCAGCTCCTTTCATTCAGTCAGTAGCTTCAATCATTTCTGGACGTTTTTCAATGGCAAAAATCAATGAATATTGTAAATGCACAAACAGTAATTTCTCCGCATTGCAAGGTGCAATTCTGAAATTTTTTGCTTTTTCCTGCTCCTCTTAGCATGATAAAGAAGATTCAAAGAGAGTGAGATGCCAGCTCCTTTCATTCAGTCAGTAGCTTCAATCATTTCTGGACGTTTTTCAATGGCAAAAATCAATGAATATTGTAAATGCACAAACAGTAATTTCTCCGCATTGCAAGGTGCAATTCTGAAATTTTTTGCTTTTTCCTGCTCCTCTTAGCATGATAAAGAAGATTCAAAGAGAGTGAGATGCCAGCTCCTTTCATTCAGTCAGTAGCTTCAATCATTTCTGGACGTTTTTCAATGGCAAAAATCAATGAATATTGTAAATGCACAAACAGTAATTTCTCCGCATTGCAAGGTGCACTTCTGAAATTTTTTGCTTTTTCCTGCTCCTCTTAGCATGATAAAGAAGATTCAAAGAGAGTGAGATGCCAGCTCCTTTCATTCAGTCAGTAGCTTCAAACATTTCTGGTATATGAATAACATGATGTTTTTCAATGGCAAAAATCAATGAATATTGTAAATGCACAAACAGTAATTTCTCCGCATTGCAAGGTGCAATTCTGAAATTTTTTGCTTTTTCCTGCTCCTCTAAGCATGATAAAGAAGATTCAAAGAGAGTGAGATGCCAGCTCCTTTCATTCAGTCAGTAGCTTCAATCATTTCTGGACGTTTTTCAATGGCAAAAATCAATGAATATTGTAAATGCACAAACAGTAATTTCTCCGCATTGCAAGGTGCAATTCTGAAATTTTTTGCTTTTTTCTGCTCCTCTTAGCATGATAAAGAAGATTCAAAGAGAGTGAGATGCCAGCTCCTTTCATTCAGTCAGTAGCTTCAATCATTTCTGGACGTTTTTCAATGGCAAAAATCATTGAATATTGTAAATGCACAAACAGTAATTTCTCCGCATTGCAAGGTGCAATTCTGAAATTTTTTGCTTTTTCCTGCTCCTCTTTGCATGATAAAGAAGATTCAAAGAGAGTGAGATGCCAGCTCCTTTCATTCAGTCAGTAGCTTCAATCATTTCTGGTATATGAATAACATGATGTTTTTCAATGGCAAAAATCATGAATATTGTAAATGCACAAACAGTAATTTCTCCGCATTGCAAGGTGCAATTCTGAAATTTTTTGCTTTTTCCTGCTCCTCTTAGCATGATAAAGAAGATTCAAAGAGAGTGAGATCCCCTCAAAGGGCTTTACTATCCTTGGATCTTGAATCATGCAAGTCATTTGAAAGATCTCTGGTGATTCATTTATTTTCAGTTTGTAAGAACGCATTGGCTTTTTATTGGAGAAAGTCACATGTCCCCACTCTGGAGGACTTAGTTGATAAGATGAATCTTCACAGAATATTTGAACTCAGATTTGCCCTTATCAACAATAACTTAATTAAATTCTCTAGGAAGTGGGATATTTGGTCCACTAGGTTCCCTCAACCTTCTTATAATGCTGGAACATCTCAATGTGTCTCATGTTTAGCTCATTAATATGTCTAATTTGCTAATGATAGTAATGTGTGCTTAAATTGTTCAAGTTTATGTACTATCGTATATACTTTTTGACGAACAAATTTCTCCCATCTTTCCTGTTTATCCATTCCCGTTTGTACCTTTTTCCCTTCCCCTTCCCTCAGAATTTTCCCTTTACTACGAATATTCTTTTGTCACTACTTTTATGCTACGATTGTTATTCCCCTGTTAAATTGGTTTTTAAAAATAAAAAAAATATGGTAAAACAAAGAGAGTGAGATGCCAGCTCCTTTCATTCAGTCAGTAGCTTCAAACATTTCTGGTATATGAATAACATGATGTTTTTCAATGGCAAAAATCAATGAATATTGTAAATGCACAAACAGTAATTTCTCCGCATTGCAAGGTGCAATTCTGAAATTTTTTGCTTTTTCCTGCTCCTCTTAGCATGATAAAGAAGATTCAAAGAGAGTGAGATGCCAGCTCCTTTCATTCAGTCAGTAGCTTCAAAGATTTCTGGTATATGAATAACATGATGTTTTTCAATGGCAAAAATCAATGAATATTGTAAATGCACAAACAGTAATTTCTCCGCATTGCAAGGTGCAATTCTGAAATTTTTTGCTTTTTCCTGCTCCTCTTAGCATGATAAAGAAGATTCAAAGAGAGTGAGATGCCAGCTCCTTTCATTCAGTCAGTAGCTTCAATCATTTCTGGACGTTTTTCAATGGCAAAAATCATTGAATATTGTAAATGCACAAACAGTAATTTCTCCGCATTGCAAGGTGCAATTCTGAAATTTTTTGCTTTTTCCTGCTCCTCTTAGCATGATAAAGAAGATTCAAAGAGAGTGAGATGCCAGCTCCTTCCATTCAGTCAGTAGCTTCAATCATTTCTGGTATATGAATAACATGATGTTTTTCAATGCAAAAATCAATGAATATTGTAAATGCACAAACAGTAATTTCTCCGCATTGCAAGGTGCAATTCTGAAATTTTTTGCTTTTTCCTGCTCCTCTTAGCATGATAAAGAAGATTCAAAGAGAGTGAGATGCCAGCTCCTTTCATTCAGTCAGTAGCTTCAATCATTTCTGGACGTTTTTCAATGGCAAAAATCAATGAATATTGTAAATGCACAAACAGTAATTTCTCCGCATTGCAAGGTGCAATTCTGAAATTTTTTGCTTTTTCCTGCTCCTCTTAGCATGATAAAGAAGATTCAAAGAGAGTGAGATGCCAGCTCCTTTCATTCAGTCAGTAGCTTTAATCATTTCTGGACGTTTTTCAATGGCAAAAATCAATGAATATTGTAAATGCACAAACAGTAATTTCTCCGCATTGCAAGGTGCAATTCTGAAATTTTTTGCTTTTTCCTGCTCCTCTTAGCATGATAAAGAAGATTCAAAGAGAGTGAGATGCCAGCTCCTTTCATTCAGTCAGTAGCTTCAAACATTTCTGGTATATGAATAACATGATGTTTTTCAATGGCAAAAATCAATGAATATTGTAAATGCACAAACAGTAATTTCTCCGCATTGAAAGGTGCAATTCTGAAATTTTTTGCTTTTTCCTGCTCCTCTTAGCATGATAAAGAAGATTCAAAGAGAGTGAGATGCCAGCTCCTTTCATTCAGTCAGTAGCTTCAATCATTTCTGGACGTTTTTCAATGGCAAAATTCAATGAATATTGTAAATGCACAAACAGTAATTTCTCCGCATTGCAAGGTGCAATTCTGAAATTTTTTGCTTTTTCCTGCTCCTCTTAGCATGATAAACAAGATTCAAAGAGAGTGAGATGCCAGCTCCTTTCATTCAGTCAGTAGCTTCAATCATTTCTGGACGTTTTTCAATGGCAAAAATCAATGAATATTGTAAATGCACAAACAGTAATTTCTCCGCATTGCAAGGTGCAATTCTGAAATTTTTTGCTTTTTTCTGCTCCTCTTAGCAAGATAAACAAGATTCAAAGAGAGTGAGATGCCAGCTCCTTTCATTCAGTCAGTAGCTTCAATCATTTCTGGACGTTTTTCAATGGCAAAAATCAATGAATATTGTAAATGCACAAACAGTAATTTCTCCGCATTGCAAGGTGCAATTCTGAAATTTTTTGCTTTTTCCTGCTCCTCTTAGCATGATAAAGAAGATTCAAAGAGAGTGAGATGCCAGCTCCTTTCATTCAGTCAGTAGCTTCAATCATTTCTGGACGTTTTTCAATGGCAAAAATCAATGAATATTGTAAATGCACAAACAGTAATTTCTCCGCATTGCAAGGTGCAATTCTGAAATTTTTTGCTTTTTCCTGCTCCTCTTAGCATGATAAAGAAGATTCAAAGAGAGTGAGATGCCAGCTCCTTTCATTCAGTCAGTAGCTTCAAACATTTCTGGTATATGAATAACATGATGTTTTTCAATGGCAAAAATCAATGAATATTGTAAATGCACAAACAGTAATTTCTCCGCATTGCAAGGTGCAATTCTGAAATTTTTTGCTTTTTCCTGCTCCTCTTAGCATGATAAAGAAGATTCAAAGAGAGTGAGATGCCAGCTCCTTTCATTCAGTCAGTAGCTTCAAACATTTCTGGTATATGAATAACATGATGTTTTTCAATGGCAAAAATCAATGAATATTGTAAATGCACAAACAGTAATTTCTCCGCATTGCAAGGTGCAATTCTGAAATTTTTTGCTTTTTCCTGCTCCTCTTAGCATGATAAAGAAGATTCAAAGAGAGTGAGATGCCAGCTCCTTTCATTCAGTCAGTAGCTTCAATCATTTCTGGACGTTTTTCAATGGCAAAAATCATTGAATATTGTAAATGCACAAACAGTAATTTCTCCGCATTGCAAGGTGCAATTCTGAAATTTTTTGCTTTTTCCTGCTCCTCTTAGCATGATAAAGAAGATTCAAAGAGAGTGAGATGCCAGCTCCTTTCATTCAGTCAGTAGCTTCAATCATTTCTGGTATATGAATAACATGATGTTTTTCAATGGCAAAAATCAATGAATATTGTAAATGCACAAACAGTAATTTCTCCGCATTGCAAGGTGCAATTCTGAAATTTTTTGCTTTTTCCTGCTCCTCTTAGCATGATAAAGAAGATTCAAAGAGAGTGAGATGCCAGCTCCTTTCATTCAGTCAGTAGCTTCAATCATTTCTGGACGTTTTTCAATGGCAAAAATCAATGAATATTGTAAATGCACAAACAGTAATTTCTCCGCATTGCAAGGTGCAATTCTGAAATTTTTTGCTTTTTCCTGCTCCTCTTAGCATGATAAAGAAGATTCAAAGAGAGTGAGATGCCAGCTCCTTTCATTCAGTCAGTAGCTTCAATCATTTCTGGACGTTTTTCAATGGCAAAAATCAATGAATATTGTAAATGCACAAACAGTAATTTCTCCGCATTGCAAGGTGCAATTCTGAAATTTTTTGCTTTTTCCTGCTCCTCTTAGCATGATAAAGAAGATTCAAAGAGAGTGAGATGCCAGCTCCTTTCATTCAGTCAGTAGCTTCAAACATTTCTGGTATATGAATAACATGATGTTTTTCAATGGCAAAAATCAATGAATATTGTAAATGCACAAACAGTAATATCTCCGCATTGAAAGGTGCAATTCTGAAATTTTTTGCTTTTTCCTGCTCCTCTTAGCATGATAAAGAAGATTCAAAGAGAGTGAGATGCCAGCTCCTTTCATTCAGTCAGTAGCTTCAATCATTTCTGGACGTTTTTCAATGGCAAAAATCAATGAATATTGTAAATGCACAAACAGTAATTTCTCCGCATTGCAAGGTGCAATTCTGAAATTTTTTGCTTTTTCCTGCTCCTCTTAGCATGATAAAGAAGATTCAAAGAGAGTGAGATGCCAGCTCCTTTCATTCAGTCAGTAGCTTCAATCATTTCTGGACGTTTTTCAATGGCAAAAATCATTGAATATTGTAAATGCACAAACAGTAATTTCTCCGCATTGCAAGGTGCAATTCTGAAATTTTTTGCTTTTTCCTGCTCCTCTTAGCATGATAAAGAAGATTCAAAGAGAGTGAGATGCCAGCTCCTTCCATTCAGTCAGTAGCTTCAATCATTTCTGGTATATGAATAACATGATGTTTTTCAATGCAAAAATCAATGAATATTGTAAATGCACAAACAGTAATTTCTCCGCATTGCAAGGTGCAATTCTGAAATTTTTTGCTTTTTCCTGCTCCTCTTAGCATGATAAAGAAGATTCAAAGAGAGTGAGATGCCAGCTCCTTTCATTCAGTCAGTAGCTTCAATCATTTCTGGACGTTTTTCAATGGCAAAAATCAATGAATATTGTAAATGCACAAACAGTAATTTCTCCGCATTGCAAGGTGCAATTCTGAAATTTTTTGCTTTTTCCTGCTCCTCTTAGCATGATAAAGAAGATTCAAAGAGAGTGAGATGCCAGCTCCTTTCATTCAGTCAGTAGCTTTAATCATTTCTGGACGTTTTTCAATGGCAAAAATCAATGAATATTGTAAATGCACAAACAGTAATTTCTCCGCATTGCAAGGTGCAATTCTGAAATTTTTGGCTTTTTCCTGCTCCTCTTAGCATGATAAAGAAGATTCAAAGAGAGTGAGATGCCAGCTCCTTTCATTCAGTCAGTAGCTTCAAACATTTCTGGTATATGAATAACATGATGTTTTTCAATGGCAAAAATCAATGAATATTGTAAATGCACAAACAGTAATTTCTCCGCATTGAAAGGTGCAATTCTGAAATTTTTTGCTTTTTCCTGCTCCTCTTAGCATGATAAAGAAGATTCAAAGAGAGTGAGATGCCAGCTCCTTTCATTCAGTCAGTAGCTTCAATCATTTCTGGACGTTTTTCAATGGCAAAAATCAATGAATATTGTAAATGCACAAACAGTAATTTCTCCGCATTGCAAGGTGCAATTCTGAAATTTTTTGCTTTTTCCTGCTCCTCTTAGCATGATAAACAAGATTCAAAGAGAGTGAGATGCCAGCTCCTTTCATTCAGTCAGTAGCTTCAATCATTTCTGGACGTTTTTCAATGGCAAAAATCAATGAATATTGTAAATGCACAAACAGTAATTTCTCCGCATTGCAAGGTGCAATTCTGAAATTTTTTGCTTTTTTCTGCTCCTCTTAGCAAGATAAACAAGATTCAAAGAGAGTGAGATGCCAGCTCCTTTCATTCAGTCAGTAGCTTCAATCATTTCTGGACGTTTTTCAATGGCAAAAATCAATGAATATTGTAAATGCACAAACAGTAATTTCTCCGCATTGCAAGGTGCAATTCTGAAATTTTTTGCTTTTTCCTGCTCCTCTTAGCATGATAAAGAAGATTCAAAGAGAGTGAGATGCCAGCTCCTTTCATTCAGTCAGTAGCTTCAATCATTTCTGGACGTTTTTCAATGGCAAAAATCAATGAATATTGTAAATGCACAAACAGTAATTTCTCCGCATTGCAAGGTGCAATTCTGAAATTTTTTGCTTTTTCCTGCTCCTCTTAGCATGATAAAGAAGATTCAAAGAGAGTGAGATGCCAGCTCCTTTCATTCAGTCAGTAGCTTCAAACATTTCTGGTATATGAATAACATGATGTTTTTCAATGGCAAAAATCAATGAATATTGTAAATGCACAAACAGTAATTTCTCCGCATTGCAAGGTGCAATTCTGAAATTTTTTGCTTTTTCCTGCTCCTCTTAGCATGATAAAGAAGATTCAAAGAGAGTGAGATGCCAGCTCCTTTCATTCAGTCAGTAGCTTCAAACATTTCTGGTATATGAATAACATGATGTTTTTCAATGGCAAAAATCAATGAATATTGTAAATGCACAAACAGTAATTTCTCCGCATTGCAAGGTGCAATTCTGAAATTTTTTGCTTTTTCCTGCTCCTCTTAGCATGATAAAGAAGATTCAAAGAGAGTGAGATGCCAGCTCCTTTCATTCAGTCAGTAGCTTCAATCATTTCTGGACGTTTTTCAATGGCAAAAATCATTGAATATTGTAAATGCACAAACAGTAATTTCTCCGCATTGCAAGGTGCAATTCTGAAATTTTTTGCTTTTTCCTGCTCCTCTTAGCATGATAAAGAAGATTCAAAGAGAGTGAGATGCCAGCTCCTTTCATTCAGTCAGTAGCTTCAATCATTTCTGGTATATGAATAACATGATGTTTTTCAATGGCAAAAATCAATGAATATTGTAAATGCACAAACAGTAATTTCTCCGCATTGCAAGGTGCAATTCTGAAATTTTTTGCTTTTTCCTGCTCCTCTTAGCATGATAAAGAAGATTCAAAGAGAGTGAGATGCCAGCTCCTTTCATTCAGTCAGTAGCTTCAATCATTTCTGGACGTTTTTCAATGGCAAAAATCAATGAATATTGTAAATGCACAAACAGTAATTTCTCCGCATTGCAAGGTGCAATTCTGAAATTTTTTGCTTTTTCCTGCTCCTCTTAGCATGATAAAGAAGATTCAAAGAGAGTGAGATGCCAGCTCCTTTCATTCAGTCAGTAGCTTCAATCATTTCTGGACGTTTTTCAATGGCAAAAATCAATGAATATTGTAAATGCACAAACAGTAATTTCTCCGCATTGCAAGGTGCAATTCTGAAATTTTTTGCTTTTTCCTGCTCCTCTTAGCATGATAAAGAAGATTCAAAGAGAGTGAGATGCCAGCTCCTTTCATTCAGTCAGTAGCTTCAAACATTTCTGGTATATGAATAACATGATGTTTTTCAATGGCAAAAATCAATGAATATTGTAAATGCACAAACAGTAATATCTCCGCATTGAAAGGTGCAATTCTGAAATTTTTTGCTTTTTCCTGCTCCTCTTAGCATGATAAAGAAGATTCAAAGAGAGTGAGATGCCAGCTCCTTTCATTCAGTCAGTAGCTTCAATCATTTCTGGACGTTTTTCAATGGCAAAAATCAATGAATATTGTAAATGCACAAACAGTAATTTCTCCGCATTGCAAGGTGCAATTCTGAAATTTTTTGCTTTTTCCTGCTCCTCTTAGCATGATAAACAAGATTCAAAGAGAGTGAGATGCCAGCTCCTTTCATTCAGTCAGTAGCTTCAATCATTTCTGGACGTTTTTCAATGGCAAAAATCAATGAATATTGTAAATGCACAAACAGTAATTTCTCCGCATTGCAAGGTGCAATTCTGAAATTTTTTGCTTTTTTCTGCTCCTCTTAGCAAGATAAACAAGATTCAAAGAGAGTGAGATGCCAGCTCCTTTCATTCAGTCAGTAGCTTCAATCATTTCTGGACGTTTTTCAATGGCAAAAATCAATGAATATTGTAAATGCACAAACAGTAATTTCTCCGCATTGCAAGGTGCAATTCTGAAATTTTTTGCTTTTTCCTGCTCCTCTTAGCATGATAAAGAAGATTCAAAGAGAGTGAGATGCCAGCTCCTTTCATTCAGTCAGTAGCTTCAATCATTTCTGGACGTTTTTCAATGGCAAAAATCAATGAATATTGTAAATGCACAAACAGTAATTTCTCCGCATTGCAAGGTGCAATTCTGAAATTTTTTGCTTTTTCCTGCTCCTCTTAGCATGATAAAGAAGATTCAAAGAGAGTGAGATGCCAGCTCCTTTCATTCAGTCAGTAGCTTCAAACATTTCTGGTATATGAATAACATGATGTTTTTCAATGGCAAAAATCAATGAATATTGTAAATGCACAAACAGTAATTTCTCCGCATTGCAAGGTGCAATTCTGAAATTTTTTGCTTTTTCCTGCTCCTCTTAGCATGATAAAGAAGATTCAAAGAGAGTGAGATGCCAGCTCCTTTCATTCAGTCAGTAGCTTCAATCATTTCTGGACGTTTTTCAATGGCAAAAATCAATGAATATTGTAAATGCACAAACAGTAATTTCTCCGCATTGCAAGGTGCAATTCTGAAATTTTTTGCTTTTTCCTGCTCCTCTTAGCATGATAAACAAGATTCAAAGAGAGTGAGATGCCAGCTCCTTTCATTCAGTCAGTAGCTTCAATCATTTCTGGACGTTTTTCAATGGCAAAAATCAATGAATATTGTAAATGCACAAACAGTAATTTCTCCGCATTGCAAGGTGCAATTCTGAAATTTTTTGCTTTTTCCTGCTCCTCTTAGCATGATAAAGAAGATTCAAAGAGAGTGAGATGCCAGCTCCTTTCATTCAGTCAGTAGCTTCAAACATTTCTGGTATATGAATAACATGATGTTTTTCAATGGCAAAAATCAATGAATATTGTAAATGCACAAACAGTAATTTCTCCGCATTGCAAGGTGCAATTCTGAAATTTTTTGCTTTTTCCTGCTCCTCTTAGCATGATAAAGAAGATTCAAAGAGAGTGAGATGCCAGCTCCTTTCATTCAGTCAGTAGCTTCAATCATTTCTGGACGTTTTTCAATGGCAAAAATCAATGAATATTGTAAATGCACAAACAGTAATTTCTCCGCATTGCAAGGTGCAATTCTGAAATTTTTTGCTTTTTCCTGCTCCTCTTAGCATGATAAAGAAGATTCAAAGACAGTGAGATGCCAGCTCCTTTCATTCAGTCAGTAGCTTCAATCATTTCTGGACGTTTTTCAATGGCAAAAATCAATGAATATTGTAAATGCACAAACAGTAATTTCTCCGCATTGCAAGGTGCAATTCTGAAATTTTTTGCTTTTTCCTGCTCCTCTTAGCATGATAAAGAAGATTCAAAGAGAGTGAGATGCCAGCTCCTTTCATTGTCAGTAGCTTCAAACATTTCTGGTATATGAATAACATAATGTTTTTCAATGGCAAAAATCAATGAATATTGTAAATGCACAAACAGTAATTTCTCCGCATTGCAAGGTGCAATTCTGAAATTTTTTGCTTTTTCCTGCTCCTCTTAGCATGATAAAGAAGATTCAAAGAGAGTGAGATGCCAGCTCCTTTCATTCAGTCAGTAGCTTCAATCATTTCTGGACGTTTTTCAATGGCAAAAATCATTGAATATTGTAAATGCACAAACAGTAATTTCTCCGCATTGCAAGTTGCAATTCTGAAATTTTTTGCTTTTTCCTGCTCCTCTTAGCATGATAAAGAATATTCAAAGAGAGTGAGATGCCAGCTCCTTTCATTCAGTCAGTAGCTTCAATCATTTCTGGACGTTTTTCAATGGCAAAAATCAATGAATATTGTAAATGCACAAACAGTAATTTCTCCGCATTGCAAGGTGCAATTCTGAAATTTTTTGCTTTTTCCTGCTCCTCTTAGCATGATAAAGAAGATTCAAAGAGAGTGAGATGCCAGCTCCTTTCATTCAGTCAGTAGCTTCAAACATTTCTGGTATATGAATAACATGATGTTTTTCAATGGCAAAAATCAATGAATATTGTAAATGCACAAACAGTAATTTCTCCGCATTGCAAGGTGCAATTCTGAAATTTTTTGCTTTTTCCTGCTCCTCTTAGCATGCTAAAGAAGATTCAAAGAGAGTGAGATGCCAGCTCCTTTCATTCAGTCAGTAGCTTCAATCATTTCTGGACGTTTTTCAATGGCAAAAATCAATGAATATTGTAAATGCACAAACAGTAATTTCTCCGCATTGCAAGGTGCAATTCTGAAATTTTTTGCTTTTTCCTGCTCCTCTTAGCATGATAAAGAAGATTCAAAGAGAGTGAGATGCCAGCTCCTTTCATTCAGTCAGTAGCTTCAAACATTTCTGGTATATGAATAACATGATGTTTTTCAATGGCAAAAATCAATGAATATTGTAAATGCACAAACAGTAATATCTCCGCATTGAAAGGTGCAATTCTGAAATTTTTTGCTTTTTCCTGCTCCTCTTAGCATGATAAAGAAGATTCAAAGAGAGTGAGATGCCAGCTCCTTTCATTCAGTCAGTAGCTTCAATCATTTCTGGACGTTTTTCAATGGCAAAAATCAATGAATATTGTAAATGCACAAACAGTAATTTCTCCGCATTGCAAGGTGCAATTCTGAAATTTTTTGCTTTTTCCTGCTCCTCTTAGCATGATAAACAAGATTCAAAGAGAGTGAGATGCCAGCTCCTTTCATTCAGTCAGTAGCTTCAATCATTTCTGGACGTTTTTCAATGGCAAAAATCAATGAATATTGTAAATGCACAAACAGTAATTTCTCCGCATTGCAAGGTGCAATTCTGAAATTTTTTGCTTTTTTCTGCTCCTCTTAGCAAGATAAACAAGATTCAAAGAGAGTGAGATGCCAGCTCCTTTCATTCAGTCAGTAGCTTCAATCATTTCTGGACGTTTTTCAATGGCAAAAATCAATGAATATTGTAAATGCACAAACAGTAATTTCTCCGCATTGCAAGGTGCAATTCTGAAATTTTTTGCTTTTTCCTGCTCCTCTTAGCATGATAAAGAAGATTCAAAGAGAGTGAGATGCCAGCTCCTTTCATTCAGTCAGTAGTTTCAATCATTTCTGGACGTTTTTCAATGGCAAAAATCAATGAATATTGTAAATGCACAAACAGTAATTTCTCCGCATTGCAAGGTGCAATTCTGAAATTTTTTGCTTTTTCCTGCTCCTCTTAGCATGATAAAGAAGATTCAAAGAGAGTGAGATGCCAGCTCCTTTCATTCAGTCAGTAGCTTCAAACATTTCTGGTATATGAATAACATGATGTTTTTCAATGGCAAAAATCAATGAATATTGTAAATGCACAAACAGTAATTTCTCCGCATTGCAAGGTGCAATTCTGAAATTTTTTGCTTTTTCCTGCTCCTCTTAGCATGATAAAGAAGATTCAAAGAGAGTGAGATGCCAGCTCCTTTCATTCAGTCAGTAGCT
Source organism: Phyllobates terribilis (assembly GCF_046119375.1). NCBI lineage: Eukaryota > Metazoa > Chordata > Amphibia > Anura > Dendrobatidae > Phyllobates > Phyllobates terribilis. The sequence continues at coordinate 3,011,818 of NW_027362893.1, forward strand.
TCAATCATTTCTGGACGTTTTTCAATGGCAAAAATCAATGAATATTGTAAATGCACAAACAGTAATTTCTCCGCATTGCAAGGTGCAATTCTGAAATTTTTTGCTTTTTCCTGCTCCTCTTAGCATGATAAACAAGATTCAAAGAGAGTGAGATGCCAGCTCCTTTCATTCAGTCAGTAGCTTCAATCATTTCTGGACGTTTTTCAATGGCAAAAATCAATGAATATTGTAAATGCACAAACAGTAATTTCTCCGCATTGCAAGGTGCAATTCTGAAATTTTTTGCTTTTTCCTGCTCCTCTTAGCATGATAAAGAAGATTCAAAGAGAGTGAGATGCCAGCTCCTTTCATTCAGTCAGTAGCTTCAAACATTTCTGGTATATGAATAACATGATGTTTTTCAATGGCAAAAATCAATGAATATTGTAAATGCACAAACAGTAATTTCTCCGCATTGCAAGGTGCAATTCTGAAATTTTTTGCTTTTTCCTGCTCCTCTTAGCATGATAAAGAAGATTCAAAGAGAGTGAGATGCCAGCTCCTTTCATTCAGTCAGTAGCTTCAATCATTTCTGGACGTTTTTCAATGGCAAAAATCAATGAATATTGTAAATGCACAAACAGTAATTTCTCCGCATTGCAAGGTGCAATTCTGAAATTTTTTGCTTTTTCCTGCTCCTCTTAGCATGATAAAGAAGATTCAAAGACAGTGAGATGCCAGCTCCTTTCATTCAGTCAGTAGCTTCAATCATTTCTGGACGTTTTTCAATGGCAAAAATCAATGAATATTGTAAATGCACAAACAGTAATTTCTCCGCATTGCAAGGTGCAATTCTGAAATTTTTTGCTTTTTCCTGCTCCTCTTAGCATGATAAAGAAGATTCAAAGAGAGTGAGATGCCAGCTCCTTTCATTGTCAGTAGCTTCAAACATTTCTGGTATATGAATAACATAATGTTTTTCAATGGCAAAAATCAATGAATATTGTAAATGCACAAACAGTAATTTCTCCGCATTGCAAGGTGCAATTCTGAAATTTTTTGCTTTTTCCTGCTCCTCTTAGCATGATAAAGAAGATTCAAAGAGAGTGAGATGCCAGCTCCTTTCATTCAGTCAGTAGCTTCAATCATTTCTGGACGTTTTTCAATGGCAAAAATCATTGAATATTGTAAATGCACAAACAGTAATTTCTCCGCATTGCAAGTTGCAATTCTGAAATTTTTTGCTTTTTCCTGCTCCTCTTAGCATGATAAAGAATATTCAAAGAGAGTGAGATGCCAGCTCCTTTCATTCAGTCAGTAGCTTCAATCATTTCTGGACGTTTTTCAATGGCAAAAATCAATGAATATTGTAAATGCACAAACAGTAATTTCTCCGCATTGCAAGGTGCAATTCTGAAATTTTTTGCTTTTTCCTGCTCCTCTTAGCATGATAAAGAAGATTCAAAGAGAGTGAGATGCCAGCTCCTTTCATTCAGTCAGTAGCTTCAAACATTTCTGGTATATGAATAACATGATGTTTTTCAATGGCAAAAATCAATGAATATTGTAAATGCACAAACAGTAATTTCTCCGCATTGCAAGGTGCAATTCTGAAATTTTTTGCTTTTTCCTGCTCCTCTTAGCATGCTAAAGAAGATTCAAAGAGAGTGAGATGCCAGCTCCTTTCATTCAGTCAGTAGCTTCAATCATTTCTGGACGTTTTTCAATGGCAAAAATCAATGAATATTGTAAATGCACAAAGAGTAATTTCTCCGCATTGCAAGGTGCAATTCTGAAATTTTTTGCTTTTTCCTGCTCCTCTTAGCATGATAAAGAAGATTCAAAGAGAGTGAGATGCCAGCTCCTTTCATTCAGTCAGTAGCTTCAATCATTTCTGGACGTTTTTCAATGGCAAAAATCAATGAATATTGTAAATGCACAAAGAGTAATTTCTCCGCATTGCAAGTTGCAATTCTGAAATTTTTTGCTTTTTCCTGCTCCTCTTAGCATGATAAAGAAGATTCAAAGAGAGTGAGATGCCAGCTCCTTTCATTCAGTCAGTAGCTTCAAACATTTCTGGTATATGAATAACATGATGTTTTTCAATGGCAAAAATCAATGAATATTGTGAATGCACAAACAGTAATTTCTCCGCATTGCAAGGTGCAATTCTGAAATTTTTTGCCTTTTCCTGCTCCTCTTAGCATGATAAAGAAGATTCAAAGAGAGTGAGATGTCAGCTCCTTTCATTCAGTCAGTAGCTTCAATCATTTCTGGACGTTTTTCAATGGCAAAAATCAATGAATATTGTAAATGCACAAAGAGTAATTTCTCCGCATTGCAAGGTGCAATTCTGAAATTTTTTGCTTTTTCCTGCTCCTCTTAGCATGATAAAGAAGATTCAAAGAGAGTGAGATGCCAGCTCCTTTCATTCAGTCAGTAGCTTCAATCATTTCTGGACGTTTTTCAATGGCAAAAATCAATGAATATTGTAAATGCACAAAGAGTAATTTCTCCGCATTGCAAGGTGCAATTCTGAAATTTTTTGCTTTTTCCTGCTCCTCTTAGCATGATAAAGAAGATTCAAAGAGAGTGAGATGCCAGCTCCTTTCATTCAGTCAGTAGCTTCAAACATTTCTGGTATATGAATAACATGATGTTTTTCAATGGCAAAAATCAATGAATATTGTAAATGCACAAACAGTAATTTCTCCGCATTGCAAGGTGCAATTCTGAAATTTTTTGCTTTTTCCTGCTCCTCTTAGCATGCTAAAGAAGATTCAAAGAGAGTGAGATGCCAGCTCCTTTCATTCAGTCAGTAGCTTCAATCATTTCTGGACGTTTTTCAATGGCAAAAATCAATGAATATTGTGAATGCACAAACAGTAATTTCTCCGCATTGCAAGGTGCAATTCTGAAATTTTTTGCTTTTTCCTGCTCCTCTTAGCATGATAAAGAAGATTCAAAGAGAGTGAGATGTCAGCTCCTTTCATTCAGTCAGTAGCTTCAATCATTTCTGGACGTTTTTCAATGGCAAAAATCAATGAATATTGTAAATGCACAAAGAGTAATTTCTCCGCATTGCAAGGTGCAATTCTGAAATTTTTTGCTTTTTCCTGCTCCTCTTAGCATGATAAAGAAGATTCAAAGAGAGTGAGATGCCAGCTCCTTTCATTCAGTCAGTAGCTTCAATCATTTCTGGACGTTTTTCAATGGCAAAAATCAATGAATATTGTAAATGCACAAAGAGTAATTTCTCCGCATTGCAAGGTGCAATTCTGAAATTTTTTGCTTTTTCCTGCTCCTCTTAGCATGATAAAGAAGATTCAAAGAGAGTGAGATGCCAGCTCCTTTCATTCAGTCAGTAGCTTCAATCATTTCTAGACGTTTTTCAATGGCAAAAATCAATGAATATTGTAAATGCACAAACAGTAATTTCTCCGCATTGCAAGGTGCAATTCTGAAATTTTTTGCTTTTTCCTGCTCCTCTTAGCATGATAAAGAAGATTCAAAGAGAGTGAGATGCCAGCTCCTTTCATTCAGTCAGTAGCTTCAAACATTTCTGGTATATGAATAACATGATGTTTTTCAATGGCAAAAATCAATGAATATTGTAAATGCACAAACAGTAATTTCTCCGCATTGCAAGGTGCAATTCTGAAATTTTTTGCTTTTTCCTGCTCCTCTAAGCATGATAAAGAAGATTCAAAGAGAGTGAGATGCCAGCTCCTTTCATTCAGTCAGTAGCTTCAATCATTTCTGGACGTTTTTCAATGGCAAAAATCAATGAATATTGTAAATGCACAAACAGTAATTTCTCGGCATTGCAAGGTGCAATTCTGAAATTTTTTGCTTTTTCCTGCTCCTCTTAGCATGATAAACAAGATTCAAAGTGAATGAGATGCCAGCTCCTTTCATTCAGTCAGTAGCTTCAATCATTTCTGGACGTTTTTCAATGGCAAAAATCAATGAATATTGTAAATGCACAAAGAGTAATTTCTCCGCATTGCAAGGTGCAATTCTGAAATTTTTTGCTTTTTCCTGCTCCTCTTAGCATGATAAAGAAGATTCAAAGAGAGTGAGATGCCAGCTCCTTTCATTCAGTCAGTAGCTTCAAACATTTCTGGTATATGAATAACATGATGTTTTTCAATGGCAAAAATCAATGAATATTGTAAATGCACAAACAGTAATTTCTCCGCATTGCAAGGTGCAATTCTGAAATTTTTTGCTTTTTCCTGCTCCTCTTAGCATGATAAAGAAGATTCAAAGAGAGTGAGATGCCAGCTCCTTTCATTCAGTCAGTAGCTTCAATCATTTCTGGACGTTTTTCAATGGCAAAAATCAATGAATATTGTAAATGCACAAACAGTAATTTCTCCGCATTGCAAGGTGCAATTCTGAAATTTTTTGCTTTTTCCTGCTCCTCTTAGCATGATAAAGAAGATTCAAAGAGAGTGAGATGCCAGCTCCTTTCATTCAGTCAGTAGCTTCAATCATTTCTGGACGTTTTTCAATGGCAAAAATCAATGAATATTGTAAATGCACAAACAGTAATTTCTCCGCATTGCAAGGTGCAATTCTGAAATTTTTTGCTTTTTCCTGCTCCTCTTAGCATGATAAAGAAGATTCAAAGAGAGTGAGATGCCAGCTCCTTTCATTCAGTCAGTAGCTTCAATCATTTCTGGACGTTTTTCAATGGCAAAAATCAATGAATATTGTAAATGCACAAACAGTAATTTCTCCGCATTGCAAGGTGCAATTCTGAAATTTTTTGCTTTTTCCTGCTCCTCTTAGCATGATAAAGAAGATTCAAAGAGAGTGAGATGCCAGCTCCTTTCATTCAGTCAGTAGCTTCAAACATTTCTGGTATATGAATAACATGATGTTTTTCAATGGCAAAAATCAATGAATATTGTAAATGCACAAACAGTAATTTCTCCGCATTGCAAGGTGCAATTCTGAAATTTTTTGCTTTTTCCTGCTCCTGTAAGCATGATAAAGAAGATTCAAAGAGAGTGAGATGCCAGCTCCTTTCATTCAGTCAGTAGCTTCAATCATTTCTGGACGTTTTTCAATGGCAAAAATCAATGAATATTGTAAATGCACAAACAGTAATTTCTCGGCATTGCAAGGTGCAATTCTGAAATTTTTTGCTTTTTCCTGCTCCTCGTGGCATGATAAACAAGATTCAAAGTGAATGAGATGCCAGCTCCTTTCATTCAGTCAGTAGCTTCAATCATTTCTGGACGTTTTTCAATGGCAAAAATCAATGAATATTGTAAATGCACAAACAGTAATTTCTCCGCATTGCAAGGTGCAATTCTGAAATTTTTTGCTTTTTCCTGCTCCTCTTAGCATGATAAAGAAGATTCAAAGAGAGTGAGATGCCAGCTCCTTTCATTCAGTCAGTAGCTTCAAATATTTCTGGTATATGAATAACATGATGTTTTTCAATGGCAAAAATCAATGAATATTGTAAATGCACAAACAGTAATTTCTCCGCATTGCAAGGTGCAATTCTGAAATTTTTTGCTTTTTCCTGCTCCTCTTAGCATGATAAAGAAGATTCAAAGAGAGTGAGATGCCAGCTCCTTTCATTCAATCAGTAGCTTCAATCATTTCTGGACATTTTTCAATGGCAAAAATCAATGAATATTGTAAATGCACAAACAGTAATTTCTCCGCATTGCAAGGTGCAATTCTGAATTTTTTTGCTTTTTCCTGCTCCTCTTAGCATGATAAAGAAGATTCAAAGAGAGTGAGATGCCAGCTCCATTCATTCAGTCAGTAGCTTCAAACATTTCTGGTATATGAATAACATGATGTTTTTCAATGGCAAAAATCAATGAATATTGTAAATGCACAAACAGTAATTTCTCCGCATTGCAAGGTGCAATTTTGAAATTTTTTGCTTTTTCCTGCTCCTCTTAGCATGATAAAGAAGATTCAAAGAGAGTGAGATGCCAGCTCCTTTCATTCAGTCAGTAGCTTCAATCATTTCTGGACGTTTTTCAATGGCAAAAATCAATGAATATTGTAAATGCACAAACAGTAATTTCTCCGCATTGCAAGGTGCAATTCTGAAATTTTTTGCTTTTTCCTGCTCCTCTTAGCATGATAAACAAGATTCAAAGAGAGTGAGATGCCAGCTCCTTTCATTCAGTCAGTAGCTTCAATCATTTCTGGATGTTTTTCAATGGCAAAAATCAATGAATATTGTAAATGCACAAACAGTAATTTCTCCGCATTGCAAGGTGCAATTTTGAAATTTTTTGCTTTTTCCTGCTCCTCTTAGCATGATAAAGAAGATTCAAAGAGAGTGAGATGCCAGCTCCTTTCATTCAGTCAGTAGCTTCAAACATTTCTGGTATATGAATAACATGATGTTTTTCAATGGCAAAAATCAATGAATATTGTAAATGCACAAACAGTAATTTCTCCGCATTGCAAGGTGCAATTCTGAAATTTTTTGCTTTTTCCTGCTCCTCTTAGCATGATAAAGAAGATTCAAAGAGAGTGAGATGCCAGCTCCTTTCATTCAGTCAGTAGCTTCAATCATTTCTGGACGTTTTTCAATGGCAAAAATCAATGAATATTGTAAATGCACAAACAGTAATTTCTCCGCATTGCAAGGTGCAATTCTGAATTTTTTTGCTTTTTCCTGCTCCTCTTAGCATGATAAAGAAGATTCAAAGACAGTGAGATGCCAGCTCCTTTCATTCAGTCAGTAGCTTCAATCATTTCTGGACGTTTTTCAATGGCAAAAATCAATGAATATTGTAAATGCACAAACAGTAATTTCTCCGCATTGCAAGGTGCAATTCTGAAATTTTTTGCTTTTTCCTGCTCCTCTTAGCATGATAAAGAAGATTTAAAGAGAGTGAGATGCCAGCTCCTTTCATTGTCAGTAGCTTCAAACATTTCTGGTATATGAATAACATGATGTTTTTCAATGGCAAAAATCAATGAATATTGTAAATGCACAAACAGTAATTTCTACGCATTGCAAGGTGCAATTCTGAAATTTTTTGCTTTTTCCTGCTCCTCTTAGCATGAAAAAGAAGATTCAAAGAGAGTGAGATGCCAGCTCCTTTCATTCAGTCAGTAGCTTCAATCATTTCTGGACGTTTTTCAATGGCAAAAATCATTGAATATTGTAAATGCACAAACAGTAATTTCTCCGCATTGCAAGTTGCAATTCTGAAATTTTTTGCTTTTTCCTGCTCCTCTTAGCATGATAAAGAATATTCAAAGAGAGTGAGATGCCAGCTCCTTTCATTCAGTCAGTAGCTTCAATCATTTCTGGTATATGAATAACATGATGTTTTTCAATGGCAAAAATCAATGAATATTGTAAATGCACAAACAGTAATTTCTCCGCATTGCAAGGTGCAATTCTGAAATTTTTTGCTTTTTCCTGCTCCTCTTAGCATGATAAAGAAGATTCAAAGAGAGTGAGATGCCAGCTCCTTTCATTCAGTCAGTAGCTTCAATCATTTCTGGACGTTTTTCAATGGCAAAAATCAATGAATATTGTAAATGCACAAACAGTAATTTCTCCGCATTGCAAGGTGCAATTCTGAAATTTTTTGCTTTTTCCTGCTCCTCTTAGCATGATAAACAAGATTCAAAGAGAGTGAGATGCCAGCTCCTTTCATTCAGTCAGTAGCTTCAATCATTTCTGGACGTTTTTCAATGGCAAAAATCAATGAATATTGTAAATGCACAAACAGTAATTTCTCCGCATTGCAAGGTGCAATTCTGAAATTTTTTGCTTTTTCCTGCTCCTCTTAGCATGATAAAGAAGATTCAAAGAGAGTGAGATGCCAGCTCCTTTCATTCAGTCAGTAGCTTCAAACATTTCTGGTATATGAATAACATGATGTTTTTCAATGGCAAAAATCAATGAATATTGTAAATGCACAAACAGTAATTTCTCCGCATTGCAAGGTGCAATTCTGAAATTTTTTGCTTTTTCCTGCTCCTCTTAGCATGCTAAAGAAGAATCAAAGAGAGGGAGATGCCAGCTCCTTTCATTCAGTCAGTAGCTTCAATCATTTCTGGACGTTTTTCAATGGCAAAAATCAATGAATATTGTAAATGCACAAACAGTAATTTCTCGGCATTGCAAGGTGCAATTCTGAAATTTTTTGCTTTTTCCTGCTCCTCGTGGCATGATAAACAAGATTCAAAGTGAATGAGATGCCAGCTCCTTTCATTCAGTCAGTAGCTTCAATCATTTCTGGACGTTTTTCAATGGCAAAAATCAATGAATATTGTAAATGCACAAACAGTAATTTCTCCGCATTGCAAGGTGCAATTCTGAAATTTTTTGCTTTTTCCTGCTCCTCTTAGCATGATAAAGAAGATTCAAAGAGAGTGAGATGCCAGCTCCTTTCATTCAGTCAGTAGCTTCAAATATTTCTGGTATATGAATAACATGATGTTTTTCAATGGCAAAAATCAATGAATATTGTAAATGCACAAACAGTAATTTCTCCGCATTGCAAGGTGCAATTCTGAAATTTTTTGCTTTTTCCTGCTCCTCTTAGCATGATAAAGAAGATTCAAAGAGAGTGAGATGCCAGCTCCTTTCATTCAATCAGTAGCTTCAATCATTTCTGGACATTTTTCAATGGCAAAAATCAATGAATATTGTAAATGCACAAACAGTAATTTCTCCGCATTGCAAGGTGCAATTCTGAATTTTTTTGCTTTTTCCTGCTCCTCTTAGCATGATAAAGAAGATTCAAAGAGAGTGAGATGCCAGCTCCATTCATTCAGTCAGTAGCTTCAAACATTTCTGGTATATGAATAACATGATGTTTTTCAATGGCAAAAATCAATGAATATTGTAAATGCACAAACAGTAATTTCTCCGCATTGCAAGGTGCAATTTTGAAATTTTTTGCTTTTTCCTGCTCCTCTTAGCATGATAAAGAAGATTCAAAGAGAGTGAGATGCCAGCTCCTTTCATTCAGTCAGTAGCTTCAATCATTTCTGGACGTTTTTCAATGGCAAAAATCAATGAATATTGTAAATGCACAAACAGTAATTTCTCCGCATTGCAAGGTGCAATTCTGAAATTTTTTGCTTTTTCCTGCTCCTCTTAGCATGATAAACAAGATTCAAAGAGAGTGAGATGCCAGCTCCTTTCATTCAGTCAGTAGCTTCAATCATTTCTGGATGTTTTTCAATGGCAAAAATCAATGAATATTGTAAATGCACAAACAGTAATTTCTCCGCATTGCAAGGTGCAATTTTGAAATTTTTTGCTTTTTCCTGCTCCTCTTAGCATGATAAAGAAGATTCAAAGAGAGTGAGATGCCAGCTCCTTTCATTCAGTCAGTAGCTTCAAACATTTCTGGTATATGAATAACATGATGTTTTTCAATGGCAAAAATCAATGAATATTGTAAATGCACAAACAGTAATTTCTCCGCATTGCAAGGTGCAATTCTGAAATTTTTTGCTTTTTCCTGCTCCTCTTAGCATGATAAAGAAGATTCAAAGAGAGTGAGATGCCAGCTCCTTTCATTCAGTCAGTAGCTTCAATCATTTCTGGACGTTTTTCAATGGCAAAAATCAATGAATATTGTAAATGCACAAACAGTAATTTCTCCGCATTGCAAGGTGCAATTCTGAATTTTTTTGCTTTTTCCTGCTCCTCTTAGCATGATAAAGAAGATTCAAAGACAGTGAGATGCCAGCTCCTTTCATTCAGTCAGTAGCTTCAATCATTTCTGGACGTTTTTCAATGGCAAAAATCAATGAATATTGTAAATGCACAAACAGTAATTTCTCCGCATTGCAAGGTGCAATTCTGAAATTTTTTGCTTTTTCCTGCTCCTCTTAGCATGCTAAAGAAGAATCAAAGAGAGGGAGATGCCAGCTCCTTTCATTCAGTCAGTAGCTTCAATCATTTCTGGACGTTTTTCAATGGCAAAAATCAATGAATATTGTAAATGCACAAAGAGTAATTTCTCCGCATTGCAAGGTGCAATTCTGAAATTTTTTGCTTTTTCCTGCTCCTCTTAGCATGATAAAGAAGATTCAAAGAGAGTGAGATGCCAGCTCCTTTCATTCAGTCAGTAGCTTCAATCATTTCTGGACGTTTTTCAATGGCAAAAATCAATGAATATTGTAAATGCACAAAGAGTAATTTCTCCGCATTGCAAGGTGCAATTCTGAAATTTTTTGCTTTTTCCTGCTCCTCTTAGCATGATAAAGAAGATTCAAAGAGAGTGAGATGCCAGCTCCTTTCATTCAGTCAGTAGCTTCAAACATTTCTGGTATATGAATAACATGATGTTTTTCAATGGCAAAAATCAATGAATATTGTAAATGCACAAACAGTAATTTCTCCGCATTGCAAGGTGCAATTCTGAAATTTTTTGCTTTTTCCTGCTCCTCTTAGCATGATAAAGAAGATTCAAAGAGAGTGAGATGCCAGCTCCTTTCATTCAGTCAGTAGCTTCAATCATTTCTGGACGTTTTTCAATGGCAAAAATCAATGAATATTGTAAATGCACAAACAGTAATTTCTCCGCATTGCAAGGTGCAATTCTGAAATTTTTTGCTTTTTCCTGCTCCTCTTAGCATGATAAAGAAGATTCAAAGAGAGTGAGATGCCAGCTCCTTTTATTCAGTCAGTAGCTTCAATCATTTCTGGACGTTTTTCAATGGCAAAAATCAATGAATATTGTAAATGCACAAACAGTAATTTCTCCGCATTGCAAGGTGCAATTCTGAAATTTTTTGCTTTTTCCTGCTCCTCTTAGCATGATAAACAAGACTCAAAGAGAGTGAGATGCCAGCTCCTTTCATTCAGTCAGTAGCTTCAATCATTTCTGGATGTTTTTCAATGGCAAAAATCAATGAATATTGTAAATGCACAAACAGTAATTTCTCCGCATTTCAAGGTGCAATTCTGAAATTTTTTGCTTTTTCCTGCTCCTCTAAGCATGATAAAGAAGATTCAAAGAGAGTGAGATGCCAGCTCCTTTCATTCAGTCAGTAGCTTCAATCATTTCTGGACGTTTTTCAATGGCAAAAATCAATGAATATTGTAAATGCACAAACAGTAATTTCTCGGCATTGCAAGGTGCAATTCTGAAATTTTTTGCTTTTTCCTGCTCCTCGTGGCATGATAAACAAGATTCAAAGTGAATGAGATGCCAGCTCCTTTCATTCAGTCAGTAGCTTCAATCATTTCTGGACGTTTTTCAATGGCAAAAATCAATGAATATTGTAAATGCACAAACAGTAATTTCTCCGCATTGCAAGGTGCAATTCTGAAATTTTTTGCTTTTTCCTGCTCCTCTTAGCATGATAAAGAAGATTCAAAGAGAGTGAGATGCCAGCTCCTTTCATTCAGTCAGTAGCTTCAAACATTTCTGGTATATGAATAACATGATGTTTTTCAATGGCAAAAATCAATGAATATTGTAAATGCACAAACAGTAATTTCTCCGCATTGCAAGGTGCAATTCTGAAATTTTTTGCTTTTTCCTGCTCCTCTTAGCATGATAAAGAAGATTCAAAGAGAGTGAGATGCCAGCTCCTTTCATTCAATCAGTAGCTTCAATCATTTCTGGACATTTTTCAATGGCAAAAATCAATGAATATTGTAAATGCACAAACAGTAATTTCTCCGCATTGCAAGGTGCAATTCTGAATTTTTTTGCTTTTTCCTGCTCCTCTTAGCATGATAAAGAAGATTCAAAGAGAGTGAGATGCCAGCTCCTTTCATTCAGTCAGTAGCTTCAAACATTTCTGGTATATGAATAACATGATGTTTTTCAATGGCAAAAATCAATGAATATTGTAAATGCACAAACAGTAATTTCTCCGCATTGCAAGGTGCAATTTTGAAATTTTTTGCTTTTTCCTGCTCCTCTTAGCATGATAAAGAAGATTCAAAGAGAGTGAGATGCCAGCTCCTTTCATTCAGTCAGTAGCTTCAATCATTTCTGGACGTTTTTCAATGGCAAAAATCAATGAATATTGTAAATGCACAAACAGTAATTTCTCCGCATTGCAAGGTGCAATTCTGAAATTTTTTGCTTTTTCCTGCTCCTCTTAGCATGATAAACAAGATTCAAAGAGAGTGAGATGCCAGCTCCTTTCATTCAGTCAGTAGCTTCAATCATTTCTGGATGTTTTTCAATGGCAAAAATCAATGAATATTGTAAATGCACAAACAGTAATTTCTCCGCATTGCAAGGTGCAATTTTGAAATTTTTTGCTTTTTCCTGCTCCTCTTAGCATGATAAAGAAGATTCAAAGAGAGTGAGATGCCAGCTCCTTTCATTCAGTCAGTAGCTTCAATCATTTCTGGACGTTTTTCAATGGCAAAAATCAATGAATATTGTAAATGCACAAACAGTAATTTCTCCGCATTGCAAGGTGCAATTCTGAAATTTTTTGCTTTTTCCTGCTCCTCTTAGCATGATAAAGAAGATTCAAAGAGAGTGAGATGCCAGCTCCTTTCATTCAGTCAGTAGCTTCAAACATTTCTGGAATATGAATAACATGATGTTTTTCAATGGCAAAAATCAATGAATATTGTAAATGCACAAACAGTAATTTCTCCGCATTGCAAGGTGCAATTCTGAAATTTTTTGCTTTTTCCTGCTCCTCTTAGCATGATAAAGAAGATTCAAAGAGAGTGAGATGCCAGCTCCTTTCATTCAGTCAGTAGCTTCAATCATTTCTGGACGTTTTTCAATGGCAAAAATCAATGAATATTGTAAATGCACAAACAGTAATTTCTCCGCATTGCAAGGTGCAATTCTGAATTTTTTTGCTTTTTCCTGCTCCTCTTAGCATGATAAAGAAGATTCAAAGACAGTGAGATGCCAGCTCCTTTCATTCAGTCAGTAGCTTCAATCATTTCTGGACGTTTTTCAATGGCAAAAATCATTGAATATTGTAAATGCACAAACAGTAATTTCTCCGCATTGCAAGTTGCAATTCTGAAATTTTTTGCTTTTTCCTGCTCCTCTTAGCATGATAAAGAATATTCAAAGAGAGTGAGATGCCAGCTCCTTTCATTCAGTCAGTAGCTTCAATCATTTCTGGTATATGAATAACATGATGTTTTTCAATGGCAAAAATCAATGAATATTGTAAATGCACAAACAGTAATTTCTCCGCATTGCAAGGTGCAATTCTGAAATTTTTTGCTTTTTCCTGCTCCTCTTAGCATGATAAAGAAGATTCAAAGAGAGTGAGATGCCAGCTCCTTTCATTCAGTCAGTAGCTTCAATCATTTCTGGACGTTTTTCAATGGCAAAAATCAATGAATATTGTAAATGCACAAACAGTAATTTCTCCGCATTGCAAGGTGCAATTCTGAAATTTTTTGCTTTTTCCTGCTCCTCTTAGCATGATAAACAAGATTCAAAGAGAGTGAGATGCCAGCTCCTTTCATTCAGTCAGTAGCTTCAATCATTTCTGGACGTTTTTCAATGGCAAAAATCAATGAATATTGTAAATGCACAAACAGTAATTTCTCCGCATTGCAAGGTGCAATTCTGAAATTTTTTGCTTTTTCCTGCTCCTCTTAGCATGATAAAGAAGATTCAAAGAGAGTGAGATGCCAGCTCCTTTCATTCAGTCAGTAGCTTCAAACATTTCTGGTATATGAATAACATGATGTTTTTCAATGGCAAAAATCAATGAATATTGTAAATGCACAAACAGTAATTTCTCCGCATTGCAAGGTGCAATTCTGAAATTTTTTGCTTTTTCCTGCTCCTCTTAGCATGCTAAAGAAGAATCAAAGAGAGGGAGATGCCAGCTCCTTTCATTCAGTCAGTAGCTTCAATCATTTCTGGACGTTTTTCAATGGCAAAAATCAATGAATATTGTAAATGCACAAAGAGTAATTTCTCCGCATTGCAAGGTGCAATTCTGAAATTTTTTGCTTTTTCCTGCTCCTCTTAGCATGATAAAGAAGATTCAAAGAGAGTGAGATGCCAGCTCCTTTCATTCAGTCAGTAGCTTCAATCATTTCTGGACGTTTTTCAATGGCAAAAATCAATGAATATTGTAAATGCACAAAGAGTAATTTCTCCGCATTGCAAGGTGCAATTCTGAAATTTTTTGCTTTTTCCTGCTCCTCTTAGCATGATAAAGAAGATTCAAAGAGAGTGAGATGCCAGCTCCTTTCATTCAGTCAGTAGCTTCAAACATTTCTGGTATATGAATAACATGATGTTTTTCAATGGCAAAAATCAATGAATATTGTAAATGCACAAACAGTAATTTCTCCGCATTGCAAGGTGCAATTCTGAAATTTTTTGCTTTTTCCTGCTCCTCTTAGCATGATAAAGAAGATTCAAAGAGAGTGAGATGCCAGCTCCTTTCATTCAGTCAGTAGCTTCAATCATTTCTGGACGTTTTTCAATGGCAAAAATCAATGAATATTGTAAATGCACAAACAGTAATTTCTCCGCATTGCAAGGTGCAATTCTGAAATTTTTTGCTTTTTCCTGCTCCTCTTAGCATGATAAAGAAGATTCAAAGAGAGTGAGATGCCAGCTCCTTTTATTCAGTCAGTAGCTTCAATCATTTCTGGACGTTTTTCAATGGCAAAAATCAATGAATATTGTAAATGCACAAACAGTAATTTCTCCGCATTGCAAGGTGCAATTCTGAAATTTTTTGCTTTTTCCTGCTCCTCTTAGCATGATAAACAAGACTCAAAGAGAGTGAGATGCCAGCTCCTTTCATTCAGTCAGTAGCTTCAATCATTTCTGGATGTTTTTCAATGGCAAAAATCAATGAATATTGTAAATGCACAAACAGTAATTTCTCCGCATTGCAAGGTGCAATTCTGAAATTTTTTGCTTTTTCCTGCTCCTCTAAGCATGATAAAGAAGATTCAAAGAGAGTGAGATGCCAGCTCCTTTCATTCAGTCAGTAGCTTCAATCATTTCTGGACGTTTTTCAATGGCAAAAATCAATGAATATTGTAAATGCACAAACAGTAATTTCTCGGCATTGCAAGGTGCAATTCTGAAATTTTTTGCTTTTTCCTGCTCCTCGTGGCATGATAAACAAGATTCAAAGTGAATGAGATGCCAGCTCCTTTCATTCAGTCAGTAGCTTCAATCATTTCTGGACGTTTTTCAATGGCAAAAATCAATGAATATTGTAAATGCACAAACAGTAATTTCTCCGCATTGCAAGGTGCAATTCTGAAATTTTTTGCTTTTTCCTGCTCCTCTTAGCATGATAAAGAAGATTCAAAGAGAGTGAGATGCCAGCTCCTTTCATTCAGTCAGTAGCTTCAAACATTTCTGGTATATGAATAACATGATGTTTTTCAATGGCAAAAATCAATGAATATTGTAAATGCACAAACAGTAATTTCTCCGCATTGCAAGGTGCAATTCTGAAATTTTTTGCTTTTTCCTGCTCCTCTTAGCATGATAAAGAAGATTCAAAGAGAGTGAGATGCCAGCTCCTTTCATTCAATCAGTAGCTTCAATCATTTCTGGACATTTTTCAATGGCAAAAATCAATGAATATTGTAAATGCACAAACAGTAATTTCTCCGCATTGCAAGGTGCAATTCTGAATTTTTTTGCTTTTTCCTGCTCCTCTTAGCATGATAAAGAAGATTCAAAGAGAGTGAGATGCCAGCTCCTTTCATTCAGTCAGTAGCTTCAAACATTTCTGGTATATGAATAACATGATGTTTTTCAATGGCAAAAATCAATGAATATTGTAAATGCACAAACAGTAATTTCTCCGCATTGCAAGGTGCAATTTTGAAATTTTTTGCTTTTTCCTGCTCCTCTTAGCATGATAAAGAAGATTCAAAGAGAGTGAGATGCCAGCTCCTTTCATTCAGTCAGTAGCTTCAATCATTTCTGGACGTTTTTCAATGGCAAAAATCAATGAATATTGTAAATGCACAAACAGTAATTTCTCCGCATTGCAAGGTGCAATTCTGAAATTTTTTGCTTTTTCCTGCTCCTCTTAGCATGATAAACAAGATTCAAAGAGAGTGAGATGCCAGCTCCTTTCATTCAGTCAGTAGCTTCAATCATTTCTGGATGTTTTTCAATGGCAAAAATCAATGAATATTGTAAATGCACAAACAGTAATTTCTCCGCATTGCAAGGTGCAATTTTGAAATTTTTTGCTTTTTCCTGCTCCTCTTAGCATGATAAAGAAGATTCAAAGAGAGTGAGATGCCAGCTCCTTTCATTCAGTCAGTAGCTTCAATCATTTCTGGACGTTTTTCAATGGCAAAAATCAATGAATATTGTAAATGCACAAACAGTAATTTCTCCGCATTGCAAGGTGCAATTCTGAAATTTTTTGCTTTTTCCTGCTCCTCTTAGCATGATAAAGAAGATTCAAAGAGAGTGAGATGCCAGCTCCTTTCATTCAGTCAGTAGCTTCAAACATTTCTGGTATATGAATAACATGATGTTTTTCAATGGCAAAAATCAATGAATATTGTAAATGCACAAACAGTAATTTCTCCGCATTGCAAGGTGCAATTCTGAAATTTTTTGCTTTTTCCTGCTCCTCTTAGCATGATAAAGAAGATTCAAAGACAGTGAGATGCCAGCTCCTTTCATTCAGTCAGTAGCTTCAATCATTTCTGGACGTTTTTCAATGGCAAAAATCATTGAATATTGTAAATGCACAAACAGTAATTTCTCCGCATTGCAAGTTGCAATTCTGAAATTTTTTGCTTTTTCCTGCTCCTCTTAGCATGATAAAGAATATTCAAAGAGAGTGAGATGCCAGCTCCTTTCATTCAGTCAGTAGCTTCAATCATTTCTGGTATATGAATAACATGATGTTTTTCAATGGCAAAAATCAATGAATATTGTAAATGCACAAACAGTAATTTCTCCGCATTGCAAGGTGCAATTCTGAAATTTTTTGCTTTTTCCTGCTCCTCTTAGCATGATAAAGAAGATTCAAAGAGAGTGAGATGCCAGCTCCTTTCATTCAGTCAGTAGCTTCAATCATTTCTGGACGTTTTTCAATGGCAAAAATCAATGAATATTGTAAATGCACAAACAGTAATTTCTCCGCATTGCAAGGTGCAATTCTGAAATTTTTTGCTTTTTCCTGCTCCTCTTAGCATGATAAACAAGATTCAAAGAGAGTGAGATGCCAGCTCCTTTCATTCAGTCAGTAGCTTCAATCATTTCTGGACGTTTTTCAATGGCAAAAATCAATGAATATTGTAAATGCACAAACAGTAATTTCTCCGCATTGCAAGGTGCAATTCTGAAATTTTTTGCTTTTTCCTGCTCCTCTTAGCATGATAAAGAAGATTCAAAGAGAGTGAGATGCCAGCTCCTTTCATTCAGTCAGTAGCTTCAAACATTTCTGGTATATGAATAACATGATGTTTTTCAATGGCAAAAATCAATGAATATTGTAAATGCACAAACAGTAATTTCTCCGCATTGCAAGGTGCAATTCTGAAATTTTTTGCTTTTTCCTGCTCCTCTTAGCATGCTAAAGAAGAATCAAAGAGAGGGAGATGCCAGCTCCTTTCATTCAGTCAGTAGCTTCAATCATTTCTGGACGTTTTTCAATGGCAAAAATCAATGAATATTGTAAATGCACAAAGAGTAATTTCTCCGCATTGCAAGGTGCAATTCTGAAATTTTTTGCTTTTTCCTGCTCCTCTTAGCATGATAAAGAAGATTCAAAGAGAGTGAGATGCCAGCTCCTTTCATTCAGTCAGTAGCTTCAATCATTTCTGGACGTTTTTCAATGGCAAAAATCAATGAATATTGTAAATGCACAAAGAGTAATTTCTCCGCATTGCAAGGTGCAATTCTGAAATTTTTTGCTTTTTCCTGCTCCTCTTAGCATGATAAAGAAGATTCAAAGAGAGTGAGATGCCAGCTCCTTTCATTCAGTCAGTAGCTTCAAACATTTCTGGTATATGAATAACATGATGTTTTTCAATGGCAAAAATCAATGAATATTGTAAATGCACAAACAGTAATTTCTCCGCATTGCAAGGTGCAATTCTGAAATTTTTTGCTTTTTCCTGCTCCTCTTAGCATGATAAAGAAGATTCAAAGAGAGTGAGATGCCAGCTCCTTTCATTCAGTCAGTAGCTTCAATCATTTCTGGACGTTTTTCAATGGCAAAAATCAATGAATATTGTAAATGCACAAACAGTAATTTCTCCGCATTGCAAGGTGCAATTCTGAAATTTTTTGCTTTTTCCTGCTCCTCTTAGCATGATAAAGAAGATTCAAAGAGAGTGAGATGCCAGCTCCTTTTATTCAGTCAGTAGCTTCAATCATTTCTGGACGTTTTTCAATGGCAAAAATCAATGAATATTGTAAATGCACAAACAGTAATTTCTCCGCATTGCAAGGTGCAATTCTGAAATTTTTTGCTTTTTCCTGCTCCTCTTAGCATGATAAACAAGACTCAAAGAGAGTGAGATGCCAGCTCCTTTCATTCAGTCAGTAGCTTCAATCATTTCTGGATGTTTTTCAATGGCAAAAATCAATGAATATTGTAAATGCACAAACAGTAATTTCTCCGCATTGCAAGGTGCAATTCTGAAATTTTTTGCTTTTTCCTGCTCCTCTAAGCATGATAAAGAAGATTCAAAGAGAGTGAGATGCCAGCTCCTTTCATTCAGTCAGTAGCTTCAATCATTTCTGGACGTTTTTCAATGGCAAAAATCAATGAATATTGTAAATGCACAAACAGTAATTTCTCGGCATTGCAAGGTGCAATTCTGAAATTTTTTGCTTTTTCCTGCTCCTCGTGGCATGATAAACAAGATTCAAAGTGAATGAGATGCCAGCTCCTTTCATTCAGTCAGTAGCTTCAATCATTTCTGGACGTTTTTCAATGGCAAAAATCAATGAATATTGTAAATGCACAAACAGTAATTTCTCCGCATTGCAAGGTGCAATTCTGAAATTTTTTGCTTTTTCCTGCTCCTCTTAGCATGATAAAGAAGATTCAAAGAGAGTGAGATGCCAGCTCCTTTCATTCAGTCAGTAGCTTCAAACATTTCTGGTATATGAATAACATGATGTTTTTCAATGGCAAAAATCAATGAATATTGTAAATGCACAAACAGTAATTTCTCCGCATTGCAAGGTGCAATTCTGAAATTTTTTGCTTTTTCCTGCTCCTCTTAGCATGATAAAGAAGATTCAAAGAGAGTGAGATGCCAGCTCCTTTCATTCAATCAGTAGCTTCAATCATTTCTGGACATTTTTCAATGGCAAAAATCAATGAATATTGTAAATGCACAAACAGTAATTTCTCCGCATTGCAAGGTGCAATTCTGAATTTTTTTGCTTTTTCCTGCTCCTCTTAGCATGATAAAGAAGATTCAAAGAGAGTGAGATGCCAGCTCCTTTCATTCAGTCAGTAGCTACAAACATTTCTGGTATATGAATAACATGATGTTTTTCAATGGCAAAAATCAATGAATATTGTAAATGCACAAACAGTAATTTCTCCGCATTGCAAGGTGCAATTTTGAAATTTTTTGCTTTTTCCTGCTCCTCTTAGCATGATAAAGAAGATTCAAAGAGAGTGAGATGCCAGCTCCTTTCATTCAGTCAGTAGCTTCAATCATTTCTGGACGTTTTTCAATGGCAAAAATCAATGAATATTGTAAATGCACAAACAGTAATTTCTCCGCATTGCAAGGTGCAATTCTGAAATTTTTTGCTTTTTCCTGCTCCTCTTAGCATGATAAACAAGATTCAAAGAGAGTGAGATGCCAGCTCCTTTCATTCAGTCAGTAGCTTCAATCATTTCTGGATGTTTTTCAATGGCAAAAATCAATGAATATTGTAAATGCACAAACAGTAATTTCTCCGCATTGCAAGGTGCAATTTTGAAATTTTTTGCTTTTTCCTGCTCCTCTTAGCATGATAAAGAAGATTCAAAGAGAGTGAGATGCCAGCTCCTTTCATTCAGTCAGTAGCTTCAATCATTTCTGGACGTTTTTCAATGGCAAAAATCAATGAATATTGTAAATGCACAAACAGTAATTTCTCCGCATTGCAAGGTGCAATTCTGAAATTTTTTGCTTTTTCCTGCTCCTCTTAGCATGATAAAGAAGATTCAAAGAGAGTGAGATGCCAGCTCCTTTCATTCAGTCAGTAGCTTCAAACATTTCTGGTATATGAATAACATGATGTTTTTCAATGGCAAAAATCAATGAATATTGTAAATGCACAAACAGTAATTTCTCCGCATTGCAAGGTGCAATTCTGAAATTTTTTGCTTTTTCCTGCTCCTCTTAGCATGATAAAGAAGATTCAAAGAGAGTGAGATGCCAGCTCCTTTCATTCAGTCAGTAGCTTCAATCATTTCTGGACGTTTTTCAATGGCAAAAATCAATGAATATTGTAAATGCACAAACAGTAATTTCTCCGCATTGCAAGGTGCAATTCTGAATTTTTTTGCTTTTTCCTGCTCCTCTTAGCATGATAAAGAAGATTCAAAGACAGTGAGATGCCAGCTCCTTTCATTCAGTCAGTAGCTTCAATCATTTCTGGACGTTTTTCAATGGCAAAAATCATTGAATATTGTAAATGCACAAACAGTAATTTCTCCGCATTGCAAGTTGCAATTCTGAAATTTTTTGCTTTTTCCTGCTCCTCTTAGCATGATAAAGAATATTCAAAGAGAGTGAGATGCCAGCTCCTTTCATTCAGTCAGTAGCTTCAATCATTTCTGGTATATGAATAACATGATGTTTTTCAATGGCAAAAATCAATGAATATTGTAAATGCACAAACAGTAATTTCTCCGCATTGCAAGGTGCAATTCTGAAATTTTTTGCTTTTTCCTGCTCCTCTTAGCATGATAAAGAAGATTCAAAGAGAGTGAGATGCCAGCTCCTTTCATTCAGTCAGTAGCTTCAATCATTTCTGGACGTTTTTCAATGGCAAAAATCAATGAATATTGTAAATGCACAAACAGTAATTTCTCCGCATTGCAAGGTGCAATTCTGAAATTTTTTGCTTTTTCCTGCTCCTCTTAGCATGATAAACAAGATTCAAAGAGAGTGAGATGCCAGCTCCTTTCATTCAGTCAGTAGCTTCAATCATTTCTGGACGTTTTTCAATGGCAAAAATCAATGAATATTGTAAATGCACAAACAGTAATTTCTCCGCATTGCAAGGTGCAATTCTGAAATTTTTTGCTTTTTCCTGCTCCTCTTAGCATGATAAAGAAGATTCAAAGAGAGTGAGATGCCAGCTCCTTTCATTCAGTCAGTAGCTTCAAACATTTCTGGTATATGAATAACATGATGTTTTTCAATGGCAAAAATCAATGAATATTGTAAATGCACAAACAGTAATTTCTCCGCATTGCAAGGTGCAATTCTGAAATTTTTTGCTTTTTCCTGCTCCTCTTAGCATGCTAAAGAAGAATCAAAGAGAGGGAGATGCCAGCTCCTTTCATTCAGTCAGTAGCTTCAATCATTTCTGGACGTTTTTCAATGGCAAAAATCAATGAATATTGTAAATGCACAAAGAGTAATTTCTCCGCATTGCAAGGTGCAATTCTGAAATTTTTTGCTTTTTCCTGCTCCTCTTAGCATGATAAAGAAGATTCAAAGAGAGTGAGATGCCAGCTCCTTTCATTCAGTCAGTAGCTTCAATCATTTCTGGACGTTTTTCAATGGCAAAAATCAATGAATATTGTAAATGCACAAAGAGTAATTTCTCCGCATTGCAAGGTGCAATTCTGAAATTTTTTGCTTTTTCCTGCTCCTCTTAGCATGATAAAGAAGATTCAAAGAGAGTGAGATGCCAGCTCCTTTCATTCAGTCAGTAGCTTCAAACATTTCTGGTATATGAATAACATGATGTTTTTCAATGGCAAAAATCAATGAATATTGTAAATGCACAAACAGTAATTTCTCCGCATTGCAAGGTGCAATTCTGAAATTTTTTGCTTTTTCCTGCTCCTCTTAGCATGATAAAGAAGATTCAAAGAGAGTGAGATGCCAGCTCCTTTCATTCAGTCAGTAGCTTCAATCATTTCTGGACGTTTTTCAATGGCAAAAATCAATGAATATTGTAAATGCACAAAGAGTAATTTCTCCGCATTGCAAGGTGCAATTCTGAAATTTTTTGCTTTTTCCTGCTCCTCTTAGCATGATAAAGAAGATTCAAAGAGAGTGAGATGCCAGCTCCTTTCATTCAGTCAGTAGCTTCAATCATTTCTGGACGTTTTTCAATGGCAAAAATCAATGAATATTGTAAATGCACAAAGAGTAATTTCTCCGCATTGCAAGGTGCAATTCTGAAATTTTTTGCTTTTTCCTGCTCCTCTTAGCATGATAAAGAAGATTCAAAGAGAGTGAGATGCCAGCTCCTTTCATTCAGTCAGTAGCTTCAATCATTTCTGGATGTTTTTCAATGGCAAAAATCAATGAATATTGTAAATGCACAAACAGTAATTTCTCCGCATTGCAAGGTGCAATTCTGAAATTTTTTGCTTTTTCCTGCTCCTCTTAGCATGATAAAGAAGATTCAAAGAGAATGAGATGCCAGCTCCTTTCATTCAGTCAGTAGCTTCAATCATTTCTGGACGTTTTTCAATGGCAAAAATCAATGAATATTGTAAATGCACAAACAGTAATTTCTCCGCATTGCAAGGTGCAATTCTGAAATTTTTTGCTTTTTCCTGCTCCTCTTAGCATGATAAAGAAGATTCAAAGAGAGTGAGATGCCAGCTCCTTTCATTCAGTCAGTAGCTTCAATCATTTCTAGACGTTTTTCAATGGCAAAAATCAATGAATATTGTAAATGCACAAACAGTAATTTCTCCGCATTGCAAGGTGCAATTCTGAAATTTTTTGCTTTTTCCTGCTCCTCTTAGCATGATAAACAAGATTCAAAGAGAGTGAGATGCCAGCTCCTTTCATTCAGTCAGTAGCTTCAAACATTTCTGGTATATGAATAACATGATGTTTTTCAATGGCAAAAATCAATGAATATTGTAAATGCACAAACAGTAATTTCTCCGCATTGCAAGGTGCAATTCTGAAATTTTTTGCTTTTTCCTGCTCCTCTAAGCATGATAAAGAAGATTCAAAGAGAGTGAGATGCCAGCTCCTTTCATTCAGTCAGTAGCTTCAATCATTTCTGGACGTTTTTCAATGGCAAAAATCAATGAATATTGTAAATGCACAAAGAGTAATTTCTCCGCATTGCAAGTTGCAATTCTGAAATTTTTTGCTTTTTCCTGCTCCTCTTAGCATGATAAAGAAGATTCAAAGAGAGTGAGATGCCAGCTCCTTTCATTCATTCAGTAGCTTCAAACATTTCTGGTATATGAATAACATGATGTTTTTCAATGGCAAAAATCAATGAATATTGTGAATGCACAAACAGTAATTTCTCCGCATTGCAAGGTGCAATTCTGAAATTTTTTGCTTTTTCCTGCTCCTCTTAGCATGATAAAGAAGATTCAAAGAGAGTGAGATGTCAGCTCCTTTCATTCAGTCAGTAGCTTCAATCATTTCTGGACGTTTTTCAATGGCAAAAATCAATGAATATTGTAAATGCACAAAGAGTAATTTCTCCGCATTGCAAGGTGCAATTCTGAAATTTTTTGCTTTTTCCTGCTCCTCTTAGCATGATAAAGAAGATTCAAAGAGAGTGAGATGCCAGCTCCTTTCATTCAGTCAGTAGCTTCAATCATTTCTGGACGTTTTTCAATGGCAAAAATCAATGAATATTGTAAATGCACAAAGAGTAATTTCTCCGCATTGCAAGGTGCAATTCTGAAATTTTTTGCTTTTTCCTGCTCCTCTTAGCATGATAAAGAAGATTCAAAGAGAGTGAGATGCCAGCTCCTTTCATTCAGTCAGTAGCTTCAATCATTTCTAGACGTTTTTCAGTGGCAAAAATCAATGAATATTGTAAATGCACAAACAGTAATTTCTCCGCATTGCAAGGTGCAATTCTGAAATTTTTTGCTTTTTCCTGCTCCTCTTAGCATGATAAAGAAGATTCAAAGAGTGTGAGATGCCAGCTCCTTTCATTCAGTCAGTAGCTTCAAACATTTCTGGTATATGAATAACATGATGTTTTTCAATGGCAAAAATCAATGAATATTGTAAATGCACAAACAGTAATTTCTCCGCATTGCAAGGTGCAATTCTGAAATTTTTTGCTTTTTCCTGCTCCTCTAAGCATGATAAAGAAGATTCAAAGAGAGTGAGATGCCAGCTCCTTTCATTCAGTCAGTAGCTTCAATCATTTCTGGACGTTTTTCAATGGCAAAAATCAATGAATATTGTAAATGCACAAACAGTAATTTCTCGGCATTGCAAGGTGCAATTCTGAAATTTTTTGCTTTTTCCTGCTCCTCTTAGCATGATAAACAAGATTCAAAGTGAATGAGATGCCAGCTCCTTTCATTCAGTCAGTAGCTTCAATCATTTCTGGACGTTTTTCAATGGCAAAAATCAATGAATATTGTAAATGCACAAAGAGTAATTTCTCCGCATTGCAAGGTGCAATTCTGAAATTTTTTGCTTTTTCCTGCTCCTCTTAGCATGATAAAGAAGATTCAAAGAGAGTGAGATGCCAGCTCCTTTCATTCAGTCAGTAGCTTCAAACATTTCTGGTATATGAATAACATGATGTTTTTCAATGGCAAAAATCAATGAATATTGTAAATGCACAAACAGTAATTTCTCCGCATTGCAAGGTGCAATTCTGAAATTTTTTGCTTTTTCCTGCTCCTCTTAGCATGATAAAGAAGATTCAAAGAGAGTGAGATGCCAGCTCCTTTCATTCAGTCAGTAGCTTCAATCATTTCTGGACGTTTTTCAATGGCAAAAATCAATGAATATTGTAAATGCACAAACAGTAATTTCTCCGCATTGCAAGGTGCAATTCTGAAATTTTTTGCTTTTTCCTGCTCCTCTTAGCATGATAAAGAAGATTCAAAGAGAGTGAGATGCCAGCTCCTTTCATTCAGTCAGTAGCTTCAATCATTTCTGGACGTTTTTCAATGGCAAAAATCAATGAATATTGTAAATGCACAAACAGTAATTTCTCCGCATTGCAAGGTGCAATTCTGAAATTTTTTGCTTTTTCCTGCTCCTCTTAGCATGATAAAGAAGATTCAAAGAGAGTGAGATGCCAGCTCCTTTCATTCAGTCAGTAGCTTCAATCATTTCTGGACGTTTTTCAATGGCAAAAATCAATGAATATTGTAAATGCACAAACAGTAATTTCTCCGCATTGCAAGGTGCAATTCTGAAATTTTTTGCTTTTTCCTGCTCCTCTTAGCATGATAAAGAAGATTCAAAGAGAGTGAGATGCCAGCTCCTTTCATTCAGTCAGTAGCTTCAAACATTTCTGGTATATGAATAACATGATGTTTTTCAATGGCAAAAATCAATGAATATTGTAAATGCACAAACAGTAATTTCTCCGCATTGCAAGGTGCAATTCTGAAATTTTTTGCTTTTTCCTGCTCCTCTAAGCATGATAAAGAAGATTCAAAGAGAGTGAGATGCCAGCTCCTTTCATTCAGTCAGTAGCTTCAATCATTTCTGGACGTTTTTCAATGGCAAAAATCAATGAATATTGTAAATGCACAAACAGTAATTTCTCGGCATTGCAAGGTGCAATTCTGAAATTTTTTGCTTTTTCCTGCTCCTCGTGGCATGATAAACAAGATTCAAAGTGAAGGAGATGCCAGCTCCTTTCATTCAGTCAGTAGCTTCAATCATTTCTGGACGTTTTTCAATGGCAAAAATCAATGAATATTGTAAATGCACAAACAGTAATTTCTCCGCATTGCAAGGTGCAATTCTGAAATTTTTTGCTTTTTCCTGCTCCTCTTAGCATGATAAAGAAGATTCAAAGAGAGTGAGATGCCAGCTCCTTTCATTCAGTCAGTAGCTTCAAACATTTCTGGTATATGAATAACATGATGTTTTTCAATGGCAAAAATCAATGAATATTGTAAATGCACAAACAGTAATTTCTCCGCATTGCAAGGTGCAATTCTGAAATTTTTTGCTTTTTCCTGCTCCTCTTAGCATGATAAAGAAGATTCAAAGAGAGTGAGATGCCAGCTCCTTTCATTCAGTCAGTAGCTTCAATCATTTCTGGACGTTTTTCAATGGCAAAAATCAATGAATATTGTAAATGCACAAACAGTAATTTCTCCGCATTGCAAGGTGCAATTCTGAAATTTTTTGCTTTTTCCTGCTCCTCTTAGCATGATAAAGAAGATTCAAAGAGAGTGAGATGCCAGCTCCTTTCATTCAGTCAGTAGCTTCAATCATTTCTGGACGTTTTTCAATGGCAAAAATCAATGAATATGGTAAATGCACAAACAGTAATTTCTCCGCATTGCAAGGTGCAATTCTGAAATTTTTTGCTTTTTCCTGCTCCTCTTAGCATGATAAAGAAGATTCAAAGAGAGTGAGATGCCAGCTCCTTTCATTCAGTCAGTAGCTTCAATCATTTCTGGACGTTTTTCAATGGCAAAAATCAATGAATATTGTAAATGCACAAACAGTAATTTCTCCGCATTGCAAGGTGCAATTCTGAAATTTTTTGCTTTTTCCTGCTCCTCTTAGCATGATAAACAAGATTCAAAGAGAGTGAGATGCCAGCTCCTTTCATTCAGTCAGTAGCTTCAATCATTTCTGGATGTTTTTCAATGGCAAAAATCAATGAATATTGTAAATGCACAAACAGTAATTTCTCCGCATTGCAAGGTGCAATTCTGAAATTTTTTGCTTTTTCCTGCTCCTCTTAGCATGATAAAGAAGATTCAAAGAGAATGAGATGCCAGCTCCTTTCATTCAGTCAGTAGCTTCAATCATTTCTGGACGTTTTTCAATGGCAAAAATCAATGAATATTGTAAATGCACAAACAGTAATTTCTCCGCATTGCAAGGTGCAATTCTGAAATTTTTTGCTTTTTCCTGCTCCTCTTAGCATGATAAAGAAGATTCAAAGAGAGTGAGATGCCAGCTCCTTTCATTCAGTCAGTAGCTTCAATCATTTCTAGACGTTTTTCAATGGCAAAAATCAATGAATATTGTAAATGCACAAACAGTAATTTCTCCGCATTGCAAGGTGCAATTCTGAAATTTTTTGCTTTTTCCTGCTCCTCTTAGCATGATAAACAAGATTCAAAGAGAGTGAGATGCCAGCTCCTTTCATTCAGTCAGTAGCTTCAAACATTTCTGGTATATGAATAACATGATGTTTTTCAATGGCAAAAATCAATGAATATTGTAAATGCACAAACAGTAATTTCTCCGCATTGCAAGGTGCAATTCTGAAATTTTTTGCTTTTTCCTGCTCCTCTTAGCATGATAAAGAAGATTCAAAGAGAGTGAGATGCCAGCTCCTTTCATTCAGTCAGTAGCTTCAATCATTTCTGGACGTTTTTCAATGGCAAAAATCAATGAATATTGTAAATGCACAATCAGTAATTTCTCCGCATTGCAAGGTGCAATTCTGAAATTTTTTGCTTTTTCCTGCTCCTCTTAGCATGATAAAGAAGATTCAAAGAGAGTGAGATGCCAGCTCCTTTCATTCAGTCAGTAGCTTCAATCATTTCTGGACGTTTTTCAATGGCAAAAATCAATGAATATTGTAAATGCACAAACAGTAATTTCTCCGCATTGCAAGGTGCAATTCTGAAATTTTTTGCTTTTTCCTGCTCCTCTTAGCATGATAAAGAAGATTCAAAGAGAGTGAGATGCCAGCTCCTTTCATTCAGTCAGTAGCTTCAAACATTTCTGGTATATGAATAACATGATGTTTTTCAATGGCAAAAATCAATGAATATTGTAAATGCACAAACAGTAATTTCTCGGCATTGCAAGGTGCAATTCTGAAATTTTTTGCTTTTTCCTGCTCCTCGTGGCATGATAAACAAGATTCAAAGTGAAGGAGATGCCAGCTCCTTTCATTCAGTCAGTAGCTTCAATCATTTCTGAACGTTTTTCAATGGCAAAAATCAATGAATATTGTAAATGCACAAACAGTAATTTCTCCGCATTGCAAGGTGCAATTCTGAAATTTTTTGCTTTTTCCTGCTCCTCTTAGCATGATAAAGAAGATTCAAAGAGAATGAGATGCCAGCTCCTTTCATTCAGTCAGTAGCTTCAAACATTTCTGGTATATGAATAACATGATGTTTTTCAATGGCAAAAATCAATGAATATTGTAAATGCACAAACAGTAATTTCTCCGCATTGCAAGGTGCAATTCTGAAATTTTTTGCTTTTTCCTGCTCCTCTTAGCATGATAAAGAAGATTCAAAGAGAGTGAGATGCCAGCTCCTTTCATTCAGTCAGTAGCTTCAATCATTTCTGGACGTTTTTCAATGGCAAAAATCAATGAATATTGTAAATGCACAAACAGTAATTTCTCCGCATTGCAAGGTGCAATTCTGAAATTTTTTGCTTTTTCCTGCTCCTCTTAGCATGATAAAGAAGATTCAAAGAGAGTGAGATGCCAGCTCCTTTCATTCAGTCAGTAGCTTCAATCATTTCTGGACGTTTTTCAATGGCAAAAATCAATGAATATTGTAAATGCACAAACAGTAATTTCTCCGCATTGCAAGGTGCAATTCTGAAATTTTTTGCTTTTTCCTGCTCCTCTTAGCATGATAAACAAGATTCAAAGAGAGTGAGATGCCAGCTCCTTTCATTCAGTCAGTAGCTTCAATCATTTCTGGATGTTTTTCAATGGCAAAAATCAATGAATATTGTAAATGCACAAACAGTAATTTCTCCGCATTGCAAGGTGCAATTCTGAAATTTTTTGCTTTTTCCTGCTCCTCTTAGCATGATAAAGAAGGTTCAAAGAGAATGAGATGCCAGCTCCTTTCATTCAGTCAGTAGCTTCAATCATTTCTGGACGTTTTTCAATGGCAAAAATCAATGAATATTGTAAATGCACAAACAGTAATTTCTCCGCATTGCAAGGTGCAATTCTGAAATTTTTTGCTTTTTCCTGCTCCTCTTAGCATGATAAAGAAGATTCAAAGAGAGTGAGATGCCAGCTCCTTTCATTCAGTCAGTAGCTTCAATCATTTCTAGACGTTTTTCAATGGCAAAAATCAATGAATATTGTAAATGCACAAACAGTAATTTCTCCGCATTGCAAGGTGCAATTCTGAAATTTTTTGCTTTTTCCTGCTCCTCTTAGCATGATAAACAAGATTCAAAGAGAGTGAGATGCCAGCTCCTTTCATTCAGTCAGTAGCTTCAAACATTTCTGGTATATGAATAACATGATGTTTTTCAATGGCAAAAATCAATGAATATTGTAAATGCACAAACAGTAATTTCTCCGCATTGCAAGGTGCAATTCTGAAATTTTTTGCTTTTTCCTGCTCCTCTAAGCATGATAAAGAAGATTCAAAGAGAGTGAGATGCCAGCTCCTTTCATTCAGTCAGTAGCTTCAATCATTTCTGGACGTTTTTCAATGGCAAAAATCAATGAATATTGTAAATGCACAAAGAGTAATTTCTCTGCATTGCAAGTTGCAATTCTGAAATTTTTTGCTTTTTCCTGCTCCTCTTAGCATGATAAAGAAGATTCAAAGAGAGTGAGATGCCAGCTCCTTTCATTCAGTCAGTAGCTTCAAACATTTCTGGTATATGAATAACATGATGTTTTTCAATGGCAAAAATCAATGAATATTGTGAATGCACAAACAGTAATTTCTCCGCATTGCAAGGTGCAATTCTGAAATTTTTTGCTTTTTCCTGCTCCTCTTAGCATGATAAAGAAGATTCAAAGAGAGTGAGATGTCAGCTCCTTTCATTCAGTCAGTAGCTTCAATCATTTCTGGACGTTTTTCAATGGCAAAAATCAATGAATATTGTAAATGCACAAAGAGTAATTTCTCCGCATTGCAAGGTGCAATTCTGAAATTTTTTGCTTTTTCCTGCTCCTCTTAGCATGATAAAGAAGATTCAAAGAGAGTGAGATGCCAGCTCCTTTCATTCAGTCAGTAGCTTCAATCATTTCTGGACGTTTTTCAATGGCAAAAATCAATGAATATTGTAAATGCACAAAGAGTAATTTCTCCGCATTGCAAGGTGCAAGTCTGAAATTTTTTGCTTTTTCCTGCTCCTCTTAGCATGATAAAGAAGATTCAAAGAGAGTGAGATGCCAGCTCCTTTCATTCAGTCAGTAGCTTCAATCATTTCTAGACGTTTTTCAATGGCAAAAATCAATGAATATTGTAAATGCACAAACAGTAATTTCTCCGCATTGCAAGGTGCAATTCTGAAATTTTTTGCTTTTTCCTGCTCCTCTTAGCATGATAAACAAGATTCAAAGAGAGTGAGATGCCAGCTCCTTTCATTCAGTCAGTAGCTTCAAACATTTCTGGTATATGAATAACATGATGTTTTTCAATGGCAAAAATCAATGAATATTGTAAATGCACAAACAGTAATTTCTCCGCATTGCAAGGTGCAATTCTGAAATTTTTTGCTTTTTCCTGCTCCTCTTAGCATGATAAAGAAGATTCAAAGAGAGTGAGATGCCAGCTCCTTTCATTCAGTCAGTAGCTTCAATCATTTCTGGACGTTTTTCAATGGCAAAAATCAATGAATATTGTAAATGCACAATCAGTAATTTCTCCGCATTGCAAGGTGCAATTCTGAAATTTTTTGCTTTTTCCTGCTCCTCTTAGCATGATAAAGAAGATTCAAAGAGAGTGAGATGCCAGCTCCTTTCATTCAGTCAGTAGCTTCAATCATTTCTGGACGTTTTTCAATGGCAAAAATCAATGAATATTGTAAATGCACAAACAGTAATTTCTCCGCATTGCAAGGTGCAATTCTGAAATTTTTTGCTTTTTCCTGCTCCTCTTAGCATGATAAAGAAGATTCAAAGAGAGTGAGATGCCAGCTCCTTTCATTCAGTCAGTAGCTTCAAACATTTCTGGTATATGAATAACATGATGTTTTTCAATGGCAAAAATCAATGAATATTGTAAATGCACAAACAGTAATTTCTCGGCATTGCAAGGTGCAATTCTGAAATTTTTTGCTTTTTCCTGCTCCTCGTGGCATGATAAACAAGATTCAAAGTGAAGGAGATGCCAGCTCCTTTCATTCAGTCAGTAGCTTCAATCATTTCTGAACGTTTTTCAATGGCAAAAATCAATGAATATTGTAAATGCACAAACAGTAATTTCTCCGCATTGCAAGGTGCAATTCTGAAATTTTTTGCTTTTTCCTGCTCCTCTTAGCATGATAAAGAAGATTCAAAGAGAATGAGATGCCAGCTCCTTTCATTCAGTCAGTAGCTTCAAACATTTCTGGTATATGAATAACATGATGTTTTTCAATGGCAAAAATCAATGAATATTGTAAATGCACAAACAGTAATTTCTCCGCATTGCAAGGTGCAATTCTGAAATTTTTTGCTTTTTCCTGCTCCTCTTAGCATGATAAAGAAGATTCAAAGAGAGTGAGATGCCAGCTTCTTTCATTCAGTCAGTAGCTTCAATCATTTCTGGACGTTTTTCAATGGCAAAAATCAATGAATATTGTAAATGCACAAACAGTAATTTCTCCGCATTGCAAGGTGCAATTCTGAAATTTTTTGCTTTTTCCTGCTCCTCTTAGCATGATAAAGAAGATTCAAAGAGAGTGAGATGCCAGCTCCTTTCATTCAGTCAGTAGCTTCAATCATTTCTGGACGTTTTTCAATGGCAAAAATCAATGAATATTGTAAATGCACAAACAGTAATTTCTCCGCATTGCAAGGTGCAATTCTGAAATTTTTTGCTTTTTCCTGCTCCTCTTAGCATGATAAACAAGATTCAAAGAGAGTGAGATGCCAGCTCCTTTCATTCAGTCAGTAGCTTCAATCATTTCTGGATGTTTTTCAATGGCAAAAATCAATGAATATTGTAAATGCACAAACAGTAATTTCTCCGCATTGCAAGGTGCAATTCTGAAATTTTTTGCTTTTTCCTGCTCCTCTTAGCATGATAAAGAAGGTTCAAAGAGAATGAGATGCCAGCTCCTTTCATTCAGTCAGTAGCTTCAATCATTTCTGGACGTTTTTCAATGGCAAAAATCAATGAATATTGTAAATGCACAAACAGTAATTTCTCCGCATTGCAAGGTGCAATTCTGAAATTTTTTGCTTTTTCCTGCTCCTCTTAGCATGATAAAGAAGATTCAAAGAGAGTGAGATGCCAGCTCCTTTCATTCAGTCAGTAGCTTCAATCATTTCTAGACGTTTTTCAATGGCAAAAATCAATGAATATTGTAAATGCACAAACAGTAATTTCTCCGCATTGCAAGGTGCAATTCTGAAATTTTTTGCTTTTTCCTGCTCCTCTTAGCATGATAAACAAGATTCAAAGAGAGTGAGATGCCAGCTCCTTTCATTCAGTCAGTAGCTTCAAACATTTCTGGTATATGAATAACATGATGTTTTTCAATGGCAAAAATCAATGAATATTGTAAATGCACAAACAGTAATTTCTCCGCATTGCAAGGTGCAATTCTGAAATTTTTTGCTTTTTCCTGCTCCTCTAAGCATGATAAAGAAGATTCAAAGAGAGTGAGATGCCAGCTCCTTTCATTCAGTCAGTAGCTTCAATCATTTCTGGACGTTTTTCAATGGCAAAAATCAATGAATATTGTAAATGCACAAAGAGTAATTTCTCTGCATTGCAAGTTGCAATTCTGAAATTTTTTGCTTTTTCCTGCTCCTCTTAGCATGATAAAGAAGATTCAAAGAGAGTGAGATGCCAGCTCCTTTCATTCAGTCAGTAGCTTCAAACATTTCTGGTATATGAATAACATGATGTTTTTCAATGGCAAAAATCAATGAATATTGTGAATGCACAAACAGTAATTTCTCCGCATTGCAAGGTGCAATTCTGAAATTTTTTGCTTTTTCCTGCTCCTCTTAGCATGATAAAGAAGATTCAAAGAGAGTGAGATGTCAGCTCCTTTCATTCAGTCAGTAGCTTCAATCATTTCTGGACGTTTTTCAATGGCAAAAATCAATGAATATTGTAAATGCACAAAGAGTAATTTCTCCGCATTGCAAGGTGCAATTCTGAAATTTTTTGCTTTTTCCTGCTCCTCTTAGCATGATAAAGAAGATTCAAAGAGAGTGAGATGCCAGCTCCTTTCATTCAGTCAGTAGCTTCAATCATTTCTGGACGTTTTTCAATGGCAAAAATCAATGAATATTGTAAATGCACAAAGAGTAATTTCTCCGCATTGCAAGGTGCAAGTCTGAAATTTTTTGCTTTTTCCTGCTCCTCTTAGCATGATAAAGAAGATTCAAAGAGAGTGAGATGCCAGCTCCTTTCATTCAGTCAGTAGCTTCAATCATTTCTAGACGTTTTTCAATGGCAAAAATCAATGAATATTGTAAATGCACAAACAGTAATTTCTCCGCATTGCAAGGTGCAATTCTGAAATTTTTTGCTTTTTCCTGCTCCTCTTAGCATGATAAAGAAGATTCAAAGAGAGTGAGATGCCAGCTCCTTTCATTCAGTCAGTAGCTTCAAACATTTCTGGTATATGAATAACATGATGTTTTTCAATGGCAAAAATCAATGAATATTGTAAATGCACAAACAGTAATTTCTCCGCATTGCAAGGTGCAATTCTGAAATTTTTTGCTTTTTCCTGCTCCTCTAAGCATGATAAAGAAGATTCAAAGAGAGTGAGATGCCAGCTCCTTTCATTCAGTCAGTAGCTTCAATCATTTCTGGACGTTTTTCAATGGCAAAAATCAATGAATATTGTAAATGCACAAACAGTAATTTCTCGGCATTGCAAGGTGCAATTCTGAAATTTTTTGCTTTTTCCTGCTCCTCTTAGCATGATAAACAAGATTCAAAGTGAATGGGATGCCAGCTCCTTTCATTCAGTCAGTAGCTTCAATCATTTCTGGACGTTTTTCAATGGCAAAAATCAATGAATATTGTAAATGCACAAAGAGTAATTTCTCCGCATTGCAAGGTGCAATTCTGAAATTTTTTGCTTTTTCCTGCTCCTCTTAGCATGATAAAGAAGATTCAAAGAGAGTGAGATGCCAGCTCCTTTCATTCAGTCAGTAGCTTCAAACATTTCTGGTATATGAATAACATGATGTTTTTCAATGGCAAAAATCAATGAATATTGTAAATGCACAAACAGTAATTTCTCCGCATTGCAAGGTGCAATTCTGAAATTTTTTGCTTTTTCCTGCTCCTCTTAGCATGATAAAGAAGATTCAAAGAGAGTGAGATGCCAGCTCCTTTCATTCAGTCAGTAGCTTCAATCATTTCTGGACGTTTTTCAATGGCAAAAATCAATGAATATTGTAAATGCACAAACAGTAATTTCTCCGCATTGCAAGGTGCAATTCTGAAATTTTTTGCTTTTTCCTGCTCCTCTTAGCATGATAAAGAAGATTCAAAGAGAGTGAGATGCCAGCTCCTTTCATTCAGTCAGTAGCTTCAATCATTTCTGGACGTTTTTCAATGGCAAAAATCAATGAATATTGTAAATGCACAAACAGTAATTTCTCCGCATTGCAAGGTGCAATTCTGAAATTTTTTGCTTTTTCCTGCTCCTCTTAGCATGATAAAGAAGATTCAAAGAGAGTGAGATGCCAGCTCCTTTCATTCAGTCAGTAGCTTCAATCATTTCTGGACGTTTTTCAATGGCAAAAATCAATGAATATTGTAAATGCACAAACAGTAATTTCTCCGCATTGCAAGGTGCAATTCTGAAATTTTTTGCTTTTTCCTGCTCCTCTTAGCATGATAAAGAAGATTCAAAGAGAGTGAGATGCCAGCTCCTTTCATTCAGTCAGTAGCTTCAAACATTTCTGGTATATGAATAACATGATGTTTTTCAATGGCAAAAATCAATGAATATTGTAAATGCACAAACAGTAATTTCTCCGCATTGCAAGGTGCAATTCAGAAATTTTTTGCTTTTTCCTGCTCCTCTAAGCATGATAAACAAGATTCAAAGAGAGTGAGATGCCAGCTCCTTTCATTCAGTCAGTAGCTTCAATCATTTCTGGACGTTTTTCAATGGCAAAAATCAATGAATATTGTAAATGCACAAACAGTAATTTCTCGGCATTGCAAGGTGCAATTCTGAAATTTTTTGCTTTTTCCTGCTCCTCGTGGCATGATAAACAAGATTCAAAGTGAATGAGATGCCAGCTCCTTTCATTCAGTCAGTAGCTTCAATCATTTCTGGACGTTTTTCAATGGCAAAAATCAATGAATATTGTAAATGCACAAACAGTAATTTCTCCGCATTGCAAGGTGCAATTCTGAAATTTTTTGCTTTTTCCTGCTCCTCTTAGCATGATAAAGAAGATTCAAAGAGAGTGAGATGCCAGCTCCTTTCATTCAGTCAGTAGCTTCAAACATTTCTGGTATATGAATAACATGATGTTTTTCAATGGCAAAAATCAATGAATATTGTAAATGCACAAACAGTAATTTCTCCGCATTGCAAGGTGCAATTCTGAAATTTTTTGCTTTTTCCTGCTCCTCTTAGCATGATAAAGAAGATTCAAAGAGAGTGAGATGCCAGCTCCTTTCATTCAATCAGTAGCTTCAATCATTTCTGGACATTTTTCAATGGCAAAAATCAATGAATATTGTAAATGCACAAACAGTAATTTCTCCGCATTGCAAGGTGCAATTCTGAATTTTTTTGCTTTTTCCTGCTCCTCTTAGCATGATAAAGAAGATTCAAAGAGAGTGAGATGCCAGCTCCTTTCATTCAGTCAGTAGCTTCAAACATTTCTGGTATATGAATAACATGATGTTTTTCAATGGCAAAAATCAATGAATATTGTAAATGCACAAACAGTAATTTCTCCGCATTGCAAGGTGCAATTTTGAAATTTTTTGCTTTTTCCTGCTCCTCTTAGCATGATAAAGAAGATTCAAAGAGAGTGAGATGCCAGCTCCTTTCATTCAGTCAGTAGCTTCAATCATTTCTGGACGTTTTTCAATGGCAAAAATCAATGAATATTGTAAATGCACAAACAGTAATTTCTCCGCATTGCAAGGTGCAATTCTGAAATTTTTTGCTTTTTCCTGCTCCTCTTAGCATGATAAACAAGATTCAAAGAGAGTGAGATGCCAGCTCCTTTCATTCAGTCAGTAGCTTCAATCATTTCTGGATGTTTTTCAATGGCAAAAATCAATGAATATTGTAAATGCACAAACAGTAATTTCTCCGCATTGCAAGGTGCAATTTTGAAATTTTTTGCTTTTTCCTGCTCCTCTTAGCATGATAAAGAAGATTCAAAGAGAGTGAGATGCCAGCTCCTTTCATTCAGTCAGTAGCTTCAATCATTTCTGGACGTTTTTCAATGGCAAAAATCAATGAATATTGTAAATGCACAAACAGTAATTTCTCCGCATTGCAAGGTGCAATTCTGAAATTTTTTGCTTTTTCCTGCTCCTCTTAGCATGATAAAGAAGATTCAAAGAGAGTGAGATGCCAGCTCCTTTCATTCAGTCAGTAGCTTCAAACATTTCTGGTATATGAATAACATGATGTTTTTCAATGGCAAAAATCAATGAATATTGTAAATGCACAAACAGTAATTTCTCCGCATTGCAAGGTGCAATTCTGAAATTTTTTGCTTTTTCCTGCTCCTCTTAGCATGATAAAGAAGATTCAAAGAGAGTGAGATGCCAGCTCCTTTCATTGTCAGTAGCTTCAAACATTTCTGGTATATGAATAACATGATGTTTTTCAATGGCAAAAATCAATGAATATTGTAAATGCACAAACAGTAATTTCTACGCATTGCAAGGTGCAATTCTGAAATTTTTTGCTTTTTCCTGCTCCTCTTAGCATGAAAAAGAAGATTCAAAGAGAGTGAGATGCCAGCTCCTTTCATTCAGTCAGTAGCTTCAATCATTTCTGGACGTTTTTCAATGGCAAAAATCATTGAATATTGTAAATGCACAAACAGTAATTTCTCCGC
Source organism: Phyllobates terribilis (assembly GCF_046119375.1). Taxonomy (NCBI): domain Eukaryota; kingdom Metazoa; phylum Chordata; class Amphibia; order Anura; family Dendrobatidae; genus Phyllobates; species Phyllobates terribilis. The sequence continues at coordinate 3,048,807 of NW_027362893.1, forward strand.
ATTGCAAGTTGCAATTCTGAAATTTTTTGCTTTTTCCTGCTCCTCTTAGCATGATAAAGAATATTCAAAGAGAGTGAGATGCCAGCTCCTTTCATTCAGTCAGTAGCTTCAATCATTTCTGGTATATGAATAACATGATGTTTTTCAATGGCAAAAATCAATGAATATTGTAAATGCACAAACAGTAATTTCTCCGCATTGCAAGGTGCAATTCTGAAATTTTTTGCTTTTTCCTGCTCCTCTTAGCATGATAAAGAAGATTCAAAGAGAGTGAGATGCCAGCTCCTTTCATTCAGTCAGTAGCTTCAATCATTTCTGGACGTTTTTCAATGGCAAAAATCAATGAATATTGTAAATGCACAAACAGTAATTTCTCCGCATTGCAAGGTGCAATTCTGAAATTTTTTGCTTTTTCCTGCTCCTCTTAGCATGATAAACAAGATTCAAAGAGAGTGAGATGCCAGCTCCTTTCATTCAGTCAGTAGCTTCAATCATTTCTGGACGTTTTTCAATGGCAAAAATCAATGAATATTGTAAATGCACAAACAGTAATTTCTCCGCATTGCAAGGTGCAATTCTGAAATTTTTTGCTTTTTCCTGCTCCTCTTAGCATGATAAAGAAGATTCAAAGAGAGTGAGATGCCAGCTCCTTTCATTCAGTCAGTAGCTTCAAACATTTCTGGTATATGAATAACATGATGTTTTTCAATGGCAAAAATCAATGAATATTGTAAATGCACAAACAGTAATTTCTCCGCATTGCAAGGTGCAATTCTGAAATTTTTTGCTTTTTCCTGCTCCTCTTAGCATGCTAAAGAAGATTCAAAGAGAGGGAGATGCCAGCTCCTTTCATTCAGTCAGTAGCTTCAATCATTTCTGGACGTTTTTCAATGGCAAAAATCAATGAATATTGTAAATGCACAAAGAGTAATTTCTCCGCATTGCAAGGTGCAATTCTGAAATTTTTTGCTTTTTCCTGCTCCTCTTAGCATGATAAAGAAGATTCAAAGAGAGTGAGATGCCAGCTCCTTTCATTCAGTCAGTAGCTTCAATCATTTCTGGACGTTTTTCAATGGCAAAAATCAATGAATATTGTAAATGCACAAACAGTAATTTCTCCGCATTGCAAGGTGCAATTCTGAAATTTTTTGCTTTTTCCTGCTCCTCTTAGCATGATAAAGAAGATTCAAAGAGAGTGAGATGCCAGCTCCTTTCATTCAGTCAGTAGCTTCAAACATTTCTGGTATATGAATAACATGATGTTTTTCAATGGCAAAAATCAATGAATATTGTAAATGCACAAACAGTAATTTCTCCGCATTGCAAGGTGCAATTCTGAAATTTTTTGCTTTTTCCTGCTCCTCTTAGCATGATAAAGAAGATTCAAAGAGAGTGAGATGCCAGCTCCTTTCATTCAGTCAGTAGCTTCAATCATTTCTGGACGTTTTTCAATGGCAAAAATCAATGAATATTGTAAATGCACAAACAGTAATTTCTCCGCATTGCAAGGTGCAATTCTGAAATTTTTTGCTTTTTCCTGCTCCTCTTAGCATGATAAAGAAGATTCAAAGAGAGTGAGATGCCAGCTCCTTTCATTCAGTCAGTAGCTTCAATCATTTCTGGACGTTTTTCAATGGCAAAAATCAATGAATATTGTAAATGCACAAACAGTAATTTCTCCGCATTGCAAGGTGCAATTCTGAAATTTTTTGCTTTTTCCTGCTCCTCTTAGCATGATAAACAAGATTCAAAGAGAGTGAGATGCCAGCTCCTTTCATTCAGTCAGTAGCTTCAATCATTTCTGGATGTTTTTCAATGGCAAAAATCAATGAATATTGTAAATGCACAAACAGTAATTTCTCCGCATTGCAAGGTGCAATTCTGAAATTTTTTGCTTTTTCCTGCTCCTCTTAGCATGATAAAGAAGATTCAAAGAGAATGAGATGCCAGCTCCTTTCATTCAGTCAGTAGCTTCAATCATTTCTGGACGTTTTTCAATGGCAAAAATCAATGAATATTGTAAATGCACAAACAGTAATTTCTCCGCATTGCAAGGTGCAATTCTGAAATTTTTTGCTTTTTCCTGCTCCTCTTAGCATGATAAAGAAGATTCAAAGAGAGTGAGATGCCAGCTCCTTTCATTCAGTCAGTAGCTTCAATCATTTCTAGACGTTTTTCAATGGCAAAAATCAATGAATATTGTAAATGCACAAACAGTAATTTCTCCGCATTGCAAGGTGCAATTCTGAAATTTTTTGCTTTTTCCTGCTCCTCTTAGCATGATAAACAAGATTCAAAGAGAGTGAGATGCCAGCTCCTTTCATTCAGTCAGTAGCTTCAAACATTTCTGGTATATGAATAACATGATGTTTTTCAATGGCAAAAATCAATGAATATTGTAAATGCACAAACAGTAATTTCTCCGCATTGCAAGGTGCAATTCTGAAATTTTTTGCTTTTTCCTGCTCCTCTAAGCATGATAAAGAAGATTCAAAGAGAGTGAGATGCCAGCTCCTTTCATTCAGTCAGTAGCTTCAATCATTTCTGGACGTTTTTCAATGGCAAAAATCAATGAATATTGTAAATGCACAAACAGTAATTTCTCGGCATTGCAAGGTGCAATTCTGAAATTTTTTGCTTTTTCCTGCTCCTCTTAGCATGATAAACAAGATTCAAAGTGAATGAGATGCCAGCTCCTTTCATTCAGTCAGTAGCTTCAATCATTTCTGGACGTTTTTCAATGGCAAAAATCAATGAATATTGTAAATGCACAAACAGTAATTTCTCCGCATTGCAAGGTGCAATTCTGAAATTTTTTGCTTTTTCCTGCTCCTCTTAGCATGATAAAGAAGATTCAAAGAGAGTGAGATGCCAGCTCCTTTCATTCAGTCAGTAGCTTCAAACATTTCTGGTATATGAATAACATGATGTTTTTCAATGGCAAAAATCAATGAATATTGTAAATGCACAAACAGTAATTTCTCCGCATTGCAAGGTGCAATTCTGAAATTTTTTGCTTTTTCCTGCTCCTCTTAGCATGATAAAGAAGATTCAAAGAGAGTGAGATGCCAGCTCCTTTCATTCAGTCAGTAGCTTCAATCATTTCTGGACATTTTTCAATGGCAAAAATCAATGAATATTGTAAATGCACAAACAGTAATTTCTCCGCATTGCAAGGTGCAATTCTGAATTTTTTTGCTTTTTCCTGCTCCTCTTAGCATGATAAAGAAGATTCAAAGTGAGTGAGATGCCAGCTCCTTTCATTCAGTCAGTAGCTTCAAACATTTCTGGTATATGAATAACATGATGTTTTTCAATGGCAAAAATCAATGAATATTGTAAATGCACAAACACTAATTTCTCCGCATTGCAAGGTGCAATTTTGAAATTTTTTGCTTTTTCCTGCTCCTCTTAGCATGATAAAGAAGATTCAAAGAGAGTGAGATGCCAGCTCCTTTCATTCAGTCAGTAGCTTCAATCATTTCTGGACGTTTTTCAATGGCAAAAATCAATGAATATTGTAAATGCACAAACAGTAATTTCTCCGCATTGCAAGGTGCAATTCTGAAATTTTTTGCTTTTTCCTGCTCCTCTTAGCATGATAAACAAGATTCAAAGAGAGTGAGATGCCAGCTCCTTTCATTCAGTCAGTAGCTTCAATCATTTCTGGACGTTTTTCAATGGCAAAAATCAATGAATATTGTAAATGCACAAACAGTAATTTCTCCGCATTGCAAGGTGCAATTCTGAAATTTTTTGCTTTTTTCTGCTCCTCTTAGCATGATAAAGAAGATTCAAAGAGAGTGAGATGCCAGCTCCTTTCATTCAGTCAGTAGCTTCAAACATTTCTGGTATATGAATAACATGATGTTTTTCAATGGCAAAAATCAATGAATATTGTAAATGCACAAACAGTAATTTCTCCGCATTGCAAGGTGCAATTCTGAAATTTTTTGCTTTTTCCTGCTCCTCTTAGCATGATAAAGAAGATTCAAAGACAGTGAGATGCCAGCTCCTTTCATTCAGTCAGTAGCTTCAAACATTTCTGGTATATGAATAACATGATGTTTTTCAATGGCAAAAATCAATGAATATTGTAAATGCACAAACAGTAATTTCTCCGCATTGCAAGGTGCAATTCTGAAATTTTTTGCTTTTTCCTGCTCCTCTTAGCATGATAAAGAAGATTCAAAGAGAGTGAGATGCCAGCTCCTTTCATTCAGTCAGTAGCTTCAATCATTTCTGGACATTTTTCAATGGCAAAAATCAATGAATATTGTAAATGCACAAACAGTAATTTCTCCGCATTGCAAGGTGCAATTCTGAATTTTTTTGCTTTTTCCTGCTCCTCTTAGCATGATAAAGAAGATTCAAAGTGAGTGAGATGCCAGCTCCTTTCATTCAGTCAGTAGCTTCAAACATTTCTGGTATATGAATAACATGATGTTTTTCAATGGCAAAAATCAATGAATATTGTAAATGCACAAACACTAATTTCTCCGCATTGCAAGGTGCAATTTTGAAATTTTTTGCTTTTTCCTGCTCCTCTTAGCATGATAAAGAAGATTCAAAGAGAGTGAGATGCCAGCTCCTTTCATTCAGTCAGTAGCTTCAATCATTTCTGGACGTTTTTCAATGGCAAAAATCAATGAATATTGTAAATGCACAAACAGTAATTTCTCCGCATTGCAAGGTGCAATTCTGAAATTTTTTGCTTTTTCCTGCTCCTCTTAGCATGATAAACAAGATTCAAAGAGAGTGAGATGCCAGCTCCTTTCATTCAGTCAGTAGCTTCAATCATTTCTGGACGTTTTTCAATGGCAAAAATCAATGAATATTGTAAATGCACAAACAGTAATTTCTCCGCATTGCAAGGTGCAATTCTGAAATTTTTTGCTTTTTTCTGCTCCTCTTAGCATGATAAAGAAGATTCAAAGAGAGTGAGATGCCAGCTCCTTTCATTCAGTCAGTAGCTTCAAACATTTCTGGTATATGAATAACATGATGTTTTTCAATGGCAAAAATCAATGAATATTGTAAATGCACAAACAGTAATTTCTCCGCATTGCAAGGTGCAATTCTGAAATTTTTTGCTTTTTCCTGCTCCTCTTAGCATGATAAAGAAGATTCAAAGAGAGTGAGATGCCAGCTCCTTTCATTCAGTCAGTAGCTTCAATCATTTCTGGACGTTTTTCAATGGCAAAAATCAATGAATATTGTAAATGCACAAACAGTAATTTCTCCGCATTGCAAGGTGCAATTCTGAAATTTTTTGCTTTTTCCTGCTCCTCTTAGCATGATAAACAAGATTCAAAGAGAGTGAGATGCCAGCTCCTTTCATTCAGTCAGTAGCTTCAATCATTTCTGGATGTTTTTCAATGGCAAAAATCAATGAATATTGTAAATGCACAAAGAGTAATTTCTCCGCATTGCAAGGTGCAATTCTGAAATTTTTTGCTTTTTCCTGCTCCTCTTAGCATGATAAAGAAGATTCAAAGAGAGTGAGATGCCAGCTCCTTTCATTCAGTCAGTAGCTTCAATCATTTCTGGACGTTTTTCATTGGCAAAAATCAATGAATATTGTAAATGCACAAAGAGTAATTTCTCCGCATTGCAAGGTGCAATTCTGAAATTTTTTGCTTTTTCCTGCTCCTCTTAGCATGATAAAGAAGATTCAAAGAGAGTGAGATGCCAGCTCCTTTCATTCAGTCAGTAGCTTCAAACATTTCTGGTTTATGAATAACATGATGTTTTTCAATGGCAAAAATCAATGAATATTGTAAATGCACAAACAGTAATTTCTCCGCATTGCAAGGTGCAATTCTGAAATTTTTTTGCTTTTTCCTGCTCCTCTTAGCATGATAAAGAAGATTCAAAGAGAGTGAGATGCCAGCTCCTTTCATTCAGTCAGTAGCTTCAATCATTTCTGGACGTTTTTCAATGGCAAAAATCAATGAATATTGTAAATGCACAAACAGTAATTTCTCCGCATTGCAAGGTGCAATTCTGAAATTTTTTGCTTTTTCCTGCTCCTCTTAGCATGATAAAGAAGATTCAAAGAGAGTGAGATGCCAGCTCCTTTCATTCAGTCAGTAGCTTCAATCATTTCTGGACGTTTTTCAATGGCAAAAATCAATGAATATTGTAAATGCACAAACAGTAATTTCTCCGCATTGCAAGGTGCAATTCTGAAATTTTTTGCTTTTTCCTGCTCCTCTTAGCATGATAAACAAGATTCAAAGAGAGTGAGATGCCAGCTCCTTTCATTCAGTCAGTAGCTTCAATCATTTCTGGATGTTTTTCAATGGCAAAAATCAATGAATATTGTAAATGCACAAACAGTAATTTCTCCGCATTGCAAGGTGCAATTCTGAAATTTTTTGCTTTTTCCTGCTCCTCTTAGCATGATAAAGAAGATTCAAAGAGAGTGAGATGCCAGCTCCTTTCATTCAGTCAGTAGCTTCAATCATTTCTGGACGTTTTTCAATGGCAAAAATCAATGAATATTGTAAATGCACAAACAGTAATTTCTCCGCATTGCAAGGTGCAATTCTGAAATTTTTTGCTTTTTCCTGCTCCTCTTAGCATGATAAAGAAGATTCAAAGAGAGTGAGATGCCAGCTCCTTTCATTCAGTCAGTAGCTTCAATCATTTCTAGACGTTTTTCAATGGCAAAAATCAATGAATATTGTAAATGCACAAACAGTAATTTCTCCGCATTGCAAGGTGCAATTCTGAAATTTTTTGCTTTTTCCTGCTCCTCTTAGCATGATAAACAAGATTCAAAGAGAGTGAGATGCCAGCTCCTTTCATTCAGTCAGTAGCTTCAAACATTTCTGGTATATGAATAACATGATGTTTTTCAATGGCAAAAATCAATGAATATTGTAAATGCACAAACAGTAATTTCTCCGCATTGCAAGGTGCAATTCTGAAATTTTTTGCTTTTTCCTGCTCCTCTAAGCATGATAAAGAAGATTCAAAGAGAGTGAGATGCCAGCTCCTTTCATTCAGTCAGTAGCTTCAATCATTTCTGGACGTTTTTCAATGGCAAAAATCAATGAATATTGTAAATGCACAAACAGTAATTTCTCGGCATTGCAAGGTGCAATTCTGAAATTTTTTGCTTTTTCCTGCTCCTCTTAGCATGATAAACAAGATTCAAAGTGAATGAGATGCCAGCTCCTTTCATTCAGTCAGTAGCTTCAATCATTTCTGGACGTTTTTCAATGGCAAAAATCAATGAATATTGTAAATGCACAAACAGTAATTTCTCCGCATTGCAAGGTGCAATTCTGAAATTTTTTGCTTTTTCCTGCTCCTCTTAGCATGATAAAGAAGATTCAAAGAGAGTGAGATGCCAGCTCCTTTCATTCAGTCAGTAGCTTCAAACATTTCTGGTATATGAATAACATGATGTTTTTCAATGGCAAAAATCAATGAATATTGTAAATGCACAAACAGTAATTTCTCCGCATTGCAAGGTGCAATTCTGAAATTTTTTGCTTTTTCCTGCTCCTCTTAGCATGATAAAGAAGATTCAAAGAGAGTGAGATGCCAGCTCCTTTCATTCAGTCAGTAGCTTCAATCATTTCTGGACATTTTTCAATGGCAAAAATCAATGAATATTGTAAATGCACAAACAGTAATTTCTCCGCATTGCAAGGTGCAATTCTGAATTTTTTTGCTTTTTCCTGCTCCTCTTAGCATGATAAAGAAGATTCAAAGTGAGTGAGATGCCAGCTCCTTTCATTCAGTCAGTAGCTTCAAACATTTCTGGTATATGAATAACATGATGTTTTTCAATGGCAAAAATCAATGAATATTGTAAATGCACAAACACTAATTTCTCCGCATTGCAAGGTGCAATTTTGAAATTTTTTGCTTTTTCCTGCTCCTCTTAGCATGATAAAGAAGATTCAAAGAGAGTGAGATGCCAGCTCCTTTCATTCAGTCAGTAGCTTCAATCATTTCTGGACGTTTTTCAATGGCAAAAATCAATGAATATTGTAAATGCACAAACAGTAATTTCTCCGCATTGCAAGGTGCAATTCTGAAATTTTTTGCTTTTTCCTGCTCCTCTTAGCATGATAAACAAGATTCAAAGAGAGTGAGATGCCAGCTCCTTTCATTCAGTCAGTAGCTTCAATCATTTCTGGACGTTTTTCAATGGCAAAAATCAATGAATATTGTAAATGCACAAACAGTAATTTCTCCGCATTGCAAGGTGCAATTCTGAAATTTTTTGCTTTTTTCTGCTCCTCTTAGCATGATAAAGAAGATTCAAAGAGAGTGAGATGCCAGCTCCTTTCATTCAGTCAGTAGCTTCAAACATTTCTGGTATATGAATAACATGATGTTTTTCAATGGCAAAAATCAATGAATATTGTAAATGCACAAACAGTAATTTCTCCGCATTGCAAGGTGCAATTCTGAAATTTTTTGCTTTTTCCTGCTCCTCTTAGCATGATAAAGAAGATTCAAAGAGAGTGAGATGCCAGCTCCTTTCATTCAGTCAGTAGCTTCAATCATTTCTGGACGTTTTTCAATGGCAAAAATCAATGAATATTGTAAATGCACAAACAGTAATTTCTCCGCATTGCAAGGTGCAATTCTGAAATTTTTTGCTTTTTCCTGCTCCTCTTAGCATGATAAACAAGATTCAAAGAGAGTGAGATGCCAGCTCCTTTCATTCAGTCAGTAGCTTCAATCATTTCTGGATGTTTTTCAATGGCAAAAATCAATGAATATTGTAAATGCACAAAGAGTAATTTCTCCGCATTGCAAGGTGCAATTCTGAAATTTTTTGCTTTTTCCTGCTCCTCTTAGCATGATAAAGAAGATTCAAAGAGAGTGAGATGCCAGCTCCTTTCATTCAGTCAGTAGCTTCAATCATTTCTGGACGTTTTTCATTGGCAAAAATCAATGAATATTGTAAATGCACAAAGAGTAATTTCTCCGCATTGCAAGGTGCAATTCTGAAATTTTTTGCTTTTTCCTGCTCCTCTTAGCATGATAAAGAAGATTCAAAGAGAGTGAGATGCCAGCTCCTTTCATTCAGTCAGTAGCTTCAAACATTTCTGGTATATGAATAACATGATGTTTTTCAATGGCAAAAATCAATGAATATTGTAAATGCACAAACAGTAATTTCTCCGCATTGCAAGGTGCAATTCTGAAATTTTTTTGCTTTTTCCTGCTCCTCTTAGAATGATAAAGAAGATTCAAAGAGAGTGAGATGCCAGCTCCTTTCATTCAGTCAGTAGCTTCAATCATTTCTGGACGTTTTTCAATGGCAAAAATCAATGAATATTGTAAATGCACAAACAGTAATTTCTCCGCATTGCAAGGTGCAATTCTGAAATTTTTTGCTTTTTCCTGCTCCTCTTAGCATGATAAAGAAGATTCAAAGAGAGTGAGATGCCAGCTCCTTTCATTCAGTCAGTAGCTTCAATCATTTCTGGACGTTTTTCAATGGCAAAAATCAATGAATATTGTAAATGCACAAACAGTAATTTCTCCGCATTGCAAGGTGCAATTCTGAAATTTTTTGCTTTTTCCTGCTCCTCTTAGCATGATAAACAAGATTCAAAGAGAGTGAGATGCCAGCTCCTTTCATTCAGTCAGTAGCTTCAATCATTTCTGGATGTTTTTCAATGGCAAAAATCAATGAATATTGTAAATGCACAAACAGTAATTTCTCCGCATTGCAAGGTGCAATTCTGAAATTTTTTGCTTTTTCCTGCTCCTCTTAGCATGATAAAGAAGATTCAAAGAGAGTGAGATGCCAGCTCCTTTCATTCAGTCAGTAGCTTCAATCATTTCTGGACGTTTTTCAATGGCAAAAATCAATGAATATTGTAAATGCACAAACAGTAATTTCTCCGCATTGCAAGGTGCAATTCTGAAATTTTTTGCTTTTTCCTGCTCCTCTTAGCATGATAAAGAAGATTCAAAGAGAGTGAGATGCCAGCTCCTTTCATTCAGTCAGTAGCTTCAAACATTTCTGGTATATGAATAACATTATGTTTTTCAATGGCAAAAATCAATGAATATTGTAAATGCACAAACAGTAATTTCTCCGCATTGCAAGGTGCAATTCTGAAATTTTTTGCTTTTTCCTGCTCCTCTAAGCATGATAAAGAAGATTCAAAGAGAGTGAGATGCCAGCTCCTTTCATTCAGTCAGTAGCTTCAATCATTTCTGGACGTTTTTCAATGGCAAAAATCAATGAATATTGTAAATGCACAAACAGTAATTTCTCGGCATTGCAAGGTGCAATTCTGAAATTTTTTGCTTTTTCCTGCTCCTCTTAGCATGATAAACAAGATTCAAAGTGAATAAGATGCCAGCTCCTTTCATTCAGTCAGTAGCTTCAATCATTTCTGGACGTTTTTCAATGGCAAAAATCAATGAATATTGTAAATGCACAAACAGTAATTTCTCCGCATTGCAAGGTGCAATTCTGAAATTTTTTGCTTTTTCCTGCTCCTCTTAGCATGATAAAGAAGATTCAAAGAGAGTGAGATGCCAGCTCCTTTCATTCAGTCAGTAGCTTCAAACATTTCTGGTATATGAATAACATGATGTTTTTCAATGGCAAAAATCAATGAATATTGTAAATGCACAAACAGTAATTTCTCCGCATTGCAAGGTGCAATTTTGAAATTTTTTGCTTTTTCCTGCTCCTCTTAGCATGATAAAGAAGATTCAAAGAGAGTGAGATGCCAGCTCCTTTCATTCAGTCAGTAGCTTCAATCATTTCTGGACGTTTTTCAATGGCAAAAATCAATGAATATTGTAAATGCACAAACAGTAATTTCTACGCATTGCAAGGTGCAATTCTGAAATTTTTTGCTTTTTCCTGCTCCTCTTAGCATGATAAACAAGATTCAAAGAGAGTGAGATGCCAGCTCCTTTCATTCAGTCAGTAGCTTCAATCATTTCTGGATGTTTTTCAATGGCAAAAATCAATGAATATTGTAAATGCACAAACAGTAATTTCTCCGCATTGCAAGGTGCAATTTTGAAATTTTTTGCTTTTTCCTGCTCCTCTTAGCATGATAAAGAAGATTCAAAGAGAGTGAGATGCCAGCTCCTTTCATTCAGTCAGTAGCTTCAATCATTTCTGGACGTTTTTCAATGGCAAAAATCAATGAATATTGTAAATGCACAAACAGTAATTTCTCCGCATTGCAAGGTGCAATTCTGAAATTTTTTGCTTTTTCCTGCTCCTCTTAGCATGATAAAGAAGATTCAAAGAGAGTGAGATGCCAGCTCCTTTCATTCAGTCAGTAGCTTCAAACATTTCTGGTATATGAATAACATGATGTTTTTCAATGGCAAAAATCAATGAATATTGTAAATGCACAAACAGTAATTTCTCCGCATTGCAAGGTGCAATTCTGAAATTTTTTGCTTTTTCCTGCTCCTCTTAGCATGATAAAGAAGATTCAAAGAGAGTGAGATGCCAGCTCCTTTCATTCAGTCAGTAGCTTCAATCATTTCTGGACGTTTTTCAATGGCAAAAATCAATGAATATTGTAAATGCACAAACAGTAATTTCTCCGCATTGCAAGGTGCAATTCTGAAATTTTTTGCTTTTTCCTGCTCCTCTTAGCATGATAAAGAAGATTCAAAGAGAGTGAGATGCCAGCTCCTTTCATTCAGTCAGTAGCTTCAATCATTTCTGGACGTTTTTCAATGGCAAAAATCAATGAATATTGTAAATGCACAAACAGTAATTTCTCCGCATTGCAAGGTGCAATTCTGAAATTTTTTGCTTTTTCCTGCTCCTCTTAGCATGATAAAGAAGATTCAAAGAGAGTGAGATGCCAGCTCCTTTCATTCAGTCAGTAGCTTCAAACATTTCTGGTATATGAATAACATGATGTTTTTCAATGGCAAAAATCAATGAATATTGTAAATGCACAAACAGTAATTTCTCCGCATTGCAAGGTGCAATTCTGAAATTTTTTGCTTTTTCCTGCTCCTCTTAGCATGATAAAGAAGATTCAAAGAGAGTGAGATGCCAGCTCCTTTCATTCAGTCAGTAGCTTCAGTCATTTCTGGACGTTTTTCAATGGCAAAAATCAATGAATATTGTAAATGCACAAACAGTAATTTCTCCGCATTGCAAGGTGCAATTCTGAAATTTTTTGCTTTTTCCTGCTCCTCTTAGCATGATAAAGAAGATTCAAAGAGAGTGAGATGCCAGCTCCTTTCATTCAGTCAGTAGCTTCAATCATTTCTGGACGTTTTTCAATGGCAAAAATCAATGAATATTGTAAATGCACAAACAGTAATTTCTCCGCATTGCAAGGTGCAATTCTGAATTTTTTTGCTTTTTCCTGCTCCTCTTAGCATGATAAAGAAGATTCAAAGACAGTGAGATGCCAGCTCCTTTCATTCAGTCAGTAGCTTCAATCATTTCTGGACGTTTTTCAATGGCAAAAATCAATGAATATTGTAAATGCACAAACAGTAATTTCTCCGCATTGCAAGGTGCAATTCTGAAATTTTTTGCTTTTTCCTGCTCCTCTTAGCATGATAAAGAAGATTCAAAGAGAGTGAGATGCCAGCTCCTTTCATTGTCAGTAGCTTCAAACATTTCTGGTATATGAATAACATGATGTTTTTCAATGGCAAAAATCAATGAATATTGTAAATGCACAAACAGTAATTTCTACGCATTGCAAGGTGCAATTCTGAAATTTTTTGCTTTTTCCTGCTCCTCTTAGCATGAAAAAGAAGACTCAAAGAGAGTGAGATGCCAGCTCCTTTCATTCAGTCAGTAGCTTCAATCATTTCTGGACGTTTTTCAATGGCAAAAATCATTGAATATTGTAAATGCACAAACAGTAATTTCTCCGCATTGCAAGTTGCAATTCTGAAATTTTTTGCTTTTTCCTGCTCCTCTTAGCATGATAAAGAATATTCAAAGAGAGTGAGATGCCAGCTCCTTTCATTCAGTCAGTAGCTTCAATCATTTCTGGTATATGAATAACATGATGTTTTTCAATGGCAAAAATCAATGAATATTGTAAATGCACAAACAGTAATTTCTCCGCATTGCAAGGTGCAATTCTGAAATTTTTTGCTTTTTCCTGCTCCTCTTAGCATGATAAAGAAGATTCAAAGAGAGTGAGATGCCAGCTCCTTTCATTCAGTCAGTAGCTTCAATCATTTCTGGACGTTTTTCAATGGCAAAAATCAATGAATATTGTAAATGCACAAACAGTAATTTCTCCGCATTGCAAGGTGCAATTCTGAAATTTTTTGCTTTTTCCTGCTCCTCTTAGCATGATAAACAAGATTCAAAGCGAGTGAGATGCCAGCTCCTTTCATTCAGTCAGTAGCTTCAATCATTTCTGGACGTTTTTCAATGGCAAAAATCAATGAATATTGTAAATGCACAAACAGTAATTTCTCCGCATTGCAAGGTGCAATTCTGAAATTTTTTGCTTTTTCCTGCTCCTCTTAGCATGATAAAGAAGATTCAAAGAGAGTGAGATGCCAGCTCCTTTCATTCAGTCAGTAGCTTCAAACATTTCTGGTATATGAATAACATGATGTTTTTCAATGGCAAAAATCAATGAATATTGTAAATGCACAAACAGTAATTTCTCCGCATTGCAAGGTGCAATTCTGAAATTTTTTGCTTTTTCCTGCTCCTCTTAGCATGCTAAAGAAGATTCAAAGAGAGGGAGATGCCAGCTCCTTTCATTCAGTCAGTAGCTTCAATCATTTCTGGACGTTTTTCAATGGCAAAAATCAATGAATATTGTAAATGCACAAAGAGTAATTTCTCCGCATTGCAAGGTGCAATTCTGAAATTTTTTGCTTTTTCCTGCTCCTCTTAGCATGATAAAGAAGATTCAAAGAGAGTGAGATTCCAGCTCCTTTCATTCAGTCAGTAGCTTCAATCATTTCTGGACGTTTTTCAATGGCAAAAATCAATGAATATTGTAAATGCACAAAGAGTAATTTCTCCGCATTGCAAGGTGCAATTCTGAAATTTTTTGCTTTTTCCTGCTCCTCTTAGCATGATAAAGAAGATTCAAAGAGAGTGAGATGCCAGCTCCTTTCATTCAGTCAGTAGCTTCAAACATTTCTGGTATATGAATAACATGATGTTTTTCAATGGCAAAAATCAATGAATATTGTAAATGCACAAACAGTAATTTCTCCGCATTGCAAGGTGCAATTCTGAAATTTTTTGCTTTTTCCTGCTCCTCTTAGCATGATAAAGAAGATTCAAAGAGAGTGAGATACCAGCTCCTTTCATTCAGTCAGTAGCTTCAATCATTTCTGGACGTTTTTCAATGGCAAAAATCAATGAATATTGTAAATGCACAAACAGTAATTTCTCCGCATTGCAAGGTGCAATTCTGAAATTTTTTGCTTTTTCCTGCTCCTCTTAGCATGATAAAGAAGATTCAAAGAGAGTGAGATGCCAGCTCCTTTCATTCAGTCAGTAGCTTCAATCATTTCTGGACGTTTTTCAATGGCAAAAATCAATGAATATTGTAAATGCACAAACAGTAATTTCTCCGCATTGCAAGGTGCAATTCTGAAATTTTTTGCTTTTTCCTGCTCCTCTTAGCATGATAAACAAGATTCAAAGAGAGTGAGATGCCAGCTCCTTTCATTCAGTCAGTAGCTTCAATCATTTCTGGATGTTTTTCAATGGCAAAAATCAATGAATATTGTAAATGCACAAACAGTAATTTCTCCGCATTGCAAGGTGCAATTCTGAAATTTTTTGCTTTTTCCTGCTCCCCTTAGCATGATAAAGAAGATTCAAAGAGAATGAGATGCCAGCTCCTTTCATTCAGTCAGTAGCTTCAATCATTTCTGGACGTTTTTCAATGGCAAAAATCAATGAATATTGTAAATGCACAAACAGTAATTTCTCCGCATTGCAAGGTGCAATTCTGAAATTTTTTGCTTTTTCCTGCTCCTCTTAGCATGATAAAGAAGATTCAAAGAGAGTGAGATGCCAGCTCCTTTCATTCAGTCAGTAGCTTCAATCATTTCTAGACGTTTTTCAATGGCAAAAATCAATGAATATTGTAAATGCACAAACAGTAATTTCTCCGCATTGCAAGGTGCAATTCTGAAATTTTTTGCTTTTTCCTGCTCCTCTTAGCATGATAAACAAGATTCAAAGAGAGTGAGATGCCAGCTCCTTTCATTCAGTCAGTAGCTTCAAACATTTCTGGTATATGAATAACATGATGTTTTTCAATGGCAAAAATCAATGAATATTGTAAATGCACAAACAGTAATTTCTCCGCATTGCAAGGTGCAATTCTGAAATTTTTTGCTTTTTCCTGCTCCTCTAAGCATGATAAAGAAGATTCAAAGAGAGTGAGATGCCAGCTCCTTTCATTCAGTCAGTAGCTTCAATCATTTCTGGACGTTTTTCAATGGCAAAAATCAATGAATATTGTAAATGCACAAACAGTAATTTCTCGGCATTGCAAGGTGCAATTCTGAAATTTTTTGCTTTTTCCTGCTCCTCTTAGCATGATAAACAAGATTCAAAGTGAATGAGATGCCAGCTCCTTTCATTCAGTCAGTAGCTTCAATCATTTCTGGACGTTTTTCAATGGCAAAAATCAATGAATATTGTAAATGCACAAACAGTAATTTCTCCGCATTGCAAGGTGCAATTCTGAAATTTTTTGCTTTTTCCTGCTCCTCTTAGCATGATAAAGAAGATTCAAAGAGAGTGAGATGCCAGCTCCTTTCATTCAGTCAGTAGCTTCAAACATTTCTGGTATATGAATAACATGATGTTTTTCAATGGCAAAAATCAATGAATATTGTAAATGCACAAACAGTAATTTCTCCGCATTGCAAGGTGCAATTCTGAAATTTTTTGCTTTTTCCTGCTCCTCTTAGCATGATAAAGAAGATTCAAAGAGAGTGAGATGCCAGCTCCTTTCATTCAGTCAGTAGCTTCAATCATTTCTGGACATTTTTCAATGGCAAAAATCAATGAATATTGTAAATGCACAAACAGTAATTTCTCCGCATTGCAAGGTGCAATTCTGAATTTTTTTGCTTTTTCCTGCTCCTCTTAGCATGATAAAGAAGATTCAAAGTGAGTGAGATGCCAGCTCCTTTCATTCAGTCAGTAGCTTCAAACATTTCTGGTATATGAATAACATGATGTTTTTCAATGGCAAAAATCAATGAATATAGTAAATGCACAAACAGTAATTTCTCCGCATTGCAAGGTGCAATTTTGAAATTTTTTGCTTTTTCCTGCTCCTCTTAGCATGATAAAGAAGATTCAAAGAGAGTGAGATGCCAGCTCCTTTCATTCAGTCAGTAGCTTCAATCATTTCTGGACGTTTTTCAATGGCAAAAATCAATGAATATTGTAAATGCACAAACAGTAATTTCTCCGCATTGCAAGGTGCAATTCTGAAATTTTTTGCTTTTTCCTGCTCCTCTTAGCATGATAAACAAGATTCAAAGAGAGTGAGATGCCAGCTCCTTTCATTCAGTCAGTAGCTTCAATCATTTCTGGATGTTTTTCAATGGCAAAAATCAATGAATATTGTAAATGCTCAAACAGTAATTTCTCCGCATTGCAAGGTGCAATTTTGAAATTTTTTGCTTTTTCCTGCTCCTCTTAGCATGATAAAGAAGATTCAAAGAGAGTGAGATGCCAGCTCTTTTCATTCAGTCAGTAGCTTCAATCATTTCTGGACGTTTTTCAATGGCAAAAATCAATGAATATTGTAAATGCACAAACAGTAATTTCTCCGCATTGCAAGGTGCAATTCTGAAATTTTTTGCTTTTTCCTGCTCCTCTTAGCATGATAAAGAAGATTCAAAGAGAGTGAGATGCCAGCTCCTTTCATTCAGTCAGTAGCTTCAAACATTTCTGGTATATGAATAACATGATGTTTTTCAATGGCAAAAATCAATGAATATTGTAAATGCACAAACAGTAATTTCTCCGCATTGCAAGGTGCAATTCTGAAATTTTTTGCTTTTTCCTGCTCCTCTTAGCATGATAAAGAAGATTCAAAGAGAGTGAGATGCCAGCTCCTTTCATTGTCAGTAGCTTCAAACATTTCTGGTATATGAATAACATGATGTTTTTCAATGGCAAAAATCAATGAATATTGTAAATGCACAAACAGTAATTTCTACGCATTGCAAGGTGCAATTCTGAAATTTTTTGCTTTTTCCTGCTCCTCTTAGCATGAAAAAGAAGATTCAAAGAGAGTGAGATGCCAGCTCCTTTCATTCAGTCAGTAGCTTCAATCATTTCTGGACGTTTTTCAATGGCAAAAATCATTGAATATTGTAAATGCACAAACAGTAATTTCTCCGCATTGCAAGTTGCAATTCTGAAATTTTTTGCTTTTTCCTGCTCCTCTTAGCATGATAAAGAATATTCAAAGAGAGTGAGATGCCAGCTCCTTTCATTCAGTCAGTAGCTTCAATCATTTCTGGTATATGAATAACATGATGTTTTTCAATGGCAAAAATCAATGAATATTGTAAATGCACAAACAGTAATTTCTCCGCATTGCAAGGTGCAATTCTGAAATTTTTTGCTTTTTCCTGCTCCTCTTAGCATGATAAAGAAGATTCAAAGAGAGTGAGATGCCAGCTCCTTTCATTCAGTCAGTAGCTTCAATCATTTCTGGACGTTTTTCAATGGCAAAAATCAATGAATATTGTAAATGCACAAACAGTAATTTCTCCGCATTGCAAGGTGCAATTCTGAAATTTTTTGCTTTTTCCTGCTCCTCTTAGCATGATAAACAAGATTCAAAGAGAGTGAGATGCCAGCTCCTTTCATTCAGTCAGTAGCTTCAATCATTTCTGGACGTTTTTCAATGGCAAAAATCAATGAATATTGTAAATGCACAAACAGTAATTTCTCCGCATTGCAAGGTGCAATTCTGAAATTTTTTGCTTTTTCCTGCTCCTCTTAGCATGATAAAGAAGATTCAAACAGAGTGAGATGCCAGCTCCTTTCATTCAGTCAGTAGCTTCAAACATTTCTGGTATATGAATAACATGATGTTTTTCAATGGCAAAAATCAATGAATATTGTAAATGCACAAACAGTAATTTCTCCGCATTGCAAGGTGCAATTCTGAAATTTTTTGCTTTTTCCTGCTCCTCTTAGCATGCTAAAGAAGATTCAAAGAGAGGGAGATGCCAGCTCCTTTCATTCAGTCAGTAGCTTCAATCATTTCTGGACGTTTTTCAAAGGCAAAAATCAATGAATATTGTAAATGCACAAAGAGTAATTTCTCCGCATTGCAAGGTGCAATTCTGAAATTTTTTGCTTTTTCCTGCTCCTCTTAGCATGATAAAGAAGATTCAAAGAGAGTGAGATGCCAGCTCCTTTCATTCAGTCAGTAGCTTCAATCATTTCTGGACGTTTTTCAATGGCAAAAATCAATGAATATTGTAAATGCACAAAGAGTAATTTCTCCGCATTGCAAGGTGCAATTCTGAAATTTTTTGCTTTTTCCTGCTCCTCTTAGCATGATAAAGAAGATTCAAAAAGAGTGAGATGCCAGCTCCTTTCATTCAGTCAGTAGCTTCAAACATTTCTGGTATATGAATAACATGATGTTTTTCAATGGCAAAAATCAATGAATATTGTAAATGCACAAACAGTAATTTCTCCGCATTGCAAGGTGCAATTCTGAAATTTTTTGCTTTTTCCTGCTCCTCTTAGCATGATAAAGAAGATTCAAAGAGAGTGAGATGCCAGCTCCTTTCATTCAGTCAGTAGCTTCAATCATTTCTGGACGTTTTTCAATGGCAAAAATCAATGAATATTGTAAATGCACAAACAGTAATTTCTCCGCATTGCAAGGTGCAATTCTGAAATTTTTTGCTTTTTCCTGCTCCTCTTTGCATGATAAAGAAGATTCAAAGAGAGTGAGATGCCAGCTCCTTTCATTCAGTCAGTAGCTTCAATCATTTCTGGACGTTTTTCAATGGCAAAAATCAATGAATATTGTAAATGCACAAACAGTAATTTCTCCGCATTGCAAGGTGCAATTCTGAAATTTTTTGCTTTTTCCTGCTCCTCTTAGCATGATAAACAAGATTCAAAGAGAGTGAGATGCCAGCTCCTTTCATTCAGTCAGTAGCTTCAATCATTTCTGGATGTTTTTCAATGGCAAAAATCAATGAATATTGTAAATGCACAAACAGTAATTTCTCCGCATTGCAAGGTGCAATTCTGAAATTTTTTGCTTTTTCCTGCTCCTCTTAGCATGATAAAGAAGATTCAAAGAGAATGAGATGCCAGCTCCTTTCATTCAGTCAGTAGCTTCAATCATTTCTGGACGTTTTTCAATGGCAAAAATCAATGAATATTGTAAATGCACAAACAGTAATTTCTCCGCATTGCAAGGTGCAATTCTGAAATTTTTTGCTTTTTCCTGCTCCTCTTAGCATGATAAAGAAGATTCAAAGAGAGTGAGATGCCAGCTCCTTTCATTCAGTCAGTAGCTTCAATCATTTCTAGACGTTTTTCAATGGCAAAAATCAATGAATATTGTAAATGCACAAACAGTAATTTCTCCGCATTGCAAGGTGCAATTCTGAAATTTTTTGCTTTTTCCTGCTCCTCTTAGCATGATAAACAAGATTCAAAGAGAGTGAGATGCCAGCTCCTTTCATTCAGTCAGTAGCTTCAAACATTTCTGGTATATGAATAACATGATGTTTTTCAATGGCAAAAATCAATGAATATTGTAAATGCACAAACAGTAATTTCTCCGCATTGCAAGGTGCAATTCTGAAATTTTTTGCTTTTTCCTGCTCCTCTAAGCATGATAAAGAAGATTCAAAGAGAGTGAGATGCCAGCTCCTTTCATTCAGTCAGTAGCTTCAATCATTTCTGGACGTTTTTCAATGGCAAAAATCAATGAATATTGTAAATGCACAAACAGTAATTTCTCGGCATTGCAAGGTGCAATTCTGAAATTTTTTGCTTTTTCCTGCTCCTCTTAGCATGATAAACAAGATTCAAAGTGAATGAGATGCCAGCTCCTTTCATTCAGTCAGTAGCTTCAATCATTTCTGGACG
Organism: Phyllobates terribilis; assembly: GCF_046119375.1. Classification (NCBI taxonomy): domain Eukaryota; kingdom Metazoa; phylum Chordata; class Amphibia; order Anura; family Dendrobatidae; genus Phyllobates; species Phyllobates terribilis. The sequence continues at coordinate 3,068,899 of NW_027362893.1, forward strand.
TTTTTCAATGGCAAAAATCAATGAATATTGTAAATGCACAAACAGTAATTTCTCCGCATTGCAAGGTGCAATTCTGAAATTTTTTGCTTTTTCCTGCTCCTCTTAGCATGATAAAGAAGATTCAAAGAGAGTGAGATGCCAGCTCCTTTCATTCAGTCAGTAGCTTCAAACATTTCTGGTATATGAATAACATGATGTTTTTCAATGGCAAAAATCAATGAATATTGTAAATGCACAAACAGTAATTTCTCCGCATTGCAAGGTGCAATTCTGAAATTTTTTGCTTTTTCCTGCTCCTCTTAGCATGATAAAGAAGATTCAAAGAGAGTGAGATGCCAGCTCCTTTCATTCAGTCAGTAGCTTCAATCATTTCTGGACATTTTTCAATGGCAAAAATCAATGAATATTGTAAATGCACAAACAGTAATTTCTCCGCATTGCAAGGTGCAATTCTGAATTTTTTTGCTTTTTCCTGCTCCTCTTAGCATGATAAAGAAGATTCAAAGTGAGTGAGATGCCAGCTCCTTTCATTCAGTCAGTAGCTTCAAACATTTCTGGTATATGAATAACATGATGTTTTTCAATGGCAAAAATCAATGAATATTGTAAATGCACAAACAGTAATTTCTCCGCATTGCAAGGTGCAATTTTGAAATTTTTTGCTTTTTCCTGCTCCTCTTAGCATGATAAAGAAGATTCAAAGAGAGTGAGATGCCAGCTCCTTTCATTCAGTCAGTAGCTTCAATCATTTCTGGACGTTTTTCAATGGCAAAAATCAATGAATATTGTAAATGCACAAACAGTAATTTCTCCGCATTGCAAGGTGCAATTCTGAAATTTTTTGCTTTTTCCTGCTCCTCTTAGCATGAGAAACAAGATTCAAAGAGAGTGAGATGCCAGCTCCTTTCATTCAGTCAGTAGCTTCAATCATTTCTGGACGTTTTTCAATGGCAAAAATCAATGAATATTGTAAATGCACAAACAGTAATTTCTCCGCATTGCAAGGTGCAATTCTGAAATTTTTTGCTTTTTTCTGCTCCTCTTAGCATGATAAAGAAGATTCAAAGAGAGTGAGATGCCAGCTCCTTTCATTCAGTCAGTAGCTTCAAACATTTCTGGTATATGAATAACATGATGTTTTTCAATGGCAAAAATCAATGAATATTGTAAATGCACAAACAGTAATTTCTCCGCATTGCAAGGTGCAATTCTGAAATTTTTTGCTTTTTCCTGCTCCTCTTAGCATGATAAAGAAGATTCAAAGAGAGTGAGATGCCAGCTCCTTTCATTCAGTCAGTAGCTTCAATCATTTCTGGACGTTTTTCAATGGCAAAAATCAATGAATATTGTAAATGCACAAACAGTAATTTCTCCGCATTGCAAGGTGCAATTCTGAAATTTTTTGCTTTTTCCTGCTCCTCTTAGCATGATAAACAAGATTCAAAGAGAGTGAGATGCCAGCTCCTTTCATTCAGTCAGTAGCTTCAATCATTTCTGGATGTTTTTCAATGGCAAAAATCAATGAATATTGTAAATGCACAAAGAGTAATTTCTCCGCATTGCAAGGTGCAATTCTGAAATTTTTTGCTTTTTCCTGCTCCTCTTAGCATGATAAAGAAGATTCAAAGAGAGTGAGATGCCAGCTCCTTTCATTCAGTCAGTAGCTTCAATCATTTCTGGACGTTTTTCATTGGCAAAAATCAATGAATATTGTAAATGCACAAAGAGTAATTTCTCCGCATTGCAAGGTGCAATTCTGAAATTTTTTGCTTTTTCCTGCTCCTCTTAGCATGATAAAGAAGATTCAAAGAGAGTGAGATGCCAGCTCCTTTCATTCAGTCAGTAGCTTCAAACATTTCTGGTATATGAATAACATGATGTTTTTCAATGGCAAAAATCAATGAATATTGTAAATGCACAAACAGTAATTTCTCCGCATTGCAAGGTGCAATTCTGAAATTTTTTGCTTTTTCCTGCTCCTCTTAGCATGATAAAGAAGATTCAAAGAGAGTGAGATGCCAGCTCCTTTCATTCAGTCAGTAGCTTCAATCATTTCTGGACGTTTTTCAATGGCAAAAATCAATGAATATTGTAAATGCACAAACAGTAATTTCTCCGCATTGCAAGGTGCAATTCTGAAATTTTTTGCTTTTTCCTGCTCCTCTTAGCATGATAAAGAAGATTCAAAGAGAGTGAGATGCCAGCTCCTTTCATTCAGTCAGTAGCTTCAATCATTTCTGGACGTTTTTCAATGGCAAAAATCAATGAATATTGTAAATGCACAAACAGTAATTTCTCCGCATTGCAAGGTGCAATTCTGAAATTTTTTGCTTTTTCCTGCTCCTCTTAGCATGATAAACAAGATTCAAAGAGAGTGAGATGCCAGCTCCTTTCATTCAGTCAGTAGCTTCAATCATTTCTGGATGTTTTTCAATGGCAAAAATCAATGAATATTGTAAATGCACAAACAGTAATTTCTCCGCATTGCAAGGTGCAATTCTGAAATTTTTTGCTTTTTCCTGCTCCTCTTAGCATGATAAAGAAGATTCAAAGAGAGTGAGATGCCAGCTCCTTTCATTCAGTCAGTAGCTTCAATCATTTCTGGACGTTTTTCAATGGCAAAAATCAATGAATATTGTAAATGCACAAACAGTAATTTCTCCGCATTGCAAGGTGCAATTCTGAAATTTTTTGCTTTTTCCTGCTCCTCTTAGCATGATAAAGAAGATTCAAAGAGAGTGAGATGCCAGCTCCTTTCATTCAGTCAGTAGCTTCAAACATTTCTGGTATATGAATAACATTATGTTTTTCAATGGCAAAAATCAATGAATATTGTAAATGCACAAACAGTAATTTCTCCGCATTGCAAGGTGCAATTCTGAAATTTTTTGCTTTTTCCTGCTCCTCTAAGCATGATAAAGAAGATTCAAAGAGAGTGAGATGCCAGCTCCTTTCATTCAGTCAGTAGCTTCAATCATTTCTGGACGTTTTTCAATGGCAAAAATCAATGAATATTGTAAATGCACAAACAGTAATTTCTCGGCATTGCAAGGTGCAATTCTGAAATTTTTTGCTTTTTCCTGCTCCTCTTAGCATGATAAACAAGATTCAAAGTGAATAAGATGCCAGCTCCTTTCATTCAGTCAGTAGCTTCAATCATTTCTGGACGTTTTTCAATGGCAAAAATCAATGAATATTGTAAATGCACAAACAGTAATTTCTCCGCATTGCAAGGTGCAATTCTGAAATTTTTTGCTTTTTCCTGCTCCTCTTAGCATGATAAAGAAGATTCAAAGAGAGTGAGATGCCAGCTCCTTTCATTCAGTCAGTAGCTTCAAACATTTCTGGTATATGAATAACATGATGTTTTTCAATGGCAAAAATCAATGAATATTGTAAATGCACAAAGAGTAATTTCTCCGCATTGCAAGGTGCAATTCTGAAATTTTTTGCTTTTTCCTGCTCCTCTTAGCATGATAAAGAAGATTCAAAGAGAGTGAGATGCCAGCTCCTTTCATTCAGTCAGTAGCTTCAATCATTTCTGGACGTTTTTCAATGGCAAAAATCAATGAATATTGTAAATGCACAAAGAGTAATTTCTCCGCATTGCAAGGTGCAATTCTGAAATTTTTTGCTTTTTCCTGCTCCTCTTAGCATGATAAAGAAGATTCAAAGAGAGTGAGATGCCAGCTCCTTTCATTCAGTCAGTAGCTTCAAACATTTCTGGTATTTGAATAACATGATGTTTTTCAATGGCAAAAATCAATGACTATTGTAAATGCACAAACAGTAATTTCTCCGCATTGCAAGGTGCAATTCTGAAATTTTTTGCTTTTTCCTGCTCCTCTTAGCATGATAAAGAAGATTCAAAGAGAGTGAGATGCCAGCTCCTTTCATTCAGTCAGTAGCTTCAATCATTTCTGGACGTTTTTCAATGGCAAAAATCAATGAATATTGTAAATGCACAAACAGTAATTTCTCCGCATTGCAAGGTGCAATTCTGAAATTTTTTGCTTTTTCCTGCTCCTCTTAGCATGATAAAGAAGATTCAAAGAGAGTGAGATGCCAGCTCCTTTCATTCAGTCAGTAGCTTCAATCATTTCTGGACGTTTTTCAATGGCAAAAATCAATGAATATTGTAAATGCACAAACAGTAATTTCTCCGCATTGCAAGGTGCAATTCTGAAATTTTTTGCTTTTTCCTGCTCCTCTTAGCATGATAAACAAGATTCAAAGAGAGTGAGATGCCAGCTCCTTTCATTCAGTCAGTAGCTTCAATCATTTCTGGATGTTTTTCAATGGCAAAAATCAATGAATATTGTAAATGCACAAACAGTAATTTCTCCGCATTGCAAGGTGCAATTCTGAAATTTTTTGCTTTTTCCTGCTCCTCTTAGCATGATAAAGAAGATTCAAAGAGAATGAGATGCCAGCTCCTTTCATTCAGTCAGTAGCTTCAATCATTTCTGGACGTTTTTCAATGGCAAAAATCAATGAATATTGTAAATGCACAAACAGTAATTTCTCCGCATTGCAAGGTGCAATTCTGAAATTTTTTGCTTTTTCCTGCTCCTCTTAGCATGATAAAGAAGATTCAAAGAGAGTGAGATGCCAGCTCCTTTCATTCAGTCAGTAGCTTCAATCATTTCTAGACGTTTTTCAATGGCAAAAATCAATGAATATTGTAAATGCACAAACAGTAATTTCTCCGCATTGCAAGGTGCAATTCTGAAATTTTTTGCTTTTTCCTGCTCCTCTTAGCATGATAAACAAGATTCAAAGAGAGTGAGATGCCAGCTCCTTTCATTCAGTCAGTAGCTTCAAACATTTCTGGTATATGAATAACATGATGTTTTTCAATGGCAAAAATCAATGAATATTGTAAATGCACAAACAGTAATTTCTCCGCATTGCAAGGTGCAATTCTGAAATTTTTTGCTTTTTCCTGCTCCTCTAAGCATGATAAAGAAGATTCAAAGAGAGTGAGATGCCAGCTCCTTTCATTCAGTCAGTAGCTTCAATCATTTCTGGACGTTTTTCAATGGCAAAAATCAATGAATATTGTAAATGCACAAACAGTAATTTCTCGGCATTGCAAGGTGCAATTCTGAAATTTTTTGCTTTTTCCTGCTCCTCTTAGCATGATAAACAAGATTCAAAGTGAATGAGATGCCAGCTCCTTTCATTCAGTCAGTAGCTTCAATCATTTCTGGACGTTTTTCAATGGCAAAAATCAATGAATATTGTAAATGCACAAACAGTAATTTCTCCGCATTGCAAGGTGCAATTCTGAAATTTTTTGCTTTTTCCTGCTCCTCTTAGCATGATAAAGAAGATTCAAAGAGAGTGAGATGCCAGCTCCTTTCATTCAGTCAGTAGCTTCAAACATTTCTGGTATATGAATAACATGATGTTTTTCAATGGCAAAAATCAATGAATATTGTAAATGCACAAACAGTAATTTCTCCGCATTGCAAGGTGCAATTCTGAAATTTTTTGCTTTTTCCTGCTCCTCTTAGCATGATAAAGAAGATTCAAAGAGAGTGAGATGCCAGCTCCTTTCATTCAGTCAGTAGCTTCAATCATTTCTGGACATTTTTCAATGGCAAAAATCAATGAATATTGTAAATGCACAAACAGTAATTTCTCCGCATTGCAAGGTGCAATTCTGAATTTTTTTGCTTTTTCCTGCTCCTCTTAGCATGATAAAGAAGATTCAAAGTGAGTGAGATGCCAGCTCCTTTCATTCAGTCAGTAGCTTCAAACATTTCTGGTATATGAATAACATGATGTTTTTCAATGGCAAAAATCAATGAATATTGTAAATGCACAAACAGTAATTTCTCCGCATTGCAAGGTGCAATTTTGAAATTTTTTGCTTTTTCCTGCTCCTCTTAGCATGATAAAGAAGATTCAAAGAGAGTGAGATGCCAGCTCCTTTCATTCAGTCAGTAGCTTCAATCATTTCTGGACGTTTTTCAATGGCAAAAATCAATGAATATTGTAAATGCACAAACAGTAATTTCTCCGCATTGCAAGGTGCAATTCTGAAATTTTTTGCTTTTTCCTGCTCCTCTTAGCATGATAAACAAGATTCAAAGAGAGTGAGATGCCAGCTCCTTTCATTCAGTCAGTAGCTTCAATCATTTCTGGACGTTTTTCAATGGCAAAAATCAATGAATATTGTAAATGCACAAACAGTAATTTCTCCGCATTGCAAGGTGCAATTCTGAAATTTTTTGCTTTTTTCTGCTCCTCTTAGCATGATAAAGAAGATTCAAAGAGAGTGAGATGCCAGCTCCTTTCATTCAGTCAGTAGCTTCAAACATTTCTGGTATATGAATAACATGATGTTTTTCAATGGCAAAAATCAATGAATATTGTAAATGCACAAACAGTAATTTCTCCGCATTGCAAGGTGCAATTCTGAAATTTTTTGCTTTTTCCTGCTCCTCTTAGCATGATAAAGAAGATTCAAAGAGAGTGAGATGCCAGCTCCTTTCATTCAGTCAGTAGCTTCAATCATTTCTGGACGTTTTTCAATGGCAAAAATCAATGAATATTGTAAATGCACAAACAGTAATTTCTCCGCATTGCAAGGTGCAATTCTGAAATTTTTTGCTTTTTCCTGCTCCTCTTAGCATGATAAAGAAGATTCAAAGAGAGTGAGATGCCAGCTCCTTTCATTCAGTCAGTAGCTTCAATCATTTCTGGATGTTTTTCAATGGCAAAAATCAATGAATATTGTAAATGCACAAAGAGTAATTTCTCCGCATTGCAAGGTGCAATTCTGAAATTTTTTGCTTTTTCCTGCTCCTCTTAGCATGATAAAGAAGATTCAAAGAGAGTGAGATGCCAGCTCCTTTCATTCAGTCAGTAGCTTCAATCATTTCTGGACGTTTTTCATTGGCAAAAATCAATGAATATTGTAAATGCACAAAGAGTAATTTCTCCGCATTGCAAGGTGCAATTCTGAAATTTTTTGCTTTTTCCTGCTCCTCTTAGCATGATAAAGAAGATTCAAAGAGAGTGAGATGCCAGCTCCTTTCATTCAGTCAGTAGCTTCAAACATTTCTGGTATATGAATAACATGATGTTTTTCAATGGCAAAAATCAATGAATATTGTAAATGCACAAACAGTAATTTCTCCGCATTGCAAGGTGCAATTCTGAAATTTTTTGCTTTTTCCTGCTCCTCTTAGCATGATAAAGAAGATTCAAAGAGAGTGAGATGCCAGCTCCTTTCATTCAGTCAGTAGCTTCAATCATTTCTGGACGTTTTTCAATGGCAAAAATCAATGAATATTGTAAATGCACAAACAGTAATTTCTCCGCATTTCAAGTTGCAATTCTGAAATTTTTTGCTTTTTCCTGCTCCTCTTAGCATGATAAAGAAGATTCAAAGAGAGTGAGATGCCAGCTCCTTTCATTCAGTCAGTAGCTTCAATCATTTCTGGACGTTTTTCAATGGCAAAAATCAATGAATATTGTAAATGCACAAACAGTAATTTCTCCGCATTGCAAGGTGCAATTCTGAAATTTTTTGCTTTTTCCTGCTCCTCTTAGCATGATAAACAAGATTCAAAGAGAGTGAGATGCCAGCTCCTTTCATTCAGTCAGTAGCTTCAATCATTTCTGGATGTTTTTCAATGGCAAAAATCAATGAATATTGTAAATGCACAAACAGTAATTTCTCCGCATTGCAATGTGCAATTCTGAAATTTTTTGCTTTTTCCTGCTCCTCTTAGCATGATAAAGAAGATTCAAGGAGAGTGAGATGCCAGCTCCTTTCATTCAGTCAGTAGCTTCAATCATTTCTGGACGTTTTTCAATGGCAAAAATCAATGAATATTGTAAATGCACAAACAGTAATTTCTCCGCATTGCAAGGTGCAATTCTGAAATTTTTTGCTTTTTCCTGCTCCTCTTAGCATGATAAAGAAGATTCAAAGAGAGTGAGATGCCAGCTCCTTTCATTCAGTCAGTAGCTTCAAACATTTCTGGTATATGAATAACATTATGTTTTTCAATGGCAAAAATCAATGAATATTGTAAATGCACAAACAGTAATTTCTCCGCATTGCAAGGTGCAATTCTGAAATTTTTTGCTTTTTCCTGCTCCTCTAAGCATGATAAAGAAGATTCAAAGAGAGTGAGATGCCAGCTCCTTTCATTCAGTCAGTAGCTTCAATCATTTCTGGACGTTTTTCAATGGCAAAAATCAATGAATATTGTAAATGCACAAACAGTAATTTCTCGGCATTGCAAGGTGCAATTCTGAAATTTTTTGCTTTTTCCTGCTCCTCTTAGCATGATAAACAAGATTCAAAGTGAATAAGATGCCAGCTCCTTTCATTCAGTCAGTAGCTTCAATCATTTCTGGACGTTTTTCAATGGCAAAAATCAATGAATATTGTAAATGCACAAACAGTAATTTCTCCGCATTGCAAGGTGCAATTCTGAAATTTTTTGCTTTTTCATGCTCCTCTTAGCATGATAAAGAAGATTCAAAGAGAGTGAGATGCCAGCTCCTTTCATTCAGTCAGTAGCTTCAAACATTTCTGGTATATGAATAACATGATGTTTTTCAATGGCAAAAATCAATGAATATTGTAAATGCACAAACAGTAATTTCTCCGCATTGCAAGGTGCAATTTTGAAATTTTTTGCTTTTTCCTGCTCCTCTTAGCATGATAAAGAAGATTCAAAGAGAGTGAGATGCCAGCTCCTTTCATTCAGTCAGTAGCTTCAATCATTTCTGGACGTTTTTCAATGGCAAAAATCAATGAATATTGTAAATGCACAAACAGTAATTTCTCCGCATTGCAAGGTGCAATTCTGAAATTTTTTGCTTTTTCCTGCTCCTCTTAGCATGATAAACAAGATTCAAAGAGAGTGAGATGCCAGCTCCTTTCATTCAGTCAGTAGCTTCAATCATTTCTGGATGTTTTTCAATGGCAAAAATCAATGAATATTGTAAATGCACAAACAGTAATTTCTCCGCATTGCAAGGTGCAATTTTGAAATTTTTTGCTTTTTCCTGCTCCTCTTAGCATGATAAAGAAGATTCAAAGAGAGTGAGATGCCAGCTCCTTTCATTCAGTCAGTAGCTTCAATCATTTCTGGACGTTTTTCAATGGCAAAAATCAATGAATATTGTAAATGCCCAAACAGTAATTTCTCCGCATTGCAAGGTGCAATTCTGAAATTTTTTGCTTTTTCCTGCTCCTCTTAGCATGATAAAGAAGATTCAAAGAGAGTGAGATGCCAGCTCCTTTCATTCAGTCAGTAGCTTCAAACATTTCTATTATATGAATAACATGATGTTTTTCAATGGCAAAAATCAATGAATATTGTAAATGCACAAACAGTAATTTCTCCGCATTGCAAGGTGCAATTCTGAATTTTTTTGCTTTTTCCTGCTCCTCTTAGCATGATAAAGAAGATTCAAAGACAGTGAGATGCCAGCTCCTTTCATTCAGTCAGTAGCTTCAATCATTTCTGGACGTTTTTCAATGGCAAAAATCAATGAATATTGTAAATGCACAAACAGTAATTTCTCCGCATTGCAAGGTGCAATTCTGAAATTTTTTGCTTTTTCCTGCTCCTCTTAGCATGATAAAGAAGATTCAAAGAGAGTGAGATGCCAGCTCCTTTCATTGTCAGTAGCTTCAAACATTTCTGGTATATGAATAACATGATGTTTTTCAATGGCAAAAATCAATGAATATTGTAAATGCACAAACAGTAATTTCTACGCATTGCAAGGTGCAATTCTGAAATTTTTTGCTTTTTCCTGCTCCTCTTAGCATGAAAAAGAAGATTCAAAGAGAGTGAGATGCCAGCTCCTTTCATTCAGTCAGTAGCTTCAATCATTTCTGGATGTTTTTCAATGGCAAAAATCATTGAATATTGTAAATGCACAAACAGTAATTTCTCCGCATTGCAAGTTGCAATTCTGAAATTTTTTGCTTTTTCCTGCTCCTCTTAGCATGATAAAGAATATTCAAAGAGAGTGAGATGCCAGCTCCTTTCATTCAGTCAGTAGCTTCAATCATTTCTGGTATATGAATAACATGATGTTTTTCAATGGCAAAAATCAATGAATATTGTAAATGCACAAACAGTAATTTCTCCGCATTGCAAGGTGCAATTCTGAAATTTTTTGCTTTTTCCTGCTCCTCTTAGCATGATAAAGAAGATTCAAAGAGAGTGAGATGCCAGCTCCTTTCATTCAGTCAGTAGCTTCAATCATTTCTGGACGTTTTTCAATGGCAAAAATCAATGAATATTGTAAATGCACAAACAGTAATTTCTCCGCATTGCAAGGTGCAATTCTGAAATTTTTTGCTTTTTCCTGCTCCTCTTAGCATGATAAACAAGATTCAAAGCGAGTGAGATGCCAGCTCCTTTCATTCAGTCAGTAGCTTCAATCATTTCTGGACGTTTTTCAATGGCAAAAATCAATGAATATTGTAAATGCACAAACAGTAATTTCTCCGCATTGCAAGGTGCAATTCTGAAATTTTTTGATTTTTCCTGCTCCTCTTAGCATGATAAAGAAGATTCAAAGAGAGTGAGATGCCAGCTCCTTTCATTCAGTCAGTAGCTTCAAACATTTCTGGTATATGAATAACATGATGTTTTTCAATGGCAAAAATCAATGAATATTGTAAATGCACAAACAGTAATTTCTCCGCATTGCAAGGTGCAATTCTGAAATTTTTTGCTTTTTCCTGCTCCTCTTAGCATGCTAAAGAAGATTCAAAGAGAGGGAGATGCCAGCTCCTTTCATTCAGTCAGTAGCTTCAATCATTTCTGGACGTTTTTCAATGGCAAAAATCAATGAATATTGTAAATGCACAAAGAGTAATTTCTCCGCATTGCAAGGTGCAATTCTGAAATTTTTTGCTTTTTCCTGCTCCTCTTAGCATGATAAAGAAGATTCAAAGAGAGTGAGATGCCAGCTCCTTTCATTCAGTCAGTAGCTTCAATCATTTCTGGACGTTTTTCAATGGCAAAAATCAATGAATATTGTAAATGCACAAACAGTAATTTCTCGGCATTGCAAGGTGCAATTCTGAAATTTTTTGCTTTTTCCTGCTCCTCTTAGCATGATAAACAAGATTCAAAGTGAATAAGATGCCAGCTCCTTTCATTCAGTCAGTAGCTTCAATCATTTCTGGACGTTTTTCAATGGCAAAAATCAATGAATATTGTAAATGCACAAACAGTAATTTCTCGGCATTGCAAGGTGCAATTCTGAAATTTTTTGCTTTTTCCTGCTCCTCTTAGCATGATAAACAAGATTCAAAGTGAATAAGATGCCAGCTCCTTTCATTCAGTCAGTAGCTTCAATCATTTCTGGACGTTTTTCAATGGCAAAAATCAATGAATATTGTAAATGCACAAACAGTAATTTCTCCGCATTGCAAGGTGCAATTCTGAAATTTTTTGCTTTTTCCTGCTCCTCTTAGCATGATAAAGAAGATTTAAAGAGAGTGAGATGCCAGCTCCTTTCATTCAGTCAGTAGCTTCAAACATTTCTGGTATATGAATAACATGATGTTTTTCAATGGCAAAAATCAATGAATATTGTAAATGCACAAACAGTAATTTCTCCGCATTGCAAGGTGCAATTCTGAAATTTTTTGCTTTTTCCTGCTCCTCTTAGCATGATAAAGAAGATTCAAAGAGAGTGAGATGCCAGCTCCTTTCATTCAGTCAGTAGCTTCAATCATTTCTGGACGTTTTTCAATGGCAAAAATCAATGAATATTGTAAATGCACAAACAGTAATTTCTCCGCATTGCAAGGTGCAATTCTGAAATTTTTTGCTTTTTCCTGCTCCTCTTAGCATGATAAAGAAGATTCAAAGAGAGTGAGATGCCAGCTCCTTTCATTCAGTCAGTAGCTTCAATCATTTCTGGACGTTTTTCAATGGCAAAAATCAATGAATATTGTAAATGCACAAACAGTAATTTCTCCGCATTGCAAGGTGCAATTCTGAAATTTTTTGCTTTTTCCTGCTCCTCTTAGCATGATAAACAAGATTCAAAGAGAGTGAGATGCCAGCTCCTTTCATTCAGTCAGTAGCTTCAATCATTTCTGGATATTTTTCAATGGCAAAAATCAATGAATATTGTAAATGCACAAAGAGTAATTTCTCCGCATTGCAAGGTGCAATTCTGAAATTTTTTGCTTTTTCCTGCTCCTCTTAGCATGATAAAGAAGATTCAAAGAGAGTGAGATGCCAGCTCCTTTCATTCAGTCAGTAGCTTCAATCATTTCTGGACGTTTTTCATTGGCAAAAATCAATGAATATTGTAAATGCACAAAGAGTAATTTCTCCGCATTGCAAGGTGCAATTCTGAAATTTTTTGCTTTTTCCTGCTCCTCTTAGCATGATAAAGAAGATTCAAAGAGAGTGAGATGCCAGCTCCTTTCATTCAGTCAGTAGCTTCAAACATTTCTGGTATATGAATAACATGATGTTTTTCAATGGCAAAAATCAATGAATATTGTAAATGCACAAACAGTAATTCTCCGCATTGCAAGGTGCAATTCTGAAATTTTTTGCTTTTTCCTGCTCCTCTTAGCATGATAAAGAAGATTCAAAGAGAGTGAGATGCCAGCTCCTTTCATTCAGTCAGTAGCTTCAATCATTTCTGGACGTTTTTCAATGGCAAAAATCAATGAATATTGTAAATGCACAAACAGTAATTTCTCCGCATTGCAAGGTGCAATTCTGAAATTTTTTGCTTTTTCCTGCTCCTCTTAGCATGATAAAGAAGATTCAAAGAGAGTGAGATGCCAGCTCCTTTCATTCAGTCAGTAGCTTCAATCATTTCTGGACGTTTTTCAATGGCAAAAATCAATGAATATTGTAAATGCACAAACAGTAATTTCTCCGCATTGCAAGGTGCAATTCTGAAATTTTTTGCTTTTTCCTGCTCCTCTTAGCATGATAAACAAGATTCAAAGAGAGTGAGATGCCAGCTCCTTTCATTCAGTCAGTAGCTTCAATCATTTCTGGATGTTTTTCAATGGCAAAAATCAATGAATATTGTAAATGCACAAACAGTAATTTCTCCGCATTGCAAGGTGCAATTCTGAAATTTTTTGCTTTTTCCTGCTCCTCTTAGCATGATAAAGAAGATTCAAAGAGAGTGAGATGCCAGCTCCTTTCATTCAGTCAGTAGCTTCAATCATTTCTGGACGTTTTTCAATGGCAAAAATCAATGAATATTGTAAATGCACAAACAGTAATTTCTCCGCATTGCAAGGTGCAATTCTGAAATTTTTTGCTTTTTCCTGCTCCTCTTAGCATGATAAAGAAGATTCAAAGAGAGTGAGATGCCAGCTCCTTTCATTCAGTCAGTAGCTTCAAACATTTCTGGTATATGAATAACATTATGTTTTTCAATGGCAAAAATCAATGAATATTGTAAATGCACAAACAGTAATTTCTCCGCATTGCAAGGTGCAATTCTGAAATTTTTTGCTTTTTCCTGCTCCTCTAAGCATGATAAAGAAGATTCAAAGAGAGTGAGATGCCAGCTCCTTTCATTCAGTCAGTAGCTTCAATCATTTCTGGACGTTTTTCAATGGCAAAAATCAATGAATATTGTAAATGCACAAACAGTAATTTCTCGGCATTGCAAGGTGCAATTCTGAAATTTTTTGCTTTTTCCTGCTCCTCTTAGCATGATAAACAAGATTCAAAGTGAATAAGATGCCAGCTCCTTTCATTCAGTCAGTAGCTTCAATCATTTCTGGACGTTTTTCAATGGCAAAAATCAATGAATATTGTAAATGCACAAACAGTAATTTCTCCGCATTGCAAGGTGCAATTCTGAAATTTTTTGCTTTTTCCTGCTCCTCTTAGCATGATAAAGAAGATTTAAAGAGAGTGAGATGCCAGCTCCTTTCATTCAGTCAGTAGCTTCAAACATTTCTGGTATATGAATAACATGATGTTTTTCAATGGCAAAAATCAATGAATATTGTAAATGCACAAACAGTAATTTCTCCGCATTGCAAGGTGCAATTTTGAAATTTTTTGCTTTTTCCTGCTCCTCTTAGCATGATAAAGAAGATTCAAAGAGAGTGAGATGCCAGCTCCTTTCATTCAGTCAGTAGCTTCAATCATTTCTGGACGTTTTTCAATGGCAAAAATCAATGAATATTGTAAATGCACAAACAGTAATTTCTCCGCATTGCAAGGTGCAATTCTGAAATTTTTTGCTTTTTCCTGCTCCTCTTAGCATGATAAACAAGATTCAAAGAGAGTGAGATGCCAGCTCCTTTCATTCAGTCAGTAGCTTCAATCATTTCTGGATGTTTTTCAATGGCAAAAATCAATGAATATTGTAAATGCACAAACAGTAATTTCTCCGCATTGCAAGGTGCAATTTTGAAATTTTTTGCTTTTTCCTGCTCCTCTTAGCATGATAAAGAAGATTCAAAGAGAGTGAGATGCCAGCTCCTTTCATTCAGTCAGTAGCTTCAATCATTTCTGGACGTTTTTCAATGGCAAAAATCAATGAATATTGTAAATGCACAAACAGTAATTTCTCCGCATTGCAAGGTGCAATTCTGAAATTTTTTGCTTTTTCCTGCTCCTCTTAGCATGATAAACAAGATTCAAAGAGAGTGAGATGCCAACTCCTTTCATTCAGTCAGTAGCTTCAAACATTTCTGGTATATGAATAACATGATGTTTTTCAATGGCAAAAATCAATGAATATTGTAAATGCACAAACAGTAATTTCTCCGCATTGCAAGGTGCAATTCTGAATTTTTTTGCTTTTTCCTGCTCCTCTTAGCATGATAAAGAAGATTCAAAGAGAGTGAGATGCCAGCTCCTTTCATTCAGTCAGTAGCTTCAATCATTTCTGGACGTTTTTCAATGGCAAAAATCAATGAATATTGTAAATGCACAAACAGTAATTTCTCCGCATTGCAAGGTGCAATTCTGAATTTTTTTGCTTTTTCCTGCTCCTCTTAGCATGATAAAGAAGATTCAAAGACAGTGAGATGCCAGCTCCTTTCATTCAGTCAGTAGCTTCAATCATTTCTGGACGTTTTTCAATGGCAAAAATCAATGAATATTGTAAATGCACAAACAGTAATTTCTCCGCATTGCAAGGTGCAATTCTGAAATTTTTTGCTTTTTCCTGCTCCTCTTAGCATGATAAAGAAGATTCAAAGAGAGTGAGATGCCAGCTCCTTTCATTGTCAGTAGCTTCAAACATTTCTGGTATATGAATAACATGATGTTTTTCAATGGCAAAAATCAATGAATATTGTAAATGCACAAACAGTAATTTCTACGCATTGCAAGGTGCAATTCTGAAATTTTTTGCTTTTTCCTGCTCCTCTTAGCATGAAAAAGAAGATTCAAAGAGAGTGAGATGCCAGCTCCTTTCATTCAGTCAGTAGCTTCAATCATTTCTGGACGTTTTTCAATGGCAAAAATCATTGAATATTGTAAATGCACAAACAGTAATTTCTCCGCATTGCAAGTTGCAATTCTGAAATTTTTTGCTTTTTCCTGCTCCTCTTAGCATGATAAAGAATATTCAAAGAGAGTGAGATGCCAGCTCCTTTTATTCAGTCAGTAGCTTCAATCATTTCTGGTATATGAATAACATGATGTTTTTCAATGGCAAAAATCAATGAATATTGTAAATGCACAAACAGTAATTTCTCCGCATTGCAAGGTGCAATTCTGAAATTTTTTGCTTTTTCCTGCTCCTCTTAGCATGATAAACAAGATTCAAAGCGAGTGAGATGCCAGCTCCTTTCATTCAGTCAGTAGCTTCAATCATTTCTGGACGTTTTTCAATGGCAAAAATCAATGAATATTGTAAATGCACAAACAGTAATTTCTCCGCATTGCAAGGTGCAATTCTGAAATTTTTTGCTTTTTCCTGCTCCTCTTAGCATGATAAAGAAGATTCAAAGAGAGTGAGATGCCAGCTCGTTTCATTCAGTCAGTAGCTTCAAACATTTCTGGTATATGAATAACATGATGTTTTTCAATGGCAAAAATCAATGAATATTGTAAATGCACAAACAGTAATTTCTCCGCATTGCAAGGTGCAATTCTGAAATTTTTTGCTTTTTCCTGCTCCTCTTAGCATGCTAAAGAAGATTCAAAGAGAGGGAGATGCCAGCTCCTTTCATTCAGTCAGTAGCTTCAATCATTTCTGGACGTTTTTCAATGGCAAAAATCAATGAATATTGTAAATGCACAAAGAGTAATTTCTCCGCATTGCAAGGTGCAATTCTGAAATTTTTTGCTTTTTCCTGCTCCTCTTAGCATGATAAAGAAGATTCAAAGAGAGTGAGATGCCAGCTCCTTTCATTCAGTCAGTAGCTTCAATCATTTCTGGACGTTTTTCAATGGCAAAAATCAATGAATATTGTAAATGCACAAACAGTAATTTCTCCGCATTGCAAGGTGCAATTCTGAAATTTTTTGCTTTTTCCTGCTCCTCTTAGCATGATAAACAAGATTCAAAGAGAGTGAGATGCCAGCTCCTTTCATTCAGTCAGTAGCTTCAATCATTTCTGGATGTTTTTCAATGGCAAAAATCAATGAATATTGTAAATGCACAAACAGTAATTTCTCCGCATTGCAAGGTGCAATTCTGAAATTTTTTGCTTTTTCCTGCTCCTCTTAGCATGATAAACAAGATTCAAAGAGAGTGAGATGCCAGCTCCTTTCATTCAGTCAGTAGCTTCAAACATTTCTGGTATATGAATAACATGATGTTTTTCAATGGCAAAAATCAATGAATATTGTAAATGCACAAACAGTAATTTCTCCGCATTGCAAGGTGCAATTCTGAAATTTTTTGCTTTTTCCTGCTCCTCTAAGCATGATAAAGAAGATTCAAAGAGAGTGAGATGCCAGCTCCTTTCATTCAGTCAGTAGCTTCAATCATTTCTGGACGTTTTTCAATGGCAAAAATCAATGAATATTGTAAATGCACAAACAGTAATTTCTCGGCATTGCAAGGAGCAATTCTGAAATTTTTTGCTTTTTCCTGCTCCTCTTAGCATGATAAACAAGATTCAAAGTGAATGAGATGCCAGCTCCTTTCATTCAGTCAGTAGCTTCAATCATTTCTGGACGTTTTTCAATGGCAAAAATCAATGAATATTGTAAATGCACAAACAGTAATTTCTCCGCATTGCAAGGTGCAATTCTGAAATTTTTTGCTTTTTCCTGCTCCTCTTAGCATGATAAACAAGATTCAAAGAGAGTGAGATGCCAGCTCCTTTCATTCAGTCAGTAGCTTCAAACATTTCTGGTATATGAATAACATGATGTTTTTCAATGGCAAAAATCAATGAATATTGTAAATGCACAAACAGTAATTTCTCCGCATTGCAAGGTGCAATTCTGAAATTTTTTGCTTTTTCCTGCTCCTCTAAGCATGATAAAGAAGATTCAAAGAGAGTGAGATGCCAGCTCCTTTCATTCAGTCAGTAGCTTCAATCATTTCTGGACGTTTTTCAATGGCAAAAATCAATGAATATTGTAAATGCACAAACAGTAATTTCTCGGCATTGCAAGGTGCAATTCTGAAATTTTTTGCTTTTTCCTGCTCCTCTTAGCATGATAAACAAGATTCAAAGTGAATGAGATGCCAGCTCCTTTCATTCAGTCAGTAGCTTCAATCATTTCTGGATGTTTTTCAATGGCAAAAATCAATGAATATTGTAAATGCACAAACAGTAATTTCTCCGCATTGCAAGGTGCAATTCTGAAATTTTTTGCTTGTTCCTGCTCCTCTTAGCATGATAAAGAAGATTCAAAGAGAGTGAGATGCCAGCTCCTTTCATTCAGTCAGTAGCTTCAAACATTTCTGGTATATGAATAACATGATGATTTTCAATGGCAAAAATCAATGAATATTGTAAATGCACAAACAGTAATTTCTCCGCATTGCAAGGTGCAATTCTGAAATTTTTTGCTTTTTCCTGCTCCTCTTAGCATGATAAAGAAGATTCAAAGAGAGTGAGATGCCAGCTCCTTTCATTCAGTCAGTAGCTTCAATCATTTCTGGACATTTTTCAATGGCAAAAATCAATGAATATTGTAAATGCACAAACAGTAATTTCTCCGCATTGCAAGGTGCAATTCTGAATTTTTTTGCTTTTTCCTGCTCCTCTTAGCATGATAAAGAAGATTCAAAGTGAGTGAGATGCCAGCTCCTTTCATTCAGTCAGTAGCTTCAAACATTTCTGGTATATGAATAACATGATGTTTTTCAATGGCAAAAATCAATGAATATTGTAAATGCACAAACAGTAATTTCTCCGCATTGCAAGGTGCAATTTTGAAATTTTTTGCTTTTTCCTGCTCCTCTTAGCATGATAAAGAAGATTCAAAGAGAGTGAGATGCCAGCTCCTTTCATTCAGTCAGTAGCTTCAATCATTTCTGGACGTTTTTCAATGGCAAAAATCAATGAATATTGTAAATGCACAAACAGTAATTTCTCCGCATTGCAAGGTGCAATTCTGAAATTTTTTGCTTTTTCCTGCTCCTCTTAGCATGATAAACAAGATTCAAAGAGAGTGAGATGCCAGCTCCTTTCATTCAGTCAGTAGCTTCAATCATTTCTGGACGTTTTTCAATGGCAAAAATCAATGAATATTGTAAATGCACAAACAGTAATTTCTCCGCATTGCAAGGTGCAATTCTGAAATTTTTTGCTTTTTTCTGCTCCTCTTAGCATGATAAAGAAGATTCAAAGAGAGTGAGATGCCAGCTCCTTTCATTCAGTCAGTAGCTTCAAACATTTCTGGTATATGAATAACATGATGTTTTTCAATGGCAAAAATCAATGAATATTGTAAATGCACAAACAGTAATTTCTCCGCATTGCAAGGTGCAATTCTGAAATTTTTTGCTTTTTCCTGCTCCTCTTAGCATGATAAAGAAGATTCAAAGAGAGTGAGATGCCAGCTCCTTTCATTCAGTCAGTAGCTTCAATCATTTCTGGACGTTTTTCAATGGCAAAAATCAATGAATATTGTAAATGCACAAACAGTAATTTCTCCGCATTGCAAGGTGCAATTCTGAAATTTTTTGCTTTTTCCTGCTCCTCTTAGCATGATAAACAAGATTCAAAGAGAGTGAGATGCCAGCTCCTTTCATTCAGTCAGTAGCTTCAATCATTTCTGGATGTTTTTCAATTGCAAAAATCAATGAATATTGTAAATGCACAAAGAGTAATTTCTCCGCATTGCAAGGTGCAATTCTGAAATTTTTTGCTTTTTCCTGCTCCTCTTAGCATGATAAAGAAGATTCAAAGAGAGTGAGATGCCAGCTCCTTTCATTCAGTCAGTAGCTTCAATAATTTCTGGACGTTTTTCATTGGCAAAAATCAATGAATATTGTAAATGCACAAAGAGTAATTTCTCCGCATTGCAAGGTGCAATTCTGAAATTTTTTGCTTTTTCCTGCTCCTCTTAGCATGATAAAGAATATTCAAAGACAGTGAGATGCCAGCTCCTTTCATTCAGTCAGTAGCTTCAAACATTTCTGGTATATGAATAACATGATGTTTTTCAATGGCAAAAATCAATGAATATTGTAAAGGCACAAACAGTAATTTCTCCGCATTGCAAGGTGCAATTCTGAAATTTTTTGCTTTTTCCTGCTCCTCTTAGCATGATAAAGAAGATTCAAAGAGAGTGAGATGCCAGCTCCTTTCATTCAGTCAGTAGCTTCAATCATTTCTGGACGTTTTTCAATGGCAAAAATCAATGAATATTGTAAATGCACAAACAGTAATTTCTCCGCATTGCAAGGTGCAATTCTGAAATTTTTTGCTTTTTCCTGCTCCTCTTAGCATGATAAAGAAGATTCAAAGAGAGTGAGATGCCAGCTCCTTTCATTCAGTCAGTAGCTTCAATCATTTCTGGACGTTTTTCAATGGCAAAAATCAATGAATATTGTAAATGCACAAACAGTAATTTCTCCGCATTGCAAGGTGCAATTCTGAAATTTTTTGCTTTTTCCTGCTCCTCTTAGCATGATAAAGAAGATTCAAAGAGAGTGAGATGCCAGCTCCTTTCATTCAGTCAGTAGCTTCAATCATTTCTGGACGTTTTTCAATGGCAAAAATCAATGAATATTGTAAATGCACAAACAGTAATTTCTCCGCATTGCAAGGTGCAATTCTGAAATTTTTTGCTTTTTCCTGCTCCTCTTAGCATGATAAAGAAGATTCAAAGAGAGTGAGATGCCAGCTCCTTTCATTCAGTCAGTAGCTTCAAACATTTCTGGTATATGAATAACATGATGTTTTTCAATGGCAAAAATCAATGAATATTGTAAATGCACAAACAGTAATTTCTCCGCATTGCAAGGTGCAATTCTGAAATTTTTTGCTTTTTCCTGCTCCTCTAAGCATGATAAAGAAGATTCAAAGAGAGTGAGATGCCAGCTCCTTTCATTCAGTCAGTAGCTTCAATCATTTCTGGACGTTTTACAATGGCAAAAATCAATGAATATTGTAAATGCACAAACAGTAATTTCTCGGCATTGCAAGGTGCAATTCTGAAATTTTTTGCTTTTTCCTGCTCCTCTTAGCATTATAAACAAGATTCAAAGTGAATAAGATGCCAGCTCCTTTCATTCAGTCAGTAGCTTCAATCATTTCTGGACGTTTTTCAATGGCAAAAATCAATGAATATTGTAAATGCACAAACAGTAATTTCTCCGCATTGCAAGGTGCAATTCTGAAATTTTTTGCTTTTTCCTGCTCCTCTTAGCATGATAAAGAAGATTCAAAGAGAGTGAGATGCCAGCTCCTTTCATTCAGTCAGTAGCTTCAAACATTTCTGGTATATGAATAACATGATGTTTTTCAATGGCAAAAATCAATGAATATTGTAAATGCACAAACAGTCATTTCTCCGCATTGCAAGGTGCAATTCTGAAATTTTTTGCTTTTTCCTGCTCCTCTTAGCATGATAAAGAAGATTCAAAGAGAGTGAGATGCCAGCTCCTTTCATTCAGTCAGTAGCTTCAATCATTTCTGGACATTTTTCAATGGCAAAAATCAATGAATATTGTAAATGCACAAACAGTAATTTCTCCGCATTGCAAGGTGCAATTCTGAATTTTTTTGCTTTTTCCTGCTCCTCTTAGCATGATAAAGAAGATTCAAAGAGAGTGAGATGCCAGCTCCTTTCATTCAGTCAGTAGCTTCAAACATTTCTGGTATATGAATAACATGATGTTTTTCAATGGCAAAAATCAATGAATATTGTAAATGCACAAACAGTAATTTCTCCGCATTGCAAGGTGCAATTTTGAAATTTTTTGCTTTTTCCTGCTCCTCTTAGCATGATAAAGAAGATTCAAAGAGAGTGAGATGCCAGCTCCTTTCATTCAGTCAGTAGCTTCAATCACTTCTGGACGTTTTTCAATGGCAAAAATCAATGAATATTGTAAATGAACAAACAGTAATTTCTCCGCATTGCAAGGTGCAATTCTGAAATTTTTTGCTTTTTCCTGCTCCTCTTAGCATGATAAACAAGATTCAAAGAGAGTGAGATGCCAGCTCCTTTCATTCAGTCAGTAGCTTCAATCATTTCTGGATGTTTTTCAATGGCAAAAATCAATGAATATTGTAAATGCACAAACAGTAATTTCTCCGCATTGCAAGGTGCAATTCTGAAATTTTTTGCTTTTTTCTGCTCCTCTTAGCATGATAAAGAAGATTCAAAGAGAGTGAGATGCCAGCTCCTTTCATTCAGTCAGTAGCTTCAAACATTTCTGGTATATGAATAACATGATGTTTTTCAATAGAAAAATCAATGAATATTGTAAATGCACAAACAGAAATTTCTCCGCATTGCAAGGTGCAATTCTGAAATTTTTTGCTTTTTCCTGCTCCTCTTAGCATGATAAAGAAGATTCAAAGAGAGTGAGATGCCAGCTCCTTTCATTCAGTCAGTAGCTTCAATCATTTCTGGACGTTTTTCAATGGCAAAAATCAATGAATATTGTAAATGCACAAACAGTAATTTCTCCGCATTGCAAGGTGCAATTCTGAAATTTTTTACTTTTTCCTGCTCCTCTTAGCATGATAAACAAGATTCAAAGAGAGTGAGATGCCAGCTCCTTTCATTCAGTCAGTAGCTTCAATCATTTCTGGATGTTTTTCAATGGCAAAAATCAATGAATATTGTAAATGCACAAAGAGTAATTTCTCCGCATTGCAAGGTGCAATTCTGAAATTTTTTGCTTTTTCCTGCTCCTCTTAGCATGATAAAGAAGATTCAAAGAGAGTGAGATGCCAGCTCCTTTCATTCAGTCAGTAGCTTCAATCATTTCTGGACGTTTTTCAATGGCAAAAATCAATGAATATTGTAAATGCACAAAGAGTAATTTCTCCGCATTGCAAGGTGCAATTCTGAAATTTTTTGCTTTTTCCTGCTCCTCTTAGCATGATAAAGAAGATTCAAAGAGAGTGAGATGCCAGCTCCTTTCATTCAGTCAGTAGCTTCAAACATTTCTGGTATATGAATAACATGATGTTTTTCAAAGGCAAAAATCAATGAATATTGTAAATGCACAAACAGTAATTTCTCCGCATTGCAATGTGCAATTCTGAAATTTTTTGCTTTTTCCTGCTCCTCTTAGCATGATAAAGAAGATTCAAAGAGAGTGAGATGCCAGCTCCTTTCATTCAGTCAGTAGCTTCAATCATTTCTGGACATTTTTCAATGGCAAAAATCAATGAATATTGTAAATGCACAAACAGTAATTTCTCCGCATTGCAAGGTGCAATTCTGAAATTTTTTGCTTTTTCCTGCTCCTCTTAGCATGATAAAGAAGATTCAAAGAGAGTGAGATGCCAGCTCCTTTCATTCAGTCAGTAGCTTCAATCATTTCTGGACGTTTTTCAATGGCAAAAATCAATGAATATTGTAAATGCACAAACAGTAATTTCTCCGCATTGCAAGGTGCAATTCTGAAATTTTTTGCTTTTTCCTGCTCCTCTTAGCATGATAAACAAGATTCAAAGAGAGTGAGATGCCAGCTCCTTTCATTCAGTCAGTAGCTTCAATCATTTCTGGACGTTTTTCAATGGCAAAAATCAATGAATATTGTAAATGCACAAACAGTAATTTCTCCGCATTGCAAGGTGCAATTCTGAAATTTTTTGCTTTTTCCTGCTCCTCTTAGCATGATAAAGAAGATTCAAAGAGAGTGAGATGCCAGCTCCTTTCATTCAGTCAGTAGCTTCAATCATTTCTGGACGTTTTTCAATGGCAAAAATCAATGAATATTGTAAATGCACAAACAGTAATTTCTCCGCATTGCAAGGTGCAATTCTGAAATTTTTTGCTTTTTCCTGCTCCTCTTAGCATGATAAACAAGATTCAAAGAGAGTGAGATGCCAGCTCCTTTCATTCAGTCAGTAGCTTCAATCATTTCTGGACGTTTTTCAATGGCAAAAATCAATGAATATTGTAAATGCACAAACAGTAATTTCTCCGCATTGCAAGGTGCAATTCTGAAATTTTTTGCTTTTTCCTGCTCCTCTTAGCATGATAAAGAAGATTCAAAGAGAGTGAGATGCCAGCTCCTTTCATTCAGTCCGTAGCTTCAAACATTTCTGGTATATGAATAACATAATGTTTTTCAATGGCAAAAATCAATGAATATTGTAAATGCACAAACAGTAATTTCTCCGCATTGCAAGGTGCAATTCTGAAATTTTTTGCTTTTTCCTGCTCCTCTTAGCATGATAAAGAAGATTCAAAGAGAGTGAGATGCCAGCTCCTTTCATTCAGTCAGTAGCTTCAAACATTTCTGGTATATGAATAACATGATGTTTTTCAATGGCAAAAATCAATGAATATTGTAAATGCACAAACAGTAATTTCTCCGCATTGCAAGGTGCAATTTTGAAATTTTTTGCTTTTTCCTGCTCCTCTTAGCATGATAAAGAAGATTCAAAGAGAGTGAGATGCCAGCTCCTTTCATTCAGTCAGTAGCTTCAATCATTTCTGGACGTTTTTCAATGGCAAAAATCAATGAATATTGTAAATGCACAAACAGTAATTTCTCCGCATTGCAAGGTGCAATTCTGAAATTTTTTGCTTTTTCCTGCTCCTCTTAGCATGATAAACAAGATTCAAAGAGAGTGAGATGCCAGCTCCTTTCATTCAGTCAGTAGCTTCAATCATTTCTGGATGTTTTTCAAAGGCAAAAATCAATGAATATTGTAAATGCACAAACAGTAATTTCTCCGCATTGCAAGGTGCAATTTTGAAATTTTTTGCTTTTTCCTGCTCCTCTTAGCATGATAAAGAAGATTCAAAGAGAGTGAGATGCCAGCTCCTTTCATTCAGTCAGTAGCTTCAATCATTTCTGGACGTTTTTCAATGGCAAAAATCAATGAATATTGTAAATGCACAAACAGTAATTTCTCCGCATTGCAAGGTGCAATTCTGAAATTTTTTGCTTTTTCCTGCTCCTCTTAGCATGATAAACAAGATTCAAAGAGAGTGAGATGCCAGCTCCTTTCATTCAGTCAGTAGCTTCAAACATTTCTGGTATATGAATAACATGATGTTTTTCAATGGCAAAAATCAATGAATATTGTAAATGCACAAACAGTAATTTCTCCGCATTGCAAGGTGCAATTCTGAATTTTTTTGCTTTTTCCTGCTCCTCTTAGCATGATAAAGAAGATTCAAAGAGAGTGAGATGCCAGCTCCTTTCATTCAGTCAGTAGCTTCAATCATTTCTGGACGTTTTTCAATGGCAAAAATCAATGAATATTGTAAATGCACAAACAGTAATTTCTCCGCATTGCAAGGTGCAATTCTGAATTTTTTTGCTTTTTCCTGCTCCTCTTAGCATGATAAAGAAGATTCAAAGACAGTGAGATGCCAGCTCCTTTCATTCAGTCAGTAGCTTCAATCATTTCTGGACGTTTTTCAATGGCAAAAATCAATGAATATTGTAAATGCACAAACAGTAATTTCTCCGCATTGCAAGGTGCAATTCTGAAATTTTTTGCTTTTTCCTGCTCCTCTTAGCATGATAAAGAAGATTCAAAGAGAGTGAGATGCCAGCTCCTTTCATTGTCAGTAGCTTCAAACATTTCTGGTATATGAATAACATGATGTTTTTCAATGGCAAAAATCAATGAATATTGTAAATGCACAAACAGTAATTTCTACGCATTGCAAGGTGCAATTCTGAAATTTTTTGCTTTTTCCTGCTCCTCTTAGCATGAAAAAGAAGATTCAAAGAGAGTGAGATGCCAGCTCCTTTCATTCAGTCAGTAGCTTCAATCATTTCTGGACGTTTTTCAATGGCAAAAATCATTGAATATTGTAAATGCACAAACAGTAATTTCTCCGCATTGCAAGTTGCAATTCTGAAATTTTTTGCTTTTTCCTGCTCCTCTTAGCATGATAAAGAATATTCAAAGAGAGTGAGATGCCAGCTCCTTTTATTCAGTCAGTAGCTTCAATCATTTCTGGTATATGAATAACATGATGTTTTTCAATGGCAAAAATCAATGAATATTGTAAATGCACAAACAGTAATTTCTCCGCATTGCAAGGTGCAATTCTGAAATTTTTTTTGTTTTTTCCTGCTCCTCTTAGCATGATAAAGAAGATTCAAAGAGAGTGAGATGCCAGCTCCTTTCATTCAGTCAGTAGCTTCAATCATTTCTGGACGTTTTTCAATGGCAAAAATCAATGAATATTGTAAATGCACAAACAGTAATTTCTCCGCATTGCAAGGTGCAATTCTGAAATTTTTTGCTTTTTCCTGCTCCTCTTAGCATGATAAACAAGATTCAAAGCGAGTGAGATGCCAGCTCCTTTCATTCAGTCAGTAGCTTCAATCATTTCTGGACGTTTTTCAATGGCAAAAATCAATGAATATTGTAAATGCACAAACAGTAATTTCTCCGCATTGCAAGGTGCAATTCTGAAATTTTTTGCTTTTTCCTGCTCCTCTTAGCATGATAAAGAAGATTCAAAGAGAGTGAGATGCCAGCTCCTTTCATTCAGTCAGTAGCTTCAAACATTTCTGGTATATGAATAACATGATGTTTTTCAATGGCAAAAATCAATGAATATTGTAAATGCACAAACAGTAATTTCTCCGCATTGCAAGGTGCAATTCTGAAATTTTTTGCTTTTTCCTGCTCCTCTTAGCATGCTAAAGAAGATTCAAAGAGAGGGAGATGCCAGCTCCTTTCATTCAGTCAGTAGCTTCAATCATTTCTGGACGTTTTTCAATGGCAAAAATCAATGAATATTGTAAATGCACAAAGAGTAATTTCTCCGCATTGCAAGGTGCAATTCTGAAATTTTTTGCTTTTTCCTGCTCCTCTTAGCATGATAAAGAAGATTCAAAGAGAGTGAGATGCCAGCTCCTTTCATTCAGTCAGTAGCTTCAATCATTTCTGGACGTTTTTCAATGGCAAAAATCAATGAATATTGTAAATGCACAAACAGTAATTTCTCCGCATTGCAAGGTGCAATTCTGAAATTTTTTGCTTTTTCCTGCTCCTCTTAGCATGATAAACAAGATTCAAAGAGAGTGAGATGCCAGCTCCTTTCATTCAGTCAGTAGCTTCAATCATTTCTGGATGTTTTTCAATGGCAAAAATCAATGAATATTGTAAATGCACAAACAGTAATTTCTCCGCATTGCAAGGTGCAATTCTGAAATTTTTTGCTTTTTCCTGCTCCTCTTAGCATGATAAACAAGATTCAAAGAGAGTGAGATGCCAGCTCCTTTCATTCAGTCAGTAGCTTCAAACATTTCTGGCATATGAATAACATGATGTTTTTCAATGGCAAAAATCAATGAATATTGTAAATGCACAAACAGTAATTTCTCCGCATTGCAAGGTGCAATTCTGAAATTTTTTGCTTTTTCCTGCTCCTCTAAGCATGATAAAGAAGATTCAAAGAGAGTGAGATGCCAGCTCCTTTCATTCAGTCAGTAGCTTCAATCATTTCTGGACGTTTTTCAATGGCAAAAATCAATGAATATTGTAAATGCACAAACAGTAATTTCTCGGCATTGCAAGGAGCAATTCTGAAATTTTTTGCTTTTTCCTGCTCCTCTTAGCATGATAAACAAGATTCAAAGTGAATGAGATGCCAGCTCCTTTCATTCAGTCAGTAGCTTCAATCATTTCTGGACGTTTTTCAATGGCAAAAATCAATGAATATTGTAAATGCACAAACAGTAATTTCTCCGCATTGCAAGGTGCAATTCTGAAATTTTTTGCTTTTTCCTGCTCCTCTTAGCATGATAAACAAGATTCAAAGAGAGTGAGATGCCAGCTCCTTTCATTCAGTCAGTAGCTTCAAACATTTCTGGTATATGAATAACATGATGTTTTTCAATGGCAAAAATCAATGAATATTGTAAATGCACAAACAGTAATTTCTCCGCATTGCAAGGTGCAATTCTGAAATTTTTTGCTTTTTCCTGCTCCTCTAAGCATGATAAAGAAGATTCAAAGAGAGTGAGATGCCAGCTCCTTTCATTCAGTCAGTAGCTTCAATCATTTCTGGACGTTTTTCAATGGCAAAAATCAATGAATATTGTAAATGCACAAACAGTAATTTCTCGGCATTGCAAGGTGCAATTCTGAAATTTTTTGCTTTTTCCTGCTCCTCTTAGCATGATAAACAAGATTCAAAGTGAATGAGATGCCAGCTCCTTTCATTCAGTCAGTAGCTTCAATCATTTCTGGATGTTTTTCAATGGCAAAAATCAATGAATATTGTAAATGCACAAACAGTAATTTCTCCGCATTGCAAGGTGCAATTCTGAAATTTTTTGCTTTTTCCTGCTCCTCTTAGCATGATAAAGAAGATTCAAAGAGAGTGAGATGCCAGCTCCTTTCATTCAGTCAGTAGCTTCAAACATTTCTGGTATATGAATAACATGATGATTTTCAATGGCAAAAATCAATGAATATTGTAAATGCACAAACAGTAATTTCTCCGCATTGCAAGGTGCAATTCTGAAATTTTTTGCTTTTTCCTGCTCCTCTTAGCATGATAAAGAAGATTCAAAGAGAGTGAGATGCCAGCTCCTTTCATTCAGTCAGTAGCTTCAATCATTTCTGGACATTTTTCAATGGCAAAAATCAATGAATATTGTAAATGCACAAACAGTAATTTCTCCGCATTGCAAGGTGCAATTCTGAATTTTTTTGCTTTTTCCTGCTCCTCTTAGCATGATAAAGAAGATTCAAAGTGAGTGAGATGCCAGCTCCTTTCATTCAGTCAGTAGCTTCAAACATTTCTGGTATATGAATAACATGATGTTTTTCAATGGCAAAAATCAATGAATATTGTAAATGCACAAACAGTAATTTCTCCGCATTGCAAGGTGCAATTTTGAAATTTTTTGCTTTTTCCTGCTCCTCTTAGCATGATAAAGAAGATTCAAAGAGAGTGAGATGCCAGCTCCTTTCATTCAGTCAGTAGCTTCAATCATTTCTGGACGTTTTTCAATGGCAAAAATCAATGAATATTGTAAATGCACAAACAGTAATTTCTCCGCATTGCAAGGTGCAATTCTGAAATTTTTTGCTTTTTCCTGCTCCTCTTAGCATGATAAACAAGATTCAAAGAGAGTGAGATGCCAGCTCCTTTCATTCAGTCAGTAGCTTCAATCATTTCTGGACGTTTTTCAATGGCAAAAATCAATGAATATTGTAAATGCACAAACAGTAATTTCTCCGCATTGCAAGGTGCAATTCTGAAATTTTTTGCTTTTTTCTGCTCCTCTTAGCATGATAAAGAAGATTCAAAGAGAGTGAGATGCCAGCTCCTTTCATTCAGTCAGTAGCTTCAAACATTTCTGGTATATGAATAACATGATGTTTTTCAATGGCAAAAATCAATGAATATTGTAAATGCACAAACAGTAATTTCTCCGCATTGCAAGGTGCAATTCTGAAATTTTTTGCTTTTTCCTGCTCCTCTTAGCATGATAAAGAAGATTCAAAGAGAGTGAGATGCCAGCTCCTTTCATTCAGTCAGTAGCTTCAATCATTTCTGGACGTTTTTCAATGGCAAAAATCAATGAATATTGTAAATGCACAAACAGTAATTTCTCCGCATTGCAAGGTGCAATTCTGAAATTTTTTGCTTTTTCCTACTCCTCTTAGCATGATAAACAAGATTCAAAGAGAGTGAGATGCCAGCTCCTTTCATTCAGTCAGTAGCTTCAATCATTTCTGGATGTTTTTCAATGGCAAAAATCAATGAATATTGTAAATGCACAAAGAGTAATTTCTCCGCATTGCAAGGTGCAATTCTGAAATTTTTTGCTTTTTCCTGCTCCTCTTAGCATGATAAAGAAGATTCAAAGAGAGTGAGATGCCAGCTCCTTTCATTCAGTCAGTAGCTTCAATAATTTCTGGACGTTTTTCATTGGCAAAAATCAATGAATATTGTAAATGCACAAAGAGTAATTTCTCCGCATTGCAAGGTGCAATTCTGAAATTTTTTGCTTTTTCCTGCTCCTCTTAGCATGATAAAGAATATTCAAAGACAGTGAGATGCCAGCTCCTTTCATTCAGTCAGTAGCTTCAAACATTTCTGGTATATGAATAACATGATGTTTTTCAATGGCAAAAATCAATGAATATTGTAAAGGCACAAACAGTAATTTCTCCGCATTGCAAGGTGCAATTCTGAAATTTTTTGCTTTTTCCTGCTCCTCTTAGCATGATAAAGAAGATTCAAAGAGAGTGAGATGCCAGCTCCTTTCATTCAGTCAGTAGCTTCAATCATTTCTGGACGTTTTTCAATGGCAAAAATCAATGAATATTGTAAATGCACAAACAGTAATTTCTCCGCATTGCAAGGTGCAATTCTGAAATTTTTTGCTTTTTCCTGCTCCTCTTAGCATGATAAAGAAGATTCAAAGAGAGTGAGATGCCAGCTCCTTTCATTCAGTCAGTAGCTTCAATCATTTCTGGACGTTTTTCAATGGCAAAAATCAATGAATATTGTAAATGCACAAACAGTAATTTCTCCGCATTGCAAGGTGCAATTCTGAAATTTTTTGCTTTTTCCTGCTCCTCTAAGCATGATAAAGAAGATTCAAAGAGAGTGAGATGCCAGCTCCTTTCATTCAGTCAGTAGCTTCAATCATTTCTGGACGTTTTTCAATGGCAAAAATCAATGAATATTGTAAATGCACAAACAGTAATTTCTCCGCATTGCAAGGTGCAATTCTGAAATTTTTTGCTTTTTCCTGCTCCTCTTAGCATGATAAAGAAGATTCAAAGAGAGTGAGATGCCAGCTCCTTTCATTCAGTCAGTAGCTTCAAACATTTCTGGTATATGAATAACATGATGTTTTTCAATGGCAAAAATCAATGAATATTGTAAATGCACAAACAGTAATTTCTCCGCATTGCAAGGTGCAATTCTGAAATTTTTTGCTTTTTCCTGCTCCTCTAAGCATGATAAAGAAGATTCAAAGAGAGTGAGATGCCAGCTCCTTTCATTCAGTCAGTAGCTTCAATCATTTCTGGACGTTTTTCAATGGCAAAAATCAATGAATATTGTAAATGCACAAACAGTAATTTCTCGGCATTGCAAGGTGCAATTCTGAAATTTTTTGCTTTTTCCTGCTCCTCTTAGCATGATAAACAAGATTCAAAGTGAATAAGATGCCAGCTCCTTTCATTCAGTCAGTAGCTTCAATCATTTCTGGACGTTTTTCAATGGCAAAAATCAATGAATATTGTAAATGCACAAACAGTAATTTCTCCGCATTGCAAGGTGCAATTCTGAAATTTTTTGCTTTTTCCTGCTCCTCTTAGCATGATAAAGAAGATTCAAAGAGAGTGAGATGCCAGCTCCTTTCATTCAGTCAGTAGCTTCAAACATTTCTGGTATATGAATAACATGATGTTTTTCAATGGCAAAAATCAATGAATATTGTAAATGCACAAACAGTAATTTCTCCGCATTGCAAGGTGCAATTCTGAAATTTTTTGCTTTTTCCTGCTCCTCTTAGCATGATAAAGAAGATTCAAAGAGAGTGAGATGCCAGCTCCTTTCATTCAGTCAGTAGCTTCAATCATTTCTGGACATTTTTCAATGGCAAAAATCAATGAATATTGTAAATGCACAAACAGTAATTTCTCCGCATTGCAAGGTGCAATTCTGAATTTTTTTGCTTTTTCCTGCTCCTCTTAGCATGATAAAGAAGATTCAAAGAGAGTGAGATGCCAGCTCCTTTCATTCAGTCAGTAGCTTCAAACATTTCTGGTATATGAATAACATGATGTTTTTCAATGGCAAAAATCAATGAATATTGTAAATGCACAAACAGTAATTTCTCCGCATTGCAAGGTGCAATTTTGAAATTTTTTGCTTTTTCCTGCTCCTCTTAGCATGATAAAGAAGATTCAAAGAGAGTGAGATGCCAGCTCCTTTCATTCAGTCAGTAGCTTCAATCACTTCTGGACGTTTTTCAATGGCAAAAATCAATGAATATTGTAAATGAACAAACAGTAATTTCTCCGCATTGCAAGGTGCAATTCTGAAATTTTTTGCTTTTTCCTGCTCCTCTTAGCATGATAAACAAGATTCAAAGAGAGTGAGATGCCAGCTCCTTTCATTCAGTCAGTAGCTTCAATCATTTCTGGATGTTTTTCAATGGCAAAAATCAATGAATATTGTAAATGCACAAACAGTAATTTCTCCGCATTGCAAGGTGCAATTCTGAAATTTTTTGCTTTTTTCTGCTCCTCTTAGCATGATAAAGAAGATTCAAAGAGAGTGAGATGCCAGCTCCTTTCATTCAGTCAGTAGCTTCAAACATTTCTGGTATATGAATAACATGATGTTTTTCAATGGCAAAAATCAATGAATATTGTAAATGCACAAACAGAAATTTCTCCGCATTGCAAGGTGCAATTCTGAAATTTTTTGCTTTTTCCTGCTCCTCTTAGCATGATAAAGAAGATTCAAAGAGAGTGAGATGCCAGCTCCTTTCATTCAGTCAGTAGCTTCAATCATTTCTGGACGTTTTTCAATGGCAAAAATCAATGAATATTGTAAATGCACAAACAGTAATTTCTCCGCATTGCAAGGTGCAATTCTGAAATTTTTTACTTTTTCCTGCTCCTCTTAGCATGATAAACAAGATTCAAAGAGAGTGAGATGCCAGCTCCTTTCATTCAGTCAGTAGCTTCAATCATTTCTGGATGTTTTTCAATGGCAAAAATCAATGAATATTGTAAATGCACAAAGAGTAATTTCTCCGCATTGCAAGGTGCAATTCTGAAATTTTTTGCTTTTTCCTGCTCCTCTTAGCATGATAAAGAAGATTCAAAGAGAGTGAGATGCCAGCTCCTTTCATTCAGTCAGTAGCTTCAATCATTTCTGGACGTTTTTCAATGGCAAAAATCAATGAATATTGTAAATGCACAAAGAGTAATTTCTCCGCATTGCAAGGTGCAATTCTGAAATTTTTTGCTTTTTCCTGCTCCTCTTAGCATGATAAAGAAGATTCAAAGAGAGTGAGATGCCAGCTCCTTTCATTCAGTCAGTAGCTTCAAACATTTCTGGTATATGAATAACATGATGTTTTTCAATGGCAAAAATCAATGAATATTGTAAATGCACAAACAGTAATTTCTCCGCATTGCAATGTGCAATTCTGAAATTTTTTGCTTTTTCCTGCTCCTCTTAGCATGATAAAGAAGATTCAAAGAGAGTGAGATGCCAGCTCCTTTCATTCAGTCAGTAGCTTCAATCATTTCTGGACATTTTTCAATGGCAAAAATCAATGAATATTGTAAATGCACAAACAGTAATTTCTCCGCATTGCAAGGTGCAATTCTGAAATTTTTTGCTTTTTCCTGCTCCTCTTAGCATGATAAAGAAGATTCAAAGAGAGTGAGATGCCAGCTCCTTTCATTCAGTCAGTAGCTTCAATCATTTCTGGACGTTTTTCAATGGCAAAAATCAATGAATATTGTAAATGCACAAACAGTAATTTCTCCGCATTGCAAGGTGCAATTCTGAAATTTTTTGCTTTTTCCTGCTCCTCTTAGCATGATAAACAAGATTCAAAGAGAGTGAGATGCCAGCTCCTTTCATTCAGTCAGTAGCTTCAATCATTTCTGGACGTTTTTCAATGGCAAAAATCAATGAATATTGTAAATGCACAAACAGTAATTTCTCCGCATTGCAAGGTGCAATTCTGAAATTTTTTGCTTTTTCCTGCTCCTCTTAGCATGATAAAGAAGATTCAAAGAGAGTGAGATGCCAGCTCCTTTCATTCAGTCAGTAGCTTCAATCATTTCTGGACGTTTTTCAATGGCAAAAATCAATGAATATTGTAAATGCACAAACAGTAATTTCTCCGCATTGCAAGGTGCAATTCTGAAATTTTTTGCTTTTTCCTGCTCCTCTTAGCATGATAAACAAGATTCAAAGAGAGTGAGATGCCAGCTCCTTTCATTCAGTCAGTAGCTTCAATCATTTCTGGACGTTTTTCAATGGCAAAAATCAATGAATATTGTAAATGCACAAACAGTAATTTCTCCGCATTGCAAGGTGCAATTCTGAAATTTTTTGCTTTTTCCTGCTCCTCTTAGCATGATAAAGAAGATTCAAAGAGAGTGAGATGCCAGCTCCTTTCATTCAGTCCGTAGCTTCAAACATTTCTGGTATATGAATAACATAATGTTTTTCAATGGCAAAAATCAATGAATATTGTAAATGCACAAACAGTAATTTCTCCGCATTGCAAGGTGCAATTCTGAAATTTTTTGCTTTTTCCTGCTCCTCTTAGCATGATAAAGAAGATTCAAAGAGAGTGAGATGCCAGCTCCTTTCATTCAGTCAGTAGCTTCAAACATTTCTGGTATATGAATAACATGATGTTTTTCAATGGCAAAAATCAATGAATATTGTAAATGCACAAACAGTAATTTCTCCGCATTGCAAGGTGCAATTTTGAAATTTTTTGCTTTTTCCTGCTCCTCTTAGCATGATAAAGAAGATTCAAAGAGAGTGAGATGCCAGCTCCTTTCATTCAGTCAGTAGCTTCAATCATTTCTGGACGTTTTTCAATGGCAAAAATCAATGAATATTGTAAATGCACAAACAGTAATTTCTCCGCATTGCAAGGTGCAATTCTGAAATTTTTTGCTTTTTCCTGCTCCTCTTAGCATGATAAACAAGATTCAAAGAGAGTGAGATGCCAGCTCCTTTCATTCAGTCAGTAGCTTCAATCATTTCTGGATGTTTTTCAATGGCAAAAATCAATGAATATTGTAAATGCACAAACAGTAATTTCTCCGCATTGCAAGGTGCAATTCTGAAATTTTTTGCTTTTTTCTGCTCCTCTTAGCATGATAAAGAAGATTCAAAGAGAGTGAGATGCCAGCTCCATTCATTCAGTCAGTAGCTTCAAACATTTCTGGTATATGAATAACATGATGTTTTTCAATGGCAAAAATCAATGAATATTGTAAATGCACAAACAGTAATTTCTCCGCATTGCAAGGTGCAATTCTGAAATTTTTTGCTTTTTCCTGCTCCTCTTAGCATGATAAAGAAGATTCAAAGAGAGTGAGATGCCAGCTCCTTTCATTCAGTCAGTAGCTTCAAACATTTCTGGACGTTTTTCAATGGCAAAAATCAATGAATATTGTAAATGCACAAACAGTAATTTCTCCGCATTGCAAGGTGCAATTCTGAAATTTTTTGCTTTTTCCTGCTCCTCTTAGCATGATAAACAATATTCAAAGAGAGTGAGATGCCAGCTCCTTTCATTCAGTCAGTAGCTTCAATCATTTCTGGATGTTTTTCAATGGCAAAAATCAATGAATATTGTAAATGCACAAACAGTCATTTCTCCGCATTGCAAGGTGCAATTCTGAAATTTTTTGCTTTTTCCTGCTCCTCTTAGCATGATAAAGAAGATTCAAAGAGAGTGAGATGCCAGCTCCTTTCATTCAGTCAGTAGCTTCAATCATTTCTGGACGTTTTTCAATGGCAAAAATCAATGAATATTGTAAATGCACAAAGAGTAATTTCTCCGCATTGCAAGGTGCAATTCTGAAATTTTTTGCTTTTTCCTGCTCCTCTTAGCATGATAAAGAAGATTCAAAGAGAGTGAGATGCCAGCTCCTTTCATTCAGTCAGTAGCTTCAAACATTTCTGGTATATGAATAACATGATGTTTTTCAATGGCAAAAATCAATGAATATTGTAAATGCACAAACAGTAATTTCTCCGCATTGCAATGTGCAATTCTGAAATTTTTTGCTTTTTCCTGCTCCTCTTAGCATGATAAAGAAGATTCAAAGAGAGTGAGATGCCAGCTCCTTTCATTCAGTCAGTAGCTTCAATCATTTCTGGACATTTTTCAATGGCAAAAATCAATGAATATTGTAAATGCACAAACAGTAATTTCTCCGCATTGCAAGGTGCAATTCTGAAATTTTTTGCTTTTTCCTGCTCCTCTTAGCATGATAAAGAAGATTCAAAGAGAGTGAGATGCCAGCTCCTTTCATTCAGTCAGTAGCTTCAATCATTTCTGGACGTTTTTCAATGGCAAAAATCAATGAATATTGTAAATGCACAAACAGTAATTTCTCCGCATTGCAAGGTGCAATTCTGAAATTTTTTGCTTTTTCCTGCTCCTCTTAGCATGATAAACAAGATTCAAAGAGAGTGAGATGCCAGCTCCTTTCATTCAGTCAGTAGCTTCAATCATTTCTGGACGTTTTTCAATGGCAAAAATCAATGAATATTGTAAATGCACAAACAGTAATTTCTCCGCATTGCAAGGTGCAATTCTGAAATTTTTTGCTTTTTCCTGCTCCTCTTAGCATGATAAAGAAGATTCAAAGAGAGTGAGATGCCAGCTCCTTTCATTCAGTCAGTAGCTTCAATCATTTCTGGACGTTTTTCAATGGCAAAAATCAATGAATATTGTAAATGCACAAACAGTAATTTCTCCGCATTGCAAGGTGCAATTCTGAAATTTTTTGCTTTTTCCTGCTCCTCTTAGCATGATAAACAAGATTCAAAGAGAGTGAGATGCCAGCTCCTTTCATTCAGTCAGTAGCTTCAATCATTTCTGGACGTTTTTCAATGGCAAAAATCAATGAATATTGTAAATGCACAAACAGTAATTTCTCCGCATTGCAAGGTGCAATTCTGAAATTTTTTGCTTTTTCCTGCTCCTCTTAGCATGATAAAGAAGATTCAAAGAGAGTGAGATGCCAGCTCCTTTCATTCAGTCCGTAGCTTCAAACATTTCTGGTATATGAATAACATAATGTTTTTCAATGGCAAAAATCAATGAATATTGTAAATGCACAAACAGTAATTTCTCCGCATTGCAAGGTGCAATTCTGAAATTTTTTGCTTTTTCCTGCTCCTCTTAGCATGATAAAGAAGATTCAAAGAGAGTGAGATGCCAGCTCCTTTCATTCAGTCAGTAGCTTCAAACATTTCTGGTATATGAATAACATGATGTTTTTCAATGGCAAAAATCAATGAATATTGTAAATGCACAAACAGTAATTTCTCCGCATTGCAAGGTGCAATTTTGAAATTTTTTGCTTTTTCCTGCTCCTCTTAGCATGATAAAGAAGATTCAAAGAGAGTGAGATGCCAGCTCCTTTCATTCAGTCAGTAGCTTCAATCATTTCTGGACGTTTTTCAATGGCAAAAATCAATGAATATTGTAAATGCACAAACAGTAATTTCTCCGCATTGCAAGGTGCAATTCTGAAATTTTTTGCTTTTTCCTGCTCCTCTTAGCATGATAAACAAGATTCAAAGAGAGTGAGATGCCAGCTCCTTTCATTCAGTCAGTAGCTTCAATCATTTCTGGATGTTTTTCAATGGCAAAAATCAATGAATATTGTAAATGCACAAACAGTAATTTCTCCGCATTGCAAGGTGCAATTCTGAAATTTTTTGCTTTTTTCTGCTCCTCTTAGCATGATAAAGAAGATTCAAAGAGAGTGAGATGCCAGCTCCATTCATTCAGTCAGTAGCTTCAAACATTTCTGGTATATGAATAACATGATGTTTTTCAATGGCAAAAATCAATGAATATTGTAAATGCACAAACAGTAATTTCTCCGCATTGCAAGGTGCAATTCTGAAATTTTTTGCTTTTTCCTGCTCCTCTTAGCATGATAAAGAAGATTCAAAGAGAGTGAGATGCCAGCTCCTTTCATTCAGTCAGTAGCTTCAATCATTTCTGGACGTTTTTCAATGGCAAAAATCAATGAATATTGTAAATGCACAAACAGTAATTTCTCCGCATTGCAAGGTGCAATTCTGAAATTTTTTGCTTTTTCCTGCTCCTCTTAGCATGATAAACAATATTCAAAGAGAGTGAGATGCCAGCTCCTTTCATTCAGTCAGTAGCTTCAATCATTTCTGGATGTTTTTCAATGGCAAAAATCAATGAATATTGTAAATGCACAAACAGTCATTTCTCCGCATTGCAAGGTGCAATTCTGAAATTTTTTGCTTTTTCCTGCTCCTCTTAGCATGATAAAGAAGATTCAAAGAGAGTGAGATGCCAGCTCCTTTCATTCAGTCAGTAGCTTCAATCATTTCTGGACGTTTTTCAATGGCAAAAATCAATGAATATTGTAAATGCACAAACAGTAATTTCTCCGCATTGCAAGGTGCAATTCTGAAATTTTTTGCTTTTTCCTGCTCCTCTTAGCATGATAAACAAGATTCAAAGAGAGTGAGATGCCAGCTCCTTTCATTCAGTCAGTAGCTTCAATCATTTCTGGACGTTTTTCAATGGCAAAAATCAATGAATATTGTAAATGCACAAACAGTAATTTCTCCGCATTGCAAGGTGCAATTCTGAAATTTTTTGCTTTTTCCTGCTCCTCTTAGCATGATAAAGAAGATTCAAAGAGAGTGAGATGCCAGCTCCTTTCATTCAGTCAGTAGCTTCAATCATTTCTGGACGTTTTTCAATGGCAAAAATCAATGAATATTGTAAATGCACAAACAGTAATTTCTCCGCATTGCAAGGTGCAATTCTGAAATTTTTTGCTTTTTCCTGCTCCTCTTAGCATGATAAACAAGATTCAAAGAGAGTGAGATGCCAGCTCCTTTCATTCAGTCAGTAGCTTCAATCATTTCTGGACGTTTTTCAATGGCAAAAATCAATGAATATTGTAAATGCACAAACAGTAATTTCTCCGCATTGCAAGGTGCAATTCTGAAATTTTTTGCTTTTTCCTGCTCCTCTTAGCATGATAAAGAAGATTCAAAGAGAGTGAGATGCCAGCTCCTTTCATTCAGTCCGTAGCTTCAAACATTTCTGGTATATGAATAACATAATGTTTTTCAATGGCAAAAATCAATGAATATTGTAAATGCACAAACAGTAATTTCTCCGCATTGCAAGGTGCAATTCTGAAATTTTTTGCTTTTTCCTGCTCCTCTTAGCATGATAAAGAAGATTCAAAGAGAGTGAGATGCCAGCTCCTTTCATTCAGTCAGTAGCTTCAAACATTTCTGGTATATGAATAACATGATGTTTTTCAATGGCAAAAATCAATGAATATTGTAAATGCACAAACAGTAATTTCTCCGCATTGCAAGGTGCAATTTTGAAATTTTTTGCTTTTTCCTGCTCCTCTTAGCATGATAAAGAAGATTCAAAGAGAGTGAGATGCCAGCTCCTTTCATTCAGTCAGTAGCTTCAATCATTTCTGGACGTTTTTCAATGGCAAAAATCAATGAATATTGTAAATGCACAAACAGTAATTTCTCCGCATTGCAAGGTGCAATTCTGAAATTTTTTGCTTTTTCCTGCTCCTCTTAGCATGATAAACAAGATTCAAAGAGAGTGAGATGCCAGCTCCTTTCATTCAGTCAGTAGCTTCAATCATTTCTGGATGTTTTTCAATGGCAAAAATCAATGAATATTGTAAATGCACAAACAGTAATTTCTCCGCATTGCAAGGTGCAATTCTGAAATTTTTTGCTTTTTTCTGCTCCTCTTAGCATGATAAAGAAGATTCAAAGAGAGTGAGATGCCAGCTCCATTCATTCAGTCAGTAGCTTCAAACATTTCTGGTATATGAATAACATGATGTTTTTCAATGGCAAAAATCAATGAATATTGTAAATGCACAAACAGTAATTTCTCCGCATTGCAAGGTGCAATTCTGAAATTTTTTGCTTTTTCCTGCTCCTCTTAGCATGATAAAGAAGATTCAAAGAGAGTGAGATGCCAGCTCCTTTCATTCAGTCAGTAGCTTCAATCATTTCTGGACGTTTTTCAATGGCAAAAATCAATGAATATTGTAAATGCACAAACAGTAATTTCTCCGCATTGCAAGGTGCAATTCTGAAATTTTTTGCTTTTTCCTGCTCCTCTTAGCATGATAAACAATATTCAAAGAGAGTGAGATGCCAGCTCCTTTCATTCAGTCAGTAGCTTCAATCATTTCTGGATGTTTTTCAATGGCAAAAATCAATGAATATTGTAAATGCACAAACAGTCATTTCTCCGCATTGCAAGGTGCAATTCTGAAATTTTTTGCTTTTTCCTGCTCCTCTTAGCATGATAAAGAAGATTCAAAGAGAGTGAGATGCCAGCTCCTTTCATTCAGTCAGTAGCTTCAATCATTTCTGGACGTTTTTCAATGGCAAAAATCAATGAATATTGTAAATGCACAAACAGTAATTTCTCTGCATTGCAAGGTGCAATTCTGAAATTTTTTGCTTTTTCCTGCTCCTCTTAGCATGATAAAGAAGATTCAAAGAGAGTGAGATGCCAGCTCCTTTCATTCAGTCAGTAGCTTCAAACATTTCTGGTATATGAATAACATGATGTTTTTCAATGGCAAAAATCAATGAATATTGTAAATGCACAAACAGTAATTTCTCCGCATTGCAAGGTGCAATTCTGAAATTTTTTGCTTTTTCCTGCTCCTCTTAGCATGATAAAGAAGATTCAAAGAGAGTGAGATGCCAGCTCCTTTCATTCAGTCAGTAGCTTCAATCATTTCTGGACGTTTTTCAATGGCAAAAATCAATGAATATTGTAAATGCACAAACAGTAATTTCTCCGCATTGCAAGGTGCAATTCTGAAATTTTTTGCTTTTTCCTGCTCCTCTTAGCATGATAAAGAAGATTCAAAGAGAGTGAGATGCCAGCTCCTTTCATTCAGTCAGTAGCTTCAATCATTTCTGGACGTTTTTCAATGGCAAAAATCATTGAATATTGTAAATGCACAAACAGTAATTTCTCCGCATTGCAAGGTGCAATTCTGAAATTTTTTGCTTTTTCCTGCTCCTCTTAGCATGATAAAGAAGATTCAAAGAGAGTGAGATGCCAGCTCCTTTCATTCAGTCAGTAGCTTCAATCATTTCTGGTATATGAATAACATGATGTTTTTCAATGGCAAAAAACAATGAATATTGTAAATGCACAAACAGTAATTTCTCCGCATTGCAAGGTGCAATTCTGAAATTTTTTGCTTTTTCCTGCTCCTCTTAGCATGATAAAAAAGATTCAAAGAGAGTGAGATGCCAGCTCCTTTCATTCAGTCAGTAGCTTCAATCATTTCTGGACTTTTTCAATGGCAAAAATCAATGAATATTGTAAATGCACAAACAGTAATTTCTCCGCATTGCAAGGTGCAATTCTGAAATTTTTTGCTTTTTCCTGCTCCTCTTAGCATGATAAAGAAGATTCAAAGAGAGTGAGATGCCAGCTCCTTTCATTCAGTCAGTAGCTTCAATCATTTCTGGACGTTTTCAATGGCAAAAATCAATGAATATTGTAAATGCACAAACAGTAATTTCTCCGCATTGCAAGGTGCAATTCTGAAATTTTTTGCTTTTTCCTGCTCCTCTTAGCATGATAAACAAGATTCAAAGAGAGTGAGATGCCAGCTCCTTTCATTCAGTCAGTAGCTTCAATCATTTCTGGACGTTTTTCAATGGCAAAAATCAATGAATATTGTAAATGCACAAACAGTAATTTCTCCGCATTGCAAGGTGCAATTCTGAAATTTTTTGCTTTTTCCTGCTCCTCTTAGCATGATAAAGAAGATTCAAAGAGAGTGAGATGCCAGCTCCTTTCATTCAGTCAGTAGCTTCAAACATTTCTGGTATATGAATAACATGATGTTTTTCAATGGCAAAAATCAATGAATATTGTAAATGCACAAACAGTAATTTCTCGGCATTGCAAGGTGCAATTCTGAAATTTTTTGCTTCTTCCTGCTCCTCTTAGCATGATAAAGAAGATTCAAAGAGAGTGAGATGCCAGCTCCTTTCATTCAGTCAGTAGCTTCAATCATTTCTGGACGTTTTTCAATGGCAAAAATCAATGAATATTGTAAATGCACAAACAGTAATTTCTCCGCATTGCAAGGTGCAATTCTGAAATTTTTTGCTTTTTCCTGCTCCTCTTAGCATGATAAAGAAGATTCAAAGAGAGTGAGATGCCAGCTCCTTTCATTCAGTCAGTAGCTTCAATCATTTCTGGACGTTTTTCAATGGCAAAAATCAATGAATATTGTAAATGCACAAACAGTAATTTCTCCGCATTGCAAGGTGCAATTCTGAAATTTTTTGCTTTTTCCTGCTCCTCTTAGCATGATAAAGAAGATTCAAAGAGAGTGAGATGCCAGCTCCTTTCATTCAGTCAGTAGCTTCAAACATTTCTGGTATATGAATAACATGATGTTTTTCAATGGCAAAAATCAATGAATATTGTAAATGCACAAACAGTAATTTCTCCGCATTGCAAGGTGCAATTCTGAAATTTTTTGCTTTTTCCTGCTCCTCTAAGCATGATAAAGAAGATTCAAAGAGAGTGAGATGCCAGCTCCTTTCATTCAGTCAGTAGCTTCAATCATTTCTGGACGTTTTTCAATGGCAAAAATCAATGAATATTGTAAATGCACAAACAGTAATTTCTCGGCATTGCAAGGTGCAATTCTGAAATTTTTTGCTTTTTCCTGCTCCTCTTAGCATGATAAACAAGATTCAAAGTGAATAAGATGCCAGCTCCTTTCATTCAGTCAGTAGCTTCAATCATTTCTGGACGTTTTTCAATGGCAAAAATCAATGAATATTGTAAATGCACAAACAGTAATTTCTCCGCATTGCAAGGTGCAATTCTGAAATTTTTTGCTTTTTCCTGCTCCTCTTAGCATGATAAAGAAGATTCAAAGAGAGTGAGATGCCAGCTCCTTTCATTCAGTCAGTAGCTTCAATCATTTCTGGACATTTTTCAATGGCAAAAATCAATGAATATTGTAAATGCACAAACAGTAATTTCTCCGCATTGCAAGGTGCAATTCTGAAATTTTTTGCTTTTTCCTGCTCCTCTTAGCATGATAAAGAAGATTCAAAGAGAGTGAGATGCCAGCTCCTTTCATTCAGTCAGTAGCTTCAATCATTTCTGGTATATGAATAACATGATGTTTTTCAATGGCAAAAAACAATGAATATTGTAAATGCACAAACAGTAATTTCTCCGCATTGCAAGGTGCAATTCTGAAATTTTTTGCTTTTTCCTGCTCCTCTTAGCATGATAAACAAGATTCAAAGAGAGTGAGATGCCAGCTCCTTTCATTCAGTCAGTAGCTTCAATCATTTCTGGACTTTTTCAATGGCAAAAATCAATGAATATTGTAAATGCAGAAACAGTAATTTTTCCGCATTGCAAGGTGCAATTCTGAAATTTTTTGCTTTTTCCTGCTCCTCTTAGCATGATAAAGAAGATTCAAAGAGAGTGAGATGCTAGCTCCTTTCATTCAGTCAGTAGCTTCAATCATTTCTGGACGTTTTCAATGGCAAAAATCAATGAATATTGTAAATGCACAAACAGTAATTTCTCCGCATTGCAAGGTGCAATTCTGAAATTTTTTGCTTTTTCCTGCTCCTCTTAGCATGATAAACAAGATTCAAAGAGAGTGAGATGCCAGCTCCTTTCATTCAGTCAGTAGCTTCAATCATTTCTGGACGTTTTTCAATGGCAAAAATCAATGAATATTGTAAATGCACAAACAGTAATTTCTCCGCATTGCAAGGTGCAATTCTGAAATTTTTTGCTTTTTCCTGCTCCTCTTAGCATGATAAAGAAGATTCAAAGAGAGTGAGATGCCAGCTCCTTTCATTCAGTCAGTAGCTTCAAACATTTCTGGTATATGAATAACATGATGTTTTTCAATGGCAAAAATCAATGAATATTGTAAATGCACAAACAGTAATTTCTCCGCATTGCAAGGTGCAATTCTGAAATTTTTTGCTTCTTCCTGCTCCTCTTAGCATGATAAAGAAGATTCAAAGAGAGTGAGATGCCAGCTCCTTTCATTCAGTCAGTAGCTTCAATCATTTCTGGACGTTTTTCAATGGCAAAAATCAATGAATATTGTAAATGCACAAACAGTAATTTCTCCGCATTGCAAGGTGCAATTCTGAAATTTTTTGCTTTTTCCTGCTCCTCTTAGCATGATAAAGAAGATTCAAAGAGAGTGAGATGCCAGCTCCTTTCATTCAGTCAGTAGCTTCAATCATTTCTGGACGTTTTTCAATGGCA
This sequence comes from Phyllobates terribilis, assembly GCF_046119375.1. Lineage (NCBI taxonomy): Eukaryota > Metazoa > Chordata > Amphibia > Anura > Dendrobatidae > Phyllobates > Phyllobates terribilis. Next base: position 3,112,540 of record NW_027362893.1, read on the forward strand.
AAAATCAATGAATATTGTAAATGCACAAACAGTAATTTCTCCGCATTGCAAGGTGCAATTCTGAAATTTTTTGCTTTTTCCTGCTCCTCTTAGCATGATAAAGAAGATTCAAAGAGAGTGAGATGCCAGCTCCTTTCATTCAGTCAGTAGCTTCAAACATTTCTGGTATATGAATAACATGATGTTTTTCAATGGCAAAAATCAATGAATATTGTAAATGCACAAACAGTAATTTCTCCGCATTGCAAGGTGTAATTCTGAAATTTTTTGCTTTTTCCTGCTCCTCTAAGCATGATAAAGAAGATTCAAAGAGAGTGAGATGCCAGCTCCTTTCATTCAGTCAGTAGCTTCAATCATTTCTGGACGTTTTTCAATGGCAAAAATCAATGAATATTGTAAATGCACAAACAGTAATTTCTCGGCATTGCAAGGTGCAATTCTGAAATTTTTTGCTTTTTCCTGCTCCTCTTAGCATGATAAACAAGATTCAAAGTGAATAAGATGCCAGCTCCTTTCATTCAGTCAGTAGCTTCAATCATTTCTGGACGTTTTTCAATGGCAAAAATCAATGAATATTGTAAATGCACAAACAGTAATTTCTCCGCATTGCAAGGTGCAATTCTGAAATTCTTTGCTTTTTCCTGCTCCTCTTAGCAAGATAAAGAAGATTCAAAGAGAGTGAGATGCCAGCTCCTTTCATTCAGTCAGTAGCTTCAAACATTTCTGGTATATGAATAACATGATGTTTTTCAATGGCAAAAATCAATGAATATTGTAAATGCACAAACAGTAATTTCTCCGCATTGCAAGGTGCAATTCTGAAATTTTTTGCTTTTTCCTGCTCCTCTTAGCATGATAAAGAATATTCAAAGAGAGTGAGATGCCAGCTCCTTTCATTCAGTCAGTAGCTTCAATCATTTCTGGACATTTTTCAATGGCAAAAATCAATGAATATTGTAAATGCACAAACAGTAATTTCTCCGCATTGCAAGGTGCAATTCTGAAATTTTTTGCTTTTTCCTGCTCCTCTTAGCATGATAAAGAAGATTCAAAGAGAGTGAGATGCCAGCTCCTTTCATTCAGTCAGTAGCTTCAAACATTTCTGGTATATGAATAACATGATGTTTTTCAATGGCAAAAATCAATGAATATTGTAAATGCACAAACAGTAATTTCTCCGCATTGCAAGGTGCAATTCTGAAATTTTTTGCTTTTTCCTGCTCCTCTTAGCATGATAAAGAAGATTCAAAGAGAGTGAGATGCCAGCTCCTTTCATTCAGTCAGTAGCTTCAATCATTTCTGGACGTTTTTCAATGGCAAAAATCAATGAATATTGTAAATGCACAAACAGTAATTTCTCCGCATTGCAAGGTGCAATTCTGAAATTTTTTGCTTTTTCCTGCTCCTCTTAGCATGATAAAGAAGATTCAAAGAGAGTGAGATGCCAGCTCCTTTCATTCAGTCAGTAGCTTCAATCATTTCTGGACGTTTTTCAATGGCAAAAATCAATGAATATTGTAAATGCACAAACAGGAATTTCTCCGCATTGCAAGGTGCAATTCTGAAATTTTTTGCTTTTTCCTGCTCCTCTTAGCATGATAAACAAGATTCAAAGAGAGTGAGATGCCAGCTCCTTTCATTCAGTCAGTAGCTTCAATCATTTCTGGATGTTTTTCAATGGCAAAAATCAATGAATATTGTAAATGCACAAACAGTAATTTCTCCGCATTGCAAGGTGCAATTCTGAAATTTTTTGCTTTTTCCTGCTCCTCTTAGCATGATAAAGAAGATTCAAAGAGAGTGAGATGCCAGCTCCTTTCATTCAGTCAGTAGCTTCAATCATTTCTGGACGTTTTTCAATGGCAAAAATCAATGAATATTGTAAATGCACAAACAGTAATTTCTCCGCATTGCAAGGTGCAATTCTGAAATTTTTTGCTTTTTCCTGCTCCTCTTAGCATGATAAAGAAGATTCAAAGAGAGTGAGATGCCAGCTCCTTTCATTCAGTCAGTAGCTTCAATCATTTCTGGACGTTTTTCAATGGCAAAAATCAATGAATATTGTAAATGCACAAACAGTAATTTCTCCGCATTGCAAGGTGCAATTCTGAAATTTTTTGCTTTTTCCTGCTCCTCTTAGCATGATAAACAAGATTCAAAGAGAGTGAGATGCCAGCTCCTTTCATTCAGTCAGTAGCTTCAATCATTTCTGGACGTTTTTCAATGGCAAAAATCAATGAATATTGTAAATGCACAAACAGTAATTTCTCCGCATTGCAAGGTGCAATTCTGAAATTTTTTGCTTTTTCCTGCTCCTCTTAGCATGATAAAGAAGATTCAAAGAGAGTGAGATGCCAGCTCCTTTCATTCAGTCAGTAGCTTCAATCATTTCTGGACGTTTTTCAATGGCAAAAATCAATGAATATTGTAAATGCACAAACAGTAATTTCTCCGCATTGCAAGGTGCAATTCTGAAATTTTTTGCTTTTTCCTGCTCCTCTTAGCATGATAAAGAAGATTCAAAGAGAGTGAGATGCCAGCTCCTTTCATTCAGTCAGTAGCTTCAATCATTTCTGGACGTTTTTCAATGGCAAAAATCAATGAATATTGTAAATGCACAAACAGTAATTTCTCCGCATTGCAAGGTGCAATTCTGAAATTTTTTGCTTTTTCCTGCTCCTATTAGCATGATAAAGAAGATTCAAAGAGAGTGAGATGCCAGCTCCTTTCATTCAGTCCGTAGCTTCAAACATTTCTGGTATATGAATAACATGATGTTTTTCAATGGCAAAAATCAATGAATATTGTAAATGCACAAACAGTAATTTCTCCGCATTGCAAGGTGCAATTCTGAAATTTTTTGCTTTTTCCTGCTCCTCTTAGCATGATAAAGAAGATTCAAAGAGAGTGAGATGCCAGCTCCTTTCATTCAGTCAGTAGCTTCAAACATTTCTGGTATATGAATAACATGATGTTTTTCAATGGCAAAAATCAATGAATATTGTAAATGCACAAACAGTAATTTCTCCGCATTGCAAGGTGCAATTTTGAAATTTTTTGCTTTTTCCTGCTCCTCTTAGCATGATAAAGAAGATTCAAAGAGAGTGAGATGCCAGCTCCTTTCATTCAGTCAGTAGCTTCAATCATTTCTGGACGTTTTTCAATGGCAAAAATCAATGAATATTGTAAATGCACAAACAGTAATTTCTCCGCATTGCAAGGTGCAATTCTGAAATTTTTTGCTTTTTCCTGCTCCTCTTAGCATGATAAACAAGATTCAAAGAGAGTGAGATGCCAGCTCCTTTCATTCAGTCAGTAGCTTCAATCATTTCTGGATGTTTTTCAATGGCAAAAATCAATGAATATTGGAAATGCACAAACAGTAATTTCTCCGCATTGCAAGGTGCAATTCTGAAATTTTTTGCTTTTTTCTGCTCCTCTTAGCATGATAAAGAAGATTCAAAGAGAGTGAGATGCCAGCTCCTTTCATTCAGTCAGTAGCTTCAAACATTTCTGGTATATGAATAACATGATGTTTTTCAATGGCAAAAATCAATGAATATTGTAAATGCACAAACAGTAATTTCTCCGCATTGCAAGGTGCAATTCTGAAATTTTTTGCTTTTTCCTGCTCCTCTTAGCATGATAAAGAAGATTCAAAGAGTGTGAGATGCCAGCTCCTTTCATTCAGTCAGTATCTTCAATCATTTCTGGACGTTTTTCAATGGCAAAAATCAATGAATATTGTAAATGCACAAACAGTAATTTCTCCGCATTGCAAGGTGCAATTCTGAAATTTTTTGCTTTTTCCTGCTCCTCTTAGCATGATAAACAAGATTCAAAGAGAGTGAGATGCCAGCTCCTTTCATTCAGTCAGTAGCTTCAATCATTTCTGGATGTTTTTCAATGGCAAAAATCAATGAATATTGTAAATGCACAAACAGTCATTTCTCCGCATTGCAAGGTGCAATTCTGAAATTTTTTGCTTTTTCCTGCTCCTCTTAGCATGATAAAGAAGATTCAAAGAGAGTGAGATGCCAGCTCCTTTCATTCAGTCAGTAGCTTCAATCATTTCTGGACGTTTTTCAATGGCAAAAATCAATGAATATTGTAAATGCACAAACAGTAATTTCTCCGCATTGCAAGGTGCAATTCTGAAATTTTTTGCTTTTTCCTGCTCCTCTTAGCATGATAAAGAAGATTCAAAGAGAGTGAGATGCCAGCTCCTTTCATTCAGTCAGTAGCTTCAAACATTTCTGGTATATGAATAACATGATGTTTTTCAATGGCAAATATCAATGAATATTGTAAATGCACAAACAGTAATTTCTCCGCATTCCAAGGTGCAATTCTGAAATTTTTTGCTTTTTCCTGCTCCTCTTAGCATGATAAAGAAGATTCAAAGAGAGTGAGATGCCAGCTCCTTTCATTCAGTCAGTAGCTTCAATCATTTCTGGACGTTTTTCAATGGCAAAAATCAATGAATATTGTAAATGCACAAACAGTAATTTCTCCGCATTGCAAGGTGCAATTCTGAAATTTTTTGCTTTTTCCTGCTCCTCTTAGCATGATAAACAAGATTCAAAGAGAGTGAGATGCCAGCTCCTTTCATTCAGTCAGTAGCTTCAATCATTTCTGGACGTTTTTCAATGGCAAAAATCAATGAATATTGTAAATGCACAAACAGTAATTTCTCCGCATTGCAAGGTGCAATTCTGAAATTTTTTGCTTTTTCCTGCTCCTCTTAGCATGATAAAGAAGATTCAAAGAGAGTGAGATGCCAGCTCCTTTCATTCAGTCAGTAGCTTCAATCATTTCTGGACGTTTTTCAATGGCAAAAATCAATGAATATTGTAAATGCACAAACAGTAATTTCTCCGCATTGCAAGGTGCAATTCTGAAATTTTTTGCTTTTTCCTGCTCCTCTTAGCATGATAAAGAAGATTCAAAGAGAGTGAGATGCCAGCTCCTTTCATTCAGTCAGTAGCTTCAATCATTTCTGGACGTTTTTCAATGGCAAAAATCAATGAATATTGTAAATGCACAAACAGTAATTTCTCCGCATTGCAAGGTGCAATTCTGAAATTTTTTGCTTTTTCCTGCTCCTCTTAGCATGATAAACAAGATTCAAAGAGAGTGAGATGCCAGCTCCTTTCATTCAGTCAGTAGCTTCAATCATTTCTGGACGTTTTTCAATGGCAAAAATCAATGAATATTGTAAATGCACAAACAGTAATTTCTCCGCATTGCAAGGTGCAATTCTGAAATTTTTTGCTTTTTCCTGCTCCTCTTAGCATGATAAAGAAGATTCAAAGAGAGTGAGATGCCAGCTCCTTTCATTCAGTCAGTAGCTTCAATCATTTCTGGACGTTTTTCAATGGCAAAAATCAATGAATATTGTAAATGCACAAACAGTAATTTCTCCGCATTGCAAGGTGCAATTCTGAAATTTTTTGCTTTTTCCTGCTCCTCTTAGCATGATAAAGAAGATTCAAAGAGAGTGAGATGCCAGCTCCTTTCATTCAGTCAGTAGCTTCAATCATTTCTGGACGTTTTTCAATGGCAAAAATCAATGAATATTGTAAATGCACAAACAGTAATTTCTCCGCATTGCAAGGTGCAATTCTGAAATTTTTTGCTTTTTCCTGCTCCTCTTAGCATGATAAAGAAGATTCAAAGAGAGTGAGATGCCAGCTCCTTTCATTCAGTCCGTAGCTTCAAACATTTCTGGTATATGAATAACATGATGTTTTTCAATGGCAAAAATCAATGAATATTGTAAATGCACAAACAGTAATTTCTCCGCATTGCAAGGTGCAATTCTGAAATTTTTTGCTTTTTCCTGCTCTTCTTAGCATGATAAAGAAGATTCAAAGAGAGTGAGATGCCAGCTCCTTTCATTCAGTCAGTAGCTTCAAACATTTCTGGTATATGAATAACATGATGTTTTTCAATGGCAAAAATCAATGAATATTGTAAATGCACAAACAGTAATTTCTCCGCATTGCAAGGTGCAATTTTGAAATTTTTTGCTTTTTCCTGCTCCTCTTAGCATGATAAAGAAGATTCAAAGAGAGTGAGATGCCAGCTCCTTTCATTCAGTCAGTAGCTTCAATCATTTCTGGACGTTTTTCAATGGCAAAAATCAATGAATATTGTAAATGCACAAACAGTAATTTCTCCGCATTGCAAGGTGCAATTCTGAAATTTTTTGCTTTTTCCTGCTCCTCTTAGCATGATAAACAAGATTCAAAGAGAGTGAGATGCCAGCTCCTTTCATTCAGTCAGTAGCTTCAATCATTTCTGGATGTTTTTCAATGGCAAAAATCAATGAATATTGGAAATGCACAAACAGTAATTTCTCCGCATTGCAAGGTGCAATTCTGAAATTTTTTGCTTTTTTCTGCTCCTCTTAGCATGATAAAGAAGATTCAAAGAGAGTGAGATGCCAGCTCCTTTCATTCAGTCAGTAGCTTCAAAGATTTCTGGTATATGAATAACATGATGTTTTTCAATGGCAAAAATCAATGAATATTGTAAATGCACAAACAGTAATTTCTCCGCATTGCAAGGTGCAATTCTGAAATTTTTTGCTTTTTCCTGCTCCTCTTAGCATGATAAAGAAGATTCAAAGAGTGTGAGATGCCAGCTCCTTTCATTCAGTCAGTAGCTTCAATCATTTCTGGACGTTTTTCAATGGCAAAAATCAATGAATATTGTAAATGCACAAACAGTAATTTCTCCGCATTGCAAGGTGCAATTCTGAAATTTTTTGCTTTTTCCTGCTCCTCTTAGCATGATAAACAAGATTCAAAGAGAGTGAGATGCCAGCTCCTTTCATTCAGTCAGTAGCTTCAATCATTTCTGGATGTTTTTCAATGGCAAAAATCAATGAATATTGTAAATGCACAAACAGTCATTTCTCAGCATTGCAAGGTGCAATTCTGAAATTTTTTGCTTTTTCCTGCTCCTCTTAGCATGATAAAGAAGATTCAAAGAGAGTGAGATGCCAGCTCCTTTCATTCAGTCAGTAGCTTCAATCATTTCTGGACGTTTTTCAATGGCAAAAATCAATGAATATTGTAAATGCACAAACAGTAATTTCTCCGCATTGCAAGGTGCAATTCTGAAATTTTTTGCTTTTTCCTGCTCCTCTTAGCATGATAAAGAAGATTCAAAGAGAGTGAGATGCCAGCTCCTTTCATTCAGTCAGTAGCTTCAAACATTTCTGGTATATGAATAACATGATGTTTTTCAATGGCAAATATCAATGAATATTGTAAATGCACAAACAGTAATTTCTCCGCATTCCAAGGTGCAATTCTGAAATTTTTTGCTTTTTCCTGCTCCTCTTAGCATGATAAAGAAGATTCAAAGAGAGTGAGATGCCAGCTCCTTTCATTCAGTCAGTAGCTTCAATCATTTCTGGACGTTTTTCAATGGCAAAAATCAATGAATATTGTAAATGCACAAACAGTAATTTCTCCGCATTGCAAGGTGCAATTCTGAAATTTTTTGCTTTTTCCTGCTCCTCTTAGCATGATAAAGAAGATTCAAAGAGAGTGAGATGCCAGCTCCTTTCATTCAGTCAGTAGCTTCAATCATTTCTGGACGTTTTTCAATGGCAAAAATCATTGAATATTGTAAATGCACAAACAGTAATTTCTCCGCATTGCAAGGTGCAATTCTGAAATTTTTTGCTTTTTCCTGCTCCTCTTAGCATGATAAAGAAGATTCAAAGAGAGTGAGATGCCAGCTCCTTTCATTCAGTCAGTAGCTTCAATCATTTCTGGTATATGAATAACATGATGTTTTTCAATGGCAAAAAACAATGAATATTGTAAATGCACAAACAGTAATTTCTCCGCATTGCAAGGTGCAATTCTGAAATTTTTTGCTTTTTCCTGCTCCTCTTAGCATGATAAAAAAGATTCAAAGAGAGTGAGATGCCAGCTCCTTTCATTCAGTCAGTAGCTTCAATCATTTCTGGACTTTTTCAATGGCAAAAATCAATGAATATTGTAAATGCACAAACAGTAATTTCTCCGCATTGCAAGGTGCAATTCTGAAATTTTTTGCTTTTTCCTGCTCCTCTTAGCATGATAAAGAAGATTCAAAGAGAGTGAGATGCCAGCTCCTTTCATTCAGTCAGTAGCTTCAATCATTTCTGGACGTTTTCAATGGCAAAAATCAATGAATATTGTAAATGCACAAACAGTAATTTCTCCGCATTGCAAGGTGCAATTCTGAAATTTTTTGCTTTTTCCTGCTCCTCTTAGCATGATAAACAAGATTCAAAGAGAGTGAGATGCCAGCTCCTTTCATTCAGTCAGTAGCTTCAATCATTTCTGGACGTTTTTCAATGGCAAAAATCAATGAATATTGTAAATGCACAAACAGTAATTTCTCCGCATTGCAAGGTGCAATTCTGAAATTTTTTGCTTTTTCCTGCTCCTCTTAGCATGATAAAGAAGATTCAAAGAGAGTGAGATGCCAGCTCCTTTCATTCAGTCAGTAGCTTCAAACATTTCTGGTATATGAATAACATGATGTTTTTCAATGGCAAAAATCAATGAATATTGTAAATGCACAAACAGTAATTTCTCCGCATTGCAAGGTGCAATTCTGAAATTTTTTGCTTCTTCCTGCTCCTCTTAGCATGATAAAGAAGACTCAAAGAGAGTGAGATGCCAGCTCCTTTCATTCAGTCAGTAGCTTCAATCATTTCTGGACGTTTTTCAATGGCAAAAATCAATGAATATTGTAAATGCACAAACAGTAATTTCTCCGCATTGCAAGGTGCAATTCTGAAATTTTTTGCTTTTTCCTGCTCCTCTTAGCATGATAAAGAAGATTCAAAGAGAGTGAGATGCCAGCTCCTTTCATTCAGTCAGTAGCTTCAATCATTTCTGGACATTTTTCAATGGCAAAAATCAATGAATATTGTAAATGCACAAACAGTAATTTCTCCGCATTGCAAGGTGCAATTCTGAAATTTTTTGCTTTTTCCTGCTCCTCTTAGCATGATAAAGAAGATTCAAAGAGAGTGAGATGCCAGCTCCTTTCATTCAGTCAGTAGCTTCAATCATTTCTGGTATATGAATAACATGATGTTTTTCAATGGCAAAAAACAATGAATATTGTAAATGCACAAACAGTAATTTCTCCGCATTGCAAGGTGCAATTCTGAAATTTTTTGCTTTTTCCTGCTCCGCTTAGCATGGTAAACAAGATTCAAAGAGAGTGAGATGCCAGCTCCTTTCATTCGGTCAGTAGCTTCAATCATTTCTGGACTTTTTCAATGGCAAAAATCAATGAATATTGTAAATGCACAAACAGTAATTTCTCCGCATTGCAAGGTGCAATTCTGAAATTTTTTGCTTTTTCCTGCTCCTCTTAGCATGATAAAGAAGATTCAAAGAGAGTGAGATGCTAGCTCCTTTCATTCAGTCAGTAGCTTCAATCATTTCTGGACGTTTTCAATGGCAAAAATCAATGAATATTGTAAATGCACAAACAGTAATTTCTCCGCATTGCAAGGTGCAATTCTGAAATTTTTTGCTTTTTCCTGCTCCTCTTAGCATGATAAAGAAGATTCAAAGAGAGTGAGATGCCAGCTCCTTTCATTCAGTCAGTAGCTTCAAACATTTCTGGTATATGAATAACATGATGTTTTTCAATGGCAAAAATCAATGAATATTGTAAATGCACAAACAGTAATTTCTCCGCATTGCAAGGTGCAATTCTGAAATTTTTTGCTTCTTCCTGCTCCTCTTAGCATGATAAAGAAGATTCAAAGAGAGTGAGATGCCAGCTCCTTTCATTCAGTCAGTAGCTTCAATCATTTCTGGACGTTTTTCAATGGCAAAAATCAATGAATATTGTAAATGCACAAACAGTAATTTCTCCGCATTGCAAGGTGCAATTCTGAAATTTTTTGCTTTTTCCTGCTCCTCTTAGCATGATAAAGAAGATTCAAAGAGAGTGAGATGCCAGCTCCTTTCATTCAGTCAGTAGCTTCAATCATTTCTGGACGTTTTTCAATGGCAAAAATCAATGAATATTGTAAATGCACAAACAGTAATTTCTCCGCATTGCAAGGTGCAATTCTGAAATTTTTTGCTTTTTCCTGCTCCTCTTAGCATGATAAAGAAGATTCAAAGAGAGTGAGATGCCAGCTCCTTTCATTCAGTCAGTAGCTTCAAACATTTCTGGTATATGAATAACATGATGTTTTTCAATGGCAAAAATCAATGAATATTGTAAATGCACAAACAGTAATTTCTCCGCATTGCAAGGTGTAATTCTGAAATTTTTTGCTTTTTCCTGCTCCTCTAAGCATGATAAAGAAGATTCAAAGAGAGTGAGATGCCAGCTCCTTTCATTCAGTCAGTAGCTTCAATCATTTCTGGACGTTTTTCAATGGCAAAAATCAATGAATATTGTAAATGCACAAACAGTAATTTCTCGGCATTGCAAGGTGCAATTCTGAAATTTTTTGCTTTTTCCTGCTCCTCTTAGCATGATAAAGAAGATTCAAAGAGAGTGAGATGCCAGCTCCTTTCATTCAGTCAGTAGCTTCAATCATTTCTGGACATTTTTCAATGGCAAAAATCAATGAATATTGTAAATGCACAAACAGTAATTTCTCCGCATTGCAAGGTGCAATTCTGAAATTTTTTGCTTTTTCCTGCTCCTCTTAGCATGATAAAGAAGATTCAAAGAGAGTGAGATGCCAGCTCCTTTCATTCAGTCAGTAGCTTCAATCATTTCTGGTATATGAATAACATGATGTTTTTCAATGGCAAAAAACAATGAATATTGTAAATGCACAAACAGTAATTTCTCCGCATTGCAAGGTGCAATTCTGAAATTTTTTGCTTTTTCCTGCTCCTCTTAGCATGATAAACAAGATTCAAAGAGAGTGAGATGCCAGCTCCTTTCATTCAGTCAGTAGCTTCAATCATTTCTGGACTTTTTCAATGGCAAAAATCAATGAATATTGTAAATGCACAAACAGTAATTTCTCCGCATTGCAAGGTGCAATTCTGAAATTTTTTGCTTTTTCCTGCTCCTCTTAGCATGATAAAGAAGATTCAAAGAGAGTGAGATGCTAGCTCCTTTCATTCAGTCAGTAGCTTCAATCATTTCTGGACGTTTTCAATGGCAAAAATCAATGAATATTGTAAATGCACAAACAGTAATTTCTCCGCATTGCAAGGTGCAATTCTGAAATTTTTTGCTTTTTCCTGCTCCTCTTAGCATGATAAACAAGATTCAAAGAGAGTGAGATGCCAGCTCCTTTCATTCAGTCAGTAGCTTCAATCATTTCTGGACGTTTTTCAATGGCAAAAATCAATGAATATTGTAAATGCACAAACAGTAATTTCTCCGCATTGCAAGGTGCAATTCTGAAATTTTTTGCTTTTTCCTGCTCCTCTTAGCATGATAAAGAAGATTCAAAGAGAGTGAGATGCCAGCTCCTTTCATTCAGTCAGTAGCTTCAAACATTTCTGGTATATGAATAACATGATGTTTTTCAATGGCAAAAATCAATGAATATTGTAAATGCACAAACAGTAATTTCTCCGCATTGCAAGGTGCAATTCTGAAATTTTTTGCTTCTTCCTGCTCCTCTTAGCATGATAAAGAAGATTCAAAGAGAGTGAGATGCCAGCTCCTTTCATTCAGTCAGTAGCTTCAATCATTTCTGGACGTTTTTCAATGGCAAAAATCAATGAATATTGTAAATGCACAAACAGTAATTTCTCCGCATTGCAAGGTGCAATTCTGAAATTTTTTGCTTTTTCCTGCTCCTCTTAGCATGATAAAGAAGATTCAAAGAGAGTGAGATGCCAGCTCCTTTCATTCAGTCAGTAGCTTCAATCATTTCTGGACGTTTTTCAATGGCAAAAATCAATGTATATTGTAAATGCACAAACAGTAATTTCTCGGCATTGCAAGGTGCAATTCTGAAATTTTTTGCTTTTTCCTGCTCCTCTTAGCATGATAAAGAAGATTCAAAGAGAGTGAGATGCCAGCTCCTTTCATTCAGTCAGTAGCTTCAAACATTTCTGGTATATGAATAACATGATGTTTTTCAATGGCAAAAATCAATGAATATTGTAAATGCACAAACAGTAATTTCTCCGCATTGCAAGGTGTAATTCTGAAATTTTTTGCTTTTTCCTGCTCCTCTAAGCATGATAAAGAAGATTCAAAGAGAGTGAGATGCCAGCTCCTTTCATTCAGTCAGTAGCTTCAATCATTTCTGGACGTTTTTCAATGGCAAAAATCAATGAATATTGTAAATGCACAAACAGTAATTTCTCGGCATTGCAAGGTGCAATTCTGAAATTTTTTGCTTTTTCCTGCTCCTCTTAGCATGATAAACAAGATTCAAAGTGAATAAGATGCCAGCTCCTTTCATTCAGTCAGTAGCTTCAATCATTTCTGGACGTTTTTCAATGGCAAAAATCAATGAATATTGTAAATGCACAAACAGTAATTTCTCCGCATTGCAAGGTGCAATTCTGAAATTTTTTGCTTTTTCCTGCTCCTCTTAGCATGATAAAGAAGATTCAAAGAGAGTGAGATGCCAGCTCCTTTCATTCAGTCAGTAGCTTCAAACATTTCTGGTATATGAATAACATGATGTTTTTCAATGGCAAAAATCAATGAATATTGTAAATGCACAAACAGTAATTTCTCCGCATTGCAAGGTGCAATTCTGAAATTTTTTGCTTTTTCCTGCTCCTCTTAGCATGATAAAGAAGATTCAAAGAGAGTGAGATGCCAGCTCCTTTCATTCAGTCAGTAGCTTCAATCATTTCTGGACATTTTTCAATGGCAAAAATCAATGAATATTGTAAATGCACAAACAGTAATTTCTCCGCATTGCAAGGTGCAATTCTGAATTTTTTTGCTTTTTCCTGCTCCTCTTAGCATGATAAAGAAGATTCAAAGAGAGTGAGATGCCAGCTCCTTTCATTCAGTCAGTAGCTTCAAACATTTCTGGTATATGAATAACATGATGTTTTTCAATGGCAAAAATCAATGAATATTGTAAATGCACAAACAGTAATTTCTCCGCATTGCAAGGTGCAATTTTGAAATTTTTTGCTTTTTCCTGCTCCTCTTAGCATGATAAAGAAGATTCAAAGAGAGTGAGATGCCAGCTCCTTTCATTCAGTCAGTAGCTTCAAACATTTCTGGTATATGAATAACATGATGTTTTTCAATGGCAAAAATCAATGAATATTGTAAATGCACAAACAGTAATTTCTCCGCATTGCAAGGTGCAATTCTGAAATTTTTCTTCTTTTTCCTGCTCCTCTAAGCATGATAAAGAAGATTCAAAGAGAGTGAGATGCCAGCTCCTTTCATTCAGTCAGTAGCTTCAATCATTTCTGGACGTTTTTCAATGGCAAAAATCAATGAATATTGTAAATGCACAAACAGTAATTTCTCGGCATTGCAAGGTGCAATTCTGAAATTTTTTGCTTTTTCCTGCTCCTCTTAGCATGATAAACAAGATTCAAAGTGAATAAGATGCCAGCTCCTTTCATTCAGTCAGTAGCTTCAATCATTTCTGGACGTTTTTCAATGGCAAAAATCAATGAATATTGTAAATGCACAAACAGTAATTTCTCCGCATTGCAAGGTGCAATTCTGAAATTTTTTGCTTTTTCCTGCTCCTCTTAGCATGATAAAGAAGATTCAAAGAGAGTGAGATGCCAGCTCCTTTCATTCAGTCAGTAGCTTCAAACATTTCTGGTATATGAATAACATGATGTTTTTCAATGGCAAAAATCAATGAATATTGTAAATGCACAAACAGTAATTTCTCCGCATTGCAAGGTGCAATTCTGAAATTTTTTGCTTTTTCCTGCTCCTCTTAGCATGATAAAGAAGATTCAAAGAGAGTGAGATGCCAGCTCCTTTCATTCATTCAGTAGCTTCAATCATTTCTGGACATTTTTCAATGGCAAAAATCAATGAATATTGTAAATGCACAAACAGTAATTTCTCCGCATTGCAAGGTGCAATTCTGAAATTTTTTGCTTTTTCCTGCTCCTCTTAGCATGATAAAGAAGATTCAAAGAGAGTGAGATGCCAGCTCCTTTCATTCAGTCAGTAGCTTCAATCATTTCTGGTATATGAATAACATGATGTTTTTCAATGGCAAAAAACAATGAATATTGTAAATGCACAAACAGTAATTTCTCCGCATTGCAAGGTGCAATTCTGAAATTTTTTGCTTCTTCCTGCTCCTCTTAGCATGATAAAGAAGATTCAAAGAGAGTGAGATGCCAGCTCCTTTCATTCAGTCAGTAGCTTCAATCATTTCTGGACGTTTTTCAATGGCAAAAATCAATGAATATTGTAAATGCACAAACAGTAATTTCTCCGCATTGCAAGGTGCAATTCTGAAATTTTTTGCTTTTTCCTGCTCCTCTTAGCATGATAAAGAAGATTCAAAGAGAGTGAGATGCCAGCTCCTTTCATTCAGTCAGTAGCTTCAATCATTTCTGGACGTTTTTCAATGGCAAAAATCAATGAATATTGTAAATGCACAAACAGTAATTTCTCCGCATTGCAAGGTGCAATTCTGAAATTTTTTGCTTTTTCCTGCTCCTCTTAGCATGATAAAGAAGATTCAAAGAGAGTGAGATGCCAGCTCCTTTCATTCAGTCAGTAGCTTCAAACATTTCTGGTATATGAATAACATGATGTTTTTCAATGGCAAAAATCAATGAATATTGTAAATGCACAAACAGTAATTTCTCCGCATTGCAAGGTGTAATTCTGAAATTTTTTGCTTTTTCCTGCTCCTCTAAGCATGATAAAGAAGATTCAAAGAGAGTGAGATGCCAGCTCCTTTCATTCAGTCAGTAGCTTCAATCATTTCTGGACGTTTTTCAATGGCAAAAATCAATGAATATTGTAAATGCAAAAACAGTAATTTCTCGGCATTGCAAGGTGCAATTCTGAAATTTTTTGCTTTTTCTTGCTCCTCTTAGCATGATAAACAAGATTCAAAGTGAATAAGATGCCAGCTCCTTTCATTCAGTCAGTAGCTTCAATCATTTCTGGACGTTTTTCAATGGCAAAAATCAATGAATATTGTAAATGCACAAACAGTAATTTCTCCGCATTGCAAGGTGCAATTCTGAAATTTTTTGCTTTTTCCTGCTCCTCTTAGCATGATAAAGAAGATTCAAAGAGAGTGAGATGCCAGCTCCTTTCATTCAGTCAGTAGCTTCAAACATTTCTGGTATATGAATAACATGATGTTTTTCAATGGCAAAAATCAATGAATATTGTAAATGCACAAACAGTAATTTCTCCGCATTGCAAGGTGCAATTCTGAAATTTTTTGCTTTTTCCTGCTCCTCTTAGCATGATAAAGAAGATTCAAAGAGAGTGAGATGCCAGCTCCTTTCATTCAGTCAGTAGCTTCAATCATTTCTGGACATTTTTCAATGGCAAAAATCAATGAATATTGTAAATGCACAAACAGTAATTTCTCCGCATTGCAAGGTGCAATTCTGAATTTTTTTGCTTTTTCCTGCTCCTCTTAGCATGATAAAGAAGATTCAAAGAGAGTGAGATGCCAGCTCCTTTCATTCAGTCAGTAGCTTCAAACATTTCTGGTATATGAATAACATGATGTTTTTCAATGGCAAAAATCAATGAATATTGTAAATGCACAAACAGTAATTTCTCCGCATTGCAAGGTGCAATTTTGAAATTTTTTGCTTTTTCCTGCTCCTCTTAGCATGATAAAGAAGATTCAAAGAGAGTGAGATGCCAGCTCCTTTCATTCAGTCAGTAGCTTCAATCATTTCTGGACGTTTTTCAATGGCAAAAATCAATGAATATTGTAAATGCACAAACAGTAATTTCTCCGCATTGCAAGGTGCAATTCTGAAATTTTTTGCTTTTTCCTGCTCCTCTTAGCATGATAAACAAGATTCAAAGAGAGTGAGATGCCAGCTCCTTTCATTCAGTCAGTAGCTTCAATCATTTCTGGATGTTTTTCAATGGCAAAAATCAATGAATATTGTAAATGCACAAACAGTAATTTCTCCGCATTGCAAGGTGCAATTCTGAAATTTTTTGCTTTTTCCTGCTCCTCTTAGCATGATAAAGAAGATTCAAAGAGAGTGAGATGCCAGCTCCTTTCATTCAGTCAGTAGCTTCAATCATTTCTGGACGTTTTTCAATGGCAAAAATCAATGAATATTGTAAATGCACAAACAGTAATTTCTCCGCATTGCAAGGTGCAATTCTGAAATTTTTTGCTTTTTCCTGCTCCTCTTAGCATGATAAAGAAGATTCAAAGAGAGTGAGATGCCAGCTCCTTTCATTCAGTCAGTAGCTTCAATCATTTCTGGACGTTTTTCAATGGCAAAAATCAATGAATATTGTAAATGCACAAACAGTAATTTCTCCGCATTGCAAGGTGCAATTCTGAAATTTTTTGCTTTTTCCTGCTCCTCTTAGCATGATAAACAAGATTCAAAGAGAGTGAGATGCCAGCTCCTTTCATTCAGTCAGTAGCTTCAATCATTTCTGGACGTTTTTCAATGGCAAAAATCAATGAATATTGTAAATGCACAAACAGTAATTTCTCCGCATTGCAAGGTGCAATTCTGAAATTTTTTGCTTTTTCCTGCTCCTCTTAGCATGATAAAGAAGATTCAAAGAGAGTGAGATGCCAGCTCCTTTCATTCAGTCAGTAGCTTCAATCATTTCTGGACGTTTTTCAATGGCAAAAATCAATGAATATTGTAAATGCACAAACAGTAATTTCTCCGCATTGCAAGGTGCAATTCTGAAATTTTTTGCTTTTTCCTGCTCCTCTTAGCATGATAAAGAAGATTCAAAGAGAGTGAGATGCCAGCTCCTTTCATTCAGTCAGTAGCTTCAATCATTTCTGGACGTTTTTCAATGGCAAAAATCAATGAATATTGTAAATGCACAAACAGTAATTTCTCCGCATTGCAAGGTGCAATTCTGAAATTTTTTGCTTTTTCCTGCTCCTCTTAGCATGATAAAGAAGATTCAAAGAGAGTGAGATGCCAGCTCCTTTCATTCAGTCCGTAGCTTCAAACATTTCTGGTATATGAATAACATGATGTTTTTCAATGGCAAAAATCAATGAATATTGTAAATGCACAAACAGTAATTTCTCCGCATTGCAAGGTGCAATTCTGAAATTTTTTGCTTTTTCCTGCTCCTCTTAGCATGATAAAGAAGATTCAAAGAGAGTGAGATGCCAGCTCCTTTCATTCAGTCAGTAGCTTCAAACATTTCTGGTATATGAATAACATGATGTTTTTCAATGGCAAAAATCAATGAATATTGTAAATGCACAAACAGTAATTTCTCCGCATTGCAAGGTGCAATTTTGAAATTTTTTGCTTTTTCCTGCTCCACTTAGCAAGATAAAGAAGATTCAAAGAGAGTGAGATGCCAGCTCCTTTCATTCAGTCAGTAGCTTCAATCATTTCTGGACATTTTTCAATGGCAAAAATCAATGAATATTGTAAATGCACAAACAGTAATTTTTCCGCATTGCAAGGTGCAATTCTGAAATTTTTTGCTTTTTCCTGCTCCTCTTAGCATGATAAACAAGATTCAAAGAGAGTGAGATGCCAGCTCATTTCATTCAGTCAGTAGCTTCAATCATTTCTGGATGTTTTTCAATGGCAAAAATCAATGAATATTGTAAATGCACAAACAGTAATTTCTCCGCATTGCAAGGTGCAATTCTGAAATTTTTTGCTTTTTTCTGCTCCTCTTAGCATGATAAAGAAGATTCAAAGAGAGTGAGATGCCAGCTCCTTTCATTCAGTCAGTAGCTTCAAACATTTCTGGTATATGAATAACATGATGTTTTTCAATGGCAAAAATCAATGAATATTGTAAATGCACAAACAGTAATTTCTCCGCATTGCAAGGTGCAATTCTGAAATTTTTTGCTTTTTCCTGCTCCTCTTAGCATGATAAAGAAGATTCAAAGAGAGTGAGATGCCAGCTCCTTTCATTCAGTCAGTAGCTTCAATCATTTCTGGACGTTTTTCAATGGCAAAAATCAATGAATATTGTAAATGCACAAACAGTAATTTCTCCGCATTGCAAGGTGCAATTCTGAAATTTTTTGCTTTTTCCTGCTCCTCTTAGCATGATAAACAAGATTCAAAGAGAGTGAGATGCCAGCTCCTTTCATTCAGTCAGTAGCTTCAATCATTTCTGGATGTTTTTCAATGGCAAAAATCAATGAATATTGTAAATGCACAAACAGTCATTTCTCCGCATTGCAAGGTGCAATTCTGAAATTTTTTGCTTTTTCCTGCTCCTCTTAGCATGATAAAGAATATTCAAAGAGAGTGAGATGCCAGCTCCTTTCATTCAGTCAGTAGCTTCAATCATTTCTGGACGTTTTTCAATGGCAAAAATCAATGAATATTGTAAATGCACAAACAGTAATTTCTCCGCATTGCAAGGTGCAATTCTGAAATTTTTTGCTTTTTCCTGCTCCTCTTAGCATGATAAAGAAGATTCAAAGAGAGTGAGATGCCAGCTCCTTTCATTCAGTCAGTAGCTTCAAACATTTCTGGTATATGAATAACATGATGTTTTTCAATGGCAAAAATCAATGAATATTGTAAATGCACAAACAATAATTTCTCCGCATTGCAAGGTGCAATTCTGAAATTTTTTGCTTTTTCCTGCTCCTCTTAGCATGATAAAGAAGATTCAAAGAGAGTGAGATGCCAGCTCCTTTCATTCAGTCAGTAGCTTCATTCATTTCTGGACGTTTTTCAATGGCAAAAATCAATGAATATTGTAAATGCACAAACAGTAATTTCTCCGCATTGCAAGGTGCAATTCTGAAATTTTTTGCTTTTTCCTGCTCCTCTTAGCATGATAAAGAAGATTCAAAGAGAGTGAGATGCCAGCTCCTTTCATTCAGTCAGTAGCTTCAATCATTTCTGGACGTTTTTCAATGGCAAAAATCATTGAATATTGTAAATGCACAAACAGTAATTTCTCCGCATTGCAAGGTGCAATTCTGAAATTTTTTGCTTTTTCCTGCTCCTCTTAGCATGATAAAGAAGATTCAAAGAGAGTGAGATGCCAGCTCCTTTCATTCAGTCAGTAGCTTCAATCATTTCTGGACTTTTTCAATGGCAAAAATCAATGAATATTGTAAATGCACAAACAGTAATTTCTCCGCATTGCAAGGTGCAATTCTGAAATTTTTTGCTTTTTCCTGCTCCTCTTAGCATGATAAAGAAGATTCAAAGAGAGTGAGATGCCAGCTCCTTTCATTCAGTCAGTAGCTTCAATCATTTCTGGACGTTTTCAATGGCAAAAATCAATGAATATTGTAAATGCACAAACAGTAATTTCTCCGCATTGCAAGGTGCAATTCTGAAATTTTTTGCTTTTTCCTGCTCCTCTTAGCATGATAAAGAAGATTCAAAGAGAGTGAGATGCCAGCTCCTTTCATTCAGTCAGTAGCTTCAATCATTTCTGGACGTTTTTCAATGGCAAAAATCAATGAATATTGTAAATGCACAAACAGTAATTTCTCCGCATTGCAAGGTGCAATTCTGAAATTTTTTGCTTTTTCCTGCTCCTCTTAGCATGATAAAGAAGATTCAAAGAGAGTGAGATGCCAGCTCCTTTCATTCAGTCAGTAGCTTCAAACATTTCTGGTATATGAATAACATGATGTTTTTCAATGGCAAAAATCAATGAATATTGTAAATGCACAAACAGTAATTTCTCCGCATTGCAAGGTGCAATTCTGAAATTTTTTGCTTCTTCCTGCTCCTCTTAGCATGATAAAGAAGATTCAAAGAGAGTGAGATGCCAGCTCCTTTCATTCAGTCAGTAGCTTCAATCATTTCTGGACGTTTTTCAATGGCAAAAATCAATGAATATTGTAAATGCACAAACAGTAATTTCTCCGCATTGCAAGGTGCAATTCTGAAATTTTTTGCTTTTTCCTGCTCCTCTTAGCATGATAAAGAAGATTCAAAGAGAGTGAGATGCCAGCTCCTTTCATTCAGTCAGTAGCTTCAATCATTTCTGGACGTTTTTCAATGGCAAAAATCAATGAATATTGTAAATGCACAAACAGTAATTTCTCCGCATTGCAAGGTGCAATTCTGAAATTTTTTGCTTTTTCCTGCTCCTCTTAGCATGATAAAGAAGATTCAAAGAGAGTGAGATGCCAGCTCCTTTCATTCAGTCAGTAGCTTCAAACATTTCTGGTATATGAATAACATGATGTTTTTCAATGGCAAAAATCAATGAATATTGTAAATGCACAAACAGTAATTTCTCCGCATTGCAAGGTGCAATTCTGAAATTTTTTGCTTTTTCCTGCTCCTCTAAGCATGATAAAGAAGATTCAAAGAGAGTGAGATGCCAGCTCCTTTCATTCAGTCAGTAGCTTCAATCATTTCTGGACGTTTTTCAATGGCAAAAATCAATGAATATTGTAAATGCACAAACAGTAATTTCTCGGCATTGCAAGGTGCAATTCTGAAATTTTTTGCTTTTTCCTGCTCCTCTTAGCATGATAAACAAGATTCAAAGTGAATAAGATGCCAGCTCCTTTCATTCAGTCAGTAGCTTCAATCATTTCTGGACGTTTTTCAATGGCAAAAATCAATGAATATTGTAAATGCACAAACAGTAATTTTTCCGCATTGCAAGGTGCAATTCTGAAATTTTTTGCTTTTTCCTGCTCCTCTTAGCATGATAAAGAAGATTCAAAGAGAGTGAGATGCCAGCTCCTTTCATTCAGTCAGTAGCTTCAAACATTTCTGGTATATGAATAACATGATGTTTTTCAATGGCAAAAATCAATGAATATTGTAAATGCACAAACAGTAATTTCTCCGCATTGCAAGGTGCAATTCTGAAATTTTTTGCTTTTTCCTGCTCCTCTTAGCATGATAAAGAAGATTCAAAGAGAGTGAGATGCCAGCTCCTTTCATTCAGTCAGTAGCTTCAATCATTTCTGGACATTTTTCAATGGCAAAAATCAATGAATATTGTAAATGCACAAACAGTAATTTCTCCGCATTGCAAGGTGCAATTCTGAAATTTTTTGCTTTTTCCTGCTCCTCTTAGCATGATAAAGAAGATTCAAAGAGAGTGAGATGCCAGCTCCTTTCATTCAGTCAGTAGCTTCAATCATTTCTGGTATATGAATAACATGATGTTTTTCAATGGCAAAAAACAATGAATATTGTAAATGCACAAACAGTAATTTCTCCGCATTGCAAGGTGCAATTCTGAAATTTTTTGCTTTTTCCTGCTCCTCTTAGCATGATAAAGAAGATTCAAAGAGAGTGAGATGCCAGCTCCTTTCATTCAGTCAGTAGCTTCAATCATTTCTGGACTTTTTCAATGGCAAAAATCAATGAATATTGTAAATGCACAAACAGTAATTTCTCCGCATTGCAAGGTGCAATTCTGAAATTTTTTGCTTTTTCCTGCTCCTCTTAGCATGATAAAGAAGATTCAAAGAGAGTGAGATGCCAGCTCCTTTCATTCAGTCAGTAGCTTCAATCATTTCTGGACGTTTTCAATGGCAAAAATCAATGAATATTGTAAATGCACAAACAGTAATTTCTCCGCATTGCAAGGTGCAATTCTGAAATTTTTTGCTTTTTCCTGCTCCTCTTAGCATGATAAACAAGATTCAAAGAGAGTGAGATGCCAGCTCCTTTCATTCAGTCAGTAGCTTCAATCATTTCTGGACGTTTTTCAATGGCAAAAATCAATGAATATTGTAAATGCACAAACAGTAATTTCTCCGCATTGCAAGGTGCAATTCTGAAATTTTTTGCTTTTTCCTGCTCCTCTTAGCATGATAAAGAAGATTCAAAGAGAGTGAGATGCCAGCTCCTTTCATTCAGTCAGTAGCTTCAAACATTTCTGGTATATGAATAACATGATGTTTTTCAATGGCAAAAATCAATGAATATTGTAAATGCACAAACAGTAATTTCTCCGCATTGCAAGGTGCAATTCTGAAATTTTTTGCTTCTTCCTGCTCCTCTTAGCATGATAAAGAAGATTCAAAGAGAGTGAGATGCCAGCTCCTTTCATTCAGTCAGTAGCTTCAATCATTTCTGGACGTTTTTCAATGGCAAAAATCAATGAATATTGTAAATGCACAAACAGTAATTTCTCCGCATTGCAAGGTGCAATTCTGAAATTTTTTGCTTTTTCCTGCTCCTCTTAGCATGATAAAGAAGATTCAAAGAGAGTGAGATGCCAGCTCCTTTCATTCAGTCAGTAGCTTCAATCATTTCTGGACGTTTTTCAATGGCAAAAATCAATGAATATTGTAAATGCACAAACAGTAATTTCTCCGCATTGCAAGGTGCAATTCTGAAATTTTTTGCTTTTTCCTGCTCCTCTTAGCATGATAAAGAAGATTCAAAGAGAGTGAGATGCCAGCTCCTTTCATTCAGTCAGTAGCTTCAAACATTTCTGGTATATGAATAACATGATGTTTTTCAATGGCAAAAATCAATGAATATTGTAAATGCACAAACAGTAATTTCTCCGCATTGCAAGGTGCAATTCTGAAATTTTTTGCTTCTTCCTGCTCCTCTTAGCATGATAAAGAAGATTCAAAGAGAGTGAGATGCCAGCTCCTTTCATTCAGTCAGTAGCTTCAATCATTTCTGGACGTTTTTCAATGGCAAAAATCAATGAATATTGTAAATGCACAAACAGTAATTTCTCCGCATTGCAAGGTGCAATTCTGAAATTTTTTGCTTTTTCCTGCTCCTCTTAGCATGATAAAGAAGATTCAAAGAGAGTGAGATGCCAGCTCCTTTCATTCAGTCAGTAGCTTCAATCATTTCTGGACGTTTTTCAATGGCAAAAATCAATGAATATTGTAAATGCACAAACAGTAATTTCTCGGCATTGCAAGGTGCAATTCTGAAATTTTTTGCTTTTTCCTGCTCCTCTTAGCATGATAAACAAGATTCAAAGTGAATAAGATGCCAGCTCCTTTCATTCAGTCAGTAGCTTCAATCATTTCTGGACGTTTTTCAATGGCAAAAATCAATGAATATTGTAAATGCACAAACAGTAATTTTTCCGCATTGCAAGGTGCAATTCTGAAATTTTTTGCTTTTTCCTGCTCCTCTTAGCATGATAAAGAAGATTCAAAGAGAGTGAGATGCCAGCTCCTTTCATTCAGTCAGTAGCTTCAAACATTTCTGGTATATGAATAACATGATGTTTTTCAATGGCAAAAATCAATGAATATTGTAAATGCACAAACAGTAATTTCTCCGCATTGCAAGGTGCAATTCTGAAATTTTTTGCTTTTTCCTGCTCCTCTTAGCATGATAAAGAAGATTCAAAGAGAGTGAGATGCCAGCTCCTTTCATTCAGTCAGTAGCTTCAATCATTTCTGGACATTTTTCAATGGCAAAAATCAATGAATATTGTAAATGCACAAACAGTAATTTCTCCGCATTGCAAGGTGCAATTCTGAAATTTTTTGCTTTTTCCTGCTCCTCTTAGCATGATAAAGAAGATTCAAAGAGAGTGAGATGCCAGCTCCTTTCATTCAGTCAGTAGCTTCAATCATTTCTGGTATATGAATAACATGATGTTTTTCAATGGCAAAAAACAATGAATATTGTAAATGCACAAACAGTAATTTCTCCGCATTGCAAGGTGCAATTCTGAAATTTTTTGCTTTTTCCTGCTCCTCTTAGCATGATAAACAAGATTCAAAGAGAGTGAGATGCCAGCTCCTTTCATTCAGTCAGTAGCTTCAATCATTTCTGGACTTTTTCAATGGCAAAAATCAATGAATATTGTAAATGCACAAACAGTAATTTCTCCGCATTGCAAGGTGCAATTCTGAAATTTTTTGCTTTTTCCTGCTCCACTTAGCATGATAAAGAAGATTCAAAGAGAGTGAAATGCTAGCTCCTTTCATTCAGTCAGTAGCTGCAATCATTTCTGGACGTTTTCAATGGCAAAAATCAATGAATATTGTAAATGCACAAACAGTAATTTCTCCGCATTGCAAGGTGCAATTCTGAAATTTTTTGCTTTTTCCTGCTCCTCTTAGCATGATAAACAAGATTCAAAGAGAGTGAGATGCCAGCTCCTTTCATTCAGTCAGTAGCTTCAATCATTTCTGGACGTTTTTCAATGGCAAAAATCAATGAATATTGTAAATGCACAAACAGTAATTTCTCCGCATTGCAAGGTGCAATTCTGAAATTTTTTGCTTTTTCCTGCTCCTCTTAGCATGATAAAGAAGATTCAAAGAGAGTGAGATGCCAGCTCCTTTCATTCAGTCAGTAGCTTCAAACATTTCTGGTATATGAATAACATGATGTTTTTCAATGGCAAAAATCAATGAATATTGTAAATGCACAAACAGTAATTTCTCCGCATTGCAAGGTGCAATTCTGAAATTTTTTGCTTTTTCCTGCTCCTCTTAGCATGATAAAGAAGATTCAAAGAGAGTGAGATGCCAGCTCCTTTCATTCAGTCAGTAGCTTCAATCATTTCTGGACATTTTTCAATGGCAAAAATCAATGAATATTGTAAATGCACAAACAGTAATTTCTCCGCATTGCAAGGTGCAATTCTGAATTTTTTTGCTTTTTCCTGCTCCTCTTAGCATGATAAAGAAGATTCAAAGAGAGTGAGATGCCAGCTCCTTTCATTCAGTCAGTAGCTTCAAACATTTCTGGTATATGAATAACATGATGTTTTTCAATGGCAAAAATCAATGAATATTGTAAATGCACAAACAGTAATTTCTCCGCATTGCAAGATGCAATTTTGAAATTTTTTGCTTTTTCCTGCTCCTCTTAGCATGATAAAGAAGATTCAAAGATAGTGAGATGCCAGCTCCTTTCATTCAGTCAGTAGCTTCAATCATTTCTGGACGTTTTTCAATGGCAAAAATCAATGAATATTGTAAATGCACAAACAGTAATTTCTCCGCATTGCAAGGTGCAATTCTGAAATTTTTTTGCTTTTTCCTGCTCCTCTTAGCATGATAAACAAGATTCAAAGAGAGTGAGATGCCAGCTCCTTTCATTCAGTCAGTAGCTTCAATCATTTCTGGATGTTTTTCAATGGCAAAAATCAATGAATATTGTAAATGCACAAACAGTAATTTCTCCGCATTGCAAGGTGCAATTCTGAAATTTTTTGCTTTTTTCTGCTCCTCTTAGCATGATAAAGAAGATTCAAAGAGAGTGAAATGCCAGCTCCTTTCATTCAGTCAGTAGCTTCAAACATTTCTGGTATATGAATAACATGATGTTTTTCAATGGCAAAAATCAATGAATATTGTAAATGCACAAACAGTAATTTCTCTGCATTGCAAGGTGCAATTCTGAAATTTTTTGCTTTTTCCTGCTCCTCTTAGCATGATAAAGAAGATTCAAAGAGAGTGAGATGCCAGCTCCTTTTATTCAGTCAGTAGCTTCAATCATTTCTGGACGTTTTTCAATGGCAAAAATCAATGAATATTGTAAATGCACAAACAGTAATTTCTCCGCATTGCAAGGTGCAATTCTGAAATTTTTTGCTTTTTCCTGCTCCTCTTAGCATGATAAACAAGATTCAAAGAGAGTGAGATGCCAGCTCCTTTCATTCAGTCAGTAGCTTCAATCATTTCTGGATGTTTTTCAATGGCAAAAATCAATGAATATTGTAAATGCACAAAGAGTAATTTCTCCGCATTGCAAGGTGCAATTCTGAAATTTTTTGCTTTTTCCTGCTCCTCTTAGCATGATAAAGAAGATTCAAAGAGAGTGAGATGCCAGCTCCTTTCATTCAGTCAGTAGCTTCAATCATTTCTGGACGTTTTTCAATGGCAAAAATCAATGAATATTGTAAATGCACAAAGAGTAATTTCTCCGCATTGCAAGGTGCAATTCTGAAATTTTTTGCTTTTTCCTGCTCCTCTTAGCATGATAAAGAAGATTCAAAGAGAGTGAGATGCCAGCTCCTTTCATTCAGTCAGTAGCTTCAAACATTTCTGGTATATGAATAACATGATGTTTTTCAATGGCAAAAATCAATGAATATTGTAAATGCACAAACAGTAATTTCTCCGCATTGCAAGGTGCAATTCTGAAATTTTTTGCTTTTTCCTGCTCCTCTTAGCATGATAAAGAAGATTCAAAGAGAGTGAGATGCCAGCTCCTTTCATTCAGTCAGTAGCTTCAATCATTTCTGGACGTTTTTCAATGGCAAAAATCAATGAATATTGTAAATGCACAAACAGTAATTTCTCCGCATTGCAAGGTGCAATTCTGAAATTTTTTGCTGTTTCCTGCTCCTCTTAGCATGATAAAGAAGATTCAAAGAGAGTGAGATGCCAGCTCCTTTCATTCAGTCAGTAGCTTCAATCATTTCTGCACGTTTTTCAATGGCAAAAATCAATGAATATTGTAAATGCACAAACAGTAATTTCTCCGCATTGCAAGGTGCAATTCTGAAATTTTTTGCTTTTTCCTGCTCCTCTTAGCATGATAAACAAGATTCAAAGAGAGTGAGATGCCAGCTCCTTTCATTCAGTCAGTAGCTTCAATCATTTCTGGATGTTTTTCAATGGCAAAAATCAATGAATATTGTAAATGCACAAACAGTAATTTCTCCGCATTGCAAGGTGCAATTCTGAAATGTTTTGCTTTTTCCTGCTCCTCTTAGCATGATAAAGAAGATTCAAAGAGAGTGAGATGCCAGCTCCTTTCATTCAGTCAGTAGCTTCAATCATTTCTGGACGTTTTTCAATGGCAAAAATCAATGAATATTGTAAATGCACAAACAGTAATTTCTCCGCATTGCAAGGTGCAATTCTGAAATTTTTTGCTTTTTCCTGCTCCTCTTAGCATGATAAAGAAGATTCAAAGAGAGTGAGATGCCAGCTCCTTTCATTCAGTCAGTAGCTTCAAACATTTCTGGTATATGAATAACATGATGTTTTTCAATGGCAAAAATCAATGAATATTGTAAATGCACAAACAGTAATTTCTCCGCATTGCAAGGTGCAATTCTGAAATTTTTTACTTTTTCCTGCTCCTCTAAGCATGATAAAGAAGATTCAAAGAGAGTGAGATGCCAGCTCCTTTCATTCAGTCAGTAGCTTCAAACATTTCTGGTATATGAATAACATGATGTTTTTCAATGGCAAAAATCAATGAATATTGTAAATGCACAAACAGTAATTTCTCCGCATTGCAAGGTGCAATTCTGAAATTTTTTGCTTTTTCCTGCTCCTCTTAGCATGATAAAGAAGATTCAAAGAGAGTGAGATGCCAGCTCCTTTCATTCAGTCAGTAGCTTCAATCATTTCTGGACATTTTTCAATGGCAAAAATCAATGAATATTGTAAATGCACAAACAGTAATTTCTCCGCATTGCAAGGTGCAATTCTGAATTTTTTTGCTTTTTCCTGCTCCTCTTAGCATGATAAAGAAGATTCAAAGAGAGTGAGATGCCAGCTCCTTTCATTCAGTCAGTAGCTTCAAACATTTCTGGTATATGAATAACATGATGTTTTTCAATGGCAAAAATCAATGAATATTGTAAATGCACAAACAGTAATTTCTCCGCATTGCAAGATGCAATTTTGAAATTTTTTGCTTTTTCCTGCTCCTCTTAGCATGATAAAGAAGATTCAAAGAGAGTGAGATGCCAGCTCCTTTCATTCAGTCAGTAGCTTCAATCATTTCTGGACGTTTTTCAATGGCAAAAATCAATGAATATTGTAAATGCACAAACAGTAATTTCTCCGCATTGCAAGGTGCAATTCTGAAATTTTTTGCTTTTTCCTGCTCCTCTTAGCATGATAAACAAGATACAAAGAGAGTGAGATGCCAGCTCCTTTCATTCAGTCAGTAGCTTCAATCATTTCTGGATGTTTTTCAATGGCAAAAATCAATGAATATTGTAAATGCACAAACAGTAATTTCTCCGCATTGCAAGGTGCAATTCTGAAATTTTTTGCTTTTTTCTGCTCCTCTTAGCATGATAAAGAAGATTCAAAGAGAGTGAAATGTCAGCTCCTTTCATTCAGTCAGTAGCTTCAAACATTTCTGGTATATGAATAACATGATGTTTTTCAATGGCAAAAATCAATGAATATTGTAAATGCACAAACAGTAATTTCTCCGCATTGCAAGGTGCAATTCTGAAATTTTTTGCTTTTTCCTGCTCCTCTTAGCATGATAAAGAAGATTCAAAGAGAGTGAGATGCCAGCTCCTTTCATTCAGTCAGTAGCTTCAATCATTTCTGGACGTTTTTCAATGGCAAAAATCAATGAATATTGTAAATGCACAAACAGTAATTTCTCCGCATTGCAAGGTGCAATTCTGAAATTTTTTGCTTTTTCCTGCTCCTCTTAGCATGATAAACAAGATTCAAAGAGAGTGAGATGCCAGCTCCTTTCATTCAGTCAGTAGCTTCAATCATTTCTGGATGTTTTTCAATGGCAAAAATCAATGAATATTGTAAATGCACAAAGAGTAATTTCTCCGCATTGCAAGGTGCAATTCTGAAATTTTTTGCTTTTTCCTGCTCCTCTTAGCATGATAAAGAAGATTCAAAGAGAGTGAGATGCCAGCTCCTTTCATTCAGTCAGTAGCTTCAATCATTTCTGGACGTTTTTCAATGGCAAAAATCAATGAATATTGTAAATGCACAAAGAGTAATTTCTCCGCATTGCAAGGTGCAATTCTGAAATTTTTTGCTTTTTCCTGCTCCTCAGCATGATAAAGAAGATTCAAAGAGAGTGAGATGCCAGCTCCTTTCATTCAGTCAGTAGCTTCAAACATTTCTGGTATATGAATAACATGATGTTTTTCAATGGCAAAAATCAATGAATATTGTAAATGCACAAACAGTAATTTCTCCGCATTGCAAGGTGCAATTCTGAAATTTTTTGCTTTTTCCTGCTCCTCTTAGCATGATAAAGAAGATTCAAAGAGAGTGAGATGCCAGCTCCTTTCATTCAGTCAGTAGCTTCAATCATTTCTGGACGTTTTTCAATGGCAAAAATCAATGAATATTGTAAATGCACAAACAGTAATTTCTCCGCATTGCAAGGTGCAATTCTGAAATTTTTTGCTTTTTCCTGCTCCTCTTAGCATGATAAACAAGATTCAAAGAGAGTGAGATGCCAGCTCCTTTCATTCAGTCAGTAGCTTCAATCATTTCTGGATGTTTTTCAATGGCAAAAATCAATGAATATTGTAAATGCACAAACAGTAATTTCTCCGCATTGCAAGGTGCAATTCTGAAATTTTTTGCTTTTTCCTGCTCCTCTTAGCATGATAAAGAAGATTCAAAGAGAGTGAGATGCCAGCTCCTTTCATTCAGTCAGTAGCTTCAATCATTTCTGGACGTTTTTCAATGGCAAAAATCAATGAATATTGTAAATGCACAAACAGTAATTTCTCCGCATTGCAAGGTGCAATTCTGAAATGTTTTGCTTTTTCCTGCTCCTCTTAGCATGATAAAGAAGATTCAAAGAGAGTGAGATGCCAGCTCCTTTCATTCAGTCAGTAGCTTCAATCATTTCTGGACGTTTTTCAATGGCAAAAATCAATGAATATTGTAAATGCACAAACAGTAATTTCTCCGCATTGCAAGGTGCAATTCTGAAATTTTTTGCTTTTTCCTGCTCCTCTTAGCATGATAAAGAAGATTCAAAGAGAGTGAGATGCCAGCTCCTTTCATTCAGTCAGTAGCTTCAAACATTTCTGGTATATGAATAACATGATGTTTTTCAATGGCAAAAATCAATGAATATTGTAAATGCACAAACAGTAATTTCTCCGCATTGCAAGGTGCAATTCTGAAATTTTTTGCTTTTTCCTGCTCCTCTAAGCATGATAAAGAAGATTCAAAGAGAGTGAGATGCCAGCTCCTTTCATTCAGTCAGTAGCTTCAATCATTTCTGGACGTTTTTCAATGGCAAAAATCAATGAATATTGTAAATGCACAAACAGTAATTTCTCCGCATTGCAAGGTGCAATTCTGAAATTTTTTGCTTTTTCCTGCTCCTCTTAGCATGATAAACAAGATTCAAAGTGAATGAGATGCCAGCTCCTTTCATTCAGTCAGTAGCTTCAATCATTTCTGGACGTTTTTCAATGGCAAAAATCAATGAATATTGTAAATGCACAAACAGTAATTTCTCCGCATTGCAAGGTGCAATTCTGAAATGTTTTGCTTTTTCCTGCTCCTCTTAGCATGATAAAGAAGATTCAAAGAGAGTGAGATGCCAGCTCCTTTCATTCAGTCCGTAGCTTCAAACATTTCTGGTATATGAATAACATGATGTTTTTCAATGGCAAAAATCAATGAATATTGTAAATGCACAAACAGTAATTTCTCCGCATTGCAAGGTGCAATTCTGAAATTTTTTGCTTTTTCCTGCTCCTCTTAGCATGATAAAGAAGATTCAAAGAGAGTGAGATGCCAGCTCCTTTCATTCAGTCAGTAGCTTCAAACATTTCTGGTATATGAATAACATGATGTTTTTCAATGGCAAAAATCAATGAATATTGTAAATGCACAAACAGTAATTTCTCCGCATTGCAAGGTGCAATTTTGAAATTTTTTGCTTTTTCCTGCTCCTCTTAGCATGATAAAGAAGATTCAAAGAGAGTGAGATGCCAGCTCCTTTCATTCAGTCAGTAGCTTCAATCATTTCTGGACGTTTTTCAATGGCAAAAATCAATGAATATTGTAAATGCACAAACAGTAATTTCTCCGCATTGCAAGGTGCAATTCTGAAATTTTTTGCTTTTTCCTGCTCCTCTTAGCATGATAAACAAGATTCAAAGAGAGTGAGATGCCAGCTCCTTTCATTCAGTCAGTAGCTTCAATCATTTCTGGATGTTTTTCAATGGCAAAAATCAATGAATATTGTAAATGCACAAACAGTAATTTCTCCGCATTGCAAGGTGCAATTCTGAAATTTTTTGCTTTTTCCTGCTCCTCTTAGCATGATAAAGAAGATTCAAAGAGAGTGAGATGCCAGCTCCTTTCATTCAGTCAGTAGCTTCAATCATTTCTGGACGTTTTTCAATGGCAAAAATCAATGAATATTGTAAATGCACAAACAGTAATTTCTCCGCATTGCAAGGTGCAATTCTGAAATATTTTGCTTTTTCCTGCTCCTCTTAGCATGATAAAGAAGATTCAAAGAGAGTGAGATGCCAGCTCCTTTCATTCAGTCAGTAGCTTCAATCATTTCTGGACGTTTTTCAATGGCAAAAATCAATGAATATTGTAAATGCACAAACAATAATTTCTCCGCATTGCAAGGTGCAATTCTGAAATTTTTTGCTTTTTCCTGCTCCTCTTAGCATGATAAAGAAGATTCAAAGAGAGTGAGATGCCAGCTCCTTTCATTCAGTCAGTAGCTTCAAACATTTCTGGTATATGAATAACATGATGTTTTTCAATGGCAAAAATCAATGAATATTGTAAATGCACAAACAGTAATTTCTCCGCATTGCAAGGTGCAATTCTGAAATTTTTTGCTTTTTCCTGCTCCTCTAAGCATGATAAAGAAGATTCAAAGAGAGTGAGATGCCAGCTCCTTTCATTCAGTCAGTAGCTTCAATCATTTCTGGACGTTTTTCAATGGCAAAAATCAATGAATATTGTAAATGCACAAACAGTAATTTCTCGGCATTGCAAGGTGCAATTCTGAAATTTTTTGCTTTTTCCTGCTCCTCTTAGCATGATAAACAAGATTCAAAGTGAATGAGATGCCAGCTCCTTTCATTCAGTCAGTAGCTTCAATCATTTCTGGACGTTTTTCAATGGCAAAAATCAATGAATATTGTAAATGCACAAACAGTAATTTCTCCGCATTGCAAGGTGCAATTCTGAAATGTTTTGCTTTTTCCTGCTCCTCTTAGCATGATAAAGAAGATTCAAAGAGAGTGAGATGCCAGCTCCTTTCATTCAGTCCGTAGCTTCAAACATTTCTGGTATATGAATAACATGATGTTTTTCAATGGCAAAAATCAATGAATATTGTAAATGCACAAACAGTAATTTCTCCGCATTGCAAGGTGCAATTCTGAAATTTTTTGCTTTTTCCTGCTCCTCTTAGCATGATAAAGAAGATTCAAAGAGAGTGAGATGCCAGCTCCTTTCATTCAGTCAGTAGCTTCAAACATTTCTGGTATATGAATAACATGATGTTTTTCAATGGCAAAAATCAATGAATATTGTAAATGCACAAACAGTAATTTCTCCGCATTGCAAGGTGCAATTTTGAAATTTTTTGCTTTTTCCTGCTCCTCTTAGCATGATAAAGAAGATTCAAAGAGAGTGAGATGCCAGCTCCTTTCATTCAGTCAGTAGCTTCAATCATTTCTGGACGTTTTTCAATGGCAAAAATCAATGAATATTGTAAATGCACAAACAGTAATTTCTCCGCATTGCAAGGTGCAATTCTGAAATTTTTTGCTTTTTCCTACTCCTCTTAGCATGATAAAGAAGATTCAAAGAGAGTGAGATGCCAGCTCCTTTCATTCAGTCAGTAGCTTCAATCATTTCTGGACATTTTTCAATGGCAAAAATCATTGAATATTGTAAATGCACAAACAGTAATTTCTCCGCATTGCAAGGTGCAATTCTGAAATTTTTTGCTTTTTTCTGCTCCTCTTAGCATGATAAAGAAGATTCAAAGAGAGTGAGATGCCAGCTCCTTTCATTCAGTCCGTAGCTTCAAACATTTCTGGTATATGAATAACATGATGTTTTTCAATGGCAAAAATCAATGAATATTGTAAATGCACAAACAGTAATTCCTCCGCATTGCAAGGTGCAATTCTGAAATTTTTTGCTTTTTCCTGCTCCTCTTAGCATGATAAAGAAGATTCAAAGAGAGTGAGATGCCAGCTCCTTTCATTCAGTCAGTAGCTTCAATCATTTCTGGACGTTTTTCAATGGCAAAAATCAATGAATATTGTAAATGCACAAACAGTAATTTCTCCGCATTGCAAGTTGCAATTCTGAAATTTTTTGCTTTTTCCTGCTCCTCTTAGCATGATAAACAAGATTCAAAGAGAGTGAGATGCCAGCTCCTTTCATTCAGTCAGTAGCTTCAATCATTTCTGGATGTTTTTCAATGGCAAAAATCAATGAATATTGTAAATGCACAAAGAGTAATTTCTCCGCATTGCAAGGTGCAATTCTGAAATTTTTTGCTTTTTCCTGCTCCTCTTAGCATGATAAAGAAGATTCAAAGAGAGTGAGATGCCAGCTCCTTTCATTCAGTCAGTAGCTTCAATCATTTCTGGACGTTTTTCAATGGCAAAAATCAATGAATATTGTAAATGCACAAAGAGTAATTTCTCCGCATTGCAAGGTGCAATTCTGAAATTTTTTGCTTTTTCCTGCTCCTCTTAGCATGATAAAGAAGATTCAAAGAGAGTGAGATGCCAGCTCCTTTTATTCAGTCAGTAGCTTCAAACATTTCTGGTATATGAATAACATGATGTTTTTCAATGGCAAAAATCAATGAATATTGAAAATGCACAAACAGTAATTTCTCCGCATTGCAAGGTGCAATTCTGAAATTTTTTGCTTTTTCCTGCTCCTCTTAGCATGATAAACAAGATTCAAAGAGAGTGAGATGCCAGCTCCTTTCATTCAGTCAGTAGCTTCAATCATTTCTGGATGTTTTTCAATGGCAAAAATCAATGAATATTGTAAATGCACAAACAGTAATTTCTCCGCATTGCAAGGTGCAATTCTGAAATTTTTTGCTTTTTCCTGCTCCTCTTAGCATGATAAAGAAGATTCAAAGAGAGTGAGATGCCAGCTCCTTTCATTCAGTCAGTAGCTTCAATCATTTCTGGACGTTTTTCAATGGCAAAAATCAATGAATATTGTAAATGCACAAACAGTAATTTCTCCGCATTGCAAGGTGCAATTCTGAAATGTTTTGCTTTTTCCTGCTCCTCTTAGCATGATAAAGAAGATTCAAAGAGAGTGAGATGCCAGCTCCTTTCATTCAGTCAGTAGCTTCAATCATTTCTGGACGTTTTTCAATGGCAAAAATCAATGAATATTGTAAATGCACAAACAGTAATTTCTCCGCATTGCAAGGTGCAATTCTGAAATTTTTTGCTTTTTCCTGCTCCTCTTAGCATGATAAAGAAGATTCAAAGAGAGTGAGATGCCAGCTCCTTTCATTCAGTCAGTAGCTTCAAACATTTCTGGTATATGAATAACATGATGTTTTTCAATGGCAAAAATCAATGAATATTGTAAATGCACAAACAGTAATTTCTCCGCATTGCAAGGTGCAATTCTGAAATTTTTTGCTTTTTCCTGCTCCTCTAAGCATGATAAAGAAGATTCAAAGAGAGTGAGATGCCAGCTCCTTTCATTCAGTCAGTAGCTTCAATCATTTCTGGACGTTTTTCAATGGCAAAAATCAATGAATATTGTAAATGCACAAACAGTAATTTCTCCGCATTGCAAGGTGCAATTCTGAAATTTTTTGCTTTTTCCTGCTCCTCTTAGCATGATAAACAAGATTCAAAGTGAATGAGATGCCAGCTCCTTTCATTCAGTCAGTAGCTTCAATCATTTCTGGACGTTTTTCAATGGCAAAAATCAATGAATATTGTAAATGCACAAACAGTAATTTCTCCGCATTGCAAGGTGCAATTCTGAAATGTTTTGCTTTTTCCTGCTCCTCTTAGCATGATAAAGAAGATTCAAAGAGAGTGAGATGCCAGCTCCTTTCATTCAGTCCGTAGCTTCAAACATTTCTGGTATATGAATAACATGATGTTTTTCAATGGCAAAAATCAATGAATATTGTAAATGCACAAACAGTAATTTCTCCGCATTGCAAGGTGCAATTCTGAAATTTTTTGCTTTTTCCTGCTCCTCTTAGCATGATAAAGAAGATTCAAAGAGAGTGAGATGCCAGCTCCTTTCATTCAGTCAGTAGCTTCAAACATTTCTGGTATATGAATAACATGATGTTTTTCAATGGCAAAAATCAATGAATATTGTAAATGCACAAACAGTAATTTCTCCGCATTGCAAGGTGCAATTTTGAAATTTTTTGCTTTTTCCTGCTCCTCTTAGCATGATAAAGAAGATTCAAAGAGAGTGAGATGCCAGCTCCTTTCATTCAGTCAGTAGCTTCAATCATTTCTGGACGTTTTTCAATGGCAAAAATCAATGAATATTGT
This sequence comes from Phyllobates terribilis, assembly GCF_046119375.1. Lineage (NCBI taxonomy): Eukaryota > Metazoa > Chordata > Amphibia > Anura > Dendrobatidae > Phyllobates > Phyllobates terribilis. The sequence continues at coordinate 3,147,829 of NW_027362893.1, forward strand.
AAATGCACAAACAGTAATTTCTCCGCATTGCAAGGTGCAATTCTGAAATTTTTTGCTTTTTCCTGCTCCTCTTAGCATGATAAACAAGATTCAAAGAGAGTGAGATGCCAGCTCCTTTCATTCAGTCAGTAGCTTCAATCATTTCTGGATGTTTTTCAATGGCAAAAATCAATGAATATTGTAAATGCACAAACAGTAATTTCTCCGCATTGCAAGGTGCAATTCTGAAATTTTTTGCTTTTTCCTGCTCCTCTTAGCATGATAAAGAAGATTCAAAGAGAGTGAGATGCCAGCTCCTTTCATTCAGTCAGTAGCTTCAATCATTTCTGGACGTTTTTCAATGGCAAAAATCAATGAATATTGTAAATGCACAAACAGTAATTTCTCCGCATTGCAAGGTGCAATTCTGAAATATTTTGCTTTTTCCTGCTCCTCTTAGCATGATAAAGAAGATTCAAAGAGAGTGAGATGCCAGCTCCTTTCATTCAGTCAGTAGCTTCAATCATTTCTGGACGTTTTTCAATGGCAAAAATCAATGAATATTGTAAATGCACAAACAATAATTTCTCCGCATTGCAAGGTGCAATTCTGAAATTTTTTGCTTTTTCCTGCTCCTCTTAGCATGATAAAGAAGATTCAAAGAGAGTGAGATGCCAGCTCCTTTCATTCAGTCAGTAGCTTCAAACATTTCTGGTATATGAATAACATGATGTTTTTCAATGGCAAAAATCAATGAATATTGTAAATGCACAAACAGTAATTTCTCCGCATTGCAAGGTGCAATTCTGAAATTTTTTGCTTTTTCCTGCTCCTCTAAGCATGATAAAGAAGATTCAAAGAGAGTGAGATGCCAGCTCCTTTCATTCAGTCAGTAGCTTCAATCATTTCTGGACGTTTTTCAATGGCAAAAATCAATGAATATTGTAAATGCACAAACAGTAATTTCTCGGCATTGCAAGGTGCAATTCTGAAATTTTTTGCTTTTTCCTGCTCCTCTTAGCATGATAAACAAGATTCAAAGTGAATGAGATGCCAGCTCCTTTCATTCAGTCAGTAGCTTCAATCATTTCTGGACGTTTTTCAATGGCAAAAATCAATGAATATTGTAAATGCACAAACAGTAATTTCTCCGCATTGCAAGGTGCAATTCTGAAATGTTTTGCTTTTTCCTGCTCCTCTTAGCATGATAAAGAAGATTCAAAGAGAGTGAGATGCCAGCTCCTTTCATTCAGTCCGTAGCTTCAAACATTTCTGGTATATGAATAACATGATGTTTTTCAATGGCAAAAATCAATGAATATTGTAAATGCACAAACAGTAATTTCTCCGCATTGCAAGGTGCAATTCTGAAATTTTTTGCTTTTTCCTGCTCCTCTTAGCATGATAAAGAAGATTCAAAGAGAGTGAGATGCCAGCTCCTTTCATTCAGTCAGTAGCTTCAAACATTTCTGGTATATGAATAACATGATGTTTTTCAATGGCAAAAATCAATGAATATTGTAAATGCACAAACAGTAATTTCTCCGCATTGCAAGGTGCAATTTTGAAATTTTTTGCTTTTTCCTGCTCCTCTTAGCATGATAAAGAAGATTCAAAGAGAGTGAGATGCCAGCTCCTTTCATTCAGTCAGTAGCTTCAATCATTTCTGGACGTTTTTCAATGGCAAAAATCAATGAATATTGTAAATGCACAAACAGTAATTTCTCCGCATTGCAAGGTGCAATTCTGAAATTTTTTGCTTTTTCCTACTCCTCTTAGCATGATAAAGAAGATTCAAAGAGAGTGAGATGCCAGCTCCTTTCATTCAGTCAGTAGCTTCAATCATTTCTGGACATTTTTCAATGGCAAAAATCATTGAATATTGTAAATGCACAAACAGTAATTTCTCCGCATTGCAAGGTGCAATTCTGAAATTTTTTGCTTTTTTCTGCTCCTCTTAGCATGATAAAGAAGATTCAAAGAGAGTGAGATGCCAGCTCCTTTCATTCAGTCCGTAGCTTCAAACATTTCTGGTATATGAATAACATGATGTTTTTCAATGGCAAAAATCAATGAATATTGTAAATGCACAAACAGTAATTCCTCCGCATTGCAAGGTGCAATTCTGAAATTTTTTGCTTTTTCCTGCTCCTCTTAGCATGATAAAGAAGATTCAAAGAGAGTGAGATGCCAGCTCCTTTCATTCAGTCAGTAGCTTCAATCATTTCTGGACGTTTTTCAATGGCAAAAATCAATGAATATTGTAAATGCACAAACAGTAATTTCTCCGCATTGCAAGTTGCAATTCTGAAATTTTTTGCTTTTTCCTGCTCCTCTTAGCATGATAAACAAGATTCAAAGAGAGTGAGATGCCAGCTCCTTTCATTCAGTCAGTAGCTTCAATCATTTCTGGATGTTTTTCAATGGCAAAAATCAATGAATATTGTAAATGCACAAAGAGTAATTTCTCCGCATTGCAAGGTGCAATTCTGAAATTTTTTGCTTTTTCCTGCTCCTCTTAGCATGATAAAGAAGATTCAAAGAGAGTGAGATGCCAGCTCCTTTCATTCAGTCAGTAGCTTCAATCATTTCTGGACGTTTTTCAATGGCAAAAATCAATGAATATTGTAAATGCACAAAGAGTAATTTCTCCGCATTGCAAGGTGCAATTCTGAAATTTTTTGCTTTTTCCTGCTCCTCTTAGCATGATAAAGAAGATTCAAAGAGAGTGAGATGCCAGCTCCTTTCATTCAGTCAGTAGCTTCAAACATTTCTGGTATATGAATAACATGATGTTTTTCAATGGCAAAAATCAATGAATATTGAAAATGCACAAACAGTAATTTCTCCGCATTGCAAGGTGCAATTCTGAAATTTTTTGCTTTATCCTGCTCCTCTTAGCATGATAAACAAGATTCAAAGAGAGTGAGATGCCAGCTCCTTTCATTCAGTCAGTAGCTTCAATCATTTCTGGATGTTTTTCAATGGCAAAAATCAATGAATATTGTAAATGCACAAACAGTAATTTCTCCGCATTGCAAGGTGCAATTCTGAAATTTTTTGCTTTTTCCTGCTCCTCTTAGCATGATAAAGAAGATTCAAAGAGAGTGAGATGCCAGCTCCTTTCATTCAGTCAGTAGCTTCAATCATTTCTGGACGTTTTTCAATGGCAAAAATCAATGAATATTGTAAATGCACAAACAGTAATTTCTCCGCATTGCAAGGTGCAATTCTGAAATGTTTTGCTTTTTCCTGCTCCTCTTAGCATGATAAAGAAGATTCAAAGAGAGTGAGATGCCAGCTCCTTTCATTCAGTCAGTAGCTTCAATCATTTCTGGACGTTTTTCAATGGCAAAAATCAATGAATATTGTAAATGCACAAACAGTAATTTCTCCGCATTGCAAGGTGCAATTCTGAAATTTTTTGCTTTTTCCTGCTCCTCTTAGCATGATAAAGAAGATTCAAAGAGAGTGAGATGCCAGCTCCTTTCATTCAGTCAGTAGCTTCAAACATTTCTGGTATATGAATAACATGATGTTTTTCAATGGCAAAAATCAATGAATATTGTAAATGCACAAACAGTAATTTCTCCGCATTGCAAGGTGCAATTCTGAAATTTTTTGCTTTTTCCTGCTCCTCTAAGCATGATAAAGAAGATTCAAAGAGAGTGAGATGCCAGCTCCTTTCATTCAGTCAGTAGCTTCAATCATTTCTGGACGTTTTTCAATGGCAAAAATCAATGAATATTGTAAATGCACAAACAGTAATTTCTCGGCATTGCAAGGTGCAATTCTGAAATTTTTTGCTTTTTCCTGCTCCTCTTAGCATGATAAACAAGATTCAAAGTGAATGAGATGCCAGCTCCTTTCATTCAGTCAGTAGCTTCAATCATTTCTGGACGTTTTTCAATGGCAAAAATCAATGAATATTGTAAATGCACAAACAGTAATTTCTCCGCATTGCAAGGTGCAATTCTGAAATTTTTTGCTTTTTCCTGCTCCTCTTAGCATGATAAAGAAGATTCAAAGAGAGTGAGATGCCAGCTCCTTTCATTCAGTCCGTAGCTTCAAACATTTCTGGTATATGAATAACATGATGTTTTTCAATGGCAAAAATCAATGAATATTGTAAATGCACAAACAGTAATTTCTCCGCATTGCAAGGTGCAATTCTGAAATTTTTTGCTTTTTCCTGCTCCTCTTAGCATGATAAACAAGATTCAAAGAGAGTGAGATGCCAGCTCCTTTCATTCAGTCAGTAGCTTCAATCATTTCTGGATGTTTCTCAATGGCAAAAATCAATGAATATTGTAAATGCACAAACAGTAATTTCTCCGCATTGCAAGGTGCAATTCTGAAATTTTTTGCTTTTTTCTGCTCCTCTTAGCATGATAAAGAAGATTCAAAGAGAGTGAGATGCCAGCTCCTTTCATTCAGTCAGTAGCTTCAAACATTTCTGGTATATGAATAACATGATGTTTTTCAATGGCAAAAATCAATGAATATTGTAAATGCACAAACAGTAATTTCTCCGCATTGCAAGGTGCAATTCTGAAATTTTTTGCTTTTTCCTGCTCCTCTTAGCATGATAAAGAAGATTCAAAGAGAGTGAGATGCCAGCTCCTTTCATTCAGTCAGTAGCTTCAATCATTTCTGGACGTTTTTCAATGGCAAAAATCAATGAATATTGTAAATGCACAAACAGTAATTTCTCCGCATTGCAAGGTGCAATTCTGAAATTTTTTGCTTTTTCCTGCTCCTCTTAGCATGATAAACAAGATTCAAAGAGAGTGAGATGCCAGCTCCTTTCATTCAGTCAGTAGCTTCAATCATTTCTGGATGTTTCTCAATGGCAAAAATCAATGAATATTGTAAATGCACAAACAGTAATTTCTCCGCATTGCAAGGTGCAATTCTGAAATTTTTTGCTTTTTTCTGCTCCTCTTAGCATGATAAAGAAGATTCAAAGAGAGTGAGATGCCAGCTCCTTTCATTCAGTCAGTAGCTTCAAACATTTCTGGTATATGAATAACATGATGTTTTTCAATGGCAAAAATCAATGAATATTGTAAATGCACAAACAGTAATTTCTCCGCATTGCAAGGTGCAATTCTGAAATTTTTTGCTTTTTCCTGCTCCTCTTAGCATGATAAAGAAGATTCAAAGAGAGTGAGATGCCAGCTCCTTTCATTCAGTCAGTAGCTTCAATCATTTCTGGACGTTTTTCAATGGCAAAAATCAATGAATATTGTAAATGCACAAACAGTAATTTCTCCGCATTGCAAGGTGCAATTCTGAAATTTTTTGCTTTTTCCTGCTCCTCTTAGCATGATAAACAAGATTCAAAGAGAGTGAGATGCCAGCTCCTTTCATTCAGTCAGTAGCTTCAATCATTTCTGGATGTTTTTCAATGGCAAAAATCAATGAATATTGTAAATGCACAAACAGTCATTTCTCCGCATTGCAAGGTGCAATTCTGAAATTTTTTGCTTTTTCCTGCTCCGCTTAGCATGATAAAGAAGATTCAAAGAGAGTGAGATGCCAGCTCCTTTCATTCAGTCAGTAGCTTCAATCATTTCTGGACGTTTTTCAATGGCAAAAATCAATGAATATTGTAAATGCACAAACAGTAATTTCTCCGCATTGCAAGGTGCAATTCTGAAATTTTTTGCTTTTTCCTGCTCCTCTTAGCATGATAAAGAAGATTCAAAGAGAGTGAGATGCCAGCTCCTTTCATTCAGTCAGTAGCTTCAAACATTTCTGGTATATGAATAACATGATGTTTTTCAATGGCAAAAATCAATGAATATTGTAAATGCACAAACAGTAATTTCTCCGCATTGCAAGGTGCAATTCTGAAATTTTTTGCTTTTTCCTGCTCCTCTTAGCATGATAAAGAAGATTCAAAGAGAGTGAGATGCCAGCTCCTTTCATTCAGTCAGTAGCTTCAATCATTTCTGGACGTTTTTCAATGGCAAAAATCAATGAATATTGTAAATGCACAAACAGTAATTTCTCCGCATTGCAAGGTGCAATTCTGAAATTTTTTGCTTTTTCCTGCTCCTCTTAGCATGATAAAGAAGATTCAAAGAGAGTGAGATGCCAGCTCCTTTCATTCAGTCAGTAGCTTCAATCATTTCTGGACGTTTTTCAATGGCAAAAATCATTGAATATTGTAAATGCACAAACAGTAATTTCTCCGCATTGCAAGGTGCAATTCTGAAATTTTTTGCTTTTTCCTGCTCCTCTTAGCATGATAAAGAAGATTCAAAGAGAGTGAGATGCCAGCTCCTTTCATTCAGTCAGTAGCTTCAATCATTTCTGGTATATGAATAACATGATGTTTTTCAATGGCAAAAAACAATGAATATTGTAAATGCACAAACAGTAATTTCTCCGCATTGCAAGGTGCAATTCTGAAATTTTTTGCTTTTTCCTGCTCCTCTTAGCATGATAAACAAGATTCAAAGAGAGTGAGATGACAGCTCCTTTCATTCAGTCAGTAGCTTCAATCATTTCTGGACTTTTTCAATGGCAAAAATCAATGAATATTGTAAATGCACAAACAGTAATTTCTCCGCATTGCAAGGTGCAATTCTGAAATTTTTTGCTTTTTCCTGCTCCTCTTAGCATGATAAAGAAGATTCAAAGAGAGTGAGATGCCAGCTCCTTTCATTCAGTCAGTAGCTTCAATCATTTCTGGACGTTTTCAATGGCAAAAATCAATGAATATTGTAAATGCACAAACAGTAATTTCTCCGCATTGCAAGGTGCAATTCTGAAATTTTTTGCTTTTTCCTGCTCCTCTTAGCATGATAAACAAGATTCAAAGAGAGTGAGATGCCAGCTCCTTTCATTCAGTCAGTAGCTTCAATCATTTCTGGACGTTTTTCAAAGGCAAAAATCAATGAATATTGTAAATGCACAAACAGTAATTTCTCCGCATTGCAAGGTGCAATTCTGAAATTTTTTGCTTTTTCCTGCTCCTCTTAGCATGATAAACAAGATTCAAAGAGAGTGAGATGCCAGCTGTTTTCATTCAGTCAGTAGCTTCAATCATTTCTGGATGTTTTTCAATGGCAAAAATCAATGAATATTGTAAATGCACAAACAGTAATTTCTCCGCATTGCAAGGTGCAATTCTGAAATGTTTTGCTTTTTTCTGCTCCTCTTAGCATGATAAAGAAGATTCAAAGAGAGTGAGATGCCAGCTCCTTTCATTCAGTCAGTAGCTTCAAACATTTCTGGTATATGAATAACATGATGTTTTTCAATGGCAAAAATCAATGAATATTGTAAATGCACAAACAGTAATTTCTCCGCATTGCAAGGTGCAATTCTGAAATTTTTTGCTTTTTCCTGCTCCTCTTAGCATGATAAAGAAGATTCAAAGAGAGTGAGATGCCAGCTCCTTTCATTCAGTCAGTAGCTTCAATCATTTCTGGACGTTTTTCAATGGCAAAAATCAATGAATATTGTAAATGCACAAAGAGTAATTTCTCCGCATTGCAAGGTGCAATTCTGAAATTTTTTGCTTTTTCCTGCTCCTCTTAGCATGATAAAGAAGATTCAAAGAGAGTGAGATGCCAGCTCCTTTCATTCAGTCAGTAGCTTCAATCATTTCTGGACGTTTTTCAATGGCAAAAATCAATGAATATTGTAAATGCACAAAGAGTAATTTCTCCGCATTGCAAGGTGCAATTCTGAAATTTTTTGCTTTTTCCTGCTCCTCTTAGCATGATAAAGAAGATTCAAAGAGAGTGAGATGCCAGCTCCTTTCATTCAGTCAGTAGCTTCAAACATTTCTGGTATATGAATAACATGATGTTTTTCAATGGCAAAAATCAATGAATATTGTAAATGCACAAACAGTAATTTCTCCGCATTGCAAGGTGCAATTCTGAAATTTTTTGCTTTTTCCTGCTCCTCTTAGCATGATAAAGAAGATTCAAAGAGAGTGAGATGCCAGCTCCTTTCATTCAGTCAGTAGCTTCAATCATTTCTGGACGTTTTTCAATGGCAAAAATCAATGAATATTGTAAATGCACAAACAGTAATTTCTCCGCATTGCAAGGTGCAATTCTGAAATTTTTTGCTTTTTCCTGCTCCTCTTAGCATGATAAAGAAGATTCAAAGAGAGTGAGATGCCAGCTCCTTTCATTCAGTCAGTAGCTTCAATCATTTCTGGACGTTTTTCAATGGCAAAAATCAATGAATATTGTAAATGCACAAACAGTAATTTCTCCGCATTGCAAGGTGCAATTCTGAAATTTTTTGCTTTTTCCTGCTCCTCTTAGCATGATAAAGAAGATTCAAAGAGAGTGAGATGCCAGCTCCTTTCATTCAGTCAGTAGCTTCAATCATTTCTGGACGTTTTTCAATGGCAAAAATCAATGAATATTGTAAATGCACAAACAGTAATTTCTCCGCATTGCAAGGTGCAATTCTGAAATTTTTTGCTTTTTCCTGCTCCTCTTAGCATGATAAAGAAGATTCAAAGAGAGTGAGATGCCAGCTCCTTTCATTCAGTCAGTAGCTTCAATCATTTCTGGATGTTTTTCAATGGCAAAAATCAATGAATATTGTAAATGCACAAACAGTAATTTCTCCGCATTGCAAAGTGCAATTCTGAAATTTTTTGCTTTTTCCTGCTCCTCTTAGCATGATAAAGAAGATTCAAAGAGAGTGAGATGCCAGCTCCTTTCATTCAGTCAGTAGCTTCAATCATTTCTGGACGTTTTTCAATGGCAAAAATCAATGAATATTGTAAATGCACAAACAGTAATTTCTCGGCATTGCAAGGTGCAATTCTGAAATTTTTTGCTTTTTCCTGCTCCTCTTAGCATGATAAACAAGATTCAAAGTGAATGAGATGCCAGCTCCTTTCATTCAGTCAGTAGCTTCAATAATTTCTGGACGTTTTTCAATGGCAAAAATCAATGAATATTGTAAATGCACAAACAGTAATTTCTCCGCATTGCAAGGTGCAATTCTGAAATTTTTTGCTTTTTCCTGCTCCTCTTAGCATGATAAAGAAGATTCAAAGAGAGTGAGATGCCAGCTCCTTTCATTCAGTCCGTAGCTTCAAACATTTCTGGTATATGAATAACATGATGTTTTTCAATGGCAAAAATCAATGAATATTGTAAATGCACAAACAGTAATTTCTCCGCATTGCAAGGTGCAATTCTGAAATTTTTTGCTTTTTCCTGCTCCTCTTAGCATGATAAAGAAGATTCAAAGAGAGTGAGATGCCAGCTCCTTTCATTCAGTCAGTAGCTTCAAACATTTCTGGTATATGAATAACATGATGTTTTTCAATGGCAAAAATCAATGAATATTGTAAATGCACAAACAGTAATTTCTCCGCATTGCAAGGTGCAATTTTGAAATTTTTTGCTTTTTCCTGCTCCTCTTAGCATGATAAAGAAGATTCAAAGAGAGTGAGATGCCAGCTCCTTTCATTCAGTCAGTAGCTTCAATCATTTCTGGACTTTTTTCAATGGCAAAAATCAATGAATATTGTAAATGCACAAACAGTAATTTCTCCGCATTGCAATGTGCAATTCTGAAATTTTTTGCTTTTTCCTGCTCCTCTTAGCATGATAAACAAGATTCAAAGAGAGTGAGATGCCAGCTCCTTTCATTCAGTCAGTAGCTTCAATCATTTCTGGATGTTTTTCAATGGCAAAAATCAATGAATATTGTAAATGCACAAACAGTAATTTCTCCGCATTGCAAGGTGCAATTCTGAAATTTTTTGCTTTTTTCTGCTCCTCTTAGCATGATAAAGAAGATTCAAAGAGAGTGAGATGCCAGCTCCTTTCATTCAGTCAGTAGCTTCAAACATTTCTGGTATATGAATAACATGATGTTTTTCAATGGCAAAAATCAATGAATATTGTAAATGCACAAACAGTAATTTCTCCGCATTGCAAGGTGCAATTCTGAAATTTTTTGCTTTTTCCTGCTCCTCTTAGCATGATAAACAAGATTCAAAGAGAGTGAGATGCCAGCTCCTTTCATTCAGTCAGTAGCTTCAATCATTTCTGGATGTTTTTCAATGGCAAAAATCAATGAATATTGTAAATGCACAAAGAGTAATTTCTCCGCATTGCAAGGTGCAATTCTGAAATTTTTTGCTTTTTCCTGCTCCTCTTAGCATGATAAAGAAGATTCAAAGAGAGTGAGATGCCAGCTCCTTTCATTCAGTCAGTAGCTTCAATCATTTCTGGACGTTTTTCAATGGCAAAAATCAATGAATATTGTAAATGCACAAAGAGTAATTTCTCCGCATTGCAAGGTGCAATTCTGAAATTTTTTGCTTTTTCCTGCTCCTCTTAGCATGATAAAGAAGATTCAAAGAGAGTGAGATGCCAGCTCCTTTCATTCAGTCAGTAGCTTCAAACATTTCTGGTATATGAATAACATGATGTTTTTCAATGGCAAAAATCAATGAATATTGTAAATGCACAAACAGTAATTTCTCCGCATTGCAAGGTGCAATTCTGAAATTTTTTGCTTTTTCCTGCTCCTCTTAGCATGATAAAGAAGATTCAAAGAGAGTGAGATGCCAGCTCCTTTCATTCAGTCAGTAGCTTCAATCATTTCTGGACGTTTTTCAATGGCAAAAATCAATGAATATTGTAAATGCACAAACAGTAATTTCTCCGCATTGCAAGGTGCAATTCTGAAATTTTTTGCTTTTTCCTGCTCCTCTTAGCATGATAAAGAAGATTCAAAGAGAGTGAGATGCCAGCTCCTTTCATTCAGTCAGTAGCTTCAATCATTTCTGGACGTTTTTCAATGGCAAAAATCAATGAATATTGTAAATGCACAAACAGTAATTTCTCCGCATTGCAAGGTGCAATTCTGAAATTTTTTGCTTTTTCCTGCTCCTCTTAGCATGATAAACAAGATTCAAAGAGAGTGAGATGCCAGCTCCTTTCATTCAGTCAGTAGCTTCAATCATTTCTGGATGTTTTTCAATGGCAAAAATCAATGAATATTGTAAATGCACAAACAGTAATTTCTCCGCATTGCAAGGTGCAATTCTGAAATTTTTTGCTTTTTCCTGCTCCTCTTAGCATGATAAAGAAGATTCAAAGAGAGTGAGATGCCAGCTCCTTTCATTCAGTCAGTAGCTTCAATCATTTCTGGACGTTTTTCAATGGCAAAAATCAATGAATATTGTAAATGCACAAACAGTAATTTCTCCGCATTGCAAGGTGCAATTCTGAAATGTTTTGCTTTTTCCTGCTCCTCTTAGCATGATAAAGAAGATTCAAAGAGAGTGAGATGCCAGCTCCTTTCATTCAGTCAGTAGCTTCAATCATTTCTGGACTTTTTTCAATGGCAAAAATCAATGAATATTGTAAATGCACAAACAGTAATTTCTCCGCATTGCAAGGTGCAATTCTGAAATGTTTTGCTTTTTCCTGCTCCTCTTAGCATGATAAAGAAGATTCAAAGAGAGTGAGATGCCAGCTCCTTTCATTCAGTCAGTAGCTTCAAACATTTCTGGTATATGAATAACATGATGTTTTTCAATGGCAAAAATCAATGAATATTGTAAATGCACAAACAGTAATTTCTCCGCATTGCAAGGTGCAATTCTGAAATTTTTTGCTTTTTCCTGCTCCTCTAAGCATGATAAAGAAGATTCAAAGAGAGTGAGATGCCAGCTCCTTTCATTCAGTCAGTAGCTTCAAACATTTCTGGTATATGAATAACATGATGTTTTTCAATGGCAAAAATCAATGAATATTGTAAATGCACAAACAGTAATTTCTCCGCATTGCAAGGTGCAATTCTGAAATTTTTCGCTTTTTCCTGCTCCTCTTAGCATGAGAAAGAAGATTCAAAGAGAGTGAGATGCCAGCTCCTTTCATTCAGTCAGTAGCTTCAATCATTTCTGGACGTTTTTCAATGGCAAAAATCAATGAATATTGTAAATGCACAAACAGTAATTTCTCCGCATTGCAAGGTGCAATTCTGAAATGTTTTGCTTTTTCCTGCTCCTCTTAGCATGATAAAGAAGATTCAAAGAGAGTGAGATGCCAGCTCCTTTCATTCAGTCAGTAGCTTCAATCATTTCTGGACGTTTTTCAATGGCAAAAATCAATGAATATTGTAAATGCACAAACAGTAATTTCTCCGCATTGCAAGGTGCAATTCTGAAATTTTTTGCTTTTTCCTGCTCCTCTTAGCATGATAAAGAAGATTCAAAGAGAGTGAGATGCCAGCTCCTTTCATTCAGTCAGTAGCTTCAAACATTTCTGGTATATGAATAACATGATGTTTTTCAATGGCAAAAATCAATGAATATTGTAAATGCACAAACAGTAATTTCTCCGCATTGCAAGGTGCAATTCTGAAATTTTTTGCTTTTTCCTGCTCCTCTAAGCATGATAAAGAAGATTCAAAGAGAGTGAGATGCCAGCTCCTTTCATTCAGTCAGTAGCTTCAATCATTTCTGGACGTTTTTCAATGGCAAAAATCAATGAATATTGTAAATGCACAAACAGTAATTTCTCCGCATTGCAAGGTGCAATTCTGAAATTTTTTGCTTTTTCCTGCTCCTCTTAGCATGATAAAGAAGATTCAAAGAGAGTGAGATGCCAGCTCCTTTCATTCAGTCAGTAGCTTCAAACATTTCTGGTATATGAATAACATGATGTTTTTCAATGGCAAAAATCAATGAATATTGTAAATGCACAAACAGTAATTTCTCCGCATTGCAAGGTGCAATTCTGAAATTTTTTGCTTTTTCCTGCTCCTCTAAGCATGATAAAGAAGATTCAAAGAGAGTGAGATGCCAGCTCCTTTCATTCAGTCAGTAGCTTCAATCATTTCTGGACGTTTTTCAATGGCAAAAATCAATGAATATTGTAAATGCACAAACAGTAATTTCTCGGCATTGCAAGGTGCAATTCTGAAATTTTTTGCTTTTTCCTGCTCCTCTTAGCATGATAAACAAGATTCAAAGTGAATGAGATGCCAGCTCCTTTCATTCAGTCAGTAGCTTCAATCATTTCTGGACGTTTTTCAATGGCAAAAATCAATGAATATTGTAAATGCACAAACAGTAATTTCTCCGCATTGCAAGGTGCAATTCTGAAATTTTTTGCTTTTTCCTGCTCCTCTTAGCATGATAAAGAAGATTCAAAGAGAGTGAGATGCCAGCTCCTTTCATTCAGTCCGTAGCTTCAAACATTTCTGGTATATGAATAACATGATGTTTTTCAATGGCAAAAATCAATGAATATTGTAAATGCACAAACAGTAATTTCTCCGCATTGCAAGGTGCAATTCTGAAATTTTTTGCTTTTTCCTGCTCCTCTTAGCATGATAAACAAGATTCAAAGAGAGTGAGATGCCAGCTCCTTTCATTCAGTCAGTAGCTTCAATCATTTCTGGATGTTTCTCAATGGCAAAAATCAATGAATATTGTAAATGCACAAACAGTAATTTCTCCGCATTGCAAGGTGCAATTCTGAAATTTTTTGCTTTTTTCTGCTCCTCTTAGCATGATAAAGAAGATTCAAAGAGAGTGAGATGCCAGCTCCTTTCATTCAGTCAGTAGCTTCAAACATTTCTGGTATATGAATAACATGATGTTTTTCAATGGCAAAAATCAATGAATATTGTAAATGCACAAACAGTAATTTCTCCGCATTGCAAGGTGCAATTCTGAAATTTTTTGCTTTTTCCTGCTCCTCTTAGCATGATAAAGAAGATTCAAAGAGAGTGAGATGCCAGCTCCTTTCATTCAGTCAGTAGCTTCAATCATTTCTGGACGTTTTTCAATGGCAAAAATCAATGAATATTGTAAATGCACAAACAGTAATTTCTCCGCATTGCAAGGTGCAATTCTGAAATTTTTTGCTTTTTCCTGCTCCTCTTAGCATGATAAACAAGATTCAAAGAGAGTGAGATGCCAGCTCCTTTCATTCAGTCAGTAGCTTCAATCATTTCTGGATGTTTCTCAATGGCAAAAATCAATGAATATTGTAAATGCACAAACAGTAATTTCTCCGCATTGCAAGGTGCAATTCTGAAATTTTTTGCTTTTTTCTGCTCCTCTTAGCATGATAAAGAAGATTCAAAGAGAGTGAGATGCCAGCTCCTTTCATTCAGTCAGTAGCTTCAAACATTTCTGGTATATGAATAACATGATGTTTTTCAATGGCAAAAATCAATGAATATTGTAAATGCACAAACAGTAATTTCTCCGCATTGCAAGGTGCAATTCTGAAATTTTTTGCTTTTTCCTGCTCCTCTTAGCATGATAAAGAAGATTCAAAGAGAGTGAGATGCCAGCTCCTTTCATTCAGTCAGTAGCTTCAATCATTTCTGGACGTTTTTCAATGGCAAAAATCAATGAATATTGTAAATGCACAAACAGTAATTTCTCCGCATTGCAAGGTGCAATTCTGAAATTTTTTGCTTTTTCCTGCTCCTCTTAGCATGATAAACAAGATTCAAAGAGAGTGAGATGCCAGCTCCTTTCATTCAGTCAGTAGCTTCAATCATTTCTGGATGTTTTTCAATGGCAAAAATCAATGAATATTGTAAATGCACAAACAGTCATTTCTCCGCATTGCAAGGTGCAATTCTGAAATTTTTTGCTTTTTCCTGCTCCTCTTAGCATGATAAAGAAGATTCAAAGAGAGTGAGATGCCAGCTCCTTTCATTCAGTCAGTAGCTTCAATCATTTCTGGACGTTTTTCAATGGCAAAAATCAATGAATATTGTAAATGCACAAACAGTAATTTCTCCGCATTGCAAGGTGCAATTCTGAAATTTTTTGCTTTTTCCTGCTCCTCTTAGCATGATAAAGAAGATTCAAAGAGAGTGAGATGCCAGCTCCTTTCATTCAGTCAGTAGCTTCAAACATTTCTGGTATATGAATAACATGATGTTTTTCAATGGCAAAAATCAATGAATATTGTAAATGCACAAACAGTAATTTCTCCGCATTGCAAGGTGCAATTCTGAAATTTTTTGCTTTTTCCTGCTCCTCTTAGCATGATAAAGAAGATTCAAAGAGAGTGAGATGCCAGCTCCTTTCATTCAGTCAGTAGCTTCAATCATTTCTGGACGTTTTTCAATGGCAAAAATCAATGAATATTGTAAATGCACAAACAGTAATTTCTCCGCATTGCAAGGTGCAATTCTGAAATTTTTTGCTTTTTCCTGCTCCTCTTAGCATGATAAAGAAGATTCAAAGAGAGTGAGATGCCAGCTCCTTTCATTCAGTCAGTAGCTTCAATCATTTCTGGACGTTTTTCAATGGCAAAAATCATTGAATATTGTAAATGCACAAACAGTAATTTCTCCGCATTGCAAGGTGCAATTCTGAAATTTTTTGCTTTTTCCTGCTCCTCTTAGCATGATAAAGAAGATTCAAAGAGAGTGAGATGCCAGCTCCTTTCATTCAGTCAGTAGCTTCAATCATTTCTGGTATATGAATAACATGATGTTTTTCAATGGCAAAAAACAATGAATATTGTAAATGCACAAACAGTAATTTCTCCGCATTGCAAGGTGCAATTCTGAAATTTTTTGCTTTTTCCTGCTCCTCTTAGCATGATAAACAAGATTCAAAGAGAGTGAGATGCCAGCTCCTTTCATTCAGTCAGTAGCTTCAATCATTTCTGGACTTTTTCAATGGCAAAAATCAATGAATATTGTAAATGCACAAACAGTAATTTCTCCGCATTGCAAGGTGCAATTCTGAAATTTTTTGCTTTTTCCTGCTCCTCTTAGCATGATAAAGAAGATTCAAAGAGAGTGAGATGCCAGCTCCTTTCATTCAGTCAGTAGCTTCAATCATTTCTGGACGTTTTCAATGGCAAAAATCAATGAATATTGTAAATGCACAAACAGTAATTTCTCCGCATTGCAAGGTGCAATTCTGAAATTTTTTGCTTTTTCCTGCTCCTCTTAGCATGATAAACAAGATTCAAAGAGAGTGAGATGCCAGCTCCTTTCATTCAGTCAGTAGCTTCAATCATTTCTGGACGTTTTTCAAAGGCAAAAATCAATGAATATTGTAAATGCACAAACAGTAATTTCTCCGCATTGCAAGGTGCAATTCTGAAATTTTTTGCTTTTTCCTGCTCCTCTTAGCATGATAAACAAGATTCAAAGAGAGTGAGATGCCAGCTGTTTTCATTCAGTCAGTAGCTTCAATCATTTCTGGATGTTTTTCAATGGCAAAAATCAATGAATATTGTAAATGCACAAACAGTAATTTCTCCGCATTGCAAGGTGCAATTCTGAAATGTTTTGCTTTTTTCTGCTCCTCTTAGCATGATAAAGAAGATTCAAAGAGAGTGAGATGCCAGCTCCTTTCATTCAGTCAGTAGCTTCAAACATTTCTGGTATATGAATAACATGATGTTTTTCAATGGCAAAAATCAATGAATATTGTAAATGCACAAACAGTAATTTCTCCGCATTGCAAGGTGCAATTCTGAAATTTTTTGCTTTTTCCTGCTCCTCTTAGCATGATAAAGAAGATTCAAAGAGAGTGAGATGCCAGCTCCTTTCATTCAGTCAGTAGCTTCAATCATTTCTGGACGTTTTTCAATGGCAAAAATCAATGAATATTGTAAATGCACAAAGAGTAATTTCTCCGCATTGCAAGGTGCAATTCTGAAATTTTTTGCTTTTTCCTGCTCCTCTTAGCATGATAAAGAAGATTCAAAGAGAGTGAGATGCCAGCTCCTTTCATTCAGTCAGTAGCTTCAATCATTTCTGGACGTTTTTCAATGGCAAAAATCAATGAATATTGTAAATGCACAAAGAGTAATTTCTCCGCATTGCAAGGTGCAATTCTGAAATTTTTTGCTTTTTCCTGCTCCTCTTAGCATGATAAAGAAGATTCAAAGAGAGTGAGATGCCAGCTCCTTTCATTCAGTCAGTAGCTTCAAACATTTCTGGTATATGAATAACATGATGTTTTTCAATGGCAAAAATCAATGAATATTGTAAATGCACAAACAGTAATTTCTCCGCATTGCAAGGTGCAATTCTGAAATTTTTTGCTTTTTCCTGCTCCTCTTAGCATGATAAAGAAGATTCAAAGAGAGTGAGATGCCAGCTCCTTTCATTCAGTCAGTAGCTTCAATCATTTCTGGACGTTTTTCAATGGCAAAAATCAATGAATATTGTAAATGCACAAACAGTAATTTCTCCGCATTGCAAGGTGCAATTCTGAAATTTTTTGCTTTTTCCTGCTCCTCTTAGCATGATAAAGAAGATTCAAAGAGAGTGAGATGCCAGCTCCTTTCATTCAGTCAGTAGCTTCAATCATTTCTGGACGTTTTTCAATGGCAAAAATCAATGAATATTGTAAATGCACAAACAGTAATTTCTCCGCATTGCAAGGTGCAATTCTGAAATTTTTTGCTTTTTCCTGCTCCTCTTAGCATGATAAAGAAGATTCAAAGAGAGTGAGATGCCAGCTCCTTTCATTCAGTCAGTAGCTTCAATCATTTCTGGACGTTTTTCAATGGCAAAAATCAATGAATATTGTAAATGCACAAACAGTAATTTCTCCGCATTGCAAGGTGCAATTCTGAAATTTTTTGCTTTTTCCTGCTCCTCTTAGCATGATAAAGAAGATTCAAAGAGAGTGAGATGCCAGCTCCTTTCATTCAGTCAGTAGCTTCAATCATTTCTGGATGTTTTTCAATGGCAAAAATCAATGAATATTGTAAATGCACAAACAGTAATTTCTCCGCATTGCAAAGTGCAATTCTGAAATTTTTTGCTTTTTCCTGCTCCTCTTAGCATGATAAAGAAGATTCAAAGAGAGTGAGATGCCAGCTCCTTTCATTCAGTCAGTAGCTTCAATCATTTCTGGACGTTTTTCAATGGCAAAAATCAATGAATATTGTAAATGCACAAACAGTAATTTCTCGGCATTGCAAGGTGCAATTCTGAAATTTTTTGCTTTTTCCTGCTCCTCTTAGCATGATAAACAAGATTCAAAGTGAATGAGATGCCAGCTCCTTTCATTCAGTCAGTAGCTTCAATAATTTCTGGACGTTTTTCAATGGCAAAAATCAATGAATATTGTAAATGCACAAACAGTAATTTCTCCGCATTGCAAGGTGCAATTCTGAAATTTTTTGCTTTTTCCTGCTCCTCTTAGCATGATAAAGAAGATTCAAAGAGAGTGAGATGCCAGCTCCTTTCATTCAGTCCGTAGCTTCAAACATTTCTGGTATATGAATAACATGATGTTTTTCAATGGCAAAAATCAATGAATATTGTAAATGCACAAACAGTAATTTCTCCGCATTGCAAGGTGCAATTCTGAAATTTTTTGCTTTTTCCTGCTCCTCTTAGCATGATAAAGAAGATTCAAAGAGAGTGAGATGCCAGCTCCTTTCATTCAGTCAGTAGCTTCAAACATTTCTGGTATATGAATAACATGATGTTTTTCAATGGCAAAAATCAATGAATATTGTAAATGCACAAACAGTAATTTCTCCGCATTGCAAGGTGCAATTTTGAAATTTTTTGCTTTTTCCTGCTCCTCTTAGCATGATAAAGAAGATTCAAAGAGAGTGAGATGCCAGCTCCTTTCATTCAGTCAGTAGCTTCAATCATTTCTGGACTTTTTTCAATGGCAAAAATCAATGAATATTGTAAATGCACAAACAGTAATTTCTCCGCATTGCAATGTGCAATTCTGAAATTTTTTGCTTTTTCCTGCTCCTCTTAGCATGATAAACAAGATTCAAAGAGAGTGAGATGCCAGCTCCTTTCATTCAGTCAGTAGCTTCAATCATTTCTGGATGTTTTTCAATGGCAAAAATCAATGAATATTGTAAATGCACAAACAGTAATTTCTCCGCATTGCAAGGTGCAATTCTGAAATTTTTTGCTTTTTTCTGCTCCTCTTAGCATGATAAAGAAGATTCAAAGAGAGTGAGATGCCAGCTCCTTTCATTCAGTCAGTAGCTTCAAACATTTCTGGTATATGAATAACATGATGTTTTTCAATGGCAAAAATCAATGAATATTGTAAATGCACAAACAGTAATTTCTCCGCATTGCAAGGTGCAATTCTGAAATTTTTTGCTTTTTCCTGCTCCTCTTAGCATGATAAACAAGATTCAAAGAGAGTGAGATGCCAGCTCCTTTCATTCAGTCAGTAGCTTCAATCATTTCTGGATGTTTTTCAATGGCAAAAATCAATGAATATTGTAAATGCACAAAGAGTAATTTCTCCGCATTGCAAGGTGCAATTCTGAAATTTTTTGCTTTTTCCTGCTCCTCTTAGCATGATAAAGAAGATTCAAAGAGAGTGAGATGCCAGCTCCTTTCATTCAGTCAGTAGCTTCAATCATTTCTGGACGTTTTTCAATGGCAAAAATCAATGAATATTGTAAATGCACAAAGAGTAATTTCTCCGCATTGCAAGGTGCAATTCTGAAATTTTTTGCTTTTTCCTGCTCCTCTTAGCATGATAAAGAAGATTCAAAGAGAGTGAGATGCCAGCTCCTTTCATTCAGTCAGTAGCTTCAAACATTTCTGGTATATGAATAACATGATGTTTTTCAATGGCAAAAATCAATGAATATTGTAAATGCACAAAGAGTAATTTCTCCGCATTGCAAGGTGCAATTCTGAAATTTTTTGCTTTTTCCTGCTCCTCTTAGCATGATAAAGAAGATTCAAAGAGAGTGAGATGCCAGCTCCTTTCATTCAGTCAGTAGCTTCAAACATTTCTGGTATATGAATAACATGATGTTTTTCAATGGCAAAAATCAATGAATATTGTAAATGCACAAACAGTAATTTCTCCGCATTGCAAGGTGCAATTCTGAAATTTTTTGCTTTTTCCTGCTCCTCTTAGCATGATAAAGAAGATTCAAAGAGAGTGAGATGCCAGCTCCTTTCATTCAGTCAGTAGCTTCAATCATTTCTGGACGTTTTTCAATGGCAAAAATCAATGAATATTGTAAATGCACAAACAGTAATTTCTCCGCATTGCAAGGTGCAATTCTGAAATTTTTTGCTTTTTCCTGCTCCTCTTAGCATGATAAAGAAGATTCAAAGAGAGTGAGATGCCAGCTCCTTTCATTCAGTCAGTAGCTTCAATCATTTCTGGACGTTTTTCAATGGCAAAAATCAATGAATATTGTAAATGCACAAACAGTAATTTCTCCGCATTGCAAGGTGCAATTCTGAAATTTTTTGCTTTTTCCTGCTCCTCTTAGCATGATAAACAAGATTCAAAGAGAGTGAGATGCCAGCTCCTTTCATTCAGTCAGTAGCTTCAATCATTTCTGGATGTTTTTCAATGGCAAAAATCAATGAATATTGTAAATGCACAAACAGTAATTTCTCCGCATTGCAAGGTGCAATTCTGAAATTTTTTGCTTTTTCCTGCTCCTCTTAGCATGATAAAGAAGATTCAAAGAGAGTGAGATGCCAGCTCCTTTCATTCAGTCAGTAGCTTCAATCATTTCTGGACGTTTTTCAATGGCAAAAATCAATGAATATTGTAAATGCACAAACAGTAATTTCTCCGCATTGCAAGGTGCAATTCTGAAATGTTTTGCTTTTTCCTGCTCCTCTTAGCATGATAAAGAAGATTCAAAGAGAGTGAGATGCCAGCTCCTTTCATTCAGTCAGTAGCTTCAATCATTTCTGGACTTTTTTCAATGGCAAAAATCAATGAATATTGTAAATGCACAAACAGTAATTTCTCCGCATTGCAAGGTGCAATTCTGAAATGTTTTGCTTTTTCCTGCTCCTCTTAGCATGATAAAGAAGATTCAAAGAGAGTGAGATGCCAGCTCCTTTCATTCAGTCAGTAGCTTCAAACATTTCTGGTATATGAATAACATGATGTTTTTCAATGGCAAAAATCAATGAATATTGTAAATGCACAAACAGTAATTTCTCCGCATTGCAAGGTGCAATTCTGAAATTTTTTGCTTTTTCCTGCTCCTCTAAGCATGATAAAGAAGATTCAAAGAGAGTGAGATGCCAGCTCCTTTCATTCAGTCAGTAGCTTCAAACATTTCTGGTATATGAATAACATGATGTTTTTCAATGGCAAAAATCAATGAATATTGTAAATGCACAAACAGTAATTTCTCCGCATTGCAAGGTGCAATTCTGAAATTTTTTGCTTTTTCCTGCTCCTCTTAGCATGAGAAAGAAGATTCAAAGAGAGTGAGATGCCAGCTCCTTTCATTCAGTCAGTAGCTTCAATCATTTCTGGACGTTTTTCAATGGCAAAAATCAATGAATATTGTAAATGCACAAACAGTAATTTCTCCGCATTGCAAGGTGCAATTCTGAAATGTTTTGCTTTTTCCTGCTCCTCTTAGCATGATAAAGAAGATTCAAAGAGAGTGAGATGCCAGCTCCTTTCATTCAGTCAGTAGCTTCAATCATTTCTGGACGTTTTTCAATGGCAAAAATCAATGAATATTGTAAATGCACAAACAGTAATTTCTCCGCATTGCAAGGTGCAATTCTGAAATTTTTTGCTTTTTCCTGCTCCTCTTAGCATGATAAAGAAGATTCAAAGAGAGTGAGATGCCAGCTCCTTTCATTCAGTCAGTAGCTTCAAACATTTCTGGTATATGAATAACATGATGTTTTTCAATGGCAAAAATCAATGAATATTGTAAATGCACAAACAGTAATTTCTCCGCATTGCAAGGTGCAATTCTGAAATTTTTTGCTTTTTCCTGCTCCTCTAAGCATGATAAAGAAGATTCAAAGAGAGTGAGATGCCAGCTCCTTTCATTCAGTCAGTAGCTTCAATCATTTCTGGACGTTTTTCAATGGCAAAAATCAATGAATATTGTAAATGCACAAACAGTAATTTCTCGGCATTGCAAGGTGCAATTCTGAAATTTTTTGCTTTTTCCTGCTCCTCTTAGCATGATAAACAAGATTCAAAGTGAATGAGATGCCAGCTCCTTTCATTCAGTCAGTAGCTTCAATCATTTCTGGACGTTTTTCAATGGCAAAAATCAATGAATATTGTAAATGCACAAACAGTAATTTCTCCGCATTGCAAGGTGCAATTCTGAAATTTTTTGCTTTTTCCTGCTCCTCTTAGCATGATAAAGAAGATTCAAAGAGAGTGAGATGCCAGCTCCTTTCATTCAGTCCGTAGCTTCAAACATTTCTGGTATATGAATAACATGATGTTTTTCAATGGCAAAAATCAATGAATATTGTAAATGCACAAACAGTAATTTCTCCGCATTGCAAGGTGCAATTCTGAAATATTTTGCTTTTTCCTGCTCCTCTTAGCATGATAAAGAAGATTCAAAGAGAGTGAGATGCCAGCTCCTTTCATTCAGTCAGTAGCTTCAAACATTTCTGGTATATGAATAACATGATGTTTTTCAATGGCAAAAATCAATGAATATTGTAAATGCACAAACAGTAATTTCTCCGCATTGCAAGGTGCAATTTTGAAATTTTTTGCTTTTTCCTGCTCCTCTTAGCATGATAAAGAAGATTCAAAGAGAGTGAGATGCCAGCTCCTTTCATTCAGTCAGTAGCTTCAATCATTTCTGGACTTTTTTCAATGGCAAAAATCAATGAATATTGTAAATGCACAAACAGTAATTTCTCCGCATTGCAATGTGCAATTCTGAAATTTTTTGCTTTTTCCTGCTCCTCTTAGCATGATAAACAAGATTCAAAGAGAGTGAGATGCCAGCTCCTTTCATTCAGTCAGTAGCTTCAATCATTTCTGGATGTTTTTCAATGGCAAAAATCAATGAATATTGTAAATGCACAAACAGTAATTTCTCCACATTGCAAGGTGCAATTCTGAAATTTTTTGCTTTTTTCTGCTCCTCTTAGCATGATAAAGAAGATTCAAAGAGAGTGAGATGCCAGCTCCTTTCATTCAGTCAGTAGCTTCAAACATTTCTGGTATATGAATAACATGATGTTTTTCAATGGCAAAAATCAATGAATATTGTAAATGCACAAACAGTAATTTCTCCGCATTGCAAGGTGCAATTCTGAAATTTTTTGCTTTTTCCTGCTCCTCTTAGCATGATAAAGAAGATTCAAAGAGAGTGAGATGCCAGCTCCTTTCATTCAGTCAGTAGCTTCAATCATTTCTGGACGTTTTTCAATGGCAAAAATCAATGAATATTGTAAATGCACAAACAGTAATTTCTCCGCATTGCAAGGTGCAATTCTGAAATTTTTTGCTTTTTCCTGCTCCTCTTAGCATGATAAACAAGATTCAAAGAGAGTGAGATGCCAGCTCCTTTCATTCAGTCAGTAGCTTCAATCATTTCTGGATGTTTTTCAATGGCAAAAATCAATGAATATTGTAAATGCACAAACAGTCATTTCTCCGCATTGCAAGGTGCAATTCTGAAATTTTTTGCTTTTTCCTGCTCCTCTTAGCATGATAAAGAAGATTCAAAGAGAGTGAGATGCCAGCTCCTTTCATTCAGTCAGTAGCTTCAATCATTTCTGGACGTTTTTCAATGGCAAAAATCAATGAATATTGTAAATGCACAAACAGTAATTTCTCCGCATTGCAAGGTGCAATTCTGAAATTTTTTGCTTTTTCCTGCTCCTCTTAGCATGATAAAGAAGATTCAAAGAGAGTGAGATGCCAGCTCCTTTCATTCAGTCAGTAGCTTCAAACATTTCTGGTATATGAATAACATGATGTTTTTCAATGGCAAAAATCAATGAATATTGTAAATGCACAAACAGTAATTTCTCCGCATTGCAAGGTGCAATTCTGAAATTTTTTGCTTTTTCCTGCTCCTCTTAGCATGATAAAGAAGATTCAAAGAGAGTGAGATGCCAGCTCCTTTCATTCAGTCAGTAGCTTCAATCATTTCTGGACGTTTTTCAATGGCAAAAATCAATGAATATTGTAAATGCACAAACAGTAATTTCTCCGCATTGCAAGGTGCAATTCTGAAATTTTTTGCTTTTTCCTGCTCCTCTTAGCATGATAAAGAAGATTCAAAGAGAGTGAGATGCCAGCTCCTTTCATTCAGTCAGTAGCTTCAATCATTTCTGGACGTTTTTCAATGGCAAAAATCATTGAATATTGTAAATGCACAAACAGTAATTTCTCCGCATTGCAAGGTGCAATTCTGAAATTTTTTGCTTTTTCCTGCTCCTCTTAGCATGATAAAGAAGATTCAAAGAGAGTGAGATGCCAGCTCCTTTCATTCAGTCAGTAGCTTCAATCATTTCTGGTATATGAATAACATGATGTTTTTCAATGGCAAAAAACAATGAATATTGTAAATGCACAAACAGTAATTTCTCCGCATTGCAAGGTGCAATTCTGAAATTTTTTGCTTTTTCCTGCTCCTCTTAGCATGATAAACAAGATTCAAAGAGAGTGAGATGCCAGCTCCTTTCATTCAGTCAGTAGCTTCAATCATTTCTGGACTTTTTCAATGGCAAAAATCAATGAATATTGTAAATGCACAAACAGTAATTTCTCCGCATTGCAAGGTGCAATTCTGAAATTTTTTGCTTTTTCCTGCTCCTCTTAGCATGATAAAGAAGATTCAAAGAGAGTGAGATGCCAGCTCCTTTCATTCAGTCAGTAGCTTCAATCATTTCTGGACGTTTTCAATGGCAAAAATCAATGAATATTGTAAATGCACAAACAGTAATTTCTCCGCATTGCAAGGTGCAATTCTGAAATTTTTTGCTTTTTCCTGCTCCTCTTAGCATGATAAACAAGATTCAAAGAGAGTGAGATGCCAGCTCCTTTCATTCAGTCAGTAGCTTCAATCATTTCTGGACGTTTTTCAATGGCAAAAATCAATGAATATTGTAAATGCACAAACAGTAATTTCTCCGCATTGCAAGGTGCAATTCTGAAATTTTTTGCTTTTTCCTGCTCCTCTTAGCATGATAAACAAGATTCAAAGAGAGTGAGATGCCAGCTCCTTTCATTCAGTCAGTAGCTTCAATCATTTCTGGATGTTTTTCAATGGCAAAAATCAATGAATATTGTAAATGCACAAACAGTAATTTCTCCGCATTGCAAGGTGCAATTCTGAAATTTTTTGCTTTTTTCTGCTCCTCTTAGCATGATAAAGAAGATTCAAAGAGAGTGAGATGCCAGCTCCTTTCATTCAGTCAGTAGCTTCAAACATTTCTGGTATATGAATAACATGATGTTTTTCAATGGCAAAAATCAATGAATATTGTAAATGCACAAACAGTAATTTCTCCGCATTGCAAGGTGCAATTCTGAAATTTTTTGCTTTTTCCTGCTCCTCTTAGCATGATAAAGAAGATTCAAAGAGAGTGAGATGCCTGCTCCTTTCATTCAGTCAGAAGCTTCAATCATTTCTGGACGTTTTTCAATGGCAAAAATCAATGAATATTGTAAATGCACAAACAGTAATTTTTCCGCATTGCAAGGTGCAATTCTGAAATTTTTTGCTTTTTCCTGCTCCTCTTAGCATGATAAACAAGATTCAAAGAGAGTGAGATGCCAGCTCCTTTCATTCAGTCAGTAGCTTCAATCTTTTCTGGATGTTTTTCAATGGCAAAAATCAATGAATATTGTAAATGCACAAAGAGTAATTTCTCCGCATTGCAAGGTGCAATTCTGAAATTTTTTGCTTTTTCCTGCTCCTCTTAGCATGATAAAGAAGATTCAAAGAGAGTGAGATGCCAGCTCCTTTCATTCAGTCAGTAGCTTCAATCATTTCTGGACGTTTTTCAATGGCAAAAATCAATGAATATTGTAAATGCACAAAGAGTAATTTCTCCGCATTGCAAGGTGCAATTCTGAAATTTTTTGCTTTTTCCTGCTCCTCTTAGCATGATAAAGAAGATTCAAAGAGAGTGAGATGCCAGCTCCTTTCATTCAGTCAGTAGCTTCAAACATTTCTGGTATATGAATAACATGATGTTTTTCAATGGCAAAAATCAATGAATATTGTAAATGCACAAACAGTAATTTCTCCGCATTGCAAGGTGCAATTCTGAAATTTTTTGCTTTTTCCTGCTCCTCTTAGCATGATAAAGAAGATTCAAAGAGAGTGAGATGCCAGCTCCTTTCATTCAGTCAGTAGCTTCAATCATTTCTGGACGTTTTTCAATGGCAAAAATCAATGAATATTGTAAATGCACAAACAGTAATTTCTCCGCATTGCAAGGTGCAATTCTGAAATTTTTTGCTTTTTCCTGCTCCTCTTAGCATGATAAAGAAGATTCAAAGAGAGTGAGATGCCAGCTCCTTTCATTCAGTCAGTAGCTTCAATCATTTCTGGACGTTTTTCAATGGCAAAAATCAATGAATATTGTAAATGCACAAACAGTAATTTCTCCGCATTGCAAGGTGCAATTCTGAAATTTTTTGCTTTTTCCTGCTCCTCTTAGCATGATAAACAAGATTCAAAGAGAGTGAGATGCCAGCTCCTTTCATTCAGTCAGTAGCTTCAATCATTTCTGGATGTTTTTCAATGGCAAAAATCAATGAATATTGTAAATGCACAAACAGTAATTTCTCCGCATTGCAAGGTGCAATTCTGAAATTTTTTGCTTTTTCCTGCTCCTCTTAGCATGATAAAGAAGATTCAAAGAGAGTGAGATGCCAGCTCCTTTCATTCAGTCAGTAGCTTCAATCATTTCTGGACGTTTTTCAATGGCAAAAATCAATGAATATTGTAAATGCACAAACAGTAATTTCTCCGCATTGCAAGGTGCAATTCTGAAATTTTTTGCTTTTTCCTGCTCCTCTTAGCATGATAAAGAAGATTCAAAGAGAGTGAGATGCCAGCTCCTTTCATTCAGTCAGTAGCTTCAAACATTTCTGGTATATGAATAACATGATGTTTTTCAATGGCAAAAATCAATGAATATTGTAAATGCACAAACAGTAATTTCTCCGCATTGCAAGGTGCAATTCTGAAATTTTTTGCTTTTTCCTGCTCCTCTAAGCATGATAAAGAAGATTCAAAGAGAGTGAGATGCCAGCTCCTTTCATTCAGTCAGTAGCTTCAATCATTTCTGGACGTTTTTCAATGGCAAAAATCAATGAATATTGTAAATGCACAAACAGTAATTTCTCGGCATTGCAAGGTGCAATTCTGAAATTTTTTGCTTTTTCCTGCTCCTCTTAGCATGATAAACAAGATTCAAAGTGAATGAGATGCCAGCTCCTTTCATTCAGTCAGTAGCTTCAATCATTTCTGGACGTTTTTCAATGGCAAAAATCAATGAATATTGTAAATGCACAAACAGTAATTTCTCCGCATTGCAAGGTGCAATTCTGAAATTTTTTGCTTTTTCCTGCTCCTCTTAGCATGATAAAGAAGATTCAAAGAGAGTGAGATGCCAGCTCCTTTCATTCAGTCCGTAGCTTCAAACATTTCTGGTATATGAATAACATGATGTTTTTCAATGGCAAAAATCAATGAATATTGTAAATGCACAAAGAGTAATTTCTCCGCATTGCAAGGTGCAATTCTGAAATTTTTTGCTTTTTCCTGCTCCTCTTAGCATGATAAAGAAGATTCAAAGAGAGTGAGATGCCAGCTCCTTTCATTCAGTCAGTAGCTTCAAACATTTCTGGTATATGAATAACATGATGTTTTTCAATGGCAAAAATCAATGAATATTGTAAATGCACAAACAGTAATTTCTCCGCATTGCAAGGTGCAATTTTGAAATTTTTTGCTTTTTCCTGCTCCTCTTAGCATGATAAAGAAGATTCAAAGAGAGTGAGATGCCAGCTCCTTTCATTCAGTCAGTAGCTTCAATCATTTCTGGACGTTTTTCAATGGCAAAAATCAATGAATATTGTAAATGCACAAACAGTAATTTCTCCGCATTGCAAGGTGCAATTCTGAAATTTTTTGCTTTTTCCTGCTCCTCTTAGCATGATAAACAAGATTCAAAGAGAGTGAGATGCCAGCTCCTTTCATTCAGTCAGTAGCTTCAATCATTTCTGGATGTTTTTCAATGGCAAAAATCAATGAATATTGTAAATGCACAAACAGTAATTTCTCCGCATTGCAAGGTGCAATTCTGAAATTTTTTGCTTTTTCCTGCTCCTCTTAGCATGATAAAGAAGATTCAAAGAGAGTGAGATGCCAGCTCCTTTCATTCAGTCAGTAGCTTCAATCATTTCTGGACGTTTTTCAATGGCAAAAATCAATGAATATTGTAAATGCACAAACAGTAATTTCTCCGCATTGCAAGGTGCAATTCTGAAATTTTTTGCTTTTTCCTGCTCCTCTTAGCATGATAAAGAAGATTCAAAGAGAGTGAGATGCCAGCTCCTTTCATTCAGTCAGTAGCTTCAATCATTTCTGGACGTTTTTCAATGGCAAAAATCATTGAATATTGTAAATGCACAAACAGTAATTTCTCCGCATTGCAAGGTGCAATTCTGAAATTTTTTGCTTTTTCCTGCTCCTCTTAGCATGATAAAGAAGATTCAAAGAGAGTGAGATGCCAGCTCCTTTCATTCAGTCAGTAGCTTCAATCATTTCTGGTATATGAATAACATGATGTTTTTCAATGGCAAAAAACAATGAATATTGTAAATGCACAAACAGTAATTTCTCCGCATTGCAAGGTGCAATTCTGAAATTTTTTGCTTTTTCCTGCTCCTCTTAGCATGATAAACAAGATTCAAAGAGAGTGAGATGCCAGCTCCTTTCATTCAGTCAGTAGCTTCAATCATTTTTGGACTTTTTCAATGGCAAAAATCAATGAATATTTTAAATGCACAAACAGTAATTTCTCCGCATTGCAAGGTGCAATTCTGAAATTTTTTGCTTTTTCCTGCTCCTCTTAGCATGATAAAGAAGATTCAAAGAGAGTGAGATGCCAGCTCCTTTCATTCAGTCAGTAGCTTCAATCATTTCTGGACGTTTTCAATGGCAAAAATCAATGAATATTGTAAATGCACAAACAGTAATTTCTCCGCATTGCAAGGTGCAATTCTGAAATTTTTTGCTTTTTCCTGCTCCTCTTAGCATGATAAACAAGATTCAAAGAGAGTGAGATGCCAGCTCCTTTCATTCAGTCAGTAGCTTCAATCATTTCTGGACGTTTTTCAATGGCAAAAATCAATGAATATTGTAAATGCACAAACAGTAATTTCTCCGCATTGCAAGGTGCAATTCTGAAATTTTTTGCTTTTTCCTGCTCCTCTTAGCATGATAAAGAAGATTCAAAGAGAGTGAGATGCCAGCTCCTTTCATTCAGTCAGTAGCTTCAAACATTTCTGGTATATGAATAACATGATGTTTTTCAATGGCAAAAATCAATGAATATTGTAAATGCACAAACAGTAATTTCTCCGCATTGCAAGGTGCAATTCTGAAATTTTTTGCTTTTTCCTGCTCCTCTTAGCATGATAAAGAAGATTCAAAGAGAGTGAGATGCCAGCTCCTTTCATTCAGTCAGTAGCTTCAATCATTTCTGGACGTTTTTCAATGGCAAAAATCAATGAATATTGTAAATGCACAAACAGTAATTTCTCCGCATTGCAAGGTGCAATTCTGAAATTTTTTGCTTTTTCCTGCTCCTCTTAGCATGATAAAGAAGATTCAAAGACAGTGAGATGCCAGCTCCTTTCATTCAGTCAGTAGCTTCAATCATTTCTGGACGTTTTTCAATGGCAAAAATCAATGAATATTGTAAATGCACAAAGAGTAATTTCTCCGCATTGCAAGGTGCAATTCTGAAATTTTTTGCTTTTTCCTGCTCCTCTTAGCATGATAAAGAAGATTCAAAGAGAGTGAGATGCCAGCTCCTTTCATTGTCAGTAGCTTCAAACATTTCTGGTATATGAATAACATGATGTTTTTCAATGGCAAAAATCAATGAATATTGTAAATGCACAAACAGTAATTTCTCCGCATTGCAAGGTGCAATTCTGAAATTTTTTGCTTTTTCCTGCTCCTCTTAGCATGATAAAGAAGATTCAAAGAGAGTGAGATGCCAGCTCCTTTCATTCAGTCAGTAGCTTCAATCATTTCTGGACGTTTTTCAATGGCAAAAATCATTGAATATTGTAAATGCACAAACAGTAATTTCTCCGCATTGCAAGGTGCAATTCTGAAATTTTTTGCTTTTTCCTGCTCCTCTTAGCATGATAAAGAAGATTCAAAGAGAGTGAGATGCCAGCTCCTTTCATTCAGTCAGTAGCTTCAATCATTTCTGGTATATGAATAACATGATGTTTTTCAATGGCAAAAATCAATGAATATTGTAAATGCACAAACAGTAATTTCTCCGCATTGCAAGGTGCAATTCTGAAATTTTTTGCTTTTTCCTGCTCCTCTTAGCATGATAAAGAAGATTCAAAGAGAGTGAGATGCCAGCTCCTTTCATTAAGTCAGTAGCTTCAATCATTTCTGGACGTTTTTCAATGGCAAAAATCAATGAATATTGTAAATGCACAAACAGTAATTTCTCCGCATTGCAAGGTGCAATTCTGAAATTTTTTGCTTTTTCCTGCTCCTCTTAGCATGATAAACAAGATTCAAAGAGAGTGAGATGCCAGCTCCTTTCATTCAGTCAGTAGCTTCAATCATTTCTGGACGTTTTTCAATGGAAAAAATCAATGAATATTGTAAATGCACAAACAGTAATTTCTCGGCATTGCAAGGTGCAATTCTGAAATTTTTTGCTTTTTCCTGCTCCTCTTAGCATGATAAACAAGATTCAAAGTGAATGAGATGCCAGCTCCTTTCATTCAGTCAGTAGCTTCAATCATTTCTGGACGTTTTTCAATGGCAAAAATCAATGAATATTGTAAATGCACAAACAGTAATTTCTCCGCATTGCAAGGTGCAATTCTGAAATTTTTTGCTTTTTCCTGCTCCTCTTAGCATGATAAAGAAGATTCAAAGAGAGTGAGATGCCAGCTCCTTTCATTCAGTCCGTAGCTTCAAACATTTCTGGTATATGAATAACATGATGTTTTTCAATGGCAAAAATCAATGAATATTGTAAATGCACAAAGAGTAATTTCTCCGCATTGCAAGGTGCAATTCTGAAATTTTTTGCTTTTTCCTGCTCCTCTTAGCATGATAAAGAAGATTCAAAGAGAGTGAGATGCCAGCTCCTTTCATTCAGTCAGTAGCTTCAAACATTTCTGGTATATGAATAACATGATGTTTTTCAATGGCAAAAATCAATGAATATTGTAAATGCACAAACAGTAATTTCTCCGCATTGCAAGGTGCAATTCTGAAATTTTTTGCTTTTTCCTGCTCCTCTTAGCATGATAAAGAAGATTCAAAGAGAGTGAGATGCCAGCTCCTTTCATTCAGTCAGTAGCTTCAATCATTTCTGGACGTTTTTCAATGGCAAAAATCAATGAATATTGTAAATGCACAAACAGTAATTTCTCCGCATTGCAAGGTGCAATTCTGAAATTTTTTGCTTTTTCCTGCTCCTCTTAGCATGATAAACAAGATTCAAAGAGAGTGAGATGCCAGCTCCTTTCATTCAGTCAGTAGCTTCAATCATTTCTGGACGTTTTTCAATGGCAAAAATCAATGAATATTGTAAATGCACAAACAGTAATTTCTCCGCATTGCAAGGTGCAATTCTGAAATTTTTTGCTTTTTCCTGCTCCTCTTAGCATGATAAAGAAGATTCAAAGAGAGTGAGATGCCAGCTCCTTTCATTCAGTCAGTAGCTTCAAACATTTCTGGTATATGAATAACATGATGTTTTTCAATGGCAAAAATCAATGAATATTGTAAATGCACAAACAGTAATTTCTCCGCATTGCAAGGTGCAATTCTGAAATTTTTTGCTTTTTCCTGCTCCTCTTAGCATGATAAACAAGATTCAAAGAGAGTGAGATGCCAGCTCCTTTCATTCAGTCAGTAGCTTCAATCATTTCTGGACGTTTTTCAATGGCAAAAATCAATGAATATTGTAAATGCACAAACAGTAATTTCTCCGCATTGCAAGGTGCAATTCTGAAACTTTTTGCTTTTTCCTGCTCCTCTTAGCATGGTAAAGAAGATTCAAAGACAGTGAGATGCCAGCTCCTTTCATTCAGTCAGTAGCTTCAATCATTTCTGGACTTTTTTCAATGGCAAAAATCAATGAATATTGTAAATGCACAAAGAGTAATTTCTCCGCATTGCAAGGTGCAATTCTGAAATTTTTTGCTTTTTCCTGCTCCTCTTAGCATGATAAAGAAGATTCAAAGAGAGTGAGATGCCAGCTCCTTTCATTGTCAGTAGCTTCAAACATTTCTGGTATATGAATAACATGATGTTTTTCAATGGCAAAAATCAATGAATATTATAAATGCACAAACAGTAATTTCTCCGCATTGCAAGGTGCAATTCTGAAATTTTTTGCTTTTTCCTGCTCCTCTTAGCATGATAAAGAAGATTCAAAGAGAGTGAGATGCCAGCTCCTTTCATTCAGTCAGTAGCTTCAATCATTTCTGGACGTTTTTCAATGGCAAAAATCATTGAATATTGTAAATGCACAAACAGTAATTTCTCCGCATTGCAAGGTGCAATTCTGAAATTTTTTGCTTTTTCCTGCTCCTCTTAGCATGATAAAGAAGATTCAAAGAGAGTGAGATGCCAGCTCCTTTCATTCAGTCAGTAGCTTCAATCATTTCTGGAATATGAATAACATGATGTTTTTCAATGGCAAAAATCAATGAATATTGTAAATGCACAAACAGTAATTTCTCCGCATTGCAAGGTGCAATTCTGAAATTTTTTGCTTTTTCCTGCTCCTCTTAGCATGATAAAGAAGATTCAAAGAGAGTGAGATGCCAGCTCCTTTCATTCAGTCAGTAGCTTCAATCATTTCTGGATGTTTTTCAAATGCAAAAATCAATGAATATTGTAAATGCACAAACAGTAATTTCTCCGCATTGCAAGGTACAATTCTGAAATTTTTTGCTTTTTCCTGCTCCTCTTAGCATGATAAACAAGATTCAAAGAGAGTGAGATGCCAGCTCCTTTCATTCAGTCAGTAGCTTCAATCATTTCTGGACGTTTTTCAATGGCAAAAATCAATGAATATTGTAAATGCACAAACAGTAATTTCTCCGCATTGCAAGGTGCAATTCTGAAATTTTTTGCTTTTTCCTGCTCCTCTTAGCATGATAAAGAAGATTCAAAGAGAGTGAGATGCCAGCTCCTTTCATTCAGTCAGTAGCTTCAAACATTTCTGGTATATGAATAACATGATGTTTTTCAATGGCAAAAATCAATGAATATTGTAAATGCACAAACAGTAATTTCTCCGCATTGCAAGGTGCAATTCTGAAATTTTTTGCTTTTTCCTGCTCCTCTTAGCATGATAAACAAGATTCAAAGAGAGTGAGATGCCAGCTCCTTTCATTCAGTCAGTAGCTTCAATCATTTCTGGACGTTTTTCAATGGCAAAAATCAATGAATATTGTAAATGCACAAACAGTAATTTCTCCGCATTGCAAGGTGCAATTCTGAAATTTTTTGCTTTTTCCTGCTCCTCTTAGCATGATAAAGAAGATTCAAAGAGAGTGAGATGCCAGCTCCTTTCATTCAGTCAGTAGCTTCAATCATTTCTGGACGTTTTTCAATGGCAAAAATCAATGAATATTGTAAATGCACAAACAGTAATTTCTCCGCATTGCAAGGTGCAATTCTGAAATTTTTTGCTTTTTCCTGCTCCTCTTAGCATGATAAACAAGATTCAAAGAGAGTGAGATGCCAGCTCCTTTCATTCAGTCAGTAGCTTCAATCATTTCTGGACGTTTTTCAATGGAAAAAATCAATGAATATTGTAAATGCACAAACAGTAATTTCTCGGCATTGCAAGGTGCAATTCTGAAATTTTTTGCTTTTTCCTGCTCCTCTTAGCATGATAAACAAGATTCAAAGTGAATGAGATGCCAGCTCCTTTCATTCAGTCAGTAGCTTCAATCATTTCTGGACGTTTTTCAATGGCAAAAATCAATGAATATTGTAAATGCACAAACAGTAATTTCTCCGCATTGCAAGGTGCAATTCTGAAATTTTTTGCTTTTTCCTGCTCCTCTTAGCATGATAAAGAAGATTCAAAGAGAGTGAGATGCCAGCTCCTTTCATTCAGTCCGTAGCTTCAAACATTTCTGGTATATGAATAACATGATGTTTTTTAATGGCAAAAATCAATGAATATTGTAAATGCACAAAGAGTAATTTCTCCGCATTGCAAGGTGCAATTCTGAAATTTTTTGCTTTTTCCTGCTCCTCTTAGCATGATAAAGAAGATTCAAAGAGAGTGAGATGCCAGCTCCTTTCATTCAGTCAGTAGCTTCAAACATTTCTGGTATATGAATAACATGATGTTTTTCAATGGCAAAAATCAATGAATATTGTAAATGCACAAACAGTAATTTCTCCGCATTGCAAGGTGCAATTCTGAAATTTTTTGCTTTTTCCTGCTCCTCTTAGCATGATAAAGAAGATTCAAAGAGAGTGAGATGCCAGCTCCTTTCATTCAGTCAGTAGCTTCAATCATTTCTGGACGTTTTTCAATGGCAAAAATCAATGAATATTGTAAATGCACAAACAGTAATTTCTCCGCATTGCAAGGTGCAATTCTGAAATTTTTTGCTTTTTCCTGCTCCTCTTAGCATGATAAACAAGATTCAAAGAGAGTGAGATGCCAGCTCCTTTCATTCAGTCAGTAGCTTCAATCATTTCTGGACGTTTTTCAATGGCAAAAATCAATGAATATTGTAAATGCACAAACAGTAATTTCTCCGCATTGCAAGGTGCAATTCTGAAATTTTTTGCTTTTTCCTGCTCCTCTTAGCATGATAAAGAAGATTCAAAGAGAGTGAGATGCCAGCTCCTTTCATTCAGTCAGTAGCTTCAAACATTTCTGGTATATGAATAACATGATGTTTTTCAATGGCAAAAATCAATGAATATTGTAAATGCACAAACAGTAATTTCTCCGCATTGCAAGGTGCAATTCTGAAATTTTTTGCTTTTTCCTGCTCCTCTTAGCATGATAAACAAGATTCAAAGAGAGTGAGATGCCAGCTCCTTTCATTCAGTCAGTAGCTTCAATCATTTCTGGACGTTTTTCAATGGCAAAAATCAATGAATATTGTAAATGCACAAACAGTAATTTCTCCGCATTGCAAGGTGCAATTCTGAAATTTTTTGCTTTTTCCTGCTCCTCTTAGCATGATAAAGAAGATTCAAAGACAGTGAGATGCCAGCTCCTTTCATTCAGTCAGTAGCTTCAATCATTTCTGGACGTTTTTCAATGGCAAAAATCAATGAATATTGTAAATGCACAAAGAGTAATTTCTCCGCATTGCAAGGTGCAATTCTGAAATTTTTTGCTTTTTCCTGCTCCTCTTAGCATGATAAAGAAGATTCAAAGAGAGTGAGATGCCAGCTCCTTTCATTGTCAGTAGCTTCAAACATTTCTGGTATATGAATAACATGATGTTTTTCAATGGCAAAAATCAATGAATATTATAAATGCACAAACAGTAATTTCTCCGCATTGCAAGGTGCAATTCTGAAATTTTTTGCTTTTTCCTGCTCCTCTTAGCATGATAAAGAAGATTCAAAGAGAGTGAGATGCCAGCTCCTTTCATTCAGTCAGTAGCTTCAATCATTTCTGGACGTTTTTCAATGGCAAAAATCATTGAATATTGTAAATGCACAAACAGTAATTTCTCCGCATTGCAAGGTGCAATTCTGAAATTTTTTGCTTTTTCCTGCTCCTCTTAGCATGATAAAGAAGATTCAAAGAGAGTGAGATGCCAGCTCCTTTCATTCAGTCAGTAGCTTCAATCATTTCTGGTATATGAATAACATGATGTTTTTCAATGGCAAAAATCAATGAATATTGTAAATGCACAAACAGTAATTTCTCCGCATTGCAAGGTGCAATTCTGAAATTTTTTGCTTTTTCCTGCTCCTCTTAGCATGATAAAGAAGATTCAAAGAGAGTGAGATGCCAGCTCCTTTCATTCAGTCAGTAGCTTCAATCATTTCTGGACGTTTTTCAATGGCAAAAATCAATGAATATTGTAAATGCACAAACAGTAATTTCTCCGCATTGCAAGGTACAATTCTGAAATTTTTTGCTTTTTCCTGCTCCTCTTAGCATGATAAACAAGATTCAAAGAGAGTGAGATGCCAGCTCCTTTCATTCAGTCAGTAGCTTCAATCATTTCTGGACGTTTTTCAATGGCAAAAATCAATGAATATTGTAAATGCACAAACAGTAATTTCTCCGCATTGCAAGGTGCAATTCTGAAATTTTTTGCTTTTTCCTGCTCCTCTTAGCATGATAAAGAAGATTCAAAGAGAGTGAGATGCCAGCTCCTTTCATTCAGTCAGTAGCTTCAAACATTTCTGGTATATGAATAACATGATGTTTTTCAATGGCAAAAATCAATGAATATTGTAAATGCACAAACAGTAATTTCTCCGCATTGCAAGGTGCAATTCTGAAATTTTTTGCTTTTTCCTGCTCCTCTTAGCATGATAAACAAGATTCAAAGAGAGTGAGATGCCAGCTCCTTTCATTCAGTCAGTAGCTTCAATCATTTCTGGACGTTTTTCAATGGCAAAAATCAATGAATATTGTAAATGCACAAACAGTAATTTCTCCGCATTGCAAGGTGCAATTCTGAAATTTTTTGCTTTTTCCTGCTCCTCTTAGCATGATAAAGAAGATTCAAAGAGAGTGAGATGCCAGCTCCTTTCATTCAGTCAGTAGCTTCAATCATTTCTGGACGTTTTTCAATGGCAAAAATCAATGAATATTGTAAATGCACAAACAGTAATTTCTCCGCATTGCAAGGTGCAATTCTGAAATTTTTTGCTTTTTCCTGCTCCTCTTAGCATGATAAAGAAGATTCAAAGACAGTGAGATGCCAGCTCCTTTCATTCAGTCAGTAGCTTCAATCATTTCTGGACGTTTTTCAATGGCAAAAATCAATGAATATTGTAAAAGCACAAAGAGTAATTTCTCCGCATTGCAAGGTGCAATTCTGAAATTTTTTGCTTTTTCCTGCTCCTCTTAGCATGATAAAGAAGATTCAAAGAGAGTGAGATGCCAGCTCCTTTCATTGTCAGTAGCTTCAAACATTTCTGGTATATGAATAACATGATGTTTTTCAATGGCAAAAATCAATGAATATTATAAATGCACAAACAGTAATTTCTCCGCATTGCAAGGTGCAATTCTGAAATTTTTTGCTTTTTCCTGCTCCTCTTAGCATGATAAAGAAGATTCAAAGAGAGTGAGATGCCAGCTCCTTTCATTCAGTCAGTAGCTTCAATCATTTCTGGACGTTTTTCAATGGCAAAAATCATTGAATATTGTAAATGCACAAACAGTAATTTCTCCGCATTGCAAGGTGCAATTCTGAAATTTTTTGCTTTTTCCTGCTCCTCTTAGCATGATAAAGAAGATTCAAAGAGAGTGAGATGCCAGCTCCTTTCATTCAGTCAGTAGCTTCAATCATTTCTGGTATATGAATAACATGATGTTTTTCAATGGCAAAAATCAATGAATATTGTAAATGCACAAACAGTAATTTCTCCGCATTGCAAGGTGCAATTCTGAAATTTTTTGCTTTTTCCTGCTCCTCTTAGCATGATAAAGAAGATTCAAAGAGAGTGAGATGCCAGCTCCTTTCATTCAGTCAGTAGCTTCAATCATTTCTGGACGTTTTTCAATGGCAAAAATCAATGAATATTCTAAATGCACAAACAGTAATTCTCCGCATTGCAAGGTGCAATTCTGAAATTTTTTGCTTTTTCCTGCTCCTCTTAGCATGATAAACAAGATTCAAAGAGAGTGAGATGCCAGCTCCTTTCATTCAGTCAGTAGCTTCAATCATTTCTGGACGTTTTTCAATGGCAAAAATCAATGAATATTGTAAATGCACAAACAGTAATTTCTCCGCATTGCAAGGTGCAATTCTGAAATTTTTTGCTTTTTCCTGCTCCTCTTAGCATGATAAAGAAGATTCAAAGAGAGTGAGATGCCAGCTCCTTTCATTCAGTCAGTAGCTTCAAACATTTCTGGTATATGAATAACATGATGTTTTTCAATGGCAAAAATCAATGAATATTGTAAATGCACAAACAGTAATTTCTCCGCATTGCAAGGTGCAATTCTGAAATTTTTTGCTTTTTCCTGCTCCTCTTAGCATGATAAAGAAGATTCAAAGAGAGTGAGATGCCAGCTCCTTTCATTCAGTCAGTAGCTTCAATCATTTCTGGACGTTTTTCAATGGCAAAAATCAATGAATATTGTAAATGCACAAAGAGTAATTTCTCCGCATTGCAAGGTGCAATTCTGAAATTTTTTGCTTTTTCCTGCTCCTCTTAGCATGATAAAGAAGATTCAAAGAGAGTGAGATGCCAGCTCCTTTCATTCAGTCAGTAGCTTCAATCATTTCTGGACGTTTTTCAATGGCAAAAATCAATGAATATTGTAAATGCACAAAGAGTAATTTCTCCGCATTGCAAGGTGCAATTCTGAAATTTTTTGCTTTTTCCTGCTCCTCTTAGCATGATAAAGAAGATTCAAAGAGAGTGAGATGCCAGCTCCTTTCATTGTCAGTAGCTTCAAACATTTCTGGTATATGAATAACATGATGTTTTTCAATGGCAAAAATCAATGAATATTATAAATGCACAAACAGTAATTTCTCCGCATTGCAAGGTGCAATTCTGAAATTTTTTGCTTTTTCCTGCTCCTCTTAGCATGATAAAGAAGATTCAAAGAGAGTGAGATGCCAGCTCCTTTCATTCAGTCAGTAGCTTCAATCATTTCTGGACGTTTTTCAATGGCAAAAATCATTGAATATTGTAAATGCACAAACAGTAATTTCTCCGCATTGCAAGGTGCAATTCTGAAATTTTTTGCTTTTTCCTGCTCCTCTTAGCATGATAAAGAAGATTCAAAGAGAGTGAGATGCCAGCTCCTTTCATTCAGTCAGTAGCTTCAATCATTTCTGGTATATGAATAACATGATGTTTTTCAATGGCAAAAATCAATGAATATTGTAAATGCACAAACAGTAATTTCTCCGCATTGCAAGGTGCAATTCTGAAATTTTTTGCTTTTTCCTGCTCCTCTTAGCATGATAAAGAAGATTCAAAGAGAGTGAGATGCCAGCTCCTTTCATTCAGTCAGTAGCTTCAATCATTTCTGGACGTTTTTCAATGGCAAAAATCAATGAATATTGTAAATGCACAAACAGTAATTTCTCCGCATTGCAAGGTGCAATTCTGAAATTTTTTGCTTTTTCCTGCTCCTCTTAGCATGATAAACAAGATTCAAAGAGAGTGAGATGCCAGCTCCTTTCATTCAGTCAGTAGCTTCAATCATTTCTGGACGTTTTTCAATGGCAAAAATCAATGAATATTGTAAATGCACAAACAGTAATTTCTCCGCATTGCAAGGTGCAATTCTGAATTTTTTTGCTTTTTCCTGCTCCTCTTAGCATGATAAAGAAGATTCAAAGAGAGTGAGATGCCAGCTCCTTTCATTCAGTCAGTAGCTTCAAACATTTCTGGTATATGAATAACATGATGTTTTTCAATGGCAAAAATCAATGAATATTGTAAATGCACAAAGAGTAATTTCTCCGCATTGCAAGGTGCAATTCTGAAATTTTTTGCTTTTTCCTGCTCCTCTTAGCATGATAAAGAAGATTCAAAGAGAGTGAGATGCCAGCTCCTTTCATTCAGTCAGTAGCTTCAATCATTTCTGGACGTTTTTCAATGGCAAAAATCAATGAATATTGTAAATGCACAAAGAGTAATTTCTCCGCATTGCAAGGTGCAATTCTGAAATTTTTTGCTTTTTCCTGCTCCTCTTAGCATGATAAAGAAGATTCAAAGAGAGTGAGATGCCAGCTCCTTTCATTCAGTCAGTAGCTTCAAACATTTCTGGTATATGAATAACATGATGTTTTTCAATGGCAAAAATCAATGAA
Organism: Phyllobates terribilis; assembly: GCF_046119375.1. Lineage (NCBI taxonomy): Eukaryota > Metazoa > Chordata > Amphibia > Anura > Dendrobatidae > Phyllobates > Phyllobates terribilis. The sequence goes on from NW_027362893.1 coordinate 3,187,787, forward strand.
TATTGTAAATGCACAAACAGTAATTTCTCCGCATTGCAAGGTGCAATTTTGAAATTTTTTGCTTTTTCCTGCTCCTCTTAGCATGATAAAGAAGATTCAAAGAGAGTGAGATGCCAGCTCCTTTCATTCAGTCAGTAGCTTCAATCATTTCTGGACGTTTTTCAATGGCAAAAATCAATGAATATTGTAAATGCACAAACAGTAATTTCTCCGCATTGCAAGGTGCAATTCTGAAATTTTTTGCTTTTTCCTGCTCCTCTTAGCATGATAAGGAAGATTCAAAGAGAGTGAGATGCCAGCTCCTTTCATTCAGTCAGTAGCTTCAATCATTTCTGGACGTTTTTCAATGGCAAAAATCAATGAATATTGTAAATGCACAAAGAGTAATTTCTCCGCATTGCAAGGTGCAATTCTGAAATTTTTTGCTTTTTCCTGCTCCTCTTAGCATGATAAAGAAGATTCAAAGAGAGTGAGATGCCAGCTCCTTTCATTCAGTCAGTAGCTTCAAACATTTCTGGTATATGAATAACATGATGTTTTTCAATGGCAAAAATCAATGAATATTGTAAATGCACAAACAGTAATTTCTCCGCATTGCAAGGTGCAATTCTGAAATTTTTTGCTTTTTCCTGCTCCTCTTAGCATGATAAAGAAGATTCAAAGAGAGTGAGATGCCAGCTCCTTTCATTCAGTCAGTAGCTTCAATCATTTCTGGACGTTTTTCAATGGCAAAAATCAATGAATATTGTAAATGCACAAAGAGTAATTTCTCCGCATTGCAAGGTGCAATTCTGAAATTTTTTGCTTTTTCCTGCTCCTCTTAGCATGATAAAGAAGATTCAAAGAGAGTGAGATGCCAGCTCCTTTCATTCAGTCAGTAGCTTCAATCATTTCTGGACGTTTTTCAATGGCAAAAATCAATGAATATTGTAAATGCACAAAGAGTAATTTCTCCGCATTGCAAGGTGCAATTCTGAAATTTTTTGCTTTTTCCTGCTCCTCTTAGCATGATAAAGAAGATTCAAAGAGAGTGAGATGCCAGCTCCTTTCATTCAGTCAGTAGCTTCAATCATTTCTGGACGTTTTTCAATGGCAAAAATCAATGAATATTGTAAATGCACAAACAGTAATTTCTCCGCATTGCAAGGTGCAATTCTGAAATTTTTTGCTTTTTCCTGCTCCTCTTAGCATGATAAAGAAGATTCAAAGACAGTGAGATGCCAGATCCTTTCATTCAGTCAGTAGCTTCAATCATTTCTGGACGTTTTTCAATGGCAAAAATCAATGAATATTGTAAATGCACAAAGAGTAATTTCTCCGCATTGCAAGGTGCAATTCTGAAATTTTTTGCTTTTTCCTGCTCCTCTTAGCATGATAAAGAAGATTCAAAGAGAGTGAGATGCCAGCTCCTTTCATTGTCAGTAGCTTCAAACATTTCTGGTATATGAATAACATGATGTTTTTCAATGGCAAAAATCAATGAATATTATAAATGCACAAACAGTAATTTCTCCGCATTGCAAGGTGCAATTCTGAAATTTTTTGCTTTTTCCTGCTCCTCTTAGCATGATAAAGAAGATTCAAAGAGAGTGAGATGCCAGCTCCTTTCATTCAGTCAGTAGCTTCAATCATTTCTGGACGTTTTTCAATGGCAAAAATCATTGAATATTGTAAATGCACAAACAGTAATTTCTCCGCATTGCAAGGTGCAATTCTGAAATTTTTTGCTTTTTCCTGCTCCTCTTAGCATGATAAAGAAGATTCAAAGAGAGTGAGATGCCAGCTCCTTTCATTCAGTCAGTAGCTTCAATCATTTCTGGTATATGAATAACATGATGTTTTTCAATGGCAAAAATCAATGAATATTGTAAATGCACAAACAGTAATTTCTCCGCATTGCAAGGTGCAATTCTGAAATTTTTTGCTTTTTCCTGCTCCTCTTAGCATGATAAAGAAGATTCAAAGAGAGTGAGATGCCAGCTCCTTTCATTCAGTCAGTAGCTTCAATCATTTCTGGACGTTTTTCAATGGCAAAAATCAATGAATATTGTAAATGCACAAACAGTAATTTCTCCGCATTGCAAGGTGCAATTCTGAAATTTTTTGCTTTTTCCTGCTCCTCTTAGCATGATAAACAAGATTCAAAGAGAGTGAGATGCCAGCTCCTTTCATTCAGTCAGTAGCTTCAATCATTTCTGGACGTTTTTCAATGGCAAAAATCAATGAATATTGTAAATGCACAAACAGTAATTTCTCCGCATTACAAGGTGCAATTCTGAATTTTTTTGCTTTTTCCTGCTCCTCTTAGCATGATAAAGAAGATTCAAAGAGAGTGAGATGCCAGCTCCTTTCATTCAGTCAGTAGCTTCAAACATTTCTGGTATATGAATAACATGATGTTTTTCAATGGCAAAAATCAATGAATATTGTAAATGCACAAAGAGTAATTTCTCCGCATTGCAAGGTGCAATTCTGAAATTTTTTGCTTTTTCCTGCTCCTCTTAGCATGATAAAGAAGATTCAAAGAGAGTGAGATGCCAGCTCCTTTCATTCAGTCAGTAGCTTCAATCATTTCTGGACGTTTTTCAATGGCAAAAATCAATGAATATTGTAAATGCACAAAGAGTAATTTCTCCGCATTGCAAGGTGCAATTCTGAAATTTTTTGCTTTTTCCTGCTCCTCTTAGCATGATAAAGAAGATTCAAAGAGAGTGAGATGCCAGCTCCTTTCATTCAGTCAGTAGCTTCAATCATTTCTGGACGTTTTTCAATGGCAAAAATCAATGAATATTGTAAATGCACAAAGAGTAATTTCTCCGCATTGCAAGGTGCAATTCTGAAATTTTTTGCTTTTTCCTGCTCCTCTTAGCATGATAAAGAAGATTCAAAGAGAGTGAGATGCCAGCTCCTTTCATTGTCAGTAGCTTCAAACATTTCTGGTATATGAATAACATGATGTTTTTCAATGGCAAAAATCAATGAATATTATAAATGCACAAACAGTAATTTCTCCGCATTGCAAGGTGCAATTCTGAAATTTTTTGCTTTTTCCTGCTCCTCTTAGCATGATAAAGAAGATTCAAAGAGAGTGAGATGCCAGCTCCTTTCATTCAGTCAGTAGCTTCAATCATTTCTGGACGTTTTTCAATGGCAAAAATCATTGAATATTGTAAATGCACAAACAGTAATTTCTCCGCATTGCAAGGTGCAATTCTGAAATTTTTTGCTTTTTCCTGCTCCTCTTAGCATGATAAAGAAGATTCAAAGAGAGTGAGATGCCAGCTCCTTTCATTCAGTCAGTAGCTTCAATCATTTCTGGTATATGAATAACATGATGTTTTTCAATGGCAAAAATCAATGAATATTGTAAATGCACAAACAGTAATTTCTCCGCATTGCAAGGTGCAATTCTGAAATTTTTTGCTTTTTCCTGCTCCTCTTAGCATGATAAAGAAGATTCAAAGAGAGTGAGATGCCAGCTCCTTTCATTCAGTCAGTAGCTTCAATCATTTCTGGACGTTTTTCAATGGCAAAAATCAATGAATATTGTAAATGCACAAACAGTAATTTCTCCGCATTGCAAGGTGCAATTCTGAAATTTTTTGCTTTTTCCTGCTCCTCTTAGCATGATAAACAAGATTCAAAGAGAGTGAGATGCCAGCTCCTTTCATTCAGTCAGTAGCTTCAATCATTTCTGGACGTTTTTCAATGGCAAAAATCAATGAATATTGTAAATGCACAAACAGTAATTTCTCCGCATTGCAAGGTGCAATTCTGAAATTTTTTGCTTTTTCCTGCTCCTCTTAGCATGATAAAGAAGATTCAAAGAGAGTGAGATGCCAGCTCCTTTCATTCAGTCAGTAGCTTCAATCATTTCTGGTATATGAATAACATGATGTTTTTCAATGGCAAAAATCAATGAATATTGTAAATGCACAAACAGTAATTTCTCCGCATTGCAAGGTGCAATTCTGAAATTTTTTGCTTTTTCCTGCTCCTCTTAGCATGATAAAGAAGATTCAAAGAGAGTGAGATGCCAGCTCCTTTCATTCAGTCAGTAGCTTCAATCATTTCTGGACGTTTTTCAATGGCAAAAATCAATGAATATTGTAAATGCACAAACAGTAATTTCTCCGCATTGCAAGGTGCAATTCTGAAATTTTTTGCTTTTTCCTGCTCCTCTTAGCATGATAAACAAGATTCAAAGAGAGTGAGATGCCAGCTCCTTTCATTCAGTCAGTAGCTTCAATCATTTCTGGACGTTTTTCAATGGCAAAAATCAATGAATATTGTAAATGCACAAACAGTAATTTCTCCGCATTACAAGGTGCAATTCTGAATTTTTTTGCTTTTTCCTGCTCCTCTTAGCATGATAAAGAAGATTCAAAGAGAGTGAGATGCCAGCTCCTTTCATTCAGTCAGTAGCTTCAAACATTTCTGGTATATGAATAACATGATGTTTTTCAATGGCAAAAATCAATGAATATTGTAAATGCACAAAGAGTAATTTCTCCGCATTGCAAGGTGCAATTCTGAAATTTTTTGCTTTTTCCTGCTCCTCTTAGCATGATAAAGAAGATTCAAAGAGAGTGAGATGCCAGCTCCTTTCATTCAGTCAGTAGCTTCAATCATTTCTGGACGTTTTTCAATGGCAAAAATCAATGAATATTGTAAATGCACAAAGAGTAATTTCTCCGCATTGCAAGGTGCAATTCTGAAATTTTTTGCTTTTTCCTGCTCCTCTTAGCATGATAAAGAAGATTCAAAGAGAGTGAGATGCCAGCTCCTTTCATTCAGTCAGTAGCTTCAATCATTTCTGGACGTTTTTCAATGGCAAAAATCAATGAATATTGTAAATGCACAAAGAGTAATTTCTCCGCATTGCAAGGTGCAATTCTGAAATTTTTTGCTTTTTCCTGCTCCTCTTAGCATGATAAAGAAGATTCAAAGAGAGTGAGATGCCAGCTCCTTTCATTGTCAGTAGCTTCAAACATTTCTGGTATATGAATAACATGATGTTTTTCAATGGCAAAAATCAATGAATATTATAAATGCACAAACAGTAATTTCTCCGCATTGCAAGGTGCAATTCTGAAATTTTTTGCTTTTTCCTGCTCCTCTTAGCATGATAAAGAAGATTCAAAGAGAGTGAGATGCCAGCTCCTTTCATTCAGTCAGTAGCTTCAATCATTTCTGGACGTTTTTCAATGGCAAAAATCATTGAATATTGTAAATGCACAAACAGTAATTTCTCCGCATTGCAAGGTGCAATTCTGAAATTTTTTGCTTTTTCCTGCTCCTCTTAGCATGATAAAGAAGATTCAAAGAGAGTGAGATGCCAGCTCCTTTCATTCAGTCAGTAGCTTCAATCATTTCTGGTATATGAATAACATGATGTTTTTCAATGGCAAAAATCAATGAATATTGTAAATGCACAAACAGTAATTTCTCCGCATTGCAAGGTGCAATTCTGAAATTTTTTGCTTTTTCCTGCTCCTCTTAGCATGATAAAGAAGATTCAAAGAGAGTGAGATGCCAGCTCCTTTCATTCAGTCAGTAGCTTCAATCATTTCTGGACGTTTTTCAATGGCAAAAATCAATGAATATTGTAAATGCACAAACAGTAATTTCTCCGCATTGCAAGGTGCAATTCTGAAATTTTTTGCTTTTTCCTGCTCCTCTTAGCATGATAAACAAGATTCAAAGAGAGTGAGATGCCAGCTCCTTTCATTCAGTCAGTAGCTTCAATCATTTCTGGACGTTTTTCAATGGCAAAAATCAATGAATATTGTAAATGCACAAACAGTAATTTCTCCGCATTGCAAGGTGCAATTCTGAATTTTTTTGCTTTTTCCTGCTCCTCTTAGCATGATAAAGAAGATTCAAAGAGAGTGAGATGCCAGCTCCTTTCATTCAGTCAGTAGCTTCAATCATTTCTGGACGTTTTTCAATGGCAAAAATCAATGAATATTGTAAATGCACAAACAGTAATTTCTCCGCATTACAAGGTGCAATTCTGAATTTTTTTGCTTTTTCCTGCTCCTCTTAGCATGATAAAGAAGATTCAAAGAGAGTGAGATGCCAGCTCCTTTCATTCAGTCAGTAGCTTCAAACATTTCTGGTATATGAATAACATGATGTTTTTCAATGGCAAAAATCAATGAATATTGTAAATGCACAAAGAGTAATTTCTCCGCATTGCAAGGTGCAATTCTGAAATTTTTTGCTTTTTCCTGCTCCTCTTAGCATGATAAAGAAGATTCAAAGAGAGTGAGATGCCAGCTCCTTTCATTCAGTCAGTAGCTTCAATCATTTCTGGACGTTTTTCAATGGCAAAAATCAATGAATATTGTAAATGCACAAAGAGTAATTTCTCCGCATTGCAAGGTGCAATTCTGAAATTTTTTGCTTTTTCCTGCTCCTCTTAGCATGATAAAGAAGATTCAAAGAGAGTGAGATGCCAGCTCCTTTCATTCAGTCAGTAGCTTCAATCATTTCTGGACGTTTTTCAATGGCAAAAATCAATGAATATTGTAAATGCACAAAGAGTAATTTCTCCGCATTGCAAGGTGCAATTCTGAAATTTTTTGCTTTTTCCTGCTCCTCTTAGCATGATAAAGAAGATTCAAAGAGAGTGAGATGCCAGCTCCTTTCATTGTCAGTAGCTTCAAACATTTCTGGTATATGAATAACATGATGTTTTTCAATGGCAAAAATCAATGAATATTATAAATGCACAAACAGTAATTTCTCCGCATTGCAAGGTGCAATTCTGAAATTTTTTGCTTTTTCCTGCTCCTCTTAGCATGATAAAGAAGATTCAAAGAGAGTGAGATGCCAGCTCCTTTCATTCAGTCAGTAGCTTCAATCATTTCTGGACGTTTTTCAATGGCAAAAATCATTGAATATTGTAAATGCACAAACAGTAATTTCTCCGCATTGCAAGGTGCAATTCTGAAATTTTTTGCTTTTTCCTGCTCCTCTTAGCATGATAAAGAAGATTCAAAGAGAGTGAGATGCCAGCTCCTTTCATTCAGTCAGTAGCTTCAATCATTTCTGGTATATGAATAACATGATGTTTTTCAATGGCAAAAATCAATGAATATTGTAAATGCACAAACAGTAATTTCTCCGCATTGCAAGGTGCAATTCTGAAATTTTTTGCTTTTTCCTGCTCCTCTTAGCATGATAAAGAAGATTCAAAGAGAGTGAGATGCCAGCTCCTTTCATTCAGTCAGTAGCTTCAATCATTTCTGGACGTTTTTCAATGGCAAAAATCAATGAATATTGTAAATGCACAAACAGTAATTTCTCCGCATTGCAAGGTGCAATTCTGAAATTTTTTGCTTTTTCCTGCTCCTCTTAGCATGATAAACAAGATTCAAAGAGAGTGAGATGCCAGCTCCTTTCATTCAGTCAGTAGCTTCAATCATTTCTGGACGTTTTTCAATGGCAAAAATCAATGAATATTGTAAATGCACAAACAGTAATTTCTCCGCATTGCAAGGTGCAATTCTGAATTTTTTTGCTTTTTCCTGCTCCTCTTAGCATGATAAAGAAGATTCAAAGAGAGTGAGATGCCAGCTCCTTTCATTCAGTCAGTAGCTTCAAACATTTCTGGTATATGAATAACATGATGTTTTTCAATGGCAAAAATCAATGAATATTGTAAATGCACAAAGAGTAATTTCTCCGCATTGCAAGGTGCAATTCTGAAATTTTTTGCTTTTTCCTGCTCCTCTTAGCATGATAAAGAAGATTCAAAGAGAGTGAGATGCCAGCTCCTTTCATTCAGTCAGTAGCTTCAATCATTTCTGGACGTTTTTCAATGGCAAAAATCAATGAATATTGTAAATGCACAAAGACTAATTTCTCCGCATTGCAAGGTGCAATTCTGAAATTTTTTGCTTTTTCCTGCTCCTCTTAGCATGATAAAGAAGATTCAAAGAGAGTGAGATGCCAGCTCCTTTCATTCAGTCAGTAGCTTCAATCATTTCTGGACGTTTTTCAATGGCAAAAATCAATGAATATTGTAAATGCACAAAGAGTAATTTCTCCGCATTGCAAGGTGCAATTCTGAAATTTTTTGCTTTTTCCTGCTCCTCTTAGCATGATAAAGAAGATTCAAAGAGAGTGAGATGCCAGCTCCTTTCATTCAGTCAGTAGCTTCAAACATTTCTGGTATATGAATAACATGATGTTTTTCAATGGCAAAAATCAATGAATATTGTAAATGCACAAACAGTAATTTCTCCGCATTGCAAGGTGCAATTTTGAAATTTTTTGCTTTTTCCTGCTCCTCTTAGCATGATAAAGAAGATTCAAAGAGAGTGAGATGCCAGCTCCTTTCATTCAGTCAGTAGCTTCAATCATTTCTGGACGTTTTTCAATGGCAAAAATCAATGAATATTGTAAATGCACAAACAGTAATTTCTCCGCATTGCAAGGTGCAATTCTGAAATTTTTTGCTTTTTCCTGCTCCTCTTAGCATGATAAGGAAGATTCAAAGAGAGTGAGATGCCAGCTCCTTTCATTCAGTCAGTAGCTTCAATCATTTCTGGACGTTTTTCAATGGTAAAAATCAATGAATATTGTAAATGCACAAAGAAAAATTTCTCCGCATTGCAAGGTGCAATTCTGAAATTTTTTGCTTTTTCCTGCTCCTCTTAGCATGATAAAGAAGATTCAAAGAGAGTGAGATGCCAGCTCCTTTCATTCAGTCAGTAGCTTCAAACATTTCTGGTATATGAATAACATGATGTTTTTCAATGGCAAAAATCAATGAATATTGTAAATGCACAAACAGTAATTTCTCCGCATTGCAAGGTGCAATTCTGAAATTTTTTGCTTTTTCCTGCTCCTCTTAGCATGATAAAGAAGATTCAAAGAGAGTGAGATGCCAGCTCCTTTCATTCAGTCAGTAGCTTCAATCATTTCTGGACGTTTTTCAATGGCAAAAATCAATGAATATTGTAAATGCACAAACAGTAATTTCTCCGCATTGCAAGGTGCAATTCTGAAATTTTTTGCTTTTTCCTGCTCCTCTTAGCATGATAAGGAAGATTCAAAGACAGTGAGATGCCAGCTCCTTTCATTCAGTCAGTAGCTTCAATCATTTCTGGACGTTTTTCAATGGCAAAAATCAATGAATATTGTAAATGCACAAAGAGTAATTTCTCCGCATTGCAAGGTGCAATTCTGAAATTTTTTGCTTTTTCCTGCTCCTCTTAGCATGATAAAGAAGATTCAAAGAGAGTGAGATGCCAGCTCCTTTCATTGTCAGTAGCTTCAAACATTTCTGGTATATGAATAACATGATGTTTTTCAATGGCAAAAATCAATGAATATTATAAATGCACAAACAGTAATTTCTCCGCATTGCAAGGTGCAATTCTGAAATTTTTTGCTTTTTCCTGCTCCTCTTAGCATGATAAAGAAGATTCAAAGAGAGTGAGATGCCAGCTCCTTTCATTCAGTCAGTAGCTTCAATCATTTCTGGACGTTTTTCAATGGCAAAAATCATTGAATATTGTAAATGCACAAACAGTAATTTCTCCGCATTGCAAGGTGCAATTCTGAAATTTTTTGCTTTTTCCTGCTCCTCTTAGCATGATAAAGAAGATTCAAAGAGAGTGAGATGCCAGCTCCTTTCATTCAGTCAGTAGCTTCAATCATTTCTGGTATATGAATAACATGATGTTTTTCAATGGCAAAAATCAATGAATATTGTAAATGCACAAACAGTAATTTCTCCGCATTGCAAGGTGCAATTCTGAAATTTTTTGCTTTTTCCTGCTCCTCTTAGCATGATAAAGAAGATTCAAAGAGAGTGAGATGCCAGCTCCTTTCATTCAGTCAGTAGCTTCAATCATTTCTGGACGTTTTTCAATGGCAAAAATCAATGAATATTGTAAATGCACAAACAGTAATTTCTCCGCATTGCAAGGTGCAATTCTGAAATTTTTTGCTTTTTCCTGCTCCTCTTAGCATGATAAACAAGATTCAAAGAGAGTGAGATGCCAGCTCCTTTCATTCAGTCAGTAGCTTCAATCATTTCTGGACGTTTTTCAATGGCAAAAATCAATGAATATTGTAAATGCACAAACAGTAATTTCTCCGCATTGCAAGGTGCAATTCTGAATTTTTTTGCTTTTTCCTGCTCCTCTTAGCATGATAAAGAAGATTCAAAGAGAGTGAGATGCCAGCTCCTTTCATTCAGTCAGTAGCTTCAAACATTTCTGGTATATGAATAACATGATGTTTTTCAATGGCAAAAATCAATGAATATTGTAAATGCACAAAGAGTAATTTCTCCGCATTGCAAGGTGCAATTCTGAAATTTTTTGCTTTTTCCTGCTCCTCTTAGCATGATAAAGAAGATTCAAAGAGAGTGAGATGCCAGCTCCTTTCATTCAGTCAGTAGCTTCAATCATTTCTGGACGTTTTTCAATGGCAAAAATCAATGAATATTGTAAATGCACAAAGACTAATTTCTCCGCATTGCAAGGTGCAATTCTGAAATTTTTTGCTTTTTCCTGCTCCTCTTAGCATGATAAAGAAGATTCAAAGAGAGTGAGATGCCAGCTCCTTTCATTCAGTCAGTAGCTTCAATCATTTCTGGACGTTTTTCAATGGCAAAAATCAATGAATATTGTAAATGCACAAAGAGTAATTTCTCCGCATTGCAAGGTGCAATTCTGAAATTTTTTGCTTTTTCCTGCTCCTCTTAGCATGATAAAGAAGATTCAAAGAGAGTGAGATGCCAGCTCCTTTCATTCAGTCAGTAGCTTCAAACATTTCTGGTATATGAATAACATGATGTTTTTCAATGGCAAAAATCAATGAATATTGTAAATGCACAAACAGTAATTTCTCCGCATTGCAAGGTGCAATTTTGAAATTTTTTGCTTTTTCCTGCTCCTCTTAGCATGATAAAGAAGATTCAAAGAGAGTGAGATGCCAGCTCCTTTCATTCAGTCAGTAGCTTCAATCATTTCTGGACGTTTTTCAATGGCAAAAATCAATGAATATTGTAAATGCACAAACAGTAATTTCTCCGCATTGCAAGGTGCAATTCTGAAATTTTTTGCTTTTTCCTGCTCCTCTTAGCATGATAAGGAAGATTCAAAGAGAGTGAGATGCCAGCTCCTTTCATTCAGTCAGTAGCTTCAATCATTTCTGGACGTTTTTCAATGGTAAAAATCAATGAATATTGTAAATGCACAAAGAAAAATTTCTCCGCATTGCAAGGTGCAATTCTGAAATTTTTTGCTTTTTCCTGCTCCTCTTAGCATGATAAAGAAGATTCAAAGAGAGTGAGATGCCAGCTCCTTTCATTCAGTCAGTAGCTTCAAACATTTCTGGTATATGAATAACATGATGTTTTTCAATGGCAAAAATCAATGAATATTGTAAATGCACAAACAGTAATTTCTCCGCATTGCAAGGTGCAATTCTGAAATTTTTTGCTTTTTCCTGCTCCTCTTAGCATGATAAAGAAGATTCAAAGAGAGTGAGATGCCAGCTCCTTTCATTCAGTCAGTAGCTTCAATCATTTCTGGACGTTTTTCAATGGCAAAAATCAATGAATATTGTAAATGCACAAAGAGTAATTTCTCCGCATTGCAAGGTGCAATTCTGAAATTTTTTGCTTTTTCCTGCTCCTCTTAGCATGATAAAGAAGATTCAAAGAGAGTGAGATGCCAGCTCCTTTCATTCAGTCAGTAGCTTCAATCATTTCTGGACGTTTTTCAATGGCAAAAATCAATGAATATTGTAAATGCACAAAGAGTAATTTCTCCGCATTGCAAGGTGCAATTCTGAAATTTTTTGCTTTTTCCTGCTCCTCCTAGCATGATAAAGAAGATTCAAAGAGAGTGAGATGCCAGCTCCTTTCATTCAGTCAGTAGCTTCAATCATTTCTGGACGTTTTTCAATGGCAAAAATCAATGAATATTGTAAATGCACAAACAGTAATTTCTCCGCATTGCAAGGTGCAATTCTGAAATTTTTTGCTTTTTCCTGCTCCTCTTAGCATGATAAAGAAGATTCAAAGACAGTGAGATGCCAGCTCCTTTCATTCAGTCAGTAGCTTCAATCATTTCTGGACGTTTTTCAATGGCAAAAATCAATGAATATTGTAAATGCACAAAGAGTAATTTCTCCGCATTGCAAGGTGCAATTCTGAAATTTTTTGCTTTTTCCTGCTCCTCTTAGCATGATAAAGAAGATTCAAAGAGAGTGAGATGCCAGCTCCTTTCATTGTCAGTAGCTTCAAACATTTCTGGTATATGAATAACATGATGTTTTTCAATGGCAAAAATCAATGAATATTATAAATGCACAAACAGTAATTTCTCCGCATTGCAAGGTGCAATTCTGAAATTTTTTGCTTTTTCCTGCTCCTCTTAGCATGATAAAGAAGATTCAAAGAGAGTGAGATGCCAGCTCCTTTCATTCAGTCAGTAGCTTCAATCATTTCTGGACGTTTTTCAATGGCAAAAATCATTGAATATTGTAAATGCACAAACAGTAATTTCTCCGCATTGCAAGGTGCAATTCTGAAATTTTTTGCATTTTCCTGCTCCTCTTAGCATGATAAAGAAGATTCAAAGAGAGTGAGATGCCAGCTCCTTTCATTCAGTCAGTAGCTTCAATCATTTCTGGTATATGAATAACATGATGTTTTTCAATGGCAAAAATCAATGAATATTGTAAATGCACAAACAGTAATTTCTCCGCATTGCAAGGTGCAATTCTGAAATTTTTTGCTTTTTCCTGCTCCTCTTAGCATGATAAAGAAGATTCAAAGAGAGTGAGATGCCAGCTCCTTTCATTCAGTCAGTAGCTTCAATCATTTCTGGACGTTTTTCAATGGCAAAAATCAATGAATATTGTAAATGCACAAACAGTAATTTCTCCGCATTGCAAGGTGCAATTCTGAAATTTTTTGCTTTTTCCTGCTCCTCTTAGCATGATAAAGAAGATTCAAAGAGAGTGAGATGCCAGCTCCTTTCATTCAGTCAGTAGCTTCAATCATTTCTGGTATATGAATAACATGATGTTTTTCAATGGCAAAAATCAATGAATATTGTAAATGCACAAACAGTAATTTCTCCGCATTGCAAGGTGCAATTCTGAAATTTTTTGCTTTTTCCTGCTCCTCTTAGCATGATAAAGAAGATTCAAAGAGAGTGAGATGCCAGCTCCTTTCATTCAGTCAGTAGCTTCAATCATTTCTGGACGTTTTTCAATGGCAAAAATCAATGAATATTTTAAATGCACAAACAGTAATTTCTCCGCATTGCAAGGTGCAATTCTGAAATTTTTTGCTTTTTCCTGCTCCTCTTAGCATGATAAACAAGATTCAAAGAGAGTGAGATGCCAGCTCCTTTCATTCAGTCAGTAGCTTCAATCATTTCTGGACGTTTTTCATTGGCAAAAATCAATGAATATTGTAAATGCACAAACAGTAATTTCTCCGCATTGCAAGGTGCAATTCTGAATTTTTTTGCTTTTTCCTGCTCCTCTTAGCATGATAAAGAAGATTCAAAGAGAGTGAGATGCCGGCTCCTTTCATTCAGTCAGTAGCTTCAAACATTTCTGGTATATGAATAACATGATGTTTTTCAATGGCAAAAATCAATGAATATTGTAAATGCACAAAGAGTAATTTCTCCGCATTGCAAGGTGCAATTCTGAAATTTTTTGCTTTTTCCTGCTCCTCTTAGCATGATAAAGAAGATTCAAAGAGAGTGAGATGCCAGCTCCTTTCATTCAGTCAGTAGCTTCAATCATTTCTGGACGTTTTTCAATGGCAAAAATCAATGAATATTGTAAATGCACAAAGAGTAATTTCTCCGCATTGCAAGGTGCAATTCTGAAATTTTTTGCTTTTTCCTGCTCCTCTTAGCATGATAAAGAAGATTCAAAGAGAGTGAGATGCCAGCTCCTTTCATTCAGTCAGTAGCTTCAATCATTTCTGGACGTTTTTCAATGGCAAAAATCAATGAATATTGTAAATGCACAAAGAGTAATTTCTCCGCATTGCAAGGTGCAATTCTGAAATTTTTTGCTTTTTCCTGCTCCTCTTAGCATGATAAAGAAGATTCAAAGAGAGTGAGATGCCAGCTCCTTTCATTCAGTCAGTAGCTTCAAACATTTCTGGTATATGAATAACATGATGTTTTTCAATGGCAAAAATCAATGAATATTGTAAATGCACAAACAGTAATTTCTCCGCATTGCAAGGTGCAATTTTGAAATTTTTTGCTTTTTCCTGCTCCTCTTAGCATGATAAAGAAGATTCAAAGAGAGTGAGATGCCAGCTCCTTTCATTCAGTCAGTAGCTTCAATCATTTCTGGACGTTTTTCAATGGCAAAAATCAATGAATATTGTAAATGCACAAAGAGTAATTTCTCCGCATTGCAAGGTGCAATTCTGAAATTTTTTGCTTTTTCCTGCTCCTCTTAGCATGATAAAGAAGATTCAAAGAGAGTGAGATGCCAGCTCCTTTCATTCAGTCAGTAGCTTCAAACATTTCTGGTATATGAATAACATGATGTTTTTCAATGGCAAAAATCAATGAATATTGTAAATGCACAAACAGTAATTTCTCCGCATTGCAAGGTGCAATTCTGAAATTTTTTGCTTTTTCCTGCTCCTCTTAGCATGATAAAGAAGATTCAAAGAGAGTGAGATGCCAGCTCCTTTCATTCAGTCAGTAGCTTCAATCATTTCTGGACGTTTTTCAATGGCAAAAATCAATGAATATTGTAAATGCACAAAGAGTAATTTCTCCGCATTGCAAGGTGCAATTCTGAAATTTTTTGCTTTTTCCTGCTCCTCTTAGCATGATAAAGAAGATTCAAAGAGAGTGAGATGCCAGCTCCTTTCATTCAGTCAGTAGCTTCAATCATTTCTGGACGTTTTTCAATGGCAAAAATCAATGAATATTGTAAATGCACAAAGAGTAATTTCTCCGCATTGCAAGGTGCAATTCTGAAATTTTTTGCTTTTTCCTGCTCCTCTTAGCATGATAAAGAAGATTCAAAGAGAGTGAGATGCCAGCTCCTTTCATTCAGTCAGTAGCTTCAATCATTTCTGGACGTTTTTCAATGGCAAAAATCAATGAATATTGTAAATGCACAAACAGTAATTTCTCCGCATTGCAAGGTGCAATTCTGAAATTTTTTGCTTTTTCCTGCTCCTCTTAGCATGATAAAGAAGATTCAAAGACAGTGAGATGCCAGCTCCTTTCATTCAGTCAGTAGCTTCAATCATTTCTGGACGTTTTTCAATGGCAAAAATCAATGAATATTGTAAATGCACAAAGAGTAATTTCTCCGCATTGCAAGGTGCAATTCTGAAATTTTTTGCTTTTTCCTGCTCCTCTTAGCATGATAAAGAAGATTCAAAGAGAGTGAGATGCCAGCTCCTTTCATTGTCAGTAGCTTCAAACATTTCTGGTATATGAATAACATGATGTTTTTCAATGGCAAAAATCAATGAATATTATAAATGCACAAACAGTAATTTCTCCGCATTGCAAGGTGCAATTCTGAAATTTTTTGCTTTTTCCTGCTCCTCTTAGCATGATAAAGAAGATTCAAAGAGAGTGAGATGCCAGCTCCTTTCATTCAGTCAGTAGCTTCAATCATTTCTGGACGTTTTTCAATGGCAAAAATCATTGAATATTGTAAATGCACAAACAGTAATTTCTCCGCATTGCAAGGTGCAATTCTGAAATTTTTTGCTTTTTCCTGCTCCTCTTAGCATGATAAAGAAGATTCAAAGAGAGTGAGATGCCAGCTCCTTTCATTCAGTCAGTAGCTTCAATCATTTCTGGTATATGAATAACATGATGTTTTTCAATGGCAAAAATCAATGAATATTGTAAATGCACAAACAGTAATTTCTCCGCATTGCAAGGTGCAATTCTGAAATTTTTTGCTTTTTCCTGCTCCTCTTAGCATGATAAAGAAGATTCAAAGAGAGTGAGATGCCAGCTCCTTTCATTCAGTCAGTAGCTTCAATCATTTCTGGACGTTTTTCAATGGCAAAAATCAATGAATATTGTAAATGCACAAACAGTAATTTCTCCGCATTGCAAGGTGCAATTCTGAAATTTTTTGCTTTTTCCTGCTCCTCTTAGCATGATAAACAAGATTCAAAGAGAGTGAGATGCCAGCTCCTTTCATTCAGTCAGTAGCTTCAATCATTTCTGGACGTTTTTCAATGGCAAAAATCAATGAATATTGTAAATGCACAAACAGTAATTTCTCCCCATTGCAAGGTGCAATTCTGAATTTTTTTGCTTTTTCCTGCTCCTCTTAGCATGATAAAGAAGATTCAAAGAGAGTGAGATGCCAGCTCCTTTCATTCAGTCAGTAGCTTCAAACATTTCTGGTATATGAATAACATGATGTTTTTCAATGGCAAAAATCAATGAATATTGTAAATGCACAAAGAGTAATTTCTCCGCATTGCAAGGTGCAATTCTGAAATTTTTTGCTTTTTCCTGCTCCTCTTAGCATGATAAAGAAGATTCAAAGAGAGTGAGATGCCAGCTCCTTTCATTCAGTCAGTAGCTTCAATCATTTCTGGACGTTTTTCAATGGCAAAAATCAATGAATATTGTAAATGCACAAAGAGTAATTTCTCCGCATTGCAAGGTGCAATTCTGAAATTTTTTGCTTTTTCCTGCTCCTCTTAGCATGATAAAGAAGATTCAAAGAGAGTGAGATGCCAGCTCCTTTCATTCAGTCAGTAGCTTCAAACATTTCTGGTATATGAATAACATGATGTTTTTCAATGGCAAAAATCAATGAATATTGTAAATGCACAAACAGTAATTTCTCCGCATTGCAAGGTGCAATTTTGAAATTTTTTGCTTTTTCCTGCTCCTCTTAGCATGATAAAGAAGATTCAAAGAGAGTGAGATGCCAGCTCCTTTCATTCAGTCAGTAGCTTCAATCATTTCTGGACGTTTTTCAATGGCAAAAATCAATGAATATTGTAAATGCACAAACAGTAATTTCTCCGCATTGCAAGGTGCAATTCTGAAATTTTTTGCTTTTTCCTGCTCCTCTTAGCATGATAAGGAAGATTCAAAGAGAGTGAGATGCCAGCTCCTTTCATTCAGTCAGTAGCTTCAATCATTTCTGGACGTTTTTCAATGGCAAAAATCAATGAATATTGTAAATGCACAAAGAGTAATTTCTCCGCATTGCAAGGTGCAATTCTGAAATTTTTTGCTTTTTCCTGCTCCTCTTAGCATGATAAAGAAGATTCAAAGAGAGTGAGATGCCAGCTCCTTTCATTCAGTCAGTAGCTTCAAACATTTCTGGTATATGAATAACGATGTTTTTCAATGGCAAAAATCAATGAATATTGTAAATGCACAAAGAGTAATTTCTCCGCATTGCAAGGTGCAATTCTGAAATTTTTTGCTTTTTCCTGCTCCTCTTAGCATGATAAAGAAGATTCAAAGAGAGTGAGATGCCAGCTCCTTTCATTCAGTCAGTAGCTTCAATCATTTCTGGACGTTTTTCAATGGCAAAAATCATTGAATATTGTAAATGCACAAACAGTAATTTCTCCGCATTGCAAGGTGCAATTCTGAAATTTTTTGCTTTTTCCTGCTCCTCTTAGCATGATAAAGAAGATTCAAAGAGAGTGAGATGCCAGCTCCTTTCATTCAGTCAGTAGCTTCAATCATTTCTGGTATATGAATAACATGATGTTTTTCAATGGCAAAAATCAATGAATATTGTAAATGCACAAACAGTAATTTCTCCGCATTGCAAGGTGCAATTCTGAAATTTTTTGCTTTTTCCTGCTCCTCTTAGCATGATAAAGAAGATTCAAAGAGAGTGAGATGCCAGCTCCTTTCATTCAGTCAGTAGCTTCAATCATTTCTGGACGTTTTTCAATGGCAAAAATCAATGAATATTGTAAATGCACAAAGAGTAATTTCTCCACATTGCAAGGTGCAATTCTGAAATTTTTTGCTTTTTCCTGCTCCTCTTAGCATGATAAAGAAGATTCAAAGAGAGTGAGATGCCAGCTCCTTTCATTCAGTCAGTAGCTTCAATCATTTCTGGACGTTTTTCAATGGCAAAAATCAATGAATATTGTAAATGCACAGAGTAATTTCTCCGCATTGCAAGGTGCAATTCTGAAATTTTTTGCTTTTTCCTGCTCCTCTTAGCATGATAAAGAAGATTCAAAGAGAGTGAGATGCCAGCTCCTTTCATTCAGTCAGTAGCTTCAAACATTTCTGGTATATGAATAACATGTTTTTCAATGGCAAAAATCAATGAATATTGTAAATGCACAAACAGTAATTTCTCCGCATTGCAAGGTGCAATTCTGAAATTTTTTGCTTTTTTCTGCTCCTCTTAGCATGATAAAGAAGATTCAAAGAGAGTGAGATGCCAGCTCCTTTCATTCAGTCAGTAGCTTCAATCATTTCTGGACGTTTTTCAATGGCAAAAATCAATGAATATTGTAAATGCACAAAGAGTAATTTCTCCGCATTGCAAGGTGCAATTCATTTTTTGCTTTTTCCTGCTCCTCTTAGCATGATAAAGAAGATTCAAAGAGAGTGAGATGCCAGCTCCTTTCATTCAGTCAGTAGCTTCAATCATTTCTGGACGTTTTTCAATGGCAAAAATCAATGAATATTGTAAATGCACAAAGAGTAATTTCTCCGCATTGCAAGGTGCAATTCTGAAATTTTTTGCTTTTTCCTGCTCCTCTTAGCATGATAAAGAAGATTCAAAGAGAGTGAGATGCCAGCTCCTTTCATTCAGTCAGTAGCTTCAAACATTTCTGGTATATGAATAACATGATGTTTTTCAATGGCAAAAATCAATGAATATTGTAAATGCACAAACAGTAATTTCTCCGCATTGCAAGGTGCAATTCTGAAATTTTTTGCTTTTTCCTGCTCCTCTTAGCATGATAAAGAAGATTCAAAGAGAGTGAGATGCCAGATCCTTTCATTCAGTCAGTAGCTTCAATCATTTCTGGACGTTTTTCAATGGCAAAAATCAATGAATATTGTAAATGCACAAACAGTAATTTCTCCGCATTGCAAGGTGCAATTCTGAAATTTTTTGCTTTTTCCTGCTCCTCTTAGCATGATAAAGAAGATTCAAAGAGAGTGAGATGCCAGCTCCTTTCATTCAGTCAGTAGCTTCAATCATTTCTGGACGTTTTTCAATGGCAAAAATCAATGAATATTGTAAATGCACAAACAGTAATTTCTCCGCATTGCAAGGTGCAATTCTGAAATTTTTTGCTTTTTCCTGCTCCTCTTAGCATGATAAACAAGATTCAAAGAGAGTGAGATGCCAGCTCCTTTCATTCAGTCAGTAGCTTCAATCATTTCTGGACGTTTTTCAATGGCAAAAATCATTGAATATTGTAAATGCACAAACAGTAATTTCTCCGCATTGCAAGGTGCAATTCTGAAATTTTTTGCTTTTTCCTGCTCCACTTAGCATGATAAAGAAGATTCAAAGAGAGTGAGATGCCAGCTCCTTTCATTCAGTCAGTAGCTTCAATCATTTCTGGTATATGAATAACATGATGTTTTTCAATGGCAAAAATCAATGAATATTGTAAATGCACAAACAGTAATTTCTCCGCATTGCAAGGTGCAATTCTGAAATTTTTTGCTTTTTCCTGCTCCTCTTAGCATGATAAAGAAGATTCAAAGAGAGTGAGATGCCAGCTCCTTTCATTCAGTCAGTAGCTTCAATCATTTCTGGACGTTTTTCAATGGCAAAAATCAATGAATATTGTAAATGCACAAAGAGTAATTTCTCCGCATTGCAAGGTGCAATTCTGAAATTTTTTGCTTTTTCCTGCTCCTCTTAGCATGATAAAGAAGATTCAAAGAGAGTGAGATGCCAGCTCCTTTCATTCAGTCAGTAGCTTCAATCATTTCTGGACGTTTTTCAATGGCAAAAATCAATGAATATTGTAAATGCACAAACAGTAATTTCTCCGCATTGCAAGGTGCAATTCTGAAATTTTTTCTTTTTCCTGCTCCTCTTAGCATGATAAAGAAGATTCAAAGAGAGTGAGATGCCAGCTCCTTTCATTCAGTCAGTAGCTTCAATCATTTCTGGACGTTTTTCAATGGCAAAAATCAATGAATATTGTAAATGCACAGAGTAATTTCTCCGCATTGCAAGGTGCAATTCTGAAATTTTTTGCTTTTTCCTGCTCCTCTTAGCATGATAAAGAAGATTCAAAGAGAGTGAGATGCCAGCTCCTTTCATTCAGTCAGTAGCTTCAAACATTTCTGGTATATGAATAACATGTTTTTCAATGGCAAAAATCAATGAATATTGTAAATGCACAAACAGTAATTTCTCCGCATTGCAAGGTGCAATTTTGAAATTTTTTGCTTTTTTCTGCTCCTCTTAGCATGATAAAGAAGATTCAAAGAGAGTGAGATGCCAGCTCCTTTCATTCAGTCAGTGGCTTCAATCATTTCTGGACGTTTTTCAATGGCAAAAATCAATGAATATTGTAAATGCACAAAGAGTAATTTCTCCGCATTGCAAGGTGCAATTCTGAAATTTTTTGCTTTTTCCTGCTCCTCTTAGCATGATAAAGAAGATTCAAAGAGAGTGAGATGCCAGCTCCTTTCATTCAGTCAGTAGCTTCAAACATTTCTGGTATATGAATAACATGATGTTTTTCAATGGCAAAAATCAATGAATATTGTAAATGCACAAAGAGTAATTTCTCCGCATTGCAAGGTGCAATTCTGAAATTTTTTGCTTTTTCCTGCTCCTCTTAGCATGATAAAGAAGATTCAAAGAGAGTGAGATGCCAGCTCCTTTCATTCAGTCAGTAGCTTCAATCATTTCTGGACGTTTTTCAATGGCAAAAATCAATGAATATTGTAAATGCACAAAGAGTAATTTCTCCGCATTGCAAGGTGCAATTCTGAAATTTTTTGCTTTTTCCTGCTCCTCTTAGCATGATAAAGAAGATTCAAAGAGAGTGAGATGCCAGCTCCTTTCATTCAGTCAGTAGCTTCAATCATTTCTGGACGTTTTTCAATGGCAAAAATCATTGAATATTGTAAATGCACAAACAGTAATTTCTCCGCATTGCAAGGTGCAATTCTGAAATGTTTTGCTTTTTCCTGCTCCTCTTAGCATGATAAAGAAGATTCAAAGAGAGTGAGATGCCAGCTCCTTTCATTCAGTCAGTAGCTTCAATCATTTCTGGTATATGAATAACATGATGTTTTTCAATGGCAAAATGAATATTGTAAATGCACAAACAGTAATTTCTCCGCATTGCAAGGTGCAATTCTGAAATTTTTTGCTTTTTCCTGCTCCTCTTAGCATGATAAAGAAGATTCAAAGAGAGTGAGATGCCAGCTCCTTTCATTCAGTCAGTAGCTTCAATCATTTCTGGACGTTTTTCAATGGCAAAAATCAATGAATATTGTAAATGCACAAAGAGTAATTTCTCCGCATTGCAAGGTGCAATTCTGAAATTTTTTGCTTTTTCCTGCTCCTCTTAGCATGATAAAGAAGATTCCAAGAGAGTGAGATGCCAGCTCCTTTCATTCAGTCAGTAGCTTCAATCATTTCTGGACGTTTTTCAATGGCAAAAATCAATGAATATTGTAAATGCACAGAGTAATTTCTCCGCATTGCAAGGTGCAATTCTGAAATTTTTTGCTTTTTCCTGCTCCTCTTAGCATGATAAAGAAGATTCAAAGAGAGTGAGATGCCAGCTCCTTTCATTCAGTCAGTAGCTTCAAACATTTCTGGTATATGAATAAAATGTTTTTCAATGGCAAAAATCAATGAATATTGTAAATGCACAAACAGTAATTTCTCCGCATTGCAAGGTGCAATTCTGAAATTTTTTGCTTTTTCTGCTCCTCTTAGCATGATAAAGAAGATTCAAAGAGAGTGAGATGCCAGCTCCTTTCATTCAGTCAGTAGCTTCAATCATTTCTGGACCGTTTTTCAATGGCAAAAAATCAATGGAATATTGTAAATGCACAAAGAGTAATTTCTCCGCATTGCAAGGTGCAATTCTGAAATTTTTTGCTTTTTCCTGCTCCTCTTAGCATGATAAAGAAGATTCAAAGAGAGTGAGATGCCAGCTCCTTTCATTCAGTCAGTAGCTTCAATCATTTCTGGACGTTTTTCAATGGCAAAAATCAATGAATATTGTAAATGCACAAGAGTAATTTCTCCGCATTGCAAGGTGCAATTCTGAAATTTTTTGCTTTTTCCTGCTCCTCTTAGCATGATAAAGAAGATTCAAAGAGAGTGAGATGCCAGCTCCTTTCATTCAGTCAGTAGCTTCAAACATTTCTGGTATATGAATAACATGATGTTTTTCAATGGCAAAAATCAATGAATATTGTAAATGCACAAACAGTAATTTCTCCGCATTGCAAGGTGCAATTCTGAAATTTTTTGCTTTTTCCTGCTCCTCTTAGCATGATAAAGAAGATTCAAAGAGAGTGAGATGCCAGCTCCTTTCATTCAGTCAGTAGCTTCAATCATTTCTGGACGTTTTTCAATGGCAAAAATCAATGAATATTGTAAATGCACAAACAGTAATTTCTCCGCATTGCAAGGTGCAATTCTGAAATTTTTTGCTTTTTCCTGCTCCTCTTAGCATGATAAAGAAGATTCAAAGAGAGTGAGATGCCAGCTCCTTTCATTCAGTCAGTAGCTTCAATCATTTCTGGACGTTTTTCAATGGCAAAAATCAATGAATATTGTAAATGCACAAACAGTAATTTCTCCGCATTGCAAGGTGCAATTCTGAAATTTTTTGCTTTTTCCTGCTCCTCTTAGCATGATAAACAAGATTCAAAGAGAGTGAGATGCCAGCTCCTTTCATTCAGTCAGTAGCTTCAATCATTTCTGGATGTTTTTCAATGGCAAAAATCAATGAATATTGTAAATGCACAAACAGTAATTTCTCCGCATTGCAAGGTGCAATTCTGAAATTTTTTGCTTTTTCCTGCTCCTCTTAGCATGATAAAGAAGATTCAAAGAGAGTGAGATGCCAGCTCCTTTCATTCAGTCAGTAGCTTCAATCATTTCTGGACGTTTTTCAATGGCAAAAATCATTGAATATTGTAAATGCACAAACAGTAATTTCTCCGCATTGCAAGGTGCAATTCTGAAATTTTTTGCTTTTTCCTGCTCCTCTTAGCATGATAAAGAAGATTCAAAGAGAGTGAGATGCCAGCTCCTTTCATTCAGTCAGTAGCTTCAATCATTTCTGGTATATGAATAACATGATGTTTTTCAATGGCAAAAATCAATGAATATTGTAAATGCACAAACAGTAATTTCTCCGCATTGCAAGGTGCAATTCTGAAATTTTTTGCTTTTTCCTGCTCCTCTTAGCATGATAAAGAAGATTCAAAGAGAGTGAGATGCCAGCTCCTTTCATTCAGTCAGTAGCTTCAATCATTTCTGGACGTTTTTCAATGGCAAAAATCAATGAATATTGTAAATGCACAAAGAGTAATTTCTCCGCATTGCAAGGTGCAATTCTGAAATTTTTTGCTTTTTCCTGCTCCTCTTAGCATGATAAAGAAGATTCAAAGAGAGTGAGATGCCAGCTCCTTTCATTCAGTCAGTAGCTTCAATCATTTCTGGACGTTTTTCAATGGCAAAAATCAATGAATATTGTAAATGCACAAACAGTAATTTCTCCGCATTGCAAGGTGCAATTCTGAAATTTTTTCTTTTTCCTGCTCCTCTTAGCATGATAAAGAAGATTCAAAGAGAGTGAGATGCCAGCTCCTTTCATTCAGTCAGTAGCTTCAATCATTTCTGGACGTTTTTCAATGGCAAAAATCAATGAATATTGTAAATGCACAAACAGTAATTTCTCCGCATTGCAAGGTGCAATTCTGAAATTTTTTTCTTTTTCCTGCTCCTCTTAGCATGATAAAGAAGATTCAAAGAGATCATTTCTGGGACGTTTTTTCAATGGCAAAAATCAATGAATATTGTAAATGCACAGAGTAATTTCTCCGCATTGCAAGGTGCAATTCTGAAATTTTTTGCTTTTTCCTGCTCCTCTTAGCATGATAAAGAAGATTCAAAGAGAGTGAGATGCCAGCTCCTTTCATTCAGTCAGTAGCTTCAAACATTTCTGGTATATGAATAACATGTTTTTCAATGGCAAAAATCAATGAATATTGTAAATGCACAAACAGTAATTTCTCCGCATTGCAAGGTGCAATTTTGAAATTTTTTGCTTTTTCCTGCTCCTCTTAGCATGATAAAGAAGATTCAAAGAGAGTGAGATGCCAGCTCCTTTCATTCAGTCAGTAGGCTTTCAATCATTTCTGGACGTTTTTCAATGGCAAAAATCAATGAATATTGTAAATGCACAAAGAGTAATTTCTCCGCATTGCAAGGTGCAATTCCTGAAATTTTTTGCTTTTTCCTGCTCCTCTTAGCATGATAAAGAAGATTCAAAGAGAGTGAGATGCCAGCTCCTTTCATTCAGTCAGTAGCTTCAAACATTTCTGGTATATGAATAACATGATGTTTTTCAATGGCAAAAATCAATGAATATTGTAAATGCACAAACAGTAAATTTCTCCGCATTGCAAGGTGCAATTCTGAAATTTTTTGCTTTTTCCTGCTCCTCTTAGCATGATTAAAGAAGATTCAAAGAGAGTGAGATGCCAGCTCCTTTCATTCAGTCAGTAGCTTCAATCATTTCTGGACGTTTTTCAATGGCAAAAATCAATGAATATTGTAAATGCACAAAGCAGTAATTTCTCCGCATTGCAAGGTGCAATTCTGAAATTTTTTGCTTTTTCCTGCTCCTCTTAGCATGATAAAGAAGATTCAAAGAGAGTGAGATGCCAGCTCCTTTCATTCAGTCAGTAGCTTCAATCATTTCTGGTTATAACAGTTTTTCAATGGCAAAAATCAATGAATATTGTAAATGCACAAACAGTAATTTCTCCGCATTGCAAGGTGCAATTCTGAAATTTTTTGCTTTTTTCCTGCTCCTCTTAGCATGATAAAGAAGATTCAAAGAGAGTGAGATGCCAGCTCCTTTCATTCAGTCAGTAGCTTCAATCATTTCTGGTATATGAATAACTGAGTTTTTCAATGGCAAAAATCAATGAATATTGTAAATGCACAAACAGTAATTTCTCCGCATTGCAAGGTGCAATTCTGAAATTTTTTGCTTTTTTCCTGCTCCTCTTAGCATGATAAAGAAGATTCAAAGAGAGTGAGATGCCAGCTCCTTTCATTCAGTCAGTAGCTTCAATCATTTCTGGACGTTTTTCAATGGCAAAAATCAATGAATATTGTAAATGCACAAAGAGTAATTTCTCCGCATTGCAAGGTGCAATTCTGAAATTTTTTGCTTTTTCCTGCTCCTCTTAGCATGATAAAGAAGATTCCAAAGAGAGTGAGATGCCAGCTCCTTTCATTCAGTCAGTAGCTTCAATCATTTCTGGTATAATAATAATTGTGTTTTTCAATGGCAAAAATCAATGAATATTGTAAATGCACAAAGAGTAATTTCTCCGCATTGCAAGGTGCAATTCTGAAATTTTTTGCTTTTTCCTGCTCCTCTTAGCATGATAAAGAAGATTCAAAGAGAGTGAGATGCCAGCTCCTTTCATTCAGTCAGTAGCTTCAAACATTTCTGGTATATTGAATAACATGATGTTTTTCAATGGCAAAAATCAATGAATATTGTAAATGCACAAACAGTAATTTCTCCGCATTGCAAGGTGCAATTCTGAAATTTTTTGCTTTTTCCTGCTCCTCTTAGCATGATAAAGAAGATTCAAAGAGAGTGAGATGCCAGCTCCTTTCATTCAGTCAGTAGCTTCAATCATTTCTGGACGTTTTTCAATGGCAAAAATCAATGAATATTGTAAATGCACAAACAGTAATTTCTCCGCATTGCAAGGTGCAATTCTGAAATTTTTTGCTTTTTCCTGCTCCTCTTAGCATGATAAAGAAGATTCAAAGAGAGTGAGATGCCAGCTCCTTTCATTCAGTCAGTAGCTTCAATCATTTCTGGACGTTTTTCAATGGCAAAAATCAATGAATATTGTAAATGCACAAACAGTAATTTCTCCGCATTGCAAGGTGCAATTCTGAAATTTTTTGCTTTTTCCTGCTCCTCTTAGCATGATAAAGAAGATTCAAAGAGAGTGAGATGCCAGCTCCTTTCATTCAGTCAGTAGCTTCAATCATTTCTGGTATATGAATACATGATGTTTTTCAATGGCAAAAATCAATGAATATTGTAAATGCACAAACAGTAATTTCTCCGCATTGCAAGGTGCAATTCTGAAATTTTTGCTTTTTCCTGCTCCTCTTAGCATGATAAAGAAGATTCAAAGAGAGTGAGATGCCAGATCCTTTCATTCAGTCAGTAGCTTCAATCATTTCTGGACGTTTTTCAATGGCAAAATCAATGAATATTGTAAATGCACAAACAGTAATTTCTCCGCATTGCAAGGTGCAATTCTGAAATTTTTTGCTTTTTCCTGCTCCTCTTAGCATGATAAAGAAGATTCAAAGAGAGTGAGATGCCAGCTCCTTTCATTCAGTCAGTAGCTTCAATCATTTCTGGTTATGAATAACATGTGTTTTTCAATGGCAAAAATCAATGAATATTGTAAATGCACAAACAGTAATTTCTCCGCATTGCAAGGTGCAATTCTGAAATTTTTTGCTTTTTCCTGCTCCTCTTAGCATGATAAAGAAGATTCAAAGAGAGTGAGATGCCAGCTCCTTTCATTCAGTCAGTAGCTTCAATCATTTCTGGACTGTTTTTCAATGGCAAAAATCAATGAATATTGTAAATGCACAAACAGTAATTTCTCCGCATTGCAAGGTGCAATTCTGAAATTTTTGCTTTTTCCTGCTCCTCTTAGCATGATAAAGAAGATTCAAAGAGAGTGAGATGCCAGCTCCTTTCATTCAGTCAGTAGCTTCAATCATTTCTGGACGTTTTTCAATGGCAAAAATCAATGAATATTGTAAATGCACAAACAGTAATTTCTCCGCATTGCAAGGTGCAATTCTGAAATTTTTTGCTTTTTCCTGCTCCTCTTAGCATGATAAAGAAGATTCAAAGAGAGTGAGATGCCAGCTCCTTTCATTCAGTCAGTAGCTTCAATCATTTCTGGTATATGAATAACATGATGTTTTCAATGGCAAAAATCAATGAATATTGTAAATGCACAAACAGTAATTTCTCCGCATTGCAAGGTGCAATTCTGAAATTTTTGCTTTTTCCTGCTCCTCTTAGCATGATAAAGAAGATTCAAAGAGAGTGAGATGCCAGCTCCTTTCATTCAGTCAGTAGCTTCAATCATTTCTGGACGTTTTTCAATGGCAAAAATCAATGAATATTGTAAATGCACAAAGAGTAATTTCTCCGCATTGCAAGGTGCAATTCTGAAATTTTTTGCTTTTTCCTGCTCCTCTTAGCATGATAAAGAAGATTCAAAGAGAGTGAGATGCCAGCTCCTTTCATTCAGTCAGTAGCTTCAATCATTTCTGGACGTTTTTCAATGGCAAAAATCAATGAATATTGTAAATGCACAAACAGTAATTTCTCCGCATTGCAAGGTGCAATTCTGAAATTTTTTCTTTTTCCTGCTCCTCTTAGCATGATAAAGAAGATTCAAAGAGAGTGAGATGCCAGCTCCTTTCATTCAGTCAGTAGCTTCAATCATTTCTGGACGTTTTTCAATGGCAAAAATCAATGAATATTGTAAATGCACAGAGTAATTTCTCCGCATTGCAAGGTGCAATTCTGAAATTTTTTGCTTTTTCCTGCTCCTCTTAGCATGATAAAGAAGATTCAAAGAGAGTGAGATGCCAGCTCCTTTCATTCAGTCAGTAGCTTCAAACATTTCTGGTATATGAATAACATGTTTTTCAATGGCAAAAATCAATGAATATTGTAAATGCACAAACAGTAATTTCTCCGCATTGCAAGGTGCAATTCTGAAATTTTTTGCTTTTTTCTGCTCCTCTTAGCATGATAAAGAAGATTCAAAGAGAGTGAGATGCCAGCTCCTTTCATTCAGTCAGTGGCTTCAATCATTTCTGGACGTTTTTCAATGGCAAAAATCAATGAATATTGTAAATGCACAAAGAGTAATTTCTCCGCATTGCAAGGTGCAATTCTGAAATTTTTTGCTTTTTCCTGCTCCTCTTAGCATGATAAAGAAGATTCAAAGAGAGTGAGATGCCAGCTCCTTTCATTCAGTCAGTAGCTTCAAACATTTCTGGTATATGAATAACATGATGTTTTTCAATGGCAAAAATCAATGAATATTGTAAATGCACAAAGAGTAATTTCTCCGCATTGCAAGGTGCAATTCTGAAATTTTTTGCTTTTTCCTGCTCCTCTTAGCATGATAAAGAAGATTCAAAGAGAGTGAGATGCCAGCTCCTTTCATTCAGTCAGTAGCTTCAATCATTTCTGGACGTTTTTCAATGGCAAAAATCAATGAATATTGTAAATGCACAAAGAGTAATTTCTCCGCATTGCAAGGTGCAATTCTGAAATTTTTTGCTTTTTCCTGCTCCTCTTAGCATGATAAAGAAGATTCAAAGAGAGTGAGATGCCAGCTCCTTTCATTCAGTCAGTAGCTTCAAACATTTCTGGTATATGAATAACATGATGTTTTTCAATGGCAAAAATCAATGAATATTGTAAATGCACAAACAGTAATTTCTCCGCATTGCAAGGTGCAATTTTGAAATTTTTTGCTTTTTCCTGCTCCTCTTAGCATGATAAAGAAGATTCAAAGAGAGTGAGATGCCAGCTCCTTTCATTCAGTCAGTAGCTTCAATCATTTCTGGACGTTTTTCAATGGCAAAAATCAATGAATATTGTAAATGCACAAACAGTAATTTCTCCGCATTGCAAGGTGCAATTCTGAAATTTTTTGCTTTTTCCTGCTCCTCTTAGCATGATAAAGAAGATTCAAAGAGAGTGAGATGCCAGCTCCTTTCATTCAGTCAGTAGCTTCAAACATTTCTGGTATATGAATAACATGATGTTTTTCAATGGCAAAAATCAATGAATATTGTAAATGCACAAACAGTAATTTCTCCGCATTGCAAGGTGCAATTTTGAAATTTTTTGCTTTTTCCTGCTCCTCTTAGCATGATAAAGAAGATTCAAAGAGAGTGAGATGCCAGCTCCTTTCATTCAGTCAGTAGCTTCAATCATTTCTGGACGTTTTTCAATGGCAAAAATCAATGAATATTGTAAATGCACAAACAGTAATTTCTCCGCATTGCAAGGTGCAATTCTGAAATTTTTTGCTTTTTCCTGCTCCTCTTAGCATGATAAGGAAGATTCAAAGAGAGTGAGATGCCAGCTCCTTTCATTCAGTCAGTAGCTTCAATCATTTCTGGACGTTTTTCAATGGCAAAAATCAATGAATATTGTAAATGCACAAAGAGTAATTTCTCCGCATTGCAAGGTGCAATTCTGAAATTTTTTGCTTTTTCCTGCTCCTCTTAGCATGATAAAGAAGATTCAAAGAGAGTGAGATGCCAGCTCCTTTCATTCAGTCAGTAGCTTCAAACATTTCTGGTATATGAATAACGATGTTTTTCAATGGCAAAAATCAATGAATATTGTAAATGCACAAACAGTAATTTCTCCGCATTGCAAGGTGCAATTCTGAAATTTTTTGCTTTTTCCTGCTCCTCTTAGCATGATAAAGAAGATTCAAAGAGAGTGAGATGCCAGCTCCTTTCATTCAGTCAGTAGCTTCAATCATTTCTGGACGTTTTTCAATGGCAAAAATCATTGAATATTGTAAATGCACAAACAGTAATTTCTCCGCATTGCAAGGTGCAATTCTGAAATTTTTTGCTTTTTCCTGCTCCTCTTAGCATGATAAAGAAGATTCAAAGAGAGTGAGATGCCAGCTCCTTTCATTCAGTCAGTAGCTTCAATCATTTCTGGTATATGAATAACATGATGTTTTTCAATGGCAAAAATCAATGAATATTGTAAATGCACAAACAGTAATTTCTCCGCATTGCAAGGTGCAATTCTGAAATTTTTTGCTTTTTCCTGCTCCTCTTAGCATGATAAAGAAGATTCAAAGAGAGTGAGATGCCAGCTCCTTTCATTCAGTCAGTAGCTTCAATCATTTCTGGACGTTTTTCAATGGCAAAAATCAATGAATATTGTAAATGCACAAAGAGTAATTTCTCCGCATTGCAAGGTGCAATTCTGAAATTTTTTGCTTTTTCCTGCTCCTCTTAGCATGATAAAGAAGATTCAAAGAGAGTGAGATGCCAGCTCCTTTCATTCAGTCAGTAGCTTCAATCATTTCTGGACGTTTTTCAATGGCAAAAATCAATGAATATTGTAAATGCACAGAGTAATTTCTCCGCATTGCAAGGTGCAATTCTGAAATTTTTTGCATTTTCCTGCTCCTCTTAGCATGATAAAGAAGATTCAAAGAGAGTGAGATGCCAGCTCCTTTCATTCAGTCAGTAGCTTCAAACATTTCTGGTATATGAATAACATGTTTTTCAATGGCAAAAATCAATGAATATTGTAAATGCACAAACAGTAATTTCTCCGCATTGCAAGGTGCAATTCTGAAATTTTTTGCTTTTTTCTGCTCCTCTTAGCATGATAAAGAAGATTCAAAGAGAGTGAGATGCCAGCTCCTTTCATTCAGTCAGTAGCTTCAATCATTTCTGGACGTTTTTCAATGGCAAAAATCAATGAATATTGTAAATGCACAAAGAGTAATTTCTCCGCATTGCAAGGTGCAATTCTGACATTTTTTGCTTTTTCCTGCTCCTCTTAGCATGATAAAGAAGATTCAAAGAGAGTGAGATGCCAGCTCCTTTCATTCAGTCAGTAGCTTCAATCATTTCTGGACGTTTTTCAATGGCAAAAATCAATGAATATTGTAAATGCACAAAGAGTAATTTCTCCGCATTGCAAGGTGCAATTCTGAAATTTTTTGCTTTTTCCTGCTCCTCTTAGCATGATAAAGAAGATTCAAAGAGAGTGAGATGCCAGCTCCTTTCATTCAGTCAGTAGCTTCAATCATTTCTGGACGTTTTTCAATGGCAAAAATCAATGAATATTGTAAATGCACAAACAGTAATTTCTCCGCATTGCAAGGTGCAATTCTGAAATTTTTTGCTTTTTCCTGCTCCTCTTAGCATGATAAACAAGATTCAAAGAGAGTGAGATGCCAGCTCCTTTCATTCAGTCAGTAGCTTCAATCATTTCTGGATGTTTTTCAATGGCAAAAATCAATGAATATTGTAAATGCACAAACAGTAATTTCTCCGCATTGCAAGGTGCAATTCTGAAATTTTTTGCTTTTTCCTGCTCCTCTTAGCATGATAAAGAAGATTCAAAGAGAGTGAGATGCCAGCTCCTTTCATTCAGTCAGTAGCTTCAATCATTTCTGGACGTTTTTCAATGGCAAAAATCATTGAATATTGTAAATGCACAAACAGTAATTTCTCCGCATTGCAAGGTGCAATTCTGAAATTTTTTGCTTTTTCCTGCTCCTCTTAGCATGATAAAGAAGATTCAAAGAGAGTGAGATGCCAGCTCCTTTCATTCAGTCAGTAGCTTCAATCATTTCTGGTATATGAATAACATGATGTTTTTCAATGGCAAAAATCAATGAATATTGTAAATGCACAAACAGTAATTTCTCCGCATTGCAAGGTGCAATTCTGAAATTTTTTGCTTTTTCCTGCTCCTCTTAGCATGATAAAGAAGATTCAAAGAGAGTGAGATGCCAGCTCCTTTCATTCAGTCAGTAGCTTCAATCATTTCTGGACGTTTTTCAATGGCAAAAATCAATGAATATTGTAAATGCACAAAGAGTAATTTCTCCGCATTGCAAGGTGCAATTCTGAAATTTTTTGCTTTTTCCTGCTCCTCTTAGCATGATAAAGAAGATTCAAAGAGAGTGAGATGCCAGCTCCTTTCATTCAGTCAGTAGCTTCAATCATTTCTGGACGTTTTTCAATGGCAAAAATCAATGAATATTGTAAATGCACAAACAGTAATTTCTCCGCATTGCAAGGTGCAATTCTGAAATTTTTTCTTTTTCCTGCTCCTCTTAGCATGATAAAGAAGATTCAAAGAGAGTGAGATGCCAGCTCCTTTCATTCAGTCAGTAGCTTCAATCATTTCTGGACGTTTTTCAATGGCAAAAATCAATGAATATTGTAAATGCACAGAGTAATTTCTCCGCATTGCAAGGTGCAATTCTGAAATTTTTTGCTTTTTCCTGCTCCTCTTAGCATGATAAAGAAGATTCAAAGAGAGTGAGATGCCAGCTCCTTTCATTCAGTCAGTAGCTTCAAACATTTCTGGTATATGAATAACATGTTTTTCAATGGCAAAAATCAATGAATATTGTAAATGCACAAACAGTAATTTCTCCGCATTGCAAGGTGCAATTCTGAAATTTTTTGCTTTTTTCTGCTCCTCTTAGCATGATAAAGAAGATTCAAAGAGAGTGAGATGCCAGCTCCTTTCATTCAGTCAGTGGCTTCAATCATTTCTGGACGTTTTTCAATGGCAAAAATCAATGAATATTGTAAATGCACAAAGAGTAATTTCTCCGCATTGCAAGGTGCAATTCTGAAATTTTTTGCTTTTTCCTGCTCCTCTTAGCATGATAAAGAAGATTCAAAGAGAGTGAGATGCCAGCTCCTTTCATTCAGTCAGTAGCTTCAAACATTTCTGGTATATGAATAACATGATGTTTTTCAATGGCAAAAATCAATGAATATTGTAAATGCACAAAGAGTAATTTCTCCGCATTGCAAGGTGCAATTCTGAAATTTTTTGCTTTTTCCTGCTCCTCTTAGCATGATAAAGAAGATTCAAAGAGAGTGAGATGCCAGCTCCTTTCATTCAGTCAGTAGCTTCAATCATTTCTGGACGTTTTTCAATTGCAAAAATCAATGAATATTGTAAATGCACAAAGAGTAATTTCTCCGCATTGCAAGGTGCAATTCTGAAATTTTTTGCTTTTTCCTGCTCCTCTTAGCATGATAAAGAAGATTCAAAGAGAGTGAGATGCCAGCTCCTTTCATTCAGTCAGTAGCTTCAAACATTTCTGGTATATGAATAACATGATGTTTTTCAATGGCAAAAATCAATGAATATTGTAAATGCACAAACAGTAATTTCTCCGCATTGCAAGGTGCAATTTTGAAATTTTTTGCTTTTTCCTGCTCCTCTTAGCATGATAAAGAAGATTCAAAGAGAGTGAGATGCCAGCTCCTTTCATTCAGTCAGTAGCTTCAATCATTTCTGGACGTTTTTCAATGGCAAAAATCAATGAATATTGTAAATGCACAAACAGTAATTTCTCCGCATTGCAAGGTGCAATTCTGAAATTTTTTGCTTTTTCCTGCTCCTCTTAGCATGATAAGGAAGATTCAAAGAGAGTGAGATGCCAGCTCCTTTCATTCAGTCAGTAGCTTCAATCATTTCTGGACGTTTTTCAATGGCAAAAATCAATGAATATTGTAAATGCACAAAGAGTAATTTCTCCGCATTGCAAGGTGCAATTCTGAAATTTTTTGCTTTTTCCTGCTCCTCTTAGCATGATAAAGAAGATTCAAAGAGAGTGAGATGCCAGCTCCTTTCATTCAGTCAGTAGCTTCAAACATTTCTGGTATATGAATAACGATGTTTTTCAATGGCAAAAATCAATGAATATTGTAAATGCACAAACAGTAATTTCTCCGCATTGCAAGGTGCAATTCTGAAATTTTTTGCTTTTTCCTGCTCCTCTTAGCATGATAAAGAAGATTCAAAGAGAGTGAGATGCCAGCTCCTTTCATTCAGTCAGTAGCTTCAATCATTTCTGGACGTTTTTCAATGGCAAAAATCATTGAATATTGTAAATGCACAAACAGTAATTTCTCCGCATTGCAAGGTGCAATTCTGAAATTTTTTGCTTTTTCCTGCTCCTCTTAGCATGATAAAGAAGATTCAAAGAGAGTGAGATGCCAGCTCCTTTCATTCAGTCAGTAGCTTCAATCATTTCTGGTATATGAATAACATGATGTTTTTCAATGGCAAAAATCAATGAATATTGTAAATGCACAAACAGTAATTTCTCCGCATTGCAAGGTGCAATTCTGAAATTTTTTGCTTTTTCCTGCTCCTCTTAGCATGATAAAGAAGATTCAAAGAGAGTGAGATGCCAGCTCCTTTCATTCAGTCAGTAGCTTCAATCATTTCTGGACGTTTTTCAATGGCAAAAATCAATGAATATTGTAAATGCACAAAGAGTAATTTCTCCGCATTGCAAGGTGCAATTCTGAAATTTTTTGCTTTTTCCTGCTCCTCTTAGCATGATAAAGAAGATTCAAAGAGAGTGAGATGCCAGCTCCTTTCATTCAGTCAGTAGCTTCAATCATTTCTGGACGTTTTTCAATGGCAAAAATCAATGAATATTGTAAATGCACAGAGTAATTTCTCCGCATTGCAAGGTGCAATTCTGAAATTTTTTGCTTTTTCCTGCTCCTCTTAGCATGATAAAGAAGATTCAAAGAGAGTGAGATGCCAGCTCCTTTCATTCAGTCAGTAGCTTCAAACATTTCTGGTATATGAATAACATGTTTTTCAATGGCAAAAATCAATGAATATTGTAAATGCACAAACAGTAATTTCTCCGCATTGCAAGGTGCAATTCTGAAATTTTTTGCTTTTTTCTGCTCCTCTTAGCATGATAAAGAAGATTCAAAGAGAGTGAGATGCCAGCTCCTTTATTCAGTCAGTAGCTTCAATCATTTCTGGACGTTTTTCAATGGCAAAAATCAATGAATATTGTAAATGCACAAAGAGTAATTTCTCCGCATTGCAAGGTGCAATTCTGACATTTTTTGCTTTTTCCTGCTCCTCTTAGCATGATAAAGAAGATTCAAAGAGAGTGAGATGCCAGCTCCTTTCATTCAGTCAGTAGCTTCAATCATTTCTGGACGTTTTTCAATGGCAAAAATCAATGAATATTGTAAATGCACAAAGAGTAATTTCTCCGCATTGCAAGGTGCAATTCTGAAATTTTTTGCTTTTTCCTGCTCCTCTTAGCATGATAAAGAAGATTCAAAGAGAGTGAGATGCCAGCTCCTTTCATTCAGTCAGTAGCTTCAAACATTTCTGGTATATGAATAACATGATGTTTTTCAATGGCAAAAATCAATGAATATTGTAAATGCACAAACAGTAATTTCTCCGCATTGCAAGGTGCAATTCTGAAATTTTTTGCTTTTTCCTGCTCCTCTTAGCATGATAAAGAAGATTCAAAGAGAGTGAGATGCCAGATCCTTTCATTCAGTCAGTAGCTTCAATCATTTCTGGACGTTTTTCAATGGCAAAAATCAATGAATATTGTAAATGCACAAACAGTAATTTCTCCGCATTGCAAGGTGCAATTCTGAAATTTTTTGCTTTTTCCTGCTCCTCTTAGCATGATAAAGAAGATTCAAAGAGAGTGAGATGCCAGCTCCTTTCATTCAGTCAGTAGCTTCAATCATTTCTGGACGTTTTTCAATGGCAAAAATCAATGAATATTGTAAATGCACAAACAGTAATTTCTCCGCATTGCAAGGTGCAATTCTGAAATTTTTTGCTTTTTCCTGCTCCTCTTAGCATGATAAACAAGATTCAAAGAGAGTGAGATGCCAGCTCCTTTCATTCAGTCAGTAGCTTCAATCATTTCTGGATGTTTTTCAATGGCAAAAATCAATGAATATTGTAAATGCACAAACAGTAATTTCTCCGCATTGCAAGGTGCAATTCTGAAATTTTTTGCTTTTTCCTGCTCCTCTTATCATGATAAAGAAGATTCAAAGAGAGTGAGATGCCAGCTCCTTTCATTCAGTCAGTAGCTTCAATCATTTCTGGACGTTTTTCAATGGCAAAAATCATTGAATATTGTAAATGCACAAACAGTAATTTCTCCGCATTGCAAGGTGCAATTCTGAAATTTTTTGATTTTTCCTGCTCCTCTTAGCATGATAAAGAAGATTCAAAGAGAGTGAGATGCCAGCTCCTTTCATTCAGTCAGTAGCTTCAATCATTTCTGGTATATGAATAACATGATGTTTTTCAATGGCAAAAATCAATGAATATTGTAAATGCACAAACAGTAATTTCTCCGCATTGCAAGGTGCAATTCTGAAATTTTTTGCTTTTTCCTGCTCCTCTTAGCATGATAAAGAAGATTCAAAGAGAGTGAGATGCCAGCTCCTTTCATTCAGTCAGTAGCTTCAATCATTTCTGGACGTTTTTCAATGGCAAAAATCAATGAATATTGTAAATGCACAAAGAGTAATTTCTCCGCATTGCAAGGTGCAATTCTGAAATTTTTTGCTTTTTCCTGCTCCTCTTAGCATGATAAAGAAGATTCAAAGAGAGTGAGATGCCAGCTCCTTTCATTCAGTCAGTAGCTTCAATCATTTCTGGACGTTTTTCAATGGCAAAAATCAATGAATATTGTAAATGCACAGAGTAATTTCTCCGCATTGCAAGGTGCAATTCTAAAATTTTTTGCTTTTTCCTGCTCCTCTTAGCATGATAAAGAAGATTCAAAGAGAGTGAGATGCCAGCTCCTTTCATTCAGTCAGTAGCTTCAAACATTTCTGGTATATGAATAACATGTTTTTCAATGGCAAAAATCAATGAATATTGTAAATGCACAAACAGTAATTTCTCCGCATTGCAAGGTGCAATTCTGAAATTTTTTGCTTTTTTCTGCTCCTCTTAGCATGATAAAGAAGATTCAAAGAGAGTGAGATGCCAGCTCCTTTCATTCAGTCAGTGGCTTCAATCATTTCTGGACGTTTTTCAATGGCAAAAATCAATGAATATTGTAAATGCACAAAGAGTAATTTCTCCGCATTGCAAGGTGCAATTCTGAAATTTTTTGCTTTTTCCTGCTCCTCTTAGCATGATAAAGAAGATTCAAAGAGAGTGAGATGCCAGCTCCTTTCATTCAGTCAGTAGCTTCAATCATTTCTGGACGTTTTTCAATGGCAAAAATCAATGAATATTGTAAATGCACAAAGAGTAATTTCTCCGCATTGCAAGGTGCAATTCTGAAATTTTTTGCTTTTTCCTGCTCCTCTTAGCATGATAAAGAAGATTCAAAGAGAGTGAGATGCCAGCTCCTTTCATTCAGTCAGTAGCTTCAATCATTTCTGGACGTTTTTCAATGGCAAAAATCAATGAATATTGTAAATGCACAAAGTGTAATTTCTCCGCATTGCAAGGTGCAATTCTGAAATTTTTTGCTTTTTCCTGCTCCTCTTAGCATGATAAAGAAGATTCAAAGAGAGTGAGATGCCAGCTCCTTTCATTCAGTCAGTAGCTTCAAACATTTCTGGTATATGAATAACATGATGTTTTTCAATGGCAAAAATCAATGAATATTGTAAATGCACAAACAGTAATTTCTCCGCATTGCAAGGTGCAATTTTGAAATTTTTTGCTTTTTCCTGCTCCTCTTAGCATGATAAAGAAGATTCAAAGAGAGTGAGATGCCAGCTCCTTTCATTCAGTCAGTAGCTTCAATCATTTCTGGACGTTTTTCAATGGCAAAAATCAATGAATATTGTAAATGCACAAACAGTAATTTCTCCGCATTGCAAGGTGCAATTCTGAAATTTTTTGCTTTTTCCTGCTCCTCTTAGCATGATAAGGAAGATTCAAAGAGAGTGAGATGCCAGCTCCTTTCATTCAGTCAGTAGCTTCAATCATTTCTGGACGTTTTTCAATGGCAAAAATCAATGAATATTGTAAATGCACAAACAGTAATTTCTCCGCATTGCAAGGTGCAATTCTGAAATTTTTTGCTTTTTCCTGCTCCTCTTAGCATGATAAAGAAGATTCAAAGAGAGTGAGATGCCAGCTCCTTTCATTCAGTCAGTAGCTTCAATCATTTCTGGACGTTTTTCAATGGCAAAAATCAATGAATATTGTAAATGCACAAAGAGTAATTTCTCCGCATTGCAAGGTGCAATTCTGAAATTTTTTGCTTTTTCCTGCTCCTCTTAGCATGATAAAGAAGATTCAAAGAGAGTGAGATGCCAGCTCCTTTCATTCAGTCAGTAGCTTCAATCATTTCTGGACGTTTTTCAATGGCAAAAATCAATGAATATTGTAAATGCACAGAGTAATTTCTCCGCATTGCAAGGTGCAATTCTGAAATTTTTTGCTTTTTCCTGCTCCTCTTAGCATGATAAAGAAGATTCAAAGAGAGTGAGATGCCAGCTCCTTTCATTCAGTCAGTAGCTTCAAACATTTCTGGTATATGAATAACATGTTTTTCAATGGCAAAAATCAATGAATATTGTAAATGCACAAAGAGTAATTTCTCCGCATTGCAAGGTGCAATTCTGAAATTTTTTGCTTTTTCCTGCTCCTCTTAGCATGATAAAGAAGATTCAAAGAGAGTGAGATGCCAGCTCCTTTCATTCAGTCAGTAGCTTCAATCATTTCTGGACGTTTTTCAATGGCAAAAATCAATGAATATTGTAAATGCACAGAGTAATTTCTCCGCATTGCAAGGTGCAATTCTGAAATTTTTTGCTTTTTCCTGCTCCTCTTAGCATGATAAAGAAGATTCAAAGAGAGTGAGATGCCAGCTCCTTTCATTCAGTCAGTAGCTTCAATCATTTCTGGACGTTTTTCAATGGCAAAAATCAATGAATATTGTAAATGCACAAAGTGTAATTTCTCCGCATTGCAAGGTGCAATTCTGAAATTTTTTGCTTTTTCCTGCTCCTCTTAGCATGATAAAGAAGATTCAAAGAGAGTGAGATGCCAGCTCCTTTCATTCAGTCAGTAGCTTCAAACATTTCTGGTATATGAATAACATGATGTTTTTCAATGGCAAAAATCAATGAATATTGTAAATGCACAAACAGTAATTTCTCCGCATTGCAAGGTGCAATTTTGAAATTTTTTGCTTTTTCCTGCTCCTCTTAGCATGATAAAGAAGATTCAAAGAGAGTGAGATGCCAGCTCCTTTCATTCAGTCAGTAGCTTCAATCATTTCTGGACGTTTTTCAATGGCAAAAATCAATGAATATTGTAAATGCACAAACAGTAATTTCTCCGCATTGCAAGGTGCAATTCTGAAATTTTTTGCTTTTTCCTGCTCCTCTTAGCATGATAAGGAAGATTCAAAGAGAGTGAGATGCCAGCTCCTTTCATTCAGTCAGTAGCTTCAATCATTTCTGGACGTTTTTCAATGGCAAAAATCAATGAATATTGTAAATGCACAAAGAGTAATTTCTCCGCATTGCAAGGTGCAATTCTGAAATTTTTTGCTTTTTCCTGCTCCTCTTAGCATGATAAAGAAGATTCAAAGAGAGTGAGATGCCAGCTCCTTTCATTCAGTCAGTAGCTTCAAACATTTCTGGTATATGAATAACGATGTTTTTCAATGGCAAAAATCAATGAATATTGTAAATGCACAAACAGTAATTTCTCCGCATTGCAAGGTGCAATTCTGAAATTTTTTGCTTTTTCCTGCTCCTCTTAGCATGATAAAGAAGATTCAA
The DNA here is from genome assembly GCF_046119375.1 of Phyllobates terribilis. Taxonomy (NCBI): domain Eukaryota; kingdom Metazoa; phylum Chordata; class Amphibia; order Anura; family Dendrobatidae; genus Phyllobates; species Phyllobates terribilis. Next base: position 3,227,417 of record NW_027362893.1, read on the forward strand.
AGAGAGTGAGATGCCAGCTCCTTTCATTCAGTCAGTAGCTTCAATCATTTCTGGACGTTTTTCAATGGCAAAAATCATTGAATATTGTAAATGCACAAACAGTAATTTCTCCGCATTGCAAGGTGCAATTCTGAAATTTTTTGCTTTTTCCTGCTCCTCTTAGCATGATAAAGAAGATTCAAAGAGAGTGAGATGCCAGCTCCTTTCATTCAGTCAGTAGCTTCAATCATTTCTGGTATATGAATAACATGATGTTTTTCAATGGCAAAAATCAATGAATATTGTAAATGCACAAACAGTAATTTCTCCGCATTGCAAGGTGCAATTCTGAAATTTTTTGCTTTTTCCTGCTCCTCTTAGCATGATAAAGAAGATTCAAAGAGAGTGAGATGCCAGCTCCTTTCATTCAGTCAGTAGCTTCAAACATTTCTGGTATATGAATAACATGATGTTTTTCAATGGCAAAAATCAATGAATATTGTAAATGCACAAACAGTAATTTCTCCGCATTGCAAGGTGCAATTCTGAAATTTTTTGCTTTTTCCTGCTCCTCTTAGCATGATAAAGAAGATTCAAAGAGAGTGAGATGCCAGATCCTTTCATTCAGTCAGTAGCTTCAATCATTTCTGGACGTTTTTCAATGGCAAAAATCAATGAATATTGTAAATGCACAAACAGTAATTTCTCCGCATTGCAAGGTGCAATTCTGAAATTTTTTGCTTTTTCCTGCTCCTCTTAGCATGATAAAGAAGATTCAAAGAGAGTGAGATGCCAGCTCCTTTCATTCAGTCAGTAGCTTCAATCATTTCTGGACGTTTTTCAATGGCAAAAATCAATGAATATTGTAAATGCACAAACAGTAATTTCTCCGCATTGCAAGGTGCAATTCTGAAATTTTTTGCTTTTTCCTGCTCCTCTTAGCATGATAAACAAGATTCAAAGAGAGTGAGATGCCAGCTCCTTTCATTCAGTCAGTAGCTTCAATCATTTCTGGATGTTTTTCAATGGCAAAAATCAATGAATATTGTAAATGCACAAACAGTAATTTCTCCGCATTGCAAGGTGCAATTCTGAAATTTTTTGCTTTTTCCTGCTCCTCTTAGCATGATAAAGAAGATTCAAAGAGAGTGAGATGCCAGCTCCTTTCATTCAGTCAGTAGCTTCAATCATTTCTGGACGTTTTTCAATGGCAAAAATCATTGAATATTGTAAATGCACAAACAGTAATTTCTCCGCATTGCAAGGTGCAATTCTGAAATTTTTTGCTTTTTCCTGCTCCTCTTAGCATGATAAAGAAGATTCAAAGAGAGTGAGATGCCAGCTCCTTTCATTCAGTCAGTAGCTTCAATCATTTCTGGTATATGAATAACATGATGTTTTTCAATGGCAAAAATCAATGAATATTGTAAATGCACAAACAGTAATTTCTCCGCATTGCAAGGTGCAATTCTGAAATTTTTTGCTTTTTCCTGCTCCTCTTAGCATGATAAAGAAGATTCAAAGAGAGTGAGATGCCAGCTCCTTTCATTCAGTCAGTAGCTTCAATCATTTCTGGACGTTTTTCAATGGCAAAAATCAATGAATATTGTAAATGCACAAAGAGTAATTTCTCCGCATTGCAAGGTGCAATTCTGAAATTTTTTGCTTTTTCCTGCTCCTCTTAGCATGATAAAGAAGATTCAAAGAGAGTGAGATGCCAGCTCCTTTCATTCAGTCAGTAGCTTCAATCATTTCTGGACGTTTTTCAATGGCAAAAATCAATGAATATTGTAAATGCACAGAGTAATTTCTCCGCATTGCAAGGTGCAATTCTGAAATTTTTTGCTTTTTCCTGCTCCTCTTACATGATAAAGAAGATTCAAAGAGAGTGAGATGCCAGCTCCTTTCATTCAGTCAGTAGCTTCAAACATTTCTGGTATATGAATAACATGTTTTTCAATGGCAAAAATCAATGAATATTGTAAATGCACAAACAGTAATTTCTCCGCATTGCAAGGTGCAATTCTGAAATTTTTTGCTTTTTTCTGCTCCTCTTAGCATGATAAAGAAGATTCAAAGAGAGTGAGATGCCAGCTCCTTTCATTCAGTCAGTAGCTTCAATCATTTCTGGACGTTTTTCAATGGCAAAAATCAATGAATATTGTAAATGCACAAACAGTAATTTCTCCGCATTGCAAGGTGCAATTCTGAAATTTTTTGCTTTTTCCTGCTCCTCTTAGCATGATAAAGAAGATTCAAAGAGAGTGAGATGCCAGCTCCTTTCATTCAGTCAGTAGCTTCAATCATTTCTGGACGTTTTTCAATGGCAAAAATCAATGAATATTGTAAATGCACAAAGAGTAATTTCTCCGCATTGCAAGGTGCAATTCTGAAATTTTTTGCTTTTTCCTGCTCCTCTTAGCATGATAAAGAAGATTCAAAGAGAGTGAGATGCCAGCTCCCTTCATTCAGTCAGTAGCTTCAATCATTTCTGGACGTTTTTCAATGGCAAAAATCAATGAATATTGTAAATGCACAAAGAGTAATTTCTCCGCATTGCAAGGTGCAATTCTGAAATTTTTTGCTTTTTCCTGCTCCTCTTAGCATGATAAAGAAGATTCAAAGAGAGTGAGATGCCAGCTCCTTTCATTCAGTCAGTAGCTTCAAACATTTCTGGTATATGAATAACATGATGTTTTTCAATGGCAAAAATCAATGAATATTGTAAATGCACAAACAGTAATTTCTCCGCATTGCAAGGTGCAATTTTGAAATTTTTTGCTTTTTCCTGCTCCTCTTAGCATGATAAAGAAGATTCAAAGAGAGTGAGATGCCAGCTCCTTTCATTCAGTCAGTAGCTTCAATCATTTCTGGACGTTTTTCAATGGCAAAAATCAATGAATATTGTAAATGCACAAACAGTAATTTCTCCGCATTGCAAGGTGCAATTCTGAAATTTTTTGCTTTTTCCTGCTCCTCTTAGCATGATAAGGAAGATTCAAAGAGAGTGAGATGCCAGCTCCTTTCATTCAGTCAGTAGCTTCAATCATTTCTGGACGTTTTTCAATGGCAAAAATCAATGAATATTGTAAATGCACAAAGAGTAATTTCTCCGCATTGCAAGGTGCAATTCTGAAATTTTTTGCTTTTTCCTGCTCCTCTTAGCATGATAAAGAAGATTCAAAGAGAGTGAGATGCCAGCTCCTTTCATTCAGTCAGTAGCTTCAAACATTTCTGGTATATGAATAACGATGTTTTTCAATGGCAAAAATCAATGAATATTGTAAATGCACAAACAGTAATTTCTCCGCATTGCAAGGTGCAATTCTGAAATTTTTTGCTTTTTCCTGCTCCTCTTAGCATGATAAAGAAGATTCAAAGAGAGTGAGATGCCAGCTCCTTTCATTCAGTCAGTAGCTTCAATCATTTCTGGACGTTTTTCAATGGCAAAAATCATTGAATATTGTAAATGCACAAACAGTAATTTCTCCGCATTGCAAGGTGCAATTCTGAAATTTTTTGCTTTTTCCTGCTCCTCTTAGCATGATAAAGAAGATTCAAAGAGAGTGAGATGCCAGCTCCTTTCATTCAGTCAGTAGCTTCAATCATTTCTGGTATATGAATAACATGATGTTTTTCAATGGCAAAAATCAATGAATATTGTAAATGCACAAACAGTAATTTCTCCGCATTGCAAGGTGCAATTCTGAAATTTTTTGCTTTTTCCTGCTCCTCTTAGCATGATAAAGAAGATTCAAAGAGAGTGAGATGCCAGCTCCTTTCATTCAGTCAGTAGCTTCAATCATTTCTGGACGTTTTTCAATGGCAAAAATCAATGAATATTGTAAATGCACAAAGAGTAATTTCTCCGCATTGCAAGGTGCAATTCTGAAATTTTTTGCTTTTTCCTGCTCCTCTTAGCATGATAAAGAAGATTCAAAGAGAGTGAGATGCCAGCTCCTTTCATTCAGTCAGTAGCTTCAATCATTTCTGGACGTTTTTCAATGGCAAAAATCAATGAATATTGTAAATGCACAGAGTAATTTCTCCGCATTGCAAGGTGCAATTCTGAAATTTTTTGCTTTTTCCTGCTCCTCTTAGCATGATAAAGAAGATTCAAAGAGAGTGAGATGCCAGCTCCTTTCATTCAGTCAGTAGCTTCAAACATTTCTGGTATATGAATAACATGTTTTTCAATGGCAAAAATCAATGAATATTGTAAATGCACAAACAGTAATTTCTCCGCATTGCAAGGTGCAATTCTGAAATTTTTTGCTTTTTTCTGCTCCTCTTAGCATGATAAAGAAGATTCAAAGAGAGTGAGATGCCAGCTCCTTTATTCAGTCAGTAGCTTCAATCATTTCTGGACGTTTTTCAATGGCAAAAATCAATGAATATTGTAAATGCACAAAGAGTAATTTCTCCGCATTGCAAGGTGCAATTCTGACATTTTTTGCTTTTTCCTGCTCCTCTTAGCATGATAAAGAAGATTCAAAGAGAGTGAGATGCCAGCTCCTTTCATTCAGTCAGTAGCTTCAATCATTTCTGGACGTTTTTCAATGGCAAAAATCAATGAATATTGTAAATGCACAAAGAGTAATTTCTCCGCATTGCAAGGTGCAATTCTGAAATTTTTTGCTTTTTCCTGCTCCTCTTAGCATGATAAAGAAGATTCAAAGAGAGTGAGATGCCAGCTCCTTTCATTCAGTCAGTAGCTTCAAACATTTCTGGTATATGAATAACATGATGTTTTTCAATGGCAAAAATCAATGAATATTGTAAATGCACAAACAGTAATTTCTCCGCATTGCAAGGTGCAATTCTGAAATTTTTTGCTTTTTCCTGCTCCTCTTAGCATGATAAAGAAGATTCAAAGAGAGTGAGATGCCAGATCCTTTCATTCAGTCAGTAGCTTCAATCATTTCTGGACGTTTTTCAATGGCAAAAATCAATGAATATTGTAAATGCACAAACAGTAATTTCTCCGCATTGCAAGGTGCAATTCTGAAATTTTTTGCTTTTTCCTGCTCCTCCTAGCATGATAAAGAAGATTCAAAGAGAGTGAGATGCCAGCTCCTTTCATTCAGTCAGTAGCTTCAATCATTTCTGGACGTTTTTCAATGGCAAAAATCAATGAATATTGTAAATGCACAAACAGTAATTTCTCCGCATTGCAAGGTGCAATTCTGAAATTTTTTGCTTTTTCCTGCTCCTCTTAGCATGATAAACAAGATTCAAAGAGAGTGAGATGCCAGCTCCTTTCATTCAGTCAGTAGCTTCAATCATTTCTGGATGTTTTTCAATGGCCAAAATCAATGAATATTGTAAATGCACAAACAGTAATTTCTCCGCATTGCAAGGTGCAATTCTGAAATTTTTTGCTTTTTCCTGCTCCTCTTAGCATGATAAAGAAGATTCAAAGAGAGTGAGATGCCAGCTCCTTTCATTCAGTCAGTAGCTTCAATCATTTCTGGACGTTTTTCAATGGCAAAAATCATTGAATATTGTAAATGCACAAACAGTAATTTCTCCGCATTGCAAGGTGCAATTCTGAAATTTTTTGCTTTTTCCTGCTCCTCTTAGCATGATAAAGAAGATTCAAAGAGAGTGAGATGCCAGCTCCTTTCATTCAGTCAGTAGCTTCAATCATTTCTGGTATATGAATAACATGATGTTTTTCAATGGCAAAAATCAATGAATATTGTAAATGCACAAACAGTAATTTCTCCGCATTGCAAGGTGCAATTCTGAAATTTTTTGCTTTTTCCTGCTCCTCTTAGCATGATAAAGAAGATTCAAAGAGAGTGAGATGCCAGCTCCTTTCATTCAGTCAGTAGCTTCAATCATTTCTGGACGTTTTTCAATGGCAAAAATCAATGAATATTGTAAATGCACAAAGAGTAATTTCTCCGCATTGCAAGGTGCAATTCTGAAATTTTTTGCTTTTTCCTGCTCCTCTTAGCATGATAAAGAAGATTCAAAGAGAGTGAGATGCCAGCTCCTTTCATTCAGTCAGTAGCTTCAATCATTTCTGGACGTTTTTCAATGGCAAAAATCAATGAATATTGTAAATGCACAGAGTAATTTCTCCGCATTGCAAGGTGCAATTCTGAAATTTTTTGCTTTTTCCTGCTCCTCTTAGCATGATAAAGAAGATTCAAAGAGAGTGAGATGCCAGCTCCTTTCATTCAGTCAGTAGCTTCAAACATTTCTGGTATATGAATAACATGTTTTTCAATGGCAAAAATCAATGAATATTGTAAATGCACAAACAGTAATTTCTCCGCATTGCAAGGTGCAATTCTGAAATTTTTTGCTTTTTTCTGCTCCTCTTAGCATGATAAAGAAGATTCAAAGAGAGTGAGATGCCAGCTCCTTTCATTCAGTCAGTGGCTTCAATCATTTCTGGACGTTTTTCAATGGCAAAAATCAATGAATATTGTAAATGCACAAAGAGTAATTTCTCCGCATTGCAAGGTGCAATTCTGAAATTTTTTGCTTTTTCCTGCTCCTCTTAGCATGATAAAGAAGATTCAAAGAGAGTGAGATGCCAGCTCCTTTCATTCAGTCAGTAGCTTCAATCATTTCTGGACGTTTTTCAATGGCAAAAATCAATGAATATTGTAAATGCACAAAGAGTAATTTCTCCGCATTGCAAGGTGCAATTCTGAAATTTTTTGCTTTTTCCTGCTCCTCTTAGCATGATAAAGAAGATTCAAAGAGAGTGAGATGCCAGCTCCTTTCATTCAGTCAGTAGCTTCAATCATTTCTGGACGTTTTTCAATGGCAAAAATCAATGAATATTGTAAATGCACAAAGAGTAATTTCTCCGCATTGCAAGGTGCAATTCTGAAATTTTTTGCTTTTTCCTGCTCCTCTTAGCATGATAAAGAAGATTCAAAGAGAGTGAGATGCCAGCTCCTTTCATTCAGTCAGTAGCTTCAAACATTTCTGGTATATGAATAACATGATGTTTTTCAATGGCAAAAATCAATGAATATTGTAAATGCACAAACAGTAATTTCTCCGCATTGCAAGGTGCAATTTTGAAATTTTTTGCTTTTTCCTGCTCCTCTTAGCATGATAAAGAAGATTCAAAGAGAGTGAGATGCCAGCTCCTTTCATTCAGTCAGTAGCTTCAATCATTTCTGGACGTTTTTCAATGGCAAAAATCAATGAATATTGTAAATGCACAAACAGTAATTTCTCCGCATTGCACGGTGCAATTCTGAAATTTTTTGCTTTTTCCTGCTCCTCTTAGCATGATAAGGAAGATTCAAAGAGAGTGAGATGCCAGCTCCTTTCATTCAGTCAGTAGCTTCAATCATTTCTGGACGTTTTTCAATGGCAAAAATCAATGAATATTGTAAATGCACAAAGAGTAATTTCTCCGCATTGCAAGGTGCAATTCTGAAATTTTTTGCTTTTTCCTGCTCCTCTTAGCATGATAAAGAAGATTCAAAGAGAGTGAGATGCCAGCTCCTTTCATTCAGTCAGTAGCTTCAAACATTTCTGGTATATGAATAACGATGTTTTTCAATGGCAAAAATCAATGAATATTGTAAATGCACAAACAGTAATTTCTCCGCATTGCAAGGTGCAATTCTGAAATTTTTTGCTTTTTCCTGCTCCTCTTAGCATGATAAAGAAGATTCAAAGAGAGTGAGATGCCAGCTCCTTTCATTAAGTCAGTAGCTTCAATCATTTCTGGACGTTTTTCAATGGCAAAAATCATTGAATATTGTAAATGCACAAACAGTAATTTCTCCGCATTGCAAGGTGCAATTCTGAAATTTTTTGCTTTTTCCTGCTCCTCTTAGCATGATAAAGAAGATTCAAAGAGAGTGAGATGCCAGCTCCTTTCATTCAGTCAGTAGCTTCAATCATTTCTGGTATATGAATAACATGATGTTTTTCAATGGCAAAAATCAATGAATATTGTAAATGCACAAACAGTAATTTCTCCGCATTGCAAGGTGCAATTCTGAAATTTTTTGCTTTTTCCTGCTCCTCTTAGCATGATAAAGAAGATTCAAAGAGAGTGAGATGCCAGCTCCTTTCATTCAGTCAGTAGCTTCAAACATTTCTGGTATATGAATAACATGATGTTTTTCAATGGCAAAAATCAATGAATATTGTAAATGCACAAACAGTAATTTCTCCGCATTGCAAGGTGCAATTCTGAAATTTTTTGCTTTTTCCTGCTCCTCTTAGCATGATAAAGAAGATTCAAAGAGAGTGAGATGCCAGATCCTTTCATTCAGTCAGTAGCTTCAATCATTTCTGGACGTTTTTCAATGGCAAAAATCAATGAATATTGTAAATGCACAAACAGTAATTTCTCCGCATTGCAAGGTGCAATTCTGAAATTTTTTGCTTTTTCCTGCTCCTCTTAGCATGATAAAGAAGATTCAAAGAGAGTGAGATGCCAGCTCCTTTCATTCAGTCAGTAGCTTCAATCATTTCTGGACGTTTTTCAATGGCAAAAATCAATGAATATTGTAAATGCACAAACAGTAATTTCTCCGCATTGCAAGGTGCAATTCTGAAATTTTTTGCTTTTTCCTGCTCCTCTTAGCATGATAAACAAGATTCAAAGAGAGTGAGATGCCAGCTCCTTTCATTCAGTCAGTAGCTTCAATCATTTCTGGATGTTTTTCAATGGCAAAAATCAATGAATATTGTAAATGCACAAACAGTAATTTCTCCGCATTGCAAGGTGCAATTCTGAAATTTTTTGCTTTTTCCTGCTCCTCTTAGCATGATAAAGAAGATTCAAAGAGAGTGAGATGCCAGCTCCTTTCATTCAGTCAGTAGCTTCAATCATTTCTGGACGTTTTTCAATGGCAAAAATCATTGAATATTGTAAATGCACAAACAGTAATTTCTCCGCATTGCAAGGTGCAATTCTGAAATTTTTTGCTTTTTCCTGCTCCTCTTAGCATGATAAAGAAGATTCAAAGAGAGTGAGATGCCAGCTCCTTTCATTCAGTCAGTAGCTTCAATCATTTCTGGTATATGAATAACATGATGTTTTTCAATGGCAAAAATCAATGAATATTGTAAATGCACAAACAGTAATTTCTCCGCATTGCAAGGTGCAATTCTGAAATTTTTTGCTTTTTCCTGCTCCTCTTAGCATGATAAAGAAGATTCAAAGAGAGAGAGATGCCAGCTCCTTTCATTCAGTCAGTAGCTTCAATCATTTCTGGACGTTTTTCAATGGCAAAAATCAATGAATATTGTAAATGCACAAAGAGTAATTTCTCCGCATTGCAAGGTGCAATACTGAAATTTTTTGCTTTTTCCTGCTCCTCTTAGCATGATAAAGAAGATTCAAAGAGAGTGAGATGCCAGCTCCTTTCATTCAGTCAGTAGCTTCAATCATTTCTGGACGTTTTTCAATGGCAAAAATCAATGAATATTGTAAATGCACAGAGTAATTTCTCCGCATTGCAAGGTGCAATTCTGAAATTTTTTGCTTTTTCCTGCTCCTCTTAGCATGATAAAGAAGATTCAAAGAGAGTGAGATGCCAGCTCCTTTCATTCAGTCAGTAGCTTCAAACATTTCTGGTATATGAATAACATGTTTTTCAATGGCAAAAATCAATGAATATTGTAAATGCACAAACAGTAATTTCTCCGCATTGCAAGGTGCAATTCTGAAATTTTTTGCTTTTTTCTGCTCCTCTTAGCATGATAAAGAAGATTCAAAGAGAGTGAGATGCCAGCTCCTTTCATTCAGTCAGTAGCTTCAATCATTTCTGGACGTTTTTCAATGGCAAAAATCAATGAATATTGTAAATGCACAAAGAGTAATTTCTCCGCATTGCAAGGTGCAATTCTGAAATTTTTTGCTTTTTCCTGCTCCTCTTAGCATGATAAAGAAGATTCAAAGAGAGTGAGATGCCAGCTCCTTTCATTCAGTCAGTAGCTTCAATCATTTCTGGACGTTTTTCAATGGCAAAAATCAATGAATATTGTAAATGCACAAAGAGTAATTTCTCCGCATTGCAAGGTGCAATTCTGAAATTTTTTGCTTTTTCCTGCTCCTCTTAGCATGATAAAGAAGATTCAAAGAGAGTGAGATGCCAGCTCCTTTCATTCAGTCAGTAGCTTCAATCATTTCTGGACGTTTTTCAATGGCAAAAATCAATGAATATTGTAAATGCACAAAGAGTAATTTCTCCGCATTGCAAGGTGCAATTCTGAAATTTTTTGCTTTTTCCTGCTCCTCTTAGCATGATAAAGAAGATTCAAAGAGAGTGAGATGCCAGCTCCTTTCATTCAGTCAGTAGCTTCAAACATTTCTGGTATATGAATAACATGATGTTTTTCAATGGCAAAAATCAATGAATATTGTAAATGCACAAACAGTAATTTCTCCGCATTGCAAGGTGCAATTTTGAAATTTTTTGCTTTTTCCTGCTCCTCTTAGCATGATAAAGAAGATTCAAAGAGAGTGAGATGCCAGCTCCTTTCATTCAGTCAGTAGCTTCAATCATTTCTGGACGTTTTTCAATGGCAAAAATCAATGAATATTGTAAATGCACAAACAGTAATTTCTCCGCATTGCAAGGTGCAATTCTGAAATTTTTTGCTTTTTCCTGCTCCTCTTAGCATGATAAGGAAGATTCAAAGAGAGTGAGATGCCAGCTCCTTTCATTCAGTCAGTAGCTTCAATCATTTCTGGACGTTTTTCAATGGCAAAAATCAATGAATATTGTAAATGCACAAAGAGTAATTTCTCCGCATTGCAAGGTGCAATTCTGAAATTTTTTGCTTTTTCCTGCTCCTCTTAGCATGATAAAGAAGATTCAAAGAGAGTGAGATGCCAGCTCCTTTCATTCAGTCAGTAGCTTCAAACATTTCTGGTATATGAATAACGATGTTTTTCAATGGCAAAAATCAATGAATATTGTAAATGCACAAACAGTAATTTCTCCGCATTGCAAGGTGCAATTCTGAAATTTTTTGCTTTTTCCTGCTCCTCTTAGCATGATAAAGAAGATTCAAAGAGAGTGAGATGCCAGCTCCTTTCATTCAGTCAGTAGCTTCAATCATTTCTGGACGTTTTTCAATGGCAAAAATCATTGAATATTGTAAATGCACAAACAGTAATTTCTCCGCATTGCAAGGTGCAATTCTGAAATTTTTTGCTTTTTCCTGCTCCTCTTAGCATGATAAAGAAGATTCAAAGAGAGTGAGATGCCAGCTCCTTTCATTCAGTCAGTAGCTTCAATCATTTCTGGTATATGAATAACATGATGTTTTTCAATGGCAAAAATCAATGAATATTGTAAATGCACAAACAGTAATTTCTCCGCATTGCAAGGTGCAATTCTGAAATTTTTTGCTTTTTTCTGCTCCTCTTAGCATGATAAAGAAGATTCAAAGAGAGTGAGATGCCAGCTCCTTTCATTCAGTCAGTAGCTTCAATCATTTCTGGACGTTTTTCAATGGCAAAAATCAATGAATATTGTAAATGCACAAAGAGTAATTTCTCCGCATTGCAAGGTGCAATTCTGAAATTTTTTGCTTTTTCCTGCTCCTCTTAGCATGATAAAGAAGATTCAAAGAGAGTGAGATGCCAGCTCCTTTCATTCAGTCAGTAGCTTCAATCATTTCTGGACGTTTTTCAATGGCAAAAATCAATGAATATTGTAAATGCACAAAGAGTAATTTCTCCGCATTGCAAGGTGCAATTCTGAAATTTTTTGCTTTTTCCTGCTCCTCTTAGCATGATAAAGAAGATTCAAAGAGAGTGAGATGCCAGCTCCTTTCATTCAGTCAGTAGCTTCAAACATTTCTGGTATATGAATAACATGATGTTTTTCAATGGCAAAAATCAATGAATATTGTAAATGCACAAACAGTAATTTCTCCGCATTGCAAGGTGCAATTCTGAAATTTTTTGCTTTTTCCTGCTCCTCTTAGCATGATAAAGAAGATTCAAAGAGAGTGAGATGCCAGATCCTTTCATTCAGTCAGTAGCTTCAATCATTTCTGGACGTTTTTCAATGGCAAAAATCAATGAATATTGTAAATGCACAAACAGTAATTTCTCCGCATTGCAAGGTGCAATTCTGAAATTTTTTGCTTTTTCCTGCTCCTCTTAGCATGATAAAGAAGATTCAAAGAGAGTGAGATGCCAGCTCCTTTCATTCAGTCAGTAGCTTCAATCATTTCTGGACGTTTTTCAATGGCAAAAATCAATGAATATTGTAAATGCACAAACAGTAATTTCTCCGCATTGCAAGGTGCAATTCTGAAATTTTTTGCTTTTTCCTGCTCCTCTTAGCATGATAAACAAGATTCAAAGAGAGTGAGATGCCAGCTCCTTTCATTCAGTCAGTAGCTTCAATCATTTCTGGATGTTTTTCAATGGCAAAAATCAATGAATATTGTAAATGCACAAACAGTAATTTCTCCGCATTGCAAGGTGCAATTCTGAAATTTTTTGCTTTTTCCTGCTCCTCTTAGCATGATAAAGAAGATTCAAAGAGAGTGAGATGCCAGCTCCTTTCATTCAGTCAGTAGCTTCAATCATTTCTGGACGTTTTTCAATGGCAAAAATCATTGAATATTGTAAATGCACAAACAGTAATTTCTCCGCATTGCAAGGTGCAAATCTGAAATTTTTTGCTTTTTCCTGCTCCTCTTAGCATGATAAAGAAGATTCAAAGAGAGTGAGATGCCAGCTCCTTTCATTCAGTCAGTAGCTTCAATCATTTCTGGTATATGAATAACATGATGTTTTTCAATGGCAAAAATCAATGAATATTGTAAATGCACAAACAGTAATTTCTCCGCATTGCAAGGTGCAATTCTGAAATTTTTTGCTTTTTCCTGCTCCTCTTAGCATGATAAAGAAGATTCAAAGAGAGTGAGATGCCAGCTCCTTTCATTCAGTCAGTAGCTTCAATCATTTCTGGACGTTTTTCAATGGCAAAAATCAATGAATATTGTAAATGCACAAAGAGTAATTTCTCCGCATTGCAAGGTGCAATTCTGAAATTTTTTGCTTTTTCCTGCTCCTCTTAGCATGATAAAGAAGATTCAAAGAGAGTGAGATGCCAGCTCCTTTCATTCAGTCAGTAGCTTCAATCATTTCTGGACGTTTTTCAATGGCAAAAATCAATGAATATTGTAAATGCACAGAGTAATTTCTCCGCATTGCAAGGTGCAATTCTGAAATTTTTTGCTTTTTCCTGCTCCTCTTAGCATGATAAAGAAGATTCAAAGAGAGTGAGATGCCAGCTCCTTTCATTCAGTCAGTAGCTTCAAACATTTCTGGTATATGAATAACATGTTTTTCAATGGCAAAAATCAATTAATATTGTAAATGCACAAACAGTAATTTCTCCGCATTGCAAGGTGCAATTCTGAAATTTTTTGCTTTTTTCTGCTCCTCTTAGCATGATAAAGAAGATTCAAAGAGAGTGAGATGCCAGCTCCTTTCATTCAGTCAGTAGCTTCAATCATTTCTGGACGTTTTTCAATGGCAAAAATCAATGAATATTGTAAATGCACAAAGAGTAATTTCTCCGCATTGCAAGGTGCAATTCTGAAATTTTTTGCTTTTTCCTGCTCCTCTTAGCATGATAAAGAAGATTCAAATAGAGTGAGATGCCAGCTCCTTTCATTCAGTCAGTAGCTTCAAACATTTCTGGTATATGAATAACGATGTTTTTCAATGGCAAAAATCAATGAATATTGTAAATGCACAAACAGTAATTTCTCCGCATTGCAAGGTGCAATTCTGAAATTTTTTGCTTTTTCCTGCTCCTCTTAGCATGATAAAGAAGATTCAAAGAGAGTGAGATGCCAGCTCCTTTCATTCAGTCAGTAGCTTCAATCATTTCTGGACGTTTTTCAATGGCAAAAATCATTGAATATTGTAAATGCACAAACAGTAATTTCTCCGCATTGCAAGGTGCAATTCTGAAATTTTTTGCTTTTTCCTGCTCCTCTTAGCATGATAAAGAAGATTCAAAGAGAGTGAGATGCCAGCTCCTTTCATTCAGTCAGTAGCTTCAATCATTTCTGGTATATGAATAACATGATGTTTTTCAATGGCAAAAATCAATGAATATTGTAAATGCACAAACAGTAATTTCTCCGCATTGCAAGGTGCAATTCTGAAATTTTTTGCTTTTTCCTGCTCCTCTTAGAATGATAAAGAAGATTCAAAGAGAGTGAGATGCCAGCTCCTTTCATTCAGTCAGTAGCTTCAAACATTTCTGGTATATGAATAACATGATGTTTTTCAATGGTAAAAATCAATGAATATTGTAAATGCACAAACAGTAATTTCTCCGCATTGCAAGGTGCAATTCTGAAATTTTTTGCTTTTTCCTGCTCCTCTTAGCATGATAAAGAAGATTCAAAGAGAGTGAGATGCCAGATCCTTTCATTCAGTCAGTAGCTTCAATCATTTCTGGACGTTTTTCAATGGCAAAAATCAATGAATATTGTAAATGCACAAACAGTAATTTCTCCGCATTGCAAGGTGCAATTCTGAAATTTTTTGCTTTTTCCTGCTCCTCTTAGCATGATAAAGAAGATTCAAAGAGATTGAGATGCCAGCTCCTTTCATTCAGTCAGTAGCTTCAATCATTTCTGGACGTTTTTCAATGGCAAAAATCAATGAATATTGTAAATGCACAAACAGTAATTTCTCCGCATTGCAAGGTGCAATTCTGAAATTTTTTGCTTTTTCCTGCTCCTCTTAGCATGATAAACAAGATTCAAAGAGAGTGAGATGCCAGCTCCTTTCATTCAGTCAGTAGCTTCAATCATTTCTGGATGTTTTTCAATGGCAAAAATCAATGAATATTGTAAATGCACAAACAGTAATTTCTCCGCATTGCAAGGTGCAATTCTGAAATTTTTTGCTTTTTCCTGCTCCTCTTAGCATGATAAAGAAGATTCAAAGAGAGTGAGATGCCAGCTCCTTTCATTCAGTCAGTAGCTTCAATCATTTCTGGACGTTTTTCAATGGCAAAAATCATTGAATATTGTAAATGCACAAACAGTAATTTCTCCGCATTGCAAGGTGCAATTCTGAAATTTTTTGCTTTTTCCTGCTCCTCTTAGCATGATAAAGAAGATTCAAAGAGAGTGAGATGCCAGCTCCTTTCATTCAGTCAGTAGCTTCAATCATTTCTGGTATATGAATAACATGATGTTTTTCAATGGCAAAAATCAATGAATATTGTAAATGCACAAACAGTAATTTCTCCGCATTGCAAGGTGCAATTCTGAAATTTTTTGCTTTTTCCTGCTCCTCTTTGCATGATAAAGAAGATTCAAAGAGAGTGAGATGCCAGCTCCTTTCATTCAGTCAGTAGCTTCAATCATTTCTGGACGTTTTTCAATGGCAAAAATCAATGAATATTGTAAATGCACAAAGAGTAATTTCTCCGCATTGCAAGGTGCAATTCTGAAATTTTTTGCTTTTTCCTGCTCCTCTTAGCATGATAAAGAAGATTCAAAGAGAGTGAGATGCCAGCTCCTTTCATTCAGTCAGTAGCTTCAATCATTTCTGGACGTTTTTCAATGGCAAAAATCAATGAATATTGTAAATGCACAGAGTAATTTCTCCGCATTGCAAGGTGCAATTCTGAAATTTTTTGCTTTTTCCTGCTCCTCTTAGCATGATAAAGAAGATTCAAAGAGAGTGAGATGCCAGCTCCTTTCATTCAGTCAGTAGCTTCAAACATTTCTGGTATATGAATAACATGTTTTTCAATGGCAAAAATCAATGAATATTGTAAATGCACAAACAGTAATTTCTCCGCATTGCAAGGTGCAATTCTGAAATTTTTTGCTTTTTTCTGCTCCTCTTAGCATGATAAAGAAGATTCAAAGAGAGTGAGATGCCAGCTCCTTTCATTCAGTCAGTAGCTTCAATCATTTCTGGACGTTTTTCAATGGCAAAAATCAATGAATATTGTAAATGCACAAAGAGTAATTTCTCCGCATTGCAAGGTGCAATTCTGAAATTTTTTGCTTTTTCCTGCTCCTCTTAGCATGATAAAGAAGATTCAAAGAGAGTGAGATGCCAGCTCCTTTCATTCAGTCAGTAGCTTCAATCATTTCTGGACGTTTTTCAATGGCAAAAATCAATGAATATTGTAAATGCACAAAGAGTAATTTCTCCGCATTGCAAGGTGCAATTCTGAAATTTTTTGCTTTTTCCTGCTCCTCTTAGCATGATAAAGAAGATTCAAAGAGAGTGAGATGCCAGCTCCTTTCATTCAGTCAGTAGCTTCAATCATTTCTGGACGTTTTTCAATGGCAAAAATCAATGAATATTGTAAATGCACAAAGAGTAATTTCTCCGCATTGCAAGGTGCAATTCTGAAATTTTTTGCTTTTTCCTGCTCCTCTTAGCATGATAAAGAAGATTCAAAGAGAGTGAGATGCCAGCTCCTTTCATTCAGTCAGTAGCTTCAAACATTTCTGGTATATGAATAACATGATGTTTTTCAATGGCAAAAATCAATGAATATTGTAAATGCACAAACAGTAATTTCTCCGCATTGCAAGGTGCAATTTTGAAATTTTTTGCTTTTTCCTGCTCCTCTTAGCATGATAAAGAAGATTCAAAGAGAGTGAGATGCCAGCTCCTTTCATTCAGTCAGTAGCTTCAATCATTTCTGGACGTTTTTCAATGGCAAAAATCAATGAATATTGTAAATGCACAAACAGTAATTTCTCCGCATTGCAAGGTGCAATTCTGAAATTTTTTGCTTTTTCCTGCTCCTCTTAGCATGATAAGGAAGATTCAAAGAGAGTGAGATGCCAGCTCCTTTCATTCAGTCAGTAGCTTCAATCATTTCTGGACGTTTTTCAATGGCAAAAATCAATGAATATTGTAAATGCACAAAGAGTAATTTCTCCGCATTGCAAGGTGCAATTCTGAAATTTTTTGCTTTTTCCTGCTCCTCTTAGCATGATAAAGAAGATTCAAAGAGAGTGAGATGCCAGCTCCTTTCATTCAGTCAGTAGCTTCAAACATTTCTGGTATATGAATAACGATGTTTTTTAATGGCAAAAATCAATGAATATTGTAAATGCACAAACAGTAATTTCTCCGCATTGCAAGGTGCAATTCTGAAATTTTTTGCTTTTTCCTGCTCCTCTTAGCATGATAAAGAAGATTCAAAGAGAGTGAGATGCCAGCTCCTTTCATTCAGTCAGTAGCTTCAATCATTTCTGGACGTTTTTCAATGGCAAAAATCATTGAATATTGTAAATGCACAAACAGTAATTTCTCCGCATTGCAAGGTGCAATTCTGAAATTTTTTGCTTTTTCCTGCTCCTCTTAGCATGATAAAGAAGATTCAAAGAGAGTGAGATGCCAGCTCCTTTCATTCAGTCAGTAGCTTCAATCATTTCTGGTATATGAATAACATGATGTTTTTCAATGGCAAAAATCAATGAATATTGTAAATGCACAAACAGTAATTTCTCCGCATTGCAAGGTGCAATTCTGAAATTTTTTGCTTTTTCCTGCTCCTCTTAGCATGATAAAGAAGATTCAAAGAGAGTGAGATGCCAGCTCCTTTCATTCAGTCAGTAGCTTCAATCATTTCTGGACGTTTTTCAATGGCAAAAATCAATGAATATTGTAAATGCACAAAGAGTAATTTCTCCGCATTGCAAGGTGCAATTCTGAAATTTTTTGCTTTTTCCAGCTCCTCTTAGCATGATAAAGAAGATTCAAAGAGAGTGAGATGCCAGCTCCTTTCATTCAGTCAGTAGCTTCAATCATTTCTGGACGTTTTTCAATGGCAAAAATCAATGAATATTGTAAATGCACAGAGTAATTTCTCTGCATTGCAAGGTGCAATTCTGAAATTTTTTGCTTTTTCCTGCTCCTCTTAGCATGATAAAGAAGATTCAAAGAGAGTGAGATGCCAGCTCCTTTCATTCAGTCAGTAGCTTCAAACATTTCTGGTATATGAATAACATGTTTTTCAATGGCAAAAATCAATGAATATTGTAAATGCACAAACAGTAATTTCTCCGCATTGCAAGGTGCAATTCTGAAATTTTTTGCTTTTTTCTGCTCCTCTTAGCATGATAAAGAAGATTCAAAGAGAGTGAGATGCCAGCTCCTTTCATTCAGTCAGTAGCTTCAATCATTTCTGGACGTTTTTCAATGGCAAAAATCAATGAATATTGTAAATGCACAAAGAGTAATTTCTCCGCATTGCAAGGTGCAATTCTGAAATTTTTTGCTTTTTCCTGCTCCTCTTAGCATGATAAAGAAGATTCAAAGAGAGTGAGATGCCAGCTCCTTTCATTCAGTCAGTAGCTTCAATCATTTCTGGACGTTTTTCAATGGCAAAAATCAATGAATATTGTAAATGCACAAAGAGTAATTTCTCCGCATTGCAAGGTGCAATTCTGAAATTTTTTGCTTTTTCCTGCTCCTCTTAGCATGATAAAGAAGATTCAAAGAGAGTGAGATGCCAGCTCCTTTCATTCAGTCAGTAGCTTCAAACATTTCTGGTATATGAATAACATGATGTTTTTCAATGGCAAAAATCAATGAATATTGTAAATGCACAAACAGTAATTTCTCCGCATTGCAAGGTGCAATTCTGAAATTTTTTGCTTTTTCCTGCTCCTCTTAGCATGATAAAGAAGATTCAAAGAGAGTGAGATGCCAGATCCTTTCATTCAGTCAGTAGCTTCAATCATTTCTGGACGTTTTTCAATGGCAAAAATCAATGAATATTGTAAATGCACAAACAGTAATTTCTCCGCATTGCAAGGTGCAATTCTGAAATTTTTTGCTTTTTCCTGCTCCTCTTAGCATGATAAAGAAGATTCAAAGAGAGTGAGATGCCAGCTCCTTTCATTCAGTCAGTAGCTTCAATCATTTCTGGACGTTTTTCAATGGCAAAAATCAATGAATATTGTAAATGCACAAACAGTAATTTCTCCGCATTGCAAGGTGCAATTCTGAAATTTTTTGCTTTTTCCTGCTCCTCTTAGCATGATAAACAAGATTCAAAGAGAGTGAGATGCCAGCTCCTTTCATTCAGTCAGTAGCTTCAATCATTTCTGGATGTTTTTCAATGGCAAAAATCAATGAATATTGTAAATGCACAAACAGAAATTTCTCCGCATTGCAAGGTGCAATTCTGAAATTTTTTGCTTTTTCCTGCTCCTCTTAGCATGATAAAGAAGATTCAAAGAGAGTGAGATGCCAGCTCCTTTCATTCAGTCAGTAGCTTCAATCATTTCTGGACGTTTTTCAATGGCAAAAATCATTGAATATTGTAAATGCACAAACAGTAATTTCTCCGCATTGCAAGGTGCAAATCTGAAATTTTTTGCTTTTTCCTGCTCCTCTTAGCATGATAAAGAAGATTCAAAGAGAGTGAGATGCCAGCTCCTTTCATTCAGTCAGTAGCTTCAATCATTTCTGGTATATGAATAACATGATGTTTTTCAATGGCAAAAATCAATGAATATTGTAAATGCACAAACAGTAATTTCTCCGCATTGCAAGGTGCAATTCTGAAATTTTTTGCTTTTTCCTGCTCCTCTTAGCATGATAAAGAAGATTCAAAGAGAGTGAGATGCCAGCTCCTTTCATTCAGTCAGTAGCTTCAATCATTTCTGGACGTTTTTCAATGGCAAAAATCAATGAATATTGTAAATGCACAAAGAGTAATTTCTCCGCATTGCAAGGTGCAATTCTGAAATTTTTTGCTTTTTCCTGCTCCTCTTAGCATGATAAAGAAGATTCAAAGAGAGTGAGATGCCAGCTCCTTTCATTCAGTCAGTAGCTTCAATCATTTCTGGACGTTTTTCAATGGCAAAAATCAATGAATATTGTAAATGCACAGAGTAATTTCTCCGCATTGCAAGGTGCAATTCTGAAATTTTTTGCTTTTTCCTGCTCCTCTTAGCATGATAAAGAAGATTCAAAGAGAGTGAGATGCCAGCTCCTTTCATTCAGTCAGTAGCTTCAAACATTTCTGGTATATGAATAACATGTTTTTCAAAGGCAAAAATCAATTAATATTGTAAATGCACAAACAGTAATTTCTCCGCATTGCAAGGTGCAATTCTGAAATTTTTTGCTTTTTTCTGCTCCTCTTAGCATGATAAAGAAGATTCAAAGAGAGTGAGATGCCAGCTCCTTTCATTCAGTCAGTAGCTTCAATCATTTCTGGACGTTTTTCAATGGCAAAAATCAATGAATATTGTAAATGCACAAAGAGTAATTTCTCCGCATTGCAAGGTGCAATTCTGAAATTTTTTGCTTTTTCCTGCTCCTCTTAGCATGATAAAGAAGATTCAAAGAGAGTGAGATGCCAGCTCCTTTCATTCAGTCAGTAGCTTCAATCATTTCTGGACGTTTTTCAATGGCAAAAATCAATGAATATTGTAAATGCACAAAGAGTAATTTCTCCGCATTGCAAGGTGCAATTCTGAAATTTTTTGCTTTTTCCTGCTCCTCTTAGCATGATAAAGAAGATTCAAAGAGAGTGAGATGCCAGCTCCTTTCATTCAGTCAGTAGCTTCAAACATTTCTGGTATATGAATAACATGATGTTTTTCAATGGCAAAAATCAATGAATATTGTAAATGCACAAACAGTAATTTCTCCGCATTGCAAGGTGCAATTCTGAAATTTTTTGCTTTTTCCTGCTCCTCTTAGCATGATAAAGAAGATTCAAAGAGAGTGAGATGCCAGATCCTTTCATTCAGTCAGTAGCTTCAATCATTTCTGGACGTTTTTCAATGGCAAAAATCAATGAATATTGTAAATGCACAAACAGTAATTTCTCCGCATTGCAAGGTGTAATTCTGAAATTTTTTGCTTTTTCCTGCTCCTCTTAGCATGATAAAGAAGATTCAAAGAGAGTGAGATGCCAGCTCCTTTCATTCAGTCAGTAGCTTCAATCATTTCTGGACGTTTTTCAATGGCAAAAATCAATGAATATTGTAAATGCACAAACAGTAATTTCTCCGCATTGCAAGGTGCAATTCTGAAATTTTTTGCTTTTTCCTGCTCCTCTTAGCATGATAAACAAGATTCAAAGAGAGTGAGATGCCAGCTCCTTTCATTCAGTCAGTAGCTTCAATCATTTCTGGATGTTTTTCAATGGCAAAAATCAATGAATATTGTAAATGCACAAACAGTAATTTCTCCGCATTGCAAGGTGCAATTCTGAAATTTTTTGCTTTTTCCTGCTCCTCTTAGCATGATAAAGAAGATTCAAAGAGAGTGAGATGCCAGCTCCTTTCATTCAGTCAGTAGCTTCAATCATTTCTGGACGTTTTTCAATGGCAAAAATCAATGAATATTGTAAATGCACAAACAGTAATTTCTCCGCATTGCAAGGTGCAATTCTGAAATTTTTTGCTTTTTCCTGCTCCTCTTAGCATGATAAGGAAGATTCAAAGAGAGTGATATGCCAGCTCCTTTCATTCAGTCAGTAGCTTCAATCATTTCTGGACGTTTTTCAATGGCAAAAATCAATGAATATTGTAAATGCACAAAGAGTAATTTCTCCGCATTGCAAGGTGCAATTCTGAAATTTTTTGCTTTTTCCTGCTCCTCTTAGCATGATAAAGAAGATTCAAAGAGAGTGAGATGCCAGCTCCTTTCATTCAGTCAGTAGCTTCAAACATTTCTGGTATATGAATAACATGATGCTTTTCAATACCAAAAATCAATGAATATTGTAAATGCACAAACAGTAATTTCTCCGCATTGCAAGGTGCAATTCTGAAATTTTTTGCTTTTTCCTGCTCCTCTTAGCATGATAAAGAAGATTCAAAGAGAGTGAGATGCCAGCTCCTTTCATTCAGTCAGTAGCTTCAATCATTTCTGGACGTTTTTCAATGGCAAAAATCATTGAATATTGTAAATGCACAAACAGTAATTTCTCCGCATTGCAAGGTGCAATTCTGAAATTTTTTGCTTTTTCCTGCTCCTCTTAGCATGATAAAGAAGATTCAAAGAGAGTGAGATGCCAGCTCCTTTCATTCAGTCAGTAGCTTCAATCATTTCTGGTATATGAATAACATGATGTTTTTCAATGGCAAAAATCAATGAATATTGTAAATGCACAAACAGTAATTTCTCCGCATTGCAAGGTGCAATTCTGAAATTTTTTGCTTTTTCCTGCTCCTCTTAGCATGATAAAGAAGATTCAAAGAGAGTGAGATGCCAGCTCCTTTCATTCAGTCAGTAGCTTCAATCATTTCTGGACGTTTTTCAATGGCAAAAATCAATGAATATTGTAAATGCACAAAGAGTAATTTCTCCGCATTGCAAGGTGCAATTCTGAAATTTTTTGCTTTTTCCTGCTCCTGTTAGCATGATAAAGAAGATTCAAAGAGAGTGAGATGCCAGCTCCTTTCATTCAGTCAGTAGCTTCAATCATTTCTGGACGTTTTTCAATGGCAAAAATCAATGAATATTGTAAATGCACAAAGAGTAATTTCTCCGCATTGCAAGGTGCAATTCTGAAATTTTTTGCTTTTTCCTGCTCCTCTTAGCATGATAAAGAAGATTCAAAGAGAGTGAGATGCCAGCTCCTTTCATTCAGTCAGTAGCTTCAAACATTTCTGGTATATGAATAACATGATGTTTTTCAATGGCAAAAATCAATGAATATTGTAAATGCACACAGTAATTTCTCCGCATTGCAAGGTGCAATTCTGAAATTTTTTGCTTTTTCCTGCTCCTCTTAGCATGATAAAGAAGATTCAAAGAGAGTGAGATGCCAGCTCCTTTCATTCAGTCAGTAGCTTCAATCATTTCTGGACGTTTTTCAATGGCAAAAATCAATGAATATTGTAAATGCACAAAGAGTAATTTCTCCGCATTGCAAGGTGCAATTCTGAAATTTTTTGCTTTTTCCTGCTCCTCTTAGCATGATAAAGAAGATTCAAAGAGAGTGAGATGCCAGCTCCTTTCATTCAGTCAGTAGCTTCAATCATTTCTGGACGTTTTTCAATGGCAAAAATCAATGAATATTGTAAATGCACAAAGAGTAATTTCTCCGCATTGCAAGGTGCAATTCTGAAATTTTTTGCTTTTTCCTGCTCCTCTTAGCATGATAAAGAAGATTCAAAGAGAGTGAGATGCCAGCTCCTTTCATTCAGTCAGTAGCTTCAAACATTTCTGGTATATGAATAACATGATGTTTTTCAATGGCAAAAATCAATGAATATTGTAAATGCACAAACAGTAATTTCTCCGCATTGCAAGGTGCAATTCTGAAATTTTTTGATTTTTCCTGCTCCTCTTAGCATGATAAAGAATATTCAAAGAGAGTGAGATGCCAGATCCTTTCATTCAGTCAGTAGCTTCAATCATTTCTGGACGTTTTTCAATGGCAAAAATCAATGAATATTGTAAATGCACAAACAGTAATTTCTCCGCATTGCAAGGTGCAATTCTGAAATTTTTTGCTTTTTCCTGCTCCTCTTAGCATGATAAAGAAGATTCAAAGAGAGTGAGATGCCAGCTCCTTTCATTCAGTCAGTAGCTTCAATCATTTCTGGACGTTTTTCAATGGCAAAAATCAATGAATATTGTAAATGCACAAACAGTAATTTCTCCGCATTGCAAGGTGCAATTCTGAAATTTTTTGCTTTTTCCTGCTCCTCTTAGCATGATAAAGAAGATTCAAAGAGAGTGAGATGCCAGCTCCTTTCATTCAGTCAGTAGCTTCAATCATTTCTGGACGTTTTTCAATGGCAAAAATCATTGAATATTGTAAATGCACAAACAGTAATTTCTCCGCATTGCAAGGTGCAATTCTGAAATTTTTTGCTTTTTCCTGCTCCTCTTAGCATGATAAAGAAGATTCAAAGAGAGTGAGATGCCAGCTCCTTTCATTCAGTCAGTAGCTTCAATCATTTCTGGTATATGAATAACATGATGTTTTTCAATGGCAAAAATCAATGAATATTGTAAATGCACAAACAGTAATTTCTCCGCATTGCAAGGTGCAATTCTGAAATTTTTTGCTTTTTCCTGCTCCTCTTAGAATGATAAAGAAGATTCAAAGAGAGTGAGATGCCAGCTCCTTTCATTCAGTCAGTAGCTTCAAACATTTCTGGTATATGAATAACATGATGTTTTTCAATGGTAAAAATCAATGAATATTGTAAATGCACAAACAGTAATTTCTCCGCATTGCAAGGTGCAATTCTGAAATTTTTTGCTTTTTCCTGCTCCTCTTAGCATGATAAAGAAGATTCAAAGAGAGTGAGATGCCAGATCCTTTCATTCAGTCAGTAGCTTCAATCATTTCTGGACGTTTTTCAATGGCAAAAATCAATGAATATTGTAAATGCACAAACAGTAATTTCTCCGCATTGCAAGGTGCAATTCTGAAATTTTTTGCTTTTTCCTGCTCCTCTTAGCATGATAAAGAAGATTCAAAGAGATTGAGATGCCAGCTCCTTTCATTCAGTCAGTAGCTTCAATCATTTCTGGACGTTTTTCAATGGCAAAAATCAATGAATATTGTAAATGCACAAACAGTAATTTCTCCGCATTGCAAGGTGCAATTCTGAAATTTTTTGCTTTTTCCTGCTCCTCTTAGCATGATAAACAAGATTCAAAGAGAGTGAGATGCCAGCTCCTTTCATTCAGTCAGTAGCTTCAATCATTTCTGGATGTTTTTCAATGGCAAAAATCAATGAATATTGTAAATGCACAAACAGTAATTTCTCCGCATTGCAAGGTGCAATTCTGAAATTTTTTGCTTTTTCCTGCTCCTCTTAGCATGATAAAGAAGATTCAAAGAGAGTGAGATGCCAGCTCCTTTCATTCAGTCAGTAGCTTCAATCATTTCTGGACGTTTTTCAATGGCAAAAATCATTGAATATTGTAAATGCACAAACAGTAATTTCTCCGCATTGCAAGGTGCAATTCTGAAATTTTTTGCTTTTTCCTGCTCCTCTTAGCATGATAAAGAAGATTCAAAGAGAGTGAGATGCCAGCTCCTTTCATTCAGTCAGTAGCTTCAATCATTTCTGGTATATGAATAACATGATGTTTTTCAATGGCAAAAATCAATGAATATTGTAAATGCACAAACAGTAATTTCTCCGCATTGCAAGGTGCAATTCTGAAATTTTTTGCTTTTTCCTGCTCCTCTTTGCATGATAAAGAAGATTCAAAGAGAGTGAGATGCCAGCTCCTTTCATTCAGTCAGTAGCTTCAATCATTTCTGGACGTTTTTCAATGGCAAAAATCAATGAATATTGTAAATGCACAAAGAGTAATTTCTCCGCATTGCAAGGTGCAATTCTGAAATTTTTTGCTTTTTCCTGCTCCTCTTAGCATGATAAAGAAGATTCAAAGAGAGTGAGATGCCAGCTCCTTTCATTCAGTCAGTAGCTTCAATCATTTCTGGACGTTTTTCAATGGCAAAAATCAATGAATATTGTAAATGCACAGAGTAATTTCTCCGCATTGCAAGGTGCAATTCTGAAATTTTTTGCTTTTTCCTGCTCCTCTTAGCATGATAAAGAAGATTCAAAGAGAGTGAGATGCCAGCTCCTTTCATTCAGTCAGTAGCTTCAAACATTTCTGGTATATGAATAACATGTTTTTCAATGGCAAAAATCAATGAATATTGTAAATGCACAAACAGTAATTTCTCCGCATTGCAAGGTGCAATTCTGAAATTTTTTGCTTTTTTCTGCTCCTCTTAGCATGATAAAGAAGATTCAAAGAGAGTGAGATGCCAGCTCCTTTCATTCAGTCAGTAGCTTCAATCATTTCTGGACGTTTTTCAATGGCAAAAATCAATGAATATTGTAAATGCACAAAGAGTAATTTCTCCGCATTGCAAGGTGCAATTCTGAAATTTTTTGCTTTTTCCTGCTCCTCTTAGCATGATAAAGAAGATTCAAAGAGAGTGAGATGCCAGCTCCTTTCATTCAGTCAGTAGCTTCAATCATTTCTGGACGTTTTTCAATGGCAAAAATCAATGAATATTGTAAATGCACAAAGAGTAATTTCTCCGCATTGCAAGGTGCAATTCTGAAATTTTTTGCTTTTTCCTGCTCCTCTTAGCATGATAAAGAAGATTCAAAGAGAGTGAGATGCCAGCTCCTTTCATTCAGTCAGTAGCTTCAATCATTTCTGGACGTTTTTCAATGGCAAAAATCAATGAATATTGTAAATGCACAAAGAGTAATTTCTCCGCATTGCAAGGTGCAATTCTGAAATTTTTTGCTTTTTCCTGCTCCTCTTAGCATGATAAAGAAGATTCAAAGAGAGTGAGATGCCAGCTCCTTTCATTCAGTCAGTAGCTTCAAACATTTCTGGTATATGAATAACATGATGTTTTTCAATGGCAAAAATCAATGAATATTGTAAATGCACAAACAGTAATTTCTCCGCATTGCAAGGTGCAATTTTGAAATTTTTTGCTTTTTCCTGCTCCTCTTAGCATGATAAAGAAGATTCAAAGAGAGTGAGATGCCAGCTCCTTTCATTCAGTCAGTAGCTTCAATCATTTCTGGACGTTTTTCAATGGCAAAAATCAATGAATATTGTAAATGCACAAACAGTAATTTCTCCGCATTGCAAGGTGCAATTCTGAAATTTTTTGCTTTTTCCTGCTCCTCTTAGCATGATAAGGAAGATTCAAAGAGAGTGAGATGCCAGCTCCTTTCATTCAGTCAGTAGCTTCAATCATTTCTGGACGTTTTTCAATGGCAAAAATCAATGAATATTGTAAATGCACAAAGAGTAATTTCTCCGCATTGCAAGGTGCAATTCTGAAATTTTTTGCTTTTTCCTGCTCCTCTTAGCATGATAAAGAAGATTCAAAGAGAGTGAGATGCCAGCTCCTTTCATTCAGTCAGTAGCTTCAAACATTTCTGGTATATGAATAACGATGTTTTTTAATGGCAAAAATCAATGAATATTGTAAATGCACAAACAGTAATTTCTCCGCATTGCAAGGTGCAATTCTGAAATTTTTTGCTTTTTCCTGCTCCTCTTAGCATGATAAAGAAGATTCAAAGAGAGTGAGATGCCAGCTCCTTTCATTCAGTCAGTAGCTTCAATCATTTCTGGACGTTTTTCAATGGCAAAAATCATTGAATATTGTAAATGCACAAACAGTAATTTCTCCGCATTGCAAGGTGCAATTCTGAAATTTTTTGCTTTTTCCTGCTCCTCTTAGCATGATAAAGAAGATTCAAAGAGAGTGAGATGCCAGCTCCTTTCATTCAGTCAGTAGCTTCAATCATTTCTGGTATATGAATAACATGATGTTTTTCAATGGCAAAAATCAATGAATATTGTAAATGCACAAACAGTAATTTCTCCGCATTGCAAGGTGCAATTCTGAAATTTTTTGCTTTTTCCTGCTCCTCTTAGCATGATAAAGAAGATTCAAAGAGAGTGAGATGCCAGCTCCTTTCATTCAGTCAGTAGCTTCAATCATTTCTGGACGTTTTTCAATGGCAAAAATCAATGAATATTGTAAATGCACAAAGAGTAATTTCTCCGCATTGCAAGGTGCAATTCTGAAATTTTTTGCTTTTTCCAGCTCCTCTTAGCATGATAAAGAAGATTCAAAGAGAGTGAGATGCCAGCTCCTTTCATTCAGTCAGTAGCTTCAATCATTTCTGGACGTTTTTCAATGGCAAAAATCAATGAATATTGTAAATGCACAGAGTAATTTCTCTGCATTGCAAGGTGCAATTCTGAAATTTTTTGCTTTTTCCTGCTCCTCTTAGCATGATAAAGAAGATTCAAAGAGAGTGAGATGCCAGCTCCTTTCATTCAGTCAGTAGCTTCAAACATTTCTGGTATATGAATAACATGTTTTTCAATGGCAAAAATCAATGAATATTGTAAATGCACAAACAGTAATTTCTCCGCATTGCAAGGTGCAATTCTGAAATTTTTTGCTTTTTTCTGCTCCTCTTAGCATGATAAAGAAGATTCAAAGAGAGTGAGATGCCAGCTCCTTTCATTCAGTCAGTAGCTTCAATCATTTCTGGACGTTTTTCAATGGCAAAAATCAATGAATATTGTAAATGCACAAAGAGTAATTTCTCCGCATTGCAAGGTGCAATTCTGAAATTTTTTGCTTTTTCCTGCTCCTCTTAGCATGATAAAGAAGATTCAAAGAGAGTGAGATGCCAGCTCCTTTCATTCAGTCAGTAGCTTCAATCATTTCTGGACGTTTTTCAATGGCAAAAATCAATGAATATTGTAAATGCACAAAGAGTAATTTCTCCGCATTGCAAGGTGCAATTCTGAAATTTTTTGCTTTTTCCTGCTCCTCTTAGCATGATAAAGAAGATTCAAAGAGAGTGAGATGCCAGCTCCTTTCATTCAGTCAGTAGCTTCAAACATTTCTGGTATATGAATAACATGATGTTTTTCAATGGCAAAAATCAATGAATATTGTAAATGCACAAACAGTAATTTCTCCGCATTGCAAGGTGCAATTCTGAAATTTTTTGCTTTTTCCTGCTCCTCTTAGCATGATAAAGAAGATTCAAAGAGAGTGAGATGCCAGATCCTTTCATTCAGTCAGTAGCTTCAATCATTTCTGGACGTTTTTCAATGGCAAAAATCAATGAATATTGTAAATGCACAAACAGTAATTTCTCCGCATTGCAAGGTGCAATTCTGAAATTTTTTGCTTTTTCCTGCTCCTCTTAGCATGATAAAGAAGATTCAAAGAGAGTGAGATGCCAGCTCCTTTCATTCAGTCAGTAGCTTCAATCATTTCTGGACGTTTTTCAATGGCAAAAATCAATGAATATTGTAAATGCACAAACAGTAATTTCTCCGCATTGCAAGGTGCAATTCTGAAATTTTTTGCTTTTTCCTGCTCCTCTTAGCATGATAAACAAGATTCAAAGAGAGTGAGATGCCAGCTCCTTTCATTCAGTCAGTAGCTTCAATCATTTCTGGATGTTTTTCAATGGCAAAAATCAATGAATATTGTAAATGCACAAACAGAAATTTCTCCGCATTGCAAGGTGCAATTCTGAAATTTTTTGCTTTTTCCTGCTCCTCTTAGCATGATAAAGAAGATTCAAAGAGAGTGAGATGCCAGCTCCTTTCATTCAGTCAGTAGCTTCAATCATTTCTGGACGTTTTTCAATGGCAAAAATCATTGAATATTGTAAATGCACAAACAGTAATTTCTCCGCATTGCAAGGTGCAAATCTGAAATTTTTTGCTTTTTCCTGCTCCTCTTAGCATGATAAAGAAGATTCAAAGAGAGTGAGATGCCAGCTCCTTTCATTCAGTCAGTAGCTTCAATCATTTCTGGTATATGAATAACATGATGTTTTTCAATGGCAAAAATCAATGAATATTGTAAATGCACAAACAGTAATTTCTCCGCATTGCAAGGTGCAATTCTGAAATTTTTTGCTTTTTCCTGCTCCTCTTAGCATGATAAAGAAGATTCAAAGAGAGTGAGATGCCAGCTCCTTTCATTCAGTCAGTAGCTTCAATCATTTCTGGACGTTTTTCAATGGCAAAAATCAATGAATATTGTAAATGCACAAAGAGTAATTTCTCCGCATTGCAAGGTGCAATTCTGAAATTTTTTGCTTTTTCCTGCTCCTCTTAGCATGATAAAGAAGATTCAAAGAGAGTGAGATGCCAGCTCCTTTCATTCAGTCAGTAGCTTCAATCATTTCTGGACGTTTTTCAATGGCAAAAATCAATGAATATTGTAAATGCACAGAGTAATTTCTCCGCATTGCAAGGTGCAATTCTGAAATTTTTTGCTTTTTCCTGCTCCTCTTAGCATGATAAAGAAGATTCAAAGAGAGTGAGATGCCAGCTCCTTTCATTCAGTCAGTAGCTTCAAACATTTCTGGTATATGAATAACATGTTTTTCAAAGGCAAAAATCAATTAATATTGTAAATGCACAAACAGTAATTTCTCCGCATTGCAAGGTGCAATTCTGAAATTTTTTGCTTTTTTCTGCTCCTCTTAGCATGATAAAGAAGATTCAAAGAGAGTGAGATGCCAGCTCCTTTCATTCAGTCAGTAGCTTCAATCATTTCTGGACGTTTTTCAATGGCAAAAATCAATGAATATTGTAAATGCACAAAGAGTAATTTCTCCGCATTGCAAGGTGCAATTCTGAAATTTTTTGCTTTTTCCTGCTCCTCTTAGCATGATAAAGAAGATTCAAAGAGAGTGAGATGCCAGCTCCTTTCATTCAGTCAGTAGCTTCAATCATTTCTGGACGTTTTTCAATGGCAAAAATCAATGAATATTGTAAATGCACAAAGAGTAATTTCTCCGCATTGCAAGGTGCAATTCTGAAATTTTTTGCTTTTTCCTGCTCCTCTTAGCATGATAAAGAAGATTCAAAGAGAGTGAGATGCCAGCTCCTTTCATTCAGTCAGTAGCTTCAAACATTTCTGGTATATGAATAACATGATGTTTTTCAATGGCAAAAATCAATGAATATTGTAAATGCACAAACAGTAATTTCTCCGCATTGCAAGGTGCAATTCTGAAATTTTTTGCTTTTTCCTGCTCCTCTTAGCATGATAAAGAAGATTCAAAGAGAGTGAGATGCCAGATCCTTTCATTCAGTCAGTAGCTTCAATCATTTCTGGACGTTTTTCAATGGCAAAAATCAATGAATATTGTAAATGCACAAACAGTAATTTCTCCGCATTGCAAGGTGTAATTCTGAAATTTTTTGCTTTTTCCTGCTCCTCTTAGCATGATAAAGAAGATTCAAAGAGAGTGAGATGCCAGCTCCTTTCATTCAGTCAGTAGCTTCAATCATTTCTGGACGTTTTTCAATGGCAAAAATCAATGAATATTGTAAATGCACAAACAGTAATTTCTCCGCATTGCAAGGTGCAATTCTGAAATTTTTTGCTTTTTCCTGCTCCTCTTAGCATGATAAACAAGATTCAAAGAGAGTGAGATGCCAGCTCCTTTCATTCAGTCAGTAGCTTCAATCATTTCTGGATGTTTTTCAATGGCAAAAATCAATGAATATTGTAAATGCACAAACAGTAATTTCTCCGCATTGCAAGGTGCAATTCTGAAATTTTTTGCTTTTTCCTGCTCCTCTTAGCATGATAAAGAAGATTCAAAGAGAGTGAGATGCCAGCTCCTTTCATTCAGTCAGTAGCTTCAATCATTTCTGGACGTTTTTCAATGGCAAAAATCAATGAATATTGTAAATGCACAAACAGTAATTTCTCCGCATTGCAAGGTGCAATTCTGAAATTTTTTGCTTTTTCCTGCTCCTCTTAGCATGATAAGGAAGATTCAAAGAGAGTGATATGCCAGCTCCTTTCATTCAGTCAGTAGCTTCAATCATTTCTGGACGTTTTTCAATGGCAAAAATCAATGAATATTGTAAATGCACAAAGAGTAATTTCTCCGCATTGCAAGGTGCAATTCTGAAATTTTTTGCTTTTTCCTGCTCCTCTTAGCATGATAAAGAAGATTCAAAGAGAGTGAGATGCCAGCTCCTTTCATTCAGTCAGTAGCTTCAAACATTTCTGGTATATGAATAACATGATGCTTTTCAATACCAAAAATCAATGAATATTGTAAATGCACAAACAGTAATTTCTCCGCATTGCAAGGTGCAATTCTGAAATTTTTTGCTTTTTCCTGCTCCTCTTAGCATGATAAAGAAGATTCAAAGAGAGTGAGATGCCAGCTCCTTTCATTCAGTCAGTAGCTTCAATCATTTCTGGACGTTTTTCAATGGCAAAAATCATTGAATATTGTAAATGCACAAACAGTAATTTCTCCGCATTGCAAGGTGCAATTCTGAAATTTTTTGCTTTTTCCTGCTCCTCTTAGCATGATAAAGAAGATTCAAAGAGAGTGAGATGCCAGCTCCTTTCATTCAGTCAGTAGCTTCAATCATTTCTGGTATATGAATAACATGATGTTTTTCAATGGCAAAAATCAATGAATATTGTAAATGCACAAACAGTAATTTCTCCGCATTGCAAGGTGCAATTCTGAAATTTTTTGCTTTTTCCTGCTCCTCTTAGCATGATAAAGAAGATTCAAAGAGAGTGAGATGCCAGCTCCTTTCATTCAGTCAGTAGCTTCAATCATTTCTGGACGTTTTTCAATGGCAAAAATCAATGAATATTGTAAATGCACAAAGAGTAATTTCTCCGCATTGCAAGGTGCAATTCTGAAATTTTTTGCTTTTTCCTGCTCCTGTTAGCATGATAAAGAAGATTCAAAGAGAGTGAGATGCCAGCTCCTTTCATTCAGTCAGTAGCTTCAATCATTTCTGGACGTTTTTCAATGGCAAAAATCAATGAATATTGTAAATGCACAAAGAGTAATTTCTCCGCATTGCAAGGTGCAATTCTGAAATTTTTTGCTTTTTCCTGCTCCTCTTAGCATGATAAAGAAGATTCAAAGAGAGTGAGATGCCAGCTCCTTTCATTCAGTCAGTAGCTTCAAACATTTCTGGTATATGAATAACATGATGTTTTTCAATGGCAAAAATCAATGAATATTGTAAATGCACACAGTAATTTCTCCGCATTGCAAGGTGCAATTCTGAAATTTTTTGCTTTTTCCTGCTCCTCTTAGCATGATAAAGAAGATTCAAAGAGAGTGAGATGCCAGCTCCTTTCATTCAGTCAGTAGCTTCAATCATTTCTGGACGTTTTTCAATGGCAAAAATCAATGAATATTGTAAATGCACAAAGAGTAATTTCTCCGCATTGCAAGGTGCAATTCTGAAATTTTTTGCTTTTTCCTGCTCCTCTTAGCATGATAAAGAAGATTCAAAGAGAGTGAGATGCCAGCTCCTTTCATTCAGTCAGTAGCTTCAATCATTTCTGGACGTTTTTCAATGGCAAAAATCAATGAATATTGTAAATGCACAAAGAGTAATTTCTCCGCATTGCAAGGTGCAATTCTGAAATTTTTTGCTTTTTCCTGCTCCTCTTAGCATGATAAAGAAGATTCAAAGAGAGTGAGATGCCAGCTCCTTTCATTCAGTCAGTAGCTTCAAACATTTCTGGTATATGAATAACATGATGTTTTTCAATGGCAAAAATCAATGAATATTGTAAATGCACAAACAGTAATTTCTCCGCATTGCAAGGTGCAATTCTGAAATTTTTTGATTTTTCCTGCTCCTCTTAGCATGATAAAGAATATTCAAAGAGAGTGAGATGCCAGATCCTTTCATTCAGTCAGTAGCTTCAATCATTTCTGGACGTTTTTCAATGGCAAAAATCAATGAATATTGTAAATGCACAAACAGTAATTTCTCCGCATTGCAAGGTGCAATTCTGAAATTTTTTGCTTTTTCCTGCTCCTCTTAGCATGATAAAGAAGATTCAAAGAGAGTGAGATGCCAGCTCCTTTCATTCAGTCAGTAGCTTCAATCATTTCTGGACGTTTTTCAATGGCAAAAATCAATGAATATTGTAAATGCACAAACAGTAATTTCTCCGCATTGCAAGGTGCAATTCTGAAATTTTTTGCTTTTTCCTGCTCCTCTTAGCATGATAAACAAGATTCAAAGAGAGTGAGATGCCAGCTCCTTTCATTCAGTCAGTAGCTTCAATCATTTCTGGATGTTTTTCAATGGCAAAAATCAATGAATATTGTAAATGCACAAACAGTAATTTCTCCGCATTGCAAGGTGCAATTCTGAAATTTTTTGCTTTTTCCTGCTCCTCTTAGCATGATAAAGAAGATTCAAAGAGAGTGAGATGCCAGCTCCTTTCATTCAGTCAGTAGCTTCAATCATTTCTGGACGTTTTTCAATGGCAAAAATCAATGAATATTGTAAATGCACAAACAGTAATTTCTCCGCATTGCAAGGTGCAATTCTGAAATTTTTTGCTTTTTCCTGCTCCTCTTAGCATGATAAAGAAGATTCAAAGAGAGTGAGATGCCAGCTCCTTTCATTCAGTCAGTAGCTTCAATCATTTCTGGACGTTTTTCAATGGCAAAAATCAATGAATATTGTAAATGCACAAAGAGTAATTTCTCCGCATTGCAAGGTGCAATTCTGAAATTTTTTGCTTTTTCCTGCTCCTCTTAGCATGATAAAGAAGATTCAAAGAGAGTGAGATGCCAGCTCCTTTCATTCAGTCAGTAGCTTCAATCATTTCTGGACGTTTTTCAATGGCAAAAATCAATGAATATTGTAAATGCACAAACAGTAATTTCTCCGCATTGCAAGGTGCAATTCTGAAATTTTTTGCTTTTTCCTGCTCCTCTTAGCATGATAAACAAGATTCAAAGAGACTGAGATGCCAGCTCCTTTCATTCAGTCAGTAGCTTCAATCATTTCTGGATGTTTTTCAATGGCAAAAATCAATGAATATTGTAAATGCACAAACAGTAATTTCTCCGCATTGCAAGGTGCAATTCTGAAATTTTTTGCTTTTTCCTGCTCCTCTTAGCATGATAAAGAAGATTCAAAGAGAGTGAGATGCCAGCTCCTTTCATTCAGTCAGTAGCTTCAATCATTTCTGGACGTTTTTCAATGGCAAAAATCAATGAATATTGTAAATGCACAAACAGTAATTTCTCCGCATTGCAAGGTGCAATTCTGAAATTTTTTGCTTTTTCCTGCTCCTCTTAGCATGATAAAGAAGATTCAAAGAGAGTGAGATGCCAGCTCCTTTCATTCAGTCAGTAGCTTCAATCATTTCTGGACGTTTTTCAATGGCAAAAATCAATGAATATTGTAAATGCACAAAGAGTAATTTCTCCGCATTGCAAGGTGCAATTCTGAAATTTTTTGCTTTTTCCTGCTCCTCTTAGCATGATAAAGAAGATTCAAAGAGAGTGAGATGCCAGCTCCTTTCATTCAGTCAGTAGCTTCAATCATTTCTGGACGTTTTTCAATGGCAAAAATCATTGAATATTGTAAATGCACAAACAGTAATTTCTCCGCATTGCAAGGTGCAATTCTGAAATTTTTTGCTTTTTCCTGCTCCTCTTAGCATGATAAAGAAGATTCAAAGAGAGTGAGATGCCAGCTCCTTTCATTCAGTCAGTAGCTTCAATCATTTCTGGTATATGAATAACATGATGTTTTTCAATGGCAAAAATCAATGAATATTGTAAATGCACAAACAGTAATTTCTCCGCATTGCAAGGTGCAATTCTGAAATTTTTTGCTTTTTCCTGCTCCTCTTAGCATGATAAAGAAGATTCAAAGAGAGTGAGATGCCAGCTCCTTTCATTCAGTCAGTAGCTTCAATCATTTCTGGACGTTTTTCAATGGCAAAAATCAATGAATATTGTAAATGCACAAAGAGTAATTTCTCCGCATTGCAAGGTGCAATTCTGAAATTTTTTGCTTTTTCCTGCTCCTCTTAGCATGATAAACAAGATTCAAAGAGAGTGAGATGCCAGCTCCTTTCATTCAGTCAGTAGCTTCAATCATTTCTGGACGTTTTTCAATGGTAAAAATCAATGAATATTGTAAATGCACAAAGAAAAATTTCTCCGCATTGCAAGGTGCAATTCTGAAATTTTTTGCTTTTTCCTGCTCCTCTTAGCATGATAAAGAAGATTCAAAGAGAGTGAGATGCCAGCTCCTTTCATTCAGTCAGTAGCTTCAAACATTTCTGGTATATGAATAACATGATGTTTTTCAATGGCAAAAATCAATGAATATTGTAAATGCACAAACAGTAATTTCTCCGCATTGCAAGGTGCAATTCTGAAATTTTTTGCTTTTTCCTGCTCCTCTTAGCATGATAAAGAAGATTCAAAGAGAGTGAGATGCCAGCTCCTTTCATTCAGTCAGTAGCTTCAAACATTTCTGGTATATGAATAACATGATGTTTTTCAATATCAAAAATCAATGAATATTGTAAATGCACAAACAGTAATTTCTCCGCATTGCAAGGTGCAATTCTGAAATTTTTTGCTTTTTCCTGCTCCTCTTAGCATGATAAAGAAGATTCAAAGAGAGTGAGATGCCAGCTCCTTTCATTCAGTCAGTAGCTTCAATCATTTCTGGACGTTTTTCAATGGCAAAAATCAATGAATATTGTAATTGCACAAAGAGTAATTTCTCCGCATTGCAAGGTGCAATTCTGAAATTTTTTGCTTTTTCCTGCTCCTCTTAGCATGATAAAGAAGATTCAAAGAGAGTGAGATGCCAGCTCCTTTCATTCAGTCAGTAGCTTCAAACATTTCTGGTATATGAATAACATGATGTTTTTCAATGGCAAAAATCAATGAATATTGTAAATGCACAAACAGTAATTTCTCCGCATTGCAAGGTGCAATTCTGAAATTTTTTGCTTTTTCCTGCTCCTCTTAGCATGATAAAGAAGATTCAAAGAGAGTGAGATGCCAGCTCCTTTCATTCAGTCAGTAGCTTCAATCATTTCTGGACGTTTTTCAATGGCAAAAATCATTGAATATTGTAAATGCACAAACAGTAATTTCTCCGCATTGCAAGGTGCAATTCTGAAATTTTTTGCTTTTTCCTGCTCCTCTTAGCATGATAAAGAAGATTCAAAGAGAGTGAGATGCCAGCTCCTTTCATTCAGTCAGTAGCTTCAATCATTTCTGGTATATGAATAACATGATGTTTTTCAATGGCAAAAATCAATGAATATTGTAAATGCACAAACAGTAATTTCTCCGCATTGCAAGGTGCAATTCTGAAATTTTTTGCTTTTTCCTGCTCCTCTTAGCATGATAAAGAAGATTCAAAGAGAGTGAGATGCCAGCTCCTTTCATTCAGTCAGTAGCTTCAATCATTTCTGGACGTTTTTCAATGGCAAAAATCAATGAATATTGTAAATGCACAAAGAGTAATTTCTCCGCATTGCAAGGTGCAATTCTGAAATTTTTTGCTTTTTCCTGCTCCTCTTAGCATGATAAAGAATATTCAAAGAGAGTGAGATGCCAGCTCCTTTCATTCAGTCAGTAGCTTCAATCATTTCTGGACGTTTTTCAATGGCAAAAATCAATGAATATTGTAAATGCACAAAGAGTAATTTCTCCGCATTGCAAGGTGCAATTCTGAAATTTTTTGCTTTTTCCTGCTCCTCTTAGCATGATAAAGAAGATTCAAAGAGAGTGAGATGCCAGCTCCTTTCATTCAGTCAGTAGCTTCAAACATTTCTGGTATATGAATAACATGATGTTTTTCAATGGCAAAAATCAATGAATATTGTAAATGCACAAACAGTAATTTCTCCGCATTGCAAGGTGCAATTCTGAAATTTTTTGCTTTTTCCTGCTCCTCTAAGCATGATAAAGAAGATTCAAAGAGAGTGAGATGCCAGCTCCTTTCATTCAGTCAGTAGCTTCAATCATTTCTGGACGTTTTTCAATGGCAAAAATCAATGAATATTGTAAATGCACAAACAGTAATTTCTCGGCATTGCAAGGTGCAATTCTGAAATTTTTTGCTTTTTCCTGCTCCTCTTAGCATGATAAACAAGATTCAAAGTGAATGAGATGCCAGCTCCTTTCATTCAGTCAGTAGCTTCAATCATTTCTGGATGTTTTTCAATGGCAAAAATCAATGAATATTGTAAATGCACAAACAGTAATTTCTCCGCATTGCAAGATGCAATTCTGAAATTTTTTGCTTTTTCCTGCTCCTCTTAGCATGATAAAGAAGATTCAAAGAGAGTGAGATGCCAGCTCCTTTCATTCAGTCAGTAGCTTCAATCATTTCTGGACGTTTTTCAATGGCAAAAATCAATGAATATTGTAAATGCACACACAGTAATTTCTCCGCATTGCAAGGTGCAATTCTGAAATTTTTTGCTTTTTCCTGCTCCTCTTAGCATGATAAAGAAGATTCAAAGAGAGTGAGATGCCAGCTCCTTTCATTCAGTCAGTAGCTTCAATCATTTCTGGACGTTTTTCAATGGCAAAAATCAATGAATATTGTAAATGCACAAAGAGTAATTTCTCCGCATTGCAAGGTGCAATTCTGAAATTTTTTGCTTTTTCCTGCTCCTCTTAGCATGATAAAGAAGATTCAAAGAGAGTGAGATGCCAGCTCCTTTCATTCAGCCAGTAGCTTCAAACATTTCTGGTATATGAATAACATGATGTTTTTCAATGGCAAAAATCAATGAATATTGTAAATGCACAAACAGTAATTTCTCCGCATTGCAAGGTGCAATTCTGAAATTTTTTGCTTTTTCCTGCTCCTCTTAGCATGATAAAGAAGATTCAAAGAGAGTGAGATGCCAGCTCCTTTCATTCAGTCAGTAGCTTCAATCATTTCTGGACGTTTTTCAATGGCAAAAATCATTGAATATTGTAAATGCACAAACAGTAATTTCTCCGCATTGCAAGGTGCAATTCTGAAATTTTTTGCTTTTTCCTGCTCCTCTTAGCATGATAAAGATGATTCAGAGTGAGATGCCAGCTCCTTTCATTCAGTCAGTAGCTTCAATCATTTCTGGTATATGAATAACGATGTTTTTCAATGGCAAAAATCAATGAATATTGTAAATGCACAAACAGTAATTTCTCCGCATTGCAAGGTGCAATTCTGAAATTTTTTGCTTTTTCCTGCTCCTCTTAGCATGATAAAGAAGATTCAAAGAGAGTGAGATGCCAGCTCCTTTCATTCAGTCAGTAGCTTCAATCATTTCTGGACGTTTTTCAATGGCAAAAATCAATGAATATTGTAAATGCACAAAGAGTAATTTCTCCGCATTGCAAGGTGCAATTCTGAAATTTTTTGCTTTTTCCTGCTCCTCTTAGCATGATAAAGAAGATTCAAAGAGAGTGAGATGCCAGCTCCTTTCATTCAGTCAGTAGCTTCAATCATTTCTGGACGTTTTTCAATGGCAAAAATCAATGAATATTGTAAATGCACAAAGAGTAATTTCTCCACATTGCAAGGTGCAATTCTGAAATTTTTTGCTTTTTCCTGCTCCTCTTAGCATGATAAAGAAGATTCAAAGAGAGTGAGATGCCAGCTCCTTTCATTCAGTCAGTAGCTTCAAACATTTCTGGTATATGAATAACATGATGTTTTTCAATGGCAAAAATCAATGAATATTGTAAATGCACAAACAGTAATTTCTCCGCATTGCAAGGTGCAATTCTGAAATTTTTTGCTTTTTCCTGCTCCTCTTAGCATGATAAAGAAGATTCAAAGAGAGTGAGATGCCAGCTCCTTTCATTCAGTCAGTAGCTTCAATCATTTCTGGACGTTTTTCAATGGCAAAAATCAATGAATATTGTAAATGCACAAAGAGTAATTTCTCCGCATTGCAAGGTGCAATTCTGAAATTTTTTGCTTTTTCCTGCTCCTCTTAGCATGATAAAGAAGATTCAAAGAGAGTGAGATGCCAGCTCCTTTCATTCAGTCAGTAGCTTCAATCATTTCTGGACGTTTTTCAATGGCAAAAATCAATGAATATTGTAAATGCACAAAGAGTAATTTCTCCGCATTGCAAGGTGCAATTCTGAAATTTTTTGCTTTTTCCTGCTCCTCTTAGCATGATAAAGAAGATTCAAAGAGAGTGAGATGCCAGCTCCTTTCATTCAGTCAGTAGCTTCAAACATTTCTGGTATATGAATAACATGATGTTTTTCAATGGCAAAAATCAATGAATATTGTAAATGCACAAACAGTAATTTCTCCGCATTGCAAGGTGCAATTCTGAAATTTTTTGCTTTTTCCTGCTCCTCTTAGCATGATAAAGAAGATTCAAAGAGAGTGAGATGCCAGCTCCTTTCATTCAGTCAGTAGCTTCAATCATTTCTGGACGTTTTTCAATGGCAAAAATCAATGAATATTGTAAATGCACAAAGAGTAATTTCTCCGCATTGCAAGGTGCAATTCTGAAATTTTTTGCTTTTTTACTGCTCCTCTTAGCATGATAAAGAAGATTCAAAGAGAGTGAGATGCCAGCTCCTTTCATTCAGTCAGTAGCTTCAAACATTTCTGGTATATGAATAACATGATGTTTTTCAAAGACAAAAATCAATGAATATTGTAAATGCACAAACAGTAATTTCTCCGCATTGCAAGGTGCAATTCTGAAATTTTTTGCTTTTTCCTGCTCCTCTTAGCATGATAAAGAAGATTCAAAGAGAGTGAGATGCCAGATCCTTTCATTCGGTCAGTAGCTTCAATCATTTCTGGACGTTTTTCAATGGCAAAAATCAATGAATATTGTAAATGCACAAACAGTAATTTCTCCGCATTGCAAGGTGCAATTCTGAAATTTTTTGCTTTTTCCTGCTCCTCTTAGCATGATAAAGAAGATTCAAAGAGAGTGAGATGCCAGCTCCTTTCATTCAGTCAGTAGCTTCAATCATTTCTGGACGTTTTTCAATGGCAAAAATCAATGAATATTGTAAATGCACAAACAGTAATTTCTCCGCATTGCAAGGTGCAATTCTGAAATTTTTTGCTTTTTCCTGCTCCTCTTAGCATGATAAACAAGATTCAAAGAGAGTGAGATGCCAGCTCCTTTCATTCAGTCAGTAGCTTCAATCATTTCTGGATGTTTTTCAATGGCAAAAATCAATGAATATTGTAAATGCACAAACAGTAATTTCTCCGCATTGCAAGGTGCAATTCTGAAATTTTTTGCTTTTTCCTGCTCCTCTTAGCATGATAAAGAAGATTCAAAGAGAGTGAGATGCCAGCTCCTTTCATTCAGTCAGTAGCTTCAATCATTTCTGGACGTTTTTCAATGGCAAAAATCAATGAATATTGTAAATGCACAAACAGTAATTTCTCCGCATTGCAAGGTGCAATTCTGAAATTTTTTGCTTTTTCCTGCTCCTCTTAGCATGATAAAGAAGATTCAAAGAGAGTGAGATGCCAGCTCCATTCATTCAGTCAGTAGCTTCAATCATTTCTGGACGTTTTTCAATGGCAAAAATCAATGAATATTGTAAATGCACAAACAGTAATTTCTCCGCATTGCAAGGTGCAATTCTGAAATTTTTTGCTTTTTCCTGCTCCTCTTAGCATGATAAAGAAGATTCAAAGAGAGTGACATGCCAGCTCCTTTCATTCAGTCAGTAGCTTCAAACATTTCTGGTATATGAATAACATGATGTTTTTCAATGGCAAAAATCAATGAATATTGTAAATGCACAAACAGTAATTTCTCCGCATTGCAAGGTGCAATTCTGAAATTTTTTGCTTTTTCCTGCTCCTCTAAGCATGATAAAGAAGATTCAAAGAGAGTGAGATGCCAGCTCCTTTCATTCAGTCAGTAGCTTCAATCATTTCTGGACGTTTTTCAATGGCAAAAATCAATGAATATTGTAAATGCACAAACAGTAATTTCTCGGCATTGCAAGGTGCAATTCTGAAATTTTTTGCTTTTTCCTGCTCCTCTTAGCATGATAAACAAGATTCAAAGTGAATGAGATGCCAGCTCCTTTCATTCAGTCAGTAGCTTCAATCATTTCTGGACGTTTTTCAATGGCAAAAATCAATGAATATTGTAAATGCACAAACAGTAATTTCTCCGCATTGCAAGGTGCAATTCGGAAATTTTTTGCTTTTTCCTGCTTCTCTTAGCATGATAAAGAAGATTCAAAGAGAGTGAGATGCCAGCTCCTTTCATTCAGTCAGTAGCTTCAATCATTTCTGGTATATGAATAACATGATGTTTTTCAATGGCAAAAATCAATGAATATTGTAAATGCACAAACAGTAATTTCTCCGCATTGCAAGGTGCAATTCTGAAATTTTTTGCTTTTTCCTGCTCCTCTTAGCATGATAAAGAAGATTCAAAGAGAGTGAGATGCCAGCTCCTTTCATTCAGTCAGTAGCTTCAATCATTTCTGGACATTTTTTAATGGCAAAAATCAATGAATATTGTAAATGCACAAACAGTAATTTCTCCGCATTGCAAGGTGCAATTCTGAAATTTTTTGCTTTTTCCTGCTCCTCTTAGCATGATAAACAAGATTCAAAGAGAGTGAGATGCCAGCTCCTTTCATTCAGTCAGTAGCTTCAATCATTTCTGGACGTTTTTCAATGGCAAAAATCAATGAATATTGTAAATGCACAAACAGTAATTTCTCCGCATTGCAAGGTGCAATTCTGAAATTTTTTGCTTTTTCCTGCTCCTCTTAGCATGATAAAGAAGATTCAAAGAGAGTGAGATGCCAGCTCCTTTCATTCAGTCAGTAGCTTCAATCATTTCTGGACTTTTTTCAATGGCAAAAATCAATGAATATTGTAAATGCACAAAGAGTAATTTCTCCGCATTGCAAGGTGCAATTCTGAAATTTTTTGCTTTTTCCTGCTCCTCTTAGCATGATAAAGAAGATTCAAAGAGAGTGAGATGCCAGCTCCTTTCATTCAGTCAGTAGCTTCAATCATTTCTGGACGTTTTTCAATGGCAAAAATCAATGAATATTGTAAATGCACAAAGAGTAATTTCTCCGCATTGCAAGGTGCAATTCTGAAATTTTTTGCTTTTTCCTGCTCCTCTTAGCATGATAAAGAAGATTCAAAGAGAGTGAGATGCCAGCTCCTTTCATTCAGTCAGTAGCTTCAAACATTTCTGGTATATGAATAACATGATGTTTTTCAATGGCAAAAATCAATGAATATTGTAAATGCACAAACAGTAATTTCTCCGCATTGCAAGGTGC
The DNA here is from genome assembly GCF_046119375.1 of Phyllobates terribilis. Lineage (NCBI taxonomy): Eukaryota > Metazoa > Chordata > Amphibia > Anura > Dendrobatidae > Phyllobates > Phyllobates terribilis. The sequence continues at coordinate 3,270,011 of NW_027362893.1, forward strand.
AATTCTGAAATTTTTTGCTTTTTCCTGCTCCTCTTAGCATGATAAAGAAGATTCAAAGAGAGTGAGATGCCAGCTCCTTTCATTCAGTCAGTAGCTTCAATCATTTCTGGACGTTTTTCAATGGCAAAAATCAATGAATATTGTAAATGCACAAAGAGTAATTTCTCCGCATTGCAAGGTGCAATTCTGAAATTTTTTGCTTTTTCCTGCTCCTCTTAGCATGATAAAGAAGATTCAAAGAGAGTGAGATGCCAGCTCCTTTCATTCAGTCAGTAGCTTCAATCATTTCTGGACGTTTTTCAATGGCAAAAATCAATGAATATTGTAAATGCACAAAGAGTAATTTCTCCGCATTGCAAGCTGCAATTCTGAAATTTTTTGCTTTTTCCTGCTCCTCTTAGCATGATAAAGAAGATTCAAAGAGAGTGAGATGCCAGCTCCTTTCATACAGTCAGTAGCTTCAAACATTTCTGGTATATGAATAACATGATGTTTTTCAAAGACAAAAATCAATGAATATTGTAAATGCACAAACAGTAATTTCTCCGCATTGCAAGGTGCAATTCTGAAATTTTTTGCTTTTTCCTGCTCCTCTTAGCATGATAAAGAAGATTCAAAGAGAGTGAGATGCCAGATCCTTTCATTCAGTCAGTAGCTTCAATCATTTCTGGACGTTTTTCAATGGCAAAAATCAATGAATATTGTAAATGCACAAACAGTAATTTCTCCGCATTGCAAGGTGCAATTCTGAAATTTTTTGCTTTTTCCTGCTCCTCTTAGCATGATAAAGAAGATTCAAAGAGAGTGAGATGCCAGCTCCTTTCATTCAGTCAGTAGCTTCAATCATTTCTGGACGTTTTTCAATGGCAAAAATCAATGAATATTGTAAATGCACAAACAGTAATTTCTCCGCATTGCAAGGTGCAATTCTGAAATTTTTTGCTTTTTCCTGCTCCTCTTAGCATGATAAACAAGATTCAAAGAGAGTGAGATGCCAGCTCCTTTCATTCAGTCAGTAGCTTCAATCATTTCTGGACGTTTTTCAATGGCAAAAATCAATGAATATTGTAAATGCACAAAGAGTAATTTCTCCGCATTGCAAGGTGCAATTCTGAAATTTTTTGCTTTTTCCTGCTCCTCTTAGCATGATAAAGAAGATTCAAAGAGAGTGAGATGACAGCTCCTTTCATTCAGTCAGTAGCTTCAATCATTTCTGGACGTTTTTCAATGGCAAAAATCAATGAATATTGTAAATGCACAAACAGTAATTTCTCCGCATTGCAAGGTGCAATTCTGAAATTTTTTGCTTTTTCCTGCTCCTCTTAGCATGATAAAGAAGATTCAAAGAGAGTGAGATGCCAGCTCCTTTCATTCAGTCAGTAGCTTCAATCATTTCTGGACGTTTTTCAATGGCAAAAATCAATGAATATTGTAAATGCACAAACAGTAATTTCTCCGCATTGCAAGGTGCAATTCTGAAATTTTTTGCTTTTTCCTGCTCCTCTTAGCATGATAAAGAAGATTCAAAGAGAGTGAGATGCCAGCTCCTTTCATTCAGTCAGTAGCTTCAAACATTTCTGGTATATGAATAACATGATGTTTTTCAATGGCAAAAATCAATGAATATTGTAAATGCACAAACAGTAATTTCTCCGCATTGCAAGGTGCAATTCTGAAATTTTTTGCTTTTTCCTGCTCCTCTAAGCATGATAAAGAAGATTCAAAGAGAGTGAGATGCCAGCTCCTTTCATTCAGTCAGTAGCTTCAATCATTTCTGGACGTTTTTCAATGGCAAAAATCAATGAATATTGTAAATGCACAAACAGTAATTTCTCGGCATTGCAAGGTGCAATTCTGAAATTTTTTGCTTTTTACTGCTCCTCTTAGCATGATAAACAAGATTCAAAGTGAATGAGATGCCAGCTCCTTTCATTCAGTCAGTAGCTTCAATCATTTCTGGACGTTTTTCAATGGCAAAAATCAATGAATATTGTAAATGCACAAACAGTAATTTCTCCGCATTGCAAGGTGCAATTCTGAAATTTTTTGCTTTTTCCTGCTCCTCTTAGCATGATAAAGAAGATTCAAAGAGAGTGAGATGCCAGCTCCTTTCATTCAGTCAGTAGCTTCAATCATTTCTGGTATATGAATAACATGATGTTTTTCAATGGCAAAAATCAATGAATATTGTAAATGCACAAACAGTAATTTCTCCGCATTGCAAGGTGCAATTCTGAAATTTTTTGCTTTTTCCTGCTCCTCTTAGCATGATAAAGAAGATTCAAAGAGAGTGAGATGCCAGCTCCTTTCATTCAGTCAGTAGCTTCAATCATTTCTGGACGTTTTTTAATGGCAAAAATCAATGAATATTGTAAATGCACAAACAGTAATTTCTCCGCATTGCAAGGTGCAATTCTGACATTTTTTGCTTTTTCCTGCTCCTCTTAGCATGATAAACAAGATTCAAAGAGAGTGAGATGCCAGCTCCTTTCATTCAGTCAGTAGCTTCAATCATTTCTGGACGTTTTTCAATGGCAAAAATCAATGAATATTGTAAATGCACAAACAGTAATTTCTCCGCATTGCAAGGTGCAATTCTGAAATTTTTTGCTTTTTCCTGCTCCTCTTAGCATGATAAAGAAGATTCAAAGAGAGTGAGATGCCAGCTCCTTTCATTCTGTCAGTAGCTTCAAACATTTCTGGTATATGAATAACATGATGTTTTTCAATGGCAAAAATCAATGAATATTGTAAATGCACAAACAGTAATTTCTCCGCATTGCAAGGTGCAATTCTGAAATTTTTTGCTTTTTCCTGCTCCTCTTAGCATGATAAAGAAGATTCAAAGAGAGTGAGATGCCAGCTCCTTTCATTCAGTCAGTAGCTTCAAACATTTCTGGTATATGAATAACATGATGTTTTTCAATGGCAAAAATCAATGAATATTGTAAATGCACAAACAGTAATTTCTCCGCATTGCAAGGTGCAATTCTGAAATTTTTTGCTTTTTCCTGCTCCTCTTAGCATGATAAAGAAGATTCAAAGAGAGTGAGATGCCAGCTCCTTTCATTCAGTCAGTAGCTTCAAACATTTCTGGTATATGAATAACATGATGTTTTTCAATGGCAAAAATCAATGAATATTGTAAATGCACAAACAGTAATTTCTCCGCATTGCAAGGTGCAATTCTGAAATTTTTTGCTTTTTCCTGCTCCTCTAAGCATGATAAAGAAGATTCAAAGAGAGTGAGATGCCAGCTCCTTTCATTCAGTCAGTAGCTTCAATCATTTCTGGACGTTTTTCAATGGCAAAAATCAATGAATATTGTAAATGCACAAACAGTAATTTCTCGGCATTGCAAGGTGCAATTCTGAAATTTTTTGCTTTTTCCTGCTCCTCTTAGCATGATAAACAAGATTCAAAGTGAATGAGATGCCAGCTCCTTTCATTCAGTCAGTAGCTTCAATCATTTCTGGACGTTTTTCAATGGCAAAAATCAATGAATATTGTAAATGCACAAACAGTAATTTCTCCGCATTGCAAGGTGCAATTCGGAAATTTTTTGCTTTTTCCTGCTCCTCTTAGCATGATAAAGAAGATTCAAAGAGAGTGAGATGCCAGCTCCTTTCATTCAGTCAGTAGCTTCAATCATTTCTGGTATATGAATAACATGATGTTTTTCAATGGCAAAAATCAATGAATATTGTAAATGCACAAACAGTAATTTCTCCGCATTGCAAGGTGCAATTCTGAAATTTTTTGCTTTTTCCTGCTCCTCTTAGCATGATAAAGAAGATTCAAAGAGAGTGAGATGCCAGCTCCTTTCATTCAGTCAGTAGCTTCAATCATTTCTGGACGTTTTTTAATGGCAAAAATCAATGAATATTGTAAATGCACAAACAGTAATTTCTCCGCATTGCAAGGTGCAATTCTGAAATTTTTTGCTTTTTCCTGCTCCTCTTAGCATGATAAACAAGATTCAAAGAGAGTGAGATGCCAGCTCCTTTCATTCAGTCAGTAGCTTCAATCATTTCTGGACGTTTTTCAATGGCAAAAATCAATGAATATTGTAAATGCACAAACAGTAATTTCTCCGCATTGCAAGGTGCAATTCTGAAATTTTTTGCTTTTTCCTGCTCCTCTTAGCATGATAAAGAAGATTCAAAGAGAGTGAGATGCCAGCTCCTTTCATTCAGTCAGTAGCTTCAATCATTTCTGGACTTTTTTCAATGGCAAAAATCAATGAATATTGTAAATGCACAAAGAGTAATTTCTCCGCATTGCAAGGTGCAATTCTGAAATTTTTTGCTTTTTCCTGCTCCTCTTAGCATGATAAAGAAGATTCAAAGAGAGTGAGATGCCAGCTCCTTTCATTCAGTCAGTAGCTTCAATCATTTCTGGACGTTTTTCAATGGCAAAAATCAATGAATATTGTAAATGCACAAAGAGTAATTTCTCCGCATTGCAAGGTGCAATTCTGAAATTTTTTGCTTTTTCCTGCTCCTCTTAGCATGATAAAGAAGATTCAAAGAGAGTGAGATGCCAGCTCCTTTCATTCAGTCAGTAGCTTCAAACATTTCTGGTATATGAATAACATGATGTTTTTCAATGGCAAAAATCAATGAATATTGTAAATGCACAAACAGTAATTTCTCCGCATTGCAAGGTGCAATTCTGAAATTTTTTGCTTTTTCCTGCTCCTCTTAGCATGATAAAGAAGATTCAAAGAGAGTGAGATGCCAGCTCCTTTCATTCAGTCAGTAGCTTCAATCATTTCTGGACGTTTTTCAATGGCAAAAATCAATGAATATTGTAAATGCACAAAGAGTAATTTCTCCGCATTGCAAGGTGCAATTCTGAAATTTTTTGCTTTTTCCTGCTCCTCTTAGCATGATAAAGAAGATTCAAAGAGAGTGAGATGCCAGCTCCTTTCATTCAGTCAGTAGCTTCAATCATTTCTGGACGTTTTTCAATGGCAAAAATCAATGAATATTGTAAATGCACAAAGAGTAATTTCTCCGCATTGCAAGCTGCAATTCTGAAATTTTTTGCTTTTTCCTGCTAATCTTAGCATGATAAAGAAGATTCAAAGAGAGTGAGATGCCAGCTCCTTTCATTCAGTCAGTAGCTTCAAACATTTCTGGTATATGAATAACATGATGTTTTTCAAAGACAAAAATCAATGAATATTGTAAATGCACAAACAGTAATTTCTCCGCATTGCAAGGTGCAATTCTGAAATTTTTTGCTTTTTCCTGCTCCTCTTAGCATGATAAAGAAGATTCAAAGAGAGTGAGATGCCAGATCCTTTCATTCAGTCAGTAGCTTCAATCATTTCTGGACGTTTTTCAATGGCAAAAATCAATGAATATTGTAAATGCACAAACAGTAATTTCTCCGCATTGCAAGGTGCAATTCTGAAATTTTTTGCTTTTTCCTGCTCCTCTTAGCATGATAAAGAAGATTCAAAGAGAGTGAGATGCCAGCTCCTTTCATTCAGTCAGTAGCTTCAATCATTTCTGGACGTTTTTCAATGGCAAAAATCAATGAATATTGTAAATGCACAAACAGTAATTTCTCCGCATTGCAAGGTGCAATTCTGAAATTTTTTGCTTTTTCCTGCTCCTCTTAGCATGATAAACAAGATTCAAAGAGAGTGAGATGCCAGCTCCTTTCATTCAGTCAGTAGCTTCAATCATTTCTGGATGTTTTTCAATGGCAAAAATCAATGAATATTGTAAATGCACAAACAGTAATTTTTCCGCATTGCAAGGTGCAATTCTGAAATTTTTTGCTTTTTCCTGCTCCTCTTAGCATGATAAAGAAGATTCAAAGAGAGTGAGATGCCAGCTCCTTTCATTCAGTCAGTAGCTTCAATCATTTCTGGACGTTTTTCAATGGCAAAAATCAATGAATATTGTAAATGCACAAACAGTAATTTCTCCGCATTGCAAGGTGCAATTCTGAAATTTTTTGCTTTTTCCTGCTCCTCTTAGCATGATAAAGAAGATTCAAAGAGAGTGAGATGCCAGTTCCTTTCATTCAGTCAGTAGCTTCAATCATTTCTGGACGTTTTTCAATGGCAAAAATCAATGAATATTGTAAATGCACAAACAGTAATTTCTCCGCATTGCAAGGTGCAATTCTGAAATTTTTTGCTTTTTCCTGCTCCTCTTAGCATGATAAAGAAGATTCAAAGAGAGTGAGATGCCAGCTCCTTTCATTCAGTCAGTAGCTTCAAACATTTCTGGTATATGAATAACATGACGTTTTTCAATGGCAAAAATCAATGAATATTGTAAATGCACAAAGAGTAATTTCTCCGCATTGCAAGGTGCAATTCTGAAATTTTTTGCTTTTTCCTGCTCCTCTTAGCATGATAAAGAAGATTCAAAGAGAGTGAGATGCCAGCTCCTTTCATTCAGTCAGTAGCTTCAATAATTTCTGGACGTTTTTCAATGGCAAAAATCAATGAATATTGTAAATGCACAAACAGTAATTTCTCCGCATTGCAAGGTGCAATTCTGAAATTTTTTGCTTTTTCCTGCTCCTCTTAGCATGATAAAGAAGATTCAAAGAGAGTGAGATGCCAGCTCCTTTCATTCAGTCAGTAGCTTCAAACATTTCTGGTATATGAATAACATGACGTTTTTCAATGGCAAAAATCAATGAATATTGTAAATGCACAAAGAGTAATTTCTCCGCATTGCAAGCTGCAATTCTGAAATTTTTTGCTTTTTCCTGCTCCTCTTAGCATGATAAAGAAGATTCAAAGAGAGTGAGATGACAGCTCCTTTCATTCAGTCAGTAGCTTCAATCATTTCTGGACGTTTTTCAATGGCAAAAATCAATGAATATTGTAAATGCACAAACAGTAATTTCTCCGCATTGCAAGGTGCAATTCTGAAATTTTTTGCTTTTTCCTGCTCCTCTTAGCATGATAAAGAAGATTCAAAGAGAGTGAGATGCCAGCTCCTTTCATTCAGTCAGTAGCTTCAATCATTTCTGGACGTTTTTCAATGGCAAAAATCAATGAATATTGTAAATGCACAAACAGTAATTTCTCCGCATTGCAAGGTGCAATTCTGAAATTTTTTGCTTTTTCCTGCTCCTCTTAGCATGATAAAGAAGATTCAAAGAGAGTGAGATGCCAGCTCCTTTCATTCAGTCAGTAGCTTCAAACATTTCTGGTATATGAATAACATGATGTTTTTCAATGGCAAAAATCAATGAATATTGTAAATGCACAAACAGTAATTTCTCCGCATTGCAAGGTGCAATTCTGAAATTTTTTGCTTTTTCCTGCTCCTCTAAGCATGATAAAGAAGATTCAAAGAGAGTGAGATGCCAGCTCCTTTCATTCAGTCAGTAGCTTCAATCATTTCTGGACGTTTTTCAATGGCAAAAATCAATGAATATTGTAAATGCACAAACAGTAATTTCTCGGCATTGCAAGGTGCAATTCTGAAATTTTTTGCTTTTTACTGCTCCTCTTAGCATGATAAACAAGATTCAAAGTGAATGAGATGCCAGCTCCTTTCATTCAGTCAGTAGCTTCAATCATTTCTGGACGTTTTTCAATGGCAAAAATCAATGAATATTGTAAATGCACAAACAGTAATTTCTCCGCATTGCAAGGTGCAATTCTGAAATTTTTTGCTTTTTCCTGCTCCTCTTAGCATGATAAAGAAGATTCAAAGAGAGTGAGATGCCAGCTCCTTTCATTCAGTCAGTAGCTTCAATCATTTCTGGTATATGAATAACATGATGTTTTTCAATGGCAAAAATCAATGAATATTGTAAATGCACAAACAGTAATTTCTCCGCATTGCAAGGTGCAATTCTGAAATTTTTTGCTTTTTCCTGCTCCTCTTAGCATGATAAAGAAGATTCAAAGAGAGTGAGATGCCAGCTCCTTTCATTCAGTCAGTAGCTTCAATCATTTCTGGACGTTTTTTAATGGCAAAAATCAATGAATATTGTAAATGCACAAACAGTAATTTCTCCGCATTGCAAGGTGCAATTCTGACATTTTTTGCTTTTTCCTGCTCCTCTTAGCATGATAAACAAGATTCAAAGAGAGTGAGATGCCAGCTCCTTTCATTCAGTCAGTAGCTTCAATCATTTCTGGACGTTTTTCAATGGCAAAAATCAATGAATATTGTAAATGCACAAACAGTAATTTCTCCGCATTGCAAGGTGCAATTCTGAAATTTTTTGCTTTTTCCTGCTCCTCTTAGCATGATAAAGAAGATTCAAAGAGAGTGAGATGCCAGCTCCTTTCATTCTGTCAGTAGCTTCAAACATTTCTGGTATATGAATAACATGATGTTTTTCAATGGCAAAAATCAATGAATATTGTAAATGCACAAACAGTAATTTCTCCGCATTGCAAGGTGCAATTCTGAAATTTTTTGCTTTTTCCTGCTCCTCTTAGCATGATAAAGAAGATTCAAATAGAGTGAGATGCCAGCTCCTTTCATTCAGTCAGTAGCTTCAATCATTTCTGGACGTTTTTCAATGGCAAAAATCAATGAATATTGTAAATGCACAAAGAGTAATTTCTCCGCATTGCATGGTGCAATTCTGAAATTTTTTGCTTTTTCCTGCTCCTCTTAGCATGATAAAGAAGATTCAAAGAGAGTGAGATGCCAGCTCCTTTCATTCAGTCAGTAGCTTCAATCATTTCTGGACGTTTTTCAATGGCAAAAATCAATGAATATTGTAAATGCACAAACAGTAATTTCTCCGCATTGCAAGGTGCAATTCTGAAATTTTTTGCTTTTTCCTGCTCCTCTTAGCATGATAAAGAAGATTCAAAGAGAGTGAGATGCCAGCTCCTTTCATTCAGTCAGTAGCTTCAATCATTTCTGGACGTTTTTCAATGGCAAAAATCAATGAATATTGTAAATGCACAAACAGTAATTTCTCCGCATTGCAAGGTGCAATTCTGAAATTTTTTGCTTTTTCCTGCTCCTCTTAGCATGATAAAGAAGATTCAAAGAGAGTGAGATGCCAGCTCCTTTCATTCAGTCAGTAGCTTCAAACATTTCTGGTATATGAATAACATGATGTTTTTCAATGGCAAAAATCAATGAATATTGTAAATGCACAAACAGTAATTTCTCCGCATTGCAAGGTGCAATTCTGAAATTTTTTGCTTTTTCCTGCTCCTCTAAGCATGATAAAGAAGATTCAAAGAGAGTGAGATGCCAGCTCCTTTCATTCAGTCAGTAGCTTCAATCATTTCTGGACGTTTTTCAATGGCAAAAATCAATGAATATTGTAAATGCACAAACAGTAATTTCTCGGCATTGCAAGGTGCAATTCTGAAATTTTTTGCTTTTTACTGCTCCTCTTAGCATGATAAACAAGATTCAAAGTGAATGAGATGCCAGCTCCTTTCATTCAGTCAGTAGCTTCAATCATTTCTGGACGTTTTTCAATGGCAAAAATCAATGAATATTGTAAATGCACAAACAGTAATTTCTCCGCATTGCAAGGTGCAATTCTGAAATTTTTTGCTTTTTCCTGCTCCTCTTAGCATGATAAAGAAGATTCAAAGAGAGTGAGATGCCAGCTCCTTTCATTCAGTCAGTAGCTTCAATCATTTCTGGTATATGAATAACATGATGTTTTTCAATGGCAAAAATCAATGAATATTGTAAATGCACAAACAGTAATTTCTCCGCATTGCAAGGTGCAATTCTGAAATTTTTTGCTTTTTCCTGCTCCTCTTAGCATGATAAAGAAGATTCAAAGAGAGTGAGATGCCAGCTCCTTTCATTCAGTCAGTAGCTTCAATCATTTCTGGACGTTTTTTAATGGCAAAAATCAATGAATATTGTAAATGCACAAACAGTAATTTCTCCGCATTGCAAGGTGCAATTCTGACATTTTTTGCTTTTTCCTGCTCCTCTTAGCATGATAAACAAGATTCAAAGAGAGTGAGATGCCAGCTCCTTTCATTCAGTCAGTAGCTTCAATCATTTCTGGACGTTTTTCAATGGCAAAAATCAATGAATATTGTAAATGCACAAACAGTAATTTCTCCGCATTGCAAGGTGCAATTCTGAAATTTTTTGCTTTTTCCTGCTCCTCTTAGCATGATAAAGAAGATTCAAAGAGAGTGAGATGCCAGCTCCTTTCATTCTGTCAGTAGCTTCAAACATTTCTGGTATATGAATAACATGATGTTTTTCAATGGCAAAAATCAATGAATATTGTAAATGCACAAACAGTAATTTCTCCGCATTGCAAGGTGCAATTCTGAAATTTTTTGCTTTTTCCTGCTCCTCTTAGCATGATAAAGAAGATTCAAATAGAGTGAGATGCCAGCTCCTTTCATTCAGTCAGTAGCTTCAATCATTTCTGGACGTTTTTCAATGGCAAAAATCAATGAATATTGTAAATGCACAAAGAGTAATTTCTCCGCATTGCATGGTGCAATTCTGAAATTTTTTGCTTTTTCCTGCTCCTCTTAGCATGATAAAGAAGATTCAAAGAGAGTGAGATGCCAGCTCCTTTCATTCAGTCAGTAGCTTCAATCATTTCTGGACGTTTTTCAATGGCAAAAATCAATGAATATTGTAAATGCACAAAGAGTCATTTCTCCGCATTGCAAGGTGCAATTCTGAAATTTTTTGCTTTTTCCTGCTCCTCTTAGCATGATAAAGAAGATTCAAAGAGAGTGAGATGCCAGCTCCTTTCATTCAGTCAGTAGCTTCAATCATTTCTGGACGTTTTTCAATGGCAAAAATCAATGAATATTGTAAATGCACAAACAGTAATTTCTCCGCATTGCAAGGTGCAATTCTGAAATTTTTTGCTTTTTTTTGCTCCTCTTAGCATGATAAACAAGATTCAAAGAGAGTGAGATGCCAGCTCCTTTCATTCAGTCAGTAGCTTCAATCATTTCTGGATGTTTTTCAATGGCAAAAATCAATGAATATTGTAAATGCACAAACAGTAATTTCTCCGCATTGCAAGGTGCAATTCTGAAATTTTTTGCTTTTTCCTGCTCCTCTTAGCATGATAAAGATTCAAAGAGAGTGAGATGCCAGCTCCTTTCATTCAGTCAGTAGCTTCAATCATTTCTGGACGTTTTTCAATGGCAAAAATCAATGAATATTGTAAATGCACAAACAGTAATTTCTCCGCATTGCAAGGTGCAATTCTGAAATTTTTTGCTTTTTCCTGCTCCTCTTAGCATGATAAAGAAGATTCAAAGAGAGTGAGATGCCAGCTCCTTTCATTCAGTCAGTAGCTTCAATCATTTCTGGACGTTTTTCAATGGCAAAAATCAATGAATATTGTAAATGCACAAACAGTAATTTCTCCGCATTGCAAGGTGCAATTCTGAAATTTTTTGCTTTTTCCTGCTCCTCTTAGCATGATAAAGAAGATTCAAAGAGAGTGAGATGCCAGCTCCTTTCATTCAGTCAGTAGCTTCAAACATTTCTGGTATATGAATAACATGATGTTTTTCAATGGCAAAAATCAATGAATATTGTAAATGCACAAACAGTAATTTCTCCGCATTGCAAGGTGCAATTCTGAAATTTTTTGCTTTTTCCTGCTCCTCTAAGCATGATAAAGAAGATTCAAAGAGAGTGAGATGCCAGCTCCTTTCATTCAGTCAGTAGCTTCAATCATTTCTGGACGTTTTTCAATGGCAAAAATCAATGAATATTGTAAATGCACAAACAGTAATTTCTCGGCATTGCAAGGTGCAATTCTGAAATTTTTTGCTTTTTACTGCTCCTCTTAGCATGATAAACAAGATTCAAAGTGAATGAGATGCCAGCTCCTTTCATTCAGTCAGTAGCTTCAATCATTTCTGGACGTTTTTCAATGGCAAAAATCAATGAATATTGTAAATGCACAAACAGTAATTTCTCCGCATTGCAAGGTGCAATTCTGAAATTTTTTGCTTTTTCCTGCTCCTCTTAGCATGATAAAGAAGATTCAAAGAGAGTGAGATGCCAGCTCTTTTCATTCAGTCAGTAGCTTCAATCATTTCTGGTATATGAATAACATGATGTTTTTCAATGGCAAAAATCAATGAATATTGTAAATGCACAAACAGTAATTTCTCCGCATTGCAAGGTGCAATTCTGAAATTTTTTGCTTTTTCCTGCTCCTCTTAGCATGATAAAGAAGATTCAAAGAGAGTGAGATGCCAGCTCCTTTCATTCAGTCAGTAGCTTCAATCATTTCTGGACGTTTTTTAATGGCAAAAATCAATGAATATTGTAAATGCACAAACAGTAATTTCTCCGCATTGCAAGGTGCAATTCTGAAATTTTTTGCTTTTTCCTGCTCCTCTTAGCATGATAAACAAGATTCAAAGAGAGTGAGATGCCAGCTCCTTTCATTCAGTCAGTAGCTTCAATCATTTCTGGACGTTTTTCAATGGCAAAAATCAATGAATATTGTAAATGCACAAACAGTAATTTCTCCGCATTGCAAGGTGCAATTCTGAAATTTTTTGCTTTTTCCTGCTCCTCTTAGCATGATAAAGAAGATTCAAAGAGAGTGAGATGCCAGCTCCTTTCATTCTGTCAGTAGCTTCAAACATTTCTGGTATATGAATAACATGATGTTTTTCAATGGCAAAAATCAATGAATATTGTAAATGCACAAACAGTAATTTCTCCGCATTGCAAGGTGCAATTCTGAAATTTTTTGCTTTTTCCTGCTCCTCTTAGCATGATAAAGAAGATTCAAAGAGAGTGAGATGCCAGCTCCTTTCATTCAGTCAGTAGCTTCAATCATTTCTGGACGTTTTTCAATGGCAAAAATCAATGAATATTGTAAATGCACAAAGAGTAATTTCTCTGCATTGCATGGTGCAATTCTGAAATTTTTTGCTTTTTCCTGCTCCTCTTAGCATGATAAAGAAGATTCAAAGAGAGTGAGATGCCAGCTCCTTTCATTCAGTCAGTAGCTTCAATCATTTCTGGACGTTTTTCAATGGCAAAAATCAATGAATATTGTAAATGCACAAAGAGTAATTTCTCCGCATTGCAAGGTGCAATTCTGAAATTTTTTGCTTTTTCCTGCTCCTCTTAGCATGATAAAGAAGATTCAAAGAGAGTGAGATGCCAGCTCCTTTCATTCAGTCAGTAGCTTCAAACATTTCTGGTATATGAATAACATAATGTTTTTCAATGGCAAAAATCAATGAATATTGTAAATGCACAAACAGTAATTTCTCCGCATTGCAAGGTGCAATTCTGAAATTTTTTGCTTTTTCCTGCTCCTCTTAGCATGATAAAGAAGATTCAAAGAGAGTGAGCTGCCAGCTCCTTTCATTCAGTCAGTAGCTTCAATCATTTCTGGACGTTTTTCAATGGCAAAAATCAATGAATATTGTAAATGCACAAACAGTAATTTCTCCGCATTGCAAGGTGCAATTCTGAAATTTTTTGCTTTTTCCTGCTCCTCTTAGCATGATAAGGAAGATTCAAAGAGAGTGAGATGCCAGCTCCTTTCATTCAGTCAGTAGCTTCAATCATTTCTGGACGTTTTTCAATGGCAAAAATCAATGAATATTGTAAATGCACAAAGAGTAATTTCTCCGCATTGCAAGGTGCAATTCTGAAATTTTTTGCTTTTTCCCGCTCCTCTTAGCATGATAAAGAAGATTCAAAGAGGGTGAGATGCCAGCTCCTTTCATTCAGTCAGTAACTTCAAACATTTCTGGTATATGAATAACATGATGTTTTTCAATGGCAAAAATCAATGAATATTGTAAATGCACAAACAGTAATTTCTCCGCATTGCAAGGTGCAATTCTGAAATTTTTTGCTTTTTCCTGCTCCTCTTAGCATGATAAAGAAGATTCAAAGAGAGTGAGATGCCAGCTCCTTTCATTCAGTCAGTAGCTTCAATCATTTCTGGACGTTTTTCAATGGCAAAAATCATTGAATATTGTAAATGCACAAACAGTAATTTCTCCGCATTGCAAGGTGCAATTCTGAAATTTTTTGCTTTTTCCTGCTCCTCTTAGCATGATAAAGAAGATTCAAAGAGAGTGAGATGCCAGCTCCTTTCATTCAGTCAGTAGCTTCAATCATTTCTGGTATATGAATAACATGATGTTTTTCAATGGCAAAAATCAATGAATATTGTAAATGCACAAACAGTAATTTCTCCGCATTGCAAGGTGCAATTCTGAAATTTTTTGCTTTTTCCTGCTCCTCTTAGCATGATAAAGAAGATTCAAAGAGAGTGAGATGCCAGCTCCTTTCATTCAGTCAGTAGCTTCAATCATTTCTGGACGTTTTTCAATGGCAAAAATCAATGAATATTGTAAATGCACAAAGAGTAATTTCTCCGCATTGCAAGGTGCAATTCTGAAATTTTTTGCTTTTTCCTGCTCCTCTTAGCATGATAAAGAAGATTCAAAGAGAGTGAGATGCCAGCTCCTTTCATTCAGTCAGTAGCTTCAATCATTTCTGGACGTTTTTCAATGGCAAAAATCAATGAATATTGTAAATGCACAAAGAGTAATTTCTCCGCATTGCAAGGTGCAATTCTGAAATTTTTTGCTTTTTCCTGCTCCTCTTCGCATGATAAAGAAGATTCAAAGAGAGTGAGATGCCAGCTCCTTTCATTCAGTCAGTAGCTTCAAACATTTCTGGTATATGAATAACATGATGTTTTTCAATGGCAAAAATCAATGAATATTGTAAATGCAGAAAGAGTAATTTCTCCGCATTGCAAGGTGCAATTCTGAAATTTTTTGCTTTTTCCTGCTCCTCTTAGCATGATAAAGAAGATTCAAAGAGAGTGAGATGCCAGCTCCTTTCATTCAGTCAGTAGCTTCAATCATTTCTGGACGTTTTTCAATGGCAAAAATCAATGAATATTGTAAATGCACAAAGAGTAATTTCTCCGCATTGCAAGGTGCAATTCTGAAATTTTTTGCTTTTTCCTACTCCTCTTAGCATGATAAAGAAGATTCAAAGAGAGTGAGATGCCAGCTCCTTTCATTCAGTCAGTAGCTTCAAACATTTCTGGTATATGAATAACATGATGTTTTTCAATGGCAAAAATCAATGAATATTGTAAATGCACAAACAGTAATTTCTCCGCATTGCAAGGTGCAATTCTGAAATTTTTTGCTTTTTCCTGCTCCTCTTAGCATGATAAAGAAGATTCAAAGAGAGTGAGATGCCAGCTCCTTTCATTCAGTCAGTAGCTTCAATCATTTCTGGACGTTTTTCAATGGCAAAAATCAATGAATATTGTAAATGCACAAACAGTAATTTCTCCGCATTGCAAGGTGCAATTCTGAAATTTTTTGCTTTTTCCTGCTCCTCTTAGCATGATAAACAAGATTCAAAGAGAGTGAGATGCCAGCTCCTTTCATTCAGTCAGTAGCTTCAATCATTTCTGGATGTTTTTCAATGGCAAAAATCAATGAATATTGTAAATGCACAAACAGTAATTTCTCCGCATTGCAAGGTGCAATTCTGAAATTTTTTGCTTTTTCCTGCTCCTCTTAGCATGATAAAGAAGATTCAAAGAGAGTGAGATGCCAGCTCCTTTCATTCAGTCAGTAGCTTCAATCATTTCTGGACGTTTTTCAATGGCAAAAATCAATGAATATTGTAAATGCACAAACAGTAATTTCTCCGCATTGCAAGGTGCAATTCTGAAATTTTTTGCTTTTTCCTGCTCCTCTTAGCATGATAAAGAAGATTCAAAGAGAGTGAGATGCCAGCTCCTTTCATTCAGTCAGTAGCTTCAATCATTTCTGGACGTTTTTCAATGGCAAAAATCAATGAATATTGTAAATGCACAAACAGTAATTTCTCCGCATTGCAAGGTGCAATTCTGAAATTTTTTGCTTTTTCCTGCTCCTCTTAGCATGATAAAGAAGATTCAAAGAGAGTGAGATGCCAGCTCCTTTCATTCAGTCAGTAGCTTCAAACATTTCTGGTATATGAATAACATGATGTTTTTCAATGGCAAAAATCAATGAATATTGTAAATGCACAAACAGTAATTTCTCCGCATTGCAAGGTGCAATTCTGAAATTTTTTGCTTTTTCCTGCTCCTCTAAGCATGATAAAGAAGATTCAAAGAGAGTGAGATGCCAGCTCCTTTCATTCAGTCAGTAGCTTCAATCATTTCTGGACGTTTTTCAATGGCAAAAATCAATGAATATTGTAAATGCACAAACAGTAATTTCTCGGCATTGCAAGGTGCAATTCTGAAATTTTTTGCTTTTTCCTGCTCCTCTTAGCATGATAAACAAGATTCAAAGTGAATGAGATGCCAGCTCCTTTCATTCAGTCAGTAGCTTCAAACATTTCTGGTATATGAATAACATGATGTTTTTCAATGGCAAAAATCAATGAATATTGTAAATGCACAAACAGTAATTTCTCCGCATTGCAAGGTGCAATTTTGAAATTTTTTGCTTTTTCCTGCTCCTCTTAGCATGATAAAGAAGATGCAAAGAGAGTGAGATGCCAGCTCCTTTCATTCAGTCAGTAGCTTCAATCATTTCTGGACGTTTTTCAATGGCAAAAATCAATGAATATTGTAAATGCACAAACAGTAATTTCTCCGCATTGCAAGGTGCAATTCTGAAATTTTTTGCTTTTTCCTGCTCCTCTTAGCATGATAAACAAGATTCAAAGAGAGTGAGATGCCAGCTCCTTTCATTCAGTCAGTAGCTTCAATCATTTCTGGATGTTTTTCAAAGGCAAAAATCAATGAATATTGTAAATGCACAAACAGTAATTTCTCCGCATTGCAAGGTGCAATTCTGAAATGTTTTGCTTTTTTCTGCTCCTCTTAGCATGATAAAGAAGATTCAAAGAGAGTGAGATGCCAGCTCCTTTCATTCAGTCTGTAGCTTCAAACATTTCTGGTATATGAATAACGATGTTTTTCAATGGCAAAAATCAATGAATATTGTAAATGCACAAACAGTAATTTCTCCGCATTGCAAGGTGCAATTCTGAAATTTTTTGCTTTTTCCTGCTCCTCTTAGCATGATAAAGAAGATTCAAAGAGAGTGAGATGCCATGTCCTTTCATTCAGTCAGTAGCTTCAATCATTTCTGGACGTTTTTCAATGGCAAAAATCAATGAATATTGTAAATGCACAAACAGTAATTTCTCCGCATTGCAAGGTGCAATTCTGAAATTTTTTGCTTTTTCCTGCTCCTCTTAGCATGATAAACAAGATTCAAAGAGAGTGAGATGCCAGCTCCTTTCATTCAGTCAGTAGCTTCAATCATTTCTGGATGTTTTTCAATGACAAAAATCAATGAATATTGTAAATGCACAAACAGTAATTTCTCGGCATTGCAAGGTGCAATTCTGAAATTTTTTGCTTTTTCCTGCTCCTCTTAGCATGATAAAGAAGATTCAAAGAGAGTGAGATGCCAGCTCCTTTCATTCAGTCAGTAGCTTCAATCATTTCTGGACGTTTTTCAATGGCAAAAATCAATGAATATTGTAAATGCACAAACAGTAATTTCTCCGCATTGCAAGGTGCAATTCTGAAATTTTTTGCTTTTTCCTGCTCCTCTTAGCATGATAAAGAAGATTCAAAGAGAGTGAGATGCCAGCTCCTTTCATTCAGTCAGTAGCTTCAAACATTTCTGGTATATGAATAACATGATGTTTTTCAATGGCAAAAATCAATGAATATTGTAAATGCACAAACAGTAATTTCTCGCATTGCAAGGTGCAATTCTGAAATTTTTTGTTTTTCCTGCTCCTCTTAGCATGATAAAGAAGATTCAAAGAGAGTGAGATGCCAGCTCCTTTCATTCAGTCAGTAGCTTCAATCATTTCTGGACGTTTTTCAATGGCAAAAATCATTGAATATTGTAAATGCACAAACAGTAATTTCTCCGCATTGCAAGGTGCAATTCTGAAATTTTTTGCTTTTTCCTGCTCCTCTTAGCATGATAAAGAAGATTCAAAGAGAGTGAGATGCCAGCTCCTTTCATTCAGTCAGTAGCTTCAATCATTTCTGGACGTTTTTCAATGGCAAAAATCAATGAATATTGTAAATGCACAAACAGTAATTTCTCCGCATTGCAAGGTGCAATTCTGAAATTTTTTGCTTTTTCCTGCTCCTCTTAGCATGATAAACAAGATTCAAAGAGAGTGAGATGCCAGCTCCTTTCATTCAGTCAGTAGCTTCAATCATTTCTGGACGTTTTTCAATGGCAAAAATCAATGAATATTGTAAATGCACAAACAGTAATTTCTCCGCATTGCAAGGTGCAATTCTGAAATTTTTTGCTTTTTCCTGCTCCTCTTAGCATGATAAAGAAGATTCAAAGAGAGTGAGATGCCAGCTCCTTTCATTCAGTCAGTAGCTTCAAACATTTCTGGTATATGAATAACATGATGTTTTTCAATGGCAAAAATCAATGAATATTGTAAATGCACAAACAGTAATTTCTCGCATTGCAAGGTGCAATTCTGAAATTTTTTGTTTTTCCTGCTCCTCTTAGCATGATAAAGAAGATTCAAAGAGAGTGAGATGCCAGCTCCTTTCATTCAGTCAGTAGCTTCAATCATTTCTGGACGTTTTTCAATGCCAAAAATCATTGAATATTGTAAATGCACAAACAGTAATTTCTCCGCATTGCAAGGTGCAATTCTGAAATTTTTTGCTTTTTCCTGCTCCTCTTAGCATGATAAAGAAGATTCAAAGAGAGTGAGATGCCAGCTCCTTTCATTCAGTCAGTAGCTTCAATCATTTCTGGACGTTTTTCAATGGCAAAAATCAATGAATATTGTAAATGCACAAACAGTAATTTCTCCGCATTGCAAGGTGCAATTCTGAAATTTTTTGCTTTTTCCTGCTCCTCTTAGCATGATAAACAAGATTCAAAGAGAGTGAGATGCCAGCTCCTTTCATTCAGTCAGTAGCTTCAATCATTTCTGGACGTTTTTCAATGGCAAAAATCAATGAATATTGTAAATGCACAAACAGTAATTTCTCCGCATTGCAAGGTGCAATTCTGAAATTTTTTGCTTTTTCCTGCTCCTCTTAGCATGATAAAGAAGATTCAAAGAGAGTGAGATGCCAGCTCCTTTCATTCAGTCAGTAGCTTCAATCATTTCTGGACGTTTTTCAATGGCAAAAATCAATGAATATTGTAAATGCACAAAGAGTAATTTCTCCGCATTGCAAGGTGCAATTCTGAAATTTTTTGCTTTTTCCTGCTCCTCTTAGCATGATAAAGAAGATTCAAAGAGAGTGAGATGCCAGCTCCTTTCATTCAGTCAGTAGCTTCAATCATTTCTGGACGTTTTTCAATGGCAAAAATCAATGAATATTGTAAATGCACAAAGAGTAATTTCTCTGCATTGCAAGGTGCAATTCTGAAATTTTTTGCTTTTTCCTGCTCCTCTTAGCATGATAAAGAAGATTCAAAGAGAGTGAGATGCCAGCTCCTTTCATTCAGTCAGTAGCTTCAAACATTTCTGGTATATGAATAACATGATGTTTTTCAATG
This sequence comes from Phyllobates terribilis, assembly GCF_046119375.1. Classification (NCBI taxonomy): domain Eukaryota; kingdom Metazoa; phylum Chordata; class Amphibia; order Anura; family Dendrobatidae; genus Phyllobates; species Phyllobates terribilis. The sequence continues at coordinate 3,289,518 of NW_027362893.1, forward strand.
GCAAAAATCAATGAATATTGTAAATGCACAAACAGTAATTTCTCCGCATTGCAAGGTGCAATTCTGAAATTTTTTGCTTTTTCCTGCTCCTCTTAGCATGATAAAGAAGATTCAAAGACAGTGAGATGCCAGCTCCTTTCATTCAGTCAGTAGCTTCAATAATTTCTGGACGTTTTTCAATGGCAAAAATCAATGAATATTGTAAATGCACAAAGAGTAATTTCTCCGCATTGCAAGGTGCAATTCTGAAATTTTTTGCTTTTTCCTGCTCCTCTTAGCATGATAAAGAAGATTCAAAGAGAGTGAGATGCCAGCTCCTTTCATTGTCAGTAGCTTCTAACATTTCTGGTATATGAATAACATGATGTTTTTCAATGGCAAAAATCAATGAATATTGTAAATGCACAAACAGTAATTTCTCCGCATTGCAAGGTGCAATTGTGAAATTTTTTGCTTTTTCCTGCTCCTCTTAGCATGATAAAGAAGATTCAAAGAGAGTGAGATGCCAGCTCCTTTCATTCAGTCAGTAGCTTCAATCATTTCTGGACGTTTTTCAATGGCAAAAATCAATGAATATTGTAAATGCACAAAGAGTAATTTCTCCGCATTGCAATGTGCAATTCTGAAATTTTTTGCTTTTTCCTGCTCCTCTTAGCATGATAAAGAAGATTCAAAGAGAGTGAGATGCCAGCTCCTTTCATTCAGTCAGTAGCTTCAATCATTTCTGGACGTTTTTCAATGGCAAAAATCAATGAATATTGTAAATGCACAAACAGTAATTTCTCCGCATTGCAAGGTGCAATTCTGAAATTTTTTGCTTTTTCCTGCTCCTCTAAGCATGATAAAGATGATTCAAAGAGAGTGAGATGCCAGCTCCTTTCATTCAGTCAGTAGCTTCAATCATTTCTGGACGTTTTTCAATGGCAAAAATCAATGAATATTGTAAATGCACAAACAGTAATTTCTCCGCATTGCAAGGTGCAATTCTGAAATTTTTTGCTTTTTCCTGCTCCTCTAAGCATGATAAAGATGATTCAAAGAGAGTGAGATGCCAGCTCCTTTCATTCAGTCAGTAGCTTCAATCATTTCTGGACGTTTTTCAATGGCAAAAATCAATGAATATTGTAAATGCACAAAGAGTAATTTCTCCGCATTGCAAGGTGCAATTCTGAAATTTTTTGCTTTTTCCTGCTCCTCTTAGCATGATAAAGAAGATTCAAAGACAGTGAGATGCCAGCTCCTTTCATTCAGTCAGTAGCTTCAATCATTTCTGGACGTTTTTCAATGGCAAAAATCAATGAATATTGTAAATGCACAAAGAGTAATTTCTCCGCATTGCAAGGTGCAATTCTGAAATTTTTTGCTTTTTCCTGCTCCTCTTAGCATGATAAAGAAGATTCAAAGAGAGTGAGATGCCAGCTCCTTTCATTGTCAGTAGCTTCTAACATTTCTGGTATATGAATAACATGATGTTTTTCAATGGCAAAAATCAATGAATATTGTAAATGCACAAACAGTAATTTCTCCGCATTGCAAGGTGCAATTGTGAAATTTTTTGCTTTTTCCTGCTCCTCTTAGCATGATAAAGAAGATTCAAAGAGAGTGAGATGCCAGCTCCTTTCATTCAGTCAGTAGCTTCAATCATTTCTGGACGTTTTTCAATGGCAAAAATCAATGAATATTGTAAATGCACAAAGAGTAATTTCTCCGCATTGCAATGTGCAATTCTGAAATTTTTTGCTTTTTCCTGCTCCTCTTAGCATGATAAAGAAGATTCAAAGAGAGTGAGATGCCAGCTCCTTTCATTCAGTCAGTAGCTTCAATCATTTCTGGACGTTTTTCAATGGCAAAAATCAATGAATATTGTAAATGCACAAACAGTAATTTCTCCGCATTGCAAGGTGCAATTCTGAAATTTTTTGCTTTTTCCTGCTCCTCTTAGCATGATAAAGAAGATTCAAAGAGAGTGAGATGCCAGCTCCTTTCATTCAGTCAGTAGCTTCAATCATTTCTGGACGTTTTTCAATGGCAAAAATCAATGAATATTGTAAATGCACAAACAGTAATTTCTCCGCATTGCAAGGTGCAATTCTGAAATTTTTTGCTTTTTCCTGCTCCTCTTAGCATGATAAAGAAGATTCAAAGAGAGTGAGATGCCAGCTCCTTTCATTCAGTCAGTAGCTTCAATCATTTCTGGACGTTTTTCAATGGCAAAAATCAATGAATATTGTAAATGCACAAAGAGTAATTTCTCCGCATTGCAAGGTGCAATTCTGAAATTTTTTGCTTTTTCCTGCTCCTCTTAGCATGATAAAGAAGATTCAAAGAGAGTGAGATGCCAGCTCCTTTCATTCAGTCAGTAGCTTCAATCATTTCTGGACGTTTTTCAATGGCAAAAATCAATGAATATTGTAAATGCACAAAGAGTAATTTCTCCGCATTGCAAGGTGCAATTCTGAAATTTTTTGCTTTTTCCTGCTCCTCTTAGCATGATAAAGAATATTCAAAGAGAGTGAGATGCCAGCTCCTTTCATTCAGTCAGTAGCTTCAATCATTACTGGACGTTTTTCAATGGCAAAAATCAATGAATATTGTAAATGCACAAAGAGTAATTTCTCCGCATTGCAAGGTGCAATTCTGAAATTTTTTGCTTTTTCCTGCTCCTCTTAGCATGATAAAGAATATTCAAAGAGAGTGAGATGCCAGCTCCTTTCATTCAGTCAGTAGCTTCAATCATTACTGGACGTTTTTCAATGGCAAAAATCAATGAATATTGTAAATGCACAAAGAGTAATTTCTCCGCATTGCAAGGTGCAATTCTGAAATTTTTTGCTTTTTCCTGCTCCTCTTAGCATGATAAAGAAGATTCAAAGAGAGTGAGATGCCAGCTCCTTTCATTCAGTCAGTAGCTTCAATCATTTCTGGACGTTTTTCAATGGCAAAAATCAATGAATATTGTAAATGCACAAACAGTAATTTCTCCGCATTGCAAGGTGCAATTCTGAAATTTTTTGCTTTTTCCTGCTCCTCTTAGCATGATAAAGAAGATTCAAAGAGAGTGAGATGCCAGCTCCTTTCATTCAGTCAGTAGCTTCAATCATTTCTGGACGTTTTTCAATGGCAAAAATCAATGAATATTGTAAATGCACAAACAGTAATTTCTCCGCATTGCAAGGTGCAATTCTGAAATTTTTTGCTTTTTCCTGCTCCTCTTAGCATGATAAAGAAGATTCAAAGAGAGTGAGATGCCAGCTCCTTTCATTCAGTCAGTAGCTTCAAACATTTCTGGTATATGAATAACATGATGTTTTTCAATGGCAAAAATCAATGAATATTGTAAATGCACAAACAGTAATTTCTCCGCATTGCAAGGTGCAATTCTGAAATTTTTTGCTTTTTCCTGCTCCTCTAAGCATGATAAAGAAGATTCAAAGAGAGTGAGATGCCAGCTCCTTTCATTCAGTCAGTAGCTTCAATCATTTCTGGACGTTTTTCAATGGCAAAAATCAATGAATATTGTAAATGCACAAACAGTAATTTCTCGGCATTGCAAGGTGCAATTCTGAAATTTTTTGCTTTTTCCTGCTCCTCTTAGCATGATAAACAAGATTCAAAGTGAATGAGATGCCAGCTCCTTTCATTCAGTCAGTAGCTTCAAACATTTCTGGTATATGAATAACATGATGTTTTTCAATGGCAAAAATCAATGAATATTGTAAATGCACAAACAGTAATTTCTCCGCATTGCAAGGTGCAATTTTGAAATTTTTTGCTTTTTCCTGCTCCTCTTAGCATGATAAAGAAGATGCAAAGAGAGTGAGATGCCAGCTCCTTTCATTCAGTCAGTAGCTTCAATCATTTCTGGACGTTTTTCAATGGCAAAAATCAATGAATATTGTAAATGCACAAACAGTAATTTCTCCGCATTGCAAGGTGCAATTCTGAAATTTTTTGCTTTTTCCTGCTCCTCTTAGCATGATAAACAAGATTCAAAGAGAGTGAGATGCCAGCTCCTTTCATTCAGTCAGTAGCTTCAATCATTTCTGGATGTTTTTCAATGGCAAAAATCAATGAATATTGTAAATGCACAAACAGTAATTTCTCCGCATTGCAAGGTGCAATTCTGAAATGTTTTGCTTTTTTCTGCTCCTCTTAGCATGATAAAGAAGATTCAAAGAGAGTGAGATGCCAGCTCCTTTCATTCAGTCTGTAGCTTCAAACATTTCTGGTATATGAATAACGATGTTTTTCAATGGCAAAAATCAATGAATATTGTAAATGCACAAACAGTAATTTCTCCGCATTGCAAGGTGCAATTCTGAAATTTTTTGCTTTTTCCTGCTCCTCTTAGCATGATAAAGAAGATTCAAAGAGAGTGAGATGCCATGTCCTTTCATTCAGTCAGTAGCTTCAATCATTTCTGGACGTTTTTCAATGGCAAAAATCAATGAATATTGTAAATGCACAAACAGTAATTTCTCCGCATTGCAAGGTGCAATTCTGAAATTTTTTGCTTTTTCCTGCTCCTCTTAGCATGATAAACAAGATTCAAAGAGAGTGAGATGCCAGCTCCTTTCATTCAGTCAGTAGCTTCAATCATTTCTGGATGTTTTTCAATGACAAAAATCAATGAATATTGTAAATGCACAAACAGTAATTTCTCGGCATTGCAAGGTGCAATTCTGAAATTTTTTGCTTTTTCCTGCTCCTCTTAGCATGATAAAGAAGATTCAAAGAGAGTGAGATGCCAGCTCCTTTCATTCAGTCAGTAGCTTCAATCATTTCTGGACGTTTTTCAATGGCAAAAATCAATGAATATTGTAAATGCACAAACAGTAATTTCTCCGCATTGCAAGGTGCAATTCTGAAATTTTTTGCTTTTTCCTGCTCCTCTTAGCATGATAAAGAAGATTCAAAGAGAGTGAGATGCCAGCTCCTTTCATTCAGTCAGTAGCTTCAAACATTTCTGGTATATGAATAACATGATGTTTTTCAATGGCAAAAATCAATGAATATTGTAAATGCACAAACAGTAATTTCTCGCATTGCAAGGTGCAATTCTGAAATTTTTTGTTTTTCCTGCTCCTCTTAGCATGATAAAGAAGATTCAAAGAGAGTGAGATGCCAGCTCCTTTCATTCAGTCAGTAGCTTCAATCATTTCTGGACGTTTTTCAATGGCAAAAATCATTGAATATTGTAAATGCACAAACAGTAATTTCTCCGCATTGCAAGGTGCAATTCTGAAATTTTTTGCTTTTTCCTGCTCCTCTTAGCATGATAAAGAAGATTCAAAGAGAGTGAGATGCCAGCTCCTTTCATTCAGTCAGTAGCTTCAATCATTTCTGGACGTTTTTCAATGGCAAAAATCAATGAATATTGTAAATGCACAAACAGTAATTTCTCCGCATTGCAAGGTGCAATTCTGAAATTTTTTGCTTTTTCCTGCTCCTCTTAGCATGATAAACAAGATTCAAAGAGAGTGAGATGCCAGCTCCTTTCATTCAGTCAGTAGCTTCAATCATTTCTGGACGTTTTTCAATGGCAAAAATCAATGAATATTGTAAATGCACAAACAGTAATTTCTCCGCATTGCAAGGTGCAATTCTGAAATTTTTTGCTTTTTCCTGCTCCTCTTAGCATGATAAAGAAGATTCAAAGAGAGTGAGATGCCAGCTCCTTTCATTCAGTCAGTAGCTTCAAACATTTCTGGTATATGAATAACATGATGTTTTTCAATGGCAAAAATCAATGAATATTGTAAATGCACAAACAGTAATTTCTCGCATTGCAAGGTGCAATTCTGAAATTTTTTGTTTTTCCTGCTCCTCTTAGCATGATAAAGAAGATTCAAAGAGAGTGAGATGCCAGCTCCTTTCATTCAGTCAGTAGCTTCAATCATTTCTGGACGTTTTTCAATGGCAAAAATCATTGAATATTGTAAATGCACAAACAGTAATTTCTCCGCATTGCAAGGTGCAATTCTGAAATTTTTTGCTTTTTCCTGCTCCTCTTAGCATGATAAAGAAGATTCAAAGAGAGTGAGATGCCAGCTCCTTTCATTCAGTCAGTAGCTTCAATCATTTCTGGACGTTTTTCAATGGCAAAAATCAATGAATATTGTAAATGCACAAACAGTAATTTCTCCGCATTGCAAGGTGCAATTCTGAAATTTTTTGCTTTTTCCTGCTCCTCTTAGCATGATAAACAAGATTCAAAGAGAGTGAGATGCCAGCTCCTTTCATTCAGTCAGTAGCTTCAATCATTTCTGGACGTTTTTCAATGGCAAAAATCAATGAATATTGTAAATGCACAAACAGTAATTTCTCCGCATTGCAAGGTGCAATTCTGAAATTTTTTGCTTTTTCCTGCTCCTCTTAGCATGATAAAGAAGATTCAAAGAGAGTGAGATGCCAGCTCCTTTCATTCAGTCAGTAGCTTCAATCATTTCTGGACGTTTTTCAATGGCAAAAATCAATGAATATTGTAAATGCACAAAGAGTAATTTCTCCGCATTGCAAGGTGCAATTCTGAAATTTTTTGCTTTTTCCTGCTCCTCTTAGCATGATAAAGAAGATTCAAAGAGAGTGAGATGCCAGCTCCTTTCATTCAGTCAGTAGCTTCAATCATTTCTGGACGTTTTTCAATGGCAAAAATCAATGAATATTGTAAATGCACAAAGAGTAATTTCTCTGCATTGCAAGGTGCAATTCTGAAATTTTTTGCTTTTTCCTGCTCCTCTTAGCATGATAAAGAAGATTCAAAGAGAGTGAGATGCCAGCTCCTTTCATTCAGTCAGTAGCTTCAAACATTTCTGGTATATGAATAACATGATGTTTTTCAATGGCAAAAATCAATGAATATTGTAAATGCACAAACAGTAATTTCTCCGCATTGCAAGGTGCAATTCTGAAATTTTTTGCTTTTTCCTGCTCCTCTTAGCATGATAAAGAAGATTCAAAGACAGTGAGATGCCAGCTCCTTTCATTCAGTCAGTAGCTTCAATAATTTCTGGACGTTTTTCAATGGCAAAAATCAATGAATATTGTAAATGCACAAAGAGTAATTTCTCCGCATTGCAAGGTGCAATTCTGAAATTTTTTGCTTTTTCCTGCTCCTCTTAGCATGATAAAGAAGATTCAAAGAGAGTGAGATGCCAGCTCCTTTCATTGTCAGTAGCTTCTAACATTTCTGGTATATGAATAACATGATGTTTTTCAATGGCAAAAATCAATGAATATTGTAAATGCACAAACAGTAATTTCTCCGCATTGCAAGGTGCAATTGTGAAATTTTTTGCTTTTTCCTGCTCCTCTTAGCATGATAAAGAAGATTCAAAGAGAGTGAGATGCCAGCTCCTTTCATTCAGTCAGTAGCTTCAATCATTTCTGGACGTTTTTCAATGGCAAAAATCAATGAATATTGTAAATGCACAAAGAGTAATTTCTCCGCATTGCAATGTGCAATTCTGAAATTTTTTGCTTTTTCCTGCTCCTCTTAGCATGATAAAGAAGATTCAAAGAGAGTGAGATGCCAGCTCCTTTCATTCAGTCAGTAGCTTCAATCATTTCTGGACGTTTTTCAATGGCAAAAATCAATGAATATTGTAAATGCACAAACAGTAATTTCTCCGCATTGCAAGGTGCAATTCTGAAATTTTTTGCTTTTTCCTGCTCCTCTAAGCATGATAAAGATGATTCAAAGAGAGTGAGATGCCAGCTCCTTTCATTCAGTCAGTAGCTTCAATCATTTCTGGACGTTTTTCAATGGCAAAAATCAATGAATATTGTAAATGCACAAACAGTAATTTCTCCGCATTGCAAGGTGCAATTCTGAAATTTTTTGCTTTTTCCTGCTCCTCTAAGCATGATAAAGATGATTCAAAGAGAGTGAGATGCCAGCTCCTTTCATTCAGTCAGTAGCTTCAATCATTTCTGGACGTTTTTCAATGGCAAAAATCAATGAATATTGTAAATGCACAAAGAGTAATTTCTCCGCATTGCAAGGTGCAATTCTGAAATTTTTTGCTTTTTCCTGCTCCTCTTAGCATGATAAAGAAGATTCAAAGACAGTGAGATGCCAGCTCCTTTCATTCAGTCAGTAGCTTCAATCATTTCTGGACGTTTTTCAATGGCAAAAATCAATGAATATTGTAAATGCACAAAGAGTAATTTCTCCGCATTGCAAGGTGCAATTCTGAAATTTTTTGCTTTTTCCTGCTCCTCTTAGCATGATAAAGAAGATTCAAAGAGAGTGAGATGCCAGCTCCTTTCATTGTCAGTAGCTTCTAACATTTCTGGTATATGAATAACATGATGTTTTTCAATGGCAAAAATCAATGAATATTGTAAATGCACAAACAGTAATTTCTCCGCATTGCAAGGTGCAATTGTGAAATTTTTTGCTTTTTCCTGCTCCTCTTAGCATGATAAAGAAGATTCAAAGAGAGTGAGATGCCAGCTCCTTTCATTCAGTCAGTAGCTTCAATCATTTCTGGACGTTTTTCAATGGCAAAAATCAATGAATATTGTAAATGCACAAAGAGTAATTTCTCCGCATTGCAATGTGCAATTCTGAAATTTTTTGCTTTTTCCTGCTCCTCTTAGCATGATAAAGAAGATTCAAAGAGAGTGAGATGCCAGCTCCTTTCATTCAGTCAGTAGCTTCAATCATTTCTGGACGTTTTTCAATGGCAAAAATCAATGAATATTGTAAATGCACAAACAGTAATTTCTCCGCATTGCAAGGTGCAATTCTGAAATTTTTTGCTTTTTCCTGCTCCTCTTAGCATGATAAAGAAGATTCAAAGAGAGTGAGATGCCAGCTCCTTTCATTCAGTCAGTAGCTTCAATCATTTCTGGACGTTTTTCAATGGCAAAAATCAATGAATATTGTAAATGCACAAACAGTAATTTCTCCGCATTGCAAGGTGCAATTCTGAAATTTTTTGCTTTTTCCTGCTCCTCTTAGCATGATAAAGAAGATTCAAAGAGAGTGAGATGCCAGCTCCTTTCATTCAGTCAGTAGCTTCAATCATTTCTGGACGTTTTTCAATGGCAAAAATCAATGAATATTGTAAATGCACAAAGAGTAATTTCTCCGCATTGCAAGGTGCAATTCTGAAATTTTTTGCTTTTTCCTGCTCCTCTTAGCATGATAAAGAAGATTCAAAGAGAGTGAGATGCCAGCTCCTTTCATTCAGTCAGTAGCTTCAATCATTTCTGGACGTTTTTCAATGGCAAAAATCAATGAATATTGTAAATGCACAAAGAGTAATTTCTCCGCATTGCAAGGTGCAATTCTGAAATTTTTTGCTTTTTCCTGCTCCTCTTAGCATGATAAAGAATATTCAAAGAGAGTGAGATGCCAGCTCCTTTCATTCAGTCAGTAGCTTCAATCATTACTGGACGTTTTTCAATGGCAAAAATCAATGAATATTGTAAATGCACAAAGAGTAATTTCTCCGCATTGCAAGGTGCAATTCTGAAATTTTTTGCTTTTTCCTGCTCCTCTTAGCATGATAAAGAAGATTCAAAGAGAGTGAGATGCCAGCTCCTTTCATTCAGTCAGTAGCTTCAAACATTTCTGGTATATGAATAACATGATGTTTTTCAATGGCAAAAATCAATGAATATTGTAAATGCACAAACAGTAATTTCTCCGCATTGCAAGGTGCAATTCTGAAATTTTTTGCTTTTTCCTGCTCCTCTAAGCATGATAAAGAAGATTCAAAGAGAGTGAGATGCCAGCTCCTTTCATTCAGTCAGTAGCTTCAATCATTTCTGGACGTTTTTCAATGGCAAAAAACAATGAATATTGTAAATGCACAAACAGTAATTTCTCGGCATTGCAAGGTGCAATTCTGAAATTTTTTGCTTTTTCCTGCTCCTCTTAGCATGATAAACAAGATTCAAAGTGAATGAGATGCCAGCTCCTTTCATTCAGTCAGTAGCTTCAATCATTTCTGGATGTTTTTCAATGGCAAAAATCAATGAATATTGTAAATGCACAAACAGTAATTTCTCCGCATTGCAAGATGCAATTCTGAAATTTTTTGCTTTTTCCTGCTCCTCTTAGCATGATAAAGAAGATTCAAAGAGAGTGAGATGCCAGCTCCTTTCATTCAGTCAGTAGCTTCAATCATTTCTGGACGTTTTTCAATGGCAAAAATCAATGAATATTGTAAATGCACACACAGTAATTTCTCCGCATTGCAAGGTGCAATTCTGAAATTTTTTGCTTTTTCCTGCTCCTCTTAGCATGATAAAGAAGATTCAAAGAGAGTGAGATGCCAGCTCCTTTCATTCAGTCAGTAGCTTCAATCATTTCTGGACGTTTTTCAATGGCAAAAATCAATGAATATTGTAAATGCACAAAGAGTAATTTCTCCGCATTGCAAGGTGCAATTCTGAAATTTTTTGCTTTTTCCTGCTCCTCTTAGCATGATAAAGAAGATTCAAAGAGAGTGAGATGCCAGCTCCTTTCATTCAGTCAGTAGCTTCAAACATTTCTGGTATATGAATAACATGATGTTTTTCAATGGCAAAAATCAATGAATATTGTAAATGCACAAACAGTAATTTCTCCGCATTGCAAGGTGCAATTCTGAAATTTTTTGCTTTTTCCTGCTCCTCTTAGCATGATAAAGAAGATTCAAAGAGAGTGAGATGCCAGCTCCTTTCATTCAGTCAGTAGCTTCAATCATTTCTGGACGTTTTTCAATGGCAAAAATCATTGAATATTGTAAATGCACAAACAGTAATTTCTCCGCATTGCAAGGTGCAATTCTGAAATTTTTTGCTTTTTCCTGCTCCTCTTAGCATGATAAAGAAGATTCAGAGTGAGATGCCAGCTCCTTCATTCAGTCAGTAGCTTCAATCATTTCTGGTATATGAATAACGATGTTTTTCAATGGCAAAAATCAATGAATATTGTAAATGCACAAACAGTAATTTCTCCGCATTGCAAGGTGCAATTCTGAAATTTTTTGCTTTTTCCTGCTCCTCTTAGCATGATAAAGAAGATTCAAAGAGAGTGAGATGCCAGCTCCTTTCATTCAGTCAGTAGCTTCAATCATTTCTGGACGTTTTTCAATGGCAAAAATCAATGAATATTGTAAATGCACAAAGAGTAATTTCTCCGCATTGCAAGGTGCAATTCTGAAATTTTTTGCTTTTTCCTGCTCCTCTTAGCATGATAAAGAAGATTCAAAGAGAGTGAGATGCCAGCTCCTTTCATTCAGTCAGTAGCTTCAATCATTTCTGGACGTTTTTCAATGGCAAAAATCAATGAATATTGTAAATGCACAAAGAGTAATTTCTCCACATTGCAAGGTGCAATTCTGAAATTTTTTGCTTTTTCCTGCTCCTCTTAGCATGATAAAGAAGATTCAAAGAGAGTGAGATGCCAGCTCCTTTCATTCAGTCAGTAGCTTCAAACATTTCTGGTATATGAATAACATGATGTTTTTCAATGGCAAAAATCAATGAATATTGTAAATGCACAAACAGTAATTTCTCCGCATTGCAAGGTGCAATTCTGAAATTTTTTGCTTTTTCCTGCTCCTCTTAGCATGATAAAGAAGATTCAAAGAGAGTGAGATGCCAGCTCCTTTCATTCAGTCAGTAGCTTCAATCATTTCTGGACGTTTTTCAATGGCAAAAATCAATGAATATTGTAAATGCACAAAGAGTAATTTCTCCGCATTGCAAGGTGCAATTCTGAAATTTTTTGCTTTTCCCTGCTCCTCTTAGCATGATAAAGAAGATTCAAAGAGAGTGAGATGCCAGCTCCTTTCATTCAGTCAGTAGCTTCAATCATTTCTGGACGTTTTTCAATGGCAAAAATCAATGAATATTGTAAATGCACAAAGAGTAATTTCTCCGCATTGCAAGGTGCAATTCTGAAATTTTTTGCTTTTTCCTGCTCCTCTTAGCATGATAAAGAAGATTCAAAGAGAGTGAGATGCCAGCTCCTTTCATTCAGTCAGTAGCTTCAAACATTTCTGGTATATGAATAACATGATGTTTTTCAAAGACAAAAATCAATGAATATTGTAAATGCACAAACAGTAATTTCTCCGCATTGCAAGGTGCAATTCTGAAATTTTTTGCTTTTTCCTGCTCCTCTTAGCATGATAAACAAGATTCAAAGTGAATGAGATGCCAGCTCCTTTCATTCAGACAGTAGCTTCAATCATTTCTGGACGTTTTTCAATGGCAAAAATCAATGAATATTGTAAATGCACAAACAGTAATTTCTCGGCATTGCAAGGTGCAATTCTGAAATTTTTTGCTTTTTCCTGCTCCTCTTAGCATGATAAACAAGATTCAAAGTGAATGAGATGCCAGCTCCTTTCATTCAGTCAGTAGCTTCAATCATTTCTGGATGTTTTTCAATGGCAAAAATCAATGAATATTGTAAATGCACAAACAGTAATTTCTCCGCATTGCAAGGTGCAATTCTGAAATTTTTTGCTTTTTCCTGCTCCTCTTAGCATGATAAAGAAGATTCAAAGAGAGTGAGATGCCAGCTCCTTTCATTCAGTCAGTAGCTTCAATCATTTCTGGACGTTTTTCAATGGCAAAAATCAATGAATATTGTAAATGCACAAACAGTAATTTCTCCGCATTGCAAGGTGCAATTCTGAAATTTTTTGCTTTTTCCTGCTCCTCTTAGCATGATAAAGAAGATTCAAAGAGAGTGAGATGCCAGCTCCTTTCATTCAGTCAGTAGCTTCAATCATTTCTGGACGTTTTTCAATGGCAAAAATCAATGAATATTGTAAATGCACAAAGAGTAATTTCTCCGCATTGCAAGGTGCAATTCTGAAATTTTTTGCTTTTTCCTGCTCCTCTTAGCATGATAAAGAAGATTCAAAGAGAGTGAGATGCCAGCTCCTTTCATTCAGTCAGTAGCTTCAAACATTTCTGGTATATGAATAACATGATGTTTTTCAATGGCAAAAATCAATGAATATTGTAAATGCACAAACAGTAATTTCTCCGCATTGCAAGGTGCAATTCTGAAATTTTTTGCTTTTTCCTGCTCCTCTTAGCATGATAAAGAAGATTCAAAGAGAGTGAGATGCCAGCTCCTTTCATTCAGTCAGTAGCTTCAATCATTTCTGGACGTTTTTCAATGGCAAAAATCATTGAATATTGTAAATGCACAAACAGTAATTTCTCCGCATTGCAAGGTGCAATTCTGAAATTTTTTGCTTTTTCCTGCTCCTCTTAGCATGATAAAGAAGATTCAAAGAGAGTGAGATGCCAGCTCCTTTCATTCAGTCAGTAGCTTCAATCATTTCTGGTATATGAATAACATGATGTTTTTCAATGGCAAAAATCAATGAATATTGTAAATGCACAAACAGTAATTTCTCCGCATTGCAAGGTGCAATTCTGAAATTTTTTGCTTTTTCCTGCTCCTCTTAGCATGATAAAGAAGATTCAAAGAGAGTGAGATGCCAGCTCCTTTCATTCAGTCAGTAGCTTCAATCATTTCTGGACGTTTTTCAATGGCAAAAATCAATGAATATTGTAAATGCACAAAGAGTAATTTCTCCGCATTGCAAGGTGCAATTCTGAAATTTTTTGCTTTTTCCTGCTCCTCTTAGCATGATAAAGAATATTCAAAGAGAGTGAGATGCCAGCTCCTTTCATTCAGTCAGTAGCTTCAATCATTTCTGGACGTTTTTCAATGGCAAAAATCAATGAATATTGTAAATGCACAAAGAGTAATTTCTCCGCATTGCAAGGTGCAATTCTGAAATTTTTTGCTTTTTCCTGCTCCTCTTAGCATGATAAAGAAGATTCAAAGAGAGTGAGATGCCAGCTCCTTTCATTCAGTCAGTAGCTTCAAACATTTCTGGTATATGAATAACATGATGTTTTTCAATGGCAAAAATCAATGAATATTGTAAATGCACAAACAGTAATTTCTCCGCATTGCAAGGTGCAATTCTGAAATTTTTTGCTTTTTCCTGCTCCTCTAAGCATGATAAAGAAGATTCAAAGAGAGTGAGATGCCAGCTCCTTTCATTCAGTCAGTAGCTTCAATCATTTCTGGACGTTTTTCAATGGCAAAAATCAATGAATATTGTAAATGCACAAACAGTAATTTCACGGCATTGCAAGGTGCAATTCTGAAATTTTTTGCTTTTTCCTGCTCCTCTTAGCATGATAAACAAGATTCAAAGTGAATGAGATGCCAGCTCCTTTCATTCAGTCAGTAGCTTCAATCATTTCTGGATGTTTTTCAATGGCAAAAATCAATGAATATTGTAAATGCACAAACAGTAATTTCTCCGCATTGCAAGATGCAATTCTGAAATTTTTTGCTTTTTCCTGCTCCTCTTAGCATGATAAAGAAGATTCAAAGAGAGTGAGATGCCAGCTCCTTTCATTCAGTCAGTAGCTTCAATCATTTCTGGACGTTTTTCAATGGCAAAAATCAATGAATATTGTAAATGCACACACAGTAATTTCTCCGCATTGCAAGGTGCAATTCTGAAATTTTTTGCTTTTTCCTGCTCCTCTTAGCATGATAAAGAAGATTCAAAGAGAGTGAGATGCCAGCTCCTTTCATTCAGTCAGTAGCTTCAATCATTTCTGGACGTTTTTCAATGGCAAAAATCAATGAATATTGTAAATGCACAAAGAGTAATTTCTCCGCATTGCAAGGTGCAATTCTGAAATTTTTTGCTTTTTCCTGCTCCTCTTAGCATGATAAAGAAGATTCAAAGAGAGTGAGATGCCAGCTCCTTTCATTCAGTCAGTAGCTTCAAACATTTCTGGCATATGAATAACATGATGTTTTTCAATGGCAAAAATCAATGAATATTGTAAATGCACAAACAGTAATTTCTCCGCATTGCAAGGTGCAATTCTGAAATTTTTTGCTTTTTCCTGCTCCTCTTAGCATGATAAAGAAGATTCAAAGAGAGTGAGATGCCAGCTCCTTTCATTCAGTCAGTAGCTTCAATCATTTCTGGACGTTTTTCAATGGCAAAAATCATTGAATATTGTAAATGCACAAACAGTAATTTCTCCGCATTGCAAGGTGCAATTCTGAAATTTTTTGCTTTTTCCTGCTCCTCTTAGCATGATAAAGAAGATTCAGAGTGAGATGCCAGCTCCTTTCATTCAGTCAGTAGCTTCAATCATTTCTGGTATATGAATAACGATGTTTTTCAATGGCAAAAATCAATGAATATTGTAAATGCACAAACAGTAATTTCTCCGCATTGCAAGGTGCAATTCTGAAATTTTTTGCTTTTTCCTGCTCCTCTTAGCATGATAAAGAAGATTCAAAGAGAGTGAGATGCCAGCTCCTTTCATTCAGTCAGTAGCTTCAATCATTTCTGGACGTTTTTCAATGGCAAAAATCAATGAATATTGTAAATGCACAAAGAGTAATTTCTCCGCATTGCAAGGTGCAATTCTGAAATTTTTTGCTTTTTCCTGCTCCTCTTAGCATGATAAAGAAGATTCAAAGAGAGTGAGATGCCAGCTCCTTTCATTCAGTCAGTAGCTTCAATCATTTCTGGACGTTTTTCAATGGCAAAAATCAATGAATATTGTAAATGCACAAAGAGTAATTTCTCCACATTGCAAGGTGCAATTCTGAAATTTTTTGCTTTTTCCTGCTCCTCTTAGCATGATAAAGAAGATTCAAAGAGAGTGAGATGCCAGCTCCTTTCATTCAGTCAGTAGCTTCAAACATTTCTGGTATATGAATAACATGATGTTTTTCAATGGCAAAAATCAATGAATATTGTAAATGCACAAACAGTAATTTCTCCGCATTGCAAGGTGCAATTCTGAAATTTTTTGCTTTTTCCTGCTCCTCTTAGCATGATAAAGAAGATTCAAAGAGAGTGAGATGCCAGCTCCTTTCATTCAGTCAGTAGCTTCAATCATTTCTGGACGTTTTTCAATGGCAAAAATCAATGAATATTGTAAATGCACAAAGAGTAATTTCTCCGCATTGCAAGGTGCAATTCTGAAATTTTTTGCTTTTTCCTGCTCCTCTTAGCATGGTAAAGAAGATTCAAAGAGAGTGAGATGCCAGCTCCTTTCATTCAGTCAGTAGCTTCAATCATTTCTGGACGTTTTTCAATGGCAAAAATCAATGAATATTGTAAATGCACAAAGAGTAATTTCTCCGCATTGCAAGGTGCAATTCTGAAATTTTTTGCTTTTTCCTGCTCCTCTTAGCATGATAAAGAAGATTCAAAGAGAGTGAGATGCCAGCTCCTTTCATTCAGTCAGTAGCTTCAAACATTTCTGGTATATGAATAACATGATGTTTTTCAAAGACAAAAATCAATGAATATTGTAAATGCACAAACAGTAATTTCTCCGCATTGCAAGGTGCAATTCTGAAATTTTTTGCTTTTTCCTGCTCCTCTTAGCATGATAAAGAAGATTCAAAGAGAGTGAGATGCCAGATCCTTTCATTCAGTCAGTAGCTTCAATCATTTCTGGACGTTTTTCAATGGCAAAAATCAATGAATATTGTAAATGCACAAACAGTAATTTCTCCGCATTGCAAGGTGCAATTCTGAAATTTTTTGCTTTTTCCTGCTCCTCTTAGCATGATAAAGAAGATTCAAAGAGAGTGAGATGCCAGCTCCTTTCATTCAGTCAGTAGCTTCAATCATTTCTGGACGTTTTTCAATGGCAAAAATCAATGAATATTGTAAATGCACAAACAGTAATTTCTCCGCATTGCAAGGTGCAATTCTGAAATTTTTTGCTTTTTCCTGCTCCTCTTAGCATGATAAACAAGATTCAAAGAGAGTGAGATGCCAGCTCCTTTCATTCAGTCAGTAGCTTCAATCATTTCTGGATGTTTTTCAATGGCAAAAATCAATGAATATTGTAAATGCACAAACAGTAATTTCTCCGCATTGCAAGGTGCAATTCTGAAATTTTTTGCTTTTTCCTGCTCCTCTTAGCATGATAAAGAAGATTCAAAGAGAGTGAGATGCCAGCTCCTTTCATTCAGTCAGTAGCTTCAATCATTTCTGGACGTTTTTCAATGGCAAAAATCAATGAATATTGTAAATGCACAAACAGTAATTTCTCCGCATTGCAAAGTGCAATTCTGAAATTTTTTGCTTTTTCCTGCTCCTCTTAGCATGATAAAGAAGATTCAAAGAGACTGAGATGCCAGCTCCTTTCATTCAGTCAGTAGCTTCAATCATTTCTGGACGTTTTTCAATGGCAAAAATCAATGAATATTGTAAATGCACAAACAGTAATTTCTCCGCATTGCAAGGTGCAATTCTGAAATTTTTTGCTTTTTCCTGCTCCTCTTAGCATGATAAAGAAGATTCAAAGAGAGTGAGATGCCAGCTCCTTTCATTCAGTCAGTAGCTTCAAACATTTCTGGTATATGAATAACATGATGTTTTTCAATGGCAAAAATCAATGAATATTGTAAATGCACAAACAGTAATTTCTCCGCATTGCAAGGTGCAATTCTGAAATTTTTTGCTTTTTCCTGCTCCTCTAAGCATGATAAAGAAGATTCAAAGAGAGTGAGATGCCAGCTCCTTTCATTCAGTCAGTAGCTTCAATCATTTCTGGACGTTTTTCAATGGCAAAAATCAATGAATATTGTAAATGCACAAACAGTAATTTCTCGGCATTGCAAGGTGCAATTCTGAAATTTTTTGCTTTTTCCTGCTCCTCTTAGCATGATAAACAAGATTCAAAGTGAATGAGATGCCAGCTCCTTTCATTCAGTCAGTAGCTTCAATCATTTCTGGACGTTTTTCAATGGCAAAAATCAATGAATATTGTAAATGCACAAACAGTAATTTCTCCGCATTGCAAGGTGCAATTCGGAAATTTTTTGCTTTTTCCTGCTCCTCTTAGCATGATAAAGAAGATTCAAAGAGAGTGAGATGCCAGCTCCTTTCATTCAGTCAGTAGCTTCAATCATTTCTGGTATATGAATAACATGATGTTTTTCAATGGCAAAAATCAATGAATATTGTAAATGCACAAACAGTAATTTCTCCGCATTGCAAGGTGCAATTCTGAAATTTTTTGCTTTTTCCTGCTCCTCTTAGCATGATAAAGAAGATTCAAAGAGAGTGAGATGCCAGCTCCTTTCATTCAGTCAGTAGCTTCAATCATTTCTGGACATTTTTTAATGGCAAAAATCAATGAATATTGTAAATGCACAAACAGTAATTTCTCCGCATTGCAAGGTGCAATTCTGAAATTTTTTGCTTTTTCCTGCTCCTCTTAGCATGATAAACAAGATTCAAAGAGAGTGAGATGCCAGCTCCTTTCATTCAGTCAGTAGCTTCAATCATTTCTGGACGTTTTTCAATGGCAAAAATCAATGAATATTGTAAATGCACAAACAGTAATTTCTCCGCATTGCAAGGTGCAATTCTGAAATTTTTTGCTTTTTCCTGCTCCTCTTAGCATGATAAAGAAGATTCAAAGAGAGTGAGATGCCAGCTCCTTTCATTCAGTCAGTAGCTTCAATCATTTCTGGACGTTTTTCAATGGCAAAAATCAATGAATATTGTAAATGCACAAAGAGTAATTTCTCCGCATTGCAAGGTGCAATTCTGAAATTTTTTGCTTTTTCCTGCTCCTCTTAGCATGATAAAGAAGATTCAAAGAGAGTGAGATGCCAGCTCCTTTCATTCAGTCAGTAGCTTCAATCATTTCTGGACGTTTTTCAATGGCAAAAATCAATGAATATTGTAAATGCACAAAGAGTAATTTCTCCGCATTGCAAGGTGCAATTCTGAAATTTTTTGCTTTTTCCTGCTCCTCT
Organism: Phyllobates terribilis; assembly: GCF_046119375.1. Taxonomy (NCBI): domain Eukaryota; kingdom Metazoa; phylum Chordata; class Amphibia; order Anura; family Dendrobatidae; genus Phyllobates; species Phyllobates terribilis. The sequence continues at coordinate 3,308,326 of NW_027362893.1, forward strand.
TAGCATGATAAAGAAGATTCAAAGAGAGTGAGATGCCAGCTCCTTTCATTCAGTCAGTAGCTTCAAACATTTCTGGTATATGAATAACATGATGTTTTTCAATGGCAAAAATCAATGAATATTGTAAATGCACAAACAGTAATTTCTCCGCATTGCAAGGTGCAATTCTGAAATTTTTTGCTTTTTCCTGCTCCTCTTAGCATGATAAAGAAGATTCAAAGAGAGTGAGATGCCAGCTCCTTTCATTCAGTCAGTAGCTTCAATCATTTCTGGACGTTTTTCAATGGCAAAAATCAATGAATATTGTAAATGCACAAAGAGTAATTTCTCCGCATTGCAAGGTGCAATTCTGAAATTTTTTGCTTTTTCCTTCTCCTCTTAGCATGATAAAGAAGATTCAAAGAGAGTGAGATGCCAGCTCCTTTCATTCAGTCAGTAGCTTCAATCATTTCTGGACGTTTTTCAATGGCAAAAATCAATGAATATTGTAAATGCACAAACAGTAATTTCTCCACATTGCAAGGTGCAATTCTGAAATTTTTTGCTTTTTCCTGCTCCTCTTAGCATGATAAAGAAGATTCAAAGAGAGTGAGATGCCAGCTCCTTTCATTCAGTCAGTAGCTTCAAACATTTCTGGTATATGAATAACATGATGTTTTTCAAAGACAAAAATCAATGAATATTGTAAATGCACAAACAGTAATTTCTCCGCATTGCAAGGTGCAATTCTGAAATTTTTTGCTTTTTCCTGCTCCTCTTAGCATGATAAAGAAGATTCAAAGAGAGTGAGATGCCAGATCCTTTCATTCAGTCAGTAGCTTCAATCATTTCTGGACGTTTTTCAATGGCAAAAATCAATGAATATTGTAAATGCACAAGCAGTAATTTCTCCGCATTGCAAGGTGCAATTCTGAAATTTTTTGCTTTTTCCTGCTCCTCTTAGCATGATAAAGAAGATTCAAAGAGAGTGAGATGCCAGCTCCTTTCATTCAGTCAGTAGCTTCAATCATTTCTGGACGTTTTTCAATGGCAAAAATCAATGAATATTGTAAATGCACAAACAGTAATTTCTCCGCATTGCAAGGTGCAATTCTGAAATTTTTTGCTTTTTCCTGCTCCTCTTAGCATGATAAACAAGATTCAAAGAGAGTGAGATGCCAGCTCCTTTCATTCAGTCAGTAGCTTCAATCATTTCTGGATGTTTTTCAATGGCAAAAATCAATGAATATTGTAAATGCACAAACAGTAATTTCTCCGCATTGCAAGGTGCAATTCTGAAATTTTTTGCTTTTTCCTGCTCCTCTTAGCATGATAAAGAAGATTCAAAGAGAGTGAGATGCCAGCTCCTTTCATTCAGTCAGTAGCTTCAATCATTTCTGGACGTTTTTCAATGGCAAAAATCAATGAATATTGTAAATGCACAAACAGTAATTTCTCCGCATTGCAAGGTGCAATTCTGAAATTTTTTGCTTTTTCCTGCTCCTCTTAGCATGATAAAGAAGATTCAAAGAGAGTGAGATGCCAGCTCCTTTCATTCAGTCAGTAGCTTCAATCATTTCTGGACGTTTTTCAATGGCAAAAATCAATGAATATTGTAAATGCACAAACAGTAATTTCTCCGCATTGCAAGGTGCAATTCTGAAATTTTTTGCTTTTTCCTGCTCCTCTTAGCATGATAAAGAAGATTCAAAGAGAGTGAGATGCCAGCTCCTTTCATTCAGTCAGTAGCTTCAAACATTTCTGGTATATGAATAACATCACGTTTTTCAATGGCAAAAATCAATGAATATTGTAAATGCACAAAGAGTAATTTCTCCGCATTGCAAGGTGCAATTCTGAAATTTTTTGCTTTTTCCTGCTCCTCTTAGCATGATAAAGAAGATTCAAAGAGAGTGAGATGCCAGCTCCTTTCATTCAGTCAGTAGCTTCAATCATTTCTGGACGTTTTTCAATGGCAAAAATCAATGAATATTGTAAATGCACAAACAGTAATTTCTCCGCATTGCAAGGTGCAATTCTGAAATTTTTTGCTTTTTCCTGCTCCTCTTAGCATGATAAAGAAGATTCAAAGAGAGTGAGATGCCAGCTCCTTTCATTCAGTCAGTAGCTTCAATCATTTCTGGACGTTTTTCAATGGCAAAAATCAATGAATATTGTAAATGCACAAACAGTAATTTCTCCGCATTGCAAGGTGCAATTCTGAAATTTTTTGCTTTTTCCTGCTCCTCTTAGCATGATAAAGAAGATTCAAAGAGAGTGAGATGCCAGCTCCTTTCATTCAGTCAGTAGCTTCAAACATTTCTGGTATATGAATAACATGACGTTTTTCAATGGCAAAAATCAATGAATATTGTAAATGCACAAAGAGTAATTTCTCCGCATTGCAAGGTGCAATTCTGAAATTTTTTGCTTTTTCCTGCTCCTCTTAGCATGATAAAGAAGATTCAAAGAGAGTGAGATGCCAGCTCCTTTCATTCAGTCAGTAGCTTCAATCATTTCTGGACGTTTTTCAATGGCAAAAATCAATGAATATTGTAAATGCACAAACAGTAATTTCTCCGCATTGCAAGGTGCAATTCTGAAATTTTTTGCTTTTTCCTGCTCCTCTTAGCATGATAAAGAAGATTCAAAGAGAGTGAGATGCCAGCTCCTTTCATTCAGTCAGTAGCTTCAATCATTTCTGGACGTTTTTCAATGGCAAAAATCAATGAATATTGTAAATGCACAAACAGTAATTTCTCCGCATTGCAAGGTGCAATTCTGAAATTTTTTGCTTTTTCCTGCTCCTCTTAGCATGATAAAGAAGATTCAAAGAGAGTGAGATGCCAGCTCCTTTCATTCAGTCAGTAGCTTCAAACATTTCTGGTATATGAATAACATGATGTTTTTCAATGGCAAAAATCAATGAATATTGTAAATGCACAAACAGTAATTTCTCCGCATTGCAAGGTGCAATTCTGAAATTTTTTGCTTTTTCCTGCTCCTCTTAGCATGATAAAGAAGATTCAAAGAGAGTGAGATGCCAGCTCCTTTCATTCAGTCAGTAGCTTCAATCATTTCTGGACGTTTTTTAATGGCAAAAATCAATGAATATTGTAAATGCACAAACAGTAATTTCTCCGCATTGCAAGGTGCAATTCTGAAATTTTTTGCTTTTTCCTGCTCCTCTTAGCATGATAAACAAGATTCAAAGAGAGTGAGATGCCAGCTCCTTTCATTCAGTCAGTAGCTTCAATCATTTCTGGACGTTTTTCAATGGCAAAAATCAATGAATATTGTAAATGCACAAACAGTAATTTCTCCGCATTGCAAGGTGCAATTCTGAAATTTTTTGCTTTTTCCTGCTCCTCTTAGCATGATAAAGAAGATTCAAAGAGAGTGAGATGCCAGCTCCTTTCATTCTGTCAGTAGCTTCAAACATTTCTGCTATATGAATAACATGATGTTTTTCAATGGCAAAAATCAATGAATATTGTAAATGCACAAACAGTAATTTCTCCGCATTTCAAGGTGCAATTCTGAAATTTTTTGCTTTTTCCTGCTCCTCTTAGCATGATAAAGAAGATTCAAAGAGAGTGAGATGCCAGCTCCTTTCATTCAGTCAGTAGCTTCAATCATTTCTGGACGTTTTTCAATGGCAAAAATCAATGAATATTGTAAATGCACAAAGAGTAATTTCTCCGCATTGCATGGTGCAATTCGGAAATTTTTTGCTTTTTCCTGCTCCTCTTAGCATGATAAAGAAGATTCAAAGAGAGTGAGATGCCAGCTCCTTTCATTCAGTCAGTAGCTTCAATCATTTCTGGACGTTTTTCAATGGCAAAAATCAATGAATATTGTAAATGCACAAAGAGTAATTTCTCCGCATTGCAAGGTGCAATTCTGAAATTTTTTGCTTTTTCCTGCTCCTCTTAGCATGATAAAGAAGATTCAAAGAGAGTGAGATGCCAGCTCCTTTCATTCAGTCAGTAGCTTCAATCATTTCTGGACGTTTTTCAATGGCAAAAATCAATGAATATTGTAAATGCACAAACAGTAATTTCTCCGCATTGCAAGGTGCAATTCTGAAATTTTTTGCTTTTTCCTGCTCCTCTTAGCATGATAAACAAGATTCAAAGAGAGTGAGATGCCAGCTCCTTTCATTCAGTCAGTAGCTTCAATCATTTCTGGATGTTTTTCAATGGCAAAAATCAATGAATATTGTAAATGCACAAACAGTAATTTCTCCGCATTGCAAGGTGCAATTCTGAAATTTTTTGCTTTTTCCTGCTCCTCTTAGCATGATAAAGAAGATTCAAAGAGAGTGAGATGCCAGCTCCTTTCATTCAGTCAGTAGCTTCAATCATTTCTGGACGTTTTTCAATGGCAAAAATCAATGAATATTGTAAATGCACAAAGAGTAATTTCTCCGCATTGCAAGGTGCAATTCTGAAATTTTTTGCTTTTTCCTGCTCCTCTTAGCATGATAAAGAATATTCAAAGAGAGTGAGATGCCAGCTCCTTTCATTCAGTCAGTAGCTTCAATCATTTCTGGACGTTTTTCAATGGCAAAAATCAATGAATATTGTAAATGCACAAAGAGTAATTTCTCCGCATTGCAAGGTGCAATTCTGAAATTTTTTGCTTTTTCCTGCTCCTCTTAGCATGATAAAGAAGATTCAAAGAGAGTGAGATGCCAGCTCCTTTCATTCAGTCAGTAGCTTCAAACATTTCTGGTATATGAATAACATGATGTTTTTCAATGGCAAAAATCAATGAATATTGTAAATGCACAAACAGTAATTTCTCCGCATTGCAAGGTGCAATTCTGAAATTTTTTGCTTTTTCCTGCTCCTCTAAGCATGATAAAGAAGATTCAAAGAGAGTGAGATGCCAGCTCCTTTCATTCAGTCAGTAGCTTCAATCATTTCTGGACGTTTTTCAATGGCAAAAATCAATGAATATTGTAAATGCACAAACAGTAATTTCTCGGCATTGCAAGGTGCAATTCTGAAATTTTTTGCTTTTTCCTGCTCCTCTTAGCATGATAAACAAGATTCAAAGTGAATGAGATGCCAGCTCCTTTCATTCAGTCAGTAGCTTCAATCATTTCTGGATGTTTTTCAATGGCAAAAATCAATGAATATTGTAAATGCACAAACAGTAATTTCTCCGCATTGCAAGATGCAATTCTGAAATTTTTTGCTTTTTCCTGCTCCTCTTAGCATGATAAAGAAGATTCAAAGAGAGTGAGATGCCAGCTCCTTTCATTCAGTCAGTAGCTTCAATCATTTCTGGACGTTTTTCAATGGCAAAAATCAATGAATATTGTAAATGCACACACAGTAATTTCTCCGCATTGCAAGGTGCAATTCTGAAATTTTTTGCTTTTTCCTGCTCCTCTTAGCATGATAAAGAAGATTCAAAGAGAGTGAGATGCCAGCTCCTTTCATTCAGTCAGTAGCTTCAATCATTTCTGGACGTTTTTCAATGGCAAAAATCAATGAATATTGTAAATGCACAAAGAGTAATTTCTCCGCATTGCAAGGTGCAATTCTGAAATTTTTTGCTTTTTCCTGCTCCTCTTAGCATGATAAAGAAGATTCAAAGAGAGTGAGATGCCAGCTCCTTTCATTCAGTCAGTAGCTTCAAACATTTCTGGTATATGAATAACATGATGTTTTTCAATGGCAAAAATCAATGAATATTGTAAATGCACAAACAGTAATTTCTCCGCATTGCAAGGTGCAATTCTGAAATTTTTTGCTTTTTCCTGCTCCTCTTAGCATGATAAAGAAGATTCAAAGAGAGTGAGATGCCAGCTCCTTTCATTCAGTCAGTAGCTTCAATCATTTCTGGACGTTTTTCAATGGCAAAAATCATTGAATATTGTAAATGCACAAACAGTAATTTCTCCGCATTGCAAGGTGCAATTCTGAAATTTTTTGCTTTTTCCTGCTCCTCTTAGCATGATAAAGAAGATTCAGAGTGAGATGCCAGCTCCTTTCATTCAGTCAGTAGCTTCAATCATTTCTGGTATATGAATAACGATGTTTTTCAATGGCAAAAATCAATGAATATTGTAAATGCACAAACAGTAATTTCTCCGCATTGCAAGGTGCAATTCTGAAATTTTTTGCTTTTTCCTGCTCCTCTTAGCATGATAAAGAAGATTCAAAGAGAGTGAGATGCCAGTTCCTTTCATTCAGTCAGTAGCTTCAATCATTTCTGGACGTTTTTCAATGGCAAAAATCAATGAATATTGTAAATGCACAAAGAGTAATTTCTCCGCATTGCAAGGTGCAATTCTGAAATTTTTTGCTTTTTCCTGCTCCTCTTAGCATGATAAAGAAGATTCAAAGAGAGTGAGATGCCAGCTCCTTTCATTCAGTCAGTAGCTTCAATCATTTCTGGACGTTTTTCAATGGCAAAAATCAATGAATATTGTAAATGCACAAAGAGTAATTTCTCCACATTGCAAGGTGCAATTCTGAAATTTTTTGCTTTTTCCTGCTCCTCTTAGCATGATAAAGAAGATTCAAAGAGAGTGAGATGCCAGCTCCTTTCATTCAGTCAGTAGCTTCAAACATTTCTGGTATATGAATAACATGATGTTTTTCAATGGCAAAAATCAATGAATATTGTAAATGCACAAACAGTAATTTCTCCGCATTGCAAGGTGCAATTCTGAAATTTTTTGCTTTTTCCTGCTCCTCTTAGCATGATAAAGAAGATTCAAAGAGAGTGAGATGCCAGCTCCTTTCATTCAGTCAGTAGCTTCAATCATTTCTGGACGTTTTTCAATGGCAAAAATCAATGAATATTGTAAATGCACAAAGAGTAATTTCTCCGCATTGCAAGGTGCAATTCTGAAATTTTTTGCTTTTTCCTGCTCCTCTTAGCATGATAAAGAAGATTCAAAGAGAGTGAGATGCCAGCTCCTTTCATTCAGTCAGTAGCTTCAATCATTTCTGGACGTTTTTCAATGGCAAAAATCAATGAATATTGTAAATGCACAAAGAGTAATTTCTCCGCATTGCAAGGTGCAATTCTGAAATTTTTTGCTTTTTCCTGCTCCTCTTAGCATGATAAAGAAGATTCAAAGAGAGTGAGATGCCAGCTCCTTTCATTCAGTCAGTAGCTTCAAACATTTCTGGTATATGAATAACATGATGTTTTTCAAAGACAAAAATCAATGAATATTGTAAATGCACAAACAGTAATTTCTCCGCATTGCAAGGTGCAATTCTGAAATTTTTTGCTTTTTCCTGCTCCTCTTAGCATGATAAAGAAGATTCAAAGAGAGTGAGATGCCAGATCCTTTCATTCAGTCAGTAGCTTCAATCATTTCTGGACGTTTTTCAATGGCAAAAATCAATGAATATTGTAAATGCACAAACAGTAATTTCTCCGCATTGCAAGGTGCAATTCTGAAATTTTTTGCTTTTTCCTGCTCCTCTTAGCATGATAAAGAAGATTCAAAGAGAGTGAGATGCCAGCTCCTTTCATTCAGTCAGTAGCTTCAATCATTTCTGGACGTTTTTCAATGGCAAAAATCAATGAATATTGTAAATGCACAAACAGTAATTTCTCCGCATTGCAAGGTGCAATTCTGAAATTTTTTGCTTTTTCCTGCTCCTCTTAGCATGATAAACAAGATTCAAAGAGAGTGAGATGCCAGCTCCTTTCATTCAGTCAGTAGCTTCAATCATTTCTGGATGTTTTTCAATGGCAAAAATCAATGAATATTGTAAATGCACAAACAGTAATTTCTCCGCATTGCAAGGTGCAATTCTGAAATTTTTTGCTTTTTCCTGCTCCTCTTAGCATGATAAAGAAGATTCAAAGAGAGTGAGATGCCAGCTCCTTTCATTCAGTCAGTAGCTTCAATCATTTCTGGACGTTTTTCAATGGCAAAAATCAATGAATATTGTAAATGCACAAACAGTAATTTCTCCGCATTGCAAGGTGCAATTCTGAAATTTTTTGCTTTTTCCTGCTCCTCTTAGCATGATAAAGAAGATTCAAAGAGAGTGAGATGCCAGCTCCTTTCATTCAGTCAGTAGCTTCAATCATTTCTGGACGTTTTTCAATGGCAAAAATCAATGAATATTGTAAATGCACAAACAGTAATTTCTCCGCATTGCAAGGTGCAATTCTGAAATTTTTTGCTTTTTCCTGCTCCTCTTAGCATGATAAAGAAGATTCAAAGAGAGTGAGATGCCAGCTCCTTTCATTCAGTCAGTAGCTTCAAACATTTCTGGTATATGAATAACATGATGTTTTTCAATGGCAAAAATCAATGAATATTGTAAATGCACAAACAGTAATTTCTCCGCATTGCAAGGTGCAATTCTGAAATTTTTTGCTTTTTCCTGCTCCTCTAAGCATGATAAAGAAGATTCAAAGAGAGTGAGATGCCAGCTCCTTTCATTCAGTCAGTAGCTTCAATCATTTCTGGACGTTTTTCAATGGCAAAAATCAATGAATATTGTAAATGCACAAACAGTAATTTCTCGGCATTGCAAGGTGCAATTCTGAAATTTTTTGCTTTTTCCTGCTCCTCTTAGCATGATAAACAAGATTCAAAGTGAATGAGATGCCAGCTCCTTTCATTCAGTCAGTAGCTTCAATCATTTCTGGACGTTTTTCAATTGCAAAAATCAATGAATATTGTAAATGCACAAACAGTAATTTCTCCGCATTGCAAGGTGCAATTCGGAAATTTTTTGCTTTTTCCTGCTCCTCTTAGCATGATAAAGAAGATTCAAAGAGAGTGAGATGCCAGCTCCTTTCATTCAGTCAGTAGCTTCAATCATTTCTGGTATATGAATAACATGATGTTTTTCAATGGCAAAAATCAATGAATATTGTAAATGCACAAACAGTAATTTCTCCGCATTGCAAGGTGCAATTCTGAAATTTTTTGCTTTTTCCTGCTCCTCTTAGCATGATAAAGAAGATTCAAAGAGAGTGAGATGCCAGCTCCTTTCATTCAGTCAGTAGCTTCAATCATTTCTGGACGTTTTTTAATGGCAAAAATCAATGAATATTGTAAATGCACAAACAGTAATTTCTCCGCATTGCAAGGTGCAATTCTGAAATTTTTTGCTTTTTCCTGCTCCTCTTAGCATGATAAACAAGATTCAAAGAGAGTGAGATGCCAGCTCCTTTCATTCAGTCAGTAGCTTCAATCATTTCTGGACGTTTTTCAATGGCAAAAATCAATGAATATTGTAAATGCACAAACAGTAATTTCTCCGCATTGCAAGGTGCAATTCTGAAATTTTTTGCTTTTTCCTGCTCCTCTTAGCATGATAAAGAAGATTCAAAGAGAGTGAGATGCCAGCTCCTTTCATTCAGTCAGTAGCTTCAATCATTTCTGGACGTTTTTCAATGCCAAAAATCAATGAATATTGTAAATGCACAAAGAGTAATTTCTCCGCATTGCAAGGTGCAATTCTGAAATTTTTTGCTTTTTCCTGCTCCTCTTAGCATGATAAAGAAGATTCAAAGAGAGTGAGATGCCAGCTCCTTTCATTCAGTCAGTAGCTTCAATCATTTCTGGACGTTTTTCAATGGCAAAAATCAATGAATATTGTAAATGCACAAAGAGTAATTTCTCCGCATTGCAAGGTGCAATTCTGAAATTTTTTGCTTTTTCCTGCTCCTCTTAGCATGATAAAGAAGATTCAAAGAGAGTGAGATGCCAGCTCCTTTCATTCAGTCAGTAGCTTCAAACATTTCTGGTATATGAATAACATGATGTTTTTCAATGGCAAAAATCAATGAATATTGTAAATGCACAAACAGTAATTTCTCCGCATTGCAAGGTGCAATTCTGAAATTTTTTGCTTTTTCCTGCTCCTCTTAGCATGATAAAGAAGATTCAAAGAGAGTGAGATGCCAGCTCCTTTCATTCAGTCAGTAGCTTCAATCATTTCTGGACGTTTTTCAATGGCAAAAATCAATGAATATTGTAAATGCACAAAGAGTAATTTCTCCGCATTGCAATGTGCAATTCTGAAATTTTTTGCTTTTTCCTGCTCCTCTTAGCATGATAAAGAAGATTCAAAGAGAGTGAGATGCCAGCTCCTTTCATTCAGTCAGTAGCTTCAATCATTTCTGGACGTTTTTCAATGGCAAAAATCAATGAATATTGTAAATGCACAAACAGTAATTTCTCCGCATTGCAAGGTGCAATTCTGAAATTTTTTGCTTTTTCCTGCTCCTCTTAGCATGATAAAGAAGATTCAAAGAGAGTGAGATGCCAGCTCCTTTCATTCAGTCAGTAGCTTCAAACATTTCTGGTATATGAATAACATGATGTTTTTCAAAGACAAAAATCAATGAATATTGTAAATGCACAAACAGTAATTTCTCCGCATTGCAAGGTGCAATTCTGAAATTTTTTGCTTTTTCCTGCTCCTCTTAGCATGATAAAGAAGATTCAAAGAGAGTGAGATGCCAGATCCTTTCATTCAGTCAGTAGCTTCAATCATTTCTGGACGTTTTTCAATGGCAAAAATCAATGAATATTGTAAATGCACAAGCAGTAATTTCTCCGCATTGCAAGGTGCAATTCTGAAATTTTTTGCTTTTTCCTGCTCCTCTTAGCATGATAAAGAAGATTCAAAGAGAGTGAGATGCCAGCTCCTTTCGTTCAGTCAGTAGCTTCAATCATTTCTGGACGTTTTTCAATGGCAAAAATCAATGAATATTGTAAATGCACAAACAGTAATTTCTCCGCATTGCAAGGTGCAATTCTGAAATTTTTTGCTTTTTCCTGCTCCTCTTAGCATGATAAGCAAGATTCAAAGAGAGTGAGATGCCAGCTCCTTTCATTCAGTCAGTAGCTTCAATCATTTCTGGATGTTTTTCAATGGCAAAAATCAATGAATATTGTAAATGCACAAACAGTAATTTCTCCGCATTGCAAGGTGCAATTCTGAAATTTTTTGCTTTTTCCTGCTCCTCTTAGCATGATAAAGAAGATTCAAAGAGAGTGAGATGCCAGCTCCTTTCATTCAGTCAGTAGCTTCAATCATTTCTGGACGTTTTTCAATGGCAAAAATCAATGAATATTGTAAATGCACAAACAGTAATTTCTCCGCATTGCAAGGTGCAATTCTGAAATTTTTTGCTTTTTCCTGCTCCTCTTAGCATGATAAAGAAGATTCAAAGAGAGTGAGATGCCAGCTCCTTTCATTCAGTCAGTAGCTTCAATCATTTCTGGACGTTTTTCAATGGCAAAAATCAATGAATATTGTAAATGCACAAACAGTAATTTCTCCGCATTGCAAGGTGCAATTCTGAAATTTTTTGCTTTTTCCTGCTCCTCTTAGCATGATAAAGAAGATTCAAAGAGAGTGAGATGCCAGCTCCTTTCATTCAGTCAGTAGCTTCAAACATTTCTGGTATATGAATAACATCACGTTTTTCAATGGCAAAAATCAATGAATATTGTAAATGCACAAAGAGTAATTTCTCCGCATTGCAAGGTGCAATTCTGAAATTTTTTGCTTTTTCCTGCTCCTCTTAGCATGATAAAGAAGATTCAAAGAGAGTGAGATGCCAGCTCCTTTCATTCAGTCAGTAGCTTCAATCATTTCTGGACGTTTTTCAATGGCAAAAATCAATGAATATTGTAAATGCACAAACAGTAATTTCTCCGCATTGCAAGGTGCAATTCTGAAATTTTTTGCTTTTTCCTGCTCCTCTTAGCATGATAAAGAAGATTCAAAGAGAGTGAGATGCCAGCTCCTTTCATTCAGTCAGTAGCTTCAATCATTTCTGGACGTTTTTCAATGGCAAAAATCAATGAATATTGTAAATGCACAAACAGTAATTTCTCCGCATTGCAAGGTGCAATTCTGAAATTTTTTGCTTTTTCCTGCTCCTCTTAGCATGATAAAGAAGATTCAAAGAGAGTGAGATGCCAGCTCCTTTCATTCAGTCAGTAGCTTCAAACATTTCTGGTATATGAATAACATGACGTTTTTCAATGGCAAAAATCAATGAATATTGTAAATGCACAAAGAGTAATTTCTCCGCATTGCAAGGTGCAATTCTGAAATTTTTTGCTTTTTCCTGCTCCTCTTAGCATGATAAACAAGATTCAAAGAGAGTGAGATGCCAGCTCCTTTCATTCAGTCAGTAGCTTCAATCATTTCTGGACGTTTTTCAATGGCAAAAATCAATGAATATTGTAAATGCACAAACAGTAATTTCTCCGCATTGCAAGGTGCAATTCTGAAATTTTTTGCTTTTTCCTGCTCCTCTTAGCATGATAAAGAAGATTCAAAGAGAGTGAGATGCCAGCTCCTTTCATTCAGTCAGTAGCTTCAATCATTTCTGGACGTTATTCAATGGCAAAAATCAATGAATATTGTAAATGCACAAACAGTAATTTCTCCGCATTGCAAGGTGCAATTCTGAAATTTTTTGCTTTTTCCTGCTCCTCTAAGCATGATAAAGAAGATTCAAAGAGAGTGAGATGCCAGCTCCTTTCATTCAGTCAGTAGCTTCAATCATTTCTGGACGTTTTTCAATGGCAAAAATCAATGAATATTGTAAATGCACAAACAGTAATTTCTCGGCATTGCAAGGTGCAATTCTGAAATTTTTTGCTTTTTACTGCTCCTCTTAGCATGATAAACAAGATTCAAAGTGAATGAGATGCCAGCTCCTTTCATTCAGTCAGTAGCTTCAATCATTTCTGGACGTTTTTCAATGGCAAAAATCAATGAATATTGTAAATGCACAAACAGTAATTTCTCCGCATTGCAAGGTGCAATTCTGAAATTTTTTGCTTTTTCCTGCTCCTCTTAGCATGATAAAGAAGATTCAAAGAGAGTGAGATGCCAGCTCCTTTCATTCAGTCAGTAGCTTCAATCATTTCTGGTATATGAATAACATGATGTTTTTCAATGGCAAAAATCAATGAATATTGTAAATGCACAAACAGTAATTTCTCCGCATTGCAAGGTGCAATTCTGAAATTTTTTGCTTTTTCCTGCTCCTCTTAGCATGATAAACAAGATTCAAAGAGAGTGAGATGCCAGCTCCTTTCATTCAGTCAGTAGCTTCAATCATTTCTGGACGTTTTTCAATGGCAAAAATCAATGAATATTGTAAATGCACAAACAGTAATTTCTCCGCATTGCAAGGTGCAATTCTGAAATTTTTTGCTTTTTCCTGCTCCTCTTAGCATGATAAAGAAGATTCAAAGAGAGTGAGATGCCAGCTCCTTTCATTCAGTCAGTAGCTTCAATCATTTCTGGACGTTATTCAATGGCAAAAATCAATGAATATTGTAAATGCACAAACAGTAATTTCTCCGCATTGCAAGGTGCAATTCTGAAATTTTTTGCTTTTTCCTGCTCCTCTTAGCATGATAAAGAAGATTCAAAGAGAGTGAGATGCCAGCTCCTTTCATTCAGTCAGTAGCTTCAAACATTTCTGGTATATGAATAACATGATGTTTTTCAATGGCAAAAATCAATGAATATTGTAAATGCACAAACAGTAATTTCTCCGCATTGCAAGGTGCAATTCTGAAATTTTTTGCTTTTTCCTGCTCCTCTAAGCATGATAAAGAAGATTCAAAGAGAGTGAGATGCCAGCTCCTTTCATTCAGTCAGTAGCTTCAATCATTTCTGGACGTTTTTCAATGGCAAAAATCAATGAATATTGTAAATGCACAAACAGTAATTTCTCGGCATTGCAAGGTGCAATTCTGAAATTTTTTGCTTTTTACTGCTCCTCTTAGCATGATAAACAAGATTCAAAGTGAATGAGATGCCAGCTCCTTTCATTCAGTCAGTAGCTTCAATCATTTCTGGACGTTTTTCAATGGCAAAAATCAATGAATATTGTAAATGCACAAACAGTAATTTCTCCGCATTGCAAGGTGCAATTCTGAAATTTTTTGCTTTTTCCTGCTCCTCTTAGCATGATAAAGAAGATTCAAAGAGAGTGAGATGCCAGCTCCTTTCATTCAGTCAGTAGCTTCAATCATTTCTGGTATATGAATAACATGATGTTTTTCAATGGCAAAAATCAATGAATATTGTAAATGCACAAACAGTAATTTCTCCGCATTGCAAGGTGCAATTCTGAAATTTTTTGCTTTTTCCTGCTCCTCTTAGCATGATAAAGAAGATTCAAAGAGAGTGAGATGCCAGCTCCTTTCATTCAGTCAGTAGCTTCAATCATTTCTGGACGTTTTTTAATGGCAAAAATCAATGAATATTGTAAATGCACAAACAGTAATTTCTCCGCATTGCAAGGTGCAATTCTGAAATTTTTTGCTTTTTCCTGCTCCTCTTAGCATGATAAACAAGATTCAAAGAGAGTGAGATGCCAGCTCCTTTCATTCAGTCAGTAGCTTCAATCATTTCTGGACGTTTTTCAATGGCAAAAATCAATGAATATTGTACATGCACAAACAGTAATTTCTCCGCATTGCAAGGTGCAATTCTGAAATTTTTTGCTTTTTCCTGCTCCTCTTAGCATGATAAAGAAGATTCAAAGAGAGTGAGATGCCAGCTCCTTTCATTCTGTCAGTAGCTTCAAACATTTCTGGTATATGAATAACATGATGTTTTTCAATGGCAAAAATCAATGAATATTGTAAATGCACAAACAGTAATTTCTCCGCATTGCAAGGTGCAATTCTGAAATTTTTTGCTTTTTCCTGCTCCTCTTAGCATGATAAAGAAGATTCAAAGAGAGTGAGATGCCAGCTCCTTTCATTCAGTCAGTAGCTTCAATCATTTCTGGACGTTTTTCAATGGCAAAAATCAATGAATATTGTAAATGCACAAAGAGTAATTTCTCCGCATTGCATGGTGCAATTCTGAAATTTTTTGCTTTTTCCTGCTCCTCTTAGCATGATAAAGAAGATTCAAAGAGAGTGAGATGCCAGCTCCTTTCATTCAGTCAGTAGCTTCAATCATTTCTGGACGTTTTTCAATGGCAAAAATCAATGAATATTGTAAATGCACAAAGAGTAATTTCTCCGCATTGCAAGGTGCAATTCTGAAATTTTTTGCTTTTTCCTGCTCCTCTTAGCATGATAAAGAAGATTCAAAGAGAGTGAGATGCCAGCTCCTTTCATTCAGTCAGTAGCTTCAATCATTTCTGGACGTTTTTCAATGGCAAAAATCAATGAATATTGTAAATGCACAAACAGTAATTTCTCCGCATTGCAAGGTGCAATTCTGAAATTTTTTGCTTTTTCCTGCTCCTCTTAGCATGATAAACAAGATTCAAAGAGAGTGAGATGCCAGCTCCTTTCATTCAGTCAGTAGCTTCAATCATTTCTGGATGTTTTTCAATGGCAAAAATCAATGAATATTGTAAATGCACAAACAGTAATTTCTCCGCATTGCAAGGTGCAATTCTGAAATTTTTTGCTTTTTCCTGCTCCTCTTAGCATGATAAAGAAGATTCAAAGAGAGTGAGATGCCAGCTCCTTTCATTCAGTCAGTAGCTTCAATCATTTCTGGACGTTTTTCAATGGCAAAAATCAATGAATATTGTAAATGCACAAACAGTAATTTCTCCGCATTGCAAGGTGCAATTCTGAAATTTTTTGCTTTTTCCTGCTCCTCTTAGCATGATAAAGAAGATTCAAAGAGAGTGAGATGCCAGCTCCTTTCATTCAGTCAGTAGCTTCAATCATTTCTGGACGTTTTTCAATGGCAAAAATCAATGAATATTGTAAATGCACAAACAGTAATTTCTCCGCATTGCAAGGTGCAATTCTGAAATTTTTTGCTTTTTCCTGCTCCTCTTAGCATGATAAAGAAGATTCAAAGAGAGTGAGATGCCAGCTCCTTTCATTCAGTCAGTAGCTTCAAACATTTCTGGTATATGAATAACATGATGTTTTTCAATGGCAAAAATCAATGAATATTGTAAATGCACAAACAGTAATTTCTCCGCATTGCAAGGTGCAATTCTGAAATTTTTTGCTTTTTCCTGCTCCTCTAAGCATGATAAAGAAGATTCAAAGAGAGTGAGATGCCAGCTCCTTTCATTCAGTCAGTAGCTTCAATCATTTCTGGACGTTTTTCAATGGCAAAAATCAATGAATATTGTAAATGCACAAACAGTAATTTCTCGGCATTGCAAGGTGCAATTCTGAAATTTTTTGCTTTTTACTGCTCCTCTTAGCATGATAAACAAGATTCAAAGTGAATGAGATGCCAGCTCCTTTCATTCAGTCAGTAGCTTCAATCATTTCTGGACGTTTTTCAATGGCAAAAATCAATGAATATTGTAAATGCACAAACAGTAATTTCTCCGCATTGCAAGGTGCAATTCTGAAATTTTTTGCTTTTTCCTGCTCCTCTTAGCATGATAAAGAAGATTCAAAGAGAGTGAGATGCCAGCTCCTTTCATTCAGTCAGTAGCTTCAATCATTTCTGGTATATGAATAACATGATGTTTTTCAATGGCAAAAATCAATGAATATTGTAAATGCACAAACAGTAATTTCTCCGCATTGCAAGGTGCAATTCTGAAATGTTTTGCTTTTTCCTGCTCCTCTTAGCATGATAAAGAAGATTCAAAGAGAGTGAGATGCCAGCTCCTTTCATTCAGTCAGTAGCTTCAATCATTTCTGGACGTTTTTTAATGGCAAAAATCAATGAATATTGTAAATGCACAAACAGTAATTTCTCCGCATTGCAAGGTGCAATTCTGAAATTTTTTGCTTTTTCCTGCTCCTCTTAGCATGATAAACAAGATTCAAAGAGAGTGAGATGCCAGCTCCTTTCATTCAGTCAGTAGCTTCAATCATTTCTGGACGTTTTTCAATGGCAAAAATCAATGAATATTGTAAATGCACAAACAGTAATTTCTCCGCATTGCAAGGTGCAATTCTGAAATTTTTTGCTTTTTCCTGCTCCTCTTAGCATGATAAAGAAGATTCAAAGAGAGTGAGATGCCAGCTCCTTTCATTCTGTCAGTAGCTTCAAACATTTCTGGTATATGAATAACATGATGTTTTTCAATGGCAAAAATCAATGAATATTGTAAATGCACAAACAGTAATTTCTCCGCATTGCAAGGTGCAATTCTGAAATTTTTTGCTTTTTCCTGCTCCTCTTAGCATGATAAAGAAGATTCAAAGAGAGTGAGATGCCAGCTCCTTTCATTCAGTCAGTAGCTTCAATCATTTCTGGACGTTTTTCAATGGCAAAAATCAATGAATATTGTAAATGCACAAAGAGTAATTTCTCTGCATTGCATGGTGCAATTCTGAAATTTTTTGCTTTTTCCTGCTCCTCTTAGCATGATAAAGAAGATTCAAAGAGAGTGAGATGCCAGCTCCTTTCATTCAGTCAGTAGCTTCAATCATTTCTGGACGTTTTTCAATGGCAAAAATCAATGAATATTGTAAATGCACAAAGAGTAATTTCTCCGCATTGCAAGGTGCAATTCTGAAATTTTTTGCTTTTTCCTGCTCCTCTTAGCATGATAAAGAATATTCAAAGAGAGTGAGATGCCAGCTCCTTTCATTCAGTCAGTAGCTTCAAACATTTCTGGTATATGAATAACATAATGTTTTTCAATGGCAAAAATCAATGAATATTGTAAATGCACAAACAGTAATTTCTCCGCATTGCAAGGTGCAATTCTGAAATTTTTTGCTTTTTCCTGCTCCTCTTAGCATGATAAAGAAGATTCAAAGAGAGTGAGCTGCCAGCTCCTTTCATTCAGTCAGTAGCTTCAATCATTTCTGGACGTTTTTCAATGGCAAAAATCAATGAATATTGTAAATGCACAAACAGTAATTTCTCCGCATTGCAAGGTGCAATTCTGAAATTTTTTGCTTTTTCCTGCTCCTCTTAGCATGATAAGGAAGATTCAAAGAGAGTGAGATGCCAGCTCCTTTCATTCAGTCAGTAGCTTCAATCATTTCTGGACGTTTTTCAATGGCAAAAATCAATGAATATTGTAAATGCACAAAGAGTAATTTCTCCGCATTGCAAGGTGCAATTCTGAAATTTTTTGCTTTTTCCTGCTCCTCTTAGCATGATAAAGAAGATTCAAAGAGGGTGAGATGCCAGCTCCTTTTATTCAGTCAGTAGCTTCAAACATTTCTGGTATATGAATAACATGATGTTTTTCAATGGCAAAAATCAATGAATATTGTAAATGCACAAACAGTAATTTCTCCGCATTGCAAGGTGCAATTCTGAAATTTTTTGCTTTTTCCTGCTCCTCTTAGCATGATAAAGAAGATTCAAAGAGAGTGAGATGCCAGCTCCTTTCATTCAGTCAGTAGCTTCAATCATTTCTGGACGTTTTTCAATGGCAAAAATCATTGAATATTGTAAATGCACAAACAGTAATTTCTCCGCATTGCAAGGTGCAATTCTGAAATTTTTTGCTTTTTCCTGCTCCTCTTAGCATGATAAAGAAGATTCAAAGAGAGTGAGATGCCAGCTCCTTTCATTCAGTCAGTAGCTTCAATCATTTCTGGTATATGAATAACATGATGTTTTTCAATGGCAAAAATCAATGAATATTGTAAATGCACAAACAGTAATTTCTCCGCATTGCAAGGTGCAATTCTGAAATTTTTTGCTTTTTCCTGCTCCTCTTAGCATGATAAAGAAGATTCAAAGAGAGTGAGATGCCAGCTCCTTTCATTCAGTCAGTAGCTTCAATCATTTCTGGACGTTTTTCAATGGCAAAAATCAATGAATATTGTAAATGCACAAAGAGTAATTTCTCCGCATTGCAAGGTGCAATTCTGAAATTTTTTGCTTTTTCCTGCTCCTCTTAGCATGATAAAGAAGATTCAAAGAGAGTGAGATGCCAGCTCCTTTCATTCAGTCAGTAGCTTCAATCATTTCTGGACGTTTTTCAATGGCAAAAATCAATGAATATTGTAAATGCACAAAGAGTAATTTCTCCGCATTGCAAGGTGCAATTCTGAAATTTTTTGCTTTTTCCTGCTCCTCTTCGCATGATAAAGAAGATTCAAAGAGAGTGAGATGCCAGCTCCTTTCATTCAGTCAGTAGCTTCAAACATTTCTGGTATATGAATAACATGATGTTTTTCAATGGCAAAAATCAATGAATATTGTAAATGCAGAAAGAGTAATTTCTCCGCATTGCAAGGTGCAATTCTGAAATTTTTTGCTTTTTCCTGCTCCTCTTAGCATGATAAAGAAGATTCAAAGAGAGTGAGATGCCAGCTCCTTTCATTCAGTCAGTAGCTTCAATCATTTCTGGACGTTTTTCAATGGCAAAAATCAATGAATATTGTAAATGCACAAAGAGTAATTTCTCCGCATTGCAAGGTGCAATTCTGAAATTTTTTGCTTTTTCCTACTCCTCTTAGCATGATAAAGAAGATTCAAAGAGAGTGAGATGCCAGCTCCTTTCATTCAGTCAGTAGCTTCAAACATTTCTGGTATATGAATAACATGATGTTTTTCAATGGCAAAAATCAATGAATATTGTAAATGCACAAACAGTAATTTCTCCGCATTGCAAGGTGCAATTCTGAAATTTTTTGCTTTTTCCTGCTCCTCTTAGCATGATAAAGAAGATTCAAAGAGAGTGAGATGCCAGCTCCTTTCATTCAGTCAGTAGCTTCAATCATTTCTGGACGTTTTTCAATGGCAAAAATCAATGAATATTGTAAATGCACAAACAGTAATTTCTCCGCATTGCAAGGTGCAATTCTGAAATTTTTTGCTTTTTCCTGCTCCTCTTAGCATGATAAACAAGATTCAAAGAGAGTGAGATGCCAGCTCCTTTCATTCAGTCAGTAGCTTCAATCATTTCTGGATGTTTTTCAATGGCAAAAATCAATGAATATTGTAAATGCACAAACAGTAATTTCTCCGCATTGCAAGGTGCAATTCTGAAATTTTTTGCTTTTTCCTGCTCCTCTTAGCATGATAAAGAAGATTCAAAGAGAGTGAGATGCCAGCTCCTTTCATTCAGTCAGTAGCTTCAATCATTTCTGGACGTTTTTCAATGGCAAAAATCAATGAATATTGTAAATGCACAAACAGTAATTTCTCCGCATTGCAAGGTGCAATTCTGAAATTTTTTGCTTTTTCCTGCTCCTCTTAGCATGATAAAGAAGATTCAAAGAGAGTGAGATGCCAGCTCCTTTCATTCAGTCAGTAGCTTCAATCATTTCTGGACGTTTTTCAATGGCAAAAATCAATGAATATTGTAAATGCACAAACAGTAATTTCTCCGCATTGCAAGGTGCAATTCTGAAATTTTTTGCTTTTTCCTGCTCCTCTTAGCATGATAAAGAAGATTCAAAGAGAGTGAGATGCCAGCTCCTTTCATTCAGTCAGTAGCTTCAAACATTTCTGGTATATGAATAACATGATGTTTTTCAATGGCAAAAATCAATGAATATTGTAAATGCACAAACAGTAATTTCTCCGCATTGCAAGGTGCAATTCTGAAATTTTTTGCTTTTTCCTGCTCCTCTAAGCATGATAAAGAAGATTCAAAGAGAGTGAGATGCCAGCTCCTTTCATTCAGTCAGTAGCTTCAATCATTTCTGGACGTTTTTCAATGGCAAAAATCAATGAATATTGTAAATGCACAAACAGTAATTTCTCGGCATTGCAAGGTGCAATTCTGAAATTTTTTGCTTTTTCCTGCTCCTCTTAGCATGATAAACAAGATTCAAAGTGAATGAGATGCCAGCTCCTTTCATTCAGTCAGTAGCTTCAAACATTTCTGGTATATGAATAACATGATGTTTTTCAATGGCAAAAATCAATGAATATTGTAAATGCACAAACAGTAATTTCTCCGCATTGCAAGGTGCAATTTTGAAATTTTTTGCTTTTTCCTGCTCCTCTTAGCATGATAAAGAAGATGCAAAGAGAGTGAGATGCCAGCTCCTTTCATTCAGTCTGTAGCTTCAAACATTTCTGGTATATGAATAACGATGTTTTTCAATGGCAAAAATCAATGAATATTGTAAATGCACAAACAGTAATTTCTCCGCATTGCAAGGTGCAATTCTGAAATTTTTTGCTTTTTCCTGCTCCTCTTAGCATGATAAAGAAGATTCAAAGAGAGTGAGATGCCAGCTCCTTTCATTCAGTCAGTAGCTTCAATCATTTCTGGACGTTTTTCAATGGCAAAAATCAATGAATATTGTAAATGCACAAAGAGTAATTTCTCCGCATTGCAAGGTGCAATTCTGAAATTTTTTGCTTTTTCCTGCTCCTCTTCGCATGATAAAGAAGATTCAAAGAGAGTGAGATGCCAGCTCCTTTCATTCAGTCAGTAGCTTCAAACATTTCTGGTATATGAATAACATGATGTTTTTCAATGGCAAAAATCAATGAATATTGTAAATGCAGAAAGAGTAATTTCTCCGCATTGCAAGGTGCAATTCTGAAATTTTTTGCTTTTTCCTGCTCCTCTTCGCATGATAAAGAAGATTCAAAGAGAGTGAGATGCCAGCTCCTTTCATTCAGTCAGTAGCTTCAATCATTTCTGGACGTTTTTCAATGGCAAAAATCAATGAATATTGTAAATGCACAAAGAGTAATTTCTCCGCATTGCAAGGTGCAATTCTGAAATTTTTTGCTTTTTCCTGCTCCTCTTAGCATGATAAAGAAGATTCAAAGAGAGTGAGATGCCAGCTCCTTTCATTCAGTCAGTAGCTTCAATCATTTCTGGACGTTTTTCAATGGCAAAAATCAATGAATATTGTAAATGCACAAACAGTAATTTCTCCGCATTGCAAGGTGCAATTCTGAAATTTTTTGCTTTTTCCTGCTCCTCTTAGCATGATAAAGAAGATTCAAAGAGAGTGAGATGCCAGCTCCTTTCATTCAGTCAGTAGCTTCAATCATTTCTGGACGTTTTTCAATGGCAAAAATCAATGAATATTGTAAATGCACAAACAGTAATTTCTCCGCATTGCAAGGTGCAATTCTGAAATTTTTTGCTTTTTCCTGCTCCTCTTAGCATGATAAACAAGATTCAAAGAGAGTGAGATGCCAGCTCCTTTCATTCAGTCAGTAGCTTCAATAATTTCTGGATGTTTTTCAATGGCAAAAATCAATGAATATTGTAAATGCACAAACAGTAATTTCTCCGCATTGCAAGGTGCAATTCTGAAATTTTTTGCTTTTTCCTGCTCCTCTTAGCATGATAAAGAAGATTCAAAGAGAGTGAGATGCCAGCTCCTTTCATTCAGTCAGTAGCTTCAATCATTTCTGGACGTTTTTCAATGGCAAAAATCAATGAATATTGTAAATGCACAAACAGTAATTTCTCCGCATTGCAAGGTGCAATTCTGAAATTTTTTGCTTTTTCCTGCTCCTCTTAGCATGATAAAGAAGATTCAAAGAGAGTGAGATGCCAGCTCCTTTCATTCAGTCAGTAGCTTCAATCATTTCTGGACGTTTTTCAATGGCAAAAATCAATGAATATTGTAAATGCACAAACAGTAATTTCTCCGCATTGCAAGGTGCAATTCTGAAATTTTTTGCTTTTTCCTGCTCCTCTTAGCATGATAAAGAAGATTCAAAGAGAGTGAGATGCCAGCTCCTTTCATTCAGTCAGTAGCTTCAAACATTTCTGGTATATGAATAACATGATGTTTTTCAATGGCAAAAATCAATGAATATTGTAAATGCACAAACAGTAATTTCTCCGCATTGCAAGGTGCAATTCTGAAATTTTTTGCTTTTTCCTGCTCCTCTAAGCATGATAAAGAAGATTCAAAGAGAGTGAGATGCCAGCTCCTTTCATTCAGTCAGTAGCTTCAATCATTTCTGGACGTTTTTCAATGGCAAAAATCAATGAATATTGTAAATGCACAAACAGTAATTTCTCGGCATTGCAAGGTGCAATTCTGAAATTTTTTGCTTTTTCCTGCTCCTCTTAGCATGATAAACAAGATTCAAAGTGAATGAGATGCCAGCTCCTTTCATTCAGTCAGTAGCTTTAATCATTTCTGGTATATGAATAACATGATGTTTTTCAATGGCAAAAATCAATGAATATTGTAAATGCACAAACAGTAATTTCTCCGCATTGCAAGGTGCAATTTTGAAATTTTTTGCTTTTTCCTGCTCCTCTTAGCATGATAAAGAAGATGCAAAGAGAGTGAGATGCCAGCTCCTTTCATTCAGTCAGTAGCTTCAATCATTTCTGGACGTTTTTCAATGGCAAAAATCAATGAATATTGTAAATGCACAAACAGTAATTTCTCCGCATTGCAAGGTGCAATTCTGAAATTTTTTGCTTTTTCCTGCTCCTCTTAGCATGATAAACAAGATTCAAAGAGAGTGAGATGCCAGCTCCTTTCATTCAGTCAGTAGCTTCAATCATTTCTGGATGTTTTTCAATGGCAAAAATCAATGAATATTGTAAATGCACAAACAGTAATTTCTCCGCATTGCAAGGTGCAATTCTGAAATGTTTTGCTTTTTTCTGCTCCTCTTAGCATGATAAAGAAGATTCAAAGAGAGTGAGATGCCAGCTCCTTTCATTCAGTCTGTAGCTTCAAACATTTCTGGTATATGAATAACGATGTTTTTCAATGGCAAAAATCAATGAATATTGTAAATGCACAAACAGTAATTTCTCCGCATTGCAAGGTGCAATTCTGAAATTTTTTGCTTTTTCCTGCTCCTCTTAGCATGATAAAGAAGATTCAAAGAGAGTGAGATGCCATGTCCTTTCATTCAGTCAGTAGCTTCAATCATTTCTGGACGTTTTTCAATGGCAAAAATCAATGAATATTGTAAATGCACAAACAGTAATTTCTCCGCATTGCAAGGTGCAATTCTGAAATTTTTTGCTTTTTCCTGCTCCTCTTAGCATGATAAACAAGACTCAAAGAGAGTGAGATGCCAGCTCCTTTCATTCAGTCAGTAGCTTCAATCATTTCTGGATGTTTTTCAATGACAAAAATCAATGAATATTGTAAATGCACAAACAGTAATTTCTCGGCATTCCAAGGTGCAATTCTGAAATTTTTTGCTTTTTCCTGCTCCTCTTAGCATGATAAAGAAGATTCAAAGAGAGTGAGATGCCAGCTCCTTTCATTCAGTCAGTAGCTTCAATCATTTCTGGACGTTTTTCAATGGCAAAAATCAATGAATATTGTAAATGCACAAACAGTAATTTCTCCGCATTGCAAGGTGCAATTCTGAAATTTTTTGCTTTTTCCTGCTCCTCTTAGCATGATAAAGAAGATTCAAAGAGAGTGAGATGCCAGCTCCTTTCATTCAGTCAGTAGCTTCAAACATTTCTGGTATATGAATAACATGATGTTTTTCAATGGCAAAAATCAATGAATATTGTAAATGCACAAACAGTAATTTCTCGCATTGCAAGGTGCAATTCTGAAATTTTTTGTTTTTCCTGCTCCTCTTAGCATGATAAAGAAGATTCAAAGAGAGTGAGATGCCAGCTCCTTTCATTCAGTCAGTAGCTTCAATCATTTCTGGACGTTTTTCAATGGCAAAAATCATTGAATATTGTAAATGCACAAACAGTAATTTCTCCGCATTGCAAGGTGCAATTCTGAAATTTTTTGCTTTTTCCTGCTCCTCTTAGCATGATAAAGAAGATTCAAAGAGAGTGAGATGCCAGCTCCTTTCATTCAGTCAGTAGCTTCAATCATTTCTGGACGTTTTTCAATGGCAAAAATCAATGAATATTGTAAATGCACAAACAGTAATTTCTCCGCATTGCAAGGTGCAATTCTGAAATTTTTTGCTTTTTCCTGCTCCTCTTAGCATGATAAACAAGATTCAAAGAGAGTGAGATGCCAGCTCCTTTCATTCAGTCAGTAGCTTCAATCATTTCTGGACGTTTTTTAATGGCAAAAATCAATGAATATTGTAAATGCACAAACAGTAATTTCTCCGCATTGCAAGGTGCAATTCTGAAATTTTTTGCTTTTTCCTGCTCCTCTTAGCATGATAAAGAAGATTCAAAGAGAGTGAGATGCCAGCTCCTTTCATTCAGTCAGTAGCTTCAATCATTTCTGGACGTTTTTCAATGGCAAAAATCAATGAATATTGTAAATGCACAAAGAGTAATTTCTCCGCATTGCAAGGAGCAATTCTGAAATTTTTTGCTTTTTCCTGCTCCTCTTAGCATGATAAAGAAGATTCAAAGAGAGTGAGATGCCAGCTCCTTTCATTCAGTCAGTAGCTTCAATCATTTCTGGACGTTTTTCAATGGCAAAAATCAATGAATATTGTAAATGCACAAAGAGTAATTTCTCCGCATTGCAAGGTGCAATTCTGAAATTTTTTGCTTTTTCCTGCTCCTCTTAGCATGATAAAGAAGATTCAAAGAGAGTGAGATGCCAGCTCCTTTCATTCAGTCAGTAGCTTCAAACATTTCTGGTATATGAATAACATGATGTTTTTCAATGGCAAAAATCAATGAATATTGTAAATGCACAAACAGTAATTTCTCCGCATTGCAAGGTGCAATTCTGAAATTTTTTGCTTTTTCCTGCTCCTCTTAGCATGATAAAGAAGATTCAAAGAGAGTGAGATGCCAGCTCCTTTCATTCAGTCAGTAGCTTCAATCATTTCTGGAAGTTTTTCAATGGCAAAAATCAATGAATATTGTAAATGCACAAACAGTAATTTCTCCGCATTGCAAGGTGCAATTCTGAAATTTTTTGCTTTTTCCTGCTCCTCTTAGCATGATAAAGAAGATTCAAAGACAGTGAGATGCCAGCTCCTTTCATTCAGTCAGTAGCTTCAATCATTTCTGGACGTTTTTCAATGGCAAAAATCAATGAATATTGTAAATGCACAAAGAGTAATTTCTCCGCATTGCAAGGTGCAATTCTGAAATTTTTTGCTTTTTCCTGCTCCTCTTAGCATGATAAAGAAGATTCAAAGAGAGTGAGATGCCAGCTCCTTTCATTGTCAGTAGCTTCTAACATTTCTGGTATATGAATAACATGATGTTTTTCAAGGGCAAAAATCAATGAATATTGTAAATGCACAAACAGTAATTTCTCCGCATTGCAAGGTGCAATTCTGAAATTTTTTGCTTTTTCCTGCTCCTCTTAGCATGATAAAGAAGATTCAAAGAGATTGAGATGCCAGCTCCTTTCATTCAGTCAGTAGCTTCAATCATTTCTGGACGTTTTTCAATGGCAAAAATCATTGAATATTGTAAATGCACAAACAGTAATTTCTCCGCATTGCAAGGTGCAATTCTGAAATTTTTTGCTTTTTCCTGCTCCTCTTAGCATGATAAAGAAGATTCAAAGAGAGTGAGATGCCAGCTCCTTTCATTCAGTCAGTAGCTTCAATCATTTCTGGACGTTTTTCAATGGCAAAAATCAATGAATATTGTAAATGCACAAACAGTAATTTCTCCGCATTGCAAGGTGCAATTCTGAAATTTTTTGCTTTTTCCTGCTCCTCTTAGCATGATAAAGAAGATTCAAAGAGAGTGAGATGCCAGCTCCTTTCATTCAGTCAGTAGCTTCAATCATTTCTGGACGTTTTTCAATGGCAAAAATCAATGAATATTGTAAATGCACAAACAGTAATTTCTCCGCATTGCAAGGTGCAATTCTGAAATTTTTTTCTTTTTTCTGCTCCTCTTAGCAAGATAAACAAGATTCAAAGAGAGTGAGATGCCAGCTCCTTTCATTCAGTCAGTAGCTTCAATCATTTCTTGACGTTTTTCAATGGCAAAAATCAATGAATATTGTAAATGCACAAACAGTAATTTCTCCGCATTGCAAGGTGCAATTCTGAAATTTTTTGCTTTTTCCTGCTCCTCTTAGCATGATAAAGAAGATTCAAAGAGAGTGAGATGCCAGCTCCTTTCATTCAGTCAGTAGCTTCAATCATTTCTGGACGTTTTTCAATGGCAAAAATCAATGAATATTGTAAATGCACAAAGAGTAATTTCTCCGCATTGCAAGGTGCAATTCTGAAATTTTTTGCTTTTTCCTGCTCCTCTTAGCATGATAAAGAAGATTCAAAGAGAGTGAGATGCCAGCTCCTTTCATTCAGTCAGTAGCTTCAAACATTTCTGGTATATGAATAACATGATGTTTTTCAATGGCAAAAATCAATGAATATTGTAAATGCACAAACAGTAATTTCTCCGCATTGCAAGGTGCAATTCTGAAATTTTTTGCTTTTTCCTGCTCCTCTTAGCATGATAAAGAAGATTCAAAGAGAGTGAGATGCCAGCTCTTTCATTCAGTCAGTAGCTTCAATCATTTCTGGACGTTTTTCAATGGCAAAAATCAATGAATATTGTAAATGCACAAACAGTAATTTCTCCGCATTGCAAGGTGCAATTCTGAAATTTTTTGCTTTTTCCTGCTCCTCTTAGCATGATAAACAAGATGCAAAGAGAGTGAGATGCCAGCTCCTTTCATTCAGTCAGTAGCTTCAATCATTTCTGGACGTTTTTCAATGGCAAAAATCAATGAATATTGTAAATGCACAAACAGTAATTTCTCCGCATTGCAAGGTGCAATTCTGAAATTTTTTGCTTTTTCCTGCTCCTCTTAGCATGATAAAGAAGATTCAAAGAGAGTGAGATGCAGCTCCTTTCATTCAGTCAGTAGCTTCAAACATTTCTGGTATATGAATAACATGATGTTTTTCAATGGCAAAAATCAATGAATATTGTAAATGCACAAACAGTAATTTCTCCGTATTGCAAGGTGCAATTCTGAAATTTTTTGCTTTTTCCTGCTCCTCTTAGCATGATAAAGAAGATTCAAAGAGAGTGAGATGCCAGCTCCTTTCATTCAGTCAGTAGCTTCAATCATTTCTGGACGTTTTTCAATGGCAAAAATCAATGAATATTGTAAATGCACAAACAGTAATTTCTCCGCATTGCAAGGTGCAATTCTGAAATTTTTTGCTTTTTCCTGCTCCTCTTAGCATGATAAAGAAGATTCAAAGACAGTGAGATGCCAGCTCCTTTCATTCAGTCAGTAGCTTCAATCATTTCTGGACGTTTTTCAATGGCAAAAATCAATGAATATTGTAAATGCACAAATAGTAATTTCTCCGCATTGCAAGGTGCAATTCTGAAATTTTTTGCTTTTTCCTGCTCCTCTTAGCATGATAAAGAAGATTCAAAGAGAGTGAGATGCCAGCTCCTTTCATTGTCAGTAGCTTCAAACATTTCTGGTATATGAATAACATGATGTTTTTCAATGGCAAAAATCAATGAATATTGTAAATGCACAAACAGTAATTTCTCCGCATTGCAAGGTGCAATTCTGAAATTTTTTGCCTTTTCCTGCTCCTCTTAGCATGATAAAGAAGATTCAAAGAGAGTGAGATGCCAGCTCCTTTCATTCAGTCAGTAGCTTCAATCATTTCTGGACGTTTTTCAATGGCAAAAATCATTGAATATTGTAAATGCACAAACAGTAATTTCTCCGCATTGCAAGGTGCAATTCTGAAATTTTTTGCTTTTTCCTGCTCCTCTTAGCATGATAAAGAAGATTCAAAGAGAGTGAGATGCCAGCTCCTTTCATTCAGTCAGTAGCTTCAATCATTTCTGGTATATGAATAACATGATGTTTTTCAATGGCAAAAATCAATGAATATTGTAAATGCACAAACAGTAATTTCTCCGCATTGCAAGGTGCAATTCTGAAATTTTTTGCTTTTTCCTGCTCCTCTTAGCATGATAAAGAAGATTCAAAGAGAGTGAGATGCCAGCTCCTTTCATTCAGTCAGTAGCTTCAATCATTTCTGGACGTTTTTCAATGGCAAAAATCAATGAATATTGTAAATGCACAAACAGTAATTTCTCCGCATTGCAAGGTGCAATTCTGAAATTTTTTGCTTTTTCCTGCTCCTCTTAGCAGAATAAACAAGATTCAAAGAGAGTGAGATGCCAGCTCCTTTCATTCAGTCAGTAGCTTCAATCATTTCTGGACGTTTTTCAATGGCAAAAATCAATGAATATAGTAAATGCACAAACAGTAATTTCTCCGCATTGCAAGGTGCAATTCTGAAATTTTTTGCTTTTTCCTGCTCCTCTTAGCATGATAAAGAAGATTCAAAGAGAGTGAGATGCCAGCTCCTTTCATTCAGTCAGTAGCTTCAAACATTTCTGGTATATGAATAACATGATGTTTTTCAATGGCAAAAATCAATGAATATTGTAAATGCACAAACAGTAATTTCTCCGCATTGCAAGGTGCAATTCTGAAATTTTTTGCTTTTTCCTGCTCCTCTTAGCATGATAAAGAAGATTCAAAGAGAGTGAGATGCCAGCTCCTTTCATTCAGTCAGTAGCTTCAATCATTTCTGGACGTTTTTCAATGGCAAAAATCAATGAATATTGTAAATGCACAAAGAGTAATTTCTCCGCATTGCAAGGTGCAATTCTGAAATTTTTTGCTTTTTCCTGCTTCTCTTAGCATGATAAAGAAGATTCAAAGAGAATGAGATGCCAGCTCCTTTCATTCAGTCAGTAGCTTCAATCATTTCTGGACGTTTTTCAATGGCAAAAATCAATGAATATTGTAAATGCACAAAGAGTAATTTCTCCGCATTGCAAGGTGCAATTCTGAAATTTTTTGCTTTTTCCTGCTCCTCTTAGCATGATAAAGAAGATTCAAAGAGAGTGAGATGCCAGCTCCTTTCATTCAGTCAGTAGCTTCAAACATTTCTGGTATATGAATAACATGATGTTTTTCAATGGCAAAAATCAATGAATATTGTAAATGCACAAACAGTAATTTCTCCGCATTGCAAGGTGCAATTCTGAAATTTTTTGCTTTTTCCTGCTCCTCTTAGCATGATAAAGAAGATTCAAAGAGAGTGAGATGCCAGCTCCTTTCATTCAGTCAGTAGCTTCAATCATTTCTGGACGTTTTTCAATGGCAAAAATCAATGAATATTGTAAATGCACAAACAGTAATTTCTCCGCATTGCAAGGTGCAATTCTGAAATTTTTTGCTTTTTCCTGCTCCTCTTAGCATGATAAACAAGATTCAAAGAGAGTGAGATGCCAGCTCCTTTCATTCAGTCAGTAGCTTCAATCATTTCTGGACGTTTTTCAATGGCAAAAATCAATGAATATTGTAAATGCACAAACAGTAATTTCTCCGCATTGCAAGGTGCAATTCTGAAATTTTTTGCTTTTTCCTGCTCCTCTTAGCATGATAAAGAAGATTCAAAGAGAGTGAGATGCAGCTCCTTTCATTCAGTCAGTAGCTTCAAACATTTCTGGTATATGAATAACATGATGTTTTTCAATGGCAAAAATCAATGAATATTGTAAATGCACAAACAGTAATTTCTCCGCATTGCAAGGTGCAATTCTGAAATTTTTTGCTTTTTCCTGCTCCTCTTAGCATGATAAAGAAGATTCAAAGAGAGTGAGATGCCAGCTCCTTTCATTCAGTCAGTAGCTTCAATCATTTCTGGTATATGAATAACATGATGTTTTTCAATGGCAAAAATCAATGAATATTGTAAATGCACAAACAGTAATTTCTCCGCATTGCAAGGTGCAATTCTGAAATTTTTTGCTTTTTCCTGCTCCTCTTAGCATGATAAAGAAGATTCAAAGAGAGTGAGATGCCAGCTCCTTTCATTCAGTCAGTAGCTTCAATCATTTCTGGACGTTTTTCAATGGCAAAAATCAATGAATATTGTAAATGCACAAACAGTAATTTCTCCGCATTGCAAGGTGCAATTCTGAAATTTTTTGCTTTTTCCTGCTCCTCTTAGCATGATAAACAAGATTCAAAGAGAGTGAGATGCCAGCTCCTTTCATTCAGTCAGTAGCTTCAATCATTTCTGGACGTTTTTCAATGGCAAAAATCAATGAATATAGTAAATGCACAAACAGTAATTTCTCCGCATTGCAAGGTGCAATTCTGAAATTTTTTGCTTTTTCCTGCTCCTCTTAGCATGATAAACAAGATTCAAAGAGAGTGAGATGCCAGCTCCTTTCATTCAGTCAGTAGCTTCAAACATTTCTGGTATATGAATAACATGATGTTTTTCAATGGCAAAAATCAATGAATATTGTAAATGCACAAACAGTAATTTCTCCGCATTGCAAGGTGCAATTCTGAAATTTTTTGCTTTTTCCTGCTCCTCTTAGCATGATAAAGAAGATTCAAAGAGAGTGAGATGCCAGCTCCTTTCATTCAGTCAGTAGCTTCAATCATTTCTGGACGTTTTTCAATGGCAAAAATCAATGAATATTGTAAATGCACAAAGAGTAATTTCTCCGCATTGCAAGGAGCAATTCTGAAATTTTTTGCTTTTTCGTGCTTCTCTTAGCATGATAAAGAAGATTCAAAGAGAGTGAGATGCCAGCTCCTTTCATTCAGTCAGTAGCTTCAATCATTTCTGGACGTTTTTCAATGGCAAAAATCAATGAATATTGTAAATGCACAAAGAGTAATTTCTCCGCATTGCAAGGTGCAATTCTGAAATTTTTTGCTTTTTCCTGCTCCTCTTAGCATGATAAAGAAGATTCAAAGAGAGTGAGATGCCAGCTCCTTTCATTCAGTCAGTAGCTTCAAACATTTCTGGTATATGAATAACATGATGTTTTTCAATGGCAAAAATCAATGAATATTGTAAATTCACAAACAGTAATTTCTCCGCATTGCAAGGTGCAATTCTGAAATTTTTTGCTTTTTCCTGCTCCTCTTAGCATGATAAAGAAGATTCAAAGAGAGTGAGATGCCAGCTCCTTTCATTCAGTCAGTAGCTTCAATCATTTCTGGACGTTTTTCAATGGCAAAAATCAATGAATATTGTAAATGCACAAAGAGTAATTTCTCCGCATTGCAAGGTGCAATTCTGAAATTTTTTGCTTTTTCCTGCTCCTCTTAGCATGATAAAGAAGATTCAAAGAGAGTGAGATGCCAGCTCCTTTCATTCAGTCAGTAGCTTCAATCATTTCTGGACGTTTTTCAATGGCAAAAATCAATGAATATTGTAAATGCACAAACAGTAATTTCTCCGCATTGCAAGGTGCAATTCTGAAATTTTTTGCTTTTTCCTGCTCCTCTTAGCATGATAAAGAAGATTCAAAGAGAGTGAGATGCCAGCTCCTTTCATTCAGTCAGTAGCTTCAATCATTTCTGGACGTTTTTCAATGGCAAAAATCAATGAATATTGTAAATGCACAAAGAGTAATTTCTCCGCATTGCAAGGTGCAATTCTGAAATTTTTTGCTTTTTCCTGCTCCTCTTAGCATGATAAAGAAGATTCAAAGAGAGTGAGATGCCAGCTCCTTTCATTCAGTCAGTAGCTTCAAACATTTCTGGTATATGAATAACATGATGTTTTTCAATGGCAAAAATCAATGAATATTGTAAATGCACAAACAGTAATTTCTCCGCATTGCAAGGTGCAATTCTGAAATTTTTTGCTTTTTCCTGCTCCTCTTAGCATGATAAAGAAGATTCAAAGAGAGTGAGATGCCAGCTCCTTTCATTCAGTCAGTAGCTTCAATCATTTCTGGACGTTTTTCAATTGCAAAAATCATTGAATATTGTAAATGCACAAACAGTAATTTCTCCGCATTGCAAGGTGCAATTCTGAAATTTTTTGCTTTTTCCTGCTCCTCTTAGCATGATAAAGAAGATTCAAAGAGAGTGAGATGCCAGCTCCTTTCATTCAGTCAGTAGCTTCAATCATTTCTGGTATATGAATAACATGATGTTTTTCAATGGCAAAAATCAATGAATATTGTGAATGCACAAACAGTAATTTCTCCGCATTGCAAGGTGCAATTCTGAAATTTTTTGCTTTTTCCTGCTCCTCTTAGCATGATAAAGAAGATTCAAAGAGAGTGAGATGCCAGCTCCTTTCATTCAGTCAGTAGCTTCAATCATTTCTGGACGTTTTTCAATGGCAAAAATCATTGAATATTGTAAATGCACAAACAGTAATTTCTCCGCATTGCAAGGTGCAATTCTGAAATTTTTTGCTTTTTCCTGCTCCTCTTAGCATGATAAAGAAGATTCAAAGAGAGTGAGATGCCAGCTCCTTTCATTCAGTCAGTAGCTTCAATCATTTCTGGTATATGAATAACATGATGTTTTTCAATGGCAAAAATCAATGAATATTGTAAATGCACAAACAGTAATTTCTCCGCATTGCAAGGTGCAATTCTGAAATTTTTTGCTTTTTCCTGCTCCTCTTAGCATGATAAAGAAGATTCAAAGAGAGTGAGATGCCAGCTCCTTTCATTCAGTCAGTAGCTTCAATCATTTCTGGACGTTTTTCAATGGCAAAAATCAATGAATATTGTAAATGCACAAACAGTAATTTCTCCGCATTGCAAGGTGCAATTCTGAAATTTTTTGCTTTTTCCTGCTCCTCTTAGCAGAATAAACAAGATTCAAAGAGAGTGAGATGCCAGCTCCTTTCATTCAGTCAGTAGCTTCAATCATTTCTGGACGTTTTTCAATGGCAAAAATCAATGAATATAGTAAATGCACAAACAGTAATTTCTCCGCATTGCAAGGTGCAATTCTGAAATTTTTTGCTTTTTCCTGCTCCTCTTAGCATGATAAAGAAGATTCAAAGAGAGTGAGATGCCAGCTCCTTTCATTCAGTCAGTAGCTTCAAACATTTCTGGTATATGAATAACATGATGTTTTTCAATGGCAAAAATCAATGAATATTGTAAATGCACAAACAGTAATTTCTCCGCATTGCAAGGTGCAATTCTGAAATTTTTTGCTTTTTCCTGCTCCTCTTAGCATGATAAAGAAGATTCAAAGAGAGTGAGATGCCAGCTCCTTTCATTCAGTCAGTAGCTTCAATCATTTCTGGACGTTTTTCAATGGCAAAAATCAATGAATATTGTAAATGCACAAAGAGTAATTTCTCCGCATTGCAAGGTGCAATTCTGAAATTTTTTGCTTTTTCCTGCTTCTCTTAGCATGATAAAGAAGATTCAAAGAGAGTGAGATGCCAGCTCCTTTCATTCAGTCAGTAGCTTCAATCATTTCTGGACGTTTTTCAATGGCAAAAATCAATGAATATTGTAAATGCACAAAGAGTAATTTCTCCGCATTGCAAGGTGCAATTCTGAAATTTTTTGCTTTTTCCTGCTCCTCTTAGCATGATAAAGAAGATTCAAAGAGAGTGAGATGCCAGCTCCTTTCATTCAGTCAGTAGCTTCAAACATTTCTGGTATATGAATAACATGATGTTTTTCAATGGCAAAAATCAATGAATATTGTAAATGCACAAACAGTAATTTCTCCGCATTGCAAGGTGCAATTCTGAAATTTTTTGCTTTTTCCTGCTCCTCTTAGCAGAATAAACAAGATTCAAAGAGAGTGAGATGCCAGCTCCTTTCATTCAGTCAGTAGCTTCAATCATTTCTGGACGTTTTTCAATGGCAAAAATCAATGAATATAGTAAATGCACAAACAGTAATTTCTCCGCATTGCAAGGTGCAATTCTGAAATTTTTTGCTTTTTCCTGCTCCTCTTAGCATGATAAAGAAGATTCAAAGAGAGTGAGATGCCAGCTCCTTTCATTCAGTCAGTAGCTTCAAACATTTCTGGTATATGAATAACATGATGTTTTTCAATGGCAAAAATCAATGAATATTGTAAATGCACAAACAGTAATTTCTCCGCATTGCAAGGTGCAATTCTGAAATTTTTTGCTTTTTCCTGCTCCTCTTAGCATGATAAAGAAGATTCAAAGAGAGTGAGATGCCAGCTCCTTTCATTCAGTCAGTAGCTTCAATCATTTCTGGCCTTTTTTCAATGGCAAAAATCAATGAATATTGTAAATGCACAAAGAGTAATTTCTCCGCATTGCAAGGTGCAATTCTGAAATTTTTTGCTTTTTCCTGCTTCTCTTAGCATGATAAAGAAGATTCAAAGAGAGTGAGATGCCAGCTCCTTTCATTCAGTCAGTAGCTTCAATCATTTCTGGACGTTTTTCAATGGCAAAAATCAATGAATATTGTAAATGCACAAAGAGTAATTTCTCCGCATTGCAAGGTGCAATTCTGAAATTTTTTGCTTTTTCCTGCTCCTCTTAGCATGATAAAGAAGATTCAAAGAGAGTGAGATGCCAGCTCCTTTCATTCAGTCAGTAGCTTCAAACATTTCTGGTATATGAATAACATGATGTTTTTCAATGGCAAAAATCAATGAATATTGTAAATGCACAAACAGTAATTTCTCCGCATTGCAAGGTGCAATTCTGAAATTTTTTGCTTTTTCCTGCTCCTCTTAGCATGATAAAGAAGATTCAAAGAGAGTGAGATGCCAGCTCCTTTCATTCAGTCAGTAGCTTCAATCATTTCTGGACGTTTTTCAATGGCAAAAATCAATGAATATTGTAAATGCACAAACAGTAATTTCTCCGCATTGCAAGGTGCAATTCTGAAATTTTTTGCTTTTTCCTGCTCCTCTTAGCATGATAAACAAGATTCAAAGAGAGTGAGATGCCAGCTCCTTTCATTCAGTCAGTAGCTTCAATCATTTCTGGACGTTTTTCAATGGCAAAAATCAATGAATATTGTAAATGCACAAACAGTAATTTCTCCGCATTGCAAGGTGCAATTCTGAAATTTTTTGCTTTTTCCTGCTCCTCTTAGCATGATAAAGAAGATTCAAAGAGAGTGAGATGCAGCTCCTTTCATTCAGTCAGTAGCTTCAAACATTTCTGGTATATGAATAACATGATGTTTTTCAATGGCAAAAATCAATGAATATTGTAAATGCACAAACAGTAATTTCTCCGCATTGCAAGGTGCAATTCTGAAATTATTTGCTTTTTCCTGCTCCTCTTAGCATGATAAAGAAGATTCAAAGAGAGTGAGATGCCAGCTCCTTTCATTCAGTCAGTAGCTTCAATCATTTCTGGTATATGAATAACATGATGTTTTTCAATGGCAAAAATCAATGAATATTGTAAATGCACAAACAGTAATTTCTCCGCATTGCAAGGTGCAATTCTGAAATTTTTTGCTTTTTCCTGCTCCTCTTAGCATGATAAAGAAGATTCAAAGAGAGTGAGATGCCAGCTCCTTTCATTCAGTCAGTAGCTTCAAACATTTCTGGTATATGAATAACATGATGTTTTTCAATGGCAAAAATCAATGAATATTGTAAATGCACAAACAGTAATTTCTCCGCATTGCAAGGTGCAATTCTGAAATTTTTTGCTTTTTCCTGCTCCTCTTAGCAGAATAAACAAGATTCAAAGAGAGTGAGATGCCAGCTCCTTTCATTCAGTCAGTAGCTTCAATCATTTCTGGACGTTTTTCAATGGCAAAAATCAATGAATATAGTAAATGCACAAACAGTAATTTCTCCGCATTGCAAGGTGCAATTCTGAAATTTTTTGCTTTTTCCTGCTCCTCTTAGCATGATAAAGAAGATTCAAAGAGAGTGAGATGCCAGCTCCTTTCATTCAGTCAGTAGCTTCAAACATTTCTGGTATATGAATAACATGATGTTTTTCAATGGCAAAAATCAATGAATATTGTAAATGCACAAACAGTAATTTCTCCGCATTGCAAGGTGCAATTCTGAAATTTTTTGCTTTTTCCTGCTCCTCTTAGCATGATAAAGAAGATTCAAAGAGAGTGAGATGCCAGCTCCTTTCATTCAGTCAGTAGCTTCAATCATTTCTGGCCTTTTTTCAATGGCAAAAATCAATGAATATTGTAAATGCACAAAGAGTAATTTCTCCGCATTGCAAGGTGCAATTCTGAAATTTTTTGCTTTTTCCTGCTTCTCTTAGCATGATAAAGAAGATTCAAAGAGAGTGAGATGCCAGCTCCTTTCATTCAGTCAGTAGCTTCAATCATTTCTGGACGTTTTTCAATGGCAAAAATCAATGAATATTGTAAATGCACAAAGAGTAATTTCTCCGCATTGCAAGGTGCAATTCTGAAATTTTTTGCTTTTTCCTGCTCCTCTTAGCATGATAAAGAAGATTCAAAGAGAGTGAGATGCCAGCTCCTTTCATTCAGTCAGTAGCTTCAAACATTTCTGGTATATGAATAACATGATGTTTTTCAATGGCAAAAATCAATGAATATTGTAAATGCACAAACAGTAATTTCTCCGCATTGCAAGGTGCAATTCTGAAATTTTTTGCTTTTTCCTGCTCCTCTTAGCATGATAAAGAAGATTCAAAGAGAGTGAGATGCCAGCTCCTTTCATTCAGTCAGTAGCTTCAATCATTTCTGGACGTTTTTCAATGGCAAAAATCAATGAATATTGTAAATGCACAAACAGTAATTTCTCCGCATTGCAAGGTGCAATTCTGAAATTTTTTGCTTTTTCCTGCTCCTCTTAGCATGATAAACAAGATTCAAAGAGAGTGAGATGCCAGCTCCTTTCATTCAGTCAGTAGCTTCAATCATTTCTGGACGTTTTTCAATGGCAAAAATCAATGAATATTGTAAATGCACAAACAGTAATTTCTCCGCATTGCAAGGTGCAATTCTGAAATTTTTTGCTTTTTCCTGCTCCTCTTAGCATGATAAAGAAGATTCAAAGAGAGTGAGATGCAGCTCCTTTCATTCAGTCAGTAGCTTCAAACATTTCTGGTATATGAATAACATGATGTTTTTCAATGGCAAAAATCAATGAATATTGTAAATGCACAAACAGTAATTTCTCCGCATTGCAAGGTGCAATTCTGAAATTATTTGCTTTTTCCTGCTCCTCTTAGCATGATAAAGAAGATTCAAAGAGAGTGAGATGCCAGCTCCTTTCATTCAGTCAGTAGCTTCAATCATTTCTGGTATATGAATAACATGATGTTTTTCAATGGCAAAAATCAATGAATATTGTAAATGCACAAACAGTAATTTCTCCGCATTGCAAGGTGCAATTCTGAAATTTTTTGCTTTTTCCTGCTCCTCTTAGCATGATAAAGAAGATTCAAAGAGAGTGAGATGCCAGCTCCTTTCATTCAGTCAGTAGCTTCAATCATTTCTGGACGTTTTTCAATGGCAAAAATCAATGAATATTGTAAATGCACAAACAGTAATTTCTCCGCATTGCAAGGTGCAATTCTGAAATTTTTTGATTTTTCCTGCTCCTCTTAGCATGATAAACAAGATTCAAAGAGAGTGAGATGCCAGCTCCTTTCATTCAGTCAGTAGCTTCAATCATTTCTGGACGTTTTTCAATGGCAAAAATCAATGAATATAGTAAATGCACAAACAGTAATTTCTCCGCATTGCAAGGTGCAATTCTGAAATTTTTTGCTTTTTCCTGCTCCTCTTAGCATGATAAACAAGATTCAAAGAGAGTGAGATGCCAGCTCCTTTCATTCAGTCAGTAGCTTCAAACATTTCTGGTATATGAATAACATGATGTTTTTCAATGGCAAAAATCAATGAATATTGTAAATGCACAAACAGTAATTTCTCCGCATTGCAAGGTGCAATTCTGAAATTTTTTGCTTTTTCCTGCTCCTCTTAGCATGATAAAGAAGATTCAAAGAGAGTGAGATGCCAGCTCCTTTCATTCAGTCAGTAGCTTCAATCATTTCTGGACGTTTTTCAATGGCAAAAATCAATGAATATTGTAAATGCACAAAGAGTAATTTCTCCGCATTGCAAGGTGCAATTCTGAAATTTTTTGCTTTTTCGTGCTTCTCTTAGCATGATAAAGAAGATTCAAAGAGAGTGAGATGCCAGCTCCTTTCATTCAGTCAGTAGCTTCAATCATTTCTGGACGTTTTTCAATGGCAAAAATCAATGAATATTGTAAATGCACAAAGAGTAATTTCTCCGCATTGCAAGGTGCAATTCTGAAATTTTTTGCTTTTTCCTGCTCCTCTTAGCATGATAAAGAAGATTCAAAGAGAGTGAGATGCCAGCTCCTTTCATTCAGTCAGTAGCTTCAAACATTTCTGGTATATGAATAACATGATGTTTTTCAATGGCAAAAATCAATGAATATTGTAAATTCACAAACAGTAATTTCTCCGCATTGCAAGGTGCAATTCTGAAATTTTTTGCTTTTTCCTGCTCCTCTTAGCATGATAAAGAAGATTCAAAGAGAGTGAGATGCCAGCTCCTTTCATTCAGTCAGTAGCTTCAATCATTTCTGGACGTTTTTCAATGGCAAAAATCAATGAATATTGTAAATGCACAAACAGTAATTTCTCCGCATTGCAAGGTGCAATTCTGAAATTTTTTGCTTTTTCCTGCTCCTCTTAGCATGATAAAGAAGATTCAAAGAGAGTGAGATGCCAGCTCCTTTCATTCAGTCAGTAGCTTCAATCATTTCTGGACGTTTTTCAATGGCAAAAATCAATGAATATTGTAAATGCACAAACAGTAATTTCTCCGCATTGCAAGGTGCAATTCTGAAATTTTTTGCTTTTTCCTGCTCCTCTTAGCATGATAAAGAAGATTCAAAGAGAGTGAGATGCCAGCTCCTTTCATTCAGTCAGTAGCTTCAATCATTTCTGGACGTTTTTCAATGGCAAAAATCAATGAATATTGTAAATGCACAAAGAGTAATTTCTCCGCATTGCAAGATGCAATTCTGAAATTTTTTGCTTTTTCCTGCTCCTCTTAGCATGATAAAGAAGATTCAAAGAGAGTGAGATGCCAGCTCCTTTCATTCAGTCAGTAGCTTCAAACATTTCTGGTATATGAATAACATGATGTTTTTCAATGGCAAAAATCAATGAATATTGTAAATGCACAAACAGTAATTTCTCCGCATTGCAAGGTGCAATTCTGAAATTTTTTGCTTTTTCCTGCTCCTCTTAGCATGATAAAGAAGATTCAAAGAGAGTGAGATGCCAGCTCCTTTCATTCAGTCAGTAGCTTCAATCATTTCTGGACGTTTTTCAATTGCAAAAATCATTGAATATTGTAAATGCACAAACAGTAATTTCTCCGCATTGCAAGGTGCAATTCTGAAATTTTTTGCTTTTTCCTGCTCCTCTTAGCATGATAAAGAAGATTCAAAGAGAGTGAGATGCCAGCTCCTTTCATTCAGTCAGTAGCTTCAATCATTTCTGGTATATGAATAACATGATGTTTTTCAATGGCAAAAATCAATGAATATTGTGAATGCACAAACAGTAATTTCTCCGCATTGCAAGGTGCAATTCTGAAATTTTTTGCTTTTTCCTGCTCCTCTTAGCATGATAAAGAAGATTCAAAGAGAGTGAGATGCCAGCTCCTTTCATTCAGTCAGTAGCTTCAATCATTTCTGGACGTTTTTCAATGGCAAAAATCATTGAATATTGTAAATGCACAAACAGTAATTTCTCCGCATTGCAAGGTGCAATTCTGAAATTTTTTGCTTTTTCCTGCTCCTCTTAGCATGATAAAGAAGATTCAAAGAGAGTGAGATGCCAGCTCCTTTCATTCAGTCAGTAGCTTCAATCATTTCTGGTATATGAATAACATGATGTTTTTCAATGGCAAAAATCAATGAATATTGTAAATGCACAAACAGTAATTTCTCCGCATTGCAAGGTGCAATTCTGAAATTTTTTGCTTTTTCCTGCTCCTCTTAGCATGATAAAGAAGATTCAAAGAGAGTGAGATGCCAGCTCCTTTCATTCAGTCAGTAGCTTCAATCATTTCTGGACGTTTTTCAATGGCAAAAATCAATGAATATTGTAAATGCACAAACAGTAATTTCTCCGCATTGCAAGGTGCAATTCTGAAATTTTTTGCTTTTTCCTGCTCCTCTTAGCATGATAAAGAAGATTCAAAGAGAGTGAGATGCCAGCTCCTTTCATTCAGTCAGTAGCTTCAATCATTTCTGGACGTTTTTCAATGGCAAAAATCAATGAATATTGTAAATGCACAAACAGTAATTTCTCCGCATTGCAAGGTGCAATTCTGAAATTTTTTGCTTTTTCCTGCTCCTCTTAGCATGATAAAGAAGATTCAAAGAGAGTGAGATGCCAGCTCCTTTCATTCAGTCAGTAGCTTCAATCATTTCTGGACGTTTTTCAATGGCAAAAATCAATGAATATTGTAAATGCACAAACAGTAATTTCTCCGCATTGCAAGGTGCAATTCTGAAATTTTTTGCTTTTTCCTGCTCCTCTTAGCATGATAAAGAAGATTCAAAGAGAGTGAGATGCCAGCTCCTTTCATTCAGTCAGTAGCTTCAATCATTTCTGGACGTTTTTCAATGGCAAAAATCAATGAATATTGTAAATGCACAAAGAGTAATTTCTCCGCATTGCAAGATGCAATTCTGAAATTTTTTGCTTTTTCCTGCTCCTCTTAGCATGATAAAGAAGATTCAAAGAGAGTGAGATGCCAGCTCCTTTCATTCAGTCAGTAGCTTCAAACATTTCTGGTATATGAATAACATGATGTTTTTCAATGGCAAAAATCAATGAATATTGTAAATGCACAAACAGTAATTTCTCCGCATTGCAAGGTGCAATTCTGAAATTTTTTGCTTTTTCCTGCTCCTCTTAGCATGATAAAGAAGATTCAAAGAGAGTGAGATGCCAGCTCCTTTCATTCAGTCAGTAGCTTCAATCATTTCTGGACGTTTTTCAATTGCAAAAATCATTGAATATTGTAAATGCACAAACAGTAATTTCTCCGCATTGCAAGGTGCAATTCTGAAATTTTTTGCTTTTTCCTGCTCCTCTTAGCATGATAAAGAAGATTCAAAGAGAGTGAGATGCCAGCTCCTTTCATTCAGTCAGTAGCTTCAATCATTTCTGGTATATGAATAACATGATGTTTTTCAATGGCAAAAATCAATGAATATTGTGAATGCACAAACAGTAATTTCTCCGCATTGCAAGGTGCAATTCTGAAATTTTTTGCTTTTTCCTGCTCCTCTTAGCATGATAAAGAAGATTCAAAGAGAGTGAGATGCCAGCTCCTTTCATTCAGTCAGTAGCTTCAATCATTTCTGGACGTTTTTCAATGGCAAAAATCATTGAATATTGTAAATGCACAAACAGTAATTTCTCCGCATTGCAAGGTGCAATTCTGAAATTTTTTGCTTTTTCCTGCTCCTCTTAGCATGATAAAGAAGATTCAAAGAGAGTGAGATGCCAGCTCCTTTCATTCAGTCAGTAGCTTCAATCATTTCTGGTATATGAATAACATGATGTTTTTCAATGGCAAAAATCAATGAATATTGTAAATGCACAAACAGTAATTTCTCCGCATTGCAAGGTGCAATTCTGAAATTTTTTGCTTTTTCCTGCTCCTCTTAGCATGATAAAGAAGATTCAAAGAGAGTGAGATGCCAGCTCCTTTCATTCAGTCAGTAGCTTCAATCATTTCTGGACGTTTTTCAATGGCAAAAATCAATGAATATTGTAAATGCACAAACAGTAATTTCTCCGCATTGCAAGGTGCAATTCTGAAATTTTTTGCTTTTTCCTGCTCCTCTTAGCAGAATAAACAAGATTCAAAGAGAGTGAGATGCCAGCTCCTTTCATTCAGTCAGTAGCTTCAATCATTTCTGGACGTTTTTCAATGGCAAAAATCAATGAATATAGTAAATGCACAAACAGTAATTTCTCCGCATTGCAAGGTGCAATTCTGAAATTTTTTGCTTTTTCCTGCTCCTCTTAGCATGATAAAGAAGATTCAAAGAGAGTGAGATGCCAGCTCCTTTCATTCAGTCAGTAGCTTCAAACATTTCTGGTATATGAATAACATGATGTTTTTCAATGGCAAAAATCAATGAATATTGTAAATGCACAAACAGTAATTTCTCCGCATTGCAAGGTGCAATTCTGAAATTTTTTGCTTTTTCCTGCTCCTCTTAGCATGATAAAGAAGATTCAAAGAGAGTGAGATGCCAGCTCCTTTCATTCAGTCAGTAGCTTCAATCATTTCTGGACGTTTTTCAATGGCAAAAATCAATGAATATTGTAAATGCACAAAGAGTAATTTCTCCGCATTGCAAGGTGCAATTCTGAAATTTTTTGCTTTTTCCTGCTTCTCTTAGCATGATAAAGAAGATTCAAAGAGAGTGAGATGCCAGCTCCTTTCATTCAGTCAGTAGCTTCAATCATTTCTGGACGTTTTTCAATGGCAAAAATCAATGAATATTGTAAATGCACAAAGAGTAATTTCTCCGCATTGCAAGGTGCAATTCTGAAATTTTTTGCTTTTTCCTGCTCCTCTTAGCATGATAAAGAAGATTCAAAGAGAGTGAGATGCCAGCTCCTTTCATTCAGTCAGTAGCTTCAAACATTTCTGGTATATGAATAACATGATGTTTTTCAATGGCAAAAATCAATGAATATTGTAAATGCACAAACAGTAATTTCTCCGCATTGCAAGGTGCAATTCTGAAATTTTTTGCTTTTTCCTGCTCCTCTTAGCATGATAAAGAAGATTCAAAGAGAGTGAGATGCCAGCTCCTTTCATTCAGTCAGTAGCTTTAATCATTTCTGGACGTTTTTCAATGGCAAAAATCAATGAATATTGTAAATGCACAAACAGTAATTTCTCCGCATTGCAAGGTGCAATTCTGAAATTTTTTGCTTTTTCCTGCTCCTCTTAGCATGATAAACAAGATTCAAAGAGAGTGAGATGCCAGCTCCTTTCATTCAGTCAGTAGCTTCAATCATTTCTGGACGTTTTTCAATGGCAAAAATCAATGAATATTGTAAATGCACAAAGAAAAATTTCTCCGCATTGCAAGGTGCAATTCTGAAA
Source organism: Phyllobates terribilis (assembly GCF_046119375.1). NCBI lineage: Eukaryota > Metazoa > Chordata > Amphibia > Anura > Dendrobatidae > Phyllobates > Phyllobates terribilis. The sequence goes on from NW_027362893.1 coordinate 3,351,964, forward strand.
TTTTTTGCTTTTTCCTGCTCCTCTTAGCATGATAAAGAAGATTCAAAGAGAGTGAGATGCCAGCTCCTTTCATTCAGTCAGTAGCTTCAAACATTTCTGGTATATGAATAACATGATGTTTTTCAATGGCAAAAATCAATGAATATTGTAAATGCACAAACAGTAATTTCTCCGCATTGCAAGGTGCAATTCTGAAATTTTTTGCTTTTTCCTGCTCCTCTTAGCATGATAAAGAAGATTCAAAGAGAGTGAGATGCCAGCTCCTTTCATTCAGTCAGTAGCTTCAATCATTTCTGGACGTTTTTCAATGGCAAAAATCAATGAATATTGTAAATGCACAAAGAGTAATTTCTCCGCATTGCAAGGTGCAATTCTGAAATTTTTTGCTTTTTCCTGCTCCTCTTAGCATGATAAAGAAGATTCAAAGAGAGTGAGATGCCAGCTCCTTTCATTCAGTCAGTAGCTTCAATCATTTCTGGACGTTTTTCAATGGCAAAAATCAATGAATATTGTAAATGCACAAAGAGTAATTTCTCCGCATTGCAAGGTGCAATTCTGAAATTTTTTGCTTTTTCCTGCTCCTCTTAGCATGATAAAGAAGATTCAAAGAGAGTGAGATGCCAGCTCCTTTCATTCAGTCAGTAGCTTCAAACATTTATGGTATATGAATAACATGATGTTTTTCAATGGCAAAAATCAATGAATATTGTAAATGCACAAACAGTAATTTCTCCGCATTGCAAGGTGCAATTCTGAAATTTTTTGCTTTTTCCTGCTCCTCTTAGCATGATAAAGAAGATTCAAAGAGAGTGAGATGCCAGATCCTTTCATTCAGTCAGTAGCTTCAATCATTTCTGGACGTTTTTCAATGGCAAAAATCAATGAATATTGTAAATGCACAAACAGTAATTTCTCCGCATTGCAAGGTGCAATTCTGAAATTTTTTGCTTTTTCCTGCTCCTCTTAGCATGATAAAGAAGATTCAAAGAGAGTGAGATGCCAGCTCCTTTCATTCAGTCAGTAGCTTCAATCATTTCTGGACGTTTTTCAATGGCAAAAATCAATGAATATTGTAAATGCACAAACAGTAATTTCTCCGCATTGCAAGGTGCAATTCTGAAATTTTTTGCTTTTTCCTGCTCCTCTTAGCATGATAAAGAAGATTCAAAGAGAGTGAGATGCCAGCTCCTTTCATTCAGTCAGTAGCTTCAATCATTTCTGGATGTTTTTCAATGGCAAAAATCAATGAATATTGTAAATGCACAAACAGTAATTTCTCCGCATTGCAAGGTGCAATTCTGAAATTTTTTGCTTTTTCCTGCTCCTCTTAGCATGATAAAGAAGATTCAAAGAGAGTGAGATGCCAGCTCCTTTCATTCAGTCAGTAGCTTCAATCATTTCTGGACGTTTTTCAATGGCAAAAATCAATGAATATTGTAAATGCACAAACAGTAATTTCTCCGCATTGCAAGGTGCAATTCTGAAATTTTTTGCTTTTTCCTGCTCCTCTTAGCATGATAAAGAAGATTCAAAGAGAGTGAGATGCCAGCTCCTTTCATTCAGTCAGTAGCTTCAATCATTTCTGGACGTTTTTCAATGGCAAAAATCAATGAATATTGTAAATGCACAAACAGTAATTTCTCCGCATTGCAAGGTGCAATTCTGAAATTTTTTGCTTTTTCCTGCTCCTCTAAGCATGATAAAGAAGATTCAAAGAGAGTGAGATGCCAGCTCCTTTCATTCAGTCAGTAGCTTCAAACATTTCTGGTATATGAAAAACATGATGTTTTTCAAAGGCAAAAATCAATGAATATTGTAAATGCACAAACAGTAATTTCTCCGCATTGCAAGGTGCAATTCTGAAATTTTTTGCTTTTTCCTGCTCCTCTAAGCATGATAAAGAAGATTCAAAGAGAGTGAGATGCCAGCTCCTTTCATTCAGTCAGTAGCTTCAATCATTTCTGGACGTTTTTCAATGGCAAAAATCAATGAATATTGTAAATGCACAAACAGTAATTTCTCGGCATTGCAAGGTGCAATTCTGAAATTTTTTGCTTTTTCCTGCTCCTCTTAGCATGATAAACAATATTCAAAGTGAATGAGATGCCAGCTCCTTTCATTCAGTCAGTAGCTTCAATCATTTCTGGACGTTTTTCAATGGCAAAAATCAATGAATATTGTAAATGCACAAAGAGTAATTTCTCCGCATTGCAAGGTGCAATTCTGAAATTTTTTGCTTTTTCCTGCTCCTCTTAGCATGATAAAGAAGATTCAAAGAGAGTGAGATGCCAGCTCCTTTCATTCAGTCAGTAGCTTCAAACATTTCTGGTATATGAATAACATGATGTTTTTCAATGGCAAAAATCAATGAATATTGTAAATGCACAAACAGTAATTTCTCCGCATTGCAAGGTGCAATTCTGAAATTTTTTGCTTTTTCCTGCTCCTCTTAGCATGATAAAGAAGATTCAAAGAGAGTGAGATGCCAGCTCCTTTCATTCAGTCAGTAGCTTCAATCATTTCTGGACGTTTTTCAATGGCAAAAATCATTGAATATTGTAAATGCACAAACAGTAATTTCTCCGCATTGCAAGGTGCAATTCTGAAATTTTTTGCTTTTTCCTGCTCCTCTTAGCATGATAAAGAAGATTCAAAGAGAGTGAGATGCCAGCTCCTTTCATTCAGTCAGTAGCTTCAATCATTTCTGGTATATGAATAACATGATGTTTTTCAATGGCAAAAATCAATGAATATTGTAAATGCACAAACAGTAATTTCTCCGCATTGCAAGGTGCAATTCTGAAATTTTTTGCTTTTTCCTGCTCCTCTTAGCATGATAAAGAAGATTCAAAGAGAGTGAGATGCCAGCTCCTTTCATTCAGTCAGTAGCTTCAATCATTTCTGGAAGTTTTTCAATGGCAAAAATCAATGAATATTGTAAATGCACAAAGAGTAATTTCTCCGCATTGCAAGGTGCAATTCTCAAATTTTTTGCTTTTTCCTGCTCCTCTTAGCATGATAAAGAAGATTCAAAGAGAGTGAGATGCCAGCTCCTTTCATTCAGTCAGTAGCTTCAATCATTTCTGGACGTTTTTCAATGGCAAAAATCAATGAATATTGTAAATGCACAAAGAGTAATTTCTCCGCATTGCAAGGTGCAATTCTGAAATTTTTTGCTTTTTCCTGCTCCTCTTAGCATGATAAAGAAGATTCAAAGAGAGTGAGATGCCAGCTCCTTTCATTCAGTCAGTAGCTTCAAACATTTCTGGTATATGAATAACATGATGTTTTTCAATGGCAAAAATCAATGAATATTGTAAATGCACAAACAGTAATTTCTCCGCATTGCAAGGTGCAATTCTGAAATTTTTTGCTTTTTCCTGCTCCTCTAAGCATGATAAAGAAGATTCAAAGAGAGTGAGATGCCAGCTCCTTTCATTCAGTCAGTAGCTTCAATCATTTCTGGACGTTTTTCAATGGCAAAAATCAATGAATATTGTAAATGCACAAACAGTAATTTCTCGGCATTGCAAGGTGCAATTCTGAAATTTTTTGCTTTTTCCTGCTCCTCTTAGCATGATAAACAAGATTCAAAGTGAATGAGATGCCAGCTCCTTTCATTCAGTCAGTAGCTTCAATCATTTCTGGATGTTTTTCAATGGCAAAAATCAATGAATATTGTAAATGCACAAACAGTAATTTCTCCGCATTGCAAGGTGCAATTCTGAAATTTTTTGCTTTTTCCTGCTCCTCTTAGCATGATAAAGAAGATTCAAAGAGAGTGAGATGCCAGCTCCTTTCATTCAGTCAGTAGCTTCAATCATTTCTGGACGTTTTTCAATGGCAAAAATCAATGAATATTGTAAATGCACAAACAGTAATTTCTCCGCATTGCAAGGTGCAATTCTGAAATTTTTTGCTTTTTCCTGCTCCTCTTAGCATGATAAAGAAGATTCAAAGAGAGTGAGATGCCAGCTCCTTTCATTCAGTCAGTAGCTTCAATCATTTCTGGTATATGAATAACATGATGTTTTTCAATGGCAAAAATCAATGAATATTGTAAATGCACAAACAGTAATTTCTCCGCATTGCAAGGTGCAATTCTGAAATTTTTTGCTTTTTCCTGCTCCTCTTAGCATGATAAAGAAGATTCAAAGAGAGTGAGATGCCAGCTCCTTTCATTCAGTCAGTAGCTTCAATCATTTCTGGACGTTTTTCAATGGCAAAAATCAATGAATATTGTAAATGCACAAAGAGTAATTTCTCCGCATTGCAAGGTGCAATTCTGAAATTTTTTGCTTTTTCCTGCTCCTCTTAGCATGATAAAGAAGATTCAAAGAGAGTGAGATGCCAGCTCCTTTCATTCAGTCAGTAGCTTCAATCATTTCTGGACGTTTTTCAATGGCAAAAATCAATGAATATTGTAAATGCACAAAGAGTAATTTCTCCGCATTGCAAGGTGCAATTCTGAAATTTTTTGCTTTTTCCTGCTCCTCTTAGCATGATAAAGAAGATTCAAAGAGAGTGAGATGCCAGCTCCTTTCATTCAGTCAGTAGCTTCAAACATTTCTGGTATATGAATAACATGATGTTTTTCAATGGCAAAAATCAATGAATATTGTAAATGCACAAACTAATTTCTCCGCATTGCAAGGTGCAATTCTGAAATTTTTTGCTTTTTCCTGCTCCTCTAAGCATGATAAAGAAGATTCAAAGAGAGTGAGATGCCAGCTCCTTTCATTCAGTCAGTAGCTTCAATCATTTCTGGACGTTTTTCAATGGCAAAAATCAATGAATATTGTAAATGCACAAAGAGTAATTTCTCCGCATTGCAAGGTGCAATTCTGAAATTTTTTGCTTTTTCCTGCTCCTCTTAGCATGATAAAGAAGATTCAAAGAGAGTGAGATGCCAGCTCCTTTCATTCAGTCAGTAGCTTCAAACATTTCTGGTATATGAATAACATGATGTTTTTCAATGGCAAAAATCAATGAATATTGTAAATGCACAAACAGTAATTTCTCCGTATTGCAAGGTGCAATTCTGAAATTTTTTGCTTTTTCCTGCTCCTCTTAGCATGATAAAGAAGATTCAAAGAGAGTGAGATGCCAGCTCCTTTCATTCAGTCAGTAGCTTCAATCATTTCTGGACGTTTTTCAATGGCAAAAATCATTGAATATTGTAAATGCACAAACAGTAATTTCTCCGCATTGCAAGGTGCAATTCTGGAATTTTTTGCTTTTTCCTGCTCCTCTTAGCATGATAAAGAAGATTCAAAGAGAGTGAGATGCCAGCTCCTTTCATTCAGTCAGTAGCTTCAATCATTTCTGGTATATGAATAACATGATGTTTTTCAATGGCAAAAATCAATGAATATTGTAAATGCACAAACAGTAATTTCTCCGCATTGCAAGGTGCAATTCTGAAATTTTTTGCTTTTTCCTGCTCCTCTTAGCATGATAAAGAAGATTCAAAGAGAGTGAGATGCCAGCTCCTTTCATTCAGTCAGTAGCTTCAATCATTTCTGGACGTTTTTCAATGGCGAAAATCAATGAATATTGTAAATGCACAAAGAGTAATTTCTCCGCATTGCAAGGTGCAATTCTGAAATTTTTTGCTTTTTCCTGCTCCTCTTAGCATGATAAAGAAGATTCAAAGAGAGTGAGATGCCAGCTCCTTTCATTCAGTCAGTAGCTTCAATCATTTCTGGACGTTTTTCAATGGCAAAAATCAATGAATATTGTAAATGCACAAAGAGTAATTTCTCCGCATTGCAAGGTGCAATTCTGAAATTTTTTGCTTTTTCCTGCTCCTCTTAGCATGATAAAGAAGATTCAAAGAGAGTGAGATGCCAGCTCCTTTCATTCAGTCAGTAGCTTCAAACATTTCTGGTATATGAATAACATGATGTTTTTCAATGGCAAAAATCAATGAATATTGTAAATGCACAAACAGTAATTTCTCCGCATTGCAAGGTGCAATTCTGAAATTTTTTGCTTTTTCCTGCTCCTCTTAGCATGATAAAGAAGATTCAAAGAGAGTGAGATGCCAGCTCCTTTCATTCAGTCAGTAGCTTCAATCATTTCTGGACGTTTTTCAATGGCAAAAATCAATGAATATTGTAAATGCACAAAGAGTAATTTCTCCGCATTGCAAGGTGCAATTCTGAAATTTTTTGCTTTTTCCTGCTCCTCTTAGCATGATAAAGAAGATTCAAAGAGAGTGAGATGCCAGCTCCTTTCATTCAGTCAGTAGCTTCAATCATTTCTGGACGTTTTTCAATGGCAAAAATCAATGAATATTGTAAATGCACAAAGAGTAATTTCTCCGCATTGCAAGGTGCAATTCTGAAATTTTTTGCTTTTTCCTGCTCCTCTTAGCATGATAAAGAAGATTCAAAGAGAGTGAGATGCCAGCTCCTTTCATTCAGTCAGTAGCTTCAAACATTTCTGGTATATGAATAACATGATGTTTTTCAATGGCAAAAATCAATGAATATTGTAAATGCACAAACAGTAATTTCTCCGCATTGCAAGGTGCAATTCTGAAATTTTTTGCTTTTTCCTGCTCCTCTTAGCATGATAAAGAAGATTCAAAGAGAGTGAGATGCCAGATCCTTTCATTCAGTCAGTAGCTTCAATCATTTCTGGACGTTTTTCAATGGCAAAAATCAATGAATATTGTAAATGCACAAACAGTAATTTCTCCGCATTGCAAGGTGCAATTCTGAAATTTTTTGCTTTTTCCTGCTCCTCTTAGCATGATAAAGAAGATTCAAAGAGAGTGAGATGCCAGCTCCTTTCATTCAGTCAGTAGCTTCAATCATTTCTGGACGTTTTTCAATGGCAAAAATCAATGAATATTGTAAATGCACAAACAGTAATTTCTCCGCATTGCAAGGTGCAATTCTGAAATTTTTTGCTTTTTCCTGCTCCTCTTAGCATGATAAAGAAGATTCAAAGAGAGTGAGATGCCAGCTCCTTTCATTCAGTCAGTAGCTTCAAACATTTCTGGTATATGAATAACATGATGTTTTTCAATGGCAAAAATCAATGAATATTGTAAATGCAGAAAGAGTAATTTCTCCGCATTGCAAGGTGCAATTCTGAAATTTTTTGCTTTTTCCTGCTCCTCTTAGCATGATAAAGAAGATTCAAAGAGAGTGAGATGCCAGCTCCTTTCATTCAGTCAGTAGCTTCAATCATTTCTGGACGTTTTTCAATGGCAAAAATCAATGAATATTGTAAATGCACAAAGAGTAATTTCTCCGCATTGCAAGGTGCAATTCTGAAATTTTTTGCTTTTTCCTGCTCCTCTTAGCATGATAAAGAAGATTCAAAGAGAGTGAGATGCCAGCTCCTTTCATTCAGTCAGTAGCTTCAATCATTTCTGGACGTTTTTCAATGGCAAAAATCAATGAATATTGTAAATGCACAAAGAGTAATTTCTCCGCATTGCAAGGTGCAATTCTGAAATTTTTTGCTTTTTCCTGCTCCTCTTAGCATGATAAAGAAGATTCAAAGAGAGTGAGATGCCAGCTCCTTTCATTCAGTCAGTAGCTTCAAACATTTCTGGTATATGAATAACATGATGTTTTTCAATGGCAAAAATCAATGAATATTGTAAATACACAAACAGAAATTTCTCCGCATTGCAAGGTGCAATTCTGAAATTTTTTGCTTTTTCCTGCTCCTCTTAGCATGATAAAGAAGATTCAAAGAGAGTGAGCTGCCAGCTCCTTTCATTCAGTCAGTAGCTTCAATCATTTCTGGACGTTTTTCAATGGCAAAAATCAATGAATATTGTAAATGCACAAAGAGTAATTTCTCCGCATTGCAAGGTGCAATTCTGAAATTTTTTGCTTTTTCCTGCTCCTCTTAGCATGATAAAGAAGATTCAAAGAGGGTGAGATGCCAGCTCCTTTCATTCAGTCAGTAGCTTCAAACATTTCTGGTATATGAATAACATGATGTTTTTCAATGGCAAAAATCAATGAATATTGTAAATGCACAAACAGTAATTTCTCCGCATTGCAAGGTGCAATTCTGAAATTTTTTGCTTTTTCCTGCTCCTCTTAGCATGATAAAGAAGATTCAAAGAGAGTGAGATGCCAGCTCCTTTCATTCAGTCAGTAGCTTCAATCATTTCTGGACGTTTTTCAATGGCAAAAATCATTGAATATTGTAAATGCACAAACAGTAATTTCTCCGCATTGCAAGGTGCAATTCTGAAATTTTTTGCTTTTTCCTGCTCCTCTTAGCATGATAAAGAAGATTCAAAGAGAGTGAGATGCCAGCTCCTTTCATTCAGTCAGTAGCTTCAATCAATTCTGGTATATGAATAACATGATGTTTTTCAATGGCAAAAATCAATGAATATTGTAAATGCACAAACAGTAATTTCTCCGCATTGCAAGGTGCAATTCTGAAATTTTTTGCTTTTTCCTGCTCCTCTTAGCATGATAAAGAAGATTCAAAGAGAGTGAGATGCCAGCTCCTTTCATTCAGTCAGTAGCTTCAATCATTTCTGGACGTTTTTCAATGGCAAAAATCAATGAATATTGTAAATGCACAAAGAGTAATTTCTCCGCATTGCAAGGTGCAATTCTGAAATTTTTTGCTTTTTCCTGCTCCTCTTAGCATGATAAAGAAGATTCAAAGAGAGTGAGATGCCAGCTCCTTTCATTCAGTCAGTAGCTTCAAACATTTCTGGTATATGAATAACATGATGTTTTTCAATGGCAAAAATCAATGAATATTGTAAATGCAGAAAGAGTAATTTCTCCGCATTGCAAGGTGCAATTCTGAAATTTTTTGCTTTTTCCTGCTCCTCTTAGCATGATAAAGAAGATTCAAAGAGAGTGAGATGCCAGCTCCTTTCATTCAGTCAGTAGCTTCAATCATTTCTGGACGTTTTTCAATGGCAAAAATCAATGAATATTGTAAATGCACAAAGAGTAATTTCTCCGCATTGCAAGGTGCAATTCTGAAATTTTTTGCTTTTTCCTGCTCCTCTTAGCATGATAAAGAAGATTCAAAGAGAGTGAGATGCCAGCTCCTTTCATTCAGTCAGTAGCTTCAAACATTTCTGGTATATGAATAACATGATGTTTTTCAATGGCAAAAATCAATGAATATTGTAAATGCACAAACAGTAATTTCTCCGCATTGCAAGGTGCAATTCTGAAATTTTTTGCTTTTTCCTGCTCCTCTTAGCATGATAAAGAAGATTCAAAGAGAGTGAGATGCCAGCTCCTTTCATTCAGTCAGTAGCTTCAATCATTTCTGGACGTTTTTCAATGGCAAAAATCAATGAATATTGTAAATGCACAAAGAGTAATTTCTCCGCATTGCAAGGTGCAATTCTGAAATTTTTTGCTTTTTCCTGCTCCTCTTAGCATGATAAAGAAGATTCAAAGAGAGTGAGATGCCAGCTCCTTTCATTCAGTCAGTAGCTTCAATCATTTCTGGACGTTTTTCAATGGCAAAAATCAATGAATATTGTAAATGCACAAAGAGTAATTTCTCCGCATTGCAAGGTGCAATTCTGAAATTTTTTGCTTTTTCCTGCTCCTCTTAGCATGATAAAGAAGATTCAAAGAGAGTGAGATGCCAGCTCCTTTCATTCAGTCAGTAGCTTCAAACATTTCTGGTATATGAATAACATGATGTTTTTCAATGGCAAAAATCAATGAATATTGTAAATGCACAAACAGTAATTTCTCCGCATTGCAAGGTGCAATTCTGAAATTTTTTGCTTTTTCCTGCTCCTCTTAGCATGATAAAGAAGATTCAAAGAGAGTGAGCTGCCAGCTCCTTTCATTCAGTCAGTAGCTTCAATCATTTCTGGACGTTTTTCAATGGCAAAAATCAATGAATATTGTAAATGCACAAACAGTAATTTCTCCGCATTGCAAGATGCAATTCTGAAATTTTTTGCTTTTTCCTGCTCCTCTTAGCATGATAAGGAAGATTCAAAGAGAGTGAGATGCCAGCTCCTTTCATTCAGTCAGTAGCTTCAATCATTTCTGGACGTTTTTCAATGGCAAAAATCAATGAATATTGTAAATGCACAAAGAGTAATTTCTCCGCATTGCAAGGTGCAATTCTGAAATTTTTTGCTTTTTCCTGCTCCTCTTAGCATGATAAAGAAGATTCAAAGAGGGTGAGATGCCAGCTCCTTTCATTCAGTCAGTAGCTTCAAACATTTCTGGTATATGAATAACATGATGTTTTTCAATGGCAAAAATCAATGAATATTGTAAATGCACAAACAGTAATTTCTCCGCATTGCAAGGTGCAATTCTGAAATTTTTTGCTTTTTCCTGCTCCTCTTAGCATGATAAAGAAGATTCAAAGAGAGTGAGATGCCAGCTCCTTTCATTCAGTCAGTAGCTTCAATCATTTCTGGACGTTTTTCAATGGCAAAAATCATTGAATATTGTAAATGCACAAACAGTAATTTCTCCGCATTGCAAGGTGCAATTCTGAAATTTTTTGCTTTTTCCTGCTCCTCTTAGCATGATAAAGAAGAATCAAAGAGAGTGAGATGCCAGCTCCTTTCATTCAGACAGTAGCTTCAATCATTTCTGGTATATGAATAACATGATGTTTTTCAATGGCAAAAATCAATGAATATTGTAAATGCACAAACAGTAATTTCTCCGCATTGCAAGGTGCAATTCTGAAATTTTTTGCTTTTTCCTGCTCCTCTTAGCATGATAAAGAAGATTCAAAGAGAGTGAGATGCCAGCTCCTTTCATTCAGTCAGTAGCTTCAATCATTTCTGGACGTTTTTCAATGGCAAAAATCAATGAATATTGTAAATGCACAAAGAGTAATTTCTCCGCATTGCAAGGTGCAATTCTGAAATTTTTTGCTTTTTCCTGCTCCTCTTAGCATGATAAAGAAGATTCAAAGAGAGTGAGATGCCAGCTCCTTTCATTCAGTCAGTAGCTTCAATCATTTCTGGACGTTTTTCAATGGCAAAAATCAATGAATATTGTAAATGCACAAAGAGTAATTTCTCCGCATTGCAAGGTGCAATTCTGAAATTTTTTGCTTTTTCCTGCTCCTCTTCGCATGATAAAGAAGATTCAAAGAGAGTGAGATGCCAGCTCCTTTCATTCAGTCAGTAGCTTCAAACATTTCTGGTATATGAATAACATGATGTTTTTCAATGGCAAAAATCAATGAATATTGTAAATGCAGAAAGAGTAATTTCTCCGCATTGCAAGGTGCAATTCTGAAATTTTTTGCTTTTTCCTGCTCCTCTTAGCATGATAAAGAAGATTCAAAGAGAGTGAGATGCCAGCTCCTTTCATTCAGTCAGTAGCTTCAATCATTTCTGGACGTTTTTCAATGGCAAAAATCAATGAATATTGTAAAGCACAAAGAGTAATTTCTCCGCATTGCAAGGTGCAATTCTGAAATTTTTTGCTTTTTCCTGCTCCTCTTAGCATGATAAAGAGGATTCAAAGAGAGTGAGATGCCAGCTCCTTTCATTCAGTCAGTAGCTTCAAACATTTCTGGTATATGAATAACATGATGTTTTTCAATGGCAAAAATCAATGAATATTGTAAATGCACAAACAGTAATTTCTCCGCATTGCAAGGTGCAATTCTGAAATTTTTTGCTTTTTCCTGCTCCTCTTAGCATGATAAAGAAGATTCAAAGAGAGTGAGATGCCAGCTCCTTTCATTCAGTCAGTAGCTTCAATCATTTCTGGACGTTTTTCAATGGCAAAAATCAATGAATATTGTAAATGCACAAAGAGTAATTTCTCCGCATTGCAAGGTGCAATTCTGAAATTTTTTGCTTTTTCCTGCTCCTCTTAGCATGATAAAGAAGATTCAAAGAGAGTGAGATGCCAGCTCCTTTCATTCAGTCAGTAGCTTCAAACATTTCTGGTATATGAATAACATGATGTTTTTCAATGGCAAAAATCAATGAATATTGTAAATGCACAAACAGTAATTTCTCCGCATTGCAAGGTGCAATTCTGAAATTTTTTGCTTTTTCCTGCTCCTCTTAGCATGATAAAGAAGATTCAAAGAGAGTGAGATGCCAGATCCTTTCATTCAGTCAGTAGCTTCAATCATTTCTGGACGTTTTTCAATGGCAAAAATCAATGAATATTGTAAATGCACAAACAGTAATTTCTCCGCATTGCAAGGTGCAATTCTGAAATTTTTTGCTTTTTCCTGCTCCTCTTAGCATGATAAAGAAGATTCAAAGAGAGTGAGATGCCAGCTCCTTTCATTCAGTCAGTAGCTTCAATCATTTCTGGACGTTTTTCAATGGCAAAAATCAATGAATATTGTAAATGCACAAACAGTAATTTCTCCGCATTGCAAGGTGCAATTCTGAAATTTTTTGCTTTTTCCTGCTCCTCTTAGCATGATAAACAAGATTCAAAGAGAGTGAGATGCCAGCTCCTTTCATTCAGTCAGTAGCTTCAATCATTTCTGGATGTTTTTCAATGGCAAAAATCAATGAATATTGTAAATGCACAAACAGTAATTTCTCCGCATTGCAAGGTGCAATTCTGAAATTTTTTGCTTTTTCCTGCTCCTCTTAGCATGATAAAGAAGATTCAAAGAGAGTGAGATGCCAGCTCCTTTCATTCAGTCAGTAGCTTCAATCATTTCTGGTATATGAATAACATGATGTTTTTCAATGGCAAAAATCAATGAATATTGTAAATGCACAAACAGTAATTTCTCCGCATTGCAAGGTGCAATTCTGAAATTTTTTGCTTTTTCCTGCTCCTCTTAGCATGATAAAGAAGATTCAAAGAGAGTGAGATGCCAGCTCCTTTCATTCAGTCAGTAGCTTCAATCATTTCTGGACGTTTTTTAATGGCAATCAATGAATATTGTAAATGCACAAACAGTAATTTCTCCGCATTGCAAGGTGCAATTCTGAAATTTTTTGCTTTTTCCTGCTCCTCTTAGCATGATAAACAAGATTCAAAGAGAGTGAGATGCCAGCTCCTTTCATTCAGTCAGTAGCTTCAATCATTTCTGGACGTTTTTCAATGGCAAAAATCAATGAATATTGTAAATGCACAAACAGTAATTTCTCCGCATTGCAAGGTGCAATTCTGAAATTTTTTGCTTTTTCCTGCTCCTCTTAGCATGATAAAGAAGATTCAAAGAGAGTGAGATGCCAGCTCCTTTCATTCAGTCAGTAGCTTCAAACATTTCTGGTATATGAATAACATGATGTTTTTCAATGGCAAAAATCAATGAATATTGTAAATACACAAACAGTAATTTCTCCGCATTGCAAGGTGCAATTCTGAAATTTTTTGCTTTTTCCTGCTCCTCTTAGCATGATAAAGAAGATTCAAAGAGAGTGAGCTGCCAGCTCCTTTCATTCAGTCAGTAGCTTCAATCATTTCTGGACGTTTTTCAATGGCAAAAATCAATGAATATTGTAAATGCACAAAGAGTAATTTCTCCGCATTGCAAGGTGCAATTCTGAAATTTTTTGCTTTTTCCTGCTCCTCTTAGCATGATAAAGAAGATTCAAAGAGGGTGAGATGCCAGCTCCTTTCATTCAGTCAGTAGCTTCAAACATTTCTGGTATATGAATAACATGATGTTTTTCAATGGCAAAAATCAATGAATATTGTAAATGCACAAACAGTAATTTCTCCGCATTGCAAGGTGCAATTCTGAAATTTTTTGCTTTTTCCTGCTCCTCTTAGCATGATAAAGAAGATTCAAAGAGAGTGAGATGCCAGCTCCTTTCATTCAGTCAGTAGCTTCAATCATTTCTGGACGTTTTTCAATGGCAAAAATCATTGAATATTGTAAATGCACAAACAGTAATTTCTCCGCATTGCAAGGTGCAATTCTGAAATTTTTTGCTTTTTCCTGCTCCTCTTAGCATGATAAAGAAGATTCAAAGAGAGTGAGATGCCAGCTCCTTTCATTCAGTCAGTAGCTTCAATCATTTCTGGTATATGAATAACATGATGTTTTTCAATGGCAAAATTCAATGAATATTGTAAATGCACAAACAGTAATTTCTCCGCATTGCAAGGTGCAATTCTGAAATTTTTTGCTTTTTCCTGCTCCTCTTAGCATGATAAAGAAGATTCAAAGAGCGTGAGATGCCAGCTCCTTTCATTCAGTCAGTAGCTTCAATCATTTCTGGACGTTTTTCAATGGCAAAAATCAATGAATATTGTAAATGCACAAATAGTAATTTCTCCGCATTGCAAGGTGCAATTCTGAAATTTTTTGCTTTTTCCTGCTCCTCTTAGCATGATAAAGAAGATTCAAAGAGAGTGAGATGCCAGCTCCTTTCATTCAGTCAGTAGCTTCAAACATTTCTGGTATATGAATAACATGATGTTTTTCAATGGCAAAAATCAATGAATATTGTAAATGCAGAAAGAGTAATTTCTCCGCATTGCAAGGTGCAATTCTGAAATTTTTTGCTTTTTCCTGCTCCTCTTAGCATGATAAAGAAGATTCAAAGAGAGTGAGATGCCAGCTCCTTTCATTCAGTCAGTAGCTTCAATCATTTCTGGACGTTTTTCAATGGCAAAAATCAATGAATATTGTAAATGCACAAAGAGTAATTTCTCCGCATTGCAAGGTGCAATTCTGAAATTTTTTGCTTTTTCCTGCTCCTCTTAGCATGATAAAGAAGATTCAAAGAGAGTGAGATGCCAGCTCCTTTCATTCAGTCAGTAGCTTCAAACATTTCTGGTATATGAATAACATGATGTTTTTCAATGGCAAAAATCAATGAATATTGTAAATGCACAAACAGTAATTTCTCCGCATTGCAAGGTGCAATTCTGAAATTTTTTGCTTTTTCCTGCTCCTCTTAGCATGATAAAGAAGATTCAAAGAGAGTGAGATGCCAGCTCCTTTCATTCAGTCAGTAGCTTCAATCATTTCTGGACGTTTTTCAATGGCAAAAATCAATGAATATTGTAAATGCACAAAGAGTAATTTCTCCGCATTGCAAGGTGCAATTCTGAAATTTTTTGCTTTTTCCTGCTCCTCTTAGCATGATAAAGAAGATTCAAAGAGAGTGAGATGCCAGCTCCTTTCATTCAGTCAGTAGCTTCAATCATTTCTGGACGTTTTTCAATGGCAAAAATCAATGAATATTGTAAATGCACAAAGAGTAATTTCTCCGCATTGCAAGGTGCAATTCTGAAATTTTTTGCTTTTTCCTGCTCCTCTTAGCATGATAAAGAAGATTCAAAGAGAGTGAGATGCCAGCTCCTTTCATTCAGTCAGTAGCTTCAAACATTTCTGGTATATGAATAACATGATGTTTTTCAATGGCAAAAATCAATGAATATTGTAAATGCACAAACAGTAATTTCTCCGCATTGCAAGGTGCAATTCTGAAATTTTTTGCTTTTTCCTGCTCCTCTTAGCATGATAAAGAAGATTCAAAGAGAGTGAGCTGCCAGCTCCTTTCATTCAGTCAGTAGCTTCAATCATTTCTGGACGTTTTTCAATGGCAAAAATCAATGAATATTGTAAATGCACAAACAGTAATTTCTCCGCATTGCAAGATGCAATTCTGAAATTTTTTGCTTTTTCCTGCTCCTCTTAGCATGATAAGGAAGATTCAAAGAGAGTGAAATGCCAGCTCCTTTCATTCAGTCAGTAGCTTCAATCATTTCTGGACGTTTTTCAATGGCAAAAATCAATGAATATTGTAAATGCACAAAGAGTAATTTCTCCGCATTGCAAGGTGCAATTCTGAAATTTTTTGCTTTTTCCTGCTCCTCTTAGCATGATAAAGAAGATTCAAAGAGGGTGAGATGCCAGCTCCTTTCATTCAGTCAGTAGCTTCAAACATTTCTGGTATATGAATAACATGATGTTTTTCAATGGCAAAAATCAATGAATATTGTAAATGCACAAACAGTAATTTCTCCGCATTGCAAGGTGCAATTCTGAAATTTTTTGCTTTTTCCTGCTCCTCTTAGCATGATAAAGAAGATTCAAAGAGAGTGAGATGCCAGCTCCTTTCATTCAGTCAGTAGCTTCAATCATTTCTGGACGTTTTTCAATGGCAAAAATCATTGAATATTGTAAATGCACAAACAGTAATTTCTCCGCATTGCAAGGTGCAATTCTGAAATTTTTTGCTTTTTCCTGCTCCTCTTAGCATGATAAAGAAGATTCAAAGAGAGTGAGATGCCAGCTCCTTTCATTCAGTCAGTAGCTTCAATCATTTCTGGTATATGAATAACATGATGTTTTTCAATGGCAAAAATCAATGAATATTGTAAATGCACAAACAGTAATTTCTCCGCATTGCAAGGTGCAATTCTGAAATTTTTTGCTTTTTCCTGCTCCTCTTAGCATGATAAAGAAGATTCAAAGAGAGTGAGATGCCAGCTCCTTTCATTCAGTCAGTAGCTTCAATCATTTCTGGACGTTTTTCAATGGCAAAAATCAATGAATATTGTAAATGCACAAAGAGTAATTTCTCCGCATTGCAAGGTGCAATTCTGAAATTTTTTGCTTTTTCCTGCTCCTCTTAGCATGATAAAGAAGATTCAAAGAGAGTGAGATGCCAGCTCCTTTCATTCAGTCAGTAGCTTCAATCATTTCTGGACGTTTTTCAATGGCAAAAATCAATGAATATTGTAAATGCACAAACAGTAATTTCTCCGCATTGCAAGATGCAATTCTGAAATTTTTTGCTTTTTCCTGCTCCTCTTAGCATGATAAGGAAGATTCAAAGAGAGTGAAATGCCAGCTCCTTTCATTCAGTCAGTAGCTTCAATCATTTCTGGACGTTTTTCAATGGCAAAAATCAATGAATATTGTAAATGCACAAAGAGTAATTTCTCCGCATTGCAAGGTGCAATTCTGAAATTTTTTGCTTTTTCCTGCTCCTCTTAGCATGATAAAGAAGATTCAAAGAGGGTGAGATGCCAGCTCCTTTCATTCAGTCAGTAGCTTCAAACATTTCTGGTATATGAATAACATGATGTTTTTCAATGGCAAAAATCAATGAATATTGTAAATGCACAAACAGTAATTTCTCCGCATTGCAAGGTGCAATTCTGAAATTTTTTGCTTTTTCCTGCTCCTCTTAGCATGATAAAGAAGATTCAAAGAGAGTGAGATGCCAGCTCCTTTCATTCAGTCAGTAGCTTCAATCATTTCTGGACGTTTTTCAATGGCAAAAATCATTGAATATTGTAAATGCACAAACAGTAATTTCTCCGCATTGCAAGGTGCAATTCTGAAATTTTTTGCTTTTTCCTGCTCCTCTTAGCATGATAAAGAAGATTCAAAGAGAGTGAGATGCCAGCTCCTTTCATTCAGTCAGTAGCTTCAATCATTTCTGGTATATGAATAACATGATGTTTTTCAATGGCAAAAATCAATGAATATTGTAAATGCACAAACAGTAATTTCTCCGCATTGCAAGGTGCAATTCTGAAATTTTTTGCTTTTTCCTGCTCCTCTTAGCATGATAAAGAAGATTCAAAGAGAGTGAGATGCCAGCTCCTTTCATTCAGTCAGTAGCTTCAATCATTTCTGGACGTTTTTCAATGGCAAAAATCAATGAATATTGTAAATGCACAAAGAGTAATTTCTCCGCATTGCAAGGTGCAATTCTGAAATTTTTTGCTTTTTCCTGCTCCTCTTAGCATGATAAAGAAGATTCAAAGAGAGTGAGATGCCAGCTCCTTTCATTCAGTCAGTAGCTTCAATCATTTCTGGACGTTTTTCAATGGCAAAAATCAATGAATATTGTAAATGCACAAAGAGTAATTTCTCCGCATTGCAAGGTGCAATTCTGAAATTTTTTGCTTTTTCCTGCTCCTCTTCGCATGATAAAGAAGATTCAAAGAGAGTGAGATGCCAGCTCCTTTCATTCAGTCAGTAGCTTCAAACATTTCTGGTATATGAATAACATGATGTTTTTCAATGGCAAAAATCAATGAATATTGTAAATGCAGAAAGAGTAATTTCTCCGCATTGCAAGGTGCAATTCTGAAATTTTTTGCTTTTTCCTGCTCCTCTTAGCATGATAAAGAAGATTCAAAGAGAGTGAGATGCCAGCTCCTTTCATTCAGTCAGTAGCTTCAATCATTTCTGGACGTTTTTCAATGGCAAAAATCAATGAATATTGTAAAGCACAAAGAGTAATTTCTCCGCATTGCAAGGTGCAATTCTGAAATTTTTTGCTTTTTCCTGCTCCTCTTAGCATGATAAAGAGGATTCAAAGAGAGTGAGATGCCAGCTCCTTTCATTCAGTCAGTAGCTTCAAACATTTCTGGTATATGAATAACATGATGTTTTTCAATGGCAAAAATCAATGAATATTGTAAATGCACAAACAGTAATTTCTCCGCATTGCAAGGTGCAATTCTGAAATTTTTTGCTTTTTCCTGCTCCTCTTAGCATGATAAAGAAGATTCAAAGAGAGTGAGATGCCAGCTCCTTTCATTCAGTCAGTAGCTTCAATCATTTCTGGACGTTTTTCAATGGCAAAAATCAATGAATATTGTAAATGCACAAACAGTAATTTCTCCGCATTGCAAGGTGCAATTCTGAAATTTTTTGCTTTTTCCTGCTCCTCTTAGCATGATAAAGAAGATTCAAAGAGAGTGAGATGCCAGCTCCTTTCATTCAGTCAGTAGCTTCAATCATTTCTGGACGTTTTTCAATGGCAAAAATCAATGAATATTGTAAATGCACAAACAGTAATTTCTCCGCATTGCAAGGTGCAATTCTGAAATTTTTTGCTTTTTCCTGCTCCTCTTAGCATGATAAACAAGATTCAAAGAGAGTGAGATGCCAGCTCCTTTCATTCAGTCAGTAGCTTCAATCATTTCTGGATGTTTTTCAATGGCAAAAATCAATGAATATTGTAAATGCACAAACAGTAATTTCTCCGCATTGCAAGGTGCAATTCTGAAATTTTTTGCTTTTTCCTGCTCCTCTTAGCATGATAAAGAAGATTCAAAGAGAGTGAGATGCCAGCTCCTTTCATTCAGTCAGTAGCTTCAATCATTTCTGGACGTTTTTCAATGGCAAAAATCAATGAATATTGTAAATGCACAAACAGTAATTTCTCAGCATTGCAAGGTGCAATTCTGAAATTTTTTGCTTTTTCCTGCTCCTCTTAGCATGATAAAGAAGATTCAAAGAGAGTGAGATGCCAGCTCCTTTCATTCAGTCAGTAGCTTCAATCATTTCTGGACGTTTTTCAATGGCAAAAATCAATGAATATTGTAAATGCACAAACAGTAATTTCTCCGCATTGCAAGGTGCAATTCTGAAATTTTTTGCTTTTTCCTGCTCCTCTTAGCATGATAAAGAAGATTCAAAGAGAGTGAGATGCCAGCTCCTTTCATTCAGTCAGTAGCTTCAAACATTTCTGGTATATGAATAACATGATGTTTTTCAATGGCAAAAATCAATGAATATTGTAAATGCACAAACAGTAATTTCTCCGCATTGCAAGGTGCAATTCTGAAATTTTTTGCTTTTTCCTGCTCCTCTAAGCATGATAAAGAAGATTCAAAGAGAGTGAGATGCCAGCTCCTTTCATTCAGTCAGTAGCTTCAATCATTTCTGGACGTTTTTCAATGGCAAAAATCAATGAATATTGTAAATGCACAAACAGTAATTTCTCGGCATTGCAAGGTGCAATTCTGAAATTTTTTGCTTTTTCCTGCTCCTCTTAGCATGATAAACAAGATTCAAAGTGAATGAGATGCCAGCTCCTTTCATTCAGTCAGTAGCTTCAAACATTTCTGGTATATGAATAACATGATGTTTTTCAATGGCAAAAATCAATGAATATTGTAAATGCACAAACAGTAATTTCTCCGCATTGCAAGGTGCAATTTTGAAATTTTTTGCTTTTTCCTGCTCCTCTTAGCATGATAAAGAAGATGCAAAGAGAGTGAGATGCCAGCTCCTTTCATTCAGTCAGTAGCTTCAATCATTTCTGGACGTTTTTCAATGGCAAAAATCAATGAATATTGTAAATGCACAAACAGTAATTTCTCTGCATTGCAAGGTGCAATTCTGAAATTTTTTGCTTTTTCCTGCTCCTCTTAGCATGATAAACAAGATTCAAAGAGAGTGAGATGCCAGCTCCTTTCATTCAGTCAGTAGCTTCAATCATTTCTGGATGTTTTTCAATGGCAAAAATCAATGAATATTGTAAATGCACAAACAGTAATTTCTCCGCATTGCAAGGTGCAATTCTGAAATGTTTTGCTTTTTTCTGCTCCTCTTAGCATGATAAAGAAGATTCAAAGAGAGTGAGATGCCAGCTCCTTTCATTCAGTCTGTAGCTTCAAACATTTCTGGTATATGAATAACGATGTTTTTCAATGGCAAAAATCAATGAATATTGTAAATGCACAAACAGTAATTTCTCCGCATTTCAAGGTGCAATTCTGAAATTTTTTGCTTTTTCCTGCTCCTCTTAGCATGATAAAGAAGATTCAAAGAGAGTGAGATGCCATGTCCTTTCATTCAGTCAGTAGCTTCAATCATTTCTGGACGTTTTTCAATGGCAAAAATCAATGAATATTGTAAATGCACAAACAGTAATTTCTCCGCATTGCAAGGTGCAATTCTGAAATTTTTTGCTTTTTCCTGCTCCTCTTAGCATGATAAACAAGATTCAAAGAGAGTGAGATGCCAGCTCCTTTCATTCAGTCAGTAGCTTCAATCATTTCTGGACGTTTTTCAATGGCAAAAATCAATGAATATTGTAAATGCACAAACAGTAATTTCTCCGCATTGCAAGGTGCAATTCTGAAATTTTTTGCTTTTTCCTGCTCCTCTTAGCATGATAAAGAAGATTCAAAGAGAGTGAGATGCCAGCTCCTTTCATTCAGTCAGTAGCTTCAATCATTTCTGGACGTTTTTCAATGGCAAAAATCATTGAATATTGTAAATGCACAAACAGTAATTTCTCCGCATTGCAAGGTGCAATTCTGAAATTTTTTGCTTTTTCCTGCTCCTCTTAGCATGATAAAGAAGATTCAAAGAGAGTGAGATGCCAGCTCCTTTCATTCAGTCAGTAGCTTCAATCATTTCTGGACGTTTTTCAATGGCAAAAATCAATGAATATTGTAAATGCACAAACAGTAATTTCTCCGCATTGCAAGGTGTAATTCTGAAATTTTTTGCTTTTTCCTGCTCCTCTTAGCATGATAAACAAGATTCAAAGAGAGTGAGATGCCAGCTCCTTTCATTCAGTCAGTAGCTTCAATCATTTCTGGACGTTTTTCAATGGCAAAAATCAATGAATATTGTAAATGCACAAACAGTAATTTCTCCGCATTGCAAGGTGCAATTCTGAAATTTTTTGCTTTTTCCTGCTCCTCTTAGCATGATAAAGAAGATTCAAAGAGAGAGAGATGCCAGCTCCTTTCATTCAGTCAGTAGCTTCAATCATTTCTGGACGTTTTTCAATGGCAAAAATCAATGAATATTGTAAATGCACAAACAGTAATTTCTCCGCATTGCAAGGTGCAATTCTGAAATTTTTTGCTTTTTCCTGCTCCTCTTAGCATGATAAAGAAGATTCAAAGAGAGTGAGATGCCAGCTCCTTTCATTCAGTCAGTAGCTTCAAACATTTCTGGTATATGAATAACATGATGTTTTTCAATGGCAAAAATCAATGAATATTGTAAATGCACAAACAGTAATTTCTCCGCATTGCAAGGTGCAATTCTGAAATTTTTTGCTTTTTCCTGCTCCTCTTAGCATGATAAAGAGGATTCAAAGAGAGTGAGATGCCAGCTCCTTTCATTCAGTCAGTAGCTTCAAACATTTCTGGTATATGAATAACATGATGTTTTTCAATGGCAAAAATCAATGAATATTGTAAATGCACAAACAGTAATTTCTCCGCATTGCAAGGTGCAATTCTGAAATTTTTTGCTTTTTCCTGCTCCTCTTAGCATGAGAAAGAAGATTCAAAGAGAGTGAGATGCCAGCTCCTTTCATTCAGTCAGTAGCTTCAATCATTTCTGGACGTTTTTCAATGGCAAAAATCAATGAATATTGTAAATGCACAAACAGTAATTTCTCCGCATTGCAAGGTGCAATTCTGAAATTTTTTGCTTTTTCCTGCTCCTCTTAGCATGATAAAGAAGATTCAAAGAGAGTGAGATGCCAGCTCCTTTCATTCAGTCAGTAGCTTCAATCATTTCTGGACGTTTTTCAATGGCAAAAATCAATGAATATTGTAAATGCACAAACAGTAATTTCTCCGCATTGCAAGGTGCAATTCTGAAATTTTTTGCTTTTTCCTGCTCCTCTTAGCATGATAAACAAGATTCAAAGAGAGTGAGATGCCAGCTCCTTTCATTCAGTCAGTAGCTTCAATCATTTCTGGATGTTTTTCAATGGCAAAAATCAATGAATATTGTAAATGCACAAACAGTAATTTCTCCGCATTGCAAGGTGCAATTCTGAAATGTTTTGCTTTTTTCTGCTCCTCTTAGCATGATAAAGAAGATTCAAAGAGAGTGAGATGCCAGCTCCTTTCATTCAGTCTGTAGCTTCAAACATTTCTGGTATATGAATAACGATGTTTTTCAATGGCAAAAATCAATGAATATTGTAAATGCACAAACAGTAATTTCTCCGCATTGCAAGGTGCAATTCTGAAATTTTTTGCTTTTTCCTGCTCCTCTTAGCATGATAAAGAAGATTCAAAGAGAGTGAGATGCCATGTCCTTTCATTCAGTCAGTAGCTTCAATCATTTCTGGACGTTTTTCAATGGCAAAAATCAATGAATATTGTAAATGCACAAACAGTAATTTCTCCGCATTGCAAGGTGCAATTCTGAAATTTTTTGCTTTTTCCTGCTCCTCTTAGCATGATAAACAAGATTCAAAGAGAGTGAGATGCCAGCTCCTTTCATTCAGTCAGTAGCTTCAATCATTTCTGGACGTTTTTCAATGGCAAAAATCAATGAAT
This sequence comes from Phyllobates terribilis, assembly GCF_046119375.1. NCBI lineage: Eukaryota > Metazoa > Chordata > Amphibia > Anura > Dendrobatidae > Phyllobates > Phyllobates terribilis. The sequence continues at coordinate 3,374,931 of NW_027362893.1, forward strand.
ATTGTAAATGCACAAACAGTAATTTCTCCGCATTGCAAGGTGCAATTCTGAAATTTTTTGCTTTTTCCTGCTCCTCTTAGCATGATAAAGAAGATTCAAAGAGAGTGAGATGCCAGCTCCTTTCATTCAGTCAGTAGCTTCAATCATTTCTGGACGTTTTTCAATGGCAAAAATCATTGAATATTGTAAATGCACAAACAGTAATTTCTCCGCATTGCAAGGTGCAATTCTGAAATTTTTTGCTTTTTCCTGCTGCTCTTAGCATGATAAAGAAGATTCAAAGAGAGTGAGATGCCAGCTCCTTTCATTCAGTCAGTAGCTTCAATCATTTCTGGACGTTTTTCAATGGCAAAAATCAATGAATATTGTAAATGCACAAACAGTAATTTCTCCGCATTGCAAGGTGTAATTCTGAAATTTTTTGCTTTTTCCTGCTCCTCTTAGCATGATAAACAAGATTCAAAGAGAGTGAGATGCCAGCTCCTTTCATTCAGTCAGTAGCTTCAATCATTTCTGGACGTTTTTCAATGGCAAAAATCAATGAATATTGTAAATGCACAAACAGTAATTTCTCCGCATTGCAAGGTGCAATTCTGAAATTTTTTGCTTTTTCCTGCTCCTCTTAGCATGATAAAGAAGATTCAAAGAGAGAGAGATGCCAGCTCCTTTCATTCAGTCAGTAGCTTCAATCATTTCTGGACGTTTTTCAATGGCAAAAATCAATGAATATTGTAAATGCACAAACAGTAATTTCTCCGCATTGCAAGGTGCAATTCTGAAATTTTTTGCTTTTTCCTGCTCCTCTTAGCATGATAAAGAAGATTCAAAGAGAGTGAGATGCCAGCTCCTTTCATTCAGTCAGTAGCTTCAAACATTTCTGGTATATGAATAACATGATGTTTTTCAATGGCAAAAATCAATGAATATTGTAAATGCACAAACAGTAATTTCTCCGCATTGCAAGTTGCAATTCTGAAATTTTTTGCTTTTTCCTGCTCCTCTTAGCATGATAAAGAGGATTCAAAGAGAGTGAGATGCCAGCTCCTTTCATTCAGTCAGTAGCTTCAAACATTTCTGGTATATGAATAACATGATGTTTTTCAATGGCAAAAATCAATGAATATTGTAAATGCACAAACAGTAATTTCTCCGCATTGCAAGGTGCAATTCTGAAATTTTTTGCTTTTTCCTGCTCCTCTTAGCATGAGAAAGAAGATTCAAAGAGAGTGAGATGCCAGCTCCTTTCATTCAGTCAGTAGCTTCAATCATTTCTGGACGTTTTTCAATGGCAAAAATCAATGAATATTGTAAATGCACAAACAGTAATTTCTCCGCATTGCAAGGTGCAATTCTGAAATTTTTTGCTTTTTCCTGCTCCTCTTAGCATGATAAAGAAGATTCAAAGAGAGTGAGATGCCAGCTCCTTTCATTCAGTCAGTAGCTTCAATCATTTCTGGACGTTTTTCAATGGCAAAAATCAATGAATATTGTAAATGCACAAACAGTAATTTCTCCGCATTGCAAGGTGCAATTCTGAAATTTTTTGCTTTTTCCTGCTCCTCTTAGCATGATAAACAAGATTCAAAGAGAGTGAGATGCCAGCTCCTTTCATTCAGTCAGTAGCTTCAATCATTTCTGGATGTTTTTCAATGGCAAAAATCAATGAATATTGTAAATGCACAAACAGTAATTTCTCCGCATTGCAAGGTGCAATTCTGAAATTTTTTGCTTTTTCCTGCTCCTCTTAGCATGATAAAGAAGATTCAAAGAGAGTGAGATGCCAGCTCCTTTCATTCAGTCAGTAGCTTCAATCATTTCTGGACGTCTTTCAATGGCAAAAATCAATGAATATTGTAAATGCACAAACAGTAATTTCTCCGCATTGCAAGGTGCAATTCTGAAATTTTTTGCTTTTTCCTGCTCCTCTTAGCATGATAAAGAAGATTCAAAGAGAGTGAGATGCCAGCTCCTTTCATTCAGTCAGTAGCTTCAATCATTTCTGGACGTTTTTCAATGGCAAAAATCAATGAATATTGTAAATGCACAAACAGTAATTTCTCCGCATTGCAAGGTGCAATTCTGAAATTTTTTGCTTTTTCCTGCTCCTCTTAGCATGATAAAGAGGATTCAAAGAGAGTGAGATGCCAGCTCCTTTCATTCAGTCAGTAGCTTCAAACATTTCTGGTATATGAATAACATGATGTTTTTCAATGGCAAAAATCAATGAATATTGTAAATGCACAAACAGTAATTTCTCCGCATTGCAAGGTGCAATTCTGAAATTTTTTGCTTTTTCCTGCTCCTCTTAGCATGAGAAAGAAGATTCAAAGAGAGTGAGATGCCAGCTCCTTTCATTCAGTCAGTAGCTTCAATCATTTCTGGACGTTTTTCAATGGCAAAAATCAATGAATATTGTAAATGCACAAACAGTAATTTCTCCGCATTGCAAGGTGCAATTCTGAAATTTTTTGCTTTTTCCTGCTCCTCTTAGCATGATAAAGAAGATTCAAAGAGAGTGAGATGCCAGCTCCTTTCATTCAGTCAGTAGCTTCAATCATTTCTGGACGTTTTTCAATGGCAAAAATCAATGAATATTGTAAATGCACAAACAGTAATTTCTCCGCATTGCAAGGTGCAATTCTGAAATTTTTTGCTTTTTCCTGCTCCTCTTAGCATGATAAACAAGATTCAAAGAGAGTGAGATGCCAGCTCCTTTCATTCAGTCAGTAGCTTCAATCATTTCTGGATGTTTTTCAATGGCAAAAATCAATGAATATTGTAAATGCACAAACAGTAATTTCTCCGCATTGCAAGGTGCAATTCTGAAATGTTTTGCTTTTTTCTGCTCCTCTTAGCATGATAAAGAAGATTCAAAGAGAGTGAGATGCCAGCTCCTTTCATTCAGTCTGTAGCTTCAAACATTTCTGGTATATGAATAACGATGTTTTTCAATGGCAAAAATCAATGAATATTGTAAATGCACAAACAGTAATTTCTCCGCATTGCAAGGTGCAATTCTGAAATTTTTTGCTTTTTCCTGCTCCTCTTAGCATGATAAAGAAGATTCAAAGAGAGTGAGATGCCATGTCCTTTCATTCAGTCAGTAGCTTCAATCATTTCTGGACGTTTTTCAATGGCAAAAATCAATGAATATTGTAAATGCACAAACAGTAATTTCTCCGCATTGCAAGGTGCAATTCTGAAATTTTTTGCTTTTTCCTGCTCCTCTTAGCATGATAAACAAGATTCAAAGAGAGTGAGATGCCAGCTCCTTTCATTCAGTCAGTAGCTTCAATCATTTCTGGACGTTTTTCAATGGCAAAAATCAATGAATATTGTAAATGCACAAACAGTAATTTCTCCGCATTGCAAGGTGCAATTCTGAAATTTTTTGCTTTTTCCTGCTCCTCTTAGCATGATAAAGAAGATTCAAAGAGAGTGAGATGCCAGCTCCTTTCATTCAGTCAGTAGCTTCAATCATTTCTAGACGTTTTTCAATGGCAAAAATCATTGAATATTGTAAATGCACAAACAGTAATTTCTCCGCATTGCAAGGTGCAATTCTGAAATTTTTTGCTTTTTCCTGCTCCTCTTAGCATGATAAAGAAGATTCAAAGAGAGTGAGATGCCAGCTCCTTTCATTCAGTCAGTAGCTTCAATCATTTCTGGACGTTTTTCAATGGCAAAAATCAATGAATATTGTAAATGCACAAACAGTAATTTCTCCGCATTGCAAGGTGTAATTCTGAAATTTTTTGCTTTTTCCTGCTCCTCTTAGCATGATAAACAAGATTCAAAGAGAGTGAGATGCCAGCTCCTTTCATTCAGTCAGTAGCTTCAATCATTTCTGGACGTTTTTCAATGGCAAAAATCAATGAATATTGTAAATGCACAAACAGTAATTTCTCCGCATTGCAAGGTGCAATTCTGAAATTTTTTGCTTTTTCCTGCTCCTCTTAGCATGATAAACAAGATTCAAAGAGAGTGAGATGCCAGCTCCTTTCATTCAGTCAGTAGCTTCAATCATTTCTGGATGTTTTTCAATGGCAAAAATCAATGAATATTGTAAATGCACAAACAGTAATTTCTCCGCATTGCAAGGTGCAATTCTGAAATGTTTTGCTTTTTTCTGCTCCTCTTAGCATGATAAAGAAGATTCAAAGAGAGTGAGATGCCAGCTCCTTTCATTCAGTCTGTAGCTTCAAACATTTCTGGTATATGAATAACGATGTTTTTCAATGGCAAAAATCAATGAATATTGTAAATGCACAAACAGTAATTTCTCCGCATTGCAAGGTGCAATTCTGAAATTTTTTGCTTTTTCCTGCTCCTCTTAGCATGATAAAGAAGATTCAAAGAGAGTGAGATGCCATGTCCTTTCATTCAGTCAGTAGCTTCAATCATTTCTGGACGTTTTTCAATGGCAAAAATCAATGAATATTGTAAATGCACAAACAGTAATTTCTCCGCATTGCAAGGTGCAATTCTGAAATTTTTTGCTTTTTCCTGCTCCTCTTAGCATGATAAACAAGATTCAAAGAGAGTGAGATGCCAGCTCCTTTCATTCAGTCAGTAGCTTCAATCATTTCTGGACGTTTTTCAATGGCAAAAATCAATGAATATTGTAAATGCACAAACAGTAATTTCTCCGCATTGCAAGGTGCAATTCTGAAATTTTTTGCTTTTTCCTGCTCCTCTTAGCATGATAAAGAAGATTCAAAGAGAGTGAGATGCCAGCTCCTTTCATTCAGTCAGTAGCTTCAATCATTTCTGGACGTTTTTCAATGGCAAAAATCATTGAATATTGTAAATGCACAAACAGTAATTTCTCCGCATTGCAAGGTGCAATTCTGAAATTTTTTGCTTTTTCCTGCTGCTCTTAGCATGATAAAGAAGATTCAAAGAGAGTGAGATGCCAGCTCCTTTCATTCAGTCAGTAGCTTCAATCATTTCTGGACGTTTTTCAATGGCAAAAATCAATGAATATTGTAAATGCACAAACAGTAATTTCTCCGCATTGCAAGGTGTAATTCTGAAATTTTTTGCTTTTTCCTGCTCCTCTTAGCATGATAAACAAGATTCAAAGAGAGTGAGATGCCAGCTCCTTTCATTCAGTCAGTAGCTTCAATCATTTCTGGACGTTTTTCAATGGCAAAAATCAATGAATATTGTAAATGCACAAACAGTAATTTCTCCGCATTGCAAGGTGCAATTCTGAAATTTTTTGCTTTTTCCTGCTCCTCTTAGCATGATAAAGAAGATTCAAAGAGAGAGAGATGCCAGCTCCTTTCATTCAGTCAGTAGCTTCAATCATTTCTGGACGTTTTTCAATGGCAAAAATCAATGAATATTGTAAATGCACAAACAGTAATTTCTCCGCATTGCAAGGTGCAATTCTGAAATTTTTTGCTTTTTCCTGCTCCTCTTAGCATGATAAAGAAGATTCAAAGAGAGTGAGATGCCAGCTCCTTTCATTCAGTCAGTAGCTTCAAACATTTCTGGTATATGAATAACATGATGTTTTTCAATGGCAAAAATCAATGAATATTGTAAATGCACAAACAGTAATTTCTCCGCATTGCAAGTTGCAATTCTGAAATTTTTTGCTTTTTCCTGCTCCTCTTAGCATGATAAAGAGGATTCAAAGAGAGTGAGATGCCAGCTCCTTTCATTCAGTCAGTAGCTTCAAACATTTCTGGTATATGAATAACATGATGTTTTTCAATGGCAAAAATCAATGAATATTGTAAATGCACAAACAGTAATTTCTCCGCATTGCAAGGTGCAATTCTGAAATTTTTTGCTTTTTCCTGCTCCTCTTAGCATGAGAAAGAAGATTCAAAGAGAGTGAGATGCCAGCTCCTTTCATTCAGTCAGTAGCTTCAATCATTTCTGGACGTTTTTCAATGGCAAAAATCAATGAATATTGTAAATGCACAAACAGTAATTTCTCCGCATTGCAAGGTGCAATTCTGAAATTTTTTGCTTTTTCCTGCTCCTCTTAGCATGATAAAGAAGATTCAAAGAGAGTGAGATGCCAGCTCCTTTCATTCAGTCAGTAGCTTCAATCATTTCTGGACGTTTTTCAATGGCAAAAATCAATGAATATTGTAAATGCACAAACAGTAATTTCTCCGCATTGCAAGGTGCAATTCTGAAATTTTTTGCTTTTTCCTGCTCCTCTTAGCATGATAAACAAGATTCAAAGAGAGTGAGATGCCAGCTCCTTTCATTCAGTCAGTAGCTTCAATCATTTCTGGATGTTTTTCAATGGCAAAAATCAATGAATATTGTAAATGCACAAACAGTAATTTCTCCGCATTGCAAGGTGCAATTCTGAAATTTTTTGCTTTTTCCTGCTCCTCTTAGCATGATAAAGAAGATTCAAAGAGAGTGAGATGCCAGCTCCTTTCATTCAGTCAGTAGCTTCAATCATTTCTGGACGTCTTTCAATGGCAAAAATCAATGAATATTGTAAATGCACAAACAGTAATTTCTCCGCATTGCAAGGTGCAATTCTGAAATTTTTTGCTTTTTCCTGCTCCTCTTAGCATGATAAAGAAGATTCAAAGAGAGTGAGATGCCAGCTCCTTTCATTCAGTCAGTAGCTTCAATCATTTCTGGACGTTTTTCAATGGCAAAAATCAATGAATATTGTAAATGCACAAACAGTAATTTCTCCGCATTGCAAGGTGCAATTCTGAAATTTTTTGCTTTTTCCTGCTCCTCTTAGCATGATAAAGAGGATTCAAAGAGAGTGAGATGCCAGCTCCTTTCATTCAGTCAGTAGCTTCAAACATTTCTGGTATATGAATAACATGATGTTTTTCAATGGCAAAAATCAATGAATATTGTAAATGCACAAACAGTAATTTCTCCGCATTGCAAGGTGCAATTCTGAAATTTTTTGCTTTTTCCTGCTCCTCTTAGCATGAGAAAGAAGATTCAAAGAGAGTGAGATGCCAGCTCCTTTCATTCAGTCAGTAGCTTCAATCATTTCTGGACGTTTTTCAATGGCAAAAATCAATGAATATTGTAAATGCACAAACAGTAATTTCTCCGCATTGCAAGGTGCAATTCTGAAATTTTTTGCTTTTTCCTGCTCCTCTTAGCATGATAAAGAAGATTCAAAGAGAGTGAGATGCCAGCTCCTTTCATTCAGTCAGTAGCTTCAATCATTTCTGGACGTTTTTCAATGGCAAAAATCAATGAATATTGTAAATGCACAAACAGTAATTTCTCCGCATTGCAAGGTGCAATTCTGAAATTTTTTGCTTTTTCCTGCTCCTCTTAGCATGATAAACAAGATTCAAAGAGAGTGAGATGCCAGCTCCTTTCATTCAGTCAGTAGCTTCAATCATTTCTGGATGTTTTTCAATGGCAAAAATCAATGAATATTGTAAATGCACAAACAGTAATTTCTCCGCATTGCAAGGTGCAATTCTGAAATGTTTTGCTTTTTTCTGCTCCTCTTAGCATGATAAAGAAGATTCAAAGAGAGTGAGATGCCAGCTCCTTTCATTCAGTCTGTAGCTTCAAACATTTCTGGTATATGAATAACGATGTTTTTCAATGGCAAAAATCAATGAATATTGTAAATGCACAAACAGTAATTTCTCCGCATTGCAAGGTGCAATTCTGAAATTTTTTGCTTTTTCCTGCTCCTCTTAGCATGATAAAGAAGATTCAAAGAGAGTGAGATGCCATGTCCTTTCATTCAGTCAGTAGCTTCAATCATTTCTGGACGTTTTTCAATGGCAAAAATCAATGAATATTGTAAATGCACAAACAGTAATTTCTCCGCATTGCAAGGTGCAATTCTGAAATTTTTTGCTTTTTCCTGCTCCTCTTAGCATGATAAACAAGATTCAAAGAGAGTGAGATGCCAGCTCCTTTCATTCAGTCAGTAGCTTCAATCATTTCTGGACGTTTTTCAATGGCAAAAATCAATGAATATTGTAAATGCACAAACAGTAATTTCTCCGCATTGCAAGGTGCAATTCTGAAATTTTTTGCTTTTTCCTGCTCCTCTTAGCATGATAAAGAAGATTCAAAGAGAGTGAGATGCCAGCTCCTTTCATTCAGTCAGTAGCTTCAATCATTTCTAGACGTTTTTCAATGGCAAAAATCATTGAATATTGTAAATGCACAAACAGTAATTTCTCCGCATTGCAAGGTGCAATTCTGAAATTTTTTGCTTTTTCCTGCTCCTCTTAGCATGATAAAGAAGATTCAAAGAGAGTGAGATGCCAGCTCCTTTCATTCAGTCAGTAGCTTCAATCATTTCTGGACGTTTTTCAATGGCAAAAATCAATGAATATTGTAAATGCACAAACAGTAATTTCTCCGCATTGCAAGGTGTAATTCTGAAATTTTTTGCTTTTTCCTGCTCCTCTTAGCATGATAAACAAGATTCAAAGAGAGTGAGATGCCAGCTCCTTTCATTCAGTCAGTAGCTTCAATCATTTCTGGACGTTTTTCAATGGCAAAAATCAATGAATATTGTAAATGCACAAACAGTAATTTCTCCGCATTGCAAGGTGCAATTCTGAAATTTTTTGCTTTTTCCTGCTCCTCTTAGCATGATAAAGAAGATTCAAAGAGAGAGAGATGCCAGCTCCTTTCATTCAGTCAGTAGCTTCAATCATTTCTGGACGTTTTTCAATGGCAAAAATCAATGAATATTGTAAATGCACAAACAGTAATTTCTCCGCATTGCAAGGTGCAATTCTGAAATTTTTTGCTTTTTCCTGCTCCTCTTAGCATGATAAAGAAGATTCAAAGAGAGTGAGATGCCAGCTCCTTTCATTCAGTCAGTAGCTTCAAACATTTCTGGTATATGAAAAACATGATGTTTTTCAATGGCAAAAATCAATGAATATTGTAAATGCACAAACAGTAATTTGTCCGCATTGCAAGGTGCAATTCTGAAATTTTTTGCTTTTTCCTGCTCCTCTTAGCATGATAAAGAGGATTCAAAGAGAGTGAGATGCCAGCTCCTTTCATTCAGTCAGTAGCTTCAAACATTTCTGGTATATGAATAACATGATGTTTTTCAATGGCAAAAATCAATGAATATTGTAAATGCACAAACAGTAATTTCTCCGCATTGCAAGGTGCAATTCTGAAATTTTTTGCTTTTTCCTGCTCCTCTTATCATGAGAAAGAAGATTCAAAGAGAGTGAGATGCCAGCTCCTTTCATTCAGTCAGTAGCTTCAATCATTTCTGGACGTTTTTCAATGGCAAAAATCAATGAATATTGTAAATGCACAAACAGTAATTTCTCCGCATTGCAAGGTGCAATTCTGAAATTTTTTGCTTTTTCCTGCTCCTCTTAGCATGATAAAGAAGATTCAAAGAGAGTGAGATGCCAGCTCCTTTCATTCAGTCAGTAGCTTCAATCATTTCTGGACGTTTTTCAATGGCAAAAATCAATGAATATTGTAAATGCACAAACAGTAATTTCTCCGCATTGCAAGGTGCAATTCTGAAATTTTTTGCTTTTTCCTGCTCCTCTTAGCATGATAAACAAGATTCAAAGAGAGTGAGATGCCAGCTCCTTTCATTCAGTCAGTAGCTTCAATCATTTCTGGATGTTTTTCAATGGCAAAAATCAATGAATATTGTAAATGCACAAACAGTAATTTCTCCGCATTGCAAGGTGCAATTCTGAAATTTTTTGCTTTTTCCTGCTCCTCTTAGCATGATAAAGAAGATTCAAAGAGAGTGAGATGCCAGCTCCTTTCATTCAGTCAGTAGCTTCAATCATTTCTGGACGTTTTTCAATGGCAAAAATCAATGAATATTGTAAATGCACAAACAGTAATTTCTCCGCATTGCAAGGTGCAATTCTGAAATTTTTTGCTTTTTCCTGCTCCTCTTAGCATGATAAAGAAGATTCAAAGAGAGTGAGATGCCAGCTCCTTTCATTCAGTCAGTAGCTTCAATCATTTCTGGACGTTTTTCAATGGCAAAAATCAATGAATATTGTAAATGCACAAACAGTAATTTCTCCGCATTGCAAGGTGCAATTCTGAAATTTTTTGCTTTTTCCTGCTCCTCTTAGCATGATAAAGAAGATTCAAAGAGAGTGAGATGCCAGCTCCTTTCATTCAGTCAGTAGCTTCAAACATTTCTGGTATATGAATAACATGATGTTTTTCAATGGCAAAAATCAATGAATATTGTAAATGCACAAACAGTAATTTCTCCGCATTGCAAGGTGCAATTCTGAAATTTTTTGCTTTTTCCTGCTCCTCTAAGCATGATAAAGAAGATTCAAAGAGAGTGAGATGCCAGCTCCTTTCATTCAGTCAGTAGCTTCAATCATTTCTGGACGTTTTTCAATGGCAAAAATCAATGAATATTGTAAATGCACAAACAGTAATTTCTCGGCATTGCAAGGTGCAATTCTGAAATTTTTTGCTTTTTCCTGCTCCTCTTAGCATGATAAACAAGATTCAAAGTGAATGAGATGCCAGCTCCTTTCATTCAGTCAGTAGCTTCAAACATTTCTGGTATATGAATAACATGATGTTTTTCAATGGCAAAAATCAATGAATATTGTAAATGCACAAACAGTAATTTCTCCGCATTGCAAGGTGCAATTTTGAAATTTTTTGCTTTTTCCTGCTCCTCTTAGCATGATAAAGAAGATGCAAAGAGAGTGAGATGCCAGCTCCTTTCATTCAGTCAGTAGCTTCAATCATTTCTGGACGTTTTTCAATGGCAAAAATCAATGAATATTGTAAATGCACAAACAGTAATTTCTCTGCATTGCAAGGTGCAATTCTGAAATTTTTTGCTTTTTCCTGCTCCTCTTAGCATGATAAACAAGATTCAAAGAGAGTGAGATGCCAGCTCCTTTCATTCAGTCAGTAGCTTCAATCATTTCTGGATGTTTTTCAATGGCAAAAATCAATGAATATTGTAAATGCACAAACAGTAATTTCTCCGCATTGCAAGGTGCAATTCTGAAATGTTTTGCTTTTTTCTGCTCCTCTTAGCATGATAAAGAAGATTCAAAGAGAGTGAGATGCCAGCTCCTTTCATTTAGTCTGTAGCTTCAAACATTTCTGGTATATGAATAACGATGTTTTTCAATGGCAAAAATCAATGAATATTGTAAATGCACAAACAGTAATTTCTCCGCATTGCAAGGTGCAATTCTGAAATTTTTTGCTTTTTCCTGCTCCTCTTAGCATGATAAAGAAGATTCAAAGAGAGTGAGATGCCATGTCCTTTCATTCAGTCAGTAGCTTCAATCATTTCTGGACGTTTTTCAATGGCAAAAATCAATGAATATTGTAAATGCACAAACAGTAATTTCTCCGCATTGCAAGGTGCAATTCTGAAATTTTTTGCTTTTTCCTGCTCCTCTTAGCATGATAAACAAGATTCAAAGAGAGTGAGATGCCAGCTCCTTTCATTCAGTCAGTAGCTTCAATCATTTCTGGACGTTTTTCAATGGCAAAAATCAATGAATATTGTAAATGCACAAACAGTAATTTCTCCGCATTGCAAGGTGCAATTCTGAAATTTTTTGCTTTTTCCTGCTCCTCTTAGCATGATAAAGAAGATTCAAAGAGAGTGAGATGCCAGCTCCTTTCATTCAGTCAGTAGCTTCAAACATTTCTGGTATATGAATAACATGATGTTTTTCAATGGCAAAAATCAATGAATATTGTAAATGCACAAACAGTAATTTCTCCGCATTGCAAGGTGCAATTCTGAAATTTTTTGTTTTTCCTGCTCCTCTTAGCATGATAAAGAAGATTCAAAGAGAGTGAGATGCCAGCTCCTTTCATTCAGTCAGTAGCTTCAATCATTTCTGGACGTTTTTCAATGGCAAAAATCATTGAATATTGTAAATGCACAAACAGTAATTTCTCCGCATTGCAAGGTGCAATTCTGAAATTTTTTGCTTTTTCCTGCTCCTCTTAGCATGATAAAGAAGATTCAAAGAGAGTGAGATGCCAGCTCCTTTCATTCAGTCAGTAGCTTCAATCATTTCTGGACGTTTTTCAATGGCAAAAATCAATGAATATTGTAAATGCACAAACAGTAATTTCTCCGCATTGCAAGGTGCAATTCTGAAATTTTTTGCTTTTTCCTGCTCCTCTTAGCATGATAAAGAAGATTCAAAGAGAGTGAGATGCCAGCTCCTTTCATTCAGTCAGTAGCTTCAATCATTTCTGGACGTTTTTCAATGGCAAAAATCAATGAATATTGTAAATGCACAAACAGTAATTTCTCCGCATTGCAAGGTGCAATTCTGAAATTTTTTGCTTTTTCCTGCTCCTCTTAGCATGATAAAGAAGATTCAAAGAGAGTGAGATGCCAGCTCCTTTCATTCAGTCAGTAGCTTCAATCATTTCTGGACGTTTTTCAATGGCAAAAATCAATGAATATTGTAAATGCACAAACAGTAATTTCTCCGCATTGCAAGGTGCAATTCTGAAATTTTTTGCTTTTTCCTTCTCCTCTTAGCATGATAAAGAAGATTCAAAGAGAGTGAGATGCCAGCTCCTTTCATTCAGTCAGTAGCTTCAAACATTTCTGGTATATGAATAACATGATGTTTTTCAATGGCAAAAATCAATGAATATTGTAAATGCACAAACAGTAATTTCTCCGCATTGCAAGGTGCAATTCTGAAATTTTTTGTTTTTCCTGCTCCTCTTAGCATGATAAAGAAGATTCAAAGAGAGTGAGATGCCAGCTCCTTTCATTCAGTCAGTAGCTTCAATCATTTCTGGACGTTTTTCAATGGCAAAAATCATTGAATATTGTAAATGCACAAACAGTAATTTCTCCGCATTGCAAGGTGCAATTCTGAAATTTTTTGCTTTTTCCTGCTCCTCTTAGCATGATAAAGAAGATTCAAAGAGAGTGAGATGCCAGCTCCTTTCATTCAGTCAGTAGCTTCAATCATTTCTGGACGTTTTTCAATGGCAAAAATCAATGACAAACAGTAATTTCTCCGCATTGCAAGGTGCAATTCTGAAATTTTTTGCTTTTTCCTGCTCCTCTTAGCATGATAAACAAGATTCAAAGAGAGTGAGATGCCAGCTCCTTTCATTCAGTCAGTAGCTTCAATCATTTCTGGACGTTTTTCAATGGCAAAAATCAATGAATATTGTAAATGCACAAACAGTAATTTCTCCGCATTGCAAGGTGCAATTCTGAAATTTTTTGCTTTTTCCTGCTCCTCTTAGCATGATAAAGAAGTTTCAAAGAGAGTGAGATGCCAGCTCCTTTCATTCAGTCAGTAGCTTCAATCATTTCTGGACGTTTTTCAATGGCAAAAATCAATGAATATTGTAAATGCACAAAGAGTAATTTCTCCGCATTGCAAGGTGCAATTCTGAAATTTTTTGCTTTTTCCTGCTCCTCTTAGCATGATAAAGAAGATTCAAAGAGAGTGAGATGCCAGCTCCTTTCATTCAGTCAGTAGCTTCAATCATTTCTGGACGTTTTTCAATGGCAAAAATCAATGAATATTGTAAATGCACAAAGAGTAATTTCTCCGCATTGCAAGGTGCAATTCTGAAATTTTTTGCTTTTTCCTGCTCCTCTTAGCATGATAAAGAAGATTCAAAGAGGGTGAGATGCCAGCTCCTTTCATTCAGTCAGAAGCTTCAAACATTTCTGGTATATGAATAACATGATGTTTTTCAATGGCAAAAATCAATGAATATTGTAAATGCACAAACAGTAATTTCTCCGCATTGCAAGGTGCAATTCTGAAATTTTTTGCTTTTTCCTGCTCCTCTTAGCATGATAAAGAAGATTCAAAGAGAGTGAGATGCCAGCTCCTTTCATTCAGTCAGTAGCTTCAATCATTTCTGGACGTTTTTCAATGGCAAAAATCATTGAATATTGTAAATGCACAAACAGTAATTTCTCCGCATTGCAAGGTGCAATTCTGAAATTTTTTGCTTTTTCCTGCTCCTCTTAGCATGATAAAGAAGATTCAAAGAGAGTGAGATGCCAGCTCCTTTCATTCAGTCAGTAGCTTCAATCATTTCTGGTATATGAATAACATGATGTTTTTCAATGGCAAAAATCAATGAATATTGTAAATGCACAAACAGTAATTTCTCCGCATTGCAAGGTGCAATTCTGAAATTTTTTGCTTTTTCCTGCTCCTCTTAGCATGATAAAGAAGATTCAAAGAGAGTGAGATGCCAGCTCCTTTCATTCAGTCAGTAGCTTCAATCATTTCTGGACGTTTTTCAATGGCAAAAATCAATGAATATTGTAAATGCACAAAGAGTAATTTCTCCGCATTGCAAGGTGCAATTCTGAAATTTTTTGCTTTTTCCTGCTCCTCTTAGCATGATAAAGAAGATTCAAAGAGAGTGAGATGCCAGCTCCTTTCATTCAGTCAGTAGCTTCAATCATTTCTGGACGTTTTTCAATGGCAAAAATCAATGAATATTGTAAATGCACAAAGAGTAATTTCTCCGCATTGCAAGGTGCAATTCTGAAATTTTTTGCTTTTTCCTGCTCCTCTTCGCATGATAAAGAAGATTCAAAGAGAGTGAGATGCCAGCTCCTTTCATTCAGTCAGTAGCTTCAAACATTTCTGGTATATGAATAACATGATGTTTTTCAATGGCAAAAATCAATGAATATTGTAAATGCAGAAAGAGTAATTTCTCCGCATTGCAAGGTGCAATTCTGAAATTTTTTGCTTTTTCCTGCTCCTCTTAGCATGATAAAGAAGATTCAAAGAGAGTGAGATGCCAGCTCCTTTCATTCAGTCAGTAGCTTCAATCATTTCTGGACGTTTTTCAATGGCAAAAATCAATGAATATTGTAAATGCACAAAGAGTAATTTCTCCGCATTGCAAGGTGCAATTCTGAAATTTTTTGCTTTTTCCTGCTCCTCTTAGCATGATAAAGAAGATTCAAAGAGAGTGAGATGCCAGCTCCTTTCATTCAGTCAGTAGCTTCAAACATTTCTGGTATATGAATAACATGATGTTTTTCAATGGCAAAAATCAATGAATATTGTAAATGCACAAACAGTAATTTCTCCGCATTGAAAGGTGCAATTCTGAAATTTTTTGCTTTTTCCTGCTCCTCTTAGCATGATAAAGAAGATTCAAAGAGAGTGAGATGCCAGCTCCTTTCATTCAGTCAGTAGCTTCAATCATTTCTGGACGTTTTTCAATGGCAAAAATCAATGAATATTGTAAATGCACAAACAGTAATTTCTCCGCATTGCAAGGTGCAATTCTGAAATTTTTTGCTTTTTCCTGCTCCTCTTAGCATGATAAAGAAGATTCAAAGAGAGTGAGATGCCAGCTCCTTTCATTCAGTCAGTAGCTTCAATCATTTCTGGCCGTTTTTCAATGGCAAAAATCAATGAATATTGTAAATGCACAAACAGTAATTTCTCCGCATTGCAAGGTGCAATTCTGAAATTTTTTGCTTTTTCCTGCTCCTCTTAGCATGATAAACAAGATTCAAAGAGAGTGAGATGCCAGCTCCTTTCATTCAGTCAGTAGCTTCAATCATTTCTGGATGTTTTTCAATGGCAAAAATCAATGAATATTGTAAATGCACAAACAGTAATTTCTCCGCATTGCAAGGTGCAATTCTGAAATTTTTTGCTTTTTCCTGCTCCTCTTAGCATGATAAAGAAGATTCAAAGAGAGTGAGATGCCAGCTCCTTTCATTCAGTCAGTAGCTTCAATCATTTCTGGACGTTTTTCAATGGCAAAAATCAATGAATATTGTAAATGCACAAACAGTAATTTCTCCGCATTGCAAGGTGCAATTCTGAAATTTTTTGCTTTTTCCCGCTCCTCTTGGCATGATAAAGAAGATTCAAAGAGAGTGAGATGCCAGCTCCTTTCATTCAGTCAGTAGCTTCAATCATTTCTGGACGTTTTTCAATGGCAAAAATCAATGAATATTGTAAATGCACAAACAGTAATTTCTCCGCATTGCAAGGTGCAATTCTGAAATTTTTTGCTTTTTCCTGCTCCTCTTAGCATGATAAAAAAGATTCAAAGAGAGTGAGATGCCAGCTCCTTTCATTCAGTCAGTAGCTTCAAACATTTCTGGTATATGAATAACATGATGTTTTTCAATGGCAAAAATCAATGAATATTGTAAATGCACAAACAGTAATTTCTCCGCATTGCAAGGTGCAATTCTGAAATTTTTTGCTTTTTCCTGCTCCTCTAAGCATGATAAAGAAGATTCAAAGAGAGTGAGATGCCAGCTCCTTTCATTCAGTCAGTAGCTTCAATCATTTCTGGACGTTTTTCAATGGCAAAAATCAATGAATATTGTAAATGCACAAACAGTAATTTCTCTGCATTGCAAGGTGCAATTCTGAAATTTTTTGCTTTTTCCTGCTCCTCTTAGCATGATAAACAAGATTCAAAGAGAGTGAGATGCCAGCTCCTTTCATTCAGTCAGTAGCTTCAATCATTTCTGGATGTTTTTCAATGGCAAAAATCAATGAATATTGTAAATGCACAAACAGTAATTTCTCCGCATTGCAAGGTGCAATTCTGAAATGTTTTGCTTTTTTCTGCTCCTCTTAGCATGATAAAGAAGATTCAAAGAGAGTGAGATGCCAGCTCCTTTCATTCAGTCTGTAGCTTCAAACATTTCTGGTATATGAATAACGATGTTTTTCAATGGCAAAAATCAATGAATATTGTAAATGCACAAACAGTAATTTCTCCGCATTGCAAGGTGCAATTCTGAAATTTTTTGCTTTTTCCTGCTCCTCTTAGCATGATAAAGAAGATTCAAAGAGAGTGAGATGCCATGTCCTTTCATTCAGTCAGTAGCTTCAATCATTTCTGGACGTTTTTCAATGGCAAAAATCAATGAATATTGTAAATGCACAAACAGTAATTTCTCCGCATTGCAAGGTGCAATTCTGAAATTTTTTGCTTTTTCCTGCTCCTCTTAGCATGATAAACAAGATTCAAAGAGAGTGAGATGCCAGCTCCTTTCATTCAGTCAGTAGCTTCAATCATTTCTGGACGTTTTTCAATGGCAAAAATCAATGAATATTGTAAATGCACAAACAGTAATTTCTCCGCATTGCAAGGTGCAATTCTGAAATTTTTTGCTTTTTCCTGCTCCTCTTAGCATGATAAAGAAGATTCAAAGAGAGTGAGATGCCAGCTCCTTTCATTCAGTCAGTAGCTTCAAACATTTCTGGTATATGAATAACATGATGTTTTTCAATGGCAAAAATCAATGAATATTGTAAATGCACAAACAGTAATTTCTCCGCATTGCAAGGTGCAATTCTGAAATTTTTTGTTTTTCCTGCTCCTCTTAGCATGATAAAGAAGATTCAAAGAGAGTGAGATGCCAGCTCCTTTCATTCAGTCAGTAGCTTCAATCATTTCTGGACGTTTTTCAATGGCAAAAATCATTGAATATTGTAAATGCACAAACAGTAATTTCTCCGCATTGCAAGGTGCAATTCTGAAATTTTTTGCTTTTTCCTGCTCCTCTTAGCATGATAAAGAAGATTCAAAGAGAGTGAGATGCCAGCTCCTTTCATTCAGTCAGTAGCTTCAATCATTTCTGGACGTTTTTCAATGGCAAAAATCAATGAATATTGTAAATGCACAAACAGTAATTTCTCCGCATTGCAAGGTGCAATTCTGAAATTTTTTGCTTTTTCCTGCTCCTCTTAGCATGATAAACAAGATTCAAAGAGAGTGAGATGCCAGCTCCTTTCATTCAGTCAGTAGCTTCAATCATTTCTGGACATTTTTCAATGGCAAAAATCAATGAATATTGTAAATGCACAAACAGTAATTTCTCCGCATTGCAAGGTGCAATTCTGACATTTTTTGCTTTTTCCTGCTCCTCTTAGCATGATAAAGAAGATTCAAAGAGAGTGAGATGCCAGCTCCTTTCATTCAGTCAGTAGCTTCAATCATTTCTGGACGTTTTTCAATGGCAAAAATCAATGAATATTGTAAATGCACAAAGAGTAATTTCTCCGCATTGCAAGGTGCAATTCTGAAATTTTTTGCTTTTTCCTGCTCCTCTTAGCATGATAAAGAAGATTCAAAGAGAGTGAGATGCCAGCTCCTTTCATTCAGTCAGTAGCTTCAATCATTTCTGGACGTTTTTCAATGGCAAAAATCAATGAATATTGTAAATGCACAAAGAGTAATTTCTCCGCATTGCAAGGTGCAATTCTGAATTTTTTTGCTTTTTCCTGCTCCTCTTAGCATGATAAAGAAGATTCAAAGAGAGTGAGATGCCAGCTCCTTTCATTCAGTCAGTAGCTTCAAACATTTCTGGTATATGAATAACATGATGTTTTTCAATGGCAAAAATCAATGAATATTGTAAATGCACAAACAGTAATTTCTCCGCATTGCAAGGTGCAATTCTGAAATTTTTTGCTTTTTCCTGCTCCTCTTAGCATGATAAAGAAGATTCATAGAGAGTGAGATGCCAGCTCCTTTCATTCAGTCAGTAGCTTCAATCATTTCTGGACGTTTTTCAATGGCAAAAATCAATGAATATTGTAAATGCACAAACAGTAATTTCTCCGCATTGCAAGGTGCAATTCTGAAATTTTTTGCTTTTTCCTGCTCCTCTTAGCATGATAAAGAAGATTCAAAGACAGTGAGATGCCAGCTCCTTTCATTCAGTCAGTAGCTTCAATCATTTCTGGACGTTTTTCAATGGCAAAAATCAATGAATATTGTAAATGCACAAAGAGTAATTTCTCCGCATTGCAAGGTGCAATTCTGAAATTTTTTGCTTTTTCCTGCTCCTCTTAGCATGATAAAGAAGATTCAAAGAGAGTGAGATGCCAGCTCCTTTCATTGTCAGTAGCTTCTAACATTTCTGGTATATGAATAACATGATGTTTTTCAATGGCAAAAATCAATGAATATTGTAAATGCACAAACAGTAATTTCTCCGCATTGCAAGGTGCAATTCTGAAATTTTTTGCTTTTTCCTGCTCCTCTTAGCATGATAAAGAAGATTCAAAGAGAGTGAGATGCCAGCTCCTTTCATTCAGTCAGTAGCTTCAATCATTTCTGGACGTTTTTCAATGGCAAAAATCATTGAATATTGTAAATGCACAAACAGTAATTTCTCCGCATTGCAAGGTGCAATTCTGAAATTTTTTGCTTTTTCCTGCTCCTCTTAGCATGATAAAGAAGATTCAAAGAGAGTGAGATGCCAGCTCCTTTCATTCAGTCAGTAGCTTCAATCATTTCTGGTATATGAATAACATGATGTTTTTCAATGGCAAAAATCAATGAATATTGTAAATGCACAAACAGTAATTTCTCCGCATTGCAAGGTGCAATTCTGAAATTTTTTGCTTTTTCCTGCTCCTCTTAGCATGATAAAGAAGATTCTAAGCGAGTGAGATGCCAGCTCCTTTCATTCAGTCAGTAGCTTCAATCATTTCTGGACGTTTTTCAATGGCAAAAATCAATGAATATTGTAAATGCACAAACAGTAATTTCTCCGCATTGCAAGGTGCAATTCTGAAATTTTTTGCTTTTTCCTGCTCCTCTTAGCATGATAAAGAAGATTCAAAGAGAGTGAGATGCCAGCTCCTTTCATTCAGTCAGTAGCTTCAATCATTTCTGGACGTTTTTCAATGGCAAAAATCAATGAATATTGTAAATGCACAAACAGTAATTTCTCCGCATTGCAAGGTGCAATTCTGAAATTTTTTGCTTTTTTCTGCTCCTCTTAGCAAGATAAACAAGATTCAAAGAGAGTGAGATGCCAGCTCCTTTCATTCAGTCAGTAGCTTCAATCATTTCTGGACGTTTTTCAATGGCAAAAATCAATGAATATTGTAAATGCACAAACAGTAATTTCTCCGCATTGCAAGGTGCAATTCTGAAATTTTTTGCTTTTTCCTGCTCCTCTTAGCATGATAAAGAAGATTCAAAGAGAGTGAGATGCCAGCTCCTTTCATTCAGTCAGTAGCTTCAATCATTTCTGGACGTTTTTCAATGGCAAAAATCAATGAATATTGTAAATGCACAAAGAGTAATTTCTCCGCATTGCAAGGTGCAATTCTGAAATTTTTTGCTTTTTCCTGCTCCTCTTAGCATGATAAAGAAGATTCAAAGAGAGTGAGATGCCAGCTCCTTTCATTCAGTCAGTAGCTTCAAACATTTCTGGTATATGAATAACATGATGTTTTTCAATGGCAAAAATCAATGAATATTGTAAATGCACAAACAGTAATTTCTCCGCATTGCAAGGTGCAATTCTGAAATTTTTTGCTTTTTCCTGCTCCTCTTAGCATGATAAAGAAGATTCAAAGAGAGTGAGATGCCAGCTCCTTTCATTCAGTCAGTAGCTTCAATCATTTCTGGACGTTTTTCAATGGCAAAAATCAATGAATATTGTAAATGCACAAACAGTAATTTCTCCGCATTGCAAGGTGCAATTCTGAAATTTTTTGCTTTTTCCTGCTCCTCTTAGCATGATAAACAAGATTCAAAGAGAGTGAGATGCCAGCTCCTTTCATTCAGTCAGTAGCTTCAATCATTTCTGGACGTTTTTCAATGGCAAAAATCAATGAATATTGTAAATGCACAAACAGTAATTTCTCCGCATTGCAAGGTGCAATTCTGAAATTTTTTGCTTTTTCCTGCTCCTCTTAGCATGATAAAGAAGATTCAAAGAGAGTGAGATTCAGCTCCTTTCATTCAGTCAGTAGCTTCAAACATTTCTGGTATATGAATAACATGATGTTTTTCAATGGCAAAAATCAATGAATATTGTAAATGCACAAACAGTAATTTCTCCGCATTGCAAGGTGCAATTCTGAAATTTTTTGCTTTTTCCTGCTCCTCTTAGCATGATAAAGAACATTCAAAGAGAGTGATATGCCAGCTCCTTTCATTCAGTCAGTAGCTTCAATCATTTCTGGACGTTTTTCAATGGCAAAAATCAATGAATATTGTAAATGCACAAACAGTAATTTCTCCGCATTGCAAGGTGCAATTCTGAAATTTTTTGCTTTTTCCTGCTCCTCTTAGCATGATAAAGAAGATTCAAAGAGAGTGAGATGCCAGCTCCTTTCATTCAGTCAGTAGCTTCAATCATTTCTGGATGTTTTTCAATGGCAAAAATCAATGAATATTGTAAATGCACAAAGAGTAATTTCTCCGCATTGCAAGGTGCAATTCTGAAATTTTTTGCTTTTTCCTGCTCCTCTTAGCATGATAAAGAAGATTCAAAGAGAGTGAGATGCCAGCTCCTTTCATTCAGTCAGTAGCTTCAATCATTTCTGGACGTTTTTCAATGGCAAAAATCAATGAATATTGTAAATGCACAAACAGTAATTTCTCCGCATTGCAAGGTGCAATTCTGAAATTTTTTGCTTTTTCCTGCTCCTCTTAGCATGATAAGGAAGATTCAAAGAGAGTGAGATGCCAGCTCCTTTCATTCAGTCAGTAGCTTCAATCATTTCTGGACGTTTTTCAATGGCAAAAATCAATGAATATTGTAAATGCACAAAGAGTAATTTCTCCGCATTGCAAGGTGCAATTCTGAAATTTTTTGCTTTTTCCTGCTCCTCTTAGCATGATAAAGAAGATTCAAAGAGAGTGAGATGCCAGCTCCTTTCATTCAGTCAGTAGCTTCAAACATTTCTGGTATATGAATAACATGATGTTTTTCAATGGCAAAAATCAATGAATATTGTAAATGCACAAACAGTAAATTCTCCGCATTGCAAGGTGCAATTCTGAAATTTTTTGCTTTTTCCTGCTCCTCTTAGCATGATAAAGAAGATTCAAAGAGAGTGAGATGCCAGCTCCTTTCATTCAGTCAGTAGCTTCAATCATTTCTGGACGTTTTTCAATGGCAAAAATCATTGAATATTGTAAATGCACAAACAGTAATTTCTCCGCATTGCAAGGTGCAATTCTGAAATTTTTTGCTTTTTCCTGCTCCTCTTAGCATGATAAAGAAGATTCAAAGAGAGTGAGATGCCAGCTCCTTTCATTCAGTCAGTAGCTTCAATCATTTCTGGTATATGAATAACATGATGTTTTTCAATGGCAAAAATCAATGAATATTGTAAATGCACAAACAGTAATTTCTCCGCATTGCAAGGTGCAATTCTGAAATTTTTTGCTTTTTCCTGCTCCTCTTAGCATGATAAAGAAGATTCAAAGAGAGTGAGATGCCAGCTCCTTTCATTCAGTCAGTAGCTTCAAACATTTCTGGTATATGAATAACATGATGTTTTTCAATGGCAAAAATCAATGAATATTGTAAATGCACAAACAGTAATTTCTCCGCATTGCAAGGTGCAATTCTGAAATTTTTTGCTTTTTCCTGCTCCTCTTAGCATGATAAAGAAGATTCAAAGAGAGTGAGATGCCAGCTCCTTTCATTCAGTCAGTAGCTTCAATCATTTCTGGACGTTTTTCAATGGCAAAAATCTATGAATATTGTAAATGCACAAACAGTAATTTCTCCGCATTGCAAGGTGCAATTCTGAAATTTTTTGCTTTTTCCTGCTCCTCTTAGCATGATAAAGAAGATTCAAAGAGAGTGAGATGCCAGCTCCTTTCATTCAGTCAGTAGCTTCAATCATTTCTGGACGTTTTTCAATGGCAAAAATCTATGAATATTGTAAATGCACAAACAGTAATTTCTCCGCATTGCAAGGTGCAATTCTGAAATTTTTGCTTTTTCCTGCTCCTCTTAGCATGATAAACAAGATTCAAAGAGAGTGAGATGCCAGCTCCTTTCATTCAGTCAGTAGCTTCAATCATTTCTGGACGTTTTTCAATGGCAAAAATCAATGAATATTGTAAATGCACAAACAGTAATTTCTCCGCATTGCAAGGTGCAATTCTGAAATTTTTTGCTTTTTCCTGCTCCTCTTAGCATGATAAAGAAGATTCAAAGAGAGTGAGATGCCAGCTCCTTTCATTCAGTCAGTAGCTTCAATCATTTCTGGACGTTTTTCAATGGCAAAAATCAATGAATATTGTAAATGCACAAAGAGTAATTTCTCCGCATTGCAAGGTGCAATTCTGAAATTTTTTGCTTTTTCCTGCTCCTCTTAGCATGATAAAGAAGATTCAAAGAGAGTGAGATGCCAGCTCCTTTCATTCAGTCAGTAGCTTCAATCATTTCTGGACGTTTTTCAATGGCAAAAATCAATGAATATTGTAAATGCACAAAGAGTAATTTCTCCGCATTGCAAGGTGCAATTCTGAAATTTTTTGCTTTTTCCTGCTCCTCTTAGCATGATAAAGAAGATTCAAAGAGGGTGAGATGCCAGCTCCTTTCATTCAGTCAGTAGCTTCAAACATTTCTGGTATATGAATAACATGATGTTTTTCAATGGCAAAAATCAATGAATATTGTAAATGCACAAACAGTAATTTCTCCGCATTGCAAGGTGCAATTCTGAAATTTTTTGCTTTTTCCTGCTCCTCTTAGCATGATAAAGAAGATTCAAAGAGAGTGAGATGCCAGCTCCTTTCATTCAGTCAGTAGCTTCAATCATTTCTGGACGTTTTTCAATGGCAAAAATCATTGAATATTGTAAATGCACAAACAGTAATTTCTCCGCATTGCAAGGTGCAATTCTGAAATTTTTTGCTTTTTCCTGCTCCTCTTAGCATGATAAAGAAGATTCAAAGAGAGTGAGATGCCAGCTCCTTTCATTCAGTCAGTAGCTTCAATCATTTCTGGACGTTTTTCAATGGCAAAAATCAATGAATATTGTAAATGCACAAAGAGTAATTTCTCCGCATTGCAAGGTGCAATTCTGAAATTTTTTGCTTTTTCCTGCTCCTCTTCGCATGATAAAGAAGATTCAAAGAGAGTGAGACGCCAGCTCCTTTCATTCAGTCAGTAGCTTCAAACATTTCTGGTATATGAATAACATGATGTTTTTCAATGGCAAAAATCAATGAATATTGTAAATGCAGAAAGAGTAATTTCTCCGCATTGCAAGGTGCAATTCTGAAATTTTTTGCTTTTTCCTGCTCCTCTTAGCATGATAAAGAAGATTCAAAGAGAGTGAGATGCCAGCTCCTTTCATTCAGTCAGTAGCTTCAATCATTTCTGGACGTTTTTCAATGGCAAAAATCAATGAATATTGTAAATGCACAAAGAGTAATTTCTCCGCATTGCAAGGTGCAATTCTGAAATTTTTTGCTTTTTCCTGCTCCTCTTAGCATGATAAAGAAGATTCAAAGAGAGTGAGATGCCAGCTCCTTTCATTCAGTCAGTAGCTTCAAACATTTCTGGTATATGAATAACATGATGTTTTTCAATGGCAAAAATCAATGAATATTGTAAATGCACAAACAGTAATTTCTCCGCATTGAAAGGTGCAATTCTGAAATTTTTTGCTTTTTCCTGCTCCTCTTAGCATTATAAAGAAGATTCAAAGAGAGTGAGATGCCAGCTCCTTTCATTCAGTCAGTAGCTTCAATCATTTCTGGACGTTTTTCAATGGCAAAAATCAATGAATATTGTAAATGCACAAACAGTAATTTCTCCGCATTGCAAGGTGCAATTCTGAAATTTTTTGCTTTTTCCTGCTCCTCTTAGCATGATAAAGAAGATTCAAAGAGAGTGAGATGCCAGCTCCTTTCATTCAGTCAGTAGCTTCAATCATTTCTGGCCGTTTTTCAATGGCAAAAATCAATGAATATTGTAAATGCACAAACAGTAATTTCTCCGCATTGCAAGGTGCAATTCTGAAATTTTTTGCTTTTTCCTGCTCCTCTTAGCATGATAAACAAGATTCAAAGAGAGTGAGATGCCAGCTCCTTTCATTCAGTCAGTAGCTTCAATCATTTCTGGATGTTTTTCAATGGCAAAAATCAATGAATATTGTAAATGCACAAACAGTAATTTCTCCGCATTGCAAGGTGCAATTCTGAAATTTTTTGCTTTTTCCTGCTCCTCTTAGCATGATAAAGAAGATTCAAAGAGAGTGAGATGCCAGCTCCTTTCATTCAGTCAGTAGCTTCAATCATTTCTGGACGTTTTTCAATGGCAAAAATCAATGAATATTGTAAATGCACAAACAGTAATTTCTCCGCATTGCAAGGTGCAATTCTGAAATTTTTTGCTTTTTCCTGCTCCTCTTAGCATGATAAAGAAGATTCAAAGAGAGTGAGATGCCAGCTCCTTTCATTCAGTCAGTAGCTTCAATCATTTCTGGACGTTTTTCAATGGCAAAAATCAATGAATATTGTAAATGCACAAACAGTAATTTCTCCGCAATGCAAGGTGCAATTCTGAAATTTTTTGCTTTTTCCTGCTCCTCTTAGCATGATAAAGAAGATTCAAAGAGAGTGAGATGCCAGCTCCTTTCATTCAGTCAGTAGCTTCAAACATTTCTGGTATATGAATAACATGATGTTTTTCAATGGCAAAAATCAATGAATATTGTAAATGCACAAACAGTAATTTCTCCGCATTGCAAGGTGCAATTCTGAAATTTTTTGCTTTTTCCTGCTCCTCTAAGCATGATAAAGAAGTTTCAAAGAGAGTGAGATGCCAGCTCCTTTCATTCAGTCAGTAGCTTCAATCATTTCTGGACGTTTTTCAATGGCAAAAATCAATGAATATTGTAAATGCACAAACAGTAATTTCTCTGCATTGCAAGGTGCAATTCTGAAATTTTTTGCTTTTTCCTGCTCCTCTTAGCATGATAAACAAGATTCAAAGAGAGTGAGATGCCAGCTCCTTTCATTCAGTCAGTAGCTTCAATCATTTCTGGATGTTTTTCAATGGCAAAAATCAATGAATATTGTAAATGCACAAACAGTAATTTCTCCGCATTGCAAGGTGCAATTCTGAAATGTTTTGCTTTTTTCTGCTCCTCTTAGCATGATAAAGAAGATTCAAAGAGAGTGAGATGCCAGCTCCTTTCATTCAGTCTGTAGCTTCAAACATTTCTGGTATATGAATAACGATGTTTTTCAATGGCAAAAATCAATGAATATTGTAAATGCACAAACAGTAATTTCTCCGCATTGCAAGGTGCAATTCTGAAATTTTTTGCTTTTTCCTGCTCCTCTTAGCATGATAAAGAAGATTCAAAGAGAGTGAGATGCCATGTCCTTTCATTCAGTCAGTAGCTTCAATCATTTCTGGACGTTTTTCAATGGCAAAAATCAATGAATATTGTAAATGCACAAACAGTAATTTCTCCGCATTGCAAGGTGCAATTCTGAAATTTTTTGCTTTTTCCTGCTCCTCTTAGCATGATAAACAAGATTCAAAGAGAGTGAGATGCCAGCTCCTTTCATTCAGTCAGTAGCTTCAATCATTTCTGGACGTTTTTCAATGGCAAAAATCAATGAATATTGTAAATGCACAAACAGTAATTTCTCCGCATTGCAAGGTGCAATTCTGAAATTTTTTGCTTTTTCCTGCTCCTCTTAGCATGATAAAGAAGATTCAAAGAGAGTGAGATGCCAGCTCCTTTCATTCAGTCAGTAGCTTCAAACATTTCTGGTATATGAATAACATGATGTTTTTCAATGGCAAAAATCAATGAATATTGTAAATGCACAAACAGTAATTTCTCCGCATTGCAAGGTGCAATTCTGAAATTTTTTGTTTTTCCTGCTCCTCTTAGCATGATAAAGAAGATTCAAAGAGAGTGAGATGCCAGCTCCTTTCATTCAGTCAGTAGCTTCAATCATTTCTGGACGTTTTTCAATGGCAAAAATCATTGAATATTGTAAATGCACAAACAGTAATTTCTCCGCATTGCAAGGTGCAATTCTGAAATTTTTTGCTTTTTCCTGCTCCTCTTAGCATGATAAAGAAGATTCAAAGAGAGTGAGATGCCAGCTCCTTTCATTCAGTCAGTAGCTTCAATCATTTCTGGACGTTTTTCAATGGCAAAAATCAATGAATATTGTAAATGCACAAACAGTAATTTCTCCGCATTGCAAGGTGCAATTCTGAAATTTTTTGCTTTTTCCTGCTCCTCTTAGCATGATAAACAAGATTGAAAGAGAGTGAGATGCCAGCTCCTTTCATTCAGTCAGTAGCTTCAATCATTTCTGGACGTTTTTCAATGGCAAAAATCAATGAATATTGTAAATGCACAAACAGTAATTTCTCCGCATTGCAAGGAGCAATTCTGAAATTTTTTGCTTTTTCCTGCTCCTCTTAGCATGATAAAGAAGATTCAAAGAGAGTGAGATGCCAGCTCCTTTCATTCAGTCAGTAGCTTCAATCATTTCTGGACGTTTTTCAATGGCAAAAATCAATGAATATTGTAAATGCACAAAGAGTAATTTCTCCGCATTGCAAGGTGCAATTCTGAAATTTTTTGCTTTTTCCTGCTCCTCTTAGCATGATAAAGAAGATTCAAAGAGAGTGAGATGCCAGCTCCTTTCATTCAGTCAGTAGCTTCAATCATTTCTGGATGTTTTTCAATGGCAAAAATCAATGAATATTGTAAATGCACAAAGAGTAATTTCTCCGCATTGCAAGGTGCAATTCTGAAATTTTTTGCTTTTTCCTGCTCCTCTTAGCATGATAAAGAAGATTCAAAGAGAGTGAGATGCCAGCTCCTTTCATTCAGTCAGTAGCTTCAAACATTTCTGGTATATGAATAACATGATGTTTTTCAATGGCAAAAATCAATGAATATTGTAAATGCACAAAGAGTAATTTCTCCGCATTGCAAGGTGCAATTCTGAAATTTTTTGCTTTTTCCTGCTCCTCTTAGCATGATAAAGAAGATTCAAAGAGAGTGAGATGCCAGCTCCTTTCATTCAGTCAGTAGCTTCAATCATTTCTGGACGTTTTTCAATGGCAAAAATCAATGAATATTGTAAATGCACAAACAGTAATTTCTCCGCATTGCAAGGTGCAATTCTGAAATTTTTTGCTTTTTCCTGCTCCTCTTAGCATGATAAGGAAGATTCAAAGAGAGTGAGATGCCAGCTCCTTTCATTCAGTCAGTAGCTTCAATCATTTCTGGACGTTTTTCAATGGCAAAAAATCAATGAATATTGTAAATGCACAAAGAGTAATTTCTCCGCATTGCAAGGTGCAATTCTGAAATTTTTTGCTTTTTCCTGCTCCTCTTAGCATGATAAAGAAGATTCAAAGAGAGTGAGATGCCAGCTCCTTTCATTCAGTCAGTAGCTTCAAACATTTCTGGTATATGAATAACATGATGTTTTTCAATGGCAAAAATCAATGAATATTGTAAATGCACAAACAGTAAATTCTCTGCATTGCAAGGTGCAATTCTGAAATTTTTTGCTTTTTCCTGCTCCTCTTAGCATGATAAAGAAGATTCAAAGAGAGTGAGATGCCAGCTCCTTTCATTCAGTCAGTAGCTTCAATCATTTCTGGACGTTTTTCAATGGCAAAAATCATTGAATATTGTAAATGCACAAACAGTAATTTCTCCGCATTGCAAGGTGCAATTCTGAAATTTTTTGCTTTTTCCTGCTCCTCTTAGCATGATAAAGAAGATTCAAAGAGAGTGAGATGCCAGCTCCTTTCATTCAGTCAGTAGCTTCAATCATTTCTGGACGTTTTTCAATGGCAAAAATCAATGAATATTGTAAATGCACAAAGAGTAATTTCTCCGCATTGCAAGGTGCAATTCTGAAATTTTTTGCTTTTTCCTGCTCCTCTTCGCATGATAAAGAAGATTCAAAGAGAGTGAGACGCCAGCTCCTTTCATTCAGTCAGTAGCTTCAAACATTTCTGGTATATGAATAACATGATGTTTTTCAATGGCAAAAATCAATGAATATTGTAAATGCAGAAAGAGTAATTTCTCCGCATTGCAAGGTGCAATTCTGAAATTTTTTGCTTTTTCCTGCTCCTCTTAGCATGATAAAGAAGATTCAAAGAGAGTGAGATGCCAGCTCCTTTCATTCAGTCAGTAGCTTCAATCATTTCTGGACGTTTTTCAATGGCAAAAATCAATGAATATTGTAAATGCACAAAGAGTAATTTCTCCGCATTGCAAGGTGCAATTCTGAAATTTTTTGCTTTTTCCTGCTCCTCTTAGCATGATAAAGAAGATTCAAAGAGAGTGAGATGCCAGCTCCTTTCATTCAGTCAGTAGCTTCAAACATTTCTGGTATATGAATAACATGATGTTTTTCAATGGCAAAAATCAATGAATATTGTAAATGCACAAACAGTAATTTCTCCGCATTGAAAGGTGCAATTCTGAAATTTTTTGCTTTTTCCTGCTCCTCTTAGCATTATAAAGAAGATTCAAAGAGAGTGAGATGCCAGCTCCTTTCATTCAGTCAGTAGCTTCAATCATTTCTGGACGTTTTTCAATGGCAAAAATCAATGAATATTGTAAATGCACAAACAGTAATTTCTCCGCATTGCAAGGTGCAATTCTGAAATTTTTTGCTTTTTCCTGCTCCTCTTAGCATGATAAAGAAGATTCAAAGAGAGTGAGATGCCAGCTCCTTTCATTCAGTCAGTAGCTTCAATCATTTCTGGCCGTTTTTCAATGGCAAAAATCAATGAATATTGTAAATGCACAAACAGTAATTTCTCCGCATTGCAAGGTGCAATTCTGAAATTTTTTGCTTTTTCCTGCTCCTCTTAGCATGATAAACAAGATTCAAAGAGAGTGAGATGCCAGCTCCTTTCATTCAGTCAGTAGCTTCAATCATTTCTGGATGTTTTTCAATGGCAAAAATCAATGAATATTGTAAATGCACAAACAGTAATTTCTCCGCATTGCAAGGTGCAATTCTGAAATTTTTTGCTTTTTCCTGCTCCTCTTAGCATGATAAAGAAGATTCAAAGAGAGTGAGATGCCAGCTCCTTTCATTCAGTCAGTAGCTTCAATCATTTCTGGACGTTTTTCAATGGCAAAAATCAATGAATATTGTAAATGCACAAACAGTAATTTCTCCGCATTGCAAGGTGCAATTCTGAAATTTTTTGCTTTTTCCTGCTCCTCTTAGCATGATAAAGAAGATTCAAAGAGAGTGAGATGCCAGCTCCTTTCATTCAGTCAGTAGCTTCAATCATTTCTGGACGTTTTTCAATGGCAAAAATCAATGAATATTGTAAATGCACAAACAGTAATTTCTCCGCAATGCAAGGTGCAATTCTGAAATTTTTTGCTTTTTCCTGCTCCTCTTAGCATGATAAAGAAGATTCAAAGAGAGTGAGATGCCAGCTCCTTTCATTCAGTCAGTAGCTTCAAACATTTCTGGTATATGAATAACATGATGTTTTTCAATGGCAAAAATCAATGAATATTGTAAATGCACAAACAGTAATTTCTCCGCATTGCAAGGTGCAATTCTGAAATTTTTTGCTTTTTCCTGCTCCTCTAAGCATGATAAAGAAGATTCAAAGAGAGTGAGATGCCAGCTCCTTTCATTCAGTCAGTAGCTTCAATCATTTCTGGACGTTTTTCAATGGCAAAAATCAATGAATATTGTAAATGCACAAACAGTAATTTCTCTGCATTGCAAGGTGCAATTCTGAAATTTTTTGCTTTTTCCTGCTCCTCTTAGCATGATAAACAAGATTCAAAGAGAGTGAGATGCCAGCTCCTTTCATTCAGTCAGTAGCTTCAATCATTTCTGGATGTTTTTCAATGGCAAAAATCAATGAATATTGTAAATGCACAAACAGTAATTTCTCCGCATTGCAAGGTGCAATTCTGAAATGTTTTGCTTTTTTCTGCTCCTCTTAGCATGATAAAGAAGATTCAAAGAGAGTGAGATGCCAGCTCCTTTCATTCAGTCTGTAGCTTCAAACATTTCTGGTATATGAATAACGATGTTTTTCAATGGCAAAAATCAATGAATATTGTAAATGCACAAACAGTAATTTCTCCGCATTGCAAGGTGCAATTCTGAAATTTTTTGCTTTTTCCTGCTCCTCTTAGCATGATAAAGAAGATTCAAAGAGAGTGAGATGCCATGTCCTTTCATTCAGTCAGTAGCTTCAATCATTTCTGGACGTTTTTCAATGGCAAAAATCAATGAATATTGTAAATGCACAAACAGTAATTTCTCCGCATTGCAAGGTGCAATTCTGAAATTTTTTGCTTTTTCCTGCTCCTCTTAGCATGATAAACAAGATTCAAAGAGAGTGAGATGCCAGCTCCTTTCATTCAGTCAGTAGCTTCAATCATTTCTGGACGTTTTTCAATGGCAAAAATCAATGAATATTGTAAATGCACAAACAGTAATTTCTCCGCATTGCAAGGTGCAATTCTGAAATTTTTTGCTTTTTCCTGCTCCTCTTAGCATGATAAAGAAGATTCAAAGAGAGTGAGATGCCAGCTCCTTTCATTCAGTCAGTAGCTTCAAACATTTCTGGTATATGAATAACATGATGTTTTTCAATGGCAAAAATCAATGAATATTGTAAATGCACAAACAGTAATTTCTCCGCATTGCAAGGTGCAATTCTGAAATTTTTTGTTTTTCCTGCTCCTCTTAGCATGATAAAGAAGATTCAAAGAGAGTGAGATGCCAGCTCCTTTCATTCAGTCAGTAGCTTCAATCATTTCTGGACGTTTTTCAATGGCAAAAATCATTGAATATTGTAAATGCACAAACAGTAATTTCTCCGCATTGCAAGGTGCAATTCTGAAATTTTTTGCTTTTTCCTGCTCCTCTTAGCATGATAAAGAAGATTCAAAGAGAGTGAGATGCCAGCTCCTTTCATTCAGTCAGTAGCTTCAATCATTTCTGGACGTTTTTCAATGGCAAAAATCAATGAATATTGTAAATGCACAAACAGTAATTTCTCCGCATTGCAAGGTGCAATTCTGAAATTTTTTGCTTTTTCCTGCTCCTCTTAGCATGATAAACAAGATTGAAAGAGAGTGAGATGCCAGCTCCTTTCATTCAGTCAGTAGCTTCAATCATTTCTGGACGTTTTTCAATGGCAAAAATCAATGAATATTGTAAATGCACAAACAGTAATTTCTCCGCATTGCAAGGAGCAATTCTGAAATTTTTTGCTTTTTCCTGCTCCTCTTAGCATGATAAAGAAGATTCAAAGAGAGTGAGATGCCAGCTCCTTTCATTCAGTCAGTAGCTTCAATCATTTCTGGACGTTTTTCAATGGCAAAAATCAATGAATATTGTAAATGCACAAAGAGTAATTTCTCCGCATTGCAAGGTGCAATTCTGAAATTTTTTGCTTTTTCCTGCTCCTCTTAGCATGATAAAGAAGATTCAAAGAGAGTGAGATGCCAGCTCCTTTCATTCAGTCAGTAGCTTCAATCATTTCTGGACGTTTTTCAATGGCAAAAATCAATGAATATTGTAAATGCACAAAGAGTAATTTCTCCGCATTGCAAGGTGCAATTCTGAAATTTTTTGCTTTTTCCTGCTCCTCTTAGCATGATAAAGAAGATTCAAAGAGAGTGAGATGCCAGCTCCTTTCATTCAGTCAGTAGCTTCAAACATTTCTGGTATATGAATAACATGATGTTTTTCAATGGCAAAAATCAATGAATATTGTAAATGCACAAAGAGTAATTTCTCCGCATTGCAAGGTGCAATTCTGAAATTTTTTGCTTTTTCCTGCTCCTCTTAGCATGATAAAGAAGATTCAAAGAGAGTGAGATGCCAGCTCCTTTCATTCAGTCAGTAGCTTCAATCATTTCTGGACGTTTTTCAATGGCAAAAATCAATGAATATTGTAAATGCACAAACAGTAATTTCTCCGCATTGCAAGGTGCAATTCTGAAATTTTTTGCTTTTTCCTGCTCCTCTTAGCATGATAAGGAAGATTCAAAGAGAGTGAGATGCCAGCTCCTTTCATTCAGTCAGTAGCTTCAATCATTTCTGGACGTTTTTCAATGGCAAAAAATCAATGAATATTGTAAATGCACAAAGAGTAATTTCTCCGCATTGCAAGGTGCAATTCTGAAATTTTTTGCTTTTTCCTGCTCCTCTTAGCATGATAAAGAAGATTCAAAGAGAGTGAGATGCCAGCTCCTTTCATTCAGTCAGTAGCTTCAAACATTTCTGGTATATGAATAACATGATGTTTTTCAATGGCAAAAATCAATGAATATTGTAAATGCACAAACAGTAAATTCTCTGCATTGCAAGGTGCAATTCTGAAATTTTTTGCTTTTTCCTGCTCCTCTTAGCATGATAAAGAAGATTCAAAGAGAGTGAGATGCCAGCTCCTTTCATTCAGTCAGTAGCTTCAATCATTTCTGGACGTTTTTCAATGGCAAAAATCATTGAATATTGTAAATGCACAAACAGTAATTTCTCCGCATTGCAAGGTGCAATTCTGAAATTTTTTGCTTTTTCCTGCTCCTCTTAGCATGATAAAGAAGATTCAAAGAGAGTGAGATGCCAGCTCCTTTCATTCAGTCAGTAGCTTCAATCATTTCTGGTATATGAATAACATGATGTTTATCAATGGCAAAAATCAATGAATATTGTTAATGCACAAACAGTAATTTCTCCGCATTGCAAGGTGCAATTCTGAAATTTTTTGCTTTTTCCTGCTCCTCTTAGCATGATAAAGAAGATTCAAAGAGAGTGAGATGCCAGCTCCTTTCATTCAGTCAGTAGCTTCAATCATTTCTGGACGTTTTTCAATGGCAAAAATCAATGAATATTGTAAATGCACAAAGAGTAATTTCTCCGCATTGCAAGGTGCAATTCTGAAATTTTTTGCTTTTTCCTGCTCCTCTTAGCATGATAAAGAAGATTCAAAGAGAGTGAGATGCCAGCTCCTTTCATTCAGTCAGTAGCTTCAATCATTTCTGGACGTTTTTCAATGGCAAAAATCAATGAATATTGTAAATGCACAAAGAGTAATTTCTCCGCATTGCAAGGTGCAATTCTGAAATTTTTTGCTTTTTCCTGCTCCTCTTCGCATGATAAAGAAGATTCAAAGAGAGTGAGATGCCAGCTCCTTTCATTCAGTCAGTAGCTTCAAACATTTCTGGTATATGAATAACATGATGTTTTTCAATGGCAAAAATCAATGAATATTGTAAATGCAGAAAGAGTAATTTCTCCGCATTGCAAGGTGCAATTCTGAAATTTTTTGCTTTTTCCTGCTCCTCTTAGCATGATAAAGAAGATTCAAAGAGAGTGAGATGCCAGCTCCTTTCATTCAGTCAGTAGCTTCAATCATTTCTGGACGTTTTTCAATGGCAAAAATCAATGAATATTGTAAATGCACAAAGAGTAATTTCTCCGCATTGCAAGGTGCAATTCTGAAATTTTTTGCTTTTTCCTGCTCCTCTTAGCATGATAAAGAAGATTCAAAGAGAGTGAGATGCCAGCTCCTTTCATTCAGTCAGTAGCTTCAAACATTTCTGGTATATGAATAACATGATGTTTTTCAATGGCAAAAATCAATGAATATTGTAAATGCACAAACAGTAATTTCTCCGCATTGAAAGGTGCAATTCTGAAATTTTTTGCTTTTTCCTGCTCCTCTTAGCATGATAAAGAAGATTCAAAGAGAGTGGGATGCCAGCTCCTTTCATTCAGTCAGTAGCTTCAATCATTTCTGGACGTTTTTCAATGGCAAAAATCAATGAATATTGTAAATGCACAAACAGTAATTTCTCCGCATTGCAAGGTGCAATTCTGAAATTTTTTGCTTTTTCCTGCTCCTCTTAGCATGATAAAGAAGATTCAAAGAGAGTGAGATGCCAGCTCCTTTCATTCAGTCAGTAGCTTCAATCATTTCTGGCCGTTTTTCAATGGCAAAAATCAATGAATATTGTAAATGCACAAACAGTAATTTCTCCGCATTGCAAGGTGCAATTCTGAAATTTTTTGCTTTTTCCTGCTCCTCTTAGCATGATAAACAAGATTCAAAGAGAGTGAGATGCCAGCACCTTTCATTCAGTCAGTAGCTTCAATCATTTCTGGACGTTTTTCAATGGCAAAAAATCAATGAATATTGTAAATGCACAAAGAGTAATTTCTCCGCATTGCAAGGTGCAATTCTGAAATTTTTTGCTTTTTCCTGCTCCTCTTAGCATGATAAAGAAGATTCAAAGAGAGTGAGATGCCAGCTCCTTTCATTCAGTCAGTAGCTTCAAACATTTCTGGTATATGAATAACATGATGTTTTTCAATGGCAAAAATCAATGAATATTGTAAATGCACAAACAGTAAATTCTCCGCATTGCAAGGTGCAATTCTGAAATTTTTTGCTTTTTCCTGCTCCTCTTAGCATGATAAAGAAGATTCAAAGAGAGTGAGATGCCAGCTCCTTTCATTTAGTCAGTAGCTTCAATCATTTCTGGACGTTTTTCAATGGCAAAAATCATTGAATATTGTAAATGCACAAACAGTAATTTCTCCGCATTGCAAGGTGCAATTCTGAAATTTTTTGCTTTTTCCTGCTCCTCTTAGCATGATAAAGAAGATTCAAAGAGAGTGAGATGCCAGCTCCTTTCATTCAGTCAGTAGCTTCAATCATTTCTGGTATATGAATAACATGATGTTTTTCAATGGCAAAAATCAATGAATATTGTAAATGCACAAACAGTAATTTCTCCGCATTGCAAGGTGCAATTCTGAAATTTTTTGCTTTTTCCTGCTCCTCTTAGCATGATAAAGAAGATTCAAAGAGAGTGAGATGCCAGCTCCTTTCATTCAGTCAGTAGCTTCAATCATTTCTGGACGTTTTTCAATGGCAAAAATCAATGAATATTGTAAATGCACAAACAGTAATTTCTCCGCATTGCAAGGTGCAATTCTGAAATTTTTTGCTTTTTCCTGCTCCTCTTAGCATGATAAAGAAGATTCAAAGAGAGTGAGATGCCAGCTCCTTTCATTCAGTCAGTAGCTTCAAACATTTCTGGTATATGAATAACATGATGTTTTTCAATGGCAAAAATCAATGAATATTGTAAATGCACAAACAGTAATTTCTCCGCATTGCAAGGTGCAATTCTGAAATTTTTTGTTTTTCCTGCTCCTCTTAGCATGATAAAGAAGATTCAAAGAGAGTGAGATGCCAGCTCCTTTCATTCAGTCAGTAGCTTCAATCATTTCTGGACGTTTTTCAATGGCAAAAATCATTGAATATTGTAAATGCACAAACAGTAATTTCTCCGCATTGCAAGGTGCAATTCTGAAATTTTTTGCTTTTTCCTGCTCCTCTTAGCATGATAAAGAAGATTCAAAGAGAGTGAGATGCCAGCTCCTTTCATTCAGTCAGTAGCTTCAATCATTTCTGGACGTTTTTCAATGGCAAAAATCAATGAATAT
Source organism: Phyllobates terribilis (assembly GCF_046119375.1). Taxonomy (NCBI): domain Eukaryota; kingdom Metazoa; phylum Chordata; class Amphibia; order Anura; family Dendrobatidae; genus Phyllobates; species Phyllobates terribilis. The sequence continues at coordinate 3,411,168 of NW_027362893.1, forward strand.
TGTAAATGCACAAACAGTAATTTCTCCGCATTGCAAGGTGCAATTCTGAAATTTTTTGCTTTTTCCTGCTCCTCTTAGCATGATAAACAAGATTCAAAGAGAGTGAGATGCCAGCTCCTTTCATTCAGTCAGTAGCTTCAATCATTTCTGGACGTTTTTCAATGGCAAAAATCAATGAATATTGTAAATGCACAAACAGTAATTTCTCCGCATTGCAAGGTGCAATTCTGAAATTTTTTGCTTTTTCCTGCTCCTCTTAGCATGATAAAGAAGATTCAAAGAGAGTGAGATGCCAGCTCCTTTCATTCAGTCAGTAGCTTCAATCATTTCTGGACGTTTTTCAATGGCAAAAATCAATGAATATTGTAAATGCACAAAGAGTAATTTCTCCGCATTGCAAGGTGCAATTCTGAAATTTTTTGCTTTTTCCTGCTCCTCTTAGCATGATAAAGAAGATTCAAAGAGAGTGAGATGCCAGCTCCTTTCATTCAGTCAGTAGCTTCAATCATTTCTGGACGTTTTTCAATGGCAAAAATCAATGAATATTGTAATTGCACAAAGAGTAATTTCTCCGCATTGCAAGGTGCAATTCTGAAATTTTTTGCTTTTTCCTGCTCCTCTTAGCATGATAAAAAAGATTCAAAGAGGGTGAGATGCCAGCTCCTTTCATTCAGTCAGTAGCTTCAAACATTTCTGGTATATGAATAACATGATGTTTTTCAATGGCAAAAATCAATGAATATTGTAAATGCACAAACAGTAATTTCTCCGCATTGCAAGGTGCAATTCTGAAATTTTTTGCTTTTTCCTGCTCCTCTTAGCATGATAAAGAAGATTCAAAGAGAGTGAGATGCCAGCTCCTTTCATTCAGTCAGTAGCTTCAATCATTTCTGGACGTTTTTCAATGGCAAAAATCATTGAATATTGTAAATGCACAAACAGTAATTTCTCCGCATTGCAAGGTGCAATTCTGAAATTTTTTGCTTTTTCCTGCTCCTCTTAGCATGATAAAGAAGATTCAAAGAGAGTGAGATGCCAGCTCCTTTCATTCAGTCAGTAGCTTCAATCATTTCTGGTATATGAATAACATGATGTTTTTCAATGGCAAAAATCAATGAATATTGTAAATGCACAAACAGTAATTTCTCCGCATTGCAAGGTGCAATTCTGAAATTTTTTGCTTTTTCCTGCTCCTCTTAGCATGATAAAGAAGATTCAAAGAGAGTGAGATGCCAGCTCCTTTCATTCAGTCAGTAGCTTCAATCATTTCTGGACGTTTTTCAATGGCAAAAATCAATGAATATTGTAAATGCACAAAGAGTAATTTCTCCGCATTGCAAGGTGCAATTCTGAAATTTTTTGCTTTTTCCTGCTCCTCTTAGCATGATAAAGAAGATTCAAAGAGAGTGAGATGCCAGCTCCTTTCATTCAGTCAGTAGCTTCAATCATTTCTGGACGTTTTTCAATGGCAAAAATCAATGAATATTGTAAATGCACAAAGAGTAATTTCTCCGCATTGCAAGGTGCAATTCTGAAATTTTTTGCTTTTTCCTGCTCCTCTTCGCATGATAAAGAAGATTCAAAGAGAGTGAGATGCCAGCTCCTTTCATTCAGTCAGTAGCTTCAAACATTTCTGGTATATGAATAACATGATGTTTTTCAATGGCAAAAATCAATGAATATTGTAAATGCACAAACAGTAATTTCTCCGCATTGCAAAGTGCAATTCTGAAATTTTTTGCTTTTTCCTGCTCCTCTTAGCATGATAAAGAAGATTCAAAGAGAGTGAGATGCCAGCTCCTTTCATTCAGTCAGTAGCTTCAATCATTTCTGGACGTTTTTCAATGGCAAAAATCAATGAATATTGTAAATGCACAAAGAGTAATTTCTCCGCATTGCAAGGTGCAATTCTGAAATTTTTTGCTTTTTCCTGCTCCTCTTAGCATGATAAAGAAGATTCAAAGAGAGTGAGATGCCAGCTCCTTTCATTCAGTCAGTAGCTTCAAACATTTCTGGTATATGAATAACATGATGTTTTTCAATGGCAAAAATCAATGAATATTGTAAATGCACAAACAGTAATTTCTCCGCATTGAAAGGTGCAATTCTGAAATTTTTTGCTTTTTCCTGCTCCTCTTAGCATGATAAAGAAGATTCAAAGAGAGTGAGATGCCAGCTCCTTTCATTCAGTCAGTAGCTTCAATCATTTCTGGACGTTTTTCAATGGCAAAAATCAATGAATATTGTAAATGCACAAACAGTAATTTCTCCGCATTGCAAGGTGCAATTCTGAATTTTTTTGCTTTTTCCTGCTCCTCTTAGCATGATAAAGAAGATTCAAAGAGAGTGAGATGCCTGCTCCTTTCATTCAGTCAGTAGCTTCAAACATTTCTGGTATATGAATAACGTGATGTTTTTCAATGGCAAAAATCAATGAATATTGTAAATGCACAAACAGTAATTTCTCCGCATTGCAAGGTGCAATTCTGAAATTTTTTTCTTTTTCCTGCTCCTCTTAGCATGATAAAGAAGATTCAAAGAGAGTGAGATGCCAGCTCCTTTCATTCAGTCAGTAGCTTCAATCATTTCTGGACATTTTTCAATGGCAAAAATCAATGAATATTGTAAATGCACAAACAGTAATTTCTCCGCATTGCAAGGTGCAATTCTGAAATTTTTTGCTTTTTCCTGCTCCTCTTAGCATGATAAAGAAGATTCAAAGAGAGTGAGATGCCAGCTCCTTTCATTCAGTCAGTAGCTTCAATCATTTCTGGACGTTTTTCAATGGCAAAAATCAATGAATATTGTAAATGCACAAACAGTAATTTCTCCGCATTGCAAGGTGCAATTCTGAAATTTTTTGCTTTTTCCTGCTCCTCTTAGCATGATAAAGAAGATTCAAAGAGAGTGAGATGCCAGCTCCTTTCATTCAGTCAGTAGCTTCAATCATTTCTGGACGTTTTTCAATGGCAAAAATCAATGAATATTGTAAATGCACAAAGAGTAATTTCTCCGCATTGCAAGGTGCAATTCTGAAATTTTTTGCTTTTTCCTGCTCCTCTTCGCATGATAAAGAAGATTCAAAGAGAGTGAGATGCCAGCTCCTTTCATTCAGTCAGTAGCTTCAAACATTTCTGGTATATGAATAACATGATGTTTTTCAATGGCAAAAATCAATGAATATTGTAAATGCAGAAAGAGTAATTTCTCCGCATTGCAAGGTGCAATTCTGAAATTTTTTGCTTTTTCCTGCTCCTCTTAGCATGATAAAGAAGATTCAAAGAGAGTGAGATGCCAGCTCCTTTCATTCAGTCAGTAGCTTCAATCATTTCTGGACGTTTTTCAATGGCAAAAATCAATGAATATTGTAAATGCACAAAGAGTAATTTCTCCGCATTGCAAGGTGCAATTCTGAAATTTTTTGCTTTTTCCTGCTCCTCTTAGCATGATAAAGAAGATTCAAAGAGAGTGAGATGCCAGCTCCTTTCATTCAGTCAGTAGCTTCAAACATTTCTGGTATATGAATAACATGATGTTTTTCAATGGCAAAAATCAATGAATATTGTAAATGCACAAACAGTAATTTCTCCGCATTGAAAGGTGCAATTCTGAAATTTTTTGCTTTTTCCTGCTCCTCTTAGCATGATAAAGAAGATTCAAAGAGAGTGGGATGCCAGCTCCTTTCATTCAGTCAGTAGCTTCAATCATTTCTGGACGTTTTTCAATGGCAAAAATCAATGAATATTGTAAATGCACAAACAGTAATTTCTCCGCATTGCAAGGTGCAATTCTGAAATTTTTTGCTTTTTCCTGCTCCTCTTAGCATGATAAAGAAGATTCAAAGAGAGTGAGATGCCAGCTCCTTTCATTCAGTCAGTAGCTTCAATCATTTCTGGCCGTTTTTCAATGGCAAAAATCAATGAATATTGTAAATGCACAAACAGTAATTTCTCCGCATTGCAAGGTGCAATTCTGAAATTTTTTGCTTTTTCCTGCTCCTCTTAGCATGATAAACAAGATTCAAAGAGAGTGAGATGCCAGCACCTTTCATTCAGTCAGTAGCTTCAATCATTTCTGGATGTTTTTCAATGGCAAAAATCAATGAATATTATAAATGCACAAACAGTAATTTCTCCGCATTGCAAGGTGCAATTCTGAAATTTTTTGCTTTTTCCTGCTCCTCTTAGCATGATAAAGAAGATTCAAAGAGAGTGAGATGCCAGCTCCTTTCATTCAGTCAGTAGCTTCAATCATTTCTGGACGTTTTTCAATGGCAAAAATCAATGAATATTGTAAATGCACAAACAGTAATTTCTCCGCATTGCAAGGTGCAATTCTGAAATTTTTTGCTTTTTCCTGCTCCTCTTAGCATGATAAAGAAGATTCAAAGAGAGTGAGATGCCAGCTCCTTTCATTCAGTCAGTAGCTTCAATCATTTCTGGACGTTTTTCAATGGCAAAAATCAATGAATATTGTAAATGCACAAACAGTAATTTCTCCGCATTGCAAGGTGCAATTCTGAAATTTTTTGCTTTTTCCTGCTCCTCTTAGCATGATAAAGAAGATTCAAAGAGAGTGAGATGCCAGCTCCTTTCATTCAGTCAGTAGCTTCAAACATTTCTGGTATATGAATAACATGATGTTTTTCAATGGCAAAAATCAATGAATATTGTAAATGCACAAACAGTAATTTCTCCGCATTGCAGGGTGCAATTCTGAAATTTTTTGCTTTTTCCTGCTCCTCTAAGCATGATAAAGAAGATTCAAAGAGAGTGAGATGCCAGCTCCTTTCATTCAGTCAGTAGCTTCAATCATTTCTGGACGTTTTTCAATGGCAAAAATCAATGAATATTGTAAATGCACAAACAGTAATTTCTCTGCATTGCAAGGTGCAATTCTGAAATTTTTTGCTTTTTCCTGCTCCTCTTAGCATGATAAACAAGATTCAAAGAGAGTGAGATGCCAGCTCCTTTCATTCAGTCAGTAGCTTCAATCATTTCTGGATGTTTTTCAATGGCAAAAATCAATGAATATTGTAAATGCACAAACAGTAAATTCTCCGCATTGCAAGGTGCAATTCTGAAATGTTTTGCTTTTTTCTGCTCCTCTTAGCATGATAAAGAAGATTCAAAGAGAGTGAGATGCCAGCTCCTTTCATTCAGTCTGTAGCTTCAAACATTTCTGGTATATGAATAACGATGTTTTTCAATGGCAAAAATCAATGAATATTGTAAATGCACAAACAGTAATTTCTCCGCATTGCAAGGTGCAATTCTGAAATTTTTTGCTTTTTCCTGCTCCTCTTAGCATGATAAAGAAGATTCAAAGAGAGTGAGATGCCATGTCCTTTCATTCAGTCAGTAGCTTCAATCATTTCTGGACGTTTTTCAATGGCAAAAATCAATGAATATTGTAAATGCACAAACAGTAATTTCTCCGCATTGCAAGGTGCAATTCTGAAATTTTTTGCTTTTTCCTGCTCCTCTTAGCATGATAAACAAGATTCAAAGAGAGTGAGATGCCAGCTCCTTTCATTCAGTCAGTAGCTTCAATCATTTCTGGACGTTTTTCAATGGCAAAAATCAATGAATATTGTAAATGCACAAACAGTAATTTCTCCGCATTGCAAGGTGCAATTCTGAAATTTTTTGCTTTTTCCTGCTCCTCTTAGCATGATAAAGAAGATTCAAAGAGAGTGAGATGCCAGCTCCTTTCATTCAGTCAGTAGCTTCAAACATTTCTGGTATATGAATAACATGATGTTTTTCAATGGCAAAAATCAATGAATATTGTAAATGCACAAACAGTAATTTCTCCGCATTGCAAGGTGCAATTCTGAAATTTTTTGTTTTTCCTGCTCCTCTTAGCATGATAAAGAAGATTCAAAGAGAGTGAGATGCCAGCTCCTTTCATTCAGTCAGTAGCTTCAATCATTTCTGGACGTTTTTCAATGGCAAAAATCATTGAATATTGTAAATGCACAAACAGTAATTTCTCCGCATTGCAAGGTGCAATTCTGAAATTTTTTGCTTTTTCCTGCTCCTCTTAGCATGATAAAGAAGATTCAAAGAGAGTGAGATGCCAGCTCCTTTCATTCAGTCAGTAGCTTCAATCATTTCTGGACGTTTTTCAATGGCAAAAATCAATGAATATTGTAAATGCACAAACAGTAATTTCTCCGCATTGCAAGGTGCAATTCTGAAATTTTTTGCTTTTTCCTGCTCCTCTTAGCATGATAAACAAGATTCAAAGAGAGTGAGATGCCAGCTCCTTTCATTCAGTCAGTAGCTTCAATCATTTCTGGACGTTTTTCAATGGCAAAAATCAATGAATATTGTAAATGCACAAACAGTAATTTCTCCGCATTGCAAGGTGCAATTCTGAAATTTTTTGCTTTTTCCTGCTCCTCTTAGCATGATAAAGAAGATTCAAAGAGAGTGAGATGCCAGCTCCTTTCATTCAGTCAGTAGCTTCAATCATTTCTGGACGTTTTTCAATGGCAAAAATCAATGAATATTGTAAATGCACAAAGAGTAATTTCTCCGCATTGCAAGGTGCAATTCTGAAATATTTTGCTTTTTCCTGCTCCTCTTAGCATGATAAAGAAGATTCAAAGAGAGTGAGATGCCAGCTCCTTTCATTCAGTCAGTAGCTTCAATCATTTCTGGACGTTTTTCAATGGCAAAAATCAATGAATATTGTAAATGCACAAAGAGTAATTTCTCCGCATTGCAAGGTGCAATTCTGAAATTTTTTGCTTTTTCCTGCTCCTCTTAGCATGATAAAGAAGATTCAAAGAGAGTGAGATGCCAGCTCCTTTCATTCAGTCAGTAGCTTCAAACATTTCTGGTATATGAATAACATGATGTTTTTCAATGGCAAAAATCAATGAATATTGTAAATGCACAAACAGTAATTTCTCCGCATTGCAAGGTGCAATTCTGAAATTTTTTGCTTTTTCCTGCTCCTCTTAGCATGATAAAGAAGATTCATAGAGAGTGAGATGCCAGCTCCTTTCATTCAGTCAGTAGCTTCAATCATTTCTGGACGTTTTTCAATGGCAAAAATCAATGAATATTGTAAATGCACAAACAGTAATTTCTCCGCATTGCAATGTGCAATTCTGAAATTTTTTGCTTTTTCCTGCTCCTCTTAGCATGATAAAGAAGATTCAAAGACAGTGAGATGCCAGCTCCTTTCATTCAGTCAGTAGCTTCAATCATTTCTGGACGTTTTTCAATGGCAAAAATCAATGAATATTGTAAATGCACAAAGAGTAATTTCTCCGCATTGCAAGGTGCAATTCTGAAATTTTTTGCTTTTTCCTGCTCCTCTTAGCATCATAAAGAAGATTCAAAGAGAGTGAGATGCCAGCTCCTTTCATTGTCAGTAGCTTCTAACATTTCTGGTATATGAATAACATGATGTTTTTCAATGGCAAAAATCAATGAATATTGTAAATGCACAAACAGTAATTTCTCCGCATTGCAAGGTGCAATTCTGAAATTTTTTGCTTTTTCCTGCTCCTCTTAGCATGATAAAGAAGATTCAAAGAGAGTGAGATGCCAGCTCCTTTCATTCAGTCAGTAGCTTCAATCATTTCTGGACGTTTTTCAATGGCAAAAATCATTGAATATTGTAAATGCACAAACAGTAATTTCTCCGCATTGCAAGGTGCAATTCTGAAATTTTTTGCTTTTTCCTGCTCCTCTTAGCATGATAAAGAAGATTCAAAGAGAGTGAGATGCCAGCTCCTTTCATTCAGTCAGTAGCTTCAATCATTTCTGGTATATGAATAACATGATGTTTTTCAATGACAAAAATCAATGAATATTGTAAATGCACAAACAGTAATTTCTCCGCATTGCAAGGTGCAATTCTGAAATTTTTTGCTTTTTCCTGCTCCTCTTAGCATGATAAAGAAGATTCTAAGCGAGTGAGATGCCAGCTCCTTTCATTCAGTCAGTAGCTTCAATCATTTCTGGACGTTTTTCAATGGCAAAAATCAATGAATATTGTAAATGCACAAACAGTAATTTCTCCGCATTGCAAGGTGCAATTCTGAAATTTTTTGCTTTTTCCTGCTCCTCTTAGCATGATAAAGAAGATTCAAAGAGAGTGAGATGCCAGCTCCTTTCATTCAGTCAGTAGCTTCAATCATTTCTGGACGTTTTTCAATGGCAAAAATCAATGAATATTGTAAATGCACAAACAGTAATTTCTCCGCATTGCAAGGTGCAATTCTGAAATTTTTTGATTTTTTCTGCTCCTCTTAGCAAGATAAACAAGATTCAAAGAGAGTGAGATGCCAGCTCCTTTCATTCAGTCAGTAGCTTCAATCATTTCTGGACGTTTTTCAATGGCAAAAATCAATGAATATTGTAAATGCACAAACAGTAATTTCTCCGCATTGCAAGGTGCAATTCTGAAATTTTTTGCTTTTTCCTGCTCCTCTTAGCATGATAAAGAAGATTCAAAGAGAGTGAGATGCCAGCTCCTTTCATTCAGTCAGTAGCTTCAATCATTTCTGGACGTTTTTCAATGGCAAAAATCAATGAATATTGTAAATGCACAAAGAGTAATTTCTCCGCATTGCAAGGTGCAATTCTGAAATTTTTTGCTTTTTCCTGCTCCTCTTAGCATGATAAAGAAGATTCAAAGAGAGTGAGATGCCAGCTCCTTTCATTCAGTCAGTAGCTTCAAACATTTCTGGTATATGAATAACATGATGTTTTTCAATGGCAAAAATCAATGAATATTGTAAATGCACAAACAGTAATTTCTCCGCATTGCAAGGTGCAATTCTGAAATTTTTTGCTTTTTCCTGCTCCTCTTAGCATGATAAAGAAGATTCAAAGAGAGTGAGATGCCAGCTCCTTTCATTCAGTCAGTAGCTTCAATCATTTCTGGACGTTTTTCAATGGCAAAAATCAATGAATATTGTAAATGCACAAACAGTAATTTCTCCGCATTGCAAGGTGCAATTCTGAAATTTTTTGCTTTTTCCTGCTCCTCTTAGCATGATAAACAAGATTCAAAGAGAGTGAGATGCCAGCTCCTTTCATTCAGTCAGTAGCTTCAATCATTTCTGGACGTTTTTCAATGGCAAAAATCAATGAATATTGTAAATGCACAAACAGTAATTTCTCCGCATTGCAAGGTGCAATTCTGAAATTTTTTGCTTTTTCCTGCTCCTCTTAGCATGATAAAGAAGATTCAAAGAGAGTGAGATGCAGCTCCTTTCATTCAGTCAGTAGCTTCAAACATTTCTGGTATATGAATAACATGATGTTTTTCCATGGCAAAAATCAATGAATATTGTAAATGCACAAACAGTAATTTCTCCGCATTGCAAGGTGCAATTCTGAAATTTTTTGCTTTTTCCTGCTCCTCTTAGCATGATAAAGAACATTCAAAGAGAGTGAGATGCCAGCTCCTTTCATTCAGTCAGTAGCTTCAATCATTTCTGGACGTTTTTCAATGGCAAAAATCAATGAATATTGTAAATGCACAAACAGTAATTTCTCCGCATTGCAAGGTGCAATTCTGAAATTTTTTGCTTTTTCCTGCTCCTCTTAGCATGATAAAGAAGATTCAAAGACAGTGAGATGCCAGCTCCTTTCATTCAGTCAGTAGCTTCAATCATTTCTGGACGTTTTTCAATGGCAAAAATCAATGAATATTGTAAATGCACAAAGAGTAATTTCTCCGCATTGCAAGGTGCAATTCTGAAATTTTTTGCTTTTTCCTGCTCCTCTTAGCATGATAAAGAAGATTCAAAGAGAGTGAGATGCCAGCTCCTTTCATTGTCAGTAGCTTCAAACATTTCTGGTATATGAATAACATGATGTTTTTCAATGGCAAAAATCAATGAATATTGTAAATGCACAAACAGTAATTTCTCCGCATTGCAAGGTGCAATTCTGAAATTTTTTGCTTTTTCCTGCTCCTCTTAGCATGATAAAGAAGATTCAAAGAGAGTGAGATGCCAGCTCCTTTCATTCAGTCAGTAGCTTCAATCATTTCTGGTATATGAATAACATGATGTTTTTCAATGGCAAAAATCAATGAATATTGTAAATGCACAAACAGTAATTTCTCCGCATTGCAAGGTGCAATTCTGAAATATTTTGCTTTTTCCTGCTCCTCTTAGCATGATAAAGAAGATTCAAAGAGAGTGAGATGCCAGCTCCTTTCATTCAGTCAGTAGCTTCAATCATTTCTGGACGTTTTTGAATGGCAAAAATCAATGAATATTGTAAATGCACAAACAGTAATTTCTCCGCATTGCAAGGTGCAATTCTGAAATTTTTTGCTTTTTCCTGCTCCTCTTAGCATGATAAAGAAGATTCAAAGAGAGTGAGATGCCAGCTCCTTTCATTCAGTCAGTAGCTTCAATCATTTCTGGACGTTTTTCAATGGCAAAAATCAATGAATATTGTAAATGCACAAAGAGTAATTTCTCCGCATTGCAAGGTGCAATTCTGAAACTTTTTGCTTTTTCCTGCTCCTCTTAGCATGATAAAGAAGATTCAAAGAGAGTGAGATGCCAGCTCCTTTCATTCAGTCAGTAGCTTCAAACATTTCTGGTATATGAATAACATGATGTTTTTCAATGGCAAAAATCAATGAATATTGTAAATGCACAAACAGTAATTTCTCCGCATTGCAAGGTGCAATTCTGAAATTTTTTGCTTTTTCCTGCTCCTCTTAGCATGATAAAGAAGATTCAAAGAGAGTGAGATGCCAGCTCCTTTCATTCAGTCAGTAGCTTCAATCATTTCTGGACGTTTTTCAATGGCAAAAATCAATGAATATTGTAAATGCACAAACAGTAATTTCTCCGCATTGCAAGGTGCAATTCTGAAATTTTTTGCTTTTTCCTGCTCCTCTTAGCATGATAAGGAAGATTCAAAGAGAGTGAGATGCCAGCTCCTTTCATTCAGTCAGTAGCTTCAATCATTTCTGGACGTTTTTCAATGGCAAAAATCAATGAATATTGTAAATGCACAAAGAGTAATTTCTCCGCATTGCAAGGTGCAATTCTGAATTTTTTTGCTTTTTCCTGCTCCTCTTAGCATGATAAAGAAGATTCAAAGAGAGTGAGATGCCAGCTCCTTTCATTCAGTCAGTAGCTTCAAACATTTCTGGTATATGAATAACATGATGTTTTTCAATGGCAAAAATCAATGAATATTGTAAATGCACAAACAGTAAATTCTCCGCATTGCAAGGTGCAATTCTGAAATTTTTTGCTTTTTCCTGCTCCTCTTAGCATGATAAAGAAGATTCAAAGAGAGTGAGATGCCAGCTCCTTTCATTCAGTCAGTAGCTTCAATCATTTCTGGACGTTTTTCAATGGCAAAAATCATTGAATATTGTAAATGCACAAACAGTAATTTCTCCGCATTGCAAGGTGCAATTCTGAAATTTTTTGCTTTTTCCTGCTCCTCTTAGCATGATAAAGAAGATTCAAAGAGAGTGAGATGCCAGCTCCTTTCATTCAGTCAGTAGCTTCAATCATTTCTGGTATATGAATAACATGATGTTTTTCAATGGCAAAAATCAATGAATATTGTAAATGCACAAACAGTAATTTCTCCGCATTGCAAGGTGCAATTCTGAAATTTTTTGCTTTTTCCTGCTCCTCTTAGCATGATAAAGAAGATTCAAAGAGAGTGAGATGCCAGCTCCTTTCATTCAGTCAGTAGCTTCAATCATTTCTGGACGTTTTTCAATGGCAAAAATCAATGAATATTGTAAATGCACAAACAGTAATTTCTCCGCATTGCAAGGTGCAATTCTGAAATTTTTTGCTTTTTCCTGCTCCTCTTAGCATGATAAAGAAGATTCAAAGAGAGTGAGATGCCAGCTCCTTTCATTCATTCAGTAGCTTCAAACATTTCTGGTATATGAATAACATGATGTTTTTCAATGGCAAAAATCAATGAATATTGTAAATGCACAAACAGTAATTTCTCCGCATTGCAAGGTGCAATTCTGAAATTTTTTGCTTTTTCCTGCTCCTCTTAGCATGATAAAGAAGATTCAAAGAGAGTGAGATGCCAGCTCCTTTCATTCAGTCAGTAGCTTCAATCATTTCTGGACGTTTTTGAATGGCAAAAATCAATGAATATTGTAAATGCACAAACAGTAATTTCTCCGCATTGCAAGGTGCAATTCTGAAATTTTTTGCTTTTTCCTGCTCCTCTTAGCATGATAAAGAAGATTCAAAGAGAGTGAGATGCCAGCTCCTTTCATTCAGTCAGTAGCTTCAATCATTTCTGGACGTTTTTCAATGGCAAAAATCAATGAATATTGTAAATGCACAAAGAGTAATTTCTCCGCATTGCAAGGTGCAATTCTGAATTTTTTTGCTTTTTCCTGCTCCTCTTAGCATGATAAAGAAGATTCAAAGAGAGTGAGATGCCAGCTCCTTTCATTCAGTCAGTAGCTTCAAACATTTCTGGTATATGAATAACATGATGTTTTTCAATGGCAAAAATCAATGAATATTGTAAATGCACAAACAGTAAATTCTCCGCATTGCAAGGTGCAATTCTGAAATTTTTTGCTTTTTCCTGCTCCTCTTAGCATGATAAAGAAGATTCAAAGAGAGTGAGATGCCAGCTCCTTTCATTCAGTCAGTAGCTTCAATCATTTCTGGACGTTTTTCAATGGCAAAAATCATTGAATATTGTAAATGCACAAACAGTAATTTCTCCGCATTGCAAGGTGCAATTCTGAAATTTTTTGCTTTTTCCTGCTCCTCTTAGCATGATAAAGAAGATTCAAAGAGAGTGAGATGCCAGCTCCTTTCATTCAGTCAGTAGCTTCAATCATTTCTGGTATATGAATAACATGATGTTTTTCAATGGCAAAAATCAATGAATATTGTAAATGCACAAACAGTAATTTCTCCGCATTGCAAGGTGCAATTCTGAAATTTTTTGCTTTTTCCTGCTCCTCTTAGCATGATAAAGAAGATTCAAAGAGAGTGAGATGCCAGCTCCTTTCATTCAGTCAGTAGCTTCAATCATTTCTGGACGTTTTTCAATGGCAAAAATCAATGAATATTGTAAATGCACAAACAGTAATTTCTCCGCATTGCAAGGTGCAATTCTGAAATTTTTTGCTTTTTCCTGCTCCTCTTAGCATGATAAAGAAGATTCAAAGAGAGTGAGATGCCAGCTCCTTTCATTCATTCAGTAGCTTCAAACATTTCTGGTATATGAATAACATGATGTTTTTCAATGGCAAAAATCAATGAATATTGTAAATGCACAAACAGTAATTTCTCCGCATTGCAAGGTGCAATTCTGAAATTTTTTGCTTTTTCCTGCTCCTCTTAGCATGATAAAGAAGATTCAAAGAGAGTGAGATGCCAGCTCCTTTCATTCAGTCAGTAGCTTCAATCATTTCTGGACGTTTTTCAATGGCAAAAATCAATGAATATTGTAAATGCACAAAGAGTAATTTCTCCGCATTGCAAGGTGCAATTCTGAAATTTTTTGCTTTTTCCTGCTTCTCTTAGCATGATAAAGAAGATTCAAAGAGAGTGAGATGCCAGCTCCTTTCATTCAGTCAGTAGCTTCAATCATTTCTGGACGTTTTTCAATGGCAAAAATCAATGAATATTGTAAATGCACAAAGAGTAATTTCTCCGCATTGCAAGGTGCAATTCTGAAATTTTTTGCTTTTTCCTGCTCCTCTTAGCATGATAAAGAAGATTCAAAGAGAGTGAGATGCCAGCTCCTTTCATTCAGTCAGTAGCTTCAAACATTTCTGGTATATGAATAACATGATGTTTTTCAATGGCAAAAATCAATGAATATTGTAAATGCACAAACAGTAATTTCTCCGCATTGCAAGGTGCAATTCTGAAATTTTTTGCTTTTTCCTGCTCCTCTTAGCATGATAAAGAAGATTCAAAGAGAGTGAGATGCCAGCTCCTTTCATTCAGTCAGTAGCTTCAATCATTTCTGGACGTTTTTCAATGGCAAAAATCAATGAATATTGTAAATGCACAAACAGTAATTTCTCCGCATTGCAAGGTGCAATTCTGAAATTTTTTGCTTTTTCCTGCTCCTCTTAGCATGATAAGGAAGATTCAAAGAGAGTGAGATGCCAGCTCCTTTCATTCAGTCAGTAGCTTCAATCATTTCTCGACGTTTTTCAATGGCAAAAATCAATGAATATTGTAAATGCACAAAGAGTAATTTCTCCGCATTGCAAGGTGCAATTCTGAAATTTTATGCTTTTTCCTGCTCCTCTTAGCATGATAAAGAAGATTCAAAGAGAGTGAGATGCCAGCTCCTTTCATTCAGTCAGTAGCTTCAATCATTTCTGGACGTTTTTCAATGGCAAAAATCATTGAATATTGTAAATGCACAAACAGTAATTTCTCCGCATTGCAAGGTGCAATTCTGAAATTTTTTGCTTTTTCCTGCTCCTCTTAGAATGATAAAGAAGATTCAAAGAGAGTGAGATGCCAGCTCCTTTCATTCAGTCAGTAGCTTCAATCATTTCTGGACGTTTTTCAATGGCAAAAATCAATGAATATTGTAAATGCACAAACAGTAATTTCTCCGCATTGCAAGGTGCAATTCTGAAATTTTTTGCTTTTTCCTGCTCCTCTTAGCATGATAAAGAAGATTCAAAGAGAGTGAGATGCCAGCTCCTTTCATTCAGTCAGTAGCTTCAATCATTTCTGGACGTTTTTCAATGGCAAAAATCAATGAATATTGTAAATGCACAAAGAGTAATTTCTCCGCATTGCAAGGTGCAATTCTGAATTTTTTTGCTTTTTCCTGCTCCTCTTAGCATGATAAAGAAGATTCAAAGAGAGTGAGATGCCAGCTCCTTTCATTCAGTCAGTAGCTTCAAACATTTCTGGTATATGAATAACATGATGTTTTTCAATGGCAAAAATCAATGAATATTGTAAATGCACAAACAGTAAATTCTCCGCATTGCAAGGTGCAATTCTGAAATTTTTTGCTTTTTCCTGCTCCTCTTAGCATGATAAAGAAGATTCAAAGAGAGTGAGATGCCAGCTCCTTTCATTCAGTCAGTAGCTTCAATCATTTCTGGACGTTTTTCAATGGCAAAAATCATTGAATATTGTAAATGCACAAACAGTAATTTCTCCGCATTGCAAGGTGCAATTCTGAAATTTTTTGCTTTTTCCTGCTCCTCTTAGCATGATAAAGAAGATTCAAAGAGAGTGAGATGCCAGCTCCTTTCATTCAGTCAGTAGCTTCAATCATTTCTGGTATATGAATAACATGATGTTTTTCAATGGCAAAAATCAATGAATATTGTAAATGCACAAACAGTAATTTCTCCGCATTGCAAGGTGCAATTCTGAAATTTTTTGCTTTTTCCTGCTCCTCTTAGCATGATAAAGAAGATTCAAAGAGAGTGAGATGCCAGCTCCTTTCATTCAGTCAGTAGCTTCAATCATTTCTGGACGTTTTTCAATGGCAAAAATCAATGAATATTGTAAATGCACAAACAGTAATTTCTCCGCATTGCAAGGTGCAATTCTGAAATTTTTTGCTTTTTCCTGCTCCTCTTAGCATGATAAAGAAGATTCAAAGAGAGTGAGATGCCAGCTCCTTTCATTCATTCAGTAGCTTCAAACATTTCTGGTATATGAATAACATGATGTTTTTCAATGGCAAAAATCAATGAATATTGTAAATGCACAAACAGTAATTTCTCCGCATTGCAAGGTGCAATTCTGAAATTTTTTGCTTTTTCCTGCTCCTCTTAGCATGATAAAGAAGATTCAAAGAGAGTGAGATGCCAGCTCCTTTCATTCAGTCAGTAGCTTCAATCATTTCTGGACGTTTTTCAATGGCAAAAATCAATGAATATTGTAAATGCACAAAGAGTAATTTCTCCGCATTGCAAGGTGCAATTCTGAAATTTTTTGCTTTTTCCTGCTTCTCTTAGCATGATAAAGAAGATTCAAAGAGAGTGAGATGCCAGCTCCTTTCATTCAGTCAGTAGCTTCAATCATTTCTGGACGTTTTTCAATGGCAAAAATCAATGAATATTGTAAATGCACAAAGAGTAATTTCTCCGCATTGCAAGGTGCAATTCTGAAATTTTTTGCTTTTTCCTGCTCCTCTTAGCATGATAAAGAAGATTCAAAGAGAGTGAGATGCCAGCTCCTTTCATTCAGTCAGTAGCTTCAAACATTTCTGGTATATGAATAACATGATGTTTTTCAATGGCAAAAATCAATGAATATTGTAAATGCACAAACAGTAATTTCTCCGCATTGCAAGGTGCAATTCTGAAATTTTTTGCTTTTTCCTGCTCCTCTTAGCATGATAAAGAAGATTCAAAGAGAGTGAGATGCCAGCTCCTTTCATTCAGTCAGTAGCTTCAATCATTTCTGGACGTTTTTCAATGGCAAAAATCAATGAATATTGTAAATGCACAAACAGTAATTTCTCCGCATTGCAAGGTGCAATTCTGAAATTTTTTGCTTTTTCCTGCTCCTCTTAGCATGATAAGGAAGATTCAAAGAGAGTGAGATGCCAGCTCCTTTCATTCAGTCAGTAGCTTCAATCATTTCTCGACGTTTTTCAATGGCAAAAATCAATGAATATTGTAAATGCACAAAGAGTAATTTCTCCGCATTGCAAGGTGCAATTCTGAAATTTTATGCTTTTTCCTGCTCCTCTTAGCATGATAAAGAAGATTCAAAGAGAGTGAGATGCCAGCTCCTTTCATTCAGTCAGTAGCTTCAATCATTTCTGGACGTTTTTCAATGGCAAAAATCATTGAATATTGTAAATGCACAAACAGTAATTTCTCCGCATTGCAAGGTGCAATTCTGAAATTTTTTGCTTTTTCCTGCTCCTCTTAGAATGATAAAGAAGATTCAAAGAGAGTGAGATGCCAGCTCCTTTCATTCAGTCAGTAGCTTCAATCATTTCTGGACGTTTTTCAATGGCAAAAATCAATGAATATTGTAAATGCACAAACAGTAATTTCTCCGCATTGCAAGGTGCAATTCTGAAATTTTTTGCTTTTTCCTGCTCCTCTTAGCATGATAAAGAAGATTCAAAGAGAGTGAGATGCCAGCTCCTTTCATTCAGTCAGTAGCTTCAAACATTTCTGGTATATGAATAACATGATGTTTTTCAATGGCAAAAATCAATGAATATTGTAAATGCACAAACAGTAATTTCTCCGCATTGCAAGGTGCAATTCTGAAATTTTTTGTTTTTCCTGCTCCTCTTAGCATGATAAACAAGATTCAAAGAGAGTGAGATGCCAGCTCCTTTCATTCAGTCAGTAGCTTCAATCATTTCTGGACGTTTTTCAATGGCAAAAATCATTGAATATTGTAAATGCACAAACAGTAATTTCTCCGCATTGCAAGGTGCAATTCTGAAATTTTTTGCTTTTTCCTGCTCCTCTTAGCATGATAAAGAAGATTCAAAGAGAGTGAGATGCCAGCTCCTTTCATTCAGTCAGTAGCTTCAATCATTTCTGGTATATGAATAACATGATGTTTTTCAATGGCAAAAAACAATGAATATTGTAAATGCACAAACAGTAATTTCTCCGCATTGCAAGGTGCAATTCTGAAATTTTTTGCTTTTTCCTGCTCCTCTTAGCATGATAAACAAGATTCAAAGAGAGTGAGATGCCAGCTCCTTTCATTCAGTCAGTAGCTTCAATCATTTCTGGACGTTTTTCAATGGCAAAAATCAATGAATATTGTAAATGCACAAAGAGTAATTTCTCCGCATTGCAAGGTGCAATTCTGAAATTTTTTGCTTTTCCCTGCTCCTCTTAGCATGATAAAGAAGATTCAAAGAGAGTGAGATGCCAGCTCCTTTCATTGTCAGTAGCTTCAAACATTTCTGGTATATGAATAACATGATGTTTTTCAATGGCAAAAATCAATGAATATTGTAAATGCACAAACAGTAAATTCTCCGCATTGCAAGGTGCAATTCTGAAATTTTTTGCTTTTTCCTGCTCCTCTTAGCATGATAAAGAAGATTCAAAGAGAGTGAGATGCCAGCTCCTTTCATTCAGTCAGTAGCTTCAATCATTTCTGGACGTTTTTCAATGGCAAAAATCATTGAATATTGTAAATGCACAAACAGTAATTTCTCCGCATTGCAAGGTGCAATTCTGAAATTTTTTGCTTTTTCCTGCTCCTCTTAGCATGATAAAGAAGATTCAAAGAGAGTGAGATGCCAGCTCCTTTCATTCAGTCAGTAGCTTCAATCATTTCTGGTATATGAATAACATGATGTTTTTCAATGGCAAAAATCAATGAATATTGTAAATGCACAAACAGTAATTTCTCCGCATTGCAAGGTGCAATTCTGAAATTTTTTGCTTTTTCCTGCTCCTCTTAGCATGATAAAGAAGATTCAAAGAGAGTGAGATGCCAGCTCCTTTCATTCAGTCAGTAGCTTCAATCATTTCTGGACGTTTTTCAATGGCAAAAATCAATGAATATTGTAAATGCACAAACAGTAATTTCTCCGCATTGCAAGGTGCAATTCTGAAATTTTTTGCTTTTTCCTGCTCCTCTTAGCATGATAAAGAAGATTCAAAGAGAGTGAGATGCCAGCTCCTTTCATTCAGTCAGTAGCTTCAATCATTTCTGGTATATGAATAACATGATGTTTTTCAATGGCAAAAAACAATGAATATTGTAAATGCACAAACAGTAATTTCTCCGCATTGCAAGGTGCAATTCTGAAATTTTTTGCTTTTTCCTGCTCCTCTTAGCATGATAAACAAGATTCAAAGAGAGTGAGATGCCAGCTCCTTTCATTCAGTCAGTAGCTTCAATCATTTCTGGACGTTTTTCAATGGCAAAAATCAATGAATATTGTAAATGCACAAAGAGTAATTTCTCCGCATTGCAAGGTGCAATTCTGAAATTTTTTGCTTTTCCCTGCTCCTCTTAGCATGATAAAGAAGATTCAAAGAGAGTGAGATGCCAGCTCCTTTCATTGTCAGTAGCTTCAAACATTTCTGGTATATGAATAACATGATGTTTTTCAATGGCAAAAATCAATGAATATTGTAAATGCACAAACAGTAAATTCTCCGCATTGCAAGGTGCAATTCTGAAATTTTTTGCTTTTTCCTGCTCCTCTTAGCATGATAAAGAAGATTCAAAGAGAGTGAGATGCCAGCTCCTTTCATTCAGTCAGTAGCTTCAATCATTTCTGGACGTTTTTCAATGGCAAAAATCATTGAATATTGTAAATGCACAAACAGTAATTTCTCCGCATTGCAAGGTGCAATTCTGAAATTTTTTGCTTTTTCCTGCTCCTCTTAGCATGATAAAGAAGATTCAAAGAGAGTGAGATGCCAGCTCCTTTCATTCAGTCAGTAGCTTCAATCATTTCTGGTATATGAATAACATGATGTTTTTCAATGGCAAAAATCAATGAATATTGTAAATGCACAAACAGTAATTTCTCCGCATTGCAAGGTGCAATTCTGAAATTTTTTGCTTTTTCCTGCTCCTCTTAGCATGATAAAGAAGATTCAAAGAGAGTGAGATGCCAGCTCCTTTCATTCAGTCAGTAGCTTCAATCATTTCTGGACGTTTTTCAATGGCAAAAATCAATGAATATTGTAAATGCACAAACAGTAATTTCTCCGCATTGCAAGGTGCAATTCTGAAATTTTTTGCTTTTTCCTGCTCCTCTTAGCATGATAAAGAAGATTCAAAGAGAGTGAGATGCCAGCTCCTTTCATTCAGTCAGTAGCTTCAAACATTTCTGGTATATGAATAACATGATGTTTTTCAATGGCAAAAATCAATGAATATTGTAAATGCACAAACAGTAATTTCTCCGCATTGCAAGGTGCAATTCTGAAATTTTTTGCTTTTTCCTGCTCCTCTTAGCATGATAAAGAAGATTCAAAGAGAGTGAGATGCCAGCTCCTTTCATTCAGTCAGTAGCTTCAATCATTTCTGGACGTTTTTCAATGGCAAAAATCAATGAATATTGTAAATGCACAAAGAGTAATTTCTCCGCATTGCAAGGTGCAATTCTGAAATTTTTTGCTTTTTCCTGCTTCTCTTAGCATGATAAAGAAGATTCAAAGAGAGTGAGATGCCAGCTCCTTTCATTCAGTCAGTAGCTTCAATCATTTCTGGACGTTTTTCAATGGCAAAAATCAATGAATATTGTAAATGCACAAAGAGTAATTTCTCCGCATTGCAAGGTGCAATTCTGAAATTTTTTGCTTTTTCCTGCTCCTCTTAGCATGATAAAGAAGATTCAAAGAGAGTGAGATGCCAGCTCCTTTCATTCAGTCAGTAGCTTCAAACATTTCTGGTATATGAATAACATGATGTTTTTCAATGGCAAAAATCAATGAATATTGTAAATGCACAAACAGTAATTTCTCCGCATTGCAAGGTGCAATTCTGAAATTTTTTGCTTTTTCCTGCTCCTCTTAGCATGATAAAGAAGATTCAAAGAGAGTGAGATGCCAGCTCCTTTCATTCAGTCAGTAGCTTCAATCATTTCTGGACGTTTTTCAATGGCAAAAATCAATGAATATTGTAAATGCACAAACAGTAATTTCTCCGCATTGCAAGGTGCAATTCTGAAATTTTTTGCTTTTTCCTGCTCCTCTTAGCATGATAAGGAAGATTCAAAGAGAGTGAGATGCCAGCTCCTTACATTCAGTCAGTAGCTTCAATCATTTCTGGACGTTTTTCAATGGCAAAAATCAATGAATATTGTAAATGCACAAAGAGTAATTTCTCCGCATTGCAAGGTGCAATTCTGAAATTTTATGCTTTTTCCTGCTCCTCTTAGCATGATAAAGAAGATTCAAAGAGAGTGAGATGCCAGCTCCTTTCATTCAGTCAGTAGCTTCAATCATTTCTGGACGTTTTTCAATGGCAAAAATCATTGAATATTGTAAATGCACAAACAGTAATTTCTCCGCATTGCAAGGTGCAATTCTGAAATTTTTTGCTTTTTCCTGCTCCTCTTAGAATGATAAAGAAGAGTCAAAGAGAGTGAGATGCCAGCTCCTTTCATTCAGTCAGTAGCTTCAATCATTTCTGGTATATGAATAACATGATGTTTTTCAATGGCAAAAATCAATGAATATTGTAAATGCACAAACAGTAATTTCTCCGCATTGCAAGGTGCAATTCTGAAATTTTTTGCTTTTTTCTGCTCCTCTTAGCATGATAAAGAAGATTCAAAGAGAGTGAGATGCCAGCTCCTTTCATTCAGTCAGTAGCTTCAAACATTTCTGGTATATGAATAACATGATGTTTTTCAATGGCAAAAATCAATGAATATTGTAAATGCACAAACTAATTTCTCCGCATTGCAAGGTGCAATTCTGAATTTTTTTGCTTTTTCCTGCTCCTCTTAGCATGATAAAGAAGATTCAAAGAGAGTGAGATGCCAGCTCCTTTCATTCAGTCAGTAGCTTCAATCATTTCTGGACGTTTTTCAATGGCAAAAATCAATGAATATTGTAAATGCACAAACAGTAATTTCTCCGCATTGCAAGGTGCAATTCTGAAATTTTTTGCTTTTTCCTGCTCCTCTAAGCATGATAAAGAAGATTCAAAGAGAGTGAGATGCCAGCTCCTTTCATTCAGTCAGTAGCTTCAATCATTTCTGGACGTTTTTCAATGGCAAAAATCAATGAATATTGTAAATGCACAAACAGTAATTCCTCCGCATTGCAAGGTGCAATTCTGAAATTTTTTGCTTTTTCCTGCACCTCTTAGCATGATAAACAAGATTCAAAGAGAGTGAGATGCCAGCTCCTTTCATTCAGTCAGTAGCTTCAATCATTTCTGGACATTTTTCAATGGCAAAAATCAATGAATATTGTAAATGCACAAACAGTAATTTCTCCGCATTGCAAGGTGCAATTCTGAAATTTTTTGCTTTTTCCTGCTCCTCTTAGCATGATAAAGAAGATTCAAAGAGAGTGAGATGCCAGCTCCTTTCATTCAGTCAGTAGCTTCAAACATTTCTGGTATATGAATAACATGATGTTTTTCAATGGCAAAAATCAATGAATATTGTAAATGCACAAACAGTAATTTCTCCGCATTGCAAGGTGCAATTCTGAAATTTTTTGCTTTTTCCTGCTCCTCTTAGCATGATAAAGAAGATTCAAAGAGAGTGAGATGCCAGCTCCTTTCATTCAGTCAGTAGCTTCAATCATTTCTGGACGTTTTTCAATGGCAAAAATCAATGAATATTGTAAATGCACAAACAGTAATTTCTCCGCATTGCAAGGTGCAATTCTGAAATTTTTTGCTTTTTCCTGCTCCTCTTAGCATGATAAAGAAGATTCAAAGAGAGTGAGATGCCAGCTCCTTTCATTCAGTCAGTAGCTTCAAACATTTCTGGTATATGAATAACATGATGTTTTTCAATGGCAAAAATCAATGAATATTGTAAATGCACAAACAGTAATTTCTCCGCATTGCAAGGTGCAATTCTGAAATTTTTTGCTTTTTCCTGCTCCTCTTAGCATGATAAAGAAGATTCAAAGAGAGTGAGATGCCAGCTCCTTTCATTCAGTCAGTAGCTTCAATCATTTCTGGACGTTTTTCAATGGCAAAAATCAATGAATATTGTAAATGCACAAACAGTAATTTCTCCGCATTGCAAGGTGCAATTCTGAAATTTTTTGCTTTTTCCTGCTCCTCTTAGCATGATAAAGAAGATTCAAAGAGAGTGAGATGCCAGCTCCTTTCATTCAGTCAGTAGCTTCAATCATTTCTGGATGTTTTTCAATGGCAAAAATCAATGAATATTGTAAATGCACAAACAGTAATTTCTCCGCATTGCAAGGTGCAATTCTGAAATTTTTTGCTTTTTCCTGCTCCTCTTAGCATGATAAACAAGATTCAAAGAGAGTGAGATGCCAGCTCCTTTCATTCAGTCAGTAGCTTCAATCATTTCTGGACGTTTTTCAATGGCAAAAATCAATGAATATTGTAAATGCACAAACAGTAATTTCTCCGCATTGCAAGGTGCAATTCTGAAATTTTTTGCTTTTTCCTGCTCCTCTTAGCATGATAAAGAAGATTCAAAGAGAGTGAGATGCCAGCTCCTTTCATTCAGTCAGTAGCTTCAAACATTTCTGGTATATGAATAACATGATGTTTTTCAATGGCAAAAATCAATGAATATTGTAAATGCACAAACAGTAATTTCTCCGCATTGAAAGGTGCAATTCTGAAATTTTTTGCTTTTTCCTGCTCCTCTTAGCATGATAAAGAAGATTCAAAGAGAGTGAGATGCCAGCTCCTTTCATTCAGTCAGTAGCTTCAATCATTTCTGGACGTTTTTCAATGGCAAAAATCAATGAATATTGTAAATGCACAAACAGTAATTTCTCCGCATTGCAAGGTGCAATTCTGAAATTTTTTGCTTTTTCCTGCTCCTCTTAGCATGATAAAGAAGATTCAAAGAGAGTGAGATGCCAGCTCCTTTCATTCAGTCAGTAGCTTCAAACATTTCTGGTATATTAATAACATGATATTTTTCAATGGCAAAAATCAATGAATATTGTAAATGCACAAACAGTAATTTCTCCGCATTGCAAGGTGCAATTCTGAAATTTTTTGCTTTTTCCTGCTGCTCTTAGCATGATAAAGAAGATTCAAAGAGAGTGAGATGCCAGCTCCTTTCATTCAGTCAGTAGCTTCAATCATTTCTGGACGTTTTTCAATGGCAAAAATCAATGAATATTGTAAATGCACAAACAGTAATTTCTCCACATTGCAAGGTGCAATTCTGAAATTTTTTGCTTTTTCCTGCTCCTCTTAGCATGATAAAGAAGATTCAAAGAGAGTGAGATGCCAGCTCCTTTCATTCAGTCAGTAGCTTCAATCATTTCTGGTATATGAATAACATGATGTTTTTCAATGGCAAAAATCAATGAATATTGTAAATGCACAAACAGTAATTTCTCCGCATTGCAAGGTGCAATTCTGAAATTTTTTGCTTTTTCCTGCTCCTCTAAGCATGATAAAGAAGATTCAAAGAGAGTGAGATGCCAGCTCCTTTCATTCAGTCAGTAGCTTCAATCATTTCTGGACGTTTTTCAAAGGCAAAAATCAATGAATATTGTAAATGCACAAACAGTAATTTCTCCGCATTGCAAGGTGCAATTCTGAAATTTTTTGCTTTTTCCTGCTCCTCTTAGCATGATAAAGAAGATTCAAAGAGAGTGAGATGCCAGCTCCTTTCATTCAGTCAGTAGCTTCAAACATTTCTGGTATATGAATAACATGATGTTTTTCAATGGCAAAAATCAATGAATATTGTAAATGCACAAACAGTAATTTCTCCGCATTGCAAGGTGCAATTCTGAAATTTTTTGCTTTTTTCTGCTCCTCTTAGCATGATAAAGAAGATTCAAAGAGCGTGAGATGCCAGCTCCTTTCATTCAGTCAGTAGCTTCAAACATTTCTGGTATATGAATAACATGATGTTTTTCAATGGCAAAAATCAATGAATATTGTAAATGCACAAACTAATTTCTCCGCATTGCAAGGTGCAATTCTGAATTTTTTTGATTTTTCCTGCTCCTCTTAGCATGATAAAGAAGATTCAAAGAGAGTGAGATGCCAGCTCCTTTCATTCAGTCAGTAGCTTCAATCATTTCTGGACGTTTTTCAATGGCAAAAATCAATGAATATTGTAAATGCACAAACAGTAATTTCTCCGCATTGCAAGGTGCAATTCTGAAATTTTTTGCTTTTTCCTGCTCCTCTTAGCATGATAAAGAAGATTCAAAGAGAGTGAGATGCCAGCTCCTTTCATTCAGTCAGTAGCTTCAATCATTTCTGGACGTTTTTCAATGGCAAAAATCAATGAATATTGTAAATGCACAAACAGTAATTTCTCCGCATTGCAAGGTGCAATTCTGAAATTTTTTGCTTTTTCCTGCTCCACTTAGCATGATAAAGAAGATTCAAAGAGAGTGAGATGCCAGCTCCTTTCATTCAGTCAGTAGCTTCAAACATTTCTGGTATATGAATAACATGTTTTTCAATGGCAAAAATCAATGAATATTGTAAATGCACAAACAGTAATTTCTCCGCATTGCAAGGTGCAATTCTGAAATTTTTTTCTTTTTTCTGCTCCTCTTAGCATGATAAAGAAGATTCAAAGAGAGTGAGATGCCAGCTCCTTTCATTCAGTCAGTAGCTTCAAACATTTCTGGTATATGAATAACATGATGTTTTTCAATGGCAAAAATCAATGAATATTGTAAATGCACAAACTAATTTCTCCGCATTGCAAGGTGCAATTCTGAATTTTTTTGCTTTTTCCTGCTCCTCTTAGCATGATAAAGAAGATTCAAAGAGAGTGAGATGCCAGCTCCTTTCATTCAGTCAGTAGCTTCAATCATTTCTGGACGTTTTTCAATGGCAAAAATCAATGAATATTGTAAATGCACAAACAGTAATTTCTCCGCATTGCAAGGTGCAATTCTGAAATTTTTTGCTTTTTCCTGCTCCTCTTAGCATGATAAAGAAGATTCAAAGAGAGTGAGATGCCAGCTCCTTTCATTCAGTCAGTAGCTTCAAACATTTCTGGTATATGAATAACATGATGTTTTTCAA
This sequence comes from Phyllobates terribilis, assembly GCF_046119375.1. Taxonomy (NCBI): domain Eukaryota; kingdom Metazoa; phylum Chordata; class Amphibia; order Anura; family Dendrobatidae; genus Phyllobates; species Phyllobates terribilis. The sequence continues at coordinate 3,436,810 of NW_027362893.1, forward strand.
TGGCAAAAATCAATGAATATTGTAAATGCACAAACTAATTTCTCCGCATTGCAAGGTGCAATTCTGAATTTTTTTGCTTTTTCCTGCTCCTCTTAGCATGATAAAGAAGATTCAAAGAGAGTGAGATGCCAGCTCCTTTCATTCAGTCAGTAGCTTCAATCATTTCTGGACGTTTTTCAATGGCAAAAATCAATGAATATTGTAAATGCACAAACAGTAATTTCTCCGCATTGCAAGGTGCAATTCTGAAATTTTTTGCTTTTTCCTGCTCCTCTTAGCATGATAAAGAAGATTCAAAGAGAGTGAGATGCCAGCTCCTTTCATTCAGTCAGTAGCTTCAAACATTTCTGGTATATGAATAACATGATGTTTTTCAATGGCAAAAATCAATGAATATTGTAAATGCACAAACAGTAAATTCTCCGCATTGCAAGGTGCAATTCTGAAATTTTTTGCTTTTTCCTGCTCCTCTTAGCATGATAAAGAAGATTCAAAGAGAGTGAGATGCCAGCTCCTTTCATTCAGTCAGTAGCTTCAATCATTTCTGGACGTTTTTCAATGGCAAAAATCATTGAATATTGTAAATGCACAAACAGTAATTTCTCCGCATTGCAAGGTGCAATTCTGAAATTTTTTGCTTTTTCCTGCTCCTCTTAGCATGATAAAGAAGATTCAAAGAGAGTGAGATGCCAGCTCCTTTCATTCAGTCAGTAGCTTCAATCATTTCTGGTATATGAATAACATGATGTTTTTCAATGGCAAAAATCAATGAATATTGTAAATGCACAAACAGTAATTTCTCCGCATTGCAAGGTGCAATTCTGAAATTTTTTGCTTTTTCCTGCTCCTCTTAGCATGATAAAGAAGATTCAAAGAGAGTGAGATGCCAGCTCCTTTCATTCAGTCAGTAGCTTCAATCATTTCTGGACGTTTTTCAATGGCAAAAATCAATGAATATTGTAAATGCACAAACAGCAATTTCTCCGCATTGCAAGGTGCAATTCTGAAATTTTTTGCTTTTTCCTGCTCCTCTTAGCATGATAAAGAAGATTCAAAGAGAGTGAGATGCCAGCTCCTTTCATTCAGTCAGTAGCTTCAAACATTTCTGGTATATGAATAACATGATGTTTTTCAATGGCAAAAATCAATGAATATTGTAAATGCACAAACAGTAATTTCTCCGCATTGCAAGGTGCAATTCTGAAATTTTTTGCTTTTTCCTGCTCCTCTTAGCATGATAAAGAAGATTCAAAGAGAGTGAGATGCCAGCTCCTTTCATTCAGTCAGTAGCTTCAATCATTTCTGGACGTTTTTCAATGGCAAAAATCAATGAATATTGTAAATGCACAAACAGTAATTTCTCCGCATTGCAAGGTGCAATTCTGAAATTTTTTGCTTTTTCCTGCTCCTCTTAGCATGATAAAGAAGATTCAAAGAGAGTGAGATGCCAGCTCCTTTCATTCAGTCAGTAGCTTCAATCATTTCTGGACGTTTTTCAATGGCAAAAATCAATGAATATTGTAATTGCACAAACAGTAATTTCTCCGCATTGCAAGGTGCAATTCTGAAATTTTTTGCTTTTTCCTGCTCCTCTTAGCATGATAAAGAAGATTCAAAGAGAGTGAGATGCCAGCTCCTTTCATTCAGTCAGTAGCTTCAAACATTTCTGGTATATGAATAACATGATGTTTTTCAATGGCAAAAATCAATGAATATTGTAAATGCACAAACAGTAATTTCTCCGCATTGAAAGGTGCAATTCTGAAATTTTTTGCTTTTTCCTGCTCCTCTTAGCATGATAAAGAAGATTCAAAGAGAGTGAGATGCCAGCTCCTTTCATTCAGTCAGTAGCTTCAATCATTTCTGGACGTTTTTCAATGGCAAAAATCAATGAATATTGTAAATGCACAAACAGTAATTTCTCCGCATTGCAAGGTGCAATTCTGAAATTTTTTGCTTTTTCCTGCTCCTCTTAGCATGATAAAGAAGATTCAAAGAGAGTGAGATGCCAGCTCCTTTCATTCAGTCAGTAGCTTCAAACATTTCTGGTATATTAATAACATGATATTTTTCAATGGCAAAAATCAATGAATATTGTAAATGCACAAACAGTAATTTCTCCGCATTGCAAGGTGCAATTCTGAAATTTTTTGCTTTTTCCTGCTGCTCTTAGCATGATAAAGAAGATTCAAAGAGAGTGAGATGCCAGCTCCTTTCATTCAGTCAGTAGCTTCAATCATTTCTGGACGTTTTTCAATGGCAAAAATCAATGAATATTTTAAATGCACAAACAGTAATTTCTCCACATTGCAAGGTGCAATTCTGAAATTTTTTGCTTTTTCCTGCTCCTCTTAGCATGATAAAGAAGATTCAAAGAGAGTGAGATGCCAGCTCCTTTCATTCAGTCAGTAGCTTCAATCATTTCTGGTATATGAATAACATGATGTTTTTCAATGGCAAAAATCAATGAATATTGTAAATGCACAAACAGTAATTTCTCCGCATTGCAAGGTGCAATTCTGAAATTTTTTGCTTTTTCCTGCTCCTCTAAGCATGATAAAGAAGATTCAAAGAGAGTGAGATGCCAGCTCCTTTCATTCAGTCAGTAGCTTCAATCATTTCTGGACGTTTTTCAAAGGCAAAAATCAATGAATATTGTAAATGCACAAACAGTAATTTCTCCGCATTGCAAGGTGCAATTCTGAAATTTTTTGCTTTTTCCTGCTCCTCTTAGCATGATAAAGAAGATTCAAAGAGAGTGAGATGCCAGCTCCTTTCATTCAGTCAGTAGCTTCAAACATTTCTGGTATATGAATAACATGATGTTTTTCAATGGCAAAAATCAATGAATATTGTAAATGCACAAACAGTAATTTCTCCGCATTGCAAGGTGCAATTCTGAAATTTTTTGCTTTTTTCTGCTCCTCTTAGCATGATAAAGAAGATTCAAAGAGCGTGAGATGCCAGCTCCTTTCATTCAGTCAGTAGCTTCAAACATTTCTGGTATATGAATAACATGATGTTTTTCAATGGCAAAAATCAATGAATATTGTAAATGCACAAACTAATTTCTCCGCATTGCAAGGTGCAATTCTGAATTTTTTTGATTTTTCCTGCTCCTCTTAGCATGATAAAGAAGATTCAAAGAGAGTGAGATGCCAGCTCCTTTCATTCAGTCAGTAGCTTCAATCATTTCTGGACGTTTTTCAATGGCAAAAATCAATGAATATTGTAAATGCACAAACAGTAATTTCTCCGCATTGCAAGGTGCAATTCTGAAATTTTTTGCTTTTTCCTGCTCCTCTTAGCATGATAAAGAAGATTCAAAGAGAGTGAGATGCCAGCTCCTTTCATTCAGTCAGTAGCTTCAATCATTTCTGGACGTTTTTCAATGGCAAAAATCAATGAATATTGTAAATGCACAAACAGTAATTTCTCCGCATTGCAAGGTGCAATTCTGAAATTTTTTGCTTTTTCCTGCTCCTCTTAGCATGATAAAGAAGATTCAAAGAGAGTGAGATGCCAGCTCCTTTCATTCAGTCAGTAGCTTCAAACATTTCTGGTATATGAATAACATGTTTTTCAATGGCAAAAATCAATGAATATTGTAAATGCACAAACAGTAATTTCTCCGCATTGCAAGGTGCAATTCTGAAATTTTTTGCTTTTTTCTGCTCCTCTTAGCATGATAAAGAAGATTCAAAGAGAGTGAGATGCCAGCTCCTTTCATTCAGTCAGTAGCTTCAAACATTTCTGGTATATGAATAACATGATGTTTTTCAATGGCAAAAATCAATGAATATTGTAAATGCACAAACTAATTTCTCCGCATTGCAAGGTGCAATTCTGAATTTTTTTGCTTTTTCCTGCTCCTCTTAGCATGATAAAGAAGATTCAAAGAGAGTGAGATGCCAGCTCCTTTCATTCAGTCAGTAGCTTCAATCATTTCTGGACGTTTTTCAATGGCAAAAATCAATGAATATTGTAAATGCACAAACAGTAATTTCTCCGCATTGCAAGGTGCAATTCTGAAATTTTTTGCTTTTTCCTGCTCCTCTTAGCATGATAAAGAAGATTCAAAGAGAGTGAGATGCCAGCTCCTTTCATTCAGTCAGTAGCTTCAATCATTTCTGGACGTTTTTCAATGGCAAAAATCAATGAATATTGTAAATGCACAAACAGTAATTTCTCCGCATTGCAAGGTGCAATTCTGAAATTTTTTGCTTTTTCCTGCTCCTCTTAGCATGATAAAGAAGATTCAAAGAGATTGAGATGCCAGCTCCTTTCATTCAGTCAGTAGCTTCAATCATTTCTGGACGTTTTTCAATGGCAAAAATCATTGAATATTGTAAATGCACAAACAGTAATTTCTCCACATTGCAAGGTGCAATTCTGAAATTTTTTGCTTTTTCCTGCTCCTCTTAGCATGATAAAGAAGATTCAAAGAGAGTGAGATGCCAGCTCCTTTCATTCAGTCAGTAGCTTCAATCATTTCTGGTATATGAATAACATGATGTTTTTCAATGGCAAAAATCAATGAATATTGTAAATGCACAAACAGTAATTTCTCCGCATTGCAAGGTGCAATTCTGAAATTTTTTGCTTATTCCTGCTCCTCTAAGCATGATAAAGAAGATTCAAAGAGAGTGAGATGCCAAATCCTTTCATTCAGTCAGTAGCTTCAATCATTTCTGGACGTTTTTCAATGGCAAAAATCAATGAATATTGTAAATGCACAAACAGTAATTTCTCCTCATTGCAAGGTGCAATTCTGAAATTTTTTGCTTTTTCCTGCTCCTCTTAGCATGATAAAGAAGATTCAAAGAGAGTGAGATGCCAGCTCCTTTCATTCAGTCAGTAGCTTCAAACATTTCTGGTATATGAATAACGATGTTTTTCAATGGCAAAAATCAATGAATATTGTAAATGCACAAACAGTAATTTCTCCGCATTGCAAGGTGCAATTCTGAAATTTTTTGCTTTTTTCTGCTCCTCTTAGCATGATAAAGAAGATTCAAAGAGAGTGAGATGCCAGCTCCTTTCATTCTGTCAGTAGCTTCAAACATTTCTGGTATATGAATAACATGATGTTTTTCAATGGCAAAAATCAATGAATATTGTAAATGCACAAACAGTAATTTCTCCGCATTGCAAGGTGCAATTCTGAAATTTTTTGCTTTTTCCTGCTCCTCTTAGCATGATAAAGAAGATTCAAAGAGAGTGAGATGCCAGCTCCTTTCATTCAGTCAGTAGCTTCAATCATTTCTGGACGTTTTTCAATGGCAAAAATCAATGAATATTGTAAATGCACAAACAGTAATTTCTCCGCATTGCAAGGTGCAATTCTGAAATTTTTTGCTTTTTCCTGCTCCTCTTAGCATGATAAAGAAGACTCAAAGAGAGTGAGATGCCAGCTCCTTTCATTCAGTAAGTAGCTTCAATCATTTCTGGACGTTTTTCAATGGCAAAAATCAATGAATATTGTAAATGCACAAACAGTAATTTCTCCGCATTGCAAGGTGCAATTCTGAAATTTTTTGCTTTTTCCTGCTCCTCTTAGCATGATAAAGAAGATTCAAAGAGAGTGAGATGCCAGCTCCTTTCATTCAGTCAGTAGCTTCAATCATTTCTGGACGTTTTTCAATGGCAAAAATCAATGAATATTGTAAATGCACAAACAGTAATTTCTCCGCATTGCAAGGTGCAATTCTGAAATTTTTTGCTTTTTCCTGCTCCTCTTAGCATGATAAAGAAGATTCAAAGAGATTGAGATGCCAGCTCCTTTCATTCAGTCAGTAGCTTCAATCATTTCTGGACGTTTTTCAATGGCAAAAATCATTGAATATTGTAAATGCACAAACAGTAATTTCTCCACATTGCAAGGTGCAATTCTGAAATTTTTTGCTTTTTCCTGCTCCTCTTAGCATGATAAAGAAGATTCAAAGAGAGTGAGATGCCAGCTCCTTTCATTCAGTCAGTAGCTTCAATCATTTCTGGTATATGAATAACATGATGTTTTTCAATGGCAAAAATCAATGAATATTGTAAATGCACAAACAGTAATTTCTCCGCATTGCAAGGTGCAATTCTGAAATTTTTTGCTTTTTCCTGCTCCTCTAAGCATGATAAAGAAGATTCAAAGAGAGTGAGATGCCAAATCCTTTCATTCAGTCAGTAGCTTCAATCATTTCTGGACGTTTTTCAATGGCAAAAATCAATGAATATTGTAAATGCACAAACAGTAATTTCTCCTCATTGCAAGGTGCAATTGTGAAATTTTTTGCTTTTTCCTGCTCCTCTTAGCATGATAAAGAAGATTCAAAGAGAGTGAGATGCCAGCTCCTTTCATTCAGTCAGTAGCTTCAACCATTTCTGGTATATGAATAACGATGTTTTTCAATGGCAAAAATCAATGAATATTGTAAATGCACAAACAGTAATTTCTCCGCATTGCAAGGTGCAATTCTGAAATTTTTTGCTTTTTTCTGCTCCTCTTAGCATGATAAAGAAGATTCAAAGAGAGTGAGATGCCAGCTCCTTTCATTCTGTCAGTAGCTTCAAACATTTCTGGTATATGAATAACATGATGTTTTTCAATGGCAAAAATCAATGAATATTGTAAATGCACAAACAGTAATTTCTCCGCATTGCAAGGTGCAATTCTGAAATTTTTTGCTTTTTCCTGCTCCTCTTAGCATGATAAAGAAGATTCAAAGAGAGTGAGATGCCAGCTCCTTTCATTCAGTCAGTAGCTTCAATCATTTCTGGACGTTTTTCAATGGCAAAAATCAATGAATATTGTAAATGCACAAACAGTAATTTCTCCGCATTGCAAGGTGCAATTCTGAAATTTTTTGCTTTTTCCTGCTCCTCTTAGCATGATAAAGAAGACTCAAAGAGAGTGAGATGCCAGCTCCTTTCATTCAGTAAGTAGCTTCAATCATTTCTGGACGTTTTTCAATGGCAAAAATCAATGAATATTGTAAATGCACAAACAGTAATTTCTCCGCATTGCAAGGTGCAATTCTGAAATTTTTTGCTTTTTCCTGCTCCTCTTAGCATGATAAACAAGATTCAAAGAGAGTGAGATGCCAGCTCCTTTCATTCAGTCAGTAGCTTCAATCATTTCTGGACGTTTTTCAATGGCAAACATCAATGAATATTGTAAATGCACAAACAGTAATTTCTCCGCATTGCAAGGTGCAATTCTGAAATTTTTTGCTTTTTCCTGCTCCTCTTAGCATGATAAAGAAGATTCAAAGAGAGTGAGATGCCAGCTCCTTTCATTCAGTCAGTAGCTTCAAACATTTCTGGTATATGAATAACATGATGTTTTTCAATGGCAAAAATCAATGAATATTGTAAATGCACAAACAGTAATTTCTCCGCATTGAAAGGTGCAATTCTGAAATTTTTTGCTTTTTCCTGCTCCTCTTAGCATGATAAAGAAGATTCAAAGAGAGTGAGATGCCAGCTCCTTTCATTCAGTCAGTAGCTTCAATCATTTCTGGACGTTTTTTAATGGCAAAAATCAATGAATATTGTAAATGCACAAACAGTAATTTCTCCGCATTGCAAGGTGCAATTCTGAAATTTTTTGCTTTTTTCTGCTCCTCTTAGCATGATAAAGAAGATTCAAAGAGAGTGAGATGCCAGCTCCTTTCATTCAGTCAGTAGCTTCAAACATTTCTGGTATATGAATAACATGATGTTTTTCAATGGCAAAAATCAATGAATATTGTAAATGCACAAACTAATTTCTCCGCATTGCAAGGTGCAATTCTGAATTTTTTTGCTTTTTCCTGCTCCTCTTAGCATGATAAAGAAGATTCAAAGAGAGTGAGATGCCAGCTCCTTTCATTCAGTCAGTAGCTTCAATCATTTCTGGACGTTTTTCAATGGCAAAAATCAATGAATATTGTAAATGCACAAACAGTAATTTCTCCGCATTGCAAGGTGAAATTCTGAAATTTTTTGCTTTTTCCTCCTCCTCTTAGCAAGATAAACAAGATTCAAAGAGAGTGAGATGCCAGCTCCTTTCATTCAGTCAGTAGCTTCAATCATTTCTGGACGTTTTTCAATGGCAAAAATCAATGAATATTGTAAATGCACAAACAGTAATTTCTCCGCATTGCAAGGTGCAATTCTGAAATTTTTTGCTTTTTCCTGCTCCTCTTAGCATGATAAAGAAGATTCAAAGAGAGTAAGATGCCAGCTCCTTTCCTTCAGTCAGGAGCTTCAATCATTTCTGGACGTTTTTCAATGGCAAAAATCAATGAATATTGTAAATGCACAAACAGTAATTTCTCCGCATTGCAAGGTGCAATTCTGAAATTTTTTGCTTTTTCCTGCTCCTCTTAGCATGATAAAGAAGATTCAAAGAGAGTGAGATGCCAGCTCCTTTCATTCAGTCAGTAGCTTCAAACATTTCTGGTATATGAATAACATGATGTTTTTCAATGGCAAAAATCAATGAATATTGTAAATGCACAAACAGTAATTTCTCCGCATTGCAAGGTGCAATTCTGAAATTTTTTGCTTTTTCCTGCTCCTCTTAGCATGATAAAGAAGATTCAAAGAGAGTGAGATGCCAGCTCCTTTCATTCAGTAAGTAGCTTCAATCATTTCTGGACGTTTTTCAATGGCAAAAATCAATGAATATTGTAAATGCACAAACAGTAATTTCTCCGCATTGCAAGGTGCAATTCTGAAATTTTTTGCTTTTTTCTGCTCCTCTTAGCATGATAAAGAAGATTCAAAGAGAGTGAGATGCCAGCTCCTTTCATTCAGTCAGTAGCTTCAAACATTTCTGGTATATGAATAACATGATGTTTTTCAATGGCAAAAATCAATGAATATTGTAAATGCACAAACTAATTTCTCCGCATTGCAAGGTGCAATTCTGAATTTTTTTGCTTTTTCCTGCTCCTCTTAGCATGATAAAGAAGATTCAAAGAGAGTGAGATGCCAGCTCCTTTCATTCAGTCAGTAGCTTCAAACATTTCTGGTATATGAATAACATGATGTTTTTCAATGGCAAAAATCAATGAATATTGTAAATGCACAAACAGTAATTTCTCCGCATTGCAAGGTGCAATTCTGAAATTTTTTGCTTTTTCCTGCTCCTCTTAGCATGATAAAGAAGATTCAAAGAGAGTGAGATGCCAGCTCCTTTCATTCAGTAAGTAGCTTCAATCATTTCTGGACGTTTTTCAATGGCAAAAATCAATGAATATTGTAAATGCACAAACAGTAATTTCTCCGCATTGCAAGGTGCAATTCTGAAATTTTTTGCTTTTTCCTGCTCCTCTTAGCATGATAAACAAGATTCAAAGAGAGTGAGATGCCAGCTCCTTTCATTCAGTCAGTAGCTTCAATCATTTCTGGACGTTTTTCAATGTCAAAAATCAATGAATATTGTAAATGCACAAACAGTAATTTCTCCGCATTGCAAGGTGCAATTCTGAAATTTTTTGCTTTTTCCTGCTCCTCTTAGCATGATAAAGAAGATTCAAAGAGAGTGAGATGCCAGCTCCTTTCATTCAGTCAGTAGCTTCAAACATTTCTGGTATATGAATAACATGATGTTTTTCAATGGCAAAAATCAATGAATATTGTAAATGCACAAACAGTAATTTCTCCGCATTGAAAGGTGCAATTCTGAAATTTTTTGCTTCTTCCGGCTCCTCTTAGCATGATAAAGAAGATTCAAAGAGAGTGAGATGCCAGCTCCTTTCATTCAGTCAGTAGCTTCAATCATTTCTGGACGTTTTTTAATGGCAAAAATCAATGAATATTGTAAATGCACAAACAGTAATTTCTCCGCATTGCAAGGTGCAATTCTGAAATTTTTTGCTTTTTTCTGCTCCTCTTAGCATGATAAAGAAGATTCAAAGAGAGTGAGATGCCATCTCCTTTCATTCAGTCAGTAGCTTCAAACATTTCTGGTATATGAATAACGATGTTTTTCAATGGCAAAAATCAATGAATATTGTAAATGCACAAACTAATTTCTCCGCATTGCAAGGTGCAATTCTGAATTTTTTTGCATTTTCCTGCTCCTCTTAGCATGATAAAGAAGATTCAAAGAGAGTGAGATGCCAGCTCCTTTCATTCAGTCAGTAGCTTCAATCATTTCTGGACGTTTTTCAATGGCAAAAATCAATGAATATTGTAAATGCACAAACAGTAATTTCTCCGCATTGCAAGGTGAAATTCTGAAATTTTTTGCTTTTTCCTGCTCCTCTTAGCAAGATAAACAAGATTCAAAGAGAGTGAGATGCCAGCTCCTTTCATTCAGTCAGTAGCTTCAATCATTTCTGGACGTTTTTCAATGGCAAAAATCAATGAATATTGTAAATGCACAAACAGTAATTTCTCCGCATTGCAAGGTGCAATTCTGAAATTTTTTGCTTTTTCCTGCTCCTCTTAGCATGATAAAGAAGATTCAAAGAGAGTAAGATGCCAGCTCCTTTCCTTCAGTCAGTAGCTTCAATCATTTCTGGACGTTTTTCAATGGCAAAAATCAATGAATATTGTAAATGCACAAACAGTAATTTCTCCGCATTGCAAGGTGCAATTCTGAAATTTTTTGCTTTTTCCTGCTCCTCTTAGCATGATAAAGAAGATTCAAAGAGAGTGAGATGCCAGCTCCTTTCATTCAGTCAGTAGCTTCAATCATTTCTGGACGTTTTTCAATGGCAAAAATCAATGAATATTGTAAATGCACAAACAGTAATTTCTCCGCATTGCAAGGTGCAATTCTGAAATTTTTTGCTTTTTCCTGCTCCTCTTAGCATGATAAAGAAGATTCAAAGAGAGTGAGATGCCAGCTCCTTTCATTCAGTCAGTAGCTTCAAACATTTCTGGTATATGAATAACATGATGTTTTTCAATGGCAAAAATCAATGAATATTGTAAATGCACAAACAGTAATTTCTCCGCATTGCAAGGTGCAATTCTGAAATTTTTTGCTTTTTCCTGCTCCTCTAAGCATGATAAAGAAGATTCAAAGAGAGTGTGATGCCAGCTCCTTTCATTCAGTCAGTAGCTTCAATCATTTCTGGACATTTTTCAATGCAAAAATCAATGAATATTGTAAATGCACAAACAGTAATTTCTCCGCATTGCAAGGTGCAATTCTGAAATTTTTTGCTTTTTCCTGCTCCTCTTAGCATGATAAAGAAGATTCAAAGAGAGTGAGATGCCAGCTCCTTTCATTCAGTCAGTAGCTTCAAACATTTCTGGTATATGAATAACATGATGTTTTTCAATGGCAAAAATCAATGAATATTGTAAATGCACAAACAGTAATTTCTCCGCATTGCAAGGTGCAATTCTGAAATTTTTTGCTTTTTCCTGCTCCTCTTAGCATGATAAAGAAGATTCAAAGAGAGTGAGATGCCAGCTCCTTTCATTCAGTCAGTAGCTTCAATCATTTCTGGACATTTTTCAATGGCAAAAATCAATGAATATTGTAAATGCACAAACAGTAATTTCTCCGCATTGCAAGGTGCAATTCTGAATTTTTTTGCTTTTTCCTGCTCCTCTTAGCATGATAAAGAAGATTCAAAGAGAGTGAGATGCCAGCTCCTTTCATTCAGTCAGTAGCTTCAAACATTTCTGGTATATGAATAACATGATGTTTTTCAATGGCAAAAATCAATGAATATTGTAAATGCACAAACAGTAATTTCTCCGCATTGCAAGGTGCAATTTTGAAATTTTTTGCTTTTTCCTGCTCCTCTTAGCATGATAAAGAAGATTCAAAGAGAGTGAGATGCCAGCTCCTTTCATTCAGTCAGTAGCTTCAATCATTTCTGGACGTTTTTCAATGGCAAAAATCAATGAATATTGTAAATGCACAAACAGTAATTTCTCCGCATTGCAAGGTGCAATTCTGAAATTTTTTGCTTTTTCCTGCTCCTCTTAGCATGATAAACAAGATTCAAAGAGAGTGAGATGCCAGCTCCTTTCATTCAGTCAGTAGCTTCAATCATTTCTGGATGTTTTTCAATGGCAAAAATCAATGAATATTGTAAATGCACAAACAGTAATTTCTCCGCATTGCAAGGTGCAATTCTGAAATTTTTTGCTTTTTTCTGCTCCTCTTAGCATGATAAAGAAGATTCAAAGAGAGTGAGATGCCAGCTCCTTTCATTCAGTCAGTAGCTTCAAACATTTCTGGTATATGAATAACATGATGTTTTTCAATGGCAAAAATCAATGAATATTGTAAATGCACAAACTAATTTCTCCGCATTGCAAGGTGCAATTCTGAATTTTTTTGCTTTTTCCTGCTCCTCTTAGCATGATAAAGAAGATTCAAAGAGAGTGAGATGCCAGCTCCTTTCATTCAGTCAGTAGCTTCAAACATTTCTGGTATATGAATAACATGATGTTTTTCAATGGCAAAAATCAATGAATATTGTAAATGCACAAACAGTAATTTCTCCGCATTGCAAGGTGCAATTCTGAAATTTTTTGCTTTTTCCTGCTCCTCTTAGCATGATAAAGAAGATTCAAAGAGAGTGAGATGCCAGCTCCTTTCATTCAGTAAGTAGCTTCAATCATTTCTGGACGTTTTTCAATGGCAAAAATCAATGAATATTGTAAATGCACAAACAGTAATTTCTCCGCATTGCAAGGTGCAATTCTGAAATTTTTTGCTTTTTCCTGCTCCTCTTAGCATGATAAACAAGATTCAAAGAGAGTGAGATGCCAGCTCCTTTCATTCAGTCAGTAGCTTCAATCATTTCTGGACGTTTTTCAATGTCAAAAATCAATGAATATTGTAAATGCACAAACAGTAATTTCTCCGCATTGCAAGGTGCAATTCTGAAATTTTTTGCTTTTTCCTGCTCCTCTTAGCATGATAAAGAAGATTCAAAGAGAGTGAGATGCCAGCTCCTTTCATTCAGTCAGTAGCTTCAAACATTTCTGGTATATGAATAACATGATGTTTTTCAATGGCAAAAATCAATGAATATTGTAAATGCACAAACAGTAATTTCTCCGCATTGCAAGGTGCAATTCTGAAATGTTTTGCTTGTTCCTGCTCCTCTTAGCATGATAAAGAAAATTCAAAGAGAGTGAGATGCCAGCTCCTTTCATTCAGTCAGTAGCTTCAATCATTTCTGGACGTTTTTCAATGGCAAAAATCAATGAATATTGTAAATGCACAAACAGTAATTTCTCCGCATTGCAAGGTGCAATTCTGAAATTTTTTGCTTTTTCCTGCTCCTCTTAGCATGATAAACAAGATTCAAAGAGAGTGAGATGCCAGCTCCTTTCATTCAGTCAGTAGCTTCAATCATTTCTGGATGTTTTTCAATGGCAAAAATCAATGAATATTGTAAATGCACAGAGTAATTTCTCCGCATTGCAAGGTGCAATTCTGAAATTTTTTGCTTTTTCCTGCTCCTCTTAGCATGATAAAGAAGATTCAAAGAGAGTGAGATGCCAGCTCCTTTCATTCAGTAAGTAGCTTCAATCATTTCTGGACGTTTTTCAATGGCAAAAATCAATGAATATTGTAAATGCACAAACAGTAATTTCTCCGCATTGCAAGGTGCAATTCTGAAATTTTTTGCTTTTTTCTGCTCCTCTTAGCATGATAAAGAAGATTCAAAGAGAGTGAGATGCCAGCTCCTTTCATTCAGTCAGTAGCTTCAAACATTTCTGGTATATGAATAACATGATGTTTTTCAATGGCAAAAATCAATGAATATTGTAAATGCACAAACTAATTTCTCCGCATTGCAAGGTGCAATTCTGAATTTTTTTGCTTTTTCCTGCTCCTCTTAGCATGATAAAGAAGATTCAAAGAGAGTGAGATGCCAGCTCCTTTCATTCAGTCAGTAGCTTCAAACATTTCTGGTATATGAATAACATGATGTTTTTCAATGGCAAAAATCAATGAATATTGTAAATGCACAAACTAATTTCTCCGCATTGCAAGGTGCAATTCTGAAATTTTTTGCTTTTTCCTGCTCCTCTTAGCATGATAAAGAAGATTCAAAGAGAGTGAGATGCCAGCTCCTTTCATTCAGTAAGTAGCTTCAATCATTTCTGAACGTTTTTCAATGGCAAAAATCAATGAATATTGTAAATGCACAAACAGTAATTTCTCCGCATTGCAAGGTGCAATTCTGAAATTTTTTGCTTTTTCCTGCTCCTCTTAGCATGATAAACAAGATTCAAAGAGAGTGAGATGCCAGCTCCTTTCATTCAGTCAGTAGCTTCAATCATTTCTGGACGTTTTTCAATGTCAAAAATCAATGAATATTGTAAATGCACAAACAGTAATTTCTCCGCATTGCAAGGTGCAATTCTGAAATTTTTTGCTTTTTCCTGCTCCTCTTAGCATGATAAAGAAGATTCAAAGAGAGTGAGATGCCAGCTCCTTTCATTCAGTCAGTAGCTTCAAACATTTCTGGTATATGAATAACATGATGTTTTTCAATGGCAAAAATCAATGAATATTGTAAATGCACAAACAGTAATTTCTCCGCATTGAAAGGTGCAATTCTGAAATTTTTTGCTTTTTCCTGCTCCTCTTAGCATGATAAAGAAGATTCAAAGAGAGTGAGATGCCAGCTCCTTTCATTCAGTCAGTAGCTTCAATCATTTCTGGACGTTTTTTAATGGCAAAAATCAATGAATATTGTAAATGCACAAACAGTAATTTCTCCGCATTGCAAGGTGCAATTCTGAAATTTTTTGCTTTTTTCTGCTCCTCTTAGCATGATAAAGAAGATTCAAAGAGAGTGAGATGCCAGCTCCTTTCATTCAGTCAGTAGCTTCAAACATTTCTGGTATATGAATAACGATGTTTTTCAATGGCAAAAATCAATGAATATTGTAAATGCACAAACTAATTTCTCCGCATTGCAAGGTGCAATTCTGAATTTTTTTGCTTTTTCCTGCTCCTCTTAGCATGATAAAGAAGATTCAAAGAGATTGAGATGCCAGCTCCTTTCATTCAGTCAGTAGCTTCAATCATTTCTGGACGTTTTTCAATGGCAAAAATCAATGAATATTGTAAATGCACAAACAGTAATTTCTCCGCATTGCAAGGTGAAATTCTGAAATTTTTTGCTTTTTCCTGCTCCTCTTAGCAAGATAAACAAGATTCAAAGATAGTGAGATGCCAGCTCCTTTCATTCAGTCAGTAGCTTCAATCATTTCTGGACGTTTTTCAATGGCAAAAATCAATGAATATTGTAAATGCACAAACAGTAATTTCTCCGCATTGCAAGGTGCAATTCTGAAATTTTTTGCTTTTTCCTGCTCCTCTTAGCATGATAAAGAAGATTCAAAGAGAGTAAGATGCCAGCTCCTTTCCTTCAGTCAGTAGCTTCAATCATTTCTGGACGTTTTTCAATGGCAAAAATCAATGAATATTGTAAATGCACAAACAGTAATTTCTCCGCATTGCAAGGTGCAATTCTGAAATTTTTTGCTTTTTCCTGCTCCTCTTAGCATGATAAAGAAGATTCAAAGAGAGTGAGATGCCAGCTCCTTTCATTCAGTCAGTAGCTTCAATCATTTCTGGACGTTTTTCAATGGCAAAAATCAATGAATATTGTAAATGCACAAACAGTAATTTCTCCGCATTGCAAGGTGCAATTCTGAAATTTTTTGCTTTTTCCTGCTCCTCTTAGCATGATAAAGAAGATTCAAAGAGAGTGAGATGCCAGCTCCTTTCATTCAGTCAGTAGCTTCAAACATTTCTGGTATATGAATAACATGATGTTTTTCAATGGCAAAAATCAATGAATATTGTAAATGCACAAACAGTAATTTCTCCGCATTGCAAGGTGCAATTCTGAAATTTTTTGCTTTTTCCTGCTCCTCTAAGCATGATAAAGAAGATTCAAAGAGAGTGAGATGCCAGCTCCTTTCATTCAGTCAGTAGCTTCAAACATTTCTGGACATTTTTCAATGGCAAAAATCAATGAATATTGTAAATGCACAAACAGTAATTTCTCCGCATTGCAAGGTGCAATTCTGAAATTTTTTGCTTTTTCCTGCTCCTCTTAGCATGATAAAGAAGATTCAAAGAGAGTGAGATGCCAGCTCCTTTCATTCAGTCAGTAGCTTCAAACATTTCTGGTATATGAATAACATGATGTTTTTCAATGGCAAAAATCAATGAATATTGTAAATGCACAAACAGTAATTTCTCCGCATTGCAAGGTGCAATTCTGAAATTTTTTGCTTTTTCCTGCTCCTCTTAGCATGATAAAGAAGATTCAAAGAGAGTGAGATGCCAGCTCCTTTCATTCAGTCAGTAGCTTCAATCATTTCTGGACATTTTTCAATGGCAAAAATCAATGAATATTGTAAATGCACAAACAGTAATTTCTCCGCATTGCAAGGTGCAATTCTGAATTTTTTTGCTTTTTCCTGCTCCTCTTAGCATGATAAAGAAGATTCAAAGAGAGTGAGATGCCAGCTCCTTTCATTCAGTCAGTAGCTTCAAACATTTCTGGTATATGAATAACATGATGTTTTTCAATGGCAAAAATCAATGAATATTGTAAATGCACAAACAGTAATTTCTCCGCATTGCAAGGTGCAATTTTGAAATTTTTTGCTTTTTCCTGCTCCTCTTAGCATGATAAAGAAGATTCAAAGAGAGTGAGATGCCAGCTCCTTTCATTCAGTCAGTAGCTTCAATCATTTCTGGACGTTTTTCAATGGCAAAAATCAATGAATATTGTAAATGCACAAACAGTAATTTCTCCGCATTGCAAGGTGCAATTCTGAAATTTTTTGCTTTTTCCTGCTCCTCTTAGCATGATAAACAAGATTCAAAGAGAGTGAGATGCCAGCTCCTTTCATTCAGTCAGTAGCTTCAATCATTTCTGGATGTTTTTCAATGGCAAAAATCAATGAATATTGTAAATGCACAAACAGTAATTTCTCCGCATTGCAAGGTGCAATTCTGAAATTTTTTGCTTTTTTCTGCTCCTCTTAGCATGATAAAGAAGATTCAAAGAGAGTGAGATGCCAGCTCCTTTCATTCAGTCAGTAGCTTCAAACATTTCTGGTATATGAATAACATGATGTTTTTCAATGGCAAAAATCAATGAATATTGTAAATGCACAAACAGTAATTTCTCCGCATTGCAAGGTGCAATTCTGAAATGTTTTGCTTGTTCCTGCTCCTCTTAGCATGATAAAGAAGATTCAAAGAGAGTGAGATGCCAGCTCCTTTCATTCAGTCAGTAGCTTCAATCATTTCTGGACGTTTTTCAATGGCAAAAATCAATGAATATTGTAAATGCACAAACAGTAATTTCTCCGCATTGCAAGGTGCAATTCTGAAATTTTTTGCTTTTTCCTGCTCCTCTTAGCATGATAAACAAGATTCAAAGAGAGTGAGATGCCAGCTCCTTTCATTCAGTCAGTAGCTTCAATCATTTCTGGATGTTTTTCAATGGCAAAAATCAATGAATATTGTAAATGCACAGAGTAATTTCTCCGCATTGCAAGGTGCAATTCTGAAATTTTTTGCTTTTTCCTGCTCCTCTTAGCATGATAAAGAAGATTTAAAGAGAGTGAGATGCCAGCTCCTTTCATTCAGTCAGTAGCTTCAATCATTTCTGGACGTTTTTCAATGGCAAAAATCAATGAATATTGTAAATGCACAAAGAGTAATTTCTCCGCATTGCAAGGTGCAATTCTGAAATTTTTTGCTTTTTCCTGCTCCTCTTAGCATGATAAAGAAGATTCAAAGAGAGTGAGATGCCAGCTCCTTTCATTCAGTCAGTAGCTTCAAACATTTCTGGTATATGAATAACATGATGTTTTTCAATGGCAAAAATCAATGAATATTGTAAATGCACAAACAGTAATTTCTCCGCATTGCAAGGTGCAATTCTGAAATTTTTTGCTTTTTCCTGCTCCTCTTAGCATGATAAAGAAGATTCAAAGAGAGTGAGATGCCAGCTCCTTTCATTCAGTCAGTAGCTTCAATCATTTCTGGATGTTTTTCAATGGCAAAAATCAATGAATATTGTAAATGCACAAACAATAATTTCTCCGCATTGCAAGGTGCAATTCTGAAATTTTTTGCTTTTTCCTGCTCCTCTTAGCATGATAAACAAGATTCAAAGAGAGTGAGATGCCAGCTCCTTTCATTCAGTCAGTAGCTTCAATCATTTCTGGATGTTTTTCAATGGCAAAAATCAATGAATATTGTAAATGCACAAACAGTAATTTCTCCGCATTGCAAGGTGCAATTCTGAAATTTTTTGCTTTTTCCTGCTCCTCTTAGCATGATAAAGAAGATTCAAAGAGAGTGAGATGCCAGCTCCTTTCATTCAGTCAGTACCTTCAATCATTTCTGGACGTTTTTCAATGGCAAAAATCAATGAATATTGTAAATGCACAAACAGTAATTTCTCCGCATTGCAAGGTGCAATTCTGAAATTTTTTGCTTTTTCCTGCTCCTCTTAGCATGATAAAGAAGATTCAAAGAGAGTGAGATGCCAGCTCCTTTCATTCAGTCAGTAGCTTCAATCATTTCTGGACGTTTTTCAATGTCAAAAATTAATGAATATTGTAAATGCACAAACAGTAATTTCTCCGCATTGCAAGGTGCAATTCTGAAATTTTTTGCTTTTTTCTGCTCCTCTTAGCATGATAAAGAAGATTCAAAGAGATTGATATGCCAGTTCCTTTCATTCAGTCAGTAGCTTCAAACATTTCTGGTATATGAATAACATGATGTTTTTCAATGGCAAAAATCAATGAATATTGTATATGCACAAACAGTAATTTCTCCGCATTCCAAGGTGCAATTCTGAAATTTTTTGCTTTTTCCTGCTCCTCTAAGCATGATAAAGAAGATTCAAAGAGAGTGAGATGCCAGCTCCTTTCATTCAGTCAGTAGCTTCAATCATTTCTGGACATTTTTCAATGCAAAAATCAATGAATATTGTAAATGCACAAACAGTAATTTCTCCGCATTGCAAGGTGCAATTCTGAAATTTTTTGCTTTTTCCTGCTCCTCTTAGCATGATAAAGAAGATTCAAAGAGAGTGAGATGCCAGCTCCTTTCATTCAGTCAGTAGCTTCAAACATTTCTGGTATATGAATAACATGATGTTTTTCAATGGCAAAAATCAATGAATATTGTAAATGCACAAACAGTAATTTCTCCGCATTGCAAGGTGCAATTCTGAAATTTTTTGCTTTTTCCTGCTCCTCTTAGCATGATAAAGAAGATTCAAAGAGAGTGAGATGCCAGCTCCTTTCATTCAGTCAGTAGCTTCAATCATTTCTGGACATTTTTCAATGGCAAAAATCAATGAATATTGTAAATGCACAAACAGTAATTTCTCCGCATTGCAAGGTGCAATTCTGAATTTTTTTGCTTTTTCCTGCTCCTCTTAGCATGATAAAGAAGATTCAAAGAGAGTGAGATGCCAGCTCCTTTCATTCAGTCAGTAGCTTCAAACATTTCTGGTATATGAATAACATGATGTTTTTCAATGGCAAAAATCAATGAATATTGTAAATGCACAAACAGTAATTTCTCCGCATTGCAAGGTGCAATTTTGAAATTTTTTGCTTTTTCCTGCTCCTCTTAGCATGATAAAGAAGATTCAAAGAGAGTGAGATGCCAGCTCCTTTCATTCAGTCAGTAGCTTCAATCATTTCTGGACGTTTTTCAATGGCAAAAATCAATGAATATTGTAAATGCACAAACAGTAATTTCTCCGCATTGCAAGGTGCAATTCTGAAATTTTTTGCTTTTTCCTGCTCCTCTTAGCATGATAAACAAGATTCAAAGAGAGTGAGATGCCAGCTCCTTTCATTCAGTCAGTAGCTTCAATCATTTCTGGATGTTTTTCAATGGCAAAAATCAATGAATATTGTAAATGCACAAACAGTAATTTCTCCGCATTGCAAGGTGCAATTCTGAAATTTTTTGCTTTTTTCTGTTCCTCTTAGCATGATAAAGAAGATTCAAAGAGAGTGAGATGCCAGCTCCTTTCATTCAGTCAGTAGCTTCAAACATTTCTGGTATATGAATAACATGATGTTTTTCAATGGCAAAAATCAATGAATATTGTAAATGCACAAACAGTAATTTCTCCGCATTGCAAGGTGCAATTCTGAAATGTTTTGCTTGTTCCTGCTCCTCTTAGCATGATAAAGAAAATTCAAAGAGAGTGAGATGCCAGCTCCTTTCATTCAGTCAGTAGCTTCAATCATTTCTGGACGTTTTTCAATGGCAAAAATCAATGAATATTGTAAATGCACAAACAGTAATTTCTCCGCATTGCAAGGTGCAATTCTGAAATTTTTTGCTTTTTCCTGCTCCTCTTAGCATGATAAACAAGATTCAAAGAGAGTGAGATGCCAGCTCCTTTCATTCAGTCAGTAGCTTCAATCATTTCTGGATGTTTTTCAATGGCAAAAATCAATGAATATTGTAAATGCACAGAGTAATTTCTCCGCATTGCAAGGTGCAATTCTGAAATTTTTTGCTTTTTCCTGCTCCTCTTAGCATGATAAAGAAGATTCAAAGAGAGTGAGATGCCAGCTCCTTTCATTCAGTAAGTAGCTTCAATCATTTCTGGACGTTTTTCAATGGCAAAAATCAATGAATATTGTAAATGCACAAACAGTAATTTCTCCGCATTGCAAGGTGCAATTCTGAAATTTTTTGCTTTTTTCTGCTCCTCTTAGCATGATAAAGAAGATTCAAAGAGAGTGAGATGCCAGCTCCTTTCATTCAGTCAGTAGCTTCAAACATTTCTGGTATATGAATAACATGATGTTTTTCAATGGCAAAAATCAATGAATATTGTAAATGCACAAACTAATTTCTCCGCATTGCAAGGTGCAATTCTGAATTTTTTTGCTTTTTCCTGCTCCTCTTAGCATGATAAAGAAGATTCAAAGAGAGTGAGATGCCAGCTCCTTTCATTCAGTCAGTAGCTTCAAACATTTCTGGTATATGAATAACATGATGTTTTTCAATGGCAAAAATCAATGAATATTGTAAATGCACAAACAGTAATTTCTCCGCATTGCAAGGTGCAATTCTGAAATTTTTTGCTTTTTCCTGCTCCTCTTAGCATGATAAAGAAGATTCAAAGAGAGTGAGATGCCAGCTCCTTTCATTCAGTCAGTAGCTTCAATCATTTCTGGACGTTTTTCAATGTCAAAAATCAATGAATATTGTAAATGCACAAACAGTAATTTCTCCGCATTGCAAGGTGCAATTCTGAAATTTTTTGCTTTTTCCTGCTCCTCTTAGCATGATAAAGAAGATTCAAAGAGAGTGAGATGCCAGCTCCTTTCATTCAGTCAGTAGCTTCAAACATTTCTGGTATATGAATAACATGATGTTTTTCAATGGCAAAAATCAATGAATATTGTAAATGCACAAACAGTAATTTCTCCGCATTGCAAGGTGCAATTCTGAAATGTTTTGCTTGTTCCTGCTCCTCTTAGCATGATAAAGAAAATTCAAAGAGAGTGAGATGCCAGCTCCTTTCATTCAGTCAGTAGCTTCAATCATTTCTGGATGTTTTTCAATGGCAAAAATCAATGAATATTGTAAATGCACAGAGTAATTTCTCCGCATTGCAAGGTGCAATTCTGAAATTTTTTGCTTTTTCCTGCTCCTCTTAGCATGATAAAGAAGATTCAAAGAGAGTGAGATGCCAGCTCCTTTCATTCAGTAAGTAGCTTCAATCATTTCTGGACGTTTTTCAATGGCAAAAATCAATGAATATTGTAAATGCACAAACAGTAATTTCTCCGCATTGCAAGGTGCAATTCTGAAATTTTTTGCTTTTTTCTGCTCCTCTTAGCATGATAAAGAAGATTCAAAGAGAGTGAGATGCCAGCTCCTTTCATTCAGTCAGTAGCTTCAAACATTTCTGGTATATGAATAACATGATGTTTTTCAATGGCAAAAATCAATGAATATTGTAAATGCACAAACTAATTTCTCCGCATTGCAAGGTGCAATTCTGAATTTTTTTGCTTTTTCCTGCTCCTCTTAGCATGATAAAGAAGATTCAAAGAGAGTGAGATGCCAGCTCCTTTCATTCAGTCAGTAGCTTCAAACATTTCTGGTATATGAATAACATGATGTTTTTCAATGGCAAAAATCAATGAATATTGTAAATGCACAAACTAATTTCTCCGCATTGCAAGGTGCAATTCTGAAATTTTTTGCTTTTTCCTGCTCCTCTTAGCATGATAAAGAAGATTCAAAGAGAGTGAGATGCCAGCTCCTTTCATTCAGTAAGTAGCTTCAATCATTTCTGGACGTTTTTCAATGGCAAAAATCAATGAATATTGTAAATGCACAAACAGTAATTTCTCCGCATTGCAAGGTGCAATTCTGAAATTTTTTGCTTTTTCCTGCTCCTCTTAGCATGATAAACAAGATTCAAAGAGAGTGAGATGCCAGCTCCTTTCATTCATTCAGTAGCTTCAATCATTTCTGGACGTTTTTCAATGTCAAAAATCAATGAATATTGTAAATGCACAAACAGTAATTTCTCCGCATTGCAAGGTGCAATTCTGAAATTTTTTGCTTTTTCCTGCTCCTCTTAGCATGATAAAGAAGATTCAAAGAGAGTGAGATGCCAGCTCCTTTCATTCAGTCAGTAGCTTCAAACATTTCTGGTATATGAATAACATGATGTTTTTCAATGGCAAAAATCAATGAATATTGTAAATGCACAAACAGTAATTTCTCCGCATTGAAAGGTGCAATTCTGAAATTTTTTGCTTTTTCCTGCTCCTCTTAGCATGATAAAGAAGATTCAAAGAGAGTGAGATGCCAGCTCCTTTCATTCAGTCAGTAGCTTCAATCATTTCTGGACGTTTTTTAATGGCAAAAATCAATGAATATTGTAAATGCACAAACAGTAATTTCTCCGCATTGCAAGGTGCAATTCTGAAATTTTTTGCTTTTTTCTGCTCCTCTTAGCATGATAAAGAAGATTCAAAGAGAGTGAGATGCCAGCTCCTTTCATTCAGTCAGTAGCTTCAAACATTTCTGGTATATGAATAACGATGTTTTTCAATGGCAAAAATCAATGAATATTGTAAATGCACAAACTAATTTCTCCGCATTGCAAGGTGCAATTCTGAATTTTTTTGCTTTTTCCTGCTCCTCTTAGCATGATAAAGAAGATTCAAAGAGATTGAGATGCCAGCTCCTTTCATTCAGTCAGTAGCTTCAATCATTTCTGGACGTTTTTCAATGGCAAAAATCAATGAATATTGTAAATGCACAAACAGTAATTTCTCCGCATTGCAAGGTGAAATTCTGAAATTTTTTGCTTTTTCCTGCTCCTCTTAGCAAGATAAACAAGATTCAAAGATAGTGAGATGCCAGCTCCTTTCATTCAGTCAGTAGCTTCAATCATTTCTGGACGTTTTTCAATGGCAAAAATCAATGAATATTGTAAATGCACAAACAGTAATTTCTCCGCATTGCAAGGTGCAATTCTGAAATTTTTTGCTTTTTCCTGCTCCTCTTAGCATGATAAAGAAGATTCAAAGAGAGTAAGATGCCAGCTCCTTTCCTTCAGTCAGTAGCTTCAATCATTTCTGGACGTTTTTCAATGGCAAAAATCAATGAATATTGTAAATGCACAAACAGTAATTTCTCCGCATTGCAAGGTGCAATTCTGAAATTTTTTGCTTTTTCCTGCTCCTCTTAGCATGATAAAGAAGATTCAAAGAGAGTGAGATGCCAGCTCCTTTCATTCAGTCAGTAGCTTCAATCATTTCTGGACGTTTTTCAATGGCAAAAATCAATGAATATTGTAAATGCACAAACAGTAATTTCTCCGCATTGCAAGGTGCAATTCTGAAATTTTTTGCTTTTTCCTGCTCCTCTTAGCATGATAAAGAAGATTCAAAGAGAGTGAGATGCCAGCTCCTTTCATTCAGTCAGTAGCTTCAAACATTTCTGGTATATGAATAACATGATGTTTTTCAATGGCAAAAATCAATGAATATTGTAAATGCACAAACAGTAATTTCTCCGCATTGCAAGGTGCAATTCTGAAATTTTTTGCTTTTTCCTGCTCCTCTAAGCATGATAAAGAAGATTCAAAGAGAGTGAGATGCCAGCTCCTTTCATTCAGTCAGTAGCTTCAAACATTTCTGGACATTTTTCAATGGCAAAAATCAATGAATATTGTAAATGCACAAACAGTAATTTCTCCGCATTGCAAGGTGCAATTCTGAAATTTTTTGCTTTTTCCTGCTCCTCTTAGCATGATAAAGAAGATTCAAAGAGAGTGAGATGCCAGCTCCTTTCATTCAGTCAGTAGCTTCAAACATTTCTGGTATATGAATAACATGATGTTTTTCAATGGCAAAAATCAATGAATATTGTAAATGCACAAACAGTAATTTCTCCGCATTGCAAGGTGCAATTCTGAAATTTTTTGCTTTTTCCTGCTCCTCTTAGCATGATAAAGAAGATTCAAAGAGAGTGAGATGCCAGCTCCTTTCATTCAGTCAGTAGCTTCAATCATTTCTGGACATTTTTCAATGGCAAAAATCAATGAATATTGTAAATGCACAAACAGTAATTTCTCCGCATTGCAAGGTGCAATTCTGAATTTTTTTGCTTTTTCCTGCTCCTCTTAGCATGATAAAGAAGATTCAAAGAGAGTGAGATGCCAGCTCCTTTCATTCAGTCAGTAGCTTCAAACATTTCTGGTATATGAATAACATGATGTTTTTCAATGGCAAAAATCAATGAATATTGTAAATGCACAAACAGTAATTTCTCCGCATTGCAAGGTGCAATTTTGAAATTTTTTGCTTTTTCCTGCTCCTCTTAGCATGATAAAGAAGATTCAAAGAGAGTGAGATGCCAGCTCCTTTCATTCAGTCAGTAGCTTCAATCATTTCTGGACGTTTTTCAATGGCAAAAATCAATGAATATTGTAAATGCACAAACAGTAATTTCTCCGCATTGCAAGGTGCAATTCTGAAATTTTTTGCTTTTTCCTGCTCCTCTTAGCATGATAAACAAGATTCAAAGAGAGTGAGATGCCAGCTCCTTTCATTCAGTCAGTAGCTTCAATCATTTCTGGATGTTTTTCAATGGCAAAAATCAATGAATATTGTAAATGCACAAACAGTAATTTCTCCGCATTGCAAGGTGCAATTCTGAAATTTTTTGCTTTTTTCTGCTCCTCTTAGCATGATAAAGAAGATTCAAAGAGAGTGAGATGCCAGCTCCTTTCATTCAGTCAGTAGCTTCAAACATTTCTGGTATATGAATAACATGATGTTTTTCAATGGCAAAAATCAATGAATATTGTAAATGCACAAACAGTAATTTCTCCGCATTGCAAGGTGCAATTCTGAAATGTTTTGCTTGTTCCTGCTCCTCTTAGCATGATAAAGAAGATTCAAAGAGAGTGAGATGCCAGCTCCTTTCATTCAGTCAGTAGCTTCAATCATTTCTGGACGTTTTTCAATGGCAAAAATCAATGAATATTGTAAATGCACAAACAGTAATTTCTCCGCATTGCAAGGTGCAATTCTGAAATTTTTTGCTTTTTCCTGCTCCTCTTAGCATGATAAACAAGATTCAAAGAGAGTGAGATGCCAGCTCCTTTCATTCAGTCAGTAGCTTCAATCATTTCTGGATGTTTTTCAATGGCAAAAATCAATGAATATTGTAAATGCACAGAGTAATTTCTCCGCATTGCAAGGTGCAATTCTGAAATTTTTTGCTTTTTCCTGCTCCTCTTAGCATGATAAAGAAGATTCAAAGAGAGTGAGATGCCAGCTCCTTTCATTCAGTCAGTAGCTTCAATCATTTCTGGACGTTTTTCAATGGCAAAAATCAATGAATATTGTAAATGCACAAAGAGTAATTTCTCCGCATTGCAAGGTGCAATTCTGAAATTTTTTGCTTTTTCCTGCTCCTCTTAGCATGATAAAGAAGATTCAAAGAGAGTGAGATGCCAGCTCCTTTCATTCAGTCAGTAGCTTCAAACATTTCTGGTATATGAATAACATGATGTTTTTCAATGGCAAAAATCAATGAATATTGTAAATGCACAAACAGTAATTTCTCCGCATTGCAAGGTGCAATTCTGAAATTTTTTGCTTTTTCCTGCTCCTCTTAGCATGATAAAGAAGATTCAAAGAGAGTGAGATGCCAGCTCCTTTCATTCAGTCAGTAGCTTCAATCATTTCTGGACGTTTTTCAATGGCAAAAATCAATGAATATTGTAAATGCACAAACAATAATTTCTCCGCATTGCAAGGTGCAATTCTGAAATTTTTTGCTTTTTCCTGCTCCTCTTAGCATGATAAACAAGATTCAAAGAGAGTGAGATGCCAGCTCCTTTCATTCAGTCAGTAGCTTCAATCATTTCTGGATGTTTTTCAATGGCAAAAATCAATGAATATTGTAAATGCACAAACAGTAATTTCTCCGCATTGCAAGGTGCAATTCTGAAATTTTTTGCTTTTTCCTGCTCCTCTTAGCATGATAAAGAAGATTCAAAGAGAGTGAGATGCCAGCTCCTTTCATTCAGTCAGTACCTTCAATCATTTCTGGACGTTTTTCAATGGCAAAAATCAATGAATATTGTAAATGCACAAACAGTAATTTCTCCGCATTGCAAGGTGCAATTCTGAAATTTTTTGCTTTTTCCTGCTCCTCTTAGCATGATAAAGAAGATTCAAAGAGAGTGAGATGCCAGCTCCTTTCATTCAGTCAGTAGCTTCAATCATTTCTGGACGTTTTTCAATGGCAAAAATCAATGAATATTGTAAATGCACAAACAGTAATTTCTCCGCATTGCAAGGTGCAATTCTGAAATTTTTTGCTTTTTTCTGCTCCTCTTAGCATGATAAAGAAGATTCAAAGAGATTGAGATGCCAGTTCCTTTCATTCAGTCAGTAGCTTCAAACATTTCTGGTATATGAATAACATGATGTTTTTCAATGGCAAAAATCAATGAATATTGTATATGCACAAACAGTAATTTCTCCGCATTGCAAGGTGCAATTCTGAAATTTTTTGCTTTTTCCTGCTCCTCTTAGCATGATAAAGAAGATTCAAAGAGAGTGAGATGCCAGCTCCTTTCATTCAGTCAGTAGCTTCAATCATTTCTGGACATTTTTCAATGGCAAAAATCAATGAATATTGTAAATGCACAAACAGTAATTTCTCCGCATTGCAAGGTGCAATTCTGAATTTTTTTGCTTTTTCCTGCTCCTCTTAGCATGATAAAGAAGATTCAAAGAGAGTGAGATGCCAGCTCCTTTCATTCAGTCAGTAGCTTCAAACATTTCTGGTATATGAATAACATGATGTTTTTCAATGGCAAAAATCAATGAATATTGTAAATGCACAAACAGTAATTTCTCCGCATTGCAAGGTGCAATTTTGAAATTTTTTGCTTTTTCCTGCTCCTCTTAGCATGATAAAGAAGATTCAAAGAGAGTGAGATGCCAGCTCCTTTCATTCAGTCAGTAGCTTCAATCATTTCTGGACGTTTTTCAATGGCAAAAATCAATGAATATTGTAAATGCACAAACAGTAATTTCTCCGCATTGCAAGGTGCAATTCTGAAATTTTTTGCTTTTTCCTGCTCCTCTTAGCATGATAAACAAGATTCAAAGAGAGTGAGATGCCAGCTCCTTTCATTCAGTCAGTAGCTTCAATCATTTCTGGATGTTTTTCAATGGCAAAAATCAATGAATATTGTAAATGCACAAACAGTAATTTCTCCGCATTGCAAGGTGCAATTCTGAAATTTTTTGCTTTTTTCTGTTCCTCTTAGCATGATAAAGAAGATTCAAAGAGAGTGAGATGCCAGCTCCTTTCATTCAGTCAGTAGCTTCAAACATTTCTGGTATATGAATAACATGATGTTTTTCAATGGCAAAAATCAATGAATATTGTAAATGCACAAACAGTAATTTCTCCGCATTGCAAGGTGCAATTCTGAAATGTTTTGCTTGTTCCTGCTCCTCTTAGCATGATAAAGAAAATTCAAAGAGAGTGAGATGCCAGCTCCTTTCATTCAGTCAGTAGCTTCAATCATTTCTGGACGTTTTTCAATGGCAAAAATCAATGAATATTGTAAATGCACAAACAGTAATTTCTCCGCATTGCAAGGTGCAATTCTGAAATTTTTTGCTTTTTCCTGCTCCTCTTAGCATGATAAACAAGATTCAAAGAGAGTGAGATGCCAGCTCCTTTCATTCAGTCAGTAGCTTCAATCATTTCTGGATGTTTTTCAATGGCAAAAATCAATGAATATTGTAAATGCACAGAGTAATTTCTCCGCATTGCAAGGTGCAATTCTGAAATTTTTTGCTTTTTCCTGCTCCTCTTAGCATGATAAAGAAGATTCAAAGAGAGTGAGATGCCAGCTCCTTTCATTCAGTAAGTAGCTTCAATCATTTCTGGACGTTTTTCAATGGCAAAAATCAATGAATATTGTAAATGCACAAACAGTAATTTCTCCGCATTGCAAGGTGCAATTCTGAAATTTTTTGCTTTTTTC
The DNA here is from genome assembly GCF_046119375.1 of Phyllobates terribilis. Taxonomy (NCBI): domain Eukaryota; kingdom Metazoa; phylum Chordata; class Amphibia; order Anura; family Dendrobatidae; genus Phyllobates; species Phyllobates terribilis. The sequence goes on from NW_027362893.1 coordinate 3,465,360, forward strand.
TGCTCCTCTTAGCATGATAAAGAAGATTCAAAGAGAGTGAGATGCCAGCTCCTTTCATTCAGTCAGTAGCTTCAAACATTTCTGGTATATGAATAACATGATGTTTTTCAATGGCAAAAATCAATGAATATTGTAAATGCACAAACTAATTTCTCCGCATTGCAAGGTGCAATTCTGAATTTTTTTGCTTTTTCCTGCTCCTCTTAGCATGATAAAGAAGATTCAAAGAGAGTGAGATGCCAGCTCCTTTCATTCAGTCAGTAGCTTCAAACATTTCTGGTATATGAATAACATGATGTTTTTCAATGGCAAAAATCAATGAATATTGTAAATGCACAAACAGTAATTTCTCCGCATTGCAAGGTGCAATTCTGAAATTTTTTGCTTTTTCCTGCTCCTCTTAGCATGATAAAGAAGATTCAAAGAGAGTGAGATGCCAGCTCCTTTCATTCAGTCAGTAGCTTCAATCATTTCTGGACGTTTTTCAATGTCAAAAATCAATGAATATTGTAAATGCACAAACAGTAATTTCTCCGCATTGCAAGGTGCAATTCTGAAATTTTTTGCTTTTTCCTGCTCCTCTTAGCATGATAAAGAAGATTCAAAGAGAGTGAGATGCCAGCTCCTTTCATTCAGTCAGTAGCTTCAAACATTTCTGGTATATGAATAACATGATGTTTTTCAATGGCAAAAATCAATGAATATTGTAAATGCACAAACAGTAATTTCTCCGCATTGCAAGGTGCAATTCTGAAATGTTTTGCTTGTTCCTGCTCCTCTTAGCATGATAAAGAAAATTCAAAGAGAGTGAGATGCCAGCTCCTTTCATTCAGTCAGTAGCTTCAATCATTTCTGGATGTTTTTCAATGGCAAAAATCAATGAATATTGTAAATGCACAGAGTAATTTCTCCGCATTGCAAGGTGCAATTCTGAAATTTTTTGCTTTTTCCTGCTCCTCTTAGCATGATAAAGAAGATTCAAAGAGAGTGAGATGCCAGCTCCTTTCATTCAGTAAGTAGCTTCAATCATTTCTGGACGTTTTTCCATGGCAAAAATCAATGAATATTGTAAATGCACAAACAGTAATTTCTCCGCATTGCAAGGTGCAATTCTGAAATTTTTGGCTTTTTTCTGCTCCTCTTAGCATGATAAAGAAGATTCAAAGAGAGTGAGATGCCAGCTCCTTTCATTCAGTCAGTAGCTTCAAACATTTCTGGTATATGAATAACATGATGTTTTTCAATGGCAAAAATCAATGAATATTGTAAATGCACAAACTAATTTCTCCGCATTGCAAGGTGCAATTCTGAATTTTTTTGCTTTTTCCTGCTCCTCTTAGCATGATAAAGAAGATTCAAAGAGAGTGAGATGCCAGCTCCTTTCATTCAGTCAGTAGCTTCAAACATTTCTGGTATATGAATAACATGATGTTTTTCAATGGCAAAAATCAATGAATATTGTAAATGCACAAACTAATTTCTCCGCATTGCAAGGTGCAATTCTGAAATTTTTTGCTTTTTCCTGCTCCTCTTAGCATGATAAAGAAGATTCAAAGAGAGTGAGATGCCAGCTCCTTTCATTCAGTAAGTAGCTTCAATCATTTCTGGACGTTTTTCAATGGCAAAAATCAATGAATATTGTAAATGCACAAACAGTAATTTCTCCGCATTGCAAGGTGCAATTCTGAAATTTTTTGCTTTTTCCTGCTCCTCTTAGCATGATAAACAAGATTCAAAGAGAGTGAGATGCCAGCTCCTTTCATTCATTCAGTAGCTTCAATCATTTCTGGACGTTTTTCAATGTCAAAAATCAATGAATATTGTAAATGCACAAACAGTAATTTCTCCGCATTGCAAGGTGCAATTCTGAAATTTTTTGCTTTTTCCTGCTCCTCTTAGCATGATAAAGAAGATTCAAAGAGAGTGAGATGCCAGCTCCTTTCATTCAGTCAGTAGCTTCAAACATTTCTGGTATATGAATAACATGATGTTTTTCAATGGCAAAAATCAATGAATATTGTAAATGCACAAACAGTAATTTCTCCGCATTGAAAGGTGCAATTCTGAAATTTTTTGCTTTTTCCTGCTCCTCTTAGCATGATAAAGAAGATTCAAAGAGAGTGAGATGCCAGCTCCTTTCATTCAGTCAGTAGCTTCAATCATTTCTGGACGTTTTTTAATGGCAAAAATCAATGAATATTGTAAATGCACAAACAGTAATTTCTCCGCATTGCAAGGTGCAATTCTGAAATTTTTTGCTTTTTTCTGCTCCTCTTAGCATGATAAAGAAGATTCAAAGAGAGTGAGATGCCAGCTCCTTTCATTCAGTCAGTAGCTTCAAACATTTCTGGTATATGAATAACGATGTTTTTCAATGGCAAAAATCAATGAATATTGTAAATGCACAAACTAATTTCTCCGCATTGCAAGGTGCAATTCTGAATTTTTTTGCTTTTTCCTGCTCCTCTTAGCATGATAAAGAAGATTCAAAGAGATTGAGATGCCAGCTCCTTTCATTCAGTCAGTAGCTTCAATCATTTCTGGACGTTTTTCAATGGCAAAAATCAATGAATATTGTAAATGCACAAACAGTAATTTCTCCGCATTGCAAGGTGAAATTCTGAAATTTTTTGCTTTTTCCTGCTCCTCTTAGCAAGATAAACAAGATTCAAAGATAGTGAGATGCCAGCTCCTTTCATTCAGTCAGTAGCTTCAATCATTTCTGGACGTTTTTCAATGGCAAAAATCAATGAATATTGTAAATGCACAAACAGTAATTTCTCCGCATTGCAAGGTGCAATTCTGAAATTTTTTGCTTTTTCCTGCTCCTCTTAGCATGATAAAGAAGATTCAAAGAGAGTAAGATGCCAGCTCCTTTCCTTCAGTCAGTAGCTTCAATCATTTCTGGACGTTTTTCAATGGCAAAAATCAATGAATATTGTAAATGCACAAACAGTAATTTCTCCGCATTGCAAGGTGCAATTCTGAAATTTTTTGCTTTTTCCTGCTCCTCTTAGCATGATAAAGAAGATTCAAAGAGAGTGAGATGCCAGCTCCTTTCATTCAGTCAGTAGCTTCAATCATTTCTGGACGTTTTTCAATGGCAAAAATCAATGAATATTGTAAATGCACAAACAGTAATTTCTCCGCATTGCAAGGTGCAATTCTGAAATTTTTTGCTTTTTCCTGCTCCTCTTAGCATGATAAAGAAGATTCAAAGAGAGTGAGATGCCAGCTCCTTTCATTCAGTCAGTAGCTTCAAACATTTCTGGTATATGAATAACATGATGTTTTTCAATGGCAAAAATCAATGAATATTGTAAATGCACAAACAGTAATTTCTCCGCATTGCAAGGTGCAATTCTGAAATTTTTTGCTTTTTCCTGCTCCTCTAAGCATGATAAAGAAGATTCAAAGAGAGTGAGATGCCAGCTCCTTTCATTCAGTCAGTAGCTTCAAACATTTCTGGACATTTTTCAATGGCAAAAATCAATGAATATTGTAAATGCACAAACAGTAATTTCTCCGCATTGCAAGGTGCAATTCTGAAATTTTTTGCTTTTTCCTGCTCCTCTTAGCATGATAAAGAAGATTCAAAGAGAGTGAGATGCCAGCTCCTTTCATTCAGTCAGTAGCTTCAAACATTTCTGGTATATGAATAACATGATGTTTTTCAATGGCAAAAATCAATGAATATTGTAAATGCACAAACAGTAATTTCTCCGCATTGCAAGGTGCAATTCTGAAATTTTTTGCTTTTTCCTGCTCCTCTTAGCATGATAAAGAAGATTCAAAGAGAGTGAGATGCCAGCTCCTTTCATTCAGTCAGTAGCTTCAATCATTTCTGGACATTTTTCAATGGCAAAAATCAATGAATATTGTAATTGCACAAACAGTAATTTCTCCGCATTGCAAGGTGCAATTCTGAATTTTTTTGCTTTTTCCTGCTCCTCTTAGCATGATAAAGAAGATTCAAAGAGAGTGAGATGCCAGCTCCTTTCATTCAGTCAGTAGCTTCAAACATTTCTGGTATATGAATAACATGATGTTTTTCAATGGCAAAAATCAATGAATATTGTAAATGCACAAACAGTAATTTCTCCGCATTGCAAGGTGCAATTTTGAAATTTTTTGCTTTTTCCTGCTCCTCTTAGCATGATAAAGAAGATTCAAAGAGAGTGAGATGCCAGCTCCTTTCATTCAGTCAGTAGCTTCAATCATTTCTGGACGTTTTTCAATGGCAAAAATCAATGAATATTGTAAATGCACAAACAGTAATTTCTCCGCATTGCAAGGTGCAATTCTGAAATTTTTTGCTTTTTCCTGCTCCTCTTAGCATGATAAACAGGATTCAAAGAGAGTGAGATGCCAGCTCCTTTCATTCAGTCAGTAGCTTCAATCATTTCTGGATGTTTTTCAATGGCAAAAATCAATGAATATTGTAAATGCACAAACAGTAATTTCTCCGCATTGCAAGGTGCAATTCTGAAATTTTTTGCTTTTTTCTGCTCCTCTTAGCATGATAAAGAAGATTCAAAGAGAGTGAGATGCCAGCTCCTTTCATTCAGTCAGTAGCTTCAAACATTTCTGGTATATGAATAACATGATGTTTTTCAATGGCAAAAATCAATGAATATTGTAAATGCACAAACAGTAATTTCTCCGCATTGCAAGGTGCAATTCTGAAATGTTTTGCTTGTTCCTGCTCCTCTTAGCATGATAAAGAAGATTCAAAGAGAGTGAGATGCCAGCTCCTTTCATTCAGTCAGTAGCTTCAATCATTTCTGGACGTTTTTCAATGGCAAAAATCAATGAATATTGTAAATGCACAAACAGTAATTTCTCCGCATTGCAAGGTGCAATTCTGAAATTTTTTGCTTTTTCCTGCTCCTCTTAGCATGATAAACAAGATTCAAAGAGAGTGAGATGCCAGCTCCTTTCATTCAGTCAGTAGCTTCAATCATTTCTGGATGTTTTTCAATGGCAAAAATCAATGAATATTGTAAATGCACAGAGTAATTTCTCCGCATTGCAAGGTGCAATTCTGAAATTTTTTGCTTTTTCCTGCTCCTCTTAGCATGATAAAGAAGATTCAAAGAGAGTGAGATGCCAGCTCCTTTCATTCAGTCAGTAGCTTCAATCATTTCTGGACGTTTTTCAATGGCAAAAATCAATGAATATTGTAAATGCACAAAGAGTAATTTCTCCGCATTGCAAGGTGCAATTCTGAAATTTTTTGCTTTTTCCTGCTCCTCTTAGCATGATAAAGAAGATTCAAAGAGAGTGAGATGCCAGCTCCTTTCATTCAGTCAGTAGCTTCAAACATTTCTGGTATATGAATAACATGATGTTTTTCAATGGCAAAAATCAATGAATATTGTAAATGCACAAACAGTAATTTCTCCGCATTGCAAGGTGCAATTCTGAAATTTTTTGCTTTTTCCTGCTCCTCTTAGCATGATAAAGAAGATTCAAAGAGAGTGAGATGCCAGCTCCTTTCATTCAGTCAGTAGCTTCAATCATTTCTGGACGTTTTTCAATGGCAAAAATCAATGAATATTGTAAATGCACAAACAATAATTTCTCCGCATTGCAAGGTGCAATTCTGAAATTTTTTGCTTTTTCCTGCTCCTCTTAGCATGATAAACAAGATTCAAAGAGAGTGAGATGCCAGCTCCTTTCATTCAGTCAGTAGCTTCAATCATTTCTGGATGTTTTTCAATGGCAAAAATCAATGAATATTGTAAATGCACAAACAGTAATTTCTCCGCATTGCAAGGTGCAATTCTGAAATTTTTTGCTTTTTCCTGCTCCTCTTAGCATGATAAAGAAGATTCAAAGAGAGTGAGATGCCAGCTCCTTTCATTCAGTCAGTACCTTCAATCATTTCTGGACGTTTTTCAATGGCAAAAATCAATGAATATTGTAAATGCACAAACAGTAATTTCTCCGCATTGCAAGGTGCAATTCTGAAATTTTTTGCTTTTTCCTGCTCCTCTTAGCATGATAAAGAAGATTCAAAGAGAGTGAGATGCCAGCTCCTTTCATTCAGTCAGTAGCTTCAATCATTTCTGGACGTTTTTCAATGGCAAAAATCAATGAATATTGTGAATGCACAAACAGTAATTTCTCCGCATTGCAAGGTGCAATTCTGAAATTTTTTGCTTTTTTCTGCTCCTCTTAGCATGATAAAGAAGATTCAAAGAGATTGAGATGCCAGTTCCTTTCATTCAGTCAGTAGCTTCAAACATTTCTGGTATATGAATAACATGATGTTTTTCAATGGCAAAAATCAATGAATATTGTATATGCACAAACAGTAATTTCTCCGCATTCCAAGGTGCAATTCTGAAATTTTTTGCTTTTTCCTGCTCCTCTAAGCATGATAAAGAAGATTCAAAGAGAGTGAGATGCCAGCTCCTTTCATTCAGTCAGTAGCTTCAATCATTTCTGGACGTTTTTCAATGGCAAAAATCAATGAATATTGTAAATGCACAAACAGTAATTTCTCGGCATTGCAAGGTGCAATTCTGAATTTTTTTGCTTTTTCCTGCTCCTCTTAGCATGATAAAGAAGATTCAAAGAGAGTGAGATGCCAGCTCCTTTCATTCAGTCAGTAGCTTCAAACATTTCTGGTATATGAATAACATGATGTTTTTCAATGGCAAAAATCAATGAATATTGTAAATGCACAAACAGTAATTTCTCCGCATTGCAAGGTGCAATTTTGAAATTTTTTGCTTTTTCCTGCTCCTCTTAGCATGATAAAGAAGATTCAAAGAGAGTGAGATGCCAGCTCCTTTCATTCAGTCAGTAGCTTCAATCATTTCTGGACGTTTTTCAATGGCAAAAATCAATGAATATTGTAAATGCACAAACAGTAATTTCTCCGCATTGCAAGGTGCAATTCTGAAATTTTTTGCTTTTTCCTGCTCCTCTTAGCATGATAAACAAGATTCAAAGAGAGTGAGATGCCAGCTCCTTTCATTCAGTCAGTAGCTTCAATCATTTCTGGATGTTTTTCAATGGCAAAAATCAATGAATATTGTAAATGCACAAACAGTAATTTCTCCGCATTGCAAGGTGCAATTCTGAAATTTTTTGCTTTTTTCTGTTCCTCTTAGCATGATAAAGAAGATTCAAAGAGAGTGAGATGCCAGCTCCTTTCATTCAGTCAGTAGCTTCAAACATTTCTGGTATATGAATAACATGATGTTTTTCAATGGCAAAAATCAATGAATATTGTAAATGCACAAACAGTAATTTCTCCGCATTGCAAGGTGCAATTCTGAAATGTTTTGCTTGTTCCTGCTCCTCTTAGCATGATAAAGAAAATTCAAAGAGAGTGAGATGCCAGCTCCTTTCATTCAGTCAGTAGCTTCAATCATTTCTGGACGTTTTTCAATGGCAAAAATCAATGAATATTGTAAATGCACAAACAGTAATTTCTCCGCATTGCAAGGTGCAATTCTGAAATTTTTTGCTTTTTCCTGCTCCTCTAAGCATGATAAACAAGATTCAAAGAGAGTGAGATGCCAGCTCCTTTCATTCAGTCAGTAGCTTCAATCATTTCTGGATGTTTTTCAATGGCAAAAATCAATGAATATTGTAAATGCACAGAGTAATTTCTCCGCATTGCAAGGTGCAATTCTGAAATTTTTTGCTTTTTCCTGCTCCTCTTAGCATGATAAAGAAGATTCAAAGAGAGTGAGATGCCAGCTCCTTTCATTCAGTAAGTAGCTTCAATCATTTCTGGACGTTTTTCAATGGCAAAAATCAATGAATATTGTAAATGCACAAACAGTAATTTCTCCGCATTGCAAGGTGCAATTCTGAAATTTTTTGCTTTTTTCTGCTCCTCTTAGCATGATAAAGAAGATTCAAAGAGAGTGAGATGCCAGCTCCTTTCATTCAGTCAGTAGCTTCAAACATTTCTGGTATATGAATAACATGATGTTTTTCAATGGCAAAAATCAATGAATATTGTAAATGCACAAACTAATTTCTCCGCATTGCAAGGTGCAATTCTGAATTTTTTTGCTTTTTCCTGCTCCTCTTAGCATGATAAAGAAGATTCAAAGAGAGTGAGATGCCAGCTCCTTTCATTCAGTCAGTAGCTTCAAACATTTCTGGTATATGAATAACATGATGTTTTTCAATGGCAAAAATCAATGAATATTGTAAATGCACAAACAGTAATTTCTCCGCATTGCAAGGTGCAATTCTGAAATTTTTTGCTTTTTCCTGCTCCTCTTAGCATGATAAAGAAGATTCAAAGAGAGTGAGATGCCAGCTCCTTTCATTCAGTCAGTAGCTTCAATCATTTCTGGACGTTTTTCAATGTCAAAAATCAATGAATATTGTAAATGCACAAACAGTAATTTCTCCGCATTGCAAGGTGCAATTCTGAAATTTTTTGCTTTTTCCTGCTCCTCTTAGCATGATAAAGAAGATTCAAAGAGAGTGAGATGCCAGCTCCTTTCATTCAGTCAGTAGCTTCAAACATTTCTGGTATATGAATAACATGATGTTTTTCAATGGCAAAAATCAATGAATATTGTAAATGCACAAACAGTAATTTCTCCGCATTGCAAGGTGCAATTCTGAAATGTTTTGCTTGTTACTGCTCCTCTTAGCATGATAAAGAAAATTCAAAGAGAGTGAGATGCCAGCTCCTTTCATTCAGTCAGTAGCTTCAATCATTTCTGGATGTTTTTCAATGGCAAAAATCAATGAATATTGTAAATGCACAGAGTAATTTCTCCGCATTGCAAGGTGCAATTCTGAAATTTTTTGCTTTTTCCTGCTCCTCTTAGCATGATAAAGAAGATTCAAAGAGAGTGAGATGCCAGCTCCTTTCATTCAGTAAGTAGCTTCAATCATTTCTGGACGTTTTTCAATGGCAAAAATCAATGAATATTGTAAATGCACAAACAGTAATTTCTCCGCATTGCAAGGTGCAATTCTGAAATTTTTTGCTTTTTTCTGCTCCTCTTAGCATGATAAAGAAGATTCAAAGAGAGTGAGATGCCAGCTCCTTTCATTCAGTCAGTAGCTTCAAACATTTCTGGTATATGAATAACATGATGTTTTTCAATGGCAAAAATCAATGAATATTGTAAATGCACAAACTAATTTCTCCGCATTGCAAGGTGCAATTCTGAATTTTTTTGCTTTTTCCTGCTCCTCTTAGCATGATAAAGAAGATTCAAAGAGAGTGAGATGCCAGCTCCTTTCATTCAGTCAGTAGCTTCAAACATTTCTGGTATATGAATAACATGATGTTTTTCAATGGCAAAAATCAATGAATATTGTAAATGCACAAACTAATTTCTCCGCATTGCAAGGTGCAATTCTGAAATTTTTTGCTTTTTCCTGCTCCTCTTAGCATGATAAAGAAGATTCAAAGAGAGTGAGATGCCAGCTCCTTTCATTCAGTAAGTAGCTTCAATCATTTCTGGACGTTTTTCAATGGCAAAAATCAATGAATATTGTAAATGCACAAACAGTAATTTCTCCGCATTGCAAGGTGCAATTCTGAAATTTTTTGCTTTTTCCTGCTCCTCTTAGCATGATAAACAAGATTCAAAGAGAGTGAGATGCCAGCTCCTTTCATTCATTCAGTAGCTTCAATCATTTCTGGACGTTTTTCAATGTCAAAAATCAATGAATATTGTAAATGCACAAACAGTAATTTCTCCGCATTGCAAGGTGCAATTCTGAAATTTTTTGCTTTTTCCTGCTCCTCTTAGCATGATAAAGAAGATTCAAAGAGAGTGAGATGCCAGCTCCTTTCATTCAGTCAGTAGCTTCAAACATTTCTGGTATATGAATAACATGATGTTTTTCAATGGCAAAAATCAATGAATATTGTAAATGCACAAACAGTAATTTCTCCGCATTGAAAGGTGCAATTCTGAAATTTTTTGCTTTTTCCTGCTCCTCTTAGCATGATAAAGAAGATTCAAAGAGAGTGAGATGCCAGCTCCTTTCATTCAGTCAGTAGCTTCAATCATTTCTGGACGTTTTTTAATGGCAAAAATCAATGAATATTGTAAATGCACAAACAGTAATTTCTCCGCATTGCAAGGTGCAATTCTGAAATTTTTTGCTTTTTTCTGCTCCTCTTAGCATGATAAAGAAGATTCAAAGAGAGTGAGATGCCAGCTCCTTTCATTCAGTCAGTAGCTTCAAACATTTCTGGTATATGAATAACGATGTTTTTCAATGGCAAAAATCAATGAATATTGTAAATGCACAAACTAATTTCTCCGCATTGCAAGGTGCAATTCTGAATTTTTTTGCTTTTTCCTGCTCCTCTTAGCATGATAAAGAAGATTCAAAGAGATTGAGATGCCAGCTCCTTTCATTCAGTCAGTAGCTTCAATCATTTCTGGACGTTTTTCAATGGCAAAAATCAATGAATATTGTAAATGCACAAACAGTAATTTCTCCGCATTGCAAGGTGAAATTCTGAAATTTTTTGCTTTTTCCTGCTCCTCTTAGCAAGATAAACAAGATTCAAAGATAGTGAGATGCCAGCTCCTTTCATTCAGTCAGTAGCTTCAATCATTTCTGGACGTTTTTCAATGGCAAAAATCAATGAATATTGTAAATGCACAAACAGTAATTTCTCCGCATTGCAAGGTGCAATTCTGAAATTTTTTGCTTTTTCCTGCTCCTCTTAGCATGATAAAGAAGATTCAAAGAGAGTAAGATGCCAGCTCCTTTCCTTCAGTCAGTAGCTTCAATCATTTCTGGACGTTTTTCAATGGCAAAAATCAATGAATATTGTAAATGCACAAACAGTAATTTCTCCGCATTGCAAGGTGCAATTCTGAAATTTTTTGCTTTTTCCTGCTCCTCTTAGCATGATAAAGAAGATTCAAAGAGAGTGAGATGCCAGCTCCTTTCATTCAGTCAGTAGCTTCAATCATTTCTGGACGTTTTTCAATGGCAAAAATCAATGAATATTGTAAATGCACAAACAGTAATTTCTCCGCATTGCAAGGTGCAATTCTGAAATTTTTTGCTTTTTCCTGCTCCTCTTAGCATGATAAAGAAGATTCAAAGAGAGTGAGATGCCAGCTCCTTTCATTCAGTCAGTAGCTTCAAACATTTCTGGTATATGAATAACATGATGTTTTTCAATGGCAAAAATCAATGAATATTGTAAATGCACAAACAGTAATTTCTCCGCATTGCAAGGTGCAATTCTGAAATTTTTTGCTTTTTCCTGCTCCTCTAAGCATGATAAAGAAGATTCAAAGAGAGTGAGATGCCAGCTCCTTTCATTCAGTCAGTAGCTTCAAACATTTCTGGACATTTTTCAATGGCAAAAATCAATGAATATTGTAAATGCACAAACAGTAATTTCTCCGCATTGCAAGGTGCAATTCTGAAATTTTTTGCTTTTTCCTGCTCCTCTTAGCATGATAAAGAAGATTCAAAGAGAGTGAGATGCCAGCTCCTTTCATTCAGTCAGTAGCTTCAAACATTTCTGGTATATGAATAACATGATGTTTTTCAATGGCAAAAATCAATGAATATTGTAAATGCACAAACAGTAATTTCTCCGCATTGCAAGGTGCAATTCTGAAATTTTTTGCTTTTTCCTGCTCCTCTTAGCATGATAAAGAAGATTCAAAGAGAGTGAGATGCCAGCTCCTTTCATTCAGTCAGTAGCTTCAATCATTTCTGGACATTTTTCAATGGCAAAAATCAATGAATATTGTAAATGCACAAACAGTAATTTCTCCGCATTGCAAGGTGCAATTCTGAATTTTTTTGCTTTTTCCTGCTCCTCTTAGCATGATAAAGAAGATTCAAAGAGAGTGAGATGCCAGCTCCTTTCATTCAGTCAGTAGCTTCAAACATTTCTGGTATATGAATAACATGATGTTTTTCAATGGCAAAAATCAATGAATATTGTAAATGCACAAACAGTAATTTCTCCGCATTGCAAGGTGCAATTTTGAAATTTTTTGCTTTTTCCTGCTCCTCTTAGCATGATAAAGAAGATTCAAAGAGAGTGAGATGCCAGCTCCTTTCATTCAGTCAGTAGCTTCAATCATTTCTGGACGTTTTTCAATGGCAAAAATCAATGAATATTGTAAATGCACAAACAGTAATTTCTCCGCATTGCAAGGTGCAATTCTGAAATTTTTTGCTTTTTCCTGCTCCTCTTAGCATGATAAACAAGATTCAAAGAGAGTGAGATCCCAGCTCCTTTCATTCAGTCAGTAGCTTCAATCATTTCTGGATGTTTTTCAATGGCAAAAATCAATGAATATTGTAAATGCACAAACAGTAATTTCTCCGCATTGCAAGGTGCAATTCTGAAATTTTTTGCTTTTTTCTGCTCCTCTTAGCATGATAAAGAAGATTCAAAGAGAGTGAGATGCCAGCTCCTTTCATTCAGTCAGTAGCTTCAAACATTTCTGGTATATGAATAACATGATGTTTTTCAATGGCAAAAATCAATGAATATTGTAAATGCACAAACAGTAATTTCTCCGCATTGCAAGGTGCAATTCTGAAATGTTTTGCTTGTTCCTGCTCCTCTTAGCATGATAAAGAAGATTCAAAGAGAGTGAGATGCCAGCTCCTTTCATTCAGTCAGTAGCTTCAATCATTTCTGGACGTTTTTCAATGGCAAAAATCAATGAATATTGTAAATGCACAAACAGTAATTTCTCCGCATTGCAAGGTGCAATTCTGAAATTTTTTGCTTTTTCCTGCTCCTCTTAGCATGATAAACAAGATTCAAAGAGAGTGAGATGCCAGCTCCTTTCATTCAGTCAGTAGCTTCAATCATTTCTGGATGTTTTTCAATGGCAAAAATCAATGAATATTGTAAATGCACAGAGTAATTTCTCCGCATTGCAAGGTGCAATTCTGAAATTTTTTGCTTTTTCCTGCTCCTCTTAGCATGATAAAGAAGATTCAAAGAGAGTGAGATGCCAGCTCCTTTCATTCAGTCAGTAGCTTCAATCATTTCTGGACGTTTTTCAATGGCAAAAATCAATGAATATTGTAAATGCACAAAGAGTAATTTCTCCGCATTGCAAGGTGCAATTCTGAAATTTTTTGCTTTTTCCTGCTCCTCTTAGCATGATAAAGAAGATTCAAAGAGAGTGAGATGCCAGCTCCTTTCATTCAGTCAGTAGCTTCAAACATTTCTGGTATATGAATAACATGATGTTTTTCAATGGCAAAAATCAATGAATATTGTAAATGCACAAACAGTAATTTCTCCGCATTGCAAGGTGCAATTCTGAAATTTTTTGCTTTTTCCTGCTCCTCTTAGCATGATAAAGAAGATTCAAAGAGAGTGAGATGCCAGCTCCTTTCATTCAGTCAGTAGCTTCAATCATTTCTGGACGTTTTTCAATGGCAAAAATCAATGAATATTGTAAATGCACAAACAATAATTTCTCCGCATTGCAAGGTGCAATTCTGAAATTTTTTGCTTTTTCCTGCTCCTCTTAGCATGATAAACAAGATTCAAAGAGAGTGAGATGCCAGCTCCTTTCATTCAGTCAGTAGCTTCAATCATTTCTGGATGTTTTTCAATGGCAAAAATCAATGAATATTGTAAATGCACAAACAGTAATTTCTCCGCATTGCAAGGTGCAATTCTGAAATTTTTTGCTTTTTCCTGCTCCTCTTAGCATGATAAAGAAGATTCAAAGAGAGTGAGATGCCAGCTCCTTTCATTCAGTCAGTACCTTCAATCATTTCTGGACGTTTTTCAATGGCAAAAATCAATGAATATTGTAAATGCACAAACAGTAATTTCTCCGCATTGCAAGGTGCAATTCTGAAATTTTTTGCTTTTTCCTGCTCCTCTTAGCATGATAAAGAAGATTCAAAGAGAGTGAGATGCCAGCTCCTTTCATTCAGTCAGTAGCTTCAATCATTTCTGGACGTTTTTCAATGGCAAAAATCAATGAATATTGTAAATGCACAAACAGTAATTTCTCCGCATTGCAAGGTGCAATTCTGAAATTTTTTGCTTTTTTCTGCTCCTCTTAGCATGATAAAGAAGATTCAAAGAGATTGAGATGCCAGTTCCTTTCATTCAGTCAGTAGCTTCAAACATTTCTGGTATATGAATAACATGATGTTTTTCAATGGCAAAAATCAATGAATATTGTATATGCACAAACAGTAATTTCTCCGCATTCCAAGGTGCAATTCTGAAATTTTTTGCTTTTTCCTGCTCCTCTAAGCATGATAAAGAAGATTCAAAGAGAGTGAGATGCCAGCTCCTTTCATTCAGTCAGTAGCTTCAATCATTTCTGGACGTTTTTCAATGGCAAAAATCAATGAATATTGTAAATGCACAAACAGTAATTTCTCCGCATTGCAAGGTGCAATTCTGAAATTTTTTGCTTTTTCCTGCTCCTCTTAGCATGATAAACAAGATTCAAAGTGAATGAGATGCCAGATCCTTTAATTCAGTCAGTAGCTTCAATCATTTCTGGACGTTTTTCAATGGCAAAAATCAATGAATATTGTAAATGCACAAACAGTAATTTCTCCGCATTGCAAGGTGCAATTCTGAAATTTTTTGCTTTTTCCTGCTCCTCTTAGCATGATAAAGAAGATTCAAAGAGAGTGAGATGCCAGCTCCTTTCATTCAGTCAGTAGCTTCAAACATTTCTGGTATATGAATAACATGATGTTTTTCAATGGCAAAAATCAATGAATATTGTAAATGCACAAACAGTAATTTCTCCGCATTGCAAGGTGCAATTCTGAAATTTTTTGCTTTTTCCTGCTCCTCTTAGCATGATAAAGATTCAAAGAGAGTGAGATGCCAGCTCCTTTCATTCAGTCAGTAGCTTCAATCATTTCTGGACATTTTTCAATGGCAAAAATCAATGAATATTGTAAATGCACAAACAGTAATTTCTCCGCATTGCAAGGTGCAATTCTGAATTTTTTTGCTTTTTCCTGCTCCTCTTAGCATGATAAAGAAGATTCAAAGAGAGTGAGATGCCAGCTCCTTTCATTCAGTCAGTAGCTTCAAACATTTCTGGTATATGAATAACATGATGTTTTTCAATGGCAAAAATCAATGAATATTGTAAATGCACAAACAGTAATTTCTCCGCATTGCAAGGTGCAATTTTGAAATTTTTTGCTTTTTCCTGCTCCTCTTAGCATGATAAAGAAGATTCAAAGAGAGTGAGATGCCAGCTCCTTTCATTCAGTCAGTAGCTTCAATCATTTCTGGATGTTTTTCAATGGCAAAAATCAATGAATATTGTAAATGCACAAACAGTAATTTCTCCGCATTGCAAGGTGCAATTCTGAAATTTTTTGCTTTTTCCTGCTCCTCTTAGCATGATAAACAAGATTCAAAGAGAGTGAGATGCCAGCTCCTTTCATTGTCAGTAGCTTCAATCATTTCTGGATGTTTTTCAATGGCAAAAATCAATGAATATTGTAAATGCACAAACAGTAATTTCTCCGCATTGCAAGGTGCAATTCTGAAATGTTTTGCTTTTTTCTGCTCCTCTTAGCATGATAAAGAAGATTCAAAGAGAGTGAGATGCCAGCTCCTTTCATTCAGTCAGTAGCTTCAAACATTTCTGGTATATGAATAACATGATGTTTTTCAATGGCAAAAATCAATGAATATTGTAAATGCACAAACAGTAATTTCTCCGCATTGCAAGGTGCAATTCTGAAATTTTTTGCTTTTTCCTGCTCCTCTTAGCATGATAAAGAAGATTCAAAGAGAGTGAGATGCCAGCTCCTTTCATTCAGTCAGTAGCTTCAATCATTTCTGGACGTTTTTCAATGGCAAAAATCAATGAATATTGTAAATGCACAAACAGTAATTTCTCCGCATTGCAAGGTGCAATTCTGAAATTTTTTGCTTTTTCCTGCTCCTCTTAGCATGATAAAGAAGATTCAAAGAGAGTGAGATGCCAGCTCCTTTCATTCAGTCAGTAGCTTCAAACATTTCTGGTATATGAATAACATGATGTTTTTCAATGGCAAAAATCAATGAATATTGTAAATGCACAAACAGTAATTTCTCCGCATTGCAAGGTGCAATTCTGAAATTTTTTGTTTTTCCTGCTCCTCTTAGCATGATAAACAAGATTCAAAGAGAGTGAGATGCCAGCTCCTTTCATTCAGTCAGTAGCTTCAATCATTTCTGGACGTTTTTCAATGGCAAAAATCATTGAATATTGTAAATGCACAAACAGTAATTTCTCCGCATTGCAAGGTGCAATTCTGAAATTTTTTGCTTTTTCCTGCTCCTCTTAGCATGATAAAGAAGATTCAAAGAGAGTGAGATGCCAGCTCCTTTCATTCAGTCAGTAGCTTCAATCATTTCTGGTATATGAATAACATGATGTTTTTCAATGGCAAAAAACAATGAATATTGTAAATGCACAAACAGTAATTTCTCCGCATTGCAAGGTGCAATTCTGAAATTTTTTGCTTTTTCCTGCTCCTCTTAGCATGATAAACAAGATCCAAAGAGAGTGAGATGCCAGCTCCTTTCATTCAGTCAGTAGCTTCAATCATTTCTGGACGTTTTTCAATGGCAAAAATCAATGAATATTGTAAATGCACAAAGAGTAATTTCTCCGCATTGCAAGGTGCAATTCTGAAATTTTTTGCTTTTCCCTGCTCCTCTTAGCATGATAAAGAAGATTCAAAGAGAGTGAGATGCCAGCTCCTTTCATTGTCAGTAGCTTCAAACATTTCTGGTATATGAATAACATGATGTTTTTCAATGGCAAAAATCAATGAATATTGTAAATGCACAAACAGTAATTTCTCCGCATTGCAAGGTGCAATTCTGAAATTTTTTGCTTTTTCCTGCTCCTCTTAGCATGATAAAGAAGATTCAAAGAGAGTGAGATGCCAGCTCCTTTCATTCAGTCAGTAGCTTCAATCATTTCTGGACGTTTTTCAATGGCAAAAATCATTGAATATTGTAAATGCACAAACAGTAATTTCTCCGCATTGCAAGGTGCAATTCTGAAATTTTTTGCTTTTTCCTGCTCCTCTTAGCATGATAAAGAAGATTCAAAGAGAGTGAGATGCCAGCTCCTTTCATTCAGTCAGTAGCTTCAATCATTTCTGGTATATGAATAACATGATGTTTTTCAATGGCAAAAATCAATGAATATTGTAAATGCACAAACAGTAATTTCTCCGCATTGCAAGGTGCAATTCTGAAATTTTTTGCTTTTTCCTGCTCCTCTTAGCATGATAAAGAAGATTCAAAGAGAGTGAGATGCCAGCTCCTTTCATTAAGTCAGTAGCTTCAATCATTTCTGGACGTTTTTCAATGGCAAAAATCAATGAATATTGTAAATGCACAAACAGTAATTTCTCCGCATTGCAAGGTGCAATTCTGAAATTTTTTGCTTTTTCCTGCTCCTCTTAGCATGATAAACAAGATTCAAAGAGAGTGAGATGCCAGCTCTTTTCATTCAGTCAGTAGCTTCAATCATTTCTGGACGTTTTTCAATGGCAAAAATCAATGAATATTGTAAATGCACAAACAGTAATTTCTCCGCATTGCAAGGTGCAATTCTGAAATTTTTTGCTTTTTTCTGCTCCTCTTAGCAAGATAAACAAGATTCAAAGAGAGTGAGATGCCAGCTCCTTTCATTCAGTCAGTAGCTTCAATCATTTCTGGACGTTTTTCAATGGCAAAAATCAATGAATATTGTAAATGCACAAACAGTAATTTCTCCGCATTGCAAGGTGCAATTCTGAAATTTTTTGCTTTTTCCTGCTCCTCTTAGCATGATAAAGAAGATTCAAAGAGAGTGAGATGCCAGCTCCTTTCATTCAGTCAGTAGCTTCAATCATTTCTGGACATTTTTCAATGGCAAAAATCAATGAATATTGTAAATGCACAAACAGTAATTTCTCCGCATTGCAAGGTGCAATTCTGAAATTTTTTGCTTTTTCCTGCTCCTCTTAGCATGATAAAGAAGATTCAAAGAGAGTGAGATGCCAGCTCCTTTCATTCAGTCAGTAGCTTCAAACATTTCTGGTATATGAATAACATGATGTTTTTCAATGGCAAAAATCAATGAATATTGTAAATGCACAAACAGTAATTTCTCCGCATTGCAAGGTGCAATTCTGAAATTTTTTGCTTTTTCCTGCTCCTCTTAGCATGATAAAGAAGATTTAAAGAGAGTGAGATGCCAGCTCCTTTCATTCAGTCAGTAGCTTCAATCATTTCTGGACGTTTTTCAATGGCAAAAATCAATGAATATTGTAAATGCACAAACAGTAATTTCTCCGCATTGCAAGGTGCAATTCTGAAATTTTTTGCTTTTTCCTGCTCCTCTTAGCATGATAAACAAGATTCAAAGAGATTGAGATGCCAGCTCCTTTCATTCAGTCAGTAGCTTCAATCATTTCTGGACGTTTTTCAATGGCAAAAATCAATGAATATTGTAAATGCACAAACAGTAATTTCTCCGCATTGCAAGGTGCAATTCTGAAATTTTTTGCTTTTTCCTGCTCCTCTTAGCATGATAAAGAAGATTCAAAGAGAGTGAGATGCCAGCTCCTTTCATTCAGTCAGTAGCTTCAAACATTTCTGGTATATGAATAACATAATGTTTTTCAATGGCAAAAATCAATGAATATTGTAAATGCACAAACAGTAATTTCTCCGCATTGCAAGGTGCAATTCTGAAATTTTTTGCTTTTTCCTGCTCCTCTTAGCATGATAAACAAGATTCAAAGAGAGTGAGATGCCAGCTCCTTTCATTCAGTCAGTAGCTTCAATCATTTCTGGATGTTTTTCAATGGCAAAAATCAATGAATATTGTAAATGCACAAACAGTAATTTCTCCGCATTGCAAGGTGCAATTCTGAAATTTTTTGCTTTTTTCTGCTCCTCTTAGCATGATAAAGAAGATTCAAAGAGAGTGAGATGCCAGCTCCTTTCATTCAGTCAGTAGCTTCAAACATTTCTGGTATATGAATAACATGATGTTTTTCAATGGCAAAAATCAATGAATATTGTAAATGCACAAACAGTAATTTCTCCGCATTGCAAGGTGCAATTCTGAAATTTTTTGCTTTTTCCTGCTCCTCTTAGCATGATAAACAAGATTCAAAGAGAGTGAGATGACAGCTCCTTTCATTCAGTCAGTAGCTTCAATCATTTCTGGATGTTTTTCAATGGCAAAAATCAATGAATATTGTAAATGCACAAACAGTAATTTCTCCGCATTGCAAGGTGCAATTCTGAAATTTTTTGCTTTTTCCTGCTCCTCTTAGCATGATAAAGAAGATTCAAAGAGAGTGAGATGCCAGCTCCTTTCATTCAGTCAGTAGCTTCAATCATTTCTGGACGTTTTTCAATGGCAAAAATCAATGAATATTGTAAATGCACAAACAGTAATTTCTCCGCATTGCAAGGTGCAATTCTGAAATTTTTTGCTTTTTCCTGCTCCTCTTAGCATGATAAAGAAGATTCAAAGAGAGTGAGATGCCAGCTCCTTTCATTCAGTCAGTAGCTTCAAACATTTCTGGTATATGAATAACATGATGTTTTTCAATGGCAAAAATCAATGAATATTGTAAATGCACAAACAGTAATTTCTCCGCATTGCAAGGTGCAATTCTGAAATTTTTTGTTTTTCCTGCTCCTCTTAGCATGATAAAGAAGATTCAAAGAGAGTGAGATGCCAGCTCCTTTCATTCAGTCAGTAGCTTCAATCATTTCTGGACGTTTTTCAATGGCAAAAATCATTGAATATTGTAAATGCACAAACAGTAATTTCTCCGCATTGCAAGGTGCAATTCTGAAATTTTTTGCTTTTTCCTGCTCCTCTTAGCATGATAAAGAAGATTCAAAGAAAGTGAGATGCCAGCTCCTTTCATTCAGTCAGTAGCTTCAATCATTTCTGGTATATGAATAACATGATGTTTTTCAATGGCAAAAAACAATGAATATTGTAAATGCACAAACAGTAATTTCTCCGCATTGCAAGGTGCAATTCTGAAATTTTTTGCTTTTCCCTGCTCCTCTTAGCATGATAAAGAAGATTCAAAGAGATTGAGATGCCAGCTCCTTTCATTGTCAGTAGCTTCAAACATTTCTGGTATATGAATAACATGATGTTTTTCAATGGCAAAAATCAATGAATAATGTAAATGCACAAACAGTAATTTCTCCGCATTGCAAGGTGCAATTCTGAAATTTTTTGCTTTTTCCTGCTCCTCTTAGCATGATAAAGAAGATTCAAAGAGAGTGAGATGCCAGCTCCTTTCATTCAGTCAGTAGCTACAATCATTTCTGGACGTTTTTCAATGGCAAAAATCATTGAATATTGTAAATGCACAAACAGTAATTTCTCCGCATTGCAAGGTGCAATTCTGAAATTTTTTGCTTTTTCCTGCTCCTCTTAGCATGATAAAGAAGATTCAAAGAGAGTGAGATGCCAGCTCCTTTCATTCAGTCAGTAGCTTCAATCATTTCTGGTATATGAATAACATGATGTTTTTCAATGGCAAAAATCAATGAATATTGTAAATGCACAAACAGTAATTTCTCCGCATTGCAAGGTGCAATTCTGAAATTTTTTGCTTTTTCCTGCTCCTCTTAGCATGATAAAGAAGATTCAAAGAGAGTGAGATGCCAGCTCCTTTCATTAAGTCAGTAGCTTCAATCATTTCTGGACGTTTTTCAATGGCAAAAATCAATGAATATTGTAAATGCACAAACAGTAATTTCTCCGCATTGCAAGGTGCAATTCTGAAATTTTTTGCTTTTTCCTGCTCCTCTTAGCATGATAAACAAGATTCAAAGAGAGTGAGATGCCAGCTCCTTTCATTCAGTCAGTAGCTTCAATCATTTCTGGACGTTTTTCAATGGCAAAAATCAATGAATATTGTAAATGCACAAACAGTAATTTCTCCGCATTGCAAGGTGCAATTCTGAAATTTTTTGCTTTTTTCTGCTCCTCTTAGCAAGATAAACAAGATTCAAAGAGAGTGAGATGCCAGCTCCTTTCATTCAGTCAGTAGCTTCAATCATTTCTGGACGTTTTTCAATGGCAAAAATCAATGAATATTGTAAATGCACAAACAGTAATTTCTCCGCATTGCAAGGTGCAATTCTGAAATTTTTTGCTTTTTCCTGCTCCTCTTAGCATGATAAAGAAGATTCAAAGAGAGTGAGATGCCAGCTCCTTTCATTCAGTCAGTAGCTTCAAACATTTCTGGTATATGAATAACATGATGTTTTTCAATGGCAAAAATCAATGAATATTGTAAATGCACAAACAGTAATTTCTCCGCATTGCAAGGTGCAATTCTGAAATTTTTTGCTTTTTCCTGCTCCTCTTAGCATGATAAAGAAGATTCAAAGAGAGTGAGATGCCAGCTCCTTTCATTCAGTCAGTAGCTTCAATCATTTCTGGACGTTTTTCAATGGCAAAAATCAATGAATATTGTAAATGCACAAAGAGTAATTTCTCCGCATTGCAAGGTGCAATTCTGAAATTTTTTTCTTTTTCCTGCTCCTCTTAGCATGATAAACAAGATTCAAAGAGATTGAGATGCCAGCTCCTTTCATTCAGTCAGTAGCTTCAATCATTTCTGGACGTTTTTCAATGGCAAAAATCAATGAATATTGTAAATGCACAAACAGTAATTTCTCCGCATTTCAAGGTGCAATTCTGAAATTTTTTGCTTTTTCCTGCTCCTCTTAGCATGATAAAGAAGATTCAAAGAGAGTGAGATGCCAGCTCCTTTCATTCAGTCAGTAGCTTCAAACATTTCTGGTATATGAATAACATGATGTTTTTCAATGGCAAAAATCAATGAATATTGTAAATGCACAAACAGTAATTTCTCCGCATTGCAAGGTGCAATTCTGAAATTTTTTGCTTTTTCCTGCTCCTCTTAGCATGATAAAGAAGATTCAAAGAGAGTGAGATGCCAGCTCCTTTCATTCAGTCAGTAGCTTCAATCATTTCTGGACGTTTTTCAATGGCAAAAATCAATGAATATTGTAAATGCACAAACAGTAATTTCTCCGCATTGCAAGGTGCAATTCTGAAATTTTTTGCTTTTTCCTGCTCCTCTTAGCATGCTAAAGAAGATTCAAAGACAGTGAGATGCCAGCTCCTTTCATTCAGTCAGTAGCTTCAATCATTTCTGGACGTTTTTCAATGGCAAAAATCAATGAATATTGTAAATGCACAGAGTAATTTCTCCGCATTGCAAGGTGCAATTCTGAAATTTTTTGCTTTTTCCTGCTCCTCTTAGCATGATAAAGAAGATTCAAAGAGAGTGAGATGCCAGCTCCTTTCATTGTCAGTAGCTTCAAACATTTCTGGTATATGAATAACATGATGTTTTTCAATGGCAAAAATCAATGAATATTATAAATGCACAAACAGTAATTTCTCCGCATTGCAAGGTGCAATTCTGAAATTTTTTGCTTTTTCCTGCTCCTCTTAGCATGATAAAGAAGATTCAAAGAGAGTGAGATGCCAGCTCCTTTCATTCAGTCAGTAGCTTCAATCATTTCTGGACGTTTTTCAATGGCAAAAATCATTGAATATTGTAAATGCACAAACAGTAATTTCTCCGCATTGCAAGGTGCAATTCTGAAATTTTTTGCTTTTTCCTCCTCCTCTTAGCATGATAAAGAAGATTCAAAGAGAGTGAGATGCCAGCTCCTTTCATTCAGTCAGTAGCTTCAATCATTTCTGGACGTTTTTCAATGGCAAAAATCAATGAATATTGTAAATGCACAAACAGTAATTTCTCCGCATTGCAAGGTGCAATTCTGAAATTTTTTGCTTTTTTCTGCTCCTGTTAGCAAGATAAACAAGATTCAAAGAGAGTGAGATGCCAGCTCCTTTCATTCAGTCAGTAGCTTCAATCATTTCTGGACGTTTTTCAATGGCAAAAATCAATGAATATTGTAAATGCACAATCAGTAATTTCTCCGCATTGCAAGGTGCAATTCTGAAATTTTTTGCTTTTTCCTGCTCCTCTTAGCATGATAAAGAAGATTCAAAGAGAGTGAGATGCCAGCTCCTTTCATTCAGTCAGTAGCTTCAAACATTTCTGGTATATGAATAACATGATGTTTTTCAATGGCAAAAATCAATGAATATTGTAAATGCACAAACAGTAATTTCTCCGCATTGCAAGGTGCAATTCTGAAATTTTTTGCTTTTTCCTGCTCCTCTTAGCATGATAAAGAAGATTCAAAGAGAGTGAGATGCCAGCTCCTTTCATTCAGTCAGTAGCTTCAATCATTTCTGGACGTTTTTCAATGGCAAAAATCAATGAATATTGTAAATGCACAAACAGTAATTTCTCCGCATTGCAAGGTGCAATTCTGAAATTTTTTGCTTTTTCCTGCTCCTCTTAGCATGATAAACAAGATTCAAAGAGATTGAGATGCCAGCTCCTTTCATTCAGTCAGTAGCTTCAATCATTTCTGGACGTTTTTCAATGGCAAAAATCAATGAATATTGTAAATGCACAAACAGTAATTTCTCCGCATTGCAAGGTGCAATTCTGAAATTTTTTGCTTTTTCCTGCTCCTCTTAGCATGATAAAGAAGATTCAAAGAGAGTGAGATGCCAGCTCCTTTCATTCAGTCAGTAGCTTCAAACATTTCTGGTATATGAATAACATGATGTTTTTCAATGGCAAAAATCAATGAATATTGTAAATGCACAAACAGTAATTTCTCCGCATTGCAAGGTGCAATTCTGAAATTTTTTGCTTTTTCCTGCTCCTCTTAGCATGATAAAGAAGATTCAAAGAGAGTGAGATGCCAGCTCCTTTCATTCAGTCAGTAGCTTCAATCATTTCTGGACGTTTTTCAATGGCAAAAATCAATGAATATTGTAAATGCACAAACAGTAATTTCTCCGCATTGCAAGGTGCAATTCTGAAATTTTTTGCTTTTTCCTGCTCCTCTTAGCATGCTAAAGAAGATTCAAAGACAGTGAGATGCCAGCTCCTTTCATTCAGTCAGTAGCTTCAATCATTTCTGGACGTTTTTCAATGGCAAAAATCAATGGATATTGTAAATGCACAGAGTAATTTCTCCGCATTGCAAGGTGCAATTCTGAAATTTTTTGCTTTTTCCTGCTCCTCTTAGCATGATAAAGAAGATTCAAAGAGAGTGAGATGCCAGCTCCTTTCATTGTCAGTAGCTTCAAACATTTCTGGTATATGAATAACATGATGTTTTTCAATGGCAAAAATCAATGAATATTATAAATGCACAAACAGTAATTTCTCCGCATTGCAAGGTGCAATTCTGAAATTTTTTGCTTTTTCCTGCTCCTCTTAGCATGATAAAGAAGATTCAAAGAGAGTGAGATGCCAGCTCCTTTCATTCAGTCAGTAGCTTCAATCATTTCTGGACGTTTTTCAATGGCAAAAATCATTGAATATTGTAAATGCACAAACAGTAATTTCTCCGCATTGCAAGGTGCAATTCTGAAATTTTTTGCTTTTTCCTGCTCCTCTTAGCATGATAAAGAAGATTCAAAGAGAGTGAGATGCCAGCTCCTTTCATTCAGTCAGTAGCTTCAATCATTTCTGGTATATGAATAACATGATGTTTTTCAATGGCAAAAATCAATGAATATTGTAAATGCACAAACAGTAATTTCTCCGCATTGCAAGGTGCAATTCTGAAATTTTTTGCTTTTTCCTGCTCCTCTTAGCATGATAAAGAAGATTCAAAGAGAGTGAGATGCCAGCTCCTTTCATTCAGTCAGTAGCTTCAATCATTTCTGGACGTTTTTCAATGGCAAAAAACAATGAATATTGTAAATGCACAAACAGTAATTTCTCCGCATTGCAAGGTGCAATTCTGAAATTTTTTGCTTTTTCCTGCTCCTCTTAGCATGATAAACAAGATTCAAAGAGAGTGAGATGCCAGCTCCTTTCATTCAGTCAGTAGCTTCAATCATTTCTGGACGTTTTTCAATGGCAAAAATCAATGAATATTGTAAATGCACAAACAGTAATTTCTCCGCATTGCAAGGTGCAATTCTGAAATTTTTTGCTTTTTCCTGCTCCTCTTAGCATGATAAAGAAGATTCACAGAGAGTGAGATGCCAGCTCCTTTCATTCAGTCAGTAGCTTCAAACATTTCTGGTATATGAATAACATGATGTTTTTCAATGGCAAAAATCAATGAATATTGTAAATGCACAAACAGTAATTTCTCCGCATTGCAAGGTGCAATTCTGAAATTTTTTGCTTTTTCCTGCTCCTCTTAGCATGATAAAGAAGATTCAAAGAGAGTGAGATGCCAGCTCCTTTCATTCAGTCAGTAGCTTCAATCATTTCTGGACGTTTTTCAATGGCAAAAATCAATGAATATTGTAAATGCACAAAGAGTAATTTCTCCGCATTGCAAGGTGCAATTCTGAAATTTTTTGCTTTTTCCTGCTCCTCTTAGCATGATAAAGAAGATTCAAAGAGAGTGAGATGCCAGCTCCTTTCATTCAGTCAGTAGCTTCAATCATTTCTGGACGTTTTTCAATGGCAAAAATCAATGAATATTGTAAATGCACAAAGAGTAATTTCTCCGCATTGCAAGGTGCAATTCTGAAATTTTTTGCTTTTTCCTGCTCCTCTTAGCATGATAAAGAAGATTCAAAGAGAGTGAGATGCCAGCTCCTTTCATTCAGTCAGTAGCTTCAAACATTTCTGGTATATGAATAACATGATGTTTTTCAATGGCAAAAATCAATGAATATTGTAAATGCACAAACAGTAATTTCTCCGCATTGCAAGGTGCAATTCTGAAATTTTTTGCTTTTTCCTGCTCCTCTTAGCATGATAAAGAAGATTCAAAGAGAGTGAGCTGCCAGCTCCTTTCATTCAGTCAGTAGCTTCAATCATTTCTGGACGTTTTTCAATTGCAAAAATCAATGAATATTGTAAATGCACAAACAGTAATTTCTCCGCATTGCAAGGTGCAATTCTGAAATTTTTTGCTTTTTCCTGCTCCTCTTAGCATGATAAGGAAGATTCAAAGAGAGTGAGATGCCAGCTCCTTTCAATCAGTCAGTAGCTTCAATCATTTCTGGACGTTTTTCAATGGCAAAAATCAATGAATATTGTAAATGCACAAACAGTAATTTCTCCGCATTGCAAGGTGCAATTCTGAAATTTTTTGCTTTTTCCTGCTCCTCTTAGCATGATAAAGAAGATTCAAAGAGAGTGAGATGCCAGCTCCTTTCATTCAGTCAGTAGCTTCAAACATTTCTGGTATATGAATAACATGATGTTTTTCAATGGCAAAAATCAATGAATATTGTAAATGCACAAACAGTAATTTCTCCGCATTGCAAGGTGCAATTCTGAAATTTTTTGCTTTTTCCTGCTCCTCTTAGCATGATAAAGAAGATTCAAAGAGAGTGAGATGCCAGCTCCTTTCATTCAGTCAGTAGCTTCAAACATTTCTGGTATATGAATAACATGATGTTTTTCAATGGCAAAAATCAATGAATATTGTAAATGCACAAACAGTAATTTCTCCGCATTGCAAGGTGCAATTCTGAAATTTTTTGCTTTTTCCTGCTCCTCTTAGCATGATAAAGAAGATTCAAAGAGAGTGAGATGCCAGCTCCTTTCATTCAGTCAGTAGCTTCAATCATTTCTGGATGTTTTTCAATGGCAAAAATCAATGAATATTGTAAATGCACAAAGAGTAATTTCTCCGCATTGCAAGGTGCAATTCTGAAATTTTTTGCTTTTTCCTGCTCCTCTTAGCATGATAAAGAAGATTCAAAGAGAGTGAGATGCCAGCTCCTTTCATTCAGTCAGTAGCTTCAATCATTTCTGGACGTTTTTCAATGGCAAAAATCAATGAATATTGTAAATGCACAAAGAGTAATTTCTCCGCATTGCAAGGTGCAATTCTGAAATTTTTTGCTTTTTGCTGCTCCTCTTAGCATGATAAAGTAGATTCAAAGAGAGTGAGATGCCAGCTCCTTTCATTCAGTCAGTAGCTTCAAACATTTCTGGTATATGAATAACATGATGTTTTTCAATGGCAAAAATCAATGAATATTGTAAATGCACAAACAGTAATTTCTCCGCATTGCAAGGTGCAATTCTGAAATTTTTTGCTTTTTCCTGCTCCTCTTAGCATGATAAACAAGATTCAAAGAGAGTGAGATGCCAGCTCCTTTCATTCAGTCAGTAGCTTCAATCATTTCTGGATGTTTTTCAATGGCAAAAATCAATGAATATTGTAAATGCACAAACAGTAATTTCTCCGCATTGCAAGGTGCAATTCTGAAATTTTTTGCTTTTTCCTGCTCCTCTTAGCATGATAAAGAAGATTCAAAGAGAGTGAGATGCCAGCTCCTTTCATTCAGTCAGTAGCTTCAATCATTTCTGGACGTTTTTCAATGGCAAAAATCAATGAATATTGTAAATGCACAAACAGTAATTTCTCCGCATTGCAAGGTGCAATTCTGAAATTTTTTGCTTTTTCCTGCTCCTCTTAGCATGATAAAGAAGATTCAAAGAGAGTGAGATGCCAGCTCCTTTCATTCAGTCAGTAGCTTCAATCATTTCTGGACGTTTTTCAATGGCAAAAATCATTGAATATTGTAAATGCACAAACAGTAATTTCTCCGCATTGCAAGGTGCAATTCTGAAATTTTTTGCTTTTTCCTGCTCCTCTTAGCATGATAAAGAAGATTCAAAGAGAGTGTGGTGCCAGCTCCCTTCATTCAGTCAGTAGCTTCAAACATTTCTGGTATATGAATAACATGATGTTTTTCAATGGCAAAAATCAATGAATATTGTAAATGCACAAACAGTAATTTCTCCGCATTGCAAGGTGCAATTCTGAAATTTTTTGCTTTTTCCTGCTCCTCTTAGCATGATAAAGAAGATTCAAAGAGAGTGAGATGCCAGCTCCTTTCATTCAGTCAGTAGCTTCAATCATTTCTGGACGTTTTTCAATGGCAAAAATCATTGAATATTGTAAATGCACAAACAGTAATTTCTCCGCATTGCAAGGTGCAATTCTGAAATTTTTTGCTTTTTCCTGCTCCTCTTAGCATGATAAAGAAGATTCAAAGAGAGTGAGATGCCAGCTCCTTTCATTCAGTCAGTAGCTTCAATCATTTCTGGACATTTTTCAATGGCAAAAATCATTGAATATTGTAAATGCACAAACAGTAATTTCTCCGCATTGCAAGGTGCAATTCTGAAATTTTTTGCTTTTTCCTGCTCCTCTTAGCATGATAAAGAAGATTCAAAGAGAGTGAGATGCCAGCTCCTTTCATTCAGTCAGTAGCTTCAATCATTTCTGGACGTTTTTCAATGGCAAAAATCAATGAATATTGTAAATGCACAAAGAGTAATTTCTCCGCATTGCAAGGTGCAATTCTGAAATTTTTTGCTTTTTCCTGCTCCTCTTAGCATGATAAAGAAGATTCAAAGAGAGTGAGATGCCAGCTCCTTTCATTCAGTCAGTAGCTTCAAACATTTCTGGTATATGAATAACATGATGTTTTTCAATGGCAAAAATCAATGAATATTGTAAATGCACAAACAGTAATTTCTCCGCATTGCAAGGTGCAATTCTGAAATTTTTTGCTTTTTCCTGCTCCTCTTAGCATGATAAAGAAGATTCAAAGAGAGTGAGATGCCAGATCCTTTCATTCAGTCAGTAGCTTCAATCATTTCTGGACGTTTTTCAATGGCAAAAATCAATGAATATTGTAAATGCACAAACAGTAATTTCTCCGCATTGCAAGGTGCAATTCTGAAATTTTTTGCTTTTTCCTGCTCCTCTTAGCATGATAAAGAAGATTCAAAGAGAGTGAGATGCCAGCTCCTTTCATTCAGTCAGTAGCTTCAATCATTTCTGGACGTTTTTCAATGGCAAAAATCAATGAATATTGTAAATGCACAAACAGTAATTTCTCCGCATTGCAAGGTGCAATTCTGAAATTTTTTGCTTTTTCCTGCTCCTCTTAGCATGATAAAGAAGTTTCAAAGAGAGTGAGATGCCAGCTCCTTTCATTCAGTCAGTAGCTTCAATCATTTCTGGACGTTTTTCAATGGCAAAAATCAATGAATATTGTAAATGCACAAACAGTAATTTCTCCGCATTGCAATGTGCAATTCTGAAATTTTTTGCTTTTTCCTGCTCCTCTTAGCATGATAAAGAAGTTTCAAAGAGAGTGAGATGCCAGCTCCTTTCATTCAGTCAGTAGCTTCAATCATTTCTGGACGTTTTTCAATGGCAAAAATCAATGAATATTGTAAATGCACAAACAGTAATTTCTCCGCATTGCAAGGTGCAATTCTGAAATTTTTTGCTTTTTCCTGCTCCTCTTAGCATGATAAAGAAGATTCAAAGAGAGTGAGATGCCAGCTCCTTTCATTCAGTCAGTAGCTTCAATCATTTCTGGTATATGAATAACATGATGTTTTTCAATGGCAAAAATCAATGAATATTGTAAATGCACAAACAGTAATTTCTCCGCATTGCAAGGTGCAATTCTGAAATTTTTTTCTTTTTCCTGCTCCTCTTAGCATGATAAAGAAGATTCATAGAGAGTGAGATGCCAGCTCCTTTCATTCAGTCAGTAGCTTCAATCATTTCTGGACGTTTTTCAATGGCAAAAATCAATGAATATTGTAAATGCACAAACAGTAATTTCTCCGCATTGCAAGGTGCAATTCTGAAATTTTTTGCTTTTTCCTGCTCCTCTTAGCATGATAAAGAAGATTCAAAGAGAGTGTGATGCCAGCTCCTTTCATTCAGTCAGTAGCTTCAAACATTTCTGGTATATGAATAACATGATGTTTTTCAATGGCAAAAATCAATGAATATTGTAAATGCACAAACAGTAATTTCTCCGCATTGCAAGGTGCAATTCTGAAATTTTTTGCTTTTTCCTGCTCCTCTTAGCATGATAAAGAAGATTCAAAGAGAGTGAGATGCCAGCTCCTTTCATTCAGTCAGTAGCTTCAATCATTTCTGGACGTTTTTCAATGGCAAAAATCATTGAATATTGTAAATGCACAAACAGTAATTTCTCCGCATTGCAAGGTGCAATTCTGAAATTTTTTGCTTTTTCCTGCTCCTCTTAGCATGATAAAGAAGATTCAAAGAGAGTGAGATGCCAGTTCCTTTCATTCAGTCAGTAGCTTCAATCATTTCTGGTATATGAATAACATGATGTTTTTCAATGGCAAAAATCAATGAATATTGTAAATGCACAAACAGTAATTTCTCCGCATTGCAAGGTGCAATTCTGAAATTTTTTGCTTTTTCCTGCTCCTCTTAGCATGATAAAGAAGATTCAAAGAGAGTGAGATGCCAGCTCCTTTCATTCAGTCAGTAGCTTCAATCATTTCTGGACGTTTTTCAATGGCAAAAATCAATGAATATTGTAAATGCACAAACAGTAATTTCTCCGCATTGCAAGGTGCAATTCTGAAATTTTTTGCTTTTTCCTGCTCCTCTTAGCATGATAAACAAGATTCAAAGAGAGTGAGATGCCAGCTCCTTTCATTCAGTCAGTAGCTTCAATCATTTCTGGACGTTTTTCAATGGCAAAAATCAATGAATATTGTAAATGCACAAACAGTAATTTCTCCGCATTGCAAGGTGCAATTCTGAAATTTTTTGCTTTTTCCTGCTCCTCTTAGCATGATAAAGAAGATTCAAAGAGAGTGAGATGCCAGCTCCTTTCATTCAGTCAGTAGCTTCAAACATTTCTGGTATATGAATAACATGATGTTTTTCAATGACAAAAATCAATGAATATTGTAAATGCACAAAGAGTAATTTCTCCGCATTGCAAGGTGCAATTCTGAAATTTTTTGCTTTTTCCTGCTCCTCTTAGCATGATAAAGAAGATTCAAAGAGAGTGAGATGCCAGCTCCTTTCAGTCAGTAGCTTCAATCATTTCTGGACGTTTTTCAATGGCAAAAATCAATGAATATTGTAAATGCACAAACAGTAATTTCTCCGCATTGCAAGGTGCAATTCTGAAATTTTTTGCTTTTTCCTGCTCCTCTTAGCATGATAAAGAAGATTCAGAGAGAGTGAGATGCCAGCTCCTTTCATTCAGTCAGTAGCTTCAAACATTTCTGGTATATGAATAACATGATGTTTTTCAATGGCAAAAATCAATGAATATTGTAAATGCACAAACAGTAATTTCTCCGCATTGCAAGGTGCAATTCTGAAATTTTTTGCTTTTTCCTGCTCCTCTTAGCATGATAAAGAAGATTCAAAGAGAGTGAGATGCCAGCTCCTTTCATTCAGTCAGTAGCTTCAATCATTTCTGGACGTTTTTCAATGGCAAAAATCAATGAATATTGTAAATGCACAAAGAGTAATTTCTCCGCATTGCAAGGTGCAATTCTGAAATTTTTTGCTTTTTCCTGCTCCTCTTAGCATGATAAAGAAGATTCAAAGAGAGTGAGATGCCAGCTCCTTTCATTCAGTCAGTAGCTTCAATCATTTCTGGACGTTTTTCAATGGCAAAAATCAATGAATATTGTAAATGCACAAAGAGTAATTTCTCCGCATTGCAAGGTGCAATTCTGAAATTTTTTGCTTTTTCCTGCTCCTCTTAGCATGATAAAGTAGATTCAAAGAGAGTGAGATGCCAGCTCCTTTCATTCAGTCAGTAGCTTCAAACATTTCTGGTATATGAATAACATGATGTTTTTCAATGGCAAAAATCAATGAATATTGTAAATGCACAAACAGTAATTTCTCCGCATTGCAAGGTGCAATTCTGAAATTTTTTGCTTTTTCCTGCTCCTCTTAGCATGATAAACAAGATTCAAAGAGAGTGAGATGCCAGCTCCTTTCATTCAGTCAGTAGCTTCAATCATTTCTGGATGTTTTTCAATGGCAAAAATCAATGAATATTGTAAATGCACAAACAGTAATTTCTCCGCATTGCAAGGTGCAATTCTGAAATTTTTTGCTTTTTCCTGCTCCTCTTAGCATGATAAAGAAGATTCAAAGAGAGTGAGATGCCAGCTCCTTTCATTCAGTCAGTAGCTTCAATCATTTCTGGACGTTTTTCAATGGCAAAAATCAATGAATATTGTAAATGCACAAACAGTAATTTCTCCGCATTGCAAGGTGCAATTCTGAAATTTTTTGCTTTTTCCTGCTCCTCTTAGCATGATAAAGAAGATTCAAAGAGAGTGAGATGCCAGCTCCTTTCATTCAGTCAGTAGCTTCAATCATTTCTGGACGTTTTTCAATGGCAAAAATCATTGAATATTGTAAATGCACAAACAGTAATTTCTCCGCATTGCAAGGTGCAATTCTGAAATTTTTTGCGTTTTCCTGCTCCTCTTAGCATGATAAAGAAGATTCAAAGAGAGTGAGGTGCCAGCTCCCTTCATTCAGTCAGTAGCTTCAAACATTTCTGGTATATGAATAACATGATGTTTTTCAATGGCAAAAATCAATGAATATTGTAAATGCACAAACAGTAATTTCTCCGCATTGCAAGGTGCAATTCTGAAATTTTTTGCTTTTTCCTGCTCCTCTTAGCATGATAAAGAAGATTCAAAGAGAGTGAGATGCCAGCTCCTTTCATTCAGTCAGTAGCTTCAATCATTTCTGGACGTTTTTCAATGGCAAAAATCATTGAATATTGTAAATGCACAAACAGTAATTTCTCCGCATTGCAAGGTGCAATTCTGAAATTTTTTGCTTTTTCCTGCTCCTCTTAGCATGATAAACAAGATTCAAAGAGAGTGAGATGCCAGCTCCTTTCATTCAGTCAGTAGCTTCAATCATTTCTGGACGTTTTTCAATGGCAAAAATCAATGAATATTGTAAATGCACAAACAGTAATTTCTCCGCATTGCAAGGTGCAATTCTGAAATTTTTTGCTTTTTCCTGCTCCTCTTAGCATGATAAAGAAGATTCAAAGAGAGTGAGATGCCAGCTCCTTTCATTCAGTCAGTAGCTTCAATCATTTCTGGTATATGAATAACATGATGTTTTTCAATGGCAAAAATCAATGAATATTGTAAATGCACAAACAGTAATTTCTCCGCATTGCAAGGTGCAATTCTGAAATTTTTTGCTTTTTCCTGCTCCTCTTAGCATGATAAAGAAGATTCAAAGAGAGTGAGCTGCCAGCTCCTTTCATTCAGTCAGTAGGTTCAATCATTTCTGGACGTTTTTCAATTGCAAAAATCAATGAATATTGTAAATGCACAAACAGTAATTTCTCCGCATTGCAAGGTGCAATTCTGAAATTTTTTGCTTTTTCCTGCTCCTCTTAGCATGATAAGGAAGATTCAAAGAGAGTGAGATGCCAGCTCCTTTCAATCAGTCAGTAGCTTCAATCATTTCTGGACGTTTTTCAATGGCAAAAATCAATGAATATTGTAAATGCACAAACAGTAATTTCTCCGCATTGCAAGGTGCAATTCTGAAATTTTTTGCTTTTTCCTGCTCCTCTTAGCATGATAAAGAAGATTCAAAGAGAGTGAGATGCCAGCTCCTTTCATTCAGTCAGTAGCTTCAAACATTTCTGGTATATGAATAACATGATGTTTTTCAATGGCAAAAATCAATGAATATTGTAAATGCACAAACAGTAATTTCTCCGCATTGCAAGGTGCAATTCTGAAATTTTTTGCTTTTTCCTGCTCCTCTTAGCATGATAAAGAAGATTCAAAGAGAGTGAGATGCCAGCTCCTTTCATTCAGTCAGTAGCTTCAAACATTTCTGGTATATGAATAACATGATGTTTTTCAATGGCAAAAATCAATGAATATTGTAAATGCACAAACAGTAATTTCTCCGCATTGCAAGGTGCAATTCTGAAATTTTTTGCTTTTTCCTGCTCCTCTTAGCATGATAAAGAAGATTCAAAGAGAGTGAGATGCCAGCTCCTTTCATTCAGTCAGTAGCTTCAATCATTTCTGGATGTTTTTCAATGGCAAAAATCAATGAATATTGTAAATGCACAAAGAGTAATTTCTCCGCATTGCAAGGTGCAATTCTGAAATTTTTTGCTTTTTCCTGCTCCTCTTAGCATGATAAAGAAGATTCAAAGAGAGTGAGATGCCAGCTCCTTTCATTCAGTCAGTAGCTTCAATCATTTCTGGACGTTTTTCAATGGCAAAAATCAATGAATATTGTAAATGCACAAAGAGTAATTTCTCCGCATTGCAAGGTGCAATTCTGAAATTTTTTGCTTTTTGCTGCTCCTCTTAGCATGATAAAGTAGATTCAAAGAGAGTGAGATGCCAGCTCCTTTCATTCAGTCAGTAGCTTCAAACATTTCTGGTATATGAATAACATGATGTTTTTCAATGGCAAAAATCAATGAATATTGTAAATGCACAAACAGTAATTTCTCCGCATTGCAAGGTGCAATTCTGAAATTTTTTGCTTTTTCCTGCTCCTCTTAGCATGATAAACAAGATTCAAAGAGAGTGAGATGCCAGCTCCTTTCATTCAGTCAGTAGCTTCAATCATTTCTGGATGTTTTTCAATGGCAAAAATCAATGAATATTGTAAATGCACAAACAGTAATTTCTCCGCATTGCAAGGTGCAATTCTGAAATTTTTTGCTTTTTCCTGCTCCTCTTAGCATGATAAAGAAGATTCAAAGAGAGTGAGATGCCAGCTCCTTTCATTCAGTCAGTAGCTTCAATCATTTCTGGACGTTTTTCAATGGCAAAAATCAATGAATATTGTAAATGCACAAACAGTAATTTCTCCGCATTGCAAGGTGCAATTCTGAAATTTTTTGCTTTTTCCTGCTCCTCTTAGCATGATAAAGAAGATTCAAAGAGAGTGAGATGCCAGCTCCTTTCATTCAGTCAGTAGCTTCAATCATTTCTGGACGTTTTTCAATGGCAAAAATCATTGAATATTGTAAATGCACAAACAGTAATTTCTCCGCATTGCAAGGTGCAATTCTGAAATTTTTTGCTTTTTCCTGCTCCTCTTAGCATGATAAAGAAGATTCAAAGAGAGTGTGGTGCCAGCTCCCTTCATTCAGTCAGTAGCTTCAAACATTTCTGGTATATGAATAACATGATGTTTTTCAATGGCAAAAATCAATGAATATTGTAAATGCACAAACAGTAATTTCTCCGCATTGCAAGGTGCAATTCTGAAATTTTTTGCTTTTTCCTGCTCCTCTTAGCATGATAAAGAAGATTCAAAGAGAGTGAGATGCCAGCTCCTTTCATTCAGTCAGTAGCTTCAATCATTTCTGGACGTTTTTCAATGGCAAAAATCATTGAATATTGTAAATGCACAAACAGTAATTTCTCCGCATTGCAAGGTGCAATTCTGAAATTTTTTGCTTTTTCCTGCTCCTCTTAGCATGATAAAGAAGATTCAAAGAGAGTGAGATGCCAGCTCCTTTCATTCAGTCAGTAGCTTCAATCATTTCTGGACATTTTTCAATGGCAAAAATCATTGAATATTGTAAATGCACAAACAGTAATTTCTCCGCATTGCAAGGTGCAATTCTGAAATTTTTTGCTTTTTCCTGCTCCTCTTAGCATGATAAAGAAGATTCAAAGAGAGTGAGATGCCAGCTCCTTTCATTCAGTCAGTAGCTTCAATCATTTCTGGACGTTTTTCAATGGCAAAAATCAATGAATATTGTAAATGCACAAAGAGTAATTTCTCCGCATTGCAAGGTGCAATTCTGAAATTTTTTGCTTTTTCCTGCTCCTCTTAGCATGATAAAGAAGATTCAAAGAGAGTGAGATGCCAGCTCCTTTCATTCAGTCAGTAGCTTCAAACATTTCTGGTATATGAATAACATGATGTTTTTCAATGGCAAAAATCAATGAATATTGTAAATGCACAAACAGTAATTTCTCCGCATTGCAAGGTGCAATTCTGAAATTTTTTGCTTTTTCCTGCTCCTCTTAGCATGATAAAGAAGATTCAAAGAGAGTGAGATGCCAGATCCTTTCATTCAGTCAGTAGCTTCAATCATTTCTGGACGTTTTTCAATGGCAAAAATCAATGAATATTGTAAATGCACAAACAGTAATTTCTCCGCATTGCAAGGTGCAATTCTGAAATTTTTTGCTTTTTCCTGCTCCTCTTAGCATGATAAAGAAGATTCAAAGAGAGTGAGATGCCAGCTCCTTTCATTCAGTCAGTAGCTTCAATCATTTCTGGACGTTTTTCAATGGCAAAAATCAATGAATATTGTAAATGCACAAACAGTAATTTCTCCGCATTGCAAGGTGCAATTCTGAAATTTTTTGCTTTTTCCTGCTCCTCTTAGCATGATAAAGAAGTTTCAAAGAGAGTGAGATGCCAGCTCCTTTCATTCAGTCAGTAGCTTCAATCATTTCTGGACGTTTTTCAATGGCAAAAATCAATGAATATTGTAAATGCACAAACAGTAATTTCTCCGCATTGCAATGTGCAATTCTGAAATTTTTTGCTTTTTCCTGCTCCTCTTAGCATGATAAAGAAGTTTCAAAGAGAGTGAGATGCCAGCTCCTTTCATTCAGTCAGTAGCTTCAATCATTTCTGGACGTTTTTCAATGGCAAAAATCAATGAATATTGTAAATGCACAAACAGTAATTTCTCCGCATTGCAAGGTGCAATTCTGAAATTTTTTGCTTTTTCCTGCTCCTCTTAGCATGATAAAGAAGATTCAAAGAGAGTGAGATGCCAGCTCCTTTCATTCAGTCAGTAGCTTCAATCATTTCTGGTATATGAATAACATGATGTTTTTCAATGGCAAAAATCAATGAATATTGTAAATGCACAAACAGTAATTTCTCCGCATTGCAAGGTGCAATTCTGAAATTTTTTTCTTTTTCCTGCTCCTCTTAGCATGATAAAGAAGATTCATAGAGAGTGAGATGCCAGCTCCTTTCATTCAGTCAGTAGCTTCAATCATTTCTGGACGTTTTTCAATGGCAAAAATCAATGAATATTGTAAATGCACAAACAGTAATTTCTCCGCATTGCAAGGTGCAATTCTGAAATTTTTTGCTTTTTCCTGCTCCTCTTAGCATGATAAAGAAGATTCAAAGAGAGTGTGATGCCAGCTCCTTTCATTCAGTCAGTAGCTTCAAACATTTCTGGTATATGAATAACATGATGTTTTTCAATGGCAAAAATCAATGAATATTGTAAATGCACAAACAGTAATTTCTCCGCATTGCAAGGTGCAATTCTGAAATTTTTTGCTTTTTCCTGCTCCTCTTAGCATGATAAAGAAGATTCAAAGAGAGTGAGATGCCAGCTCCTTTCATTCAGTCAGTAGCTTCAATCATTTCTGGACGTTTT
This sequence comes from Phyllobates terribilis, assembly GCF_046119375.1. NCBI lineage: Eukaryota > Metazoa > Chordata > Amphibia > Anura > Dendrobatidae > Phyllobates > Phyllobates terribilis. The sequence goes on from NW_027362893.1 coordinate 3,502,682, forward strand.
TCAATGGCAAAAATCATTGAATATTGTAAATGCACAAACAGTAATTTCTCCGCATTGCAAGGTGCAATTCTGAAATTTTTTGCTTTTTCCTGCTCCTCTTAGCATGATAAAGAAGATTCAAAGAGAGTGAGATGCCAGTTCCTTTCATTCAGTCAGTAGCTTCAATCATTTCTGGTATATGAATAACATGATGTTTTTCAATGGCAAAAATCAATGAATATTGTAAATGCACAAACAGTAATTTCTCCGCATTGCAAGGTGCAATTCTGAAATTTTTTGCTTTTTCCTGCTCCTCTTAGCATGATAAAGAAGATTCAAAGAGAGTGAGATGCCAGCTCCTTTCATTCAGTCAGTAGCTTCAATCATTTCTGGACGTTTTTCAATGGCAAAAATCAATGAATATTGTAAATGCACAAACAGTAATTTCTCCGCATTGCAAGGTGCAATTCTGAAATTTTTTGCTTTTTCCTGCTCCTCTTAGCATGATAAACAAGATTCAAAGAGAGTGAGATGCCAGCTCCTTTCATTCAGTCAGTAGCTTCAATCATTTCTGGACGTTTTTCAATGGCAAAAATCAATGAATATTGTAAATGCACAAACAGTAATTTCTCCGCATTGCAAGGTGCAATTCTGAAATTTTTTGCTTTTTCCTGCTCCTCTTAGCATGATAAAGAAGATTCAAAGAGAGTGAGATGCCAGCTCCTTTCATTCAGTCAGTAGCTTCAAACATTTCTGGTATATGAATAACATGATGTTTTTCAATGACAAAAATCAATGAATATTGTAAATGCACAAAGAGTAATTTCTCCGCATTGCAAGGTGCAATTCTGAAATTTTTTGCTTTTTCCTGCTCCTCTTAGCATGATAAAGAAGATTCAAAGAGAGTGAGATGCCAGCTCCTTTCAGTCAGTAGCTTCAATCATTTCTGGACGTTTTTCAATGGCAAAAATCAATGAATATTGTAAATGCACAAACAGTAATTTCTCCGCATTGCAAGGTGCAATTCTGAAATTTTTTGCTTTTTCCTGCTCCTCTTAGCATGATAAAGAAGATTCAGAGAGAGTGAGATGCCAGCTCCTTTCATTCAGTCAGTAGCTTCAAACATTTCTGGTATATGAATAACATGATGTTTTTCAATGGCAAAAATCAATGAATATTGTAAATGCACAAACAGTAATTTCTCCGCATTGCAAGGTGCAATTCTGAAATTTTTTGCTTTTTCCTGCTCCTCTTAGCATGATAAAGAAGATTCAAAGAGAGTGAGATGCCAGCTCCTTTCATTCAGTCAGTAGCTTCAATCATTTCTGGACGTTTTTCAATGGCAAAAATCAATGAATATTGTAAATGCACAAAGAGTAATTTCTCCGCATTGCAAGGTGCAATTCTGAAATTTTTTGCTTTTTCCTGCTCCTCTTAGCATGATAAAGAAGATTCAAAGAGAGTGAGATGCCAGCTCCTTTCATTCAGTCAGTAGCTTCAATCATTTCTGGACGTTTTTCAATGGCAAAAATCAATGAATATTGTAAATGCACAAAGAGTAATTTCTCCGCATTGCAAGGTGCAATTCTGAAATTTTTTGCTTTTTCCTGCTCCTCTTAGCATGATAAAGTAGATTCAAAGAGAGTGAGATGCCAGCTCCTTTCATTCAGTCAGTAGCTTCAAACATTTCTGGTATATGAATAACATGATGTTTTTCAATGGCAAAAATCAATGAATATTGTAAATGCACAAACAGTAATTTCTCCGCATTGCAAGGTGCAATTCTGAAATTTTTTGCTTTTTCCTGCTCCTCTTAGCATGATAAACAAGATTCAAAGAGAGTGAGATGCCAGCTCCTTTCATTCAGTCAGTAGCTTCAATCATTTCTGGATGTTTTTCAATGGCAAAAATCAATGAATATTGTAAATGCACAAACAGTAATTTCTCCGCATTGCAAGGTGCAATTCTGAAATTTTTTGCTTTTTCCTGCTCCTCTTAGCATGATAAAGAAGATTCAAAGAGAGTGAGATGCCAGCTCCTTTCATTCAGTCAGTAGCTTCAATCATTTCTGGACGTTTTTCAATGGCAAAAATCAATGAATATTGTAAATGCACAAACAGTAATTTCTCCGCATTGCAAGGTGCAATTCTGAAATTTTTTGCTTTTTCCTGCTCCTCTTAGCATGATAAAGAAGATTCAAAGAGAGTGAGATGCCAGCTCCTTTCATTCAGTCAGTAGCTTCAATCATTTCTGGACGTTTTTCAATGGCAAAAATCATTGAATATTGTAAATGCACAAACAGTAATTTCTCCGCATTGCAAGGTGCAATTCTGAAATTTTTTGCGTTTTCCTGCTCCTCTTAGCATGATAAAGAAGATTCAAAGAGAGTGAGGTGCCAGCTCCCTTCATTCAGTCAGTAGCTTCAAACATTTCTGGTATATGAATAACATGATGTTTTTCAATGGCAAAAATCAATGAATATTGTAAATGCACAAACAGTAATTTCTCCGCATTGCAAGGTGCAATTCTGAAATTTTTTGCTTTTTCCTGCTCCTCTTAGCATGATAAAGAAGATTCAAAGAGAGTGAGATGCCAGCTCCTTTCATTCAGTCAGTAGCTTCAATCATTTCTGGACGTTTTTCAATGGCAAAAATCATTGAATATTGTAAATGCACAAACAGTAATTTCTCCGCATTGCAAGGTGCAATTCTGAAATTTTTTGCTTTTTCCTGCTCCTCTTAGCATGATAAAGAAGATTCAAAGAGAGTGAGATGCCAGCTCCTTTCATTCAGTCAGTAGCTTCAATCATTTCTGGACATTTTTCAATGGCAAAAATCATTGAATATTGTAAATGCACAAACAGTAATTTCTCCGCATTGCAAGGTGCAATTCTGAAATTTTTTGCTTTTTCCTGCTCCTCTTAGCATGATAAAGAAGATTCAAAGAGAGTGAGATGCCACCTCCTTTCATTCAGTCAGTAGCTTCAATCATTTCTGGACGTTTTTCAATGGCAAAAATCAATGAATATTGTAAATGCACAAACAGTAATTTCTCCGCATTGCAAGGTGCAATTCTGAAATTTTTTGCTTTTTCCTGCTCCTCTTAGCATGATAAACAAGATTCAAAGAGAGTGAGATGCCAGCTCCTTTCATTCAGTCAGTAGCTTCAATCATTTCTGGATGTTTTTCAATGGCAAAAATCAATGAATATTGTAAATGCACAAACAGTAATTTCTCCGCATTGCAAGGTGCAATTCTGAAATTTTTTGCTTTTTCCTGCTCCTCTTAGCATGATAAAGAAGTTTCAAAGAGAGTGAGATGCCAGCTCCTTTCATTCAGTCAGTAGCTTCAATCATTTCTGGACGTTTTTCAATGGCAAAAATCAATGAATATTGTAAATGCACAAACAGTAATTTCTCCGCATTGCAAGGTGCAATTCTGAAATTTTTTGCTTTTTCCTGCTCCTCTTAGCATGATAAAGAAGATTCAAAGAGAGTGAGATGCCAGCTCCTTTCATTCAGTCAGTAGCTTCAATCATTTCTGGACGTTTTTCAATGGCAAAAATCAATGAATATTGTAAATGCACAAACAGTAATTTCTCCGCATTGCAAGGTGCAATTCTGAAATTTTTTGCTTTTTCCTGCTCCTCTTAGCATGATAAAGAAGATTCAAAGAGAGTGAGATGCCAGCTCCTTTCATTCAGTCAGTAGCTTCAAACATTTCTGGTATATGAATAACATGATGTTTTTCAATGGCAAAAATCAATGAATATTGTAAATGCACAAACAGTAATTTCTCCGCATTGCAAGGTGCAATTCTGAAATTTTTTGCTTTTTCCTGCTCCTCTAAGCATGATAAAGAAGATTCAAAGAGAGTGAGATGCCAGCTCCTTTCTTTCAGTTAGTAGCTTCAATAATTTCTGGACGTTTTTCAATGGCAAAAATCAATGAATATTGTAAATGCACAAACAGTAATTTCTCGGCATTGCAAGGTGCAATTCTGAAATTTTTTGCTTTTTCCTGCTCCTCTTAGCATGATAAACAAGATTCAAAGTGAATGAGATGCCAGCTCCTTTCATTCAGTCAGTAGCTTCAATCATTTCTGGACGTTTTTCAATGGCAAAAATCAATGAATATTGTAAATGCACAAACAGTAATTTCTCCGCATTGCAAGGTGCAATTCTGAAATTTTTTGCTTTTTCCTGCTCCTCTTAGCATGATAAAGAAGATTCAAAGAGAGTGAGATGCCAGCTCCTTTCATTCAGTCAGTAGCTTCAATCATTTCTGGTATATGAATAACATGATGTTTTTCAATGGCAAAAATCAATGAATATTGTAAATGCACAAACAGTAATTTCTCCGCATTGCAAGGTGCAATTCTGAAATTTTTTTATTTTTCCTGCTCCTCTTAGCATGATAAAGAAGATTCATAGAGAGTGAGATGCCAGCTCCTTTCATTCAGTCAGTAGCTTCAATCATTTCTGGACGTTTTTCAATGGCAAAAATCAATGAATATTGTAAATGCACAAACAGTAATTTCTCCGCATTGCAAGGTGCAATTCTGAAATTTTTTGCTTTTTCCTGCTCCTCTTAGCATGATAAAGAAGATTCAAAGAGAGTGTGATGCCAGCTCCTTTCATTCAGTCAGTAGCTTCAAACATTTCTGGTATATGAATAACATGATGTTTTTCAATGGCAAAAATCAATGAATATTGTAAATGCACAAACAGTAATTTCTCCGCATTGCAAGGTGCAATTCTGAAATTTTTTGCTTTTTCCTGCTCCTCTTAGCATGATAAAGAAGATTCAAAGAGAGTGAGATGCCAGCTCCTTTCATTCAGTCAGTAGCTTCAATCATTTCTGGACGTTTTTCAATGGCAAAAATCATTGAATATTGTAAATGCACAAACAGTAATTTCTCCGCATTGCAAGGTGCAATTCTGAAATTTTTTGCTTTTTCCTGCTCCTCTTAGCATGATAAAGAAGATTCAAAGAGAGTGAGATGCCAGCTCCTTTCATTCAGTCAGTAGCTTCAATCATTTCTGGTATATGAATAACATGATGTTTTTCAATGGCAAAAATCAATGAATATTGTAAATGCACAAACAGTAATTTCTCCGCATTGCAAGGTGCAATTCTGAAATTTTTTGCTTTTTCCTGCTCCTCTAAGCATGATAAAGAAGATTCAAAGAGAGTGAGATGCCAGCTCCTTTCATTCAGTCAGTAGCTTCAATCATTTCTGGACGTTTTTCAATGGCAAAAATCAATGAATATTGTAAATGCACAAAGAGTAATTTCTCCGCATTGCAAGGTGCAATTCTGAAATTTTTTGCTTTTTCCTGCTCCTCTTAGCATGATAAACAAGATTCAAAGAGAATGAGATGCCATCTCCTTTCATTCAGTCAGTAGCTTCAATCATTTCTGGACGTTTTTCAATGGCAAAAATCAATGAATATTGTAAATGCACAAACAGTAATTTCTCCGCATTGCAAGGTGCAATTCTGAAATTTTTTGCTTTTTCCTGCTCCTCTTAGCATGATAAAGAAGATTCAAAGAGAGTGAGATGCCAGCTCCTTTCATTCAGTCAGTAGCTTCAAACATTTCTGGTATATGAATAACATGTTTTTCAATGGCAAAAATCAATGAATATTGTAAATGCACAAACAGTAATTTCTCCGCATTGCAAGGTGCAATTCTGAAATTTTTTGCTTTTTCCTGCTCCTCTTAGCATGATAAAGAAGATTCAAAGAGAGTGAGATGCCAGCTCCTTTCATTCAGTCAGTAGCTTCAATCATTTCTGGACGTTTTTCAATGGCAAAAATCATTGAATATTGTAAATGCACAAACAGTAATTTCTCCGCATTGCAAGGTGCAATTCTGAAATTTTTTGCTTTTTCCTGCTCCTCTTAGCATGATAAAGAAGATTCAAAGAGAGTGAGATGCCAGCTCCTTTCATTCAGTCAGTAGCTTCAATCATTTCTGGTATATGAATAACATGATGTTTTTCAATGGCAAAAATCAATGAATATTGTAAATGCACAAACAGTAATTTCTCCGCATTGCAAGGTGCAATTCTGAAATTTTTTGCTTTTTCCTGCTCCTCTAAGCATGATAAAGAAGATTCAAGGAGAGTGAGATGCCAGCTCCTTTCATTCAGTCAGTAGCTTCAATCATTTCTGGACGTTTTTCAATGGCAAAAATCAATGAATATTGTAAATGCACAAACAGTAATTTCTCCGCATTGCAAGGTGCAATTCTGAAATTTTTTGCTTTTTCCTGCTCCTCTTAGCATGATAAACAAGATTCAAAGAGAGTGAGATGCCAGCTCCTTTCATTCAGTCAGTAGCTTCAATCATTTCTGGACGTTTTTCAATGGCAAAAATCAATGAATATTGTAAATGCACAAACAGTAATTTCTCCGCATTGCAAGGTGCAATTCTGAAATTTTTTGCTTTTTCCTGCTCCTCTTAGCATGATAAAGAAGATTCAAAGAGAGTGAGATGCCAGCTCCTTTCATTCAGTCAGTAGCTTCAAACATTTCTGGTATATGAATAACGATGTTTTTCAATGGCAAATATCACTGAATATTGTAAATGCACAAACAGTAATTTCGCCGCATTGCAAGGTGCAATTCTGAAATTTTTTGCTTTTTCCTGCTCCTCTTAGCATGATAAATAAGATTCAAAGAGAGTGAGATGCCAGCTCCTTTCATTCAGTCAGTAGCTTCAATCATTTCTGGACGTTTTTCAATGGCAAAAATCAATGAATATTGTAAATGCACAAACAGTAATTTCTCCGCATTGCAAGGTGCAATTCTGAAATTTTTTGCTTTTTCCTGCTCCTCTTAGCATGATAAAGAAGATTCAAAGAGAGTGAGATGCCAGCTCCTTTCATTCAGTCAGTAGCTTCAAACATTTCTGGTATATGAATAACATGATGTTTTTCAATGGCAAAAATCAATGAATATTGTAAATGCACAAACAGTAATTTCTCCGCATTGCAAGGTGCAATTCTGAAATTTTTTGCTTTTTCCTGCTCCTCTTAGCATGATAAACAAGATTCAAAGAGAGTGAGATGCCAGCTCCTTTCATTCAGTCAGTAGCTTCAATCATTTCTGGACGTTTTTCAATGGGAAAAATCAATGAATATTGTAAATGCACAAACAGTAATTTCTCCGCATTGCAAGGTGCAATTCTGAAATTTTTTGCTTTTTCCTGCTCCTCTTAGCATGATAAAGAAGATTCAAAGAGAGTGAGATGCCAGCTCCTTTCATTCAGTCAGTAGCTTCAAACATTTCTGGTATATGAATAACATGATATTTTTCAATGGCAAAAATCAATGAATATTGTAAATGCACAAACAGTAATTTCTCCGCATTGAAAGGTGCAATTCTGAAATTTTTTGCTTTTTCCTGCTCCTCTTAGCATGATAAAGAAGATTCAAAGAGAGTGAGATGCCAGCTCCTTTCATTCAGTCAGTAGCTTCAATCATTTCTGGACGTTTTTCAATGGCAAAAATCAATGAATATTGTAAATGCACAAACAGTAATTTCTCCGCATTGCAAGGTGCAATTCTGAAATTTTTTGCTTTTTCCTGCTCCTCTTAGCATGATAAACAAGATTCAAACAGAGTGAGATGCCAGCTCCTTTCATTCAGTCAGTAGCTTCAATCATTTCTGGACGTTTTTCAATGGCAAAAATCAATGAATATTGTAAATGCACAAACAGTAATTTCTCCGCATTGCAAGGTGCAATTCTGAAATTTTTTGCTTTTTTCTGCTACTCTTAGCATGATAAAGAAGATTCAAAGAGAGTGAGATGCCAGCTCCTTTCATTCAGTCAGTAGCTTCAAACATTTCTGGTATATGAATAACATGATGTTTTTCAATGGCAAAAATCAATGAATATTGTAAATGCACAAACAGTAATTTCTCCGCATTGCAAGGTGCAATTCTGAATTTTTTTGCTTTTTCCTGCTCCTCTTAGCATGATAAAGAAGATTCAAAGAGAGTGAGATGCCAGCTCCTTTCATTCAGTCAGTAGCTTCAAACATTTCTGGTATATGAATAACATGATGTTTTTCAATGGCAAAAATCAATGAATATTGTAAATGCACAAACAGTAATTTCTCCGCATTGCAAGGTGCAATTCTGAAATTTTTTGCTTTTTCCTGCTCCTCAGCATGATAAAGAAGATTCAAAGAGAGTGAGATGCCAGCTCCTTTCATTCAGTCAGTAGCTTCAAACATTTCTGGTATATGAATAACATGATGTTTTTCAATGGCAAAAATCATTGAATATTGTAAATGCACAAACAGTAATTTCTCCGCATTGCAAGGTGCAATTCTGAAATTTTTTGCTTTTTCCTGCTCCTCTTAGCATGATAAAGAAGATTCAAAGAGAGTGAGATGCCAGCTCCTTTCATTCAGTCAGTAGCTTCAAACATTTCTGGTATATGAATAACATGATGTTTTTCAATGGCAAAAATCAATGAATATTGTAAATGCACAAACAGTAATTTCTCCGCATTGCAAGGTGCAATTCTGAAATTTTTTGCTTTTTCCTGCTCCTCTTAGCATGATAAAGAAGATTCAAAGAGAGTGAGATGCCAGCTCCTTTCATTCAGTCAGTAGCTTCAAACATTTCTGGTATATGAATAACATGATGTTTTTCAATGGCAAAAATCAATGAATATTGTAAATGCACAAACAGTAATTTCTCCGCATTGCAAGGTGCAATTCTGAAATTTTTTGCTTTTTCCTGCTCCTCTTAGCATGATAAAGAAGATTCAAAGAGAGTGAGATGCCAGCTCCTTTCATTCAGTCAGTAGCTTCAAACATTTCTGGTATATGAAGAACATGATGTTTTTCAATGGCAAAAATCAATGAATATTGTAAATGCACAAACAGTAATTTCTCCGCATTGCAAGGTGCAATTCTGAAATTTTTTGCTTTTTCCTGCTCCTCTAAGCATGATAAAGAAGATTCAAAGAGAGTGAGATGCCAGCTCCTTTCATTCAGTCAGTAGCTTCAATCATTTCTGGACGTTTTTCAATGGCAAAAATCAATGAATATTGTAAATGCACAAACAGTAATTTCTCCGCATTGCAAGGTGCAATTCTGAAATTTTTTGCTTTTTCCTGCTCCTCTTAGCATGATAAACAAGATTCAAAGAGAGTGAGATGCCAGCTCGTTTCATTCAGTCAGTAGCTTCAATCATTTCTGGACGTTTTTCAATGGCAAAAATCAATGAATATTGTAAATGCACAAACAGTAATTTCTCCGCATTGCAAGGTGCAATTCTGAAATTTTTTGCTTTTTTCTGCTCCTCTTAGCATGATAAAGAAGATTCAAAGAGAGTGAGATGCCAGCTCCTTTCATTCAGTCAGTAGCTTCAAACATTTCTGGTATATGAATAACATGATGTTTTTCAATGGCAAAAATCAATGAATATTGTAAATGCACAAACAGTAATTTCTCCGCATTGCAAGGTGCAATTCTGAAATTTTTTGCTTTTTCCTGCTCCTCTTAGCATGATAAAGAAGATTCAAAGAGAGTGAGATGCCAGCTCCTTTCATTCAGTCAGTAGCTTCAATCATTTCTGGACGTTTTTCAATGGCAAAAATCATTGAATATTGTAAATGCACAAACAGTAATTTCTCCGCATTGCAAGGTGCAATTCTGAAATTTTTTGCTTTTTCCTGCTCCTCTTAGCATGATAAAGAAGATTCAAAGAGAGTGAGATGCCAGCTCCTTTCATTCAGTCAGTAGCTTCAATCATTTCTGGACGTTTTTCAATGGCAAAAATCAATGAATATTGTAAATGCACAAACAGTAATTTCTCCGCATTGCAAGGTGCAATTCTCAAATTTTTTGCTTTTTCCTGCTCCTCTTAGCATGATAAACAAGATTCAAAGAGAGTGAGATGCCAGCTCGTTTCATTCAGTCAGTAGCTTCAATCATTTCTGGACGTTTTTCAATGGCAAAAATCAATGAATATTGTAAATGCACAAACAGTAATTTCTCCGCATTGCAAGGTGCAATTCTGAAATTTTTTGCTTTTTTCTGCTCCTCTTAGCATGATAAAGAAGATTCAAAGAGAGTGAGATGCCAGCTCCTTTCATTCAGTCAGTAGCTTCAAACATTTCTGGTATATGAATAACATGATGTTTTTCAATGGCAAAAATCAATGAATATTGTAAATGCACAAACAGTAATTTCTCCGCATTGCAAGGTGCAATTCTGAAATTTTTTGCTTTTTCCTGCTCCTCTTAGCATGATAAAGAAGATTCAAAGAGAGTGAGATGCCAGCTCCTTTCATTCAGTCAGTAGCTTCAATCATTTCTGGACGTTTTTCAATGGCAAAAATCAATGAATATTGTAAATGCACAAACAGTAATTTCTCCGCATTGCAAGGTGCAATTCTGAAATTTTTTGCTTTTTCCTGCTCCTCTTAGCAAGATAAACAAGATTCAAAGAGAATGAGATGCCAGCTCCTTTCATTCAGTCAGTAGCTTCAATCATTTCTGGACGTTTTTCAATGGCAAAAATCAATGAATATTGTAAATGCACAAACAGTAATTTCTCCGCATTGCAAGGTGCAATTCTGAAATTTTTTGCTTTTTCCTGCTCCTCTTAGCATGATAAAGAAGATTCAAAGAGAGTGAGATGCCAGCTCCTTTCATTCAGTCAGTAGCTTCAATCATTTCTGGACGTTTTTCAATGGCAAAAATCAATGAATATTGTAAATGCACAAACAGTAATTTCTCCGCATTGCAAGGTGCAATTCTGAAATTTTTTGCTTTTTCCTGCTCCTCTTAGCATGATAAAGAAGATTCAAAGAGAGTGAGATGCCAGCTCCTTTCATTCAGTCAGTAGCTTCAAACATTTCTGGTATATGAATAACATGTTTTTCAATGGCAAAAATCAATGAATATTGTAAATGCACAAACAGTAATTTCTCCGCATTGCAAGGTGCAATTCTGAAATTTTTTGCTTTTTCCTGCTCCTCTTAGCATGATAAAGAAGATTCAAAGAGAGTGAGATGCCAGCTCCTTTCATTCAGTCAGTAGCTTCAATCATTTCTGGACGTTTTTCAATGGCAAAAATCAATGAATATTGTAAATGCACAAACAGTAATTTCTCCGCATTGCAAGGTGCAATTCTGAAATTTTTTGCTTTTTCCTGCTCCTCTTAGCATGATAAACAAGATTCAAAGAGAGTGAGATGCCAGCTCCTTTCATTCAGTCAGTAGCTTCAAACATTTCTGGTATATGAATAACATGATGTTTTTCAATGGCAAAAATCAATGAATATTGTAAATGCACAAACAGTAATTTCTCCGCATTGCAAGGTGCAATTCTGAAATTTTTTGCTTTTTCCTGCTCCTCTAAGCATGATAAAGAAGATTCAAAGAGAGTGAGATGCCAGCTCCTTTCTTTCAGTCAGTAGCTTCAATCATTTCTGGACGTTTTTCAATGGCAAAAATCAATGAATATTGTAAATGCACAAACAGTAATTTCTCGGCATTGCAAGGTGCAATTCTGAAATTTTTTGCTTTTTCCTGCTCCTCTTAGCATGATAAACAAGATTCAAAGTGAATGAGATGCCAGCTCCTTTCATTCAGTCAGTAGCTTCAATCATTTCTGGACGTTTTTCAATGGCAAAAATCAATGAATATTGTAAATGCACAAACAGTAATTTCTCCGCATTGCAAGGTGCAATTCTGAAATTTTTTGCTTTTTCCTGCTCCTCTTAGCATGATAAAGAAGATTCAAAGAGAGTGAGATGCCAGCTCCTTTCATTTAGTCAGTAGCTTCAATCATTTCTGGTATATGAATAACATGATGTTTTTCAATGGCAAAAATCAATGAATATTGTAAATGCACAAACAGTAATTTCTCCGCATTGCAAGGTGCAATTCTGAAATTTTTTTCTTTTTCCTGCTCCTCTTAGCATGATAAAGAAGATTCATAGAGAGTGAGATGCCAGCTCCTTTCATTCAGTCAGTAGCTTCAATCATTTCTGGACGTTTTTCAATGGCAAAAATCAATGAATATTGTAAATGCACAAACAGTAATTTCTCCGCATTGCAAGGTGCAATTCTGAAATTTTTTGCTTTTTCCTGCTCCTCTTAGCATGATAAAGAAGATTCAAAGAGAGTGAGATGCCAGCTCCTTTCATTCAGTCAGTAGCTTCAATCATTTCTGGTATATGAATAACATGATGTTTTTCAATGGCAAAAATCAATGAATATTGTAAATGCACAAACAGTAATTTCTCCGCATTGCAAGGTGCAATTCTGAAATTTTTTGCTTTTTCCTGCTCCTCTAAGCATGATAAAGAAGATTCAAAGAGAGTGAGATGCCAGCTCCTTTCATTCAGTCAGTAGCTTCAATCATTTCTGGACGTTTTTCAATGGCAAAAATCAATGAATATTGTAAATGCACAAAGAGTAATTTCTCCGCATTGCAAGGTGCAATTCTGAAATTTTTTGCTTTTTCCTGCTCCTCTTAGCATGATAAACAAGATTCAAAGAGAATGAGATGCCAGCTCCTTTCATTCAGTCAGTAGCTTCAATCATTTCTGGACGTTTTTCAATGGCAAAAATCAATGAATATTGTAAATGCACAAACAGTAATTTCTCCGCATTGCAAGGTGCAATTCTGAAATTTTTTGCTTTTTCCTGCTCCTCTTAGCATGATAAAGAAGATTCAAAGAGAGTGAGATGCCAGCTCCTTTCATTCAGTCAGTAGCTTCAAACATTTCTGGTATATGAATAACATGTTTTTCAATGGCAAAAATCAATGAATATTGTAAATGCACAAACAGTAATTTCTCCGCATTGCAAGGTGCAATTCTGAAATTTTTTGCTTTTTCCTGCTCCTCTTAGCATGATAAAGAAGATTCAAAGAGAGTGAGATGCCAGCTCCTTTCATTCAGTCAGTAGCTTCAATCATTTCTGGACGTTTTTCAATGGCAAAAATCATTGAATATTGTAAATGCACAAACAGTAATTTCTCCGCATTGCAAGGTGCAATTCTGAAATTTTTTGCTTTTTCCTGCTCCTCTTAGCATGATAAAGAAGATTCAAAGAGAGTGAGATGCCAGCTCCTTTCATTCAGTCAGTAGCTTCAATCATTTCTGGTATATGAATAACATGATGTTTTTCAATGGCAAAAATCAATGAATATTGTAAATGCACAAACAGTAATTTCTCCGCATTGCAAGGTGCAATTCTGAAATTTTTTGCTTTTTCCTGCTCCTCTAAGCATGATAAAGAAGATTCAAGGAGAGTGAGATGCCAGCTCCTTTCATTCAGTCAGTAGCTTCAATCATTTCTGGACGTTTTTCAATGGCAAAAATCAATGAATATTGTAAATGCACAAACAGTAATTTCTCCGCATTGCAAGGTGCAATTCTGAAATTTTTTGCTTTTTCCTGCTCCTCTTAGCATGATAAACAAGATTCAAAGAGAGTGAGATGCCAGCTGCTTTCATTCAGTCAGTAGCTTCAATCATTTCTGGACGTTTTTCAATGGCAAAAATCAATGAATATTGTAAATGCACAAACAGTAATTTCTCCGCATTGCAAGGTGCAATTCTGAAATTTTTTGCTTTTTCCTGCTCCTCTTAGCATGATAAAGAAGATTCAAAGAGAGTGAGATGCCAGCTCCTTTCATTCAGTCAGTAGCTTCAAACATTTCTGGTATATGAATAACGATGTTTTTCAATGGCAAATATCACTGAATATTGTAAATGCACAAACAGTAATTTCGCCGCATTGCAAGGTGCAATTCTGAAATTTTTTGCTTTTTCCTGCTCCTCTTAGCATGATAAAGAAGATTCAAAGAGAGTGAGATGCCAGCTCCTTTCATTCAGTCAGTAGCTTCAATCATTTCTGGACGTTTTTCAATGGCAAAAATCAATGAATATTGTAAATGCACAAACAGTAATTTCTCCGCATTGCAAGGTGCAATTCTGAAATTTTTTGCTTTTTCCTGCTCCTCTTAGCATGATAAAGAAGATTCAAAGAGAGTGAGATGCCAGCTCCTTTCATTCAGTCAGTAGCTTCAATCATTTCTGGACGTTTTTCAATGGCAAAAATCAATGAATATTGTAAATGCACAAACAGTAATTTCTCCGCATTGCAAGGTGCAATTCTGAAATTTTTTGCTTTTTCCTGCTCCTCTTAGCATGATAAACAAGATTCAAAGAGAGTGAGATGCCAGCTCCTTTCATTCAGTCAGTAGCTTCAAACATTTCTGGTATATGAATAACATGATGTTTTTCAATGGCAAAAATCAATGAATATTGTAAATGCACAAACAGTAATTTCTCCGCATTGCAAGGTGCAATTCTGAAATTTTTTGCTTTTTCCTGCTCCTCTAAGCATGATAAAGAAGATTCAAAGAGAGTGAGATGCCAGCTCCTTTCTTTCAGTCAGTAGCTTCAATCATTTCTGGACGTTTTTCAATGGCAAAAATCAATGAATATTGTAAATGCACAAACAGTAATTTCTCGGCATTGCAAGGTGCAATTCTGAAATTTTTTGCTTTTTCCTGCTCCTCTTAGCATGATAAACAAGATTCAAAGTGAATGAGATGCCAGCTCCTTTCATTCAGTCAGTAGCTTCAATCATTTCTGGACGTTTTTCAATGGCAAAAATCAATGAATATTGTAAATGCACAAACAGTAATTTCTCCGCATTGCAAGGTGCAATTCTGAAATTTTTTGCTTTTTCCTGCTCCTCTTAGCATGATAAAGAAGATTCAAAGAGAGTGAGATGCCAGCTCCTTTCATTTAGTCAGTAGCTTCAATCATTTCTGGTATATGAATAACATGATGTTTTTCAATGGCAAAAATCAATGAATATTGTAAATGCACAAACAGTAATTTCTCCGCATTGCAAGGTGCAATTCTGAAATTTTTTTCTTTTTCCTGCTCCTCTTAGCATGATAAAGAAGATTCATAGAGAGTGAGATGCCAGCTCCTTTCATTCAGTCAGTAGCTTCAATCATTTCTGGACGTTTTTCAATGGCAAAAATCAATGAATATTGTAAATGCACAAACAGTAATTTCTCCGCATTGCAAGGTGCAATTCTGAAATTTTTTGCTTTTTCCTGCTCCTCTTAGCATGATAAAGAAGATTCAAAGAGAGTGAGATGCCAGCTCCTTTCATTCAGTCAGTAGCTTCAATCATTTCTGGTATATGAATAACATGATGTTTTTCAATGGCAAAAATCAATGAATATTGTAAATGCACAAACAGTAATTTCTCCGCATTGCAAGGTGCAATTCTGAAATTTTTTGCTTTTTCCTGCTCCTCTAAGCATGATAAAGAAGATTCAAAGAGAGTGAGATGCCAGCTCCTTTCATTCAGTCAGTAGCTTCAATCATTTCTGGACGTTTTTCAATGGCAAAAATCAATGAATATTGTAAATGCACAAAGAGTAATTTCTCCGCATTGCAAGGTGCAATTCTGAAATTTTTTGCTTTTTCCTGCTCCTCTTAGCATGATAAACAAGATTCAAAGAGAATGAGATGCCAGCTCCTTTCATTCAGTCAGTAGCTTCAATCATTTCTGGACGTTTTTCAATGGCAAAAATCAATGAATATTGTAAATGCACAAACAGTAATTTCTCCGCATTGCAAGGTGCAATTCTGAAATTTTTTGCTTTTTCCTGCTCCTCTTAGCATGATAAAGAAGATTCAAAGAGAGTGAGATGCCAGCTCCTTTCATTCAGTCAGTAGCTTCAAACATTTCTGGTATATGAATAACATGTTTTTCAATGGCAAAAATCAATGAATATTGTAAATGCACAAACAGTAATTTCTCCGCATTGCAAGGTGCAATTCTGAAATTTTTTGCTTTTTCCTGCTCCTCTTAGCATGATAAAGAAGATTCAAAGAGAGTGAGATGCCAGCTCCTTTCATTCAGTCAGTAGCTTCAATCATTTCTGGACGTTTTTCAATGGCAAAAATCATTGAATATTGTAAATGCACAAACAGTAATTTCTCCGCATTGCAAGGTGCAATTCTGAAATTTTTTGCTTTTTCCTGCTCCTCTTAGCATGATAAAGAAGATTCAAAGAGAGTGAGATGCCAGCTCCTTTCATTCAGTCAGTAGCTTCAATCATTTCTGGTATATGAATAACATGATGTTTTTCAATGGCAAAAATCAATGAATATTGTAAATGCACAAACAGTAATTTCTCCGCATTGCAAGGTGCAATTCTGAAATTTTTTGCTTTTTCCTGCTCCTCTAAGCATGATAAAGACGATTCAAGGAGAGTGAGATGCCAGCTCCTTTCATTCAGTCAGTAGCTTCAATCATTTCTGGACGTTTTTCAATGGCAAAAATCAATGAATATTGTAAATGCACAAACAGTAATTTCTCCGCATTGCAAGGTGCAATTCTGAAATTTTTTGCTTTTTCCTGCTCCTCTTAGCATGATAAACAAGATTCAAAGAGAGTGAGATGCCAGCTCCTTTCATTCAGTCAGTAGCTTCAATCATTTCTGGACGTTTTTCAATGGCAAAAATCAATGAATATTGTAAATGCACAAACAGTAATTTCTCCGCATTGCAAGGTGCAATTCTGAAATTTTTTGCTTTTTCCTGCTCCTCTTAGCATGATAAAGAAGATTCAAAGAGAGTGAGATGCCAGCTCCTTTCATTCAGTCAGTAGCTTCAAACATTTCTGGTATATGAATAACGATGTTTTTCAATGGCAAATATCACTGAATATTGTAAATGCACAAACAGTAATTTCGCCGCATTGCAAGGTGCAATTCTGAAATTTTTTGCTTTTTCCTGCTCCTCTTAGCATGATAAAGAAGATTCAAAGAGAGTGAGATGCCAGCTCCTTTCATTCAGTCAGTAGCTTCAATCATTTCTGGACGTTTTTCAATGGCAAAAATCAATGAATATTGTAAATGCACAAACAGTAATTTCTCCGCATTGCAAGGTGCAATTCTGAAATTTTTTGCTTTTTCCTGCTCCTCTTAGCATGATAAAGAAGATTCAAAGAGAGTGAGATGCCAGCTCCTTTCATTCAGTCAGTAGCTTCAAACATTTCTGGTATATGAATAACATGATGTTTTTCAATGGCAAAAATCAATGAATATTGTAAATGCACAAACAGTAATTTCTCCGCACTGCAAGGTGCAATTCTGAAATTTTTTGCTTTTTCCTGCTCCTCTTAGCATGATAAAGAAGATTCAAAGAGAGTGAGATGCCAGCTCCTTTCATTCAGTAAGTAGCTTCAATCAATTCTGGACGTTTTTCAATGGCAAAAATCAATGAATATTGTAAATGCACAAACAGTAATTTCTCCGCATTGCAAGGTGCAATTCTGAAATTTTTTGCTTTTTCCTGCTCCTCTTAGCATGATAAACAAGATTCAAAGAGAGTGAGATGTCAGCTCCTTTCATTCAGTCAGTAGCTTCAATCATTTCTGGACGTTTTTCAATGGGAAAAATCAATGAATATTGTAAATGCACAAACAGTAATTTCTCCGCATTGCAAGGTGCAATTCTGAAATTTTTTGCTTTTTCCTGCTCCTCTTAGCATGATAAAGAAGATTCAAAGAGAGTGAGATGCCAGCTCCTTTCATTCAGTCAGTAGCTTCAAACATTTCTGGTATATGAATAACATGATATTTTTCAATGGCAAAAATCAATGAATATTGTAAATGCACAAACAGTAATTTCTCCGCATTGAAAGGTGCAATTCTGAAATTTTTTGCTTTTTCCTGCTCCTCTTAGCATGATAAAGAAGATTCAAAGAGAGTGAGATGCCAGCTCCTTTCATTCAGTCAGTAGCTTCAATCATTTCTGGACGTTTTTCAATGGCAAAAATCAATGAATATTGTAAATGCACAAACAGTAATTTCTCCGCATTGCAAGGTGCAATTCTGAAATTTTTTGCTTTTTCCTGCTCCTCTTAGCATGATAAACAAGATTCAAACAGAGTGAGATGCCAGCTCCTTTCATTCAGTCAGTAGCTTCAATCATTTCTGGACGTTTTTCAATGGCAAAAATCAATGAATATTGTAAATGCACAAACAGTAATTTCTCCGCATTGCAAGGTGCAATTCTGAAATTTTTTGCTTTTTTCTGCTACTCTTAGCATGATAAAGAAGATTCAAAGAGAGTGAGATGCCAGCTCCTTTCATTCAGTCAGTAGCTTCAAACATTT
The DNA here is from genome assembly GCF_046119375.1 of Phyllobates terribilis. Lineage (NCBI taxonomy): Eukaryota > Metazoa > Chordata > Amphibia > Anura > Dendrobatidae > Phyllobates > Phyllobates terribilis. The sequence continues at coordinate 3,520,856 of NW_027362893.1, forward strand.
CTGGTATATGAATAACATGATGTTTTTCAATGGCAAAAATCAATGAATATTGTAAATGCACAAACAGTAATTTCTCCGCATTGCAAGGTGCAATTCTGAATTTTTTTGCTTTTTCCTGCTCCTCTTAGCATGATAAAGAAGATTCAAAGAGAGTGAGATGCCAGCTCCTTTCATTCAGTCAGTAGCTTCAAACATTTCTGGTATATGAATAACATGATGTTTTTCAATGGCAAAAATCAATGAATATTGTAAATGCACAAACAGTAATTTCTCCGCATTGCAAGGTGCAATTCTGAAATTTTTTGCTTTTTCCTGCTCCTCAGCATGATAAAGAAGATTCAAAGAGAGTGAGATGCCAGCTCCTTTCATTCAGTCAGTAGCTTCAAACATTTCTGGTATATGAATAACATGATGTTTTTCAATGGCAAAAATCATTGAATATTGTAAATGCACAAACAGTAATTTCTCCGCATTGCAAGGTGCAATTCTGAAATTTTTTGCTTTTTCCTGCTCCTCTTAGCATGATAAAGAAGATTCAAAGAGAGTGAGATGCCAGCTCCTTTCATTCAGTCAGTAGCTTCAAACATTTCTGGTATATGAATAACATGATGTTTTTCAATGGCAAAAATCAATGAATATTGTAAATGCACAAACAGTAATTTCTCCGCATTGCAAGGTGCAATTCTGAAATTTTTTGCTTTTTCCTGCTCCTCTTAGCATGATAAAGAAGATTCAAAGAGAGTGAGATGCCAGCTCCTTTCATTCAGTCAGTAGCTTCAAACATTTCTGGTATATGAATAACATGATGTTTTTCAATGGCAAAAATCAATGAATATTGTAAATGCACAAACAGTAATTTCTCCGCATTGCAAGGTGCAATTCTGAAATTTTTTGCTTTTTCCTGCTCCTCTTAGCATGATAAAGAAGATTCAAAGAGAGTGAGATGCCAGCTCCTTTCATTCAGTCAGTAGCTTCAAACATTTCTGGTATATGAAGAACATGATGTTTTTCAATGGCAAAAATCAATGAATATTGTAAATGCACAAACAGTAATTTCTCCGCATTGCAAGGTGCAATTCTGAAATTTTTTGCTTTTTCCTGCTCCTCTAAGCATGATAAAGAAGATTCAAAGAGAGTGAGATGCCAGCTCCTTTCATTCAGTCAGTAGCTTCAATCATTTCTGGACGTTTTTCAATGGCAAAAATCAATGAATATTGTAAATGCACAAACAGTAATTTCTCCGCATTGCAAGGTGCAATTCTGAAATTTTTTGCTTTTTCCTGCTCCTCTTAGCATGATAAACAAGATTCAAAGAGAGTGAGATGCCAGCTCGTTTCATTCAGTCAGTAGCTTCAATCATTTCTGGACGTTTTTCAATGGCAAAAATCAATGAATATTGTAAATGCACAAACAGTAATTTCTCCGCATTGCAAGGTGCAATTCTGAAATTTTTTGCTTTTTTCTGCTCCTCTTAGCATGATAAAGAAGATTCAAAGAGAGTGAGATGCCAGCTCCTTTCATTCAGTCAGTAGCTTCAAACATTTCTGGTATATGAATAACATGATGTTTTTCAATGGCAAAAATCAATGAATATTGTAAATGCACAAACAGTAATTTCTCCGCATTGCAAGGTGCAATTCTGAAATTTTTTGCTTTTTCCTGCTCCTCTTAGCATGATAAAGAAGATTCAAAGAGAGTGAGATGCCAGCTCCTTTCATTCAGTCAGTAGCTTCAATCATTTCTGGACGTTTTTCAATGGCAAAAATCATTGAATATTGTAAATGCACAAACAGTAATTTCTCCGCATTGCAAGGTGCAATTCTGAAATTTTTTGCTTTTTCCTGCTCCTCTTAGCATGATAAAGAAGATTCAAAGAGAGTGAGATGCCAGCTCCTTTCATTCAGTCAGTAGCTTCAATCATTTCTGGACGTTTTTCAATGGCAAAAATCAATGAATATTGTAAATGCACAAACAGTAATTTCTCCGCATTGCAAGGTGCAATTCTCAAATTTTTTGCTTTTTCCTGCTCCTCTTAGCATGATAAACAAGATTCAAAGAGAGTGAGATGCCAGCTCGTTTCATTCAGTCAGTAGCTTCAATCATTTCTGGACGTTTTTCAATGGCAAAAATCAATGAATATTGTAAATGCACAAACAGTAATTTCTCCGCATTGCAAGGTGCAATTCTGAAATTTTTTGCTTTTTTCTGCTCCTCTTAGCATGATGAAGAAGATTCAAAGAGAGTGAGATGCCAGCTCCTTTCATTCAGTCAGTAGCTTCAAACATTTCTGGTATATGAATAACATGATGTTTTTCAATGGCAAAAATCAATGAATATTGTAAATGCACAAACAGTAATTTCTCCGCATTGCAAGGTGCAATTCTGAAATTTTTTGCTTTTTCCTGCTCCTCTTAGCATGATAAAGAAGATTCAAAGAGAGTGAGATGCCAGCTCCTTTCATTCAGTCAGTAGCTTCAATCATTTCTGGACGTTTTTCAATGGCAAAAATCAATGAATATTGTAAATGCACAAACAGTAATTTCTCCGCATTGCAAGGTGCAATTCTGAAATTTTTTGCTTTTTCCTGCTCCTCTTAGCAAGATAAACAAGATTCAAAGAGAGTGAGATGCCAGCTCCTTTCATTCAGTCAGTAGCTTCAATCATTTCTGGACGTTTTTCAATGGCAAAAATCAATGAATATTGTAAATGCACAAACAGTAATTTCTCCGCATTGCAAGGTGCAATTCTGAAATTTTTTGCTTTTTCCTGCTCCTCTTAGCATGATAAAGAAGATTCAAAGAGAGTGAGATGCCAGCTCCTTTCATTCAGTCAGTAGCTTCAATCATTTCTGGACATTTTTCAATGGCAAAAATCAATGAATATTGTAAATGCACAAACAGTAATTTCTCCGCATTGCAAGGTGCAATTCTGAAATTTTTTGCTTTTTCCTGCTCCTCTTAGCATGATAAAGAAGATTCAAAGAGAGTGAGATGCCAGCTCCTTTCATTCAGTCAGTAGCTTCAAACATTTCTGGTATATGAATAACATGTTTTTCAATGGCAAAAATCAATGAATATTGTAAATGCACAAACAGTAATTTCTCCGCATTGCAAGGTGCAATTCTGAAATTTTTTGCTTTTTCCTGCTCCTCTTAGCATGATAAAGAAGATTCAAAGAGAGTGAGATGCCAGCTCCTTTCATTCAGTCAGTAGCTTCAATCATTTCTGGACGTTTTTCAATGGCAAAAATCAATGAATATTGTAAATGCACAAACAGTAATTTCTCCGCATTGCAAGGTGCAATTCTGAAATTTTTTGCTTTTTCCTGCTCCTCTTAGCATGATAAACAAGATTCAAAGAGAGTGAGATGCCAGCTCCTTTCATTCAGTCAGTAGCTTCAAACATTTCTGGTATATGAATAACATGATGTTTTTCAATGGCAAAAATCAATGAATATTGTAAATGCACAAACAGTAATTTCTCCGCATTGCAAGGTGCAATTCTGAAATTTTTTGCTTTTTCCTGCTCCTCTAAGCATGATAAAGAAGATTCAAAGAGAGTGAGATGCCAGCTCCTTTCTTTCAGTCAGTAGCTTCAATCATTTCTGGACGTTTTTCAATGGCAAAAATCAATGAATATTGTAAATGCACAAACAGTAATTTCTCGGCATTGCAAGGTGCAATTCTGAAATTTTTTGCTTTTTCCTGCTCCTCTTAGCATGATAAAGAAGATTCAAAGAGAGTGAGATGCCAGCTCCTTTCATTCAGTCAGTAGCTTCAATCATTTCTGGTATATGAATAACATGATGTTTTTCAATGGCAAAAATCAATGAATATTGTAAATGCACAAACAGTAATTTCTCCGCATTGCAAGGTGCAATTCTGAAATTTTTTGCTTTTTCCTGCTCCTCTTAGCATGATAAAGAAGATTCAAAGAGAGTGAGATGCCAGCTCCTTTCATTCAGTCAGTAGCTTCAATCATTTCTGGACGTTTTTCAATGGCAAAAATCAATGAATATTGTAAATGCACAAACAGTAATTTCTCCGCATTGCAAGGTGCAATTCTGAAATTTTTTGCTTTTTCCTGCTCCTCTTAGCATGATAAACAAGATTCAAAGAGAGTGAGATGCCAGCTCCTTTCATTCAGTCAGTAGCTTCAATCATTTCTGGACGTTTTTCAATGGCAAAAATCAATGAATATTGTAAATGCACAAACAGTAATTTCTCCGCATTGCAAGGTGCAATTCTGAAATTTTTTTCTTTTTCCTGCTCCTCTTAGCATGATAAAGAAGATTCATAGAGAGTGAGATGCCAGCTCCTTTCATTCAGTCAGTAGCTTCAATCATTTCTGGACGTTTTTCAATGGCAAAAATCAATGAATATTGTAAATGCACAAACAGTAATTTCTCCGCATTGCAAGGTGCAATTCTGAAATTTTTTGCTTTTTCCTGCTCCTCTTAGCATGATAAAGAAGATTCAAAGAGAGTGTGATGCCAGCTCGTTTCATTCAGTCAGTAGCTTCAAACATTTCTGGTATATGAATAACATGATGTTTTTCAATGGCAAAAATCAATGAATATTGTAAATGCACAAACAGTAATTTCTCCGCATTGCAAGGTGCAATTCTGAAATTTTTTGCTTTTTCCTGCTCCTCTTAGCATGATAAAGAAGATTCAAAGAGAGTGAGATGCCAGCTCCTTTCATTCAGTCAGTAGCTTCAATCATTTCTGGACGTTTTTCAATGGCAAAAATCATTGAATATTGTAAATGCACAAACAGTAATTTCTCCGCATTGCAAGGTGCAATTCTGAAATTTTTTGCTTTTTCCTGCTCCTCTTAGCATGATAAAGAAGATTCAAAGAGAGTGAGATGCCAGCTCCTTTCATTCAGTCAGTAGCTTCAATCATTTCTGGTATATGAATAACATGATGTTTTTCAATGGCAAAAATCAATGAATATTGTAAATGCACAAACAGTAATTTCTCCGCATTGCAAGGTGCAATTCTGAAATTTTTTGCTTTTTCCTGCTCCTCTTAGCATGATAAAGAAGATTCAAAGAGAGTGAGATGCCAGCTCCTTTCATTCAGTCAGTAGCTTCAATCATTTCTGGACGTTTTTCAATGGCAAAAATCAATGAATATTGTAAATGCACAAACAGTAATTTCTCCGCATTGCAAGGTGCAATTCTGAAATTTTTTGCTTTTTCCTGCTCCTCTTAGCATGATAAACAAGATTCAAAGAGAGTGAGATGCCAGCTCCTTTCATTCAGTCAGTAGCTTCAATCATTTCTGGACGTTTTTCAATGGCAAAAATCAATGAATATTGTAAATGCACAAACAGTAATTTCTCCGCATTGCAAGGTGCAATTCTGAAATTTTTTTCTTTTTCCTGCTCCTCTTAGCATGATAAAGAAGATTCATAGAGAGTGAGATGCCAGCTCCTTTCATTCAGTCAGTAGCTTCAATCATTTCTGGACGTTTTTCAATGGCAAAAATCAATGAATATTGTAAATGCACAAACAGTAATTTCTCCGCATTGCAAGGTGCAATTCTGAAATTTTTTTCTTTTTCCTGCTCCTCTTAGCATGATAAAGAAGATTCATAGAGAGTGAGATGCCAGCTCCTTTCATTCAGTCAGTAGCTTCAATCATTTCTGGACGTTTTTCAATGGCAAAAATCAATGAATATTGTAAATGCACAAACAGTAATTTCTCCGCATTGCAAGGTGCAATTCTGAAATTTTTTGCTTTTTCCTGCTCCTCTTAGCATGATAAAGAAGATTCAAAGAGAGTGTGATGCCAGCTCGTTTCATTCAGTCAGTAGCTTCAAACATTTCTGGTATATGAATAACATGATGTTTTTCAATGGCAAAAATCAATGAATATTGTAAATGCACAAACAGTAATTTCTCCGCATTGCAAGGTGCAATTCTGAAATTTTTTGCTTTTTCCTGCTCCTCTTAGCATGATAAAGAAGATTCAAAGAGAGTGAGATGCCAGCTCCTTTCATTCAGTCAGTAGCTTCAATCATTTCTGGACGTTTTTCAATGGCAAAAATCATTGAATATTGTAAATGCACAAACAGTAATTTCTCCGCATTGCAAGGTGCAATTCTGAAATTTTTTGCTTTTTCCTGCTCCTCTTAGCATGATAAAGAAGATTCAAAGAGAGTGAGATGCCAGCTCCTTTCATTCAGTCAGTAGCTTCAATCATTTCTGGTATATGAATAACATGATGTTTTTCAATGGCAAAAATCAATGAATATTGTAAATGCACAAACAGTAATTTCTCCGCATTGCAAGGTGCAATTCTGAAATTTTTTGCTTTTTCCTGCTCCTCTTAGCATGATAAAGAAGATTCAAAGAGAGTGAGATGCCAGCTCCTTTCATTCAGTCAGTAGCTTCAATCATTTCTGGACGTTTTTCAATGGCAAAAATCAATGAATATTGTAAATGCACAAACAGTAATTTCTCCGCATTGCAAGGTGCAATTCTGAAATTTTTTGCTTTTTCCTGCTCCTCTTAGCATGATAAACAAGATTCAAAGAGAGTGAGATGCCAGCTCCTTTCATTCAGTCAGTAGCTTCAATCATTTCTGGACGTTTTTCAATGGCAAAAATCAATGAATATTGTAAATGCACAAACAGTAATTTCTCCGCATTGCAAGGTGCAATTCTGAAATTTTTTGCTTTTTCCTGCTCCTCTTAGCATGATAAAGAAGATTCAAAGAGAGTGAGATGCCAGCTCCTTTCATTCAGTCAGTAGCTTCAAACATTTCTGGTATATGAATAACATGATGTTTTTCAATGGCAAAAATCAATGAATATTGTAAATGCACAAACAGTAATTTCTCCGCATTGCAAGGTGCAATTCTGAAATTTTTTGCTTTTTCCTGCTCCTCTTAGCATGATAAACAAGATTCAAAGAGAGTGAGATGCCAGCTCCTTTCATTCAGTCAGTAGCTTCAATCATTTCTGGACGTTTTTCAATGGCAAAAATCAATGAATATTGTAAATGCACAAACAGTAATTTCTCCGCATTGCAAGGTGCAATTCTGAAATTTTTTGCTTTTTCCTGCTCCTCTTAGCATGATAAAGAAGATTCAAAGAGAGTGAGATGCCAGCTCCTTTCATTCAGTCAGTAGCTTCAATCATTTCTGGACGTTTTTCAATGGCAAAAATCAATGAATATTGTAAATGCACAAACAGTAATTTCTCCGCATTGCAAGGTGCAATTCTGAAATTTTTTGCTTTTTCCTGCTCCTCTTAGCATGATAAAGAAGATTCAAAGAGAGTGAGATGCCAGCTCCTTTCATTCAGTCAGTAGCTTCAAACATTTCTGGTATATGAATAACATGATGTTTTTCAATGGCAAAAATCAATGAATATTGTAAATGCACAAACAGTAATTTCTCCGCATTGCAAGGTGCAATTCTGAAATTTTTTGCTTTTTCCTGCTCCTCTTAGCATGATAAACAAGATTCAAAGAGAGTGAGATGCCAGCTCCTTTCATTCAGTCAGTAGCTTCAATCATTTCTGGACGTTTTTCAATGGCAAAAATCAATGAATATTGTAAATGCACAAACAGTAATTTCTCCGCATTGCAAGGTGCAATTCTGAAATTTTTTGCTTTTTCCTGCTCCTCTTAGCATGATAAAGAAGATTCAAAGAGAGTGAGATGCCAGCTCCTTTCATTCAGTCAGTAGCTTCAAACATTTCTGGTATATGAATAACATGTTTTTCAATGGCAAAAATCAATGAATATTGTAAATGCACAAACAGTAATTTCTCCGCATTGCAAGGTGCAATTCTGAAATTTTTTGCTTTTTCCTGCTCCTCTTAGCATGATAAAGAAGATTCAAAGAGAGTGAGATGCCAGCTCCTTTCATTCAGTCAGTAGCTTCAATCATTTCTGGACGTTTTTCAATGGCAAAAATCATTGAATATTGTAAATGCACAAACAGTAATTTCTCCGCATTGCAAGGTGCAATTCTGAAATTTTTTGCTTTTTCCTGCTCCTCTTAGCATGATAAAGAAGATTCAAAGAGAGTGAGATGCCAGCTCCTTTCATTCAGTCAGTAGCTTCAAACATTTCTGGTATATGAATAACATGATGTTTTTCAATGGCAAAAATCAATGAATATTGTAAATGCACAAACAGTAATTTCTCCGCATTGCAAGGTGCAATTCTGAAATTTTTTGCTTTTTCCTGCTCCTCTTAGCATGATAAAGAAGATTCAAAGAGAGTGAGATGCCAGCTCCTTTCATTCAGTAAGTAGCTTCAATCATTTCTGGACGTTTTTCAATGGCAAAAATCAATGAATATTGTAAATGCACAAACAGTAATTTCTCCGCATTGCAAGGTGCAATTCTGAAATTTTTTGCTTTTTCCTGCTCCTCTTAGCATGATAAACAAGATTCAAAGAGAGTGAGATGCCAGCTCCTTTCATTCAGTCAGTAGCTTCAATCATTTCTGGACGTTTTTCAATGGCAAAAATCAATGAATATTGTAAATGCACAAACAGTAATTTCTCCGCATTGCAAGGTGCAATTCTGAAATTTTTTGCTTTTTCCTGCTCCTCTTAGCATGATAAAGAAGATTCAAAGAGAGTGAGATGCCAGCTCCTTTCATTCAGTCAGTAGCTTCAAACATTTCTGGTATATGAATAACATGATATTTTTCAATGGCAAAAATCAATGAATATTGTAAATGCACAAACAGTTTTTCTCCGCATTGAAAGGTGCAATTCTGAAATTTTTTGCTTTTTCCTGCTCCTCTTAGCATGATAAAGAAGATTCAAAGTGAGTGAGATGCCAGCTCCTTTCATTCAGTCAGTAGCTTCAATCATTTCTGGACGTTTTTCAATGGCAAAAATCAATGAATATTGTAAATGCACAAACAGTAATTTCTCCGCATTGCAAGGTGCAATTCTGAAATTTTTTGCTTTTTCCTGCTCCTCTTAGCATGATAAAGAAGATTCAAAGAGAGTGAGATGCCAGCTCCTTTCATTCAGTCAGTAGCTTCAAACATTTCTGGTATATGAATAACATGTTTTTCAATGGCAAAAATCAATGAATATTGTAAATGCACAAACAGTAATTTCTCCGCATTGCAAGGTGCAATTCTGAAATTTTTTGCTTTTTCCTGCTCCTCTTAGCATGATAAAGAAGATTCAAAGAGAGTGAGATGCCAGCTCCTTTCATTCAGTCAGTAGCTTCAATCATTTCTGGACGTTTTTCAATGGCAAAAATCATTGAATATTGTAAATGCACAAACAGTAATTTCTCCGCATTGCAAGGTGCAATTCTGAAATTTTTTGCTTTTTCCTGCTCCTCTTAGCATGATAAAGAAGATTCAAAGAGAGTGAGATGCCAGCTCCTTTCATTCAGTCAGTAGCTTCAATCATTTCTGGTATATGAATAACATGATGTTTTTCAATGGCAAAAATCAATGAATATTGTAAATGCACAAACAGTAATTTCTCCGCATTGCAAGGTGCAATTCTGAAATTTTTTGCTTTTTCCTGCTCCTCTAAGCATGATAAAGAAGATTCAAGGAGAGTGAGATGCCAGCTCCTTTCATTCAGTCAGTAGCTTCAATCATTTCTGGACGTTTTTCAATGGCAAAAATCAATGAATATTGTAAATGCACAAACAGTAATTTCTCCGCATTGCAAGGTGCAATTCTGAAATTTTTTGCTTTTTCCTGCTCCTCTTAGCATGATAAACAAGATTCAAAGAGAGTGAGATGCCAGCTCCTTTCATTCAGTCAGTAGCTTCAATCATTTCTGGACGTTTTTCAATGGCAAAAATCAATGAATATTGTAAATGCACAAACAGTAATTTCTCCGCATTGCAAGGTGCAATTCTGAAATTTTTTGCTTTTTCCTGCTCCTCTTAGCATGATAAAGAAGATTCAAAGAGAGTGAGATGCCAGCTCCTTTCATTCAGTCAGTAGCTTCAAACATTTCTGGTATATGAATAACGATGTTTTTCAATGGCAAAAATCACTGAATATTGTAAATGCACAAACAGTAATTTCGCCGCATTGCAAGGTGCAATTCTGAAATTTTTTGCTTTTTCCTGCTCCTCTTAGCATGATAAAGAAGATTCAAAGAGAGTGAGATGCCAGCTCCTTTCATTCAGTCAGTAGCTTCAATCATTTCTGGACGTTTTTCAATGGCAAAAATCAATGAATATTGTAAATGCACAAACAGTAATTTCTCCGCATTGCAAGGTGCAATTCTGAAATTTTTTGCTTTTTCCTGCTCCTCTTAGCATGATAAAGAAGATTCAAAGAGAGTGAGATGCCAGCTCCTTTCATTCAGTCAGTAGCTTCAAACATTTCTGGTATATGAATAACATGATGTTTTTCAATGGCAAAAATCAATGAATATTGTAAATGCACAAACAGTAATTTCTCCGCATTGCAAGGTGCAATTCTGAAATTTTTTGCTTTTTCCTGCTCCTCTTAGCATGATAAAGAAGATTCAAAGAGAGTGAGATGCCAGCTCCTTTCATTCAGTCAGTAGCTTCAAACATTTCTGGACGTTTTTCAATGGCAAAAATCAATGAATATTGTAAATGCACAAACAGTAATTTCTCCGCATTGCAAGGTGCAATTCTGAAATTTTTTGCTTTTTCCTGCTCCTCTTAGCATGATAAAGAAGATTCAAAGAGAGTGAGATGCCAGCTCCTTTCATTCAGTCAGTAGCTTCAAACATTTCTGGTATATGAATAACATGTTTTTCAATGGCAAAAATCAATGAATATTGTAAATGCACAAACAGTAATTTCTCCGCATTGCAAGGTGCAATTCTGAAATTTTTTGCTTTTTCCTGCTCCTCTTAGCATGATAAAGAAGATTCAAAGAGAGTGAGATGCCAGCTCCTTTCATTCAGTCAGTAGCTTCAATCATTTCTGGACGTTTTTCAATGGCAAAAATCATTGAATATTGTAAATGCACAAACAGTAATTTCTCCGCATTGCAAGGTGCAATTCTGAAATTTTTTGCTTTTTCCTGCTCCTCTTAGCATGATAAAGAAGATTCAAAGAGAGTGAGATGCCAGCTCCTTTCATTCAGTCAGTAGCTTCAATCATTTCTGGTATATGAATAACATGATGTTTTTCAATGGCAAAAATCAATGAATATTGTAAATGCACAAACAGTAATTTCTCCGCATTGCAAGGTGCAATTCTGAAATTTTTTGCTTTTTCCTGCTCCTCTAAGCATGATAAAGAAGATTCAAGGAGAGTGAGATGCCAGCTCCTTTCATTCAGTCAGTAGCTTCAATCATTTCTGGACGTTTTTCAATGGCAAAAATCAATGAATATTGTAAATGCACAAACAGTAATTTCTCCGCATTGCAAGGTGCAATTCTGAAATTTTTTGCTTTTTCCTGCTCCTCTTAGCATGATAAACAAGATTCAAAGAGAGTGAGATGCCAGCTCCTTTCATTCAGTCAGTAGCTTCAATCATTTCTGGACGTTTTTCAATGGCAAAAATCAATGAATATTGTAAATGCACAAACAGTAATTTCTCCGCATTGCAAGGTGCAATTCTGAAATTTTTTGCTTTTTCCTGCTCCTCTTAGCATGATAAAGAAGATTCAAAGAGAGTGAGATGCCAGCTCCTTTCATTCAGTCAGTAGCTTCAAACATTTCTGGTATATGAATAACGATGTTTTTCAATGGCAAAAATCACTGAATATTGTAAATGCACAAACAGTAATTTCGCCGCATTGCAAGGTGCAATTCTGAAATTTTTTGCTTTTTCCTGCTCCTCTTAGCATGATAAAGAAGATTCAAAGAGAGTGAGATGCCAGCTCCTTTCATTCAGTCAGTAGCTTCAATCATTTCTGGACGTTTTTCAATGGCAAAAATCAATGAATATTGTAAATGCACAAACAGTAATTTCTCCGCATTGCAAGGTGCAATTCTGAAATTTTTTGCTTTTTCCTGCTCCTCTTAGCATGATAAAGAAGATTCAAAGAGAGTGAGATGCCAGCTCCTTTCATTCAGTCAGTAGCTTCAAACATTTCTGGTATATGAATAACATGATGTTTTTCAATGGCAAAAATCAATGAATATTGTAAATGCACAAACAGTAATTTCTCCGCATTGCAAGGTGCAATTCTGAAATTTTTTGCTTTTTCCTGCTCCTCTTAGCATGATAAAGAAGATTCAAAGAGAGTGAGATGCCAGCTCCTTTCATTCAGTAAGTAGCTTCAATCATTTCTGGACGTTTTTCAATGGCAAAAATCAATGAATATTGTAAATGCACAAACAGTAATTTCTCCGCATTGAAAGGTGCAATTCTGAAATTTTTTGCTTTTTCCTGCTCCTCTTAGCATGATAAACAAGATTCAAAGAGAGTGAGATGCCAGCTCCTTTCATTCAGTCAGTAGCTTCAATCATTTCTGGACGTTTTTCAATGGCAAAAATCAATGAATATTGTAAATGCACAAACAGTAATTTCTCCGCATTGCAAGGTGCAATTCTGAAATTTTTTGCTTTTTCCTGCTCCTCTTAGCATGATAAAGAAGATTCAAAGAGAGTGAGATGCCAGCTCCTTTCATTCAGTCAGTAGCTTCAAACATTTCTGGTATATGAATAACATGATATTTTTCAATGGCAAAAATCAATGAATATTGTAAATGCACAAACAGTAATTTCTCCGCATTGAAAGGTGCAATTCTGAAATTTTTTGCTTTTTCCTGCTCCTCTTAGCATGATAAAGAAGATTCAAAGAGAGTGAGATGCCAGCTCCTTTCATTCAGTCAGTAGCTTCAATCATTTCTGGACGTTTTTCAATGGCAAAAATCAATGAATATTGTAAATGCACAAACAGTAATTTCTCCGCATTGCAAGGTGCAATTCTGAAATTTTTTGCTTTTTCCTGCTCCTCTTAGCATGATAAACAAGATTCAAACAGAGTGAGATGCCAGCTCCTTTCATTCAGTCAGTAGCTTCAATCATTTCTGGACGTTTTTCAATGGCAAAAATCAATGAATATTGTAAATGCACAAACAGTAATTTCTCCGCATTGCAAGGTGCAATTCTGAAATTTTTTGCTTTTTTCTGCTACTCTTAGCATGATAAAGAAGATTCAAAGAGAGTGAGATGCCAGCTCCTTTCATTCAGTCAGTAGCTTCAAACATTTCTGGTATATGAATAACATGATGTTTTTCAATGGCAAAAATCAATGAATATTGTAAATGCACAAACAGTAATTTCTCCGCATTGCAAGGTGCAATTCTGAATTTTTTTGCTTTTTCCTGCTCCTCTTAGCATGATAAAGAAGATTCAAAGAGAGTGAGATGCCAGCTCCTTTCATTCAGTCAGTAGCTTCAAACATTTCTGGTATATGAATAACATGATGTTTTTCAATGGCAAAAATCAATGAATATTGTAAATGCACAAACAGTAATTTCTCCGCATTGCAAGGTGCAATTCTGAAATTTTTTGCTTTTTCCTGCTCCTCAGCATGATAAAGAAGATTCAAAGAGAGTGAGATGCCAGCTCCTTTCATTCAGTCAGTAGCTTCAAACATTTCTGGTATATGAATAACATGATGTTTTTCAATGGCAAAAATCATTGAATATTGTAAATGCACAAACAGTAATTTCTCCGCATTGCAAGGTGCAATTCTGAAATTTTTTGCTTTTTCCTGCTCCTCTTAGCATGATAAAGAAGATTCAAAGAGAGTGAGATGCCAGCTCCTTTCATTCAGTCAGTAGCTTCAAACATTTCTGGTATATGAATAACATGATGTTTTTCAATGGCAAAAATCAATGAATATTGTAAATGCACAAACAGTAATTTCTCCGCATTGCAAGGTGCAATTCTGAAATTTTTTGCTTTTTCCTGCTCCTCTTAGCATGATAAAGAAGATTCAAAGAGAGTGAGATGCCAGCTCCTTTCATTCAGTCAGTAGCTTCAAACATTTCTGGTATATGAATAACATGATGTTTTTCAATGGCAAAAATCAATGAATATTGTAAATGCACAAACAGTAATTTCTCCGCATTGCAAGGTACAATTCTGAAATTTTTTGCTTTTTCCTGCTCCTCTTAGCATGATAAAGAAGATTCAAAGAGAGTGAGATGCCAGCTCCTTTCATTCAGTCAGTAGCTTCAAACATTTCTGGTATATGAATAACATGATGTTTTTCAATGGCAAAAATCAATGAATATTGTAAATGCACAAACAGTAATTTCTCCGCATTGCAAGGTGCAATTCTGAAATTTTTTGCTTTTTCCTGCTCCTCTAAGCATGATAAAGAAGATTCAAAGAGAGTGAGATGCCAGCTCCTTTCATTCAGTCAGTAGCTTCAATCATTTCTGGACGTTTTTCAATGGCAAAAATCAATGAATATTGTAAATGCACAAACAGTAATTTCTCCGCATTGCAAGGTGCAATTCTGAAATTTTTTGCTTTTTCCTGCTCCTCTTAGCATGATAAACAAGATTCAAAGAGAGTGAGATGCCAGCTCGTTTCATTCAGTCAGTAGCTTCAATCATTTCTGGACGTTTTTCAATGGCAAAAATCAATGAATATTGTAAATGCACAAACAGTAATTTCTCCGCATTGCAAGGTGCAATTCTGAAATTTTTTGCTTTTTTCTGCTCCTCTTAGCATGATAAAGAAGATTCAAAGAGAGTGAGATGCCAGCTCCTTTCATTCAGTCAGTAGCTTCAAACATTTCTGGTATATGAATAACATGATGTTTTTCAATGGCAAAAATCAATGAATATTGTAAATGCACAAAAAGTAATTTCTCCGCATTGCAAGTTGCAATTCTGAAATTTTTTGCTTTTTCCTGCTCCTCTTAGCATGATAAAGAAGATTCAAAGAGAGTGAGATGCCAGCTCCTATCATTCAGTCAGTAGCTTCAATCATTTCTGGACGTTTTTCAATGGCAAAAATCATTGAATATTGTAAATGCACAAACAGTAATTTCTCCGCATTGCAAGGTGCAATTCTGAAATTTTTTGCTTTTTCCTGCTCCTCTTAGCATGATAAAGAAGATTCAAAGAGAGTGAGATGCCAGCTCCTTTCATTCAGTCAGTAGCTTCAATCATTTCTGGACGTTTTTCAATGGCAAAAATCAATGAATATTGTAAATGCACAAACAGTAATTTCTCCGCATTGCAAGGTGCAATTCTGAAATTTTTTGCTTTTTCCTGCTCCTCTTAGCATGATAAACAAGATTCAAAGAGAGTGAGATGCCAGCTCGTTTCATTCAGTCAGTAGCTTCAATCATTTCTGGACGTTTTTCAATGGCAAAAATCAATGAATATTGTAAATGCACAAACAGTAATTTCTCCGCATTGCAAGGTGCAATTCTGAAATTTTTTGCTTTTTTCTGCTCCTCTTAGCATGATAAAGAAGATTCAAAGAGAGTGAGATGCCAGCTCCTTTCATTCAGTCAGTAGCTTCAATCATTTCTGGACGTTTTTCAATGGCAAAAATCAATGAATATTGTAAATGCACAAACAGTAATTTCTCCGCATTGCAAGGTGCAATTCTGAAATTTTTTGCTTTTTCCTGCTCCTCTTAGCATGATAAACAAGATTCAAAGAGAGTGAGATGCCAGCTCGTTTCATTCAGTCAGTAGCTTCAATCATTTCTGGACGTTTTTCAATGGCAAAAATCAATGAATATTGTAAATGCACAAACAGTAATTTCTCCGCATTGCAAGGTGCAATTCTGAAATTTTTTGCTTTTTTCTGCTCCTCTTAGCATGATAAAGAAGATTCAAAGAGAGTGAGATGCCAGCTCCTTTCATTCAGTCAGTAGCTTCAAACATTTCTGGTATATGAATAACATGATGTTTTTCAATGGCAAAAATCAATGAATATTGTAAATGCACAAAAAGTAATTTCTCCGCATTGCAAGTTGCAATTCTGAAATTTTTTGCTTTTTCCTGCTCCTCTTAGCATGATAAAGAAGATTCAAAGAGAGTGAGATGCCAGCTCCTATCATTCAGTCAGTAGCTTCAATCATTTCTGGACGTTTTTCAATGGCAAAAATCATTGAATATTGTAAATGCACAAACAGTAATTTCTCCGCATTGCAAGGTGCAATTCTGAAATTTTTTGCTTTTTCCTGCTCCTCTTAGCATGATAAAGAAGATTCAAAGAGAGTGAGATGCCAGCTCCTTTCATTCAGTCAGTAGCTTCAATCATTTCTGGACGTTTTTCAATGGCAAAAATCAATGAATATTGTAAATGCACAAACAGTAATTTCTCCGCATTGCAAGGTGCAATTCTGAAATTTTTTGCTTTTTCCTGCTCCTCTTAGCATGATAAACAAGATTCAAAGAGAGTGAGATGCCAGCTCGTTTCATTCAGTCAGTAGCTTCAATCATTTCTGGACGTTTTTCAATGGCAAAAATCAATGAATATTGTAAATGCACAAACAGTAATTTCTCCGCATTGCAAGGTGCAATTCTGAAATTTTTTGCTTTTTTCTGCTCCTCTTAGCATGATAAAGAAGATTCAAAGAGAGTGAGATGCCAGCTCCTTTCATTCAGTCAGTAGCTTCAAACATTTCTGGTATATGAATAACATGATGTTTTTCAATGGCAAAAATCAATGAATATTGTAAATGCACAAACAGTAATTTCTCCGCATTGCAAGGTGCAAATCTGAAATTTTTTGCTTTTTCCTGCTCCTCTTAGCATGATAAAGAAGATTCAAAGAGAGTGAGATGCCAGCTCCTTTCATTCAGTCAGTAGCTTCAATCATTTCTGGACGTTTTTCAATGGCAAAAATCAATGAATATTGTAAATGCACAAACAGTAATTTCTCCGCATTGCAAGGTGCAATTCTGAAATTTTTTGCTTTTTCCTGCTCCTCTTAGCAAGATAAACAAGATTCAAAGAGAGTGAGATGCCAGCTCCTTTCATTCAGTCAGTAGCTTCAATCATTTCTGGACGTTTTTCAATGGCAAAAATCAATGAATATTGTAAATGCACAAACAGTAATTTCTCCGCATTGCAAGGTGCAATTCTGAAATTTTTTGCTTTTTCCTGCTCCTCTTAGCATGATAAAGAAGATTCAAAGAGAGTGAGATGCCAGCTCCTTTCATTCAGTCAGTAGCTTCAATCATTTCTGGACGTTTTTCAATGGCAAAAATCAATGAATATTGTAAATGCACAAACAGTAATTTCTCCGCATTGCAAGGTGCAATTCTGAAATTTTTTGCTTTTTCCTGCTCCTCTTAGCATGATAAAGAAGATTCAAAGAGAGTGAGATGCCAGCTCCTTTCATTCAGTCAGTAGCTTCAATCATTTCTGGACGTTTTTCAATGGCAAAAATCAATGAATATTGTAAATGCACAAACAGTAATTTCTCCGCATTGCAAGGTGCAATTCTGAAATTTTTTGCTTTTTCCTGCTCCTCTTAGCATGATAAAGAAGATTCAAAGAGAGTGAGATGCCAGCTCCTTTCATTCAGTCAGTAGCTTCAAACATTTCTGGTATATGAATAATATGTTTTTCAATGGCAAAAATCAATGAATATTGTAAATGCACAAACAGTAATTTCTCCGCATTGCAAGGTGCAATTCTGAAATTTTTTGCTTTTTCCTGCTCCTCTTAGCATGATAAAGAAGATTCAAAGAGAGTGAGATGCCAGCTCCTTTCATTCAGTCAGTAGCTTCAATCATTTCTGGACGTTTTTCAATGGCAAAAATCAATGAATATTGTAAATGCACAAACAGTAATTTCTCCGCATTGCAAGGTGCAATTCTGAAATTTTTTGCTTTTTCCTGCTCCTCTTAGCATGATAAACAAGATTCCAAGAGAGTGAGATGCCAGCTCCTTTCATTCAGTCAGTAGCTTCAATCATTTCTGGACGTTTTTCAATGGCAAAAATCAATGAATATTGTAAATGCACAAACAGTAATTTCTCCGCATTGCAAGGTGCAATTCTGAAATTTTTTGCTTTTTCCTGCTCCTCTTAGCATGATAAACAAGATTCAAAGAGAGTGAGATGCCAGCTCCTTTCATTCAGTCAGTAGCTTCAATCATTTCTGGACGTTTTTCAATGGCAAAAATCAATGAATATTGTAAATGCACAAACAGTAATTTCTCCGCATTGCAAGGTGCAATTCTGAAATTTTTTGCTTTTTCCTGCTCCTCTTAGCATGATAAAGAAGATTCAAAGAGAGTGAGATGCCAGCTCCTTTCATTCAGTCAGTAGCTTCAAACATTTCTGGTATAAGAATAACATGATGTTTTTCAATGGCAAAAATCACTGAATATTGTAAATGCACAAACAGTAATTTCTCCGCATTGCAAGGTGCAATTCTGAAATTTTTTGCTTTTTCCTGCTCCTCTAAGCATGATAAAGAAGATTCAAAGAGAGTGAGATGCCAGCTCCTTTCATTCAGTCAGTAGCTTCAATCATTTCTGGACGTTTTTCAATGGCAAAAATCAATGAATATTGTAAATGCACAAACAGTAATTTCTCCGCATTGCAAGGTGCAATTCTGAAATTTTTTGCTTTTTCCTGCTCCTCTTAGCAAGATAAACAAGATTCAAAGAGAGTGAGATGCCAGCTCCTTTCATTCAGTCAGTAGCTTCAATCATTTCTGGACGTTTTTCAATGGCAAAAATCAATGAATATTGTAAATGCACAAACAGTAATTTCTCCGCATTGCAAGGTGCAATTCTGAAATTTTTTGCTTTTTCCTGCTCCTCTTAGCATGATAAAGAAGATTCAAAGAGAGTGAGATGCCAGCTCCTTTCATTCAGTCAGTAGCTTCAATCATTTCTGGACGTTTTTCAATGGCAAAAATCAATGAATATTGTAAATGCACAAACAGTAATTTCTCCGCATTGCAAGGTGCAATTCTGAAATTTTTTGCTTTTTCCTGCTCCTCTTAGCATGATAAAGAAGATTCAAAGAGAGTGAGATGCCAGCTCCTTTCATTCAGTCAGTAGCTTCAATCATTTCTGGACGTTTTTCAATGGCAAAAATCAATGAATATTGTAAATGCACAAACAGTAATTTCTCCGCATTGCAAGGTGCAATTCTGAAATTTTTTGCTTTTTCCTGCTCCTCTTAGCATGATAAAGAAGATTCAAAGAGAGTGAGATGCCAGCTCCTTTCATTCAGTCAGTAGCTTCAAACACTTCTGGTATATGAATAACATGTTTTTCAATGGCAAAAATCAATGAATATTGTAAATGCACAAACAGTAATTTCTCCGCATTGCAAGGTGCAATTCTGAAATGTTTTGCTTTTTCCTGCTCCTCTTAGCATGATAAAGAAGATTCAAAGAGAGTGAGATGCCAGCTCCTTTCATTCAGTCAGTAGCTTCAAACACTTCTGGTATATGAATAACATGTTTTTCAATGGCAAAAATCAATGAATATTGTAAATGCACAAACAGTAATTTCTCCGCATTGCAAGGTGCAATTCTGAAATTTTTTGCTTTTTCCTGCTCCTCTTAGCATGATAAAGAAGATTCAAAGCGAGTGAGATGCCAGCTCCTTTCATTCAGTCAGTAGCTTCAATCATTTCTGGACGTTTTTCAATGGCAAAAATCATTGAATATTGTAAATGCACAAACAGTAATTTCTCCGCATTGCAAGGTGCAATTCTGAAATTTTTTGCTTTTTCCTGCTCCTCTTAGCATGATAAAGAAGATTCAAAGAGAGTGAGATGCCAGCTCCTTTCATTCAGTCACTAGCTTCAATCATTTCTGGTATATGAATAACATGATGTTTTTCAATGGCAAAAATCAATGAATATTGTAAATGCACAAACAGTAATTTCTCCGCATTGCAAGGTGCAATTCTGAAATTTTTTGCTTTTTCCTGCTCCTCTAAGCATGATAAAGAAGATTCAAGGAGAGTGAGATGCCAGCTCCTTTCATTCAGTCAGTAGTTTCAATCATTTCTGGACGTTTTTCAATGGCAAAAATCAATGAATATTGTAAATGCACAAACAGTAATTTCTCCGCATTGCAAGGTGCAATTCTGAAATTTTTTGCTTTTTCCTGCTCCTCTTAGCATGATAAACAAGATTCAAAGAGAGTGAGATGCCAGCTCCTTTCATTCAGTCAGTAGCTTCAATCATTTCTGGACGTTTTTCAATGGCAAAAATCAATGAATATTGTAAATGCACAAACAGTAATTTCTCCGCATTGCAAGGTGCAATTCTGAAATTTTTTGCTTTTTCCTGCTCCTCTTAGCATGATAAACAAGATTCAAAGAGAGTGAGATGCCAGCTCCTTTCATTCAGTCAGTAGCTTCAATCATTTCTGGACGTTTTTCAATGGCAAAAATCAATGAATATTGTAAATGCACAAACAGTAATTTCTCCGCATTGCAAGGTGCAATTCTGAAATTTTTTGCTTTTTCCTGCTCCTCTTAGCATGATAAAGAAGATTCAAAGAGAGTGAGATGCCAGCTCCTTTCATTCAGTCAGTAGCTTCAAACATTTCTGGTATATGAATAACATGATGTTTTTCAATGGCAAAAATCACTGAATATTGTAAATGCACAAACAGTAATTTCTCCGCATTGCAAGGTGCAATTCTGAAATTTTTTGCTTTTTCCTGCTCCTCTTAGCATGATAAAGAAGATTCAAAGAGAGTGAGATGCCAGCTCCTTTCATTCAGTCAGTAGCTTCAATCATTTCTGGACGTTTTTCAATGGCAAAAATCAATGAATATTGTAAATGCACAAACAGTAATTTCTCCGCATTGCAAGGTGCAATTCTGAAATTTTTTGCTTTTTCCTGCTCCTCTTAGCAAGATAAACAAGATTCAAAGAGAGTGAGATGCCAGCTCCTTTCATTCAGTCAGTAGCTTCAATCATTTCTGGACGTTTTTCAATGGCAAAAATCAATGAATATTGTAAATGCACAAACAGTAATTTCTCCGCATTGCAAGGTGCAATTCTGAAATTTTTTGCTTTTTCCTGCTCCTCTTAGCATGATAAAGAAGATTCAAAGAGAGTGAGATGCCAGCTCCTTTCATTCAGTCAGTAGCTTCAATCATTTCTGGACGTTTTTCAATGGCAAAAATCAATGAATATTGTAAATGCACAAACAGTAATTTCTCCGCATTGCAAGGTGCAATTCTGAAATTTTTTGCTTTTTCCTGCTCCTCTTAGCATGATAAAGAAGATTCAAAGAGAGTGAGATGCCAGCTCCTTTCATTCAGTCAGTAGCTTCAATCATTTCTGGACGTTTTTCAATGGCAAAAATCAATGAATATTGTAAATGCACAAACAGTAATTTCTCCGCATTGCAAGGTGCAATTCTGAAATTTTTTGCTTTTTCCTGCTCCTCTTAGCATGATAAAGAAGATTCAAAGAGAGTGAGATGCCAGCTCCTTTCATTCAGTCAGTAGCTTCAATCATTTCTGGACGTTTTTCAATGGCAAAAATCAATGAATATTGTAAATGCACAAACAGTAATTTCTCCGCATTGCAAGGTGCAATTCTGAAATTTTTTGCTTTTTCCTGCTCCTCTTAGCATGATAAAGAAGATTCAAAGAGAGTGAGATGCCAGCTCCTTTCATTCAGTCAGTAGCTTCAAACATTTCTGGTATATGAATAACATGTTTTTCAATGGCAAAAATCAATGAATATTGTAAATGCACAAACAGTAATTTCTCCGCATTGCAAGGTGCAATTCTGAAATTTTTTGCTTTTTCCTGCTCCTCTTAGCATGATAAAGAAGATTCAAAGAGAGTGAGATGCCAGCTCCTTTCATTCAGTCAGTAGCTTCAATCATTTCTGGACATTTTTCAATGGCAAAAATCATTGAATATTGTAAATGCACAAACAGTAATTTCTCCGCATTGCAAGGTGCAATTCTGAAATTTTTTGCTTTTTCCTGCTCCTCTTAGCATGATAAAGAAGATTCAAAGAGAGTGAGATGCCAGCTCCTTTCATTCAGTCAGTAGCTTCAATCATTTCTGGTATATGAATAACATGATGTTTTTCAATGGCAAAAATCAATGAATATTGTAAATGCACAAACAGTAATTTCTCCGCATTGCAAGGTGCAATTCTGAAATTTTTTGCTTTTTCCTGCTCCTCTAAGCATGATAAAGAAGATTCAAGGAGAGTGAGATGCCAGCTCCTTTCATTCAGTCAGTAGCTTCAATCATTTCTGGACGTTTTTCAATGGCAAAAATCAATGAATATTGTAAATGCACAAACAGTAATTTCTCCGCATTGCAAGGTGCAATTCTGAAATTTTTTGCTTTTTCCTGCTCCTCTTAGCATGATAAACAAGATTCAAAGAGAGTGAGATGCCAGCTCCTTTCATTCAGTCAGTAGCTTCAATCATTTCTGGACGTTTTTCAATGGCAAAAATCAATGAATATTGTAAATGCACAAACAGTAATTTCTCCGCATTGCAAGGTGCAATTCTGAAATTTTTTGCTTTTTCCTGCTCCTCTTAGCATGATAAACAAGATTCAAAGAGAGTGAGATGCCAGCTCCTTTCATTCAGTCAGTAGCTTCAATCATTTCTGGACGTTTTTCAATGGCAAAAATCAATGAATATTGTAAATGCACAAACAGTAATTTCTCCGCATTGCAAGGTGCAATTCTGAAATTTTTTGCTTTTTCCTGCTCCTCTTAGCATGATAAAGAAGATTCAAAGAGAGTGAGATGCCAGCTCCTTTCATTCAGTCAGTAGCTTCAAACATTTCTGGTATATGAATAACATGATGTTTTTCAATGGCAAAAATCAATGAATATTGTAAATGCACAAACAGTAATTTCTCCGCATTGCAAGGTGCAATTCTGAAATTTTTTGCTTTTTCCTGCTCCTCTTAGCATGATAAAGAAGATTCAAAGAGAGTGAGATGCCAGCTCCTTTCATTCAGTCAGTAGCTTCAATCATTTCTGGACGTTTTTCAATGGCAAAAATCAATGAATATTGTAAATGCACAAACAGTAATTTCTCCGCATTGCAAGGTGCAATTCTGAAATTTTTTGCTTTTTCCTGCTCCTCTTAGCAAGATAAACAAGATTCAAAGAGAGTGAGATGCCAGCTCCTTTCATTCAGTCAGTAGCTTCAATCATTTCTGGACGTTTTTCAATGGCAAAAATCAATGAATATTGTAAATGCACAAACAGTAATTTCTCCGCATTGCAAGGTGCAATTCTGAAATTTTTTGCTTTTTCCTGCTCCTCTTAGCATGATAAAGAAGATTCAAAGAGAGTGAGATGCCAGCTCCTTTCATTCAGTCAGTAGCTTCAATCATTTCTGGACGTTTTTCAATGGCAAAAATCAATGAATATTGTAAATGCACAAACAGTAATTTCTCCGCATTGCAAGGTGCAATTCTGAAATTTTTTGCTTTTTCCTGCTCCTCTTAGCATGATAAAGAAGATTCAAAGAGAGTGAGATGCCAGCTCCTTTCATTCAGTCAGTAGCTTCAATCATTTCTGGACGTTTTTCAATGGCAAAAATCAATGAATATTGTAAATGCACAAACAGTAATTTCTCCGCATTGCAAGGTGCAATTCTGAAATTTTTTGCTTTTTCCTGCTCCTCTTAGCATGATAAAGAAGATTCAAAGAGAGTGAGATGCCAGCTCCTTTCATTCAGTCAGTAGCTTCAAACATTTCTGGTGTATGAATAACATGTTTTTCAATGGCAAAAATCAATGAATATTGTAAATGCACAAACAGTAATTTCTCCGCATTGCAAGGTGCAATTCTGAAATTTTTTGCTTTTTCCTGCTCCTCTTAGCATGATAAAGAAGATTCAAAGAGAGTGAGATGCCAGCTCCTTTCATTCAGTCAGTAGCTTCAATCATTTCTGGACGTTTTTCAATGGCAAAAATCAATGAATATTGTAAATGCACAAACAGTAATTTCTCCTCATTGCAAGGTGCAATTCTGAAATTTTTTGCTTTTTCCTGCTCCTCTTAGCATGATAAACAAGATTCAAAGAGAGTGAGATGCCAGCTCCTTTCATTCAGTCAGTAGCTTCAATCATTTCTGGACGTTTTTCAATGGCAAAAATCAATGAATATTGTAAATGCACAAACAGTAATTTCTCCGCATTGCAAGGTGCAATTCTGAAATTTTTTGCTTTTTCCTGCTCCTCTTAGCATGATAAACAAGATTCAAAGAGAGTGAGATGCCAGCTCCTTTCCTTCAGTCAGTAGCTTCAATCATTTCTGGACGTTTTTCAATGGCAAAAATCAATGAATATTGTAAATGCACAAACAGTAATTTCTCCGCATTGCAAGGTGCAATTCTGAAATTTTTTGCTTTTTCCTGCTCCTCTTAGCATGATAAAGAAGATTCAAAGAGAGTGAGATGCCAGCTCCTTTCATTCAGTCAGTAGCTTCAAACATTTCTGGTATATGAATAACATGATGTTTTTCAATGGCAAAAATCAATGAATATTGTAAATGCACAAACAGTAATTTCTCCGCATTGCAAGGTGCAATTCTGAAATTTTTTGCTTTTTCCTGCTCCTCTTAGCATGATAAAGAAGATTCAAAGAGAGTGAGATGCCAGCTCCTTTCATTCAGTCAGTAGCTCCAATCATTTCTGGACGTTTTTCAATGGCAAAAATCAATGAATATTGTAAATGCACAAACAGTAATTTCTCCGCATTGCAAGGTGCAATTCTGAAATTTTTTGCTTTTTCCTGCTCCTCTTAGCATGATAAACAAGATTCAAAGAGAGTGAGATGCCAGCTCCTTTCATTCAGTCAGTAGCTTCAATCATTTCTGGACGTTTTTCAATGGCAAAAATCAATGAATATTGTAAATGCACAAACAGTAATTTCTCCGCATTGCAAGGTGCAATTCTGAAATTTTTTGCTTTTTCCTGCTCCTCTTAGCATGATAAACAAGATTCAAAGAGAGTGAGATGCCAGCTCCTTTCATTCAGTCAGTAGCTTCAATCATTTCTGGACGTTTTTCAATGGCAAAAATCAATGAATATTGTAAATGCACAAACAGTAATTTCTCCGCATTGCAAGGTGCAATTCTGAAATTTTTTGCTTTTTCCTGCTCCTCTTAGCATGATAAAGAAGATTCAAAGAGAGTGAGATGCCAGCTCCTTTCATTCAGTCAGTAGCTTCAAACATTTCTGGTATATGAATAACATGATGTTTTTCAATGGCAAAAATCAATGAATATTGTAAATGCACAAACAGTAATTTCTCCGCATTGCAAGGTGCAATTCTGAAATTTTTTGCTTTTTCCTGCTCCTCTTAGCATGATAAAGAAGATTCAAAGAGAGTGAGATGCCAGCTCCTTTCATTCAGTCAGTAGCTCCAATCATTTCTGGACGTTTTTCAATGGCAAAAATCAATGAATATTGTAAATGCACAAACAGTAATTTCTCCGCATTGCAAGGTGCAATTCTGAAATTTTTTGCTTTTTCCTGCTCCTCTTAGCAAGATAAACAAGATTCAAAGAGAGTGAGATGCCAGCTCCTTTCATTCAGTCAGTAGCTTCAATCATTTCTGGACGTTTTTCAATGGCAAAAATCAATGAATATTGTAAATGCACAAACAGTAATTTCTCCGCATTGCAAGGTGCAATTCTGAAATTTTTTGCTTTTTCCTGCTCCTCTTAGCATGATAAAGAAGATTCAAAGAGAGTGAGATGCCAGCTCCTTTCATTCAGTCAGTAGCTTCAATCATTTCTGGACGTTTTTCAATGGCAAAAATCAATGAATATTGTAAATGCACAAACAGTAATTTCTCCGCATTGCAAGGTGCAATTCTGAAATTTTTTGCTTTTTCCTGCTCCTCTTAGCATGATAAAGAAGATTCAAAGAGAGTGAGATGCCAGCTCCTTTCATTCAGTCAGTAGCTTCAATCATTTCTGGACGTTTTTCAATGGCAAAAATCAATGAATATTGTAAATGCACAAACAGTAATTTCTCCGCATTGCAAGGTGCAATTCTGAAATTTTTTGCTTTTTCCTGCTCCTCTTAGCATGATAAAGAAGATTCAAAGAGAGTGAGATGCCAGCTCCTTTCATTCAGTCAGTAGCTTCAAACATTTCTGGTGTATGAATAACATGTTTTTCAATGGCAAAAATCAATGAATATTGTAAATGCACAAACAGTAATTTCTCCGCATTGCAAGGTGCAATTCTGAAATTTTTTGCTTTTTCCTGCTCCTCTTAGCATGATAAAGAAGATTCAAAGAGAGTGAGATGCCAGCTCCTTTCATTCAGTCAGTAGCTTCAATCATTTCTGGACGTTTTTCAATGGCAAAAATCATTGAATATTGTAAATGCACAAACAGTAATTTCTCCGCATTGCAAGGTGCAATTCTGAAATTTTTTGCTTTTTCCTGCTCCTCTTAGCATGATAAAGAAGATTCAAAGAGAGTGAGATGCCAGCTCCTTTCATTCAGTCAGTAGCTTCAATCATTTCTGGTATATGAATAACATGATGTTTTTCAATGGCAAAAATCAATGAATATTGTAAATGCACAAACAGTAATTTCTCCGCATTGCAAGGTGCAATTCTGAAATTTTTTGCTTTTTCCTGCTCCTCTAAGCATGATAAAGAAGATTCAAGGAGAGTGAGATGCCAGCTCCTTTCATTCAGTCAGTAGCTTCAATCATTTCTGGACGTTTTTCAATGGCAAAAATCAATGAATATTGTAAATGCACAAACAGTAATTTCTCCGCATTGCAAGGTGCAATTCTGAAATTTTTTGCTTTTTCCTGCTCCTCTTAGCATGATAAACAAGATTCAAAGAGAGTGAGATGCCAGCTCCTTTCATTCAGTCAGTAGCTTCAATCATTTCTGGACGTTTTTCAATGGCAAAAATCAATGAATATTGTAAATGCACAAACAGTAATTTCTCCGCATTGCAAGGTGCAATTCTGAAATTTTTTGCTTTTTCCTGCTCCTCTTAGCATGATAAACAAGATTCAAAGAGAGTGAGATGCCAGCTCCTTTCATTCAGTCAGTAGCTTCAATCATTTCTGGACGTTTTTCAATGGCAAAAATCAATGAATATTGTAAATGCACAAACAGTAATTTCTCCGCATTGCAAGGTGCAATTCTGAAATTTTTTGCTTTTTCCTGCTCCTCTTAGCATGATAAAGAAGATTCAAAGAGAGTGAGATGCCAGCTCCTTTCATTCAGTCAGTAGCTTCAAACATTTCTGGTATATGAATAACATGATGTTTTTCAATGGCAAAAATCACTGAATATTGTAAATGCACAAACAGTAATTTCTCCGCATTGCAAGGTGCAATTCTGAAATTTTTTGCTTTTTCCTGCTCCTCTTAGCATGATAAAGAAGATTCAAAGAGAGTGAGATGCCAGCTCCTTTCATTCAGTCAGTAGCTTCAATCATTTCTGGACGTTTTTCAATGGCAAAAATCAATGAATATTGTAAATGCACAAACAGTAATTTCTCCGCATTGCAAGGTGCAATTCTGAAATTTTTTGCTTTTTCCTGCTCCTCTTAGCAAGATAAACAAGATTCAAAGAGAGTGAGATGCCAGCTCCTTTCATTCAGTCAGTAGCTTCAATCATTTCTGGACGTTTTTCAATGGCAAAAATCAATGAATATTGTAAATGCACAAACAGTAATTTCTCCGCATTGCAAGGTGCAATTCTGAAATTTTTTGCTTTTTCCTGCTCCTCTTAGCATGATAAAGAAGATTCAAAGAGAGTGAGATGCCAGCTCCTTTCATTCAGTCAGTAGCTTCAATCATTTCTGGACGTTTTTCAATGGCAAAAATCAATGAATATTGTAAATGCACAAACAGTAATTTCTCCGCATTGCAAGGTGCAATTCTGAAATTTTTTGCTTTTTCCTGCTCCTCTTAGCATGATAAAGAAGATTCAAAGAGAGTGAGATGCCAGCTCCTTTCATTCAGTCAGTAGCTTCAATCATTTCTGGACGTTTTTCAATGGCAAAAATCAATGAATATTGTAAATGCACAAACAGTAATTTCTCCGCATTGCAAGGTGCAATTCTGAAATTTTTTGCTTTTTCCTGCTCCTCTTAGCATGATAAAGAAGATTCAAAGAGAGTGAGATGCCAGCTCCTTTCATTCAGTCAGTAGCTTCAAACATTTCTGGTATATGAATAACATGTTTTTCAATGGCAAAAATCAATGAATATTGTAAATGCACAAACAGTAATTTCTCCGCATTGCAAGGTGCAATTCTGAAATTTTTTGCTTTTTCCTGCTCCTCTTAGCATGATAAAGAAGATTCAAAGAGAGTGAGATGCCAGCTCCTTTCATTCAGTCAGTAGCTTCAATCATTTCTGGACATTTTTCAATGGCAAAAATCATTGAATATTGTAAATGCACAAACAGTAATTTCTCCGCATTGCAAGGTGCAATTCTGAAATTTTTTGCTTTTTCCTGCTCCTCTTAGCATGATAAAGAAGATTCAAAGAGAGTGAGATGCCAGCTCCTTTCATTCAGTCAGTAGCTTCAATCATTTCTGGTATATGAATAACATGATGTTTTTCAATGGCAAAAATCAATGAATATTGTAAATGCACAAACAGTAATTTCTCCGCATTGCAAGGTGCAATTCTGAAATTTTTTGCTTTTTCCTGCTCCTCTAAGCATGATAAAGAAGATTCAAGGAGAGTGAGATGCCAGCTCCTTTCATTCAGTCAGTAGCTTAAATCATTTCTGGACGTTTTTCAATGGCAAAAATCAATGAATATTGTAAATGCACAAACAGTAATTTCTCCGCATTGCAAGGTGCAATTCTGAAATTTTTTGCTTTTTCCTGCTCCTCTTAGCATGATAAACAAGATTCAAAGAGAGTGAGATGCCAGCTCCTTTCATTCAGTCAGTAGCTTCAATCATTTCTGGACGTTTTTCAATGGCAAAAATCAATGAATATTGTAAATGCACAAACAGTAATTTCTCCGCATTGCAAGGTGCAATTCTGAAATTTTTTGCTTTTTCCTGCTCCTCTTAGCATGATAAACAAGATTCAAAGAGAGTGAGATGCCAGCTCCTTTCATTCAGTCAGTAGCTTCAATCATTTCTGGACGTTTTTCAATGGCAAAAATCAATGAATATTGTAAATGCACAAACAGTAATTTCTCCGCATTGCAAGGTGCAATTCTGAAATTTTTTGCTTTTTCCTGCTCCTCTTAGCATGATAAAGAAGATTCAAAGAGAGTGAGATGCCAGCTCCTTTCATTCAGTCAGTAGCTTCAAACATTTCTGGTATATGAATAACATGATGTTTTTCAATGGCAAAAATCACTGAATATTGTAAATGCACAAACAGTAATTTCTCCGCATTGCAAGGTGCAATTCTGAAATTTTTTGCTTTTTCCTGCTCCTCTTAGCATGATAAAGAAGATTCAAAGAGAGTGAGATGCCAGCTCCTTTCATTCAGTCAGTAGCTTCAATCATTTCTGGACGTTTTTCAATGGCAAAAATCAATGAATATTGTAAATGCACAAACAGTAATTTCTCCGCATTGCAAGGTGCAATTCTGAAATTTTTTGCTTTTTCCTGCTCCTCTTAGCAAGATAAACAAGATTCAAAGAGAGTGAGATGCCAGCTCCTTTCATTCAGTCAGTAGCTTCAATCATTTCTGGACGTTTTTCAATGGCAAAAATCAATGAATATTGTAAATGCACAAACAGTAATTTCTCCGCATTGCAAGGTGCAATTCTGAAATTTTTTGCTTTTTCCTGCTCCTCTTAGCATGATAAAGAAGATTCAAAGAGAGTGAGATGCCAGCTCCTTTCATTCAGTCAGTAGCTTCAATCATTTCTGGACGTTTTTCAATGGCAAAAATCAATGAATATTGTAAATGCACAAACAGTAATTTCTCCGCATTGCAAGGTGCAATTCTGAATTTTTTTGCTTTTTCCTGCTCCTCTTAGCATGATAAAGAAGATTCAAAGAGAGTGAGATGCCAGCTCCTTTCATTCAGTCAGTAGCTTCAATCATTTCTGGACGTTTTTCAATGGCAAAAATCAATGAATATTGTAAATGCACAAACAGTAATTTCTCCGCATTGCAAGGTGCAATTCTGAAATTTTTTGCTTTTTCCTGCTCCTCTTAGCATGATAAAGAAGATTCAAAGAGAGTGAGATGCCAGCTCCTTTCATTCAGTCAGTAGCTTCAAACATTTCTGGTATATGAATAACATGTTTTTCAATGGCAAAAATCAATGAATATTGTAAATGCACAAACAGTAATTTCTCCGCATTGCAAGGTGCAATTCTGAAATTTTTTGCTTTTTCCTGCTCCTCTCAGCATGATAAAGAAGATTCAAAGAGAGTGAGATGCCAGCTCCTTTCATTCAGTCAGTAGCTTCAATCATTTCTGGACGTTTTTCAATGGCAAAAATCATTGAATATTGTAAATGCACAAACAGTAATTTCTCCGCATTGCAAGGTGCAAT
Organism: Phyllobates terribilis; assembly: GCF_046119375.1. Lineage (NCBI taxonomy): Eukaryota > Metazoa > Chordata > Amphibia > Anura > Dendrobatidae > Phyllobates > Phyllobates terribilis. Next base: position 3,551,229 of record NW_027362893.1, read on the forward strand.
TCTGAAATTTTTTGCTTTTTCCTGCTCCTCTTAGCATGATAAAGAAGATTCAAAGAGAGTGAGATGCCAGCTCCTTTCATTCAGTCAGTAGCTTCAATCATTTCTGGTATATGAATAACATGATGTTTTTCAATGGCAAAAATCAATGAATATTGTAAATGCACAAACAGTAATTTCTCCGCATTGCAAGGTGCAATTCTGAAATTTTTTGCTTTTTCCTGCTCCTCTAAGCATGATAAAGAAGATTCAAGGAGAGTGAGATGCCAGCTCCTTTCATTCAGTCAGTAGCTTCAATCATTTCTGGACGTTTTTCAATGGCAAAAATCAATGAATATTGTAAATGCACAAACAGTAATTTCTCCGCATTGCAAGGTGCAATTCTGAAATTTTTTGTTTTTTCCTGCTCCTCTTAGCATGATAAACAAGATTCAAAGAGAGTGAGATGCCAGCTCCTTTCATTCAGTCAGTAGCTTCAATCATTTCTGGACGTTTTTCAATGGCAAAAATCAATGAATATTGTAAATGCACAAACAGTAATTTCTCCGCATTGCAAGGTGCAATTCTGAAATTTTTTGCTTTTTCCTGCTCCTCTTAGCATGATAAAGAAGATTCAAAGAGAGTGAGATGCCAGCTCCTTTCATTCAGTCAGTAGCTTCAAACATTTCTGGTATATGAATAACATGATGTTTTTCAATGGCAAAAATCACTGAATATTGTAAATGCACAAACAGTAATTTCTCCGCATTGCAAGGTGCAATTCTGAAATTTTTTGCTTTTTCCTGCTCCTCTTAGCATGATAAAGAAGATTCAAAGAGAGTGAGATGCCAGCTCCTTTCATTCAGTCAGTAGCTTCAATCATTTCTGGACGTTTTTCAATGGCAAAAATCAATGAATATTGTAAATGCACAAACAGTAATTTCTCCGCATTGCAAGGTGCAATTCTGAAATTTTTTGCTTTTTCCTGCTCCTCTTAGCATGATAAAGAAGATTCAAAGAGAGTGAGATGCCAGCTCCTTTCATTCAGTCAGTAGCTTCAAACATTTCTGGTATATGAATAACATGTTTTTCAATGGCAAAAATCAATGAATATTGTAAATGCACAAACAGTAATTTCTCCGCATTGCAAGGTGCAATTCTGAAATTTTTTGCTTTTTCCTGCTCCTCTTAGCATGATAAAGAAGATTCAAAGAGAGTGAGATGCCAGCTCCTTTCATTCAGTCAGTAGCTTCAATCATTTCTGGACGTTTTTCAATGGCAAAAATCATTGAATATTGTAAATGCACAAACAGTAATTTCTCCGCATTGCAAGGTGCAATTCTGAAATTTTTTGCTTTTTCCTGCTCCTCTTAGCATGATAAAGAAGATTCAAAGAGAGTGAGATGCCAGCTCCTTTCATTCAGTCAGTAGCTTCAATCATTTCTGGTATATGAATAACATGATGTTTTTCAATGGCAAAAATCAATGAATATTGTAAATGCACAAACAGTAATTTCTCCGCATTGCAAGGTGCAATTCTGAAATTTTTTGCTTTTTTCTGCTACTCTTAGCATGATAAAGAAGATTCAAAGAGATTGAGATGCCAGCTCCTTTCATTCAGTCAGTAGCTTCAAACATTTCTGGTATATGAATAACATGATGTTTTTCAATGGCAAAAATCAATGAATATTGTAAATGCACAAACAGTAATTTCTCCGCATTGCAAGGTGCAATTCTGAATTTTTTTGCTTTTTCCTGCTCCTCTTAGCATGATAAAGAAGATTCAAAGAGAGTGAGATGCCAGCTCCTTTCATTCAGTCAGTAGCTTCAAACATTTCTGGTATATGAATAACATGATGTTTTTCAATGGCAAAAATCAATGAATATTGTAAATGCACAAACAGTAATTTCTCCGCATTGCAAGGTGCAATTCTGAAATTTTTTGCTTTTTCCTGCTCCTCAGCATGATAAAGAAGATTCAAAGAGAGTGAGATGCCAGCTCCTTTCATTCAGTCAGTAGCTTCAAACATTTCTGGTATATGAATAACATGATGTTTTTCAATGGCAAAAATCATTGAATATTGTAAATGCACAAACAGTAATTTCTCCGCATTGCAAGGTGCAATTCTGAAATTTTTTGCTTTTTCCTGCTCCTCTTAGCATGATAAAGAAGATTCAAAGAGAGTGAGATGGCAGCTCCTTTCATTCAGTCAGTAGCTTCAAACATTTCTGGTATATGAATAACATGATGTTTTTCAATGGCAAAAATCAATGAATATTGTAAATGCACAAACAGTAATTTCTCCGCATTGCAAGGTGCAATTCTGAAATTTTTTGCTTTTTTCTGCTACTCTTAGCATGATAAAGAAGATTCAAAGAGAGTGAGATGCCAGCTCCTTTCATTCAGTCAGTAGCTTCAAACATTTCTGGTATATGAATAACATGATGTTTTTCAATGGCAAAAATCAATGAATATTGTAAATGCACAAACAGTAATTTCTCCGCATTGCAAGGTGCAATTCTGAATTTTTTTGCTTTTTCCTGCTCCTCTTAGCATGATAAAGAAGATTCAAAGAGAGTGAGATGCCAGCTCCTTTCATTCAGTCAGTAGCTTCAAACATTTCTGGTATATGAATAACATGATGTTTTTCAATGGCAAAAATCAATGAATATTGTAAATGCACAAACAGTAATTTCTCCGCATTGCAAGGTGCAATTCTGAAATTTTTTGCTTTTTCCTGCTCCTCAGCATGATAAAGAAGATTCAAAGAGAGTGAGATGCCAGCTCCTTTCATTCAGTCAGTAGCTTCAAACATTTCTGGTATATGAATAACATGATGTTTTTCAATGGCAAAAATCATTGAATATTGTAAATGCACAAACAGTAATTTCTCCGCATTGCAAGGTGCAATTCTGAAATTTTTTGCTTTTTCCTGCTCCTCTTAGCATGATAAAGAAGATTCAAAGAGAGTGAGATGCCAGCTCCTTTCATTCAGTCAGTAGCTTCAAACATTTCTGGTATATGAATAACATGATGTTTTTCAATGGCAAAAATCAATGAATATTGTAAATGCACAAACAGTAATTTCTCCGCATTGCAAGGTGCAATTCTGAAATTTTTTGCTTTTTCCTGCTCCTCTTAGCATGATAAAGAAGATTCAAAGAGAGTGAGATGCCAGCTCCTTTCATTCAGTCAGTAGCTTCAAACATTTCTGGTATATGAATAACATGATGTTTTTCAATGGCAAAAATCAATGAATATTGTAAATGCACAAACAGTAATTTCTCCGCATTGCAAGGTGCAATTCTGAAATTTTTTGCTTTTTCCTGCTCCTCTTAGCATGATAAAGAAGATTCAAAGAGAGTGAGATGCCAGCTCCTTTCATTCAGTCAGTAGCTTCAAACATTTCTGGTATATGAATAACATGATGTTTTTCAATGGCAAAAATCAATGAATATTGTAAATGCACAAACAGTAATTTCTCCGCATTGCAAGGTGCAATTCTGAAATTTTTTGCTTTTTCCTGCTCCTCTAAGCATGATAAAGAAGATTCAAAGAGAGTGAGATGCCAGCTCCTTTCATTCAGTCAGTAGCTTCAATCATTTCTGGACGTTTTTCAATGGCAAAAATCAATGAATATTGTAAATGCACAAACAGTAATTTCTCCGCATTGCAAGGTGCAATTCTGAAATTTTTTGCTTTTTCCTGCTCCTCTTAGCATGATAAACAAGATTCAAAGAGAGTGAGATGCCAGCTCCTTTCATTCAGTCAGTAGCTTCAATCATTTCTGGACGTTTTTCAATGGCAAAAATCAATGAATATTGTAAATGCACAAACAGTAATTTCTCCGCATTGCAAGGTGCAATTCTGAAATTTTTTGCTTTTTTCTGCTCCTCTTAGCATGATAAAGAAGATTCAAAGAGAGTGAGATGCCAGCTCCTTTCATTCAGTCAGTAGCTTCAAACATTTCTGGTATATGAATAACATGATGTTTTTCAATGGCAAAAATCAATGAATATTGTAAATGCACAAACAGTAATTTCTCCGCATTGCAAGGTGCAATTCTGAAATTTTTTGCTTTTTCCTGCTCCTCTTAGCATGATAAAGAAGATTCAAAGAGAGTGAGATGCCAGCTCCTTTCATTCAGTCAGTAGCTTCAATCATTTCTGGACGTTTTTCAATGGCAAAAATCATTGAATATTGTAAATGCACAAACAGTAATTTCTCCGCATTGCAAGGTGCAATTCTGAAATTTTTTGCTTTTTCCTGCTCCTCTTAGCATGATAAAGAAGATTCAAAGAGAGTGAGATGCCAGCTCCTTTCATTCAGTCAGTAGCTTCAATCATTTCTGGACGTTTTTCAATGGCAAAAATCAATGAATATTGTAAATGCACAAACAGTAATTTCTCCGCATTGCAAGGTGCAATTCTGAATTTTTTTGCTTTTTCCTGCTCCTCTTAGCATGATAAAGAAGATTCAAAGAGAGTGAGATGCCAGCTCCTTTCATTCAGTCAGTAGCTTCAAACATTTCTGGTATATGAATAACATGATGTTTTTCAATGGCAAAAATCAATGAATATTGTAAATGCACAAACAGTAATTTCTCCGCATTGCAAGGTGCAATTCTGAAATTTTTTGCTTTTTCCTGCTCCTCAGCATGATAAAGAAGATTCAAAGAGAGTGAGATGCCAGCTCCTTTCATTCAGTCAGTAGCTTCAAACATTTCTGGTATATGAATAACATGATGTTTTTCAATGGCAAAAATCATTGAATATTGTAAATGCACAAACAGTAATTTCTCCGCATTGCAAGGTGCAATTCTGAAATTTTTTGCTTTTTCCTGCTCCTCTTAGCATGATAAAGAAGATTCAAAGAGAGTGAGATGCCAGCTCCTTTCATTCAGTCAGTAGCTTCAAACATTTCTGGTATATGAATAACATGATGTTTTTCAATGGCAAAAATCAATGAATATTGTAAATGCACAAACAGTAATTTCTCCGCATTGCAAGGTGCAATTCTGAAATTTTTTGCTTTTTCCTGCTCCTCTTAGCATGATAAAGAAGATTCAAAGAGAGTGAGATGCCAGCTCCTTTCATTCAGTCAGTAGCTTCAAACATTTCTGGTATATGAATAACATGATGTTTTTCAATGGCAAAAATCAATGAATATTGTAAATGCACAAACAGTAATTTCTCCGCATTGCAAGGTGCAATTCTGAAATTTTTTGCTTTTTCCTGCTCCTCTCAGCATGATAAAGAAGATTCAAAGAGAGTGAGATGCCAGCTCCTTTCATTCAGTCAGTAGCTTCAAACATTTCTGGTATATGAATAACATGATGTTTTTCAATGGCAAAAATCAATGAATATTGTAAATGCACAAACAGTAATTTCTCCGCATTGCAAGGTGCAATTCTGAAATTTTTTGCTTTTTCCTGCTCCTCTAAGCATGATAAAGAAGATTCAAAGAGAGTGAGATGCCAGCTCCTTTCATTCAGTCAGTAGCTTCAATCATTTCTGGACGTTTTTCAATGGCAAAAATCAATGAATATTGTAAATGCACAAACAGTAATTTCTCCGCATTGCAAGGTGCAATTCTGAAATTTTTTGCTTTTTCCTGCTCCTCTTAGCATGATAAACAAGATTCAAAGAGAGTGAGATGCCAGCTCGTTTCATTCAGTCAGTAGCTTCAATCATTTCTGGACGTTTTTCAATGGCAAAAATCAATGAATATTGTAAATGCACAAACAGTAATTTCTCCGCATTGCAAGGTGCAATTCTGAAAATAAGTAAAAAGATAGGGGCGCAATAGCGCTGTTATCCAACAACAACCACGTGGGTAAAAAGAAAATGTGCTCACCTTAATGAGTTGTGAAATGCACAACTCATGTAAGAATTAGTGATGAAGGGCTGCAGCCAACACAGAATCCCTAGGGATCTTGTAGGTAGTCTGTAGTAGGATGAAGTAGGTGCTGGTAAAAAATCCGCGCTCCTCCGTAGTGAAGAATTATGACGAGAGATTGTATAATTAAACAATCTTGTGGTTTATTGTTAAAAGCTACGATTACTACGCGTTTCGTGGACGTCCCGTCCACTTCCTCAGGTACATAGCTGATGTAGACCGATTTATCAAACGGTCTTATATACATAAAACTACACGTGGTGAAAAAAAAAAAAAAAAGGAGAAAAGCCCGCTGTTATTCTTGGCGCCAAGACCAACCAACGGTTTACAGAGAGACAGTGAAATTACTTATAAATAGATTAAATAAAATTATTGGTCGACTAATTACACTCTTATGCAGATAAAATGAAAACCATAGAACAAATAATTAAAATGACCTCTGAAATGTAATGATCCAAATGTTTTAAAACATTTATATTAAAGCACATGGGATAAAACATTTGTAGTTGATCGAGGACCGCAGTGTATGCGATCCCAAAGTCCTAGCTATATTGTATCATGTGTGAAAGATCAGAGAGTCCAGACCGCTCTGCCAGACCTCACACCTCGTCGGCTGACAGGCAGAAAACCAAGAGCTGAAGGAATGGCAGAAGGTGCAAGCCTGCTACTGGTGTATTAGGTATGAGGTGTTTGTCAGTGAGGAAAGGGGGGAAGGAGGGAGGACGGGCATGTAGAGATGACTGAGGACCGCAAGTGTGTAAACTCCTGAACGATTGGTATATTACAATGTATTGAAGATAAGATCTTCCAGATCACTGTGCTGGATCTCACACCTCGTCGGCTGACTGACAGAGGACAGGGAACTAAAGGAAGAGAAGAAAATGCAAACTAGTCTCCGTGGGACGTACTAGTCTGCTAAAGGTATATTATGTGTGTTATCAGTAGCAGTGTAAATAGAAGGGGGCAGGTTGTAGGAAAGAGTAAAATGCTGAGATACTTAATTCTTATTGTGTGCTGTGGCATATGTATATAGATGTTAGTGTAGAAGACCTCGGGAAATGCATGGAAGGAATTGGTATGCGAATTGCAAGGCTAGAAATCTTGCTGTTCTGTTATCATCAATATATATAATATGTATGGCAGGAATAAGGACGATAACGAATTTTGTGTTGTAGGAATTGTGGGGTTTGAGCCATGTGTCAGAATACATTGGGAATAAAAAAGGGGGGTGGGGTGGACATATGATATATAATTGAATTAGAAATGTATATAATGGGTATATGTGATAACTGACCTCAAGACTCATATAAAAACCTCTGTGATTTCATTTAGCCCTTGTGGCTTCAAAGTGTTGAGTTTATACATCCAATAAATTTCTTTACGATTCAGACATTGCACCCTATTAGGGGTGTCAGGCAAAACATGTTCAATAGGTAAGATCTTAAGATCCCTGTAATCCTGCTTGTGTTGCAGGACCATATGTCGGGACAGCCCATGTTTCATGAATCCTGTGGTTATATTATGTCTATGAGAATTGAGTCTATTATGTAGTGCCTGAGTCGTCCTGCCCACATATTGTTTAGGGCAACTACATTCAATAACGTATATCACATAATCTGTTTCACATGACATGGGATATGACATTTTGAAATTTTCACCAGTGGCCACCGAAGTGAAATTATCAGTGGAATGTATAATGGATTTACAACACATGCAGCTCTTCTTACCACATTTAGTAACTAAGTGTTTTTTTCCCTCTACCACAATATTTGGTTCCTGCCTACGTAATTTACTCGGAGCCAATATATTTCTTAATGTAGGTGCTCTCCTGAATATTATGGAGGGATTTCTTGGTAAGACCTGATTTAATAAACGGTCATTTTGAAGAATATGCCAATTTTTTTGAAGAATTTCTCTGATTTCCCTATGTTGTTGATTATATGTGGTGATGAATTTTAGTTCATGCTCAAAATTATCATTCTTTTTTCGTGCTGGTTCCCTCAGTAATGAACTTTGATTATTTTTTTCCCTCACCTGTTTGAATGAATTGAATACCAAATCTTTGGGATATTTCTGCTGTATAAATCTCTGTTTCAGAACCTCTGATTGTTTGTCATAATCTATTTCAGTGGTACAGTTTCTACGGATTCTTTGGAATTGATTGTGCGGAATATTAGTAAGCCATTTTTTATAATGTCCACTGGAAAAATGGATGTAGCTATTGGTATCCACTGATTTAAAATAAGTTTTAGTGAAAATTCTGTCATCTTTTACATATAAAACAAGATCCAGAAAATTAATAGATTCTTCACCACTATCCTTATTAAAAGAAATACCCCAATTGTTATTGTTGAGAAAGCAGAAAAACGTAGTGGGGTCTATAATTTTCCTGTCAATGATGAAGATTAGGTCATCTATATATCTTCTATAAAAGATGATCCCCTTATTAAAAATCCCCTGGAAGATAAAAACTTGCTCAAACAATCCCATAAAAATGTTGGCGAAGGTCGGTGCTACTTTAGAGCCCATAGCCACTCCCTTGATCTGCTGGTAAGTTTTTTTCAGAAAATTAAAATAATTATTTTTCAAGATAAAAGTGAGCCCTGCTAAAATAAAGGATCTATGGTTGGAGGACAGGCGAGTATCTCTGGAAATGATGTATTCCACGCACAACAGACCAATATCTATGTCAATGTTAGTATATAGAGAAGATACATCCAGGCTTAAAAAGACATATGATTTTTCCCATCTGATGGTTTGCACTAATTTGATAAGGTGTGCAGAATCCTGGAGATAGCTTCTAAGGTTTCTAACGTGGGGTTGTAAAAGCACGTCCAAGTATTGAGCCAAATTGGATGTAAGGGAGCCTATCCCCGATATAATGGGTCTCCCAGGGGGGTTTCTGGAATCCTTGTGTATTTTAGGGAGATGATAAAAAAATGGCATGCATGGACTCTGAATAGTCAGGAATTTCCTTTCGTTATCATTTAAAATGTTCTCATCCCGTGCTTTGGAGATAAGTTTCTTATATGTGGGAATCATGTTTAAGAGTGGATTGGAAAAAACTTCTCTGTAATAATTATTGTCACTTAGTATCCTATGTGCTTCCTCCACATATACATTGTAGTCTTGGATGACTATTCCCCCCCCCTTATCTGCCGATCTAAGAACTATATTCTTATTCTTTCTTAGATTATTTAGTGCAGTAATTTCGTTACGGCTCAAGTTGTTATTTCTGGATGGCAGTGGTGCCGCAATTATTTCTTTGAGATCTTGCAGGGTAATGTCACAAAAAGTATCTATCTGGTGACTCTTACTTTCTATAGGATAGAAGTTTGATTTTTTTCTTAAGTCAACATGACATGCCCTATTAGATGGGGAGCACTCCATACCATCATTAATTCCCTCTGCGGGATATTTGTCTGGTTTTGTAATAAAATGTCTTTTTAGGGTTAATTTCCTGATGAAAGTCTGTAAATCCAAAAAGATATCAAAATCTCTCGATTTGTAGGTAGGGCAGAAGGACATACCCTTGGATAATAATTTTTTCTCATCATCATCGAGTGTGTATGATGATAAGTTATAGATATTGGATTTCCCTTCTTTTTCTTTTAATATTTTTTCTCTTTTGTTAGTCTTTTTGCGTTTAGTCCCTCCTCTAACTCCTCTGTGGGATTTTTTCTTTTTCCCAGTCTGTGGAAGAACCGGTCTATGGTTTCCTGGCCTGGAGGCATAGCCTGGGGTAAAAAATCTGTGACACAGATGGAGTTATCAACCCTTGTATTGTCCACCAGAATCCTATTGTCATTTTTAGGACTGATGGAATTAGTCCATTTTTCTATTTCCTCTGAAGGAGAGGATGTGATTGTAATAGGAGTGCAATGTAATGATAAATTGAGTAGATCTGTGATGTCTGCTGGCATATGATTTGGAGACATATTACTGTTAACCATTGTGAGGGATCTTCTCCTCTCTTCCTGTATTTGATTTATTTGTATCTTTATATCCTCTAAATTTTTCTTAGTTTTTGCCAGTGTCTGGTACGCTATAAAGGAGTTAAGGGTTTTGGTAGGACCCTTGTCAGTGCAAACAGGTTTCTGGACTAATGTGGGAATAGGATTAGTATTGATACCTTTGTATACCCCTGTGTCCATTCTAGATTGTTTTCCATTAACTGGAGTGTCTTTTATGTTATTCCCAGGCAATATGGGGGCTGCTGTTGTTTTTGTGTTGTCAATAGGGGAAGAACTGATAAGTTCACCTCTATTGATGCTATTTCTCTGAGGAGAGACAATAGTGATGGATATGTCAGTAGTCACTTTGTCCATCTCTATGGAGGGACATGGAGTTGGCACAGCTGTTTTTTCTGTGTACTCCGAAATAGATTGCTCCTTCTGACGAGCACTGAACGGGGCATAGTGCTTATCTTTGCTATTATTATTTCTCCTGTGGTAATTGCTATTGGAGAATGTTTTTATTTTTTTGGGTAATCCATGAGAATGTATCCTCTTAGGAGGGCTCACTGTCTTTATTCTTAATTGGACCGGCACTATAGTACTAACAGATCTTTTATAGTCATCCCTATCTCTTTGGAGTTTTTTTGCTTTTTTTATAATGGTTTCATGTTCATTTTGCAGAATAGTTGTAGTAATATTGTTATTAATCTTCCCAAAATCAGGGTGTGTTTCAAATGCTAATAAATTTCTAGCAGTTTCAAAAACTCTATTTGTAGTAGCTATACATAGTTCCGACCTTTTTGTGTGGATGCTTTTTAGCAAACTTTGCATGCAAGAGTCTAAAATAGTTGTCCATTCGTTACTAAACTGTTTGTCTTCAGGAAACGGTGGGGGCATTGTAATCCTCAATCCCCGTGGACATAGTTTTTCTTCCATGTAAATGGTTAGAAAACGGATATCAAGTTCTAATCGTAGTTCATCTTTGAGCGCTTCTTCAAGATCATGAAATAAGTTTTCTAACCATTTACATGGAAGAAAAACTATGTCCACGGGGATTGAGGATTACAATGCCCCCACCGTTTCCTGAAGACAAACAGTTTAGTAACGAATGGACAACTATTTTAGACTCTTGCATGCAAAGTTTGCTAAAAAGCATCCACACAAAAAGGTCGGAACTATGTATAGCTACTACAAATAGAGTTTTTGAAACTGCTAGAAATTTATTAGCATTTGAAACACACCCTGATTTTGGGAAGATTAATAACAATATTACTACAACTATTCTGCAAAATGAACATGAAACCATTATAAAAAAAGCAAAAAAACTCCAAAGAGATAGGGATGACTATAAAAGATCTGTTAGTACTATAGTGCCGGTCCAATTAAGAATAAAGACAGTGAGCCCTCCTAAGAGGATACATTCTCATGGATTACCCAAAAAAATAAAAACATTCTCCAATAGCAATTACCACAGGAGAAATAATAATAGCAAAGATAAGCACTATGCCCCGTTCAGTGCTCGTCAGAAGGAGCAATCTATTTCGGAGTACACAGAAAAAACAGCTGTGCCAACTCCATGTCCCTCCATAGAGATGGACAAAGTGACTACTGACATATCCATCACTATTGTCTCTCCTCAGAGAAATAGCATCAATAGAGGTGAACTTATCAGTTCTTCCCCTATTGACAACACAAAAACAACAGCAGCCCCCATATTGCCTGGGAATAACATAAAAGACACTCCAGTTAATGGAAAACAATCTAGAATGGACACAGGGGTATACAAAGGTATCAATACTAATCCTATTCCCACATTAGTCCAGAAACCTGTTTGCACTGACAAGGGTCCTACCAAAACCCTTAACTCCTTTATAGCGTACCAGACACTGGCAAAAACTAAGAAAAATTTAGAGGATATAAAGATACAAATAAATCAAATACAGGAAGAGAGGAGAAGATCCCTCACAATGGTTAACAGTAATATGTCTCCAAATCATATGCCAGCAGACATCACAGATCTACTCAATTTATCATTACATTGCACTCCTATTACAATCACATCCTCTCCTTCAGAGGAAATAGAAAAATGGACTAATTCCATCAGTCCTAAAAATGACAATAGGATTCTGGTGGACAATACAAGGGTTGATAACTCCATCTGTGTCACAGATTTTTTACCCCAGGCTATGCCTCCAGGCCAGGAAACCATAGACCGGTTCTTCCACAGACTGGGAAAAAGAAAAAATCCCACAGAGGAGTTAGAGGAGGGACTAAACGCAAAAAGACTAACAAAAGAGAAAAAATATTAAAAGAAAAAGAAGGGAAATCCAATATCTATAACTTATCATCATACACACTCGATGATGATGAGAAAAAATTATTATCCAAGGGTATGTCCTTCTGCCCTACCTACAAATCGAGAGATTTTGATATCTTTTTGGATTTACAGACTTTCATCAGGAAATTAACCCTAAAAAGACATTTTATTACAAAACCAGACAAATATCCCGCAGAGGGAATTAATGATGGTATGGAGTGCTCCCCATCTAATAGGGCATGTCATGTTGACTTAAGAAAAAAATCAAACTTCTATCCTATAGAAAGTAAGAGTCACCAGATAGATACTTTTTGTGACATTACCCTGCAAGATCTCAAAGAAATAATTGCGGCACCACTGCCATCCAGAAATAACAACTTGAGCCGTAACGAAATTACTGCACTAAATAATCTAAGAAAGAATAAGAATATAGTTCTTAGATCGGCAGATAAGGGGGGGGGAATAGTCATCCAAGACTACAATGTATATGTGGAGGAAGCACATAGGATACTAAGTGACAATAATTATTACAGAGAAGTTTTTTCCAATCCACTCTTAAACATGATTCCCACATATAAGAAACTTATCTCCAAAGCACGGGATGAGAACATTTTAAATGATAACGAAAGGAAATTCCTGACTATTCAGAGTCCATGCATGCCATTTTTTTATCATCTCCCTAAAATACACAAGGATTCCAGAAACCCCCCTGGGAGACCCATTATATCGGGGATAGGCTCCCTTACATCCAATTTGGCTCAATACTTGGACGTGCTTTTACAACCCCACGTTAGAAACCTTAGAAGCTATCTCCAGGATTCTGCACACCTTATCAAATTAGTGCAAACCATCAGATGGGAAAAATCATATGTCTTTTTAAGCCTGGATGTATCTTCTCTATATACTAACATTGACATAGATATTGGTCTGTTGTGCGTGGAATACATCATTTCCAGAGATACTCGCCTGTCCTCCAACCATAGATCCTTTATTTTAGCAGGGCTCACTTTTATCTTGAAAAATAATTATTTTAATTTTCTGAAAAAAACTTACCAGCAGATTAAGGGAGTGGCTATGGGCTCTAAAGTAGCACCGACCTTCGCCAACATTTTTATGGGATTGTTTGAGCAAGTTTTTATCTTCCAGGGGATTTTTAATAAGGGGATCATCTTTTATAGAAGATATATAGATGACCTAATCTTCATCATTGACAGGAAAATTATAGACCCCACTACGTTTTTCTGCTTTCTCAACAATAACAATTGGGGTATTTCTTTTAATAAGGATAGTGGTGAAGAATCTATTAATTTTCTGGATCTTGTTTTATATGTAAAAGATGACAGAATTTTCACTAAAACTTATTTTAAATCAGTGGATACCAATAGCTACATCCATTTTTCCAGTGGACATTATAAAAAATGGCTTACTAATATTCCGCACAATCAATTCCAAAGAATCCGTAGAAACTGTACCACTGAAATAGATTATGACAAACAATCAGAGGTTCTGAAACAGAGATTTATACAGCAGAAATATCCCAAAGATTTGGTATTCAATTCATTCAAACAGGTGAGGGAAAAAAATAATCAAAGTTCATTACTGAGGGAACCAGCACGAAAAAAGAATGATAATTTTGAGCATGAACTAAAATTCATCACCACATATAATCAACAACATAGGGAAATCAGAGAAATTCTTCAAAAAAATTGGCATATTCTTCAAAATGACCGTTTATTAAATCAGGTCTTACCAAGAAATCCCTCCATAATATTCAGGAGAGCACCTACATTAAGAAATATATTGGCTCCGAGTAAATTACGTAGGCAGGAACCAAATATTGTGGTAGAGGGAAAAAAACACTTAGTTACTAAATGTGGTAAGAAGAGCTGCATGTGTTGTAAATCCATTATACATTCCACTGATAATTTCACTTCGGTGGCCACTGGTGAAAATTTCAAAATGTCATATCCCATGTCATGTGAAACAGATTATGTGATATACGTTATTGAATGTAGTTGCCCTAAACAATATGTGGGCAGGACGACTCAGGCACTACATAATAGACTCAATTCTCATAGACATAATATAACCACAGGATTCATGAAACATGGGCTGTCCCGACATATGGTCCTGCAACACAAGCAGGATTACAGGGATCTTAAGATCTTACCTATTGAACATGTTTTGCCTGACACCCCTAATAGGGTGCAATGTCTGAATCGTAAAGAAATTTATTGGATGTATAAACTCAACACTTTGAAGCCACAAGGGCTAAATGAAATCACAGAGGTTTTTATATGAGTCTTGAGGTCAGTTATCACATATACCCATTATATACATTTCTAATTCAATTATATATCATATGTCCACCCCACCCCCCTTTTTTATTCCCAATGTATTCTGACACATGGCTCAAACCCCACAATTCCTACAACACAAAATTCGTTATCGTCCTTATTCCTGCCATACATATTATATATATTGATGATAACAGAACAGCAAGATTTCTAGCCTTGCAATTCGCATACCAATTCCTTCCATGCATTTCCCGAGGTCTTCTACACTAACATCTATATACATATGCCACAGCACACAATAAGAATTAAGTATCTCAGCATTTTACTCTTTCCTACAACCTGCCCCCTTCTATTTACACTGCTACTGATAACACACATAATATACCTTTAGCAGACTAGTACGTCCCACGGAGACTAGTTTGCATTTTCTTCTCTTCCTTTAGTTCCCTGTCCTCTGTCAGTCAGCCGACGAGGTGTGAGATCCAGCACAGTGATCTGGAAGATCTTATCTTCAATACATTGTAATATACCAATCGTTCAGGAGTTTACACACTTGCGGTCCTCAGTCATCTCTACATGCCCGTCCTCCCTCCTTCCCCCCTTTCCTCACTGACAAACACCTCATACCTAATACACCAGTAGCAGGCTTGCACCTTCTGCCATTCCTTCAGCTCTTGGTTTTCTGCCTGTCAGCCGACGAGGTGTGAGGTCTGGCAGAGCGGTCTGGACTCTCTGATCTTTCACACATGATACAATATAGCTAGGACTTTGGGATCGCATACACTGCGGTCCTCGATCAACTACAAATGTTTTATCCCATGTGCTTTAATATAAATGTTTTAAAACATTTGGATCATTACATTTCAGAGGTCATTTTAATTATTTGTTCTATGGTTTTCATTTTATCTGCATAAGAGTGTAATTAGTCGACCAATAATTTTATTTAATCTATTTATAAGTAATTTCACTGTCTCTCTGTAAACCGTTGGTTGGTCTTGGCGCCAAGAATAACAGCGGGCTTTTCTCCTTTTTTTTTTTTCACCACGTGTAGTTTTATGTATATAAGACCGTTTGATAAATCGGTCTACATCAGCTATGTACCTGAGGAAGTGGACGGGACGTCCACGAAACGCGTAGTAATCGTAGCTTTTAACAATAAACCACAAGATTGTTTAATTATACAATCTCTCGTCATAATTCTTCACTACGGAGGAGCGCGGATTTTTTACCAGCACCTACTTCATCCTACTACAGACTAGGTGCAATTCTGAAATTTTTTGCTTTTTTCTGCTCCTCTTAGCATGATAAAGAAGATTCAAAGAGAGTGAGATGCCAGCTCCTTTCATTCAGTCAGTAGCTTCAAACATTTCTGGTATATGAATAACATGATGTTTTTCAATGGCAAAAATCAATGAATATTGTAAATGCACAAACAGTAATTTCTCCGCATTGCAAGGTGCAATTCTGAAATTTTTTGCTTTTTCCTGCTCCTCTTAGCATGATAAAGAAGATTCAAAGAGAGTGAGATGCCAGCTCCTTTCATTCAGTCAGTAGCTTCAATCATTTCTGGACGTTTTTCAATGGCAAAAATCATTGAATATTGTAAATGCACAAACAGTAATTTCTCCGCATTGCAAGGTGCAATTCTGAAATTTTTTGCTTTTTCCTGCTCCTCTTAGCATGATAAAGAAGATTCAAAGAGAGTGAGATGCCAGCTCCTTTCATTCAGTCAGTAGCTTCAATCATTTCTGGACGTTTTTCAATGGCAAAAATCAATGAATATTGTAAATGCACAAACAGTAATTTCTCCGCATTGCAAGGTGCAATTCTGAAATTTTTTGCTTTTTCCTGCTCCTCAGCATGATAAAGAAGATTCAAAGAGAGTGAGATGCCAGCTCCTTTCATTCAGTCAGTAGCTTCAAACATTTCTGGTATATGAATAACATGATGTTTTTCAATGGCAAAAATCATTGAATATTGTAAATGCACAAACAGTAATTTCTCCGCATTGCAAGGTGCAATTCTGAAATTTTTTGCTTTTTCCTGCTCCTCTTAGCATGATAAAGAAGATTCAAAGAGAGTGAGATGCCAGCTCCTTTCATTCAGTCAGTAGCTTCAAACATTTCTGGTATATGAATAACATGATGTTTTTCAATGGCAAAAATCAATGAATATTGTAAATGCACAAACAGTAATTTCTCCGCATTGCAAGGTGCAATTCTGAAATTTTTTGCTTTTTCCTGCTCCTCTTAGCATGATAAAGAAGATTCAAAGAGAGTGAGATGCCAGCTCCTTTCATTCAGTCAGTAGCTTCAAACATTTCTGGTATATGAATAACATGATGTTTTTCAATGGCAAAAATCAATGAATATTGTAAATGCACAAACAGTAATTTCTCCGCATTGCAAGGTGCAATTCTGAAATTTTTTGCTTTTTCCTGCTCCTCTTAGCATGATAAAGAAGATTCAAAGAGAGTGAGATGCCAGCTCCTTTCATTCAGTCAGTAGCTTCAAACATTTCTGGTATATGAATAACATGATGTTTTTCAATGGCAAAAATCAATGAATATTGTAAATGCACAAACAGTAATTTCTCCGCATTGCAAGGTGCAATTCTGAAATTTTTTGCTTTTTCCTGCTCCTCTAAGCATGATAAAGAAGATTCAAAGAGAGTGAGATGCCAGCTCCTTTCATTCAGTCAGTAGCTTCAATCATTTCTGGACGTTTTTCAATGGCAAAAATCAATGAATATTGTAAATGCACAAACAGTAATTTCTCCGCATTGCAAGGTGCAATTCTGAAATTTTTTGCTTTTTCCTGCTCCTCTTAGCATGATAAACAAGATTCAAAGAGAGTGAGATGCCAGCTCGTTTCATTCAGTCAGTAGCTTCAATCATTTCTGGACGTTTTTCAATGGCAAAAATCAATGAATATTGTAAATGCACAAACAGTAATTTCTCCGCATTGCAAGGTGCAATTCTGAAATTTTTTGCTTTTTTCTGCTCCTCTTAGCATGATAAAGAAGATTCAAAGAGAGTGAGATGCCAGCTCCTTTCATTCAGTCAGTAGCTTCAAACATTTCTGGTATATGAATAACATGATGTTTTTCAATGGCAAAAATCAATGAATATTGTAAATGCACAAACAGTAATTTCTCCGCATTGCAAGGTGCAATTCTGAAATTTTTTGCTTTTTCCTGCTCCTCTTAGCATGATAAAGAAGATTCAAAGAGAGTGAGATGCCAGCTCCTCTCATTCAGTCAGTAGCTTCAATCATTTCTGGACGTTTTTCAATGGCAAAAATCATTGAATATTGTAAATGCACAAACAGTAATTTCTCCGCATTGCAAGGTGCAATTCTGAAATTTTTTGCTTTTTCCTGCTCCTCTTAGCATGATAAAGAAGATTCAAAGAGAGTGAGATGCCAGCTCCTTTCATTCAGTCAGTAGCTTCAATCATTTCTGGACGTTTTTCAATGGCAAAAATCAATGAATATTGTAAATGCACAAACAGTAATTTCTCCGCATTGCAAGGTGCAATTCTGAAATTTTTTGCTTTTTCCTGCTCCTCTTAGCATGATAAACAAGATTCAAAGAGAGTGAGATGCCAGCTCGTTTCATTCAGTCAGTAGCTTCAATCATTTCTGGACGTTTTTCAATGGCAAAAATCAATGAATATTGTAAATGCACAAACAGTAATTTCTCCGCATTGCAAGGTGCAATTCTGAAATTTTTTGCTTTTTTCTGCTCCTCTTAGCATGATAAAGAAGATTCAAAGAGAGTGAGATGCCAGCTCCTTTCATTCAGTCAGTAGCTTCAAACATTTCTGGTATATGAATAACATGATGTTTTTCAATGGCAAAAATCAATGAATATTGTAAATGCACAAACAGTAATTTCTCCGCATTGCAAGGTGCAATTCTGAAATTTTTTGCTTTTTCCTGCTCCTCTTAGCATGATAAAGAAGATTCAAAGAGAGTGAGATGCCAGCTCCTTTCATTCAGTCAGTAGCTTCAATCATTTCTGGACGTTTTTCAATGGCAAAAATCAATGAATATTGTAAATGCACAAACAGTAATTTCTCCGCATTGCAAGGTGCAATTCTGAAATTTTTTGCTTTTTCCTGCTCCTCTTAGCAAGGTAAACAAGATTCAAAGAGAGTGAGATGCCAGCTCCTTTCATTCAGTCAGTAGCTTCAATCATTTCTGGACGTTTTTCAATGGCAAAAATCAATGAATATTGTAAATGCACAAACAGTAATTTCTCCGCATTGCAAGGTGCAATTCTGAAATTTTTTGCTTTTTCCTGCTCCTCTTAGCATGATAAAGAAGATTCAAAGAGAGTGAGATGCCAGCTCCTTTCATTCAGTCAGTAGCTTCAATCATTTCTGGACGTTTTTCAATGGCAAAAATCAATGAATATTGTAAATGCACAAACAGTAATTTCTCCGCATTGCAAGGTGCAATTCTGAAATTTTTTGCTTTTTCCTGCTCCTCTTAGCATGATAAAGAAGATTCAAAGAGAGTGAGATGCCAGCTCCTTTCATTCAGTCAGTAGCTTCAATCATTTCTGGACGTTTTTCAATGGCAAAAATCAATGAATATTGTAAATGCACAAACAGTAATTTCTCCGCATTGCAAGGTGCAATTCTGAAATTTTTTGCTTTTTCCTGCTCCTCTTAGCATGATAAAGAAGATTCAAAGAGAGTGAGATGCCAGCTCCTTTCATTCAGTCAGTAGCTTCAAACATTTCTGGTATATGAATAATATGTTTTTCAATGGCAAAAATCAATGAATATTGTAAATGCACAAACAGTAATTTCTCCGCATTGCAAGGTGCAATTCTGAAATTTTTTGCTTTTTCCTGCTCCTCTTAGCATGATAAAGAAGATTCAAAGAGAGTGAGATGCCAGCTCCTTTCATTCAGTCAGTAGCTTCAATCATTTCTGGACGTTTTTCAATGGCAAAAATCAATGAATATTGTAAATGCACAAACAGTAATTTCTCCGCATTGCAAGGTGCAATTCTGAAATTTTTTGCTTTTTCCTGCTCCTCTTAGCATGATAAAGAAGATTCAAAGAGAGTGAGATGCCAGCTCCTTTCATTCAGTCAGTAGCTTCAATCATTTCTGGACGTTTTTCAATGGCAAAAATCAATGAATATTGTAAATGCACAAACAGTAATTTCTCCGCATTGCAAGGTGCAATTCTGAAATTTTTTGCTTTTTCCTGCTCCTCTTAGCATGATAAACAAGATTCAAAGAGAGTGAGATGCCAGCTCCTTTCATTCAGTCAGTAGCTTCAATCATTTCTGGACGTTTTTCAATGGCAAAAATCAATGAATATTGTAAATGCACAAACAGTAATTTCTCCGCATTGCAAGGTGCAATTCTGAAATTTTTTGCTTTTTCCTGCTCCTCTTAGCATGATAAAGAAGATTCAAAGAGAGTGAGATGCCAGCTCCTTTCATTCAGTCAGTAGCTTCAAACATTTCTGGTATAAGAATAACATGATGTTTTTCAATGGCAAAAATCACTGAATATTGTAAATGCACAAACAGTAATTTCTCCGCATTGCAAGGTGCAATTCTGAAATTTTTTGCTTTTTCCTGCTCCTCTAAGCATGATAAAGAAGATTCAAAGAGAGTGAGATGCCAGCTCCTTTCATTCAGTCAGTAGCTTCAATCATTTCTGGACGTTTTTCAATGGCAAAAATCAATGAATATTGTAAATGCACAAACAGTAATTTCTCCGCATTGCAAGGTGCAATTCTGAAATTTTTTGCTTTTTCCTGCTCCTCTTAGCAAGATAAACAAGATTCAAAGAGAGTGAGATGCCAGCTCCTTTCATTCAGTCAGTAGCTTCAATCATTTCTGGACGTTTTTCAATGGCAAAAATCAATGAATATTGTAAATGCACAAACAGTAATTTCTCCGCATTGCAAGGTGCAATTCTGAAATTTTTTGCTTTTTCCTGCTCCTCTTAGCATGATAAAGAAGATTCAAAGAGAGTGAGATGCCAGCTCCTTTCATTCAGTCAGTAGCTTCAATCATTTCTGGACGTTTTTCAATGGCAAAAATCAATGAATATTGTAAATGCACAAACAGTAATTTCTCCGCATTGCAAGGTGCAATTCTGAAATTTTTTGCTTTTTCCTGCTCCTCTTATCATGATAAAGAAGATTCAAAGAGAGTGAGATGCCAGCTCCTTTCATTCAGTCAGTAGCTTCAATCATTTCTGGACGTTTTTCAATGGCAAAAATCAATGAATATTGTAAATGCACAAACAGTAATTTCTCCGCATTGCAAGGTGCAATTCTGAAATTTTTTGCTTTTTCCTGCTCCTCTTAGCATGATAAAGAAGATTCAAAGAGAGTGAGATGCCAGCTCCTTTCATTCAGTCAGTAGCTTCAAACACTTCTGGTATATGAATAACATGTTTTTCAATGGCAAAAATCAATGAATATTGTAAATGCACAAACAGTAATTTCTCCGCATTGCAAGGTGCAATTCTGAAATTTTTTGCTTTTTCCTGCTCCTCTTAGCATGATAAAGAAGATTCAAAGCGAGTGAGGTGCCAGCTCCTTTCATTCAGTCAGTAGCTTCAATCATTTCTGGACGTTTTTCAATGGCAAAAATCATTGAATATTGTAAATGCACAAACAGTAATTTCTCCGCATTGCAAGGTGCAATTCTGAAATTTTTTGCTTTTTCCTGCTCCTCTTAGCATGATAAAGAAGATTCAAATAGAGTGAGATGCCAGCTCCTTTCATTCAGTCACTAGCTTCAATCATTTCTGGTATATGAATAACATGATGTTTTTCAATGGCAAAAATCAATGAATATTGTAAATGCACAAACAGTAATTTCTCCGCATTGCAAGGTGCAATTCTGAAATTTTTTGCTTTTTCCTGCTCCTCTAAGCATGATAAAGAAGATTCAAGGAGAGTGAGATGCCAGCTCCTTTCATTCAGTCAGTAGCTTCAATCATTTCTGGACGTTTTTCAATGGCAAAAATCAATGAATATTGTAAATGCACAAACAGTAATTTCTCCGCATTGCAAGGTGCAATTCTGAAATTTTTTGCTTTTTCCTGCTCCTCTTAGCATGATAAACAAGATTCAAAGAGAGTGAGATGCCAGCTCCTTTCATTCAGTCAGTAGCTTCAATCATTTCTGGACGTTTTTCAATGGCAAAAATCAATGAATATTGTAAATGCACAAACAGTAATTTCTCCGCATTGCAAGGTGCAATTCTGAAATTTTTAGCTTTTTCCTGCTCCTCTTAGCATGATAAACAAGATTCAAAGAGAGTGAGATGCCAGCTCCTTTCATTCAGTCAGTAGCTTCAATCATTTCTGGACGTTTTTCAATGGCAAAAATCAATGAATATTGTAAATGCACAAACAGTAATTTCTCCGCATTGCAAGGTGCAATTCTGAAATTTTTTGCTTTTTCCTGCTCCTCTTAGCATGATAAAGAAGATTCAAAGAGAGTGAGATGCCAGCTCCTTTCATTCAGTCAGTAGCTTCAAACATTTCTGGTATATGAATAACATGATGTTTTTCAATGGCAAAAATCACTGAATATTGTAAATGCACAAACAGTAATTTCTCCGCATTGCAAGGTGCAATTCTGAAATTTTTGGCTTTTTCCTGCTCCTCTTAGCATGATAAAGAAGATTCAAAGAGAGTGAGATGCCAGCTCCTTTCATTCAGTCAGTAGCTTCAATCATTTCTGGACGTTTTTCAATGGCAAAAATCAATGAATATTGTAAATGCACAAACAGTAATTTCTCCGCATTGCAAGGTGCAATTCTGAAATTTTTTGCTTTTTCCTGCTCCTCTTAGCAAGATAAACAAGATTCAAAGAGAGTGAGATGCCAGCTCCTTTCATTCAGTCAGTAGCTTCAATCATTTCTGGACGTTTTTCAATGGCAAAAATCAATGAATATTGTAAATGCACAAACAGTAATTTCTCCGCATTGCAAGGTGCAATTCTGAAATTTTTTGCTTTTTCCTGCTCCTCTTAGCATGATAAAGAAGATTCAAAGAGAGTGAGATGCCAGCTCCTTTCATTCAGTCAGTAGCTTCAATCATTTCTGGACGTTTTTCAATGGCAAAAATCAATGAATATTGTAAATGCACAAACAGTAATTTCTCCGCATTGCAAGGTGCAATTCTGAAATTTTTTGCTTTTTCCTGCTCCTCTTAGCATGATAAAGAAGATTCAAAGAGAGTGAGATGCCAGCTCCTTTCATTCAGTCAGTAGCTTCAATCATTTCTGGACGTTTTTCAATGGCAAAAATCAATGAATATTGTAAATGCACAAACAGTAATTTCTCCGCCTTGCAAGGTGCAATTCTGAAATTTTTTGCTTTTTCCTGCTCCTCTTAGCATGATAAAGAAGATTCAAAGAGAGTGAGATGCCAGCTCCTTTCATTCAGTCAGTAGCTTCAATCATTTCTGGACGTTTTTCAATGGCAAAAATCAATGAATATTGTAAATGCACAAACAGTAATTTCTCCGCATTGCAAGGTGCAATTCTGAAATTTTTTGCTTTTTCCTGCTCCTCTTAGCATGATAAAGAAGATTCAAAGAGAGTGAGATGCCAGCTCCTTTCATTCAGTCAGTAGCTTCAAACATTTCTGGTATATGAATAACATGTTTTTCAATGGCAAAAATCAATGAATATTGTAAATGCACAAACAGTAATTTCTCCGCATTGCAAGGTGCAATTCTGAAATTTTTTGCTTTTTCCTGCTCCTCTTAGCATGATAAAGAAGATTCAAAGAGAGTGAGATGCCAGCTCCTTTCATTCAGTCAGTAGCTTCAATCATTTCTGGACATTTTTCAATGGCAAAAATCATTGAATATTGTAAATGCACAAACAGTAATTTCTCCGCATTGCAAGGTGCAATTCTGAAATTTTTTGCTTTTTCCTGCTCCTCTTAGCATGATAAAGAAGATTCAAAGAGAGTGAGATGCCAGCTCCTTTCATTCAGTCAGTAGCTTCAATCATTTCTGGTATATGAATAACATGATGTTTTTCAATGGCAAAAATCAATGAATATTGTAAATGCACAAACAGTAATTTCTCCGCATTGCAAGGTGCAATTCTGAAATTTTTTGCTTTTTCCTGCTCCTCTAAGCATGATAAAGAAGATTCAAGGAGAGTGAGATGCCAGCTCCTTTCATTCAGTCAGTAGCTTCAATCATTTCTGGACGTTTTTCAATGGCAAAAATCAATGAATATTGTAAATGCACAAACAGTAATTTCTCCGCATTGCAAGGTGCAATTCTGAAATTTTTTGCTTTTTCCTGCTCCTCTTAGCAAGATAAACAAGATTCAAAGAGAGTGAGATGCCAGCTCCTTTCATTCAGTCAGTAGCTTCAATCATTTCTGGACGTTTTTCAATGGCAAAAATCAATGAATATTGTAAATGCACAAACAGTAATTTCTCCGCATTGCAAGGTGCAATTCTGAAATTTTTTGCTTTTTCCTGCTCCTCTTAGCATGATAAAGAAGATTCAAAGAGAGTGAGATGCCAGCTCCTTTCATTCAGTCAGTAGCTTCAATCATTTCTGGACGTTTTTCAATGGCAAAAATCAATGAATATTGTAAATGCACAAACAGTAATTTCTCCGCATTGCAAGGTGCAATTCTGAAATTTTTTGCTTTTTCCTGCTCCTCTTAGCATGATAAAGAAGATTCAAAGAGAGTGAGATGCCAGCTCCTTTCATTCAGTCAGTAGCTTCAATCATTTCTGGACGTTTTTCAATGGCAAAAATCAATGAATATTGTAAATGCACAAACAGTAATTTCTCCGCATTGCAAGGTGCAATTCTGAAATTTTTTGCTTTTTCCTGCTCCTCTTAGCATGATAAAGAAGATTCAAAGAGAGTGAGATGCCAGCTCCTTTCATTCAGTCAGTAGCTTCAAACATTTCTGGTGTATGAATAACATGTTTTTCAATGGCAAAAATCAATGAATATTGTAAATGCACAAACAGTAATTTCTCCGCATTGCAAGGTGCAATTCTGAAATTTTTTGCTTTTTCCTGCTCCTCTTAGCATGATAAAGAAGATTCAAAGAGAGTGAGATGCCAGCTCCTTTCATTCAGTCAGTAGCTTCAATCATTTCTGGACGTTTTTCAATGGCAAAAATCATTGAATATTGTAAATGCACAAACAGTAATTTCTCCGCATTGCAAGGTGCAATTCTGAAATTTTTTGCTTTTTCCTGCTCCTCTTAGCATGATAAAGAAGATTCAAAGAGAGTGAGATGCCAGCTCCTTTCATTCAGTCAGTAGCTTCAATCATTTCTGGTATATGAATAACATGATGTTTTTCAATGGCAAAAATCAATGAATATTGTAAATGCACAAACAGTAATTTCTCCGAATTGCAAGGTGCAATTCTGAAATTTTTTGCTTTTTCCTGCTCCTCTAAGCATGATAAAGAAGATTCAAGGAGAGTGAGATGCCAGCTCCTTTCATTCAGTCAGTAGCTTCAATCATTTCTGGACGTTTTTCAATGGCAAAAATCAATGAATATTGTAAATGCACAAACAGTAATTTCTCCGCATTGCAAGGTGCAATTCTGAAATTTTTTGCTTTTTCCTGCTCCTCTTAGCATGATAAACAAGATTCAAAGAGAGTGAGATGCCAGCTCCTTTCATTCAGTCAGTAGCTTCAATCATTTCTGGACGTTTTTCAATGGCAAAAATCAATGAATATTGTAAATGCACAAACAGTAATTTCTCCGCATTGCAAGGTGCAATTCTGAAATTTTTTGCTTTTTCCTGCTCCTCTTAGCATGATAAACAAGATTCAAAGAGAGTGAGATGCCAGCTCCTTTCATTCAGTCAGTAGCTTCAATCATTTCTGGACGTTTTTCAATGGCAAAAATCAATGAATATTGTAAATGCACAAACAGTAATTTCTCCGCATTGCAAGGTGCAATTCTGAAATTTTTTGCTTTTTCCTGCTCCTCTTAGCATGATAAAGAAGATTCAAAGAGAGTGAGATGCCAGCTCCTTTCATTCAGTCAGTAGCTTCAAACATTTCTGGTATATGAATAACATGATGTTTTTCAATGGCAAAAATCACTGAATATTGTAAATGCACAAACAGTAATTTCTCCGCATTGCAAGGTGCAATTCTGAAATTTTTTGCTTTTTCCTGCTCCTCTTAGCATGATAAAGAAGATTCAAAGAGAGTGAGATGCCAGCTCCTTTCATTCAGTCAGTAGCTTCAATCATTTCTGGACGTTTTTCAATGGCAAAAATCAATGAATATTGTAAATGCACAAACAGTAATTTCTCCGCATTGCAAGGTGCAATTCTGAAATTTTTTGCTTTTTCCTGCTCCTCTTAGCAAGATAAACAAGATTCAAAGAGAGTGAGATGCCAGCTCCTTTCATTCAGTCAGTAGCTTCAATCATTTCTGGACGTTTTTCAATGGCAAAAATCAATGAATATTGTAAATGCACAAACAGTAATTTCTCCGCATTGCAAGGTGCAATTCTGAAATTTTTTGCTTTTTCCTGCTCCTCTTAGCATGATAAAGAAGATTCAAAGAGAGTGAGATGCCAGCTCCTTTCATTCAGTCAGTAGCTTCAATCATTTCTGGACGTTTTTCAATGGCAAAAATCAATGAATATTGTAAATGCACAAACAGTAATTTCTCCGCATTGCAAGGTGCAATTCTGAAATTTTTTGCTTTTTCCTGCTCCTCTTAGCATGATAAAGAAGATTCAAAGAGAGTGAGATGCCAGCTCCTTTCATTCAGTCAGTAGCTTCAATCATTTCTGGACGTTTTTCAATGGCAAAAATCAATGAATATTGTAAATGCACAAACAGTAATTTCTCCGCATTGCAAGGTGCAATTCTGAAATTTTTTGCTTTTTCCTGCTCCTCTTAGCATGATAAAGAAGATTCAAAGAGAGTGAGATGCCAGCTCCTTTCATTCAGTCAGTAGCTTCAAACATTTCTGGTATATGAATAACATGTTTTTCAATGGCAAAAATCAATGAATATTGTAAATGCACAAACAGAAATTTCTCCGCATTGCAAGGTGCAATTCTGAAATTTTTTGCTTTTTCCTGCTCCTCTTAGCATGATAAAGAAGATTCAAAGAGAGTGAGATGCCAGCTCCTTTCATTCAGTCAGTAGCTTCAATCATTTCTGGACGTTTTTCAATGGCAAAAATCATTGAATATTGTAAATGCACAAACAGTAATTTCTCCGCATTGCAAGGTGCAATTCTGAAATTTTTTGCTTTTTCCTGCTCCTCTTAGCATGATAAAGAAGATTCAAAGAGAGTGAGATGCCAGCTCCTTTCATTCAGTCAGTAGCTTCAATCATTTCTGGTATATGAATAACATGATGTTTTTCAATGGCAAAAATCAATGAATATTGTAAATGCACAAACAGTAATTTCTCCGCATTGCAAGGTGCAATTCTGAAATTTTTTGCTTTTTCCTGCTCCTCTAAGCATGATAAAGAAGATTCAAGGAGAGTGAGATGCCAGCTCCTTTCATTCAGTCAGTAGCTTCAATCATTTCTGGACGTTTTTCAATGGCAAAAATCAATGAATATTGTAAATGCACAAACAGTAATTTCTCCGCATTGCAAGGTGCAATTCTGAAATTTTTTGCTTTTTCCTGCTCCTCTTAGCATGATAAACAAGATTCAAAGAGAGTGAGATGCCAGCTCCTTTCATTCAGTCAGTAGCTTCAATCATTTCTGGACGTTTTTCAATGGCAAAAATCAATGAATATTGTAAATGCACAAACAGTAATTTCTCCGCATTGCAAGGTGCAATTCTGAAATTTTTTGCTTTTTCCTGCTCCTCTTAGCATGATAAACAAGATTCAAAGAGAGTGAGATGCCAGCTCCTTTCATTCAGTCAGTAGCTTCAATCATTTCTGGACGTTTTTCAATGGCAAAAATCAATGAATATTGTAAATGCACAAACAGTAATTTCTCCGCATTGCAAGGTGCAATTCTGAAATTTTTTGCTTTTTCCTGCTCCTCTTAGCATGATAAAGAAGATTCAAAGAGAGTGAGATGCCAGCTCCTTTCATTCAGTCAGTAGCTTCAAACATTTCTGGTATATGAATAACATGATGTTTTTCAATGGCAAAAATCACTGAATATTGTAAATGCACAAACAGTAATTTCTCCGCATTGCAAGGTGCAATTCTGAAATTTTTTGCTTTTTCCTGCTCCTCTTAGCATGATAAAGAAGATTCAAAGAGAGTGAGATGCCAGCTCCTTTCATTCAGTCAGTAGCTTCAATCATTTCTGGACGTTTTTCAATGGCAAAAATCAATGAATATTGTAAATGCACAAACAGTAATTTCTCCGCATTGCAAGGTGCAATTCTGAAATTTTTTGCTTTTTCCTGCTCCTCTTAGCAAGATAAACAAGATTCAAAGAGAGTGAGATGCCAGCTCCTTTCATTCAGTCAGTAGCTTCAATCATTTCTGGACGTTTTTCAATGGCAAAAATCAATGAATATTGTAAATGCACAAACAGTAATTTCTCCGCATTGCAAGGTGCAATTCTGAAATTTTTTGCTTTTTCCTGCTCCTCTTAGCATGATAAAGAAGATTCAAAGAGAGTGAGATGCCAGCTCCTTTCATTCAGTCAGTAGCTTCAATCATTTCTGGACGTTTTTCAATGGCAAAAATCAATGAATATTGTAAATGCACAAACAGTAATTTCTCCGCATTGCAAGGTGCAATTCTGAATTTTTTTGCTTTTTCCTGCTCCTCTTAGCATGATAAAGAAGATTCAAAGAGAGTGAGATGCCAGCTCCTTTCATTCAGTCAGTAGCTTCAATCATTTCTGGACGTTTTTCAATGGCAAAAATCAATGAATATTGTAAATGCACAAACAGTAATTTCTCCGCATTGCAAGGTGCAATTCTGAAATTTTTTGCTTTTTCCTGCTCCTCTTAGCATGATAAAGAAGATTCAAAGAGAGTGAGATGCCAGCTCCTTTCATTCAGTCAGTAGCTTCAAACATTTCTGGTATATGAATAACATGTTTTTCAATGGCAAAAATCAATGAATATTGTAAATGCACAAACAGTAATTTCTCCGCATTGCAAGGTGCAATTCTGAAATTTTTTGCTTTTTCCTGCTCCTCTCAGCATGATAAAGAAGATTCAAAGAGAGTGAGATGCCAGCTCCTTTCATTCAGTCAGTAGCTTCAATCATTTCTGGACGTTTTTCAATGGCAAAAATCATTGAATATTGTAAATGCACAAACAGTAATTTCTCCGCATTGCAAGGTGCAATTCTGAAATTTTTTGCTTTTTCCTGCTCCTCTTAGCATGATAAAGAAGATTCAAAGAGAGTGAGATGCCAGCTCCTTTCATTCAGTCAGTAGCTTCAATCATTTCTGGTATATGAATAACATGATGTTTTTCAATGGCAAAAATCAATGAATATTGTAAATGCACAAACAGTAATTTCTCCGCATTGCAAGGTGCAATTCTGAAATTTTTTGCTTTTTCCTGCTCCTCTAAGCATGATAAAGATTCAAGGAGAGTGAGATGCCAGCTCCTTTCATTCAGTCAGTAGCTTCAATCATTTCTGGACGTTTTTCAATGGCAAAAATCAATGAATATTGTAAATGCACAAACAGTAATTTCTCCGCATTGCAAGGTGCAATTCTGAAATTTTTTTTTTTTCCTGCTCCTCTTAGCATGATAAACAAGATTCAAAGAGAGTGAGATGCCAGCTCCTTTCATTCAGTCAGTAGCTTCAATCATTTCTGGACGTTTTTCAATGGCAAAAATCAATGAATATTGTAAATGCACAAACAGTAATTTCTCCGCATTGCAAGGTGCAATTCTGAAATTTTTTGCTTTTTCCTGCTCCTCTTAGCATGATAAAGAAGATTCAAAGAGAGTGAGATGCCAGCTCCTTTCATTCAGTCAGTAGCTTCAAACATTTCTGGTATATGAATAACATGATGTTTTTCAATGGCAAAAATCACTGAATATTGTAAATGCACAAACAGTAATTTCTCCGCATTGCAAGGTGCAATTCTGAAATTTTTTGCTTTTTCCTGCTCCTCTTAGCATGATAAAGAAGATTCAAAGAGAGTGAGATGCCAGCTCCTTTCATTCAGTCAGTAGCTTCAATCATTTCTGGACGTTTTTCAATGGCAAAAATCAATGAATATTGTAAATGCACAAACAGTAATTTCTCCGCATTGCAAGGTGCAATTCTGAAATTTTTTGCTTTTTCCTGCTCCTCTTAGCATGATAAAGAAGATTCAAAGAGAGTGAGATGCCAGCTCCTTTCATTCAGTCAGTAGCTTCAAACATTTCTGGTATATGAATAACATGTTTTTCAATGGCAAAAATCAATGAATATTGTAAATGCACAAACAGTAATTTCTCCGCATTGCAAGGTGCAATTCTGAAATTTTTTGCTTTTTCCTGCTCCTCTTAGCATGATAAAGAAGATTCAAAGAGAGTGAGATGCCAGCTCCTTTCATTCAGTCAGTAGCTTCAATCATTTCTGGACGTTTTTCAATGGCAAAAATCATTGAATATTGTAAATGCACAAACAGTAATTTCTCCGCATTGCAAGGTGCAATTCTGAAATTTTTTGCTTTTTCCTGCTCCTCTTAGCATGATAAAGAAGATTCAAAGAGAGTGAGATGCCAGCTCCTTTCATTCAGTCAGTAGCTTCAATCATTTCTGGTATATGAATAACATGATGTTTTTCAATGGCAAAAATCAATGAATATTGTAAATGCACAAACAGTAATTTCTCCGCATTGCAAGGTGCAATTCTGAAATTTTTTGCTTTTTCCTGCTCCTCTTAGCATGATAAAGAAGATTCAAAGAGATTGAGATGCCAGCTCCTTTCATTCAGTCAGTAGCTTCAATCATTTCTGGACATTTTTCAATGGCAAAAATCAATGAATATTGTAAATGCACAAACAGTAATTTCTCCGCATTGCAAGGTGCAATTCTGAAATCTTTTGCTTTTTCCTGCTCCTCTTAGCATGATAAAGAAGATTCAAAGAGAGTGAGATGCCAGCTCCTTTCATTCAATCAGTAGCTTCAAACATTTCTGGTATATGAATAACATGTTTTTCAATGGCAAAAATCAATGAATATTGTAAATGCACAAACAGTAATTTCTCCGCATTGCAAGGTGCAATTCTGAAATTTTTTGCTTTTTCCTGCTCCTCTTAGCATGATAAAGAAGATTCAAAGAGAGTGAGATGCCAGCTCCTTTCATTCAGTCAGTAGCTTCAATCATTTCTGGACGTTTTTCAATGGCAAAAATCATTGAATATTGTAAATGCACAAACAGTAATTTCTCCGCATTGCAAGGTGCAATTCTGAAATTTTTTGCTTTTTCCTGCTCCTCTTAGCATGATAAAGAAGATTCAAAGAGAGTGAGATGCCAGCTCCTTTCATTCAGTCAGTAGCTTCAATCATTTCTGGTATATGAATAACATGATGTTTTTCAATGGCAAAAATCAATGAATATTGTAAATGCACAAACAGTAATTTCTCCGCATTGCAAGGTGCAATTCTGAAATTTTTTGCTTTTTCCTGCTCCTCTAAGCATGATAAAGAAGATTCAAGGAGAGTGAGATGCCAGCTCCTTTCATTCAGTCAGTAGCTTCAATCATTTCTGGACGTTTTTCAATGGCAAAAATCAATGAATATTGTAAATGCACAAACAGTAATTTCTCCGCATTGCAAGGTGCAATTCTGAAATTTTTTGCTTTTTCCTGCTCCTCTTAGCATGATAAACAAGATTCAAAGAGAGTGAGATGCCAGCTCCTTTCATTCAGTCAGTAGCTTCAATCATTTCTGGACGTTTTTCAATGGCAAAAATCAATGAATATTGTAAATGCACAAACAGTAATTTCTCCGCATTGCAAGGTGCAATTCTGAAATTTTTTGCTTTTTCCTGCTCCTCTTAGCATGATAAAGAAGATTCAAAGAGAGTGAGATGCCAGCTCCTTTCATTCAGTCCGTAGCTACAAACATTTCTGGTATATGAATAACATGATGTTTTTCAATGGCAAAAATCACTGAATATTGTAAATGCACAAACAGTAATTTCTCCGCATTGCAAGGTGCAATTCTGAAATTTTTTGCTTTTTCCTGCTCCTCTTAGCATGATAAAGAAGATTCAAAGAGAGTGAGATGCCAGCTCCTTTCATTCAGTCAGTAGCTTCAATCATTTCTGGACGTTTTTCAATGGCAAAAATCAATGAATATTGTAAATGCACAAACTAATTTCTCCGCATTGCAATCTGCAATTCTGAAATTTTTTGCTTTTTCCTGCTCCTCTTAGCATGATAAAGAAGATTCAAAGAGAGTGAGATGCCAGCTCCTTTCATTCAGTCAGTAGCTTCAAACATTTCTGGTATATGAATAACATGATGTTTTTCAATGGCAAAAATCAATGAATATTGTAAATGCACAAACAGTAATTTCTCCGCATTGCAAGGTGCAATTCTGAAATTTTTTGCTTTTTCCTGCTCCTCTTAGCATGATAAAGAAGATTCAAAGAGAGTGAGATGCCAGCTCCTTTCATTCAGTAAGTAGCTTCAATCATTTCTGGACGTTTTTCAATGGCAAAAATCAATGAATATTGTAAATGCACAAACAGTAATTTCTCCGCATTGCAAGGTGCAATTCTGAAATTTTTTGCTTTCTCCTGCTCCTCTTAGCATGATAAAGAAGATTCAAAGAGAGTGAGATGCCAGCTCCTTTCATTCAGTCAGTAGCTTCAAACATTTCTGGTATATGAATAACATGATATTTTTCAATGGCAAAAATCAATGAATATTGTAAATGCACAAACAGTAATTTCTCCGCATTGAAAGGTGCAATTCTGAAATTTTTTGCTTTTTCCTGCTCCTCTTAGCATGATAAAGAAGATTCAAAGAGAGTGAGATGCCTGCTCCTTTCATTCAGTCAGTAGCTTCAATCATTTCTGGACGTTTTTCAATGGCAAAAATCAATGAATATTGGAAATGCACAAACAGTAATTTCTCCGCATTTCAAGGTGCAATTCTGAAATTTTTTGCTTTTTCCTGCTCCTCTTAGCATGATAAACAAGATTCAAACAGAGTGAGATGCCAGCTCCTTTCATTCAGTCAGTAGCTTCAATCATTTCTGGACGTTTTTCAATGGCAAAAATCAATGAATATTGTAAATGCACAAACAGTAATTTCTCCGCATTGCAAGGTGCAATTCTGAAATTTTTTGCTTTTTTCTGCTACTTTTAGCATGATAAAGAAGATTCAAAGAGAGTGAGATGCCAGCTCCTTTCATTCAGTCAGTAGCTTCAAACATTTCTGGTATATGAATAACATGATGTTTTTCAATGGCAAAAATCAATGAATATTGTAAATGCACAAACAGTAATTTCTCCGCATTGCAAGGTGCAATTCTGAAATTTTTTGCTTTTTCCTGCTCCTCTTAGCATGATAAAGAAGATTCAAAGAGAGTGAGATGCCAGCTCCTTTCATTCAGTAAGTAGCTTCAATCATTTCTGGACGTTTTTCAATGGCAAAAATCAATGAATATTGTAAATGCACAAACAGTAATTTCTCCGCATTGCAAGGTGCAATTCTGAAATTTTTTGCTTTTTCCTGCTCCTCTTAGCAAGATAAACAAGATTCAAAGAGAGTGAGATGCCAGCTCCTTTCATTCAGTCAGTAGCTTCAATCATTTCTGGACGTTTTTCAATGGCAAAAATCAATGAATATTGTAAATGCACAAACAGTAATTTCTCCGCATTGCAAGGTGCAATTCTGAAATTTTTTGCTTTTTCCTTCTCCTCTTAGCATGATAAAGAAGATTCAAAGAGAGTGAGATGCCAGCTCCTTTCATTCAGTCAGTAGCTTCAATCATTTCTGGACGTTTTTCAATGGCAAAAATCAATGAATATTGTAAATGCACAAACGGTAATTTCTCCGCATTGCAAGGTGCAATTCTGAAATTTTTTGCTTTTTCCTGCTCCTCTTAGCATGATAAAGAAGATTCAAAGAGAGTGAGATGCCAGCTCCTTTCATTCAGTCAGTAGCTTCAAACATTTCTGGTATATGAATAACATGATGTTTTTCAATGGCAAAAATCAATGAATATTGTAAATGCACAAACAGTAATTTCTCCGCATTGCAAGGTGCAATTCTGAAATTTTTTGCTTTTTACTGCTCCTCTTAGCATGATAAAGAAGATTCAAAGAGAGTGAGATGCCAGCTCCTTTCATTCAGTCAGTAGCTTCAATCATTTCTGGACGTTTTTGAATGGCAAAAATCAATGAATATTGTAAATGCACAAACAGTAATTTCTCCGCATTGCAAGGTGCAATTCTGAAATTTTTTGCTTTTTCCTGCTCCTCTTAGCATGATAAAGAAGATTCAAAGAGAGTGAGATGCCAGCTCCTTTCATTCAGTCAGTAGCTTCAAACATTTCTGGTATATGAATAACATGATGTTTTTCAATGGCAAAAATCAATGAATATTGTAAATGCACAAACAGTAATTTCTCCGCATTGCAAGGTGCAATTCTGAAATTTTTTGCTTTTTCCTGCTCCTCTTAGCATGATAAAGAAGATTCAAAGAGAGTGAGATGCCAGCTCCTTTCATTCAGTCAGTAGCTTCAAACATTTCTGGTATATGAATAACATGATGTTTTTCAATGGCAAAAATCAATGAATATTGTAAATGCACAAACAGTAATTTCTCCGCATTGCAAGGTGCAATTCTGAAATTTTTTGCTTTTTCCTGCTCCTCTTAGCATGATAAACAAGATTCAAAGAGAGTGAGATGCCAGCTCCTTTCATTCAGTCAGTACCTTCAATCATTTCTGGACGTTTTTCAATGGCAAAAATCAATGAATATTGTAAATGCACAAACAGTAATTTCTCCGCATTGCAAGGTGCAATTCTGAAATTTTTTGCTTTTTCCTGCTCCTCTTAGCATGATAAAAAAGATTCAAAGAGAGTGAGATGTCAGCTCCTTTCATTCAGTCAGTAGCTTCAAACATTTCTGGTATATGAATAACATGATATTTTTCAATGGCAAAAATCAATGAATATTGTAAATGCACAAACAGTAATTTCTCCGCATTGAAAGGTGCAATTCTGAAATTTTTTGCTTTTTCCTGCTCCTCTTAGCATGATAAACAAGATTCAAACAGAGTGAGATGCCAGCTCCTTTCATTCAGTCAGTAGCTTCAATCATTTCTGGATGTTTTTCAATGGCAAAAATCAATGAATATTGTAAATGCACAAACAGTAATTTCTCCGCATTGCAAGGTGCAATTCTGAAATTTTTTGCTTTTTCCTGCTCCTCTTAGCATGATAAACAAGATTCAAACAGAGTGAGATGCCAGCTCCTTTCATTCAGTCAGTAGCTTCAATCATTTCTGGATGTTTTTCAATGGCAAAAATCAATGAATATTGTAAATGCACAAACAGTAATTTCTCCGCATTGCAAGGTGCAATTCTGAAATTTTTTGCTTTTTTCTGCTACTCTTAGCATGATAAAGAAGATTCAAAGAGAGTGAGATGCCAGCTCCTTTCATTCAGTCAGTAGCTTCAAACATTTCTGGTATATGAATAACATGATGTTTTTCAATGGCAAAAATCAATGAATATTGTAAATGCACAAACAGTAATTTCTCCGCATTGCAAGGTGCAATTCTGAAATTTTTTGCTTTTTCCTGCTCCTCTTAGCATGATAAAGAAGATTCAAAGAGAGTGAGATGCCAGATCCTTTCATTCAGTCAGTAGCTTCAAACATTTCTGGTATATGAATAACATGATGTTTTTCAATGGCAAAAATCAATGAATATTGTAAATGCACAAACAGTAATTTCTCCGCATTGCAAGGTGCAATTCTGAAATTTTTTGCTTTTTCCTGCTCCTCTTAGCATGATAAAGAAGATTCAAAGAGAGTGAGATGCCAGCTCCTTTCATTCAGTAAGTAGCTTCAATCATTTCTGGACGTTTTTCAATGGCAAAAATCAATGAATATTGTAAATGCACAAACAGTAATTTCTCCGCATTGCAAGGTGCAATTCTGAAATTTTTTGCTTTTTCCTGCTCCTCTTAGCAAGATAAACAAGATTCAAAGAGAGTGAGATGCCAGCTCCTTTCATTCAGTCAGTAGCTCCAAACATTTCTGGTATATGAATAACATGATATTTTTCAATGGCAAAAATCAATGAATATTGTAAATGCACAAACAGTAATTTCTCCGCATTGAAAGGTGCAATTCTGAAATTTTTTGCTTTTTCCTGCTCCTCTTAGCATGATAAAGAAGATTCAAAGAGAGTGAGATGCCAGCTCCTTTCATTCAGTCAGTAGCTTCAATCATTTCTGGACGTTTTTCAATGGCAAAAATCAATGAATATTGTAAATGCACAAACAGTAATTTCTCCGCATTGCAAGGTGCAATTCTGAAATTTTTTGCTTTTTCCTGCTCCTCTTAGCATGATAAACAAGATTCAAACAGAGTGAGATGCCAGCTCCTTTCATTCAGTCAGTAGCTTCAATCATTTCTGGACGTTTTTCAATGGCAAAAATCAATGAATATTGTAAATGCACAAACAGTAATTTCTCCGCATTGCAAGGTGCAATTCTGAAATTTTTTGCTTTTTTCTACTAATCTTAGCATGATAAAGAAGATTCAAAGAGAGTGAGATGCCAGCTCCTTTCATTCAGTCAGTAGCTTCAAACATTTCTGGTATATGAATAACATGATGTTTTTCAATGGCAAAAATCAATGAATATTGTAAATGCACAAACAGTAATTTCTCCGCATTGCAAGGTGCAATTCTGAAATTTTTTGCTTTTTCCTGCTCCTCTTAGCATGATAAAGAAGATTCAAAGAGAGTGAGATGCCAGCTCCTTTCATTCAGTCAGTAGCTTCAAACATTTCTGGTATATGAATAACATGATGTTTTTCAATGGCAAAAATCAATGAATATTGTAAATGCACAAACAGTAATTTCTCCGCATTGCAAGGTGCAATTCTGAAATTTTTTGCTTTTTCCTGCTCCTCTTAGCAAGATAAACAAGATTCAAAGAGAGTGAGATGCCAGCTCCTTTCATTCAGTCAGTAGCTTCAATCATTTCTGGACGTTTTTCAATGGCAAAAATCAATGAATATTGTAAATGCACAAACAGTAATTTCTCCGCATTGCAAGGTGCAATTCTGAAATTTTTTGCTTTTTCCTGCTCCTCTTAGCATGATAAAGAAGATTCAAAGAGAGTGAGATGCCAGCTCCTTTCATTCAGTCAGTAGCTTCAATCATTTCTGGTATATGAATAACATGTTTTTCAATGGCAAAAATCAATGAATATTGTAAATGCACAAACAGTAATTTCTCCGCATTGCAAGGTGCAATTCTGAAATTTTTTGCTTTTTTCTGCTACTCTTAGCATGATAAAGAAGATTCAAAGAGAGTGAGATGCCAGCTCCTTTCATTCAGTCAGTAGCTTCAAACATTTCTGGTATATGAATAACATGATGTTTTTCAATGGCAAAAATCAATGAATATTGTAAATGCACAAACAGTAATTTCTCCGCATTGCAAGGTGCAATTCTGAAATTTTTTGCTTTTTCCTGCTCCTCTTAGCATGATAAAGAAGATTCAAAGAGAGTGAGATGCCAGCTCCTTTCATTCAGTCAGTAGCTTCAAACATTTCTGGTATATGAATAACATGATGTTTTTCAATGGCAAAAATCAATGAATATTGTAAATGCACAAACAGTAATTTCTCCGCATTGCAAGGTGCAATTCTGAAATTTTTTGCTTTTTCCTGCTCCTCTTAGCATGATAAAGAAGATTCAAAGAGAGTGAGATGCCAGCTCCTTTCATTCAGTAAGTAGCTTCAATCATTTCTGGACGTTTTTCAATGG
This sequence comes from Phyllobates terribilis, assembly GCF_046119375.1. Classification (NCBI taxonomy): domain Eukaryota; kingdom Metazoa; phylum Chordata; class Amphibia; order Anura; family Dendrobatidae; genus Phyllobates; species Phyllobates terribilis. The sequence goes on from NW_027362893.1 coordinate 3,588,601, forward strand.
CAAAAATCAATGAATATTGTAAATGCACAAACAGTAATTTCTCCGCATTGCAAGGTGCAATTCTGAAATTTTTTGCTTTTTCCTGCTCCTCTTAGCAAGATAAACAAGATTCAAAGAGAGTGAGATGCCAGCTCCTTTCATTCAGTCAGTAGCTCCAAACATTTCTGGTATATGAATAACATGATATTTTTCAATGGCAAAAATCAATGAATATTGTAAATGCACAAACAGTAATTTCTCCGCATTGAAAGGTGCAATTCTGAAATTTTTTGCTTTTTCCTGCTCCTCTTAGCATGATAAAGAAGATTCAAAGAGAGTGAGATGCCAGCTCCTTTCATTCAGTCAGTAGCTTCAATCATTTCTGGACGTTTTTCAATGGCAAAAATCAATGAATATTGTAAATGCACAAACAGTAATTTCTCCGCATTGCAAGGTGCAATTCTGAAATTTTTTGCTTTTTCCTGCTCCTCTTAGCATGATAAACAAGATTCAAACAGAGTGAGATGCCAGCTCCTTTCATTCAGTCAGTAGCTTCAATCATTTCTGGACGTTTTTCAATGGCAAAAATCAATGAATATTGTAAATGCACAAACAGTAATTTCTCCGCATTGCAAGGTGCAATTCTGAAATTTTTTGCTTTTTTCTACTAATCTTAGCATGATAAAGAAGATTCAAAGAGAGTGAGATGCCAGCTCCTTTCATTCAGTCAGTAGCTTCAAACATTTCTGGTATATGAATAACATGATGTTTTTCAATGGCAAAAATCAATGAATATTGTAAATGCACAAACAGTAATTTCTCCGCATTGCAAGGTGCAATTCTGAAATTTTTTGCTTTTTCCTGCTCCTCTTAGCATGATAAAGAAGATTCAAAGAGAGTGAGATGCCAGCTCCTTTCATTCATTCAGTAGCTTCAAACATTTCTGGTATATGAATAACATGATGTTTTTCAATGGCAAAAATCAATGAATATTGTAAATGCACAAACAGTAATTTCTCCGCATTGCAAGGTGCAATTCTGAAATTTTTTGCTTTTTCCTGCTCCTCTTAGCATGATAAAGAAGATTCAAAGAGAGTGAGATGCCAGCTCCTTTCATTCAGTCAGTAGCTTCAATCATTTCTGGACGTTTTTCAATGGCAAAAATCAATGAATATTGTAAATGTACAAACAGTAATTTCTCCGCATTGCAAGGTGCAATTCTGAAATTTTTTGCTTTTTCCTGCTCCTCTTAGCAAGATAAACAAGATTCAAAGAGAGTGAGATGCCAGCTCCTTTCATTCAGTCAGTAGCTTCAATCATTTCTGGACGTTTTTCAATGGCAAAAATCAATGAATATTGTAAATGCACAAAGAGTAATTTCTCCGCATTGCAAGGTGCAATTCTGAAATTTTTTGCTTTTTCCTGCTCCTCTTAGCATGATAAAGAAGATTCAAAGAGAGTGAGATGCCAGCTCCTTTCATTCAGTCAGTAGCTTCAATCATTTCTGGTATATGAATAACATGTTTTTCAATGGCAAAAATCAATGAATATTGTGAATGCACAAACAGTAATTTCTCCGCATTGCAAGGTGCAATTCTGAAATTTTTTGCTTTTTCCTGCTCCTCTTAGCATGATAAAGAAGATTCAAAGAGAGTGAGATGCCAGCTCCTTTCATTCAGTCAGTAGCTTCAATCATTTCTGGACGTTTTTCAATGGCAAAAATCATTGAATATTGTAAATGCACAAACAGTAATTTCTCCGCATTGCAAGGTGCAATTCTGAAATTTTTTGCTTTTTCCTGCTCCTCTTAGCATGATAAAGAAGATTCAAAGAGAGTGAGATGCCAGCTCCTTTCATTCAGTCAGTAGCTTCAATCATTTCTGGTATATGAATAACATGATGTTTTTCAATGGCAAAAATCAATGAATATTGTAAATGCACAAACAGTAATTTCTCCGCATTGCAAGGTGCAATTCTGAAATTTTTTGCTTTTTCCTGCTCCTCTTAGCATGATAAAGAAGATTCAAAGAGAGTGAGATGCCAGCTCCTTTCATTCAGTCAGTAGCTTCAAACATTTCTGGTATATGAATAACATGATGTTTTTCAATGGCAAAAATCAATGAATATTGTAAATGCACAAACAGTAATTTCTCCGCATTGCAAGGTGCAATTCTGAAATTTTTTGCTTTTTCCTGCTCCTCTTAGCATGATAAAGAAGATTCAAAGAGAGTGAGATGCCAGCTCCTTTCATTCAGTAAGTAGCTTCAATCATTTCTGGACGTTTTTCAATGGCAAAAATCAATGAATATTGTAAATGCACAAACAGTAATTTCTCCGCATTGCAAGGTGCAATTCTGAAATTTTTTGCTTTTTCCTGCTCCTCTTAGCAAGATAAACAAGATTCAAAGAGAGTGAGATGCCAGCTCCTTTCATTCAGTCAGTAGCTCCAAACATTTCTGGTATATGAATAACATGATATTTTTCAATGGCAAAAATCAATGAATATTGTAAATGCACAAACAGTAATTTCTCCGCATTGAAAGGTGCAATTCTGAAATTTTTTGCTTTTTCCTGCTCCTCTTAGCATGATAAAGAAGATTCAAAGAGAGTGAGATGCCAGCTCCTTTCATTCAGTCAGTAGCTTCAATCATTTCTGGACGTTTTTCAATGGCAAAAATCAATGAATATTGTAAATGCACAAACAGTAATTTCTCCGCATTGCAAGGTGCAATTCTGAAATTTTTTGCTTTTTCCTGCTCCTCTTAGCATGATAAACAAGATTCAAACAGAGTGAGATGCCAGCTCCTTTCATTCAGTCAGTAGCTTCAATCATTTCTGGACGTTTTTCAATGGCAAAAATCAATGAATATTGTAAATGCACAAACAGTAATTTCTCCGCATTGCAAGGTGCAATTCTGAAATTTTTTGCTTTTTTCTACTAATCTTAGCATGATAAAGAAGATTCAAAGAGAGTGAGATGCCAGCTCCTTTCATTCAGTCAGTAGCTTCAAACATTTCTGGTATATGAATAACATGATGTTTTTCAATGGCAAAAATCAATGAATATTGTAAATGCACAAACAGTAATTTCTCCGCATTGCAAGGTGCAATTCTGAAATTTTTTGCTTTTTCCTGCTCCTCTTAGCATGATAAAGAAGATTCAAAGAGAGTGAGATGCCAGCTCCTTTCATTCAGTCAGTAGCTTCAAACATTTCTGGTATATGAATAACATGATGTTTTTCAATGGCAAAAATCAATGAATATTGTAAATGCACAAACAGTAATTTCTCCGCATTGCAAGGTGCAATTCTGAAATTTTTTGCTTTTTCCTGCTCCTCTTAGCATGATAAAGAAGATTCAAAGAGAGTGAGATGCCAGCTCCTTTCATTCAGTCAGTAGCTTCAATCATTTCTGGACGTTTTTCAATGGCAAAAATCAATGAATATTGTAAATGTACAAACAGTAATTTCTCCGCATTGCAAGGTGCAATTCTGAAATTTTTTGCTTTTTCCTGCTCCTCTTAGCAAGATAAACAAGATTCAAAGAGAGTGAGATGCCAGCTCCTTTCATTCAGTCAGTAGCTTCAATCATTTCTGGACGTTTTTCAATGGCAAAAATCAATGAATATTGTAAATGCACAAACAGTAATTTCTCCGCATTGCAAGGTGCAATTCTGAAATTTTTTGCTTTTTCCTGCTCCTCTTAGCATGATAAAGAAGGTTCAAAGAGAGTGAGATGCCAGCTCCTTTCATTCAGTCAGTAGCTTCAATCATTTCTGGTATATGAATAACATGTTTTTCAATGGCAAAAATCAATGAATATTGTAAATGCACAAACAGTAATTTCTCCGCATTGCAAGGTGCAATTCTGAAATTTTTTGCTTTTTCCTGCTCCTCTTAGCATGATAAAGAAGATTCAAAGAGAGTGAGATGCCAGCTCCTTTCATTCAGTCAGTAGCTTCAATCATTTCTGGTCGTTTTTCAATGGCAAAAATCATTGAATATTGTAAATGCACAAACAGTAATTTCTCCGCATTGCAAGGTGCAATTCTGAAATTTTTTGCTTTTTCCTGCTCCTCTTAGCATGATAAAGAAGATTCAAAGAGAGTGAGATGCCAGCTCCTTTCATTCAGTCAGTAGCTTCAATCATTTCTGGTATATGAATAACATGATGTTTTTCAATGGCAAAAATCAATGAATATTGTAAATGCACAAACAGTAATTTCTCCGCATTGCAAGGTGCAATTCTGAAATTTTTTGCTTTTTCCTGCTCCTCTAAGCATGATAAAGAAGATTCAAGGAGAGTGAGATGCCAGCTCCTTTCATTCAGTCAGTAGCTTCAATCATTTCTGGACGTTTTTCAATGGCAAAAATCAATGAATATTGTAAATGCACAAACAGTAATTTCTCCGCATTGCAAGGTGCAATTCTGAAATTTTTTGCTTTTTCCTGCTCCTCTTAGCATGATAAACAAGATTCAAAGAGAGTGAGATGCCAGCTCCTTTCATTCAGTCAGTAGCTTCAATCATTTCTGGACGTTTTTCAATGGCAAAAATCAATGAATATTGTAAATGCACAAACAGTAATTTCTCCGCATTGCAAGGTGCAATTCTGAAATTTTTTGCTTTTTCCTGCTCCTCTTAGCATGATAAAGAAGATTCAAAGAGAGTGAGATGCCAGCTCCTTTCATTCAGTCAGTAGCTTCAAACATTTCTGGTATATGAATAACATGATGTTTTTCAATGCAAAAATCACTGAATATTGTAAATGCACAAACAGTAATTTCTCCGCATTGCAAGGTGCAATTCTGAAATTTTTTGCTTTTTCCTGCTCCTCTTAGCATGATAAAGAAGATTCAAAGAGAGTGAGATGCCAGCTCCTTTCATTCAGTCAGTAGCTTCAATCATTTCTGGACGTTTTTCAATGGCAAAAATCAATGAATATTGTAAATGCACAAACAGTAATTTCTCCGCATTGCAAGGTGCAATTCTGAAATTTTTTGCTTTTTCCTGCTCCTCTTAGCATGATAAAGAAGATTCAAAGAGAGTGAGATGCCAGCTCCTTTCATTCAGTCAGTAGCTTCAAACATTTCTGGTATATGAATAACATGATGTTTTTCAATGGCAAAAATCAATGAATATTGTAAATGCACAAACAGTAATTTCTCCGCATTGCAAGGTGCAATTCTGAAATTTTTTGCTTTTTCCTGCTCCTCTAAGCATGATAAAGAAGATTCAAGGAGAGTGAGATGCCAGCTCCTTTCATTCAGTCAGTAGCTTCAATCATTTCTGGACGTTTTTCAATGGCAAAAATCAATGAATATTGTAAATGCACAAACAGTAATTTCTCCGCATTGCAAGGTGCAATTCTGAAATTTTTTGCTTTTTCCTGCTCCTCTTAGCATGATAAACAAGATTCAAAGAGAGTGAGATGCCAGCTCCTTTCATTCAGTCAGTAGCTTCAATCATTTCTGGACGTTTTTCAATGGCAAAAATCAATGAATATTGTAAATGCACAAACAGTAATTTCTCCGCATTGCAAGGTGCAATTCTGAAATTTTTTGCTTTTTCCTGCTCCTCTTAGCATGATAAAGAAGATTCAAAGAGAGTGAGATGCCAGCTCCTTTCATTCAGTCAGTAGCTTCAAACATTTCTGGTATATGAATAACATGATGTTTTTCAATGGCAAAAATCACTGAATATTGTAAATGCACAAACAGTAATTTCTCCGCATTGCAAGGTGCAATTCTGAAATTTTTTGCTTTTTCCTGCTCCTCTTAGCATGATAAAGAAGATTCAAAGAGAGTGAGATGCCAGCTCCTTTCATTCAGTCAGTAGCTTCAATCATTTCTGGACGTTTTTCAATGGCAAAAATCAATGAATATTGTAAATGCACAAACAGTAATTTCTCCGCATTGCAAGGTGCAATTCTGAAATTTTTTGCTTTTTCCTGCTCCTCTTAGCATGATAAAGAAGATTCAAAGAGAGTGAGATGCCAGCTCCTTTCATTCAGTCAGTAGCTTCAAACATTTCTGGTATATGAATAACATGATGTTTTTCAATGGCAAAAATCAATGAATATTGTAAATGCACAAACAGTAATTTCTCCGCATTGCAAGGTGCAATTCTGAAATTTTTTGCTTTTTCCTGCTCCTCTTAGCATGATAAAGAAGATTCAAAGAGAGTGAGATGCCAGCTCCTTTCATTCAGGAAGTAGCTTCAATCATTTCTGGACGTTTTTCAATGGCAAAAATCAATGAATATTGTAAATGCACAAACAGTAATTTCTCCGCATTGCAAGGTGCAATTCTGAAATTTTTTGCTTTTTCCTGCTCCTCTTAGCATGATAAACAAGATTCAAAGAGAGTGAGATGCCAGCTCCTTTCATTCAGTCAGTAGCTTCAATCATTTCTGGACGTTTTTCAATGGCAAAAATCAATGAATATTGTAAATGCACAAACAGTAATTTCTCCGCATTGCAAGGTGCAATTCTGAAATTTTTTGCTTTTTCCTGCTCCTCTTAGCATGATAAAGAAGATTCAAAGAGAGTGAGATGCCAGCTCCTTTCATTCAGTCAGTAGCTTCAAACATTTCTGGTATATGAATAACATGATATTTTTCAATGGCAAAAATCAATGAATATTGTAAATGCACAAACAGTAATTTCTCCGCATTGAAAGGTGCAATTCTGAAATTTTTTGCTTTTTCCTGCTCCTCTTAGCATGATAAAGAAGATTCAAAGAGAGTGAGATGCCAGCTCCTTTCATTCAGTCAGTAGCTTCAATCATTTCTGGACGTTTTTCAATGGCAAAAATCATTGAATATTGTAAATGCACAAACAGTAATTTCTCCGCATTGCAAGGTGCAATTCTGAAATTTTTTGCTTTTTCCTGCTCCTCTTAGCATGATAAACAAGATTCAAACAGAGTGAGATGCCAGCTCCTTTCATTCAGTCAGTAGCTTCAATCATTTCTGGACGTTTTTCAATGGCAAAAATCAATGAATATTGTAAATGCACAAACAGTAATTTCTCCGCATTGCAAGGTGCAATTCTGAAATTTTTTGCTTTTTTCTGCTACTCTTAGCATGATAAAGAAGATTCAAAGAGAGTGAGATGCCAGCTCCTTTCATTCAGTCAGTAGCTTCAAACATTTCTGGTATATGAATAACATGATGTTTTTCAATGGCAAAAATCAATGAATATTGTAAATGCACAAACAGTAATTTCTCCGCATTGCAAGGTGCAATTCTGAAATTTTTTGCTTTTTCCTGCTCCTCTTAGCATGATAAAGAAGATTCAAAGAGAGTGAGATGCCAGCTCCTTTCATTCAGTCAGTAGCTTCAAACATTTCTGGTATATGAATAACATGATGTTTTTCAATGGCAAAAATCAATGAATATTGTAAATGCACAAACAGTAATTTCTCCGCATTGCAAGGTGCAATTCTGAAATTTTTTGCTTTTTCCTGCTCCTCTTAGCATGATAAAGAAGATTCAAAGAGAGTGAGATGCCAGCTCCTTTCATTCAGTCAGTAGCTTCAAACATTTCTGGTATATGAATAACATGATGTTTTTCAATGGCAAAAATCAATGAATATTGTAAATGCACAAACAGTAATTTCTCCGCATTGCAAGGTGCAATTCTGAAATTTTTTGCTTTTTCCTGCTCCTCTTAGCATGATAAAGAAGATTCAAAGAGAGTGAGATGCCAGCTCCTTTCATTCAGTCAGTAGCTTCAATCATTTCTGGACGTTTTTCAATGGCAAAAATCAATGAATATTGTAAATGCACAAACAGTAATTTCTCCGCATTGCAAGGTGCAATTCTGAAATTTTTTGCTTTTTCCTGCTCCTCTTAGCATGATAAAGAAGATTCAAAGAGAGTGAGATGCCAGCTCCTTTCATTCAGTCAGTAGCTTCAAACATTTCTGGTATATGAATAACATGATGTTTTTCAATGGCAAAAATCAATGAATATTGTAAATGCACAAACAGTAATTTCTCCGCATTGCAAGGTGCAATTCTGAAATTTTTTGCTTTTTCCTGCTCCTCTTAGCATGATAAAGAAGATTCAAAGAGAGTGAGATGCCAGCTCCTTTCATTCAGTCAGTAGCTTCAAACATTTCTGGTATATGAATAACATGATGTTTTTCAATGGCAAAAATCAATGAATATTGTAAATGCACAAACAGTAATTTCTCCGCATTGCAAGGTGCAATTCTGAAATTTTTTGCTTTTTCCTGCTCCTCTAAGCATGATAAAGAAGATTCAAGGAGAGTGAGATGCCAGCTCCTTTCATTCAGTCAGTAGCTTCAATCATTTCTGGACGTTTTTCAATGGCAAAAATCAATGAATATTGTAAATGCACAAACAGTAATTTCTCCGCATTGCAAGGTGCAATTCTGAAATTTTTTGCTTTTTCCTGCTCCTCTTAGCATGATAAACAAGATTCAAAGAGAGTGAGATGCCAGCTCCTTTCATTCAGTCAGTAGCTTCAATCATTTCTGGACGTTTTTCAATGGCAAAAATCAATGAATATTGTAAATGCACAAACAGTAATTTCTCCGCATTGCAAGGTGCAATTCTGAAATTTTTTGCTTTTTCCTGCTCCTCTTAGCATGATAAAGAAGATTCAAAGAGAGTGAGATGCCAGCTCCTTTCATTCAGTCAGTAGCTTCAAACATTTCTGGTATATGAATAACATGATGTTTTTCAATGGCAAAAATCACTGAATATTGTAAATGCACAAACAGTAATTTCTCCGCATTGCAAGGTGCAATTCTGAAATTTTTTTGCTTTTTCCTGCTCCTCTTAGCATGATAAAGAAGATTCAAAGAGAGTGAGATGCCAGCTCCTTTCATTCAGTCAGTAGCTTCAATCATTTCTGGACGTTTTTCAATGGCAAAAATCAATGAATATTGTAAATGCACAAACAGTAATTTCTCCGCATTGCAAGGTGCAATTCTGAAATTTTTTGCTTTTTCCTGCTCCTCTTAGCATGATAAAGAAGATTCAAAGAGAGTGAGATGCCAGCTCCTTTCATTCAGTCAGTAGCTTCAAACATTTCTGGTATATGAATAACATGATGTTTTTCAATGGCAAAAATCAATGAATATTGTAAATGCACAAACAGTAATTTCTCCGCATTGCAAGGTGCAATTCTGAAATTTTTTGCTTTTTCCTGCTCCTCTTAGCATGATAAAGAAGATTCAAAGAGAGTGAGATGCCAGCTCCTTTCATTCAGGAAGTAGCTTCAATCATTTCTGGACGTTTTTCAATGGCAAAAATCAATGAATATTGTAAATGCACAAACAGTAATTTCTCCGCATTGCAAGGTGCAATTCTGAAATTTTTTGCTTTTTCCTGCTCCTCTTAGCATGATAAACAAGATTCAAAGAGAGTGAGATGCCAGCTCCTTTCATTCAGTCAGTAGCTTCAATCATTTCTGGACGTTTTTCAATGGCAAAAATCAATGAATATTGTAAATGCACAAACAGTAATTTCTCCGCATTGCAAGGTGCAATTCTGAAATTTTTTGCTTTTTCCTGCTCCTCTTAGCATGATAAAGAAGATTCAAAGAGAGTGAGATGCCAGCTCCTTTCATTCAGTCAGTAGCTTCAAACATTTCTGGTATATGAATAACATGATATTTTTCAATGGCAAAAATCAATGAATATTGTAAATGCACAAACAGTAATTTCTCCGCATTGAATGGTGCAATTCTGAAATTTTTTGCTTTTTCCTGCTCCTCTTAGCATGATAAAGAAGATTCAAAGAGAGTGAGATGCCAGCTCCTTTCATTCAGTCAGTAGCTTCAATCATTTCTGGACGTTTTTCAATGGCAAAAATCATTGAATATTGTAAATGCACAAACAGTAATTTCTCCGCATTGCAAGGTGCAATTCTGAAATTTTTTGCTTTTTCCTGCTCCTCTTAGCATGATAAACAAGATTCAAACAGAGTGAGATGCCAGCTCCTTTCATTCAGTCAGTAGCTTCAATCATTTCTGGACGTTTTTCAATGGCAAAAATCAATGAATATTGTAAATGCACAAACAGTAATTTCTCCGCATTGCAAGGTGCAATTCTGAAATTTTTTGCTTTTTTCTGCTACTCTTAGCATGATAAAGAAGATTCAAAGAGAGTGAGATGCCAGCTCCTTTCATTCAGTCAGTAGCTTCAAACATTTCTGGTATATGAATAACATGATGTTTTTCAATGGCAAAAATCAATGAATATTGTAAATGCACAAACAGTAATTTCTCCGCATTGCAAGGTGCAATTCTGAAATTTTTTGCTTTTTCCTGCTCCTCTTAGCATGATAAAGAAGATTCAAAGAGAGTGAGATGCCAGCTCCTTTCATTCAGTCAGTAGCTTCAAACATTTCTGGTATATGAATAACATGATGTTTTTCAATGGCAAAAATCAATGAATATTGTAAATGCACAAACAGTAATTTCTCCGCATTGCAAGGTGCAATTCTGAAATTTTTTGCTTTTTCCTGCTCCTCTTAGCATGATAAAGAAGATTCAAAGAGAGTGAGATGCCAGCTCCTTTCATTCAGTCAGTAGCTTCAAACATTTCTGGTATATGAATAACATGATGTTTTTCAATGGCAAAAATCAATGAATATTGTAAATGCACAAACAGTAATTTCTCCGCATTGCAAGGTGCAATTCTGAAATTTTTTGCTTTTTCCTGCTCCTCTTAGCATGATAAAGAAGATTCAAAGAGAGTGAGATGCCAGCTCCTTTCATTCAGTCAGTAGCTTCAATCATTTCTGGACGTTTTTCAATGGCAAAAATCAATGAATATTGTAAATGCACAAACAGTAATTTCTCCGCATTGCAAGGTGCAATTCTGAAATTTTTTGCTTTTTCCTGCTCCTCTTAGCATGATAAAGAAGATTCAAAGAGAGTGAGATGCCAGCTCCTTTCATTCAGTCAGTAGCTTCAAACATTTCTGGTATATGAATAACATGATGTTTTTCAATGGCAAAAATCAATGAATATTGTAAATGCACAAACAGTAATTTCTCCGCATTGCAAGGTGCAATTCTGAAATTTTTTGCTTTTTCCTGCTCCTCTTAGCATGATAAAGAAGATTCAAAGAGAGTGAGATGCCAGCTCCTTTCATTCAGTCAGTAGCTTCAAACATTTCTGGTATATGAATAACATGATGTTTTTCAATGGCAAAAATCAATGAATATTGTAAATGCACAAACAGTAATTTCTCCGCATTGCAAGGTGCAATTCTGAAATTTTTTGCTTTTTCCTGCTCCTCTTAGCATGATAAAGAAGATTCAAAGAGAGTGAGATGCCAGCTCCTTTCATTCAGTGAGTAGCTTCAAACATTTCTGGTATATGAATAACATGATGTTTTTCAATGGCAAAAATCAATGAATATTGTAAATGCACAAACAGTAATTTCTCCGCATTGCAAGGTGCAATTCTGAAATTTTTTGCTTTTTCCTGCTCCTCTTAGCATGATAAAGAAGATTCAAAGAGAGTGAGATGCCAGCTCCTTTCATTCAGTCAGTAGCTTCAATCATTTCTGGACGTTTTTCAATGGCAAAAATCAATGAATATTGTAAATGCACAAACAGTAATTTCTCCGCATTGCAAGGTGCAATTCTGAAATTTTTTGCTTTTTCCTGCTCCTCTTAGCATGATAAAGAAGATTCAAAGAGAGTGAGATGCCAGCTCCTTTCATTCAGTCAGTAGCTTCAAACATTTCTGGTATATGAATAACATGATGTTTTTCAATGGCAAAAATCAATGAATATTGTAAATGCACAAACAGTAATTTCTCCGCATTGCAAGGTGCAATTCTGAAATTTTTTGCTTTTTCCTGCTCCTCTTAGCATGATAAAGAAGATTCAAAGAGAGTGAGATGCCAGCTCCTTTCATTCAGTAAGTAGCTTCAATCATTTCTGGACGTTTTTCAATGGCAAAAATCAATGAATATTGTAAATGCACAAACAGTAATTTCTCCGCATTGCAAGGTGCAATTCTGAAATTTTTTGCTTTTTCCTGCTCCTCTTAGCATGATAAACAAGATTCAAAGAGAGTGAGATGCCAGCTCCTTTCATTCAGTCAGTAGCTTCAATCATTTCTGGACGTTTTTCAATGGCAAAAATCAATGAATATTGTAAATGCACAAACAGTAATTTCTCCGCATTGCAAGGTGCAATTCTGAAATTTTTTGCTTTTTCCTGCTCCTCTTAGCATGATAAAGAAGATTCAAAGAGAGTGAGATGCCAGCTCCTTTCATTCAGTCAGTAGCTTCAAACATTTCTGGTATATGAATAACATGATATTTTTCAATGGCAAAAATCAATGAATATTGTAAATGCACAAACAGTAATTTCTCCGCATTGAAAGGTGCAATTCTGAAATTTTTTGCTTTTTCCTGCTCCTCTTAGCATGATAAAGAAGATTCAAAGAGAGTGAGATGCCAGCTCCTTTCATTCAGTCAGTAGCTTCAATCATTTCTGGACGTTTTTCAATGGCAAAAATCAATGAATATTGTAAATGCACAAACAGTAATTTCTCCGCATTGCAAGGTGCAATTCTGAAATTTTTTGCTTTTTTCTGCTACTCTTAGCATGATAAAGAAGATTCAAAGAGAGTGAGATGCCAGCTCCTTTCATTCAGTCAGTAGCTTCAAACATTTCTGGTATATGAATAACATGATGTTTTTCAATGGCAAAAATCAATGAATATTGTAAATGCACAAACAGTAATTTCTCCGCATTGCAAGGTGCAATTCTGAAATTTTTTGCTTTTTCCTGCTCCTCTTAGCATGATAAAGAAGATTCAAAGAGAGTGAGATGCCAGCTCCTTTCATTCAGTCAGTAGCTTCAAACATTTCTGGTATATGAATAACATGATGTTTTTCAATGGCAAAAATCAATGAATATTGTAAATGCACAAACTAATTTCTCCGCATTGCAAGGTGCAATTCTGAAATTTTTTGCTTTTTCCTGCTCCTCTTAGCATGATAAAGAAGATTCAAAGAGAGTGAGATGCCAGCTCCTTTCATTCAGTCAGTAGCTTCAAACATTTCTGGTATATGAATAACATGATGTTTTTCAATGGCAAAAATCAATGAATATTGTAAATGCACAAACAGTAATTTCTCCGCATTGCAAGGTGCAATTCTGAAATTTTTTGCTTTTTCCTGCTCCTCTTAGCATGATAAAGAAGATTCAAAGAGAGTGAGATGCCAGCTCCTTTCATTCAGTCAGTAGCTTCAAACATTTCTGGTATATGAATAACATGATGTTTTTCAATGGCAAAAATCAATGAATATTGTAAATGCACAAACAGTAATTTCTCCGCATTGCAACGTGCAATTCTGAAATTTTTTGCTTTTTCCTGCTCCTCTTAGCATGATAAAGAAGATTCAAAGAGAGTGAGATGCCAGCTCCTTTCATTCAGTCAGTAGCTTCAAACATTTCTGGTATATGAATAACATGATGTTTTTCAATGGCAAAAATCAATGAATATTGTAAATGCACAAACAGTAATTTCTCCGCATTGCAAGGTGCAATTCTGAAATTTTTTGCTTTTTCCTGCTCCTCTTAGCATGATAAAGAAGATTCAAAGAGAGTGAGATGCCAGCTCCTTTCATTCAGTCAGTAGCTTCAAACATTTCTGGTATATGAATAACATGATGTTTTTCAATGGCAAAAATCAATGAATATTGTAAATGCACAAACAGTAATTTCTCCGCATTGCAAGGTGCAATTCTGAAATCTTTTGCTTTTTCCTGCTCCTCAGCATGATAAAGAAGATTCAAAGAGAGTGAGATGCCAGCTCCTTTCATTCAGTCAGTAGCTTCAATCATTTCTGGACGTTTTTCAATGGCAAAAATCATTGAATATTGTAAATGCACAAACAGTAATTTCTCCGCATTGCAAGGTGCAATTCTGAAATTTTTTGCTTTTTCCTGCTCCTCTTAGCATGATAAAGAAGATTCAAAGAGAGTGAGATGCCAGCTCCTTTCATTCAGTCAGTAGCTTCAATCATTTCTGGTATATGAATAACATGATGTTTTTCAATGGCAAAAATCAATGAACATTGTAAATGCACAAACAGTAATTTCTCCGCATTGCAAGGTGCAATTCTGAAATTTTTTGCTTTTTCCTGCTCCTCTAAGCATGATAAAGAAGATTCAAAGAGAGTGAGATGCCAGCTCCTTTCATTCAGTCAGTAGCTTCAATCATTTCTGGACGTTTTTCAATGGCAAAAATCAATGAATATTGTAAATGCACAAACAGTAATTTCTCCGCATTGCAAGGTGCAATTCTGAAATTTTTTGCTTTTTCCTGCTCCTCTTAGCATGATAAACAAGATTCAAAGAGAGTGAGATGCCAGCTCGTTTCATTCAGTCAGTAGCTTCAATCATTTCTGGACGTTTTTCAATGGCAAAAATCAATGAATATTGTAAATGCACAAACAGTAATTTCTCCGCATTGCAAGGTGCAATTCTGAAATTTTTTGCTTTTTTCTGCTCCTCTTAGCATGATAAAGAAGATTCAAAGAGAGTGAGATGCCAGCTCCTTTCATTCAGTCAGTAGCTTCAAACATTTCTGGTATATGAATAACATGATGTTTTTCAATGGCAAAAATCAATGAATATTGTAAATGCACAAACAGTAATTTCTCCGCATTGCAAGGTGCAATTCTGAAATTTTTTGCTTTTTCCTGCTCCTCTTAGCATGATAAACAAGATTCAAAGAGAGTGAGATGCCAGCTCCTTTCATTCAGTCAGTAGCTTCAATCATTTCTGGACGTTTTTCAATGGCAAAAATCATTGAATATTGTAAATGCACAAAACAGTAATTTCTCTGCATTGCAAGGTGCAATTCTGAAATTTTTTGCTTTTTCCTGCTCCTCTTAGCATGATAAAGAAGATTCAAAGAGAGTGAGATGCCAGCTCCTTTTATTCAGTCAGTAGCTTCAATCATTTCTGGTATATGAATAACATGATGTTTTACAATGGCAAAAATCAATGAACATTGTAAATGCACAAACAGTAATTTCTCCGCATTGCAAGGTGCAATTCTGAAATTTTTTGCTTTTTCCTGCTCCTCTAAGCATGATAAAGAAGATTCAAAGAGAGTGAGATGCCAGCTCCTTTCATTCAGTCAGTAGCTTCAATCATTTCTGGACGTTTTTCAATGGCAAAAATCAATGAATATTGTAAATGCACAAACAGTAATTTCTCCGCATTGCAAGGTGCAATTCTGAAATTTTTTGCTTTTTCCTGCTCCTCTTAGCATGATAAACAAGATTCAAAGAGAGTGAGATGCCAGCTCGTTTCATTCAGTCAGTAGCTTCAATCATTTCTGGACGTTTTTCAATGGCAAAAATCAATGAATATTGTAAATGCACAAACAGTAATTTCTCCGCATTGCAAGGTGCAATTCTGAAATTTTTTGCTTTTTTCTGCTCCTCTTAGCATGATAAAGAAGATTCAAAGAGAGTGAGATGCCAGCTCCTTTCATTCAGTCAGTAGCTTCAAACATTTCTGGTATATGAATAACATGATGTTTTTCAATGGCAAAAATCAATGAATATTGTAAATGCACAAACAGTAATTTCTCCGCATTGCAAGGTGCAATTCTGAAATTTTTTGCTTTTTCCTGCTCCTCTTAGCATGATAAAGAAGATTCAAAGAGAGTGAGATGCCAGCTCCTTTCATTCAGTCAGTAGCTTCAATCATTTCTGGACGTTTTTCAATGGCAAAAATCAATGAATATTGTAAATGCACAAACAGTAATTTCTCCGCATTGCAAGGTGCAATTCTGAAATTTTTTTCTTTTTCCTGCTCCTCTTAGCATGATAAAGAAGATTCAAAGAGAGTGAGATGCCAGCTCCTTTCATTCAGTCAGTAGCTTCAAACATTTCTGGTATATGAATAACATGATGTTTTTCAATGGCAAAAATCAATGAATATTGTAAATGCACAAACAGTAATTTCTCCGCATTGCAAGGTGCAATTCTGAAATTTTTTGCTTTTTCCTGCTCCTCTTAGCATGATAAAGAAGATTCAAAGAGAGTGAGATGCCAGCTCCTTTCATTCAGTAAGTAGCTTCAATCATTTCTGGACGTTTTTCAATGGCAAAAATCAATGAATATTGTAAATGCACAAACAGTAATTTCTCCGCATTGCAAGGTGCAATTCTGAAATTTTTTGCTTTTTCCTGCTCCTCTTAGCATGATAAACAAGATTCAAAGAGAGTGAGATGCCAGCTCCTTTCATTCAGTCAGTAGCTTCAATCATTTCTGGACGTTTTTCAATGGCAAAAATCAATGAATATTGTAAATGCACAAACAGTAATTTCTCCGCATTGCAAGGTGCAATTCTGAAATTTTTTGCTTTTTCCTGCTCCTCTTAGCATGATAAAGAAGATTCAAAGAGAGTGAGATGCCAGCTCCTTTCATTCAGTAAGTAGCTTCAATCATTTCTGGACGTTTTTCAATGGCAAAAATCAATGAATATTGTAAATGCACAAACAGTAATTTCTCCGCATTGCAAGGTGCAATTCTGAAATTTTTTGCTTTTTCCTGCTCCTCTTAGCATGATAAAGAAGATTCAAAGAGAGTGAGATACCAGCTCCTTTCATTCAGTCAGTAGCTTCAAACATTTCTGGTATATGAATAACATGATGTTTTTCAATGGCAAAAATCAATGAATATTGTAAATGCACAAACAGTAATTTCTCCGCATTGAAAGGTGCAATTCTGAAATTTTTTGCTTTTTCCTGCTCCTCTTAGCATGATAAAGAAGATTCAAAGAGAGTGAGATGCCAGCTCCTTTCATTCAGTCAGTAGCTTCAATCATTTCTGGACGTTTTTCAATGGCAAAAATCATT
Organism: Phyllobates terribilis; assembly: GCF_046119375.1. NCBI lineage: Eukaryota > Metazoa > Chordata > Amphibia > Anura > Dendrobatidae > Phyllobates > Phyllobates terribilis. The sequence goes on from NW_027362893.1 coordinate 3,605,461, forward strand.
GAATATTGTAAATGCACAAAACAGTAATTTCTCCGCATTGCAAGGTGCAATTCTGAAATTTTTTGCTTTTTCCTGCTCCTCTTAGCATGATAAAGAAGATTCAAAGAGAGTGAGATGCCAGCTCCTTTTATTCAGTCAGTAGCTTCAATCATTTCTGGTATATGAATAACATGATGTTTTACAATGGCAAAAATCAATGAACATTGTAAATGCACAAACAGTAATTTCTCCGCATTGCAAGGTGCAATTCTGAAATTTTTTGCTTTTTCCTGCTCCTCTAAGCATGATAAAGAAGATTCAAAGAGAGTGAGATGCCAGCTCCTTTCATTCAGTCAGTAGCTTCAATCATTTCTGGACGTTTTTCAATGGCAAAAATCAATGAATATTGTAAATGCACAAACAGTAATTTCTCCGCATTGCAAGGTGCAATTCTGAAATTTTTTGCTTTTTCCTGCTCCTCTTAGCATGATAAACAAGATTCAAAGAGAGTGAGATGCCAGCTCGTTTCATTCAGTCAGTAGCTTCAATCATTTCTGGACGTTTTTCAAAGGCAAAAATCAATGAATATTGTAAATGCACAAACAGTAATTTCTCCGCATTGCAAGGTGCAATTCTGAAATTTTTTGCTTTTTTCTGCTCCTCTTAGCATGATAAAGAAGATTCAAAGAGAGTGAGATGCCAGCTCCTTTCATTCAGTCAGTAGCTTCAAACATTTCTGGTATATGAATAACATGATGTTTTTCAATGGCAAAAATCAATGAATATTGTAAATGCACAAACAGTAATTTCTCCGCATTGCAAGGTGCAATTCTGAAATTTTTTGCTTTTTCCTGCTCCTCTTAGCATGATAAAGAAGATTCAAAGAGAGTGAGATGCCAGCTCCTTTCATTCAGTCAGTAGCTTCAATCATTTCTGGACGTTTTTCAATGGCAAAAATCAATGAATATTGTAAATGCACAAACAGTAATTTCTCCGCATTGCAAGGTGCAATTCTGAAATTTTTTTCTTTTTCCTGCTCCTCTTAGCATGATAAAGAAGATTCAAAGAGAGTGAGATGCCAGCTCCTTTCATTCAGTCAGTAGCTTCAAACATTTCTGGTATATGAATAACATGATGTTTTTCAATGGCAAAAATCAATGAATATTGTAAATGCACAAACAGTAATTTCTCCGCATTGCAAGGTGCAATTCTGAAATTTTTTGCTTTTTCCTGCTCCTCTTAGCATGATAAAGAAGATTCAAAGAGAGTGAGATGCCAGCTCCTTTCATTCAGTAAGTAGCTTCAATCATTTCTGGACGTTTTTCAATGGCAAAAATCAATGAATATTGTAAATGCACAAACAGTAATTTCTCCGCATTGCAAGGTGCAATTCTGAAATTTTTTGCTTTTTCCTGCTCCTCTTAGCATGATAAACAAGATTCAAAGAGAGTGAGATGCCAGCTCCTTTCATTCAGTCAGTAGCTTCAATCATTTCTGGACGTTTTTCAATGGCAAAAATCAATGAATATTGTAAATGCACAAACAGTAATTTCTCCGCATTGCAAGGTGCAATTCTGAAATTTTTTGCTTTTTCCTGCTCCTCTTAGCATGATAAAGAAGATTCAAAGAGAGTGAGATGCCAGCTCCTTTCATTCAGTCAGTAGCTTCAAACATTTCTGGTATATGAATAACATGATATTTTTCAATGGCAAAAATCAATGAATATTGTAAATGCACAAACAGTAATTTCTCCGCATTGAAAGGTGCAATTCTGAAATTTTTTGCTTTTTCCTGCTCCTCTTAGCATGATAAAGAAGATTCAAAGAGAGTGAGATGCCAGCTCCTTTCATTCAGTCAGTAGCTTCAATCATTTCTGGACGTTTTTCAATGGCAAAAATCAATGAATATTGTAAATGCACAAACAGTAATTTCTCCGCATTGCAAGGTGCAATTCTGAAATTTTTTGCTTTTTCCTGCTCCTCTTAGCATGATAAACAAGATTCAAACAGAGTGAGATGCCAGCTCCTTTCATTCAGTCAGTAGCTTCAATCATTTCTGGACGTTTTTCAATGGCAAAAATCAATGAATATTGTAAATGCACAAACAGTAATTTCTCCGCATTGCAAGGTGCAATTCTGAAATTTTTTGCTTTTTTCTGCTACTCTTAGCATGATAAAGAAGATTCAAAGAGAGTGAGATGCCAGCTCCTTTCATTCAGTCAGTAGCTTCAAACATTTCTGGTATATGAATAACATGATGTTTTTCAATGGCAAAAATCAATGAATATTGTAAATGCACAAACAGTAATTTCTCCGCATTGCAAGATGCAATTCTGAAATTTTTTGCTTTTTCCTGCTCCTCTTAGCATGATAAAGAAGATTCAAAGAGAGTGAGATGCCAGCTCCTTTCATTCAGTCAGTAGCTTCAAACATTTCTGGTATATGAATAACATGATGTTTTTCAATGGCAAAAATCAATGAATATTGTAAATGCACAAACAGTAATTTCTCCGCATTGCAAGGTGCAATTCTGAAATTTTTTGCTTTTTCCTGCTCCTCTTAGCATGATAAAGAAGATTCAAAGAGAGTGAGATGCCAGCTCCTTTCATTCAGTAAGTAGCTTCAATCATTTCTGGACGTTTTTCAATGGCAAAAATCAATGAATATTGTAAATGCACAAACAGTAATTTCTCCGCATTGCAAGGTGCAATTCTGAAATTTTTTGCTTTTTCCTGCTCCTCTTAGCAAGATAAACAAGATTCAAAGAGAGTGAGATGCCAGCTCCTTTCATTCAGTCAGTAGCTCCAAACATTTCTGGTATATGAATAACATGATATTTTTCAATGGCAAAAATCAATGAATATTGTAAATGCACAAACAGTAATTTCTCCGCATTGAAAGGTGCAATTCTGAAATTTTTTGCTTTTTCCTGCTCCTCTTAGCATGATAAAGAAGATTCAAAGAGAGTGAGATGCCAGCTCCTTTCATTCAGTCAGTAGCTTCAATCATTTCTGGACGTTTTTCAATGGCAAAAATCAATGAATATTGTAAATGCACAAACAGTAATTTCTCCGCATTGCAAGGTGCAATTCTGAAATTTTTTGCTTTTTCCTGCTCCTCTTAGCATGATAAAAAAGATTCAAACAGAGTGAGATGCCAGCTCCTTTCATTCAGTCAGTAGCTTCAATCATTTCTGGACGTTTTACAATGGCAAAAATCAATGAATATTGTAAATGCACAAACAGTAATTTCTCCGCATTGCAAGGTGCAATTCTGAAATTTTTTGCTTTTTTCTACTAATCTTAGCATGATAAAGAAGATTCAAAGAGAGTGAGATGCCAGCTCCTTTCATTCAGTCAGTAGCTTCAAACATTTCTGGTATATGAATAACATGATGTTTTTCAATGGCAAAAATCAATGAATATTGTAAATGCACAAACAGTAATTTCTCCGCATTGCAAGGTGCAATTCTGAAATTTTTTGTTTTTCCTGCTCCTCTTAGCATGATAAAGAAGATTCAAAGAGAGTGAGATGCCAGCTCCTTTCATTCAGTCAGTAGCTTCAAACATTTCTGGTATATGAATAACATGATGTTTTTCAATGGCAAAAATCAATGAATATTGTAAATGCACAAACAGTAATTTCTCCGCATTGCAAGGTGCAATTCTGAAATTTTTTGCTTTTTCCTGCTCCTCTTAGCATGATAAAGAAGATTCAAAGAGAGTGAGATGCCAGCTCCTTTCATTCAGTCAGTAGCTTCAATCATTTCTGGACGTTTTTCAATGGCAAAAATCAATGAATATTGTAAATGTACAAACAGTAATTTCTCCGCATTGCAAGGTGCAATTCTGAAATTTTTTGCTTTTTCCTGCTCCTCTTAGCAAGATAAACAAGATTCAAAGAGAGTGAGATGCCAGCTCCTTTCATTCAGTCAGTAGCTTCAATCATTTCTGGACGTTTTTCAATGGCAAAAATCAATGAATATTGTAAATGCACAAACAGTAATTTCTCCGCATTGCAAGGTGCAATTCTGAAATTTTTTGCTTTTTCCTGCTCCTCTTAGCATGATAAAGAAGATTCAAAGAGAGTGAGATGCCAGCTCCTTTCATTCAGTCAGTAGCTTCAATCATTTCTGGACGTTTTTCAATGGCAAATATCAATGAATATTGTAAATGCACAAACAGTAATTTCTCCGCATTGCAAGGTGCAATTCTGAAATTTTTTGCTTTTTCCTGCTCCTCTTAGCATGATAAAGAAGATTCAAAGAGAGTGAGATGCCAGCTCCTTTCATTCAGTCAGTAGCTTCAAACATTTCTGGTATATGAATAACATGATGTTTTTCAATGGCAAAAATCAATGAATATTGTAAATGCACAAACAGTAATTTCTCCGCATTGCAAGGTGCAATTCTGAAATTTTTTGCTTTTTCCTGCTCCTCTTAGCATGATAAAGAAGATTCAAAGAGAGTGAGATGCCAGCTCCTTTCATTCAGTCAGTAGCTTCAATCATTTCTGGACGTTTTTCAATGGCAAAAATCATTGAATATTGTAAATGCACAAACAGTAATTTCTCCGCATTGCAAGGTGCAATTCTGAAATTTTTTGCTTTTTCCTGCTCCTCTTAGCATGATAAAGAAGATTCAAAGAGAGTGAGATGCCAGCTCCTTTCATTCAGTCAGTAGCTTCAATCATTTCTGGTATATGAATAACATGATGTTTTTCAATGGCAAAAATCAATGAATATTGTAAATGCACAAACAGTAATTTCTCCGCATTGCAAGGTGCAATTCTGAAATTTTTTGCTTTTTCCTGCTCCTCTGAGCATGATAAAGAAGATTCAAGGAGAGTGAGATGCCAGCTCCTTTCATTCAGTCGGTAGCTTCAATCATTTCTGGACGTTTTTCAATGGCAAAAATCAATGAATATTGTAAATGCACAAACAGTAATTTCTCCGCATTGCAAGGTGCAATTCTGAAATTTTTTGCTTTTTCCTGCTCCTCTTAGCATGATAAACAAGATTCAAAGAGAGTGAGATGCCAGCTCCTTTCATTCAGTCAGTAGCTTCAATCATTTCTGGACGTTTTTCAATGGCAAAAATCAATGAATATTGTAAATGCACAAACAGTAATTTCTCCGCATTGCAAGGTGCAATTCTGAAATTTTTTGCTTTTTCCTGCTCCTCTTAGCATGATAAAGAAGATTCAAAGAGAGTGAGATGCCAGCTCCTTTCATTCAGTCAGTAGCTTCAAACATTTCTGGTATATGAATAACATGATGTTTTTCAATGGCAAAAATCACTGAATATTGTAAATGCACAAACAGTAATTTCTCCGCATTGCAAGGTGCAATTCTGAAATTTTTTGCTTTTTCCTGCTCCTCTTAGCATGATAAAGAAGATTCAAAGAGAGTGAGATGCCAGCTCCTTTCATTCAGTCAGTAGCTTCAATCATTTCTGGACGTTTTTCAATGGCAAAAATCAATGAATATTGTAAATGCACAAACAGTAATTTCTCCGAATTGCAAGGTGCAATTCTGAAATTTTTTGCTTTTTCCTGCTCCTCTTAGCATGATAAAGAAGATTCAAAGAGAGTGAGATGCCAGCTACTTTCATTCAGTCAGTAGCTTCAAACATTTCTGGTATATGAATAACATGATGTTTTTCAATGGCAAAAATCAATGAATATTGTAAATGCACAAACAGTAATTTCTCCGCATTGCAAGGTGCAATTCTGAAATTTTTTGCTTTTTCCTGCTCCTCTTAGCATGATAAAGAAGATTCAAAGAGAGTGAGATGCCAGCTCCTTTCATTCAGTAAGTAGCTTCAATCATTTCTGGACGTTTTTCAATGGCAAAAATCAATGAATATTGTAAATGCACAAACAGTAATTTCTCCGCATTGCAAGGTGCAATTCTGAAATTTTTTGCTTTTTCCTGCTCCTCTTAGCATGATAAACAAGATTCAAAGAGAGTGAGATGCCAGCTCCTTTCATTCAGTCAGTAGCTTCAATCATTTCTGGACGTTTTTCAATGGCAAAAATCAATGAATATTGTAAATGCACAAACAGTAATTTCTCCGCATTGCAAGGTGCAATTCTGAAATTTTTTGCTTTTTCCTGCTCCTCTTAGCATGATAAAGAAGATTCAAAGAGAGTGAGATGCCAGCTCCTTTCATTCAGTCAGTAGCTTCAAACATTTCTGGTATATGAATAACATGATATTTTTCAATGGCAAAAATCAATGAATATTGTAAATGCACAAACAGTAATTTCTCCGCATTGAAAGGTGCAATTCTGAAATTTTTTGCTTTTTCCTGCTCCTCTTAGCATGATAAAGAAGATTCAAAGAGAGTGAGATGCCAGCTCCTTTCATTCAGTCAGTAGCTTCAATCATTTCTGGACGTTTTTCAATGGCAAAAATCAATGAATATTGTAAATGCACAAACAGTAATTTCTCCGCATTGCAAGGTGCAATTCTGAAATTTTTTGCTTTTTCCTGCTCCTCTTAGCATGATAAACAAGATTCAAACAGAGTGAGATGCCAGCTCCTTTCATTCAGTCAGTAGCTTCAATCATTTCTGGACGTTTTTCAATGGCAAAAATCAATGAATATTGTAAATGCACAAACAGTAATTTCTCCGCATTGCAAGGTGCAATTCTGAAATTTTTTGCTTTTTTCTACTAATCTTAGCATGATAAAGAAGATTCAAAGAGAGTGAGATGCCAGCTCCTTTCATTCAGTCAGTAGCTTCAAACATTTCTGGTATATGAATAACATGATGTTTTTCAATGGCAAAAATCAATGAATATTGTAAATGCACAAACAGTAATTTCTCCGCATTGCAAGGTGCAATTCTGAAATTTTTTGTTTTTCCTGCTCCTCTTAGCATGATAAAGAAGATTCAAAGAGAGTGAGATGCCAGCTCCTTTCATTCAGTCAGTAGCTTCAAACATTTCTGGTATATGAATAACATGATGTTTTTCAATGGCAAAAATCAATGAATATTGTAAATGCACAAACAGTAATTTCTCCGCATTGCAAGGTGCAATTCTGAAATTTTTTGCTTTTTCCTGCTCCTCTTAGCATGATAAAGAAGATTCAAAGAGAGTGAGATGCCAGCTCCTTTCATTCAGTCAGTAGCTTCAATCATTTCTGGACGTTTTTCAATGGCAAAAATCAATGAATATTGTAAATGTACAAACAGTAATTTCTCCGCATTGCAAGGTGCAATTCTGAAATTTTTTGCTTTTTCCTGCTCCTCTTAGCAAGATAAACAAGATTCAAAGAGAGTGAGATGCCAGCTCCTTTCATTCAGTCAGTAGCTTCAATCATTTCTGGACGTTTTTCAATGGCAAAAATCAATGAATATTGTAAATGCACAAACAGTAATTTCTCCGCATTGCAAGGTGCAATTCTGAAATTTTTTGCTTTTTCCTGCTCCTCTTAGCATGATAAAGAAGATTCAAAGAGAGTGAGATGCCAGCTCCTTTCATTCAGTCAGTAGCTTCAATCATTTCTGGACGTTTTTCAATGGCAAATATCAATGAATATTGTAAATGCACAAACAGTAATTTCTCCGCATTGCAAGGTGCAATTCTGAAATTTTTTGCTTTTTCCTGCTCCTCTTAGCATGATAAAGAAGATTCAAAGAGAGTGAGATGCCAGCTCCTTTCATTCAGTCAGTAGCTTCAAACATTTCTGGTATATGAATAACATGATGTTTTTCAATGGCAAAAATCAATGAATATTGTAAATGCACAAACAGTAATTTCTCCGCATTGCAAGGTGCAATTCTGAAATTTTTTGCTTTTTCCTGCTCCTCTTAGCATGATAAAGAAGATTCAAAGAGAGTGAGATGCCAGCTCCTTTCATTCAGTCAGTAGCTTCAATCATTTCTGGACGTTTTTCAATGGCAAAAATCATTGAATATTGTAAATGCACAAACAGTAATTTCTCCGCATTGCAAGGTGCAATTCTGAAATTTTTTGCTTTTTCCTGCTCCTCTTAGCATGATAAAGAAGATTCAAAGAGAGTGAGATGCCAGCTCCTTTCATTCAGTCAGTAGCTTCAATCATTTCTGGTATATGAATAACATGATGTTTTTCAATGGCAAAAATCAATGAATATTGTAAATGCACAAACAGTAATTTCTCCGCATTGCAAGGTGCAATTCTGAAATTTTTTGCTTTTTCCTGCTCCTCTGAGCATGATAAAGAAGATTCAAGGAGAGTGAGATGCCAGCTCCTTTCATTCAGTCGGTAGCTTCAATCATTTCTGGACGTTTTTCAATGGCAAAAATCAATGAATATTGTAAATGCACAAACAGTAATTTCTCCGCATTGCAAGGTGCAATTCTGAAATTTTTTGCTTTTTCCTGCTCCTCTTAGCATGATAAACAAGATTCAAAGAGAGTGAGATGCCAGCTCCTTTCATTCAGTCAGTAGCTTCAATCATTTCTGGACGTTTTTCAATGGCAAAAATCAATGAATATTGTAAATGCACAAACAGTAATTTCTCCGCATTGCAAGGTGCAATTCTGAAATTTTTTGCTTTTTCCTGCTCCTCTTAGCATGATAAAGAAGATTCAAAGAGAGTGAGATGCCAGCTCCTTTCATTCAGTCAGTAGCTTCAAACATTTCTGGTATATGAATAACATGATGTTTTTCAATGGCAAAAATCACTGAATATTGTAAATGCACAAACAGTAATTTCTCCGCATTGCAAGGTGCAATTCTGAAATTTTTTGCTTTTTCCTGCTCCTCTTAGCATGATAAAGAAGATTCAAAGAGAGTGAGATGCCAGCTCCTTTCATTCAGTCAGTAGCTTCAATCATTTCTGGACGTTTTTCAATGGCAAAAATCAATGAATATTGTAAATGCACAAACAGTAATTTCTCCGAATTGCAAGGTGCAATTCTGAAATTTTTTGCTTTTTCCTGCTCCTCTTAGCATGATAAAGAAGATTCAAAGAGAGTGAGATGCCAGCTCCTTTCATTCAGTCAGTAGCTTCAAACATTTCTGGTATATGAATAACATGATGTTTTTCAATGGCAAAAATCAATGAATATTGTAAATGCACAAACAGTAATTTCTCCGCATTGCAAGGTGCAATTCTGAAATTTTTTGCTTTTTCCTGCTCCTCTTAGCATGATAAACAAGATTCAAAAAGAGTGAGATGCCAGCTCCTTTCATTCAGTAAGTAGCTTCAATCATTTCTGGACGTTTTTCAATGGCAAAAATCAATGAATATTGTAAATGCACAAACAGTAATTTCTCCGCATTGCAAGGTGCAATTCTGAAATTTTTTGCTTTTTCCTGCTCCTCTTAGCATGATAAACAAGATTCAAAGAGAGTGAGATGCCAGCTCCTTTCATTCAGTCAGTAGCTTCAATCATTTCTGGACGTTTTTCAATGGCAAAAATCAATGAATATTGTAAATGCACAAACAGTAATTTCTCCGCATTGCAAGGTGCAATTCTGAAATTTTTTGCTTTTTCCTGCTCCTCTTAGCATGATAAAGAAGATTCAAAGAGAGTGAGATGCCAGCTCCTTTCATTCAGACAGTAGCTTCAAACATTTCTGGTATATGAATAACATGATATTTTTCAATGGCAAAAATCAATGAATATTGTAAATGCACAAACAGTAATTTCTCTGCATTGCAAGGTGCAATTCTGAAATTTTTTGCTTTTTCCTGCTCCTCTTAGCATGATAAACAAGATTCAAAGAGAGTGAGATGCCAGCTCCTTTCATTCAGTCAGTAGCTTCAATCATTTCTGGACGTTTTTCAATGGCAAAAATCAATGAATATTGTAAATGCACAAACAGTAATTTCTCCGCATTGCAAGGTGCAATTCTGAAATTTTTTGCTTTTTCCTGCTCCTCTTAGCATGATAAAGAAGATTCAAAGAGAGTGAGATGCCAGCTCCTTTCATTCAGTCAGTAGCTTCAAACATTTCTGGTATATGAATAACATGATATTTTTCAATGGCAAAAATCAATGAATATTGTAAATGCACAAACAGTAATTTCTCCGCATTGAAAGGTGCAATTCTGAAATTTTTTGCTTTTTCCTGCTCCTCTTAGCATGATAAAGAAGATTCAAAGAGAGTGAGATGCCAGCTCCTTTCATTCAGTCAGTAGCTTCAATCATTTCTGGACGTTTTTCAATGGCAAAAATCAATGAATATTGTAAATGCACAAACAGTAGTTTCTCCGCATTGCAAGGTGCAATTCTGAAATTTTTTGCTTTTTTCTGCTCCTCTTAGCATGATAAAGAAGATTCAAAGAGAGTGAGATGCCAGCTCCTTTCATTCAGTCAGTAGCTTCAATCATTTCTGGTATATGAATAACATGATGTTTTTCAATGGCAAAAATCACTGAATATTGTAAATGCACAAACAGTAATTTCTCCGCATTGCAAGGTGCAATTCTGAAATTTTTTGCTTTTTCCTGCTCCTCTTAGCATGATAAAGAAGATTCAAAGAGAGTGAGATGCCAGCTCCTTTCATTCAGTCAGTAGCTTCAATCATTTCTGGACGTTTTTCAATGGCAAAAATCAATGAATATTGTAAATGCACAAACAGTAATTTCTCCGAATTGCAAGGTGCAATTCTGAAATTTTTTGCTTTTTCCTGCTCCTCTTAGCATGATAAAGAAGATTCAAAGAGAGTGAGATGCCAGCTCCTTTCATTCAGTCAGTAGCTTCAAACATTTCTGGTATATGAATATTGATGTTTTTCAATGGCAAAAATCAATGAATATTGTAAATGCACAAACAGTAATTTCTCCGCATTGCAAGGTGCAATTCTGAAATTTTTTGCTTTTTCCTGCTCCTCTTAGCATGATAAAGAAGATTCAAAGAGAGTGAGATGCCAGCTCCTTTCATTCAGTAAGTAGCTTCAATCATTTCTGGACGTTTTTCAATGGCAAAAATCAATGAATATTGTAAATGCACAAACAGTAATTTCTCCGCATTGCAAGGTGCAATTCTGAAATTTTTTGCTTTTTCCTGCTCCTCTTAGCATGATAAACAAGATACAAAGAGAGTGAGATGCCAGCTCCTTTCATTCAGTCAGTAGCTTCAATCATTTCTGGACGTTTTTCAATGGCAAAAATCAATGAATATTGTAAATGCACAAACAGTAATTTCTCCGCATTGCAAGGTGCAATTCTGAAATTTTTTGCTTTTTCCTGCTCCTCTTAGCATGATAAAGAAGATTCAAAGAGAGTGAGATGCCAGCTCCTTTCATTCAGTCAGTAGCTTCAAACATTTCTGGTATATGAATAACATGATATTTTTCAATGGCAAAAATCAATGAATATTGTAAATGCACAAACAGTAATTTCTCCGCATTGAAAGGTGCAATTCTGAAATTTTTTGCTTTTTCCTGCTCCTCTTAGCATGATAAAGAAGATTCAAAGAGAGTGAGATGCCAGCTCCTTTCATTCAGTCAGTAGCTTCAATCATTTCTGGACGTTTTTCAATGGCAAAAATCAATGAATATTGTAAATGCACAAACAGTAGTTTCTCCGCATTGCAAGGTGCAATTCTGAAATTTTTTGCTTTTTTCTGCTCCTCTTAGCATGATAAAGAAGATTCAAAGAGAGTGAGATGCCAGCTCCTTTCATTCAGTCAGTAGCTTCAAACATTTCTGGTATATGAATAACATGATGTTTTTCAATGGCAAAAATCAATGAATATTGTAAATGCACAAACAGTAATTTCTCCGCATTGCGAGGTGCAATTCTGAAATTTTTTGCTTTTTCCTGCTCCTCTTAGCATGATAAAGAAGATTCAAAGAGAGTGAGATGCCAGCTCCTTTCATTCAGTCAGTAGCTTCAATCATTTCTGGACGTTTTTCAATGGCAAAAATCATTGAATATTGTAAATGCACAAACAGTAATTTCTCCGCATTGCAAGGTGCAATTCTGAAATTTTTTGCTTTTTCCTGCTCCTCTTAGCATGATAAAGAAGATTCAAAGAGAGTGAGATGCCAGCTCCTTTCATTCAGTCAGTAGCTTCAATCATTTCTGGTATATGAATAACATGATGTTTTTCAATGGCAAAAATCAATGAACATTGTAAATGCACAAACAGTAATTTCTCCGCATTGCAAGGTGCAATTCTGAAATTTTTTGCTTTTTCCTGCTCCTCTAAGCATGATAAAGAAGATTCAAAGAGAGTGAGATGCCAGCTCCTTTCATTCAGTCAGTAGCTTCAATCATTTCTGGACGTTTTTCAATGGCAAAAATCAATGAATATTGTAAATGCACAAACAGTAATTTCTCCGCATTGCAAGGTGCAATTCTGAAATTTTTTGCTTTTTCCTGCTCCTCTTAGCAAGATAAACAAGATTCAAAGAGAGTGAGATGCCAGCTCCTTTCATTCAGTCAGTAGCTTCAATCATTTCTGGACGTTTTTCAATGGCAAAAATCAATGAATATTGTAAATGCACAAACAGTAATTTCTCCGCATTGCAAGGTGCAATTCTGAAATTTTTTGCTTTTTCCTGCTCCTCTTAGCATGATAAAGAAGATTCAAAGAGAGTGAGATGCCAGCTCCTTTCATTCAGTCAGTAGCTTCAATCATTTCTGGACGTTTTTCAATGGCAAAAATCAATGAATATTGTAAATGCACAAACAGTAATTTCTCCGCATTGCAAGGTGCAATTCTGAAATTTTTTGCTTTTTCCTGCTCCTCTTAGCATGATAAAGAAGATTCAAAGAGAGTGAAATGCCAGCTCCTTTCATTCAGTCAGTAGCTTCAATCATTTCTGGACGTTTTTCAATGGCAAAAATCAATGAATATTGTAAATGCACAAACAGTAATTTCTCCGCATTGCAAGGTGCAATTCTGAAATTTTTTGCTTTTTCCTGCTCCTCTTAGCATGATAAAGAAGATTCAAAGAGAGTGAGATGCCAGCTCCTTTCATTCAGTCAGTAGCTTCAAACATTTCTGGTATATGAATAACATGATGTTTTTCAATGGCAAAGATCAATGAATATTGTAAATGCACAAACAGTAATTTCTCCGCATTGCAAGGTGCAATTCTGAAATTTTTTGCTTTTTCCTGCTCCTCTAAGCATGATAAAGAAGATTCAAAGAGAGTGAGATGCCAGCTCCTTTCATTCAGTCAGTAGCTTCAATCATTTCTGGACGTTTTTCAATGGCAAAAATCAATGAATATTGTAAATGCACAAACAGTAATTTCTCCGCATTGCAAGGTGCAATTCTGAAATTTTTTGCTTTTTCCTGCTCCTCTTAGCATGATAAACAAGATTCAAAGAGAATGAGATGCCAGCTCCTTTCATTCAGTCAGTAGCTTCAATCATTTCTGGACGTTTTTCAATGGCAAAAATCAATGAATATTGTAAATGCACAAACAGTAATTTCTCCGCATTGCAAGGTGCAATTCTGAAATTTTTTGCTTTTTCCTGCTCCTCTTAGCATGATAAAGAAGATTCAAAGAGAGTGAGATGCCAGCTCCTTTCATTCAGTCAGTAGCTTCAAACATTTCTGGACGTTTTTCAATGGCAAAAATCATTGAATATTGTAAATGCACAAACAGTAATTTCTCCGCATTGCAAGGTGCAATTCTGAAATTTTTTGCTTTTTCCTGCTCCTCTTAGCATGATAAAGAAGATTCAAAGAGAGTGAGATGCCAGCTCCTTTCATTCAGTCAGTAGCTTCAATCATTTCTGGACATTTTTCAATGGCAAAAATCAATGAATATTGTAAATGTACAAACAGTAATTTCTCCGCATTGCAAGGTGCAATTCTGAAATTTTTTGCTTTTTCCTGCTCCTCTTAGCAAGATAAACAAGATTCAAAGAGAGTGAGATGCCAGCTCCTTTCATTCAGTCAGTAGCTTCAATCATTTCTGGACGTTTTTCAATGGCAAAAATCAATGAATATTGTAAATGCACAAACAGTAATTTCTCCGCATTGCAAGGTGCAATTCTGAAATTTTTTGCTTTTTCCTGCTCCTCTTAGCATGATAAAGAAGATTCAAAGAGAGTGAGATGCCAGCTCCTTTCATTCAGTCAGTAGCTTCAATCATTTCTGGACGTTTTTCAATGGCAAAAATCAATGAATATTGTAAATGCACAAACAGTAATTTCTCCGCATTGCAAGGTGCAATTCTGAAATTTTTTGCTTTTTCCTGCTCCTCTTAGCATGATAAAGAAGATTCAAAGAGAGTGAGATGCCAGCTCCTTTCATTCAGTCAGTAGCTTCAAACATTTCTGGTATATGAATAACATGATGTTTTTCAATGGCAAAAATCAATGAATATTGTAAATGCACAAACAGTAATTTCTCCGCATTGCAAGGTGCAATTCTGAAATTTTTTGCTTTTTCCTGCTCCTCTTAGCATGATAAAGAAGATTCAAAGAGAGTGAGATGCCAGCTCCTTTCATTCAGTCAGTAGCTTCAATCATTTCTGGACGTTTTTCAATGGCAAAAATCATTGAATATTGTAAATGCACAAACAGTAATTTCTCCGCATTGCAAGGTGCAATTCTGAAATTTTTTGCTTTTTCCTGCTCCTCTTAGCATGATAAAGAAGATTCAAAGAGAGTGAGATGCCAGCTCCTTTCATTCAGTCAGTAGCTTCAATCATTTCTGGTATATGAATAACATGATGTTTTTCAATGGCAAAAATCAATGAATATTGTAAATGCACAAACAGTAATTTCTCCGCATTGCAAGGTGCAATTCTGAAATTTTTTGCTTTTTCCTGCTCCTCTTAGCATGATAAAGAAGATTCAAAGAGAGTGAGATGCCAGCTCCTTTCATTCAGTCAGTAGCTTCAATCATTTCTGGACGTTTTTCAATGGCAAAAATCATTGAATATTGTAAATGCACAAACAGTAATTTCTCCGCATTGCAAGGTGCAATTCTGAAATTTTTTGCTTTTTCCTGCTCCTCTTAGCATGATAAAGAAGATTCAAAGAGAGTGAGATGCCAGCTCCTTTCATTCAGTCAGTAGCTTCAATCATTTCTGGTATATGAATAACATGATGTTTTTCAATGGCAAAAATCAATGAATATTGTAAATGCACAAACAGTAATTTCTTCGCATTGCAAGGTGCAATTCTGAAATTTTTTGCTTTTTCCTGCTCCTCTAAGCATGATAAAGAAGATTCAAGGAGAGTGAGATGCCAGCTCCTTTCATTCAGTCAGTAGCTTCAATCATTTCTGGACGTTTTTCAATGGCAAAAATCAATGAATATTGTAAATGCACAAACAGTAATTTCTCCGCATTGCAAGGTGCAATTCTGAAATTTTTTGCTTTTTCCTGCTCCTCTTAGCATGATAAACAAGATTCAAAGAGAGTGAGATGCCAGCTCCTTTCATTCAGTCAGTAGCTTCAATCATTTCTGGACGTTTTTCAATGGCAAAAATCAATGAATATTGTAAATGCACAAACAGTAATTTCTCCGCATTGCAAGGTGCAATTCTGAAATTTTT
The DNA here is from genome assembly GCF_046119375.1 of Phyllobates terribilis. Taxonomy (NCBI): domain Eukaryota; kingdom Metazoa; phylum Chordata; class Amphibia; order Anura; family Dendrobatidae; genus Phyllobates; species Phyllobates terribilis. The sequence continues at coordinate 3,620,909 of NW_027362893.1, forward strand.
TGCTTTTTCCTGCTCCTCTTAGCATGATAAAGAAGATTCAAAGAGAGTGAGATGCCAGCTCCTTTCATTCAGTCAGTAGCTTCAAACATTTCTGGTATATGAATAACATGATGTTTTTCAATGGCAAAAATCACTGAATATTGTAAATGCACAAACAGTAATTTCTCCGCATTGCAAGGTGCAATTCTGAAATTTTTTGCTTTTTCCTGCTCCTCTTAGCATGATAAAGAAGATTCAAAGAGAGTGAGATGCCAGCTCCTTTCATTCAGTCAGTAGCTTCAATCATTTCTGGACGTTTTTCAATGGCGAAAATCAATGAATATTGTAAATGCACAAACAGTAATTTCTCCGCATTGCAAGGTGCAATTCTGAAGTTTTTTGCTTTTTCCTGCTCCTCTTAGCATGATAAAGAAGATTCAAAGAGAGTGAGATGCCAGCTCCTTTCATTCAGTCAGTAGCTTCAAACATTTCTGGTATATGAATAACATGATGTTTTTCAATGGCAAAAATCAATGAATATTGTAAATGCACAAACAGTAATTTCTCCGCATTGCAAGGTGCAATTCTGAAATTTTTTGCTTTTTCCTGCTCCTCTTAGCATGATAAAGAAGATTCAAAGAGAGTGAGATGCCAGCTCCTTTCATTCAGTAAGTAGCTTCAATCATTTCTGGACGTTTTTCAATGGCAAAAATCAATGAATATTGTAAATGCACAAACAGTAATTTCTCCGCATTGCAAGGTGCAATTCTGAAATTTTTTCCTTTTTCCTGCTCCTCTTAGCATGATAAACAAGATTCAAAGAGAGTGAGATGCCAGCTCCTTTCATTCAGTCAGTAGCTTCAATCATTTCTGGACGTTTTTCAATGGCAAAAATCAATGAATATTGTAAATGCACAAACAGTAATTTCTCCGCATTGCAAGGTGCAATTCTGAAATTTTTTGCTTTTTCCTGCTCCTCTTAGCATGATAAAGAAGATTCAAAGAGAGTGAGATGCCAGCTCCTTTCATTCAGTCAGTAGCTTCAAACATTTCTGGTATATGAATAACATGATATTTTTCAATGGCAAAAATCAATGAATATTGTAAATGCACAAACAGTAATTTCTCCGCATTGAAAGGTGCAATTCTGAAATTTTTTGCTTTTTCCTGCTCCTCTTAGCATGATAAAGAAGATTCAAAGAGAGTGAGATGCCAGCTCCTTTCATTCAGTCAGTAGCTTCAATCATTTCTGGACGTTTTTCAATGGCAAAAATCAATGAATATTGTAAATGCACAAACAGTAATTTCTCCGCATTGCAAGGTGCAATTCTGAAATTTTTTGCTTTTTCCTGCTCCTCTTAGCATGATAAACAAGATTCAAACAGAGTGAGATGCCATCTCCTTTCATTCAGTCAGTAGCTTCAATCATTTCTGGACGTTTTTCAATGGCAAAAATCAATGAATATTGTAAATGCACAAACAGTAATTTCTCCGCATTGCAAGGTGCAATTCTGAAATTTTTTGCTTTTTTCTGCTACTCTTAGCATGATAAAGAAGATTCAAAGAGAGTGAGATGCCAGCTCCTTTCATTCAGTCAGTAGCTTCAAACATTTCTGGTATATGAATAACATGATGTTTTTCAATGGCAAAAATCAATGAATATTGTAAATGCACAAACAGTAATTTCTCCGCATTGCAAGGTGCAATTCTGAAATTTTTTGCTTTTTCCTGCTCCTCTTAGCATGATAAAGAAGATTCAAAGAGAGTGAGATGCCAGCTCCTTTCATTCAGTCAGTAGCTTCAATCATTTCTGGTATATGAATAACATGATGTTTTTCAATGGCAAAAATCAATGAATATTGTAAATGCACAAACAGTAATTTCTCCGCATTGCAAGGTGCAATTCTGAAATTTTTTGCTTTTTCCTGCTCCTCTTAGCATGATAAAGAAGATTCAAAGAGAGTGAGATGCCAGCTCCTTTCATTCAGTCAGTAGCTTCAAACATTTCTGGTATATGAATAACATGATGTTTTTCAATGGCAAAAATCAATGAATATTGTAAATGCACAAACAGTAATTTCTCCGCATTGCAAGGTGCAATTCTGAAATTTTTTGCTTTTTCCTGCTCCTCTTAGCATGATAAAGAAGATTCAAAGAGAGTGAGATGCCAGCTCCTTTCATTCAGTCAGTAGCTTCAAACATTTCTGGTAAATGAATAACATGATGTTTTTCAATGGCAAAAATCAATGAATATTGTAAATGCACAAACAGTAATTTCTCCGCATTGCAAGGTGCAATTCTGAAATTTTTTGCTTTTTCCTGCTCCTCTTAGCATGATAAAGAAGATTCAAAGAGAGTGAGATGCCAGCTCCTTTCATTCAGTCAGTAGCTTCAAACATTTCTGGTATATGAATAACATGATGTTTTTCAATGGCAAAAATCAATGAATATTGTAAATGCACAAACAGTAATTTCTCCGCATTGCAAGGTGCAATTCTGAAATTTTTTGCTTTTTCCTGCTCCTCTTAGCATGATAAAGAAGATTCAAAGAGAGTGAAATGCCAGCTCCTTTCATTCAGTCAGTAGCTTCAATCATTTCTGGACGTTTTTCAATGGCAAAAATCAATGAATATTGTAAATGCACAAACAGTAATTTCTCCGCATTGCAAGGTGCAATTCTGAAATTTTTTGCTTTTTCCTGCTCCTCTTAGCATGATAAAGAAGATTCAAAGAGAGTGAGATGCCAGCTCCTTTCATTCAGTCAGTAGCTTCAAACATTTCTGGTATATGAATAACATGATGTTTTTCAATGGCAAAAATCAATGAATATTGTAAATGCACAAACAGTAATTTCTCCGCATTGCAAGGTGCAATTCTGAAATTTTTTGCTTTTTCCTGCTCCTCTAAGCATGATAAAGAAGATTCAAAGAGAGTGAGATGCCAGCTCCTTTCATTCAGTCAGTAGCTTCAATCATTTCTGGACGTTTTTCAATGGCAAAAATCAATGAATATTGTAAATGCACAAACAGTAATTTCTCCGCATTGCAAGGTGCAATTCTGAAATTTTTTGCTTTTTCCTGCTCCTCTTAGCATGATAAACAAGATTCAAAGAGAATGAGATGCCAGCTCCTTTCATTCAGTCAGTAGCTTCAATCATTTCTGGACGTTTTTCAATGGCAAAAATCAATGAATATTGTAAATGCACAAACAGTAATTTCTCCGCATTGCAAGGTGCAATTCTGAAATTTTTTGCTTTTTCCTGCTCCTCTTAGCATGATAAAGAAGATTCAAAGAGAGTGAGATGCCAGCTCCTTTCATTCAGTCAGTAGCTTCAAACATTTCTGGTATATGAATAACATGTTTTTCAATGGCAAAAATCAATGAATATTGTAAATGCACAAACAGTAATTTCTCCGCATTGCAAGGTGCAATTCTGAAATTTTTTGCTTTTTCCTGCTCCTCTTAGCATGATAAAGAAGATTCAAAGAGAGTGAGATGCCAGCTCCTTTCATTCAGTCAGTAGCTTCAATCATTTCTGGACGTTTTTCAATGGCAAAAATCATTGAATATTGTAAATGCACAAACAGTAATTTCTCCGCATTGCAAGGTGCAATTCTGAAATTTTTTGCTTTTTCCTGCTCCTCTTAGCATGATAAAGAAGATTCAAAGAGAGTGAGATGCCAGCTCCTTTCATTCAGTCAGTAGCTTCAATCATTTCTGGTATATGAATAACATGATGTTTTTCAATGGCAAAAATCAATGAATATTGTAAATGCACAAACAGTAATTTCTCCGCATTGCAAGGTGCAATTCTGAAATTTTTTGCTTTTTCCTGCTCCTCTAAGCATGATAAAGAAGATTCAAGGAGAGTGAGATGCCAGCTCCTTTCATTCAGTCAGTAGCTTCAATCATTTCTGGACGTTTTTCAATGGCAAAAATCAATGAATATTGTAAATGCACAAACAGTAATTTCTCCGCATTGCAAGGTGCAATTCTGAAATTTTTTGCTTTTTCCTGCTCCTCTTAGCATGATAAACAAGATTCAAAGAGAGTGAGATGCCAGCTCCTTTCATTCAGTCAGTAGCTTCAATCATTTCTGGACGTTTTTCAATGGCAAAAATCAATGAATATTGTAAATGCACAAACAGTAATTTCTCCGCATTGCAAGGTGCAATTCTGAAATTTTTTGCTTTTTCCTGCTCCTCTTAGCATGATAAAGAAGATTCAAAGAGAGTGAGATGCCAGCTCCTTTCATTCAGTCAGTAGCTTCAAACATTTCTGGTATATGAATAACATGATGTTTTTCAATGGCAAAAATCACTGAATATTGTAAATGCACAAACAGTAATTTCTCCGCATTGCAAGGTGCAATTCTGAAATTTTTTGCTTTTTCCTGCTCCTCTTAGCATGATAAAGAAGATTCAAAGAGAGTGAGATGCCAGCTCCTTTCATTCAGTCAGTAGCTTCAATCATTTCTGGACGTTTTTCAATGGCAAAAATCAATGAATATTGTAAATGCACAAACAGTAATTTCTCCGCATTGCAAGGTGCAATTCTGAAATTTTTTGCTTTTTCCTGCTCCTCTTAGCATGATAAAGAAGATTCAAAGAGAGTGATATGCCAGCTCCTTTCATTCAGTCAGTAGCTTCAAACATTTCTGGTATATGAATAACATGATGTTTTTCAATGGCAAAAATCAATGAATATTGTAAATGCACAAACAGTAATTTCTCCGCATTGCAAGGTGCAATTCTGAAATTTTTTGCTTTTTCCTGCTTCTCTTAGCATGATAAAGAAGATTCAAAGAGAGTGAGATGCCAGCTCCTTTCATTCAGTAAGTAGCTTCAATCATTTCTGGACGTTTTTCAATGGCAAAAATGAATGAATATTGTAAATGCACAAACAGTAATTTCTCCGCATTGCAAGGTGCAATTCTGAAATTTTTTGCTTTTTCCTGCTCCTCTTAGCATGATAAACAAGATTCAAAGAGAGTGAGATGCCAGCTCCTTTCATTCAGTCAGTAGCTTCAATCATTTCTGGACGTTTTTCAATGGCAAAAATCAATGAATATTGTAAATGCACAAACAGTAATTTCTCCGCATTGCAAGGTGCAATTCTGAAATTTTTTGCTTTTTCCTGCTCCTCTTAGCATGATAAAGAAGATTCAAAGAGAGTGAGATGCCAGCTCCTTTCATTCAGTCAGTAGCTTCAAACATTTCTGGTATATGAATAACATGATATTTTTCAATGGCAAAAATCAATGAATATTGTAAATGCACAAACAGTAATTTCTCCGCATTGAAAGGTGCAATTCTGAAATTTTTTGCTTTTTCCTGCTCCTCTTAGCATGATAAAGAAGATTCAAAGAGAGTGAGATGCCAGCTCCTTTCATTCAGTCAGTAGCTTCAATCATTTCTGGACGTTTTTCAATGGCAAAAATCAATGAATATTGTAAATGCACAAACAGTAATTTCTCCGCATTGCAAGGTGCAATTCTGAAATTTTTGCTTTTTCCTGCTCCTCTTAGCATGATAAAGAAGATTCAAAGAGAGTGAGATGCCAGCTCCTTTCATTCAGTCAGTAGCTTCAAACATTTCTGGTATATGAATAACATGATGTTTTTCAATGGCAAAAATCAATGAATATTGTAAATGCACAAACAGTAATTTCTCCGCATTGCAAGGTGCAATTCTGAAATTTTTTGCTTTTTCCTGCTCCTCTTAGCATGATAAAGAAGATTCAAAGAGAGTGAGATGCCAGCTCCTTTCATTCAGTCAGTAGCTTCAAACATTTCTGGTATATGAATAACATGATGTTTTTCAATGGCAAAAATCAATGAATATTGTAAATGCACAAACAGTAATTTCTCCGCATTGAAAGGTGCAATTCTGAAATTTTTTGCTTTTTCCTGCTCCTCTTAGCATGATAAAGAAGATTCAAAGAGAGTGAAATGCCAGCTCCTTTCATTCAGTCAGTAGCTTCAATCATTTCTGGACGTTTTTCAATGGCAAAAATCAATGAATATTGTAAATGCACAAACAGTAATTTCTCCGCATTGCAAGGTGCAATTCTGAAATTTTTTGCTTTTTCCTGCTCCTCTTAGCATGATAAAGAAGATTCAAAGTGAGTGAGATGCCAGCTCCTTTCATTCAGTCAGTAGCTTCAAACATTTCTGGTATATGAATAACATGATGTTTTTCAAAGGCAAAAATCAATGAATATTGTAAATGCACAAACAGTAATTTCTCCGCATTGCAAGGTGCAATTCTGAAATTTTTTGCTTTTTCCTGCTCCTCTAAGCATGATAAAGAAGATTCAAAGAGAGTGAGATGCCAGCTCCTTTCATTCAGTCAGTAGCTTCAATCATTTCTGGACATTTTTCAATGGCAAAAATCAATGAATATTGTAAATGCACAAACAGTAATTTCTCCGCATTGCAAGGTGCAATTCTGAAATTTTTTGCTTTTTCCTGCTCCTCTTAGCATGATAAACAAGATTCAAAGAGAATGAGATGCCAGCTCCTTTCATTCAGTCAGTAGCTTCAATCATTTCTGGACGTTTTTCAATGGCAAAAATCAATGAATATTGTAAATGCACAAACAGTAATTTCTCCGCATTGCAAGGTGCAATTCTGAAATTTTTTGCTTTTTCCTGCTCCTCTTAGCATGATAAAGAAGATTCAAAGAGAGTGAGATGCCAGCTCCTTTCATTCAGTCAGTAGCTTCAAACATTTCTGGTATATGAATAACATGTTTTTCAATGGCAAAAATCAATGAATATTGTAAATGCACAAACAGTAATTTCTCCGCATTGCAAGGTGCAATTCTGAAATTTTTTGCTTTTTCCTGCTCCTCTTAGCATGATAAAGAAGATTCAAAGAGAGTGAGATGCCAGCTCCTTTCATTCAGTCAGTAGCTTCAATCATTTCTGGACGTTTTTCAATGGCAAAAATCATTGAATATTGTAAATGCACAAACAGTAATTTCTCCGCATTGCAACGTGCAATTCTGAAATTTTTTGCTTTTTCCTGCTCCTCTTAGCATGATAAAGAAGATTCAAAGAGAGTGAGATGCCAGCTCCTTTCATTCAGTCAGTAGCTTCAATCATTTCTGGTATATGAATAACATGATGTTTTTCAATGGCAAAAATCAATGAATATTGTAAATGCACAAACAGTAATTTCTCCGCATTGCAAGGTGCAATTCTGAAATTTTTTGCTTTTTCCTGCTCCTCTAAGCATGATAAAGAAGATTCAAGGAGAGTGAGATGCCAGCTCCTTTCATTCAGTCAGTAGCTTCAATCATTTCTGGACGTTTTTCAATGGCAAAAATCAATGAATATTGTAAATGCACAAACAGTAATTTCTCCGCATTGCAAGGTGCAATTCTGAAATTTTTTGCTTTTTCCTGCTCCTCTTAGCATGATAAAGAAGATTCAAAGAGAGTGAGATGCCAGCTCCTTTCATTCAGTCAGTAGCTTCAAACATTTCTGGTATATGAATAACATGATGTTTTTCAATGGCAAAAATCACTGAATATTGTAAATGCACAAACAGTAATTTCTCCGCATTGCAAGGTGCAATTCTGAAATTTTTTGCTTTTTCCTGCTCCTCTTAGCATGATAAAGAAGATTCAAAGAGAGTGAGATGCCAGCTCCTTTCATTCAGTCAGTAGCTTCAATCATTTCTGGACGTTTTTCAATGGCAAAAATCAATGAATATTGTAAATGCACAAACAGTAATTTCTCCGCATTGCAAGGTGCAATTCTGAAATTTTTTGCTTTTTCCTGCTCCTCTTAGCATGATAAAGAAGATTCAAAGAGAGTGAGATGCCAGCTCCTTTCATTCAGTCAGTAGCTTCAAACATTTCTGGTATATGAATAACATGATGTTTTTCAATGGCAAAAATCAATGAATATTGTAAATGCACAAACAGTAATTTCTCCGCATTGCAAGGTGCAATTCTGAAATTTTTTGCTTTTTCCTGCTCCTCTTAGCATGATAAAGAAGATTCAAAGAGAGTGAGATGCCAGCTCCTTTCATTCAGTAAGTAGCTTCAATCATTTCTGGACGTTTTTCAATGGCAAAAATGAATGAATATTGTAAATGCACAAACAGTAATTTCTCCGCATTGCAAGGTGCAATTCTGAAATTTTTTGCTTTTTCCTGCTCCTCTTAGCATGATAAACAAGATTCAAAGAGAGTGAGATGCCAGCTCCTTTCATTCAGTCAGTAGCTTCAATCATTTCTGGACGTTTTTCAATGGCAAAAATCAATGAATATTGTAAATGCACAAACAGTAATTTCTCCGCATTGCAAGGTGCAATTCAGAAATTTTTTGCTTTTTCCTGCTCCTCTTAGCATGATAAAGAAGATTCAAAGAGAGTGAGATGCCAGCTCCTTTCATTCAGTCAGTAGCTTCACACATTTCTGGTATATGAATAACATGATGTTTTTCAATGGCAAAAATCAATGAATATTGTAAATGCACAAACAGTAATTTCTCCGCATTGCAAGGTGCAATTCTGAAATTTTTTGCTTTTTCCTGCTCCTCTTAGCATGATAAAGAAGATTCAAAGAGAGTGAGATGCCAGCTCCTTTCATTCAGTCAGTAGCTTCAAACATTTCTGGTATATGAATAACATGATGTTTTTCAATGGCAAAAATCAATGAATATTGTAAATGCACAAACAGTAATTTCTCCGCATTGCAAGGTGCAATTCTGAAATTTTTTGCTTTTTCCTGCTCCTCTTAGCATGATAAAGAAGATTCAAAGAGAGTGAGATGCCAGCTCCTTTCATTCAGTCAGTAGCTTCAAACATTTCTGGTATATGAATAACATGATGTTTTTCAATGGCAAAAATCAATGAATATTGTAAATGCACAAACAGTAATTTCTCCGCATTGCAAGGTGCAATTCTGAAATTTTTTGCTTTTTCCTGCTCCTCTTAGCATGATAAAGAAGATTCAAAGAGAGTGAAATGCCAGCTCCTTTCATTCAGTCAGTAGCTTCAATCATTTCTGGACGTTTTTCAATGGCAAAAATCAATGAATATTGTAAATGCACAAACAGTAATTTCTCCGCATTGCAAGGTGCAATTCTGAAATTTTTTGCTTTTTCCTGCTCCTCTTAGCATGATAAAGAAGATTCAAAGAGAGTGAGATGCCAGCTCCTTTCATTCAGTCAGTAGCTTCAAACATTTCTGGTATATGAATAACATGATGTTTTTCAATGGCAAAAATCAATGAATATTGTAAATGCACAAACAGTAATTTCTCCGCATTGCAAGGTGCAATTCTGAAATTTTTTGCTTTTTCCTGCTCCTCTAAGCATGATAAAGAAGATTCAAAGAGAGTGAGATGCCAGCTCCTTTCATTCAGTCAGTAGCTTCAATCATTTCTGGACGTTTTTCAATGGCAAAAATCAATGAATATTGTAAATGCACAAACAGTAATTTCTCCGCATTGCAAGGTGCAATTCTGAAATCTTTTGCTTTTTCCTGCTCCTCTTAGCATGATAAACAAGATTCAAAGAGAATGAGATGCCAGCTCCTTTCATTCAGTCAGTAGCTTCAATCATTTCTGGACGTTTTTCAATGGCAAAAATCAATGAATATTGTAAATGCACAAACAGTAATTTCTCCGCATTGCAAGGTGCAATTCTGAAATTTTTTGCTTTTTCCTGCTCCTCTTAGCATGATAAAGAAGATTCAAAGAGAGTGAGATGCTAGCTCCTTTCATTCAGTCAGTAGCTTCAAACATTTCTGGTATATGAATAACATGTTTTTCAATGGCAAAAATCAATGAATATTGTAAATGCACAAACAGTAATTTCTCCGCATTGCAAGGTGCAATTCTGAAATTTTTTGCTTTTTCCTGCTCCTCTAAGCATGATAAAGAAGATTCAAGGAGAGTGAGATGCCAGCTCCTTTCATTCAGTCAGTAGCTTCAATCATTTCTGGACGTTTTTCAATGGCAAAAATCAATGAATATTGTAAATGCACAAACAGTAATTTCTCCGCATTGCAAGGTGCAATTCTGAAATTTTTTGCTTTTTCCTGCTCCTCTTAGCATGATAAACAAGATTCAAAGAGTGAGATGCCAGCTCCTGTCATTCAGTCAGTAGCTTCAATCATTTCTGGACGTTTTTCAATGGCAAAAATCAATGAATATTGTAAATGCACAAACAGTAATTTCTCCGCATTGCAAGGTGCAATTCTGAAATTTTTTGCTTTTTCCTGCTCCTCTTAGCATGATAAAGAAGATTCAAAGAGAGTGAGATGCCAGCTCCTTTCATTCAGTCAGTAGCTTCAAACATTTCTGGTATATGAATAACATGATGTTTTTCAATGGCAAAAATCACTGAATATTGTAAATGCACAAACAGTAATTTCTCCGCATTGCAAGGTGCAATTCTGAAATTTTTTGCTTTTTCCTGCTCCTCTTAGCATGATAAAGAAGATTCAAAGAGAGTGAGATGCCAGCTCCTTTCATTCAGTCAGTAGCTTCAATCATTTCTGGACGTTTTTCAATGGCAAAAATGAATGAATATTGTAAATGCACAAACAGTAATTTCTCCGCATTGCAAGGTGCAATTCTGAAATTTTTTGCTTTTTCCTGCTCCTCTTAGCATGATAAACAAGATTCAAAGAGAGTGAGATGCCAGCTCCTTTCATTCAGTCAGTAGCTTCAATCATTTCTGGACGTTTTTCAATGGCAAAAATCAATGAATATTGTAAATGCACAAACAGTAATTTCTCCGCATTGCAAGGTGCAATTCTGAAATTTTTTGCTTTTTCCTGCTCCTCTTAGCATGATAAAGAAGATTCAAAGAGAGTGAGATGCCAGCTCCTTTCATTCAGTCAGTAGCTTCAAACATTTCTGGTATATGAATAACATGATGTTTTTCAATGGCAAAAATCACTGAATATTGTAAATGCACAAACAGTAATTTCTCCGCATTGCAAGGTGCAATTCTGAAATTTTTTGCTTTTTCCTGCTCCTCTTAGCATGATAAAGAAGATTCAAAGAGAGTGAGATGCCAGCTCCTTTCATTCAGTCAGTAGCTTCAAACATTTCTGGTATATGAATAACATGATGTTTTTCAATGGCAAAAATCAATGAATATTGTAAATGCACAAACAGTAATTTCTCCGCATTGCAAGGTGCAATTCTGAAATTTTTTGCTTTTTCCTGCTCCTCTTAGCATGATAAAGAAGATTCAAAGAGAGTGAGATGCCAGCTCCTTTCATTCAGTAAGTAGCTTCAATCATTTCTGGACGTTTTTCAATGGCAAAAATGAATGAATATTGTAAATGCACAAACAGTAATTTCTCCGCATTGCAAGGTGCAATTCTGAAATTTTTTGCTTTTTCCTGCTCCTCTTAGCATGATAAACAAGATTCAAAGAGAGTGAGATGCCAGCTCCTTGCATTCAGTCAGTAGCTTCAATCATTTCTGGACGTTTTTCAATGGCAAAAATCAATGAATATTGTAAATGCACAAACAGTAATTTCTCCGCATTGCAAGGTGCAATTCTGAAATTTTTTGCTTTTTCCTGCTCCTCTTAGCATGATAAAGAAGATTCAAAGAGAGTGAGATGCCAGCTCCTTTCATTCAGTCAGTAGCTTCAATCATTTCTGGACGTTTTTCAATGGCAAAAATCAATGAATATTGTAAATGCACAAACAGTAATTTCTCCGCATTGCAAGGTGCAATTCTGAAATTTTTTGCTTTTTCCTGCTCCTCTTAGCATGATAAAGAAGATTCAAAGAGAGTGAGATGCCAGCTCCTTTCATTCAGTCAGTAGCTTCAAACATTTCTGGTATATGAATAACATGATGTTTTTCAATGGCAAAAATCAATGAATATTGTAAATGCACAAACAGTAATTTCTCCGCATTGCAAGGTGCAATTCTGAAATTTTTTGCTTTTTCCTGCTCCTCTTAGCATGATAAAGAAGATTCAAAGAGAGTGAGATGCCAGCTCCTTTCATTCAGTCAGTAGCTTCAAACATTTCTGGTATATGAATAACATGTTTTTCAATGGCAAAAATCAATGAATATTGTAAATGCACAAACAGTAATTTCTCCGCATTGCAAGGTGCAATTCTGAAATTTTTTGCTTTTTCCTGCTCCTCTTAGCATGATAAAGAAGATTCAAAGAGAGTGAGATGCCAGCTCCTTTCATTCAGTCAGTAGCTTCAAACATTTCTGGTATATGAATAACATGATGTTTTTCAATGGCAAAAATCAATGAATATTGTAAATGCACAAACAGTAATTTCTCCGCATTGCAAGGTGCAATTCTGAAATTTTTTGCTTTTTCCTGCTCCTCTTAGCATGATAAAGAAGATTCAAAGAGAGTGAAATGCCAGCTCCTTTCATTCAGTCAGTAGCTTCAATCATTTCTGGACGTTTTTCAATGGCAAAAATCAATGAATATTGTAAATGCACAAACAGTAATTTCTCCGCATTGCAAGGTGCAATTCTGAAATTTTTTGCTTTTTCCTGCTCCTCTTAGCATGATAAAGAAGATTCAAAGAGAGTGAGATGCCAGCTCCTTTCATTCAGTCAGTAGCTTCAAACATTTCTGGTATATGAATAACATGATGTTTTTCAATGGCAAAAATCAATGAATATTGTAAATGCACAAACAGTAATTTCTCCGCATTGCAAGGTGCAATTCTGAAATTTTTTGCTTTTTCCTGCTCCTCTAAGCATGATAAAGAAGATTCAAAGAGAGTGAGATGCCAGCTCCTTTCATTCAGTCAGTAGCTTCAATCATTTCTGGACGTTTTTCAATGGCAAAAATCAATGAATATTGTAAATGCACAAACAGTAATTTCTCCGCATTGCAAGGTGCAATTCTGAAATTTTTTGCTTTTTCCTGCTCCTCTTAGCATGATAAACAAGATTCAAAGAGAATGAGATGCCAGCTCCTTTCATTCAGTCAGTAGCTTCAATCATTTCTGGACGTTTTTCAATGGCAAAAATCAATGAATATTGTAAATGCACAAACAGTAATTTCTCCGCATTGCAAGGTGCAATTCTGAAATTTTTTGCTTTTTCCTGCTCCTCTTAGCATGATAAAGAAGATTCAAAGAGAGTGAGATGCCAGCTCCTTTCATTCAGTCAGTAGCTTCAAACATTTCTGGTATATGAATAACATGTTTTTCAATGGCAAAAATGAATGAATATTGTAAATGCACAAACAGTAATTTCTCCGCATTGCAAGGTGCAATTCTGAAATTTTTTGCTTTTTCCTGCTCCTCTTAGCATGATAAAGAAGATTCAAAGAGAGTGAGATGCCAGCTCCTTTCATTCAGTCAGTAGCTTCAATCATTTCTGGACGTTTTTCAATGGCAAAAATCATTGAATATTGTAAATGCACAAACAGTAATTTCTCCGCATTGCAAGGTGCAATTCTGAAATTTTTTGCTTTTTCCTGCTCCTCTTAGCATGATAAAGAAGATTCAAAGAGAGTGAGATGCCAGCTCCTTTCATTCAGTCAGTAGCTTCAATCATTTCTGGTATATGAATAACATGATGTTTTTCAATGGCAAAAATCAATGAATATTGTAAATGCACAAACAGTAATTTCTCCGCATTGCAAGGTGCAATTCTGAAATTTTTTGCTTTTTCCTGCTCCTCTAAGCATGATAAAGAAGATTCAAGGAGAGTGAGATGCCAGCTCCTTTCATTCAGTCAGTAGCTTCAATCATTTCTGGACGTTTTTCAATGGCAAAAATCAATGAATATTGTAAATGCACAAACAGTAATTTCTCCGCATTGCAAGGTGCAATTCTGAAATTTTTTGCTTTTTCCTGCTCCTCTTAGCATGATAAACAAGATTCAAAGAGAGTGAGATGCCAGCTCCTTTCATTCAGTCAGTAGCTTCAATCATTTCTGGACGTTTTTCAATGGCAAAAATCAATGAATATTGTAAATGCACAAACAGTAATTTCTCCGCATTGCAAGGTGCAATTCTGAAATTTTTTGCTTTTTCCTGCTCCTCTTAGCATGATAAAGAAGATTCAAAGAGAGTGAGATGCCAGCTCCTTTCATTCAGTCAGTAGCTTCAAACATTTCTGGTATATGAATAACATGATGTTTTTCAATGGCAAAAATCACTGAATATTGTAAATGCACAAACAGTAATTTCTCCGCATTGCAAGGTGCAATTCTGAAATTTTTTGCTTTTTCCTGCTCCTCTTAGCATGATAAAGAAGATTCAAAGAGAGTGAGATGCCAGCTCCTTTCATTCAGTCAGTAGCTTCAATCATTTCTGGACGTTTTTCAATGGCAAAAATCAATGAATATTGTAAATGCACAAACAGTAATTTCTCCGCATTGGAAGGTGCAATTCTGAAATTTTTTGCTTTTTCCTGCTCCTCTTAGCATGATAAACAAGATTCAAAGAGAGTGAGATGCCAGCTCCTTTCATTCAGTCAGTAGCTTCTATCATTTCTGGACGTTTTTCAACGGCAAAAATCAATGAATATTGTAAATGCACAAACAGTAATTTCTCCGCATTGCAAGGTGCAATTCTGAAATTTTTTGCTTTTTCCTGCTCCTCTTAGCATGATAAAGAAGATTCAAAGAGAGTGAGATGCCAGCTCCTTTCATTCAGTCAGTAGCTTCAATCATTTCTGGACGTTTTTCAATGGCAAAAATGAATGAATATTGTAAATGCACAAACAGTAATTTCTCCGCATTGCAAGGTGCAATTCTGAAATTTTTTGCTTTTTCCTGCTCCTCTTAGCATGATAAACAAGATTCAAAGAGAGTGAGATGCCAGCTCCTTTCATTCAGTCAGTAGCTTCAATCATTTCTGGACGTTTTTCAACGGCAAAAATCAATGAATATTGTAAATGCACAAACAGTAATTTCTCCGCATTGCAAGGTGCAATTCTGAAATTTTTTGCTTTTTCCTGCTCCTCTTAGCATGATAAAGAAGATTCAAAGAGAGTGAGATGCCAGCTCCTTTCATTCAGTCAGTAGCTTCAAACATTTCTGGTATATGAATAACATGATATTTTTCAATGGCAAAAATCAATGAATATTGTAAATGCACAAACAGTAATTTCTCCGCATTGAAAGGTGCAATTCTGAAATTTTTTGCTTTTTCCTGCTCCTCTTAGCATGATAAAGAAGATTCAAAGAGAGTGAGATGCCAGCTCCTTTCATTCAGTCAGTAGCTTCAATCATTTCTGGACGTTTTTCAATGGCAAAAATCAATGAATATTGTAAATGCACAAACAGTAATTTCTCCGCATTGCAAGGTGCAATTCTGAAATTTTTTGCTTTTTCCTGCTCCTCTTAGCATGATAAACAAGATTCAAACAGAGTGAGATGCCAGCTCCTTTCATTCAGTCAGTAGCTTCAATCATTTCTGGACGTTTTTCAATGGCAAAAATCAATGAATATTGTAAATGCACAAACAGTAATTTCTCCGCATTGCAAGGTGCAATTCTGAAATTTTTTGCTTTTTTCTGCTACTCTTAGCATGATAAAGAAGATTCAAAGAGAGTGAGATGCCAGCTCCTTTCATTCAGTCAGTAGCTTCAAACATTTCTGGTATATGAATAACATGATGTTTTTCAATGGCAAAAATCAATGAATATTGTAAATGCACAAACAGTAATTTCTCCGCATTGCAAGGTGCAATTCTGAAATTTTCTGCTTTTTCCTGCTCCTCTTAGCATGATAAAGAAGATTCAAAGAGAGTGAGATGCCAGCTCCTTTCATTCAGTCAGTAGCTTCAAACATTTCTGGTATATGAATAACATGATGTTTTTCAATGGCAAAAATCAATGAATATTGTAAATGCACAAACAGTAATTTCTCCGCATTGCAAGGTGCAATTCTGAAATTTTTTGCTTTTTCCTGCTCCTCTTAGCATGATAAAGAAGATTCAAAGAGAGTGAGATGCCAGCTCCTTTCATTCAGTCAGTAGCTTCAAACATTTCTGGTATATGAATAACATGATGTTTTTCAATGGCAAAAATCACTGAATATTGTAAATGCACAAACAGTAATTTCTCCGCATTGCAAGGTGCAATTCTGAAATTTTTTGCTTTTTCCTGCTCCTCTTAGCATGATAAAGAAGATTCAAAGAGAGTGAGATGCCAGCTCCTTTCATTCAGTCAGTAGCTTCAATCATTTCTGGACGTTTTTCAATGGCAAAAATCAATGAATATTGTAAATGCACAAACAGTAATTTCTCCGCATTGCAAGGTGCAATTCTGAAATTTTTTGCTTTTTCCTGCTCCTCTTAGCATGATAAACAAGATTCAAAGAGAGTGAGATGCCAGCTCCTTTCATTCAGTCAGTAGCTTCAATCATTTCTGGACGTTTTTCAATGGCAAAAATCAATGAATATTGTAAATGCACAAACAGTAATTTCTCCGCATTGCAAGGTGCAATTCTGAAATTTTTTGCTTTTTCCTGCTCCTCTTAGCATGATAAAGAAGATTCAAAGAGAGTGAGATGCCAGCTCCTTTCATTCAGTCAGTAGCTTCAAACATTTCTGGTATATGAATAACATGATGTTTTTCAATGGCAAAAATCACTGAATATTGTAAATGCACAAACAGTAATTTCTCCGCATTGCAAGGTGCAATTCTGAAATTTTTTGCTTTTTCCTGCTCCTCTTAGCATGATAAAGAAGATTCAAAGAGAGTGAGATGCCAGCTCCTTTCATTCAGTCAGTAGCTTCAAACATTTCTGGTATATGAATAACATGATGTTTTTCAATGGCAAAAATCAATGAATATTGTAAATGCACAAACAGTAATTTCTCCGCATTGCAAGGTGCAATTCTGAAATTTTTTGCTTTTTCCTGCTCCTCTTAGCATGATAAAGAAGATTCAAAGAGAGTGAGATGCCAGCTCCTTTCATTCAGTAAGTAGCTTCAATCATTTCTGGACGTTTTTCAATGGCAAAAATGAATGAATATTGTAAATGCACAAACAGTAATTTCTCCGCATTGCAAGGTGCAATTCTGAAATTTTTTGCTTTTTCCTGCTCCTCTTAGCATGATAAACAAGATTCAAAGAGAGTGAGATGCCAGCTCCTTGCATTCAGTCAGTAGCTTCAATCATTTCTGGACGTTTTTCAATGGCAAAAATCAATGAATATTGTAAATGCACAAACAGTAATTTCTCCGCATTGCAAGGTGCAATTCTGAAATTTTTTGCTTTTTCCTGCTCCTCTTAGCATGATAAAGAAGATTCAAAGAGAGTGAGATGCCAGCTCCTTTCATTCAGTCAGTAGCTTCAATCATTTCTGGACGTTTTTCAATGGCAAAAATCAATGAATATTGTAAATGCACAAACAGTAATTTCTCCGCATTGCAAGGTGCAATTCTGAAATTTTTTGCTTTTTCCTGCTCCTCTTAACATGATAAAGAAGATTCAAAGAGAGTGAGATGCCAGCTCCTTTCATTCAGTCAGTAGCTTCAAACATTTCTGGTATATGAATAACATGATGTTTTTCAATGGCAAAAATCAATGAATATTGTAAATGCACAAACAGTAATTTCTCCGCATTGCAAGGTGCAATTCTGAAATTTTTTGCTTTTTCCTGCTCCTCTTAGCATGATAAAGAAGATTCAAAGAGAGTGAGATGCCAGCTCCTTTCATTCAGTCAGTAGCTTCAAACATTTCTGGTATATGAATAACATGTTTTTCAATGGCAAAAATCAATGAATATTGTAAATGCACAAACAGTAATTTCTCCGCATTGCAAGGTGCAATTCTGAAATTTTTTGCTTTTTCCTGCTCCTCTTAGCATGATAAAGAAGATTCAAAGAGAGTGAGATGCCAGCTCCTTTCATTCAGTCAGTAGCTTCAAACATTTCTGGTATATGAATAACATGATGTTTTTCAATGGCAAAAATCAATGAATATTGTAAATGCACAAACAGTAATTTCTCCGCATTGCAAGGTGCAATTCTGAAATTTTTTGCTTTTTCCTGCTCCTCTTAGCATGATAAAGAAGATTCAAAGAGAGTGAAATGCCAGCTCCTTTCATTCAGTCAGTAGCTTCAATCATTTCTGGACGTTTTTCAATGGCAAAAATCAATGAATATTGTAAATGCACAAACAGTAATTTCTCCGCATTGCAAGGTGCAATTCTGAAATTTTTTGCTTTTTCCTGCTCCTCTTAGCATGATAAAGAAGATTCAAAGAGAGTGAGATGCCAGCTCCTTTCATTCAGTCAGTAGCTTCAAACATTTCTGGTATATGAATAACATGATGTTTTTCAATGGCAAAAATCAATGAATATTGTAAATGCACAAACAGTAATTTCTCCGCATTGCAAGGTGCAATTCTGAAATTTTTTGCTTTTTCCTGCTCCTCTAAGCATGATAAAGAAGATTCAAAGAGAGTGAGATGCCAGCTCCTTTCATTCAGTCAGTAGCTTCAATCATTTCTGGACGTTTTTCAATGGCAAAAATCAATGAATATTGTAAATGCACAAACAGTAATTTCTCCGCATTGCAAGGTGCAATTCTGAAATTTTTTGCTTTTTCCTGCTCCTCTTAGCATGATAAACAAGATTCAAAGAGAATGAGATGCCAGCTCCTTTCATTCAGTCAGTAGCTTCAATCATTTCTGGACGTTTTTCAATGGCAAAAATCAATGAATATTGTAAATGCACAAACAGTAATTTCTCCGCATTGCAAGGTGCAATTCTGAAATTTTTTGCTTTTTCCTGCTCCTCTTAGCATGATAAAGAAGATTCAAAGAGAGTGAGATGCCAGCTCCTTTCATTCAGTCAGTAGCTTCAAACATTTCTGGTATATGAATAACATGTTTTTCAATGGCAAAAATCAATGAATATTGTAAATGCACAAACAGTAATTTCTCCGCATTGCAAGGTGCAATTCTGAAATTTTTTGCTTTTTCCTGCTCCTCTTAGCATGATAAAGAAGATTCAAAGAGAGTGAGATGCCAGCTCCTTTCATTCAGTCAGTAGCTTCAATCATTTCTGGACGTTTTTCAATGGCAAAAATCATTGAATATTGTAAATGCACAAACAGTAATTTCTCCGCATTGCAAGGTGCAATTCTGAAATTTTTTGCTTTTTCCTGCTCCTCTTAGCATGATAAAGAAGATTCAAAGAGAGTGAGATGCCAGCTCCTTTCATTCAGTCAGTAGCTTCAATCATTTCTGGTATATGAATAACATGATGTTTTTCAATGGCAAAAATCAATGAATATTGTAAATGCACAAACAGTAATTTCTCCGCATTGCAAGGTGCAATTCTGAAATTTTTTGCTTTTTCCTGCTCCTCTAAGCATGATAAAGAAGATTCAAGGAGAGTGAGATGCCAGCTCCTTTCATTCAGTCAGTAGCTTCAATCATTTCTGGACGTTTTTCAATGGCAAAAATCAATGAATATTGTAATTGCACAAACAGTAATTTCTCCGCATTGCAAGGTGCAATTCTGAAATTTTTTGCTTTTTCCTGCTCCTCTTAGCATGATAAACAAGATTCAAAGAGAGTGAGATGCCAGCTCCTTTCATTCAGTCAGTAGCTTCAATCATTTCTGGACGTTTTTCAATGGCAAAAATCAATGAATATTGTAAATGCACAAACAGTAATTTCTCCGCATTGCAAGGTGCAATTCTGAAATTTTTTGCTTTTTCCTGCTCCTCTTAGCATGATAAAGAAGATTCAAAGAGAGTGAGATGCCAGCTCCTTTCATTCAGTCAGTAGCTTCAAACATTTCTGGTATATGAATAACATGATGTTTTTCAATGGCAAAAATCACTGAATATTGTAAATGCACAAACAGTAATTTCTCCGCATTGCAAGGTGCAATTCTGAAATTTTTTGCTTTTTCCTGCTCCTCTTAGCATGATAAAGAAGATTCAAAGAGAGTGAGATGCCAGCTCCTTTCATTCAGTCAGTAGCTTCAATCATTTCTGGACGTTTTTCAATGGCAAAAATCAATGAATATTGTAAATGCACAAACAGTAATTTCTCCGCATTGCAAGGTGCAATTCTGAAATTTTTTGCTTTTTCCTGCTCCTCTTAGCATGATAAGGAAGATTCAAAGAGAGTGAGATGCCAGCTCCTTTCATTCAGTCAGTAGCTTCAAACATTTCTGGTATATGAATAACATGATGTTTTTCAATGGCAAAAATCAATGAATATTGTAAATGCACAAACAGTAATTTCTCCGCATTGCAAGGTGCAATTCTGAAATTTTTTGCTTTTTCCTGCTCCTCTTAGCATGATAAAGAAGATTCAAAGAGAGTGAGATGCCAGCTCTTTTCATTCAGTAAGTAGCTTCAATCATTTCTGGACGTTTTTCAATGGCAAAAATGAATGAATATTGTAAATGCACAAACAGTAATTTCTCCGCATTGCAAGGTGCAATTCTGAAATTTTTTGCTTTTTCCTGCTCCTCTTAGCATGATAAACAAGATTCAAAGAGAGTGAGATGCCAGCTCCTTTCATTCAGTCAGTAGCTTCAATCATTTCTGGACGTTTTTCAACGGCAAAAATCAATGAATATTGTAAATGCACAAACAGTAATTTCTCCGCATTGCAAGGTGCAATTCTGAAATTTTTTGCTTTTTCCTGCTCCTCTTAGCATGATAAAGAAGATTCAAAGAGAGTGAGATGCCAGCTCCTTTCATTCAGTCAGTAGCTTCAAACATTTCTGGTATATGAATAACATGATATTTTTCAATGGCAAAAATCAATGAATATTGTAAATGCACAAACAGTAATTTCTCCGCATTGAAAGGTGCAATTCTGAAATTTTTTGCTTTTTCCTGCTCCTCTTAGCATGATAAAGAAGATTCAAAGAGAGTGAGATGCCAGCTCCTTTCATTCAGTCAGTAGCTTCAATCATTTCTGGACGTTTTTCAATGGCAAAAATCAATGAATATTGTAAATGCACAAACAGTAATTTCTCCGCATTGCAAGGTGCAATTCTGAAATTTTTTGCTTTTTCCTGCTCCTCTTAGCATGATAAACAAGATTCAAACAGAGTGAGATGCCAGCTCCATTCATTCAGTCAGTAGCTTCAATCATTTCTGGACGTTTTTCAATGGCAAAAATCAATGAATATTGTAAATGCACAAACAGTAATTTCTCCGCATTGCAAGGTGCAATTCTGAAATTTTTTGCTTTTTTCTGCTACTCTTAGCATGATAAAGAAGATTCAAAGAGAGTGAGATGCCAGCTCCTTTCATTCAGTCAGTAGCTTCAAACATTTCTGGTATATGAATAACATGATGTTTTTCAATGGCAAAAATCAATGAATATTGTAAATGCACAAACAGTAATTTCTCCGCATTGCAAGGTGCAATTCTGAAATTTTCTGCTTTTTCCTGCTCCTCTTAGCATGATAAAGAAGATTCAAAGAGAGTGAGATGCCAGCTCCTTTCATTCAGTCAGTAGCTTCAAACATTTCTGGTATATGAATAACATGATGTTTTTCAATGGCAAAAATCAATGAATATTGTAAATGCACAAACAGTAATTTCTCCGCATTGCAAGGTGCAATTCTGAAATTTTTTGCTTTTTCCTGCTCCTCTTAGCATGATAAAGAAGATTCAAAGAGAGTGAGATGCCAGCTCCTTTCATTCAGTCAGTAGCTTCAAACATTTCTGGTATATGAATAACATGATGTTTTTCAATGGCAAAAATCAATGAATATTGTAAATGCACAAACAGTAATTTCTCCGCATTGCAAGGTGCAATTCTGAAATTTTTTGCTTTTTCCTGCTCCTCTTAGCATGATAAAGAAGATTCAAAGAGAGTGAGATGCCAGCTCCTTTCATTCAGTCAGTAGCTTCAAACATTTCTGGTATATGAATAACATGATGTTTTTCAATGGCAAAAATCAATGAATATTGTAAATGCACAAACAGTAATTTCTCCGCATTGCAAGGTGCAATTCTGAAATTTTTTGCTTTTTCCTGCTCCTCTTAGCATGATAAAGAAGATTCAAAGAGAGTGAGATGCCAGCTCCTTTCATTCAGTCAGTAGCTTCAAACATTTCTGGTATATGAATAACATGATGTTTTTAAATGGCAAAAATCAATGAATATTGTAAGTGCACAAACAGTAATTTCTCCGCATAGCAAGGTGCAATTCTGAAATTTTTTGCTTTTTCCTGCTCCTCTTAGCATGATAAAGAAGATTCAAAGAGAGTGAGATGCCAGCTCCTTTCATTCAGTCAGTAGCTTCAAACATTTCTGGTATATGAATAACATGATGTTTTTCAATGGCAAAAATCAATGAATATTGTAAATGCACAAACAGTAATTTCTCCGCATTGCAAGGTGCAATTCTGAAATTTTTTGCTTTTTCCTGCTCCTCTTAGCATGATAAAGAAGATTCAAAGAGAGTGAGATGCCAGCTCCTTTCATTCAGTCAGTAGCTTCAATCATTTCTGGACGTTTTTCAATGGCAAAAATCATTGAATATTGTAAATGCACAAACAGTAATTTCTCCGCATTGCAAGGTGCAATTCTGAAATTTTTTGCTTTTTCCTGCTCCTCTTAGCATGATAAAGAAGATTCAAAGAGAGTGAGATGCCAGCTCCTTTCATTCAGTCAGTAGCTTCAATCATTTCTGGACGTTTTTCAATGGCAAAAATCAATGAATATTGTAAATGCACAAACAGTAATTTCTCCGCATTGCAAGGTGCAATTCTGAAATTTTTTGCTTTTTCCTGCTCCTCTTAGCATGATAAACAAGATTCAAAGAGAGTGAGATGCCAGCTCGTTTCATTCAGTCAGTAGCTTCAATCATTTCTGGACGTTTTTCAATGGCAAAAATCAATGAATATTGTAAATGCACAAACAGTAATTTCTCCGCATTGCAAGGTGCAATTCTGAAATTTTTTGCTTTTTTCTGCTTCTCTTAGCATGATAAAGAAGATTCAAAGAGAGTGAGATGCCAGCTCCTTTCATTCAGTCAGTAGCTTCAAACATTTCTGGTATATGAATAACATGATGTTTTTCAATGGCAAAAATCAATGAATATTGTAAATGCACAAACAGTAATTTCTCCGCATTGCAAGGTGCAATTCTGAAATTTTTTGCTTTTTCCTGCTCCTCTTAGCATGATAAAGAAGATTCAAAGAGAGTGAGATGCCAGCTCCTTTCATTCAGTCAGTAGCTTCAATCATTTCTGGACGTTTTTCAATGGCAAAAATCAATGAATATTGTAAATGCACAAACAGTAATTTCTCCGCATTGCAAGGTGCAATTCTGAAATTTTTTGCTTTTTCCTGCTCCTCTTAGCAAGATAAACAAGATTCAAAGAGAGTGAGATGCCAGCTCCTTTCATTCAGTCAGTAGCTTCAATCATTTCTGGACGTTTTTCAATGGCAAAAATCAATGAATATTGTAAATGCACAAACAGTAATTTCTCCGCATTGCAAGGTGCAATTCTGAAATTTTTTGCTTTTTCCTGCTCCTCTTAGCATGATAAAGAAGATTCAAAGAGAGTGAGATGCCAGCTCCTTTCATTCAGTCAGTAGCTTCAATCATTTCTGGACGTTTTTCAATGGCAAAAATCAATGAATATTGTAAATGCACAAACAGTAATTTCTCCGCATTGCAAGGTGCAATTCTGAAATTTTTTGCTTTTTCCTGCTCCTCTTAGCATGATAAAGAAGATTCAAAGAGAGTGAGATGCCAGCTCCTTTCATTCAGTCAGAAGCTTCAATCATTTCTGGACGTTTTTCAATGGCAAAAATCAATGAATATTGTAAATGCACAAACAGTAATTTCTCCGCATTGCAAGGTGCAATTCTGAAATTTTTTGCTTTTTCCTGCTCCTCTTAGCATGATAAAGAAGATTCAAAGAGAGTGAGATGCCAGCTCCTTTCATTCAGTCAGTAGCTTCAAACATTTCTGGTATATGAATAACATGTTTTTCAATGGCAAAAATCAATGAATATTGTAAATGCACAAACAGTAATTTCTCCGCATTGCAAGGTGCAATTCTGAAATTTTTTGCTTTTTCCTGCTCCTCTTAGCATGATAAAGAAGATTCAAAGAGAGTGAGATGCCAGCTCCTTTCATTCAGTCAGTAGCTTCAATCATTTCTGGACGTTTTTCAATGGCAAAAATCATTGAATATTGTAAATGCACAAACAGTAATTTCTCCGCATTGCAAGGTGCAATTCTGAAATTTTTTGCTTTTTCCTGCTCCTCTTAGCATGATAAAGAAGATTCAAAGAGAGTGAGATGCCAGCTCCTTTCATTCAGTCAGTAGCTTCAATCATTTCTGGTATATGAATAACATGATGTTTTTCAATGGCAAAAATCAATGAATATTGTAAATGCACAAACAGTAATTTCTCCGCATTGCAAGGTGCAATTCTGAAATTTTTTGCTTTTTCCTGCTCCTCTTAGCATGATAAAGAAGATTCAAAGAGAGTGAGATGCCAGCTCCTTTCATTCAGTCAGTAGCTTCAATCATTTCTGGACGTTTTTCAATGGCAAAAATCAATGAATATTGTAAATGCACAAACAGTAATTTCTCCGCATTGCAAGGTGCAATTCTGAAATTTTTTGCTTTTTCCTGCTCCTCTTAGCAAGATAAACAAGATTCAAAGAGAGTGAGATGCCAGCTCCTTTCATTCAGTCAGTAGCTTCAATCATTTCTGGACGTTTTTCAATGGCAAAAATCAATGAATATTGTAAATGCACAAACAGTAATTTCTCCGCATTGCAAGGTGCAATTCTGAAATTTTTTGCTTTTTCCTGCTCCTCTTAGCATGATAAAGAAGATTTAAAGAGAGTGAGATGCCAGCTCCTTTCATTCAGTCAGTAGCTTCAATCATTTCTGGACGTTTTTCAATGGCAAAAATCAATGAATATTGTAAATGCACAAACAGTAATTTCTCCGCATTGCAAGGTGCAATTCTGAAATTTTTTGCTTTTTCCTGCTCCTCTTAGCATGATAAAGAAGATTCAAAGAGAGTGAGATGCCAGCTCCTTTCATTCAGTCAGTAGCTTCAATCATTTCTGGACGTTTTTCAATGGCAAAAATCAATGAATATTGTAAATGCACAAACAGTAATTTCTCCGCATTGCAAGGTGCAATTCTGAAATTTTTTGCTTTTTCCTGCTCCTATTAGCATGATAAAGAAGATTCAAAGAGAGTGAGATGCCAGCTCCTTTCATTCAGTCAGTAGCTTCAAACATTTCTGGTATATGAATAACATGTTTTTCAATGGCAAAAATCAATGAATATTGTAAATGCACAAACAGTAATTTCTCCGCATTGCAAGGTGCAATTCTGAAATTTTTTGCTTTTTCCTGCTCCTCTTAGCATGATAAAGAAGATTCAAAGAGAGTGAGATGCCAGCTCCTTTCATTCAGTCAGTAGCTTCAATCATTTCTGGACGTTTTTCAATGGCAAAAATCATTGAATATTGTAAATGCACAAACAGTAATTTCTCCGCATTGCAAGGTGCAATTCTGAAATTTTTTGCTTTTTCCTGCTCCTCTTAGCATGATAAAGAAGATTCAAAGAGAGTGAGATGCCAGCTCCTTTCATTCAGTCAGTAGCTTCAATCATTTCTGGTATATGAATAACATGATGTTTTTCAATGGCAAAAATCAATGAATATTGTAAATGCACAAACAGTAATTTCTCCGCATTGCAAGGTGCAATTCTGAAATTTTTTGCTTTTTCCTGCTCCTCTAAGCATGATAAAGAAGATTCAAAGAGAGTGAGATGCCAGCTCCTTTCATTCAGTCAGTAGCTTCAATCATTTCTGGACGTTTTTCAATGGCAAAAATCAATAAATACTGTAAATGCACAAACAGTAATTTCTCCGCATTGCAAGGTGCAATTCTGAAATTTTTTGCTTTTTTCTGCTACTCTTAGCATGATAAAGAAGATTCAAAGACAGTGAGATGCCAGCTCCTTTCATTCAGTCAGTAGCTTCAAACATTTCTGGTATATGAATAACATGATGTTTTTCAATGGCAAAAATCAATGAATATTGTAAATGCACAAACAGTAATTTCTCCGCATTGCAAGGTGCAATTCTGAAATTTTTTGCTTTTTCCTGCTCCTCTTAGCATGATAAAGAAGATTCAAAGAGAGTGAGATGCCAGCTCCTTTCATTCAGTCAGTAGCTTCAAACATTTCTGGTATATGAATAACATGATGTTTTTCAATGGCAAAAATCAATGAATATTGTAAATGCACAAACAGTAATTTCTCCGCATTGCAAGGTGCAATTCTGAAATTTTTTGCTTTTTCCTGCTCCTCTTAGCATGATAAAGAAGATTCAAAGAGAGTGAGATGCCAGCTCCTTTCATTCAGTCAGTAGCTTCAAACATTTCTGGTATATGAATAACATGATGTTTTTCAATGGCAAAAATCAATGAATATTGTAAATGCACAAACAGTAATTTCTCCGCATTGCAAGGTGCAATTCTGAAATTTTTTGCTTTTTCCTGCTCCTCTTAGCATGATAAAGAAGATTCAAAGAGAGTGAGATGCCAGCTCCTTTCATTCAGTCAGTAGCTTCAAACATTTCTGGTATATGAATAACATGATGTTTTTAAATGGCAAAAATCTATGAATATTGTAAGTGCACAAACAGTAATTTCTCCGCATAGCAAGGTGCAATTCTGAAATTTTTTGCTTTTTCCTGCTCCTCTTAGCATGATAAAGAAGATTCAAAGAGAGTGAGATGCCAGCTCCTTTCATTCAGTCAGTAGCTTCAAACATTTCTGGTATATGAATAACATGATGTTTTTCAATGGCAAAAATCAATGAATATTGTAAATGCACAAACAGTAATTTCTCCGCATTGCAAGGTGCAATTCTGAAATTTTTTGCTTTTTCCTGCTCCTCTTAGCATGATAAAGAAGATTCAAAGAGAGTGAGATGCCAGCTCCTTTCATTCAGTCAGTAGCTTCAATCATTTCTGGACGTTTTTCAATGGCAAAAATCATTGAATATTGTAAATGCACAAACAGTAATTTCTCCGCATTGCAAGGTGCAATTCTGAAATTTTTTGCTTTTTCCTGCTCCTCTTAGCATGATAAAGAAGATTCAAAGAGAGTGAGATGCCAGCTCCTTTCATTCAGTCAGTAGCTTCAATCATTTCTGGACGTTTTTCAATGGCAAAAATCAATGAATATTGTAAATGCACAAACAGTAATTTCTCCGCATTGCAAGGTGCAATTCTGAAATTTTTTGCTTTTTCCTGCTCCTCTTAGCATGATAAACAAGATTCAAAGAGAGTGAGATGCCAGCTCGTTTCATTCAGTCAGTAGCTTCAATCATTTCTGGACGTTTTTCAATGGCAAAAATCAATGAATATTGTAAATGCACAAACAGTAATTTCTCCGCATTGCAAGGTGCAATTCTGAAATTTTTTGCTTTTTTCTGCTTCTCTTAGCATGATAAAGAAGATTCAAAGAGAGTGAGATGCCAGCTCCTTTCATTCAGTCAGTAGCTTCAAACATTTCTGGTATATGAATAACATGATGTTTTTCAATGGCAAAAATCAATGAATATTGTAAATGCACAAACAGTAATTTCTCCGCATTGCAAGGTGCAATTCTGAAATTTTTTGCTTTTTCCTGCTCCTCTTAGCATGATAAAGAAGATTCAAAGAGAGTGAGATGCCAGCTCCTTTCATTCAGTCAGTAGCTTCAATCATTTCTGGACGTTTTTCAATGGCAAAAATCAATGAATATTGTAAATGCACAAACAGTAATTTCTCCGCATTGCAAGGTGCAATTCTGAAATTTTTTGCTTTTTCCTGCTCCTCTTAGCAAGATAAACAAGATTCAAAGAGAGTGAGATGCCAGCTCCTTTCATTCAGTCAGTAGCTTCAATCATTTCTGGACGTTTTTCAATGGCAAAAATCAATGAATATTGTAAATGCACAAACAGTAATTTCTCCGCATTGCAAGGTGCAATTCTGAAATTTTTTGCTTTTTCCTGCTCCTCTTAGCATGATAAAGAAGATTCAAAGAGAGTGAGATGCCAGCTCCTTTCATTCAGTCAGTAGCTTCAATCATTTCTGGACGTTTTTCAATGGCAAAAATCAATGAATATTGTAAATGCACAAACAGTAATTTCTCCGCATTGCAAGGTGCAATTCTGAAATTTTTTGCTTTTTCCTGCTCCTCTTAGCATGATAAAGAAGATTCAAAGAGAGTGAGATGCCAGCTCCTTTCATTCAGTCAGTAGCTTCAATCATTTCTGGACGTTTTTCAATGGCAAAAATCAATGAATATTGTAAATGCACAAACAGTAATTTCTCCGCATTGCAAGGTGCAATTCTGAAATTTTTTGCTTTTTCCTGCTCCTCTTAGCATGATAAAGAAGATTCAAAGAGAGTGAGATGCCAGCTCCTTTCATTCAGTCAGTAGCTTCAAACATTTCTGGTATATGAATAACATGTTTTTCAATGGCAAAAATCAATGAATATTGTAAATGCACAAACAGTAATTTCTCCGCATTGCAAGGTGCAATTCTGAAATTTTTTGCTTTTTCCTGCTCCTCTTAGCATGATAAAGAAGATTCAAAGAGAGTGAGATGCCAGCTCCTTTCATTCAGTCAGTAGCTTCAATCATTTCTGGACGTTTTTCAATGGCAAAAATCATTGAATATTGTAAATGCACAAACAGTAATTTCTCCGCATTGCAAGGTGCAATTCTGAAATTTTTTGCTTTTTCCTGCTCCTCTTAGCATGATAAAGAAGATTCAAAGAGAGTGAGATGCCAGCTCCTTTCATTCAGTCAGTAGCTTCAATCATTTCTGGTATATGAATAACATGATGTTTTTCAATGGCAAAAATCAATGAATATTGTAAATGCACAAACAGTAATTTCTCCGCATTGCAAGGTGCAATTCTGAAATTTTTTGCTTTTTCCTGCTCCTCTTAGCATGATAAAGAAGATTCAAAGAGAGTGAGATGCCAGCTCCTTTCATTCAGTCAGTAGCTTCAATCATTTCTGGACGTTTTTCAATGGCAAAAATCAATGAATATTGTAAATGCACAAACAGTAATTTCTCCGCATTGCAAGGTGCAATTCTGAAATTTTTTGCTTTTTCCTGCTCCTCTTAGCAAGATAAACAAGATTCAAAGAGAGTGAGATGCCAGCTCCTTTCATTCAGTCAGTAGCTTCAATCATTTCTGGACGTTTTTCAATGGCAAAAATCAATGAATATTGTAAATGCACAAACAGTAATTTCTCCGCATTGCAAGGTGCAATTCTGAAATTTTTTGCTTTTTCCTGCTCCTCTTAGCATGATAAAGAAGATTTAAAGAGAGTGAGATGCCAGCTCCTTTCATTCAGTCAGTAGCTTCAATCATTTCTGGACGTTTTTCAATGGCAAAAATCAATGAATATTGTAAATGCACAAACAGTAATTTCTCCGCATTGCAAGGTGCAATTCTGAAATTTTTTGCTTTTTCCTGCTCCTCTTAGCATGATAAAGAAGATTCAAAGAGAGTGAGATGCCAGCTCCTTTCATTCAGTCAGTAGCTTCAATCATTTCTGGACGTTTTTCAATGGCAAAAATCAATGAATATTGTAAATGCACAAACAGTAATTTCTCCGCATTGCAAGGTGCAATTCTGAAATTTTTTGCTTTTTCCTGCTCCTATTAGCATGATAAAGAAGATTCAAAGAGAGTGAGATGCCAGCTCCTTTCATTCAGTCAGTAGCTTCAAACATTTCTGGTATATGAATAACATGTTTTTCAATGGCAAAAATCAATGAATATTGTAAATGCACAAACAGTAATTTCTCCGCATTGCAAGGTGCAATTCTGAAATTTTTTGCTTTTTCCTGCTCCTCTTAGCATGATAAAGAAGATTCAAAGAGAGTGAGATGCCAGCTCCTTTCATTCAGTCAGTAGCTTCAATCATTTCTGGACGTTTTTCAATGGCAAAAATCATTGAATATTGTAAATGCACAAACAGTAATTTCTCCGCATTGCAAGGTGCAATTCTGAAATTTTTTGCTTTTTCCTGCTCCTCTTAGCATGATAAAGAAGATTCAAAGAGAGTGAGATGCCAGCTCCTTTCATTCAGTCAGTAGCTTCAATCATTTCTGGTATATGAATAACATGATGTTTTTCAATGGCAAAAATCAATGAATATTGTAAATGCACAAACAGTAATTTCTCCGCATTGCAAGGTGCAATTCTGAAATTTTTTGCTTTTTCCTGCTCCTCTAAGCATGATAAAGAAGATTCAAAGAGAGTGAGATGCCAGCTCCTTTCATTCAGTCAGTAGCTTCAATCATTTCTGGACGTTTTTCAATGGCAAAAATCAATGAATATTGTAAATGCACAAACAGTAATTTCTCCGCATTGCAAGGTGCAATTCTGAAATTTTTTGCTTTTTCCTGCTCCTCTTAGCATGATAAACAAGATTCAAAGAGAGTGAGATGCCAGCTCGTTTCATTCAGTCAGTAGCTTCAATCATTTCTGGACGTTTTTCAATGGCAAAAATCAATGAATATTGTAAATGCACAAACAGTAATTTCTCCGCATTGCAAGGTGCAATTCTGAAATTTTTTGCTTTTTTCTGCTCCTCTTAGCATGATAAAGAAGATTCAAAGAGAGTGAGATGCCAGCTCCTTTCATTCAGTCAGTAGCTTCAAACATTTCTGGTATATGAATAACATGATGTTTTTCAATGGCAAAAATCAATGAATATTGTAAATGCACAAACAGTAATTTCTCCGCATTGCAAGGTGCAATTCTGAAATTTTTTGCTTTTTCCTGCTCCTCTTAGCATGATAAAGAAGATTCAAAGAGAGTGAGATGCCAGCTCCTTTCATTCAGTCAGTAGCTTCAATCATTTCTGGACGTTTTTCAATGGCAAAAATCAATGAATATTGTAAATGCACAAACAGTAATTTCTCCGCATTGCAAGGTGCAATTCTGAAATTTTTTGCTTTTTCCTGCTCCTCTTAGCAAGATAAACAAGATTCAAAGAGAGTGAGATGCCAGCTCCTTTCATTCAGTCAGTAGCTTCAATCATTTCTGGACGTTTTTCAATGGCAAAAATCAATGAATATTGTAAATGCACAAACAGTAATTTCTCCGCATTGCAAGGTGCAATTCTGAAATTTTTTGCTTTTTCCTGCTCCTCTTAGCATGATAAAGAAGATTCAAAGAGAGTGAGATGCCAGCTCCTTTCATTCAGTCAGTAGCTTCAATCATTTCTGGACGTTTTTCAATGGCAAAAATCATTGAATATTGTAAATGCACAAACAGTAATTTCTCCGCATTGCAAGGTGCAATTCTGAAATTTTTTGCTTTTTCCTGCTCCTCTTAGCATGATAAAGAAGATTCAAAGAGAGTGAGATGCCAGCTCCTTTCATTCAGTCAGTAGCTTCAATCATTTCTGGACGTTTTTCAATGGCAAAAATCAATGAATATTGTAAATGCACAAACAGTAATTTCTCCGCATTGCAAGGTGCAATTCTGAAATTTTTTGCTTTTTCCTGCTCCTCTTAGCATGATAAACAAGATTCAAAGAGAGTGAGATGCCAGCTCGTTTCATTCAGTCAGTAGCTTCAATCATTTCTGGACGTTTTTCAATGGCAAAAATCAATGAATATTGTAAATGCACAAACAGTAATTTCTCCGCATTGCAAGGTGCAATTCTGAAATTTTTTGCTTTTTTCTGCTTCTCTTAGCATGATAAAGAAGATTCAAAGAGAGTGAGATGCCAGCTCCTTTCATTCAGTCAGTAGCTTCAAACATTTCTGGTATATGAATAACATGATGTTTTTCAATGGCAAAAATCAATGAATATTGTAAATGCACAAACAGTAATTTCTCCGCATTGCAAGGTGCAATTCTGAAATTTTTTGCTTTTTCCTGCTCCTCTTAGCATGATAAAGAAGATTCAAAGAGAGTGAGATGCCAGCTCCTTTCATTCAGTCAGTAGCTTCAATCATTTCTGGACGTTTTTCAATGGCAAAAATCAATGAATATTGTAAATGCACAAACAGTAATTTCTCCGCATTGCAAGGTGCAATTCTGAAATTTTTTGCTTTTTCCTGCTCCTCTTAGCAAGATAAACAAGATTCAAAGAGAGTGAGATGCCAGCTCCTTTCATTCAGTCAGTAGCTTCAATCATTTCTGGACGTTTTTCAATGGCAAAAATCAATGAATATTGTAAATGCACAAACAGTAATTTCTCCGCATTGCAAGGTGCAATTCTGAAATTTTTTGCTTTTTCCTGCTCCTCTTAGCATGATAAAGAAGATTCAAAGAGAGTGAGATGCCAGCTCCTTTCATTCAGTCAGTAGCTTCAATCATTTCTGGACGTTTTTCAATGGCAAAAATCAATGAATATTGTAAATGCACAAACAGTAATTTCTCCGCATTGCAAGGTGCAATTCTGAAATTTTTTGCTTTTTCCTGCTCCTCTTAGCATGATAAAGAAGATTCAAAGAGAGTGAGATGCCAGCTCCTTTCATTCAGTCAGTAGCTTCAATCATTTCTGGACGTTTTTCAATGGCAAAAATCAATGAATATTGTAAATGCACAAACAGTAATTTCTCCGCATTGCAAGGTGCAATTCTGAAATTTTTTGCTTTTTCCTGCTCCTCTTAGCATGATAAAGAAGATTCAAAGAGAGTGAGATGCCAGCTCCTTTCATTCAGTCAGTAGCTTCAAACATTTCTGGTATATGAATAACATGTTTTTCAATGGCAAAAATCAATGAATATTGTAAATGCACAAACAGTAATTTCTCCGCATTGCAAGGTGCAATTCTGAAATTTTTTGCTTTTTCCTGCTCCTCTTAGCATGATAAAGAAGATTCAAAGAGAGTGAGATGCCAGCTCCTTTCATTCAGTCAGTAGCTTCAATCATTTCTGGACGTTTTTCAATGGCAAAAATCATTGAATATTGTAAATGCACAAACAGTAATTTCTCCGCATTGCAAGGTGCAATTCTGAAATTTTTTGCTTTTTCCTGCTCCTCTTAGCATGATAAAGAAGATTCAAAGAGAGTGAGATGCCAGCTCCTTTCATTCAGTCAGTAGCTTCAATCATTTCTGGTATATGAATAACATGATGTTTTTCAATGGCAAAAATCAATGAATATTGTAAATGCACAAACAGTAATTTCTCCGCATTGCAAGGTGCAATTCTGAAATTTTTTGCTTTTTCCTGCTCCTCTTAGCATGATAAAGAAGATTCAAAGAGAGTGAGATGCCAGCTCCTTTCATTCAGTCAGTAGCTTCAATCATTTCTGGACGTTTTTCAATGGCAAAAATCAATGAATATTGTAAATGCACAAACAGTAATTTCTCCGCATTGCAAGGTGCAATTCTGAAATTTTTTGCTTTTTCCTGCTCCTCTTAGCAAGATAAACAAGATTCAAAGAGAGTGAGATGCCAGCTCCTTTCATTCAGTCAGTAGCTTCAATCATTTCTGGACGTTTTTCAATGGCAAAAATCAATGAATATTGTAAATGCACAAACAGTAATTTCTCCGCATTGCAAGGTGCAATTCTGAAATTTTTTGCTTTTTCCTGCTCCTCTTAGCATGATAAAGAAGATTTAAAGAGAGTGAGATGCCAGCTCCTTTCATTCAGTCAGTAGCTTCAATCATTTCTGGACGTTTTTCAATGGCAAAAATCAATGAATATTGTAAATGCACAAACAGTAATTTCTCCGCATTGCAAGGTGCAATTCTGAAATTTTTTGCTTTTTCCTGCTCCTCTTAGCATGATAAAGAAGATTCAAAGAGAGTGAGATGCCAGCTCCTTTCATTCAGTCAGTAGCTTCAATCATTTCTGGACGTTTTTCAATGGCAAAAATCAATGAATATTGTAAATGCACAAACAGTAATTTCTCCGCATTGCAAGGTGCAATTCTGAAATTTTTTGCTTTTTCCTGCTCCTATTAGCATGATAAAGAAGATTCAAAGAGAGTGAGATGCCAGCTCCTTTCATTCAGTCAGTAGCTTCAAACATTTCTGGTATATGAATAACATGTTTTTCAATGGCAAAAATCAATGAATATTGTAAATGCACAAACAGTAATTTCTCCGCATTGCAAGGTGCAATTCTGAAATTTTTTGCTTTTTCCTGCTCCTCTTAGCATGATAAAGAAGATTCAAAGAGAGTGAGATGCCAGCTCCTTTCATTCAGTCAGTAGCTTCAATCATTTCTGGACGTTTTTCAATGGCAAAAATCATTGAATATTGTAAATGCACAAACAGTAATTTCTCCGCATTGCAAGGTGCAATTCTGAAATTTTTTGCTTTTTCCTGCTCCTCTTAGCATGATAAAGAAGATTCAAAGAGAGTGAGATGCCAGCTCCTTTCATTCAGTCAGTAGCTTCAATCATTTCTGGTATATGAATAACATGATGTTTTTCAATGGCAAAAATCAATGAATATTGTAAATGCACAAACAGTAATTTCTCCGCATTGCAAGGTGCAATTCTGAAATTTTTTGCTTTTTCCTGCTCCTCTAAGCATGATAAAGAAGATTCAAAGAGAGTGAGATGCCAGCTCCTTTCATTCAGTCAGTAGCTTCAATCATTTCTGGACGTTTTTCAATGGCAAAAATCAATGAATATTGTAAATGCACAAACAGTAATTTCTCCGCATTGCAAGGTGCAATTCTGAAATTTTTTGCTTTTTCCTGCTCCTCTTAGCATGATAAACAAGATTCAAAGAGAGTGAGATGCCAGCTCGTTTCATTCAGTCAGTAGCTTCAATCATTTCTGGACGTTTTTCAATGGCAAAAATCAATGAATATTGTAAATGCACAAACAGTAATTTCTCCGCATTGCAAGGTGCAATTCTGAAATTTTTTGCTTTTTTCTGCTCCTCTTAGCATGATAAAGAAGATTCAAAGAGAGTGAGATGCCAGCTCCTTTCATTCAGTCAGTAGCTTCAAACATTTCTGGTATATGAATAACATGATGTTTTTCAATGGCAAAAATCAATGAATATTGTAAATGCACAAACAGTAATTTCTCCGCATTGCAAGGTGCAATTCTGAAATTTTTTGCTTTTTCCTGCTCCTCTTAGCATGATAAAGAAGATTCAAAGAGAGTGAGATGCCAGCTCCTTTCATTCAGTCAGTAGCTTCAATCATTTCTGGACGTTTTTCAATGGCAAAAATCAATGAATATTGTAAATGCACAAACAGTAATTTCTCCGCATTGCAAGGTGCAATTCTGAAATTTTTTGCTTTTTCCTGCTCCTCTTAGCAAGATAAACAAGATTCAAAGAGAGTGAGATGCCAGCTCCTTTCATTCAGTCAGTAGCTTCAATCATTTCTGGACGTTTTTCAATGGCAAAAATCAATGAATATTGTAAATGCACAAACAGTAATTTCTCCGCATTGCAAAGTGCAATTCTGAAATTTTTTGCTTTTTCCTGCTCCTCTTAGCATGATAAAGAAGATTCAAAGAGAGTGAGATGCCAGCTCCTTTCATTCAGTCAGTAGCTTCAATCATTTCTGGACGTTTTTCAATGGCAAAAATCAATGAATATTGTAAATGCACAAACAGTAATTTCTCCGCATTGCAAGGTGCAATTCTGAAATTTTTTGCTTTTTCCTGCTCCTCTTAGCATGATAAAGAAGATTCAAAGAGAGTGAGATGCCAGCTCCTTTCATTCAGTCAGTAGCTTCAATCATTTCTGGACGTTTTTCAATGGCAAAAATCAATGAATATTGTAAATGCACAAACAGTAATTTCTCCGCATTGCAAGGTGCAATTCTGAAATTTTTTGCTTTTTCCTGCTCCGCTTAGCATGATAAAGAAGATTCAAAGAGAGTGAAATGCCAGCTCCTTTCATTCAGTCAGTAGCTTCAAACATTTCTGGTATATGAATAACATGTTTTTCAATGGCAAAAATCAATGAATATTGTAAATGCACAAACAGTAATTTCTCCGCATTGCAAGGTGCAATTCTGAAATTTTTTGCTTTTTCCTGCTCCTCTTAGCATGATAAAGAAGATTCAAAGAGAGTGAGATGCCAGCTCCTTTCATTCAGTCAGTAGCTTCAATCATTTCTGGACGTTTTTCAATGGCAAAAATCATTGAATATTGTAAATGCACAAACAGTAATTTCTCCGCATTGCAAGGTGCAATTCTGAAATTTTTTGCTTTTTCCTGCTCCTCTTAGCATGATAAAGAAGATTCAAAGAGAGTGAGATGCCAGCTCCTTTCATTCAGTCAGTAGCTTCAATCATTTCTGGTATATGAATAACATGATGTTTTTCAATGGCAAAAATCAATGAATATTGTAAATGCACAAACAGTAATTTCTCCGCATTGCAAGGTGCAATTCTGAAATTTTTTGCTTTTTCCTGCTCCTCTAAGCATGATAAAGAAGATTCAAGGAGAGTGAGATGCCAGCTCCTTTCATTCAGTCAGTAGCTTCAATCATTTCTGGACGTTTTTCAATGGCAAAAATCAATGAATATTGTAAATGCACAAACAGTAATTTCTCCGCATTGCAAGGTGCAATTCTGAAATTTTTTGCTTTTTCCTGCTCCTCTTAGCATGATAAACAAGATTCAAAGAGAGTGAGATGCCAGCTCCTTTCATTCAGTCAGTAGCTTCAATCATTTCTGGATGTTTTTCAATGGCAAAAATCAATGAATATTGTAAATGCACAAACAGTAATTTCTCCGCATTGCAAGGTGCAATTCTGAAATTTTTTGCTTTTTCCTGCTCCTCTTAGCAAGATAAAGAAGATTCAAAGAGAGTGAGATGCCAGCTCCTTTCATTCAGTCAGTAGCTTCAAACATTTCTGGTATATGAATAACATGATGTTTTTCAATGGCAAAAATCACTGAATATTGTAAATGCACAAACAGTAATTTCTCCGCATTGCAAGGTGCAATTCTGAAATTTTTTGCTTTTTCCTGCTCCTCTTAGCATGATAAAGAAGATTCAAAGAGAGTGAGATGCCAGCTCCTTTCATTCAGTCAGTAGCTTCAAACATTTCTGGTATATGAATAACATGTTTTTCAATGGCAAAAATCAATGAATATTGTAAATGCACAAACAGTAATTTCTCCGCATTGCAAGGTGCAATTCTGAAATTTTTTGCTTTTTCCTGCTCCTCTTAGCATGATAAAGAAGATTCAAAGAGAGTGAGATGCCAGCTCCTTTCATTCAGTCAGTAGCTTCAATCATTTCTGGACGTTTTTCAATGGCAAAAATCATTGAATATTGTAAATGCACAAACAGTAATTTCTCCGCATTGCAAGGTGCAATTCTGAAATTTTTTGCTTTTTCCTGCTCCTCTTAGCATGATAAAGAAGATTCAAAGAGAGTGAGATGCCAGCTCCTTTCATTCAGTCAGTAGCTTCAATCATTTCTGGTATATGAATAACATGATGTTTTTCAATGGCAAAAATCAATGAATATTGTAAATGCACAAACAGTAATTTCTCCGCATTGCAAGGTGCAATTCTGAAATTTTTTGCTTTTCCTGCTCCTCTAAGCATGATAAAGAAGATTCAAAGAGAGTGAGATGCCAGCTCCTTTCATTCAGTCAGTAGCTTCAATCATTTCTGGACGTTTTTCAATGGCAAAAATCAATGAATATTGTAAATGCACAAACAGTAATTTCTCCGCATTGCAAGGTGCAATTCTGAAATTTTTTGCTTTTTCCTGCTCCTCTTAGCATGATAAACAAGATTCAAAGAGAGTGAGATGCCAGCTCGTTTCATTCAGTCAGTAGCTTCAATCATTTCTGGACGTTTTTCAATGGCAAAAATCAATGAATATTGTAAATGCACAAACAGTAATTTCTCCGCATTGCAAGGTGCAATTCTGAAATTTTTTGCTTTTTTCTGCTCCTCTTAGCATGATAAAGAAGATTCAAAGAGAGTGAGATGCCAGCTCCTTTCATTCAGTCAGTAGCTTCAAACGTTTCTGGTATATGAATAACATGATGTTTTTCAATGGCAAAAATCAATGAATATTGTAAATGCACAAACAGTAATTTCTCCGCATTGCAAGGTGCAATTCTGAAATTTTTTGCTTTTTCCTGCTCCTCTTAGCATGATAAAGAAGATTCAAAGAGAGTGAGATGCCAGCTCCTTTCATTCAGTCAGTAGCTTCAATCATTTCTGGACGTTTTTCAATGGCAAAAATCAATGAATATTGTAAATGCACAAACAGTAATTTCTCCGCATTGCAAGGTGCAATTCTGAAATTTTTTGCTTTTTCCTGCTCCTCTTAGCAAGATAAACAAGATTCAAAGAGAGTGAGATGCCAGCTCCTTTCATTCAGTCAGTAGCTTCAATCATTTCTGGACGTTTTTCAATGGCAAAAATCAATGAATATTGTAAATGCACAAACA
Source organism: Phyllobates terribilis (assembly GCF_046119375.1). Classification (NCBI taxonomy): domain Eukaryota; kingdom Metazoa; phylum Chordata; class Amphibia; order Anura; family Dendrobatidae; genus Phyllobates; species Phyllobates terribilis. The sequence continues at coordinate 3,659,223 of NW_027362893.1, forward strand.
GTAATTTCTCCGCATTGCAAAGTGCAATTCTGAAATTTTTTGCTTTTTCCTGCTCCTCTTAGCATGATAAAGAAGATTCAAAGAGAGTGAGATGCCAGCTCCTTTCATTCAGTCAGTAGCTTCAATCATTTCTGGACGTCTTTCAATTGCAAAAATCAATGAATATTGTAAATGCACAAACAGTAATTTCTCCGCATTGCAAGGTGCAATTCTGAAATTTTTTGCTTTTTCCTGCTCCTCTTAGCATGATAAAGAAGATTCAAAGAGAGTGAGATGCCAGCTCCTTTCATTCAGTCAGTAGCTTCAATCATTTCTGGACGTTTTTCAATGGCAAAAATCAATGAATATTGTAAATGCACAAACAGTAATTTCTCCGCATTGCAAGGTGCAATTCTGAAATTTTTTGCTTTTTCCTGCTCCGCTTAGCATGATAAAGAAGATTCAAAGAGAGTGAGATGCCAGCTCCTTTCATTCAGTCAGTAGCTTCAAACATTTCTGGTATATGAATAATATGTTTTTCAATGGCAAAAATCAATGAATATTGTAAATGCACAAACAGTAATTTCTCCGCATTGCAAGGTGCAATTCTGAAATTTTTTGCTTTTTCCTGCTCCTCTTAGCATGATAAAGAAGATTCAAAGAGAGTGAGATGCCAGCTCCTTTCATTCAGTCAGTAGCTTCAATCATTTCTGGACGTTTTTCAATGGCAAAAATCATTGAATATTGTAAATGCACAAACAGTAATTTCTCCGCATTGCAAGGTGCAATTCTGAAATTTTTTGCTTTTTCCTGCTCCTCTTAACATGATAAAGAAGATTCAAAGAGAGTGAGATGCCAGCTCCTTTCATTCAGTCAGTAGCTTCAATCATTTCTGGTATATGAATAACATGATGTTTTTCAATGGCAAAAATCAATGAATATTGTAAATGCACAAACAGTAATTTCTCCGCATTGCAAGGTGCAATTCTGAAATTTTTTGCTTTTTCCTGCTCCTCTAAGCATGATAAAGAAGATTCAAGGAGAGTGAGATGCCAGCTCCTTTCATTCAGTCAGTAGCTTCAATCATTTCTGGACGTTTTTCAATGGCAAAAATCAATGAATATTGTAAATGCACAAACAGTAATTTCTCCGCATTGCAAGGTGCAATTCTGAATTTTTTTGCTTTTTCCTGCTCCTCTTAGCATGATAAACAAGATTCAAAGAGAGTGAGATGCCAGCTCCTTTCATTCAGTCAGTAGCTTCAATCATTTCTGGACGTTTTTCAATGGCAAAAATCAATGAATATTGTAAATGCACAAACAGTAATTTCTCCGCATTGCAAGGTGCAATTCTGAAATTTTTTGCTTTTTACTGCTCCTCTTAGCATGATAAAGAAGATTCAAAGAGAGTGAGATGCCAGCTCCTTTCATTCAGTCAGTAGCTTCAAACATTTCTGGTATATGAATAACATGATGTTTTTCAATGGCAAAAATCACTGAATATTGTAAATGCACAAACAGTAATTTCTCCGCATTGCAAGGTGCAATTCTGAAATTTTTTGCTTTTTCCTGCTCCTCTTAGCATGATAAAGAAGATTCAAAGAGAGTGAGATGCCAGCTCCTTTCATTCAGTCAGTAGCTTCAATCATTTCTGGACGTTTTTCAATGGCAAAAATCAATGAATATTGTAAATGCACAAACAGTAATTTCTCCGCATTGCAAGGTGCAATTCTGAAATTTTTTGCTTTTTCCTGCTCCTCTTAGCATGATAAAGAAGATTCAAAGAGAGTGAGATGCCAGCTCCTTTCATTCAGTCAGTAGCTTCAAACATTTCTGGTATATGAATAACATGATGTTTTTCAATGGCAAAAATCAATGAATATTGTAAATGCACAAACAGTAATTTCTCCGCATTGCAAGGTGCAATTCTGAAATTTTTTGCTTTTTCCTGCTCCTCTTAGCATGATAAAGAAGATTCAAAGAGAGTGAGATGCCAGCTCCTTTCATTCAGTAAGTAGCTTCAATCATTTCTGGACGTTTTTCAATGGCAAAAATCAATGAATATTGTAAATGCACAAACAGTAATTTCTCCGCATTGCAAGGTGCAATTCTGAAATTTTTTGCTTTTTCCTGCTCCTCTTAGCATGATAAACAAGATTCAAAGAGAGTGAGATGCCAGCTCCTTTCATTCAGTCAGTAGCTTCAATCATTTCTGGACGTTTTTCAATGGCAAAAATCAATGAATATTGTAAATGCACAAACAGTAATTTCTCCGCATTGCAAGGTGCAATTCTGAAATTTTTTGCTTTTTCCTGCTCCTCTTAGCATGATAAAGAAGATTCAAAGAGAGTGAGATGCCAGCTCTTTTCATTCAGTCAGTAGCTTCAAACATTTCTGGTATATGAATAACATGATATTTTTCAATGGCAAAAATCAATGAATATTGTAAATGCACAAACAGTAATTTCTCCGCATTGAAAGGTGCAATTCTGAAATTTTTTGCTTTTTCCTGCTCCTCTTAGCATGATAAAGAAGATTCAAAGAGAGTGAGATGCCAGCTCCTTTCATTCAGTCAGTAGCTTCATTCATTTCTGGACGTTTTTCAATGGCAAAAATCAATGAATATTGTAAATGCACAAACAGTAATTTCTCCGCATTGCAAGGTGCAATTCTGAAATTTTTTGCTTTTTCCTGCTCCTCTTAGCATGATAAACAAGATTCAAACAGAGTGAGATGCCAGCTCCTTTCATTCAGTCAGTAGCTTCAATCATTTCTGGACGTTTTTCAATGGCAAAAATCAATAAATACTGTAAATGCACAAACAGTAATTTCTCCGCATTGCAAGGTGCAATTCTGAAATTTTTTGCTTTTTTCTGCTACTCTTAGCATGATAAAGAAGATTCAAAGAGAGTGAGATGCCAGCTCCTTTCATTCAGTCAGTAGCTTCAAACATTTCTGGTATATGAATAACATGATGTTTTTCAATGGCAAAAATCAATGAATATTGTAAATGCACAAACAGTAATTTCTCCGCATTGCAAGGTGCAATTCTGAAATTTTTTGCTTTTTCCTGCTCCTCTTAGCATGATAAAGAAGATTCAAAGAGAGTGAGATGCCAGCTCCTTTCATTCAGTCAGTAGCTTCAAACATTTCTGGTATATGAATAACATGATGTTTTTCAATGGCAAAAATCAATGAATATTGTAAATGCACAAACAGTAATTTCTCCGCATTGCAAGGTGCAATTCTGAAATTTTTTGCTTTTTCCTGCTCCTCTTAGCATGATAAAGAAGATTCAAAGAGAGTGAGATGCCAGCTCCTTTCATTCAGTCAGTAGCTTCAATCATTTCTGGACGTTTTTCAATGGCAAAAATCAATGAATATTGTAAATGCACAAACAGTAATTTCTCCGCATTGCAAGGTGCAATTCTGAAATTTTTTGCTTTTTCCTGCTCCTCTTAGCAAGATAAACAAGATTCAAAGAGAGTGAGATGCCAGCTCCTTTCATTCAGTCAGTAGCTTCAAACATTTCTGGTATATGAATAACATGATATTTTTCAATGGCAAAAATCAATGAATATTGTAAATGCACAAACCGTAATTTCTCCGCATTGAAAGGTGCAATTCTGAAATTTTTTGCTTTTTCCTGCTCCTCTTAGCATGATAAAGAAGATTCAAAGAGAGTGAGATGCCAGCTCCTTTCATTCAGTCAGTAGCTTCAATCATTTCTGGACGTTTTTCAATGGCAAAAATCAATGAATATTGTAAATGCACAAACAGTAATTTCTCCGCATTGCAAGGTGCAATTCTGAAATTTTTTCCTTTTTCCTGCTCCTCTTAGCATGATAAACAAGATTCAAACAGAGTGAGATGCCAGCTCCTTTCATTCAGTCAGTAGCTTCAATCATTTCTGGACGTTTTTCAATGGCAAAAATCAATGAATATTGTAAATGCACAAACAGTAATTTCTCCGCATTGCAAGGTGCAATTCTGAAATTTTTAGCTTTTTTCTGCTACTCTTAGCATGATAAAGAAGATTCAAAGAGAGTGAGATGCCAGCTCCTTTCATTCACTCAGTAGCTTCAAACATTTCTGGTATATGAATAACATGATGTTTTTGAATGGCAAAAATCAATGAATATTGTAAATGCACAAACAGTAATTTCTCCGCATTGCAAGGTGCAATTCTGAAATTTTTTGCTTTTTCCTGCTCCTCTTAGCATGATAAAGAAGATTCAAAGAGAGTGAGATGCCAGCTCCTTTCATTCAGTCAGTAGCTTCAAACATTTCTGGTATATGAATAACATGATGTTTTTCAATGGCAAAAATCAATGAATATTGTAAATGCACAAACAGTAATTTCTCCGCATTGCAAGGTGCAATTCTGAAATTTTTTGCTTTTTCCTGCTCCTCTTAGCATGATAAAGAAGATTCAAAGAGAGTGAGATGCCAGCTCCTTTCATTCAGTCAGTAGCTTCAATCATTTCTGGACGTTTTTCAATGGCAAAAATCAATGAATATTGTAAATGCACAAACAGTAATTTCTCCGCATTGCAAGGTGCAATTCTGAAATTTTTTGCTTTTTCCTGCTCCTCTTAGCAAGATAAACAAGATTCAAAGAGAGTGAGATGCCAGCTCCTTTCATTCAGTCAGTAGCTTCAATCATTTCTGGACGTTTTTCAATGGCAAAAATCAATGAATATTGTAAAAGCACAAACAGTAATTTCTCCGCATTGCAAGGTGCAATTCTGAAATTTTTTGCTTTTTCCTTCTCCTCTTAGCATGATAAAGAAGATTCAAAGAGAGTGAGATGCCAGCTCCTTTCATTCAGTCAGTAGCTTCAATCATTTCTGGACGTTTTTCAATGGCAAAAATCAATGAATATTGTAAATGCACAAACAGTAATTTCTCCGCATTGCAAGGTGCAATTCTGAAATTTTTTGCTTTTTCCTGCTCCTCTTAGCATGATAAAGAAGATTCAAAGAGAGTGAGATGCCAGCTCCTTTCATTCAGTCAGTAGCTTCAAACATTTCTGGTATATGAATAACATGATGTTTTTCAATGGCAAAAATCAATGAATATTGTAAATGCACAAACAGTAATTTCTCCGCATTGCAAGGTGCAATTCTGAAATTTTTTGCTTTTTCCTGCTCCTCTTAGCATGATAAAGAAGATTCAAAGAGAGTGAGATGCCAGCTCCTTTCATTCAGTCAGTAGCTTCAATCATTTCTGGACGTTTTTCAATGGCAAAAATCAATGAATATTGTAAATGCACAAACAGTAATTTCTCCGCATTGCAAGGTGCAATTCTGAAATTTTTTGCTTTTTCCTGCTCCTCTTAGCAAGATAAACAAGATTCAAAGAGAGTGAGATGCCAGCTCCTTTCATTCAGTCAGTAGCTTCAATCATTTCTGGACGTTTTTCAATGGCAAAAATCAATGAATATTGTAAAAGCACAAACAGTAATTTCTCCGCATTGCAAGGTGCAATTCTGAAATTTTTTGCTTTTTCCTTCTCCTCTTAGCATGATAAAGAAGATTCAAAGAGAGTGAGATGCCAGCTCCTTTCATTCAGTCAGTAGCTTCAATCATTTCTGGACGTTTTTCAATGGCAAAAATCAATGAATATTGTAAATGCACAAACAGTAATTTCTCCGCATTGCAAGGTGCAATTCTGAAATTTTTTGCTTTTTCCTGCTCCTCTTAGCATGATAAAGAAGATTCAAAGAGAGTGAGATGCCAGCTCCTTTCATTCAGTCAGTAGCTTCAAACATTTCTGGTATATGAATAACATGATGTTTTTCAATGGCAAAAATCAATGAATATTGTAAATGCACAAACAGTAATTTCTCCGCATTGCAAGGTGCAATTCTGAAATTTTTTGCTTTTTCCTGCTCCTCTTAGCATGATAAAGAAGATTCAAAGAGAGTGAGATGCCAGCTCCTTTCATTCAGTAAGTAGCTTCAATCATTTCTGGACGTTTTTCAATGGCAAAAATCAATGAATATTGTAAATGCACAAACAGTAATTTCTCCGCATTGCAAGGTGCAATTCTGAAATTTTTTGCTTTTTCCTGCTCCTCTTAGCATGATAAACAAGATTCAAAGAGAGTGAGATGCCAGCTCCTTTCATTCAGTCAGTAGCTTCAATCATTTCTGGACGTTTTTCAATGGCAAAAATCAATGAATATTGTAAATGCACAAACAGTAATTTCTCCGCATTGCAAGGTGCAATTCTGAAATTTTTTGCTTTTTCCTGCTCCTCTTAGCATGATAAAGAAGATTCAAAGAGAGTGAGATGCCAGCTCCTTTCATTCAGTCAGTAGCTTCAAACATTTCTGGTATATGAATAACATGATGTTTTTCAATGGCAAAAATCACTGAATATTGTAAATGCACAAACAGTAATTTCTCCGCATTGCAAGGTGCAATTCTGAAATTTTTTGCTTTTTCCTGCTCCTCTTAGCATGATAAAGAAGATTCAAAGAGAGTGAGATGCCAGCTCCTTTCATTCAGTCAGTAGCTTCAATCATTTCTGGACGTTTTTCAATGGCAAAAATCAATGAATATTGTAAATGCACAAACAGTAATTTCTCCGCATTGCAAGGTGCAATTCTGAAATTTTTTGCTTTTTCCTGCTCCTCTTAGCATGATAAAGAAGATTCAAAGAGAGTGAGATGCCAGCTCCTTTCATTCAGTCAGTAGCTTCAAACATTTCTGGTATATGAATAACATGATGTTTTTCAATGGCAAAAATCAATGAATATTGTAAATGCACAAACAGTAATTTCTCCGCATTGCAAGGTGCAATTCTGAAATTTTTTGCTTTTTCCTGCTCCTCTTAGCATGATAAAGAAGATTCAAAGAGAGTGAGATGCCAGCTCCTTTCATTCAGTAAGTAGCTTCAATCATTTCTGGACGTTTTTCAATGGCAAAAATCAATGAATATTGTAAATGCACAAACAGTAATTTCTCCGCATTGCAAGGTGCAATTCTGAAATTTTTTGCTTTTTCCTGCTCCTCTTAGCATGATAAACAAGATTCAAAGAGAGTGAGATGCCAGCTCCTTTCATTCAGTCAGTAGCTTCAATCATTTCTGGACGTTTTTCAATGGCAAAAATCAATGAATATTGTAAATGCACAAACAGTAATTTCTCCGCATTGCAAGGTGCAATTCTGAAATTTTTTGCTTTTTCCTGCTCCTCTTAGCATGATAAAGAAGATTCAAAGAGAGTGAGATGCCAGCTCCTTTCATTCAGTCTGTAGCTTCAAACATTTCTGGTATATGAATAACATGATATTTTTCAATGGCAAAAATCAATGAATATTGTAAATGCACAAACAGTAATTTCTCCGCATTGAAAGGTGCAATTCTGAAATTTTTTGCTTTTTCCTGCTCCTCTTAGCATGATAAAGAAGATTCAAAGAGAGTGAGATGCCAGCTCCTTTCATTCAGTCAGTAGCTTCAATCATTTCTGGACGTTTTTCAATGGCAAAAATCAATGAATATTGTAAATGCACAAACAGTAATTTCTCCGCATTGCAAGGTGCAATTCTGAATTTTTTTGCTTTTTCCTGCTCCTCTTAGCATGATAAACAAGATTCAAACAGAGTGAGATGCCAGCTCCTTTCATTCAGTCAGTAGCTTCAATCATTTCTGGACGTTTTTCAATGGCAAAAATCAATGAATATTGTAAATGCACAAACAGTAATTTCTCCGCATTGCAAGGTGCAATTCTGAAATTTTTTGCTTTTTCCTGCTCCTCTTAGCATGATAAAGAAGATTCAAAGAGAGTGAGATGCCAGCTCCTTTCATTCAGTCAGTAGCTTCAAACATTTCTGGTATATGAATAACATGATGTTTTTCAATGGCAAAAATCAATGAATATTGTAAATGCACAAACAGTAATTTCTCCGCATTGCAAGGTGCAATTCTGAAATTTTTTGCTTTTTCCTGCTCCTCTTAGCATGATAAAGAAGATTCAAAGAGAGTGAGATGCCAGCTCCTTTCATTCAGTAAGTAGCTTCAATCATTTCTGGACGTTTTTCAATGGCAAAAATCAATGAATATTGTAAATGCACAAACAGTAATTTCTCCGCATTGCAAGGTGCAATTCTGAAATTTTTTGCTTTTTCCTGCTCCTCTTAGCATGATAAACAAGATTCAAAGAGAGTGAGATGCCAGCTCCTTTCATTCAGTCAGTAGCTTCAATCATTTCTGGACGTTTTTCAATGGCAAAAATCAATGAATATTGTAAATGCACAAACAGTAATTTCTCCGCATTGCAAGGTGCAATTCTGAAATTTTTTGCTTTTTCCTGCTCCTCTTAGCATGATAAAGAAGATTCAAAGAGAGTGAGATGCCAGCTCCTTTCATTCAGTCTGTAGCTTCAAACATTTCTGGTATATGAATAACATGATATTTTTCAATGGCAAAAATCAATGAATATTGTAAATGCACAAACAGTAATTTCTCCGCATTGAAAGGTGCAATTCTGAAATTTTTTGCTTTTTCCTGCTCCTCTTAGCATGATAAAGAAGATTCAAAGAGAGTGAGATGCCAGCTCCTTTCATTCAGTCAGTAGCTTCAATCATTTCTGGACGTTTTTCAATGGCAAAAATCAATGAATATTGTAAATGCACAAACAGTAATTTCTCCGCATTGCAAGGTGCAATTCTGAATTTTTTTGCTTTTTCCTGCTCCTCTTAGCATGATAAACAAGATTCAAACAGAGTGAGATGCCAGCTCCTTTCATTCAGTCAGTAGCTTCAATCATTTCTGGACGTTTTTCAATGGCAAAAATCAATGAATATTGTAAATGCACAAACAGTAATTTCTCCGCATTGCAAGGTGCAATTCTGAAATTTTTTGCTTTTTTCTGCTCCTCTTAGCATGATAAAGAAGATTCAAAGAGAGTGAGATGCCAGCTCCTTTCATTCAGTCAGTAGCTTCAAACATTTCTGGTATATGAATAACATGATGTTTTTCAATGGCAAAAATCAATGAATATTGTAAATGCACAAACAGTAATTTCTCCGCATTGCAAGGTGCAATTCTGAAATTTTTTGCTTTTTCCTGCTCCTCTTAGCATGATAAAGAAGATTCAAAGAGAGTGAGATGCCAGCTCCTTTCATTCAGTCAGTAGCTTCAATCATTTCTGGACGTTTTTCAATGGCAAAAATCAATGAATATTGTAAATGCACAAACAGTAATTTCTCCGCATTGCAAGGTGCAATTCTGAAATTTTTTGCTTTTTCCTGCTCCTCTTAGCAAGATAAACAAGATTCAAAGAGAGTGAGATGCCAGCTCCTTTCATTCAGTCAGTAGCTTCAATCATTTCTGGACGTTTTTCAATGGCAAAAATCAATGAATATTGTAAATGCACAAACAGTAATTTCTCCGCATTGCAAGGTGCAATTCTGAAATTTTTTGCTTTTTCCTGCTCCTCTTAGCATGATAAAGAAGATTCAAAGAGAGTGAGATGCCAGCTCCTTTCATTCAGTCAGTAGCTTCAAACATTTCTGGTATATGAATAACATGATGTTTTTCAATGGCAAAAATCAATGAATATTGTAAATGCACAAACAGTAATTTCTCCGCATTGCAAGGTGCAATTTTGAAATTTTTTGCCTTTTCCTGCTCCTCTTAGCATGATAAAGAAGATTCAAAGAGAGTGAGATGCCAGCTCCTTTCATTCAGTCAGTAGCTTCAATCATTTCTGGACGTTTTTCAATGGCAAAAATCAATGAATATTGTAATTGCACAAACAGTAATTTCTCCGCATTGCAAGGTGCAATTCTGAAATTTTTTGCTTTTTTCTGCTCCTCTTAGCATGATAAAGAAGATTCAAAGAGAGTGAGATGCCAGCTCCTTTCATTCAGTCAGTAGCTTCAAACATTTCTGGTATATGAATAACATGATGTTTTTCAATGGCAAAAATCAATGAATATTGTAAATGCACAAACAGTAATTTCTCCGCATTGCAAGGTGCAATTCTGAAATTTTTTGCTTTTTCCTGCTCCTCTTAGCATGATAAAGAAGATTCAAAGAGAGTGAGATGCCAGCTCCTTTCATTCAGTCAGTAGCTTCAATCATTTCTGGACGTTTTTCAATGGCAAAAATCAATGAATATTGTAAATGCACAAACAGTAATTTCTCCGCATTGCAAGGTGCAATTCTGAAATTTTTTGCTTTTTCCTGCTCCTCTTAGCAAGATAAACAAGATTCAAAGAGAGTGAGATGCCAGCTCCTTTCATTCAGTCAGTAGCTTCAATCATTTCTGGACGTTTTTCAATGGCAAAAATCAATGAATATTGTAAATGCACAAACAGTAATTTCTCCGCATTGCAAGGTGCAATTCTGAAATTTTTTGCTTTTTCCTGCTCCTCTTAGCATGATAAAGAAGATTCAAAGATAGTGAGATGCCAGCTCCTTTCATTCAGTCAGTAGCTTCAATCATTTCTGGACGTTTTTCAATGGCAAAAATCAATGAATATTGTAAATGCACAAACAGTAATTTCTCCGCATTGCAAGGTGCAATTCTGAAATTTTTTGCTTTTTCCTGCTCCTCTTAGCATGATAAAGAAGATTCAAAGAGAGTGAGATGCCAGCTCCTTTCATTCAGTCAGTAGCTTCAATCATTTCTGGACGTTTTTCAATGGCAAAAATCATTGAATATTGTAAATGCACAAACAGTAATTTCTCCGCATTGCAAGGTGCAATTCTGAAATTTTTTGCTTTTTCCTGCTCCTCTTAGCAAGATAAACAAGATTCAAAGAGAGTGAGATGCCAGCTCCTTTCATTCAGTCAGTAGCTTCAATCATTTCTAGACGTTTTTCAATGGCAAAAATCAATGAATATTGTAAATGCACAAACAGTAATTTCTCCGCATTGCAAGGTGCAATTCTGAAATTTTTTGCTTTTTCCTGCTCCTCTTAGCATGATAAAGAAGATTCAAAGAGAGTGAGATGCCAGCTCCTTTCATTCAGTCAGTAGCTTCAATCATTTCTGGACGTTTTTCAATGGCAAAAATCAATGAATATTGTAAATGCACAAACAGTAATTTCTCCGCATTGCAAGGTGCAATTCTGAAATTTTTTGCTTTTTCCTGCTCCTCTTAGCATGATAAAGAAGATTCAAAGAGAGTGAGATGCCAGCTCCTTTCATTCAGTCAGTAGCTTCAATCATTTCTGGACGTTTTTCAATGGCAAAAATCAATGAATATTGTAAATGCACAAACAGTAATTTCTCCGCATTGCAAGGTGCAATTCTGAAATTTTTTGCTTTTTCCTGCTCCTCTTAGCATGATAAAGAAGATTCAAAGAGAGTGAGATGCCAGCTCCTTTCATTCAGTCAGTAGCTTCAAACATTTCTGGTATATGAATAACATGATGTTTTTCAATGGCAAAAATCAATGAATATTGTAAATGCACAAACAGTAATTTCTCCGCATTGCAAGGTGCAATTCTGAAATTTTTTGCTTTTTCCTGCTCCTCTTAGCATGATAAAGAAGATTCAAAGAGAGTGAGATGCCAGCTCCTTTCATTCAGTCAGTAGCTTCAATCATTTCTGGACGTTTTTCAATGGCAAAAATCAATGAATATTGTAAATGCACAAACAGTAATTTCTCCGCATTGCAAGGTGCAATTCTGAAATTTTTTGCTTTTTCCTGCTCCTCTTAGCAAGATAAACAAGATTCAAAGAGAGTGAGATGCCAGCTCCTTTCATTCAGTCAGTAGCTTCAATAATTTCTGGACGTTTTTCAATGGCAAAAATCAATGAATATTGTAAATGCACAAACAGTAATTTCTCCGCATTGCAAGGTGCAATTCTGAAATTTTTTGCTTTTTCCTGCTCCTCTTAGCATGATAAAGAAGATTCAAAGAGAGTGAGATGCCAGCTCCTTTCATTCAGTCAGTAGCTTCAATCATTTCTGGACGTTTTTCAATGGGAAAAATCAATGAATATTGTAAATGCACAAACAGTAATTTCTCCGCATTGCAAGGTGCAATTCTGAAATTTTTTGCTTTTTCCTGCTCCTCTTAGCATGATAAAGAAGATTCAAAGAGAGTGAGATGCCAGCTCCTTTCATTCAGTCAGTAGCTTCAATCATTTCTGGACGTTTTTCAATGGCAAAAATCAATGAATATTGTAAATGCACAAACAGTAATTTCTCCGCATTGCAAGGTGCAATTCTGAAATTTTTTGCTTTTTCCTGCTCCTCTTAGCATGATAAAGAAGATTCAAAGAGAGTGAGATGCCAGCTCCTTTCATTCAGTCAGTAGCTTCAAACATTTCTGGTATATGAATAACATGATGTTTTTCAATGGCAAAAATCAATGAATATTGTAAATGCACAAACAGTAATTTCTCCGCATTGCAAGGTGCAATTTTGAAATTTTTTGCCTTTTCCTGCTCCTCTTAGCATGATAAAGAAGATTCAAAGAGAGTGAGATGCCAGCTCCTTTCATTCAGTCAGTAGCTTCAATCATTTCTGGACGTTTTTCAATGGCAAAAATCAATGAATATTGTAAATGCACAAACAGTAATTTCTCCGCATTGCAAGGTGCAATTCTGAAATTTTTTGCTTTTTTCTGCTCCTCTTAGCATGATAAAGAAGATTCAAAGAGAGTGAGATGCCAGCTTCTTTCATTCAGTCAGTAGCTTCAAACATTTCTGGTATATGAATAACATGATGTTTTTCAATGGCAAAACTCAATGAATATTGTAAATGCACAAACAGTAATTTCTCCGCATTGCAAGGTGCAATTCTGAAATTTTTTGCTTTTTCCTGCTCCTCTTAGCATGATAAAGAAGATTCAAAGAGAGTGAGATGCCAGCTCCTTTCATTCAGTCAGTAGCTTCAATCATTTCTGGACGTTTTTCAATGGCAAAAATCAATGAATATTGTAAATGCACAAACAGTAATTTCTCCGCATTGCAAGGTGCAATTCTGAAATTTTTTGCTTTTTCCTGCTCCTCTTAGCAAGATAAACAAGATTCAAAGAGAGTGAGATGCCAGCTCCTTTCATTCAGTCAGTAGCTTCAATCATTTCTGGACGTTTTTCAATGGCAAAAATCAATGAATATTGTAAATGCACAAACAGTAATTTCTCCGCATTGCAAGGTGCAATTCTGAAATTTTTTGCTTTTTCCTGCTCCTCTTAGCATGATAAAGAAGATTCAAAGAGAGTGAGATGCCAGCTCCTTTCATTCAGTCAGTAGCTTCAATCATTTCTGGATGTTTTTCAATGGCAAAAATCAATGAATATTGTAAATGCACAAACAGTAATTTCTCCGCATTGCAAGGTGCAATTCTGAAATTTTTTGCTTTTTCCTGCTCCTCTTAGCATGATAAAGAAGATTCAAAGAGAGTGAGATGCCAGCTCCTTTCATTCAGTCAGTAGCTTCAATCATTTCTGGACGTTTTTCAATGGCAAAAATCATTGAATATTGTAAATGCACAAACAGTAATTTCTCCGCATTGCAAGGTGCAATTCTGAAATTTTTTGCTTTTTCCTGCTCCTCTTAGCAAGATAAACAAGATTCAAAGAGAGTGAGATGCCAGCTCCTTTCATTCAGTCAGTAGCTTCAATCATTTCTAGACGTTTTTCAATGGCAAAAATCAATGAATATTGTAAATGCACAAACAGTAATTTCTCCGCATTGCAAGGTGCAATTCTGAAATTTTTTGCTTTTTCCTGCTCCTCTTAGCATGATAAAGAAGATTCAAAGAGAGTGAGATGCCAGCTCCTTTCATTCAGTCAGTAGCTTCAATCATTTCTGGACGTTTTTCAATGGCAAAAATCAATGAATATTGTAAATGCACAAACAGTAATTTCTCCGCATTGCAAGGTGCAATTCTGAAATTTTTTGCTTTTTCCTGCTCCTCTTAGCATGATAAAGAAGATTCAAAGAGAGTGAGATGCCAGCTCCTTTCATTCAGTCAGTAGCTTCAATCATTTCTGGACGTTTTTCAATGGCAAAAATCAATGAATATTGTAAATGCACAAACAGTAATTTCTCCGCATTGCAAGGTGCAATTCTGAAATTTTTTGCTTTTTCCTGCTCCTCTTAGCATGATAAAGAAGATTCAAAGAGAGTGAGATGCCAGCTCCTTTCATTCAGTCAGTAGCTTCAAACATTTCTGGTATATGAATAACATGATGTTTTTCAATGGCAAAAATCAATGAATATTGTAAATGCACAAACAGTAATTTCTCCGCATTGCAAGGTGCAATTCTGAAATTTTTTGCTTTTTCCTGCTCCTCTTAGCATGATAAAGAAGATTCAAAGAGAGTGAGATGCCAGCTCCTTTCATTCAGTCAGTAGCTTCAATCATTTCTGGACGTTTTTCAATGGCAAAAATCAATGAATATTGTAAATGTACAAACAGTAATTTCTCCGCATTGCAAGGTGCAATTCTGAAATTTTTTGCTTTTTCCTGCTCCTCTTAGCAAGATAAACAAGATTCAAAGAGAGTGAGATGCCAGCTCCTTTCATTCAGTCAGTAGCTTCAATCATTTCTGGACGTTTTTCAATGGCAAAAATCAATGAATATTGTAAATGCACAAACAGTAATTTCTCCGCATTGCAAGGTGCAATTCTGAAATTTTTTTTGCTTTTTCCTGCTCCTCTTAGCATGATAAAGAAGATTCAAAGAGAGTGAGATGCCAGCTCCTTTCATTCAGTCAGTAACTTCAATCATTTCTGGACGTTTTTCAATGGCAAAAATCAATGAATATTGTAAATGCACAAACAGTAATTTCTCCGCATTGCAAGGTGCAATTCTGAAATTTTTTGCTTTTTCCTGCTCCTCTTAGCATGATAAAGAAGATTCAAAGAGAGTGAGATGGGGGGAGTGGCCTGAGCACAGGACTAGATGGCAGCTTGATCCTGAGCTCCCTGAGGGCTTCGCTTTAAAGCTACTTTTTAAGCAACAAAAGAAGATTTTTTTCCAAAATTCTTATATAATTTGACTTCCTATCATTCAGGGATCATTTGGTCACCAAAGAATCCCTGCTAACCCCATCAACCCTGGAGATGCTTTGTGCTCAGACATTTGGGTGAGGCTCAGAATCCACCATTGAAGTGACTCTGTAATGTGGCCCTACAGGATTGTGGACCCATTTATGCCCTTTTACCTCCGGACCCAGGATTACATCATTTTATACCGGACTTAAGGACTATCAGCAGGCTTTATATGCAGCTGCGGTAAGTCCTGGTGAGCATTCCAGTCCTTGAGGCTGTGACGTGCCCCTTTAAGCTCACAGATCGGTGGGGGCACATATTTCTCTCACTTCATTTAACTGAACATTACATACTGGGCCCCCTGACTGTTGTTAGAGCTTATATTTAAACCCACGGGGTGGCACATTTTGGTTCTGGTTCTGACACCCAGGCGATTATTGGCGGCCCTTTTTTTGTTTCCAGTCACTCTGCGGCCCTTTTCTTGTTTCCAGTCACTCTGCAACGTGACTCTGGAGTGACTGTGATAGCAGCGCAGGTCTGCTCTGCTCTGCTCCTGACCCCGGGAGCAGGACCTTACAGCAGCATCAGCTGTCCCGACACCGGACCCAAGAACAGAGGAGACGAGGAGACTGAGATCGAGTTACTGGCGATATCCTGAATAAATCCCAGCTCTGCAATCTGCTGTCACAGCCCCACGGAGGACCGGACCGGACCTGCAGGACCCCAACCCATAAAGAAGCGGCACTACCACCCCCGGACCAAATACAATCAACCCCACTGGACCCCGAGGACGAGACCCCTGCTGCCGGCGAGGGACTGAGAATCTAGCTTGTCCGACGCGGAGCTCAGGAGACTGGGACGGAGCGGGACTTCATATCTAAGGCTAAGGTTAGATAAGCCCTGGCTGATGCCAGGGCTCTTATTGAATTTCTGGGGTCCGTTGCTCAGGGTTCCGGGGCTGCTCCGGTAGTAGCGGTGTCCCCTTGTGTCCCTGTGAAGCTGCTGCGACCCTTTCCCCCCTCGGCTTACTGCCACCGCTGCTGTCTGCGCCCGGCTCTCTCCTCTCCGGCTGTTACATTCACCTCAGGCTGTTCCCATAGCAGCGGTTCCCCCTCCTCTGCTCCAGAGCCGGCATCAGCTGTTTTCTCTGATGCCGGGCACTGCCGGTATATGTGACTGGTGTTTCCACGTTATATAGTGGCGGCGGTACCTCTCCTTCCTCTGACAGGGAGCCGCTCCGTTCCCCCTGCTTCCAGCTGCTGAGTGCCGCCGGTGCCGAGGTCCGTTCCAGCTACCCCCGCTGTGCCGCTCTGCTGTGTATGTTTCTGTGGTGCCTGGACCCTGCAGACCCCTGTGGCTGCCTCCCCCTCCTGTGACAGCGCCGCTGCGCTTTGATTTTTGCCTCTGGTCCCCCGCTGCTGTCTGTGCCCGGCTCTCTCCTCTCCGGCTGTTACATGCACCTCAGGCTGTTCCCATAGCAGCGGTTCCCCCTCCTCTGCTCCGGAGCCGGCATCAGCTGTTTTCTCTGATGCCGGGCACTGCCGGTATATGTGACTGGTGTTTCCACGTTATATAGTGGCGGCGGTACCTCTCCTTCCTCTGACAGGGAGCCGCTCCGTTCCCCCTGCTTCCAGCTGCTGAGTGCCGCCGGTGCCGAGGTCCGTTCCAGCTACCCCCGCTGTGCCGCTCTGCTGTGTATGTTTCTGTGGTGCCTGGACCCTGCAGACCCCTGTGGCTGCCTCCCCCTCCTGTGACAGCGCCGCTGCGCTTTGATTTTTTGCCTCTGGTCCCCCGCTGCATCAGCCCCGCTGCCCTCCACTCTCACACACTTCCAATCAGCTGATATACTTTAAATCTCCCGCCCCCTGCTGCAGCGTAGCTCAGCACTGCTGTCCATGGTGCTGATCAAATTCTCCTGCCCTCTGCTGCGGCGTCGCTCTGCACTGCTGTCCATGGTGCTGATCTGAACTGCTGTCCATGGTGCTGATCTTGTATTGGTCTGTACTGCTGTCCATGGTGCTGATCTTGTATTAGTCTGTGCTGCTGTCCATGGTGCTGATCTGAACTGCTGTCCATGGTGCTGATCTTATATTAGTCTGTACTGCTGTCCATGGTGCTGAACTTATACCAGTCAATTTCTCCTGCCTCCTGCTGCAGCGTCGCTTTGAACTGCTGTCCAAGGTGCTGATTCTATATTAATACTGATACAGAGGTTTATTAAACTCCAAACGGTGTAATATCATTTTGACTGCGAGACTTGACTCTGAGGGGAGGGGGGGGATAGAAGGATCTGTTTCTGCCCTCATATATATACCCTGTGTCTACGCTACTTGATATATATATAACAGTTGGTGCCCATGGAACTCTACAGATTTGCAAGCCTCCATAATAATTAGTTTCATGTTAAGAACTATATGTGCCTTTTATTTTTATCCCTCAGGTCAATTTCATTATTTTTATTTTTTTATTTTTTTTTTTTTTTGTTACTTTTGATTGTAATTCATATTTTAAGGATTGCATTTTAGGGGGTACATAATTTTGCAGTTTTTAAGGGTATTGATTGTCTCTTGTTGGACTGATATTTGTTTAACGCAAATTTCTTCTAGCCATTGTTCCCAGTCATTTTGCAACCCTAAAGTCTTTTGTCCACCCTTTAGGTTAAATATTTCTAGTGTCATTTTAGTGTTTTTTCTATAAATATATACCCATAGGTCTGATATTTTATAATGGCGGCTAATAAAAAAAATACCCAAAAGTCTTTGGATGCTCCCCTTAAAACTAGTGCGGTTAGAGCGAAGTCCTCCCGACGCTTTTCATTTTCAAACCCATCAGAAGATGCTGTCAATACTGTCAGTCCACTTAAGTCCAGATCACCTCATAGAAATCTGGAAGACAGACAGAGTTCTAAAATAAACTCTCCCACCAAAGAATCTTCTAAAAGTCTATTATCTCCAAAACCACAGAGAATTCCTGATGCTAAACCTGCCCCTTCTACCGTAGTTAAAGAAAAAAAAGTGGAAGAGATGGATATTTCCATCTCATCAAAGAGAAGGGACCCAGGAGCCTGGAGCAACAGGTATTCTTCACTGGCTACGAGTTCGGAGGAGGAATCCTCGGACACGTCTCCTAATCCTAGTCCAGATAAGAGACGTGCTAAAAAGGACTTTTCCCCTTCGTCCCCAGACCCTACGCTTAGTGTCCCGGTCAAAATGCCCATTTCACAAGAGTTGGGAAATACCGACCTTGGTTCATATCTGGACAATCTTTTAAAGACGATTGACAGAAATATGAAACTGGGCTTCGAGAAACAGGTAGACACTATGAAATCTACTTTGGAAGCTTTTGGTCTTAAATTGGAGGAAAACACTAAAAGACTTGAAACGGTGGAGGGAAAGGTAGAGTCTGTCTCTTCTGATAATCTAGAAATTAAATCTGAACTTAAAAGACTCAGATTAAAAGTTGCGGATTTGGAGGATAGGAGTAGGAGAAATAATTTGAAGATTAGGGGCATATCTGAGGATGTTTCTCCCTCAGATATCTCGGCTTTTCTCAAAGACTTATTTCACAAGACAATCCCATCCCTTTCTGAGCAGGATCTTATCATTGATAGGGCCCATCGCTTATTTCGTCCGACCTCCATTTCCTCGGATCTTCCTAGGGATGTAATAGCTAGGTTACATTTCTTCTCGACCAAAGAGAGAATCTTGAATTATATCAGGGAAAATAGGACTTTTCCAGAGCCTTTCTCGCACCTAAAAATCTTCTCCGATTTTTCCAAAGAAACCATGGATGCAAGAAGGTCATACAAATTGACCACAGATAGACTGAGGGATATGAATATCCCATATAGGTGGGGCTTTCCAGTAAAGTTGCTGATTTTCTTTAACCGGAAAACATTCACTCTTACAGATCCTGATGAAGGCCCTAAATTTTTTGATTTTATAAAAGACATTTCCTACAAAGTTACAAAGGCACCTCACCGCTGAAATGATAAACACTACTCCCTCGGGAGCCCTCTTTAAAAATAATCTCATTTTTTCACCTCACCTAACATGCTATAATAAATTTATCATTCTTCTTTATATTTAGCCTTCATGGTTTGTCCACATTATTTTTCCCCCCAATCTGAGGGAGAACCTTTTCGGTGAAGGTTCCCTCAGGAGATTTTTTGATTCGTTTTTTTTTCTTTTTCTTTGAATATTTGGTTATTGTTATTACTATCTGTGAATTAATATTAGAGATATTGTATTCCAGCTTTGATTGTCGGTTGATTTTTATTTTTTGGGAATTTGTTGGACCAACTGACCCCTCTCCTTTTGACTTACTTTAATTATTAATTTACATATGCCTATCAAGATCATCACCTATAATGTAAGAGGCCTAAACAGTCCCAATAAGAGATTCTCCCTTTGGAAGGAATTGGGTCATCTTGGTGCTGATGTTGCGTGTCTTCAGGAGACAAGGTTTGCCGAGGGAAAACACCCTACCTTCACCCACAAACGCTACCCTCATATATTTGAATCCACTAGCGACCGGAAAAAAGCCGGTGTAGCTACAGTGATCAGAGATTCTGTCCCATTTGAGTTTTTAGATCAGCATAAAGATGTCAATGGAAGGTTCCATATATTGCTCTGTAAACTGAATAATCATGAGTGCACTGTTGTTAACCTATACGCCCCAAATAAAAAGCAAATACCCTTTTTGAATAAGGTTTTTAGAAAGGTTGAAGAGGTTAGGAGAGGCGAATTGATTTTTTTGAGAGACTTCAACATGGTCCCGGACGGGCATATGGACTCTTCCTCCCCCAGCCGTCATTTATACCCGACACTAAACAATTGGCTTTATAAAAATGAACTATTTGATACATTTAGATGTCTGCAAACTACCTCCAAAGAATTTTCCCATTTTTTGGACGCGCATCAAACGGCCTCTAGAATTGACTTAATAATAACTGACGTTTTTTCTTTACCCAAATTCTCTAACGTATCTATAGGCCTTAGGTCTCTATCAGATCATGCCCCTACGTCATGTGAAATTCATATTGGTCCTCTTATTAAAAATGGATTTCTTTGGAAATGTAGATCTTCACTTATTCATAACCCCAAAAACAAAAAAATTATTGAAAAAGCTATTTCTGATTATTTTAGGGAGAACGATACCCCAGATTTATCTAATCCCTTCTCCAGCTGGTGCGCTCACAAGGCCGTCCTTCGTGGTGTACTAATGCAGATATCCTCATCTGAAAAAAAAGAAAAAAGATCAAAAATTAATTCTCTTCAAAAACTGATTAGGGAAAAAGAATTAGAGCAAATTAATCTTCCTTCCCCTTCCCCAATAATTCAAAAAGAACTCTCAAATTTAAGGGTAGAGCTAAAATCAGAAATTTCTTCCTCCTATGATGCAATTATTCGGAAATCAAAATTTAATTACTATGCGGCTCTAAATAAACCTACCCGCTTTATGGCCCGCCTAGTCAAATGTAAAAGAGCAATTAATAGAATAGATAAAATAAAAAACAATAGTGGAATAACATTTTGCCACCCTAAAGATATAGTGAACCAGTTTGCAAATTTTTACAAAAAACTCTACAACATCAAAACTGATCCTCTAATTTCCCATCCTCACCCAGATGCAATCAACAAATTTTTATCCTCCATTAACCTACCGAAATTGAGCCCTCTGGATCACGAGTCATTGAATAAGCCTTTTTCTAACCTTGAAATTATTAACACAATAAAGCAACTTAAAGATTTCAGGGCTCCGGGTCCAGATGGGTTCATCAATGAGTATTATAAAACTTTTTGTGACCTACTTTCTTCCCCTCTCACGAAAATTTTCAATCATGCTTCCTCAATAAGCTCCTTCCCCTCAGAAATGCTGGAAGCCACCATTACCCTAATACCCAAGTCTAAGGACGAGAGAGATAATGTTAAAAATTATAGGCCCATTTCGCTAATTAACACTGATATTAAGATATATTCGAAAATTCTGGCCAATCGTTTATCGACTATACTCCCATCTCTCATCAACGACGATCAGATTGGCTTCGTTGGTGGGAGGCAAGCAACTGATGGCTCTAGAAGACTTCTGAATATTATTAAGGTGATAAATACGGCGAAACTCCCAACTTCATTGCTTGCTTTAGACGCTGAAAAAGCTTTCGACAGGTTAAATTGGCTATACCTTAAACTCACCCTTATTAAATTCGGTTTTGATAACAAATTTCTCTCTTCAATTATGGCCCTCTATTCTAACCCCCAAGCAAAAATTTATGTTAACAATTATCTCTCCAATCCAATCCCTATCACAAATGGTACTAGACAGGGTTGCCCACTTTCCCCCCTTCTCTTTGTCCTGGCTATGGAGCCTTTGGCACAGAGGATTAGAGAAAACACTGACATTAGGGGGATTTCTACCCCATCTCGAGAATTTAAAATTGGCCTCTTTGCAGATGATGTTATGCTTTCCTTGCTGGACCCAGTAAATTCGGTTGCGGAAGTTTCGAAGGTTCTAGAACTATTCTCTCAGATTTCTTATTTTAAGATCAATAATGAGAAGTCTAAACTTTTAAACATTAATCTGGACCGTCAGACGAGAGAGGTTTTACACTCGAGATTTTCCTTCGGTCTGGCTAAACGCAATCTGACTTATTTGGGGATCAGTATTGGTAAAACTATTAACTCAACAATTTCTGACAACCTGGTTCTGATTGAGGATATCGTCCGTGGAGATTTGATGGAATTTTTGAAAAGAGATTTGTCATGGTGGGGTAGAGTCCTCTCTATTAAGATGTTTGTTCTACCCAAAATCTTGTATTTTTTCCGCAACTTACCTTTAACTATTTCTCACATCTTTATTCAAAAAATTCAAAATCAGATTAATTCCTATGTCTGGGATAATAAACGTGCGAGGATATCTGCAGATATATTGTACAAGAATAAGTGCAACGGAGGTCTGAGCCACCCTAATATTTCCGCTTACTATTTGGCAAACCTCATCAAACAGAGCAGTAATTGGTTTAATTCTGACAGTCCCCCAGCTTGGATGACTCTGGAGACCTTCTTAAATAATGGTTCTTCTCCCCGTGAATTGTTACTTAGGCATCTCTTTAAACAGTGCACTCATGATTCTTCCCATCCTATTTTCCAGGCGATTATTGACGCCTGGAAAAAAATCGCCAAAAGAAAGAAAAAGAGTCCCCTAAGAGATTCTGATAGGGATAAGTTTTCTTTTGTCAAAAACTTTCCAATTGGTTTTGTTGCTGATCTGTATAACTCTTCCATTCCAGATCAGTGGGACAATAAAGGGTTAAGGAAAATTGGAGACTTCTATGAAGCTTCTGCCTTTATTCCTTTCCAAACTCTTAAAAAAAGATTCAACTTACCTTCCTCTGATTTCTTTTTATACTCTCATTTAAAGAGCATTATTCTGGAATTTATTTCTGGTAAACTTATTGTTTCTGAAACCTCGGTGAACCTGTTAAGCAACCCATCCCACAAAATTTTTTGGAGCCTGAGACACATATATAACAGCTTCAATAATGATCTTTCCTTCCAAAAACACCTCTACATGATACGCTGGGAAAAAGATCTAAAACTCAATTTCCAATCCGATCAATGGGAGAGTGCTGTTCTTTTTTCTCAGGCCTCTAATATATCTATGCCCTTACAAGAGGCTTACTTCAAAATTCTAACCAGATGGTATTACACTCCATTCAGGCTTCACCATATAAAGCCCAGCAACTCTCCCCTTTGTTGGAGGGAGTGCGGCCTTAGGGGAGATCTTTTACATCTCTTTTGGAGCTGCCCTAAAATCCGGAATCTATGGGCTCAGATCTCTTCTTTGGTAGATGACCTTTTAGGCAGACCTGTAGTATTGACCCCTCAAATGGCTTTACTATCCTTAGATCTTGAACCATATAAGTCGTTTGAAAGATCTTTGGTGATTCACTTATTTTCAGTGTGTAAGAACGCATTGGCTTTTTATTGGAGAAAGTCATATGTCCCCACTTTGGAGGACTTAGTTGATAAGATGAATCTCCATAGAATATTTGAACTCAGATTTGCCCTTATCAACAATAATTTACTTAAATTTTCTAGGAAGTGGGATATTTGGCTCACTAAATTCCCTCAACCCTCTCATAACGCTGGAACATCTTAATGTGTGTCGTGTTTAGCTCATTAATATGTTTAATTTTTGCTAATGATAGTAATGTGTGTTTAAAGTGTTCAAATTTCTGTATTATCGTATATACTATTTGACGAACAAATTTCTCCCATCTTTCCTGATTATCCATTCCCGTTTGTTCCCTTTCCCTTTCCCTTCCCTCAGAATTTTTCCCTTATTATGAATATTCTTTTGTCACTACTTTTATGCTACGTGTGTTATTCCCCTGTTAAATTGTTTATTAAAAATAAAAAAATATGGTAAAACAAAGAGAGTGAGATGCCAGCTCCTTTCATTCAGTCAGTAGCTTCAAACATTTCTGGTATATGAATAACATGATGTTTTTCAATGGCAAAAATCAATGAATATTGTAAATGCACAAACAGTAATTTCTCCGCATTGCAAGGTGCAATTCTGAAATTTTTTGCTTTTTCCTGCTCCTCTTAGCATGATAAAGAAGATTCAAAGAGAGTGAGATGCCAGCTCCTTTCATTCAGTCAGTAGCTTCAATCATTTCTGGTATATGAATAACATGATGTTTTTCAATGGCAAAAATCAATGAATATTGTAAATGCACAAACAGTAATTTCTCCGCATTGCAAGGTGCAATTCTGAAATTTTTTGCTTTTTCCTGCTCCTCTAAGCATGATAAAGAAGATTCAAGGAGAGTGAGATGCCAGCTCCTTTCATTCAGTCAGTAGCTTCAATCATTTCTGGACGTTTTTCAATGGCAAAAATCAATGAATATTGTAAATGCACAAACAGTAATTTCTCCGCATTGCAAGGTGCAATTCTGAAATTTTTTGCTTTTTCCTGCTCCTCTTAGCATGATAAACAAGATTCAAAGAGAGTGAGATGCCAGCTCCTTTCATTCAGTCAGTAGCTTCAATCATTTCTGGACGTTTCTTAATGGCAAAAATCAATGAATATTGTAAATGCACAAACAGTAATTTCTCCGCATTGCAAGGTGCAATTCTGAAATTTTTTGCTTTTTCCTGCTCCTCTTAGCATGATAAAGAAGATTCAAAGAGAGTGAGATGCCAGCTCCTTTCATTCAGTCAGTAGCTTCAAACATTTCTGGTATATGAATAACATGATGTTTTTCAATGGCAAAAATCACTGAATATTGTAAATGCACAAACAGTAATTTCTCCGCATTGCAAGGTGCAATTCTGAAATTTTTTGCTTTTTCCTGCTCCTCTTAGCATGATAAAGAAGATTCAAAGAGAGTGAGATGCCAGCTCCTTTCATTCAGTCAGTAGCTTCAATCATTTCTGGACGTTTTTCAATGGCAAAAATCAATGAATATTGTAAATGCACAAACAGTAATTTCTCCGCATTGCAAGGTGCAATTCTGAAATTTTTTGCTTTTTCCTGCTCCTCTTAGCATGATAAAGAAGATTCAAAGAGAGTGAGATGCCAGCTCCTTTCATTCAGTAAGTAGCTTCAATCATTTCTGGACGTTTTTCAATGGCAAAAATCAATGAATATTGTAAATGCACAAACAGTAATTTCTCCGCATTGCAAGGTGCAATTCTGAAATTTTTTGCTTTTTCCTGCTCCTCTTAGCATGATAAAGAAGATTCAAAGAGAGTGAGATGCCAGCTCCTTTCATTCAGTCAGTAGCTTCAAACATTTCTGGTATATGAATAACATGATATTTTTCAATGGCAAAAATCAATGAATATTGTAAATGCACAAACAGTAATTTCTCCGCATTGAAAGGTGCAATTCTGAAATTTTTTGCTTTTTCCTGCTCCTCTTAGCATGATAAAGAAGATTCAAAGAGAGTGAGATGCCAGCTCCTTTCATTCAGTCAGTAGCTTCAATCATTTCTGGACGTTTTTCAATGGCAAAAATCAATGAATATTGTAAATGCACAAACAGTAATTTCTCCGCATTGCAAGGTGCAATTCTGAAATTTTTTGCTTTTTCCTGCTCCTCTTAGCATGATAAACAAGATTCAAACAGAGTGAGATGCCAGCTCCTTTCATTCAGTCAGTAGCTTCAATCATTTCTGGACGTTTTTCAATGGCAAAAATCAATGAATATTGTAAATGCACAAACAGTAATTTCTCCGCATTGCAAGGTGCAATTCTGAAATTTTTTGCTTTTTTCTGCTACTCTTAGCATGATAAAGAAGATTCAAAGAGAGTGAGATGCCAGCTCCTTTCATTCAGTCAGTAGCTTCAAACATTTCTGGTATATGAATAACATGATGTTTTTCAATGGCAAAAATCAATGAATATTGTAAATGCACAAACAGTAATTTCTCCGCATTGCAAGGTGCAATTCTGAAATTTTTTGCTTTTTCCTGCTCCTCTTAGCATGATAAAGAAGATTCAAAGAGAGTGAGATGCCAGCTCCTTTCATTCAGTCAGTAGCTTCAAACATTTCTGGTATATGAATAACATGATGTTTTTCAATGGCAAAAATCAATGAATATTGTAAATGCACAAACAGTAATTTCTCCGCATTGCAAGGTGCAATTCTGAAATTTTTTGCTTTTTCCTGCTCCTCTTTGCATGATAAAGAAGATTCAAAGAGAGTGAGATGCCAGCTCCTTTCATTCAGTCAGTAGCTTCAAACATTTCTGGTATATGAATAACATGATGTTTTTCAATGGCAAAAATCAATGAATATTGTAAATGCACAAACAGTAATTTCTCCGCATTGCAAGGTGCAATTCTGAAATTTTTTGCTTTTTCCTGCTCCTCTTAGCATGATAAAGAAGATTCAAAGAGAGTGAGATGCCAGCTCCTTTCATTCAGTCAGTAGCTTCAATCATTTCTGGACGTTTTTCAATGGCAAAAATCATTGAATATTGTAAATGCACAAACAGTAATTTCTCCGCATTGCAAGGTGCAATTCTGAAATTTTTTGCTTTTTCCTGCTCCTCTTAGCATGATAAAGAAGATTCAAAGAGAGTGAGATGCCAGCTCCTTTCATTCAGTCAGTAGCTTCAATCATTTCTGGTATATGAATAACATGATGTTTTTCAATGGCAAAAATCAATGAATATTGTAAATGCACAAACAGTAATTTCTCCGCATTGCAAGGTGCAATTTTGAAATTTTTTGCTTTTTCCTGCTCCTCTTAGCATGATAAAGAAGATTCAAAGAGAGTGAGATGCCAGCTCCTTTCATTCAGTCAGTAGCTTCAATCATTTCTGGACGTTTTTCAATGGCAAAAATCAATGAATATTGTAAATGCACAAACAGTAATTTCTCCGCATTGCAAGGTGCAATTCTGAAATTTTTTGCTTTTTCCTGCTCCTCTTAGCATGATAAAGAAGATTCAAAGAGAGTGAGATGCCAGCTCCTTTCATTCAGTCAGTAGCTTCAAACATTTCTGGTATATGAATAACATGATGTTTTTCAATGGCAAAAATCAATGAATATTGTAAATGCACAAACAGTAATTTCTCCGCATTGCAAGGTGCAATTCTGAAATTTTTTGCTTTTTCCTGCTCCTCTTAGCATGATAAAGAAGATTCAAAGAGAGTGAGATGCCAGCTCCTTTCATTCAGTCAGTAGCTTCAATCATTTCTGGACGTTTTTCAATGGCAAAAATCAATGAATATTGTAAATGTACAAACAGTAATTTCTCCGCATTGCAAGGTGCAATTCTGAAATTTTTTGCTTTTTCCTGCTCCTCTTAGCAAGATAAACAAGATTCAAAGAGAGTGAGATGCCAGCTCCTTTCATTCAGTCAGTAGCTTCAATCATTTCTGGACGTTTTTCAATGGCAAAAATCAATGAATATTGTAAATGCACAAACAGTAATTTCTCCGCATTGCAAGGTGCAATTCTGAAATTTTTTGCTTTTTCCTGCTCCTCTTAGCATGATAAAGAAGATTCAAAGAGAGTGAGATACCAGCTCCTTTCATTCAGTCAGTAGCTTCAATCATTTCTGGACGTTTTTCAATGGCAAAAATCAATGAATATTGTAAATGCACAAACAGTAATTTCTCCGCATTGCAAGGTGCAATTCTGAAATTTTTTGCTTTTTCCTGCTCCTCTTAGCATGATAAAGAAGATTCAAAGAGAGTGAGATGCCAGCTCCTTTCATTCAGTCAGTAGCTTCAAACATTTCTGGTATATGAATAACATGATGTTTTTCAATGGCAAAAATCAATGAATATTGTAAATGCACAAACAGTAATTTCTCCGCATTGCAAGGTGAAATTCTGAAATTTTTTGCTTTTTCCTGCTCCTCTTAGCATGATAAAGAAGATTCAAAGAGAGTGAGATGCCAGCTCCTTTCATTCAGTCAGTAGCTTCAATCATTTCTGGACGTTTTTCAATGGCAAAAATCATTGAATATTGTAAATGCACAAACAGTAATTTCTCCGCATTGCAAGGTGCAATTCTGAAATTTTTTGCTTTTTCCTGCTCCTCTTAGCATGATAAAGAAGATTCAAAGAGAGTGAGATGCCAGCTCCTTTCATTCAGTCAGTAGCTTCAATCATTTCTGGTATATGAATAACATGATGTTTTTCAATGGCAAAAATCAATGAATATTGTAAATGCACAAACAGTAATTTCTCCGCATTGCAAGGTGCAATTCTGAAATTTTTTGCTTTTTCCTGCTACTCTGAGCATGATAAAGAAGATTCAAGGAGAGTGAGATGCCAGCTCCTTTCATTCAGTCAGTAGCTTCAATCATTTCTGGACGTTTTTCAATGGCAAAAATCAATGAATATTGTAAATGCACAAACAGTAATTTCTCCGCATTGCAAGGTGCAATTCTGAAATTTTTTGCTTTTTCCTGCTCCTCTTAGCATGATAAACAAGATTCAAAGAGAGTGAGATGCCAGCTCCTTTCATTCAGTCAGTAGCTTCAATCATTTCTGGACGTTTTTCAATGGCAAAAATCAATGAATATTGTAAATGCACAAACAGTAATTTCTCCGCATTGCAAGGTGCAATTCTGAAATTTTTTGCTTTTTCCTGCTCCTCTTAGCATGATAAAGAAGATTCAAAGAGAGTGAGATGCCAGCTCCTTTCATTCAGTCAGTAGCTTCAAACATTTCTGGTATATGAATAACATGATGTTTTTCAATGGCAAAAATCACTGAATATTGTAAATGCACAAACAGTAATTTCTCCGCATTGCAAGGTGCAATTCTGAAATTTTTTGCTTTTTCCTGCTCCTCTTAGCATGATAAAGAAGATTCAAAGAGAGTGAGATGCCAGCTCCTTTCATTCAGTCAGTAGCTTCAATCATTTCTGGACGTTTTTCAATGGCAAAAATCAATGAATATTGTAAATGCACAAACAGTAATTTCTCCGCATTGCAAGGTGCAATTCTGAAATTTTTTGCTTTTTCCTGCTCCTCTTAGCATGATAAAGAAGATTCAAAGAGAGTGAGATGCCAGCTCCTTTCATTCAGTCAGTAGCTTCAAACATTTCTGGTATATGAATAACATGATGTTTTTCAATGGCAAAAATCAATGAATATTGTAAATGCACAAACAGTAATTTCTCCGCATTGCAAGGTGCAATTCTGAAATTTTTTGCTTTTTCGTGCTCCTCTTAGCATGATAAAGAAGATTCAAAGAGAGTGAGATGCCAGCTCCTTTCATTCAGTCAGTAGCTTCAATCATTTCTGGACGTTTTTCAATGGCAAAAATCAATGAATATTGTAAATGCACAAACAGTAATTTCTCCGCACTGCAAGGTGCAATTCTGAAATTTTTTGCTTTTTCCTGCTCCTATTAGCATGATAAACAAGATTCAAACAGAGTGAGATGCCAGCTCCTTTCATTCAGTCAGTAGCTTCAATCATTTCTGGACGTTTTTCAATGGCAAAAATCAATGAATATTGTAAATGCACAAACAGTAATTTCTCCGCATTGCAAGGTGCAATTCTGAAATTTTTTGCTTTTTTCTGCTCCTCTTAGCATGATAAAGAAGATTCAAAGAGAGTGAGATGCCAGCTCCTTTCATTCAGTCAGTAGCTTCAAACATTTCTGGTATATGAATAACATGATGTTTTTCAATGGCAAAAATCAATGAATATTGTAAATGCACAAACAGTAATTTCTCCGCATTGCAAGGTGCAATTCTGAAATTTTTTGCTTTTTCCTGCTCCTTTAAGCATGATAAAGAAGATTCAAAGAGAGTGAGATGCCAGCTCCTTTCATTCAGTCAGTAGCTTCAATCATTTCTGGACGTTTTTCAATGGCAAAAATCAATGAATATTGTAAATGCACAAACAGTAATTTCTCCGCATTGCAAGGTGCAATTCTGAAATTTTTTGCTTTTTCCTGCTCCTCTTAGCAAGATAAACAAGATTCAAAGAGAGTGAGATGCCAGCTCCTTTCATTCAGTCAGTAGCTTCAATCATTTCTGGACGTTTTTCAATGGCAAAAATCAATGAATATTGTAAATGCACAAACAGTAATTTCTCCGCATTGCAAGGTGCAATTCTGAAATTTTTTGCTTTTTCCTGCTCCTCTTAGCATGATAAAGAAGATTCAAAGAGAGTGAGATGCCAGCTCCTTTCATTCAGTCAGTAGCTTCAATCATTTCTGGACGTTTTTCAATGGCAAAAATCAATGAATAATGTAAATGCACAAACAGTAATTTCTCCGCATTGCAAGGTGCAATTCTGAAATTTTTTGCTTTTTCCTGCTCCTCTTAGCATGATAAAGAAGATTCAAAGAGAGTGAGATGCCAGCTCCTTTCATTCAGTCAGTAGCTTCAAACATTTCTGGTATATGAATAACATGATGTTTTTCAATGGCAAAAATCAATGAATATTGTAAATGCACAAACAGTAATTTCTCCGCATTGCAAGGAGCAATTTTGAAATTTTTTGCCTTTTCCTGCTCCTCTTAGCATGATAAAGAAGATTCAAAGAGAGTGAGATGCCAGCTCCTTTCATTCAGTCAGTAGCTTCAATCATTTCTGGACGTTTTTCAATGGCAAAAATCAATGAATATTGTAAATGCACAAACAGTAATTTCTCCGCATTGCAAAGTGCAATTCTGAAATTTTTTGCTTTTTTCTGCTCCTCTTAGCATGATAAAGAAGATTCAAAGAGAGTGAGATGCCAGCTCCTTTCATTCAGTCAGTAGCTTCAAACATTTCTGGTATATGAATAACATGATGTTTTTCAATGGCAAAAATCAATGAATATTGTAAATGCACAAACAGTAATTTCTCCGCATTGAAAGGTGCAATTCTGAAATTTTTTGCTTTTTCCTGCTCCTCTTAGCATGATAAAGAAGATTCAAAGAGAGTGAGATGCCAGCTCCTTTCATTCAGTCAGTAGCTTCAATCATTTCTGGACGTTTTTCAATGGCAAAAATCAATGAATATTGTAAATGCACAAACAGTAATTTCTCCGCATTGCAAGGTGCAATTCTGAAATTTTTTGCTTTTTCCTGCTCCTCTTAGCAAGATAAACAAGATTCAAAGAGAGTGAGATGCCAGCTCCTTTCATTCAGTCAGTAGCTTCAATCATTTCTGGACGTTTTTCAATGGCAAAAATCAATGAATATTGTAAATGCACAAACAGTAATTTCTCCGCATTGAAAGGTGCAATTCTGAAATTTTTTGCTTTTTCCTG
Organism: Phyllobates terribilis; assembly: GCF_046119375.1. Classification (NCBI taxonomy): domain Eukaryota; kingdom Metazoa; phylum Chordata; class Amphibia; order Anura; family Dendrobatidae; genus Phyllobates; species Phyllobates terribilis. Next base: position 3,689,914 of record NW_027362893.1, read on the forward strand.
CTCCTCTTAGCATGATAAAGAAGATTCAAAGAGAGTGAGATGCCAGCTCCTTTCATTCAGTCAGTAGCTTCAATCATTTCTGGACGTTTTTCAATGGCAAAAATCAATGAATATTGTAAATGCACAAACAGTAATTTCTCCGCATTGCAAGGTGCAATTCTGAAATTTTTTGCTTTTTCCTGCTCCTCTTAGCATGATAAACAAGATTCAAACAGAGTGAGATGCCAGCTCCTTTCATTCAGTCAGTAGCTTCAATCATTTCTGGACGTTTTTCAATGGCAAAAATCAATGAATATTGTAAATGCACAAACAGTAATTTCTCCGCATTGCAAGGTGCAATTCTGAAATTTTTTGCTTTTTTCTGCTCCTCTTAGCATGATAAAGAAGATTCAAAGAGAGTGAGATGCCAGCTCCTTTCATTCAGTCAGTAGCTTCAAACATTTCTGGTATATGAATAACATGATGTTTTTCAATGGCAAAAATCAATGAATATTGTAAATGCACAAAACAGTAATTTCTCCGCATTGCAAGGTGCAATTCTGAAATTTTTTGCTTTTTCCTGCTCCTCTTAGCATGATAAAGAAGATTCAAAGAGAGTGAGATGCCAGCTCCTTTCATTCAGTCAGTAGCTTCAATCATTTCTGGACGTTTTTCAATGGCAAAAATCAATGAATATTGTAAATGCACAAACAGTAATTTCTCCGCATTGCAAGGTGCAATTCTGAAATTTTTTGCTTTTTCCTGCTCCTCTTAGCAAGATAAACTAGATTCAAAGAGAGTGAGATGCCAGCTCCTTTCATTCAGTCAGTAGCTTCAATCATTTCTGGACGTTTTTCAATGGCAAAAATCAATGAATATTGTAAATGCACAAACAGTAATTTCTCCGCATTGCAAGGTGTAATTCTGAAATTTTTTGCTTTTTCCTGCTCCTCTTAGCAAGATAAACAAGATTCAAAGAGAGTGAGATGCCAGCTCCTTTCATTCAGTCAGTAGCTTCAATCATTTCTGGACGTTTTTCAATGGCAAAAATCAATGAATATTGTAAATGCACAAACAGTAATTTCTCCGCATTGCAAGGTGCAATTCTGAAATTTTTTGCTTTTTCCTGCTCCTCTTAGCATGATAAAGAAGATTCAAAGAGAGTGAGATGCCAGCTCCTTTCATTCAGTCAGTAGCTTCAATCATTTCTGGACGTTTTTCAATGGCAAAAATCAATGAATATTGTAAATGCACAAACAGTAATTTCTCCGCATTGCAAGGTGCAATTCGGAAATTTTTTGCTTTTTCCTGCTCCTCTTAGCATGATAAAGAAGATTCAAAGAGAGTGAGATGCCAGCTCCTTTCATTCAGTCAGTAGCTTCAATCATTTCTGGACGTTTTTCAATGGCAAAAATCAATGAATATTGTAAATGCACAAACAGTAATTTCTCCGCATTGCAAAGTGCAATTCTGAAATTTTTGGCTTTTTCCTGCTCCTCTTAGCATGATAAAGAAGATTCAAAGAGAGTGAGATGCCAGCTCCTTTCATTCAGTCAGTAGCTTCAAACATTTCTGGTATATGAATAACATGATGTTTTTCAATGGCAAAAATCAATGAATATTGTAAATGCACAAACAGTAATTTCTCCACATTGCAAGGTGCAATTTTGAAATTTTTTGCTTTTTCCTGCTCCTCTTAGCATGATAAAGAAGATTCAAAGAGAGTGAGATGCCAGCTCCTTTCATTCAGTCAGTAGCTTCAATCATTTCTGGACGTTTTTCAATGGCAAAAATCAATGAATATTGTAAATGCACAAACAGTAATTTCTCCGCATTGCAAGGTGCAATTCTGAAATTTTTTGCTTTTTCCTGCTCCTCTTAGCAAGATAAACAAGATTCAAAGAGAGTGAGATGCCAGCTCCTTTCATTCAGTCAGTAGCTTCAATCATTTCTGGACGTTTTTCAATGGCAAAAATCAATGAATATTGTAAATGCACAAACAGTAATTTCTCCGCATTGCAAGGTGCAATTCTGAAATTTTTTGCTTTTTCCTGCTCCTCTTAGCATGATAAAGAAGATTCAAAGAGAGTGAGATGCCAGCTCCTTTCATTCAGTCAGTAGCTTCAATCATTTCTGGACGTTTTTCAATGGCAAAAATCAATGAATATTGTAAATGCACAAACAGTAATTTCTCCGCATTGCAAGGTGCAATTCTGAAATTTTTTGCTTTTTCCTGCTCCTCTTAGCAAGATAAACAAGATTCAAAGAGAGTGAGATGCCAGCTCCTTTCATTCAGTCAGTAGCTTCAATCATTTCTGGACGTTTTTCAATGGCAAAAATCAATGAATATTGTAAATGCACAAACAGTAATTTCTCCGCATTGCAAGGTGCAATTCTGAAATTTTTTGCTTTTTCCTGCTCCTCTTAGCATGATAAAGAAGATTCAAAGAGAGTGAGATGCCAGCTCCTTTCATTCAGTCAGTAGCTTCAATCATTTCTGGACGTTTTTCAATGGCAAAAATCAATGAATATTGTAAATGCACAAACAGTAATTTCTCCGCATTGCAAGGTGCAATTCTGAAATTTTTTGCTTTTTCCTGCTCCTCTTAGCAAGATAAACAAGATTCAAAGAGAGTGAGATGCCAGCTCCTTTCATTCAGTCAGTAGCTTCAATCATTTCTGGACGTTTTTCAATGGCAAAAATCAATGAATATTGTAAATGCACAAACAGTAATTTCTCCGCATTGCAAGGTGCAATTCTGAAATTTTTTGCTTTTTCCTGCTCCTCTTAGCAAGATAAACAAGATTCAAAGAGAGTGAGATGCCAGCTCCTTTCATTCAGTCAGTAGCTTCAATCATTTCTGGACGTTTTTCAATGGCAAAAATCAATGAATATTGTAAATGCACAAACAGTAATTTCTCCGCATTGCAAGGTGCAATTCTGAAATTTTTTGCTTTTTCCTGCTCCTCTTAGCAAGATAAACAAGATTCAAAGAGAGTGAGATGCCAGCTCCTTTCATTCAGTCAGTAGCTTCAATCATTTCTGGACGTTTTTCAATGGCAAAAATCAATGAATATTGTAAATGCACAAACAGTAATTTCTCCGCATTGCAAGGTGCAATTCTGAAATTTTTTGCTTTTTCCTGCTCCTCTTAGCATGATAAAGAAGATTCAAAGAGAGTGAGATGCCAGCTCCTTTCATTCAGTCAGTAGCTTCAATCATTTCTGGACGTTTTTCAATGGCAAAAATCAATGAATAATGTAAATGCACAAACAGTAATTTCTCCGCATTGCAAGGTGCAATTCTGAAATTTTTTGCTTTTTCCTGCTCCTCTTAGCATGATAAAGAAGATTCAAAGAGAGTGAGATGCCAGCTCCTTTCATTCAGTCAGTAGCTTCAAACATTTCTGGTATATGAATAACATGATGTTTTTCAATGGCAAAAATCAATGAATATTGTAAATGCACAAACAGTAATTTCTCCGCATTGCAAGGAGCAATTTTGAAATTTTTTGCCTTTTCCTGCTCCTCTTAGCATGATAAAGAAGATTCAAAGAGAGTGAGATGCCAGCTCCTTTCATTCAGTCAGTAGCTTCAATCATTTCTGGACGTTTTTCAATGGCAAAAATCAATGAATATTGTAAATGCACAAACAGTAATTTCTCCGCATTGCAAGGTGCAATTCTGAAATTTTTTGCTTTTTTCTGCTCCTCTTAGCATGATAAAGAAGATTCAAAGAGAGTGAGATGCCAGCTCCTTTCATTCAGTCAGTAGCTTCAAACATTTCTGGTATATGAATAACATGATGTTTTTCAATGGCAAAAATCAATGAATATTGTAAATGCACAAACAGTAATTTCTCCGCATTGAAAGGTGCAATTCTGAAATTTTTTGCTTTTTCCTGCTCCTCTTAGCATGATAAAGAAGATTCAAAGAGAGTGAGATGCCAGCTCCTTTCATTCAGTCAGTAGCTTCAATCATTTCTGGACGTTTTTCAATGGCAAAAATCAATGAATATTGTAAATGCACAAACAGTAATTTCTCCGCATTGCAAGGTGCAATTCTGAAATTTTTTGCTTTTTCCTGCTCCTCTTAGCAAGATAAACAAGATTCAAAGAGAGTGAGATGCCAGCTCCTTTCATTCAGTCAGTAGCTTCAATCATTTCTGGACGTTTTTCAATGGCAAAAATCAATGAATATTGTAAATGCACAAACAGTAATTTCTCCGCATTGAAAGGTGCAATTCTGAAATTTTTTGCTTTTTCCTGCTCCTCTTAGCATGATAAAGAAGATTCAAAGAGAGTGAGATGCCAGCTCCTTTCATTCAGTCAGTAGCTTCAATCATTTCTGGACGTTTTTCAATGGCAAAAATCAATGAATATTGTAAATGCACAAACAGTAATTTCTCCGCATTGCAAGGTGCAATTCTGAAATTTTTTGCTTTTTCCTGCTCCTCTTAGCATGATAAACAAGATTCAAACAGAGTGAGATGCCAGCTCCTTTCATTCAGTCAGTAGCTTCAATCATTTCTGGACGTTTTTCAATGGCAAAAATCAATGAATATTGTAAATGCACAAACAGTAATTTCTCCGCATTGCAAGGTGCAATTCTGAAATTTTTTGCTTTTTTCTGCTCCTCTTAGCATGATAAAGAAGATTCAAAGAGAGTGAGATGCCAGCTCCTTTCATTCAGTCAGTAGCTTCAAACATTTCTGGTATATGAATAACATGATGTTTTTCAATGGCAAAAATCAATGAATATTGTAAATGCACAAAACAGTAATTTCTCCGCATTGCAAGGTGCAATTCTGAAATTTTTTGCTTTTTCCTGCTCCTCTTAGCATGATAAAGAAGATTCAAAGAGAGTGAGATGCCAGCTCCTTTCATTCAGTCAGTAGCTTCAATCATTTCTGGACGTTTTTCAATGGCAAAAATCAATGAATATTGTAAATGCACAAACAGTAATTTCTCCGCATTGCAAGGTGCAATTCTGAAATTTTTTGCTTTTTCCTGCTCCTCTTAGCAAGATAAACTAGATTCAAAGAGAGTGAGATGCCAGCTCCTTTCATTCAGTCAGTAGCTTCAATCATTTCTGGACGTTTTTCAATGGCAAAAATCAATGAATATTGTAAATGCACAAACAGTAATTTCTCCGCATTGCAAGGTGCAATTCTGAAATTTTTTGCTTTTTCCTGCTCCTCTTAGCAAGATAAACAAGATTCAAAGAGAGTGAGATGCCAGCTCCTTTCATTCAGTCAGTAGCTTCAATCATTTCTGGACGTTTTTCAATGGCAAAAATCAATGAATATTGTAAATGCACAAACAGTAATTTCTCCGCATTGCAAGGTGCAATTCTGAAATTTTTTGCTTTTTCCTGCTCCTCTTAGCATGATAAAGAAGATTCAAAGAGAGTGAGATGCCAGCTCCTTTCATTCAGTCAGTAGCTTCAATCATTTCTGGACGTTTTTCAATGGCAAAAATCAATGAATATTGTAAATGCACAAACAGTAATTTCTCCGCATTGCAAGGTGCAATTCGGAAATTTTTTGCTTTTTCCTGCTCCTCTTAGCATGATAAAGAAGATTCAAAGAGAGTGAGATGCCAGCTCCTTTCATTCAGTCAGTAGCTTCAATCATTTCTGGACGTTTTTCAATGGCAAAAATCAATGAATATTGTAAATGCACAAACAGTAATTTCTCCGCATTGCAAGGTGCAATTCTGAAATTTTTTGCTTTTTCCTGCTCCTCTTAGCATGATAAAGAAGATTCAAAGAGAGTGAGATGCCAGCTCCTTTCATTCAGTCAGTAGCTTCAAACATTTCTGGTATATGAATAACATGATGTTTTTCAATGGCAAAAATCAATGAATATTGTAAATGCACAAACAGTAATTTCTCCACATTGCAAGGTGCAATTTTGAAATTTTTTGCTTTTTCCTGCTCCTCTTAGCATGATAAAGAAGATTCAAAGAGAGTGAGATGCCAGCTCCTTTCATTCAGTCAGTAGCTTCAATCATTTCTGGACGTTTTTCAATGGCAAAAATCAATGAATATTGTAAATGCACAAACAGTAATTTCTCCGCATTGCAAGGTGCAATTCTGAAATTTTTTGCTTTTTCCTGCTCCTCTTAGCAAGATAAACAAGATTCAAAGAGAGTGAGATGCCAGCTCCTTTCATTCAGTCAGTAGCTTCAATCATTTCTGGACGTTTTTCAATGGCAAAAATCAATGAATATTGTAAATGCACAAACAGTAATTTCTCCGCATTGCAAGGTGCAATTCTGAAATTTTTTGCTTTTTCCTGCTCCTCTTAGCATGATAAAGAAGATTCAAAGAGAGTGAGATACCAGCTCCTTTCATTCAGTCAGTAGCTTCAATCATTTCTGGACGTTTTTCAATGGCAAAAATCAATGAATATTGTAAATGCACAAACAGTAATTTCTCCGCATTGCAAGGTGCAATTCTGAAATTTTTTGCTTTTTCCTGCTCCTCTTAGCATGATAAAGAAGATTCAAAGAGAGTGAGATGCCAGCTCCTTTCATTCAGTCAGTAGCTTCAAACATTTCTGGTATATGAATAACATGATGTTTTTCAATGGCAAAAATCAATGAATATTGTAAATGCACAAACAGTAATTTCTCCGCATTGCAAGGTGAAATTCTGAAATTTTTTGCTTTTTCCTGCTCCTCTTAGCATGATAAAGAAGATTCAAAGAGAGTGAGATGCCAGCTCCTTTCATTCAGTCAGTAGCTTCAATCATTTCTGGACGTTTTTCAATGGCAAAAATCATTGAATATTGTAAATGCACAAACAGTAATTTCTCCGCATTGCAAGGTGCAATTCTGAAATTTTTTGCTTTTTCCTGCTCCTCTTAGCATGATAAAGAAGATTCAAAGAGAGTGAGATGCCAGCTCCTTTCATTCAGTCAGTAGCTTCAATCATTTCTGGTATATGAATAACATGATGTTTTTCAATGGCAAAAATCAATGAATATTGTAAATGCACAAACAGTAATTTCTCCGCATTGCAAGGTGCAATTCTGAAATTTTTTGCTTTTTCCTGCTACTCTGAGCATGATAAAGAAGATTCAAGGAGAGTGAGATGCCAGCTCCTTTCATTCAGTCAGTAGCTTCAATCATTTCTGGACGTTTTTCAATGGCAAAAATCAATGAATATTGTAAATGCACAAACAGTAATTTCTCCGCATTGCAAGGTGCAATTCTGAAATTTTTTGCTTTTTCCTGCTCCTCTTAGCATGATAAACAAGATTCAAAGAGAGTGAGATGCCAGCTCCTTTCATTCAGTCAGTAGCTTCAATCATTTCTGGACGTTTTTCAATGGCAAAAATCAATGAATATTGTAAATGCACAAACAGTAATTTCTCCGCATTGCAAGGTGCAATTCTGAAATTTTTTGCTTTTTCCTGCTCCTCTTAGCATGATAAAGAAGATTCAAAGAGAGTGAGATGCCAGCTCCTTTCATTCAGTCAGTAGCTTCAAACATTTCTGGTATATGAATAACATGATGTTTTTCAATGGCAAAAATCACTGAATATTGTAAATGCACAAACAGTAATTTCTCCGCATTGCAAGGTGCAATTCTGAAATTTTTTGCTTTTTCCTGCTCCTCTTAGCATGATAAAGAAGATTCAAAGAGAGTGAGATGCCAGCTCCTTTCATTCAGTCAGTAGCTTCAATCATTTCTGGACGTTTTTCAATGGCAAAAATCAATGAATATTGTAAATGCACAAACAGTAATTTCTCCGCATTGCAAGGTGCAATTCTGAAATTTTTTGCTTTTTCCTGCTCCTCTTAGCATGATAAAGAAGATTCAAAGAGAGTGAGATGCCAGCTCCTTTCATTCAGTCAGTAGCTTCAAACATTTCTGGTATATGAATAACATGATGTTTTTCAATGGCAAAAATCAATGAATATTGTAAATGCACAAACAGTAATTTCTCCGCATTGCAAGGTGCAATTCTGAAATTTTTTGCTTTTTCGTGCTCCTCTTAGCATGATAAAGAAGATTCAAAGAGAGTGAGATTCCAGCTCCTTTCATTCAGTCAGTAGCTTCAATCATTTCTGGACGTTTTTCAATGGCAAAAATCAATGAATATTGTAAATGCACAAACAGTAATTTCTCCGCACTGCAAGGTGCAATTCTGAAATTTTTTGCTTTTTCCTGCTCCTATTAGCATGATAAACAAGATTCAAACAGAGTGAGATGCCAGCTCCTTTCATTCAGTCAGTAGCTTCAATCATTTCTGGACGTTTTTCAATGGCAAAAATCAATGAATATTGTAAATGCACAAACAGTAATTTCTCCGCATTGCAAGGTGCAATTCTGAAATTTTTTGCTTTTTTCTGCTCCTCTTAGCATGATAAAGAAGATTCAAAGAGAGTGAGATGCCAGCTCCTTTCATTCAGTCAGTAGCTTCAAACATTTCTGGTATATGAATAACATGATGTTTTTCAATGGCAAAAATCAATGAATATTGTAAATGCACAAACAGTAATTTCTCCGCATTGCAAGGTGCAATTCTGAAATTTTTTGCTTTTTCCTGCTCCTTTAAGCATGATAAAGAAGATTCAAAGAGAGTGAGATGCCAGCTCCTTTCATTCAGTCAGTAGCTTCAATCATTTCTGGACGTTTTTCAATGGCAAAAATCAATGAATATTGTAAATGCACAAACAGTAATTTCTCCGCATTGCAAGGTGCAATTCTGAAATTTTTTGCTTTTTCCTGCTCCTCTTAGCAAGATAAACAAGATTCAAAGAGAGTGAGATGCCAGCTCCTTTCATTCAGTCAGTAGCTTCAATCATTTCTGGACGTTTTTCAATGGCAAAAATCAATGAATATTGTAAATGCACAAACAGTAATTTCTCCGCATTGCAAGGTGCAATTCTGAAATTTTTTGCTTTTTCCTGCTCCTCTTAGCATGATAAAGAAGATTCAAAGAGAGTGAGATGCCAGCTCCTTTCATTCAGTCAGTAGCTTCAATCATTTCTGGACGTTTTTCAATGGCAAAAATCAATGAATAATGTAAATGCACAAACAGTAATTTCTCCGCATTGCAAGGTGCAATTCTGAAATTTTTTGCTTTTTCCTGCTCCTCTTAGCATGATAAAGAAGATTCAAAGAGAGTGAGATGCCAGCTCCTTTCATTCAGTCAGTAGCTTCAAACATTTCTGGTATATGAATAACATGATGTTTTTCAATGGCAAAAATCAATGAATATTGTAAATGCACAAACAGTAATTTCTCCGCATTGCAAGGAGCAATTTTGAAATTTTTTGCCTTTTCCTGCTCCTCTTAGCATGATAAAGAAGATTCAAAGAGAGTGAGATGCCAGCTCCTTTCATTCAGTCAGTAGCTTCAATCATTTCTGGACGTTTTTCAATGGCAAAAATCAATGAATATTGTAAATGCACAAACAGTAATTTCTCCGCATTGCAAGGTGCAATTCTGAAATTTTTTGCTTTTTTCTGCTCCTCTTAGCATGATAAAGAAGATTCAAAGAGAGTGAGATGCCAGCTCCTTTCATTCAGTCAGTAGCTTCAAACATTTCTGGTATATGAATAACATGATGTTTTTCAATGGCAAAAATCAATGAATATTGTAAATGCACAAACAGTAATTTCTCCGCATTGAAAGGTGCAATTCTGAAATTTTTTGCTTTTTCCTGCTCCTCTTAGCATGATAAAGAAGATTCAAAGAGAGTGAGATGCCAGCTCCTTTCATTCAGTCAGTAGCTTCAATCATTTCTGGACGTTTTTCAATGGCAAAAATCAATGAATATTGTAAATGCACAAACAGTAATTTCTCCGCATTGCAAGGTGCAATTCTGAAATTTTTTGCTTTTTCCTGCTCCTCTTAGCAAGATAAACAAGATTCAAAGAGAGTGAGATGCCAGCTCCTTTCATTCAGTCAGTAGCTTCAATCATTTCTGGACGTTTTTCAATGGCAAAAATCAATGAATATTGTAAATGCACAAACAGTAATTTCTCCGCATTGAAAGGTGCAATTCTGAAATTTTTTGCTTTTTCCTGCTCCTCTTAGCATGATAAAGAAGATTCAAAGAGAGTGAGATGCCAGCTCCTTTCATTCAGTCAGTAGCTTCAATCATTTCTGGACGTTTTTCAATGGCAAAAATCAATGAATATTGTAAATGCACAAACAGTAATTTCTCCGCATTGCAAGGTGCAATTCTGAAATTTTTTGCTTTTTCCTGCTCCTCTTAGCATGATAAACAAGATTCAAACAGAGTGAGATGCCAGCTCCTTTCATTCAGTCAGTAGCTTCAATCATTTCTGGACGTTTTTCAATGGCAAAAATCAATGAATATTGTAAATGCACAAACAGTAATTTCTCCGCATTGCAAGGTGCAATTCTGAAATTTTTTGCTTTTTTCTGCTCCTCTTAGCATGATAAAGAAGATTCAAAGAGAGTGAGATGCCAGCTCCTTTCATTCAGTCAGTAGCTTCAAACATTTCTGGTATATGAATAACATGATGTTTTTCAATGGCAAAAATCAATGAATATTGTAAATGCACAAAACAGTAATTTCTCCGCATTGCAAGGTGCAATTCTGAAATTTTTTGCTTTTTCCTGCTCCTCTTAGCATGATAAAGAAGATTCAAAGAGAGTGAGATGCCAGCTCCTTTCATTCAGTCAGTAGCTTCAATCATTTCTGGACGTTTTTCAATGGCAAAAATCAATGAATATTGTAAATGCACAAACAGTAATTTCTCCGCATTGCAAGGTGCAATTCTGAAATTTTTTGCTTTTTCCTGCTCCTCTTAGCAAGATAAACTAGATTCAAAGAGAGTGAGATGCCAGCTCCTTTCATTCAGTCAGTAGCTTCAATCATTTCTGGACGTTTTTCAATGGCAAAAATCAATGAATATTGTAAATGCACAAACAGTAATTTCTCCGCATTGCAAGGTGCAATTCTGAAATTTTTTGCTTTTTCCTGCTCCTCTTAGCAAGATAAACAAGATTCAAAGAGAGTGAGATGCCAGCTCCTTTCATTCAGTCAGTAGCTTCAATCATTTCTGGACGTTTTTCAATGGCAAAAATCAATGAATATTGTAAATGCACAAACAGTAATTTCTCCGCATTGCAAGGTGCAATTCTGAAATTTTTTGCTTTTTCCTGCTCCTCTTAGCATGATAAAGAAGATTCAAAGAGAGTGAGATGCCAGCTCCTTTCATTCAGTCAGTAGCTTCAATCATTTCTGGACGTTTTTCAATGGCAAAAATCAATGAATATTGTAAATGCACAAACAGTAATTTCTCCGCATTGCAAGGTGCAATTCGGAAATTTTTTGCTTTTTCCTGCTCCTCTTAGCATGATAAAGAAGATTCAAAGAGAGTGAGATGCCAGCTCCTTTCATTCAGTCAGTAGCTTCAATCATTTCTGGACGTTTTTCAATGGCAAAAATCAATGAATATTGTAAATGCACAAACAGTAATTTCTCCGCATTGCAAGGTGCAATTCTGAAATTTTTTGCTTTTTCCTGCTCCTCTTAGCATGATAAAGAAGATTCAAAGAGAGTGAGATGCCAGCTCCTTTCATTCAGTCAGTAGCTTCAAACATTTCTGGTATATGAATAACATGATGTTTTTCAATGGCAAAAATCAATGAATATTGTAAATGCACAAACAGTAATTTCTCCACATTGCAAGGTGCAATTTTGAAATTTTTTGCTTTTTCCTGCTCCTCTTAGCATGATAAAGAAGATTCAAAGAGAGTGAGATGCCAGCTCCTTTCATTCAGTCAGTAGCTTCAATCATTTCTGGACGTTTTTCAATGGCAAAAATCAATGAATATTGTAAATGCACAAACAGTAATTTCTCCGCATTGCAAGGTGCAATTCTGAAATTTTTTGCTTTTTTCTGCTCCTCTTAGCATGATAAAGAAGATTCAAAGAGAGTGAGATGCCAGCTCCTTTCACTCAGTCAGTAGCTTCAAACATTTCTGGTGTATGAATAACATGATGTTTTTCAATGGCAAAAATCAATGAATATTGTAAATGCACAAACAGTAATTTCTCCGCATTGCAAGGTGCAATTCTGAAATTTTTTGCTTTTTCCTGCTCCTCTTAGCATGATAAAGAAGATTCAAAGAGAGTGAGATGCCAGCTCCTTTCATTCAGTCAGTAGCTTCAATCATTTCTGGACGTTTTTCAATGGCAAAAATCAATGAATATTGTAAATGCACAAACAGTAATTTCTCCGCATTGCAAGGTGCAATTCTGAAATTTTTTGCTTTTTCCTGCTCCTCTTAGCAAGATAAACAAGATTCAAAGAGAGTGAGATGCCAGCTCCTTTCATTCAGTCAGTAGCTTCAATCATTTCTGGACGTTTTTCAATGGCAAAAATCAATGAATATTGTAAATGCACAAACAGTAATTTCTCCGCATTGCAAGGTGCAATTCTGAAATTTTTTGCTTTTTCCTGCTCCTCTTAGCATGATAAACAAGATTCAAACAGAGTGAGATGCCAGCTCCTTTCATTCAGTCAGTAGCTTCAATCATTTCTGGACGTTTTTCAATGGCAAAAATCAATGAATATTGTAAATGCACAAACAGTAATTTCTCCGCATTGCAAGGTGCAATTCTGAAATTTTTTGCTTTTTCCTGCTCCTCTTAGCATGATAAAGAAGATTCAAAGAGAGTGAGATGCCAGCTCCTTTCATTCAGTCAGTAGCTTCAAACATTTCTGGTATATGAATAACATGATGTTTTTCAATGGCAAAAATCAATGAATATTGTAAATGCACAAACAGTAATTTCTCCGCATTGCAAGGTGCAATTTTGAAATTTTTTGCTTTTTCCTGCTCTTAGCATGATAAAGAAGATTCAAAGAGAGTGAGATGCCAGCTCCTTTCATTCAGTCAGTAGCTTCAATCATTTCTGGACGTTTTTCAATGGCAAAAATCAATGAATATTGTAAATGCACAAACAGTAATTTCTCCGCATTGCAAGGTGCAATTCTGAAATTTTTTGCTTTTTCCTGCTCCTCTTAGCATGATAAACAAGATTGAAAGAGAGTGAGATGCCAGCTCCTTTCATTCAGTCAGTAGCTTCAATCATTTCTGGATGTTTTTCAATGGCAAAAATCAATGAATATTGTAAATGCACAAACAGTAATTTCTCCGCATTGCAAGGTGCAATTCTGAAATTTTTTGCTTTTTCCTGCTCTTCTTAGCATGATAAAGAAGATTCAAAGAGAGTGAGATGCCAGCTCCTTTAATTCAGTCAGTAGCTTCAAACATTTCTGGTATATGAATAACATGATGTTTTTCAATGGCAAAAATCACTGAATATTGTAAATGCACAAACAGTAATTTCTCCGCATTGCAAGGTGCAATTCTGAAATTTTTTGCTTTTTCCTGCTCCTCTTAGCATGATAAAGAAGATTCAAAGAGAGTGAGATGCCAGCTCCTTTCATTCAGTCAGTAGCTTCAATCATTTCTGGACGTTTTTCAATGGCAAAAATCAATGAATATTGTAAATGCACAAACAGTAATTTCTCCGCATTGCAAGGTGCAATTCTGAAATTTTTTGCTTTTTTCTGCTCCTCTTAGCATGATAAAGAAGATTCAAAGAGAGTGAGATGCCAGCTCCTTTCATTCAGTCAGTAGCTTCAAACATTTCTGGTATATGAATAACATGATGTTTTTCAATGGCAAAAATCAATGAATATTGTAAATGCACAAACAGTAATTTCTCCGCATTGCAAGGTGCAATTCTGAAATTTTTTGCTTTTTCCTGCTCCTCTTAGCATGATAAACAAGATTCAAAGAGAGTGAGATGCCAACTCATTTCATTCAGTCAGTAGCTTCAATCATTTCTGGACGTTTTTCAATGGCAAAAATCAATGAATATTGTAAATGCACAAACAGTAATTTCTCCGCATTGCAAGGTGCAATTCTGAAATTTTTTGCTTTTTCCTGCTCCTCTTAGCATGATAAAGAAGATTCAAAGAGAGTGAGATGCCAGCTCCTTTCATTCAGTCAGTAGCTTCAATCATTTCTGGACGTTTTTCAATGGCAAAAATCAATGAATATTGTAAATGCACAAACAGTAATTTCTCCGCATTGCAAGGTGCAATTCTGAAATTTTTTGCTTTTTCCTGCTCCTCTTAGCATGATAAAGAAGATTCAAAGAGAGTGAGATGCCAGCTCCTTTCATTCAGTCAGTAGCTTCAATCATTTCTGGACGTTTTTCAATGGCAAAAATCAATGAATAATGTAAATGCACAAACAGTAATTTCTCCGCATTGCAAGGTGCAATTCTGAAATTTTTTGCTTTTTCCTGCTCCTCTTAGCATGATAAAGAAGATTCAAAGAGAGTGAGATGCCAGCTCCTTTCATTCAGTCAGTAGCTTCAAACATTTCTGGTATATGAATAACATGATGTTTTTCAATGGCAAAAATCAATGAAAATTGTAAATGCACAAACAGTAATTTCTCCGCATTGCAAGGTGCAATTTTGAAATTTTTTGCCTTTTCCTGCTCCTCTTAGCATGATAAAGAAGATTCAAAGAGAGTGAGATGCCAGCTCCTTTCATTCAGTCAGTAGCTTCAATCATTTCTGGACGTTTTTCAATGGCAAAAATCAATGAATATTGTAAATGCACAAACAGTAATTTCTCCGCATTGCAAGGTGCAATTCTGAAATTTTTTGCTTTTTTCTGCTCCTCTTAGCATGATAAAGAAGATTCAAAGAGAGTGAGATGCCAGCTCCTTTCATTCAGTCAGTAGCTTCAAACATTTCTGGTATATGAATAACATGATGTTTTTCAATGGCAAAAATCAATGAATATTGTAAATGCACAAACAGTAATTTCTCCGCATTGCAAGGTGCAATTCTGAAATTTTTTGCTTTTTCCTGCTCCTCTTAGCATGATAAAGAAGATTCAAAGAGAGTGAGATGCCAGCTCCTTTCATTCAGTCAGTAGCTTCAATCATTTCTGGACGTTTTTCAATGGCAAAAATCAATGAATATTGTAAATGCACAAACAGTAATTTCTCCGCATTGCAAGGTGCAATTCTGAAATTTTTTGCTTTTTCCTGCTCCTCTTAGCAAGATAAACAAGATTCAAAGAGAGTGAGATGCCAGCTCCTTTCATTCAGTCAGTAGCTTCAATCATTTCTGGACGTTTTTCAATGGCAAAAATCAATGAATATTGTAAATGCACAAACAGTAATTTCTCCGCATTGCAAGGTGCAATTCTGAAATTTTTTGCTTTTTCCTGCTCCTCTTAGCATGATAAAGAAGATTCAAAGAGAGTGAGATGCCAGCTCCTTTCATTCAGTCAGTAGCTTCAATCATTTCTGGACGTTTTTCAATGGCAAAAATCAATGAATATTGTAAATGCACAAACAGTAATTTCTCCGCATTGCAAGGTGCAATTCTGAAATTTTTTGCTTTTTCCTGCTCCTCTTAGCATGATAAAGAAGATTCAAAGAGAGTGAGATGCCAGCTCCTTTCATTCAGTCAGTAGCTTCAAACATTTCTGGTATATGAATAACATGATATTTTTCAATTTCAAAAATCAATGAATATTGTAAATGCACAAAGAGTAATTTCTCCGCATTGAAAGGTGCAATTCTGAAATTTTTTGCTTTTCCCTGCTCCTCTTAGCATGATAAAGAAGATTCAAAGAGAGTGAGATGCCAGCTCCTTTCATTCAGTCAGTAGCTTCAATCATTTCTGGACGTTTTTCAATGGCAAAAATCAATGAATATTGTAAATGCACAAACAGTAATTTCTCCGCATTGCAAGGTGCAATTCTGAAATTTTTTGCTTTTTCCTGCTCCTCTTAGCATGATAAACAAGATTCAAACAGAGTGAGATGCCAGCTCCTTTCATTCAGTCAGTAGCTTCAATCATTTCTGGACGTTTTTCAATGGCAAAAATCAATGAATATTGTAAATGCACAAACAGTAATTTCTCCGCATTGCAAGGTGCAATTCTGAAATTTTTTGCTTTTTTCTGCTCCTCTTAGCATGATAAAGAAGATTCAAAGAGAGTGAGATGCCAGCTCCTTTCATTCAGTCAGTAGCTTCAAACATTTCTGGTATATGACTAACATGATGTTTTTCAATGGCAAAAATCAATGAATATTGTAAATGCACAAAACAGTAATTTCTCCGCATTGCAAGGTGCAATTCTGAATTTTTTTGCTTTTTCCTGCTCCTCTTAGCAAGATAAACAAGATTCAAAGAGAGTGAGATGCCAGCTCCTTTCATTCAGTCAGTAGCTTCAATTATTTCTGGACGTTTTTCAATGGCAAAAATCAATGAATATTGTAAATGCACAAACAGTAATTTCTCCGCATTGCAAGGTGCAATTCTGAAATTTTTTGCTTTTTCCTGCTCCTCTTAGCAAGATAAACAAGATTCAAAGAGAGTGAGATGCCAGCTCCTTTCATTCAGTCAGTAGCTTCAATTATTTCTGGACGTTTTTCAATGGCAAAAATCAATGAATATTGTAAATGCACAAACAGTAATTTCTCCGCATTGCAAGGTGCAATTCGGAAATTTTTTGCTTTTTCCTGCTCCTCTTAGCATGATAAAGAAGATTCAAAGAGAGTGAGATGCCAGCTCCTTTCATTCAGTCAGTAGCTTCAATCATTTCTGGACGTTTTTCAATGGCAAAAATCAATGAATATTGTAAATGCACAAACAGTAATTTCTCCGCATTGCAAGGTGCAATTCTGAAATTTTTTGCTTTTTCCTGCTCCTCTTAGCATGATAAAGAAGATTCAAAGAGAGTGAGATGCCAGCTCCTTTCATTCAGTCAGTAGCTTCAAACATTTCTGGTATATGAATAACATGATGTTTTTCAATGGCAAAAATCAATGAATATTGTAAATGCACAAACAGTAATTTCTCCACATTGCAAGGTGCAATTCTGAATTTTTTTGCTTTTTTCTGCTCCTCTTAGCATGATAAAGAAGATTCAAAGAGAGTGAGATGCCAGCTCCTTTCACTCAGTCAGTAGCTTCAAACATTTCTGGTATATGAATAACATGATGTTTTTCAATGGCAAAAATCAATGAATATTGTAAATGCACAAACAGTAATTTCTCCGCATTGCAAGGTGCAATTCTGAAATTTTTTGCTTTTTCCTGCTCCTCTTAGCATGATAAAGAAGATTCAAAGAGAGTGAGATGCCAGCTCCTTTCATTCAGTCAGTAGCTTCAATCATTTCTGGACGTTTTTCAATGGCAAAAATCAATGAATATTGTAAATGCACAAACAGTAATTTCTCCGCATTGCAAGGTGCAATTCTGAAATTTTTTGCTTTTTCCTGCTCCTCTTAGCAAGATAAACAAGATTCAAAGAGAGTGAGATGCCAGCTCCTTTCATTCAGTCAGTAGCTTCAATCATTTCTGGACGTTTTTCAATGGCAAAAATCAATGAATATTGTAAATGCACAAACAGTAATTTCTCCGCATTGCAAGGTGCAATTCTGAAATTTTTTGCTTTTTCCTGCTCCTCTTAGCATGATAAAGAAGATTCAAAGAGAGTGAGATGCCAGCTCCTTTCATTCAGTCAGTAGCTTCAATCATTTCTGGACGTTTTTCAATGGCAAAAATCAATGAATATTGTAAATGCACAAACAGTAATTTCTCCGCATTGCAAGGTGCAATTCTGAAATTTTTTGCTTTTTCCTGCTCCTCTTAGCATGATAAAGAAGATTCAAAGAGAGTGAGATGCCAGCTCCTTTCATTCAGTCAGTAGCTTCAAACATTTCTGGTATATGAATAACATGATGTTTTTCAATGGCAAAAATCAATGAATATTGTAAATGCACAAACAGTAATTTCTCCGCATTGTAAGGTGCAATTTTGAAATTTTTTGCTTTTTCCTGCTCTTAGCATGATAAAGAAGATTCAAAGAGAGTGAGATGCCAGCTCCTTTCATTCAGTCAGTAGCTTCAATCATTTCTGGACGTTTTTCAATGGCAAAAATCAATGAATATTGTAAATGCACAAACAGTAATTTCTCCGCATTGCAAGGTGCAATTCTGAAATTTTTTGCTTTTTCCTGCTCCTCTTAGCATGATAAACAAGATTGAAAGAGAGTGAGATGCCAGCTCCTTTCATTCAGTCAGTAGCTTCAATCATTTCTGGATGTTTTTCAATGGCAAAAATCAATGAATATTGTAAATGCACAAACAGTAATTTCTCCGCATTGCAAGGTGCAATTCTGAAATTTTTTGCTTTTTCCTGCTCCTCTTAGCATGATAAAGAAGATTCAAAGAGAGTGAGATGCCAGCTCCTTTCATTCAGTCAGTAGCTTCAAACATTTCTGGTATATGAATAACATGATGTTTTTCAATGGCAAAAATCACTGAATATTGTAAATGCACAAACAGTAATTTCTCCGCATTGCAAGGTGCAATTCTGAATTTTTTTGCTTTTTCCTGCTCCTCTTAGCATGATAAAGAAGATTCAAAGAGAGTGAGATGCCAGCTCCTTTCATTCAGTCAGTAGCTTCAATCATTTCTGGACGTTTTTCAATGGCAAAAATCAATGAATATTGTAAATGCACAAACAGTAATTTCTCCGCATTGCAAGGTGCAATTCTGAAATTTTTTGCTTTTTCCTGCTCCTCTTAGCATGATAAAGAAGATTCAAAGAGAGTGAGATGCCAGCTCCTTTCATTCAGTCAGTAGCTTCAAACATTTCTGGTATATGAATAACATGATGTTTTTCAATGGCAAAAATCAATGAATATTGTAAATGCACAAACAGTAATTTCTCCGCATTGAAAGGTGCAATTCTGAAATTTTTTGCTTTTTCCTGCTCCACTTAGCATGATAAAGAAGATTCAAAGAGAGTGAGATGCCAGCTCCTTTCATTCAGTCAGTAGCTTCAATCATTTCTGGACGTTTTTCAATGGCAAAAATCAATGAATATTGTAAATGCACAAACAGTAATTTCTCCGCATTGCAAGGTGCAATTCTGAAATTTTTTGCTTTTTCCTGCTCCTCTTAGCATGATAAACAAGATTCAAACAGAGTGAGATGCCAGCTCCTTTCATTCAGTCAGTAGCTTCAATCATTTCTGGACGTTTTTCAATGGCAAAAATCAATGAATATTGTAAATGCACAAACAGTAATTTCTCCGCATTGCAAGGTGCAATTCTGAAATTTTTTGCTTTTTTCTGCTCCTCTTAGCATGATAAAGAACATTCAAAGAGAGTGAGATGCCAGCTCCTTTCATTCAGTCAGTAGCTTCAAACATTTCTGGTATATGAATAACATGATGTTTTTCAATGGCAAAAATCAATGAATATTGTAAATGCACAAACAGTAATTTCTCCGCATTGCAAGGTGCAATTCTGAAATTTTTTGCTTTTTCCTGCTCCTCTTAGCATGATAAAGAAGATTCAAAGAGAGTGAGATGCCAGCTCCTTTCATTCAGTCAGTAGCTTCAATCATTTCTGGACGTTTTTCAATGGCAAAAATCAATGAATATTGTAAATGCACAAACAGTAATTTCTCCGCATTGCAAGGTGCAATTCTGAAATTTTTTGCTTTTTCCTGCTCCTCTTAGCAAGATAAACAAGATTCAAAGAGAGTGAGATGCCAGCTCCTTTCATTCAGTCAGTAGCTTCAATCATTTCTGGACGTTTTTCAATGGCAAAAATCAATGAATATTGTAAATGCACAAACAGTAATTTCTCCGCATTGCAAGGTGCAATTCTGAAATTCTTTGCTTTTTCCTGCTCCTCTTAGCATGATAAAGAAGATTCAAAGAGAGTGAGATGCCAGCTCCTTTCATTCAGTCAGTAGCTTCAATCATTTCTGGACGTTTTTCAATGGCAAAAATCAATGAATATTGTAAATGCACAAACAGTAATTTCTCCGCATTGCAAGGTGCAATTCTGAAATTTTTTGCTTTTTCCTGCTCCTCTTAGCATGATAAAGAAGATTTAAAGAGAGTGAGATGCCAGCTCCTTTCATTCAGTCAGTAGCTTCAATCATTTCTGGACGTTTTTCAATGGCAAAAATCAATGAATAATGTAAATGCACAAACAGTAATTTCTCCGCATTGCAAGGTGCAATTTTGAAATTTTTTGCTTTTTCCTGCTCCTCTTAGCATGATAAAGAAGATTCAAAGAGAGTGAGATGCCAGCTCCTTTCATTCAGTCAGTAGCTTCAATCATTTCTGGACGTTTTTCAATGGCAAAAATCAATGAATATTGTAAATGCACAAACAGTAATTTCTCCGCATTGCAAGGTGCAATTCTGAAATTTTTTGCTTTTTCCTGCTCCTCTTAGCAAGATAAACAAGATTCAAAGAGAGTGAGATGCCAGCTCCTTTCATTCAGTCAGTAGCTTCAATCATTTCTGGACGTTTTTCAATGGCAAAAATCAATGAATATTGTAAATGCACAAACAGTAATTTCTCCACATTGCAAGGTGCAATTCTGAAATTTTTTGCTTTTTCCTGCTCCTCTTAGCATGATAAAGAAGATTCAAAGAGAGTGAGATGCCAGCTCCTTTCATTCAGTCAGTAGCTTCAATCATTTCTGGACGTTTTTCAATGGCAAAAATCAATGAATATTGTAAATGCACAAACAGTAATTTCTCCGCATTGCAAGGTGCAATTCTGAAATTTTTTGCTTTTTCCTGCTCCTCTTAGCATGATAAAGAAGATTCAAAGAGAGTGAGATGCCAGCTCCTTTCATTCAGTCAGTAGCTTCAATCATTTCTGGACGTTTTTCAATGGCAAAAATCAATGAATATTGTAAATGCACAAACAGTAATTTCTCCGCATTGCAAGGTGCAATTCTGAAATTTTTTGCTTTTTCCTGCTCCTCTTAGCATGATAAAGAAGATTCAAAGAGAGTGAGATGCCAGCTCCTTTCATTCAGTCAGTAGCTTCAAACATTTCTGGTATATGAATAACATGATATTTTTCAATGGCAAAAATCAATGAATATTGTAAATGCACAAACAGTAATTTCTCCGCATTGTAAGGTGCAATTTTGAAATTTTTTGCTTTTTCCTGCTCTTAGCATGATAAAGAAGATTCAAAGAGAGTGAGATGCCAGCTCCTTTCATTCAGTCAGTAGCTTCAATCATTTCTGGACGTTTTTCAATGGCAAAAATCAATGAATATTGTAAATGCACAAACAGTAATTTCTCCGCATTGCAAGGTGCAATTCTGAAATTTTTTGCTTTTTCCTGCTCCTCTTAGCATGATAAACAAGATTGAAAGAGAGTGAGATGCCAGCTCCTTTCATTCAGTCAGTAGCTTCAATCATTTCTGGATGTTTTTCAATGGCAAAAATCAATGAATATTGTAAATGCACAAACAGTAATTTCTCCGCATTGCAAGGTGCAATTCTGAAATTTTTTGCTTTTTCCTGCTCCTCTTAGCATGATAAAGAAGATTCAAAGAGAGTGAGATGCCAGCTCCTTTCATTCAGTCAGTAGCTTCAAACATTTCTGGTATATGAATAACATGATGTTTTTCAATGGCAAAAATCACTGAATATTGTAAATGCACAAACAGTAATTTCTCCGCATTGCAAGGTGCAATTCTGAAATTTTTTGCTTTTTCCTGCTCCTCTTAGCATGATAAAGAAGATTCAAAGAGAGTGAGATGCCAGCTCCTTTCATTCAGTCAGTAGCTTCAATCATTTCTGGACGTTTTTCAATGGCAAAAATCAATGAATATTGTAAATGCACAAACAGTAATTTCTCCGCATTGCAAGGTGCAATTCTGAAATTTTTTGCTTTTTCCTGCTCCTCTTAGCATGATAAAGAAGATTCAAAGAGAGTGAGATGCCAGCTCCTTTCATTCAGTCAGTAGCTTCAAACATTTCTGGTATATGAATAACATGATGTTTTTCAATGGCAAAAATCAATGAATATTGTAAATGCACAAACAGTAATTTCTCCGCATTGAAAGGTGCAATTCTGAAATTTTTTGCTTTTTCCTGCTCCACTTAGCATGATAAAGAAGATTCAAAGAGAGTGAGATGCCAGCTCCTTTCATTCAGTCAGTAGCTTCAATCATTTCTGGACGTTTTTCAATGGCAAAAATCAATGAATATTGTAAATGCACAAACAGTAATTTCTCCGCATTGCAAGGTGCAATTCTGAAATTTTTTGCTTTTTCCTGCTCCTCTTAGCATGATAAACAAGATTCAAACAGAGTGAGATGCCAGCTCCTTTCATTCAGTCAGTAGCTTCAATCATTTCTGGACGTTTTTCAATGGCAAAAATCAATGAATATTGTAAATGCACAAACAGTAATTTCTCCGCATTGCAAGGTGCAATTCTGAAATTTTTTGCTTTTTTCTGCTCCTCTTAGCATGATAAAGAACATTCAAAGAGAGTGAGATGCCAGCTCCTTTCATTCAGTCAGTAGCTTCAAACATTTCTGGTATATGAATAACATGATGTTTTTCAATGGCAAAAATCAATGAATATTGTAAATGCACAAACAGTAATTTCTCCGCATTGCAAGGTGCAATTCTGAAATTTTTTGCTTTTTCCTGCTCCTCTTAGCATGATAAAGAAGATTCAAAGAGAGTGAGATGCCAGCTCCTTTCATTCAGTCAGTAGCTTCAATCATTTCTGGACGTTTTTCAATGGCAAAAATCAATGAATATTGTAAATGCACAAACAGTAATTTCTCCGCATTGCAAGGTGCAATTCTGAAATTTTTTGCTTTTTCCTGCTCCTCTTAGCAAGATAAACAAGATTCAAAGAGAGTGAGATGCCAGCTCCTTTCATTCAGTCAGTAGCTTCAATCATTTCTGGACGTTTTTCAATGGCAAAAATCAATGAATATTGTAAATGCACAAACAGTAATTTCTCCGCATTGCAAGGTGCAATTCTGAAATTCTTTGCTTTTTCCTGCTCCTCTTAGCATGATAAAGAAGATTCAAAGAGAGTGAGATGCCAGCTCCTTTCATTCAGTCAGTAGCTTCAATCATTTCTGGACGTTTTTCAATGGCAAAAATCAATGAATATTGTAAATGCACAAACAGTAATTTCTCCGCATTGCAAGGTGCAATTCTGAAATTTTTTGCTTTTTCCTGCTCCTCTTAGCATGATAAAGAAGATTTAAAGAGAGTGAGATGCCAGCTCCTTTCATTCAGTCAGTAGCTTCAATCATTTCTGGACGTTTTTCAATGGCAAAAATCAATGAATAATGTAAATGCACAAACAGTAATTTCTCCGCATTGCAAGGTGCAATTTTGAAATTTTTTGCTTTTTCCTGCTCCTCTTAGCATGATAAAGAAGATTCAAAGAGAGTGAGATGCCAGCTCCTTTCATTCAGTCAGTAGCTTCAATCATTTCTGGACGTTTTTCAATGGCAAAAATCAATGAATATTGTAAATGCACAAACAGTAATTTCTCCGCATTGCAAGGTGCAATTCTGAAATTTTTTGCTTTTTCCTGCTCCTCTTAGCAAGATAAACAAGATTCAAAGAGAGTGAGATGCCAGCTCCTTTCATTCAGTCAGTAGCTTCAATCATTTCTGGACGTTTTTCAATGGCAAAAATCAATGAATATTGTAAATGCACAAACAGTAATTTCTCCACATTGCAAGGTGCAATTCTGAAATTTTTTGCTTTTTCCTGCTCCTCTTAGCATGATAAAGAAGATTCAAAGAGAGTGAGATGCCAGCTCCTTTCATTCAGTCAGTAGCTTCAATCATTTCTGGACGTTTTTCAATGGCAAAAATCAATGAATATTGTAAATGCACAAACAGTAATTTCTCCGCATTGCAAGGTGCAATTCTGAAATTTTTTGCTTTTTCCTGCTCCTCTTAGCATGATAAAGAAGATTCAAAGAGAGTGAGATGCCAGCTCCTTTCATTCAGTCAGTAGCTTCAATCATTTCTGGACGTTTTTCAATGGCAAAAATCAATGAATATTGTAAATGCACAAACAGTAATTTCTCCGCATTGCAAGGTGCAATTCTGAAATTTTTTGCTTTTTCCTGCTCCTCTTAGCATGATAAAGAAGATTCAAAGAGAGTGAGATGCCAGCTCCTTTCATTCAGTCAGTAGCTTCAAACATTTCTGGTATATGAATAACATGATATTTTTCAATGGCAAAAATCAATGAATATTGTAAATGCACAAACAGTAATTTCTCCGCATTGAAAGGTGCAATTCTGAAATTTTTTGCTTTTTCCTGCTCCTCTTAGCATGATAAAGAAGATTCAAAGAGAGTGAGATGCCAGCTCCTTTCATTCAGTCAGTAGCTTCAATCATTTCTGGACGTTTTTCAATGGCAAAAATCAATGAATATTGTAAATGCACAAACAGTAATTTCTCCGCATTGCAAGGTGCAATTCTGAAATTTTTTGCTTTTTCCTGCTCCTCTTAGCATGATAAACAAGATTCAAACAGAGTGAGATGCCAGCTCCTTTCATTCAGTCAGTAGCTTCAATCATTTCTGGACGTTTTTCAATGGCAAAAATCAATGAATATTGTAAATGCACAAACAGTAATTTCTCCGCATTGCAAGGTGCAATTCTGAAATTTTTTGCTTTTTTCTGCTCCTCTTAGCATGATAAAGAAGATTCAAAGAGAGTGAGATGCCAGCTCCTTTCATTCAGTCAGTAGCTTCAAACATTTCTGGTATATGAATAACATGATGTTTTTCAATGGCAAAAATCAATGAATATTGTAAATGCACAAAACAGTAATTTCTCCGCATTGCAAGGTGCAATTCTGAAATTTTTTGCTTTTTCCTGCTCCTCTTAGCATGATAAAGAAGATTCAAAGAGAGTGAGATGCCAGCTCCTTTCATTCAGTCAGTAGCTTCAATCATTTCTGGACGTTTTTCAATGGCAAAAATCAATGAATATTGTAAATGCACAAACAGTAATTTCTCCGCATTGCAAGGTGCAATTCTGAAATTTTTTGCTTTTTCCTGCTCCTCTTAGCAAGATAAACAAGATTCAAAGAGAGTGAGATGCCAGCTCCTTTCATTCAGTCAGTAGCTTCAATCATTTCTGGACGTTTTTCAATGGCAAAAATCAATGAATATTGTAAATGCACAAACAGTAATTTCTCCGCATTGCAAGGTGCAATTCTGAAATTTTTTGCTTTTTCCTGCTCCTCTTAGCATGATAAAGAAGATTCAAAGAGAGTGAGATGCCAGCTCCTTTCATTCAGTCAGTAGCTTCAATCATTTCTGGACGTTTTTCAATGGCAAAAATCAATGAATATTGTAAATGCACAAACAGTAATTTCTCCGCATTGCAAGGTGCAATTCGGAAATTTTTTGCTTTTTCCTGCTCCTCTTAGCATGATAAAGAAGATTCAAAGAGAGTGAGATGCCAGCTCCTTTCATTCAGTCAGTAGCTTCAATCATTTCTGGACGTTTTTCAATGGCAAAAATCAATGAATATTGTAAATGCACAAACAGTAATTTCTCCGCATTGCAAGGTGCAATTCTGAAATTTTTTGCTTTTTCCTGCTCCTCTTAGCATGATAAAGAAGATTCAAAGAGAGTGAGATGCCAGCTCCTTTCATTCAGTCAGTAGCTTCAAACATTTCTGGTATATGAATAACATGATGTTTTTCAATGGCAAAAATCAATGAATATTGTAAATGCACAAACAGTAATTTCTCCACATTGCAAGGTGCAATTTTGAAATTCTTTGCTTTTTCCTGCTCCTCTTAGCATGATAAAGAAGATTCAAAGAGAGTGAGATGCCAGCTCCTTTCATTCAGTCAGTAGCTTCAATCATTTCTGGACGTTTTTCAATGGCAAAAATCAAATAATATTGTAAATGCACAAACAGTAATTTCTCCGCATTGCAAGGTGCAATTCTGAAATTTTTTGCTTTTTTCTGCTCCTCTTAGCATGATAAAGAAGATTCAAAGAGAGTGAGATGCCAGCTCCTTTCACTCAGTCAGTAGCTTCAAACATTTCTGGTATATGAATAACATGATGTTTTTCAATGGCAAAAATCAATGAATATTGTAAATGCACAAACAGTAATTTCTCCGCATTGCAAGGTGCAATTCTGAAATTTTTTGCTTTTTCCTGCTCCTCTTAGCATGATAAAGAAGATTCAAAGAGAGTGAGATGCCAGCTCCTTTCATTCAGTCAGTAGCTTCAATCATTTCTGGACGTTTTTCAATGGCAAAAATCAATGAATATTGTAAATGCACAAACAGTAATTTCTCCGCATTGCAAGGTGCAATTCTGAAATTTTTTGCTTTTTCCTGCTCCTCTTAGCAAGATAAACAAGATTCAAAGAGAGTGAGATGCCAGCTCCTTTCATTCAGTCAGTAGCTTCAATCATTTCTGGACGTTTTTCAATGGCAAAAATCAATGAATATTGTAAATGCACAAACAGTAATTTCTCCGCATTGCAAGGTGCAATTCTGAAATTTTTTGCTTTTTCCTGCTCCTCTTAGCATGATAAAGAAGATTCAAAGAGAGTGAGATGCCAGCTCCTTTCATTCAGTCAGTAGCTTCAATCATTTCTGGACGTTTTTCAATGGCAAAAATCAATGAATATTGTAAATGCACAAACAGTAATTTCTCCGCATTGCAAGGTGCAATTCTGAAATTTTTTGCTTTTTCCTGCTCCTCTTAGCATGATAAAGAAGATTCAAAGAGAGTGAGATGCCAGCTCCTTTCATTCAGTCAGTAGCTTCAAACATTTCTGGTATATGAATAACATGATGTTTTTCAATGGCAAAAATCAATGAATATTGTAAATGCACAAACAGTAATTTCTCCGCATTGCAAGGTGCAATTTTGAAATTTTTTGCTTTTTCCTGCTCCTCTTAGCATGATAAAGAAGATTCAAAGAGAGTGAGATGCCAGCTCCTTTCATTCAGTCAGTAGCTTCAATCATTTCTGGACTTTTTTCAATGGCAAAAATCAATGAATATTGTAAATGCACAAACAGTAATTTCTCCGCATTGCAAGGTGCAATTCTGAAATTTTTTGCTTTTTCCTGCTCCTCTTAGCATGATAAACAAGATTGAAAGAGAGTGAGATGCCAGCTCCTTTCATTCAGTCAGTAGCTTCAATCATTTCTGGATGTTTTTCAATGGCAAAAATCAATGAATATTGTAAATGCACAAACAGTAATTTCTCCGCATTGCAAGGTGCAATTCTGAAATTTTTTGCTTTTTCCTGCTCCTCTTAGCATGATAAAGAAGATTCAAAGAGAGTGAGATGCCAGCTCCTTTCATTCAGTCAGTAGCTTCAAACATTTCTGGTATATGAATAACATGATGTTTTTCAATGGCAAAAATCAATGAATATTGTAAATGCACAAACAGTAATTTCTCCGCATTGCAAGGTGCAATTTTGAAATTTTTTGCTTTTTCCTGCTCCTCTTAGCATGATAAAGAAGATTCAAAGAGAGTGAGATGCCAGCTCCTTTCATTCAGTCAGTAGCTTCAATCATTTCTGGACTTTTTTCAATGGCAAAAATCAATGAATATTGTAAATGCACAAACAGTAATTTCTCCGCATTGCAAGGTGCAATTCTGAAATTTTTTGCTTTTTCCTGCTCCTCTTAGCATGATAAACAAGATTGAAAGAGAGTGAGATGCCAGCTCCTTTCATTCAGTCAGTAGCTTCAATCATTTCTGGATGTTTTTCAATGGCAAAAATCAATGAATATTGTAAATGCACAAACAGTAATTTCTCCGCATTGCAAGGTGCAATTCTGAAATTTTTTGCTTTTTCCTGCTCCTCTTAGCATGATAAAGAAGATTCAAAGAGAGTGAGATGCCAGCTCCTTTCATTCAGTCAGTAGCTTCAAACATTTCTGGTATATGAATAACATGATGTTTTTCAATGGCAAAAATCACTGAATATTGTAAATGCACAAACAGTGATTTCTCCGCATTGCAAGGTGCAATTCTGAAATTTTTTGCTTTTTCCTGCTCCTCTTAGCATGATAAAGAAGATTCAAAGAGAGTGAGATGCCAGCTCCTTTCATTCAGTCAGTAGCTTCAATCATTTCTGGACGTTTTTCAATGGCAAAAATCAATGAATATTGTAAATGCACAAACAGTAATTTCTCCGCATTGCAAGGTGCAATTCTGAAATTTTTTGCTTTTTCCTGCTCCTCTTAGCATGATAAAGAAGATTCAAAGAGAGTGAGATGCCAGCTCCTTTCATTCAGTCAGTAGCTTCAAACATTTCTGGTATATGAATAACATGATGTTTTTCAATGGCAAAAATCAATGAATATTGTAAATGCACAAACAGTAATTTCTCCGCATTGCAAGGTGCAATTCTGAAATTTTTTGCTTTTTCCTGCTCCTCTTAGCATGATAAAGAAGATTCAAAGAGAGTGAGATGCCAGCTCCTTTCATTCAGTAAGTAGCTTCAATCATTTCTGGACGTTTTTCAATGGCAAAAATCAATGAATATTGTAAATGCACAAACAGTAATTTCTCCGCATTGCAAGGTGCAATTCTGAAATTTTTTGCTTTTTCCTGCTCCTCTTAGCATGATAAACAAGATTCAAAGAGAGTGAGATGCCAGCTCCTTTCATTCAGTCAGTAGCTTCAATCATTTCTGGACGTTTTTCAATGGCAAAAATCAATGAATATTGTAAATGCACAAACAGTAATTTCTCCGCATTGCAAGGTGCAATTCTGAAATTTTTTGCTTTTTCCTGCTCCTCTTAGCATGATAAAGAAGATTCAAAGAGAGTGAGATGCCAGCTCCTTTCATTCAGTCAGTAGCTTCAAACATTTCTGGTATATGAATAACATGATATTTTTCAATGGCAAAAATCAATGAATATTGTAAATGCACAAACAGTAATTTCTCCGCATTGAAAGGTGCAATTCTGAAATTTTTTGCTTTTTCCTGCTCCTCTTAGCATGATAAAGAAGATTCAAAGAGAGTGAGATGCCAGCTCCTTTCATTCAGTCAGTAGCTTCAATCATTTCTGGACGTTTTTCAATGGCAAAAATCAATGAATATTGTAAATGCACAAACAGTAATTTCTCCGCATTGCAAGGTGCAATTCTGAAATTTTTTGCTTTTTCCTGCTCCTCTTAGCATGATAAACAAGATTCAAACAGAGTGAGATGCCAGCTCCTTTCATTCAGTCAGTAGCTTCAATCATTTCTGGACGTTTTTCAATGGCAAAAATCAATGAATATTGTAAATGCACAAACAGTAATTTCTCCGCATTGCAAGGTGCAATTCTGAAATTTTTTGCTTTTTCCTGCTCCTCTTAGCATGATAAAGAAGATTCAAAGAGAGTGAGATGCCAGCTCCTTTCATTCAGTCAGTAGCTTCAAACATTTCTGGTATATGAATAACATGATATTTTTCAATGGCAAAAATCAATGAATATTGTAAATGCACAAACAGTAATTTCTCCGCATTGAAAGGTGCAATTCTGAAATTTTTTGCTTTTTCCTGCTCCTCTTAGCATGATAAAGACGATTCAAAGAGAGTGAGATGCCAGCTCCTTTCATTCAGTCAGTAGCTTCAATCATTTCTGGACGTTTTTCAATGGCAAAAATCAATGAATATTGTAAATGCACAAACAGTAATTTCTCCGCATTGCAAGGTGCAATTCTGAAATTTTTTGCTTTTTCCTGCTCCTCTTAGCATGATAAACAAGATTCAAACAGAGTGAGATGCCAGCTCCTTTCATTCAGTCAGTAGCTTCAATCATTTCTGGACGTTTTTCAATGGCAAAAATCAATGAATATTGTAAATGCACAAACAGTAATTTCTCCGCATTGCAAGGTGCAATTCTGAAATTTTTTGCTTTTTTCTGCTCCTCTTAGCATGATAAAGAAGATTCAAAGAGAGTGAGATGCCAGCTCCTTTCATTCAGTCAGTAGCTTCAAACATTTCTGGTATATGAATAACATGATGTTTTTCAATGGCAAAAATCAATGAATATTGTAAATGCACAAAACAGTAATTTCTCCGCATTGCAAGGTGCAATTCTGAAATTTTTTGCTTTTTCCTGCTCCTCTTAGCATGATAAAGAAGATTCAAAGAGAGTGAGATGCCAGCTCCTTTCATTCAGTCAGTAGCTTCAATCATTTCTGGACGTTTTTCAATGGCAAAAATCAATGAATATTGTAAATGCACAAACAGTAATTTCTCCGCATTGCAAGGTGCAATTCTGAAATTTTTTGCTTTTTCCTGCTCCTCTTAGCAAGATAAACAAGATTCAAAGAGAGTGAGATGCCAGCTCCTTTCATTCAGTCAGTAGCTTCAATCATTTCTGGACGTTTTTCAATGGCAAAAATCAATGAATATTGTAAATGCACAAACAGTAATTTCTCCGCATTGCAAGGTGCAATTCTGAAATTTTTTACTTTTTCCTGCTCCTCTTAGCATGATAAAGAAGATTCAAAGAGAGTGAGATGCCAGCTCCTTTCATTCAGTCAGTAGCTTCAATCATTTCTGGACGTTTTTCAATGGCAAAAATCAATGAATATTGTAAATGCACAAACAGTAATTTCTCCGCATTGCAAGGTGCAATTCGGAAATTTTTTGCTTTTTCCTGCTCCTCTTAGCATGATAAAGAAGATTCAAAGAGAGTGAGATGCCAGCTCCTTTCATTCAGTCAGTAGCTTCAATCATTTCTGGACGTTTTTCAATGGCAAAAATCAATGAATATTGTAAATGCACAAACAGTAATTTCTCCGCATTGCAAGGTGCAATTCTGAAATTTTTTGCTTTTTCCTGCTCCTCTTAGCATGATAAAGAAGATTCAAAGAGAGTGAGATGCCAGCTACTTTCATTCAGTCAGTAGCTTCAAACATTTCTGGTATATGAATAACATGATGTTTTTCAATGGCAAAAATCAATGAATATTGTAAATGCACAAACAGTAATTTCTCCGCATTGCAAGGTGCAATTTTGAAATTTTTTGCTTTTTCCTGCTCCTCTTAGCATGATAAAGAAGATTCAAAGAGAGTGAGATGCCAGCTCCTTTCATTCAGTCAGTAGCTTCAATCATTTCTGGACGTTTTTCAATGGCAAAAATCAATGAATATTGTAAATGCACAAACAGTAATTTCTCCGCATTGCAAGGTGCAATTCTGAAATTTTTTGCTTTTTTCTGCTCCTCTTAGCATGATAAAGAAGATTCAAAGAGAGTGAGATGCCAGCTCCTTTCACTCAGTCAGTAGCTTCAAACATTTCTGGTATATGAATAACATGATGTTTTTCAATGGCAAAAATCAATGAATATTGTAAATGCACAAACAGTAATTTCTCCGCATTGCAAGGTGCAATTCTGAAATTTTTTGCTTTTTCCTGCTCCTCTTAGCATGATAAAGAAGATTCAAAGAGAGTGAGATGCCAGCTCCTTTCATTCAGTCAGTAGCTTCAATCATTTCTGGACGTTTTTCAATGGCAAAAATCAATGAATATTGTAAATGCACAAACAGTAATTTCTCCGCATTGCAAGGTGCAATTCTGAAATTTTTTGCTTTTTCCTGCTCCTCTTAGCAAGATAAACAAGATTCAAAGAGAGTGAGATGCCAGCTCCTTTCATTCAGTCAGTAGCTTCAATCATTTCTGGACGTTTTTCAATGGCAAAAATCAATGAATATTGTAAATGCACAAACAGTAATTTCTCCGCATTGCAAGGTGCAATTCTGAAATTTTTTGCTTTTTCCTGCTCCTCTTAGCATGATAAAGAAGATTCAAAGAGAGTGAGATGCCAGCTCCTTTCATTCAGTCAGTAGCTTCAATCATTTCTGGACGTTTTTCAATGGCAAAAATCAATGAATATTATAAATGCACAAACAGTAATTTCTCCGCATTGCAAGGTGCAATTCTGAAATTTTTTGCTTTTTCCTGCTCCTCTTAGCATGATAAAGAAGATTCAAAGAGAGTGAGAAGCCAGCTCCTTTCATTCAGTCAGTAGCTTCAAACATTTCTGGTATATGAATAACATGATGTTTTTCAATGGCAAAAATCAATGAATATTGTAAATGCACAAACAGTAATTTCTCCGCATTGCAAGGTGCAATTTTGAAATTTCTTGCTTTTTCCTGCTCCTCTTAGCATGATAAAGAAGATTCAAAGAGAGTGAGATGCCAGCTCCTTTCATTCAGTCAGTAGCTTCAATCATTTCTGGACGTTTTTCAATGGCAAAAATCAATGAATATTGTAAATGCACAAACAGTAATTTCTCCGCATTGCAAGGTGCAATTCTGAAATTTTTTGCTTTTTCCTGCTCCTCTTAGCATGATAAACAAGATTGAAAGAGAGTGAGATGCCAGCTCCTTTCATTCAGTCAGTAGCTTCAATCATTTCTGGATGTTTTTCAATGGCAAAAATCAATGAATATTGTAAATGCACAAACAGTAATTTCTCCGCATTGCAAGGTGCAATTCTGAAATTTTTTGCTTTTTCCTGCTCCTCTTAGCATGATAAAGAAGATTCAAAGAGAGTGAGATGCCAGCTCCTTTCATTCAGTCAGTAGCTTCAAACATTTCTGGTATATGAATAACATGATGTTTTTCAATGGCAAAAATCACTGAATATTGTAAATGCACAAACAGTAATTTCTCCGCATTGCAAGGTGCAATTCTGAAATTTTTTGCTTTTTCCTGCTCCTCTTAGCATGATAAAGAAGATTCAAAGAGAGTGAGATGCCAGCTCCTTTCATTCAGTCAGTAGCTTCAATCATTTCTGGATGTTTTTCAATGGCAAAAATCAATGAATATTGTAAATGCACAAACAGTAATTTCTCCGCATTGCAAGGTGCAATTCTGAAATTTTTTGCTTTTTTCTGCTCCTCTTAGCATGATAAAGAAGATTCAAAGAGAGTGAGATGCCAGCTCCTTTCACTCAGTCAGTAGCTTCAAACATTTCTGGTATATGAATAACATGATGTTTTTCAAAGGCAAAAATCAATGAATATTGTAAATGCACAAACAGTAATTTCTCCGCATTGCAAGGTGCAATTCTGAAATTTTTTGCTTTTTCCTGCTCCTCTTAGCATGATAAAGAAGATTCAAAGAGAGTGAGATGCCAGCTCCTTTCATTCAGTCAGTAGCTTCAATCATTTCTGGACGTTTTTCAATGGCAAAAATCAATGAATATTGTAAATGCACAAACAGTAATTTCTCCGCATTGCAAGGTGCAATTCTGAAATTTTTTGCTTTTTCCTGCTCCTCTTAGCAAGATAAACAAGATTCAAAGAGAGTGAGATGCCAGCTCCTTTCATTCAGTCAGTAGCTTCAATCATTTCTGGACGTTTTTCAATGGCAAAAATCAATGAATATTGTAAATGCACAAACAGTAATTTCTCCGCATTGCAAGGTGCAATTCTGAAATTTTTTGCTTTTTCCTGCTCCTCTTAGCATGATAAAGAAGATTCAAAGAGAGTGAGATGCCAGCTCCTTTCATTCAGTCAGTAGCTTCAATCATTTCTGGACGTTTTTCAATGGCAAAAATCAATGAATATTGTAAATGCACAAACAGTAATTTCTCCGCATTGCAAGGTGCAATTCTGAAATTTTTTGCTTTTTCCTGCTCCTCTTAGCATGATAAAGAAGATTCAAAGAGAGTGAGATGCCAGCTCCTTTCATTCAGTCAGTAGCTTCAAACATTTCTGGTATATGAATAACATGATGTTTTTCAATGGCAAAAATCAATGAATATTGTAAATGCACAAACAGTAATTTCTCCGCATTGCAAGGTGCAATTTTGAAATTTTTTGCTTTTTCCTGCTCCTCTTAGCATGATAAAGAAGATTCAAAGAGAGTGAGATGCCAGCTCCTTTCATTCAGTCAGTAGCTTCAATCATTTCTGGACGTTTTTCAATGGCAAAAATCAATGAATATTGTAAATGCACAAACAGTAATTTCTCCGCATTGCAAGGTGCAATTCTGAAATTTTTTGCTTTTTCCTGCTCCTCTTAGCATGATAAACAAGATTGAAAGAGAGTGAGATGCCAGCTCCTTTCATTCAGTCAGTAGCTTCAATCATTTCTGGATGTTTTTCAATGGCAAAAATCAATGAATATTGTAAATGCACAAACAGTAATTTCTCCGCATTGCAAGGTGCAATTCTGAAATTTTTTGCTTTTTCCTGCTCCTCTTAGCATGATAAAGAAGATTCAAAGAGAGTGAGATGCCAGCTCCTTTCATTCAGTCAGTAGCTTCAAACATTTCTGGTATATGAATAACATGATGTTTTTCAATGGCAAAAATCACTGAATATTGTAAATGCACAAACAGTAATTTCTCCGCATTGCAAGGTGCAATTCTGAAATTTTTTGCTTTTTCCTGCTCCTCTTAGCATGATAAAGAAGATTCAAAGAGAGTGAGATGCCAGCTCCTTTCATTCAGTCAGTAGCTTCAATCATTTCTGGACGTTTTTCAATGGCAAAAATCAATGAATATTGTAAATGCACAAACAGTAATTTCTCCGCATTGCAAGGTGCAATTCTGAAATTTTTTGCTTTTTCCTGCTCCTCTTAGCATGATAAAGAAGATTCAAAGAGAGTGAGATGCCAGCTCCTTTCATTCAGTCAGTAGCTTCAAACATTTCTGGTATATGAATAACATGATGTTTTTCAATGGCAAAAATCAATGAATATTGTAAATGCACAAACAGTAATTTCTCCGCATTGCAAGGTGCAATTCTGAAATTTTTTGCTTTTTCCTGCTCCTCTTAGCATGATAAAGAAGATTCAAAGAGAGTGAGATGCCAGCTCCTTTCATTCAGTAAGTAGCTTCAATCATTTCTGGACGTTTTTCAATGGCAAAAATCAATGAATATTGTAAATGCACAAACAGTAATTTCTCCGCATTGCAAGGTGCAATTCTGAAATTTTTTGCTTTTTCCTGCTCCTCTTAGCATGATAAACAAGATTCAAAGAGAGTGAGATGCCAGCTCCTTTCATTCAGTCAGTAGCTTCAATCATTTCTGGACGTTTTTCAATGGCAAAAATCAATGAATATTGTAAATGCACAAACAGTTATTTCTCCGCATTGCAAGGTGCAATTCTGAAATTTTTTGCTTTTTCCTGCTCCTCTTAGCATGATAAAGAAGATTCAAAGAGAGTGAGATGCCAGCTCCTTTCATTCAGTCAGTAGCTTCAATCATTTCTGGACGTTTTTCAATGGCAAAAATCAATGAATATTGTAAATGCACAAACAGTAATTTCTCCGCATTGCAAGGTGCAATTCGGAAATTTTTTGCTTTTTCCTGCTCCTCTTAGCATGATAAAGAAGATTCAAAGAGAGTGAGATGCCAGCTCCTTTCATTCAGTCAGTAGCTTCAATCATTTCTGGACGTTTTTCAATGGCAAAAATCAATGAATATTGTAAATGCACAAACAGTAATTTCTCCGCATTGCAAGGTGCAATTCTGAAATTTTTTGCTTTTTCCTGCTCCTCTTAGCATGATAAAGAAGATTCAAAGAGAGTGAGATGCCAGCTCCTTTCATTCAGTCAGTAGCTTCAAACATTTCTGGTATATGAATAACATGATGTTTTTCAATGGCAAAAATCAATGAATATTGTAAATGCACAAACAGTAATTTCTCCGCATTGCAAGGTGCAATTTTGAAATTTTTTGCTTTTTCCTGCTCCTCTTAGCATGATAAAGAAGATTCAAAGAGATTGAGATGCCAGCTCCTTTCATTCAGTCAGTAGCTTCAATCATTTCTGGACGTTTTTCAATGGCAAAAATCAATGAATATTGTAAATGCACAAACAGTAATTTCTCCGCATTGCAAGGTGCAATTCTGAAATTTTTTGCTTTTTTCTGCTCCTCTTAGCATGATAAAGAAGATTCAAAGAGAGTGAGATGCCAGCTCCTTTCACTCAGTCAGTAGCTTCAAACATTTCTGGTATATGAATAACATGATGTTTTTCAATGGCAAAAATCAATGAATATTGTAAATGCACAAACAGTAATTTCTCCGCATTGCAAGGTGCAATTCTGAAATTTTTTGCTTTTTCCTGCTCCTCTTAGCATGATAAAGAAGATTCAAAGAGAGTGAGATGCCAGCTCCTTTCATTCAGTCAGTAGCTTCAATCATTTCTGGACGTTTTTCAATGGCAAAAATCAATGAATATTGTAAATGCACAAACAGTAATTTCTCCGCATTGCAAGGTGCAATTCTGAAATTTTTTGCTTTTTCCTGCTCCTCTTAGCAAGATAAACAAGATTCAAAGAGAGTGAGATGCCAGCTCCTTTCATTCAGTCAGTAGCTTCAATCATTTCTGGACGTTTTTCAATGGCAAAAATCAATGAATATTGTAAATGCACAAACAGTAATTTCTCCGCATTGCAAGGTGCAATTCTGAAATTTTTTGCTTTTTCCTGCTCCTCTTAGCATGATAAAGAAGATTCAAAGAGAGTGAGATGCCAGCTCCTTTCATTCAGTCAGTAGCTTCAATCATTTCTGGACGTTTTTCAATGGCAAAAATCAATGAATATTGTAAATGCACAAACAGTAATTTCTCCGCATTGCAAGGTGCAATTCTGAAATTTTTTGCTTTTTCCTGCTCCTCTTAGCATGATAAAGAAGATTCAAAGAGAGTGAGATGCCAGCTCCTTTCATTCAGTCAGTAGCTTCAAACATTTCTGGTATATGAATAACATGATGTTTTTCAATGGCAAAAATCAATGAATATTGTAAATGCACAAACAGTAATTTCTCCGCATTGCAAGGTGCAATTTTGAAATTTTTTGCTTTTTCCTGCTCCTCTTAGCATGATAAAGAAGATTCAAAGAGAGTGAGATGCCAGCTCCTTTCATTCAGTCAGTAGCTTCAATCATTTCTGGACGTTTTTCAATGGCAAAAATCAATGAATATTGTAAATGCACAAACAGTAATTTCTCCGCATTGCAAGGTGCAATTCTGAAATTTTTTGCTTTTTCCTGCTCCTCTTAGCATGATAAACAAGATTGAAAGAGAGTGAGATGCCAGCTCCTTTCATTCAGTCAGTAGCTTCAATCATTTCTGGATGTTTTTCAATGGCAAAAATCAATGAATATTGTAAATGCACAAACAGTAATTTCTCCGAATTGCAAGGTGCAATTCTGAAATTTTTTGATTTTTCCTGCTCCTCTTAGCATGATAAAGAAGATTCAAAGAGAGTGAGATGCCAGCTCCTTTCATTCAGTCAGTAGCTTCAAACATTTCTGGTATATGAATAACATGATGTTTTTCAATGGCAAAAATCACTGAATATTGTAAATGCACAAACAGTAATTTCTCCGCATTGCAAGGTGCAATTCTGAAATTTTTTGCTTTTTCCTGCTCCTCTTAGCATGATAAAGAAGATTCAAAGAGAGTGAGATGCCAGCTCCTTTCATTCAGTCAGTAGCTTCAATCATTTCTGGACGTTTTTCAATGGCAAAAATCAATGAATATTGTAAATGCACAAACAGTAATTTCTCCGCATTGCAAGGTGCAATTCTGAAATTTTTTGCTTTTTTCTGCTCCTCTTAGCATGATAAAGAAGATTCAAAGAGAGTGAGATGCCAGCTCCTTTCACTCAGTCAGTAGCTTCAAACATTTCTGGTATATGAATAACATGATGTTTTTCAATGGCAAAAATCAATGAATATTGTAAATGCACAAACAGTAATTTCTCCGCATTGCAAGGTGCAATTCTGAAATTTTTTGCTTTTTCCTGCTCCTCTTAGCATGATAAAGAAGATTCAAAGAGAGTGAGATGCCAGCTCCTTTCATTCAGTCAGTAGCTTCAATCATTTCTGGACGTTTTTCAATGGCAAAAATCAATGAATATTGTAAATGCACAAACAGTAATTTCTCCGCATTGCAAGGTGCAATTCTGAAATTTTTTGCTTTTTCCTGCTCCTCTTAGCAAGATAAACAAGATTCAAAGAGAGTGAGATGCCAGCTCCTTTCATTCAGTCAGTAGCTTCAATCATTTCTGGACGTTTTTCAATGGCAAAAATCAATGAATATTGTAAATGCACAAACAGTAATTTCTCCGCATTGCAAGGTGCAATTCTGAAATTTTTTGCTTTTTCCTGCTCCTCTTAGCATGATAAAGAAGATTCAAAGAGAGTGAGATGCCAGCTCCTTTCATTCAGTCAGTAGCTTCAATCATTTCTGGACGTTTTTCAATGGCAAAAATCAATGAATATTGTAAATGCACAAACAGTAATTTCTCCGCATTGCAAGGTGCAATTCTGAAATTTTTTGCTTTTTCCTGCTCCTCTTAGCATGATAAAGAAGATTCAAAGAGAGTGAGATGCCAG
Organism: Phyllobates terribilis; assembly: GCF_046119375.1. Taxonomy (NCBI): domain Eukaryota; kingdom Metazoa; phylum Chordata; class Amphibia; order Anura; family Dendrobatidae; genus Phyllobates; species Phyllobates terribilis. The sequence continues at coordinate 3,728,122 of NW_027362893.1, forward strand.
CTCCTTTCATTCAGTCAGTAGCTTCAAACATTTCTGGTATATGAATAACATGATGTTTTTCAATGGCAAAAATCAATGAATATTGTAAATGCACAAACAGTAATTTCTCCGCATTGCAAGGTGCAATTTTGAAATTTTTTGCTTTTTCCTGCTCCTCTTAGCATGATAAAGAAGATTCAAAGAGAGTGAGATGCCAGCTCCTTTCATTCAGTCAGTAGCTTCAATCATTTCTGGACGTTTTTCAATGGCAAAATTCAATGAATATTGTAAATGCACAAACAGTAATTTCTCCGCATTGCAAGGTGCAATTCTGAAATTTTTTGCTTTTTCCTGCTCCTCTTAGCATGATAAACAAGATTGAAAGAGAGTGAGATGCCAGCTCCTTTCATTCAGTCAGTAGCTTCAATCATTTCTGGATGTTTTTCAATGGCAAAAATCAATGAATATTGTAAATGCACAAACAGTAATTTCTCCGCATTGCAAGGTGCAATTCTGAAATTTTTTGCTTTTTCCTGCTTGTCTTAGCATGATAAAGAAGATTCAAAGAGAGTGAGATGCCAGCTCCTTTCATTCAGTCAGTAGCTTCAAACATTTCTGGTATATGAATAACATGATGTTTTTCAATGGCAAAAATCACTGAATATTGTAAATGCACAAACAGTAATTTCTCCGCATTGCAAGGTGCAATTCTGAAATTTTTTGCTTTTTCCTGCTCCTCTTAGCATGATAAAGAAGATTCAAAGAGAGTGAGATGCCAGCTCCTTTCATTCAGTCAGTAGCTTCAATCATTTCTGGACGTTTTTCAATGGCAAAAATCAATGAATATTGTAAATGCACAAACAGTAATTTCTCCGCATTGCAAGGTGCAATTCTGAAATTTTTTGCTTTTTCCTGCTCCTCTTAGCATGATAAAGAAGATTCAAAGAGAGTGAGATGCCAGCTCCTTTCATTCAGTCAGTAGCTTCAAACATTTCTGGTATATGAATAACATGATGTTTTTCAATGGCAAAAATCAATGAATATTGTAAATGCACAAACAGTAATTTCTCCGCATTGCAAGGTGCAATTCTGAAATTTTTTGCTTTTTCCTGCTCCTCTTAGCATGATAAAGAAGATTCAAAGAGAGTGAGATGCCAGCTCCTTTCATTCAGTAAGTAGCTTCAATCATTTCTGGACGTTTTTCAATGGCAAAAATCAATGAATATTGTAAATGCACAAACAGTAATTTCTCCGCATTGCAAGGTGCAATTCTGAAATTTTTTGCTTTTTCCTGCTCCTCTTAGCATGATAAACAAGATTCAAAGAGAGTGAGATGCCAGCTCCTTTCATTCAGTCAGTAGCTTCAATCATTTCTGGACGTTTTTCAATGGCAAAAATCAATGAATATTGTAAATGCACAAACAGTAATTTCTCCGCATTGCAAGGTGCAATTCTGAAATTTTTTGCTTTTTCCTGCTCCTCTTAGCATGATAAAGAAGATTCAAAGAGAGTGAGATGCCAGCTCCTTTCATTCAGTCAGTAGCTTCAAACATTTCTGGTATATGAATAACATGATATTTTTCAATGGCAAAAATCAATGAATATTGTAAATGCACAAACAGTAATTTCTCCGCATTGAAAGGTGCAATTCTGAAATTTTTTGCTTTTTCCTGCTCCTCTTAGCATGATAAAGAAGATTCAAAGAGAGTGAGATGCCAGCTCCTTTCATTCAGTCAGTAGCTTCAATCATTTCTGGACGTTTTTCAATGGCAAAAATCAATGAATATTGTAAATGCACAAACAGTTATTTCTCCGCATTGCAAGGTGCAATTCTGAAATTTTTTGCTTTTTCCTGCTCCTCTTAGCATGATAAACAAGATTCAAACAGAGTGAGATGCCAGCTCCTTTCATTCAGTCAGTAGCTTCAATCATTTCTGGACATTTTGCAATGGCAAAAATCAATGAATATTGTAAATGCACAAACAGTAATTTCTCCGCATTGCAAGGTGCAATTCTGAAATTTTTTGCTTTTTCCTGCTCCTCTTAGCATGATAAAGAAGATTCAAAGAGAGTGAGATGCCAGCTCCTTTCATTCAGTCAGTAGCTTCAAACATTTCTGGTATATGAATAACATGATATTTTTCAATGGCAAAAATCACTGAATATTGTAAATGCACAAACAGTAATTTCTCCGCATTGAAAGGTGCAATTCTGAAATTTTTTGCTTTTTCCTGCTCCTCTTAGCATGATAAAGAAGATTCAAAGAGAGTGAGATGCCAGCTCCTTTCATTCAGTCAGTAGCTTCAATCATCTCTGGACGTTTTTCAAGGGCAAAAATCAATGAATATTGTAAATGCACAAACAGTAATTTCTCCGCATTGCAAGGTGCAATTCTGAAATTTTTTGCTTTTTCCTGCTCCTCTTAGCATGATAAACAAGATTCAAACAGAGTGAGATGCCAGCTCCTTTCATTCAGTCAGTAGCTTCAATCATTTCTGGACGTTTTTCAATGGCAAAAATCAATGAATATTGTAAATGCACAAACAGTAATTTCTCCGCATTGCAAGGTGCAATTCTGAAATTTTTTGCTTTTTTCTGCTCCTCTTAGCATGATAAAGAAGATTCAAAGAGAGTGAGATGCCAGCTCCTTTCATTCAGTCAGTAGCTTCAAACATTTCTGGTATATGAATAACATGATGTTTTTCAATGGCAAAAATCAATGAATATTGTAAATGCACAAAACAGTAATTTCTCCGCATTGCAAGGTGCAATTCTGAAATTTTTTGCTTTTTCCTGCTCCTCTTAGCATGATAAAGAAGATTCAAAGAGAGTGAGATGCCAGCTCCTTTCATTCAGTCAGTAGCTTCAATCATTTCTGGACGTTTTTCAATGGCAAAAATCAATGAATATTGTAAATGCACAAACAGTAATTTCTCCGCATTGCAAGGTGCAATTCTGAAATTTTTTGCTTTTTCCTGCTCCTCTTAGCAAGATAAACAAGATTCAAAGAGAGTGAGATGCCAGCTCCTTTCATTCAGTCAGTAGCTTCAATCATTTCTGGATGTTTTTCAATGGCAAAAATCAATGAATATTGTAAATGCACAAACAGTAATTTCTCCGCATTGCAAGGTGCAATTCTGAAATTTTTTGCTTTTTCCTGCTCCTATTAGCATGATAAAGAAGATTCAAAGAGAGTGAGATGCCAGCTCCTTTCATTCAGTCAGTAGCTTCAATCATTTCTGGACGTTTTTCAATGGCAAAAATCAATGAATATTGTAAATGCACAAACAGTAATTTCTCCGCATTGCAAGGTGCAATTCGGAAATTTTTTGCTTTTTCCTGCTCCTCTTAGCATGATAAAGAAGATTCAAAGAGAGTGAGATGCCAGCTCCTTTCATTCAGTCAGTAGCTTCAATCATTTCTGGACGTTTTTCAATGGCAAAAATCAATGAATATTGTAAATGCACAAACAGTAATTTCTCCGCATTGCAAGGTGCAATTCTGAAATTTTTTGCTTTTTCCTGCTCCTCTTAGCATGATAAAGAAGATTCAAAGAGAGTGAGATGCCAGCTCCTTTCATTCAGTCAGTAGCTTCAAACATTTCTGGTATATGAATAACATGATGTTTTTCAATGGCAAAAATCAATGAATATTGTAAATGCACAAACAGTAATTTCTCCGCATTGCAAGGTGCAATTTTGAAATTTTTTGCTTTTTCCTGCTCCTCTTAGCATGATAAAGAAGATTCAAAGAGAGTGAGATGCCAGCTCCTTTCATTCAGTCAGTAGCTTCAATCATTTCTGGATGTTTTTCAATGGCAAAAATCAATGAATATTGTAAATGCACAAACAGTAATTTCTCCGCATTGCAAGGTGCAATTCTGAAATTTTTTGCTTTTTCCTGCTCCTCTTAGCATGATAAAGAAGATTCAAAGAGAGTGAGATGCCAGCTCCTTTCATTCAGTCAGTAGCTTCAAACATTTCTGGTATATGAATAACATGATGTTTTTCAATGGCAAAAATCAATGAATATTGTAAATGCACAAACAGTAATTTCTCCGCATTGCAAGGTGCAATTCTGAAATTTTTTGCTTTTTCCTGCTCCTCTTAGCATGATAAAGAAGATTCAAAGAGAGTGAGATGCCAGCTCCTTTCATTCAGTCAGTAGCTTCAATCATTTCTGGACGTTTTTCAATGGCAAAAATCAATGAATATTGTAAATGCACAAACAGTAATTTCTCCGCATTGCAAGGTGCAATTCTGAAATTTTTTGCTTTTTCCTGCTCCTCTTAGCATGATAAAGAAGATTCAAAGAGAGTGAGATGCCAGCTCCTTTCATTCAGTCAGTAGCTTCAAACATTTCTGGTATATGAATAACATGATGTTTTTCAATGGCAAAAATCAATGAATATTGTAAATGCACAAACAGTAATTTCTCCGCATTGCAAGGTGCAATTTTGAAATTTTTTGCTTTTTCCTGCTCCTCTTAGCATGATAAAGAAGATTCAAAGAGAGTGAGATGCCAGCTCCTTTCATTCAGTCAGTAGCTTCAATCATTTCTGGACGTTTTTCAATGGCAAAAATCAATGAATATTGTAAATGCACAAACAGTAATTTCTCCGCATTGCAAGGTGCAATTCTGAAATTTTTTGCTTTTTCCTGCTCCTCTTAGCATGATAAACAAGATTGAAAGAGAGTGAGATGCCAGCTCCTTTCATTCAGTCAGTAGCTTCAATCATTTCTGGATGTTTTTCAATGGCAAAAATCAATGAATATTGTAAATGCACAAACAGTAATTTCTCCGCATTGCAAGGTGCAATTCTGAAATTTTTTGCTTTTTCCTGCTCCTCTTAGCATGATAAAGAAGATTCAAAGAGAGTGAGATGCCAGCTCCTTTCATTCAGTCAGTAGCTTCAATCATTTCTGGACGTTTTTCAATGGCAAAAATCAATGAATATTGTAAATGCACAAACAGTAATTTCTCCGCATTGCAAGGTGCAATTCTGAAATTTTTTGCTTTTTCCTGCTCCTCTTAGCATGATAAAGAAGATTCAAAGAGAGTGAGATGCCAGCTCCTTTCATTCAGTCAGTAGCTTCAAACATTTCTGGTATATGAATAACATGATGTTTTTCAATGGCAAAAATCAATGAATATTGTAAATGCACAAACAGTAATTTCTCCGCATTGCAAGGTGCAATTCTGAAATTTTTTGCTTTTTCCTGCTCCTCTTAGCATGATAAAGAAGATTCAAAGAGAGTGAGATGCCAGCTCCTTTCATTCAGTCAGTAGCTTCAATCATTTCTGGACGTTTTTCAATGTCAAAAATCAATGAATATTGTAAATGCACAAACAGTAATTTCTCCGCATTGCAAGGTGCAATTCTGAAATTTTTTGCTTTTTCCTGCTCCTCTTAGCATGATAAAGAAGATTCAAAGAGAGTGAGATGCCAGCTCCTTTCATTCAGTCAGTAGCTTCAAACATTTCTGGTATATGAATAACATGATGTTTTTCAATGGCAAAAATCAATGAATATTGTAAATGCACAAACAGTAATTTCTCCGCATTGCAAGGTGCAATTCTGAAATTTTTTGCTTTTTCCTGCTCCTCTTAGCATGATAAAGAAGATTCAAAGAGAGTGAGATGCCAGCTCCTTTCATTCAGTCAGTAGCTTCAATCATTTCTGGACGTTTTTCAATGGCAAAAATCAATGAATATTGTAAATGCACAAACAGTAATTTCTCCGCATTGCAAGGTGCAATTCTGAAATTTTTTGCTTTTTCCTGCTCCTCTTAGCATGATAAACAAGATTCAAACAGAGTGAGATGCCAGCTCCTTTCATTCAGTCAGTAGCTTCAATCATTTCTGGACGTTTTTCAATGGCAAAAATCAATGAATATTGTAAATGCACAAACAGTAATTTCTCCGCATTGCAAGGTGCAATTCTGAAATTTTTTGCTTTTTTCTGCTCCTCTTAGCATGATAAAGAAGATTCAAAGAGAGTGATATGCCAGCTCCTTTCATTCAGTCAGTAGCTTCAAACATTTCTGGTATATGAATAACGATGTTTTTCAATGGCAAAAATCAATGAATATTGTAAATGCACAAACAGTAATTTCTCCGCATTGCAAGGTGCAATTCTGAAATTTTTTGCTTTTTCCTGCTCCTCTTAGCATGATAAAGAAGATTCAAAGAGAGTGAGATGCCAGCTCCTTTCATTCAGTCAGTAGCTTCAATCATTTCTGGACGTTTTTCAATGGCAAAAATCAATGAATATTGTAAATGCACAAACAGTAATTTCTCCGCATTGCAAGGTGCAATTCTGAAATTTTTTGCTTTTTCCTGCTCCTCTTAGCAAGATAAAGAAGATTCAAAGAGAGTGAGATGCCAGCTCCTTTCATTCAGTCAGTAGCTTCAATCATTTCTGGACGTTTTTCAATGGCAAAAATCAATGAATATTGTAAATGCACAAACAGTAATTTCTCCGCATTGCAAGGTGCAATTCTGAAATTTTTTGCTTTTTCCTGCTCCTCTTAGCATGATAAAGAAGATTCAAAGAGAGGGAGATGCCAGCTCCTTTCATTCAGTCAGTAGCTTCAATCATTTCTGGACGTTTTTCAATGGCAAAAATCAATGAATATTGTAAATGCACAAACAGTAATTTCTCCGCATTGCAAGGTGCAATTCTGAAATTTTTTGCTTTTTCCTGCTCCTCTTAGCATGATAAAGAAGATTCAAAGAGAGTGAGATGCCAGCTCCTTTCATTCAGTCAGTAGCTTCAATCATTTCTGGACGTTTTTCAATGGCAAAAATCAATGAATATTGTAAATGCACAAACAGTAATTTCTCCGCATTGCAACGTGCAATTCTGAAATTTTTTGCTTTTTCCTGCTCCTCTTAGCATGATAAAGAAGATTCAAAGAGAGTGAGATGCCAGCTCCTTTCATTCAGTCAGTAGCTTCAAACATTTCTGGTATATGAATAACATGATGTTTTTCAATGGCAAAAATCAATGAATATTGTAAATGCACAAACAGTAATTTCTCCGCATTGCAAGGTGCAATTTTGAAATTTTTTGCCTTTTCCTGCTCCTCTTAGCATGATAAAGAAGATTCAAAGAGAGTGAGATGCCAGCTCCTTTCATTCAGTCAGTAGCTTCAATCATTTCTGGACGTTTTTCAATGGCAAAAATCAATGAATATTGTAAATGCACAAACAGTAATTTCTCCGCATTGCAAGGTGCAATTCTGAAATTTTTTGCTTTTTTCTGCTCCTCTTAGCATGATAAAGAAGATTCAAAGAGAGTGAGATGCCAGCTCCTTTCATTCAGTCAGTAGCTTCAAACATTTCTGGTATATGAATAACATGATGTTTTTCAATGGCAAAAATCAATGAATATTGTAAATGCACAAACAGTAATTTCTCCGCATTGCAAGGTGCAATTTTGAAATTTTTTGCCTTTTCCTGCTCCTCTTAGCATGATAAAGAAGATTCAAAGAGAGTGAGATGCCAGCTCCTTTCATTCAGTCAGTAGCTTCAATCATTTCTGGACGTTTTTCAATGGCAAAAATCAATGAATATTGTAAATGCACAAACAGTAATTTCTCCGCATTGCAAGGTGCAATTCTGAAATTTTTTGCTTTTTTCTGCTCCTCTTAGCATGATAAAGAAGATTCAAAGAGAGTGAGATGCCAGCTCCTTTCATTCAGTCAGTAGCTTCAAACATTTCTGGTATATGAATAACATGTTTTTCAATGGCAAAAATCAATGAATATTGTAAATGCACAAACAGTAATTTCTCCGCATTGCAAGGTGCAATTCTGATATTTTTTGCTTTTTCCTGCTCCTCTTAGCATGATAAAGAAGATTCAAAGAGAGTGAGATGCCAGCTCCTTTCATTCAGTCAGTAGCTTCAATCATTTCTGGACGTTTTTCAATGGCAAAAATCAATGAATATTGTAAATGCACAAACAGTAATTTCTCCGCATTGCAAGGTGCAATTCTGAAATTTTTTGCTTTTTCCTGCTCCTCTTAGCAAGATAAACAAGATTCAAAGAGAGTGAGATGCCAGCTCCTTTCATTCAGTCAGTAGCTTCAATCATTTCTGGACGTTTTTCAATGGCAAAAATCAATGAATATTGTAAATGCACAAACAGTAATTTCTCCGCATTGCAAGGTGCAATTCTGAAATTTTTTGCTTTTTCCTGCTCCTCTTAGCATGATAAAGAAGATTCAAAGAGAGTGAGATGCCAGCTCCTTTCATTCAGTCAGTAGCTTCAATCATTTCTGGACGTTTTTCAATGGCAAAAATCAATGAATATTGTAAATGCACAAACAGTAATTTCTCCGCATTGCAAGGTGCAATTCTGAAATTTTTTGCTTTTTCCTGCTCCTCTTAGCATGATAAAGAAGATTCAAAGAGAGTGAGATGCCAGCTCCTTTCATTCAGTCAGTAGCTTCAATCATTTCTGGACGTTTTTCAATGGCAAAAATCAATGAATATTGTAAATGCACAAACAGTAATTTCTCCGCATTGCAAGGTGCAATTCTGAAATTTTTTGCTTTTTCCTGCTCCTCTTAGCATGATAAACAAGATTCAAACAGAGTGAGATGCCAGCTCCTTTCATTCAGTCAGTAGCTTCAATCATTTCTGGACGTTTTTCAATGGCAAAAATCAATGAATATTGTAAATGCACAAACAGTAATTTCTCCGCATTGCAAGGTGCAATTCTGAAATTTTTTGCTTTTTTCTGCTCCTCTTAGCATGATAAAGAAGATTCAAAGAGAGTGAGATGCCAGCTCCTTTCATTCAGTCAGTAGCTTCAAACATTTCTGGTATATGAATAACATGATGTTTTTCAATGGCAAAAATCAATGAATATTGTAAATGCACAAACAGTAATTTCTCCGCATTGCAAGGTGCAATTCTGAAATTTTTTGCTTTTTCCTGCTCCTCTTAGCATGATAAAGAAGATTCAAAGAGAGTGAGATGCCAGCTCCTTTCATTCAGTCAGTAGCTTCAATCATTTCTGGATGTTTTTCAATGGCAAAAATCAATGAATATTGTAAATGCACAAACAGTAATTTCTCCGCATTGCAAGGTGCAATTCTGAAATTTTTTGCTTTTTCCTGCTCCTCTTAGCATGATAAAGAAGATTCAAAGAGAGTGAGATGCCAGCTCCTTTCATGCAGTCAGTAGCTTCAAACATTTCTGGTATATGAATAACATGATGTTTTTCAATGGCAAAAATCACTGAATATTGTAAATGCACAAACAGTAATTTCTCCGCATTGCAAGGTGCAATTCTGAAATTTTTTGCTTTTTCCTGCTCCTCTTAGCATGATAAAGAAGATTCAAAGAGAGTGAGATGCCAGCTCCTTTCATTCAGTCAGTAGCTTCAATCATTTCTGGATGTTTTTCAATGGCAAAAATCAATGAATATTGTAAATGCACAAACAGTAATTTCTCCGCATTGCAAGGTGCAATTCTGAAATTTTTTGCTTTTTCCTGCTCCTCTTAGCATGATAAATAAGATTCAAAGAGAGTGAGATGCCAGCTCCTTTCATTCAGTCAGTAGCTTCAAACATTTCTGGTATATGAATAACATGATGTTTTTCAATGGCAAAAATCAATGAATATTGTAAATGCACAAACAGTAATTTCTCCGCATTGCAAGGTGCAATTCTGAAATTTTTTGCTTTTTCCTGCTCCTCTTAGCATGATAAAGAAGATTCAAAGAGAGTGAGATGCCAGCTCCTTTCATTCAGTAAGTAGCTTCAATCATTTCTGGACGTTTTTCAATGGCAAAAATCAATGAATATTGTAAATGCACAAACAGTAATTTCTCCGCATTGCAAGGTGCAATTCTGAAATTTTTTGCTTTTTCCTGCTCCTCTTAGCATGATAAACAAAATTCAAAGAGAGTGAGATGCCAGCTCCTTTCATTCAGTCAGTAGCTTCAATCATTTCTGGACGTTTTTCAATGGCAAAAATCAATGAATATTGTAAATGCACAAACAGTAATTTCTCCGCATTGCAAGGTGCAATTCTGAAATTTTTTGCTTTTTCCTGCTCCTCTTAGCATGATAAACAAGATTCAAAGAGAGTGAGATGCCAGCTCCTTTCATTCAGTCAGTAGCTTCAAACATTTCTGGTATATGAATAACATGATATTTTTCAATGGCAAAAATCAATGAATATTGTAAATGCACAAACAGTAATTTCTCCGCATTGAAAGGTGCAATTCTGAAATTTTTTGCTTTTTCCTGCTCCTCTTAGCATGATAAAGAAGATTCAAAGAGAGTGAGATGCCAGCTCCTTTCATTCAGTCAGTAGCTTCAATCATTTCTGGACGTTTTTCAATGGCAAAAATCATTGAATATTGTAAATGCACAAACAGTAATTTCTCCGCATTGCAAGGTGCAATTCTGAAATTTTTTGCTTTTTCCTGCTCCTCTTAGCATGATAAACAAGATTCAAACAGAGTGAGATGCCAGCTCCTTTCATTCAGTCAGTAGCTTCAATCATTTCTGGACGTTTTTCAATGGCAAAAATCAATGAATATTGTAAATGCACAAACAGTACTTTCTCCGCATTGCAAGGTGCAATTCTGAAATTTTTTGCTTTTTTCTGCTCCTCTTAGCATGATAAAGAAGATTCAAAGAGAGTGAGATGCCAGCTCCTTTCATTCAGTCAGTAGCTTCAAACATTTCTGGTATATGAATAACATGATGTTTTTCAATGGCAAAAATCAATGAATATTGTAAATGCACAAACAGTAATTTCTCCGCATTGCAAGGTGCAATTCTGAAATTTTTTGCTTTTTCCTGCTCCTCTTAGCATGATAAAGAAGATTCAAAGAGAGTGAGATGCCAGCTCCTTTCATTCAGTAAGTAGCTTCAATCATTTCTGGACGTTTTTCAATGGCAAAAATCAATGAATATTGTAAATGCACAAACAGTAATTTCTCCGCATTGCAAGGTGCAATTCTGAAATTTTTTGCTTTTTCCTGCTCCTCTTAGCATGATAAACAAGATTCAAAGAGAGTGAGATGCCAGCTCCTTTCATTCAGTCAGTAGCTTCAATCATTTCTGGACGTTTTTCAATGGCAAAAATCAATGAATATTGTAAATGCACAAACAGTAATTTCTCCGCATTGCAAGGTGCAATTCTGAATTTTTTTGCTTTTTCCTGCTCCTCTTAGCATGATAAAGAAGATTCAAAGAGAGTGAGATGCCAGCTCCTTTCATTCAGTCAGTAGCTTCAAACATTTCTGGTATATGAATAACATGATATTTTTCAATGGCAAAAATCAATGAATATTGTAAATGCACAAACAGTAATTTCTCCGCATTGAAAGGTGCAATTCTGAAATTTTTTGCTTTTTCCTGCTCCTCTTAGCATGATAAAGAAGATTCAAAGAGAGTGAGATGCCAGCTCCTTTCATTCAGTCAGTAGCTTCAATCATTTCTGGACGTTTTTCAATGGCAAAAATCAATGAATATTGTAAATGCACAAACAGTAATTTCTCCGCATTGCAAGGTGCAATTCTGAAATTTTTTGCTTTTTCCTGCTCCTCTTAGCATGATAAACAAGATTCAAACAGAGTGAGATGCCAGCTCCTTTCATTCAGTCAGTAGCTTCAATCATTTCTGGACGTTTTTCAATGGCAAAAATCAATGAATATTGTAAATGCACAAACAGTAATTTCTCCGCATTGCAAGGTGCAATTCTGAAATTTTTTGCTTTTTTTCTGCTCCTCTTAGCATGATAAAGAAGATTCAAAGAGAGTGAGATGCCAGCTCCTTTCATTCAGTCAGTAGCTTCAAACATTTCTGGTATATGAATAACATGATGTTTTTCAATGGCAAAAATCAATGAATATTGTAAATGCACAAAAAGTAATTTCTCCGCATTGCAAGGTGCAATTCTGAAATTTTTTGCTTTTTCCTGCTCCTCTTAGCATGATAAAGAAGATTCAAAGAGAGTGAGATGCCAGCTCCTTTCATTCAGTCAGTAGCTTCAATCATTTCTGGACGTTTTTCAATGGCAAAAATCAATGAATATTGTAAATGCACAAACAGTAATTTCTCCGCATTGCAAGGTGCAATTCTGAAATTTTTTGCTTTTTCCTGCTCCTCTTAGCAAGATAAACAAGATTCAAAGAGAGTGAGATGCCAGCTCCTTTCATTCAGTCAGTAGCTTCAATCATTTCTGGACGTTTTTCAATGGCAAAAATCAATGAATATTGTAAATGCACAAACAGTAATTTCTCCGCATTGCAAGGTGCAATACTGAAATTTTTTGCTTTTTCCTGCTCCTCTTAGCATGATAAAGAAGATTCAAAGAGAGTGAGATGCCAGCTCCTTTCATTCAGTCAGTAGCTTCAATCATTTCTGGACGTTTTTCAATGGCAAAAATCAATGAATATTGTAAATGCACAAACAGTAATTTCTCCGCATTGCAAGGTGCAATTCTGAAATTTTTTGCTTTTTCCTGCTCCTCTTAGCATGATAAAGAAGATTCAAAGAGAGTGAGATGCCAGCTCCTTTCATTCAGTCAGTAGCTTCAATCATTTCTGGACGTTTTTCAATGGCAAAAATCAATGAATATTGTAAATGCACAAACAGTAATTTCTCCGCATTGCAAGGTGCAATTCTGAAATTTTTTGCTTTTTCCTGCTCCTCTTAGCATGATAAAGAAGATTCAAAGAGAGTGAGATGCCAGCTCCTTTCATTCAGTCAGTAGCTTCAAACATTTCTGGTATATGAATAACATGATGTTTTTCAATGGCAAAAATCAATGAATATTGTAAATGCACAAACAGTAATTTCTCCGCATTGCAAGGTGCAATTTTGAAATTTTTTGCCTTTTCCTGCTCCTCTTAGCATGATAAAGAAGATTCAAAGAGAGTGAGATGCCAGCTCCTTTCATTCAGTCAGTAGCTTCAATCATTTCTGGACGTTTTTCAATGGCAAAAATCAATGAATATTGTAAATGCACAAACAGTAATTTCTCCGCATTGCAAGGTGCAATTCTGAAATTTTTTGCTTTTTTCTGCTCCTCTTAGCATGATAAAGAAGATTCAAAGAGAGTGAGATGCCAGCTCCTTTCATTCAGTCAGTAGCTTCAAACAATTCTGGTATATGAATAACATGTTTTTCAATGGCAAAAATCAATGAATATTGTAAATGCACAAACAGTAATTTCTCCGCATTGCAAGGTGCAATTCTGAAATTTTTTGCTTTTTCCTGCTCCTCTTAGCATGATAAAGAAGATTCAAAGAGAGTGAGATGCCAGCTCCTTTCATTCAGTCAGTAGCTTCAATCATTTCTGGACGTTTTTCAATGGCAAAAATCAATGAATATTGTAAATGCACAAACAGTAATTTCTCCGCATTGCAAGGTGCAATTCTGAAATTTTTTGCTTTTTCCTGCTCCTCTTAGCAAGATAAACAAGATTCAAAGAGAGTGAGATGCCAGCTCCTTTCATTCAGTCAGTAGCTTCAATCATTTCTGGACGTTTTTCAATGGCAAAAATCAATGAATATTGTAAATGCACAAACAGTAATTTCTCCGCATTGCAAGGTGCAATTCTGAAATTTTTTGCTTTTTTCTGCTCCTCTTAGCATGATAAAGAAGATTCAAAGAGAGTGAGATGCCAGCTCCTTTCATTCAGTCAGTAGCTTCAAACATTTCTGGTATATGAATAACATGATGTTTTTCAATGGCAAAAATCAATGAATATTGTAAATGCACAAAAAGTAATTTCTCCGCATTGCAAGGTGCAATTCTGAAATTTTTTGCTTTTTCCTGCTCCTCTTAGCATGATAAAGAAGATTCAAAGAGAGTGAGATGCCAGCTCCTTTCATTCAGTCAGTAGCTTCAATCATTTCTGGACGTTTTTCAATGGCAAAAATCAATGAATATTGTAAATGCACAAACAGTAATTTCTCCGCATTGCAAGGTGCAATTCTGAAATTTTTTGCTTTTTCCTGCTCCTCTTAGCAAGATAAACAAGATTCAAAGAGAGTGAGATGCCAGCTCCTTTCATTCAGTCAGTAGCTTCAATCATTTCTGGACGTTTTTCAATGGCAAAAATCAATGAATATTGTAAATGCACAAACAGTAATTTCTCCGCATTGCAAGGTGCAATTCTGAAATTTTTTGCTTTTTCCTGCTCCTCTTAGCATGATAAAGAAGATTCAAAGAGATTGAGATGCCAGCTCCTTTCATTCAGTCAGTAGCTTCAATCATTTCTGGACGTTTTTCAATGGCAAAAATCAATGAATATTGTAAATGCACAAACAGTAATTTCTCCGCATTGCAGGGTGCAATTCTGAAATTTTTTGCTTTTTCCTGCTCCTCTTAGCATGATAAAGAAGATTCAAAGAGAGTGAGATGCCAGCTCCTTTCATTCAGTCAGTAGCTTCAATCATTTCTGGACGTTTTTCAATGGCAAAAATCAATGAATATTGTAAATGCACAAACAGTAATTTCTCCGCATTGCAAGGTGCAATTCTGAAATTTTTTGCTTTTTCCTGCTCCTCTTAGCATGATAAAGAAGATTCAAAGAGAGTGAGATGCCAGCTCCTTTCATTCAGTCAGTAGCTTCAAACATTTCTGGTATATGAATAACATGATGTTTTTCAATGGCAAAAATCAATGAATATTGTAAATGCACAAACAGTAATTTCTCCGCATTGCAAGGTGCAATTTTGAAATTTTTTGCCTTTTCCTGCTCCTCTTAGCATGATAAAGAAGATTCAAAGAGAGTGAGATGCCAGCTCCTTTCATTCAGTCAGTAGCTTCAATCATTTCTGGACGTTTTTCAATGGCAAAAATCAATGAATATTGTAAATGCACAAACAGTAATTTCTCCGCATTGCAAGGTGCAATTCTGAAATTTTTTGCTTTTTTCTGCTCCTCTTAGCATGATAAAGAAGATTCAAAGAGAGTGAGATGCCAGCTCCTTTCATTCAGTCAGTAGCTTCAAACAATTCTGGTATATGAATAACATGTTTTTCAATGGCAAAAATCAATGAATATTGTAAATGCACAAACAGTAATTTCTCCGCATTGCAAGGTGCAATTCTGAAATTTTTTGCTTTTTCCTGCTCCTCTTAGCATGATAAAGAAGATTCAAAGAGAGTGAGATGCCAGCTCCTTTCATTCAGTCAGTAGCTTCAATCATTTCTGGACGTTTTTCAATGGCAAAAATCAATGAATATTGTAAATGCACAAACAGTAATTTCTCCGCATTGCAAGGTGCAATTCTGAAATTTTTTGCTTTTTCCTGCTCCTCTTAGCAAGATAAACAAGATTCAAAGAGAGTGAGATGCCAGCTCCTTTCATTCAGTCAGTAGCTTCAATCATTTCTGGACGTTTTTCAATGGCAAAAATCAATGAATATTGTAAATGCACAAACAGTAATTTCTCCGCATTGCAAGGTGCAATTCTGAAATTTTTTGCTTTTTCCTGCTCCTCTTAGCATGATAAAGAAGATTCAAAGAGAGTGAGATGCCAGCTCCTTTCATTCAGTCAGTAGCTTCAATCATTTCTGGACGTTTTTCAATGGCAAAAATCAATGAATATTGTAAATGCACAAACAGTAATTTCTCCGCATTGCAAGGTGCAATTCTGAAATTTTTTGCTTTTTCCTGCTCCTCTTAGCATGATAAAGAAGATTCAAAGAGAGTGAGATGCCAGCTCCTTTCATTCAGTCAGTAGCTTCAATCATTTCTGGACGTTTTTCAATGGCAAAAATCAATGAATATTGTAAATGCACAAACAGTAATTTCTCCGCATTGCAAGGTGCAATTCTGAAATTTTTTGCTTTTTCCTGCTCCTCTTAGCATGATAAAGAAGATTCAAAGAGAGTGAGATGCCAGCTCCTTTCATTCAGTCAGTAGCTTCAAACATTTCTGGTATATGAATAACATGATATTTTTCAATGGCAAAAATCAATGAATATTGTAAATGCACAAACAGTAATTTCTCCGCATTGAAAGGTGCAATTCTGAAATTTTTTGCTTTTTCCTGCTCCTCTTAGCATGATAAAGAAGATTCAAAGAGAGTGAGATGCCAGCTCCTTTCATTCAGTCAGTAGCTTCAATCATTTCTGGACGTTTTTCAATGGCAAAAATCAATGAATATTGTAAATGCACAAACAGTAATTTCTCCGCATTGCAAGGTGCAATTCTGAAATTTTTTGCTTTTTCCTGCTCCTCTTAGCATGATAAACAAGATTCAAACAGAGTGAGATGCCAGCTCCTTTCATTCAGTCAGTAGCTTCAATCATTTCTGGACGTTTTTCAATGGCAAAAATCAATGAATATTGTAAATGCACAAACAGTAATTTCTCCGCATTGCAAGGTGCAATTCTGAAATTTTTTGCTTTTTTCTGCTCCTCTTAGCATGATAAAGAAGATTCAAAGAGAGTGAGATGCCAGCTCCTTTCATTCAGTCAGTAGCTTCAATCATTTCTGGACGTTTTTCAATGGCAAAAATCAATGAATATTGTAAATGCACAAACAGTAATTTCTCCGCATTGCAAGGTGCAATTCTGAAATTTTTTGCTTTTTCCTGCTCCTCTTAGCATGATAAACAAGATTCAAACAGAGTGAGATGCCAGCTCCTTTCATTCAGTCAGTAGCTTCAATCATTTCTGGACGTTTTTCAATGGCAAAAATCAATGAATATTGTAAATGCACAAACAGTAATTTCTCCGCATTGCAAGGTGCAATTCTGAAATTTTTTGCTTTTTTCTGCTCCTCTTAGCATGATAAAGAAGATTCAAAGAGAGTGAGATGCCAGCTCCTTTCATTCAGTCAGTAGCTTCAAACATTTCTGGTATATGAATAACATGATGTTTTTCAATGGCAAAAATCAATGAATATTGTAAATGCACAAACAGTAATTTCTCCGCATTGCAAGGTGCAATTCTGAAATTTTTTGCTTTTTCCTGCTCCTCTTAGCATGATAAAGAAGATTCAAAGAGAGTGAGATGCCAGCTCCTTTCATTCAGTCAGTAGCTTCAATCATTTCTGGACGTTTTTCAATGGCAAAAATCAATGAATATTGTAAATGCACAAACAGTAATTTCTCCGCATTGCAAGGTGCAATTCTGAAATTTTTTGCTTTTTCCTGCTCCTCTTAGCAAGATAAACAAGATTCAAAGAGAGTGAGATGCCAGCTCCTTTCATTCAGTCAGTAGCTTCAATCATTTCTGGACGTTTTTCAATGGCAAAAATCAATGAATATTGTAAATGCACAAACAGTAATTTCTCCGCATTGCAAGGTGCAATTCTGAAATTTTTTGCTTTTTCCTGCTCCTCTTAGCATGATAAAGAAGATTCAAAGAGAGTGAGATGCCAGCTCCTTTCATTCAGTCAGTAGCTTCAATCATTTCTGGACGTTTTTCAATGGCAAAAATCAATGAATATTGTAAATGCACAAACAGTAATTTCTCCGCATTGCAAGGTGCAATTCTGAAATTTTTTGCTTTTTCCTGCTCCTCTTAGCATGATAAAGAAGATTCAAAGAGAGTGAGATGCCAGCTCCTTTCATTCAGTCAGTAGCTTCAATCATTTCTGGACGTTTTTCAATGGCAAAAATCAATGAATATTGTAAATGCACAAACAGTAATTTCTCCGCATTGCAAGGTGCAATTCTGAAATTTTTTGCTTTTTCCTGCTCCTCTTAGCATGATAAAGAAGATTCAAAGAGAGTGAGATGCCAGCTCCTTTCATTCAGTCAGTAGCTTCAAACATTTCTGGTATATGAATAACATGATGTTTTTCAATGGCAAAAATCAATGAATATTGTAAATGCACAAACAGTAATTTCTCCGCATTGCAAGGTGCAATTTTGAAATTTTTTGCTTTTTCCTGCTCCTCTTAGCATGATAAAGAAGATTCAAAGAGAGTGAGATGCCAGCTCCTTTCATTCAGTCAGTAGCTTCAATCATTTCTGGACGTTTTTCAATGGCAAAAATCAATGAATATTGTAAATGCACAAACAGTAATTTCTCCGCATTGCAAGGTGCAATTCTGAAATTTTTTGCTTTTTTCTGCTCCTCTTAGCATGATAAAGAAGATTCAAAGAGAGTGAGATGCCAGCTCCTTTCACTCAGTCAGTAGCTTCAAACATTTCTGGTATATGAATAACATGATGTTTTTCAATGGCAAAAATCAATGAATATTGTAAATGCACAAACAGTAATTTCTCCGCATTGCAAGGTGCAATTCTGAAATTTTTTGCTTTTTCCTGCTCCTCTTAGCATGATAAAGAAGATTCAAAGAGAGTGAGATGCCAGCTCCTTTCATTCAGTCAGTAGCTTCAATCATTTCTGGACGTTTTTCAATGGCAAAAATCAATGAATATTGTAAATGCACAAACAGTAATTTCTCCGCATTGCAAGGTGCAATTCTGAAATTTTTTGCTTTTTCCTGCTCCTCTTAGCAAGATAAACAAGATTCAAAGAGAGTGAGATGCCAGCTCCTTTCATTCAGTCAGTAGCTTCAATCATTTCTGGACGTTTTTCAATGGCAAAAATCAATGAATATTGTAAATGCACAAACAGTAATTTCTCCGCATTGCAAGGTGCAATTCTGAAATTTTTTGCTTTTTCCTGCTCCTCTTAGCATGATAAAGAAGATTCAAAGAGAGTGAGATGCCAGCTCCTTTCATTCAGTCAGTAGCTTCAATCATTTCTGGACGTTTTTCAATGGCAAAAATCAATGAATATTGTAAATGCACAAACAGTAATTTCTCCGCATTGCAAGGTGCAATTCTGAAATTTTTTGCTTTTTCCTGCTCCTCTTAGCATGATAAAGAAGATTCAAAGAGAGTGAGATGCCAGCTCCTTTCATTCAGTCAGTAGCTTCAATCATTTCTGGACGTTTTTCAATGGCAAAAATCAATGAATATTGTAAATGCACAAACAGTAATTTCTCCGCATTGCAAGGTGCAATTCTGAAATTTTTTGCTTTTTCCTGCTCCTCTTAGCATGATAAAGAAGATTCAAAGAGAGTGAGATGCCAGCTACTTTCATTCAGTCAGTAGCTTCAAACATTTCTGGTATATGAATAACATGATGTTTTTCAATGGCAAAAATCAATGAATATTGTAAATGCACAAACAGTAATTTCTCCGCATTGCAAGGTGCAATTTTGAAATGTTTTGCTTTTTCCTGCTCCTCTTAGCATGATAAAGAAGATTCAAAGAGAGTGAGATGCCAGCTCCTTTCATTCAGTCAGTAGCTTCAATCATTTCTGGACGTTTTTCAATGGCAAAAATCAATGAATATTGTAAATGCACAAACAGTAATTTCTCCGCATTGCAAGGTGCAATTCTGAAATTTTTTGCTTTTTCCTGCTCCTCTTAGCAAGATAAACAAGATTCAAAGAGAGTGAGATGCCAGCTCCTTTCATTCAGTCAGTAGCTTCAATCATTTCTGGACGTTTTTCAATGGCAAAAATCAATGAATATTGTAAATGCACAAACAGTAATTTCTCCGCATTGCAAGGTGCAATTCTGAAATTTTTTGCTTTTTCCTGCTCCTCTTAGCATGATAAAGAAGATTCAAAGAGAGTGAGATGCCAGCTCCTTTCATTCAGTCAGTAGCTTCAATCATTTCTGGACGTTTTTCAATGGCAAAAATCAATGAATATTGTAAATGCACAAACAGTAATTTCTCCGCATTGCAAGGTGCAATTCTGAAATTTTTTGCTTTTTCCTGCTCCTCTTAGCATGATAAAGAAGATTCAAAGAGAGTGAGATGCCAGCTCCTTTCATTCAGTCAGTAGCTTCAAACATTTCTGGTATATGAATAACATGATGTTTTTCAATGGCAAAAATCAATGAATATTGTAAATGCACAAACAGTAATTTCTCCGCATTGCAAGGTGCAATTTTGAAATTTTTTGCTTTTTCCTGCTCCTCTTAGCATGATAAAGAAGATTCAAAGAGAGTGAGATGCCAGCTCCTTTCATTCAGTCAGTAGCTTCAATCATTTCTGGACGTTTTTCAATGGCAAAAATCAATGAATATTGTAAATGCACAAACAGTAATTTCTCCGCATTGCAAGGTGCAATTCTGAATTTTTTTGCTTTTTCCTGCTCCTCTTAGCATGATAAACAAGATTGAAAGAGAGTGAGATGCCAGCTCCTTTCATTCAGTCAGTAGCTTCAATCATTTCTGGATGTTTTTCAATGGCAAAAATCAATGAATATTGTAAATGCACAAACAGTAATTTCTCCGCATTGCAAGGTGCAATTCTGAAATTTTTTGCTTTTTCCTGCTCCTCTTAGCATGATAAAGAAGATTCAAAGAGAGTGAGATGCCAGCTCCTTTCATTCAGTCAGTAGCTTCAAACATTTCTGGTATATGAATAACATGATGTTTTTCAATGGCAAAAATCACTGAATATTGTAAATGCACAAACAGTAATTTCTCCGCATTGCAAGGTGCAATTCTGAAATTTTTTGCTTTTTCCTGCTCCTCTTAGCATGATAAAGAAGATTCAAAGAGAGTGAGATGCCAGCTCCTTTCATTCAGTCAGTAGCTTCAATCATTTCTGGACGTTTTTCAATGGCAAAAATCAATGAATATTGTAAATGCACAAACAGTAATTTCTCCGCATTGCAAGGTGCAATTCTGAAATTTTTTGCTTTTTTCTGCTCCTCTTAGCATGATAAAGAAGATTCAAAGAGAGTGAGATGCCAGCTCCTTTCACTCAGTCAGTAGCTTCAAACATTTCTGGTATATGAATAACATGATGTTTTTCAATGGCAAAAATCAATGAATATTGTAAATGCACAAACAGTAATTTCTCCGCATTGCAAGGTGCAATTCTGAAATTTTTTGCTTTTTCCTGCTCCTCTTAGCATGATAAAGAAGATTCAAAGAGAGTGAGATGCCAGCTCCTTTCATTCAGTCAGTAGCTTCAATCATTTCTGGACGTTTTTCAATGGCAAAAATCAATGAATATTGTAAATGCACAAACAGTAATTTCTCCGCATTGCAAGGTGCAATTCTGAAATTTTTTGCTTTTTCCTGCTCCTCTTAGCATGATAAAGAAGATTCAAAGAGAGTGAGATGCCAGCTCCTTTCATTCAGTCAGTAGCTTCAATCATTTCTGGACGTTTTTCAATGGCAAAAATCAATGAATATTGTAAATGCACAAACAGTAATTTCTCCGCATTGCAAGGTGCAATTCTGAAATTTTTTGCTTTTTCCTGCTCCTCTTAGCATGATAAAGAAGATTCAAAGAGAGTGAGATGCCAGCTCCTTTCATTCAGTCAGTAGCTTCAAACATTTCTGGTATATGAATAACATGATGTTTTTCAATGGCAAAAATCAATGAATATTGTAAATGCACAAACAGTAATTTCTCCGCATTGCAAGGTGCAATTTTGAAATTTTTTGCTTTTTCCTGCTCCTCTTAGCATGATAAAGAAGATTCAAAGAGAGTGAGATGCCAGCTCCTTTCATTCAGTCAGTAGCTTCAATCATTTCTGGACGTTTTTCAATGGCAAAAATCAATGAATATTGTAAATGCACAAACAGTAATTTCTCCGCATTGCAAGGTGCAATTCTGAAATTTTTTGCTTTTTCCTGCTCCTCTTAGCATGATAAACAAGATTGAAAGAGAGTGAGATGCCAGCTCCTTTCATTCAGTCAGTAGCTTCAATCATTTCTGGATGTTTTTCAATGGCAAAAATCAATGAATATTGTAAATGCACAAACAGTAATTTCTCCGCATTGCAAGGTGCAATTCTGAAATTTTTTGCTTTTTCCTGCTCCTCTTAGCATGATAAAGAAGATTCAAAGAGAGTGAGATGCCAGCTCCTTTCATTCAGTCAGTAGCTTCAAACATTTCTGGTATATGAATAACATGATGTTTTTCAATGGCAAAAATCACTGAATATTGTAAATGCACAAACAGTAATTTCTCCGCATTGCAAGGTGCAATTCTGAAATTTTTTGCTTTTTCCTGCTCCTCTTAGCATGATAAAGAAGATTCAAAGAGAGTGAGATGCCAGCTCCTTTCATTCAGTCAGTAGCTTCAATCATTTCTGGACGTTTTTCAATGGCAAAAATCAATGAATATTGTAAATGCACAAACAGTAATTTCTCCGCATTGCAAGGTGCAATTCTGAAATTTTTTGCTTTTTCCTGCTCCTCTTAGCATGATAAAGAAGATTCAAAGAGAGTGAGATGCCAGCTCCTTTCATTCAGTCAGTAGCTTCAAACATTTCTGGTATATGAATAACATGATGTTTTTCAATGGCAAAAATCAATGAATATTGTAAATGCAAAAACAGTAATTTCTCCGCATTGCAAGGTGCAATTCTGAAATTTTTTGCTTTTTCCTGCTCCTCTTAGCTTGATAAAGAAGATTCAAAGAGAGTGAGATGCCAGCTCCTTTCATTCAGTAAGTAGCTTCAATCATTTCTGGACGTTTTTCAATGGCAAAAATCAATGAATATTGTAAATGCACAAACAGTAATTTCTCCGCATTGCAAGGTGCAATTCTGAAATTTTTTGCTTTTTCCTGCTCCTCTTAGCATGATAAACAAGATTCAAAGAGAGTGAGATGCCAGCTCCTTTCATTCAGTCAGTAGCTTCAATCATTTCTGGACGTTTTTCAATGGCAAAAATCAATGAATATTGTAAATGCACAAACAGTAATTTCTCCGCATTGCAAGGTGCAATTCTGAAATTTTTTGCTTTTTCCTGCTCCTCTTAGCATGATAAAGAAGATTCAAAGAGAGTGAGATGCCAGCTCCTTTCATTCAGTCAGTAGCTTCAAACATTTCTGGTGTATGAATAACATGATATTTTTCAATGGCAAAAATCAATGAATATTGTAAATGCACAAACAGTAATTTCTCCGCATTGAAAGGTGCAATTCTGAAATTTTTTGCTTTTTCCTGCTCCTCTTAGCATGATAAAGAAGATTCAAAGAGAGTGAGATGCCAGCTCCTTTCATTCAGTCAGTAGCTTCAATCATTTCTGGACGTTTTTCAATGGCAAAAATCAATGAATATTGTAAATGCACAAACAGTAATTTCTCCGCATTGCAAGGTGCAATTCTGAAATTTTTTGCTTTTTCCTGCTCCTCTTAGCATGATAAACAAGATTCAAACAGAGTGAGATGCCAGCTCCTTTCATTCAGTCAGTAGCTTCAATCATTTCTGGACGTTTTTCAATGGCAAAAATCAATGAATATTGTAAATGCACAAACAGTAATTTCTCCACATTGCAAGGTGCAATTCTGAAATTTTTTGCTTTTTTCTGCTCCTCTTAGCATGATAAAGAAGATTCAAAGAGAGTGAGATGCCAGCTCCTTTCATTCAGTCAGTAGCTTCAAACATTTCTGGTATATGAATAACATGATGTTTTTCAATGGCAAAAATCAATGAATATTGTAAATGCACAAACAGTAATTTCTCCGCATTGCAAGGTGCAATTCTGAAATTTTTTGCTTTTTCCTGCTCCTCTTAGCATGATAAAGAAGATTCAAAGAGAGTGAGATGCCAGCTCCTTTCATTCAGTCAGTAGCTTCAATCATTTCTGGACGTTTTTCAATGGCAAAAATCAATGAATATTTTAAATGCACAAACAGTAATTTCTCCGCATTGCAAGGTGCAATTCTGAAATTTTTTGCTTTTTCCTGCTCCTCTTAGCAAGATAAACAAGATTCAAAGAGAGTGAGATGCCAGCTCCTTTCATTCAGTCAGTAGCTTCAATCATTTCTGGACGTTTTTCAATGGCAAAAATCAATGAATATTGTAAATGCACAAACAGTAATTTCTCCGCATTGCAAGGTGCAATTCTGAAATTTTTTGCTTTTTCCTGCTCCTCTTAGCATGATAAAGAAGATTCAAAGAGAGTGAGATGCCAGCTCCTTTCATTCAGTCAGAAGCTTCAATCATTTCTGGACGTTTTTCAATGGCAAAAATCAATGAATATTGTAAATGCACAAACAGTAATTTCTCCGCATTGCAAGGTGCAATTCTGAAATTTTTTGCTTTTTCCTGCTCCTCTTAGCATGATAAAGAAGATTCAAAGAGAGTGAGATGCCAGCTCCTTTCATTCAGTCAGTAGCTTCAATCATTTCTGGACGTTTTTCAATGGCAAAAATCAATGAATATTGTAAATGCACAAACAGTAATTTCTCCGCATTGCAAGGTGCAATTCTGAAATTTTTTGCTTTTTCCTGCTCCTCTTAGCATGATAAAGAAGATTCAAAGAGAGTGAGATGCCAGCTCCTTTCATTCAGTCAGTAGCTTCAAACATTTCTGGTATATGAATAACATGATGTTTTTCAATGGCAAAAATCAATGAATATTGTAAATGCACAAACAGTAATTTCTCCGCATTGCAAGGTGCAATTTTGAAATTTTTTGCCTTTTCCTGCTCCTCTTAGCATGATAAAGAAGATTCAAAGAGAGTGAGATGCCAGCTCCTTTCATTCAGTCAGTAGCTTCAATCATTTCTGGACGTTTTTCAATGGCAAAAATCAATGAATATTGTAAATGCACAAACAGTAATTTCTCCGCATTGCAAGGTGCAATTCTGAAATTTTTTGCTTTTTTCTGCTCCTCTTAGCATGATAAAGAAGATTCAAAGAGAGTGAGATGCCAGCTCCTTTCATTCAGTCAGTAGCTTCAAACATTTCTGGTATATGAATAACATGTTTTTCAATGGCAAAAATCAATGAATATTGTAAATGCACAAACAGTAATTTCTCCGCATTGCAAGGTGCAATTCTGAAATTTTTTGCTTTTTCCTGCTCCTCTTAGCATGATAAAGAAGATTCAAAGAGAGTGAGATGCCAGCTCCTTTCATTCAGTCAGTAGCTTCAATCATTTCTGGACGTTTTTCAATGGCAAAAATCAATGAATATTGTAAATGCACAAACAGTAATTTCTCCGCATTGCAAGGTGCAATTCTGAAATTTTTTGCTTTTTCCTGCTCCTCTTAGCAAGATAAACAAGATTCAAAGAGAGTGAGATGCCAGCTCCTTTCATTCAGTCAGTAGCTTCAATCATTTCTGGATGTTTTTCAATGGCAAAAATCAATGAATATTGTAAATGCACAAACAGTAATTTCTCCGCATTGCAAGGTGCAATTCTGTAATTTTTTGCTTTTTCCTGCTCCTCTTAGCATGATAAAGAAGATTCAAAGAGAGTGAGATGCCAGCTCCTTTCATTCAGTCAGTAGCTTCAATCATTTCTGGACGTTTTTCAATGGCAAAAATCAATGAATATTGTAAATGCACAAACAGTAATTTCTCCGCATTGCAAGGTGCAATTCTGAAATTTTTTGCTTTTTCCTGCTCCTCTTAGCATGATAAAGAAGATTCAAAGAGAGTGAGATGCCAGCTCCTTTCATTCAGTCAGTAGCTTCAATCATTTCTGGACGTTTTTCAATGGCAAAAATCAATGAATATTGTAAATGCACAAACAGTAATTTCTCCGCATTGCAAGGTGCAATTCTGAAATTTTTTGCTTTTTCCTGCTCCTCTTAGCATGATAAAGAAGATTCAAAGAGAGTGAGATGCCAGCTCCTTTCATTCAGTCAGTAGCTTCAAACATTTCTGGTATATGAATAACATGATATTTTTCAATGGCAAAAATCAATGAATATTGTAAATGCACAAACAGTAATTTCTCCGCATTGAAAGGTGCAATTCTGAAATTTTTTGCTTTTTCCTGCTCCTCTTAGCATGATAAAGAAGATTCAAAGAGAGTGAGATGCCAGCTCCTTTCATTCAGTCAGTAGCTTCAATCATTTCTGGACGTTTTTCAATGGCAAAAATCAATGAATATTGTAAATGCACAAACAGTAATTTCTCCGCATTGCAAGGTGCAATTCTGAAATTTTTTGCTTTTTCCTGCTCCTCTTAGCATGATAAACAAGATTCAAACAGAGTGAGATGCCAGCTCCTTTCACTCAGTCAGTAGCTTCAATCATTTCTGGACGTTTTTCAATGGCAAAAATCAATGAATATTGTAAATGCACAAACAGTAATTTCTCCGCATTGCAAGGTGCAATTCTGAAATTTTTTGCTTTTTTCTGCTCCTCTTAGCATGATAAAGAAGATTCAAAGAGAGTGAGATGCCAGCTCCTTTCATTCAGTCAGTAGCTTCAAACATTTCTGGTATATGAATAACATGATGTTTTTCAATGGCAAAAATCAATGAATATTGTAAATGCACAAACAGTAATTTCTCCGCATTGCAAGGTGCAATTCTGAAATTTTTTGCTTTTTCCTGCTCCTCTTAGCATGATAAAGAAGATTCAAAGAGAGTGAGATGCCAGCTCCTTTCATTCAGTCAGTAGCTTCAATCATTTCTGGACGTTTTTCAATGGCAAAAATCAATGAATATTGTAAATGCACAAACAGTAATTTCTCCGCATTGCAAGGTGCAATTCTGAAATTTTTTGCTTTTTCCTGCTCCTCTTAGCAAGATAAACAAGATTCAAAGAGAGTGAGATGCCAGCTCCTTTCATTCAGTCAGTAGCTTCAATCATTTCTGGACGTTTTTCAATGGCAAAAATCAATGAATATTGTAAATGCACAAACAGTAATTTCTCCGCATTGCAAGGTGCAATTCTGAAATTTTTTGCTTTTTCCTGCTCCTCTTAGCATGATAAAGAAGATTCAAAGAGAGTGAGATGCCAGCTCCTTTCAT
The DNA here is from genome assembly GCF_046119375.1 of Phyllobates terribilis. Taxonomy (NCBI): domain Eukaryota; kingdom Metazoa; phylum Chordata; class Amphibia; order Anura; family Dendrobatidae; genus Phyllobates; species Phyllobates terribilis. The sequence continues at coordinate 3,754,806 of NW_027362893.1, forward strand.
TCAGTCAGTAGCTTCAAACATTTCTTGTATATGAATAACATGATATTTTTCAATGGCAAAAATCAATGAATATTGTAAATGCACAAACAGTAATTTCTCCGCATTGAAAGGTGCAATTCTGAAATTTTTTGCTTTTTCCTGCTCCTCTTAGCATGATAAAGAAGATTCAAAGAGAGTGAGATGCCAGCTCCTTTCATTCAGTCAGTAGCTTCAATCATTTCTGGACGTTTTTCAATGGCAAAAATCAATGAATATTGTAAATGCACAAACAGTAATTTCTCCGCATTGCAAGGTGCAATTCTGAAATTTTTTGCTTTTTCCTGCTCCTCTTAGCATGATAAACAAGATTCAAACAGAGTGAGATGCCAGCTCCTTTCATTCAGTCAGTAGCTTCAATCATTTCTGGACGTTTTTCAATGGCAAAAATCAATGAATATTGTAAATGCACAAACAGTAATTTCTCCGCATTGCAAGGTGCAATTCTGAAATTTTTTGCTTTTTTCTGCTCCTCTTAGCATGATAAAGAAGATTCAAAGAGAGTGAGATGCCAGCTCCTTTCATTCAGTCAGTAGCTTCAAACATTTCTGGTATATGAATAACATGATGTTTTTCAATGGCAAAAATCAATGAATATTGTAAATGCACAAACAGTAATTTCTCCGCATTGCAAGGTGCAATTCTGAAATTTTTTGCTTTTTCCTGCTCCTCTTAGCATGATAAAGAAGATTCAAAGAGAGTGAGATGCCAGCTCCTTTCATTCAGTCAGTAGCTTCAATCATTTCTGGACGTTTTTCAATGGCAAAAATCAATGAATATTGTAAATGCACAAACAGTAATTTCTCCGCATTGCAAGGTGCAATTCTGAAATTTTTTGCTTTTTCCTGCTCCTCTTAGCAAGATAAACAAGATTCAAAGAGAGTGAGATGCCAGCTCCTTTCATTCAGTCAGTAGCTTCAATCATTTCTGGACGTTTTTCAATGGCAAAAATCAATGAATATTGTAAATGCACAAACAGTAATTTCTCCGCATTGCAAGGTGCAATTCTGAAATTTTTTGCTTTTTCCTGCTCCTCTTAGCATGATAAAGAAGATTCAAAGAGAGTGAGATGCCAGCTCCTTTCATTCAGTCAGTAGCTTCAATCATTTCTGGACGTTTTTCAATGGCAAAAATCAATGAATATTGTAAATGCACAAACAGTAATTTCTCCGCATTGCAAGGTGCAATTCTGAAATTTTTTGCTTTTTCCTGCTCCTCTTAGCAAGATAAACAAGATTCAAAGAGAGTGAGATGCCAGCTCCTTTCATTCAGTCAGTAGCTTCAATCATTTCTGGACGTTTTTCAATGGCAAAAATCAATGAATATTGTAAATGCACAAACAGTAATTTCTCCGCATTGCAAGGTGCAATTCTGAAATTTTTTGCTTTTTCCTGCTCCTCTTAGCATGATAAAGAAGATTCAAAGAGAGTGAGATGCCAGCTCCTTTCATTCAGTCAGTAGCTTCAATCATTTCTGGACGTTTTTCAATGGCAAAAATCAATGAATATTGTAAATGCACAAACAGTAATTTCTCCGTATTGCAAGGTGCAATTCTGAAATTTTTTGCTTTTTCCTGCTCCTCTTAGCATGATAAAGAAGATTCAAAGAGAGTGAGATGCCAGCTCCTTTCATTCAGTCAGTAGCTTCAATCATTTCTGGACGTTTTTCAATGGCAAAAATCAATGAATATTGTAAATGCACAAACAGTAATTTCTCCGCATTGCAAGGTGCAATTCTGAAATTTTTTGCTTTTTCCTGCTCCTCTTAGCATGATAAAGAAGATTCAAAGAGAGTGAGATGCCAGCTCCTTTCATTCAGTCAGTAGCTTCAAACATTTCTGGTATATGAATAACATGATATTTTTCAATGGCAAAAATCAATGAATATTGTAAATGCACAAACAGTAATTTCTCCGCATTGAAAGGTGCAATTCTGAAATTTTTTGCTTTTTCCTGCTCCTCTTAGCATGATAAAGAAGATTCAAAGAGAGTGAGATGCCAGCTCCTTTCATTCAGTCAGTAGCTTCAATCATTTCTGGACGTTTTTCAATGGCAAAAATCAATGAATATTGTAAATGCACAAACAGTAATTTCTCCGCATTGCAAGGTGCAATTCTGAAATTTTTTGCTTTTTCCTGCTCCTCTTAGCATGATAAACAAGATTCAAACAGAGTGAGATGCCAGCTCCTTTCATTCAGTCAGTAGCTTCAATCATTTCTGGACGTTTTTCAATGGCAAAAATCAATGAATATTGTAAATGCACAAACAGTAATTTCTCCGCATTGCAAGGTGCAATTCTGAAATTTTTTGCTTTTTTCTGCTCCTCTTAGCATGATAAAGAAGATTCAAAGAGAGTGAGATGCCAGCTCCTTTCATTCAGTCAGTAGCTTCAAACATTTCTGGTATATGAATAACATGATGTTTTTCAATGGCAAAAATCAATGAATATTGTAAATGCACAAACAGTAATTTCTCCGCATTGCAAGGTGCAATTCTGAAATTTTTTGCTTTTTCCTGCTCCTCTTAGCATGATAAAGAAGATTCAAAGAGAGTGAGATGCCAGCTCCTTTCATTCAGTCAGTAGCTTCAATCATTTCTGGACGTTTTTCAATGGCAAAAATCAATGAATATTGTAAATGCACAAACAGTAATTTCTCCGCATTGCAAGGTGCAATTCTGAAATTTTTTGCTTTTTCCTGCTCCTCTTAGCAAGATAAACAAGATTCAAAGAGAGTGAGATGCCAGCTCCTTTCATTCAGTCAGTAGCTTCAATCATTTCTGGACGTTTTTCAATGGCAAAAATCAATGAATATTGTAAATGCACAAACAGTAATTTCTCCGCATTGCAAGGTGCAATTCTGAAATTTTTTGCTTTTTCCTGCTCCTCTTAGCATGATAAAGAAGATTCAAAGAGAGTGAGATGCCAGCTCCTTTCATTCAGTCAGTAGCTTCAATCATTTCTGGACGTTTTTCAATGGCAAAAATCAATGAATATTGTAAATGCACAAACAGTAATTTCTCCACATTGCAAGGTGCAATTCTGAAATTTTTTGCTTTTTCCTGCTCCTCTTAGCATGATAAAGAAGATTCAAAGAGAGTGAGATGCCAGCTCCTTTCATTCAGTCAGTAGCTTCAAACATTTCTGGTATATGAATAACATGATGTTTTTCAATGGCAAAAATCAATGAATATTGTAAATGCACAAACAGTAATTTCTCTGCATTGCAAGGTGCAATTTTGAAATTTTTTGCTTTTTCCTGCTCCTCTTAGCATGATAAAGAAGATTCAAAGAGAGTGAGATGCCAGCTCCTTTCATTCAGTCAGTAGCTTCAATCATTTCTGGACGTTTTTCAATGGCAAAAATCAATGAATATTGTAAATGCACAAACAGTAATTTCTCCGCATTGCAAGGTGCAATTCTGAAATTTTTTGCTTTTTTCTGCTCCTCTTAGCATGATAAAGAAGATTCAAAGAGAGTGAGATGCCAGCTCCTTTCACTCAGTCAGTAGCTTCAAACATTTCTGGTATATGAATAACATGATGTTTTTCAATGGCAAAAATCAATGAATATTGTAAATGCACAAACAGTAATTTCTCCGCATTGCAAGGTGCAATTCTGAAATTTTTTGCTTTTTCCTGCTCCTCTTAGCATGATAAAGAAGACTCAAAGAGAGTGAGATGCCAGCTCCTTTCATTCAGTCAGTAGCTTCAATCATTTCTGGACGTTTTTCAATGGCAAAAATCAATGAATATTGTAAATGCACAAACAGTAATTTCTCCGCATTGCAAGGTGCAATTCTGAAATTTTTTGCTTTTTCCTGCTCCTCTTAGCAAGATAAACAAGATTCAAAGAGAGTGAGATGCCAGCTCCTTTCATTCAGTCAGTAGCTTCAATCATTTCTGGACGTTTTTCAATGGCAAAAATCAATGAATATTGTAAATGCACAAACAGTAATTTCTCCGCATTGCAAGGTGCAATTCTGAAATTTTTTGCTTTTTCCTGCTCCTCTTAGCATGATAAACAAGATTGAAAGAGAGTGAGATGCCAGCTCCTTTCATTCAGTCAGTAGCTTCAATCATTTCTGGATGTTTTTCAATGGCAAAAATCAATGAATATTGTAAATGCACAAACAGTAATTTCTCCGCATTGCAAGGTGCAATTCTGAAATTTTTTGCTTTTTTCTGCTCCTCTTAGCATGATAAAGAAGATTCAAAGAGAGTGAGATGCCAGCTCCTTTCATTCAGTCAGTAGCTTAAAAAATTTCTGGTATATGAATAACATGATGTTTTTCAATGGCAAAAATCAATGAATATTGTAAATGCACAAACAGTAATTTCTCCGCATTGCAAGGTGCAATTCTGAAATTTTTTGCTTTTTCCTGCTCCTCTAAGCATGATAAAGAAGATTCAAAGAGAGATGCCAGCTCCTTTCATTCAGTCAGTAACTTCAATCATTTCTGGACGTTTTTCAATGGCAAAAATCAATGAATATTGTAAATGCACAAACAGTAATTTCTCCGCATTGCAAGGTGCAATTCTGAAATTTTTTGCTTTTTCCTGCTCCTTTTAGCATGATAAACAAGATTCAAAGAGAATGAGATGCCAGCTCCTTTCATTCAGTCAGTAGCTTCAATCATTTCTGGACATTTTTCAATGGCAAAAATCAATGAATATTGTAAATGCACAAACAGTAATTTCTCCGCATTGCAAGGTGCAATTCTGAAATTTTTTGCTTTTTCCTGCTCCTCTTAGCATGATAAAGAAGATTCAAAGAGAGTGAGATGCCAGCTCCTTTCATTCAGTCAGTAGCTTCAAACATTTCTGGTATATGAATAACATGATGTTTTTCAATGGCAAAAATCAATGAATATTGTAAATGCACAAACAGTAATTTCTCCGCATTGCAAGGTGCAATTCTGAAATTTTTTGCTTTTTCCTGCTCCTCTTAGCATGATAAAGAAGATTCAAAGAGAGTGAGATGCCAGCTCCTTTCATTCAGTCAGTAGCTTCAATCATTTCTGGACGTTTTTCAATGGCAAAAATCAATGAATATTGTAAATGCACAAACAGTAATTTCTCCGCATTGCAAGGTGCAATTCTGAATTTTTTTGCTTTTTCCTGCTCCTCTTAGCATGATAAAGAAGATTCAAAGAGAGTGAGATGCCAGATCCTTTCATTCAGTCAGTAGCTTCAAACATTTCTGGTATATGAATAACATGATGTTTTTCAATGGCAAAAATCAATGAATATTGTAAATGCACAAACAGTAATTTCTCCGCATTGCAAGGTGCCATTTTGAAATTTTTTGCTTTTTCCTGCTCCTCTTAGCATGATAAAGAAGATTCAAAGAGAGTGAGATGCCAGCTCCTTTCATTCAGTCAGTAGCTTCAATCATTTCTGGACGTTTTTCAATGACAAAAATCAATGAATATTGTAAATGCACAAACAGTAATTTCTCCGCATTGCAAGGTGCAATTCTGAATTTTTTTGCTTTTTCCTGCTCCTCTTAGCATGATAAACAAGATTCAAAGAGAGTGAGATGCCAGCTCCTTTCATTCAGTCAGTAGCTTCAATCATTTCTGGATGTTTTTCAATGGCAAAAATCAATGAATATTGTAAATGCACAAACAGTAATTTCTCCGCATTGCAAGGTGCAATTCTGAAATTTTTTGCTTTTTTCTGCTCCTCTTAGCATGATAAAGAAGATTCAAAGAGAGTGAGATGCCAGCTCCTTTCATTCAGTCAGTAGCTTCAAACATTTCTGGTATATGAATAACATGATGTTTTTCAATGGCAAAAATCAATGAATATTGTAAATGCACAAACAGTAATTTCTCCGCATTGCAAGGTGCAATTCTGAAATTTTTTGCTTTTTCCTGCTCCTCTTAGCATGATAAAGAAGATTCAGAGAGTTAGATGCCAGCTCCTTTCATTCAGTCAGTAGCTTCAAACATTTCTGGTATATGAATAACATGATGTTTTTCAATGGCAAAAATCAATGAATATTGTAAATGCACAAACAGTAATTTCTCCGCATTGCAAGGTGCAATTCTGAAATTTTTTGCTTTTTCCTGCTCCTCTTAGCATGATAAAGAAGATTCAAAGAGAGTGAGATGCCAGCTCCTTTCATTCAGTCAGTAGCTTCAATCATTTCTGGACGTTTTTCAATGGCAAAAATCATTGAATATTGTTAGTGCACAAACAGTAATTTCTCCGCATTGCAAGGTGCAATTCTGAAATTTTTTGCTTTTTCCTGCTCCTCTTAGCATGATAAAGAAGATTCAAAGAGAGTGAGATGCCAGCTCCTTTCATTCAGTCAGTAGCTTCAATCATTTCTGGTATATGAATAACATGATGTTTTTCAATGGCAAAAATCAATGAATATTGTAAATGCACAAACAGTAATTTCTCCGCATTGCAAGGTGCAATTCTGAAATTTTTTGCTTTTTCCTGCTCCTCTAAGCATGATAAAGAAGATTCAAAGAGAGTGAGATGCCAGCTCCTTTCATTCAGTCAGTAGCTTCAATCATTTCTGGACGTTTTTCAATGGCAAAAATCAATGAATATTGTAAATGCACAAACAGTAATTTCTCCGCATTGCAAGGTGCAATTCTGAATTTTTTTGCTTTTTCCTGCTCCTCTTAGCATGATAAAGAAGATTCAAAGAGAGTGAGATGCCAGCTCCTTTCATTCAGTCAGTAGCTTCAATCATTTCTGGACGTTTTTCAATGGCAAAAATCAATGAATATTGTAAATGCACAAACAGTAATTTCTCCGCATTGCAAGGTGCAATTCTGAAATTTTTTGCTTTTTCCTGCTCCTCTTAGCATGATAAAGAAGATTCAAAGAGAGTGAGATGCCAGCTCCTTTCATTCAGTCAGTAGCTTCAAACATTTCTGGTATATGAATAACATGATGTTTTTCAATGGCAAAAATCAATGAATATTGTAAATGCACAAACAGTAATTTCTCCGCATTGCAAGGTGCAATTCTGAAATTTTTTGCTTTTTCCTGCTCCTCTTAGCATGATAAAGAAGACTCAAAGAGAGTGAGATGCCAGCTCCTTTCATTCAGTCAGTAGCTTCAATCATTTCTGGACGTTTTTCAATGGCAAAAATCAATGAATATTGTAAATGCACAAACAGTAATTTCTCCGCATTGCAAGGTGCAATTCTGAAATTTTTTGCTTTTTCCTGCTCCTCTTAGCAAGATAAACAAGATTCAAAGAGAGTGAGATGCCAGCTCCTTTCATTCAGTCAGTAGCTTCAATCATTTCTGGACGTTTTTCAATGGCAAAAATCAATGAATATTGTAAATGCACAAACAGTAATTTCTCCGCATTGCAAGGTGCAATTCTGAAATTTTTTGCTTTTTCCTGCTCCTCTTAGCATGATAAAGAAGATTCAAAGAGAGTGAGATGCCAGCTCCTTTCATTCAGTCAGTAGCTTCAATCATTTCTGGACGTTTTTCAATGGCAAAAATCAATGAATATTGTAAATGCACAAACAGTAATTTCTCCGCATTGCAAGGTGCAATTCTGAAATTTTTTGCTTTTTCCTGCTCCTCTTAGCATGATAAAGAAGATTCAAAGAGAGTGAGATGCCAGCTCCTTTCATTCAGTCAGTAGCTTCAATCATTTCTGGACGTTTTTCAATGGCAAAAATCAATGAATATTGTAAATGCACAAACAGTAATTTCTCCGCATTGCAAGGTGCAATTCTGAAATTTTTTGCTTTTTCCTGCTCCTCTTAGCATGATAAAGAAGATTCAAAGAGAGTGAGATGCCAGCTCCTTTCATTCAGTCAGTAGCTTCAAACATTTCTGGTATATGAATAACATGATGTTTTTCAATGGCAAAAATCAATAAATATTGTAAATGCACAAACAGTAATTTCTTCGCATTGCAAGGTGCAATTTTGAAATTTTTTGCTTTTTCCTGCTCCTCTTAGCATGATAAAGAAGATTCAAAGAGCGTGAGATGCCAGCTCCTTTCATTCAGTCAGTAGCTTCAATCATTTCTGGACGTTTTTCAATGGCAAAAATCAATGAATATTGTAAATGCACAAACAGTAATTTCTCCGCATTGCAAGGTGCAATTCTGAAATTTTTTGCTTTTTTCTGCTCCTCTTAGCATGATAAAGAAGATTCAAAGAGAGTGAGATGCCAGCTCCTTTCACTCAGTCAGTAGCTTCAAACATTTCTGGTATATGAATAACATGATGTTTTTCAATGGCAAAAATCAATGAATATTGTAAATGCACAAACAGTAATTTCTCCGCATTGCAAGGTGCAATTCTGAAATTTTTTGCTTTTTCCTGCTCCTCTAAGCATGATAAAGAAGATTCAAAGAGAGTGAGATGCCAGCTCCTTTCATTCAGTCAGTAGCTTCAATCATTTCTGGACGTTTTTCAATGGCAAAAATCAATGAATATTGTAAATGCACAAACAGTAATTTCTCCGCATTGCAAGGTGCAATTCTGAAATTTTTTGCTTTTTCCTGCTCCACTTAGCATGATAAACAAGATTCAAAGAGAGTGAGATGCCAGCTCCTTTCATTCAGTCAGTAGCTTCAATCATTTCTGGACGTTTTTCAATGGCAAAAATCAATGAATATTGTAAATGCACAAACAGTAATTTCTCCGCATTGCAAGGTGCAATTCTGAATTTTTTTGCTTTTTCCTGCTCCTCTTAGCATGATAAAGAAGATTCAAAGAGAGTGAGATGCCAGCTCCTTTCATTCAGTCAGTAGCTTCAATCATTTATGGACGTTTTTCAATGGCAAAAATCAATGAATATTGTAAATGCACAAACAGTAATTTCTCCGCATTGCAAGGTGCAATTCTGAAATTTTTTGCTTTTTCCTGCTCCTCTTAGCATGATAAAGAAGATTCAAAGAGAGTGAGATGCCAGCTCCTTTCATTCAGTCAGTAGCTTCAATCATTTCTGGTATATGAATAACATGATGTTTTTCAATGGCAAAAATCAATGAATATTGTAAATGCACAAACAGTAATTTCTCCGCATTGCAAGGTGCAATTCTGAAATTTTTTGCTTTTTCCTGCTCCTCTAAGCATGATAAAGAAGATTCAAAGAGAGTGAGATGCCAGCTCCTTTCATTCAGTCAGTAGCTTCAATCATTTCTGGACGTTTTTCAATGGCAAAAATCAATGAATATTGTAAATGCACAAACAGTAATTTCTCCGCATTGCAAGGTGCAATTCTGAATTTTTTTGCTTTTTCCTGCTCCTCTTAGCATGATAAAGAAGATTCAAAGAGAGTGAGATGCCAGCTCCTTTCATTCAGTCAGTAGCTTCAATCATTTCTGGACGTTTTTCAATGGCAAAAATCAATGAATATTGTAAATGCACAAACAGTAATTTCTCCGCATTGCAAGGTGCAATTCTGAAATTTTTTGCTTTTTCCTGCTCCTCTTAGCATGATAAAGAAGATTCAAAGAGAGTGAGATGCCAGCTCCTTTCATTCAGTCAGTAGCTTCAAACATTTCTGGTATATGAATAACATGATGTTTTTCAATGGCAAAAATCAATGAATATTGTAAATGCACAAACAGTAATTTCTCCGCATTGCAAGGTGCAATTCTGAAATTTTTTGCTTTTTCCTGCTCCTCTTAGCATGATAAAGAAGACTCAAAGAGAGTGAGATGCCAGCTCCTTTCATTCAGTCAGTAGCTTCAATCATTTCTGGACGTTTTTCAATGGCAAAAATCAATGAATATTGTAAATGCACAAACAGTAATTTCTCCGCATTGCAAGGTGCAATTCTGAAATTTTTTGCTTTTTCCTGCTCCTCTTAGCAAGATAAACAAGATTCAAAGAGAGTGAGATGCCAGCTCCTTTCATTCAGTCAGTAGCTTCAATCATTTCTGGACGTTTTTCAATGGCAAAAATCAATGAATATTGTAAATGCACAAACAGTAATTTCTCCGCATTGCAAGGTGCAATTCTGAAATTTTTTGCTTTTTCCTGCTCCTCTTAGCATGATAAAGAAGATTCAAAGAGAGTGAGATGCCAGCTCCTTTCATTCAGTCAGTAGCTTCAATCATTTCTGGACGTTTTTCAATGGCAAAAATCAATGAATATTGTAAATGCACAAACAGTAATTTCTCCGCATTGCAAGGTGCAATTCTGAAATTTTTTGCTTTTTCCTGCTCCTCTTAGCATGATAAAGAAGATTCAAAGAGAGTGAGATGCCAGCTCCTTTCATTCAGTCAGTAGCTTCAATCATTTCTGGACGTTTTTCAATGGCAAAAATCAATGAATATTGTAAATGCACAAACAGTAATTTCTCCGCATTGCAAGGTGCAATTCTGAAATTTTTTGCTTTTTCCTGCTCCTCTTAGCATGATAAAGAAGATTCAAAGAGAGTGAGATGCCATCTCCTTTCATTCAGTCAGTAGCTTCAAACATTTCTGGTATATGAATAACATGATGTTTTTCAATGGCAAAAATCAATAAATATTGTAAATGCACAAACAGTAATTTCTTCGCATTGCAAGGTGCAATTTTGAAATTTTTTGCTTTTTCCTGCTCCTCTTAGCATGATAAAGAAGATTCAAAGAGCGTGAGATGCCAGCTCCTTTCATTCAGTCAGTAGCTTCAATCATTTCTGGACGTTTTTCAATGGCAAAAATCAATGAATATTGTAAATGCACAAACAGTAATTTCTCCGCATTGCAAGGTGCAATTCTGAAATTTTTTGCTTTTTTCTGCTCCTCTTAGCATGATAAAGAAGATTCAAAGAGAGTGAGATGCCAGCTCCTTTCACTCAGTCAGTAGCTTCAAACATTTCTGGTATATGAATAACATGATGTTTTTCAATGGCAAAAATCAATGAATATTGTAAATGCACAAACAGTAATTTCTCCGCATTGCAAGGTGCAATTCTGAAATTTTTTGCTTTTTCCTGCTCCTCTAAGCATGATAAAGAAGATTCAAAGAGAGTGAGATGCCAGCTCCTTTCATTCAGTCAGTAGCTTCAATCATTTCTGGACGTTTTTCAATGGCAAAAATCAATGAATATTGTAAATGCACAAACAGTAATTTCTCCGCATTGCAAGGTGCAATTCTGAAATTTTTTGCTTTTTCCTGCTCCACTTAGCATGATAAACAAGATTCAAAGAGAGTGAGATGCCAGCTCCTTTCATTCAGTCAGTAGCTTCAATCATTTCTGGACGTTTTTCAATGGCAAAAATCAATGAATATTGTAAATGCACAAACAGTAATTTCTCCGCATTGCAAGGTGCAATTCTGAATTTTTTTGCTTTTTCCTGCTCCTCTTAGCATGATAAAGAAGATTCAAAGAGAGTGAGATGCCAGCTCCTTTCATTCAGTCAGTAGCTTCAATCATTTATGGACGTTTTTCAATGGCAAAAATCAATGAATATTGTAAATGCACAAACAGTAATTTCTCCGCATTGCAAGGTGCAATTCTGAAATTTTTTGCTTTTTCCTGCTCCTCTTAGCATGATAAAGAAGATTCAAAGAGAGTGAGATGCCAGCTCCTTTCATTCAGTCAGTAGCTTCAAACATTTCTGGTATATGAATAACATGATGTTTTTCAATGGCAAAAATCAATGAATATTGTAAATGCACAAACAGTAATTTCTCCGCATTGCAAGGTGCAATTCTGAAATTTTTTGCTTTTTCCTGCTCCTCTTAGCATGATAAAGAAGATTCAAAGAGAGTGAGATGCCAGCTCCTTTCATTCAGTCAGTAGCTTCAATCATTTCTGGACGTTTTTCAATGGCAAAAATCAATGAATATTGTAAATGCACAAACAGTAATTTCTCCGCATTGCAAGGTGCAATTCTGAAATTTTTTGCTTTTTCCTGCTCCTCTTAGCAAGATAAACAAGATTCAAAGAGAGTGAGATGCCAGCTCCTTTCATTCAGTCAGTAGCTTCAATCATTTCTGGACGTTTTTCAATGGCAAAAATCAATGAATATTGTAAATGCACAAACAGTAATTTCTCCGCATTGCAAGGTGCAATTCTGAAATTTTTTGCTTTTTCCTGCTCCTCTTAGCATGATAAAGAAGATTCAAAGAGAGTGAGATGCCAGCTCCTTTCATTCAGTCAGTAGCTTCAATCATTTCTGGACGTTTTTCAATGGCAAAAATCAATGAATATTGTAAATGCACAAACAGTAATTTCTCCGCATTGCAAGGTGCAATTCTGAAATTTTTTGCTTTTTCCTGCTCCTCTTAGCATGATAAAGAAGATTCAAAGAGAGTGAGATGCCAGCTCCTTTCATTCAGTCAGTAGCTTCAATCATTTCTGGACGTTTTTCAATGGCAAAAATCAATGAATATTGTAAATGCACAAACAGTAATTTCTCCGCATTGCAAGGTGCAATTCTGAAATTTTTTGCTTTTTCCTGCTCCTCTTAGCATGATAAAGAAGATTCAAAGAGAGTGAGATGCCAGCTCCTTTCATTCAGTCAGTAGCTTCAAACATTTCTGGTATATGAATAACATGATGTTTTTCAATGGCAAAAATCAATGAATATTGTAAATGCACAAACAGTAATTTCTTCGCATTGCAAGGTGCAATTTTGAAATTTTTTGCTTTTTCCTGCTCCTCTTAGCATGATAAAGAAGATTCAAAGAGAGTGAGATGCCAGCTCCTTTCATTCAGTCAGTAGCTTCAATCATTTCTGGACGTTTTTCAATGGCAAAAATCAATGAATATTGTAAATGCACAAACAGTAATTTCTCCGCATTGCAAGGTGCAATTCTGAAATTTTTTGCTTTTTTCTGCTCCTCTTAGCATGATAAAGAAGATTCAAAGAGAGTGAGATGCCAGCTCCTTTCACTCAGTCAGTAGCTTCAAACATTTCTGGTATATGAATAACATGATGTTTTTCAATGGCAAAAATCAATGAATATTGTAAATGCACAAACAGTAATTTCTCCGCATTGCAAGGTGCAATTCTGAAATTTTTTGCTTTTTCCTGCTCCTCTTAGCATGATAAAGAAGATTCAAAGAGAGTGAGATGCCAGCTCCTTTCATTCAGTCAGTAGCTTCAATCATTTCTGGACGTTTTTCAATGGCAAAAATCAATGAATATTGTAAATGCACAAACAGTAATTTCTCCGCATTGCAAGGTGCAATTCTGAAATTTTTTGCTTTTTCCTGCTCCTCTTAGCAAGATAAACAAGATTCAAAGAGAGTGAGATGCCAGCTCCTTTCATTCAGTCAGTAGCTTCAATCATTTCTGGACGTTTTTCAATGGCAAAAATCAATGAATATTGTAAATGCACAAACAGTAATTTCTCCGCATTGCAAGGTGCAATTCTGAAATTTTTTGCTTTTTCCTGCTCCTCTTAGCATGATAAAGAAGATTCAAAGAGAGTGAGATGCCAGCTCCTTTCATTCAGTCAGTAGCTTCAATCATTTCTGGACGTTTTTCAATGGCAAAAATCAATGAATATTGTAAATGCACAAACAGTAATTTCTCCGCATTGCAAGGTGCAATTCTGAAATTTTTTGCTTTTTCCTGCTCCTCTTAGCATGATAAAGAAGATTCAAAGAGAGTGAGATGCCAGCTCCTTTCATTCAGTCAGTAGCTTCAAACATTTCTGGTATATGAATAACATGATGTTTTTCAATGGCAAAAATCAATGAATATTGTAAATGCACAAACAGTAATTTCTCCGCATTGCAAGGTGCAATTCTGAAATTTTTTGCTTTTTCCTGCTCCTCTTAGCATGATAAAGAAGATTCAAAGAGAGTGAGATGCCAGCTCCTTTCATTCAGTCAGTAGCTTCAATCATTTCTGGACGTTTTTCAATGGCAAAAATCAATGAATATTGTAAATGCACAAACAGTAATTTCTCCGCATTGCAAGGTGCAATTCTGAAATTTTTTGCTTTTTCCTGCTCCTCTTAGCAAGATAAACAAGATTCAAAGAGAGTGAGATGCCAGCTCCTTTCATTCAGTCAGTAGCTTCAATCATTTCTGGACATTTTTCAATGGCAAAAATCAATGAATATTGTAAATGCACAAACAGTAATTTCTCCGCATTGCAAGGTGCAATTCTGAAATTTTTTGCTTTTTCCTGCTCCTCTTAGCATGATAAAGAAGATTCAAAGAGAGTGAGATGCCAGCTCCTTTCATTCAGTCAGTAGCTTCAATCATTTCTGGACGTTTTTCAATGGCAAAAATCAATGAATATTGTAAATGCACAAACAGTAATTTCTCCGCATTGCAAGGTGCAATTCTGAAATTTTTTGCTTTTTCCTGCTCCTCTTAGCATGATAAAGAAGATTCAAAGAGAGTGAGATGCCAGCTCCTTTCATTCAGTCAGTAGCTTCAATCATTTCTGGACGTTTTTCAATGGCAAAAATCAATGAATATTGTAAATGCACAAACAGTAATTTCTCCGCATTGCAAGGTGCAATTCTGAAATTTTTTGCTTTTTCCTGCTCCTCTTAGCATGATAAAGAAGATTCAAAGAGAGTGAGATGCCAGCTCCTTTCATTCAGTCAGTAGCTTCAAACATTTCTGGTATATGAATAACATGATGTTTTTCAATGGCAAAAATCAGTGAATATTGTAAATGCACAAACAGTAATTTCTTCGCATTGCAAGGTGCAATTTTGAAATTTTTTGCTTTTTCCTGCTCCTCTTAGCATGATAAAGAAGATTCAAAGAGAGTGAGATGCCAGCTCCTTTCATTCAGTCAGTAGCTTCAATCATTTCTGGACGTTTTTCAATGGCAAAAATCAATGAATATTGTAAATGCACAAACAGTAATTTCTCCGCATTGCAAGGTGCAATTCTGAAATTTTTTGCTTTTTTCTGCTCCTCTTAGCATGATAAAGAAGATTCAAAGAGAGTGAGATGCCAGCTCCTTTCACTCAGTCAGTAGCTTCAAACATTTCTGGTATATGAATAACATGATGTTTTTCAATGGCAAAAATCAATGAATATTGTAAATGCACAAACAGTAATTTCTCCGCATTGCAAGGTGCAATTCTGAAATTTTTTGCTTTTTCCTGCTCCTCTTAGCATGATAAAGAAGATTCAAAGAGAGTGAGATGCCAGCTCCTTTCATTCAGTCAGTAGCTTCAATCATTTCTGGACATTTTTCAATGGCAAAAATCAATGAATATTGTAAATGCACAAACAGTAATTTCTCCGCATTGCAAGGTGCAATTCTGAAATTTTTTGCTTTTTCCTGCTCCTCTTAGCATGATAAAGAAGATTCAAAGAGAGTGAGATGCCAGCTCCTTTCATTCAGTCAGTAGCTTCAATCATTTCTGGACGTTTTTCAATGGCAAAAATCAATGAATATTGTAAATGCACAAACAGTAATTTCTCCGCATTGCAAGGTGCAATTCTGAAATTTTTTGCTTTTTTCTGCTCCTCTTAGCATGATAAAGAAGATTCAAAGAGAGTGAGATGCCAGCTCCTTTCACTCAGTCAGTAGCTTCAAACATTTCTGGTATATGAATAACATGATGTTTTTCAATGGCAAAAATCAATGAATATTGTAAATGCACAAACAGTAATTTCTCCGCATTGCAAGGTGCAATTCTGAAATTTTTTGCTTTTTCCTGCTCCTCTTAGCATGATAAAGAAGATTCAAAGAGAGTGAGATGCCAGCTCCTTTCATTCAGTCAGTAGCTTCAATCATTTCTGGACGTTTTTCAATGGCAAAAATCAATGAATATTGTAAATGCACAAACAGTAATTTCTCCGCATTGCAAGGTGCAATTCTGAAATTTTTTGCTTTTTCCTGCTCCTCTTAGCAAGATAAACAAGATTCAAAGAGAGTGAGATGCCAGCTCCTTTCATTCAGTCAGTAGCTTCAATCATTTCTGGACGTTTTTCAATGGCAAAAATCAATGAATATTGTAAATGCACAAACAGTAATTTCTCCGCATTGCAAGGTGCAATTCTGAAATTTTTTGCTTTTTCCTGCTCCTCTTAGCATGATAAAGAAGATTCAAAGAGAGTGAGATGCCAGCTCCTTTCATTCAGTCAGTAGCTTCAATCATTTCTGGACGTTTTTCAATGGCAAAAATCAATGAATATTGTAAATGCACAAACAGTAATTTCTCCGCATTGCAAGGTGCAATTCTGAAATTTTTTGCTTTTTCCTGCTCCTCTTAGCATGATAAAGAAGATTCAAAGAGAGTGAGATGCCAGCTCCTTTCATTCAGTCAGTAGCTTCAAACATTTCTGGTATATGAATAACATGATGTTTTTCAATGGCAAAAATCAATGAATATTGTAAATGCACAAACAGTAATTTCTCCGCATTGCAAGGTGCAATTCTGAAATTTTTTGCTTTTTCCTGCTCCTCTTAGCATGATAAAGAAGATTCAAAGAGAGTGAGATGCCAGCTCCTTTCATTCAGTCAGTAGCTTCAATCATTTCTGGACGTTTTTCAATGGCAAAAATCAATGAATATTGTAAATGCACAAACAGTAATTTCTCCGCATTGCAAGGTGCAATTCTGAAATTTTTTGCTTTTTCCTGCTCCTCTTAGCAAGATAAACAAGATTCAAAGAGAGTGAGATGCCAGCTCCTTTCATTCAGTCAGTAGCTTCAATCATTTCTGGACATTTTTCAATGGCAAAAATCAATGAATATTGTAAATGCACAAACAGTAATTTCTCCGCATTGCAAGGTGCAATTCTGAAATTTTTTGCTTTTTCCTGCTCCTCTTAGCATGATAAAGAAGATTCAAAGAGAGTGAGATGCCAGCTCCTTTCATTCAGTCAGTAGCTTCAATCATTTCTGGACGTTTTTCAATGGCAAAAATCAATGAATATTGTAAATGCACAAACAGTAATTTCTCCGCATTGCAAGGTGCAATTCTGAAATTTTTTGCTTTTTCCTGCTCCTCTTAGCATGATAAAGAAGATTCAAAGAGAGTGAGATGCCAGCTCCTTTCATTCAGTCAGTAGCTTCAATCATTTCTGGACGTTTTTCAATGGCAAAAATCAATGAATATTGTAAATGCACAAACAGTAATTTCTCCGCATTGCAAGGTGCAATTCTGAAATTTTTTGCTTTTTCCTGCTCCTCTTAGCATGATAAAGAAGATTCAAAGAGAGTGAGATGCCAGCTCCTTTCATTCAGTCAGTAGCTTCAAACATTTCTGGTATATGAATAACATGATGTTTTTCAATGGCAAAAATCAGTGAATATTGTAAATGCACAAACAGTAATTTCTTCGCATTGCAAGGTGCAATTTTGAAATTTTTTGCTTTTTCCTGCTCCTCTTAGCATGATAAAGAAGATTCAAAGAGAGTGAGATGCCAGCTCCTTTCATTCAGTCAGTAGCTTCAATCATTTCTGGACGTTTTTCAATGGCAAAAATCAATGAATATTGTAAATGCACAAACAGTAATTTCTCCGCATTGCAAGGTGCAATTCTGAAATTTTTTGCTTTTTTCTGCTCCTCTTAGCATGATAAAGAAGATTCAAAGAGAGTGAGATGCCAGCTCCTTTCACTCAGTCAGTAGCTTCAAACATTTCTGGTATATGAATAACATGATGTTTTTCAATGGCAAAAATCAATGAATATTGTAAATGCACAAACAGTAATTTCTCCGCATTGCAAGGTGCAATTCTGAAATTTTTTGCTTTTTCCTGCTCCTCTTAGCATGATAAAGAAGATTCAAAGAGAGTGAGATGCCAGCTCCTTTCATTCAGTCAGTAGCTTCAATCATTTCTGGACATTTTTCAATGGCAAAAATCAATGAATATTGTAAATGCACAAACAGTAATTTCTCCGCATTGCAAGGTGCAATTCTGAAATTTTTTGCTTTTTCCTGCTCCTCTTAGCAAGATAAACAAGATTCAAAGAGAGTGAGATGCCAGCTCCTTTCATTCAGTCAGTAGCTTCAATCATTTCTGGACGTTTTTCAATGGCAAAAATCAATGAATATTGTAAATGCACAAACAGTAATTTCTCCGCATTGCAAGGTGCAATTCTGAAATTTTTTGCTTTTTCCTGCTCCTCTTAGCATGATAAAGAAGATTCAAAGAGAGTGAGATGCCAGCTCCTTTCATTCAGTCAGTAGCTTCAATCATTTCTGGACGTTTTTCAATGGCAAAAATCAATGAATATTGTAAATGCACAAACAGTAATTTCTCCGCATTGCAAGGTGCAATTCTGAAATTTTTTGCTTTTTCCTGCTCCTCTTAGCATGATAAAGAAGATTCAAAGAGAGTGAGATGCCAGCTCCTTTCATTCAGTCAGTAGCTTCAAACATTTCTAGTATATGAATAACATGATGTTTTTCAATGGCAAAAATCAATGAATATTGTAAATGCACAAACAGTAATTTCTCCGCATTGCAAGGTGCAATTTTGAAATTTTTTGCTTTTTCCTGCTCCTCTTAGCATGATAAAGAAGATTCAAAGACAGTGAGATGCCAGCTCCTTTCATTCAGTCAGTAGCTTCAATCATTTCTGGACGTTTTTCAATGGCAAAAATCAATGAATATTGTAAATGCACAAACAGTAATTTCTCCGCATTGCAAGGTGCAATTCTGAAATTTTTTGCTTTTTCCTGCTCCTCTTAGCATGATAAACAAGATTGAGAGTGAGATGCCAGCTCCTTTCATTCAGTCAGTAGCTTCAATCATTTCTGGACGTTTTTCAATGGCAAAAATCAATGAATATTGTAAATGCACAAACAGTAATTTCTCCGCATTGCAAGGTGCAATTCTGAAATTTTTTGCTTTTTCCTGCTCCTCTTAGCATGATAAAGAAGATTCAAAGAGAGTGAGATGCCAGCTCCTTTCATTCAGTCAGTAGCTTCAAACATTTCTAGTATATGAATAACATGATGTTTTTCAATGGCAAAAATCAATGAATATTGTAAATGCACAAACAGTAATTTCTCCGCATTGCAAGGTGCAATTTTGAAATTTTTTGCTTTTTCCTGCTCCTCTTAGCATGATAAAGAAGATTCAAAGACAGTGAGATGCCAGCTCCTTTCATTCAGTCAGTAGCTTCAATCATTTCTGGACGTTTTTCAATGGCAAAAATCAATGAATATTGTAAATGCACAAACAGTAATTTCTCCGCATTGCAAGGTGCAATTCTGAAATTTTTTGCTTTTTCCTGCTCCTCTTAGCATGATAAAGAAGATTCAAAGAGAGTGAGATGCCAGCTCCTTTCATTCAGTCAGCAGCTTCAATCATTTCTGGACGTTTTTCAATGGCAAAAATCAATGAATATTGTAAATGCACAAACAGTAATTTCTCCGCATTGCAAGGTGCAATTCTGAAATTTTTTGCTTTTTCCTGCTCCTCTTAGCAAGATAAACAAGATTCAAAGAGAGTGAGATGCCAGCTCCTTTCATTCAGTCAGTAGCTTCAATCATTTCTGGACGTTTTTCAATGGCAAAAATCAATGAATATTGTAAATGCACAAACAGTAATTTCTCCGCATTGCAAGGTGCAATTCTGAAATTTTTTGCTTTTTCCTGCTCCTCTTAGCATGATAAAGAAGATTCAAAGAGAGTGAGATGCCAGCTCCTTTCATTCAGTCAGTAGCTTCAATCATTTCTGGACGTTTTTCAATGGCAAAAATCAATGAATATTGTAAATGCACAAACAGTAATTTCTCCGCATTGCAAGGTGCAATTCTGAAATTTTTTGCTTTTTCCTGCTCCTCTTAGCATGATAAAGAAGATTCAAAGAGAGTGAGATGCCAGCTCCTTTCATTCAGTCAGTAGCTTCAATCATTTCTGGACGTTTTTCAATGGCAAAAATCAATGAATATTGTAAATGCACAAACAGTAATTTCTCCGCATTGCAAGGTGCAATTCTGAAATTTTTTGCTTTTTCCTGCTCCTCTTAGCATGATAAAGAAGATTCAAAGAGAGTGAGATGCCAGCTCCTTTCATTCAGTCAGTAGCTTCAAACATTTCTGGTATATGAATAACATGATGTTTTTCAATGGCAAAAATCAATGAATATTGTAAATGCACAAACAGTAATTTCTTCGCATTGCAAGGTGCAATTTTGAAATTTTTTGCTTTTTCCTGCTCCTCTTAGCATGATAAAGAAGATTCAAAGAGAGTGAGATGCCAGCTCCTTTCATTCAGTCAGTAGCTTCAATCATTTCTGGACGTTTTTCAATGGCAAAAATCAATGAATATTGTAAATGCACAAACAGTAATTTCTCCGCATTGCAAGGTGCAATTCTGAAATTTTTTGCTTTTTTCTGCTCCTCTTAGCATGATAAAGAAGATTCAAAGAGAGTGAGATGCCAGCTCCTTTCACTCAGTCAGTAGCTTCAAACATTTCTGGTATATGAATAACATGATGTTTTTCAATGGCAAAAATCAATGAATATTGTAAATGCACAAACAGTAATTTCTCCGCATTGCAAGGTGCAATTCTGAAATTTTTTGCTTTTTCCTGCTCCTCTTAGCATGATAAAGAAGATTCAAAGAGAGTGAGATGCCAGCTCCTTTCATTCAGTCAGTAGCTTCAATCATTTCTGGACGTTTTTCAATGGCAAAAATCAATGAATATTGTAAATGCACAAACAGTAATTTCTCCGCATTGCAAGGTGCAATTCTGAAATTTTTTGCTTTTTCCTGCTCCTCTTAGCAAGGTAAACAAGATTCAAAGAGAGTGAGATGCCAGCTCCTTTCATTCAGTCAGTAGCTTCAATCATTTCTGGACGTTTTTCAATGGCAAAAATCAATGAATATTGTAAATGCACAAACAGTAATTTCTCCGCATTGCAAGGTGCAATTCTGAAATTTTTTGCTTTTTCCTGCTCCTCTTAGCATGATAAAGAAGATTCAAAGAGAGTGAGATGCCAGCTCCTTTCATTCAGTCAGTAGCTTCAATCATTTCTGGACGTTTTTCAATGGCAAAAATCAATGAATATTGTAAATGCACAAACAGTAATTTCTCCGCATTGCAAGGTGCAATTCTGAAATTTTTTGCTTTTTCCTGCTCCTCTTAGCAAGATAAACAAGATTCAAAGAGAGTGAGATGCCAGCTCCTTTCATTCAGTCAGTAGCTTCAATCATTTCTGGACGTTTTTCAATGGCAAAAATCAATGAATATTGTAAATGCACAAACAGTAATTTCTCCGCATTGCAAGGTGCAATTCTGAAATTTTTTGCTTTTTCCTGCTCCTCTTAGCATGATAAAGAAGATTCAAAGAGAGTGAGATGCCAGCTCCTTTCATTCAGTCAGTAGCTTCAATCATTTCTGGACGTTTTTCAATGGCAAAAATCAATGAATATTGTAAATGCACAAACAGTAATTTCTCCGCATTGCAAGGTGCAATTCTGAAATTTTTTGCTTTTTCCTGCTCCTCTTAGCATGATAAAGAAGATTCAAAGAGAGTGAGATGCCAGCTCCTTTCATTCAGTCAGTAGCTTCAATCATTTCTGGACGTTTTTCAATGGCAAAAATCAATGAATATTGTAAATGCACAAACAGTAATTTCTCCGCATTGCAAGGTGCAATTCTGAAATTTTTTGCTTTTTCCTGCTCCTCTTAGCATGATAAAGAAGATTCAAAGAGAGTGAGATGCCAGCTCCTTTCATTCAGTCAGTAGCTTCAAACATTTCTGGTATATGAATAACATGATGTTTTTCAATGGCAAAAATCAATGAATATTGTAAATGCACAAACAGTAATTTCTTCGCATTGCAAGGTGCAATTTTGAAATTTTTTGCTTTTTCCTGCTCCTCTTAGCATGATAAAGAAGATTCAAAGAGAGTGAGATGCCAGCTCCTTTCATTCAGTCAGTAGCTTCAATCATTTCTGGACGTTTTTCAATGGCAAAAATCAATGAATATTGTAAATGCACAAACAGTAATTTCTCCGCATTGCAAGGTGCAATTCTGAAATTTTTTGCTTTTTTCTGCTCCTCTTAGCATGATAAAGAAGATTCAAAGAGAGTGAGATGCCAGCTCCTTTCACTCAGTCAGTAGCTTCAAACATTTCTGGTATATGAATAACATGATGTTTTTCAATGGCAAAAATCAATGAATATTGTAAATGCACAAACAGTAATTTCTCCGCATTGCAAGGTGCAATTCTGAAATTTTTTGCTTTTTCCTGCTCCTCTTAGCATGATAAAGAAGATTCAAAGAGAGTGAGATGCCAGCTCCTTTCATTCAGTCAGTAGCTTCAATCATTTCTGGACGTTTTTCAATGGCAAAAATCAATGAATATTGTAAATGCACAAACAGTAATTTCTCCGCATTGCAAGGTGCAATTCTGAAATTTTTTGCTTTTTCCTGCTCCTCTTAGCAAGATAAACAAGATTCAAAGAGAGTGAGATGCCAGCTCCTTTCATTCAGTCAGTAGCTTCAATCATTTCTGGACGTTTTTCAATGGCAAAAATCAATGAATATTGTAAATGCACAAACAGTAATTTCTCCGCATTGCAAGGTGCAATTCTGAAATTTTTTGCTTTTTCCTGCTCCTCTTAGCATGATAAAGAAGATTCAAAGAGAGTGAGATGCCAGCTCCTTTCATTCAGTCAGTAGCTTCAATCATTTCTGGACGTTTTTCAATGGCAAAAATCAATGAATATTGTAAATGCACAAACAGTAATTTCTCCGCATTGCAAGGTGCAATTCTGAAATTTTTTGCTTTTTCCTGCTCCTCTTAGCATGATAAAGAAGATTCAAAGAGAGTGAGATGCCAGCTCCTTTCATTCAGTCAGTAGCTTCAAACATTTCTGGTATATGAATAACATGATGTTTTTCAATGGCAAAAATCAATGAATATTGTAAATGCACAAACAGTAATTTCTCCGCATTGCAAGGTGCAATTCTGAATTTTTTTGCTTTTTCCTGCTCCTCTTAGCATGATAAAGAAGATTCAAAGAGAGTGAGATGCCAGCTCCTTTCATTCAGTCAGTAGCTTCAATCATTTCTGGACGTTTTTCAATGGCAAAAATCAATGAATATTGTAAATGCACAAACAGTAATTTCTCCGCATTGCAAGGTGCAATTCTGAAATTTTTTGCTTTTTCCTGCTCCTCTTAGCAAGATAAACAAGATTCAAAGAGAGTGAGATGCCAGCTCCTTTCATTCAGTCAGTAGCTTCAATCATTTCTGGACGTTTTTCAATGGCAAAAATCAATGAATATTGTAAATGCACAAACAGTAATTTCTCCGCATTGCAAGGTGCAATTCTGAAATTTTTTGCTTTTTCCTGCTCCTCTTAGCATGATAAAGAAGATTCAAAGAGAGTGAGATGCCAGCTCCTTTCATTCAGTCAGTAGCTTCAATCATTTCTGGACGTTTTTCAATGGCAAAAATCAATGAATATTGTAAATGCACAAACAGTAATTTCTCCGCATTGCAAGGTGCAATTCTGAAATTTTTTGCTTTTTCCTGCTCCTCTTAGCATGATAAAGAAGATTCAAAGAGAGTGAGATGCCAGCTCCTTTCATTCAGTCAGTAGCTTCAATCATTTCTGGACGTTTTTCAATGGCAAAAATCAATGAATATTGTAAATGCACAAACAGTAATTTCTCCGCATTGCAAGGTGCAATTCTGAAATTTTTTGCTTTTTCCTGCTCCTCTTAGCATGATAAAGAAGATTCAAAGAGAGTGAGATGCCAGCTCCTTTCATTCAGTCAGTAGCTTCAAACATTTCTGGTATATGAATAACATGATGTTTTTCAATGGCAAAAATCAGTGAATATTGTAAATGCACAAACAGTAATTTCTTCGCATTGCAAGGTGCAATTTTGAAATTTTTTGCTTTTTCCTGCTCCTCTTAGCATGATAAAGAAGATTCAAAGAGAGTGAGATGCCAGCTCCTTTCATTCAGTCAGTAGCTTCAATCATTTCTGGACGTTTTTCAATGGCAAAAATCAATGAATATTGTAAATGCACAAACAGTAATTTCTCCGCATTGCAAGGTGCAATTCTGAAATTTTTTGCTTTTTTCTGCTCCTCTTAGCATGATAAAGAAGATTCAAAGAGAGTGAGATGCCAGCTCCTTTCACTCAGTCAGTAGCTTCAAACATTTCTGGTATATGAGTAACATGATGTTTTTCAATGGCAAAAATCAATGAATATTGTAAATGCACAAACAGTAATTTCTCCGCATTGCAAGGTGCAATTCTGAAATTTTTTGCTTTTTCCTGCTCCTCTTAGCATGATAAAGAAGATTCAAAGAGAGTGAGATGCCAGCTCCTTTCATTCAGTCAGTAGCTTCAATCATTTCTGGACGTTTTTCAATGGCAAAAATCAATGAATATTGTAAATGCACAAACAGTAATTTCTCCGCATTGCAAGGTGCAATTCTGAAATTTTTTGCTTTTTCCTGCTCCTCTTAGCAAGATAAACAAGATTCAAAGAGAGTGAGTTGCCAGCTCCTTTCATTCAGTCAGTAGCTTCAATCATTTCTGGACGTTTTTCAATGGCAAAAATCAATGAATATTGTAAATGCACAAACAGTAATTTCTCCGCATTGCAAGGTGCAATTCTGAAATTTTTTGCTTTTTCCTGCTCCTCTTAGCATGATAAAGAAGATTCAAAGAGAGCGAGATGCCAGCTCCTTTCATTCAGTCAGTAGCTTCAATCATTTCTGGACGTTTTTCAATGGCAAAAATCAATGAATATTGTAAATGCACAAACAGTAATTTCTCCGCATTGCAAGGTGCAATTCTGAAATTTTTTGCTTTTTCCTGCTCCTCTTAGCATGATAAAGAAGATTCAAAGAGAGTGAGATGCCAGCTCCTTTCATTCAGTCAGTAGCTTCAAACATTTCTAGTATATGAATAACATGATGTTTTTCAATGGCAAAAATCAATGAATATTGTAAATGCACAAACAGTAATTTCTCCGCATTGCAAGGTGCAATTTTGAAATTTTTTGCTTTTTCCTGCTCCTCTTAGCATGATAAAGAAGATTCAAAGACAGTGAGATGCCAGCTCCTTTCATTCAGTCAGTAGCTTCAATCATTTCTGGACGTTTTTCAATGGCAAAAATCAATGAATATTGTAAATGCACAAACAGTAATTTCTCCGCATTGCAAGGTGCAATTCTGAAATTTTTTGCTTTTTCCTGCTCCTCTTAGCATGATAAACAAGATTGAGAGTGAGATGCCAGCTCCTTTCATTCAGTCAGTAGCTTCAATCATTTCTGGATGTTTTTCAATGGCAAAAATCAATGAATATTGTAAATGCAAAACAGTAATTTCTCCGCATTGCAAGGTGCAATTCTGAAATTTTTTGCTTTTTTCTGCTCCTCTTAGCATGATAAAGAAGATTCAAAGAGAGTGAGATGCCAGCTCCTTTCATTCAGTCAGTAGCTTCAAACATTTCTGGTATATGAATAACATGATGTTTTTCAATGGCAAAAATCAATGAATATTGTAAATGCACAAACAGTAATTTCTCCGCATTGCAAGGTGCAATTCTGAAATTTTTTGCTTTTTCCTGCTCCTCTTAGCATGATAAACAAGATTGAAAGAGAGTGAGATGCCAGCTCCTTTCATTCAGTCAGTAGCTTCAAACATTTCTGGTATATGAATAACATGATGTTTTTCAATGGCAAAAATCAATGAATATTGTAAATGCACAAACAGTAATTTCTCCGCATTGCAAGGTGCAATTCTGAAATTTTTTGCTTTTTCCTGCTCCTCTTAGCATGATAAAGAAGATTCAAAGAGAGTGAGATGCCAGCTCCTTTCATTCAGTCAGTAGCTTCAATCATTTCTGGACGTTTTTCAATGGCAAAAATCAATGAATATTGTAAATGCACAAACAGTAATTTCTCCGCATTGCAAGGTGCAATTCTGAATTTTTTTGCTTTTTCCTGCTCCTCTTAGCATGATAAAGAAGATTCAAAGAGAGTGAGATGCCAGCTCCTTTCATTCAGTCAGTAGCTTCAAACATTTCTGGTATATGAATAACATGATGTTTTTCAATGGCAAAAATCAATGAATATTGTAAATGCACAAACAGTAATTTCTCCGCATTGCAAGGTGCAATTTTGAAATTTTTTGCTTTTTCCTGCTCCTCTTAGCATGATAAAGAAGATTCAAAGAGAGTGAGATGCCAACTCCTTTCATTCAGTCAGTAGCTTCAATCATTTCTGGACGTTTTTCAATGGCAAAAATCAATGAATATTGTAAATGCACAAACAGTAATTTCTCCGCATTGCAAGGTGCAATTCTGAATTTTTTTGCTTTTTCCTGCTCCTCTTAGCATGATAAACAAGATTCAAAGAGAGTGAGATGCCAGCTCCTTTCATTCAGTCAGTAGCTTCAATCATTTCTGGATGTTTTTCAATGGCAAAAATCAATGAATATTGTAAATGCACAAACAGTAATTTCTCCGCATTGCAAGGTGCAATTCTGAAATTTTTTGCTTTTTTCTGCTCCTCTTAGCATGATAAAGAAGATTCAAAGAGAGTGAGATGCCAGCTCCTTTCATTCAGTGAGTAGCTTCAATCATTTCTGGACGTTTTTCAATGGCAAAAATCAATGAATATTGTAAATGCACAAACAGTAATTTCTCCGCATTGCAAGGTGCAATTCTGAAATTTTTTGCTTTTTCCTGCTCCTCTTAGCATGATAAAGAAGATTCAAAGAGAGTGAGATGCCAGCTCCTTTCATTCAGTCAGTAGCTTCAATCATTTCTGGACGTTTTTCAATGGCAAAAATCAATGAATATTGTAAATGCACAAACAGTAATTTCTCCGCATTGCAAGGTGCAATTCTGAAATTTTTTGCTTTTTCCTGCTCCTCTTAGCATGATAAACAAGATTGAAAGAGAGTGAGATGCCAGCTCCTTTCATTCAGTCAGTAGCTTCAATCATTTCTGGATGTTTTTCAATGGCAAAAATCAATGAATATTGTAAATGCACAAACAGTAATTTCTCCGCATTGCAAGGTGCAATTCTGAAATTTTTTGCTTTTTTCTGCTCCTCTTAGCATGATAAAGAAGATTCAAAGAGAGTGAGATGCCAGCTCCTTTCATTCAGTCAGTAGCTTCAAACATTTCTGGTATATGAATAACATGATGTTTTTCAATGGCAAAAATCAATGAATATTGTAAATGCACAAACAGTAATTTCTCCGCATTGCAAGGTGCAATTCTGAAATTTTTTGCTTTTTCCTGCTCCTCTAAGCATGATAAAGAAGATTCAAAGAGAGTGAGATGCCAGCTCCTTTCATTCAGTCAGTAGCTTCAATCATTTCTGGACGTTTTTCAATGGCAAAAATCAATGAATATTGTAAATGCACAAACAGTAATTTCTCCGCATTGCAAGGTGCAATTCTGAAATTTTTTGCTTTTTCCTGCTCCTCTTAGCATGATAAACAAGATTCAAAGAGAATGAGATGCCAGCTCCTTTCATTCAGTCAGTAGCTTCAATCATTTCTGGACGTTTTTCAATGGCAAAAATCAATGAATATTGTAAATGCACAAACAGTAATTTCTCCGCATTGCAAGGTGCAATTCTGAAATTTTTTGCTTTTTCCTGCTCCTCTTAGCATGATAAAGAAGATTCAAAGAGAGTGAGATGCCAGCTCCTTTCATTCAGTCAGTAGCTTCAAACATTTCTGGTATATGAATAACATG
This sequence comes from Phyllobates terribilis, assembly GCF_046119375.1. Taxonomy (NCBI): domain Eukaryota; kingdom Metazoa; phylum Chordata; class Amphibia; order Anura; family Dendrobatidae; genus Phyllobates; species Phyllobates terribilis. The sequence continues at coordinate 3,782,414 of NW_027362893.1, forward strand.
ATGTTTTTCAATGGCAAAAATCAATGAATATTGTAAATGCACAAACAGTAATTTCTCCGCATTGCAAGGTGCAATTCTGAAATTTTTTGCTTTTTTCTGCTCCTCTTAGCATGATAAAGAAGATTCAAAGAGAGTGAGATGCCAGCTTCTTTCATTCAGTCAGTAGCTTCAATCATTTCTGGACGTTTTTCAATGGCAAAAATCAATGAATATTGTAAATGCACAAACAGTAATTTCTCCGCATTGCAAGGTGCAATTCTGAAATTTTTTGCTTTTTCCTGCTCCTCTTAGCATGATAAAGAAGATTCAAAGAGAGTGAGATGCCAGCTCCTTTCATTCAGTCAGTAGCTTCAAACATTTCTGGTATATGAATAACATGATGTTTTTCAATGGCAAAAATCAATGAATATTGTAAATGCACAAACAGTAATTTCTCCGCATTGCAAGGTGCAATTCTGAAATTTTTTGCTTTTTCCTGCTCCTCTTAGCATGATAAAGAAAATTCAAAGAGAGTGAGATGCCAGCTCCTTTCATTCAGTCAGTAGCTTCAATCATTTCTGGACGTTTTTCAATGGCAAAAATCAATGAATATTGTAAATGCACAAACAGTAATTTCTCCGCATTGCAAGGTGCAATTCTGAAATTTTTTGCTTTTTCCTGCTCCTCTTAGCATGATAAACAAGATTGAAAGAGAGTGAGATGCCAGCTCCTTTCATTCAGTCAGTAGCTTCAATCATTTCTGGATGTTTTTCAATGGCAAAAATCAATGAATATTGTAAATGTACAAACAGTAATTTCTCCGCATTGCAAGGTGCAATTCTGAAATTTTTTGCTTTTTTCTGCTCCTCTTAGCATGATAAAGAAGATTCAAAGAGAGTGAGATGCCAGCTCCTTTCATTCAGTCAGTAGCTTCAAACATTTCTGGTATATGAATAACATGATGTTTTTCAATGGCAAAAATCAATGAATATTGTAAATGCACAAACAGTAATTTCTCCGCATTGCAAGGTGCAATTCTGAAATTTTTTGCTTTTTCCTGCTCCTCTAAGCATGATAAAGAAGATTCAAAGAGAGTGAGATGCCAGCTCCTTTCATTCAGTCAGTAGCTTCAATCATTTCTGGACGTTTTTCAATGGCAAAAATCAATGAATATTGTAAATGCACAAACAGTAATTTCTCCGCATTGCAAGGTGCAATTCTGAAATTTTTTGCTTTTTCCTGCTCCTCTTAGCATGATAAACAAGATTCAAAGAGAATGAGATGCCAGCTCCTTTCATTCAGTCAGTAGCTTCAATCATTTCTGGATGTTTTTCAATGGCAAAAATCAATGAATATTGTAAATGCACAAACAGTAATTTCTCCGCATTGCAAGGTGCAATTCTGAAATTTTTTGCTTTTTCCTGCTCCTCTTAGCATGATAAAGAAGATTCAAAGAGAGTGAGATGCCAGCTCCTTTCATTCAGTCAGTAGCTTCAAACATTTCTGGTATATGAATAACATGATGTTTTTCAATGGCAAAAATCAATGAATATTGTAAATGCACAAACAGTAATTTCTCCGCATTGCAAGGTGCAATTCTGAAATTTTTTGCTTTTTCCTGCTCCTCTTAGCATGATAAAGAAGATTCAAAGAGAGTGAGATGCCAGCTCCTTTCATTCAGTCAGTAGCTTCAATCATTTCTGGACGTTTTTCAATGGCAAAAATCAATGAATATTGTAAATGCACAAACAGTAATTTCTCCGCATTGCAAGGTGCAATTCTGAAATTTTTTGCTTTTTCCTGCTCCTCTTAGCCTGATAAAGAAGATTCAAAGAGAGTGAGATGCCAGCTCCTTTCATTCAGTCAGTAGCTTCAAACATTTCTGGTATATGAATAACATGATGTTTTTCAATGGCAAAAATCAATGAATATTGTAAATGCACAAACAGTAATTTCTCCGCATTGCAAGGTGCAATTTTGAAATTTTTTGCTTTTTCCTGCTCCTCTTAGCATGATAAAGAAGATTCAAAGAGAGTGAGATGCCAGCTCCTTTCATTCAGTCAGTAGCTTCAATCATTTCTGGACTTTTTTCAATGGCAAAAATCAATGAATATTGTAAATGCACAAACAGTAATTTCTCCGCATTGCAAGGTGCAATTCTGAATTTTTTTGCTTTTTCCTGCTCCTCTTAGCATGATAAACAAGATTCAAAGAGAGTGAGATGCCAGCTCCTTTCATTCAGTCAGTAGCTTCAATCATTTCTGGATGTTTTTCAATGGCAAAAATCAATGAATATTGTAAATGCACAAACAGTAATTTCTCCGCATTGCAAGGTGCAATTCTGAAATTTTTTGCTTTTTTCTGCTCCTCTTAGCATGATAAAGAAGATTCAAAGAGAGTGAGATGCCAGCTCCTTTCATTCAGTCAGTAGCTTCAAACATTTCTGGTATATGAATAACGATGTTTTTCAATGGCAAAAATCAATGAATATTGTAAATGCACAAACAGTAATTTCTCCGCATTGCAAGGTGCAATTCTGAAATTTTTTGCTTTTTCCTGCTCCTCTTAGCATGATAAAGAAGATTCAAAGAGAGTGAGATGCCAGCTCCTTTCATTCAGTCAGTAGCTTCAAACATTTCTGGTATATGAATAACATGATGTTTTTCAATGGCAAAAATCAATGAATATTGTAAATGCACAAACAGTAATTTCTCCGCATTGCAAGGTGCAATTCTGAAATTTTTTGCTTTTTCCTGCTCCTCTTAGCATGATAAAGAAGATTAAAAGAGAGTGAGATGCCAGCTCCTTTCATTCAGTCAGTAGCTTCAATCATTTCTGGACGTTTTTCAATGGCAAAAATCATTGAATATTGTAAATGCACAAACAGTAATTTCTCCGCATTGCAAGGTGCAATTCTGAAATTTTTTGCTTTTTCCTGCTCCTCTTAGCATGATAAAGAAGATTCAAAGAGAGTGAGATGCCAGCTCCTTTCATTCAGTCAGTAGCTTCAATCATTTCTGGTATATGAATAACGATGTTTTTCAATGGCAAAAATCAATGAATATTGTAAATGCACAAACAGTAATTTCTCCGCATTGCAAGGTGCAATTCTGAAATTTTTTGCTTTTTCCTGCTCCTCTTAGCATGATAAAGAAGATTCAAAGACAGTGAGATGCCAGCTCCTTTCATTCAGTCAGTAGCTTCAATCATTTCTGGACGTTTTTCAATGGCAAAAATCAATGAATATTGTAAATGCACAAACAGTAATTTCTCCGCATTGCAAGGTGCAATTCTGAAATTTTTTGCTTTTTCCTGCTCCTCTTAGCATGATAAAGAAGATTCAAAGAGAGTGAGATGCCAGCTCCTTTCATTCAGTCAGTAGCTTCAATCATTTCTGGACGTTTTTCAATGGCAAAAATCAATGAATATTGTAAATGCACAAACAGTAATTTCTCCGCATTGCAAGGTGCAATTCTGAAATTTTTTGCTTTTTCCTGCTCCTCTTAGCAAGATAAACAAGATTCAAAGAGAGTGAGATGCCAGCTCCTTTCATTCAGTCAGTAGCTTCAATCATTTCTGGACGTTTTTCAATGGCAAAAATCAATGAATATTGTAAATGCACAAACAGTAATTTCTCCGCATTGCAAGGTGCAATTCTGAAATTTTTTGCTTTTTCCTGCTCCTCTTAGCATGATAAAGAAGATTCAAAGAGAGTGAGATGCCAGCTCCTTTCATTCAGTCAGTAGCTTCAATCATTTCTGGACGTTTTTCAATGGCAAAAATCAATGAATATTGTAAATGCACTAACAGTAATTTCTCCGCATTGCAAGGTGCAATTCTGAAATTTTTTGCTTTTTCCTGCTCCTCTTAGCATGATAAAGAAGATTCAAAGAGAGTGAGATGCCAGCTCCTTTCATTCAGTCAGTAGCTTCAATCATTTCTGGACGTTTTTCAATGGCAAAAATCAATGAATATTGTAAATGCACAAACAGTAATTTCTCCGCATTGCAAGGTGCAATTCTGAAATTTTTTGCTTTTTCCTGCTCCTCTTAGCATGATAAAGAAGATTCAAAGAGAGTGAGATGCCAGCTCCTTTCATTCAGTCAGTAGCTTCAAACATTTCTGGTATATGAATAACATGATGTTTTTCAATGGCAAAAATCAATGAATATTGTAAATGCACAAACAGTAATTTCTTCGCATTGCAAGGTGCAATTTTGAAATTTTTTGCTTTTTCCTGCTCCTCTTAGCATGATAAAGAAGATTCAAAGAGAGTGAGATGCCAGCTCCTTTCATTCAGTCAGTAGCTTCAATCATTTCTGGACGTTTTTCAATGGCAAAAATCAATGAATATTGTAAATGCACAAACAGTAATTTCTCCGCATTGCAAGGTGCAATTCTGAAATTTTTTGCTTTTTCCTGCTCCTCTTAGCAAGATAAACAAGATTCAAAGAGAGTGAGATGCCAGCTCCTTTCATTCAGTCAGTAGCTTCAATCATTTCTGGACGTTTTTCAATGGCAAAAATCAATGAATATTGTAAATGCACAAACAGTAATTTCTCCGCATTGCAAGGTGCAATTCTGAAATTTTTTGCTTTTTCCTGCTCCTCTTAGCATGATAAAGAAGATTCAAAGAGAGTGAGATGCCAGCTCCTTTCATTCAGTCAGTAGCTTCAATCATTTCTGGACGTTTTTCAATGGCAAAAATCAATGAATATTGTAAATGCACAAACAGTAATTTCTCCGCATTGCAAGGTGCAATTTTGAAATTTTTTGCTTTTTCCTGCTCCTCTTAGCATGATAAAGAAGATTCAAAGAGAGTGAGATGCCAGCTCCTTTCATTCAGTCAGTAGCTTCAAACATTTCTGGTATATGAATAACATGATGTTTTTCAATGGCAAAAATCAATGAATATTGTAAATGCACAAACAGTAATTTCTCCGCATTGCAAGGTGCAATTCTGAAATTTTTTGCTTTTTCCTGCTCCTCTTAGCATGATAAAGAAGATTCAAAGAGAGTGAGATGCCAGCTCCTTTCATTCAGTCAGTAGCTTCAATCATTTCTGGACGTTTTTCAATGGCAAAAATCAATGAATATTGTAAATGCACAAACAGTAATTTCTCCGCATTGCAAGGTGCAATTCTGAAATTTTTTGCTTTTTCCTGCTCCTCTTAGCAAGATAAACAATATTCAAAGAGAGTGAGATGCCAGCTCCTTTCATTCAGTCAGTAGCTTCAATCATTTCTGGACGTTTTTCAATGGCAAAAATCAATGAATATTGTAAATGCACAAACAGTAATTTCTCCGCATTGCAAGGTGCAATTCTGAAATTTTTTGCTTTTTCCTGCTCCTCTTAGCATGATAAAGAAGATTCAAAGAGAGTGAGATGCCAGCTCCTTTCATTCAGTCAGTAGCTTCAATCATTTCTGGACGTTTTTCAATGGCAAAAATCAATGAATATTGTAAATGCACAAACAGTAATTTCTCCGCATTGCAAGGTGCAATTCTGAAATTTTTTGCTTTTTCCTGCTCCTCTTAGCATGATAAAGAAGATTCAAAGAGAGTGAGATGCCAGCTCCTTTCATTCAGTCAGTAGCTTCAAACATTTCTGGTATATGAATAACATGATGTTTTTCAATGGCAAAAATCAGTGAATATTGTAAATGCACAAACAGTAATTTCTTCGCATTGCAAGGTGCAATTTTGAAATTTTTTGCTTTTTCCTGCTCCTCTTAGCATGATAAAGAAGATTCAAAGAGAGTGAGATGCCAGCTCCTTTCATTCAGTCAGTAGCTTCAATCATTTCTGGACGTTTTTCAATGGCAAAAATCAATGAATATTGTAAATGCACAAACAGTAATTTCTCCGCATTGCAAGGTGCAATTCTGAAATTTTTTGCTTTTTCCTGCTCCTCTTAGCATGATAAAGAAGATTCAAAGAGAGTGAGATGCCAGCTCCTTTCATTCAGTCAGTAGCTTCAATCATTTCTGGACGTTTTTCAATGGCAAAAATCAATGAATATTGTAAATGCACAAACAGTAATTTCTCCGCATTGCAAGGTGCAATTCTGAAATTTTTTGCTTTTTCCTGCTCCTCTTAGCATGATAAAGAAGATTCAAAGAGAGTGAGATGCCAGCTCCTTTCATTCAGTCAGTAGCTTCAAACATTTCTGGTATATGAATAACATGATGTTTTTCAATGGCAAAAATCAGTGAATATTGTAAATGCACAAACAGTAATTTCTTCGCATTGCAAGGTGCAATTTTGAAATTTTTTGCTTTTTCCTGCTCCTCTTAGCATGATAAAGAAGATTCAAAGAGAGTGAGATGCCAGCTCCTTTCATTCAGTCAGTAGCTTCAATCATTTCTGGACGTTTTTCAATGGCAAAAATCAATGAATATTGTAAATGCACAAACAGTAATTTCTCCGCATTGCAAGGTGCAATTCTGAAATTTTTTGCTTTTTTCTGCTCCTCTTAGCATGATAAAGAAGATTCAAAGAGAGTGAGATGCCAGCTCCTTTCACTCAGTCAGTAGCTTCAAACATTTCTGGTATATGAGTAACATGATGTTTTTCAATGGCAAAAATCAATGAATATTGTAAATGCACAAACAGTAATTTCTCCGCATTGCAAGGTGCAATTCTGAAATTTTTTGCTTTTTCCTGCTCCTCTTAGCATGATAAAGAAGATTCAAAGAGAGTGAGATGCCAGCTCCTTTCATTCAGTCAGTAGCTTCAATCATTTCTGGACGTTTTTCAATGGCAAAAATCAATGAATATTGTAAATGCACAAACAGTAATTTCTCCGCATTGCAAGGTGCAATTCTGAAATTTTTTGCTTTTTCCTGCTCCTCTTAGCAAGATAAACAAGATTCAAAGAGAGTGAGTTGCCAGCTCCTTTCATTCAGTCAGTAGCTTCAATCATTTCTGGACGTTTTTCAATGGCAAAAATCAATGAATATTGTAAATGCACAAACAGTAATTTCTCCGCATTGCAAGGTGCAATTCTGAAATTTTTTGCTTTTTCCTGCTCCTCTTAGCATGATAAAGAAGATTCAAAGAGAGCGAGATGCCAGCTCCTTTCATTCAGTCAGTAGCTTCAATCATTTCTGGACGTTTTTCAATGGCAAAAATCAATGAATATTGTAAATGCACAAACAGTAATTTCTCCGCATTGCAAGGTGCAATTCTGAAATTTTTTGCTTTTTCCTGCTCCTCTTAGCATGATAAAGAAGATTCAAAGAGAGTGAGATGCCAGCTCCTTTCATTCAGTCAGTAGCTTCAAACATTTCTAGTATATGAATAACATGATGTTTTTCAATGGCAAAAATCAATGAATATTGTAAATGCACAAACAGTAATTTCTCCGCATTGCAAGGTGCAATTTTGAAATTTTTTGCTTTTTCCTGCTCCTCTTAGCATGATAAAGAAGATTCAAAGACAGTGAGATGCCAGCTCCTTTCATTCAGTCAGTAGCTTCAATCATTTCTGGACGTTTTTCAATGGCAAAAATCAATGAATATTGTAAATGCACAAACAGTAATTTCTCCGCATTGCAAGGTGCAATTCTGAAATTTTTTGCTTTTTCCTGCTCCTCTTAGCATGATAAACAAGATTGAGAGTGAGATGCCAGCTCCTTTCATTCAGTCAGTAGCTTCAATCATTTCTGGATGTTTTTCAATGGCAAAAATCAATGAATATTGTAAATGCAAAACAGTAATTTCTCCGCATTGCAAGGTGCAATTCTGAAATTTTTTGCTTTTTTCTGCTCCTCTTAGCATGATAAAGAAGATTCAAAGAGAGTGAGATGCCAGCTCCTTTCATTCAGTCAGTAGCTTCAAACATTTCTGGTATATGAATAACATGATGTTTTTCAATGGCAAAAATCAATGAATATTGTAAATGCACAAACAGTAATTTCTCCGCATTGCAAGGTGCAATTCTGAAATTTTTTGCTTTTTCCTGCTCCTCTTAGCATGATAAACAAGATTGAAAGAGAGTGAGATGCCAGCTCCTTTCATTCAGTCAGTAGCTTCAAACATTTCTGGTATATGAATAACATGATGTTTTTCAATGGCAAAAATCAATGAATATTGTAAATGCACAAACAGTAATTTCTCCGCATTGCAAGGTGCAATTCTGAAATTTTTTGCTTTTTCCTGCTCCTCTTAGCATGATAAAGAAGATTCAAAGAGAGTGAGATGCCAGCTCCTTTCATTCAGTCAGTAGCTTCAATCATTTCTGGACGTTTTTCAATGGCAAAAATCAATGAATATTGTAAATGCACAAACAGTAATTTCTCCGCATTGCAAGGTGCAATTCTGAATTTTTTTGCTTTTTCCTGCTCCTCTTAGCATGATAAAGAAGATTCAAAGAGAGTGAGATGCCAGCTCCTTTCATTCAGTCAGTAGCTTCAAACATTTCTGGTATATGAATAACATGATGTTTTTCAATGGCAAAAATCAATGAATATTGTAAATGCACAAACAGTAATTTCTCCGCATTGCAAGGTGCAATTTTGAAATTTTTTGCTTTTTCCTGCTCCTCTTAGCATGATAAAGAAGATTCAAAGAGAGTGAGATGCCAGCTCCTTTCATTCAGTCAGTAGCTTCAATCATTTCTGGACGTTTTTCAATGGCAAAAATCAATGAATATTGTAAATGCACAAACAGTAATTTCTCCGCATTGCAAGGTGCAATTCTGAATTTTTTTGCTTTTTCCTGCTCCTCTTAGCATGATAAACAAGATTCAAAGAGAGTGAGATGCCAGCTCCTTTCATTCAGTCAGTAGCTTCAATCATTTCTGGATGTTTTTCAATGGCAAAAATCAATGAATATTGTAAATGCACAAACAGTAATTTCTCCGCATTGCAAGGTGCAATTCTGAAATTTTTTGCTTTTTTCTGCTCCTCTTAGCATGATAAAGAAGATTCAAAGAGAGTGAGATGCCAGCTCCTTTCATTCAGTGAGTAGCTTCAATCATTTCTGGACGTTTTTCAATGGCAAAAATCAATGAATATTGTAAATGCACAAACAGTAATTTCTCCGCATTGCAAGGTGCAATTCTGAAATTTTTTGCTTTTTCCTGCTCCTCTTAGCATGATAAAGAAGATTCAAAGAGAGTGAGATGCCAGCTCCTTTCATTCAGTCAGTAGCTTCAATCATTTCTGGACGTTTTTCAATGGCAAAAATCAATGAATATTGTAAATGCACAAACAGTAATTTCTCCGCATTGCAAGGTGCAATTCTGAAATTTTTTGCTTTTTCCTGCTCCTCTTAGCATGATAAACAAGATTGAAAGAGAGTGAGATGCCAGCTCCTTTCATTCAGTCAGTAGCTTCAATCATTTCTGGATGTTTTTCAATGGCAAAAATCAATGAATATTGTAAATGCACAAACAGTAATTTCTCCGCATTGCAAGGTGCAATTCTGAAATTTTTTGCTTTTTTCTGCTCCTCTTAGCATGATAAAGAAGATTCAAAGAGAGTGAGATGCCAGCTCCTTTCATTCAGTCAGTAGCTTCAAACATTTCTGGTATATGAATAACATGATGTTTTTCAATGGCAAAAATCAATGAATATTGTAAATGCACAAACAGTAATTTCTCCGCATTGCAAGGTGCAATTCTGAAATTTTTTGCTTTTTCCTGCTCCTCTAAGCATGATAAAGAAGATTCAAAGAGAGTGAGATGCCAGCTCCTTTCATTCAGTCAGTAGCTTCAATCATTTCTGGACGTTTTTCAATGGCAAAAATCAATGAATATTGTAAATGCACAAACAGTAATTTCTCCGCATTGCAAGGTGCAATTCTGAAATTTTTTGCTTTTTCCTGCTCCTCTTAGCATGATAAACAAGATTCAAAGAGAATGAGATGCCAGCTCCTTTCATTCAGTCAGTAGCTTCAATCATTTCTGGACGTTTTTCAATGGCAAAAATCAATGAATATTGTAAATGCACAAACAGTAATTTCTCCGCATTGCAAGGTGCAATTCTGAAATTTTTTGCTTTTTCCTGCTCCTCTTAGCATGATAAAGAAGATTCAAAGAGAGTGAGATGCCAGCTCCTTTCATTCAGTCAGTAGCTTCAAACATTTCTGGTATATGAATAACATGATGTTTTTCAATGGCAAAAATCAATGAATATTGTAAATGCACAAACAGTAATTTCTCCGCATTGCAAGGTGCAATTCTGAAATTTTTTGCTTTTTTCTGCTCCTCTTAGCATGATAAAGAAGATTCAAAGAGAGTGAGATGCCAGCTTCTTTCATTCAGTCAGTAGCTTCAATCATTTCTGGACGTTTTTCAATGGCAAAAATCAATGAATATTGTAAATGCACAAACAGTAATTTCTCCGCATTGCAAGGTGCAATTCTGAAATTTTTTGCTTTTTCCTGCTCCTCTTAGCATGATAAAGAAGATTCAAAGAGAGTGAGATGCCAGCTCCTTTCATTCAGTCAGTAGCTTCAAACATTTCTGGTATATGAATAACATGATGTTTTTCAATGGCAAAAATCAATGAATATTGTAAATGCACAAACAGTAATTTCTCCGCATTGCAAGGTGCAATTCTGAAATTTTTTGCTTTTTCCTGCTCCTCTTAGCATGATATAGAAAATTCAAAGAGAGTGAGATGCCAGCTCCTTTCATTCAGTCAGTAGCTTCAATCATTTCTGGACGTTTTTCAATGGCAAAAATCAATGAATATTGTAAATGCACAAACAGTAATTTCTCCGCATTGCAAGGTGCAATTCTGAAATTTTTTGCTTTTTCCTGCTCCTCTTAGCATGATAAACAAGATTGAAAGAGAGTGAGATGCCAGCTCCTTTCATTCAGTCAGTAGCTTCAATCATTTCTGGATGTTTTTCAATGGCAAAAATCAATGAATATTGTAAATGTACAAACAGTAATTTCTCCGCATTGCAAGGTGCAATTCTGAAATTTTTTGCTTTTTTCTGCTCCTCTTAGCATGATAAAGAAGATTCAAAGAGAGTGAGATGCCAGCTCCTTTCATTCAGTCAGTAGCTTCAAACATTTCTGGTATATGAATAACATGATGTTTTTCAATGGCAAAAATCAATGAATATTGTAAATGCACAAACAGTAATTTCTCCGCATTGCAAGGTGCAATTCTGAAATTTTTTGCTTTTTCCTGCTCCTCTAAGCATGATAAAGAAGATTCAAAGAGAGTGAGATGCCAGCTCCTTTCATTCAGTCAGTAGCTTCAATCATTTCTGGACGTTTTTCAATGGCAAAAATCAATGAATATTGTAAATGCACAAACAGTAATTTCTCCGCATTGCAAGGTGCAATTCTGAAATTTTTTGCTTTTTCCTGCTCCTCTTAGCATGATAAACAAGATTCAAAGAGAATGAGATGCCAGCTCCTTTCATTCAGTCAGTAGCTTCAATCATTTCTGGACGTTTTTCAATGGCAAAAATCAATGAATATTGTAAATGCACAAACAGTAATTTCTCCGCATTGCAAGGTGCAATTCTGAAATTTTTTGCTTTTTCCTGCTCCTCTTAGCATGATAAAGAAGATTCAAAGAGAGTGAGATGCCAGCTCCTTTCATTCAGTCAGTAGCTTCAAACATTTCTGGTATATGAATAACATGATGTTTTTCAATGGCAAAAATCAATGAATATTGTAAATGCACAAACAGTAATTTCTCCGCATTGCAAGGTGCAATTCTGAAATTTTTTGCTTTTTCCTGCTCCTCTTAGCATGATAAAGAAGATTCAAAGAGAGTGAGATGCCAGCTCCTTTCATTCAGTCAGTAGCTTCAATCATTTCTGGACGTTTTTCAATGGCAAAAATCAATGAATATTGTAAATGCACAAACAGTAATTTCTCCGCATTGCAAGGTGCAATTCTGAAATTTTTTGCTTTTTCCTGCTCCTCTTAGCATGATAAAGAAGATTCAAAGAGAGTGAGATGCCAGCTCCTTTCATTCAGTCAGTAGCTTCAAACATTTCTGGTATATGAATAACATGATGTTTTTCAATGGCAAAAATCAATGAATATTGTAAATGCACAAACAGTAATTTCTCCGCATTGCAAGGTGCAATTTTGAAATTTTTTGCTTTTTCCTGCTCCTCTTAGCATGATAAAGAAGATTCAAAGAGAGTGAGATGCCAGCTCCTTTCATTCAGTCAGTAGCTTCAATCATTTCTGGACTTTTTTCAATGGCAAAAATCAATGAATATTGTAAATGCACAAACAGTAATTTCTCCGCATTGCAAGGTGCAATTCTGAATTTTTTTGCTTTTTCCTGCTCCTCTTAGCATGATAAACAAGATTCAAAGAGAGTGAGATGCCAGCTCCTTTCATTCAGTCAGTAGCTTCAATCATTTCTGGATGTTTTTCAATGGCAAAAATCAATGAATATTGTAAGTGCACAAACAGTAATTTCTCCGCATTGCAAGGTGCAATTCTGAAATTTTTTGCTTTTTTCTGCTCCTCTTAGCATGATAAAGAAGATTCAAAGAGAGTGAGATGCCAGCTCCTTTCATTCAGTCAGTAGCTTCAAACATTTCTGGTATATGAATAACGATGTTTTTCAATGGCAAAAATCAATGAATATTGTAAATGCACAAACAGTAATTTCTCCGCATTGCAAGGTTCAATTCTGAAATTTTTTGCTTTTTCCTGCTCCTCTTAGCATGATAAAGAAGATTCAAAGAGAGTGAGATGCCAGCTCCTTTCATTCAGTCAGTAGCTTCAAACATTTCTGGTATATGAATAACATGATGTTTTTCAATGGCAAAAATCAATGAATATTGTAAATGCACAAACAGTAATTTCTCCGCATTGCAAGGTGCAATTCTGAAATTTTTTGCTTTTTCCTGCTCCTCTTAGCATGATAAAGAAGATTCAAAGAGAGTGAGATGCCAGCTCCTTTCATTCAGTCAGTAGCTTCAATCATTTCTGGACGTTTTTCAATGGCAAAAATCATTGAATATTGTAAATGCACAAACAGTAATTTCTCCGCATTGCAAGGTGCAATTCTGAAATTTTTTGCTTTTTCCTGCTCCTCTTAGCATGATAAAGAAGATTCAAAGAGAGTGAGATGCCAGCTCCTTTCATTCAGTCAGTAGCTTCAATCATTTCTGGTATATGAATAACGATGTTTTTCAATGGCAAAAATCAATGAATATTGTAAATGCACAAACAGTAATTTCTCCGCATTGCAAGGTGCAATTCTGAAATTTTTTGCTTTTTCCTGCTCCTCTAAGCATGATAAAGAAGATTCAAAGAGAGTGAGATGCCAGCTCCTTTCATTCAGTCAGTAGCTTCAATCATTTCTGGACGTTTTTCAATGGCAAAAATCAATGAATATTGTAAATGCACAAACAGTAATTTCTCCGCATTGCAAGGTGCAATTCTGAAATTTTTTGCTTTTTCCTGCTCCTCTTAGCATGATAAACAAGATTCAAAGAGAGTGAGATGCCAGCTCCTTTCATTCAGTCAGTAGCTTCAATCATTTCTGGACGTTTTTCAATGGCAAAAATCAATGAATATTGTAAATGCACAAACAGTAATTTCTCCGCATTGCAAGGTGCAATTCTGAAATTTTTTGCTTTTTCCTGCTCCTCTTAGCATGATAAAGAAGATTCAAAGAGAGTGAGATGCCAGCTCCTTTCATTCAGTCAGTAGCTTCAAACATTTCTGGTATATGAATAACATGATGTTTTTCAATGGCAAAAATCAATGAATATTGTAAATGCACAAACAGTAATTTCTCCGCATTGCAAGGTGCAATTCTGAAATTTTTTGCTTTTTCCTGCTCCTCTAAGCATGATAAAGAAGATTCAAAGAGAGTGAGATGCCAGCTCCTTTCATTCAGTCAGTAGCTTCAATCATTTCTGGACGTTTTTCAATGGCAAAAATCAATGAATATTGTAAATGCACAAACAGTAATTTCTCCGCATTGCAAGGTGCAATTCTGAAATTTTTTGCTTTTTCCTGCTCCTCTTAGCATGATAAACAAGATTCAAAGAGAATGAGATGCCAGCTCCTTTCATTCAGTCAGTAGCTTCAATCATTTCTGGACGTTTTTCAATGGCAAAAATCAATGAATATTGTAAATGCACAAACAGTAATTTTTCCGCATTGCAAGGTGCAATTCTGAAATTTTTTGCTTTTTCCTGCTCCTCTTAGCATGATAAAGAAGATTCAAAGAGAGTGAGATGCCAGCTCCTTTCATTCAGTCAGTAGCTTCAAACATTTCTGGTATATGAATAACATGATGTTTTTCAATGGCAAAAATCAATGAATATTGTAAATGCACAAACAGTAATTTCTCCGCATTGCAAGGTGCAATTCTGAAATTTTTTGCTTTTTCCTGCTCCTCTTAGCATGATAAAGAAGATTCAAAGAGAGTGAGATGCCAGCTCCTTTCATTCAGTCAGTAGCTTCAATCATTTCTGGACGTTTTTCAATGGCAAAAATCAATGAATATTGTAAATGCACAAACAGTAATTTCTCCGCATTGCAAGGTGCAATTCTGAAATTTTTTGCTTTTTCCTGCTCCTCTTAGCAAGATAAACAAGATTCAAAGAGAGTGAGATGCCAGCTCCTTTCATTCAGTCAGTAGCTTCAATCATTTCTGGACGTTTTTCAATGGCAAAAATCAATGAATATTGTAAATGCACAAACAGTAATTTCTCCGCATTGCAAGTTGCAATTCTGAAATTTTTTGCTTTTTCCTTCTCCTCTTAGCATGATAAAGAAGATTCAAAGAGAGTGAGATGCCAGCTCCTTTCATTCAGTCAGTAGCTTCAATCATTTCTGGACGTTTTTCAAAGGCAAAAATCAATGAATATTGTAAATGCACAAACAGTAATTTCTCCGCATTGCAAGGTGCAATTCTGAAATTTTTTGCTTTTTCCTGCTCCTCTTAGCATGATAAAGAAGATTCAAAGAGAGTGAGATGCCAGCTCCTTTCATTCAGTCAGTAGCTTCAAACATTTCTGGTATATGAATAACATGATGTTTTTCAATGGCAAAAATCAATGAATATTGTAAATGCACAAACAGTAATTTCTCCGCATTGCAAGGTGCAATTCTGAAATTTTTTGCTTTTTCCTGCTCCTCTTAGCATGATAAAGAAGATTCAAAGAGAGTGAGATGCCAGCTCCTTTCATTCAGTCAGTAGCTTCAATCATTTCTGGACGTTTTTCAATGGCAAAAATCAATGAATATTGTAAATGCACAAACAGTAATTTCTCCGCATTGCAAGGTGCAATTCTGAAATTTTTTGCTTTTTCCTGCTCCTCTTAGCAAGATAAACAAGATTCAAAGAGAGTGAGATGCCAGCTCCTTTCATTCAGTCAGTAGCTTCAATCATTTCTGGACGTTTTTCAATGGCAAAAATCAATGAATATTGTAAATGCACAAACAGTAATTTCTCCGCATTGCAAGTTGCAATTCTGAAATTTTTTGCTTTTTCCTTCTCCTCTTAGCATGATAAAGAAGATTCAAAGAGAGTGAGATGCCAGCTCCTTTCATTCAGTCAGTAGCTTCAATCATTTCTGGACGTTTTTCAAAGGCAAAAATCAATGAATATTGTAAATGCACAAACAGTAATTTCTCCGCATTGCAAGGTGCAATTCTGAAATGTTTTGCTTTTTCCTGCTCCTCTTAGCATGATAAAGAAGATTCAAAGAGAGTGAGATGCCAGCTCCTTTCATTCAGTCAGTAGCTTCAAACATTTCTGGTATATGAATAACATGATGTTTTTCAATGGCAAAAATCAATGAATATTGTAAATGCACAAACAGTAATTTCTCCGCATTGCAAGGTGCAATTCTGAAATTTTTTGCTTTTTCCTGCTCCTCTTAGCATGATAAAGAAGATTCAAAGAGAGTGAGATGCCAGCTCCTTTCATTCAGTCAGTAGCTTCAATCATTTCTGGACGTTTTTCAATGGCAAAAATCATTGAATATTGTAAATGCACAAACAGTAATTTCTCCGCATTGCAAGGTGCAATTCTGAAATTTTTTGCTTTTTCCTGCTCCTCTTAGCATGATAAAGAAGATTCAAAGAGAGTGAGATGCCAGCTCCTTTCATTCAGTCAGTAGCTTCAATCATTTCTGGTATATGAATAACATGATGTTTTTCAATGGCAAAAATCAATGAATATTGTAAATGCACAAACAGTAATTTCTCCGCATTGCAAGGTGCAATTCTGAAATTTTTTGCTTTTTCCTGCTCCTCTAAGCATGATAAAGAAGATTCAAAGAGAGTGAGATGCCAGCTCCTTTCATTCGGTCAGTAGCTTCAATCATTTCTGGACGTTTTTCAATGGCAAAAATCAATGAATATTGTAAATGCACAAACAGTAATTTCTCCGCATTGCAAGGTGCAATTCTGAAATTTTTTGCTTTTTCCTGCTCCTCTTAGCATGATAAACAAGATTCAAAGAGAGTGAGATGCCAGCTCCTTTCATTCAGTCAGTAGCTTCAATCATTTCTGGACGTTTTTCAATGGCAAAAATCAATGAATATTGTAAATGCACAAACAGTAATTTCTCCGCATTGCAAGGTGCAATTCTGAAATTTTTTGCTTTTTCCTGCTCCTCTTAGCATGATAAAGAAGATTCAAAGAGAGTGAGATGCCAGCTCCTTTCATTCAGTCAGTAGCTTCAAACATTTCTGGTATATGAATAACATGATGTTTTTCAATGGCAAAAATCAATGAATATTGTAAATGCACAAACAGTAATTTCTCCGCATTGCAAGGTGCAATTCTGAAATTTTTTGCTTTTTCCTGCTCCTCTAAGCATGATAAAGAAGATTCAAAGAGAGTGAGATGCCAGCTCCTTTCATTCAGTCAGTAGCTTCAATCATTTCTGGACGTTTTTCAATGGCAAAAATCAATGAATATTGTAAATGCACAAACAGTAATTTCTCCGCATTGCAAGGTGCAATTCTGAAATTTTTTGCTTTTTCCTGCTCCTCTTAGCATGATAAACAAGATTCAAAGAGAATGAGATGCCAGCTCCTTTCATTCAGTCAGTAGCTTCAATCATTTCTGGACGTTTTTCAATGGCAAAAATCAATGAATATTGTAAATGCACAAACAGTAATTTCTCCGCATTGCAAGGTGCAATTCTGAAATTTTTTGCTTTTTCCTGCTCCTCTTAGAATGATAAAGAAGATTCAAAGAGAGTGAGATGCCAGCTCCTTTCATTCAGTCAGTAGCTTCAAACATTTCTGGTATATGAATAACATGATGTTTTTCAATGGCAAAAATCAATGAATATTGTAAATGCACAAACAGTAATTTCTCCGCACTGCAAGGTGCAATTCTGAAATTTTTTGCTTTTTCCTGCTCCTCTTAGCATGATAAAGAAGATTCAAAGAGAGTGAGATGCCAGCTCCTTTCATTCAGTCAGTAGCTTCAATCATTTCTGGACGTTTTTCAATGGCAAAAATCAATGAATATTGTAAATGCACAAACAGTAATTTCTCCGCATTGCAAGGTGCAATTCTGAAATTTTTTGCTTTTTCCTGCTCCTCTTAGCAAGATAAACAAGATTCAAAGAGAGTGAGATGCCAGCTCCTTTCATTCAGTCAGTAGCTTCAATCATTTCTGGACGTTTTTCAATGGCAAAAATCAATGAATATTGTAAATGCACAAACAGTAATTTCTCCGCATTGCAAGTTGCAATTCTGAAATTTTTTGCTTTTTCCTTCTCCTCTTAGCATGGTAAAGAAGATTCAAAGAGAGTGAGATGCCAGCTCCTTTCATTCAGTCAGTAGCTTCAATCATTTCTGGACGTTTTTCAAAGGCAAAAATCAATGAATATTGTAAATGCACAAACAGTAATTTCTCCGCATTGCAAGGTGCAATTCTGAAATTTTTTGCTTTTTCCTGCTCCTCTTAGCATGATAAAGAAGATTCAAAGAGAGTGAGATGCCAGCTCCTTTCATTCAGTCAGTAGCTTCAAACATTTCTGGTATATGAATAACATGATGTTTTTCAATGGCAAAAATCAATGAATATTGTAAATGCACAAACAGTAATTTCTCCGCATTGCAAGGTGCAATTCTGAAATTTTTTGCTTTTTCCTGCTCCTCTTAGCATGATAAAGAAGATTCAAAGAGAGTGAGATGCCAGCTCCTTTCATTCAGTCAGTAGCTTCAATCATTTCTGGACGTTTTTCAATGGCAAAAATCAATGAATATTGTAAATGCACAAACAGTAATTTCTCCGCATTGCAAGGTGCAATTCTGAAATTTTTTGCTTTTTCCTGCTCCTCTTAGCATGATAAAGAAGATTCAAAGAGAGTGAGATGCCAGCTCGTTTCATTCAGTCAGTAGCTTCAAACATTTCTGGTATATGAATAACATGATGTTTTTCAATGGCAAAAATCAATGAATATTGTAAATGCACAAACAGTAATTTCTCCGCATTGCAAGGTGCAATTCTGAAATTTTTTGCTTTTTCCTGCTCCTCTTAGCATGATAAAGAAGATTCAAAGAGAGTGAGATGCCAGCTCCTTTCATTCAGTAAGTAGCTTCAATCATTTCTGGACGTTTTTCAATGGCAAAAATCAATGAATATTGTAAATGCACAAACAGTAATTTCTCCGCATTGCAAGGTGCAATTCTGAAATTTTTTGCTTTTTCCTGCTCCTCTTAGCATGATAAACAAGATTCAAAGAGAGTGAGATGCCAGCTCCTTTCATTCAGTCAGTAGCTTCAATCATTTCTGGACGTTTTTCAATGGCAAAAATCAATGAATATTGTAAATGCACAAACAGTAATTTCTCCGCATTGCAAGGTGCAATTCTGAAATTTTTTGCTTTTTCCTGCTCCTCTTAGCATGATAAAGAAGATTCAAAGAGAGTGAGATGCCAGCTCCTTTCATTCAGTCAGTAGCTTCAAACATTTCTGGTATATGAATAACATGATATTTTTCAATGGCAAAAATCAATGAATATTGTAAATGCACAAACAGTAATTTCTCCGCATTGAAAGGTGCAATTCTGAAATTTTTTGCTTTTTCCTGCTCCTCTTAGCATGATAAAGAAGATTCAAAGAGAGTGAGATGCCAGCTCCTTTCATTCAGTCAGTAGCTTCAATCATTTCTGGACGTTTTTCAATGGCAAAAATCAATGAATATTGTAAATGCACAAACAGTAATTTCTCCGCATTGCAAGGTGCAATTCTGAAATTTTTTGCTTTTTCCTGCTCCTCTTAGCATGATAAACAAGATTCAAACAGAGTGAGATGCCAGCTCCTTTCATTCAGTCAGTAGCTTCATTCATTTCTGGACGTTTTTCAATGGCAAAAATCAATGAATATTGTAAATGCACAAACAGTAATTTCTCCGCATTGCAAGGTGCAATTCTGAAATTTTTTGCTTTTTTCTGCTACTCTTAGCATGATAAAGAAGATTCAAAGAGAGTGAGATGCCAGCTCCTTTCATTCAGTCAGTAGCTTCAAACATTTCTGGTATATGAATAACATGATGTTTTTCAATGGCAAAAATCAATGAATATTGTAAATGCACAAACAGTAATTTCTCCGCATTGCAAGGTGCAATTCTGAAATTTTTTGCTTTTTCCTGCTCCTCTTAGCATGATAAAGAAGATTCAAAGAGAGTGAGATGCCAGCTCCTTTCATTCAGTCAGTAGCTTCAAACATTTCTGGTATATGAATAACATGATGTTTTTCAATGGCAAAAATCAATGAATATTGTAAATGCACAAACAGTAATTTCTCCGCATTGCAAGGTGCAATTCTGAAACTTTTTGCTTTTTCCTGCTCCTCTTAGCATGATAAAGAAGATTCAAATAGAGTGAGATGCCAGCTCCTTTCATTCAGTAAGTAGCTTCAATCATTTCTGGACGTTTTTCAATGGCAAAAATCAATGAATATTGTAAATGCACAAACAGTAATTTCTCCGCATTGCAAGGTGCAATTCTGAAATTTTTTGCTTTTTCCTGCTCCTCTTAGCAAGATAAACAAGATTCAAAGAGAGTGAGATGCCAGCTCCTTTCATTCAGTCAGTAGCTCCAAACATTTCTGGTATATGAATAACATGATATTTTTCAATGGCAAAAATCAATGAATATTGTAAATGCACAAACAGTAATTTCTCCGCATTGAAAGGTGCAATTCTGAAATTTTTTGCTTTTTCCTGCTCCTCTTAGCATGATAAAGAAGATTCAAAGAGAGTGAGATGCCAGCTCCTTTCATTCAGTCAGTAGCTTCAATCATTTCTGGACGTTTTTCAATGGCAAAAATCAATGAATATTGTAAATGCACAAACAGTAATTTCTCCGCATTGCAAGGTGCAATTCTGAAATTTTTTGCTTTTTCCTGCTCCTCTTAGCATGATAAACAAGATTCAAAGAGAGTGAGATGCCAGCTCCTTTCATTCAGTCAGTAGCTTCAATAATTTCTGGACGTTTTTCAATGGCAAAAATCAATGAATATTGTAAATGCACAAACAGTAATTTCTCCGCATTGCAAGGTGCAATTCTGAAATTTTTTGCTTTTTTCTACTAATCTTAGCATGATAAAGAAGATTCAAAGAGAGTGAGATGCCAGCTCCTTTCATTCAGTCAGTAGCTTCAAACATTTCTGGTATATGAATAACATGATGTTTTTCAATGGCAAAAATCATTGAATATTGTAAATGCACAAACAGTAATTTCTCCGCATTGCAAGGTGCAATTCTGAAATTTTTTGCTTTTTCCTGCTCCTCTTAGCATGATAAAGAAGATTCAAAGAGAGTGAGATGCCAGCTCCTTTCATTCAGTCAGTAGCTTCAAACATTTCTGGTATATGAATAACATGATGTTTTTCAATGGCAAAAATCAATGAATATTGTAAATGCACAAACAGTAATTTCTCCGCATTGCAAGGTGCAATTCTGAAATTTTTTGCTTTTTCCTGCTCCTCTTAGCATGATAAAGAAGATTCAAAGAGAGTGAGATGCCAGCTCCTTTCATTCAGTCAGTAGCTTCAATCATTTCTGGACGTTTTTCAATGGCAAAAATCAATGAATATTGTAAATGTACAAACAGTAATTTCTCCGCATTGCAAGGTGCAATTCTGAAATTTTTTGCTTTTTCCTGCTCCTCTTAGCAAGATAAACAAGATTCAAAGAGAGTGAGATGCCAGCTCCTTTCATTCAGTCAGTAGCTTCAATCATTTCTGGACGTTTTTCAATGGCAAAAATCAATGAATATTGTAAATGCACAAACAGTAATTTCTCCGCATTGCAAGGTGCAATTCTGAAATTTTTTGCTTTTTCCTGCTCCTCTGAGCATGATAAAGAAGATTCAAGGAGAGTGAGATGCCAGCTCCTTTCATTCAGTCAGTAGCTTCAATCATTTCTGGACGTTTTTCAATGGCAAAAATCAATGAATATTGTAAATGCACAAACAGTAATTTCTCCGCATTGCAAGGTGCAATTCTGAAATTTTTTGCTTTTTCCTGCTCCTCTTAGCATGATAAACAAGATTCAAAGAGAGTGAGATGCGAGCTCCTTTCATTCAGTCAGTAGCTTCAATCATTTCTGGACGTTTTTCAATGGCAAAAATCAATGAATATTGTAAATGCACAAACAGTAATTTCTCCGCATTGCAAGGTGCAATTCTGAAATTTTTTGCTTTTTCCTGCTCCTCTTAGCATGATAAAGAAGATTCAAAGAGAGTGAGATGCCAGCTCCTTTCATTCAGTCAGTAGCTTCAAACATTTCTGGTATATGAATAACATGATGTTTTTCAATGGCAAAAATCACTGAATATTGTAAATGCACAAACAGTAATTTCTCCGCATTGCAAGGTGCAATTCTGAAATTTTTTGCTTTTTCCTGCTCCTCTTAGCATGATAAAGAAGATTCAAAGAGAGTGAGATGCCAGCTCCTTTCATTCAGTCAGTAGCTTCAATCATTTCTGGACGTTTTTCAATGGCAAAAATCAATGAATATTGTAAATGCACAAACAGTAATTTCTCCGCATTGCAAGGTGCAATTCTGAAATTTTTTGCTTTTTCCTGCTCCTCTGAGCATGATAAAGAAGATTCAAGGAGAGTGAGATGCCAGCTCCTTTCATTCAGTCAGTAGCTTCAATCATTTCTGGACGTTTTTCAATGGCAAAAATCAATGAATATTGTAAATGCACAAACAGTAATTTCTCCGCATTGCAAGGTGCAATTCTGAAATTTTTTGCTTTTTCCTGCTCCTCTTAGCATGATAAACAAGATTCAAAGAGAGTGAGATGCGAGCTCCTTTCATTCAGTCAGTAGCTTCAATCATTTCTGGACGTTTTTCAATGGCAAAAATCAATGAATATTGTAAATGCACAAACAGTAATTTCTCCGCATTGCAAGGTGCAATTCTGAAATTTTTTGCTTTTTCCTGCTCCTCTTAGCATGATAAAGAAGATTCAAAGAGAGTGAGATGCCAGCTCCTTTCATTCAGTCAGTAGCTTCAAACATTTCTGGTATATGAATAACATGATGTTTTTCAATGGCAAAAATCACTGAATATTGTAAATGCACAAACAGTAATTTCTCCGCATTGCAAGGTGCAATTCTGAAATTTTTTGCTTTTTCCTGCTCCTCTTAGCATGATAAAGAAGATTCAAAGAGAGTGAGATGCCAGCTCCTTTCATTCAGTCAGTAGCTTCAATCATTTCTGGACGTTTTTCAATGGCAAAAATCAATGAATATTGTAAATGCACAAACAGTAATTTCTCCGCATTGCAAGGTGCAATTCTGAAATTTTTTGCTTTTTCCTGCTCCTCTTAGCAGGATAAACAAGATTCAAAGAGAGTGAGATGCCAGCTCCTTTCATTCAGTCAGTAGCTTCAATCATTTCTGGACGTTTTTCAATGGCAAAAATCAATGAATATTGTAAATGCACAAACAGTAATTTCTCCGCATTGCAAGTTGCAATTCTGAAATTTTTTGCTTTTTCCTTCTCCTCTTAGCATGATAAAGAAGATTCAAAGAGAGTGAGATGCCAGCTCCTTTCATTCAGTCAGTAGCTTCAATCATTTCTGGACGTTTTTCAAAGGCAAAAATCAATGAATATTGTAAATGCACAAACAGTAATTTCTCCGCATTGCAAGGTGCAATTCTGAAATTTTTTGCTTTTTCCTGCTCCTCTTAGCATGATAAAGAAGATTCAAAGAGAGTGAGATGCCAGCTCCTTTCATTCAGTCAGTAGCTTCAAACATTTCTGGTATATGAATAACATGATGTTTTTCAATGGCAAAAATCAATGAATATTGTAAATGCACAAACAGTAATTTCTCCGCATTGCAAGGTGCAATTCTGAAATTTTTTGCTTTTTCCTGCTCCTCTTAGCATGATAAAGAAGATTCAAAGAGAGTGAGATGCCAGCTCCTTTCATTCAGTCAGTAGCTTCAATCATTTCTGGACGTTTTTCAATGGCAAAAATCAATGAATATTGTAAATGCACAAACAGTAATTTCTCCGCATTGCAAGGTGCAATTCTGAAATTTTTTGCTTTTTCCTGCTCCTCTTAGCAAGATAAACAAGATTCAAAGAGAGTGAGATGCCAGCTCCTTTCATTCAGTCAGTAGCTTCAATCATTTCTGGACGTTTTTCAATGGCAAAAATCAATGAATATTGTAAATGCACAAACAGTAATTTCTCCGCATTGCAAGTTGCAATTCTGAAATTTTTTGCTTTTTCCTTCTCCTCTTAGCATGATAAAGAAGATTCAAAGAGAGTGAGATGCCAGCTCCTTTCATTCAGTCAGTAGCTTCAATCATTTCTGGACGTTTTTCAAAGGCAAAAATCAATGAATATTGTAAATGCACAAACAGTAATTTCTCCGCATTGCAAGGTGCAATTCTGAAATTTTTTGCTTTTTCCTGCTCCTCTTAGCATGATAAAGAAGATTCAAAGAGAGTGAGATGCCAGCTCCTTTCATTCAGTCAGTAGCTTCAAACATTTCTGGTATATGAATAACATGATGTTTTTCAAAGGCAAAAATCAATGAATATTGTAAATGCACAAACAATAATTTCTCCGCATTGCAAGGTGCAATTCTGAAATTTTTTGCTTTTTCCTGCTCCTCTTAGCATGATAAAGAAGATTCAAAGAGAGTGAGATGCCAGCTCCTTTCATTCAGTCAGTAGCTTCAATCATTTCTGGACGTTTTTCAATGGCAAAAATCATTGAATATTGTAAATGCACAAACAGTAATTTCTCCGCATTGCAAGGTGCAATTCTGAAATTTTTTGCTTTTTCCTGCTCCTCTTAGCATGATAAAGAAGATTCAAAGAGAGTGAGATGCCAGCTCCTTTCATTCAGTCAGTAGCTTCAATCATTTCTGGTATATGAATATCATGATGTTTTTCAATGGCAAAAATCAATGAATATTGTAAATGCACAAACAGTAATTTCTCCGCATTGCAAGGTGCAATTCTGAAATTTTTTGCTTTTTCCTGCTCCTCTAAGCATGATAAAGAAGATTCAAAGAGAGTGAGATGCCAGCTCCTTTCATTCGGTCAGTAGCTTCAATCATTTCTGGACGTTTTTCAATGGCAAAAATCAATGAATATTGTAAATGCACAAACAGTAATTTCTCCGCATTGCAAGGTGCAATTCTGAAATTTTTTGCTTTTTCCTGCTCCTCTTAGCATGATAAACAAGATTCAAAGAGAGTGAGATGCCAGCTCCTTTCATTCAGTCAGTAGCTTCAATCATTTCTGGACGTTTTTCAATGGCAAAAATCAATGAATATTGTAAATGCACAAACAGTAATTTCTCCGCATTGCAAGGTGCAATTCTGAAATTTTTTGCTTTTTCCTGCTCCTCTTAGCATGATAAAGAAGATTCAAAGAGAGTGAGATGCCAGCTCCTTTCATTCAGTCAGTAGCTTCAAACATTCCTGGTATATGAATAACATGATGTTTTTCAATGGCAAAAATCAATGAATATTGTAAATGCACAAACAGTAATTTCTCCGCATTGCAAGGTGCAATTCTGAAATTTTTTGCTTTTTCCTGCTCCTCTAAGCATGATAAAGAAGATTCAAAGAGAGTGAGATGCCAGCTCCTTTCATTCAGTCAGTAGCTTCAATCATTTCTGGACGTTTTTCAATGGCAAAAATCAATGAATATTGTAAATGCACAAACAGTAATTTCTCCGCATTGCAAGGTGCAATTCTGAAATTTTTTGCTTTTTCCTGCTCCTCTTAGCATGATAAACAAGATTCAAAGAGAATGAGATGCCAGCTCCTTTCATTCAGTCAGTAGCTTCAATCATTTCTGGACGTTTTTCAATGGCAAAAATCAATGAATATTGTAAATGCACAAACAGTAATTTCTCCGCATTGCAAGGTGCAATTCTGAAATTTTTTGCTTTTTCCTGCTCCTCTTAGCATGATAAAGAAGATTCAAAGAGAGTGAGATGCCAGCTCCTTTCATTCAGTCAGTAGCTTCAAACATTTCTGGTATATGAATAACATGATGTTTTTCAATGGCAAAAATCAATGAATATTGTAAATGCACAAACAGTAATTTCTCCGCATTGCAAGGTGCAATTCTGAAATTTTTTGCTTTTTCCTGCTCCTCTTAGCATGATAAAGAAGATTCAAAGAGAGTGAGATGCCAGCTCCTTTCATTCAGTCAGTAGCTTCAATCATTTCTGGACGTTTTTCAATGGCAAAAATCAATGAATATTGTAAATGCACAAACAGTAATTTCTCCGCATTGCAAGGTGCAATTCTGAAATTTTTTGCTTTTTCCTGCTCCTCTTAGCAAGATAAACAAGATTCAAAGAGAGTGAGATGCCAGCTCCTTTCATTCAGTCAGTAGCTTC
The DNA here is from genome assembly GCF_046119375.1 of Phyllobates terribilis. NCBI lineage: Eukaryota > Metazoa > Chordata > Amphibia > Anura > Dendrobatidae > Phyllobates > Phyllobates terribilis. Next base: position 3,808,210 of record NW_027362893.1, read on the forward strand.
AATCATTTCTGGACGTTTTTCAATGGCAAAAATCAATGAATATTGTAAATGCACAAACAGTAATTTCTCCGCATTGCAAGTTGCAATTCTGAAATTTTTTGCTTTTTCCTTCTCCTCTTAGCATGATAAAGAAGATTCAAAGAGAGTGAGATGCCAGCTCCTTTCATTCAGTCAGTAGCTTCAATCATTTCTGGACGTTTTTCAAAGGCAAAAATCAATGAATATTGTAAATGCACAAACAGTAATTTCTCCGCATTGCAAGGTGCAATTCTGAAATTTTTTGCTTTTTCCTGCTCCTCTTAGCATGATAAAGAAGATTCAAAGAGAGTGAGATGCCAGCTCCTTTCATTCAGTCAGTAGCTTCAAACATTTCTGGTATATGAATAACATGATGTTTTTCAATGGCAAAAATCAATGAATATTGTAAATGCACAAACAGTAATTTCTCCGCATTGCAAGGTGCAATTCTGAAATTTTTTGCTTTTTCCTGCTCCTCTTAGCATGATAAAGAAGATTCAAAGAGAGTGAGATGCCAGCTCCTTTCATTCAGTCAGTAGCTTCAATCATTTCTGGACGTTTTTCAATGGCAAAAATCAATGAATATTGTAAATGCACAAACAGTAATTTCTCCGCATTGCAAGGTGCAATTCTGAAATTTTTTGCTTTTTCCTGCTCCTCTTAGCATGATAAAGAAGATTCAAAGAGAGTGAGATGCCAGCTCCTTTCATTCAGTCAGTAGCTTCAAACATTTCTGGTATATGAATAACATGATGTTTTTCAATGGCAAAAATCAATGAATATTGTAAATGCACAAACAGTAATTTCTCCGCATTGCAAGGTGCAATTCTGAAATTTTTTGCTTTTTCCTGCTCCTCTTAGCATGATAAAGAAGATTCAAAGAGAGTGAGATGCCAGCTCCTTTCATTCAGTAAGTAGCTTCAATCATTTCTGGACGTTTTTCAATGGCAAAAATCAATGAATATTGTAAATGCACAAACAGTAATTTCTCCGCATTGCAAGGTGCAATTCTGAAATTTTTTGCTTTTTCCTGCTCCTCTTAGCATGATAAACAAGATTCAAAGAGAGTGAGATGCCAGCTCCTTTCATTCAGTCAGTAGCTTCAATCATTTCTGGACGTTTTTCAATGGCAAAAATCAATGAATATTGTAAATGCACAAACAGTAATTTCTCCGCATTGCAAGGTGCAATTCTGAAATTTTTTGCTTTTTCCTGCTCCTCTTAGCATGATAAAGAAGATTCAAAGAGAGTGAGATGCCAGCTCCTTTCATTCAGTCAGTAGCTTCAAACATTTCTGGTATATGAATAACATGATATTTTTCAATGGCAAAAATCAATGAATATTGTAAATGCACAAACAGTAATTTCTCCGCATTGAAAGGTGCAATTCTGAAATTTTTTGCTTTTTCCTGCTCCTCTTAGCATGATAAAGAAGATTCAAAGAGAGTGAGATGCCAGCTCCTTTCATTCAGTCAGTAGCTTCAATCATTTCTGGACGTTTTTCAATGGCAAAAATCAATGAATATTGTAAATGCACAAACAGTAATTTCTCCGCATTGCAAGGTGCAATTCTGAAATTTTTTGCTTTTTCCTGCTCCTCTTAGCATGATAAACAAGATTCAAACAGAGTGAGATGCCAGCTCCTTTCATTCAGTTAGTAGCTTCAATCATTTCTGGACGTTTTTCAATGGCAAAAATCAATGAATATTGTAAATGCACAAACAGTAATTTCTCCGCATTGCAAGGTGCAATTCTGAAATTTTTTGCTTTTTCCTGCTCCTCTTAGCAAGATAAACAAGATTCAAAGAGAGTGAGATGCCAGCTCCTTTCATTCAGTCAGTAGCTCCAAACATTTCTGGTATATGAATAACATGATATTTTTCAATGGCAAAAATCAATGAATATTGTAAATGCACAAACAGTAATTTCTCCGCATTGAAAGGTGCAATTCTGAAATTTTTTGCTTTTTCCTGCTCCTCTTAGCATGATAAAGAAGATTCAAAGAGAGTGAGATGCCAGCTCCTTTCATTCAGTCAGTAGCTTCAATCATTTCTGGACGTTTTTCAATGGCAAAAATCAATGAATATTGTAAATGCACAAACAGTAATTTCTCCGCATTGCAAGGTGCAATTCTGAAATTTTTTGCTTTTTCCTGCTCCTCTTAGCATGATAAACAAGATTCAAAGAGAGTGAGATGCCAGCTCCTTTCATTCAGTCAGTAGCTTCAATAATTTCTGGACGTTTTTCAATGGCAAAAATCAATGAATATTGTAAATGCACAAACAGTAATTTCTCCGCATTGCAAGGTGCAATTCTGAAATTTTTTGCTTTTTTCTACTAATCTTAGCATGATAAAGAAGATTCAAAGAGAGTGAGATGCCAGCTCCTTTCATTCAGTCAGTAGCTTCAAACATTTCTGGTATATGAATAACATGATGTTTTTCAATGGCAAAAATCAATGAATATTGTAAATGCACAAACAGTAATTTCTCCGCATTGCAAGGTGCAATTCTGAAATTTTTTGCTTTTTCCTGCTCCTCTTAGCATGATAAAGAAGATTCAAAGAGAGTGAGATGCCAGCTCCTTTCATTCAGTCAGTAGCTTCAAACATTTCTGGTATATGAATAACATGATGTTTTTCAATGGCAAAAATCAATGAATATTGTAAATGCACAAACAGTAATTTCTCCGCATTGCAAGGTGCAATTCTGAAATTTTTTGCTTTTTCCTGCTCCTCTTAGCATGATAAAGAAGATTCAAAGAGAGTGAGATGCCAGCTCCTTTCATTCAGTCAGTAGCTTCAATCATTTCTGGACGTTTTTCAATGGCAAAAATCAATGAATATTGTAAATGTACAAACAGTAATTTCTCCGCATTGCAAGGTGCAATTCTGAAATTTTTTGCTTTTTCCTGCTCCTCTTAGGAAGATAAACAAGATTCAAAGAGAGTGAGATGCCAGCTCCTTTCATTCAGTCAGTAGCTTCAATCATTTCTGGACGTTTTTCAATGGCAAAAATCAATGAATATTGTAAATGCACAAACAGTAATTTCTCCGCATTGCAAGGTGCAATTCTGAAATTTTTTGCTTTTTCCTGCTCCTCTTAGCATGATAAAGAAGATTCAAAGAGAGTGAGATGCCAGCTCCTTTTATTCAGTCAGTAGCTTCAATCATTTCTGGTATATGAATAACATGATGTTTTTCAATGGCAAAAATCAATGAATATTGTAAATGCACAAACAGTAATTTCTCCGCATTGCAAGGTGCAATTCTGAAATTTTTTGCTTTTTCCTGCTCCTCTGAGCATGATAAAGAAGATTCAAGGAGAGTGAGATGCCAGCTCCTTTCATTCAGTCAGTAGCTTCAATCATTTCTGGACGTTTTTCAATGGCAAAAATCAATGAATATTGTAAATGCACAAACAGTAATTTCTCCGCATTGCAAGGTGCAATTCTGAAATTTTTTGCTTTTTCCTGCTCCTCTTAGCATGATAAACAAGATTCAAAGAGAGTGAGATGCGAGCTCCTTTCATTCAGTCAGTAGCTTCAATCATTTCTGGACGTTTTTCAATGGCAAAAATCAATGAATATTGTAAATGCACAAACAGTAATTTCTCCGCATTGCAAGGTGCAATTCTGAAATTTTTTGCTTTTTCCTGCTCCTCTTAGCATGATAAAGAAGATTCAAAGAGAGTGAGATGCCAGCTCCTTTCATTCAGTCAGTAGCTTCAAACATTTCTGGTATATGAATAACATGATGTTTTTCAATGGCAAAAATCACTGAATATTGTAAATGCACAAACAGTAATTTCTCCGCATTGCAAGGTGCAATTCTGAAATTTTTTGCTTTTTCCTGCTCCTCTTAGCATGATAAAGAAGATTCAAAGAGAGTGAGATGCCAGCTCCTTTCATTCAGTCAGTAGCTTCAATCATTTCTGGACGTTTTTCAATGGCAAAAATCAATGAATATTGTAAATGCACAAACAGTAATTTCTCCGCATTGCAAGGTGCAATTCTGAAATTTTTTGCTTTTTCCTGCTCCTCTTAGCATGATAAAGAAGATTCAAAGAGAGTGAGATGCCAGCTCCTTTCATTCAGTCAGTAGCTTCAAACATTTCTGGTATATGAATAACATGATGTTTTTCAATGGCAAAAATCAATGAATATTGTAAATGCACAAACAGTAATTTCTCCGCATTGCAAGGTGCAATTCTGAAATTTTTTGCTTTTTCCTGCTCCTCTTAGCATGATAAACAAGATTCAAAGAGAGTGAGATGCCAGCTCCTTTCATTCAGTCAGTAGCTTCAATCATTTCTGGACGTTTTTCAATGGCAAAAATCAATGAATATTGTAAATGCACAAACAGTAATTTCTCCGCATTGCAAGGTGCAATTCTGAAATTTTTTGCTTTTTCCTGCTCCTCTTAGCATGATAAAGAAGATTCAAAGAGAGTGAGATGCCAGCTCCTTTCATTCAGTCAGTAGCTTCAAACATTTCTGGTATATGAATAACATGATATTTTTCAATGGCAAAAATCAATGAATATTGTAAATGCACAAACAGTAATTTCTCCGCATTGAAAGGTGCAATTCTGAAATTTTTTGCTTTTTCCTGCTCCTCTTAGCATGATAAAGAAGATTCAAAGAGAGTGAGATGCCAGCTCCTTTCATTCAGTCAGTAGCTTCAATCATTTCTGGACGTTTTTCAATGGCAAAAATCAATGAATATTGTAAATGCACAAACAGTAATTTCTCCGCATTGCAAGGTGCAATTCTGAAATTTTTTGCTTTTTCCTGCTCCTCTTAGCATGATAAACAAGATTCAAACAGAGTGAGATGCCAGCTCCTTTCATTCAGTCAGTAGCTTCAATCATTTCTGGACGTTTTTCAATGGCAAAAATCAATGAATATTGTAAATGCACAAACAGTAATTTCTCCGCATTGCAAGGTGCAATTCTGAAATTTTTTGCTTTTTTCTGCTCCTCTTAGCATGATAAAGAAGATTCAAAGAGAGTGAGATGCCAGCTCCTTTCATTCAGTCAGTAGCTTCAAACATTTCTGGTATATGAATAACATGATGTTTTTCAATGGCAAAAATCAATGAATATTGTAAATGCACAAACAGTAATTTCTCCGCATTGCAAGGTGCAATTCTGAAATTTTTTGCTTTTTCCTGCTCCTCTTAGCATGATAAAGAAGATTCAAAGAGAGTGAGATGCCAGCTCCTTTCATTCAGTCAGTAGCTTCAATCATTTCTGGACTTTTTTCAATGGCAAAAATCAATGAATATTGTAAATGCACAAACAGTAATTTCTCCGCATTGCAAGGTGCAATTCTGAATTTTTTTGCTTTTTCCTGCTCCTCTTAGCATGATAAACAAGATTCAAAGAGAGTGAGATGCCAGCTCCTTTCATTCAGTCAGTAGCTTCAATCATTTCTGGATGTTTTTCAATGGCAAAAATCAATGAATTTTGTAAATGCACAAACAGTAATTTCTCCGCATTGCAAGGTGCAATTCTGAAATTTTTTGCTTTTTTCTGCTCCTCTTAGCATGATAAAGAAGATTCAAAGAGAGTGAGATGCCAGCTCCTTTCATTCAGTCAGTAGCTTCAAACATTTCTGGTATATGAATAACGATGTTTTTCAATGGCAAAAATCAATGAATATTGTAAATGCACAAACAGTAATTTCTCCGCATTGCAAGGTGCAATTCTGAAATTTTTTGCTTTTTCCTGCTCCTCTTAGCATGATAAAGAAGATTCAAAGAGAGTGAGATGCCAGCTCCTTTCATTCAGTCAGTAGCTTCAATCATTTCTGGACGTTTTTCAATGGCAAAAATCATTGAATATTGTAAATGCACAAACAGTAATTTCTCCGCATTGCAAGGTGCAATTCTGAAATTTTTTGCTTTTTCCTGCTCCTCTTAGCATGATAAAGAAGACTCAAAGAGAGTGAGATGCCAGCTCCTTTCATTCAGTCAGTAGCTTCAATCATTTCTGGTATATGAATAACATGATGTTTTTCAATGGCAAAAATCAATGAATATTGTAAATGCACAAACAGTAATTTCTCCGCATTGCAAGGTGCAATTCTGAAATTTTTTGCTTTTTCCTGCTCCTCTTAGCATGATAAAGAAGATTCAAAGAGAGTGAGATGCCAGCTCCTTTCATTCAGTCAGTAGCTTCAAACATTTCTGGTATATGAATAACATGATGTTTTTCAATGGCAAAAATCAATGAATATTGTAAATGCACAAACAGTAATTTCTCCGCATTGCAAGGTGCAATTCTGAAATTTTTTGCTTTTTCCTGCTCCTCTAAGCATGATAAAGAAGATTCAAAGAGAGTGAGATGCCAGCTCCTTTCATTCAGTCAGTAGCTTCAATCATTTCTGGACGTTTTTCAATGGCAAAAATCAATGAATATTGTAAATGCACAAACAGTAATTTCTCCGCATTGCAAGGTGCAATTCTGAAATTTTTTGCTTTTTCCTGCTCCTCTTAGCATGATAAACAAGATTCAAAGAGAATGAGATGCCAGCTCCTTTCATTCAGTCAGTAGCTTCAATCATTTCTGGACGTTTTTCAATGGCAAAAATCAATGAATATTGTAAATGCACAAACAGTAATTTCTCCGCATTGCAAGGTGCAATTCTGAAATTTTTTGCTTTTTCCTGCTCCTCTTAGCATGATAAAGAAGATTCAAAGAGAGTGAGATGCCAGCTCCTTTCATTCAGTCAGTAGCTTCAAACATTTCTGGTATATGAATAACATGATGTTTTTCAATGTCAAAAATCAATGAATATTGTAAATGCACAAACAGTAATTTCTCCGCATTGCAAGGTGCAATTCTGAAATTTTTTGCTTTTTCCTGCTCCTCTTAGCATGATAAAGAAGATTCAAAGAGAGTGAGATGCCAGCTCCTTTCATTCAGTCAGTAGCTTCAATCATTTCTGGACGTTTTTCAATGGCAAAAATCAATGAATATTGTAAATGCACAAACAGTAATTTCTCCGCATTGCAAGGTGCAATTCTGAAATTTTTTGCTTTTTCCTGCTCCTCTTAGCAAGATAAACAAGATTCAAAGAGAGTGAGATGCCAGCTCCTTTCATTCAGTCAGTAGCTTCAATCATTTCTGGACGTTTTTCAATGGCAAAAATCAATGAATATTGTAAATGCACAAACAGTAATTTCTCCGCATTGCAAGTTGCAATTCTGAAATTTTTTGCTTTTTCCTTCTCCTCTTAGCATGATAAAGAAGATTCAAAGAGAGTGAGATGCCAGCTCCTTTCATTCAGTCAGTAGCTTCAATCATTTCTGGACGTTTTTCAATGGCAAAAATCAATGAATATTGTAAATGCACAAACAGTAATTTCTCCGCATTGCAAGGTGCAATTCTGAAATTTTTTGCTTTTTCCTGCTCCTCTTAGCATGATAAAGAAGATTCAAAGAGAGTGAGATGCCAGCTCCTTTCATTCAGTCAGTAGCTTCAAACATTTCTGGTATATGAATAACATGATGTTTTTCAATGGCAAAAATCAATGAATATTGTAAATGCACAAACAGTAATTTCTCCGCATTGCAAGGTGCAATTCTGAAATTTTTTGCTTTTTCCTGCTCCTCTTAGCATGATAAAGAAGATTCAAAGAGAGTGAGATGCCAGCTCCTTTCATTCAGTCAGTAGCTTCAATCATTTCTGGACGTTTTTCAATGGCAAAAATCAATGAATATTGTAAATGCACAAACAGTAATTTCTCCGCATTGCAAGGTGCAATTCTGAAATTTTTTGCTTTTTCCTGCTCCTCTTAGCATGATAAAGAAGATTCAAAGAGAGTGAGATGCCAGCTCCTTTCATTCAGTCAGTAGCTTCAAACATTTCTGGTATATGAATAACATGATGTTTTTCAATGGCAAAAATCAATGAATATTGTAAATGCACAAACTAATTTCTCCGCATTGCAAGGTGCAATTCTGCAATTTTTTGCTTTTTCCTGCTCCTTTTAGCATGATAAAGAAGATTCAAAAAGAGTGAGATGCCAGCTCCTTTCATTCAGTAAGTAGCTTCAATCATTTCTGGACGTTTTTCAATGGCAAAAATCAATGAATATTGTAAATGCACAAACAGTAATTTCTCCGCATTGCAAGGTGCAATTCTGAAATTTTTTGCTTTTTCCTGCTCCTCTTAGCATGATAAACAAGATTCAAAGAGAGTGAGATGCCAGCTCCTTTCATTCAGTCAGTAGCTTCAATCATTTCTGGACGTTTTTCAATGGCAAAAATCAATGAATATTGTAAATGCACAAACAGTAATTTCTCCGCATTGCAAGGTGCAATTCTGAAATTTTTTGCTTTTTCCTGCTCCTCTTAGCATGATAAAGAAGATTCAAAGAGAGTGAGATGCCAGCTCCTTTCATTCAGTCAGTAGCTTCAAACATTTCTGGTATATGAATAACATGATATTTTTCAATGGCAAAAATCAATGAATATTGTAAATGCACAAACAGTAATTTCTCCGCATTGAAAGGTGCAATTCTGAAATTTTTTGCTTTTTCCTGCTCCTCTTAGCATGATAAAGAAGATTCAAAGAGAGTGAGATGCCAGCTCCTTTCATTCAGTCAGTAGCTTCAATCATTTCTGGACGTTTTTCAATGGCAAAAATCAATGAATATTGTAAATGCACAAACAGTAATTTCTCCGCATTGCAAGGTGCAATTCTGAAATTTTTTGCTTTTTCCTGCTCCTCTTAGCATGATAAACAAGATTCAAACAGAGTGAGATGCCAGCTCCTTTCATTCAGTCAGTAGCTTCAATCATTTCTGGACGTTTTTCAATGGCAAAAATCAATGAATATTGTAAATGCACAAACAGTAATTTCTCCGCATTGCAAGGTGCAATTCTGAAATTTTTTGCTTTTTTCTGCTACTCTTAGCATGATAAAGAAGATTCAAAGAGAGTGAGATGCCAGCTCCTTTCATTCAGTCAGTAGCTTCAAACATTTCTGGTATATGAATAACATGATGTTTTTCAATGGCAAAAATCAATGAATATTGTAAATGCACAAACAGTAATTTCTCCGCATTGCAAGGTGCAATTCTGAAATTTTTTGCTTTTTCCTGCTCCTCTTAGCATGATAAAGAAGATTCAAAGAGAGTGAGATGCCAGCTCCTTTCATTCAGTCAGTAGCTTCAATCATTTCTGGACGTTTTTCAATGGCAAAAATCAATGAATATTGTAAATGCACAAACAGTAATTTCTCCGCATTGCAAGGTGCAATTCTGAAATTTTTTGCTTTTTCCTGCTCCTCTTAGCATGATAAAGAAGATTCAAAGAGAGTGAGATGCCATCTCCTTTCATTCAGTCAGTAGCTTCAAACATTTCTGGTATATGAATAACATGATGTTTTTCAATGGCAAAAATCAATGAATATTGTAAATGCACAAACAGTAATTTCTCCGCATTGCAAGGTGCAATTCTGAAATTTTTTGCTTTTTCCTGCTCCTCTTAGCATGATAAAGAAGATTCAAAGAGAGTGAGATGCCAGCTCCTTTCATTCAGTAAGTAGCTTCAATCATTTCTGGACGTTTTTCAATGGCAAAAATCAATGAATATTGTAAATGCACAAACAGTAATTTCTCCGCATTGCAAGGTGCAATTCTGAAATTTTTTGCTTTTTCCTGCTCCTCTTAGCATGATAAAGAAGATTCAAAGAGAGTGAGATGCCAGCTCCTTTCATTCAGTCAGTAGCTTCAATCATTTCTGGACGTTTTTCAATGGCAAAAATCAATGAATATTGTAAATGCACAAACAGTAATTTCTCCGCATTGCAAGGTGCAATTCTGAAATTTTTTACTTTTTCCTGCTCCTCTTAGCATGATAAACAAGATTCAAACAGAGTGAGATGCCAGCTTCTTTCATTCAGTCAGTAGCTTCAATCATTTCTGGACGTTTTTCAATGGCAAAAATCAATGAATATTGTAAATGCACAAACAGTAATTTCTCCGCATTGCAAGGTGCAATTCTGAAATTTTTTGCTTTTTTCTACTAATCTTAGCATGATAAAGAAGATTCAAAGAGAGTGAGATGCCAGCTCCTTTCATTCAGTCAGTAGCTTCAAACATTTCTGGTATATGAATAACATGATGTTTTTCAATGGCAAAAATCAATGAATATTGTAAATGCACAAACAGTAATTTCTCCGCATTGCAAGGTGCAATTCTGAAATTTTTTGCTTTTTCCTGCTCCTATTAGCATGATAAAGAAGATTCAAAGAGAGTGAGATGCCAGCTCCTTTCATTCAGTCAGTAGCTTCAATCATTTCTGGACGTTTTTCAATGGCAAAAATCAATGAATATTGTAAATGCACAAACAGTAATTTCTCCGCATTGCAAGGTGCAATTCTGAAATTTTTTGCTTTTTCCTGCTCCTCTTAGCAAGATAAACAAGATTCAAAGAGAGTGAGATGCCAGCTCCTTTCATTCAGTCAGTAGCTTCAATCATTTCTGGACATTTTTCAATGGCAAAAATCAATGAATATTGTAAATGCACAAACAGTAATTTCTCCGCATTGCAAGGTGCAATTCTGAAATTTTTTGCTTTTTCCTGCTCCTCTTAGCATGATAAAGAAGATTCAAAGAGAGTGAGATGCCAGCTCCTTTCATTCAGTCAGTAGCTTCAATCATTTCTGGACGTTTTTCAATGGCAAAAATCAATGAATATTGTAAATGCACAAACAGTAATTTCTCCGCATTGCAAGGTGCAATTCTGAAATTTTTTGCTTTTTTCTGCTACTCTTAGCATGATAAAGAAGATTCAAAGAGAGTGAGATGCCAGCTCCTTTCATTCAGTCAGTAGGTTCAAACATTTCTGGTATATGAATAACATGATGTTTTTCAATGGCAAAAATCAATGAATATTGTAAATGCACAAACAGTAATTTCTCCGCATTGCAAGGTGCAATTCTGAAATTTTTTGCTTTTTCCTGCTCCTCTTAGCATGATAAAGAAGATTCAAAGAGAGTGAGATGCCAGCTCCTTTCATTCAGTCAGTAGCTTCAATCATTTCTGGACGTTTTTCAATGGCAAAAATCAATGAATATTGTAAATGCACAAACAGTAATTTCTCCGCATTGCAAGGTGCAATTCTGAAATTTTTTGCTTTTTCCTGCTCCTCTTAGCATGATAAAGAAGATTCAAAGAGAGTGAGATGCCATCTCCTTTCATTCAGTCAGTAGCTTCAAACATTTCTGGTATATGAATAACATGATGTTTTTCAATGGCAAAAATCAATGAATATTGTAAATGCACAAACAGTAATTTCTCCGCATTGCAAGGTGCAATTCTGAAATTTTTTGCTTTTTCCTGCTCCTCTTAGCATGATAAAGAAGATTCAAAGAGAGTGAGATGCCAGCTCCTTTCATTCAGTAAGTAGCTTCAATCATTTCTGGACGTTTTTCAATGGCAAAAATCAATGAATATTGTAAATGCACAAACAGTAATTTCTCCGCATTGCAAGGTGCAATTCTGAAATTTTTTGCTTTTTCCTGCTCCTCTTAGCATGATAAAGAAGATTCAAAGAGAGTGAGATGCCAGCTCCTTTCATTCAGTCAGTAGCTTCAATCATTTCTGGACGTTTTTCAATGGCAAAAATCAATGAATATTGTAAATGCACAAACAGTAATTTCTCCGCATTGCAAGGTGCAATTCTGAAATTTTTTACTTTTTCCTGCTCCTCTTAGCATGATAAACAAGATTCAAACAGAGTGAGATGCCAGCTTCTTTCATTCAGTCAGTAGCTTCAATCATTTCTGGACGTTTTTCAATGGCAAAAATCAATGAATATTGTAAATGCACAAACAGTAATTTCTCCGCATTGCAAGGTGCAATTCTGAAATTTTTTGCTTTTTCCTGCTCCTCTTAGCATGATAAAGAAGATTCAAAGAGAGTGAGATGCCATCTCCTTTCATTCAGTCAGTAGCTTCAAACATTTCTGGTATATGAATAACATGATGTTTTTCAATGGCAAAAATCAATGAATATTGTAAATGCACAAACAGTAATTTCTCCGCATTGCAAGGTGCAATTCTGAAATTTTTTGCTTTTTCCTGCTCCTCTTAGCATGATAAAGAAGATTCAAAGAGAGTGAGATGCCAGCTCCTTTCATTCAGTAAGTAGCTTCAATCATTTCTGGACGTTTTTCAATGGCAAAAATCAATGAATATTGTAAATGCACAAACAGTAATTTCTCCGCATTGCAAGGTGCAATTCTGAAATTTTTTGCTTTTTCCTGCTCCTCTTAGCATGATAAAGAAGATTCAAAGAGAGTGAGATGCCAGCTCCTTTCATTCAGTCAGTAGCTTCAATCATTTCTGGACGTTTTTCAATGGCAAAAATCAATGAATATTGTAAATGCACAAACAGTAATTTCTCCGCATTGCAAGGTGCAATTCTGAAATTTTTTACTTTTTCCTGCTCCTCTTAGCATGATAAACAAGATTCAAACAGAGTGAGATGCCAGCTTCTTTCATTCAGTCAGTAGCTTCAATCATTTCTGGACGTTTTTCAATGGCAAAAATCAATGAATATTGTAAATGCACAAACAGTAATTTCTCCGCATTGCAAGGTGCAATTCTGAAATTTTTTGCTTTTTTCTACTAATCTTAGCATGATAAAGAAGATTCAAAGAGAGTGAGATGCCAGCTCCTTTCATTCAGTCAGTAGCTTCAAACATTTCTGGTATATGAATAACATGATGTTTTTCAATGGCAAAAATCAATGAATATTGTAAATGCACAAACAGTAATTTCTCCGCATTGCAAGGTGCAATTCTGAAATTTTTTGCTTTTTCCTGCTCCTATTAGCATGATAAAGAAGATTCAAAGAGAGTGAGATGCCAGCTCCTTTCATTCAGTCAGTAGCTTCAATCATTTCTGGACGTTTTTCAATGGCAAAAATCAATGAATATTGTAAATGCACAAACAGTAATTTCTCCGCATTGCAAGGTGCAATTCTGAAATTTTTTGCTTTTTCCTGCTCCTCTTAGCAAGATAAACAAGATTCAAAGAGAGTGAGATGCCAGCTCCTTTCATTCAGTCAGTAGCTTCAATCATTTCTGGACATTTTTCAATGGCAAAAATCAATGAATATTGTAAATGCACAAACAGTAATTTCTCCGCATTGCAAGGTGCAATTCTGAAATTTTTTGCTTTTTCCTGCTCCTCTTAGCATGATAAAGAAGATTCAAAGAGAGTGAGATGCCAGCTCCTTTCATTCAGTCAGTAGCTTCAATCATTTCTGGACGTTTTTCAATGGCAAAAATCAATGAATATTGTAAATGCACAAACAGTAATTTCTCCGCATTGCAAGGTGCAATTCTGAAATTTTTTGCTTTTTCCTGCTCCTCTTAGCATGATAAAGAAGATTCAAAGAGAGTGAGATGCCAGCTCCTTTCATTCAGTCAGTAGCTTCAAACATTTCTGGTATATGAATAACATGATGTTTTTCAATGGCAAAAATCAATGAATATTGTAAATGCACAAACAGTAATTTCTCCGCATTGCAAGGTGCAATTTTGAAATTTTTTGCTTTTTCCTGCTCCTCTTAGCATGATAAAGAAGATTCAAAGACAGTGAGATGCCAGCTCCTTTCATTCAGTCAGTAGCTTCAATCATTTCTGGACGTTTTTCAATGGCAAAAATCAATGAATATTGTAAATGCACAAACAGTAATTTCTCCGCATTGCAAGGTGCAATTCTGAAATTTTTTGCTTTTTCCTGCTCCTCTTAGCATGATAAACAAGATTCAAACAGAGTGAGATGCCAGCTCCTTTCATTCAGTCAGTAGCTTCAATCATTTCTGGACGTTTTTCAATGGCAAAAATCAATGAATATTGTAAATGCACAAACAGTAATTTCTCCGCATTGCAAGGTGCAATTCTGAAATTTTTTGCTTTTTTCTACTAATCTTAGCATGATAAAGAAGATTCAAAGAGAGTGAGATGCCAGCTCCTTTCATTCAGTCAGTAGCTTCAAACATTTCTGGTATATGAATAACATGATGTTTTTCAATGGCAAAAATCAATGAATATTGTAAATGCACAAACAGTAATTTCTCCGCATTGCAAGGTGCAATTCTGAAATTTTTTGCTTTTTCCTGCTCCTCTTAGCATGATAAAGAAGATTCAAAGAGAGTGAGATGCCAGCTCCTTTCATTCAGTCAGTAGCTTCAATCATTTCTGGACGTTTTTCAATGGCAAAAATCAATGAATATTGTAAATGCACAAACAGTAATTTCTCCGCATTGCAAGGTGCAATTCTGAAATTTTTTGCTTTTTCCTGCTCCTCTTAGCATGATAAACAAGATTCAAACAGAGTGAGATGCCAGCTCCTTTCATTCAGTCAGTAGCTTCAATCATTTCTGGACGTTTTTCAATGGCAAAAATCAATGAATATTGTAAATGCACAAACAGTAATTTCTCCGCATTGCAAGGTGCAATTCTGAAATTTTTTGCTTTTTTCTGCTACTCTTAGCATGATAAAGAAGATTCAAAGAGAGTGAGATGCCAGCTCCTTTCATTCAGTCAGTAGCTTCAAACATTTCTGGTATATGAATAACATGATGTTTTTCAATGGCAAAAATCAATGAATATTGTAAATGCACAAACAGTAATTTCTCCGCATTGCAAGGTGCAATTCTGAAATTTTTTGCTTTTTCCTGCTCCTCTTAGCATGATAAAGAAGATTCAAAGAGAGTGAGATGCCAGCTCCTTTCATTCAGTCAGTAGCTTCAAACATTTCTGGTATATGAATAACATGATGTTTTTCAATGGCAAAAATCAATGAATATTGTAAATGCACAAACAGTAATTTCTCCGCATTGCAAGGTGCAATTCTGAAATTTTTTGCTTTTTCCTGCTCCTCTTAGCATGATAAAGAAGATTCAAAGAGAGTGAGATGCCAGCTCCTTTCATTCAGTAAGTAGCTTCAATCATTTCTGGACGTTTTTCAATGGCAAAAATCAATGAATATTGTAAATGCACAAACAGTAATTTCTCCGCATTGCAAGGTGCAATTCTGAAATTTTTTGCTTTTTCCTGCTCCTCTTAGCAAGATAAACAAGATTCAAAGAGAGTGAGATGCCAGCTCCTTTCATTCAGTCAGTAGCTCCAAACATTTCTGGTATATGAATAACATGATATTTTTCAATGGCAAAAATCAATGAATATTGTAAATGCACAAACAGTAATTTCTCCGCATTGAAAGGTGCAATTCTGAAATTTTTTGCTTTTTCCTGCTCCTCTTAGCATGATAAAGAAGATTCAAAGAGAGTGAGATGCCAGCTCCTTTCATTCAGTCAGTAGCTTCAATCATTTCTGGACGTTTTTCAATGGCAAAAATCAATGAATATTGTAAATGCACAAACAGTAATTTCTCCGCATTGCAAGGTGCAATTCTGAAATTTTTTACTTTTTCCTGCTCCTCTTAGCATGATAAACAAGATTCAAACAGAGTGAGATGCCAGCTTCTTTCATTCAGTCAGTAGCTTCAATCATTTCTGGACGTTTTTCAATGGCAAAAATCAATGAATATTGTAAATGCACAAACAGTAATTTCTCCGCATTGCAAGGTGCAATTCTGAAATTTTTTGCTTTTTTCTACTAATCTTAGCATGATAAAGAAGATTCAAAGAGAGTGAGATGCCAGCTCCTTTCATTCAGTCAGTAGCTTCAAACATTTCTGGTATATGAATAACATGATGTTTTTCAATGGCAAAAATCAATGAATATTGTAAATGCACAAACAGTAATTTCTCCGCATTGCAAGGTGCAATTCTGAAATTTTTTGCTTTTTCCTGCTCCTCTTAGCATGATAAAGAAGATTCAAAGAGAGTGAGATGCCAGCTCCTTTCATTCAGTCAGTAGCTTCAATCATTTCTGGACGTTTTTCAATGGCAAAAATCAATGAATATTGTAAATGCACAAACAGTAATTTCTCCGCATTGCAAGGTGCAATTCTGAAATTTTTTGCTTTTTCCTGCTCCTCTTAGCAAGATAAACAAGATTCAAAGAGAGTGAGATGCCAGCTCCTTTCATTCAGTCAGTAGCTTCAATCATTTCTGGACATTTTTCAATGGCAAAAATCAATGAATATTGTAAATGCACAAACAGTAATTTCTCCGCATTGCAAGGTGCAATTCTGAAATTTTTTGCTTTTTCCTGCTCCTCTTAGCATGATAAAGAAGATTCAAAGAGAGTGAGATGCCAGCTCCTTTCATTCAGTCAGTAGCTTCAATCATTTCTGGACGTTTTTCAATGGCAAAAATCAATGAATATTGTAAATGCACAAACAGTAATTTCTCCGCATTGCAAGGTGCAATTCTGAAATTTTTTGCTTTTTCCTGCTCCTCTTAGCATGATAAAGAAGATTCAAAGAAAGTGAGATGCCAGCTCCTTTCATTCAGTCAGTAGCTTCAAACATTTCTGGTATATGAATAACATGATGTTTTTCAATGGCAAAAATCAATGAATATTGTAAATGCACAAACAGTAATTTCTCCGCATTGCAAGGTGCAATTTTGAAATTTTTTGCTTTTTCCTGCTCCTCTTAGCATGATAAAGAAGATTCAAAGACAGTGAGATGCCAGCTCCTTTCATTCAGTCAGTAGCTTCAATCATTTCTGGACGTTTTTCAATGGCAAAAATCAATGAATATTGTAAATGCACAAACAGTAATTTCTCCGCATTGCAAGGTGCAATTCTGAAATTTTTTGCTTTTTCCTGCTCCTCTTAGCATGATAAACAAGATTCAAACAGAGTGAGATGCCAGCTCCTTTCATTCAGTCAGTAGCTTCAATCATTTCTGGACGTTTTTCAATGGCAAAAATCAATGAATATTGTAAATGCACAAACAGTAATTTCTCCGCATTGCAAGGTGCAATTCTGAAATTTTTTGCTTTTTTCTACTAATCTTAGCATGATAAAGAAGATTCAAAGAGAGTGAGATGCCAGCTCCTTTCATTCAGTCAGTAGCTTCAAACATTTCTGGTATATGAATAACATGATGTTTTTCAATGGCAAAAATCAATGAATATTGTAAATGCACAAACAGTAATTTCTCCGCATTGCAAGGTGCAATTCTGAAATTTTTTGCTTTTTCCTGCTCCTCTTAGCATGATAAAGAAGATTCAAAGAGAGTGAGATGCCAGCTCCTTTCATTCAGTCAGTAGCTTCAATCATTTCTGGACGTTTTTCAATGGCAAAAATCAATGAATATTGTAAATGCACAAACAGTAATTTCTCCGCATTGCAAGGTGCAATTCTGAAATTTTTTGCTTTTTCCTGCTCCTCTTAGCAAGATAAACAAGATTCAAAGAGAGTGAGATGCCAGCTCCTTTCATTCAGTCAGTAGCTTCAATCATTTCTGGACGTTTTTCAATGGCAAAAATCAATGAATATTGTAAATGCACAAACAGTAATTTCTCCGCATTGCAAGGTGCAATTCTGAAATTTTTTGCTTTTTCCTGCTCCTCTTAGCATGATAAAGAAGATTCAAAGAGAGTGAGATGCCAGCTCCTTTCATTCAGTCAGTAGCTTCAATCATTTCTGGACGTTTTTCAATGGCAAAAATCAATGAATATTGTAAATGCACAAACAGTAATTTCTCCGCATTGCAAGGTGCAATTCTGAAATTTTTTGCTTTTTCCTGCTCCTCTTAGCATGATAAAGAAGATTCAAAGAGAGTGAGATGCCAGCTCCTTTCATTCAGTCAGTAGCTTCAAACATTTCTGGTATATGAATAACATGATGTTTTTCAATGGCAAAAATCAATGAATATTGTAAATGCACAAACAGTAATTTCTCCGCATTGCAAGGTGCAATTTTGAAATTTTTTGCTTTTTCCTGCTCCTCTTAGCATGATAAAGAAGATTCAAAGACAGTGAGATGCCAGCTCCTTTCATTCAGTCAGTAGCTTCAATCATTTCTGGACGTTTTTCAATGGCAAAAATCAATGAATATTGTAAATGCACAAACAGTAATTTCTCCGCATTGCAAGGTGCAATTCTGAAATTTTTTGCTTTTTCCTGCTCCTCTTAGCATGATAAACAAGATTGAGAGTGAGATGCCAGCTCCTTTCATTCAGTCAGTAGCTTCAATCATTTCTGGATGTTTTTCAATGGCAAAAATCAATGAATATTGTAAATGCACAAACAGTAATTTCTCTGCATTGCAAGGTGCAATTCTGAAATTTTTTGCTTTTTTCTGCTCCTCTTAGCATGATAAAGAAGATTCAAAGAGAGTGAGATGCCAGCTCCTTTCATTCAGTCAGTAGCTTCAAACATTTCTGGTATATGAATAACATGATGTTTTTCAATGGCAAAAATCAATGAATATTGTAAATGCACAAACAGTAATTTCTCCGCATTGCAAGGTGCAATTCTGAAATTTTTTGCTTTTTCCTGCTCCTCTTAGCATGATAAAGAAGATTCAAAGAGAGTGAGATGCCAGCTCCTTTCATTCAGTCAGTAGCTTCAATCATTTCTGGACGTTTTTCAATGGCAAAAATCAATGAATATTGTAAATGCACAAACAGTAATTTCTCCGCATTGCAAGGTGCAATTCTGAAATTTTTTGCTTTTTCCTGCTCCTCTTAGCATGATAAAGAAGATTCAAAGAGAGTGAGATGCCAGCTCCTTTCATTCAGTCAGTAGCTTCAAACATTTCTGGTATATGAATAACATGATGTTTTTCAATGGCAAAAATCAATGAATATTGTAAATGCACAAACAGTAATTTCTCCGCATTGCAAGGTGCAATTTTGAAATTTTTTGCTTTTTCCTGCTCCTCTTAGCATGATAAAGAAGATTCAAAGACAGTGAGATGCCAGCTCCTTTCATTCAGTCAGTAGCTTCAATCATTTCTGGACGTTTTTCAATGGCAAAAATCAATGAATATTGTAAATGCACAAACAGTAATTTCTCCGCATTGCAAGGTGCAATTCTGAAATTTTTTGCTTTTTCCTGCTCCTCTTAGCATGATAAACAAGATTGAGAGTGAGATGCCAGCTCCTTTCATTCAGTCAGTAGCTTCAATCATTTCTGGATGTTTTTCAATGGCAAAAATCAATGAATATTGTAAATGCACAAACAGTAATTTCTCTGCATTGCAAGGTGCAATTCTGAAATTTTTTGCTTTTTTCTGCTCCTCTTAGCATGATAAAGAAGATTCAAAGAGAGTGAGATGCCAGCTCCTTTCATTCAGTCAGTAGCTTCAAACATTTCTGGTATATGAATAACATGATGTTTTTCAATGGCAAAAATCAATGAATATTGTAAATGCACAAACAGTAATTTCTCCGCATTGCAAGGTGCAATTCTGAAATTTTTTGCTTTTTCCTGCTCCTCTAAGCATGATAAAGAAGATTCAAAGAGAGTGAGATGCCAGCTCCTTTCATTCAGTCAGTAGCTTCAATCATTTCTGGACGTTTTTCAATGGCAAAAATCAATGAATATTGTAAATGCACAAACAGTAATTTCTCCGCATTGCAAGGTGCAATTCTGAGATTTTTTGCTTTTTCCTGCTCCTCTTAGCATGATAAACAAGATTCAAAGAGAATGAGATGCCAGCTCCTTTCATTCAGTCAGTAGCTTCAATCATTTCTGGACGTTTTTCAATGGCAAAAATCAATGAATATTGTAAATGCACAAACAGTAATTTCTCCGCATTGCAAGGTGCAATTCTGAAATTTTTTGCTTTTTCCTGCTCCTCTTAGCATGATAAAGAAGATTCAAAGAGAGTGAGATGCCAGCTCCTTTCATTCAGTCAGTAGCTTCAAACATTTCTGGTATATGAATAACATGATGTTTTTCAATGGCAAAAATCAATGAATATTGTAAATGCACAAACAGTAATTTCTCCGCATTGCAAGGTGCAATTCTGAAATTTTTTGCTTTTTCCTGCTCCTCTTAGCATGATAAAGAAGATTCAAAGAGAGTGAGATGCCAGCTCCTTTCATTCAGTCAGTAGCTTCAATCATTTCTGGACGTTTTTCAATGGCAAAAATCAATGAATATTGTAAATGCACAAACAGTAATTTCTCCGCATTGCAAGGTGCAATTCTGAATTTTTTTGCTTTTTCCTGCTCCTCTTAGCATGATAAACAAGATTCAAAGAGAGTGAGATGCCAGCTCCTTTCATTCAGTCAGTAGCTTCAATCATTTCTGGATGTTTTTCAATGGCAAAAATCAATGAATATTGTAAATGCACAAACAGTAATTTCTCCGCATTGCAAGGTGCAATTCTGAAATTTTTTGCTTTTTTCTGCTCCTCTTAGCATGATAAAGAAGATTCAAAGAGAGTGAGATGCCAGCTCCTTTCATTCAGTCAGTAGCTTCAATCATTTCTGGACGTTTTTCAATGGCAAAAATCAATGAATATTGTAAATGCACAAACAGTAATTTCTCCGCATTGCAAGGTGCAATTCTGAAATTTTTTGCTTTTTCCTGCTCCTCTTAGCATGATAAAGAAGATTCAAAGAGAGTGAGATGCCAGCTCCTTTCATTCAGTCAGTAGCTTCAAACATTTCTGGTATATGAATAACATGATGTTTTTCAATGGCAAAAATCAATGAATATTGTAAATGCACAAACAGTAATTTCTCCGCATTGCAAGGTGCAATTCTGAAATTTTTTGCTTTTTCCTGCTCCTCTTAGCATGATAAAGAAGATTCAAAGAGAGTGAGATGCCAGCTCCTTTCATTCAGTCAGTAGCTTCAATCATTTCTGGACGTTTTTCAATGGCAAAAATCAATGAATATTGTAAATGCACAAACAGTAATTTCTCCGCATTGCAAGGTGCAATTCTGAAATTTTTTGCTTTTTCCTGCTCCTCTTAGCATGATAAACAAGATTGAAAGAGAGTGAGATGCCAGCTCCTTTCATTCAGTCAGTAGCTTCAATCATTTCTGGATGTTTTTCAATGGCAAAAATCAATGAATATTGTAAATGCACAAACAGTAATTTCTCCGCATTGCAAGGTGCAATTCTGAAATTTTTTGCTTTTTTCTGCTCCTCTTAGCATGATAAAGAAGATTCAAAGAGAGTGAGATGCCAGCTCCTTTCATTCAGTCAGTAGCTTCAAACATTTCTGGTATATGAATAACATGATGTTTTTCAATGGCAAAAATCAATGAATATTGTAAATGCACAAACAGTAATTTCTCCGCATTGCAAGGTGCAATTCTGAAATTTTTTGCTTTTTCCTGCTCCTCTAAGCATGATAAAGAAGATTCAAAGAGAGTGAGATGCCAGCTCCTTTCATTCAGTCAGTAGCTTCAATCATTTCTGGACGTTTTTCAATCGCAAAAATCAATGAATATTGTAAATGCACAAACAGTAATTTCTCCGCATTGCAAGGTGCAATTCTGAAATTTTTTGCTTTTTCCTGCTCCTCTTAGCATGATAAACAAGATTCAAAGAGAATGAGATGCCAGCTCCTTTCATTCAGTCAGTAGCTTCAATCATTTCTGGACGTTTTTCAATGGCAAAAATCAATGAATATTGTAAATGCACAAACAGTAATTTCTCCGCATTGCAAGGTGCAATTCTGAAATTTTTTGCTTTTTCCTGCTCCTCTTAGCATGATAAAGAAGATTCAAAGAGAGTGAGATGCCAGCTCCTTTCATTCAGTCAGTAGCTTCAAACATTTCTGGTATATGAATAACATGATGTTTTTCAATGGCAAAAATCAATGAATATTGTAAATGCACAAACAGTAATTTCTCCGCATTGCAAGGTGCAATTCTGAAATTTTTTGCTTTTTTCTGCTCCTCTTAGCATGATAAAGAAGATTCAAAGAGAGTGAGATGCCAGCTTCTTTCATTCAGTCAGTAGCTTCAATCATTTCTGGACGTTTTTCAATGGCAAAAATCAATGAATATTGTAAATGCACAAACAGTAATTTCTCCGCATTGCAAGGTGCAATTCTGAAATTTTTTGCTTTTTCCTGCTCCTCTTAGCATGATAAAGAAGATTCAAAGAGAGTGAGATGCCAGCTCCTTTCATTCAGTCAGTAGCTTCAAACATTTCTGGTATATGAATAACATGATGTTTTTCAATGGCAAAAATCAATGAATATTGTAAATGCACAAACAGTAATTTCTCCGCATTGCAAGGTGCAATTCTGAAATTTTTTGCTTTTTCCTGCTCCTCTTAGCATGATAAAGAAGATTCAAAGAGAGTGAGATGCCAGCTCCTTTCATTCAGTCAGTAGCTTCAATCATTTCTGGACGTTTTTCAATGGCAAAAATCAATGAATATTGTAAATGCACAAACAGTAATTTCTCCGCATTGCAAGGTGCAATTCTGAAATTTTTTGCTTTTTCCTGCTCCTCTTAGCATGATAAACAAGATTGAAAGAGAGTGAGATGCCAGCTCCTTTCATTCAGTCAGTAGCTTCAATCATTTCTGGATGTTTTTCAATGGCAAAAATCAATGAATATTGTAAATGCACAAACAGTAATTTCTCCGCATTGCAAGGTGCAATTCTGAAATTTTTTGCTTTTTTCTGCTCCTCTTAGCATGATAAAGAAGATTCAAAGAGAGTGAGATGCCAGCTCCTTTCATTCAGTCAGTAGCTTCAAACATTTCTGGTATATGAATAACATGATGTTTTTCAATGGCAAAAATCAATGAATATTGTAAATGCACAAACAGTAATTTCTCCGCATTGCAAGGTGCAATTCTGAAATTTTTTGCTTTTTCCTGCTCCTCTAAGCATGATAAAGAAGATTCAAAGAGAGTGAGATGCCAGCTCCTTTCATTCAGTCAGTAGCTTCAATCATTTCTGGACGTTTTTCAATGGCAAAAATCAATGAATATTGTAAATGCACAAACAGTAATTTCTCCGCATTGCAAGGTGCAATTCTGAAATTTTTTGCTTTTTCCTGCTCCTCTTAGCATGATAAACAAGATTCAAAGAGAATGAGATGCCAGCTCCTTTCATTCAGTCAGTAGCTTCAATCATTTTTGGATGTTTTTCAATGGCAAAAATCAATGAATATTGTAAATGCACAAACAGTAATTTCTCCGCATTGCAAGGTGCAATTCTGAAATTTTTTGCTTTTTCCTCCTCCTCTTAGCATGATAAAGAAGATTCAAAGAGAGTGAGATGCCAGCTCCTTTCATTCAGTCAGTAGCTATAAACATTTCTGGTATATGAATAACATGATGTTTTTCAATGGCAAAAATCAATGAATATTGTAAATGCACAAACAGTAATTTCTCCGCATTGCAAGGTGCAATTCTGAAATTTTTTGCTTTTTCCTGCTCCTCTTAGCATGATAAAGAAGATTCAAAGAGAGTGAGATGCCAGCTCCTTTCATTCAGTCAGTAGCTTCAATCATTTCTGGACGTTTTTCAATGGCAAAAATCAATGAATATTGTAAATGCACAAACAGTAATTTCTCCGCATTGCAAGGTGCAATTCTGAAATTTTTTGCTTTTTCCTGCTCCTCTTAGCATGATAAACAAGATTGAAAGAGAGTGAGATGCCAGCTCCTTTCATTCAGTCAGTAGCTTCAATCATTTCTGGATGTTTTTCAATGGCAAAAATCAATGAATATTGTAAATGCACAAACAGTAATTTCTCCGCATTGCAAGGTGCAATTCTGAAATTTTTTGCTTTTTTCTGCTCCTCTTAGCATGATAAAGAAGATTCAAAGAGAGTGAGATGCCAGCTCCTTTCATTCAGTCAGTAGCTTCAAACATTTCTGGTATATGAATAACATGATGTTTTTCAATGGCAAAAATCAATGAATATTGTAAATGCACAAACAGTAATTTCTCCGCATTGCAAGGTGCAATTCTGAAATTTTTTGCTTTTTCCTGCTCCTCTAAGCATGATAAAGAAGATTCAAAGAGAGTGAGATGCCAGCTCCTTTCATTCAGTCAGTAGCTTCAATCATTTCTGGACGTTTTTCAATGGCAAAAATCAATGAATATTGTAAATGCACAAACAGTAATTTCTCCGCATTGCAAGGTGCAATTCTGAAATTTTTTGCTTTTTCCTGCTCCTCTTAGCATGATAAACAAGATTCAAAGAGAATGAGATGCCAGCTCCTTTCATTCAGTCAGTAGCTTCAATCATTTCTGGACGTTTTTCAATGGCAAAAATCAATGAATATTGTAAATGCACAAACAGTAATTTCTCCGCATTGCAAGGTGCAATTCTGAAATTTTTTGCTTTTTCCTGCTCCTCTTAGCATGATAAAGAAGATTCAAAGAGAGTGAGATGCCAGCTCCTTTCATTCAGTCAGTAGCTTCAAACATTTCTGGTATATGAATAACATGATGTTTTTCAATGGCAAAAATCAATGAATATTGTAAATGCACAAACAGTAATTTCTCCGCATTGCAAGGTGCAATTCTGAAATTTTTTGCTTTTTCCTGCTCCTCTTAGCATGATAAAGAAGATTCAAAGAGAGTGAGATGCCAGCTCCTTTCATTCAGTCAGTAGCTTCAATCATTTCTGGACGTTTTTCAATGGCAAAAATCAATGAATATTGTAAATGCACAAACAGTAATTTCTCCGCATTGCAAGGTGCAATTCTGAAATTTTTTGCTTTTTCCTGCTCCTCTTAGCATGATAAAGAAGATTCAAAGAGAGTGAGATGCCAGCTCCTTTCATTCAGTCAGTAGCTTCAATCATTTCTGGTATATGAATAACGATGTTTTTCAATGGCAAAAATCAATGAATATTGTAAATGCACAAACAGTAATTTCTCCGCATTGCAAGGTGCAATTCTGAAATTTTTTGCTTTTTCCTGCTCCTCTAAGCATGATAAAGAAGATTCAAAGAGAGTGAGATGCCAGCTCCTTTCATTCAGTCAGTAGCTTCAATCATTTCTGGACGTTTTTCAATGGCAAAAATCAATGAATATTGTAAATGCACAAACAGTAATTTCTCCGCATTGCAAGGTGCAATTCTGAAATTTTTTGCTTTTTCCTGCTCCTCTTAGCATGATAAAGAAGATTCAAAGAGAGTGAGATGCCAGCTCCTTTCATTCAGTCAGTAGCTTCAATCATTTCTGGACGTTTTTCAATGGCAAAAATCAATGAATATTGTAAATGCACAAACAGTAATTTCTCCGCATTGCAAGGTGCAATTCTGAAATTTTTTGCTTTTTCCTGCTCCTCTTAGCATGATAAAGAAGATTCAAAGAGAGTGAGATGCCAGCTCCTTTCATTCAGTCAGTAGCTTCAAACATTTCTGGTATATGAATAACATGATGTTTTTCAATGGCAAAAATCAATGAATATTGTAAATGCACAAACAGTAATTTCTCCGCATTGCAAGGTGCAATTCTGAAATTTTTTGCTTTTTCCTGCTCCTCTAAGCATGATAAAGAAGATTCAAAGAGAGTGAGATGCCAGCTCCTTTCATTCAGTCAGTAGCTTCAATCATTTCTGGACGTTTTTCAATGGCAAAAATCAATGAATATTGTAAATGCACAAACAGTAATTTCTCCGCATTGCAAGGTGCAATTCTGAAATTTTTTGCTTTTTCCTGCTCCTCTTAGCATGATAAAGAAGATTCAAAGAGAGTGAGATGCCAGCTCCTTTCATTCAGTCAGTAGCTTCAAACATTTCTGGTATATGAATAACATGATGTTTTTCAATGGCAAAAATCAATGAATATTGTAAATGCACAAACAGTAATTTCTCCGCATTGCAAGGTGCAATTCTGAAATTTTTTGCTTTTTCCTGCTCCTCTTAGCATGATAAAGAAGATTCAAAGAGAGTGAGATGCCAGCTCCTTTCATTCAGTAAGTAGCTTCAATCATTTCTGGACGTTTTTCAATGGCAAAAATCAATGAATATTGTAAATGCACAAACAGTAATTTCTCCGCATTGCAAGGTGCAATTCTGAAATTTTTTGCTTTTTCCTGCTCCTCTTAGCATGATAAACAATATTCAAAGAGAGTGAGATGCCAGCTCCTTTCATTCAGTCAGTAGCTTCAATCATTTCTGGACGTTTTTCAATGGCAAAAATCAATGAATATTGTAAATGCACAAACAGTAATTTCTCCGCATTGCAAGGTGCAATTCTGAAATTTTTTGCTTTTTCCTGCTCCTCTTAGCATGATAAAGAAGTTTCAAAGAGAGTGAGATGCCAGCTCCTTTCATTCAGTCAGTAGCTTCAAACATTTCTGGTATATGAATAACATGATATTTTTCAATGGCAAAAATCAATGAATATTGTAAATGCACAAACAGTAATTTCTCCGCATTGCAAGGTGCAATTCTGAAATTTTTTGCTTTTTCCTGCTCCTCTTAGCATGATAAAGAAGATTCAAAGAGAGTGAGATGCCAGCTCCTTTCATTCAGTCAGTAGCTTCAATCATTTCTGGACGTTTTTCAATGGCAAAAATCAATGAATATTGTAAATGCACAAACAGTAATTTCTCCGCATTGCAAGGTGCAATTCTGAAATTTTTTGCTTTTTCCTGCTCCTCTTAGCATGATAAACAAGATTCAAAGAAAGTGAGATGCCAGCTCCTTTCATTCAGTCAGTAGCTTCAATCATTTCTGGACGTTTTTCAATGGCAAAAATCAATGAATATTGTAAATGCACAAACAGTAATTTCTCCGCATTGCAAGGTGCAATTCTGAAATTTTTTGCTTTTTCCTGCTCCTCTAAGCATGATAAAGAAGATTCAAAGAGAGTGAGATGCCAGCTCCTTTCATTCAGTCAGTAGCTTCAAACATTTCTGGTATATGAATAACATGATGTTTTTCAATGGCAAAAATCAATGAATATTGTAAATGCACAAACAGTAATTTCTCCGCATTGCAAGGTGCAATTCTGAAATTTTTTGCTTTTTCCTGCTCCTCTTAGCATGATAAAGAAGATTCAAAGAGAGTGAGATGCCAGCTCCTTTCATTCAGTCAGTAGCTTCAAACATTTCTGATATATGAATAACATGATGTTTTTCAATGGCAAAAATCAATGAATATTGTAAATGCACAAACAGTAATTTCTCCACATTGCAAGGTGCAATTCTGAAATTTTTTGCTTTTTCCTGCTCCTCTTAGCATGATAAAGAAGATTCAAAGAGAGTGAGATGCCAGCTCCTTTCATTCAGTCAGTAGCTTCAATCATTTCTGGACGTTTTTCAATGGCAAAAATCAATGAATATTGTAAATGCACAAACAGTAATTTCTCCGCATTGCAAGGTGCAATTCTGAATTTTTTTGCTTTTTCCTGCTCCTCTTAGCATGATAAAGAAGATTCAAAGAGAGTGAGATGCCAGCTCCTTTCATTCAGTCAGTAGCTTCAAACATTTCTGGTATATGAATAACATGATGTTTTTCAATGGCAAAAATCAATGAATATTGTAAATGCACAAACAGTAATTTCTCCGCATTGCAAGGTGCAATTCTGAAATTTTTTGCTTTTTCCTGCTCCTCTTAGCAT
Source organism: Phyllobates terribilis (assembly GCF_046119375.1). Lineage (NCBI taxonomy): Eukaryota > Metazoa > Chordata > Amphibia > Anura > Dendrobatidae > Phyllobates > Phyllobates terribilis. Next base: position 3,835,687 of record NW_027362893.1, read on the forward strand.
GATAAAGAAGATTCAAAGAGAGTGAGATGCCAGCTCCTTTCATTCAGTCAGTAGCTTCAATCATTTCTGGACGTTTTTCAATGGCAAAAATCAATGAATATTGTAAATGCACAAACAGTAATTTCTCCGCATTGCAAGGTGCAATTCTGAAATTTTTTGCTTTTTCCTGCTCCTCTTAGCATGATAAAGAAGATTCAAAGAGAGTGAGATGCCAGCTCCTTTCATTCAGTCAGTAGCTTCAAACATTTCTGGTATATGAATAACATGATGTTTTTCAATGGCAAAAATCAATGAATATTGTAAATGCACAAACAGTAATTTCTCCGCATTGCAAGGTGCAATTCTGAAATTTTTTGCTTTTTCCTGCTCCTCTAAGCATGATAAAGAAGATTCAAAGAGAGTGAGATGCCAGCTCCTTTCATTCAGTCAGTAGCTTCAATCATTTCTGGACGTTTTTCAATGGCAAAAATCAATGAATATTGTAAATGCACAAACAGTAATTTCTCCGCATTGCAAGGTGCAATTCTGAAATTTTTTGCTTTTTCCTGCTCCTCTTAGCATGATAAAGAAGATTCAAAGAGAGTGAGATGCCAGCTTCTTTCATTCAGTCAGTAGCTTCAATCATTTCTGGACGTTTTTCAATGGCAAAAATCAATGAATATTGTAAATGCACAAACAGTAATTTCTCCGCATTGCAAGGTGCAATTCTGAAATTTTTTGCTTTTTCCTGCTCCTCTTAGCAAGATAAACAAGATTCAAAGAGAGTGAGATGCCAGCTCGTTTCATTCAGTCAGTAGCTTCAATCATTTCTGGACGTTTTTCAATGGCAAAAATCAATGAATATTGTAAATGCACAAACAGTAATTTCTCCGCATTGCAAGGTGCAATTCTGAAATTTTTTGCTTTTTCCTGCTCCTCTTAGCATGATAAAGAAGATTCAAAGAGAGTGAGATGCCAGCTCCTTTCATTCAGTCAGTAGCTTCAATCATTTCTGGACGTTTTTCAATGGCAAAAATCAATGAATATTGTAAATGCACAAACAGTAATTTCTCCGCATTGCAAGGTGCAATTCTGAAATTTTTTGCTTTTTCCTGCTCCTCTTAGCATGATAAAGAAGATTCAAAGAGAGTGAGATGCCAGCTCCTTTCATTCAGTAAGTAGCTTCAATCATTTCTGGACGTTTTTCAATGGCAAAAATCAATGAATATTGTAAATGCACAAACAGTAATTTCTCCGCATTGCAAGGTGCAATTCTGAAATTTTTTGCTTTTTCCTGCTCCTCTTAGCATGATAAACAAGATTCAAAGAGAGTGAGATGCCAGCTCCTTTCATTCAGTCAGTAGCTTCAATCATTTCTGGACGTTTTTCAATGGCAAAAATCAATGAATATTGTAAATGCACAAACAGTAATTTCTCCGCATTGCAAGGTGCAATTCTGAAATTTTTTGCTTTTTCCTGCTCCTCTTAGCATGATAAAGAAGATTCAAAGAGAGTGAGATGCCAGCTCCTTTCATTCAGTCAGTAGCTTCAAACATTTCTGGTATATGAATAACATGATATTTTTCAATGGCAAAAATCAATGAATATTGTAAATGCACAAACAGTAATTTCTCCGCATTGAAAGGTGCAATTCTGAAATTTTTTGCTTTTTCCTGCTCCTCTTAGCATGATAAAGAAGATTCAAAGAGAGTGAGATGCCAGCTCCTTTCATTCAGTCAGTAGCTTCAATCATTTCTGGACGTTTTTCAATGGCAAAAATCAATGAATATTGTAAATGCACAAACAGTAATTTCTCCGCATTGCAAGGTGCAATTCTGAAATTTTTTGCTTTTTCCTGCTCCTCTTAGCATGATAAACAAGATTCAAAGAAAGTGAGATGCCAGCTCCTTTCATTCAGTCAGTAGCTTCAATCATTTCTGGACGTTTTTCAATGGCAAAAATCAATGAATATTGTAAATGCACAAACAGTAATTTCTCCGCATTGCAAGGTGCAATTCTGAAATTTTTTGCTTTTTCCTGCTCCTCTAAGCATGATAAAGAAGATTCAAAGAGAGTGAGATGCCAGCTCCTTTCATTCAGTCAGTAGCTTCAAACATTTCTGGTATATGAATAACATGATGTTTTTCAATGGCAAAAATCAATGAATATTGTAAATGCACAAACAGTAATTTCTCCGCATTGCAAGGTGCAATTCTGAAATTTTTTGCTTTTTCCTGCTCCTCTTAGCATGATAAAGAAGATTCAAAGAGAGTGAGATGCCAGCTCCTTTCATTCAGTCAGTAGCTTCAATCATTTCTGGACGTTTTTCAATGGCAAAAATCAATGAATATTGTAAATGCACAAACAGTAATTTCTCCGCATTGCAAGGTGCAATTCTGAATTTTTTTGCTTTTTCCTGCTCCTCTTAGCATGATAAAGAAGATTCAAAGAGAGTGAGATGCCAGCTCCTTTCATTCAGTCAGTAGCTTCAAACATTTCTGGTATATGAATAACATGATGTTTTTCAATGGCAAAAATCAATGAATATTGTAAATGCACAAACAGTAATTTCTCCGCATTGCAAGGTGCAATTCTGAAATTTTTTGCTTTTTCCTGCTCCTCTTAGCATGATAAAGAAGATTCAAAGAGAGTGAGATGCCAGCTCCTTTCATTCAGTCAGTAGCTTCAATCATTTCTGGACGTTTTTCAATGGCAAAAATCAATGAATATTGTAAATGCACAAACAGTAATTTCTCCGCATTGCAAGGTGCAATTCTGAAATTTTTTGCTTTTTCCTGCTCCTCTTAGCATGATAAAGAAGATTCAAAGAGAGTGAGATGCCAGCTCCTTTCATTCAGTCAGTAGCTTCAAACATTTCTGGTATATGAATAACATGATGTTTTTCAATGGCAAAAATCAATGAATATTGTAAATGCACAAACAGTAATTTCTCCGCATTGCAAGGTGCAATTCTGAAATTTTTTGCTTTTTCCTGCTCCTCTAAGCATGATAAAGAAGATTCAAAGAGAGTGAGATGCCAGCTCCTTTCATTCAGTCAGTAGCTTCAATCATTTCTGGACGTTTTTCAATGGCAAAAATCAATGAATATTGTAAATGCACAAACAGTAATTTCTCCGCATTGCAAGGTGCAATTCTGAAATTTTTTGCTTTTTCCTGCTCCTCTTAGCATGATAAAGAAGATTCAAAGAGAGTGAGATGCCAGCTTCTTTCATTCAGTCAGTAGCTTCAATCATTTCTGGACGTTTTTCAATGGCAAAAATCAATGAATATTGTAAATGCACAAACAGTAATTTCTCCGCATTGCAAGGTGCAATTCTGAAATTTTTTGGTTTTTCCTGCTCCTCTTAGCAAGATAAACAAGATTCAAAGAGAGTGAGATGCCAGCTCGTTTCATTCAGTCAGTAGCTTCAATCATTTCTGGACGTTTTTCAATGGCAAAAATCAATGAATATTGTAAATGCACAAACAGTAATTTCTCCGCATTGCAAGGTGCAATTCTGAAATTTTTTGCTTTTTCCTGCTCCTCTTAGCATGATAAAGAAGATTCAAAGAGAGTGAGATGCCAGCTCCTTTCATTCAGTCAGTAGCTTCAATCATTTCTGGACGTTTTTTAATGGCAAAAATCAATGAATATTGTAAATGCACAAACAGTAATTTCTCCGCATTGCAAGGTGCAATTCTGAAATTTTTTGCTTTTTCCTGCTCCTCTTAGCATGATAAAGAAGATTCAAAGAGAGTGAGATGCCAGCTCCTTTCATTCAGTCAGTAGCTTCAATCATTTCTGGACGTTTTTCAATGGCAAAAATCAATGAATATTGTAAATGCACAAACAGTAATTTCTCCGCATTGCAAGGTGCAATTCTGAAATTTTTTGCTTTTTCCTGCTCCTCTTAGCATGATAAAGAAGATTCAAAGAGAGTGAGATGCCAGCTCCTTTCATTCAGTCAGTAGCTTCAAACATTTCTGGTATATGAATAACATGATGTTTTTCAATGGCAAAAATCAATGAATATTGTAAATGCACAAACAGTAATTTCTCCGCATTGCAAGGTGCAATTCTGAAATTTTTTGCTTTTTCCTGCTCCTCTAAGCATGATAAAGAAGATTCAAAGAGAGTGAGATGCCAGCTCCTTTCATTCAGTCAGTAGCTTCAATCATTTCTGGACGTTTTTCAATGGCAAAAATCAATGAATATTGTAAATGCACAAACAGTAATTTCTCCGCATTGCAAGGTGCAATTCTGAAATTTTTTGCTTTTTCCTGCTCCTCTTAGCATGATAAAGAAGATTCAAAGAGAGTGAGATGCCAGCTCCTTTCATTCAGTCAGTAGCTTCAAACATTTCTAGTATATGAATAACATGATGTTTTTCAATGGCAAAAATCAATGAATATTGTAAATGCACAAACAGTAATTTCTCCGCATTGCAAGGTGCAATTCTGAAATTTTTTGCTTTTTCCTGCTCCTCTTAGCATGATAAAGAAGATTCAAAGAGAGTGAGATGCCAGCTCCTTTCATTCAGTCAGTAGCTTCAATCATTTCTGGACGTTTTTCAATGGCAAAAATCAATGAATATTGTAAATGCACAAACAGTAATTTCTCCGCATTGCAAGGAGCAATTCTGAATTTTTTTGCTTTTTCCTGCTCCTCTTAGCATGATAAAGAAGATTCAAAGAGAGTGAGATGCCAGCTCCTTTCATTCAGTCAGTAGCTTCAAACATTTCTAGTATATGAATAACATGATGTTTTTCAATGGCAAAAATCAATGAATATTGTAAATGCACAAACAGTAATTTCTCCGCATTGCAAGGTGCAATTCTGAAATTTTTTGCTTTTTCCTGCTCCTCTTAGCATGATAAAGAAGATTCAAAGAGAGTGAGATGCCAGCTCCTTTCATTCAGTCAGTAGCTTCAATCATTTCTGGACGTTTTTCAATGGCAAAAATCAATGAATATTGTAAATGCACAAACAGTAATTTCTCCGCATTGCAAGGAGCAATTCTGAATTTTTTTGCTTTTTCCTGCTCCTCTTAGCATGATAAAGAAGATTCAAAGAGAGTGAGATGCCAGCTCCTTTCATTCAGTCAGTAGCTTCAAACATTTCTGGTATATGAATAACATGATGTTTTTCAATGGCAAAAATCAATGAATATTGTAAATGCACAAACAGTAATTTCTCCGCATTGCAAGGTGCAATTCTGAAATTTTTTGCTTTTTCCTGCTCCTCTTAGCATGATAAAGAAGATTCAAAGAGAGTGAGATGCCAGCTTCTTTCATTCAGTCAGTAGCTTCAATCATTTCTGGACGTTTTTCAATGGCAAAAATCAATGAATATTGTAAATGCACAAACAGTAATTTCTCCGCATTGCAAGGTGCAATTCTGAAATTTTTTGCTTTTTCCTGCTCCTCTTAGCAAGATAAACAAGATTCAAAGAGAGTGAGATGCCAGCTCGTTTCATTCAGTCAGTAGCTTCAATCATTTCTGGACGTTTTTCAATGGCAAAAATCAATGAATATTGTAAATGCACAAACAGTAATTTCTCCGCATTGCAAGGTGCAATTCTGAAATTTTTTGCTTTTTCCTGCTCCTCTTAGCATGATAAAGAAGATTCAAAGAGAGTGAGATGCCAGCTCCTTTCATTCAGTCAGTAGCTTCAATCATTTCTGGACGTTTTTCAATGGCAAAAATCAATGAATATTGTAAATGCACAAACAGTAATTTCTCCGCATTGCAAGGTGCAATTCTGAAATTTTTTGCTTTTTCCTGCTCCTCTTAGCATGATAAAGAAGATTCAAAGAGAGTGAGATGCCAGCTCCTTTCATTCAGTCAGTAGCTTCAATCATTTCTGGACGTTTTTCAATGGCAAAAATCAATGAATATTGTAAATGCACAAACAGTAATTTCTCCGCATTGCAAGGTGCAATTCTGAAATTTTTTGCTTTTTCCTGCTCCTCTTAGCATGATAAAGAAGATTCAAAGAGAGTGAGATGCCAGCTCCTTTCATTCAGTCAGTAGCTTCAAACATTTCTGGTATATGAATAACATGATGTTTTTCAATGGCAAAAATCAATGAATATTGTAAATGCACAAACAGTAATTTCTCCGCATTGCAAGGTGCAATTCTGAAATTTTTTGCTTTTTCCTGCTCCTCTAAGCATGATAAAGAAGATTCAAAGAGAGTGAGATGCCAGCTCCTTTCATTCAGTCAGTAGCTTCAATCATTTCTGGACGTTTTTCAATGGCAAAAATCAATGAATATTGTAAATGCACAAACAGTAATTTCTCCGCATTGCAAGGTGCAATTCTGAAATTTTTTGCTTTTTCCTGCTCCTCTTAGCATGATAAAGAAGATTCAAAGAGAGTGAGATGCCAGCTCCTTTCATTCAGTCAGTAGCTTCAAACATTTCTAGTATATGAATAACATGATGTTTTTCAATGGCAAAAATCAATGAATATTGTAAATGCACAAACAGTAATTTCTCCGCATTGCAAGGTGCAATTCTGAAATTTTTTGCTTTTTCCTGCTCCTCTTAGCATGATAAAGAAGATTCAAAGAGAGTGAGATGCCAGCTCCTTTCATTCAGTCAGTAGCTTCAATCATTTCTGGACGTTTTTCAATGGCAAAAATCAATGAATATTGTAAATGCACAAACAGTAATTTCTCCGCATTGCAAGGAGCAATTCTGAATTTTTTTGCTTTTTCCTGCTCCTCTTAGCATGATAAAGAAGATTCAAAGAGAGTGAGATGCCAGCTCCTTTCATTCAGTCAGTAGCTTCAAACATTTCTGGTATATGAATAACATGATGTTTTTCAATGGCAAAAATCAATGAATATTGTAAATGCACAAACAGTAATTTCTCCGCATTGCAAGGTGCAATTTTGAAATTTTTTGCTTTTTCCTGCTCCTCTTAGCATGGTAAAGAAGATTCAAAGAGAGTGAGATGCCAGCTCCTTTCATTCAGTCAGTAGCTTCAATCATTTCTGGACGTTTTTCAATGGCAAAAATCAATGAATATTGTAAATGCACAAACAGTAATTTCTCCGCATTGCAAGGTGCAATTCTGAAATTTTTTGCTTTTTCCTGCTCCTCTTAGCATGATAAAGAAGATTCAAAGAGAGTGAGATGCCAGCTCCTTTCATTCAGTCAGTAGCTTCAAACATTTCTGGTATATGAATAACATGATGTTTTTCAATGGCAAAAATCAATGAATATTGTAAATGCACAAACAGTAATTTCTCCGCATTGCAAGGTGCAATTCTGAAATTTTTTGCTTTTTCCTGCTCCTCTAAGCATGATAAAGAAGATTCAAAGAGAGTGAGATGCCAGCTCCTTTCATTCAGTCAGTAGCTTCAATCATTTCTGGACGTTTTTCAATGGCAAAAATCAATGAATATTGTAAATGCACAAACAGTAATTTCTCCGCATTGCAAGGTGCAATTCTGAAATTTTTTGCTTTTTCCTGCTCCTCTTAGCATGATAAAGAAGATTCAAAGAGAGTGAGATGCCAGCTTCTTTCATTCAGTCAGTAGCTTCAATCATTTCTGGACGTTTTTCAATGGCAAAAATCAATGAATATTGTAAATGCACAAACAGTAATTTCTCCGCATTGCAAGGTGCAATTCTGAAATTTTTTGCTTTTTCCTGCTCCTCTTAGCAAGATAAACAAGATTCAAAGAGAGTGAGATGCCAGCTCGTTTCATTCAGTCAGTAGCTTCAATCATTTCTGGATGTTTTTCAATGGCAAAAATCAATGAATATTGTAAATGCACAAACAGTAATTTCTCCGCATTGCAAGGTGCAATTCTGAAATTTTTTGCTTTTTCCTGCTCCTCTTAGCATGATAAAGAAGATTCAAAGAGAGTGAGATGCCAGCTCCTTTCATTCAGTCAGTAGCTTCAATCATTTCTGGACGTTTTTCAATGGCAAAAATCAATGAATATTGTAAATGCACAAACAGTAATTTCTCCGCATTGCAAGGTGCAATTCTGAAATTTTTTGCTTTTTCCTGCTCCTCTTAGCATGATAAAGAAGATTCAAAGAGAGTGAGATGCCAGCTCCTTTCATTCAGTCAGTAGCTTCAATCATTTCTGGACGTTTTTCAATGGCAAAAATCAATGAATATTGTAAATGCACAAACAGTAATTTCTCCGCATTGCAAGGTGCAATTCTGAAATTTTTTGCTTTTTCCTGCTCCTCTTAGCATGAAAAAGAAGATTCAAAGAGAGTGAGATGCCAGCTCCTTTCATTCAGTCAGTAGCTTCAAACATTTCTGGTATATGAATAACATGATGTTTTTCAATGGCAAAAATCAATGAATATTGTAAATGCACAAACAGTAATTTCTCCGCATTGCAAGGTGCAATTCTGAAATTTTTTGCTTTTTCCTGCTCCTCTAAGCATGATAAAGAAGATTCAAAGAGAGTGAGATGCCAGCTCCTTTCATTCAGTCAGTAGCTTCAATCATTTCTGGACGTTTTTCAATGGCAAAAATCAATGAATATTGTAAATGCACAAACAGTAATTTCTCCGCATTGCAAGGTGCAATTCTGAAATTTTTTGCTTTTTCCTGCTCCTCTTAGCATGATAAAGAAGATTCAAAGAGAGTGAGATGCCAGCTCCTTTCATTCAGTCAGTAGCTTCAAACATTTCTAGTATATGAATAACATGATGTTTTTCAATGGCAAAAATCAATGAATATTGTAAATGCACAAACAGTAATTTCTCCGCATTGCAAGGTGCAATTCTGAAATTTTTTGCTTTTTCCTGCTCCTCTTAGCATGATAAAGAAGATTCAAAGAGAGTGAGATGCCAGCTCCTTTCATTCAGTCAGTAGCTTCAATCATTTCTGGACGTTTTTCAATGGCAAAAATCAATGAATATTGTAAATGCACAAACAGTAATTTCTCCGCATTGCAAGGAGCAATTCTGAATTTTTTTGCTTTTTCCTGCTCCTCTTAGCATGATAAAGAAGATTCAAAGAGAGTGAGATGCCAGCTCCTTTCATTCAGTCAGTAGCTTCAAACATTTCTGGTATATGAATAACATGATGTTTTTCAATGGCAAAAATCAATGAATATTGTAAATGCACAAACAGTAATTTCTCCGCATTGCAAGGTGCAATTTTGAAATTTTTTGCTTTTTCCTGCTCCTCTTAGCATGGTAAAGAAGATTCAAAGAGAGTGAGATGCCAGCTCCTTTCATTCAGTCAGTAGCTTCAATCATTTCTGGACGTTTTTCAATGGCAAAAATCAATGAATATTGTAAATGCACAAACAGTAATTTCTCCGCATTGCAAGGTGCAATTCTGAAATTTTTTGCTTTTTCCTGCTCCTCTTAGCATGATAAACAAGATTCAAAGAGAGTGAGATGCCAGCTCCTTTCATTCAGTCAGTAGCTTCAATCATTTCTGGATGTTTTTCAATGGCAAAAATCAATGAATATTGTAAATGCACAAACAGTAATTTCTCCGCATTGCAAGGTGCAATTCTGAAATTTTTTGCTTTTTTCTGCTCCTCTTAGCATGATAAAGAAGATTCAAAGAGAGTGAGATGCCAGCTCCTTTCATTCAGTCAGTAGCTTCAAACATTTCTGGTATATGAATAACATGATGTTTTTCAATGGCAAAAATCAATGAATATTGTAAATGCACAAACAGTAATTTCTCCGCATTGCAAGGTGCAATTCTGAAATTTTTTGCTTTTTCCTGCTCCTCTTAGCATGATTTAGAAGATTCAAAGAGAGTGAGATGCCAGCTCCTTTCATTCAGTCAGTAGCTTCAATCATTTCTGGACGTTTTTCAATGGCAAAAATCAATGAATATTGTAAATGCACAAACAGTAATTTCTCCGCATTGCAAGGTGCAATTCTGAAATTTTTTGCTTTTTCCTGCTCCTCTTAGCATGATAAAGAAGATTCAAAGAGAGTGAGATGCCAGCTCCTTTCATTCAGTCAGTAGCTTCAATCATTTCTGGACGTTTTTCAATGGCAAAAATCAATGAATATTGTAAATGCACAAACAGTAATTTCTCCGCATTGCAAGGTGCAATTCTGAAATTTTTTGCTTTTTCCTGCTCCTCTTAGCATGATAAAGAAGATTCAAAGAGAGTGAGATGCCAGCTCCTTTCATTCAGTCAGTAGCTTCAAACATTTCTGGTATATGAATAACATGATGTTTTTCAATGGCAAAAATCAATGAATATTGTAAATGCACAAACAGTAATTTCTCCGCATTGCAAGGTGCAATTCTGAAATTTTTTGCTTTTTCCTGCTCCTCTAAGCATGATAAAGAAGATTCAAAGAGAGTGAGATGCCAGCTCCTTTCATTCAGTCAGTAGCTTCAATCATTTCTGGACGTTTTTCAATGGCAAAAATCAATGAATATTGTAAATGCACAAACAGTAATTTCTCCGCATTGCAAGGTGCAATTCTGAAATTTTTTGCTTTTTCCTGCTCCTCTTAGCATGATAAAGAAGATTCAAAGAGAGTGAGATGCCAGCTCCTTTCATTCAGTCAGTAGCTTCAAACATTTCTAGTATATGAATAACATGATGTTTTTCAATGGCAAAAATCAATGAATATTGTAAATGCACAAACAGTAATTTCTCTGCATTGCAAGGTGCAATTCTGAAATTTTTTGCTTTTTCCTGCTCCTCTTAGCATGATAAAGAAGATTCAAAGAGAGTGAGATGCCAGCTCCTTTCATTCAGTCAGTAGCTTCAATCATTTCTGGACGTTTTTCAATGGCAAAAATCAATGAATATTGTAAATGCACAAACAGTAATTTCTCCGCATTGCAAGGAGCAATTCTGAATTTTTTTGCTTTTTCCTGCTCCTCTTAGCATGATAAAGAAGATTCAAAGAGAGTGAGATGCCAGCTCCTTTCATTCAGTCAGTAGCTTCAAACATTTCTGGTATATGAATAACATGTTTTTCAATGGCAAAAATCAATGAATATTGTAAATGCACAAACAGTAATTTCTCCGCATTGCAAGGTGCAATTTTGAAATTTTTTGCTTTTTCCTGCTCCTCTTAGCATGGTAAAGAAGATTCAAAGAGAGTGAGATGCCAGCTCCTTTCATTCAGTCAGTAGCTTCAATCATTTCTGGACGTTTTTCAATGGCAAAAATCAATGAATATTGTAAATGCACAAACAGTAATTTCTCCGCATTGCAAGGTGCAATTCTGAAATTTTTTGCTTTTTCCTGCTCCTCTTAGCATGATAAACAAGATTCAAAGAGAGTGAGATGCCAGCTCCTTTCATTCAGTCAGTAGCTTCAATCATTTCTGGATGTTTTTCAATGGCAAAAATCAATGAATATTGTAAATGCACAAACAGTAATTTCTCCGCATTGCAAGGTGCAATTCTGAAATTTTTTGCTTTTTTCTGCTCCTCTTAGCATGATAAAGAAGATTCAAAGAGAGTGAGATGCCAGCTCCTTTCATTCAGTCAGTAGCTTCAAACATTTCTGGTATATGAATAACATGATGTTTTTCAATGGCAAAAATCAATGAATATTGTAAATGCACAAACAGTAATTTCTCCGCATTGCAAGGTGCAATTCTGAAATTTTTTGCTTTTTCCTGCTCCTCTTAGCATGATTTAGAAGATTCAAAGAGAGTGAGATGCCAGCTCCTTTCATTCAGTCAGTAGCTTCAATCATTTCTGGACGTTTTTCAATGGCAAAAATCAATGAATATTGTAAATGCACAAACAGTAATTTCTCCGCATTGCAAGGTGCAATTCTGAATTTTTTGCTTTTTCCTGCTCCTCTTAGCATGATAAAGAAGATTCAAAGAGAGTGAGATGCCAGCTCCTTTCATTCAGTCAGTAGCTTCAAACATTTCTGGTATATAAATAACATGATATTTTTCAATGGCAAAAATCAATGAATATTGTAAATGCACAAACAGTAATTTCTCCGCATTGAAAGGTGCAATTCTGAAATTTTTTGCTTTTTCCTGCTCCAAATAGCATGATAAAGAAGATTCAAAGAGAGTGAGATGCCAGCTCCTTTCATTCAGTCAGTAGCTTCAATCATTTCTGGACGTTTTTCAATGGCAAAAATCAATGAATATTGTAAATGCACAAACAGTAATTTCTCCGCATTGCAAGGTGCAATTCTGAAATTTTTTGCTTTTTCCTGCTCCTCTTAGCATGATAAAGAAGATTCAAAGAGAGTGAGATGCCAGCTCCTTTCATTCAGTCAGTAGCTTCAAACATTTCTGGTATATGAATAACATGATGTTTTTCAATGGCAAAAATCAATGAATATTGTAAATGCACAAACAGTAATTTCTCCGCATTGCAAGGTGCAATTTTGAAATTTTTTTGCTTTTTCCTGCTCCTCTTAGCATGGTAAAGAAGATTCAAAGAGAGTGAGATGCCAGCTCCTTTCATTCAGTCAGTAGCTTCAATCATTTCTGGACGTTTTTCAATGGCAAAAATCAATGAATATTGTAAATGCACAAACAGTAATTTCTCCGCATTGCAAGGTGCAATTCTGAAATTTTTTGCTTTTTCCTGCTCCTCTTAGCATGATAAACAAGATTCAAAGAGAGTGAGATGCCAGCTCCTTTCATTCAGTCAGTAGCTTCAATCATTTCTGGATGTTTTTCAATGGCAAAAATCAATGAATATTGTAAATGCACAAACAGTAATTTCTCCGCATTGCAAGGTGCAATTCTGAAATTTTTTGCTTTTTTCTGCTCCTCTTAGCATGATAAAGAAGATTCAAAGAGAGTGAGATGCCAGCTCCTTTCATTCAGTCAGTAGCTTCAAACATTTCTGGTATATGAATAACATGATGTTTTTCAATGGCAAAAATCAATGAATATTGTAAATGCACAAACAGTAATTTCTCCGCATTGCAAGGTGCAATTCTGAAATTTTTTGCTTTTTCCTGCTCCTCTTAGCATGATTTAGAAGATTCAAAGAGAGTGAGATGCCAGCTCCTTTCATTCAGTCAGTAGCTTCAATCATTTCTGGACGTTTTTCAATGGCAAAAATCAATGAATATTGTAAATGCACAAACAGTAATTTCTCCGCATTGCAATGTGCAATTCTGAAATTTTTTGCTTTTTCCTGCTCCTCTTAGCATGATAAAGAAGATTCAAAGAGAGTGAGATGCCAGCTCCTTTCATTCAGTCAGTAGCTTCAATCATTTCTGGACGTTTTTCAATGGCAAAAATCAATGAATATTGTAAATGCACAAACAGTAATTTCTCCGCATTGCAAGGTGCAATTCTGAAATTTTTTGCTTTTTCCTGCTCCTCTTAGCATGATAAAGAAGATTCAAAGAGAGTGAGATGCCAGCTCCTTTCATTCAGTCAGTAGCTTCAAACATTTCTGGTATATGAATAACATGATGTTTTTCAATGGCAAAAATCAATGAATATTGTAAATGCACAAACAGTAATTTCTCCGCATTGCAAGGTGCAATTCTGAAATTTTTTGCTTTTTCCTGCTCCTCTAAGCATGATAAAGAAGATTCAAAGAGAGTGAGATGCCAGCTCCTTTCATTCAGTCAGTAGCTTCAATCATTTCTGGACGTTTTTCAATGGCAAAAATCAATGAATATTGTAAATGCACAAACAGTAATTTCTCCGCATTGCAAGGTGCAATTCTGAAATTTTTTGCTTTTTCCTGCTCCTCTTAGCATGATAAAGAAGATTCAAAGAGAGTGAGATGCCAGCTCCTTTCATTCAGTCAGTAGCTTCAAACATTTCTAGTATATGAATAACATGATGTTTTTCAATGGCAAAAATCAATGAATATTGTAAATGCACAAACAGTAATTTCTCCGCATTGCAAGGTGCAATTCTGAAATTTTTTGCTTTTTCCTGCTCCTCTTAGCATGATAAAGAAGATTCAAAGAGAGTGAGATGCCAGCTCCTTTCATTCAGTCAGTAGCTTCAATCATTTCTGGACGTTTTTCAATGGCAAAAATCAATGAATATTGTAAATGCACAAACAGTAATTTCTCCGCATTGCAAGGAGCAATTCTGAATTTTTTTGCTTTTTCCTGCTCCTCTTAGCATGATAAAGAAGATTCAAAGAGAGTGAGATGCCAGCTCCTTTCATTCAGTCAGTAGCTTCAAACATTTCTGGTATATGAATAACATGATGTTTTTCAATGGCAAAAATCAATGAATATTGTAAATGCACAAACAGTAATTTCTCCGCATTGCAAGGTGCAATTTTGAAATTTTTTGCTTTTTCCTGCTCCTCTTAGCATGGTAAAGAAGATTCAAAGAGAGTGAGATGCCAGCTCCTTTCATTCAGTCAGTAGCTTCAATCATTTCTGGACGTTTTTCAATGGCAAAAATCAATGAATATTGTAAATGCACAAACAGTAATTTCTCCGCATTGCAAGGTGCAATTCTGAAATTTTTTGCTTTTTCCTGCTCCTCTTAGCATGATAAACAAGATTCAAAGAGAGTGAGATGCCAGCTCCTTTCATTCAGTCAGTAGCTTCAATCATTTCTGGATGTTTTTCAATGGCAAAAATCAATGAATATTGTAAATGCACAAACAGTAATTTCTCCGCATTGCAAGGTGCAATTCTGAAATTTTTTGCTTTTTTCTGCTCCTCTTAGCATGATAAAGAAGATTCAAAGAGAGTGAGATGCCAGCTCCTTTCATTCAGTCAGTAGCTTCAAACATTTCTGGTATATGAATAACATGATGTTTTTCAATGGCAAAAATCAATGAATATTGTAAATGCACAAACAGTAATTTCTCCGCATTGCAAGGTGCAATTCTGAAATTTTTTGCTTTTTCCTGCTCCTCTTAGCATGATTTAGAAGATTCAAAGAGAGTGAGATGCCAGCTCCTTTCATTCAGTCAGTAGCTTCAATCATTTCTGGACGTTTTTCAATGGCAAAAATCAATGAATATTGTAAATGCACAAACAGTAATTTCTCCGCATTGCAAGGTGCAATTCTGAATTTTTTGCTTTTTCCTGCTCCTCTTAGCATGATAAAGAAGATTCAAAGAGAGTGAGATGCCAGCTCCTTTCATTCAGTCAGTAGCTTCAAACATTTCTGGTATATGAATA
Source organism: Phyllobates terribilis (assembly GCF_046119375.1). Taxonomy (NCBI): domain Eukaryota; kingdom Metazoa; phylum Chordata; class Amphibia; order Anura; family Dendrobatidae; genus Phyllobates; species Phyllobates terribilis. Next base: position 3,850,743 of record NW_027362893.1, read on the forward strand.
ACATGATATTTTTCAATGGCAAAAATCAATGAATATTGTAAATGCACAAACAGTAATTTCTCCGCATTGAAAGGTGCAATTCTGAAATTTTTTGCTTTTTCCTGCTCCTCTTAGCATGATAAAGAAGATTCAAAGAGAGTGAGATGCCAGCTCCTTTCATTCAGTCAGTAGCTTCAATCATTTCTGGACGTTTTTCAATGGCAAAAATCAATGAATATTGTAAATGCACAAACAGTAATTTCTCCGCATTGCAAGGTGCAATTCTGAAATTTTTTGCTTTTTCCTGCTCCTCTTAGCATGATAAACAAGATTCAAAGAAAGTGAGATGCCAGCTCCTTTCATTCAGTCAGTAGCTTCAATCATTTCTGGACGTTTTTCAATGGCAAAAATCAATGAATATTGTAAATGCACAAACAGTAATTTCTCCGCATTGCAAGGTGCAATTCTGAAATTTTTTGCTTTTTCCTGCTCCTCTAAGCATGATAAAGAAGATTCAAAGAGAGTGAGATGCCAGCTCCTTTCATTCAGTCAGTAGCTTCAAACATTTCTGGTATATGAATAACATGATGTTTTTCAATGGCAAAAATCAATGAATATTGTAAATGCACAAACAGTAATTTCTCCGCATTGCAAGGTGCAATTCTGAAATTTTTTGCCTTTTCCTGCTCCTCTTAGCATGATAAAGAAGATTCAAAGAGAGTGAGATGCCAGCTCCTTTCATTCAGTCAGTAGCTTCAAACATTTCAGGTATATGAATAACATGATGTTTTTCAATGGCAAAAATCAATGAATATTGTAAATGCACAAACAGTAATTTCTCCACATTGCAAGGTGCAATTCTGAAATTTTTTGCTTTTTCCTGCTCCTCTTAGCATGATAAAGAAGATTCAAAGAGAGTGAGATGCCAGCTCCTTTCATTCAGTCAGTAGCTTCAATCATTTCTGGACGTTTTTCAATGGCAAAAATCAATGAATATTGTAAATGCACAAACAGTAATTTCTCCGCATTGCAAGGTGCAATTCTGAATTTTTTTGCTTTTTCCTGCTCCTCTTAGCATGATAAAGAAGATTCAAAGAGAGTGAGATGCCAGCTCCTTTCATTCAGTCAGTAGCTTCAAACATTTCTGGTATATGAATAACATGATGTTTTTCAATGGCAAAAATCAATGAATATTGTAAATGCACAAACAGTAATTTCTCCGCATTGCAAGGTGCAATTCTGAAATTTTTTGCTTTTTCCTGCTCCTCTTAGCATGATAAAGAAGATTCAAAGAGAGTGAGATGCCAGCTCCTTTCATTCAGTCAGTAGCTTCAATCATTTCTGGACGTTTTTCAATGGCAAAAATCAATGAATATTGTAAATGCACAAACAGTAATTTCTCCGCATTGCAAGGTGCAATTCTGAAATTTTTTGCTTTTTCCTGCTCCTCTTAGCATGATAAAGAAGATTGAAAGAGAGTGAGATGCCAGCTCCTTTCATTCAGTCAGTAGCTTCAAACATTTCTGGTATATGAATAACATGATGTTTTTCAATGGCAAAAATCAATGAATATTGTAAATGCACAAACAGTAATTTCTCCGCATTGCAAGGTGCAATTCTGAAATTTTTTGCTTTTTCCTGCTCCTCTAAGCATGATAAAGAAGATTCAAAGAGAGTGAGATGCCAGCTCCTTTCATTCAGTCAGTAGCTTCAATCATTTCTGGACGTTTTTCAATGGCAAAAATCAATGAATATTGTAAATGCACAAACAGTAATTTCTCCGCATTGCAAGGTGCAATTCTGAAATTTTTTGCTTTTTCCTGCTCCTCTTAGCATGATAAAGAAGATTCAAAGAGAGTGAGATGCCAGCTTCTTTCATTCAGTCAGTAGCTTCAATCATTTCTGGACGTTTTTCAATGGCAAAAATCAATGAATATTGTAAATGCACAAACAGTAATTTCTCCGCATTGCAAGGTGCAATTCTGAAATTTTTTGCTTTTTCCTGCTCCTCTTAGCAAGATAAACAAGATTCAAAGAGAGTGAGATGCCAGCTCGTTTCATTCAGTCAGTAGCTTCAATCATTTCTGGACGTTTTTCAATGGCAAAAATCAATGAATATTGTAAATGCACAAACAGTAATTTCTCCGCATTGCAAGGTGCAATTCTGAAATTTTTTGCTTTTTCCTGCTCCTCTTAGCATGATAAACAAGATTCAAAGAGAGTGAGATGCCAGCTCCTTTCATTCAGTCAGTAGCTTCAATCATTTCTGGACGTTTTTCAATGGCAAAAATCAAGGAATATTGTAAATGCACAAACAGTAATTTCTCCGCATTGCAAGGTGCAATTCTGAAATTTTTTGCTTTTTCCTGCTCCTCTTAGCATGATAAAGAAGATTCAAAGAGAGTGAGATGCCAGCTCCTTTCATTCAGTCAGTAGCTTCAATCATTTCTGGACGTTTTTCAATGGCAAAAATCAATGAATATTGTAAATGCACAAACAGTAATTTCTCCGCATTGCAAGGTGCAATTCTGAAATTTTTTGCTTTTTCCTGCTCCTCTTAGCATGATAAAGAAGATTCAAAGAGAGTGAGATGCCAGCTCCTTTCATTCAGTCAGTAGCTTCAAACATTTCTGGTATATGAATAACATGATGTTTTTCAATGGCAAAAATCAATGAATATTGTAAATGCACAAACAGTAATTTCTCCGCATTGCAAGGTGCAATTCTGAAATTTTTTGCTTTTTCCTGCTCCTCTAAGCATGATAAAGAAGATTCAAAGAGAGTGAGATGCCAGCTCCTTTCATTCAGTCAGTAGCTTCAATCATTTCTGGACGTTTTTCAATGGCAAAAATCAATGAATATTGTAAATGCACAAACAGTAATTTCTCCGCATTGCAAGGTGCAATTCTGAAATTTTTTGCTTTTTCCTGCTCCTCTTAGCATGATAAAGAAGATTCAAAGAGAGTGAGATGCCAGCTCCTTTCATTCAGTCAGTAGCTTCAAACATTTCTAGTATATGAATAACATGATGTTTTTCAATGGCAAAAATCAATGAATATTGTAAATGCACAAACAGTAATTTCTCCGCATTGCAAGGTGCAATTCTGAAATTTTTTGCTTTTTCCTGCTCCTCTTAGCATGATAAAGAAGATTCAAAGAGAGTGAGATGCCAGCTCCTTTCATTCAGTCAGTAGCTTCAATCATTTCTGGACGTTTTTCAATGGCAAAAATCAATGAATATTGTAAATGCACAAACAGTAATTTCTCCGCATTGCAAAAAGCAATTCTGAATTTTTTTGCTTTTTCCTGCTCCTCTTAGCATGATAAAGAAGATTCAAAGAGAGTGAGATGCCAGCTCCTTTCATTCAGTCAGTAGCTTCAAACATTTCTGGTATATGAATAACATGATGTTTTTCAATGGCAAAAATCAATGAATATTGTAAATGCACAAACAGTAATTTCTCCGCATTGCAAGGTGAAATTTTGAAATTTTTTGCTTTTTCCTGCTCCTCTTAGCATGGTAAAGAAGATTCAAAGAGAGTGAGATGCCAGCTCCTTTCATTCAGTCAGTAGCTTCAATCATTTCTGGACGTTTTTCAATGGCAAAAATCAATGAATATTGTAAATACACAAACAGTAATTTCTCCGCATTGCAAGGTGCAATTCTGAAATTTTTTGCTTTTTCCTGCTCCTCTTAGCATGATAAACAAGATTCAAAGAGAGTGAGATGCCAGCTCCTTTCATTCAGTCAGTAGCTTTAATCATTTCTGGATGTTTTTCAATGGCAAAAATCAATGAATATTGTAAATGCACAAACAGTAATTTCTCCGCATTGCAAGGTGCAATTCTGAAATTTTTTGCTTTTTTCTGCTCCTCTTAGCATGATAAAGAAGATTCAAAGAGAGTGAGATGCCAGCTCCTTTCATTCAGTCAGTAGCTTCAAACATTTCTGGTATATGAATAACATGATGTTTTTCAATGGCAAAAATCAATGAATATTGTAAATGCACAAACAGTAATTTCTCCGCATTGCAAGGTGCAATTCTGAAATTTTTTGCTTTTTCCTGCTCCTCTTAGCATGATTTAGAAGATTCAAAGAGAGTGAGATGCCAGCTCCTTTCATTCAGTCAGTAGCTTCAAACATTTCTGGTATATGAATAACATGATGTTTTTCAATGGCAAAAATCAATGAATATTGTAAATGCACAAACAGTAATTTCTCCGCATTGCAAGGTGCAATTCTGAAATTTTTTGCTTTTTCCTGCTCCTCTTAGCATGATAAAGAAGATTCAAAGAGAGTGAGATGCCAGCTCCTTTCATTCAGTCAGTAGCTTCAATCATTTCTGGACGTTTTTCAATGGCAAAAATCAATGAATATTGTAAATGCACAAACAGTAATTTCTCCGCATTGCAAGGTGCAATTCTGAAATTTTTTGCTTTTTCCTGCTCCTCTTAGCATGATAAAGAAGATTCAAAGAGAGTGAGATGCCAGCTCCTTTCATTCAGTCAGTAGCTTCAAACATTTCTGGTATATGAATAACATGATGTTTTTCAATGGCAAAAATCAATGAATATTGTAAATGCACAAACAGTAATTTCTCCGCATTGCAAGGTGCAATTCTGAAATTTTTTGCTTTTTCCTGCTCCTCTTAGCATGATAAAGAAGATTCAAAGAGAGTGAGATGCCAGCTCCTTTCATTCAGTAAGTAGCTTCAATCATTTCTGGACGTTTTTCAATGGCAAAAATCAATGAATATTGTAAATGCACAAACAGTAATTTCTCCGCATTGCAAGGTGCAATTCTGAAATTTTTTGCTTTTTCCTGCTCCTCTTAGCATGATAAACAAGATTCAAAGAGAGTGAGATGCCAGCTCCTTTCATTCAGTCAGTAGCTTCAATCATTTCTGGACGTTTTTCAATGGCAAAAATCAATGAATATTGTAAATGCACAAACAGTAATTTCTCCGCATTGCAAGGTGCAATTCTGAAATTTTTTGCTTTTTCCTGCTCCTCTTAGCATGATAAAGAAGATTCAAAGAGAGTGAGATGCCAGCTCCTTTCATTCAGTCAGTAGCTTCAATCATTTCTGGACGTTTTTCAATGGCAAAAATCAATGAATATTGTAAATGCACAAACAGTAATTTCTCCGCATTGCAAGGTGCAATTCTGAAATTTTTTGCTTTTTCCTGCTCCTCTTAGCATGATAAAGAAGATTCAAAGAGAGTGAGATGCCAGCTCCTTTCATTCAGTCAGTAGCTTCAAACATTTCTGGTATATGAATAACATGATGTTTTTCAATGGCAAAAATCAATGAATATTGTAAATGCACAAACAGTAATTTCTCCGCATTGCAAGGTGCAATTCTGAAATTTTTTGCTTTTTCCTGCTCCTCTAAGCATGATAAAGAAGATTCAAAGAGAGTGAGATGCCAGCTCCTTTCATTCAGTCAGTAGCTTCAATCATTTCTGGACGTTTTTCAATGGCAAAAATCAATGAATATTGTAAATGCACAAACAGTAATTTCTCCGCATTGCAAGGTGCAATTCTGAAATTTTTTGCTTTTTCCTGCTCCTCTTAGCATGATAAAGAAGATTCAAAGAGAGTGAGATGCCAGCTCCTTTCATTCAGTCAGTAGCTTCAATCATTTCTGGACGTTTTTCAATGGCAAAAATCAATGAATATTGTAAATGCACAAACAGTAATTTCTCCGCATTGCAAGGTGCAATTCTGAAATTTTTTGCTTTTTCCTGCTCCTCTTAGCATGATAAAGAAGATTCAAAGAGAGTGAGATGCCAGCTCCTTTCATTCAGTCAGTAGCTTCAAACATTTCTGGTATATGAATAACATGATGTTTTTCAATGGCAAAAATCAATGAATATTGTAAATGCACAAACAGTAATTTCTCCGCATTGCAAGGTGCAATTTTGAAATTTTTTGCTTTTTCCTGCTCCTCTTAGCATGGTAAAGAAGATTCAAAGAGAGTGAGATGCCAGCTCCTTTCATTCAGTCAGTAGCTTCAATCATTTCTGGACGTTTTTCAATGGCAAAAATCAATGAATATTGTAAATGCACAAACAGTAATTTCTCCGCATTGCAAGGTGCAATTCTGAAATTTTTTGCTTTTTCCTCATCCTCTTAGCATGATAAACAAGATTCAAAGAGAGTGAGATGCCAGCTCCTTTCATTCAGTCAGTAGCTTCAATCATTTCTGGATGTTTTTCAATGGCAAAAATCAATGAATATTGTAAATGCACAAACAGTAATTTCTCCGCATTGCAAGGTGCAATTCTGAAATTTTTTGCTTTTTTCTGCTCCTCTTAGCATGATAAAGAAGATTCAAAGAGAGTGAGATGCCAGCTCCTTTCATTCAGTCAGTAGCTTCAAACATTTCTGGTATATGAATAACATGATGTTTTTCAATGGCAAAAATCAATGAATATTGTAAATGCACAAACAGTAATTTCTCCGCATTGCAAGGTGCAATTCTGAAATTTTTTGCTTTTTCCTGCTCCTCTTAGCATGATAAAGAAGATTCAAAGAGAGTGAGATGCCAGCTCCTTTCATTCAGTCAGTAGCTTCAAACATTTCTGGTATATGAATAACATGATGTTTTTCAATGGCAAAAATCAATGAATATTGTAAATGCACAAACAGTAATTTCTCCGCATTGCAAGGTGCAATTCTGAAATTTTTTGCTTTTTCCTGCTCCTCTAAGCATGATAAAGAAGATTCAAAGAGAGTGAGATGCCAGCTCCTTTCATTCAGTCAGTAGCTTCAATCATTTCTGGACGTTTTTCAATGGCAAAAATCAATGAATATTGTAAATGCACAAACAGTAATTTCTCCGCATTGCAAGGTGCAATTCTGAAATTTTTTGCTTTTTCCTGCTCCTCTTAGCATGATAAAGAAGATTCAAAGAGAGTGAGATGCCAGCTCCTTTCATTCAGTCAGTAGCTTCAAACATTTCTAGTATATGAATAACATGATGTTTTTCAATGGCAAAAATCAATGAATATTGTAAATGCACAAACAGTAATTTCTCCGCATTGCAAGGTGCAATTCTGAAATTTTTTGCTTTTTCCTGCTCCTCTTAGCATGATAAAGAAGATTCAAAGAGAGTGAGATGCCAGCTCCTTTCATTCAGTCAGTAGCTTCAATCATTTCTGGACGTTTTTCAATGGCAAAAATCAATGAATATTGTAAATGCACAAACAGTAATTTCTCCGCATTGCAAGGAGCAATTCTGAATTTTTTTGCTTTTTCCTGCTCCTCTTAGCATGATAAAGAAGATTCAAAGAGAGTGAGATGCCAGCTCCTTTCATTCAGTCAGTAGCTTCAAACATTTCTGGTATATGAATAACATGATGTTTTTCAATGGCAAAAATCAATGAATATTGTAAATGCACAAACAGTAATTTCTCCGCATTGCAAGGTGCAATTTTGAAATTTTTTGCTTTTTCCTGCTCCTCTTAGCATGGTAAAGAAGATTCAAAGAGAGTGAGATGCCAGCTCCTTTCATTCAGTCAGTAGCTTCAATCATTTCTGGACGTTTTTCAATGGCAAAAATCAATGAATATTGTAAATGCACAAACAGTAATTTCTCCGCATTGCAAGGTGCAATTCTGAAATTTTTTGCTTTTTCCTGCTCCTCTTAGCATGATAAAGAAGATTCAAAGAGAGTGAGATGCCAGCTCCTTTCATTCAGTCAGTAGCTTCAAACATTTCTGGTATATGAATAACATGATGTTTTTCAATGGCAAAAATCAATAAATATTGTAAATGCACAAACAGTAATTTCTCCGCATTGCAAGGTGCAATTCTGAAATTTTTTGCTTTTTCCTGCTCCTCTAAGCATGATAAAGAAGATTCAAAGAGAGTGAGATGCCAGCTCCTTTCATTCAGTCAGTAGCTTCAATCATTTCTGGACGTTTTTCAATGGCAAAAATCAATGAATATTGTAAATGCACAAACAGTAATTTCTCCGCATTGCAAGGTGCAATTCTGAAATTTTTTGCTTTTTCCTGCTCCTCTTAGCATGATAAAGAAGATTCAAAGAGAGTGAGATGCCAGCTTCTTTCATTCAGTCAGTAGCTTCAATCATTTCTGGACGTTTTTCAATGGCAAAAATCAATGAATATTGTAAATGCACAAACAGTAATTTCTCCGCATTGCAAGGTGCAATTCTGAAATTTTTTGCTTTTTCCTGCTCCTCTTAGCAAGATAAACAAGATTCAAAGAGAGTGAGATGCCAGCTCGTTTCATTCAGTCAGTAGCTTCAATCATTTCTGGATGTTTTTCAATGGCAAAAATCAATGAATATTGTAAATGCACAAACAGTAATTTCTCCGCATTGCAAGGTGCAATTCTGAAATTTTTTGCTTTTTCCTGCTCCTCTTAGCATGATTTAGAAGATTCAAAGAGAGTGAGATGCCAGCTCCTTTCATTCAGTCAGTAGCTTCAATCATTTCTGGACGTTTTTCAATGGCAAAAATCAATGAATATTGTAAATGCACAAACAGTAATTTCTCCGCATTGCAAGGTGCAATTCTGAAATTTTTTGCTTTTTCCTGCTCCACTTAGCATGATAAAGAAGATTCAAAGAGAGTGAGATGCCAGCTCCTTTCATTCAGTCAGTAGCTTCAATCATTTCTGGACGTTTTTCAATGGCAAAAATCAATGAATATTGTAAATGCACAAACAGTAATTTCTCCGCATTGCAAGGTGCAATTCTGAAATTTTTTGCTTTTTCCTGCTCCTCTTAGCATGATAAAGAAGATTCAAAGAGAGTGAGATGCCAGCTCCTTTCATTCAGTCAGTAGCTTCAAACATTTCTGGTATATGAATAACATGATGTTTTTCAATGGCAAAAATCAATGAATATTGTAAATGCACAAACAGTAATTTCTCCGCATTGCAAGGTGCAATTCTGAAATTTTTTGCTTTTTCCTGCTCCTCTAAGCATGATAAAGAAGATTCAAAGAGAGTGAGATGCCAGCTCCTTTCATTCAGTCAGTAGCTTCAATCATTTCTGGACGTTTTTCAATGGCAAAAATCAATGAATATTGTAAATGCACAAACAGTAATTTCTCCGCATTGCAAGGTGCAATTCTGAAATTTTTTGCTTTTTCCTGCTCCTCTTAGCATGATAAAGAAGATTCAAAGAGAGTGAGATGCCAGCTCCTTTCATTCAGTCAGTAGCTTCAAACATTTCTAGTATATGAATAACATGATGTTTTTCAATGGCAAAAATCAATGAATATTGTAAATGCACAAACAGTAATTTCTCCGCATTGCAAGGTGCAATTCTGAAATTTTTTGCTTTTTCCTGCTCCTCTTAGCATGATAAAGAAGATTCAAAGAGAGTGAGATGCCAGCTCCTTTCATTCAGTCAGTAGCTTCAATCATTTCTGGACGTTTTTCAATGGCAAAAATCAATGAATATTGTAAATGCACAAACAGTAATTTCTCCGCATTGCAAGGAGCAATTCTGAATTTTTTTGCTTTTTCCTGCTCCTCTTAGCATGATAAAGAAGATTCAAAGAGAGTGAGATGCCAGCTCCTTTCATTCAGTCAGTAGCTTTAAACATTTCTGGTATATGAATAACATGATGTTTTTCAATGGCAAAAATCAATGAATATTGTAAATGCACAAACAGTAATTTCTCCGCATTGCAAGGTGCAATTTTGAAATTTTTTGCTTTTTCCTGCTCCTCTTAGCATGGTAAAGAAGATTCAAAGAGAGTGAGATGCCAGCTCCTTTCATTCAGTCAGTAGCTTCAATCATTTCTGGACGTTTTTCAATGGCAAAAATCAATGAATATTGTAAATGCACAAACAGTAATTTCTCCGCATTGCAAGGTGCAATTCTGAAATTTTTTGCTTTTTCCTGCTCCTCTTAGCATGATAAACAAGATTCAAAGAGAGTGAGATGCCAGCTCCTTTCATTCAGTCAGTAGCTTCAATCATTTCTGGATGTTTTTCAATGGCAAAAATCAATGAATATTGTAAATGCACAAACAGTAATTTCTCTGCATTGCAAGGTGCAATTCTGAAATTTTTTGCTTTTTTCTGCTCCTCTTAGCATGATAAAGAAGATTCAAAGAGAGTGAGATGCCAGCTCCTTTCATTCAGTCAGTAGCTTCAAACATTTCTGGTATATGAATAACATGATGTTTTTCAATGGCAAAAATCAATGAATATTGTAAATGCACAAACAGTAATTTCTCCGCATTGCAAGGTGCAATTCTGAAATTTTTTGCTTTTTCCTGCTCCTCTTAGCATGATTTAGAAGATTCAAAGAGAGTGAGATGCCAGCTCCTTTCATTCAGTCAGTAGCTTCAATCATTTCTGGACGTTTTTCAATGGCAAAAATCAATGAATATTGTAAATGCACAAACAGTAATTTCTCCGCATTGCAAGGTGCAATTCTGAATTTTTTGCTTTTTCCTGCTCCTCTTAGCATGATAAAGAAGATTCAAAGAGAGTGAGATGCCAGCTCCTTTCATTCAGTCAGTAGCTTCAAACATTTCTGGTATATGAATAACATGATATTTTTCAATGGCAAAAATCAATGAATATTGTAAATGCACAAACAGTAATTTCTCCGCATTGAAAGGTGCAATTCTGAAATTTTTTGCTTTTTCCTGCTCCTCTTAGCATGATAAAGAAGATTCAAAGAGAGTGAGATGCCAGCTCCTTTCATTCAGTCAGTAGCTTCAATCATTTCTGGACGTTTTTCAATGGCAAAAATCAATGAATATTGTAAATGCACAAACAGTAATTTCTCCGCATTGCAAGGTGCAATTCTGAAATTTTTTGCTTTTTCCTGCTCCTCTTAGCATGATAAAGAAGATTCAAAGAGAGTGAGATGCCAGCTCCTTTCATTCAGTCAGTAGCTTCAAACATTTCTGGTATATGAATAACATGATGTTTTTCAATGGCAAAAATCAATGAATATTGTAAATGCACAAACAGTAATTTCTCCGCATTGCAAGGTGCAATTTTGAAATTTTTTGCTTTTTCCTGCTCCTCTTAGCATGGTAAAGAAGATTCAAAGAGAGTGAGATGCCAGCTCCTTTCATTCAGTCAGTAGCTTCAATCATTTCTGGACGTTTTTCAATGGCAAAAATCAATGAATATTGTAAATGCACAAACAGTAATTTCTCCGCATTGCAAGGTGCAATTTTGAAATTTTTTGCTTTTTCCTGCTCCTCTTAGCATGGTAAAGAAGATTCAAAGAGAGTGAGATGCCAGCTCCTTTCATTCAGTCAGTAGCTTCAAACATTTCTGGTATATGAATAACATGATGTTTTTCAATGGCAAAAATCAATGAATATTGTAAATGCACAAACAGTAATTTCTCCGCATTGCAAGGTGCAATTCTGAAATTTTTTGCTTTTTCCTGCTCCTCTTAGCATGATTTAGAAGATTCAAAGAGAGTGAGATGCCAGCTCCTTTCATTCAGTCAGTAGCTTCAATCATTTCTGGACGTTTTTCAATGGCAAAAATCAATGAATATTGTAAATGCACAAACAGTAATTTCTCCGCATTGCAAGGTGCAATTCTGAAATTTTTTGCTTTTTCCTGCTCCTCTTAGCATGATAAAGAAGATTCAAAGAGAGTGAGATGCCAGCTCCTTTCATTCAGTCAGTAGCTTCAATCATTTCTGGACGTTTTTCAATGGCAAAAATCAATGAATATTGTAAATGCACAAACAGTAATTTCTCCGCATTGCAAGGTGCAATTCTGAAATTTTTTGCTTTTTCCTGCTCCTCTTAGCATGATAAAGAAGATTCAAAGAGAGTGAGATGCCAGCTCCTTTCATTCAGTCAGTAGCTTCAAACATTTCTGGTATATGAATAACATGATGTTTTTCAATGGCAAAAATCAATGAATATTGTAAATGCACAAACAGTAATTTCTCCGCATTGCAAGGTGCAATTCTGAAATTTTTTGCTTTTTCCTGCTCCTCTAAGCATGATAAAGAAGATTCAAAGAGAGTGAGATGCCAGCTCCTTTCATTCAGTCAGTAGCTTCAATCATTTCTGGACGTTTTTCAATGGCAAAAATCAATGAATATTGTAAATGCACAAACAGTAATTTCTCCGCATTGCAAGGTGCAATTCTGAAATTTTTTGCTTTTTCCTGCTCCTCTTAGCATGATAAAGAAGATTCAAAGAGAGTGAGATGCCAGCTCCTTTCATTCAGTCAGTAGCTTCAAACATTTCTAGTATATGAATAACATGATGTTTTTCAATGGCAAAAATCAATGAATATTGTAAATGCACAAACAGTAATTTCTCCGCATTGCAAGGTGCAATTCTGAAATTTTTTGCTTTTTCCTGCTCCTCTTAGCATGATAAAGAAGATTCAAAGAGAGTGAGATGCCAGCTCCTTTCATTCAGTCAGTAGCTTCAATCATTTCTGGACGTTTTTCAATGGCAAAAATCAATGAATATTGTAAATGCACAAACAGTAATTTCTCCGCATTGCAAGGAGCAATTCTGAATTTTTTTGCTTTTTCCTGCTCCTCTTAGCATGATAAAGAAGATTCAAAGAGAGTGAGATGCCAGCTCCTTTCATTCAGTCAGTAGCTTTAAACATTTCTGGTATATGAATAACATGATGTTTTTCAATGGCAAAAATCAATGAATATTGTAAATGCTAAACAGTAATTTCTCCGCATTGCAAGGTGCAATTTTGAAATTTTTTGCTTTTTCCTGCTCCTCTTAGCATGGTAAAGAAGATTCAAAGAGAGTGAGATGCCAGCTCCTTTCATTCAGTCAGTAGCTTCAATCATTTCTGGACGTTTTTCAATGGCAAAAATCAATGAATATTGTAAATGCACAAACAGTAATTTCTCCGCATTGCAAGGTGCAATTCTGAAATTTTTTGCTTTTTCCTGCTCCTCTTAGCATGATAAACAAGATTCAAAGAGAGTGAGATGCCAGCTCCTTTCATTCAGTCAGTAGCTTCAATCATTTCTGGATGTTTTTCAATGGCAAAAATCAATGAATATTGTAAATGCACAAACAGTAATTTCTCTGCATTGCAAGGTGCAATTCTGAAATTTTTTGCTTTTTTCTGCTCCTCTTAGCATGATAAAGAAGATTCAAAGAGAGTGAGATGCCAGCTCCTTTCATTCAGTCAGTAGCTTCAAACATTTCTGGTATATGAATAACATGATGTTTTTCAATGGCAAAAATCAATGAATATTGTAAATGCACAAACAGTAATTTCTCCGCATTGCAAGGTGCAATTCTGAAATTTTTTGCTTTTTCCTGCTCCTCTTAGCATGATTTAGAAGATTCAAAGAGAGTGAGATGCCAGCTCCTTTCATTCAGTCAGTAGCTTCAATCATTTCTGGACGTTTTTCAATGGCAAAAATCAATGAATATTGTAAATGCACAAACAGTAATTTCTCCGCATTGCAAGGTGCAATTCTGAATTTTTTGCTTTTTCCTGCTCCTCTTAGCATGATAAAGAAGATTCAAAGAGAGTGAGATGCCAGCTCCTTTCATTCAGTCAGTAGCTTCAAACATTTCTGGTATATGAATAACATGATATTTTTCAATGGCAAAAATCAATGAATATTGTAAATGCACAAACAGTAATTTCTCCGCATTGAAAGGTGCAATTCTGAAATTTTTTGCTTTTTCCTGCTCCTCTTAGCATGATAAAGAAGATTCAAAGAGAGTGAGATGCCAGCTCCTTTCATTCAGTCAGTAGCTTCAATCATTTCTGGACGTTTTTCAATGGCAAAAATCAATGAATATTGTAAATGCACAAACAGTAATTTCTCCGCATTGCAAGGTGCAATTCTGAAATTTTTTGCTTTTTCCTGCTCCTCTTAGCATGATAAAGAAGATTCAAAGAGAGTGAGATGCCAGCTCCTTTCATTCAGTCAGTAGCTTCAAACATTTCTGGTATATGAATAACATGATGTTTTTCAATGGCAAAAATCAATGAATATTGTAAATGCACAAACAGTAATTTCTCCGCATTGCAAGGTGCAATTTTGAAATTTTTTGCTTTTTCCTGCTCCTCTTAGCATGGTAAAGAAGATTCAAAGAGAGTGAGATGCCAGCTCCTTTCATTCAGTCAGTAGCTTCAATCATTTCTGGACGTTTTTCAATGGCAAAAATCAATGAATATTGTAAATGCACAAACAGTAATTTCTCCGCATTGCAAGGTGCAATTCTGAAATTTTTTGCTTTTTCCTGCTCCTCTTAGCATGATAAACAAGATTCAAAGAGAGTGAGATGCCAGCTCCTTTCATTCAGTCAGTAGCTTCAATCATTTCTGGATGTTTTTCAATGGCAAAAATCAATGAATATTGTAAATGCACAAACAGTAATTTCTCCGCATTGCAAGGTGCAATTCTGAAATTTTTTGCTTTTTTCTGCTCCTCTTAGCATGATAAAGAAGATTCAAAGAGAGTGAGATGCCAGCTCCTTTCATTCAGTCAGTAGCTTCAAACATTTCTGGTATATGAATAACATGATGTTTTTCAATGGCAAAAATCAATGAATATTGTAAATGCACAAACAGTAATTTCTCCGCATTGCAAGGTGCAATTCTGAAATTTTTTGCTTTTTCCTGCTCCGCTTAGCATGATTTAGAAGATTCAAAGAGAGTGAGATGCCAGCTCCTTTCATTCAGTCAGTAGCTTCAATCATTTCTGGACGTTTTTCAATGGCAAAAATCAATGAATATTGTAAATGCACAAACAGTAATTTCTCCGCATTGCAAGGTGCAATTCTGAAATTTTTTGCTTTTTCCTGCTCCTCTTAGCATGATAAAGAAGATTCAAAGAGAGTGAGATGCCAGCTCCTTTCATTCAGTCAGTAGCTTCAATCATTTCTGGACGTTTTTCAATGGCAAAAATCAATGAATATTGTAAATGCACAAACAGTAATTTCTCCGCATTGCAAGGTGCAATTCTGAAATTTTTTGCTTTTTCCTGCTCCTCTTAGCATGATAAAGAAGATTCAAAGAGAGTGAGATGCCAGCTCCTTTCATTCAGTCAGTAGCTTCAAACATTTCTGGTATATGAATAACATGATGTTTTTCAATGGCAAAAATCAATGAATATTGTAAATGCACAAACAGTAATTTCTCCGCATTGCAAGGTGCAATTCTGAAATTTTTTGCTTTTTCCTGCTCCTCTAAGCATGATAAAGAAGATTCAAAGAGAGTGAGATGCCAGCTCCTTTCATTCAGTCAGTAGCTTCAATCATTTCTGGACGTTTTTCAATGGCAAAAATCAATGAATATTGTAAATGCACAAACAGTAATTTCTCCGCATTGCAAGGTGCAATTCTGAAATTTTTTGCTTTTTCCTGCTCCTCTTAGCATGATAAAGAAGATTCAAAGAGAGTGAGATGCCAGCTCCTTTCATTCAGTCAGTAGCTTCAAACATTTCTAGTATATGAATAACATGATGTTTTTCAATGGCAAAAATCAATGAATATTGTAAATGCACAAACAGTAATTTCTCCGCATTGCAAGGTGCAATTCTGAAATTTTTTGCTTTTTCCTGCTCCTCTTAGCATGATAAAGAAGATTCAAAGAGAGTGAGATGCCAGCTCCTTTCATTCAGTCAGTAGCTTCAATCATTTCTGGACGTTTTTCAATGGCAAAAATCAATGAATATTGTAAATGCACAAACAGTAATTTCTCCGCATTGCAAGGAGCAATTCTGAATTTTTTTGCTTTTTCCTGCTCCTCTTAGCATGATAAAGAAGATTCAAAGAGAGTGAGATGCCAGCTCCTTTCATTCAGTCAGTAGCTTCAAACATTTCTGGTATATGAATAACATGATGTTTTTCAATGGCAAAAATCAATGAATATTGTAAATGCACAAACAGTAATTTCTCCGCATTGCAAGGTGCAATTTTGAAATTTTTTGCTTTTTCCTGCTCCTCTTAGCATGGTAAAGAAGATTCAAAGAGAGTGAGATGCCAGCTCCTTTCATTCAGTCAGTAGCTTCAATCATTTCTGGACGTTTTTCAATGGCAAAAATCAATGAATATTGTAAATGCACAAACAGTAATTTCTCCGCATTGCAAGGTGCAATTCTGAAATTTTTTGCTTTTTCCTGCTCCTCTTAGCATGATAAACAAGATTCAAAGAGAGTGAGATGCCAGCTCCTTTCATTCAGTCAGTAGCTTCAATCATTTCTGGATGTTTTTCAATGGCAAAAATCAATGAATATTGTAAATGCACAAACAGTAATTTCTCCGCATTGCAAGGTGCAATTCTGAAATTTTTTGCTTTTTTCTGCTCCTCTTAGCATGATAAAGAAGATTCAAAGAGAGTGAGATGCCAGCTCCTTTCATTCAGTCAGTAGCTTCAAACATTTCTGGTATATGAATAACATGATGTTTTTCAATGGCAAAAATCAATGAATATTGTAAATGCACAAACAGTAATTTCTCCGCATTGCAAGGTGCAATTCTGAAATTTTTTGCTTTTTCCTGCTCCTCTTAGCATGATTTAGAAGATTCAAAGAGAGTGAGATGCCAGCTCCTTTCATTCAGTCAGTAGCTTCAATCATTTCTGGACGTTTTTCAATGGCAAAAATCAATGAATATTGTAAATGCACAAACAGTAATTTCTCCGCATTGCAAGGTGCAATTCTGAATTTTTTGCTTTTTCCTGCTCCTCTTAGCATGATAAAGAAGATTCAAAGAGAGTGAGATGCCAGCTCCTTTCATTCAGTCAGTAGCTTCAAACATTTCTGGTATATGAATAACATGATATTTTTCAATGGCAAAAATCAATGAATATTGTAAATGCACAAACAGTAATTTCTCCGCATTGAAAGGTGCAATTCTGAAATTTTTTGCTTTTTCCTGCTCCTCTTAGCATGATAAAGAAGATTCAAAGAGAGTGAGATGCCAGCTCCTTTCATTCAGTCAGTAGCTTCAATCATTTCTGGACGTTTTTCAATGGCAAAAATCAATGAATATTGTAAATGCACAAACAGTAATTTCTCCGCATTGCAAGGTGCAATTCTGAAATTTTTTGCTTTTTCCTGCTCCTCTTAGCATGATAAACAAGATTCAAAGAAAGTGAGATGCCAGCTCCTTTCATTCAGTCAGTAGCTTCAATCATTTCTGGACGTTTTTCAATGGCAAAAATCAATGAATATTGTAAATGCACAAACAGTAATTTCTCCGCATTGCAAGGTGCAATTCTGAAATTTTTTGCTTTTTCCTGCTCCTCTAAGCATGATAAAGAAGATTCAAAGAGAGTGAGATGCCAGCTCCTTTCATTCAGTCAGTAGCTTCAAACATTTCTGGTATATGAATAACATGATGTTTTTCAATGGCAAAAATCAATGAATATTGTAAATGCACAAACAGTAATTTCTCCGCATTGCAAGGTGCAATTCTGAAATTTTTTGCCTTTTCCTGCTCCTCTTAGCATGATAAAGAAGATTCAAAGAGAGTGAGATGCCAGCTCCTTTCATTCAGTCAGTAGCTTCAAACATTTCTGGTATATGAATAACATGATGTTTTTCAATGGCAAAAATCAATGAATATTGTAAATGCACAAACAGTAATTTCTCCACATTGCAAGGTGCAATTCTGAAATTTTTTGCTTTTTCCTGCTCCTCTTAGCATGATAAAGAAGATTCAAAGAGAGTGAGATGCCAGCTCCTTTCATTCAGTCAGTAGCTTCAATCATTTCTGGACGTTTTTCAATGGCAAAAATCAATGAATATTGTAAATGCACAAACAGTAATTTCTCCGCATTGCAAGGTGCAATTCTGAATTTTTTTGCTTTTTCCTGCTCCTCTTAGCATGATAAAGAAGATTCAAAGAGAGTGAGATGCCAGCTCCTTTCATTCAGTCAGTAGCTTCAAACATTTCTGGTATATGAATAACATGATGTTTTTCAATGGCAAAAATCAATGAATATTGTAAATGCACAAACAGTAATTTCTCCGCATTGCAAGGTGCAATTCTGAAATTTTTTGCTTTTTCCTGCTCCTCTTAGCATGATAAAGAAGATTCAAAGAGAGTGAGATGCCAGCTCCTTTCATTCAGTCAGTAGCTTCAATCATTTCTGGACGTTTTTCAATGGCAAAAATCAATGAATATTGTAAATGCACAAACAGTAATTTCTCCGCATTGCAAGGTGCAATTCTGAAATTTTTTGCTTTTTCCTGCTCCTCTTAGCATGATAAAGAAGATTCAAAGAGAATGAGATGCCAGCTCCTTTCATTCAGTCAGTAGCTTCAAACATTTCTGGTATATGAATAACATGATGTTTTTCAATGGCAAAAATCAATGAATATTGTAAATGCACAAACAGTAATTTCTCCGCATTGCAAGGTGCAATTCTGAAATTTTTTGCTTTTTCCTGCTCCTCTAAGCATGATAAAGAAGATTCAAAGAGAGTGAGATGCCAGCTCCTTTCATTCAGTCAGTAGCTTCAATCATTTCTGGACGTTTTTCAATGGCAAAAATCAATGAATATTGTAAATGCACAAACAGTAATTTCTCCGCATTGCAAGGTGCAATTCTGAAATTTTTTGCTTTTTCCTGCTCCTTTTAGCATGATAAAGAAGATTCAAAGAGAGTGAGATGCCAGCTTCTTTCATTCAGTCAGTAGCTTCAATCATTTCTGGACGTTTTTCAATGGCAAAAATCAATGAATATTGTAAATGCACAAACAGTAATTTCTCCGCATTGCAAGGTGCAATTCTGAAATTTTTTGCTTTTTCCTGCTCCTCTTAGCAAGATAAACAAGATTCAAAGAGAGTGAGATGCCAGCTCGTTTCATTCAGTCAGTAGCTTCAATCATTTCTGGACGTTTTTCAATGGCAAAAATCAATGAATATTGTAAATGCACAAACAGTAATTTCTCCGCATTGCAAGGTGCAATTCTGAAATTTTTTGCTTTTTCCTGCTCCTCTTAGCATGATAAAGAAGATTCAAAGAGAGTGAGATGCCAGCTCCTTTCATTCAGTCAGTAGCTTCAATCATTTCTGGACGTTTTTCAATGGCAAAAATCAATGAATATTGTAAATGCACAAACAGTAATTTCTCCGCATTGCAAGGTGCAATTCTGAAATTTTTTGCTTTTTCCTGCTCCTCTTAGCATGATAAAGAAGATTCAAAGAGAGTGAGATGCCAGCTCCTTTCATTCAGTCAGTAGCTTCAATCATTTCTGGACGTTTTTCAATGGCAAAAATCAATGAATATTGTAAATGCACAAACAGTAATTTCTCCGCATTGCAAGGTGCAATTCTGAAATTTTTTGCTTTTTCCTGCTCCTCTTAGCATGATAAAGAAGATTCAAAGAGAGTGAGATGCCAGCTCCTTTCATTCAGTCAGTAGCTTCAAACATTTCTAGTATATGAATAACATGATGTTTTTCAATGGCAAAAATCAATGAATATTGTAAATGCACAAACAGTAATTTCTCCGCATTGCAAGGTGCAATTCTGAAATTTTTTGCTTTTTCCTGCTCCTCTTAGCATGATAAAGAAGATTCAAAGAGAGTGAGATGCCAGCTCCTTTCATTCAGTCAGTAGCTTCAAACATTTCTAGTATATGAATAACATGATGTTTTTCAATGGCAAAAATCAATGAATATTGTAAATGCACAAACAGTAATTTCTCCGCATTGCAAGGTGCAATTCTGAAATTTTTTGCTTTTTCCTGCTCCTCTTAGCATGATAAAGAAGATTCAAAGAGAGTGAGATGCCAGCTCCTTTCATTCAGTCAGTAGCTTCAATCATTTCTGGACGTTTTTCAATGGCAAAAATCAATGAATATTGTATATGCACAAACAGTAATTTCTCCGCATTGCAAAAAGCAATTCTGAATTTTTTTGCTTTTTCCTGCTCCTCTTAGCATGATAAAGAAGATTCAAAGAGAGTGAGATGCCAGCTCCTTTCATTCAGTCAGTAGCTTCAAACATTTCTGGTATATGAATAACATGATGTTTTTCAATGGCAAAAATCAATGAATATTGTAAATGCACAAACAGTAATTTCTCCGCATTGCAAGGTGCAATTTTGAAATTTTTTGCTTTTTCCTGCTCCTCTTAGCATGGTAAAGAAGATTCAAAGAGAGTGAGATGCCAGCTCCTTTCATTCAGTCAGTAGCTTCAATCATTTCTGGACGTTTTTCAATGGCAAAAATCAATGAATATTGTAAATACACAAACAGTAATTTCTCCGCATTGCAAGGTGCAATTCTGAAATTTTTTGCTTTTTCCTGCTCCTCTTAGCATGATAAACAAGATTCAAAGAGAGTGAGATGCCAGCTCCTTTCATTCAGTCAGTAGCTTCAATCATTTCTGGATGTTTTTCAATGGCAAAAATCAATGAATATTGTAAATGCACAAACAGTAATTTCTCCGCATTGCAAGGTGCAATTCTGAAATTTTTTGCTTTTTTCTGCTCCTCTTAGCATGATAAAGAAGATTCAAAGAGAGTGAGATGCCAGCTCCTTTCATTCAGTCAGTAGCTTCAAACATTTCTGGTATATGAATAACATGATGTTTTTCAATGGCAAAAATCAATGAATATTGTAAATGCACAAACAGTAATTTCTCCGCATTGCAAGGTGCAATTCTGAAATTTTTTGCTTTTTCCTGCTCCTCTTAGCATGATTTAGAAGATTCAAAGAGAGTGAGATGCCAGCTCCTTTCATTCAGTCAGTAGCTTCAAACATTTCTGGTATATGAATAACATGATGTTTTTCAATGGCAAAAATCAATGAATATTGTAAATGCACAAACAGTAATTTCTCCGCATTGCAAGGTGCAATTCTGAAATTTTTTGCTTTTTCCTGCTCCTCTTAGCATGATAAAGAAGATTCAAAGAGAGTGAGATGCCAGCTCCTTTCATTCAGTCAGTAGCTTCAATCATTTCTGGACGTTTTTCAATGGCAAAAATCAATGAATATTGTAAATGCACAAACAGTAATTTCTCCGCATTGCAAGGTGCAATTCTGAAATTTTTTGCTTTTTCCTGCTCCTCTTAGCATGATAAAGAAGATTCAAAGAGAGTGAGATGCCAGCTCCTTTCATTCAGTCAGTAGCTTCAAACATTTCTGGTATATGAATAACATGATGTTTTTCAATGGCAAAAATCAATGAATATTGTAAATGCACAAACAGTAATTTCTCCGCATTGCAAGGTGCAATTCTGAAATTTTTTGCTTTTTCCTGCTCCTCTTAGCATGATAAAGAAGATTCAAAGAGAGTGAGATGCCAGCTCCTTTCATTCAGTAAGTAGCTTCAATCATTTCTGGACGTTTTTCAATGGCAAAAATCAATGAATATTGTAAATGCACAAACAGTAATTTCTCCGCATTGCAAGGTGCAATTCTGAAATTTTTTGCTTTTTCCTGCTCCTCTTAGCATGATAAACAAGATTCAAAGAGAGTGAGATGCCAGCTCCTTTCATTCAGTCAGTAGCTTCAATCATTTCTGGACGTTTTTCAATGGCAAAAATCAATGAATATTGTAAATGCACAAACAGTAATTTCTCCGCATTGCAAGGTGCAATTCTGAAATTTTTTGCTTTTTCCTGCTCCTCTTAGCATGATAAAGAAGATTCAAAGAGAGTGAGATGCCAGCTCCTTTCATTCAGTCAGTAGCTTCAATCATTTCTGGACGTTTTTCAATGGCAAAAATCAATGAATATTGTAAATGCACAAACAGTAATTTCTCCGCATTGCAAGGTGCAATTCTGAAATTTTTTGCTTTTTCCTGCTCCTCTTAGCATGATAAACAAGATTCAAAGAGAGTGAGATGCCAGCTCCTTTCATTCAGTCAGTAGCTTCAATCATTTCTGGACGTTTTTCAATGGCAAAAATCAATGAATATTGTAAATGCACAAACAGTAATTTCTCCGCATTGCAAGGTGCAATTCTGAAATTTTTTGCTTTTTCCTGCTCCTCTAAGCATGATAAAGAAGATTCAAAGAGAGTGAGATGCCAGCTCCTTTCATTCAGTCAGTAGCTTCAATCATTTCTGGACGTTTTTCAATGGCAAAAATCAATGAATATTGTAAATGCACAAACAGTAATTTCTCCGCATTGCAAGGTGCAATTCTGAAATTTTTTGCTTTTTCCTGCTCCTCTTAGCATGATAAAGAAGATTCAAAGAGAGTGAGATGCCAGCTCCTTTCATTCAGTCAGTAGCTTCAATCATTTCTGGACGTTTTTCAATGGCAAAAATCAATGAATATTGTAAATGCACAAACAGTAATTTCTCCGCATTGCAAGGTGCAATTCTGAAATTTTTTGCTTTTTCCTGCTCCTCTTAGCATGATAAAGAAGATTCAAAGAGAGTGAGATGCCAGCTCCTTTCATTCAGTCAGTAGCTTCAAACATTTCTGGTATATGAATAACATGATGTTTTTCAATGGCAAAAATCAATGAATATTGTAAATGCACAAACAGTAATTTCTCCGCATTGCAAGGTGCAATTTTGAAATTTTTTGCTTTTTCCTGCTCCTCTTAGCATGGTAAAGAAGATTCAAAGAGAGTGAGATGCCAGCTCCTTTCATTCAGTCAGTAGCTTCAATCATTTCTGGACGTTTTTCAATGGCAAAAATCAATGAATATTGTAAATACACAAACAGTAATTTCTCCGCATTGCAAGGTGCAATTCTGAAATTTTTTGCTTTTTCCTGCTCCTCTTAGCATGATAAACAAGATTCAAAGAGAGTGAGATGCCAGCTCCTTTCATTCAGTCAGTAGCTTCAATCATTTATGGATGTTTTTCAATGGCAAAAATCAATGAATATTGTAAATGCACAAACAGTAATTTCTCCGCATTGCAAGGTGCAATTCTGAAATTTTTTGCTTTTTTCTGCTCCTCTTAGCATGATAAAGAAGATTCAAAGAGAGTGAGATGCCAGCTCCTTTCATTCAGTCAGTAGCTTCAAACATTTCTGGTATATGAATAACATGATGTTTTTCAATGGCAAAAATCAATGAATATTGTAAATGCACAAACAGTAATTTCTCCGCATTGCAAGGTGCAATTCTGAAATTTTTTGCTTTTTCCTGCTCCTCTTAGCATGATTTAGAAGATTCAAAGAGAGTGAGATGCCAGCTCCTTTCATTCAGTCAGTAGCTTCAAACATTTCTGGTATATGAATAACATGATGTTTTTCAATGGCAAAAATCAATGAATATTGTAAATGCACAAACAGTAATTTCTCCGCATTGCAAGGTGCAATTCTGAAATTTTTTGCTTTTTCCTGCTCCTCTTAGCATGATAAAGAAGATTCAAAGAGAGTGAGATGCCAGCTCCTTTCATTCAGTCAGTAGCTTCAATCATTTCTGGACGTTTTTCAATGGCAAAAATCAATGAATATTGTAAATGCACAAACAGTAATTTCTCCGCATTGCAAGGTGCAATTCTGAAATTTTTTGCTTTTTCCTGCTCCTCTTAGCATGATAAAGAAGATTCAAAGAGAGTGAGATGCCAGCTCCTTTCATTCAGTCAGTAGCTTCAAACATTTCGGTATATGAATAACATGATGTTTTTCAATGGCAAAAATCAATGAATATTGTAAATGCACAAACAGTAATTTCTCCGCATTGCAAGGTGCAATTCTGAAATTTTTTGCTTTTTCCTGCTCCTCTTAGCATGATAAAGAAGATTCAAAGAGAGTGAGATGCCAGCTCCTTTCATTCAGTAAGTAGCTTCAATCATTTCTGGACGTTTTTCAATGGCAAAAATCAATGAATATTGTAAATGCACAAACAGTAATTTCTCCGCATTGCAAGGTGCAATTCTGAAATTTTTTGCTTTTTCCTGCTCCTCTTAGCATGATAAACAAGATTCAAAGAGAGTGAGATGCCAGCTCCTTTCATTCAGTCAGTAGCTTCAATCATTTCTGGACGTTTTTCAATGGCAAAAATCAATGAATATTGTAAATGCACAAACAGTAATTTCTCCGCATTGCAAGGTGCAATTCTGAAATTTTTTGCTTTTTCCTGCTCCTCTTAGCATGATAAAGAAGATTCAAAGAGAGTGAGATGCCAGCTCCTTTCATTCAGTCAGTAGCTTCAAACATTTCTGGTATATGAATAACATGATATTTTTCAATGGCAAAAATCAATGAATATTGTAAATGCACAAACAGTAATTTCTCCGCATTGAAAGGTGCAATTCTGAAATTTTTTGCTTTTTCCTGCTCCTCTTAGCATGATAAAGAAGATTCAAAGAGAGTGAGATGCCAGCTCCTTTCATTCAGTCAGTAGCTTCAATCATTTCTGGACGTTTTTCAATGGCAAAAATCAATGAATATTGTAAATGCACAAACAGTAATTTCTCCGCATTGCAAGGTGCAATTCTGAAATTTTTTGCTTTTTCCTGCTCCTCTTAGCATGATAAACAAGATTCAAAGAGAGTGAGATGCCAGCTCATTTCATTCAGTCAGTAGCTTCAATCATTTCTGGACGTTTTTCAATGGCAAAAATCAATGAATATTGTAAATGCACAAACAGTAATTTCTCCGCATTGCAAGGTGCAATTCTGAAATTTTTTGCTTTTTCCTGCTCCTCTTAGCATGATAAAGAAGATTCAAAGAGAGTGAGATGCCAGCTCCTTTCATTCAGTCAGTAGCTTCAAACATTTCTGGTATATGAATAACATGATGTTTTTCAATGGCAAAAATCAATGAATATTGTAAATGCACAAACAGTAATTTCTCCGCATTGCAAGGTGCAATTCTGAAATTTTTTGCTTTTTCCTGCTCCTCTTAGCATGATAAAGAAGATTCAAAGAGAGTGAGATGCCAGCTCCTTTCATTCAGTCAGTAGCTTCAAACATTTCTGATATATGAATAACATGATGTTTTTCAATGGCAAAAATCAATGAATATTGTAAATGCACAAACAGTAATTTCTCCGCATTGCAAGGTGCAATTCTGAAATTTTTTGCTTTTTCCTGCTCCTCTTAGCATGATAAAGAAGATTCAAAGAGAGTGAGATGCCAGCTCCTTTCATTCAGTCAGTAGCTTCAATCATTTCTGGACGTTTTTCAATGGCAAAAATCAATGAATATTGTAAATGCACAAACAGTAATTTCTCCGCATTGCAAGGTGCAATTCTGAAATTTTTTGCTTTTTCCTGCTCCTCTTAGCATGATAAAGAAGATTCAAAGAGAGTGAGATGCCAGCTCCTTTCATTCAGTAAGTAGCTTCAATCATTTCTGGACGTTTTTCAATGGCAAAAATCAATGAATATTGTAAATGCACAAACAGTAATTTCTCCGCATTGCAAGGTGCAATTCTGAAATTTTTTGCTTTTTCCTGCTCCTCTTAGCATGATAAACAAGATTCAAAGAGAGTGAGATGCCAGCTCCTTTCATTCAGTCAGTAGCTTCAATCATTTCTGGACGTTTTTCAATGGCAAAAACCAATGAATATTGTAAATGCACAAACAGTAATTTCTCCGCATTGCAAGGTGCAATTCTGAAATTTTTTGCTTTTTCCTGCTCCTCTTAGCATGATAAAGAAGATTCAAAGAGAGTGAGATGCCAGCTCCTTTCATTCAGTCAGTAGCTTCAAACATTTCTGGTATATGAATAACATGATATTTTTCAATGGCAAAAATCAATGAATATTGTAAATGCACAAACAGTAATTTCTCCGCATTGAAAGGTGCAATTCTGAAATTTTTTGCTTTTTCCTGCTCCTCTTAGCATGATAAAGAATATTCAAAGAGAGTGAGATGCCAGCTCCTTTCATTCAGTCAGTAGCTTCAATCATTTCTGGACGTTTTTCAAGGGCAAAAATCAATGAATATTGTAAATGCACAAACAGTAATTTCTCCGCATTGCAAGGTGCAATTCTGAAATTTTTTGCTTTTTCCTGCTCCTCTTAGCATGATAAACAAGATTCAAAGAAAGTGAGATGCCAGCTCCTTTCATTCAGTCAGTAGCTTCAATCATTTCTGGACGTTTTTCAATGGCAAAAATCAATGAATATTGTAAATGCACAAACAGTAATTTCTCCGCATTGCAAGGTGCAATTCTGAAATTTTTTGCTTTTTCCTGCTCCTCTTAGCATGATAAAGAAGATTCAAAGAGAGTGAGATGCCAGCTCCTTTCATTCAGTCAGTAGCTTCAAACATTTCTGGTATATGAATAACATGATGTTTTTCAATGGCAAAAATCAATGAATATTGTAAATGCACAAACAGTAATTTCTCCGCATTGCAAGGTGCAATTCTGAAATTTTTTGCTTTTTCCTGCTCCTCTTAGCATGATAAAGAAGATTCAAAGAGAGTGAGATGCCAGCTCCTTTCATTCAGTCAGTAGCTACAAACATTTCTGGTATATGAATAACATGATGTTTTTCAATGGCAAAAATCAATGAATATTGTAAATGCACAAACAGTAATTTCTCCGCATTGCAAGGTGCAATTCTGAAATTTTTTGCTTTTTCCTGCTCCTCTTAGCATGATAAAGAAGATTCAAAGAGAGTGAGATGCCAGCTCCTTTCATTCAGTCAGTAGCTTCAATCATTTCTGGACGTTTTTCAATGGCAAAAATCAATGAATATTGTATATGCACAAACAGTAATTTCTCCGCATTGCAAAAAGCAATTCTGAATTTTTTTGCTTTTTCCTGCTCCTCTTAGCATGATAAAGAAGATTCAAAGAGAGTGAGATGCCAGCTCCTTTCATTCAGTCAGTAGCTTCAAACATTTCTGGTATATGAATAACATGATGTTTTTCAATGGCAAAAATCAATGAATATTGTAAATGCACAAACAGTAATTTCTCCGCATTGCAAGGTGCAATTTTGAAATTTTTTGCTTTTTCCTGCTCCTCTTAGCATGGTAAAGAAGATTCAAAGAGAGTGAGATGCCAGCTCCTTTCATTCAGTCAGTAGCTTCAATCATTTCTGGACGTTTTTCAATGGCAAAAATCAATGAATATTGTAAATACACAAACAGTAATTTCTCCGCATTGCAAGGTGCAATTCTGAAATTTTTTGCTTTTTCCTGCTCCTCTTAGCATGATAAACAAGATTCAAAGAGAGTGAGATGCCAGCTCCTTTCATTCAGTCAGTAGCTTCAATCATTTCTGGATGTTTTTCAATGGCAAAAATCAATGAATATTGTAAATGCACAAACAGTAATTTCTCCGCATTGCAAGGTGCAATTCTGAAATTTTTTGCTTTTTTCTGCTCCTCTTAGCATGATAAAGAAGATTCAAAGAGAGTGAGATGCCAGCTCCTTTCATTCAGTCAGTAGCTTCAAACATTTCTGGTATATGAATAACATGATGTTTTTCAATGGCAAAAATCAATGAATATTGTAAATGCACAAACAGTAATTTCTCCGCATTGCAAGGTGCAATTCTGAAATTTTTTGCTTTTTCCTGCTCCTCTTAGCATGATTTAGAAGATTCAAAGAGAGTGAGATGCCAGCTCCTTTCATTCAGTCAGTAGCTTCAAACATTTCTGGTATATGAATAACATGATGTTTTTCAATGGCAAAAATCAATGAATATTGTAAATGCACAAACAGTAATTTCTCCGCATTGCAAGGTGCAATTCTGAAATTTTTTGCTTTTTCCTGCTCCTCTTAGCATGATAAAGAAGATTCAAAGAGAGTGAGATGCCAGCTCCTTTCATTCAGTCAGTAGCTTCAATCATTTCTGGACGTTTTTCAATGGCAAAAATCAATGAATATTGTAAATGCACAAACAGTAATTTCTCCGCATTGCAAGGTGCAATTCTGAAATTTTTTGCTTTTTCCTGCTCCTCTTAGCATGATAAAGAAGATTCAAAGAGAGTGAGATGCCAGCTCCTTTCATTCAGTCAGTAGCTTCAAACATTTCTGGTATATGAATAACATGATGTTTTTCAATGGCAAAAATCAATGAATATTGTAAATGCACAAACAGTAATTTCTCCGCATTGCAAGGTGCAATTCTGAAATTTTTTGCTTTTTCCTGCTCCTCTTAGCATGATAAAGAAGATTCAAAGAGAGTGAGATGCCAGCTCCTTTCATTCAGTAAGTAGCTTCAATCATTTCTGGACGTTTTTCAATGGCAAAAATCAATGAATATTGTAAATGCACAAACAGTAATTTCTCCGCATTGCAAGGTGCAATTCTGAAATTTTTTGCTTTTTCCTGCTCCTCTTAGCATGATAAACAAGATTCAAAGAGAGTGAGATGCCAGCTCCTTTCATTCAGTCAGTAGCTTCAATCATTTCTGGACGTTTTTCAATGGCAAAAATCAATGAATATTGTAAATGCACAAACAGTAATTTCTCCGCATTGCAAGGTGCAATTCTGAAATTTTTTGCTTTTTCCTGCTCCTCTTAGCATGATAAAGAAGATTCAAAGAGAGTGAGATGCCAGCTCCTTTCATTCAGTCAGTAGCTTCAATCATTTCTGGACGTTTTTCAATGGCAAAAATCAATGAATATTGTAAATGCACAAACAGTAATTTCTCCGCATTGCAAGGTGCAATTCTGAAATTTTTTGCTTTTTCCTGCTCCTCTTAGCATGATAAACAAGATTCAAAGAGAGTGAGATGCCAGCTCCTTTCATTCAGTCAGTAGCTTCAATCATTTCTGGACGTTTTTCAATGGCAAAAATCAATGAATATTGTAAATGCACAAACAGTAATTTCTCCGCATTGCAAGGTGCAATTCTGAAATTTTTTGCTTTTTCCTGCTCCTCTAAGCATGATAAAGAAGATTCAAAGAGAGTGAGATGCCAGCTCCTTTCATTCAGTCAGTAGCTTCAATCATTTCTGGACGTTTTTCAATGGCAAAAATCAATGAATATTGTAAATGCACAAACAGTAATTTCTCCGCATTGCAAGGTGCAATTCTGAAATTTTTTGCTTTTTCCTGCTCCTCTTAGCATGATAAAGAAGATTCAAAGAGAGTGAGATGCCAGCTCCTTTCATTCAGTCAGTAGCTTCAATCATTTCTGGACGTTTTTCAATGGCAAAAATCAATGAATATTGTAAATGCACAAACAGTAATTTCTCCGCATTGCAAGGTGCAATTCTGAAATTTTTTGCTTTTTCCTGCTCCTCTTAGCATGATAAAGAAGATTCAAAGAGAGTGAGATGCCAGCTCCTTTCATTCAGTCAGTAGCTTCAAACATTTCTGGTATATGAATAACATGATGTTTTTCAATGGCAAAAATCAATGAATATTGTAAATGCACAAACAGTAATTTCTCCGCATTGCAAGGTGCAATTTTGAAATTTTTTGCTTTTTCCTGCTCCTCTTAGCATGGTAAAGAAGATTCAAAGAGAGTGAGATGCCAGCTCCTTTCATTCAGTCAGTAGCTTCAATCATTTCTGGACGTTTTTCAATGGCAAAAATCAATGAATATTGTAAATACACAAACAGTAATTTCTCCGCATTGCAAGGTGCAATTCTGAAATTTTTTGCTTTTTCCTGCTCCTCTTAGCATGATAAACAAGATTCAAAGAGAGTGAGATGCCAGCTCCTTTCATTCAGTCAGTAGCTTCAATCATTTATGGATGTTTTTCAATGGCAAAAATCAATGAATATTGTAAATGCACAAACAGTAATTTCTCCGCATTGCAAGGTGCAATTCTGAAATTTTTTGCTTTTTTCTGCTCCTCTTAGCATGATAAAGAAGATTCAAAGAGAGTGAGATGCCAGCTCCTTTCATTCAGTCAGTAGCTTCAAACATTTCTGGTATATGAATAACATGATGTTTTTCAATGGCAAAAATCAATGAATATTGTAAATGCACAAACAGTAATTTCTCCGCATTGCAAGGTGCAATTCTGAAATTTTTTGCTTTTTCCTGCTCCTCTTAGCATGATTTAGAAGATTCAAAGAGAGTGAGATGCCAGCTCCTTTCATTCAGTCAGTAGCTTCAAACATTTCTGGTATATGAATAACATGATGTTTTTCAATGGCAAAAATCAATGAATATTGTAAATGCACAAACAGTAATTTCTCCGCATTGCAAGGTGCAATTCTGAAATTTTTTGCTTTTTCCTGCTCCTCTTAGCATGATAAAGAAGATTCAAAGAGAGTGAGATGCCAGCTCCTTTCATTCAGTCAGTAGCTTCAATCATTTCTGGACGTTTTTCAATGGCAAAAATCAATGAATATTGTAAATGCACAAACAGTAATTTCTCCGCATTGCAAGGTGCAATTCTGAAATATTTTGCTTTTTCCTGCTCCTCTTAGCATGATAAAGAAGATTCAAAGAGAGTGAGATGCCAGCTCCTTTCATTCAGTCAGTAGCTTCAAACATTTCTGGTATATGAATAACATGATGTTTTTCAATGGCAAAAATCAATGAATATTGTAAATGCACAAACAGTAATTTCTCCGCATTGCAAGGTGCAATTCTGAAATTTTTTGCTTTTTCCTGCTCCTCTTAGCATGATAAAGAAGATTCAAAGAGAGTGAGATGCCAGCTCCTTTCATTCAGTAAGTAGCTTCAATCATTTCTGGACGTTTTTCAATGGCAAAAATCAATGAATATTGTAAATGCACAAACAGTAATTTCTCCGCATTGCAAGGTGCAATTCTGAAATTTTTTGCTTTTTCCTGCTCCTCTTAGCATGATAAACAAGATTCAAAGAGAGTGAGATGCCAGCTCCTTTCATTCAGTCAGTAGCTTCAATCATTTCTGGACGTTTTTCAATGGCAAAAATCAATGAATATTGTAAATGCACAAACAGTAATTTCTCCGCATTGCAAGGTGCAATTCTGAAATTTTTTGCTTTTTCCTGCTCCTCTTAGCATGATAAAGAAGATTCAAAGAGAGTGAGATGCCAGCTCCTTTCATTCAGTCAGTAGCTTCAAACATTTCTGGTATATGAATAACATGATATTTTTCAATGGCAAAAATCAATGAATATTGTAAATGCACAAACAGTAATTTCTCCGCATTGAAAGGTGCAATTCTGAAATTTTTTGCTTTTTCCTGCTCCTCTTAGCATGATAAAGAAGATTCAAAGAGAGTGAGATGCCAGCTCCTTTCATTCAGTCAGTAGCTTCAATCATTTCTGGACGTTTTTCAATGGCAAAAATCAATGAATATTGTAAATGCACAAACAGTAATTTCTCCGCATTGCAAGGTGCAATTCTGAAATTTTTTGCTTTTTCCTGCTCCTCTTAGCATGATAAACAAGATTCAAAGAGAGTGAGATGCCAGCTCATTTCATTCAGTCAGTAGCTTCAATCATTTCTGGACGTTTTTCAATGGCAAAAATCAATGAATATTGTAAATGCACAAACAGTAATTTCTCCGCATTGCAAGGTGCAATTCTGAAATTTTTTGCTTTTTCCTGCTCCTCTTAGCATGATAAAGAAGATTCAAAGAGAGTGAGATGCCAGCTCCTTTCATTCAGTCAGTAGCTTCAAACATTTCTGGTATATGAATAACATGATGTTTTTCAATGGCAAAAATCAATGAATATTGTAAATGCACAAACAGTAATTTCTCCGCATTGCAAGGTGCAATTCTGAAATTTTTTGCTTTTTCCTGCTCCTCTTAGCATGATAAAGAAGATTCAAAGAGAGTGAGATGCCAGCTCCTTTCATTCAGTCAGTAGCTTCAAACATTTCTGGTATATGAATAACATGATGTTTTTCAATGGCAAAAATCAATGAATATTGTAAATGCACAAACAGTAATTTCTCCGCATTGCAAGGTGCAATTCTGAAATTTTTTGCTTTTTCCTGCTCCTCTTAGCATGATAAAGAAGATTCAAAGAGAGTGAGATGCCAGCTCCTTTCATTCAGTCAGTAGCTTCAATCATTTCTGGACGTTTTTCAATGGCAAAAATCAATGAATATTGTAAATGCACAAACAGTAATTTCTCCGCATTGCAAGGTGCAATTCTGAAATTTTTTGCTTTTTCCTGCTCCTCTTAGCATGATAAAGAAGATTCAAAGAGAGTGAGATGCCAGCTCCTTTCATTCAGTAAGTAGCTTCAATCATTTCTGGACGTTTTTCAATGGCAAAAATCAATGAATATTGTAAATGCACAAACAGTAATTTCTCCGCATTGCAAGGTGCAATTCTGAAATTTTTTGCTTTTTCCTGCTCCTCTTAGCATGATAAACAAGATTCAAAGAGAGTGAGATGCCAGCTCCTTTCATTCAGTCAGTAGCTTCAATCATTTCTGGACGTTTTTCAATGGCAAAAACCAATGAATATTGTAAATGCACAAACAGTAATTTCTCCGCATTGCAAGGTGCAATTCTGAAATTTTTTGCTTTTTCCTGCTCCTCTTAGCATGATAAAGAAGATTCAAAGAGAGTGAGATGCCAGCTCCTTTCATTCAGTCAGTAGCTTCAAACATTTCTGGTATATGAATAACATGATATTTTTCAATGGCAAAAATCAATGAATATTGTAAATGCACAAACAGTAATTTCTCCGCATTGAAAGGTGCAATTCTGAAATTTTTTGCTTTTTCCTGCTCCTCTTAGCATGATAAAGAATATTCAAAGAGAGTGAGATGCCAGCTCCTTTCATTCAGTCAGTAGCTTCAATCATTTCTGGACGTTTTTCAAGGGCAAAAATCAATGAATATTGTAAATGCACAAACAGTAATTTCTCCGCATTGCAAGGTGCAATTCTGAAATTTTTTGCTTTTTCCTGCTCCTCTTAGCATGATAAACAAGATTCAAAGAAAGTGAGATGCCAGCTCCTTTCATTCAGTCAGTAGCTTCAATCATTTCTGGACGTTTTTCAATGGCAAAAATCAATGAATATTGTAAATGCACAAACAGTAATTTCTCCGCATTGCAAGGTGCAATTCTGAAATTTTTTGCTTTTTCCTGCTCCTCTTAGCATGATAAAGAAGATTCAAAGAGAGTGAGATGCCAGCTCCTTTCATTCAGTCAGTAGCTTCAAACATTTCTGGTATATGAATAACATGATGTTTTTCAATGGCAAAAATCAATGAATATTGTAAATGCACAAACAGTAATTTCTCCGCATTGCAAGGTGCAATTCTGAAATTTTTTGCTTTTTCCTGCTCCTCTTAGCATGATAAAGAAGATTCAAAGAGAGTGAGATGCCAGCTCCTTTCATTCAGTCAGTAGCTACAAACATTTCTGGTATATGAATAACATGATGTTTTTCAATGGCAAAAATCAATGAATATTGTAAATGCACAAACAGTAATTTCTCCGCATTGCAAGGTGCAATTCTGAAATTTTTTGCTTTTTCCTGCTCCTCTTAGCATGATAAAGAAGATTCAAAGAGAGTGAGATGCCAGCTCCTTTCATTCAGTCAGTAGCTTCAATCATTTCTGGACGTTTTTCAATGGCAAAAATCAATGAATATTGTAAATGCACAAACAGTAATTTCTCCGCATTGCAAGGTGCAATTCTGAAATTTTTTGCTTTTTCCTGCTCCTCTTAGCATGATAAAGAAGATTCAAAGAGAGTGAGATGCCAGCTCCTTTCATTCAGTCAGTAGCTTCAAACATTTCTGGTATATGAATAACATGATGTTTTTCAATGGCAAAAATCAATGAATATTGTAAATGCACAAACAGTAATTTCTCCGCATTGCAAGGTGCAATTCTGAAATTTTTTGCTTTTTCCTGCTCCTCTAAGCATGATAAAGAAGATTCAAAGAGAGTGAGATGCCAGCTCCTTTCATTCAGTCAGTAGCTTCAATCATTTCTGGACGTTTTTCAATGGCAAAAATCAATGAATATTGTAAATGCACAAACAGTAATTTCTCCGCATTGCAAGGTGCAATTCTGAAATTTTTTGCTTTTTCCTGCTCCTCTTAGCATGATAAAGAAGATTCAAAGAGAGTGAGATGCCAGCTCCTTTCATTCAGTCAGTAGCTTCAAACATTTCTGGTATATGAATAACATGATGTTTTTCAATGGCAAAAATCAATGAATATTGTAAATGCACAAACAGTAATTTCTCCGCATTGCAAGGTGCAATTCTGAAATTTTTTGCTTTTTCCTGCTCCTCTTAGCATGATAAAGAAGATTCAAAGAGAGTGAGATGCCAGCTCCTTTCATTCAGTAAGTAGCTTCAATCATTTCTGGACGTTTTTCAATGGCAAAAATCAATGAATATTGTAAATGCACAAACAGTAATTTCTCCGCATTGCAAGGTGCAATTCTGAAATTTTTTGCTTTTTCCTGCTCCTCTTAGCATGATAAACAAGATTCAAAGAGAGTGAGATGCCAGCTCCTTTCATTCAGTCAGTAGCTTCAATCATTTCTGGACGTTTTTCAATGGCAAAAATCAATGAATATTGTAAATGCACAAACAGTAATTTCTCCGCATTGCAAGGTGCAATTCTGAAATTTTTTGCTTTTTCCTGCTCCTCTTAGCATGATAAAGAAGATTCAAAGAGAGTGAGATGCCAGCTCCTTTCATTCAGTCAGTAGCTTCAAACATTTCTGGTATATGAATAACATGATATTTTTCAATGGCAAAAATCAATGAATATTGTAAATGCACAAACAGTAATTTCTCCGCATTGAAAGGTGCAATTCTGAAATTTTTTGCTTTTTCCTGCTCCTCTTAGCATGATAAAGAAGATTCAAAGAGAGTGAGATGCCAGCTCCTTTCATTCAGTCAGTAGCTTCAATCATTTCTGGACGTTTTTCAATGGCAAAAATCAATGAATATTGTAAATGCACAAACAGTAATTTCTCCGCATTGCAATGTGCAATTCTGAAATTTTTTGCTTTTTCCTGCTCCTCTTAGCATGATAAACAAGATTCAAAGAAAGTGAGATGCCAGCTCCTTTCATTCAGTCAGTAGCTTCAATCATTTCTGGACGTTTTTCAATGGCAAAAATCAATGAATATTGTAAATGCACAAACAGTAATTTCTCCGCATTGCAAGGTGCAATTCTGAAATTTTTTGCTTTTTCCTGCTCCTCTAAGCATGATAAAGAAGATTCAAAGAGAGTGAGATGCCAGCTCCTTTCATTCAGTCAGTAGCTTCAAACATTTCTGGTATATGAATAACATGATGTTTTTCAATGGCAAAAATCAATGAATATTGTAAATGCACAAACAGTAATTTCTCCGCATTGCAAGGTGCAATTCTGAAATTTTTTGCTTTTTCCTGCTCCTCTTAGCATGATAAAGAAGATTCAAAGAGAGTGAGATGCCAGCTCCTTTCATTCAGTCAGTAGCTTCAAACATTTCTGGTATATGAATAACATGATGTTTTTCAATGGCAAAAATCAATGAATATTGTAAATGCACAAACAGTAATTTCTCCACATTGCAAGGTGCAATTCTGAAATTTTTTGCTTTTTCCTGCTCCTCTTAGCATGATAAAGAAGATTCAAAGAGAGTGAGATGCCAGCTCCTTTCATTCAGTCAGTAGCTTCAATCATTTCTGGACGTTTTTCAATGGCAAAAATCAATGAATATTGTAAATGCACAAACAGTAATTTCTCCGCATTGCAAGGTGCAATTCTGAATTTTTTTGCTTTTTCCTGCTCCTCTTAGCATGATAAAGAAGATTCAAAGAGAGTGAGATGCCAGCTCCTTTCATTCAGTCAGTAGCTTCAAACATTTCTGGTATATGAATAACATGATGTTTTTCAATGGCAAAAATCAATGAATATTGTAAATGCACAAACAGTAATTTCTCCGCATTGCAAGGTGCAATTCTGAAATTTTTTGCTTTTTCCTGCTCCTCTTAGCATGATAAAGAAGATTCAAAGAGAGTGAGATGCCAGCTCCTTTCATTCAGTCAGTAGCTTCAATCATTTCTGGACGTTTTTCAATGGCAAAAATCAATGAATATTGTAAATGCACAAACAGTAATTTCTCCGCATTGCAAGGTGCAATTCTGAAATTTTTTGCTTTTTCCTGCTCCTCTTAGCATGATAAAGAAGATTCAAAGAGAGTGAGATGCCAGCTCCTTTCATTCAGTCAGTAGCTTCAAACATTTCTGGTATATGAATAACATGATGTTTTTCAATGGCAAAAATCAATGAATATTGTAAATGCACAAACAGTAATTTCTCCGCATTGCAAGGTGCAATTCTGAAATTTTTTGCTTTTTCCTGCTCCTCTAAGCATGATAAAGAAGATTCAAAGAGAGTGAGATGCCAGCTCCTTTCATTCAGTCAGTAGCTTCAATCATTTCTGGACGTTTTTCAATGGCAAAAATCAATGAATATTGTAAATGCACAAACAGTAATTTCTCCGCATTGCAAGGTGCAATTCTGAAATTTTTTGCTTTTTCCTGCTCCTCTTAGCATGATAAAGAAGATTCAAAGAGAGTGAGATGCCAGCTTCTTTCATTCAGTCAGTAGCTTCAATCATTTCTGGACGTTTTTCAATGGCAAAAATCAATGAATATTGTAAATGCACAAACAGTAATTTCTCCGCATTGCAAGGCGCAATTCTGAAATTTTTTGCTTTTTCCTGCTCCTCTTAGCAAGATAAACAAGATTCAAAGAGAGTGAGATGCCAGCTCGTTTCATTCAGTCAGTAGCTTCAATCATTTCTGGACGTTTTTCAATGGCAAATATCAATGAATATTGTAAATGCACAAACAGTAATTTCTCCACATTGCAAGCTGCAATTCTGAAATTTTTTGCTTTTTCCTGCTCCTCTTAGCATGATAAAGAAGATTCAAAGAGAGTGAGATGCCAGCTCCTTTCATTCAGTCAGTAGCTTCAATCATTTCTGGACGTTTTTCAATGGCAAAAATCAATGAATATTGTAAATGCACAAACAGTAATTTCTCCGCATTGCAAGGTGCAATTCTGAAATTTTTTGCTTTTTCCTGCTCCTCTTAGCATGACAAAGAAGATTCAAAGAGAGTGAGATGCCAGCTCCTTTCATTCAGTCAGTAGCTTCAATCATTTCTGGACGTTTTTCAATGGCAAAAATCAATGAATATTGTAAATGCACAAACAGTAATTTCTCCGCATTGCAAGGTGCAATTCTGAAATTTTTTGCTTTTTCCTGCTCCTCTTAGCATGATAAAGAAGATTCAAAGAGAGTGAGATGCCAGCTCCTTTCATTCAGTCAGTAGCTTCAAACATTTCTGGTATATGAATAACATGATGTTTTTCAATGGCAAAAATCAATGAATATTGTAAATGCACAAACAGTAATTTCTCCGCATTGCAAGGTGCAATTCTGAAATTTTTTGCTTTTTCCTGCTCCTCTAAGCATGATAAAGAAGATTCAAAGAGAGTGAGATGCCAGCTCCTTTCATTCAGTCAGTAGCTTCAATCATTTCTGGACGTTTTTCAATGGCAAAAATCAATGAATATTGTAAATGCACAAACAGTAATTTCTCCGCATTGCAAGGTGCAATTCTGAAATTTTTTGCTTTTTCCTGCTCCTCTTAGCATGATAAAGAAGATTCAAAGAGAGTGAGATGCCAGCTCCTTTCATTCAGTCAGTAGCTTCAAACATTTCTAGTATATGAATAACATGATGTTTTTCAATGGCAAAAATCAATGAATATTGTAAATGCACAAACAGTAATTTCTCCGCATTGCAAGGTGCAATTCTGAAATTTTTTGCGTTTTCCTGCTCCTCTTAGCATGATAAAGAAGATTCAAAGAGAGTGAGATGCCAGCTCCTTTCATTCAGTCAGTAGCTTCAATCATTTCTGGACGTTTTTCAATGGCAAAAATCAATGAATATTGTTAATGCACAAACAGTAATTTCTCCGCATTGCAAGGAGCAATTCTGAATTTTTTTGCTTTTTCCTGCTCCTCTTAGCATGATAAAGAAGATTCAAAGAGAGTGAGATGCCAGCTCCTTTCATTCAGTCAGTAGCTTCAAACATTTCTGGTATATGAATAACATGATGTTTTTCAATGGCAAAAATCAATGAATATTGTAAATGCACAAACAGTAATTTCTCCGCATTGCAAGGTGCAATTTTGAAATTTTTTGCTTTTTCCTGCTCCTCTTAGCATGGTAAAGAAGATTCAAAGAGAGTGAAATGCCAGCTCCTTTCATTCAGTCAGTAGCTTCAATCATTTCTGGACGTTTTTCAATGGCAAAAATCAATGAATATTGTAAATGCACAAACAGTAATTTCTCCGCATTGCAAGGTGCAATTCTGAAATTTTTTGCTTTTTCCTGCTCCTCTTAGCATGATAAACAAGATTCAAAGAGAGTGAGATGCCAGCTCCTTTCATTCAGTCAGTAGCTTCAATCATTTCTGGATGTTTTTCAATGGCAAAAATCAATGAATATTGTAAATGCAC
This sequence comes from Phyllobates terribilis, assembly GCF_046119375.1. Taxonomy (NCBI): domain Eukaryota; kingdom Metazoa; phylum Chordata; class Amphibia; order Anura; family Dendrobatidae; genus Phyllobates; species Phyllobates terribilis. The sequence goes on from NW_027362893.1 coordinate 3,888,931, forward strand.
AAACAGTAATTTCTCCGCATTGCAAGGTGCAATTCTGAAATTTTTTGCTTTTTTCTGCTCCTCTTAGCATGATAAAGAAGATTCAAAGAGAGTGAGATGCCAGCTCCTTTCATTCAGTCAGTAGCTTCAAACATTTCTGGTATATGAATAACATGATGTTTTTCAATGGCAAAAATCAATGAATATTGTAAATGCACAAACAGTAATTTCTCCGCATTGCAAGGTGCAATTCTGAAATTTTTTGCTTTTTCCTGCTCCTCTTAGCATGATTTAGAAGATTCAAAGAGAGTGAGATGCCAGCTCCTTTCATTCAGTCAGTAGCTTCAAACATTTCTAGTATATGAATAACATGATGTTTTTCAATGGCAAAAATCAATGAATATTGTAAATGCACAAACAGTAATTTCTCCGCATTGCAAGGTGCAATTCTGAAATTTTTTGCTTTTTCCTGCTCCTCTTAGCATGATAAAGAAGATTCAAAGAGAGTGAGATGCCAGCTCCTTTCATTCAGTCAGTAGCTTCAAACATTTCTGGTATATGAATAACATGATGTTTTTCAATGGCAAAAATCAATGAATATTGTAAATGCACAAACAGTAATTTCTCCGCATTGCAAGGTGCAATTCTGAAATTTTTTGCTTTTTCCTGCTCCTCTTAGCATGATAAAGAAGATTCAAAGAGAGTGAGATGCCAGCTCCTTTCATTCAGTAAGTAGCTTCAATCATTTCTGGACGTTTTTCAATGGCAAAAATCAATGAATATTGTAAATGCACAAACAGTAATTTCTCCGCATTGCAAGGTGCAATTCTGAAATTTTTTGCTTTTTCCTGCTCCTCTTAGCATGATAAACAAGATTCAAAGAGAGTGAGATGCCAGCTCCTTTCATTCAGTCAGTAGCTTCAATCATTTCTGGACGTTTTTCAATGGCAAAAATCAATGAATATTGTAAATGCACAAACAGTAATTTCTCCGCATTGCAAGGTGCAATTCTGAAATTTTTTGCTTTTTCCTGCTCCTCTAAGCATGATAAAGAAGATTCAAAGAGAGTGAGATGCCAGCTCCTTTCATTCAGTCAGTAGCTTCAAACATTTCTGGTATATGAATAACATGATATTTTTCAATGGCAAAAATCAATGAATATTGTAAATGCACAAACAGTAATTTCTCCGCATTGAAAGGTGCAATTCTGAAATTTTTTGCTTTTTCCTGCTCCTCTTAGCATGATAAAGAAGATTCAAAGAGAGTGAGATGCCAGCTCCTTTCATTCAGTCAGTAGCTTCAATCATTTCTGGACGTTTTTCAATGGCAAAAATCAATGAATATTGTAAATGCACAAACAGTAATTTCTCCGCATTGCAAGGTGCAATTCTGAAATTTTTTGCTTTTTCCTGCTCCTCTTAGCATGATAAACAAGATTCAAAGAGAGTGAGATGCCAGCTCATTTCATTCAGTCAGTAGCTTCAATCATTTCTGGACGTTTTTCAATGGCAAAAATCAATGAATATTGTAAATGCACAAACAGTAATTTCTCCGCATTGCAAGGTGCAATTCTGAAATTTTTTGCTTTTTCCTGCTCCTCTTAGCATGATAAAGAAGATTCAAAGAGAGTGAGATGCCAGCTCCTTTCATTCAGTCAGTAGCTTCAAACATTTCTGGTATATGAATAACATGATGTTTTTCAATGGCAAAAATCAATGAATATTGTAAATGCACAAACAGTAATTTCTCCGCATTGCAAGGTGCAATTCTGAAATTTTTTGCTTTTTCCTGCTCCTCTTAGCATGATAAAGAAGATTCAAAGAGAGTGAGATGCCAGCTCCTTTCATTCAGTCAGTAGCTTCAAACATTTCTGGTATATGAATAACATGATGTTTTTCAATGGCAAAAATCAATGAATATTGTAAATGCACAAACAGTAATTTCTCCGCATTGCAAGGTGCAATTCTGAAATTTTTTGCTTTTTCCTGCTCCTCTTAGCATGATAAAGAAGATTCAAAGAGAGTGAGATGCCAGCTCCTTTCATTCAGTAAGTAGCTTCAATCATTTCTGGACGTTTTTCAATGGCAAAAATCAATGAATATTGTAAATGCACAAACAGTAATTTCTCCGCATTGCAAGGTGCAATTCTGAAATTTTTTGCTTTTTCCTGCTCCTCTTAGCATGATAAACAAGATTCAAAGAGAGTGAGATGCCAGCTCCTTTCATTCAGTCAGTAGCTTCAATCATTTCTGGACGTTTTTCAATGGCAAAAATCAATGAATATTGTAAATGCACAAACAGTAATTTCTCCGCATTGCAAGGTGCAATTCTGAAATTTTTTGCTTTTTCCTGCTCCTCTTAGCATGATAAAGAAGATTCAAAGAGAGTGAGATGCCAGCTCCTTTCATTCAGTCAGTAGCTTCAAACATTTCTGGTATATGAATAACATGATATTTTTCAATGGCAAAAATCAATGAATATTGTAAATGCACAAACAGTAATTTCTCCGCATTGAAAGGTGCAATTCTGAAATTTTTTGCTTATTCCTGCTCTTCTTAGCATGATAAAGAAGATTCAAAGAGAGTGAGATGCCAGCTCCTTTCATTCAGTCAGTAGCTTCAATCATTTCTGGACGTTTTTCAATGGCAAAAATCAATGAATATTGTAAATGCACAAACAGTAATTTCTCCGCATTGCAAGGTGCAATTCTGAAATTTTTTGCTTTTTCCTGCTCCTCTTAGCATGATAAACAAGATTCAAAGAAAGTGAGATGCCAGCTCCTTTCATTCAGTCAGTAGCTTCAATCATTTCTGGACGTTTTTCAATGGCAAAAATCAATGAATATTGTAAATGCACAAACAGTAATTTCTCCGCATTGCAAGGTGCAATTCTGAAATTTTTTGCTTTTTCCTGCTCCTCTTAGCATGATAAAGAAGATTCAAAGAGAGTGAGATGCCAGCTCCTTTCATTCAGTCAGTAGCTTCAAACATTTCTGGTATATGAATAACATGATGTTTTTCAATGGCAAAAATCAATGAATATTGTAAATGCACAAACAGTAATTTCTCCGCATTGCAAGGTGCAATTCTGAAATTTTTTGCTTTTTCCTGCTCCTCTAAGCATGATAAAGAAGATTCAAAGAGAGTGAGATGCCAGCTCCTTTCATTCAGTCAGTAGCTTCAATCATTTCTGGACGTTTTTCAATGGCAAAAATCAATGAATATTGTAAATGCACAAACAGTAATTTCTCCGCATTGCAAGGTGCAATTCTGAAATTTTTTGCTTTTTCCTGCTCCTCTTAGCATGATAAAGAAGATTCAAAGAGAGTGAGATGCCAGCTCCTTTCATTCAGTCAGTAGCTTCAAACATTTCTGGTATATGAATAACATGATGTTTTTCAATGGCAAAAATCAATGAATATTGTAAATGCACAAACAGTAATTTCTCCGCATTGCAAGGTGCAATTCTGAAATTTTTTGCTTTTTCCTGCTCCTCTTAGCATGATAAAGAAGATTCAAATAGAGTGAGATGCCAGCTCCTTTCATTCAGTCAGTAGCTACAAACATTTCTGGTATATGAATAACATGATGTTTTTCAATGGCAAAAATCAATGAATATTGTAAATGCACAAACAGTAATTTCTCCGCATTGCAAGGTGCAATTCTGAAATTTTTTGCTTTTTCCTGCTCCTCTTAGCATGATAAAGAAGATTCAAAGAGAGTGAGATGCCAGCTCCTTTCATTCAGTCAGTAGCTTCAATCATTTCTGGACGTTTTTCAATGGCAAAAATCAATGAATATTGTAAATGCACAAACAGTAATTTCTCCGCATTGCAAGGTGCAATTCTGAAATTTTTTGCTTTTTCCTGCTCCTCTTAGCATGATAAAGAAGATTCAAAGAGAGTGAGATGCCAGCTTCTTTCATTCAGTCAGTAGCTTCAATCATTTCTGGACGTTTTTCAATGGCAAAAATCAATGAATATTGTAAATGCACAAACAGTAATTTCTCCGCATTGCAAGGTGCAATTCTGAAATTTTTTGCTTTTTCCTGCTCCTCTTAGCAAGATAAACAAGATTCAAAGAGAGTGAGATGCCAGCTCGTTTCATTCAGTCAGTAGCTTCAATCATTTCTGGACGTTTTTCAATGGCAAAAATCAATGAATATTGTAAATGCACAAACAGTAATTTCTCCACATTGCAAGGTGCAATTCTGAAATTTTTTGCTTTTTCCTGCTCCTCTTAGCATGATAAAGAAGATTCAAAGAGAGTGAGATGCCAGCTCCTTTCATTCAGTCAGTAGCTTCAATCATTTCTGGACGTTTTTCAATGGCAAAAATCAATGAATATTGTAAATGCACAAACAGTAATTTCTCCGCATTGCAAGGTGCAATTCTGAAATTTTTTGCTTTTTCCTGCTCCTCTTAGCATGATAAAGAAGATTCAAAGAGAGTGAGATGCCAGCTCCTTTCATTCAGTCAGTAGCTTCAATCATTTCTGGACGTTTTTCAATGGCAAAAATCAATGAATATTGTAAATGCACAAACAGTAATTTCTCCGCATTGCAAGGTGCAATTCTGAAATTTTTTGCTTTTTCCTGCTCCTCTTAGCATGATAAAGAAGATTCAAAGAGAGTGAGATGCCAGCTCCTTTCATTCAGTCAGTAGCTTCAAACATTTCTGGTATATGAATAACATGATGTTTTTCAATGGCAAAAATCAATGAATATTGTAAATGCACAAACAGTAATTTCTCCGCATTGCAAGGTGCAATTCTGAAATTTTTTGCTTTTTCCTGCTCCTCTAAGCATGATAAAGAAGATTCAAAGAGAGTGAGATGCCAGCTCCTTTCATTCAGTCAGTAGCTTCAATCATTTCTGGACGTTTTTCAATGGCAAAAATCAATGAATATTGTAAATGCACAAACAGTAATTTCTCCGCATTGCAAGGTGCAATTCTGAAATTTTTTGCTTTTTCCTGCTCCTCTTAGCATGATAAAGAAGATTCAAAGAGAGTGAGATGCCAGCTCCTTTCATTCAGTCAGTAGCTTCAAACATTTCTAGTATATGAATAACATGATGTTTTTCAATGGCAAAAATCAATGAATATTGTAAATGCACAAACAGTAATTTCTCCGCATTGCAAGGTGCAATTCTGAAATTTTTTGCTTTTTCCTGCTCCTCTAAGCATGATAAAGAAGATTCAAAGAGAGTGAGATGCCAGCTCCTTTCATTCAGTCAGTAGCTTCAATCATTTCTGGACGTTTTTCAATGGCAAAAATCAATGAATATTGTAAATGCACAAACAGTAATTTCTCCGCATTGCAAGGTGCAATTCTGAAATTTTTTGCTTTTTCCTGCTCCTCTTAGCATGATAAAGAAGATTCAAAGAGAGTGAGATGCCAGCTTCTTTCATTCAGTCAGTAGCTTCAATCATTTCTGGACGTTTTTCAATGGCAAAAATCAATGAATATTGTAAATGCACAAACAGTAATTTCTCCGCATTGCAAGGTGCAATTCTGAAATTTTTTGCTTTTTCCTGCTCCTCTTAGCAAGATAAACAAGATTCAAAGAGAGTGAGATGCCAGCTCGTTTCATTCAGTCAGTAGCTTCAATCATTTCTGGACGTTTTTCAATGGCAAAAATCAATGAATATTGTAAATGCACAAACAGTAATTTCTCCACATTGCAAGGTGCAATTCTGAAATTTTTTGCTTTTTCCTGCTCCTCTTAGCATGATAAAGAAGATTCAAAGAGAGTGAGATGCCAGCTCCTTTCATTCAGTCAGTAGCTTCAATCATTTCTGGACGTTTTTCAATGGCAAAAATCAATGAATATTGTAAATGCACAAACAGTAATTTCTCCGCATTGCAAGGTGCAATTCTGAAATTTTTTGCTTTTTCCTGCTCCTCTTAGCATGATAAAGAAGATTCAAAGAGAGTGAGATGCCAGCTCCTTTCATTCAGTCAGTAGCTTCAATCATTTCTGGACGTTTTTCAATGGCAAAAATCAATGAATATTGTAAATGCACAAACAGTAATTTCTCCGCATTGCAAGGTGCAATTCTGAAATTTTTTGCTTTTTCCTGCTCCTCTTAGCATGATAAAGAAGATTCAAAGAGAGTGAGATGCCAGCTCCTTTCATTCAGTCAGTAGCTTCAAACATTTCTGGTATATGAATAACATGATGTTTTTCAATGGCAAAAATCAATGAATATTGTAAATGCACAAACAGTAATTTCTCCGCATTGCAAGGTGCAATTCTGAAATTTTTTGCTTTTTCCTGCTCCTCTAAGCATGATAAAGAAGATTCAAAGAGAGTGAGATGCCAGCTCCTTTCATTCAGTCAGTAGCTTCAATCATTTCTGGACGTTTTTCAATGGCAAAAATCAATGAATATTGTAAATGCACAAACAGTAATTTCTCCGCATTGCAAGGTGCAATTCTGAAATTTTTTGCTTTTTCCTGCTCCTCTTAGCATGATAAAGAAGATTCAAAGAGAGTGAGATGCCAGCTCCTTTCATTCAGTCAGTAGCTTCAAACATTTCTAGTATATGAATAACATGATGTTTTTCAATGGCAAAAATCAATGAATATTGTAAATGCACAAACAGTAATTTCTCCGCATTGCAAGGTGCAATTCTGAAATTTTTTGCGTTTTCCTGCTCCTCTTAGCATGATAAAGAAGATTCAAAGAGAGTGAGATGCCAGCTCCTTTCATTCAGTCAGTAGCTTCAATCATTTCTGGACGTTTTTCAATGGCAAAAATCAATGAATATTGTAAATGCACAAACAGTAATTTCTCCGCATTGCAAGGTGCAATTCTGAATTTTTTTGCTTTTTCCTGCTCCTCTTAGCATGATAAAGAAGATTCAAAGAGAGTGAGATGCCAGCTCCTTTCATTCAGTCAGTAGCTTCAAACATTTCTGGTATATGAATAACATGATGTTTTTCAATGGCAAAAATCAATGAATATTGTAAATGCACAAACAGTAATTTCTCCGCATTGCAAGGTGCAATTTTGAAATTTTTTGCTTTTTCCTGCTCCTCTTAGCATGGTAAAGAAGATTCAAAGAGAGTGAGATGCCAGCTCCTTTCATTCAGTCAGTAGCTTCAATCATTTCTGGACGTTTTTCAATGGCAAAAATCAATGAATATTGTAAATGCACAAACAGTAATTTCTCCGCATTGCAAGGTGCAATTCTGAAATTTTTTGCTTTTTCCTGCTCCTCTTAGCATGATAAACAAGATTCAAAGAGAGTGAGATGCCAGCTCCTTTCATTCAGTCAGTAGCTTCAATCATTTCTGGATGTTTTTCAATGGCAAAAATCAATGAATATTGTAAATGCACAAACAGTAATTTCTCCGCATTGCAAGGTGCAATTCTGAATTTTTTTGCTTTTTTCTGCTCCTCTTAGCATGATAAAGAAGATTCAAAGAGAGTGAGATGCCAGCTCCTTTCATTCAGTCAGTAGCTTCAAACATTTCTGGTATATGAATAACATGATGTTTTTCAATGGCAAAAATCAATGAATATTGTAAATGCACAAACAGTAATTTCTCCGCATTGCAAGGTGCAATTCTGAAATTTTTTGCTTTTTCCTGCTCCTCTTAGCATGATTTAGAAGATTCAAAGAGAGTGAGATGCCAGCTCCTTTCATTCAGTCAGTAGCTTCAAACATTTCTAGTATATGAATAACATGATGTTTTTCAATGGCAAAAATCAATGAATATTGTAAATGCACAAACAGTAATTTCTCCGCATTGCAAGGTGCAATTCTGAAATTTTTTGCTTTTTCCTGCTCCTCTTAGCATGATAAAGAAGATTCAAAGAGAGTGAGATGCCAGCTCCTTTCATTCAGTCAGTAGCTTCAAACATTTCTGGTATATGAATAACATGATGTTTTTCAATGGCAAAAATCAATGAATATTGTAAATGCACAAACAGTAATTTCTCCGCATTGCAAGGTGCAATTCTGAAATTTTTTGCTTTTTCCTGCTCCTCTTAGCATGATAAAGAAGATTCAAAGAGAGTGAGATGCCAGCTCCTTTCATTCAGTAAGTAGCTTCAATCATTTCTGGACGTTTTTCAATGGCAAAAATCAATGAATATTGTAAATGCACAAACAGTAATTTCTCCGCATTGCAAGGTGCAATTCTGAAATTTTTTGCTTTTCCTGCTCCTCTTAGCATGATAAACAAGATTCAAAGAGAGTGAGATGCCAGCTCCTTTCATTCAGTCAGTAGCTTCAATCATTTCTGGACGTTTTTCAATGGCAAAAATCAATGAATATTGTAAATGCACAAACAGTAATTTCTCCGCATTGCAAGGTGCAATTCTGAAATTTTTTGCTTTTTCCTGCTCCTCTAAGCATGATAAAGAAGATTCAAAGAGAGTGAGATGCCAGCTGCTTTCATTCAGTCAGTAGCTTCAAACATTTCTGGTATATGAATAACATGATATTTTTCAATGGCAAAAATCAATGAATATTGTAAATGCACAAACAGTAATTTCTCCGCATTGAAAGGTGCAATTCTGAAATTTTTTGCTTTTTCCTGCTCCTCTTAGCATGATAAAGAAGATTCAAAGAGAGTGAGATGCCAGCTCCTTTCATTCAGTCAGTAGCTTCAAACATTTCTGGACGTTTTTCAATGGCAAAAATCAATGAATATTGTAAATGCACAAACAGTAATTTCTCCGCATTGCAAGGTGCAATTCTGAAATTTTTTGCTTTTTCCTGCTCCTCTTAGCATGATAAACAAGATTCAAAGAGAGTGAGATGCCAGCTCATTTCATTCAGTCAGTAGCTTCAATCATTTCTGGACGTTTTTCAATGGCAAAAATCAATGAATATTGTAAATGCACAAACAGTAATTTCTCCGCATTGCAAGGTGCAATTCTGAAATTTTTTGCTTTTTCCTGCTCCTCTTAGCATGATAAAGAAGATTCAAAGAGAGTGAGATGCCAGCTCCTTTCATTCAGTCAGTAGCTTCAAACATTTCTGGTATATGAATAACATGATGTTTTTCAATGGCAAAAATCAATGAATATTGTAAATGCACAAACAGTAATTTCTCCGCATTGCAAGGTGCAATTCTGAAATTTTTTGCTTTTTCCTGCTCCTCTTAGCATGATAAAGAAGATTCAAAGAGAGTGAGATGCCAGCTCCTTTCATTCAGTCAGTAGCTTCAAACATTTCTAGTATATGAATAACATGATGTTTTTCAATGGCAAAAATCAATGAATATTGTAAATGCACAAACAGTAATTTCTCCGCATTGCAAGGTGCAATTCTGAAATTTTTTGCGTTTTCCTGCTCCTCTTAGCATGATAAAGAAGATTCAAAGAGAGTGAGATGCCAGCTCCTTTCATTCAGTCAGTAGCTTCAATCATTTCTGGACGTTTTTCAATGGCAAAAATCAATGAATATTGTTAATGCACAAACAGTAATTTCTCCGCATTGCAAGGAGCAATTCTGAATTTTTTTGCTTTTTCCTGCTCCTCTTAGCATGATAAAGAAGATTCAAAGAGAGTGAGATGCCAGCTCCTTTCATTCAGTCAGTAGCTTCAAACATTTCTGGTATATGAATAACATGATGTTTTTCAATGGCAAAAATCAATGAATATTGTAAATGCACAAACAGTAATTTCTCCGCATTGCAAGGTGCAATTTTGAAATTTTTTGCTTTTTCCTGCTCCTCTTAGCATGGTAAAGAAGATTCAAAGAGAGTGAGATGCCAGCTCCTTTCATTCAGTCAGTAGCTTCAATCATTTCTGGACGTTTTTCAATGGCAAAAATCAATGAATATTGTAAATGCACAAACAGTAATTTCTCCGCATTGCAAGGTGCAATTCTGAAATTTTTTGCTTTTTCCTGCTCCTCTTAGCATGATAAACAAGATTCAAAGAGAGTGAGATGCCAGCTCCTTTCATTCAGTCAGTAGCTTCAATCATTTCTGGATGTTTTTCAATGGCAAAAATCAATGAATATTGTAAATGCACAAACAGTAATTTCTCCGCATTGCAAGGTGCAATTCTGAAATTTTTTGCTTTTTTCTGCTCCTCTTAGCATGATAAAGAAGATTCAAAGAGAGTGAGATGCCAGCTCCTTTCATTCAGTCAGTAGCTTCAAACATTTCTGGTATATGAATAACATGATGTTTTTCAATGGCAAAAATCAATGAATATTGTAAATGCACAAACAGTAATTTCTCCGCATTGCAAGGTGCAATTCTGAAATTTTTTGCTTTTTCCTGCTCCTCTTAGCATGATTTAGAAGATTCAAAGAGAGTGAGATGCCAGCTCCTTTCATTCAGTCAGTAGCTTCAAACATTTCTAGTATATGAATAACATGATGTTTTTCAATGGCAAAAATCAATGAATATTGTAAATGCACAAACAGTAATTTCTCCGCATTGCAAGGTGCAATTCTGAAATTTTTTGCTTTTTCCTGCTCCTCTTAGCATGATAAAGAAGATTCAAAGAGAGTGAGATGCCAGCTCCTTTCATTCAGTCAGTAGCTTCAAACATTTCTGGTATATGAATAACATGATGTTTTTCAATGGCAAAAATCAATGAATATTGTAAATGCACAAACAGTAATTTCTCCGCATTGCAAGGTGCAATTCTGAAATTTTTTGCTTTTTCCTGCTCCTCTTAGCATGATAAAGAAGATTCAAAGAGAGTGAGATGCCAGCTCCTTTCATTCAGTAAGTAGCTTCAATCATTTCTGGACGTTTTTCAATGGCAAAAATCAATGAATATTGTAAATGCACAAACAGTAATTTCTCCGCATTGCAAGGTGCAATTCTGAAATTTTTTGCTTTTTCCTGCTCCTCTTAGCATGATAAACAAGATTCAAAGAGAGTGAGATGCCAGCTCCTTTCATTCAGTCAGTAGCTTCAATCATTTCTGGACGTTTTTCAATGGCAAAAATCAATGAATATTGTAAATGCACAAACAGTAATTTCTCCGCATTGCAAGGTGCAATTCTGAAATTTTTTGCTTTTTCCTGCTCCTCTAAGCATGATAAAGAAGATTCAAAGAGAGTGAGATGCCAGCTCCTTTCATTCAGTCAGTAGCTTCAAACATTTCTGGTATATGAATAACATGATATTTTTCAATGGCAAAAATCAATGAATATTGTAAATGCACAAACAGTAATTTCTCCGCATTGAAAGGTGCAATTCTGAAATTTTTTGCTTTTTCCTGCTCCTCTTAGCATGATAAAGAAGATTCAAAGAGAGTGAGATGCCAGCTCCTTTCATTCAGTCAGTAGCTTCAATCATTTCTGGACGTTTTTCAATGGCAAAAATCAATGAATATTGTAAATGCACAAACAGTAATTTCTCCGCATTGCAAGGTGCAATTCTGAAATTTTTTGCTTTTTCCTGCTCCTCTTAGCATGATAAACAAGATTCAAAGAGAGTGAGATGCCAGCTCATTTCATTCAGTCAGTAGCTTCAATCATTTCTGGACGTTTTTCAATGGCAAAAATCAATGAATATTGTAAATGCACAAACAGTAATTTCTCCGCATTGCAAGGTGCAATTCTGAAATTTTTTGCTTTTTCCTGCTCCTCTTAGCATGATAAAGAAGATTCAAAGAGAGTGAGATGCCAGCTCCTTTCATTCAGTCAGTAGCTTCAAACATTTCTGGTATATGAATAACATGATGTTTTTCAATGGCAAAAATCAATGAATATTGTAAATGCACAAACAGTAATTTCTCCGCATTGCAAGGTGCAATTCTGAAATTTTTTGCTTTTTCCTGCTCCTCTTAGCATGATAAAGAAGATTCAAAGAGAGTGAGATGCCAGCTCCTTTCATTCAGTCAGTAGCTTCAAACATTTCTGGTATATGAATAACATGATGTTTTTCAATGGCAAAAATCAATGAATATTGTAAATGCACAAACAGTAATTTCTCCGCATTGCAAGGTGCAATTCTGAAATTTTTTGCTTTTTCCTGCTCCTCTTAGCATGATAAAGAAGATTCAAAGAGAGTGAGATGCCAGCTCCTTTCATTCAGTAAGTAGCTTCAATCATTTCTGGACGTTTTTCAATGGCAAAAATCAATGAATATTGTAAATGCACAAACAGTAATTTCTCCGCATTGCAAGGTGCAATTCTGAAATTTTTTGCTTTTTCCTGCTCCTCTTAGCATGATAAACAAGATTCAAAGAGAGTGAGATGCCAGCTCCTTTCATTCAGTCAGTAGCTTCAATCATTTCTGGACGTTTTTCAATGGCAAAAATCAATGAATATTGTAAATGCACAAACAGTAATTTCTCCGCATTGCAAGGTGCAATTCTGAAATTTTTTGCTTTTTCCTGCTCCTCTTAGCATGATAAAGAAGATTCAAAGAGAGTGAGATGCCAGCTCCTTTCATTCAGTCAGTAGCTTCAAACATTTCTGGTATATGAATAACATGATATTTTTCAATGGCAAAAATCAATGAATATTGTAAATGCACAAACAGTAATTTCTCCGCATTGAAAGGTGCAATTCTGAAATTTTTTGCTTTTTCCTGCTCTTCTTAGCATGATAAAGAAGATTCAAAGAGAGTGAGATGCCAGCTCCTTTCATTCAGTCAGTAGCTTCAATCATTTCTGGACGTTTTTCAATGGCAAAAATCAATGAATATTGTAAATGCACAAACAGTAATTTCTCCGCATTGCAAGGTGCAATTCTGAAATTTTTTGCTTTTTCCTGCTCCTCTAAGCATGATAAAGAAGATTCAAAGAGAGTGAGATGCCAGCTCCTTTCATTCAGTCAGTAGCTTCAATCATTTCTGGACGTTTTTCAATGGCAAAAATCAATGAATATTGTAAATGCACAAACAGTAATTTCTCCGCATTGCAAGGTGCAATTCTGAAATTTTTTGCTTTTTCCTGCTCCTCTTAGCATGATAAAGAAGATTCAAAGAGAGTGAGATGCCAGCTCCTTTCATTCAGTCAGTAGCTTCAAACATTTCTGGTATATGAATAACATGATGTTTTTCAATGGCAAAAATCAATGAATATTGTAAATGCACAAACAGTAATTTCTCCGCATTGCAAGGTGCAATTCTGAAATTTTTTGCTTTTTCCTGCTCCTCTTAGCATGATAAAGAAGATTCAAAGAGAGTGAGATGCCAGCTCCTTTCATTCAGTCAGTAGCTACAAACATTTCTGGTATATGAATAACATGATGTTTTTCAATGGCAAAAATCAATGAATATTGTAAATGCACAAACAGTAATTTCTCCGCATTGCAAGGTGCAATTCTGAAATTTTTTGCTTTTTCCTGCTCCTCTTAGCATGATAAAGAAGATTCAAAGAGAGTGAGATGCCAGCTCCTTTCATTCAGTCAGTAGCTTCAATCATTTCTGGACGTTTTTCAATGGCAAAAATCAATGAATATTGTAAATGCACAAACAGTAATTTCTCCGCATTGCAAGGTGCAATTCTGAAATTTTTTGCTTTTTCCTGCTCCTCTTAGCATGATAAAGAAGATTCAAAGAGAGTGAGATGCCAGCTTCTTTCATTCAGTCAGTAGCTTCAATCATTTCTGGACGTTTTTCAATGGCAAAAATCAATGAATATTGTAAATGCACAAACAGTAATTTCTCCGCATTGCAAGGTGCAATTCTGAAATTTTTTGCTTTTTCCTGCTCCTCTTAGCAAGATAAACAAGATTCAAAGAGAGTGAGATGCCAGCTCGTTTCATTCAGTCAGTAGCTTCAATCATTTCTGGACGTTTTTCAATGGCAAAAATCAATGAATATTGTAAATGCACAAACAGTAATTTCTCCACATTGCAAGGTGCAATTCTGAAATTTTTTGCTTTTTCCTGCTCCTCTTAGCATGATAAAGAAGATTCAAAGAGAGTGAGATGCCAGCTCCTTTCATTCAGTCAGTAGCTTCAATCATTTCTGGACGTTTTTCAATGGCAAAAATCAATGAATATTGTAAATGCACAAACAGTAATTTCTCCGCATTGCAAGGTGCAATTCTGAAATTTTTTGCTTTTTCCTGCTCCTCTTAGCATGATAAAGAAGATTCAAAGAGAGTGAGATGCCAGCTCCTTTCATTCAGTCAGTAGCTTCAATCATTTCTGGACGTTTTTCAATGGCAAAAATCAATGAATATTGTAAATGCACAAACAGTAATTTCTCCGCATTGCAAGGTGCAATTCTGAAATTTTTTGCTTTTTCCTGCTCCTCTTAGCATGATAAAGAAGATTCAAAGAGAGTGAGATGCCAGCTCCTTTCATTCAGTCAGTAGCTTCAAACATTTCTGGTATATGAATAACATGATGTTTTTCAATGGCAAAAATCAATGAATATTGTAAATGCACAAACAGTAATTTCTCCGCATTGCAAGGTGCAATTCTGAAATTTTTTGCTTTTTCCTGCTCCTCTAAGCATGATAAAGAAGATTCAAAGAGAGTGAGATGCCAGCTCCTTTCATTCAGTCAGTAGCTTCAATCATTTCTGGACGTTTTTCAATGGCAAAAATCAATGAATATTGTAAATGCACAAACAGTAATTTCTCCGCATTGCAAGGTGCAATTCTGAAATTTTTTGCTTTTTCCTGCTCCTCTTAGCATGATAAAGAAGATTCAAAGAGAGTGAGATGCCAGCTCCTTTCATTCAGTCAGTAGCTTCAAACATTTCTAGTATATGAATAACATGATGTTTTTCAATGGCAAAAATCAATGAATATTGTAAATGCACAAACAGTAATTTCTCCGCATTGCAAGGTGCAATTCTGAAATTTTTTGCTTTTTCCTGCTCCTCTAAGCATGATAAAGAAGATTCAAAGAGAGTGAGATGCCAGCTCCTTTCATTCAGTCAGTAGCTTCAATCATTTCTGGACGTTTTTCAATGGCAAAAATCAATGAATATTGTAAATGCACAAACAGTAATTTCTCCGCATTGCAAGGTGCAATTCTGAAATTTTTTGCTTTTTCCTGCTCCTCTTAGCATGATAAAGAAGATTCAAAGAGAGTGAGATGCCAGCTTCTTTCATTCAGTCAGTAGCTTCAATCATTTCTGGACGTTTTTCAATGGCAAAAATCAATGAATATTGTAAATGCACAAACAGTAATTTCTCCGCATTGCAAGGTGCAATTCTGAAATTTTTTGCTTTTTCCTGCTCCTCTTAGCAAGATAAACAAGATTCAAAGAGAGTGAGATGCCAGCTCGTTTCATTCAGTCAGTAGCTTCAATCATTTCTGGACGTTTTTCAATGGCAAAAATCAATGAATATTGTAAATGCACAAACAGTAATTTCTCCACATTGCAAGGTGCAATTCTGAAATTTTTTGCTTTTTCCTGCTCCTCTTAGCATGATAAAGAAGATTCAAAGAGAGTGAGATGCCAGCTCCTTTCATTCAGTCAGTAGCTTCAATCATTTCTGGACGTTTTTCAATGGCAAAAATCAATGAATATTGTAAATGCACAAACAGTAATTTCTCCGCATTGCAAGGTGCAATTCTGAAATTTTTTGCTTTTTCCTGCTCCTCTTAGCATGATAAAGAAGATTCAAAGAGAGTGAGATGCCAGCTCCTTTCATTCAGTCAGTAGCTTCAATCATTTCTGGACGTTTTTCAATGGCAAAAATCAATGAATATTGTAAATGCACAAACAGTAATTTCTCCGCATTGCAAGGTGCAATTCTGAAATTTTTTGCTTTTTCCTGCTCCTCTTAGCATGATAAAGAAGATTCAAAGAGAGTGAGATGCCAGCTCCTTTCATTCAGTCAGTAGCTTCAAACATTTCTGGTATATGAATAACATGATGTTTTTCAATGGCAAAAATCAATGAATATTGTAAATGCACAAACAGTAATTTCTCCGCATTGCAAGGTGCAATTCTGAAATTTTTTGCTTTTTCCTGCTCCTCTAAGCATGATAAAGAAGATTCAAAGAGAGTGAGATGCCAGCTCCTTTCATTCAGTCAGTAGCTTCAATCATTTCTGGACGTTTTTCAATGGCAAAAATCAATGAATATTGTAAATGCACAAACAGTAATTTCTCCGCATTGCAAGGTGCAATTCTGAAATTTTTTGCTTTTTCCTGCTCCTCTTAGCATGATAAAGAAGATTCAAAGAGAGTGAGATGCCAGCTCCTTTCATTCAGTCAGTAGCTTCAAACATTTCTAGTATATGAATAACATGATGTTTTTCAATGGCAAAAATCAATGAATATTGTAAATGCACAAACAGTAATTTCTCCGCATTGCAAGGTGCAATTCTGAAATTTTTTGCGTTTTCCTGCTCCTCTTAGCATGATAAAGAAGATTCAAAGAGAGTGAGATGCCAGCTCCTTTCATTCAGTCAGTAGCTTCAATCATTTCTGGACGTTTTTCAATGGCAAAAATCAATGAATATTGTAAATGCACAAACAGTAATTTCTCCGCATTGCAAGGTGCAATTCTGAATTTTTTTGCTTTTTCCTGCTCCTCTTAGCATGATAAAGAAGATTCAAAGAGAGTGAGATGCCAGCTCCTTTCATTCAGTCAGTAGCTTCAAACATTTCTGGTATATGAATAACATGATGTTTTTCAATGGCAAAAATCAATGAATATTGTAAATGCACAAACAGTAATTTCTCCGCATTGCAAGGTGCAATTTTGAAATTTTTTGCTTTTTCCTGCTCCTCTTAGCATGGTAAAGAAGATTCAAAGAGAGTGAGATGCCAGCTCCTTTCATTCAGTCAGTAGCTTCAATCATTTCTGGACGTTTTTCAATGGCAAAAATCAATGAATATTGTAAATGCACAAACAGTAATTTCTCCGCATTGCAAGGTGCAATTCTGAAATTTTTTGCTTTTTCCTGCTCCTCTTAGCATGATAAACAAGATTCAAAGAGAGTGAGATGCCAGCTCCTTTCATTCAGTCAGTAGCTTCAATCATTTCTGGATGTTTTTCAATGGCAAAAATCAATGAATATTGTAAATGCACAAACAGTAATTTCTCCGCATTGCAAGGTGCAATTCTGAATTTTTTTGCTTTTTTCTGCTCCTCTTAGCATGATAAAGAAGATTCAAAGAGAGTGAGATGCCAGCTCCTTTCATTCAGTCAGTAGCTTCAAACATTTCTGGTATATGAATAACATGATGTTTTTCAATGGCAAAAATCAATGAATATTGTAAATGCACAAACAGTAATTTCTCCGCATTGCAAGGTGCAATTCTGAAATTTTTTGCTTTTTCCTGCTCCTCTTAGCATGATTTAGAAGATTCAAAGAGAGTGAGATGCCAGCTCCTTTCATTCAGTCAGTAGCTTCAAACATTTCTAGTATATGAATATCATGATGTTTTTCAATGGCAAAAATCAATGAATATTGTAAATGCACAAACAGTAATTTCTCCGCATTGCAAGGTGCAATTCTGAAATTTTTTGCTTTTTCCTGCTCCTCTTAGCATGATAAAGAAGATTCAAAGAGAGTGAGATGCCAGCTCCTTTCATTCAGTCAGTAGCTTCAAACATTTCTGGTATATGAATAACATGATGTTTTTCAATGGCAAAAATCAATGAATATTGTAAATGCACAAACAGTAATTTCTCCGCATTGCAAGGTGCAATTCTGAAATTTTTTGCTTTTTCCTGCTCCTCTTAGCATGATAAAGAAGATTCAAAGAGAGTGAGATGCCAGCTCCTTTCATTCAGTAAGTAGCTTCAATCATTTCTGGACGTTTTTCAATGGCAAAAATCAATGAATATTGTAAATGCACAAACAGTAATTTCTCCGCATTGCAAGGTGCAATTCTGAAATTTTTTGCTTTTCCTGCTCCTCTTAGCATGATAAACAAGATTCAAAGAGAGTGAGATGCCAGCTCCTTTCATTCAGTCAGTAGCTTCAATCATTTCTGGACGTTTTTCAATGGCAAAAATCAATGAATATTGTAAATGCACAAACAGTAATTTCTCCGCATTGCAAGGTGCAATTCTGAAATTTTTTGCTTTTTCCTGCTCCTCTAAGCATGATAAAGAAGATTCAAAGAGAGTGAGATGCCAGCTGCTTTCATTCAGTCAGTAGCTTCAAACATTTCTGGTATATGAATAACATGATATTTTTCAATGGCAAAAATCAATGAATATTGTAAATGCACAAACAGTAATTTCTCCGCATTGAAAGGTGCAATTCTGAAATTTTTTGCTTTTTCCTGCTCCTCTTAGCATGATAAAGAAGATTCAAAGAGAGTGAGATGCCAGCTCCTTTCATTCAGTCAGTAGCTTCAAACATTTCTGGACGTTTTTCAATGGCAAAAATCAATGAATATTGTAAATGCACAAACAGTAATTTCTCCGCATTGCAAGGTGCAATTCTGAAATTTTTTGCTTTTTCCTGCTCCTCTTAGCATGATAAACAAGATTCAAAGAGAGTGAGATGCCAGCTCATTTCATTCAGTCAGTAGCTTCAATCATTTCTGGACGTTTTTCAATGGCAAAAATCAATGAATATTGTAAATGCACAAACAGTAATTTCTCCGCATTGCAAGGTGCAATTCTGAAATTTTTTGCTTTTTCCTGCTCCTCTTAGCATGATAAAGAAGATTCAAAGAGAGTGAGATGCCAGCTCCTTTCATTCAGTCAGTAGCTTCAAACATTTCTGGTATATGAATAACATGATGTTTTTCAATGGCAAAAATCAATGAATATTGTAAATGCACAAACAGTAATTTCTCCGCATTGCAAGGTGCAATTCTGAAATTTTTTGCTTTTTCCTGCTCCTCTTAGCATGATAAAGAATATTCAAAGAGAGTGAGATGCCAGCTCCTTTCATTCAGTCAGTAGCTTCAAACATTTCTGGTATATGAATAACATGATGTTTTTCAATGGCAAAAATCAATGAATATTGTAAATGCACAAACAGTAATTTCTCCGCATTGCAAGGTGCAATTCTGAAATTTTTTGCTTTCTCCTGCTCCTCTTAGCATGATAAAGAAGATTCAAAGAGAGTGAGATGCCAGCTCCTTTCATTCAGTAAGTAGCTTCAATCATTTCTGGACGTTTTTCAATGGCAAAAATCAATGAATATTGTAAATGCACAAACAGTAATTTCTCCGCATTGCAAGGTGCAATTCTGAAATTTTTTGCTTTTTCCTGCTCCTCTTAGCATGATAAACAAGATTCAAAGAGAGTGAGATGCCAGCTCCTTTCATTCAGTCAGTAGCTTCAATCATTTCTGGACGTTTTTCAATGGCAAAAATCAATGAATATTGTAAATGCACAAACAGTAATTTCTCCGCATTGCAAGGTGCAATTCTGAAATTTTTTGCTTTTTCCTGCTCCTCTTAGCATGATAAAGAAGATTCAAAGAGAGTGAGATGCCAGCTCCTTTCATTCAGTCAGTAGCTTCAAACATTTCTGGTATATGAATAACATGATATTTTTCAATGGCAAAAATCAATGAATATTGTAAATGCACAAACAGTAATTTCTCCGCATTGAAAGGTGCAATTCTGAAATTTTTTGCTTTTTCCTGCTCTTCTTAGCATGATAAAGAAGATTCAAAGAGAGTGAGATGCCAGCTCCTTTCATTCAGTCAGTAGCTTCAATCATTTCTGGACGTTTTTCAATGGCAAAAATCAATGAATATTGTAAATGCACAAACAGTAATTTCTCCGCATTGCAAGGTGCAATTCTGAAATTTTTTGCTTTTTCCTGCTCCTCTTAGCATGATAAACAAGATTCAAAGAAAGTGAGATGCCAGCTCCTTTCATTCAGTCAGTAGCTTCAATCATTTCTGGACGTTTTTCAATGGCAAAAATCAATGAATATTGTAAATGCACAAACAGTAATTTCTCCGCATTGCAAGGTGCAATTCTGAAATTTTTTGCTTTTTCCTGCTCCTCTTAGCATGATAAAGAAGATTCAAAGAGAGTGAGATGCCAGCTCCTTTCATTCAGTCAGTAGCTTCAAACATTTCTGGTATATGAATAACATGATGTTTTTCAATGGCAAAAATCAATGAATATTGTAAATGCACAAACAGTAATTTCTCCGCATTGCAAGGTGCAATTCTGAAATTTTTTGCTTTTTCCTGCTCCTCTAAGCATGATAAAGAAGATTCAAAGAGAGTGAGATGCCAGCTCCTTTCATTCAGTCAGTAGCTTCAATCATTTCTGGACGTTTTTCAATGGCAAAAATCAATGAATATTGTAAATGCACAAACAGTAATTTCTCCGCATTGCAAGGTGCAATTCTGAAATTTTTTGCTTTTTCCTGCTCCTCTTAGCATGATAAAGAAGATTCAAAGAGAGTGAGATGCCAGCTCCTTTCATTCAGTCAGTAGCTTCAAACATTTCTGGTATATGAATAACATGATGTTTTTCAATGGCAAAAATCAATGAATATTGTAAATGCACAAACAGTAATTTCTCCGCATTGCAAGGTGCAATTCTGAAATTTTTTGCTTTTTCCTGCTCCTCTTAGCATGATAAAGAAGATTCAAAGAGAGTGAGATGCCAGCTCCTTTCATTCAGTCAGTAGCTACAAACATTTCTGGTATATGAATAACATGATGTTTTTCAATGGCAAAAATCAATGAATATTGTAAATGCACAAACAGTAATTTCTCCGCATTGCAAGGTGCAATTCTGAAATTTTTTGCTTTTTCCTGCTCCTCTTAGCATGATAAAGAAGATTCAAAGAGAGTGAGATGCCAGCTCCTTTCATTCAGTCAGTAGCTTCAATCATTTCTGGACGTTTTTCAATGGCAAAAATCAATGAATATTGTAAATGCACAAACAGTAATTTCTCCGCATTGCAAGGTGCAATTCTGAAATTTTTTGCTTTTTCCTGCTCCTCTTAGCATGATAAAGAAGATTCAAAGAGAGTGAGATGCCAGCTTCTTTCATTCAGTCAGTAGCTTCAATCATTTCTGGACGTTTTTCAATGGCAAAAATCAATGAATATTGTAAATGCACAAACAGTAATTTCTCCGCATTGCAAGGTGCAATTCTGAAATTTTTTGATTTTTCCTGCTCCTCTTAGCAAGATAAACAAGATTCAAAGAGAGTGAGATGCCAGCTCGTTTCATTCAGTCAGTAGCTTCAATCATTTCTGGACGTTTTTCAATGGCAAAAATCAATGAATATTGTAAATGCACAAACAGTAATTTCTCCACATTGCAAGGTGCAATTCTGAAATTTTTTGCTTTTTCCTGCTCCTCTTAGCATGATAAAGAAGATTCAAAGAGAGTGAGATGCCAGCTCCTTTCATTCAGTCAGTAGCTTCAATCATTTCTGGACGTTTTTCAATGGCAAAAATCAATGAATATTGTAAATGCACAAACAGTAATTTCTCCGCATTGCAAGGTGCAATTCTGAAATTTTTTGCTTTTTCCTGCTCCTCTTAGCATGATAAAGAAGATTCAAAGAGAGTGAGATGCCAGCTCCTTTCATTCAGTCAGTAGCTTCAATCATTTCTGGACGTTTTTCAATGGCAAAAATCAATGAATATTGTAAATGCACAAACAGTAATTTCTCCGCATTGCAAGGTGCAATTCTGAAATTTTTTGCTTTTTCCTGCTCCTCTTAGCATGATAAAGAAGATTCAAAGAGAGTGAGATGCCAGCTCCTTTCATTCAGTCAGTAGCTTCAAACATTTCTGGTATATGAATAACATGATGTTTTTCAATGGCAAAAATCAATGAATGTTGTAAATGCACAAACAGTAATTTCTCCGCATTGCAAGGTGCAATTCTGAAATTTTTTGCTTTTTCCTGCTCCTCTAAGCATGATAAAGAAGATTCAAAGAGAGTGAGATGCCAGCTCCTTTCATTCAGTCAGTAGCTTCAATCATTTCTGGACGTTTTTCAATGGCAAAAATCAATGAATATTGTAAATGCACAAACAGTAATTTCTCCGCATTGCAAGGTGCAATTCTGAAATTTTTTGCTTTTTCCTGCTCCTCTTAGCATGATAAAGAAGATTCAAAGAGAGTGAGATGCCAGCTCCTTTCATTCAGTCAGTAGCTTCAAACATTTCTAGTATATGAATAACATGATGTTTTTCAATGGCAAAAATCAATGAATATTGTAAATGCACAAACAGTAATTTCTCCGCATTGCAAGGTGCAATTCTGAAATTTTTTGCGTTTTCCTGCTCCTCTTAGCATGATAAAGAAGATTCAAAGAGAGTGAGATGCCAGCTCCTTTCATTCAGTCAGTAGCTTCAATCATTTCTGGACGTTTTTCAATGGCAAAAATCAATGAATATTGTAAATGCACAAACAGTAATTTCTCCGCATTGCAAGGAGCAATTCTGAATTTTTTTGCTTTTTCCTGCTCCTCTTAGCATGATAAAGAAGATTCAAAGAGAGTGAGATGCCAGCTCCTTTCATTCAGTCAGTAGCTTCAAACATTTCTGGTATATGAATAACATGATGTTTTTCAATGGCAAAAATCAATGAATATTGTAAATGCACAAACAGTAATTTCTCCGCATTGCAAGGTGCAATTTTGAAATTTTTTGCTTTTTCCTGCTCCTCTTAGCATGGTAAAGAAGATTCAAAGAGAGTGAGATGCCAGCTCCTTTCATTCAGTCAGTAGCTTCAATCATTTCTGGACGTTTTTCAATGGCAAAAATCAATGAATATTGTAAATGCACAAACAGTAATTTCTCCGCATTGCAAGGTGCAATTCTGAAATTTTTTGCTTTTTCCTGCTCCTCTTAGCATGATAAACAAGATTCAAAGAGAGTGAGATGCCAGCTCCTTTCATTCAGTCAGTAGCTTCAATCATTTCTGGATGTTTTTCAATGGCAAAAATCAATAAATATTGTAAATGCACAAACAGTAATTTCTCCGCATTGCAAGGTGCAATTCTGAAATTTTTTGCTTTTTTCTGCTCCTCTTAGCATGATAAAGAAGATTCAAAGAGAGTGAGATGCCAGCTCCTTTCATTCAGTCAGTAGCTTCAAACATTTCTGGTATATGAATAACATGATGTTTTTCAATGGCAAAAATCAATGAATATTGTAAATGCACAAACAGTAATTTCTCCGCATTGCAAGGTGCAATTCTGAAATTTTTTGCTTTTTCCTGCTCCTCTTAGCATGATTTAGAAGATTCAAAGAGAGTGAGATGCCAGCTCCTTTCATTCAGTCAGTAGCTTCAAACATTTCTAGTATATGAATAACATGATGTTTTTCAATGGCAAAAATCAATGAATATTGTAAATGCACAAACAGTAATTTCTCCGCATTGCAAGGAGCAATTCTGAAATTTTTTGCTTTTTCCTGCTCCTCTTAGCATGATAAAGAAGTTTCAAAGAGAGTGAGATGCCAGCTCCTTTCATTCAGTCAGTAGCTTCAAACATTTCTGGTATATGAATAACATGATGTTTTTCAATGGCAAAAATCAATGAATATTGTAAATGCACAAACAGTAATTTCTCCGCATTGCAAGGTGCAATTCTGAAATTTTTTGCTTTTTCCTGCTCCTCTTAGCATGATAAAGAAGATTCAAAGAGAGTGAGATGCCAGCTCCTTTCATTCAGTAAGTAGCTTCAATCATTTCTGGACGTTTTTCAATGGCAAAAATCAATGAATATTGTAAATGCACAAACAGTAATTTCTCCGCATTGCAAGGTGCAATTCTGAAATTTTTTGCTTTTTCCTGCTCCTCTTAGCATGATAAACAAGATTCAAAGAGAGTGAGATGCCAGCTCCTTTCATTCAGTCAGTAGCTTCAATCATTTCTGGACGTTTTTCAATGGCAAAAATCAATGAATATTGTAAATGCACAAACAGTAATTTCTCCGCATTGCAAGGTGCAATTCTGAAATTTTTTGCTTTTTCCTGCTCCTCTAAGCATGATAAAGAAGATTCAAAGAGAGTGAGATGCCAGCTCCTTTCATTCAGTCAGTAGCTTCAAACATTTCTGGTATATGAATAACATGATATTTTTCAATGGCAAAAATCAATGAATATTGTAAATGCACAAACAGTAATTTCTCCGCATTGAAAGGTGCAATTCTGAAATTTTTTGCTTTTTCCTGCTCCTCTTAGCATGATAAAGAAGATTCAAAGAGAGTGAGATGCCAGCTCCTTTCATTCAGTCAGTAGCTTCAATCATTTCTGGACGTTTTTCAATGGCAAAAATCAATGAATATTGTAAATGCACAAACAGTAATTTCTCCGCATTGCAAGGTGCAATTCTGAAATTTTTTGCTTTTTCCTGCTCCTCTTAGCATGATAAACAAGATTCAAAGAGAGTGAGATGCCAGCTCATTTCATTCAGTCAGTAGCTTCAATCATTTCTGGACGTTTTTCAATGGCAAAAATCAATGAATATTGTAAATGCACAAACAGTAATTTCTCCGCATTGCAAGGTGCAATTCTGAAATTTTTTGCTTTTTCCTGCTCCTCTTAGCATGATAAAGAAGATTCAAAGAGAGTGAGATGCCAGCTCCTTTCATTCAGTCAGTAGCTTCAAACATTTCTGGTATATGAATAACATGATGTTTTTCAATGGCAAAAATCAATGAATATTGTAAATGCACAAACAGTAATTTCTCCGCATTGCAAGGTGCAATTCTGAAATTTTTTGCTTTTTCCTGCTCCTCTTAGCATGATAAAGAAGATTCAAAGAGAGTGAGATGCCAGCTCCTTTCATTCAGTCAGTAGCTTCAAACATTTCTGGTATATGAATAACATGATATTTTTCAATGGCAAAAATCAATGAATATTGTAAATGCACAAACAGTAATTTCTCCGCATTGAAAGGTGCAATTCTGAAATTTTTTGCTTTTTCCTGCTCCTCTTAGCATGATAAAGAAGATTCAAAGAGAGTGAGATGCCAGCTCCTTTCATTCAGTCAGTAGCTTCAATCATTTCTGGACGTTTTTCAATGGCAAAAATCAATGAATATTGTAAATGCACAAACAGTAATTTCTCCGCATTGCAAGGTGCAATTCTGAAATTTTTTGCTTTTTCCTGCTCCTCTTAGCATGATAAACAAGATTCAAAGAGAGTGAGATGCCAGCTCATTTCATTCAGTCAGTAGCTTCAATCATTTCTGGACGTTTTTCAATGGCAAAAATCAATGAATATTGTAAATGCACAAACAGTAATTTCTCCGCATTGCAAGGTGCAATTCTGAAATTTTTTGCTTTTTCCTGCTCCTCTTAGCATGATAAAGAAGATTCAAAGAGAGTGAGATGCCAGCTCCTTTCATTCAGTAAGTAGCTTCAATCATTTCTGGACGTTTTTCAATGGCAAAAATCAATGAATATTGTAAATGCACAAACAGTAATTT
The DNA here is from genome assembly GCF_046119375.1 of Phyllobates terribilis. Lineage (NCBI taxonomy): Eukaryota > Metazoa > Chordata > Amphibia > Anura > Dendrobatidae > Phyllobates > Phyllobates terribilis. The sequence goes on from NW_027362893.1 coordinate 3,914,154, forward strand.
CTCCGCATTGCAAGGTGCAATTCTGAAATTTTTTGCTTTTTCCTGCTCCTCTTAGCATGATAAAGAAGATTCAAAGAGAGTGAGATGCCAGCTCCTTTCATTCAGTAAGTAGCTTCAATCATTTCTGGACGTTTTTCAATGGCAAAAATCAATGAATATTGTAAATGCACAAACAGTAATTTCTCCGCATTGCAAGGTGCAATTCTGAAATTTTTTGCTTTTTCCTGCTCCTCTTAGCATGATAAAGAAGATTCAAAGAGAGTGAGATGCCAGCTCCTTTCATTCAGTCAGTAGCTTCAAACATTTCTGGTATATGAATAACATGATATTTTTCAATGGCAAAAATCAATGAATATTGTAAATGCACAAACAGTAATTTCTCCGCATTGAAAGGTGCAATTCTGAAATTTTTTGCTTTTTCCTGCTCCTCTTAGCATGATAAAGAAGATTCAAAGAGAGTGAGATGCCAGCTCCTTTCATTCAGTCAGTAGCTTCAATCATTTCTGGACGTTTTTCAATGGCAAAAATCAATGAATATTGTAAATGCACAAACAGTAATTTCTCCGCATTGCAAGGTGCAATTCTGAAATTTTTTGCTTTTTCCTGCTCCTCTTAGCATGATAAACAAGATTCAAAGAGAGTGAGATGCCAGCTCATTTCATTCAGTCAGTAGCTTCAATCATTTCTGGACGTTTTTCAATGGCAAAAATCAATGAATATTGTAAATGCACAAACAGTAATTTCTCCGCATTGCAAGGTGCAATTCTGAAATTTTTTGCTTTTTCCTGCTCCTCTTAGCATGATAAAGAAGATTCAAAGAGAGTGAGATGCCAGCTCCTTTCATTCAGTCAGTAGCTTCAAACATTTCTGGTATATGAATAACATGATGTTTTTCAATGGCAAAAATCAATGAATATTGTAAATGCACAAACAGTAATTTCTCCGCATTGCAAGGTGCAATTCTGAAATTTTTTGCTTTTTCCTGCTCCTCTTAGCATGATAAAGAAGATTCAAAGAGAGTGAGATGCCAGCTCCTTTCATTCAGTCAGTAGCTTCAAACATTTCTGGTATATGAATAACATGATGTTTTTCAATGGCAAAAATCAATTAATATTGTAAATGCACAAACAGTAATTTCTCCGCATTGCAAGGTGCAATTCTGAAATTTTTTGCTTTTTCCTGCTCCTCTTAGCATGATAAAGAAGATTCAAAGAGAGTGAGATGCCAGCTCCTTTCATTCAGTAAGTAGCTTCAATCATTTCTGGACGTTTTTCAATGGCAAAAATCAATGAATATTGTAAATGCACAAACAGTAATTTCTCCGCATTGCAAGGTGCAATTCTGAAATTTTTTGCTTTTTCCTGCTCCTCTTAGCATGATAAACAAGATTCAAAGAGAGTGAGATGCCAGCTCCTTTCATTCAGTCAGTAGCTTCAATCATTTCTGGACGTTTTTCAATGGCAAAAATCAATGAATATTGTAAATGCACAAACAGTAATTTCTCCGCATTGCAAGGTGCAATTCTGAAATTTTTTGCTTTTTCCTGCTCCTCTTAGCATGATAAACAAGATTCAAAGAAAGTGAGATGCCAGCTCCTTTCATTCAGTCAGTAGCTTCAATCATTTCTGGACGTTTTTCAATGGCAAAAATCAATGAATATTGTAAATGCACAAACAGTAATTTCTCCGCATTGCAAGGTGCAATTCTGAAATTTTTTGCTTTTTCCTGCTCCTCTTAGCATGATAAAGAAGATTCAAAGAGAGTGAGATGCCAGCTCCTTTCATTCAGTCAGTAGCTTCAAACATTTCTGGTATATGAATAACATGATGTTTTTCAATGGCAAAAATCAATGAATATTGTAAATGCACAAACAGTAATTTCTCCGCATTGCAAGGTGCAATTCTGAAATTTTTTGCTTTTTCCTGCTCCTCTAAGCATGATAAAGAAGATTCAAAGAGAGTGAGATGCCAGCTCCTTTCATTCAGTCAGTAGCTTCAATCATTTCTGGACGTTTTTCAATGGCAAAAATCAATGAATATTGTAAATGCACAAACAGTAATTTCTCCGCATTGCAAGGTGCAATTCTGAAATTTTTTGCTTTTTCCTGCTCCTCTTAGCATGATAAAGAAGATTCAAAGAGAGTGAGATGCCAGCTCCTTTCATTCAGTCAGTAGCTTCAAACATTTCTGGTATATGAATAACATGATGTTTTTCAATGGCAAAAATCAATGAATATTGTAAATGCACAAACAGTAATTTCTCCGCATTGCAAGGTGCAATTCTGAAATTTTTTGCTTTTTCCTGCTCCTCTTAGCATGATAAAGAAGATTCAAAGAGAGTGAGATGCCAGCTCCTTTCATTCAGTCAGTAGCTACAAACATTTCTGGTATATGAATAACATGATGTTTTTCAATGGCAAAAATCAATGAATATTGTAAATGCACAAACAGTAATTTCTCCGCATTGCAAGGTGCAATTCTGAAATTTTTTGCTTTTTCCTGCTCCTCTTAGCATGATAAACAAGATTCAAAGAGAGTGAGATGCCAGCTCCTTTCATTCAGTCAGTAGCTTCAATCATTTCTGGACGTTTTTCAATGGCAAAAATCAATGAATATTGTAAATGCACAAACAGTAATTTCTCCGCATTGCAAGGTGCAATTCTGAAATTTTTTGCTTTTTCCTGCTCCTCTTAGCATGATAAAGAAGATTCAAAGAGAGTGAGATGCCAGCTCCTTTCATTCAGTCAGTAGCTTCAAACATTTCTGGTATATGAATAACATGATGTTTTTCAATGGCAAAAATCAATGAATATTGTAAATGCACAAACAGTAATTTCTCCGCATTGCAAGGTGCAATTCTGAAATTTTTTGCTTTTTCCTGCTCCTCTTAGCATGATAAACAAGATTCAAAGAGAGTGAGATGCCAGCTCCTTTCATTCAGTCAGTAGCTTCAATCATTTCTGGACGTTTTTCAATGGCAAAAATCAATGAATATTGTAAATGCACAAACAGTAATTTCTCCGCATTGCAAGGTGCAATTCTGAAATTTTTTGCTTTTTCCTGCTCCTCTTAGCATGATAAAGAAGATTCAAAGAGAGTGAGATGCCAGCTCCTTTCATTCAGTAAGTAGCTTCAATCATTTCTGGACGTTTTTCAATGGCAAAAATCAATGAATATTGTAAATGCACAAACAGTAATTTCTCCGCATTGCAAGGTGCAATTCTGAAATTTTTTGCTTTTTCCTGCTCCTCTTAGCATGATAAACAAGATTCAAAGAGAGTGAGATGCCAGCTCCTTTCATTCAGTCAGTAGCTTCAATCATTTCTGGACGTTTTTCAATGGCAAAAATCAATGAATATTGTAAATGCACAAACAGTAATTTCTCCGCATTGCAAGGTGCAATTCTGAAATTTTTTGCTTTTTCCTGCTCCTCTTAGCATGATAAAGAAGATTCAAAGAGAGTGAGATGCCAGCTCCTTTCATTCAGTCAGTAGCTTCAAACATTTCTGGTATATGAATAACATGATATTTTTCAATGGCAAAAATCAATGAATATTGTAAATGCACAAACAGTAATTTCTCCGCATTGAAAGGTGCAATTCTGAAATTTTTTGCTTTTTCCTGCTCCTCTTAGCATGATAAAGAAGATTCAAAGAGAGTGAGATGCCAGCTCCTTTCATTCAGTCAGTAGCTTCAATCATTTCTGGACGTTTTTCAATGGCAAAAATCAATGAATATTGTAAATGCACAAACAGTAATTTCTCCGCATTGCAAGGTGCAATTCTGAAATTTTTTGCTTTTTCCTGCTCCTCTTAGCATGATAAACAAGATTCAAAGAGAGTGAGATGCCAGCTCATTTCATTCAGTCAGTAGCTTCAATCATTTCTGGATGTTTTTCAATGGCAAAAATCAATGAATATTGTAAATGCACAAACAGTAATTTCTCCGCATTGCAAGGTGCAATTCTGAAATTTTTTGCTTTTTCCTGCTCCTCTTAGCATGATAAAGAAGATTCAAAGAGAGTGAGATGCCAGCTCCTTTCATTCAGTCAGTAGCTTCAAACATTTCTGGTATATGAATAACATGATGTTTTTCAATGGCAAAAATCAATGAATATTGTAAATGCACAAACAGTAATTTCTCCGCATTGCAAGGTGCAATTCTGAAATTTTTTGCTTTTTCCTGCTCCTCTTAGCATGATAAAGAAGATTCAAAGAGAGTGAGATGCCAGCTCCTTTCATTCAGTCAGTAGCTTCAAACATTTCTGGTATATGAATAACATGATGTTTTTCAATGGCAAAAATCAATGAATATTGTAAATGCACAAACAGTAATTTCTCCGCATTGCAAGGTGCAATTCTGAAATTTTTTGCTTTTTCCTGCTCCTCTTAGCATGATAAAGAAGATTCAAAGAGAGTGAGATGCCAGCTCCTTTCATTCAGTAAGTAGCTTCAATCATTTCTGGACGTTTTTCAATGGCAAAAATCAATGAATATTGTAAATGCACAAACAGTAATTTCTCCGCATTGCAAGGTGCAATTCTGAAATTTTTTGCTTTTTCCTGCTCCTCTTAGCATGATAAACAAGATTCAAAGAGAGTGAGATGCCAGCTCCTTTCATTCAGTCAGTAGCTTCAATCATTTCTGGACGTTTTTCAATGGCAAAAATCAATGAATATTGTAAATGCACAAACAGTAATTTCTCCGCATTGCAAGGTGCAATTCTGAATTTTTTTGCTTTTTCCTGCTCCTCTTAGCATGATAAAGAAGATTCAAAGAGAGTGAGATGCCAGCTCCTTTCATTCAGTCAGTAGCTTCAAACATTTCTGGTATATGAATAACATGATGTTTTTCAATGGCAAAAATCAATGAATATTGTAAATGCACAAACAGTAATTTCTCCGCATTGCAAGGTGCAATTCTGAAATTTTTTGCTTTTTCCTGCTCCTCTTAGCATGATAAACAAGATTCAAAGAGAGTGAGATGCCAGCTCCTTTCATTCAGTCAGTAGCTTCAATCATTTCTGGACGTTTTTCAATGGCAAAAATCAATGAATATTGTAAATGCACAAACAGTAATTTCTCCGCATTGCAAGGTGCAATTCTGAAATTTTTTGCTTTTTCCTGCTCCTCTTAGCATGATAAAGAAGATTCAAAGAGAGTGAGATGCCAGCTCCTTTCATTCAGTAAGTAGCTTCAATCATTTCTGGACGTTTTTCAATGGCAAAAATCAATGAATATTGTAAATGCACAAACAGTAATTTCTCCGCATTGCAAGGTGCAATTCTGAAATTTTTTGCTTTTTCCTGCTCCTCTTAGCATGATAAACAAGATTCAAAGAGAGTGAGATGCCAGCTCCTTTCATTCAGTCAGTAGCTTCAATCATTTCTGGACGTTTTTCAATGGCAAAAATCAATGAATATTGTAAATGCACAAACAGTAATTTCTCCGCATTGCAAGGTGCAATTCTGAAATTTTTTGCTTTTTCCTGCTCCTCTTAGCATGATAAAGAAGATTCAAAGAGAGTGAGATGCCAGCTCCTTTCATTCAGTCAGTAGCTTCAAACATTTCTGGTATATGAATAACATGATATTTTTCAATGGCAAAAATCAATGAATATTGTAAATGCACAAACAGTAATTTCTCCGCATTGAAAGGTGCAATTCTGAAATTTTTTGCTTTTTCCTGCTCCTCTTAGCATGATAAAGAAGATTCAAAGAGAGTGAGATGCCAGCTCCTTTCATTCAGTCAGTAGCTTCAATCATTTCTGGACGTTTTTCAATGGAAAAATCAATGAATATTGTAAATGCACAAACAGTAATTTCTCCGCATTGCAAGGTGCAATTCTGAAATTTTTTGCTTTTTCCTGCTCCTCTTAGCATGATAAACAAGATTCAAAGAGAGTGAGATGCCAGCTCATTTCATTCAGTCAGTAGCTTCAATCATTTCTGGATGTTTTTCAATGGCAAAAATCAATGAATATTGTAAATGCACAAACAGTAATTTCTCCGCATTGCAAGGTGCAATTCTGAAATTTTTTGCTTTTTCCTGCTCCTCTTAGCATGATAAAGAAGATTCAAAGAGAGTGAGATGCCAGCTCCTTTCATTCAGTCAGTAGCTTCAAACATTTCTGGTATATGAATAACATGATGTTTTTCAATGGCAAAAATCAATGAATATTGTAAATGCACAAACAGTAATTTCTCCGCATTGCAAGGTGCAATTCTGAAATTTTTTGCTTTTTCCTGCTCCTCTTAGCATGATAAAGAAGATTCAAAGAGAGTGAGATGCCAGCTCCTTTCATTCAGTCAGTAGCTTCAAACATTTCTGGTATATGAATAACATGATGTTTTTCAATGGCAAAAATCAATGAATATTGTAAATGCACAAACAGTAATTTCTCCGCATTGCAAGGTGCAATTCTGAAATTTTTTGCTTTTTCCTGCTCCTCTTAGCATGATAAAGAAGATTCAAAGAGAGTGAGATGCCAGCTCCTTTCATTCAGTAAGTAGCTTCAATCATTTCTGGACGTTTTTCAATGGCAAAAATCAATGAATATTGTAAATGCACAAACAGTAATTTCTCCGCATTGCAAGGTGCAATTCTGAAATTTTTTGCTTTTTCCTGCTCCTCTTAGCATGATAAACAAGATTCAAAGAGAGTGAGATGCCAGCTCCTTTCATTCAGTCAGTAGCTTCAATCATTTCTGGACGTTTTTCAATGGCAAAAATCAATGAATATTGTAAATGCACAAACAGTAATTTCTCCGCATTGCAAGGTGCAATTCTGAAATTTTTTGCTTTTTCCTGCTCCTCTTAGCATGATAAAGAAGATTCAAAGAGAGTGAGATGCCAGCTCCTTTCATTCAGTCAGTAGCTTCAAACATTTCTGGTATATGAATAACATGATATTTTTCAATGGCAAAAATCAATGAATATTGTAAATGCACAAACAGTAATTTCTCCGCATTGAAAGGTGCAATTCTGAAATTTTTTGCTTTTTCCTGCTCTTCTTAGCATGATAAAGAAGATTCAAAGAGAGTGAGATGCCAGCTCCTTTCATTCAGTCAGTAGCTTCAATCATTTCTGGACGTTTTTCAATGGCAAAAATCAATGAATATTGTAAATGCACAAACAGTAATTTCTCCGCATTGCAAGGTGCAATTCTGAAATTTTTTGCTTTTTCCTGCTCCTCTTAGCATGATAAACAAGATTCAAAGAAAGTGAGATGCCAGCTCCTTTCATTCAGTCAGTAGCTTCAATCATTTCTGGACGTTTTTCAATGGCAAAAATCAATGAATATTGTAAATGCACAAACAGTAATTTCTCCGCATTGCAAGGTGCAATTCTGAAATTTTTTGCTTTTTCCTGCTCCTCTTAGCATGATAAAGAAGATTCAAAGAGAGTGAGATGCCAGCTCCTTTCATTCAGTCAGTAGCTTCAAACATTTCTGGTATATGAATAACATGATGTTTTTCAATGGCAAAAATCAATGAATATTGTAAATGCACAAACAGTAATTTCTCCGCATTGCAAGGTGCAATTCTGAAATTTTTTGCTTTTTCCTGCTCCTCTAAGCATGATAAAGAAGATTCAAAGAGAGTGAGATGCCAGCTCCTTTCATTCAGTCAGTAGCTTCAATCATTTCTGGACGTTTTTCAATGGCAAAAATCAATGAATATTGTAAATGCACAAACAGTAATTTCTCCGCATTGCAACGTGCAATTCTGAAATTTTTTGCTTTTTCCTGCTCCTCTTAGCATGATAAAGAAGATTCAAAGAGAGTGAGATGCCAGCTCCTTTCATTCAGTCAGTAGCTTCAAACATTTCTGGTATATGAATAACATGATGTTTTTCAATGGCAAAAATCAATGAATATTGTAAATGCACAAACAGTAATTTCTCCGCATTGCAAGGTGCAATTCTGAAATTTTTTGCTTTTTCCTGCTCCTCTTAGCATGATAAAGAAGATTCAAAGAGAGTGAGATGCCAGCTCCTTTCATTCAGTCAGTAGCTACAAACATTTCTGGTATATGAATAACATGATGTTTTTCAATGGCAAAAATCAATGAATATTGTAAATGCACAAACAGTAATTTCTCCGCATTGCAATGTGCAATTCTGAAATTTTTTGCTTTTTCCTGCTCCTCTTAGCATGATAAAGAAGATTCAAAGAGAGTGAGATGCCAGCTCCTTTCATTCAGTCAGTAGCTTCAATCATTTCTGGACGTTTTTCAATGGCAAAAATCAATGAATATTGTAAATGCACAAACAGTAATTTCTCCGCATTGCAAGGTGCAATTCTGAAATTTTTTGCTTTTTCCTGCTCCTCTTAGCATGATAAAGAAGATTCAAAGAGAGTGAGATGCCAGCTCCTTTCATTCAGTCAGTAGCTTCAAACATTTCTGGTATATGAATAACATGATGTTTTTCAATGGCAAAAATCAATGAATATTGTAAATGCACAAACAGTAATTTCTCCGCATTGCAAGGTGCAATTCTGAAATTTTTTGCTTTTTCCTGCTCCTCTAAGCATGATAAAGAAGATTCAAAGAGAGTGAGATGCCAGCTCCTTTCATTCAGTCAGTAGCTTCAATCATTTCTGGACGTTTTTCAATGGCAAAAATCAATGAATATTGTAAATGCACAAACAGTAATTTCTCCGCATTGCAAGGTGCAATTCTGAAATTTTTTGCTTTTTCCTGCTCCTCTTAGCATGATAAAGAAGATTCAAAGAGAGTGAGATGCCAGCTCCTTTCATTCAGTCAGTAGCTTCAAACATTTCTAGTATATGAATAACATGATGTTTTTCAATGGCAAAAATCAATGAATATTGTAAATGCACAAACAGTAATTTCTCCACATTGCAAGGTGCAATTCTGAAATTTTTTGCTTTTTCCTGCTCCTCTTAGCATGATAAAGAAGATTCAAAGAGAGTGAGATGCCAGCTCCTTTCATTCAGTCAGTAGCTTCAATCATTTCTGGACGTTTTTCAATGGCAAAAATCAATGAATATTGTAAATGCACAAACAGTAATTTCTCCGCATTGCAAGGAGCAATTCTGAATTTTTTTGCTTTTTCCTGCTCCTCTTAGCATGATAAAGAAGATTCAAAGAGAGTGAGATGCCTGCTCCTTTCATTCAGTCAGTAGCTTCAAACATTTCTGGTATATGAATAACATGATATTTTTCAATGGCAAAAATCAATGAATATTGTAAATGCACAAACAGTAATTTCTCCGCATTGCAAGGTGCAATTTTGAAATTTTTTGCTTTTTCCTGCTCCTCTTAGCATGGTAAAGAAGATTCAAAGAGAGTGAGATGCCAGATCCTTTCATTCAGTCAGTAGCTTCAATCATTTCTGGACGTTTTTCAATGGCAAAAATCAATGAATATTGTAAATACACAAACAGTAATTTCTCCGCATTGCAAGGTGCAATTCTGAAATTTTTTGCTTTTTCCTGCTCCTCTTAGCATGATAAACAAGATTCAAAGAGAGTGAGATGCCAGCTCCTTTCATTCAGTCAGTAGCTTCAATCATTTCTGGATGTTTTTCAATGGCAAAAATCAATGAATATTGTAAATGCACAAACAGTAATTTCTCCGCATTGCAAGGTGCAATTCTGAAATTTTTTGCTTTTTTCTGCTCCTCTTAGCATGATAAAGAAGATTCAAAGAGAGTGAGATGCCAGCTCCTTTCATTCAGTCAGTAGCTTCAAACATTTCTGGTATATGAATAACATGATGTTTTTCAATGGCAAAAATCAATGAATATTGTAAATGCACAAACAGTAATTTCTCCGCATTGCAAGGTGCAATTCTGAAATTTTTTGCTTTTTCCTGCTCCTCTTAGCATGATTTAGAAGATTCAAAGAGAGTGAGATGCCAGCTCCTTTCATTCAGTCAGTAGCTTCAAACATTTCTGGTATATGAATAACATGATGTTTTTCAATGGCAAAAATCAATGAATATTGTAAATGCACAAACAGTAATTTCTCCGCATTGCAAGGTGCAATTCTGAAATTTTTTGCTTTTTCCTGCTCCTCTTAGCATGATAAAGAAGATTCAAAGAGAGTGAGATGCCAGCTCCTTTCATTCAGTAAGTAGCTTCAATCATTTCTGGACGTTTTTCAATGGCAAAAATCAATGAATATTGTAAATGCACAAACAGTAATTTCTCCGCATTGCAAGGTGCAATTCTGAAATTTTTTGCTTTTTCCTGCTCCTCTTAGCATGATAAACAAGATTCAAAGAGAGTGAGATGCCAGCTCCTTTCATTCAGTCAGTAGCTTCAATCATTTCTGGACGTTTTTCAATGGCAAAAATCAATGAATATTGTAAATGCACAAACAGTAATTTCTCCGCATTGCAAGGTGCAATTCTGAAATTTTTTGCTTTTTCCTGCTCCTCTTAGCATGATAAAGAAGATTCAAAGAGAGTGAGAAGCCAGCTCCTTTCATTCAGTCAGTAGCTTCAAACATTTCTGGTATATGAATAACATGATATTTTTCAATGGCAAAAATCAATGAATATTGTAAATGCACAAACAGTAATTTCTCCACATTGAAAGGTGCAATTCTGAAATTTTTTGCTTTTTCCTGCTCCTCTTAGCATGATAAAGAAGATTCAAAGAGAGTGAGATGCCAGCTCCTTTCATTCAGTCAGTAGCTTCAATCATTTCTGGACGTTTTTCAATGGCAAAAATCAATGAATATTGTAAATGCACAAACAGTAATTTCTCCGCATTGCAAGGTGCAATTCTGAAATTTTTTGCTTTTTCCTGCTCCTCTTAGCATGATAAAGAAGATTCAAAGAGAGTGAGATGCCAGCTCCTTTCATTCAGTCAGTAGCTTCAAACATTTCTGGTATATGAATAACATGATGTTTTTCAATGGCAAAAATCAATGAATATTGTAAATGCACAAACAGTAATTTCTCCGCATTGCAAGGTGCAATTCTGAAATTTTTTGCTTTTTCCTGCTCCTCTTAGCATGATAAAGAAGATTCAAAGAGAGTGAGATGCCAGCTCCTTTCATTCAGTCAGTAGCTTCAAACATTTCTGGTATATGAATAACATGATGTTTTTCAATGGCAAAAATCAATGAATATTGTAAATGCACAAACAGTAATTTCTCCGCATTGCAAGGTGCAATTCTGAAATTTTTTGCTTTTTCCTGCTCCTCTTAGCATGATAAACAAGATTCAAAGAGAGTGAGATGCCAGCTCATTTCATTCAGTCAGTAGCTTCAATCATTTCTGGACGTTTTTCAATGGCAAAAATCAATGAATATTGTAAATGCACAAACAGTAATTTCTCCGCATTGCAAGGTGCAATTCTGAAATTTTTTGCTTTTTCCTGCTCCTCTTAGCATGATAAACAAGATTCAAAGAAAGTGAGATGCCAGCTCCTTTCATTCAGTCAGTAGCTTCAATCATTTCTGGACGTTTTTCAATGGCAAAAATCAATGAATATTGTAAATGCACAAACAGTAATTTCTCCGCATTGCAAGGTGCAATTCTGAAATTTTTTGCTTTTTCCTGCTCCTCTTAGCATGATAAAGAAGATTCAAAGAGAGTGAGATGCCAGCTCCTTTCATTCAGTCAGTAGCTTCAAACATTTCTGGTATATGAATAACATGATGTTTTTCAATGGCAAAAATCAATGAATATTGTAAATGCACAAACAGTAATTTCTCCGCATTGCAAGGTGCAATTCTGAAATTTTTTGCTTTTTCCTGCTCCTCTTAGCATGATAAAGAAGATTCAAAGAGAGTGAGATGCCAGCTCCTTTCATTCAGTCAGTAGCTTCAAACATTTCTGGTATATGAATAACATGATGTTTTTCAATGGCAAAAATCAATGAATATTGTAAATGCACAAACAGTAATTTCTCCGCATTGCAAGGTGCAATTCTGAAATTTTTTGCTTTTTCCTGCTCCTCTTAGCATGATAAAGAAGATTCAAAGAGAGTGAGATGCCAGCTCCTTTCATTCAGTCAGTAGCTTCAATCATTTCTGGACGTTTTTCAATGGCAAAAATCAATGAATATTGTAAATGCACAAACAGTAATTTCTCCGCATTGCAAGGTGCAATTCTGAATTTTTTTGCTTTTTCCTGCTCCTCTTAGCATGATAAAGAAGATTCAAAGAGAGTGAGATGCCAGCTCCTTTCATTCAGTCAGTAGCTTCAAACATTTCTGGTATATGAATAACATGATGTTTTTCAATGGCAAAAATCAATGAATATTGTAAATGCACAAACAGTAATTTCTCCGCATTGCAAGGTGCAATTCTGAAATTTTTTGCTTTTTCCTGCTCCTCTTAGCATGATAAAGAAGATTCAAAGAGAGTGAGATGCCAGCTCCTTTCATTCAGTAAGTAGCTTCAATCATTTCTGGACGTTTTTCAATGGCAAAAATCAATGAATATTGTAAATGCACAAACAGTAATTTCTCCGCATTGCAAGGTGCAATTCTGAAATTTTTTGCTTTTTCCTGCTCCTCTTAGCATGATAAACAAGATTCAAAGAGAGTGAGATGCCAGCTCCTTTCATTCAGTCAGTAGCTTCAATCATTTCTGGACGTTTTTCAATGGCAAAAATCAATGAATATTGTAAATGCACAAACAGTAATTTCTCCGCATTGCAAGGTGCAATTCTGAAATTTTTTGCTTTTTCCTGCTCCTCTTAGCATGATAAAGAAGATTCAAAGAGAGTGAGATGCCAGCTCCTTTCATTCAGTCAGTAGCTTCAAACATTTCTGGTATATGAATAACATGATGTTTTTCAATGGCAAAAATCAATGAATATTGTAAATGCACAAACAGTAATTTCTCCGCATTGCAAGGTGCAATTCTGAAATTTTTTGCTTTTTCCTGCTCCTCTAAGCATGATAAAGAAGATTCAAAGAGAGTGAGATGCCAGCTCCTTTCATTCAGTCAGTAGCTTCAATCATTTCTGGACGTTTTTCAATGGCAAAAATCAATGAATATTGTAAATGCACAAACAGTAATTTCTCCGCATTGCAAGGTGCAATTCTGAAATTTTTTGCTTTTTCCTGCTCCTCTTAGCATGATAAAGAAGATTCAAAGAGAGTGAGATGCCAGCTCCTTTCATTCAGTCAGTAGCTTCAAACATTTCTAGTATATGAATAACATGATGTTTTTCAATGGCAAAAATCAATGAATATTGTAAATGCACAAACAGTAATTTCTCCGCATTGCAAGGTGCAATTCTGAAATTTTTTGCTTTTTCCTGCTCCTCTTAGCATGATAAAGAAGATTCAAAGAGAGTGAGATGCCAGCTCCTTTCATTCAGTCAGTAGCTTCAATCATTTCTGGACGTTTTTCAATGGCAAAAATCAATGAATATTGTAAATGCACAAACAGTAATTTCTCCGCATTGCAAGGAGCAATTCTGAATTTTTTTGCTTTTTCCTGCTCCTCTTAGCATGATAAAGAAGATTCAAAGAGAGTGAGATGCCTGCTCCTTTCATTCAGTCAGTAGCTTCAAACATTTCTGGTATATGAATAACATGATGTTTTTCAATGGCAAAAATCAATGAATATTGTAAATGCACAAACAGTAATTTCTCCGCATTGCAAGGTGCAATTTTGAAATATTTTGCTTTTTCCTGCTCCTCTTAGCATGGTAAAGAAGATTCAAAGAGAGTGAGATGCCAGCTCCTTTCATTCAGTCAGTAGCTTCAATCATTTCTGGACGTTTTTCAATGGCAAAAATCAATGAATATTGTAAATACACAAACAGTAATTTCTCCGCATTGCAAGGTGCAATTCTGAAATTTTTTGCTTTTTCCTGCTCCTCTTAGCATGATAAACAAGATTCAAAGAGAGTGAGATGCCAGCTCCTTTCATTCAGTCAGTAGCTTCAATCATTTCTTGATGTTTTTCAATGGCAAAAATCAATGAATATTGTAAATGCACAAACAGTAATTTCTCCGCATTGCAAGGTGCAATTCTGAAATTTTTTGCTTTTTTCTGCTCCTCTTAGCATGATAAAGAAGATTCAAAGAGAGTGAGATGCCAGCTCCTTTCATTCAGTCAGTAGCTTCAAACATTTCTGGTATATGAATAACATGATGTTTTTCAATGGCAAAAATCAATGAATATTGTAAATGCACAAACAGTAATTTCTCCGCATTGCAAGGTGCAATTCTGAAATTTTTTGCTTTTTCCTGCTCCTCTTAGCATGATTTAGAAGATTCAAAGAGAGTGAGATGCCAGCTCCTTTCATTCAGTCAGTAGCTTCAAACATTTCTGGTATATGAATAACATGATGTTTTTCAATGGCAAAAATCAATGAATAGTGTAAATGCACAAACAGTAATTTCTCCGCATTGCAAGGTGCAATTCTGAAATTTTTTGCTTTTTCCTGCTCCTCTTAGCATGATAAAGAAGATTCAAAGAGAGTGAGATGCCAGCTCCTTTCATTCAGTAAGTAGCTTCAATCATTTCTGGACGTTTTTCAATGGCAAAAATCAATGAATATTGTAAATGCACAAACAGTAATTTCTCCGCATTGCAAGGTGCAATTCTGAAATTTTTTGCTTTTTCCTGCTCCTCTTAGCATGATAAACAAGATTCAAAGAGAGTGAGATGCCAGCTCCTTTCATTCAGTCAGTAGCTTCAATCATTTCTGGACGTTTTTCAATGGCAAAAATCAATGAATATTGTAAATGCACAAACAGTAATTTCTCCGCATTGCAAGGTGCAATTCTGAAATTTTTTGCTTTTTCCTGCTCCTCTTAGCATGATAAAGAAGATTCAAATAGAGTGAGAAGCCAGCTCCTTTCATTCAGTCAGTAGCTTCAAACATTTCTGGTATATGAATAACATGATATTTTTCAATGGCAAAAATCAATGAATATTGTAAATGCACAAACAGTAATTTCTCCGCATTGAAAGGTGCAATTCTGAAATTTTTTGCTTTTTCCTGCTCCTCTTAGCATGATAAAGAAGATTCAAAGAGAGTGAGATGCCAGCTCCTTTCATTCAGTCAGTAGCTTCAATCATTTCTGGATGTTTTTCAATGGCAAAAATCAATGAATATTGTAAATGCACAAACAGTAATTTCTCCGCATTGCAAGGTGCAATTCTGAAATTTTTTGCTTTTTCCTGCTCCTCTTAGCATGATAAACAAGATTCAAAGAGAGTGAGATGCCAGCTCATTTCATTCAGTCAGTAGCTTCAATCATTTCTGGACGTTTTTCAATGGCAAAAATCAATGAATATTGTAAATGCACAAACAGTAATTTCTCCGCATTGCAAGGTGCAATTCTGAAATTTTTTGCTTTTTCCTGCTCCTCTTAGCATGATAAAGAAGATTCAAAGAGAGTGAGATGCCAGCTCCTTTCATTCAGTCAGTAGCTTCAAACATTTCTGGTATATGAATAACATGATGTTTTTCAATGGCAAAAATCAATGAATATTGTAAATGCACAAACAGTAATTTCTCCGCATTGCAAGGTGCAATTCTGAAATTTTTTGCTTTTTCCTGCTCCTCTTAGCATGATAAAGAAGATTCAAAGAGAGTGAGATGCCAGCTCCTTTCATTCAGTCAGTAGCTTCAAACATTTCTGGTATATGAATAACATGATGTTTTTCAATGGCAAAAATCAATGAATATTGTAAATGCACAAACAGTAATTTCTCCGCATTGCAAGGTGCAATTCTGAAATTTTTTGCTTTTTCCTGCTCCTCTTCGCATGATAAACAAGATTCAAAGAGAGTGAGATGCCAGCTCATTTCATTCAGTCAGTAGCTTCAATCATTTCTGGACGTTTTTCAATGGCAAAAATCAATGAATATTGTAAATGCACAAACAGTAATTTCTCCGCATTGCAAGGTGCAATTCTGAAATTTTTTGCTTTTTCCTGCTCCTCTTAGCATGATAAACAAGATTCAAAGAAAGTGAGATGCCAGCTCCTTTCATTCAGTCAGTAGCTTCAATCATTTCTGGACGTTTTTCAATGGCAAAAATCAATGAATATTGTAAATGCACAAACAGTAATTTCTCCGCATTGCAAGGTGCAATTCTGAAATTTTTTGCTTTTTCCTGCTCCTCTTAGCATGATAAAGAAGATTCAAAGAGAGTGAGATGCCAGCTCCTTTCATTCAGTCAGTAGCTTCAAACATTTCTGGTATATGAATAACATGATGTTTTTCAATGGCAAAAATCAATGAATATTGTAAATGCACAAACAGTAATTTCTCCGCATTGCAAGGTGCAATTCTGAAATTTTTTGCTTTTTCCTGCTCCTCTTAGCATGATAAAGAAGATTCAAAGAGAGTGAGATGCCAGCTCCTTTCATTCAGTCAGTAGCTTCAAACATTTCTGGTATATGAATAACATGATGTTTTTCAATGGCAAAAATCAATGAATATTGTAAATGCACAAACAGTAATTTCTCCGCATTGCAAGGTGCAATTCTGAAATTTTTTGCTTTTTCCTGCTCCTCTTAGCATGATAAAGAAGATTCAAAGAGAGTGAGATGCCAGCTCCTTTCATTCAGTCAGTAGCTTCAATCATTTCTGGACGTTTTTCAATGGCAAAAATCAATGAATATTGTAAATGCACAAACAGTAATTTCTCCGCATTGCAAGGTGCAATTCTGAAATTTTTTGCTTTTTCCTGCTCCTCTTAGCATGATAAAGAAGATTCAAAGAGAGTGAGATGCCAGCTCCTTTCATTCAGTCAGTAGCTTCAAACATTTCTGGTATATGAATAACATGATGTTTTTCAATGGCAAAAATCAATGAATATTGTAAATGCACAAACAGTAATTTCTCCGCATTGCAAGGTGCAATTCTGAAATTTTTTGCTTTTTCCTGCTCCTCTTAGCATGATAAAGAAGATTCAAAGAGAGTGAGATGCCAGCTCCTTTCATTCAGTAAGTAGCTTCAATCATTTCTGGACGTTTTTCAATGGCAAAAATCAATGAATATTGTAAATGCACAAACAGTAATTTCTCCGCATTGCAAGGTGCAATTCTGAAATTTTTTGCTTTTTCCTGCTCCTCTTAGCATGATAAAGAAGATTCAAAGAGAGTGAGATGCCAGCTCCTTTCATTCAGTCAGTAGCTTCAAACATTTCTGGTATATGAATAACATGATATTTTTCAATGGCAAAAATCAATGAATATTGTAAATGCACAAACAGTAATTTCTCCGCATTGAAAGGTGCAATTCTGAAATTTTTTGCTTTTTCCTGCTCCTCTTAGCATGATAAAGAAGATTCAAAGAGAGTGAGATGCCAGCTCCTTTCATTCAGTCAGTAGCTTCAATCATTTCTGGACGTTTTTCAATGGCAAAAATCAATGAATATTGTAAATGCACAAACAGTAATTTCTCCGCATTGCAAGGTGCAATTCTGAAATTTTTTGCTTTTTCCTGCTCCTCTTAGCATGATAAACAAGATTCAAAGAAAGTGAGATGCCAGCTCCTTTCATTCAGTCAGTAGCTTCAATCATTTCTGGACGTTTTTCAATGGCAAAAATCAATGAATATTGTAAATGCACAAACAGTAATTTCTCCGCATTGCAAGGTGCAATTCTGAAATTTTTTGCTTTTTCCTGCTCCTCTTAGCATGATAAAGAAGATTCAAAGAGAGTGAGATGCCAGCTCCTTTCATTCAGTCAGTAGCTTCAAACATTTCTGGTATATGAATAACATGATGTTTTTCAATGGCAAAAATCAATGAATATTGTAAATGCACAAACAGTAATTTCTCCGCATTGCAAGGTGCAATTCTGAAATTTTTTGCTTTTTCCTGCTCCTCTTAGCATGATAAAGAAAATTCAAAGAGAGTGAGATGCCAGCTCCTTTCATTCAGTCAGTAGCTTCAAACATTTCTGGTATATGAATAACATGATGTTTTTCAATGGCAAAAATCAATGAATATTGTAAATGCACAAACAGTAATTTCTCCACATTGCAAGGTGCAATTCTGAAATTTTTTGCTTTTTCCTGCTCCTCTTAGCATGATAAAGAAGATTCAAAGAGAGTGAGATGCCAGCTCCTTTCATTCAGTCAGTAGCTTCAATCATTTCTGGACGTTTTTCAATGGCAAAAATCAATGAATATTGTAAATGCACAAACAGTAATTTCTCCGCATTGCAAGGTGCAATTCTGAAATTTTTTGCTTTTTCCTGCTCCTCTTAGCATGATAAAGAATATTCAAAGAGAGTGAGATGCCAGCTCCTTTCATTCAGTCAGTAGCTTCAAACATTTCTGGTATATGAATAACATGATGTTTTTCAATGGCAAAAATCAATGAATATTGTAAATGCACAAACAGTAATTTCTCCGCATTGCAAGGTGCAATTCTGAAATTTTTTGCTTTTTCCTGCTCCTCTAAGCATGATAAAGAAGATTCAAAGAGAGTGAGATGCCAGCTCCTTTCATTCAGTCAGTAGCTTCAATCATTTCTGGACGTTTTTCAATGGCAAAAATCAATGAATATTGTAAATGCACAAACAGTAATTTCTCCGCATTGCAAGGTGCAATTCTGAAATTTTTTGCTTTTTCCTGCTCCTCTTAGCATGATAAAGAAGATTCAAAGAGAGTGAGATGCCAGCTCCTTTCATTCAGTCAGTAGCTTCAAACATTTCTGGTATATGAATAACATGATGTTTTTCAATGGCAAAAATCAATGAATATTGTAAATGCACAAACAGTAATTTCTCCGCATTGCAAGGTGCAATTCTGAAATTTTTTGCTTTTTCCTGCTCCTCTTAGCATGATAAAGAAGATTCAAAGAGAGTGAGATGCCAGCTCCTTTCATTCAGTAAGTAGCTTCAATCATTTCTGGACGTTTTTCAATGGCAAAAATCAATGAATATTGTAAATGCACAAACAGTAATTTCTCCGCATTGCAAGGTGCAATTCTGAAATTTTTTGCTTTTTCCTGCTCCTCTTAGCATGATAAACAAGATTCAAAGAGAGTGAGATGCCAGCTCCTTTCATTCAGTCAGTAGCTTCAATCATTTCTGGACGTTTTTCAATGGCAAAAATCAATGAATATTGTAAATGCACAAACAGTAATTTCTCCGCATTGCAAGGTGCAATTCTGAAATTTTTTGCTTTTTCCTGCTCCTCTTAGCATGATAAAGAAGATTCAAAGAGAGTGAGATGCCAGCTCCTTTCATTCAGTCAGTAGCTTCAAACATTTCTGGTATATGAATAACATGATATTTTTCAATGGCAAAAATCAATGAATATTGTAAATGCACAAACAGTAATTTCTCCGCATTGAAAGGTGCAATTCTGAAATTTTTTGCTTTTTCCTGCTCCTCTTAGCATGATAAAGAAGATTCAAAGAGAGTGAGATGCCAGCTCCTTTCATTCAGTCAGTAGCTTCAATCATTTCTGGACGTTTTTCAATGGAAAAATCAATGAATATTGTAAATGCACAAACAGTAATTTCTCCGCATTGCAAGGTGCAATTCTGAAATTTTTTGCTTTTTCCTGCTCCTCTTAGCATGATAAACAAGATTCAAAGAGAGTGAGATGCCAGCTCATTTCATTCAGTCAGTAGCTTCAATCATTTCTGGATGTTTTTCAATGGCAAAAATCAATGAATATTGTAAATGCACAAACAGTAATTTCTCCGCATTGCAAGGTGCAATTCTGAAATTTTTTGCTTTTTCCTGCTCCTCTTAGCATGATAAAGAAGATTCAAAGAGAGTGAGATGCCAGCTCCTTTCATTCAGTCAGTAGCTTCAAACATTTCTGGTATATGAATAACATGATGTTTTTCAATGGCAAAAATCAATGAATATTGTAAATGCACAAACAGTAATTTCTCCGCATTGCAAGGTGCAATTCTGAAATTTTTTGCTTTTTCCTGCTCCTCTTAGCATGATAAAGAAGATTCAAAGAGAGTGAGATGCCAGCTCCTTTCATTCAGTCAGTAGCTTCAAACATTTCTGGTATATGAATAACATGATGTTTTTCAATGGCAAAAATCAATGAATATTGTAAATGCACAAACAGTAATTTCTCCGCATTGCAAGGTGCAATTCTGAAATTTTTTGCTTTTTCCTGCTCCTCTTAGCATGATAAAGAAGATTCAAAGAGAGTGAGATGCCAGCTCCTTTCATTCAGTAAGTAGCTTCAATCATTTCTGGACGTTTTTCAATGGCAAAAATCAATGAATATTGTAAATGCACAAACAGTAATTTCTCCGCATTGCAAGGTGCAATTCTGAAATTTTTTGCTTTTTCCTGCTCCTCTTAGCATGATAAACAAGATTCAAAGAGAGTGAGATGCCAGCTCCTTTCATTCAGTCAGTAGCTTCAATCATTTCTGGACGTTTTTCAATGGCAAAAATCAATGAATATTGTAAATGCACAAACAGTAATTTCTCCGCATTGCAAGGTGCAATTCTGAAATTTTTTGCTTTTTCCTGCTCCTCTTAGCATGATAAAGAAGATTCAAAGAGAGTGAGATGCCAGCTCCTTTCATTCAGTCAGTAGCTTCAAACATTTCTGGTATATGAATAACATGATATTTTTCAATGGCAAAAATCAATGAATATTGTAAATGCACAAACAGTAATTTCTCCGCATTGAAAGGTGCAATTCTGAAATTTTTTGCTTTTTCCTGCTCTTCTTAGCATGATAAAGAAGATTCAAAGAGAGTGAGATGCCAGCTCCTTTCATTCAGTCAGTAGCTTCAATCATTTCTGGACGTTTTTCAATGGCAAAAATCAATGAATATTGTAAATGCACAAACAGTAATTTCTCCGCATTGCAAGGTGCAATTCTGAAATTTTTTGCTTTTTCCTGCTCCTCTTAGCATGATAAACAAGATTCAAAGAAAGTGAGATGCCAGCTCCTTTCATTCAGTCAGTAGCTTCAATCATTTCTGGACGTTTTTCAATGGCAAAAATCAATGAATATTGTAAATGCACAAACAGTAATTTCTCCGCATTGCAAGGTGCAATTCTGAAATTTTTTGCTTTTTCCTGCTCCTCTTAGCATGATAAAGAAGATTCAAAGAGAGTGAGATGCCAGCTCCTTTCATTCAGTCAGTAGCTTCAAACATTTCTGGTATATGAATAACATGATGTTTTTCAATGGCAAAAATCAATGAATATTGTAAATGCACAAACAGTAATTTCTCCGCATTGCAAGGTGCAATTCTGAAATTTTTTGCTTTTTCCTGCTCCTCTAAGCATGATAAAGAAGATTCAAAGAGAGTGAGATGCCAGCTCCTTTCATTCAGTCAGTAGCTTCAATCATTTCTGGACGTTTTTCAATGGCAAAAATCAATGAATATTGTAAATGCACAAACAGTAATTTCTCCGCATTGCAACGTGCAATTCTGAAATTTTTTGCTTTTTCCTGCTCCTCTTAGCATGATAAAGAAGATTCAAAGAGAGTGAGATGCCAGCTCCTTTCATTCAGTCAGTAGCTTCAAACATTTCTGGTATATGAATAACATGATGTTTTTCAATGGCAAAAATCAATGAATATTGTAAATGCACAAACAGTAATTTCTCCGCATTGCAAGGTGCAATTCTGAAATTTTTTGCTTTTTCCTGCTCCTCTTAGCATGATAAAGAAGATTCAAAGAGAGTGAGATGCCAGCTCCTTTCATTCAGTCAGTAGCTACAAACATTTCTGGTATATGAATAACATGATGTTTTTCAATGGCAAAAATCAATGAATATTGTAAATGCACAAACAGTAATTTCTCCGCATTGCAATGTGCAATTCTGAAATTTTTTGCTTTTTCCTGCTCCTCTTAGCATGATAAAGAAGATTCAAAGAGAGTGAGATGCCAGCTCCTTTCATTCAGTCAGTAGCTTCAATCATTTCTGGACGTTTTTCAATGGCAAAAATCAATGAATATTGTAAATGCACAAACAGTAATTTCTCCGCATTGCAAGGTGCAATTCTGAAATTTTTTGCTTTTTCCTGCTCCTCTTAGCATGATAAAGAAGATTCAAAGAGAGTGAGATGCCAGCTCCTTTCATTCAGTCAGTAGCTTCAAACATTTCTGGTATATGAATAACATGATGTTTTTCAATGGCAAAAATCAATGAATATTGTAAATGCACAAACAGTAATTTCTCCGCATTGCAAGGTGCAATTCTGAAATTTTTTGCTTTTTCCTGCTCCTCTAAGCATGATAAAGAAGATTCAAAGAGAGTGAGATGCCAGCTCCTTTCATTCAGTCAGTAGCTTCAATCATTTCTGGACGTTTTTCAATGGCAAAAATCAATGAATATTGTAAATGCACAAACAGTAATTTCTCCGCATTGCAAGGTGCAATTCTGAAATTTTTTGCTTTTTCCTGCTCCTCTTAGCATGATAAAGAAGATTCAAAGAGAGTGAGATGCCAGCTCCTTTCATTCAGTCAGTAGCTTCAAACATTTCTAGTATATGAATAACATGATGTTTTTCAATGGCAAAAATCAATGAATATTGTAAATGCACAAACAGTAATTTCTCCACATTGCAAGGTGCAATTCTGAAATTTTTTGCTTTTTCCTGCTCCTCTTAGCATGATAAAGAAGATTCAAAGAGAGTGAGATGCCAGCTCCTTTCATTCAGTCAGTAGCTTCAATCATTTCTGGACGTTTTTCAATGGCAAAAATCAATGAATATTGTAAATGCACAAACAGTAATTTCTCCGCATTGCAAGGAGCAATTCTGAATTTTTTTGCTTTTTCCTGCTCCTCTTAGCATGATAAAGAAGATTCAAAGAGAGTGAGATGCCTGCTCCTTTCATTCAGTCAGTAGCTTCAAACATTTCTGGTATATGAATAACATGATATTTTTCAATGGCAAAAATCAATGAATATTGTAAATGCACAAACAGTAATTTCTCCGCATTGCAAGGTGCAATTTTGAAATTTTTTGCTTTTTCCTGCTCCTCTTAGCATGGTAAAGAAGATTCAAAGAGAGTGAGATGCCAGATCCTTTCATTCAGTCAGTAGCTTCAATCATTTCTGGACGTTTTTCAATGGCAAAAATCAATGAATATTGTAAATACACAAACAGTAATTTCTCCGCATTGCAAGGTGCAATTCTGAAATTTTTTGCTTTTTCCTGCTCCTCTTAGCATGATAAACAAGATTCAAAGAGAGTGAGATGCCAGCTCCTTTCATTCAGTCAGTAGCTTCAATCATTTCTGGATGTTTTTCAATGGCAAAAATCAATGAATATTGTAAATGCACAAACAGTAATTTCTCCGCATTGCAAGGTGCAATTCTGAAATTTTTTGCTTTTTTCTGCTCCTCTTAGCATGATAAAGAAGATTCAAAGAGAGTGAGATGCCAGCTCCTTTCATTCAGTCAGTAGCTTCAAACATTTCTGGTATATGAATAACATGATGTTTTTCAATGGCAAAAATCAATGAATATTGTAAATGCACAAACAGTAATTTCTCCGCATTGCAAGGTGCAATTCTGAAATTTTTTGCTTTTTCCTGCTCCTCTTAGCATGATTTAGAAGATTCAAAGAGAGTGAGATGCCAGCTCCTTTCATTCAGTCAGTAGCTTCAAACATTTCTGGTATATGAATAACATGATGTTTTTCAATGGCAAAAATCAATGAATATTGTAAATGCACAAACAGTAATTTCTCCGCATTGCAAGGTGCAATTCTGAAATTTTTTGCTTTTTCCTGCTCCTCTTAGCATGATAAAGAAGATTCAAAGAGAGTGAGATGCCAGCTCCTTTCATTCAGTAAGTAGCTTCAATCATTTCTGGACGTTTTTCAATGGCAAAAATCAATGAATATTGTAAATGCACAAACAGTAATTTCTCCGCATTGCAAGGTGCAATTCTGAAATTTTTTGCTTTTTCCTGCTCCTCTTAGCATGATAAACAAGATTCAAAGAGAGTGAGATGCCAGCTCCTTTCATTCAGTCAGTAGCTTCAATCATTTCTGGACGTTTTTCAATGGCAAAAATCAATGAATATTGTAAATGCACAAACAGTAATTTCTCCGCATTGCAAGGTGCAATTCTGAAATTTTTTGCTTTTTCCTGCTCCTCTTAGCATGATAAAGAAGATTCAAAGAGAGTGAGAAGCCAGCTCCTTTCATTCAGTCAGTAGCTTCAAACATTTCTGGTATATGAATAACATGATATTTTTCAATGGCAAAAATCAATGAATATTGTAAATGCACAAACAGTAATTTCTCCGCATTGAAAGGTGCAATTCTGAAATTTTTTGCTTTTTCCTGCTCCTCTTAGCATGATAAAGAAGATTCAAAGAGAGTGAGATGCCAGCTCCTTTCATTCAGTCAGTAGCTTCAATCATTTCTGGACGTTTTTCAATGGCAAAAATCAATGAATATTGTAAATGCACAAACAGTAATTTCTCCGCATTGCAAGGTGCAATTCTGAAATTTTTTGCTTTTTCCTGCTCCTCTTAGCATGATAAAGAAGATTCAAAGAGAGTGAGATGCCAGCTCCTTTCATTCAGTCAGTAGCTTCAAACATTTCTGGTATATGAATAACATGATGTTTTTCAATGGCAAAAATCAATGAATATTGTAAATGCACAAACAGTAATTTCTCCGCATTGCAAGGTGCAATTCTGAAATTTTTTGCTTTTTCCTGCTCCTCTTAGCATGATAAAGAAGATTCAAAGAGAGTGAGATGCCAGCTCCTTTCATTCAGTCAGTAGCTTCAAACATTTCTGGTATATGAATAACATGATGTTTTTCAATGGCAAAAATCAATGAATATTGTAAATGCACAAACAGTAATTTCTCCGCATTGCAAGGTGCAATTCTGAAATTTTTTGCTTTTTCCTGCTCCTCTTAGCATGATAAACAAGATTCAAAGAGAGTGAGATGCCAGCTCATTTCATTCAGTCAGTAGCTTCAATCATTTCTGGACGTTTTTCAATGGCAAAAATCAATGAATATTGTAAATGCACAAACAGTAATTTCTCCGCATTGCAAGGTGCAATTCTGAAATTTTTTGCTTTTTCCTGCTCCTCTTAGCATGATAAACAAGATTCAAAGAAAGTGAGATGCCAGCTCCTTTCATTCAGTCAGTAGCTTCAATCATTTCTGGACGTTTTTCAATGGCAAAAATCAATGAATATTGTAAATGCACAAACAGTAATTTCTCCGCATTGCAAGGTGCAATTCTGAAATTTTTTGCTTTTTCCTGCTCCTCTTAGCATGATAAAGAAGATTCAAAGAGAGTGAGATGCCAGCTCCTTTCATTCAGTCAGTAGCTTCAAACATTTCTGGTATATGAATAACATGATGTTTTTCAATGGCAAAAATCAATGAATATTGTAAATGCACAAACAGTAATTTCTCCGCATTGCAAGGTGCAATTCTGAAATTTTTTGCTTTTTCCTGCTCCTCTTAGCATGATAAAGAAGATTCAAAGAGAGTGAGATGCCAGCTCCTTTCATTCAGTCAGTAGCTTCAAACATTTCTGGTATATGAATAACATGATGTTTTTCAATGGCAAAAATCAATGAATATTGTAAATGCACAAACAGTAATTTCTCCGCATTGCAAGGTGCAATTCTGAAATTTTTTGCTTTTTCCTGCTCCTCTTAGCATGATAAAGAAGATTCAAAGAGAGTGAGATGCCAGCTCCTTTCATTCAGTCAGTAGCTTCAATCATTTCTGGACGTTTTTCAATGGCAAAAATCAATGAATATTGTAAATGCACAAACAGTAATTTCTCCGCATTGCAAGGTGCAATTCTGAATTTTTTTGCTTTTTCCTGCTCCTCTTAGCATGATAAAGAAGATTCAAAGAGAGTGAGATGCCAGCTCCTTTCATTCAGTCAGTAGCTTCAAACATTTCTGGTATATGAATAACATGATGTTTTTCAATGGCAAAAATCAATGAATATTGTAAATGCACAAACAGTAATTTCTCCGCATTGCAAGGTGCAATTCTGAAATTTTTTGCTTTTTCCTGCTCCTCTTAGCATGATAAAGAAGATTCAAAGAGAGTGAGATGCCAGCTCCTTTCATTCAGTAAGTAGCTTCAATCATTTCTGGACGTTTTTCAATGGCAAAAATCAATGAATATTGTAAATGCACAAACAGTAATTTCTCCGCATTGCAAGGTGCAATTCTGAAATTTTTTGCTTTTTCCTGCTCCTCTTAGCATGATAAACAAGATTCAAAGAGAGTGAGATGCCAGCTCCTTTCATTCAGTCAGTAGCTTCAATCATTTCTGGACGTTTTTCAATGGCAAAAATCAATGAATATTGTAAATGCACAAACAGTAATTTCTCCGCATTGCAAGGTGCAATTCTGAAATTTTTTGCTTTTTCCTGCTCCTCTTAGCATGATAAAGAAGATTCAAAGAGAGTGAGATGCCAGCTCCTTTCATTCAGTCAGTAGCTTCAAACATTTCTGGTATATGAATAACATGATGTTTTTCAATGGCAAAAATCAATGAATATTGTAAATGCACAAACAGTAATTTCTCCGCATTGCAAGGTGCAATTCTGAAATTTTTTGCTTTTTCCTGCTCCTCTAAGCATGATAAAGAAGATTCAAAGAGAGTGAGATGCCAGCTCCTTTCATTCAGTCAGTAGCTTCAATCATTTCTGGACGTTTTTCAATGGCAAAAATCAATGAATATTGTAAATGCACAAACAGTAATTTCTCCGCATTGCAAGGTGCAATTCTGAAATTTTTTGCTTTTTCCTGCTCCTCTTAGCATGATAAAGAAGATTCAAAGAGAGTGAGATGCCAGCTCCTTTCATTCAGTCAGTAGCTTCAAACATTTCTAGTATATGAATAACATGATGTTTTTCAATGGCAAAAATCAATGAATATTGTAAATGCACAAACAGTAATTTCTCCGCATTGCAAGGTGCAATTCTGAAATTTTTTGCTTTTTCCTGCTCCTCTTAGCATGATAAAGAAGATTCAAAGAGAGTGAGATGCCAGCTCCTTTCATTCAGTCAGTAGCTTCAATCATTTCTGGACGTTTTTCAATGGCAAAAATCAATGAATATTGTAAATGCACAAACAGTAATTTCTCCGCATTGCAAGGAGCAATTCTGAATTTTTTTGCTTTTTCCTGCTCCTCTTAGCATGATAAAGAAGATTCAAAGAGAGTGAGATGCCTGCTCCTTTCATTCAGTCAGTAGCTTCAAACATTTCTGGTATATGAATAACATGATGTTTTTCAATGGCAAAAATCAATGAATATTGTAAATGCACAAACAGTAATTTCTCCGCATTGCAAGGTGCAATTTTGAAATATTTTGCTTTTTCCTGCTCCTCTTAGCATGGTAAAGAAGATTCAAAGAGAGTGAGATGCCAGCTCCTTTCATTCAGTCAGTAGCTTCAATCATTTCTGGACGTTTTTCAATGGCAAAAATCAATGAATATTGTAAATACACAAACAGTAATTTCTCCGCATTGCAAGGTGCAATTCTGAAATTTTTTGCTTTTTCCTGCTCCTCTTAGCATGATAAACAAGATTCAAAGAGAGTGAGATGCCAGCTCCTTTCATTCAGTCAGTAGCTTCAATCATTTCTTGATGTTTTTCAATGGCAAAAATCAATGAATATTGTAAATGCACAAACAGTAATTTCTCCGCATTGCAAGGTGCAATTCTGAAATTTTTTGCTTTTTTCTGCTCCTCTTAGCATGATAAAGAAGATTCAAAGAGAGTGAGATGCCAGCTCCTTTCATTCAGTCAGTAGCTTCAAACATTTCTGGTATATGAATAACATGATGTTTTTCAATGGCAAAAATCAATGAATATTGTAAATGCACAAACAGTAATTTCTCCGCATTGCAAGGTGCAATTCTGAAATTTTTTGCTTTTTCCTGCTCCTCTTAGCATGATTTAGAAGATTCAAAGAGAGTGAGATGCCAGCTCCTTTCATTCAGTCAGTAGCTTCAAACATTTCTGGTATATGAATAACATGATGTTTTTCAATGGCAAAAATCAATGAATAGTGTAAATGCACAAACAGTAATTTCTCCGCATTGCAAGGTGCAATTCTGAAATTTTTTGCTTTTTCCTGCTCCTCTTAGCATGATAAAGAAGATTCAAAGAGAGTGAGATGCCAGCTCCTTTCATTCAGTAAGTAGCTTCAATCATTTCTGGACGTTTTTCAATGGCAAAAATCAATGAATATTGTAAATGCACAAACAGTAATTTCTCCGCATTGCAAGGTGCAATTCTGAAATTTTTTGCTTTTTCCTGCTCCTCTTAGCATGATAAACAAGATTCAAAGAGAGTGAGATGCCAGCTCCTTTCATTCAGTCAGTAGCTTCAATCATTTCTGGACGTTTTTCAATGGCAAAAATCAATGAATATTGTAAATGCACAAACAGTAATTTCTCCGCATTGCAAGGTGCAATTCTGAAATTTTTTGCTTTTTCCTGCTCCTCTTAGCATGATAAAGAAGATTCAAATAGAGTGAGAAGCCAGCTCCTTTCATTCAGTCAGTAGCTTCAAACATTTCTGGTATATGAATAACATGATATTTTTCAATGGCAAAAATCAATGAATATTGTAAATGCACAAACAGTAATTTCTCCGCATTGAAAGGTGCAATTCTGAAATTTTTTGCTTTTTCCTGCTCCTCTTAGCATGATAAAGAAGATTCAAAGAGAGTGAGATGCCAGCTCCTTTCATTCAGTCAGTAGCTTCAATCATTTCTGGATGTTTTTCAATGGCAAAAATCAATGAATATTGTAAATGCACAAACAGTAATTTCTCCGCATTGCAAGGTGCAATTCTGAAATTTTTTGCTTTTTCCTGCTCCTCTTAGCATGATAAACAAGATTCAAAGAGAGTGAGATGCCAGCTCATTTCATTCAGTCAGTAGCTTCAATCATTTCTGGACGTTTTTCAATGGCAAAAATCAATGAATATTGTAAATGCACAAACAGTAATTTCTCCGCATTGCAAGGTGCAATTCTGAAATTTTTTGCTTTTTCCTGCTCCTCTTAGCATGATAAAGAAGATTCAAAGAGAGTGAGATGCCAGCTCCTTTCATTCAGTCAGTAGCTTCAAACATTTCTGGTATATGAATAACATGATGTTTTTCAATGGCAAAAATCAATGAATATTGTAAATGCACAAACAGTAATTTCTCCGCATTGCAAGGTGCAATTCTGAAATTTTTTGCTTTTTCCTGCTCCTCTTAGCATGATAAAGAAGATTCAAAGAGAGTGAGATGCCAGCTCCTTTCATTCAGTCAGTAGCTTCAAACATTTCTGGTATATGAATAACATGATGTTTTTCAATGGCAAAAATCAATGAATATTGTAAATGCACAAACAGTAATTTCTCCGCATTGCAAGGTGCAATTCTGAAATTTTTTGCTTTTTCCTGCTCCTCTTCGCATGATAAACAAGATTCAAAGAGAGTGAGATGCCAGCTCATTTCATTCAGTCAGTAGCTTCAATCATTTCTGGACGTTTTTCAATGGCAAAAATCAATGAATATTGTAAATGCACAAACAGTAATTTCTCCGCATTGCAAGGTGCAATTCTGAAATTTTTTGCTTTTTCCTGCTCCTCTTAGCATGATAAACAAGATTCAAAGAAAGTGAGATGCCAGCTCCTTTCATTCAGTCAGTAGCTTCAATCATTTCTGGACGTTTTTCAATGGCAAAAATCAATGAATATTGTAAATGCACAAACAGTAATTTCTCCGCATTGCAAGGTGCAATTCTGAAATTTTTTGCTTTTTCCTGCTCCTCTTAGCATGATAAAGAAGATTCAAAGAGAGTGAGATGCCAGCTCCTTTCATTCAGTCAGTAGCTTCAAACATTTCTGGTATATGAATAACATGATGTTTTTCAATGGCAAAAATCAATGAATATTGTAAATGCACAAACAGTAATTTCTCCGCATTGCAAGGTGCAATTCTGAAATTTTTTGCTTTTTCCTGCTCCTCTTAGCATGATAAAGAAGATTCAAAGAGAGTGAGATGCCAGCTCCTTTCATTCAGTCAGTAGCTTCAAACATTTCTGGTATATGAATAACATGATGTTTTTCAATGGCAAAAATCAATGAATATTGTAAATGCACAAACAGTAATTTCTCCGCATTGCAAGGTGCAATTCTGAAATTTTTTGCTTTTTCCTGCTCCTCTTAGCATGATAAAGAAGATTCAAAGAGAGTGAGATGCCAGCTCCTTTCATTCAGTCAGTAGCTTCAATCATTTCTGGACGTTTTTCAATGGCAAAAATCAATGAATATTGTAAATGCACAAACAGTAATTTCTCCGCATTGCAAGGTGCAATTCTGAAATTTTTTGCTTTTTCCTGCTCCTCTTAGCATGATAAAGAAGATTCAAAGAGAGTGAGATGCCAGCTCCTTTCATTCAGTCAGTAGCTTCAAACATTTCTGGTATATGAATAACATGATGTTTTTCAATGGCAAAAATCAATGAATATTGTAAATGCACAAACAGTAATTTCTCCGCATTGCAAGGTGCAATTCTGAAATTTTTTGCTTTTTCCTGCTCCTCTTAGCATGATAAAGAAGATTCAAAGAGAGTGAGATGCCAGCTCCTTTCATTCAGTAAGTAGCTTCAATCATTTCTGGACGTTTTTCAATGGCAAAAATCAATGAATATTGTAAATGCACAAACAGTAATTTCTCCGCATTGCAAGGTGCAATTCTGAAATTTTTTGCTTTTTCCTGCTCCTCTTAGCATGATAAAGAAGATTCAAAGAGAGTGAGATGCCAGCTCCTTTCATTCAGTCAGTAGCTTCAAACATTTCTGGTATATGAATAACATGATATTTTTCAATGGCAAAAATCAATGAATATTGTAAATGCACAAACAGTAATTTCTCCGCATTGAAAGGTGCAATTCTGAAATTTTTTGCTTTTTCCTGCTCCTCTTAGCATGATAAAGAAGATTCAAAGAGAGTGAGATGCCAGCTCCTTTCATTCAGTCAGTAGCTTCAATCATTTCTGGACGTTTTTCAATGGCAAAAATCAATGAATATTGTAAATGCACAAACAGTAATTTCTCCGCATTGCAAGGTGCAATTCTGAAATTTTTTGCTTTTTCCTGCTCCTCTTAGCATGATAAACAAGATTCAAAGAAAGTGAGATGCCAGCTCCTTTCATTCAGTCAGTAGCTTCAATCATTTCTGGACGTTTTTCAATGGCAAAAATCAATGAATATTGTAAATGCACAAACAGTAATTTCTCCGCATTGCAAGGTGCAATTCTGAAATTTTTTGCTTTTTCCTGCTCCTCTTAGCATGATAAAGAAGATTCAAAGAGAGTGAGATGCCAGCTCCTTTCATTCAGTCAGTAGCTTCAAACATTTCTGGTATATGAATAACATGATGTTTTTCAATGGCAAAAATCAATGAATATTGTAAATGCACAAACAGTAATTTCTCCGCATTGCAAGGTGCAATTCTGAAATTTTTTGCTTTTTCCTGCTCCTCTTAGCATGATAAAGAAAATTCAAAGAGAGTGAGATGCCAGCTCCTTTCATTCAGTCAGTAGCTTCAAACATTTCTGGTATATGAATAACATGATGTTTTTCAATGGCAAAAATCAATGAATATTGTAAATGCACAAACAGTAATTTCTCCACATTGCAAGGTGCAATTCTGAAATTTTTTGCTTTTTCCTGCTCCTCTTAGCATGATAAAGAAGATTCAAAGAGAGTGAGATGCCAGCTCCTTTCATTCAGTCAGTAGCTTCAATCATTTCTGGACGTTTTTCAATGGCAAAAATCAATGAATATTGTAAATGCACAAACAGTAATTTCTCCGCATTGCAAGGTGCAATTCTGAAATTTTTTGCTTTTTCCTGCTCCTCTTAGCATGATAAAGAATATTCAAAGAGAGTGAGATGCCAGCTCCTTTCATTCAGTCAGTAGCTTCAAACATTTCTGGTATATGAATAACATGATGTTTTTCAATGGCAAAAATCAATGAATATTGTAAATGCACAAACAGTAATTTCTCCGCATTGCAAGGTGCAATTCTGAAATTTTTTGCTTTTTCCTGCTCCTCTAAGCATGATAAAGAAGATTCAAAGAGAGTGAGATGCCAGCTCCTTTCATTCAGTCAGTAGCTTCAATCATTTCTGGACGTTTTTCAATGGCAAAAATCAATGAATATTGTAAATGCACAAACAGTAATTTCTCCGCATTGCAAGGTGCAATTCTGAAATTTTTTGCTTTTTCCTGCTCCTCTTAGCATGATAAAGAAGATTCAAAGAGAGTGAGATGCCAGCTCCTTTCATTCAGTCAGTAGCTTCAAACATTTCTGGTATATGAATAACATGATGTTTTTCAATGGCAAAAATCAATGAATATTGTAAATGCACAAACAGTAATTTCTCCGCATTGCAAGGTGCAATTCTGAAATTTTTTGCTTTTTCCTGCTCCTCTTAGCATGATAAAGAAGATTCAAAGAGAGTGAGATGCCAGCTCCTTTCATTCAGTCAGTAGCTTCAATCATTTCTGGACGTTTTTCAATGGCAAAAATCAATGAATATTGTAAATGCACAAACAGTAATTTCTCCGCATTGCAAGGTGCAATTCTGAAATTTTTTGCTTTTTCCTGCTCCTCTTAGCATGATAAAGAAGATTCAAAGAGAGTGAGATGCCAGCTCCTTTCATTCAGTCAGTAGCTTCAAACATTTCTGGTATATGAATAACATGATGTTTTTCAATGGCAAAAATCAATGAATATTGTAAATGCACAAACAGTAATTTCTCCGCATTGCAAGGTGCAATTCTGAAATTTTTTGCTTTTTCCTGCTCCTCTTAGCATGATAAAGAAGATTCAAAGAGAGTGAGATGCCAGCTCCTTTCATTCAGTAAGTAGCTTCAATCATTTCTGGACGTTTTTCAATGGCAAAAATCAATGAATATTGTAAATGCACAAACAGTAATTTCTCCGCATTGCAAGGTGCAATTCTGAAATTTTTTGCTTTTTCCTGCTCCTCTTAGCATGATAAAGAAGATTCAAAGAGAGTGAGATGCCAGCTCCTTTCATTCAGTCAGTAGCTTCAAACATTTCTGGTATATGAATAACATGATATTTTTCAATGGCAAAAATCAATGAATATTGTAAATGCACAAACAGTAATTTCTCCGCATTGAAAGGTGCAATTCTGAAATTTTTTGCTTTTTCCTGCTCCTCTTAGCATGGTAAAGAAGATTCAAAGAGAGTGAGATGCCAGCTCCTTTCATTCAGTCAGTAGCTTCAATCATTTCTGGACGTTTTTCAATGGCAAAAATCAATGAATATTGTAAATGCACAAACAGTAATTTCTCCGCATTGCAAGGTGCAATTCTGAAATTTTTTGCTTTTTCCTGCTCCTCTTAGCATGATAAACAAGATTCAAAGAAAGTGAGATGCCAGCTCCTTTCATTCAGTCAGTAGCTTCAATCATTTCTGGACGTTTTTCAATGGCAAAAATCAATGAATATTGTAAATGCACAAACAGTAATTTCTCCGCATTGCAAGGTGCAATTCTGAAATTTTTTGCTTTTTCCTGCTCCTCTTAGCATGATAAAGAAGATTCAAAGAGAGTGAGATGCCAGCTCCTTTCATTCAGTCAGTAGCTTCAAACATTTCTGGTATATGAATAACATGATGTTTTTCAATGGCAAAAATCAATGAATATTGTAAATGCACAAACAGTAATTTCTCCGCATTGCAAGGTGCAATTCTGAAATTTTTTGCTTTTTCCTGCTCCTCTTAGCATGATAAAGAAGATTCAAAGAGAGTGAGATGCCAGCTCCTTTCATTCAGTCAGTAGCTTCAAACATTTCTGGTATATGAATAACATTATGTTTTTCAATGGCAAAAATCAATGAATATTGTAAATGCACAAACAGTAATTTCTCCACATTGCAAGGTGCAATTCTGAAATTTTTTGCTTTTTCCTGCTCCTCTTAGCATGATAAAGAAGATTCAAAGAGAGTGAGATGCCAGCTCCTTTCATTCAGTCAGTAGCTTCAATCATTTCTGGACGTTTTTCAATGGCAAAAATCAATGAATATTGTAAATGCACAAACAGTAATTTCTCCGCATTGCAAGGTGCAATTCTGAAATTTTTTGCTTTTTCCTGCTCCTCTTAGCATGATAAAGAAGATTCAAAGAGAGTGAGATGCCAGCTCCTTTCATTCAGTCAGTAGCTTCAAACATTTCTGGTATATGAATAACATGATGTTTTTCAATGGCAAAAATCAATGAATATTGTAAATGCACAAACAGTAATTTCTCCGCATTGCAAGGTGCAATTCTGAAATTTTTTGCTTTTTCCTGCTCCTCTAAGCATGATAAAGAAGATTCAAAGAGAGTGAGATGCCAGCTCCTTTCATTCAGTCAGTAGCTTCAATCATTTCTGGACGTTTTTCAATGGCAAAAATCAATGAATATTGTAAATGCACAAACAGTAATTTCTCCGCATTGCAAGGTGCAATTCTGAAATTTTTTGCTTTTTCCTGCTCCTCTTAGCATGATAAAGAAGATTCAAAGAGAGTGAGATGCCAGCTCCTTTCATTCAGTCAGTAGCTTCAAACATTTCTGGTATATGAATAACATGATGTTTTTCAATGGCAAAAATCAATGAATATTGTAAATGCACAAACAGTAATTTCTCCGCATTGCAAGGTGCAATTCTGAAATTTTTTGCTTTTTCCTGCTCCTCTTAGCATGATAAAGAAGATTCAAAGAGAGTGAGATGCCAGCTCCTTTCATTCAGTCAGTAGCTTCAATCATTTCTGGACGTTTTTCAATGGCAAAAATCAATGAATATTGTAAATGCACAAACAGTAATTTCTCCGCATTGCAAGGTGCAATTCTGAAATTTTTTGCTTTTTCCTGCTCCTCTTAGCATGATAAAGAAGATTCAAAGAGAGTGAGATGCCAGCTCCTTTCATTCAGTCAGTAGCTTCAAACATTTCTGGTATATGAATAACATGATGTTTTTCAATGGCAAAAATCAATGAATATTGTAAATGCACAAACAGTAATTTCTCCGCATTGCAAGGTGCAATTCTGAAATTTTTTGCTTTTTCCTGCTCCTCTTAGCATGATAAAGAAGATTCAAAGAGAGTGAGATGCCAGCTCCTTTCATTCAGTCAGTAGCTTCAAACATTTCTGGTATATGAATAACATGATATTTTTCAATGGCAAAAATCAATGAATATTGTAAATGCACAAACAGTAATTTCTCCGCATTGAAAGGTGCAATTCTGAAATTTTTTGCTTTTTCCTGCTCCTCTTAGCATGGTAAAGAAGATTCAAAGAGAGTGAGATGCCAGCTCCTTTCATTCAGTCAGTAGCTTCAATCATTTCTGGACGTTTTTCAATGGCAAAAATCAATGAATATTGTAAATGCACAAACAGTAATTTCTCCGCATTGCAAGGTGCAATTCTGAAATTTTTTGCTTTTTCCTGCTCCTCTTAGCATGATAAACAAGATTCAAAGAAAGTGAGATGCCAGCTCCTTTCATTCAGTCAGTAGCTTCAATAATTTCTGGACGTTTTTCAATGGCAAAAATCAATGAATATTGTAAATGCACAAACAGTAATTTCTCCGCATTGCAAGGTGCAATTCTGAAATTTTTTGCTTTTTCCTGCTCCTCTTAGCATGATAAAGAAGATTCAAAGAGAGTGAGATGCCAGCTCCTTTCATTCAGTCAGTAGCTTCAAACATTTCTGGTATATGAATAACATGATGTTTTTCAATGGCAAAAATCAATGAATATTGTAAATGCACAAACAGAATTTCTCCGCATTGCAAGGTGCAATTCTGAAATTTTTTGCTTTTTCCTGCTCCTCTTAGCATGATAAAGATTCAAAGAGAGTGAGATGCCAGCTCCTTTCATTCAGTCAGTAGCTTCAAACATTTCTGGTATATGAATAACATGATGTTTTTCAATGGCAAAAATCAATGAATATTGTAAATGCACAAACAGTAATTTCTCCACATTGCAAGGTGCAATTCTGAAATTTTTTGCTTTTTCCTGCTCCTCTTAGCATGATAAAGAAGATTCAAAGAGAGTGAGATGCCAGCTCCTTTCATTCAGTCAGTAGCTTCAATCATTTCTGGACGTTTTTCAATGGCAAAAATCAATGAATATTGTAAATGCACAAACAGTAATTTCTCCGCATTGCAAGGTGCAATTCTGAAATTTTTTGCTTTTTCCTGCTCCTCTTAGCATGATAAAGAAGATTCAAAGAGAGTGAGATGCCAGCTCCTTTCATTCAGTCAGTAGCTTCAAACATTTCTGGTATATGAATAACATGATATTTTTCAATGGCAAAAATCAATGAATATTGTAAATGCACAAACAGTAATTTCTCCGCATTGCAAGGTGCAATTCTGAAATTTTTTGCTTTTTCCTGCTCCTCTAAGCATGATAAAGAAGATTCAAAGAGAGTCAGATGCCAGCTCCTTTCATTCAGTCAGTAGCTTCAATCATTTCTGGACGTTTTTCAATGGCAAAAATCAATGAATATTGTAAATGCACAAACAGTAATTTCTCCGCATTGCAAGGTGCAATTCTGAAATTTTTTGCTTTTTCCTGCTCCTCTTAGCATGATAAAGAAGATTCAAAGAGAGTGAGATGCCAGCTCCTTTCATTCAGTCAGTAGCTTCAAACATTTCTGGTATATGAATAACATGATGTTTTTCAATGGCAAAAATCAATGAATATTGTAAATGCACAAACAGTAATTTCTCCGCATTGCAAGGTGCAATTCTGAAATTTTTTGCTTTTTCCTGCTCCTCTTAGCATGATAAAGAAGATTCAAAGAGAGTGAGATGCCAGCTCCTTTCATTCAGTCAGTAGCTTCAATCATTTCTGGACGTTTTTCAATGGCAAAAATCAATGAATATTGTAAATGCACAAACAGTAATTTCTCCGCATTGCAAGGTGCAATTCTGAAAAATTTTGCTTTTTCCTGCTCCTCTTAGCATGATAAAGAATATTCAAAGAGAGTGAGATGCCAGCTCCTTTCATTCAGTCAGTAGCTTCAAACATTTCTGGTATATGAATAACATGATGTTTTTCAATGGCAAAAATCAATGAATATTGTAAATGCACAAACAGTAATTTCTCCGCATTGCAAGGTGCAATTCTGAAATTTTTTGCTTTTTCCTGCTCCTCTAAGCATGATAAAGAAGATTCAAAGAGAGTGAGATGCCAGCTCCTTTCATTCAGTCAGTAGCTTCAATCATTTCTGGACGTTTTTCAATGGCAAAAATCAATGAATATTGTAAATGCACAAACAGTAATTTCTCCGCATTGCAAGGTGCAATTCTGAATTTTTTTGCTTTTTCCTGCTCCTCTTAGCATGATAAAGAAGATTCAAAGAGAGTGAGATGCCAGCTCCTTTCATTCAGTCAGTAGCTTCAATCATTTCTGGACGTTTTTCAATGGCGAAAATCAATGAATATTGTAAATGCACAAACAGTAATTTCTCCGCATTGCAAGGTGCAATTCTGAAATTTTTTGCTTTTTCCTGCTCCTCTTAGCAAGATAAACAAGATTCAAAGAGAGTGAGATGCCAGCTCCTTTCATTCAGTCAGTAGCTTCAATCATTTCTGGACGTTTTTCAATGGCAAAAATCAATGAATATTGTAAATGCACAAACAGTAATTTCTCCGCATTGCAAGGTGCAATTCTGAAAAATTTTGCTTTTTCCTGCTCCTCTTAGCATGATAAAGAATATTCAAAGAGAGTGAGATGCCAGCTCCTTTCATTCAGTCAGTAGCTTCAAACATTTCTGGTATATGAATAACATGATGTTTTTCAATGGCAAAAATCAATGAATATTGTAAATGCACAAACAGTAATTTCTCCGCATTGCAAGGTGCAATTCTGAAATTTTTTGCTTTTTCCTGCTCCTCTAAGCATGATAAAGAAGATTCAAAGAGAGTGAGATGCCAGCTCCTTTCATTCAGTCAGTAGCTTCAATCATTTCTGGACGTTTTTCAATGGCAAAAATCAATGAATATTGTAAATGCACAAACAGTAATTTCTCCGCATTGCAAGGTGCAATTCTGAAATTTTTTGCTTTTTCCTGCTCCTCTTAGCATGATAAAGAAGATTCAAAGAGAGTGAGATGCCAGCTCCTTTCATTCAGTCAGTAGCTTCAAACATTTCTGGTATATGAATAACATGATGTTTTTCAATGGCAAAAATCAATGAATATTGTAAATGCACAAACAGTAATTTCTCCGCATTGCAAGGTGCAATTCTGAAATTTTTTGCTTTTTCCTGCTCCTCTTAGCATGATAAAGAAGATTCAAAGAGAGTGAGATGCCAGCTCCTTTCATTCAGTCAGTAGCTTCAAACATTTCTGGTATATGAATAACATGATATTTTTCAATGGCAAAAATCAATGAATATTGTAAATGCACAAACAGTAATTTCTCCGCATTGAAAGGTGCAATTCTGAAATTTTTTGCTTTTTCCTGCTCCTCTTAGCATGGTAAAGAAGATTCAAAGAGAGTGAGATGCCAGCTCCTTTCATTCAGTCAGTAGCTTCAATCATTTCTGGACGTTTTTCAATGGCAAAAATCAATGAATATTGTAAATGCACAAACAGTAATTTCTCCGCATTGCAAGGTGCAATTCTGAAATTTTTTGCTTTTTCCTGCTCCTCTTAGCATGATAAACAAGATTCAAAGAAAGTGAGATGCCAGCTCCTTTCATTCAGTCAGTAGCTTCAATAATTTCTGGACGTTTTTCAATGGCAAAAATCAATGAATATTGTAAATGCACAAACAGTAATTTCTCCGCATGGCAAGGTGCAATTCTGAAATTTTTTGCTTTTTCCTGCTCCTCTTAGCATGATAAAGAAGATTCAAAGAGAGTGAGATGCCAGCTCCTTTCATTCAGTCAGTAGCTTCAAACATTTCTGGTATATGAATAACATGATGTTTTTCAATGGCAAAAATCAATGAATATTGTAAATGCACAAACAGAATTTCTCCGCATTGCAAGGTGCAATTCTGAAATTTTTTGCTTTTTCCTGCTCCTCTTAGCATGATAAAGATTCAAAGAGAGTGAGATGCCAGCTCCTTTCATTCAGTCAGTAGCTTCAAACATTTCTGGTATATGAATAACATGATGTTTTTCAATGGCAAAAATCAATGAATATTGTAAATGCACAAACAGTAATTTCTCCACATTGCAAGGTGCAATTCTGAAATTTTTTGCTTTTTCCTGCTCCTCTTAGCATGATAAAGAAGATTCAAAGAGAGTGAGATGCCAGCTCCTTTCATTCAGTCAGTAGCTTCAATCATTTCTGGACGTTTTTCAATGGCAAAAATCAATGAATATTGTAAATGCACAAACAGTAATTTCTCCGCATTGCAAGGTGCAATTCTGAAATTTTTTGCTTTTTCCTGCTCCTCTTAGCATGATAAAGAAGATTCAAAGAGAGTGAGATGCCAGCTCCTTTCATTCAGTCAGTAGCTTCAAACATTTCTGGTATATGAATAACATGATGTTTTTCAATGGCAAAAATCAATGAATATTGTAAATGCACAAACAGTAATTTCTCCGCATTGCAAGGTGCAATTCTGAAATTTTTTGCTTTTTCCTGCTCCTCTAAGCATGATAAAGAAGATTCAAAGAGAGTCAGATGCCAGCTCCTTTCATTCAGTCAGTAGCTTCAATCATTTCTGGACGTTTTTCAATGGCAAAAATCAATGAATATTGTAAATGCACAAACAGTAATTTCTCCGCATTGCAAGGTGCAATTCTGAAATTTTTTGCTTTTTCCTGCTCCTCTTAGCATGATAAAGAAGATTCAAAGAGAGTGAGATGCCAGCTCCTTTCATTCAGTCAGTAGCTTCAAACATTTCTGGTATATGAATAACATGATGTTTTTCAATGGCAAAAATCAATGAATATTGTAAATGCACAAACAGTAATTTCTCCGCATTGCAAGGTGCAATTCTGAAATTTTTTGCTTTTTCCTGCTCCTCTTAGCATGATAAAGAAGATTCAAAGAGAGTGAGATGCCAGCTCCTTTCATTCAGTCAGTAGCTTCAATCATTTCTGGACGTTTTTCAATGGCAAAAATCAATGAATATTGTAAATGCACAAACAGTAATTTCTCCGCATTGCAAGGTGCAATTCTGAAAAATTTTGCTTTTTCCTGCTCCTCTTAGCATGATAAAGAATATTCAAAGAGAGTGAGATGCCAGCTCCTTTCATTCAGTCAGTAGCTTCAAACATTTCTGGTATATGAATAACATGATGTTTTTCAATGGCAAAAATCAATGAATATTGTAAATGCACAAACAGTAATTTCTCCGCATTGCAAGGTGCAATTCTGAAATTTTTTGCTTTTTCCTGCTCCTCTAAGCATGATAAAGAAGATTCAAAGAGAGTGAGATGCCAGCTCCTTTCATTCAGTCAGTAGCTTCAATCATTTCTGGACGTTTTTCAATGGCAAAAATCAATGAATATTGTAAATGCACAAACAGTAATTTCTCCGCATTGCAAGGTGCAATTCTGAATTTTTTTGCTTTTTCCTGCTCCTCTTAGCATGATAAAGAAGATTCAAAGAGAGTGAGATGCCAGCTCCTTTCATTCAGTCAGTAGCTTCAATCATTTCTGGACGTTTTTCAATGGCGAAAATCAATGAATATTGTAAATGCACAAACAGTAATTTCTCCGCATTGCAAGGTGCAATTCTGAAATTTTTTGCTTTTTCCTGCTCCTCTTAGCAAGATAAACAAGATTCAAAGAGAGTGAGATGCCAGCTCGTTTCATTCAGTCAGTAGCTTCAATCATTTCTGGACGTTTTTCAATGGCAAAAATCAATGAATATTGTAAATGCACAAACAGTAATTTCTCCGCATTGCAAGGTGCAATTCTGAAATTTTTTGCTTTTTCCTGCTCCTCTTAGCATGATAAAGAAGATTCAAAGAGAGTGAGATGCCAGCTCCTTTCATTCAGTCAGTAGCTTCAATCATTTCTGGACGTTTTTCAATGGCAAAAATCAATGAATATTGTAAATGCACAAACAGTAATTTCTCCGCATTGCAAGGTGCAATTCTGAAATTTTTTGCTTTTTCCTGCTCCTCTTAGCATGATAAAGAAGATTCAAAGAGAGTGAGATGCCAGCTCCTTTCATTCAGTCAGTAGCTTCAAACATTTCTGGTATATGAATAACATGATGTTTTTCAATGGCAAAAATCAATGAATATTGTAAATGCACAAACAGTAATTTCTCCGCATTGCAAGGTGCAATTCTGAAATTTTTTGCTTTTTCCTGCTCCTCTAAGCATGATAAAGAAGATTCAAAGAGAGTGAGATGCCAGCTCCTTTCATTCAGTCAGTAGCTTCAATCATTTCTGGACGTTTTTCAATGGCAAAAATCAATGAATATTGTAAATGCACAAACAGTAATTTCTCCGCATTGCAAGGTGCAATTCTGAAATTTTTTGCTTTTTCCTGCTCCTCTTAGCATGATAAAGAAGATTCAAAGAGAGTGAGATGCCAGCTCCTTTCATTCAGTCAGTAGCTTCAAACATTTCTGGTATATGAATAACATGATGTTTTTCAATGGCAAAAATCAATGAATATTGTAAATGCACAAACAGTAATTTCTCCGCATTGCAAGGTGCAATTCTGAAATTTTTTGCTTTTTCCTGCTCCTCTTAGCATGATAAACAAGATTCAAAGAGAGTGAGATGCCAGCTCCTTTCATTCAGTCAGTAGCTTCAATCATTTCTGGACGTTTTTCAATGGCAAAAATCAATGAATATTGTAAATGCACAAACAGTAATTTCTCCGCATTGCAAGGTGCAATTCTGAAATTTTTTGCTTTTTCCTGCTCCTCTTAGCATGATAAAGAAGATTCAAAGAGAGTGAGATGCCAGCTCCTTTCATTCAGTCAGTAGCTTCAAACATTTCTGGTATATGAATAACATGATGTTTTTCAATGGCAAAAATCAATGAATATTGTAAATGCACAAACAGTAATTTCTCCGCATTGCAAGGTGCAATTCTGAAATTTTTTGCTTTTTCCTGCTCCTCTAAGCATGATAAAGAAGATTCAAAGAGAGTGAGATGCCAGCTCCTTTCATTCAGTCAGTAGCTTCAATCATTTCTGGACGTTTTTCAATGGCAAAAATCAATGAATATTGTAAATGCACAAACAGTAATTTCTCCGCATTGCAAGGTGCAATTCTGAAATTTTTTGCTTTTTCCTGCTCCTCTAAGCATGGTAAAGAAGATTCAAAGAGAGTGAGATGCCAGCTCCTTTCATTCAGTCAGTAGCTTCAATCATTTCTGGACATTTTTCAATGGCAAAAATCAATGAATATTGTAAATGCACAAACAGTAATTTCTCCGCATTGCAAGGTGCAATTCTGAAATTTTTTGCTTTTTCCTGCTCCTCTTAGCATGATAAAGAAGATTCAAAGAGAGTGAGATGCCAGCTCCTTTCATTCAGTCAGTAGCTTCAAACATTTCTGGTATATGAATAACATGATGTTTTTCAATGGCAAAAATCAATGAATATTGTAAATGCACAAACAGTAATTTCTCCGCATTGCAAGGTGCAATTCTGAAATTTTTTGCTTTTTCCTGCTCCTCTTAGCATGATAAAGAAGATTCAGAGAGAGTGAGATGCCAGCTCCTTTCATTCAGTCAGTAGCTTCAATCATTTCTGGACGTTTTTCAATGGCAAAAATCAATGAATATTGTAAATGCACAAACAGTAATTTCTCCGCATTGCAAGGTGCAATTCTGAAATTTTTTGCTTTTTCCTGCTCCTCTTAGCATGATAAAGAAGATTCAAAGAGAGTGAGATGCCAGCTCCTTTCATTCATTCAGTAGCTTCAAACATTTCTGGTATATGAATAACATGATGTTTTTCAATGGCAAAAATCAATGAATATTGTAAATGCACAAACAGTAATTTCTCCGCATTGCAGGGTGCAATTCTGAAATTTTTT
Organism: Phyllobates terribilis; assembly: GCF_046119375.1. Classification (NCBI taxonomy): domain Eukaryota; kingdom Metazoa; phylum Chordata; class Amphibia; order Anura; family Dendrobatidae; genus Phyllobates; species Phyllobates terribilis. The sequence goes on from NW_027362893.1 coordinate 3,957,067, forward strand.
GCTTTTTCCTGCTCCTCTTAGCATGATAAAGAAGATTCAAAGAGAGTGAGATGCCAGCTCCTTTCATTCAGTAAGTAGCTTCAATCATTTCTGGACGTTTTTCAATGGCAAAAATCAATGAATATTGTAAATGCACAAACAGTAATTTCTCCGCATTGCAAGGTGCAATTCTGAAATTTTTTGCTTTTTCCTGCTCCTCTTAGCATGATAAAGAAGATTCAAAGAGAGTGAGATGCCAGCTCCTTTCATTCAGTCAGTAGCTTCAAACATTTCTGGTATATGAATAACATGATATTTTTCAATGGCAAAAATCAATGAATATTGTAAATGCACAAACAGTAATTTCTCCGCATTGAAAGGTGCAATTCTGAAATTTTTTGCTTTTTCCTGCTCCTCTTAGCATGATAAAGAAGATTCAAAGAGAGTGAGATGCCAGCTCCTTTCATTCAGTCAGTAGCTTCAATCATTTCTGGACGTTTTTCAATGGCAAAAATCAATGAATATTGTAAATGCACAAACAGTAATTTCTCCGCATTGCAAGGTGCAATTCTGAAATTTTTTGCTTTTTCCTGCTCCTCTTAGCATGATAAACAAGATTCAAAGAAAGTGAGATGCCAGCTCCTTTCATTCAGTCAGTAGCTTCAATCATTTCTGGACGTTTTTCAATGGCAAAAATCAATGAATATTGTAAATGCACAAACAGTAATTTCTCCGCATTGCAAGGTGCAATTCTGAAATTTTTTGCTTTTTCCTGCTCCTCTTAGCATGATAAAGAAGATTCAAAGAGAGTGAGATGCCAGCTCCTTTCATTCAGTCAGTAGCTTCAAACATTTCTGGTATATGAATAACATGATGTTTTTCAATGGCAAAAATCAATGAATATTGTAAATGCACAAACAGTAATTTCTCCGCATTGCAAGGTGCAATTCTGAAATTTTTTGCTTTTTCCTGCTCCTCTTAGCATGATAAAGAAGATTCAAAGAGAGTGAGATGCCAGCTCCTTTCATTCAGTCAGTAGCTTCAAACATTTCTGGTATATGAATAACATGATGTTTTTCAATGGCAAAAATCAATGAATATTGTAAATGCACAAACAGTAATTTCTCCACATTGCAAGGTGCAATTCTGAAATTTTTTCCTTTTTCCTGCTCCTCTTAGCATGATAAAGAAGATTCAAAGAGAGTTAGATGCCAGCTCCTTTCATTCAGTCAGTAGCTTCAATCATTTCTGGACGTTTTTCAATGGCAAAAATCAATGAATATTGTAAATGCACAAACAGTAATTTCTCCGCATTGCAAGGTGCAATTCTGAAATTTTTTGCTTTTTCCTGCTCCTCTTAGCATGATAAAGAAGATTCAAAGAGAGTGAGATGCCAGCTCCTTTCATTCAGTCAGTAGCTTCAAACATATCTGGTATATGAATAACATGATGTTTTTCAATGGCAAAAATCAATGAATATTGTAAATGCACAAACAGTAATTTCTCCGCATTGCAAGGTGCAATTCTGAAATTTTTTGCTTTTTCCTGCTCCTCTAAGCATGATAAAGAAGATTCAAAGAGAGTGAGATGCCAGCTCCTTTCATTCAGTCAGTAGCTTCAATCATTTCTGGACGTTTTTCAATGGCAAAAATCAATGAATATTGTAAATGCACAAACAGTAATTTCTCCGCATTGCAAGGTGCAATTCTGAAATTTTTTGCTTTTTCCTGCTCCTCTTAGCATGATAAAGAAGATTCAAAGAGAGTGAGATGCCAGCTCCTTTCATTCAGTCAGTAGCTTCAAACATTTCTGGTATATGAATAACATGATGTTTTTCAATGGCAAAAATCAATGAATATTGTAAATGCACAAACAGTAATTTCTCCGCATTGCAAGGTGCAATTCTGAAATTTTTTGCTTTTTCCTGCTCCTCTTAGCATGATAAACAAGATTCAAAGAGAGTGAGATGCCAGCTCCTTTCATTCAGTCAGTAGCTTCAATCATTTCTGGACGTTTTTCAATGGCAAAAATCAATGAATATTGTAAATGCACAAACAGTAATTTCTCCGCATTGCAAGGTGCAATTCTGAAATTTTTTGCTTTTTCCTGCTCCTCTTAGCATGATAAAGAAGATTCAAAGAGAGTGAGATGCCAGCTCCTTTCATTCAGTCAGTAGCTTCAAACATTTCTGGTATATGAATAACATGATGTTTTTCAATGGCAAAAATCAATGAATATTGTAAATGCACAAACAGTAATTTCTCCGCATTGCAAGGTGCAATTCTGAAATTTTTTGCTTTTTCCTGCTCCTCTAAGCATGATAAAGAAGATTCAAAGAGAGTGAGATGCCAGCTCCTTTCATTCAGTCAGTAGCTTCAATCATTTCTGGACGTTTTTCAATGGCAAAAATCAATGAATATTGTAAATGCACAAACAGTAATTTCTCCGCATTGCAAGGTGCAATTCTGAAATTTTTTGCTTTTTCCTGCTCCTCTAAGCATGATAAAGAAGATTCAAAGAGAGTGAGATGCCAGCTCCTTTCATTCAGTCAGTAGCTTCAATCATTTCTGGACGTTTTTCAATGGCAAAAATCAATGAATATTGTAAATGCACAAACAGTAATTTCTCCGCATTGCAAGGTGCAATTCTGAAATTTTTTGCTTTTTCCTGCTCCTCTTAGCATGATAAAGAAGATTCAAAGAGAGTGAGATGCCAGCTCCTTTCATTCAGTCAGTAGCTTCAAACATTTCTGGTATATGAATAACATGATGTTTTTCAATGGCAAAAATCAATGAATATTGTAAATGCACAAACAGTAATTTCTCCGCATTGCAAGGTGCAATTCTGAAATTTTTTGCTTTTTCCTGCTCCTCTTAGCATGATAAAGAAGATTCAGAGAGAGTGAGATGCCAGCTCCTTTCATTCAGTCAGTAGCTTCAATCATTTCTGGACGTTTTTCAATGGCAAAAATCAATGAATATTGTAAATGCACAAACAGTAATTTCTCCGCATTGCAAGGTGCAATTCTGAAATTTTTTGCTTTTTCCTGCTCCTCTTAGCATGATAAAGAAGATTCAAAGAGAGTGAGATGCCAGCTCCTTTCATTCATTCAGTAGCTTCAAACATTTCTGGTATATGAATAACATGATGTTTTTCAATGGCAAAAATCAATGAATATTGTAAATGCACAAACAGTAATTTCTCCGCATTGCAAGGTGCAATTCTGAAATTTTTTGCTTTTTCCTGCTCCTCTTAGCATGATAAAGAAGATTCAAAGAGAGTGAGATGCCAGCTCCTTTCATTCAGTAAGTAGCTTCAATCATTTCTGGACGTTTTTCAATGGCAAAAATCAATGAATATTGTAAATGCACAAACAGTAATTTCTCCGCATTGCAAGGTGCAATTCTGAAATTTTTTGCTTTTTCCTGCTCCTCTTAGCATGATAAAGAAGATTCAAAGAGAGTGAGATGCCAGCTCCTTTCATTCAGTCAGTAGCTTCAAACATTTCTGGTATATGAATAACATGATATTTTTCAATGGCAAAAATCAATGAATATTGTAAATGCACAAACAGTAATTTCTCCGCATTGAAAGGTGCAATTCTGAAATTTTTTGCTTTTTCCTGCTCCTCTTAGCATGATAAAGAAGATTCAAAGAGAGTGAGATGCCAGCTCCTTTCATTCAGTCAGTAGCTTCAATCATTTCTGGACGTTTTTCAATGGCAAAAATCAATGAATATTGTAAATGCACAAACAGTAATTTCTCCGCATTGCAAGGTGCAATTCTGAAATTTTTTGCTTTTTCCTGCTCCTCTTAGCATGATAAACAAGATTCAAAGAAAGTGAGATGCCAGCTCCTTTCATTCAGTCAGTAGCTTCAATCATTTCTGGACGTTTTTCAATGGCAAGAATCAATGAATATTGTAAATGCACAAACAGTAATTTCTCCGCATTGCAAGGTGCAATTCTGAAATTTTTTGCTTTTTCCTGCTCCTCTTAGCATGATAAAGAAGATTCAAAGAGAGTGAGATGCCAGCTCCTTTCATTCAGTCAGTAGCTTCAAACATTTCTGGTATATGAATAACATGATGTTTTTCAATGGCAAAAATCAATGAATATTGTAAATGCACAAACAGTAATTTCTCCGCATTGCAAGGTGCAATTCTGAAATTTTTTGCTTTTTCCTGCTCCTCTTAGCATGATAAAGAAGATTCAAAGAGAGTGAGATGCCAGCTCCTTTCATTCAGTCAGTAGCTTCAAACATTTCTGGTATATGAATAACATGATGTTTTTCAATGGCAAAAATCAATGAATATTGTAAATGCACAAACAGTAATTTCTCCACATTGCAAGGTGCAATTCTGAAATTTTTTGCTTTTTCCTGCTCCTCTTAGCATGATAAAGAAGATTCAAAGAGAGTTAGATGCCAGCTCCTTTCATTCAGTCAGTAGCTTCAATCATTTCTGGACGTTTTTCAATGGCAAAAATCAATGAATATTGTAAATGCACAAACAGTAATTTCTCCGCATTGCAAGGTGCAATTCTGAAATTTTTTGCTTTTTCCTGCTCCTCTTAGCATGATAAAGAAGATTCAAAGAGAGTGAGATGCCAGCTCCTTTCATTCAGTCAGTAGCTTCAAACATTTCTGGTATATGAATAACATGATGTTTTTCAATGGCAAAAATCAATGAATATTGTAAATGCACAAACAGTAATTTCTCCGCATTGCAAGGTGCAATTCTGAAATTTTTTGCTTTTTCCTGCTCCTCTAAGCATGATAAAGAAGATTCAAAGAGAGTGAGATGCCAGCTCCTTTCATTCAGTCAGTAGCTTCAATCATTTCTGGACGTTTTTCAATGGCAAAAATCAATGAATATTGTAAATGCACAAACAGTAATTTCTCCGCATTGCAAGGTGCAATTCTGAAATTTTTTGCTTTTTCCTGCTCCTCTTAGCATGATAAAGAAGATTCAAAGAGAGTGAGATGCCAGCTCCTTTCATTCAGTCAGTAGCTTCAAACATTTCTGGTATATGAATAACATGATGTTTTTCAATGGCAAAAATCAATGAATATTGTAAATGCACAAACAGTAATTTCTCCGCATTGCAAGGTGCAATTCTGAAATTTTTTGCTTTTTCCTGCTCCTCTTAGCATGATAAAGAAGATTCAAAGAGAGTGAGATGCCAGCTCCTTTCATTCAGTCAGTAGCTTCAAACATTTCTGGTATATGAATAACATGATGTTTTTCAATGGCAAAAATCAATGAATATTGTAAATGCACAAACAGTAATTTCTCCGCATTGCAAGGTGCAATTCTGAAATTTTTTGCTTTTTCCTGCTCCTCTTAGCATGATAAAGAAGATTCAAAGAGAGTGAGATGCCAGCTCCTTTCATTCAGTCAGTAGCTTCAAACATTTCTGGTATATGAATAACATGATGTTTTTCAATGGCAAAAATCAATGAATATTGTAAATGCACAAACAGTAATTTCTCCGCATTGCAAGGTGCAATTCTGAAATTTTTTGCTTTTTCCTGCTCCTCTAAGCATGATAAAGAAGATTCAAAGAGAGTGAGATGCCAGCTCCTTTCATTCAGTCAGTAGCTTCAATCATTTCTGGACGTTTTTCAATGGCAAAAATCAATGAATATTGTAAATGCACAAACAGTAATTTCTCCGCATTGCAAGGTGCAATTCTGAAATTTTTTGCTTTTTCCTGCTCCTCTAAGCATGATAAAGAAGATTCAAAGAGAGTGAGATGCCAGCTCCTTTCATTCAGTCAGTAGCTTCAATCATTTCTGGACGTTTTTCAATGGCAAAAATCAATGAATATTGTAAATGCACAAACAGTAATTTCTCCGCATTGCAAGGTGCAATTCTGAAATTTTTTGCTTTTTCCTGCTCCTCTTAGCATGATAAAGAAGATTCAAAGAGAGTGAGATGCCAGCTCCTTTCATTCAGTCAGTAGCTTCAAACATTTCTGGTATATGAATAACATGATGTTTTTCAATGGCAAAAATCAATGAATATTGTAAATGCACAAACAGTAATTTCTCCGCATTGCAAGGTGCAATTCTGAAATTTTTTGCTTTTTCCTGCTCCTCTTAGCATGATAAAGAAGATTCAAAGAGAGTGAGATGCCAGCTCCTTTCATTCATTCAGTAGCTTCAAACATTTCTGGTATATGAATAACATGATGTTTTTCAATGGCAAAAATCAATGAATATTGTAAATGCACAAACAGTAATTTCTCCGCATTGCAAGGTGCAATTCTGAAATTTTTTGCTTTTTCCTGCTCCTCTTAGCATGATAAAGAAGATTCAAAGAGAGTGAGATGCCAGCTCCTTTCATTCAGTAAGTAGCTTCAATCATTTCTGGACGTTTTTCAATGGCAAAAATCAATGAATATTGTAAATGCACAAACAGTAATTTCTCCGCATTGCAAGGTGCAATTCTGAAATTTTTTGCTTTTTCCTGCTCCTCTTAGCATGATAAAGTAGATTCAAAGAGAGTGAGATGCCAGCTCCTTTCATTCAGTCAGTAGCTTCAAACATTTCTGGTATATGAATAACATGATATTTTTCAATGGCAAAAATCAATGAATATTGTAAATGCACAAACAGTAATTTCTCCGCATTGAAAGGTGCAATTCTGAAATTTTTTGCTTTTTCCTGCTCCTCTTAGCATGATAAAGAAGATTCAAAGAGAGTGAGATGCCAGCTCCTTTCATTCAGTCAGTAGCTTCAATCATTTCTGGACGTTTTTCAATGGCAAAAATCAATGAATATTGTAAATGCACAAACAGTAATTTCTCCGCATTGCAAGGTGCAATTCTGAAATTTTTTGCTTTTTCCTGCTCCTCTTAGCATGATAAACAAGATTCAAAGAAAGTGAGATGCCAGCTCCTTTCATTCAGTCAGTAGCTTCAATCATTTCTGGACGTTTTTCAATGGCAAAAATCAATGAATATTGTAAATGCACAAACAGTAATTTCTCCGCATTGCAAGGTGCAATTCTGAAATTTTTTGCTTTTTCCTGCTCCTCTTAGCATGATAAAGAAGATTCAAAGAGAGTGAGATGCCAGCTCCTTTCATTCAGTCAGTAGCTTCAAACATTTCTGGTATATGAATAACATGATGTTTTTCAATGGCAAAAATCAATGAATATTGTAAATGCACAAACAGTAATTTCTCCGCATTGCAAGGTGCAATTCTGAAATTTTTTGCTTTTTCCTGCTCCTCTTAGCATGATAAAGAAGATTCAAAGAGATTGAGATGCCAGCTCCTTTCATTCAGTCAGTAGCTTCAAACATTTCTGGTATATGAATAACATGATGTTTTTCAATGGCAAAAATCAATGAATATTGTAAATGCACAAACAGTAATTTCTCCACATTGCAAGGTGCAATTCTGAAATTTTTTGCTTTTTCCTGCTCCTCTTAGCATGATAAAGAAGATTCAAAGAGAGTTAGATGCCAGCTCCTTTCATTCAGTCAGTAGCTTCAATCATTTCTGGACGTTTTTCAATGGCAAAAATCAATGAATATTGTAAATGCACAAACAGTAATTTCTCCGCATTGCAAGGTGCAATTCTGAAATTTTTTGCTTTTTCCTGCTCCTCTTAGCATGATAAAGAAGATTCAAAGAGAGTGAGATGCCAGCTCCTTTCATTCAGTCAGTAGCTTCAAACATTTCTGGTATATGAATAACATGATGTTTTTCAATGGCAAAAATCAATGAATATTGTAAATGCACAAACAGTAATTTCTCCGCATTGCAAGGTGCAATTCTGAAATTTTTTGCTTTTTCCTGCTCCTCTAAGCATGATAAAGAAGATTCAAAGAGAGTGAGATGCCAGCTCCTTTCATTCAGTCAGTAGCTTCAATCATTTCTGGACGTTTTTCAATGGCAAAAATCAATGAATATTGTAAATGCACAAACAGTAATTTCTCCGCATTGCAAGGTGCAATTCTGAAATTTTTTGCTTTTTCCTGCTCCTCTTAGCATGATAAAGAAGATTCAAAGAGAGTGAGATGCCAGCTCCTTTCATTCAGTCAGTAGCTTCAAACATTTCTGGTATATGAATAACATGATGTTTTTCAATGGCAAAAATCAATGAATATTGTAAATGCACAAACAGTAATTTCTCCGCATTGCAAGGTGCAATTCTGAAATTTTTTGCTTTTTCCTGCTCCTCTTAGCATGATAAAGAAGATTCAAAGAGAGTGAGATGCCAGCTCCTTTCATTCAGTCAGTAGCTTCAATCATTTCTGGACGTTTTTCAATGGCAAAAATCAATGAATATTGTAAATGCACAAACAGTAATTTCTCCGCATTGCAAGGTGCAATTCTGAAATTTTTTGCTTTTTCCTGCTCCTCTTAGCATGATAAAGAAGATTCAAAGAGAGTGAGATGCCAGCTCCTTTCATTCAGTCAGTAGCTTCAAACATTTCTGGTATATGAATAACATGATGTTTTTCAATGGCAAAAATCAATGAATATTGTAAATGCACAAACAGTAATTTCTCCGCATTGCAAGGTGCAATTCTGAAATTTTTTGCTTTTTCCTGCTCCTCTAAGCATGATAAAGAAGATTCAAAGAGAGTGAGATGCCAGCTCCTTTCATTCAGTCAGTAGCTTCAATCATTTCTGGACGTTTTTCAATGGCAAAAATCAATGAATATTGTAAATGCACAAACAGTAATTTCTCCGCATTGCAAGGTGCAATTCTGAAATTTTTTGCTTTTTCCTGCTCCTCTTATCATGATAAAGAAGATTCAAAGAGAGTGAGATGCCAGCTCCTTTCATTCAGTCAGTAGCTTCAATCATTTCTGGACGTTTTTCAATGGCAAAAATCAATGAATATTGTAAATGCACAAACAGTAATTTCTCCGCATTGCAAGGTGCAATTCTGAAATTTTTTGCTTTTTCCTGCTCCTCTTAGCAAGATAAACAAGATTCAAAGAGAGTGAGATGCCAGCTCGTTTCATTCAGTCAGTAGCTTCAATCATTTCTGGACGTTTTTCAATGGCAAAAATCAATGAATATTGTAAATGCACAAACAGTAATTTCTCCGCATTGCAAGGTGCAATTCTGAAATTTTTTGCTTTTTCCTGCTACTCTTAGCATGATAAAGAAGATTCAAAGAGAGTGAGATGCCAGCTCCTTTCATTCAGTCAGTAGCTTCAATCATTTCTGGACGTTTTTCAATGGCAAAAATCAATGAATATTGTAAATGCACAAACAGTAATTTCTCCGCATTGCAAGGTGCAATTCTGAAATTTTTTGCTTTTTCCTGCTCCTCTTAGCATGATAAAGAAGATTCAAAGAGAGTGAGATGCCAGCTCCTTTCATTCAGTCAGTAGCTTCAAACATTTCTGGTATATGAATAACATGATGTTTTTCAATGGCAAAAATCAATGAATATTGTAAATGCACAAACAGTAATTTCTCCGCATTGCAAGGTGCAATTCTGAAATTTTTTGCTTTTTCCTGCTCCTCTAAGCATGATAAAGAAGATTCAAAGAGAGTGAGATGCCAGCTCCTTTCATTCAGTCAGTAGCTTCAATCATTTCTGGACGTTTTTCAATGGCAAAAATCAATGAATATTGTAAATGCACAAACAGTAATTTCTCCGCATTGCAAGGTGCAATTCTGAAATTTTTTGCTTTTTCCTGCTCCTCTTAGCATGATAAAGAAGATTCAAAGAGAGTGAGATGCCAGCTCCTTTCATTCAGTCAGTAGCTTCAAACATTTCTGGTATATGAATAACATGATGTTTTTCAATGGCAAAAATCAATGAATATTGTAAATGCACAAACAGTAATTTCTCCGCATTGCAAGGTGCAATTCTGAAATTTTTTGCTTTTTCTTGCTCCTCTTAGCATGATAAAGAAGATTCAAAGAGAGTGAGATGCCAGCTCCTTTCATTCAGTCAGTAGCTTCAATCATTTCTGGACGTTTTTCAATGGCAAAAATCAATGAATATTGTAAATGCACAAACAGTAATTTCTCCGCATTGCAAGGTGCAATTCTGAAATTTTTTGCTTTTTCCTGCTCCTCTTAGCATGATAAAGAAGATTCAAAGAGAGTGAGATGCCAGCTCCTTACATTCAGTCAGTAGCTTCAAACATTTCTGGTATATGAATAACATGATGTTTTTCAATGGCAAAAATCAATGAATATTGTAAATGCACAAACAGTAATTTCTCCGCATTGCAAGGTGCAATTCTGAAATTTTTTGCTTTTTCCTGCTCCTCTAAGCATGATAAAGAAGATTCAAAGAGAGTGAGATGCCAGCTCCTTTCATTCAGTCAGTAGCTTCAATCATTTCTGGACGTTTTTCAATGGCAAAAAATAAATGAATATTGTAAATGCACAAACAGTAATTTCTCCGCATTGCAAGGTGCAATTCTGAAATTTTTTGCTTTTTCCTGCTCCTCTTAGCATGATAAAGAAGATTCAAAGAGAGTGAGATGCCAGCTCCTTTCATTCAGTCAGTAGCTTCAATCATTTCTGGACGTTTTTCAATGGCAAAAATCAATGAATATTGTAAATGCACAAACAGTAATTTCTCCGCATTGCAAGGTGCAATTCTGAAATTTTTTGCTTTTTCCTGCTCCTCTTAGCATGATAAAGAAGATTCAAAGAGAGTGAGATGCCAGCTCCTTTCATTCAGTCAGTAGCTTCAATCATTTCTGGACGTTTTTCAATGGCAAAAATCAATGAATATTGTAAATGCACAAACAGTAATTTCTCCGCATTGCAAGGTGCAATTCTGAAATTTTTTGCTTTTTCCTGCTCCTCTAAGCATGATAAAGAAGATTCAAAGAGATTGAGATGCCAGCTCCTTTCATTCAGTCTGTAGCTTCAATCATTTCTGGACGTTTTTCAATGGCAAAAATCAATGAATATTGTAAATGCACAAAGAGTAATTTCTCCGCATTGCAAGGTGCAATTCTGAAATTTTTTGCTTTTTCCTGCTCCTCTTAGCATGATAAAGAAGATTCAAAGAGAGTGAGATGCCAGCTCCTTTCATTCAGTCAGTAGCTTCAAACATTTCTGGTATATGAATAACATGATGTTTTTCAATGGCAAAAATCAATGAATATTGTAAATGCACAAACAGTAATTTCTCCGCATTGCAAGGTGCAATTCTGAAATTTTTTGCTTTTTCCTGCTCCTCTAAGCATGATAAAGAAGATTCAAAGAGAGTGAGATGCCAGCTCCTTTCATTCAGTCAGTAGCTTCAATCATTTCTGGACGTTTTTCAATGGCAAAAATCAATGAATATTGTAAATGCACAAACAGTAATTTCTCCGCATTGCAAGGTGCAATTCTGAAATTTTTTGCTTTTTCCTGCTCCTCTTAGCATGATAAAGAAGATTCAAAGAGAGTGAGATGCCAGCTCCTTTCATTCAGTCAGTAGCTTCAAACATTTCTGGTATATGAATAACATGATGTTTTTCAATGGCAAAAATCAATGAATATTGTAAATGCACAAACAGTAATTTCTCCGCATTGCAAGGTGCAATTCTGAAATTTTTTGCTTTTTCTTGCTCCTCTTAGCATGATAAAGAAGATTCAAAGAGAGTGAGATGCCAGCTCCTTTCATTCAGTCAGTAGCTTCAATCATTTCTGGACGTTTTTCAATGGCAAAAATCAATGAATATTGTAAATGCACAAACAGTAATTTCTCCGCATTGCAAGGTGCAATTCTGAAATTTTTTGCTTTTTCCTGCTCCTCTTAGCATGATAAAGAAGATTCAAAGAGAGTGAGATGCCAGCTCCTTACATTCAGTCAGTAGCTTCAAACATTTCTGGTATATGAATAACATGATGTTTTTCAATGGCAAAAATCAATGAATATTGTAAATGCACAAACAGTAATTTCTCCGCATTGCAAGGTGCAATTCTGAAATTTTTTGCTTTTTCCTGCTCCTCTAAGCATGATAAAGAAGATTCAAAGAGAGTGAGATGCCAGCTCCTTTCATTCAGTCAGTAGCTTCAATCATTTCTGGACGTTTTTCAATGGCAAAAAATAAATGAATATTGTAAATGCACAAACAGTAATTTCTCCGCATTGCAAGGTGCAATTCTGAAATTTTTTGCTTTTTCCTGCTCCTCTTAGCATGATAAAGAAGATTCAAAGAGAGTGAGATGCCAGCTCCTTTCATTCAGTCAGTAGCTTCAATCATTTCTGGACGTTTTTCAATGGCAAAAATCAATGAATATTGTAAATGCACAAACAGTAATTTCTCCGCATTGCAAGGTGCAATTCTGAAATTTTTTGCTTTTTCCTGCTCCTCTTAGCATGATAAAGAAGATTCAAAGAGAGTGAGATGCCAGCTCCTTTCATTCAGTCAGTAGCTTCAATCATTTCTGGACGTTTTTCAATGGCAAAAATCAATGAATATTGTAAATGCACAAACAGTAATTTCTCCGCATTGCAAGGTGCAATTCTGAAATTTTTTGCTTTTTCCTGCTCCTCTTAGCATGATAAAGAAGATTCAAAGAGAGTGAGATGCCAGCTCCTTTCATTCAGTCAGTAGCTTCAATCATTTCTGGACGTTTTTCAATGGCAAAAATCAATGAATATTGTAAATGCACAAACAGTAATTTCTCCGCATTGCAAGGTGCAATTCTGAAATTTTTTGCTTTTTCCTGCTCCGCTTAGCATGATAAAGAAGATTCAAAGAGAGTGAGATGCCAGCTCCTTTCATTCAGTCAGTAGCTTCAAACATTTCTGGTATATGAATAACATGATGTTTTTCAATGGCAAAAATCAATGAATATTGTAAATGCACAAACAGTAATTTCTCCGCATTGCAAGGTGCAATTCTGAAATTTTTTGCTTTTTCCTGCTCCTCTAAGCATGATAAAGAAGATTCAAAGAGAGTGAGATGCCAGCTCCTTTCATTCAGTCAGTAGCTTCAATCATTTCTGGACGTTTTTCAATGGCAAAAATCAATGAATATTGTAAATGCACAAACAGTAATTTCTCCACATTGCAAGGTGCAATTCTGAAATTTTTTGCTTTTTCCTGCTCCTCTTAGCATGATAAAGAAGATTCAAAGAGAGTTAGATGCCAGCTCCTTTCATTCAGTCAGTAGCTTCAATCATTTCTGGACGTTTTTCAATGGCAAAAATCAATGAATATTGTAAATGCACAAACAGTAATTTCTCCGCATTGCAAGGTGCAATTCTGAAATTTTTTGCTTTTTCCTGCTCCTCTTAGCATGATAAAGAAGATTCAAAGAGAGTGAGATGCCAGCTCCTTTCATTCAGTCAGTAGCTTCAAACATTTCTGGTATATGAATAACATGATGTTTTTCAATGGCAAAAATCAATGAATATTGTAAATGCACAAACAGTAATTTCTCCGCATTGCAAGGTGCAATTCTGAAATTTTTTGCTTTTTCCTGCTACTCTTAGCATGATAAAGAAGATTCAAAGAGAGTGAGATGCCAGCTCCTTTCATTCAGTCAGTAGCTTCAATCATTTCTGGACATTTTTCAATGGCAAAAATCAATGAATATTGTAAATGCACAAACAGTAATTTCTCCGCATTGCAAGGTGCAATTCTGAAATTTTTTGCTTTTTCCTGCTCCTCTTAGCATGATAAAGAAGATTCAAAGAGAGTGAGATGCCAGCTCCTTTCATTCAGTCAGTAGCTTCAAACATTTCTGGTATATGAATAACATGATGTTTTTCAATGGCAAAAATCAATGAATATTGTAAATGCACAAACAGTAATTTCTCCGCATTGCAAGGTGCAATTCTGAAATTTTTTGCTTTTTCCTGCTCCTCTAAGCATGATAAAGAAGATTCAAAGAGAGTGAGATGCCAGCTCCTTTCATTCAGTCAGTAGCTTCAAACATTTCTGGACGTTTTTCAATGGCAAAAATCAATGAATATTGTAAATGCACAAACAGTAATTTCTCCGCATTGCAAGGTGCAATTCTGAAATTTTTTGCTTTTTCCTGCTCCTCTTAGCATGATAAAGAAGATTCAAAGAGAGTGAGATGCCAGCTCCTTTCATTCAGTCAGTAGCTTCAAACATTTCTGGTATATGAATAACATGATGTTTTTTAATGGCAAAAATCAATGAATATTGTAAATGCACAAACAGTAATTTCTCCGCATTGCAAGGTGCAATTCTGAAATTTTTTGCTTTTTCTTGCTCCTCTTAGCATGATAAAGAAGATTCAAAGAGAGTGAGATGCCAGCTCCTTTCATTCAGTCAGTAGCTTCAATCATTTCTGGACGTTTTTCAATGGCAAAAATCAATGAATATTGTAAATGCACAAACAGTAATTTCTCCGCATTGCAAGGTGCAATTCTGAAATTTTTTGCTTTTTCCTGCTCCTCTTAGCATGATAAAGAAGATTCAAAGAGAGTGAGATGCCAGCTCCTTACATTCAGTCAGTAGCTTCAAACATTTCTGGTATATGAATAACATGATGTTTTTCAATGGCAAAAATCAATGAATATTGTAAATGCACAAACAGTAATTTCTCCGCATTGCAAGGTGCAATTCTGAAATTTTTTGCTTTTTCCTGCTCCTCTAAGCATGATAAAGAAGATTCAAAGAGAGTGAGATGCCAGCTCCTTTCATTCAGTCAGTAGCTTCAATCATTTCTGGACGTTTTTCAATGGCAAAAAATAAATGAATATTGTAAATGCACAAACAGTAATTTCTCCGCATTGCAAGGTGCAATTCTGAAATTTTTTGCTTTTTCCTGCTCCTCTTAGCATGATAAAGAAGATTCAAAGAGAGTGAGATGCCAGCTCCTTTCTTCAGTCAGTAGCTTCAATCATTTCTGGACGTTTTTCAATGGCAAAAATCAATGAATATTGTAAATGCACAAACAGTAATTTCTCCGCATTGCAAGGTGCAATTCTGAAATTTTTTGCTTTTTCCTGCTCCTCTTAGCATGATAAAGAAGATTCAAAGAGAGTGAGATGCCAGCTCCTTTCATTCAGTCAGTAGCTTCAATCATTTCTGGACGTTTTTCAATGGCAAAAATCAATGAATATTGTAAATGCACAAACAGTAATTTCTCCGCATTGCAAGGTGCAATTCTGAAATTTTTTGCTTTTTCCTGCTCCTCTTAGCATGATAAAGAAGATTCAAAGAGAGTGAGATGCCAGCTCCTTTCATTCAGTCAGTAGCTTCAATCATTTCTGGACGTTTTTCAATGGCAAAAATCAATGAATATTGTAAATGCACAAACAGTAATTTCTCCGCATTGCAAGGTGCAATTCTGAAATTTTTTGCTTTTTCCTGCTCCTCTTAGCATGATAAAGAAGATTCAAAGAGAGTGAGATGCCAGCTCCTTTCATTCAGTCAGTAGCTTCAAACATTTCTGGTATATGAATAACATGATGTTTTTCAATGGCAAAAATCAATGAATATTGTAAATGCACAAACAGTAATTTTTCCGCATTGCAAGGTGCAATTCTGAAATTTTTTGCTTTTTCCTGCTCCTCTAAGCATGATAAAGAAGATTCAAAGAGAGTGAGATGCCAGCTCCTTTCATTCAGTCAGTAGCTTCAATCATTTCTGGACGTTTTTCAATGGCAAAAATCAATGAATATTGTAAATGCACAAACAGTAATTTCTCCGCATTGCAAGGTGCAATTCTGAAATTTTTTGCTTTTTCCTGCTCCTCTTAGCATGATAAAGAAGATTCAAAGAGAGTGAGATGCCAGCTCCTTTCATTCAGTAAGTAGCTTCAATCATTTCTGGACGTTTTTCAATGGCAAAAATCAATGAATATTGTAAATGCACAAACAGTAATTTCTCCGCATTGCAAGGTGCAATTCTGAAATTTTTTGCTTTTTCCTGCTCCTCTTAGCATGATAAACAAGATTCAAAGAGAGTGAGATGCCAGCTCCTTTCATTCAGTCAGTAGCTTCAATCATTTCTGGACGTTTTTCAATGGCAAAAATCAATGAATATTGTAAATGCACAAACAGTAATTTCTCCGCATTGCAAGGTGCAATTCTGAAATTTTTTGCTTTTTCCTGCTCCTCTTAGCATGATAAAGAAGATTCAAAGAGAGTGAGATGTCAGCTCCTTTCATTCAGTCAGTAGCTTCAAACATTTCTGGTATATGAATAACATGATATTTTTCAATGGCAAAAATCAATGAATATTGTAAATGCACAAACAGTAATTTCTCCGCATTGAAAGGTGCAATTCTGAAATTTTTTGCTTTTTCCTGCTCCTCTTAGCATGATAAAGAAGATTCAAAGAGAGTGAGATGCCAGCTCCTTTCATTCAGTCAGTAGCTTCAATCATTTCTGGAC
This sequence comes from Phyllobates terribilis, assembly GCF_046119375.1. Taxonomy (NCBI): domain Eukaryota; kingdom Metazoa; phylum Chordata; class Amphibia; order Anura; family Dendrobatidae; genus Phyllobates; species Phyllobates terribilis. Next base: position 3,973,357 of record NW_027362893.1, read on the forward strand.
GTTTTTCAATGGCAAAAATCAATGAATATTGTAAATGCACAAACAGTAATTTCTCCGCATTGCAAGGTGCAATTCTGAAATTTTTTGCTTTTTCCTGCTCCTCTTAGCATGATAAACAAGATTCAAAGAAAGTGAGATGCCAGCTCCTTTCATTCAGTCAGTAGCTTCAATCATTTCTGGACGTTTTTCAATGGCAAAAATCAATGAATATTGTAAATGCACAAACAGTAATTTCTCCGCATTGCAAGGTGCAATTCTGAAATTTTTTGTTTTTTCCTGCTCCTCTTAGCATGATAAAGAAGATTCAAAGAGAGTGAGATGCCAGCTCCTTTCATTCAGTCAGTAGCTTCAAACATTTCTGGTATATGAATAACATGATGTTTTTCAATGGCAAAAATCAATGAATATTGTAAATGCACAAACAGTAATTTCTCCGCATTGCAAGGTGCAATTCTGAAATTTTTTGCTTTTTCCTGCTCCTCTTAGCATGATAAAGAAGATTCAAAGAGAGTGAGATGCCAGCTCCTTTCATTCAGTCAGTAGCTTCAAACATTTCTGGTATATGAATAACATGATGTTTTTCAATGGCAAAAATCAATGAATATTGTAAATGCACAAACAGTAATTTCTCCGCATTGCAAGGTGCAATTCTGAAATTTTTTGCTTTTTCCTGCTCCTCTTAGCATGATAAAGAAGATTCAAAGAGAGTGAGATGCCAGCTCCTTTCATTCAGTCAGTAGCTTCAATCATTTCTGGACGTTTTTCAATGGCAAAAATCAATGAATATTGTAAATGCACAAACAGTAATTTCTCCGCATTGCAAGGTGCAATTCTGAAATTTTTTGCTTTTTCCTGCTCCTCTTAGCATGATAAAGAAGATTCAAAGAGAGTGAGATGCCAGCTCCTTTCATTCAGTCAGTAGCTTCAAACATCTCTGGTATATGAATAACATGATGTTTTTCAATGGCAAAAATCAATGAATATTGTAAATGCACAAACAGTAATTTCTCCGCATTGCAAGGTGCAATTCTGAAATTTTTTGCTTTTTCCTGCTCCTCTAAGCATGATAAAGAAGATTCAAAGAGAGTGAGATGCCAGCTCCTTTCATTCAGTCAGTAGCTTCAATCATTTCTGGACGTTTTTCAATGGCAAAAATCAATGAATATTGTAAATGCACAAACAGTAATTTCTCCGCATTGCAAGGTGCAATTCTGAAATTTTTTGCTTTTTCCTGCTCCTCTTAGCATGGTAAAGAAGATTCAAAGAGAGTGAGATGCCAGCTCCTTTCATTCAGTCAGTAGCTTCAAACATTTCTAGTATATGAATAACATGATGTTTTTCAATGGCAAAAATCAATGAATATTGTAAATGCACAAACAGTAATTTCTCCGCATTGCAAGGTGCAATTCTGAAATTTTTTGCTTTTTCCTGCTCCTCTTAGCATGATAAAGAAGATTCAAAGAGAGTGAGATGCCAGCTCCTTTCATTCAGTCAGTAGCTTCAATCATTTCTGGACGTTTTTCAATGGCAAAAATCAATGAATATTGTAAATGCACAAACAGTAATTTCTCCGCATTGCAAGGAGCAATTCTGAATTTTTTTGCTTTTTCCTGCTCCTCTTAGCATGATAAAGAAGATTCAAAGAGAGTGAGATGCCAGCTCCTTTCATTCAGTCAGTAGCTTCAAACATTTCTGGTATATGAATAACATGATGTTTTTCAATGGCAAAAATCAATGAATATTGTAAATGCACAAACAGTAATTTCTCCGCATTGCAAGGTGCAATTTTGAAATTTTTTGCTTTTTCCTGCTCCTCTTAGCATGGTAAAGAAGATTCAAAGAGAGTGAGATGCCAGCTCCTTTCATTCAGTCAGTAGCTTCAATCATTTCTGGACGTTTTTCAATGGCAAAAATCAATGAATATTGTAAATGCACAAACAGTAATTTCTCCGCATTGCAAGGTGCAATTCTGAAATTTTTTGCTTTTTCCTGCTCCTCTTAGCATGATAAACAAGATTCAAAGAGAGTGAGATGCCAGCTCCTTTCATTCAGTCAGTAGCTTCAATCATTTCTGGATGTTTTTCAATGGCAAAAATCAATGAATATTGTAAATGCACAAACAGTAATTTCTCCGCATTGCAAGGTGCAATTCTGAAATTTTTTGTTTTTTCCTGCTCCTCTTAGCATGATAAAGAAGATTCAAAGAGAGTGAGATGCCAGCTCCTTTCATTCAGTCAGTAGCTTCAAACATTTCTGGTATATGAATAACATGATGTTTTTCAATGGCAAAAATCAATGAATATTGTAAATGCACAAACAGTAATTTCTCCGCATTGCAAGGTGCAATTCTGAAATTTTTTGCTTTTTCCTGCTCCTCTTAGCATGATAAAGAAGATTCAAAGAGAGTGAGATGCCAGCTCCTTTCATTCAGTCAGTAGCTTCAAACATTTCTGGTATATGAATAACATGATGTTTTTCAATGGCAAAAATCAATGAATATTGTAAATGCACAAACAGTAATTTCTCCGCATTGCAAGGTGCAATTCTGAAATTTTTTGCTTTTTCCTGCTCCTCTTAGCATGATAAAGAAGATTCAAAGAGAGTGAGATGCCAGCTCCTTTCATTCAGTCAGTAGCTTCAAACATTTCTGGTATATGAATAACATGATGTTTTTCAATGGCAAAAATCAATGAATATTGTAAATGCACAAACAGTAATTTCTCCACATTGCAAGGTGCAATTCTGAAATTTTTTGCTTTTCCTGCTCCTCTTAGCATGATAAAGAAGATTCAAAGAGAGTGAGATGCCAGCTCCTTTCATTCAGTCAGTAGCTTCAATCATTTCTGGACGTTTTTCAATGGCAAAAATCAATGAATATTGTAAATGCACAAACAGTAATTTCTCCGCATTGCAAGGTGCAATTCTGAAATTTTTTGCTTTTTCCTGCTCCTCTTAGCATGATAAAGAAGATTCAAAGAGAGTGAGATGCCAGCTCCTTTCATTCAGTCAGTAGCTTCAAACATTTCTGGTATATGAATAACATGATGTTTTTCAATGGCAAAAATCAATGAATATTGTAAATGCACAAACAGTAATTTCTCCGCATTGCAAGGTGCAATTCTGAATTTTTTTGCTTTTTCCTGCTCCTCTAAGCATGATAAAGAAGATTCAAAGAGAGTGAGATGCCAGCTCCTTTCATTCAGTCAGTAGCTTCAATCATTTCTGGACGTTTTTCAATGGCAAAAATCAATGAATATTGTAAATGCACAAACAGTAATTTCTCCGCATTGCAAGATGCAATTCTGAAATTTTTTGCTTTTTCCTGCTCCTCTTAGCATGATAAAGAAGATTCAAAGAGAGTGAGATGCCAGCTCCTTTCATTCAGTCAGTAGCTTCAAACATTTCTGGTATATGAATAACATGATGTTTTTCAATGGCAAAAATCAATGAATATTGTAAATGCACAAACAGTAATTTCTCCGCATTGCAAGGTGCAATTCTGAAATTTTTTGCTTTTTCCTGCTCCTCTTAGCATGATAAAGAAGATTCAAAGAGAGTGAGATGCCAGCTCCTTTCATTCAGTCAGTAGCTTCAATCATTTCTGGACGTTTTTCAATGGCAAAAATCAATGAATATTGTAAATGCACAAACAGTAATTTCTCCGCATTGCAAGGTGCAATTCTGAAATTTTTTGCTTTTTCCTGCTCCTCTTAGCATGATAAAGAAGATTCAAAGAGAGTGAGATAAACGCAATCTGACTTATTTGGGGATCAGTATTGGTAAAACTATTAACTCAACAATTTCTGACAACCTGGTTCTGATTGAGGATATCGTCCGTGGAGATTTGATGGAATTTTTGAAAAGAGATTTGTCATGGTGGGGTAGAGTCCTCTCTATTAAGATGTTTGTTCTACCCAAAATCTTGTATTTTTTCCGCAACTTACCTCTAACTATTTCTCACATCTTTATTCAAAAAATTCAAAATCAGATCAATTCCTATGTCTGGGATAATAAACGTGCGAGGATATCTGCAGATATATTGTACAAGAATAAGTGCAACGGAGGTCTGAGCCACCCTAATATTTTCGCATACTATTTGGCAAACCTCATCAAACAGAGCAGTAATTGGTTTAATTCTGACAGTCCCCCAGCTTGGATGACTCTGGAGACCTTCTTAAATAATGGTTCTTCTCCCCGTGAATTGTTACTTAGGCATCTCTTTAAACAGTGCACTCATGATTCTTCCCATCCTATTTTCCAGGCGATTATTGACGCCTGGAAAAAAATCGCCAAAAGAAAGAAAAAGAGTCCCCTAAGAGACTCTGATAGGGATAAGTTTTCTTTTGTCAAAAATTTTCCAATTGGTTTTGTTGCTGATCTGTATAACTCTTCCATTCCAGATCAGTGGGACAATAAAGGGTTAAGGAAAATTGGAGACTTCTATGAAGCTTCTGCCTTTATTCCTTTCCAAACTCTTAAAAAAAGATTCAACTTACCTTCCTCTGATTTCTTTTTATACTCTCATTTAAAGAGCATTATTCTGGAATTTATTTCTGGTAAACTTATTGTTTCTGAAACCTCGGTGAACCTGTTAAGCAACCCATCCCACAAAATTTTTTGGAGCCTGAGACACATATATAACAGCTTCAATAATGATCTTTCCTTCCAAAAACACCTCTACATGATACGCTGGGAAAAAGATCTAAAACTCAATTTCCAATCCGATCAATGGGAGAGTGCTGTTCTTTTTTCTCAGGCCTCTAATATATCTATGCCCTTACAAGAGGCTTACTTCAAAATTCTAACCAGATGGTATTACACTCCAATCAGGCTTCACCATATAAAGCCCAGCAACTCTCCCCTTTGTTGGAGGGAGTGCGGCCTTAGGGGAGATCTTTTACATCTCTTTTGGAGCTGCCCAAAAATCCGGAATCTATGGGCTCAGATCTCTTCTTTGGTAGATGACCTTTTAGGCAGACCTGTAGTATTGACCCCTCAAATGGCTTTACTATCCTTAGATCTTGAACCATATAAGTCGTTTGAAAGATCTTTGGTGATTCACTTATTTTCAGTGTGTAAGAACGCATTGGCTTTTTTTTGGAGAAAGTCACATGTCCCCACTTTGGAGGACTTAGTTGATAAGATGAATCTCCATAGAATATTTGAACTCAGATTTTCCCTTATCAACAATAATTTACTTAAATTTTCTAGGAAGTGGGATATTTGGCTCACTAAATTCCCTCAACCCTCTCATAACGCTGGAATATCTTAATGTGTGTCGTGTTTAGCTCATTAATATGTTTAATTTTGCTAATGATAGTAATGTGTGTTTAAAGTGTTCAAATTTCTGTATTATCGTATATATTATTTGACGAACAAATTTCTCCCATCTTTCCTGATTATCCATTCCCGTTTGTTCCCTTTCCCTTTCCTTTCCCTCAGAATTTTTCCCTTATTATGAATATTCCTTTGTCACTACTTTTATGCTACGTGTGTTATTCCCCTGTTAAATTGTTTATTAAAAATAAAAAAAAAATATGGTAAAACAAAGAGAGTGAGATGCCAGCTCCTTTCATTCAGTCAGTAGCTTCAAACATTTCTGGTATATGAATAACATGATGTTTTTCAATGGCAAAAATCAATGAATATTGTAAATGCACAAACAGTAATTTCTCCGCATTGCAAGGTGCAATTCTGAAATTTTTTGCTTTTTCCTGCTCCTCTAAGCATGATAAAGAAGATTCAAAGAGAGTGAGATGCCAGCTCCTTTCATTCAGTCAGTAGCTTCAATCATTTCTGGACGTTTTTCAATGGCAAAAATCAATGAATATTGTAAATGCACAAACAGTAATTTCTCCGCATTGCAAGGTGCAATTCTGAAATTTTTTGCTTTTTCCTGCTCCTCTTAGCATGATAAAGAAGATTCAAAGAGAGTGAGATGCCAGCTCCTTTCATTCAGTCAGTAGCTTCAAACATTTCTAGTATATGAATAACATGATGTTTTTCAATGGCAAAAATCAATGAATATTGTAAATGCACAAACAGTAATTTCTCCGCATTGCAAGGTGCAATTCTGAAATTTTTTGCTTTTTCCTGCTCCTCTTAGCATGATAAAGAAGATTCAAAGAGAGTGAGATGCCAGCTCCTTTCATTCAGTCAGTAGCTTCAATCATTTCTGGACGTTTTTCAATGGCAAAAATCAATGAATATTGTAAATGCACAAACAGTAATTTCAACGCATTGCAAGGAGCAATTCTGAATTTTTTTGCTTTTCCTGCTCCTCTTAGCATGATAAAGAAGATTCAAAGAGAGTGAGATGCCAGCTCCTTTCATTCAGTCAGTAGCTTCAAACATTTCTGGTATATGAATAACATGATGTTTTTCAATGGCAAAAATCAATGAATATTGTAAATGCACAAACAGTAATTTCTCCGCATTGCAAGGTGCAATTTTGAAATTTTTTGCTTTTTCCTGCTCCTCTTAGCATGGTAAAGAAGATTCAAAGAGAGTGAGATGCCAGCTCCTTTCATTCAGTCAGTAGCTTCAATCATTTCTGGACGTTTTTCAATGGCAAAAATCAATGAATATTGTAAATGCACAAACAGTAATTTCTCCGCATTGCAAGGTGCAATTCTGAAATTTTTTGCTTTTTCCTGCTCCTCTTAGCATGATAAAGAAGATTCAAAGAGAGTGAGATGCCAGCTCCTTTCATTCAGTAAGTAGCTTCAAACATTTCTGGTATATGAATAACATGATGTTTTTCAATGGCAAAAATCAATGAATATTGTAAATGCACAAACAGTAATTTCTCCACATTGCAAGGTGCAATTCTGAAATTTTTTGCTTTTCCTGCTCCTCTTAGCATGATAAAGAAGATTCAAAGAGAGTGAGATGCCAGCTCCTTTCATTCAGTCAGTAGCTTCAATCATTTCTGGACGTTTTTCAATGGCAAAAATCAATGAATATTGTAAATGCACAAACAGTAATTTCTCCGCATTGCAAGGTGCAATTCTGAAATTTTTTGCTTTTTCCTGCTCCTCTTAGCATGATAAAGAAGATTCAAAGAGAGTGAGATGCCAGCTCCTTTCATTCAGTCAGTAGCTTCAAACATTTCTGGTATATGAATAACATGATGTTTTTCAATGGCAAAAATCAATGAATATTGTAAATGCACAAACAGTAATTTCTCCGCATTGCAAGGTGCAATTCTGAAATTTTTTGCTTTTTCCTGCTCCTCTAAGCATGATAAAGAAGATTCAAAGAGAGTGAGATGCCAGCTCCTTTCATTCAGTCAGTAGCTTCAATCATTTCTGGACGTTTTTCAATGGCAAAAATCAATGAATATTGTAAATGCACAAACAGTAATTTCTCCGCATTGCAAGATGCAATTCTGAAATTTTTTGCTTTTTCCTGCTCCTCTTAGCATGATAAAGAAGATTCAAAGAGAGTGAGATGCCAGCTCCTTTCATTCAGTCAGTAGCTTCAAACATTTCTGGTATATGAATAACATGATGTTTTTCAATGGCAAAAATCAATGAATATTGTAAATGCACAAACAGTAATTTCTCCGCATTGCAAGGTGCAATTCTGAAATTTTTTGCTTTTTCCTGCTCCTCTTAGCATGATAAAGAAGATTCAAAGAGAGTGAGATGCCAGCTCCTTTCATTCAGTCAGTAGCTTCAATCATTTCTGGACGTTTTTCAATGGCAAAAATCAATGAATATTGTAAATGCACAAACAGTAATTTCTCCGCATTGCAAGGTGCAATTCTGAAATTTTTTGCTTTTTCCTGCTCCTCTTAGCATGATAAAGAAGATTCAAAGAGAGTGAGATGCCAGCTCCTTTCATTCAGTCAGTAGCTTCAAACATTTCTGGTATATGAATAACATGATGTTTTTCAATGGCAAAAATCAATGAATATTGTAAATGCACAAACAGTAATTTCTCCGCATTGCAAGGTGCAATTCTGAAATTTTTTGCTTTTTCCTGCTCCTCTAAGCATGATAAAGAAGATTCAAAGAGAGTGAGATGCCAGCTCCTTTCATTCAGTCAGTAGCTTCAATCATTTCTGGACGTTTTTCAATGGCAAAAATCAATGAATATTGTAAATGCACAAACAGTAATTTCTCCGCATTGCAAGGTGCAATTCTGAAATTTTTTGCTTTTTCCTGCTCCTCTTAGCATGATAAAGAAGATTCAAAGAGAGTGAGATGCCAGCTCCTTTCATTCAGTCAGTAGCTTCAAACATTTCTAGTATATGAATAACATGATGTTTTTCAATGGCAAAAATCAATGAATATTGTAAATGCACAAACAGTAATTTCTCCGCATTGCAAGGTGCAATTCTGAAATTTTTTGCTTTTTCCTGCTCCTCTTAGCATGATAAAGAAGATTCAAAGAGAGTGAGATGCCAGCTCCTTTCATTCAGTCAGTAGCTTCAATCATTTCTGGACGTTTTTCAATGGCAAAAATCAATGAATATTGTAAATGCACAAACAGTAATTTCAACGCATTGCAAGGAGCAATTCTGAATTTTTTTGCTTTTCCTGCTCCTCTTAGCATGATAAAGAAGATTCAAAGAGAGTGAGATGCCAGCTCCTTTCATTCAGTCAGTAGCTTCAAACATTTCTGGTATATGAATAACATGATGTTTTTCAATGGCAAAAATCAATGAATATTGTAAATGCACAAACAGTAATTTCTCCGCATTGCAAGGTGCAATTTTGAAATTTTTTGCTTTTTCCTGCTCCTCTTAGCATGGTAAAGAAGATTCAAAGAGAGTGAGATGCCAGCTCCTTTCATTCAGTCAGTAGCTTCAATCATTTCTGGACGTTTTTCAATGGCAAAAATCAATGAATATTGTAAATGCACAAACAGTAATTTCTCCGCATTGCAAGGTGCAATTCTGAAATTTTTTGCTTTTTCCTGCTCCTCTTAGCATGATAAAGAAGATTCAAAGAGAGTGAGATGCCAGCTCCTTTCATTCAGTAAGTAGCTTCAAACATTTCTGGTATATGAATAACATGATGTTTTTCAATGGCAAAAATCAATGAATATTGTAAATGCACAAACAGTAATTTCTCCACATTGCAAGGTGCAATTCTGAAATTTTTTGCTTTTCCTGCTCCTCTTAGCATGATAAAGAAGATTCAAAGAGAGTGAGATGCCAGCTCCTTTCATTCAGTCAGTAGCTTCAATCATTTCTGGACGTTTTTCAATGGCAAAAATCAATGAATATTGTAAATGCACAAACAGTAATTTCTCCGCATTGCAAGGTGCAATTCTGAAATTTTTTGCTTTTTCCTGCTCCTCTTAGCATGATAAAGAAGATTCAAAGAGAGTGAGATGCCAGCTCCTTTCATTCAGTCAGTAGCTTCAAACATTTCTGGTATATGAATAACATGATGTTTTTCAATGGCAAAAATCAATGAATATTGTAAATGCACAAACAGTAATTTCTCCGCATTGCAAGGTGCAATTCTGAAATTTTTTGCTTTTTCCTGCTCCTCTAAGCATGATAAAGAAGATTCAAAGAGAGTGAGATGCCAGCTCCTTTCATTCAGTCAGTAGCTTCAATCATTTCTGGACGTTTTTCAATGGCAAAAATCAATGAATATTGTAAATGCACAAACAGTAATTTCTCCGCATTGCAAGATGCAATTCTGAAATTTTTTGCTTTTTCCTGCTCCTCTTAGCATGATAAAGAAGATTCAAAGAGAGTGAGATGCCAGCTCCTTTCATTCAGTCAGTAGCTTCAAACATTTCTGGTATATGAATAACATGATGTTTTTCAATGGCAAAAATCAATGAATATTGTAAATGCACAAACAGTAATTTCTCCGCATTGCAAGGTGCAATTCTGAAATTTTTTGCTTTTTCCTGCTCCTCTTAGCATGATAAAGAAGATTCAAAGAGAGTGAGATGCCAGCTCCTTTCATTCAGTCAGTAGCTTCAATCATTTCTGGACGTTTTTCAATGGCAAAAATCAATGAATATTGTAAATGCACAAACAGTAATTTCTCCGCATTGCAAGGTGCAATTCTGAAATTTTTTGCTTTTTCCTGCTCCTCTTAGCATGATAAAGAAGATTCAAAGAGAGTGAGATGCCAGCTCCTTTCATTCAGTCAGTAGCTTCAAACATTTCTGGTATATGAATAACATGATGTTTTTCAATGGCAAAAATCAATGAATATTGTAAATGCACAAACAGTAATTTCTCCGCATTGCAAGGTGCAATTCTGAAATTTTTTGCTTTTTCCTGCTCCTCTAAGCATGATAAAGAAGATTCAAAGAGAGTGAGATGCCAGCTCCTTTCATTCAGTCAGTAGCTTCAATCATTTCTGGACGTTTTTCAATGGCAAAAATCAATGAATATTGTAAATGCACAAACAGTAATTTCTCCGCATTGCAAGGTGCAATTCTGAAATTTTTTGCTTTTTCCTGCTCCTCTTAGCATGATAAAGAAGATTCAAAGAGAGTGAGATGCCAGCTCCTTTCATTCAGTCAGTAGCTTCAAACATTTCTAGTATATGAATAACATGATGTTTTTCAATGGCAAAAATCAATGAATATTGTAAATGCACAAACAGTAATTTCTCCGCATTGCAAGGTGCAATTCTGAAATTTTTTGCTTTTTCCTGCTCCTCTTAGCATGATAAAGAAGATTCAAAGAGAGTGAGATGCCAGCTCCTTTCATTCAGTCAGTAGCTTCAATCATTTCTGGACGTTTTTCAATGGCAAAAATCAATGAATATTGTAAATGCACAAACAGTAATTTCAACGCATTGCAAGGAGCAATTCTGAATTTTTTTGCTTTTTCCTGCTCCTCTTAGCATGATAAAGAAGATTCAAAGAGAGTGAGATGCCAGCTCCTTTCATTCAGTCAGTAGCTTCAAACATTTCTGGTATATGAATAACATGATGTTTTTCAATGGCAAAAATCAATGAATATTGTAAATGCACAAACAGTAATTTCTCCGCATTGCAAGGTGCAATTTTGAAATTTTTTGCTTTTTCCTGCTCCTCTTAGCATGGTAAAGAAGATTCAAAGAGAGTGAGATGCCAGCTCCTTTCATTCAGTCAGTAGCTTCAATCATTTCTGGACGTTTTTCAATGGCAAAAATCAATGAATATTGTAAATGCACAAACAGTAATTACTCCGCATTGCAAGGTGCAATTCTGAAATTTTTTGCTTTTTCCTGCTCCTCTTAGCATGATAAAGAAGATTCAAAGAGAGTGAGATGCCAGCTCCTTTCATTCAGTCAGTAGCTTCAAACATTTCTGGTATATGAATAACATGATGTTTTTCAATGGCAAAAATCAATGAATATTGTAATTGCACAAACAGTAATTTCTCCGCATTGCAAGGTGCAATTCTGAAATTTTTTGCTTTTTCCTGCTCCTCTAAGCATGATAAAGAAGATTCAAAGAGAGTGAGATGCCAGCTCCTTTCATTCAGTCAGTAGCTTCAATCATTTCTGGACGTTTTTCAATGGCAAAAATCAATGAATATTGTAAATGCACAAACAGTAATTTCTCCGCATTGCAAGGTGCAATTCTGAAATTTTTTGCTTTTTCCTGCTCCTCTTAGCATGATAAAGAAGATTCAAAGAGAGTGAGATGCCAGCTCCTTTCATTCAGTCAGTAGCTTCAAACATTTCTAGTATATGAATAACATGATGTTTTTCAATGGCAAAAATCAATGAATATTGTAAATGCACAAACAGTAATTTCTCCGCATTGCAAGGTGCAATTCTGAAATTTTTTGCTTTTTCCTGCTCCTCTTAGCATGATAAAGAAGATTCAAAGAGAGTGAGATGCCAGCTCCTTTCATTCAGTCAGTAGCTTCAATCATTTCTGGACGTTTTTCAATGGCAAAAATCAATGAATATTGTAAATGCACAAACAGTAATTTCAACGCATTGCAAGGAGCAATTCTGAATTTTTTTGCTTTTTCCTGCTCCTCTTAGCATGATAAAGAAGATTCAAAGAGAGTGAGATGCCAGCTCCTTTCATTCAGTCAGTAGCTTCAAACATTTCTGGTATATGAATAACATGATGTTTTTCAATGGCAAAAATCAATGAATATTGTAAATGCACAAACAGTAATTTCTCCGCATTGCAAGGTGCAATTTTGAAATTTTTTGCTTTTTCCTGCTCCTCTTAGCATGGTAAAGAAGATTCAAAGAGAGTGAGATGCCAGCTCCTTTCATTCAGTCAGTAGCTTCAATCATTTCTGGACGTTTTTCAATGGCAAAAATCAATGAATATTGTAAATGCACAAACAGTAATTTCTCCGCATTGCAAGGTGCAATTCTGAAATTTTTTGCTTTTTCCTGCTCCTCTTAGCATGATAAACAAGATTCAAAGAGAGTGAGATGCCAGCTCCTTTCATTCAGTCAGTAGCTTCAATCATTTCTGGATGTTTTTCAATGGCAAAAATCAATGAATATTGTAAATGCACAAACAGTAATTTCTCCGCATTGCAAGGTGCAATTCTGAAATTTTTTGCTTTTTTCTGCTCCTCTTAGCATGATAAAGAAGATTCAAAGAGAGTGAGATGCCAGCTCCTTTCATTCAGTCAGTAGCTTCAAACATTTCTGGTATATGAATAACATGATGTTTTTCTGAGATGCCAGCTCCTTTCATTCAGTCAGTAGCTTCAATCATTTCTGGACGTTTTTCAATGGCAAAAATCAATGAATATTGTAAATGCACAAACAGTAATTTCTCCGCATTGCAAGGTGCAATTCTGAAATTTTTTGCTTTTTCCTGCTCCTCTTAGCATGATAAAGAAGATTCAAAGAGAGTGAGATGCCAGCTCCTTTCATTCAGTCAGTAGCTTCAATCATTTCTGGTATATGAATAACATGATGTTTTTCAATGGCAAAAATCAATGAATATTGTAAATGCACAAACAGTAATTTCTCCGCATTGCAAGGTGCAATTCTGAAATTCTTTGCTTTTTCCTGCTCCTCTAAGCATGATAAAGAAGATTCAAAGAGAGTGAGATGCCAGCTCCTTTCATTCAGTCAGTAGCTTCAATCATTTCTGGACGTTTTTCAATGGCAAAAATCAATGAATATTGTAAATGCACAAACAGTAATTTCTCCGCATTGCAAGGTGCAATTCTGAAATTTTTTGCTTTTTCCTGCTCCTCTTAGCATGATAAAGAAGATTCAAAGAGAGTGAGATGCCAGCTCCTTTCATTCAGTCAGTAGCTTCAAACATTTCTGGTATATGAATAACATGATGTTTTTCAATGGCAAAAATCAATGAATATTGTAAATGCACAAACAGTAATTTCTCCGCATTGAAAGGAGCAATTCTGAAATTTTTTGCTTTTTCCTGCTCCTCTTAGCATGATAAAGAAGATTCAAAGAGAGTGAGATGCCAGCTCCTTTCATTCAGTCAGTAGCTTCAATCATTTCTGGACGTTTTTCAATGGCAAAAATCAATGAATATTGTAAATGCACAAACAGTAATTTCTCCGCATTGCAAGGTGCAATTCTGAAATTTTTTGCTTTTTCCTGCTCCTCTTAGCATGATAAAGAAGATTCAAAGAGAGTGAGATGCCAGCTCCTTTCATTCAGTCAGTAGCTTCAATCATTTCTGGACGTTTTTCAATGGCAAAAATCAATGAATATTGTAAATGCACAAACAGTAATTTCTCCGCATTGCAAGGTGCAATTCTGAAATTTTTTGCTTTTTCCTGCTCCTCTTAGCAAGATAAACAAGATTCAAAGAGAGTGAGATGCCAGCTCCTTTCATTCAGTCAGTAGCTTCAATCATTTCTGGATGTTTTTCAATGGCAAAAATCAATGAATATTGTAAATACACAAACAGTAATTTCTCCGCATTGCAAGGTGCAATTCTGAAATTTTTTGCTTTTTCCTGCTCCTCTTAGCATGATAAAGAAGATTCAAAGAGAGTGAGATGCCAGCTCCTTTCATTCAGTCAGTAGCTTCAATCATTTCTGGACGTTTTTCAATGGCAAAAATCAATGAATATTGTAAATGCACAAACTAATTTCTCCGCATTGCAAGGTGCAATTCTGAAATTTTTTGCTTTTTGCTGCTCCTCTTAGCATGATAAAGAAGATTCAAAGAGAGTGAGATGCCAGCTCCTTTCATTCAGTCAGTAGCTTCAATCATTTCTGGACGTTTTTCAATGGCAAAAATCAATGAATATTGTAAATGCACAAACAGTAATTTCTCCGTATTGCAAGGTGCAATTCTGAAATTTTTTGCTTTTTCCTGCTCCTCTTAGCATGATAAAGAAGATTCAAAGAGAGTGAGATGCCAGCTCCTTTCATTCAGTCAGTAGCTTCAATCATTTCTGGACGTTTTTCAATGGCAAAAATCAATGAATATTGTAAATGCACAAACAGTAATTTCTCCGCATTGCAAGGTGCAATTCTGAAATTTTTTGCTTTTTCCTGCTCCTCTAAGCATGATAAAGAAGATTCAAAGAGAGTGAGATGCCAGCTCCTTTCATTCAGTCAGTAGCTTCAATCATTTCTGGACGTTTTTCAATGGCAAAAATCAATGAATATTGTAAATGCACAAAGAGTAATTTCTCCGCATTGCAAGGTGCAATTCTGAAATTTTTTGCTTTTTCCTGCTCCTCTTAGCATGATAAAGAAGATTCAAAGAGAGTGAGATGCCAGCTCCTTTCATTCAGTCAGTAGCTTCAAACATTTCTGGTATATGAATAACATGATGTTTTTCAATGGCAAAAATCAATGAATATTGTAAATGCACAAACAGTAATTTCTCCGCATTGCAAGGTGCAATTCTGAAATTTTTTGCTTTTTCCTGCTCTTCTTAGCATGATAAAGAAGATTCAAAGAGAGTGAGATGCCAGCTCCTTTCATTCAGTCAGTAGCTTCAATCATTTCTGGACGTTTTTCAATGGCAAAAATCAATGAATATTGTAAATGCACAAACTAATTTCTCCGCATTGCAAGGTGCAATTCTGAAATTTTTTGCTTTTTGCTGCTCCTCTTAGCATGATAAAGAAGATTCAAAGAGAGTGAGATGCCAGCTCCTTTCATTCAGTCAGTAGCTTCAATCATTTCTGGACGTTTTTCAATGGCAAAAATCAATGAATATTGTAAATGCACAAACAGTAATTTCTCCGTATTGCAAGGTGCAATTCTGAAATTTTTTGCTTTTTCCTGCTCCTCTTAGCATGATAAAGAAGATTCAAAGAGAGTGAGATGCCAGCTCCTTTCATTCAGTCAGTAGCTTCAATCATTTCTGGACGTTTTTCAATGGCAAAAATCAATGAATATTGTAAATGCACAAACAGTAATTTCTCCGCATTGCAAGGTGCAATTCTGAAATTTTTTGCTTTTTCCTGCTCCTCTAAGCATGATAAAGAAGATTCAAAGAGAGTGAGATGCCAGCTCCTTTCATTCAGTCAGTAGCTTCAATCATTTCTGGACGTTTTTCAATGGCAAAAACAATGAATATTGTAAATGCACAAAGAGTAATTTCTCCGCATTGCAAGGTGCAATTCTGAAATTTTTTGCTTTTTCCTGCTCCTCTTAGCATGATAAAGAAGATTCAAAGAGAGTGAGATGCCAGCTCCTTTCATTCAGTCAGTAGCTTCAAACATTTCTGGTATATGAATAACATGATGTTTTTCAATGGCAAAAATCAATGAATATTGTAAATGCACAAACAGTAATTTCTCCGCATTGCAAGGTGCAATTCTGAAATTTTTTGCTTTTTCCTGCTCTTCTTAGCATGATAAAGAAGATTCAAAGAGAGTGAGATGCCAGCTCCTTTCATTCAGTCAGTAGCTTCAATCATTTCTGGTATATGAATAACATGATGTTTTTCAATGGCAAAAATCAATGAATATTGTAAATGCACAAACAGTAATTTCTCCGCATTGCAAGGTGCAATTCTGAAATTTTTTGCTTTTTCCTGCTGCTCTAAGCATGATAAAGAAGATTCAAAGAGAGTGAGATGCCAGTTCCTTTCATTCAGTCAGTAGCTTCAATCATTTCTGGACGTTTTTCAATGGCAAAAATCAATGAATATTGTAAATGCACAAACAGTAATTTCTCCGCATTGCAAGGTGCAATTCTGAAATTTTTTGCTTTTTCCTGCTCCTCTTAGCATGATAAAGAAGATTCAAAGAGAGTGAGATGCCAGCTCCTTTCATTCAGTCAGTAGCTTCAATCATTTCTGGTATATGAATAACATGATGTTTTTCAATGGCAAAAATCAATGAATATTGTAAATGCACAAACAGTAATTTCTCCGCATTGCAAGGTGCAATTCTGAAATTTTTTGCTTTTTCCTGCTCCTCTAAGCATGATAAAGAAGATTCAAAGAGAGTGAGATGCCAGCTCCTTTCATTCAGTCAGTAGCTTCAATCATTTCTGGACGTTTTTCAATGGCAAAAATCAATGAATATTGTAAATGCACAAACAGTAATTTCTCCGCATTGCAAGGTGCAATTCTGAAATTTTTTGCTTTTTCCTGCTCCTCTTAGCATGATAAAGAAGATTCAAAGAGAGTGAGATGCCAGCTCCTTTCATTCAGTCAGTAGCTTCAAACATTTCTGGTATATGAATAACATGATGTTTTTCAATGTCAAAAATCAATGAATATTGTAAATGCACAAACAGTAATTTCTCCGCATTGAAAGGTGCAATTCTGAAATTTTTTGCTTTTTCCTGCTCCTCTTAGCATGATAAAGAAGATTCAAAGAGAGTGAGATGCCAGCTCCTTTCATTCAGTCAGTAGCTTCAATCATTTCTGGACGTTTTTCAATGGCAAAAATCAATGAATATTGTAAATGCACAAACAGTAATTTCTCCGCATTGCAAGGTGCAATTCTGAAATTTTTTGCTTTTTCCTGCTCCTCTTAGCATGATAAAGAAGATTCAAAGAGAGTGAGATGCCAGCTCCTTTCATTCAGTCAGTAGCTTCAATCATTTCTGGACGTTTTTCAATGGCAAAAATCAATGAATATTGTAAATGCACAAACAGTAATTTCTCCGCATTGCAAGGTGCAATTCTGAAATTTTTTGCTTTTTCCTGCTCCTCTTAGCAAGATAAACAAGATTCAAAGAGAGTGAGATGCCAGCTCCTTTCATTCAGTCAGTAGCTTCAATCATTTCTGGACGTTTTTCAATGGCAAAAATCAATGAATATTGTAAATGCACAAACAGTAATTTCTCCGCATTGCAAGGTGCAATTCTGAAATTTTTTGCTTTTTCCTGCTCCTCTTAGCATGATAAAGAAGATTCAAAGAGAGTGAGATGCCAGCTCCTTTCATTCAGTCAGTAGCTTCAATCATTTCTGGACGTTTTTCAATGGCAAAAATCAATGAATATTGTAAATGCACAAACTAATTTCTCCGCATTGCAAGGTGCAATTCTGAAATTTTTTGCTTTTTGCTGCTCCTCTTAGCATGATAAAGAAGATTCAAAGAGAGTGAGATGCCAGCTCCTTTCATTCAGTCAGTAGCTTCAATCATTTCTGGACGTTTTTCAATGGCAAAAATCAATGAATATTGTAAATGCACAAACAGTAATTTCTCCGTATTGCAAGGTGCAATTCTGAAATTTTTTGCTTTTTCCTGCTCCTCTTAGCATGATAAAGAAGATTCAAAGAGAGTGAGATGCCAGCTCCTTTCATTCAGTCAGTAGCTTCAATCATTTCTGGACGTTTTTCAATGGCAAAAATCAATGAATATTGTAAATGCACAAACAGTAATTTCTCCGCATTGCAAGGTGCAATTCTGAAATTTTTTGCTTTTTCCTGCTCCTCTAAGCATGATAAAGAAGATTCAAAGAGATTGAGATGCCAGCTCCTTTCATTCAGTCTGTAGCTTCAATCATTTCTGGACGTTTTTCAATGGCAAAAATCAATGAATATTGTAAATGCACAAAGAGTAATTTCTCCGCATTGCAAGGTGCAATTCTGAAATTTTTTGCTTTTTCCTGCTCCTCTTAGCATGATAAAGAAGATTCAAAGAGAGTGAGATGCCAGCTCCTTTCATTCAGTCAGTAGCTTCAAACATTTCTGGTATATGAATAACATGATGTTTTTCAATGGCAAAAATCAATGAATATTGTAAATGCACAAACAGTAATTTCTCCGCATTGCAAGGTGCAATTCTGAAATTTTTTGCTATTTCCTGCTCTTCTTAGCATGATAAAGAAGATTCAAAGAGAGTGAGATGCCAGCTCCTTTCATTCAGTCAGTAGCTTCAATCATTTCTGGTATATGAATAACATGATGTTTTTCAATGGCAAAAATCAATGAATATTGTAAATGCACAAACAGTAATTTCTCCGCATTGCAAGGTGCAATTCTGAAATTTTTTGCTTTTTCCTGCTCCTCTAAGCATGATAAAGAAGATTCAAAGAGAGTGAGATGCCAGCTCCTTTCATTCAGTCAGTAGCTTCAATCATTTCTGGACGTTTTTCAATGTCAAAAATCAATGAATATTGTAAATGCACAAACAGTAATTTCTCCGCATTGCAAGGTGCAATTCTGAAATTTTTTGCTTTTTCCTGCTCCTCTTAGCATGATAAAGAAGATTCAAAGAGAGTGAGATGCCAGCTCCTTTCATTCAGTCAGTAGCTTCAATCATTTCTGGTATATGAATAACATGATGTTTTTCAATGGCAAAAATCAATGAATATTGTAAATGCACAAACAGTAATTTCTCCGCATTGCAAGGTGCAATTCTGAAATTTTTTGCTTTTTCCTGCTCCTCTAAGCATGATAAAGAAGATTCAAAGAGAGTGAGATGCCAGCTCCTTTCATTCAGTCAGTAGCTTCAATCATTTCTGGACGTTTTTCAATGGCAAAAATCAATGAATATTGTAAATGCACAAACAGTAATTTCTCCGCATTGCAAGGTGCAATTCTGAAATTTTTTGCTTTTTCCTGCTCCTCTTAGCATGATAAAGAAGATTCAAAGAGAGTGAGATGCCAGCTCCTTTCATTCAGTCAGTAGCTTCAAACATTTCTGGTATATGAATAACATGATGTTTTTCAATGGCAAAAATCAATGAATATTGTAAATGCACAAACAGTAATTTCTCCGCATTGAAAGGTGCAATTCTGAAATTTTTTGCTTTTTCCTGCTCCTCTTAGCATGATAAAGAAGATTCAAAGAGAGTGAGATGCCAGCTCCTTTCATTCAGTCAGTAGCTTCAATCATTTCTGGAAGTTTTTCAATGGCAAAAATCAATGAATATTGTAAATGCACAAACAGTAATTTCTCCGCATTGCAAGGTGCAATTCTGAAATTTTTTGCTTTTTCCTGCTCCTCTTAGCATGATAAAGAAGATTCAAAGAGAGTGAGATGCCAGCTCCTTTCATTCAGTCAGTAGCTTCAATCATTTCTGGACGTTTTTCAATGGCAAAAATCAATGAATATTGTAAATGCACAAACAGTAATTTCTCCGCATTGCAAGGTGCAATTCTGAAATTTTTTGCTTTTTCCTGCTCCTCTTAGCAAGATAAACAAGATTCAAAGAGAGTGAGATGCCAGCTCCTTTCATTCAGTCAGTAGCTTCAATCATTTCTGGACGTTTTTCAATGGCAAAAATCAATGAATATTGTAAATACACAAACAGTAATTTCTCCGCATTGCAAGGTGCAATTCTGAAATTTTTTGCTTTTTCCTGCTCCTCTTAGCATGATAAAGAAGATTCAAAGAGAGTGAGATGCCAGCTCCTTTCATTCAGTCAGTAGCTTCAATCATTTCTGGACGTTTTTCAATGGCAAAAATCAATGAATATTGTAAATGCACAAACTAATTTCTCCGCATTGCAAGGTGCAATTCTGAAATTTTTTGCTTTTTGCTGCTCCTCTTAGCATGATAAAGAAGATTCAAAGAGAGTGAGATGCCAGCTCCTTTCATTCAGTCAGTAGCTTCAATCATTTCTGGACGTTTTTCAATGGCAAAAATCAATGAATATTGTAAATGCACAAACAGTAATTTCTCCGCATTGCAAGGTGCAATTCTCAAATTTTTTGCTTTTTCCTGCTCCTCTTAGCATGATAAAGAAGATTCAAAGAGAGTGAGATGCCAGCTCCTTTCATTCAGTCAGTAGCTTCAATCATTTCTGGACGTTTTTCAATGGCAAAAATCAATGAATATTGTAAATGCACAAACAGTAATTTCTCCGCATTGCAAGGTGCAATTCTGAAATTTTTTGCTTTTTCCTGCTCCTCTTAGCAAGATAAACAAGATTCAAAGAGAGTGAGATGCCAGCTCCTTTCATTCAGTCAGTAGCTTCAATCATTTCTGGACGTTTTTCAATGGCAAAAATCAATGAATATTGTAAATGCACAAACAGTAATTTCTCCGCATTGCAAGGTGCAATTCTGAAATTTTTTGCTTTTTCCTGCTCCTCTTAGCATGATAAAGAAGATTCAAAGAGAGTGAGATGCCAGCTCCTTTCATTCAGTCAGTAGCTTCAATCATTTCTGGACGTTTTTCAATGGCAAAAATCAATGAATATTGTAAATGCACAAACTAATTTCTCCGCATTGCAAGGAGCAATTCTGAAATTTTTTGCTTTTTGCTGCTCCTCTTAGCATGATAAAGAAGATTCAAAGAGATTGAGATGCCAGCTCCTTTCATTCAGTCAGTAGCTTCAATCATTTCTGGACGTTTTTCAATGGCAAAAATCAATGAATATTGTAAATGCACAAACAGTAATTTCTCCGTATTGCAAGGTGCAATTCTGAAATTTTTTGCTTTTTCCTGCTCCTCTTAGCATGATAAAGAAGATTCAAAGAGAGTGAGATGCCAGCTCCTTTCATTCAGTCAGTAGCTTCAATCATTTCTGGACGTTTTTCAATGGCAAAAATCAATGAATATTGTAAATGCACAAACAGTAATTTCTCCGCATTGCAAGGTGCAATTCTGAAATTTTTTGCTTTTTCCTGCTCCTCTTAGCATGATAAAGAAGATTCAAAGAGAGTGAGATGCCAGCTCCTTTCATTCAGTCAGTAGCTTCAAACATTTCTGGTATATGAATAACATGATGTTTTTCAATGGCAAAAATCAATGAATATTGTAAATGCACAAACAGTAATTTCTCCGCATTGCAAGGTGCAATTCTGAAATTTTTTGCTATTTCCTGCTCTTCTTAGCATGATAAAGAAGATTCAAAGAGAGTGAGATGCCAGCTCCTTTCATTCAGTCAGTAGCTTCAATCATTTCTGGTATATGAATAACATGATGTTTTTCAATGGCAAAAATCAATGAATATTGTAAATGCACAAACAGTAATTTCTCCGCATTGCAAGGTGCAATTCTGAAATTTTTTGCTTTTTCCTGCTCCTCTAAGCATGATAAAGAAGATTCAAAGAGAGTGAGATGCCAGCTCCTTTCATTCAGTCAGTAGCTTCAATCATTTCTGGACGTTTTTCAATGTCAAAAATCAATGAATATTGTAAATGCACAAACAGTAATTTCTCCGCATTGCAAGGTGCAATTCTGAAATTTTTTGCTTTTTCCTGCTCCTCTTAGCATGATAAAGAAGATTCAAAGAGAGTGAGATGCCAGCTCCTTTCATTCAGTCAGTAGCTTCAATCATTTCTGGTATATGAATAACATGATGTTTTTCAATGGCAAAAATCAATGAATATTGTAAATGCACAAACAGTAATTTCTCCGCATTGCAAGGTGCAATTCTGAAATTTTTTGCTTTTTCCTGCTCCTCTAAGCATGATAAAGAAGATTCAAAGAGAGTGAGATGCCAGCTCCTTTCATTCAGTCAGTAGCTTCAATCATTTCTGGACGTTTTTCAATGGCAAAAATCAATGAATATTGTAAATGCACAAACAGTAATTTCTCCGCATTGCAAGGTGCAATTCTGAAATTTTTTGCTTTTTCCTGCTCCTCTTAGCATGATAAAGAAGATTCAAAGAGAGTGAGATGCCAGCTCCTTTCATTCAGTCAGTAGCTTCAAACATTTCTGGTATATGAATAACATGATGTTTTTCAATGGCAAAAATCAATGAATATTGTAAATGCACAAACAGTAATTTCTCCGCATTGAAAGGTGCAATTCTGAAATTTTTTGCTTTTTCCTGCTCCTCTTAGCATGATAAAGAAGATTCAAAGAGAGTGAGATGCCAGCTCCTTTCATTCAGTCAGTAGCTTCAATCATTTCTGGAAGTTTTTCAATGGCAAAAATCAATGAATATTGTAAATGCACAAACAGTAATTTCTCCGCATTGCAAGGTGCAATTCGGAAATTTTTTGCTTTTTCCTGCTCCTCTTAGCATGATAAAGAAGATTCAAAGAGAGTGAGATGCCAGCTCCTTTCATTCAGTCAGTAGCTTCAATCATTTCTGGACGTTTTTCAATGGCAAAAATCAATGAATATTGTAAATGCACAAACAGTAATTTCTCCGCATTGCAAGGTGCAATTCTGAAATTTTTTGCTTTTTCCTGCTCCTCTTAGCAAGATAAACAAGATTCAAAGAGAGTGAGATGCCAGCTCCTTTCATTCAGTCAGTAGCTTCAATCATTTCTGGACGTTTTTCAATGGCAAAAATCAATGAATATTGTAAATACACAAACAGTAATTTCTCCGCATTGCAAGGTGCAATTCTGAAATTTTTTGCTTTTTCCTGCTCCTCTTAGCATGATAAAGAAGATTCAAAGAGAGTGAGATGCCAGCTCCTTTCATTCAGTCAGTAGCTTCAATCATTTCTGGACGTTTTTCAATGGCAAAAATCAATGAATATTGTAAATGCACAAACTAATTTCTCCGCATTGCAAGGTGCAATTCTGAAATTTTTTGCTTTTTGCTGCTCCTCTTAGCATGATAAAGAAGATTCAAAGAGAGTGAGATGCCAGCTCCTTTCATTCAGTCAGTAGCTTCAATCATTTCTGGACGTTTTTCAATGGCAAAAATCAATGAATATTGTAAATGCACAAACAGTAATTTCTCCGCATTGCAAGGTGCAATTCTGAAATTTTTTGCTTTTTCCTGCTCCTCTTAGCATGATAAAGAAGATTCAAAGAGAGTGAGATGCCAGCTCCTTTCATTCAGTCAGTAGCTTCAATCATTTCTGGACGTTTTTCAATGGCAAAAATCAATGAATATTGTAAATGCACAAACAGTAATTTCTCCGCATTGCAAGGTGCAATTCTGAAATTTTTTGCTTTTTCCTGCTCCTCTTAGCAAGATAAACAAGATTCAAAGAGAGTGAGATGCCAGCTCCTTTCATTCAGTCAGTAGCTTCAATCATTTCTGGACGTTTTTCAATGGCAAAAATCAATGAATATTGTAAATGCACAAACAGTAATTTCTCCGCATTGCAAGGTGCAATTCTGAAATTTTTTGCTTTTTCCTGCTCCTCTTAGCATGATAAAGAAGATTCAAAGAGAGTGAGATGCCAGCTCCTTTCATTCAGTCAGTAGCTTCAATCATTTCTGGACGTTTTTCAATGGCAAAAATCAATGAATATTGTAAATGCACAAACTAATTTCTCCGCATTGCAAGGTGCAATTCTGAAATTTTTTGCTTTTTGCTGCTCCTCTTAGCATGATAAAGAAGATTCAAAGAGAGTGAGATGCCAGCTCCTTTCATTCAGTCAGTAGCTTCAATCATTTCTGGACGTTTTTCAATGGCAAAAATCAATGAATATTGTAAATGCACAAACAGTAATTTCTCCGTATTGCAAGGTGCAATTCTGAAATTTTTTGCTTTTTCCTGCTCCTCTTAGCATGATAAAGAAGATTCAAAGAGAGTGAGATGCCAGCTCCTTTCATTCAGTCAGTAGCTTCAATCATTTCTGGACGTTTTTCAATGGCAAAAATCAATGAATATTGTAAATGCACAAACAGTAATTTCTCCGCATTGCAAGGTGCAATTCTGAAATTTTTTGCTTTTTCCTGCTCCTCTAAGCATGATAAAGAAGATTCAAAGAGATTGAGATGCCAGCTCCTTTCATTCAGTCTGTAGCTTCAATCATTTCTGGACGTTTTTCAATGGCAAAAATCAATGAATATTGTAAATGCACAAAGAGTAATTTCTCCGCATTGCAAGGTGCAATTCTGAAATTTTTTGCTTTTTCCTGCTCCTCTTAGCATGATAAAGAAGATTCAAAGAGAGTGAGATGCCAGCTCCTTTCATTCAGTCAGTAGCTTCAAACATTTCTGGTATATGAATAACATGATGTTTTTCAATGGCAAAAATCAATGAATATTGTAAATGCACAAACAGTAATTTCTCCGCATTGCAAGGTGCAATTCTGAAATTTTTTGCTATTTCCTGCTCTTCTTAGCATGATAAAGAAGATTCAAAGAGAGTGAGATGCCAGCTCCTTTCATTCAGTCAGTAGCTTCAATCATTTCTGGTATATGAATAACATGATGTTTTTCAATGGCAAAAATCAATGAATATTGTAAATGCACAAACAGTAATTTCTCCGCATTGCAAGGTGCAATTCTGAAATTTTTTGCTTTTTCCTGCTCCTCTAAGCATGATAAAGAAGATTCAAAGAGAGTGAGATGCCAGCTCCTTTCATTCAGTCAGTAGCTTCAATCATTTCTGGACGTTTTTCAATGTCAAAAATCAATGAATATTGTAAATGCACAAACAGTAATTTCTCCGCATTGCAAGGTGCAATTCTGAAATTTTTTGCTTTTTCCTGCTCCTCTTAGCATGATAAAGAAGATTCAAAGAGAGTGAGATGCCAGCTCCTTTCATTCAGTCAGTAGCTTCAATCATTTCTGGTATATGAATAACATGATGTTTTTCAATGGCAAAAATCAATGAATATTGTAAATGCACAAACAGTAATTTCTCCGCATTGCAAGGTGCAATTCTGAAATTTTTTGCTTTTTCCTGCTCCTCTAAGCATGATAAAGAAGATTCAAAGAGAGTGAGATGCCAGCTCCTTTCATTCAGTCAGTAGCTTCAATCATTTCTGGACGTTTTTCAATGGCAAAAATCAATGAATATTGTAAATGCACAAACAGTAATTTCTCCGCATTGCAAGGTGCAATTCTGAAATTTTTTGCTTTTTCCTGCTCCTCTTAGCATGATAAAGAAGATTCAAAGAGAGTGAGATGCCAGCTCCTTTCATTCAGTCAGTAGCTTCAAACATTTCTGGTATATGAATAACATGATGTTTTTCAATGGCAAAAATCAATGAATATTGTAAATGCACAAACAGTAATTTCTCCGCATTGAAAGGTGCAATTCTGAAATTTTTTGCTTTTTCCTGCTCCTCTTAGCATGATAAAGAAGATTCAAAGAGAGTGAGATGCCAGCTCCTTTCATTCAGTCAGTAGCTTCAATCATTTCTGGACGTTTTTCAATGGCAAAAATCAATGAATATTGTAAATGCACAAACAGTAATTTCTCCGCATTGCAAGGTGCAATTCTGAAATTTTTTGCTTTTTCCTGCTCCTCTTAGCATGATAAAGAAGATTCAAAGAGAGTGAGATGCCAGCTCCTTTCATTCAGTCAGTAGCTTCAATCATTTCTGGACGTTTTTCAATGGCAAAAATCAATGAATATTGTAAATGCACAAACAGTAATTTCTCCGCATTGCAAGGTGCAATTCTGAAATTTTTTGCTTTTTCCTGCTCCTCTTAGCAAGATAAACAAGATTCAAAGAGAGTGAGATGCCAGCTCCTTTCATTCAGTCAGTAGCTTCAATCATTTCTGGACGTTTTTCAATGGCAAAAATCAATGAATATTGTAAATACACAAACAGTAATTTCTCCGCATTGCAAGGTGCAATTCTGAAATTTTTTGCTTTTTCCTGCTCCTCTTAGCATGATAAAGAAGATTCAAAGAGAGTGAGATGCCAGCTCCTTTCATTCAGTCAGTAGCTTCAATCATTTCTGGACGTTTTTCAATGGCAAAAATCAATGAATATTGTAAATGCACAAACTAATTTCTCCGCATTGCAAGGTGCAATTCTGAAATTTTTTGCTTTTTGCTGCTCCTCTTAGCATGATAAAGAAGATTCAAAGAGAGTGAGATGCCAGCTCCTTTCATTCAGTCAGTAGCTTCAATCATTTCTGGACGTTTTTCAATGGCAAAAATCAATGAATATTGTAAATGCACAAACAGTAATTTCTCCGTATTGCAAGGTGCAATTCTGAAATTTTTTGCTTTTTCCTGCTCCTCTTAGCATGATAAAGAAGATTCAAAGAGAGTGAGATGCCAGCTCCTTTCATTCAGTCAGTAGCTTCAATCATTTCTGGACGTTTTTCAATGGCAAAAATCAATGAATATTGTAAATGCACAAACAGTAATTTCTTCGCATTGCAAGGTGCAATTCTGAAATTTTTTGCTTTTTCCTGCTTCTCTAAGCATGATAAAGAAGATTCAAAGAGAGTGAGATGCCAGCTCCTTTCATTCAGTCTGTAGCTTCAATCATTTCTGGACGTTTTTCAATGGCAAAAATCAATGAATATTGTAAATGCACAAAGAGTAATTTCTCCGCATTGCAAGGTGCAATTCTGAAATTTTTTGCTTTTTCCTGCTCCTCTTAGCATGATAAAGAAGATTCAAAGAGAGTGAGATGCCAGCTCCTTTCATTCAGTCAGTAGCTTCAAACATTTCTGGTATATGAATAACATGATGTTTTTCAATGGCAAAAATCAATGAATATTGTAAATGCACAAACAGTAATTTCTCCGCATTGCAAGGTGCAATTCTGAAATTTTTTGCTATTTCCTGCTCTTCTTAGCATGATAAAGAAGATTCAAAGAGAGTGAGATGCCAGCTCCTTTCATTCAGTCAGTAGCTTCAATCATTTCTGGTATATGAATAACATGATGTTTTTCAATGGCAAAAATCAATGAATATTGTAAATGCACAAACAGTAATTTCTCCGCATTGCAAGGTGCAATTCTGAAATTTTTTGCTTTTTCCTGCTCCTCTAAGCATGATAAAGAAGATTCAAAGAGAATGAGATGCCAGCTCCTTTCATTCAGTCAGTAGCTTCAATCATTTCTGGACGTTTTTCAATGTCAAAAATCAATGAATATTGTAAATGCACAAACAGTAATTTCTCCGCATTGCAAGGTGCAATTCTGAAATTTTTTGCTTTTTCCTGCTCCTCTTAGCATGATAAAGAAGATTCAAAGAGAGTGAGATGCCAGCTCCTTTCATTCAGTCAGTAGCTTCAATCATTTCTGGTATATGAATAACATGATGTTTTTCAATGGCAAAAATCAATGAATATTGTAAATGCACAAACAGTAATTTCTCCGCATTGCAAGGTGCAATTCTGAAATTTTTTGCTTTTTCCTGCTCCTCTAAGCATGATAAAGAAGATTCAAAGAGAGTGAGATGCCAGCTCCTTTCATTCAGTCAGTAGCTTCAATCATTTCTGGACGTTTTTCAATGGCAAAAATCAATGAATATTGTAAATGCACAAACAGTAATTTCTCCGCATTGCAAGGTGCAATTCTGAAATTTTTTGCTTTTTCCTGCTCCTCTTAGCATGATAAAGAAGATTCAAAGAGAGTGAGATGCCAGCTCCTTTCATTCAGTCAGTAGCTTCAAACATTTCTGGTATATGAATAACATGATGTTTTTCAATGGCAAAAATCAATGAATATTGTAAATGCACAAACAGTAATTTCTCCGCATTGAAAGGTGCAATTCTGAAATTTTTTGCTTTTTCCTGCTCCTCTTAGCATGATAAAGAAGATTCAAAGAGAGTGAGATGCCAGCTCCTTTCATTCAGTCAGTAGCTTCAATCATTTCTGGACGTTTTTCAATGGCAAAAATCAATGAATATTGTAAATGCACAAACAGTAATTTCTCCGCATTGCAAGGTGCAATTCTGAAATTTTTTGCTTTTTCCTGCTCCGCTTAGCATGATAAAGAAGATTCAAAGAGAGTGAGATGCCAGCTCCTTTCATTCAGTCAGTAGCTTCAATCATTTCTGGACGTTTTTCAATGGCAAAAATCAATGAATATTGTAAATGCACAAACTAATTTCTCCGCATTGCAAGGTGCAATTCTGAAATTTTTTGCTTTTTGCTGCTCCTCTTAGCATGATAAAGAAGATTCAAAGAGAGTGAGATGCCAGCTCCTTTCATTCAGTCAGTAGCTTCAATCATTTCTGGACGTTTTTCAATGGCAAAAATCAATGAATATTGTAAATGCACAAACAGTAATTTCTCCGCATTGCAAGGTGCAATTCTGAAATTTTTTGCTTTTTCCTGCTCCTCTTAGCATGATAAAGAAGATTCAAAGAGAGTGAGATGCCAGCTCCTTTCATTCAGTCAGTAGCTTCAATCATTTCTGGACGTTTTTCAATGGCAAAAATCAATGAATATTGTAAATGCACAAACAGTAATTTCTCCGCATTGCAAGGTGCAATTCTGAAATTTTTTGCTTTTTCCTGCTCCTCTTAGCAAGATAAACAAGATTCAAAGAGAGTGAGATGCCAGCTCCTTTCATTCAGTCAGTAGCTTCAATCATTTCTGGACGTTTTTCAATGGCAAAAATCAATGAATATTGTAAATGCACAAACAGTAATTTCTCCGCATTGCAAGGTGCAATTCTGAAATTTTTTGCTTTTTCCTGCTCCTCTTAGCATGATAAAGAAGATTCAAAGAGAGTGAGATGCCAGCTCCTTTCATTCAGTCAGTAGCTTCAATCATTTCTGGACGTTTTTCAATGGCAAAAATCAATGAATATTGTAAATGCACAAACTAATTTCTCCGCATTGCAAGGTGCAATTCTGAAATTTTTTGCTTTTTGCTGCTCCTCTTAGCATGATAAAGAAGATTCAAAGAGAGTGAGATGCCAGCTCCTTTCATTCAGTCAGTAGCTTCAATCATTTCTGGACGTTTTTCAATGGCAAAAATCAATGAATATTGTAAATGCACAAACAGTAATTTCTCCGTATTGCAAGGTGCAATTCTGAAATTTTTTGCTTTTTCCTGCTCCTCTTAGCATGATAAAGAAGATTCAAAGAGAGTGAGATGCCAGCTCCTTTCATTCAGTCAGTAGCTTCAATCA
The DNA here is from genome assembly GCF_046119375.1 of Phyllobates terribilis. Taxonomy (NCBI): domain Eukaryota; kingdom Metazoa; phylum Chordata; class Amphibia; order Anura; family Dendrobatidae; genus Phyllobates; species Phyllobates terribilis. Next base: position 4,002,365 of record NW_027362893.1, read on the forward strand.
TTTCTGGACGTTTTTCAATGGCAAAAATCAATGAATATTGTAAATGCACAAACAGTAATTTCTCCGCATTGCAAGGTGCAATTCTGAAATTTTTTGCTTTTTCCTGCTCCTCTAAGCATGATAAAGAAGATTCAAAGAGATTGAGATGCCAGCTCCTTTCATTCAGTCTGTAGCTTCAATCATTTCTGGACGTTTTTCAATGGCAAAAATCAATGAATATTGTAAATGCACAAAGAGTAATTTCTCCGCATTGCAAGGTGCAATTCTGAAATTTTTTGCTTTTTCCTGCTCCTCTTAGCATGATAAAGAAGATTCAAAGAGAGTGAGATGCCAGCTCCTTTCATTCAGTCAGTAGCTTCAAACATTTCTGGTATATGAATAACATGATGTTTTTCAATGGCAAAAATCAATGAATATTGTAAATGCACAAACAGTAATTTCTCCGCATTGCAAGGTGCAATTCTGAAATTTTTTGCTATTTCCTGCTCTTCTTAGCATGATAAAGAAGATTCAAAGAGAGTGAGATGCCAGCTCCTTTCATTCAGTCAGTAGCTTCAATCATTTCTGGTATATGAATAACATGATGTTTTTCAATGGCAAAAATCAATGAATATTGTAAATGCACAAACAGTAATTTCTCCGCATTGCAAGGTGCAATTCTGAAATTTTTTGCTTTTTCCTGCTCCTCTAAGCATGATAAAGAAGATTCAAAGAGAGTGAGATGCCAGCTCCTTTCATTCAGTCAGTAGCTTCAATCATTTCTGGACGTTTTTCAATGTCAAAAATCAATGAATATTGTAAATGCACAAACAGTAATTTCTCCGCATTGCAAGGTGCAATTCTGAAATTTTTTGCTTTTTCCTGCTCCTCTTAGCATGATAAAGAAGATTCAAAGAGAGTGAGATGCCAGCTCCTTTCATTCAGTCAGTAGCTTCAATCATTTCTGGTATATGAATAACATGATGTTTTTCAATGGCAAAAATCAATGAATATTGTAAATGCACAAACAGTAATTTCTCCGCATTGCAAGGTGCAATTCTGAAATTTTTTGCTTTTTCCTGCTCCTCTAAGCATGATAAAGAAGATTCAAAGAGAGTGAGATGCCAGCTCCTTTCATTCAGTCAGTAGCTTCAATCATTTCTGGACGTTTTTCAATGGCAAAAATCAATGAATATTGTAAATGCACAAACAGTAATTTCTCCGCATTGCAAGGTGCAATTCTGAAATTTTTTGCTTTTTCCTGCTCCTCGTAGCATGATAAAGAAGATTCAAAGAGAGTGAGATGCCAGCTCCTTTCATTCAGTCAGTAGCTTCAAACATTTCTGGTATATGAATAACATGATGTTTTTCAATGGCAAAAATCAATGAATATTGTAAATGCACAAACAGTAATTTCTCCGCATTGAAAGGTGCAATTCTGAAATTTTTTGCTTTTTCCTGCTCCTCTTAGCATGATAAAGAAGATTCAAAGAGAGTGAGATGCCAGCTCCTTTCATTCAGTCAGTAGCTTCAATCATTTCTGGACGTTTTTCAATGGCAAAAATCAATGAATATTGTAAATGCACAAACAGTAATTTCTCCGCATTGCAAGGTGCAATTCTGAAATTTTTTGCTTTTTCCTGCTCCTCTTAGCATGATAAAGAAGATTCAAAGAGAGTGAGATGCCAGCTCCTTTCATTCAGTCAGTAGCTTCAATCATTTCTGGACGTTTTTCAATGGCAAAAATCAATGAATATTGTAAATGCACAAACAGTAATTTCTCCGCATTGCAAGGTGCAATTCTGAAATTTTTTGCTTTTTCCTGCTCCTCTTAGCAAGATAAACAAGATTCAAAGAGAGTGAGATGCCAGCTCCTTTCATTCAGTCAGTAGCTTCAATCATTTCTGGACGTTTTTCAATGGCAAAAATCAATGAATATTGTAAATACACAAACAGTAATTTCTCCGCATTGCAAGGTGCAATTCTGAAATTTTTTGCTTTTTCCTGCTCCTCTTAGCATGATAAAGAAGATTCAAAGAGAGTGAGATGCCAGCTCCTTTCATTCAGTCAGTAGCTTCAATCATTTCTGGACGTTTTTCAATGGCAAAAATCAATGAATATTGTAAATGCACAAACTAATTTCTCCGCATTGCAAGGTGCAATTCTGAAATTTTTTGCTTTTTGCTGCTCCTCTTAGCATGATAAAGAAGATTCAAAGAGAGTGAGATGCCAGCTCCTTTCATTCAGTCAGTAGCTTCAATCATTTCTGGACGTTTTTCAATGGCAAAAATCAATGAATATTGTAAATGCACAAACAGTAATTTCTCCGTATTGCAAGGTGCAATTCTGAAATTTTTTGCTTTTTCCTGCTCCTCTTAGCATGATAAAGAAGATTCAAAGAGAGTGAGATGCCAGCTCCTTTCATTCAGTCAGTAGCTTCAATCATTTCTGGACGTTTTTCAATGGCAAAAATCAATGAATATTGTAAATGCACAAACAGTAATTTCTTCGCATTGCAAGGTGCAATTCTGAAATTTTTTGCTTTTTCCTGCTTCTCTAAGCATGATAAAGAAGATTCAAAGAGAGTGAGATGCCAGCTCCTTTCATTCAGTCTGTAGCTTCAATCATTTCTGGACGTTTTTCAATGGCAAAAATCAATGAATATTGTAAATGCACAAAGAGTAATTTCTCCGCATTGCAAGGTGCAATTCTGAAATTTTTTGCTTTTTCCTGCTCCTCTTAGCATGATAAAGAAGATTCAAAGAGAGTGAGATGCCAGCTCCTTTCATTCAGTCAGTAGCTTCAAACATTTCTGGTATATGAATAACATGATGTTTTTCAATGGCAAAAATCAATGAATATTGTAAATGCACAAACAGTAATTTCTCCGCATTGCAAGGTGCAATTCTGAAATTTTTTGCTATTTCCTGCTCTTCTTAGCATGATAAAGAAGATTCAAAGAGAGTGAGATGCCAGCTCCTTTCATTCAGTCAGTAGCTTCAATCATTTCTGGTATATGAATAACATGATGTTTTTCAATGGCAAAAATCAATGAATATTGTAAATGCACAAACAGTAATTTCTCCGCATTGCAAGGTGCAATTCTGAAATTTTTTGCTTTTTCCTGCTCCTCTAAGCATGATAAAGAAGATTCAAAGAGAGTGAGATGCCAGCTCCTTTCATTCAGTCAGTAGCTTCAATCATTTCTGGACGTTTTTCAATGTCAAAAATCAATGAATATTGTAAATGCACAAACAGTAATTTCTCCGCATTGCAAGGTGCAATTCTGAAATTTTTTGCTTTTTCCTGCTCCTCTTAGCATGATAAAGAAGATTCAAAGAGAGTGAGATGCCAGCTCCTTTCATTCAGTCAGTAGCTTCAATCATTTCTGGTATATGAATAACATGATGTTTTTCAATGGCAAAAATCAATGAATATTGTAAATGCACAAACAGTAATTTCTCCGCATTGCAAGGTGCAATTCTGAAATTTTTTGCTTTTTCCTGCTCCTCTAAGCATGATAAAGAAGATTCAAAGAGAGTGAGATGCCAGCTCCTTTCATTCAGTCAGTAGCTTCAATCATTTCTGGACGTTTTTCAATGGCAAAAATCAATGAATATTGTAAATGCACAAACAGTAATTTCTCCGCATTGCAAGGTGCAATTCTGAAATTTTTTGCTTTTTCCTGCTCCTCTTAGCATGATAAAGAAGATTCAAAGAGAGTGAGATGCCAGCTCCTTTCATTCAGTCAGTAGCTTCAAACATTTCTGGTATATGAATAACATGATGTTTTTCAATGGCAAAAATCAATGAATATTGTAAATGCACAAACAGTAATTTCTCCGCATTGAAAGGTGCAATTCTGAAATTTTTTGCTTTTTCCTGCTCCTCTTAGCATGATAAAGAAGATTCAAAGAGAGTGAGATGCCAGCTCCTTTCATTCAGTCAGTAGCTTCAATCATTTCTGGACGTTTTTCAATGGCAAAAATCAATGAATATTGTAAATGCACAAACAGTAATTTCTCCGCATTGCAAGGTGCAATTCTGAAATTTTTTGCTTTTTCCTGCTCCTCTTAGCATGATAAAGAAGATTCAAAGAGAGTGAGATGCCAGCTCCTTTCATTCAGTCAGTAGCTTCAATCATTTCTGGACGTTTTTCAATGGCAAAAATCAATGAATATTGTAAATGCACAAACAGTAATTTCTCCGCATTGCAAGGTGCAATTCTGAAATTTTTTGCTTTTTCCTGCTCCTCTTAGCAAGATAAACAAGATTCAAAGAGAGTGAGATGCCAGCTCCTTTCATTCAGTCAGTAGCTTCAATCATTTCTGGACGTTTTTCAATGGCAAAAATCAATGAATATTGTAAATACACAAACAGTAATTTCTCCGCATTGCAAGGTGCAATTCTGAAATTTTTTGCTTTTTCCTGCTCCTCTTAGCATGATAAAGAAGATTCAAAGAGAGTGAGATGCCAGCTCCTTTCATTCAGTCAGTAGCTTCAATCATTTCTGGACGTTTTTCAATGGCAAAAATCAATGAATATTGTAAATGCACAAACTAATTTCTCCGCATTGCAAGGTGCAATTCTGAAATTTTTTGCTTTTTGCTGCTCCTCTTAGCATGATAAAGAAGATTCAAAGAGAGTGAGATGCCAGCTCCTTTCATTCAGTCAGTAGCTTCAATCATTTCTGGACGTTTTTCAATGGCAAAAATCAATGAATATTGTAAATGCACAAACAGTAATTTCTCCGTATTGCAAGGTGCAATTCTGAAATTTTTTGCTTTTTCCTGCTCCTCTTAGCATGATAAAGAAGATTCAAAGAGAGTGAGATGCCAGCTCCTTTCATTCAGTCAGTAGTTTCAATCATTTCTGGACGTTTTTCAATGGCAAAAATCAATGAATATTGTAAATGCACAAACAGTAATTTCTTCGCATTGCAAGGTGCAATTCTGAAATTTTTTGCTTTTTCCTGCTCCTCTAAGCATGATAAAGAAGATTCAAAGAGAGTGAGATGCCAGCTCCTTTCATTCAGTCAGTAGCTTCAATCATTTCTGGACGTTTTTCAATGGCAAAAATCAATGAATATTGTAAATGCACAAAGAGTAATTTCTCCGCATTGCAAGGTGCAATTCTGAAATTTTTTGCTTTTTCCTGCTCCTCTTAGCATGATAAAGAAGATTCAAAGAGAGTGAGATGCCAGCTCCTTTCATTCAGTCAGTAGCTTCAAACATTTCTGGTATATGAATAACATGATGTTTTTCAATGGCAAAAATCAATGAATATTGTAAATGCACAAACAGTAATTTCTCCGCATTGCAAGGTGCAATTCTGAAATTTTTTGCTTTTTCCTGCTCTTCTTAGCATGATAAAGAAGATTCAAAGAGAGTGAGATGCCAGCTCCTTTCATTCAGTCAGTAGCTTCAATCATTTCTGGTATATGAATAACATGATGTTTTTCAATGGCAAAAATCAATGAATATTGTAAATGCACAAACAGTAATTTCTCCGCATTGCAAGGTGCAATTCTGAAATTTTTTGCTTTTTCCTGCTTCTCTAAGCATGATAAAGAAGATTCAAAGAGAGTGAGATGCCAGCTCCTTTCATTCAGTCAGTAGCTTCAATCATTTCTGGACGTTTTTCAATGGCAAAAATCAATGAATATTGTAAATGCACAAACAGTAATTTCTCCGCATTGCAAGGTGCAATTCTGAAATTTTTTGCTTTTTCCTGCTCCTCTTAGCATGATAAAGAAGATTCAAAGAGAGTGAGATGCCAGCTCCTTTCATTCAGTCAGTAGCTTCAAACATTTCTGGTATATGAATAACATGATGTTTTTCAATGGCAAAAATCAATGAATATTGTAAATGCACAAACAGTAATTTCTCCGCATTGAAAGGTGCAATTCTGAAATTTTTTGCTTTTTCCTGCTCCTCTTAGCATGATAAAGAAGATTCAAAGAGAGTGAGATGCCAGCTCCTTTCATTCAGTCAGTAGCTTCAATCATTTCTGGACGTTTTTCAATGGCAAAAATCAATGAATATTGTAAATGCACAAACAGTAATTTCTCCGCATTGCAAGGTGCAATTCTGAAATTTTTTGCTTTTTCCTGCTCCTCTTAGCATGATAAAGAAGATTCAAAGAGAGTGAGATGCCAGCTCCTTTCATTCAGTCAGTAGCTTCAATCATTTCTGGACGTTTTTCAATGGCAAAAATCAATGAATATTGTAAATGCACAAACAGTAATTTCTCCGCATTGCAAGGTGCAATTCTGAAATTTTTTGCTTTTTTCTGCTCCTCTTGCATGATAAAGAAGATTCAAAGAGAGTGAGATGCCAGCTCCTTTCATTCAGTCAGTAGCTTCAAACATTTCTGGTATATGAATAACATGATGTTTTTCAATGGCAAAAATCAATGAATATTGTAAATGCACAAACAGTAATTTCTCCGCATTGCAAGGTGCAATTCTGAAATTTTTTGCTTTTTCCTGCTCCTCTTAGCATGATAAAGAAGATTCAAAGAGAGTGAGATGCCAGCTCCTTTCATTCAGTCAGTAGCTTCAATCATTTCTGGACGTTTTTCAATGGCAAAAATCAATGAATATTGTAAATGCAAAAAACAGTAATTTCTCCGCATTGCAAGGTGCAATTCTGAAATTTTTTGCTTTTTCCTGCTCCTCTTAGCAAGATAAACAAGATTCAAAGAGAGTGAGATGCCAGCTCCTTTCATTCAGTCAGTAGCTTCAATCATTTCTGGACGTTTTTCAATGGCAAAAATCAATGAATATTGTAAATGCACAAACAGTAATTTCTCCGCATTGCAAGGTGCAATTCTGAAATTTTTTGCTTTTTCCTGCTCCTCTTAGCATGATAAAGAAGATTCAAAGAGAGTGAGATGCCAGCTCCTTTCATTCAGTCAGTAGCTTCAATCATTTCTGGACGTTTTTCAATGGCAAAAATCAATGAATATTGTAAATGCACAAACTAATTTCTCCGCATTGCAAGGTGCAATTCTGAAATTTTTTGCTTTTTGCTGCTCCTCTTAGCATGATAAAGAAGATTCAAAGAGAGTGAGATGCCAGCTCCTTTCATTCAGTCAGTAGCTTCAATCATTTCTGGACGTTTTTCAATGGCAAAAATCAATGAATATTGTAAATGCACAAACAGTAATTTCTCCGTATTGCAAGGTGCAATTCTGAAATTTTTTGCTTTTTCCTGCTCCTCTTAGCATGATAAAGAAGATTCAAAGAGAGTGAGATGCCAGCTCCTTTCATTCAGTCAGTAGCTTCAATCATTTCTGGACGTTTTTCAATGGCAAAAATCAATGAATATTGTAAATGCACAAACAGTAATTTCTCCGCATTGCAAGGTGCAATTCTGAAATTTTTTGCTTTTTCCTGCTCCTCTAAGCATGATAAAGAAGATTCAAAGAGAGTGAGATGCCAGCTCCTTTCATTCAGTCAGTAGCTTCAATCATTTCTGGACGTTTTTCAATGGCAAAAATCAATGAATATTGTAAATGCACAAAGAGTAATTTCTCCGCATTGCAAGGTGCAATTCTGAAATTTTTTGCTTTTTCCTGCTCCTCTTAGCATGATAAAGAAGATTCAAAGAGAGTGAGATGCCAGCTCCTTTCATTCAGTCAGTAGCTTCAATCATTTCTGGACGTTTTTCAATGGCAAAAATCAATGAATATTGTAAATGCACAAAGAGTAATTTCTCCGCATTGCAAGGTGCAATTCTGAAATTTTTTGCTTTTTCCTGCTCCTCTTAGCATGATAAAGAAGATTCAAAGAGAGTGAGATGCCAGCTCCTTTCATTCAGTCAGTAGCTTCAATCATTTCTGGACGTTTTTCAATGGCAAAAATCAATGAATATTGTAAATGCACAAACAGTAATTTCTCCGCATTGCAAGGTGCAATTCTGAAATTTTTTGCTTTTTCCTGCTCCTCTTAGCAAGATAAACAAGATTCAAAGAGAGTGAGATGCCAGCTCCTTTCATTCAGTCAGTAGCTTCAATCATTTCTGGACGTTTTTCAATGGCAAAAATCAATGAATATTGTAAATGCACAAACAGTAATTTCTCCGCATTGCAAGGTGCAATTCTGAAATTTTTTGCTTTTTCCTGCTCCTCTTAGCATGATAAAGAAGATTCAAAGAGAGTGAGATGCCAGCTCCTTTCATTCAGTCAGTAGCTTCAATCATTTCTGGACGTTTTTCAATGGCAAAAATCAATGAATATTGTAAATGCACAAACTAATTTCTCCGCATTGCAAGGTGCAATTCTGAAATTTTTTGCTTTTTGCTGCTCCTCTTAGCATGATAAAGAAGATTCAAAGAGAGTGAGATGCCAGCTCCTTTCATTCAGTCAGTAGCTTCAATCATTTCTGGACGTTTTTCAATGGCAAAAATCAATGAATATTGTAAATGCACAAACAGTAATTTCTCCGTATTGCAAGGTGCAATTCTGAAATTTTTTGCTTTTTCCTGCTCCTCTTAGCATGATAAAGAAGATTCAAAGAGAGTGAGATGCCAGCTCCTTTCATTCAGTCAGTAGCTTCAATCATTTCTGGACGTTTTTCAATGGCAAAAATCAATGAATATTGTAAATGCACAAACAGTAATTTCTCCGCATTGCAAGGTGCAATTCTGAAATTTTTTGCTTTTTCCTGCTCCTCTAAGCATGATAAAGAAGATTCAAAGAGATTGAGATGCCAGCTCCTTTCATTCAGTCAGTAGCTTCAATCATTTCTGGACGTTTTTCAATGGCAAAAATCAATGAATATTGTAAATGCACAAAGAGTAATTTCTCCGCATTGCAAGGTGCAATTCTGAAATTTTTTGCTTTTTCCTGCTCCTCTTAGCATGATAAAGAAGATTCAAAGAGAGTGAGATGCCAGCTCCTTTCATTCAGTCAGTAGCTTCAAACATTTCTGGTATATGAATAACATGATGTTTTTCAATGGCAAAAATCAATGAATATTGTAAATGCACAAACAGTAATTTCTCCGCATTGCAAGGTGCAATTCTGAAATTTTTTGCTATTTCCTGCTCTTCTTAGCATGATAAAGAAGATTCAAAGAGAGTGAGATGCCAGCTCCTTTCATTCAGTCAGTAGCTTCAATCATTTCTGGTATATGAATAACATGATGTTTTTCAATGGCAAAAATCAATGAATATTGTAAATGCACAAACAGTAATTTCTCCACATTGCAAGGTGCAATTCTGAAATTTTTTGCTTTTTCCTGCTCCTCTAAGCATGATAAAGAAGATTCAAAGAGAGTGAGATGCCAGCTCCTTTCATTCAGTCAGTAGCTTCAATCATTTCTGGACGTTTTTCAATGTCAAAAATCAATGAATATTGTAAATGCACAAACAGTAATTTCTCCGCATTGCAAGGTGCAATTCTGAAATTTTTTGCTTTTTCCTGCTCCTCTTAGCATGATAAAGAAGATTCAAAGAGAGTGAGATGCCAGCTCCTTTCATTCAGTCAGTAGCTTCAATCATTTCTGGTATATGAATAACATGATGTTTTTCAATGGCAAAAATCAATGAATATTGTAAATGCACAAACAGTAATTTCTCCGCATTGCAAGGTGCAATTCTGAAATGTTTTGCTTTTTCCTGCTCCTCTAAGCATGATAAAGAAGATTCAAAGAGAGTGAGATGCCAGCTCCTTTCATTCAGTCAGTAGCTTCAATCATTTCTGGACGTTTTTCAATGGCAAAAATCAATGAATATTGTAAATGCACAAACAGTAATTTCTCCGCATTGCAAGGTGCAATTCTGAAATTTTTTGCTTTTTCCTGCTCCTCTTAGCATGATAAAGAAGATTCAAAGAGAGTGAGATGCCAGCTCCTTTCATTCAGTCAGTAGCTTCAAACATTTCTGGTATATGAATAACATGATGTTTTTCAATGGCAAAAATCAATGAATATTGTAAATGCACAAACAGTAATTTCTCCGCATTGAAAGGTGCAATTCTGAAATTTTTTGCTTTTTCCTGCTCCTCTTAGCATGATAAAGAAGATTCAAAGAGAGTGAGATGCCAGCTCCTTTCATTCAGTCAGTAGCTTCAATCATTTCTGGACGTTTTTCAATGGCAAAAATCAATGAATATTGTAAATGCACAAACAGTAATTTCTCCGCATTGCAAGGTGCAATTCTGAAATTTTTTGCTTTTTCCTGCTCCTCTTAGCATGATAAAGAAGATTCAAAGAGAGTGAGATGCCAGCTCCTTTCATTCAGTCAGTAGCTTCAATCATTTCTGGACGTTTTTCAATGGCAAAAATCAATGAATATTGTAAATGCACAAACAGTAATTTCTCCGCATTGCAAGGTGCAATTCTGAAATTTTTTGCTTTTTCCTGCTCCTCTTAGCAAGATAAACAAGATTCAAAGAGAGTGAGATGCCAGCTCCTTTCATTCAGTCAGTAGCTTCAATCATTTCTGGACGTTTTTCAATGGCAAAAATCAATGAATATTGTAAATACACAAACAGTAATTTCTCCGCATTGCAAGGTGCAATTCTGAAATTTTTTGCTTTTTCCTGCTCCTCTTAGCATGATAAAGAAGATTCAAAGAGAGTGAGATGCCAGCTCCTTTCATTCAGTCAGTAGCTTCAATCATTTCTGGACGTTTTTCAATGGCAAAAATCAATGAATATTGTAAATGCACAAACTAATTTCTCCGCATTGCAAGGTGCAATTCTGAAATTTTTTGCTTTTTGCTGCTCCTCTTACCATGATAAAGAAGATTCAAAGAGAGTGAGATGCCAGCTCCTTTCATTCAGTCAGTAGCTTCAATCATTTCTGGACGTTTTTCAATGGCAAAAATCAATGAATATTGTAAATGCACAAACAGTAATTTCTCCGTATTGCAAGGTGCAATTCTGAAATTTTTTGCTTTTTCCTGCTCCTCTTAGCATGATAAAGAAGATTCAAAGAGAGTGAGATGCCAGCTCCTTTCATTCAGTCAGTAGCTTCAATCATTTCTGGACGTTTTTCAATGGCAAAAATCAATGAATATTGTAAATGCACAAACAGTAATTTCTTCGCATTGCAAGGTGCAATTCTGAAATTTTTTGCTTTTTCCTGCTCCTCTAAGCATGATAAAGAAGATTCAAAGAGAGTGAGATGCCAGCTCCTTTCATTCAGTCAGTAGCTTCAATCATTTCTGGACGTTTTTCAATGGCAAAAATCAATGAATATTGTAAATGCACAAAGAGTAATTTCTCCGCATTGCAAGGTGCAATTCTGAAATTTTTTGCTTTTTCCTGCTCCTCTTAGCATGATAAAGAAGATTCAAAGAGAGTGAGATGCCAGCTCCTTTCATTCAGTCAGTAGCTTCAAACATTTCTGGTATATGAATAACATGATGTTTTTCAATGGCAAAAATCAATGAATATTGTAAATGCACAAACAGTAATTTCTCCGCATTGCAAGGTGCAATTCTGAAATTTTTTGCTTTTTCCTGCTCTTCTTAGCATGATAAAGAAGATTCAAAGAGAGTGAGATGCCAGCTCCTTTCATTCAGTCAGTAGCTTCAATCATTTCTGGTATATGAATAACATGATGTTTTTCAATGGCAAAAATCAATGAATATTGTAAATGCACAAACAGTAATTTCTCCGCATTGCAAGGTGCAATTCTGAAATTTTTTGCTTTTTCCTGCTTCTCTAAGCATGATAAAGAAGATTCAAAGAGAGTGAGATGCCAGCTCCTTTCATTCAGTCAGTAGCTTCAATCATTTCTGGACGTTTTTCAATGGCAAAAATCAATGAATATTGTAAATGCACAAACAGTAATTTCTCCGCATTGCAAGGTGCAATTCTGAAATTTTTTGCTTTTTCCTGCTCCTCTTAGCATGATAAAGAAGATTCAAAGAGAGTGAGATGCCAGCTCCTTTCATTCAGTCAGTAGCTTCAAACATTTCTGGTATATGAATAACATGATGTTTTTCAATGGCAAAAATCAATGAATATTGTAAATGCACAAACAGTAATTTCTCCGCATTGAAAGGTGCAATTCTGAAATTTTTTGCTTTTTCCTGCTCCTCTTAGCATGATAAAGAAGATTCAAAGAGAGTGAGATGCCAGCTCCTTTCATTCAGTCAGTAGCTTCAATCATTTCTGGACGTTTTTCAATGGCAAAAATCAATGAATATTGTAAATGCACAAACAGTAATTTCTCCGCATTGCAATGTGCAATTCTGAAATTTTTTGCTTTTTCCTGCTCCTCTTAGCATGATAAAGAAGATTCAAAGAGAGTGAGATGCCAGCTCCTTTCATTCAGTCAGTAGCTTCAATCATTTCTAGACGTTTTTCAATGGCAAAAATCAATGAATATTGTAAATGCACAAACAGTAATTTCTCCGCATTGCAAGGTGCAATTCTGAAATTTTTTGCTTTTTTCTGCTCCTCTTAGCATGATAAAGAAGATTCAAAGAGAGTGAGATGCCAGCTCCTTTCATTCAGTCAGTAGCTTCAATCATTTCTGGACGTTTTTCAATGGCAAAAATCAATGAATATTGTAAATGCACAAACAGTAATTTCTCCGCATTGCAAGGTGCAATTCTGAAATTTTTTGCTTTTTCCTGCTCCTCTTAGCATGATAAAGAAGATTCAAAGAGAGTGAGATGCCAGCTCCTTTCATTCAGTCAGTAGCTTCAATCATTTCTGGACGTTTTTCAATGGCAAAAATCAATGAATATTGTAAATGCACAAACAGTAATTTCTCCGCATTGCAAGGTGCAATTCTGAAATTTTTTGCTTTTTCCTGCTCCTCTTAGCAAGATAAACAAGATTCAAAGAGAGTGAGATGCCAGCTCCTTTCATTCAGTCAGTAGCTTCAATCATTTCTGGACGTTTTTCAATGGCAAAAATCAATGAATATTGTAAATGCACAAACAGTAATTTCTCCGCATTGCAAGGTGCAATTCTGAAATTTTTTGCTTTTTCCTGCTCCTCTTAGCATGATAAAGAAGATTCAAAGAGAGTGAGATGCCAGCTCCTTTCATTCAGTCAGTAGCTTCAATCATTTCTGGACGTTTTTCAATGGCAAAAATCAATGAATATTGTAAATGCACAAACTAATTTCTCCGCATTGCAAGGTGCAATTCTGAAATTTTTTGCTTTTTGCTGCTCCTCTTAGCATGATAAAGAAGATTCAAAGAGAGTGAGATGCCAGCTCCTTTCATTCAGTCAGTAGCTTCAATCATTTCTGGACGTTTTTCAATGGCAAAAATCAATGAATATTGTAAATGCACAAAGAGTAATTTCTCCGCATTGCAAGGTGCAATTCTGAAATTTTTTGCTTTTTCCTGCTCCTCTTAGCATGATAAAGAAGATTCAAAGAGAGTGAGATGCCAGCTCCTTTCATTCAGTCAGTAGCTTCAAACATTTCTGGTATATGAATAACATGATGTTTTTCAATGGCAAAAATCAATGAATATTGTAAATGCACAAACAGTAATTTCTCCGCATTGCAAGGTGCAATTCTGAAATTTTTTGCTTTTTCCTGCTCTTCTTAGCATGATAAAGAAGATTCAAAGAGAGTGAGATGCCAGCTCCTTTCATTCAGTCAGTAGCTTCAATCATTTCTGGTATATGAATAACATGATGTTTTTCAATGGCAAAAATCAATGAATATTGTAAATGCACAAACAGTAATTTCTCCGCATTGCAAGGTGCAATTCTGAAATTTTTTGCTTTTTCCTGCTCCTCTAAGCATGATAAAGAAGATTCAAAGAGAGTGAGATGCCAGCTCCTTTCATTCAGTCAGTAGCTTCAATCATTTCTGGACGTTTTTCAATGTCAAAAATCAATGAATATTGTAAATGCACAAACAGTAATTTCTCCGCATTGCAAGGTGCAATTCTGAAATTTTTTGCTTTCTCCTGCTCCTCTTAGCATGATAAAGAAGATTCAAAGAGAGTGAGATGCCAGCTCCTTTCATTCAGTCAGTAGCTTCAATCATTTCTGGTATATGAATAACATGATGTTTTTCAATGGCAAAAATCAATGAATATTGTAAATGCACAAACAGTAATTTCTCCGCATTGCAAGGTGCAATTCTGAAATTTTTTGCTTTTTCCTGCTCCTCTAAGCATGATAAAGAAGATTCAAAGAGAGTGAGATGCCAGCTCCTTTCATTCAGTCAGTAGCTTCAATCATTTCTGGACGTTTTTCAATGGCAAAAATCAATGAATATTGTAAATGCACAAACAGTAATTTCTCCGCATTGCAAGGTGCAATTCTGAAATTTTTTGCTTTTTCCTGCTCCTCTTAGCATGATAAAGAAGATTCAAAGAGAGTGAGATGCCAGCTCCTTTCATTCAGTCAGTAGCTTCAAACATTTCTGGTATATGAATAACATGATGTTTTTCAATGGCAAAAATCAATGAATATTGTAAATGCACAAACAGTAATTTCTCCGCATTGAAAGGTGCAATTCTGAAATTTTTTGCTTTTTCCTGCTCCTCTTAGCATGTTAAAGAAGATTCAAAGAGAGTGAGATGCCAGCTCCTTTCATTCAGTCAGTAGCTTCAATCATTTCTGGACGTTTTTCAATGGCAAAAATCAATGAATATTGTAAATGCACAAACAGTAATTTCTCCGCATTGCAAGGTGCAATTCTGAAATTTTTTGCTTTTTCCTGCTCCTCTTAGCATGATAAAGAAGATTCAAAGAGAGTGAGATGCCAGCTCCTTTCATTCAGTCAGTAGCTTCAATCATTTCTGGACGTTTTTCAATGGCAAAAATCAATGAATATTGTAAATGCACAAACAGTAATTTCTCCGCATTGCAAGGTGCAATTCTGAAATTTTTTGCTTTTTCCTGCTCCTCTTAGCATGATAAAGAAGATTCAAAGAGAGTGAGATGCCAGCTCCTTTCATTCAGTCAGTAGCTTCAAACATTTCTGGTATATGAATAACATGATGTTTTTCAATGGCAAAAATCAATGAATATTGTAAATGCACAAACAGTAATTTCTCCGCATTGAAAGGTGCAATTCTGAAATGTTTTGCTTTTTCCTGCTCCTCTTAGCATGATAAAGAAGATTCAAAGAGAGTGAGATGCCAGCTCCTTTCATTCAGTCAGTAGCTTCAATCATTTCTGGACGTTTTTCAATGGCAAAATTCAATGAATATTGTAAATGCACAAACAGTAATTTCTCCGCATTGCAAGGTGCAATTCTGAAATTTTTTGCTTTTTCCTGCTCCTCTTAGCATGATAAAGAAGATTCAAAGAGAGTGAGATGCCAGCTCCTTTCATTCAGTCAGTAGCTTCAATCATTTCTGGACGTTTTTCAATGGCAAAAATCAATGAATATTGTAAATGCACAAAGAGTAATTTCTCCGCATTGCAAGGTGCAATTCTGAAATTTTTTGCTTTTTCCTGCTCCTCTTAGCATGATAAAGAAGATTCAAAGAGAGTGAGATGCCAGCTCCTTTCATTCAGTCAGTAGCTTCAAACATTTCTGGTATATGAATAACATGATGTTTTTCAATGGCAAAAATCAATGAATATTGTAAATGCACAAACAGTAATTTCTCCGCATTGCAAGGTGCAATTCTGAAATTTTTTGCTTTTTCCTGCTCTTCTTAGCATGATAAAGAAGATTCAAAGAGAGTGAGATGCCAGCTCCTTTCATTCAGTAAGTAGCTTCAATCATTTCTGGTATATGAATAACATGATGTTTTTCAATGGCAAAAATCAATGAATATTGTAAATGCACAAACAGTAATTTCTCCGCATTGCAAGGTGCAATTCTGAAATTTTTTGCTTTTTCCTGCTCCTCTAAGCATGATAAAGAAGATTCAAAGATAGTGAGATGCCAGCTCCTTTCATTCAGTCAGTAGCTTCAATCATTTCTGGACGTTTTTCAATGTCAAAAATCAATGAATATTGTAAATGCACAAACAGTAATTTCTCCGCATTGCAAGGTGCAATTCTGAAATTTTTTGCTTTTTCCTGCTCCTCTTAGCATGATAAAGAAGATTCAAAGAGAGTGAGATGCCAGCTCCTTTCATTCAGTCAGTAGCTTCAATCATTTCTGGTATATGAATAACATGATGTTTTTCAATGGCAAAAATCAATGAATATTGTAAATGCACAAACAGTAATTTCTCCGCATTGCAAGGTGCAATTCTGAAATTTTTTGCTTTTTCCTGCTCCTCTAAGCATGATAAAGAAGATTCAAAGAGAGTGAGATGCCAGCTCCTTTCATTCAGTCAGTAGCTTCAATCATTTCTGGACGTTTTTCAATGGCAAAAATCAATGAATATTGTAAATGCACAAACAGTAATTTCTCCGCATTGCAAGGTGCAATTCTGAAATTTTTTGCTTTTTCCTGCTCCTCTTAGCATGATAAAGAAGATTCAAAGAGAGTGAGATGCCAGCTCCTTTCATTCAGTCAGTAGCTTCAAACATTTCTGGTATATGAATAACATGATGTTTTTCAATGGCAAAAATCAATGAATATTGTAAATGCACAAACAGTAATTTCTCCGCATTGAAAGGTGCAATTCTGAAATTTTTTGCTTTTTCCTGCTCCTCTTAGCATGATAAAGAAGATTCAAAGAGAGTGAGATGCCAGCTCCTTTCATTCAGTCAGTAGCTTCAATCATTTCTGGACGTTTTTCAATGGCAAAAATCAATGAATATTGTAAATGCACAAACAGTAATTTCTCCGCATTGCAAGGTGCAATTCTGAAATTTTTTGCTTTTTCCTGCTCCTCTTAGCATGATAAAGAAGATTCAAAGAGAGTGAGATGCCAGCTCCTTTCATTCAGTCAGTAGCTTCAATCATTTCTGGACGTTTTTCAATGGCAAAAATCAATGAATATTGTAAATGCACAAACAGTAATTTCTCCGCATTGCAAGGTGCAATTCTGAAATTTTTTGCTTTTTCCTGCTCCTCTTAGCATAATAAAGAAGATTCAAAGAGAGTGAGATGCCAGCTCCTTTCATTCAGTCAGTAGCTTCAAACATTTCTGGTATATGAATAACATGATGTTTTTCAATGGCAAAAATCAATGAATATTGTAAATGCACAAACAGTAATTTCTCCGCATTGAAAGGTGCAATTCTGAAATTTTTTGCTTTTTCCTGCTCCTCTTAGCATGATAAAGAAGATTCAAAGAGAGTGAGATGCCAGCTCCTTTCATTCAGTCAGTAGCTTCAATCATTTCTGGACGTTTTTCAATGGCAAAAATCAATGAATATTGTAAATGCACAAACAGTAATTTCTCCGCATTGCAAGGTGCAATTCTGAAATTTTTTGCTTTTTCCTGCTCCTCTTAGCATGATAAAGAAGATTCAAAGAGAGTGAGATGCCAGCTCCTTTCATTCAGTCAGTAGCTTCAATCATTTCTGGACGTTTTTCAATGGCAAAAATCAATGAATATTGTAAATGCACAAACAGTAATTTCTCCGCATTGCAAGGTGCAATTCTGAAATTTTTTGCTTTTTCCTGCTCCTCTTAGCAAGATAAACAAGATTCAAAGAGAGTGAGATGCCAGCTCCTTTCATTCAGTCAGTAGCTTCAATCATTTCTGGACGTTTTTCAATGGCAAAAATCAATGAATATTGTAAATACACAAACAGTAATTTCTCCGCATTGCAAGGTGCAATTCTGAAATTTTTTGCTTTTTCCTGCTCCTCTTAGCATGATAAAGAAGATTCAAACAGAGTGAGATGCCAGCTCCTTTCATTCAGTCAGTAGCTTCAATCATTTCTGGACGTTTTTCAATGGCAAAAATCAATGAATATTGTAAATGCACAAACTAATTTCTCCGCATTGCAAGGTGCAATTCTGAAATTTTTTGCTTTTTGCTGCTCCTCTTAGCATGATAAAGAAGATTCAAAGAGAGTGAGATGCCAGCTCCTTTCATTCAGTCAGTAGCTTCAATCATTTCTGGACGTTTTTCAATGGCAAAAATCAATGAATATTGTAAATGCACAAACAGTAATTTCTCCGTATTGCAAGGTGCAATTCTGAAATTTTTTGCTTTTTCCTGCTCCTCTTAGCATGATAAAGAAGATTCAAAGAGAGTGAGATGCCAGCTCCTTTCATTCAGTCAGTAGCTTCAATCATTTCTGGACGTTTTTCAATGGCAAAAATCAATGAATATTGTAAATGCACAAACAGTAATTTCTTCGCATTGCAAGGTGCAATTCTGAAATTTTTTGCTTTTTCCTGCTCCTCTAAGCATGATAAAGAAGATTCAAAGAGAGTGAGATGCCAGCTCCTTTCATTCAGTCAGTAGCTTCAATCATTTCTGGACGTTTTTCAATGGCAAAAATCAATGAATATTGTAAATGCACAAAGAGTAATTTCTCCGCATTGCAAGGTGCAATTCTGAAATTTTTTGCTTTTTCCTGCTCCTCTTAGCATGATAAAGAAGATTCAAAGAGAGTGAGATGCCAGCTCCTTTCATTCAGTCAGTAGCTTCAAACATTTCTGGTATATGAATAACATGATGTTTTTCAATGGCAAAAATCAATGAATATTGTAAATGCACAAACAGTAATTTCTCCGCATTGCAAGGTGCAATTCTGAAATTTTTTGCTTTTTCCTGCTCTTCTTAGCATGATAAAGAAGATTCAAAGAGAGTGAGATGCCAGCTCCTTTCATTCAGTCAGTAGCTTCAAACATTTCTGGTATATGAATAACATGATGTTTTTCAATGGCAAAAATCAATGAATATTGTAAATGCACAAACAGTAATTTCTCCGCATTGAAAGGTGCAATTCTGAAATTTTTTGCTTTTTCCTGCTCCTCTTAGCATGATAAAGAAGATTCAAAGAGAGTGAGATGCCAGCTCCTTTCATTCAGTCAGTAGCTTCAATCATTTCTGGACGTTTTTCAATGGCAAAAATCAATGAATATTGTAAATGCACAAACAGTAATTTCTCCGCATTGCAAGGTGCAATTCTGAAATTTTTTGCTTTTTCCTGCTCCTCTTAGCAAGATAAACAAGATTCAAAGAGAGTGAGATGCCAGCTCCTTTCATTCAGTCAGTAGCTTCAATCATTTCTGGACGTTTTTCAATGGCAAAAATCAATGAATATTGTAAATACACAAACAGTAATTTCTCCGCATTGCAAGGTGCAATTCTGAAATTTTTTGCTTTTTCCTGCTCCTCTTAGCATGATAAAGAAGATTCAAAGAGAGTGAGATGCCAGCTCCTTTCATTCAGTCAGTAGCTTCAATCATTTCTGGACGTTTTTCAATGGCAAAAATCAATGAATATTGTAAATGCACAAACTAATTTCTCCGCATTGCAAGGTGCAATTCTGAAATTTTTTGCTTTTTGCTGCTCCTCTTAGCATGATAAAGAAGATTCAAAGAGAGTGAGATGCCAGCTCCTTTCATTCAGTCAGTAGCTTCAATCATTTCTGGACGTTTTTCAATGGCAAAAATCAATGAATATTGTAAATGCACAAACAGTAATTTCTCCGCATTGCAAGGTGCAATTCTGAAATTTTTTGCTTTTTCCTGCTCCTCTTAGCATGATAAAGAAGATTCAAAGAGAGTGAGATGCCAGCTCCTTTCATTCAGTCAGTAGCTTCAAACATTTCTGGTATATGAATAACATGATGTTTTTCAATGGCAAAAATCAATGAATATTGTAAATGCACAAACAGTAATTTCTCCGCATTGCAAGGTGCAATTCTGAAATTTTTTGCTTTTTCCTGCTCTTCTTAGCATGATAAAGAAGATTCAAAGAGAGTGAGATGCCAGCTCCTTTCATTCAGTCAGTAGCTTCAAACATTTCTGGTATATGAATAACATGATGTTTTTCAATGGCAAAAATCAATGAATATTGTAAATGCACAAACAGTAATTTCTCCGCATTGAAAGGTGCAATTCTGAAATTTTTTGCTTTTTCCTGCTCCTCTTAGCATGATAAAGAAGATTCAAAGAGAGTGAGATGCCAGCTCCTTTCATTCAGTCAGTAGCTTCAATCATTTCTGGACGTTTTTCAATGGCAAAAATCAATGAATATTGTAAATGCACAAACAGTAATTTCTCCGCATTGCAAGGTGCAATTCTGAAATTTTTTGCTTTTTCCTGCTCCTCTTAGCAAGATAAACAAGATTCAAAGAGAGTGAGATGCCAGCTCCTTTCATTCAGTCAGTAGCTTCAATCATTTCTGGACGTTTTTCAATGGCAAAAATCAATGAATATTGTAAATACACAAACAGTAATTTCTCCGCATTGCAAGGTGCAATTCTGAAATTTTTTGCTTTTTCCTGCTCCTCTTAGCATGATAAAGAAGATTCAAAGAGAGTGAGATGCCAGCTCCTTTCATTCAGTCAGTAGCTTCAATCATTTCTGGACGTTTTTCAATGGCAAAAATCAATGAATATTGTAAATGCACAAACTAATTTCTCCGCATTGCAAGGTGCAATTCTGAAATTTTTTGCTTTTTGCTGCTCCTCTTAGCATGATAAAGAAGATTCAAAGAGAGTGAGATGCCAGCTCCTTTCATTCAGTCAGTAGCTTCAATCATTTCTGGACGTTTTTCAATGGCAAAAATCAATGAATATTGTAAATGCACAAACAGTAATTTCTCCGTATTGCAAGGTGCAATTCTGAAATTTTTTGCTTTTTCCTGCTCCTCTTAGCATGATAAAGAAGATTCAAAGAGAGTGAGATGCCAGCTCCTTTCATTCAGTCAGTAGCTTCAATCATTTCTGGACGTTTTTCAATGGCAAAAATCAATGAATATTGTAAATGCACAAACAGTAATTTCTTCGCATTGCAAGGTGCAATTCTGAAATTTTTTGCTTTTTCCTGCTCCTCTAAGCATGATAAAGATTCAAAGAGAGTGAGATGCCAGCTCCTTTCATTCAGTCAGTAGCTTCAATCATTTCTGGACGTTTTTCAATGGCAAAAATCAATGAATATTGTAAATGCACAAAGAGTAATTTCTCCGCATTGCAAGGTGCAATTCTGAAATTTTTTGCTTTTTCATGCTCCTCTTAGCATGATAAAGAAGATTCAAAGAGAGTGAGATGCCAGCTCCTTTCATTCAGTCAGTAGCTTCAAACATTTCTGGTATATGAATAACATGATGTTTTTCAATGGCAAAAATCAATGAATATTGTAAATGCACAAACAGTAATTTCTCCGCATTGCAAGGTGCAATTCTGAAATTTTTTGCTTTTTCCTGCTCTTCTTAGCATGATAAAGAAGATTCAAAGAGAGTGAGATGCCAGCTCCTTTCATTCAGTCAGTAGCTTCAATCATTTCTGGTATATGAATAACATGATGTTTTTCAATGGCAAAAATCAATGAATATTGTAAATGCACAAACAGTAATTTCTCCGCATTGCAAGGTGCAATTCTGAAATTTTTTGCTTTTTCCTGCTCCTCTAAGCATGATAAAGAAGATTCAAAGAGAGTGAGATGCCAGCTCCTTTCATTCAGTCAGTAGCTTCAATCATTTCTGGACGTTTTTCAATGGCAAAAATCAATGAATATTGTAAATGCACAAACAGTAATTTCTCCGCATTGCAAGGTGCAATTCTGAAATTTTTTGCTTTTTCCTGCTCCTCTTAGCATGATAAAGAAGATTCAAAGAGAGTGAGATGCCAGCTCCTTTCATTCAGTCAGTAGCTTCAAACATTTCTGGTATATGAATAACATGATGTTTTTCAATGGCAAAAATCAATGAATATTGTAAATGCACAAACAGTAATTTCTCCGCATTGAAAGGTGCAATTCTGAAATTTTTTGCTTTTTCCTGCTCCTCTTAGCATGATAAAGAAGATTCAAAGAGAGTGAGATGCCAGCTCCTTTCATTCAGTCAGTAGCTTCAATCATTTCTGGACGTTTTTCAATGGCAAAAATCAATGAATATTGTAAATGCACAAACAGTAATTTCTCCGCATTGCAAGGTGCAATTCTGAAATTTTTTGCTTTTTCCTGCTCCTCTTAGCATGATAAAGAAGATTCAAAGAGAGTGAGATGCCAGCTCCTTTCATTCAGTCAGTAGCTTCAAACATTTCTGGTATATGAATAACATGATGTTTTTCAATGGCAAAAATCAATGAATATTGTAAATGCACAAACAGTAATTTCTCCGCATTGCAAGGTGCAATTCTGAAATTTTTTGCTTTTTCCTGCTCCTCTTAGCATGATAAAGAAGATTCAAAGAGAGTGAGATGCCAGCTCCTTTCATTCAGTCAGTAGCTTCAATCATTTCTGGACGTTTTTCAATGGCAAAAATCAATGAATATTGTAAATGCACAAACAGTAATTTCTCCGCATTGCAAGGTGCAATTCTGAAATTTTTTGCTTTTTCCTGCTCCTCTTAGCATGATAAAGAAGATTCAAAGAGAGTGAGATGCCAGCTCCTTTCATTCAGTCAGTAGCTTCAATCATTTCTGGACGTTTTTCAATGGCAAAAATCAATGAATATTGTAAATGCACAAACAGTAATTTCTCCGCATTGCAAGGTGCAATTCTGAAATTTTTTGCTTTTTCCTGCTCCTCTTAGCATGATAAAGAAGATTCAAAGAGAGTGAGATGCCAGCTCCTTTCATTCAGTCAGTAGCTTCAATCATTTCTGGACGTTTTTCAATGGCAAAAATCAATGAATATTGTAAATGCACAAACAGTAATTTCTCCGCATTGCAAGGTGCAATTCTGAAATTTTTTGCTTTCTCCTGCTCCTCTTAGCATGATAAAGAAGATTCAAAGAGAGTGAGATGCCAGCTCCTTTCATTCAGTCAGTAGCTTCAATCATTTCTGGACGTTTTTCAATGGCAAAAATCAATGAATATTGTAAATGCACAAACAGTAATTTCTCCGCATTGCAAGGTGCAATTCTGAAATTTTTTGCTTTTTCCTGCTCCTCTTAGCAAGATAAACAAGATTCAAAGAGAGTGAGATGCCAGCTCCTTTCATTCAGTCAGTAGCTTCAATCATTTCTGGACGTTTTTCAATGGCAAAAATCAATGAATATTGTAAATACACAAACAGTAATTTCTCCGCATTGCAAGGTGCAATTCTGAAATTTTTTGCTTTTTCCTGCTCCTCTTAGCATGATAAAGAAGATTCAAAGAGAGTGAGATGCCAGCTCCTTTCATTCAGTCAGTAGCTTCAATCATTTCTGGACGTTTTTCAATGGCAAAAATCAAAGAATATTGTAAATGCACAAACTAATTTCTCCGCATTGCAAGGTGCAATTCTGAAATTTTTTGCTTTTTGCTGCTCCTCTTAGCATGATAAAGAAGATTCAAAGAGAGTGAGATGCCAGCTCCTTTCATTCAGTCAGTAGCTTCAATCATTTCTGGACGTTTTTCAATGGCAAAAATCAATGAATATTGTAAATGCACAAACAGTAATTTCTCCGTATTGCAAGGTGCAATTCTGAAATTTTTTGCTTTTTCCTGCTCCTCTTAGCATGATAAAGAAGATTCAAAGAGAGTGAGATGCCAGCTCCTTTCATTCAGTCAGTAGCTTCAATCATTTCTGGACGTTTTTCAATGGCAAAAATCAATGAATATTGTAAATGCACAAACAGTAATTTCTTCGCATTGCAAGGAGCAATTCTGAAATTTTTTGCTTTTTCCTGCTCCTCTAAGCATGATAAAGATTCAAAGAGAGTGAGATGCCAGCTCCTTTCATTCAGTCAGTAGCTTCAATCATTTCTGGACGTTTTTCAATGGCAAAAATCAATGAATATTGTAAATGCACAAAGAGTAATTTCTCCGCATTGCAAGGTGCAATTCTGAAATTTTTTGCTTTTTCCTGCTCCTCTTAGCATGATAAAGAAGATTCAAAGAGAGTGAGATGCCAGCTCCTTTCATTCAGTCAGTAGCTTCAAACATTTCTGGTATATGAATAACATGATGTTTTTCAATGGCAAAAATCAATGAATATTGTAAATGCACAAACAGTAATTTCTCCGCATTGCAAGGTGCAATTCTGAAATTTTTTGCTTTTTCCTGCTCTTCTTAGCATGATAAAGAAGATTCAAAGACAGTGAGATGCCAGCTCCTTTCATTCAGTCAGTAGCTTCAATCATTTCTGGTATATGAATAACATGATGTTTTTCAATGGCAAAAATCAATGAATATTGTAAATGCACAAACAGTAATTTCTCCGCATTGCAAGGTGCAATTCTGAAATTTTTTGCTTTTTCCTGCTCCTCTAAGCATGATAAAGAAGATTCAAAGAGAGTGAGATGCCTGCTCCTTTCATTCAGTCAGTAGCTTCAATCATTTCTGGACGTTTTTCAATGGCAAAAATCAATGAATATTGTAAATGCACAAACAGTAATTTCTCCGCATTGCAAGGTGCAATTCTGAAATTTTTTGCTTTTTCCTGCTCCTCTTAGCATGATAAAGAAGATTCAAAGAGAGTGAGATGCCAGCTCCTTTCATTCAGTCAGTAGCTTCAAACATTTCTGGTATATGAATAACATGATGTTTTTCAATGGCAAAAATCAATGAATATTGTAAATGCACAAACAGTAATTTCTCCGCATTGAAAGGTGCAATTCTGAAATTTTTTGCTTTTTCCTGCTCCTCTTAGCATGATAAAGAAGATTCAAAGAGAGTGAGATGCCAGCTCCTTTCATTCAGTCAGTAGCTTCAATCATTTCTGGACGTTTTTCAATGGCAAAAATCAATGAATATTGTAAATGCACAAACAGTAATTTCTCCGCATTGCAAGGTGCAATTCTGAAATTTTTTGCTTTTTCCTGCTCCTCTTAGCATGATAAAGAAGATTCAAAGAGAGTGAGATGCCAGCTCCTTTCATTCAGTCAGTAGCTTCAAACATTTCTGGTATATGAATAACATGATGTTTTTCAATGGCAAAAATCAATGAATATTGTAAATGCACAAACAGTAATTTCTCCGCATTGCAAGGTGCAATTCTGAAATTTTTTGCTTTTTCCTGCTCCTCTTAGCATGATAAAGAAGATTCAAAGAGAGTGAGATGCCAGCTCCTTTCATTCAGTCAGTAGCTTCATTTCTGGACGTTTTTCAATGGCAAAAATCAATGAATATTGTAAATGCACAAACAGTAATTTCTCCGCATTGCAAGGTGCAATTCTGAAATTTTTTGCTTTTTCCTGCTCCTCTTAGCATGATAAAGAAGATTCAAAGAGAGTGAGATGCCAGCTCCTTTCATTCAGTCAGTAGCTTCAATCATTTCTGGACGTTTTTCAATGGCAAAAATCAATGAATATTGTAAATGCACAAACAGTAATTTCTCCGCATTGCAAGGTGCAATTCTGAAATTTTTTGCTTTTTCCTGCTCCTCTTAGCATGATAAAGAAGATTCAAAGAGAGTGAGATGCCAGCTCCTTTCATTCAGTCAGTAGCTTCAAACATTTCTGGTATATGAATAACATGATGTTTTTCAATGGCAAAAATCAATGAATATTGTAAATGCACAAACAGTAATTTCTCCACATTGAAAGGTGCAATTCTGAAATTTTTTGCTTTTTCCTGCTCCTCTTAGCATGATAAAGAAGATTCAAAGAGAGTGAGATGCCAGCTCCTTTCATTCAGTCAGTAGCTTCAATCATTTCTGGACGTTTTTCAATGGCAAAAATCAATGAATATTGTAAATGCACAAACAGTAATTTCTCCGCATTGCAAGGTGCAATTCTGAAATTTTTTGCTTTTTCCTGCTCCTCTTAGCATGATAAAGAAGATTCAAAGAGAGTGAGATGCCAGCTCCTTTCATTCAGTCAGTAGCTTCAATCATTTCTGGACGTTTTTCAATGGCAAAAATCAATGAATATTGTAAATGCACAAACAGTAATTTCTCCGCATTGCAAGGTGCAATTCTGAAATTTTTTGCTTTTTCCTGCTCCTCTTAGCAAGATAAACAAGATTCAAAGAGAGTGAGATGCCAGCTCCTTTCATTCAGTCAGTAGCTTCAATCATTTCTGGACGTTTTTCAATGGCAAAAATCAATGAATATTGTAAATACACAAACAGTAATTTCTCCGCATTGCAAGGTGCAATTCTGAAATTTTTTGCTTTTTCCTGCTCCTCTTAGCATGATAAAGAAGATTCAAAGAGAGTGAGATGCCAGCTCCTTTCATTCAGTCAGTAGCTTCAATCATTTCTGGACGTTTTTCAATGGCAAAAATCAATGAATATTGTAAATGCACAAACTAATTTCTCCGCATTGCAAGGTGCAATTCTGAAATTTTTTGCTTTTTGCTGCTCCTCTTAGCATGATAAAGAAGATTCAAAGAGAGTGAGATGCCAGCTCCTTTCATTCAGTCAGTAGCTTCAATCATTTCTGGACGTTTTTCAATGGCAAAAATCAATGAATATTGTAAATGCACAAACAGTAATTTCTCCGTATTGCAAGGTGCAATTCTGAAATTTTTTGCTTTTTCCTGCTCCTCTTAGCATGATAAAGAAGATTCAAAGAGAGTGAGATGCCAGCTCCTTTCATTCAGTCAGTAGCTTCAATCATTTCTGGACGTTTTTCAATGGCAAAAATCAATGAATATTGTAAATGCACAAACAGTAATTTCTTCGCATTGCAAGGAGCAATTCTGAAATTTTTTGCTTTTTCCTGCTCCTCTAAGCATGATAAAGAAGATTCAAAGAGAGTGAGATGCCAGCTCCTTTCATTCAGTCAGTAGCTTCAATCATTTCTGGACGTTTTTCAATGGCAAAAATCAATGAATATTGTAAATGCACAAAGAGTAATTTCTCCGCATTGCAAGGTGCAATTCTGAAATTTTTTGCTTTTTCCTGCTCCTCTTAGCATGATAAAGAAGATTCAAAGAGAGTGAGATGCCAGCTCCTTTCATTCAGTCAGTAGCTTCAAACATTTCTGGTATATGAATAACATGATGTTTTTCAATGGCAAAAATCAATGAATATTGTAAATGCACAAACAGTAATTTCTCCGCATTGCAAGGTGCAATTCTGAAATTTTTTGCTTTTTCCTGCTCTTCTTAGCATGATAAAGAAGATTCAAAGAGAGTGAGATGCCAGCTCCTTTCATTCAGTCAGTAGCTTCAAACATTTCTGGTATATGAATAACATGATGTTTTTCAATGGCAAAAATCAATGAATATTGTAAATGCACAAACAGTAATTTCTCCGCATTGAAAGGTGCAATTCTGAAATTTTTTGCTTTTTCCTGCTCCTCTTAGCATGATAAAGAAGATTCAAAGAGAGTGAGATGCCAGCTCCTTTCATTCAGTCAGTAGCTTCAAACATTTCTGGTATATGAATAACATGATGTTTTTCAATGGCAAAAATCAATGAATATTGTAAATGCACAAACAGTAATTTCTCCGCATTGCAAGGTGCAATTCTGAAATTTTTTGCTTTTTCCTGCTCCTCTTAGCATGATAAAGAAGATTCAAAGAGAGTGAGATGCCAGCTCCTTTCATTCAGTAAGTAGCTTCAATCATTTCTGGACGTTTTTCAATGGCAAAAATCAATGAATATTGTAAATGCACAAACAGTAATTTCTCCGCATTGCAAGGTGCAATTCTGAAATTTTTTGCTTTTTCCTGCTCCTCTTAGCATGATAAACAAGATTCAAAGAGAGTGAGATGCCAGCTCCTTTCATTCAGTCAGTAGCTTCAATCATTTCTGGACGTTTTTCAATGGCAAAAATCAATGAATATTGTAAATGCACAAACAGTAATTTCTCCGCATTGCAAGGTGCAATTCTGAAATTTTTTGCTTTTTCCTGCTCCTCTTAGCAAGATAAACAAGATTCAAAGAGAGTGAGATGCCAGCTCCTTTCATTCAGTCAGTAGCTTCAATCATTTCTGGACGTTTTTCAATGGCAAAAATCAATGAATATTGTAAATACACAAACAGTAATTTCTCCGCATTGCAAGGTGCAATTCTGAAATTTTTTGCTTTTTCCTGCTCCTCTTAGCATGATAAAGAAGATTCAAAGAGAGTGAGATGCCAGCTCCTTTCATTCAGTCAGTAGCTTCAATCATTTCTGGACGTTTTTCAATGGCAAAAATCAATGAATATTGTAAATGCACAAACTAATTTCTCCGCATTGCAAGGTGCAATTCTGAAATTTTTTGCTTTTTGCTGCTCCTCTTAGCATGATAAAGAAGATTCAAAGAGAGTGAGATGCCAGCTCCTTTCATTCAGTCAGTAGCTTCAATCATTTCTGGACGTTTTTCAATGGCAAAAATCAATGAATATTGTAAATGCACAAACAGTAATTTCTCCGTATTGCAAGGTGCAATTCTGAAATTTTTTGCTTTTTCCTGCTCCTCTTAGCATGATAAAGAAGATTCAAAGAGAGTGAGATGCCAGCTCCTTTCATTCAGTCAGTAGCTTCAATCATTTCTGGACGTTTTTCAATGGCAAAAATCAATGAATATTGTAAATGCACAAACAGTAATTTCTTCGCATTGCAAGGAGCAATTCTGAAATTTTTTGCTTTTTCCTGCTCCTCTAAGCATGATAAAGAAGATTCAAAGAGAGTGAGATGCCAGCTCCTTTCATTCAGTCAGTAGCTTCAATCATTTCTGGACGTTTTTCAATGGCAAAAATCAATGAATATTGTAAATGCACAAAGAGTAATTTCTCCGCATTGCAAGGTGCAATTCTGAAATTTTTTGCTTTTTCCTGCTCCTCTTAGCATGATAAAGAAGATTCAAAGAGAGTGAGATGCCAGCTCCTTTCATTCAGTCAGTAGCTTCAAACATTTCTGGTATATGAATAACATGATGTTTTTCAATGGCAAAAATCAATGAATATTGTAAATGCACAAACAGTAATTTCTCCGCATTGCAAGGTGCAATTCTGAAATTTTTTGCTTTTTCCTGCTCTTCTTAGCATGATAAAGAAGATTCAAAGAGAGTGAGATGCCAGCTCCTTTCATTCAGTCAGTAGCTTCAAACATTTCTGGTATATGAATAACATGATGTTTTTCAATGGCAAAAATCAATGAATATTGTAAATGCACAAACAGTAATTTCTCCGCATTGAAAGGTGCAATTCTGAAATTTTTTGCTTTTTCCTGCTCCTCTTAGCATGATAAAGAAGATTCAAAGAGAGTGAGATGCCAGCTCCTTTCATTCAGTCAGTAGCTTCAATCATTTCTGGACGTTTTTCAATGGCAAAAATCAATGAATATTGTAAATGCACAAACAGTAATTTCTCCGCATTGCAAGGTGCAATTCTGAAATTTTTTGCTTTTTCCTGCTCCTCTTAGCATGATAAAGAAGATTCAAAGAGAGTGAGATGCCAGCTCCTTTCATTCAGTCAGTAGCTTCAATCATTTCTGGACGTTTTTCAATGGCAAAAATCAATGAATATTGTAAATGCACAAACAGTAATTTCTACGCATTGCAAGGTGCAATTCTGAAATTTTTTGCTTTTTCCTGCTCCTCTTAGCATGATAAAGAAGATTCAAAGAGAGTGAGATGCCAGCTCCTTTCATTCAGTCAGTAGCTTCAAACATTTCTGGTATATGAATAACATGATGTTTTTCAATGGCAAAAATCAATGAATATTGTAAATGCACAAACAGTAATTTCTCCGCATTGCAAGGTGCAATTCTGAAATTTTTTGCTTTTTCCTGCTCTTCTTAGCATGATAAAGAAGATTCAAAGAGAGTGAGATGCCAGCTCCTTTCATTCAGTCAGTAGCTTCAATCATTTCTGGTATATGAATAACATGATGTTTTTCAATGGCAAAAATCAATGAATATTGTAAATGCACAAACAGTAATTTCTCCGCATTGCAAGGTGCAATTCTGAAATTTTTTGATTTTTCCTGCTCCTCTAAGCATGATAAAGAAGATTCAAAGAGAGTGAGATGCCAGCTCCTTTCATTCAGTCAGTAGCTTCAATCATTTCTGGACGTTTTTCAATGTCAAAAATCAATGAATATTGTAAATGCACAAACAGTAATTTCTCCGCATTGCAAGGTGCAATTCTGAAATTTTTTGCTTTTTCCTGCTCCTCTTAGCATGATAAAGAAGATTCAAAGAGAGTGAGATGCCAGCTCCTTTCATTCAGTCAGTAGCTTCAATCATTTCTGGTATATGAATAACATGATGTTTTTCAATGGCAAAAATCAATGAATATTGTAAATGCACAAACAGTAATTTCTCCGCATTGCAAGGTGCAATTCTGAAATTTTTTGCTTTTTCCTGCTCCTCTAAGCATGATAAAGAAGATTCAAAGAGAGTGAGATGCCAGCTCCTTTCATTCAGTCAGTAGCTTCAATCATTTCTGGACTTTTTCAATGGCAAAAATCAATGAATATTGTAAATGCACAAACAGTAATTTCTCCGCATTGCAAGGTGCAATTCTGAAATTTTTTGCTTTTTCCTGCTCCTCTTAGCATGATAAAGAAGATTCAAAGAGAGTGAGTTGCCAGCTCCTTTCATTCAGTCAGTAGCTTCAATCATTTCTGGTATATGAATAACATGATGTTTTTCAATGGCAAAAATCAATGAATATTGTAAATGCACAAACAGTAATTTCTCCGCATTGCAAGGTGCAATTCTGAAATTTTTTGCTTTTTCCTGCTCCTCTAAGCATGATAAAGAAGATTCAAAGAGAGTGAGATGCCAGCTCCTTTCATTCAGTCAGTAGCTTCAATCATTTCTGGACGTTTTTCAATGGCAAAAATCAATGAATATTGTAAATGCACAAACAGTAATTTCTCCGCATTGCAAGGTGCAATTCTGAAATTTTTTGCTTTTTCCTGCTCCTCTTAGCATGATAAAGAAGATTCAAAGAGAGTGAGATGCCAGCTCCTTTCATTCAGTCAGTAGCTTCAAACATTTCTGGTATATGAATAACATGATGTTTTTCAATGGCAAAAATCAATGAATATTGTAAATGCACAAACAGTAATTTCTCCGCATTGAAAGGTGCAATTCTGAAATTTTTTGCTTTTTCCTGCTCCTCTTAGCATGATAAAGAAGATTCAAAGAGAGTGAGATGCCAGCTCCTTTCATTCAGTCAGTAGCTTCAATCATTTCTGGACGTTTTTCAATGGCAAAAATCAATGAATATTGTAAATGCACAAACAGTAATTTCTCCGCATTGCAAGGTGCAATTCTGAAATTTTTTGCTTTTTCCTGCTCCTCTTAGCATGATAAAGAAGATTCAAAGAGAGTGAGATGCCAGCTCCTTTCATTCAGTCAGTAGCTTCAATCATTTCTGGACGTTTTTCAATGGCAAAAATCAATGAATATTGTAAATGCACAAACAGTAATTTCTCCGCATTGCAAGGTGCAATTCTGAAATTTTTTGCTTTTTCCTGCTCCTCTTAGCATGATAAAGAAGATTCAAAGAGAGTGAGATGCCAGCTCCTTTCATTCAGTCAGTAGCTTCAAACATTTCTGGTATATGAATAACATGATGTTTTTCAATGGCAAAAATCAATGAATATTGTAAATGCACAAACAGTAATTTCTCCGCATTGAAAGGTGCAATTCTGAAATTTTTTGCTTTTTCCTGCTCCTCTTAGCATGATAAAGAAGATTCAAAGAGAGTGAGATGCCAGCTCCTTTCATTCAGTCAGTAGCTTCAATCATTTCTGGACGTTTTTCAATGGCAAAAATCAATGAATATTGTAAATGCACAAACAGTAATTTCTCCGCATTGCAAGGTGCAATTCTGAAATTTTTTGCTTTTTCCTGCTCCTCTTAGCATGATAAAGAAGATTCAAAGAGAGTGAGATGCCAGCTCCTTTCATTCAGTCAGTAGCTTCAATCATTTCTGGACGTTTTTCAATGGCAAAAATCAATGAATATTGTAAATGCACAAACAGTAATTTCTCCGCATTGCAAGGTGCAATTCTGAAATTTTTTGCTTTTTCCTGCTCCTCTTAGCAAGATAAACAAGATTCAAAGAGAGTGAGATGCCAGCTCCTTTCATTCAGTCAGTAGCTTCAATCATTTCTGGACGTTTTTCAATGGCAAAAATCAATGAATATTGTAAATACACAAACAGTAATTTCTCCGCATTGCAAGGTGCAATTCTGAAAATTTTTGCTTTTTCCTGCTCCTCTTAGCATGATAAAGAAGATTCAAAGAGAGTGAGATGCCAGCTCCTTTCATTCAGTCAGTAGCTTCAATCATTTCTGGACGTTTTTCAATGGCAAAAATCAATGAATATTGTAAATGCACAAACTAATTTCTCCGCATTGCAAGGTGCAATTCTGAAATTTTTTGCTTTTTGCTGCTCCTCTTAGCATGATAAAGAAGATTCAAAGAGAGTGAGATGCCAGCTCCTTTCATTCAGTCAGTAGCTTCAATCATTTCTGGACGTTTTTCAATGGCAAAAATCAATGAATATTGTAAATGCACAAACAGTAATTTCTCCGTATTGCAAGGTGCAATTCTGAAATTTTTTGCTTTTTCCTGCTCCTCTTAGCATGATAAAGAAGATTCAAAGAGAGTGAGATGCCAGCTCCTTTCATTCAGTCAGTAGCTTCAATCATTTCTGGACGTTTTTCAATGGCAAAAATCAATGAATATTGTAAATGCACAAACAGTAATTTCTCCGCATTGCAAGGTGCAATTCTGAAATTTTTTGCTTTTTCCTGCTCCTCTTAGCATGATAAAGAAGATTCAAAGAGAGTGAGATGCCAGCTCCTTTCATTCAGTCAGTAGCTTCAATCATTTCTGGACGTTTTTCAATGGCAAAAATCAATGAATATTGTAAATGCACAAACAGTAATTTCTCCGCATTGCAAGGTGCAATTCTGAAATTTTTTGCTTTTTCCTGCTCCTCTTAGCATGATAAAGAAGATTCAAAGAGAGTGAGATGCCAGCTCCTTTCATTCAGTCAGTAGCTTCAATCATTTCTGGACGTTTTTCAATGGCAAAAATCAATGAATATTGTAAATGCACAAACAGTAATTTCTCCGAATTGCAAGGTGCAATTCTGAAATTTTTTGCTTTTTCCTGCTCCTCTTAGCATGATAAAGAAGATTCAAAGAGAGTGAGATGCCAGCTCCTTTCATTCAGTCAGTAGCTTCAAACATTTCTGGTATATGAATAACATGATGTTTTTCAATGGCAAAAATCAATGAATATTGTAAATGCACAAACAGTAATTTCTCCGCATTGCAAGGTGCAATTCTGAAATTTTTTGCTTTTTCCTGCTCCTCTTAGCATGATAAAGAAGATTCAAAGAGAGTGAGATGCCAGCTCCTTTCATTCAGTCAGTAGCTTCAATCATTTCTGGACGTTTTTCAATGGCAAAAATCAATGAATATTGTAAATGCACAAACAGTAATTTCTCCGCATTGCAAGGTGCAATTCTGAAATTTTTTGCTTTTTCCTGCTCCTCTTAGCATGATAAAGAAGATTCAAAGAGAGTGAGATGCCAGCTCCTTTCATTCAGTCAGTAGCTTCAATCATTTCTGGACGTTTTTCAATGGCAAAAATCAATGAATATTGTAAATGCACAAACAGTAATTTCTCCGCATTGCAAGGTGCAATTCTGAAATTTTTTGCTTTTTCCTGCTCCTCTTAGCATGATAAAGAAGATTCAAAGAGAGTGAGATGCCAGCTCCTTTCATTCAGTCAGTAGCTTCAATCATTTCTGGACGTTTTTCAATGGCAAAAATCAATGAATATTGTAAATGCACAAACAGTAATTTCTCCGCATTGCAAGGTGCAATTCTGAAATTTTTTGCTTTTTCCTGCTCCTCTTAGCATGATAAAGAAGATTCAAAGAGAGTGAGATGCCAGCTCCTTTCATTCAGTCAGTAGCTTCAATCATTTCTGGACGTTTTTCAATGGCAAAAATCAATGAATATTGTAAATGCACAAACAGTAATTTCTCCGCATTGCAAGGTGCAATTCTGAAATTTTTTGCTTTTTCCTGCTCCTCTTAGCATGATAAAGAAGATTCAAAGAGAGTGAGATGCCAGCTCCTTTCATTCAGTCAGTAGCTTCAATCATTTCTGGACGTTTTTCAATGGCAAAAATCAATGAATATTGAAATGCACAAACAGTAATTTCTCCGCATTGCAAGGTGCAATTCTGAAATTTTTTGCTTTTTCCTGCTCCTCTTAGCAAGATAAACAAGATTCAAAGAGAGTGAGATGCCAGCTCCTTTCATTCAGTCAGTAGCTTCAATCATTTCTGGACGTTTTTCAATGGCAAAAATCAATGAATATTGTAAATGCACAAAGAGTAATTTCTCCGCATTGCAAGGTGCAATTCTGAAATTTTTTGCTTTTTCCTGCTCCTCTTAGCATGATAAAGAAGATTCAAAGAGAGTGAGATGCCAGCTCCTTTCATTCAGTCAGTAGCTTCAAACATTTCTGGTATATGAATAACATGATGTTTTTCAATGGCAAAAATCAATGAATATTGTAAATGCACAAACAGTAATTTCTCCGCATTGCAAGGTGCAATTCTGAAATTTTTTGCTTTTTCCTGCTCTTCTTAGCATGATAAAGAAGATTCAAAGACAGTGAGATGCCAGCTCCTTTCATTCAGTCAGTAGCTTCAATCATTTCTGGTATATGAATAACATGATGTTTTTCAATGGCAAAAATCAATGAATATTGTAAATGCACAAACAGTAATTTCTCCGCATTGCAAGGTGCAATTCTGAATTTTTTTGCTTTTTCCTGCTCCTCTAAGCATGATAAAGAAGATTCAAAGAGAGTGAGATGCCTGCTCCTTTCATTCAGTCAGTAGCTTCAATCATTTCTGGACGTTTTTCAATGGCAAAAATCAATGAATATTGTAAATGCACAAACAGTAATTTCTCCGCATTGCAAGGTGCAATTCTGAAATTTTTTGCTTTTTCCTGCTCCTCTTAGCATGATAAAGAAGATTCAAAGAGAGTGAGATGCCAGCTCCTTTCATTCAGTCAGTAGCTTCAAACATTTCTGGTATATGAATAACATGATGTTTTTCAATGGCAAAAATCAATGAATATTGTAAATGCACAAACAGTAATTTCTCCGCATTGAAAGGTGCAATTCTGAAATTTTTTGCTTTTTCCTGCTCCTCTTAGCATGATAAAGAAGATTCAAAGAGAGTGAGATGCCAGCTCCTTTCATTCAGTCAGTAGCTTCAATCATTTCTGGACGTTTTTCAATGGCAAAAATCAATGAATATTGTAAATGCACAAACAGTAATTTCTCCGCATTGCAAGGTGCAATTCTGAAATTTTTTGCTTTTTCCTGCTCCTCTTAGCATGATAAAGAAGATTCAAAGAGAGTGAGATGCCAGCTCCTTTCATTCAGTCAGTAGCTTCAAACATTTCTGGTATATGAATAACATGATGTTTTTCAATGGCAAAAATCAATGAATATTGTAAATGCACAAACAGTAATTTCTCCGCATTGCAAGGTGCAATTCTGAAATTTTTTGCTTTTTCCTGCTCCTCTTAGCATGATAAAGAAGATTCAAAGAGAGTGAGATGCCAGCTCCTTTCATTCAGTCAGTAGCTTCATTTCTGGACGTTTTTCAATGGCAAAAATCAATGAATATTGTAAATGCACAAACAGTAATTTCTCCGCATTGCAAGGTGCAATTCTGAAATTTTTTGCTTTTTCCTGCTCCTCTTAGCATGATAAAGAAGATTCAAAGAGAGTGAGATGCCAGCTCCTTTCATTCAGTCAGTAGCTTCAATCATTTCTGGACGTTTTTCAATGGCAAAAATCAATGAATATTGTAAATGCACAAACAGTAATTTCTCCGCATTGCAAGGTGCAATTCTGAAATTTTTTGCTTTTTCCTGCTCCTCTTAGCATGATAAAGAAGATTCAAAGAGAGTGAGATGCCAGCTCCTTTCATTCAGTCAGTAGCTTCAAACATTTCTGGTATATGAATAACATGATGTTTTTCAATGGCAAAAATCAATGAATATTGTAAATGCACAAACAGTAATTTCTCCACATTGAAAGGTGCAATTCTGAAATTTTTTGCTTTTTCCTGCTCCTCTTAGCATGATAAAGAAGATTCAAAGAGAGTGAGATGCCAGCTCCTTTCATTCAGTCAGTAGCTTCAATCATTTCTGGACGTTTTTCAATGGCAAAAATCAATGAATATTGTAAATGCACAAACAGTAATTTCTCCGCATTGCAAGGTGCAATTCTGAAATTTTTTGCTTTTTCCTGCTCCTCTTAGCATGATAAAGAAGATTCAAAGAGAGTGAGATGCCAGCTCCTTTCATTCAGTCAGTAGCTTCAATCATTTCTGGACGTTTTTCAATGGCAAAAATCAATGAATATTGTAAATGCACAAACAGTAATTTCTCCGCATTGCAAGGTGCAATTCTGAAATTTTTTGCTTTTTCCTGCTCCTCTTAGCAAGATAAACAAGATTCAAAGAGAGTGAGATGCCAGCTCCTTTCATTCAGTCAGTAGCTTCAATCATTTCTGGACGTTTTTCAATGGCAAAAATCAATGAATATTGTAAATACACAAACAGTAATTTCTCCGCATTGCAAGGTGCAATTCTGAAATTTTTTGCTTTTTCCTGCTCCTCTTAGCATGATAAAGAAGATTCAAAGAGAGTGAGATGCCAGCTCCTTTCATTCAGTCAGTAGCTTCAATCATTTCTGGACGTTTTTCAATGGCAAAAATCAATGAATATTGTAAATGCACAAACTAATTTCTCCGCATTGCAAGGTGCAATTCTGAAATTTTTTGCTTTTTGCTGCTCCTCTTAGCATGATAAAGAAGATTCAAAGAGAGTGAGATGCCAGCTCCTTTCATTCAGTCAGTAGCTTCAATCATTTCTGGACGTTTTTCAATGGCAAAAATCAATGAATATTGTAAATGCACAAACAGTAATTTCTCCGTATTGCAAGGTGCAATTCTGAAATTTTTTGCTTTTTCCTGCTCCTCTTAGCATGATAAAGAAGATTCAAAGAGAGTGAGATGCCAGCTCCTTTCATTCAGTCAGTAGCTTCAATCATTTCTGGACGTTTTTCAATGGCAAAAATCAATGAATATTGTAAATGCACAAACAGTAATTTCTTCGCATTGCAAGGAGCAATTCTGAAATTTTTTGCTTTTTCCTGCTCCTCTAAGCATGATAAAGAAGATTCAAAGAGAGTGAGATGCCAGCTCCTTTCATTCAGTCAGTAGCTTCAATCATTTCTGGACGTTTTTCAATGGCAAAAATCAATGAATATTGTAAATGCACAAAGAGTAATTTCTCCGCATTGCAAGGTGCAATTCTGAAATTTTTTGCTTTTTCCTGCTCCTCTTAGCATGATAAAGAAGATTCAAAGAGAGTGAGATGCCAGCTCCTTTCATTCAGTCAGTAGCTTCAAACATTTCTGGTATATGAATAACATGATGTTTTTCAATGGCAAAAATCAATGAATATTGTAAATGCACAAACAGTAATTTCTCCGCATTGCAAGGTGCAATTCTGAAATTTTTTGCTTTTTCCTGCTCTTCTTAGCATGATAAAGAAGATTCAAAGAGAGTGAGATGCCAGCTCCTTTCATTCAGTCAGTAGCTTCAAACATTTCTGGTATATGAATAAC
Source organism: Phyllobates terribilis (assembly GCF_046119375.1). Taxonomy (NCBI): domain Eukaryota; kingdom Metazoa; phylum Chordata; class Amphibia; order Anura; family Dendrobatidae; genus Phyllobates; species Phyllobates terribilis. Next base: position 4,039,822 of record NW_027362893.1, read on the forward strand.
ATGATGTTTTTCAATGGCAAAAATCAATGAATATTGTAAATGCACAAACAGTAATTTCTCCGCATTGAAAGGTGCAATTCTGAAATTTTTTGCTTTTTCCTGCTCCTCTTAGCATGATAAAGAAGATTCAAAGAGAGTGAGATGCCAGCTCCTTTCATTCAGTCAGTAGCTTCAAACATTTCTGGTATATGAATAACATGATGTTTTTCAATGGCAAAAATCAATGAATATTGTAAATGCACAAACAGTAATTTCTCCGCATTGCAAGGTGCAATTCTGAAATTTTTTGCTTTTTCCTGCTCCTCTTAGCATGATAAAGAAGATTCAAAGAGAGTGAGATGCCAGCTCCTTTCATTCAGTAAGTAGCTTCAATCATTTCTGGACGTTTTTCAATGGCAAAAATCAATGAATATTGTAAATGCACAAACAGTAATTTCTCCGCATTGCAAGGTGCAATTCTGAAATTTTTTGCTTTTTCCTGCTCCTCTTAGCAAGATAAACAAGATTCAAAGAGAGTGAGATGCCAGCTCCTTTCATTCAGTCAGTAGCTTCAATCATTTCTGGACGTTTTTCAATGGCAAAAATCAATGAATATTGTAAATACACAAACAGTAATTTCTCCGCATTGCAAGGTGCAATTCTGAAATTTTTTGCTTTTTCCTGCTCCTCTTAGCATGATAAAGAAGATTCAAAGAGAGTGAGATGCCAGCTCCTTTCATTCAGTCAGTAGCTTCAATCATTTCTGGACGTTTTTCAATGGCAAAAATCAATGAATATTGTAAATGCACAAACTAATTTCTCCGCATTGCAAGGTGCAATTCTGAAATTTTTTGCTTTTTGCTGCTCCTCTTAGCATGATAAAGAAGATTCAAAGAGAGTGAGATGCCAGCTCCTTTCATTCAGTCAGTAGCTTCAATCATTTCTGGACGTTTTTCAATGGCAAAAATCAATGAATATTGTAAATGCACAAACAGTAATTTCTCCGTATTGCAAGGTGCAATTCTGAAATTTTTTGCTTTTTCCTGCTCCTCTTAGCATGATAAAGAAGATTCAAAGAGAGTGAGATGCCAGCTCCTTTCATTCAGTCAGTAGCTTCAATCATTTCTGGACGTTTTTCAATGGCAAAAATCAATGAATATTGTAAATGCACAAACAGTAATTTCTTCGCATTGCAAGGAGCAATTCTGAAATTTTTTGCTTTTTCCTGCTCCTCTAAGCATGATAAAGAAGATTCAAAGAGAGTGAGATGCCAGCTCCTTTCATTCAGTCAGTAGCTTCAATCATTTCTGGACGTTTTTCAATGGCAAAAATCAATGAATATTGTAAATGCACAAAGAGTAATTTCTCCGCATTGCAAGGTGCAATTCTGAAATTTTTTGCTTTTTCCTGCTCCTCTTAGCATGATAAAGAAGATTCAAAGAGAGTGAGATGCCAGCTCCTTTCATTCAGTCAGTAGCTTCAAACATTTCTGGTATATGAATAACATGATGTTTTTCAATGGCAAAAATCAATGAATATTGTAAATGCACAAACAGTAATTTCTCCGCATTGCAAGGTGCAATTCTGAAATTTTTTGCTTTTTCCTGCTCTTCTTAGCATGATAAAGAAGATTCAAAGAGAGTGAGATGCCAGCTCCTTTCATTCAGTCAGTAGCTTCAAACATTTCTGGTATATGAATAACATGATGTTTTTCAATGGCAAAAATCAATGAATATTGTAAATGCACAAACAGTAATTTCTCCGCATTGAAAGGTGCAATTCTGAAATTTTTTGCTTTTTCCTGCTCCTCTTAGCATGATAAAGAAGATTCAAAGAGAGTGAGATGCCAGCTCCTTTCATTCAGTCAGTAGCTTCAATCATTTCTGGACGTTTTTCAATGGCAAAAATCAATGAATATTGTAAATGCACAAACAGTAATTTCTCCGCATTGCAAGGTGCAATTCTGAAATTTTTTGCTTTTTCCTGCTCCTCTTAGCATGATAAAGAAGATTCAAAGAGAGTGAGATGCCAGCTCCTTTCATTCAGTCAGTAGCTTCAATCATTTCTGGACGTTTTTCAATGGCAAAAATCAATGAATATTGTAAATGCACAAACAGTAATTTCTACGCATTGCAAGGTGCAATTCTGAAATTTTTTGCTTTTTCCTGCTCCTCTTAGCATGATAAAGAAGATTCAAAGAGAGTGAGATGCCAGCTCCTTTCATTCAGTCAGTAGCTTCAAACATTTCTGGTATATGAATAACATGATGTTTTTCAATGGCAAAAATCAATGAATATTGTAAATGCACAAACAGTAATTTCTCCTCATTGCAAGGTGCAATTCTGAAATTTTTTGCTTTTTCCTGCTCTTCTTAGCATGATAAAGAAGATTCAAAGAGAGTGAGATGCCAGCTCCTTTCATTCAGTCAGTAGCTTCAATCATTTCTGGTATATGAATAACATGATGTTTTTCAATGGCAAAAATCAATGAATATTGTAAATGCACAAACAGTAATTTCTCCGCATTGCAAGGTGCAATTCTGAAATTTTTTGATTTTTCCTGCTCCTCTAAGCATGATAAAGAAGATTCAAAGAGAGTGAGATGCCAGCTCCTTTCATTCAGTCAGTAGCTTCAATCATTTCTGGACGTTTTTCAATGTCAAAAATCAATGAATATTGTAAATGCACAAACAGTAATTTCTCCGCATTGCAAGGTGCAATTCTGAAATTTTTTGCTTTTTCCTGCTCCTCTTAGCATGATAAAGAAGATTCAAAGAGAGTGAGATGCCAGCTCCTTTCATTCAGTCAGTAGCTTCAATCATTTCTGGTATATGAATAACATGATGTTTTTCAATGGCAAAAATCAATGAATATTGTAAATGCACAAACAGTAATTTCTCCGCATTGCAAGGTGCAATTCTGAAATTTTTTGCTTTTTCCTGCTCCTCTAAGCATGATAAAGAAGATTCAAAGAGAGTGAGATGCCAGCTCCTTTCATTCAGTCAGTAGCTTCAATCATTTCTGGACTTTTTCAATGGCAAAAATCAATGAATATTGTAAATGCACAAACAGTAATTTCTCCGCATTGCAAGGTGCAATTCTGAAATTTTTTGCTTTTTCCTGCTCCTCTTAGCATGATAAAGAAGATTCAAAGAGAGTGAGTTGCCAGCTCCTTTCATTCAGTCAGTAGCTTCAATCATTTCTGGTATATGAATAACATGATGTTTTTCAATGGCAAAAATCAATGAATATTGTAAATGCACAAACAGTAATTTCTCCGCATTGCAAGGTGCAATTCTGAAATTTTTTGCTTTTTCCTGCTCCTCTAAGCATGATAAAGAAGATTCAAAGAGAGTGAGATGCCAGCTCCTTTCATTCAGTCAGTAGCTTCAATCATTTCTGGACGTTTTTCAATGGCAAAAATCAATGAATATTGTAAATGCACAAACAGTAATTTCTCCGCATTGCAAGGTGCAATTCTGAAATTTTTTGCTTTTTCCTGCTCCTCTTAGCATGATAAAGAAGATTCAAAGAGAGTGAGATGCCAGCTCCTTTCATTCAGTCAGTAGCTTCAAACATTTCTGGTATATGAATAACATGATGTTTTTCAATGGCAAAAATCAATGAATATTGTAAATGCACAAACAGTAATTTCTCCGCATTGAAAGGTGCAATTCTGAAATTTTTTGCTTTTTCCTGCTCCTCTTAGCATGATAAAGAAGATTCAAAGAGAGTGAGATGCCAGCTCCTTTCATTCAGTCAGTAGCTTCAATCATTTCTGGACGTTTTTCAATGGCAAAAATCAATGAATATTGTAAATGCACAAACAGTAATTTCTCCGCATTGCAAGGTGCAATTCTGAAATTTTTTGCTTTTTCCTGCTCCTCTTAGCATGATAAAGAAGATTCAAAGAGAGTGAGATGCCAGCTCCTTTCATTCAGTCAGTAGCTTCAATCATTTCTGGACGTTTTTCAATGGCAAAAATCAATGAATATTGTAAATGCACAAACAGTAATTTCTCCGCATTGCAAGGTGCAATTCTGAAATTTTTTGCTTTTTCCTGCTCCTCTTAGCATGATAAAGAAGATTCAAAGAGAGTGAGATGCCAGCTCCTTTCATTCAGTCAGTAGCTTCAAACATTTCTGGTATATGAATAACATGATGTTTTTCAATGGCAAAAATCAATGAATATTGTAAATGCACAAACAGTAATTTCTCCGCATTGAAAGGTGCAATTCTGAAATTTTTTGCTTTTTCCTGCTCCTCTTAGCATGATAAAGAAGATTCAAAGAGAGTGAGATGCCAGCTCCTTTCATTCAGTCAGTAGCTTCAATCATTTCTGGACGTTTTTCAATGGCAAAAATCAATGAATATTGTAAATGCACAAACAGTAATTTCTCCGCATTGCAAGGTGCAATTCTGAAATTTTTTGCTTTTTCCTGCTCCTCTTAGCATGATAAAGAAGATTCAAAGAGAGTGAGATGCCAGCTCCTTTCATTCAGTCAGTAGCTTCAATCATTTCTGGACGTTTTTCAATGGCAAAAATCAATGAATATTGTAAATGCACAAACAGTAATTTCTCCGCATTGCAAGGTGCAATTCTGAAATTTTTTGCTTTTTCCTGCTCCTCTTAGCAAGATAAACAAGATTCAAAGAGAGTGAGATGCCAGCTCCTTTCATTCAGTCAGTAGCTTCAATCATTTCTGGACGTTTTTCAATGGCAAAAATCAATGAATATTGTAAATACACAAACAGTAATTTCTCCGCATTGCAAGGTGCAATTCTGAAATTTTTTGCTTTTTCCTGCTCCTCTTAGCATGATAAAGAAGATTCAAAGAGAGTGAGATGCCAGCTCCTTTCATTCAGTCAGTAGCTTCAATCATTTCTGGACGTTTTTCAATGGCAAAAATCAATGAATATTGTAAATGCACAAACAAATTTCTCCGCATTGCAAGGTGCAATTCTGAAATTTTTTGCTTTTTGCTGCTCCTCTTAGCATGATAAAGAAGATTCAAAGAGAGTGAGATGCCAGCTCCTTTCATTCAGTCAGTAGCTTCAATCATTTCTGGACGTTTTTCAATGGCAAAAATCAATGAATATTGTAAATGCACAAACAGTAATTTCTCCGTATTGCAAGGTGCAATTCTGAAATTTTTTGCTTTTTCCTGCTCCTCTTAGCATGATAAAGAAGATTCAAAGAGAGTGAGATGCCAGCTCCTTTCATTCAGTCAGTAGCTTCAATCATTTCTGGACGTTTTTCAATGGCAAAAATCAATGAATATTGTAAATGCACAAACAGTAATTTCTCCGCATTGCAAGGTGCAATTCTGAAATTTTTTGCTTTTTCCTGCTCCTCTTAGCATGATAAAGAAGATTCAAAGAGAGTGAGATGCCAGCTCCTTTCATTCAGTCAGTAGCTTCAATCATTTCTGGACGTTTTTCAATGGCAAAAATCAATGAATATTGTAAATGCACAAACAGTAATTTCTCCGCATTGCAAGGTGCAATTCTGAAATTTTTTGCTTTTTCCTGCTCCTCTTAGCATGATAAAGAAGATTCAAAGAGAGTGAGATGCCAGCTCCTTTCATTCAGTCAGTAGCTTCAATCATTTCTGGACGTTTTTCAATGGCAAAAATCAATGAATATTGTAAATGCACAAACAGTAATTTCTCCGCATTGCAAGGTGCAATTCTGAAATTTTTTGCTTTTTCCTGCTCCTCTTAGCATGATAAAGAAGATTCAAAGAGAGTGAGATGCCAGCTCCTTTCATTCAGTCAGTAGCTTCAAACATTTCTGGTATATGAATAACATGATGTTTTTCAATGGCAAAAATCAATGAATATTGTAAATGCACAAACAGTAATTTCTCCGCATTGCAAGGTGCAATTCTGAAATTTTTTGCTTTTTCCTGCTCCTCTTAGCATGATAAAGAAGATTCAAAGAGAGTGAGATGCCAGCTCCTTTCATTCAGTCAGTAGCTTCAATCATTTCTGGACGTTTTTCAATGGCAAAAATCAATGAATATTGTAAATGCACAAACAGTAATTTCTCCGCATTGCAAGGTGCAATTCTGAAATTTTTTGCTTTTTCCTGCTCCTCTTAGCATGATAAAGAAGATTCAAAGAGAGTGAGATGCCAGCTCCTTTCATTCAGTCAGTAGCTTCAATCATTTCTGGACGTTTTTCAATGGCAAAAATCAATGAATATTGTAAATGCACAAACAGTAATTTCTCCGCATTGCAAGGTGCAATTCTGAAATTTTTTGCTTTTTCCTGCTCCTCTTAGCATGATAAAGAAGATTCAAAGAGAGTGAGATGCCAGCTCCTTTCATTCAGTCAGTAGCTTCAATCATTTCTGGACGTTTTTCAATGGCAAAAATCAATGAATATTGTAAATGCACAAACAGTAATTTCTCCGCATTGCAAGGTGCAATTCTGAAATTTTTTGCTTTTTCCTGCTCCTCTTAGCATGATAAAGAAGATTCAAAGAGAGTGAGATGCCAGCTCCTTTCATTCAGTCAGTAGCTTCAATCATTTCTGGACGTTTTTCAATGGCAAAAATCAATGAATATTGTAAATGCACAAACAGTAATTTCTCCGCATTGCAAGGTGCAATTCTGAAATTTTTTGCTTTTTCCTGCTCCTCTTAGCATGATAAAGAAGATTCAAAGAGAGTGAGATGCCAGCTCCTTTCATTCAGTCAGTAGCTTCAATCATTTCTGGACGTTTTTCAATGGCAAAAATCAATGAATATTGAAATGCACAAACAGTAATTTCTCCGCATTGCAAGGTGCAATTCTGAAATTTTTTGCTTTTTCCTGCTCCTCTTAGCAAGATAAACAAGATTCAAAGAGAGTGAGATGCCAGCTCCTTTCATTCAGTCAGTAGCTTCAATCATTTCTGGACGTTTTTCAATGGCAAAAATCAATGAATATTGTAAATACACAAACAGTAATTTCTCCGCATTGCAAGGTGCAATTCTGAAATTTTTTGCTTTTTCCTGCTCCTCTTAGCATGATAAAGAAGATTCAAAGAGAGTGAGATGCCAGCTCCTTTCATTCAGTCAGTAGCTTCAATCATTTCTGGACGTTTTTCAATGGCAAAAATCAATGAATATTGTAAATGCACAAACTAATTTCTCCGCATTGCAAGGTGCAATTCTGAAATTTTTTGCTTTTTCCTGCTCTTCTTAGCATGATAAAGAAGATTCAAAGAGAGTGAGATGCCAGCTCCTTTCATTCAGTCAGTAGCTTCAAACATTTCTGGTATATGAATAACATGATGTTTTTCAATGGCAAAAATCAATGAATATTGTAAATGCACAAACAGTAATTTCTCCGCATTGCAAGGTGCAATTCTGAAATTTTTTGCTTTTTCCTGCTCTTCTTAGCATGATAAAGAAGATTCAAAGAGAGTGAGATGCCAGCTCCTTTCATTCAGTCAGTAGCTTCAAACATTTCTGGTATATGAATAACATGATGTTTTTCAATGGCAAAAATCAATGAATATTGTAAATGCACAAACAGTAATTTCTCCGCATTGAAAGGTGCAATTCTGAAATTTTTTGCTTTTTCCTGCTCCTCTTAGCATGATAAAGAAGATTCAAAGAGAGTGAGATGCCAGCTCCTTTCATTCAGTCAGTAGCTTCAAACATTTCTGGTATATGAATAACATGATGTTTTTCAATGGCAAAAATCAATGAATATTGTAAATGCACAAACAGTAATTTCTCCGCATTGCAAGGTGCAATTCTGAAATTTTTTGCTTTTTCCTGCTCCTCTTAGCATGATAAAGAAGATTCAAAGAGAGTGAGATGCCAGCTCCTTTCATTCAGTAAGTAGCTTCAATCATTTCTGGACGTTTTTCAATGGCAAAAATCAATGAATATTGTAAATGCACAAACAGTAATTTCTCCGCATTGCAAGGTGCAATTCTGAAATTTTTTGCTTTTTCCTGCTCCTCTTAGCATGATAAACAAGATTCAAAGAGAGTGAGATGCCAGCTCCTTTCATTCAGTCAGTAGCTTCAATCATTTCTGGACGTTTTTCAATGGCAAAAATCAATGAATATTGTAAATGCACAAACAGTAATTTCTCCGCATTGCAAGGTGCAATTCTGAAATTTTTTGCTTTTTCCTGCTCCTCTTAGCAAGATAAACAAGATTCAAAGAGAGTGAGATGCCAGCTCCTTTCATTCAGTCAGTAGCTTCAATCATTTCTGGACGTTTTTCAGTGGCAAAAATCAATGAATATTGTAAATACACAAACAGTAATTTCTCCGCATTGCAAGGTGCAATTCTGAAATTTTTTGCTTTTTCCTGCTCCTCTTAGCATGATAAAGAAGATTCAAAGAGAGTGAGATGCCAGCTCCTTTCATTCAGTCAGTAGCTTCAATCATTTCTGGACGTTTTTCAATGGCAAAAATCAATGAATATTGTAAATGCACAAACTAATTTCTCCGCATTGCAAGGTGCAATTCTGAAATTTTTTGCTTTTTGCTGCTCCTCTTAGCATGATAAAGAAGATTCAAAGAGAGTGAGATGCCAGCTCCTTTCATTCAGTCAGTAGCTTCAATCATTTCTGGACGTTTTTCAATGGCAAAAATCAATGAATATTGTAAATGCACAAACAGTAATTTCTCCGTATTGCAAGGTGCAATTCTGAAATTTTTTGCTTTTTCCTGCTCCTCTTAGCATGATAAAGAAGATTCAAAGAGAGTGAGATGCCAGCTCCTTTCATTCAGTCAGTAGCTTCAATCATTTCTGGACGTTTTTCAATGGCAAAAATCAATGAATATTGTAAATGCACAAACAGTAATTTCTTCGCATTGCAAGGAGCAATTCTGAAATTTTTTGCTTTTTCCTGCTCCTCTAAGCATGATAAAGAAGATTCAAAGAGAGTGAGATGCCAGCTCCTTTCATTCAGTCAGTAGCTTCAATCATTTCTGGACGTTTTTCAATGGCAAAAATCAATGAATATTGTAAATGCACAAAGAGTAATTTCTCCGCATTGCAAGGTGCAATTCTGAAATTTTTTGCTTTTTCCTGCTCCTCTTAGCATGATAAAGAAGATTCAAAGAGAGTGAGATGCCAGCTCCTTTCATTCAGTCAGTAGCTTCAAACATTTCTGGTATATGAATAACATGATGTTTTTCAATGGCAAAAATCAATGAATATTGTAAATGCACAAACAGTAATTTCTCCGCATTGCAAGGTGCAATTCTGAAATTTTTTGCTTTTTCCTGCTCTTCTTAGCATGATAAAGAAGATTCAAAGAGAGTGAGATGCCAGCTCCTTTCATTCAGTCAGTAGCTTCAAACATTTCTGGTATATGAATAACATGATGTTTTTCAATGGCAAAAATCAATGAATATTGTAAATGCACAAACAGTAATTTCTCCGCATTGAAAGGTGCAATTCTGAAATTTTTTGCTTTTTCCTGCTCCTCTTAGCATGATAAAGAAGATTCAAAGAGAGTGAGATGCCAGCTCCTTTCATTCAGTCAGTAGCTTCAATCATTTCTGGACGTTTTTCAATGGCAAAAATCAATGAATATTGTAAATGCACAAACAGTAATTTCTCCGCATTGCAAGGTGCAATTCTGAAATTTTTTGCTTTTTCCTGCTCCTCTTAGCATGATAAAGAAGATTCAAAGAGAGTGAGATGCCAGCTCCTTTCATTCAGTCAGTAGCTTCAATCATTTCTGGACGTTTTTCAATGGCAAAAATCAATGAATATTGTAAATGCACAAACAGTAATTTCTACGCATTGCAAGGTGCAATTCTGAAATTTTTTGCTTTTTCCTGCTCCTCTTAGCATGATAAAGAAGATTCAAAGAGAGTGAGATGCCAGCTCCTTTCATTCAGTCAGTAGCTTCAAACATTTCTGGTATATGAATAACATGATGTTTTTCAATGGCAAAAATCAATGAATATTGTAAATGCACAAACAGTAATTTCTCCGCATTGCAAGGTGCAATTCTGAAATTTTTTGCTTTTTCCTGCTCTTCTTAGCATGATAAAGAAGATTCAAAGAGAGTGAGATGCCAGCTCCTTTCATTCAGTCAGTAGCTTCAATCATTTCTGGTATATGAATAACATGATGTTTTTCAATGGCAAAAATCAATGAATATTGTAAATGCACAAACAGTAATTTCTCCGCATTGCAAGGTGCAATTCTGAAATTTTTTGATTTTTCCTGCTCCTCTAAGCATGATAAAGAAGATTCAAAGAGAGTGAGATGCCAGCTCCTTTCATTCAGTCAGTAGCTTCAATCATTTCTGGACGTTTTTCAATGTCAAAAATCAATGAATATTGTAAATGCACAAACAGTAATTTCTCCGCATTGCAAGGTGCAATTCTGAAATTTTTTGCTTTTTCCTGCTCCTCTTAGCATGATAAAGAAGATTCAAAGAGAGTGAGATGCCAGCTCCTTTCATTCAGTCAGTAGCTTCAATCATTTCTGGTATATGAATAACATGATGTTTTTCAATGGCAAAAATCAATGAATATTGTAAATGCACAAACAGTAATTTCTCCGCATTGCAAGGTGCAATTCTGAAATTTTTTGCTTTTTCCTGCTCCTCTAAGCATGATAAAGAAGATTCAAAGAGAGTGAGATGCCAGCTCCTTTCATTCAGTCAGTAGCTTCAATCATTTCTGGACTTTTTCAATGGCAAAAATCAATGAATATTGTAAATGCACAAACAGTAATTTCTCCGCATTGCAAGGTGCAATTCTGAAATTTTTTGCTTTTTCCTGCTCCTCTTAGCATGATAAAGAAGATTCAAAGAGAGTGAGTTGCCAGCTCCTTTCATTCAGTCAGTAGCTTCAATCATTTCTGGTATATGAATAACATGATGTTTTTCAATGGCAAAAATCAATGAATATTGTAAATGCACAAACAGTAATTTCTCCGCATTGCAAGGTGCAATTCTGAAATTTTTTGCTTTTTCCTGCTCCTCTAAGCATGATAAAGAAGATTCAAAGAGAGTGAGATGCCAGCTCCTTTCATTCAGTCAGTAGCTTCAATCATTTCTGGACGTTTTTCAATGGCAAAAATCAATGAATATTGTAAATGCACAAACAGTAATTTCTCCGCATTGCAAGGTGCAATTCTGAAATTTTTTGCTTTTTCCTGCTCCTCTTAGCATGATAAAGAAGATTCAAAGAGAGTGAGATGCCAGCTCCTTTCATTCAGTCAGTAGCTTCAAACATTTCTGGTATATGAATAACATGATGTTTTTCAATGGCAAAAATCAATGAATATTGTAAATGCACAAACAGTAATTTCTCCGCATTGAAAGGTGCAATTCTGAAATTTTTTGCTTTTTCCTGCTCCTCTTAGCATGATAAAGAAGATTCAAAGAGAGTGAGATGCCAGCTCCTTTCATTCAGTCAGTAGCTTCAATCATTTCTGGACGTTTTTCAATGGCAAAAATCAATGAATATTGTAAATGCACAAACAGTAATTTCTCCGCATTGCAAGGTGCAATTCTGAAATTTTTTGCTTTTTCCTGCTCCTCTTAGCATGATAAAGAAGATTCAAAGAGAGTGAGATGCCAGCTCCTTTCATTCAGTCAGTAGCTTCAATCATTTCTGGACGTTTTTCAATGGCAAAAATCAATGAATATTGTAAATGCACAAACAGTAATTTCTCCGCATTGCAAGGTGCAATTCTGAAATTTTTTGCTTTTTCCTGCTCCTCTTAGCATGATAAAGAAGATTCAAAGAGAGTGAGATGCCAGCTCCTTTCATTCAGTCAGTAGCTTCAAACATTTCTGGTATATGAATAACATGATGTTTTTCAATGGCAAAAATCAATGAATATTGTAAATGCACAAACAGTAATTTCTCCGCATTGAAAGGTGCAATTCTGAAATTTTTTGCTTTTTCCTGCTCCTCTTAGCATGATAAAGAAGATTCAAAGAGAGTGAGATGCCAGCTCCTTTCATTCAGTCAGTAGCTTCAATCATTTCTGGACGTTTTTCAATGGCAAAAATCAATGAATATTGTAAATGCACAAACAGTAATTTCTCCGCATTGCAAGGTGCAATTCTGAAATTTTTTGCTTTTTCCTGCTCCTCTTAGCATGATAAAGAAGATTCAAAGAGAGTGAGATGCCAGCTCCTTTCATTCAGTCAGTAGCTTCAATCATTTCTGGACGTTTTTCAATGGCAAAAATCAATGAATATTGTAAATGCACAAACAGTAATTTCTCCGCATTGCAAGGTGCAATTCTGAAATTTTTTGCTTTTTCCTGCTCCTCTTAGCAAGATAAACAAGATTCAAAGAGAGTGAGATGCCAGCTCCTTTCATTCAGTCAGTAGCTTCAATCATTTCTGGACGTTTTTCAATGGCAAAAATCAATGAATATTGTAAATACACAAACAGTAATTTCTCCGCATTGCAAGGTGCAATTCTGAAATTTTTTGCTTTTTCCTGCTCCTCTTAGCATGATAAAGAAGATTCAAAGAGAGTGAGATGCCAGCTCCTTTCATTCAGTCAGTAGCTTCAATCATTTCTGGACGTTTTTCAATGGCAAAAATCAATGAATATTGTAAATGCACAAACTAATTTCTCCGCATTGCAAGGTGCAATTCTGAAATTTTTTGCTTTTTGCTGCTCCTCTTAGCATGATAAAGAAGATTCAAAGAGAGTGAGATGCCAGCTCCTTTCATTCAGTCAGTAGCTTCAATCATTTCTGGACGTTTTTCAATGGCAAAAATCAATGAATATTGTAAATGCACAAACAGTAATTTCTCCGTATTGCAAGGTGCAATTCTGAAATTTTTTGCTTTTTCCTGCTCCTCTTAGCATGATAAAGAAGATTCAAAGAGAGTGAGATGCCAGCTCCTTTCATTCAGTCAGTAGCTTCAATCATTTCTGGACGTTTTTCAATGGCAAAAATCAATGAATATTGTAAATGCACAAACAGTAATTTCTCCGCATTGCAAGGTGCAATTCTGAAATTTTTTGCTTTTTCCTGCTCCTCTTAGCATGATAAAGAAGATTCAAAGAGAGTGAGATGCCAGCTCCTTTCATTCAGTCAGTAGCTTCAATCATTTCTGGACGTTTTTCAATGGCAAAAATCAATGAATATTGTAAATGCACAAACAGTAATTTCTCCGCATTGCAAGGTGCAATTCTGAAATTTTTTGCTTTTTCCTGCTCCTCTTAGCATGATAAAGAAGATTCAAAGAGAGTGAGATGCCAGCTCCTTTCATTCAGTCAGTAGCTTCAATCATTTCTGGACGTTTTTCAATGGCAAAAATCAATGAATATTGTAAATGCACAAACAGTAATTTCTCCGCATTGCAAGGTGCAATTCTGAAATTTTTTGCTTTTTCCTGCTCCTCTTAGCATGATAAAGAAGATTCAAAGAGAGTGAGATGCCAGCTCCTTTCATTCAGTCAGTAGCTTCAAACATTTCTGGTATATGAATAACATGATGTTTTTCAATGGCAAAAATCAATGAATATTGTAAATGCACAAACAGTAATTTCTCCGCATTGCAAGGTGCAATTCTGAAATTTTTTGCTTTTTCCTGCTCCTCTTAGCATGATAAAGAAGATTCAAAGAGAGTGAGATGCCAGCTCCTTTCATTCAGTCAGTAGCTTCAATCATTTCTGGACGTTTTTCAATGGCAAAAATCAATGAATATTGTAAATGCACAAACAGTAATTTCTCCGCATTGCAAGGTGCAATTCTGAAATTTTTTGCTTTTTCCTGCTCCTCTTAGCATGATAAAGAAGATTCAAAGAGAGTGAGATGCCAGCTCCTTTCATTCAGTCAGTAGCTTCAATCATTTCTGGACGTTTTTCAATGGCAAAAATCAATGAATATTGTAAATGCACAAACAGTAATTTCTCCGCATTGCAAGGTGCAATTCTGAAATTTTTTGCTTTTTCCTGCTCCTCTTAGCATGATAAAGAAGATTCAAAGAGAGTGAGATGCCAGCTCCTTTCATTCAGTCAGTAGCTTCAATCATTTCTGGACGTTTTTCAATGGCAAAAATCAATGAATATTGTAAATGCACAAACAGTAATTTCTCCGCATTGCAAGGTGCAATTCTGAAATTTTTTGCTTTTTCCTGCTCCTCTTAGCATGATAAAGAAGATTCAAAGAGAGTGAGATGCCAGCTCCTTTCATTCAGTCAGTAGCTTCAATCATTTCTGGACGTTTTTCAATGGCAAAAATCAATGAATATTGTAAATGCACAAACAGTAATTTCTCCGCATTGCAAGGTGCAATTCTGAAATTTTTTGCTTTTTCCTGCTCCTCTTAGCATGATAAAGAAGATTCAAAGAGAGTGAGATGCCAGCTCCTTTCATTCAGTCAGTAGCTTCAATCATTTCTGGACGTTTTTCAATGGCAAAAATCAATGAATATTGAAATGCACAAACAGTAATTTCTCCGCATTGCAAGGTGCAATTCTGAAATTTTTTGCTTTTTCCTGCTCCTCTTAGCAAGATAAACAAGATTCAAAGAGAGTGAGATGCCAGCTCCTTTCATTCAGTCAGTAGCTTCAATCATTTCTGGACGTTTTTCAATGGCAAAAATCAATGAATATTGTAAATGCACAAAGAGTAATTTCTCCGCATTGCAAGGTGCAATTCTGAAATTTTTTGCTTTTTCCTGCTCCTCTTAGCATGATAAAGAAGATTCAAAGAGAGTGAGATGCCAGCTCCTTTCATTCAGTCAGTAGCTTCAAACATTTCTGGTATATGAATAACATGATGTTTTTCAATGGCAAAAATCAATGAATATTGTAAATGCACAAACAGTAATTTCTCCGCATTGCAAGGTGCAATTCTGAAATTTTTTGCTTTTTCCTGCTCTTCTTAGCATGATAAAGAAGATTCAAAGACAGTGAGATGCCAGCTCCTTTCATTCAGTCAGTAGCTTCAATCATTTCTGGTATATGAATAACATGATGTTTTTCAATGGCAAAAATCAATGAATATTGTAAATGCACAAACAGTAATTTCTCCGCATTGCAAGGTGCAATTCTGAATTTTTTTGCTTTTTCCTGCTCCTCTAAGCATGATAAAGAAGATTCAAAGAGAGTGAGATGCCTGCTCCTTTCATTCAGTCAGTAGCTTCAATCATTTCTGGACGTTTTTCAATGGCAAAAATCAATGAATATTGTAAATGCACAAACAGTAATTTCTCCGCATTGCAAGGTGCAATTCTGAAATTTTTTGCTTTTTCCTGCTCCTCTTAGCATGATAAAGAAGATTCAAAGAGAGTGAGATGCCAGCTCCTTTCATTCAGTCAGTAGCTTCAAACATTTCTGGTATATGAATAACATGATGTTTTTCAATGGCAAAAATCAATGAATATTGTAAATGCACAAACAGTAATTTCTCCGCATTGAAAGGTGCAATTCTGAAATTTTTTGCTTTTTCCTGCTCCTCTTAGCATGATAAAGAAGATTCAAAGAGAGTGAGATGCCAGCTCCTTTCATTCAGTCAGTAGCTTCAATCATTTCTGGACGTTTTTCAATGGCAAAAATCAATGAATATTGTAAATGCACAAACAGTAATTTCTCCGCATTGCAAGGTGCAATTCTGAAATTTTTTGCTTTTTCCTGCTCCTCTTAGCATGATAAAGAAGATTCAAAGAGAGTGAGATGCCAGCTCCTTTCATTCAGTCAGTAGCTTCAAACATTTCTGGTATATGAATAACATGATGTTTTTCAATGGCAAAAATCAATGAATATTGTAAATGCACAAACAGTAATTTCTCCGCATTGCAAGGTGCAATTCTGAAATTTTTTGCTTTTTCCTGCTCCTCTTAGCATGATAAAGAAGATTCAAAGAGAGTGAGATGCCAGCTCCTTTCATTCAGTCAGTAGCTTCATTTCTGGACGTTTTTCAATGGCAAAAATCAATGAATATTGTAAATGCACAAACAGTAATTTCTCCGCATTGCAAGGTGCAATTCTGAAATTTTTTGCTTTTTCCTGCTCCTCTTAGCATGATAAAGAAGATTCAAAGAGAGTGAGATGCCAGCTCCTTTCATTCAGTCAGTAGCTTCAATCATTTCTGGACGTTTTTCAATGGCAAAAATCAATGAATATTGTAAATGCACAAACAGTAATTTCTCCGCATTGCAAGGTGCAATTCTGAAATTTTTTGCTTTTTCCTGCTCCTCTTAGCATGATAAAGAAGATTCAAAGAGAGTGAGATGCCAGCTCCTTTCATTCAGTCAGTAGCTTCAAACATTTCTGGTATATGAATAACATGATGTTTTTCAATGGCAAAAATCAATGAATATTGTAAATGCACAAACAGTAATTTCTCCACATTGAAAGGTGCAATTCTGAAATTTTTTGCTTTTTCCTGCTCCTCTTAGCATGATAAAGAAGATTCAAAGAGAGTGAGATGCCAGCTCCTTTCATTCAGTCAGTAGCTTCAATCATTTCTGGACGTTTTTCAATGGCAAAAATCAATGAATATTGTAAATGCACAAACAGTAATTTCTCCGCATTGCAAGGTGCAATTCTGAAATTTTTTGCTTTTTCCTGCTCCTCTTAGCATGATAAAGAAGATTCAAAGAGAGTGAGATGCCAGCTCCTTTCATTCAGTCAGTAGCTTCAATCATTTCTGGACGTTTTTCAATGGCAAAAATCAATGAATATTGTAAATGCACAAACAGTAATTTCTCCGCATTGCAAGGTGCAATTCTGAAATTTTTTGCTTTTTCCTGCTCCTCTTAGCAAGATAAACAAGATTCAAAGAGAGTGAGATGCCAGCTCCTTTCATTCAGTCAGTAGCTTCAATCATTTCTGGACGTTTTTCAATGGCAAAAATCAATGAATATTGTAAATACACAAACAGTAATTTCTCCGCATTGCAAGGTGCAATTCTGAAATTTTTTGCTTTTTCCTGCTCCTCTTAGCATGATAAAGAAGATTCAAAGAGAGTGAGATGCCAGCTCCTTTCATTCAGTCAGTAGCTTCAATCATTTCTGGACGTTTTTCAATGGCAAAAATCAATGAATATTGTAAATGCACAATCTAATTTCTCCGCATTGCAAGGTGCAATTCTGAAATTTTTTGCTTTTTGCTGCTCCTCTTAGCATGATAAAGAAGATTCAAAGAGAGTGAGATGCCAGCTCCTTTCATTCAGTCAGTAGTTTCAATCATTTCTGGACGTTTTTCAATGGCAAAAATCAATGAATATTGTAAATGCACAAACAGTAATTTCTCCGTATTGCAAGGTGCAATTCTGAAATTTTTTGCTTTTTCCTGCTCCTCTTAGCATGATAAAGAAGATTCAAAGAGAGTGAGATGCCAGCTCCTTTCATTCAGTCAGTAGCTTCAATCATTTCTGGACGTTTTTCAATGGCAAAAATCAATGAATATTGTAAATGCACAAACAGTAATTTCTTCGCATTGCAAGGAGCAATTCTGAAATTTTTTGCTTTTTCCTGCTCCTCTAAGCATGATAAAGAAGATTCAAAGAGAGTGAGATGCCAGCTCCTTTCATTCAGTCAGTAGCTTCAATCATTTCTGGACGTTTTTCAATGGCAAAAATCAATGAATATTGTAAATGCACAAAGAGTAATTTCTCCGCATTGCAAGGTGCAATTCTGAAATTTTTTGCTTTTTCCTGCTCCACTTAGCATGATAAAGAAGATTCAAAGAGAGTGAGATGCCAGCTCCTTTCATTCAGTCAGTAGCTTCAAACATTTCTGGTATATGAATAACATGATGTTTTTCAATGGCAAAAATCAATGAATATTGTAAATGCACAAACAGTAATTTCTCCGCATTGCAAGGTGCAATTCTGAAATTTTTTGCTTTTTCCTGCTCTTCTTAGCATGATAAAGAAGATTCAAAGAGAGTGAGATGCCAGCTCCTTTCATTCAGTCAGTAGCTTCAAAGATTTCTGGTATATGAATAACATGATGTTTTTCAATGGCAAAAATCAATGAATATTGTAAATGCACAAACAGTAATTTCTCCGCATTGAAAGGTGCAATTCTGAAATTTTTTGCTTTTTCCTGCTCCTCTTAGCATGATAAAGAAGATTCAAAGAGAGTGAGATGCCAGCTCCTTTCATTCAGTCAGTAGCTTCAAACATTTCTGGTATATGAATAACATGATGTTTTTCAATGGCAAAAATCAATGAATATTGTAAATGCACAAACAGTAATTTCTCCGCATTGCAAGGTGCAATTCTGAAATTTTTTGCTTTTTCCTGCTCCTCTTAGCATGATAAAGAAGATTCAAAGAGAGTGAGATGCCAGCTCCTTTCATTCAGTAAGTAGCTTCAATCATTTCTGGACGTTTTTCAATGGCAAAAATCAATGAATATTGTAAATGCACAAACAGTAATTTCTCCGCATTGCAAGGTGCAATTCTGAAATTTTTTGCTTTTTCCTGCTCCTCTTAGCAAGATAAACAAGATTCAAAGAGAGTGAGATGCCAGCTCCTTTCATTCAGTCAGTAGCTTCAATCATTTCTGGACGTTTTTCAATGGCAAAAATCAATGAATATTGTAAATGCACAAACAGTAATTTCTCCGCATTGCAAGGTGCAATTCTGAAATTTTTTGCTTTTTCCTGCTCCTCTTAGCAAGATAAACAAGATTCAAAGAGAGTGAGATGCCAGCTCCTTTCATTCAGTCAGTAGCTTCAATCATTTCTGGACGTTTTTCAATGGCAAAAATCAATGAATATTGTAAATACACAAACAGTAATTTCTCCGCATTGCAAGGTGCAATTCTGAAATTTTTTGCTTTTTCCTGCTCCTCTTAGCATGATAAAGAAGATTCAAAGAGAGTGAGATGCCAGCTCCTTTCATTCAGTCAGTAGCTTCAATCATTTCTGGACGTTTTTCAATGGCAAAAATCAATGAATATTGTAAATGCACAAACTAATTTCTCCGCATTGCAAGGTGCAATTCTGAAATTTTTTGCTTTTTGCTGCTCCTCTTAGCATGATAAAGAAGATTCAAAGAGAGTGAGATGCCAGCTCCTTTCATTCAGTCAGTAGCTTCAATCATTTCTGGACGTTTTTCAATGGCAAAAATCAATGAATATTGTAAATGCACAAACAGTAATTTCTCCGTATTGCAAGGTGCAATTCTGAAATTTTTTGCTTTTTCCTGCTCCTCTTAGCATGATAAAGAAGATTCAAAGAGAGTGAGATGCCAGCTCCTTTCATTCAGTCAGTAGCTTCAATCATTTCTGGACGTTTTTCAATGGCAAAAATCAATGAATATTGTAAATGCACAAACTAATTTCTCCGCATTGCAAGGTGCAATTCTGAAATTTTTTGCTTTTTGCTGCTCCTCTTAGCATGATAAAGAAGATTCAAAGAGAGTGAGATGCCAGCTCCTTTCATTCAGTCAGTAGCTTCAATCATTTCTGGACGTTTTTCAATGGCAAAAATCAATGAATATTGTAAATGCACAAACAGTAATTTCTCCGTATTGCAAGGTGCAATTCTGAAATTTTTTGCTTTTTCCTGCTCCTCTTAGCATGATAAAGAAGATTCAAAGAGAGTGAGATGCCAGCTCCTTTCATTCAGTCAGTAGCTTCAATCATTTCTGGACGTTTTTCAATGGCAAAAATCAATGAATATTGTAAATGCACAAAGAGTAATTTCTCCGCATTGCAAGGTGCAATTCTGAAATTTTTTGCTTTTTCCTGCTCCTCTTAGCATGATAAAGAAGATTCAAAGAGAGTGAGATGCCAGCTCCTTTCATTCAGTCAGTAGCTTCAAACATTTCTGGTATATGAATAACATGATGTTTTTCAATGGCAAAAATCAATGAATATTGTAAATGCACAAACAGTAATTTCTCCGCATTGCAAGGTGCAATTCTGAAATTTTTTGCTTTTTCCTGCTCTTCTTAGCATGATAAAGAAGATTCAAAGAGAGTGAGATGCCAGCTCCTTTCATTCAGTCAGTAGCTTCAAACATTTCTGGTATATGAATAACATGATGTTTTTCAATGGCAAAAATCAATGAATATTGTAAATGCACAAACAGTAATTTCTCCGCATTGAAAGGTGCAATTCTGAAATTTTTTGCTTTTTCCTGCTCCTCTTAGCATGATAAAGAAGATTCAAAGAGAGTGAGATGCCAGCTCCTTTCATTCAGTCAGTAGCTTCAATCATTTCTGGACGTTTTTCAATGGCAAAAATCAATGAATATTGTAAATGCACAAACAGTAATTTCTCCGCATTGCAAGGTGCAATTCTGAAATTTTTTGCTTTTTCCTGCTCCTCTTAGCATGATAAAGAAGATTCAAAGAGAGTGAGATGCCAGCTCCTTTCATTCAGTCAGTAGCTTCAATCATTTCTGGACGTTTTTCAATGGCAAAAATCAATGAATATTGTAAATGCACAAACAGTAATTTCTACGCATTGCAAGGTGCAATTCTGAAATTTTTTGCTTTTTCCTGCTCCTCTTAGCATGATAAAGAAGATTCAAAGAGAGTGAGATGCCAGCTCCTTTCATTCAGTCAGTAGCTTCAAACATTTCTGGTATATGAATAACATGATGTTTTTCAATGGCAAAAATCAATGAATATTGTAAATGCACAAACAGTAATTTCTCCGCATTGCAAGGTGCAATTCTGAAATTTTTTGCTTTTTCCTGCTCTTCTTAGCATGATAAAGAAGATTCAAAGAGAGTGAGATGCCAGCTCCTTTCATTCAGTCAGTAGCTTCAATCATTTCTGGTATATGAATAACATGATGTT
The DNA here is from genome assembly GCF_046119375.1 of Phyllobates terribilis. Lineage (NCBI taxonomy): Eukaryota > Metazoa > Chordata > Amphibia > Anura > Dendrobatidae > Phyllobates > Phyllobates terribilis. Next base: position 4,060,518 of record NW_027362893.1, read on the forward strand.
TTTCAATGGCAAAAATCAATGAATATTGTAAATGCACAAACAGTAATTTCTCCGCATTGCAAGGTGCAATTCTGAAATTTTTTGATTTTTCCTGCTCCTCTAAGCATGATAAAGAAGATTCAAAGAGAGTGAGATGCCAGCTCCTTTCATTCAGTCAGTAGCTTCAATCATTTCTGGACGTTTTTCAATGTCAAAAATCAATGAATATTGTAAATGCACAAACAGTAATTTCTCCGCATTGCAAGGTGCAATTCTGAAATTTTTTGCTTTTTCCTGCTCCTCTTAGCATGATAAAGAAGATTCAAAGAGAGTGAGATGCCAGCTCCTTTCATTCAGTCAGTAGCTTCAATCATTTCTGGTATATGAATAACATGATGTTTTTCAATGGCAAAAATCAATGAATATTGTAAATGCACAAACAGTAATTTCTCCGCATTGCAAGGTGCAATTCTGAAATTTTTTGCTTTTTCCTGCTCCTCTAAGCATGATAAAGAAGATTCAAAGAGAGTGAGATGCCAGCTCCTTTCATTCAGTCAGTAGCTTCAATCATTTCTGGACTTTTTCAATGGCAAAAATCAATGAATATTGTAAATGCACAAACAGTAATTTCTCCGCATTGCAAGGTGCAATTCTGAAATTTTTTGCTTTTTCCTGCTCCTCTTAGCATGATAAAGAAGATTCAAAGAGAGTGAGTTGCCAGCTCCTTTCATTCAGTCAGTAGCTTCAATCATTTCTGGTATATGAATAACATGATGTTTTTCAATGGCAAAAATCAATGAATATTGTAAATGCACAAACAGTAATTTCTCCGCATTGCAAGGTGCAATTCTGAAATTTTTTGCTTTTTCCTGCTCCTCTAAGCATGATAAAGAAGATTCAAAGAGAGTGAGATGCCAGCTCCTTTCATTCAGTCAGTAGCTTCAATCATTTCAGGACGTTTTTCAATGGCAAAAATCAATGAATATTGTAAATGCACAAACAGTAATTTCTCCGCATTGCAAGGTGCAATTCTGAAATTTTTTGCTTTTTCCTGCTCCTCTTAGCATGATAAAGAAGATTCAAAGAGAGTGAGATGCCAGCTCCTTTCATTCAGTCAGTAGCTTCAAACATTTCTGGTATATGAATAACATGATGTTTTTCAATGGCAAAAATCAATGAATATTGTAAATGCACAAACAGTAATTTCTCCGCATTGAAAGGTGCAATTCTGAAATTTTTTGCTTTTTCCTGCTCCTCTTAGCATGATAAAGAAGATTCAAAGAGAGTGAGATGCCAGCTCCTTTCATTCAGTCAGTAGCTTCAATCATTTCTGGACGTTTTTCAATGGCAAAAATCAATGAATATTGTAAATGCACAAACAGTAATTTCTCCGCATTGCAAGGTGCAATTCTGAAATTTTTTGCTTTTTCCTGCTCCTCTTAGCATGATAAAGAAGATTCAAAGAGAGTGAGATGCCAGCTCCTTTCATTCAGTCAGTAGCTTCAATCATTTCTGGACGTTTTTCAATGGCAAAAATCAATGAATATTGTAAATGCACAAACAGTAATTTCTCCGCATTGCAAGGTGCAATTCTGAAATTTTTTGCTTTTTCCTGCTCCTCTTAGCATGATAAAGAAGATTCAAAGAGAGTGAGATGCCAGCTCCTTTCATTCAGTCAGTAGCTTCAAACATTTCTGGTATATGAATAACATGATGTTTTTCAATGGCAAAAATCAATGAATATTGTAAATGCACAAACAGTAATTTCTCCGCATTGAAAGGTGCAATTCTGAAATTTTTTGCTTTTTCCTGCTCCTCTTAGCATGATAAAGAAGATTCAAAGAGAGTGAGATGCCAGCTCCTTTCATTCAGTCAGTAGCTTCAATCATTTCTGGACGTTTTTCAATGGCAAAAATCAATGAATATTGTAAATGCACAAACAGTAATTTCTCCGCATTGCAAGGTGCAATTCTGAAATTTTTTGCTTTTTCCTGCTCCTCTTAGCATGATAAAGAAGATTCAAAGAGAGTGAGATGCCAGCTCCTTTCATTCAGTCAGTAGCTTCAATCATTTCTGGACGTTTTTCAATGGCAAAAATCAATGAATATTGTAAATGCACAAACAGTAATTTCTCCGCATTGCAAGGTGCAATTCTGAAATTTTTTGCTTTTTCCTGCTCCTCTTAGCAAGATAAACAAGATTCAAAGAGAGTGAGATGCCAGCTCCTTTCATTCAGTCAGTAGCTTCAATCATTTCTGGACGTTTTTCAATGGCAAAAATCAATGAATATTGTAAATACACAAACAGTAATTTCTCCGCATTGCAAGGTGCAATTCTGAAATTTTTTGCTTTTTCCTGCTCCTCTTAGCATGATAAAGAAGATTCAAAGAGAGTGAGATGCCAGCTCCTTTCATTCAGTCAGTAGCTTCAATCATTTCTGGACGTTTTTCAATGGCAAAAATCAATGAATATTGTAAATGCACAAACTAATTTCTCCGCATTGCAAGGTGCAATTCTGAAATTTTTTGCTTTTTGCTGCTCCTCTTAGCATGATAAAGAAGATTCAAAGAGAGTGAGATGCCAGCTCCTTTCATTCAGTCAGTAGCTTCAATCATTTCTGGACGTTTTTCAATGGCAAAAATCAATGAATATTGTAAATGCACAAACAGTAATTTCTCCGTATTGCAAGGTGCAATTCTGAAATTTTTTGCTTTTTCCTGCTCCTCTTAGCATGATAAAGAAGATTCAAAGAGAGTGAGATGCCAGCTCCTTTCATTCAGTCAGTAGCTTCAATCATTTCTGGACGTTTTTCAATGGCAAAAATCAATGAATATTGTAAATGCACAAACAGTAATTTCTCCGCATTGCAAGGTGCAATTCTGAAATTTTTTGCTTTTTCCTGCTCCTCTTAGCATGATAAAGAAGATTCAAAGAGAGTGAGATGCCAGCTCCTTTCATTCAGTCAGTAGCTTCAATCATTTCTGGACGTTTTTCAATGGCAAAAATCAATGAATATTGTAAATGCACAAACAGTAATTTCTCCGCATTGCAAGGTGCAATTCTGAAATTTTTTGCTTTTTCCTGCTCCTCTTAGCATGATAAAGAAGATTCAAAGAGAGTGAGATGCCAGCTCCTTTCATTCAGTCAGTAGCTTCAATCATTTCTGGACGTTTTTCAATGGCAAAAATCAATGAATATTGTAAATGCACAAACAGTAATTTCTCCGCATTGCAAGGTGCAATTCTGAAATTTTTTGCTTTTTCCTGCTCCTCTTAGCATGATAAAGAAGATTCAAAGAGAGTGAGATGCCAGCTCCTTTCATTCAGTCAGTAGCTTCAAACATTTCTGGTATATGAATAACATGATGTTTTTCAATGGCAAAAATCAATGAATATTGTAAATGCACAAACAGTAATTTCTCCGCATTGCAAGGTGCAATTCTGAAATTTTTTGCTTTTTCCTGCTCCTCTTAGCATGATAAAGAAGATTCAAAGAGAGTGAGATGCCAGCTCCTTTCATTCAGTCAGTAGCTTCAATCATTTCTGGACGTTTTTCAATGGCAAAAATCAATGAATATTGTAAATGCACAAACAGTAATTTCTCCGCATTGCAAGGTGCAATTCTGAAATTTTTTGCTTTTTCCTGCTCCTCTTAGCATGATAAAGAAGATTCAAAGAGAGTGAGATGCCAGCTCCTTTCATTCAGTCAGTAGCTTCAATCATTTCTGGACGTTTTTCAATGGCAAAAATCAATGAATATTGTAAATGCACAAACAGTAATTTCTCCGCATTGCAAGGTGCAATTCTGAAATTTTTTGCTTTTTCCTGCTCCTCTTAGCATGATAAAGAAGATTCAAAGAGAGTGAGATGCCAGCTCCTTTCATTCAGTCAGTAGCTTCAATCATTTCTGGACGTTTTTCAATGGCAAAAATCAATGAATATTGAAATGCACAAACAGTAATTTCTCCGCATTGCAAGGTGCAATTCTGAAATTTTTTGCTTTTTCCTGCTCCTCTTAGCAAGATAAACAAGATTCAAAGAGAGTGAGATGCCAGCTCCTTTCATTCAGTCAGTAGCTTCAATCATTTCTGGACGTTTTTCAATGGCAAAAATCAATGAATATTGTAAATACACAAACAGTAATTTCTCCGCATTGCAAGGTGCAATTCTGAAATTTTTTGCTTTTTCCTGCTCCTCTTAGCATGATAAAGAAGATTCAAAGAGAGTGAGATGCCAGCTCCTTTCATTCAGTCAGTAGCTTCAATCATTTCTGGACGTTTTTCAATGGCAAAAATCAATGAATATTGTAAATGCACAAACTAATTTCTCCGCATTGCAAGGTGCAATTCTGAAATTTTTTGCTTTTTGCTGCTCCTCTTAGCATGATAAAGAAGATTCAAAGAGAGTGAGATGCCAGCTCCTTTCATTCAGTCAGTAGCTTCAATCATTTCTGGACGTTTTTCAATGGCAAAAATCAATGAATATTGTAAATGCACAAACAGTAATTTCTCCGTATTGCAAGGTGCAATTCTGAAATTTTTTGCTTTTTCCTGCTCCTCTTAGCATGATAAAGAAGATTCAAAGAGAGTGAGATGCCAGCTCCTTTCATTCAGTCAGTAGCTTCAATCATTTCTGGACGTTTTTCAATGGCAAAAATCAATGAATATTGTAAATGCACAAACAGTAATTTCTCCGCATTGCAAGGTGCAATTCTGAAATTTTTTGCTTTTTCCTGCTCCTCTTAGCATGATAAAGAAGATTCAAAGAGAGTGAGATGCCAGCTCCTTTCATTCAGTCAGTAGCTTCAATCATTTCTGGACGTTTTTCAATGGCAAAAATCAATGAATATTGTAAATGCACAAACAGTAATTTCTCCGCATTGCAAGGTGCAATTCTGAAATTTTTTGCTTTTTCCTGCTCCTCTTAGCATGATAAAGAAGATTCAAAGAGAGTGAGATGCCAGCTCCTTTCATTCAGTCAGTAGCTTCAAACATTTCTGGTATATGAATAACATGATGTTTTTCAATGGCAAAAATCAATGAATATTGTAAATGCACAAACAGTAATTTCTCCGCATTGAAAGGTGCAATTCTGAAATTTTTTGCTTTTTCCTGCTCCTCTTAGCATGATAAAGAAGATTCAAAGAGAGTGAGATGCCAGCTCCTTTCATTCAGTCAGTAGCTTCAATCATTTCTGGACGTTTTTCAATGGCAAAAATCAATGAATATTGTAAATGCACAAACAGTAATTTCTCCGCATTGCAAGGTGCAATTCTGAAATTTTTTGCTTTTTCCTGCTCCTCTTAGCATGATAAAGAAGATTCAAAGAGAGTGAGATGCCAGCTCCTTTCATTCAGTCAGTAGCTTCAATCATTTCTGGACGTTTTTCAATGGCAAAAATCAATGAATATTGTAAATGCACAAACAGTAATTTCTCTGCATTGCAAGGTGCAATTCTGAAATTTTTTGCTTTTTCCTGCTCCTCTTAGCAAGATAAACAAGAGTCAAAGAGAGTGAGATGCCAGCTCCTTTCATTCAGTCAGTAGCTTCAATCATTTCTGGACGTTTTTCAATGGCAAAAATCAATGAATATTGTAAATACACAAACAGTAATTTCTCCGCATTGCAAGGTGCAATTCTGAAATTTTTTGCTTTTTCCTGCTCCTCTTAGCATGATAAAGAAGATTCAAAGAGAGTGAGATGCCAGCTCCTTTCATTCAGTCAGTAGCTTCAATCATTTCTGGACGTTTTTCAATGGCAAAAATCAATGAATATTGTAAATGCACAAACTAATTTCTCCGCATTGCAAGGTGCAATTCTGAAATTTTTTGCTTTTTGCTGCTCCTCTTAGCATGATAAAGAAGATTCAAAGAGAGTGAGATGCCAGCTCCTTTCATTCAGTCAGTAGCTTCAATCATTTCTGGACGTTTTTCAATGGCAAAAATCAATGAATATTGTAAATGCACAAACAGTAATTTCTCCGTATTGCAAGGTGCAATTCTGAAATTTTTTGCTTTTTCCTGCTCCTCTTAGCATGATAAAGAAGATTCAAAGAGAGTGAGATGCCAGCTCCTTTCATTCAGTCAGTAGCTTCAATCATTTCTGGACGTTTTTCAATGGCAAAAATCAATGAATATTGTAAATGCACAAACAGTAATTTCTTCGCATTGCAAGGTGCAATTCTGAAATTTTTTGCTTTTTCCTGCTCCTCTAAGCATGATAAAGAAGATTCAAAGAGAGTGAGATGCCAGCTCCTTTCATTCAGTCAGTAGCTTCAATCATTTCTGGACGTTTTTCAATGGCAAAAATCAATGAATATTGTAAATGCACAAAGAGTAATTTCTCCGCATTGCAAGGTGCAATTCTGAAATTTTTTGCTTTTTCCTGCTCCTCTTAGCATGATAAAGAAGATTCAAAGAGAGTGAGATGCCAGCTCCTTTCATTCAGTCAGTAGCTTCAAACATTTCTGGTATATGAATAACATGATGTTTTTCAATGGCAAAAATCAATGAATATTGTAAATGCACAAACAGTAATTTCTCCGCATTGCAAGGTGCAATTCTGAAATTTTTTGCTTTTTCCTGCTCTTCTTAGCATGATAAAGAAGATTCAAAGAGAGTGAGATGCCAGCTCCTTTCATTCAGTCAGTAGCTTCAAACATTTCTGGTATATGAATAACATGATGTTTTTCAATGGCAAAAATCAATGAATATTGTAAATGCACAAACAGTAATTTCTCCGCATTGAAAGGTGCAATTCTGAAATTTTTTGCTTTTTCCTGCTCCTCTTAGCATGATAAAGAAGATTCAAAGAGAGTGAGATGCCAGCTCCTTTCATTCAGTCAGTAGCTTCAATCATTTCTGGACGTTTTTCAATGGCAAAAATCAATGAATATTGTAAATGCACAAACAGTAATTTCTCCGCATTGCAAGGTGCAATTCTGAAATTTTTTGCTTTTTCCTGCTCCTCTTAGCAAGATAAACAAGATTCAAAGAGAGTGAGATGCCAGCTCCTTTCATTCAGTCAGTAGCTTCAATCATTTCTGGACGTTTTTCAATGGCAAAAATCAATGAATATTGTAAATACACAAACAGTAATTTCTCCGCATTGCAAGGTGCAATTCTGAAATTTTTTGCTTTTTCCTGCTCCTCTTAGCATGATAAAGAAGATTCAAAGAGAGTGAGATGCCAGCTCCTTTCATTCAGTCAGTAGCTTCAATCATTTCTGGACGTTTTTCAATGGCAAAAATCAATGAATATTGTAAATGCACAAACTAATTTCTCCGCATTGCAAGGTGCAATTCTGAAATTTTTTGCTTTTTGCTGCTCCTCTTAGCATGATAAAGAAGATTCAAAGAGAGTGAGATGCCAGCTCCTTTCATTCAGTCAGTAGCTTCAATCATTTCTGGACGTTTTTCAATGGCAAAAATCAATGAATATTGTAAATGCACAAACAGTAATTTCTCCGTATTGCAAGGTGCAATTCTGAAATTTTTTGCTTTTTCCTGCTCCTCTTAGCATGATAAAGAAGATTCAAAGAGAGTGAGATGCCAGCTCCTTTCATTCAGTCAGTAGCTTCAAACATTTCTGGTATATGAATAACATGATGTTTTTCAATGGCAAAAATCAATGAATATTGTAAATGCACAAACAGTAATTTCTCCGCATTGCAAGGTGCAATTCTGACATTTTTTGCTTTTTCCTGCTCTTCTTAGCATGATAAAGAAGATTCAAAGAGAGTGAGATGCCAGCTCCTTTCATTCAGTCAGTAGCTTCAAACATTTCTGGTATATGAATAACATGATGTTTTTCAATGGCAAAAATCAATGAATATTGTAAATGCACAAACAGTAATTTCTCCGCATTGAAAGGTGCAATTCTGAAATTTTTTGCTTTTTCCTGCTCCTCTTAGCATGATAAAGAAGATTCAAAGAGAGTGAGATGCCAGCTCCTTTCATTCAGTCAGTAGCTTCAATCATTTCTGGACGTTTTTCAATGGCAAAAATCAATGAATATTGTAAATGCACAAACAGTAATTTCTCCGCATTGCAAGGTGCAATTCTGAAATTTTTTGCTTTTTCCTGCTCCTCTTAGCAAGATAAACAAGATTCAAAGAGAGTGAGATGCCAGCTCCTTTCATTCAGTCAGTAGCTTCAATCATTTCTGGACGTTTTTCAATGGCAAAAATCAATGAATATTGTAAATACACAAACAGTAATTTCTCCGCATTGCAAGGTGCAATTCTGAAATTTTTTGCTTTTTCCTGCTCCTCTTAGCATGATAAAGAAGATTCAAAGAGAGTGAGATGCCAGCTCCTTTCATTCAGTCAGTAGCTTCAATCATTTCTGGACGTTTTTCAATGGCAAAAATCAATGAATATTGTAAATGCACAAACAGTAATTTCTCCGTATTGCAAGGTGCAATTCTGAAATTTTTTGCTTTTTCCTGCTCCTCTTAGCATGATAAAGAAGATTCAAAGAGAGTGAGATGCCAGCTCCTTTCATTCAGTCAGTAGCTTCAATCATTTCTGGACGTTTTTCAATGGCAAAAATCAATGAATATTGTAAATGCACAAACAGTAATTTCTTCGCATTGCAAGGTGCAATTCTGAAATTTTTTGCTTTTTCCTGCTCCTCTAAGCATGATAAAGAAGATTCAAAGAGAGTGAGATGCCAGCTCCTTTCATTCAGTCAGTAGCTTCAATCATTTCTGGACGTTTTTCAATGGCAAAAATCAATGAATATTGTAAATGCACAAACAGTAATTTCTCCGCATTGCAAGGTGCAATTCTGAAATTTTTTGCTTTTTCCTGCTCCTCTAAGCATGATAAAGAAGATTCAAAGAGAGTGAGATGCCAGCTCCTTTCATTCAGTCAGTAGCTTCAATCATTTCTGGACGTTTTTCAATGGCAAAAATCAATGAATATTGTAAATGCACAAAGAGTAATTTCTCCGCATTGCAAGGTGCAATTCTGAAATTTTTTGCTTTTTCCTGCTCCTCTTAGCATGATAAAGAAGATTCAAAGAGAGTGAGATGCCAGCTCCTTTCATTCAGTCAGTAGCTTCAAACATTTCTGGTATATGAATAACATGATGTTTTTCAATGGCAAAAATCAATGAATATTGTAAATGCACAAACAGTAATTTCTCCGCATTGCAAGGTGCAATTCTGAAATTTTTTGCTTTTTCCTGCTCTTCTTAGCATGATAAAGAAGATTCAAAGAGAGTGAGATGCCAGCTCCTTTCATTCAGTCAGTAGCTTCAATCATTTCTGGTATATGAATAACATGATGTTTTTCAATGGCAAAAATCAATGAATATTGTAAATGCACAAACAGTAATTTCTCCGCATTGCAAGGTGCAATTCTGAAATTTTTTGCTTTTTCCTGCTCCTCTAAGCATGATAAAGAAGATTCAAAGAGAGTGAGATGCCAGCTCCTTTCATTCAGTCAGTAGCTTCAATCATTTCTGGACGTTTTTCAATGTCAAAAATCAATGAATATTGTAAATGCACAAACAGTAATTTCTCCGCATTGCAAGGTGCAATTCTGAAATTTTTTGCTTTTTCCTGCTCCTCTTAGCATGATAAAGAAGATTCAAAGAGAGTGAGATGCCAGCTCCTTTCATTCAGTCAGTAGCTTCAATCATTTCTGGTATATGAATAACATGATGTTTTTCAATGGCAAAAATCAATGAATATTGTAAATGCACAAACAGTAATTTCTCCGCATTGCAAGGTGCAATTCTGAAATTTTTTGCTTTTTCCTGCTCCTCTAAGCATGATAAAGAAGATTCAAAGAGAGTGAGATGCCAGCTCCTTTCATTCAGTCAGTAGCTTCAATCATTTCTGGACGTTTTTCAATGGCAAAAATCAATGAATATTGTAAATGCACAAACAGTAATTTCTCCGCATTGCAAGGTGCAATTCTGAAATTTTTTGCTTTTTCCTGCTCCTCTTAGCATGATAAAGAAGATTCAAAGAGAGTGAGATGCCAGCTCCTTTCATTCAGTCAGTAGCTTCAAACATTTCTGGTATATGAATAACATGATGTTTTTCAATGGCAAAAATCAATGAATATTGTAAATGCACAAACAGTAATTTCTCCGCATTGAAAGGTGCAATTCTGAAATTTTTTGCTTTTTCCTGCTCCTCTTAGCATGATAAAGAAGATTCAAAGAGAGTGAGATGCCAGCTCCTTTCATTCAGTCAGTAGCTTCAATCATTTCTGGACGTTTTTCAATGGCAAAAATCAATGAATATTGTAAATGCACAAACAGTAATTTCTCCGCATTGCAAGGTGCAATTCTGAAATTTTTTGCTTTTTCCTGCTCCTCTTAGCATGATAAAGAAGATTCAAAGAGAGTGAGATGCCAGCTCCTTTCATTCAGTCAGTAGTTTCAATCATTTCTGGAGGTTTTTCAATGGCAAAAATCAATGAATATTGTAAATGCACAAACAGTAATTTCTCCGCATTGCAAGGTGCAATTCTGAAATTTTTTGCTTTTTCCTGCTCCTCTTAGCATGATAAAGAAGATTCAAAGAGAGTGAGATGCCAGCTCCTTTCATTCAGTCAGTAGCTTCAAACATTTCTGGTATATGAATAACATGATGTTTTTCAATGGCAAAAATCAATGAATATTGTAAATGCACAAACAGTAATTTCTCCGCATTGAAAGGTGCAATTCTGAAATTTTTTGCTTTTTCCTGCTCCTCTTAGCATGATAAAGAAGATTCAAAGAGAGTGAGATGCCAGCTCCTTTCATTCAGTCAGTAGCTTCAATCATTTCTGGACGTTTTTCAATGGCAAAAATCAATGAATATTGTAAATGCACAAACAGTAATTTCTCCGCATTGCAAGGTGCAATTCTGAAATTTTTTGCTTTTTCCTGCTCCTCTTAGCATGATAAAGAAGATTCAAAGAGAGTGAGATGCCAGCTCCTTTCATTCAGTCAGTAGCTTCAATCATTTCTGGACGTTTTTCAATGGCAAAAATCAATGAATATTGTAAATGCACAAACAGTAATTTCTCCGCATTGCAAGGTGCAATTCTGAAATTTTTTGCTTTTTCCTGCTCCTCTTAGCAAGATAAACAAGATTCAAAGAGAGTGAGATGCCAGCTCCTTTCATTCAGTCAGTAGCTTCAATCATTTCTGGACGTTTTTCAATGGCAAAAATCAATGAATATTGTAAATACACAAACAGTAATTTCTCCGCATTGCAAGGTGCAATTCTGAAATTTTTTGCTTTTTCCTGCTCCTCTTAGCATGATAAAGAAGATTCAAAGAGAGTGAGATGCCAGCTCCTTTCATTCAGTCAGTAGCTTCAATCATTTCTGGACGTTTTTCAATGGCAAAAATCAATGAATATTGTAAATGCACAAACTAATTTCTCCGCATTGCAAGGTGCAATTCTGAAATTTTTTGCTTTTTGCTGCTCCTCTTAGCATGATAAAGAAGATTCAAAGAGAGTGAGATGCCAGCTCCTTTCATTCAGTCAGTAGCTTCAATCATTTCTGGACGTTTTTCAATGGCAAAAATCAATGAATATTGTAAATGCACAAACAGTAATTTCTCCGTATTGCAAGGTGCAATTCTGAAATTTTTTGCTTTTTCCTGCTCCTCTTAGCATGATAAAGAAGATTCAAAGAGAGTGAGATGCCAGCTCCTTTCATTCAGTCAGTAGCTTCAATCATTTCTGGACGTTTTTCAATGGCAAAAATCAATGAATATTGTAAATGCACAAACAGTAATTTCTTCGCATTGCAAGGTGCAATTCTGAAATTTTTTGCTTTTTCCTGCTCCTCTAAGCATGATAAAGAAGATTCAAAGAGACTGAGATGCCAGCTCCTTTCATTCAGTCAGTAGCTTCAATCATTTTTGGACGTTTTTCAATGGCAAAAATCAATGAATATTGTAAATGCACAAAGAGTAATTTCTCCGCATTGCAAGGTGCAATTCTGAAATTTTTTGCTTTTTCCTGCTCCTCTAAGCATGATAAAGAAGATTCAAAGAGAGTGAGATGCCAGCTCCTTTCATTCAGTCAGTAGCTTCAAACATTTCTGGTATATGAATAACATGATGTTTTTCAATGGCAAAAATCAATGAATATTGTAAATGCACAAACAGTAATTTCTCCGCATTGCAAGGTGCAATTCTGAAATTTTTTGCTTTTTCCTGCTCTTCTTAGCATGATAAAGAAGATTCAAAGAGAGTGAGATGCCAGCTCCTTTCATTCAGTCAGTAGCTTCAAACATTTCTGGTATATGAATAACATGATGTTTTTCAATGGCAAAAATCAATGAATATTGTAAATGCACAAACAGTAATTTCTCCGCATTGAAAGGTGCAATTCTGAAATTTTTTGCTTTTTCCTGCTCCTCTTAGCATGATAAAGAAGATTCAAAGAGAGTGAGATGCCAGCTCCTTTCATTCAGTCAGTAGCTTCAATCATTTCTGGACGTTTTTCAATGGCAAAAATCAATGAATATTGTAAATGCACAAACAGTAATTTCTCCGCATTGCAACGTGCAATTCTGAAATTTTTTGCTTTTTCCTGCTCCTCTTAGCAAGATAAACAAGATTCAAAGAGAGTGAGATGCCAGCTCCTTTCATTCAGTCAGTAGCTTCAATCATTTCTGGACGTTTTTCAATGGCAAAAATCAATGAATATTGTAAATACACAAACAGTAATTTCTCCGCATTGCAAGGTGCAATTCTGAAATTTTTTGCTTTTTCCTGCTCCTCTTAGCATGATAAAGAAGATTCAAAGAGAGTGAGATGCCAGCTCCTTTCATTCAGTCAGTAGCTTCAATCATTTCTGGACGTTTTTCAATGGCAAAAATCAATGAATATTGTATATGCACAAACTAATTTCTCCGCATTGCAAGGTGCAATTCTGAAATTTTTTGCTTTTTGCTGCTCCTCTTAGCATGATAAAGAAGATTCAAAGAGAGTGAGATGCCAGCTCCTTTCATTCAGTCAGTAGCTTCAATCATTTCTGGACGTTTTTCAATGGCAAAAATCAATGAATATTGTAAATGCACAAACAGTAATTTCTCCGTATTGCAAGGTGCAATTCTGAAATTTTTTGCTTTTTCCTGCTCCTCTTAGCATGATAAAGAAGATTCAAAGAGAGTGAGATGCCAGCTCCTTTCATTCAGTCAGTAGCTTCAAACATTTCTGGTATATGAATAACATGATGTTTTTCAATGGCAAAAATCAATGAATATTGTAAATGCACAAACAGTAATTTCTCCGCATTGCAAGGTGCAATTCTGAAATTTTTTGCTTTTTCCTGCTCTTCTTAGCATGATAAAGAAGATTCAAAGAGAGTGAGATGCCAGCTCCTTTCATTCAGTCAGTAGCTTCAAACATTTCTGGTATATGAATAACATGATGTTTTTCAATGGCAAAAATCAATGAATATTGTAAATGCACAAACAGTAATTTCTCCGCATTGAAAGGTGCAATTCTGAAATTTTTTGCTTTTTCCTGCTCCTCTTTGCATGATAAAGAAGATTCAAAGAGAGTGAGATGCCAGCTCCTTTCATTCAGTCAGTAGCTTCAATCATTTCTGGACGTTTTTCAATGGCAAAAATCAATGAATATTGTAAATGCACAAACAGTAATTTCTCCGCATTGCAAGGTGCAATTCTGAAATTTTTTGCTTTTTCCTGCTCCTGTTAGCAAGATAAACAAGATTCAAAGAGAGTGAGATGCCAGCTCCTTTCATTCAGTCAGTAGCTTCAATCATTTCTGGACGTTTTTCAATGGCAAAAATCAATGAATATTGTAAATACACAAACAGTAATTTCTCCGCATTGCAAGGTGCAATTCTGAAATTTTTTGCTTTTTCCTGCTCCTCTTAGCATGATAAAGAAGATTCAAAGAGAGTGAGATGCCAGCTCCTTTCATTCAGTCAGTAGCTTCAATCATTTCTGGACGTTTTTCAATGGCAAAAATCAATGAATATTGTAAATGCACAAACTAATTTCTCCGCATTGCAAGGTGCAATTCTGAAATTTTTTGCTTTTTGCTGCTCCTCTTAGCATGATAAAGAAGATTCAAAGAGAGTGAGATGCCAGCTCCTTTCATTCAGTCAGTAGCTTCAATCATTTCTGGACGTTTTTCAATGGCAAAAATCAATGAATATTGTAAATGCACAAACAGTAATTTCTCCGTATTGCAAGGTGCAATTCTGAAATTTTTTGCTTTTTCCTGCTCCTCTTAGCATGATAAAGAAGATTCAAAGAGAGTGAGATGCCAGCTCCTTTCATTCAGTCAGTAGCTTCAATCATTTCTGGACGTTTTTCAATGGCAAAAATCAATGAATATTGTAAATGCACAAACAGTAATTTCTTCGCATTGCAAGGTGCAATTCTGAAATTTTTTGCTTTTTCCTGCTCCTCTAAGCATGATAAAGAAGATTCAAAGAGAGTGAGATGCCAGCTCCTTTCATTCAGTCAGTAGCTTCAATCATTTCTGGACGTTTTTCAATGGCAAAAATCAATGAATATTGTAAATGCACAAAGAGTAATTTCTCCGCATTGCAAGGTGCAATTCTGAAATTTTTTGCTTTTTCCTGCTCCTCTTAGCATGATAAAGAAGATTCAAAGAGAGTGAGATGCCAGCTCCTTTCATTCAGTCAGTAGCTTCAAACATTTCTGGTATATGAATAACATGATGTTTTTCAATGGCAAAAATCAATGAATATTGTAAATGCACAAACAGTAATTTCTCCACATTGCAAGGTGCAATTCTGAATTTTTTTGCTTTTTCCTGCTCTTCTTAGCATGATAAAGAAGATTCAAAGAGAGTGAGATGCCAGCTCCTTTCATTCAGTCAGTAGCTTCAATCATTTCTGGTATATGAATAACATGATGTTTTTCAATGGCAAAAATCAATGAATATTGTAAATGCACAAACAGTAATTTCTCCGCATTGCAAGGTGCAATTCTGAAATTTTTTGCTTTTTCCTGCTCCTCTTTGCATGATAAAGAAGATTCAAAGAGAGTGAGATGCCAGCTCCTTTCATTCAGTCAGTAGCTTCAATCATTTCTGGACGTTTTTCAATGGCAAAAATCAATGAATATTGTAAATGCACAAACAGTAATTTCTCCGCATTGCAAGGTGCAATTCTGAAATTTTTTGCTTTTTCCTGCTCCTGTTAGCAAGATAAACAAGATTCAAAGAGAGTGAGATGCCAGCTCCTTTCATTCAGTCAGTAGCTTCAATCATTTCTGGACGTTTTTCAATGGCAAAAATCAATGAATATTGTAAATACACAAACAGTAATTTCTCCGCATTGCAAGGTGCAATTCTGAAATTTTTTGCTTTTTCCTGCTCCTCTTAGCATGATAAAGAAGATTCAAAGAGAGTGAGATGCCAGCTCCTTTCATTCAGTCAGTAGCTTCAATCATTTCTGGACGTTTTTCAATGGCAAAAATCAATGAATATTGTAAATGCACAAACTAATTTCTCCGCATTGCAAGGTGCAATTCTGAAATTTTTTGCTTTTTGCTGCTCCTCTTAGCATGATAAAGAAGATTCAAAGAGAGTGAGATGCCAGCTCCTTTCATTCAGTCAGTAGCTTCAATCATTTCTGGACGTTTTTCAATGGCAAAAATCAATGAATATTGTAAATGCACAAACAGTAATTTCTCCGTATTGCAAGGTGCAATTCTGAAATTTTTTGCTTTTTCCTGCTCCTCTTAGCATGATAAAGAAGATTCAAAGAGAGTGAGATGCCAGCTCCTTTCATTCAGTCAGTAGCTTCAATCATTTCTGGACGTTTTTCAATGGCAAAAATCAATGAATATTGTAAATGCACAAACAGTAATTTCTTCGCATTGCAAGGTGCAATTCTGAAATTTTTTGCTTTTTTCTGCTCCTCTAAGCATGATAAAGAAGATTCAAAGAGAGTGAGATGCCAGCTCCTTTCATTCAGTCAGTAGCTTCAATCATTTCTGGACGTTTTTCAATGGCAAAAATCAATGAATATTGTAAATGCACAAAGAGTAATTTCTCCGCATTGCAAGGTGCAATTCTGAAATTTTTTGCTTTTTCCTGCTCCTCTTAGCATGATAAAGAAGATTCAAAGAGAGTGAGATGCCAGCTCCTTTCATTCAGTCAGTAGCTTCAAACATTTCTGGTATATGAATAACATGATGTTTTTCAATGGCAAAAATCAATGAATATTGTAAATGCACAAACAGTAATTTCTCCGCATTGCAAGGTGCAATTCTGAATTTTTTTGCTTTTTCCTGCTCTTCTTAGCATGATAAAGAAGATTCAAAGAGAGTGAGATGCCAGCTCCTTTCATTCAGTCAGTAGCTTCAATCATTTCTGGTATATGAATAACATGATGTTTTTCAATGGCAAAAATCAATGAATATTGTAAATGCACAAACAGTAATTTCTCCGCATTGCAAGGTGCAATTCTGAAATTTTTTGCTTTTTCCTGCTCCTCTAAGCATGATAAAGAAGATTCAAAGAGAGTGAGATGCCAGCTCCTTTCATTCAGTCAGTAGCTTCAATCATTTCTGGACGTTTTTCAATGGCAAAAATCAATGAATATTGTAAATGCACAAACAGTAATTTCTCCGCATTGCAAGGTGCAATTCTGAAATTTTTTGCTTTTTCCTGCTCCTCTTAGCATGATAAAGAAGATTCAAAGAGAGTGAGATGCCAGCTCCTTTCATTCAGTCAGTAGCTTCAAACATTTCTGGTATATGAATAACATGATGTTTTTCAATGGCAAAAATCAATGAATATTGTAAATGCACAAACAGTAATTTCTCCGCATTGAAAGGTGCAATTCTGAAATTTTTTGCTTTTTCCTGCTCCTCTTAGCATGATAAAGAAGATTCAAAGAGAGTGAGATGCCAGCTCCTTTCATTCAGTCAGTAGCTTCAATCATTTCTGGACGCTTTTCAATGGCAAAAATCAATGAATATTGTAAATGCACAAACAGTAATTTCTCCGCATTGCAAGGTGCAATTCTGAAATTTTTTGCTTTTTCCTGCTCCTCTTAGCATGATAAAGAAGATTCAAAGAGAGTGAGATGCCAGCTCCTTTCATTCAGTCAGTAGCTTCAAACATTTCTGGTATATGAATAACATGATGTTTTTCAATGGCAAAAATCAATGAATATTGTAAATGCACAAACAGTAATTTCTCCGCATTGCAAGGTGCAATTCTGAAATTTTTTGCTTTTTCCTGCTCCTCTTAGCATGATAAAGAAGATTCAAAGAGAGTGAGATGCCAGCTCCTTTCATTCAGTCAGTAGCTTCAATCATTTCTGGACGTTTTTCAATGGCAAAAATCAATGAATATTGTAAATGCAAAAAACAGTAATTTCTCCGCATTGCAAGGTGCAATTCTGAAATTTTTTGCTTTTTCCTGCTCCTCTTAGCAAGATAAACAAGATTCAAAGAGAGTGAGATGCCAGCTCCTTTCATTCAGTCAGTAGCTTCAATCATTTCTGGACGTTTTTCAATGGCAAAAATCAATGAATATTGTAAATGCACAAACAGTAATTTCTCCGCATTGCAAGGTGCAATTCTGAAATTTTTTGCTTTTTCCTGCTCCTCTTAGCATGATAAAGAAGATTCAAAGAGAGTGAGATGCCAGCTCCTTTCATTCAGTCAGTAGCTTCAATCATTTCTGGACGTTTTTCAATGGCAAAAATCAATGAATATTGTAAATGCACAAACTAATTTCTCCGCATTGCAAGGTGCAATTCTGAAATTTTTTGCTTTTTGCTGCTCCTCTTAGCATGATAAAGAAGATTCAAAGAGAGTGAGATGCCAGCTCCTTTCATTCAGTCAGTAGCTTCAATCATTTCTGGACGTTTTTCAATGGCAAAAATCAATGAATATTGTAAATGCACAAACAGTAATTTCTCCGTATTGCAAGGTGCAATTCTGAAATTTTTTGCTTTTTCCTGCTCCTTTTAGCATGATAAAGAAGACTCAAAGAGAGTGAGATGCCAGCTCCTTTCATTCAGTCAGTAGCTTCAATCATTTCTGGACGTTTTTCAATGGCAAAAATCAATGAATATTGTAAATGCACAAACAGTAATTTCTCCGCATTGCAAGGTGCAATTCTGAAATTTTTTGCTTTTTCCTGCTCCTCTAAGCATGATAAAGAAGATTCAAAGAGAGTGAGATGCCAGCTCCTTTCATTCAGTCAGTAGCTTCAATCATTTCTGGACGTTTTTCAATGGCAAAAATCAATGAATATTGTAAATGCACAAAGAGTAATTTCTCCGCATTGCAAGGTGCAATTCTGAAATTTTTTGCTTTTTCCTGCTCCTCTTAGCATGATAAAGAAGATTCAAAGAGAGTGAGATGCCAGCTCCTTTCATTCAGTCAGTAGCTTCAAACATTTCTGGTATATGAATAACATGATGTTTTTCAATGGCAAAAATCAATGAATATTGTAAATGCACAAACAGTAATTTCTCCGCATTGCAAGGTGCAATTCTGAAATTTTTTGCTTTTTCCTGCTCTTCTTAGCATGATAAAGAAGATTCAAAGAGAGTGAGATGCCAGCTCCTTTCATTCAGTCAGTAGCTTCAATCATTTCGGGTATATGAATAACATGATGTTTTTCAATGGCAAAAATCAATGAATATTGTAAATGCACAAACAGTAATTTCTCCGCATTGCAAGGTGCAATTCTGAAATTTTTTGCTTTTTCCTGCTCCTCTTAGCAAGATAAACAAGATTCAAAGAGAGTGAGATGCCAGCTCCTTTCATTCAGTCAGTAGCTTCAATCATTTCTGGACGTTTTTCAATGGCAAAAATCAATGAATATTGTAAATGCACAAACAGTAATTTCTCCGCATTGCAAGGTGCAATTCTGAAATTTTTTGCTTTTTCCTGCTCCTCTTAGCATGATAAAGAAGATTCAAAGAGAGTGAGATGCCAGCTCCTTTCATTCAGTCAGTAGCTTCAATCATTTCTGGACGTTTTTCAATGGCAAAAATCAATGAATATTGTAAATGCACAAACTAATTTTTCCGCATTGCAAGGTGCAATTCTGAAATTTTTTGCTTTTTGCTGCTCCTCTTAGCATGATAAAGAAGATTCAAAGAGAGTGAGATGCCAGCTCCTTTCATTCAGTCAGTAGCTTCAATCATTTCTGGACGTTTTTCAATGGCAAAAATCAATGAATATTGTAAATGCACAAACAGTAATTTCTCCGTATTGCAAGGTGCAATTCTGAAATTTTTTGCTTTTTCCTGCTCCTCTTAGCATGATAAAGAAGATTCAAAGAGAGTGAGATGCCAGCTCCTTTCATTCAGTCAGTAGCTTCAATCATTTCTGGACGTTTTTCAATGGCAAAAATCAATGAATATTGTAAATGCACAAACAGTAATTTCTCCGCATTGCAAGGTGCAATTCTGAAATTTTTTGCTTTTTCCTGCTCCTCTAAGCATGATAAAGAAGATTCAAAGAGAGTGAGATGCCAGCTCCTTTCATTCAGTCAGTAGCTTCAATCATTTCTGGACGTTTTTCAATGGCAAAAATCAATGAATATTGTAAATGCAAAAAGAGTAATTTCTCCGCATTGCAAGGTGCAATTCTGAAATTTTTTGCTTTTTCCTGCTCCTCTTAGCATGATAAAGAAGATTCAAAGAGAGTGAGATGCCAGCTCCTTTCATTCAGTCAGTAGCTTCAAATATTTCTGGTATATGAATAACATGATGTTTTTCAATGGCAAAAATCAATGAATATTGTAAATGCACAAACAGTAATTTCTCCGCATTGCAAGGTGCAATTCTGAAATTTTTTGCTTTTTCCTGCTCTTCTTAGCATGATAAAGAAGATTCAAAGAGAGTGAGATGCCAGCTCCTTTCATTCAGTCAGTAGCTTCAATCATTTCTGGTATATGAATAACATGATGTTTTTCAATGGCAAAAATCAATGAATATTGTAAATGCACAAACAGTAATTTCTCCGCATTGCAAGGTGCAATTCTGAAATTTTTTGCTTTTTCCTGCTCCTCTAAGCATGATAAAGAAGATTCAAAGAGAGTGAGATGCCAGCTCCTTTCATTCAGTCAGTAGCTTCAATCATTTCTGGACGTTTTTCAATGGCAAAAATCAATGAATATTGTAAATGCACAAACAGTAATTTCTCCGCATTGCAAGGTGCAATTCTGAAATTTTTTGCTTTTTCCTGCTCCTCTTAGCATGATAAAGAAGATTCAAAGAGAGTGAGATGCCAGCTCCTTTCATTCAGTCAGTAGCTTCAATCATTTCTGGTATATGAATAACATGATGTTTTTCAATGGCAAAAATCAATGAATATTGTAAATGCACAAACAGTAATTTCTCCGCATTGCAAGGTGCAATTCTGAAATTTTTTGCTTTTTCCTGCTCCTCTAAGCATGATAAAGAAGATTCAAAGAGAGTGAGATGCCAGCTCCTTTCATTCAGTCAGTAGCTTCAATCATTTCTGGACGTTTTTCAATGGCAAAAATCAATGAATATTGTAAATGCACAAACAGTAATTTCTCCGCATTGCAAGATGCAATTCTGAAATTTTTTGCTTTTTCCTGCTCCTCTTAGCATGATAAAGAAGATTCAAAGAGAGTGAGATGCCAGCTCCTTTCATTCAGTCAGTAGCTTCAAACATTTCTGGTATATGAATAACATGATGTTTTTCAATGGCAAAAATCAATGAATATTGTAAATGCACAAACAGTAATTTCTCCGCATTGAAAGGTGCAATTCTGAAATTTTTTGCTTTTTCCTGCTCCTCTTAGCATGATAAAGAAGATTCAAAGAGAGTGAGATGCCAGCTCCTTTCATTCAGTCAGTAGCTTCAATCATTTCTGGACGTTTTTCAATGGCAAAAATCAATGAATATTGTAAATGCACAAACAGTAATTTCTCCGCATTGCAAGGTGCAATTCTGAAATTTTTTGCTTTTTCCTGCTCCTCTTAGCATGATAAAGAAGATTCAAAGAGAGTGAGATGCCAGCTCCTTTCATTCAGTCAGTAGCTTCAATCATTTCTGGACGTTTTTCAATGGCAAAAATCAATGAATATTGTAAATGCACAAACAGTAATTTCTCCGCATTGCAAGGTGCAATTCTGAAATTTTTTGCTTTTTCCTGCTCCTCTTAGCAAGATAAACAAGATTCAAAGAGAGTGAGATGCCAGCTCCTTTCATTCAGTCAGTAGCTTCAATCATTTCTGGACGTTTTTCAATGGCAAAAATCAATGAATATTGTAAATGCACAAACAGTAATTTCTCCGCATTGCAAGGTGCAATTCTGAAATTTTTTGCTTTTTCCTGCTCCTCTTAGCATGATAAAGAAGATTCAAAGAGAGTGAGATGCCAGCTCCTTTCATTCAGTCAGTAGCTTCAATCATTTCTGGACGTTTTTCAATGGCAAAAATCAATGAATATTGTAAATGCACAAACTAATTTCTCCGCATTGCAAGGTGCAATTCTGAAATTTTTTGCTTTTTGCTGCTCCTCTTAGCAAGATAAAGAAGATTCAAAGAGAGTGAGATGCCAGCTCCTTTCATTCAGTCAGTAGCTTCAATCATTTCTGGACGTTTTTCAATGGCAAAAATCAATGAATATTGTAAATGCACAAACAGTAAATTCTCCGTATTGCAAGGTGCAATTCTGAAATTTTTTGCTTTTTCCTGCTCCTCTTAGCATGATAAAGAAGATTCAAAGAGAGTGAGATGCCAGCTCCTTTCATTCAGTCAGTAGCTTCAATCATTTCTGGACGTTTTTCAATGGCAAAAATCAATGAATATTGTAAATGCACAAACAGTAATTTCTCCGCATTGCAAGGTGCAATTCTGAAATTTTTTGCTTTTTCCTGCTCCTCTAAGCATGATAAAGAAGATTCAAAGAGAGTGAGATGCCAGCTCCTTTCATTCAGTCAGTAGCTTCAATCATTTCTGGACGTTTTTCAATGTCAAAAATCAATGAATATTGTAAATGCACAAACAGTAATTTCTCCGCATTGCAAGGTGCAATTCTGAAATTTTTTGCTTTTTCCTGCTCCTCTTAGCATGATAAAGAAGATTCAAAGAGAGTGAGATGCCAGCTCCTTTCATTCAGTCAGTAGCTTCAATCATTTCTGGTATATGAATAACATGATGTTTTTCAATGGCAAAAATCAATGAATATTGTAAATGCACAAACAGTAATTTCTCCGCATTGCAAGGTGCAATTCTGAAATTTTTTGCTTTTTCCTGCTCCTCTAAGCATGATAAAGAAGATTCAAAGAGAGTGAGATGCCAGCTCCTTTCATTCAGTCAGTAGCTTCAATCATTTCTGGACGTTTTTCAATGGCAAAAATCAATGAATATTGTAAATGCACAAACAGTAATTTCTCCGCATTGCAAGGTGCAATTCTGAAATTTTTTGCTTTTTCCTGCTCCTCTTAGCATGATAAAGAAGATTCAAAGAGAGTGAGATGCCAGCTCCTTTCATTCAGTCAGTAGCTTCAAACATTTCTGGTATATGAATAACATGATGTTTTTCAATGGCAAAAATCAATGAATATTGTAAATGCACAAACAGTAATTTCTCCGCATTGAAAGGTGCAATTCTGAAATTTTTTGCTTTTTCCTGCTCCTCTTAGCATGATAAAGAAGATTCAAAGAGAGTGAGATGCCAGCTCCTTTCATTCAGTCAGTAGCTTCAATCATTTCTGGACGTTTTTCAATGGCAAAAATCAATGAATATTGTAAATGCACAAACAGTAATTTCTCCGCATTGCAAGGTGCAATTCTGAAATTTTTTGCTTTTTCCTGCTCCTCTTAGCATGATAAAGAAGATTCAAAGAGAGTGAGATGCCAGCTCCTTTCATTCAGTCAGTAGCTTCAATCATTTCTGGACGTTTTTCAATGGCAAAAATCAATGAATATTGTAAATGCACAAACAGTAATTTCTCCGCATTGCAAGGTGCAATTCTGAAATTTTTTGCTTTTTTCTGCTCCTCTTAGCATGATAAAGAAGATTCAAAGAGAGTGAGATGCCAGCTCCTTTCATTCAGTCAGTAGCTTCAAACATTTCTGGTATATGAATAACATGATGTTTTTCAATGGCAAAAATCAATGAATATTGTAAATGCACAAACAGTAATTTCTCCGCATTGCAAGGTGCAATTCTGAAATTTTTTGCTTTTTCCTGCTCCTCTTAGCATGATAAAGAAGATTCAAAGAGAGTGAGATGCCAGCTCCTTTCATTCAGTCAGTAGCTTCAATCATTTCTGGACGTTTTTCAATGGCAAAAATCAATGAATATTGTAAATGCACAAACAGTAATTTCTCCGCATTGCAAGGTGCAATTCTGAAATTTTTTGCTTTTTCCTGCTCCTCTTAGCATGATAAAGAAGATTCAAAGAGAGTGAGATGCCAGCTCCTTTCATTCAGTCAGTAGCTTCAAACATTTCTGGTATATGAATAACATGATGTTTTTCAATGGCAAAAATCAATGAATATTGTAAATGCACAAACAGTAATTTCTCCGCATTGAAAGGTGCAATTCTGAAATTTTTTGCTTTTTCCTGCTCCTCTTAGCATGATAAAGAAGATTCAAAGAGAGTGAGATGCCAGCTCCTTTCATTCAGTCAGTAGCTTCAATCATTTCTGGACGTTTTTCAATGGCAAAAATCAATGAATATTGTAAATGCACAAACAGTAATTTCTCCGCATTGCAAGGTGCAATTCTGAAATTTTTTGCTTTTTCCTGCTCCTCTTAGCATGATAAAGAAGATTCAAAGAGAGTGAGATGCCAGCTCCTTTCATTCAGTCAGTAGCTTCAATCATTTCTGGACGTTTTTCAATGGCAAAAATCAATGAATATTGTAAATGCACAAACAGTAATTTCTCCGCATTGCAAGGTGCAATTCTGAAATTTTTTGCTTTTTCCTGCTCCTCTTAGCAAGATAAACAAGATTCAAAGAGAGTGAGATGCCAGCTCCTTTCATTCAGTCAGTAGCTTCAATCATTTCTGGACGTTTTTCAATGGCAAAAATCAATGAATATTGTAAATGCACAAACAGTAATTTCTCCGCATTGCAAGGTGCAATTCTGAAATTTTTTGCTTTTTCCTGCTTCTCTTAGCATGATAAAGAAGATTCAAAGAGAGTGAGATGCCAGCTCCTTTCATTCAGTCAGTAGCTTCAATCATTTCTGGACGTTTTTCAATGGCAAAAATCAATGAATATTGTAAATGCACAAACTAATTTCTCCGCATTGCAAGGTGCAATTCTGAAATTTTTTGCTTTTTGCTGCTCCTCTTAGCATGATAAAGAAGATTCAAAGAGAGTGAGATGCCAGCTCCTTTCATTCAGTCAGTAGCTTCAATCATTTCTGGACGTTTTTCAATGGCAAAAATCATTGAATATTGTAAATGCACAAACAGTAATTTCTCCGTATTGCAAGGTGCAATTCTGAAATTTTTTGCTTTTTCCTGCTCCTCTTAGCATGATAAAGAAGATTCAAAGAGAGTGAGATGCCAGCTCCTTTCATTCATTCAGTAGCTTCAATCATTTCTGGACGTTTTTCAATGGCAAAAATCAATGAATATTGTAAATGCACAAACAGTAATTTCTCCGCATTGCAAGGTGCAATTCTGAAATTTTTTGCTTTTTCCTGCTCCTCTAAGCATGATAAAGAAGATTCAAAGAGAGTGAGATGCCAGCTCCTTTCATTCAGTCAGTAGCTTCAATCATTTCTGGACGTTTTTCAATGGCAAAAATCAATGAATATTGTAAATGCACAAAGAGTAATTTCTCCGCATTGCAAGGTGCAATTCTGAAATTTTTTGCTTTTTCCTGCTCCTCTTAGCATGATAAAGAAGATTCAAAGAGAGTGAGATGCCAGCTCCTTTCATTCAGTCAGTAGCTTCAAACATTTCTGGTATATGAATAACATGATGTTTTTCAATGGCAAAAATCAATGAATATTGTAAATGCACAAACAGTAATTTCTCCGCATTGCAAGGTGCAATTCTGAAATTTTTTGCTTTTTCCTGCTCTTCTTAGCATGATAAAGAAGATTCAAAGAGAGTGAGATGCCAGCTCCTTTCATTCAGTCAGTAGCTTCAATCATTTCTGGTATATGAATAACATGATGTTTTTCAATGGCAAAAATCAATGAATATTGTAAATGCACAAACAGTAATTTCTCCGCATTGCAAGGTGCAATTCTGAAATTTTTTGCTTTTTCCTGCTCCTCTAAGCATGATAAAGAAGATTCAAAGAGAGTGAGATGCCAGCTCCTTTCATTCAGTCAGTAGCTTCAATCATTTCTGGACGTTTTTCAATGGCAAAAATCAATGAATATTGTAAATGCACAAACAGTAATTTCTCCGCATTGCAAGGTGCAATTCTGAAATTTTTTGCTTTTTCCTGCTCCTCTTAGCATGATAAAGAAGATTCAAAGAGAGTGAGATGCCAGCTCCTTTCATTCAGTCAGTAGCTTCAATCATTTCTGGTATATGAATAACATGATGTTTTTCAATGGCAAAAATCAATGAATATTGTAAATGCACAAACAGTAATTTCTCCGCATTGCAAGGTGCAATTCTGAAATTTTTTGCTTTTTCCTGCTCCTCTAAGCATGATAAAGAAGATTCAAAGAGAGTGAGATGCCAGCTCCTTTCATTCAGTCAGTAGCTTCAATCATTTCTGGACGTTTTTCAATGGCAAAAATCAATGAATATTGTAAATGCACAAACAGTAATTTCTCCGCATTGCAAGGTGCAATTCTGAAATTTTTTGCTTTTTCCTGCTCCTCTTAGCATGATAAAGAAGATTCAAAGAGAGTGAGATGCCAGCTCCTTTCATTCAGTCAGTAGCTTCAAACATTTCTGGTATATGAATAACATGATGTTTTTCAATGGCAAAAATCAATGAATATTGTAAATGCACAAACAGTAATTTCTCCGCATTGAAAGGTGCAATTCTGAAATTTTTTGCTTTTTCCTGCTCCTCTTAGCATGATAAAGAAGATTCAAAGAGAGTGAGATGCCAGCTCCTTTCATTCAGTCAGTAGCTTCATTCATTTCTGGACGTTTTTCAATGGCAAAAATCAATGAATATTGTAAATGCACAAACAGTAATTTCTCCGCATTGCAAGGTGCAATTCTGAAATTTTTTGCTTTTTCCTGCTCCTCTTAGCATGATAAAGAAGATTCAAAGAGAGTGAGATGCCAGCTCCTTTCATTCAGTCAGTAGCTTAAATCATTTCTGGACGTTTTTCAATGGCAAAAATCAATGAATATTGTAAATGCACAAACAGTAATTTCTCCGCATTGCAAGGTGCAATTCTGAAATTTTTTGCTTTTTTCTGCTCCTCTTAGCATGATAAAGAAGATTCAAAGAGAGTGAGATGCCACCTCCTTTCATTCAGTCAGTAGCTTCAAACATTTCTGGTATATGAATAACATGATGTTTTTCAATGGCAAAAATCAATGAATATTGTAAATGCACAAACAGTAATTTCTCCGCATTGCAAGGTGCAATTCTGAAATTTTTTGCTTTTTCCTGCTCCTCTTAGCATGATAAAGAAGATTCAAAGAGAGTGAGATGCCAGCTCCTTTCATTCAGTCAGTAGCTTCAATCATTTCTGGACGTTTTTCAATGGCAAAAATCAATGAATATTGTAAATGCACAAACAGTAATTTCTCCGCATTGCAAGGTGCAATTCTGAAATTTTTTGCTTTTTCCTGCTCCTCTTAGCAAGATAAACAAGATTCAAAGAGAGTGAGATGCCAGCTCCTTTCATTCAGTCAGTAGCTTCAATCATTTCTGGACGTTTTTCAATGGCAAAAATCAATGAATATTGTAAATGCACAAACAGTAATTTCTTCGCATTGCAAGGTGCAATTCTGAAATTTTTTGCTTTTTCCTGCTCCTCTTAGCATGATAAAGAAGATTCAAAGAGAGTGAGATGCCAGCTCCTTTCATTCAGTCAGTAGCTTCAATCATTTCTGGACGTTTTTCAATGGCAAAAATCATTGAATATTGTAAATGCACAAACTAATTTCTCCGCATTGCAAGGTGCAATTCTGAAATTTTTTGCTTTTTGCTGCTCCTCTTAGCATGATAAAGAAGATTCAAAGAGAGTGAGATGCCAGCTCCTTTCATTCAGTCAGTAGCTTCAATAATTTCTGGACGTTTTTCAATGGCAAAAATCAATGAATATTGTAAATGCACAAACAGTAATTTCTCCGTATTGCAAGGTGCAATTCTGAAATTTTTTGCTTTTTCCTGCTCCTCTTAGCATGATAAAGAAGATTCAGAGAGTGAGATGCCAGCTCCTTTCATTCAGTCAGTAGCTTCAATCATTTCTGGACGTTTTTCAATGGCAAAAATCAATGAATATTGTAAATGCACAAACAGTAATTTCTCCGCATTGCAAGGTGCAATTCTGAAATTTTTTGCTTTTTCCTGCTCCTCTTAGCATGATAAAGAAGATTCAAAGAGAGTGAGATGCCAGCTCCTTTCATTCAGTCAGTAGCTTCAATCATTTCTGGACGTTTTTCAATGGCAAAAATCAATGAATATTGTAAATGCACAAAGAGTAATTTCTCCGCATTGCAAGGTGCAATTCTGAAATTTTTTGCTTTTTCCTGCTCCTCTTAGCATGATAAAGAAGATTCAAAGAGAGTGAGATGCCAGCTCCTTTCATTCAGTCAGTAGCTTCAAACATTTCTGGTATATGAATAACATGATGTTTTTCAATGGCAAAAATCAATGAATATTGTAAATGCACAAACAGTAATTTCTCCGCATTGCAAGGTGCAATTCTGAAATTTTTTGCTTTTTCCTGCTCTTCTTAGCATGATAAAGAAGATTCAAAGAGAGTGAGATGCCAGCTCCTTTCATTCAGTCAGTAGCTTCAATCATTTCTGGACGTTTTTCAATGGCAAAAATCAATGAATATTGTAAATGCACAAACAGTAATTTCTCCGCATTGCAAGGTGCAATTCTGAAATTTTTTGCTTTTTCCTGCTCCTCTTAGCAAGATAAACAAGATTCAAAGAGAGTGAGATGCCAGCTCCTTTCATTCAGTCAGTAGCTTCAATCATTTCTGGACGTTTTTCAATGGCAAAAATCAATGAATATTGTAAATGCACAAACAGTAATTTCTCCGCATTGCAAGGTGCAATTCTGAAATTTTTTGCTTTTTCCTGCTCCTCTTAGCATGATAAAGAAGATTCAAAGAGAGTGAGATGCCAGCTCCTTTCATTCAGTCAGTAGCTTCAATCATTTCTGGACGTTTTTCAATGGCAAAAATCAATGAATATTGTAAATGCACAAACTAATTTCTCCGCATTGCAAGGTGCAATTCTGAAATTTTTTGCTTTTTGCTGCTCCTCTTAGCATGATAAAGAAGATTCAAAGAGAGTGAGATGCCAGCTCCTTTCATTCAGTCAGTAGCTTCAATCATTTCTGGACGTTTTTCAATGGCAAAAATCAATGAATATTGTAAATGCACAAACAGTAATTTCTCCGTATTGCAAGGTGCAATTCTGAAATTTTTTGCTTTTTCCTGCTCCTCTTAGCATGATAAAGAAGATTCAAAGAGAGTGAGATGCCAGCTCCTTTCATTCAGTCAGTAGCTTCAATCATTTCTGGACGTTTTTCAATGGCAAAAATCAATGAATATTGTAAATGCACAAACAGTAATTTCTCCGCATTGCAAGGTGCAATTCTGAAATTTTTTGCTTTTTCCTGCTCCTCTTAGCATGATAAAGAAGATTCAAAGAGAGTGAGATGCCAGCTCCTTTCATTCAGTCAGTAGCTTCAATCATTTCTGGACGTTTTTCAATGGCAAAAATCAATGAATATTGTAAATGCACAAACAGTAATTTCTCCGCATTGCAAGGTGCAATTCTGAAATTTTTTGCTTTTTCCTGCTCCTCTTAGCATGATAAAGAAGATTCAAAGAGAGTGAGATGCCAGCTCCTTTCATTCAGTCAGTAGCTTCAAACATTTCTGGTATATGAATAACATGATGTTTTTCAATGGCAAAAATCAATGAATATTGTAAATGCACAAACAGTAATTTCTCCGCATTGCAAGGTGCAATTCTGAAATTTTTTGCTTTTTCCTGCTCTTCTTAGCATGATAAAGAAGATTCAAAGAGAGTGAGATGCCAGCTCCTTTCATTCAGTCAGTAGCTTCAATCATTTCTGGTATATGAATAACATGATGTTTTTCAATGGCAAAAATCAATGAATATTGTAAATGCACAAACAGTAATTTCTCCGCATTGCAAGGTGCAATTCTGAAATTTTTTGCTTTTTCCTGCTCCTCTAAGCATGATAAAGAAGATTCAAAGAGAGTGAGATGCCAGCTCCTTTCATTCAGTCAGTAGCTTCAATCATTTCTGGACGTTTTTCAATGGCAAAAATCAATGAATATTGTAAATGCACAAACAGTAATTTCTCTGCATTGCAATTTGCAATTCTGAAATTTTTTGCTTTTTCCTGCTCCTCTTAGCATGATAAAGAAGATTCAAAGAGAGTGAGATGCCAGCTCCTTTCATTCAGTCAGTAGCTTCAATCATTTCTGGTATATGAATAACATGATGTTTTTCAATGGCAAAAATCAATGAATATTGTAAATGCACAAACAGTAATTTCTCCGCATTGCAAGGTGCAATTCTGAAATTTTTTGCTTTTCCTGCTCCTCTAAGCATGATAAAGAAGATTCAAAGAGAGTGAGATGCCAGCTCCTTTCATTCAGTCAGTAGCTTCAATCATTTCTGGACGTTTTTCAATGGCAAAAATCAATGAATATTGTAAATGCACAAACAGTAATTTCTCCGCATTGCAAGGTGCAATTCTGAAATTTTTTGCTTTTTCCTGCTCCTCTTAGCATGATAAAGAAGATTCAAAGAGAGTGAGATGCCAGCTCCTTTCATTCAGTCAGTAGCTTCAAACATTTCTGGTATATGAATAACATGATGTTTTTCAATGGCAAAAATCAATGAATATTGTAAATGCACAAACAGTAATTTCTCCGCATTGAAAGGTGCAATTCTGAAATTTTTTGCTTTTTCCTGCTCCTCTTAGCATGATAAAGAAGATTCAAAGAGAGTGAGATACCAGCTCCTTTCATTCAGTCAGTAGCTTCAATCATTTCTGGACGTTTTTCAATGGCAAAAATCAATGAATATTGTAGATGCACAAACAGTAATTTCTCCGCATTGCAAGGTGCAATTCTGAAATTTTTTGCTTTTTCCTGCTCCTCTTAGCATGATAAAGAAGATTCAAAGAGAGTGAGATGCCAGCTCCTTTCATTCAATCAGTAGCTTCAATCATTTCTGGACGTTTTTCAATGGCAAAAATCAATGAATATTGTAAATGCACAAACAGTAATTTCTCCGCATTGCAAGTTGCAATTCTGAAATTTTTTGCTTTTTCCTGCTCCTCTTAGCAAGATAAACAAGATTCAAAGAGAGTGAGATGCCAGCTCCTTTCATTCAGTCAGTAGCTTCAATCATTTCTGGACGTTTTTCAATGGCAAAAATCAATGAATATTGTAAATGCACAAACAGTAATTTCTCCGCATTGCAAGGTGCAATTCTGAAATTTTTTGCTTTTTCCTGCTCCTCTTAGCATGATAAAGAAGATTCAAAGAGAGTGAGATGCCAGCTCCTTTCATTCAGTCAGTAGCTTCAATCATTTCTGGACGTTTTTCAATGGCAAAAATCAATGAATATTGTAAATGCACAAACTAATTTCTCCGCATTGCAAGGTGCAATTCTGAAATTTTTTGCTTTTTGCTGCTCCTCTTAGCATGATAAAGAAGATTCAAAGAGAGTGAGATGCCAGCTCCTTTCATTCAGTCAGTAGCTTCAATCATTTCTGGACGTTTTTCAATGGCAAAAATCAATGAATATTGTAAATGCACAAACAGTAATTTCTCCGTATTGCAAGGTGCAATTCTGAAATTTTTTGCTTTTTCCTGCTCCTCTTAGCATGATAAAGAAGATTCAAAGAGAGTGAGATGCCAGCTCCTTTCATTCAGTCAGTAGCTTCAATCATTTCTGGACGTTTTTCAATGGCAAAAATCAATGAATATTGTAAATGCACAAACAGTAATTTCTCCGCATTGCAAGGTGCAATTCTGAAATTTTTTGCTTTTTCCTGCTCCTCTTAGCATGATAAAGAAGATTCAAAGAGAGTGAGATGCCAGCTCCTTTCATTCAGTCAGTAGCTTCAATCATTTCTGGACGTTTTTCAATGGCAAAAATCAATGAATATTGTAAATGCACAAAGAGTAATTTCTCCGCATTGCAAGGTGCAATTCTGAAATTTTTTGCTTTTTCCTGCTCCTCTTAGCATGATAAAGAAGATTCAAAGAGAGTGAGATGCCAGCTCCTTTCATTCAGTCAGTAGCTTCAAACATTTCTGGTATATGAATAACATGATGTTTTTCAATGGCAAAAATCAATGAATATTGTAAATGCACAAACAGTAATTTCTCCGCATTGCAAGGTGCAATTCTGAAATTTTTTGCTTTTTCCTGCTCTTCTTAGCATGATAAAGAAGATTCAAAGAGAGTGAGATGCCAGCTCCTTTCATTCAGTCAGTAGCTTCAATCATTTCTGGTATATGAATAACATGATGTTTTTCAATGGCAAAAATCAATGAATATTGTAAATGCACAAACAGTAATTTCTCCGCATTGCAAGGTGCAATTCTGAAATTTTTTGCTTTTTCCTGCTCCTCTAAGCATGATAAAGAAGATTCAAAGAGAGTGAGATGCCAGCTCCTTTCATTCAGTCAGTAGCTTCAATCATTTCTGGACGTTTTTCAATGGCAAAAATCAATGAATATTGTAAATGCACAAACAGTAATTTCTCCGCATTGCAAGGTGCAATTCTGAAATTTTTTGCTTTTTCCTGCTCCTCTTAGCATGATAAAGAAGATTCAAAGAGAGTGAGATGCCAGCTCCTTTCATTCAGTCAGTAGCTTCAATCATTTCTGGACGTTTTTCAATGGCAAAAATCAATGAATATTGTAAATGCACAAACAGTAATTTCTCCGCATTGCAAGGTGCAATTCTGAAATTTTTTGCTTTTTCCTGCACCTCTTAGCATGATAAAGAAGATTCAAAGAGAGTGAGATGCCAGCTCCTTTCATTCAGTCAGTAGCTTCAAACATTTCTGGTATATGAATAACATGATGTTTTTCAATGGCAAAAATCAATGAATATTGTAAATGCACAAACAGTAATTTCTCCGCATTGAAAGGTGCAATTCTGAAATTTTTTGCTTTTTCCTGCTCCTCTTAGCATGATAAAGAAGATTCAAAGAGAGTGAGATGCCAGCTCCTTTCATTCAGTCAGTAGCTTCAATCATTTCTGGACGTTTTTCAATGGCAAAAACCAATGAATATTGTAAATGCACAAACAGTAATTTCTCCGCATTGCAAGGTGCAATTCTGAAATTTTTTGCTTTTTCCTGCTCCTCTTAGCATGATAAAGAAGATTCAAAGAGAGTGAGATGCCAGCTCCTTTCATTCAGTCAGTAGCTTCAATCATTTCTGGACGTTTTTCAATGGCAAAAATCAATGAATATTGTAAATGCACAAACAGTAATTTCTCCGCATTGCAAGGTGCAATTCTGAAATTTTTTGCTTTTTTCTGCTCCTCTTAGCATGATAAAGAAGATTCAAAGAGAGTGAGATGCCAGCTCCTTTCATTCAGTCAGTAGCTTCAAACATTTCTGGTATATGAATAACATGATGTTTTTCAATGGCAAAAATCAATGAATATTGTAAATGCACAAACAGTAATTTCTCCGCATTGCAAGGTGCAATTCTGAAATTTTTTGCTTTTTCCTGCTCCTCTTAGCATGATAAAGAAGATTCAAAGCGAGTGAGATGCCAGCTCCTTTCATTCAGTCAGTAGCTTCAATCATTTCTGGACGTTTTTCAATGGCAAAAATCTATGAATATTGTAAATGCACAAACAGTAATTTCTCCGCATTGCAAGGTGCAATTCTGAAATTTTTTGCTTTTTCCTGCTCCTCTTAGCAAGATAAACAAGATTCAAAGAGAGTGAGATGCCAGCTCCTTTCATTCAGTCAGTAGCTTCAATCATTTCTGGACGTTTTTCAATGGCAAAAATCAATGAATATTGTAAATGCACAAACAGTAATTTCTCCGCATTGCAAGGTGCAATTCTGAAATTTTTTGCTTTTTCCTGCTCCTCTTAGCATGATAAAGAAGATTCAAAGAGAGTGAGATGCCAGCTCCTTTCATTCAGTCAGTAGCTTCAATCATTTCTGGACGTTTTTCAATGGCAAAAATCAATGAATATTGTAAATGCACAAACTAATTTCTCCGCATTGCAAGGTGCAATTCTGAAATTTTTTGCTTTTTGCTGCTCCTCTTAGCATGATAAAGAAGATTCAAAGAGAGTGAGATGCCAGCTCCTTTCATTCAGTCAGTAGCTTCAAACATTTCTGGTATATGAATAACATGATGTTTTTCAATGGCAAAAATCAATGAATATTGTAAATGCACAAACAGTAATTTCTCCGCATTGCAAGGTGCAATTCTGAAATTTTTTGCTTTTTCCTGCTCCTCTTAGCATGATAAAGAAGATTCAAAGAGAGTGAGATGCCAGCTCCTTTCATTCAGTCAGTAGCTTCAATCATTTCTGGACGTTTTTCAATGGCAAAAATCATTGAATATTGTAAATGCACAAACAGTAATTTCTCCGCATTGCAAGGTGCAATTCTGAAATTTTTTGCTTTTTCCTGCTCCTCTTAGCATGATAAAGAAGATTCAAAGAGAGTGAGATGCCAGCTCCTTTCATTCAGTCAGTAGCTTCAATCATTTCTGGTATATGAATAACATGATGTTTTTCAATGGCAAAAATCAATGAATATTGTAAATGCACAAACAGTAATTTCTCCGCATTGCAAGGTGCAATTCTGAAATTTTTTGCTTTTTTCTGCTCCTCTTAGCATGATAAAGAAGATTCAAAGAGAGTGAGATGCCACCTCCTTTCATTCAGTCAGTAGCTTCAAACATTTCTGGTATATGAATAACATGATGTTTTTCAATGGCAAAAATCAATGAATATTGTAAATGCACAAACAGTAATTTCTCCGCATTGCAAGGTGCAATTCTGAAATTTTTTGCTTTTTCCTGCTCCTCTTAGCATGATAAAGAAGATTCAAAGAGAGTGAGATGCCAGCTCCTTTCATTCAGTCAGTAGCTTCAATCATTTCTGGACGTTTTTCAATGGCAAAAATCAATGAATATTGTAAATGCACAAACAGTAATTTCTCCGCATTGCAAGGTGCAATTCTGAAATTTTTTGCTTTTTCCTGCTCCTCTTAGCAAGATAAACAAGATTCAAAGAGAGTGAGATGCCAGCTCCTTTCATTCAGTCAGTAGCTTCAATCATTTCTGGACGTTTTTCAATGGCAAAAATCAATGAATATTGTAAATGCACAAACAGTAATTTCTTCGCATTGCAAGGTGCAATTCTGAAATTTTTTGCTTTTTCCTGCTCCTCTTAGCATGATAAAGAAGATTCAAAGAGAGTGAGATGCCAGCTCCTTTCATTCAGTCAGTAGCTTCAATCATTTCTGGACGTTTTTCAATGGCAAAAATCATTGAATATTGTAAATGCACAAACTAATTTCTCCGCATTGCAAGGTGCAATTCTGAAATTTTTTGCTTTTTGCTGCTCCTCTTAGCATGATAAAGAAGATTCAAAGAGAGTGAGATGCCAGCTCCTTTCATTCAGTCAGTAGCTTCAATAATTTCTGGACGTTTTTCAATGGCAAAAATCAATGAATATTGTAAATGCACAAACAGTAATTTCTCCGTATTGCAAGGTGCAATTCTGAAATTTTTTGCTTTTTCCTGCTCCTCTTAGCATGATAAAGAAGATTCAGAGAGTGAGATGCCAGCTCCTTTCATTCAGTCAGTAGCTTCAATCATTTCTGGACGTTTTTCAATGGCAAAAATCAATGAATATTGTAAATGCACAAACAGTAATTTCTCCGCATTGCAAGGTGCAATTCTGAAATTTTTTGCTTTTTCCTGCTCCTCTTAGCATGATAAAGAAGATTCAAAGAGAGTGAGATGCCAGCTCCTTTCATTCAGTCAGTAGCTTCAATCATTTCTGGACGTTTTTCAATGGCAAAAATCAATGAATATTGTAAATGCACAAAGAGTAATTTCTCCGCATTGCAAGGTGCAATTCTGAAATTTTTTGCTTTTTCCTGCTCCTCTTAGCATGATAAAGAAGATTCAAAGAGAGTGAGATGCCAGCTCCTTTCATTCAGTCAGTAGCTTCAAACATTTCTGGTATATGAATAACATGATGTTTTTCAATGGCAAAAATCAATGAATATTGTAAATGCACAAACAGTAATTTCTCCGCATTGCAAGGTGCAATTCTGAAATTTTTTGCTTTTTCCTGCTCTTCTTAGCATGATAAAGAAGATTCAAAGAGAGTGAGATGCCAGCTCCTTTCATTCAGTCAGTAGCTTCAATCATTTCTGGACGTTTTTCAATGGCAAAAATCAATGAATATTGTAAATGCACAAACAGTAATTTCTCCGCATTGCAAGGTGCAATTCTGAAATTTTTTGCTTTTTCCTGCTCCTCTTAGCAAGATAAACAAGATTCAAAGAGAGTGAGATGCCAGCTCCTTTCATTCAGTCAGTAGCTTCAATCATTTCTGGACGTTTTTCAATGGCAAAAATCAATGAATATTGTAAATGCACAAACAGTAATTTCTCCGCATTGCAAGGTGCAATTCTGAAATTTTTTGCTTTTTCCTGCTCCTCTTAGCATGATAAAGAAGATTCAAAGAGAGTGAGATGCCAGCTCCTTTCATTCAGTCAGTAGCTTCAATCATTTCTGGACGTTTTTCAATGGCAAAAATCAATGAATATTGTAAATGCACAAACTAATTTCTCCGCATTGCAAGGTGCAATTCTGAAATTTTTTGCTTTTTGCTGCTCCTCTTAGCATGATAAAGAAGATTCAAAGAGAGTGAGATGCCAGCTCCTTTCATTCAGTCAGTAGCTTCAATCATTTCTGGACGTTTTTCAATGGCAAAAATCAATGAATATTGTAAATGCACAAACAGTAATTTCTCCGTATTGCAAGGTGCAATTCTGAAATTTTTTGCTTTTTCCTGCTCCTCTTAGCATGATAAAGAAGATTCAAAGAGAGTGAGATGCCAGCTCCTTTCATTCAGTCAGTAGCTTCAATCATTTCTGGACGTTTTTCAATGGCAAAAATCAATGAATATTGTAAATGCACAAACAGTAATTTCTCCGCATTGCAAGGTGCAATTCTGAAATTTTTTGCTTTTTCCTGCTCCTCTTAGCATGATAAAGAAGATTCAAAGAGAGTGAGATGCCAGCTCCTTTCATTCAGTCAGTAGCTTCAATCATTTCTGGACGTTTTTCAATGGCAAAAATCAATGAATATTGTAAATGCACAAACAGTAATTTCTCCGCATTGCAAGGTGCAATTCTGAAATTTTTTGCTTTTTCCTGCTCCTCTTAGCATGATAAAGAAGATTCAAAGAGAGTGAGATGCCAGCTCCTTTCATTCAGTCAGTAGCTTCAAACATTTCTGGTATATGAATAACATGATGTTTTTCAATGGCAAAAATCAATGAATATTGTAAATGCACAAACAGTAATTTCTCCGCATTGCAAGGTGCAATTCTGAAATTTTTTGCTTTTTCCTGCTCTTCTTAGCATGATAAAGAAGATTCAAAGAGAGTGAGATGCCAGCTCCTTTCATTCAGTCAGTAGCTTCAATCATTTCTGGTATATGAATAACATGATGTTTTTCAATGGCAAAAATCAATGAATATTGTAAATGCACAAACAGTAATTTCTCCGCATTGCAAGGTGCAATTCTGAAATTTTTTGCTTTTTCCTGCTCCTCTAAGCATGATAAAGAAGATTCAAAGAGAGTGAGATGCCAGCTCCTTTCATTCAGTCAGTAGCTTCAATCATTTCTGGACGTTTTTCAATGGCAAAAATCAATGAATATTGTAAATGCACAAACAGTAATTTCTCTGCATTGCAATTTGCAATTCTGAAATTTTTTGCTTTTTCCTGCTCCTCTTAGCATGATAAAGAAGATTCAAAGAGAGTGAGATGCCAGCTCCTTTCATTCAGTCAGTAGCTTCAATCATTTCTGGTATATGAATAACATGATGTTTTTCAATGGCAAAAATCAATGAATATTGTAAATGCACAAACAGTAATTTCTCCGCATTGCAAGGTGCAATTCTGAAATTTTTTGCTTTTCCTGCTCCTCTAAGCATGATAAAGAAGATTCAAAGAGAGTGAGATGCCAGCTCCTTTCATTCAGTCAGTAGCTTCAATCATTTCTGGACGTTTTTCAATGGCAAAAATCAATGAATATTGTAAATGCACAAACAGTAATTTCTCCGCATTGCAAGGTGCAATTCTGAAATTTTTTGCTTTTTCCTGCTCCTCTTAGCATGATAAAGAAGATTCAAAGAGAGTGAGATGCCAGCTCCTTTCATTCAGTCAGTAGCTTCAAACATTTCTGGTATATGAATAACATGATGTTTTTCAATGGCAAAAATCAATGAATATTGTAAATGCACAAACAGTAATTTCTCCGCATTGAAAGGTGCAATTCTGAAATTTTTTGCTTTTTCCTGCTCCTCTTAGCATGATAAAGAAGATTCAAAGAGAGTGAGATACCAGCTCCTTTCATTCAGTCAGTAGCTTCAATCATTTCTGGACGTTTTTCAATGGCAAAAATCAATGAATATTGTAGATGCACAAACAGTAATTTCTCCGCATTGCAAGGTGCAATTCTGAAATTTTTTGCTTTTTCCTGCTCCTCTTAGCATGATAAAGAAGATTCAAAGAGAGTGAGATGCCAGCTCCTTTCATTCAATCAGTAGCTTCAATCATTTCTGGACGTTTTTCAATGGCAAAAATCAATGAATATTGTAAATGCACAAACAGTAATTTCTCCGCATTGCAAGTTGCAATTCTGAAATTTTTTGCTTTTTCCTGCTCCTCTTAGCAAGATAAACAAGATTCAAAGAGAGTGAGATGCCAGCTCCTTTCATTCAGTCAGTAGCTTCAATCATTTCTGGACGTTTTTCAATGGCAAAAATCAATGAATATTGTAAATGCACAAACAGTAATTTCTCCGCATTGCAAGGTGCAATTCTGAAATTTTTTGCTTTTTCCTGCTCCTCTTAGCATGATAAAGAAGATTCAAAGAGAGTGAGATGCCAGCTCCTTTCATTCAGTCAGTAGCTTCAATCATTTCTGGACGTTTTTCAATGGCAAAAATCAATGAATATTGTAAATGCACAAACTAATTTCTCCGCATTGCAAGGTGCAATTCTGAAATTTTTTGCTTTTTGCTGCTCCTCTTAGCATGATAAAGAAGATTCAAAGAGAGTGAGATGCCAGCTCCTTTCATTCAGTCAGTAGCTTCAATCATTTCTGGACGTTTTTCAATGGCAAAAATCAATGAATATTGTAAATGCACAAACAGTAATTTCTCCGTATTGCAAGGTGCAATTCTGAAATTTTTTGCTTTTTCCTGCTCCTCTTAGCATGATAAAGAAGATTCAAAGAGAGTGAGATGCCAGCTCCTTTCATTCAGTCAGTAGCTTCAATCATTTCTGGACGTTTTTCAATGGCAAAAATCAATGAATATTGTAAATGCACAAACAGTAATTTCTCCGCATTGCAAGGTGCAATTCTGAAATTTTTTGCTTTTTCCTGCTCCTCTTAGCATGATAAAGAAGATTCAAAGAGAGTGAGATGCCAGCTCCTTTCATTCAGTCAGTAGCTTCAATCATTTCTGGACGTTTTTCAATGGCAAAAATCAATGAATATTGTAAATGCACAAAGAGTAATTTCTCCGCATTGCAAGGTGCAATTCTGAAATTTTTTGCTTTTTCCTGCTCCTCTTAGCATGATAAAGAAGATTCAAAGAGAGTGAGATGCCAGCTCCTTTCATTCAGTCAGTAGCTTCAAACATTTCTGGTATATGAATAACATGATGTTTTTCAATGGCAAAAATCAATGAATATTGTAAATGCACAAACAGTAATTTCTCCGCATTGCAAGGTGCAATTCTGAAATTTTTTGCTTTTTCCTGCTCTTCTTAGCATGATAAAGAAGATTCAAAGAGAGTGAGATGCCAGCTCCTTTCATTCAGTCAGTAGCTTCAATCATTTCTGGTATATGAATAACATGATGTTTTTCAATGGCAAAAATCAATGAATATTGTAAATGCACAAACAGTAATTTCTCCGCATTGCAAGGTGCAATTCTGAAATTTTTTGCTTTTTCCTGCTCCTCTAAGCATGATAAAGAAGATTCAAAGAGAGTGAGATGCCAGCTCCTTTCATTCAGTCAGTAGCTTCAATCATTTCTGGACGTTTTTCAATGGCAAAAATCAATGAATATTGTAAATGCACAAACAGTAATTTCTCCGCATTGCAAGGTGCAATTCTGAAATTTTTTGCTTTTTCCTGCTCCTCTTAGCATGATAAAGAAGATTCAAAGAGAGTGAGATGCCAGCTCCTTTCATTCAGTCAGTAGCTTCAATCATTTCTGGACGTTTTTCAATGGCAAAAATCAATGAATATTGTAAATGCACAAACAGTAATTTCTCCGCATTGCAAGGTGCAATTCTGAAATTTTTTGCTTTTTCCTGCACCTCTTAGCATGATAAAGAAGATTCAAAGAGAGTGAGATGCCAGCTCCTTTCATTCAGTCAGTAGCTTCAAACATTTCTGGTATATGAATAACATGATGTTTTTCAATGGCAAAAATCAATGAATATTGTAAATGCACAAACAGTAATTTCTCCGCATTGAAAGGTGCAATTCTGAAATTTTTTGCTTTTTCCTGCTCCTCTTAGCATGATAAAGAAGATTCAAAGAGAGTGAGATGCCAGCTCCTTTCATTCAGTCAGTAGCTTCAATCATTTCTGGACGTTTTTCAATGGCAAAAACCAATGAATATTGTAAATGCACAAACAGTAATTTCTCCGCATTGCAAGGTGCAATTCTGAAATTTTTTGCTTTTTCCTGCTCCTCTTAGCATGATAAAGAAGATTCAAAGAGAGTGAGATGCCAGCTCCTTTCATTCAGTCAGTAGCTTCAATCATTTCTGGACGTTTTTCAATGGCAAAAATCAATGAATATTGTAAATGCACAAACAGTAATTTCTCCGCATTGCAAGGTGCAATTCTGAAATTTTTTGCTTTTTTCTGCTCCTCTTAGCATGATAAAGAAGATTCAAAGAGAGTGAGATGCCAGCTCCTTTCATTCAGTCAGTAGCTTCAAACATTTCTGGTATATGAATAACATGATGTTTTTCAATGGCAAAAATCAATGAATATTGTAAATGCACAAACAGTAATTTCTCCGCATTGCAAGGTGCAATTCTGAAATTTTTTGCTTTTTCCTGCTCCTCTTAGCATGATAAAGAAGATTCAAAGCGAGTGAGATGCCAGCTCCTTTCATTCAGTCAGTAGCTTCAATCATTTCTGGACGTTTTTCAATGGCAAAAATCTATGAATATTGTAAATGCACAAACAGTAATTTCTCCGCATTGCAAGGTGCAATTCTGAAATTTTTTGCTTTTTCCTGCTCCTCTTAGCAAGATAAACAAGATTCAAAGAGAGTGAGATGCCAGCTCCTTTCATTCAGTCAGTAGCTTCAATCATTTCTGGACGTTTTTCAATGGCAAAAATCAATGAATATTGTAAATGCACAAACAGTAATTTCTCCGCATTGCAAGGTGCAATTCTGAAATTTTTTGCTTTTTCCTGCTCCTCTTAGCATGATAAAGAAGATTCAAAGAGAGTGAGATGCCAGCTCCTTTCATTCAGTCAGTAGCTTCAATCATTTCTGGACGTTTTTCAATGGCAAAAATCAATGAATATTGTAAATGCACAAACTAATTTCTCCGCATTGCAAGGTGCAATTCTGAAATTTTTTGCTTTTTGCTGCTCCTCTTAGCATGATAAAGAAGATTCAAAGAGAGTGAGATGCCAGCTCCTTTCATTCAGTCAGTAGCTTCAAACATTTCTGGTATATGAATAACATGATGTTTTTCAATGGCAAAAATCAATGAATATTGTAAATGCACAAACAGTAATTTCTCCGCATTGCAAGGTGCAATTCTGAAATTTTTTGCTTTTTCCTGCTCCTCTTAGCATGATAAAGAAGATTCAAAGAGAGTGAGATGCCAGCTCCTTTCATTCAGTCAGTAGCTTCAATCATTTCTGGACGTTTTTCAATGGCAAAAATCATTGAATATTGTAAATGCACAAACAGTAATTTCTCCGCATTGCAAGGTGCAATTCTGAAATTTTTTGCTTTTTCCTGCTCCTCTTAGCATGATAAAGAAGATTCAAAGAGAGTGAGATGCCAGCTCCTTTCATTCAGTCAGTAGCTTCAATCATTTCTGGTATATGAATAACATGATGTTTTTCAATGGCAAAAATCAATGAATATTGTAAATGCACAAACAGTAATTTCTCCGCATTGCAAGGTGCAATTCTGAAATTTTTTGCTTTTTCCTGCTCCTCTTAGCATGATAAAGAAGATTCAAAGAGAGTGAGATGCCAGCTCCTTTCATTCAGTCAGTAGCTTCAATCATTTCTGGACGTTTTTCAATGGCAAAAATCAATGAATATTGTAAATGCACAAACAGTAATTTCTCCGCATTGCAAGGTGCAATTCTGAAATTTTTTGCTTTTTCCTGCTCCTCTTAGCATGATAAAGAAGATTCAAAGAGAGTGAGATGCCAGCTCCTTTCATTCAGTCAGTAGCTTCAATCATTTCTGGACGTTTTTCAATGGCAAAAATCAATGAATATTGTAAATGCACAAACTAATTTCTCCGCATTGCAAGGTGCAATTCTGAAATTTTTTGCTTTTTGCTGCTCCTCTTAGCATGATAAAGAAGATTCAAAGAGAGTGAGATGCCTGCTCCTTTCATTCAGTCAGTAGCTTCAAACATTTCTGGTATATGAATAACATGATGTTTTTCAATGGCAAAAATCAATGAATATTGTAAATGCACAAACAGTAATTTCTCCGCATTGCAAGGTGCAATTCTGAAATTTTTTGCTTTTTCCTGCTCCTCTTAGCATGATAAAGAAGATTCAAAGAGAGTGAGATGCCAGCTCCTTTCATTCAGTCAGTAGCTTCAATCATTTCTGGACGTTTTTCAATGGCAAAAATCAATGAATATTGTAAATGCACAAACAGTAATTTCTCCGCATTGCAAGGTGCAATTCTGAAATTTTTTGCTTTTTCCTGCACCTCTTAGCATGATAAAGAAGATTCAAAGAGAGTGAGATGCCAGCTCCTTTCATTCAGTCAGTAGCTTCAAACATTTCTGGTATATGAATAACATGATGTTTTTCAATGGCAAAAATCAATGAATATTGTAAATGCACAAACAGTAATTTCTCCGCATTGAAAGGTGCAATTCTGAAATTTTTTGCTTTTTCCTGCTCCTCTTAGCATGATAAAGAAGATTCAAAGAGAGTGAGATGCCAGCTCCTTTCATTCAGTCAGTAGCTTCAATCATTTCTGGACGTTTTTCAATGGCAAAAACCAATGAATATT
This sequence comes from Phyllobates terribilis, assembly GCF_046119375.1. Lineage (NCBI taxonomy): Eukaryota > Metazoa > Chordata > Amphibia > Anura > Dendrobatidae > Phyllobates > Phyllobates terribilis. Next base: position 4,103,149 of record NW_027362893.1, read on the forward strand.
GTAAATGCACAAACAGTAATTTCTCCGCATTGCAAGGTGCAATTCTGAAATTTTTTGCTTTTTCCTGCTCCTCTTAGCATGATAAAGAAGATTCAAAGAGAGTGAGATGCCAGCTCCTTTCATTCAGTCAGTAGCTTCAATCATTTCTGGACGTTTTTCAATGGCAAAAATCAATGAATATTGTAAATGCACAAACAGTAATTTCTCCGCAATGCAAGGTGCAATTCTGAAATTTTTTGCTTTTTTCTGCTCCTCTTAGCATGATAAAGAAGATTCAAAGAGAGTGAGATGCCAGCTCCTTTCATTCAGTCAGTAGCTTCAAACATTTCTGGTATATGAATAACATGATGTTTTTCAATGGCAAAAATCAATGAATATTGTAAATGCACAAACAGTAATTTCTCCGCATTGCAAGGTGCAATTCTGAAATTTTTTGCTTTTTCCTGCTCCTCTTAGCATGATAAAGAAGATTCAAAGCGAGTGAGATGCCAGCTCCTTTCATTCAGTCAGTAGCTTCAATCATTTCTGGACGTTTTTCAATGGCAAAAATCTATGAATATTGTAAATGCACAAACAGTAATTTCTCCGCATTGCAAGGTGCAATTCTGAAATTTTTTGCTTTTTCCTGCTCCTCTTAGCAAGATAAACAAGATTCAAAGAGAGTGAGATGCCAGCTCCTTTCATTCAGTCAGTAGCTTCAATCATTTCTGGACGTTTTTCAATGGCAAAAATCAATGAATATTGTAAATGCACAAACAGTAATTTCTCCGCATTGCAAGGTGCAATTCTGAAATGTTTTGCTTTTTCCTGCTCCTCTTAGCATGATAAAGAAGATTCAAAGAGAGTGAGATGCCAGCTCCTTTCATTCAGTCAGTAGCTTCAATCATTTCTGGACGTTTTTCAATGGCAAAAATCAATGAATATTGTAAATGCACAAACTAATTTCTCCGCATTGCAAGGTGCAATTCTGAAATTTTTTGCTTTTTGCTGCTCCTCTTAGCATGATAAAGAAGATTCAAAGAGAGTGAGATGCCAGCTCCTTTCATTCAGTCAGTAGCTTCAAACATTTCTGGTATATGAATAACATGATGTTTTTCAATGGCAAAAATCAATGAATATTGTAAATGCACAAACAGTAATTTCTCCGCATTGCAAGGTGCAATTCTGAAATTTTTTGCTTTTTCCTGCTCCTCTTAGCATGATAAAGAAGATTCAAAGAGAGTGAGATGCCAGCTCCTTTCATTCAGTCAGTAGCTTCAATCATTTCTGGACGTTTTTCAATGGCAAAAATCATTGAATATTGTAAATGCACAAACAGTAATTTCTCCGCATTGCAAGGTGCAATTCTGAAATTTTTTGCTTTTTCCTGCTCCTCTTAGCATGATAAAGAAGATTCAAAGAGAGTGAGATGCCAGCTCCTTTCATTCAGTCAGTAGCTTCAATCATTTCTGGTATATGAATAACATGATGTTTTTCAATGGCAAAAGTCAATGAATATTGTAAATGCACAAACAGTAATTTCTCCGCATTGCAAGGTGCAATTCTGAAATTTTTTGCTTTTTCCTGCTCCTCTTAGCATGATAAAGAAGATTCAAAGAGAGTGAGATGCCAGCTCCTTTCATTCAGTCAGTAGCTTCAATCATTTCTGGACGTTTTTCAATGGCAAAAATCAATGAATATTGTAAATGCACAAACAGTAATTTCTCCGCATTGCAAGGTGCAATTCTGAAATTTTTTGCTTTTTCCTGCTCCTCTTAGCATGATAAAGAAGATTCAAAGAGAGTGAGATGCCAGCTCCTTTCATTCAGTCAGTAGCTTCAATCATTTCTGGACGTTTTTCAATGGCAAAAATCAATGAATATTGTAAATGCACAAACTAATTTCTCCGCATTGCAAGGTGCAATTCTGAAATTTTTTGCTTTTTGCTGCTCCTCTTAGCATGATAAAGAAGATTCAAAGAGAGTGAGATGCCTGCTCCTTTCGTTCAGTCAGTAGCTTCAAACATTTCTGGTATATGAATAACATGATGTTTTTCAATGGCAAAAATCAATGAATATTGTAAATGCACAAACAGTAATTTCTCCGCATTGCAAGGTGCAATTCTGAAATTTTTTGCTTTTTCCTGCTCCTCTTAGCATGATAAAGAAGATTCAAAGAGAGTGAGATGCCAGCTCCTTTCATTCAGTCAGTAGCTTCAATCATTTCTGGACGTTTTTCAATGGCAAAAATCATTGAATATTGTAAATGCACAAACAGTAATTTCTCCGCATTGCAAGGTGCAATTCTGAAATTTTTTGCTTTTTCCTGCTCCTCTTAGCATGATAAAGAAGATTCAAAGAGAGTGAGATGCCAGCTCCTTTCATTCAGTCAGTAGCTTCAATCATTTCTGGTATATGAATAACATGATGTTTTTCAATGGCAAAAATCAATGAATATTGTAAATGCACAAACAGTAATTTCTCCGCATTGCAAGGTGCAATTCTGAAATTTTTTGCTTTTTCCTGCTCCTCTTAGCATGATAAAGAAGATTCAAAGAGAGTGAGATGCCAGCTCCTTTCATTCAGTCAGTAGCTTCAATCATTTCTGGACGTTTTTCAATGGCAAAAATCAATGAATATTGTAAATGCACAAACAGTAATTTCTCCGCATTGCAAGGTGCAATTCTGAAATTTTTTGCTTTTTCCTGCTCCTCTTAGCATGATAAAGAAGATTCAAAGAGAGTGAGATGCCAGCTCCTTTCATTCAGTCAGTAGCTTCAAACATTTCTGGTATATGAATAACATGATGTTTTTCAATGGCAAAAATCAATGAATATTGTAAATGCACAAACAGTAATTTCTCCACATTGCAAGGTGCAATTCTGAAATTTTTTGCTTTTTCCTGCTCCTCTTAGCATGATAAAGAAGATTCAAAGAGAGTGAGATGCCAGCTCCTTTCATTCAGTCAGTAGCTTCAATCATTTCTGGACGTTTTTCAATGGCAAAAATCAATGAATATTGTAAATGCACAAACAGTAATTTCTCCGCATTGCAAGGTGCAATTCTGAAATTTTTTGCTTTTTCCTGCTCCTCTTAGCATGATAAAGAAGATTCAAAGAGAGTGAGATGCCAGCTCCTTTCATTCAGTCAGTAGCTTCAATCATTTCTGGACGTTTTTCAATGGCAAAAATCAATGAATATTGTAAATGCACAAACAGTAATTTCTCCGCATTGCAAGGTGCAATTCTGAAATTTTTTGCTTTTTCCTGCTCCTCTTAGCATGATAAAGAAGATTCAAAGAGAGTGAGATGCCAGCTCCTTTCATTCAGTCAGTAGCTTCAATCATTTCTGGGCATTTTTCAATGGCAAAAATCAATGAATATTGTAAATGCACAAACAGTAATTTCTCCGCATTGCAAGGTGCAATTCTGAAATTTTTTGCTTTTTCCTGCTCCTCTTAGCATGATAAAGAAGATTCAAAGAGAGTGAGATGCCAGCTCCTTTCATTCAGTCAGTAGCTTCAAACATTTCTGGTATATGAATAACATGATGTTTTTCAATGGCAAAAATCAATGAATATTGTAAATGCACAAACAGTAATTTCTCCGCATTGAAAGGTGCAATTCTGAAATTTTTTGCTTTTTCCTGCTCCTCTTAGCATGATAAAGAAGATTCAAAGAGAGTGAGATGCCAGCTCCTTTCATTCAGTCAGTAGCATCAATCATTTCTGGACGTTTTTCAATGGCAAAAATCAATGAATATTGTAAATGCACAAACAGTAATTTCTCCGCATTGCAAGTTGCAATTCTGAAATTTTTTGCTTTTTCCTGCTCCTCTTAGCATGATAAAGAAGATTCAAAGAGAGTGAGATGCCAGCTCCTTTCATTCAGTCAGTAGCTTCAAACATTTCTGGTATATGAATAACATGATGTTTTTCAATGGCAAAAATCAATGAATATTGTAAATGCACAAACAGTAATTTCTCCGCATTGCAAGGTGCAATTCTGAAATTTTTTGCTTTCTCCTGCTCCTCTTAGCATGATAAAGAAGATTCAAAGAGAGTGAGATGCCAGCTCCTTTCATTCAGTCAGTAGCTTCAATCATTTCTGGACGTTTTTCAATGGCAAAAATCAATGAATATTGTAAATGCACAAACAGTAATTTCTCCGCATTGCAAGGTGCAATTCTGAAATTTTTTGCTTTTTCCTGCTCCTCTTAGCAAGATAAACAAGATTCAAAGAGAGTGAGATGCCAGCTCCTTTCATTCAGTCAGTAGCTTAAATCATTTCTGGACGTTTTTCAATGGCAAAAATCAATGAATATTGTAAATGCACAAACAGTAATTTCTCCGCATTGCAAGGTGCAATTCTGAAATTTTTTGCTTTTTCCTGCTCCTCTTAGCATGATAAAGAAGATTCAAAGAGAGTGAGATGCCAGCTCCTTTCATTCAGTCAGTAGCTTCAATCATTTCTGGACGTTTTTCAATGGCAAAAATCAATGAATATTGTAAATGCACAAACTAATTTCTCCGCATTGCAAGGTGCAATTCTGAAATTTTTTGCTTTTTGCTGCTCCTCTTAGCATGATAAAGAAGATTCAAAGAGAGTGAGATGCCAGCTCCTTTCATTCAGTCAGTAGCTTCAATCATTTCTGGACGTTTTTCAATGGCAAAAATCAATGAATATTGTAAATGCACAAACAGTAATTTCTCCGCATTGCAAGGTGCAATTCTGAAATTTTTTGCTTTTTCCTGCTCCTCTTAGCATGATAAAGAAGATTCAAAGAGAGTGAGATGCCAGCTCCTTTCATTCAGTCAGTAGCTTCAATCATTTCTGGACGTTTTTCAATGGCAAAAATCAATGAATATTGTAAATGCACAAAGAGTAATTTCTCCGCATTGCAAGGTGCAATTCTGAAATTTTTTGCTTTTTCCTGCTCCTCTTAGCATGATAAAGAAGATTCAAAGAGAGTGAGATGCCAGCTCCTTTCATTCAGTCAGTAGCTTCAAACATTTCTGGTATATGAATAACATGATGTTTTTCAATGGCAAAAATCAATGAATATTGTAAATGCACAAACAGTAATTTCTCCGCATTGCAAGGTGCAATTCTGAAATTTTTTGCTTTTTCCTGCTCTTCTTAGCATGATAAAGAAGATTCAAAGAGAGTGAGCTGCCAGCTCCTTTCATTCAGTCAGTAGCTTCAATCATTTCTGGTATATGAATAACATGATGTTTTTCAATGGCAAAAATCAATGAATATTGTAAATGCACAAACAGTAATTTCTCCGCATTGCAAGGTGCAATTCTGAAATTTTTTGCTTTTTCCTGCTCCTCTTAGCATGATAAAGAAGATTCAAAGAGAGTGAGATGCCAGCTCCTTTCATTCAGTCAGTAGCTTCAATCATTTCTGGACGTTTTTCAATGGCAAAAATCAATGAATATTGTAAATGCACAAACAGTAATTTCTCCGCATTGCAAGGTGCAATTCTGAAATTTTTTGCTTTTTCCTGCTCCTCTTAGCATGATAAAGAAGATTCAAAGAGAGTGAGATGCCAGCTCCTTTCATTCAGTCAGTAGCTTCAATCATTTCTGGACGTTTTTCAATGGCAAAAATCAATGAATATTGTAAATGCACAAAGAGTAATTTCTCCGCCTTGCAAGGTGCAATTCTGAAATTTTTTGCTTTTTCCTGCTCCTCTTAGCATGATAAAGAAGATTCAAAGAGAGTGAGATGCCAGCTCCTTTCATTCAGTCAGTAGCTTCAAACATTTCTGGTATATGAATAACATGATGTTTTTCAATGGCAAAAATCAATGAATATTGTAAATGCACAAACAGTAATTTCTCCGCATTGCAAGGTGCAATTCTGAAATTTTTTGCTTTTTCCTGCTCTTCTTAGCATGATAAAGAAGATTCAAAGAGAGTGAGATGCCAGCTCCTTTCATTCAGTCAGTAGCTTCAATCATTTCTGGTATATGAATAACATGATGTTTTTCAATGGCAAAAATCAATGAATATTGTAAATGCACAAACAGTAATTTCTCCGCATTGCAAGGTGCAATTCTGAAATTTTTTGCTTTTTCCTGCTCCTCTAAGCATGATAAAGAAGATTCAAAGAGAGTGAGATGCCAGCTCCTTTCATTCAGTCAGTAGCTTCAATCATTTCTGGACGTTTTTCAATGGCAAAAATCAATGAATATTGTAAATGCACAAACAGTAATTTCTCCGCATTGCAAGGTGCAATTCTGAAATTTTTTGCTTTTTCCTGCTCCTCTTAGCATGATAAAGAAGATTCAAAGAGAGTGAGATGCCAGCTCCTTTCATTCAGTCAGTAGCTTCAATCATTTCTGGGCATTTTTCAATGGCAAAAATCAATGAATATTGTAAATGCACAAACAGTAATTTCTCCGCATTGCAAGGTGCAATTCTGAAATTTTTTGCTTTTTCCTGCTCCTCTTAGCATGATAAAGAAGATTCAAAGAGAGTGAGATGCCAGCTCCTTTCATTCAGTCAGTAGCTTCAAACATTTCTGGTATATGAATAACATGATGTTTTTCAATGGCAAAAATCAATGAATATTGTAAATGCACAAACAGTAATTTCTCCGCATTGAAAGGTGCAATTCTGAAATTTTTTGCTTTTTCCTGCTCCTCTTAGCATGATAAAAAAGATTCAAAGAGAGTGAGATGCCAGCTCCTTTCATTCAGTCAGTAGCATCAATCATTTCTGGACGTTTTTCAATGGCAAAAATCAATGAATATTGTAAATGCACAAACAGTAATTTCTCCGCATTGCAAGGTGCAATTCTGAATTTTTTTGCTTTTTCCTGCTCCTCTTAGCATGATAAAGAAGATTCAAAGAGAGTGAGATGCCAGCTCCTTTCATTCAGTCAGTAGCTTCAAACATTTCTGGTATATGAATAACATGATGTTTTTCAATGGCAAAAATCAATGAATATTGTAAATGCACAAACAGTAATTTCTCCGCATTGCAAGGTGCAATTCTGAAATTTTTTGCTTTCTCCTGCTCCTCTTAGCATGATAAAGAAGATTCAAAGAGAGTGAGATGCCAGCTCCTTTCATTCAGTCAGTAGCTTCAATCATTTCTGGACGTTTTTCAATGGCAAAAATCAATGAATATTGTAAATGCACAAACAGTAATTTCTCCGCATTGCAAGGTGCAATTCTGAAATTTTTTGCTTTTTCCTGCTCCTCTTAGCAAGATAAACAAGATTCAAAGAGAGTGAGATGCCAGCTCCTTTCATTCAGTCAGTAGCTTCAATCATTTCTGGACGTTTTTCAATGGCAAAAATCAATGAATATTGTAAATGCACAAACAGTAATTTCTCCGCATTGCAAGGTGCAATTCTGAAATTTTTTGCTTTTTCCTGCTCCTCTTAGCATGATAAAGAAGATTCAAAGAGAGTGAGATGCCAGCTCCTTTCATTCAGTCAGTAGCTTCAATCATTTCTGGACGTTTTTCAATGGCAAAAATCAATGAATATTGTAAATGCACAAACTAATTTCTCCGCATTGCAAGGTGCAATTCTGAAATTTTTTGCTTTTTGCTGCTCCTCTTAGCATGATAAAGAAGATTCAAAGAGAGTGAGATGCCAGCTCCTTTCATTCAGTCAGTAGCTTCAATCATTTCTGGACTTTTTTCAATGGCAAAAATCAATGAATATTGTAAATGCACAAACAGTAATTTCTCCGTATTGCAAGGTGCAATTCTGAAATTTTTTGCTTTTTCCTGCTCCTCTTAGCATGATAAAGAAGATTCAAAGAGAGTGAGATGCCAGCTCCTTTCATTCAGTCAGTAGCTTCAATCATTTCTGGACGTTTTTCAATGGCAAAAATCAATGAATATTGTAAATGCACAAACAGTAATTTCTCCGCATTGCAAGGTGCAATTCTGAAATTTTTTGCTTTTTCCTGCTCCTCTTAGCATGATAAAGAAGATTCAAAGAGAGTGAGATGCCAGCTCCTTTCATTCAGTCAGTAGCTTCAATCATTTCTGGACGTTTTTCAATGGCAAAAATCAATGAATATTGTAAATGCACAAAGAGTAATTTCTCCGCATTGCAAGGTGCAATTCTGAATTTTTTTGCTTTTTCCTGCTCCTCTTAGCATGATAAAGAAGATTCAAAGAGAGTGAGATGCCAGCTCCTTTCATTCAGTCAGTAGCTTCAAACATTTCTGGTATATGAATAACATGATGTTTTTCAAAGGCAAAAATCAATGAATATTGTAAATGCACAAACAGTAATTTCTCCGCATTGCAAGGTGCAATTCTGAAATTTTTTGCTTTTTCCTGCTCTTCTTAGCATGATAAAGAAGATTCAAAGAGAGTGAGATGCCAGCTCCTTTCATTCAGTCAGTAGCTTCAATCATTTCTGGTATATGAATAACATGATGTTTTTCAATGGCAAAAATCAATGAATATTGTAAATGCACAAACAGTAATTTCTCCGCATTGCAAGGTGCAATTCTGAAATTTTTTGCTTTTTCCTGCTCCTCTTAGCATGATAAAGAAGATTCAAAGAGAGTGAGATGCCAGCTCCTTTCATTCAGTCAGTAGCTTCAATCATTTCTGGACGTTTTTCAATGGCAAAAATCAATGAATATTGTAAATGCACAAACAGTAATTTCTCCGCATTGCAAGGTGCAATTCTGAAATTTTTTGCTTTTTCCTGCTCCTCTTAGCATGATAAAGAAGATTCAAAGAGAGTGAGATGCCAGCTCCTTTCATTCAGTCAGTAGCTTCAATCATTTCTGGACGTTTTTCAATGGCAAAAATCAATGAATATTGTAAATGCACAAACAGTAATTTCTCCGCATTGCAAGGTGCAATTCTGAAATTTTTTGCTTTTTCCTGAACCTCTTAGCATGATAAAGAAGATTCAAAGAGAGTGAGATGCCAGCTCCTTTCATTCAGTCAGTAGCTTCAAACATTTCTGGTATATGAATAACATGATGTTTTTCAATGGCAAAAATCAATGAATATTGTAAATGCACAAACAGTAATTTCTCCGCATTGAAAGGTGCAATTCTGAAATTTTTTGCTTTTTCCTGCTCCTCTTAGCATGATAAAGAAGATTCAAAGAGAGTGAGATGCCAGCTCCTTTCATTCAGTCAGTAGCTTCAATCATTTCTGGACGTTTTTCAATGGCAAAAACCAATGAATATTGTAAATGCACAAACAGTAATTTCTCCGCATTGCAAGGTGCAATTCTGAAATTTTTTGCTTTTTCCTGCTCCTCTTAGCATGATAAAGAAGATTCAAGAGAGTGAGATGCCAGCTCCTTTCATTCAGTCAGTAGCTTCAATCATTTCTGGACGTTTTTCAATGGCAAAAATCAATGAATATTGTAAATGCACAAACAGTAATTTCTCCGCATTGCAAGGTGCAATTCTGAAATTTTTTGCTTTTTTCTGCTCTTCTTAGCATGATAAAGAAGATTCAAAGAGAGTGAGATGCCAGCTCCTTTCATTCAGTCAGTAGCTTCAAACATTTCTGGTATATGAATAACATGATGTTTTTCAATGGCAAAAATCAATGAATATTGTAAATGCACAAACAGTAATTTCTCCGCATTGCAAGGTGCAATTCTGAAATTTTTTGCTTTTTCCTGCTCCTCTTAGCATGATAAAGAAGATTCAAAGAGAGTGAGATGCCAGCTCCTTTCATTCAGTCAGTAGCTTCAATCATTTCTGGACGTTTTTCAATGGCAAAAATCTATGAATATTGTAAATGCACAAACAGTAATTTCTCTGCATTGCAAGGTGCAATTCTGAAAGTTTTTGCTTTTTCCTGCTCCTCTTAGCAAGATAAACAAGATTCAAAGAGAGTGAGATGCCAGCTCCTTTCATTCAGTCAGTAGCTTCAATCATTTCTGGACGTTTTTCAATGGCAAAAATCAATGAATATTGTAAATGCACAAACAGTAATTTCTCCGCATTGCAAGGTGCAATTCTGAAATTTTTTGCTTTTTCCTGCTCCTCTTAGCATGATAAAGAAGATTCAAAGAGAGTGAGATGCCAGCTCCTTTCATTCAGTCAGTAGCTTCAATCATTTCTGGACGTTTTTCAATGGCAAAAATCAATGAATATTGTAAATGCACAAACAGTAATTTCTCCGCATTGCAAGGTGCAATTCTGAAATTTTTTGCTTTTTCCTGCACCTCTTAGCATGATAAAGAAGATTCAAAGAGAGTGAGATGCCAGCTCCTTTCATTCAGTCAGTAGCTTCAAACATTTCTGGTATATGAATAACATGATGTTTTTCAATGGCAAAAATCAATGAATATTGTAAATGCACAAACAGTAATTTCTCCGCATTGAAAGGTGCAATTCTGAAATTTTTTGCTTTTTCCTGCTCCTCTTAGCATGATAAAGAAGATTCAAAGAGAGTGAGATGCCAGCTCCTTTCATTCAGTCAGTAGCTTCAATCATTTCTGGACGTTTTTCAATGGCAAAAACCAATGAATATTGTAAATGCACAAACAGTAATTTCTCCGCATTGCAAGGTGCAATTCTGAAATTTTTTGCTTTTTCCTGCTCCTCTTAGCATGATAAAGAAGATTCAAAGAGAGTGAGATGCCAGCTCCTTTCATTCAGTCAGTAGCTTCAATCATTTCTAGACGTTTTTCAATGGCAAAAATCAATGAATATTGTAAATGCACAAACAGTAATTTCTCCGCATTGCAAGGTGCAATTCTGAAATTTTTTGCTTTTTTCTGCTCCTCTTAGCATGATAAAGAAGATTCAAAGAGAGTGAGATGCCAGCTCCTTTCATTCAGTCAGTAGCTTCAAACATTTCTGGTATATGAATAACATGATGTTTTTCAATGGCAAAAATCAATGAATATTGTAAATGCACAAAGAGTAATTTCTCCGCATTGCAAGGTGCAATTCTGAAATTTTTTGCTTTTTCCTGCTCCTCTTAGCATGATAAAGAAGATTCAAAGAGAGTGAGATGCCAGCTCCTTTCATTCAGTCAGTAGCTTCAATCATTTCTGGACGTTTTTCAATGGCAAAAATCAATGAATATTGTAAATGCACAAACAGTAATTTCTCCGCATTGCAAGGTGCAATTCTGAAATTTTTTGCTTTTTCTTGCTCCGCTTAGCAAGATAAACAAGATTCAAAGAGAGTGAGATGCCAGCTCCTTTCATTCAGTCAGTAGCTTCAATCATTTCTGGACGTTTTTCAATGGCAAAAATCAATGAATATTGTAAATGCACAAACAGTAATTTCTCCGCATTGCAAGGTGCAATTCTGAAATTTTTTGCTTTTTCCTGCTCCTCTTAGCATGATAAAGAAGATTCAAAGAGAGTGAGATGCCAGCTCCTTTCATTCAGTCAGTAGCTTCAATCATTTCTGGACGTTTTTCAATGGCAAAAATCAATGAATATTGTAAATGCACAAACTAATTTCTCCGCATTGCAAGGTGCAATTCTGAAATTTTTTGCTTTTTGCTGCTCCTCTTAGCATGATAAAGAAGATTCAAAGAGAGTGAGATGCCAGCTCCTTTCATTCAGTCAGTAGCTTCAATCATTTCTGGACGTTTTTCAATGGCAAAAATCAATGAATATTGTAAATGCACAAACAGTAATTTCTCCGTATTGCAAGGTGCAATTCTGAAATTTTTTGCTTTTTCCTGCTCCTCTTAGCATGATAAAGAAGATTCAAAGAGAGTGAGATGCCAGCTCCTTTCATTCAGTCAGTAGCTTCAATCATTTCTGGACGTTTTTCAATGGCAAAAATCAATGAATATTGTAAATGCACAAACAGTAATTTCTCCGCATTGCAAGGTGCAATTCTGAAATTTTTTGCTTTTTCCTGCTCCTCTTAGCATGATAAAGAAGATTCAAAGAGAGTGAGATGCCAGCTCCTTTCATTCAGTCAGTAGCTTCAATCATTTCTGGACGTTTTTCAATGGCAAAAATCAATGAATATTGTAAATGCACAAAGAGTAATTTCTCCGCATTGCAAGGTGCAATTCTGAAATTTTTTGCTTTTTCCTGCTCCTCTTAGCATGATAAAGAAGATTCAAAGAGAGTGAGATGCCAGCTCCTTTCATTCAGTCAGTAGCTTCAAACATTTCTGGTATATGAATAACATGATGTTTTTCAATGGCAAAAATCAATGAATATTGTAAATGCACAAACAGTAATTTCTCCGCATTGCAAGGTGCAATTCTGAAATTTTTTGCTTTTTCCTGCTCTTCTTAGCATGATAAAGAAGATTCAAAGAGAGTGAGATGCCAGCTCCTTTCATTCAGTCAGTAGCTTCAATCATTTCTGGTATATGAATAACATGATGTTTTTCAATGGCAAAAATCAATGAATATTGTAAATGCACAAACAGTAATTTCTCCGCATTGCAAGGTGCAATTCTGAAATTTTTTGCTTTTTCCTGCTCCTCTAAGCATGATAAAGAAGATTCAAAGAGAGTGAGATGCCAGCTCCTTTCATTCAGTCAGTAGCTTCAATCATTTCTGGACGTTTTTCAATGGCAAAAATCAATGAATATTGTAAATGCACAAACAGTAATTTCTCCGCATTGCAATGTGCAATTCTGAAATTTTTTGCTTTTTCCTGCTCCCCTTAGCATGATAAAGAAGATTCAAAGAGAGTGAGATGCCAGCTCCTTTCATTCAGTCAGTAGCTTCAATCATTTCTGGACGTTTTTCAATGGCAAAAATCAATGAATATTGTAAATGCACAAACAGTAATTTCTCCGCATTGCAAGGTGCAATTCTGAAATTTTTTGCTTTTTCCTGCACCTCTTAGCATGATAAAGAAGATTCAAAGAGAGTGAGATGCCAGCTCCTTTCATTCAGTCAGTAGCTTCAAACATTTCTGGTATATGAATAACATGATGTTTTTCAATGGCAAAAATCAATGAATATTGTAAATGCACAAACAGTAATTTCTCCGCATTGAAAGGTGCAATTCTGAAATTTTTTGCTTTTTCCTGCTCCTCTTAGCATGATAAAGAAGATTCAAAGAGAGTGAGATGCCAGCTCCTTTCATTCAGTCAGTAGCTTCAATCATTTCTGGACGTTTTTCAATGGCAAAAATCAATGAGTATTGTAAATGCACAAACAGTAATTTCTCCGCATTGCAAGGTGCAATTCTGAAATTTTTTGCTTTTTTCTGCTCCTCTTAGCATGATAAAGAAGATTCAAAGAGAGTGAGATGCCAGCTCCTTTCATTCAGTCAGTAGCTTCAAACATTTCTGGTATATGAATAACATGATGTTTTTCAATGGCAAAAATCAATGAATATTGTAAATGCACAAACAGTAATTTCTCCGCATTGCAAGGTGCAATTCTGAAATTTTTTGCTTTTTCCTGCTCCTCTTAGCATGATAAAGAAGATTCAAAGAGAGTGAGATGCCAGCTCCTTTCATTCAGTCAGTAGCTTCAATCATTTCTGGACGTTTTTCAATGGCAAAAATCTATGAATATTGTAAATGCACAAACAGTAATTTCTCCGCATTGCAAGGTGCAATTCTGAAATTTTTTGCTTTTTCCTGCTCCTCTTAGCAAGATAAACAAGATTCAAAGAGAGTGAGATGCCAGCTCCTTTCATTCAGTCAGTAGCTTCAATCATTTCTGGACGTTTTTCAATGGCAAAAATCAATGAATATTGTAAATGCACAAACAGTAATTTCTCCGCATTGCAAGGTGCAATTCTGAAATTTTTTGCTTTTTCCTGCTCCTCTTAGCATGATAAAGAAGATTCAAAGAGAGTGAGATGCCAGCTCCTTTCATTCAGTCAGTAGCTTCAATCATTTCTGGACGTTTTTCAATGGCAAAAATCAATGAATATTGTAAATGCACAAACTAATTTCTCCGCATTGCAAGGTGCAATTCTGAAATTTTTTGCTTTTTGCTGCTCCTCTTAGCATGATAAAGAAGATTCAAAGAGAGTGAGATGCCAGCTCCTTTCATTCAGTCAGTAGCTTCAAACATTTCTGGTATATGAATAACATGATGTTTTTCAATGGCAAAAATCAATGAATATTGTAAATGCACAAACAGTAATTTCTCCGCATTGCAAGGTGCAATTCTGAAATTTTTTGCTTTTTCCTGCTCCTCTTAGCATGATAAAGAAGATTCAAAGAGAGTGAGATGCCAGCTCCTTTCATTCAGTCAGTAGCTTCAATCATTTCTGGACGTTTTTCAATGGCAAAAATCATTGAATATTGTAAATGCACAAACAGTAATTTCTCCGCATTGCAAGGTGCAATTCTGAAATTTTTTGCTTTTTCCTGCTCCTCTTAGCATGATAAAGAAGATTCAAAGAGAGTGAGATGCCAGCTCCTTTCATTCAGTCAGTAGCTTCAATCATTTCTGGTATATGAATAACATGATGTTTTTCAATGGCAAAAATCAATGAATATTGTAAATGCACAAACAGTAATTTCTCCGCATTGCAAGGTGCAATTCTGAAATTTTTTGCTTTTTCCTGCTCCTCTTAGCATGATAAAGAAGATTCAAAGAGAGTGAGATGCCAGCTCCTTTCATTCAGTCAGTAGCTTCAATCATTTCTGGACGTTTTTCAATGGCAAAAATCAATGAATATTGTAAATGCACAAACAGTAATTTCTCCGCATTGCAAGGTGCAATTCTGAAATTTTTTGCTTTTTCCTGCTCCTCTTAGCATGATAAAGAAGATTCAAAGAGAGTGAGATGCCAGCTCCTTTCATTCAGTCAGTAGCTTCAATCATTTCTGGACGTTTTTCAATGGCAAAAATCAATGAATATTGTAAATGCACAAACAGTAATTTCTCCGCATTGCAAGGTGCAATTCTGAAATTTTTTGCTTTTTTCTGCTCCTCTTAGCATGATAAAGAAGATTCAAAGAGAGTGAGATGCCAGCTCCTTTCATTCAGTCAGTAGCTTCAAACATTTCTGGTATATGAATAACATGATGTTTTTCAATGGCAAAAATCAATGAATATTGTAAATGCACAAACAGTAATTTCTCCGCATTGCAAGGTGCAATTCTGAAATTTTTTGCTTTTTCCTGCTCCTCTTAGCATGATAAAGAAGATTCAAAGAGAGTGAGATGCCAGCTCCTTTCATTCAGTCAGTAGCTTCAATCATTTCTGGACGTTTTTCAATGGCAAAAATCTATGAATATTGTAAATGCACAAACAGTAATTTCTCCGCATTGCAAGGTGCAATTCTGAAATTTTTTGCTTTTTCCTGCTCCTCTTAGCAAGATAAACAAGATTCAAAGAGAGTGAGATGCCAGCTCCTTTCATTCAGTCAGTAGTTTCAATCATTTCTGGACGTTTTTCAATGGCAAAAATCAATGAATATTGTAAATGCACAAACAGTAATTTCTCCGCATTGCAAGGTGCAATTCTGAAATTTTTTGCTTTTTCCTGCTCCTCTTAGCATGATAAAGAAGATTCAAAGAGAGTGAGATGCCAGCTCCTTTCATTCAGTCAGTAGCTTCAATCATTTCTGGACGTTTTTCAATGGCAAAAATCAATGAATATTGTAAATGCACAAACTAATTTCTCCGCATTGCAAGGTGCAATTCTGAAATTTTTTGCTTTTTGCTGCTCCTCTTAGCATGATAAAGAAGATTCAAAGAGAGTGAGATGCCAGCTCCTTTCATTCAGTCAGTAGCTTCAAACATTTCTGGTATATGAATAACATGATGTTTTTCAATGGCAAAAATCAATGAATATTGTAAATGCACAAACAGTAATTTCTCCGCATTGCAAGGTGCAATTCTGAAATTTTTTGCTTTTTCCTGCTCCTCTTAGCATGATAAAGAAGATTCAAAGAGAGTGAGATGCCAGCTCCTTTCATTCAGTCAGTAGCTTCAATCATTTCTGGACGTTTTTCAATGGCAAAAATCATTGAATATTGTAATTGCACAAACAGTAATTTCTCCGCATTGCAAGGTGCAATTCTGAAATTTTTTGCTTTTTCCTGCTCCTCTTAGCATGATAAAGAAGATTCAAAGAGAGTGAGATGCCAGCTCCTTTCATTCAGTCAGTAGCTTCAATCATTTCTGGTATATGAATAACATGATGTTTTTCAATGGCAAAAATCAATGAATATTGTAAATGCACAAACAGTAATTTCTCCGCATTGCAAGGTGCAATTCTGAAATTTTTTGCTTTTTCCTGCTCCTCTTAGCATGATAAAGAAGATTCAAAGAGAGTGAGATGCCAGCTCCTTTCATTCAGTCAGTAGCTTCAATCATTTCTGGACGTTTTTCAATGGCAAAAATCAATGAATATTGTAAATGCACAAACAGTAATTTCTCCGCATTGCAAGGTGCAATTCTGAAATTTTTTGCTTTTTCCTGCTCCTCTTAGCATGATAAAGAAGATTCAAAGAGAGTGAGATGCCAGCTCCTTTCATTCAGTCAGTAGCTTCAATCATTTCTGGACGTTTTTCAATGGCAAAAATCAATGAATATTGTAAATGCACAAACTAATTTCTCCGCATTGCAAGGTGCAATTCTGAAATTTTTTGCTTTTTGCTGCTCCTCTTAGCATGATAAAGAAGATTCAAAGAGAGTGAGATGCCAGCTCCTTTCATTCAGTCAGTAGCTTCAAACATTTCTGGTATATGAATAACATGATGTTTTTCAATGGCAAAAATCAATGAATATTGTAAATGCACAAAAAGTAATTTCTCCGCATTGCAAGGTGCAATTCTGAAATTTTTTGCTTTTTCCTGCTCCTCTTAGCATGATAAAGAAGATTCAAAGAGAGTGAGATGCCAGCTCCTTTCATTCAGTCAGTAGCTTCAATCATTTCTGGACGTTTTTCAATGGCAAAAATCATTGAATATTGTAAATGCACAAACAGTAATTTCTCCGCATTGCAAGGTGAAATTCTGAAATTTTTTGCTTTTTCCTGCTCCTCTTAGCATGATAAAGAAGATTCAAAGAGAGTGAGATGCCAGCTCCTTTCATTCAGTCAGTAGCTTCAATCATTTCTGGTATATGAATAACATGATGTTTTTCAATGGCAAAAATCAATGAATATTGTAAATGCACAAACAGTAATTTCTCCGCATTGCAAGGTGCAATTCTGAAATTTTTTGCTTTTTCCTGCTCCTCTTAGCATGATAAAGAAGATTCAAAGAGAGTGAGATGCCAGCTCCTTTCATTCAGTCAGTAGCTTCAATCATTTCTGGACGTTTTTCAATGGCAAAATCAATGAATATTGTAAATGCACAAACAGTAATTTCTCCGCATTGCAAGGTGCAATTCTGAAATTTTTTGCTTTTTCCTGCTCCTCTTAGCATGATAAACAAGATTCAAAGAGAGTGAGATGCCAGCTCCTTTCATTCAGTCAGTAGCTTCAATCATTTCTGGACGTTTTTCAATGGCAAAAATCAATGAATATTGTAAATGCACAAACAGTAATTTCTCCGCATTGCAAGGTGCAATTCTGAAATTTTTTGCTTTTTCCTGCTCCTCTTAGCATGATAAAGAAGATTCAAAGAGAGTGAGATGCCAGCTCCTTTCATTCAGTCAGTAGCTTCAAACATTTCTGGTATATGAATAACATGATGTTTTTCAATGGCAAAAATCAATGAATATTGTAAATGCACAAACAGTAATTTCTCCACATTGCAAGGTGCAATTCTGAAATTTTTTGCTTTTTCCTGCTCCTCTTAGCATGATAAAGAAGATTCAAAGAGAGTGAGATGCCAGCTCCTTTCATTCAGTCAGTAGCTTCAATCATTTCTGGACGTTTTTCAATGGCAAAAATCAATGAATATTGTAAATGCACAAACAGTAATTTCTCCGCATTGCAAGGTGCAATTCTGAAATTTTTTGCTTTTTCCTGCTCCTCTTAGCATGATAAAGAAGATTCAAAGAGAGTGAGATGCCAGCTCCTTTCATTCAGTCAGTAGCTTCAATCATTTCTGGACGTTTTTCAATGGCAAAAATCAATGAATATTGTAAATGCACAAACAGTAATTTCTCCGCATTGCAAGGTGCAATTCTGAAATTTTTTGCTTTTTCCTGCTCCTCTTAGCATGATAAAGAAGATTCAAAGAGAGTGAGATGCCAGCTCCTTTCATTCAGTCAGTAGCTTCAATCATTTCTGGACGTTTTTCAATGGCAAAAATCTATGAATATTGTAAATGCACAAACAGTAATTTCTCCGCATTGCAAGGTGCAATTCTGAAATTTTTTGCTTTTTCCTGCTCCTCTTAGCAAGATAAACAAGATTCAAAGAGAGTGAGATGCCAGCTCCTTTCATTCAGTCAGTAGCTTCAATCATTTCTGGACGTTTTTCAATGGCAAAAATCAATGAATATTGTAAATGCACAAACAGTAATTTCTCCGCATTGCAAGGTGCAATTCTGAAATTTTTTGCTTTTTCCTGCTCCTCTTAGCATGATAAAGAAGATTCAAAGAGAGTGAGATGCCAGCTCCTTTCATTCAGTCAGTAGCTTCAAACATTTCTGGTATATGAATAACATGATGTTTTTCAATGGCAAAAATCAATGAATATTGTAAATGCACAAACAGTAATTTCTCCGCATTGCAAGGTGCAATTCTGAAATTTTTTGCTTTTTCCTGCTCCTCTTAGCATGATAAAGAAGATTCAAAGAGAGTGAGAGGCCAGCTCCTTTCATTCAGTCAGTAGCTTCAATCATTTCTGGACGTTTTTCAATGGCAAAAATCTATGAATATTGTAAATGCACAAACAGTAATTTCTCCGCATTGCAAGGTGCAATTCTGAAATTTTTTGCTTTTTCCTGCTCCTCTTAGCAAGATAAACAAGATTCAAAGAGAGTGAGATGCCAGCTCCTTTCATTCAGTCAGTAGCTTCAATCATTTCTGGACGTTTTTCAATGGCAAAAATCAATGAATATTGTAAATGCACAAACAGTAATTTCTCCGCATTGCAAGGTGCAATTCTGAAATTTTTTGCTTTTTCCTGCTCTTAGCATGATAAAGAAGATTCAAAGAGAGTGAGATGCCAGCTCCTTTCATTCAGTCAGTAGCTTCAATCATTTCTGGACGTTTTTCAATGGCAAAAATCAATGAATATTGTAAATGCACAAACTAATTTGTCCGCATTGCAAGGTGCAATTCTGAAATTTTTTGCTTTTTGCTGCTCCTCTTAGCATGATAAAGAAGATTCAAAGAGAGTGAGATGCCTGCTCCTTTCATTCAGTCAGTAGCTTCAAACATTTCTGGTATATGAATAACATGATGTTTTTCAATGGCAAAAATCAATGAATATTGTAAATGCACAAACAGTAATTTCTCCGCATTGCAAGGTGCAATTCTGAAATTTTTTGCTTTTTCCTGCTCCTCTTAGCATGATAAAGAAGATTCAAAGAGAGTGAGATGCCAGCTCCTTTCATTCAGTCAGTAGCTTCAATCATTTCTGGACGTTTTTCAATGGCAAAAATCATTGAATATTGTAAATGCACAAACAGTAATTTCTCCGCATTGCAAGGTGCAATTCTGAAATTTTTTGCTTTTTCCTGCTCCTCTTAGCATGATAAAGAAGATTCAAAGAGAGTGAGATGCCAGCTCCTTTCATTCAGTCAGTAGCTTCAAACATTTCTGGTATATGAATAACATGATGTTTTTCAATGGCAAAAATCAATGAATATTGTAAATGCACAAACAGTAATTTCTCCGCATTGCAAGGTGCAATTCTGAAATTTTTTGCTTTTTCCTGCTCCTCTTAGCATGATAAAGAAGATTCAAAGAGAGTGAGATGCCAGCTCCTTTCATTCAGTCAGTAGCTTCAATCATTTCTGGACGTTTTTCAATGGCAAAAATCAATGAATATTGTAAATGCACAAACAGTAATTTCTCCGCATTGCAAGGTGCAATTCTGAAATTTTTTGCTTTTTCCTGCTCCTCTTAGCATGATAAAGAAGATTCAAAGAGAGTGAGATGCCAGCTCCTTTCATTCAGTCAGTAGCTTCAATCATTTCTGGACGTTTTTCAATGGCAAAAATCAATGAATATTGTAAATGCACAAACAGTAATTTCTCCGCATTGCAAGGTGCAATTCTGAAATTTTTTGCTTTTTCCTGCTCCTCTTAGCATGATAAAGAAGATTCAAAGAGAGTGAGATGCCAGCTCCTTTCATTCAGTCAGTAGCTTCAATCATTTCTGGACGTTTTTCAATGGCAAAAATCAATGAATATTGTAAATGCACAAACAGTAATTTCTCCGCATTGCAAGGTGCAATTCTGAAATTTTTTGCTTTTTCCTGCTCCTCTTAGCATGATAAAGAAGATTCAAAGAGAGTGAGATGCCAGCTCCTTTCATTCAGTCAGTAGCTTCAATCATTTCTGGGCATTTTTCAATGGCAAAAATCAATGAATATTGTAAATGCACAAACAGTAATTTCTCCGCATTGCAAGGTGCAATTCTGAAATTTTTTGCTTTTTCCTGCTCCTCTTAGCATGATAAAGAAGATTCAAAGAGAGTGAGATGCCAGCTCCTTTCATTCAGTCAGTAGCTTCAAACATTTCTGGTATATGAATAACATGATGTTTTTCAATGGCAAAAATCAATGAATATTGTAAATGCACAAACAGTAATTTCTCCGCATTGAAAGGTGCAATTCTGAAATTTTTTGCTTTTTCCTGCTCCTCTTAGCATGATAAAGAAGATTCAAAGAGAGTGAGATGCCAGCTCCTTTCATTCAGTCAGTAGCATCAATCATTTCTGGACGTTTTTCAATGGCAAAAATCAATGAATATTGTAAATGCACAAACAGTAATTTCTCCGCATTGCAAGGTGCAATTCTGAAATTTTTTGCTTTTTCCTGCTCCTCTTAGCATGATAAAGAAGATTCAAAGAGAGTGAGATGCCAGCTCCTTTCATTCAGTCAGTAGCTTCAAACATTTCTGGTATATGAATAACATGATGTTTTTCAATGGCAAAAATCAATGAATATTGTAAATGCACAAACAGTAATTTCTCCGCATTGCAAGGTGCAATTCTGAAATTTTTTGCTTTCTCCTGCTCCTCTTAGCATGATAAAGAAGATTCAAAGAGAGTGAGATGCCAGCTCCTTTCATTCAGTCAGTAGCTTCAATCATTTCTGGACGTTTTTCAATGGCAAAAATCAATGAATATTGTAAATGCACAAACAGTAATTTCTCCGCATTGCAAGGTGCAATTCTGAAATTTTTTGCTTTTTCCTGCTCCTCTTAGCAAGATAAACAAGATTCAAAGAGAGTGAGATGCCAGCTCCTTTCATTCAGTCAGTAGCTTCAATAATTTCTGGACGTTTTTCAATGGCAAAAATCAATGAATATTGTAAATGCACAAACAGTAATTTCTCCGCATTGCAAGGTGCAATTCTGAAATTTTTTGCTTTTTCCTGCTCCTCTTAGCATGATAAAGAAGATTCAAAGAGAGTGAGATGCCAGCTCCTTTCATTCAGTCAGTAGCTTCAATCATTTCTGGACGTTTTTCAATGGCAAAAATCAATGAATATTGTAAATGCACAAACTAATTTCTCCGCATTGCAAGGTGCAATTCTGAAATTTTTTGCTTTTTGCTGCTCCTCTTAGCATGATAAAGAAGATTCAAAGAGAGTGAGATGCCAGCTCCTTTCATTCAGTCAGTAGCTTCAATCATTTCTGGACGTTTTTCAATGGCAAAAATCAATGAATATTGTAAATGCACAAACAGTAATTTCTCCGTATTGCAAGGTGCAATTCTGAAATTTTTTGCTTTTTCCTGCTCCTCTTAGCATGATAAAGAAGATTCAAAGAGAGTGAGATGCCAGCTCCTTTCATTCAGTCAGTAGCTTCAATCATTTCTGGACGTTTTTCAATGGCAAAAATCAATGAATATTGTAAATGCACAAACAGTAATTTCTCCGCATTGCAAGGTGCAATTCTGAAATTTTTTGCTTTTTCCTGCTCCTCTTAGCATGATAAAGAAGATTCAAAGAGAGTGAGATGCCAGCTCCTTTCATTCAGTCAGTAGCTTCAATCATTTCTGGACGTTTTTCAATGGCAAAAATCAATGAATATTGTAAATGCACAAAGAGTAATTTCTCCGCATTGCAAGGTGCAATTCTGAAATTTTTTGCTTTTTCCTGCTCCTCTTAGCATGATAAAGAAGATTCAAAGAGAGTGAGATGCCAGCTCCTTTCATTCAGTCAGTAGCTTCAAACATTTCTGGTATATGAATAACATGATGTTTTTCAATGGCAAAAATCAATGAATATTGTAAATGCACAAACAGTAATTTCTCCGCATTGCAAGGTGCAATTCTGAAATTTTTTGCTTTTTCCTGCTCTTCTTAGCATGATAAAGAAGATTCAAAGAGAGTGAGATGCCAGCTCCTTTCATTCAGTCAGTAGCTTCAATCATTTCTGGTATATGAATAACATGATGTTTTTCAATGGCAAAAATCAATGAATATTGTAAATGCACAAACAGTAATTTCTCCGCATTGCAAGGTGCAATTCTGAAATTTTTTGCTTTTTCCTGCTCCTCTTAGCATGATAAAGAAGATTCAAAGAGAGTGAGATGCCAGCTCCTTTCATTCAGTCAGTAGCTTCAATCATTTCTGGACGTTTTTCAATGGCAAAAATCAATGAATATTGTAAATGCACAAACAGTAATTTCTCCGCATTTCAAGGTGCAATTCTGAAATTTTTTGCTTTTTCCTGCTCCTCTTAGCATGATAAAGAAGATTCAAAGAGAGTGAGATGCCAGCTCCTTTCATTCAGTCAGTAGCTTCAATCATTTCTGGACGTTTTTCAATGGCAAAAATCAATGAATATTGTAAATGCACAAAGAGTAATTTCTCCGCATTGCAAGGTGCAATTCTGAAATTTTTTGCTTTTTCCTGCTCCTCTTAGCATGATAAAGAAGATTCAAAGAGAGTGAGATGCCAGCTCCTTTCATTCAGTCAGTAGCTTCAAACATTTCTGGTATATGAATAACATGATGTTTTTCAATGGCAAAAATCAATGAATATTGTAAATGCACAAACAGTAATTTCTCCGCATTGCAAGGTGCAATTCTGAAATTTTTTGCTTTTTCCTGCTCTTCTTAGCATGATAAAGAAGATTCAAAGAGAGTGAGATGCCAGCTCCTTTCATTCAGTCAGTAGCTTCAATCATTTCTGGTATATGAATAACATGATGTTTTTCAATGGCAAAAATCAATGAATATTGTAAATGCACAAACAGTAATTTCTCCGCATTGCAAGGTGCAATTCTGAAATTTTTTGCTTTTTCCTGCTCCTCTAAGCATGATAAAGAAGATTCAAAGAGAGTGAGATGCCAGCTCCTTTCATTCAGTCAGTAGCTTCAATCATTTCTGGACGTTTTTCAATGGCAAAAATCAATGAATATTGTAAATGCACAAACAGTAATTTCTCCGTATTGCAAGGTGCAATTCTGAAATTTTTTGCTTTTTCCTGCTCCTCTTAGCATGATAAAGAAGATTCAAAGAGAGTGAGATGCCAGCTCCTTTCATTCAGTCAGTAGCTTCAATCATTTCTGGACGTTTTTCAATGGCAAAAATCAATGAATATTGTAAATGCACAAACAGTAATTTCTCCGCATTGCAAGGTGCAATTCTGAAATTTTTTGCTTTTTCCTGCTCCTCTTAGCATGATAAAGAAGATTCAAAGAGAGTGAGATGCCAGCTCCTTTCATTCAGTCAGTAGCTTCAATCATTTCTGGACGTTTTTCAATGGCAAAAATCAATGAATATTGTAAATGCACAAAGAGTAATTTCTCCGCATTGCAAGGTGCAATTCTGAAATTTTTTGCTTTTTCCTGCTCCTCTTAGCATGATAAAGAAGATTCAAAGAGAGTGAGATGCCAGCTCCTTTCATTCAGTCAGTAGCTTCAAACATTTCTGGTATATGAATAACATGATGTTTTTCAATGGCAAAAATCAATGAATATTGTAAATGCACAAACAGTAATTTCTCCGCATTGCAAGGTGCAATTCTGAAATTTTTTGCTTTTTCCTGCTCTTCTTAGCATGATAAAGAAGATTCAAAGAGAGTGAGATGCCAGCTCCTTTCATTCAGTCAGTAGCTTCAATCATTTCTGGTATATGAATAACATGATGTTTTTCAATGGCAAAAATCAATGAATATTGTAAATGCACAAACAGTAATTTCTCCGCATTGCAAGGTGCAATTCTGAAATTTTTTGCTTTTTCCTGCTCCTCTTAGCATGATAAAGAAGATTCAAAGAGAGTGAGATGCCAGCTCCTTTCATTCAGTCAGTAGCTTCAATCATTTCTGGACGTTTTTCAATGGCAAAAATCAATGAATATTGTAAATGCACAAACAGTAATTTCTCCGCATTTCAAGGTGCAATTCTGAAATTTTTTGCTTTTTCCTGCTCCTCTTAGCATGATAAAGAAGATTCAAAGAGAGTGAGATGCCAGCTCCTTTCATTCAGTCAGTAGCTTCAATCATTTCTGGACGTTTTTCAATGGCAAAAATCAATGAATATTGTAAATGCACAAAGAGTAATTTCTCCGCATTGCAAGGTGCAATTCTGAAATTTTTTGCTTTTTCCTGCTCCTCTTAGCATGATAAAGAAGATTCAAAGAGAGTGAGATGCCAGCTCCTTTCATTCAGTCAGTAGCTTCAAACATTTCTGGTATATGAATAACATGATGTTTTTCAATGGCAAAAATCAATGAATATTGTAAATGCACAAACAGTAATTTCTCCGCATTGCAAGGTGCAATTCTGAAATTTTTTGCTTTTTCCTGCTCTTCTTAGCATGATAAAGAAGATTCAAAGAGAGTGAGATGCCAGCTCCTTTCATTCAGTCAGTAGCTTCAATCATTTCTGGTATATGAATAACATGATGTTTTTCAATGGCAAAAATCAATGAATATTGTAAATGCACAAACAGTAATTTCTCCGCATTGCAAGGTGCAATTCTGAAATTTTTTGCTTTTTCCTGCTCCTCTAAGCATGATAAAGAAGATTCAAAGAGAGTGAGATGCCAGCTCCTTTCATTCAGTCAGTAGCTTCAATCATTTCTGGACGTTTTTCAATGGCAAAAATCAATGAATATTGTAAATGCACAAACAGCAATTTCTCCGCATTGCAAGGTGCAATTCTGAAATTTTTTGCTTTTTCCTGCTCCTCTTAGCATGATAAAGAAGATTCAAAGAGAGTGAGATGCCAGCTCCTTTCATTCAGTCAGTAGCTTCAATCATTTCTGGGCATTTTTCAATGGCAAAAATCAATGAATATTGTAAATGCACAAACAGTAATTTCTCCGCATTGCAAGGTGCAATTCTGAAATTTTTTGCTTTTTCCTGCTCCTCTTAGCATGATAAAGAAGATTCAAAGAGAGTGAGATGCCAGCTCCTTTCATTCAGTCAGTATCTTCAAACATTTCTGGTATATGAATAACATGATGTTTTTCAATGGCAAAAATCAATGAATATTGTAAATGCACAAACAGTAATTTCTCCGCATTGAAAGGTGCAATTCTGAAATTTTTTGCTTTTTCCTGCTCCTCTTAGCATGATAAAGAAGATTCAAAGAGAGTGAGATGCCAGCTCCTTTCATTCAGTCAGTAGCATCAATCATTTCTGGAAGTTTTTCAATGGCAAAAATCAATGAATATTGTAAATGCACAAACAGTAATTTCTCCGCATTGCAAGGTGCAATTCTGAAATTTTTTGCTTTTTCCTGCTCCTCTTAGCATGATAAAGAAGATTCAAAGAGAGTGAGATGCCAGCTCCTTTCATTCAGTCAGTAGCTTCAATCATTTCTGGACGTTTTTCAATGGCAAAAATCATTGAATATTGTAAATGCACAAACAGTAATTTCTCCGCATTGCAAGGTGAAATTCTGAAATTTTTTGCTTTTTCCTGCTCCTCTTAGCATGATAAAGAAGATTCAAAGAGAGTGAGATGCCAGCTCCTTTCATTCAGTCAGTAGCTTCAATCATTTCTGGTATATGAATAACATGATGTTTTTCAATGGCAAAAATCAATGAATATTGTAAATGCACAAACAGTAATTTCTCCGCATTGCAAGGTGCAATTCTGAAATTTTTTGCTTTTTCCTGCTCCTCTTAGCATGATAAAGAAGATTCAAAGAGAGTGAGATGCCAGCTCCTTTCATTCAGTCAGTAGCTTCAATCATTTCTGGACGTTTTTCAATGGCAAAATCAATGAATATTGTAAATGCACAAACAGTAATTTCTCCGCATTGCAAGGTGCAATTCTGAAATTTTTTGCTTTTTCCTGCTCCTCTTAGCATGATAAACAAGATTCAAAGAGAGTGAGATGCCAGCTCCTTTCATTCAGTCAGTAGCTTCAATCATTTCT
This sequence comes from Phyllobates terribilis, assembly GCF_046119375.1. Classification (NCBI taxonomy): domain Eukaryota; kingdom Metazoa; phylum Chordata; class Amphibia; order Anura; family Dendrobatidae; genus Phyllobates; species Phyllobates terribilis. Next base: position 4,129,456 of record NW_027362893.1, read on the forward strand.
GGACGTTTTTCAATGGCAAAAATCAATGAATATTGTAAATGCACAAACAGTAATTTCTCCGCATTGCAAGGTGCAATTCTGAAATTTTTTGCTTTTTCCTGCTCCTCTTAGCATGATAAAGAAGATTCAAAGAGAGTGAGATGCCAGCTCCTTTCATTCAGTCAGTAGCTTCAAACATTTCTGGTATATGAATAACATGATGTTTTTCAATGGCAAAAATCAATGAATATTGTAAATGCACAAACAGTAATTTCTCCACATTGCAAGGTGCAATTCTGAAATTTTTTGCTTTTTCCTGCTCCTCTTAGCATGATAAAGAAGATTCAAAGAGAGTGAGATGCCAGCTCCTTTCATTCAGTCAGTAGCTTCAATCATTTCTGGACGTTTTTCAATGGCAAAAATCAATGAATATTGTAAATGCACAAACAGTAATTTCTCCGCATTGCAAGGTGCAATTCTGAAATTTTTTGCTTTTTCCTGCTCCTCTTAGCATGATAAAGAAGATTCAAAGAGAGTGAGATGCCAGCTCCTTTCATTCAGTCAGTAGCTTCAATCATTTCTGGACGTTTTTCAATGGCAAAAATCAATGAATATTGTAAATGCACAAACAGTAATTTCTCCGCATTGCAAGGTGCAATTCTGAAATTTTTTGCTTTTTCCTGCTCCTCTTAGCATGATAAAGAAGATTCAAAGAGAGTGAGATGCCAGCTCCTTTCATTCAGTCAGTAGCTTCAATCATTTCTGGACGTTTTTCAATGGCAAAAATCTATGAATATTGTAAATGCACAAACAGTAATTTCTCCGCATTGCAAGGTGCAATTCTGAAATTTTTTGCTTTTTCCTGCTCCTCTTAGCAAGATAAACAAGATTCAAAGAGAGTGAGATGCCAGCTCCTTTCATTCAGTCAGTAGCTTCAATCATTTCTGGACGTTTTTCAATGGCAAAAATCAATGAATATTGTAAATGCACAAACAGTAATTTCTCCGCATTGCAAGGTGCAATTCTGAAATTTTTTGCTTTTTCCTGCTCCTCTTAGCATGATAAAGAAGATTCAAAGAGAGTGAGATGCCAGCTCCTTTCATTCAGTCAGTAGCTTCAAACATTTCTGGTATATGAATAACATGATGTTTTTCAATGGCAAAAATCAATGAATATTGTAAATGCACAAACAGTAATTTCTCCGCATTGCAAGGTGCAATTCTGAAATTTTTTGCTTTTTCCTGCTCCTCTTAGCATGATAAAGAAGATTCAAAGAGAGTGAGAGGCCAGCTCCTTTCATTCAGTCAGTAGCTTCAATCATTTCTGGACGTTTTTCAATGGCAAAAATCTATGAATATTGTAAATGCACAAACAGTAATTTCTCCGCATTGCAAGGTGCAATTCTGAAATTTTTTGCTTTTTCCTGCTCCTCTTAGCAAGATAAACAAGATTCAAAGAGAGTGAGATGCCAGCTCCTTTCATTCAGTCAGTAGCTTCAATCATTTCTGGACGTTTTTCAATGGCAAAAATCAATGAATATTGTAAATGCACAAACAGTAATTTCTCCGCATTGCAAGGTGCAATTCTGAAATTTTTTGCTTTTTCCTGCTCTTAGCATGATAAAGAAGATTCAAAGAGAGTGAGATGCCAGCTCCTTTCATTCAGTCAGTAGCTTCAATCATTTCTGGACGTTTTTCAATGGCAAAAATCAATGAATATTGTAAATGCACAAACTAATTTCTCCGCATTGCAAGGTGCAATTCTGAAATTTTTTGCTTTTTGCTGCTCCTCTTAGCATGATAAAGAAGATTCAAAGAGAGTGAGATGCCTGCTCCTTTCATTCAGTCAGTAGCTTCAAACATTTCTGGTATATGAATAACATGATGTTTTTCAATGGCAAAAATCAATGAATATTGTAAATGCACAAACAGTAATTTCTCCGCATTGCAAGGTGCAATTCTGAAATTTTTTGCTTTTTCCTGCTCCTCTTAGCATGATAAAGAAGATTCAAAGAGAGTGAGATGCCAGCTCCTTTCATTCAGTCAGTAGCTTCAATCATTTCTGGACGTTTTTCAATGGCAAAAATCATTGAATATTGTAAATGCACAAACAGTAATTTCTCCGCATTGCAAGGTGCAATTCTGAAATTTTTTGCTTTTTCCTGCTCCTCTTAGCATGATAAAGAAGATTCAAAGAGAGTGAGATGCCAGCTCCTTTCATTCAGTCAGTAGCTTCAATCATTTCTGGTATATGAATAACATGATGTTTTTCAATGGCAAAAATCAATGAATATTGTAAATGCACAAACAGTAATTTCTCCGCATTGCAAGGTGCAATTCTGAAATTTTTTGCTTTTTCCTGCTCCTCTTAGCATGATAAAGAAGATTCAAAGAGAGTGAGATGCCAGCTCCTTTCATTCAGTCAGTAGCTTCAATCATTTCTGGACATTTTTCAATGGCAAAAATCAATGAATATTGTAAATGCACAAACAGTAATTTCTCCGCATTGCAAGGTGCAATTCTGAAATTTTTTGCTTTTTCCTGCTCCTCTTAGCATGATAAAGAAGATTCAAAGAGAGTGAGATGCCAGCTCCTTTCATTCAGTCAGTAGCTTCAATCATTTCTGGACGTTTTTCAATGGCAAAAATCAATGAATATTGTAAATGCACAAACAGTAATTTCTCCGCATTGCAAGGTGCAATTCTGAAATTTTTTGCTTTTTCCTGCTCCTCTTAGCATGATAAAGAAGATTCAAAGAGAGTGAGATGCCAGCTCCTTTCATTCAGTCAGTAGCTTCAATCATTTCTGGACGTTTTTCAATGGCAAAAATCAATGAATATTGTAAATGCACAAACAGTAATTTCTCCGCATTGCAAGGTGCAATTCTGAAATTTTTTGCTTTTTCCTGCTCCTCTTAGCATGATAAAGAAGATTCAAAGAGAGTGAGATGCCAGCTCCTTTCATTCAGTCAGTAGCTTCAATCATTTCTGGGCATTTTTCAATGGCAAAAATCAATGAATATTGTAAATGCACAAACAGTAATTTCTCCGCATTGCAAGGTGCAATTCTGAAATTTTTTGCTTTTTCCTGCTCCTCTTAGCATGATAAAGAAGATTCAAAGAGAGTGAGATGCCAGCTCCTTTCATTCAGTCAGTAGCTTCAAACATTTCTGGTATATGAATAACATGATGTTTTTCAATGGCAAAAATCAATGAATATTGTAAATGCACAAACAGTAATTTCTCCGCATTGAAAGGTGCAATTCTGAAATTTTTTGCTTTTTCCTGCTCCTCTTAGCATGATAAAGAAGATTCAAAGAGAGTGAGATGCCAGCTCCTTTCATTCAGTCAGTAGCATCAATCATTTCTGGACGTTTTTCAATGGCAAAAATCAATGAATATTGTAAATGCACAAACAGTAATTTCTCCGCATTGCAAGGTGCAATTCTGAAATTTTTTGCTTTTTCCTGCTCCTCTTAGCATGATAAAGAAGATTCAAAGAGAGTGAGATGCCAGCTCCTTTCATTCAGTCAGTAGCTTCAAACATTTCTGGTATATGAATAACATGATGTTTTTCAATGGCAAAAATCAATGAATATTGTAAATGCACAAACAGTAATTTCTCCGCATTGCAAGGTGCAATTCTGAAATTTTTTGCTTTCTCCTGCTCCTCTTAGCATGATAAAGAAGATTCAAAGAGAGTGAGATGCCAGCTCCTTTCATTCAGTCAGTAGCTTCAATCATTTCTGGACGTTTTTCAATGGCAAAAATCAATGAATATTGTAAATGCACAAACAGTAATTTCTCCGCATTGCAAGGTGCAATTCTGAAATTTTTTGCTTTTTCCTGCTCCTCTTAGCAAGATAAACAAGATTCAAAGAGAGTGAGATGCCAGCTCCTTTCATTCAGTCAGTAGCTTCAATCATTTCTGGACGTTTTTCAATGGCAAAAATCAATGAATATTGTAAATGCACAAACAGTAATTTCTCCGCATTGCAAGGTGCAATTCTGAAATTTTTTGCTTTTTCCTGCTCCTCTTAGCATGATAAAGAAGATTCAAAGAGAGTGAGATGCCAGCTCCTTTCATTCAGTCAGTAGCTTCAATCATTTCTGGACGTTTTTCAATGGCAAAAATCAATGAATATTGTAAATGCACAAACTAATTTCTCCGCATTGCAAGGTGCAATTCTGAAATTTTTTGCTTTTTGCTGCTCCTCTTAGCATGATAAAGAAGATTCAAAGAGAGTGAGATGCCAGCTCCTTTCATTCAGTCAGTAGCTTCAATCATTTCTGGACGTTTTTCAATGGCAAAAATCAATGAATATTGTAAATGCACAAACAGTAATTTCTCCGTATTGCAAGGTGCAATTCTGAAATTTTTTGCTTTTTCCTGCTCCTCTTAGCATGATAAAGAAGATTCAAAGAGAGTGAGATGCCAGCTCCTTTCATTCAGTCAGTAGCTTCAATCATTTCTGGACGTTTTTCAATGGCAAAAATCAATGAATATTGTAAATGCACAAACAGTAATTTCTCCGCATTGCAAGGTGCAATTCTGAAATTTTTTGCTTTTTCCTGCTCCTCTTAGCATGATAAAGAAGATTCAAAGAGAGTGAGATGCCAGCTCCTTTCATTCAGTCAGTAGCTTCAATCATTTCTGGACGTTTTTCAATGGCAAAAATCAATGAATATTGTAAATGCACAAAGAGTAATTTCTCCGCATTGCAAGGTGCAATTCTGAAATTTTTTGCTTTTTCCTGCTCCTCTTAGCATGATAAAGAAGATTCAAAGAGAGTGAGATGCCAGCTCCTTTCATTCAGTCAGTAGCTTCAAACATTTCTGGTATATGAATAACATGATGTTTTTCAATGGCAAAAATCAATGAATATTGTAAATGCACAAACAGTAATTTCTCCGCATTGCAAGGTGCAATTCTGAAATTTTTTGCTTTTTCCTGCTCTTCTTAGCATGATAAAGAAGATTCAAAGAGAGTGAGATGCCAGCTCCTTTCATTCAGTCAGTAGCTTCAATCATTTCTGGTATATGAATAACATGATGTTTTTCAATGGCAAAAATCAATGAATATTGTAAATGCACAAACAGTAATTTCTCCGCATTGCAAGGTGCAATTCTGAAATTTTTTGCTTTTTCCTGCTCCTCTTAGCATGATAAAGAAGATTCAAAGAGAGTGAGATGCCAGCTCCTTTCATTCAGTCAGTAGCTTCAATCATTTCTGGACGTTTTTCAATGGCAAAAATCAATGAATATTGTAAATGCACAAACAGTAATTTCTCCGCATTTCAAGGTGCAATTCTGAAATTTTTTGCTTTTTCCTGCTCCTCTTAGCATGATAAAGAAGATTCAAAGAGAGTGAGATGCCAGCTCCTTTCATTCAGTCAGTAGCTTCAATCATTTCTGGACGTTTTTCAATGGCAAAAATCAATGAATATTGTAAATGCACAAAGAGTAATTTCTCCGCATTGCAAGGTGCAATTCTGAAATTTTTTGCTTTTTCCTGCTCCTCTTAGCATGATAAAGAAGATTCAAAGAGAGTGAGATGCCAGCTCCTTTCATTCAGTCAGTAGCTTCAAACATTTCTGGTATATGAATAACATGATGTTTTTCAATGGCAAAAATCAATGATTATTGTAAATGCACAAACAGTAATTTCTCCGCATTGCAAGGTGCAATTCTGAAATTTTTTGCTTTTTCCTGCTCTTCTTAGCATGATAAAGAAGATTCAAAGAGAGTGAGATGCCAGCTCCTTTCATTCAGTCAGTAGCTTCAATCATTTATGGTATATGAATAACATGATGTTTTTCAATGGCAAAAATCAATGAATATTGTAAATGCACAAACAGTAATTTCTCCGCATTGCAAGGTGCAATTCTGAAATTTTTTGCTTTTTCCTGCTCCTCTAAGCATGATAAAGAAGATTCAAAGAGAGTGAGATGCCAGCTCCTTTCATTCAGTCAGTAGCTTCAATCATTTCTGGACGTTTTTCAATGGCAAAAATCAATGAATATTGTAAATGCACAAACAGCAATTTCTCCGCATTGCAAGGTGCAATTCTGAAATTTTTTGCTTTTTCCTGCTCCTCTTAGCATGATAAAGAAGATTCAAAGAGAGTGAGATGCCAGCTCCTTTCATTCAGTCAGTAGCTTCAATCATTTCTGGGCATTTTTCAATGGCAAAAATCAATGAATATTGTAAATGCACAAACAGTAATTTCTCCGCATTGCAAGGTGCAATTCTGAAATTTTTTGCTTTTTCCTGCTCCTCTTAGCATGATAAAGAAGATTCAAAGAGAGTGAGATGCCAGCTCCTTTCATTCAGTCAGTATCTTCAAACATTTCTGGTATATGAATAACATGATGTTTTTCAATGGCAAAAATCAATGAATATTGTAAATGCACAAACAGTAATTTCTCCGCATTGAAAGGTGCAATTCTGAAATTTTTTGCTTTTTCCTGCTCCTCTTAGCATGATAAAGAAGATTCAAAGAGAGTGAGATGCCAGCTCCTTTCATTCAGTCAGTAGCATCAATCATTTCTGGACGTTTTTCAATGGCAAAAATCAATGAATATTGTAAATGCACAAACAGTAATTTCTCCGCATTGCAAGGTGCAATTCTGAAATTTTTTGCTTTTTCCTGCTCCTCTTAGCATGATAAAGAAGATTCAAAGAGAGTGAGATGCCAGCTCCTTTCATTCAGTCAGTAGCTTCAAACATTTCTGGTATATGAATAACATGATGTTTTTCAATGGCAAAAATCAATGAATATTGTAAATGCACAAACAGTAATTTCTCCGCATTGCAAGGTGCAATTCTGAAATTTTTTGCTTTCTCCTGCTCCTCTTAGCATGATAAAGAAGATTCAAAGAGAGTGAGATGCCAGCTCCTTTCATTCAGTCAGTAGCTTCAATCATTTCTGGACGTTTTTCAATGGCAAAAATCAATGAATATTGTAAATGCACAAACAGGAATTTCTCCGCATTGCAAGGTGCAATTCTGAAATTTTTTGCTTTTTCCTGCTCCTCTTAGCAAGATAAACAAGATTCAAAGAGAGTGAGATGCCAGCTCCTTTCATTCAGTCAGTAGCTTCAATCATTTCTGGACGTTTTTCAATGGCAAAAATCAATGAATATTGTAAATGCACAAACAGTAATTTCTCCGCATTGCAAGGTGCAATTCTGAAATTTTTTGCTTTTTCCTGCTCCTCTTAGCATGATAAAGAAGATTCAAAGAGAGTGAGATGCCAGCTCCTTTCATTCAGTCAGTAGCTTCAATCATTTCTGGACGTTTTTCAATGGCAAAAATCAATGAATATTGTAAATGCACAAACTAATTTCTCCGCATTGCAAGGTGCAATTCTGAAATTTTTTGCTTTTTGCTGCTCCTCTTAGCATGATAAAGAAGATTCAAAGAGAGTGAGATGCCAGCTCCTTTCATTCAGTCAGTAGCTTCAATCATTTCTGGACGTTTTTCAATGGCAAAAATCAATGAATATTGTAAATGCACAAACAGTAATTTCTCCGTATTGCAAGGTGCAATTCTGAAATTTTTTGCTTTTTCCTGCTCCTCTTAGCATGATAAAGAAGATTCAAAGAGAGTGAGATGCCAGCTCCTTTCATTCAGTCAGTAGCTTCAATCATTTCTGGACGTTTTTCAATGGCAAAAATCAATGAATATTGTAAATGCACAAACAGTAATTTCTCCGCATTGCAAGGTGCAATTCTGAAATTTTTTGCTTTTTCCTGCTCCTCTTAGCATGATAAAGAAGATTCAAAGAGAGTGAGATGCCAGCTCCTTTCATTCAGTCAGTAGCTTCAATCATTTCTGGACGTTTTTCAATGGCAAAAATCAATGAATATTGTAAATGCACAAAGAGTAATTTCTCCGCATTGCAAGGTGCAATTCTGAAATTTTTTGCTTTTTCCTGCTCCTCTTAGCATGATAAAGAAGATTCAAAGAGAGTGAGATGCCAGCTCCTTTCATTCAGTCAGTAGCTTCAAACATTTCTGGTATATGAATAACATGATGTTTTTCAATGGCAAAAATCAATGAATATTGTAAATGCACAAACAGTAATTTCTCCGCATTGCAAGGTGCAATTCTGAAATTTTTTGCTTTTTCCTGCTCTTCTTAGCATGATAAAGAAGATTCAAAGAGAGTGAGATGCCAGCTCCTTTCATTCAGTCAGTAGCTTCAATCATTTCTGGTATATGAATAACATGATGTTTTTCAATGGCAAAAATCAATGAATATTGTAAATGCACAAACAGTAATTTCTCCGCATTGCAAGGTGCAATTCTGAAATTTTTTGCTTTTTCCTGCTCCTCTTAGCATGATAAAGAAGATTCAAAGAGAGTGAGATGCCAGCTCCTTTCATTCAGTCAGTAGCTTCAATCATTTCTGGACGTTTTTCAATGGCAAAAATCAATGAATATTGTAAATGCACAAACAGTAATTTCTCCGCATTGCAAGGTGCAATTCTGAAATTTTTTGCTTTTTCCTGCTCCTCTTAGCATGATAAAGAAGATTCAAAGAGAGTGAGATGCCAGCTCCTTTCATTCAGTCAGTAGCTTCAATCATTTCTGGACGTTTTTCAATGGCAAAAATCAATGAATATTGTAAATGCACAAAGAGTAATTTCTCCGCATTGCAAGGTGCAATTCTGAAATTTTTTGCTTTTTCCTGCTCCTCTTAGCATGATAAAGAAGATTCAAAGAGAGTGAGATGCCAGCTCCTTTCATTCAGTCAGTAGCTTCAAACATTTCTGGTATATGAATAACATGATGTTTTTCAATGGCAAAAATCAATGAATATTGTAAATGCACAAACAGTAATTTCTCCGCATTGCAAGGTGCAATTCTGAAATTTTTTGCTTTTTCCTGCTCTTCTTAGCATGATAAAGAAGATTCAAAGAGAGTGAGATGCCAGCTCCTTTCATTCAGTCAGTAGCTTCAATCATTTCTGGTATATGAATAACATGATGTTTTTCAATGGCAAAAATCAATGAATATTGTAAATGCACAAACAGTAATTTCTCCGCATTGCAAGGTGCAATTCTGAAATTTTTTGCTTTTTCCTGCTCCTCTAAGCATGATAAAGAAGATTCAAAGAGAGTGAGATGCCAGCTCCTTTCATTCAGTCAGTAGCTTCAATCATTTCTGGACGTTTTTCAATGGCAAAAATCAATGAATATTGTAAATGCACAAACAGTAATTTCTCCGCATTGCAAGGTGCAATTCTGAAATTTTTTGCTTTTTCCTGCTCCTCTTAGCATGATAAAGAAGATTCAAAGAGAGTGAGATGCCAGCTCCTTTCATTCAGTCAGTAGCTTCAATCATTTCTGGACGTTTTTCAATGGCAAAAATCAATGAATATTGTAAATGCACAAACAGTAATTTCTCCGCATTGCAAGGTGCAATTCTGAAATTTTTTGCTTTTTCCTGAACCTCTTAGCATGATAAAGAAGATTCAAAGAGAGTGAGATGCCAGCTCCTTTCATTCAGTCAGTAGCTTCAAACATTTCTGGTATATGAATAACATGATGTTTTTCAATGGCAAAAATCAATGAATATTGTAAATGCACAAACAGTAATTTCTCCGCATAGAAAGGTGCAATTCTGAAATTTTTTGCTTTTTCCTGCTCCTCTTAGCATGATAAAGAAGATTCAAAGAGAGTGAGATGCCAGCTCCTTTCATTCAGTCAGTAGCTTCAATCATTTCTGGACGTTTTTCAATGGCAAAAACCAATGAATATTGTAAATGCACAAACAGTAATTTCTCCGCATTGCAAGGTGCAATTCTGAAATTTTTTGCTTTTTCCTGCTCCTCTTAGCATGATAAAGAAGATTCAAAGAGAGTGAGATGCCAGCTCCTTTCATTCAGTCAGTAGCTTCAATCATTTCTGGACGTTTTTCAATGGCAAAAATCAATGAATATTGTAAATGCACAAACAGTAATTTCTCCGCATTGCAAGGTGCAATTCTGAAATTTTTTGCTTTTTTCTGCTCCTCTTAGCATGATAAAGAAGATTCAAAGAGAGTGAGATGCCAGCTCCTTTCATTCAGTCAGTAGCTTCAAACATTTCTGGTATATGAATAACATGATGTTTTTCAATGGCAAAAATCAATGAATATTGTAAATGCACAAACAGTAATTTCTCCGCATTGCAAGGTGCAATTCTGAAATTTTTTGCTTTTTCCTGCTCCTCTTAGCATGATAAAGAAGATTCAAAGAGAGTGAGATGCCAGCTCCTTTCATTCAGTCAGTAGCTTCAATCATTTCTGGACGTTTTTCAATGGCAAAAATCTATGAATATTGTAAATGCACAAACAGTAATTTCTCCGCTTTGCAAGGTGCAATTCTGAAAGTTTTTGCTTTTTCCTGCTCCTCTTAGCAAGATAAACAAGATTCAAAGAGAGTGAGATGCCAGCTCCTTTCATTCAGTCAGTAGCTTCAATCATTTCTGGACGTTTTTCAATGGCAAAAATCAATGAATATTGTAAATGCACAAACAGTAATTTCTCCGCATTGCAAGGTGCAATTCTGAAATTTTTTGCTTTTTCCTGCTCCTCTTAGCATGATAAAGAAGATTCAAAGAGAGTGAGATGCCAGCTCCTTTCATTCAGTCAGTAGCTTCAATCATTTCTGGTATATGAATAACATGATGTTTTTCAATGGCAAAAATCAATGAATATTGTAAATGCACAAACAGTAATTTCTCCGCATTGCAAGGTGCAATTCTGAAATTTTTTGCTTTTTCCTGCTCCTCTTAGCATGATAAAGAAGATTCAAAGAGAGTGAGATGCCAGCTCCTTTCATTCAGTCAGTAGCTTCAATCATTTCTGGACGTTTTTCAATGGCAAAAATCAATGAATATTGTAAATGCACAAACAGTAATTTCTCCGCATTGCAAGGTGCAATTCTGAAATTTTTTGCTCTTTCCTGCTCCTCTTAGCATGATAAACAAGATTCAAAGAGAGTGAGATGCCAGCTCCTTTCATTCAGTCAGTAGCTTCAATCATTTCTGGACGTTTTTCAATGGCAAAAATCAATGAATATTGTAAATGCACAAACAGTAATTTCTCCGCATTGCAAGGTGCAATTCTGAAATTTTTTGCTTTTTCCTGCTCCTCTTAGCATGATAAAGAAGATTCAAAGAGAGTGAGATGCCAGCTCCTTTCATTCAGTCAGTAGCTTCAATCATTTCTGGACGTTTTTCAATGGCAAAAACCAATGAATATTGTAAATGCACAAACAGTAATTTCTCCGCATTGCAAGGTGCAATTCTGAAATTTTTTGCTTTTTCCTGCTCCTCTTAGCATGATAAAGAAGATTCAAAGAGAGTGAGATGCCAGCTCCTTTCATTCAGTCAGTAGCTTCAATCATTTCTGGACGTTTTTCAATGGCAAAAATCAATGAATATTGTAAATGCACAAACAGTAATTTCTCCGCATTGCAAGGTGCAATTCTGAAATTTTTTGCTTTTTTCTGCTCCTCTTAGCATGATAAAGAAGATTCAAAGAGAGTGAGATGCCAGCTCCTTTCATTCAGTCAGTAGCTTCAAACATTTCTGGTATATGAATAACATGATGTTTTTCAATGGCAAAAATCAATGAATATTGTAAATGCACAAACAGTAATTTCTCCGCATTGCAAGGTGCAATTCTGAAATTTTTTGCTTTTTCCTGCTCCTCTTAGCATGATAAAGAAGATTCAAAGAGAGTGAGATGCCAGCTCCTTTCATTCAGTCAGTAGCTTCAATCATTTCTGGACATTTTTCAATGGCAAAAATCTATGAATATTGTAAATGCACAAACAGTAATTTCTCCGCATTGCAAGGTGCAATTCTGAAAGTTTTTGCTTTTTCCTGCTCCTCTTAGCAAGATAAACAAGATTCAAAGAGAGTGAGATGCCAGCTCCTTTCATTCAGTCAGTAGCTTCAATCATTTCTGGACGTTTTTCAATGGCAAAAATCAATGAATATTGTAAATGCACAAACAGTAATTTCTCCGCATTGCAAGGTGCAATTCTGAAATTTTTTGCTTTTTCCTGCTCCTCTTAGCATGATAAAGAAGATTCAAAGAGAGTGAGATGCCAGCTCCTTTCATTCAGTCAGTAGCTTCAATCATTTCTGGTATATGAATAACATGATGTTTTTCAATGGCAAAAATCAATGAATATTGTAAATGCACAAACAGTAATTTCTCCGCATTGCAAGGTGCAATTCTGAAATTTTTTGCTTTTTCCTGCTCCTCTTAGCATGATAAAGAAGATTCAAAGAGAGTGAGATGCCAGCTCCTTTCATTCAGTCAGTAGCTTCAATCATTTCTGGACGTTTTTCAATGGCAAAAATCAATGAATATTGTAAATGCACAAACAGTAATTTCTCCGCATTGCAAGGTGCAATTCTGAAATTTTTTGCTCTTTCCTGCTCCTCTTAGCATGATAAACAAGATTCAAAGAGAGTGAGATGCCAGCTCCTTTCATTCAGTCAGTAGCTTCAATCATTTCTGGACGTTTTTCAATGGCAAAAATCAATGAATATTGTAAATGCACAAACAGTAATTTCTCCGCATTGCAAGGTGCAATTCTGAAATTTTTTGCTTTTTCCTGCTCCTCTTAGCATGATAAAGAAGATTCAAAGAGAGTGAGATGCCAGCTCCTTTCATTCAGTCAGTAGCTTCAAACATTTCTGGTATATGAATAACATGATGTTTTTCAATGGCAAAAATCAATGAATATTGTAAATGCACAAACAGTAATTTCTCCACATTGCAAGGTGTAATTCTGAAATTTTTTGCTTTTTCCTGCTCCTCTTAGCATGATAAAGAAGATTCAAAGAGAGTGAGATGCCAGCTCCTTTCATTCAGTCAGTAGCTTCAATCATTTCTGGACGTTTTTCAATGGCAAAAATCAATGAATATTGTAAATGCACAAACAGTAATTTCTCCGCATTGCAAGGTGCAATTCTGAAATTTTTTGCTTTTTCCTGCTCCTCTTAGCATGATAAAGAAGATTCAAAGAGAGTGAGATGCCAGCTCGTTTCATTCAGTCAGTAGCTTCAATCATTTCTGGACGTTTTTCAATGGCAAAAATCAATGAATATTGTAAATGCACAAACAGTAATTTCTCCGCATTGCAAGGTGCAATTCTGAAATTTTTTGCTTTTTCCTGCTCCTCTTAGCATGATAAAGATTCAAAGAGAGTGAGATGCCAGCTCCTTTCATTCAGTCAGTAGCTTCAATCATTTCTGGACGTTTTTCAATGGCAAAAATCTATGAATATTGTAAATGCACAAACAGTAATTTCTCCGCATTGCAAGGTGCAATTCTGAAATTTTTTGCTTTTTCCTGCTCCTCTTAGCAAGATAAACAAGATTCAAAGAGAGTGAGATGCCAGCTCCTTTCATTCAGTCAGTAGCTTCAATCATTTCTGGACGTTTTTCAATGGCAAAAATCAATGAATATTGTAAATGCACAAACAGTAATTTCTCCGCATTGCAAGGTGCAATTCTGAAATTTTTTGCTTTTTCCTGCTCCTCTTAGCATGATAAAGAAGATTCAAAGAGAGTGAGATGCCAGCTCCTTTCATTCAGTCAGTAGCTTCAAACATTTCTGGTATATGAATAACATGATGTTTTTCAAAGGCAAAAATCAATGAATATTGTAAATGCACAAACAGTAATTTCTCCGCATTGCAAGGTGCAATTCTGAAATTTTTTGCTTTTTCCTGCTCCTCTTAGCATGATAAAGAAGATTCAAAGAGAGTGAGATGCCAGCTCCTTTCATTCAGTCAGTAGCTTCAATCATTTCTGGACGTTTTTCAATGGCAAAAATCTATGAATATTGTAAATGCACAAACAGTAATTTCTCCGCATTGCAAGGTGCAATTCTGAATTTTTTTTCTTTTTCCTTCTCCTCTTAGCAAGATAAACAAGATTCAAAGAGAGTGAGATGCCAGCTCCTTTCATTCAGTCAGTAGCTTCAATCATTTCTGGACGTTTTTCAATGGCAAAAATCAATGAATATTGTAAATGCACAAACAGTAATTTCTCCGCATTGCAAGGTGCAATTCTGAAATTTTTTGCTTTTTCCTGCTCCTCTTAGCATGATAAAGAAGATTCAAAGAGAGTGAGATGCCAGCTCCTTTCATTCAGTCAGTAGCTTCAATCATTTCTGGACGTTTTTCAATGGCAAAAATCAATGAATATTGTAAATGCACAAACTAATTTCTCCGCATTGCAAGGTGCAATTCTGAAATTTTTTGCTTTTTGCTGCTCCTCTTAGCATGATAAAGAAGATTCAAAGAGAGTGAGATGCCAGCTCCTTTCATTCAGTCAGTAGCTTCAAACATTTCTGGTATATGAATAACATGATGTTTTTCAATGGCAAAAATCAATGAATATTGTAAATGCACAAACAGTAATTTCTCCGCATTGCAAGGTGCAATTCTGAAATTTTTTGCTTTTTCCTGCTCCTCTTAGCATGATAAAGAAGATTCAAAGAGAGTGAGATGCCAGCTCCTTTCATTCAGTCAGTAGCTTCAATCATTTCTGGACGTTTTTCAATGGCAAAAATCATTGAATATTGTAAATGCACAAACAGTAATTTCTCCGCATTGCAAGGTGCAATTCTGAAATTTTTTGCTTTTTCCTGCTCCTCTTAGCATGATAAAGAAGATTCAAAGAGAGTGAGATGCCAGCTCCTTTCATTCAGTCAGTAGCTTCAATCATTTCTGGTATATGAATAACATGATGTTTTTCAATGGCAAAAATCAATGAATATTGTAAATGCACAAACAGTAATTTCTCCGCATTGCAAGGTGCAATTCTGAAATTTTTTGCTTTTTCCTGCTCCTCTTAGCATGATAAAGAAGATTCAAAGAGAGTGAGATGCCAGCTCCTTTCATTCAGTCAGTAGCTTCAATCATTTCTGGACGTTTTTCAATGGCAAAAATCAATGAATATTGTAAATGCACAAACAGTAATTTCTCCGCATTGCAAGGTGCAATTCTGAAATTTTTTGCTTTTTCCTGCTCCTCTTAGCATGATAAACAAGATTCAAAGAGAGTGAGATGCCAGCTCCTTTCATTCAGTCAGTAGCTTCAATCATTTCTGGACGTTTTTCAATGGCAAAAATCAATGAATATTGTAAATGCACAAACAGTAATTTCTCCGCATTGCAAGGTGCAATTCTGAAATTTTTTGCTTTTTCCTGTTCCTCTTAGCATGATAAAGAAGATTCAAAGAGAGTGAGATGCCAGCTCCTTTCATTCAGTCAGTAGCTTCAAACATTTCTGGTATATGAATAACATGATGTTTTTCAATGGCAAAAATCAATGAATATTGTAAATGCACAAACAGTAATTTCTCCACATTGCAAGGTGCAATTCTGAAATTTTTTGCTTTTTCCTGCTCCTCTTAGCATGATAAAGAAGATTCAAAGAGAGTGAGATGCCAGCTCCTTTCATTCAGTCAGTAGCTTCAATCATTTCTGGACGTTTTTCAATGGCAAAAATCAATGAATATTGTAAATGCACAAACAGTAATTTCTCCGCATTGCAAGGTGCAATTCTGAAATTTTTTGCTTTTTCCTGCTCCTCTTAGCATGATAAAGAAGATTCAAAGAGAGTGAGATGCCAGCTCCTTTCATTCAGTCAGTAGCTTCAATCATTTCTGGACGTTTTTCAATGGCAAAAATCAATGAATATTGTAAATGCACAAACAGTAATTTCTCCGCATTGCAAGGTGCAATTCTGAAATTTTTTGCTTTTTCCTGCTCCTCTTAGCATGATAAAGAAGATTCAAAGAGAGTGAGATGCCAGCTCCTTTCATTCAGTCAGTAGCTTCAATCATTTCTGGGCATTTTTCAATGGCAAAAATCAATGAATATTGTAAATGCACAAACAGTAATTTCTCCGCATTGCAAGGTGCAATTCTGAAATTTTTTGCTTTTTCCTGCTCCTCTTAGCATGATAAAGAAGATTCAAAGAGAGTGAGATGCCAGCTCCTTTCATTCAGTCAGTAGCTTCAAACATTTCTGGTATATGAATAACATGATGTTTTTCAATGGCAAAAATCAATGAATATTGTAAATGCACAAACAGTAATTTCTCCGCATTGAAAGGTGCAATTCTGAAATTTTTTGCTTTTTCCTGCTCCTCTTAGCATGATAAAGAAGATTCAAAGAGAGTGAGATGCCAGCTCCTTTCATTCAGTCAGTAGCATCAATCATTTCTGGACGTTTTTCAATGGCAAAAATCAATGAATATTGTAAATGCACAAACAGTAATTTCTCCGCATTGCAAGGTGCAATTCTGAAATTTTTTGCTTTTTCCTGCTCCTCTTAGCATGATAAAGAAGATTCAAAGAGAGTGAGATGCCAGCTCCTTTCATTCAGTCAGTAGCTTCAATCATTTCTGGACGTTTTTCAATGGCAAAAATCAATGAATATTGTAAATGCACAAACAGTAATTTCTCCGCATTGCAAGGTGCAATTCTGAAATTTTTTGCTTTTTCCTGCTCCTCTTAGCATGATAAACAAGATTCAAAGAGAGTGAGATGCCAGCTCCTTTCATTCAGTCAGTAGCTTCAATCATTTCTGGACGTTTTTCAATGGCAAAAATCAATGAATATTGTAAATGCACAAACAGTAATTTCTCCGCATTGCAAGGTGCAATTCTGAAATTTTTTGCTTTTTCCTGCTCCTCTTAGCATGATAAAGAAGATTCAAAGAGAGTGAGATGCCAGCTCCTTTCATTCAGTCAGTAGCTTCAAACATTTCTGGTATATGAATAACATGATGTTTTTCAATGGCAAAAATCAATGAATATTGTAAATGCACAAACAGTAATTTCTCCACATTGCAAGGTGCAATTCTGAAATTTTTTGCTTTTTCCTGCTCCTCTTAGCATGATAAAGAAGATTCAAAGAGAGTGAGATGCCAGCTCCTTTCATTCAGTCAGTAGCTTCAATCATTTCTGGACGTTTTTCAATGGCAAAAATCAATGAATATTGTAAATGCACAAACAGTAATTTCTCCGCATTGCAAGGTGCAATTCTGAAATTTTTTGCTTTTTCCTGCTCCTCTTAGCATGATAAAGAAGATTCAAAGAGAGTGAGATGCCAGCTCCTTTCATTCAGTCAGTAGCTTCAATCATTTCTGGACGTTTTTCAATGGCAAAAATCAATGAATATTGTAAATGCACAAACAGTAATTTCTCCGCATTGCAAGGTGCAATTCTGAAATTTTTTGCTTT
This sequence comes from Phyllobates terribilis, assembly GCF_046119375.1. NCBI lineage: Eukaryota > Metazoa > Chordata > Amphibia > Anura > Dendrobatidae > Phyllobates > Phyllobates terribilis. The sequence goes on from NW_027362893.1 coordinate 4,146,701, forward strand.
TTCCTGCTCCTCTTAGCATGATAAAGAAGATTCAAAGAGAGTGAGATGCCAGCTCCTTTCATTCAGTCAGTAGCTTCAATCATTTCTGGGCATTTTTCAATGGCAAAAATCAATGAATATTGTAAATGCACAAACAGTAATTTCTCCGCATTGCAAGGTGCAATTCTGAAATTTTTTGCTTTTTCCTGCTCCTCTTAGCATGATAAAGAAGATTCAAAGAGAGTGAGATGCCAGCTCCTTTCATTCAGTCAGTAGCTTCAATCATTTCTGGTATATGAATAACATGATGTTTTTCAATGGCAAAAATCAATGAATATTGTAAATGCACAAACAGTAATTTCTCCGCATTGCAAGGTGCAATTCTGAAATTTTTTGCTTTTTCCTGCTCCTCTTAGCATGATAAAGAAGATTCAAAGAGAGTGAGATGCTAGCTCCTTTCATTCAGTCAGTAGCTTCAATCATTTCTGGACGTTTTTCAATGGCAAAAATCAATGAATATTGTAAATGCACAAACAGTAATTTCTCCGCATTGCAAGGTGCAATTCTGAAATTTTTTGCTTTTTCCTGCTCCTCTTAGCATGATAAACAAGATTCAAAGAGAGTGAGATGCCAGCTCCTTTCATTCAGTCAGTAGCTTCAATCATTTCTGGACGTTTTTCAATGGCAAAAATCAATGAATATTGTAAATGCACAAACAGTAATTTCTCCGCATTGCAAGGTGCAATTCTGAAATTTTTTGCTTTTTCCTGCTCCTCTTAGCATGATAAAGAAGATTCAAAGAGAGTGAGATGCCAGCTCCTTTCATTCAGTCAGTAGCTTCAAACATTTCTGGTATATGAATAACATGATGTTTTTCAATGGCAAAAATCAATGAATATTGTAAATGCACAAACAGTAATTTCTCCACATTGCAAGGTGCAATTCTGAAATTTTTTGCTTTTTCCTGCTCCTCTTAGCATGATAAAGAAGATTCAAAGAGAGTGAGATGCCAGCTCCTTTCATTCAGTCAGTAGCTTCAATCATTTCTGGATGTTTTTCAATGGCAAAAATCAATGAATATTGTAAATGCACAAACAGTAATTTCTCCGCATTGCAAGGTGCAATTCTGAAATTTTTTGCTTTTTCCTGCTCCTCTTAGCATGATAAAGAAGATTCAAAGAGAGTGAGATGCCAGCTCCTTTCATTCAGTCAGTAGCTTCAATCATTTCTGGACGTTTTTCAATGGCAAAAATCAATGAATATTGTAAATGCACAAACAGTAATTTCTCCGCATTGCAACGTGCAATTCTGAAATTTTTTGCTTTTTCCTGCTCCTCTTAGCATGATAAAGAAGATTCAAAGAGAGTGAGATGCCAGCTCCTTTCATTCAGTCAGTAGCTTCAATCATTTCATGGCATTTTTCAATGGCAAAAATCAATGAATATTGTAAATGCACAAACAGTAATTTCTCCGCATTGCAAGGTGCAATTCTGAAATTTTTTGCTTTTTCCTGCTCCTCTTAGCATGATAAAGAAGATTCAAAGAGAGTGAGATGCCAGCTCCTTTCATTCAGTCAGTAGCTTCAAACATTTCTGGTATATGAATAACATGATGTTTTTCAATGGCAAAAATCAATGAATATTGTAAATGCACAAACAGTAATTTCTCCGCATTGAAAGGTGCAATTCTGAAATTTTTTGCTTTTTCCTGCTCCTCTTAGCATGATAAAGAAGATTCAAAGAGAGTGAGATGCCAGCTCCTTTCATTCAGTCAGTAGCATCAATCATTTCTGGACGTTTTTCAATGGCAAAAATCAATGAATATTGTAAATGCACAAACAGTAATTTCTCCGCATTGCAAGGTGCAATTCTGAAATTTTTTGCTTTTTCCTGCTCCTCTTAGCATGATAAACAAGATTCAAAGAGAGTGAGATGCCAGCTCCTTTCATTCAGTCAGTAGCTTCAATCATTTCTGGACGTTTTTCAATGGCAAAAATCAATGAATATTGTAATTGCACAAACAGTAATTTCTCCGCATTGCAAGGTGCAATTCTGAAATTTTTTGCTTTTTTCTGCTCCTCTTAGCATGATAAAGAAGATTCAAAGAGAGTGAGATGCCAGCTCCTTTCATTCAGTCAGTAGCTTCAAACATTTCTGGTATATGAATAACATGATGTTTTTCAATGGCAAAAATCAATGAATATTGTAAATGCACAAACAGTAATTTCTCCGCATTGCAAGGTGCAATTCTGAAATTTTTTGCTTTTTACTGCTCCTCTTAGCATGATAAAGAAGATTCAAAGAGAGTGAGATGCCAGCCCCTTTCATTCAGTCAGTAGCTTCAATCATTTCTGGGCATTTTTCAATGGCAAAAACCAATGAATATTGTAAATGCACAAACAGTAATTTCTCCGCATTGCAAGGTGCAATTCTGAAATTTTTTGCTTTTTCCTGCTCCTCTTAGCATGATAAAGAAGATTCAAAGAGAGTGAGATGCCAGCTCCTTTCATTCAGTCAGTAGCTTCAAACATTTCTGGTATATGAATAACATGATGTTTTTCAATGGCAAAAATCAATGAATATTGTAAATGCACAAACAGTAATTTCTCCGCATTGAAAGGTGCAATTCTGAAATTTTTTGCTTTTTCCTGCTCCTCTTAGCATGATAAAGAAGATTCAAAGAGAGTGAGATGCCAGCTCCTTTCATTCAGTCAGTAGCTTCAATCATTTCTGGACGTTTTTCAATGGCAAAAATCAATGAATATTGTAAATGCACAAACAGTAATTTCTCCGCATTGCAAGGTGCAATTCTGAAATTTTTTGCTTTTTCCTGCTCCTCTTAGCATGATAAACAAGATTCAAAGAGAGTGAGATGCCAGCTCCTTTCATTGTCAGTAGCTTCAATCATTTCTGGACGTTTTTCAATGGCAAATATCAATGAATATTGTAAATGCACAAACAGTAATTTCTCCGCATTGCAAGGTGCAATTCTGAAATTTTTTGCTTTTTTCTGCTCCTCTTAGCATGATAAAGAAGATTCAAAGAGAGTGAGATGCCAGCTCCTTTCATTCAGTCAGTAGCTTCAAACATTTCTGGTATATGAATAACATGATGTTTTTCAATGGCAAAAATCAATGAATATTGTAAATGCACAAACAGTAATTTCTCCGCATTGCAAGGTGCAATTCTGAAATTTTTTGCTTTTTCCTGCTCCTCTTAGCATGATAAAGAAGATTCAAAGAGAGTGAGATGCCAGCTCCTTTCATTCAGTCAGTAGCTTCAATCATTTCTGGACGTTTTTCAATGGCAAAAATCAATGAATATTGTAAATGCACAAACAGTAATTTCTCCGCATTGCAAGGTGCAATTCTGAAATTTTTTGCTTTTTCCTGCTCCTCTTAGCATGATAAAGAACATTCAAAGAGAGTGAGATTCCAGCTCCTTTCATTCAGTCAGTAGCTTCAAACATTTCTGGTATATGAATAACATGATGTTTTTCAATGGCAAAAATCAATGAATATTGTAAATGCACAAACAGTAATTTCTCCGCATTGCAAGGTGCAATTCTGAATTTTTTTGCTTTTTCCTGCTCCTCTTAGCATGATAAAGAAGATTCAAAGAGAGTGAGATGCCAGCTCCTTTCATTCAGTCAGTAGCTTCAATCATTTCTGGGCATTTTTCAATGGCAAAAACCAATGAATATTGTAAATGCACAAACAGTAATTTCTCCGCATTGCAAGGTGCAATTCTGAAATTTTTTGCTTTTTCCTGCTCCTCTTAGCATGATAAAGAAGATTCAAAGAGAGTGAGATGCCAGCTCCTTTCATTCAGTCAGTAGCTTCAAACATTTCTGGTATATGAATAACATGATGTTTTTCAATGGCAAAAATCAATGAATATTGTAAATGCACAAACAGTAATTTCTCCGCATTGAAAGGTGCAATTCTGAAATTTTTTGCTTTTTCCTGCTCCTCTTAGCATGATAAAGAAGATTCAAAGAGAGTGAGATGCCAGCTCCTTTCATTCAGTCAGTAGCTTCAATCATTTCTGGACGTTTTTCAATGGCAAAAATCAATGAATATTGTAAATGCACAAACAGTAATTTCTCCGCATTGCAAGGTGCAATTCTGAAATTTTTTGCTTTTTCCTGCTCCTCTTAGCATGATAAACAAGATTCAAAGAGAGTGAGATGCCAGCTCCTTTCATTGTCAGTAGCTTCAATCATTTCTGGACGTTTTTCAATGGCAAAAATCAATGAATATTGTAAATGCACAAACAGTAATTTCTCCGCATTGCAAGGTGCAATTCTGAAATTTTTTGCTTTTTTCTGCTCCTCTTAGCATGATAAAGAAGATTCAAAGAGAGTGAGATGCCAGCTCCTTTCATTCAGTCAGTAGCTTCAAACATTTCTGGTATATGAATAACATGATGTTTTTCAATGGCAAAAATCAATGAATATTGTAAATGCACAAACAGTAATTTCTCCGCATTGCAAGGTGCAATTCTGAAATTTTTTGCTTTTTCCTGCTCCTCTTAGCATGATAAAGAAGATTCAAAGAGAGTGAGATGCCAGCTCCTTTCATTCAGTCAGTAGCTTCAATCATTTCTGGACGTTTTTCAATGGCAAAAATCAATGAATATTGTAAATGCACAAACAGTAATTTCTCCGCATTGCAAGGTGCAATTCTGAATTTTTTTGCTTTTTCCTGCTCCTCTTAGCATGATAAAGAAGATTCAAAGAGAGTGAGATGCCAGCTCCTTTCATTCAGTCAGTAGCTTCAATCATTTCTGGGCATTTTTCAATGGCAAAAATCAATGAATATTGTAAATGCACAAACAGTAATTTCTCCGCATTGCAAGGTGCAATTCTGAAATTTTTTGCTTTTTCCTGCTCCTCTTAGCATGATAAAGAAGATTCAAAGAGAGTGAGATGCCAGCTCCTTTCATTCAGTCAGTAGCTTCAAACATTTCTGGTATATGAATAACATGATGTTTTTCAATGGCAAAAATCAATGAATATTGTAAATGCACAAACAGTAATTTCTCCGCATTGAAAGGTGCAATTCTGAAATTTTTTGCTTTTTCCTGCTCCTCTTAGCATGATAAAGAAGATTCAAAGAGAGTGAGATGCCAGCTCCTTTCATTCAGTCAGTAGCATCAATCATTTCTGGACGTTTTTCAATGGCAAAAATCAATGAATATTGTAAATGCACAAACAGTAATTTCTCCGCATTGCAAGGTGCAATTCTGAAATTTTTTGCTTTTTCCTGCTCCTCTTAGCATGATAAACAAGATTCAAAGAGAGTGAGATGCCAGCTCCTTTCATTCAGTCAATAGCTTCAATCATTTCTGGACGTTTTTCAATGGCAAAAATCAATGAATATTGTAAATGCACAAACAGTAATTTCTCCGCATTGCAAGGTGCAATTCTGAAATTTTTTGCTTTTTTCTGCTCCTCTTAGCATGATAAAGAAGATTCAAAGAGAGTGAGATGCCAGCTCCTTTCATTCAGTCAGTAGCTTCAATCATTTCTGGTAAATGAATAACATGATGTTTTTCAATGGCAAAAATCAATGAATATTGTAAATGCACAAACAGTAATTTCTCCGCATTGCAAGGTGCAATTCTGAAATTTTTTGCTTTTTCCTGCTCCTCTTAGCATGATAAAGAAGATTCAAAGAGAGTGAGATGCCAGCTCCTTTCATTCAGTCAGTAGCTTCAATCATTTCTGGACGTTTTTCAATGGCAAAAATCAATGTATATTGTAAATGCACAAACAGTAATTTCTCCGCATTGCAAGGTGCAATTCTGAAATTTTTTGCTTTTTCCTGCTCCTCTTAGCATGATAAAGAAGATTCAAAGAGAGTGAGATGCCAGCTCCTTTCATTCAGTCAGTAGCTTCAATCATTTCTGGACGTTTTTCAATGGCAAAAATCAATGAATATTGTAAATGCACAAACAGTAATTTCTCCGCATTGCAAGGTGCAATTCTGAAATTTTTTGCTTTTTCCTGCTCCTCTTAGCATGATAAAGAAGATTCAAAGAGAGTGAGATTCCAGCTCCTTTCATTCAGTCAGTAGCTTCAAACATTTCTGGTATATGAATAACATGATGTTTTTCAATGCCAAAAATCAATGAATATTGTAAATGCACAAACAGTAATTTCTCCGCATTGCAAGGTGCAATTCTGAAATTTTTTGCTTTTTCCTGCTCCTCTTAGCATGATAAAGAAGATTCAAAGAGAGTGATATGCCAGCTCCTTTCATTCAGTCAGTAGCTTCAATCATTTCTGGGCATTTTTCAATGGCAAAAACCAATGAATATTGTAAATGCACAAACAGTAATTTCTCCGCATTGCAAGGTGCAATTCTGAAATTTTTTGCTTTTTCCTGCTCCTCTTAGCATGATAAAGAAGATTCAAAGAGAGTGAGATGCCAGCTCCTTTCATTCAGTCAGTAGCTTCAAACATTTCTGGTATATGAATAACATGATGTTTTTCAATGGCAAAAATCAATGAATATTGTAAATGCACAAACAGTAATTTCTCCGCATTGAAAGGTGCAATTCTGAAATTTTTTGCTTTTTCCTGCTCCTCTTAGCATGATAAAGAAGATTCAAAGAGAGTGAGATGCCAGCTCCTTTCATTCAGTCAGTAGCTTCAATCATTTCTGGACGTTTTTCAATGGCAAAAATCAATGAATATTGTAAATGCACAAACAGTAATTTCTCCGCATTGCAAGGTGCAATTCTGAAATTTTTTGCTTTTTCCTGCTCCTCTTAGCATGATAAACAAGATTCAAAGAGAGTGAGATGCCAGCTCCTTTCATTCAGTCAGTAGCTTCAATCATTTCTGGACGTTTTTCAATGGCAAAAATCCATGAATATTGTAAATGCACAAACAGTAATTTCTCCGCATTGCAAGGTGCAATTCTGAAATTTTTTGCTTTTTCCTGTTCCTCTTAGCATGATAAAGAAGATTCAAAGAGAGTGAGATGCCAGCTCCTTTCATTCAGTCAGTAGCTTCAAACATTTCTGGTATATGAATAACATGATGTTTTTCAATGGCAAAAATCAATGAATATTGTAAATGCACAAACAGTAATTTCTCCACATTGCAAGGTGCAATTCTGAAATTTTTTGCTTTTTCCTGCTCCTCTTAGCATGATAAAGAAGATTCAAAGAGAGTGAGATGCCAGCTCCTTTCATTCAGTCAGTAGCTTCAATCATTTCTGGACGTTTTTCAATGGCAAAAATCAATGAATATTGTAAATGCACAAACAGTAATTTCTCCGCATTGCAAGGTGCAATTCTGAAATTTTTTGCTTTTTCCTGCTCCTCTTAGCATGATAAAGAAGATTCAAAGAGAGTGAGATGCCAGCTCCTTTCATTCAGTCAGTAGCTTCAATCATTTCTGGACGTTTTTCAATGGCAAAAATCAATGAATATTGTAAATGCACAAACAGTAATTTCTCCGCATTGCAAGGTGCAATTCTGAAATTTTTTGCTTTTTCCTGCTCCTCTTAGCATGATAAAGAAGATTCAAAGAGAGTGAGATGCCAGCTCCTTTCATTCAGTCAGTAGCTTCAATCATTTCTGGGCATTTTTCAATGGCAAAAATCAATGAATATTGTAAATGCACAAACAGTAATTTCTCCGCATTGCAAGGTGCAATTCTGAAATTTTTTGCTTTTTCCTGCTCCTCTTAGCATGATAAAGAAGATTCAAAGAGAGTGAGATGCCAGCTCCTTTCATTCAGTCAGTAGCTTCAAACATTTCTGGTATATGAATAACATGATGTTTTTCAATGGCAAAAATCAATGAATATTGTAAATGCACAAACAGTAATTTCTCCGCATTGAAAGGTGCAATTCTGAAATTTTTTGCTTTTTCCTGCTCCTCTTAGCATGATAAAGAAGATTCAAAGAGAGTGAGATGCCAGCTCCTTTCATTCAGTCAGTAGCATCAATCATTTCTGGACGTTTTTCAATGGCAAAAATCAATGAATATTGTAAATGCACAAACAGTAATTTCTCCGCATTGCAAGGTGCAATTCTGAAATTTTTTGCTTTTTCCTGCTCCTCTTAGCATGATAAAGAAGATTCAAAGAGAGTGAGATGCCAGCTCCTTTCATTCAGTCAGTAGCTTCAATCATTTCTGGACGTTTTTCAATGGCAAAAATCAATGAATATTGTAAATGCACAAACAGTAATTTCTCCGCATTGCAAGGTGCAATTCTGAAATTTTTTGCTTTTTCCTGCTCCTCTTAGCATGATAAACAAGATTCAAAGAGAGTGAGATGCCAGCTCCTTTCATTCAGTCAGTAGCTTCAATCATTTCTGGACGTTTTTCAATGGCAAAAATCAATGAATATTGTAAATGCACAAACAGTAATTTCTCCGCATTGCAAGGTGCAATTCTGAAATTTTTTGCTTTTTCCTGCTCCTCTTAGCATGATAAAGAAGATTCAAAGAGAGTGAGATGCCAGCTCCTTTCATTCAGTCAGTAGCTTCAAACATTTCTGGTATATGAATAACATGATGTTTTTCAATGGCAAAAATCAATGAATATTGTAAATGCACAAACAGTAATTTCTCCACATTGCAAGGTGCAATTCTGAAATTTTTTGCTTTTTCCTGCTCCTCTTAGCATGATAAAGAAGATTCAAAGAGAGTGAGATGCCAGCTCCTTTCATTCAGTCAGTAGCTTCAATCATTTCTGGACGTTTTTCAATGGCAAAAATCAATGAATATTGTAAATGCACAAACAGTAATTTCTCCGCATTGCAAGGTGCAATTCTGAAATTTTTTGCTTTTTCCTGCTCCTCTTAGCATGATAAAGAAGATTCAAAGAGAGTGAGATGCCAGCTCCTTTCATTCAGTCAGTAGCTTCAATCATTTCTGGACGTTTTTCAATGGCAAAAATCAATGAATATTGTAAATGCACAAACAGTAATTTCTCCGCATTGCAAGGTGCAATTCTGAAATTTTTTGCTTTTTCCTGCTCCTCTTAGCATGATAAAGAAGATTCAAAGAGAGTGAGATGCCAGCTCCTTTCATTCAGTCAGTAGCTTCAATCATTTCTGGGCATTTTTCAATGGCAAAAATCAATGAATATTGTAAATGCACAAACAGTAATTTCTCCGCATTGCAAGGTGCAATTCTGAAATTTTTTGCTTTTTCCTGCTCCTCTTAGCATGATAAAGAAGATTCAAAGAGAGTGAGATGCCAGCTCCTTTCATTCAGTCAGTAGCTTCAATCATTTCTGGTATATGAATAACATGATGTTTTTCAATGGCAAAAATCAATGAATATTGTAAATGCACAAACAGTAATTTCTCCGCATTGCAAGGTGCAATTCTGAAATTTTTTGCTTTTTCCTGCTCCTCTTAGCATGATAAAGAAGATTCAAAGAGAGTGAGATGCTAGCTCCTTTCATTCAGTCAGTAGCTTCAATCATTTCTGGACGTTTTTCAATGGCAAAAATCAATGAATATTGTAAATGCACAAACAGTAATTTCTCCGCATTGCAAGGTGCAATTCTGAAATTTTTTGCTTTTTCCTGCTCCTCTTAGCATGATAAACAAGATTCAAAGAGAGTGAGATGCCAGCTCCTTTCATTCAGTCAGTAGCTTCAATCATTTCTGGACGTTTTTCAATGGCAAAAATCAATGAATATTGTAAATGCACAAACAGTAATTTCTCCGCATTGCAAGGTGCAATTCTGAAATTTTTTGCTTTTTCCTGCTCCTCTTAGCATGATAAAGAAGATTCAAAGAGAGTGAGATGCCAGCTCCTTTCATTCAGTCAGTAGCTTCAAACATTTCTGGTATATGAATAACATGATGTTTTTCAATGGCAAAAATCAATGAATATTGTAAATGCACAAACAGTAATTTCTCCACATTGCAAGGTGCAATTCTGAAATTTTTTGCTTTTTCCTGCTCCTCTTAGCATGATAAAGAAGATTCAAAGAGAGTGAGATGCCAGCTCCTTTCATTCAGTCAGTAGCTTCAATCATTTCTGGATGTTTTTCAATGGCAAAAATCAATGAATATTGTAAATGCACAAACAGTAATTTCTCCGCATTGCAAGGTGCAATTCTGAAATTTTTTGCTTTTTCCTGCTCCTCTTAGCATGATAAAGAAGATTCAAAGAGAGTGAGATGCCAGCTCCTTTCATTCAGTCAGTAGCTTCAATCATTTCTGGACGTTTTTCAATGGCAAAAATCAATGAATATTGTAAATGCACAAACAGTAATTTCTCCGCATTGCAACGTGCAATTCTGAAATTTTTTGCTTTTTCCTGCTCCTCTTAGCATGATAAAGAAGATTCAAAGAGAGTGAGATGCCAGCTCCTTTCATTCAGTCAGTAGCTTCAATCATTTCATGGCATTTTTCAATGGCAAAAATCAATGAATATTGTAAATGCACAAACAGTAATTTCTCCGCATTGCAAGGTGCAATTCTGAAATTTTTTGCTTTTTCCTGCTCCTCTTAGCATGATAAAGAAGATTCAAAGAGAGTGAGATGCCAGCTCCTTTCATTCAGTCAGTAGCTTCAAACATTTCTGGTATATGAATAACATGATGTTTTTCAATGGCAAAAATCAATGAATATTGTAAATGCACAAACAGTAATTTCTCCGCATTGAAAGGTGCAATTCTGAAATTTTTTGCTTTTTCCTGCTCCTCTTAGCATGATAAAGAAGATTCAAAGAGAGTGAGATGCCAGCTCCTTTCATTCAGTCAGTAGCATCAATCATTTCTGGACGTTTTTCAATGGCAAAAATCAATGAATATTGTAAATGCACAAACAGTAATTTCTCCGCATTGCAAGGTGCAATTCTGAAATTTTTTGCTTTTTCCTGCTCCTCTTAGCATGATAAACAAGATTCAAAGAGAGTGAGATGCCAGCTCCTTTCATTCAGTCAGTAGCTTCAATCATTTCTGGACGTTTTTCAATGGCAAAAATCAATGAATATTGTAATTGCACAAACAGTAATTTCTCCGCATTGCAAGGTGCAATTCTGAAATTTTTTGCTTTTTTCTGCTCCTCTTAGCATGATAAAGAAGATTCAAAGAGAGTGAGATGCCAGCTCCTTTCATTCAGTCAGTAGCTTCAAACATTTCTGGTATATGAATAACATGATGTTTTTCAATGGCAAAAATCAATGAATATTGTAAATGCACAAACAGTAATTTCTCCGCATTGCAAGGTGCAATTCTGAAATTTTTTGCTTTTTACTGCTCCTCTTAGCATGATAAAGAAGATTCAAAGAGAGTGAGATGCCAGCTCCTTTCATTCAGTCAGTAGCTTCAATCATTTCTGGGCATTTTTCAATGGCAAAAACCAATGAATATTGTAAATGCACAAACAGTAATTTCTCCGCATTGCAAGGTGCAATTCTGAAATTTTTTGCTTTTTCCTGCTCCTCTTAGCATGATAAAGAAGATTCAAAGAGAGTGAGATGCCAGCTCCTTTCATTCAGTCAGTAGCTTCAAACATTTCTGGTATATGAATAACATGATGTTTTTCAATGGCAAAAATCAATGAATATTGTAAATGCACAAACAGTAATTTCTCCGCATTGAAAGGTGCAATTCTGAAATTTTTTGCTTTTTCCTGCTCCTCTTAGCATGATAAAGAAGATTCAAAGAGAGTGAGATGCCAGCTCCTTTCATTCAGTCAGTAGCTTCAATCATTTCTGGACGTTTTTCAATGGCAAAAATCAATGAATATTGTAAATGCACAAACAGTAATTTCTCCGCATTGCAAGGTGCAATTCTGAAATTTTTTGCTTTTTCCTGCTCCTCTTAGCATGATAAACAAGATTCAAAGAGAGTGAGATGCCAGCTCCTTTCATTGTCAGTAGCTTCAATCATTTCTGGACGTTTTTCAATGGCAAATATCAATGAATATTGTAAATGCACAAACAGTAATTTCTCCGCATTGCAAGGTGCAATTCTGAAATTTTTTGCTTTTTTCTGCTCCTCTTAGCATGATAAAGAAGATTCAAAGAGAGTGAGATGCCAGCTCCTTTCATTCAGTCAGTAGCTTCAAACATTTCTGGTATATGAATAACATGATGTTTTTCAATGGCAAAAATCAATGAATATTGTAAATGCACAAACAGTAATTTCTCCGCATTGCAAGGTGCAATTCTGAAATTTTTTGCTTTTTCCTGCTCCTCTTAGCATGATAAAGAAGATTCAAAGAGAGTGAGATGCCAGCTCCTTTCATTCAGTCAGTAGCTTCAATCATTTCTGGACGTTTTTCAATGGCAAAAATCAATGAATATTGTAAATGCACAAACAGTAATTTCTCCGCATTGCAAGGTGCAATTCTGAAATTTTTTGCTTTTTCCTGCTCCTCTTAGCATGATAAAGAAGATTCAAAGAGAGTGAGATTCCAGCTCCTTTCATTCAGTCAGTAGCTTCAAACATTTCTGGTATATGAATAACATGATGTTTTTCAATGGCAAAAATCAATGAATATTGTAAATGCACAAACAGTAATTTCTCCGCATTGCAAGGTGCAATTCTGAATTTTTTTGCTTTTTCCTGCTCCTCTTAGCATGATAAAGAAGATTCAAAGAGAGTGAGATGCCAGCTCCTTTCATTCAGTCAGTAGCTTCAATCATTTCTGGGCATTTTTCAATGGCAAAAACCAATGAATATTGTAAATGCACAAACAGTAATTTCTCCGCATTGCAAGGTGCAATTCTGAAATTTTTTGCTTTTTCCTGCTCCTCTTAGCATGATAAAGAAGATTCAAAGAGAGTGAGATGCCAGCTCCTTTCATTCAGTCAGTAGCTTCAAACATTTCTGGTATATGAATAACATGATGTTTTTCAATGGCAAAAATCAATGAATATTGTAAATGCACAAACAGTAATTTCTCCGCATTGAAAGGTGCAATTCTGAAATTTTTTGCTTTTTCCTGCTCCTCTTAGCATGATAAAGAAGATTCAAAGAGAGTGAGATGCCAGCTCCTTTCATTCAGTCAGTAGCTTCAATCATTTCTGGACGTTTTTCAATGGCAAAAATCAATGAATATTGTAAATGCACAAACAGTAATTTCTCCGCATTGCAAGGTGCAATTCTGAAATTTTTTGCTTTTTCCTGCTCCTCTTAGCATGATAAACAAGATTCAAAGAGAGTGAGATGCCAGCTCCTTTCATTGTCAGTAGCTTCAATCATTTCTGGACGTTTTTCAATGGCAAAAATCAATGAATATTGTAAATGCACAAACAGTAATTTCTCCGCATTGCAAGGTGCAATTCTGAAATTTTTTGCTTTTTTCTGCTCCTCTTAGCATGATAAAGAAGATTCAAAGAGAGTGAGATGCCAGCTCCTTTCATTCAGTCAGTAGCTTCAAACATTTCTGGTATATGAATAACATGATGTTTTTCAATGGCAAAAATCAATGAATATTGTAAATGCACAAACAGTAATTTCTCCGCATTGCAAGGTGCAATTCTGAAATTTTTTGCTTTTTCCTGCTCCTCTTAGCATGATAAAGAAGATTCAAAGAGAGTGAGATGCCAGCTCCTTTCATTCAGTCAGTAGCTTCAATCATTTCTGGACGTTTTTCAATGGCAAAAATCAATGAATATTGTAAATGCACAAACAGTAATTTCTCCGCATTGCAAGGTGCAATTCTGAATTTTTTTGCTTTTTCCTGCTCCTCTTAGCATGATAAAGAAGATTCAAAGAGAGTGAGATGCCAGCTCCTTTCATTCAGTCAGTAGCTTCAATCATTTCTGGGCATTTTTCAATGGCAAAAATCAATGAATATTGTAAATGCACAAACAGTAATTTCTCCGCATTGCAAGGTGCAATTCTGAAATTTTTTGCTTTTTCCTGCTCCTCTTAGCATGATAAAGAAGATTCAAAGAGAGTGAGATGCCAGCTCCTTTCATTCAGTCAGTAGCTTCAAACATTTCTGGTATATGAATAACATGATGTTTTTCAATGGCAAAAATCAATGAATATTGTAAATGCACAAACAGTAATTTCTCCGCATTGAAAGGTGCAATTCTGAAATTTTTTGCTTTTTCCTGCTCCTCTTAGCATGATAAAGAAGATTCAAAGAGAGTGAGATGCCAGCTCCTTTCATTCAGTCAGTAGCATCAATCATTTCTGGACGTTTTTCAATGGCAAAAATCAATGAATATTGTAAATGCACAAACAGTAATTTCTCCGCATTGCAAGGTGCAATTCTGAAATTTTTTGCTTTTTCCTGCTCCTCTTAGCATGATAAACAAGATTCAAAGAGAGTGAGATGCCAGCTCCTTTCATTCAGTCAATAGCTTCAATCATTTCTGGACGTTTTTCAATGGCAAAAATCAATGAATATTGTAAATGCACAAACAGTAATTTCTCCGCATTGCAAGGTGCAATTCTGAAATTTTTTGCTTTTTTCTGCTCCTCTTAGCATGATAAAGAAGATTCAAAGAGAGTGAGATGCCAGCTCCTTTCATTCAGTCAGTAGCTTCAATCATTTCTGGTATATGAATAACATGATGTTTTTCAATGGCAAAAATCAATGAATATTGTAAATGCACAAACAGTAATTTCTCCGCATTGCAAGGTGCAATTCTGAAATTTTTTGCTTTTTCCTGCTCCTCTTAGCATGATAAAGAAGATTCAAAGAGAGTGAGATGCCAGCTCCTTTCATTCAGTCAGTAGCTTCAATCATTTCTGGACGTTTTTCAATGGCAAAAATCAATGTATATTGTAAATGCACAAACAGTAATTTCTCCGCATTGCAATGTGCAATTCTGAAATTTTTTGCTTTTTCCTGCTCCTCTTAGCATGATAAAGAAGATTCAAAGAGAGTGAGATGCCAGCTCCTTTCATTCAGTCAGTAGCTTCAATCATTTCTGGACGTTTTTCAATGGCAAAAATCAATGAATATTGTAAATGCACAAACAGTAATTTCTCCGCATTGCAAGGTGCAATTCTGAAATTTTTTGCTTTTTCCTGCTCCTCTTAGCATGATAAAGAAGATTCAAAGAGAGTGAGATTCCAGCTCCTTTCATTCAGTCAGTAGCTTCAAACATTTCTGGTATATGAATAACATGATGTTTTTCAATGCCAAAAATCAATGAATATTGTAAATGCACAAACAGTAATTTCTCCGCATTGCAAGGTGCAATTCTGAAATTTTTTGCTTTTTCCTGCTCCTCTTAGCATGATAAAGAAGATTCAAAGAGAGTGATATGCCAGCTCCTTTCATTCAGTCAGTAGCTTCAATCATTTCTGGGCAATTTTCAATGGCAAAAACCAATGAATATTGTAAATGCACAAACAGTAATTTCTCCGCATTGCAAGGTGCAATTCTGAAATTTTTTGCTTTTTCCTGCTCCTCTTAGCATGATAAAGAAGATTCAAAGAGAGTGAGATGCCAGCTCCTTTCATTCAGTCAGTAGCTTCAAACATTTCTGGTATATGAATAACATGATGTTTTTCAATGGCAAAAATCAATGAATATTGTAAATGCACAAACAGTAATTTCTCCGCATTGAAAGGTGCAATTCTGAAATTTTTTGCTTTTTCCTGCTCCTCTTAGCATGATAAAGAAGATTCAAAGAGAGTGAGATGCCAGCTCCTTTCATTCAGTCAGTAGCTTCAATCATTTCTGGACGTTTTTCAATGGCAAAAATCAATGAATATTGTAAATGCACAAACAGTAATTTCTCCGCATTGCAAGGTGCAATTCTGAAATTTTTTGCTTTTTCCTGCTCCTCTTAGCATGATAAACAAGATTCAAAGAGAGTGAGATGCCAGCTCCTTTCATTGTCAGTAGCTTCAATCATTTCTGGACGTTTTTCAATGGCAAAAATCAATGAATATTGTAAATGCACAAACAGTAATTTCTCCGCATTGCAAGGTGCAATTCTGAAATTTTTTGCTTTTTTCTGCTCCTCTTAGCATGATAAAGAAGATTCAAAGAGAGTGAGATGCCAGCTCCTTTCATTCAGTCAGTAGCTTCAAACATTTCTGGTATATGAATAACATGATGTTTTTCAATGGCAAAAATCAATGAATATTGTAAATGCACAAACAGTAATTTCTCCGCATTGCAAGGTGCAATTCTGAAATTTTTTGCTTTTTCCTGCTCCTCTTAGCATGATAAAGAAGATTCAAAGAGAGTGAGATGCCAGCTCCTTTCATTCAGTCAGTAGCTTCAATCATTTCTGGACGTTTTTCAATGGCAAAAATCAATGAATATTGTAAATGCACAAACAGTAATTTCTCCGCATTGCAAGGTGCAATTCTGAAATTTTTTGCTTTTTCCTGCTCCTCTTAGCATGATAAAGAAGATTCAAAGAGAGTGAGATGCCAGCTCCTTTCATTCAGTCAGTAGCTTCAATCATTTCTGGACGTTTTTCAATGGCAAAAATCAATGAATATTGTAAATGCACAAACAGTAATTTCTCCGCATTGCAAGGTGCAATTCTGAAATTTTTTGCTTTTTCCTGCTCCTCTTAGCATGATAAAGAAGATTCAAAGAGAGTGAGATGCCAGCTCCTTTCATTCAGTCAGTAGCTTCAAACATTTCTGGTATATGAATAACATGATGTTTTTCAATGGCAAAAATCAATGAATATTGTAAATGCACAAACAGTAATTTCTCCGCATTGCAAGGTGCAATTCTGAAATTTTTTGCTTTTTCCTGCTCCTCTTAGAATGATAAAGAAGATTCAAAGAGAGTGAGATGCCAGCTCCTTTCATTCAGTCAGTAGCTTCAATCATTTCTGGGCATTTTTCAATGGCAAAAATCAATGAATATTGTAAATGCACAAACAGTAATTTCTCCGCATTGCAAGGTGCAATTCTGAAATTTTTTGCTTTTTCCTGCTCCTCTTAGCATGATAAAGAAGATTCAAAGAGAGTGAGATGCCAGCTCCTTTCATTCAGTCAGTAGCTTCAAACATTTCTCGTATATGAATAACATGATGTTTTTCAATGGCAAAAATCAATGAATATTGTAAATGCACAAACAGTAATTTCTCCGCATTGAAAGATGCAATTCTGAAATTTTTTGCTTTTTCCTGCTCCTCTTAGCATGATAAAGAAGATTCAAAGAGAGTGAGATGCCAGCTCCTTTCATTCAGTCAGTAGCTTCAATCATTTCTGGACGTTTTTCAATGGCAAAAATCAATGAATATTGTAAATGCACAAACAGTAATTTCTCCGCATTGCAAGGTGCAATTCTGAAATTTTTTGCTTTTTCCTGCTCCTCTTAGCATGATAAACAAGATTCAAAGAGAGTGAGATGCCAGCTCCTTTCATTCAGTCAGTAGCTTCAATCATTTCTGGACGTTTTTCAATGGCAAAAATCAATGAATATTGTAAATGCACAAACAGTAATTTCTCCGCATTGCAAGGTGCAATTCTGAAATTTTTTGCTTTTTTCTGCTCCTCTTAGCATGATAAAGAAGATTCAAAGAGAGTGAGATGCCAGCTCCTTTCATTCAGTCAGTAGCTTCAAACATTTCTGGTATATGAATAACATGATGTTTTTCAATGGCAAAAATCAATGAATATTGTAAATGCACAAACAGTAATTTCTCCGCATTGCAAGGTGCAATTCTGAAATTTTTTGCTTTTTCCTGCTCCTCTTAGCATGATAAAGAAGATTCAAAGAGAGTGAGATGCCAGCTCCTTTCATTCAGTCAGTAGCTTCAATCATTTCTGGACGTTTTTCAATGGCAAAAATCAATGAATATTGTAAATGCACAAACAGTAATTTCTCCGCATTGCAAGGTGCAATTCTGAAATTTTTTGCTTTTTCCTGCTCCTCTTAGCAAGATAAACAAGATTCAAAGAGAGTGAGATGCCAGCTCCTTTCATTCAGTCAGTAGCTTCAATCATTTCTGGACGTTTTTCAATGGCAAAAATCAATGTATATTGTAAATGCACAAACAGTAATTTCTCCGCATTGCAAGGTGCAATTCTGAAATTTTTTGCTTTTTCCTGCTCCTCTTAGCATGATAAAGAAGATTCAAAGAGAGTGAGATGCCAGCTCCTTTCATTCAGTCAGTAGCTTCAATCATTTCTGGACGTTTTTCAATGGCAAAAATCAATGATTATTGTAAATGCACAAACAGTAATTTCTCCGCATTGCAAGGTGCAATTCTGAAATTTTTTGCTTTTTCCTGCTCCTCTTAGCATGATAAAGAAGATTCAAAGAGAGTGAGATGCCAGCTCCTTTCATTCAGTCAGTAGCTTCAAACATTTCTGGTATATGAATAACATGATGTTTTTCAATGGCAAAAATCAATGAATATTGTAAATGCACAAACAGTAATTTCTCCGCATTGCAAGGTGCAATTCTGAAATTTTTTGCTTTTTACTGCTCCTCTTAGCATGATAAAGAAGATTCAAAGAGAGTGAGATGCCAGCTCCTTTCATTCAGTCAGTAGCTTCAATCATTTCTGGACGTTTTTCAATGGCAAAAATCAATGAATATTGTAAATGCACAAACAGTAATTTCTCCGCATTGCAAGGTGCAATTCTGAAATTTTTTGCTTTTTCCTGCTCCTCTTAGCATGATAAAGAAGATTCAAAGAGAGTGAGATGCCAGCTCCTTTCATTCAGTCAGTAGCTTCAATCATTTCTGGGCATTTTTCAATGGCAAAAATCAATGAATATTGTAAATGCACAAACAGTAATTTCTCCGCATTGCAAGGTGCAATTCTGAAATTTTTTGCTTTTTCCTGCTCCTCTTAGCATGATAAAGAAGATTCAAAGAGAGTGAGATGCCAGCTCCTTTCATTCAGTCAGTAGCTTCAATCATTTCTGGACGTTTTTCAATGGCAAAAATCAATGAATATTGTAAATGCACAAACAGTAATTTCTCCGTATTGCAAGGTGCAATTCTGAAATTTTTTGCTTTTTCCTGCTCCTCTTAGCATGATAAAGAAGATTCAAAGAGAGTGAGATGCCAGCTCCTTTCATTCAGTCAGTAGCTTCAAACATTTCTGGTATATGAATAACATGATGTTTTTCAATGGCAAAAATCAATGAATATTGTAAATGCACAAACAGTAATTTCTCCGCATTGCAAGGTGCAATTCTGAAATTTTTTGCTTTTTCCTGCTCCTCTTAGCATGATAAAGAAGATTCAAAGAGAGTGAGATGCCAGCTCCTTTCATTCAGTCAGTAGCTTCAATCATTTCTGGACGTTTTTCAATGGCAAAAATCAATGAATATTGTAAATGCACAAACAGTAATTTCTCCGCATTGCAAGGTGCAATTCTGAATTTTTTTGCTTTTTCCTGCTCCTCTTAGCATGATAAAGAAGATTCAAAGAGAGTGAGATGCCAGCTCCTTTCATTCAGTCAGTAGCTTAAATCATTTCTGGGCATTTTTCAATGGCAAAAATCAATGAATATTGTAAATGCACAAACAGTAATTTCTCCGCATTGCAAGGTGCAATTCTGAAATTTTTTGCTTTTTCCTGCTCCTCTTAGCATGATAAAGAAGATTCAAAGAGAGTGAGATGCCAGCTCCTTTCATTCAGTCAGTAGCTTCAAACATTTCTGGTATATGAATAACATGATGTTTTTCAATGGCAAAAATCAATGAATATTGTAAATGCACAAACAGTAATTTCTCCGCATTGAAAGGTGCAATTCTGAAATTTTTTGCTTTTTCCTGCTCCTCTTAGCATGATAAAGAAGATTCAAAGAGAGTGAGATGCCAGCTCCTTTCATTCAGTCAGTAGCATCAATCATTTCTGGACGTTTTTCAATGGCAAAAATCAATGAATATTGTAAATGCACAAACAGTAATTTCTCCGCATTGCAAGGTGCAATTCTGAAATTTTTTGCTTTTTCCTGCTCCTCTTAGCATGATAAACAAGATTCAAAGAGAGTGAGATGCCAGCTCCTTTCATTCAGTCAGTAGCTTCAATCATTTCTGGACGTTTTTCAATGGCAAAAATCAATGAATATTGTAAATGCACAAACAGTAATTTCTCCGCATTGCAAGGTGCAATTCTGAAATTTTTTGCTTTTTTCTGCTCCTCTTAGCATGATAAAGAAGATTCAAAGAGAGTGAGATGCCAGCTCCTTTCATTCAGTCAGTAGCTTCAAACATTTCTGGTATATGAATAACATGATGTTTTTCAATGGCAAAAATCAATGAATATTGTAAATGCACAAACAGTAATTTCTCCGCATTGCAAGGTGCAATTCTGAAATTTTTTGCTTTTTCCTGCTCCTCTTAGCATGATAAAGAAGATTCAAAGAGAGTGAGATGCCAGCTCCTTTCATTCAGTCAGTAGCTTCAATCATTTCTGGACGTTTTTCAATGGCAAAAATCAATGAATATTGTAAATGCACAAACAGTAATTTCTCCGCATTGCAAGGTGCAATTCTGAAATTTTTTGCTTTTTCCTGCTCCTCTTAGCATGATAAAGAAGATTCAAAGAGAGTGAGATTCCAGCTCCTTTCATTCAGTCAGTAGCTTCAAACATTTCTGGTATATGAATAACATGATGTTTTTCAATGCCAAAAATCAATGAATATTGTAAATGCACAAACAGTAATTTCTCCGCATTGCAAGGTGCAATTCTGAAATTTTTTGCTTTTTCCTGCTCCTCTTAGCATGATAAAGAAGATTCAAAGAGAGTGAGATGCCAGCTCCTTTCATTCAGTCAGTAGCTTCAATCATTTCTGGGCATTTTTCAATGGCAAAAACCAATGAATATTGTAAATGCACAAACAGTAATTTCTCCGCATTGCAAGGTGCAATTCTGAAATTTTTTGCTTTTTCCTGCTCCTCTTAGCATGATAAAGAAGATTCAAAGAGAGTGTGATGCCAGCTCCTTTCATTCAGTCAGTAGCTTCAAACATTTCTGGTATATGAATAACATGATGTTTTTCAATGGCAAAAATCAATGAATATTGTAAATGCACAAACAGTAATTTCTCCGCATTGCAAGGTGCAATTCTGAAATTTTTTGCTTTTTCCTGCTCCTCTTAGCATGATAAAGAAGATTCAAAGAGAGTGAGATTCCAGCTCCTTTCATTCAGTCAGTAGCTTCAAACATTTCTGGTATATGAATAACATGATGTTTTTCAATGCCAAAAATCAATGAATATTGTAAATGCACAAACAGTAATTTCTCCGCATTGCAAGGTGCAATTCTGAAATTTTTTGCTTTTTCCTGCTCCTCTTAGCATGATAAAGAAGATTCAAAGAGAGTGAGATGCCAGCTCCTTTCATTCAGTCAGTAGCTTCAATCATTTCTGGGCATTTTTCAATGGCAAAAACCAATGAATATTGTAAATGCACAAACAGTAATTTCTCCGCATTGCAAGGTGCAATTCTGAAATTTTTTGCTTTTTCCTGCTCCTCTTAGCATGATAAAGAAGATTCAAAGAGAGTGCGATGCCAGCTCCTTTCATTCAGTCAGTAGCTTCAAACATTTCTGGTATATGAATAACATGATGTTTTTCAATGGCAAAAATCAATGAATATTGTAAATGCACAAACAGTAATTTCTCCGCATTGAAAGGTGCAATTCTGAAATTTTTTGCTTTTTCCTGCTCCTCTTAGCATGATAAAGAAGATTCAAAGAGAGTGAGATGCCAGCTCCTTTCATTCAGTCAGTAGCTTCAATCATTTCTGGACGTTTTTCAATGGCAAAAATCAATGAATATTGTAAATGCACAAACAGTAATTTCTCCGCATTGCAAGGTGCAATTCTGAAATTTTTTGCTTTTTCCTGCTCCTCTTAGCATGATAAACAAGATTCAAAGAGAGTGAGATGCCAGCTCCTTTCATTGTCAGTAGCTTCAATCATTTCTGGACGTTTTTCAATGGCAAAAATCAATGAATATTGTAAATGCACAAACAGTAATTTCTCCGCATTGCAAGGTGCAATTCTGAAATTTTTTGCTTTTTTCTGCTCCTCTTAGCATGATAAAGAAGATTCAAAGAGAGTGAGATGCCAGCTCCTTTCATTCAGTCAGTAGCTTCAAACATTTCTGGTATATGAATAACATGATGTTTTTCAATGGCAAAAATCAATGAATATTGTAAATGCACAAACAGTAATTTCTCCGCATTGCAAGGTGCAATTCTGAAATTTTTTGCTTTTTCCTGCTCCTCTTAGCATGATAAAGAAGATTCAAAGAGAGTGAGATGCCAGCTCCTTTCATTCAGTCAGTAGCTTCAATCATTTCTGGACGTTTTTCAATGGCAAAAATCAATGAATATTGTAAATGCACAAACAGTAATTTCTCCGCATTGCAAGGTGCAATTCTGAAATTTTTTGCTTTTTCCTGCTCCTCTTAGCATGATAAAGAAGATTCAAAGAGAGTGAGATGCCAGCTCCTTTCATTCAGTCAGTAGCTTCAATCATTTCTGGACGTTTTTCAATGGCAAAAATCAATGAATATTGTAAATGCACAAACAGTAATTTCTCCGCATTGCAAGGTGCAATTCTGAAATTTTTTGCTTTTTCCTGCTCCTCTTAGCATGATAAAGAAGATTCAAAGAGAGTGAGATGCCAGCTCCTTTCATTCAGTCAGTAGCTTCAAACATTTCTGGTATATGAATAACATGATGTTTTTCAATGGCAAAAATCAATGAATATTGTAAATGCACAAACAGTAATTTCTCCGCATTGCAAGGTGCAATTCTGAAATTTTTTGCTTTTTCCTGCTCCTCTTAGCATGATAAAGAAGATTCAAAGAGAGTGAGATGCCAGCTCCTTTCATTCAGTCAGTAGCTTCAATCATTTCTGGACGTTTTTCAATGGCAAAAATCAATGAATATTGTAAATGCACAAACAGTTATTTCTCCGCATTGCAAGGTGCAATTCTGAAATTTTTTGCTTTTTCCTGCTCCTCTTAGCATGATAAAGAAGATTCAAAGAGAGTGAGATGCCAGCTCCTTTCATTCAGTCAGTAGCTTCAATCATTTCTGGGCATTTTTCAATGGCAAAAATCAATGAATATTGTAAATGCACAAACAGTAATTTCTCCGCATTGCAAGGTGCAATTCTGAAATTTTTTGCTTTTTCCTGCTCCTCTTAGCATGATAAAGAAGATTCAAAGAGAGTGAGATGCCAGCTCCTTTCATTCAGTCAGTAGCTTCAAACATTTCTGGTATATGAATAACATGATGTTTTTCAATGGCAAAAATCAATGAATATTGTAAATGCACAAACAGTAATTTCTCCGCATTGCAAGGTGCAATTCTGAAATTTTTTGCTTTTTCCTGCTCCTCTTAGCATGATAAAGAAGATTCAAAGAGAGTGAGATGCCAGCTCCTTTCATTCAGTCAGTAGCTTCAATCATTTCTGGACGTTTTTCAATGGCAAAAATCAATGAATATTGTAAATGCACAAACAGTAATTTCTCCGCATTGCAAGGTGCAATTCTGAAATTTTTTGCTTTTTCCTGCTCCTCTTAGCATGATAAAGAAGATTCAAAGAGAGTGAGATGCCAGCTCCTTTCATTCAGTCAGTAGCTTCAATCATTTCTGGGCATTTTTCAATGGCAAAAATCAATGAATATTGTAAATGCACAAACAGTAATTTCTCCGCATTGCAAGGTGCAATTCTGAAATTTTTTGCTTTTTCCTGCTCCTCTTAGCATGATAAAGAAGATTCAAAGAGAGTGAGATGCCAGCTCCTTTCATTCAGTCAGTAGCTTCAAACATTTCTGGTATATGAATAACATGATGTTTTTCAATGGCAAAAATCAATGAATATTGTAAATGCACAAACAGTAATTTCTCCGCATTGAAAGATGCAATTCTGAAATTTTTTGCTTTTTCCTGCTCCTCTTAGCATGATAAAGAAGATTCAAAGAGAGTGAGATGCCAGCTCCTTTCATTCAGTCAGTAGCTTCAATCATTTCTGGACGTTTTTCAATGGCAAAAATCAATGAATATTGTAAATGCACAAACAGTAATTTCTCCGCATTGCAAGGTGCAATTCTGAAATTTTTTGCTTTTTCCTGCTCCTCTTAGCATGATAAACAAGATTCAAAGAGAGTGAGATGCCAGCTCCTTTCATTCAGTCAGTAGCTTCAATCATTTCTGGACGTTTTTCAATGGCAAAAATCAATGAATATTGTAAATGCACAAACAGTAATTTCTCCGCATTGCAAGGTGCAATTCTGAAATTTTTTGCTTTTTCCTGCTCCTCTTAGCAATATAAACAAGATTCAAAGAGAGTGAGATGCCAGCTCCTTTCATTCAGTCAGTAGCTTCAATCATTTCTGGACGTTTTTCAATGGCAAAAATCAATGAATATTGTAAATGCACAAACAGTAATTTCTCCGCATTGCAAGGTGCAATTCTGAAATTTTTTGCTTTTTCCTGCTCCTCTTAGCATGATAAAGAAGATTCAAAGAGAGTGAGATGCCAGCTCCTTTCATTCAGTCAGTAGCTTCAAACATTTCTGGTATATGAATAACATGATGTTTTTCAATGGCAAAAATCAATGAATATTGTAAATGCACAAACAGTAATTTCTCCGCATTGCAAGGTGCAATTCTGAAATTTTTTGCTTTTTCCTGCTCCTCTTAGCATGATAAAGAAGATTCAAAGAGAGTGAGATGCCAGCTCCTTTCATTCAGTCAGTAGCTTCAATCATTTCTGGACGTTTTTCAAAGGCAAAAATCAATGAATATTGTAAATGCACAAACAGTAATTTCTCCGCATTGCAAGGTGCAATTCTGAAATTTTTTGCTTTTTCCTGCTCCTCTTAGCATGATAAAGAAGATTCAAAGAGAGTGAGATGCCAGCTCCTTTCATTCAGTCAGTAGCTTCAATCATTTCTGGGCATTTTTCAATGGCAAAAATCAATGAATATTGTAAATGCACAAACAGTAATTTCTCCGCATTGCAAGGTGCAATTCTGAAATTTTTTGCTTTTTCCTGCTCCTCTTAGCATGATAAAGAAGATTCAAAGAGAGTGAGATGCCAGCTCCTTTCATTCAGTCAGTAGCTTCAATCATTTCTGGACGTTTTTCAATGGCAAAAATCAATGAATATTGTAAATGCACAAACAGTAATTTCTCCGTATTGCAAGGTGCAATTCTGAAATTTTTTGCTTTTTCCTGCTCCTCTTAGCATGATAAAGAAGATTCAAAGAGAGTGAGATGCCAGCTCCTTTCATTCAGTCAGTAGCTTCAAACATTTCTGGTATATGAATAACATGGTTTTTCAATGGCAAAAATCAATGAATATTGTAAATGCACAAACAGTAATTTCTCCGCATTGCAAGGTGCAATTCTGAAATTTTTTGCTTTTTCCTGCTCCTCTTAGCATGATAAAGAAGATTCAAAGAGAGTGAGATGCCAGCTCCTTTCATTCAGTCAGTAGCTTCAATCATTTCTGGACGTTTTTCAATGGCAAAAATCATTGAATATTGTAAATGCACACAGTAATTTCTCCGCATTGCAAGGTGCAATTCTGAAATTTTTTGCTTTTTCCTGCTCTTCTTAGCATGATAAAGAAGATTCAAAGAGAGTGAGATGCCAGCTCCTTTCATTCAGTTAGTAGCTTCAATCATTTCTGGTATATGAATAACATGATGTTTTTCAATGGCAAAAATCAATGAATATTGTAAATGCACAAACAGTAATTTCTCCGCATTGCAAGGTGCAATTCTGAAATTTCTTGCTTTTTCCTGCTCCTCTAAGCATGATAAAGAAGATTCAAAGAGAGTGAGATGCCAGCTCCTTTCATTCAGTCAGTAGCTTCAATCATTTCTGGACGTTTTTCAATGGCAAAAATCAATGAATATTGTAAATGCACAAACAGTAATTTCTCCGCATTGCAAGGTGCAATTCTGAAATTTTTTGCTTTTTCCTGCTCCTCTTAGCATGATAAAGAAGATTCAAAGAGAGTGAGATGCCAGCTCCTTTCATTCAGTCAGTAGCTTCAATCATTTCTGGACGTTTTTCAATGGCAAAAATCAATGAATATTGTAAATGCACAAACAGTAATTTCTCCGCTTTGCAAGGTGCAATTCTGAAATTTTTTGCTTTTTCCTGCTCCTCTTAGCATGATAAAGAAGATTCAAAGAGAGTGAGATTCCAGCTCCTTTCATTCAGTCAGTAGCTTCAAACATTTCTGGTATATGAATACCATGATGTTTTTCAATGGCAAAAATCAATGAATATTGTAAATGCACAAACAGTAATTTCTCCGCATTGAAAGGTGCAATTCTGAAATTTTTTGCTTTTTCCTGCTCCTCTTAGCATGATAAAGAAGATTCAAAGAGAGTGAGATGCCAGCTCCTTTCATTCAGTCAGTAGCTTCAATCATTTCTGGATGTTTTTCAATGGCAAAAATCAATGAATATTGTAAATGCACAAACAGTAATTTCTCCGCATTGCAAGGTGCAATTCTGAAATTTTTTGCTTTTTCCTGCTCCTCTTAGCATGATAAAGAAGATTCAAAGAGAGTGAGATGCCAGCTCCTTTCATTCAGTCAGTAGCTTCAATCATTTCTGGACGTTTTTCAATGGCAAAAATCAATGAATATTGTAAATGCACAAACAGTAATTTCTCCGCATTGCAAGGTGCAATTCTGAAATTTTTTGCTTTTTCCTGCTCCTCTTAGCATGATAAACAAGATTCAAAGAGAGTGAGATGCCAGCTCCTTTCATTCAGTCAGTAGCTTCAATCATTTCTGGACGTTTTTCAATGGCAAAAATCAATGAATATTGTAAATGCACAAACAGTAATTTCTCCGCATTGCAAGGTGCAATTCTGAAATTTTTTGCTTTTTTCTGCTCCTCTTAGCATGATAAAGAAGATTCAAAGAGAGTGAGATGCCAGCTCCTTTCATTCAGTCAGTAGCTTCAAACATTTCTGGTATATGAATAACATGATGTTTTTCAATGGCAAAAATCAATGAATATTGTAAATGCACAAACAGTAATTTCTCCGCATTGCAAGGTGCAATTCTGAAATTTTTTGCTTTTTCCTGCTCCTCTTAGCATGATAAAGAAGATTCAAAGAGAGTGAGATGCCAGCTCCTTTCATTCAGTCAGTAGCTTCAATCATTTCTGGACGTTTTTCAATGGCAAAAATCAATGAATATTGTAAATGCACAAACAGTAATTTCTCCGCATTGCAAGGTGCAATTCTGAAATTTTTTGCTTTTTCCTGCTCCTCTTAGCAAGATAAACAAGATTCAAAGAGAGTGAGATGCCAGCTCCTTTCATTCAGTCAGTAGCTTCAATCATTTCTGGACGTTTTTCAATGGCAAAAATCAATGTATATTGTAAATGCACAAACAGTAATTTCTCCGCATTGCAAGGTGCAATTCTGAAATTTTTTGCTTTTTCCTGCTCCTCTTAGCATGATAAAGAAGATTCAAAGAGAGTGAGATGCCAGCTCCTTTCATTCAGTCAGTAGCTTCAATCATTTCTGGACGTTTTTCAATGGCAAAAATCAATGAATATTGTAAATGCACAAACAGTAATTTCTCCGCATTGCAAGGTGCAATTCTGAAATTTTTTGCTTTTTCCTGCTCCTCTTAGCATGATAAAGAAGATTCAAAGAGAGTGAGATGCCAGCTCCTTTCATTCAGTCAGTAGCTTCAAACATTTCTGGTATATGAATAACATGATGTTTTTCAATGGCAAAAATCAATGAATATTGCAAATGCACAAACAGTAATTTCTCCGCATTGCAAGGTGCAATTCTGAAATTTTTTGCTTTTTCCTGCTCCTCTTAGCATGATAAAGAAGATTCAAAGAGAGTGAGATGCCAGCTCCTTTCATTCAGTCAGTAGCTTCAATCATTTCTGGACGTTTTTCAATGGCAAAAATCAATGAATATTGTAAATGCACAAAGAGTAATTTCTCCGCATTGCAAGGTGCAATTCTGAAATTTTTTGCTTTTTCCTGCTCCTCTTAGCATGATAAAGAAGATTCAAAGAGAGTGAGATGCCAGCTCTTTTCATTCAGTCAGTAGCTTCAATCATTTCTGGGCATTTTTCAATGGCAAAAATCAATGAATATTGTAAATGCACAAACAGTAATTTCTCCGCATTGCAAGGTGCAATTCTGAAATTTTTTGCTTTTTCCTGCTCCTCTTAGCATGATAAAGAAGATTCAAAGAGAGTGAGATGCCAGCTCCTTTCATTCAGTCAGTAGCTTCAAACATTTCTGGTATATGAATAACATGATGTTTTTCAATGGCAAAAATCAATGAATATTGTAAATGCACAAACAGTAATTTCTCCGCATTGCAAGGTGCAATTCTGAAATTTTTTGCTTTTTCCTGCTCCTCTTAGCATGATAAAGAAGATTCAAAGAGAGTGAGATGCCAGCTCCTTTCATTCAGTCAGTAGCTTCAATCATTTCTGGACGTTTTTCAATGGCAAAAATCAATGAATATTGTAAATGCACAAACAGTAATTTCTCCGCATTGCAAGGTGCAATTCTGAAATTTTTTGATTTTTCCTGCTCCTCTTAGCATGATAAAGAAGATTCAAAGAGAGTGAGATGCCAGCTCCTTTCATTCAGTCAGTAGCTTCAATCATTTCTGGACGTTTTTCAATGGCAAAAATCAATGAATATTGTAAATGCACAAACAGTAATTTCTCCGCATTGCAAGGTGCAATTCTGAAATTTTTTGCTTTTTCCTGCTCCTCTTAGCATGATAAAGAAGATTCAAAGAGAGTGAGATGCCAGCTCCTTTCATTCAGTCAGTAGCTTCAAACATTTCTGGTATATGAATAACATGATGTTTTTCAATGGCAAAAATCAATGAATATTGTAAATGCACAAACAGTAATTTCTCCGCATTGCAAGGTGCAATTCTGAAATTTTTTGCTTTTTCCTGCTCCTCTTAGCATGATAAAGAAGATTCAAAGAGAGTGAGATGCCAGCTCCTTTCATTCAGTCAGTAGCTTCAATCATTTCTGGACGTTTTTCAATGGCAAAAATCAATGAATATTGTAAATGCACAAACAGTAATTTCTCCGCATTGCAAGGTGCAATTCTGAAATTTTTTGCTTTTTCCTGCTCCTCTTAGCATGATAAAGAAGATTCAAAGAGAGTGAGATGCCAGCTCCTTTCATTCAGTCAGTAGCTTCAATCATTTCTGGGCATTTTTCAATGGCAAAAATCAATGAATATTGTAAATGCACAAACAGTAATTTCTCCGCATTGCAAGGTGCAATTCTGAAATTTTTTGCTTTTTCCTGCTCCTCTTAGCATGATAAAGAAGATTCAAAGAGAGTGAGATGCCAGCTCCTTTCATTCAGTCAGTAGCTTCAATCATTTCTGGACGTTTTTCAATGGCAAAAATCAATGAATATTGTAAATGCACAAACAGTAATTTCTCCGCATTGCAAGGTGCAATTCTGAAATTTTTTGCTTTTTCCTGCTCCTCTTAGCATGATAAAGAAGATTCAAAGAGAGTGAGATGCCAGCTCCTTTCATTCAGTCAGTAGCTTCAATCATTTCTGGACGTTTTTCAATGGCAAAAATCAATGAATATTGTAAATGCACAAACAGTAATTTCTCCGCATTGCAAGGTGCAATTCTGAAATTTTTTGCTTTTTCCTGCTCCTCTTAGCATGATAAAGAAGATTCAAAGAGAGTGAGATGCCAGCTCCTTTCATTCAGTCAGTAGCTTCAAACATTTCTGGTATATGAATAACATGATGTTTTTCAATGGCAAAAATCAATGAATATTGTAAATGCACAAACAGTAATTTCTCCGCATTGCAAGGTGCAATTCTGAAATTTTTTGCTTTTTCCTGCTCCTCTTAGCATGATAAAGAAGATTCAAAGAGAGTGAGATGCCAGCTCCTTTCATTCAGTCAGTAGCTTCAATCATTTCTGGACGTTTTTCAATGGCAAAAATCAATGAATATTGTAAATGCACAAAGAGTAATTTCTCCGCATTGCAAGGTGCAATTCTGAAATTTTTTGCTTTTTCCTGCTCCTCTTAGCATGATAAAGAAGATTCAAAGAGAGTGAGATGCCAGCTCCTTTCATTCAGTCAGTAGCTTCAATCATTTCTGGGCATTTTTCAATGGCAAAAATCAATGAATATTGTAAATGCACAAACAGTAATTTCTCCGCATTGCAAGGTGCAATTCTGAAATTTTTTGCTTTTTCCTGCTCCTCTTAGCATGATAAAGAAGATTCAAAGAGAGTGAGATGCCAGCTCCTTTCATTCAGTCAGTAGCTTCAAACATTTCTGGTATATGAATAACATGATGTTTTTCAATGGCAAAAATCAATGAATATTGTAAATGCACAAACAGTAATTTCTCCGCATTGCAAGGTGCAATTCTGAAATTTTTTGCTTTTTCCTGCTCCTCTTAGCATGATAAAGAAGATTCAAAGAGAGTGAGATGCCAGCTCCTTTCATTCAGTCAGTAGCTTCAATCATTTCTGGACGTTTTTCAATGGCAAAAATCAATGAATATTGTAAATGCACAAACA
This sequence comes from Phyllobates terribilis, assembly GCF_046119375.1. Taxonomy (NCBI): domain Eukaryota; kingdom Metazoa; phylum Chordata; class Amphibia; order Anura; family Dendrobatidae; genus Phyllobates; species Phyllobates terribilis. The sequence goes on from NW_027362893.1 coordinate 4,177,130, forward strand.
GTAATTTCTCCGCATTGCAAGGTGCAATTCTGAAATTTTTTGCTTTTTCCTGCTCCTCTTAGCATGATAAAGAAGATTCAAAGAGAGTGAGATGCCAGCTCCTTTCATTCAGTCAGTAGCTTCAATCATTTCTGGACGTTTTTCAATGGCAAAAATCAATGAATATTGTAAATGCACAAACAGTAATTTCTCCGCATTGCAAGGTGCAATTCTGAAATTTTTTGCTTTTTCCTGCTCCTCTTAGAATGATAAAGAAGATTCAAAGAGAGTGAGATGCCAGCTCCTTTCATTCAGTCAGTAGCTTCAAACATTTCTGGTATATGAATAACATGATGTTTTTCAATGGCAAAAATCAATGAATATTGTAAATGCACAAACAGTAATTTCTCCGCATTGCAAGGTGCAATTCTGAAATTTTTTGCTTTTTCCTGCTCCTCTTAGCATGACAAAGAAGATTCAAAGAGAGTGAGATGCCAGCTCCTTTCATTCAGTCAGTAGCTTCAATCATTTCTGGACGTTTTTCAATGGCAAAAATCAATGAATATTGTAAATGCACAAACAGTAATTTCTCCGCATTGCAAGGTGCAATTCTGAAATTTTTTGCTTTTTCCTGCTCCTCTTAGCATGATAAAGAAGATTCAAAGAGAGTGAGATGCCAGCTCCTTTCATTCAGTCAGTAGCTTCAATCATTTCTGGGCATTTTTCAATGGCAAAAATCAATGAATATTGTAAATGCACAAACAGTAATTTCTCCGCATTGCAAGGTGCAATTCTGAAATTTTTTGCTTTTTCCTGCTCCTCTTAGCATGATAAAGAAGATTTAAAGAGAGTGAGATGCCAGCTCCTTTCATTCAGTCAGTAGCTTCAAACATTTCTGGTATATGAATAACATGATGTTTTTCAATGGCAAAAATCAATGAATATTGTAAATGCACAAACAGTAATTTCTCCGCATTGAAAGATGCAATTCTGAAATTTTTTGCTTTTTCCTGCTCCTCTTAGCATGATAAAGAAGATTCAAAGAGAGTGAGATGCCAGCTCCTTTCATTCAGTCAGTAGCTTCAATCATTTCTGGACGTTTTTCAATGGCAAAAATCAATGAATATTGTAAATGCACAAACAGTAATTTCTCCGCATTGCAAGGTGCAATTCTGAAATTTTTTGCTTTTTCCTGCTCCTCTTAGCATGATAAACAAGATTCAAAGAGAGTGAGATGCCAGCTCCTTTCATTCAGTCAGTAGCTTCAATCATTTCTGGACGTTTTTCAATGGCAAAAATCAATGAATATTGTAAATGCACAAACAGTAATTTCTCCGCATTGCAAGGTGCAATTCTGAAATTTTTTGCTTTTTTCTGCTCCTCTTAGCATGATAAAGAAGATTCAAAGAGAGTGAGATGCCAGCTCCTTTCATTCAGTCAGTAGCTTCAAACATTTCTGGTATATGAATAACATGATGTTTTTCAATGGCAAAAATCAATGAATATTGTAAATGCACAAACAGTAATTTCTCCGCATTGCAAGGTGCAATTCTGAAATTTTTTGCTTTTTCCTGCTCCTCTTAGCATGATAAAGAAGATTCAAAGAGAGTGAGATGCCAGCTCCTTTCATTCAGTCAGTAGCTTCAATCATTTCTGGACGTTTTTCAATGGCAAAAATCAATGAATATTGTAAATGCACAAACAGTAATTTCTCCGCATTGCAAGGTGCAATTCTGAAATTTTTTGCTTTTTCCTGCTCCTCTTAGCAAGATAAACAAGATTCAAAGAGAGTGAGATGCCAGCTCCTTTCATTCAGTCAGTAGCTTCAATCATTTCTGGACGTTTTTCAATGGCAAAAATCAATGAATATTGTAAATGCACAAACAGTAATTTCTCCGCATTGCAAGGTGCAATTCTGAAATTTTTTGCTTTTTCCTGCTCCTCTTAGCATGATAAAGAAGATTCAAAGAGAGTGAGATGCCAGCTCCTTTCATTCAGTCAGTAGCTTCAAACATTTCTGGTATATGAATAACATGATGTTTTTCAATGGCAAAAATCAATGAATATTGTAAATGCACAAACAGTAATTTCTCCGCATTGCAAGGTGCAATTCTGAAATTTTTTGCTTTTTCCTGCTCCTCTTAGCATGATAAAGAAGATTCAAAGAGAGTGAGATGCCAGCTCCTTTCATTCAGTCAGTAGCTTCAATCATTTCTGGACGTTTTTCAATGGCAAAAATCAATGAATATTGTAAATGCACAAACAGTAATTTCTCCGCATTGCAAGGTGCAATTCTGAAATTTTTTGCTTTTTCCTGCTCCTCTTAGCATGATAAAGAAGATTCAAAGAGAGTGAGATGCCAGCTCCTTTCATTCAGTCAGTAGCTTCAATCATTTCTGGGCATTTTTCAATGGCAAAAATCAATGAATATTGTAAATGCACAAACAGTAATTTCTCCCCATTGCAAGGTGCAATTCTGAAATTTTTTGCTTTTTCCTGCTCCTCTTAGCATGATAAAGAAGATTCAAAGAGAGTGAGATGCCAGCTCCTTTCATTCAGTCAGTAGCTTCAAACATTTCTGGTATATGAATAACATGATGTTTTTCAATGGCAAAAATCAATGAATATTGTAAATGCACAAACAGTAATTTCTCCGCATTGCAAGGTGCAATTCTGAAATTTTTTGCTTTTTCCTGCTCCTCTTAGCATGATAAAGAAGATTCAAAGAGAGTGAGATGCCAGCTCCTTTCATTCAGTCAGTAGCTTCAATCATTTCTGGACGTTTTTCAATGGCAAAAATCAATGAATATTGTAAATGCACAAACAGTAATTTCTCCGCATTGCAAGGTGCAATTCTGAAATTTTTTGCTTTTTCCTGCTCCTCTTAGCATGATAAACAAGATTCAAAGAGAGTGAGATGCCAGCTCCTTTCATTCAGTCAGTAGCTTCAATCATTTCTGGACGTTTTTCAATGGCAAAAATCAATGAATATTGTAAATGCACAAACAGTAATTTCTCCGCATTGCAAGGTGCAATTCTGAAATTTTTTGCTTTTTCCTGCTCCTCTTAGAATGATAAAGAAGATTCAAAGAGAGTGAGATGCCAGCTCCTTTCATTCAGTCAGTAGCTTCAAACATTTCTGGTATATGAATAACATGATGTTTTTCAATGGCAAAAATCAATGAATATTGTAAATGCACAAACAGTAATTTCTCCGCATTGCAAGGTGCAATTCTGAAATTTTTTGCTTTTTCCTGCTCCTCTTAGCATGATAAAGAAGATTCAAAGAGAGTGAGATGCCAGCTCCTTTCATTCAGTCAGTAGCTTCAATCATTTCTGGACGTTTTTCAATGGCAAAAATCAATGAATATTGTAAATGCACAAACAGTAATTTCTCCGCATTGCAAGGTGCAATTCTGAAATTTTTTGCTTTTTCCTGCTCCTCTTAGCATGATAAAGAAGATTCAAAGAGAGTGAGATGCCAGCTCCTTTCATTCAGTCAGTAGCTTCAATCATTTCTGGGCATTTTTCAATGGCAAAAATCAATGAATATTGTAAATGCACAAACAGTAATTTCTCCGCATTGCAAGGTGCAATTCTGAAATTTTTTGCTTTTTCCTGCTCCTCTTAGCATGATAAAGAAGATTCAAAGAGAGTGAGATGCCAGCTCCTTTCATTCAGTCAGTAGCTTCAAACATTTCTGGTATATAAATAACATGATGTTTTTCAATGGCAAAAATCAATGAATATTGTAAATGCACAAACAGTAATTTCTCCGCATTGAAAGATGCAATTCTGAAATTTTTTGCTTTTTCCTGCTCCTCTTAGCATGATAAAGAAGATTCAAAGAGAGTGAGATGCCAGCTCCTTTCATTCAGTCAGTAGCTTCAATCATTTCTGGACGTTTTTCAATGGCAAAAATCAATGAATATTGTAAATGCACAAACAGTAATTTCTCCGCATTGCAAGGTGCAATTCTGAAATTTTTTGCTTTTTCCTGCTCCTCTTAGCATGATAAACAAGATTCAAAGAGAGTGAGATGCCAGCTCCTTTCATTCAGTCAGTAGCTTCAATCATTTCTGGACGTTTTTCAATGGCAAAAATCAATGAATATTGTAAATGCACAAACAGTAATTTCTCCGCATTGCAAGGTGCAATTCTGAAATTTTTTGCTTTTTTCTGCTCCTCTTAGCATGATAAAGAAGATTCAAAGAGAGTGAGATGCCAGCTCCTTTCATTCAGTCAGTAGCTTCAAACATTTCTGGTATATGAATAACATGATGTTTTTCAATGGCAAAAATCAATGAATATTGTAAATGCACAAACAGTAATTTCTCCGCATTGCAAGGTGCAATTCTGAAATTTTTTGCTTTTTCCTGCTCCTCTTAGCATGATAAAGAAGATTCAAAGAGAGTGAGATGCCAGCTCCTTTCATTCAGTCAGTAGCTTCAATCATTTCTGGACGTTTTTCAATGGCAAAAATCAATGAATATTGTAAATGCACAAACAGTAATTTCTCCGCATTGCAAGGTGCAATTCTGAAATTTTTTGCTTTTTCCTGCTCCTCTTAGCAAGATAAACAAGATTCAAAGAGAGTGAGATGCCAGCTCCTTTCATTCAGTCAGTAGCTTCAATCATTTCTGGACGTTTTTCAATGGCAAAAATCAATGAATATTGTAAATGCACAAACAGTAATTTCTCCGCATTGCAAGGTGCAATTCTGAAATTTTTTGCTTTTTCCTGCTCCTCTTAGCATGATAAAGAAGATTCAAAGAGAGTGAGATGCCAGCTCCTTTCATTCAGTCAGTACCTTCAATCATTTCTGGACGTTTTTCAATGGCAAAAATCAATGAATATTGTAAATGCACAAACAGTAATTTCTCCGCATTGCAAGGTGCAATTCTGAAATTTTTTGCTTTTTCCTGCTCCTCTTAGCATGATAAAGAAGATTCAAAGAGAGTGAGATGCCAGCTCCTTTCATTCAGTCAGTAGCTTCAAACATTTCTGGTATATGAATAACAAGATGTTTTTCAATGGCAAAAATCAATGAATATTGTAAATGCACAAACAGTAATTTCTCCGCATTGCAAGGTGCAATTCTGAAATTTTTTGCTTTTTCCTGCTCCTCTTAGCATGATAAAGAAGATTCAAAGAGAGTGAGATGCCAGCTCCTTTCATTCAGTCAGTAGCTTCAATCATTTCTGGACGTTTTTCAATGGCAAAAATCAATGAATATTGTAAATGCACAAACAGTAATTTCTCCGCATTGCAAGGTGCAATTCTGAAATTTTTTGCTTTTTCCTGCTCCTCTTAGCATGATAAAGAAGATTCAAAGAGAGTGAGATGCCAGCTCCTTTCATTCAGTCAGTAGCTTCAATCATTTCTGGGCATTTTTCAATGGCAAAAATCAATGAATATTGTAAATGCACAAACAGTAATTTCTCCGCATTGCAAGGTGCAATTCTGAAATTTTTTGCTTTTTCCTGCTCCTCTTAGCATGATAAAGAAGATTCAAAGAGAGTGAGATGCCAGCTCCTTTCATTCAGTCAGTAGCTTCAAACATTTCTGGTATATAAATAACATGATGTTTTTCAATGGCAAAAATCAATGAATATTGTAAATGCACAAACAGTAATTTCTCCGCATTGAAAGATGCAATTCTGAAATTTTTTGCTTTTTCCTGCTCCTCTTAGCATGATAAAGAAGATTCAAAGAGAGTGAGATGCCAGCTCCTTTCATTCAGTCAGTAGCTTCAATCATTTCTGGACGTTTTTCAATGGCAAAAATCAATGAATATTGTAAATGCACAAACAGTAATTTCTCCGCATTGCAAGGTGCAATTCTGAAATTTTTTGCTTTTTCCTGCTCCTCTTAGCATGATAAACAAGATTCAAAGAGAGTGAGATGCCAGCTCCTTTCATTCAGTCAGTAGCTTCAATCATTTCTGGACGTTTTTCAATGGCAAAAATCAATGAATATTGTAAATGCACAAACAGTAATTTCTCCGCATTGCAAGGTGCAATTCTGAAATTTTTTGCTTTTTTCTGCTCCTCTTAGCATGATAAAGAAGATTCAAAGAGAGTGAGATGCCAGCTCCTTTCATTCAGTCAGTAGCTTCAAACATTTCTGGTATATGAATAACATGATGTTTTTCAATGGCAAAAATCAATGAATATTGTAAATGCACAAACAGTAATTTCTCCGCATTGCAAGGTGCAATTCTGAAATTTTTTGCTTTTTTCTGCTCCTCTTAGCATGATAAAGAAGATTCAAAGAGAGTGAGATGCCAGCTCCTTTCATTCAGTCAGTAGCTTCAATCATTTCTGGACGTTTTTCAATGGCAAAAATCAATGAATATTGTAAATGCACAAACAGTAATTTCTCCGCATTGCAAGGTGCAATTCTGAAATTTTTTGCTTTTTCCTGCTCCTCTTAGCAAGATAAACAAGATTCAAAGAGAGTGAGATGCCAGCTCCTTTCATTCAGTCAGTAGCTTCAATCATTTCTGGACGTTTTTCAATGGCAAAAATCAATGAATATTGTAAATGCACAAACAGTAATTTCTCCGCATTGCAAGGTGCAATTCTGAAATTTTTTGCTTTTTCCTGCTCCTCTTAGCATGATAAAGAAGATTCAAAGAGAGTGAGATGCCAGCTCCTTTCATTCAGTCAGTAGCTTCAATCATTTCTGGACGTTTTTCAATGGCAAAAATCAATGAATATTGTAAATGCACAAACAGTAATTTCTCCGCATTGCAAGGTGCAATTCTGAAATTTTTTGCTTTTTCCTGCTCCTCTTAGCATGATAAAGAAGATTCAAAGAGAGTGAGATGCCAGCTCCTTTCATTCAGTCAGTAGCTTCAAACATTTCTGGTATATGAATAACAAGATGTTTTTCAATGGCAAAAATCAATGAATATTGTAAATGCACAAACAGTAATTTCTCCGCATTGCAAGGTGCAATTCTGAAATTTTTTGCTTTTTCCTGCTCCTCTTAGCATGATAAAGAAGATTCAAAGAGAGTGAGATGCCAGCTCCTTTCATTCAGTCAGTAGCTTCAATCATTTCTGGACGTTTTTCAATGGCAAAAATCAATGAATATTGTAAATGCACAAACAGTAATTTCTCCGCATTGCAAGGTGCAATTCTGAAATTTTTTGCTTTTTCCTGCTCCTCTTAGCATGATAAAGAAGATTCAAAGAGAGTGAGATGCCAGCTCCTTTCATTCAGTCAGTAGCTTCAATCATTTCTGGGCATTTTTCAATGGCAAAAATCAATGAATATTGTAAATGCACAAACAGTAATTTCTCCGCATTGCAAGGTGCAATTCTGAAATTTTTTGCTTTTTCCTGCTCCTCTTAGCATGATAAAGAAGATTCAAAGAGAGTGAGATGCCAGCTCCTTTCATTCAGTCAGTAGCTTCAAACATTTCTGGTATATGAATAACATGATGTTTTTCAATGGCAAAAATCAATGAATATTGTAAATGCACAAACAGTAATTTCTCCGCATTGAAAGGTGCAATTCTGAAATTTTTTGCTTTTTCCTGCTCCTCTTATCATGATAAAGAAGATTCAAAGAGAGTGAGATGCCAGCTCCTTTCATTCAGTCAGTAGCTTCAATCATTTCTGGACGTTTTTCAATGGCAAAAATCAATGAATATTGTAAATGCACAAACAGTAATTTCTCCGCATTGCAAGGTGCAATTCTGAAATTTTTTGCTTTTTCCTGCTCCTCTTAGCATGATAAACAAGATTCAAAGAGAGTGAGATGCCAGCTCCTTTCATTCAGTCAGTAGCTTCAATCATTTCTGGACGTTTTTCAATGGCAAAAATCAATGAATATTGTAAATGCACAAACTAATTTCTCCGCATTGCAAGGTGCAATTCTGAAATTTTTTGCTTTTTGCTGCTCCTCTTAGCATGATAAAGAAGATTCAAAGAGAGTGAGATGCCAGCTCCTTTCATTCAGTCAGTAGCTTCAATCATTTCTGGACGTTTTTCAATGGCAAAAATCAATGAATATTGTAAATGCACAAACAGTAATTTCTCCGTATTGCAAGGTGCAATTCTGAAATTTTTTGCTTTTTCCTGCTCCTCTTAGCATGATAAAGAAGATTCAAAGAGAGTGAGATGCCAGCTCCTTTCATTCAGTCAGTAGCTTCAATCATTTCTGGACGTTTTTCAATGGCAAAAATCAATGAATATTGTAAATGCACAAACAGTAATTTCTCCGCATTGCAAGGTGCAATTCTGAAATTTTTTGCTTTTTCCTGCTCCTCTTAGCATGATAAAGAAGATTCAAAGAGAGTGAGATGCCAGCTCCTTTCATTCAGTCAGTAGCTTCAATCATTTCTGGACGTTTTTCAATGGCAAAAATCAATGAATATTGTAAATGCACAAAGAGTAATTTCTCCGCATTGCAAGGTGCAATTCTGAAATTTTTTGCTTTTTCCTGCTCCTCTTAGCATGATAAAGAAGATTCAAAGAGAGTGAGATGCCAGCTCCTTTCATTCAGTCAGTAGCTTCAAACATTTCTGGTATATGAATAACATGGTTTTTCAATGGCAAAAATCAATGAATATTGTAAATGCACAAACAGTAATTTCTCCGCATTGCAAGGTGCAATTCTGAAATTTTTTGCTTTTTCCTGCTCCTCTTAGCATGATAAAGAAGATTCAAAGAGAGTGAGATGCCAGCTCCTTTCATTCAGTCAGTAGCTTCAATCATTTCTGGACGTTTTTCAATGGCAAAAATCATTGAATATTGTAAATGCACACAGTAATTTCTCCGCATTGCAAGGTGCAATTCTGAAATTTTTTGCTTTTTCCTGCTCTTCTTAGCATGATAAAGAAGATTCAAAGAGAGTGAGATGCCAGCTCCTTTCATTCAGTTAGTAGCTTCAATCATTTCTGGTATATGAATAACATGATGTTTTTCAATGGCAAAAATCAATGAATATTGTAAATGCACAAACAGTAATTTCTCCGCATTGCAAGGTGCAATTCTGAAATTTCTTGCTTTTTCCTGCTCCTCTAAGCATGATAAAGAAGATTCAAAGAGAGTGAGATGCCAGCTCCTTTCATTCAGTCAGTAGCTTCAATCATTTCTGGACGTTTTTCAATGGCAAAAATCAATGAATATTGTAAATGCACAAACAGTAATTTCTCCGCATTGCAAGGTGCAATTCTGAAATTTTTTGCTTTTTCCTGCTCCTCTTAGCATGATAAAGAAGATTCAAAGAGAGTGAGATGCCAGCTCCTTTCATTCAGTCAGTAGCTTCAATCATTTCTGGACGTTTTTCAATGGCAAAAATCAATGAATATTGTAAATGCACAAACAGTAATTTCTCCGCTTTGCAAGGTGCAATTCTGAAATTTTTTGCTTTTTCCTGCTCCTCTTAGCATGATAAAGAAGATTCAAAGAGAGTGAGATGCCAGCTCCTTTCATTCAGTCAGTAGCTTCAAACATTTCTGGTATATGAATAACATGATGTTTTTCAATGGCAAAAATCAATGAATATTGTAAATGCACAAACAGTAATTTCTCCGCATTGAAAGGTGCAATTCTGAAATTTTTTGCTTTTTCCTGCTCCTCTTAGCATGATAAAGAAGATTCAAAGAGAGTGAGATGCCAGCTCCTTTCATTCAGTCAGTAGCTTCAATCATTTCTGGACGTTTTTCAATGGCAAAAATCAATGAATATTGTAAATGCACAAACAGTAATTTCTCCGCATTGCAAGGTGCAATTCTGAAATTTTTTGCTTTTTCCTGCTCCTCTTAGCATGATAAAGAAGATTCAAAGAGAGTGAGATGCCAGCTCCTTTCATTCAGTCAGTAGCTTCAATCATTTCTGGACGTTTTTCAATGGCAAAAATCAATGAATATTGTAAATGCACAAACAGTAATTTCTCCGCATTGCAAGGTGCAATTCTGAAATTTTTTGCTTTTTTCTGCTCCTCTTAGCATGATAAAGAAGATTCAAAGAGAGTGAGATGCCAGCTCCTTTCATTCAGTCAGTAGCTTCAAACATTTCTGGTATATGAATAACATGATGTTTTTCAATGGCAAAAATCAATGAATATTGTAAATGCACAAACAGTAATTTCTCCGCATTGCAAGGTGCAATTCTGAAATTTTTTGCTTTTTCCTGCTCCTCTTAGCATGATAAACAAGATTCAAAGAGAGTGAGATGCCAGCTCCTTTCATTCAGTCAGTAGCTTCAATCATTTCTGGACGTTTTTCAATGGCAAAAATCAATGAATATTGTAAATGCACAAACAGTAATTTCTCCGCATTGCAAGGTGCAATTCTGAAATTTTTTGCTTTTTCCTGCTCCGCTTAGCATGATAAACAAGATTCAAAGAGAGTGAGATGCCAGCTCCTTTCATTCAGTCAGTAGCTTCAATCATTTCTGGACGTTTTTCAATGGCAAAAATCAATGAATATTGTAAATGCACAAACAGTAATTTCTCCGCATTGCAAGGTGCAATTCTGAAATTTTTTGCTTTTTTCTGCTCCTCTTAGCATGATAAAGAAGATTCAAAGAGAGTGAGATGCCAGCTCCTTTCATTCAGTCAGTAGCTTCAAACATTTCTGGTATATGAATAACATGATGTTTTTCAATGGCAAAAATCAATGAATATTGTAAATGCACAAACAGTAATTTCTCCGCATTGCAAGGTGCAATTCTGAAATTTTTTGCTTTTTCCTGCTCCTCTTAGCATGATAAAGAAGATTTAAAGAGAGTGAGATGCCAGCTCCTTTCATTCAGTCAGTAGCTTCAATCATTTCTGGACGTTTTTCAATGGCAAAAATCAATGAATATTGTAAATGCACAAACAGTAATTTCTCCGCATTGCAAGGTGCAATTCTGAAATTTTTTGCTTTTTCCTGCTCCTCTTAGCAAGATAAACAAGATTCAAAGAGAGTGAGATGCCAGCTCCTTTCATTCAGTCAGTAGCTTCAATCATTTCTGGACGTTTTTCAATGGCAAAAATCAATGTATATTGTAAATGCACAAACAGTAATTTCTCCGCATTGCAAGGTGCAATTCTGAAATTTTTTGCTTTTTCCTGCTCCTCTTAGCATGATAAAGAAGATTCAAAGAGAGTGAGATGCCAGCTCCTTTCATTCAGTCAGTAGCTTCAATCATTTCTGGACGTTTTTCAATGGCAAAAATCAATGAATATTGTAAATGCACAAACAGTAATTTCTCCGCATTGCAAGGTGCAATTCTGAAATTTTTTGCTTTTTCCTGCTCCTCTTAGCATGATAAAGAAGATTCAAAGAGAGTGAGATGCCAGCTCCTTTCATTCAGTCAGTAGCTTCAAACATTTCTGGTATATGAATAACATGATGTTTTTCAATGGCAAAAATCAATGAATATTGTAAATGCACAAACAGTAATTTCTCCGCATTGCAAGGTGCAATTCTGAAATTTTTTGCTTTTTCCTGCTCCTCTTAGCATGATAAGGAAGATTCAAAGAGAGTGAGATGCCAGCTCCTTTCATTCAGTCAGTAGCTTCAATCATTTCTGGACGTTTTTCAATGGCAAAAATCAATGAATATTGTAAATGCACAAAGAGTAATTTCTCCGCATTGCAAGGTGCAATTCTGAAATTTTTTGCTTTTTCCTGCTCCTCTTAGCATGATAAAGAAGATTCAAAGAGAGTGAGATGCCAGCTCCTTTCATTCAGTCAGTAGCTTCAATCATTTCTGGGCATTTTTCAATGGCAAAAATCAATGAATATTGTAAATGCACAAACAGTAATTTCTCCGCATTGCAAGGTGCAATTCTGAAATTTTTTGCTTTTTCCTGCTCCTCTTAGCATGATAAAGAAGATTCAAAGAGAGTGAGATGCCAGCTCCTTTCATTCAGTCAGTAGCTTCAAACATTTCTGGTATATGAATAACATGATGTTTTTCAATGGCAAAAATCAATGAATATTGTAAATGCACAAACAGTAATTTCTCCGCATTGCAAGGTGCAATTCTGAAATTTTTTGCTTTTTCCTGCTCCTCTTAGCATGATAAAGAAGATTCAAAGAGAGTGAGATGCCAGCTCCTTTCATTCAGTCAGTAGCTTCAATCATTTCTGGACGTTTTTCAATGGCAAAAATCAATGAATATTGTAAATGCACAAACAGTAATTTCTCCGCATTGCAAGGTGCAATTCTGAAATTTTTTGCTTTTTCCTGCTCCTCTTAGCATGATAAAGAAGATTCAAAGAGAGTGAGATGCCAGCTGCTTTCATTCAGTCAGTAGCTTCAATCATTTCTGGACGTTTTTCAATGGCAAAAATCAATGAATATTGTAAATGCACAAACAGTAATTTCTCCGCATTGCAAGGTGCAATTCTGAAATTTTTTGCTTTTTCCTGCTCCTCTTAGCATGATAAAGAAGATTCAAAGAGAGTGAGATGCCAGCTCCTTTCATTCAGTCAGTAGCTTCAAACATTTCTGGTATATGAATAACATGATGTTTTTCAATGGCAAAAATCAATGAATATTGTAAATGCACAAACAGTAATTTCTCCGCATTGCAAGGTGCAATTCTGAAATTTTTTGCTTTTTCCTGCTCCTCTTAGCATGATAAAGAAGATTCAAAGAGAGTGAGATGCCAGCTCCTTTCATTCAGTCAGTAGCTTCAATCATTTCTGGACGTTTTTCAATGGCAAAAATCAATGAATATTGTAAATGCACAAACAGTAATTTCTCCGCATTGCAAGGTGCAATTCTGAAATTTTTTGCTTTTTCCTGCTCCTCTTAGCATGATAAAGAAGATTCAAAGAGAGTGAGATGCCAGCTCCTTTCATTCAGTCAGTAGCTTCAATCATTTCTGGGCATTTTTCAATGGCAAAAATCAATGAATATTGTAAATGCACAAACAGTAATTTCTCCGCATTGCAAGGTGCAATTCTGAAATTTTTTGCTTTTTCCTGCTCCTCTTAGCATGATAAAGAAGATTCAAAGAGAGTGAGATGCCAGCTCCTTTCATTCAGTCAGTAGCTTCGAACATTTCTGGTATATGAATAACATGATGTTTTTCAATGGCAAAAATAAATGAATATTGTAAATGCACAAACAGTAATTTCTCCGCATTGAAAGATGCAATTCTGAAATTTTTTGCTTTTTCCTGCTCCTCTTAGCATGATAAAGAAGATTCAAAGAGAGTGAGATGCCAGCTCCTTTCATTCAGTCAGTAGCTTCAATCATTTCTGGACGTTTTTCAATGGCAAAAATCAATGAATATTGTAAATGCACAAACAGTAATTTCTCCGCATTGCAAGGTGCAATTCTGAAATTTTTTGCTTTTTCCTGCTCCTCTTAGCATGATAAACAAGATTCAAAGAGAGTGAGATGCCAGCTCCTTTCATTCAGTCAGTAGCTTCAATCATTTCTGGACGTTTTTCAATGGCAAAAATCAATGAATATTGTAAATGCACAAACAGTAATTTCTCCGCATTGCAAGGTGCAATTCTGAAATTTTTTCTTTTTTCTGCTCCTCTTAGCATGATAAAGAAGATTCAAAGAGAGTGAGATGCCAGCTCCTTTCATTCAGTCAGTAGCTTCAAACATTTCTGGTATATGAATAACATGATGTTTTTCAATGGCAAAAATCAATGAATATTGTAAATGCACAAACAGTAATTTCTCCGCATTGCAAGGTGCAATTCTGAAATTTTTTGCTTTTTCCTGCTCCTCTTAGCATGATAAAGAAGATTCAAAGAGAGTGAGATGCCAGCTCCTTTCATTCAGTCAGTAGCTTCAATCATTTCTGGACGTTTTTCAATGGCAAAAATCAATGAATATTGTAAATGCACAAACAGTAATTTCTCCGCATTGCAAGGTGCAATTCTGAAATTTTTTGCTTTTTCCTGCTCCTCTTAGCAAGATAAACAAGATTCAAAGAGAGTGAGATGCCAGCTCCTTTCATTCAGTCAGTAGCTTCAATCATTTCTGGACGTTTTTCAATGGCAAAAATCAATGTATATTGTAAATGCACAAACAGTAATTTCTCCGCATTGCAAGGTGCAATTCTGAAATTTTTTGCTTTTTCCTGCTCCTCTTAGCATGATAAAGAAGATTCAAAGAGAGTGAGATGCCAGCTCCTTTCATTCAGTCAGTAGCTTCAATCATTTCTGGACGTTTTTCAATGGCAAAAATCAATGAATATTGTAAATGCACAAACAGTAATTTCTCCGCATTGCAAGGTGCAATTCTGAAATTTTTTGCTTTTTCCTGCTCCTCTTAGCATGATAAAGAAGATTCAAAGAGAGTGAGATGCCAGCTCCTTTCATTCAGTCAGTAGCTTCAAACATTTCTGGTATATGAATAACATGATGTTTTTCAATGGCAAAAATCAATGAATATTGTAAATGCACAAACAGTAATTTCTCCGCATTGCAAGGTGCAATTCTGAAATTTTTTGCTTTTTCCTGCTCCTCTTAGCATGATAAAGAAGATTCAAAGAGAGTGAGATGCCAGCTCCTTTCATTCAGTCAGTAGCTTCAATCATTTCTGGACGTTTTTCAATGGCAAAAATCAATGAATATTGTAAATGCACAAACAGTAATTTCTCCGCATTGCAAGGTGCAATTCTGAAATTTTTTGCTTTTTCCTGCTCCTCTTAGCATGATAAAGAAGATTCAAAGAGAGTGAGATGCCAGCTCCTTTCATTCAGTCAGTAGCTTCAATCATTTCTGGGCATTTTTCAATGGCAAAAATCAATGAATATTGTAAATGCACAAACAGTAATTTCTCCGCATTGCAAGGTGCAATTCTGAAATTTTTTGCTTTTTCCTGCTCCTCTTAGCATGATAAAGAAGATTCAAAGAGAGTGAGATGCCAGCTCCTTTCATTCAGTCAGTAGCTTCAAACATTTCTGGTATATGAATAACATGATGTTTTTCAATGGCAAAAATCAATGAATATTGTAAATGCACAAACAGTAATTTCTCCGCATTGAAAGGTGCAATTCTGAAATTTTTTGCTTTTTCCTGCTCCTCTTATCATGATAAAGAAGATTCAAAGAGAGTGAGATGCCAGATCCTTTCATTCAGTCAGTAGCTTCAATCATTTCTGGACGTTTTTCAATGGCAAAAATCAATGAATATTGTAAATGCACAAACAGTAATTTCTCCGCATTGCAAGGTGCAATTCTGAAATTTTTTGCTTTTTCCTGCTCCTCTTAGCATGATAAAGAAGATTCAAAGAGAGTGAGATGCCAGCTCCTTTCATTCAGTCAGTAGCTTCAAACATTTCTGGTATATGAATAACATGATGTTTTTCAATGGCAAAAATCAATGAATATTGTAAATGCACAAACAGTAATTTCTCCGCATTGCAAGGTGCAATTCTGAAATTTTTTGCTTTTTCCTGCTCCTCTTAGCATGATAAAGAAGATTCAAAGAGAGTGAGATGCCAGCTCCTTTCATTCAGTCAGTAGCTTCAATCATTTCTGGACGTTTTTCAATGGCAAAAATCAATGAATATTGTAAATGCACAAACAGTAATTTCTCCGCATTGCAAGGTGCAATTCTGAAATTTTTTGCTTTTTCCTGCTCCTCTTAGCATGATAAAGAAGATTCAAAGAGAGTGAGATGCCAGCTCCTTTCATTCAGTCAGTAGCTTCAATCATTTCTGGGCATTTTTCAATGGCAAAAATCAATGAATATTGTAAATGCACAAACAGTAATTTCTCCGCATTGCAAGGTGCAATTCTGAAATTTTTTGCTTTTTCCTGCTCCTCTTAGCATGATAAAGAAGATGCAAAGAGAGTGAGATTCCAGCTCCTTTCATTCAGTCAGTAGCTTCAAACATTTCTGGTATATGAATAACATGATGTTTTTCAATGGCAAAAATCAATGAATATTGTAAATGCACAAACAGTAATTTCTCCGCATTGAAAGGTGCAATTCTGAAATTTTTTGCTTTTTCCTGCTCCTCTTATCATGATAAAGAAGATTCAAAGAGAGTGAGATGCCAGCTCCTTTCATTCAGTCAGTAGCTTCAATCATTTCTGGACGTTTTTCAATGGCAAAAATCAATGAATATTGTAAATGCACAAACAGTAATTTCTCCGCATTGCAAGGTGCAATTCTGAAATTTTTTGGTTTTTCCTGCTCCTCTTAGCATGATAAACAAGATTCAAAGAGAGTGAGATGCCAGCTCCTTTCATTCAGTCAGTAGCTTCAATCATTTCTGGACGTTTTTCAATGGCAAAAATCAATGAATATTGTAAATGCACAAACTAATTTCTCCGCATTGCAAGGTGCAATTCTGAAATTTTTTGCTTTTTGCTGCTCCTCTTAGCATGATAAAGAAGATTCAAAGAGAGTGAGATGCCAGCTCCTTTCATTCAGTCAGTAGCTTCAATCATTTCTGGACGTTTTTCAATGGCAAAAATCAATGAATATTGTAAATGCACAAACAGTAATTTCTCCGTATTGCAAGGTGCAATTCTGAAATTTTTTGCTTTTTCCTGCTCCTCTTAGCATGATAAAGAAGATTCAAAGAGAGTGAGATGCCAGCTCCTTTCATTCAGTCAGTAGCTTCAATCATTTCTGGACGTTTTTCAATGGCAAAAATCAATGAATATTGTAAATGCACAAACAGTAATTTCTCCGCATTGCAAGGTGCAATTCTGAAATTTTTTGCTTTTTCCTGCTCCTCTTAGCATGATAAAGAAGATTCAAAGAGAGTGAGATGCCAGCTCCTTTCATTCAGTCAGTAGCTTCAATCATTTCTGGACGTTTTTCAATGGCAAAAATCAATGAATATTGTAAATGCACAAAGAGTAATTTCTCCGCATTGCAAGGTGCAATTCTGAAATTTTTTGCTTTTTACTGCTCCTCTTAGCATGATAAAGAAGATTCAAAGAGAGTGAGATGCCAGCTCCTTTCATTCAGTCAGTAGCTTCAAACATTTCTGGTATATGAATAACATGGTTTTTCAATGGCAAAAATCAATGAATATTGTAAATGCACAAACAGTAATTTCTCCGCATTGCAAGGTGCAATTCTGAAATTTTTTGCTTTTTCCTGCTCCTCTTAGCATGATAAAGAAGATTCAAAGAGAGTGAGATGCCAGCTCCTTTCATTCAGTCAGTAGCTTCAATCATTTCTGGACGTTTTTCAATGGCAAAAATCATTGAATATTGTAAATGCACACAATAATTTCTCCGCATTGCAAGGTGCAATTCTGAAATTTTTTGCTTTTTCCTGCTCTTCTTAGCATGATAAAGAAGATTCAAAGAGAGTGAGATGCCAGCTCCTTTCATTCAGTTAGTAGCTTCAATCATTTCTGGTATATGAATAACATGATGTTTTTCAATGGCAAAAATCAATGAATATTGTAAATGCACAAACAGTAATTTCTCCGCATTGCAAGGTGCAATTCTGAAATTTCTTGCTTTTTCCTGCTCCTCTAAGCATGATAAAGAAGATTCAAAGAGAGTGAGATGCCATCTCCTTTCATTCAGTCAGTAGCTTCAATCATTTCTGGACGTTTTTCAATGGCAAAAATCAATGAATATTGTAAATGCACAAACAGTAATTTCTCCGCATTGCAAGGTGCAATTCTGAAATTTTTTGCTTTTTCCTGCTCCTCTTAGCATGATAAAGAAGATTCAAAGAGAGTGAGATGCCAGCTCCTTTCATTCAGTCAGTAGCTTCAATCATTTCTGGACGTTTTTCAATGGCAAAAATCAATGAATATTGTAAATGCACAAACAGTAATTTCTCCGCTTTGCAAGGTGCAATTCTGAAATTTTTTGCTTTTTCCTGCTCCTCTTAGCATGATAAAGAAGATTCAAAGAGAGTGAGATGCCAGCTCCTTTCATTCAGTCAGTAGCTTCAAACATTTCTGGTATATGAATAACATGATGTTTTTCAATGGCAAAAATCAATGAATATTGTAAATGCACAAACAGTAATTTCTCCGCATTGAAAGGTGCAATTCTGAAATTTTTTGCTTTTTCCTGCTCCTCTTAGCATGATAAAGAAGATTCAAAGAGAGTGAGATGCCAGCTCCTTTCATTCAGTCAGTAGCTTCAATCATTTCTGGACGTTTTTCAATGGCAAAAATCAATGAATATTGTAAATGCACAAACAGTAATTTCTCCGCATTGCAAGGTGCAATTCTGAAATTTTTTGCTTTTTCCTGCTCCTCTTAGCATGATAAAGAAGATTCAAAGAGAGTGAGATGCCAGCTCCTTTCATTCAGTCAGTAGCTTCAATCATTTCTGGACGTTTTTCAATGGCAAAAATCAATGAATATTGTAAATGCACAAACAGTAATTTCTCCGCATTGCAAGGTGCAATTCTGAAATTTTTTGCTTTTTTCTGCTCCTCTTAGCATGATAAAGAAGATTCAAAGAGAGTGAGATGCCAGCTCCTTTCATTCAGTCAGTAGCTTCAAACATTTCTGGTATATGAATAACATGATGTTTTTCAATGGCAAAAATCAATGAATATTGTAAATGCACAAACAGTAATTTCTCCGCATTGCAAGGTGCAATTCTGAAATTTTTTGCTTTTTCCTGCTCCTCTTAGCATGATAAACAAGATTCAAAGAGAGTGAGATGCCAGCTCCTTTCATTCAGTCAGTAGCTTCAATCATTTCTGGACGTTTTTCAATGGCAAAAATCAATGAATATTGTAAATGCACAAACAGTAATTTCTCCGCATTGCAAGGTGCAATTCTGAAATTTTTTGCTTTTTCCTGCTCCTCTTAGCATGATAAACAAGATTCAAAGAGAGTGAGATGCCAGCTCCTTTCATTCAGTCAGTAGCTTCAATCATTTCTGGACGTTTTTCAATGGCAAAAATCAATGAATATTGTAAATGCACAAACAGTAATTTCTCCGCATTGCATGGTGCAATTCTGAAATTTTTTGCTTTTTTCTGCTCCTCTTAGCATGATAAAGAAGATTCAAAGAGAGTGAGATGCCACCTCCTTTCATTCAGTCAGTAGCTTCAAACATTTCTGGTATATGAATAACATGATGTTTTTCAATGGCAAAAATCAATGAATATTGTAAATGCACAAACAGTAATTTCTCCGCATTGCAAGGTGCAATTCTGAAATTTTTTGCTTTTTCCTGCTCCTCTTAGCATGATAAAGAAGATTCAAAGAGAGTGAGATGCCAGCTCCTTTCATTCAGTCAGTAGCTTCAATCATTTCTGGACGTTTTTCAATGGCAAAAATCAATGAATATTGTAAATGCACAAAGAGTAATTTCTCCGCATTGCAAGGTGCAATTCTGAAATTTTTTGCTTTTTCCTGCTCCTCTTAGCAAGATAAACAAGATTCAAAGAGAGTGAGATGCCAGCTCCTTTCATTCAGTCAGTAGCTTCAATCATTTCTGGACGTTTTTCAATGGCAAAAATCAATGTATATTGTAAATGCACAAACAGTAATTTCTCCGCATTGCAAGGTGCAATTCTGAAATTTTTTGCTTTTTCCTGCTCCTCTTAGCATGATAAAGAAGATTCAAAGAGAGTGAGATGCCAGCTCCTTTCATTCAGTCAGTAGCTTCAATCATTTCTGGACGTTTTTCAATGGCAAAAATCAATGAATATTGTAAATGCACAAACAGTAATTTCTCCGCATTGCAAGGTGCAATTCTGAAATTTTTTGCTTTTTCCTGCTCCTCTTAGCATGATAAAGAAGATTCAAAGAGAGTGAGATGCCAGCTCCTTTCATTCAGTCAGTAGCTTCAAACATTTCTGGTATATGAATAACATGATGTTTTTCAATGGCAAAAATCAATGAATATTGTAAATGCACAAACAGTAATTTCTCCGCATTGCAAGGTGCAATTCTGAAATTTTTTGCTTTTTCCTGCTCCTCTTAGCATGATAAAGAAGATTCAAAGAGAGTGAGATGCCAGCTCCTTTCATTCAGTCAGTAGCTTCAATCATTTCTGGACGTTTTTCAATGGCAAAAATCAATGAATATTGTAAATGCACAAAGAGTAATTTCTCCGCATTGCAAGGTGCAATTCTGAAATTTTTTGCTTTTTCCTGCTCCTCTTAGCATGATAAAGAAGATTCAAAGAGAGTGAGATGCCAGCTCCTTTCATTCAGTCAGTAGCTTCAATCATTTCTGGGCATTTTTCAATGGCAAAAATCAATGAATATTGTAAATGCACAAACAGTAATTTCTCCGCATTGCAAGGTGCAATTCTGAAATTTTTTGCTTTTTCCTGCTCCTCTTAGCATGATAAAGAAGATTCAAAGAGAGTGAGATGCCAGCTCCTTTCATTCAGTCAGTAGCTTCAAACATTTCTGGTATATGAATAACATGATGTTTTTCAATGGCAAAAATCAATGAATATTGTAAATGCACAAACAGTAATTTCTCCGCATTGAAAGGTGCAATTCTGAAATTTTTTGCTTTTTCCTGCTCCTCTTAGCATGATAAAGAAGATTCAAAGAGAGTGAGATGCCAGCTCCTTTCATTCAGTCAGTAGCTTCAAACATTTCTGGTATATGAATAACGTGATGTTTTTCAATGGCAAAAATCAATGAATATTGTAAATGCACAAACAGTAATTTCTCCGCATTGCAAGGTGCAATTCTGAAATTTTTTGCTTTTTCCTGCTCCTCTTAGCATGATAAACAAGATTCAAAGAGACTGAGATGCCAGCTCCTTTCATTCAGTCAGTAGCTTCAATCATTTCTGGACGTTTTTCAATGGCAAAAATCAATGAATATTGTAAATGCACAAACAGTAATTTCTCCGCATTGCAAGGTGCAATTCTGAAATTTTTTGCTTTTTCCTGCTCCTCTTAGCATGATAAACAAGATTCAAAGAGAGTGAGATGCCAGCTCCTTTCATTCAGTCAGTAGCTTCAATCATTTCTGGACGTTTTTCAATGGCAAAAATCAATGAATATTGTAAATGCACAAACAGTAATTTCTCCGCATTGCAAGGTGCAATTCTGAAATTTTTTGCTTTTTTCTGCTCCTCTTAGCATGATAAAGAAGATTCAAAGAGAGTGAGATGCCACCTCCTTTCATTCAGTCAGTAGCTTCAAACATTTCTGGTATATGAATAACATGATGTTTTTCAATGGCAAAAATCAATGAATATTGTAAATGCACAAACAGTAATTTCTCCGCATTGCAAGGTGCAATTCTGAAATTTTTTGCTTTTTCCTGCTCCTCTTAGCATGATAAAGAAGATTCAAAGAGAGTGAGATGCCAGCTCCTTTCATTCAGTCAGTAGCTTCAATCATTTCTGGACGTTTTTCAATGGCAAAAATCAATGAATATTGTAAATGCACAAAGAGTAATTTCTCCGCATTGCAAGGTGCAATTCTGAAATTTTTTGCTTTTTCCTGCTCCTCTTAGCAAGATAAGCAAGATTCAAAGAGAGTGAGATGCCAGCTCCTTTCATTCAGTCAGTAGCTTCAATCATTTCTGGACGTTTTTCAATGGCAAAAATCAATGTATATTGTAAATGCACAAACAGTAATTTCTCCGCATTGCAAGGTGCAATTCTGAAATTTTTTGCTTTTTCCTGCTCCTCTTAGCATGATAAAGAAGATTCAAAGAGAGTGAGATGCCAGCTCCTTTCATTCAGTCAGTAGCTTCAATCATTTCTGGACGTTTTTCAATGGCAAAAATCAATGAATATTGTAAATGCACAAACAGTAATTTCTCCGCATTGCAAGGTGCAATTCTGAAATTTTTTGCTTTTTCCTGCTCCTCTTAGCATGATAAAGAAGATTCAAAGAGAGTGAGATGCCAGCTCCTTTCATTCAGTCAGTAGCTTCAAACATTTCTGGTATATGAATAACATGATGTTTTTCAATGGCAAAAATCAATGAATATTGTAAATGCACAAACAGTAATTTGTCCGCATTGCAAGGTGCAATTCTGAAATTTTTTGCTTTTTCCTGCTCCTCTTAGCATGATAAAGAAGATTCAAAGAGAGTGAGATGCCAGCTCCTTTCATTCAGTCAGTAGCTTCAATCATTTCTGGACGTTTTTCAATGGCAAAAATCAATGAATATTGTAAATGCACAAAGAGTAATTTCTCCGCATTGCAAGGTGCAATTCTGAAATTTTTTGCTTTTTCCTGCTCCTCTTAGCATGATAAAGAAGATTCAAAGAGAGTGAGATGCCAGCTCCTTTCATTCAGTCAGTAGCTTCAATCATTTCTGGGCATTTTTCAATGGCAAAAATCAATGAATATTGTAAATGCACAAACAGTAATTTCTCCGCATTGCAAGGTGCAATTCTGAAATTTTTTGCTTTTTCCTGCTCCTCTTAGCATGATAAAGAAGATTCAAAGAGAGTGAGATGCCAGCTCCTTTCATTCAGTCAGTAGCTTCAAACATTTCTGGCATATGAATAACATGATGTTTTTCAATGGCAAAAATCAATGAATATTGTAAATGCACAAACAGTAATTTCTCCGCATTGAAAGGTGCAATTCTGAAATTTTTTGCTTTTTCCTGCTCCTCTTAGCATGATAAAGAAGATTCAAAGAGAGTGAGATGCCAGCTCCTTTCATTCAGTCAGTAGCTTCAAACATTTCTGGTATATGAATAACATGATGTTTTTCAATGGCAAAAATCAATGAATATTGTAAATGCACAAACAGTAATTTCTCCGCATTGCAAGGTGCAATTCTGAAATTTTTTGCTTTTTCCTGCTCCTCTTAGCATGATAAAGAAGATTCAAAGAGAGTGAGATGCCAGCTCCTTTCATTCAGTCAGTAGCTTCAATCATTTCTGGACGTTTTTCAATGGCAAAAATCATTGAATATTGTAAATGCACACAGTAATTTCTCCGCATTGCAAGGTGCAATTCTGAAATTTTTTGCTTTTTTCTGCTCCTCTTAGCATGATAAAGAAGATTCAAAGAGAGTGAGATGCCAGCTACTTTCATTCAGTCAGTAGCTTCAAACATTTCTGGTATATGAATAACATGATGTTTTTCAATGGCAAAAATCAATGAATATTGTAAATGCACAAACAGTAATTTCTCCGCATTGCAAGGTGCAATTCTGAAATTTTTTGCTTTTTCCTGCTCCTCTTAGCATGATAAAGAAGATTCAAAGAGAGTGAGATGCCAGCTCCTTTCATTCAGTCAGTAGCTTCAATCATTTCTGGACGTTTTTCAATGGCAAAAATCAATGAATATTGTAAATGCACAAACAGTAATTTCTCCGCATTGCAAGGTGCAATTCTGAATTTTTTTGCTTTTTCCTGCTCCTCTTAGCAAGATAAACAAGATTCAAAGAGAGTGAGATGCCAGCTCCTTTCATTCAGTCAGTAGCTTCAATCATTTCTGGACGTTTTTCAATGGCAAAAATCAATGAATATTGTAAATACACAAACAGTAATTTCTCCGCATTGCAAGGTGCAATTCTGAAATTTTTTGCTTTTTCCTGCTCCTCTTAGCATGATAAAGAAGATTCAAAGAGAGTGAGATGCCAGCTCCTTTCATTCAGTCAGTAGCTTCAATCATTTCTGGACGTTTTTCAATGGCAAAAATCAATGAATATTGTAAATGCACAAACTAATTTCTCCGCATTGCAAGGTGCAATTCTGAAATTTTTTGCTTTTTGCTGCTCCTCTTAGCATGATAAAGAAGATTCAAAGAGAGTGAGATGCCAGCTCCTTTCATTCAGTCAGTAGCTTCAATCATTTCTGGACGTTTTTCAATGGCAAAAATCAATGAATATTGTAAATGCACAAACAGTAATTTCTCCGTATTGCAAGGTGCAATTCTGAAATTTTTTGCTTTTTCCTGCTCCTCTTAGCATGATAAAGAAGATTCAAAGAGAGTGAGATGCCAGCTCCTTTCATTCAGTCAGTAGCTTCAATCATTTCTGGACGTTTTTCAATGGCAAAAATCAATGAATATTGTAAATGCACAAACAGTAATTTCTCCGCATTGCAAGGTGCAATTCTGAAATTTTTTGCTTTTTCCTGCTCCTCTTAGCATGATAAAGAAGATTCAAAGAGAGTGAGATTCCAGCTCCTTTCATTCAGTCAGTAGCTTCAATCATTTCTGGATGTTTTTCAATGGCAAAAATCAATGAATATTGTAAATGCACAAACAGTAATTTCTCCGCATTGCAAGGTGCAATTCTGAAATTTTTTGCTTTTTCCTGCTCCTCTTAGCATGATAAAGAAGATTCAAAGAGAGTGAGATGCCAGCTCCTTTCATTCAGTCAGTAGCTTCAAACATTTCTGGTATATGAATAACATGATGTTTTTCAATGGCAAAAATCAATGAATATTGTAAATGCACAAACAGTAATTTCTCCGCATTGCAAGGTGCAATTCTGAAATTTTTTGCTTTTTCCTGCTCTTCTTAGCATGATAAAGAAGATTCAAAGAGAGTGAGATGCCAGCTCCTTTCATTCAGTCAGTAGCTTCACTCATTTCTGGTATATGAATAACATGGTGTTTTTCAATGTCAAAAATCAATGAATATTGTAAATGCACAAACAGTAATTTCTCCGCATTGCAAGGTGCAATTCTGAAATTTTTTGCTTTTTCCTGCTCCTCTTAGCATGATAAAGAAGATTCAAAGAGAGTGAGATGCCAGCTCCTTTCATTCAGTCAGTAGCTTCAATCATTTC
Source organism: Phyllobates terribilis (assembly GCF_046119375.1). Classification (NCBI taxonomy): domain Eukaryota; kingdom Metazoa; phylum Chordata; class Amphibia; order Anura; family Dendrobatidae; genus Phyllobates; species Phyllobates terribilis. Next base: position 4,201,717 of record NW_027362893.1, read on the forward strand.
TGGACGTTTTTCAATGGCAAAAATCATTGAATATTGTAAATGCACACAGTAATTTCTCCGCATTGCAAGGTGCAATTCTGAAATTTTTTGCTTTTTTCTGCTCCTCTTAGCATGATAAAGAAGATTCAAAGAGAGTGAGATGCCAGCTCCTTTCATTCAGTCAGTAGCTTCAAACATTTCTGGTATATGAATAACATGATGTTTTTCAATGGCAAAAATCAATGAATATTGTAAATGCACAAACAGTAATTTCTCCGCATTGCAAGGTGCAATTCTGAAATTTTTTGCTTTTTCCTGCTCCTCTTAGCATGATAAAGAAGATTCAAAGAGAGTGAGATGCCAGCTCCTTTCATTCAGTCAGTAGCTTCAATCATTTCTGGACGTTTTTCAATGGCAAAAATCAATGAATATTGTAAATGCACAAACAGTAATTTCTCCGCATTGCAAGGTGCAATTCTGAAATTTTTTGCTTTTTCCTGCTCCTCTTAGCAAGATAAACAAGATTCAAAGAGAGTGAGATGCCAGCTCCTTTCATTCAGTCAGTAGCTTCAATCATTTCTGGACGTTTTTCAATGGCAAAAATCAATGTATATTGTAAATGCACAAACAGTAATTTCTCCGCATTGCAAGGTGCAATTCTGAAATTTTTTGCTTTTTCCTGCTCCTCTTAGCATGATAAAGAAGATTCAAAGAGAGTGAGATGCCAGCTCCTTTCATTCAGTCAGTAGCTTCAATCATTTCTGGACGTTTTTCAATGGCAAAAATCAATGAATATTGTAAATGCACAAACAGTAATTTCTCCGCATTGCAAGGTGCAATTCTGAAATTTTTTGCTTTTTCCTGCTCCTCTTAGCATGATAAAGAAGATTCAAAGAGAGTGAGATGCCAGCTCCTTTCATTCAGTCAGTAGCTTCAAACATTTCTGGTATATGAATAACATGATGTTTTTCAATGGCAAAAATCAATGAATATTGTAAATGCACAAACAGTAATTTCTCCGCATTGCAAGGTGCAATTCTGAAATTTTTTGCTTTTTCCTGCTCCTCTTAGCATGATAAAGAAGATTCAAAGAGAGTGAGATGCCAGCTCCTTTCATTCAGTCAGTAGCTTCAATCATTTCTGGACGTTTTTCAATGGCAAAAATCAATGAATATTGTAAATGCACAAACAGTAATTTCTCCGCATTGCAAGGTGCAATTCTGAAATTTTTTGCTTTTTCCTGCTCCTCTTAGCATGATAAAGAAGATTCAAAGAGAGTGAGATGCCAGCTCCTTTCATTCAGTCAGTAGCTTCAATCATTTCTGGGCATTTTTCAATGGCAAAAATCAATGAATATTGTAAATGCACAAACAGTAATTTCTCCGCATTGCAAGGTGCAATTCTGAAATTTTTTGCTTTTTCCTGCTCCTCTTAGCATGATAAAGAAGATTCAAAGAGAGTGAGATGCCAGCTCCTTTCATTCAGTCAGTAGCTTCAAACATTTCTGGTATATGAATAACATGATGTTTTTCAATGGCAAAAATCAATGAATATTGTAAATGCACAAACAGTAATTTCTCCGCATTGAAAGGTGCAATTCTGAAATTTTTTGCTTTTTCCTGCTCCTCTTATCATGATAAAGAAGATTCAAAGAGAGTGAGATGCCAGCTCCTTTCATTCAGTCAGTAGCTTCAATCATTTCTGGACGTTTTTCAATGGCAAAAATCAATGAATATTGTAAATGCACAAACAGTAATTTCTCCGCATTGCAAGGTGCAATTCTGAAATTTTTTGCTTTTTCCTGCTCCTCTTAGCATGATAAACAAGATTCAAAGAGAGTGAGATGCCAGCTCCTTTCATTCAGTCAGTAGCTTCAATCATTTCTGGACGTTTTTCAAAGGCAAAAATCAATGAATATTGTAAATGCACAAACTAATTTCTCCGCATTGCAAGGTGCAATTCTGAAATTTTTTGCTTTTTGCTGCTCCTCTTAGCATGATAAAGAAGATTCAAAGAGAGTGAGATGCCAGCTCCTTTCATTCAGTCAGTAGCTTCAATCATTTCTGGACGTTTTTCAATGGCAAAAATCAATGAATATTGTAAATGCACAAACAGTAATTTCTCCGTATTGCAAGGTGCAATTCTGAAATTTTTTGCTTTTTCCTGCTCCTCTTAGCATGATAAAGAAGATTCAAAGAGAGTGAGATGCCAGCTCCTTTCATTCAGTCAGTAGCTTCAATCATTTCTGGACGTTTTTCAATGGCAAAAATCAATGAATATTGTAAATGCACAAACAGTAATTTCTCCGCATTGCAAGGTGCAATTCTGAAATTTTTTGCTTTTTCCTGCTCCTCTTAGCATGATAAAGAAGATTCAAAGAGAGTGAGATGCCAGCTCCTTTCATTCAGTCAGTAGCTTCAATCATTTCTGGACGTTTTTCAATGGCAAAAATCAATGAATATTGTAAATGCACAAAGAGTAATTTCTCCGCATTGCAAGGTGCAATTCTGAAATTTTTTGCTTTTTCCTGCTCCTCTTAGCATGATAAAGAAGATTCAAAGAGAGTGAGATGCCAGCTCCTTTCATTCAGTCAGTAGCTTCAAACATTTCTGGTATATGAATAACATGATGTTTTTCAATGGCAAAAATCAATGAATATTGTAAATGCACAAACAGTAATTTCTCCGCATTGAAAGGTGCAATTCTGAAATTTTTTGCTTTTTCCTGCTCCTCTTAGCATGATAAAGAAGATTCAAAGAGAGTGAGATGCCAGCTCCTTTCATTCAGTCAGTAGCTTCAAACATTTCTGGTATATGAATAACATGATGTTTTTCAATGGCAAAAATCAATGAATATTGTAAATGCACAAACAGTAATTTCTCCGCATTGCAAGGTGCAATTCTGAAATTTTTTGCTTTTTCCTGCTCCTCTTAGCATGATAAAGAAGATTCAAAGAGAGTGAGATGCCAGCTCCTTTCATTCAGTCAGTAGCTTCAATCATTTCTGGACGTTTTTCAATGGCAAAAATCATTGAATATTGTAAATGCACACAGTAATTTCTCCACATTGCAAGGTGCAATTCTGAAATTTTTTGCTTTTTTCTGCTCCTCTTAGCATGATAAAGAAGATTCAAAGAGAGTGAGATGCCAGCTCCTTTCATTCAGTCAGTAGCTTCAAACATTTCTGGTATATGAATAACATGATGTTTTTCAATGGCAAAAATCAATGAATATTGTAAATGCACAAACAGTAATTTCTCCGCATTGCAAGGTGCAATTCTGAAATTTTTTGCTTTTTCCTGCTCCTCTTAGCATGATAAAGAAGATTCAAAGAGAGTGAGATGCCAGCTCCTTTCATTCAGTCAGTAGCTTCAATCATTTCTGGACGTTTTTCAATGGCAAAAATCAATGAATATTGTAAATGCACAAACAGTAATTTCTCCGCATTGCAAGGTGCAATTCTGAAATTTTTTGCTTTTTCCTGCTCCTCTTAGCAAGATAAACAAGATTCAGAGAGAGTGAGATGCCAGCTCCTTTCATTCAGTCAGTAGCTTCAATCATTTCTGGACGTTTTTCAATGGCAAAAATCAATGAATATTGTAAATACACAAACAGTAATTTCTCCGCATTGCAAGGTGCAATTCTGAAATTTTTTGCTTTTTCCTGCTCCTCTTAGCATGATAAAGAAGATTCAAAGAGAGTGAGATGCCAGCTCCTTTCATTCAGTCAGTAGCTTCAATCATTTCTGGACGTTTTTCAATGGCAAAAATCAATGAATATTGTAAATGCACAAACTAATTTCTCCGCATTGCAAGGTGCAATTCTGAAATTTTTTGCTTTTTGCTGCTCCTCTTAGCATGATAAAGAAGATTCAAAGAGAGTGAGATGCCAGCTCCTTTCATTCAGTCAGTAGCTTCAATCATTTCTGGACGTTTTTCAATGGCAAAAATCAATGAATATTGTAAATGCACAAACAGTAATTTCTCCGTATTGCAAGGTGCAATTCTGAAATTTTTTGCTTTTTCCTGCTCCTCTTAGCATGATAAAGAAGATTCAAAGAGAGTGAGATGCCAGCTCCTTTCATTCAGTCAGTAGCTTCAATCATTTCTGGACGTTTTTCAATGGCAAAAATCAATGAATATTGTAAATGCACAAACAGTAATTTCTCCGCATTGCAAGGTGCAATTCTGAAATTTTTTGCTTTTTCCTGCTCCTCTTAGCATGATAAAGAAGATTCAAAGAGAGTGAGATGCCAGCTCCTTTCATTCAGTCAGTAGCTTCAATCATTTCTGGACGTTTTTCAATGGCAAAAATCAATGAATATTGTAAATGCACAAACAGTAATTTCTCCGCATTGCAAGGTGCAATTCTGAAATTTTTTGCTTTTTCCTGCTCCTCTTAGCATGATAAAGAAGATTCAAAGAGAGTGAGATGCCAGCTCCTTTCATTCAGTCAGTAGCTTCAAACATTTCTGGTATATGAATAACATGATGTTTTTCAATGGCAAAAATCAATGAATATTGTAAATGCACAAACAGTAATTTCTCCGCATTGCAAGGTGCAATTCTGAAATTTTTTGCTTTTTCCTGCTCTTCTTAGCATGATAAAGAAGATTCAAAGAGAGTGAGATGCCAGCTCCTTTCATTCAGTCAGTAGCTTCAATCATTTCTGGTATATGAATAACATGATGTTTTTCAATGTCAAAAATCAATGAATATTGTAAATGCACAAACAGTAATTTCTCCGCATTGCAAGGTGCAATTCTGAAATTTTTTGCTTTTTCCTGCTCCTCTTAGCATGATAAAGAAGATTCAAAGAGAGTGAGATGCCAGCTCCTTTCATTCAGTCAGTAGCTTCAATCATTTCTGGACGTTTTTCAATGGCAAAAATCATTGAATATTGTAAATGCACACAGTAATTTCTCCGCATTGCAAGGTGCAATTCTGAAATTTTTTGCTTTTTTCTGCTCCTCTTAGCATGATAAAGAAGATTCAAAGAGAGTGAGATGCCAGCTCCTTTCATTCAGTCAGTAGCTTCAAACATTTCTGGTATATGAATAACATGATGTTTTTCAATGGCAAAAATCAATGAATATTGTAAATGCACAAACAGTAATTTCTCCGCATTGCAATGTGCAATTCTGAAATTTTTTGCTTTTTCCTGCTCCTCTTAGCATGATAAAGAAGATTCAAAGAGAGTGAGATGCCAGCTCCTTTCATTCAGTCAGTAGCTTCAATCATTTCTGGACGTTTTTCAATGGCAAAAATCAATGAATATTGTAAATGCACAAAGAGTAATTTCTCCGCATTGCAAGGTGCAATTCTGAAATTTTTTGCTTTTTCCTGCTCCTCTTAGCATGATAAAGAAGATTCAAAGAGAGTGAGATGCCAGCTCCTTTCATTCAGTCAGTAGCTTCAAACATTTCTGGTATATGAATAACATGATGTTTTTCAATGGCAAAAATCAATGAATATTGTAAATGCACAAACAGTAATTTCTCCGCATTGAAAGGTGCAATTCTGAAATTTTTTGCTTTTTCCTGCTCCTCTTAGCATGATAAAGAAGATTCAAAGAGAGTGAGATGCCAGCTCCTTTCATTCAGTCAGTAGCTTCAAACATTTCTGGTATATGAATAACATGATGTTTTTCAATGGCAAAAATCAATGAATATTGTAAATGCACAAACAGTAATTTCTCCGCATTGCAAGGTGCAATTCTGAAATTTTTTGCTTTTTCCTGCTCCTCTTAGCATGATAAAGAAGATTCAAAGAGAGTGAGATGCCAGCTCCTTTCATTCAGTCAGTAGCTTCAATCATTTCTGGACGTTTTTCAATGGCAAAAATCATTGAATATTGTAAATGCACACAGTAATTTCTCCACATTGCAAGGTGCAATTCTGAAATTTTTTGCTTTTTTCTGCTCCTCTTAGCATGATAAAGAAGATTCAAAGAGAGTGAGATGCCAGCTCCTTTCATTCAGTCAGTAGCTTCAAACATTTCTGGTATATGAATAACATGATGTTTTTCAATGGCAAAAATCAATGAATATTGTAAATGCACAAACAGTAATTTCTCCGCATTGCAAGGTGCAATTCTGAAATTTTTTGCTTTTTCCTGCTCCTCTTAGCATGATAAAGAAGATTCAAAGAGAGTGAGATGCCAGCTCCTTTCATTCAGTCAGTAGCTTCAATCATTTCTGGACGTTTTTCAATGGCAAAAATCAATGAATATTGTAAATGCACAAACAGTAATTTCTCCGCATTGCAAGGTGCAATTCTGAAATTTTTTGCTTTTTCCTGCTCCTCTTAGCAAGATAAACAAGATTCAGAGAGAGTGAGATGCCAGCTCCTTTCATTCAGTCAGTAGCTTCAATCATTTCTGGACGTTTTTCAATGGCAAAAATCAATGAATATTGTAAATACACAAACAGTAATTTCTCCGCATTGCAAGGTGCAATTCTGAAATTTTTTGCTTTTTCCTGCTCCTCTTAGCATGATAAAGAAGATTCAAAGAGAGTGAGATGCCAGCTCCTTTCATTCAGTCAGTAGCTTCAATCATTTCTGGACGTTTTTCAATGGCAAAAATCAATGAATATTGTAAATGCACAAACTAATTTCTCCGCATTGCAAGGTGCAATTCTGAAATTTTTTGCTTTTTGCTGCTCCTCTTAGCATGATAAAGAAGATTCAAAGAGAGTGAGATGCCAGCTCCTTTCATTCAGTCAGTAGCTTCAATCATTTCTGGACGTTTTTCAATGGCAAAAATCAATGAATATTGTAAATGCACAAACAGTAATTTCTCCGTATTGCAAGGTGCAATTCTGAAATTTTTTGCTTTTTCCTGCTCCTCTTAGCATGATAAAGAAGATTCAAAGAGAGTGAGATGCCAGCTCCTTTCATTCAGTCAGTAGCTTCAATCATTTCTGGACGTTTTTCAATGGCAAAAATCAATGAATATTGTAAATGCACAAACAGTAATTTCTCCGCATTGCAAGGTGCAATTCTGAAATTTTTTGCTTTTTCCTGCTCCTCTTAGCATGATAAAGAAGATTCAAAGAGAGTGAGATGCCAGCTCCTTTCATTCAGTCAGTAGCTTCAATCATTTCTGGACGTTTTTCAATGGCAAAAATCAATGAATATTGTAAATGCACAAACAGTAATTTCTCCGCATTGCAAGGTGCAATTCTGAAATTTTTTGCTTTTTCCTGCTCCTCTTAGCATGATAAAGAAGATTCAAAGAGAGTGAGATGCCAGCTCCTTTCATTCAGTCAGTAGCTTCAAACATTTCTGGTATATGAATAACATGATGTTTTTCAATGGCAAAAATCAATGAATATTGTAAATGCACAAACAGTAATTTCTCCGCATTGCAAGGTGCAATTCTGAAATTTTTTGCTTTTTCCTGCTCTTCTTAGCATGATAAAGAAGATTCAAAGAGAGTGAGATGCCAGCTCCTTTCATTCAGTCAGTAGCTTCAATCATTTCTGGTATATGAATAACATGATGTTTTTCAATGTCAAAAATCAATGAATATTGTAAATGCACAAACAGTAATTTCTCCGCATTGCAAGGTGCAATTCTGAAATTTTTTGCTTTTTCCTGCTCCTCTTAGCATGATAAAGAAGATTCAAAGAGAGTGAGATGCCAGCTCCTTTCATTCAGTCAGTAGCTTCAATCATTTCTGGACGTTTTTCAATGGCAAAAATCATTGAATATTGTAAATGCACACAGTAATTTCTCCGCATTGCAAGGTGCAATTCTGAAATTTTTTGCTTTTTTCTGCTCCTCTTAGCATGATAAAGAAGATTCAAAGAGAGTGAGATGCCAGCTCCTTTCATTCAGTCAGTAGCTTCAAACATTTCTGGTATATGAATAACATGATGTTTTTCAATGGCAAAAATCAATGAATATTGTAAATGCACAAACAGTAATTTCTCCGCATTGCAATGTGCAATTCTGAAATTTTTTGCTTTTTCCTGCTCCTCTTAGCATGATAAAGAAGATTCAAAGAGAGTGAGATGCCAGCTCCTTTCATTCAGTCAGTAGCTTCAATCATTTCTGGACGTTTTTCAATGGCAAAAATCAATGAATATTGTAAATGCACAAACAGTAATTTCTCCGCATTGCAAGGTGCAATTCTGAAATTTTTTGCTTTTTCCTGCTCCTCTTAGCAAGATAAACAAGATTCAAAGAGAGTGAGATGCCAGCTCCTTTCATTCAGTCAGTAGCTTCAATCATTTCTGGACGTTTTTCAATGGCAAAAATCAATGTATATTGTAAATGCACAAACAGTAATTTCTCCGCATTGCAAGGTGCAATTCTGAAATTTTTTGCTTTTTCCTGCTCCTCTTAGCATGATAAAGAAGATTCAAAGAGAGTGAGATGCCAGCTCCTTTCATTCAGTCAGTAGCTTCAATCATTTCTGGACGTTTTTCAATGGCAAAAATCAATGAATATTGTAAATGCACAAACAGTAATTTCTCCGCATTGCAAGGTGCAATTCTGAAATTTTTTGCTTTTTCCTGCTCCTCTTAGCATGATAAAGAAGATTCAAAGAGAGTGAGATGCCAGCTCCTTTCATTCAGTCAGTAGCTTCAAACATTTCTGGTATATGAATAACATGATGTTTTTCAATGGCAAAAATCAATGAATATTGTAAATGCACAAACAGTAATTTCTCCGCATTGCAAGGTGCAATTCTGAAATTTTTTGCTTTTTCCTGCTCCTCTTAGCATGATAAAGAAGATTCAAAGAGAGTGAGATGCCAGCTCCTTTCATTCAGTCAGTAGCTTCAATCATTTCTGGACGTTTTTCAATGGCAAAAATCAATGAATATTGTAAATGCACAAACAGTAATTTCTCCGCATTGCAAGGTGCAATTCTGAAATTTTTTGCTTTTTCCTGCTCCTCTTAGCATGATAAAGAAGATTCAAAGAGAGTGAGATGCCAGCTCCTTTCATTCAGTCAGTAGCTTCAATCATTTCTGGGCATTTTTCAATGGCAAAAATCAATGAATATTGTAAATGCACAAACAGTAATTTCTCCGCATTGCAAGCTGCAATTCTGAAATTTTTTGCTTTTTCCTGCTCCTCTTAGCATGATAAAGAAGATTCAAAGAGAGTGAGATGCCAGCTCCTTTCATTCAGTCAGTAGCTTCAAACATTTCTGGTATATGAATAACATGATGTTTTTCAATGGCAAAAATCAATGAATATTGTAAATGCACAAACAGTAATTTCTCCGCATTGAAAGGTGCAATTCTGAAATTTTTTGCTTTTTCCTGCTCCTCTTATCATGATAAAGAAGATTCAAAGAGAGTGAGATGCCAGCTCCTTTCATTCAGTCAGTAGCTTCAATCATTTCTGGACGTTTTTCAATGGCAAAAATCAATGAATATTGTAAATGCACAAACAGTAATTTCTCCGCATTGCAAGGTGCAATTCTGAAATTTTTTGCTTTTTCCTGCTCCTCTTAGCATGATAAACAAGATTCAAAGAGAGTGAGATGCCAGCTCCTTTCATTCAGTCAGTAGCTTCAATCATTTCTGGACTTTTTTCAATGGCAAAAATCAATGAATATTGTAAATGCACAAACTAATTTCTCCGCATTGCAAGGTGCAATTCTGAAATTTTTTGCTTTTTGCTGCTCCTCTTAGCATGATAAAGAAGATTCAAAGAGAGTGAGATGCCAGCTCCTTTCATTCAGTCAGTAGCTTCAATCATTTCTGGACGTTTTTCAATGGCAAAAATCAATGAATATTGTAAATGCACAAACAGTAATTTCTCCGTATTGCAAGGTGCAATTCTGAAATTTTTTGCTTTTTCCTGCTCCTCTTAGCATGATAAAGAAGATTCAAAGAGAGTGAGATGCCAGCTCCTTTCATTCAGTCAGTAGCTTCAATCATTTCTGGACGTTTTTCAATGGCAAAAATCAATGAATATTGTAAATGCACAAACAGTAATTTCTCCGCATTGCAAGGTGCAATTCTGAAATTTTTTGCTTTTTCCTGCTCCTCTTAGCATGATAAAGAAGATTCAAAGAGAGTGAGATGCCAGCTCCTTTCATTCAGTCAGTAGCTTCAATCATTTCTGGACGTTTTTCAATGGCAAAAATCAATGAATATTGTAAATGCACAAAGAGTAATTTCTCCGCATTGCAAGGTGCAATTCTGAAATTTTTTGCTTTTTCCTGCTCCTCTTAGCATGATAAAGAAGATTCAAAGAGAGTGAGATGCCAGCTCCTTTCATTCAGTCAGTAGCTTCAAACATTTCTGGTATATGAATAACATGATGTTTTTCAATGGCAAAAATCAATGAATATTGTAAATGCACAAACAGTAATTTCTCCGCATTGCAAGGTGCAATTCTGAAATTTTTTGCTTTTTCCTGCTCTTCTTAGCATGATAAAGAAGATTCAAAGAGAGTGAGATGCCAGCACCTTTCATTCAGTCAGTAGCTTCAATCATTTCTGGTATATGAATAACATGATGTTTTTCAATGTCAAAAATCAATGAATATTGTAAATGCTCAAACAGTAATTTCTCCGCATTGCAAGGTGCAATTCTGAAATTTTTTGCTTTTTCCTGCTCCTCTTAGCATGATAAAGAAGATTCAAAGAGAGTGAGATGCCAGCTCCTTTCATTCAGTCAGTAGCTTCAATCATTTCTGGACGTTTTTCAATGGCAAAAATCATTGAATATTGTAAATGCACACAGTAATTTCTCTGCATTGCAAGGTGCAATTCTGAAATTTTTTGCTTTTTTCTGCTCCTCTTAGCATGATAAAGAAGATTCAAAGAGAGTGAGATGCCAGCTCCTTTCATTCAGTCAGTAGCTTCAAACATTTCTGGTATATGAATAACATGATGTTTTTCAATGGCAAAAATCAATGAATATTGTAAATGCACAAACAGTAATTTCTCCGCATTGCAATGTGCAATTCTGAAATTTTTTGCTTTTTCCTGCTCCTCTTAGCATGATAAAGAAGATTCAAAGAGAGTGAGATGCCAGCTCCTTTCATTCAGTCAGTAGCTTCAATCATTTCTGGACGTTTTTCAATGGCAAAAATCAATGAATATTGTAAATGCACAAACAGTAATTTCTCCGCATTGCAAGGTGCAATTCTGAAATTTTTTGCTTTTTCCTGCTCCTCTTAGCAAGATAAACAAGATTCAAAGAGAGTGAGATGCCAGCTCCTTTCATTCAGTCAGTAGCTTCAATCATTTCTGGACGTTTTTCAATGGCAAAAATCAATGTATATTGTAAATGCACAAACAGTAATTTCTCCGCATTGCAAGGTGCAATTCTGAAATTTTTTGCTTTTTCCTGCTCCTCTTAGCATGATAAAGAAGATTCAAAGAGAGTGAGATGCCAGCTCCTTTCATTCAGTCAGTAGCTTCAATCATTTCTGGACGTTTTTCAATGGCAAAAATCAATGAATATTGTAAATGCACAAACAGTAATTTCTCCGCATTGCAAGGTGCAATTCTGAAATTTTTTGCTTTTTCCTGCTCCTCTTAGCATGATAAAGAAGATTCAAAGAGAGTGAGATGCCAGCTCCTTTCATTCAGTCAGTAGCTTCAAACATTTCTGGTATATGAATAACATGATGTTTTTCAATGGCAAAAATCAATGAATATTGTAAATGCACAAACAGTAATTTCTCCGCATTGCAAGGTGCAATTCTGAAATTTTTTGCTTTTTCCTGCTCCTCTTAGCATGATAAAGAAGATTCAAAGAGAGTGAGATGCCAGCTCCTTTCATTCAGTCAGTAGCTTCAATCATTTCTGGACGTTTTTCAATGGCAAAAATCAATGAATATTGTAAATGCACAAACAGTAATTTCTCCGCATTGCAAGGTGCAATTCTGAAATTTTTTGCTTTTTCCTGCTCCTCTTAGCATGATAAAGAAGATTCAAAGAGAGTGAGATGCCAGCTCCTTTCATTCAGTCAGTAGCTTCAATCATTTCTGGGCATTTTTCAATGGCAAAAATCAATGAATATTGTAAATGCACAAACAGTAATTTCTCCGCATTGCAAGGTGCAATTCTGAAATTTTTTGCTTTTTCCTGCTCCTCTTAGCATGATAAAGAAGATTCAAAGAGAGTGAGATGCCAGCTCCTTTCATTCAGTCAGTAGCTTCAAACATTTCTGGTATATGAATAACATGATGTTTTTCAATGGCAAAAATCAATGAATATTGTAAATGCACAAACAGTAATTTCTCCGCATTGAAAGGTGCAATTCTGAAATTTTTTGCTTTTTCCTGCTCCTCTTATCATGATAAAGAAGATTCAAAGAGAGTGAGATGCCAGCTCCTTTCATTCAGTCAGTAGCTTCAATCATTTCTGGACGTTTTTCAATGGCAAAAATCAATGAATATTGTAAATGCACAAACAGTAATTTCTCCGCATTGCAAGGTGCAATTCTGAAATTTTTTGCTTTTTCCTGCTCCTCTTAGCATGATAAACAAGATTCAAAGAGAGTGAGATGCCAGCTCCTTTCATTCAGTCAGTAGCTTCAATCATTTCTGGACGTTTTTCAATGGCAAAAATCAATGAATATTGTAAATGCACAAACTAATTTCTCCGCATTGCAAGGTGCAATTCTGAAATTTTTTGCTTTTTGCTGCTCCTCTTAGCATGATAAAGAAGATTCAAAGAGAGTGAGATGCCAGCTCCTTTCATTCAGTCAGTAGCTTCAATCATTTCTGGACGTTTTTCAATGGCAAAAATCAATGAATATTGTAAATGCACAAACAGTAATTTCTCCGTATTGCAAGGTGCAATTCTGAAATTTTTTGCTTTTTACTGCTCCTCTTAGCATGATAAAGAAGATTCAAAGAGAGTGAGATGCCAGCTCCTTTCATTCAGTCAGTAGCTTCAATCATTTCTGGACGTTTTTCAATGGCAAAAATCAATGAATATTGTAAATGCACAAACAGTAATTTCTCCGCATTGCAAGGTGCAATTCTGAAATTTTTTGCTTTTTCCTGCTCCTCTTAGCATGATAAAGAAGATTCAAAGAGAGTGAGATGCCAGCTCCTTTCATTCAGTCAGTAGCTTCAATCATTTCTGGACGTTTTTCAATGGCAAAAATCAATGAATATTGTAAATGCACAAAGAGTAATTTCTCCGCATTGCAAGGTGCAATTCTGAAATTTTTTGCTTTTTCCTGCTCCTCTTAGCATGATAAAGAAGATTCAAAGAGAGTGAGATGCCAGCTCCTTTCATTCAGTCAGTAGCTTCAAACATTTCTGGTATATGAATAACATGGTTTTTCAATGGCAAAAATCAATGAATATTGTAAATGCACAAACAGTAATTTCTCCGCATTGCAAGGTGCAATTCTGAAATTTTTTGCTTTTTCCTGCTCCTCTTAGCATGATAAAGAAGATTCAAAGAGAGTGAGATGCCAGCTCCTTTCATTCAGTCAGTAGCTTCAATCATTTCTGGACGTTTTTCAATGGCAAAAATCATTGAATATTGTAAATGCACACAGTAATTTCTCCGCATTGCAAGGTGCAATTCTGAAATTTTTTGCTTTTTCCTGCTCTTCTTAGCATGATAAAGAAGATTCAAAGAGAGTGATATGCCAGCTCCTTTCATTCAGTTAGTAGCTTCAATCATTTCTGGTATATGAATAACATGATGTTTTTCAATGGCAAAAATCAATGAATATTGTAAATGCACAAACAGTAATTTCTCCGCATTGCAAGGTGCAATTCTGAAATTTCTTGCTTTTTCCTGCTCCTCTAAGCATGATAAAGAAGATTCAAAGAGAGTGAGATGCCAGCTCCTTTCATTCAGTCAGTAGCTTCAATCATTTCTGGACGTTTTTCAATGGCAAAAATCAATGAATATTGTAAATGCACAAACAGTAATTTCTCCGCATTGCAAGGTGCAATTCTGAAATTTTTTGCTTTTTCCTGCTCCTCTTAGCATGATAAAGAAGATTCAAAGAGAGTGAGATGCCAGCTCCTTTCATTCAGTCAGTAGCTTCAATCATTTCTGGACGTTTTTCAATGGCAAAAATCAATGAATATTGTAAATGCACAAACAGTAATTTCTCCGCTTTGCAAGGTGCAATTCTGAAATTTTTTGCTTTTTCCTGCTCCTCTTAGCATGATAAAGAAGATTCAAAGAGAGTGAGATGCCAGCTCCTTTCATTCAGTCAGTAGCTTCAAACATTTCTGGTATATGAATAACATGATGTTTTTCAATGGCAAAAATCAATGAATATTGTAAATGCACAAACAGTAATTTCTCCGCATTGAAAGGTGCAATTCTGAAATTTTTTGCTTTTTCCTGCTCCTCTTAGCATGATAAAGAAGATTCAAAGAGAGTGAGATGCCAGCTCCTTTCATTCAGTCAGTAGCTTCAATCATTTCTGGACGTTTTTCAATGGCAAAAATCAATGAATATTGTAAATGCACAAACAGTAATTTCTCCGCATTGCAAGGTGCAATTCTGAAATTTTTTGCTTTTTCCTGCTCCTCTTAGCATGATAAAGAAGATTCAAAGAGAGTGAGATGCCAGCTCCTTTCATTCAGTCAGTAGCTTCAATCATTTCTGGACGTTTTTCAATGGCAAAAATCAATGAATATTGTAAATGCACAAACAGTAATTTCTCCGCATTGCAAGGTGCAATTCTGAAATTTTTTGCTTTTTTCTGCTCCTCTTAGCATGATAAAGAAGATTCAAAGAGAGTGAGATGCCAGCTCCTTTCATTCAGTCAGTAGCTTCAAACATTTCTGGTATATGAATAACATGATGTTTTTCAATGGCAAAAATCAATGAATATTGTAAATGCACAAACAGTAATTTCTCCGCATTGAAAGATGCAATTCTGAAATTTTTTGCTTTTTCCTGCTCCTCTTAGCATGATAAAGAAGATTCAAAGAGAGTGAGATGCCAGCTCCTTTCATTCAGTCAGTAGCTTCAATCATTTCTGGACGTTTTTCAATGGCAAAAATCAATGAATATTGTAAATGCACAAACAGTAATTTCTCCGCATTGCAAGGTGCAATTCTGAAATTTTTTGCTTTTTCCTGCTCCGCTTAGCATGATAAACAAGATTGAAAGAGAGTGAGATGCCAGCTCCTTTCATTCAGTCAGTAGCTTCAATCATTTCTGGACGTTTTTCAATGGCAAAAATCAATGAATATTGTAAATGCACAAACAGTAATTTCTCCGCATTGCAAGGTGCAATTCTGAAATTTTTTGCTTTTTTCTGCTCCTCTTAGCATGATAAAGAAGATTCAAAGAGAGTGAGATGCCAGCTCCTTTCATTCAGTCAGTAGCTTCAAACATTTCTGGTATATGAATAACATGATGTTTTTCAATGGCAAAAATCAATGAATATTGTAAATGCACAAACAGTAATTTCTCCGCATTGCAAGGTGCAATTCTGAAATTTTTTGCTTTTTCCTGCTCCTCTTAGCATGATAAAGAAGATTCAAAGAGAGTGAGATGCCAGCTCCTTTCATTCAGTCAGTAGCTTCAATCATTTCTGGACGTTTTTCAATGACAGAAATCAATGAATATTGTAAATGCACAAACAGTAATTTCTCCGCATTGCAAGGTGCAATTCTGAAATTTTTTGCTTTTTCCTGCTCCTCTTAGCAAGATAAACAAGATTCAAAGAGAGTGAGATGCCAGCTCCTTTCATTCAGTCAGTAGCTTCAATCATTTCTGGACGTTTTTCAATGGCAAAAATCAATGTATATTGTAAATGCACAAACAGTAATTTCTCCGCATTGCAAGGTGCAATTCTGAAATTTTTTGCTTTTTCCTGCTCCTCTTAGCATGATAAAGAAGATTCAAAGAGAGTGAGATGCCAGCTCCTTTCATTCAGTCAGTAGCTTCAATCATTTCTGGACGTTTTTCAATGGCAAAAATCAATGAATATTGTAAATGCACAAACAGTAATTTCTCCGCATTGCAAGGTGCAATTCTGAAATTTTTTGCTTTTTCCTGCTCCTCTTAGCATGATAAAGAAGATTCAAAGAGAGTGAGATGCCAGCTCCTTTCATTCAGTCAGTAGCTTCAAACATTTCTGGTATATGAATAACATGATGTTTTTCAATGGCAAAAATCAATGAATATTGTAAATGCACAAACAGTAATTTCTCCGCATTGCAAGGTGCAATTCTGAAATTTTTTGCTTTTTCCTGCTCCTCTTAGCATGATAAAGAAGATTCAAAGAGAGTGAGATGCCAGCTCCTTTTATTCAGTCAGTAGCTTCAATCATTTCTGGACGTTTTTCAATGGCAAAAATCAATGAATATTGTAAATGCACAAACAGTAATTTCTCCGCATTGCAAGGTGCAATTCTGAAATTTTTTGCTTTTTCCTGCTCCTCTTAGCATGATAAAGAAGATTCAAAGAGAGTGAGATGCCAGCTCCTTTCATTCAGTCAGTAGCTTCAAACATTTCTGGTATATGAATAACATGATGTTTTTCAATGGCAAAAATCAATGAATATTGTAAATGCACAAACAGTAATTTCTCCGCATTGCAAGGTGCAATTCTGAAATTTTTTGCTTTTTCCTGCTCTTCTTAGCATGATAAAGAAGATTCAAAGAGAGTGAGATGCCAGCTCCTTTTATTCAGTCAGTAGCTTCAATCATTTCTGGACGTTTTTCAATGGCAAAAATCAATGAATATTGTAAATGCACAAACAGTAATTTCTCCGCATTGCAAGGTGCAATTCTGAAATTTTTTGCTTTTTCCTGCTCCTCTTAGCATGATAAAGAAGATTCAAAGAGAGTGAGATGCCAGCTCCTTTCATTCAGTCAGTAGCTTCAAACATTTCTGGTATATGAATAACATGATGTTTTTCAATGGCAAAAATCAATGAATATTGTAAATGCACAAACAGTAATTTCTCCGCATTGAAAGGTGCAATTCTGAAATTTTTTGCTTTTTCCTGCTCCTCTTATCATGATAAAGAAGATTCAAAGAGAGTGAGATGCCAGCTCCTTTCATTCAGTCAGTAGCTTCAATCATTTCTGGACGTTTTTCAATGGCAAAAATCAATGAATATTGTAAATGCACAAACAGTAATTTCTCCGCATTGCAAGGTGCAATTCTGAAATTTTTTGCTTTTTCCTGCTCCTCTTAGCATGATAAACAAGATTCAAAGAGAGTGAGATGCCAGCTCCTTTCATTCAGTCAGTAGCTTCAATCATTTCTGGACGTTTTTCAATGGCAAAAATCAATGAATATTGTAAATGCACAAACTAATTTCTCCGCATTGCAAGGTGCAATTCTGAAATTTTTTGCTTTTTGCTGCTCCTCTTAGCATGATAAAGAAGATTCAAAGAGAGTGAGATGCCAGCTCCTTTCATTCAGTCAGTAGCTTCAATCATTTCTGGACGTTTTTCAATGGCAAAAATCAATGAATATTGTAAATGCACAAACAGTAATTTCTCCGTATTGCAAGGTGCAATTCTGAAATTTTTTGCTTTTTCCTGCTCCTCTTAGCATGATAAAGAAGATTCAAAGAGAGTGAGATGCCAGCTCCTTTCATTCAGTCAGTAGCTTCAATCATTTCTGGACGTTTTTCAATGGCAAAAATCAATGAATATTGTAAATGCACAAACAGTAATTTCTCCGCATTGCAAGGTGCAATTCTGAAATTTTTTGCTTTTTCCTGCTCCTCTTAGCATGATAAAGAAGATTCAAAGAGAGTGAGATGCCAGCTCCTTTCATTCAGTCAGTAGCTTCAATCATTTCTGGACGTTTTTCAATGGCAAAAATCAATGAATATTGTAAATGCACAAAGAGTAATTTCTCCGCATTGCAAGGTGCAATTCTGAAATTTTTTGCTTTTTCCTGCTCCTCTTAGCATGATAAAGAAGATTCAAAGAGAGTGAGATGCCAGCTCCTTTCATTCAGTCAGTAGCTTCAAACATTTCTGGTATATGAATAACATGGTTTTTCAATGGCAAAAATCAATGAATATTGTAAATGCACAAACAGTAATTTCTCCGCATTGCAAGGTGCAATTCTGAAATTTTTTGCTTTTTCCTGCTCCTCTTAGCATGATAAAGAAGATTCAAAGAGAGTGAGATGCCAGCTCCTTTCATTCAGTCAGTAGCTTCAATCATTTCTGGACGTTTTTCAATGGCAAAAATCATTGAATATTGTAAATGCACACAGTAATTTCTCCGCATTGCAAGGTGCAATTCTGAAATTTTTTGCTTTTTCCTGCTCTTCTTAGCATGATAAAGAAGATTCAAAGAGAGTGAGATGCCAGCTCCTTTCATTCAGTTAGTAGCTTCAATCATTTCTGGTATATGAATAACATGATGTTTTTCAATGGCAAAAATCAATGAATATTGTAAATGCACAAACAGTAATTTCTCCGCATTGCAAGGTGCAATTCTGAAATTTCTTGCTTTTTCCTGCTCCTCTAAGCATGATAAAGAAGATTCAAAGAGAGTGAGATGCCAGCTCCTTTCATTCAGTCAGTAGCTTTAATCATTTCTGGACGTTTTTCAATGGCAAAAATCAATGAATATTGTAAATGCACAAACAGTAATTTCTCCGCATTGCAAGGTGCAATTCTGAAATTTTTTGCTTTTTCCTGCTCCTCTTAGCATGATAAAGAAGATTCAAAGAGAGTGAGATGCCAGCTCCTTTCATTCAGTCAGTAGCTTCAATCATTTCTGGACGTTTTTCAATGGCAAAAATCAATGAATATTGTAAATGCACAAACAGTAATTTCTCCGCTTTGCAAGGTGCAATTCTGAAATTTTTTGCTTTTTCCTGCTCCTCTTAGCATGATAAAGAAGATTCAAAGAGAGTGAGATGCCAGCTCCTTTCATTCAGTCAGTAGCTTCAAACATTTCTGGTATATGAATAACATGATGTTTTTCAATGGCAAAAATCAATGAATATTGTAAATGCACAAACAGTAATTTCTCCGCATTGAAAGGTGCAATTCTGAAATTTTTTGCTTTTTCCTGCTCCTCTTAGCATGATAAAGAAGATTCAAAGAGAGTGAGATGCCAGCTCCTTTCATTCAGTCAGTAGCTTCAATCATTTCTGGACGTTTTTCAATGGCAAAAATCAATGAATATTGTAAATGCACAAACAGTAATTTCTACGCATTGCAAGGTGCAATTCTGAAATTTTTTGCTTTTTTCTGCTCCTCTTAGCATGATAAAGAAGATTCAAAGAGAGTGAGATGCCAGCTCCTTTCATTCAGTCAGTAGCTTCAAACATTTCTGGTATATGAATAACATGATGTTTTTCAATGGCAAAAATCAATGAATATTGTAAATGCACAAACAGTAATTTCTCCGCATTGCAAGGAGCAATTCTGAAATTTTTTGCTTTTTCCTGCTCCTCTTAGCATGATAAACAAGATTCAAAGAGAGTGAGATGCCAGCTCCTTTCATTCAGTCAGTAGCTTCAATCATTTCTGGACGTTTTTCAATGGCAAAAATCAATGAATATTGTAAATGCACAAACAGTAATTTCTCCGCATTGCAAGGTGCAATTCTGAAATTTTTTGCTTTTTCCTGCTCCTCTTAGCATGATAAACAAGATTCAAAGAGAGTGAGATGCCAGCTCCTTTCATTCAGTCAGTAGCTTCAATCATTTCTGGACGTTTTTCAATGGCAAAAATCAATGAATATTGTAAATGCACAAACAGTAATTTCTCCGCATTGCAAGGTGCAATTCTGAAATTTTTTGCTTTTTTCTGCTCCTCTTAGCATGATAAAGAAGATTCAAAGAGAGTGAGATGCCAGCTCCTTTCATTCAGTCAGTAGCTTCAAATATTTCTGGTATATGAATAACATGATGTTTTTCAATGGCAAAAATCAATGAATATTGTAAATGCACAAACAGTAATTTCTCCGCATTGCAAGGTGCAATTCTGAAATTTTTTGCTTTTTCCTGCTCCTCTTAGCATGATAAAGAAGATTCAAAGAGAGTGAGATGCCTGCTCCTTTCATTCAGTCAGTAGCTTCAACCATTTCTGGACGTTTTTCAATGGCAAAAATCAATGAATATTGTAAATGCACAAACAGTAATTTCTCCGCATTGCAAGGTGCAATTCTGAAATTTTTTGCTTTTTCCTGCTCCTCTTAGCAAGATAAACAAGATTCAAAGAGAGTGAGATGCCAGCTCCTTTCATTCAGTCAGTAGCTTCAATCATTTCTGGACGTTTTTCAATGGCAAAAATCAATGTATATTGTAAATGCACAAACAGTAATTTCTGCGCATTGCAAGGTGCAATTCTGAAATTTTTTGCTTTTTCCTGCTCCTCTTAGCATGATAAAGAAGATTCAAAGAGAGTGAGATGCCAGCTCCTTTCATTCAGTCAGTAGCTTCAAACATTTCTGGTATATGAATAACATGATGTTTTTCAATGGCAAAAATCAATGAATATTGTAAATGCACAAACAGTAATTTCTCCGCATTGCAAGGTGCAATTCTGAAATTTTTTGCTTTTTCCTGCTCCTCTTAGCATGATAAAGAAGATTCAAAGAGAGTGAGATGCCAGCTCCTTTCATTCAGTCAGTAGCTTCAATCATTTCTGGACGTTTTTCAATGGCAAAAATCAATGAATATTGTAAATGCACAAAGAGTAATTTCTCCGCATTGCAAGGTGCAATTCTGAAATTTTTTGCTTTTTCCTGCTCCTCTTAGCATGATAAAGAAGATTCAAAGAGAGTGAGATGCCAGCTCCTTTCATTCAGTCAGTAGCTTCAATCATTTCTGGGCATTTTTCAATGGCAAAAATCAATGAATATTGTAAATGCACAAACAGTAATTTCTCCGCATTGCAAGGTGCAATTCTGAAATTTTTTGCTTTTTCCTGCTCCTCTTAGCATGATAAAGAAGATTCAAAGAGAGTGAGATGCCAGCTCCTTTCATTCAGTCAGTAGCTTTAATCATTTCTGGACATTTTTCAATGGCAAAAATCATTGAATATTGTAAATGCACACAGTAATTTCTCCGCATTGCAAGGTGCAATTCTGAAATTTTTTGCTTTTTTCTGCTCCTCTTAGCATGATAAAGAAGATTCAAAGAGAGTGAGATGCCAGCTCCTTTCATTCAGTCAGTAGCTTCAAACATTTCTGGTATATGAATAACATGATGTTTTTCAATGGCAAAAATCAATGAATATTGTAAATGCACAAACAGTAATTTCTCCGCATTGCAAGGTGCAATTCTGAAATTTTTTGCTTTTTCCTGCTCCTCTTAGCATGATAAAGAAGATTCAAAGAGAGTGAGATGCCAGCTCCTTTCATTCAGTCAGTAGCTTCAATCATTTCTGGACGTTTTTCAATGGCAAAAATCAATGAATATTGTAAATGCACAAACAGTAATTTCTCCGCATTGCAAGGTGCAATTCTGAAATTTTTTGCTTTTTCCTGCTCCTCTTAGCAAGATAAACAAGATTCAAAGAGAGTGAGATGCCAGCTCCTTTCATTCAGTCAGTAGCTTCAATCATTTCTGGACGTTTTTCAATGGCAAAAATCAATGAATATTGTAAATACACAAACAGTAATTTCTCCGCATTGCAAGGTGCAATTCTGAAATTTTTTGCCTTTTCCTGCTCCTCTTAGCATGATAAAGAAAATTCAAAGAGAGTGAGATGCCAGCTCCTTTCATTCAGTCAGTAGCTTCAATCATTTCTGGACGTTTTTCAATGGCAAAAATCAATGAATATTGTAAATGCACAAACTAATTTCTCCGCATTGCAAGGTGCAATTCTGAAATTTTTTGCTTTTTGCTGCTCCTCTTAGCATGATAAAGAAGATTCAAAGAGAGTGAGATGCCAGCTCCTTTCATTCAGTCAGTAGCTTCAATCATTTCTGGACGTTTTTCAATGGCAAAAATCAATGAATATTGTAAATGCACAAACTAATTTCTCCGCATTGCAAGGTGCAATTCTGAAATTTTTTGCTTTTTGCTGCTCCTCTTAGCATGATAAAGAAGATTCAAAGAGAGTGAGATGCCAGCTCCTTTCATTCAGTCAGTAGCTTCAATCATTTCTGGACGTTTTTCAATGGCAAAAATCAATGAATATTGTAAATGCACAAACAGTAATTTCTCCGTATTGCAAGGTGCAATTCTGAAATTTTTTGCTTTTTCCTGCTCCTCTTAGCATGATAAAGAAGATTCAAAGAGAGTGAGATGCCAGCTCCTTTCATTCAGTCAGTAGCTTCAATCATTTCTGGACGTTTTTCAATGGCAAAAATCAATGAATATTGTAAATGCACAAACAGTAATTTCTCCGCATTGCAAGGTGCAATTCTGAAATTTTTTGCTTTTTCCTGCTCCTCTTAGCATGATAAAGAAGATTCAAAGAGAGTGAGATGCCAGCTCCTTTCATTCAGTCAGTAGCTTCAATCATTTCTGGACGTTTTTCAATGGCAAAAATCAATGAATATTGTAAATGCACAAACAGTAATTTCTCCGCATTGCAAGGTGCAATTCTGAAATTTTTTGCTTTTTCCTGCTCCTCTTAGCATGATAAAGAAGATTCAAAGAGAGTGAGATGCCAGCTCCTTTCATTCAGTCAGTAGCTTCAAACATTTCTGGTATATGAATAACATGATGTTTTTCAATGGCAAAAATCAATGAATATTGTAAATGCACAAACAGTAATTTCTCCGCATTGCAAGGTGCAATTCTGAAATTTTTTGCTTTTTCCTGCTCTTCTTAGCATGATAAAGAAGATTCAAAGAGAGTGAGATGCCAGCTCCTTTCATTCAGTCAGTAGCTTCAATCATTTCTGGTATATGAATAACATGATGTTTTTCAATGTCAAAAATCAATGAATATTGTAAATGCACAAACAGTAATTTCTCCGCATTGCAAGGTGTAATTCTGAAATTTTTTGCTTTTTCCTGCTCCTCTAAGCATGATAAAGAAGATTCAAAGAGAGTGAGATGCCAGCTCCTTTCATTCAGTCGGTAGCTTCAATCATTTCTGGACGTTTTTCAATGGCAAAAATCAATGAATATTGTAAATGCACAAACAGTAATTTCTCCGCATTGCAAGGTGCAATTCTGAATTTTTTTGCTTTTTCCTGCTCCTCTTAGCATGATAAAGAAGATTCAAAGAGAGTGAGATGCCAGCTCCTTTCATTCAGTCAGTAGCTTCAATCATTTCTGGTATATGAATAACATGATGTTTTTCAATGGCAAAAATCAATGAATATTGTAAATGCACAAACAGTAATTTCTCCGCATTGCAAGGTGCAATTCTGAAATTTTTTGCTTTTTCCTGCTCCTCTAAGCATGATAAAGAAGATTCAAAGAGAGTGAGATGCCAGCTCCTTTCATTCAGTCAGTAGCTTCAATCATTTCTGGACGTTTTTCAATGGCAAAAATCAATGAATATTGTAAATGCACAAACAGTAATTTCTCCGCATTGCAAGGTGCAATTCTGAAATTTTTTGCTTTTTCCTGCTCCTCTTAGCATGATAAAGAAGATTCAAAGAGAGTGAGATGCCAGCTCCTTTCATTCAGTCAGTAGCTTCAAACATTTCTGGTATATGAATAACATGATGTTTTTCAATGGCAAAAATCAATGAATATTGTAAATGCACAAACAGTAATTTCTCCGCATTGAAAGGTGCAATTCTGAAATTTTTTGCTTTTTCCTGCTCCTCTTAGCATGATAAAGAAGATTCAAAGAGAGTGAGATGCCAGCTCCTTTCATTCAGTCAGTAGCTTCAATCATTTCTGGACGTTTTTCAATGGCAAAAATCAATGAATATTGTAAATGCACAAACAGTAATTTCTCCGCATTGCAAGGTGCAATTCTGAAATTTTTTGCTTTTTCCTGCTCCTCTTAGCATGATAAAGAAGATTCAAAGAGAGTGAGATGCCAGCTCCTTTCATTCAGTCAGTAGCTTCAATCATTTCTGGACGTTTTTCAATGGCAAAAATCAATGAATATTGTAAATGCACAAACAGTAATTTCTCCGCATTGCAAGGTGCAATTCTGAAATTTTTTGCTTTTTTCTGCTCCTCTTAGCATGATAAAGAAGATTCAAAGAGAGTGAGATGCCAGCTCCTTTCATTCAGTCAGTAGCTTCAAACATTTCTGGTATATGAATAACATGATGTTTTTCAATGGCAAAAATCAATGAATATTGTAAATGCACAAACAGTAATTTCTCCGCATTGAAAGGTGCAATTCTGAAATTTTTTGCTTTTTCCTGCTCCTCTTAGCATGATAAAGAAGATTCAAAGAGAGTGAGATGCCAGCTCCTTTCATTCAGTCAGTAGCTTCAATCATTTCTGGACGTTTTTCAATGGCAAAAATCAATGAATATTGTAAATGCACAAACAGTAATTTCTACGCATTGCAAGGTGCAATTCTGAAATTTTTTGCTTTTTTCTGCTCCTCTTAGCATGATAAAGAAGATTCAAAGAGAGTGAGATGCCAGCTCCTTTCATTCAGTCAGTAGCTTCAAACATTTCTGGTATATGAATAACATGATGTTTTTCAATGGCAAAAATCAATGAATATTGTAAATGCACAAACAGTAATTTCTCCGCATTGCAAGGAGCAATTCTGAAATTTTTTGCTTTTTCCTGCTCCTCTTAGCATGATAAACAAGATTCAAAGAGAGTGAGATGCCAGCTCCTTTCATTCAGTCAGTAGCTTCAATCATTTCTGGACGTTTTTCAATGGCAAAAATCAATGAATATTGTAAATGCACAAACAGTAATTTCTCCGCATTGCAAGGTGCAATTCTGAAATTTTTTGCTTTTTCCTGCTCCTCTTAGCATGATAAACAAGATTCAAAGAGAGTGAGATGCCAGCTCCTTTCATTCAGTCAGTAGCTTCAATCATTTCTGGACGTTTTTCAATGGCAAAAATCAATGAATATTGTAAATGCACAAACAGTAATTTCTCCGCATTGCAAGGTGCAATTCTGAAATTTTTTGCTTTTTTCTGCTCCTCTTAGCATGATAAAGAAGATTCAAAGAGAGTGAGATGCCAGCTCCTTTCATTCAGTCAGTAGCTTCAAACATTTCTGGTATATGAATAACATGATGTTTTTCAATGGCAAAAATCAATGAATATTGTAAATGCACAAACAGTAATTTCTCCGCATTGCAAGGTGCAATTCTGAAATTTTTTGCTTTTTCCTGCTCCTCTTAGCATGATAAAGAAGATTCAAAGAGAGTGAGATGCCTGCTCCTTTCATTCAGTCAGTAGCTTCAACCATTTCTGGACGTTTTTCAATGGCAAAAATCAATGAATATTGTAAATGCACAAACAGTAATTTCTCCGCATTGCAAGGTGCAATTCTGAAATTTTTTGCTTTTTCCTGCTCCTCTTAGCAAGATAAACAAGATTCAAAGAGAGTGAGATGCCAGCTCCTTTCATTCAGTCAGTAGCTTCAATCATTTCTGGACGTTTTTCAATGGCAAAAATCAATGTATATTGTAAATGCACAAACAGTAATTTCTCCGCATTGCAAGGTGCAATTCTGAAATTTTTTGCTTTTTCCTGCTCCTCTTAGCATGATAAAGAAGATTCAAAGAGAGTGAGATGCCAGCTCCTTTCATTCAGTCAGTAGCTTCAATCATTTCTGGACGTTTTTCAATGGCAAAAATCAATGAATATTGTAAATGCACAAACAGTAATTTCTCCGCATTGCAAGGTGCAATTCTGAAATTTTTTGCTTTTTCCTGCTCCTCTTAGCATGATAAAGAAGATTCAAAGAGAGTGAGATGCCAGCTCCTTTCATTCAGTCAGTAGCTTCAAACATTTCTGGTATATGAATAACATGATGTTTTTCAATGGCAAAAATCAATGAATATTGTAAATGCACAAACAGTAATTTCTCCGCATTGCAAGGTGCAATTCTGAAATTTTTTGCTTTTTCCTGCTCCTCTTAGCATGATAAAGAAGATTCAAAGAGAGTGAGATGCCAGCTCCTTTCATTCAGTCAGTAGCTTCAATCATTTCTGGACGTTTTTCAATGGCAAAAATCAATGAATATTGTAAATGCACAAAGAGTAATTTCTCCGCATTGCAAGGTGCAATTCTGAAATTTTTTGCTTTTTCCTGCTCCTCTTAGCATGATAAAGAAGATTCAAAGAGAGTGAAATGCCAGCTCCTTTCATTCAGTCAGTAGCTTCAATCATTTCTGGGCATTTTTCAATGGCAAAAATCAATGAATATTGTAAATGCACAAACAGTAATTTCTCCGCATTGCAAAGTGCAATTCTGAAATTTTTTGCTTTTTCCTGCTCCTCTTAGCATGATAAAGAAGATTCAAAGAGAGTGAGATGCCAGCTCCTTTCATTCAGTCAGTAGCTTTAATCATTTCTGGACGTTTTTCAATGGCAAAAATCATTGAATATTGTAAATGCACACAGTAATTTCTCCGCATTGCCAGGTGCAATTCTGAAATTTTTTGCTTTTTTCTGCTCCTATTAGCATGATAAAGAAGATTCAAAGAGAGTGAGATGCCAGCTCCTTTCATTCAGTCAGTAGCTTCAAACATTTCTGGTATATGAATAACATGATGTTTTTCAATGGCAAAAATCAATGAATATTGTAAATGCACAAACAGTAATTTCTCCGCATTGCAAGGTGCAATTCTGAAATTTTTTGCTTTTTCCTGCTCCTCTTAGCATGATAAAGAAGATTCAAAGAGAGTGAGATGCCAGCTCCTTTCATTCAGTCAGTAGCTTCAATCATTTCTGGACGTTTTTCAATGGCAAAAATCAATGAATATTGTAAATGCACAAACAGTAATTTCTCCGCATTGCAAGGTGCAATTCTGAAATTTTTTGCTTTTTCCTGCTCCTCTTAGCAAGATAAACAAGATTCAAAGAGAGTGAGATGCCAGCTCCTTTCATTCAGTCAGTAGCTTCAATCATTTCTGGACGTTTTTCAATGGCAAAAATCAATGAATATTGTAAATACACAAACAGTAATTTCTCCGCATTGCAAGGTGCAATTCTGAAATTTTTTGCCTTTTCCTGCTCCTCTTAGCATGATAAAGAAGATTCAAAGAGAGTGAGATGCCAGCTCCTTTCATTCAGTCAGTAGCTTCAATCATTTCTGGACGTTTTTCAATGGCAAAAATCAATGAATATTGTAAATGCACAAACTAATTTCTCCGCATTGCAAGGTGCAATTCTGAAATTTTTTGATTTTTGCTGCTCCTCTTAGCATGATAAAGAAGATTCAAAGAGAGTGAGATGCCAGCTCCTTTCATTCAGTCAGTAGCTTCAATCATTTCTGGACGTTTTTCAATGGCAAAAATCAATGAATATTGTAAATGCACAAACAGTAATTTCTCCGTATTGCAAGGTGCAATTCTGAAATTTTTTGCTTTTTCCTGCTCCTCTTAGCATGATAAAGAAGATTCAAAGAGAGTGAGATGCCAGCTCCTTTCATTCAGTCAGTAGCTTCAATCATTTCTGGACGTTTTTCAATGGCAAAAATCAATGAATATTGTAAATGCACAAACAGTAATTTCTCCGCATTGCAAGGTGCAATTCTGAAATTTTTTGCTTTTTCCTGCTCCTCTTAGCATGATAAAGAAGATTCAAAGAGAGTGAGATGCCAGCTCCTTTCATTCAGTCAGTAGCTTCAATCATTTCTGGACGTTTTTCAATGGCAAAAATCAATGAATATTGTAAATGCACAAACAGTAATTTCTCCGCATTGCAAGGTGCAATTCTGAAATTTTTTGCTTTTTCCTGCTCCTCTTAGCATGATAAAGAAGATTCAAAGAGAGTGAGATGCCAGCTCCTTTCATTCAGTCAGTAGCTTCAAACATTTCTGGTATATGAATAACATGATGTTTTTCAATGGCAAAAATCAATGAATATTGTAAATGCACAAACAGTAATTTCTCCGCATTGCAAGGTGCAATTCTGAAATTTTTTGCTTTTTCCTGCTCTTCTTAGCATGATAAAGAAGATTCAAAGAGAGTGAGATGCCAGCTCCTTTCATTCAGTCAGTAGCTTCAATCATTTCTGGTATATGAATAACATGATGTTTTTCAATGTCAAAAATCAATGAATATTGTAAATGCACAAACAGTAATTTCTCCGCATTGCAAGGTGTAATTCTGAAATTTTTTGCTTTTTCCTGCTCCTCTAAGCATGATAAAGAAGATTCAAAGAGAGTGAGATGCCAGCTCCTTTCATTCAGTCGGTAGCTTCAATCATTTCTGGACGTTTTTCAATGGCAAAAATCAATGAATATTGTAAATGCACAAACAGTAATTTCTCCGCATTGCAAGGTGCAATTCTGAATTTTTTTGCTTTTTCCTGCTCCTCTTAGCATGATAAAGAAGATTCAAAGAGAGTGAGATGCCAGCTCCTTTCATTCAGTCAGTAGCTTCAATCATTTCTGGTATATGAATAACATGATGTTTTTCAATGGCAAAAATCAATGAATATTGTAAATGCACAAACAGTAATTTCTCCGCATTGCAAGGTGCAATTCTGAAATTTTTTGCTTTTTCCTGCTCCTCTAAGCATGATAAAGAAGATTCAAAGAGAGTGAGATGCCAGCTCCTTTCATTCAGTCAGTAGCTTCAATCATTTCTGGACGTTTTTCAATGGCAAAAATCAATGAATATTGTAAATGCACAAACAGTAATTTCTCCGCATTGCAAGGTGCAATTCTGAAATTTTTTGCTTTTTCCTGCTCCTCTTAGCATGATAAAGAAGATTCAAAGAGAGTGAGATGCCAGCTCCTTTCATTCAGTCAGTAGCTTCAAACATTTCTGGTATATGAATAACATGATGTTTTTCAATGGCAAAAATCAATGAATATTGTAAATGCACAAACAGTAATTTCTCCGCATTGAAAGGTGCAATTCTGAAATTTTTTGCTTTTTCCTGCTCCTCTTAGCATGATAAAGAAGATTCAAAGAGAGTGAGATGCCAGCTCCTTTCATTCAGTCAGTAGCTTCAATCATTTCTGGACGTTTTTCAATGGCAAAAATCAATGAATATTGTAAATGCACAAACAGTAATTTCTCCGCATTGCAAGGTGCAATTCTGAAATTTTTTGCTTTTTCCTGCTCCTCTTAGCATGATAAAGAAGATTCAAAGAGAGTGAGATGCCAGCTCCTTTCATTCAGTCAGTAGCTTCAATCATTTCTGGACGTTTTTCAATGGCAAAATCAATGAATATTGTAAATGCACAAACAGTAATTTCTCCGCATTGCAAGGTGCAATTCTGAAATTTTTTGCTTTTTTCTGCTCCTCTTAGCATGATAAAGAAGATTCAAAGAGAGTGAGATGCCAGCTCCTTTCATTCAGTCAGTAGCTTCAAACATTTCTGGTATATGAATAACATGATGTTTTTCAATGGCAAAAATCAATGAATATTGTAAATGCACAAACAGTAATTTCTCCGCATTGCAAGGTGCAATTCTGAAATTTTTTGCTTTTTCCTGCTCCTCTTAGCATGATAAAGAATATTCAAAGAGAGTGAGATGCCAGCTCCTTTCATTCAGTCAGTAGCTTCAGTCATTTCAGGACGTTTTTCAATGGCAAAAATCAATGAATATTGTAAATGCACAAACAGTAATTTCTCCGCATTGCAAGGTGCAATTCTGAAATTTTTTGCTTTTTCCTGCTCCTCTTAGCAAGATAAACAAGATTCAAAGAGAGTGAGATGCCAGCTCCTTTCATTGTCAGTAGCTTCAATCATTTCTGGACGTTTTTCAATGGCAAAAATCAATGAATATTGTAAATGCACAAACAGTAATTTCTCCGCATTGCAAGGTGCAATTCTGAAATTTTTTGCTTTTTCCTGCTCCTCTTAGCATGATAAAGAAGATTCAAAGAGAGTGAGATGCCAGCTCCTTTCATTCAGTCAGTAGCTTCAATCATTTCTGGACGTTTTTCAATGGCAAAAATCAATGAATATTGTAAATGCACAAACAGTAATTTCTCCGCATTGCAAGGTGCAATTCTGAAATTTTTTGCTTTTTCCTGCTCCTCTTAGCATGATAAAGAAGATTCAAAGAGAGTGAGATGCCAGCTCCTTTCATTCAGTCAGTAGCTTCAATCATTTCTGGACGTTTTTCAATGGCAAAAATCAATGAATATTGTAAATGCACAAACTAATTTCTCCGCATTGCAAGGTGCAATTCTGAAATTTTTTGCTTTTTGCTGCTCCTCTTAGCATGATAAAGAAGATTCAAAGAGAGTGAGATGCCAGCTCCTTTCATTCAGTCAGTAGCTTCAATCATTTCTGGACGTTTTTCAATGGCAAAAATCAATGAATATTGTAAATGCACAAAGAGTAATTTCTCCGCATTGCAAGGTGCAATTCTGAAATTTTTTGCTTTTTTCTGCTCCTCTTAGCATGATAAAGAAGATTCAAAGAGAGTGAGATGCCAGCTCCTTTCATTCAGTCAGTAGCTTCAAACATTTCTGGTATATGAATAACATGATGTTTTTCAATGGCAAAAATCAATGAATATTGTAAATGCACAAACAGTAATTTCTCCGCATTGCAAGGTGCAATTCTGAAATTTTTTGCTTTTTCCTGCTCCTCTTAGCATGATAAAGAAGATTCAAAGAGAGTGAGATGCCTGCTCCTTTCATTCAGTCAGTAGCTTCAACCATTTCTGGACGTTTTTCAATGGCAAAAATCAATGAATATTGTAAATGCACAAACAGTAATTTCTCCGCATTGCAAGGTGCAATTCTGAAATTTTTTGCTTTTTCCTGCTCCTCTTAGCAAGATAAACAAGATTCAAAGAGAGTGAGATGCCAGCTCCTTTCATTCAGTCAGTAGCTTCAATCATTTCTGGACGTTTTTCAATGGCAAAAATCAATGTATATTGTAAATGCACAAACAGTAATTTCTCCGCATTGCAAGGTGCAATTCTGAAATTTTTTGCTTTTTCCTGCTCCTCTTAGCATGATAAAGAAGATTCAAAGAGAGTGAGATGCCAGCTCCTTTCATTCAGTCAGTAGCTTCAATCATTTCTGGACGTTTTTCAATGGCAAAAATCAATGAATATTGTAAATGCACAAACAGTAATTTCTCCGCATTGCAAGGTGCAATTCTGAAATTTTTTGCTTTTTCCTGCTCCTCTTAGCATGATAAAGAAGATTCAAAGAGAGTGAGATGCCAGCTCCTTTCATTCAGTCAGTAGCTTCAAACATTTCTGGTATATGAATAACATGATGTTTTTCAATGGCAAAAATCAATGAATATTGTAAATGCACAAACAGTAATTTCTCCGCATTGCAAGGTGCAATTCTGAAATTTTTTGCTTTTTCCTGCTCCTCTTAGCATGATAAAGAAGATTCAAAGAGAGTGAGATGCCAGCTCCTTTCATTCAGTCAGTAGCTTCAATCATTTCTGGACGTTTTTCAATGGCAAAAATCAATGAATATTGTAAATGCACAAACAGTAATTTCTCCGCATTGCAAGGTGCAATTCTGAAATTTTTTGCTTTTTCCTGCTCCTCTTAGCATGATAAAGAAGATTCAAAGAGAGTGAAATGCCAGCTCCTTTCATTCAGTCAGTAGCTTCAATCATTTCTGGGCATTTTTCAATGGCAAAAATCAATGAATATTGTAAATGCACAAACAGTAATTTCTCCGCATTGCAAAGTGCAATTCTGAAATTTTTTGCTTTTTCCTGCTCCTCTTAGCATGATAAAGAAGATTCAAAGAGAGTGAGATGCCAGCTCCTTTCATTCAGTCAGTAGCTTTAATCATTTCTGGACGTTTTTCAATGGCAAAAATCATTGAATATTGTAAATGCACACAGTAATTTCTCCGCATTGCCAGGTGCAATTCTGAAATTTTTTGCTTTTTTCTGCTCCTATTAGCATGATAAAGAAGATTCAAAGAGAGTGAGATGCCAGCTCCTTTCATTCAGTCAGTAGCTTCAAACATTTCTGGTATATGAATAACATGATGTTTTTCAATGGCAAAAATCAATGAATATTGTAAATGCACAAACAGTAATTTCTCCGCATTGCAAGGTGCAATTCTGAAATTTTTTGCTTTTTCCTGCTCCTCTTAGCATGATAAAGAAGATTCAAAGAGAGTGAGATGCCAGCTCCTTTCATTCAGTCAGTAGCTTCAATCATTTCTGGACGTTTTTCAATGGCAAAAATCAATGAATATTGTAAATGCACAAACAGTAATTTCTCCGCATTGCAAGGTGCAATTCTGAAATTTTTTGCTTTTTCCTGCTCCTCTTAGCAAGATAAACAAGATTCAAAGAGAGTGAGATGCCAGCTCCTTTCATTCAGTCAGTAGCTTCAATCATTTCTGGACGTTTTTCAATGGCAAAAATCAATGAATATTGTAAATACACAAACAGTAATTTCTCCGCATTGCAAGGTGCAATTCTGAAATTTTTTGCCTTTTCCTGCTCCTCTTAGCATGATAAAGAAGATTCAAAGAGAGTGAGATGCCAGCTCCTTTCATTCAGTCAGTAGCTTCAATCATTTCTGGACGTTTTTCAATGGCAAAAATCAATGAATATTGTAAATGCACAAACTAATTTCTCCGCATTGCAAGGTGCAATTCTGAAATTTTTTGATTTTTGCTGCTCCTCTTAGCATGATAAAGAAGATTCAAAGAGAGTGAGATGCCAGCTCCTTTCATTCAGTCAGTAGCTTCAATCATTTCTGGACGTTTTTCAATGGCAAAAATCAATGAATATTGTAAATGCACAAACTAATTTCTCCGCATTGCAAGGTGCAATTCTGAAATTTTTTGCTTTTTGCTGCTCCTCTTAGCATGATAAAGAAGATTCAAAGAGAGTGAGATGCCAGCTCCTTTCATTCAGTCAGTAGCTTCAATCATTTCTGGACGTTTTTCAATGGCAAAAATCAATGAATATTGTAAATGCACAAACAGTAATTTCTCCGTATTGCAAGGTGCAATTCTGAAATTTTTTGCTTTTTCCTGCTCCTCTTAGCATGATAAAGAAGATTCAAAGAGAGTGAGATGCCAGCTCCTTTCATTCAGTCAGTAGCTTCAATCATTTCTGGACGTTTTTCAATGGCAAAAATCAATGAATATTGTAAATGCACAAACAGTAATTTCTCCGCATTGCAAGGTGCAATTCTGAAATTTTTTGCTTTTTCCTGCTCCTCTTAGCATGATAAAGAAGATTCAAAGAGAGTGAGATGCCAGCTCCTTTCATTCAGTCAGTAGCTTCAATCATTTCTGGACGTTTTTCAATGGCAAAAATCAATGAATATTGTAAATGCACAAACAGTAATTTCTCCGCATTGCAAGGTGCAATTCTGAAATTTTTTGCTTTTTCCTGCTCCTCTTAGCATGATAAAGAAGATTCAAAGAGAGTGAGATGCCAGCTCCTTTCATTCAGTCAGTAGCTTCAAACATTTCTGGTATATGAATAACATGATGTTTTTCAATGGCAAAAATCAATGAATATTGTAAATGCACAAACAGTAATTTCTCCGCATTGCAAGGTGCAATTCTGAAATTTTTTGCTTTTTCCTGCTCTTCTTAGCATGATAAAGAAGATTCAAAGAGAGTGAGATGCCAGCTCCTTTCATTCAGTCAGTAGCTTCAATCATTTCTGGTATATGAATAACATGATGTTTTTCAATGTCAAAAATCAATGAATATTGTAAATGCACAAACAGTAATTTCTCCGCATTGCAAGGTGTAATTCTGAAATTTTTTGCTTTTTCCTGCTCCTCTAAGCATGATAAAGAAGATTCAAAGAGAGTGAGATGCCAGCTCCTTTCATTCAGTCGGTAGCTTCAATCATTTCTGGACGTTTTTCAATGGCAAAAATCAATGAATATTGTAAATGCACAAACAGTAATTTCTCCGCATTGCAAGGTGCAATTCTGAATTTTTTTGCTTTTTCCTGCTCCTCTTAGCATGATAAAGAAGATTCAAAGAGAGTGAGATGCCAGCTCCTTTCATTCAGTCAGTAGCTTCAATCATTTCTGGTATATGAATAACATGATGTTTTTCAATGGCAAAAATCAATGAATATTGTAAATGCACAAACAGTAATTTCTCCGCATTGCAAGGTGCAATTCTGAAATTTTTTGCTTTTTCCTGCTCCTCTAAGCATGATAAAGAAGATTCAAAGAGAGTGAGATGCCAGCTCCTTTCATTCAGTCAGTAGCTTCAATCATTTCTGGACGTTTTTCAATGGCAAAAATCAATGAATATTGTAAATGCACAAACAGTAATTTCTCCGCATTGCAAGGTGCAATTCTGAAATTTTTTGCTTTTTCCTGCTCCTCTTAGCATGATAAAGAAGATTCAAAGAGAGTGAGATGCCAGCTCCTTTCATTCAGTCAGTAGCTTCAAACATTTCTGGTATATGAATAACATGATGTTTTTCAATGGCAAAAATCAATGAATATTGTAAATGCACAAACAGTAATTTCTCCGCATTGAAAGGTGCAATTCTGAAATTTTTTGCTTTTTCCTGCTCCTCTTAGCATGATAAAGAAGATTCAAAGAGAGTGAGATGCCAGCTCCTTTCATTCAGTCAGTAGCTTCAATCATTTCTGGACGTTTTTCAATGGCAAAAATCAATGAATATTGTAAATGCACAAACAGTAATTTCTCCGCATTGCAAGGTGCAATTCTGAAATTTTTTGCTTTTTCCTGCTCCTCTTAGCATGATAAAGAAGATTCAAAGAGAGTGAGATGCCAGCTCCTTTCATTCAGTCAGTAGCTTCAATCATTTCTGGACGTTTTTCAATGGCAAAAATCAATGAATATTGTAAATGCACAAACAGTAATTTCTCCGCATTGCAAGGTGCAATTCTGAAATTTTTTGCTTTTTTCTGCTCCTCTTAGCATGATAAAGAAGATTCAAAGAGAGTGAGATGCCAGCTCCTTTCATTCAGTCAGTAGCTTCAAACATTTCTGGTATATGAATAACATGATGTTTTTCAATGGCAAAAATCAATGAATATTGTAAATGCACAAACAGTAATTTCTCCGCATTGCAAGGTGCAATTCTGAAATTTTTTGCTTTTTCCTGCTCCTCTTAGCATGATAAAGAATATTCAAAGAGAGTGAGATGCCAGCTCCTTTCATTCAGTCAGTAGCTTCAGTCATTTCAGGACGTTTTTCAATGGCAAAAATCAATGAATATTGTAAATGCACAAACAGTAATTTCTCCGCATTGCAAGGTGCAATTCTGAAATTTTTTGCTTTTTCCTGCTCCTCTTAGCAAGATAAACAAGATTCAAAGAGAGTGAGATGCCAGCTCCTTTCATTGTCAGTAGCTTCAATCATTTCTGGACGTTTTTCAATGGCAAAAATCAATGAATATTGTAAATGCACAAACAGTAATTTCTCCGCATTGCAAGGTGCAATTCTGAAATTTTTTGCTTTTTCCTGCTCCTCTTAGCATGATAAAGAAGATTCAAAGAGAGTGAGATGCCAGCTCCTTTCATTCAGTCAGTAGCTTCAATCATTTCTGGACGTTTTTCAATGGCAAAAATCAATGAATATTGTAAATGCACAAACAGTAATTTCTCCGCATTGCAAGGTGCAATTCTGAAATTTTTTGCTTTTTCCTGCTCCTCTTAGCATGATAAAGAAGATTCAAAGAGAGTGAGATGCCAGCTCCTTTCATTCAGTCAGTAGCTTCAATCATTTCTGGACGTTTTTCAATGGCAAAAATCAATGAATATTGTAAATGCACAAACTAATTTCTCCGCATTGCAAGGTGCAATTCTGAAATTTTTTGCTTTTTGCTGCTCCTCTTAGCATGATAAAGAAGATTCAAAGAGAGTGAGATGCCAGCTCCTTTCATTCAGTCAGTAGCTTCAATCATTTCTGGACGTTTTTCAATGGCAAAAATCAATGAATATTGTAAATGCACAAAGAGTAATTTCTCCGCATTGCAAGGTGCAATTCTGAAATTTTTTGCTTTTTCCTGCTCCTCTTAGCATGATAAAGAAGATTCAAAGAGAGTGAGATGCCAGCTCCTTTCATTCAGTCAGTAGCTTCAATCATTTCTGGACGTTTTTCAATGGCAAAAATCAATGAATATTGTAAATGCACAAAGAGTAATTTCTCCGCATTGCAAGGTGCAATTCTGAAATTTTTTGCTTTTTGCTGCTCCTCTTAGCATGATAAAGAAGATTCAAAGAGAGTGAGATGCCAGCTCCTTTCATTCAGTCAGTAGCTTCAATCATTTCTGGACGTTTTTCAATGGCAAAAATCAATGAATATTGTAAATGCACAAAGAGTAATTTCTCCGCATTGCAAGGTGCAATTCTGAAATTTTTTGCTTTTTCCTGCTCCTCTTAGCATGATAAAGAAGATTCAAAGAGAGTGAGATGCCAGCTCCTTTCATTCAGTCAGTAGCTTCAAACATTTCTGGTATATGAATAACATGATGTTTTTCAATGGCAAAAATCAATGAATATTGTAAATGCACAAACAGTAATTTCTCCGCATTGCAAGGTGCAATTCTGAAATTTTTTGCTTTTTCCTGCTCTTCTTAGCATGATAAAGAAGATTCAAAGAGAGTGAGATGCCAGCTCCTTTCATTCAGTCAGTAGCTTCAATCATTTCTGGTATATGAATAACATGATGTTTTTCAATGGCAAAAATCAATGAATATTGTAAATGCACAAACAGTAATTTCTCCGCATTGCAAGGTGCAATTCTGAAATTTTTTGCTTTTTCCTGCTCCTCTAAGCATGATAAAGAAGATTCAAAGAGAGTGAGATGCCAGCTCCTTTCATTCAGTCAGTAGCTTCAATCATTTCTGGACATTTTTCAATGGCAAAAATCAATGAATATTGTAAATGCACAAACAGTAATTTCTCCGCATTGCAAGGTGCAATTCTGAAATTTTTTGCTTTTTCCTGCTCCTCTTAGCATGATAAAGAAGATTCAAAGAGAGTGAGATGCCAGCTCCTTTCATTCAGTCAGTAGCTTCAATCATTTCTGGACGTTTTTCAATGGCAAAAATCAATGAATATTGTAAATGCACAAACAGTAATTTCTCCGCATTGCAAGGTGCAATTCTGAAATTTTTTGCTTTTTCCTGCACCTCTTAGCATGATAAAGAAGATTCAAAGAGAGTGAGATGCCAGCTCCTTTCATTCAGTCAGTAGCTTCAAACATTTCTGGTATATGAATAACATGATGTTTTTCAATGGCAAAAATCAATGAATATTGTAAATGCACAAACAGTAATTTCTCCGCATTGAAAGGTGCAATTCTGAAATTTTTTGCTTTTTCCTGCTCCTCTTAGCATGATAAAGAAGATTCAAAGAGAGTGAGATGCCAGCTCCTTTCATTCAGTCAGTAGCTTCAATCATTTCTGGACGTTTTTCAATGGCAAAAACCAATGAATATTGTAAATGCACAAACAGTAATTTCTCCGCATTGCAAGGTGCAATTCTGAAATTTTTTGCTTTTTCCTGCTCCTCTTAGCATGATAAAGAAGATTCAAAGAGAGTGAGATGCCAGCTCCTTTCATTCAGTCAGTAGCTTCAATCATTTCTGGACGTTTTTCAATGGCAAAAATCAATGAATATTGTAAATGCACAAACAGTAATTTCTCCGCATTGCAAGGTGCAATTCTGAAATTTTTTGCTTTTTTCTGCTCCTCTTAGCATGATAAAGAAGATTCAAAGAGAGTGAGATGCCAGCTCCTTTCATTCAGTCAGTAGCTTCAAACATTTCTGGTATATGAATAACATGATGTTTTTCAATGGCAAAAATCAATGAATATTGTAAATGCACAAACAGTAATTTCTCCGCATTGCAAGGTGCAATTCTGAAATTTTTTGCTTTTTCCTGCTCCTCTTAGCATGATAAAGAAGATTCAAAGAGAGTGAGATGCCAGCTCCTTTCATTCAGTCAGTAGCTTCAATCATTTCTGGACGTTTTTCAATGGCAAAAATCAATGAATATTGTAAATGCACAAACAGTAATTTCTCCGCATTGCAAGGTGCAATTCTGAAATTTTTTGCTTTTTCCTGCTCCTCTTAGCAAGATAAACAAGATTCAAAGAGAGTGAGATGCCAGCTCCTTTCATTCAGTCAGTAGCTTCAATCATTTCTGGACGTTTTTCAATGGCAAAAATCAATGAATATTGTAAATGCACAAACAGTAATTTCTCCGCATTGCAAGGTGCAATTCTGAAATTTTTTGCTTTTTCCTGCTCCTCTTAGCATGATAAAGAAGATTCAAAGAGAGTGAGATGCCAGCTCCTTTCATTCAGTCAGTAGCTTCAATCATTTCTGGACGTTTTTCAATGGCAAAAATCAATGAATATTGTAAATGCACAAACTAATTTTTCCGCATTGCAAGGTGCAATTCTGAAATTTTTTGCTTTTTGCTGCTCCTCTTAGCATGATAAAGAAGATTCAAAGAGAGTGAGATGCCAGCTCCTTTCATTCAGTCAGTAGCTTCAATCATTTCTGGACGTTTTTCAATGGCAAAAATCAATGAATATTGTAAATGCACAAACAGTAATTTCTCCGTATTGCAAGGTGCAATTCTGAAATTTTTTGCTTTTTCCTGCTCCTCTTAGCATGATAAAGAAGATTCAAAGAGAGTGAGATGCCAGCTCCTTTCATTCAGTCAGTAGCTTCAATCATTTCTGGACGTTTTTCAATGGCAAAAATCAATGAATATTGTAAATGCACAAACAGTAATTTCTCCGTATTGCAAGGTGCAATTCTGAAATTTTTTGCTTTTTCCTGCTCCTCTTAGCATGATAAAGAAGATTCAAAGAGAGTGAGATGCCAGCTCCTTTCATTCAGTCAGTAGCTTCAATCATTTCTGGACGTTTTTCAATGGCAAAAATCAATGAATATTGTAAATGCACAAACAGTAATTTCTCCGCATTGCAAGGTGCAATTCTGAAATTTTTTGCTTTTTCCTGCTCCTCTTAGCATGATAAAGAAGATTCAAAGAGAGTGAGATGCCAGCTCCTTTCATTCAGTCAGTAGCTTCAATCATTTCTGGACGTTTTTCAATGGCAAAAATCAATGAATATTGTAAATGCACAAAGAGTAATTTCTCCGCATTGCAAGGTGCAATTCTGAAATTTTTTGCTTTTTCCTGCTCCTCTTAGCATGATAAAGAAGATTCAAAGAGAGTGAGATGCCAGCTCCTTTCATTCAGTCAGTAGCTTCAAACATTTCTGGTATATGAATAACATGGTTTTTCAATGGCAAAAATCAATGAATATTGTAAATGCACAAACAGTAATTTCTCCGCATTGCAAGGTGCAATTCTGAAATTTTTTGCTTTTTCCTGCTCCTCTTAGCATGATAAAGAAGATTCAAAGAGAGTGAGATGCCAGCTCCTTTCATTCAGTCAGTAGCTTCAATCATTTCTGGACGTTTTTCAATGGCAAAAATCATTGAATATTGTAAATGCACACAGTAATTTCTCCGCATTGCAAGGTGCAATTCTGAAATTTTTTGCTTTTTCCTGCTCTTCTTAGCATGATAAAGAAGATTCAAAGAGAGTGAGATGCCAGCTCCTTTCATTCAGTTAGTAGCTTCAATCATTTCTGGTATATGAATAACATGATGTTTTTCAATGGCAAAAATCAATGAATATTGTAAATGCACAAACAGTAATTTCTCCGCATCGCAAGGTGCAATTCTGAAATTTCTTGCTTTTTCCTGCTCCTCTAAGCATGATAAAGAAGATTCAAAGAGAGTGAGATGCCAGCTCCTTTCATTCAGTCAGTAGCTTCAATCATTTCTGGACGTTTTTCAATGGCAAAAATCAATGAATATTGTAAATGCACAAACAGTAATTTCTCCGCATTGCAAGGTGCAATTCTGAAATTTTTTGCTTTTTCCTGCTCCTCTTAGCATGATAAAGAAGATTCAAAGAGAGTGAGATGCCAGCTCCTTTCATTCAGTCAGTAGCTTCAATCATTTCTGGACGTTTTTCAATGGCAAAAATCAATGAATATTGTAAATGCACAAACAGTAATTTCTCCGCTTTGCAAGGTGCAATTCTGAAATTTTTTGCTTTTTCCTGCTCCTCTTAGCATGATAAAGAAGATTCAAAGAGAGTGAGATGCCAGCTCCTTTCATTCAGTCAGTAGCTTCAAACATTTCTGGTATATGAATAACATGATGTTTTTCAATGGCAAAAATCAATGAATATTGTAAATGCACAAACAGTAATTTCTCCGCATTGAAAGGTGCAATTCTGAAATTTTTTGCTTTTTCCTGCTCCTCTTAGCATGATAAAGAAGATTCAAAGAGAGTGAGATGCCAGCTCCTTTCATTCAGTTAGTAGCTTCAATCATTTCTGGACGTTTTTCAATGGCAAAAATCAATGAATATTGTAAATGCACAAACAGTAATTTCTCCGCATTGCAAGGTGCAATTCTGAAATTTTTTGCTTTTTCCTGCTCCTCTTAGCATGATAAAGAAGATTCAAAGAGAGTGAGATGCCAGCTCCTTTCATTCAGTCAGAAGCTTCAATCATTTCTGGACGTTTTTCAATGGCAAAAATCAATGAATATTGTAAATGCACAAACAGTAATTTCTCCGCATTGCAAGGTGCAATTCTGAAATTTTTTGCGTTTTTCTGCTCCTCTTAGCATGATAAAGAAGATTCAAAGAGAGTGAGATGCCAGCTCCTTTCATTCAGTCAGTAGCTTCAAACATTTCTGGTATATGAATAACATGATGTTTTTCAATGGCAAAAATCAATGAATATTGTAAATGCACAAAC
This sequence comes from Phyllobates terribilis, assembly GCF_046119375.1. Lineage (NCBI taxonomy): Eukaryota > Metazoa > Chordata > Amphibia > Anura > Dendrobatidae > Phyllobates > Phyllobates terribilis. Next base: position 4,242,384 of record NW_027362893.1, read on the forward strand.
AGTAATTTCTCCGCATTGCAAGGTGCAATTCTGAAACTTTTTGCTTTTTCCTGCTCCTCTTAGCATGATAAGCAAGATTCAAAGAGAGTGAGATGCCAGCTCCTTTCATTCAGTCAGTAGCTTCAATCATTTCTGGACGTTTTTCAATGGCAAAAATCAATGAATATTGTAAATGCACAAACAGTAATTTCTCCGCATTGCAAGGTGCAATTCTGAAATTTTTTGCTTTTTCCTGCTCCTCTTAGCATGATAAACAAGATTCAAAGAGAGTGAGATCCCAGCTCCTTTCATTCAGTCAGTAGCTTCAATCATTTCTGGACGTTTTTCAATGGCAAAAATCAATGAATATTGTAAATGCACAAACAGTAATTTCTCCGCATTGCAAGTTGCAATTCTGAAATTTTTTGCTTTTTTCTGCTCCTCTTAGCATGATAAAGAAGATTCAAAGAGAGTGAGATGCCAGCTCCTTTCATTCAGTCAGTAGCTTCAAACATTTCTGGTATATGAATAACATGATGTTTTTCAATGGCAAAAATCAATGAATATTGTAAATGCACAAACAGTAATTTCTCCGCATTGCAAGGTGCAATTCTGAAATTTTTTGCTTTTTCCTGCTCCTCTTAGCATGATAAAGAAGATTCAAAGAGAGTGAGATGCCAGCTCCTTTCATTCAGTCAGTAGCTTCAATCATTTCTGGACGTTTTTCAATGGCAAAAATCAATGAATATTGTAAATGCACAAACAGTAATTTCTCCGCATTGCAAGGTGCAATTCTGAAATTTTTTGCTTTTTCCTGCTCCTCTTAGCAAGATAAACAAGATTCAAAGAGAGTGAGATGCCAGCTCCTTTCATTCAGTCAGTAGCTTCAATCATTTCTGGACGTTTTTCAATGGCAAAAATCAATGTATATTGTAAATGCACAAACAGTAATTTCTCCGCATTGCAAGGTGCAATTCTGAAATTTTTTGCTTTTTCCTGCTCCTCTTAGCATGATAAAGAAGATTCAAAGAGAGTGAGATGCCAGCTCCTTTCATTCAGTCAGTAGCTTCAATCATTTCTGGACGTTTTTCAATGGCAAAAATCAATGAATATTGTAAATGCACAAACAGTAATTTCTCCGCATTGCAAGGTGCAATTCTGAAATTTTTTGCTTTTTCCTGCTCCTCTTAGCAAGATAAACAAGATTCAAAGAGAGTGAGATGCCAGCTCCTTTCATTCAGTCAGTAGCTTCAATCATTTCTGGACGTTTTTCAATGGCAAAAATCAATGAATATTGTAAATGCACAAACAGTAATTTCTCCGCATTGCAAGGTGCAATTCTGAAATTTTTTGCTTTTTCCTGCTCCTCTTAGCATGATAAAGAAGATTCAAAGAGAGTGAGATGCCAGCTCCTTTCATTCAGTCAGTAGCTTCAATCATTTCTGGACGTTTTTCAATGGCAAAAATCAATGAATATTGTAAATGCACAAACTAATTTTTCCGCATTGCAAGGTGCAATTCTGAAATTTTTTGCTTTTTGCTGCTCCTCTTAGCATGATAAAGAAGATTCAAAGAGAGTGAGATGCCAGCTCCTTTCATTCAGTCAGTAGCTTCAATCATTTCTGGACGTTTTTCAATGGCAAAAATCAATGAATATTGTAAATGCACAAACAGTAATTTCTCCGTATTGCAAGGTGCAATTCTGAAATTTTTTGCTTTTTCCTGCTCCTCTTAGCATGATAAAGAAGATTCAAAGAGAGTGAGATGCCAGCTCCTTTCATTCAGTCAGTAGCTTCAATCATTTCTGGACGTTTTTCAATGGCAAAAATCAATGAATATTGTAAATGCACAAACAGTAATTTCTCCGTATTGCAAGGTGCAATTCTGAAATTTTTTGCTTTTTCCTGCTCCTCTTAGCATGATAAAGAAGATTCAAAGAGAGTGAGATGCCAGCTCCTTTCATTCAGTCAGTAGCTTCAATCATTTCTGGACGTTTTTCAATGGCAAAAATCAATGAATATTGTAAATGCACAAACAGTAATTTCTCCGCATTGCAAGGTGCAATTCTGAAATTTTTTGCTTTTTCCTGCTCCTCTTAGCATGATAAAGAAGATTCAAAGAGAGTGAGATGCCAGCTCCTTTCATTCAGTCAGTAGCTTCAATCATTTCTGGACGTTTTTCAATGGCAAAAATCAATGAATATTGTAAATGCACAAAGAGTAATTTCTCCGCATTGCAAGGTGCAATTCTGAAATTTTTTGCTTTTTCCTGCTCCTCTTAGCATGATAAAGAAGATTCAAAGAGAGTGAGATGCCAGCTCCTTTCATTCAGTCAGTAGCTTCAAACATTTCTGGTATATGAATAACATGGTTTTTCAATGGCAAAAATCAATGAATATTGTAAATGCACAAACAGTAATTTCTCCGCATTGCAAGGTGCAATTCTGAAATTTTTTGCTTTTTCCTGCTCCTCTTAGCATGATAAAGAAGATTCAAAGAGAGTGAGATGCCAGCTCCTTTCATTCAGTCAGTAGCTTCAATCATTTCTGGACGTTTTTCAATGGCAAAAATCATTGAATATTGTAAATGCACACAGTAATTTCTCCGCATTGCAAGGTGCAATTCTGAAATTTTTTGCTTTTTCCTGCTCTTCTTAGCATGATAAAGAAGATTCAAAGAGAGTGAGATGCCAGCTCCTTTCATTCAGTTAGTAGCTTCAATCATTTCTGGTATATGAATAACATGATGTTTTTCAATGGCAAAAATCAATGAATATTGTAAATGCACAAACAGTAATTTCTCCGCATCGCAAGGTGCAATTCTGAAATTTCTTGCTTTTTCCTGCTCCTCTAAGCATGATAAAGAAGATTCAAAGAGAGTGAGATGCCAGCTCCTTTCATTCAGTCAGTAGCTTCAATCATTTCTGGACGTTTTTCAATGGCAAAAATCAATGAATATTGTAAATGCACAAACAGTAATTTCTCCGCATTGCAAGGTGCAATTCTGAAATTTTTTGCTTTTTCCTGCTCCTCTTAGCATGATAAAGAAGATTCAAAGAGAGTGAGATGCCAGCTCCTTTCATTCAGTCAGTAGCTTCAATCATTTCTGGACGTTTTTCAATGGCAAAAATCAATGAATATTGTAAATGCACAAACAGTAATTTCTCCGCTTTGCAAGGTGCAATTCTGAAATTTTTTGCTTTTTCCTGCTCCTCTTAGCATGATAAAGAAGATTCAAAGAGAGTGAGATGCCAGCTCCTTTCATTCAGTCAGTAGCTTCAAACATTTCTGGTATATGAATAACATGATGTTTTTCAATGGCAAAAATCAATGAATATTGTAAATGCACAAACAGTAATTTCTCCGCATTGAAAGGTGCAATTCTGAAATTTTTTGCTTTTTCCTGCTCCTCTTAGCATGATAAAGAAGATTCAAAGAGAGTGAGATGCCAGCTCCTTTCATTCAGTCAGTAGCTTCAATCATTTCTGGACGTTTTTCAATGGCAAAAATCAATGAATATTGTAAATGCACAAACAGTAATTTCTCCGCATTGCAAGGTGCAATTCTGAAATTTTTTGCTTTTTCCTGCTCCTCTTAGCATGATAAAGAAGATTCAAAGAGAGTGAGATGCCAGCTCCTTTCATTCAGTCAGAAGCTTCAATCATTTCTGGACGTTTTTCAATGGCAAAAATCAATGAATATTGTAAATGCACAAACAGTAATTTCTCCGCATTGCAAGGTGCAATTCTGAAATTTTTTGCGTTTTTCTGCTCCTCTTAGCATGATAAAGAAGATTCAAAGAGAGTGAGATGCCAGCTCCTTTCATTCAGTCAGTAGCTTCAAACATTTCTGGTATATGAATAACATGATGTTTTTCAATGGCAAAAATCAATGAATATTGTAAATGCACAAACAGTAATTTCTCCGCATTGCAAGGTGAAATTCTGAAATTTTTTGCTTTTTCCTGCTCCTCTTAGCATGATAAACAAGATTCAAAGAGAGTGAGATGCCAGCTCCTTTCATTCAGTCAGTAGCTTCAATCATTTCTGGACGTTTTTCAATGGCAAAAATCAATGAATATTGTAAATGCACAAACAGTAATTTCTCCGCATTGCAAGGTGCAATTCTGAAATTTTTTGCTTTTTCCTGCTCCTCTTAGCATGATAAAGAAGATTCAAAGAGAGTGAGATGCCAGCTCCTTTCATTCAGTCAGTAGCTTCAATCATTTCTGGACGTTTTTCAATGGCAAAAATCAATGAATATTGTAAATGCACAAACAGTAATTTCTCCGCATTGCAAGGTGCAATTCTGAAATTTTTTGCTTTTTTCTGCTCCTCTTAGCATGATAAAGAAGATTCAAAGAGAGTGAGATGCCAGCTCCTTTCATTCAGTCAGTAGCTTCAAACATTTCTGGTATATGAATAACATGATGTTTTTCAATGGCAAAAATCAATGAATATTGTAAATGCACAAACAGTAATTTCTCCGCATTGCAAGGTGCAATTCTGAAATTTTTTGCTTTTTCCTGCTCCTCTTAGCATGATAAAGAAGATTCAAAGAGAGTGAGATGCCAGCTCCTTTCATTCAGTCAGTAGCTTCAATCATTTCTGGACGTTTTTCAATGGCAAAAATCAATGAATATTGTAAATGCACAAACAGTAATTTCTCCGCATTGCAAGGTGCAATTCTGAAATTTTTTGCTTTTTCCTGCTCCTCTTAGCAAGATAAACAAGATTCAAAGAGAGTGAGATGCCAGCTCCTTTCATTCAGTCAGTAGCTTCAATCATTTCTGGACGTTTTTCAATGGCAAAAATCAATGAATATTGTAAATGCACAAACAGTAATTTCTCCGCATTGCAAGGTGCAATTCTGAAATTTTTTGCTTTTTCCTGCTCCTCTTAGCATGATAAAGAAGATTCAAAGAGAGTGAGATGCCAGCTCCTTTCATTCAGTCAGTAGCTTCAAACATTTCTGGTATATGAATAACATGATGTTTTTCAATGGCAAAAATCAATGAATATTGTAAATGCACAAACAGTAATTTCTCCGCATTGCAAGGTGCAATTCTGAAATTTTTTGCTTTTTCCTGCTCCTCTTAGCATGATAAAGAAGATTCAAAGAGAGTGAGATGCCAGCTCCTTTCATTCAGTCAGTAGCTTCAATCATTTCTGGACGTTTTTCAATGGCAAAAATCAATGAATATTGTAAATGCACAAAGAGTAATTTCTCCGCATTGCAAGGTGCAATTCTGAAATTTTTTGCTTTTTCCTGCTCCTCTTAGCATGATAAAGAAGATTCAAAGAGAGTGAGATGCCAGCTCCTTTCATTCAGTCAGTAGCTTCAATCATTTCTGGGCATTTTTCAATGGCAAAAATCAATGAATATTGTAAATGCACAAACAGTAATTTCTCCGCATTGCAAGGTGCAATTCTGAAATTTTTTGCTTTTTCCTGCTCCTCTTAGCATGATAAAGAAGATTCAAAGAGAGTGAGATGCCAGCTCCTTTCATTCAGTCAGTAGCTTCAAACATTTCTGGTATATGAATAACATGATGTTTTTCAATGGCAAAAATCAATGAATATTGTAAATGCACAAACAGTAATTTCTCCGCATTGAAAGGTGCAATTCTGAAATTTTTTGCTTTTTCCTGCTCCTCTTAGCATGATAAAGAAGATTCAAAGAGAGTGAGATGCCAGCTCCTTTCATTCAGTCAGTAGCTTCAAACATTTCTGGTATATGAATAACATGATGTTTTTCAATGGCAAAAATCAATGAATATTGTAAATGCACAAACAGTAATTTCTCCGCATTGCAAGGTGCAATTCTGAAATTTTTTGCTTTTTCCTGCTCCTCTTAGCATGATAAAGAAGATTCAAAGAGAGTGAGATGCCAGCTCCTTTCATTCAGTCAGTAGCTTCAATCATTTCTGGACGTTTTTCAATGGCAAAAATCATTGAATATTGTAAATGCACACAGTAATTTCTCCGCATTGCAAGGTGCAATTCTGAAATTTTTTGCTTTTTTCTGCTCCTCTTAGCATGATAAAGAAGATTCAAAGAGAGTGAGATGCCAGCTCCTTTCATTCAGTCAGTAGCTTCAAACATTTCTGGTATATGAATAACATGATGTTTTTCAATGGCAAAAATCAATGAATATTGTAAATGCACAAACAGTAATTTCTCCGCATTGCAAGGTGCAATTCTGAAATTTTTTGCTTTTTCCTGCTCCTCTTAGCATGATAAAGAAGATTCAAAGAGAGTGAGATGCCAGCTCCTTTCATTCAGTCAGTAGCTTCAATCATTTCTGGACGTTTTTCAATGGCAAAAATCAATGAATATTGTAAATGCACAAACAGTAATTTCTCCGCATTGCAAGGTGCAATTCTGAAATTTTTTGCTTTTTCCTGCTCCTCTTAGCAAGATAAACAAGATTCAAAGAGAGTGAGATGCCAGCTCCTTTCATTCAGTCAGTAGCTTCAATCATTTCTGGACGTTTTTCAATGGCAAAAATCAATGAATATTGTAAATACACAAACAGTAATTTCTCCGCATTGCAAGGTGCAATTCTGAAATTTTTTGCTTTTTCCTACTCCTCTTAGCATGATAAAGAAGATTCAAAGAGAGTGAGATGCCAGCTCCTTTCATTCAGTCAGTAGCTTCAATCATTTCTGGACGTTTTTCAATGGCAAAAATCAATGAATATTGTAAATGCACAAACTAATTTCTCCGCATTGCAAGGTGCAATTCTGAAATTTTTTGCTTTTTGCTGCTCCTCTTAGCATGATAAAGAAGATTCAAAGAGAGTGAGATGCCAGCTCCTTTCATTCAGTCAGTAGCTTCAATCATTTCTGGACGTTTTTCAATGGCAAAAATCAATGAATATTGTAAATGCACAAACAGTAATTTCTCCGTATTGCAAGGTGCAATTCTGAAATGTTTTGCTTTTTCCTGCTCCTCTTAGCATGAAAAAGAAGATTCAAAGAGAGTGAGATGCCAGCTCCTTTCATTTAGTCAGTAGCTTCAATCATTTCTGGACGTTTTTCAATGGCAAAAATCAATGAATATTGTAAATGCACAAACAGTAATTTCTCCGCATTGCAAGGTGCAATTCTGAAATTTTTTGCTTTTTCCTGCTCCTCTTAGCATGATAAAGAAGATTCAAAGAGAGTGAGATGCCAGCTCCTTTCATTCAGTCAGTAGCTTCAATCATTTCTGGACGTTTTTCAATGGCAAAAATCAATGAATATTGTAAATGCACAAACAGTAATTTCTCCGCATTGCAAGGTGCAATTCTGAAATTTTTTGCTTTTTCCTGCTCCTCTTAGCATGATAAAGAAGATTCAAAGAGAGTGAGATGCCAGCTCCTTTCATTCAGTCAGTAGCTTCAAACATTTCTGGTATATGAATAACATGATGTTTTTCAATGGCAAAAATCAATGAATATTGTAAATGCACAAACAGTAATTTCTCCGCATTGCAAGGTGCAATTCTGAAATTTTTTGCTTTTTCCTGCTCTTCTTAGCATGATAAAGAAGATTCAAAGAGAGTGAGATGCCAGCTCCTTTCATTCAGTCAGTAGCTTCAATCATTTCTGGTATATGAATAACATGATGTTTTTCAATGTCAAAAATCAATGAATATTGTAAATGCACAAACAGTAATTTCTCCGCATTGCAAGGTGCAATTCTGAAATTTTTTGCTTTTTCCTGCTCCTCTAAGCATGATAAAGAAGATTCAAAGAGAGTGAGATGCCAGCTCCTTTCATTCAGTCAGTAGCTTCAATCATTTCTGGACGTTTTTCAATGGCAAAAATCAATGAATATTGTAAATGCACAAACAGTAATTTCTCCGCATTGCAAGGTGCAATTCTGAAATTTTTTGCTTTTTCCTGCTCCTCTTAGCATGATAAAGAAGATTCAAAGAGAGTGAGATGCCAGCTCCTTTCATTCAGTCAGTAGCTTCAATCATTTCTGGTATATGAATAACATGATGTTTTTCAATGGCAAAAATCAATGAATATTGTAAATGCACAAACAGTAATTTCTCCGCATTGCAAGGTGCAATTCTGAAATTTTTTGCTTTTTCCTGCTCCTCTAAGCATGATAAAGAAGATTCAAAGAGAGTGAGATGCTAGCTCCTTTCATTCAGTCAGTAGCTTCAATCATTTCTGGACGTTTTTCAATGGCAAAAATCAATGAATATTGTAAATGCACAAACAGTAATTTCTCCGCATTGCAAGGTGCAATTCTGAAATTTTTTGCTTTTTCCTGCTCCTCTTAGCATGATAAAGAAGATTCAAAGAGAGTGAGATGCCAGCTCCTTTCATTCAGTCAGTAGCTTCAAACATTTCTGGTATATGAATAACATGATGTTTTTCAATGGCAAAAATCAATGAATATTGTAAATGCACAAACAGTAATTTCTCCGCATTGAAAGGTGCAATTCTGAAATTTTTTGCTTTTTCCTGCTCCTCTTAGCATGATAAAGAAGATTCAAAGAGAGTGAGATGCCAGCTCCTTTCATTCAGTCAGTAGCTTCAATCATTTCTGGACGTTTTTCAATGGCAAAAATCAATGAATATTGTAAATGCACAAACAGTAATTTCTCCGCATTGCAAGGTGCAATTCTGAAATTTTTTGCTTTTTCCTGCTCCTCTTAGCAAGATAAACAAGATTCAAAGAGAGTGAGATGCCAGCTCCTTTCATTCAGTCAGTAGCTTCAATCATTTCTGGACGTTTTTCAATGGCAAAAATCAATGAATATTGTAAATGCACAAACAGTAATTTCTCCGCATTGCAAGGTGCAATTCTGAAATTTTTTGCTTTTTCCTGCTCCTCTTAGCATGATAAAGAAGATTCAAAGAGAGTGAGATGCCAGCTCCTTTCATTCAGTCAGTAGCTTCAATCATTTCTGGACGTTTTTCAATGGCAAAAATCAATGAATATTGTAAATGCACAAACTAATTTCTCCGCATTGCAAGGTGCAATTCTGAAATTTTTTGCTTTTTGCTGCTCCTCTTAGCATGATAAAGAAGATTCAAAGAGAGTGAGATGCCAGCTCCTTTCATTCAGTCAGTAGCTTCAATCATTTCTGGACGTTTTTCAATGGCAAAAATCAATGAATATTGTAAATGCACAAACAGTAATTTCTCCGTATTGCAAGGTGCAATTCTGAAATTTTTTGCTTTTTCCTGCTCCTCTTAGCATGATAAAGATGATTCAAAGAGAGTGAGATGCCAGCTCCTTTCGTTCAGTCAGTAGCTTCAATCATTTCTGGACGTTTTTCAATGGCAAAAATCAATGAATATTGTAAATGCACAAACAGTAATTTCTCCGCATTGCAAGGTGCAATTCTGAAATTTTTTGCTTTTTCCTGCTCCTCTTAGCATGATAAAGAAGATTCAAAGAGAGTGAGATGCCAGCTCCTTTCATTCAGTCAGTAGCTTCAATCATTTCTGGACGTTTTTCAATGGCAAAAATCAATGAATATTGTAAATGCACAAAGAGTAATTTCTCCGCATTGCAAGGTACAATTCTGAAATTTTTTGCTTTTTCCTGCTCCTCTTAGCATGATAAAGAAGATTCAAAGAGAGTGAGATGCCAGCTCCTTTCATTCAGTCAGTAGCTTCAAACATTTCTGGTATATGAATAACGATGTTTTTCAATGGCAAAAATCAATGAATATTGTAAATGCACAAACAGTAATTTCTCCGCATTGCAAGGTGCAATTCTGAAATTTTTTGCTTTTTCCTGCTCTTCTTAGCATGATAAAGAAGATTCAAAGAGAGTGAGATGCCAGCTCCTTTCATTCAGTCAGTAGCTTCAATCATTTCTGGTATATGAATAACATGATGTTTTTCAATGGCAAAAATCAATGAATATTGTAAATGCACAAACAGTAATTTCTCCGCATTGCAAGGTGCAATTCTGAAATTTTTTGCTTTTTCCTGCTCCTCTTAGCATGATAAAGAAGATTCAAAGAGAGTGAGATGCCAGCTCCTTTCATTCAGTCAGTAGCTTCAATCATTTCTGGACGTTTTTCAATGGCAAAAATCAATGAATATTGTAAATGCACAAACAGTAATTTCTCCGCATTGCAAGGTGCAATTTTGAAATTTTTTGCTTTTTCCTGCTCCTCTTAGCAAGATAAACAAGATTCAAAGAGAGTGAGATGCCAGCTCCTTTCATTCAGTCAGTAGCTTCAATCATTTCTGGATGTTTTTCAATGGCAAAAATCAATGAATATTGTAAATACACAAACAGTAATTTCTCCGCATTGCAAGGTGCAATTCTGAAATTTTTTGCTTTTTCCTGCTCCTCTTAGCATGATAAAGAAGATTCAAAGAGAGTGAGATGCCAGCTCCTTTCATTCAGTCAGTAGCTTCAATCATTTCTGGACGTTTTTCAATGGCAAAAATCAATGAATATTGTAAATGCACAAACTAATTTCTCCGCATTGCAAGGTGCAATTCTGAAATTTTTTGCTTTTTGCTGCTCCTCTTAGCATGATAAAGAAGATTCAAAGAGAGTGAGATGCCAGCTCCTTTCATTCAGTCAGTAGCTTCAATCATTTCTGGACGTTTTTCAATGGCAAAAATCAATGAATATTGTAAATGCACAAACAGTAATTTCTCCGTATTGCAAGGTGCAATTCTGAAATTTTTTGCTTTTTCCTGCTCCTCTTAGCATGATAAAGAAGATTCAAAGAGAGTGAGATGCCAGCTCCTTTCATTCAGTCAGTAGCTTCAATCATTTCTGGACGTTTTTCAATGGCAAAAATCAATGAATATTGTAAATGCACAAACAGTAATTTCTCCGCATTGCAAGGTGCAATTCTGAAATTTTTTGCTTTTTCCTGCTCCTCTTAGCATGATAAAGAAGATTCAAAGAGAGTGAGATGCCAGCTCCTTTCATTCAGTCAGTAGCTTCAATCATTTCTGGACGTTTTTCAATGGCAAAAATCAATGAATATTGTAAATGCACAAACAGTAATTTCTCCGCATTGCAAGGTGCAATTCTGAAATTTTTTGCTTTTTCCTGCTCCTCTTAGCATGATAAAGAAGATTCAAAGAGAGTGAGATGCCAGCTCCTTTCATTCAGTCAGTAGCTTCAAACATTTCTGGTATATGAATAACATGATGTTTTTCAATGGCAAAAATCAATGAATATTGTAAATGCACAAACAGTAATTTCTCCGCATTGCAAGGTGCAATTCTGAAATTTTTTGCTTTTTCCTGCTCTTCTTAGCATGATAAAGAAGATTCAAAGAGAGTGAGATGCCAGCTCCTTTCATTCAGTCAGTAGCTTCAATCATTTCTGGTATATGAATAACATGATGTTTTTCAATGTCAAAAATCAATGAATATTGTAAATGCACAAACAGTAATTTCTCCGCATTGCAAGGTGCAATTCTGAAATTTTTTGCTTTTTCCTGCTCCTCTAAGCATGATAAAGAAGATTCAAAGAGAGTGAGATGCCAGCTCCTTTCATTCAGTCAGTAGCTTCAATCATTTCTGGACGTTTTTCAATGGCAAAAATCAATGAATATTGTAAATGCACAAACAGTAATTTCTCCGCATTGCAAGGTGCAATTTTGAAATTTTTTGCTTTTTCCTGCTCCTCTTAGCAAGATAAACAAGATTCAAAGAGAGTGAGATGCCAGCTCCTTTCATTCAGTCAGTAGCTTCAAACATTTCTGGTATATGAATAACATGATGTTTTTCAATGGCAAAAATCAATGAATATTGTAAATGCACAAACAGTAATTTCTCCGCATTGAAAGGTGCAATTCTGAAATTTTTTGCTTTTTCCTGCTCCTCTTAGCATGATAAAGAAGATTCAAAGAGAGTGAGATGCCAGCTCCTTTCATTCAGTCAGTAGCTTCAATCATTTCTGGACGTTTTTCAATGGCAAAAATCAATGAATATTGTAAATGCACAAACAGTAATTTCTCCGCATTGCAAGGTGCAATTCTGAAATTTTTTGCTTTTTCCTGCTCCTCTTAGCATGATAAAGAAGATTCAAAGAGAGTGAGATGCCAGCTCCTTTCATTCAGTCAGTAGCTTCAATCATTTCTGGACGTTTTTCAATGGCAAAAATCAATGAATATTGTAAATGCACAAACAGTAATTTCTCCGCATTGCAAGGTGCAATTCTGAAATTTTTTGCTTTTTTCTGCTCCTCTTAGCATGATAAAGAAGATTCAAAGAGAGTGAGATGCCAGCTCCTTTCATTCAGTCAGTAGCTTCAAACATTTCTGGTATATGAATAACATGATGTTTTTCAATGGCAAAAATCAATGAATATTGTAAATGCACAAACAGTAATTTCTCCGCATTGCAAGGTGCAATTCTGAAATTTTTTGCTTTTTCCTGCTCCTCTTAGCATGATAAAGAAGATTCAAAGAGAGTGAGATGCCAGCTCCTTTCATTCAGTCAGTAGCTTCAATCATTTCTGGACGTTTTTCAATGGCAAAAATCAATGAATATTGTAAATGCACAAACAGTAATTTCTCCGCATTGCAAGGTGCAATTCTGAAATTTTTTGCTTTTTCCTGCTCCTCTTAGCAAGATAAACAAGATTCAAAGAGAGTGAGATGCCAGCTCCTTTCATTCAGTCAGTAGCTTCAATCATTTCTGGACGTTTTTCAATGGCAAAAATCAATGAATATTGTAAATGCACAAACAGTAATTTCTCCGCATTGCAAGGTGCAATTCTGAAATTTTTTGCTTTTTCCTGCTCCTCTTAGCATGATAAAGAAGATTCAAAGAGAGTGAGATGCCAGCTCCTTTCATTCAGTCAGTAGCTTCAATCATTTCTGGACGTTTTTCAATGGCAAAAATCAATGAATATTGTAAATGCACAAACTAATTTCTCCGCATTGCAAGGTGCAATTCTGAAATTTTTTGCTTTTTGCTGCTCCTCTTAGCATGATAAAGAAGATTCAAAGAGAGTGAGATGCCAGCTCCTTTCGTTCAGTCAGTAGCTTCAATCATTTCTGGACGTTTTTCAATGGCAAAAATCAATGAATATTGTAAATGCACAAACAGTAATTTCTCCGCATTGCAAGGTGCAATTCTGAAATTTTTTGCTTTTTCCTGCTCCTCTTAGCATGATAAAGAAGATTCAAAGAGAGTGAGATGCCAGCTCCTTTCATTCAGTCAGTAGCTTCAATCATTTCTGGACGTTTTTCAATGGCAAAAATCAATGAATATTGTAAATGCACAAAGAGTAATTTCTCCGCATTGCAAGGTACAATTCTGAAATTTTTTGCTTTTTCCTGCTCCTCTTAGCATGATAAAGAAGATTCAAAGAGAGTGAGATGCCAGCTCCTTTCATTCAGTCAGTAGCTTCAAACATTTCTGGTATATGAATAACGATGTTTTTCAATGGCAAAAATCAATGAATATTGTAAATGCACAAACAGTAATTTCTCCGCATTGCAAGGTGCAATTCTGAAATTTTTTGCTTTTTCCTGCTCTTCTTAGCATGATAAAGAAGATTCAAAGAGAGTGAGATGCCAGCTCCTTTCATTCAGTCAGTAGCTTCAATCATTTCTGGTATATGAATAACATGATGTTTTTCAATGGCAAAAATCAATGAATATTGTAAATGCACAAACAGTAATTTCTCCGCATTGCAAGGTGCAATTCTGAAATTTTTTGCTTTTTCCTGCTCCTCTTAGCATGATAAAGAAGATTCAAAGAGAGTGAGATGCCAGCTCCTTTCATTCAGTCAGTAGCTTCAATCATTTCTGGACGTTTTTCAATGGCAAAAATCAATGAATATTGTAAATGCACAAACAGTAATTTCTCCGCATTGCAAGGTGCAATTTTGAAATTTTTTGCTTTTTCCTGCTCCTCTTAGCAAGATAAACAAGATTCAAAGAGAGTGAGATGCCAGCTCCTTTCATTCAGTCAGTAGCTTCAATCATTTCTGGATGTTTTTCAATGGCAAAAATCAATGAATATTGTAAATACACAAACAGTAATTTCTCCGCATTGCAAGGTGCAATTCTGAAATTTTTTGCTTTTTCCTGCTCCTCTTAGCATGATAAAGAAGATTCAAAGAGAGTGAGATGCCAGCTCCTTTCATTCAGTCAGTAGCTTCAATCATTTCTGGACGTTTTTCAATGGCAAAAATCAATGAATATTGTAAATGCACAAACTAATTTCTCCGCATTGCAAGGTGCAATTCTGAAATTTTTTGCTTTTTGCTGCTCCTCTTAGCATGATAAAGAAGATTCAAAGAGAGTGAGATGCCAGCTCCTTTCATTCAGTCAGTAGCTTCAATCATTTCTGGACGTTTTTCAATGGCAAAAATCAATGAATATTGTAAATGCACAAACAGTAATTTCTCCGTATTGCAAGGTGCAATTCTGAAATTTTTTGCTTTTTCCTGCTCCTCTTAGCATGATAAAGAAGATTCAAAGAGAGTGAGATGCCAGCTCCTTTCATTCAGTCAGTAGCTTCAATCATTTCTGGACGTTTTTCAATGGCAAAAATCAATGAATATTGTAAATGCACAAACAGTAATTTCTCCGCATTGCAAGGTGCAATTCTGAAATTTTTTGCTTTTTCCTGCTCCTCTTAGCATGATAAAGAAGATTCAAAGAGAGTGAGATGCCAGCTCCTTTCATTCAGTCAGTAGCTTCAATCATTTCTGGACGTTTTTCAATGGCAAAAATCAATGAATATTGTAAATGCACAAACAGTAATTTCTCCGCATTGCAAGGTGCAATTCTGAAATTTTTTGCTTTTTCCTGCTCCTCTTAGCATGATAAAGAAGATTCAAAGAGAGTGAGATGCCAGCTCCTTTCATTCAGTCAGTAGCTTCAAACATTTCTGGTATATGAATAACATGATGTTTTTCAATGGCAAAAATCAATGAATATTGTAAATGCACAAACAGTAATTTCTCCGCATTGCAAGGTGCAATTCTGAAATTTTTTGCTTTTTCCTGCTCTTCTTAGCATGATAAAGAAGATTCAAAGAGAGTGAGATGCCAGCTCCTTTCATTCAGTCAGTAGCTTCAATCATTTCTGGTATATGAATAACATGATGTTTTTCAATGTCAAAAATCAATGAATATTGTAAATGCACAAACAGTAATTTCTCCGCATTGCAAGGTGCAATTCTGAAATTTTTTGCTTTTTCCTGCTCCTCTAAGCATGATAAAGAAGATTCAAAGAGAGTGAGATGCCAGCTCCTTTCATTCAGTCAGTAGCTTCAATCATTTCTGGACGTTTTTCAATGGCAAAAATCAATGAATATTGTAAATGCACAAACAGTAATTTCTCCGCATTGCAAGGTGCAATTTTGAAATTTTTTGCTTTTTCCTGCTCCTCTTAGCAAGATAAACAAGATTCAAAGAGAGTGAGATGCCAGCTCCTTTCATTCAGTCAGTAGCTTCAATCATTTCTGGACGTTTTTCAATGGCAAAAATCAATGAATATTGTAAATACACAAACAGTAATTTCTCCGCATTGCAAGGTGCAATTCTGAAATTTTTTGCTTTTTCCTGCTCCTCTTAGCATGATAAAGAAGATTCAAAGAGAGTGAGATGCCAGCTCCTTTCATTCAGTCAGTAGCTTCAATCATTTCTGGACGTTTTTCAATGGCAAAAATCAATGAATATTGTAAATGCACAAACTAATTTCTCCGCATTGCAAGGTGCAATTCTGAAATTTTTTGCTTTTTGCTGCTCCTCTTAGCATGATAAAGAAGATTCAAAGAGAGTGAGATGCCAGCTCCTTTCATTCAGTCAGTAGCTTCAATCATTTCTGGACGTTTTTCAATGGCAAAAATCAATGAATATTGTAAATGCACAAACAGTAATTTCTCCGTATTGCAAGGTGCAATTCTGAAATTTTTTGCTTTTTCCTGCTCCTCTTAGCATGATAAAGAAGATTCAAAGAGAGTGAGATGCCAGCTCCTTTCATTCAGTCAGTAGCTTCAATCATTTCTGGACGTTTTTCAATGGCAAAAATCAATGAATATTGTAAATGCACAAACAGTAATTTCTCCGCATTGCAAGGTGCAATTCTGAAATTTTTTGCTTTTTCCTGCTCCTCTTAGCATGATAAAGAAGATTCAAAGAGAGTGAGATGCCAGCTCCTTTCATTCAGTCAGTAGCTTCAATCATTTCTGGACGTTTTTCAATGGCAAAAATCAATGAATATTGTAAATGCACAAACAGTAATTTCTCCGCATTGCAAGGTGCAATTCTGAAATTTTTTGCTTTTTCCTGCTCCTCTTAGCATGATAAAGAAGATTCAAAGAGAGTGAGATGCCAGCTCCTTTCATTCAGTCAGTAGCTTCAAACATTTCTGGTATATGAATAACATGATGTTTTTCAATGGCAAAAATCAATGAATATTGTAAATGCACAAACAGTAATTTCTCCGCATTGCAAGGTGCAATTCTGAAATTTTTTGCTTTTTCCTGCTCTTCTTAGCATGATAAAGAAGATTCAAAGAGAGTGAGATGCCAGCTCCTTTCATTCAGTCAGTAGCTTCAATCATTTCTGGTATATGAATAACATGATGTTTTTCAATGTCAAAAATCAATGAATATTGTAAATGCACAAACAGTAATTTCTCCGCATTGCAAGGTGCAATTCTGAAATTTTTTGCTTTTTCCTGCTCCTCTAAGCATGATAAAGAAGATTCAAAGAGAGTGAGATGCCAGCTCCTTTCATTCAGTCAGTAGCTTCAATCATTTCTGGACGTTTTTCAATGGCAAAAATCAATGAATATTGTAAATGCACAAACAGTAATTTCTCCGCATTGCAAGGTGCAATTCTGAAATTTTTTGCTTTTTCCTGCTCCTCTTAGCATGATAAAGAAGATTCAAAGAGAGTGAGATGCCAGCTCCTTTCATTCAGTCAGTAGCTTCAATCATTTCTGGTATATGAATAACATGATGTTTTTCAATGGCAAAAATCAATGAATATTGTAAATGCACAAACAGTAATTTCTCCGCATTGCAAGGTGCAATTCTGAAATTTTTTGCTTTTTCCTGCTCCTCTAAGCATGATAAAGAAGATTCAAAGAGAGTGAGATGCCAGCTCCTTTCATTCAGTCAGTAGCTTCAATCATTTCTGGACGTTTTTCAATGGCAAAAATCAATGAATATTGTAAATGCACAAACAGTAATTTCTCCGCATTGCAAGGTGCAATTCTGAAATTTTTTGCTTTTTCCTGCTCCTCTTAGCATGATAAAGAAGATTCAAAGAGAGTGAGATGCCAGCTCCTTTCATTCAGTCAGTAGCTTCAAACATTTCTGGTATATGAATAACATGATGTTTTTCAATGGCAAAAAACAATGAATATTGTAAATGCACAAACAGTAATTTCTCCGCATTGAAAGGTGCAATTCTGAAATTTTTTGCTTTTTCCTGCTCCTCTTAGCATGATAAAGAAGATTCAAAGAGAGTGAGATGCCAGCTCCTTTCATTCAGTCAGTAGCTTCAATCATTTCTGGACGTTTTTCAATGGCAAAAATCAATGAATATTGTAAATGCACAAACAGTAATTTCTCCGCATTGCAAGGTGCAATTCTGAAATTTTTTGCTTTTTCCTGCTCCTCTTAGCATGATAAAGAAGATTCAAAGAGAGTGAGATGCCAGCTCCTTTCATTCAGTCAGTAGCTTCAATCATTTCTGGACGTTTTTCAATGGCAAAAATCAATGAATATTGTAAATGCACAAACAGTAATTTCTCCGCATTGCAAGGTGCAATTCTGAAATTTTTTGCTTTTTTCTGCTCCTCTTAGCATGATAAAGAAGATTCAAAGAGAGTGAGATGCCAGCTCCTTTCATTCAGTCAGTAGCTTCAAACATTTCTGGTATATGAATAACATGATGTTTTTCAATGGCAAAAATCAATGAATATTGTAAATGCACAAACAGTAATTTCTCCGCATTGCAAGGTGCAATTCTGAAATTTTTTGCTTTTTCCTGCTCCTCTTAGCATGATAAAGAAGATTCAAAGAGAGTGAGATGCCAGCTCCTCTCATTCAGTCAGTAGCTTCAATCATTTCTGGACGTTTTTCAATGGCAAAAATCAATGAATATTGTAAATGCACAAACAGTAATTTCTCCGCATTGCAAGGTGCAATTCTGAAATTTTTTGCTTTTTCCTGCTCCTCTTAGCAAGATAAACAAGATTCAAAGAGAGTGAGATGCCAGCTCCTTTCATTCAGTCAGTAGCTTCAATCATTTCTGGACGTTTTTCAATGGCAAAAATCAATGAATATTGTAAATGCACAAACAGTAATTTCTCCGCATTGCAAGGTGCAATTCTGAAATTTTTTGCTTTTTCCTGCTCCTCTTAGCATGATAAAGAAGATTCAAAGAGAGTGAGATGCCAGCTCCTTTCATTCAGTCAGTAGCTTCAATCATTTCTGGACGTTTTTCAATGGCAAAAATCAATGAATATTGTAAATGCACAAACTAATTTCTCCGCATTGCAAGGTGCAATTCTGAAATTTTTTGCTTTTTGCTGCTCCTCTTAGCATGATAAAGAAGATTCAAAGAGAGTGAGATGCCAGCTCCTTTCATTCAGTCAGTAGCTTCAATCATTTCTGGACGTTTTTCAATGGCAAAAATCAATGAATATTGTAAATGCACAAACAGTAATTTCTCCGTATTGCAAGGTGCAATTCTGAAATTTTTTGCTTTTTCCTGCTCCTCTTAGCATGATAAAGAAGATTCAAAGAGAGTGAGATGCCAGCTCCTTTCATTCAGTCAGTAGCTTCAATCATTTCTGGACGTTTTTCAATGGCAAAAATCAATGAATATTGTAAATGCACAAACAGTAATTTCTCCGCATTGCAAGGTGCAATTTTGAAATTTTTTGCTTTTTCCTGCTCCTCTTAGCATGATAAAGAAGATTCAAAGAGAGTGAGATGCCAGCTCCTTTCATTCAGTCAGTAGCTTCAATCATTTCTGGACGTTTTTCAATGGCAAAAATCAATGAATATTGTAAATGCACAAAGAGTAATTTCTCCGCATTGCAAGGTACAATTCTGAAATTTTTTGCTTTTTCCTGCTCCTCTTAGCATGATAAAGAAGATTCAAAGAGAGTGAGATGCCAGCTCCTTTCATTCAGTCAGTAGCTTCAAACATTTCTGGTATATGAATAACGATGTTTTTCAATGGCAAAAATCAATGAATATTGTAAATGCACAAACAGTAATTTCTCCGCATTGCAAGGTGCAATTCTGAAATTTTTTGCTTTTTCCTGCTCTTCTTAGCATGATAAAGAAGATTCAAAGAGAGTGAGATGCCAGCTCCTTTCATTCAGTCAGTAGCTTCAATCATTTCTGGTATATGAATAACATGATGTTTTTCAATGGCAAAAATCAATGAATATTGTAAATGCACAAACAGTAATTTCTCCGCATTGCAAGGTGCAATTCAATCATTTCTGGACGTTTTTCAATGGCAAAAACCAATGAATATTGTAAATGCACAAACAGTAATTTCTCCGCATTGCAAGGTGCAATTCTGAAATTTTTTGCTTTTTCCTGCTCCTCTTAGCATGATAAAGAAGATTCAAAGAGAGTGAGATGCCAGCTCCTTTCATTCAGTCAGTAGCTTCAAACATTTCTGGTATATGAATAACATGATGTTTTTCAATGGCAAAAATCAATGAATATTGTAAATGCACAAACAGTAATTTCTCCGCATTGCAAGGTGCAATTCTGAAATTTTTTGCTTTTTCCTGCTCTTCTTAGCATGATAAAGAAGATTCAAAGAGAGTGAGATGCCAGCTCCTTTCATTCAGTCAGTAGCTTCAATCATTTCTGGTATATGAATAACATGATGTTTTTCAATGGCAAAAATCAATGAATATTGTAAATGCACAAACAGTAATTTCTCCGCATTGCAAGGTGCAATTCTGAAATTTTTTGCTTTTTCCTGCTCCTCTAAGCATGATAAAGAAGATTCAAAGAGAGTGAGATGCCAGCTCCTTTCATTCAGTCAGTAGCTTCAATCATTTCTGGACGTTTTTCAATGGCAAAAGCCAATGAATATTGTAAATGCACAAACAGTAATTTCTCCGCATTGCAAGGTGCAATTCTGAAATGTTTTGCTTTTTCCTGCTCCTCTTAGCATGATAAAGAAGATTCAAAGAGAGTGAGATGCCAGCTCCTTTCATTCAGTCAGTAGCTTCAATCATTTCTGGACGTTTTTCAATGGCAAAAATCAATGAATATTGTAAATGCACAAACAGTAATTTCTCCGCATTGCAAGGTGCAATTCTGAAATTTTTTGCTTTTTTCTGCTCCTCTTAGCATGATAAAGAAGATTCAAAGAGAGTGAGATGCCAGCTCATTTCATTCAGTCAGTAGCTTCAAACATTTCTGGTATATGAATAACATGATGTTTTTCAATGGCAAAAATCAATGAATATTGTAAATGCACAAACAGTAATTTCTCCGCATTGCAAGGTGCAATTCTGAAATTTTTTGCTTTTTCCTGCTCCTCTTAGCATGATAAAGAAGATTCAAAGAGAGTGAGATGCCAGCTCCTTTCATTCAGTCAGTAGCTTCAATCATTTCTGGACGTTTTTCAATGGCAAAAATCAATGAATATTGTAAATGCACAAACAGTAATTTCTCCGCATTGCAAGGTGCAATTCTGAAATTTTTTGCTTTTTCCTGCTCCTCTTAGCAAGATAAACAAGATTCAAAGAGAGTGAGATGCCAGCTCCTTTCATTCAGTCAGTAGCTTCAATCATTTCTGGACGTTTTTCAATGGCAAAAATCAATGAATATTGTAAATGCACAAACAGTAATTTCTCCGCATTGCAAGGTGCAATTCTGAAATTTTTTGCTTTTTCCTGCTCCTCTTAGCATGATAAAGAAGATTCAAAGAGAGTGAGATGCCAGCTCCTTTCATTCAGTCAGTAGCTTCAATCATTTCTGGACGTTTTTCAATGGCAAAAATCAATGAATATTGTAAATGCACAAACTAATTTCTCCGCATTGCAAGGTGCAATTCTGAAATTTTTTGCTTTTTGCTGCTCCTCTTAGCATGATAAAGAAGATTCAAAGAGAGTGAGATGCCAGCTCCTTTCATTCAGTCAGTAGCTTCAATCATTTCTGGACGTTTTTCAATGGCAAAAATCAATGAATATTGTAAATGCACAAACAGTAATTTCTCCGTATTGCAAGGTGCAATTCTGAAATTTTTTGCTTTTTCCTGCTCCTCTTAGCATGATAAAGAAGATTCAAAGAGAGTGAGATGCCAGCTCCTTTCATTCAGTCAGTAGCTTCAATCATTTCTGGACGTTTTTCAATGGCAAAAATCAATGAATATTGTAAATGCACAAACAGTAATTTCTCCGCATTGCAAGGTGCAATTCTGAAATTTTTTGCTTTTTGCTGCTCCTCTTAGCATGATAAAGAAGATTCAAAGAGAGTGAGATGCCAGCTCCTTTCATTCAGTCAGTAGCTTCAATCATTTCTGGACGTTTTTCAATGGCAAAAATCAATGAATATTGTAAATGCACAAAGAGTAATTTCTCCGCATTGCAAGGTACAATTCTGAAATTTTTTGCTTTTTCCTGCTCCTCTTAGCATGATAAAGAAGATTCAAAGAGAGTGAGATGCCAGCTCCTTTCATTCAGTCAGTAGCTTCAAACATTTCTGGTATATGAATAACGATGTTTTTCAATGGCAAAAATCAATGAATATTGTAAATGCACAAACAGTAATTTCTCCGCATTGCAAGGTGCAATTCTGAAATTTTTTGCTTTTTCCTGCTCTTCTTAGCATGATAAAGAAGATTCAAAGAGAGTGAGATGCCAGCTCCTTTCATTCAGTCAGTAGCTTCAATCATTTCTGGTATATGAATAACATGATGTTTTTCAATGGCAAAAATCAATGAATATTGTAAATGCACAAACAGTAATTTCTCCGCATTGCAAGGTGCAATTCAATCATTTCTGGACGTTTTTCAATGGCAAAAACCAATGAATATTGTAAATGCACAAACAGTAATTTCTCCGCATTGCAAGGTGCAATTCTGAAATTTTTTGCTTTTTCCTGCTCCTCTTAGCATGATAAAGAAGATTCAAAGAGAGTGAGATGCCAGCTCCTTTCATTCAGTCAGTAGCTTCAAACATTTCTGGTATATGAATAACATGATGTTTTTCAATGGCAAAAATCAATGAATATTGTAAATGCACAAACAGTAATTTCTCCGCATTGCAAGGTGCAATTCTGAAATTTTTTGCTTTTTCCTGCTCTTCTTAGCATGATAAAGAAGATTCAAAGAGAGTGAGATGCCAGCTCCTTTCATTCAGTCAGTAGCTTCAATCATTTCTGGTATATGAATAACATGATGTTTTTCAATGGCAAAAATCAATGAATATTGTAAATGCACAAACAGTAATTTCTCCGCATTGCAAGGTGCAATTCTGAAATTTTTTGCTTTTTCCTGCTCCTCTAAGCATGATAAAGAAGATTCAAAGAGAGTGAGATGCCAGCTCCTTTCATTCAGTCAGTAGCTTCAATCATTTCTGGACGTTTTTCAATGGCAAAAGCCAATGAATATTGTAAATGCACAAACAGTAATTTCTCCGCATTGCAAGCTGCAATTCTGAAATGTTTTGCTTTTTCCTGCTCCTCTTAGCATGATAAAGAAGATTCAAAGAGAGTGAGATGCCAGCTCCTTTCATTCAGTCAGTAGCTTCAATCATTTCTGGACGTTTTTCAATGGCAAAAATCAATGAATATTGTAAATGCACAAACAGTAATTTCTCCGCATTGCAAGGTGCAATTCTGAAATTTTTTGCTTTTTTCTGCTCCTCTTAGCATGATAAAGAAGATTCAAAGAGAGTGAGATGCCAGCTCATTTCATTCAGTCAGTAGCTTCAAACATTTCTGGTATATGAATAACATGATGTTTTTCAATGGCAAAAATCAATGAATATTGTAAATGCACAAACAGTAATTTCTCCGCATTGCAAGGTGCAATTCTGAAATTTTTTGCTTTTTCCTGCTCCTCTTAGCATGATAAAGAAGATTCAAAGAGAGTGAGATGCCAGCTCCTTTCATTCAGTCAGTAGCTTCAATCATTTCTGGACGTTTTTCAATGGCAAAAATCAATGAATATTGTAAATGCACAAACAGTAATTTCTCCGCATTGCAAGGTGCAATTCTGAAATTTTTTGCTTTTTCCTGCTCCTCTTAGCAAGATAAACAAGATTCAAAGAGAGTGAGATGCCAGCTCCTTTCATTCAGTCAGTAGCTTCAATCATTTCTGGACGTTTTTCAATGGCAAAAATCAATGAATATTGTAAATGCACAAACAGTAATTTCTCCGCATTGCAAGGTGCAATTCTGAAATTTTTTGCTTTTTCCTGCTCCTCTTAGCATGATAAAGAAGATTCAAAGAGAGTGAGATGCCAGCTCCTTTCATTCAGTCAGTAGCTTCAATCATTTCTGGACGTTTTTCAATGGCAAAAATCAATGAATATTGTAAATGCACAAACTAATTTCTCCGCATTGCAAGGTGCAATTCTGAAATTTTTTGCTTTTTGCTGCTCCTCTTAGCATGATAAAGAAGATTCAAAGAGAGTGAGATGCCAGCTCCTTTCATTCAGTCAGTAGCTTCAATCATTTCTGGACGTTTTTCAATGGCAAAAATCAATGAATATTGTAAATGCACAAACAGTAATTTCTCCGTATTGCAAGGTGCAATTCTGAAATTTTTTGCTTTTTCCTGCTCCTCTTAGCATGATAAAGAAGATTCAAAGAGAGTGAGATGCCAGCTCCTTTCATTCAGTCAGTAGCTTCAATCATTTCTGGACGTTTTTCAATGGCAAAAATCAATGAATATTGTAAATGCACAAACAGTAATTTCTCCGCATTGCAAGGTGCAATTCTGAAATTTTTTGCTTTTTGCTGCTCCTCTTAGCATGATAAAGAAGATTCAAAGAGAGTGAGATGCCAGCTCCTTTCATTCAGTCAGTAGCTTCAATCATTTCTGGACGTTTTTCAATGGCAAAAATCAATGAATATTGTAAATGCACAAACAGTAATTTCTCCGTATTGCAAGGTGCAATTCTGAAATTTTTTGCTTTTTCCTGCTCCTCTTAGCATGATAAAGAAGATTCAAAGAGAGTGAGATGCCAGCTCCTTTCATTCAGTCAGTAGCTTCAATCATTTCTGGACGTTTTTCAATGGCAAAAATCAATGAATATTGTAAATGCACAAAGAGTAATTTCTCCGCATTGCAAGGTGCAATTCTGAAATTTTTTGCTTTTTCCTGCTCCTCTTAGCATGATAAAGAAGATTCAAAGAGAGTGAGATGCCAGCTCCTTTCATTCAGTCAGTAGCTTCAAACATTTCTGGTATATGAATAACATGATGTTTTTCAATGGCAAAAATCAATGAATATTGTAAATGCACAAACAGTAATTTCTCCGCATTGCAAGGTGCAATTCTGAAATTTTTTGCTTTTTCCTGCTCTTCTTAGCATGATAAAGAAGATTCAAAGAGAGTGAGATGCCAGCTCCTTTCATTCAGTCAGTAGCTTCAATCATTTCTGGTATATGAATAACATGATGTTTTTCAATGGCAAAAATCAATGAATATTGTAAATGCACAAACAGTAATTTCTCCGCATTGCAAGGTGCAATTCTGAAATTTTTTGCTTTTTCCTGCTCCTCTAAGCATGATAAAGAAGATTCAAAGAGAGTGAGATGCCAGCTCCTTTCATTCAGTCAGTAGCTTCAATCATTTCTGGACGTTTTTCAATGGCAAAAATCAATGAATATTGTAAATGCACAAACAGTAATTTCTCCGCATTGCAAGGTGCAATTCTGAAATTTTTTGCTTTTTCCTGCTCCTCTTAGCATGATAAAGAAGATTCAAAGAGAGTGAGATGCCAGCTCCTTTCATTCAGTCAGTAGCTTCAATCATTTCTGGACGTTTTTCAATGGCAAAAATCAATGAATATTGTAAATGCACAAACAGTAATTTCTCCGCATTGCAAGGTGCAATTCTGAAATTTTTTGCTTTTTCCTGCACCTCTTAGCATGATAAAGAAGATTCAAAGAGAGTGAGATGCCAGCTCCTTTCATTCAGTCAGTAGCTTCAAACATTTCTGGTATATGAATAACATGATGTTTTTCAATGGCAAAAATCAATGAATATTGTAAATGCACAAACAGTAATTTCTCCGCATTGAAAGGTGCAATTCTGAAATTTTTTGCTTTTTCCTGCTCCTCTTAGCATGATAAAGAAGATTCAAAGAGAGTGAGATGCCAGCTCCTTTCATTCAGTCAGTAGCTTCAATCATTTCTGGACGTTTTTCAATGGCAAAAACCAATGAATATTGTAAATGCACAAACAGTAATTTCTCCGCATTGCAAGGTGCAATTCTGAAATGTTTTGCTTTTTCCTGCTCCTCTTAGCATGATAAAAAAGATTCAAAGAGAGTGAGATGCCAGCTCCTTTCATTCAGTCAGTAGCTTCAATCATTTCTGGACGTTTTTCAATGGCAAAAATCAATGAATATTGTAAATGCACAAACAGTAATTTCTCCGCATTGCAAGGTGCAATTCTGAAATTTTTTGCTTTTTTCTGCTCCTCTTAGCATGATAAAGAAGATTCAAAGAGAGTGAGATGCCAGCTCCTTTCATTCAGTCAGTAGCTTCAAACATTTCTGGTATATGAATAACATGATGTTTTTCAATGGCAAAAATCAATGAATATTGTAAATGCACAAACAGTAATTTCTCCGCATTGCAAGGTGCAATTCTGAAATTTTTTGCTTTTTCCTGCTCCTCTTAGCATGATAAAGAAGATTCAAAGAGAGTGAGATGCCAGCTCCTTTCATTCAGTCAGTAGCTTCAATCATTTCTGGACGTTTTTCAATGGCAAAAATCAATGAATATTGTAAATGCACAAACAGTAATTTCTCCGCATTGCAAGGTGCAATTCTGAAATTTTTTGCTTTTTCCTGCTCCTCTTAGCAAGATAAACAAGATTCAAAGAGAGTGAGATGCCAGCTCCTTTCATTCAGTCAGTAGCTTCAATCATTTCTGGACGTTTTTCAATGGCAAAAATCAATGAATATTGTAAATGCACAAACAGTAATTTCTCCGCATTGCAAGGTGCAATTCTGAAATTTTTTGCTTTTTCCTGCTCCTCTTAGCATGATAAAGAAGATTCAAAGAGAGTGAGATGCCAGCTCCTTTCATTCAGTCAGTAGCTTCAATCATTTCTGGACGTTTTTCAATGGCAAAAATCAATGAATATTGTAAATGCACAAACTAATTTCTCCGCATTGCAAGGTGCAATTCTGAAATTTTTTGCTTTTTGCTGCTCCTCTTAGCATGATAAAGAAGATTCAAAGAGAGTGAGATGCCAGCTCCTTTCATTCAGTCAGTAGCTTCAATCATTTCTGGACGTTTTTCAATGGCAAAAATCAATGAATATTGTAAATGCACAAACAGTAATTTCTCCGCATTGCAAGGTGCAATTCTGAAATTTTTTGCTTTTTCCTGCTCCTCTTAGCAAGATAAACAAGATTCAAAGAGAGTGAGATGCCAGCTCCTTTCATTCAGTCAGTAGCTTCAATCATTTCTGGACGTTTTTCAATGGCAAAAATCAATGAATATTGTAAATGCACAAACAGTAATTTCTCCGCATTGCAAGGTGCAATTCTGAAATTTTTTGCTTTTTCCTGCTCCTCTTAGCATGATAAAGAAGATTCAAAGAGAGTGAGATGCCAGCTCCTTTCATTCAGTCAGTAGCTTCAATCATTTCTGGACGTTTTTCAATGGCAAAAATCAATGAATATTGTAAATGCACAAACAGTAATTTCTCCGCATTGCAAGGTGCAATTCTGAAATTTTTTGCTTTTTCCTGCTCCTCTTAGCATGATAAAGAAGATTCAAAGAGAGTGAGATGCCAGCTCCTTTCATTCAGTCAGTAGCTTCAATCATTTCTGGACGTTTTTCAATGGCAAAAATCAATGAATATTGTAAATGCACAAACTAATTTCTCCGCATTGCAAGGTGCAATTCTGAAATTTTTTGCTTTTTGCTGCTCCTCTTAGCATGATAAAGAAGATTCAAAGAGAGTGAGATGCCAGCTCCTTTCATTCAGTCAGTAGCTTCAATCATTTCTGGACGTTTTTCAATGGCAAAAATCAATGAATATTGTAAATGCACAAACAGTAATTTCTCCGCATTGCAAGGTGCAATTCTGAAATTTTTTGCTTTTTCCTGCTCCTCTTAGCAAGATAAACAAGATTCAAAGAGAGTGAGATGCCAGCTCCTTTCATTCAGTCAGTAGCTTCAATCATTTCTGGACGTTTTTCAATGGCAAAAATCAATGAATATTGTAAATGCACAAACAGTAATTTCTCCGCATTGCAAGGTGCAATTCTGAAATTTTTTGCTTTTTCCTGCTCCTCTTAGCATGATAAAGAAGATTCAAAGAGAGTGAGATGCCAGCTCCTTTCATTCAGTCAGTAGCTTCAATCATTTCTGGACGTTTTTCAATGGCAAAAATCAATGAATATTGTAAATGCACAAACTAATTTCTCCGCATTGCAAGGTGCAATTCTGAAATTTTTTGCTTTTTGCTGCTCCTCTTAGCATGATAAAGAAGATTCAAAGAGAGTGAGATGCCAGCTCCTTTCATTCAGTCAGTAGCTTCAATCATTTCTGGACGTTTTTCAATGGCAAAAATCAATGAATATTGTAAATGCACAAACAGTAATTTCTCCGCATTGCAAGGTGCAATTCTGAAATTTTTTGCTTTTTCCTGCTCCTCTTAGCATGATAAAGAAGATTCAAAGAGAGTGAGATGCCAGCTCCTTTCATTCAGTCAGTAGCTTCAATCATTTCTGGACGTTTTTCAATGGCAAAAATCAATGAATATTGTAAATGCACAAACAGTAATTTCTCCGCATTGCAAGGTGCAATTCTGAAATTTTTTGCTTTTTCCTGCTCCTCTTAGCATGATAAAGAAGATTCAAAGAGAGTGAGATGCCAGCTCCTTTCATTCAGTCAGTAGCTTCAATCATTTCTGGACGTTTTTCAATGGCAAAAATCAATGAATATTGTAAATGCACAAAGAGTAATTTCTCCGCATTGCAAGGTGCAATTCTGAAATTTTTTGCTTTTTCCTGCTCCTCTTAGCATGATAAAGAAGATTCAAAGAGAGTGAGATGCCAGCTCCTTTCATTCAGTCAGTAGCTTCAAACATTTCTGGTATATGAATAACATGATGTTTTTCAATGGCAAAAATCAATGAATATTGTAAATGCACAAACAGTAATTTCTCCGCATTGCAAGGTGCAATTCTGAAATTTTTTGCTTTTTCCTGCTCTTCTTAGCATGATAAAGAAGATTCAAAGAGAGTGAGATGCCAGCTCCTTTCATTCAGTCAGTAGCTTCAATCATTTCTGGTATATGAATAACATGATGTTTTTCAATGGCAAAAATCAATGAATATTGTAAATGCACAAACAGTAATTTCTCCGCATTGCAAGGTGCAATTCTGAAATTTTTTTGCTTTTTCCTGCTCCTCTAAGCATGATAAAGAAGATTCAAAGAGAGTGAGATGCCAGCTCCTTTCATTCAGTCAGTAGCTTCAATCATTTCTGGACGTTTTTCAATGGCAAAAATCAATGAATATTGTAAATGCACAAAGAGTAATTTCTCCGCATTGCAAGGTGCAATTCTGAAATTTTTTGCTTTTTCCTGCTCCTCTTAGCATGATAAAGAAGATTCAAAGAGAGTGAGATGCCAGCTCCTTTCATTCAGTCAGTAGCTTCAATCATTTCTGGACGTTTTTCAATGGCAAAAATCAATGAATATTGTAAATGCACAAACTAATTTCTCCGCATTGCAAGGTGCAATTCTGAAATTTTTTGCTTTTTGCTGCTCCTCTTAGCATGATAAAGAAGATTCAAAGAGAGTGAGATGCCAGCTCCTTTCATTCAGTCAGTAGCTTCATTCATTTCTGGACGTTTTTCAATGGCAAAAATCAATGAATATTGTAAATGCACAAACAGTAATTTCTCCGCATTGCAAGGTGCAATTCTGAAATTTTTTGCTTTTTCCTGCTCCTCTTAGCAAGATAAACAAGATTCAAAGACAGTGAGATGCCAGCTCCTTTCATTCAGTCAGTAGCTTCAATCATTTCTGGACGTTTTTCAATGGCAAAAATCAATGAATATTGTAAATGCACAAACAGTAATTTCTCCGCATTGCAAGGTGCAATTCTGAAATTTTTTGCTTTTTCCTGCTCCTCTTAGCATGATAAAGAAGATTCAAAGAGAGTGAGATGCCAGCTCCTTTCATTCAGTCAGTAGCTTCAATCATTTCTGGACGTTTTTCAATGGCAAAAATCAATGAATATTGTAAATGCACAAACTAATTTCTCCGCATTGCAAGGTGCAATTCTGAAATTTTTTGCTTTTTGCTGCTCCTCTTAGCATGATAAAGAAGATTCAAAGAGAGTGAGATGCCAGCTCCTTTCATTCAGTCAGTAGCTTCAATCATTTCTGGACGTTTTTCAATGGCAAAAATCAATGAATATTGTAAATGCACAAACAGTAATTTCTCCGTATTGCAAGGTGCAATTCTGAAATTTTTTGCTTTTTCCTGCTCCTCTTAGCATGATAAAGAAGATTCAAAGAGAGTGAGATGCCAGCTCCTTTCATTCAGTCAGTAGCTTCAATCATTTCTGGACGTTTTTCAATGGCAAAAATCAATGAATATTGTAAATGCACAAAGAGTAATTTCTCCGCATTGCAAGGTGCAATTCTGAAATTTTTTGCTTTTTCCTGCTCCTCTTAGCATGATAAAGAAGATTCAAAGAGAGTGAGATGCCAGCTCCTTTCATTCAGTCAGTAGCTTCAAACATTTCTGGTATATGAATAACATGATGTTTTTCAATGGCAAAAATCAATGAATATTGTAAATGCACAAACAGTAATTTCTCCGCATTGCAAGGTGCAATTCTGAAATTTTTTGCTTTTTCCTGCTCTTCTTAGCATGATAAAGAAGATTCAAAGAGAGTGAGATGCCAGCTCCTTTCATTCAGTCAGTAGCTTCAATCATTTCTGGTATATGAATAACATGATGTTTTTCAATGGCAAAAATCAATGAATATTGTAAATGCACAAACAGTAATTTCTCCGCATTGCAAGGTGCAATTCTGAAATTTTTTGCTTTTTCCTGCTCCTCTAAGCATGATAAAGAAGATTCAAAGAGAGTGAGATGCCAGCTCCTTTCATTCAGTCAGTAGCTTCAATCATTTCTGGACGTTTTTCAATGGCAAAAATCAATGAATATTGTAAATGCACAAACAGTAATTTCTCCGCATTGCAAGGTGCAATTCTGAAATTTTTTGCTTTTTCCTGCTCCTCTTAGCATGATAAAGAAGATTCAAAGAGAGTGAGATGCCAGCTCCTTTCATTCAGTCAGTAGCTTCAATCATTTCTGGACGTTTTTCAATGGCAAAAATCAATGAATATTGTAAATGCACAAACAGTAATTTCTCCGCATTGCAAGGTGCAATTCTGAAATTTTTTGCTTTTTCCTGCACCTCTTAGCATGATAAAGAAGATTCAAAGAGAGTGAGATGCCAGCTCCTTTCATTCAGTCAGTAGCTTCAAACATTTCTGGTATATGAATAACATGATGTTTTTCAATGGCAAAAATCAATGAATATTGTAAATGCACAAACAGTAATTTCTCCGCATTGCAAGGTGCAATTCTGAAATTTTTTGCTTTTTCCTGCTCCTCTTAGCATGATAAAGAAGATTCAAAGAGAGTGAGATGCCAGCTCCTTTCATTCAGTCAGTAGCTTCAATCATTTCTGGACGTTTTTCAATGGCAAAAACCAATGAATATTGTAAATGCACAAACTAATTTCTCCGCATTGCAAGGTGCAATTCTGAAATTTTTTGCTTTTTGCTGCTCCTCTTAGCATGATAAAGAAGATTCAAAGAGAGTGAGATGCCAGCTCCTTTCATTCAGTCAGTAGCTTCAATCATTTCTGGACGTTTTTCAATGGCAAAAATCAATGAATATTGTAAATGCACAAACAGTAATTTCTCCGCATTGCAAGGTGCAATTCTGAAATTTTTTGCTTTTTCCTGCTCCTCTTAGCAAGATAAACAAGATTCAAAGAGAGTGAGATGCCAGCTCCTTTCATTCAGTCAGTAGCTTCAATCATTTCTGGACGTTTTTCAATGGCAAAAATCAATGAATATTGTAAATGCACAAACAGTAATTTCTCCGCATTGCAAGGTGCAATTCTGAAATTTTTTGCTTTTTCCTGCTCCTCTTAGCATGATAAAGAAGATTCAAAGAGAGTGAGATGCCAGCTCCTTTCATTCAGTCAGTAGCTTCAATCATTTCTGGACGTTTTTCAATGGCAAAAATCAATGAATATTGTAAATGCACAAACAGTAATTTCTCCGCATTGCAAGGTGCAATTCTGAAATTTTTTGCTTTTTCCTGCTCCTCTTAGCATGATAAAGAAGATTCAAAGAGAGTGAGATGCCAGCTCCTTTCATTCAGTCAGTAGCTTCAATCATTTCTGGACGTTTTTCAATGGCAAAAATCAATGAATATTGTAAATGCACAAACTAATTTCTCCGCATTGCAAGGTGCAATTCTGAAATTTTTTGCTTTTTGCTGCTCCTCTTAGCATGATAAAGAAGATTCAAAGAGAGTGAGATGCCAGCTCCTTTCATTCAGTCAGTAGCTTCAATCATTTCTGGACGTTTTTCAATGGCAAAAATCAATGAATATTGTAAATGCACAAACAGTAATTTCTCCGCATTGCAAGGTGCAATTCTGAAATTTTTTGCTTTTTCCTGCTCCTCTTAGCAAGATAAACAAGATTCAAAGAGAGTGAGATGCCAGCTCCTTTCATTCAGTCAGTAGCTTCAATCATTTCTGGACGTTTTTCAATGGCAAAAATCAATGAATATTGTAAATGCACAAACAGTAATTTCTCCGCATTGCAAGGTGCAATTCTGAAATTTTTTGCTTTTTCCTGCTCCTCTTAGCATGATAAAGAAGATTCAAAGAGAGTGAGATGCCAGCTCCTTTCATTCAGTCAGTAGCTTCAATCATTTCTGGACGTTTTTCAATGGCAAAAATCAATGAATATTGTAAATGCACAAACTAATTTCTCCGCATTGCAAGGTGCAATTCTGAAATTTTTTGCTTTTTGCTGCTCCTCTTAGCATGATAAAGAAGATTCAAAGAGAGTGAGATGCCAGCTCCTTTCATTCAGTCAGTAGCTTCAATCATTTCTGGACGTTTTTCAATGGCAAAAATCAATGAATATTGTAAATGCACAAACAGTAATTTCTCCGTATTGCAAGGTGCAATTCTGAAATTTTTTGCTTTTTCCTGCTCCTCTTAGCATGATAAAGAAGATTCAAAGAGAGTGAGATGCCAGCTCCTTTCATTCAGTCAGTAGCTTCAATCATTTCTGGACGTTTTTCAATGGCAAAAATCAATGAATATTGTAAATGCACAAACAGTAATTTCTCCGCATTGCAAGGTGCAATTCTGAAATTTTTTGCTTTTTCCTGCTCCTCTTAGCATGATAAAGAAGATTCAAAGAGAGTGAGATGCCAGCTCCTTTCATTCAGTCAGTAGCTTCAATCATTTCTGGACGTTTTTCAATGGCAAAAATCAATGAATATTGTAAATGCACAAAGAGTAATTTCTCCGCATTGCAAGGTGCAATTCTGAAATTTTTTGCTTTTTCCTGCTCCTCTTAGCATGATAAAGAAGATTCAAAGAGAGTGAGATGCCAGCTCCTTTCATTCAGTCAGTAGCTTCAAACATTTCTGGTATATGAATAACATGATGTTTTTCAATGGCAAAAATCAATGAATATTGTAAATGCACAAACAGTAATTTCTCCGCATTGCAAGGTGCAATTCTGAAATTTTTTGCTTTTTCCTGCTCTTCTTAGCATGATAAAGAAGATTCAAAGAGAGTGAGATGCCAGCTCCTTTCATTCAGTCAGTAGCTTCAATCATTTCTGGTATATGAATAACATGATGTTTTTCAATGGCAAAAATCAATGAATATTGTAAATGCACAAACAGTAATTTCTCCGCATTGCAAGGTGCAATTCTGAAATTTTTTGCTTTTTCCTGCTCCTCTAAGCATGATAAAGAAGATTCAAAGAGAGTGAGATGCCAGCTCCTTTCATTCAGTCAGTAGCTTCAATCATTTCTGGACGTTTTTCAATGGCAAAAATCAATGAATATTGTAAATGCACAAACAGTAATTTCTCCGCATTGCAAGGTGCAATTCTGAAATTTTTTGCTTTTTCCTGCTCCTCTTAGCATGATAAAGAAGATTCAAAGAGAGTGAGATGCCAGCTCCTTTCATTCAGTCAGTAGCTTCAAACATTTCTGGTATATGAATAACATGATGTTTTTCAATGGCAAAAATCAATGAATATTGTAAATGCACAAACAGTAATTTCTCCGCATTGCAAGGTGCAATTCTGAAATTTTTTGCTTTTTCCTGCTCTTCTTAGCATGATAAAGAAGATTCAAAGAGAGTGAGATGCCAGCTCCTTTCATTCAGTCAGTAGCTTCAATCATTTCTGGTATATGAATAACATGATGTTTTTCAATGGCAAAAATCAATGAATATTGTAAATGCACAAACAGTAATTTCTCCGCATTGCAAGGTGCAATTCTGAAATTTTTTGCTTTTTCCTGCTCCTCTAAGCATGATAAAGAAGATTCAAAGAGAGTGAGATGCCAGCTCCTTTCATTCAGTCAGTAGCTTCAATCATTTCTGGACGTTTTTCAATGGCAAAAATCAATGAATATTGTAAATGCACAAACAGTAATTTCTCCGCATTGCAAGGTGCAATTCTGAAATTTTTTGCTTTTTCCTGCTCCTCTTAGCATGATAAAGAAGATTCAAAGAGAGTGAGATGCCAGCTCCTTTCATTCAGTCAGTAGCTTCAATCATTTCTGGACGTTTTTCAATGGCAAAAATCAATGAATATTGTAAATGCACAAACTAATTTCTCCGCATTGCAAGGTGCAATTCTGAAATTTTTTGCTTTTTGCTGCTCCTCTTAGCATGATAAAGAAGATTCAAAGAGAGTGAGATGCCAGCTCCTTTCATTCAGTCAGTAGCTTCATTCATTTCTGGACGTTTTTCAATGGCAAAAATCAATGAATATTGTAAATGCACAAACAGTAATTTCTCCGCATTGCAAGGTGCAATTCTGAAATTTTTTGCTTTTTCCTGCTCCTCTTAGCAAGATAAACAAGATTCAAAGACAGTGAGATGCCAGCTCCTTTCATTCAGTCAGTAGCTTCAATCATTTCTGGACGTTTTTCAATGGCAAAAATCAATGAATATTGTAAATGCACAAACAGTAATTTCTCCGCATTGCAAGGTGCAATTCTGAAATTTTTTGCTTTTTCCTGCTCCTCTTAGCATGATAAAGAAGATTCAAAGAGAGTGAGATGCCAGCTCCTTTCATTCAGTCAGTAGCTTCAATCATTTCTGGACGTTTTTCAATGGCAAAAATCAATGAATATTGTAAATGCACAAACTAATTTCTCCGCATTGCAAGGTGCAATTCTGAAATTTTTTGCTTTTTGCTGCTCCTCTTAGCATGATAAAGAAGATTCAAAGAGAGTGAGATGCCAGCTCCTTTCATTCAGTCAGTAGCTTCAATCATTTCTGGACGTTTTTCAATGGCAAAAATCAATGAATATTGTAAATGCACAAACTAATTTCTCCGCATTGCAAGGTGCAATTCTGAAATTTTTTGCTTTTTGCTGCTCCTCTTAGCATGATAAAGAAGATTCAAAGAGAGTGAGATGCCAGCTCCTTTCATTCAGTCAGTAGCTTCATTCATTTCTGGACGTTTTTCAATGGCAAAAATCAATGAATATTGTAAATGCACAAACAGTAATTTCTCCGCATTGCAAGGTGCAATTCTGAAATTTTTTGCTTTTTCCTGCTCCTCTTAGCAAGATAAACAAGATTCAAAGACAGTGAGATGCCAGCTCCTTTCATTCAGTCAGTAGCTTCAATCATTTCTGGACGTTTTTCAATGGCAAAAATCAATGAATATTGTAAATGCACAAACAGTAATTTCTCCGCATTGCAAGGTGCAATTCTGAAATTTTTTGCTTTTTCCTGCTCCTCTTAGCATGATAAAGAAGATTCAAAGAGAGTGAGATGCCAGCTCCTTTCATTCAGTCAGTAGCTTCAATCATTTCTGGACGTTTTTCAATGGCAAAAATCAATGAATATTGTAAATGCACAAACTAATTTCTCCGCATTGCAAGGTGCAATTCTGAAATTTTTTGCTTTTTGCTGCTCCTCTTAGCATGATAAAGAAGATTCAAAGAGAGTGAGATGCCAGCTCCTTTCATTCAGTCAGTAGCTTCAATCATTTCTGGACGTTTTTCAATGGCAAAAATCAATGAATATTGTAAATGCACAAACAGTAATTTCTCCGTATTGCAAGGTGCAATTCTGAAATTTTTTGCTTTTTCCTGCTCCTCTTAGCATGATAAAGAAGATTCAAAGAGAGTGAGATGCCAGCTCCTTTCATTCAGTCAGTAGCTTCAATCATTTCTGGACGTTTTTCAATGGCAAAAATCAATGAATATTGTAAATGCACAAAGAGTAATTTCTCCGCATTGCAAGGTGCAATTCTGAAATTTTTTGCTTTTTCCTGCTCCTCTTAGCATGATAAAGAAGATTCAAAGAGAGTGAGATGCCAGCTCCTTTCATTCAGTCAGTAGCTTCAAACATTTCTGGTATATGAATAACATGATGTTTTTCAATGGCAAAAATCAATGAATATTGTAAATGCACAAACAGTAATTTCTCCGCATTGCAAGGTGCAATTCTGAAATTTTTTGCTTTTTCCTGCTCTTCTTAGCATGATAAAGAAGATTCAAAGAGAGTGAGATGCCAGCTCCTTTCATTCAGTCAGTAGCTTCAATCATTTCTGGTATATGAATAACATGATGTTTTTCAATGGCAAAAATCAATGAATATTGTAAATGCACAAACAGTAATTTCTCCGCATTGCAAGGTGCAATTCTGAAATTTTTTGCTTTTTCCTGCTCCTCTAAGCATGATAAAGAAGATTCAAAGAGAGTGAGATGCCAGCTCCTTTCATTCAGTCAGTAGCTTCAATCATTTCTGGACGTTTTTCAATGGCAAAAATCAATGAATATTGTAAATGCACAAACAGTAATTTCTCCGCATTGCAAGGTGCAATTCTGAAATTTTTTGCTTTTTCCTGCTCCTCTTAGCATGATAAAGAAGATTCAAAGAGAGTGAGATGCCAGCTCCTTTCATTCAGTCAGTAGCTTCAATCATTTCTGGACGTTTTTCAATGGCAAAAATCAATGAATATTGTAAATGCACAAACAGTAATTTCTCCGCATTGCAAGGTGCAATTCTGAAATTTTTTGCTTTTTCCTGCACCTCTTAGCATGATAAAGAAGATTCAAAGAGAGTGAGATGCCAGCTCCTTTCATTCAGTCAGTAGCTTCAAACATTTCTGGTATATGAATAACATGATGTTTTTCAATGGCAAAAATCAATGAATATTGTAAATGCACAAACAGTAATTTCTCCGCATTGCAAGGTGCAATTCTGAAATTTTTTGCTTTTTCCTGCTCCTCTTAGCATGATAAAGAAGATTCAAAGAGAGTGAGATGCCAGCTCCTTTCATTCAGTCAGTAGCTTCAATCATTTCTGGACGTTTTTCAATGGCAAAAACCAATGAATATTGTAAATGCACAAACAGTAATTTCTCCGCATTGCAAGGTGCAATTCTGAAATGTTTTGCTTTTTCCTGCTCCTCTTAGCATGATAAAGAAGATTCAAAGAGAGTGAGATGCCAGCTCCTTTCATTCAGTCAGTAGCTTCAATCATTTCTGGACGTTTTTCAATGGCAAAAATCAATGAATATTGTAAATGCACAAACAGTAATTTCTCCGCATTGCAAGGTGCAATTCTGAAATTTTTTGCTTTTTTCTGCTCCTCTTAGCATGATAAAGAAGATTCAAAGAGAGTGAGATGCCAGCTCCTTTCATTCAGTCAGTAGCTTCAAACATTTCTGGTATATGAATAACATGATGTTTTTCAATGGCAAAAATCAATGAATATTGTAAATGCACAAACAGTAATTTCTCCGCATTGCAAGGTGCAATTCTGAAATTTTTTGCTTTTTCCTGCTCCTCTTAGCATGATAAAGAAGATTCAAAGAGAGTGAGATGCCAGCTCCTTTCATTCAGTCAGTAGCTTCAATCATTTCTGGACGTTTTTCAATGGCAAAAATCAATGAATATTGTAAATGCACAAACAGTAATTTCTCCGCATTGCAAGGTGCAATTCTGAAATTTTTTGCTTTTTCCTGCTCCTCTTAGCAAGATAAACAAGATTCAAAGAGAGTGAGATGCCAGCTCCTTTCATTCAGTCAGTAGCTTCAATCATTTCTGGACGTTTTTCAATGGCAAAAATCAATGAATATTGTAAATGCACAAACAGTAATTTCTCCGCATTGCAAGGTGCAATTCTGAAATTTTTTGCTTTTTCCTGCTCCTCTTAGCATGATAAAGAAGATTCAAAGAGAGTGAGATGCCAGCTCCTTTCATTCAGTCAGTAGCTTCAATCATTTCTGGACGTTTTTCAATGGCAAAAATCAATGAATATTGTAAATGCACAAACTAATTTCTCCGCATTGCAAGGTGCAATTCTGAAATTTTTTGCTTTTTGCTGCTCCTCTTAGCATGATAAAGAAGATTCAAAGAGAGTGAGATGCCAGCTCCTTTCATTCAGTCAGTAGCTTCAATCATTTCTGGACGTTTTTCAATGGCAAAAATCAATGAATATTGTAAATGCACAAACAGTAATTTCTCCGTATTGCAAGGTGCAATTCTGAAATTTTTTGCTTTTTCCTGCTCCTCTTAGCATGATAAAGAAGATTCAAAGAGAGTGAGATGCCAGCTCCTTTCATTCAGTCAGTAGCTTCAATCATTTCTGGACGTTTTTCAATGGCAAAAATCAATGAATATTGTAAATGCACAAACAGTAATTTCTCCGCATTGCAAGGTGCAATTCTGAAATTTTTTGCTTTTTCCTGCTCCTCTTAGCATGATAAATAAGATTCAAAGAGAGTGAGATGCCAGCTCCTTTCATTCAGTCAGTAGCTTCAATCATTTCTGGACGTTTTTCAATGGCAAAAATCAATGAATATTGTAAATGCACAAAGAGTAATTTCTCCGCATTGCAAGGTGCAATTCTGAAATTTTTTGCTTTTTCCTGCTCCTCTTAGCTTGATAAAGAAGATTCAAAGAGGGTGAGATGCCAGCTCCTTTCATTCAGTCAGTAGCTTCAAACATTTCTGGTATATGAATAACATGATGTTTTTCAATGGCAAAAATCAATGAATATTGTAAATGCACAAACAGTAATTTCTCCGCATTGCAAGGTGCAATTCTGAAATTTTTTGCTTTTTCCTGCTCTTCTTAGCATGATAAAGAAGATTCAAAGAGAGTGAGATGCCAGCTCCTTTCATTCAGTCAGTAGCTTCAATCATTTCTGGTATATGAATAACATGATGTTTTTCAATGGCAAAAATCAATGAATATTGTAAATGCACAAACAGTAATTTCTCCGCATTGCAAGGTGAAATTCTGAAATTTTTTGCTTTTTCCTGCTCCTCTAAGCATGATAAAGAAGATTCAAAGAGAGTGAGATGCCAGCTCCTTTCATTCAGTCAGTAGCTTCAATCATTTCTGGACGTTTTTCAATGGCAAAAATCAATGAATATTGTAAATGCACAAACAGTAATTTCTCCGCATTGCAAGGTGCAATTCTGAAATTTTTTGCTTTTTCCTGCTCCTCTTAGCATGATAAAGAAGATTCAAAGAGAGTGAGATGCCAGCTCCTTTCATTCAGTCAGTAGCTTCAATCATTTCTGGACGTTTTTCAATGGCAAAAATCAATGAATATTGTAAATGCACAAACAGTAATTTCTCCGCATTGCAAGGTGCAATTCTGAAATTTTTTGCTTTTTCCTGCACCTCTTAGCATGATAAAGAAGATTCAAAGAGAGTGAGATGCCAGCTCCTTTCATTCAGTCAGTAGCTTCAAACATTTCTGGTATATGAATAACATGATGTTTTTCAATGGCAAAAATCAATGAATATTGTAAATGCACAAACAGTAATTTCTCCGCATTGAAAGGTGCAATTCTGAAATTTTTTGCTTTTTCCTGCTCCTCTTAGCATGATAAAGAAGATTCAAAGA
Organism: Phyllobates terribilis; assembly: GCF_046119375.1. NCBI lineage: Eukaryota > Metazoa > Chordata > Amphibia > Anura > Dendrobatidae > Phyllobates > Phyllobates terribilis. Next base: position 4,281,693 of record NW_027362893.1, read on the forward strand.
GAGTGAGATGCCAGCTCCTTTCATTCAGTCAGTAGCTTCAATCATTTCTGGACGTTTTTCAATGGCAAAAACCAATGAATATTGTAAATGCACAAACAGTAATTTCTCCGCATTGCAAGGTGCAATTCTGAAATTTTTTGCTTTTTCCTGCTCCTCTTAGCATGATAAAGAAGATTCAAAGAGAGTGAGATGCCAGCTCCTTTCATTCAGTCAGTAGCTTCAATCATTTCTGGACGTTTTTCAATGGCAAAAATCAATGAATATTGTAAATGCACAAACAGTAATTTCTCCGCATTGCAAGGTGCAATTCTGAAATTTTTTGCTTTTTTCTGCTCCTCTTAGCATGATAAAGAAGATTCAAAGAGAGTGAGATGCCAGCTCCTTTCATTCAGTCAGTAGCTTCAAACATTTCTGGTATATGAATAACATGATGTTTTTCAATGGCAAAAATCAATGAATATTGTAAATGCACAAACAGTAATTTCTCCGCATTGCAAGGTGCAATTCTGAAATTTTTTGCTTTTTCCTGCTCCTCTTAGCATGATAAAGAAGATTCAAAGAGAGTGAGATGCCAGCTCCTTTCATTCAGTCAGTAGCTTCAATCATTTCTGGACGTTTTTCAATGGCAAAAATCTATGAATATTGTAAATGCACAAACAGTAATTTCTCCCCATTGCAAGGTGCAATTCTGAAATTTTTTGCTTTTTCCTGCTCCTCTTAGCAAGATAAACAAGATTCAAAGAGAGTGAGATGCCAGCTCCTTTCATTCAGTCAGTAGCTTCAATCATTTCTGGACGTTTTTCAATGGCAAAAATCAATGAATATTGTAAATGCACAAACAGTAATTTCTCCGCATTGCAAGGTGCAATTCTGAAATTTTTTGCTTTTTCCTGCTCCTCTTAGCATGATAAAGAAGATTCAAAGAGAGTGAGATGCCAGCTCCTTTCATTCAGTCAGTAGCTTCAATCATTTCTGGACGTTTTTCAATGGCAAAAATCAATGAATATTGTAAATGCACAAACTAATTTCTCCGCATTGCAAGGTGCAATTCTGAAATTTTTTGCTTTTTGCTGCTCCTCTTAGCATGATAAAGAAGATTCAAAGAGAGTGAGATGCCAGCTCCTTTCATTCAGTCAGTAGCTTCAAACATTTCTGGTATATGAATAACATGATGTTTTTCAATGGCAAAAATCAATGAATATTGTAAATGCACAAACAGTAATTTCTCCGCATTGCAAGGTGCAATTCTGAAATTTTTTGCTTTTTCCTGCTCCTCTTAGCATGATAAAGAAGATTCAAAGAGAGTGAGATGCCAGCTCCTTTCATTCAGTCAGTAGCTTCAATCATTTCTGGACGTTTTTCAATGGCAAAAATCATTGAATATTGTAAATGCACAAACAGTAATTTCTCCGCATTGCAAGGTGCAATTCTGAAATTTTTTGCTTTTTCCTGCTCCTCTTAGCATGATAAAGAAGATTCAAAGAGAGTGAGATGCCAGCTCCTTTCATTCAGTCAGTAGCTTCAATCATTTCTGGTATATGAATAACATGATGTTTTTCAATGGCAAAAATCAATGAATATTGTAAATGCACAAACAGTAATTTCTCCGCATTGCAAGGTGCAATTCTGAAATTTTTTGCTTTTTCCTGCTCCTCTTAGCATGATAAAGAAGATTCAAAGAGAGTGAGATGCCAGCTCCTTTCATTCAGTCAGTAGCTTCAATCATTTCTGGACGTTTTTCAATGGCAAAAATCAATGAATATTGTAAATGCACAAACAGTAATTTCTCCGCATTGCAAGGTGCAATTCTGAAATTTTTTGCTTTTTCCTGCTCCTCTTAGCATGATAAACAAGATTCAAAGAGAGTGAGATGCCAGCTCCTTTCATTCAGTCAGTAGCTTCAATCATTTCTGGACGTTTTTCAATGGCAAAAATCAATGAATATTGTAAATGCACAAACAGTAATTTCTCCGCATTGCAAGGTGCAACTCTGAATTTTTTTGCTTTTTCCTGCTCCTCTTAGCATGATAAAGAAGATTCAAAGAGAGTGAGATGCCAGCTCCTTTCATTCAGTCAGTAGCTTCAAACATTTCTGGTATATGAATAACATGATGTTTTTCAATGGCAAAAATCAATGAATATTGTAAATGCACAAACAGTAATTTCTCCACATTGCAAGGTGCAATTCTGAAATTTTTTGGTTTTTCCTGCTCCTCTTAGCATGATAAAGAAGATTCAAAGAGAGTGAGATGCCAGCTCCTTTCATTCAGTCAGTAGCTTCAATCATTTCTGGACGTTTTTCAATGGCAAAAATCAATGAATATTGTAAATGCACAAACAGTAATTTCTCCGCATTGCAAGGTGCAATTCTGAAATTTTTTGCTTTTTCCTGCTCCTCTTAGCATGATAAAGAAGATTCAAAGAGAGTGAGATGCCAGCTCCTTTCATTCAGTCAGTAGCTTCAATCATTTCTGGACGTTTTTCAATGGCAAAAATCAATGAATATTGTAAATGCACAAACAGTAATTTCTCCGCATTGCAAGGTGCAATTCTGAAATTTTTTGCTTTTTCCTGCTCCTCTTAGCATGATAAAGAAGATTCAAAGAGAGTGAGATGCCAGCTCCTTTCATTCAGTCAGTAGCTTCAATCATTTCTGGACGTTTTTCAATGGCAAAAATCATTGAATATTGTAAATGCACAAACAGTAATTTCTCCGCATTGCAAGGTGCAATTCTGAAATTTTTTGCTTTTTCCTGCTCCTCTTAGCATGATAAAGAAGATTCAAAGAGAGTGAGATGCCAGCTCCTTTCATTCAGTCAGTAGCTTCAATCATTTCTGGTATATGAATAACATGATGTTTTTCAATGGCAAAAATCAATGAATATTGTAAATGCACAAACAGTAATTTCTCCGCATTGCAAGGTGCAATTCTGAAATTTTTTGCTTTTTCCTGCTCCTCTTAGCATGATAAAGAAGATTCAAAGAGAGTGAGATGCCAGCTCCTTTCATTCAGTCAGTAGCTTCAATCATTTCTGGACGTTTTTCAATGGCAAAAATCAATGAATATTGTAAATGCACAAACAGTAATTTCTCCGCATTGCAAGGTGCAATTCTGAAATTTTTTGCTTTTTCCTGCTCCTCTTAGCATGATAAACAAGATTCAAAGAGAGTGAGATGCCAGCTCCTTTCATTCAGTCAGTAGCTTCAATCATTTCTGGACGTTTTTCAATGGCAAAAATCAATGAATATTGTAAATGCACAAACAGTAATTTCTCCGCATTGCAAGGTGCAATTCTGAAATTTTTTGCTTTTTCCTGCTCCTCTTAGCATGATAAAGAAGATTCAAAGAGAGTGAGATGCCAGCTCCTTTCATTCAGTCAGTAGCTTCAAACATTTCTGGTATATGAATAACATGATGTTTTTCAATGGCAAAAATCAATGAATATTGTAAATGCACAAACAGTAATTTCTCCACATTGCAAGGTGCAATTCTGAAATTTTTTGCTTTTTCCTGCTCCTCTTAGCATGATAAAGAAGATTCAAAGAGAGTGAGATGCCAGCTCCTTTCATTCAGTCAGTAGCTTCAATCATTTCTGGACGTTTTTCAATGGCAAAAATCAATGAATATTGTAAATGCACAAACAGTAATTTCTCCGCATTGCAAGGTGCAATTCTGAAATTTTTTGCTTTTTCCTGCTCCTCTTAGCATGATAAAGAAGATTCAAAGAGAGTGATATGCCAGCTCCTTTCATTCAGTCAGTAGCTTCAATCATTTCTGGACGTTTTTCAATGGCAAAAATCAATGAATATTGTAAATGCACAAACAGTAATTTCTCCGCATTGCAAGGTGCAATTCTGAAATTTTTTGCTTTTTCCTGCTCCTCTTAGCATGATAAAGAAGATTCAAAGAGAGTGAGATGCCAGCTCCTTTCATTCAGTCAGTAGCTTCAATCATTTCTGGGCATTTTTCAATGGCAAAAATCAATGAATATTGTAAATGCACAAACAGTAATTTCTCCGCATTGCAAGGTGCAATTCTGAAATTTTTTGCTTTTTCCTGCTCCTCTTAGCATGATAAAGAAGATTCAAAGAGAGTGAGATGCCAGCTCCTTTCATTCAGTCAGTAGCTTCAAACATTTCTGGTATATGAATAACATGATGTTTTTCAATGGCAAAAATCAATGAATATTGTAAATGCACAAACAGTAATTTCTCCGCATTGAAAGGTGCAATTCTGAAATTTTTTGCTTTTTCCTGCTCCTCTTAGCATGATAAAGAAGATTCAAAGAGAGTGAGATGCCAGCTCCTTTCATTCAGTCAGTAGCTTCAAACATTTCTGGTATATGAATAACATGATGTTTTTCAATGGCAAAAATCAATGAATATTGTAAATGCACAAACAGTAATTTCTCCGCATTGCAAGGTGCAATTCTGAAATTTTTTGCTTTTTCCTGCTCTTCTTAGCATGATAAAGAAGATTCAAAGAGAGTGAGATGCCAGCTCCTTTCATTCAGTCAGTAGCTTCAATCATTTCTGGTATATGAATAACATGTTGTTTTTCAATGGCAAAAATCAATGAATATTGTAAATGCACAAACAGTAATTTCTCCGCATTGCAAGGTGCAATTCTGAAATTTTTTGCTTTTTCCTGCTCCTCTTAGCATGATAAAGAAGATTCAAAGAGAGTGAGATGCCAGCTCCTTTCATTCAGTCAGTAGCTTCAAACATTTCTGGTATATGAATAACATGATGTTTTTCAATGGCAAAAATCAATGAATATTGTAAATGCACAAACAGTAATTTCTCCGCATTGAAAGGTGCAATTCTGAAATTTTTTGCTTTTTCCTGCTCCTCTTAGCATGATAAAGAAGATTCAAAGAGAGTGAGATGCCAGCTCCTTTCATTCAGTCAGTAGCTTCAAACATTTCTGGTATATGAATAACATGATGTTTTTCAATGGCAAAAATCAATGAATATTGTAAATGCACAAACAGTAATTTCTCCGCATTGCAAGGTGCAATTCTGAAATTTTTTGCTTTTTCCTGCTCTTCTTAGCATGATAAAGAAGATTCAAAGAGAGTGAGATGCCAGCTCCTTTCATTCAGTCAGTAGCTTCAATCATTTCTGGTATATGAATAACATGATGTTTTTCAATGGCAAAAATCAATGAATATTGTAAATGCACAAACAGTAATTTCTCCGCATTGCAAGGTGCAATTCTGAAATTTTTTGCTTTTTCCTGCTCCTCTAAGCATGATAAAGAAGATTCAAAGAGAGTGAGATGCCAGCTCCTTTCATTCAGTCAGTAGCTTCAATCATTTCTGGACGTTTTTCAATGGCAAAAATCAATGAATATTGTAAATGCACAAACAGTAATTTCTCCGCATTGCAAGGTGCAATTCTGAAATTTTTTGCTTTTTCCTGCTCCTCTTAGCATGATAAAGAAGATTCAAAGAGAGTGAGATGCCAGCTCCTTTCATTCAGTCAGTAGCTTCAATCATTTCTGGACGTTTTTCAATGGCAAAAATCAATGAATATTGTAAATGCACAAACAGTAATTTCTCCGCATTGCAAGGTGCAATTCTGAAATTTTTTGCTTTTTCCTGCACCTCTTAGCATGATAAAGAAGATTCAAAGAGAGTGAGATGCCAGCTCCTTTCATTCAGTCAGTAGCTTCAAACATTTCTGGTATATGAATAACATGATGTTTTTCAATGGCAAAAATCAATGAATATTGTAAATGCACAAACAGTAATTTCTCCGCATTGAAAGGTGCAATTCTGAAATTTTTTGCTTTTTCCTGCTCCTCTTAGCATGATAAAGAAGATTCAAAGAGAGTGAGATGCCAGCTCCTTTCATTCAGTCAGTAGCTTCAATCATTTCTGGACGTTTTTCAATGGCAAAAACCAATGAATATTGTAAATGCACAAACAGTAATTTCTCCGCATTGCAAGGTGCAATTCTGAAATTTTTTGCTTTTTCCTGCTCCTCTTAGCATGATAAAGAAGATTCAAAGAGAGTGAGATGCCAGCTCCTTTCATTCAGTCAGTAGCTTCAATCATTTCTGGATGTTTTTCAATGGCAAAAATCAATGAATATTGTAAATGCACAAACAGTAATTTCTCCGCATTGCAAGGTGCAATTCTGAAATTTTTTGCTTTTTTCTGCTCCTCTTAGCATGATAAAGAAGATTCAAAGAGAGTGAGATGCCAGCTCCTTTCATTCAGTCAGTAGCTTCAAACATTTCTGGTATATGAATAACATGATGTTTTTCAATGGCAAAAATCAATGAATATTGTAAATGCACAAACAGTAATTTCTCCGCATTGCAAGGTGCAATTCTGAAATTTTTTGCTTTTTCCTGCTCCTCTTAGCATGATAAAGAAGATTCAAAGAGAGTGAGATGCCAGCTCCTTTCATTCAGTCAGTAGCTTCAATCATTTCTGGACGTTTTTCAATGGCAAAAATCTATGAATATTGTAAATGCACAAACAGTAATTTCTCCGCATTGCAAGGTGCAATTCTGAAATTTTTTGCTTTTTCCTGCTCCTCTTAGCAAGATAAACAAGATTCAAAGAGAGTGAGATGCCAGCTCCTTTCATTCAGTCAGTAGCTTCAATCATTTCTGGACGTTTTTCAATGGCAAAAATCAATGAATATTGTAAATGCACAAACAGTAATTTCTCCGCATTGCAAGGTGCAATTCTGAAATTTTTTGCTTTTTCCTGCTCCTCTTAGCATGATAAAGAAGATTCAAAGAGAGTGAGATGCCAGCTCCTTTCATTCAGTCAGTAGCTTCAATCATTTCTGGACGTTTTTCAATGGCAAAAATCAATGAATATTGTAAATGCACAAACTAATTTCTCCGCATTGCAAGGTGCAATTCTGAAATTTTTTGCTTTTTGCTGCTCCTCTTAGCATGATAAAGAAGATTCAAAGAGAGTGAGATGCCAGCTCCTTTCATTCAGTCAGTAGCTTCAAACATTTCTGGTATATGAATAACATGATGTTTTTCAATGGCAAAAATCAATGAATATTGTAAATGCACAAACAGTAATTTCTCCGCATTGCAAGGTGCAATTCTGAAATTTTTTGCTTTTTCCTGCTCCTCTTAGCATGATAAAGAAGATTCAAAGAGAGTGAGATGCCAGCTCCTTTCATTCAGTCAGTAGCTTCAATCATTTCTGGACGTTTTTCAATGGCAAAATTCATTGAATATTGTAAATGCACAAACAGTAATTTCTCCGCATTGCAAGGTGCAATTCTGAAATTTTTTGCTTTTTCCTGCTCCTCTTAGCATGATAAAGAAGATTCAAAGAGAGTGAGATGCCAGCTCCTTTCATTCAGTCAGTAGCTTCAATCATTTCTGGTATATGAATAACATGATGTTTTTCAATGGCAAAAATCAATGAATATTGTAAATGCACAAACAGTAATTTCTCCGCATTGCAAGGTGCAATTCTGAAATTTTTTGCTTTTTCCTGCTCCTCTTAGCATGATAAAGAAGATTCAAAGAGAGTGAGATGCCAGCTCCTTTCATTCAGTCAGTAGCTTCAATCATTTCTGGACGTTTTTCAATGGCAAAAATCAATGAATATTGTAAATGCACAAACAGTAATTTCTCCGCATTGCAAGGTGCAATTCTGAAATTTTTTGCTTTTTCCTGCTCCTCTTAGCATGATAAACAAGATTCAAAGAGAGTGAGATGCCAGCTCCTTTCATTCAGTCAGTAGCTTCAATCATTTCTGGACGTTTTTCAATGGCAAAAATCAATGAATATTGTAAATGCACAAACAGTAATTTCTCCGCATTGCAAGGTGCAATTCTGAAATGTTTTGCTTTTTCCTGCTCCTCTTAGCATGATAAAGAAGATTCAAAGAGAGTGAGATGCCAGCTCCTTTCATTCAGTCAGTAGCTTCAATCATTTCTGGACGTTTTTCAATGGCAAAAATCAATGAATATTGTAAATGCACAAACAGTAATTTCTCCGCATTGCAAGGTGCAATTCTGAAATTTTTTGCTTTTTTCTGCTCCTCTTAGCATGATAAAGAAGATTCAAAGAGAGTGAGATGCCAGCTCCTTTCATTCAGTCAGTAGCTTCAAACATTTCTGGTATATGAATAACATGATGTTTTTCAATGGCAAAAATCAATGAATATTGTAAATGCACAAACAGTAATTTCTCCGCATTGCAAGGTGCAATTCTGAAATTTTTTGCTTTTTCCTGCTCCTCTTAGCATGATAAAGAAGATTCAAAGAGAGTGAGATGCCAGCTCCTTTCATTCAGTCAGTAGCTTCAATCATTTCTGGACGTTTTTCAATGGCAAAAATCAATGAATATTGTAAATGCATAAACAGTAATTTCTCCGCATTGCAAGGTGCAATTCTGAAATTTTTTGCTTTTTCCTGCTCCTCTTAGCAAGATAAACAAGATTCAAAGAGAGTGAGATGCCAGCTCCTTTCATTCAGTCAGTAGCTTCAATCATTTCTGGACGTTTTTCAATGGCAAAAATCAATGAATATTGTAAATGCACAAACAGTAATTTCTCCGCATTGCAAGGTGCAATTCTGAAATTTTTTGCTTTTTCCTGCTCCTCTTAGCATGATAAAGAAGATTCAAAGAGAGTGAGATGCCAGCTCCTTTCATTCAGTCAGTAGCTTCAATCATTTCTGGACGTTTTTCAATGGCAAAAATCAATGAATATTGTAAATGCACAAACTAATTTCTCCGCATTGCAAGGTGCAATTCTGAAATTTTTTGCTTTTTGCTGCTCCTCTTAGCATGATAAAGAAGATTCAAAGAGAGTGAGATGCCAGCTCCTTTCATTCAGTCAGTAGCTTCAATCATTTCTGGACGTTTTTCAATGGCAAAAATCAATGAATATTGTAAATGCACAAACAGTAATTTCTCCGTATTGCAAGGTGCAATTCTGAAATTTTTTGCTTTTTCCTGCTCCTCTTAGCATGATAAAGAAGATTCAAAGAGAGTGAGATGCCAGCTCCTTTCATTCAGTCAGTAGCTTCAATCATTTCTGGACGTTTTTCAATGGCAAAAATCAATGAATATTGTAAATGCACAAACAGTAATTTCTCCGCATTGCAAAGTGCAATTCTGAAATTTTTTGCTTTTTCCTGCTCCTCTTAGCATGATAAAGAAGATTCAAAGAGAGTGAGATGCCAGCTCCTTTCATTCAGTCAGTAGCTTCAATCATTTCTGGACGTTTTTCAATGGCAAAAATCAATGAATATTGTAAATGCACAAAGAGTAATTTCTCCGCATTGCAAGGTGCAATTCTGAAATTTTTTGCTTTTTCCTGCTCCTCTTAGCATGATAAAGAAGATTCAAAGAGAGTGAGATGCCAGCTCCTTTCATTCAGTCAGTAGCTTCAAACATTTCTGGTATATGAATAACATGATGTTTTTCAATGGCAAAAATCAATGAATATTGTAAATGCACAAACAGTAATTTCTCCGCATTGCAAGGTGCAATTCTGAAATTTTTTGCTTTTTCCTGCTCTTCTTAGCATGATAAAGAAGATTCAAAGAGAGTGAGATGCCAGCTCCTTTCATTCAGTCAGTAGCTTCAATCATTTCTGGTATATGAATAACATGATGTTTTTCAATGGCAAAAATCAATGAATATTGTAAATGCACAAACAGTAATTTCTCCGCATTGCAAGGTGAAATTCTGAAATTTTTTGCTTTTTCCTGCTCCTCTAAGCATGATAAAGAAGATTCAAAGAGAGTGAGATGCCAGCTCCTTTCATTCAGTCAGTAGCTTCAATCATTTCTGGACGTTTTTCAATGGCAAAAATCAATGAATATTGTAAATGCACAAACAGTAATTTCTCCGCATTGCAAGGTGCAATTCTGAAATTTTTTGCTTTTTCCTGCTCCTCTTAGCATGATAAAGAAGATTCAAAGAGAGTGAGATGCCAGCTCCTTTCATTCAGTCAGTAGCTTCAATCATTTCTGGACGTTTTTCAATGGCAAAAATCAATGAATATTGTAAATGCACAAACAGTAATTTCTCCGCATTGCAAGGTGCAATTCTGAAATTTTTTGCTTTTTCCTGCACCTCTTAGCATGATAAAGAAGATTCAAAGAGAGTGAGATGCCAGCTCCTTTCATTCAGTCAGTAGCTTCAGACATTTCTGGTATATGAATAACATGATGTTTTTCAATGGCAAAAATCAATGAATATTGTAAATGCACAAACAGTAATTTCTCCGCATTGAAAGGTGCAATTCTGAAATTTTTTGCTTTTTCCTGCTCCTCTTAGCATGATAAAGAAGATTCAAAGAGAGTGAGATGCCAGCTCCTTTCATTCAGTCAGTAGCTTCAATCATTTCTGGACGTTTTTCAATGGCAAAAACCAATGAATATTGTAAATGCACAAACAGTAATTTCTCCGCATTGCAAGGTGCAATTCTGAAATTTTTTGCTTTTTCCTGCTCCTCTTAGCATGATAAAGAAGATTCAAAGAGAGTGAGATGCCAGCTCCTTTCATTCAGTCAGTAGCTTCAATCATTTCTGGACGTTTTTCAATGGCAAAAATCAATGAATATTGTAAATGCACAAACAGTAATTTCTCCGCATTGCAAGGTGCAATTCTGAAATTTTTTGCTTTTTTCTGCTCCTCTTAGCATGATAAAGAAGATTCAAAGAGAGTGAGATGCCAGCTCCTTTCATTCAGTCAGTAGCTTCAAACATTTCTGGTATATGAATAACATGATGTTTTTCAATGGCAAAAATCAATGAATATTGTAAATGCACAAACAGTAATTTCTCCGCATTGCAAGGTGCAATTCTGAAATTTTTTGCTTTTTCCTGCTCCTCTTAGCATGATAAAGAAGATTCAAAGAGAGTGAGATGCCAGCTCCTTTCATTCAGTCAGTAGCTTCAATCATTTCTGGACGTTTTTCAATGGCAAAAATCTATGAATATTGTAAATGCACAAACAGTAATTTCTCCCCATTGCAAGGTGCAATTCTGAAATTTTTTGCTTTTTCCTGCTCCTCTTAGCAAGATAAACAAGATTCAAAGAGAGTGAGATGCCAGCTCCTTTCATTCAGTCAGTAGCTTCAATCATTTCTGGACGTTTTTCAATGGCAAAAATCAATGAATATTGTAAATGCACAAACAGTAATTTCTCCGCATTGCAAGGTGCAATTCTGAAATTTTTTGCTTTTTCCTGCTCCTCTTAGCATGATAAAGAAGATTCAAAGAGAGTGAGATGCCAGCTCCTTTCATTCAGTCAGTAGCTTCAATCATTTCTGGACGTTTTTCAATGGCAAAAATCAATGAATATTGTAAATGCACAAACTAATTTCTCCGCATTGCAAGGTGCAATTCTGAAATTTTTTGCTTTTTGCTGCTCCTCTTAGCATGATAAAGAAGATTCAAAGAGAGTGAGATGCCAGCTCCTTTCATTCAGTCAGTAGCTTCAAACATTTCTGGTATATGAATAACATGATGTTTTTCAATGGCAAAAATCAATGAATATTGTAAATGCACAAACAGTAATTTCTCCGCATTGCAAGGTGCAATTCTGAAATTTTTTGCTTTTTCCTGCTCCTCTTAGCATGATAAAGAAGATTCAAAGAGAGTGAGATGCCAGCTCCTTTCATTCAGTCAGTAGCTTCAATCATTTCTGGACGTTTTTCAATGGCAAAAATCATTGAATATTGTAAATGCACAAACAGTAATTTCTCCGCATTGCAAGGTGCAATTCTGAAATTTTTTGCTTTTTCCTTCTCCTCTTAGCATGATAAAGAAGATTCAAAGAGAGTGAGATGCCAGCTCCTTTCATTCAGTCAGTAGCTTCAATCATTTCTGGTATATGAATAACATGATGTTTTTCAATGGCAAAAATCAATGAATATTGTAAATGCACAAACAGTAATTTCTCCGCATTGCAAGGTGCAATTCTGAAATTTTTTGCTTTTTCCTGCTCCTCTTAGCATGATAAAGAAGATTCAAAGAGAGTGAGATGCCAGCTCCTTTCATTCAGTCAGTAGCTTCAATCATTTCTGGACGTTTTTCAATGGCAAAAATCAATGAATATTGTAAATGCACAAACAGTAATTTCTCCGCATTGCAAGGTGCAATTCTGAAATTTTTTGCTTTTTCCTGCTCCTCTTAGCATGATAAACAAGATTCAAAGAGAGTGAGATGCCAGCTCCTTTCATTCAGTCAGTAGCTTCAATCATTTCTGGACGTTTTTCAATGGCAAAAATCAATGAATATTGTAAATGCACAAACAGTAATTTCTCCGCATTGCAAGGTGCAATTCTGAATTTTTTTGCTTTTTCCTGCTCCTCTTAGCATGATAAAGAAGATTCAAAGAGAGTGAGATGCCAGCTCCTTTCATTCAGTCAGTAGCTTCAAACATTTCTGGTATATGAATAACATGATGTTTTTCAATGGCAAAAATCAATGAATATTGTAAATGCACAAACAGTAATTTCTCCACATTGCAAGGTGCAATTCTGAAATTTTTTGCTTTTTCCTGCTCCTCTTAGCATGATAAAGAAGATTCAAAGAGAGTGAGATGCCAGCTCCTTTCATTCAGTCAGTAGCTTCAATCATTTCTGGACGTTTTTCAATGGCAAAAATCAATGAATATTGTAAATGCACAAACAGTAATTTCTCCGCATTGCAAGGTGCAATTCTGAAATTTTTTGCTTTTTCCTGCTCCTCTTAGCATGATAAAGAAGATTCAAAGAGAGTGAGATGCCAGCTCCTTTCATTCAGTCAGTAGCTTCAATCATTTCTGGACGTTTTTCAATGGCAAAAATCAATGAATATTGTAAATGCACAAACAGTAATTTCTCCGCATTGCAAGGTGCAATTCTGAAATTTTTTGCTTTTTCCTGCTCCTCTTAGCATGATAAAGAAGATTCAAAGAGAGTGAGATGCCAGCTCCTTTCATTCAGTCAGTAGCTTCAATCATTTCTGGACGTTTTTCAATGGCAAAAATCATTGAATATTGTAAATGCACAAACACTAATTTCTCCGCATTGCAAGGTGCAATTCTGAAATTTTTTGCTTTTTCCTGCTCCTCTTAGCATGATAAAGAAGATTCAAAGAGAGTGAGATGCCAGCTCCTTTCATTCAGTCAGTAGCTTCAATCATTTCTGGTATATGAATAACATGATGTTTTTCAATGGCAAAAATCAATGAATATTGTAAATGCACAAACAGTAATTTCTCCGCATTGCAAGGTGCAATTCTGAAATTTTTTGCTTTTTCCTGCTCCTCTTAGCATGATAAAGAAGATTCAAAGAGAGTGAGATGCCAGCTCCTTTCATTCAGTCAGTAGCTTCAATCATTTCTGGACGTTTTTCAATGGCAAAAATCAATGAATATTGTAAATGCACAAACAGTAATTTCTCCGCATTGCAAGGTGCAATTCTGAAATTTTTTGCTTTTTCCTGCTCCTCTTAGCATGATAAACAAGATTCAAAGAGAGTGAGATGCCAGCTCCTTTCATTCAGTCAGTAGCTTCAATCATTTCTGGACGTTTTTCAATGGCAAAAATCAATGAATATTGTAAATGCACAAACAGTAATTTCTCCGCATTGCAAGGTGCAATTCTGAAATTTTTTGCTTTTTCCTGCTCCTCTTAGCATGATAAAGAAGATTCAAAGAGAGTGAGATGCCAGCTCCTTTCATTCAGTCAGTAGCTTCAAACATTTCTGGTATATGAATAACATGATGTTTTTCAATGGCAAAAATCAATGAATATTGTAAATGCACAAACAGTAATTTCTCCACATTGCAAGGTGCAATTCTGAAATTTTTTGCTTTTTCCTGCTCCTCTTAGCATGATAAAGAAGATTCAAAGAGAGTGAGATGCCAGCTCCTTTCATTCAGTCAGTAGCTTCAATCATTTCTGGACGTTTTTCAATGGCAAAAATCAATGAATATTGTAAATGCACAAACAGTAATTTCTCCGCATTGCAAGGTGCAATTCTGAAATTTTTTGCTTTTTCCTGCTCCTCTTAGCATGATAAAGAAGATTCAAAGAGAGTGAGATGCCAGCTCCTTTCATTCAGTCAGTAGCTTCAATCATTTCTGGACGTTTTTCAATGGCAAAAATCAATGAATATTGTAAATGCACAAACAGTAATTTCTCCGCATTGCAAGGTGCAATTCTGAAATTTTTTGCTTTTTCCTGCTCCTCTTAGCATGATAAAGAAGATTCAAAGAGAGTGAGATGCCAGCTCCTTTCATTCAGTCAGTAGCTTCAATCATTTCTGGGCATTTTTCAATGGCAAAAATCAATGAATATTGTAAATGCACAAACAGTAATTTCTCCGCATTGCAAGGTGCAATTCTGAAATTTTTTGCTTTTTCCTGCTCCTCTTAGCATGATAAAGAAGATTCAAAGAGAGTGAGATGCCAGCTCCTTTCATTCAGTCAGTAGCTTCAAACATTTCTGGTATATGAATAACATGATGTTTTTCAATGGCAAAAATCAATGAATATTGTAAATGCACAAACAGTAATTTCTCCGCATTGAAAGGTGCAATTCTGAAATTTTTTGCTTTTTCCTGCTCCTCTTAGCATGATAAAGAAGATTCAAAGAGAGTGAGATGCCAGCTCCTTTCATTCAGTCAGTAGCTTCAAACATTTCTGGTATATGAATAACATGATGTTTTTCAATGGCAAAAATCAATGAATATTGTAAATGCACAAACAGTAATTTCTCCGCATTGCAAGGTGCAATTCTGAAATTTTTTGCTTTTTCCTGCTCTTCTTAGCATGATAAAGAAGATTCAAAGAGAGTGAGATGCCAGCTCCTTTCATTCAGTCAGTAGCTTCAATCATTTCTGGTATATGAATAACATGATGTTTTTCAATGGCAAAAATCAATGAATATTGTAAATGCACAAACAGTAAATTCTCCGCATTGCAAGGTGCAATTCTGAAATTTTTTGCTTTTTCCTGCTCCTCTTAGCATGATAAAGAAGATTCAAAGAGAGTGAGATGCCAGCTCCTTTCATTCAGTCAGTAGCTTCAAACATTTCTGGTATATGAATAACATGATGTTTTTCAATGGCAAAAATCAATGAATATTGTAAATGCACAAACAGTAATTTCTCCGCATTGCAAGGTGCAATTCTGAAATTTTTTGCTTTTTCCTGCTCTTCTTAGCATGATAAAGAAGATTCAAAGAGAGTGAGATGCCAGCTCCTTTCATTCAGTCAGTAGCTTCAATCATTTCTGGTATATGAATAACATGATGTTTTTCAATGGCAAAAATCAATGAATATTGTAAATGCACAAACAGTAATTTCTCCGCATTGCAAGGTGCAATTCTGAAATTTTTTGCTTTTTCCTGCTCCTCTAAGCATGGTAAAGAAGATTCAAAGAGAGTGAGATGCCAGCTCCTTTCATTCAGTCAGTAGCTTCAATCATTTCTGGACGTTTTTCAATGGCAAAAATCAATGAATATTGTAAATGCACAAACAGTAATTTCTCCGCATTGCAAGGTGCAATTCTGAAATTTTTTGCTTTTTCCTGCTCCTCTTAGCATGATAAAGAAGATTCAAAGAGAGTGAGATGCCAGCTCCTTTCATTCAGTCAGTAGCTTCAATCATTTCTGGACGTTTTTCAATGGCAAAAATCAATGAATATTGTAAATGCACAAACAGTAATTTCTCCGCATTGCAAGGCGCAATTCTGAAATTTTTTGCTTTTTCCTGCACCTCTTAGCATGATAAAGAAGATTCAAAGAGAGTGAGATGCCAGCTCCTTTCATTCAGTCAGTAGCTTCAAACATTTCTGGTATAGGAATAACATGATGTTTTTCAATGGCAAAAATCAATGAATATTGTAAATGCACAAACAGTAATTTCTCCGCATTGAAAGATGCAATTCTGAAATTTTTTGCTTTTTCCTGCTCCTCTTAGCATGATAAAGAAGATTCAAAGAGAGTGAGATGCCAGCTCCTTTCATTCAGTCAGTAGCTTCAATCATTTCTGGACGTTTTTCAATGGCAAAAACCAATGAATATTGTAAATGCACAAACAGTAATTTCTCCGCATTGCAAGGTGCAATTCTGAAATTTTTTGCTTTTTCCTGCTCCTCTTAGCATGATAAAGAAGATTCAAAGAGAGTGAGATGCCAGCTCCTTTCATTCAGTCAGTAGCTTCAATCATTTCTGGACGTTTTTCAATGGCAAAAATCAATGAATATTGTAAATGCACAAACAGTAATTTCTCCGCATTGCAAGGTGCAATTCTGAAATTTTTTGCTTTTTTCTGCTCCTCTTAGCATGATAAAGAAGATTCAAAGAGAGTGAGATGCCAGCTCCTTTCATTCAGTCAGTAGCTTCAAACATTTCTGGTATATGAATAACATGATGTTCTTCAATGGCAAAAATCAATGAATATTGTAAATGCACAAACAGTAATTTCTCCGCATTGCAAGGTGCAATTCTGAAATTTTTTGCTTTTTCCTGCTCCTCTTAGCATGATAAAGAAGATTCAAAGAGAGTGAGATGCCAGCTCCTTTCATTCAGTCAGTAGCTTCAATCATTTCTGGACGTTTTTCAATGGCAAAAATCTATGAATATTGTAAATGCACAAACAGTAATTTCTCCGCATTGCAAGGTGCAATTCTGAAATTTTTTGCTTTTTCCTGCTCCTCTTAGCAAGATAAACAAGATTCAAAGAGAGTGAGATGCCAGCTCCTTTCATTCAGTCAGTAGCTTCAATCATTTCTGGACGTTTTTCAATGGCAAAAATCAATGAATATTGTAAATGCACAAACAGTAATTTCTCCGCATTGCAAGGTGCAATTCTGAAATTTTTTGCTTTTTCCTGCTCCTCTTAGCATGATAAAGAAGATTCAAAGAGAGTGAGATGCCAGCTCCTTTCATTCAGTCAGTAGCTTCAATCATTTCTGGACGTTTTTCAATGGCAAAAATCAATGAATATTGTAAATGCACAAACTAATTTCTCCGCATTGCAAGGTGCAATTCTGAAATTGTTTGCTTTTTGCTGCTCCTCTTAGCATGATAAAGAAGATTCAAAGAGAGAGAGATGCCAGCTCCTTTCATTCAGTCAGTAGCTTCAAAAATTTCTGGTATATGAATAACATGATGTTTTTCAATGGCAAAAATCAATGAATATTGTAAATGCACAAACAGTAATTTCTCCGCATTGCAAGGTGCAATTCTGAAATTTTTTGCTTTTTCCTGCTCCTCTTAGCATGATAAAGAAGATTCAAAGAGAGTGAGATGCCAGCTCCTTTCATTCAGTCAGTAGCTTCAATCATTTCTGGACGTTTTTCAATGGCAAAATTCATTGAATATTGTAAATGCACAAACAGTAATTTCTCCGCATTGCAAGGTGCAATTCTGAAATTTTTTGCTTTTTCCTGCTCCTCTTAGCATGATAAAGAAGATTCAAAGAGAGTGAGATGCCAGCTCCTTTCATTCAGTCAGTAGCTTCAATCATTTCTGGTATATGAATAACATGATGTTTTTCAATGGCAAAAATCAATGAATATTGTAAATGCACAAACAGTAATTTCTCCGCATTGCAAGGTGCAATTCTGAAATTTTTTGCTTTTTCCTGCTCCTCTTAGCATGATAAAGAAGATTCAAAGAGAGTGAGATGCCAGCTCCTTTCATTCAGTCAGTAGCTTCAATCATTTCTGGACGTTTTTCAATGGCAAAAATCAATGAATATTGTAAATGCACAAACAGTAATTTCTCCGCATTGCAAGGTGCAATTCTGAAATTTTTTGCTTTTTCCTGCTCCTCTTAGCATGATAAACAAGATTCAAAGAGAGTGAGATGCCAGCTCCTTTCATTCAGTCAGTAGCTTCAATCATTTCTGGACGTTTTTCAATGGCAAAAATCAATGAATATTGTAAATGCACAAACAGTAATTTCTCCGCATTGCAAGGTGCAATTCTGAAATTTTTTGCTTTTTCCTGCTCCTCTTAGCATGATAAAGAAGATTCAAAGAGCGTGAGATGCCAGCTCCTTTCATTCAGTCAGTAGCTTCAAACATTTCTGGTATATGAATAACATGATGTTTTTCAATGGCAAAAATCAATGAATATTGTAAATGCACAAACAGTAATTTCTCCACATTGCAAGGTGCAATTCTGAAATTTTTTGCTTTTTCCTGCTCCTCTTAGCATGATAAAGAAGATTCAAAGAGAGTGAGATGCCAGCTCCTTTCATTCAGTCAGTAGCTTCAATCATTTCTGGACGTTTTTCAATGGCAAAAATCAATGAATATTGTAAATGCACAAACAGTAATTTCTCCGCATTGCAAGGTGCAATTCTGAAATTTTTTGCTTTTTCCTGCTCCTCTTAGCATGATAAAGAAGATTCAAAGAGAGTGAGATGCCAGCTCCTTTCATTCAGTCAGTAGCTTCAATCATTTCTGGACATTTTTCAATGGCAAAAATCAATGAATATTGTAAATGCACAAACAGTAATTTCTCCGCATTGCAAGGTGCAATTCTGAAATTTTTTGCTTTTTCCTGCTCCTCTTAGCATGATAAAGAAGATTCAAAGAGAGTGAGATGCCAGCTCCTTTCATTCAGTCAGTAGCTTCAATCATTTCTGGACGTTTTTCAATGGCAAAAATCTATGAATATTGTAAATGCACAAACAGTAATTTCTCCGCATTGCAAGGTGCAATTCTGAAATTTTTTGCTTTTTCCTGCTCCTCTTAGCAAGATAAACAAGATTCAAAGAGAGTGAGATGCCAGCTCCTTTCATTCAGTCAGTAGCTTCAATCATTTCTGGACGTTTTTCAATGGCAAAAATCAATGAATATTGTAAATGCACAAACAGTAATTTCTCCGCATTGCAAGGTGCAATTCTGAAATTTTTTGCTTTTTCCTGCTCCTCTTAGCATGATAAAGAAGATTCAAAGAGAGTGAGATGCCAGCTCCTTTCATTCAGTCAGTAGCTTCAAACATTTCTGGTATATGAATAACATGATGTTTTTCAATGGCAAAAATCAATGAATATTGTAAATGCACAAACAGTAATTTCTCCGCATTGCAAGGTGCAATTCTGAAATTTTTTGCTGTTTCCTGCTCCTCTTAGCATGATAAAAAAGATTCAAAGAGAGTGAGATGCCAGCTCCTTTCATTCAGTCAGTAGCTTCAATCATTTCTGGACGTTTTTCAATGGCAAAAATCAATGAATATTGTAAATGCACAAACAGTAATTTCTCCGCATTGCAAGGTGCAATTCTGAAATTTTTTGCTTTTTCCTGCTCCTCTTAGCAAGATAAACAAGATTCAAAGAGAGTGAGATGCCAGCTCCTTTCATTCAGTCAGTAGCTTCAATCATTTCTGGACGTTTTTCAATGGCAAAAATCAATGAATATTGTAAATGCACAAACAGTAATTTCTCCGCATTGCAAGGTGCAATTCTGAAATTTTTTGCTTTTTCCTGCTCCTCTTAGCATGATAAAGAAGATTCAAAGAGAGTGAGATGCCAGCTCCTTTCATTCAGTCAGTAGCTTCAATCATTTCTGGACGTTTTTCAATGGCAAAAATCAATGAATATTGTAAATGCACAAACTAATTTCTCCGCATTGCAAGGTGCAATTCTGAAATTTTTTGCTTTTTGCTGCTCCTCTTAGCATGATAAAGAAGATTCAAAGAGAGTGAGATGCCAGCTCCTTTCATTCAGTCAGTAGCTTCAAACATTTCTGGTATATGAATAACATGATGTTTTTCAATGGCAAAAATCAATGAATATTGTAAATGCACAAACAGTAATTTCTCCGCATTGCAAGGTGCAATTCTGAAATTTTTTGCTTTTTCCTGCTCCTCTTAGCATGATAAAGAAGATTCAAAGAGAGTGAGATGCCAGCTCCTTTCATTCAGTCAGTAGCTTCAATCATTTCTGGACGTTTTTCAATGGCAAAAATCATTGAATATTGTAAATGCACAAACAGTAATTTCTCCGCATTGCAAGGTGCAATTCTGAAATTTTTTGCTTTTTCCTGCTCCTCTTAGCATGATAAAGAAGATTCAAAGAGAGTGAGATGCCAGCTCCTTTCATTCAGTCAGTAGCTTCAATCATTTCTGGTATATGAATAACATGATGTTTTTCAATGGCAAAAATCAATGAATATTGTAAATGCACAAACAGTAATTTCTCCGCATTGCAAGGTGCAATTCTGAAATTTTTTGCTTTTTCCTGCTCCTCTTAGCATGATAAAGAAGATTCAAAGAGAGTGAGATGCCAGCTCCTTTCATTCAGTCAGTAGCTTCAATCATTTCTGGACGTTTTTCAATGGCAAAAATCAATGAATATTGTAAATGCACAAACAGTAATTTCTCCGCATTGCAAGGTGCAATTCTGAAATTTTTTGCTTTTTCCTGCTCCTCTTAGCATGATAAAGAAGATTCAAAGAGAGTGAGATGCCAGCTCCTTTCATTCAGTCAGTAGCTTCAATCATTTCTGGACGTTTTTCAATGGCAAAAATCAATGAATATTGTAAATGCACAAACAGTAATTTCTCCGCATTGCAAGGTGCAATTCTGAAATTTTTTGCTTTTTCCTGCTCCTCTTAGCATGATAAAGAAGATTCAAAGAGAGTGAGATGCCAGCTCCTTTCATTCAGTCAGTAGCTTCAATCATTTCTGGGCATTTTTCAATGGCAAAAATCAATGAATATTGTAAATGCACAAACAGTAATTTCTCCGCATTGCAAGGTGCAATTCTGAAATTTTTTGCTTTTTCCTGCTCCTCTTAGCATGATAAAGAAGATTCAAAGAGAGTGAGATGCCAGCTCCTTTCATTCAGTCAGTAGCTTCAAACATTTCTGGTATATGAATAACATGATGTTTTTCAATGGCAAAAATCAATGAATATTGTAAATGCACAAACAGTAATTTCTCCGCATTGCAAGGTGCAATTCTGAAATTTTTTGCTTTTTCCTGCTCCTCTTAGCATGATAAACAAGATTAAAAGAGAGTGAGATGCCAGCTCCTTTCATTCAGTCAGTAGCTTCAATCATTTCTGGACGTTTTTCAATGGCAAAAATCAATGAATATTGTAAATGCACAAACAGTAATTTCTCCGCATTGCAAGGTGCAATTCTGAAATTTTTTGCTTTTTTCTGCTCCTCTTAGCATGATAAAGAAGATTCAAAGAGAGTGAGATGCCAGCTCCTTTCATTCAGTCAGTAGCTTCAAACATTTCTGGTATATGAATAACATGATGTTTTTCAATGGCAAAAATCAATGAATATTGTAAATGCACAAACAGTAATTTCTCCGCATTGCAAGGTGCAATTCTGAAATTTTTTGCTTTTTCCTGCTCCTCTTAGCATGATAAAGAAGATTCAAAGAGAGTGAGATGCCAGCTCCTTTCATTCAGTCAGTAGCTTCAATCATTTCTGAACGTTTTTCAATGGCAAAAATCAATGTATAGTGTAAATGCACAAACAGTAATTTCTCCGCATTGCAAGGTGCAATTCTGAAATTTTTTGCTTTTTCCTGCTCCTCTTAGCATGATAAAGAAGATTCAAAGAGAGTGAGATGCCAGCTCCTTTCATTCAGTCAGTAGCTTCAATCATTTCTGGACGTTTTTCAATGGCAAAAATCAATGAATATTGTAAATGCACAAACAGTAATTTCTCCGCATTGCAAGGTGCAATTCTGAAATTTTTTGCTTTTTCCTGCTCCTCTTAGCATGATAAAGAAGATTCAAAGAGAGTGAGATTCCAGCTCCTTTCATTCAGTCAGTAGCTTCAAACATTTCTGGTATATGAATAACATGATGTTTTTCAATGGCAAAAATCAATGAATATTGTAAATGCACAAACAGTAATTTCTCCGCATTGCAAGGTGCAATTCTGAAATTTTTTGCTTTTTCCTGCTCCTCTTAGCATGATAAAGAAGATTCAAAGAGAGTGAGATGCCAGCTCCTTTCATTCAGTCAGTAGCTTCAATCATTTCTGGGCATTTTTCAATGGCAAAAATCAATGAATATTGTAAATGCACAAACAGTAATTTCTCCGCATTGAAAGGTGCAATTCTGAAATTTTTTGCTTTTTCCTGCTCCTCTTAGCATGATAAACAAGATTCAAAGAGAGTGAGATGCCAGCTCCTTTCATTGTCAGTAGCTTCAATCATTTCTGGACGTTTTTCAATGGCAAAAATCAATGAATATTGTAAATGCACAAACAGTAATTTCTCCGCATTGCAAGGTGCAATTCTGAAATTTTTTGCTTTTTTCTGCTCCTCTTAGCATGATAAAGAAGATTCAAAGAGAGTGAGATGCCAGCTCCTTTCATTCAGTCAGTAGCTTCAAACATTTCTGGTATATGAATAACATGATGTTTTTCAATGGCAAAAATCAATGAATATTGTAAATGCACAAACAGTAATTTCTCCGCATTGCAAGGTGCAATTCTGAAATTTTTTGCTTTTTCCTGCTCCTCTAAGCATGATAAAGAAGATTCAAAGAGAGTGAGATGCCAGCTCCTTTCATTCAGTCAGTAGCTTCAATCATTTCTGGACGTTTTTCAATGGCAAAAATCAATGAATATTGTAAATGCACAAACAGTAATTTCTCCGCATTGCAAGGTGCAATTCTGAAATTTTTTGCTTTTTCCTGCTCCTCTTAGCATGATAAAGAAGATTCAAAGAGAGTGAGATGCCAGCTCCTTTCATTCAGTCAGTAGCTTCAAACATTTCTGGTATATGAATAACATGATGTTTTTCAATGGCAAAAATCAATGAATATTGTAAATGCACAAACAGTAATTTCTCCGCATTGAAAGGTGCAATTCTGAAATTTTTTGCTTTTTCCTGCTCCTCTTAGCATGATAAAGAAGATTCAAAGAGAGTGAGATGCCAGCTCCTTTCATTCAGTCAGTAGCTTCAATCATTTCTGGACGTTTTTCAATGGCAAAAATCAATGAATATTGTAAATGCACAAACAGTAATTTCTCCGCATTGCAAGGTGCAATTCTGAAATTTTTTGCTTTTTCCTGCTCCTCTTAGCATGATAGAGAAGATTCAAAGAGAGTGAGATTCCAGCTCCTTTCATTCAGTCAGTAGCTTCAATCATTTCTGGACGTTTTTCAATGGCAAAAATCAATGAATATTGTAAATGCACAAACAGTAATTTCTCCGCATTGCAAGGTGCAATTCTGAAATTTTTTGCTTTTTTCTGCTCCTCTTAGCATGATAAAGAAGATTCACAGAGAGTGAGATGCCAGCTCCTTTCATTCAGTCAGTAGCTTCAAACATTTCTGGTATATGAATAACATGATGTTTTTCAATGGCAAAAATCAATGAATATTGTAAATGCACAAACAGTAATTTCTCCGCATTGCAAGGTGCAATTCTGAAATTTTTTGCTTTTTCCTGCTCCTCTTAGCATGATAAAGAAGATTCAAAGAGAGTGAGATGCCAGCTCCTTTCATTCAGTCAGTAGCTTCAATCATTTCTGGACGTTTTTCAATGGCAAAAATCAATGAATATTGTAAATGCACAAACAGTAATTTCTCCGCATTGCAAGGTGCAATTCTGAAATTTTTTGCTTTTTCCTGCTCCTCTTAGCAAGATAAACAAGATTCAAAGAGAGTGAGATGCCAGCTCCTTTCATTCAGTCAGTAGCTTCAATCATTTCTGGACGTTTTTCAATGGCAAAAATCAATGAATATTGTAAATGCACAAACAGTAATTTCTCCGCATTGCAAGGTGCAATTCTGAAATTTTTTGCTTTTTCCTGCTCCTCTTAGCATGATAAAGAAGATTCAAAGAGAGTGAGATGCCAGCTCCTTTCATTCAGTCAGTAGCTTCAATCATTTCTGGACGTTTTTCAATGGCAAAAATCAATGAATATTGTAAATGCACAAACTAATTTCTCCGCATTGCAAGGTGCAATTCTGAAATTTTTTGCTTTTTGCTGCTCCTCTTAGCATGATAAAGAAGATTCAAAGAGAGTGAGATGCCAGCTCCTTTCATTCAGTCAGTAGCTTCAATCATTTCTGGACGTTTTTCAATGGCAAAAATCAATGAATATTGTAAATGCACAAACAGTAATTTCTCCGCATTGCAAGGTGCAATTCTGAAATTTTTTGCTTTTTCCTGCTCCTCTTAGCATGATAAAGAAGATTCAAAGAGAGTGAGATGCCAGCTCCTTTCATTCAGTCAGTAGCTTCAATCATTTCTGGACGTTTTTCAATGGCAAAAATCAATGAATATTGTAAATGCACAAAGAGTAATTTCTCCGCATTGCAAGGTGCAATTCTGAAATTTTTTGCTTTTTCCTGCTCCTCTTAGCATGATAAAGAAGATTCAAAGAGAGTGAGATGCCAGCTCCTTTCATTCAGTCAGTAGCTTCAAACATTTCTGGTATATGAATAACATGATGTTTTTCAATGGCAAAAATCAATGAATATTGTAAATGCACAAACAGTAATTTCTCCGCATTGCAAGGTGCAATTCTGAAATTTTTTGCTTTTTCCTGCTCTTCTTAGCATGATAAAGAAGATTCAAAGAGAGTGAGATGCCAGCTCCTTTCATTCAGTCAGTAGCTTCAATCATTTCTGGTATATGAATAACATGATGTTTTTCAATGGCAAAAATCAATGAATATTGTAAATGCACAAACAGTAATTTCTCCGCATTGCAAGGTGCAATTCTGAAATTTTTTGCTTTTTCCTGCTCCTCTTAGCATGATAAAGAAGATTCAAAGAGAGTGAGATGCCAGCTCCTTTCATTCAGTCAGTAGCTTCAATCATTTCTGGACGTTTTTCAATGGCAAAAATCAATGAATATTGTAAATGCACAAACAGTAATTTCTCCGCATTGCAAGGTGCAATTCTGAAATTTTTTGCTTTTTCCTGCTCCTCTTAGCAAGATAAACAAGATTCAAAGAGAGTGAGATGCCAGCTCCTTTCATTCAGTCAGTAGCTTCAATCATTTCTGGACGTTTTTCAATGGCAAAAATCAATGAATATTGTAAATGCACAAACAGTAATTTCTCCGCATTGCAAGGTGCAATTCTGAAATTTTTTGCTTTTTCCTGCTCCTCTTAGCATGATAAAGAAGATTCAAAGAGAGTGAGATGCCAGCTCCTTTCATTCAGTCAGTAGCTTCAATCATTTCTGGACGTTTTTCAATGGCAAAAATCAATGAATATTGTAAATGCACAAACTAATTTCTCCGCATTGCAAGGTGCAATTCTGAAATTTTTTGCTTTTTGCTGCTCCTCTTAGCATGATAAAGAAGATTCAAAGAGAGTGAGATGCCAGCTCCTTTCATTCAGTCAGTAGCTTCAATCATTTCTGGACGTTTTTCAATGGCAAAAATCAATGAATATTGTAAATGCACAAACAGTAATTTCTCCGCATTGCAAGGTGCAATTCTGAAATTTTTTGCTTTTTCCTGCTCCTCTTAGCATGATAAAGAAGATTCAAAGAGAGTGAGATGCCAGCTCCTTTCATTCAGTCAGTAGCTTCAATCATTTCTGGACGTTTTTCAATGGCAAAAATCAATGAATATTGTAAATGCACAAAGAGTAATTTCTCCGCATTGCAAGGTGCAATTCTGAAATTTTTTGCTTTTTCCTGCTCCTCTTAGCATGATAAAGAAGATTCAAAGAGAGTGAGATGCCAGCTCCTTTCATTCAGTCAGTAGCTTCAAACATTTCTGGTATATGAATAACATGATGTTTTTCAATGGCAAAAATCAATGAATATTGTAAATGCACAAACAGTAATTTCTCCGCATTGCAAGGTGCAATTCTGAAATTTTTTGCTTTTTCCTGCTCTTCTTAGCATGATAAAGAAGATTCAAAGAGAGTGAGATGCCAGCTCCTTTCATTCAGTCAGTAGCTTCAATCATTTCTGGTATATGAATAACATGATGTTTTTCAATGGCAAAAATCAATGAATATTGTAAATGCACAAACAGTAATTTCTCCGCATTGCAAGGTGCAATTCTGAAATTTTTTGCTTTTTCCTGCTCCTCTAAGCATGATAAAGAAGATTCAAAGAGAGTGAGATGCCAGCTCCTTTCATTCAGTCAGTAGCTTCAATAATTTCTGGACGTTTTTCAATGGCAAAAATCAATGAATATTGTAAATGCACAAACAGTAATTTCTCCGCATTGCAAGGTGCAATTCTGAAATTTTTTGCTTTTTCCTGCACCTCTTAGCATGATAAAGAAGATTCAAAGAGAGTGAGATGCCAGCTCCTTTCATTCAGTCAGTAGCTTCAAACATTTCTGGTATATGAATAACATGATGTTTTTCAATGGCAAAAATCAATGAATATTGTAAATGCACAAACAGTAATTTCTCTGCATTGAAAGGTGCAATTCTGAAATTTTTTGCTTTTTCCTGCTCCTCTTAGCATGATAAAGAAGATTCAAAGAGAGTGAGATGCCAGCTCCTTTCATTCAGTCAGTAGCTTCAATCATTTCTGGACGTTTTTCAATGGCAAAAACCAATGAATATTGTAAATGCACAAACAGTAATTTCTCCGCATTGCAAGGTGCAATTCTGAAATTTTTTGCTTTTTCCTGCTCCTCTTAGCATGATAAAGAAGATTCAAAGAGAGTGAGATGCCAGCTCCTTTCATTCAGTCAGTAGCTTCAATCATTTCTGGACGTTTTTCAATGGCAAAAATCAATGAATATTGTAAATGCACAAACAGTAATTTCTCCGCATTGCAAGGTGCAATTCTGAAATTTTTTGCTTTTTTCTGCTCCTCTTAGCATGATAAAGAAGATTCAAAGAGAGTGAGATGCCAGCTCCTTTCATTCAGTCAGTAGCTTCAAACATTTCTGGTATATGAATAACATGATGTTTTTCAATGGCAAAAATCAATGAATATTGTAAATGCACAAACAGTAATTTCTCCGCATTGCAAGGTGCAATTCTGAAATTTTTTGCTTTTTCCTGCTCCTCTTAGCATGATAAAGAAGATTCAAAGAGAGTGAGATGCCAGCTCCTTTCATTCAGTCAGTAGCTTCAATCATTTCTGGACGTTTTTCAATGGCAAAAATCAATGAATATTGTAAATGCACAAACAGTAATTTCTCCGCATTGCAAGGTGCAATTCTGAAATTTTTTGCTTTTTCCTGCTCCTCTTAGCAAGATAAACAAGATTCAAAGAGAGTGAGATGCCAGCTCCTTTCATTCAGTCAGTAGCTTCAAACATTTCTGGTATATGAATAACATGATGTTTTTCAATGGCAAAAATCAATGAATATTGTAAATGCACAAACAGTAATTTCTCCGCATTGCAAGGTGCAATTCTGAAATTTTTTGCTTTTTCCTGCTCCTCTTAGCATGATAAAGAAGATTCAAAGAGAGTGAGATGCCAGCTCCTTTCATTCAGTCAGTAGCTTCAATCATTTCTGGACGTTTTTCAATGGCAAAAATCAATGAATATTGTAAATGCACAAACAGTAATTTCTCCGCATTGCAAGGTGCAATTCTGAAATTTTTTGCTTTTTCCTGCTCCTCTTAGCAAGATAAACAAGATTCAAAGAGAGTGAGATGCCAGCTCCTTTCATTCAGTCAGTAGCTTCAATCATTTCTGGACGTTTTTCAATGGCAAAAATCAATGAATATTGTAAATGCACAAACAGTAATTTCTCCGCATTGCAAGGTGCAATTCTGAAATTTTTTGCTTTTTCCTGCTCCTCTTAGCATGATAAAGAAGATTCAAAGAGAGTGAGATGCCAGCTCCTTTCATTCAGTCAGTAGCTTCAATCATTTCTGGACGTTTTTCAATGGCAAAAATCAATGAATATTGTAAATGCACAAACTAATTTCTCCGCATTGCAAGGTGCAATTCTGAAATTTTTTGCTTTTTGCTGCTCCTCTTAGCATGATAAAGAAGATTCAAAGAGAGTGAGATGCCAGCTCCTTTCATTCAGTCAGTAGCTTCAATCATTTCTGGACGTTTTTCAATGGCAAAAATCAATGAATATTGTAAATGCACAAACAGTAATTTCTCCGTATTGCAAGGTGCAATTCTGAAATTTTTTGCTTTTTCCTGCTCCTCTTAGCATGATAAAGAAGATTCAAAGAGAGTGAGATGCCAGCTCCTTTCATTCAGTCAGTAGCTTCAATCATTTCTGGACGTTTTTCAATGGCAAAAATCAATGAATATTGTAAATGCACAAACAGTAATTTCTCCGCATTGCAAGGTGCAATTCTGAAATTTTTTGCTTTTTCCTGCTCCTCTTAGCATGATAAAGAAGATTCAAAGAGAGTGAGATGCCAGCTCCTTTCATTCAGTCAGTAGCTTCAATCATTTCTGGACGTTTTTCAATGGCAAAAATCAATGAATATTGTAAATGCACAAACAGTAATTTCTCCGCATTGCAAGGTGCAATTCTGAAATTTTTTGCTTTTTCCTGCTCCTCTTAGCATGATAAAGAAGATTCAAAGAGAGTGAGATGCCAGCTCCTTTCATTCAGTCAGTAGCTTCAAACATTTCTGGTATATGAATAACATGATGTTTTTCAATGGCAAAAATCAATGAATATTGTAAATGCACAAACAGTAATTTCTCCGCATTGCAAGGTGCAATTCTGAAATTTTTTGCTTTTTCCTGCTCTTCTTAGCATGATAAAGAAGATTCAAAGAGATTGAGATGCCAGCTCCTTTCATTCAGTCAGTAGCTTCAATCATTTCTGGTATATGAATAACATGATGTTTTTCAATGGCAAAAATCAATGAATATTGTAAATGCACAAACAGTAATTTCTCCGCATTGCAAGGTGCAATTCTGAAATTTTTTGCTTTTTCCTGCTCCTCTAAGCATGATAAAGAAGATTCAAAGAGAGTGAGATGCCAGCTCCTTTCATTCAGTCAGTAGCTTCAAACATTTCTGGTATATGAATAACATGATGTTTTTCAATGGCAAAAATCAATGAATATTGTAAATGCACAACCAGTAATTTCTCCGCATTGAAAGGTGCAATTCTGAAATTTTTTGCTTTTTCCTGCTCCTCTTAGCATGATAAAGAAGATTCAAAGAGAGTGAGATGCCAGCTCCTTTCATTCAGTCAGTAGCTTCAATCATTTCTGGACATTTTTCAATGGCAAAAACCAATGAATATTGTAAATGCACAAACAGTAATTTCTCCGCATTGCAAGGTGCAATTCTGAAATTTTTTGCTTTTTCCTGCTCCTCTTAGCATGATAAAGAAGATTCAAAGAGAGTGAGATGCCAGCTCCTTTCATTCAGTCAGTAGCTTCAATCATTTCTGGACGTTTTTCAATGGCAAAAATCAATGAATATTGTAAATGCACAAACAGTAATTTCTCCGCATTGCAAGGTGCAATTCTGAAATTTTTTGCTTTTTCCTGCTCCTCTTAGCATGATAAAGAAGATTCAAAGAGAGTGAGATTCCAGCTCCTTTCATTCAGTCAGTAGCTTCAAACATTTCTGGTATATGAATAACATGATGTTTTTCAATGGCAAAAATCAATGAATATTGTAAATGCACAAACAGTAATTTCTCCGCATTGCAAGGTGCAATTCTGAAATTTTTTGCTTTTTCCTGCTCCTCTTAGCATGATAAAGAAGATTCAAAGAGAGTGAGATGCCAGCTCCTTTCATTCAGTCAGTAGCTTCAATCATTTCTGGGCATTTTTCAATGGCAAAAACCAATGAATATTGTAAATGCACAAACAGTAATTTCTCCGCATTGCAAGGTGCAATTCTGAAATTTTTTGCTTTTTCCTGCTCCTCTTAGCATGATAAAGAAGATTCAAAGAGAGTGAGATGCCAGCTCCTTTCATTCAGTCAGTAGCTTCAAACATTTCTGGTATATGAATAACATGATGTTTTTCAATGGCAAAAATCAATGAATATTGTAAATGCACAAACAGTAATTTCTCCGCATTGAAAGGTGCAATTCTGAAATTTTTTGCTTTTTCCTGCTCCTCTTAGCATGATAAAGAAGATTCAAAGAGAGTGAGATGCCAGCTCCTTTCATTCAGTCAGTAGCTTCAATCATTTCTGGACGTTTTTCAATGGAAAAAATCAATGAATATTGTAAATGCACAAACAGTAATTTCTCCGCATTGCAAGGTGCAATTCTGAAATTTTTTGCTTTTTCCTGCTCCTCTTAGCATGATAAACAAGATTCAAAGAGAGTGAGATGCCAGCTCCTTTCATTGTCAGTAGCTTCAATCATTTCTGGACGTTTTTCAATGGCAAAAATCAATGAATATTGTAAATGCACAAACAGTAATTTCTCCGCATTGCAAGGTGCAATTCTGAAATTTTTTGCTTTTTTCTGCTCCTCTTAGCATGATAAAGAAGATTCAAAGAGAGTGAGATGCCAGCTCCTTTCATTCAGTCAGTAGCTTCAAACATTTCTGGTATATGAATAACATGATGTTTTTCAATGGCAAAAATCAATGAATATTGTAAATGCACAAACAGTAATTTCTCCGCATTGCAAGGTGCAATTCTGAAATTTTTTGCTTTTTCCTGCTCCTCTAAGCATGATAAAGAAGATTCAAAGAGAGTGAGATGCCAGCTCCTTTCATTCAGTCAGTAGCTTCAATCATTTCTGGACGTTTTTCAATGGCAAAAATCAATGAATATTGTAAATGCACAAACAGTAATTTCTCCGCATTGCAAGGTGCAATTCTGAAATTTTTTGCTTTTTCCTGCTCCTCTTAGCATGATAAAGAAGATTCAAAGAGAGTGAGATGCCAGCTCCTTTCATTCAGTCAGTAGCTTCAAACATTTCTGGTATATGAATAACATGATGTTTTTCAATGGCAAAAATCAATGAATATTGTAAATGCACAAACAGTAATTTCTCCGCATTGAAAGGTGCAATTCTGAAATTTTTTGCTTTTTCCTGCTCCTCTTAGCATGATAAAGAAGATTCAAAGAGAGTGAGATGCCAGCTCCTTTCATTCAGTCAGTAGCTTCAATCATTTCTGGACGTTTTTCAATGGCAAAAATCAATGAATATTGTAAATGCACAAACAGTAATTTCTCCGCATTGCAAGGTGCAATTCTGAAATTTTTTGCTTTTTCCTGCTCCTCTTAGCATGATAGAGAAGATTCAAAGAGAGTGAGATTCCAGCTCCTTTCATTCAGTCAGTAGCTTCAATCATTTCTGGACGTTTTTCAATGGCAAAAATCAATGAATATTGTAAATGCACAAACAGTAATTTCTCCGCATTGCAAGGTGCAATTCTGAAATTTTTTGCTTTTTTCTGCTCCTCTTAGCATGATAAAGAAGATTCAAAGAGAGTGAGATGCCAGCTCCTTTCATTCAGTCAGTAGCTTCAAACATTTCTGGTATATGAATAACATGATGTTTTTCAATGGCAAAAATCAATGAATATTGTAAATGCACAAACAGTAATTTCTCCGCATTGCAAGGTGCAATTCTGAAATTTTTTGCTTTTTCCTGCTCCTCTTAGCATGGTAAAGAAGATTCAAAGAGAGTGAGATGCCAGCTCCTTTCATTCAGTCAGTAGCTTCAATCATTTCTGGACGTTTTTCAATGGCAAAAATCAATGAATATTGTAAATGCACAAACAGTAATTTCTCCGCATTGCAAGGTGCAATTCTGAAATTTTTTGCTTTTTCCTGCTCCTCTTAGCAAGATAAACAAGATTCAAAGAGAGTGAGATGCCAGCTCCTTTCATTCAGTCAGTAGCTTCAATCATTTCTGGACGTTTTTCAATGGCAAAAATCAATGAATATTGTAAATGCACAAACAGTAATTTCTCCGCATTGCAAGGTGCAATTCTGAAATTTTTTGCTTTTTCCTGCCCCTCTTAGCATGATAAAGAAGATTCAAAGAGAGTGAGATGCCAGCTCCTTTCATTCAGTCAGTAGCTTCAATCATTTCTGGACGTTTTTCAATGGCAAAAATCAATGAATATTGTAAATGCACTAACTAATTTCTCCGCATTGCAAGGTGCAATTCTGAAATTTTTTGCTTTTTGCTGCTCCTCTTAGCATGATAAAGAAGATTCAAAGAGAGTGAGATGCCAGCTCCTTTCATTCAGTCAGTAGCTTCAATCATTTCTGGACGTTTTTCAATGGCAAAAATCAATG
Source organism: Phyllobates terribilis (assembly GCF_046119375.1). Taxonomy (NCBI): domain Eukaryota; kingdom Metazoa; phylum Chordata; class Amphibia; order Anura; family Dendrobatidae; genus Phyllobates; species Phyllobates terribilis. The sequence goes on from NW_027362893.1 coordinate 4,313,768, forward strand.
AATATTGTAAATGCACAAACAGTAATTTCTCCGTATTGCAAGGTGCAATTCTGAAATTTTTTGCTTTTTCCTGCTCCTCTTAGCATGATAAAGAAGATTCAAAGAGAGTGAGATGCCAGCTCCTTTCATTCAGTCAGTAGCTTCAATCATTTCTGGACGTTTTTCAATGGCAAAAATCAATGAATATTGTAAATGCACAAACAGTAATTTCTCCGCATTGCAAGGTGCAATTCTGAAATTTTTTGCTTTTTCCTGCTCCTCTTAGCATGATAAAGAAGATTCAAAGAGAGTGAGATGCCAGCTCCTTTCATTCAGTCAGTAGCTTCAATCATTTCTGGACGTTTTTCAATGGCAAAAATCAATGAATATTGTAAATGCACAAAGAGTAATTTCTCCGCATTGCAAGGTGCAATTCTGAAATTTTTTGCTTTTTCCTGCTCCTCTTAGCATGATAAAGAAGATTCAAAGAGAGTGAGATGCCAGCTCCTTTCATTCAGTCAGTAGCTTCAAACATTTCTGGTATATGAATAACATGATGTTTTTCAATGGCAAAAATCAATGAATATTGTAAATGCACAAACAGTAATTTCTCCGCATTGCAAGGTGCAATTCTGAAATTTTTTGCTTTTTCCTGCTCTTCTTAGCATGATAAAGAAGATTCAAAGAGAGTGAGATGCCAGCTCCTTTCATTCAGTCAGTAGCTTCAATCATTTCTGGTATATGAATAACATGATGTTTTTCAATGGCAAAAATCAATGAATATTGTAAATGCACAAACAGTAATTTCTCCGCATTGCAAGGTGCAATTCTGAAATTTTTTGCTTTTTCCTGCTCCTCTAAGCATGATAAAGAAGATTCAAAGAGAGTGAGATGCCAGCTCCTTTCATTCAGTCAGTAGCTTCAATAATTTCTGGACGTTTTTCAATGGCAAAAATCAATGAATATTGTAAATGCACAAACAGTAATTTCTCCGCATTGCAAGGTGCAATTCTGAAATTTTTTGCTTTTTCCTGCTCCTCTTAGCATGATAAAGAAGATTCAAAGAGAGTGAGATGCCAGCTCCTTTCATTCAGTCAGTAGCTTCAATCATTTCTGGACGTTTTTCAATGGCAAAAATCAATGAATATTGTAAATGCACAAACAGTAATTTCTCCGCATTGCAAGGTGCAATTCTGAAATTTTTTGCTTTTTCCTGCACCTCTTAGCATGATAAAGAAGATTCAAAGAGAGTGAGATGCCAGCTCCTTTCATTCAGTCAGTAGCTTCAAACATTTCTGGTATATGAATAACATGATGTTTTTCAATGGCAAAAATCAATGAATATTGTAAATGCACAAACAGTAATTTCTCTGCATTGAAAGGTGCAATTCTGAAATTTTTTGCTTTTTCCTGCTCCTCTTAGCATGATAAAGAAGATTCAAAGAGAGTGAGATGCCAGCTCCTTTCATTCAGTCAGTAGCTTCAATCATTTCTGGACGTTTTTCAATGGCAAAAACCAATGAATATTGTAAATGCACAAACAGTAATTTCTCCGCATTGCAAGGTGCAATTCTGAAATTTTTTGCTTTTTCCTGCTCCTCTTAGCATGATAGAGAAGATTCAAAGAGAGTGAGATTCCAGCTCCTTTCATTCAGTCAGTAGCTTCAATCATTTCTGGACGTTTTTCAATGGCAAAAATCAATGAATATTGTAAATGCACAAACAGTAATTTCTCCGCATTGCAAGGTGCAATTCTGAAATTTTTTGCTTTTTTCTGCTCCTCTTAGCATGATAAAGAAGATTCAAAGAGAGTGAGATGCCAGCTCCTTTCATTCAGTCAGTAGCTTCAAACATTTCTGGTATATGAATAACATGATGTTTTTCAATGGCAAAAATCAATGAATATTGTAAATGCACAAACAGTAATTTCTCCGCATTGCAAGGTGCAATTCTGAAATTTTTTGCTTTTTCCTGCTCCTCTTAGCATGGTAAAGAAGATTCAAAGAGAGTGAGATGCCAGCTCCTTTCATTCAGTCAGTAGCTTCAATCATTTCTGGACGTTTTTCAATGGCAAAAATCAATGAATATTGTAAATGCACAAACAGTAATTTCTCCGCATTGCAAGGTGCAATTCTGAAATTTTTTGCTTTTTCCTGCTCCTCTTAGCAAGATAAACAAGATTCAAAGAGAGTGAGATGCCAGCTCCTTTCATTCAGTCAGTAGCTTCAATCATTTCTGGACGTTTTTCAATGGCAAAAATCAATGAATATTGTAAATGCACAAACAGTAATTTCTCCGCATTGCAAGGTGCAATTCTGAAATTTTTTGCTTTTTCCTGCTCCTCTTAGCATGATAAAGAAGATTCAAAGAGAGTGAGATGCCAGCTCCTTTCATTCAGTCAGTAGCTTCAATCATTTCTGGACGTTTTTCAATGGCAAAAATCAATGAATATTGTAAATGCACAAACTAATTTCTCCGCATTGCAAGGTGCAATTCTGAAATTTTTTGCTTTTTGCTGCTCCTCTTAGCATGATAAAGAAGATTCAAAGAGAGTGAGATGCCAGCTCCTTTCATTCAGTCAGTAGCTTCAATCATTTCTGGACGTTTTTCAATGGCAAAAATCAATGAATATTGTAAATGCACAAACAGTAATTTCTCCGTATTGCAAGGTGCAATTCTGAAATTTTTTGCTTTTTCCTGCTCCTCTTAGCATGATAAAGAAGATTCAAAGAGAGTGAGATGCCAGCTCCTTTCATTCAGTCAGTAGCTTCAATCATTTCTGGACGTTTTTCAATGGCAAAAATCAATGAATATTGTAAATGCACAAACAGTAATTTCTCCGCATTGCAAGGTGCAATTCTGAAATTTTTTGCTTTTTCCTGCTCCTCTTAGCATGATAAAGAAGATTCAAAGAGAGTGAGATGCCAGCTCCTTTCATTCAGTCAGTAGCTTCCATCATTTCTGGACGTTTTTCAATGGCAAAAATCAATGAATATTGTAAATGCACAAAGAGTAATTTCTCCGCATTGCAAGGTGCAATTCTGAAATTTTTTGCTTTTTCCTGCTCCTCTTAGCATGATAAAGAAGATTCAAAGAGAGTGAGATGCCAGCTCCTTTCATTCAGTCAGTAGCTTCAAACATTTCTGGTATATGAATAACATGATGTTTTTCAATGGCAAAAATCAATGAATATTGTAAATGCACAAACAGTAATTTCTCCGCATTGCAAGGTGCAATTCTGAAATTTTTTGCTTTTTCCTGCTCTTCTTAGCATGATAAAGAAGATTCAAAGAGAGTGAGATGCCAGCTCCTTTCATTCAGTCAGTAGCTTCAATCATTTCTGGTATATGAATAACATGATGTTTTTCAATGGCAAAAATCAATGAATATTGTAAATGCACAAACAGTAATTTCTCCGCATTGCAAGGTGCAATTCTGAAATTTTTTGCTTTTTCCTGCTCCTCTAAGCATGATAAAGAAGATTCAAAGAGAGTGAGATGCCAGCTCCTTTCATTCAGTCAGTAGCTTCAATAATTTCTGGACGTTTTTCAATGGCAAAAATCAATGAATATTGTAAATGCACAAACAGTAATTTCTCCGCATTGCAAGGTGCAATTCTGAAATTTTTTGCTTTTTCCTGCTCCTCTTAGCATGATAAAGAAGATTCAAAGAGAGTGAGATGCCAGCTCCTTTCATTCAGTCAGTAGCTTCAATCATTTCTGGACGTTTTTCAATGGCAAAAATCAATGAATATTGTAAATGCACAAACAGTAATTTCTCCGCATTGCAAGGTGCAATTCTGAAATTTTTTGCTTTTTCCTGCACCTCTTAGCATGATAAAGAAGATTCAAAGAGAGTGAGATGCCAGCTCCTTTCATTCAGTCAGTAGCTTCAAACATTTCTGGTATATGAATAACATGATGTTTTTCAATGGCAAAAATCAATGAATATTGTAAATGCACAAACAGTAATTTCTCTGCATTGAAAGGTGCAATTCTGAAATTTTTTGCTTTTTCCTGCTCCTCTTAGCATGATAAAGAAGATTCAAAGAGAGTGAGATGCCAGCTCCTTTCATTCAGTCAGTAGCTTCAATCATTTCTGGACGTTTTTCAATGGCAAAAACCAATGAATATTGTAAATGCACAAACAGTAATTTCTCCGCATTGCAAGGTGCAATTCTGAAATTTTTTGCTTTTTCCTGCTCCTCTTAGCAAGATAAACAAGATTCAAAGAGAGTGAGATGCCAGCTCCTTTCATTCAGTCAGTAGCTTCAATCATTTCTGGACGTTTTTCAATGGCAAAAATCAATGAATATTGTAAATGCACAAACAGTAATTTCTCCGCATTGCAAGGTGCAATTCTGAAATTTTTTGCTTTTTCCTGCTCCTCTAAGCATGATAAAGAAGATTCAAAGAGAGTGAGATGCCAGCTCCTTTCATTCAGTCAGTAGCTTCAATAATTTCTGGACGTTTTTCAAAGGCAAAAATCAATGAATATTGTAAATGCACAAACAGTAATTTCTCCGCATTGCAAGGTGCAATTCTGAAATTTTTTGCTTTTTCCTGCTCCTCTTAGCATGATAAAGAAGATTCAAAGAGAGTGAGATGCCAGCTCCTTTCATTCAGTCAGTAGCTTCAATCATTTCTGGACGTTTTTCAATGGCAAAAATCAATGAATATTGTAAATGCACAAACAGTAATTTCTCCGCATTGCAAGGTGCAATTCTGAAATTTTTTGCTTTTTCCTGCACCTCTTAGCATGATAAAGAAGATTCAAAGAGAGTGAGATGCCAGCTCCTTTCATTCAGTCAGTAGCTTCAAACATTTCTGGTATATGAATAACATGATGTTTTTCAATGGCAAAAATCAATGAATATTGTAAATGCACAAACAGTAATTTCTCTGCATTGAAAGGTGCAATTCTGAAATTTTTTGCTTTTTCCTGCTCCTCTTAGCATGATAAAGAAGATTCAAAGAGAGTGAGATGCCAGCTCCTTTCATTCAGTCAGTAGCTTCAATCATTTCTGGACGTTTTTCAATGGCAAAAACCAATGAATATTGTAAATGCACAAACAGTAATTTCTCCGCATTGCAAGGTGCAATTCTGAAATTTTTTGCTTTTTCCTGCTCCTCTTAGCATGATAAAGAAGATTCAAAGAGAGTGAGATGCCAGCTCCTTTCATTCAGTCAGTAGCTTCAATCATTTCTGGACGTTTTTCAATGGCAAAAATCAATGAATATTGTAAATGCACAAACAGTAATTTCTCCGCATTGCAAGGTGCAATTCTGAAATTTTTTGCTTTTTTCTGCTCCTCTTAGCATGATAAAGAAGATTCAAAGAGAGTGAGATGCCAGCTCCTTTCATTCAGTCAGTAGCTTCAAACATTTCTGGTATATGAATAACATGATGTTTTTCAATGGCAAAAATCAATGAATATTGTAAATGCACAAACAGTAATTTCTCCGCATTGCAAGGTGCAATTCTGAAATTTTTTGCTTTTTCCTGCTCCTCTTAGCATGATAAAGAAGATTCAAAGAGAGTGAGATGCCAGCTCCTTTCATTCAGTCAGTAGCTTCAATCATTTCTGGACGTTTTTCAATGGCAAAAATCAATGAATATTGTAAATGCACAAACAGTAATTTCTCCGCATTGCAAGGTGCAATTCTGAAATTTTTTGCTTTTTCCTGCTCCTCTTAGCAAGATAAACAAGATTCAAAGAGAGTGAGATGCCAGCTCCTTTCATTCAGTCAGTAGCTTCAATCATTTCTGGACGTTTTTCAATGGCAAAAATCAATGAATATTGTAAATGCACAAACAGTAATTTCTCCGCATTGCAAGGTGCAATTCTGAAATTTTTTGCTTTTTCCTGCTCCTCTTAGCATGATAAAGAAGATTCAAAGAGAGTGAGATGCCAGCTCCTTTCATTCAGTCAGTAGCTTCAATCATTTCTGGACGTTTTTCAATGGCAAAAATCAATGAATATTGTAAATGCACAAACTAATTTCTCCGCATTGCAAGGTGCAATTCTGAAATTTTTTGCTTTTTGCTGCTCCTCTTAGCATGATAAAGAAGATTCAAAGAGAGTGAGATGCCAGCTCCTTTCATTCAGTCAGTAGCTTCAATCATTTCTGGACGTTTTTCAATGGCAAAAATCAATGAATATTGTAAATGCACAAACAGTAATTTCTCCGTATTGCAAGGTGCAATTCTGAAATTTTTTGCTTTTTCCTGCTCCTCTTAGCATGATAAAGAAGATTCAAAGAGAGTGAGATGCCAGCTCCTTTCATTCAGTCAGTAGCTTCAATCATTTCTGGACGTTTTTCAATGGCAAAAATCAATGAATATTGTAAATGCACAAACAGTAATTTCTCCGCATTGCAAGGTGCAATTCTGAAATTTTTTGCCTTTTCCTGCTCCTCTTAGCATGATAAAGAAGATTCAAAGAGAGTGAGATGCCAGCTCCTTTCATTCAGTCAGTAGCTTCAATCATTTCTGGACGTTTTTCAATGGCAAAAATCAATGAATATTGTAAATGCACAAAGAGTAATTTCTCCGCATTGCAAGGTGCAATTCTGAAATTTTTTGCTTTTTCCTGCTCCTCTTAGCATGATAAAGAAGATTCAAAGAGAGTGAGATGCCAGCTCCTTTCATTCAGTCAGTAGCTTCAAACATTTCTGGTATATGAATAACATGATGTTTTTCAATGGCAAAAATCAATGAATATTGTAAATGCACAAACAGTAATTTCTCCGCATTGCAAGGTGCAATTCTGAAATTTTTTGCTTTTTCCTGCTCTTCTTAGCATGATAAAGAAGATTCAAAGAGAGTGAGATGCCAGCTCCTTTCATTCAGTAAGTAGCTTCAATCATTTCTGGTATATGAATAACATGATGTTTTTCAATGGCAAAAATCAATGAATATTGTAAATGCACAAACAGTAATTTCTCCGCATTGCAAGGTGCAATTCTGAAATTTTTTGCTTTTTCCTGCTCCTCTAAGCATGATAAAGAAGATTCAAAGAGAGTGAGATGCCAGCTCCTTTCATTCAGTCAGTAGCTTCAATCATTTCTGGACGTTTTTCAATGGCAAAACTCAATGAATATTGTAAATGCACAAACAGTAATTTCTCCGCATTGCAAGGTGCAATTCTGAAATTTTTTGCTTTTTCCTGCTCCTCTTAGCATGATAAAGAAGATTCAAAGAGAGTGAGATGCCAGCTCCTTTCATTCAGTCAGTAGCTTCAATCATTTCTGGATGTTTTTCAATGGCAAAAATCAATGAATATTGTAAATGCACAAACAGTAATTTCTCCGCATTGCAAGGTGCAATTCTGAAATTTTTTGCTTTTTCCTGCACCTCTTAGCATGATAAAGAAGATTCAAAGAGAGTGAGATGCCAGCTCCTTTCATTCAGTCAGTAGCTTCAAACATTTCTGGTATATGAATAACATGATGTTTTTCAATGGCAAAAATCAATGAATATTGTAAATGCACAAACAGTAATTTCTCCGCATTGAAAGGTGCAATTCTGAAATTTTTTGCTTTTTCCTGCTCCTCTTAGCATGATAAAGAAGATTCAAAGAGAGTGAGATGCCAGCTCCTTTCATTCAGTCAGTAGCTTCAATCATTTCTGGACGTTTTTCAATGGCAAAAACCAATGAATATTGTAAATGCACAAACAGTAATTTCTCCGCATTGCAAGGTGCAATTCTGAAATTTTTTGCTTTTTCCTGCTCCTCTTAGCATGATAAAGAAGATTCAAAGAGAGTGAGATGCCAGCTCCTTTCATTCAGTCAGTAGCTTCAATCATTTCTGGACGTTTTTCAATGGCAAAAATCAATGAATATTGTAAATGCACAAACAGTAATTTCTCCGCATTGCAAGGTGCAATTCTGAAATTTTTTGCTTTTTTCTGCTCCTCTTAGCATGATAAAGAAGATTCAAAGAGAGTGAGATGCCAGCTCCTTTCATTCAGTCAGTAGCTTCAAACATTTCTGGTATATGAATAACATGATGTTTTTCAATGGCAAAAATCAATGAATATTGTAAATGCACAAACAGTAATTTCTCCGCATTGCAATGTGCAATTCTGAAATTTTTTGCTTTTTCCTGCTCCTCTTAGCATGATAAAGAAGATTCAAAGAGAGTGAGATGCCAGCTCCTTTCATTCAGTCAGTAGCTTCAATCATTTCTGGACGTTTTTCAATGGCAAAAATCTATGAATATTGTAAATGCACAAACAGTAATTTCTCCGCATTGCAAGGTGCAATTCTAAAATTTTTTGCTTTTTCCTGCTCCTCTTAGCAAGATAAACAAGATTCAAAGAGAGTGAGATGCCAGCTCCTTTCATTCAGTCAGTAGCTTCAATCATTTCTGGACGTTTTTCAATGGCAAAAATCAATGAATATTGTAAATGCACAAACAGTAATTTCTCCGCATTGCAAGGTGCAATTCTGAAATTTTTTGCTTTTTCCTGCTCCTCTTAGCATGATAAAGAAGATTCAAAGAGAGTGAGATGCCAGCTCCTTTCATTCAGTCAGTAGCTTCAATCATTTCTGGACGTTTTTCAATGGCAAAAATCAATGAATATTGTAAATGCACAAACTAATTTCTCCGCATTGCAAGGTGCAATTCTGAAATTTTTTGCTTTTTGCTGCTCCTCTTAGCATGATAAAGAAGATTCAAAGAGAGTGAGATGCCAGCTCCTTTCATTCAGTCAGTAGCTTCAATCATTTCTGGACGTTTTTCAATGGCAAAAATCAATGAATATTGTAAATGCACAAACAGTAATTTCTCCGTATTGCAAGGTGCAATTCTGAAATTTTTTGCTTTTTCCTGCTCCTCTTAGCATGATAAAGAAGATTCAAAGAGATTGAGATGCCAGCTCCTTTCATTCAGTCAGTAGCTTCAATCATTTCTGGACGTTTTTCAATGGCAAAAATCAATGAATATTGTAAATGCACAAACAGTAATTTCTCCGCATTGCAAGGTGCAATTCTGAAATTTTTTGCTTTTTCCTGCTCCTCTTAGCATGATAAAGAAGATTCAAAGAGAGTGAGATGCCAGCTCCTTTCATTCAGTCAGTAGCTTCAATCATTTCTGGACGTTTTTCAATGGCAAAAATCAATGAATATTGTAAATGCACAAAGAGTAATTTCTCCGCATTGCAAGGTGCAATTCTGAAATTTTTTGCTTTTTCCTGCTCCTCTTAGCATGATAAAGAAGATTCAAAGAGAGTGAGATGCCAGCTCCTTTCATTCAGTCAGTAGCTTCAAACATTTCTGGTATATGAATAACATGATGTTTTTCAATGGCAAAAATCAATGAATATTGTAAATGCACAAACAGTAATTTCTCCGCATTGCAAGGTGCAATTCTGAAATTTTTTGCTTTTTCCTGCTCTTCTTAGCATGATAAAGAAGATTCAAAGAGAGTGAGATGCCAGCTCCTTTCATTCAGTCAGTAGCTTCAATCATTTCTGGTATATGAATAACATGATGTTTTTCAATGGCAAAAATCAATGAATATTGTAAATGCACAAACAGTAATTTCTCCGCATTGCAAGGTGCAATTCTGAAATTTTTTGCTTTTTCCTGCTCCTCTAAGCATGATAAAGAAGATTCAAAGAGAGTGAGATGCCAGCTCCTTTCATTCAGTCAGTAGCTTCAATCATTTCTGGACGTTTTTCAATGGCAAAAATCAATGAATATTGTAAATGCACAAACAGTAATTTCTCCGCATTGCAAGGTGCAATTCTGAAATTTTTTGCTTTTTCCTGCTCCTCTTAGCATGATAAAGAAGATTCAAAGAGAGTGAGATGCCAGCTCCTTTCATTCAGTCAGTAGCTTCAAACATTTCTGGTATATGAATAACATGATGTTTTTCAATGGCAAAAATCAATGAATATTGTAAATGCACAAACAGTAATTTCTCCGCATTGCAAGGTGCAATTCTGAAATTTTTTGCTTTTTCCTGCTATTCTTAGCATGATAAAGAAGATTCAAAGAGAGTGAGATGCCAGCTCCTTTCATTCAGTCAGTAGCTTCAATCATTTCTGGTATATGAATAACATGATGTTTTTCAATGGCAAAAATCAATGAATATTGTAAATGCACAAACAGTAATTTCTCCGCATTGCAAGGTGCAATTCTGAAATTTTTTGCTTTTTCCTGCTCCTCTAAGCATGATAAAGAAGATTCAAAGAGAGTGAGATGCCAGCTCCTTTCATTCAGTCAGTAGCTTCAATAATTTCTGGACGTTTTTCAATGGCAAAAATCAATGAATATTGTAAATGCACAAACAGTAATTTCTCCGCATTGCAAGGTGCAATTCTGAAATTTTTTGCTTTTTCCTGCTCCTCTTAGCATGATAAAGAAGATTCAAAGAGAGTGAGATGCCAGCTCCTTTCATTCAGTCAGTAGCTTCAATCATTTCTGGACGTTTTTCAATGGCAAAAATCAATGAATATTGTAAATGCACAAACAGTAATTTCTCCGCATTGCAAGGTGCAATTCTGAAATTTTTTGCTTTTTCCTGCACCTCTTAGCATGATAAAGAAGATTCAAAGAGAGTGAGATGCCAGCTCCTTTCATTCAGTCAGTAGCTTCAAACATTTCTGGTATATGAATAACATGATGTTTTTCAATGGCAAAAATCAATGAATATTGTAAATGCACAAACAGTAATTTCTCTGCATTGAAAGGTGCAATTCTGAAATTTTTTGCTTTTTCCTGCTCCTCTTAGCATGATAAAGAAGATTCAAAGAGAGTGAGATGCCAGCTCCTTTCATTCAGTCAGTAGCTTCAATCATTTCTGGACGTTTTTCAATGGCAAAAACCAATGAATATTGTAAATGCACAAACAGTAATTTCTCCGCATTGCAAGGTGCAATTCTGAAATTTTTTGCTTTTTCCTGCTCCTCTTAGCATGATAAAGAAGATTCAAAGAGAGTGAGATGCCAGCTCCTTTCATTCAGTCAGTAGCTTCAATCATTTCTGGACGTTTTTCAATGGCAAAAATCAATGAATATTGTAAATGCACAAACAGTAATTTCTCCGCATTGCAAGGTGCAATTCTGAAATTTTTTGCTTTTTTCTGCTCCTCTTAGCATGATAAAGAAGATTCAAAGAGAGTGAGATGCCAGCTCCTTTCATTCAGTCAGTAGCTTCAAACATTTCTGGTATATGAATAACATGATGTTTTTCAATGGCAAAAATCAATGAATATTGTAAATGCACAAACAGTAATTTCTCCGCATTGCAAGGTGCAATTCTGAAATTTTTTGCTTTTTCCTGCTCCTCTTAGCATGATAAAGAAGATTCAAAGAGAGTGAGATGCCAGCTCCTTTCATTCAGTCAGTAGCTTCAATCATTTCTGGACGTTTTTCAATGGCAAAAATCAATGAATATTGTAAATGCACAAACAGTAATTTCTCCGCATTGCAAGGTGCAATTCTGAAATTTTTTGCTTTTTCCTGCTCCTCTTAGCAAGATAAACAAGATTCAAAGAGAGTGAGATGCCAGCTCCTTTCATTCAGTCAGTAGCTTCAATCATTTCTGGACGTTTTTCAATGGCAAAAATCAATGAATATTGTAAATGCACAAACAGTAATTTCTCCGCATTGCAAGGTGCAATTCTGAAATTTTTTGCTTTTTCCTGCTCCTCTTAGCATGATAAAGAAGATTCAAAGAGAGTGAGATGCCAGCTCCTTTCATTCAGTCAGTAGCTTCAATCATTTCTGGACGTTTTTCAATGGCAAAAATCAATGAATATTGTAAATGCACAAACTAATTTCTCCGCATTGCAAGGTGCAATTCTGAAATTTTTTGCTTTTTGCTGCTCCTCTTAGCATGATAAAGAAGATTCAAAGAGAGTGAGATGCCAGCTCCTTTCATTCAGTCAGTAGCTTCAATCATTTCTGGACGTTTTTCAATGGCAAAAATCAATGAATATTGTAAATGCACAAACAGTAATTTCTCCGCATTGCAAGGTGCAATTCTGAAATTTTTTGCTTTTTCCTGCTCCTCTTAGCATGATAAAGAAGATTCAAAGAGAGTGAGATGCCAGCTCCTTTCATTCAGTCAGTAGCTTCAATCATTTCTGGACGTTTTTCAATGGCAAAAATCAATGAATATTGTAAATGCACAAAGAGTAATTTCTCCGCATTGCAAGGTGCAATTCTGAAATTTTTTGCTTTTTCCTGCTCCTCTTAGCATGATAAAGAAGATTCAAAGAGAGTGAGATGCCAGCTCCTTTCATTCAGTCAGTAGCTTCAAACATTTCTGGTATATGAATAACATGATGTTTTTCAATGGCAAAAATCAATGAATATTGTAAATGCACAAACAGTAATTTCTCCGCATTGCAAGGTGCAATTCTGAAATTTTTTGCTTTTTCCTGCTCTTCTTAGCATGATAAAGAAGATTCAAAGAGAGTGAGATGCCAGCTCCTTTCATTCAGTCAGTAGCTTCAATCATTTCTGGTATATGAATAACATGATGTTTTTCAATGGCAAAAATCAATGAATATTGTAAATGCACAAACAGTAATTTCTCCGCATTGCAAGGTGCAATTCTGAAATTTTTTGCTTTTTCCTGCTCCTCTAAGCATGATAAAGAAGATTCAAAGAGAGTGAGATGCCAGCTCCTTTCATTCAGTCAGTAGCTTCAATCATTTCTGGACGTTTTTCAATGGCAAAAATCAATGAATATTGTAAATGCACTAACAGTATTTTCTCCGCATTGCAAGGTGCAATTCTGAAATGTTTTGCTTTTTCCTGCTCCTCTTAGCATGATAAAGAAGATTCAAAGAGAGTGAGATGCCAGCTCCTTTCATTCAGTCAGTAGCTTCAATCATTTCTGGATGTTTTTCAATGGCAAAAATCAATGAATATTGTAAATGCACAAACAGTAATTTCTCCGCATTGCAAGGTGCAATTCTGAAATTTTTTGCTTTTTCCTGCACCTCTTAGCATGATAAAGAAGATTCAAAGAGAGTGAGATGCCAGCTCCTTTCATTCAGTCAGTAGCTTCAAACATTTCTGGTATATGAATAACATGATGTTTTTCAATGGCAAAAATCAATGAATATTGTAAATGCACAAACAGTAATTTCTCCGCATTGAAAGGTGCAATTCTGAAATTTTTTGCTTTTTCCTGCTCCTCTTAGCATGATAAAGAAGATTCAAAGAGAGTGAGATGCCAGCTCCTTTCATTCAGTCAGTAGCTTCAATCATTTCTGGACTTTTTTCAATGGCAAAAACCAATGAATATTGTAAATGCACAAACAGTAATTTCTCCGCATTGCAAGGTGCAATTCTGAAATTTTTTGCTTTTTCCTGCTCCTCTTAGCATGATAAAGAAGATTCAAAGAGAGTGAGATGCCAGCTCCTTTCATTCAGTCAGTAGCTTCAATCATTTCTGGACGTTTTTCAATGGCAAAAATCAATGAATATTGTAAATGCACAAACAGTAATTTCTCCGCATTGCAAGGTGCAATTCTGAAATTTTTTGCTTTTTTCTGCTCCTCTTAGCATGATAAAGAAGATTCAAAGAGAGTGAGATGCCAGCTCCTTTCATTCAGTCAGTAGCTTCAAACATTTCTGGTATATGAATAACATGATGTTTTTCAATGGCAAAAATCAATGAATATTGTAAATGCACAAACAGTAATTTCTCCGCATTGCAAGGTGCAATTCTGAAATTTTTTGCTTTTTCCTGCTCCTCTTAGCATGATAAAGAAGATTCAAAGAGAGTGAGATGCCAGCTCCTTTCATTCAGTCAGTAGCTTCAATCATTTCTGGACGTTTTTCAATGGCAAAAATCAATGAATATTGTAAATGCACAAACTAATTTCTCCGCATTGCAAGGTGCAATTCTGAAATTTTTTGCTTTTTGCTGCTCCTCTTAGCATGATAAAGAAGATTCAAAGAGAGTGAGATGCCAGCTCCTTTCATTCAGTCAGTAGCTTCAATCATTTCTGGACGTTTTTCAATGGCAAAAATCAATGAATATTGTAAATGCACAAACAGTAATTTCTCCGCATTGCAAGGTGCAATTCTGAAATTTTTTGCTTTTTCCTGCTCCTCTTAGCATGATAAAGAAGATTCAAAGAGAGTGAGATGCCAGCTCCTTTCATTCAGTCAGTAGCTTCAATCATTTCTGGACGTTTTTCAATGGCAAAAATCAATGAATATTGTAAATGCACAAACTAATTTCTCCGCATTGCAAGGTGCAATTCTGAAATTTTTTGCTTTTTGCTGCTCCTCTTAGCATGATAAAGAAGATTCAAAGAGAGTGAGATGCCAGCTCCTTTCATTCAGTCAGTAGCTTCAATCATTTCTGGACGTTTTTCAATGGCAAAAATCAATGAATATTGTAAATGCACAAACAGTAATTTCTCCGCATTGCAAGGTGCAATTCTGAAATTTTTTGCTTTTTCCTGCTCCTCTTAGCATGATAAAGAAGATTCAAAGAGAGTGAGATGCCAGCTCCTTTCATTCAGTCAGTAGCTTCAATCATTTCTGGACGTTTTTCAATGGCAAAAATCAATGAATATTGTAAATGCACAAAGAGTAATTTCTCCGCATTGCAAGGTGCAATTCTGAAATTTTTTGCTTTTTCCTGCTCCTCTTAGCATGATAAAGAAGATTCAAAGAGAGTGAGATGCCAGCTCCTTTCATTCAGTCAGTAGCTTCAAACATTTCTGGTATATGAATAACATGATGTTTTTCAATGGCAAAAATCAATGAATATTGTAAATGCACAAACAGTAATTTCTCCGCATTGCAAGGTGCAATTCTGAAATTTTTTGCTTTTTCCTGCTCTTCTTAGCATGATAAAGAAGATTCAAAGAGAGTGAGATGCCAGCTCCTTTCATTCAGTCAGTAGCTTCAATCATTTCTGGTATATGAATAACATGATGTTTTTCAATGGCAAAAATCAATGAATATTGTAAATGCACAAACAGTAATTTCTCCGCATTGCAAGGTGCAATTCTGAAATTTTTTGCTTTTTCCTGCTCCTCTAAGCATGATAAAGAAGATTCAAAGAGAGTGAGATGCCAGCTCCTTTCATTCAGTCAGTAGCTTCAATCATTTCTGGACGTTTTTCAATGGCAAAAATCAATGAATATTGTAAATGCACTAACAGTATTTTCTCCGCATTGCAAGGTGCAATTCTGAAATTTTTTGCTTTTTCCTGCTCCTCTTAGCATGATAAAGAAGATTCAAAGAGAGTGAGATGCCAGCTCCTTTCATTCAGTCAGTAGCTTCAATCATTTCTGGATGTTTTTCAATGGCAAAAATCAATGAATATTGTAAATGCACAAACAGTAATTTCTCCGCATTGCAAGGTGCAATTCTGAAATTTTTTGCTTTTTCCTGCACCTCTTAGCATGATAAAGAAGATTCAAAGAGAGTGAGATGCCAGCTCCTTTCATTCAGTCAGTAGCTTCAAACATTTCTGGTATATGAATAACATGATGTTTTTCAATGGCAAAAATCAATGAATATTGTAAATGCACAAACAGTAATTTCTCCGCATTGAAAGGTGCAATTCTGAAATTTTTTGCTTTTTCCTGCTCCTCTTAGCATGATAAAGAAGATTCAAAGAGAGTGAGATGCCAGCTCCTTTCATTCAGTCAGTAGCTTCAATCATTTCTGGACTTTTTTCAATGGCAAAAACCAATGAATATTGTAAATGCACAAACAGTAATTTCTCCGCATTGCAAGGTGCAATTCTGAAATTTTTTGCTTTTTCCTGCTCCTCTTAGCATGATAAAGAAGATTCAAAGAGAGTGAGATGCCAGCTCCTTTCATTCAGTCAGTAGCTTCAATCATTTCTGGACGTTTTTCAATGGCAAAAATCAATGAATATTGTAAATGCACAAACAGTAATTTCTCCGCATTGCAAGGTGCAATTCTGAAATTTTTTGCTTTTTTCTGCTCCTCTTAGCATGATAAAGAAGATTCAAAGAGAGTGAGATGCCAGCTCCTTTCATTCAGTCAGTAGCTTCAAACATTTCTGGTATATGAATAACATGATGTTTTTCAATGGCAAAAATCAATGAATATTGTAAATGCACAAACAGTAATTTCTCCGCATTGCAAGGTGCAATTCTGAAATTTTTTGCTTTTTCCTGCTCCTCTTAGCATGATAAAGAAGATTCAAAGAGAGTGAGATGCCAGCTCCTTTCATTCAGTCAGTAGCTTCAATCATTTCTGGACGTTTTTCAATGGCAAAAATCAATGAATATTGTAAATGCACAAACAGTAATTTCTCCGCATTGCAAGGTGCAATTCTGAAATTTTTTGCTTTTTCCTGCTCCTCTTAGCAAGATAAACAAGATTCAAAGAGAGTGAGATGCCAGCTCCTTTCATTCAGTCAGTAGCTTCAATCATTTCTGGACGTTTTTCAATGGCAAAAATCAATGAATATTGTAAATGCACAAACAGTAATTTCTCCGCATTGCAAGGTGCAATTCTGAAATTTTTTGCTTTTTCCTGCTCCTCTTAGCATGATAAAGAAGATTCAAAGAGAGTGAGATGCCAGCTCCTTTCATTCAGTCAGTAGCTTCAATCATTTCTGGACGTTTTTCAATGGCAAAAATCAATGAATATTGTAAATGCACAAACTAATTTCTCCGCATTGCAAGGTGCAATTCTGAAATTTTTTGCTTTTTGCTGCTCCTCTTAGCATGATAAAGAAGATTCAAAGAGAGTGAGATGCCAGCTCCTTTCATTCAGTCAGTAGCTTCAATCATTTCTGGACGTTTTTCAATGGCAAAAATCAATGAATATTGTAAATGCACAAACAGTAATTTCTCCGTATTGCAAGGTGCAATTCAGAAATTTTTTGCTTTTTCCTGCTCCTCTTAGCATGATAAAGAAGATTCAAAGAGAGTGAGATGCCAGCTCCTTTCATTCAGTCAGTAGCTTCAATCATTTCTGGACGTTTTTCAATGGCAAAAATCAATGAATATTGTAAATGCACAAACAGTAATTTCTCCGCATTGCAAGGTGCAATTCTGAAATTTTTTGCTTTTTCCTGCTCCTCTTAGCATGATAAAGAAGATTCAAAGAGAGTGAGATGCCAGCTCCTTTCATTCAGTCAGTAGCTTCAATCATTTCTGGACGTTTTTCAATGGCAAAAATCAATGAATATTGTAAATGCACAAAGAGTAATTTCTCCGCATTGCAAGGTGCAATTCTGAAATTTTTTGCTTTTTCCTGCTCCTCTTAGCATGATAAAGAAGATTCAAAGAGAGTGAGATGCCAGCTCCTTTCATTCAGTCAGTAGCTTCAAACATTTCTGGTATATGAATAACATGATGTTTTTCAATGGCAAAAATCAATGAATATTGTAAATGCACAAACAGTAATTTCTCCGCATTGCAAGGTGCAATTCTGAAATTTTTTGCTTTTTCCTGCTCTTCTTAGCATGATAAAGAAGATTCAAAGAGAGTGAGATGCCAGCTCCTTTCATTCAGTCAGTAGCTTCAATCATTTCTGGTATATGAATAACATGATGTTTTTCAATGGCAAAAATCAATGAATATTGTAAATGCACAAACAGTAATTTCTCCGCATTGCAAGGTGCAATTCTGAAATTTTTTGCTTTTTCCTGCTCCTCTAAGCATGATAAAGAAGATTCAAAGAGAGTGAGATGCCAGCTCCTTTCATTCAGTCAGTAGCTTCAATCATTTCTGGACGTTTTTCAATGGCAAAAATCAATGAATATTGTAAATGCACAAACAGTAATTTCTCCGCATTGCAAGGTGCAATTCTGAAATTTTTTGCTTTTTCCTGCTCCTCTTAGCATGATAAAGAAGATTCAAAGAGAGTGAGATGCCAGCTCCTTTCATTCAGTCAGTAGCTTCAATCATTTCTGGATGTTTTTCAATGGCAAAAATCAATGAATATTGTAAATGCACAAACAGTAATTTCTCCGCATTGCAAGGTGCAATTCTGAAATTTTTTGCTTTTTCCTGCACCTCTTAGCATGATAAAGAAGATTCAAAGAGAGTGAGATGCCAGCTCCTTTCATTCAGTCAGTAGCTTCAAACATTTCTGGTATATGAATAACATGATGTTTTTCAATGGCAAAAATCAATGAATATTGTAAATGCACAAACAGTAATTTCTCCGCATTGAAAGGTGCAATTCTGAAATTTTTTGCTTTTTTCCTGCTCCTCTTAGCATGATAAAGAAGATTCAAAGAGAGTGAGATGCCAGCTCCTTTCATTCAGTCAGTAGCTTCAATCATTTCTGGACGTTTTTCAATGGCAAAAACCAATGAATATTGTAAATGCACAAACAGTAATTTCTCCGCATTGCAAGGTGCAATTCTGAAATTTTTTGCTTTTTCCTGCTCCTCTTAGCATGATAAAGAAGATTCAAAGAGAGTGAGATGCCAGCTCCTTTCATTCAGTCAGTAGCTTCAATCATTTCTGGACGTTTTTCAATGGCAAAAATCAATGAATATTGTAAATGCACAAACAGTAATTTCTCCGCATTGCAAGGTGCAATTCTGAAATTTTTTGCTTTTTTCTGCTCCTCTTAGCATGATAAAGAAGATTCAAAGAGAGTGAGATGCCAGCTCCTTTCATTCAGTCAGTAGCTTCAAACATTTCTGGTATATGAATAACATGATGTTTTTCAATGGCAAAAATCAATGAATATTGTAAATGCACAAACAGTAATTTCTCCGCATTGCAAGGTGCAATTCTGAAATTTTTTGCTTTTTCCTGCTCCTCTTAGCATGATAAAGAAGATTCAAAGAGAGTGAGATGCCAGCTCCTTTCATTCAGTCAGTAGCTTCAATCATTTCTGGACGTTTTTCAATGGCAAAAATCTATGAATATTGTAAATGCACAAACAGTAATTTCTCCGCATTGCAAGGTGCAATTCTGAAATTTTTTGCTTTTTCCTGCTCCTCTTAGCAAGATAAACAAGATTCAAAGAGAGTGAGATGCCAGCTCCTTTCATTCAGTCAGTAGCTTCAATCATTTCTGGACGTTTTTCAATGGCAAAAATCAATGAATATTGTAAATGCACAAACAGTAATTTCTCCGCATTGCAAGGTGCAATTCTGAAATTTTTTGCTTTTTCCTGCTCCTCTTAGCATGATAAAGAAGATTCAAAGAGAGTGAGATGCCAGCTCCTTTCATTCAGTCAGTAGCTTCAATCATTTCTGGACGTTTTTCAATGGCAAAAATCAATGAATATTGTAAATGCACAAAGAGTAATTTCTCCGCATTGCAAGGTGCAATTCTGAAATTTTTTGCTTTTTCCTGCTCCTCTTAGCATGATAAAGAAGATTCAAAGAGAGTGAGATGCCAGCTCCTTTCATTCAGTCAGTAGCTTCAAACATTTCTGGTATATGAATAACATGATGTTTTTCAATGGCAAAAATCAATGAATATTGTAAATGCACAAACAGTAATTTCTCCGCATTGCAAGGTGCAATTCTGAAATTTTTTGCTTTTTCCTGCTCTTCTTAGCATGATAAAGAAGATTCAAAGAGAGTGAGATGCCAGCTCCTTTCATTCAGTCAGTAGCTTCAATCATTTCTGGTATATGAATAACATGATGTTTTTCAATGGCAAAAATCAATGAATATTGTAAATGCACAAACAGTAATTTCTCCGCATTGCAAGGTGCAATTCTGAAATTTTTTGCTTTTTCCTGCTCCTCTAAGCATGATAAAGAAGATTCAAAGAGAGTGAGATGCCAGCTCCTTTCATTCAGTCAGTAGCTTCAATCATTTCTGGACGTTTTTCAATGGCAAAAATCAATGAATATTGTAAATGCACAAACAGTAATTTCTCCGCATTGCAAGGTGCAATTCTGAAATTTTTTGCTTTTTCCTGCTCCTCTTAGCATGATAAAGAAGATTCAAAGAGAGTGAGATGCCAGCTGCTTTCATTCAGTCAGTAGCTTCAATCATTTCTGGACGTTTTTCAATGGCAAAAATCAATGAATATTGTAAATGCACAAACAGTAATTTCTCCGCATTGCAAGGTGCAATTCTGAAATTTTTTGCTTTTTCCTGCACCTCTTAGCATGATAAAGAAGATTCAAAGAGAGTGAGATGCCAGCTCCTTTCATTCAGTCAGTAGCTTCAAACATTTCTGGTATATGAATAACATGATGTTTTTCAATGGCAAAAATCAATGAATATTGTAAATGCACAAACAGTAATTTCTCCGCATTGAAAGGTGCAATTCTGAAATTTTTTGCTTTTTCCTGCTCCTCTTAGCATGATAAAGAAGATTCAAAGAGAGTGAGATGCCAGCTCCTTTCATTCAGTCAGTAGCTTCAATCATTTCTGGACGTTTTTCAATGGCAAAAACCAATGAATATTGTAAATGCACAAACAGTAATTTCTCCGCATTGCAAGGTGCAATTCTGAAATTTTTTGCTTTTTCCTGCTCCTCTTAGCATGATAAAGAAGATTCAAAGAGAGTGAGATGCCAGCTCCTTTCATTCAGTCAGTAGCTTCAATCATTTCTGGACGTTTTTCAATGGCAAAAATCAATGAATATTGTAAATGCACAAACAGTAATTTCTCCGCATTGCAAGGTGCAATTCTGAAATTTTTTGCTTTTTTCTGCTCCTCTTAGCATGATAAAGAAGATTCAAAGAGAGTGAGATGCCAGCTCCTTTCATTCAGTCCGTAGCTTCAAACATTTCTGGTATATGAATAACATGATGTTTTTCAATGGCAAAAATCAATGAATATTGTAAATGCACAAACAGTAATTTCTCCGCATTGCAAGGTGCAATTCTGAAATTTTTTGCTTTTTCCTGCTCCTCTTAGCATGATAAAGAAGATTCAAAGAGAGTGAGATGCCAGCTCCTTTCATTCAGTCAGTAGCTTCAATCATTTCTGGACGTTTTTCAATGGCAAAAATCAATGAATATTGTAAATGCACAAACAGTAATTTCTCCGCATTGCAAGGTGCAATTCTGAAATTTTTTGCTTTTTCCTGCTCCTCTTAGCAAGATAAACAAGATTCAAAGAGAGTGAGATGCCAGCTCCTTTCATTCAGTCAGTAGCTTCAATCATTTCTGGACGTTTTTCAATGGCAAAAATCAATGAATATTGTAAATGCACAAACAGTAATTTCTCCGCATTGCAAGGTGCAATTCTGAAATTTTTTGCTTTTTCCTGCTCCTCTTAGCATGATAAAGAAGATTCAAAGAGAGTGAGATGCCAGCTCCTTTCATTCAGTCAGTAGCTTCAATCATTTCTGGACGTTTTTCAATGGCAAAAATCAATGAATATTGTAAATGCACAAACTAATTTCTCCGCATTGCAAGGTGCAATTCTGAAATTTTTTGCTTTTTGCTGCTCCTCTTAGCATGATAAAGAAGATTCAAAGAGAGTGAGATGCCAGCTCCTTTCATTCAGTCAGTAGCTTCAATCATTTCTGGACGTTTTTCAATGGCAAAAATCAATGAATATTGTAAATGCACAAACAGTAATTTCTCCGTATTGCAAGGTGCAATTCTGAAATTTTTTGCTTTTTCCTGCTCCTCTTAGCATGATAAAGAAGATTCAAAGAGAGTGAGATGCCAGCTCCTTTCATTCAGTCAGTAGCTTCAATCATTTCTGGACGTTTTTCAATGGCAAAAATCAATGAATATTGTAAATGCACAAACAGTAATTTCTCCGCATTGCAAGGTGCAATTCTGAAATTTTTTGCTTTTTCCTGCTCCTCTTAGCATGATAAAGAAGATTCAAAGAGAGTGAGATGCCAGCTCCTTTCATTCAGTCAGTAGCTTCAATCATTTCTGGACGTTTTTCAATGGCAAAAATCAATGAATATTGTAAATGCACAAAGAGTAATTTCTCCGCATTGCAAGGTGCAATTCTGAAATTTTTTGCTTTTTCCTGCTCCTCTTAGCATGATAAAGAAGATTCAAAGAGAGTGAGATGCCAGCTCCTTTCATTCAGTCAGTAGCTTCAAACATTTCTGGTATATGAATAACATGATGTTTTTCAATGGCAAAAATCAATGAATATTGTAAATGCACAAACAGTAATTTCTCCGCATTGCAAGGTGCAATTCTGAAATTTTTTGCTTTTTCCTGCTCTTCTTAGCATGATAAAGAAGATTCAAAGAGAGTGAGATGCCAGCTCCTTTCATTCAGTCAGTAGCTTCAATCATTTCTGGTATATGAATAACATGATGTTTTTCAATGGCAAAAATCAATGAATATTGTAAATGCACAAACAGTAATTTCTCCGCATTGCAAGGTGCAATTCTGAAATTTTTTGCTTTTTCCTGCTCCTCTAAGCATGATAAAGAAGATTCAAAGAGAGTGAGATGCCAGCTCCTTTCATTCAGTCAGTAGCTTCAATCATTTCTGGACGTTTTTCAATGGCAAAAATCAATGAATATTGTAAATGCACAAACAGTAATTTCTCCGCATTGCAAGGTGCAATTCTGAAATTTTTTGCTTTTTCCTGCTCCTCTTAGCATGATAAAGAAGATTCAAAGAGAGTGAGATGCCAGCTGCTTTCATTCAGTCAGTAGCTTCAATCATTTCTGGACGTTTTTCAATGGCAAAAATCAATGAATATTGTAAATGCACAAACAGTAATTTCTCCGCATTGCAAGGTGCAATTCTGAAATTTTTTGCTTTTTCCTGCACCTCTTAGCATGATAAAGAAGATTCAAAGAGAGTGAGATGCCAGCTCCTTTCATTCAGTCAGTAGCTTCAAACATTTCTGGTATATGAATAACATGATGTTTTTCAATGGCAAAAATCAATGAATATTGTAAATGCACAAACAGTAATTTCTCCGCATTGAAAGGTGCAATTCTGAAATTTTTTGCTTTTTCCTGCTCCTCTTAGCATGATAAAGAAGATTCAAAGAGAGTGAGATGCCAGCTCCTTTCATTCAGTCAGTAGCTTCAATCATTTCTGGACGTTTTTCAATGGCAAAAACCAATGAATATTGTAAATGCACAAACAGTAATTTCTCCGCATTGCAAGGTGCAATTCTGAAATTTTTTGCTTTTTCCTGCTCCTCTTAGCATGATAAAGAAGATTCAAAGAGAGTGAGATGCCAGCTCCTTTCATTCAGTCAGTAGCTTCAATCATTTCTGGACGTTTTTCAATGGCAAAAATCAATGAATATTGTAAATGCACAAACAGTAATTTCTCCGCATTGCAAGGTGCAATTCTGAAATTTTTTGCTTTTTTCTGCTCCTCTTAGCATGATAAAGAAGATTCAAAGAGAGTGAGATGCCAGCTCCTTTCATTCAGTCAGTAGCTTCAAACATTTCTGGTATATGAATAACATGATGTTTTTCAATGGCAAAAATCAATGAATATTGTAAATGCACAAACAGTAATTTCTCCGCATTGCAAGGTGCAATTCTGAAATTTTTTGCTTTTTCCTGCTCCTCTTAGCATGATAAAGAAGATTCAAAGAGAGTGAGATGCCAGCTCCTTTCATTCAGTCAGTAGCTTCAATCATTTCTGGACGTTTTTCAATGGCAAAAATCAATGAATATTGTAAATGCACAAACAGTAATTTCTCCGCATTGCAAGGTGCAATTCTGAAATTTTTTGCTTTTTCCTGCTCCTCTTAGCAAGATAAACAAGATTCAAAGAGAGTGAGATGCCAGCTCCTTTCATTCAGTCAGTAGCTTCAATCATTTCTGGACGTTTTTCAATGGCAAAAATCAATGAATATTGTAAATGCACAAACAGTAATTTCTCCGCATTGCAAGGTGCAATTCTGAAATTTTTTGCTTTTTCCTGCTCCTCTTAGCATGATAAAGAAGATTCAAAGAGAGTGAGATGCCAGCTCCTTTCATTCAGTCAGTAGCTTCAATCATTTCTGGACGTTTTTCAATGGCAAAAATCAATGAATATTGTAAATGCACAAACTAATTTCTCCGCATTGCAAGGTGCAATTCTGAAATTTTTTGCTTTTTGCTGCTCCTCTTAGCATGATAAAGAAGATTCAAAGAGAGTGAGATGCCAGCTCCTTTCATTCAGTCAGTAGCTTCAATCATTTCTGGACGTTTTTCAATGGCAAAAATCAATGAATATTGTAAATGCACAAAGAGTAATTTCTCCGCATTGCAAGGTGCAATTCTGAAATTTTTTGCTTTTTCCTGCTCCTCTTAGCATGATAAAGAAGATTCAAAGAGAGTGAGATGCCAGCTCCTTTCATTCAGTCAGTAGCTTCAATCATTTCTGGACGTTTTTCAATGGCAAAAATCATTGAATATTGTAAATGCACAAACAGTAATTTCTCCGCATTGCAAGGTGCAATTCTGAAATTTTTTGCTTTTTCCTGCTCCTCTTAGCATGATAAAGAAGATTCAAAGAGAGTGAGATGCCAGCTCCTTTCATTCAGTCAGTAGCTTCAATCATTTCTGGTATATGAATAACATGATGTTTTTCAATGGCAAAAATCAATGAATATTGTAAATGCACAAACAGTAATTTCTCCGCATTGCAAGGTGCAATTCTGAAATTTTTTGCTTTTTCCTGCTCCTCTTAGCATGATAAAGAAGATTCAAAGAGAGTGAGATGCCAGCTCCTTTCATTCAGTCAGTAGCTTCAATCATTTCTGGACGTTTTTCAATGGCAAAAATCAATGAATATTGTAAATGCACAAACAGTAATTTCTCCGCATTGCAAGGTGCAATTCTGAAATTTTTTGCTTTTTCCTGCTCCTCTTAGCATGATAAACAAGATTCAAAGAGAGTGAGATGCCAGCTCCTTTCATTCAGTCAGTAGCTTCAATCATTTCTGGACGTTTTTCAATGGCAAAAATCAATGAATATTGTAAATGCACAAACAGTAATTTCTCCGCATTGCAAGGTGCAATTCTGAAATTTTTTGCTTTTTCCTGCTCCTCTTAGCATGATAAAGAAGATTCAAAGAGAGTGAGATGCCAGCTCCTTTCATTCAGTCAGTAGCTTCAAACATTTCTGGTATATGAATAACATGATGTTTTTCAATGGCAAAAATCAATGAATATTGTAAATGCACAAACAGTAATTTCTCCACATTGCAAGGTGCAATTCTGAAATTTTTTGCTTTTTCCTGCTCCTCTTAGCATGATAAAGAAGATTCAAAGAGAGTGAGATGCCAGCTCCTTTCATTCAGTCAGTAGCTTCAATCATTTCTGGACGTTTTTCAATGGCAAAAATCAATGAATATTGTAAATGCACAAACAGTAATTTCTCCGCATTGCAAGGTGCAATTCTGAAATTTTTTGCTTTATCCTGCTCCTCTTAGCATGATAAAGAAGATTCAAAGAGAGTGAGATGCCAGCTCCTTTCATTCAGTCAGTAGCTTCAATCATTTCTGGACGTTTTTCAATGGCAAAAATCTATGAATATTGTAAATGCACAAACAGTAATTTCTCCGCATTGCAAGGTGCAATTCTGAAATTTTTTGCTTTTTCCTGCTCCTCTTAGCAAGATAAACAAGATTCAAAGAGAGTGAGATGCCAGCTCCTTTCATTCAGTCAGTAGCTTCAAACATTTCTGGTATATGAATAACATGATGTTTTTCAATGGCAAAAATCAATGAATATTGTAAATGCACAAACAGTAATTTCTCCGCATTGCAAGGTGCAATTCTGAAATTTTTTGCTTTTTCCTGCTCCTCTTAGCATGATAAAGAAGATTCAAAGAGAGTGAGATGCCAGCTCCTTTCATTCAGTCAGTAGCTTCAATCATTTCTGGACGTTTTTCAATGGCAAAAATCTATGAATATTGCAAATGCACAAACAGTAATTTCTCCGCATTGCAAGGTGCAATTCTGAAATTTTTTGCTTTTTCCTGCTCCTCTTAGCAAGATAAACAAGATTCAAAGAGAGTGAGATGCCAGCTCCTTTCATTCAGTCAGTAGCTTCAATCATTTCTGGACGTTTTTCAATGGCAAAAATCAATGAATATTGTAAATGCACAAACAGTAATTTCTCCGTATTGCAAGGTGCAATTCTGAAATTTTTTGCTTTTTCCTGCTCCTCTTAGCATGATAAAGAAGATTCAAAGAGAGTGAGATGCCAGCTCCTTTCATTCAGTCAGTAGCTTCAATCATTTCTGGACGTTTTTCAATGGCAAAAATCATTGAATATTGTAAATGCACAAACAGTAATTTCTCCGCATTGCAAGGTGCAATTCTGAAATTTTTTGCTTTTTCCTGCTCCTCTTAGCATGATAAAGAAGATTTAAAGAGAGTGAGATGCCAGCTCCTTTCATTCAGTCAGTAGCTTCAATCATTTCTGGTATATGAATAACATGATGTTTTTCAATGGCAAAAATCAATGAATATTGTAAATGCACAAACAGTAATTTCTCCGCATTGCAAGGTGCAATTCTGAAATTTTTTGCTTTTTCCTGCTCCTCTTAGCATGATAAAGAAGATTCAAAGAGAGTGAGATGCCAGCTCCTTTCATTCAGTCAGTAGCTTCAATCATTTCTGGACGTTTTTCAATGGCAAAAATCAATGAATATTGTAAATGCACAAACAGTAATTTCTCCGCATTGCAAGGTGCAATTCTGAAATTTTTTGCTTTTTCCTGCTCCTCTTAGCATGATAAAGAAGATTCAAAGAGAGTGAGATGCCAGCTCCTTTCATTCAGTCAGTAGCTTCAATCATTTCTGGACGTTTTTCAATGGCAAAAATCAATGAATATTGTAAATGCACAAACTAATTTCTCCGCATTGCAAGGTGCAATTCTGAAATTTTTTGCTTTTTGCTGCTCCTCTTAGCATGATAAAGAAGATTCAAAGAGAGTGAGATGCCAGCTCCTTTCATTCAGTCAGTAGCTTCAAACATTTCTGGTATATGAATAACATGATGTTTTTCAATGGCAAAAATCAATGAATATTGTAAATGCACAAACAGTAATTTCTCCGCATTGCAAGGTGCAATTCTGAAATTTTTTGCTTTTTCCTGCTCCTCTTAGCATGATAAAGAAGATTCAAAGAGAGTGAGATGCCAGCTCCTTTCATTCAGTCAGTAGCTTCAATCATTTCTGGACGTTTTTCAATGGCAAAAATCATTGAATATTGTAAATGCACAAACAGTAATTTCTCCGCATTGCAAGGTGCAATTCTGAAATTTTTTGCTTTTTCCTGCTCCTCTTAGCATGATAAAGAAGATTCAAAGAGAGTGAGATGCCAGCTCCTTTCATTCAGTCAGTAGCTTCAATCATTTCTGGTATATGAATAACATGATGTTTTTCAATGGCAAAAATCAATGAATATTGTAAATGCACAAACAGTAATTTCTCCGCATTGCAAGGTGCAATTCTGAAATTTTTTCTTTTTCCTGCTCCTCTTAGCATGATAAAGAAGATTCAAAGAGAGTGAGATGCCAGCTCCTTTCATTCAGTCAGTAGCTTCAATCATTTCTGGACGTTTTTCAATGGCAAAAATCAATGAATATTGTAAATGCACAAACAGTAATTTCTCCGCATTGCAAGGTGCAATTCTGAAATTTTTTGCTTTTTCCTGCTCCTCTTAGCATGATAAACAAGATTCAAAGAGAGTGAGATGCCAGCTCCTTTCATTCAGTCAGTAGCTTCAATCATTTCTGGTATATGAATAACATGATGTTTTTCAATGGCAAAAATCAATGAATATTGTAAATGCACAAACAGTAATTTCTCCGCATTGCAAGGTGCAATTCTGAAATTTTTTCTTTTTCCTGCTCCTCTTAGCATGATAAAGAAGATTCAAAGAGAGTGAGATGCCAGCTCCTTTCATTCAGTCAGTAGCTTCAATCATTTCTGGACGTTTTTCAATGGCAAAAATCAATGAATATTGTAAATGCACAAACAGTAATTTCTCCGCATTGCAAGGTGCAATTCTGAAATTTTTTGCTTTTTCCTGCTCCTCTTAGCATGATAAAGAAGATTCAAAGAGACTGAGATGCCAGCTCCTTTCATTCAGTCAGTAGCTTCAAACATTTCTGGTATATGAATAACATGATGTTTTTCAATGGCAAAAATCAATGAATATTGTAAATGCACAAACAGTAATTTCTCCACATTGCAAGGTGCAATTCTGAAATTTTTTGCTTTTTCCTGCTCCTCTTAGCATGATAAAGAAGATTCAAAGAGAGTGAGATGCCAGCTCCTTTCATTCAGTCAGTAGCTTCAATCATTTCTGGACGTTTTTCAATGGCAAAAATCAATGAATATTGTAAATGCACAAACAGTAATTTCTCCGCATTGCAAGGTGCAATTCTGAAATTTTTTGCTTTTTCCTGCTCCTCTTAGCATGATAAAGAAGATTCAAAGAGAGTGAGATGCCAGCTCCTTTCATTCAGTCAGTAGCTTCAATCATTTCTGGGCATTTTTCAATGGCAAAAATCAATGAATATTGTAAATGCACAAACAGTAATTTCTCCGCATTGCAAGGTGCAATTCTGAAATTTTTTGCTTTTTCCTGCTCCTCTTAGCATGATAAAGAAGAATCAAAGAGAGTGAGATGCCAGCTCCTTTCATTCAGTCAGTAGCTTCAAACATTTCTGGTATATGAATAACATGATGTTTTTCAATGGCAAAAATCAATGAATATTGTAAATGCACAAACAGTAATTTCTCCGCATTGAAAGGTGCAATTCTGAAATTTTTTGCTTTTTCCTGCTCCTCTTAGCATGATAAAGAAGATTCAAAGAGAGTGAGATGCCAGCTCCTTTCATTCAGTCAGTAGCATCAATCATTTCTGGACGTTTTTCAATGGCAAAAATCAATGAATATTGTAAATGCACAAACAGTAATTTCTCCGCATTGCAAGGTGCAATTCTGAAATTTTTTGCTTTTTCCTGCTCCTCTTAGCATGATAAAGAAGATTCAAAGAGAGTGAGATGCCAGCTCCTTTCATTCAGTCAGTAGCTTCAAACATTTCTGGTATATGAATAACATGATGTTTTTCAATGGCAAAAATCAATGAATATTGTAAATGCACAAACAGTAATTTCTCCGCATTGCAAGGTGCAATTCTGAAATTTTTTGCTTTTTCCTGCTCCTCTTAGCATGATAAAGAAGATTCAAAGAGAGTGAGATGCCAGCTCCTTTCATTCAGTCAGTAGCTGCAATCATTTCTGGACGTTTTTCAATGGCAAAAATCAATGAATATTGTAAATGCACAAACAGTAATTTCTCCGCATTGCAAGGTGCAATTCTGAAATTTTTTGCTTTTTCCTGCTCCTCTTAGCAAGATAAACAAGATTCAAAGAGAGTGAGATGCCAGCTCCTTTCATTCAGTCAGTAGCTTCAATCATTTCTGGACGTTTTTCAATGGCAAAAATCAATGAATATTGTAAATGCACAAACAGTAATTTCTCCGCATTGCAAGGTGCAATTCTGAAATTTTTTGCTTTTTCCTGCTCCTCTTAGCATGATAAAGAAGATTCAAAGAGAGTGAGATGCCAGCTCCTTTCATTCAGTCAGTAGCTTCAATCATTTCTGGACGTTTTTCAATGGCAAAAATCAATGAATATTGTAAATGCACAAACTAATTTCTCCGCATTGCAAGGTGCAATTCTGAAATTTTTTGCTTTTTGCTGCTCCTCTTAGCATGATAAAGAAGATTCAAAGAGAGTGAGATGCCAGCTCCTTTCATTCAGTCAGTAGCTTCAATCATTTCTGGACGTTTTTCAATGGCAAAAATCAATGAATATTGTAAATGCACAAACAGTAATTTCTCCGTATTGCAAGGTGCAATTCTGAAATTTTTTGCTTTTTCCTGCTCCTCTTAGCATGATAAAGAAGATTCAAAGAGAGTGAGATGCCAGCTCCTTTCATTCAGTCAGTAGCTTCAATCATTTCTGGACGTTTTTCAATGGCAAAAATCAATGAATATTGTAAATGCACAAACAGTAATTTCTCCGCATTGCAAGGTGCAATTCTGAAATTTTTTGCTTTTTCCTGCTCCTCTTAGCATGATAAAGAAGATTCAAAGAGAGTGAGATGCCAGCTCCTTTCATTCAGTCAGTAGCTTCAATCATTTCTGGACGTTTTTCAATGGCAAAAATCAATGAATATTGTAAATGCACAAACAGTAATTTCTCCGCATTGCAAGGTGCAATTCTGAAATTTTTTGCTTTTTCCTGCTCCTCTTAGCATGATAAAGAAGATTCAAAGAGAGTGAGATGCCAGCTCCTTTCATTCAGTCAGTAGCTTCAATCATTTCTGGACGTTTTTCAATGGCAAAAATCTATGAATATTGTAAATGCACAAACAGTAATTTCTCCGCATTGCAAGGTGCAATTCTGAAATTTTTTGCTTTTTCCTGCTCCTCTTAGCAAGATAAACAAGATTCAAAGAGAGTGAGATGCCAGCTCCTTTCATTCAGTCAGTAGCTTCAATCATTTCTGGACGTTTTTCAATGGCAAAAATCAATGAATATTGTAAATGCACAAACAGTAATTTCTCCGCATTGCAAGGTGCAATTCTGAAATTTTTTGCTTTTTCCTGCTCCTCTTAGCATGATAAAGAAGATTCAAAGAGAGTGAGATGCCAGCTCCTTTCATTCAGTCAGTAGCTTCAAACATTTCTGGTATATGAATAACATGATGTTTTTCAATGGCAAAAATCAATGAATATTGTAAATGCACAAACAGTAATTTCTCCGCATTGCAAGGTGCAATTCTGAAATTTTTTGCTTTTTCCTGCTCCTCTTAGCATGATAAAGAAGATTCAAAGAGAGTGAGATGCCAGCTCCTTTCATTCAGTCAGTAGCTTCAATCATTTCTGGACGTTTTTCAATGGCAAAAATCTATGAATATTGTAAATGCACAAACAGTAATTTCTCCGCATTGCAAGGTGCAATTCTGAAATTTTTTGCTTTTTCCTGCTCCTCTTAGCAAGATAAACAAGATTCAAAGAGAGTGAGATGCCAGCTCCTTTCATTCAGTCAGTAGCTTCAATCATTTCTGGACGTTTTTCAATGGCAAAAATCAATGAATATTGTAAATGCACAAACAGTAATTTCTCCGCATTGCAAGGTGCAATTCTGAAATTTTTTGCTTTTTCCTGCTCCTCTTAGCATGATAAAGAAGATTCAAAGAGAGTGAGATGCCAGCTCCTTTCATTCAGTCAGTAGCTTCAATCATTTCTGGACGTTTTTCAATGGCAAAAATCATTGAATATTGTAAATGCACAAACAGTAATTTCTCCGCATTGCAAGGTGCAATTCTGAAATTTTTTGCTTTTTCCTGCTCCTCTTAGCATGATAAAGAAGATTCAAAGAGAGTGAGATGCCAGCTCCTTTCATTCAGTCAGTAGCTTCAATCATTTCTGGTATATGAATAACATGATGTTTTTCAATGGCAAAAATCAATGAATATTGTAAATGCACAAACAGTAATTTCTCCGCATTGCAAGGTGCAATTCTGAAATTTTTTGCTTTTTCCTGCTCCTCTTAGCATGATAAAGAAGATTCAAAGAGAGTGAGATGCCAGCTCCTTTCATTCAGTCAGTAGCTTCAATCATTTCTGGACGTTTTTCAATGGCAAAAATCAATGAATATTGTAAATGCACAAACAGTAATTTCTCCGCATTGCAAGGTGCAATTCTGAAATTTTTTGCTTTTTCCTGCTCCTCTTAGCATGATAAACAAGATTCAAAGAGAGTGAGATGCCAGCTCCTTTCATTCAGTCAGTAGCTTCAATCATTTCTGGACGTTTTTCAATGGCAAAAATCAATGAATATTGTAAATGCACAAACAGTAATTTCTCCGCATTGCAAGGTGCAATTCTGAAATTTTTTGCTTTTTCCTGCTCCTCTTAGCATGATAAAGAAGATTCAAAGAGAGTGAGATGCCAGCTCCTTTCATTCAGTCAGTAGCTTCAAACATTTCTGGTATATGAATAACATGATGTTTTTCAATGGCAAAAATCAATGAATATTGTAAATGCACAAACAGTAATTTCTCCACATTGCAAGGTGCAATTCTGAAATTTTTTGCTTTTTCCTGCTCCTCTTAGCATGATAAAGAAGATTCAAAGAGAGTGAGATGCCAGCTCCTTTCATTCAGTCAGTAGCTTCAATCATTTCTGGACGTTTTTCAATGGCAAAAATCAATGAATATTGTAAATGCACAAACAGTAATTTCTCCGCATTGCAAGGTGCAATTCTGAAATTTTTTGCTTTTTCCTGCTCCTCTTAGCATGATAAAGAAGATTCAAAGAGAGTGAGATGCCAGCTCCTTTCATTCAGTCAGTAGCTTCAATCATTTCTGGACGTTTTTCAATGGCAAAAATCAATGAATATTGTAAATGCACAAACAGTAATTTCTCCGCATTGCAAGGTGCAATTCTGAAATTTTTTGCTTTTTCCTGCTCCTCTTAGCATGATAAAGAAGATTCAAAGAGAGTGAGATGCCAGCTCCTTTCATTCAGTCAGTAGCTTCAATCATTTCTGGGCATTTTTCAATGGCAAAAATCAATGAATATTGTAAATGCACAAACAGTAATTTCTCCGCATTGCAAGGTGCAATTCTGAAATTTTTTGCTTTTTCCTGCTCCTCTTAGCATGATAAAGAAGATTCAAAGAGAGTGAGATGCCAGCTCCTTTCATTCAGTCAGTAGCTTCAAACATTTCTGGTATATGAATAACATGATGTTTTTCAATGGCAAAAATCAATGAATATTGTAAATGCACAAACAGTAATTTCTCCGCATTGAAAGGTGCAATTCTGAAATTTTTTGCTTTTTCCTGCTCCTCTTAGCATGATAAAGAAGATTCAAAGAGAGTGAGATGCCAGCTCCTTTCATTCAGTCAGTAGCATCAATCATTTCTGGACGTTTTTCAATGGCAAAAATCAATGAATATTGTAAATGCACAAACAGTAATTTCTCTGCATTGCAAGGTGCAATTCTGAAATTTTTTGCTTTTTCCTGCTCCTCTTAGCATGATAAAGAAGATTCAAAGAGAGTGAGATGCCAGCTCCTTTCATTCAGTCAGTAGCTTCAAACATTTCTGGTATATGAATAACATGATGTTTTTCAATGGCAAAAATCAATGAATATTGTAAATGCACAAACAGTAATTTCTCCGCATTGCAAGGTGCAATTCTGAAATTTTTTGCTTTTTCCTGCTCCTCTTAGCATGATAAAGAAGATTCAAAGAGAGTGAGATGCCAGCTCCTTTCATTCAGTCAGTAGCTTCAATCATTTCTGGACGTTTTTCAATGGCAAAAATCAATGAATATTGTAAATGCACAAACAGTAATTTCTCCGCATTGCAAGGTGCAATTCTGAAATTTTTTGCTTTTTCCTGCTCCTCTTAGCAAGATAAACAAGATTCAAAGAGAGTGAGATGCCAGCTCCTTTCATTCAGTCAGTAGCTTCAATCATTTCTGGACGTTTTTCAATGGCAAAAATCAATGAATATTGTAAATGCACAAACAGTAATTTCTCCGCATTGCAAGGTGCAATTCTGAAATTTTTTGCTTTTTCCTGCTCCTCTTAGCATGATAAAGAAGATTCAAAGAGAGTGAGATGCCAGCTCCTTTCATTCAGTCAGTAGCTTCAATCATTTCTGGACGTTTTTCAATGGCAAAAATCAATGAATATTGTAAATGCACAAACTAATTTCTCCGCATTGCAAGGTGCAATTCTGAAATTTTTTGCTTTTTGCTGCTCCTCTTAGCATGATAAAGAAGATTCAAAGAGAGTGAGATGCCAGCTCCTTTCATTCAGTCAGTAGCTTCAATCATTTCTGGACGTTTTTCAATGGCAAAAATCAATGAATATTGTAAATGCACAAACAGTAATTTCTCCGCATTGCAAGGTGCAATTCTGAAATTTTTTGCTTTTTCCTGCTCCTCTTAGCATGATAAAGAAGATTCAAAGAGAGTGAGATGCCAGCTCCTTTCATTCAGTCAGTAGCTTCAATCATTTCTGGACGTTTTTCAATGGCAAAAATCAATGAATATTGTAAATGCACAGAGTAATTTCTCCGCATTGCAAGGTGCAATTCTGAAATTTTTTGCTTTTTCCTGCTCCTCTTAGCATGATAAAGAAGATTCAAAGAGAGTGAGATGCCAGCTCCTTTCATTCAGTCAGTAGCTTCAAACATTTCTGGTATATGAATAACATGATGTTTTTCAATGGCAAAAATCAATGAATATTGTAAATGCACAAACAGTAATTTCTCCGCATTGCAAGGTGCAATTCTGAAATTTTTTGCTTTTTCCTGCTCTTCTTAGCATGATAAAGAAGATTCAAAGAGAGTGAGATGCCAGCTCCTTTCATTCAGTCAGTAGCTTCAATCATTTCTGGTATATGAATAACATGATGTTTTTCAATGGCAAAAATCAATGAATATTGTAAATGCACAAACAGTAATTTCTCCGCATTGCAAGGTGCAATTCTGAAATTTTTTGCTTTTTCCTGCTCCTCTAAGCATGATAAAGAAGATTCAAAGAGAGTGAGATGCCAGCTCCTTTCATTCAGTCAGTAGCTTCAATCATTTCTGGACGTTTTTCAATGGCAAAAATCAATGAATATTGTAAATGCACAAACAGTAATTTCTCCGCATTGCAAGGTGCAATTCTGAAATTTTTTGCTTTTTCCTGCTCCTCTTAGCATGATAAAGAAGATTCAAAGAGAGTGAGATGCCAGCTCCTTTCATTCAGTCAGTAGCTTCAATCATTTCTGGACGTTTTTCAATGGCAAAAATCAATGAATATTGTAAATGCACAAACAGTAATTTCTCCGCATTGCAAGGTGCAATTCTGAAATTTTTTGCTTTTTCCTGCACCTCTTAGCATGATAAAGAAGATTCAAAGAGAGTGAGATGCCAGCTCCTTTCATTCAGTCAGTAGCTTCAAACATTTCTGGTATATGAATAACATGATGTTTTTCAATGGCAAAAATCAATGAATATTGTAAATGCACAAACAGTAATTTCTCCGCATTGAAAGGTGCAATTCTGAAATTTTTTGCTTTTTCCTGCTCCTCTTAGCATGATAAAGAAGATTCAAAGAGAGTGAGATGCCAGCTCCTTTCATTCAGTCAGTAGCTTCAATCATTTCTGGACATTTTTCAATGGCAAAAACCAATGAATATTGTAAATGCACAAACAGTAATTTCTCCGCATTGCAAGGTGCAATTCTGAAATTTTTTGCTTTTTCCTGCTCCTCTTAGCATGATAAAGAAGATTCAAAGAGAGTGAGATGCCAGCTCCTTTCATTCAGTCAGTAGCTTCAATCATTTCTGGACGTTTTTCAATGGCAAAAATCAATGAATATTGTAAATGCACAAACAGTAATTTCTCCGCATTGCAAGGTGCAATTCTGAAATTTTTTGCTTTTTCCTGCTCCTCTTAGCAAGATAAACAAGATTCAAAGAGAGTGAGATGCCAGCTCCTTTCATTCAGTCAGTAGCTTCAATCATTTCTGGACGTTTTTCAATGGCAAAAATCAATGAATATTGTAAATGCACAAACAGTAATTTCTCCTCATTGCAAGGTGCAATTCTGAAATTTTTTGCTTTTTCCTGCTCCTCTTAGCATGATAAAGAAGATTCAAAGAGAGTGAGATGCCAGCTCCTTTCATTCAGTCAGTAGCTTCAATCATTTCTGGACGTTTTTCAATGGCAAAAATCAATGAATATTGTAAATTCACAAACTAATTTCTCCGCATTGCAAGGTGCAATTCTGAAATTTTTTGCTTTTTGCTGCTCCTCTTAGCATGATAAAGAAGATTCAAAGAGAGTGAGATGCCAGCTCCTTTCATTCAGTCAGTAGCTTCAAACATTTCTGGTATATGAATAACATGATGTTTTTCAATGGCAAAAATCAATGAATATTGTAAATGCACAAACAGTAATTTCTCCGCATTGCAAGGTGCAATTCTGAATTTTTTTGCTTTTTCCTGCTCCTCTTAGCATGATAAAGAAGATTCAAAGAGAGTGAGATGCCAGCTCCTTTCATTCAGTCAGTAGCTTCAATCATTTCTGGACGTTTTTCAATGGCAAAAATCAATGAATATTGTAAATGCACAAACAGTAATTTCTCCGCATTGCAAGGTGCAATTCTGAAATTTTTTGCTTTTTCCTGCTCCTCTTAGCATGATAAACAAGATTCAAAGAGAGTGAGATGCCAGCTCCTTTCATTCAGTCAGTAGCTTCAATCATTTCTGGACGTTTTTCAATGGCAAAAATCAATGAATATTGTAAATGCACAAACAGTAATTTCTCCGCATTGCAAGCTGCAATTCTGAAATTTTTTGCTTTTTCCTGCTCCTCTTAGCATGATAAAGAAGATTCAAAGAGAGTGAGATGCCAGCTCCTTTCATTCAGTCAGTAGCTTCAAACATTTCTGGTATATGAATAACATGATGTTTTTCAATGGCAAAAATCAATGAATATTGTAAATGCACAAACAGTAATTTCTCCTCATTGCAAGGTGCAATTCTGAAATTTTTTGCTTTTTCCTGCTCTTCTTAGCATGATAAAGAAGATTCAAAGAGAGTGAGATGCCAGCTCCTTTCATTCAGTCAGTAGCTTCAATCATTTCTGGACGTTTTTCAATGGCAAAAATCAATGAATATTGTAAATGCACAAACAGTAATTTCTCCGCATTGCAAGGTGCAATTCTGAAATTTTTTGCTTTTTCCTGCTCCTCTTAGCATGATAAAGAAGATTCAAAGAGAGTGAGATGCCAGCTCCTTTCATTCAGTCAGTAGCTTCAATCATTTCTGGACGTTTTTCAATGGCAAAAATCAATGAATATTGTAAATGCACAAACAGTAATTTCTCCTCATTGCAAGGTGCAATTCTGAAATTTTTTGCTTTTTCCTGCTCCTCTTAGCATGATAAAGAAGATTCAAAGAGAGTGAGATGCCAGCTCCTTTCATTCAGTCAGTAGCTTCAATCATTTCTGGACGTTTTTCAATGGCAAAAATCAATGAATATTGAAAATTCACAAACTAATTTCTCCGCATTGCAAGGTGCAATTCTGAAATTTTTTGCTTTTTGCTGCTCCTCTTAGCATGATAAAGAAGATTCAAAGAGAGTGAGATGCCAGCTCCTTTCATTCAGTCAGTAGCTTCAAACATTTCTGGTATATGAATAACATGATGTTTTTCAATGGCAAAAATCAATGAATATTGTAAATGCACAAACAGTAATTTCTCCGCATTGCAAGGTGCAATTCTGAAATTTTTTGCTTTTTCCTGCTCCTCTTAGCATGATAAAGAAGATTCAAAGAGAGTGAGATGCCAGCTCCTTTCATTCAGTCAGTAGCTTCAATCATTTCTGGACGTTTTTCAATGGCAAAAATCATTGAATATTGTAAATGCACAAACAGTAATTTCTCCGCATTGCAAGGTGCAATTCTGAAATTTTTTGCTTTTTCCTGCTCCTCTTAGCATGATAAAGAAGATTCAAAGAGAGTGAGATGCCAGCTCCTTTCATTCAGTCAGTAGCTTCAATCATTTCTGGTATATGAATAACATGATGTTTTTCAATGGCAAAAATCAATGAATATTGTAAATGCACAAACAGTAATTTCTCCGCATTGCAAGGTGCAATTCTGAAATTTTTTGCTTTTTCCTGCTCCTCTTAGCATGATAAAGAAGATTCAAAGAGAGTGAGATGCCAGCTCCTTTCATTCAGTCAGTAGCTTCAAACATTTCTGGTATATGAATAACATGATGTTTTTCAATGGCAAAAATCAATGAATATTGTAAATGCACAAACAGTAATTTCTCCTCATTGCAAGGTGCAATTCTGAAATTTTTTGCTTTTTCCTGCTCTTCTTAGCATGATAAAGAAGATTCAAAGAGAGTGAGATGCCAGCTCCTTTCATTCAGTCAGTAGCTTCAATCATTTCTGGTATATGAATAACATGATGTTTTTCAATGGCAAAAATCAATGAATATTGTAAATGCACAAACAGTAATTTCTCCGCATTGCAAGGTGCAATTCTGAAATTTTTTGCTTTTTCCTGCTCCTCTAAGCATGATAAAGAAGATTCAAAGAGAGTGAGATGCCAGCTCCTTTCATTCAGTCAGTAGCTTCAATCATTTCTGGACGTTTTTCAATGGCAAAAATCAATGAATATTGTAAATGCACAAACAGTAATTTCTCCGCATTGCAAGGTGCAATTCTGAAATTTTTTGCTTTTTCCTGCACCTCTTAGCATGATAAAGAAGATTCAAAGAGAGTGAGATGCCAGCTCCTTTCATTCAGTCAGTAGCTTCAAACATTTCTGGTATATGAATAACATGATGTTTTTCAATGGCAAAAATCAATGAATATTTTAAATGCACAAACAGTAATTTCTCCGCATTGCAAGGTGCAATTCTGAAATTTTTTGCTTTTTCCTGCTCCTTTTAGCATGATAAAGAAGATTCAAAGAGAGTGAGATGCCAGCTCCTTTCATTCAGTCAGTAGCTTCAATCATTTCTGGACGTTTTTCAATGGCAAAAATCAATGAATATTGTAAATGCACAAACAGTAATTTCTCCGCATTGCAAGGTGCAATTCTGAAATTTTTTGCTTTTTTTTGCTCCTCTTAGCATGATAAAGAAGATTCAAAGAGAGTGAGATGCCAGCTCCTTTCATTCAGTCAGTAGCTTCAAACATTTCTGGTATATGAATAACATGATGTTTTTCAATGGCAAAAATCAATGAATATTGTAAATGCACAAACAGTAATTTCTCCGCATTGCAAGGTGCAATTCTGAAATTTTTTGCTTTTTCCTGCTCCTCTTAGCATGATAAAGAAGATTCAAAGAGAGTGAGATGCCAGCTCCTTTCATTCAGTCAGTAGCTTCAATCATTTCTGGACGTTTTTCAATGGCAAAAATCAATGAATATTGTAAATGCACAAACAGTAATTTCTCCTCATTGCAAGGTGCAATTCTGAAATTTTTTGCTTTTTCCTGCTCCTCTTAGCATGATAAAGAAGATTCAAAGAGAGTGAGATGCCAGCTCCTTTCATTCAGTCAGTAGCTTCAATCATTTCTGGACGTTTTTCAATGGCAAAAATCAATGAATATTGTAAATTCACAAACTAATTTCTCCGCATTGCAAGGTGCAATTCTGAAATTTTTTGCTTTTTGCTGCTCCTCTTAGCATGATAAAGAAGATTCAAAGAGAGTGAGATGCCAGCTCCTTTCATTCAGTCAGTAGCTTCAAACATTTCTGGTATATGAATAACATGATGTTTTTCAATGGCAAAAATCAATGAATATTGTAAATGCACAAACAGTAATTTCTCCGCATTGCAAGGTGCAATTCTGAAATTTTTTGCTTTTTCCTGCTCCTCTTAGCATGATAAAGAAGATTCAAAGAGAGTGAGATGCCAGCTCCTTTCATTCAGTCAGTAGCTTCAATCATTTCTGGACGTTTTTCAATGGCAAAAATCATTGAATATTGTAAATGCACAAACAGTAATTTCTCCGCATTGCAAGGTGCAATTCTGAAATTTTTTGCTTTTTCCTGCTCCTCTTAGCATGATAAAGAAGATTCAAAGAGAGTGAGATGCCAGCTCCTTTCATTCAGTCAGTAGCTTCAATCATTTCTGGTATATGAATAACATGATGTTTTTCAATGGCAAAAATCAATGAATATTGTAAATGCACAAACAGTAATTTCTCCGCATTGCAAGGTGCAATTCTGAAATTTTTTGCTTTTTCCTGCTCCTCTTAGCATGATAAAGAAGATTCAAAGAGAGTGAGATGCCAGCTCCTTTCATTCAGTCAGTAGCTTCAATCATTTCTGGACGTTTTTCAATGGCAAAAATCAATGAATATTGTAAATGCACAAACAGTAATTTCTCCGCATTGCAAGGTGCAATTCTGAAATTTTTTGCTTTTTCCTGCTCCTCTTAGCATGATAAACAAGATTCAAAGAGAGTGAGATGCCAGCTCCTTTCATTCAGTCAGTAGCTTCAATCATTTCTGGACGTTTTTCAATGGCAAAAATCAATGAATATTGTAAATGCACAAACAGTAATTTCTCCGCATTGCAAGGTGCAATTCTGAAATTTTTTGCTTTTTCCTGCTCCTCTTAGCATGATAAAGAAGATTCAAAGAGAGTGAGATGCCAGCTCCTTTCATTCAGTCAGTAGCTTCAATCATTTCTGGACGTTTTTCAATGGCAAAAATCATTGAATATTGTAAATGCACAAACAGTAATTTCTCCGCATTGCAAGGTGCAATTCTGAAATTTTTTGCTTTTTCCTGCTCCTCTTAGCATGATAAAGAAGATTCAAAGAGAGTGCGATGCCAGCTCCTTTCATTCAGTCAGTAGCTTCAATCATTTCTGGTATATGAATAACATGATGTTTTTCAATGGCAAAAATCAATGAATATTGTAAATGCACAAACAGTAATTTCTCGGCATTGCAAGGTGCAATTCTGAAATTTTTTGCTTTTTCCTGCTCCTCTTAGCATGATAAAGAAGATTCAAAGAGAGTGAGATGCCAGCTCCTTTCATTCAGTCAGTAGCTTCAAACATTTCTGGTATATGAATAACATGATGTTTTTCAATGGCAAAAATCAATGAATATTGTAAATGCACAAACAGTAATTTCTCCTCATTGCAAGGTGCAATTCTGAAATTTTTTGCTTTTTCCTGCTCTTCTTAGCATGATAAAGAAGATTCAAAGAGAGTGAGATGCCAGCTCCTTTCATTCAGTCAGTAGCTTCAATCATTTCTGGTATATGAATAACATGATGTTTTTCAATGGCAAAAATCAATGAATATTGTAAATGCACAAACAGTAATTTCTCCGCATTGCAAGGTGCAATTCTGAAATTTTTTGCTTTTTCCTGCTCCTCTAAGCATGATAAAGAAGATTCAAAGAGAGTGAGATGCCAGCTCCTTTCATTCAGTCAGTAGCTTCAATCATTTCTGGACGTTTTTCAATGGCAAAAATCAATGAATATTGTAAATGCACAAACAGTAATTTCTCCGCATTGCAAGGTGCAATTCTGAAATTTTTTGCTTTTTCCTGCTCCTCTTAGCATGATAAAGAAGATTCAAAGAGAGTGAGATGCCAGCTCCTTTCATTCAGTCAGTAGCTTCAATCATTTCTGGACGTTTTTCAATGGCAAAAATCAATGAATATTGTAAATGCACAAACAGTAATTTCTCCGCATTGCAAGGTGCAATTCTGAAATTTTTTGCTTTTTCCTGCACCTCTTAGCATGATAAAGAAGATTCAAAGAGAGTGAGATGCCAGCTCCTTTCATTCAGTCAGTAGCTTCAAACATTTCTGGTATATGAATAACATGATGTTTTTCAATGGCAAAAATCAATGAATATTTTAAATGCACAAACAGTAATTTCTCCGCATTGCAAGGTGCAATTCTGAAATTTTTTGCTTTTTCCTGCTCCTTTTAGCATGATAAAGAAGATTCAAAGAGAGTGAGATGCCAGCTCCTTTCATTCAGTCAGTAGCTTCAATCATTTCTGGACGTTTTTCAATGGCAAAAATCAATGAATATTGTAAATGCACAAACAGTAATTTCTCCGCATTGCAAGGTGCAATTCTGAAATTTTTTGCTTTTTTTTGCTCCTCTTAGCATGATAAAGAAGATTCAAAGAGAGTGAGATGCCAGCTCCTTTCATTCAGTCAGTAGCTTCAAACATTTCTGGTATATGAATAACATGATGTTTTTCAATGGCAAAAATCAATGAATATTGTAAATGCACAAACAGTAATTTCTCCGCATTGCAAGGTGCAATTCTGAAATTTTTTGCTTTTTCCTGCTCCTCTTAGCATGATAAAGAAGATTCAAAGAGAGTGAGATGCCAGCTCCTTTCATTCAGTCAGTAGCTTCAATCATTTCTGGACGTTTTTCAATGGCAAAAATCTATGAATATTGTAAATGCACAAACAGTAATTTCTCCGCATTGCAAGGTGCAATTCTGAAATTTTTTGCTTTTTCCTGCTCCTCTTAGCAAGATAAACAAGATTC
Source organism: Phyllobates terribilis (assembly GCF_046119375.1). Taxonomy (NCBI): domain Eukaryota; kingdom Metazoa; phylum Chordata; class Amphibia; order Anura; family Dendrobatidae; genus Phyllobates; species Phyllobates terribilis. The sequence continues at coordinate 4,355,683 of NW_027362893.1, forward strand.
AAAGAGAGTGAGATGCCAGCTCCTTTCATTCAGTCAGTAGCTTCAATCATTTCTGGACGTTTTTCAATGGCAAAAATCAATGAATATTGTAAATGCACAAACAGTAATTTCTCCTCATTGCAAGGTGCAATTCTGAAATTTTTTGCTTTTTCCTGCTCCTCTTAGCATGATAAAGAAGATTCAAAGAGAGTGAGATGCCAGCTCCTTTCATTCAGTCAGTAGCTTCAATCATTTCTGGACGTTTTTCAATGGCAAAAATCAATGAATATTGTAAATTCACAAACTAATTTCTCCGCATTGCAAGGTGCAATTCTGAAATTTTTTGCTTTTTGCTGCTCCTCTTAGCATGATAAAGAAGATTCAAAGAGAGTGAGATGCCAGCTCCTTTCATTCAGTCAGTAGCTTCAAACATTTCTGGTATATGAATAACATGATGTTTTTCAATGGCAAAAATCAATGAATATTGTAAATGCACAAACAGTAATTTCTCCGCATTGCAAGGTGCAATTCTGAAATTTTTTGCTTTTTCCTGCTCCTCTTAGCATGATAAAGAAGATTCAAAGAGAGTGAGATGCCAGCTCCTTTCATTCAGTCAGTAGCTTCAATCATTTCTGGACGTTTTTCAATGGCAAAAATCATTGAATATTGTAAATGCACAAACAGTAATTTCTCCGCATTGCAAGGTGCAATTCTGAAATTTTTTGCTTTTTCCTGCTCCTCTTAGCATGATAAAGAAGATTCAAAGAGAGTGAGATGCCAGCTCCTTTCATTCAGTCAGTAGCTTCAATCATTTCTGGTATATGAATAACATGATGTTTTTCAATGGCAAAAATCAATGAATATTGTAAATGCACAAACAGTAATTTCTCCGCATTGCAAGGTGCAATTCTGAAATTTTTTGCTTTTTCCTGCTCCTCTTAGCATGATAAAGAAGATTCAAAGAGAGTGAGATGCCAGCTCCTTTCATTCAGTCAGTAGCTTCAATCATTTCTGGACGTTTTTCAATGGCAAAAATCAATGAATATTGTAAATGCACAAACAGTAATTTCTCCGCATTGCAAGGTGCAATTCTGAAATTTTTTGCTTTTTCCTGCTCCTCTTAGCATGATAAAGAAGATTCAAAGAGAGTGAGATGCCAGCTCCTTTCATTCAGTCAGTAGCTTCAATCATTTCTGGACGTTTTTCAATGGCAAAAATCAATGAATATTGTAAATGCACAAACAGTAATTTCTCCGCATTGCAAGGTGCAATTCTGAAATTTTTTGCTTTTTCCTGCTCCTCTTAGCATGATAAAGAAGATTCAAAGAGAGTGAGATGCCAGCTCCTTTCATTCAGTCAGTAGCTTCAAACATTTCTGGTATATGAATAACATGATGTTTTTCAATGGCAAAAATCAATGAATATTGTAAATGCACAAACAGTAATTTCTCCACATTGCAAGGTGCAATTCTGAAATTTTTTGCTTTTTCCTGCTCCTCTTAGCATGATAAAGAAGATTCAAAGAGAGTGAGATGCCAGCTCCTTTCATTCAGTCAGTAGCTTCAATCATTTCTGGACGTTTTTCAATGGCAAAAATCAATGAATATTGTAAATGCACAAACAGTAATTTCTCCGCATTGCAAGGTGCAATTCTGAAATTTTTTGCTTTTTCCTGCTCCTCTTAGCATGATAAAGAAGATTCAAAGAGAGTGAGATTCCAGCTCCTTTCATTCAGTCAGTAGCTTCAATCATTTCTGGACGTTTTTCAATGGCAAAAATCAATGAATATTGTAAATGCACAAACAGTAATTTCTCCGCATTACAAGGTGCAATTCTGAAATTTTTTGCTTTTTCCTACTCCTCTTAGCATGATAAAGAAGATTCAAAGAGAGTGAGATGCCAGCTCCTTTCATTCAGTCAGTAGCTTCAATCATTTCTGGACGTTTTTCAATGGCAAAAATCTATGAATATTGTAAATGCACAAACAGTAATTTCTCCACATTGCAAGGTGCAATTCTGAAATTTTTTGCTTTTTCCTGCTCCTCTTAGCATGATAAAGAAGATTCAAAGAGAGTGAGATGCCAGCTCCTTTCATTCAGTCAGTAGCTTCAATCATTTCTGGACGTTTTTCAATGGCAAAAATCAATGAATATTGTAAATGCACAAACAGTAATTTCTCCACATTGCAAGGTGCAATTCTGAAATTTTTTGCTTTTTCCTGCTCCTCTTAGCATGATAAAGAAGATTCAAAGAGAGTGAGATGCCAGCTCCTTTCATTCAGTCAGTAGCTTCAATCATTTCTGGACGTTTTTCAATGGCAAAAATCAATGAATATTGTAAATGCACAAACAGTAATTTCTCCGCATTGCAAGGTGCAATTCTGAAATTTTTTGCTTTTTCCTGCTCCTCTTAGCATGATAAAGAAGATTCAAAGAGAGTGAGATTCCAGCTCCTTTCATTCAGTCAGTAGCTTCAATCATTTCTGGACGTTTTTCAATGGCAAAAATCAATGAATATTGTAAATGCACAAACAGTAATTTCTCCGCATTACAAGGTGCAATTCTGAAATTTTTTGCTTTTTCCTACTCCTCTTAGCATGATAAAGAAGATTCAAAGAGAGTGAGATGCCAGCTCCTTTCATTCAGTCAGTAGCTTCAATCATTTCTGGACGTTTTTCAATGGCAAAAATCTATGAATATTGTAAATGCACAAACAGTAATTTCTCCGCATTGCAAGGTGCAATTCTGAATTTTTTTGCTTTTTCCTGCTCCTCTTAGCAAGATAAACAAGATTCAAAGAGAGTGAGATGCCAGCTCCTTTCATTCAGTCAGTAGCTTCAATCATTTCTGGACGTTTTTCAATGGCAAAAATCAATGAATATTGTAAATGCACAAACAGTAATTTCTCCGCATTGCAAGGTGCAATTCTGAAATTTTTTGCTTTTTCCTGCTCCTCTTAGCATGATAAAGAAGATTCAAAGAGAGTGAGATGCCAGCTCCTTTCATTCAGTCAGTAGCTTCAAACATTTCTGGTATATGAATAACATGATGATTTTCAATGGCAAAAATCAATGAATATTGTAAATGCACAAACAGTAATTTCTCCGCATTGCAAGGTGCAATTCTGAAATTTTTTGCTTTTTCCTGCTCCTCTTAGCATGATAAAGAAGATTCAAAGAGAGTGAGATGCCAGCTCCTTTCATTCAGTCAGTAGCTTCAATCATTTCTGGACGTTTTTCAATGGCAAAAATCTATGAATATTGTAAATGCACAAACAGTAATTTCTCCGCATTGCAAGGTGCAATTCTGAAATTTTTTGCTTTTCCTGCTCCTCTTAGCAAGATAAACAAGATTCAAAGAGAGTGAGATGCCAGCTCCTTTCATTCAGTCAGTAGCTTCAATCATTTCTGGACGTTTTTCAATGGCAAAAATCAATGAATATTGTAAATGCACAAACAGTAATTTCTCCGCATTGCAAGGTGCAATTCTGAATTTTTTTGCTTTTTCCTGCTCCTCTTAGCATGATAAAGAAGATTCAAAGAGAGTGAGATGCCAGCTCCTTTCATTCAGTCAGTAGCTTCAATCATTTCTGGACGTTTTTCAATGGCAAAAATCAATGAATATTGTAAATGCACAAACTAATTTCTCCGCATTGCAAGGTGCAATTCTGAAATTTTTTGCTTTTTGCTGCTCCTCTTAGCATGATAAAGAAGATTCAAAGAGAGTGAGATGCCAGCTCCTTTCATTCAGTCAGTAGCTTCAAACATTTCTGGTATATGAATAACATGATGTTTTTCAATGGCAAAAATCAATGAATATTGTAAATGCACAAACAGTAATTTCTCCGCATTGCAAGGTGCAATTCTGAAATTTTTTGCTTTTTCCTGCTCCTCTTAGCATGATAAAGAAGATTCAAAGAGAGTGAGATGCCAGCTCCTTTCATTCAGTCAGTAGCTTCAATCATTTCTGGACGTTTTTCAATGGCAAAAATCAATGAATATTGTAAATGCACAAACAGTAATTTCTCCGCATTGCAAGGTGCAATTCTGAAATTTTTTGCTTTTTCCTGCTCCTCTTAGCATGATAAAGAAGATTCAAAGAGAGTGAGATGCCAGCTCCTTTCATTCAGTCAGTAGCTTCAATCATTTCTGGTATATGAATAACATGATGTTTTTCAATGGCAAAAATCAATGAATATTGTAAATGCACAAACAGTAATTTCTCCGCATTGCAAGGTGCAATTCTGAAATTTTTTGCTTTTTCCTGCTCCTCTTAGCATGATAAAGAAGATTCAAAGAGAGTGAGATGCCAGCTCCTTTCATTCAGTCAGTAGCTTCAATCATTTCTGGACGTTTTTCAATGGCAAAAATCAATGAATATTGTAAATGCACAAACAGTAATTTCTCCGCATTGCAAGGTGCAATTCTGAAATTTTTTGCTTTTTCCTGCTCCTCTTAGCATGATAAACAAGATTCAAAGAGAGTGAGATGCCAGCTCCTTTCATTCAGTCAGTAGCTTCAATCATTTCTGGACGTTTTTCAATGGCAAAAATCAATGAATATTGTAAATGCACAAACAGTAATTTCTCCGCATTGCAAGGTGCAATTCTGAAATTTTTTGCTTTTTCCTGCTCCTCTTAGCATGATAAAGAAGATTCAAAGAGAGTGAGATGCCAGCTCCTTTCATTCAGTCAGTAGCTTCAAACATTTCTGGTATATGAATAACATGATGTTTTTCAATGGCAAAAATCAATGAATATTGTAAATGCACAAACAGTAATTTCTCCACATTGCAAGGTGCAATTCTGAAATTTTTTGCTTTTTCCTGCTCCTCTTAGCATGATAAAGAAGATTCAAAGAGAGTGAGATGCCAGCTCCTTTCATTCAGTCAGTAGCTTCAATCATTTCTGGACGTTTTTCAATGGCAAAAATCAATGAATATTGTAAATGCACAAACAGTAATTTCTCCGCATTGCAAGGTGCAATTCTGAAATTTTTTGCTTTTTCCTGCTCCTCTTAGCATGATAAAGAAGATTCAAAGAGAGTGAGATGCCAGCTCCTTTCATTCAGTCAGTAGCTTCAATCATTTCTGGACGTTTTTCAATGGCAAAAATCAATGAATATTGTAAATGCACAAACAGTAATTTCTCCGCATTGCAAGGTGCAATTCTGAAATTTTTTGCTTTTTCCTGCTCCTCTTAGCATGATAAAGAAGATTCAAAGAGAGTGAGATGCCAGCTCCTTTCATTCAGTCAGTAGCTTCAATCATTTCTGGACGTTTTTCAATGGCAAAAATCTATGAATATTGTAAATGCACAAACAGTAATTTCTCCGCATTGCAAGGTGCAATTCTGAAATTTTTTGCTTTTTCCTGCTCCTCTTAGCAAGATAAACAAGATTCAAAGAGAGTGAGATGCCAGCTCCTTTCATTCAGTCAGTAGCTTCAATCATTTCTGGACGTTTTTCAATGGCAAAAATCAATGAATATTGTAAATGCACAAACAGTAATTTCTCCGCATTGCAAGGTGCAATTCTGAAATTTTTTGCTTTTTCCTGCTCCTCTTAGCATGATAAAGAAGATTCAAAGAGAGTGAGATGCCAGCTCCTTTCATTCAGTCAGTAGCTTCAAACATTTCTGGTATATGAATAACATGATGTTTTTCAATGGCAAAAATCAATGAATATTGTAAATGCACAAACAGTAATTTCTCCGCATTGCAAGGTGCATTTCTGAAATTTTTTGCTTTTTCCTGCTCCTCTTAGCATGATAAAGAAGATTCAAAGAGAGTGAGATGCCAGCTCCTTTCATTCAGTCAGTAGCTTCAATCATTTCTGGACGTTTTTCAATGGCAAAAATCTATGAATATTGTAAATGCACAAACAGTAATTTCTCCGCATTGCAAGGTGCAATTCTGAAATTTTTTGCTTTTTCCTGCTCCTCTTAGCAAGATAAACAAGATTCAAAGAGAGTGAGATGCCAGCTCCTTTCATTCAGTCAGTAGCTTCAATCATTTCTGGACGTTTTTCAATGGCAAAAATCAATGAATATTGTAAATGCACAAACAGTAATTTCTCCGCATTGCAAGGTGCAATTCTGAAATTTTTTGCTTTTTCCTGCTCCTCTTAGCATGATAAAGAAGATTCAAAGAGAGTGAGATGCCAGCTCCTTTCATTCAGTCAGTAGCTTCAATCATTTCTGGACGTTTTTCAATGGCAAAAATCAATGAATATTGTAAATGCACAAACTAATTTCTCCGCATTGCAAGGTGCAATTCTGAAATTTTTTGCTTTTTGCTGCTCCTCTTAGCATGATAAAGAAGATTCAAAGAGAGTGAGATGCCAGCTCCTTTCATTCAGTCAGTAGCTTCAAACATTTCTGGTATATGAATAACATGATGTTTTTCAATGGCAAAAATCAATGAATATTGTAAATGCACAAACAGTAATTTCTCCGCATTGCAAGGTGCAATTCTGAAATTTTTTGCTTTTTCCTGCTCCTCTTAGCATGATAAAGAAGATTCAAAGAGAGTGAGATGCCAGCTCCTTTCATTCAGTCAGTAGCTTCAATCATTTCTGGTATATGAATAACATGATGTTTTTCAATGGCAAAAATCAATGAATATTGTAAATGCACAAACAGTAATTTCTCCGCATTGCAAGGTGCAATTCTGAAATTTTTTGCTTTTTCCTGCTCCTCTTAGCATGATAAAGAAGATTCAAAGAGAGTGAGATGCCAGCTCCTTTCATTCAGTCAGTAGCTTCAATCATTTCTGGACGTTTTTCAATGGCAAAAATCAATGAATATTGTAAATGCACAAACAGTAATTTCTCCGCATTGCAAGGTGCAATTCTGAAATTTTTTGCTTTTTCCTGCTCCTCTTAGCATGATAAACAAGATTCAAAGAGAGTGAGATGCCAGCTCCTTTCATTCAGTCAGTAGCTTCAATCATTTCTGGACGTTTTTCAATGGCAAAAATCAATGAATATTGTAAATGCACAAACAGTAATTTCTCCGCATTGCAAGGTGCAATTCTGAAATTTTTTGCTTTTTCCTGCTCCTCTTAGCATGATAAAGAAGATTCAAAGAGAGTGAGATGCCAGCTCCTTTCATTCAGTCAGTAGCTTCAAACATTTCTGGTATATGAATAACATGATGTTTTTCAATGGCAAAAATCAATGAATATTGTAAATGCACAAACAGTAATTTCTCCACATTGCAAGGTGCAATTCTGAAATTTTTTGCTTTTTCCTGCTCCTCTTAGCATGATAAAGAAGATTCAAAGAGAGTGAGATGCCAGCTCCTTTCATTCAGTCAGTAGCTTCAATCATTTCTGGACGTTTTTCAATGGCAAAAATCAATGAATATTGTAAATGCACAAACAGTAATTTCTCCGCATTGCAAGGTGCAATTCTGAAATTTTTTGCTTTTTCCTGCTCCTCTTAGCATGATAAAGAAGATTCAAAGAGAGTGAGATGCCAGCTCCTTTCATTCAGTCAGTAGCTTCAATCATTTCTGGACGTTTTTCAATGGCAAAAATCAATGAATATTGTAAATGCACAAACAGTAATTTCTCCGCATTGCAAGGTGCAATTCTGAAATTTTTTGCTTTTTCCTGCTCCTCTTAGCATGATAAAGAAGATTCAAAGAGAGTGAGATGCCAGCTCCTTTCATTCAGTCAGTAGCTTCAATCATTTCTGGACGTTTTTCAATGGCAAAAATCTATGAATATTGTAAATGCACAAACAGTAATTTCTCCGCATTGCAAGGTGCAATTCTGAAATTTTTTGCTTTTTCCTGCTCCTCTTAGCAAGATAAACAAGATTCAAAGAGAGTGAGATGCCAGCTCCTTTCATTCAGTCAGTAGCTTCAATCATTTCTGGACGTTTTTCAATGGCAAAAATCAATGAATATTGTAAATGCACAAACAGTAATTTCTCCGCATTGCAAGGTGCAATTCTGAAATTTTTTGCTTTTTCCTGCTCCTCTTAGCATGATAAAGAAGATTCAAAGAGAGTGAGATGCCAGCTCCTTTCATTCAGTCAGTAGCTTCAAACATTTCTGGTATATGAATAACATGATGTTTTTCAATGGCAAAAATCAATGAATATTGTAAATGCACAAACAGTAATTTCTCCGCATTGCAAGGTGCATTTCTGAAATTTTTTGCTTTTTCCTGCTCCTCTTAGCATGATAAAGAAGATTCAAAGAGAGTGAGATGCCAGCTCCTTTCATTCAGTCAGTAGCTTCAATCATTTCTGGACGTTTTTCAATGGCAAAAATCTATGAATATTGTAAATGCACAAACAGTAATTTCTCCGCATTGCAAGGTGCAATTCTGAAATTTTTTGCTTTTTCCTGCTCCTCTTAGCAAGATAAACAAGATTCAAAGAGAGTGAGATGCCAGCTCCTTTCATTCAGTCAGTAGCTTCAATCATTTCTGGACGTTTTTCAATGGCAAAAATCAATGAATATTGTAAATGCACAAACAGTAATTTCTCCGCATTGCAAGGTGCAATTCTGAAATTTTTTGCTTTTTCCTGCTCCTCTTAGCATGATAAAGAAGATTCAAAGAGAGTGAGATGCCAGCTCCTTTCATTCAGTCAGTAGCTTCAATCATTTCTGGACGTTTTTCAATGGCAAAAATCAATGAATATTGTAAATGCACAAACTAATTTCTCCGCATTGCAAGGTGCAATTCTGAAATTTTTTGCTTTTTGCTGCTCCTCTTAGCATGATAAAGAAGATTCAAAGAGAGTGAGATGCCAGCTCCTTTCATTCAGTCAGTAGCTTCAAACATTTCTGGTATATGAATAACATGATGTTTTTCAATGGCAAAAATCAATGAATATTGTAAATGCACAAACAGTAATTTCTCCGCATTGCAAGGTGCAATTCTGAAATTTTTTGCTTTTTCCTGCTCCTCTTAGCATGATAAAGAAGATTCAAAGAGAGTGAGATGCCAGCTCCTTTCATTCAGTCAGTAGCTTCAATCATTTCTGGACGTTTTTCAATGGCAAAAATCATTGAATATTGTAAATGCACAAACAGTAATTTCTCCGCATTGCAAGGTGCAATTCTGAAATTTTTTGCTTTTTCCTGCTCCTCTTAGCATGATAAAGAAGATTCAAAGAGAGTGAGATGCCAGCTCCTTTCATTCAGTCAGTAGCTTCAATCATTTCTGGTATATGAATAACATGATGTTTTTCAATGGCAAAAATCAATGAATATTGTAAATGCACAAACAGTAATTTCTCCGCATTGCAAGGTGCAATTCTGAAATTTTTTGCTTTTTCCTGCTCCTCTTAGCATGATAAAGAAGATTCAAAGAGAGTGAGATGCCAGCTCCTTTCATTCAGTCAGTAGCTTCAATCATTTCTGGACGTTTTTCAATGGCAAAAATCAATGAATATTGTAAATGCACAAACAGTAATTTCTCCGCATTGCAAGGTGCAATTCTGAAATTTTTTGCTTTTTCCTGCTCCTCTTAGCATGATAAACAAGATTCAAAGAGAGTGAGATGCCAGCTCCTTTCATTCAGTCAGTAGCTTCAATCATTTCTGGACGTTTTTCAATGGCAAAAATCAATGAATATTGTAAATGCACAAACAGTAATTTCTCCGCATTGCAAGGTGCAATTCTGAAATTTTTTGCTTTTTCCTGCTCCTCTTAGCATGATAAAGAAGATTCAAAGAGAGTGAGATGCCAGCTCCTTTCATTCAGTCAGTAGCTTCAAACATTTCTGGTATATGAATAACATGATGTTTTTCAATGGCAAAAATCAATGAATATTGTAAATGCACAAACAGTAATTTCTCCACATTGCAAGGTGCAATTCTGAAATTTTTTGCTTTTTCCTGCTCCGCTTAGCATGATAAAGAAGATTCAAAGAGAGTGAGATGCCAGCTCCTTTCATTCAGTCAGTAGCTTCAATCATTTCTGGACGTTTTTCAATGGCAAAAATCAATGAATATTGTAAATGCACAAACAGTAATTTCTCCGCATTGCAAGGTGCAATTCTGAAATTTTTTGCTTTTTCCTGCTCCTCTTAGCATGATAAAGAAGATTCAAAGAGAGTGAGATGCCAGCTCCTTTCATTCAGTCAGTAGCTTCATTCATTTCTGGACGTTTTTCAATGGCAAAAATCAATGAATATTGTAAATGCACAAACAGTAATTTCTCCGCATTGCAAGGTGCAATTCTGAAATTTTTTGCTTTTTCCTGCTCCTCTTAGCATGATAAAGAAGATTCAAAGAGAGTGAGATGCCAGCTCCTTTCATTCAGTCAGTAGCTTCAATCATTTCTGGGCATTTTTCAAAGGCAAAAATCAATGAATATTGTAAATGCACAAACAGTAATTTCTCCGCATTGCAAGGTGCAATTCTGAAATTTTTTGCTTTTTCCTGCTCCTCTTAGCATGATAAAGAAGATTCAAAGAGAGTGAGATGCCAGCTCCTTTCATTCAGTCAGTAGCTTCAAACATTTCTGGTATATGAATAACATGATGTTTTTCAATGGCAAAAATCAATGAATATTGTAAATGCACAAACAGTAATTTCTCCGCATTGAAAGGTGCAATTCTGAAATTTTTTGCTTTTTCCTGCTCCTCTTAGCATGATAAAGAAGATTCAAAGAGAGTGAGATGCCAGCTCCTTTCATTCAGTCAGTAGCATCAATCATTTCTGGACGTTTTTCAATGGCAAAAATCAATGAATATTGTAAATGCACAAACAGTAATTTCTCCGCATTGCAAGGTGCAATTCTGAAATTTTTTGCTTTTTCCTGCTCCTCTTAGCATGATAAACAAGATTCAAAGAGAGTGAGATGCCAGCTCCTTTCATTCAGTCAGTAGCTTCAATCATTTCTGGACGTTTTTCAATGGCAAAAATCAATGAATATTGTAAATGCACAAACAGTAATTTCTCCGCATTGCAAGGTGCAATTCTGAAATTTTTTGCTTTTTCCTGCTCCTCTTAGCATGATAAAGAAGATTCAAAGAGAGTGATATGCCAGCTCCTTTCATTCAGTCAGTAGCTTCAATCATTTCTGGACGTTTTTCAATGGCAAAAATCAATGAATATTGTAAATGCACAAACAGTAATTTCTCCGCATTGCAAGGTGCAATTCTGAAATTTTTTGCTTTTTCCTGCTCCTCTTAGCATGATAAACAAGATTCAAAGAGAGTGAGATGCCAGCTCCTTTCATTCAGTCAGTAGCTTCAATCATTTCTGGACGTTTTTCAATGGCAAAAATCAATGAATATTGTAAATGCACAAACAGTAATTTCTCCGCATTGCAAGGTGCAATTCTGAAATTTTTTGCTTTTTCCTGCTCCTCTTAGCATGATAAAGAAGATTCAAAGAGAGTGAGATGCCAGCTCCTTTCATTCAGTCAGTAGCTTCAAACATTTCTGGTATATGAATAACATGATGTTTTTCAATGGCAAAAATCAATGAATATTGTAAATGCACAAACAGTAATTTCTCCACATTGCAAGGTGCAATTCTGAAATTTTTTGATTTTTCCTGCTCCTCTTAGCATGATAAAGAAGATTCAAAGAGAGTGAGATGCCAGCTCCTTTCATTCAGTCAGTAGCTTCAATCATTTCTGGACGTTTTTCAATGGCAAAAATCAATGAATATTGTAAATGCACAAACAGTAATTTCTCCGCATTGCAAGGTGCAATTCTGAAATTTTTTGCTTTTTCCTGCTCCTCTTAGCATGATAAAGAAGATTCAAAGAGAGTGAGATGCCAGCTCCTTTCATTCAGTCAGTAGCTTCATTCATTTCTGGACGTTTTTCAATGGCAAAAATCAATGAATATTGTAAATGCACAAACAGTAATTTCTCCGCATTGCAAGGTGCAATTCTGAAATTTTTTGCTTTTTCCTGCTCCTCTTAGCATGATAAAGAAGATTCAAAGAGAGTGAGATGCCAGCTCCTTTCATTCAGTCAGTAGCTTCAATCATTTCTGGGCATTTTTCAAAGGCAAAAATCAATGAATATTGTAAATGCACAAACAGTAATTTCTCCGCATTGCAAGGTGCAATTGTGAAATTTTTTGCTTTTTCCTGCTCCTCTTAGCATGATAAAGAAGATTCAAAGAGAGTGAGATGCCAGCTCCTTTCATTCAGTCAGTAGCTTCAAACATTTCTGGTATATGAATAACATGATGTTTTTCAATGGCAAAAATCAATGAATATTGTAAATGCACAAACAGTAATTTCTCCGCATTGAAAGGTGCAATTCTGAAATTTTTTGCTTTTTCCTGCTCCTCTTAGCATGATAAAGAAGATTCAAAGAGAGTGAGATGCCAGCTCCTTTCATTCAGTCAGTAGCATCAATCATTTCTGGACGTTTTTCAATGGCAAAAATCAATGAATATTGTAAATGCACAAACAGTAATTTCTCCGCATTGCAAGGTGCAATTCTGAAATTTTTTGCTTTTTCCTGCTCCTCTTAGCATGATAAACAAGATTCAAAGAGAGTGAGATGCCAGCTCCTTTCATTCAGTCAGTAGCTTCAATCATTTCTGGACGTTTTTCAATGGCAAAAATCAATGAATATTGTAAATGCACAAACAGTAATTTCTCCGCATTGCAAGGTGCAATTCTGAAATTTTTTGCTTTTTCCTGCTCCTCTTAGCATGATAAAGAAGATTCAAAGAGAGTGAGATGCCAGCTCCTTTCATTCAGTCAGTAGCTTCAATCATTTCTGGGCATTTTTCAATGGCAAAAACCAATGAATATTGTAAATGCACAAACAGTAATTTCTCCGCATTGCAAGGTGCAATTCTGAAATTTTTTGCTTTTTCCTGCTCCTCTTAGCATGATAAAGAAGATTCAAAGAGAGTGAGATGCCAGCTCCTTTCATTCAGTCAGTAGCTTCAAACATTTCTGGTATATGAATAACATGATGTTTTTCAATGGCAAAAATCAATGAATATTGTAAATGCACAAACAGTAATTTCTCCGCATTGAAAGGTGCAATTCTGAAATTTTTTGCTTTTTCCTGCTCCTCTTAGCATGATAAAGAAGATTCAAAGAGAGTGAGATGCCAGCTCCTTTCATTCAGTCAGTAGCTTCAATCATTTCTGGACGTTTTTCAATGGCAAAAATCAATGAATATTGTAAATGCACAAACAGTAATTTCTCCGCATTGCAAGGTGCAATTCTGAAATTTTTTGCTTTTTCCTGCTCCTCTTAGCATGATAAACAAGATTCAAAGAGAGTGAGATGCCAGCTCCTTTCATTGTCAGTAGCTTCAATCATTTCTGGACGTTTTTCAATGGCAAAAATCAATGAATATTGTAAATGCACAAACAGTAATTTCTCCGCATTGCAAGGTGCAATTCTGAAATTTTTTGCTTTTTTCTGCTCCTCTTAGCATGATAAAGAAGATTCAAAGAGAGTGAGATGCCAGCTCCTTTCATTCAGTCAGTAGCTTCAAACATTTCTGGTATATGAATAACATGATGTTTTTCAATGGCAAAAATCAATGAATATTGTAAATGCACAAACAGTAATTTCTCCGCATTGCAAGGTGCAATTCTGAAATGTTTTGCTTTTTCCTGCTCCTCTTAGCATGATAAAGAAGATTCAAAGAGAGTGAGATGCCAGCTCCTTTCATTCAGTCAGTAGCTTCAAACATTTCTGGTATATGAATAACATGATGTTTTTCAATGGCAAAAATCAATGAATATTGTAAATGCACAAACAGTAATTTCTCCGCATTGCAAGGTGCAATTCTGAAATGTTTTGCTTTTTCCTGCTCCTCTTAGCATGATAAAGAAGATTCAAAGAGAGTGAGATGCCAGCTCCTTTCATTCAGTCAGTAGCTTCAAACATTTCTGGTATATGAATAACATGATGTTTTTCAATGGCAAAAATCAATGAATATTGTAAATGCACAAACAGTAATTTCTCCACATTGCAAGGTGCAATTCTGAAATTTTTTGATTTTTCCTGCTCCTCTTAGCATGATAAAGAAGATTCAAAGAGAGTGAGATGCCAGCTCCTTTCATTCAGTCAGTAGCTTCAATCATTTCTGGACGTTTTTCAATGGCAAAAATCAATGAATATTGTAAATGCACAAACAGTAATTTCTCCGCATTGCAAGGTGCAATTCTGAAATTTTTTGCTTTTTCCTGCTCCTCTTAGCATGATAAAGAAGATTCAAAGAGAGTGAGATGCCAGCTCCTTTCATTCAGTCAGTAGCTTCATTCATTTCTGGACGTTTTTCAATGGCAAAAATCAATGAATATTGTAAATGCACAAACAGTAATTTCTCCGCATTGCAAGGTGCAATTCTGAAATTTTTTGCTTTTTCCTGCTCCTCTTAGCATGATAAAGAAGATTCAAAGAGAGTGAGATGCCAGCTCCTTTCATTCAGTCAGTAGCTTCAATCATTTCTGGGCATTTTTCAAAGGCAAAAATCAATGAATATTGTAAATGCACAAACAGTAATTTCTCCGCATTGCAAGGTGCAATTGTGAAATTTTTTGCTTTTTCCTGCTCCTCTTAGCATGATAAAGAAGATTCAAAGAGAGTGAGATGCCAGCTCCTTTCATTCAGTCAGTAGCTTCAAACATTTCTGGTATATGAATAACATGATGTTTTTCAATGGCAAAAATCAATGAATATTGTAAATGCACAAACAGTAATTTCTCCGCATTGAAAGGTGCAATTCTGAAATTTTTTGCTTTTTCCTGCTCCTCTTAGCATGATAAAGAAGATTCAAAGAGAGTGAGATGCCAGCTCCTTTCATTCAGTCAGTAGCATCAATCATTTCTGGACGTTTTTCAATGGCAAAAATCAATGAATATTGTAAATGCACAAACAGTAATTTCTCCGCATTGCAAGGTGCAATTCTGAAATTTTTTGCTTTTTCCTGCTCCTCTTAGCATGATAAACAAGATTCAAAGAGAGTGAGATGCCAGCTCCTTTCATTCAGTCAGTAGCTTCAATCATTTCTGGACGTTTTTCAATGGCAAAAATCAATGAATATTGTAAATGCACAAACAGTAATTTCTCCGCATTGCAAGGTGCAATTCTGAAATTTTTTGCTTTTTCCTGCTCCTCTTAGCATGATAAAGAAGATTCAAAGAGAGTGAGATGCCAGCTCCTTTCATTCAGTCAGTAGCTTCAATCATTTCTGGGCATTTTTCAATGGCAAAAACCAATGAATATTGTAAATGCACAAACAGTAATTTCTCCGCATTGCAAGGTGCAATTCTGAAATTTTTTGCTTTTTCCTGCTCCTCTTAGCATGATAAAGAAGATTCAAAGAGAGTGAGATGCCAGCTCCTTTCATTCAGTCAGTAGCTTCAAACATTTCTGGTATATGAATAACATGATGTTTTTCAATGGCAAAAATCAATGAATATTGTAAATGCACAAACAGTAATTTCTCCGCATTGAAAGGTGCAATTCTGAAATTTTTTGCTTTTTCCTGCTCCTCTTAGCATGATAAAGAAGATTCAAAGAGAGTGAGATGCCAGCTCCTTTCATTCAGTCAGTAGCTTCAATCATTTCTGGACGTTTTTCAATGGCAAAAATCAATGAATATTGTAAATGCACAAACAGTAATTTCTCCGCATTGCAAGGTGCAATTCTGAAATTTTTTGCTTTTTCCTGCTCCTCTTAGCATGATAAACAAGATTCAAAGAGAGTGAGATGCCAGCTCCTTTCATTGTCAGTAGCTTCAATCATTTCTGGACGTTTTTCAATGGCAAAAATCAATGAATATTGTAAATGCACAAACAGTAATTTCTCCGCATTGCAAGGTGCAATTCTGAAATTTTTTGCTTTTTTCTGCTCCTCTTAGCATGATAAAGAAGATTCAAAGAGAGTGAGATGCCAGCTCCTTTCATTCAGTCAGTAGCTTCAAACATTTCTGGTATATGAATAACATGATGTTTTTCAATGGCAAAAATCAATGAATATTGTAAATGCACAAACAGTAATTTCTCCGCATTGCAAGGTGCAATTCTGAAATGTTTTGCTTTTTCCTGCTCCTCTTAGCATGATAAAGAAGATTCAAAGAGAGTGAGATGCCAGCTCCTTTCATTCAGTCAGTAGCTTCAATCATTTCTGGACGTTTTTCAATGGCAAAAATCAATGAATATTGTAAATGCACAAAGAGTAATTTCTCCGCATTGCAAGGTGCAATTCTGAAATTTTTTGCTTTTTCCTGCTCCTCTTAGCATGATAAAGAAGATTCAAAGAGAGTGAGATGCCAGCTCCTTTCATTCAGTCAGTAGCTTCAATCATTTCTGGACGTTTTTCAATGGCAAAAATCAATGAATATTGTAAATTCACAAACTAATTTCTCCGCATTGCAAGGTGCAATTCTGAAATTTTTTGCTTTTTGCTGCTCCTCTTAGCATGATAAAGAAGATTCAAAGAGAGTGAGATGCCAGCTCCTTTCATTCAGTCAGTAGCTTCAAACATTTCTGGTATATGAATAACATGATGTTTTTCAATGGCAAAAATCAATGAATATTGTAAATGCACAAACAGTAATTTCTCCGCATTGCAAGGTGCAATTCTGAAATTTTTTGCTTTTTCCTGCTCCTCTTAGCATGATAAAGAAGATTCAAAGAGAGTGAGATGCCAGCTCCTTTCATTCAGTCAGTAGCTTCAATCATTTCTGGACGTTTTTCAATGGCAAAAATCAATGAATATTGTAAATGCACAAACAGTAATTTCTCCGCATTGCAAGGTGCAATTCTGAAATTTTTTGCTTTTTCCTGCTCCTCTTAGCATGATAAACAAGATTCAAAGAGAGTGAGATGCCAGCTCCTTTCATTCAGTCAGTAGCTTCAATCATTTCTGGACGTTTTTCAATGGCAAAAATCAATGAATATTGTAAATGCACAAACAGTAATTTCTCCGCATTGCAAGGTGCAATTCTGAAATTTTTTGCTTTTTCCTGCTCCTCTTAGCATGATAAAGAAGATTCAAAGAGAGTGAGATGCCAGCTCCTTTCATTCAGTCAGTAGCTTCAAACATTTCTGGTATATGAATAACATGATGTTTTTCAATGGCAAAAATCAATGAATATTGTAAATGCACAAACAGTAATTTCTCCACATTGCAAGGTGCAATTCTGAAATTTTTTGCTTTTTCCTGCTCCTCTTAGCATGATAAAGAAGATTCAAAGAGAGTGAGATGCCAGCTCCTTTCATTCAGTCAGTAGCTTCAATCATTTCTGGACGTTTTTCAATGGCAAAAATCAATGAATATTGTAAATGCACAAACAGTAATTTCTCCGCATTGCAAGGTGCAATTCTGAAATTTTTTGCTTTTTCCTGCTCCTCTTAGCATGATAAAGAAGATTCAAAGAGAGTGAGATGCCAGCTCCTTTCATTCAGTCAGTAGCTTCAATCATTTCTGGACGTTTTTCAATGGCAAAAATCAATGAATATTGTAAATGCACAAACAGAAATTTCTCCGCATTGCAAGGTGCAATTCTGAAATTTTTTGCTTTTTCCTGCTCCTCTTAGCATGATAAAGAAGATTCAAAGAGAGTGAGATGCCAGCTCCTTTCATTCAGTCAGTAGCTTCAATCATTTCTGGACGTTTTTCAATGGCAAAAATCTATGAATATTGTAAATGCACAAACAGTAATTTCTCCGCATTGCAAGGTGCAATTCTGAAATTTTTTGCTTTTTCCTGCTCCTCTTAGCAAGATAAACAAGATTCAAAGAGAGTGAGATGCCAGCTCCTTTCATTCAGTCAGTAGCTTCAATCATTTCTGGACGTTTTTCAATGGCAAAAATCAATGAATATTGTAAATGCACAAACAGTAATTTCTCCGCATTGCAAGGTGCAATTCTGAAATTTTTTGCTTTTTCCTGCTCCTCTTAGCATGATAAAGAAGATTCAAAGAGAGTGAGATGCCAGCTCCTTTCATTCAGTCAGTAGCTTCAATCATTTCTGGACGTTTTTCAATGGCAAAAATCTATGAATATTGTAAATGCACAAACAGTAATTTCTCCGCATTGCAAGGTGCAATTCTGAAATTTTTTGCTTTTTCCTGCTCCTCTTAGCATGATAAAGAAGATTCAAAGAGAGTGAGATGCCAGCTCCTTTCATTCAGTCAGTAGCTTCAATCATTTCTGGGCATTTTTCAATGGCAAAAATCAATGAATATTGTAAATGCACAAACAGTAATTTCTCCGCATTGCAAGGTGCAATTCTGAAATTTTTTGCTTTTTCCTGCTCCTCTTAGCATGATAAAGAAGATTCAAAGAGAGTGAGATGCCAGCTCCTTTCATTCAGTCAGTAGCTTCAAACATTTCTGGTATATGAATAACATGATGTTTTTCAATGGCAAAAATCAATGAATATTGTAAATGCACAAACAGTAATTTCTCCGCATTGAAAGGTGCAATTCTGAAATTTTTTGCTTTTTCCTGCTCCTCTTAGCATGATAAAGAAGATTCAAAGAGAGTGAGATGCCAGCTCCTTTCATTCAGTCAGTAGCATCAATCATTTCTGGACGTTTTTCAATGGCAAAAATCAATGAATATTGTAAATGCACAAACAGTAATTTCTCCGCATTGCAAGGTGCAATTCTGAAATTTTTTGCTTTTTCCTGCTCCTCTTAGCATGATAAACAAGATTCAAAGAGAGTGAGATGCCAGCTCCTTTCATTCAGTCAGTAGCTTCAATCATTTCTGGACGTTTTTCAATGGCAAAAATCAATGAATATTGTAAATGCACAAACAGTAATTTCTCCGCATTGCAAGGCGCAATTCTGAAATTTTTTGCTTTTTCCTGCTCCTCTTAGCATGATAAAGAAGATTCAAAGAGAGTGAGATTCCAGCTCCTTTCATTCAGTCAGTAGCTTCAAACATTTCTGGTATATGAATAACATGATGTTTTTCAATGGCAAAAATCAATGAATATTGTAAATGCACAAACAGTAATTTCTCCGCATTGAAAGGTGCAATTCTGAAATTTTTTGCTTTTTCCTGCTCCTCTTAGCATGATAAAGAAGATTCAAAGAGAGTGAGATGCCAGCTCCTTTCATTCAGTCAGTAGCTTCAATCATTTCTGGACGTTTTTCAATGGCAAAAATCAATGAATATTGTAAATGCACAAACAGTAATTTCTCCGCATTGCAAGGTGCAATTCTGAAATTTTTTGCTTTTTCCTGCTCCTCTTAGCATGATAAAGAAGATTCAAAGAGAGTGAGATTCCAGCTCCTTTCATTCAGTCAGTAGCTTCAAACATTTCTGGTATATGAATAACATGATGTTTTTCAATGCCAAAAATCAATGAATATTGTAAATGCACAAACAGTAATTTCTCCGCATTGCAAGGTGCAATTCTGAAATTTTTTGCTTTTTCCTGCTCCTCTTAGCATGATAAAGAAGATTCAAAGAGAGTGAGATGCCAGCTCCTTTCATTCAATCAGTAGCTTCAATCATTTCTGGGCATTTTTCAATGGCAAAAACCAATGAATATTGTAAATGCACAAACAGTAATTTCTCCGCATTGCAAGGTATGATAAAGAAGATTCAAAGAGAGTGAGATGCCAGCTCCTTTCATTCAGTCAGTAGCTTCAAACATTTCTGGTATATGAATAACATGATGTTTTTCAATGGCAAAAATCAATGAATATTGTAAATGCACAAACAGTAATTTCTCCGCATTGCAAGGTGCAATTCTGAAATTTTTTGCTTTTTCCTGCTCCTCTTAGCATGATAAAGAAGATTCAAAGAGAGTGAGATGCCAGCTCCTTTCATTCAGTCAGTAGCTTCAATCATTTCTGGACGTTTTTCAATGGCAAAAATCAATGAACATTGTAAATGCACAAACAGTAATTTCTCCGCATTGCAAGGTGCAATTCTGAATTTTTTTGCTTTTTCCTGCTCCTCTTAGCATGATAAAGAAGATTCAAAGAGAGTGAGATGCCAGCTCCTTTCATTCAGTCAGTAGCTTCAATCATTTCTGGGCATTTTTCAATGGCAAAAATCAATGAATATTGTAAATGCACAAACAGTAATTTCTCCGCATTGCAAGGTGCAATTCTGAAATTTTTTGCTTTTTCCTGCTCCTCTTAGCATGATAAAGAAGATTCAAAGAGAGTGAGATGCCAGCTCCTTTCATTCAGTCAGTAGCTTCAAACATTTCTGGTATATGAATAACATGATGTTTTTCAATGGCAAAAATCAATGAATATTGTAAATGCACAAACAGTAATTTCTCCGCATTGCAAGGTGCAATTCTGAAATTTTTTGCTTTTTCCTGCTCCTCTTAGCATGATAAAGAAGATTCAAAGAGAGTGAGATGCCAGCTCCTTTCATTCAGTCAGTAGCTTCAATCATTTCTGGACGTTTTTCAATGGCAAAAATCAATGAATATTGTAAATGCACAAACAGTAATTTCTCCGCATTGCAAGGTGCAATTCTGAAATTTTTTGCTTTTTCCTGCTCCTCTTAGCATGATAAACAAGATTCAAAGAGAGTGAGATGCCAGCTCCTTTCATTGTCAGTAGCTTCAATCATTTCTGGACGTTTTTCAATGGCAAAAATCAATGAATATTGTAAATGCACAAACAGTAATTTCTCCGCATTGCAAGGTGCAATTCTGAAATTTTTTGCTTTTTTCTGCTCCTCTTAGCATGATAAAGAAGATTCAAAGAGAGTGAGATGCCAGCTCCTTTCATTCAGTCAGTAGCTTCAAACATTTCTGGTATATGAATAACATGATGTTTTTCAATGGCAAAAATCAATGAATATTGTAAATGCACAAACAGTAATTTCTCCGCATTGCAAGGTGCAATTCTGAAATTTTTTGCTTTTTCCTGCTCCTCTTAGCATGATAAAGAAGATTCAAAGAGAGTGAGATGCCAGCTCCTTTCATTCAGTCAGTAGCTTCAATCATTTCTGGACGTTTTTCAATGGCAAAAATCAATGTATATTGTAAATGCACAAACAGTAATTTCTCCGCATTGCAAGGTGCAATTCTGAATTTTTTTGCTTTTTCCTGCTCCTCTTAGCATGATAAAGAAGATTCAAAGAGAGTGAGATGCCAGCTCCTTTCATTCAGTCAGTAGCTTCAATCATTTCTGGACGTTTTTCAATGGCAAAAATCAATGAATATTGTAAATGCACAAACAGTAATTTCTCCGCATTGCAAGGTGCAATTCTGAAATTTTTTGCTTTTTCCTGCTCCTCTTAGCATGATAAAGAAGATTCAAAGAGAGTGAGATTCCAGCTCCTTTCATTCAGTCAGTAGCTTCAAACATTTCTGGTATATGAATAACATGATGTTTTTCAATGCCAAAAATCAATGAATATTGTAAATGCACAAACAGTAATTTCTCCGCATTGCAAGGTGCAATTCTGAAATTTTTTGCTTTTTCCTGCTCCTCTTAGCATGATAAAGAAGATTCAAAGAGAGTGAGATGCCAGCTCCTTTCATTCAGTCAGTAGCTTCAATCATTTCTGGACGTTTTTCAATGGCAAAAATCAATGAATATTGTAAATGCACAAACAGTAATTTCTCCGCATTGCAAGGTGCAATTCTGAAATTTTTTGCTTTTTCCTGCTCCTCTTAGCATGATAAACAAGATTCAAAGAGAGTGAGATGCCAGCTCCTTTCATTGTCAGTAGCTTCAATCATTTCTGGACGTTTTTCAATGGCAAAAATCAATGAATATTGTAAATGCACAAACAGTAATTTCTCCGCATTGCAAGGTGCAATTCTGAAATTTTTTGCTTTTTTCTGCTCCTCTTAGCATGATAAAGAAGATTCAAAGAGAGTGAGATGCCAGCTCCTTTCATTCAGTCAGTAGCTTCAAACATTTCTGGTATATGAATAACATGATGTTTTTCAATGGCAAAAATCAATGAATATTGTAAATGCACAAACAGTAATTTCTCCGCATTGCAAGGTGCAATTCTGAAATTTTTTGCTTTTTCCTGCTCCTCTTAGCATGATAAAGAAGATTCAAAGAGAGTGAGATGCCAGCTACTTTCATTCAGTCAGTAGCTTCAAACATTTCTGGTATATGAATAACATGATGTTTTTCAATGGCAAAAATCAATGAATATTGTAAATGCACAAACAGTAATTTCTCCGCATTGAAAGGTGCAATTCTGAAATTTTTTGCTTTTTCCTGCTCCTCTTAGCATGATAAAGAAGATTCAAAGAGAGTGAGATGCCAGCTCCTTTCATTCAGTCAGTAGCTTCAATCATTTCTGGACGTTTTTCAATGGCAAAAATCAATGAATATTGTAAATGCACAAACAGTAATTTCTCCGCATTGCAAGGTGCAATTCTG
Source organism: Phyllobates terribilis (assembly GCF_046119375.1). Classification (NCBI taxonomy): domain Eukaryota; kingdom Metazoa; phylum Chordata; class Amphibia; order Anura; family Dendrobatidae; genus Phyllobates; species Phyllobates terribilis. Next base: position 4,377,957 of record NW_027362893.1, read on the forward strand.
AAATTTTTTGCTTTTTCCTGCTCCTCTTAGCATGATAAACAAGATTCAAAGAGAGTGAGATGCCAGCTCCTTTCATTGTCAGTAGCTTCAATCATTTCTGGACGTTTTTCAATGGCAAAAATCAATGAATATTGTAAATGCACAAACAGTAATTTCTCCGCATTGCAAGGTGCAATTCTGAAATTTTTTGCTTTTTTCTGCTCCTCTTAGCATGATAAAGAAGATTCAAAGAGAGTGAGATGCCAGCTCCTTTCATTCAGTCAGTAGCTTCAAACATTTCTGGTATATGAATAACATGATGTTTTTCAATGGCAAAAATCAATGAATATTGTAAATGCACAAACAGTAATTTCTCCGCATTGCAAGGTGCAATTCTGAAATTTTTTGCTTTTTCCTGCTCCTCTTAGCATGATAAAGAAGATTCAAAGAGAGTGAGATGCCAGCTCCTTTCATTCAGTCAGTAGCTTCAATCATTTCTGGACGTTTTTCAATGGCAAAAATCAATGAATATTGTAAATGCACAAACAGTAATTTCTCCGCATTGCAAGGTGCAATTCTGAAATTTTTTGCTTTTTCCTGCTCCTCTTAGCAAGATAAACAAGATTCAAAGAGAGTGAGATGCCAGCTCCTTTCATTCAGTCAGTAGCTTCAATCATTTATGGACGTTTTTCAATGGCAAAAATCAATGTATATTGTAAATGCACAAACAGTAATTTCTCTGCATTGCAAGGTGCAATTCTGAAATTTTTTGCTTTTTCCTGCTCCTCTTAGCATGATAAAGAAGATTCAAAGAGAGTGAGATGCCAGCTCCTTTCATTCAGTGAGAAGCTTCAATCATTTCTGGACGTTTTTCAATGGCAAAAATCAATGAATATTGTAAATGCACAAACAGTAATTTCTCCGCATTGCAAGGTGCAATTCTGAAATTTTTTGCTTTTTCCTGCTCCTCTTAGCATGATAAAGAAGATTCAAAGAGAGTGAGATGCCAGCTCCTTTCATTCAGTCAGTAGCTTCAAACATTTCTGGTATATGAATAACATGATGTTTTTCAATGGCAAAAATCAATGAATATTGTAAATGCACAAACAGTAATTTCTCCGCATTGCAAGGTGCAATTCTGAAATTTTTTGCTTTTTCCTGCTCCTCTTAGCATGATAAAGAAGATTCAAAGAGAGTGAGATGCCAGCTCCTTTCATTCAGTCAGTAGCTTCAATCATTTCTGGACATTTTTCAATGGCAAAAATCAATGAATATTGTAAATGCACAAACAGTAATTTCTCCGCATTGCAAGGTGCAATTCTGAAATTTTTTGCTTTTTTCTGCTCCTCTTAGCATGATAAAGAAGATTCAAAGAGAGTGAGATGCCAGCTCCTTTCATTCAGTCAGTAGCTTCAAACATTTCTGGTATATGAATAACATGATGTTTTTCAATGGCAAAAATCAATGAATATTGTAAATGCACAAACAGTAATTTCTCCGCATTGCAAGGTGCAATTCTGAAATTTTTTGCTTTTTCCTGCTCCTCTTAGCATGATAAAGAAGATTCAAAGAGAGTGAGATGCCAGCTCCTTTCATTCAGTCAGTAGCTTCAATCATTTCTGGACGTTTTTCAATGGCAAAAATCAATGAATATTGTAAATGCACAAACAGTAATTTCTCCGCATTGCAAGGTGCAATTCTGAAATTTTTTGCTTTTTCCTGCTCCTCTTAGCAAGATAAACAAGATTCAAAGAGAGTGAGATGCCAGCTCCTTTCATTCAGTCAGTAGCTTCAATCATTTCTGGACGTTTTTCAATGGCAAAAATCAATGAATATTGTAAATGCACAAACAGTAATTTCTCCGCATTGCAAGGTGCAATTCTGAAATTTTTTGCTTTTTCCTGCTCCTCTTAGCATGATAAAGAAGATTCAAAGAGAGTGAGATGCCAGCTCCTTTCATTCAGTCAGTAGCTTCAATCATTTCTGGACGTTTTTCAATGGCAAAAATCAATGAATATTGTAAATGCACAAACAGTAATTTCTCCGCATTGCAAGGTGCAATTCTGAAATTTTTTGCTTTTTCCTGCTCCTCTTAGCATGATAAACAAGATTCAAAGAGAGTGAGATGCCAGCTCCTTTCATTGCCAGTAGCTTCAATCATTTCTGGACGTTTTTCAATGGCAAAAATCAATGAATATTGTAAATGCACAAACAGTAATTTCTCCGCATTGCAAGGTGCAATTCTGAAATTTTTTGCTTTTTTCTGCTCCTCTTAGCATGATAAAGAAGATTCAAAGAGAGTGAGATGCCAGCTCCTTTCATTCAGTCAGTAGCTTCAAACATTTCTGGTATATGAATAACATGATGTTTTTCAATGGCAAAAATCAATGAATATTGTAAATGCACAAACAGTAATTTCTCCGCATTGCAAGGTGCAATTCTGAAATTTTTTGCTTTTTCCTGCTCCTCTTAGCATGATAAAGAAGATTCAAAGAGAGTGAGATGCCAGCTCCTTTCATTCAGTCAGTAGCTTCAATCATTTCTGGACGTTTTTCAATGGCAAAAATCAATGAATATTGTAAATGCACAAACAGTAATTTCTCCGCATTGCAAGGTGCAATTCTGAATTTTTTTGCTTTTTCCTGCTCCTCTTAGCATGATAAAGAAGATTCAAAGAGAGTGAGATGCCAGCTCCTTTCATTCAGTCAGTAGCTTCAATCATTTCTGGGCATTTTTCAATGGCAAAAATCAATGAATATTGTAAATGCACAAACAGTAATTTCTCCGCATTGCAAGGTGCAATTCTGAAATTTTTTGCTTTTTCCTGCTCCTCTTAGCATGATAAAGAAGATTCAAAGAGAGTGAGATGCCAGCTCCTTTCATTCAGTCAGTAGCTTCAAACATTTCTGGTATATGAATAACATGATGTTTTTCAATGGCAAAAATCAATGAATATTGTAAATGCACAAACAGTAATTTCTCCGCATTGCAAGGTGCAATTCTGAAATTTTTTGCTTTTTCCTGCTCCTCTTAGCATGATAAAGAAGATTCAAAGAGAGTGAGATGCCAGCTCCTTTCATTCAGTCAGTAGCTTCAATCATTTCTGGACGTTTTTCAATGGCAAAAATCAATGAATATTGTAAATGCACAAACAGTAATTTCTCCGCATTGCAAGGTGCAATTCTGAAATTTTTTGCTTTTTCCTGCTCCTCTTAGCATGATAAACAAGATTCAAAGAGAGTGAGATGCCAGCTCCTTTCATTGTCAGTAGCTTCAATCATTTCTGGACGTTTTTCAATGGCAAAAATCAATGAATATTGTAAATGCACAAACAGTAATTTCTCCGCATTACAAGGTGCAATTCTGAAATTTTTTGCTTTTTTCTGCTCCTCTTAGCATGATAAAGAAGATTCAAAGAGAGTGAGATGCCAGCTCCTTTCATTCAGTCAGTAGCTTCAAACATTTCTGGTATATGAATAACATGATGTTTTTCAATGGCAAAAATCAATGAATATTGTAAATGCACAAACAGTAATTTCTCCGCATTGCAAGGTGCAATTCTGAAATTTTTTGCTTTTTCCTGCTCCTCTTAGCATGATAAAGAAGATTCAAAGAGAGTGAGATGCCAGCTCCTTTCATTCAGTCAGTAGCTTCAATCATTTCTGGACGTTTTTCAATGGCAAAAATCAATGTATATTGTAAATGCACAAACAGTAATTTCTCCGCATTGCAAGGTGCAATTCTGAATTTTTTTGCTTTTTCCTGCTCCTCTTAGCATGATAAAGAAGATTCAAAGAGAGTGAGATGCCAGCTCCTTTCATTCAGTCAGTAGCTTCAATCATTTCTGGACGTTTTTCAATGGCAAAAATCAATGAATATTGTAAATGCACAAACAGTAATTTCTCCGCATTGCAAGGTGCAATTCTGAAATTTTTTGCTTTTTCCTGCTCCTCTTAGCATGATAAAGAAGATTCAAAGAGAGTGAGATTCCAGCTCCTTTCATTCAGTCAGTAGCTTCAAACATTTCTGGTATATGAATAACATGATGTTTTTCAATGCCAAAAATCAATGAATATTGTAAATGCACAAACAGTAATTTCTCCGCATTGCAAGGTGCAATTCTGAAATTTTTTGCTTTTTCCTGCTCCTCTTAGCATGATAAAGAAGATTCAAAGAGAGTGAGATGCCAGCTCCTTTCATTCAATCAGTAGCTTCAATCATTTCTGGGCATTTTTCAATGGCAAAAACCAATGAATATTGTAAATGCACAAACAGTAATTTCTCCGCATTGCAAGGTGCAATTCTGAAATTTTTTGCTTTTTCCTGCTCCTCTTAGCATGATAAAGAAGATTCAAAGAGAGTGAGATGCCAGCTACTTTCATTCAGTCAGTAGCTTCAAACATTTCTGGTATATGAATAACATGATGTTTTTCAATGGCAAAAATCAATGAATATTGTAAATGCACAAACAGTAATTTCTCCGCATTGAAAGGTGCAATTCTGAAATTTTTTGCTTTTTCCTGCTCCTCTTAGCATGATAAAGAAGATTCAAAGAGAGTGAGATGCCAGCTCCTTTCATTCAGTCAGTAGCTTCAATCATTTCTGGACGTTTTTCAATGGCAAAAATCAATGAATATTGTAAATGCACAAACAGTAATTTCTCCGCATTGCAAGGTGCAATTCTGAAATTTTTTGCTTTTTCCTGCTCCTCTTAGCATGATAAACAAGATTCAAAGAGAGTGAGATGCCAGCTCCTTTCATTGTCAGTAGCTTCAATCATTTCTGGACGTTTTTCAATGGCAAAAATCAATGAATATTGTAAATGCACAAACAGTAATTTCTCCGCATTGCAAGGTGCAATTCTGAAATTTTTTGCTTTTTTCTGCTCCTCTTAGCATGATAAAGAAGATTCAAAGAGAGTGAGATGCCAGCTCCTTTCATTCAGTCAGTAGCTTCAAACATTTCTGGTATATGAATAACATGATGTTTTTCAATGGCAAAAATCAATGAATATTGTAAATGCCCAAACAGTAATTTCTCCGCATTGCAAGGTGCAATTCTGAAATTTTTTGCTTTTTCCTGCTCCTCTTAGCATGATAAAGAAGATTCAAAGAGAGTGAGATGCCAGCTCCTTTCATTCAGTCAGTAGCTTCAATCATTTCTGGACGTTTTTCAATGGCAAAAATCAATGAATATTGTAAATGCACAAACAGTAATTTCTCCGCATTGCAAGGTGCAATTCTGAAATTTTTTGCTTTTTCCTGCTCCTCTTAGCAAGATAAACAAGATTCAAAGAGAGTGAGATGCCAGCTCCTTTCATTCAGTCAGTAGCTTCAATCATTTCTGGACGTTTTTCAATGGCAAAAATCAATGTATATTGTAAATGCACAAACAGTAATTTCTCCGCATTGCAAGGTGCAATTCTGAAATTTTTTGCTTTTTCCTGCTCCTCTTAGCATGATAAAGAAGATTCAAAGAGAGTGAGATGCCAGCTCCTTTCATTCAGTGAGTAGCTTCAATCATTTCTGGACGTTTTTCAATGGCAAAAATCAATGAATATTGTAAATGCACAAACAGTAATTTCTCCGCATTGCAAGGTGCAATTCTGAAATTTTTTGCTTTTTCCTGCTCCTCTTAGCATGATAAAGAAGATTCAAAGAGAGTGAGATGCCAGCTCCTTTCATTCAGTCAGTAGCTTCAAACATTTCTGGTATATGAATAACATGATGTTTTTCAATGGCAAAAATCAATGAATATTGTAAATGCACAAACAGTAATTTCTCCGCATTGCAAGGTGCAATTCTGAAATTTTTTGCTTTTTCCTGCTCCTCTTAGCATGATAAAGAAGATTCAAAGAGAGTGAGATGCCAGCTCCTTTCATTCAGTCAGTAGCTTCAATCATTTCTGGACGTTTTTCAATGGCAAAAATCAATGAATATTGTAAATGCACAAACAGTAATTTCTCCGCATTGCAAGGTGCAATTCTGAAATTTTTTGCTTTTTCCTGCTCCTCTTAGCATGATAAAGAAGATTCAAAGAGAGTGAGATGCCAGCTCCTTTCATTCAGTCAGTAGCTTCAAACATTTCTGGTATATGAATAACATGATGTTTTTCAATGGCAAAAATCAATGAATATTGTAAATGCACAAACAGTAATTTCTCCGCATTGCAAGGTGCAATTCTGAAATTTTTTGCTTTTTCCTGCTCCTCTTAGCATGATAAAGAAGATTCAAAGAGAGTGAGATGCCAGCTCCTTTCATTCAGTCAGTAGCTTCAATCATTTCTGGACGTTTTTCAATGGCAAAAATCAATGAATATTGTAAATGCACAAACAGTAATTTCTCCGCATTGCAAGGTGCAATTCTGAAATTTTTTGCTTTTTCCTGCTCCTCTTAGCAAGATAAACAAGATTCAAAGAGAGTGAGATGCCAGCTCCTTTCATTCAGTCAGTAGCTTCAATCATTTCTGGACGTTTTTCAATGGCAAAAATCAATGTATATTGTAAATGCACAAACAGTAATTTCTCCGCATTGCAAGGTGCAATTCTGAAATTTTTTGCTTTTTCCTGCTCCTCTTAGCATGATAAAGAAGATTCAAAGAGAGTGAGATGCCAGCTCCTTTCATTCAGTGAGTAGCTTCAATCATTTCTGGACGTTTTTCAATGGCAAAAATCAATGAATATTGTAAATGCACAAACAGTAATTTCTCCGCATTGCAAGGTGCAATTCTGAAATTTTTTGCTTTTTCCTGCTCCTCTTAGCATGATAAAGAAGATTCAAAGAGAGTGAGATGCCAGCTCCTTTCATTCAGTCAGTAGCTTCAAACATTTCTGGTATATGAATAACATGATGTTTTTCAATGGCAAAAATCAATGAATATTGTAAATGCACAAACAGTAATTTCTCCGCATTGCAAGGTGCAATTCTGAAATTTTTTGCTTTTTCCTGCTCCTCTTAGCATGATAAAGAAGATTCAAAGAGAGTGAGATGCCAGCTCCTTTCATTCAGTCAGTAGCTTCAATCATTTCTGGACGTTTTTCAATGGCAAAAATCAATGAATATTGTAAATGCACAAACAGTAATTTCTCCGCATTGCAAGGTGCAATTCTGAAATTTTTTGCTTTTTCCTGCTCCTCTTAGCATGATAAAGAAGATTCAAAGAGAGTGAGATGCCAGCTCCTTTCATTCAGTCAGTAGCTTCAATCATTTCTGGGCATTTTTCAATGGCAAAAATCAATGTATATTGTAAATGCACAAACAGTAATTTCTCCGCATTGCAAGGTGCAATTCTGAAATTTTTTGCTTTTTCCTGCTCCTCTTAGCATGATAAAGAAGATTCAAAGAGAGTGAGATGCCAGCTCCTTTCATTCAGTCAGTAGCTTCAAACATTTCTGGTATATGAATAACATGATGTTTTTCAATGGCAAAAATCAATGAATATTGTAAATGCACAAACAGTAATTTCTCCGCATTGAAAGATGCAATTCTGAAATTTTTTGCTTTTTCCTGCTCCTCTTAGCATGATAAAGAAGATTCAAAGAGTGTGAGATGCCAGCTCCTTTCATTCAGTCAGTAGCTTCAATCATTTCTGGACGTTTTTCAATGGCAAAAATCAATGAATATTGTAAATGCACAAACAGTAATTTCTCCGCATTGCAAGGTGCAATTCTGAAATTTTTTGCTTTTTCCTGCTCCTCTTAGCATGATAAACAAGATTCAAAGAGAGTGAGATGCCAGCTCCTTTCATTCAGTCAGTAGCTTCAATCATTTCTGGACGTTTTTCAATGGCAAAAATCAATGAATATTGTAAATGCACAAACAGTAATTTCTCCGCATTGCAAGGTGCAATTCTGAAATTTTTTGCTTTTTCCTGCTCCTCTTAGCATGATAAACAAGATTCAAAGAGAGTGAGATGCCAGCTCCTTTCATTCAGTCAGTAGCTTCAATCATTTCTGGACGTTTTTCAATGGCAAAAATCAATGAATATTGTAAATGCACAAACAGTAATTTCTCCGCATTGCAAGGTGCAATTCTGAAATTTTTTGCTTTTTTCTGCTCCTCTTAGCATGATAAAGAAGATTCAAAGAGAGTGAGATGCCAGCTCCTTTCATTCAGTCAGTAGCTTCAAACATTTCTGGTATATGAATAACATGATGTTTTTCAATGGCAAAAATCAATGAATATTGTAAATGCACAAACAGTAATTTCTCCGCATTGCAAGGTGCAATTCTGAAATTTTTTGCTTTTTCCTGCTCCTCTTAGCATGATAAAGAAGATTCAAAGAGAGTGAGATGCCAGCTCCTTTCATTCAGTCAGTAGCTTCAATCATTTCTGGACGTTTTTCAATGGCAAAAATCAATGAATATTGTAAATGCACAAACAGTAATTTCTCCGCATTGCAAGGTGCAATTCTGAAATTTTTTGCTTTTTCCTGCTCCTCTTAGCAAGATAAACAAGATTCAAAGAGAGTGAGATGCCAGCTCCTTTCATTCAGTCTGTAGCTTCAATCATTTCTGGACGTTTTTCAATGGCAAAAATCAATGTATATTGTAAATGCACAAACAGTAATTTCTCCGCATTGCAACGTGCAATTCTGAAATTTTTTGCTTTTTCCTGCTCCTCTTAGCATGATAAAGAAGATTCAAAGAGAGTGAGATGCCAGCTCCTTTCATTCAGTCAGTAGCTTCAATCATTTCTTGACGTTTTTCAATGGCAAAAATCAATGAATATTGTAAATGCACAAACAGTAATTTCTCCGCATTGCAAGGTGCAATTCTGAAATTTTTTGCTTTTTCCTGCTCCTCTTAGCATGATAAAGAAGATTCAAAGAGAGTGAGATGCCAGCTCCTTTCATTCAGTCAGTAGCTTCAAACATTTCTGGTATATGAATAACATGATGTTTTTCAATGGCAAAAATCAATGAATATTGTAAATGCACAAACAGTAATTTCTCCGCATTGCAAGGTGCAATTCTGAAATTTTTTGCTTTTTCCTGCTCCTCTTAGCATGATAAAGAAGATTCAAAGAGAGTGAGATGCCAGCTCCTTTCATTCAGTCAGTAGCTTCAATCATTTCTGGACGTTTTTCAATGGCAAAAATCAATGAATATTGTAAATGCACAAACAGTAATTTCTCCGCATTGCAAGGTGCAATTCTGAAATTTTTTGCTTTTTCCTGCTCCTCTTAGCATGATAAAGAAGATTCAAAGAGAGTGAGATGCCAGCTCCTTTCATTCAGTCAGTAGCTTCAATCATTTCTGGGCATTTTTCAATGGCAAAAATCAATGAATATTGTAAATGCACAAACAGTAATTTCTCCGCATTGCAAGGTGCAATTCTGAAATTTTTTGCTTTTTCCTGCTCCTCTTAGCATGATAAAGAAGATTCAAAGAGAGTGAGATGCCAGCTCCTTTCATTCAGTCAGTAGCTTCAAACATTTCTGGTATATGAATAACATGATGTTTTTCAATGGCAAAAATCAATGAATATTGCAAATGCACAAACAGTAATTTCTCCGCATTGCAAGGTGCAATTCTGAAATTTTTTGCTTTTTCCTGCTCCTCTTAGCATGATAAAGAAGATTCAAAGAGAGTGAGATGCCAGCTCCTTTCATTCAGTCAGTAGCTTCAATCATTTCTGGACGTTTTTCAATGGCAAAAATCAATGAATATTGTAAATGCACAAACAGTAATTTCTCCGCATTGCAAGGTGCAATTCTGAAATTTTTTGCTTTTTCCTGCTCCTCTTAGCAAGATAAACAAGATTCAAAGAGAGTGAGATGCCAGCTCCTTTCATTCAGTCAGTAGCTTCAATCATTTCTGGACGTTTTTCAATGGCAAAAATCAATGTATATTGTAAATGCACAAACAGTAATTTCTCCGCATTGCAAGGTGCAATTCTGAAATTTTTTGCTTTTTCCTGCTCCTCTTAGCATGATAAAGAAGATTCAAAGAGAGTGAGATGCCAGCTCCTTTCATTCAGTGAGTAGCTTCAATCATTTCTGGACGTTTTTCAATGGCAAAAATCAATGAATATTGTAAATGCACAAACAGTAATTTCTCCGCATTGCAAGGTGCAATTCTGAAATTTTTTGCTTTTTCCTGCTCCTCTTAGCATGATAAAGAAGATTCAAAGAGAGTGAGATGCCAGCTCCTTTCATTCAGTCAGTAGCTTCAAACATTTCTGGTATATGAATAACATGATGTTTTTCAATGGCAAAAATCAATGAATATTGTAAATGCACAAACAGTAATTTCTCCGCATTGCAAGGTGCAATTCTGAAATTTTTTGCTTTTTCCTGCTCCTCTTAGCATGATAAAGAAGATTCAAAGAGAGTGAGATGCCAGCTCCTTTCATTCAGTCAGTAGCTTCAATCATTTCTGGACGTTTTTCAATGGCAAAAATCAATGAATATTGTAAATGCACAAACAGTAATTTCTCCGCATTGCAAGGTGCAATTCTGAAATTTTTTGCTTTTTCCTGCTCCTCTTAGCATGATAAAGAAGATTCAAAGAGAGTGAGATGCCAGCTCCTTTCATTCAGTCAGTAGCTTCAATCATTTCTGGGCATTTTTCAATGGCAAAAATCAATGAATATTGTAAATGCACAAACAGTAATTTCTCCGCATTGCAAGGTGCAATTCTGAAATTTTTTGCTTTTTCCTGCTCCTCTTAGCATGATAAAGAAGATTCAAAGAGAGTGAGATGCCAGCTCCTTTCATTCAGTCAGTAGCTTCAAACATTTCTGGTATATGAATAACATGATGTTTTTCAATGGCAAAAATCAATGAATATTGTAAATGCACAAACAGTAATTTCTCCGCATTGAAAGATGCAATTCTGAAATTTTTTGCTTTTTCCTGCTCCTCTTAGCATGATAAAGAAGATTCAAAGAGAGTGAGATGCCAGCTCCTTTCATTCAGTCAGTAGCTTCAATCATTTCTGGACGTTTTTCAATGGCAAAAATCAATGAATATTGTAAATGCACAAACAGTAATTTCTCCGCATTGCAAGGTGCAATTCTGAAATTTTTTTCTTTTTCCTGCTCCTCTTAGCATGATAAACAAGATTCAAAGAGAGTGAGATGCCAGCTCCTTTCATTCAGTCAGTAGCTTCAATCATTTCTGGACGTTTTTCAATGGCAAAAATCAATGAATATTGTAAATGCACAAACAGTAATTTCTCCGCATTGCAAGGTTCAATTCTGAAATTTTTTGCTTTTTCCTGCTCCTCTTAGCATGATAAACAAGATTCAAAGAGAGTGAGATGCCAGCTCCTTTCATTCAGTCAGTAGCTTCAATCATTTCTGGACGTTTTTCAATGGCAAAAATCAATGAATATTGTAAATGCACAAACAGTAATTTCTCCGCATTGCAAGGTGCAATTCTGAAATTTTTTGCTTTTTTCTGCTCCTCTTAGCATGATAAAGAAGATTCAAAGAGAGTGAGATGCCAGCTCCTTTCATTCAGTCAGTAGCTTCAAACATTTCTGGTATATGAATAACATGATGTTTTTCAATGGCAAAAATCAATGAATATTGTAAATGCACAAACAGTAATTTCTCCGCATTGCAAGGTGCAATTCTGAAATTTTTTGCTTTTTCCTGCTCCTCTTAGCATGATAAAGAAGATTCAAAGAGAGTGAGATGCCAGCTCCTTTCATTCAGTCAGTAGCTTCAATCATTTCTGGACGTTTTTCAATGGCAAAAATCAATGAATATTGTAAATGCACAAACAGTAATTTCTCCGCATTGCAAGGTGCAATTCTGAAATTTTTTGCTTTTTCCTGCTCCTCTTAGCAAGATAAACAAGATTCAAAGAGAGTGAGATGCCAGCTCCTTTCATTCAGTCAGTAGCTTCAATCATTTCTGGACGTTTTTCAATGGCAAAAATCAATGTATATTGTAAATGCACAAACAGTAATTTCTCCGCATTGCAAGGTGCAATTCTGAAATTTTTTGCTTTTTCCTGCTCCTCTTAGCATGATAAATAAGATTCAAAGAGAGTGAGATGCCAGCTCCTTTCATTCAGTCAGTAGCTTCAATCATTTCTGGACGTTTTTCAATGGCAAAAATCAATGAATATTGTAAATGCACAAACAGTAATTTCTCCGCATTGCAAGGTGCAATTCTGAAATTTTTTGCTTTTTCCTGCTCCTCTTAGCATGATAAAGAAGATTCAAAGAGAGTGAGATGCCAGCTCCTTTCATTCAGTCAGTAGCTTCAAACATTTCTGGTATATGAATAACATGATGTTTTTCAATGGCAAAAATCAATGAATATTGTAAATGCACAAACAGTAATTTCTCCGCATTGCAAGGTGCAATTCTGAAATTTTTTGCTTTTTCCTGCTCCTCTTAGCATGATAAAGAAGATTCAAAGAGAGTGAGATGCCAGCTCCTTTCACTCAGTCAGTAGCTTCAATCATTTCTGGACGTTTTTCAATGGCAAAAATCAATGAATATTGTAAATGCACAAACAGTAATTTCTCCGCATTGCAAGGTGCAATTCTAAAATTTTTTGCTTTTTCCTGCTCCTCTTAGCATGATAAAGAAGATTCAAAGAGAGTGAGATGCCATCTCCTTTCATTCAGTCAGTAGCTTCAATCATTTCTGGGCATTTTTCAATGGCAAAAATCAATGAATATTGTAAATGCACAAACAGTAATTTCTCCGCATTGCAAGGTGCAATTCTGAAATTTTTTGCTTTTTCCTGCTCCTCTTAGCATGATAAAGAAGATTCAAAGAGAGTGAGATGCCAGCTCCTTTCATTCAGTCAGTAGCTTCAAACATTTCTGGTATATGAATAACATGATGTTTTTCAATGGCAAAAATCAATGAATATTGTAAATGCACAAACAGTAATTTCTCCGCATTGCAAGGTGCAACTCTGAAATTTTTTGCTTTTTCCTGCTCCTCTTAGCATGATAAAGAAGATTCAAAGAGTGAGATGCCAGCTCCTTTCATTCAGTCAGTAGCTTCAATCATTTCTGGACGTTTTTCAATGGCAAAAATCAATGAATATTGTAAATGCACAAACAGTAATTTCTCCGCATTGCAAGGTGCAATTCTGAAATTTTTTGCTTTTTCCTGCTCCTCTTAGCAAGATAAACAAGATTCAAAGAGAGTGAGATGACAGCTCCTTTCATTCAGTCAGTAGCTTCAATCATTTCTGGACGTTTTTCAATGGCAAAAATCAATGTATATTGTAAATGCACAAACAGTAATTTCTCCGCATTGCAAGGTGCAATTCTGAAATTTTTTGCTTTTTCCTGCTCCTCTTAGCATGATAAAGAAGATTCAAAGAGAGTGAGATGCCAGCTCCTTTCATCCAGTCAGTAGCTTCAATCATTTCTGGACGTTTTTCAATGGCAAAAATCAATGAATATTGTAAATGCACAAACAGTAATTTCTCCGCATTGCAAGGTGCAATTCTGAAATTTTTTGCTTTTTCCTGCTCCTCTTAGCATGATAAAGAAGATTCAAAGAGAGTGAGATGCCAGCTCCTTTCATTCAGTCAGTAGCTTCAAACATTTCTGGTATATGAATAACATGATGTTTTTCAATGGCAAAAATCAATGAATATTGTAAATGCACAAACAGTAATTTCTCCGCATTGCAAGGTGCAATTCTGAAATTTTTTGCTTTTTCCTGCTCCTCTTAGCATGATAAAGAAGATTCAAAGAGAGTGAGATGCCAGCTCCTTTCATTCAGTCAGTAGCTTCAATCATTTCTGGACGTTTTTCAATGGCAAAAATCAATGAATATTGTAAATGCACAAACAGTAATTTCTCCGCATTGCAAGGTGCAATTCTGAAATTTTTTGCTTTTTCCTGCTCCTCTTAGCATGATAAAGAAGATTCAAAGAGAGTGAGATGCCAGCTCCTTTCATTCAGTCAGTAGCTTCAATCATTTCTGGGCATTTTTCAATGGCAAAAATCAATGAATATTGTAAATGCACAAACAGTAATTTCTCCGCATTGCAAGGTGCAATTCTGAAATTTTTTGCTTTTTCCTGCTCCTCTTAGCATGATAAAGAAGATTCAAAGAGAGTGAGATGCCAGCTCCTTTCATTCAGTCAGTAGCTTCAAACATTTCTGGTATATGAATAACATGATGTTTTTCAATGGCAAAAATCAATGAATATTGTAAATGCACAAACAGTAATTTCTCCGCATTGAAAGATGCAATTCTGAAATTTTTTGCTTTTTCCTGCTCCTCTTAGCATGATAAAGAAGATTCAAAGAGAGTGAGATGCCAGCTCCTTTCATTCAGTCAGTAGCTTCAATCATTTCTGGACGTTTTTCAATGGCAAAAATCAATGAATATTGTAAATGCACAAACAGTAATTTCTCCGCATTGCAAGGTGCAATTCTGAAATTTTTTGCTTTTTCCTGCTCCTCTTAGCATGATAAACAAGATTCAAAGAGAGTGAGATGCCAGCTCCTTTCATTCAGTCAGTAGCTTCAATCATTTCTGGACGTTTTTCAATGGCAAAAATCAATGAATATTGTAAATGCACAAACAGTAATTTCTCCGCATTGCAAGGTGCAATTCTGAAATTTTTTGCTTTTTCCTGCTCCTCTTAGCATGATAAACAAGATTCAAAGAGAGTGAGATGCCAGCTCCTTTCATTCAGTCAGTAGCTTCAATCATTTCTGGACGTTTTTCAATGGCAAAAATCAATGAATATTGTAAATGCACAAACAGTAATTTCTCCGCATTGCAAGGTGCAATTCTGAAATTTTTTGCTTTTTTCTGCTCCTCTTAGCATGATAAAGAAGATTCAAAGAGAGTGAGATGCCAGCTCCTTTCATTCAGTCAGTAGCTTCAAACATTTCTGGTATATGAATAACATGATGTTTTTCAATGGCAAAAATCAATGAATATTGTAAATGCACAAACAGTAATTTCTCCGCATTGCAAGGTGCAATTCTGAAATTTTTTGCTTTTTCCTGCTCCTCTTAGCATGATAAAGAAGATTCAAAGAGAGTGAGATGCCAGCTCCTTTCATTCAGTCAGTAGCTTCAATCATTTCTGGACGTTTTTCAATGGCAAAAATCAATGAATATTGTAAATGCACAAACAGTAATTTCTCCGCATTGCAAGGTGCAATTCTGAAATTTTTTGCTTTTTCCTGCTCCTCTTAGCATGATAAAGAAGATTCAAAGAGAGTGAGATGCCAGCTCCTTTCATTCAGTCAGTAGCTTCAATCATTTCTGGGCATTTTTCAATGGCAAAAATCAATGAATATTGTAAATGCACAAACAGTAATTTCTCCGCATTGCAAGGTGCAATTCTGAAATTTTTTGCTTTTTCCTGCTCCTCTTAGCATGATAAAGAAGATTCAAAGAGAGTGAGATGCCAGCTCCTTTCATTCAGTCAGTAGCTTCAAACATTTCTGGTATATGAATAACATGATGTTTTTCAATGGCAAAAATCAATGAATATTGTAAATGCACAAACAGTAATTTCTCCGCATTGAAAGATGCAATTCTGAAATTTTTTGCTTTTTCCTGCTCCTCTTAGCATGATAAAGAAGATTCAAAGAGAGTGAGATGCCAGCTCCTTTCATTCAGTCAGTAGCTTCAATCATTTCTGGACGTTTTTCAATGGCAAAAATCAATGAATATTGTAAATGCACAAACAGTAATTTCTCCGCATTGCAAGGTGCAATTCTGAAATTTTTTTCTTTTTCCTGCTCCTCTTAGCATGATAAACAAGATTCAAAGAGAGTGAGATGCCAGCTCCTTTCATTCAGTCAGTAGCTTCAATCATTTCTGGACGTTTTTCAATGGCAAAAATCAATGAATATTGTAAATGCACAAACAGTAATTTCTCCGCATTGCAAGGTTCAATTCTGAAATTTTTTGCTTTTTCCTGCTCCTCTTAGCATGATAAACAAGATTCAAAGAGAGTGAGATGCCAGCTCCTTTCATTCAGTCAGTAGCTTCAATCATTTCTGGACGTTTTTCAATGGCAAAAATCAATGAATATTGTAAATGCACAAACAGTAATTTCTCCGCATTGCAAGGTGCAATTCTGAAATTTTTTGCTTTTTTCTGCTCCTCTTAGCATGATAAAGAAGATTCAAAGAGAGTGAGATGCCAGCTCCTTTCATTCAGTCAGTAGCTTCAAACATTTCTGGTATATGAATAACATGATGTTTTTCAATGGCAAAAATCAATGAATATTGTAAATGCACAAACAGTAATTTCTCCGCATTGCAAGGTGCAATTCTGAAATTTTTTGCTTTTTCCTGCTCCTCTTAGCATGATAAAGAAGATTCAAAGAGAGTGAGATGCCAGCTCCTTTCATTCAGTCAGTAGCTTCAATCATTTCTGGACGTTTTTCAATGGCAAAAATCAATGAATATTGTAAATGCACAAACAGTAATTTCTCCGCATTGCAAGGTGCAATTCTGAAATTTTTTGCTTTTTCCTGCTCCTCTTAGCAAGATAAACAAGATTCAAAGAGAGTGAGATGCCAGCTCCTTTCATTCAGTCAGTAGCTTCAATCATTTCTGGACGTTTTTCAATGGCAAAAATCAATGTATATTGTAAATGCACAAACAGTAATTTCTCCGCATTGCAAGGTGCAATTCTGAAATTTTTTGCTTTTTCCTGCTCCTCTTAGCATGATAAATAAGATTCAAAGAGAGTGAGATGCCAGCTCCTTTCATTCAGTCAGTAGCTTCAATCATTTCTGGACGTTTTTCAATGGCAAAAATCAATGAATATTGTAAATGCACAAACAGTAATTTCTCCGCATTGCAAGGTGCAATTCTGAAATTTTTTGCTTTTTCCTGCTCCTCTTAGCATGATAAAGAAGATTCAAAGAGAGTGAGATGCCAGCTCCTTTCATTCAGTCAGTAGCTTCAAACATTTCTGGTATATGAATAACATGATGTTTTTCAATGGCAAAAATCAATGAATATTGTAAATGCACAAACAGTAATTTCTCCGCATTGCAAGGTGCAATTCTGAAATTTTTTGCTTTTTCCTGCTCCTCTTAGCATGATAAAGAAGATTCAAAGAGAGTGAGATGCCAGCTCCTTTCACTCAGTCAGTAGCTTCAATCATTTCTGGACGTTTTTCAATGGCAAAAATCAATGAATATTGTAAATGCACAAACAGTAATTTCTCCGCATTGCAAGGTGCAATTCTGAAATTTTTTGCTTTTTCCTGCTCCTCTTAGCATGATAAAGAAGATTCAAAGAGAGTGAGATGCCATCTCCTTTCATTCAGTCAGTAGCTTCAATCATTTCTGGGCATTTTTCAATGGCAAAAATCAATGAATATTGTAAATGCACAAACAGTAATTTCTCCGCATTGCAAGGTGCAATTCTGAAATTTTTTGCTTTTTCCTGCTCCTCTTAGCATGATAAAGAAGATTCAAAGAGAGTGAGATGCCAGCTCCTTTCATTCAGTCAGTAGCTTCAAACATTTCTGGTATATGAATAACATGATGTTTTTCAATGGCAAAAATCAATGAATATTGTAAATGCACAAACAGTAATTTCTCCGCATTGCAAGGTGCAATTCTGAAATTTTTTGCTTTTTCCTGCTCCTCTTAGCATGATAAAGAAGATTCAAAGAGTGAGATGCCAGCTCCTTTCATTCAGTCAGTAGCTTCAATCATTTCTGGACGTTTTTCAATGGCAAAAATCAATGAATATTGTAAATGCACAAACAGTAATTTCTCCGCATTGCAAGGTGCAATTCTGAAATTTTTTGCTTTTTCCTGCTCCTCTTAGCAAGATAAACAAGATTCAAAGAGAGTGAGATGACAGCTCCTTTCATTCAGTCAGTAGCTTCAATCATTTCTGGACGTTTTTCAATGGCAAAAATCAATGTATATTGTAAATGCACAAACAGTAATTTCTCCGCATTGCAAGGTGCAATTCTGAAATTTTTTGCTTTTTCCTGCTCCTCTTAGCATGATAAAGAAGATTCAAAGAGAGTGAGATGCCAGCTCCTTTCATCCAGTCAGTAGCTTCAATCATTTCTGGACGTTTTTCAATGGCAAAAATCAATGAATATTGTAAATGCACAAACAGTAATTTCTCCGCATTGCAAGGTGCAATTCTGAAATTTTTTGCTTTTTCCTGCTCCTCTTAGCATGATAAAGAAGATTCAAAGAGAGTGAGATGCCAGCTCCTTTCATTCAGTCAGTAGCTTCAAACATTTCTGGTATATGAATAACATGATGTTTTTCAATGGCAAAAATCAATGAATATTGTAAATGCACAAACAGTAATTTCTCCGCATTGCAAGGTGCAATTCTGAAATTTTTTGCTTTTTCCTGCTCCTCTTAGCATGATAAAGAAGATTCAAAGAGAGTGAGATGCCAGCTCCTTTCATTCAGTCAGTAGCTTCAATCATTTCTGGACGTTTTTCAATGGCAAAAATCAATGAATATTGTAAATGCACAAACAGTAATTTCTCCGCATTGCAAGGTGCAATTCTGAAATTTTTTGCTTTTTCCTGCTCCTCTTAGCATGATAAAGAAGATTCAAAGAGAGTGAGATGCCAGCTCCTTTCATTCAGTCAGTAGCTTCAATCATTTCTGGGCATTTTTCAATGGCAAAAATCAATGAATATTGTAAATGCACAAACAGTAATTTCTCCGCATTGCAAGGTGCAATTCTGAAATTTTTTGCTTTTTCCTGCTCCTCTTAGCATGATAAAGAAGATTCAAAGAGAGTGAGATGCCAGCTCCTTTCATTCAGTCAGTAGCTTCAAACATTTCTGGTATATGAATAACATGATGTTTTTCAATGGCAAAAATCAATGAATATTGTAAATGCACAAACAGTAATTTCTCCGCATTGAAAGATGCAATTCTGAAATTTTTTGCTTTTTCCTGCTCCTCTTAGCATGATAAAGAAGATTCAAAGAGAGTGAGATGCCAGCTCCTTTCATTCAGTCAGTAGCTTCAATCATTTCTGGACGTTTTTCAATGGCAAAAATCAATGAATATTGTAAATGCACAAACAGTAATTTCTCCGCATTGCAAGGTGCAATTCTGAAATTTTTTGCTTTTTCCTGCTCCTCTTAGCATGATAAACAAGATTCAAAGAGAGTGAGATGCCAGCTCCTTTCATTCAGTCAGTAGCTTCAATCATTTCTGGACGTTTTTCAATGGCAAAAATCAATGAATATTGTAAATGCACAAACAGTAATTTCTCCGCATTGCAAGGTGCAATTCTGAAATTTTTTGCTTTTTCCTGCTCCTCTTAGCATGATAAACAAGATTCAAAGAGAGTGAGATGCCAGCTCCTTTCATTCAGTCAGTAGCTTCAATCATTTCTGGACGTTTTTCAATGGCAAAAATCAATGAATATTGTAAATGCACAAACAGTAATTTCTCCGCATTGCAAGGTGCAATTCTGAAATTTTTTGCTTTTTTCTGCTCCTCTTAGCATGATAAAGAATATTCAAAGAGAGTGAGATGCCAGCTCCTTTCATTCAGTCAGTAGCTTCAAACATTTCTGGTATATGAATAACATGATGTTTTTCAATGGCAAAAATCAATGAATATTGTAAATGCACAAACAGTAATTTCTCCGCATTGCAAGGTGCAATTCTGAAATTTTTTGCTTTTTCCTGCTACTCTTAGCATGATAAAGAAGATTCAAAGAGAGTGAGATGCCAGCTCCTTTCATTCAGTCAGTAGCTTCAATCATTTCTGGACGTTTTTCAATGGCAAAAATCAATGAATATTGTAAATGCACAAACAGTAATTTCTCCGCATTGCAAGGTGCAATTCTGAAATTTTTTGCTTTTTCCTGCTCCTCTTAGCAAGATAAACAAGATTCAAAGAGAGTGAGATGCCAGCTCCTTTCATTCAGTCAGTAGCTTCAATCATTTCTGGACGTTTTTCAATGGCAAAAATCAATGTATATTGTAAATGCACAAACAGTAATTTCTCCGCATTGCAAGGTGCAATTCTGAAATTTTTTGCTTTTTCCTGCTCCTCTTAGCATGATAAAGAAGATTCAAAGAGAGTGAGATGCCAGCTCCTTTCATTCAGTCAGTAGCTTCAATCATTTCTGGACGTTTTTCAATGGCAAAAATCAATGAATATTGTAAATGCACAAACAGTAATTTCTCCGCATTGCAAGTTGCAATTCTGAAATTTTTTGCTTTTTCCTGCTCCTCTTAGCATGATAAAGAAGATTCAAAGAGAGTGAGATGCCAGCTCCTTTCATTCAGTCAGTAGCTTCAAACATTTCTGGTATATGAATAACATGATGTTTTTCAATGGCAAAAATCAATGAATATTGTAAATGCACAAACAGTAATTTCTCCGCATTGCAAGGTGCAATTCTGAAATTTTTAGCTTTTTCCTGCTCCTCTTAGCATGATAAAGAAGATTCAAAGAGAGTGAGATGCCAGCTCCTTTCATTCAGTCAGTAGCTTCAATCATTTCTGGACGTTTTTCAATGGCAAAAATCAATGAATATTGTAAATGCACAAACAGTAATTTCTCCGCATTGCAAGGTGCAATTCTGAAATTTTTTGCTTTTTCCTGCTCCTCTTAGCATGATAAAGAAGATTCAAAGAGAGTGAGATGCCAGCTCCTTTCATTCAGTCAGTAGCTTCAATCATTTCTGGGCATTTTTCAATGGCAAAAATCAATGAATATTGTAAATGCACAAACAGTAATTTCTCCGCATTGCAAGGTGCAATTCTGAAATTTTTTGCTTTTTCCTGCTCCTCTTAGCATGATAAAGAAGATTCAAAGAGAGTGAGATGCCAGCTCCTTTCATTCAGTCAGTAGCTTCAAACATTTCTGGTATATGAATAACATGATGTTTTTCAATGGCAAAAATCAATGAATATTGTAAATGCACAAACAGTAATTTCTCCGCATTGCAAGGTGCAATTCTGAAATTTTTTGCTTTTTCCTGCTCCTCTTAGCATGATAAAGAAGATTCAAAGAGAGTGAGATGCCAGCTCCTTTCATTCAGTCAGTAGCTTCAATCATTTCTGGACGTTTTTCAATGGCAAAAATCAATGAATATTGTAAATGCACAAACAGTAATTTCTCCGCATTGCAAGGTGCAATTCTGAAATTTTTTGCTTTTTCCTGCTCCTCTTAGCAAGATAAACAAGATTCAAAGAGAGTGAGATGCCAGCTCCTTTCATTCAGTCAGTAGCTTCAATCATTTCTGGACGTTTTTCAATGGAAAAAATCAATGTATATTGTAAATGCACAAACAGTAATTTCTCCGCATTGCAAGGTGCAATTCTGAAATTTTTTGCTTTTTCCTGCTCCTCTTAGCATGATAAAGAAGATTCAAAGAGAGTGAGATGCCAGCTCCTTTCATTCAGTGAGTAGCTTCAATCATTTCTGGACGTTTTTCAATGGCAAAAATCAATGAATATTGTAAATGCACAAACAGTAATTTCTCCGCATTGCAAGGTGCAATTCTGAAATTTTTTGCTTTTTTCTGCTCCTCTTAGCATGATAAAGAAGATTCAAAGAGAGTGAGATGCCAGCTCCTTTCATTCAGTCAGTAGCTTCAAACATTTCTGGTATATGAATAACATGATGTTTTTCAATGGCAAAAATCAATGAATATTGTAAATGCACAAACAGTAATTTCTCCGCATTGCAAGGTGCAATTCTGAAATTTTTTGCTTCTTCCTGCTCCTCTTAGCATGATAAAGAAGATTCAAAGAGAGTGAGATGCCAGCTCCTTTCATTCAGTCAGTAGCTTCAATCATTTCTGGACGTTTTTCAATGGCAAAAATCAATGAATATTGTAAATGCACAAACAGTAATTTCTCCGCATTGCAAGGTGCAATTCTGAAATTTTTTGCTTTTTCCTGCTCCTCTTAGCAAGATAAACAAGATTCAAAGAGAGTGAGATGCCAGCTCCTTTCATTCAGTCAGTAGCTTCAATCATTTCTGGACGTTTTTCAATGGCAAAAATCAATGTATATTGTAAATGCACAAACAGTAATTTCTCCGCATTGCAAGGTGCAATTCTGAAATTTTTTGCTTTTTCCTGCTCCTCTTAGCATGATAAAGAAGATTCAAAGAGAGTGATATGCCAGCTCCTTTCATTCAGTGAGTAGCTTCAATCATTTCTGGACATTTTTCAATGGCAAAAATCAATGAATATTGTAAATGCACAAACAGTAATTTCTCCGCATTGCAAGGTGCAATTCTGAAATTTTTTGCTTTTTCCTGCTCCTCTTAGCATGATAAAGAAGATTCAAAGAGAGTGAGATGCCAGATCCTTTCATTCAGTCAGTAGCTTCAAACATTTCTGGTATATGAATAACATGATGTTTTTCAATGGCAAAAATCAATGAATATTGTAAATGCACAAACAGTAATTTCTCCGCATTGCAAGGTGCAATTCTGAAATTTTTTGCTTTTTCCTGCTCCTCTTAGCATGATAAAGAAGATTCAAAGAGAGTGAGGTGCCAGCTCCTTTCATTCAGTCAGTAGCTTCAATCATTTCTGGACGTTTTTCAATGGCAAAAATCAATGAATATTGTAAATGCACAAACAGTAATTTCTCCGCATTGCAAGGTGCAATTCTGAAATTTTTTGCTTTTTCCTGCTCCTCTTAGCATGATAAAGAAGATTCAAAGAGAGTGAGATGCCAGCTCCTTTCATTCAGTCAGTAGCTTCAAACATTTCTGGTATATGAATAACATGATGTTTTTCAATGGCAAAAATCAATGAATATTGTAAATGCACAAACAGTAATTTCTCCGCATTGCAAGGTGCAATTCTGAAATTTTTTGCTTTTTCCTGCTCCTCTTAGCATGATAAACAAGATTCAAAGAGAGTGAGATGCCAGCTCCTTTCATTCAGTCAGTAGCTTCAATCATTTCTGGACGTTTTTCAATGGCAAAAATCAATGAATATTGTAAATGCACAAACAGTAATTTCTCCGCATTGCAAGGTGCAATTCTGAAATTTTTTGCTTTTTCCTGCTCCTCTTAGCATGATAAAGAAGATTCAAAGAGAGTGAGATGCCAGCTCCTTTCATTCAGTCAGTAGCTTCAAACATTTCTGGTATATGAATAACATGATGTTTTTCAATGGCAAAAATCAATGAATATTGTAAATGCACAAACAGTAATTTCTCCGCATTGCAAGGTGCAATTCTGAAATTTTTTGCTTTTTCCTGCTCCTCTTAGCATGATAAACAAGATTCAAAGAGAGTGAGATGCCAGCTCCTTTCATTCAGTCAGTAGCTTCAATCATTTCTGGACGTTTTTCAATGGCAAAAATCAATGAATATTGTAAATGCACAAACAGTAATTTCTCCGCATTGCAAGGTGCAATTCTGAAATTTTTTGCTTTTTTCTGCTCCTCTTAGCATGATAAAGAAGATTCAAAGAGAGTGAGATGCCAGCTCCTTTCATTCAGTCAGTAGCTTCAAACATTTCTGGTATATGAATAACATGATGTTTTTCAATGGCAAAAATCAATGAATATTGTAAATGCACAAACAGTAATTTCTCCGCATTGCAAGGTGCAATTCTGAAATTTTTTGCTTTTTCCTGCTCCTCTTAGCATGATAAAGAAGATTCAAAGAGAGTGAGATGCCAGCTCCTTTCATTCAGTCAGTAGCTTCAATCATTTCTGGACGTTTTTCAATGGCAAAAATCAATGAATATTGTAAATGCACAAACAGTAATTTCTCCGCATTGCAAGGTGCAATTCTGAAATTTTTTGCCTTTTCCTGCTCCTCTTAGCAAGATAAACAAGATTCAAAGAGAGTGAGATGCCAGCTCCTTTCATTCAGTCAGTAGCTTCAATCATTTCTGGACGTTTTTCAATGGCAAAAATCAATGTATATTGTAAATGCACAAACAGTAATTTCTCCGCATTGCAAGGTGCAATTCTGAAATTTTTTGCTTTTTCCTGCTCCTCTTAGCATGATAAAGAAGATTCAAAGAGAGTGAGATGCCAGCTCCTTTCATTCAGTCAGTAGCTTCAATCATTTCTTGACGTTTTTCAATGGCAAAAATCAATGAATATTGTAAATGCACAAACAGTAATTTCTCCGCATTGCAAGGTGCAATTCTGAAATTTTTTGCTTTTTCCTGCTCCTCTTAGCATGATAAAGAAGATTCAAAGAGAGTGAGATGCCAGCTCCTTTCATTCAGTCAGTAGCTTCAAACATTTCTGGTATATGAATAACATGATGTTTTTCAATGGCAAAAATCAATGAATATTGTAAATGCACAAACAGTAATTTCTCCGCATTGCAAGGTGCAATTCTGAAATTTTTTGCTTTTTCCTGCTCCTCTTAGCATGATAAAGAAGATTCAAAGAGAGTGAGATGCCAGCTCCTTTCATTCAGTCAGTAGCTTCAATCATTTCTGGACGTTTTTCAATGGCAAAAATCAATGAATATTGTAAATGCACAAACAGTAATTTCTCCGCATTGCAAGGTGCAATTCTGAAATTTTTTGCTTTTTCCTGCTCCTCTTAGCATGATAAAGAAGATTCAAAGAGAGTGAGATGCCAGCTCCTTTCATTCAGTCAGTAGCTTCAATCATTTCTGGACGTTTTTCAATGGCAAAAATCAATGAATATTGTAAATGCACAAACAGTAATTTCTCCGCATTGCAAGGTGCAATTCTGAAATTTTTTGCTTTTTCCTGCTCCTCTTAGCATGATAAAGAAGATTCAAAGAGAGTGAGATGCCAGCTCCTTTCATTCAGTCAGTAGCTTCAATCATTTCTGGACGTTTTTCAATGGCAAAAATCAATGAATATTGTAAATGCACAAACAGTAATTTCTCCGCATTGCAAGGTGCAATTCTGAAATTTTTTGCTTTTTCCTGCTCCTCTTAGCATGATAAAGAAGATTCAAAGAGAGTGAGATGCCAGCTCCTTTCATTCAGTCAGTAGCTTCAATCATTTCTGGACTTTTTCAATGGCAAAAATCAATGAATATTGTAAATGCACAAACAGTAATTTCTCCGCATTGCAAGTTGCAATTCTGAAATTTTTTGCTTTTTCCTGCTCCTCTTAGCATGATAAAGAAGATTCAAAGAGAGTGAGATGCCAGCTCCTTTCATTCAGTCAGTAGCTTCAAACATTTCTGGTATATGAATAACATGATGTTTTTCAATGGCAAAAATCAATGAATATTGTAAATGCACAAACAGTAATTTCTCCGCATTGCAAGGTGCAATTCTGAAATTTTTAGCTTTTTCCTGCTCCTCTTAGCATGATAAAGAAGATTCAAAGAGAGTGAGATGCCAGCTCCTTTCATTCAGTCAGTAGCTTCAATCATTTCTGGACGTTTTTCAATGGCAAAAATCAATGAATATTGTAAATGCACAAACAGTAATTTCTCCGCATTGCAAGGTGCAATTCTGAAATTTTTTGCTTTTTCCTGCTCCTCTTAGCATGATAAAGAAGATTCAAAGAGAGTGAGATGCCAGCTCCTTTCATTCAGTCAGTAGCTTCAATCATTTCTGGGCATTTTTCAATGGCAAAAATCAATGAATATTGTAAATGCACAAACAGTAATTTCTCCGCATTGCAAGGTGCAATTCTGAAATTTTTTGCTTTTTCCTGCTCCTCTTAGCATGATAAAGAAGATTCAAAGAGAGTGAGATGCCAGCTCCTTTCATTCAGTCAGTAGCTTCAAACATTTCTGGTATATGAATAACATGATGTTTTTCAATGGCAAAAATCAATGAATATTGTAAATGCACAAACAGTAATTTCTCCGCATTGCAAGGTGCAATTCTGAAATTTTTTGCTTTTTCCTGCTCCTCTTAGCATGATAAAGAAGATTCAAAGAGAGTGAGATGCCAGCTCCTTTCATTCAGTCAGTAGCTTCAATCATTTCTGGACGTTTTTCAATGGCAAAAATCAATGAATATTGTAAATGCACAAACAGTAATTTCTCCGCATTGCAAGGTGCAATTCTGAAATTTTTTGCTTTTTCCTGCTCCTCTTAGCAAGATAAACAAGATTCAAAGAGAGTGAGATGCCAGCTCCTTTCATTCAGTCAGTAGCTTCAATCATTTCTGGACGTTTTTCAATGGAAAAAATCAATGTATATTGTAAATGCACAAACAGTAATTTCTCCGCATTGCAAGGTGCAATTCTGAAATTTTTTGCTTTTTCCTGCTCCTCTTAGCATGATAAAGAAGATTCAAAGAGAGTGAGATGCCAGCTCCTTTCATTCAGTGAGTAGCTTCAATCATTTCTGGACGTTTTTCAATGGCAAAAATCAATGAATATTGTAAATGCACAAACAGTAATTTCTCCGCATTGCAAGGTGCAATTCTGAAATTTTTTGCTTTTTTCTGCTCCTCTTAGCATGATAAAGAAGATTCAAAGAGAGTGAGATGCCAGCTCCTTTCATTCAGTCAGTAGCTTCAAACATTTCTGGTATATGAATAACATGATGTTTTTCAATGGCAAAAATCAATGAATATTGTAAATGCACAAACAGTAATTTCTCCGCATTGCAAGGTGCAATTCTGAAATTTTTTGCTTTTTCCTGCTCCTCTTAGCATGATAAAGAAGATTCAAAGAGAGTGAGATGCCAGCTCCTTTCATTCAGTCAGTAGCTTCAATCATTTCTGGACGTTTTTCAATGGCAAAAATCAATGAATATTGTAAATGCACAAACAGTAATTTCTCCGCATTGCAAGGTGCAATTCTGAAATTTTTTGCTTTTTCCTGCTCCTCTTAGCAAGATAAACAAGATTCAAAGAGAGTGAGATGCCAGCTCCTTTCATTCAGTCAGTAGCTTCAATCATTTCTGGACGTTTTTCAATGGCAAAAATCAATGTATATTGTAAATGCACAAACAGTAATTTCTCCGCATTGCAAGGTGCAATTCTGAAATTTTTTGCTTTTTCCTGCTCCTCTTAGCATGATAAAGAAGATTCAAAGAGAGTGATATGCCAGCTCCTTTCATTCAGTGAGTAGCTTCAATCATTTCTGGACATTTTTCAATGGCAAAAATCAATGAATATTGTAAATGCACAAACAGTAATTTCTCCGCATTGCAAGGTGCAATTCTGAAATTTTTTGCTTTTTCCTGCTCCTCTTAGCATGATAAAGAAGATTCAAAGAGAGTGAGATGCCAGATCCTTTCATTCAGTCAGTAGCTTCAAACATTTCTGGTATATGAATAACATGATGTTTTTCAATGGCAAAAATCAATGAATATTGTAAATGCACAAACAGTAATTTCTCCGCATTGCAAGGTGCAATTCTGAAATTTTTTGCTTTTTCCTGCTCCTCTTAGCATGATAAAGAAGATTCAAAGAGAGTGATATGCCAGCTCCTTTCATTCAGTGAGTAGCTTCAATCATTTCTGGACATTTTTCAATGGCAAAAATCAATGAATATTGTAAATGCACAAACAGTAATTTCTCCGCATTGCAAGGTGCAATTCTGAAATTTTTTGCTTTTTCCTGCTCCTCTTAGCATGATAAAGAAGATTCAAAGAGAGTGAGATGCCAGATCCTTTCATTCAGTCAGTAGCTTCAAACATTTCTGGTATATGAATAACATGATGTTTTTCAATGGCAAAAATCAATGAATATTGTAAATGCACAAACAGTAATTTCTCCGCATTGCAAGGTGCAATTCTGAAATTTTTTGCTTTTTCCTGCTCCTCTTAGCATGATAAAGAAGATTCAAAGAGAGTGAGGTGCCAGCTCCTTTCATTCAGTCAGTAGCTTCAATCATTTCTGGACGTTTTTCAATGGCAAAAATCAATGAATATTGTAAATGCACAAACAGTAATTTCTCCGCATTGCAAGGTGCAATTCTGAAATTTTTTGCTTTTTCCTGCTCCTCTTAGCATGATAAAGAAGATTCAAAGAGAGTGAGATGCCAGCTCCTTTCATTCAGTCAGTAGCTTCAAACATTTCTGGTATATGAATAACATGATGTTTTTCAATGGCAAAAATCAATGAATATTGTAAATGCACAAACAGTAATTTCTCCGCATTGCAAGGTGCAATTCTGAAATTTTTTGCTTTTTCCTGCTCCTCTTAGCATGATAAACAAGATTCAAAGAGAGTGAGATGCCAGCTCCTTTCATTCAGTCAGTAGCTTCAATCATTTCTGGACGTTTTTCAATGGCAAAAATCAATGAATATTGTAAATGCACAAACAGTAATTTCTCCGCATTGCAAGGTGCAATTCTGAAATTTTTTGCCTTTTCCTGCTCCTCTTAGCAAGATAAACAAGATTCAAAGAGAGTGAGATGCCAGCTCCTTTCATTCAGTCAGTAGCTTCAATCATTTCTGGTATATGAATAACATGATGTTTTTCAATGGCAAAAATCAATGAATATTGTAAATGCACAAACAGTAATTTCTCCGCATTGCAAGGTGCAATTCTGAAATTTTTTGCTTTTTCCTGCTCCTCTTAGCATGATAAAGAAGATTCAAAGAGAGTGAGATGCCAGCTCCTTTCATTCAGTCAGTAGCTTCAATCATTTCTGGACGTTTTTCAATGGCAAAAATCAATGAATATTGTAAATGCACAAACAGTAATTTCTCCGCATTGCAAGGTGCAATTCTGAAATTTTTTGCTTTTTCCTGCTCCTCTTAGCATGATAAAGAAGATTCAAAGAGAGTGAGATGCCAGCTCCTTTCATTCAGTCAGTAGCTTCAATCATTTCTGGACGTTTTTCAATGGCAAAAATCAATGAATATTGTAAATGCACAAACAGTAATTTCTCCGCATTGCAAGTTGCAATTCTGAAATTTTTTGCTTTTTCCTGCTCCTCTTAGCATGATAAAGAAGATTCAAAGAGAGTGAGATGCCAGCTCCTTTCATTCAGTCAGTAGCTTCAAACATTTCTGGTATATGAATAACATGATGTTTTTCAATGGCAAAAATCAATGAATATTGTAAATGCACAAACAGTAATTTCTCCGCATTGCAAGGTGCAATTCTGAAATTTTTAGCTTTTTCCTGCTCCTCTTAGCATGATAAAGAAGATTCAAAGAGAGTGAGATGCCAGCTCCTTTCATTCAGTCAGTAGCTTCAATCATTTCTGGACGTTTTTCAATGGCAAAAATCAATGAATATTGTAAATGCACAAACAGTAATTTCTCCGCATTGCAAGGTGCAATTCTGAAATTTTTTGCTTTTTCCTGCTCCTCTTAGCATGATAAAGAAGATTCAAAGAGAGTGAGATGCCAGCTCCTTTCATTCAGTCAGTAGCTTCAATCATTTCTGGGCATTTTTCAATGGCAAAAATCAATGAATATTGTAAATGCACAAACAGTAATTTCTCCGCATTGCAAGGTGCAATTCTGAAATTTTTTGCTTTTTCCTGCTCCTCTTAGCATGATAAAGAAGATTCAAAGAGAGTGAGATGCCAGCTCCTTTCATTCAGTCAGTAGCTTCAAACATTTCTGGTATATGAATAACATGATGTTTTTCAATGGCAAAAATCAATGAATATTGTAAATGCACAAACAGTAATTTCTCCGCATTGCAAGGTGCAATTCTGAAATTTTTTGCTTTTTCCTGCTCCTCTTAGCATGATAAAGAAGATTCAAAGAGAGTGAGATGCCAGCTCCTTTCATTCAGTCAGTAGCTTCAATCATTTCTGGACGTTTTTCAATGGCAAAAATCAATGAATATTGTAAATGCACAAACAGTAATTTCTCCGCATTGCAAGGTGCAATTCTGAAATTTTTTGCTTTTTCCTGCTCCTCTTAGCAAGATAAACAAGATTCAAAGAGAGTGAGATGCCAGCTCCTTTCATTCAGTCAGTAGCTTCAATCATTTCTGGACGTTTTTCAATGGAAAAAATCAATGTATATTGTAAATGCACAAACAGTAATTTCTCCGCATTGCAAGGTGCAATTCTGAAATTTTTTGCTTTTTCCTGCTCCTCTTAGCATGATAAAGAAGATTCAAAGAGAGTGAGATGCCAGCTCCTTTCATTCAGTGAGTAGCTTCAATCATTTCTGGACGTTTTTCAATGGCAAAAATCAATGAATATTGTAAATGCACAAACAGTAATTTCTCCGCATTGCAAGGTGCAATTCTGAAATTTTTTGCTTTTTTCTGCTCCTCTTAGCATGATAAAGAAGATTCAAAGAGAGTGAGATGCCAGCTCCTTTCATTCAGTCAGTAGCTTCAAACATTTCTGGTATATGAATAACATGATGTTTTTCAATGGCAAAAATCAATGAATATTGTAAATGCACAAACAGTAATTTCTCCGCATTGCAAGGTGCAATTCTGAAATTTTTTGCTTTTTCCTGCTCCTCTTAGCATGATAAAGAAGATTCAAAGAGAGTGAGATGCCAGCTCCTTTCATTCAGTCAGTAGCTTTAATCATTTCTGGACGTTTTTCAATGGCAAAAATCAATGAATATTGTAAATGCACAAACAGTAATTTCTCCGCATTGCAAGGTGCAATTCTGAAATTTTTTGCTTTTTCCTGCTCCTCTTAGCAAGATAAACAAGATTCAAAGAGAGTGAGATGCCAGCTCCTTTCATTCAGTCAGTAGCTTCAATCATTTCTGGACGTTTTTCAATGGCAAAAATCAATGTATATTGTAAATGCACAAACAGTAATTTCTCCGCATTGCAAGGTGCAATTCTGAAATTTTTTGCTTTTTCCTGCTCCTCTTAGCATGATAAAGAAGATTCAAAGAGAGTGATATGCCAGCTCCTTTCATTCAGTGAGTAGCTTCAATCATTTCTGGACATTTTTCAATGGCAAAAATCAATGAATATTGTAAATGCACAAACAGTAATTTCTCCGCATTGCAAGGTGCAATTCTGAAATTTTTTGCTTTTTCCTGCTCCTCTTAGCATGATAAAGAAGATTCAAAGAGAGTGAGATGCCAGATCCTTTCATTCAGTCAGTAGCTTCAAACATTTCTGGTATATGAATAACATGATGTTTTTCAATGGCAAAAATCAATGAATATTGTAAATGCACAAACAGTAATTTCTCCGCATTGCAAGGTGCAATTCTGAAATTTTTTGCTTTTTCCTGCTCCTCTTAGCATGATAAAGAAGATTCAAAGAGAGTGAGGTGCCAGCTCCTTTCATTCAGTCAGTAGCTTCAATCATTTCTGGACGTTTTTCAATGGCAAAAATCAATGAATATTGTAAATGCACAAACAGTAATTTCTCCGCATTGCAAGGTGCAATTCTGAAATTTTTTGCTTTTTCCTGCTCCTCTTAGCATGATAAAGAAGATTCAAAGAGAGTGAGATGCCAGCTCCTTTCATTCAGTCAGTAGCTTCAAACATTTCTGGTATATGAATAACATGATGTTTTTCAATGGCAAAAATCAATGAATATTGTAAATGCACAAACAGTAATTTCTCCGCATTGCAAGGTGCAATTCTGAAATTTTTTGCTTTTTCCTGCTCCTCTTAGCATGATAAACAAGATTCAAAGAGAGTGAGATGCCAGCTCCTTTCATTCAGTCAGTAGCTTCAATCATTTCTGGACGTTTTTCAATGGCAAAAATCAATGAATATTGTAAATGCACAAACAGTAATTTCTCCGCATTGCAAGGTGCAATTCTGAAATTTTTTGCTTTTTCCTGCTCCTCTTAGCATGATAAAGAAGATTCAAAGAGAGTGAGATGCCAGCTCCTTTCATTCAGTCAGTAGCTTCAAACATTTCTGGTATATGAATAACATGATGTTTTTCAATGGCAAAAATCAATGAATATTGTAAATGCACAAACAGTAATTTCTCCGCATTGCAAGGTGCAATTCTGAAATTTTTTGCTTTTTCCTGCTCCTCTTAGCATGATAAACAAGATTCAAAGAGAGTGAGATGCCAGCTCCTTTCATTCAGTCAGTAGCTTCAATCATTTCTGGACGTTTTTCAATGGCAAAAATCAATGAATATTGTAAATGCACAAACAGTAATTTCTCCGCATTGCAAGGTGCAATTCTGAAATTTTTTGCTTTTTTCTGCTCCTCTTAGCATGATAAAGAAGATTCAAAGAGAGTGAGATGCCAGCTCCTTTCATTCAGTCAGTAGCTTCAAACATTTCTGGTATATGAATAACATGATGTTTTTCAATGGCAAAAATCAATGAATATTGTAAATGCACAAACAGTAATTTCTCCGCATTGCAAGGTGCAATTCTGAAATTTTTTGCTTTTTCCTGCTCCTCTTAGCATGATAAAGAAGATTCAAAGAGAGTGAGATGCCAGCTCCTTTCATTCAGTCAGTAGCTTCAATCATTTCTGGACGTTTTTCAATGGCAAAAATCAATGAATATTGTAAATGCACAAACAGTAATTTCTCCGCATTGCAAGGTGCAATTCTGAAATTTTTTGCCTTTTCCTGCTCCTCTTAGCAAGATAAACAAGATTCAAAGAGAGTGAGATGCCAGCTCCTTTCATTCAGTCAGTAGCTTCAATCATTTCTGGACGTTTTTCAATGGCAAAAATCAATGTATATTGTAAATGCACAAACAGTAATTTCTCCGCATTGCAAGGTGCAATTCTGAAATTTTTTGCTTTTTCCTGCTCCTCTTAGCATGATAAAGAAGATTCAAAGAGAGTGAGATGCCAGCTCCTTTCATTCAGTCAGTAGCTTCAATCATTTCTTGACGTTTTTCAATGGCAAAAATCAATGAATATTGTAAATGCACAAACAGTAATTTCTCCGCATTGCAAGGTGCAATTCTGAAATTTTTTGCTTTTTCCTGCTCCTCTTAGCATGATAAAGAAGATTCAAAGAGAGTGAGATGCCAGCTCCTTTCATTCAGTCAGTAGCTTCAAACATTTCTGGTATATGAATAACATGATGTTTTTCAATGGCAAAAATCAATGAATATTGTAAATGCACAAACAGTAATTTCTCCGCATTGCAAGGTGCAATTCTGAAATTTTTTGCTTTTTCCTGCTCCTCTTAGCATGATAAAGAAGATTCAAAGAGAGTGAGATGCCAGCTCCTTTCATTCAGTCAGTAGCTTCAATCATTTCTGGACGTTTTTCAATGGCAAAAATCAATGAATATTGTAAATGCACAAACAGTAATTTCTCCGCATTGCAAGGTGCAATTCTGAAATTTTTTGCTTTTTCCTGCTCCTCTTAGCATGATAAAGAAGATTCAAAGAGAGTGAGATGCCAGCTCCTTTCATTCAGTCAGTAGCTTCAATCATTTCTGGGCATTTTTCAATGGCAAAAATCAATGAGTATTGTAAATGCACAAACAGTAATTTCTCCGCATTGCAAGGTGCAATTCTGAAATTTTTTGCTTTTTCCTGCTCCTCTTAGCATGATAAAGAAGATTCAAAGAGAGTGAGATGCCAGCTCCTTTCATTCAGTCAGTAGCTTCAAACATTTCTGGTATATGAATAACATGATGTTTTTCAATGGCAAAAATCAATGAATATTGTAAATGCACAAACAGTAATTTCTCCGCATTGCAAGGTGCAATTCTGAAATTTTTTGCTTTTTCCTGCTCCTCTTAGCATGATAAAGAAGATTCAAAGAGAGTGAGATGCCAGCTCCTTTCATTCAGTCAGTAGCTTCAATCATTTCTGGACGTTTTTCAATGGCAAAAATCAATGAATATTGTAAATGCACAAACAGTAATTTCTCCGCATTGCAAGGTGCAATTCTGAAATTTTTTGCTTTTTCCTGCTCCTCTTAGCAAGATAAACAAGATTCAAAGAGAGTGAGATGCCAGCTCCTTTCATTCAGTCAGTAGCTTCAATCATTTCTGGACGTTTTTCAATGGCAAAAATCAATGTATATTGTAAATGCACAAACAGTAATTTCTCCGCATTGCAAGGTGCAATTCTGAAATTTTTTGCTTTTTCCTGCTCCTCTTAGCATGATAAAGAAGATTCAAAGAGAGTGAGATGCCAGCTCCTTTCATTCAGTGAGTAGCTTCAATCATTTCTGGACGTTTTTCAATGGCAAAAATCAATGAATATTGTAAATGCACAAACAGTAATTTCTCCGCATTGCAAGGTGCAATTCTGAAATTTTTTGCTTTTTCCTGCTCCTCTTAGCATGATAAAGAAGATTCAAAGAGAGTGAGATGCCAGCTCCTTTCATTCAGTCAGTAGCTTCAAACATTTCTGGTATATGAATAACATGATGTTTTTCAATGGCAAAAATCAATGAATATTGTAAATGCACAAACAGTAATTTCTCCGCATTGCAAGGTGCAATTCTGAAATTTTTTGCTTTTTCCTGCTCCTCTTAGCATGATAAAGAAGATTCAAAGAGAGTGAGATGCCAGCTCCTTTCATTCAGTCAGTAGCTTCAATCATTTCTGGACGTTTTTCAATGGCAAAAATCAATGAATATTGTAAATGCACAAACAGTAATTTCTCCGCATTGCAAGGTGCAATTCTGAAATTTTTTGCTTTTTCCTGCTCCTCTTAGCATGATAAAGAAGATTCAAAGAGAGTGAGATGCCAGCTCCTTTCATTCAGTCAGTAGCTTCAATCATTTCTGGGCATTTTTCAATGGCAAAAATCAATGAATATTGTAAATGCACAAACAGTAATTTCTCCGCATTGCAAGGTGCAATTCTGAAATTTTTTGCTTTTTCCTGCTCCTCTTAGCATGATAAAGAAGATTCAAAGAGAGTGAGATGCCAGCTCCTTTCATTCAGTCAGTAGCTTCAAACATTTCTGGTATATGAATAACATGATGTTTTTCAATGGCAAAAATCAATGAATATTGTAAATGCACAAACAGTAATTTCTCCGCATTGAAAGATGCAATTCTGAAATTTTTTGCTTTTTCCTGCTCCTCTTAGCATGATAAAGAAGATTCAAAGAGAGTGAGATGCCAGCTCCTTTCATTCAGTCAGTAGCTTCAATCATTTCTGGACGTTTTTCAATGGCAAAAATCAATGAATATTGTAAATGCACAAACAGTAATTTCTCCGCATTGCAAGGTGCAATTCTGAAATTTTTTGCTTTTTCCTGCTCCTCTTAGCATGATAAACAAGATTCAAAGAGAGTGAGATGCCAGCTCCTTTCATTCAGTCAGTAGCTTCAATCATTTCTGGACGTTTTTCAATGGCAAAAATCAATGAATATTGTAAATGCACAAACAGTAATTTCTCCGCATTGCAAGGTGCAATTCTGAAATTTTTTGCTTTTTTCTGCTCCTCTTAGCATGATAAAGAAGATTCAAAGAGAGTGAGATGCCAGCTCCTTTCATTCAGTCAGTAGCTTCAAACATTTCTGGTATATGAATAACATGATGTTTTTCAATGGCAAAAATCAATGAATATTGTAAATGCACAAACAGTAATTTCTCCGCATTGCAAGGTGCAATTTTGAAATTTTTTGCTTTTTCCTGCTCCTCTTAGCATGATAAAGAAGATTCAAAGAGAGTGAGATGCCAGCTCCTTTCATTCAGTCAGTAGCTTCAATCATTTCTGGACGTTTTTCAATGGCAAAAATCAATGAATATTGTAAATGCACAAACAGTAATTTCTCCGCATTGCAAGGTGCAATTCTGAAATTTTTTGCTTTTTCCTGCTCCTCTTAGCAAGATAAACAAGATTCAAAGAGAGTGAGATGCCAGCTCCTTTCATTCAGTCAGTAGCTTCAATCATTTCTGGACGTTTTTCAATGGCAAAAATCAATGTATATTGTAAATGCACAAACAGTAATTTCTCCGCATTGCAAGGTGCAATTCTGAAATTTTTTGCTTTTTCCTGCTCCTCTTAGCATGATAAAGAAGATTCAAAGAGAGTGAGATGCCAGCTCCTTTCATTCAGTCAGTAGCTTCAATCATTTCTGGACGTTTTTCAATGGCAAAAATCAATGAATATTGTAAATGCACAAACAGTAATTTCTCCGCATTGCAAGGTGCAATTCTGAAATTTTTTGCTTTTTCCTGCTCCTCTTAGCATGATAAAGAAGATTCAAAGAGAGTGAGATGCCAGCTCCTTTCATTCAGTCAGTAGCTTTAAACATTTCTGGTATATGAATAACATGATGTTTTTCAATGGCAAAAATCAATGAATATTGTAAATGCACAAACAGTAATTTCTCCGCATTGCAAGGTGCAATTCTGAAATTTTTTGCTTTTTCCTGCTCCTCTTAGCATGATAAAGAAGATTCAAAGAGAGTGAGATGCCAGCTCCTTTCACTCAGTCAGTAGCTTCAATCATTTCTGGACGTTTTTCAATGGCAAAAATCAATGAATATTGTAAATGCACAAACAGTAATTTCTCCGCATTGCAAGGTGCAATTCTGAAATTTTTTGCTTTTTCCTGCTCCTCTTAGCATGATAAAGAAGATTCAAAGAGAGTGAGATGCCATCTCCTTTCATTCAGTCAGTAGCTTCAATCATTTCTGGGCATTTTTCAATGGCAAAAATCAATGAATATTGTAAATGCACAAACAGTAATTTCTCCGCATTGCAAGGTGCAATTCTGAAATTTTTTGCTTTTTCCTGCTCCTCTTAGCATGATAAAGAAGATTCAAAGAGAGTGAGATGCCAGCTCCTTTCATTCAGTCAGTAGCTTCAAACATTTCTGGTATATGAATAACATGATGTTTTTCAATGGCAAAAATCAATGAATATTGTAAATGCACAAACAGTAATTTCTCCGCATTGCAAGGTGCAATTCTGAAATTTTTTGCTTTTTCCTGCTCCTCTTAGCATGATAAAGAAGATTCAAAGAGAGTGAGATGCCAGCTCCTTTCATTCAGTCAGTAGCTTCAATCATTTCTGGACGTTTTTCAATGGCAAAAATCAATGAATATTGTAAATGCACAAACAGTAATTTCTCCGCATTGCAAGGTGCAATTCTGAAATTTTTTGCTTTTTCCTGCTCCTCTTAGCAAGATAAACAAGATTCAAAGAGAGTGAGATGACAGCTCCTTTCATTCAGTCAGTAGCTTCAATCATTTCTGGACGTTTTTCAATGGCAAAAATCAATGTATATTGTAAATGCACAAACAGTAATTTCTCCGCATTGCAAGGTGCAATTCTGAAATTTTTTGCTTTTTCCTGCTCCTCTTAGCATGATAAAGAAGATTCAAAGAGAGTGAGATGCCAGCTCCTTTCATCCAGTCAGTAGCTTCAATCATTTCTGGACGTTCTTCAATGGCAAAAATCAATGAATATTGTAAATGCACAAACAGTAATTTCTCCGCATTGCAAGGTGCAATTCTGAAATTTTTTGCTTTTTCCTGCTCCTCTTAGCATGATAAAGAAGATTCAAAGAGAGTGAGATGCCAGCTCCTTTCATTCAGTCAGTAGCTTCAAACATTTCTGGTATATGAATAACATGATGTTTTTCAATGGCAAAAATCAATGAATATTGTAAATGCACAAACAGTAATTTCTCCGCATTGCAAGGTGCAATTCTGAAATTTTTTGCTTTTTCCTGCTCCTCTTAGCATGATAAAGAAGATTCAAAGAGAGTGAGATGCCAGCTCCTTTCATTCAGTCAGTAGCTTCAATCATTTCTGGACGTTTTTCAATGGCAAAAATCAATGAATATTGTAAATGCACAAACAGTAATTTCTCCGCATTGCAAGGTGCAATTCTGAAATTTTTTGCTTTTTCCTGCTCCTCTTAGCATGATAAAGAAGATTCAAAGAGAGTGAGATTCCAGCTCCTTTCATTCAGTCAGTAGCTTCAATCATTTCTGGGCATTTTTCAATGGCAAAAATCAATGAATATTGTAAATGCACAAACAGTAATTTCTCCGCATTGCAAGGTGCAATTCTGAAATTTTTTGCTTTTTCCTGCTCCTCTTAGCATGATAAAGAAGATTCAAAGAGAGTGAGATGCCAGCTCCTTTCATTCAGTCAGTAGCTTCAAACATTTCTGGTATATGAATAACATGATGTTTTTCAATGGCAAAAATCAATGAATATTGTAAATGCACAAACAGTAATTTCTCCGCATTGAAAGATGCAATTCTGAAATTTTTTGCTTTTTCCTGCTCCTCTTAGCATGATAAAGAAGATTCAAAGAGAGTGAGATGCCAGCTCCTTTC
This sequence comes from Phyllobates terribilis, assembly GCF_046119375.1. Taxonomy (NCBI): domain Eukaryota; kingdom Metazoa; phylum Chordata; class Amphibia; order Anura; family Dendrobatidae; genus Phyllobates; species Phyllobates terribilis. The sequence continues at coordinate 4,415,894 of NW_027362893.1, forward strand.
ATTCAGTCAGTAGCTTCAATCATTTCTGGACGTTTTTCAATGGCAAAAATCAATGAATATTGTAAATGCACAAACAGTAATTTCTCCGCATTGCAAGGTGCAATTCTGAAATTTTTTGCTTTTTCCTGCTCCTCTTAGCATGATAAACAAGATTCAAAGAGAGTGAGATGCCAGCTCCTTTCATTCAGTCAGTAGCTTCAATCATTTCTGGACGTTTTTCAATGGCAAAAATCAATGAATATTGTAAATGCACAAACAGTAATTTCTCCGCATTGCAAGGTGCAATTCTGAAATTTTTTGCTTTTTCCTGCTCCTCTTAGCATGATAAACAAGATTCAAAGAGAGTGAGATGCCAGCTCCTTTCATTCAGTCAGTAGCTTCAATCATTTCTGGACGTTTTTCAATGGCAAAAATCAATGAATATTGTAAATGCACAAACAGTAATTTCTCCGCATTGCAAGGTGCAATTCTGAAATTTTTTGCTTTTTTCTGCTCCTCTTAGCATGATAAAGAAGATTCAAAGAGAGTGAGATGCCAGCTCCTTTCATTCAGTCAGTAGCTTCAAACATTTCTGGTATATGAATAACATGATGTTTTTCAATGGCAAAAATCAATGAATATTGTAAATGCACAAACAGTAATTTCTCCGCATTGCAAGGTGCAATTCTGAAATTTTTTGCTTTTTCCTGCTCCTCTTAGCATGATAAAGAAGATTCAAAGAGAGTGAGATGCCAGCTCCTTTCATTCAGTCAGTAGCTTCAATCATTTCTGGACGTTTTTCAATGGTAAAAATCAATGAATATTGTAAATGCACAAACAGTAATTTCTCCGCATTGCAAGGTGCAATTCTGAAATTTTTTGCTTTTTCCTGCTCCTCTTAGCAAGATAAACAAGATTCAAAGAGAGTGAGATGCCAGCTCCTTTCATTCAGTCAGTAGCTTCAATCATTTCTGGACGTTTTTCAATGGCAAAAATCAATGTATATTGTAAATGCACAAACAGTAATTTCTCCGCATTGCAAGGTGCAATTCTGAAATTTTTTGCTTTTTCCTGCTCCTCTTAGCATGATAAAGAAGATTCAAAGAGAGTGAGATGCCAGCTCCTTTCATTCAGTCAGTAGCTTCAATCATTTCTGGACGTTTTTCAATGGCAAAAATCAATGAATATTGTAAATGCACAAACAGTAATTTCTCCGCATTGCAAGGTGCAATTCTGAAATTTTTTGCTTTTTCCTGCTCCTCTTAGCATGATAAAGAAGATTCAAAGAGAGTGAGATGCCAGCTCCTTTCATTCAGTCAGTAGCTTCAAACATTTCTGGTATATGAATAACATGATGTTTTTCAATGGCAAAAATCAATGAATATTGTAAATGCACAAACAGTAATTTCTCCGCATTGCAAGGTGCAATTCTGAAATTTTTTGCTTTTTCCTGCTCCTCTTAGCATGATAAAGAAGATTCAAAGAGAGTGAGATGCCAGCTCCTTTCATTCAGTCAGTAGCTTCAATCATTTCTGGACGTTTTTCAATGGCAAAAATCAATGAATATTGTAAATGCACAAACAGTAATTTCTCCGCATTGCAAGGTGCAATTCTGAAATTTTTTGCTTTTTCCTGCTCCTCTTAGCATGATAAAGAAGATTCAAAGAGAGTGAGATGCCAGCTCCTTTCATTCAGTCAGTAGCTTCAATCATTTCTGGACGTTTTTCAATGGCAAAAATCAATGAATATTGTAAATGCACAAACAGTAATTTCTCCGCTTTGCAAGGTGCAATTCTGAAATTTTTTGCTTTTTCCTGCTCCTCTTAGCATGATAAAGAAGATTCAAAGAGAGTGAGATGCCAGCTCCTTTCATTCAGTCAGTAGCTTCAAACATTTCTGGTATATGAATAACATGATGTTTTTCAATGGCAAAAATCAATGAATATTGTGAATGCACAAACAGTAATTTCTCCGCATTGAAAGGTGCAATTCTGAAATTTTTTGCTTTTTCCTGCTCCTCTTAGCATGATAAAGAAGATTCAAAGAGAGTGAGATGCCAGCTCCTTTCATTCAGTCAGTAGCTTCAATCATTTCTGGACGTTTTTCAATGGCAAAAATCAATGAATATTGTAAATGCACAAACAGTAATTTCTCCGCATTGCATGGTGCAATTCTGAAATTTTTTGCTTTTTCCTGCTCCTCTTAGCATGATAAAGAAGATTCAAAGAGAGTGAGATGCCAGCTCCTTTCATTCAGTCAGTAGCTTCAATCATTTCTGGACGTTTTTCAATGGCAAAAATCAATGAATATTGTAAATGCACAAACAGTAATTTCTCCGCATTGCAAGGTGCAATTCTGAAATTTTTTGCTTTTTTCTGCTCCTCTTAGCATGATAAAGAAGATTCAAAGAGAGTGAGATGCCAGCTCCTTTCTTTCAGTCAGTAGCTTCAAACATTTCTGGTATATGAATAACATGATGTTTTTCAATGGCAAAAATCAATGAATATTGTAAATGCACAAACAGTAATTTCTCCGCATTGCAAGGTGCAATTCTGAAATTTTTTGCTTTTTCCTGCTCCTCTTAGCATGATAAACAAGATTCAAAGAGAGTGAGATGCCAGCTCCTTTCATTCAGTCAGTAGCTTCAATCATTTCTGGACGTTTTTCAATGGCAAAAATCAATGAATATTGTAAATGCACAAACAGTAATTTCTCCGCATTGCAAGGTGCAATTCTGAAATTTTTTGCTTTTTCCTGCTCCTCTTAGCATGATAAACAAGATTCAAAGAGAGTGAGATGCCAGCTCCTTTCATTCAGTCAGTAGCTTCAATGATTTCTGGACGTTTTTCAATGGCAAAAATCAATGAATATTGTAAATGCACAAACAGTAATTTCTCCGCATTGCAAGGTGCAATTCTGAAATTTTTTGCTTTTTTCTGCTCCTCTTAGCAAGATAAACAAGATTCAAAGAGAGTGAGATGCCAGCTCCTTTCATTCAGTCAGTAGCTTCAATCATTTCTGGACGTTTTTCAATGGCAAAAATCAATGTATATTGTAAATGCACAAACAGTAATTTCTCCGCATTGCAAGGTGCAATTCTGAAATTTTTTGCTTTTTCCTGCTCCTCTTAGCAAGATAAACAAGATTCAAAGAGAGTGAGATGCCAGCTCCTTTCATTCAGTCAGTAGCTTCAAACATTTCTGGTATATGAATAACATGATGTTTTTCAATGGCAAAAATCAATGAATATTGTAAATGCACAAACAGTAATTTCTCCGCATTGCAAGGTGCAATTCTGAAATTTTTTGCTTTTTCCTGCTCCTCTTAGCATGATAAAGAAGATTCAAAGAGAGTGAGATGCCAGCTCCTTTCATTCAGTCAGTAGCTTCAATCATTTCTGGACGTTTTTCAATGGCAAAAATCATTGAATATTGTAAATGCACAAACAGTAATTTCTCCGCATTGCAAGGTGCAATTCTGAAATTTTTTGCTTTTTCCTGCTCCTCTTAGCATGATAAAGAAGATTCAAAGAGAGTGAGATGCCAGCTCCTTTCATTCAGTCAGTAGCTTCAAACATTTCTGGTATATGAATAACATGATGTTTTTCAATGGCAAAAATCAATGAATATTGTAAATGCACAAACAGTAATTTCTCCGCATTGAAAGGTGCAATTCTGAAATTTTTTGCTTTTTCCTGCTCCTCTTAGCATGATAAAGAAGATTCAAAGAGAGTGAGATGCCAGCTCCTTTCATTCAGTCAGTAGCTTCAAACATTTCTGGTATATGAATAACATGATGTTTTTCAATGGCAAAAATCAATGAATATTGTAAATGCACAAACAGTAATTTCTCCGCATTGCAAGGTGCAATTCTGAAATTTTTTGCTTTTTCCTGCTCCTCTTAGCATGATAAAGAAGATTCAAAGAGAGTGAGATGCCAGCTCCTTTCATTCAGTCAGTAGCTTCAATCATTTCTGGACGTTTTTCAATGGCAAAAATCATTGAATATTGTAAATGCACACAGTAATTTCTCCGCATTGCAAGGTGCAATTCTGAATTTTTTTGCTTTTTCCTGCTCTTCTTAGCATGATAAAGAAGATTCAAAGAGAGTGAGATGCCAGCTCCTTTCATTCAGTCAGTAGCTTCAATCATTTCTGGACGTTTTTCAATGGCAAAAATCAATGAATATTGTAAATGCACAAACAGTAATTTCTCCGCATTGCAAGGTGCAATTCTGAAATTTTTTGCTTTTTCCTGCTCCTCTTAGCAAGATAAACAAGATTCAAAGAGAGTGAGATGCCAGCTCCTTTCATTCAGTCAGTAGCTTCAATCATTTCTGGACGTTTTTCAATGGCAAAAATCAATGTATATTGTAAATGCACAAACAGTAATTTCTCCGCATTGCAAGGTGCAATTCTGAAATTTTTTGCTTTTTCCTGTTCCTCTTAGCATGATAAAGAAGATTCAAAGAGAGTGAGATGCCAGCTCCTTTCATTCAGTCAGTAGCTTCAATCATTTCTGGACGTTTTTCAATGGCAAAAATCAATGAATATTGTAAATGCACAAACAGTAATTTCTCCGCATTGCAAGGTGCAATTCTGAAATTTTTTGCTTTTTCCTGCTCCTCTTAGCATGATAAAGAAGATTCAAAGAGAGTGAGATGCCAGCTCCTTTCATTCAGTCAGTAGCTTCAATCATTTCTGGACGTTTTTCAATGGCAAAAATCAATGAATATTGTAAATGCACAAACAGTAATTTCTCCGCATTGCAAGGTGCAATTCTGAAATTTTTTGCTTTTTCCTGCTCCTCTTAGCATGATAAAGAAGATTCAAAGAGAGTGAGATGCCAGCTCCTTTCATTCAGTCAGTAGCTTCAATCATTTCTGGGCATTTTTCAATGGCAAAAATCAATGAATATTGTAAATGCACAAACAGTAATTTCTCCGCATTGCAAGGTGCAATTCTGAAATTTTTTGCTTTTTCCTGCTCCTCTTAGCATGATAAAGAAGATTCAAAGAGAGTGAGATGCCAGCTCCTTTCATTCAGTCAGTAGCTTCAAACATTTCTGGTATATGAATAACATGATGTTTTTCAATGGCAAAAATCAATGAATATTGTAAATGCACAAACAGTAATTTCTCCGCATTGCAAGGTGCAATTCTGAAATTTTTTGCTTTTTCCTGCTCCTCTTAGCATGATAAAGAAGATTCAAAGAGAGTGAGATGCCAGCTCCTTTCATTCAGTCAGTAGCTTCAATCATTTCTGGACGTTTTTCAATGGCAAAAATCAATGAATATTGTAAATGCACAAACAGTAATTTCTCCGCATTGCAAGGTGCAATTCTGAAATTTTTTGCTTTTTCCTGCTCCTCTTAGCAAGATAAACAAGATTCAAAGAGAGTGAGATGCCAGCTCCTTTCATTCAGTCAGTAGCTTCAATCATTTCTGGACGTTTTTCAATGGCAAAAATCAATGTATATTGTAAATGCACAAACAGTAATTTCTCCGCATTGCAAGGTGCAATTCTGAAATTTTTTGCTTTTTCCTGCTCCTCTTAGCATGATAAAGAAGATTCAAAGAGAGTGAGATGCCAGCTCCTTTCATTCAGTGAGTAGCTTCAATCATTTCTGGACGTTTTTCAATGGCAAAAATCAATGAATATTGTAAATGCACAAACAGTAATTTCTCCGCATTGCAAGGTGCAATTCTGAAATTTTTTGCTTTTTCCTGCTCCTCTTAGCATGATAAAGAAGATTCAAAGAGAGTGAGATGCCAGCTCCTTTCATTCAGTCAGTAGCTTCAAACATTTCTGGTATATGAATAACATGATGTTTTTCAATGGCAAAAATCAATGAATATTGTAAATGCACAAACAGTAATTTCTCCGCATTGCAAGGTGCAATTCTGAAATTTTTTGCTTTTTCCTGCTCCTCTTAGCATGATAAAGAAGATTCAAAGAGAGTGAGATGCCAGCTCCTTTCATTCAGTCAGTAGCTTCAATCATTTCTGGGCATTTTTCAATGGCAAAAATCAATGAATATTGTAAATGCACAAACAGTAATTTCTCCGCATTGCAAGGTGCAATTCTGAAATTTTTTGCTTTTTCCTGCTCCTCTTAGCATGATAAAGAAGATTCAAAGAGAGTGAGATGCCAGCTCCTTTCATTCAGTCAGTAGCTTCAAACATTTCTGGTATATGAATAACATGATGTTTTTCAATGGCAAAAATCAATGAATATTGTAAATGCACAAACAGTAATTTCTCCGCATTGAAAGATGCATTTCTGAAATTTTTTGCTTTTTCCTGCTCCTCTTAGCATGATAAAGAAGATTCAAAGAGAGTGAGATGCCAGCTCCTTTCATTCAGTCAGTAGCTTCAATCATTTCTGGACGTTTTTCAATGGCAAAAATCAATGAATATTGTAAATGCACAAACAGTAATTTCTCCGCATTGCAAGGTGCAATTCTGAAATTTTTTGCTTTTTCCTGCTCCTCTTAGCATGATAAACAAGATTCAAAGAGAGTGAGATGCCAGCTCCTTTCATTCAGTCAGTAGCTTCAATCATTTCTGGACGTTTTTCAATGGCAAAAATCATTGAATATTGTAAATGCACACAGTAATTTCTCCGCATTGCAAGGTGCAATTCTGAATTTTTTTGCTTTTTCCTGCTCTTCTTAGCATGATAAAGAAGATTCAAAGAGAGTGAGATGCCAGCTCCTTTCATTCAGTCAGTAGCTTCAATCATTTCTGGACGTTTTTCAATGGCAAAAATCAATGAATATTGTAAATGCACAAACAGTAATTTCTCCGCATTGCAAGGTGCAATTCTGAAATTTTTTGCTTTTTCCTGCTCCTCTTAGCAAGATAAACAAGATTCAAAGAGAGTGAGATGCCAGCTCCTTTCATTCAGTCAGTAGCTTCAATCATTTCTGGACGTTTTTCAATGGCAAAAATCAATGTATATTGTAAATGCACAAACAGTAATTTCTCCGCATTGCAAGGTGCAATTCTGAAATTTTTTGCTTTTTCCTGTTCCTCTTAGCATGATAAAGAAGATTCAAAGAGAGTGAGATGCCAGCTCCTTTCATTCAGTCAGTAGCTTCAATCATTTCTGGACGTTTTTCAATGGCAAAAATCAATGAATATTGTAAATGCACAAACAGTAATTTCTCCGCATTGCAAGGTGCAATTCTGAAATTTTTTGCTTTTTCCTGCTCCTCTTAGCATGATAAAGAAGATTCAAAGAGAGTGAGATGCCAGCTCCTTTCATTCAGTCAGTAGCTTCAATCATTTCTGGACGTTTTTCAATGGCAAAAATCAATGAATATTGTAAATGCACAAACAGTAATTTCTCCGCATTGCAAGGTGCAATTCTGAAATTTTTTGCTTTTTCCTGCTCCTCTTAGCATGATAAAGAAGATTCAAAGAGAGTGAGATGCCAGCTCCTTTCATTCAGTCAGTAGCTTCAATCATTTCTGGGCATTTTTCAATGGCAAAAATCAATGAATATTGTAAATGCACAAACAGTAATTTCTCCGCATTGCAAGGTGCAATTCTGAAATTTTTTGCTTTTTCCTGCTCCTCTTAGCATGATAAAGAAGATTCAAAGAGAGTGAGATGCCAGCTCCTTTCATTCAGTCAGTAGCTTCAAACATTTCTGGTATATGAATAACATGATGTTTTTCAATGGCAAAAATCAATGAATATTGTAAATGCACAAACAGTAATTTCTCCGCATTGCAAGGTGCAATTCTGAAATTTTTTGCTTTTTCCTGCTCCTCTTAGCATGATAAAGAAGATTCAAAGAGAGTGAGATGCCAGCTCCTTTCATTCAGTCAGTAGCTTCAATCATTTCTGGACGTTTTTCAATGGCAAAAATCAATGAATATTGTAAATGCACAAACAGTAATTTCTCCGCATTGCAAGGTGCAATTCTGAAATTTTTTGCTTTTTCCTGCTCCTCTTAGCAAGATAAACAAGATTCAAAGAGAGTGAGATGCCAGCTCCTTTCATTCAGTCAGTAGCTTCAATCATTTCTGGACGTTTTTCAATGGCAAAAATCAATGTATATTGTAAATGCACAAACAGTAATTTCTCCGCATTGCAAGGTGCAATTCTGAAATTTTTTGCTTTTTCCTGCTCCTCTTAGCATGATAAAGAAGATTCAAAGAGAGTGAGATGCCAGCTCCTTTCATTCAGTGAGTAGCTTCAATCATTTCTGGACGTTTTTCAATGGCAAAAATCAATGAATATTGTAAATGCACAAACAGTAATTTCTCCGCATTGCAAGGTGCAATTCTGAAATTTTTTGCTTTTTCCTGCTCCTCTTAGCATGATAAAGAAGATTCAAAGAGAGTGAGATGCCAGCTCCTTTCATTCAGTCAGTAGCTTCAAACATTTCTGGTATATGAATAACATGATGTTTTTCAATGGCAAAAATCAATGAATATTGTAAATGCACAAACAGTAATTTCTCCGCATTGCAAGGTGCAATTCTGAAATTTTTTGCTTTTTCCTGCTCCTCTTAGCATGATAAAGAAGATTCAAAGAGAGTGAGATGCCAGCTCCTTTCATTCAGTCAGTAGCTTCAATCATTTCTGGGCATTTTTCAATGGCAAAAATCAATGAATATTGTAAATGCACAAACAGTAATTTCTCCGCATTGCAAGGTGCAATTCTGAAATTTTTTGCTTTTTCCTGCTCCTCTTAGCATGATAAAGAAGATTCAAAGAGAGTGAGATGCCAGCTCCTTTCATTCAGTCAGTAGCTTCAAACATTTCTGGTATATGAATAACATGATGTTTTTCAATGGCAAAAATCAATGAATATTGTAAATGCACAAACAGTAATTTCTCCGCATTGAAAGATGCATTTCTGAAATTTTTTGCTTTTTCCTGCTCCTCTTAGCATGATAAAGAAGATTCAAAGAGAGTGAGATGCCAGCTCCTTTCATTCAGTCAGTAGCTTCAATCATTTCTGGACGTTTTTCAATGGCAAAAATCAATGAATATTGTAAATGCACAAACAGTAATTTCTCCGCATTGCAAGGTGCAATTCTGAAATTTTTTGCTTTTTCCTGCTCCTCTTAGCATGATAAACAAGATTCAAAGAGAGTGAGATGCCAGCTCCTTTCATTCAGTCAGTAGCTTCAATCATTTCTGGACGTTTTTCAATGGCAAAAATCAATGAATATTGTGAATGCACAAACAGTAATTTCTCCGCATTGCAAGGTGCAATTCTGAAATTTTTTGCTTTTTCCTGCTCCTCTTAGCATGATAAACAAGATTCAAAGAGAGTGAGATGCCAGCTCCTTTCATTCAGTCAGTAGCTTCAATCATTTCTGGACGTTTTTCAATGGCAAAAATCAATGAATATTGTAAATGCACAAACAGTAATTTCTCCGCATTGCAAGGTGCAATTCTGAAGTTTTTTGCTTTTTTCTGCTCCTCTTAGCATGATAAAGAAGATTCAAAGAGAGTGAGATGCCAGCTCCTTTCATTCAGTCAGTAGCTTCAAACATTTCTGGTATATGAATAACATGATGTTTTTCAATGGCAAAAATCAATGAATATTGTAAATGCACAAACAGTAATTTCTCCGCATTGCAAGGTGCAATTCTGAAATTTTTTGCTTTTTCCTGCTCCTCTTAGCATGATAAAGAAGATTCAAAGAGAGTGAGATGCCAGCTCCTTTCATTCAGTCAGTAGCTTCAATCATTTCTGGACGTTTTTCAATGGCAAAAATCAATGAATATTGTAAATGCACAAACAGTAATTTCTCCGCATTGCAAGGTGCAATTCTGAAATTTTTTGCTTTTTCCTGCTCCTCTTAGCAAGATAAACAAGATTCAAAGAGAGTGAGATGCCAGCTCCTTTCATTCAGTCAGTAGCTTCAATCATTTCTGGACGTTTTTCAATGGCAAAAATCAATGTATATTGTAAATGCACAAACAGTATTTTCTCCGCATTGCAAGGTGCAATTCTGAAATTTTTTGCTTTTTCCTGCTCCTCTTAGCATTATAAAGAAGATTCAAAGAGAATGAGATGCCAGCTCCTTTCATTCAGTCAGTAGCTTCAATCATTTCTGGACGTTTTTCAATGGCAAAAATCAATGAATATTGTAAATGCACAAACAGTAATTTCTCCGCATTGCAAGGTGCAATTCTGAAATTTTTTGCTTTTTCCTGCTCCTCTTAGCATGATAAAGAAGATTCAAAGAGAGTGAGATGCCAGCTCCTTTCATTCAGTCAGTAGCTTCAAACATTTCTGGTATATGAATAACATGATGTTTTTCAATGGCAAAAATCAATGAATATTGTAAATGCACAAACAGTAATTTCTCCGCATTGCAAGGTGCAATTCTGAAATTTTTTGCTTTTTCCTGCTCCTCTTAGCATGATAAAGAAGATTCAAAGAGAGTGAGATGCCAGCTCCTTTCATTCAGTCAGTAGCTTCAATCATTTCTGGACGTTTTTCAATGGCAAAAATCAATGAATATTGTAAATGCACAAACAGTAATTTCTCCGCATTGCAAGGTGCAATTCTGAAATTTTTTGCTTTTTCCTGCTCCTCTTAGCAAGATAAACAAGATTCAAAGAGAGTGAGATGCCAGCTCCTTTCATTCAGTCAGTAGCTTCAATCATTTCTGGACGTTTTTCAATGGCAAAAATCAATGTATATTGTAAATGCACAAACAGTAATTTCTCCGCATTGCAAGGTGCAATTCTGAAATTTTTTGCTTTTTCCTGCTCCTCTTAGCATGATAAAGAAGATTCAAAGAGAGTGAGATGCCAGCTCCTTTCATTCAGTGAGTAGCTTCAATCATTTCTGGACGTTTTTCAATGGCAAAAATCAATGAATATTGTAAATGCACAAACAGTAATTTCTCCGCATTGCAAGGTGCAATTCTGAAATTTTTTCCTTTTTCCTGCTCCTCTTAGCATGATAAAGAAGATTCAAAGGGAGTGAGATGCCAGCTCCTTTCATTCAGTCAGTAGCTTCAAACATTTCTGGTATATGAATAACATGATGTTTTTCAATGGCAAAAATCAATGAATATTGTAAATGCACAAACAGTAATTTCTCCGCATTGCAAGGTGCAATTCTGAAATTTTTTGCTTTTTCCTGCTCCTCTTAGCATGATAAAGAAGATTCAAAGAGAGTGAGATGCCAGCTCCTTTCATTCAGTCAGTAGCTTCAATCATTTCTGGACGTTTTTCAATGGCAAAATCAATGAATATTGTAAATGCACAAACAGTAATTTCTCCGCATTGCAAGGTGCAATTCTGAAATTTTTTGCTTTTTCCTGCTCCTCTTAGCATGATAAACAAGATTCAAAGAGAGTGAGATGCCAGCTCCTTTCATTCAGTCAGTAGCTTCAATCATTTCTGGACGTTTTTCAATGGCAAAAATCAATGAATATTGTAAATGCACAAACAGTAATTTCTCCGCATTGCAAGGTGCAATTCTGAAATTTTTTGCTTTTTCCTGCTCCTCTTAGCATGATAAACAAGATTCAAAGAGAGTGAGATGCCAGCTCCTTTCATTCAGTCAGTAGCTTCAATCATTTCTGGACGTTTTTCAATGGCAAAAATCAATGAATATTGTAAATGCACAAACAGTAATTTCTCCGCATTGCAAGGTGCAATTCTGAAATTTTTTGCTTTTTTCTGCTCCTCTTAGCATGATAAAGAAGATTCAAAGAGAGTGAGATGCCAGCTCCTTTCATTCAGTCAGTAGCTTCAAACATTTCTGGTATATGAATAACATGATGTTTTTCAATGGCAAAAATCAATGAATATTGTAAATGCACAAACAGTAATTTCTCCGCATTGCAAGGTGCAATTCTGAAATTTTTTGCTTTTTCCTGCTCCTCTTAGCATGATAAAGAAGATTCAAAGAGAGTGAGATGCCAGCTCCTTTCATTCAGTCAGTAGCTTCAATCATTTCTGGACGTTTTTCAATGGCAAAAATCAATGAATATTGTAAATGCACAAACAGTAATTTCTCCGCATTGCAAGGTGCAATTCTGAAATTTTTTGCTTTTTCCTGCTCCTCTTAGCATGATAAAGAAGATTCAAAGAGAGTGAGATGCCAGCTCCTTTCATTCAGTCAGTAGCTTCAATCATTTCTGGACGTTTTTCAATGGCAAAAATCAATGAATATTGTAAATGCACAAACAGTAATTTCTCCGCATTGCAAGGTGCAATTCTGAAATTTTTTGCTTTTTCCTGCTCCTCTTAGCAAGATAAACAAGATTCAAAGAGAGTGAGATGCCAGCTCCTTTCATTCAGTCAGTAGCTTCAATCATTTCTGGACGTTTTTCAATGGCAAAAATCAATGTATATTGTAAATGCACAAACAGTAATTTCTCCGCATTGCAAGGTGCAATTCTGAAATTTTTTGCTTTTTCCTGCTCCTCTTAGCATGATAAAGAAGATTCAAAGAGAGTGAGATGCCAGCTCCTTTCATTCAGTGAGTAGCTTCAATCATTTCTGGACGTTTTTCAATGGCAAAAATCAATGAATATTGTAAATGCACAAACAGTAATTTCTCCGCATTGCAAGGTGCAATTCTGAAATTTTTTGCTTTTTCCTGCTCCTCTTAGCATGATAAAGAAGATTCAAAGAGAGTGAGATGCCAGCTCCTTTCATTCAGTCAGTAGCTTCAAACATTTCTGGTATATGAATAACATGATGTTTTTCAATGGCAAAAATCAATGAATATTGTAAATGCACAAACAGTAATTTCTCCGCATTGAAAGATGCAATTCTGAAATTTTTTGCTTTTTCCTGCTCCTCTTAGCATGATAAAGAAGATTCAAAGAGAGTGAGATGCCAGCTCCTTTCATTCAGTCAGTAGCTTCAATCATTTCTGGACGTTTTTCAATGGCAAAAATCAATGAATATTGTAAATGCACAAACAGTAATTTCTCCGCATTGCAAGGTGCAATTCTGAAATTTTTTGCTTTTTCCTGCTCCTCTTAGCATGATAAACAAGATTCAAAGAGAGTGAGATGCCAGCTCCTTTCATTCAGTCAGTAGCTTCAATCATTTCTGGACATTTTTCAATGGCAAAAATCAATGAATATTGTTAATGCACAAACAGTAATTTCTCCGCATTGCAAGGTGCAATTCTGAAATTTTTTGCTTTTTTCTGCTCCTCTTAGCATGATAAAGAAGATTCAAAGAGAGTGAGATGCCAGCTCCTTTCATTCAGTCAGTAGCTTCAAACATTTCTGGTATATGAATAACATGATGTTTTTCAATGGCAAAAATCAATGAATATTGTAAATGCACAAACAGTAATTTCTCCGCATTGCAAGGTGCAATTCTGAAATTTTTTGCTTTTTCCTGCTCCTCTTAGCATGATAAAGAAGATTCAAAGAGAGTGAGATGCCAGCTCCTTTCATTCAGTCAGTAGCTTCAATCATTTCTGGACGTTTTTCAATGGCAAAAATCAATGAATATTGTAAATGCACAAACAGTAATTTCTCCGCATTGCAAGGTGCAATTCTGAAATTTTTTGCTTTTTCCTGCTCCTCTTAGCATGATAAAGAAGATTCAAAGAGAGTGAGATGCCAGCTCCTTTCATTCAGTCAGTAGCTTCAATCATTTCTGGACGTTTTTCAATGGCAAAAATCAATGAATATTGTAAATGCACAGAGTAATTTCTCCGCATTGCAAGGTGCAATTCTGAAATTTTTTGCTTTTTCCTGCTCCTCTTAGCATGATAAAGAAGATTCAAAGAGAGTGAGATGCCAGCTCCTTTCATTCAGTCAGTAGCTTCAAACATTTCTGGTATATGAATAACATGATGTTTTTCAATGGCAAAAATCAATGAATATTGTAAATGCACAAACAGTAATTTCTCCGCATTGCAAGGTGCAATTCTGAAATTTTTGGCTTTTTCCTGCTCCTCTTAGCATGATAAAGAAGATTCAAAGAGAGTGAGATGCCAGCTCCTTTCATTCAGTCAGTAGCTTCAATCATTTCTGGACGTTTTTCAATGGCAAAAATCAATGAATATTGTAAATGCACAAACAGTAATTTCTCCGCATTGCAAGGTGCAATTCTGAAATTTTTTGCTTTTTCCTGCTCCTCTTAGCATGATAAAGAAGATTCAAAGAGAGTGAGATGCCAGCTCCTTTCATTCAGTCAGTAGCTTCAATCATTTCTGGACGTTTTTCAATGGCAAAAATCAATGAATATTGTAAATGCACAGAGTAATTTCTCCGCATTGCAAGGTGCAATTCTGAAATTTTTTGCTTTTTCCTGCTCCTCTTAGCATGATAAAGAAGATTCAAAGAGAGTGAGATGCCAGCTCCTTTCATTCAGTCAGTAGCTTCAAACATTTCTGGTATATGAATAACATGATGTTTTTCAATGGCAAAAATCAATGAATATTGTAAATGCACAAACAGTAATTTCTCCGCATTGCAAGGTGCAATTCTGAAATTTTTTGCTTTTTCCTGCTCCTCTTAGCATGATAAAGAAGATTCAAAGAGAGTGAGATGCCAGCTCCTTTCATTCAGTCAGTAGCTTCAATCATTTCTGGACGTTTTTCAATGGCAAAAATAAATGAATATTGTAAATGCACAAACAGTAATTTCTCCGCATTGCAAGGTGCAATTCTGAAATTTTTTGCTTTTTCCTGCTCCTCTTAGCATGATAAAGAAGATTCAAAGAGAGTGAGATGCCAGCTCCTTTCATTCAGTCAGTAGCTTCAATCATTTCTGGGCATTTTTCAATGGCAAAAATCAATGAATATTGTAAATGCACAAACAGTAATTTCTCCGCATTGCAAGGTGCAATTCTGAAATTTTTTGCTTTTTCCTGCTCCTCTTAGCATGATAAAGAAGATTCAAAGAGAGTGAGATGCCAGCTCCTTTCATTCAGTCAGTAGCTTCAAACATTTCTGGTATATGAATAACATGATGTTTTTCAATGGCAAAAATCAATGAATATTGTAAATGCACAAACAGTAATTTCTCCGCATTGCAAGGTGCAATTCTGAAATTTTTTGCTTTTTCCTGCTCCTCTTAGCATGATAAAGAAGATTCAAAGAGAGTGAGATGCCAGCTCCTTTCATTCAGTCAGTAGCTTCAATCATTTCTGGACGTTTTTCAATGGCAAAAATCAATGAATATTGTAAATGCACAAACAGTAATTTCTCCGCATTGCAAGGTGCAATTCTGAAATTTTTTGCTTTTTCCTGCTCCTCTTAGCAAGATAAACAAGATTCAAAGAGAGTGAGATGCCAGCTCCTTTCATTCAGTCAGTAGCTTCAATCATTTCTGGACGTTTTTCAATGGCAAAAATCAATGTATATTGTAAATGCACAAACAGTAATTTCTCCGCATTGCAAGGTGCAATTCTGAAATTTTTTGCTTTTTCCTGCTCCTCTTAGCATGATAAAGAAGATTCAAAGAGAGTGAGATGCCAGCTCCTTTCATTCAGTCAGTAGCTTCAATCATTTCTGGATGTTTTTCAATGGCAAAAATCAATGAATATTGTAAATGCACAAACAGTAATTTCTCCGCATTGCAAGGTGCAATTCTGAAATTTTTTGCTTTTTCCTGCTCCTCTTAGCATGATAAAGAAGATTCAAAGAGAGTGAGATGCCAGCTCCTTTCATTCAGTCAGTAGCTTCAATCATTTCTGGACGTTTTTCAATGGCAAAAATCAATGAATATTGTAAATGCACAAACAGTAATTTCTCCGCATTGCAAGGTGCAATTCTGAAATTTTTTGCTTTTTCCTGCTCCTCTTAGCATGATAAAGAAGATTCAAAGAGAGTGAGATGCCAGCTCCTTTCATTCAGTCAGTAGCTTCAATCATTTCTGGGCATTTTTCAATGGCAAAAATCAATGAATATTGTAAATGCACAAACAGTAATTTCTCCGCATTGCAAGGTGCAATTCTGAAATTTTTTGCTTTTTCCTGCTCCTCTTAGCATGATAAAGAAGATTCAAAGAGAGTGAGATGCCAGCTCCTTTCATTCAGTCAGTAGCTTCAAACATTTCTGGTATATGAATAACATGATGTTTTTCAATGGCAAAAATCAATGAATATTGTAAATGCACAAACAGTAATTTCTCCGCATTGCAAGGTGCAATTCTGAAATTTTTTGCTTTTTCCTGCTCCTCTTAGCATGATAAACAAGATTCAAAGAGAGTGAGATGCCAGCTCCTTTCATTCAGTCAGTAGCTTCAATCATTTCTGGACGTTTTTCAATGGCAAAAATCAATGAATATTGTAAATGCACAAACAGTAATTTCTCCGCATTGCAAGGTGCAATTCTGAAATTTTTTGCTTTTTTCTGCTCCTCTTAGCATGATAAAGAAGATTCAAAGAGAGTGAGATGCCAGCTCCTTTCATTCAGTCAGTAGCTTCAAACATTTCTGGTATATGAATAACATGATGTTTTTCAATGGCAAAAATCAATGAATATTGTAAATGCACAAACAGTAATTTCTCCGCATTGCAAGGTGCAATTCTGAAATTTTTTGCTTTTTCCTGCTCCTCTTAGCATGATAAAGAAGATTCAAAGAGAGTGAGATGCCAACTCCTTTCATTCAGTCAGTAGCTTCAATCATTTCTGGACGTTTTTCAATGGCAAAAATCAATGAATATTGTAAATGCACAAACAGTAATTTCTCCGCATTGCAAGGTGCAATTCTGAAATTTTTTGCTTTTTCCTGCTCCTCTTAGCATGATAAAGAAGATTCAAAGAGAGTGAGATGCCAGCTCCTTTCATTCAGTCAGTAGCTTCAATCATTTCTGGGCATTTTTCAATGGCAAAAATCAATGAATATTGTAAATGCACAAACAGTAATTTCTCCGCATTGCAAGGTGCAATTCTGAAATTTTTTGCTTTTTCCTGCTCCTCTTAGCATGATAAAGAAGATTCAAAGAGAGTGAGATGCCAGCTCCTTTCATTCAGTCAGTAGCTTCAAACATTTCTGGTATATGAATAACATGATGTTTTTCAATGGCAAAAATCAATGAATATTGTAAATGCACAAACAGTAATTTCTCCGCATTGCAAGGTGCAATTCTGAAATTTTTTGCTTTTTCCTGCTCCTCTTAGCATGATAAACAAGATTCAAAGAGAGTGAGATGCCAGCTCCTTTCATTCAGTCAGTAGCTTCAATCATTTCTGGACGTTTTTCAATGGCAAAAATCAATGAATATTGTAAATGCACAAACAGTAATTTCTCCGCATTGCAAGGTGCAATTCTGAAATTTTTTGCTTTTTTCTGCTCCTCTTAGCATGATAAAGAAGATTCAAAGAGAGTGAGATGCCAGCTCCTTTCATTCAGTCAGTAGCTTCAAACATTTCTGGTATATGAATAACATGATGTTTTTCAATGGCAAAAATCAATGAATATTGTAAATGCACAAACAGTAATTTCTCCGCATTGCAAGGTGCAATTCTGAAATTTTTTGCTTTTTCCTGCTCCTCTTAGCATGATAAAGAAGATTCAAAGAGAGTGAGATGCCAGCTCCTTTCATTCAGTCAGTAGCTTCAATCATTTCTGGACGTTTTTCAATGGCAAAAATCAATGAATATTGTAAATGCACAAACAGTAATTTCTCCGCATTGCAAGGTGCAATTCTGAAATTTTTTGCTTTTTCCTGCTCCTCTTAGCAAGATAAACAAGATTCAAAGAGAGTGAGATGCCAGCTCCTTTCATTCAGTCAGTAGCTTCAATCATTTCTGGACGTTTTTCAATGGCAAAAATCAATGTATATTGTAAATGCACAAACAGTAATTTCTCCGCATTGCAAGGTGCAATTCTGAAATTTTTTGCTTTTTCCTGCTCCTCTTAGCATGATAAAGAAGATTCAAAGAGAGTGAGATGCCAGCTCCTTTCATTCAGTCAGTAGCTTCAATCATTTCTGGACGTTTTTCAATGGCAAAAATCAATGAATATTGTAAATGCACAAACAGTAATTTCTCCGCATTGCAAGGTGCAATTCTGAAATTTTTTGCTTTTTCCTGCTCCTCTTAGCATGATAAAGAAGATTCAAAGAGAGTGAGATGCCAGCTCCTTTCATTCAGTCAGTAGCTTCAAACATTTCTGGTATATGAATAACATGATGTTTTTCAATGGCAAAAATCAATGAATATTGTAAATGCACAAACAGTAATTTCTCCGCATTGCAAGGTGCAATTCTGAAATTTTTTGCTTTTTCCTGCTCCTCTTAGCATGATAAAGAAGATTCAAAGAGAGTGAGATGCCAGCTCCTTTCATTCAGTCAGTAGCTTCAATCATTTCTGGACGTTTTTCAATGGCAAAAATCAATGAATATTGTAAATGCACAAACAGTAATTTCTCCGCATTGCAAGGTGCAATTCTGAAATTTTTTGCTTTTTCCTGCTCCTCTTAGCATGATAAAGAAGATTCAAAGAGAGTGAGATGCCAGCTCCTTTCATTCAGTCAGTAGCTTCAATCATTTCTGGGCATTTTTCAATGGCAAAAATCAATGAATATTGTAAATGCACAAACAGTAATTTCTCCGCATTGCAAGGTGCAATTCTGAAATTTTTTGCTTTTTCCTGCTCCTCTTAGCATGATAAAGAAGATTCAAAGAGAGTGAGATGCCAGCTCCTTTCATTCAGTCAGTAGCTTCAAACATTTCTGGTATATGAATAACATGATGTTTTTCAATGGCAAAAATCAATGAATATTGTAAATGCACAAACAGTAATTTCTCCGCATTGAAAGGTGCAATTCTGAAATTTTTTGCTTTTTCCTGCTCCTCTTATCATGATAAAGAAGATTCAAAGAGAGTGAGATGCCAGCTCCTTTCATTCAGTCAGTAGCTTCAATCATTTCTGGACGTTTTTCAATGGCAAAAATCAATGAATATTGTAAATGCACAAACAGTAATTTCTCCGCATTGCAAGGTGCAATTCTGAAATTTTTTGCTTTTTCCTGCTCCTCTTAGCATGATAAACAAGATTCAAAGAGAGTGAGATGCCAGCTCCTTTCATTCAGTCAGTAGCTTCAATCATTTCTGGACGTTTTTCAATGGCAAAAATCAATGAATATTGTAAATGCACAAACTAATTTCTCCGCATTGCAAGGTGCAATTCTGAAATTTTTTGCTTTTTGCTGCTCCTCTTAGCATGATAAAGAAGATTCAAAGAGAGTGAGATGCCAGCTCCTTTCATTCAGTCAGTAGCTTCAATCATTTCTGGACGTTTTTCAATGGCAAAAATCAATGAATATTGTAAATGCACAAACAGTAATTTCTCCGTATTGCAAGGTGCAATTCTGAAATTTTTTGCTTTTTCCTGCTCCTCTTAGCATGATAAAGAAGATTCAAAGAGAGTGAGATGCCAGCTCCTTTCATTCAGTCAGTAGCTTCAATCATTTCTGGACGTTTTTCAATGGCAAAAATCAATGAATATTGTAAATGCACAAACAGTAATTTCTCCGCATTGCAAGGTGCAATTCTGAAATTTTTTGCTTTTTCCTGCTCCTCTTAGCATGATAAAGAAGATTCAAAGAGAGTGAGATGCCAGCTCCTTTCATTCAGTCAGTAGCTTCAATCATTTCTGGACGTTTTTCAATGGCAAAAATCAATGAATATTGTAAATGCACAGAGTAATTTCTCCGCATTGCAAGGTGCAATTCTGAAATTTTTTGCTTTTTCCTGCTCCTCTTAGCATGATAAAGAAGATTCAAAGAGAGTGAGATGCCAGCTCCTTTCATTCAGTCAGTAGCTTCAAACATTTCTGGTATATGAATAACATGATGTTTTTCAATGGCAAAAATCAATGAATATTGTAAATGCACAAACAGTAATTTCTCCGCATTGCAAGGTGCAATTCTGAAATTTTTGGCTTTTTCCTGCTCCTCTTAGCATGATAAAGAAGATTCAAAGAGAGTGAGATGCCAGCTCCTTTCATTCAGTCAGTAGCTTCAATCATTTCTGGACGTTTTTCAATGGCAAAAATCAATGAATATTGTAAATGCACAGACAGTAATTTCTCCGCATTGCAAGGTGCAATTCTGAAATTTTTTGCTTTTTCCTGCTCCTCTTAGCATGATAAAGAAGATTCAAAGAGAGTGAGATGCCAGCTCCTTTCATTCAGTCAGTAGCTTCAATCATTTCTGGACGTTTTTCAATGGCAAAAATCAATGAATATTGTAAATGCACAGAGTAATTTCTCCGCATTGCAAGGTGCAATTCTGAAATTTTTTGCTTTTTCCTGCTCCTCTTAGCATGATAAAGAAGATTCAAAGAGAGTGAGATGCCAGCTCCTTTCATTCAGTCAGTAGCTTCAAACATTTCTGGTATATGAATAACATGATGTTTTTCAATGGCAAAAATCAATGAATATTGTAAATGCACAAACAGTAATTTCTCCGCATTGCAAGGTGCAATTCTGAAATTTTTTGCTTTTTCCTGCTCCTCTTAGCATGATAAAGAAGATTCAAAGAGAGTGAGATGCCAGCTCCTTTCATTCAGTCAGTGGCTTCAATCATTTCTGGACGTTTTTCAATGGCAAAAATCATTGAATATTGTAAATGCACACAGTAATTTCTCCGCATTGCAAGGTGCAATTCTGAAATTTTTTGCTTTTTCCTGCTCTTCTTAGCATGATAAAGAAGATTCAAAGAGAGTGAGATGCCAGCTCCTTTCATTCAGTCAGTAGCTTCAATCATTTCTGGTATATGAATAACATGATGTTTTTCAATGGCAAAAATCAATGAATATTGTAAATGCACAAACAGTAATTTCTCCGCATTGCAAGGTGCTATTCTGAAATTTTTTGCTTTTTCCTGCTCCTCTAAGCATGATA
Source organism: Phyllobates terribilis (assembly GCF_046119375.1). Lineage (NCBI taxonomy): Eukaryota > Metazoa > Chordata > Amphibia > Anura > Dendrobatidae > Phyllobates > Phyllobates terribilis. The sequence continues at coordinate 4,436,689 of NW_027362893.1, forward strand.
AAGAAGATTCAAAGAGAGTGAGATGCCAGCTCCTTTCATTCAGTCAGTAGCTTCAATCATTTCTGGACGTTTTTCAATGGCAAAAATCAATGAATATTGTAAATGCACAAACAGTAATTTCTCCGCATTGCAAGGTGCAATTCTGAAATTTTTTGCTTTTTCCCGCTCCTCTTAGCATGATAAAGAAGATTCAAAGAGAGTGAGATGCCAGCTCCTTTCATTCAGTCAGTAGCTTCAATCATTTCTGGACGTTTTTCAATGGCAAAAATCAATGAATATTGTAAATGCACAAACAGTAATTTCTCCGCTTTGCAAGGTGCAATTCTGAAATTTTTTGCTTTTTCCTGCTCCTCTTAGCATGATAAAGAAGATTCAAAGAGAGTGAGATGCCAGCTCCTTTCATTCAGTCAGTAGCTTCAAACATTTCTGGTATATGAATAACATGATGTTTTTCAATGGCAAAAATCAATGAATATTGTAAATGCACAAACAGTAATTTCTCCGCATTGAAAGGTGCAATTCTGAAATTTTTTGCTTTTTCCTGCTCCTCTTAGCATGATAAAGAAGATTCAAAGAGAGTGAGATGCCAGCTCCTTTCATTCAGTCAGTAGCTTCAATCATTTCTGGACATTTTTCAATGGCAAAAATCAATGAATATTGTAAATGCACAAACAGTAATTTCTCCGCATTGCAAGGTGCAATTCTGAAATTTTTTGCTTTTTCCTGCTCCTCTTAGCATGATAAAGAAGATTCAAAGAGAGTGAGATGCCAGCTCCTTTCATTCAGTCAGTAGCTTCAATCATTTCTGGACGTTTTTCAATGGCAAAAATCAATGAATATTGTAAATGCACAAACAGTAATTTCTCCGCATTGCAAGGTGCAATTCTGAAATTTTTTGCTTTTTTCTGCTCCTCTTAGCATGATAAAGAAGATTCAAAGAGAGTGAGATGCCAGCTCCTTTCTTTCAGTCAGTAGCTTCAAACATTTCTGGTATATGAATAACATGATGTTTTTCAATGGCAAAAATCAATGAATATTGTAAATGCACAAACAGTAATTTCTCCGCATTGCAAGGTGCAATTCTGAAATTTTTTGCTTTTTCCTGCTCCTCTTAGCATGATAAACAAGATTCAAAGAGAGTGAGATGCCAGCTCCTTTCATTCAGTCAGTAGCTTCAATCATTTCTGGACGTTTTTCAATGGCAAAAATCAATGAATATTGTAAATGCACAAACAGTAATTTCTCCGCATTGCAAGGTGCAATTCTGAAATTTTTTGCTTTTTCCTGCTCCTCTTAGCATGATAAAGAAGATTCAAAGAGAGTGAGATGCCAGCTCCTTTCATTCAGTCAGTAGCTTCAATCATTTCTGGGCATTTTTCAATGGCAAAAATCAATGAATATTGTAAATGCACAAACAGTAATTTCTCCGCATTGCAAGGTGCAATTCTGAAATTTTTTGCTTTTTCCTGCTCCTCTTAGCATGATAAAGAAGACTCAAAGAGAGTGAGATGCCAGCTCCTTTCATTCAGTCAGTAGCTTCAAACATTTCTGGTATATGAATAACATGATGTTTTTCAATGGCAAAAATCAATGAATATTGTAAATGCACAAACAGTAATTTCTCCGCATTGAAAGGTGCAATTCTGAAATTTTTTGCTTTTTCCTGCTCCTCTTATCATGATAAAGAAGATTCAAAGAGAGTGAGATGCCAGCTCCTTTCATTCAGTCAGTAGCTTCAATCATTTCTGGACGTTTTTCAATGGCAAAAATCAATGAATATTGTAAATGCACAAACAGTAATTTCTCCGCATTGCAAGGTGCAATTCTGAAATTTTTTGCTTTTTCCTGCTCCTCTTAGCATGATAAACAAGATTCAAAGAGAGTGAGATGCCAGCTCCTTTCATTCAGTCAGTAGCTTCAATCATTTCTGGACGTTTTTCAATGGCAAAAATCAATGAATATTGTAAATGCACAAACTAATTTCTCCGCATTGCAAGGTGCAATTCTGAAATTTTTTGCTTTTTGCTGCTCCTCTTAGCATGATAAAGAAGATTCAAAGAGAGTGAGATGTAGCTCCTTTCATTCAGTCAGTAGCTTCAATCATTTCTGGACGTTTTTCAATGGCAAAAATCAATGAATATTGTAAATGCACAAACAGTAATTTCTCCGTATTGCAAGGTGCAATTCTGAAATTTTTTGCTTTTTCCTGCTCCTCTTAGCATGATAAAGAAGATTCAAAGAGAGTGAGATGCCAGCTCCTTTCATTCAGTCAGTAGCTTCAATCATTTCTGGACGTTTTTCAATGGCAAAAATCAATGAATATTGTAAATGCACAAACAGTAATTTCTCCGCATTGCAAGGTGCAATTCTGAAATTTTTTGCTTTTTCCTGCTCCTCTTAGCATGATAAAGAAGATTCAAAGAGAGTGAGATGCCAGCTCCTTTCATTCAGTCAGTAGCTTCAATCATTTCTGGACGTTTTTCAATGGCAAAAATCAATGAATATTGTAAATGCACAGAGTAATTTCTCCGCATTGCAAGGTGCAATTCTGAAATTTTTTGCTTTTTCCTGCTCCTCTTAGCATGATAAAGAAGATTCAAAGAGAGTGAGATGCCAGCTCCTTTCATTCAGTCAGTAGCTTCAAACATTTCTGGTATATGAATAACATGATGTTTTTCAATGGCAAAAATCAATGAATATTGTAAATGCACAAACAGTAATTTCTCCGCATTGCAAGGTGCAATTCTGAAATTTTTGGCTTTTTCCTGCTCCTCTTAGCATGATAAAGAAGATTCAAAGAGAGTGAGATGCCAGCTCCTTTCATTCAGTCAGTAGCTTCAATCATTTCTGGACGTTTTTCAATGGCAAAAATCAATGAATATTGTAAATGCACAAACAGTAATTTCTCCGCATTGCAAGGTGCAATTCTGAAATTTTTTGCTTTTTCCTGCTCCTCTTAGCAAGATAAACAAGATTCAAAGAGAGTGAGATGCCAGCTCCTTTCATTCAGTCAGTAGCTTCAATCATTTCTGGACGTTTTTCAATGGCAAAAATCAATGTATATTGTAAATGCACAAACAGTAATTTCTCCGCATTGCAAGGTGCAATTCTGAAATTTTTTGCTTTTTCCTGCTCCTCTTAGCATGATAAAGAAGATTCAAAGAGAGTGAGATGCCAGCTCCTTTCATTCAGTGAGTAGCTTCAATCATTTCTGGACGTTTTTCAATGGCAAAAATCAATGAATATTGTAAATGCACAAACAGTAATTTCTCCGCATTGCAAGGTGCAATTCTGAAATTTTTTGCTTTTTCCTGCTCCTCTTAGCATGATAAAGAAGATTCAAAGAGAGTGAGATGCCAGCTCCTTTCATTCAGTCAGTAGCTTCAAACATTTCTGGTATATGAATAACATGATGTTTTTCAATGGCAAAAATCAATGAATATTGTAAATGCACAAACAGTAATTTCTCCGCATTGCAAGGTGCAATTCTGAAATTTTTTGCTTTTTCCTGCTCCTCTTAGCATGATAAAGAAGATTCAAAGAGAGTGAGATGCCAGCTCCTTTCATTCAGTCAGTAGCTTCAATCATTTCTGGACGTTTTTCAATGGCAAAAATCAATGAATATTGTAAATGCACAAACAGTAATTTCTCCGCATTGCAAGGTGCAATTCTGAAATTTTTTGCTTTTTCCTGCTCCTCTTAGCATGATAAAGAAGATTCAAAGAGAGTGAGATGCCAGCTCCTTTCATTCAGTCAGTAGCTTCAATCATTTCTGGGCATTTTTCAATGGCAAAAATCAATGAATATTGTAAATGCACAAACAGTAATTTCTCCGCATTGCAAGGTGCAATTCTGAAATTTTTTGCTTTTTCCTGCTCCTCTTAGCATGATAAAGAAGATTCAAAGAGAGTGAGATGCCAGCTCCTTTCATTCAGTCAGTAGCTTCAAACATTTCTGGTATATGAATAACATGATGTTTTTCAATGGCAAAAATCAATGAATATTGTAAATGCACAAACAGTAATTTCTCCGCATTGAAAGATGCAATTCTGAAATTTTTTGCTTTTTCCTGCTCCTCTTAGCATGATAAAGAAGATTCAAAGAGAGTGAGATGCCAGCTCCTTTCATTCAGTCAGTAGCTTCAATCATTTCTGGACGTTTTTCAATGGCAAAAATCAATGAATATTGTAAATGCACAAACAGTAATTTCTCCGCATTCCAAGGTGCAATTCTGAAATTTTTTGCTTTTTCCTGCTCCTCTTAGCATGATAAACAAGATTCAAAGAGAGTGAGATGCCAGCTCCTTTCATTCAGTCAGTAGCTTCAATCATTTCTGGACGTTTTTCAATGGCAAAAATCAATGAATATTGTAAATGCACAAACAGTAATTTCTCCGCATTGCAAGGTGCAATTCTGAAATTTTTTGCTTTTTCCTGCTCCTCTTAGCATGATAAACAAGATTCAAAGAGAGTGAGATGCCAGCTCCTTTCATTCAGTCAGTAGCTTCAATCATTTCTGGACATTTTTCAATGGCAAAAATCAATGAATATTGTAAATGCACAAACAGTAATTTCTCCGCATTGCAAGGTGCAATTCTGAAATTTTTTGCTTTTTTCTGCTCCTCTTAGCATGATAAAGAAGATTCAAAGAGAGTGAGATGCCAGCTCCTTTCATTCAGTCAGTAGCTTCAAACATTTCTGGTATATGAATAACATGATGTTTTTCAATGGCAAAAATCAATGAATATTGTAAATGCACAAACAGTAATTTCTCCGCATTGCAAGGTGCAATTCTGAAATTTTTTGCTTTTTCCTGCTCCTCTTAGCATGATAAAGAAGATTCAAAGAGAGTGAGATGCCAGCTCCTTTCATTCAGTCAGTAGCTTCAATCATTTCTGGACGTTTTTCAATGGCAAAAATCAATGAATATTGTAAATGCACAAACAGTAATTTCTCCGCATTGCAAGGTGCAATTCTGAAATTTTTTGCTTTTTCCTGCTCCTCTTAGCAAGATAAACAAGATTCAAAGAGAGTGAGATGCCAGCTCCTTTCATTCAGTCAGTAGCTTCAATCATTTCTGGACGTTTTTCAATGGCAAAAATCAATGTATATTGTAAATGCACAAACAGTAATTTCTCCGCATTGCAAGGTGCAATTCTGAAATTTTTTGCTTTTTCCTGCTCCTCTTAGCATGATAAAGAAGATTCAAAGAGAGTGAGATGCCAGCTCCTTTCATTCAGTCAGTAGCTTCAATCATTTCTGGACGTTTTTCAATGGCAAAAATCAATGAATATTGTAAATGCACAAACAGTAATTTCTCCGCATTGCAAGGTGCAATTCTGAAATTTTTTGCTTTTTCCTGCTCCTCTTAGCATGATAAAGAAGATTCAAAGAGAGTGAGATGCCAGCTCCTTTCATTCAGTCAGTAGCTTCAAACATTTCTGGTATATGAATAACATGATGTTTTTCAATGGCAAAAATCAATGAATATTGTAAATGCACAAACAGTAATTTCTCCGCATTGCAAGGTGCAATTCTGAAATTTTTTGCTTTTTCCTGCTCCTCTTAGCATGATAAAGAAGATTCAAAGAGAGTGAGATGCCAGCTCCTTTCATTCAGTCAGTAGCTTCAATCATTTCTGGACGTTTTTCAATGGCAAAAATCAATGAATATTGTAAATGCACAAACAGTAATTTCTCCGCATTGCAAGGTGCAATTCTGAAATTTTTTGCTTTTTCCTGCTCCTCTTAGCATGATAAAGAAGATTCAAAGAGAGTGAGATGCCAGCTCCTTTCATTCAGTCAGTAGCTTCAATCATTTCTGGGCATTTTTCAATGGCAAAAATCAATGAATATTGTAAATGCACAAACAGTAATTTCTCCGCATTGCAAGGTGCAATTCTGAAATTTTTTGCTTTTTCCTGCTCCTCTTAGCATGATAAAGAAGATTCAAAGAGAGTGAGATGCCAGCTCCTTTCATTCAGTCAGTAGCTTCAAACATTTCTGGTATATGAATAACATGATGTTTTTCAATGGCAAAAATCAATGAATATTGTAAATGCACAAACAGTAATTTCTCCGCATTGCAAGGTGCAATTCTGAAATTTTTTGCTTTTTCCTGCTCCTCTTAGCATGATAAAGAAGATTCAAAGAGAGTGAGATGCCAGCTCCTTTCATTCAGTCAGTAGCTTCAATCATTTCTGGACGTTTTTCAATGGCAAAAATCAATGAATATTGTAAATGCACAAACAGTAATTTCTCCGCATTGCAAGGTGCAATTCTGAAATTTTTTGCTTTTTCCTGCTCCTCTTAGCAAGATAAACAAGATTCAAAGAGAGTGAGATGCCAGCTCCTTTCATTCAGTCAGTAGCTTCAATCATTTCTGGACGTTTTTCAATGGCAAAAATCAATGTATATTGTAAATGCACAAACAGTAATTTCTCCGCATTGCAAGGTGCAATTCTGAAATTTTTTGCTTTTTCCTGCTCCTCTTAGCATGATAAAGAAGATTCAAAGAGAGTGAGATGCCAGCTCCTTTCATTCAGTCAGTAGCTTCAATCATTTCTGGACGTTTTTCAATGGCAAAAATCAATGAATATTGTAAATGCACAAACAGTAATTTCTCCGCATTGCAAGGTGCAATTCTGAAATTTTTTGCTTTTTCCTGCTCCTCTTAGCATGATAAAGAAGATTCAAAGAGAGTGAGATGCCAGCTCCTTTCATTCAGTCAGTAGCTTCAAACATTTCTGGTATATGAATAACATGATGTTTTTCAATGGCAAAAATCAATGAATATTGTAAATGCACAAACAGTAATTTCTCCGCATTGCAAGGTGCAATTCTGAAATTTTTTGCTTTTTCCTGCTCCTCTTAGCATGATAAAGAAGATTCAAAGAGAGTGAGATGCCAGCTCCTTTCATTCAGTCAGTAGCTTCAATCATTTCTGGACGTTTTTCAATGGCAAAAATCAATGAATATTGTAAATGCACAAACAGTAATTTCTCCGCATTGCAAGGTGCAATTCTGAAATTTTTTGCTTTTTTCTGCTCCTCTTAGCATGATAAAGAAGATTCAAAGAGAGTGAGATGCCAGCTCCTTTCATTCAGTCAGTAGCTTCAAACATTTCTGGTATATGAATAACATGATGTTTTTCAATGGCAAAAATCAATGAATATTGTAAATGCACAAACAGTAATTTCTCCGCATTGCAAGGTGCAATTCTGAAATTTTTGGCTTTTTCCTGCTCCTCTTAGCATGATAAAGAAGATTCAAAGAGAGTGAGATGCCAGCTCCTTTCATTCAGTCAGTAGCTTCAATCATTTCTGGACGTTTTTCAATGGCAAAAATCAATGAATATTGTAAATGCACAGAGTAATTTCTCCGCATTGCAAGGTGCAATTCTGAAATTTTTTGCTTTTTCCTGCTCCTCTTAGCATGATAAAGAAGATTCAAAGAGAGTGAGATGCCAGCTCCTTTCATTCAGTCAGTAGCTTCAAACATTTCTGGTATATGAATAACATGATGTTTTTCAATGGCAAAAATCAATGAATATTGTAAATGCACAAACAGTAATTTCTCCGCATTGCAAGGTGCAATTCTGAAATTTTTTGCTTTTTCCTGCTCCTCTTAGCATGATAAAGAAGATTCAAAGAGAGTGAGATGCCAGCTCCTTTCATTCAGTCAGTGGCTTCAATCATTTCTGGACGTTTTTCAATGGCAAAAATCATTGAATATTGTAAATGCACACAGTAATTTCTCCGCATTGCAAGGTGCAATTCTGAAATTTTTTGCTTTTTCCTGCTCCTCTTAGCATGATAAAGAAGATTCAAAGAGAGTGAGATGCCAGCTCCTTTCATTCAGTCAGTAGCTTCAAACATTTCTGGTATATGAATAACATGATGTTTTTCAATGGCAAAAATCAATGAATATTGTAAATGCACAAACAGTAATTTCTCCGCATTGCAAGGTGCAATTCTGAAATTTTTTGCTTTTTCCTGCTCCTCTTAGCATGATAAAGAAGATTCAAAGAGAGTGAGATGCCAGCTCCTTTCATTCAGTCAGTAGCTTCAATCATTTCTGGACGTTTTTCAATGGCAAAAATCAATGAATATTGTAAATGCACAAACAGTAATTTCTCCGCATTGCAAGGTGCAATTCTGAAATTTTTTGCTTTTTCCTGCTCCTCTTAGCATGATAAACAAGATTCAAAGAGAGTGAGATGCCAGCTCCTTTCATTCAGTCAGTAGCTTCAATCATTTCTGGACGTTTTTCAATGGCAAAAATCAATGAATATTGTAAATGCACAAACAGTAATTTCTCCGCATTGCAAGGTGCAATTCTGAAATTTTTTGCTTTTTCCTGCTCCTCTTAGCATGATAAACAAGATTCAAAGAGAGTGAGATGCCAGCTCCTTTCATTCAGTCAGTAGCTTCAATCATTTCTGGACATTTTTCAATGGCAAAAATCAATGAATATTGTAAATGCACAAACAGTAATTTCTCCGCATTGCAAGGTGCAATTCTGAAATTTTTTGCTTTTTTCTGCTCCTCTTAGCATGATAAAGAAGATTCAAAGAGAGTGAGATGCCAGCTCCTTTCATTCAGTCAGTAGCTTCAAACATTTCTGGTATATGAATAACATGATGTTTTTCAATGGCAAAAATCAATGAATATTGTAAATGCACAAACAGTAATTTCTCCGCATTGCAAGGTGCAATTCTGAAATTTTTTGCTTTTTCCTGCTCCTCTTAGCATGATAAAGAAGATTCAAAGAGAGTGAGATGCCAGCTCCTTTCATTCAGTCAGTAGCTTCAATCATTTCTGGACGTTTTTCAATGGCAAAAATCAATGAATATTGTAAATGCACAAACAGTAATTTCTCCGCATTGCAAGGTGCAATTCTGAAATTTTTTGCTTTTTCCTGCTCCTCTTAGCAAGATAAACAAGATTCAAAGAGAGTGAGATGCCAGCTCCTTTCATTCAGTCAGTAGCTTCAATCATTTCTGGACGTTTTTCAATGGCAAAAATCAATGTATATTGTAAATGCACAAACAGTAATTTCTCCGCATTGCAAGGTGCAATTCTGAAATTTTTTGCTTTTTCCTGCTCCTCTTAGCATGATAAAGAAGATTCAAAGAGAGTGAGATGCCAGCTCCTTTCATTCAGTCAGTAGCTTCAATCATTTCTGGACGTTTTTCAATGGCAAAAATCAATGAATATTGTAAATGCACAAACAGTAATTTCTCCGCATTGCAAGGTGCAATTCTGAAATTTTTTGCTTTTTCCTGCTCCTCTTAGCATGATAAAGAAGATTCAAAGAGAGTGAGATGCCAGCTCCTTTCATTCAGTCAGTAGCTTCAAACATTTCTGGTATATGAATAACATGATGTTTTTCAATGGCAAAAATCAATGAATATTGTAAATGCACAAACAGTAATTTCTCCGCATTGCAAGGTGCAATTCTGAAATTTTTTGCTTTTTCCTGCTCCTCTTAGCATGATAAAGAAGATTCAAAGAGAGTGAGATGCCAGCTCCTTTCATTCAGTCAGTAGCTTCAATCATTTCTGGACGTTTTTCAATGGCAAAAATCAATGAATATTGTAAATGCACAAACAGTAATTTCTCCGCATTGCAAGGTGCAATTCTGAAATTTTTTGCTTTTTCCTGCTCCTCTTAGCATGATAAAGAAGATTCAAAGAGAGTGAGATGCCAGCTCCTTTCATTCAGTCAGTAGCTTCAATCATTTCTGGGCATTTTTCAATGGCAAAAATCAATGAATATTGTAAATGCACAAACAGTAATTTCTCCGCATTGCAAGGTGCAATTCTGAAATTTTTTGCTTTTTCCTGCTCCTCTTAGCATGATAAAGAAGATTCAAAGAGAGTGAGATGCCAGCTCCTTTCATTCAGTCAGTAGCTTCAAACATTTCTGGTATATGAATAACATGATGTTTTTCAATGGCAAAAATCAATGAATATTGTAAATGCACAAACAGTAATTTCTCCGCATTGCAAGGTGCAATTCTGAAATTTTTTGCTTTTTCCTGCTCCTCTTAGCATGATAAAGAAGATTCAAAGAGAGTGAGATGCCAGCTCCTTTCATTCAGTCAGTAGCTTCAATCATTTCTGGACGTTTTTCAATGGCAAAAATCAATGAATATTGTAAATGCACAAACAGTAATTTCTCCGCATTGCAAGGTGCAATTCTGAAATTTTTTGCTTTTTCCTGCTCCTCTTAGCAAGATAAACAAGATTCAAAGAGAGTGAGATGCCAGCTCCTTTCATTCAGTCAGTAGCTTCAATCATTTCTGGACGTTTTTCAATGGCAAAAATCAATGTATATTGTAAATGCACAAACAGTAATTTCTCCGCATTGCAAGGTGCAATTCTGAAATTTTTTGCTTTTTCCTGCTCCTCTTAGCATGATAAAGAAGATTCAAAGAGAGTGAGATGCCAGCTCCTTTCATTCAGTCAGTAGCTTCAATCATTTCTGGACGTTTTTCAATGGCAAAAATCAATGAATATTGTAAATGCACAAACAGTAATTTCTCCGCATTGCAAGGTGCAATTCTGAAATTTTTTGCTTTTTCCTGCTCCTCTTAGCATGATAAAGAAGATTCAAAGAGAGTGAGATGCCAGCTCCTTTCATTCAGTCAGTAGCTTCAAACATTTCTGGTATATGAATAACATGATGTTTTTCAATGGCAAAAATCAATGAATATTGTAAATGCACAAACAGTAATTTCTCCGCATTGCAAGGTGCAATTCTGAAATTTTTTGCTTTTTCCTGCTCCTCTTAGCATGATAAAGAAGATTCAAAGAGAGTGAGATGCCAGCTCCTTTCATTCAGTCAGTAGCTTCAATCATTTCTGGACGTTTTTCAATGGCAAAAATCAATGAATATTGTAAATGCACAAACAGTAATTTCTCCGCATTGCAAGGTGCAATTCTGAAATTTTTTGCTTTTTTCTGCTCCTCTTAGCATGATAAAGAAGATTCAAAGAGAGTGAGATGCCAGCTCCTTTCATTCAGTCAGTAGCTTCAAACATTTCTGGTATATGAATAACATGATGTTTTTCAATGGCAAAAATCAATGAATATTGTAAATGCACAAACAGTAATTTCTCCGCATTGCAAGGTGCAATTCTGAAATTTTTGGCTTTTTCCTGCTCCTCTTAGCATGATAAAGAAGATTCAAAGAGAGTGAGATGCCAGCTCCTTTCATTCAGTCAGTAGCTTCAATCATTTCTGGACGTTTTTCAATGGCAAAAATCAATGAATATTGTAAATGCACAGAGTAATTTCTCCGCATTGCAAGGTGCAATTCTGAAATTTTTTGCTTTTTCCTGCTCCTCTTAGCATGATAAAGAAGATTCAAAGAGAGTGAGATGCCAGCTCCTTTCATTCAGTCAGTAGCTTCAAACATTTCTGGTATATGAATAACATGATGTTTTTCAATGGCAAAAATCAATGAATATTGTAAATGCACAAACAGTAATTTCTCCGCATTGCAAGGTGCAATTCTGAAATTTTTTGCTTTTTCCTGCTCCTCTTAGCATGATAAAGAAGATTCAAAGAGAGTGAGATGCCAGCTCCTTTCATTCAGTCAGTGGCTTCAATCATTTCTGGACGTTTTTCAATGGCAAAAATCATTGAATATTGTAAATGCACACAGTAATTTCTCCGCATTGCAAGGTGCAATTCTGAAATTTTTTGCTTTTTCCTGCTCCTCTTAGCATGATAAAGAAGATTCAAAGAGAGTGAGATGCCAGCTCCTTTCATTCAGTCAGTAGCTTCAAACATTTCTGGTATATGAATAACATGATGTTTTTCAATGGCAAAAATCAATGAATATTGTAAATGCACAAACAGTAATTTCTCCGCATTGCAAGGTGCAATTCTGAAATTTTTTGCTTTTTCCTGCTCCTCTTAGCATGATAAAGAAGATTCAAAGAGAGTGAGATGCCAGCTCCTTTCATTCAGTCAGTGGCTTCAATCATTTCTGGACGTTTTTCAATGGCAAAAATCATTGAATATTGTAAATGCACACAGTAATTTCTCCGCATTGCAAGGTGCAATTCTGAAATTTTTTGCTTTTTCCTGCTCTTCTTAGCATGATAAAGAAGATTCAAAGAGAGTGAGATGCCAGCTCCTTTCATTCAGTCAGTAGCTTCAATCATTTCTGGTATATGAATAACATGATGTTTTTCAATGGCAAAAATCAATGAATATTGTAAATGCACAAACAGTAATTTCTCCGCATTGCAAGGTGCAATTCTGAAATTTTTTGCTTTTTCCTGCTCCTCTAAGCATGATAAAGAAGATTCAAAGAGAGTGAGATGCCAGCTCCTTTCATTCAGTCAGTAGCTTCAATCATTTCTGGACGTTTTTCAATGGCAAAAATCAATGAATATTGTAAATGCACAAACAGTAATTTCTCCGCATTGCAAGGTGCAATTCTGAAATTTTTTGCTTTTTCCCGCTCCTCTTAGCATGATAAAGAAGATTCAAAGAGAGTGAGATGCCAGCTCCTTTCATTCAGTCAGTAGCTTCAATCATTTCTGGACGTTTTTCAATGGCAAAAATCAATGAATATTGTAAATGCACAAACAGTAATTTCTCCGCTTTGCAAGGTGCAATTCTGAAATTTTTTGCTTTTTCCTGCTCCTCTTAGCATGATAAAGAAGATTCAAAGAGAGTGAGATGCCAGCTCCTTTCATTCAGTCAGTAGCTTCAAACATTTCTGGTATATGAATAACATGATGTTTTTCAATGGCAAAAATCAATGAATATTGTAAATGCACAAACAGTAATTTCTCCGCATTGAAAGGTGCAATTCTGAAATTTTTTGCTTTTTCCTGCTCCTCTTAGCATGATAAAGAAGATTCAAAGAGAGTGAGATGCCAGCTCCTTTCATTCAGTCAGTAGCTTCAATCATTTCTGGACATTTTTCAATGGCAAAAATCAATGAATATTGTAAATGCACAAACAGTAATTTCTCCGCATTGCAAGGTGCAATTCTGAAATTTTTTGCTTTTTCCTGCTCCTCTTAGCATGATAAAGAAGATTCAAAGAGAGTGAGATGCCAGCTCCTTTCATTCAGTCAGTAGCTTCAATCATTTCTGGACGTTTTTCAATGGCAAAAATCAATGAATATTGTAAATGCACAAACAGTAATTTCTCCGCATTGCAAGGTGCAATTCTGAAATTTTTTGCTTTTTTCTGCTCCTCTTAGCATGATAAAGAAGATTCAAAGAGAGTGAGATGCCAGCTCCTTTCTTTCAGTCAGTAGCTTCAAACATTTCTGGTATATGAATAACATGATGTTTTTCAATGGCAAAAATCAATGAATATTGTAAATGCACAAACAGTAATTTCTCCGCATTGCAAGGTGCAATTCTGAAATTTTTTGCTTTTTCCTGCTCCTCTTAGCATGATAAACAAGATTCAAAGAGAGTGAGATGCCAGCTCCTTTCATTCAGTCAGTAGCTTCAATCATTTCTGGACGTTTTTCAATGGCAAAAATCAATGAATATTGTAAATGCACAAACAGTAATTTCTCCGCATTGCAAGGTGCAATTCTGAAATTTTTTGCTTTTTCCTGCTCCTCTTAGCATGATAAACAAGATTCAAAGAGAGTGAGATGCCAGCTCCTTTCATTCAGTCAGTAGCTTCAATCATTTCTGGACGTTTTTCAATGGCAAAAATCAATGAATATTGTAAATGCACAAACAGTAATTTCTCCGCATTGCAAGGTGCAATTCTGAAATTTTTTGCTTTTTCCTGCTCCTCTTTGCATGATAAAGAAGATTCAAAGAGAGTGAGATGCCAGCTCCTTTCATTCAGTCAGTAGCTTCAATCATTTCTGGGCATTTTTCAATGGCAAAAATCAATGAATATTGTAAATGCACAAACAGTAATTTCTCCGCATTGCAAGGTGCAATTCTGAAATTTTTTGCTTTTTCCTGCTCCTCTTAGCATGATAAAGAAGATTCAAAGAGAGTGAGATGCCAGCTCCTTTCATTCAGTCAGTAGCTTCAATCATTTCTGGACGTTTTTCAATGGCAAAAATCAATGAATATTGTAAATGCACAAACAGTAATTTCTCCGCATTGCAAGGTGCAATTCTGAAATTTTTTGCTTTTTCCTGCTCCTCTTAGCATGATAAAGAAGATTCAAAGAGAGTGAGATGCCAGCTCCTTTCATTCAGTCAGTAGCTTCAATCATTTCTGGACGTTTTTCAATGGCAAAAATCAATGAATATTGTAAATGCACAGAGTAATTTCTCCGCATTGCAAGGTGCAATTCTGAAATTTTTTGCTTTTTCCTGCTCCTCTTAGCATGATAAAGAAGATTCAAAGAGAGTGAGATGCCAGCTCCTTTCATTCAGTCAGTAGCTTCAAACATTTCTGGTATATGAATAACATGATGTTTTTCAATGGCAAAAATCAATGAATATTGTAAATGCACAAACAGTAATTTCTCCGCATTGCAAGGTGCAATTCTGAAATTTTTGGCTTTTTCCTGCTCCTCTTAGCATGATAAAGAAGATTCAAAGAGAGTGAGATGCCAGCTCCTTTCATTCAGTCAGTAGCTTCAATCATTTCTGGACGTTTTTCAATGGCAAAAATCAATGAATATTGTAAATGCACAAACAGTAATTTCTCCGCATTGCAAGGTGCAATTCTGAAATTTTTTGCTTTTTCCTGCTCCTCTTAGCATGATAAAGAAGATTCAAAGAGAGTGAGATGCCAGCTCCTTTCATTCAGTCAGTAGCTTCAATCATTTCTGGACGTTTTTCAATGGCAAAAATCAATGAATATTGTAAATGCACAGAGTAATTTCTCCGCATTGCAAGGTGCAATTCTGAAATTTTTTGCTTTTTCCTGCTCCTCTTAGCATGATAAAGAAGATTCAAAGAGAGTGAGATGCCAGCTCCTTTCATTCAGTCAGTAGCTTCAAACATTTCTGGTATATGAATAACATGATGTTTTTCAATGGCAAAAATCAATGAATATTGTAAATGCACAAACAGTAATTTCTCCGCATTGCAAGGTGCAATTCTGAAATTTTTTGCTTTTTCCTGCTCCTCTTAGCATGATAAAGAAGATTCAAAGAGAGTGAGATGCCAGCTCCTTTCATTCAGTCAGTGGCTTCAATCATTTCTGGACGTTTTTCAATTCCAAAAATCATTGAATATTGTAAATGCACACAGTAATTTCTCCGCATTGCAAGGTGCAATTCTGAAATTTTTTGCTTTTTCCTGCTCTTCTTAGCATGATAAAGAAGATTCAAAGAGAGTGAGATGCCAGCTCCTTTCATTCAGTCAGTAGCTTCAATCATTTCTGGTATATGAATAACATGATGTTTTTCAATGGCAAAAATCAATGAATATTGTAAATGCACAAACAGTAATTTCTCCGCATTGCAAGGTGCAATTCTGAAATTTTTTGCTTTTTCCTGCTCCTCTAAGCATGATAAAGAAGATTCAAAGAGAGTGAGATGCCAGCTCCTTTCATTCAGTCAGTAGCTTCAATCATTTCTGGACGTTTTTCAATGGCAAAAATCAATGAATATTGTAAATGCACAAACAGTAATTTCTCCGCATTGCAAGGTGCAATTCTGAAATTTTTTGCTTTTTCCCGCTCCTCTTAGCATGATAAAGAAGATTCAAAGAGAGTGAGATGCCAGCTCTTTTCATTCAGTCAGTAGCTTCAATCATTTCTGGACGTTTTTCAATGGCAAAAATCAATGAATATTGTAAATGCACAAACAGTAATTTCTCCGCTTTGCAAGGTGCAATTCTGAAATTTTTTGCTTTTTCCTGCTCCTCTTAGCATGATAAAGAAGATTCAAAGAGAGTGAGATGCCAGCTCCTTTCATTCAGTCAGTAGCTTCAAACATTTCTGGTATATGAATAACATGATGTTTTTCAATGGCAAAAATCAATGAATATTGTAAATGCACAAACAGTAATTTCTCCGCATTGAAAGGTGCAATTCTGAAATTTTTTGCTTTTTCCTGCTCCTCTTAGCATGATAAAGAAGATTCAAAGAGAGTGAGATGCCAGCTCCTTTCATTCAGTCAGTAGCTTCAATCATTTCTGGACATTTTTCAATGGCAAAAATCAATGAATATTGTAAATGCACAAACAGTAATTTCTCCGCATTGCAAGGTGCAATTCTGAAATTTTTTGCTTTTTCCTGCTCCTCTTGGCATGATAAAGAAGATTCAAAGAGAGTGAGATGCCAGCTCCTTTCATTCAGTCAGTAGCTTCAATCATTTCTGGACGTTTTTCAATGGCAAAAATCAATGAATATTGTAAATGCACAAACAGTAATTTCTCCGCATTGCAAGGTGCAATTCTGAAATTTTTTGCTTTTTTCTGCTCCTCTTAGCATGATAAAGAAGATTCAAAGAGAGTGAGATGCCAGCTCCTTTCTTTCAGTCAGTAGCTTCAAACATTTCTGGTATATGAATAACATGATGTTTTTCAATGGCAAAAATCAATGAATATTGTAAATGCACAAACAGTAATTTCTCCGCATTGCAAGGTGCAATTCTGAAATTTTTTGCTTTTTCCTGCTCCTCTTAGCATGATAAACAAGATTCAAAGAGAGTGAGATGCCAGCTCCTTTCATTCAGTCAGTAGCTTCAATCATTTCTGGACGTTTTTCAATGGCAAAAATCAATGAATATTGTAAATGCACAAACAGTAATTTCTCCGCATTGCAAGGTGCAATTCTGAAATTTTTTGCTTTTTCCTGCTCCTCTTAGCATGATAAACAAGATTCAAAGAGAGTGAGATGCCAGCTCCTTTCATTCAGTCAGTAGCTTCAATCATTTCTGGACGTTTTTCAATGGCAAAAATCAATGAATATTGTAAATGCACAAACAGTAATTTCTCCGCATTGCAAGGTGCAATTCTGAAATTTTTTGCTTTTTTCTGCTCCTCTTAGCATGATAAAGAAGATTCAAAGAGAGTGAGATGCCAGCTCCTTTCATTCAGTCAGTAGCTTCAAACATTTCTGGTATATGAATAACATGATGTTTTTCAATGGCAAAAATCAATGAATATTGTAAATGCACAAACAGTAATTTCTCCGCATTGCAAGGTGCAATTCTGAAATTTTTTGCTTTTTCCTGCTCCTCTTAGCATGATAAAGAAGATTCAAAGAGAGTGAGATGCCAGCTCCTTTCATTCAGTCAGTAGCTTCAATCATTTCTGGACGTTTTTCAATGGCAAAAATCAATGAATATTGTAAATGCACAAACAGAAATTTCTCCGCATTGCAAGGTGCAATTCTGAAATTTTTTGCTTTTTCCTGCTCCTCTTAGCAAGATAAACAAGATTCAAAGAGAGTGAGATGCCAGCTCCTTTCATTCAGTCAGTAGCTTCAATCATTTCTGGACGTTTTTCAATGGCAAAAATCAATGTATATTGTAAATGCACAAACAGTAATTTCTCCGCATTGCAAGGTGCAATTCTGAAATTTTTTGCTTTTTCCTGCTCCTCTTAGCATGATAAAGAAGATTCAAAGAGAGTGAGATGCCAGCTCCTTTCATTCAGTCAGTAGCTTCAATCATTTCTGGACGTTTTTCAATGGCAAAAATCAATGAATATTGTAAATGCACAAACAGTAATTTCTCCGCATTGCAAGGTGCAATTCTGAAATTTTTTGCTTTTTCCTGCTCCTCTTAGCATGATAAAGAAGATTCAAAGAGAGTGAGATGCCAGCTCCTTTCATTCAGTCAGTAGCTTCAAACATTTCTGGTATATGGATAACATGATGTTTTTCAATGGCAAAAATCAATGAATATTGTAAATGCACAAACAGTAATTTCTCCGCATTGCAAGGTGCAATTCTGAAATTTTTTGCTTTTTCCTGCTCCTCTTAGCATGATAAAGAAGATTCAAAGAGAGTGAGATGCCAGCTCCTTTCATTCAGTCAGTAGCTTCAATCATTTCTGGACGTTTTTCAATGGCAAAAATCAATGAATATTGTAAATGCACAAACAGTAATTTCTCCGCATTGCAAGGTGCAATTCTGAAATTTTTTGCTTTTTCCTGCTCCTCTTAGCATGATAAAGAAGATTCAAAGAGAGTGAGATGCCAGCTCCTTTCATTCAGTCAGTAGCTTCAATCATTTCTGGGCATTTTTCAATGGCAAAAATCAATGAATATTGTAAATGCACAAACAGTAATTTCTCCGCATTGCAAGGTGCAATTCTGAAATTTTTTGCTTTTTCCTGCTCCTCTTAGCATGATAAAGAAGATTCAAAGAGAGTGAGATGCCAGCTCCTTTCATTCAGTCAGTAGCTTCAAACATTTCTGGTATATGAATAACATGATGTTTTTCAATGGCAAAAATCAATGAATATTGTAAATGCACAAACAGTAATTTCTCCGCATTGAAAGGTGCAATTCTGAAATTTTTTGCTTTTTCCTGCTCCTCTTATCATGATAAAGAAGATTCAAAGAGAGTGAGATGCCAGCTCCTTTCATTCAGTCAGTAGCTTCAATCATTTCTGGACGTTTTTCAATGGCAAAAATCAATGAATATTGTAAATGCACAAACAGTAATTTCTCCGCATTGCAAGGTGCAATTCTGAAATTTTTTGCTTTTTCCTGCTCCTCTTAGCATGATAAACAAGATTCAAAGAGAGTGAGATGCCAGCTCCTTTCATTCAGTCAGTAGCTTCAATCATTTCTGGACGTTTTTCAATGGCAAAAATCAATGAATATTGTAAATGCACAAACTACTTTCTCCGCATTGCAAGGTGCAATTCTGAAATTTTTTGCTTTTTGCTGCTCCTCTTAGCATGATAAAGAAGATTCAAAGAGAGTGAGATGCCAGCTCCTTTCATTCAGTCAGCAGCTTCAATCATTTCTGGACGTTTTTCAATGGCAAAAATCAATGAATATTGTAAATGCACAAACAGTAATTTCTCCGTATTGCAAGGTGCAATTCTGAAATTTTTTGCTTTTTCCTGCTCCTCTTAGCATGATAAAGAAGATTCAAAGAGAGTGAGATGCCAGCTCCTTTCATTCAGTCAGTAGCTTCAATCATTTCTGGACGTTTTTCAATGGCAAAAATCAATGAATATTGTAAATGCACAAACAGTAATTTCTCCGCATTGCAAGGTGCAATTCTGAAATTTTTTGCTTTTTCCTGCTCCTCTTAGCATGATAAAGAAGATTCAAAGAGAGTGAGATGCCAGCTCCTTTCATTCAGTCAGTAGCTTCAATCATTTCTGGACGTTTTTCAATGGCAAAAATCAATGAATATTGTAAATGCACAGAGTAATTTCTCCGCATTGCAAGGTGCAATTCTGAAATTTTTTGCTTTTTCCTGCTCCTCTTAGCATGATAAAGAAGATTCAAAGAGAGTGAGATGCCAGCTCCTTTCATTCAGTCAGTAGCTTCAAACATTTCTGGTATATGAATAACATGATGTTTTTCAATGGCAAAAATCAATGAATATTGTAAATGCACAAACAGTAATTTCTCCGCATTGCAAGGTGCAATTCTGAAATTTTTGGCTTTTTCCTGCTCCTCTTAGCATGATAAAGAAGATTCAAAGAGAGTGAGATGCCAGCTCCTTTCATTCAGTCAGTAGCTTCAATCATTTCTGGACGTTTTTCAATGGCAAAAATCAATGAATATTGTAAATGCACAAACAGTAATTTCTCCGCATTGCAAGGTGCAATTCTGAAATTTTTTGCTTTTTCCTGCTCCTCTTAGCATGATAAAGAAGATTCAAAGAGAGTGAGATGCCAGCTCCTTTCATTCAGTCAGTAGCTTCAATCATTTCTGGACGTTTTTCAATGGCAAAAATCAATGAATATTGTAAATGCACAGAGTAATTTCTCCGCATTGCAAGGTGCAATTCTGAAATTTTTTGCTTTTTCCTGCTCCTCTTAGCATGATAAAGAAGATTCAAAGAGAGTGAGATGCCAGCTCCTTTCATTCAGTCAGTAGCTTCAAACATTTCTGGTATATGAATAACATGATGTTTTTCAATGGCAAAAATCAATGAATATTGTAAATGCACAAACAGTAATTTCTCCGCATTGCAAGGTGCAATTCTGAAATTTTTTGCTTTTTCCTGCTCCTCTTAGCATGATAAAGAAGATTCAAAGAGAGTGAGATGCCAGCTCCTTTCATTCAGTCAGTGGCTTCAATCATTTCTGGACGTTTTTCAATGGCAAAAATCATTGAATATTGTAAATGCACACAGTAATTTCTCCGCATTGCAAGGTGCAATTCTGAAATTTTTTGCTTTTTCCTGCTCTTCTTAGCATGATAAAGAAGATTCAAAGAGAGTGAGATGCCAGCTCCTTTCATTCAGTCAGTAGCTTCAATCATTTCTGGTATATGAATAACATGATGTTTTTCAATGGCAAAAATCAATGAATATTGTAAATGCACAAACAGTAATTTCTCCGCATTGCAAGGTGCAATTCTGAAATTTTTTGCTTTTTCCTGCTCCTCTAAGCATGATAAAGAAGATTCAAAGAGAGTGAGATGCCAGCTCCTTTCATTCAGTCAGTAGCTTCAATCATTTCTGGACGTTTTTCAATGGCAAAAATCAATGAATATTGTAAATGCACAAACAGTAATTTCTCCGCATTGCAAGGTGCAATTCTGAAATTTTTTGCTTTTTCCCGCTCCTCTTAGCATGATAAAGAAGATTCAAAGAGAGTGAGATGCCAGCTCCTTTCATTCAGTCAGTAGCTTCAATCATTTCTGGACGTTTTTCAATGGCAAAAATCAATGAATATTGTAAATGCACAAACAGTAATTTCTCCGCTTTGCAAGGTGCAATTCTGAAATTTTTTGCTTTTTCCTGCTCCTCTTAGCATGATAAAGAAGATTCAAAGAGAGTGAGATGCCAGCTCCTTTCATTCAGTCAGTAGCTTCAAACATTTCTGGTATATGAATAACATGATGTTTTTCAATGGCAAAAATCAATGAATATTGTAAATGCACAAACAGTAATTTCTCCGCATTGAAAGGTGCAATTCTGAAATTTTTTGCTTTTTCCTGCTCCTCTTAGCATGATAAAGAAGATTCAAAGAGAGTGAGATGCCAGCTCCTTTCATTCAGTCAGTAGCTTCAATCATTTCTGGACATTTTTCAATGGCAAAAATCAATGAATATTGTAAATGCACAAACAGTAATTTCTCCGCATTGCAAGGTGCAATTCTGAAATTTTTTGCTTTTTCCTGCTCCTCTTAGCATGATAAACAAGATTCAAAGAGAGTGAGATGCCAGCTCCTTTCATTCAGTCAGTAGCTTCAATCATTTCTGGACGTTTTTCAATGGCAAAAATCAATGAATTTTGTAAATGCACAAACTAATTTCTCCGCATTGCAAGGTGCAATTCTGAAATTTTTTGCTTTTTCCTGCTCCTCTTAGCATGATAAAGAAGATTCAAAGAGAGTGAGATGCCAGCTCCTTTCATTCAGTCAGTAGCTTCAAACATTTCTGGTATATGAATAACATGATGTTTTTCAATGGCAAAAATCAATGAATATTGTAAATGCACAAACAGTAATTTCTCCGCATTGCAAGGTGCAATTCTGAAATTTTTGGCTTTTTCCTGCTCCTCTTAGCATGATAAAGAAGATTCAAAGAGAGTGAGATGCCAGCTCCTTTCATTCAGTCAGTAGCTTCAATCATTTCTGGACGTTTTTCAATGGCAAAAATCAATGAATATTGTAAATGCACAAACAGTAATTTCTCCGCATTGCAAGGTGCAATTCTGAAATTTTTTGCTTTTTCCTGCTCCTCTTAGCATGATAAAGAAGATTCAAAGAGAGTGAGATGCCAGCTCCTTTCATTCAGTCAGTAGCTTCAATCATTTCTGGACGTTTTTCAATTCCAAAAATCATTGAATATTGTAAATGCACACAGTAATTTCTCCGCATTGCAAGGTGCAATTCTGAAATTTTTTGCTTTTTCCTGCTCCTCTTAGCATGATAAACAAGATTCAAAGAGAGTGAGATGCCAGCTCCTTTCATTCAGTCAGTAGCTTCAATCATTTCTGGACGTTTTTCAATGGCAAAAATCAATGAATTTTGTAAATGCACAAACTAATTTCTCCGCATTGCAAGGTGCAATTCTGAAATTTTTTGCTTTTTCCTGCTCCTCTTAGCATGATAAAGAAGATTCAAAGAGAGTGAGATGCCAGCTCCTTTCATTCAGTCAGTAGCTTCAAACATTTCTGGTATATGAATAACATGATGTTTTTCAATGGCAAAAATCAATGAATATTGTAAATGCACAAACAGTAATTTCTCCGCATTGCAAGGTGCAATTCTGAAATTTTTGGCTTTTTCCTGCTCCTCTTAGCATGATAAAGAAGATTCAAAGAGAGTGAGATGCCAGCTCCTTTCATTCAGTCAGTAGCTTCAATCATTTCTGGACGTTTTTCAATGGCAAAAATCAATGAATATTGTAAATGCACAAACAGTAATTTCTCCGCATTGCAAGGTGCAATTCTGAAATTTTTTGCTTTTTCCTGCTCCTCTTAGCATGATAAAGAAGATTCAAAGAGAGTGAGATGCCAGCTCCTTTCATTCAGTCAGTAGCTTCAATCATTTCTGGACGTTTTTCAATTCCAAAAATCATTGAATATTGTAAATGCACACAGTAATTTCTCCGCATTGCAAGGTGCAATTCTGAAATTTTTTGCTTTTTCCTGCTCTTCTTAGCATGATAAAGAAGATTCAAAGAGAGTGAGATGCCAGCTCCTTTCATTCAGTCAGTAGCTTCAATCATTTCTGGTATATGAATAACATGATGTTTTTCAATGGCAAAAATCAATGAATATTGTAAATGCACAAACAGTAATTTCTCCGCATTGCAAGGTGCAATTCTGAAATTTTTTGCTTTTTCCTGCTCCTCTAAGCATGATAAAGAAGATTCAAAGAGAGTGAGATGCCAGCTCCTTTCATTCAGTCAGTAGCTTCAATCATTTCTGGACGTTTTTCAATGGCAAAAATCAATGAATATTGTAAATGCACAAACAGTAATTTCTCCGCATTGCAAGGTGCAATTCTGAAATTTTTTGCTTTTTCCCGCTCCTCTTAGCATGATAAAGAAGATTCAAAGAGAGTGAGATGCCAGCTCCTTTCATTCAGTCAGTAGCTTCAATCATTTCTGGACGTTTTTCAATGGCAAAAATCAATGAATATTGTAAATGCACAAACAGTAATTTCTCCGCTTTGCAAGGTGCAATTCTGAAATTTTTTGCTTTTTCCTGCTCCTCTTAGCATGATAAAGAAGATTCAAAGAGAGTGAGATGCCAGCTCCTTTCATTCAGTCAGTAGCTTCAAACATTTCTGGTATATGAATAACATGATGTTTTTCAATGGCAAAAATCAATGAATATTGTAAATGCACAAACAGTAATTTCTCCGCATTGAAAGGTGCAATTCTGAAATTTTTTGCTTTTTCCTGCTCCTCTTGGCATGATAAAGAAGATTCAAAGAGAGTGAGATGCCAGCTCCTTTCATTCAGTCAGTAGCTTCAATCATTTCTGGACGTTTTTCAATGGCAAAAATCAATGAATATTGTAAATGCACAAACAGTAATTTCTCCGCATTGCAAGGTGCAATTCTGAAATTTTTTGCTTTTTTCTGCTCCTCTTAGCATGATAAAGAAGATTCAAAGAGAGTGAGATGCCAGCTCCTTTCTTTCAGTCAGTAGCTTCAAACATTTCTGGTATATGAATAACATGATGTTTTTCAATGGCAAAAATCAATGAATATTGTAAATGCACAAACAGTAATTTCTCCGCATTGCAAGGTGCAATTCTGAAATTTTTTGCTTTTTCCTGCTCCTCTTAGCATGATAAACAAGATTCAAAGAGAGTGAGATGCCAGCTCCTTTCATTCAGTCAGTAGCTTCAATCATTTCTGGACGTTTTTCAATGGCAAAAATCAATGAATATTGTAAATGCACAAACAGTAATTTCTCCGCATTGCAAGGTGCAATTCTGAAATTTTTTGCTTTTTCCTGCTCCTCTTAGCATGATAAACAAGATTCAAAGAGAGTGAGATGCCAGCTCCTTTCATTCAGTCAGTAGCTTCAATCATTTCTGGACGTTTTTCAATGGCAAAAATCAATGAATATTGTAAATGCACAAACAGTAATTTCTCCGCATTGCAAGGTGCAATTCTGAAATTTTTTGCTTTTTTCTGCTCCTCTTAGCATGATAAAGAAGATTCAAAGAGAGTGAGATGCCAGCTCCTTTCATTCAGTCAGTAGCTTCAAACATTTCTGGTATATGAATAACATGATGTTTTTCAATGGCAAAAATCAATGAATATTGTAAATGCACAAACAGTAATTTCTCCGCATTGCAAGGTGCAATTCTGAAATTTTTTGCTTTTTCCTGCTCCTCTTAGCAAGATAAACAAGATTCAAAGAGAGTGAGATGCCAGCTCCTTTCATTCAGTCAGTAGCTTCAATCATTTCTGGACGTTTTTCAATGGCAAAAATCAATGTATATTGTAAATGCACAAACAGTAATTTCTCCGCATTGCAAGGTGCAATTCTGAAATTTTTTGCTTTTTCCTGCTCCTCTTAGCATGATAAAGAAGATTCAAAGAGAGTGAGATGCCAGCTCCTTTCATTCAGTCAGTAGCTTCAATCATTTCTGGACGTTTTTCAATGGCAAAAATCAATGAATATTGTAAATGCACAAACAGTAATTTCTCCGCATTGCAAGGTGCAATTCTGAAATTTTTTGCTTTTTCCTGCTCCTCTTAGCATGATAAAGAAGATTCAAAGAGAGTGAGATGCCAGCTCCTTTCATTCAGTCAGTAGCTTCAAACATTTCTGGTATATGAATAACATGATGTTTTTCAATGGCAAAAATCAATGAATATTGTAAATGCACAAACAGTAATTTCTCCGCATTGCAAGGTGCAATTCTGAAATTTTTTGCTTTTTCCTGCTCCTCTTAGCATGATAAAGAAGATTCAAAGAGAGTGAGATGCCAGCTCCTTTCATTCAGTCAGTAGCTTCAATCATTTCTGGACGTTTTTCAATGGCAAAAATCAATGAATATTGTAAATGCACAAACAGTAATTTCTCCGCATTGCAAGGTGCAATTCTGAAATTTTTTGCTTTTTCCTGCTCCTCTTAGCAAGATAAACAAGATTCAAAGAGAGTGAGATGCCAGCTCCTTTCATTCAGTCAGTAGCTTCAATCATTTCTGGACGTTTTTCAATGGCAAAAATCAATGTATATTGTAAATGCACAAACAGTAATTTCTCCGCATTGCAAGGTGCAATTCTGAAATTTTTTGCTTTTTCCTGCTCCTCTTAGCATGATAAAGAAGATTCAAAGAGAGTGAGATGCCAGCTCCTTTCATTCAGTCAGTAGCTTCAATCATTTCTGGACGTTTTTCAATGGCAAAAATCAATGAATATTGTAAATGCACAAACAGTAATTTCTCCGCATTGCAAGGTGCAATTCTGAAATTTTTTGCTTTTTCCTGCTCCTCTTAGCATGATAAAGAAGATTCAAAGAGAGTGAGATGCCAGCTCCTTTCATTCAGTCAGTAGCTTCAAACATTTCTGGTATATGAATAACATGATGTTTTTCAATGGCAAAAATCAATGAATATTGTAAATGCACAAACAGTAATTTCTCCGCATTGCAAGGTGCAATTCTGAAATTTTTTGCTTTTTCCTGCTCCTCTTAGCATGATAAAGAAGATTCAAAGAGAGTGAGATGCCAGCTCCTTTCATTCAGTCAGTAGCTTCAATCATTTCTGGACGTTTTTCAATGGCAAAAATCAATGAATATTGTAAATGCACAAACAGTAATTTCTCCGCATTGCAAGGTGCAATTCTGAAATTTTTTGCTTTTTCCTGCTCCTCTTAGCAAGATAAACAAGATTCAAAGAGAGTGAGATGCCAGCTCCTTTCATTCAGTCAGTAGCTTCAATCATTTCTGGACGTTTTTCAATGGCAAAAATCAATGTATATTGTAAATTCACAAACAGTAATTTCTCCGCATTGCAAGGTGCAATTCTGAAATTTTTTGCTTTTTCCTGCTCCTCTTAGCATGATAAAGAAGATTCAAAGAGAGTGAGATGCCAGCTCCTTTCATTCAGTCAGTAGCTTCAATCATTTCTGGACGTTTTTCAATGGCAAAAATCAATGAATATTGTAAATGCACAAACAGTAATTTCTCCGCATTGCAAGGTGCAATTCTGAAATTTTTTGCTTTTTCCTGCTCCTCTTAGCATGATAAAGAAGATTCAAAGAGAGTGAGATGCCAGCTCCTTTCATTCAGTCAGTAGCTTCAAACATTTCTGGTATATGAATAACATGATGTTTTTCAATGGCAAAAATCAATGAATATTGTAAATGCATAAACAGTAATTTCTCCGCATTGCAAGGTGCAATTCTGAAATTTTTTGCTTTTTCCTGCTCCTCTTAGCATGATAAAGAAGATTCAAAGAGAGTGAGATGCCAGCTCCTTTCATTCAGTCAGTAGCTTCAATCATTTCTGGACGTTTTTCAATGGCAAAAATCAATGAATATTGTAAATGCACAAACAGTAATTTCTCCGCATTGCAAGGTGCAATTCTGAAATTTTTTGCTTTTTCCTGCTCCTCTTAGCATGATAAAGAAGATTCAAAGAGAGTGAGATGCCAGCTCCTTTCATTCAGTCAGTAGCTTCAATCATTTCTGGGCATTTTTCAATGGCAAAAATCAATGAATATTGTAAATGCACAAACAGTAATTTCTCCGCATTGCAAGGTGCAATTCTGAAATTTTTTGCTTTTTCCTGCTCCTCTTAGCATGATAAAGAAGATTCAAAGAGAGTGAGATGCCAGCTCCTTTCATTCAGTCAGTAGCTTCAAACATTTCTGGTATATGAATAACATGATGTTTTTCAATGGCAAAAATCAATGAATATTGTAAATGCACAAACAGTAATTTCTCCGCATTGAAAGGTGCAATTCTGAAATTTTTTGCTTTTTCCTGCTCCTCTTATCATGATAAAGAAGATTCAAAGAGAGTGAGATGCCAGCTCCTTTCATTCAGTCAGTAGCTTCAATCATTTCTGGACGTTTTTCAATGGCAAAAATCAATGAATATTGTAAATGCACAAACAGTAATTTCTCCGCATTGCAAGGTGCAATTCTGAAATTTTTTGCTTTTTCCTGCTCCTCTTAGCATGATAAACAAGATTCAAAGAGAGTGAGATGCCAGCTCCTTTCATTCAGTCAGTAGCTTCAATCATTTCTGGACGTTTTTCAATGGCAAAAATCAATGAATATTGTAAATGCACAAACTAATTTCTCCGCATTGCAAGGTGCAATTCTGAAATTTTTTGCTTTTTGCTGCTCCTCTTAGCATGATAAAGAAGATTCAAAGAGAGTGAGATGCCAGCTCCTTTCATTCAGTCAGTAGCTTCAATCATTTCTGGACGTTTTTCAATGGCAAAAATCAATGAATATTGTAAATGCACAAACAGTAATTTCTCCGTATTGCAAGGTGCAATTCTGAAATTTTTTGCTTTTTCCTGCTCCTCTTAGCATGATAAAGAAGATTCAAAGAGAGTGAGATGCCAGCTCCTTTCATTCAGTCAGTAGCTTCAATCATTTCTGGACGTTTTTCAATGGCAAAAATCAATGAATATTGTAAATGCACAAACAGTAATTTCTCCGCATTGCAAGGTGCAATTCTGAAATTTTTTGCTTTTTCCTGCTCCTCTTAGCATGATAAAGAAGATTCAAAGAGAGTGAGATGCCAGCTCCTTTCATTCAGTCAGTAGCTTCAATCATTTCTGGACGTTTTTCAATGGCAAAAATCAATGAATATTGTAAATGCACAGAGTAATTTCTCCGCATTGCAAGGTGCAATTCTGAAATTTTTTGCTTTTTCCTGCTCCTCTTAGCATGATAAAGAAGATTCAAAGAGAGTGAGATGCCAGCTCCTTTCATTCAGTCAGTAGCTTCAAACATTTCTGGTATATGAATAACATGATGTTTTTCAATGGCAAAAATCAATGAATATTGTAAATGCACAAACAGTAATTTCTCCGCATTGCAAGGTGCAATTCTGAAATTTTTTGCTTTTTCCTGCTCCTCTTAGCATGATAAAGAAGATTCAAAGAGAGTGAGATGCCAGCTCCTTTCATTCAGTCAGTAGCTTCAATCATTTCTGGACGTTTTTCAATGGCAAAAATCATTGAATATTGTAAATGCACACAGTAATTTCTCCGCATTGCAATGTGCAATTCTGAAATTTTTTGCTTTTTCCTGCTCTTCTTAGCATGATAAAGAAGATTCAAAGAGAGTGAGATGCCAGCTCCTTTCATTCAGTCAGTAGCTTCAATCATTTCTGGTATATGAATAACATGATGTTTTTCAATGGCAAAAATCAATGAATATTGTAAATGCACAAACAGTAATTTCTCCGCATTGCAAGGTGCAATTCTGAAATTTTTTGCTTTTTCCTGCTCCTCTAAGCATGATAAAGAAGATTCAAAGAGAGTGAGATGCCAGCTCCTTTCATTCAGTCAGTAGCTTCAATCATTTCTGGACGTTTTTCAATGGCAAAAATCAATGAATATTGTAAATGCACAAACAGTAATTTCTCCGCATTGCAAGGTGCAATTCTGAAATTTTTTGCTTTTTCCTGCTCCTCTTAGCATGATAAAGAAGATTCAAAGAGAGTGAGATGCCAGCTCCTTTCATTCAGTCAGTAGCTTCAATCATTTCTGGACGTTTTTCAATGGCAAAAATCAATGAATATTGTAAATGCACAAACAGTAATTTCTCCGCTTTGCAAGGTGCAATTCTGAATTTTTTTGCTTTTTCCTGATCCTCTTAGCATGATAAAGAAGATTCAAAGAGAGTGAGATGCCAGCTCCTTTCATTCAGTCAGTAGCTTCAAACATTTCTGGTATATGAATAACATGATGTTTTTCAATGGCAAAAATCAATGAATATTGTAAATGCACAAACAGTAATTTCTCCGCATTGAAAGGTGCAATTCTGAAATTTTTTGCTTTTTCCTGCTCCTCTTAGCATGATAAAGAAGATTCAAAGAGAGTGAGATGCCAGCTCCTTTCATTCAGTCAGTAGCTTCAATCATTTCTGGACGTTTTTCAATGGCAAAAATCAATGAATATTGTAAATGCACAAACTGTAATTTCTCCGCATTGCAAGGTGCAATTCTGAAATTTTTTGCTTTTTCCTGCTCCTCTTAGCATGATAAAGAAGATTCAAAGAGAGTGAGATGCCAGCTCCTTTCATTCAGTCAGTAGCTTCAATCATTTCTGGACGTTTTTCAATTTCAAAAATCAATGAATATTGTAAATGCACAAACAGTAATTTCTCCGCATTGCAAGGTGCAATTCTGAAATTTTTTGCTTTTTTCTGCTCCTCTTAGCATGATAAAGAAGATTCAAAGAGAGTGAGATGCCAGCTCCTTTCTTTCAGTCAGTAGCTTCAAACATTTCTGGTATATGAATAACATGATGTTTTTCAATGGCAAAAATCAATGAATATTGTAAATGCACAAACAGTAATTTCTCCGCATTGCAAGGTGCAATTCTGAAATTTTTTGCTTTTTCCTGCTCCTCTTAGCATGATAAACAAGATTCAAAGAGAGTGAGATGCCAGCTCCTTTCATTCAGTCAGTAGCTTCAATCATTTCTGGACGTTTTTCAATGGCAAAAATCAATGAATATTGTAAATGCACAAACAGTAATTTCTCCGCATTGCAAGGTGCAATTCTGAAATTTTTTGCTTTTTCCTGCTCCTCTTAGCATGATAAACAAGATTCAAAGAGAGTGAGATGCCAGCTCCTTTCATTCAGTCAGTAGCTTCAATCATTTCTGGACGTTTTTCAATGGCAAAAATCAATGAATATTGTAAATGCACAAACAGTAATTTCTCCGCATTGCAAGGTGCAATTCTGAAATTTTTTGCTTTTTTCTGCTCCTCTTAGCATGATAAAGAAGATTCAAAGAGAGTGAGATGCCAGCTCCTTTCATTCAGTCAGTAGCTTCAAACATTTCTGGTATATGAATAACATGATGTTTTTCAATGGCAAAAATCAATGAATATTGTAAATGCACAAACAGTAATTTCTCCGCATTGCAAGGTGCAATTCTGAAATTTTTTGCTTTTTCCTGCTCCTCTTAGCATGATAAAGAAGATTCAAAGAGAGTGAGATGCCAGCTCCTTTCATTCAGTCAGTAGCTTCAATCATTTCTGGACGTTTTTCAATGGCAAAAATCAATGAATATTGTAAATGCACAAACAGTAATTTCTCCGCATTGCAAGGTGCAATTCTGAAATTTTTTGCTTTTTCCTGCTCCTCTTAGCAAGATAAACAAGATTCAAAGAGAGTGAGATGCCAGCTCCTTTCATTCAGTCAGTAGCTTCAATCATTTCTGGACGTTTTTCAATGGCAAAAATCAATGTATATTGTAAATGCACAAACAGTAATTTCTCCGCATTGCAAGGTGCAATTCTGAAATTTTTTGCTTTTTCCTGCTCCTCTTAGCATGATAAAGAAGATTCAAAGAGAGTGAGATGCCAGCTCCTTTCATTCAGTCAGTAGCTTCAAACATTTCTGGTATATGAATAACATGATGTTTTTCAATGGCAAAAATCAATGAATATTGTAAATGCACAAACAGTAATTTCTCCGCATTGCAAGGTGCAATTCTGAAATTTTTTGCTTTTTCCTGCTCCTCTTAGCATGATAAAGAAGATTCAAAGAGAGTGAGATGCCAGCTCCTTTCATTCAGTCAGTAGCTTCAATCATTTCTGGACGTTTTTCAATGGCAAAAATCATTGAATATTGTAAATGCACAAACAGTAATTTCTCCGCATTGCAAGGTGCAATTCTGAAATTTTTTGCTTTTTCCTGCTCCTCTTAGCATGATAAAGAAGATTCAAAGAGAGTGAGATGCCAGCTCCTTTCATTCAGTCAGTAGCTTCAAACATTTCTGGTATATGAATAACATGATGTTTTTCAATGGCAAAAATCAATGAATATTGTAAATGCACAAACAGTAATTTCTCCGCATTGAAAGGTGCAATTCTGAAATTTTTTGCTTTTTCCTGCTCCTCTTAGCATGATAAAGAAGATTCAAAGAGAGTGAGATGCCAGCTCCTTTCATTCAGTCAGTAGCTTCAAACATTTCTGGTATATGAATAACATGATGTTTTTCAATGGCAAAAATCAATGAATATTGTAAATGCACAAACAGTAATTTCTCCGCATTGCAAGGTGCAATTCTGAAATTTTTTGCTTTTTCCTGCTCCTCTTAGCATGATAAAGAAGATTCAAAGAGAGTGAGATGCCAGCTCCTTTCATTCAGTCAGTAGCTTCAATCATTTCTGGACGTTTTTCAATCGCAAAAATCATTGAATATTGTAAATGCACACAGTAATTTCTCCGCATTGCAAGGTGCAATTCTGAAATTTTTTGCTTTTTCCTGCTCTTCTTAGCATGATAAAGAAGATTCAAAGAGAGTGAGATGCCAGCTCCTTTCATTCAGTCAGTAGCTTCAATCATTTCTGGTATATGAATAACATGATGTTTTTCAATGGCAAAAATCAATGAATATTGTAAATGCACAAACAGTAATTTCTCCGCATTGCAAGGTGCAATTCTGAAATTTTTTGCTTTTTCCTGCTCCTCTAAGCATGATAAAGAAGATTCAAAGAGAGTGAGATGCCAGCTCCTTTCATTCAGTCAGTAGCTTCAATCATTTCTGGACGTTTTTCAATGGCAAAAATCAATGAATATTGTAAATGCACAAACAGTAATTTCTCCGCATTGCAAGGTGCAATTCTGAAATTTTTTGCTTTTTCCTGCTCCTCTTAGCATGATAAAGAAGATTCAAAGAGAGTGAGATGCCAGCTCCTTTCATTCAGTCAGTAGCTTCAATCATTTCTGGACGTTTTTCAATGGCAAAAATCAATGAATATTGTAAATGCACAAACAGTAATTTCTCCGCTTTGCAAGGTGCAATTCTGAAATTTTTTGCTTTTTCCTGCTCCTCTTAGCATGATAAAGAAGATTCAAAGAGAGTGAGATGCCAGCTCCTTTCATTCAGTCAGTAGCTTCAAACATTTCTGGTATATGAATAACATGATGTTTTTCAATGGCAAAAATCAATGAATATTGTAAATGCACAAACAGTAATTTCTCCGCATTGAAAGGTGCAATTCTGAAATTTTTTGCTTTTTCCTGCTCCTCTTAGCATGATAAAGAAGATTCAAAGAGAGTGAGATGCCAGCTCCTTTCATTCAGTCAGTAGCTTCAATCATTTCTGGACGTTTTTCAATGGCAAAAATCATTGAATATTGTAAATGCACACAGTAATTTCTCCGCATTGCAAGGTGCAATTGTGAAATTTTTTGCTTTTTCCTGCTCTTCTTAGCATGATAAAGAAGATTCAAAGAGAGTGAGATGCCAGCTCCTTTCATTCAGTCAGTAGCTTCAATCATTTCTGGTATATGAATAACATGATGTTTTTCAATGGCAAAAATCAATGAATATTGTAAATGCACAAACAGTAATTTCTCCGCATTGCAAGGTGCAATTCTGAAATTTTTTGCTTTTTCCTGCTCCTCTAAGCATGATAAAGAAGATTCAAAGAGAGTGAGATGCCAGCTCCTTTCATTCAGTCAGTAGCTTCAATCATTTCTGGACGTTTTTCAATGGCAAAAATCAATGAATATTGTAAATGCACAAACAGTAATTTCTCCGCATTGCAAGGTGCAATTCTGAAATTTTTTGCTTTTTCCTGCTCCTCTTAGCATGATAAAGAAGATTCAAAGAGAGTGAGATGCCAGCTCCTTTCATTCAGTCAGTAGCTTCAATCATTTCTGGACGTTTTTCAATGGCAAAAATCAATGAATATTGTAAATGCACAAACAGTAATTTCTCCGCTTTGCAAGGTGCAATTCTGAAATTTTTTGCTTTTTCCTGCTCCTCTTAGCATGATAAAGAAGATTCAAAGAGAGTGAGATGCCAGCTCCTTTCATTCAGTCAGTAGCTTCAAACATTTCTGGTATATGAATAACATGATGTTTTTCAATGGCAAAAATCAATGAATATTGTAAATGCACAAACAGTAATTTCTCCGCATTGAAAGGTGCAATTCTGAAATTTTTTGCTTTTTCCTGCTCCTCTTAGCATGATAAAGAAGATTCAAAGAGAGTGAGATGCCAGCTCCTTTCATTCAGTCAGTAGCTTCAATCATTTCTGGACGTTTTTCAATGGCAAAAATCAATGAATATTGTAAATGCACAAACAGTAATTTCTCCGCATTGCAAGGTGCAATTCTGAAATTTTTTGCTTTTTCCTGCTCCTCTTAGCATGATAAAGAAGATTCAAAGAGAGTGAGATGCCAGCTCCTTTCATTCAGTCAGTAGCTTCAATCATTTCTGGACGTTTTTCAATGGCAAAAATCAATGAATATTGTAAATGCACAAACAGTAATTTCTCCGCATTGCAAGGTGCAATTCTGAAATTTTTTGCTTTTTTCTGCTCCTCTTAGCATGATAAAGAAGATTCAAAGAGAGTGAGATGCCAGCTCCTTTCTTTCAGTCAGTAGCTTCAAACATTTCTGGTATATGAATAACATGATGTTTTTCAATGGCAAAATTCAATGAATATTGTAAATGCACAAACAGTAATTTCTCCGCATTGCAAGGTGCAATTCTGAAATTTTTTGCTTTTTCCTGCTCCTCTTAGCATGATAAACAAGATTCAAAGAGAGTGAGATGCCAGCTCCTTTCATTCAGTCAGTAGCTTCAATCATTTCTGGACGTTTTTCAATGGCAAAAATCAATGAATATTGTAAATGCACAAACAGTAATTTCTCCGCATTGCAAGGTGCAATTCTGAAATTTTTTGCTTTTTCCTGCTCCTCTTAGCATGATAAACAAGATTCAAAGAGAGTGAGATGCCAGCTCCTTTCATTCAGTCAGTAGCTTCAATCATTTCTGGACGTTTTTCAATGGCAAAAATCAATGAATATTGTAAATGCACAAACAGTAATTTCTCCGCATTGCAAGGTGCAATTCTGAAATTTTTTGCTTTTTTCTGCTCCTCTTAGCATGATAAAGAAGATTCGAAGAGAGTGAGATGCCAGCTCCTTTCATTCAGTCAGTAGCTTCAAACATTTCTGGTATATGAATAACATGATGTTTTTCAATGGCAAAAATCAATGAATATTGTAAATGCACAAACAGTAATTTCTCCGCATTGCAAGGTGCAATTCTGAAATTTTTTGCTTTTTCCTGCTCCTCTTAGCATGATAAAGAAGATTCAAAGAGAGTGAGATGCCAGCTCCTTTCATTCAGTCAGTAGCTTCAATCATTTCTGGACGTTTTTCAATGGCAAAAATCAATGAATATTGTAAATGCACAAACAGTAATTTCTCCGCATTGCAAGGTGCAATTCTGAAATTTTTTGCTTTTTCCTGCTCCTCTTAGCATGATAAACAAGATTCAAAGAGAGTGAGATGCCAGCTCCTTTCATTCAGTCAGTAGCTTCAATCATTTCTGGACGTTTTTCAATGGCAAAAATCAATGAATATTGTAAATGCACAAACAGTAATTTCTCCGCATTGCAAGGTGCAATTCTGAAATTTTTTGCTTTTTCCTGCTCCTCTT
Organism: Phyllobates terribilis; assembly: GCF_046119375.1. NCBI lineage: Eukaryota > Metazoa > Chordata > Amphibia > Anura > Dendrobatidae > Phyllobates > Phyllobates terribilis. The sequence continues at coordinate 4,471,370 of NW_027362893.1, forward strand.
AGCATGATAAACAAGATTCAAAGAGAGTGAGATGCCAGCTCCTTTCATTCAGTCAGTAGCTTCAATCATTTCTGGACGTTTTTCAATGGCAAAAATCAATGAATATTGTAAATGCACAAACAGTAATTTCTCCGCATTGCAAGGTGCAATTCTGAAATTTTTTGCTTTTTTCTGCTCCTCTTAGCATGATAAAGAAGATTCAAAGAGAGTGAGATGCCAGCTCCTTTCATTCAGTCAGTAGCTTCAAACATTTCTGGTATATGAATAACATGATGTTTTTCAATGGCAAAAATCAATGAATATTGTAAATGCACAAACAGTAATTTCTCCGCATTGCAAGGTGCAATTCTGAAATTTTTTGCTTTTTCCTGCTCCTCTTAGCATGATAAAGAAGATTCAAAGAGAGTGAGATGCCAGCTCCTTTCATTCAGTCAGTAGCTTCAATCATTTCTGGACGTTTTTCAATGGCAAAAATCAATGTATATTGTAAATGCACAAACAGTAATTTCTCCGCATTGCAAGGTGCAATTCTGAAATTTTTTGCTTTTTCCTGCTCCTCTTAGCATGATAAAGAAGATTTAAAGAGAGTGAGATGCCAGCTCCTTTCATTCAGTCAGTAGCTTCAAACATTTCTGGTATATGAATAACATGATGTTTTTCAATGGCAAAAATCAATGAATATTGTAAATGCACAAACAGTAATTTCTCCGCATTGCAAGGTGCAATTCTGAAATTTTTTGCTTTTTCCTGCTCCTCTTAGCATGATAAAGAAGATTCAAAGAGAGTGAGATGCCAGCTCCTTTCATTCAGTCAGTAGCTTCAATCATTTCTGGACGTTTTTCAATGGCAAAAATCATTGAATATTGTAAATGCACAAACAGTAATTTCTCCGCATTGCAAGGTGCAATTCTGAAATTTTTTGCTTTTTCCTGCTCCTCTTAGCATGATAAAGAAGATTCAAAGAGACTGAGATGCCAGCTCCTTTCATTCAGTCAGTAGCTTCAAACATTTCTGGTATATGAATAACATGATGTTTTTCAATGGCAAAAATCAATGAATATTGTAAATGCACAAACAGTAATTTCTCCGCATTGAAAGGTGCAATTCTGAAATTTTTTGCTTTTTCCTGCTCCTCTTAGCATGATAAAGAAGATTCAAAGAGAGTGAGATGCCAGCTCCTTTCATTCAGTCAGTAGCTTCAAACATTTCTGGTATATGAATAACATCATGTTTTTCAATGGCAAAAATCAATGAATATTGTAAATGCACAAACAGTAATTTCTCCGCATTGCAAGGTGCAATTCTGAAATTTTTTGCTTTTTCCTGCTCCTCTTAGCATGATAAAGAAGATTCAAAGAGAGTGAGATGCCAGCTCCTTTCATTCAGTCAGTAGCTTCAATCATTTCTGGACGTTTTTCAATGGCAAAAATCATTGAATATTGTAAATGCACACAGTAATTTCTCCGCATTGCAAGGTGCAATTCTGAAATTTTTTGCTTTTTCCTGCTCTTCTTAGCATGATAAAGAAGATTCAAAGAGAGTGAGATGCCAGCTCCTTTCATTCAGTCAGTAGCTTCAATCATTTCTGGTATATGAATAACATGATGTTTTTCAATGGCAAAAATCAATGAATATTGTAAATGCACAAACAGTAATTTCTCCGCATTGCAAGGTGCAATTCTGAAATTTTTTGCTTTTTCCTGCTCCTCTAAGCATGATAAAGAAGATTCAAAGAGAGTGAGATGCCAGCTCCTTTCATTCAGTCAGTAGCTTCAATCATTTCTGGACGTTTTTCAATGGCAAAAATCAATGAATATTGTAAATGCACAAACAGTAATTTCTCCGCATTGCAAGGTGCAATTCTGAAATTTTTTGCTTTTTCCTGCTCCTCTTAGCATGATAAAGAAGATTCAAAGAGAGTGAGATGCCAGCTCCTTTCATTCAGTCAGTAGCTTCAATCATTTCTGGACGTTTTTCAATGGCAAAAATCAATGAATATTGTAAATGCACAAACAGTAATTTCTCCGCTTTGCAAGGTGCAATTCTGAAATTTTTTGCTTTTTCCTGCTCCTCTTAGCATGATAAAGAAGATTCAAAGAGAGTGAGATGCCAGCTCCTTTCATTCAGTCAGTAGCTTCAAACATTTCTGGTATATGAATAACATGATGTTTTTCAATGGCAAAAATCAATGAATATTGTAAATGCACAAACAGTAATTTCTCCGCATTGAAAGGTGCAATTCTGAAATTTTTTGCTTTTTCCTGCTCCTCTTAGCATGATAAAGAAGATTCAAAGAGAGTGAGATGCCAGCTCCTTTCATTCAGTCAGTAGCTTCAATCATTTCTGGACGTTTTTCAATGGCAAAAATCAATGAATATTGTAAATGCACAAACAGTAATTTCTCCGCATTGCAAGGTGCAATTCTGAAATTTTTTGCTTTTTCCTGCTCCTCTTAGCATGATAAAGAAGATTCAAAGAGAGTGAGATGCCAGCTCCTTTCATTCAGTCAGTAGCTTCAATCATTTCTGGACGTTTTTCAATGGCAAAAATCAATGAATATTGTAAATGCACAAACAGTAATTTCTCCGCATTGCAAGGTGCAATTCTGAAATTTTTTGCTTTTTTCTGCTCCTCTTAGCATGATAAAGAAGATTCAAAGAGAGTGAGATGCCAGCTCCTTTCATTCAGTCAGTAGCTTCAAACATTTCTGGTATATGAATAACATGATGTTTTTCAATGGCAAAAATCAATGAATATTGTAAATGCACAAACAGTAATTTCTCCGCATTGCAAGGTGCAATTCTGAAATTTTTTGCTTTTTCCTGCTCCTCTTAGCATGATAAACAAGATTCAAAGAGAGTGAGATGCCAGCTCCTTTCATTCAGTCAGTAGCTTCAATCATTTCTGGACGTTTTTCAATGGCAAAAATCATTGAATATTGTAAATGCACACAGTAATTTCTCCGCATTGCAAGGTGCAATTCTGAAATTTTTTGCTTTTTCCTGCTCTTCTTAGCATGATAAAGAAGATTCAAAGAGAGTGAGATGCCAGCTCCTTTCATTCAGTCAGTAGCTTCAATCATTTCTGGTATATGAATATGATGTTTTTCAATGGCAAAAATCAATGAATATTGTAAATGCACAAACAGTAATTTCTCCGCATTGCAAGGTGCAATTCTGAAATTTTTTGCTTTTTCCTGCTCCTCTAAGCATGATAAAGAAGATTCAAAGAGAGTGAGATGCCAGCTCCTTTCATTCAGTCAGTAGCTTCAATCATTTCTGGACGTTTTTCAATGGCAAAAATCAATGAATATTGTAAATGCACAAACAGTAATTTCTCCGCATTGCAAGGTGCAATTCTGAAATTTTTTGCTTTTTCCTGCTCCTCTTAGCATGATAAAGAAGATTCAAAGAGAGTGAGATGCCAGCTCCTTTCATTCAGTCAGTAGCTTCAATCATTTCTGGACGTTTTTAATGGCAAAAATCAATGAATATTGTAAATGCACAAACAGTAATTTCTCCGCTTTGCAAGGTGCAATTCTGAAATTTTTTGCTTTTTCCTGCTCCTCTTAGCATGATAAAGAAGATTCAAAGAGAGTGAGATGCCAGCTCCTTTCATTCAGTCAGTAGCTTCAAACATTTCTGGTATATGAATAACATGATGTTTTTCAATGGCAAAAATCAATGAATATTGTAAATGCACAAACAGTAATTTCTCCGCATTGAAAGGTGCAATTCTGAAATTTTTTGCTTTTTCCTGCTCCTCTTAGCATGATAAAGAAGATTCAAAGAGAGTGAGATGCCAGCTCCTTTCATTCAGTCAGTAGCTTCAATCATTTCTGGACGTTTTTCAATGGCAAAAATCAATGAATATTGTAAATGCACAAACAGTAATTTCTCCGCATTGCAAGGTGCAATTCTGAAATTTTTTGCTTTTTCCTGCTCCTCTTAGCATGATAAAGAAGATTCAAAGAGAGTGAGATGCCAGCTCCTTTCATTCAGTCAGTAGCTTCAATCATTTCTGGACGTTTTTCAATGGCAAAAATCAATGAATATTGTAAATGCACAAACAGTAATTTCTCCGCATTGCAAGGTGCAATTCTGAAATTTTTTGCTTTTTTCTGCTCCTCTTAGCATGATAAAGAAGATTCAAAGAGAGTGAGATGCCAGCTCCTTTCATTCAGTCAGTAGCTTCAAACATTTCTGGTATATGAATAACATGATGTTTTTCAATGGCAAAAATCAATGAATATTGTAAATGCACAAACAGTAATTTCTCCGCATTGCAAGGTGCAATTCTGAAATTTTTTGCTTTTTCCTGCTCCTCTTAGCATGATAAACAAGATTCAAAGAGAGTGAGATGCCAGCTCCTTTCATTCAGTCAGTAGCTTCAATCATTTCTGGACGTTTTTCAATGGCAAAAATCATTGAATATTGTAAATGCACACAGTAATTTCTCCGCATTGCAAGGTGCAATTCTGAAATTTTTTGCTTTTTCCTGCTCTTCTTAGCATGATAAAGAAGATGCAAAGAGAGTGAGATGCCAGCTCCTTTCATTCAGTCAGTAGCTTCAATCATTTCTGGTATATGAATATGATGTTTTTCAATGGCAAAAATCAATGAATATTGTAAATGCACAAACAGTAATTTCTCCGCATTGCAAGGTGCAATTCTGAAATTTTTTGCTTTTTCCTGCTCCTCTAAGCATGATAAAGAAGATTCAAAGAGAGTGAGATGCCAGCTCCTTTCATTCAGTCAGTAGCTTCAATCATTTCTGGACGTTTTTCAATGGCAAAAATCAATGAATATTGTAAATGCACAAACAGTAATTTCTCCGCATTGCAAGGTGCAATTCTGAAATTTTTTGCTTTTTCCTGCTCCTCTTAGCATGATAAAGAAGATTCAAAGAGAGTGAGATGCCAGCTCCTTTCATTCAGTCAGTAGCTTCAATCATTTCTGGACGTTTTTAATGGCAAAAATCAATGAATATTGTAAATGCACAAACAGTAATTTCTCCGCTTTGCAAGGTGCAATTCTGAAATTTTTTGCTTTTTCCTGCTCCTCTTAGCATGATAAAGAAGATTCAAAGAGAGTGAGATGCCAGCTCCTTTCATTCAGTCAGTAGCTTCAAACATTTCTGGTATATGAATAACATGATGTTTTTCAATGGCAAAAATCAATGAATATTGTAAATGCACAAACAGTAATTTCTCCGCATTGAAAGGTGCAATTCTGAAATTTTTTGCTTTTTCCTGCTCCTCTTAGCATGATAAAGAAGATTCAAAGAGAGTGAGATGCCAGCTCCTTTCATTCAGTCAGTAGCTTCAATCATTTCTGGACGTTTTTCAATGGCAAAAATCAATGAATATTGTAAATGCACAAACAGTAATTTCTCCGCATTGCAAGGTGCAATTCTGAAATTTTTTGCTTTTTCCTGCTCCTCTTAGCATGATAAAGAAGATTCAAAGAGAGTGAGATGCCAGCTCCTTTCATTCAGTCAGTAGCTTCAATCATTTCTGGACGTTTTTCAATGGCAAAAATCAATGAATATTGTAAATGCACAAACAGTAATTTCTCCGCATTGCAAGGTGCAATTCTGAAATTTTTTGCTTTTTTCTGCTCCTCTTAGCATGATAAAGAAGATTCAAAGAGAGTGAGATGCCAGCTCCTTTCATTCAGTCAGTAGCTTCAAACATTTCTGGTATATGAATAACATGATGTTTTTCAATGGCAAAAATCAATGAATATTGTAAATGCACAAACAGTAATTTCTCCGCATTGCAAGGTGCAATTCTGAAATTTTTTGCTTTTTCCTGCTCCTCTTAGCATGATAAACAAGATTCAAAGAGAGTGAGATGCCAGCTCCTTTCATTCAGTCAGTAGCTTCAATCATTTCTGGACGTTTTTCAATGGCAAAAATCAATGAATATTGTAAATGCACAAACAGTAATTTCTCCGCATTGCAAGGTGCAATTCTGAAATTTTTTGCTTTTTCCTGCTCCTCTTAGCATGATAAACAAGATTCAAAGAGAGTGAGATGCCAGCTCCTTTCATTCAGTCAGTAGCTTCAATCATTTCTGGACGTTTTTCAATGGCAAAAATCAATGAATATTGTAAATGCACAAACAGTAATTTCTCCGCATTGCAAGGTGCAATTCTGAAATTTTTTGCTTTTTTCTGCTCCTCTTAGCATGATAAAGAAGATTCAAAGAGAGTGAGATGCCAGCTCCTTTCATTCAGTCAGTAGCTTCAAACATTTCTGGTATATGAATAACATGATGTTTTTCAATGGCAAAAATCAATGAATATTGTAAATGCACAAACAGTAATTTCTCCGCATTGCAAGGTGCAATTCTGAAATTTTTTGCTTTTTCCTGCTCCTCTTAGCATGATAAAGAAGATTCAAAGAGAGTGAGATGCCAGCTCCTTTCATTCAGTCAGTAGCTTCAATCATTTCTGGACGTTTTTCAATGGCAAAAATCAATGAATATTGTAAATGCACAAACAGTAATTTCTCCGCATTGCAAGGTGCAATTCTGAAATTTTTTGCTTTTTCCTGCTCCTCTTAGCATGATAAACAAGATTCAAAGAGAGTGAGATGCCAGCTCCTTTCATTCAGTCAGTAGCTTCAATCATTTCTGGACGTTTTTCAATGGCAAAAATCATTGAATATTGTAAATGCACACAGTAATTTCTCCGCATTGCAAGGTGCAATTCTGAAATTTTTTGCTTTTTCCTGCTCTTCTTAGCATGATAAAAAAGATTCAAAGAGAGTGAGATGCCAGCTCCTTTCATTCAGTCAGTAGCTTCAATCATTTCTGGTATGTGAATATGATGTTTTTCAATGGCAAAAATCAATGAATATTGTAAATGCACAAACAGTAATTTCTCCGCATTGCAAGGTGCAATTCTGAAATTTTTTGCTTTTTCCTGCTCCTCTAAGCATGATAAAGAAGATTCAAAGAGAGTGAGATGCCAGCTCCTTTCATTCAGTCAGTAGCTTCAATCATTTCTGGACGTTTTTCAATGGCAAAAATCAATGAATATTGTAAATGCACAAACAGTAATTTCTCCGCATTGCAAGGTGCAATTCTGAAATTTTTTGCTTTTTCCTGCTCCTCTTAGCATGATAAAGAAGATTCAAAGAGAGTGAGATGCCAGCTCCTTTCATTCAGTCAGTAGCTTCAATCATTTCTGGACGTTTTTCAATGGCAAAAATCAATGAATATTGTAAATGCACAAACAGTAATTTCTCCGCTTTGCAAGGTGCAATTCTGAAATTTTTTGCTTTTTCCTGCTCCTCTTAGCATGATAAAGAAGATTCAAAGAGAGTGAGATGCCAGCTCCTTTCATTCAGTCAGTAGCTTCAAACATTTCTGGTATATGAATAACATGATGTTTTTCAATGGCAAAAATCAATGAATATTGTAAATGCACAAACAGTAATTTCTCCGCATTGAAAGGTGCAATTCTGAAATTTTTTGCTTTTTCCTGCTCCTCTTAGCATGATAAAGAAGATTCAAAGAGAGTGAGATGCCAGCTCCTTTCATTCAGTCAGTAGCTTCAATCATTTCTGGACGTTTTTCAATGGCAAAAATCAATGAATATTGTAAATGCACAAACAGTAATTTCTCCGCATTGCAAGGTGCAATTCTGAAATTTTTTGCTTTTTCCTGCTCCTCTTAGCATGATAAAGAAGATTCAAAGAGAGTGAGATGCCAGCTCCTTTCATTCAGTCAGTAGCTTCAATCATTTCTGGACATTTTTCAATGGCAAAAATCAATGAATATTGTAAATGCACAAACAGTAATTTCTCCGCATTGCAAGGTGCAATTCTGAAATTTTTTGCTTTTTTCTGCTCCTCTTAGCATGATAAAGAAGATTCAAAGAGAGTGAGATGCCAGCTCCTTTCATTCAGTCAGTAGCTTCAAACATTTCTGGTATATGAATAACATGATGTTTTTCAATGGCAAAAATCAATGAATATTGTAAATGCACAAACAGTAATTTCTCCGCATTGCAAGGTGCAATTCTGAAATTTTTTGCTTTTTCCTGCTCCTCTTAGCATGATAAACAAGATTCAAAGAGAGTGAGATGCCAGCTCCTTTCATTCAGTCAGTAGCTTCAATCATTTCTGGACATTTTTCAATGGCAAAAATCAATGAATATTGTAAATGCACAAACAGTAATTTCTCCACATTGCAAGGTGCAATTCTGAAATTTTTTGCTTTTTCCTGCTCCTCTTAGCATGATAAACAAGATTCAAAGAGAGTGAGATGCCAGCTCCTTTCATTCAGTCAGTAGCTTCAATCATTTCTGGACGTTTTTCAATGGCAAAAATCAATGAATATTGTAAATGCACAAACAGTAATTTCTCCGCATTGCAAGGTGCAATTCTGAAATTTTTTGCTTTTTTCTGCTCCTCTTAGCATGATAAAGAAGATTCAAAGAGAGTGAGATGCCAGCTCCTTTCATTCAGTCAGTAGCTTCAAACATTTCTGGTATATGAATAACATGATGTTTTTCAATGGCAAAAATCAATGAATATTGTAAATGCACAAACAGTAATTTCTCCGCATTGCAAGGTGCAATTCTGAAATTTTTTGCTTTTTCCTGCTCCTCTTAGCATGATAAAGAAGATTCAAAGAGAGTGAGATGCCAGCTCCTTTCATTCAGTCAGTAGCTTCAATCATTTCTGGACGTTTTTCAATGGCAAAAATCAATGAATATTGTAAATGCACAAACAGTAATTTCTCCGCATTGCAAGGTGCAATTCTGAAATTTTTTGCTTTTTCCTGCTCCTCTTAGCAAGATAAACAAGATTCAAAGAGAGTGAGATGCCAGCTCCTTTCATTCAGTCAGTAGCTTCAATCATTTCTGGACGTTTTTCAATGGCAAAAATCAATGTATATTGTAAATGCACAAACAGTAATTTCTCCGCATTGCAAGGTGCAATTCTGAAATTTTTTGCTTTTTCCTGCTCCTCTTAGCATGATAAAGAAGATTCAAAGAGAGTGAGATGCCAGCTCCTTTCATTCAGTCAGTAGCTTCAATCATTTCTGGACGTTTTTCAATGGCAAAAATCAATGAATATTGTAAATGCACAAACAGTAATTTCTCCGCATTGCAAGGTGCAATTCTGAAATTTTTTGCTTTTTCCTGCTCCTCTTAGCATGATAAAGAAGATTCAAAGAGAGTGAGATGCCAGCTCCTTTCATTCAGTCAGTAGCTTCAATCATTTCTGGACGTTTTTCAATGGCAAAAATCAATGAATATTGTAAATGCACAAAGAGTAATTTCTCCGCATTGCAAGGTGCAATTCTGAAATTTTTTGCTTTTTCCTGCTCCTCTTAGCATGATAAAGAAGATTCAAAGAGAGTGAGATGCCAGCTCCTTTCATTCAGTCAGTAGCTTCAATCATTTCTGGGCATTTTTCAATGGCAAAAATCAATGAATATTGTAAATGCACAAACAGTAATTTCTCCGCATTGCAAGGTGCAATTCTGAAATTTTTTGCTTTTTCCTGCTCCTCTTAGCATGATAAAGAAGATTCAAAGAGAGTGAGATGCCAGCTCCTTTCATTCAGTCAGTAGCTTCAAACATTTCTGGTATATGAATAACATGATGTTTTTCAATGGCAAAAATCAATGAATATTGTAAATGCACAAACAGTAATTTCTCCGCATTGCAAGGTGCAATTCTGAAATTTTTTGCTTTTTCCTGCTCCTCTTAGCATGATAAACAAGATTCAAAGAGAGTGAGATGCCAGCTCCTTTCATTCAGTCAGTAGCTTCAATCATTTCTGGACATTTTTCAATGGCAAAAATCAATGAATATTGTAAATGCACAAACAGTAATTTCTCCACATTGCAAGGTGCAATTCTGAAATTTTTTGCTTTTTCCTGCTCCTCTTAGCATGATAAACAAGATTCAAAGAGAGTGAGATGCCAGCTCCTTTCATTCAGTCAGTAGCTTCAATCATTTCTGGACGTTTTTCAATGGCAAAAATCAATGAATATTGTAAATGCACAAACAGTAATTTCTCCGCTTTGCAAGGTGCAATTCTGAAATTTTTTGCTTTTTCCTGCTCCTCTTAGCATGATAAAGAAGATTCAAAGAGAGTGAGATGCCAGCTCCTTTCATTCAGTCAGTAGCTTCAAACATTTCTGGTATATGAATAACATGATGTTTTTCAATGGCAAAAATCAATGAATATTGTAAATGCACAAACAGTAATTTCTCCGCATTGAAAGGTGCAATTCTGAAATTTTTTGCTTTTTCCTGCTCCTCTTAGCATGATAAAGAAGATTCAAAGAGAGTGAGATGCCAGCTCCTTTCATTCAGTCAGTAGCTTCAATCATTTCTGGACGTTTTTCAATGGCAAAAATCAATGAATATTGTAAATGCACAAACAGTAATTTCTCCGCATTGCAAGGTGCAATTCTGAAATTTTTTGCTTTTTCCTGCTCCTCTTAGCATGATAAAGAATATTCAAAGAGAGTGAGATGCCAGCTCCTTTCATTCAGTCAGTAGCTTCAATCATTTCTGGACATTTTTCAATGGCAAAAATCAATGAATATTGTAAATGCACAAACAGTAATTTCTCCGCATTGCAAGGTGCAATTCTGAAATTTTTTGCTTTTTTCTGCTCCTCTTAGCATGATAAAGAAGATTCAAAGAGAGTGAGATGCCAGCTCCTTTCATTCAGTCAGTAGCTTCAAACATTTCTGGTATATGAATAACATGATGTTTTTCAATGGCAAAAATCAATGAATATTGTAAATGCACAAACAGTAATTTCTCCGCATTGCAAGGTGCAATTCTGAAATTTTTTGCTTTTTCCTGCTCCTCTTAGCATGATAAACAAGATTCAAAGAGAGTGAGATGCCAGCTCCTTTCATTCAGTCAGTAGCTTCAATCATTTCTGGACATTTTTCAATGGCAAAAATCAATGAATATTGTAAATGCACAAACAGTAATTTCTCCACATTGCAAGGTGCAATTCTGAAATTTTTTGCTTTTTCCTGCTCCTCTTAGCATGATAAACAAGATTCAAAGAGAGTGAGATGCCAGCTCCTTTCATTCAGTCAGTAGCTTCAATCATTTCTGGACGTTTTTCAATGGCAAAAATCAATGAATATTGTAAATGCACAAACAGTAATTTCTCCGCATTGCAAGGTGCAATTCTGAAATTTTTTGCTTTTTTCTGCTCCTCTTAGCATGATAAAGAAGATTCAAAGAGAGTGAGATGCCAGCTCCTTTCATTCAGTCAGTAGCTTCAAACATTTCTGGTATATGAATAACATGATGTTTTTCAATGGCAAAAATCAATGAATATTGTAAATGCACAAACAGTAATTTCTCCGCATTGCAAGGTGCAATTCTGAAATTTTTTGCTTTTTCCTGCTCCTCTTAGCATGATAAAGAAGATTCAAAGAGAGTGAGATGCCAGCTCCTTTCATTCAGTCAGTAGCTTCAATCATTTCTGGACGTTTTTCAATGGCAAAAATCAATGAATATTGTAAATGCACAAACAGTAATTTCTCCGCATTGCAAGGTGCAATTCTGAAATTTTTTGCTTTTTCCTGCTCCTCTTAGCAAGATAAACAAGATTCAAAGAGAGTGAGATGCCAGCTCCTTTCATTCAGTCAGTAGCTTCAATCATTTCTGGACGTTTTTCAATGGCAAAAATCAATGTATATTGTAAATGCACAAACAGTAATTTCTCCGCATTGCAAGGTGCAATTCTGAAATTTTTTGCTTTTTCCTGCTCCTCTTAGCATGATAAAGAAGATTCAAAGAGAGTGAGATGCCAGCTCCTTTCATTCAGTCAGTAGCTTCAATCATTTCTGGACGTTTTTCAATGGCAAAAATCAATGAATATTGTAAATGCACAAACAGTAATTTCTCCGCATTGCAAGGTGCAATTCTGAAATTTTTTGCTTTTTCCTGCTCCTCTTAGCATGATAAAGAAGATTCAAAGAGAGTGAGATGCCAGCTCCTTTCATTCAGTCAGTAGCTTCAATCATTTCTGGACGTTTTTCAATGGCAAAAATCAATGAATATTGTAAATGCACAAAGAGTAATTTCTCCGCATTGCAAGGTGCAATTCTGAAATTTTTTGCTTTTTCCTGCTCCTCTTAGCATGATAAAGAAGATTCAAAGAGAGTGAGATGCCAGCTCCTTTCATTCAGTCAGTAGCTTCAATCATTTCTGGGCATTTTTCAATGGCAAAAATCAATGAATATTGTAAATGCACAAACAGTAATTTCTCCGCATTGCAAGGTGCAATTCTGAAATTTTTTGCTTTTTCCTGCTCCTCTTAGCATGATAAAGAAGATTCAAAGAGAGTGAGATGCCAGCTCCTTTCATTCAGTCAGTAGCTTCAAACATTTCTGGTATATGAATAACATGATGTTTTTCAATGGCAAAAATCAATGAATATTGTAAATGCACAAACAGTAATTTCTCCGCATTGCAAGGTGCAATTCTGAAATTTTTTGCTTTTTCCTGCTCCTCTTAGCATGATAAACAAGATTCAAAGAGAGTGAGATGCCAGCTCCTTTCATTCAGTCAGTAGCTTCAATCATTTCTGGACATTTTTCAATGGCAAAAATCAATGAATATTGTAAATGCACAAACAGTAATTTCTCCACATTGCAAGGTGCAATTCTGAAATTTTTTGCTTTTTCCTGCTCCTCTTAGCATGATAAACAAGATTCAAAGAGAGTGAGATGCCAGCTCCTTTCATTCAGTCAGTAGCTTCAATCATTTCTGGACGTTTTTCAATGGCAAAAATCAATGAATATTGTAAATGCACAAACAGTAATTTCTCCGCATTGCAAGGTGCAATTCTGAAATTTTTTGCTTTTTTCTGCTCCTCTTAGCATGATAAAGAAGATTCAAAGAGAGTGAGATGCCAGCTCCTTTCATTCAGTCAGTAGCTTCAAACATTTCTGGTATATGAATAACATGATGTTTTTCAATGGCAAAAATCAATGAATATTGTAAATGCACAAACAGTAATTTCTCCGCATTGCAAGGTGCAATTCTGAAATTTTTTGCTTTTTCCTGCTCCTCTTAGCATGATAAAGAAGATTCAAAGAGAGTGAGATGCCAGCTCCTTTCATTCAGTCAGTAGCTTCAATCATTTCTGGACGTTTTTCAATGGCAAAAATCAATGAATATTGTAAATGCACAAACAGTAATTTCTCCGCATTGCAAGGTGCAATTCTGAAATTTTTTGCTTTTTCCTGCTCCTCTTAGCAAGATAAACAAGATTCAAAGAGAGTGAGATGCCAGCTCCTTTCATTCAGTCAGTAGCTTCAATCATTTCTGGACGTTTTTCAATGGCAAAAATCAATGTATATTGTAAATGCACAAACAGTAATTTCTCCGCATTGCAAGGTGCAATTCTGAAATTTTTTGCTTTTTCCTGCTCCTCTTAGCATGATAAAGAAGATTCAAAGAGAGTGAGATGCCAGCTCCTTTCATTCAGTCAGTAGCTTCAATCATTTCTGGACGTTTTTCAATGGCAAAAATCAATGAATATTGTAAATGCACAAACAGTAATTTCTCCGCATTGCAAGGTGCAATTCTGAAATTTTTTGCTTTTTCCTGCTCCTCTTAGCATGATAAAGAAGATTCAAAGAGAGTGAGATGCCAGCTCCTTTCATTCAGTCAGTAGCTTCAATCATTTCTGGACGTTTTTCAATGGCAAAAATCAATGAATATTGTAAATGCACAAAGAGTAATTTCTCCGCATTGCAAGGTGCAATTCTGAAATTTTTTGCTTTTTCCTGCTCCTCTTAGCATGATAAAGAAGATTCAAAGAGAGTGAGATGCCAGCTCCTTTCATTCAGTCAGTAGCTTCAATCATTTCTGGGCATTTTTTGAATGGCAAAAATCAATGAATATTGTAAATGCACAAACAGTAATTTCTCCGCATTGCAAGGTGCAATTCTGAAATTTTTTGCTTTTTCCTGCTCCTCTTAGCATGATAAAGAAGATTCAAAGAGAGTGAGATGCCAGCTCCTTTCATTCAGTCAGTAGCTTCAAACATTTCTGGTATATGAATAACATGATGTTTTTCAATGGCAAAAATCAATGAATATTGTAAATGCACAAACAGTAATTTCTCCGCATTGAAAGGTGCAATTCTGAAATTTTTTGCTTTTTCCTGCTCCTCTTAGCATGATAAAGAAGATTCAAAGAGAGTGAGATGCCAGCTCCTTTCATTCAGTCAGTAGCTTCAATCATTTCTGGACGTTTTTCAATGGCAAAAATCAATGAATATTGTAAATGCACAAACAGTAATTTCTCCGCATTGCAAGGTGCAATTCTGAAATTTTTTGCTTTTTCCTGCTCCTCTTAGCATGATAAACAAGATTCAAAGAGAGTGAGATGCCAGCTCCTTTCATTCAGTCAGTAGCTTCAATCATTTCTGGACGTTTTTCAATGGCAAAAATCAATGAATATTGTAAATGCACAAACTAATTTCTCCGCATTGCAAGGTGCAATTCTGAAATTTTTTGCTTTTTGCTGCTCCTCTTAGCATGATAAAGAAGATTCAAAGAGAGTGAGATGCCAGCTCCTTTCATTCAGTCAGTAGCTTCAATCATTTCTGGACGTTTTTCAATGGCAAAAATCAATGAATATTGTAAATGCACAAACAGTAATTTCTCCGTATTGCAAGGTGCAATTCTGAAATTTTTTGCTTTTTCCTGCTCCTCTTAGCATGATAAAGAAGATTCAAAGAGAGTGAGATGCCAGCTCCTTTCATTCAGTCAGTAGCTTCAATCATTTCTGGACGTTTTTCAATGGCAAAAATCAATGAATATTGTAAATGCACAAACAGTAATTTCTCCGCATTGCAAGGTGCAATTCTGAAATTTTTTGCTTTTTCCTGCTCCTCTTAGCATGATAAAGAAGATTCAAAGAGAGTGAGATGCCAGCTCCTTTCATTCAGTCAGTAGCTTCAATCATTTCTGGACGTTTTTCAATGGCAAAAATCAATGAATATTGTAAATGCACAGAGTAATTTCTCCGCATTGCAAGGTGCAATTCTGAAATTTTTTGCTTTTTCCTGCTCCTCTTAGCATGATAAAGAAGATTCAAAGAGAGTGAGATGCCAGCTCCTTTCATTCAGTCAGTAGCTTCAATCATTTCTGGACGTTTTTCAATGGCAAAAATCAATGAATATTGTAAATGCACAAACAGTAATTTCTCCGCATTGCAAGGTGCAATTCTGAAATTTTTTGCTTTTTCCTGCTCCTCTTAGCAAGATAAACAAGATTCAAAGAGAGTGAGATGCCAGCTCCTTTCATTCAGTCAGTAGCTTCAATCATTTCTGGACGTTTTTCAATGGCAAAAATCAATGTATATTGTAAATGCACAAACAGTAATTTCTCCGCATTGCAAGGTGCAATTCTGAAATTTTTTGCTTTTTCCTGCTCCTCTTAGCATGATAAAGAAGATTCAAAGAGAGTGAGATGCCAGCTCCTTTCATTCAGTCAGTAGCTTCAATCATTTCTGGACGTTTTTCAATGGCAAAAATCAATGAATATTGTAAATGCACAAACAGTAATTTCTCCGCATTGCAAGGTGCAATTCTGAAATTTTTTGCTTTTTCCTGCTCCTCTTAGCATGATAAAGAAGATTCAAAGAGAGTGAGATGCCAGCTCCTTTCATTCAGTCAGTAGCTTCAATCATTTCTGGACGTTTTTCAATGGCAAAAATCAATGAATATTGTAAATGCACAAAGAGTAATTTCTCCGCATTGCAAGGTGCAATTCTGAAATTTTTTGCATTTTCCTGCTCCTCTTAGCATGGTAAAGAAGATTCAAAGAGAGTGAGATGCCAGCTCCTTTCATTCAGTCAGTAGCTTCAATCATTTCTGGGCATTTTTCAATGGCAAAAATCAATGAATATTGTAAATGCACAAACAGTAATTTCTCCGCATTGCAAGGTGCAATTCTGAAATTTTTTGCTTTTTCCTGCTCCTCTTAGCATGATAAAGAAGATTCAAAGAGAGTGAGATGCCAGCTCCTTTCATTCAGTCAGTAGCTTCAAACATTTCTGGTATATGAATAACATGATGTTTTTCAATGGCAAAAATCAATGAATATTGTAAATGCACAAACAGTAATTTCTCCGCATTGAAAGGTGCAATTCTGAAATTTTTTGCTTTTTCCTGCTCCTCTTAGCATGATAAAGAAGATTCAAAGAGAGTGAGATGCCAGCTCCTTTCATTCAGTCAGTAGCTTCAATCATTTCTGGACGTTTTTCAATGGCAAAAATCAATGAATATTGTAAATGCACAAACAGTAATTTCTCCGCATTGCAAGGTGCAATTCTGAAATTTTTTGCTTTTTCCTGCTCCTCTTAGCATGATAAACAAGATTCAAAGAGAGTGAGATGCCAGCTCCTTTCATTCAGTCAGTAGCTTCAATCATTTCTGGACCTTTTTCAATGGCAAAAATCAATGAATATTGTAAATGCACAAACTAATTTCTCCGCATTGCAAGGTGCAATTCTGAAATTTTTTTCTTTTTGCTGCTCCTCTTAGCATGATAAAGAAGATTCAAAGAGAGTGAGATGCCAGCTCCTTTCATTCAGTCAGTAGCTTCAATCATTTCTGGACGTTTTTCAATGGCAAAAATCAATGAATATTGTAAATGCACAAACAGTAATTTCTCCGTATTGCAAGGTGCAATTCTGAAATTTTTTGCTTTTTCCTGCTCCTCTTAGCATGATAAAGAAGATTCAAAGAGAGTGAGATGCCAGCTCCTTTCATTCAGTAAGTAGCTTCAATCATTTCTGGACGTTTTTCAATGGCAAAAATCAATGAATATTGTAAATGCACAAACAGTAATTTCTCCGCATTGCAAGGTGCAATTCTGAAATTTTTTGCTTTTTCCTGCTCCTCTTAGCATGATAAAGAAGATTCAAAGAGAGTGTGATGCCAGCTCCTTTCATTCAGTCAGTAGCTTCAATCATTTCTGGACGTTTTTCAATGGCAAAAATCAATGAATATTGTAAATGCACAAAGAGTAATTTCTCCGCATTGCAAGGTGCAATTCTGAAATTTTTTGCTTTTTCCTGCTCCTCTTAGCATGATAAAGAAGATTCAAAGAGAGTGAGATTCCGGCTCCTTTCATTCAGTCAGTAGCTTCAAACATTTCTGGTATATGAATAACATGATGTTTTTCAATGGCAAAAATCAATGAATATTGTAAATGCACAAACAGTAATTTCTCCGCATTGCAAGGTGCTATTCTGAAATTTTTTGCTTTTTCCTGCTCCTCTTAGCATGATAAAGAAGATTCAAAGAGAGTGAGATGCCAGCTCCTTTCATTCAGTCAGTAGCTTCAATCATTTCTGGACGTTTTTCAATGGCAAAAATCATTGAATATTGTAAATGCACAAACACTAATTTCTCCGCATTGCAAGGTGCAATTCTGAAATTTTTTGCTTTTTCCTGCTCTTCTTAGCATGATAAAGAAGATTCAAAGAGAGTGAGATGCCAGCTCCTTTCATTCAGTCAGTAGCTTCAATCATTTCTGGTATATGAATAACATGATGTTTTTCAATGGCAAAAATCAATGAATATTGTAAATGCACAAACAGTAATTTCTCCGCATTGCAAGGTGAAATTCTGAAATTTTTTGCTTTTTCCTGCTCCTCTAAGCATGATAAAGAAGATTCAAAGAGAGTGAGATGCCAGCTCCTTTCATTCAGTCAGTAGCTTCAATCATTTCTGGACGTTTTTCAATGGCAAAAATCAATGAATATTGTAAATGCACAAACAGTAATTTCTCCGCATTGCAAGGTGCAATTCTGAAATTTTTTGCTTTTTTCTGCTCCTCTTAGCATGATAAAGAAGATTCAAAGAGAGTGAGATGCCAGCTCCTTTCATTCAGTCAGTAGCTTCAAACATTTCTGGTATATGAATAACATGATGTTTTTCAATGGCAAAAATCAATGAATATTGTAAATGCACAAACAGTAATTTCTCCGCATTGCAAGGTGCAATTCTGAAATTTTTTGCTTTTTCCTGCTCCTCTTAGCATGATAAAGAAGATTCAAAGAGAGTGAGATGCCAGCTCCTTTCATTCAGTCAGTAGCTTCAATCATTTCTGGACGTTTTTCAATGGCAAAAATCAATGAATAATGTAAATGCACAAACAGTAATTTCTCCACATTGCAAGGTGCAATTCTGAAATTTTTTGCTTTTTCCTGCTCCTCTTAGCAAGATAAACAAGATTCAAAGAGAGTGAGATGCCAGCTCCTTCATTCAGTCAGTAGCTTCAATAATTTCTGGACGTTTTTCAATGGCAAAAATCAATGAATATTGTAAATGCACAAACAGTAATTTCTCCGCATTGCAAGGTGCTATTCTGAAATTTTTTGCTTTTTCCTGCTCCTCTTAGCATGATAAAGAAGATTCAAAGAGAGTGAGATGCCAGCTCCTTTCATTCAGTCAGTAGCTTCAATCATTTCTGGACGTTTTTCAATGGCAAAAATCAATGAATATTGTAAATGCACAAACTAATTTCTCCGCACTGCAAGGTGCAATTCTGAAATTTTTTGCTTTTTGCTGCTCCTCTTAGCATGATAAAGAAGATTCAAAGAGAGTGAGATGCCAGCTCCTTTCATTCAGTCAGTAGCTTCAAACATTTCTGGTATATGAATAACATGTTTTTCAATGGCAAAAATCAATGAATATTGTAAATGCACAAACAGTAATTTCTCCGCATTGCAAGGTGCAATTCTGAAATTTTTTGCTTTTTCCTGCTCCTCTTAGCATGATAAAGAAGATTCAAAGAGAGTGAGATGCCAGCTCCTTTCATTCAGTCAGTAGCTTCAAACATTTCTGGTATATGAATAACATGATGTTTTTCAATGGCAAAAATCAATGAATATTGTAAATGCACAAACAGTAATTTCTCCGCATTGAAAGGTGCAATTCTGAAATTTTTTGCTTTTTCCTGCTCCTCTTAGCATGATAAAGAAGATTCAAA
Organism: Phyllobates terribilis; assembly: GCF_046119375.1. Taxonomy (NCBI): domain Eukaryota; kingdom Metazoa; phylum Chordata; class Amphibia; order Anura; family Dendrobatidae; genus Phyllobates; species Phyllobates terribilis. The sequence goes on from NW_027362893.1 coordinate 4,490,391, forward strand.
GAGAGTGAGATGCCAGCTCCTTTCATTCAGTCAGTAGCTTCAATCATTTCTGGACGTTTTTCAATGGCAAAAATCAATGAATATTGTAAATGCACAAACAGTAATTTCTCCGCATTGCAAGGTGCAATTCTGAAATTTTTTGCTTTTTCCTCCTCCTCTTAGCATGATAAACAAGATTCAAAGAGAGTGAGATGCCAGCTCCTTTCATTCAGTCAGTAGCTTCAATCATTTCTGGACGTTTTTCAATGGCAAAAATCAATGAATATTGTAAATGCACAAACAGTAATTTCTCCGCATTGCAAGGTGCAATTCTGAAATTTTTTGCTTTTTTCTGCTCCTCTTAGCATGATAAAGAAGATTCAAAGAGAGTGAGATGCCAGCTCCTTTCATTCAGTCAGTAGCTTCAAACATTTCTGGTATATGAATAACATGATGTTTTTCAATGGCAAAAATCAATGAATATTGTAAATGCACAAACAGTAATTTCTCCGCATTGCAAGGTGCAATTCTGAAATTTTTTGCTTTTTCCTGCTCCTCTTAGCATGATAAAGAAGATTCAAAGAGAGTGAGATGCCAGCTCCTTTCATTCAGTCAGTAGCTTCAATCATTTCTGGACGTTTTTCAATGGCAAAAATCAATGAATATTGTAAATGCACAAACAGTAATTTCTCCGCATTGCAAGGTGCAATTCTGAAATTTTTTGCTTTTTCCTGCTCCTCTTAGCAAGATAAACAAGATTCAAAGAGAGTGAGATGCCAGCTCCTTTCATTCAGTCAGTAGCTTCAATCATTTCTGGACGTTTTTCAATGGCAAAAATCAATGTATATTGTAAATGCGCAAACAGTAATTTCTCCGCATTGCAAGGTGCAATTCTGAAATTTTTTGCTTTTTCCTGCTCCTCTTAGCATGATAAAGAAGATTCAAAGAGAGTGAGATGCCAGCTCCTTTCATTCAGTCAGTAGCTTCAATCATTTCTGGACGTTTTTCAATGGCAAAAATCAATGAATATTGTAAATGCACAAACAGTAATTTCTCCGCATTGCAAGGTGCAATTCTGAAATTTTTTGCTTTTTCCTGCTCCTCTTAGCATGATAAAGAAGATTCAAAGAGAGTGAGATGCCAGCTCCTTTCATTCAGTCAGTAGCTTCAAACATTTCTGGTATATGAATAACATGATGTTTTTCAATGGCAAAAATCAATGAATATTGTAAATGCACAAACAGTAATTTCTCCGCATTGCAAGGTGCAATTCTGAAATTTTTTGCTTTTTCCTGCTCCTCTTAGCATGATAAAGAAGATTCAAAGAGAGTGAGATGCCAGCTCCTTTCATTCAGTCAGTAGCTTCAATCATTTCTGGGCATTTTTCAATGGCAAAAACCAATGAATATTGTAAATGCACAAACAGTAATTTCTCCGCATTGCAAGGTGCAATTCTGAAATTTTTTGCTTTTTCCTGCTCCTCTTAGCATGATAAAGAAGATTCAAAGAGAGTGAGATGCCAGCTCCTTTCATTCAGTCAGTAGCTTCAAACATTTCTGGTATATGAATAACATGATGTTTTTCAATGGCAAAAATCAATGAATATTGTAAATGCACAAACAGTAATTTCTCCGCATTGCAAGGTGCAATTCTGAAATTTTTTGCTTTTTCCTGCTCCTCTTAGCATGATAAAGAAGATTCAAAGAGAGTGAGATGCCAGCTCCTTTCATTCAGTCAGTAGCTTCAATCATTTCTGGGCATTTTTCAATGGCAAAAACCAATGAATATTGTAAATGCACAAACAGTAATTTCTCCGCATTGCAAGGTGCAATTCTGAAATTTTTTGCTTTTTCCTGCTCCTCTTAGCATGATAAAGAAGATTCAAAGAGAGTGAGATGCCAGCTCCTTTCATTCAGTCAGTAGCTTCAAACATTTCTGGTATATGAATAACATGATGTTTTTCAATGGCAAAAATCAATGAATATTGTAAATGCACAAACAGTAATTTCTCCGCATTGCAAGGTGCAATTCTGAAATTTTTTGCTTTTTCCTGCTCCTCTTAGCATGATAAACAAGATTCAAAGAGAGTGAGATGCCAGCTCCTTTCATTCAGTCAGTAGCTTCAATCATTTCTGGACGTTTTTCAATGGCAAAAATCAATGAATATTGTAAATGCACAAACAGTAATTTCTCCGCATTGCAAGGTGCAATTCTGAAATTTTTTGCTTTTTTCTGCTCCTCTTAGCATGATAAAGAAGATTCAAAGAGAGTGAGATGCCAGCTCCTTTCATTCAGTCAGTAGCTTCAAACATTTCTGGTATATGAATAACATGATGTTTTTCAATGGCAAAAATCAATGAATATTGTAAATGCACAAACAGTAATTTCTCCGCATTGCAAGGTGCAATTCTGAAATTTTTTGCTTTTTCCTGCTCCTCTTAGCATGATAAAGAAGATTCAAAGAGAGTGAGATGCCAGCTCCTTTCATTCAGTCAGTAGCTTCAATCATTTCTGGACGTTTTTCAATGGCAAAAATCAATGAATATTGTAAATGCACAAACAGTAATTTCTCCGCATTGCAAGGTGCAATTCTGAAATTTTTTCCTTTTTCCTGCTCCTCTTAGCAAGATAAACAAGATTCAAAGAGAGTGAGATGCCAGCTCCTTTCATTCAGTCAGTAGCTTCAATCATTTCTGGACGTTTTTCAATGGCAAAAATCAATGTATATTGTAAATGCACAAACAGTAATTTCTCCGCATTGCAAGGTGCAATTCTGAAATTTTTTGCTTTTTCCTGCTCCTCTTAGCATGATAAAGAAGATTCAAAGAGAGTGAGATGCCAGCTCCTTTCATTCAGTCAGTAGCTTCAATCATTTCTGGACGTTTTTCAATGGCAAAAATCAATGAATATTGTAAATGCACAAACAGTAATTTCTCCGCATTGCAAGGTGCAATTCTGAAATTTTTTGCTTTTTCCTGCTCCTCTTAGCATGATAAAGAAGATTCAAAGAGAGTGAGATGCCAGCTCCTTTCATTCAGTCAGTAGCTTCAAACATTTCTGGTATATGAATAACATGATGTTTTTCAATGGCAAAAATCAATGAATATTGTAAATGCACAAACAGTAATTTCTCCGCATTGCAAGGTGCAATTCTGAAATTTTTTGCTTTTTCCTGCTCCTCTTAGCATGATAAAGAAGATTCAAAGAGAGCGAGATGCCAGCTCCTTTCATTCAGTCAGTAGCTTCAATCATTTCTGGACGTTTTTCAATGGCAAAAATCAATGAATATTGTAAATGCACAAACAGTAATTTCTCCGCATTGCAAGGTGCAATTCTGAAATTTTTTGCTTTTTCCTGCTCCTCTTAGCATGATAAAGAAGATTCAAAGAGAGTGAGATGCCAGCTCCTTTCATTCAGTCAGTAGCTTCAATCATTTCTGGGCATTTTTCAATGGCAAAAATCAATGAATATTGTAAATGCACAAACAGTAATTTCTCCGCATTGCAAGGTGCAATTCTGAAATTTTTTGCTTTTTCCTGCTCCTCTTAGCATGATAAAGAAGATTCAAAGAGAGTGAGATGCCAGCTCCTTTCATTCAGTCAGTAGCTTCAAACATTTCTGGTATATGAATAACATGATGTTTTTCAATGGCAAAAATCAATGAATATTGTAAATGCACAAACAGTAATTTCTCCGCATTGAAAGGTGCAATTCTGAAATTTTTTGCTTTTTCCTGCTCCTCTTAGCATGATAAAGATTCAAAGAGAGTGAGATGCCAGCTCCTTTCATTCAGTCAGTAGCTTCAATCATTTCTGGACGTTTTTCAATGGCAAAAATCAATGAATATTGTAAATGCACAAACAGTAATTTCTCCGCATTGCAAGGTGCAATTCTGAAATTTTTTGCTTTTTCCTGCTCCTCTTAGCATGATAAACAAGATTCAAAGAGAGTGAGATGCCAGCTCCTTTCATTCAGTCAGTAGCTTCAATCATTTCTGGACGTTTTTCAATGGCAAAAATCAATGAATATTGTAAATGCACAAACAGTAATTTCTCCGCATTGCAAGGTGCAATTCTGAAATTTTTTGCTTTTTCCTGCTCCTCTTAGCATGATAAACAAGATTCAAAGAGAGTGAGATGCCAGCTCCTTTCATTCAGTCAGTAGCTTCAATCATTTCTGGACGTTTTTCAATGGCAAAAATCAATGAATATTGTAAATGCACAAACAGTAATTTCTCCGCATTGCAAGGTGCAATTCTGAAATTTTTTGCTTTTTTCTGCTCCTCTTAGCATGATAAAGAAGATGCAAAGAGAGTGAGGTGCCAGCTCCTTTCATTCAGTCAGTAGCTTCAAACATTTCTGGTATATGAATAACATGATGTTTTTCAATGGCAAAAATCAATGAATATTGTAAATGCACAAACAGTAATTTCTCCGCATTGCAAGGTGCAATTCTGAAATTTTTTGCTTTTTCCTGCTCCGCTTAGCATGATAAAGAAGATACAAAGAGAGTGAGATGCCAGCTCCTTTCATTCAGTCAGTAGCTTCAATCATTTCTGGACGTTTTTCAATGGCAAAAATCAATGAATATTGTAAATGCACAAACAGTAATTTCTCCGCATTGCAAGGTGCAATTCTGAAATTTTTTGCTTTTTCCTGCTCCTCTTAGCAAGATAAACAAGATTCAAAGAGAGTGAGATGCCAGCTCCTTTCATTCAGTCAGTAGCTTCAATCATTTCTGGACGTTTTTCAATGGCAAAAATAAATGTATATTGTAAATGCACAAACAGTAATTTCTCCGCATTGCAAGGTGCAATTCTGAAATTTTTTGCTTTTTCCTGCTCCTCTTAGCATGATAAAGAAGATTAAAAGAGAGTGAGATGCCAGCTCCTTTCATTCAGTCAGTAGCTTCAATCATTTCTGGACGTTTTTCAATGGCAAAAATCAATGAATATTGTAAATGCACAAACAGTAATTTCTCCGCATTGCAAGGTGCAATTCTGAAATTTTTTGCTTTTTCCTGCTCCTCTTAGCATGATAAAGAAGATTCAAAGAGAGTGAGATGCCAGCTCCTTTCATACAGTCAGTAGCTTCAATCATTTCTGGGCATTTTTCAATGGCAAAAACCAATGAATATTGTAAATGCACAAACAGTAATTTCTCCGCATTGCAAGGTGCAATTCTGAAATTTTTTGCTTTTTCCTGCTCCTCTTAGCATGATAAAGAAGATTCAAAGAGAGTGAGATGCCAGCTCCTTTCATTCAGTCAGTAGCTTCAAACATTTCTGGTATATGAATAACATGATGTTTTTCAATGGCAAAAATCAATGAATATTGTAAATGCACAAACAGTAATTTCTCCGCATTGAAAGGTGCAATTCTGAAATTTTTTGCTTTTTCCTGCTCCTCTTAGCATGATAAAGAAGATTCAAAGAGAGTGAGATGCCAGCTCCTTTCATTCAGTCAGTAGCTTCAATCATTTCTGGACGTTTTTCAATGGCAAAAATCAATGAATATTGTAAATGCACAAACAGTAATTTCTCCGCATTGCAAGGTGCAATTCTGAAATTTTTTGCTTTTTCCTGCTCCTCTTAGCATGATAAACAAGATTCAAAGAGAGTGAGATGCCAGCTCCTTTCATTCAGTCAGTAGCTTCAATCATTTCTGGACGTTTTTCAATGGCAAAAATCAATGAATATTGTAAATGCACAAACAGTAATTTCTCCGCATTGCAAGGTGCAATTCTGAAATTTTTTGCTTTTTCCTGCTCCTCTTAGCAAGATAAACAAGATTCAAAGAGAGTGAGATGCCAGCTCCTTTCATTCAGTCAGTAGCTTCAATCATTTCTGGACGTTTTTCAATGGCAAAAATCAATGTATATTGTAAATGCACAAACAGTAATTTCTCCGCATTGCAAGGTGCAATTCTGAAATTTTTTGCTTTTTCCTGCTCCTCTTAGCATGATAAAGAAGATTCAAAGAGAGTGAGATGCCAGCTCCTTTCATTCAGTCAGTAGCTTCAATCATTTCTGGACGTTTTTCAATGGCAAAAATCAATGAATATTGTAAATGCACAAACAGTAATTTCTCCGCATTGCAAGGTGCAATTCTGAAATTTTTTGCTTTTTCCTGCTCCTCTTAGCATGATAAAGAAGATTCAAAGAGAGTGAGATGCCAGCTCCTTTCATTCAGTCAGTAGCTTCAAACATTTCTGGTATATGAATAACATGATGTTTTTCAATGGCAAAAATCAATGAATATTGTAAATGCACAAACAGTAATTTCTCCGCATTGCAAGGTGCAATTCTGAAATTTTTTGCTTTTTCCTGCTCCTCTTAGCATGATAAAGAAGATTCAAAGAGAGTGAGATGCCAGCTCCTTTCATTCAGTCAGTAGCTTCAATCATTTCTGGACGTTTTTCAATGGCAAAAATCAATGAATATTGTAAATGCACAAACAGTAATTTCTCCGCATTGCAAGGTGCAATTCTGAAATTTTTTGCTTTTTCCTGCTCCTCTTAGCATGATAAAGAAGATTCAAAGAGAGTGAGATGCCAGCTCCTTTCATTCAGTCAGTAGCTTCAATCATTTCTGGGCATTTTTCAATGGCAAAAATCAATGAATATTGTAAATGCACAAACAGTAATTTCTCCGCATTGCAAGGTGCAATTCTGAAATTTTTTGCTTTTTCCTGCTCCTCTTAGCATGATAAAGAAGATTCAAAGAGAGTGAGATGCCAGCTCCTTTCATTCAGTCAGTAGCTTCAAACATTTCTGGTATATGAATAACATAATTTTTTTCAATGGCAAAAATCAATGAATATTGTAAATGCACAAACAGTAATTTCTCCGCATTGCAAGGTGCAATTCTGAAATTTTTTGCTTTTTCCTGCTCCTCTTAGCATGATAAAGAAGATTCAAAGAGAGTGAGATGCCAGCTCCTTTCATTCAGTCAGTAGCTTCAAACATTTCTGGTATATGAATAACATGATGTTTTTCAATGGCAAAAATCAATGAATATTGTAAATGCACAAACAGTAATTTCTCCGCATTGCAAGGTGCAATTCTGAAATTTTTTGCTTTTTCCTGCTCCTCTTAGCATGATAAAGAAGATTCAAAGAGAGTGAGATGCCAGCTCCTTTCATTCAGTCAGTAGCTTCAATCATTTCTGGACGTTTTTCAATGGCAAAAATCAATGAATATTGTAAATGCACAAACAGTAATTTCTCCGCATTGCAAGGTGCAATTCTGAAATTTTTTGCTTTTTCCTGCTCCTCTTAGCAAGATAAACAAGATTCAAAGAGAGTGAGATGCCAGCTCCTTTCATTCAGTCAGTAGCTTCAATCATTTCTGGACGTTTTTCAATGGCAAAAATCAATGTATATTGTAAATGCACAAACAGTAATTTCTCCGCATTGCAAGGTGCAATTCTGAAATTTTTTGCTTTTTCCTGCTCCTCTTAGCATGATAAAGAAGATTCAAAGAGAGTGAGATGCCAGCTCCTTTCATTCAGTCAGTAGCTTCAATCATTTCTGGACGTTTTTCAATGGCAAAAATCAATGAATATTGTAAATGCACAAACAGTAATTTCTCCGCATTGCAAGGTGCAATTCTGAAATTTTTTGCTTTTTCCTGCTCCTCTTAGCATGATAAAGAAGATTCAAAGAGAGTGAGATGCCAGCTCCTTTCATTCAGTCAGTAGCTTCAAACATTTCTGGTATATGAATAACATGATGTTTTTCAATGGCAAAAATCAATGAATATTGTAAATGCACAAACAGTAATTTCTCCGCATTGCAAGGTGCAATTCTGAAATTTTTTGCTTTTTCCTGCTCCTCTTAGCATGATAAAGAAGATTCAAAGAGAGTGAGATGCCAGCTCCTTTCATTCAGTCAGTAGCTTCAATCATTTCTGGACGTTTTTCAATGGCAAAAATCAATGAATATTGTAAATGCACAAACAGTAATTTCTCCGCATTGCAAGGTGCAATTCTGAAATTTTTTGCTTTTTCCTGCTCCTCTTAGCATGATAAAGAAGATTCAAAGAGAGTGAGATGCCAGCTCCTTTCATTCAGTCAGTAGCTTCAATCATTTCTGGGCATTTTTCAATGGCAAAAATCAATGAATATTGTAAATGCACAAACAGTAATTTCTCCGCATTGCAAGGTGCAATTCTGAAATTTTTTGCTTTTTCCTGCTCCTCTTAGCATGATAAAGAAGATTCAAAGAGAGTGAGATGCCAGCTCCTTTCATTCAGTCAGTAGCTTCAAACATTTCTGGTATATGAATAACATGATGTTTTTCAATGGCAAAAATCAATGAATATTGTAAATGCACAAACAGTAATTTCTCCGCATTGCAAGGTGCAATTCTGAAATTTTTTGCTTTTTCCTGCTCCTCTTAGCATGATAAAGAAGATTCAAAGAGAGTGAGATGCCAGCTCCTTTCATTCAGTCAGTAGCTTCAATCATTTCTGGGCATTTTTCAATGGCAAAAACCAATGAATATTGTAAATGCACAAACAGTAATTTCTCCGCATTGCAAGGTGCAATTCTGAAATTTTTTTGCTTTTTCCTGCTCCTCTTAGCATGATAAAGAAGATTCAAAGAGAGTGAGATGCCAGCTCCTTTCATTCAGTCAGTAGCTTCAAACATTTCTGGTATATGAATAACATGATGTTTTTCAATGGCAAAAATCAATGAATATTGTAAATGCACAAACAGTAATTTCTCCGCATTGAAAGGTGCAATTCTGAAATTTTTTGCTTTTTCCAGCTCCTCTTAGCATGATAAAGAAGATTCAAAGAGAGTGAGATGCCAGCTCCTTTCATTCAGTCAGTAGCTTCAATCATTTCTGGACGTTTTTCAATGGCAAAAATCAATGAATATTGTAAATGCACAAACAGTAATTTCTCCGCATTGCAAGGTGCAATTCTGAAATTTTTTGCTTTTTCCTGCTCCTCTTAGCATGATAAACAAGATTCAAAGAGAGTGAGATGCCAGCTCCTTTCATTCAGTCAGTAGCTTCAATCATTTCTGGACGTTTTTCAATGGCAAAAATCAATGAATATTGTAAATGCACAAACAGTAATTTCTCCGCATTGTAAGGTGCAATTCTGAAATTTTTTGCTTTTTTCTGCTCCTCTTAGCATGATAAAGAAGATTCAAAGAGAGTGAGATGCCAGCTCCTTTCATTCAGTCAGTAGCTTCAAACATTTCTGGTATATGAATAACATGATGTTTTTCAATGGCAAAAATCAATGAATATTGTAAATGCACAAACAGTAATTTCTCCGCATTGCAAGGTGCAATTCTGAAATTTTTTGCTTTTTCCTGCTCCTCTTAGCATGATAAAGAAGATTCAAAGAGAGTGAGATGCCAGCTCCTTTCATTCAGTCAGTAGCTTCAATCATTTCTGGACGTTTTTCAATGGCAAAAATCAATGAATATTGTAAATGCACAAACAGTAATTTCTCCGCATTGCAAGGTGCAATTCTGACATTTTTTGCTTTTTCCTGCTCCTCTTAGCATGATAAAGAAGATTCAAAGAGAGTGAGATGCCAGCTCCTTTCATTCAGTCAGTAGCTTCAATCATTTCTGGACGTTTTTCAATGGCAAAAATCAATGAATATTGTAAATGCACAAACAGTAATTTCTCCGCATTGCAAGGTGCAATTCTGAAATTTTTTGCTTTTTCCTGCTCCTCTTAGCATGATAAAGAAGATTCAAAGAGAGTGAGATGCCAGCTCCTTTCATTCAGTCAGTAGCTTCAATCATTTCTGGACGTTTTTCAATGGCAAAAATCAATGAATATTGTAAATGCACAAACAGTAATTTCTCCGCATTGCAAGGTGCAATTCTGAAATTTTTTGCTTTTTCCTGCTCCTCTTAGCATGATAAAGAAGATTCAAAGAGAGTGAGATGCCAGCTCCTTTCATTCAGTCAGTAGCTTCAATCATTTCTGGGCATTTTTCAATGGCAAAAATCAATGAATATTGTAAATGCACAAACAGTAATTTATCCGCATTGCAAGGTGCAATTCTGAAATTTTTTGCTTTTTCCTGCTCCTCTTAGCATGATAAAGAAGATTCAAAGAGAGTGAGATGCCAGCTCCTTTCATTCAGTCAGTAGCTTCAAACATTTCTGGTATATGAATAACATGATGTTTTTCAATGGCAAAAATCAATGAATATTGTAAATGCACAAACAGTAATTTCTCCGCATTGCAAGGTGCAATTCTGAAATTTTTTGCTTTTTCCTGCTCCTCTTAGCATGATAAAGAAGATTCAAAGAGAGTGAGATGCCAGCTCCTTTCATTCAGTCAGTAGCTTCAAACATTTCTGGTATATGAATAACATGATGTTTTTCAATGGCAAAAATCAATGAATATTGTAAATGCACAAACAGTAATTTCTCCGCATTGCAAGGTGCAATTCTGAAATTTTTTGCTTTTTCCTGCTCCTCTTAGCATGATAAAGAAGATTCAAAGAGAGTGAGATGCCAGCTCCTTTCATTCAGTCAGTAGCTTCAATCATTTCTGGACGTTTTTCAATGGCAAAAATCAATGAATATTGTAAATGCACAAACAGTAATTTCTCCGCATTGCAAGGTGCAATTCTGAAATTTTTTGCTTTTTCCTGCTCCTCTTAGCAAGATAAACAAGATTCAAAGAGAGTGAGATGCCAGCTCCTTTCATTCAGTCAGTAGCTTCCATCATTTCTGGACGTTTTTCAATGGCAAAAATCAATGTATATTGTAAATGCACAAACAGTAATTTCTCCGCATTGCAAGGTGCAATTCTGAAATTTTTTGCTTTTTCCTGCTCCTCTTAGCATGATAAAGAAGATTCAAAGAGAGTGAGATGCCAGCTCCTTTCATTCAGTCAGTAGCTTCAATCATTTCTGGACGTTTTTCAATGGCAAAAATCAATGAATATTGTAAATGCACAAACAGTAATTTCTCCGCATTGCAAGGTGCAATTCTGAAATTTTTTGCTTTTTCCTGCTCCTCTTAGCATGATAAAGAAGATTCAAAGAGAGTGAGATGCCAGCTCCTTTCATTCAGTCAGTAGCTTCAATCATTTCTGGACGTTTTTCAATGGCAAAAATCAATGAATATTGTAAATGCACAAACAGTAATTTCTCCGCATTGCAAGGTGCAATTCTGAAATTTTTTGCTTTTTCCTGCTCCTCTTAGCATGATAAAGAAGATTCAAAGAGAGTGAGATGCCAGCTCCTTTCATTCAGTCAGTAGCTTCAATCATTTCTGGACGTTTTTCAATGGCAAAAATCAATGAATATTGTAAATGCACAAACAGTAATTTCTCCGCATTGCAAGGTGCAATTCTGAAATTTTTTGCTTTTTCCTGCTCCTCTTAGCATGATAAAGAAGATTCAAAGAGAGTGAGATGCCAGCTCCTTTCATTCAGTCAGTAGCTTCAATCATTTCTGGGCATTTTTCAATGGCAAAAATCAATGAATATTGTAAATGCACAAACAGTAATTTCTCCGCATTGCAAGGTGCAATTCTGAAATTTTTTGCTTTTTCCTGCTCCTCTTAGCATGATAAAGAAGATTCAAAGAGAGTGAGATGCCAGCTCCTTTCATTCAGTCAGTAGCTTCAAACATTTCTGGTATATGAATAACATGATGTTTTTCAATGGCAAAAATCAATGAATATTGTAAATGCACAAACAGTAATTTCTCCGCATTGCAAGGTGCAATTCTGAAATTTTTTGCTTTTTCCTGCTCCTCTTAGCATGATAAAGAAGATTCAAAGAGAGTGAGATGCCAGCTCCTTTCATTCAGTCAGTAGCTTCAAACATTTCTGGTATATGAATAACATGATGTTTTTCAATGGCAAAAATCAATGAATATTGTAAATGCACAAACAGTAATTTCTCCGCATTGCAAGGTGCAATTCTGAAATTTTTTGCTTTTTCCTGCTCCTCTTAGCATGATAAAGAAGATTCAAAGAGAGTGAGATGCCAGCTCCTTTCATTCAGTCAGTAGCTTCAATCATTTCTGGACGTTTTTCAATGGCAAAAATCAATGAATATTGTAAATGCACAAACAGTAATTTCTCCGCATTGCAAGGTGCAATTCTGAAATTTTTTGCTTTTTCCTGCTCCTCTTAGCAAGATAAACAAGATTCAAAGAGAGTGAGATGCCAGCTCCTTTCATTCAGTCAGTAGCTTCAATCATTTCTGGACGTTTTTCAATGGCAAAAATCAATGTATATTGTAAATGCACAAACAGTAATTTCTCCGCATTGCAAGGTGCAATTCTGAAATTTTTTGCTTTTTCCTGCTCCTCTTAGCATGATAAAGAAGATTCAAAGAGAGTGAGATGCCAGCTCCTTTCATTCAGTCAGTAGCTTCAATCATTTCTGGACGTTTTTCAATGGCAAAAATCAATGAATATTGTAAATGCACAAACAGTAATTTCTCCGCATTGCAAGGTGCAATTCTGAAATTTTTTGCTTTTTCCTGCTCCTCTTAGCATGATAAAGAAGATTCAAAGAGAGTGAGATGCCAGCTCCTTTCATTCAGTCAGTAGCTTCAAACATTTCTGGTATATGAATAACATGATGTTTTTCAATGGCAAAAATCAATGAATATTGTAAATGCACAAACAGTAATTTCTCCGCATTGCAAGGTGCAATTCTGAAATTTTTTGCTTTTTCCTGCTCCTCTTAGCATGATAAAGAAGATTCAAAGAGAGTGAGATGCCAGCTCCTTTCATTCAGTCAGTAGCTTCAATCATTTCTGGACGTTTTTCAATGGCAAAAATCAATGAATATTGTAAATGCACAAACAGTAATTTCTCCGCATTGCAAGGTGCAATTCTGACATTTTTTGCTTTTTCCTGCTCCTCTTAGCATGATAAAGAAGATTCAAAGAGAGTGAGATGCCAGCTCCTTTCATTCAGTCAGTAGCTTCAATCATTTCTGGACGTTTTTCAATGGCAAAAATCAATGAATATTGTAAATGCACAAACAGTAATTTCTCCGCATTGCAAGGTGCAATTCTGAAATTTTTTGCTTTTTCCTGCTCCTCTTAGCATGATAAAGAAGATTCAAAGAGAGTGAGATGCCAGCTCCTTTCATTCAGTCAGTAGCTTCAATCATTTCTGGACGTTTTTCAATGGCAAAAATCAATGAATATTGTAAATGCACAAACAGTAATTTCTCCGCATTGCAAGGTGCAATTCTGAAATTTTTTGCTTTTTCCTGCTCCTCTTAGCATGATAAAGAAGATTCAAAGAGAGTGAGATGCCAGCTCCTTTCATTCAGTCAGTAGCTTCAAACATTTCTGGTATATGAATAACATGATGTTTTTCAATGGCAAAAATCAATGAATATTGTAAATGCACAAACAGTAATTTCTCCGCATTGCAAGGTGCAATTCTGAAATTTTTTGCTTTTTCCTGCTCCTCTTAGCATGATAAAGAAGATTCAAAGAGAGTGAGATGCCAGCTCCTTTCATTCAGTCAGTAGCTTCAATCATTTCTGGACGTTTTTCAATGGCAAAAATCAATGAATATTGTAAATGCACAAACAGTAATTTCTCCGCATTGCAAGGTGCAATTCTGACATTTTTTGCTTTTTCCTGCTCCTCTTAGCATGATAAAGAAGATTCAAAGAGAGTGAGATGCCAGCTCCTTTCATTCAGTCAGTAGCTTCAATCATTTCTGGACGTTTTTCAATGGCAAAAATCAATGAATATTGTAAATGCACAAACAGTAATTTCTCCGCATTGCAAGGTGCAATTCTGAAATTTTTTGCTTTTTCCTGCTCCTCTTAGCATGATAAAGAAGATTCAAAGAGAGTGAGATGCCAGCTCCTTTCATTCAGTCAGTAGCTTCAATCATTTCTGGACGTTTTTCAATGGCAAAAATCAATGAATATTGTAAATGCACAAACAGTAATTTCTCCGCATTGCAAGGTGCAATTCTGAAATTTTTTGCTTTTTCCTGCTCCTCTTAGCATGATAAAGAAGATTCAAAGAGAGTGAGATGCCAGCTCCTTTCATTCAGTCAGTAGCTTCAATCATTTCTGGGCATTTTTCAATGGCAAAAATCAATGAATATTGTAAATGCACAAACAGTAATTTCTCCGCATTGCAAGGTGCAATTCTGAAATTTTTTGCTTTTTCCTGCTCCTCTTAGCATGATAAAGAAGATTCAAAGAGAGTGAGATGCCAGCTCCTTTCATTCAGTCAGTAGCTTCAAACATTTCTGGTATATGAATAACATGATGTTTTTCAATGGCAAAAATCAATGAATATTGTAAATGCACAAACAGTAATTTCTCCGCATTGCAAGGTGCAATTCTGAAATTTTTTGCTTTTTCCTGCTCCTCTTAGCATGATAAAGAAGATTCAAAGAGAGTGAGATGCCAGCTCCTTTCATTCAGTCAGTAGCTTCAAACATTTCTGGTATATGAATAACATGATGTTTTTCAATGGCAAAAATCAATGAATATTGTAAATGCACAAACAGTAATTTCTCCGCATTGCAAGGTGCAATTCTGAAATTTTTTGCTTTTTCCTGCTCCTCTTAGCATGATAAAGAAGATTCAAAGAGAGTGAGATGCCAGCTCCTTTCATTCAGTCAGTAGCTTCAATCATTTCTGGACGTTTTTCAATGGCAAAAATCAATGAATATTGTAAATGCACAAACAGTAATTTCTCCGCATTGCAAGGTGCAATTCTGAAATTTTTTGCTTTTTCCTGCTCCTCTTAGCAAGATAAACAAGATTCAAAGAGAGTGAGATGCCAGCTCCTTTCATTCAGTCAGTAGCTTCAATCATTTCTGGACGTTTTTCAATGGCAAAAATCAATGTATATTGTAAATGCACAAACAGTAATTTCTCCGCATTGCAAGGTGCAATTCTGAAATTTTTTGCTTTTTCCTGCTCCTCTTAGCATGATAAAGAAGATTCAAAGAGAGTGAGATGCCAGCTCCTTTCATTCAGTCAGTAGCTTCAATCATTTCTGGACGTTTTTCAATGGCAAAAATCAATGAATATTGTAAATGCACAAACAGTAATTTCTCCGCATTGCAAGGTGCAATTCTGAAATTTTTTGCTTTTTCCTGCTCCTCTTAGCATGATAAAGAAGATTCAAAGAGAGTGAGATGCCAGCTCCTTTCATTCAGTCAGTAGCTTCAATCATTTCTGGACGTTTTTCAATGGCAAAAATCAATGAATATTGTAAATGCACAAACAGTAATTTCTCCGCATTGCAAGGTGCAATTCTGAAATTTTTTGCTTTTTCCTGCTCCTCTTAGCATGATAAAGAAGATTCAAAGAGAGTGAGATGCCAGCTCCTTTCATTCAGTCAGTAGCTTCAATCATTTCTGGACGTTTTTCAATGGCAAAAATCAATGAATATTGTAAATGCACAAACAGTAATTTCTCCGCATTGCAAGGTGCAATTCTGAAATTTTTTGCTTTTTCCTGCTCCTCTTAGCATGATAAAGAAGATTCAAAGAGAGTGAGATGCCAGCTCCTTTCATTCAGTCAGTAGCTTCAATCATTTCTGGGCATTTTTCAATGGCAAAAATCAATGAATATTGTAAATGCACAAACAGTAATTTCTCCGCATTGCAAGGTGCAATTCTGAAATTTTTTGCTTTTTCCTGCTCCTCTTAGCATGATAAAGAAGATTCAAAGAGAGTGAGATGCCAGCTCCTTTCATTCAGTCAGTAGCTTCAAACATTTCTGGTATATGAATAACATGATGTTTTTCAATGGCAAAAATCAATGAATATTGTAAATGCACAAACAGTAATTTCTCCGCATTGCAAGGTGCAATTCTGAAATTTTTTGCTTTTTCCTGCTCCTCTTAGCATGATAAAGAAGATTCAAAGAGAGTGAGATGCCAGCTCCTTTCATTCAGTCAGTAGCTTCAAACATTTCTGGTATATGAATAACATGATGTTTTTCAATGGCAAAAATCAATGAATATTGTAAATGCACAAACAGTAATTTCTCCGCATTGCAAGGTGCAATTCTGAAATTTTTTGCTTTTTCCTGCTCCTCTTAGCATGATAAAGAAGATTCAAAGAGAGTGAGATGCCAGCTCCTTTCATTCAGTCAGTAGCTTCAATCATTTCTGGACGTTTTTCAATGGCAAAAATCAATGAATATTGTAAATGCACAAACAGTAATTTCTCCGCATTGCAAGGTGCAATTCTGAAATTTTTTGCTTTTTCCTGCTCCTCTTAGCAAGATAAACAAGATTCAAAGAGAGTGAGATGCCAGCTCCTTTCATTCAGTCAGTAGCTTCAATCATTTCTGGACGTTTTTCAATGGCAAAAATCAATGTATATTGTAAATGCACAAACAGTAATTTCTCCGCATTGCAAGGTGCAATTCTGAAATTTTTTGCTTTTTCCTGCTCCTCTTAGCATGATAAAGAAGATTCAAAGAGAGTGAGATGCCAGCTCCTTTCATTCAGTCAGTAGCTTCAATCATTTCTGGACGTTTTTCAATGGCAAAAATCAATGAATATTGTAAATGCACAAACAGTAATTTCTCCGCATTGCAAGGTGCAATTCTGAAATTTTTTGCTTTTTCCTGCTCCTCTTAGCATGATAAAGAAGATTCAAAGAGAGTGAGATGCCAGCTCCTTTCATTCAGTCAGTAGCTTCAAACATTTCTGGTATATGAATAACATGATGTTTTTCAATGGCAAAAATCAATGAATATTGTAAATGCACAAACAGTAATTTCTCCGCATTGCAAGGTGCAATTCTGAAATTTTTTGCTTTTTCCTGCTCCTCTTAGCATGATAAAGAAGATTCAAAGAGAGTGAGATGCCAGCTCCTTTCATTCAGTCAGTAGCTTCAATCATTTCTGGACGTTTTTCAATGGCAAAAATCAATGAATATTGTAAATGCACAAACAGTAATTTCTCCGCATTGCAAGGTGCAATTCTGAAATTTTTTGCTTTTTCCTGCTCCTCTTAGCATGATAAAGAAGATTCAAAGAGAGTGAGATGCCAGCTCCTTTCATTCAGTCAGTAGCTTCAATCATTTCTGGGCATTTTTCAATGGCAAAAATCAATGAATATTGTAAATGCACAAACAGTAATTTCTCCGCATTGCAAGGTGCAATTCTGAAATTTTTTGCTTTTTCCTGCTCCTCTTAGCATGATAAAGAAGATTCAAAGAGAGTGAGATGCCAGCTCCTTTCATTCAGTCAGTAGCTTCAATCATTTCTGGACGTTTTTCAATGGCAAAAATCAATGAATATTGTAAATGCACAAACAGTAATTTCTCCGCATTGCAAGTTGCAATTCTGAAATTTTTTGCTTTTTCCTGCTCCTCTTAGCATGATAAAGAAGATTCAAAGAGAGTGAGATGCCAGCTCCTTTCATTCAGTCAGTAGCTTCAAACATTTCTGGTATATGAATAACATGATGTTTTTCAATGGCAAAAATCAATGAATATTGTAAATGCACAAACAGTAATTTCTCCGCATTGCAAGGTGCAATTCTGAAATTTTTTGCTTTTTCCTGCTCCTCTTAGCATGATAAAGAAGATTCAAAGAGAGTGAGATGCCAGCTCCTTTCATTCAGTCAGTAGCTTCAATCATTTCTGGGCATTTTTCAATGGCAAAAACCAATGAATATTGTAAATGCACAAACAGTAATTTCTCCGCATTGCAAGGTGCAATTCTGAAATTTTTTGCTTTTTCCTGCTCCTCTTAGCATGATAAAGAAGATTCAAAGAGAGTGAGATGCCAGCTCCTTTCATTCAGTCAGTAGCTTCAAACATTTCTGGTATATGAATAACATGATGTTTTTCAATGGCAAAAATCAATGAATATTGTAAATGCACAAACAGTAATTTCTCCGCATTGAAAGGTGCAATTCTGAAATTTTTTGCTTTTTCCAGCTCCTCTTAGCATGATAAAGAAGATTCAAAGAGAGTGAGATGCCAGCTCCTTTCATTCAGTCAGTAGCTTCAATCATTTCTGGACGTTTTTCAATGGCAAAAATCAATGAATATTGTAAATGCACAAACAGTAATTTCTCCGCATTGCAAGGTGCAATTCTGAAATTTTTTGCTTTTTCCTGCTCCTCTTAGCATGATAAAGAAGATTCAAAGAGAGTGAGATGCCAGCTCCTTTCATTCAGTCAG
The DNA here is from genome assembly GCF_046119375.1 of Phyllobates terribilis. Classification (NCBI taxonomy): domain Eukaryota; kingdom Metazoa; phylum Chordata; class Amphibia; order Anura; family Dendrobatidae; genus Phyllobates; species Phyllobates terribilis. Next base: position 4,508,512 of record NW_027362893.1, read on the forward strand.
TAGCTTCAATCATTTCTGGACGTTTTTCAATGGCAAAAATCAATGAATATTGTAAATGCACAAACAGTAATTTCTCCGCATTGCAAGGTGCAATTCTGAAATTTTTTGCTTTTTCCTGCTCCTCTTAGCAAGATAAACAAGATTCAAAGAGAGAGAGATGCCAGCTCCTTTCATTCAGTCAGTAGCTTCAATCATTTCTGGACGTTTTTCAATGGCAAAAATCAATGTATATTGTAAATGCACAAACAGTAATTTCTCCGCATTGCAAGGTGCAATTCTGAAATTTTTTGCTTTTTCCTGCTCCTCTTAGCATGATAAAGAAGATTCAAAGAGAGTGAGATGCCAGCTCCTTTCATTCAGTCAGTAGCTTCAATCATTTCTGGACGTTTTTCAATGGCAAAAATCAATGAATATTGTAAATGCACAAACAGTAATTTCTCCGCATTGCAAGGTGCAATTCTGAAATTTTTTGCTTTTTCCTGCTCCTCTTAGCATGATAAAGAAGATTCAAAGAGAGTGAGATGCCAGCTCCTTTCATTCAGTCAGTAGCTTCAAACATTTCTGGTATATGAATAACATGATGTTTTTCAATGGCAAAAATCAATGAATATTGTAAATGCACAAACAGTAATTTCTCCGCATTGCAAGGTGCAATTCTGAAATTTTTTGCTTTTTCCTGCTCCTCTTAGCATGATAAAGAAGATTCAAAGAGAGTGAGAAGCCAGCTCCTTTCATTCAGTCAGTAGCTTCAATCATTTCTGGACGTTTTTCAATGGCAAAAATCAATGAATATTGTAAATGCACAAACAGTAATTTCTCCGCATTGCAAGGTGCAATTCTGAAATTTTTTGCTTTTTCCTGCTCCTCTTAGCATGATAAAGAAGATTCAAAGAGAATGAGATGCCAGCTCCTTTCATTCAGTCAGTAGCTTCAATCATTTCTGGGCATTTTTCAATGGCAAAAATCAATGAATATTGTAAATGCACAAACAGTAATTTCTCCGCATTGCAAGGTGCAATTCTGAAATTTTTTGCTTTTTCCTGCTCCTCTTAGCATGATAAAGAAGATTCAAAGAGAGTGAGATGCCAGCTCCTTTCATTCAGTCAGTAGCTTCAAACATTTCTGGTATATGAATAACATGATGTTTTTCAATGGCAAAAATCAATGAATATTGTAAATGCACAAACAGTAATTTCTCCGCATTGAAAGGTGCAATTCTGAAATTTTTTGCTTTTTCCTGCTCCTCTTAGCATGATAAAGATTCAAAGAGAGTGAGATGCCAGCTCCTTTCATTCAGTCAGTAGCTTCAATCATTTCTGGACGTTTTTCAATGGCAAAAATCAATGAATATTGTAAATGCACAAACAGTAATTTCTCCGCATTGCAAGGTGCAATTCTGAAATTTTTTGCTTTTTCCTGCTCCTCTTAGCATGATAAACAAGATTCAAAGAGAGTGAGATGCCAGCTCCTTTCATTCAGTCAGTAGCTTCAATCATTTCTGGACGTTTTTCAATGGCAAAAATCAATGAATATTGTAAATGCACAAACAGTAATTTCTCCGCATTGCAAGGTGCAATTCTGAAATTTTTTGCTTTTTCCTGCTCCTCTTAGCATGATAAACAAGATTCAAAGAGAGTGAGATGCCAGCTCCTTTCATTCAGTCAGTAGCTTCAATCATTTCTGGACGTTTTTCAATGGCAAAAATCAATGAATATTGTAAATGCACAAACAGTAATTTCTCCGCATTGCAAGGTGCAATTCTGAAATTTTTTGCTTTTTCCTGCTCCTCTTAGCATGATAAACAAGATTCAAAGAGAGTGAGATGCCAGCTCCTTTCATTCAGTCAGTAGCTTCAATCATTTCTGGACGTTTTTCAATGGCAAAAATCAATGAATATTGTAAATGCACAAACAGTAATTTCTCCGCATTGCAAGGTGCAAATCTGAAATTTTTTGCTTTTTTCTGCTCCTCTTAGCATGATAAAGAAGATTCAAAGAGAGTGAGATGCCAGCTCCTTTCATTCAGTCAGTAGCTTCAAACATTTCTGGTATATGAATAACATGATGTTTTTCAATGGCAAAAATCAATGAATATTGTAAATGCACAAACAGTAATTTCTCCGCATTGCATGGTGCAATTCTGAAATTTTTTGCTTTTTCCTGCTCCGCTTAGCATGATAAAGAAGATTCAAAGAGAGTGAGATGCCAGCTCCTTTCATTCAGTCAGTAGCTTCAATCATTTCTGGACGTTTTTCAATGGCAAAAATCAATGAATATTGTAAATGCACAAACAGTAATTTCTCCGCATTGCAAGGTGCAATTCTGAAATTTTTTGCTTTTTCCTGCTCCTCTTAGCAAGATAAACAAGATTCAAAGAGAGTGAGATGCCAGCTCCTTTCATTCAGTCAGTAGCTTCAATCATTTCTGGACGTTTTTCAATGGCAAAAATCAATGTATATTGTAAATGCACAAACAGTAATTTCTCCGCATTGCAAGGTGCAATTCTGAAATTTTTTGCTTTTTCCTGCTCCTCTTAGCATGATAAAGAAGATTCAAAGAGAGTGAGATGCCAGCTCCTTTCATTCAGTCAGTAGCTTCAATCATTTCTGGACGTTTTTCAATGGCAAAAATCAATGAATATTGTAAATGCACAAACAGTAATTTCTCCGCATTGCAAGGTGCAATTCTGAAATTTTTTGCTTTTTCCTGCTCCTCTTAGCATGATAAAGAAGATTCAAAGAGAGTGAGATGCCAGCTCCTTTCATTCAGTCAGTAGCTTCAAACATTTCTGGTATATGAATAACATGATGTTTTTCAATGGCAAAAATCAATGAATATTGTAAATGCACAAACAGTAATTTCTCCGCATTGCAAGGTGCAATTCTGAAATTTTTTGCTTTTTCCTGCTCCTCTTAGCATGATAAAGAAGATTCAAAGAGAGTGAGATGCCAGCTCCTTTCATTCAGTCAGTAGCTTCAATCATTTCTGGACGTTTTTCAATGGCAAAAATCAATGAATATTGTAAATGCACAAACAGTAATTTCTCCGCATTGCAAGGTGCAATTCTGAAATTTTTTGCTTTTTCCTGCTCCTCTTAGCATGATAAAGAAGATTCAAAGAGAGTGAGATGCCAGCTCCTTTCATTCAGTCAGTAGCTTCAATCATTTCTGGGCATTTTTCAATGGCAAAAATCAATGAATATTGTAAATGCACAAACAGTAATTTCTCCGCATTGCAAGGTGCAATTCTGAAATTTTTTGCTTTTTCCTGCTCCTCTTAGCATGATAAAGAAGATTCAAAGAGAGTGAGATGCCAGCTCCTTTCATTCAGTCAGTAGCTTCAAACATTTCTGGTATATGAATAACATGATGTTTTTCAATGGCAAAAATCAATGAATATTGTAAATGCACAAACACTAATTTCTCCGCATTGAAAGGTGCAATTCTGAAATTTTTTGCTTTTTCCTGCTCCTCTTAGCATGATAAAGAAGATTCAAAGAGAGTGAGATGCCAGCTCCTTTCATTCAGTCAGTAGCTTCAATCATTTCTGGACGTTTTTCAATGGCAAAAATCAATGAATATTGTAAATGCACAAACAGTAATTTCTCCGCATTGCAAGGTGCAATTCTGAAATTTTTTGCTTTTTCCTGCTCCTCTTAGCATGATAAACAAGATTCAAAGAGAGTGAGATGCCAGCTCCTTTCATTCAGTCAGTAGCTTCAATCATTTCTGGACGTTTTTCAATGGCAAAAATCAATGAATATTGTAAATGCACAAACAGTAATTTCTCCGCATTGCAAGGTGCAATTCTGAAATTTTTTGCTTTTTTCTGCTCCTCTTAGCATGATAAAGAAGATTCAAAGAGAGTGAGATGCCAGCTCCTTTCATTCAGTCAGTAGCTTCAAACATTTCTGGTATATGAATAACATGATGTTTTTCAATGGCAAAAATCAATGAATATTGTAAATGCACAAACAGTAATTTCTCCGCATTGCAAGGTGCAATTCTGAAATTTTTTGCTTTTTCCTGCTCCTCTTAGCATGATAAAGAAGATTCAAAGAGAGTGAGATGCCAGCTCCTTTCATTCAGTCAGTAGCTTCAATCATTTCTGGACGTTTTTCAATGGCAAAAATCAATGAATATTGTAAATGCACAAACAGTAATTTCTCCGCATTGCAAGGTGCAATTCTGAAATTTTTTGCTTTTTCCTGCTCCTCTTAGCAAGATAAACAAGATTCAAAGAGAGTGAGATGCCAGCTCCTTTCATTCAGTCAGTAGCTTCAATCATTTCTGGACGTTTTTCAATGGCAAAAATCAATGTATATTGTAAATGCACAAACAGTAATTTCTCCGCATTGCAAGGTGCAATTCTGAAATTTTTTGCTTTTTCCTGCTCCTCTTAGCATGATAAAGAAGATTCAAAGAGTGAGATGCCAGCTCCTTTCATTCAGTCAGTAGCTTCAATCATTTCTGGACGTTTTTCAATGGCAAAAATCATTGAATATTGTAAATGCACAAACAGTAATTTCTCCGCATTGCAAGGTGCAATTCTGAAATTTTTTGCTTTTTCCTGCTCCTCTTAGCATGATAAATAAGATTCAAAGAGAGTGAGATGCCAGCTCCTTTCATTCAGTCAGTAGCTTCAATCATTTCTGGTATATGAATAACATGATGTTTTTCAATGACAAAAATCAATGAATATTGTAAATGCACAAACAGTAATTTCTCCGCATTGCAAGGTGCAATTCTGAAATTTTTTGCTTTTTCCTGCTCCTCTAAGCATGATAAAGAAGATTCAAAGAGAGTGAGATGCCAGCTCCTTTCATTCAGTCAGTAGCTTCAATCATTTCTGGACGTTTTTCAATGGCAAAAATCAATGAATATTGTAAATGCACAAACAGTAATTTCTCTGCATTGCAAGGTGCAATTCTGAAATTTTTTGCTTTTTCCTGCTCCTCTTAGCATGATAAAGAAGATTCAAAGAGAGTGAGATGCCAGCTCCTTTCATTCAGTCAGTAGCTTCAATCATTTCTGGACGTTTTTCAATGGCAAAAATCAATGAATATTGTAAATGCACAAACAGTAATTTCTCCGCATTGCAAGGTGCAATTCTGAAATTTTTTGCTTTTTCCTGCTCCTCTTAGCAAGATAAACAAGATTCAAAGAGAGTGAGATGCCAGCTCCTTTCATTCAGTCAGTAGCTTCAATCATTTCTGGACGTTTTTCAATGGCAAAAATCAATGTATATTGTAAATGCACAAACAGTAATTTCTCCGCATTGCAAGGTGCAATTCTGAAATTTTTTGCTTTTTCCTGCTCCTCTTAGCATGATAAAGAAGATTCAAAGAGAGTGAGATGCCAGCTCCTATCATTCAGTCAGTAGCTTCAATCATTTCTGGACGTTTTTCAATGGCAAAAATCAATGAATATTGTAAATGCACAAACAGTAATTTCTCCGCATTGCAAGGTGCAATTCTGAAATTTTTTGCTTTTTCCTGCTCCTCTTAGCATGATAAAGAAGATTCAAAGAGAGTGAGATGCCAGCTCCTTTCATTCAGTCAGTAGCTTCAAACATTTCTGGTATATGAATAACATGATATTTTTCAATGCAAAAATCAATGAATATTGTAAATGCACAAACAGTAATTTCTCCGCATTGCAAGGTGCAATTCTGAAATTTTTTGCTTTTTCCTGCTCCTCTTAGCATGATAAAGAAGATTCAGAGAGTGAGATGCCAGCTCCTTTCATTCAGTCAGTAGCTTCAATCATTTCTGGACGTTTTTCAATGGCAAAAATCAATGAATATTGTAAATGCACAAACAGTAATTTCTCCGCATTGCAAGGTGCAATTCTGAAATTTTTTGCTTTTCCCTGCTCCTCTTAGCATGATAAAGAAGATTCAAAGAGAGTGAGATGCCAGCTCCTTTCATTCAGTCAGTAGCTTCAATCATTTCTGGGCATTTTTCAATGGCAAAAATCAATGAATATTGTAAATGCACAAACAGTAATTTCTCCGCATTGCAAGGTGCAATTCTGAAATTTTTTGCTTTTTCCTGCTCCTCTTAGCATGATAAAGAAGATTCAAAGAGAGTGAGATGCCAGCTCCTTTCATTCAGTCAGTAGCTTCAAACATTTCTGGTATATGAATAACATGATGTTTTTCAATGGCAAAAATCAATGAATATTGTAAATGCACAAACAGTAATTTCTCCGCATTGAAAGGTGCAATTCTGAAATTTTTTGCTTTTTCCTGCTCCTCTTAGCATGATAAAGAAGATTCAAAGAGAGTGAGATGCCAGCTACTTTCATTCAGTCAGTAGCTTCAATCATTTCTGGACGTTTTTCAATGGCAAAAATCAATGAATATTGTAAATGCACAAACAGTAATTTCTCCGCATTGCAAGGTGCAATTCTGAAATTTTTTGCTTTTTCCTGCTCCTCTTAGCATGATAAACAAGATTCAAAGAGAGTGAGAGGCCAGCTCCTTTCATTCAGTCAGTAGCTTCAATCATTTCTGGACGTTTTTCAATGGCAAAAATCAATGAATATTGTAAATGCACAAACAGTAATTTCTCCGCATTGCAAGGTGCAATTCTGAAATTTTTTGCTTTTTCCTGCTCCTCTTAGCATGATAAAGAAGATTCAAAGAGAGTGAGATGCCAGCTCCTTTCATTCAGTCAGTAGCTTCAAACATTTCTGGTATATGAATAACATGATGTTTTTCAATGGCAAAAATCAATGAATATTGTAAATGCACAAACAGTAATTTCTCCGCATTGAAAGGTGCAATTCTGAAATTTTTTGCTTTTTCCTGCTCCTCTTAGCATGATAAAGAAGATTCAAAGAGAGTGAGATGCCAGCTCCTTTCATTCAGTCAGTAGCTTCAATCATTTCTGGACGTTTTTCAATGGCAAAAATCAATGAATATTGTAAATGCACAAACAGTAATTTCTCCGCATTGCAAGGTGCAATTCTGAAATTTTTTGCTTTTTCCTGCTCCTCTTAGCATGATAAACAAGATTCAAAGAGAGTGAGAGGCCAGCTCCTTTCATTCAGTCAGTAGCTTCAATCATTTCTGGACGTTTTTCAATGGCAAAAATCAATGAATATTGTAAATGCACAAACAGTAATTTCTCCGCATTGCAAGGTGCAATTCTGAAATTTTTTGCTTTTTTCTGCTCCTCTTAGCATGATAAAGAAGATTCAAAGAGAGTGAGATGCCAGCTCCTTTCATTCAGTCAGTAGCTTCAAACATTTCTGGTATATGAATAACATGATGTTTTTCAATGGCAAAAATCAATGAATATTGTAAATGCACAAACAGTAATTTCTCCGCATTGCAAGGTGCAATTCTGAAATTTTTTGCTTTTTCCTGCTCCTCTTAGCATGATAAAGAAGATTCAAAGAGAGTGAGATGCCAGCTCCTTTCATTCAGTCAGTAGCTTCAATCATTTCTGGACGTTTTTCAATGGCAAAAATCAATGAATATTGTAAATGCACAAACAGTAATTTCTCCGCATTGCAAGGTGCAATTCTGAAATTTTTTGCTTTTTCCTGCTCCTCTTAGCAAGATAAACAAGATTCAAAGAGAGTGAGATGCCAGCTCCTTTCATTCAGTCAGTAGCTTCAATCATTTCTGGACGTTTTTCAATGGCAAAAATCAATGTATATTGTAAATGCACAAACAGTAATTTCTCCGCATTGCAAGGTGCAATTCTGAAATTTTTTGCTTTTTCCTGCTCCTCTTAGCATGATAAAGAAGATTCAAAGAGAGTGAGATGCCAGCTCCTTTCATTCAGTCAGTAGCTTCAATCATTTCTGGACGTTTTTCAATGGCAAAAATCAATGAATATTGTAAATGCACAAACAGTAATTTCTCCGCATTGCAAGGTGCAATTCTGAAATTTTTTGCTTTTTCCTGCTCCTCTTAGCATGATAAAGAAGATTCAAAGAGAGTGAGATGCCAGCTCCTTTCATTCAGTCAGTAGCTTCAAACATTTCTGGTATATGAATAACATGATGTTTTTCAATGGCAAAAATCAATGAATATTGTAAATGCACAAACAGTAATTTCTCCGCATTGCAAGGTGCAATTCTGAAATTTTTTGCTTTTTCCTGCTCCTCTTAGCATGATAAAGAAGATTCAAAGAGTGAGATGCCAGCTCCGTTCATTCAGTCAGTAGCTTCAATCATTTCTGGACGTTTTTCAATGGCAAAAATCATTGAATATTGTAAATGCACAAACAGTAATTTCTCCGCATTGCAAGGTGCAATTCTGAAATTTTTTGCTTTTTCCTGCTCCTCTTAGCATGATAAATAAGATTCAAAGAGAGTGAGATGCCAGCTCCTTTCATTCAGTCAGTAGCTTCAATCATTTCTGGTATATGAATAACATGATGTTTTTCAATGGCAAAAATCAATGAATATTGTAAATGCACAAACAGTAATTTCTCCGCATTGCAAGGTGCAATTCTGAAATTTTTTGCTTTTTCCTGCTCCTCTAAGCATGATAAAGAAGATTCAAAGAGAGTGAGATGCCAGCTCCTTTCATTCAGTCAGTAGCTTCAATCATTTCTGGACGTTTTTCAATGGCAAAAATCAATGAATATTGTAAATGCACAAACAGTAATTTCTCTGCATTGCAAGGTGCAATTCTGAAATTTTTTGCTTTTTCCTGCTCCTCTTAGCATGATAAAGAAGATTCAAAGAGAGTGAGATGCCAGCTCCTTTCATTCAGTCAGTAGCTTCAATCATTTCTGGACGTTTTTCAATGGCAAAAATCAATGAATATTGTAAATGCACAAACAGTAATTTCTCCGCATTGCAAGGTGCAATTCTGAAATTTTTTGCTTTTTCCTGCTCCTCTTAGCATGATAAAGAAGATTCAAAGAGAGTGAGATGCCAGCTCCTTTCATTCAGTCAGTAGCTTCAAACATTTCTGGTATATGAATAACATGATGTTTTTCAATGGCAAAAATCAATGAATATTGTAAATGCACAAACAGTAATTTCTCCGCATTGCAAGGTGCAATTCTGAAATTTTTTGCTTTTTCCTGCTCCTCTTAGCATGATAAAGAAGATTCAAAGAGAGTGAGATGCCAGCTCCTTTCATTCAGTCAGTAGCTTCAATCATTTCTGGACGTTTTTCAATGGCAAAAATCAATGAATATTGTAAATGCACAAACAGTAATTTCTCCGCATTGCAAGGTGCAATTCTGAAATTTTTTGCTTTTTCCTGCTCCTCTTAGCATGATAAAGAAGATTCAAAGAGAGTGAGATGCCAGCTCCTTTCATTCAGTCAGTAGCTTCAATCATTTCTGGGCATTTTTCAATGGCAAAAATCAATGAATATTGTAAATGCACAAACAGTAATTTCTCCGCATTGCAAGGTGCAATTCTGAAATTTTTTGCTTTTTCCTGCTCCTCTTAGCATGATAAAGAAGATTCAAAGAGAGTGAGATGCCAGCTCCTTTCATTCAGTCAGTAGCTTCAAACATTTCTGATATATGAATAACATGATGTTTTTCAATGGCAAAAATCAATGAATATTGTAAATGCACAAACAGTAATTTCTCCGCATTGAAAGGTGCAATTCTGAAATTTTTTGCTTTTTCCTGCTCCTCTTAGCATGATAAAGATTCAAAGAGAGTGAGATGCCAGCTCCTTTCATTCAGTCAGTAGCTTCAATCATTTCTGGACGTTTTTCAATGGCAAAAATCAATGAATATTGTAAATGCACAAACAGTAATTTCTCCGCATTGCAAGGTGCAATTCTGAAATTTTTTGCTTTTTCCTGCTCCTCTTAGCATGATAAACAAGATTCAAAGAGAGTGAGATGCCAGCTCCTTTCATTCAGTCAGTAGCTTCAATCATTTCTGGACGTTTTTCAATGGAAAAAATCAATGAATATTGTAAATGCACAAACAGTAATTTCTCCGCATTGCAAGGTGCAATTCTGAAATTTTTTGCTTTTTCCTGCTCCTCTTAGCATGATAAACAAGATTCAAAGAGAGTGAGATGCCAGCTCCTTTCATTCAGTCAGTAGCTTCAATCATTTCTGGACGTTTTTCAATGGCAAAAATCAATGAATATTGTAAATGCACAAACAGTAATTTCTCCGCATTGCAAGGTGCAATTCTGAAATTTTTTGCTTTTTTCTGCTCCTCTTAGCATGATAAAGAAGATTCAAAGAGAGTGAGATGCCAGCTCCTTTCATTCAGTCAGTAGCTTCAAACATTTCTGGTATATGAATAACATGATGTTTTTCAATGGCAAAAATCAATGAATATTGTAAATGCACAAACAGTAATTTCTCCGCATTGCAAGGTGCAATTCTGAAATTTTTTGCTTTTTCCTGCTCCGCTTAGCATGATAAAGAAGATTCAAAGAGAGTGAGATGCCAGCTCCTTTCATTCAGTCAGTAGCTTCAATCATTTCTGGACGTTTTTCAATGGCAAAAATCAATGAATATTGTAAATGCACAAACAGTAATTTCTCCGCATTGCAAGGTGCAATTCTGAAATTTTTTGCTTTTTCCTGCTCCTCTTAGCAAGATAAACAAGATTCAAAGAGAGTGAGATGCCAGCTCCTTTCATTCAGTCAGTAGCTTCAATCATTTCTGGACGTTTTTCAATGGCAAAAATCAATGTATATTGTAAATGCACAAACAGTAATTTCTCCGCATTGCAAGGTGCAATTCTGAAATTTTTTGCTTTTTCCTGCTCCTCTTAGCATGATAAAGAAGATTCAAAGAGAGTGAGATGCCAGCTCCTTTCATTCAGTCAGTAGCTTCAATCATTTCTGGACGTTTTTCAATGGCAAAAATCAATGAATATTGTAAATGCACAAACAGTAATTTCTCCGCATTGCAAGGTGCAATTCTGAAATTTTTTGCTTTTTCCTGCTCCTCTTAGCATGATAAAGAAGATTCAAAGAGAGTGAGATGCCAGCTCCTTTCATTCAGTCAGTAGCTTCAAACATTTCTGGTATATGAATAACATGATGTTTTTCAATGGCAAAAATCAATGAATATTGTAAATGCACAAACAGTAATTTCTCCGCATTGCAAGGTGCAATTCTGAAATTTTTTGCTTTTTCCTGCTCCTCTTAGCATGATAAAGAAGATTCAAAGAGAGTGAGATGCCAGCTCCTTTCATTCATTCAGTAGCTTCAATCATTTCTGGACGTTTTTCAATGGCAAAAATCAATGAATATTGTAAATGCACAAACAGTAATTTCTCCGCATTGCAAGGTGCAATTCTGAAATTTTTTGCTTTTTCCTGCTCCTCTTAGCATGATAAAGAAGATTCAAAGAGAGTGAGATGCCAGCTCCTTTCATTCAGTCAGTAGCTTCAATCATTTCTGGGCATTTTTCAATGGCAAAAATCAATGAATATTGTAAATGCACAAACAGTAATTTCTCCGCATTGCAAGGTGCAATTCTGAAATTTTTTGCTTTTTCCTGCTCCTCTTAGCATGATAAACAAGATTCAAAGAGAGTGAGATGCCAGCTCCTTTCATTCAGTCAGTAGCTTCAATCATTTCTGGACGTTTTTCAATGGCAAAAATCAATGAATATTGTAAATGCACAAACAGTAATTTCTCCGCATTGCAAGGTGCAATTCTGAAATTTTTTGCTTTTTTCTGCTCCTCTTAGCATAATAAAGAAGATTCAAAGAGAGTGAGATGCCAGCTCCTTTCATTCAGTCAGTAGCTTCAAACATTTCTGGTATATGAATAACATGATGTTTTTCAATGGCAAAAATCAATGAATATTGTAAATGCACAAACAGTAATTTCTCCGCATTGCAAGGTGCAATTCTGAAATTTTTTGCTTTTTCCTGCTCCTCTTAGCATGATAAAGAAGATTCAAAGAGAGTGAGATGCCAGCTCCTTTCATTCAGTCAGTAGCTTCAATCATTTCTGGACGTTTTTCAATGGCAAAAATCAATGAATATTGTAAATGCACAAACAGTAATTTCTCCGCATTGCAAGGTGCAATTCTGAAATTTTTTGCTTTTTCCTGCTCCTCTTAGCAAGATAAACAAGATTCAAAGAGAGTGGGATGCCAGCTCCTTTCATTCAGTCAGTAGCTTCAATCATTTCTGGACGTTTTTCAATGGCAAAAATCAATGTATATTGTAAATGCACAAACAGTAATTTCTCCGCATTGCAAGGTGCAATTCTGAAATTTTTTGCTTTTTCCTGCTCCTCTTAGCATGATAAAGAAGATTCAAAGAGAGTGAGATGCCAGCTCCTTTCATTCAGTCAGTAGCTTCAATCATTTCTGGACGTTTTTCAATGGCAAAAATCAATGAATATTGTAAATGCACAAACAGTAATTTCTCCGCATTGCAAGGTGCAATTCTGAAATTTTTTGCTTTTTCCTGCTCCTCTTAGCATGATAAAGAAGATTCAAAGAGAGTGAGATGCCAGCTCCTTTCATTCAGTCAGTAGCTTCAAACATTTCTGGTATATGAATAACATGATGTTTTTCAATGGCAAAAATCAATGAATATTGTAAATGCACAAACAGTAATTTCTCCGCATTGCAAGGTGCAATTCTGAAATTTTTTGCTTTTTCCTGCTCCTCTTAGCATGATAAAGAAGATTCAAAGAGTGAGATGCCAGCTCCTTTCATTCAGTCAGTAGCTTCAATCATTTCTGGACGTTTTTCAATGGCAAAAATCATTGAATATTGTAAATGCACAAACAGTAATTTCTCCGCATTGCAAGGTGCAATTCTGAAATTTTTTGCTTTTTCCTGCTCCTCTTAGCATGATAAATAAGATTCAAAGAGAGTGAGATGCCAGCTCCTTTCATTCAGTCAGTAGCTTCAATCATTTCTGGTATATGAATAACATGATGTTTTTCAATGACAAAAATCAATGAATATTGTAAATGCACAAACAGTAATTTCTCCGCATTGCAAGGTGCAATTCTGAAATTTTTTGCTTTTTCCTGCTCCTCTAAGCATGATAAAGAAGATTCAAAGAGAGTGAGATGCCAGCTCCTTTCATTCAGTCAGTAGCTTCAATCATTTCTGGACGTTTTTCAATGGCAAAAATCAATGAATATTGTAAATGCACAAACAGTAATTTCTCTGCATTGCAAGGTGCAATTCTGAAATTTTTTGCTTTTTCCTGCTCCTCTTAGCATGATAAAGAAGATTCAAAGAGAGTGAGATGCCAGCTCCTTTCATTCAGTCAGTAGCTTCAATCATTTCTGGACGTTTTTCAATGGCAAAAATCAATGAATATTGTAAATGCACAAACAGTAATTTCTCCGCATTGCAAGGTGCAATTCTGAAATTTTTTGCTTTTTCCTGCTCCTCTTAGCATGATAAAGAAGATTCAAAGAGAGTGAGATGCCAGCTCCTTTCATTCAGTCAGTAGCTTCAATCATTTCTGGGCATTTTTCAATGGCAAAAATCAATGAATATTGTAAATGCACAAACAGTAATTTCTCCGCATTGCAAGGTGCAATTCTGAAATTTTTTGCTTTTTCCTGCTCCTCTTAGCATGATAAAGAAGATTCAAAGAGAGTGAGATGCCAGCTCCTTTCATTCAGTCAGTAGCTTCAAACATTTCTGGTATATGAATAACATGATGTTTTTCAATGGCAAAAATCAATGAATATTGTAAATGCACAAACAGTAATTTCTCCGCATTGAAAGGTGCAATTCTGAAATTTTTTGCTTTTTCCTGCTCCTCTTAGCATGATAAAGAAGATTCAAAGAGAGTGAGATGCCAGCTCCTTTCATTCAGTCAGTAGCTTCAATCATTTCTGGACGTTTTTCAATGGGAAAAATCAATGAATATTGTAAATGCACAAACAGTAATTTCTCCGCATTGCAAGGTGAAATTCTGAAATTTTTTGCTTTTTCCTGCTCCTCTTAGCATGATAAAGAAGATTCAAAGAGAGTGAGATGCCAGCTCCTTTCATTCAGTCAGTAGCTTCAATCATTTCTGGACGTTTTTCAATGGCAAAAATCAATGAATATTGTAAATGCACAAACAGTAATTTCTCCGCATTGCAAGGTGCAATTCTGAAATTTTTTGCTTTTTCCTGCTCCTCTTAGCATGATAAAGAAGATTCAAAGAGAGTGAGATGCCAGCTCCTTTCATTCAGTCAGTAGCTTCAAACATTTCTGGTATATGAATAACATGATGTTTTTCAATGGCAAAAATCAATGAATATTGTAAATGCACAAACAGTAATTTCTCCGCATTGCAAGGTGCAATTCTGAAATTTTTTGCTTTTTCCTGCTCCTCTTAGCATGATAAAGAAGATTCAAAGAGTGAGATGCCAGCTCCTTTCATTCAGTCAGTAGCTTCAATCATTTCTGGACGTTTTTCAATGGCAAAAATCATTGAATATTGTAAATGCACAAACAGTAATTTCTCCGCATTGCAAGGTGCAATTCTGAAATTTTTTGCTTTTTCCTGCTCCTCTTAGCATGATAAATAAGATTCAAAGAGAGTGAGATGCCAGCTCCTTTCATTCAGTCAGTAGCTTCAATCATTTCTGGACGTTTTTCAATGGCAAAAATCATTGAATATTGTAAATGCACAAACAGTAATTTCTCCGCATTGCAAGGTGCAATTCTGAAATTTTTTGCTTTTTCCTGCTCCTCTTAGCATGATAAATAAGATTCAAAGAGAGTGAGATGCCAGCTCCTTTCATTCAGTCAGTAGCTTCAATCATTTCTGGTATATGAATAACATGATGTTTTTCAATGGCAAAAATCAATGAATATTGTAAATGCACAAACAGTAATTTCTCCGCATTGCAAGGTGCAATTCTGAAAATTTTTGCTTTTTCCTGCTCCTCTAAGCATGATAAAGAAGATTCAAAGAGAGTGAGATGCCAGCTCCTTTCATTCAGTCAGTAGCTTCAATCATTTCTGGACGTTTTTCAATGGCAAAAATCAATGAATATTGTAAATGCACAAACAGTAATTTCTCTGCATTGCAAGGTGCAATTCTGAAATTTTTTGCTTTTTCCTGCTCCTCTTAGCATGATAAAGAAGATTCAAAGAGAGTGAGATGCCAGCTCCTTTCATTCAGTCAGTAGCTTCAATCATTTCTGGACGTTTTTCAATGGCAAAAATCAATGAATATTGTAAATGCACAAACAGTAATTTCTCCGCATTGCAAGGTGCAATTCTGAAATTTTTTGCTTTTTTCTGCTCATCTTAGCATGATAAAGAAGATTCAAAGAGAGTGAGATGCCAGCTCCTTTCATTCAGTCAGTAGCTTCAAACATTTCTGGTATATGAATAACATGATGTTTTTCAATGGCAAAAATCAATGAATATTGTAAATGCACAAACAGTAATTTCTCCGCATTGCAAGGTGCAATTCTGAAATTTTTTGCTTTTTCCTGCTCCTCTTAGCATGATAAAGAAGATTCAAAGAGAGTGAGATGCCAGCTCCTTTCATTCAGTCAGTAGCTTCAAACATTTCTGGTATATGAATAACATGATGTTTTTCAATGGCAAAAATCAATGAATATTGTAAATGCACAAACAGTAATTTCTCCGCATTGCAAGGTGCAATTCTGAAATTTTTTGCTTTTTCCTGCTCCTCTTAGCATGATAAAGAAGATTCAAAGAGAGTGAGATGACAGCTCCTTTCATTCAGTCAGTAGCTTCAATCATTTCTGGACGTTTTTCAATGGCAAAAATCAATGAATATTGTAAATGCACAAACAGTAATTTCTCCGCATTGCAAGGTGCAATTCTGAATTTTTTTGCTTTTTCCTGCTCCTCTTAGCATGATAAAGAAGATTCAAAGAGAGTGAGATGCCAGCTCCTTTCATTCAGTCAGTAGCTTCAAACATTTCTGGTATATGAATAACATGATGTTTTTCAATGGCAAAAATCAATGAATATTGTAAATGCACAAACAGTAATTTCTCCGCATTGCAACGTGCAATTCTGAAATTTTTTGCTTTTTTCTGCTCCTCTTAGCATGATAAAGAAGATTCAAAGAGAGTGAGATGCCAGCTCCTTTCATTCAGTCAGTAGCTTCAAACATTTCTGGTATATGAATAACATGATGTTTTTCAATGGCAAAAATCAATGAATATTGTAAATGCACAAACAGTAATTTCTCCGCATTGCAAGGTGCAATTCTGAAATTTTTTGCTTTTTCCTGCTCCTCTTAGCATGATAAAGAAGATTCAAAGAGAGTGAGATGCCAGCTCCTTTCATTCAGTCAGTAGCTTCAATCATTTCTGGACGTTTTTCAATGGCAAAAATCAATGAATATTGTAAATGCACAAACAGTAATTTCTCCGCATTGCAAGGTGCAATTCTGAAATTTTTTGCTTTTTCCTGCTCCTCTTAGCATGATAAACAAGATTCAAAGAGAGTGAGATGCCAGCTCCTTTCATTCAGTCAGTAGCTTCAATCATTTCTGGATGTTTTTCAATGGCAAAAATCAATGAATATTGTAAATGCACAAACAGTAATTTCTCCGCATTGCAAGGTGCAATTCTGAAATTTTTTGCTTTTTCCTGCTCCTCTTAGCATGATAAATAAGATTCAAAGAGAGTGAGATGCCAGCTCCTTTCATTCAGTCAGTAGCTTCAATCATTTCTGGACGTTTTTCAATGGCAAAAATCAATGAATATTGTAAATGCACAAACAGTAATTTCTCCGCATTGCAAGGTGCAATTCTGAAATTTTTTGCTTTTTCCTGCTCCTCTTAGCATGATAAAGAAGATTCAAAGAGAGTGAGATGCCAGCTCCTTTCATTCAGTCAGTAGCTTCAATCATTTCTGGACGTTTTTCAATGGCAAAAATCAATGAATATTGTAAATGCACAAACAGTAATTTCTCCGCATTGCAAGGTGCAATTCTGAAATTTTTTGCTTTTTCCTGCTCCTCTTAGCATGATAAAGAAGATTCAAAGAGAGTGAGATGCCAGCTCCTTTCATTCAGTCAGTAGCTTCAAACATTTCTGGTATATGAATAACATGATGTTTTTTAATGGCAAAAATCAATGAATATTATAAATGCACAAACAGTAATTTCTCCGCATTGCAAGGTGCAATTCTGAAATTTTTTGCTTTTTCCTGCTCCTCTAAGCATGATAAAGAAGATTCAAAGAGAGTGAGATGCCAGCTCCTTTCATTCAGTCAGTAGCTTCAATCATTTCTGGACGTTTTTCAATGGCAAAAATCAATGAATATTGTAAATGCACAAACAGTAATTTCTCGGCATTGCAAGGTGCAATTCTGAAATTTTTTGCTTTTTCCTGCTCCTCTTAGCATGATAAACAAGATTCAAAGTGAAAGAGATGCCAGCTCCTTTCATTCAGTCAGTAGCTTCAATCATTTCTGGACGTTTTTCAATGGCAAAAATCAATGAATATTGTAAATGCACAAACAGTAATTTCTCCGCATTGCAAGGTGCAATTCTGAAATTTTTTGCTTTTTCCTGCTCCTCTTAGCATGATAAAGAAGATTCAAAGAGAGTGAGATGCCAGCTCCTTTCATTCAGTCAGTAGCTTCAAACATTTCTGGTATATGAATAACATGATGTTTTTCAATGGCAAAAATCAATGAATATTGTAAATGCACAAACAGTAATTTCTCCGCATTGCAAGGTGCAATTCTGAAATTTTTTGCTTTTTCCTGCTCCTCTTAGCATGATAAAGAAGATTCAAAGAGAGTGAGATGCCAGCTCCTTTCATTCAGTCAGTAGCTTCAATCATTTCTGGACGTTTTTCAATGGCAAAAATCAATGAATATTGTAAATGCACAAACAGTAATTTCTCCGCATTGCAAGGTGCAATTCTGAAATTTTTTGCTTTTTCCTGCTCCTCTTAGCATGATAAAGAAGATTCAAAGAGAGTGAGATGCCAGCTCCTTTCATTCAGTCAGTAGCTTCAAACATTTCTGGCATATGAATAACATGATGTTTTTCAATGGCAAAAATCAATGAATATTGTAAATGCACAAACAGTAATTTCTCCGCATTGCAAGGTGCAATTCTGAAATTTTTTGCTTTTTCCTGCTCCTCTTAGCATGATAAAGAAGATTCAAAGAGTGAGATGCCAGCTCCTTTCATTCAGTCAGTAGCTTCAATCATTTCTGGACGTTTTTCAATGGCAAAAATCATTGAATATTGTAAATGCACAAACAGTAATTTCTCCGCATTGCAAGGTGCAATTCTGAAATTTTTTGCTTTTTCCTGCTCCTCTTAGCATGATAAATAAGATTCAAAGAGAGTGAGATGCCAGCTCCTTTCATTCAGTCAGTAGCTTCAATCATTTCTGGACGTTTTTCAATGGCAAAAATCATTGAATATTGTAAATGCACAAACAGTAATTTCTCCGCATTGCAAGGTGCAATTCTGAAATTTTTTGCTTTTTCCTGCTCCTCTTAGCATGATAAAGAAGATTCAAAGAGAGTGAGATGCCAGCTCCTTTCATTCAGTCAGTAGCTTCAAACATTTCTGGTATATGAATAACATGATGTTTTTTAATGGCAAAAATCAATGAATATTATAAATGCACAAACAGTAATTTCTCCGCATTGCAAGGTGCAATTCTGAAATTTTTTGCTTTTTCCTGCTCCTCTAAGCATGATAAAGAAGATTCAAAGAGAGTGAGATGCCAGCTCCTTTCATTCAGTCAGTAGCTTCAATCATTTCTGGACGTTTTTCAATGGCAAAAATCAATGAATATTGTAAATGCACAAACAGTAATTTCTCGGCATTGCAAGGTGCAATTCTGAAATTTTTTGCTTTTTCCTGCTCCTCTTAGCATGATAAACAAGATTCAAAGTGAAAGAGATGCCAGCTCCTTTCATTCAGTCAGTAGCTTCAATCATTTCTGGACGTTTTTCAATGGCAAAAATCAATGAATATTGTAAATGCACAAACAGTAATTTCTCCGCATTGCAAGGTGCAATTCTGAAATTTTTTGCTTTTTCCTGCTCCTCTTAGCATGATAAAGAAGATTCAAAGAGAGTGAGATGCCAGCTCCTTTCATTCAGTCAGTAGCTTCAAACATTTCTGGTATATGAATAACATGATGTTTTTCAATGGCAAAAATCAATGAATATTGTAAATGCACAAACAGTAATTTCTCCGCATTGCAAGGTGCAATTCTGAAATTTTTTGCTTTTTCCTGCTCCTCTTAGCATGATAAAGAAGATTCAAAGAGAGTGAGATGCCAGCTCCTTTCATTCAGTCAGTAGCTTCAATCATTTCTGGACGTTTTTCAATGGCAAAAATCAATGAATATTGTAAATGCACAAACAGTAATTTCTCCGCATTGCAAGGTGCAATTCTGAAATTTTTTGCTTTTTCCTGCTCCTCTTAGCATGATAAAGAAGATTCAAAGAGAGTGAGATGCCAGCTCCTTTCATTCAGTCAGTAGCTTCAAACATTTCTGGTATATGAATAACATGATGTTTTTCAATGGCAAAAATCAATGAATATTGTAAATGCACAAACAGTAATTTCTCCGCATTGCAAGGTGCAATTCTGAAATTTTTTGCTTTTTCCTGCTCCTCTTAGCATGATAAAGAAGATTCAAAGAGTGAGATGCCAGCTCCTTTCATTCAGTCAGTAGCTTCAATCATTTCTGGACGTTTTTCAATGGCAAAAATCATTGAATATTGTAAATGCACAAACAGTAATTTCTCCGCATTGCAAGGTGCAATTCTGAAATTTTTTGCTTTTTCCTGCTCCTCTTAGCATGATAAATAAGATTCAAAGAGAGTGAGATGCCAGCTCCTTTCATTCAGTCAGTAGCTTCAATCATTTCTGGACGTTTTTCAATGGCAAAAATCATTGAATATTGTAAATGCACAAACAGTAATTTCTCCGCATTGCAAGGTGCAATTCTGAAATTTTTTGCTTTTTCCTGCTCCTCTTAGCATGATAAATAAGATTCAAAGAGAGTGAGATGCCAGCTCCTTTCATTCAGTCAGTAGCTTCAATCATTTCTGGTATATGAATAACATGATGTTTTTCAATGGCAAAAATCAATGAATATTGTAAATGCACAAACAGTAATTTCTCCGCATTGCAAGGTGCAATTCTGAAAATTTTTGCTTTTTCCTGCTCCTCTAAGCATGATAAAGAAGACTCAAAGAGAGTGAGATGCCAGCTCCTTTCATTCAGTCAGTAGCTTCAATCATTTCTGGACGTTTTTCAATGGCAAAAATCAATGAATATTGTAAATGCACAAACAGTAATTTCTCTGCATTGCAAGGTGCAATTCTGAAATTTTTTGCTTTTTCCTGCTCCTCTTAGCATGATAAAGAAGATTCAAAGAGAGTGAGATGCCAGCTCCTTTCATTCAGTCAGTAGCTTCAATCATTTCTGGACGTTTTTCAATGGCAAAAATCAATGAATATTGTAAATGCACAAACAGTAATTTCTCCGCATTGCAAGGTGCAATTCTGAAATTTTTTGCTTTTTTCTGCTCATCTTAGCATGATAAAGAAGATTCAAAGAGAGTGAGATGCCAGCTCCTTTCATTCAGTCAGTAGCTTCAAACATTTCTGGTATATGAATAACATGATGTTTTTCAATGGCAAAAATCAATGAATATTGTAAATGCACAAACAGTAATTTCTCCGCATTGCAAGGTGCAATTCTGAAATTTTTTGCTTTTTCCTGCTCCTCTTAGCATGATAAAGAAGATTCAAAGAGAGTGAGATGCCAGCTCCTTTCATTCAGTCAGTAGCTTCAAACATTTCTGGTATATGAATAACATGATGTTTTTCAATGGCAAAAATCAATGAATATTGTAAATGCACAAACAGTAATTTCTCCGCATTGCAAGGTGCAATTCTGAAATTTTTTGCTTTTTCCTGCTCCTCTTAGCATGATAAAGAAGATTCAAAGAGAGTGAGATGCCAGCTCCTTTCATTCAGTCAGTAGCTTCAATCATTTCTGGACGTTTTTCAATGGCAAAAATCAATGAATATTGTAAATGCACAAACAGTAATTTCTCCGCATTGCAAGGTGCAATTCTGAATTTTTTTGCTTTTTCCTGCTCCTCTTAGCATGATAAAGAAGATTCAAAGAGAGTGAGATGCCAGCTCCTTTCATTCAGTCAGTAGCTTCAAACATTTCTGGTATATGAATAACATGATGTTTTTCAATGGCAAAAATCAATGAATATTGTAAATGCACAAACAGTAATTTCTCCGCATTGCAACGTGCAATTCTGAAATTTTTTGCTTTTTTCTGCTCCTCTTAGCATGATAAAGAAGATTCAAAGAGAGTGAGATGCCAGCTCCTTTCATTCAGTCAGTAGCTTCAAACATTTCTGGTATATGAATAACATGATGTTTTTCAATGGCAAAAATCAATGAATATTGTAAATGCACAAACAGTAATTTCTCCGCATTGCAAGGTGCAATTCTGAAATTTTTTGCTTTTTCCTGCTCCTCTTAGCATGATAAAGAAGATTCAAAGAGAGTGAGATGCCAGCTCCTTTCATTCAGTCAGTAGCTTCAATCATTTCTGGACGTTTTTCAATGGCAAAAATCAATGAATATTGTAAATGCACAAACAGTAATTTCTCCGCATTGCAAGGTGCAATTCTGAAATTTTTTGCTTTTTCCTGCTCCTCTTAGCATGATAAACAAGATTCAAAGAGAGTGAGATGCCAGCTCCTTTCATTCAGTCAGTAGCTTCAATCATTTCTGGATGTTTTTCAATGGCAAAAATCAATGAATATTGTAAATGCACAAACAGTAATTTCTCCGCATTGCAAGGTGCAATTCTGAAATTTTTTGCTTTTTCCTGCTCCTCTTAGCATGATAAATAAGATTCAAAGAGAGTGAGATGCCAGCTCCTTTCATTCAGTCAGTAGCTTCAATCATTTCTGGACGTTTTTCAATGGCAAAAATCAATGAATATTGTAAATGCACAAACAGTAATTTCTCCGCATTGCAAGGTGCAATTCTGAAATTTTTTGCTTTTTCCTGCTCCTCTTAGCATGATAAAGAAGATTCAAAGAGAGTGAGATGCCAGCTCCTTTCATTCAGTCAGTAGCTTCAATCATTTCTGGACGTTTTTCAATGGCAAAAATCAATGAATATTGTAAATGCACAAACAGTAATTTCTCCGCATTGCAAGGTGCAATTCTGAAATTTTTTGCTTTTTCCTGCTCCTCTTAGCATGATAAAGAAGATTCAAAGAGAGTGAGATGCCAGCTCCTTTCATTCAGTCAGTAGCTTCAAACATTTCTGGTATATGAATAACATGATGTTTTTTAATGGCAAAAATCAATGAATATTATAAATGCACAAACAGTAATTTCTCCGCATTGCAAGGTGCAATTCTGAAATTTTTTGCTTTTTCCTGCTCCTCTAAGCATGATAAAGAAGATTCAAAGAGAGTGAGATGCCAGCTCCTTTCATTCAGTCAGTAGCTTCAATCATTTCTGGACGTTTTTCAATGGCAAAAATCAATGAATATTGTAAATGCACAAACAGTAATTTCTCGGCATTGCAAGGTGCAATTCTGAAATTTTTTGCTTTTTCCTGCTCCTCTTAGCATGATAAACAAGATTCAAAGTGAAAGAGATGCCAGCTCCTTTCATTCAGTCAGTAGCTTCAATCATTTCTGGACGTTTTTCAATGGCAAAAATCAATGAATATTGTAAATGCACAAACAGTAATTTCTCCGCATTGCAAGGTGCAATTCTGAAATTTTTTGCTTTTTCCTGCTCCTCTTAGCATGATAAAGAAGATTCAAAGAGAGTGAGATGCCAGCTCCTTTCATTCAGTCAGTAGCTTCAAACATTTCTGGTATATGAATAACATGATGTTTTTCAATGGCAAAAATCAATGAATATTGTAAATGCACAAACAGTAATTTCTCCGCATTGCAAGGTGCAATTCTGAAATTTTTTGCTTTTTCCTGCTCCTCTTAGCATGATAAAGAAGATTCAAAGAGAGTGAGATGCCAGCTCCTTTCATTCAGTCAGTAGCTTCAATCATTTCTGGACGTTTTTCAATGGCAAAAATCAATGAATATTGTAAATGCACAAACAGTAATTTCTCCGCATTGCAAGGTGCAATTCTGAATTTTTTTGCTTTTTCCTGCTCCTCTTAGCATGATAAAGAAGATTCAAAGAGAGTGAGATGCCAGCTCCTTTCATTCAGTCAGTAGCTTCAAACATTTCTGGTATATGAATAACATGATGTTTTTCAATGGCAAAAATCAATGAATATTGTAAATGCACAAACAGTAATTTCTCCGCATTGCAAGGTGCAATTCTGAATTTTTTTGCTTTTTCCTGCTCCTCTTAGCATGATAAACAAGATTCAAAGAGAGTGAGATGCCAGCTCCTTTCATTCAGTCAGTAGCTTCAATCATTTCTGGATGTTTTTTAATGGCAAAAATCAATGAATATTGTAAATGCACAAACAGTAATTTCTCCGCATTGCAAGGTGCAATTCTGAAATTTTTTGCTTTTTCCTGCTCCTCTTAGCATGATAAAGAAGATTCAAAGAGAGTGAGATGCCAGCTCCTTTCATTCAGTCAGTAGCTTCAATTATTTCTGGACGTTTTTCAATGGCAAAAATCAATGAATATTGTAAATGCACAAACAGTAATTTCTCCGTATTGCAAGGTGCAATTCTGAAATTTTTTGCTTTTTTCTGCTCCTCTTAGCATGATAAAGAAGATTCAAAGAGAGTGAGATGCCAGCTCCTTTCATTCAGTCAGTAGCTTCAAACATTTCTGGTATATGAATAACATGATGTTTTTCAATGGCAAAAATCAATGAATATTGTAAATGCGCAAACAGTAATTTCTCCGCATTGCAAGGTGCAATTCTGAAATTTTTTGCTTTTTCCTGCTCCTCTTAGCATGATAAAGAAGATTCAAAGAGAGTGAGATGCCAGCTCCTTTCATTCAGTCAGTAGCTTCAAACATTTCTGGTATATGAATAACATGATGTTTTTCAATGGCAAAAATCAATGAATATTGTAAATGCACAAACAGTAATTTCTCCGCATTGCAAGGTGCAATTCTGAAATTTTTTGCTTTTTCCTGCTCCTCTAAGCATGATAAAGAAGATTCAAAGAGAGTGAGATGCCAGCTCCTTTCATTCAGTCAGTAGCTTCAATCATTTCTGGACGTTTTTCAATGGCAAAAATCAATGAATATTGTAAATGCACAAACAGTAATTTCTCGGCATTGCAAGGTGCAATTCTGAAATTTTTTGCTTTTTCCTGCTCCTCTTAGCATGATAAACAAGATTCAAAGTGAATGAGATGCCAGCTCCTTTCATTCAGTCAGTAGCTTCAATCATTTCTGGACGTTTTTCAATGGCAAAAATCAATGAATATTGTAAATGCACAAACAGTAATTTCTCCGCATTGCAAGGTGCAATTCTGAAATTTTTTGCTTTTTCCTGCTCCTCTTAGCATGATAAAGAAGATTCAAAGAGAGTGAGATGCCAGCTCCTTTCATTCAGTCAGTAGCTTCAAACATTTCTGGTATATGAATAACATGATGTTTTTCAATGGCAAAAATCAATGAATATTGTAAATGCACAAACAGTAATTTCTCCGCATTGCAAGGTGCAATTCTGAAATTTTTTGCTTTTTCCTGCTCCTCTTAGCATGATAAAGAAGATTCAAAGAGAGTGAGATGCCAGCTCCTTTCATTCAGTCAGTAGCTTCAATCATTTCTGGACGTTTTTCAATGGCAAAAATCAATGAATATTGTAAATGCACAAACAGTAATTTCTCCGCATTGCAAGGTGCAATTCTGAATTTTTTTGCTTTTTCCTGCTCCTCTTAGCATGATAAAGAAGATTCAAAGAGAGTGAGATGCCAGCTCCTTTCATTCAGTCAGTAGCTTCAAACATTTCTGGTATATGAATAACATGATGTTTTTCAATGGCAAAAATCAATGAATATTGTAAATGCACAAACAGTAATTTCTCCGCATTGCAAGGTGCAATTCTGAAATTTTTTGCTTTTTTCTGCTCCACTTAGCATGATAAAGAAGATTCAAAGAGAGTGAGATGCCAGCTCCTTTCATTCAGTCAGTAGCTTCAAACATTTCTGGTATATGAATAACATGATGTTTTTCAATGGCAAAAATCAATGAATATTGTAAATGCACAAACAGTAATTTCTCCGCATTGCAAGGTGCAATTCTGAAATTTTTTGCTTTTTCCTGCTCCTCTTAGCATGATAAAGAAGATTCAAAGAGAGTGAGATGCCAGCTCCTTTCATTCAGTCAGTAGCTTCAATCATTTCTGGACGTTTTTCAATGGCAAAAATCAATGAATATTGTAAATGCACAAACAGTAATTTCTCCGCATTGCAAGGTGCAATTCTGAAATTTTTTGCTTTTTCCTGCTCCTCTTAGCATGATAAAGAAGATTCAAAGAGAGTGAGATGCCAGCTCCTTTCATTCAGTCAGTAGCTTCAAACATTTCTGGTATATGAATAACATGATGTTTTTCAATGGCAAAAATCAATGAATATTGTAAATGCACAAACAGTAATTTCTCCGCATTGCAAGGTGCAATTCTGAAATTTTTTGCTTTTTCCTGCTCCTCTTAGCATGATAAAGAAGATTCAAAGAGAGTGAGATGCCAGCTCCTTTCATTCAGTCAGTAGCTTCAATCATTTCTGGACGTTTTTCAATGGCAAAAATCAATGAATATTGTAAATGCACAAACAGTAATTTCTCCGCATTGCAAGGTGCAATTCTGAATTTTTTTGCTTTTTCCTGCTCCTCTTAGCATGATAAAGAAGATTCAAAGAGAGTGAGATGCCAGCTCCTTTCATTCAGTCAGTAGCTTCAAACATTTCTGGTATATGAATAACATGATGTTTTTCAATGGCAAAAATCAATGAATATTGTAAATGCACAAACAGTAATTTCTCCGCATTGCAAGGTGCAATTCTGAAATTTTTTGCTTTTTTCTGCTCCTCTTAGCATGATAAAGAAGATTCAAAGAGAGTGAGATGCCAGCTCCTTTCATTCAGTCAGTAGCTTCAAACATTTCTGGTATATGAATAACATGATGTTTTTCAATGGCAAAAATCAATGAATATTGTAAATGCACAAACAGTAATTTCTCCGCATTGCAAGGTGCAATTCTGAAATTTTTTGCTTTTTCCTGCTCCTCTTAGCATGATAAAGAAGATTCAAAGAGAGTGAGATGCCAGCTCCTTTCATTCAGTCAGTAGCTTCAATCATTTCTGGACGTTTTTCAATGGCAAAAATCAATGAATATTGTAAATGCACAAACAGTAATTTCTCCGCATTGCAAGGTGCAATTCTGAAATTTTTTGCTTTTTCCTGCTCCTCTTAGCATGATAAACAAGATTCAAAGAGAGTGAGATGCCAGCTCCTTTCATTCAGTCAGTAGCTTCAATCATTTCTGGATGTTTTTCAATGGCAAAAATCAATGAATATTGTAAATGCACAAACAGTAATTTCTCCGCATTGCAAGGTGCAATTCTGAAATTTTTTGCTTTTTCCTGCTCCTCTTAGCATGATAAATAAGATTCAAAGAGAGTGAGATGCCAGCTCCTTTCATTCAGTCAGTAGCTTCAATCATTTCTGGACGTTTTTCAATGGCAAAAATCAATGAATATTGTAAATGCACAAACAGTAATTTCTCCGCATTGCAAGGTGCAATTCTGAAATTTTTTGCTTTTTCCTGCTCCTCTTAGCATGATAAAGAAGATTCAAAGAGAGTGAGATGCCAGCTCCTTTCATTCAGTCAGTAGCTTCAATCATTTCTGGACGTTTTTCAATGGCAAAAATCAATGAATATTGTAAATGCACAAACAGTAATTTCTCCGCATTGCAAGGTACAATTCTGAAATTTTTTGCTTTTTCCTGCTCCTCTTAGCATGATAAAGAAGATTCAAAGAGAGTGAGATGCCAGCTCCTTTCATTCAGTCAGTAGCTTCAAACATTTCTGGTATATGAATAACATGATGTTTTTTAATGGCAAAAATCAATGAATATTGTAAATGCACAAACAGTAATTTCTCCGCATTGCAAGGTGCAATTCTGAAATTTTTTGCTTTTTCCTGCTCCTCTAAGCATGATAAAGAAGATTCAAAGAGAGTGAGATGCCAGCTCCTTTCATTCAGTCAGTAGCTTCAATCATTTCTGGACGTTTTTCAATGGCAAAAATCAATGAATATTGTAAATGCACAAACAGTAATTTCTCGGCATTGCAAGGTGCAATTCTGAAATTTTTTGCTTTTTCCTGCTCCTCTTAGCATGATAAACAAGATTCAAAGTGAAAGAGATGCCAGCTCCTTTCATTCAGTCAGTAGCTTCAATCATTTCTGGACGTTTTTCAATGGCAAAAATCAATGAATATTGTAAATGCACAAACAGTAATTTCTCCGCATTGCAAGGTGCAATTCTGAAATTTTTTGCTTTTTCCTGCTCCTCTTAGCATGATAAAGAAGATTCAAAGAGAGTGAGATGCCAGCTCCTTTCATTCAGTCAGTAGCTTCAAACATTTCTGGTATATGAATAACATAATGTTTTTCAATGGCAAAAATCAATGAATATTGTAAATGCACAAACAGTAATTTCTCCGCATTGCAAGGTGCAATTCTGAAATTTTTTGCTTTTTCCTGCTCCTCTTAGCATGATAAAGAAGATTCAAAGAGAGTGAGATGCCAGCTCCTTTCATTCAGTCAGTAGCTTCAATCATTTCTGGACGTTTTTCAATGGCAAAAATCAATGAATATTGTAAATGCACAAACAGTAATTTCTCCGCATTGCAAGGTGCAATTCTGAATTTTTTTGCTTTTTCCTGCTCCTCTTAGCATGATAAAGAAGATTCAAAGAGAGTGAGATGCCAGCTCCTTTCATTCAGTCAGTAGCTTCAAACATTTCTGGTATATGAATAACATGATGTTTTTCAATGGCAAAAATCAATGAATATTGTAAATGCACAAACAGTAATTTCTCCGCATTGCAAGGTGCAATTCTGAAATTTTTTGCTTTTTCCTGCTCCACTTAGCATGATAAACAAGATTCAAAGAGAGTGAGATGCCAGCTCCTTTCATTCAGTCAGTAGCTTCAATCATTTCTGGATGTTTTTCAATGGCAAAAATCAATGAATATTGTAAATGCACAAACAGTAATTTCTCCGCATTGCAAGGTGCAATTCTGAAATTTTTTGCTTTTTTCTGCTCCTCTTAGCATAATAAAGAAGATTCAAAGAGAGTGAGATGCCAGCTCCTTTCATTCAGTCAGTAGCTTCAAACATTTCTGGTATATGAATAACATGATGTTTTTCAATGGCAAAAATCAATGAATATTGTAAATGCACAAACAGTAATTTCTCCGCATTGCAAGGTGCAATTCTGAAATTTTTTGCTTTTTCCTGCTCCTCTTAGCATGATAAAGAAGATTCAAAGAGAGTGAGATGCCAGCTCCTTTCATTCAGTCAGTAGCTTCAATCATTTCTGGACGTTTTTCAATGGCAAAAATCAATGAATATTGTAAATGCACAAACAGTAATTTCTCCGCATTGCAAGGTGCAATTCTGAAATTTTTTGCTTTTTCCTGCTCCTCTTAGCATGATAAAGAAGATTCAAAGAGAGTGAGATGCCAGCTCCTTTCATTCAGTCAGTAGCTTCAATCATTTCTGGATGTTTTTCAATGGCAAAAATCAATGAATATTGTAAATGCACAAACAGTAATTTCTCCGCATTGCAAGGTGCAATTCTGAAATTTTTTGCTTTTTCCTGCTCCTCTTAGCATGATAAAGAAGATTCAAAGAGAGTGAGATGCCAGCTCCTTTCATTCAGTCAGTAGCTTCAATCATTTCTGGACGTTTTTCAATGGCAAAAATCAATGAATATTGTAAATGCACAAACAGTAATTTCTCCGCATTGCAAGGTGCAATTCTGAAATTTTTTGCTTTTTCCTGCTCCTCTTAGCATGATAAAGAAGATTCAAAGAGAGTGAGATGCCAGCTCCTTTCATTCAGTCAGTAGCTTCAATCATTTCTGGATGTTTTTCAATGGCAAAAATCAATGAATATTGTAAATGCACAAACAGTAATTTCTCCGCATTGCAAGGTGCAATTCTGAAATTTTTTGCTTTTTTCTGCTCCTCTTAGCAAGATAAACAAGATTCAAAGAGAGTGAGATGCCAGCTCCTTTCATTCAGTCAGTAGCTTCAATCATTTCTGGACGTTTTTCAATGGCAAAAATCAATGAATATTGTAAATGCACAAACAGTAATTTCTCCGCATTGCAAGGTGTAATTCTGAAATTTTTTGCTTTTTCCTGCTCCTCTTAGCATGATAAAGAAGATTCAAAGAGAGTGAGATGCCAGCTCCTTTCATTCAGTCAGTAGCTTCAATCATTTCTGGACGTTTTTCAATGGCAAAAATCAATGAATATTGTAAATGCACAAACAGTAATTTCTCGGCATTGCAAGGTGCAATTCTGAAATTTTTTGCTTTTTCCTGCTCCTCTTAGCATGATAAACAAGATTCAAAGTGAAAGAGATGCCAGCTCCTTTCATTCAGTCAGTAGCTTCAATCATTTCTGGACGTTTTTCAATGGCAAAAATCAATGAATATTGTAAATGCACAAACAGTAATTTCTCCGCATTGCAAGGTGCAATTCTGAAATTTTTTGCTTTTTCCTGCTCCTCTTAGCATGATAAAGAAGATTCAAAGAGAGTGAGATGCCAGCTCCTTTCATTCAGTCAGTAGCTTCAAACATTTCTGGTATATGAATAACATAATGTTTTTCAATGGCAAAAATCAATGAATATTGTAAATGCACAAACAGTAATTTCTCCGCATTGCAAGGTGCAATTCTGAAATTTTTTGCTTTTTCCTGCTCCTCTTAGCATGATAAAGAAGATTCAAAGAGAGTGAGATGCCAGCTCCTTTCATTCAGTCAGTAGCTTCAATCATTTCTGGACGTTTTTCAATGGCAAAAATCAATGAATATTGTAAATGCACAAACAGTAATTTCTCCGCATTGCAAGGTGCAATTCTGAATTTTTTTGCTTTTTCCTGCTCCTCTTAGCATGATAAAGAAGATTCAAAGAGAGTGAGATGCCAGCTCCTTTCATTCAGTCAGTAGCTTCAAACATTTCTGGTATATGAATAACATGATGTTTTTCAATGGCAAAAATCAATGAATATTGTAAATGCACAAACAGTAATTTCTCCGCATTGCAAGGTGCAATTCTGAAATTTTTTGCTTTTTCCTGCTCCACTTAGCATGATAAACAAGATTCAAAGAGAGTGAGATGCCAGCTCCTTTCATTCAGTCAGTAGCTTCAATCATTTCTGGATGTTTTTCAATGGCAAAAATCAATGAATATTGTAAATGCACAAACAGTAATTTCTCCGCATTGCAAGGTGCAATTCTGAAATTTTTTGCTTTTTTCTGCTCCTCTTAGCATAATAAAGAAGATTCAAAGAGAGTGAGATGCCAGCTCCTTTCATTCAGTCAGTAGCTTCAAACATTTCTGGTATATGAATAACATGATGTTTTTCAATGGCAAAAATCAATGAATATTGTAAATGCACAAACAGTAATTTCTCCGCATTGCAAGGTGCAATTCTGAAATTTTTTGCTTTTTCCTGCTCCTCTTAGCATGATAAAGAAGATTCAAAGAGAGTGAGATGCCAGCTCCTTTCATTCAGTCAGTAGCTTCAATCATTTCTGGACGTTTTTCAATGGCAAAAATCAATGAATATTGTAAATGCACAAACAGTAATTTCTCCGCATTGCAAGGTGCAATTCTGAAATTTTTTGCTTTTTCCTGCTCCTCTTAGCATGATAAAGAAGATTCAAAGAGAGTGAGATGCCAGCTCCTTTCATTCAGTCAGTAGCTTCAATCATTTCTGGATGTTTTTCAATGGCAAAAATCAATGAATATTGTAAATGCACAAACAGTAATTTCTCCGCATTGCAAGGTGCAATTCTGAAATTTTTTGCTTTTTCCTGCTCCTCTTAGCATGATAAAGAAGATTCAAAGAGAGTGAGATGCCAGCTCCTTTCATTCAGTCAGTAGCTTCAATCATTTCTGGACGTTTTTCAATGGCAAAAATCAATGAATATTGTAAATGCACAAACAGTAATTTCTCCGCATTGCAAGGTGCAATTCTGAAATTTTTTGCTTTTTCCTGCTCCTCTTAGCATGATAAAGAAGATTCAAAGAGAGTGAGATGCCAGCTCCTTTCATTCAGTCAGTAGCTTCAATCATTTCTGGATGTTTTTCAATGGCAAAAATCAATGAATATTGTAAATGCACAAACAGTAATTTCTCCGCATTGCAAGGTGCAATTCTGAAATTTTTTGCTTTTTTCTGCTCCTCTTAGCAAGATAAACAAGATTCAAAGAGAGTGAGATGCCAGCTCCTTTCATTCAGTCAGTAGCTTCAATCATTTCTGGACGTTTTTCAATGGCAAAAATCAATGAATATTGTAAATGCACAAACAGTAATTTCTCCGCATTGCAAGGTGTAATTCTGAAATTTTTTGCTTTTTCCTGCTCCTCTTAGCATGATAAAGAAGATTCAAAGAGAGTGAGATGCCAGCTCCTTTCATTCAGTCAGTAGCTTCAATCATTTCTGGACGTTTTTCAATGGCAAAAATCAATGAATATTGTAAATGCACAAACAGTAATTTCTCCGCATTGCAAGGTGCAATTCTGAAATTTTTTGCTTTTTCCTGCTCCTCTTAGCATGATAAAGAAGATTCAAAGAGAGTGAGATGCCAGCTCCTTTCATTCAGTCAGTAGCTTCAAACATTTCTGGTATATGAATAACATGATGTTTTTCAATGGCAAAAATCAATGAATATTGTAAATGCACAAACAGTAATTTCTCCGCATTGCAAGGTGCAATTCTGAAATTTTTTGCTTTTTCCTGCTCCTCTTAGCATGATAAAGAAGATTCAAAGAGAGTGAGATGCCAGCTCCTTTCATTCAGTCAGTAACTTCAATCATTTCTGGACGTTTTTCAATGGCAAAAATCATTGAATATTGTAAATGCACAAACAGTAATTTCTCCGCATTGCAAGGTGCAATTCTGAAATTTTTTGCTTTTTCCTGCTCCTCTTAGCATGATAAAGAAGATTCAAAGAGAGTGAGATGCCAGCTCCTTTCATTCAGTCAGTAGCTTCAATCATTTCTGGTATATGAATAACGATGTTTTTCAATGGCAAAAATCAATGAATATTGTAAATGCACAAACAGTAATTTCTCCGCATTGCAAGGTGCAATTCTGAAATTTTTTGCTTTTTCCTGCTCCTCTTAGCATGATAAAGAAGATTCAAAGAGAGTGAGATGCCAGCTCCTTTCATTCAGTCAGTAGCTTCAATCATTTCTGGACGTTTTTCAATGGCAAAAATCAATGAATATTGTAAATGCACAAACAGTAATTTCTCCGCATTGCAAGGTGCAATTCTGAAATTTTTTGCTTTTTCCTGCTCCTCTTAGCATGATAAAGAAGATTCAAAGAGAGTGAGATGCCAGCTCCTTTCATTCAGTCAGTAGCTTCAATCATTTCTGGACGTTTTTCAATGGCAAAAATCAATGAATATTGTAAATGCACAAACAGTAATTTCTCCGCATTGCAAGGTGCAATTCTGAAATTTTTTGCTTTTTCCTGCTCCTCTTAGCATGATAAAGAAGATTCAAAGAGAGTGAGATGCCAGCTCCTTTCATTCAGTCAGTAGCTTCAAACATTTCTGGTATGTGAATAACATGATGTTTTTCAATGGCAAAAATCAATGAATATTGTAAATGCACAAACAGTAATTTCTCCGCATTGCAAGGTGCAATTCTGAAATTTTTTGCTTTTTCCTGCTCCTCTTAGCATGATAAAGAAGATTCAAAGAGAGTGAGATGCCAGCTCCTTTCATTCAGTCAGTAGCTTCAATCATTTCTGGACGTTTTTCAATGGCAAAAATCAATGAATATTGTAAATGCACAAACAGTAATTTCTCCGCATTGCAAGGTGCAATTCTGAAATTTTTTGCTTTTTCCTGCTCCTCTTAGCATGATAAACAAGATTCAAAGAGAGTGAGATGCCAGCTCCTTTCATTCAGTCAGTAGCTTCAATCATTTCTGGATGTTTTTCAATGGCAAAAATCAATGAATATTGTAAATGCACAAACAGTAATTTCTCCGTATTGCAAGGTGCAATTCTGAAATTTTTTGCTTTTTTCTGCTCCTCTTAGCATGATAAAGAAGATTCAGAGAGAGTGAGATGCCAGCTCCTTTCATTCAGTCAGTAGCTTCATTCATTTCTGGACGTTTTTCAATGGCAAAAATCAATGAATATTGTAAATGCACAAACAGTAATTTCTCCGCATTGCAAGGTGCAATTCTGAAATTTTTTGCTTTTTCCTGCTCCTCTTAGCATGATAAAGAAGATTCAAAGAGAGTGAGATGCCAAGCTCCTTTCATTCAGTCAGTAGCTTCAAACATTTCTGGTATATGAATAACATGATGTTTTTCAATGGCAAAAATCAATGAATATTGTAAATGCACAAACAGTAATTTCTCCGCATTGCAAGGTGCAATTCTGAAATTTTTTGCTTTTTCTTGCTCCTCTAAGCATGGTAAAGAAGATTCAAAGAGAGTGAGATGCCAGCTCCTTTCATTCAGTCAGTAGCTTCAATCTTTTCTGGACGTTTTTCAATGGCAAAAATCAATGAATATTGTAAATGCACAAACAGTAATTTCTCGGCATTGCAAGGTGCAATTCTGAAATTTTTTGCTTTTTCCTGCTCCTCTTAGCATTATAAACAAGATTCAAAGTGAATGAGATGCCAGCTCCTTTCATTCAGTCAGTAGCTTCAATCATTTCTGGACGTTTTTCAATGGCAAAAATCAATGAATATTGTAAATGCACAAACAGTAATTTCTCCGCATTGCAAGGTGCAATTCTGAAATTTTTTGCTTTTTCCTGCTCCTCTTAGCATGATAAAGAAGATTCAAAGAGAGTGAGATGCCAGCTCCTTTCATTCAGTCAGTAGCTTCAATCATTTCTGGACGTTTTTCAATGGCAAAAATCAATGAATATTGTAAATGCACAAACAGTAATTTCTCCGCATTGCAAGGTGCAATTCTGAAATTTTTTGCTTTTTCCTGCTCCTCTTAGCATGATAAAGAAGATTCAAAGAGAGTGAGATGCCAGCTCCTTTCATTCAGTCAGTAGCTTCAATCATTTCTGGACGTTTTTCAATGGCAAAAATCAATGAATATTGTAAATGCACAAACAGTAATTTCTCCGCATTGCAAGGTGCAATTCTGAAATTTTTTGCTTTTTCCTGCTCCTCTTAGCATGATAAAGAAGATTCAAAGAGAGTGAGATGCCAGCTCCTTTCATTCAGTCAGTAGCTTCAAACATTTCTGGTATATGAATAACATGATGTTTTTTAATGGCAAAAATCAATGAATATTGTAAATGCACAAACAGTAATTTCTCCGCATTGCAAGGTGCAATTCTGAAATTTTTTGCTTTTTCCTGCTCCTCTAAGCATGATAAAGAAGATTCAAAGAGAGTGAGATGCCAGCTCCTTTCATTCAGTCAGTAGCTTCAATCATTTCTGGACGTTTTTCAATGGCAAAAATCAATGAATATTGTAAATGCACAAACAGTAATTTCTCGGCATTGCAAGGTGCAATTCTGAAATTTTTTGCTTTTTCCTGCTCCTCTTAGCATGATAAACAAGATTCAAAGTGAAAGAGATGCCAGCTCCTTTCATTCAGTCAGTAGCTTCAATCATTTCTGGACGTTTTTCAATGGCAAAAATCAATGAATATTGTAAATGCACAAACAGTAATTTCTCCGCATTGCAAGGTGCAATTCTGAAATTTTTTGCTTTTTCCTGCTCCTCTTAGCATGATAAAGAAGATTCAAAGAGAGTGAGATGCCAGCTCCTTTCATTCAGTCAGTAGCTTCAAACATTTCTGGTATATGAATAACATAATGTTTTTCAATGGCAAAAATCAATGAATATTGTAAATGCACAAACAGTAATTTCTCCGCATTGCAAGGTGCAATTCTGAAATTTTTTGCTTTTTCCTGCTCCTCTTAGCATGATAAAGAAGATTCAAAGAGAGTGAGATGCCAGCTCCTTTCATTCAGTCAGTAGCTTCAATCATTTCTGGACGTTTTTCAATGGCAAAAATCAATGAATATTGTAAATGCACAAACAGTAATTTCTCCGCATTGCAAGGTGCAATTCTGAATTTTTTTGCTTTTTCCTGCTCCTCTTAGCATGATAAAGAAGATTCAAAGAGAGTGAGATGCCAGCTCCTTTCATTCAGTCAGTAGCTTCAAACATTTCTGGTATATGAATAACATGATGTTTTTCAATGGCAAAAATCAATGAATATTGTAAATGCACAAACAGTAATTTCTCCGCATTGCAAGGTGCAATTCTGAAATTTTTTGCTTTTTCCTGCTCCTCTTAGCATGATAAACAAGATTCAAAGAGAGTGAGATGCCAGCTCCTTTCATTCAGTCAGTAGCTTCAATCATTTCTGGATGTTTTTCAATGGCAAAAATCAATGAATATTGTAAATGCACAAACAGTAATTTCTCCGCATTGCAAGGTGCAATTCTGAAATTTTTTGCTTTTTTCTGCTCCTCTTAGCATAATAAAGAAGATTCAAAGAGAGTGAGATGCCAGCTCCTTTCATTCAGTCAGTAGCTTCAAACATTTCTGGTATATGAATAACATGATGTTTTTCAATGGCAAAAATCAATGAATATTGTAAATGCACAAACAGTAATTTCTCCGCATTGCAAGGTGCAATTCTGAAATTTTTTGCTTTTTCCTGCTCCTCTTAGCATGATAAAGAAGATTCAAAGAGAGTGAGATGCCAGCTCCTTTCATTCAGTCAGTAGCTTCAATCATTTCTGGACGTTTTTCAATGGCAAAAATCAATGAATATTGTAAATGCACAAACAGTAATTTCTCCGCATTGCAAGGTGCAATTCTGAAATTTTTTGCTTTTTCCTGCTCCTCTTAGCATGATAAAGAAGATTCAAAGAGAGTGAGATGCCAGCTCCTTTCATTCAGTCAGTAGCTTCAATCATTTCTGGATGTTTTTCAATGTCAAAAATCAATGAATATTGTAAATGCACAAACAGTAATTTCTCCGCATTGCAAGGTGCAATTCTGAAATTTTTTGCTTTTTCCTGCTCCTCTTAGCATGATAAAGAAGATTCAAAGAGAGTGAGATGCCAGCTCCTTTCATTCAGTCAGTAGCTTCAATCATTTCTGGACGTTTTTCAATGGCAAAAATCAATGAATATTGTAAATGCACAAACAGTAATTTCTCCGCATTGCAAGGTGCAATTCTGAAATTTTTTGCTTTTTCCTGCTCCTCTTAGCATGATAAAGAAGATTCAAAGAGAGTGAGATGCCAGCTCCTTTCATTCAGTCAGTAGCTTCAATCATTTCTGGACGTTTTTCAATGGCAAAAATAAATGAATATTGTAAATGCACAAACAGTAATTTCTCCGCATTGCAAGGTGCAATTCTGAAATTTTTTGCTTTTTTCTGCTCCTCTTAGCAAGATAAACAAGATTCAAAGAGAGTGAGATGCCAGCTCCTTTCATTCAGTCAGTAGCTTCAATCATTTCTGGACGTTTTTCAATGGCAAAAATCAATGAATATTGTAAATGCACAAACAGTAATTTCTCCGCATTGCAAGGTGCAATTCTGAAATTTTTTGCTTTTTCCTGCTCCTCTTAGCATGATAAAGAAGATTCAAAGAGAGTGAGATGCCAAGCTCCTTTCATTCAGTCAGTAGCTTCAAACATTTCTGGTATATGAATAACATGATGTTTTTCAATGGCAAAAATCAATGAATATTGTAAATGCACAAACAGTAATTTCTCCGCATTGCAAGGTGCAATTCTGAAATTTTTTGCTTTTTCCTGCTCCTCTAAGCATGGTAAAGAAGATTCAAAGAGAGTGAGATGCCAGCTCCTTTCATTCAGTCAGTAGCTTCAATCTTTTCTGGACGTTTTTCAATGGCAAAAATCAATGAATATTGTAAATGCACAAACAGTAATTTCTCGGCATTGCAAGGTGCAATTCTGAAATTTTTTGCTTTTTCCTGCTCCTCTTAGCATTATAAACAAGATTCAAAGTGAATGAGATGCCAGCTCCTTTCATTCAGTCAGTAGCTTCAATCATTTCTGGACGTTTTTCAATGGCAAAAATCAATGAATATTGTAAATGCACAAACAGTAATTTCTCCGCATTGCAAGGTGCAATTCTGAAATTTTTTGCTTTTTCCTGCTCCTCTTAGCATGATAAAGAAGATTCAAAGAGAGTGAGATGCCAGCTCCTTTCATTCAGTCAGTAGCTTCAATCATTTCTGGACGTTTTTCAATGGCAAAAATCAATGAATATTGTAAATGCACAAACAGTAATTTCTCCGCATTGCAAGGTGCAATTCTGAAATTTTTTGCTTTTTCCTGCTCCTCTTAGCATGATAAAGAAGATTCAAAGAGAGTGAGATGCCAGCTCCTTTCATTCAGTCAGTAGCTTCAATCATTTCTGGACGTTTTTCAATGGCAAAAATCAATGAATATTGTAAATGCACAAACAGTAATTTCTCCGCATTGCAAGGTGCAATTCTGAAATTTTTTGCTTTTTCCTGCTCCTCTTAGCATGATAAAGAAGATTCAAAGAGAGTGAGATGCCACCTCCTTTCATTCAGTCAGTAGCTTCAAACATTTCTGGTATATGAATAACATGATGTTTTTTAATGGCAAAAATCAATGAATATTGTAAATGCACAAACAGTAATTTCTCCGCATTGCAAGGTGCAATTCTGAAATTTTTTGCTTTTTCCTGCTCCTCTAAGCATGATAAAGAAGATTCAAAGAGAGTGAGATGCCAGCTCCTTTCATTCAGTCAGTAGCTTCAATCATTTCTGGACGTTTTTCAATGGCAAAAATCAATGAATATTGTAAATGCACAAACAGTAATTTCTCGGCATTGCAAGGTGCAATTCTGAAATTTTTTGCTTTTTCCTGCTCCTCTTAGCATGATAAACAAGATTCAAAGTGAAAGAGATGCCAGCTCCTTTCATTCAGTCAGTAGCTTCAATCATTTCTGGACGTTTTTCAATGGCAAAAATCAATGAATATTGTAAATGCACAAACAGTAATTTCTCCGCATTGCAAGGTGCAATTCTGAAATTTTTTGCTTTTTCCTGCTCCTCTTAGCATGATAAAGAAGATTCAAAGAGAGTGAGATGCCAGCTCCTTTCATTCAGTCAGTAGCTTCAAACATTTCTGGTATATGAATAACATAATGTTTTTCAATGGCAAAAATCAATGAATATTGTAAATGCACAAACAGTAATTTCTCCGCATTGCAAGGTGCAATTCTGAAATTTTTTGCTTTTTCCTGCTCCTCTTAGCATGATAAAGAAGATTCAAAGAGAGTGAGATGCCAGCTCCTTTCATTCAGTCAGTAGCTTCAATCATTTCTGGACGTTTTTCAATGGCAAAAATCAATGAATATTGTAAATGCACAAACAGTAATTTCTAAGCATTGCAAGGTGCAATTCTGAATTTTTTTGCTTTTTCCTGCTCCTCTTAGCATGATAAAGAAGATTCAAAGAGAGTGAGATGCCAGCTCCTTTCATTCAGTCAGTAGCTTCAAACATTTCTGGTATATGAATAACATGATGTTTTTCAATGGCAAAAATCAATGAATATTGTAAATGCACAAACAGTAATTTCTCCGCATTGCAAGGTGCAATTCTGAAATTTTTTGCTTTTTCCTGCTCCTCTTAGCATGATAAACAAGATTCAAAGAGAGTGAGATGCCAGCTCCTTTCATTCAGTCAGTAGCTTCAATCATTTCTGGATGTTTTTCAATGGCAAAAATCAATGAATATTGTAAATGCACAAACAGTAATTTCTCCGCATTGCAAGGTGCAATTCTGAAATTTTTTGCTTTTTTCTGCTCCTCTTAGCATAATAAAGAAGATTCAAAGAGAGTGAGATGCCAGCTCCTTTCATTCAGTCAGTAGCTTCAAACATTTCTGGTATATGAATAACATGATGTTTTTCAATGGCAAAAATCAATGAATATTGTAAATGCACAAACAGTAATTTCTCCGCATTGCAAGGTGCAATTCTGAAATTTTTTGCTTTTTCCTGCTCCTCTTAGCATGATAAAGAAGATTCAAAGAGAGTGAGATGCCAGCTCCTTTCATTCAGTCAGTAGCTTCAATCATTTCTGGACGTTTTTCAATGGCAAAAATCAATGAATATTGTAAATGCACAAACAGTAATTTCTCCGCATTGCAAGGTGCAATTCTGAAATTTTTTGCTTTTTCCTGCTCCTGTTAGCATGATAAAGAAGATTCAAAGAGAGTGAGATGCCAGCTCCTTTCATTCAGTCAGTAGCTTCAATCATTTCTGGATGTTTTTCAATGGCAAAAATCAATGAATATTGTAAATGCACAAACAGTAATTTCTCCGCATTGCAAGGTGCAATTCTGAAATTTTTTGCTTTTTCCTGCTCCTCTTAGCATGATAAAGAAGATTCAAAGAGAGTGAGATGCCAGCTCCTTTCATTCAGTCAGTAGCTTCAATCATTTCTGGACGTTTTTCAATGGCAAAAATCAATGAATATTGTAAATGCACAAACAGTAATTTCTCCGCATTGCAAGGTGCAATTCTGAAATTTTTTGCTTTTTCCTGCTCCTCTTAGCATGATAAAGAAGATTCAAAGAGAGTGAGATGCCAGCTCCTTTCATTCAGTCAGTAGCTTCAATCATTTCTGGACGTTTTTCAATGGCAAAAATCAATGAATATTGTAAATGCACAAACAGTAATTTCTCCGCATTGCAAGGTGCAATTCTGAAATTTTTTGCTTTTTTCTGCTCCTCTTAGCAAGATAAACAAGATTCAAAGAGAGTGAGATGCCAGCTCCTTTCATTCAGTCAGTAGCTTCAATCATTTCTGGACGTTTTTCAATGGCAAAAATCAATGAATATTGTAAATGCACAAACAGTAATTTCTCCGCATTGCAAGGTGTAATTCTGAAATTTTTTGCTTTTTCCTGCTCCTCTTAGCATGATAAAGAAGATTCAAAGAGAGTGAGATGCCAGCTCCTTTCATTCAGTCAGTAGCTTCAATCATTTCTGGACGTTTTTCAATGGCAAAAATCAATGAATATTGTAAATGCACAAACAGTAATTTCTCCGCATTGCAAGGT
Organism: Phyllobates terribilis; assembly: GCF_046119375.1. Lineage (NCBI taxonomy): Eukaryota > Metazoa > Chordata > Amphibia > Anura > Dendrobatidae > Phyllobates > Phyllobates terribilis. Next base: position 4,548,745 of record NW_027362893.1, read on the forward strand.
GCAATTCTGAAATTTTTTGCTTTTTCCTGCTCCTCTTAGCATGATAAAGAAGATTCAAAGAGAGTGAGATGCCAGCTCCTTTCATTCAGTCAGTAGCTTCAAACATTTCTGGTATATGAATAACATGATGTTTTTCAATGGCAAAAATCAATGAATATTGTAAATGCACAAACAGTAATTTCTCCGCATTGCAAGGTGCAATTCTGAAATTTTTTGCTTTTTCCTGCTCCTCTTAGCATGATAAAGAAGATTCAAAAAGAGTGAGATGCCAGCTCCTTTCATTCAGTCAGTAGCTTCAATCATTTCTGGACGTTTTTCAATGGCAAAAATCATTGAATATTGTAAATGCACAAACAGTAATTTCTCCGCATTGCAAGGTGCAATTCTGAAATTTTTTGCTTTTTCCTGCTCCTCTTAGCATGATAAAGAAGATTCAAAGAGAGTGAGATGCCAGCTCCTTTCATTCAGTCAGTAGCTTCAATCATTTCTGGTATATGAATAACGATGTTTTTCAATGGCAAAAATCAATGAATATTGTAAATGCACAAACAGTAATTTCTCCGCATTGCAAGGTGCAATTCTGAAATTTTTTGCTTTTTCCTGCTCCTCTTAGCATGATAAAGAAGATTCAAAGAGAGTGAGATGCCAGCTCCTTTCATTCAGTCAGTAGCTTCAATCATTTCTGGACGTTTTTCAATGGCAAAAATCAATGAATATTGTAAATGCACAAACAGTAATTTCTCCGCATTGCAAGGTGCAATTCTGAAATTTTTTGCTTTTTCCTGCTCCTCTTAGCATGATAAAGAAGATTCAAAGAGAGTGAGATGCCAGCTCCTTTCATTCAGTCAGTAGCTTCAATCATTTCTGGACGTTTTTCAATGGCAAAAATCAATGAATATTGTAAATGCACAAACAGTAATTTCTCCGCATTGCAAGGTGCAATTCTGAAATTCTTTGCTTTTTCCTGCTCCTCTTAGCATGATAAAGAAGATTCAAAGAGAGTGAGATGCCAGCTCCTTTCATTCAGTCAGTAGCTTCAAACATTTCTGGTATGTGAATAACATGATGTTTTTCAATGGCAAAAATCAATGAATATTGTAAATGCACAAACAGTAATTTCTCCGCATTGCAAGGTGCAATTCTGAAATTTTTTGCTTTTTCCTGCTCCTCTTAGCATGATAAAGAAGATTCAAAGAGAGTGAGATGCCAGCTCCTTTCATTCAGTCAGTAGCTTCAATCATTTCTGGACGTTTTTCAATGGCAAAAATCAATGAATATTGTAAATGCACAAACAGTAATTTCTCCGCATTGCAAGGTGCAATTCTGAAATTTTTTGCTTTTTCCTGCTCCTCTTAGCATGATAAACAAGATTCAAAGAGAGTGAGATGCCAGCTCCTTTCATTCAGTCAGTAGCTTCAATCATTTCTGGATGTTTTTCAATGGCAAAAATCAATGAATATTGTAAATGCACAAACAGTAATTTCTCCGTATTGCAAGGTGCAATTCTGAAATTTTTTGCTTTTTTCTGCTCCTCTTAGCATGATAAAGAAGATTCAAAGAGAGTGAGATGCCAGCTCCTTTCATTCAGTCAGTAGCTTCATTCATTTCTGGACGTTTTTCAATGGCAAAAATCAATGAATATTGTAAATGCACAAACAGTAATTTCTCCGCATTGCAAGGTGCAATTCTGAAATTTTTTGCTTTTTCCTGCTCCTCTTAGCATGATAAAGAAGATTCAAAGAGAGTGAGATGCCAAGCTCCTTTCATTCAGTCAGTAGCTTCAAACATTTCTGGTATATGAATAACATGATGTTTTTCAATGGCAAAAATCAATGAATATTGTAAATGCACAAACAGTAATTTCTCCGCATTGCAAGGTGCAATTCTGAAATTTTTTGCTTTTTCCTGCTCCTCTAAGCATGGTAAAGAAGATTCAAAGAGAGTGAGATGCCAGCTCCTTTCATTCAGTCAGTAGCTTCAATCTTTTCTGGACGTTTTTCAATGGCAAAAATCAATGAATATTGTAAATGCACAAACAGTAATTTCTCGGCATTGCAAGGTGCAATTCTGAAATTTTTTGCTTTTTCCTGCTCCTCTTAGCATTATAAACAAGATTCAAAGTGAATGAGATGCCAGCTCCTTTCATTCAGTCAGTAGCTTCAATCATTTCTGGACGTTTTTCAATGGCAAAAATCAATGAATATTGTAAATGCACAAACAGTAATTTCTCCGCATTGCAAGGTGCAATTCTGAAATTTTTTGCTTTTTCCTGCTCCTCTTAGCATGATAAAGAAGATTCAAAGAGAGTGAGATGCCAGCTCCTTTCATTCAGTCAGTAGCTTCAAACATTTCTGGTATATGAATAACGATGTTTTTCAATGGCAAAAATCAATGAATATTGTAAATGCACAAACAGTAATTTCTCCGCATTGCAAGGTGCAATTTTGAAATTTTTTGCTTTTTCCTGCTCCTCTTAGCATGATAAAGAAGATTCAAAGAGAGTGAGATGCCAGCTCCTTTCATTCAGTCAGTAGCTTCAATCATTTCTGGACGTTTTTCAATGGCAAAAATCAATGAATATTGTAAATGCACAAACAGTAATTTCTCCGCATTGCAAGGTGCAATTCTGAAATTTTTTGCTTTTTCCTGCTCCTCTTAGCATGATAAACAAGATTCAAAGAGAGTGAGATGCCAGCTCCTTTCATTCAGTCAGTAGCTTCAATCATTTCTGGATGTTTTTCAATGGCAAAAATCAATGAATATTGTAAATGCACAAACAGTAATTTCTCCGCATTGCAAGGTGCAATTCTGAAATTTTTTGCTTTTTCCTGCTCCTCTTAGCATGATAAAGAAGATTCAAAGAGAGTGAGATGCCAGCTCCTTTCATTCAGTCAGTAGCTTCAATCATTTCTGGACGTTTTTCAATGGCAAAAATCAATGAATATTGTAAATGCACAAACAGTAATTTCTCCGCATTGCAAGGTGAAATTCTGAAATTTTTTGCTTTTTCCTGCTCCTCTTAGCATGATAAAGAAGATTCAAAGAGTGAGATGCCAGCTCCTTTCATTGTCAGTAGCTTCAAACATTTCTGGTATATGAATAACATGATGTTTTTCAATGGCAAAAATCAATGAATATTGTAAATGCACAAACAGTAATTTCTCCGCATTGCAAGGTGCAATTCTGAAATTTTTTGCTTTTTTATGCTCCTCTTAGCAAGATAAACAAGATTCAAAGAGAGTGAGATGCAAGCTCCTTTCATTCAGTCAGTAGCTTCAATCATTTCTGGACGTTTTTCAATGGCAAAAATCAATGAATATTGTAAATGCACAAACAGTAATTTCTCCGCATTGCAAGTTGCAATTCTGAAATTTTTTGCTTTTTCCTGCTCCTCTTAGCATGATAAAGAAGATTCAAAGAGAGTGAGATGCCAGCTCCTTTCATTCAGTCAGTAGCTTCAATCATTTCTGGACGTTTTTCAATGGCAAAAATCAATGAATATTGTAAATGCACAAACAGTAATTTCTCCGCATTGCAAGGTGCAATTCTGAAATTTTTTGCTTTTTCCTGCTCCTCTTAGCATGATAAAGAAGATTCAAAGAGAGTGAGATGCCAGCTCCTTTCATTCAGTCAGTAGCTTCAAACATTTCTGGTATATGAATAACATGATGTTTTTCAATGGCAAAAATCAATGAATATTGTAAATGCACAAACAGTAATTTCTCTGCATTGCAAGGTGCAATTCTGAAATTTTTTGCTTTTTCCTGCTCCTCTTAGCATGATAAAGAAGATTCAAAGAGAGTGAGATGCCAGCTTCTTTCATTCAGTCAGTAGCTTCAATCATTTCTGGACGTTTTTCAATGGCAAAAATCAATGAATATTGTAAATGCACAAACAGTAATTTCTCCGCATTGCAAGGTGCAATTCTGAAATTTTTTGCTTTTTCCTGCTCCTCTTAGCAAGATAAACAAGATTCAAAGAGAGTGAGATGCCAGCTCCTTTCATTCAGTCAGTAGCTTCAATCATTTCTGGACGTTTTTCAATGGCAAAAATCAATGAATATTGTAAATGCACAAACAGTAATTTCTCCGCATTGCAAGGTGCAATTCTGAAATTTTTTGCTTTTTCCTGCTCCTCTTAGCATGATAAAGAAGATTCAAAGAGAGTGAGATGCCAGCTCCTTTCATTCAGTCAGTAGCTTCAAACATTTCTGGTATGTGAATAACATGTTTTTCAATGGCAAAAATCAATGAATATTGTAAATGCACAAACAGTAATTTCTCCGCATTGCAAGGTGCAATTCTGAAATTTTTTGCTTTTTCCTGCTCCTCTTAGCATGATAAAGAAGATTCAAAGAGAGTGAGATGCCAGCTCCTTTCATTCAGTCAGTAGCTTCAATCATTTCTGGACGTTTTTCAATGGCAAAAATCAATGAATATTGTAAATGCACAAACAGTAATTTCTCCGCATTGCAAGGTGCAATTCTGAAATTTTTTGCTTTTTCCTGCTCCTCTTAGCATGATAAAGAAGATTCAAAGAGAGTGAGATGCCAGCTCCTTTCATTCAGTCAGTAGCTTCAATCATTTCTGGACGTTTTTCAATGGCAAAAATCAATGAATATTGTAAATGCACAAACAGTAATTTCTCCGCATTGCAAGGTGCAATTCTGAAATTTTTTGCTTTTTCCTGCTCCTCTTAGCATGATAAAGAAGATTCAAAGAGAGTGAGATGCCAGCTCCTTTCATTCAGTCAGTAGCTTCAAACATTTCTGGTATGTGAATAACATGATGTTTTTCAATGGCAAAAATCAATGAATATTGTAAATGCACAAACAGTAATTTCTCCGCATTGCAAGGTGCAATTCTGAAATTTTTTGCTTTTTCCTGCTCCTCTTAGCATGATAAAGAAGATTCAAAGAGAGTGAGATGCCAGCTCCTTTCATTCAGTCAGTAGCTTCAATCATTTCTGGACGTTTTTCAATGGCAAAAATCAATGAATATTGTAAATGCACAAACAGTAATTTCTCCGCATTGCAAGGTGCAATTCTGAAATTTTTTGCTTTTTCCTGCTCCTCTTAGCATGATAAACAAGATTCAAAGAGAGTGAGATGCCAGCTCCTTTCATTCAGTCAGTAGCTTCAATCATTTCTGGATGTTTTTCAATGGCAAAAATCAATGAATATTGTAAATGCACAAACAGTAATTTCTCCGTATTGCAAGGTGCAATTCTGAAATTTTTTGCTTTTTTCTGCTCCTCTTAGCATGATAAAGAAGATTCAAAGAGAGTGAGATGCCAGCTCCTTTCATTCAGTCAGTAGCTTCATTCATTTCTGGACGTTTTTCAATGGCAAAAATCAATGAATATTGTAAATGCACAAACAGTAATTTCTCCGCATTGCAAGGTGCAATTCTGAAATTTTTTGCTTTTTCCTGCTCCTCTTAGCATGATAAAGAAGATTCAAAGAGAGTGAGATGCCAAGCTCCTTTCATTCAGTCAGTAGCTTCAAACATTTCTGGTATATGAATAACATGATGTTTTTCAATGGCAAAAATCAATGAATATTGTAAATGCACAAACAGTAATTTCTCCGCATTGCAAGGTGCAATTCTGAAATTTTTTCTTTTTCCTGCTCCTCTAAGCATGGTAAAGAAGATTCAAAGAGAGTGAGATGCCAGCTCCTTTCATTCAGTCAGTAGCTTCAATCATTTCTGGACGTTTTTCAATGGCAAAAATCAATGAATATTGTAAATGCACAAACAGTAATTTCTTGGCATTGCAAGGTGCAATTCTGAAATTTTTTGCTTTTTCCTGCTCCTCTTAGCATTATAAACAAGATTCAAAGTGAATGAGATGCCAGCTCCTTTCATTCAGTCAGTAGCTTCAATCATTTCTGGACGTTTTTCAATGGCAAAAATCAATGAATATTGTAAATGCACAAACAGTAATTTCTCCGCATTGCAAGGTGCAATTCTGAAATTTTTTGCTTTTTCCTGCTCCTCTTAGCATGATAAAGAAGATTCAAAGAGAGTGAGATGCCAGCTCCTTTCATTCAGTCAGTAGCTTCAAACATTTCTGGTATGTGAATAACATGATGTTTTTCAATGGCAAAAATCAATGAATATTGTAAATGCACAAACAGTAATTTCTCCGCATTGCAAGGTGCAATTCTGAAATTTTTTGCTTTTTCCTGCTCCTCTTAGCATGATAAAGAAGATTCAAAGAGAGTGAGATGCCAGCTCCTTTCATTCAGTCAGTAGCTTCAATCATTTCTGGACGTTTTTCAATGGCAAAAATCAATGAATATTGTAAATGCACAAACAGTAATTTCTCCGCATTGCAAGGTGCAATTCTGAAATTTTTTGCTTTTTCCTGCTCCTCTTAGCATGATAAACAAGATTCAAAGAGAGTGAGATGCCAGCTCCTTTCATTCAGTCAGTAGCTTCAATCATTTCTGGATGTTTTTCAATGGCAAAAATCAATGAATATTGTAAATGCACAAACAGTAATTTCTCCGTATTGCAAGGTGCAATTCTGAAATTTTTTGCTTTTTTCTGCTCCTCTTAGCATGATAAAGAAGATTCAAAGAGAGTGAGATGCCAGCTCCTTTCATTCAGTCAGTAGCTTCATTCATTTCTGGACGTTTTTCAATGGCAAAAATCAATGAATATTGTAAATGCACAAACAGTAATTTCTCCGCATTGCAAGGTGCAATTCTGAAATTTTTTGCTTTTTCCTGCTCCTCTTAGCATGATAAAGAAGATTCAAAGAGAGTGAGATGCCAAGCTCCTTTCATTCAGTCAGTAGCTTCAAACATTTCTGGTATATGAATAACATGATGTTTTTCAATGGCAAAAATCAATGAATATTGTAAATGCACAAACAGTAATTTCTCCGCATTGCAAGGTGCAATTCTGAAATTTTTTGCTTTTTCCTGCTCCTCTAAGCATGGTAAAGAAGATTCAAAGAGAGTGAGATGCCAGCTCCTTTCATTCAGTCAGTAGCTTCAATCATTTCTGGACGTTTTTCAATGGCAAAAATCAATGAATATTGTAAATGCACAAACAGTAATTTCTCGGCATTGCAAGGTGCAATTCTGAAATGTTTTGCTTTTTCCTGCTCCTCTTAGCATTATAAACAAGATTCAAAGTGAATGAGATGCCAGCTCCTTTCATTCAGTCAGTAGCTTCAATCATTTCTGGACGTTTTTCAATGGCAAAAATCAATGAATATTGTAAATGCACAAACAGTAATTTCTCCGCATTGCAAGGTGCAATTCTGAAATTTTTTGCTTTTTCCTGCTCCTCTTAGCATGATAAAGAAGATTCAAAGAGAGTGAGATGCCAGCTCCTTTCATTCAGTCAGTAGCTTCAAACATTTCTGGTATATGAATAACGATGTTTTTCATTGGCAAAAATCAATGAATATTGTAAATGCACAAACAGTAATTTCTCCGCATTGCAAGGTGCAATTTTGAAATTTTTTGCTTTTTCCTGCTCCTCTTAGCATGATAAAGAAGATTCAAAGAGAGTGAGATGCCAGCTCCTTTCATTCAGTCAGTAGCTTCAATCATTTCTGGACGTTTTTCAATGGCAAAAATCAATGAATATTGTAAATGCACAAACAGTAATTTCTCCGCATTGCAAGGTGCAATTCTGAAATTTTTTGCTTTTTCCTGCTCCTCTTAGCATGATAAACAAGATTCAAAGAGAGTGAGATGCCAGCTCCTTTCATTCAGTCAGTAGCTTCAATCATTTCTGGATGTTTTTCAATGGCAAAAATCAATGAATATTGTAAATGCACAAACAGTAATTTCTCCGCATTGCAAGGTGCAATTCTGAAATTTTTTGCTTTTTCCTGCTCCTCTTAGCATGATAAAGAAGATTCAAAGAGAGTGAGATGCCAGCTCCTTTCATTCAGTCAGTAGCTTCAAACATTTCTGGTATATGAATAACATGATGTTTTTCAATGGCAAAAATCAATGAATATTGTAAATGCACAAACAGTAATTTCTCCGCATTGAAAGGTGCAATTCTGAAATTTTTTGCTTTTTCCTGCTCCTCTTAGCATGATAAAGAAGATTCAAAGAGAGTGAGATGCCAGCTCCTTTCATTCAGTCAGTAGCTTCAATCATTTCTGGACGTTTTTCAATGGCAAAAATCATTGAATATTGTAAATGCACACAGTAATTTCTCCGCATTGCAAGGTGCAATTCTGAAATTTTTTGCTTTTTCCTGCTCTTCTTAGCATGATAAAGAAGATTCAAAGAGAGTGAGATGCCAGCTCCTTTCATTCAGTCAGTAGCTTCAATCATTTCTGGTATATGAATAACATGATGTTTTTCAATGGCAAAAATCAATGAATATTGTAAATGCACAAACAGTAATTTCTCCGCATTGCAAGGTGCAATTCTGAAATTTTTTGCTTTTTCCTCCTCCTCTAAGCATGGTAAAGAAGATTCAAAGAGAGTGAGATGCCAGCTCCTTTCATTCAGTCAGTAGCTTCATTCATTTCTGGACATTTTTCAATGGCAAAAATCAATGAATATTGTAAATGCACAAACAGTAATTTCTCCGCATTGCAAGGTGCAATTCTGAAATTTTTTGCTTTTTCCTGCTCCTCTTAGCATGATAAAGAAGATTCAAAGAGAGTGAGATGCCAAGCTCCTTTCATTCAGTCAGTAGCTTCAAACATTTCTGGTATATGAATAACATGATGTTTTTCAATGGCAAAAATCAATGAATATTGTAAATGCACAAACAGTAATTTCTCCGCATTGCAAGGTGCAATTCTGAAATTTTTTGCTTTTTCCTGCTCCTCTAAGCATGGTAAAGAAGATTCAAAGAGAGTGAGATGCCAGCTCCTTTCATTCAGTCAGTAGCTTCAATCATTTCTGGACGTTTTTCAATGGCAAAAATCAATGAATATTGTAAATGCACAAACAGTAATTTCTCGGCATTGCAAGGTGCAATTCTGAAATTTTTTGCTTTTTCCTGCTCCTCTTAGCATTATAAACAAGATTCAAAGTGAATGAGATGCCAGCTCCTTTCATTCAGTCAGTAGCTTCAATCATTTCTGGACGTTTTTCAATGGCAAAAATCATTGAATATTGTAAATGCACAAACAGTAATTTCTCCGCATTGCAAGGTGCAATTCTGAAATTTTTTGCTTTTTCCTGCTCCTCTTAGCATGATAAAGAAGATTCAAAGAGAGTGAGATGCCAGCTCCTTTCATTCAGTCAGTAGCTTCAAACATTTCTGGTATATGAATAACGATGTTTTTCATTGGCAAAAATCAATGAATATTGTAAATGCACAAACAGTAATTTCTCCGCATTGCAAGGTGCAATTTTGAAATTTTTTGCTTTTTCCTGCTCCTCTTAGCATGATAAAGAAGATTCAAAGAGAGTGAGATGCCAGCTCCTTTCATTCAGTCAGTAGCTTCAATCATTTCTGGACGTTTTTCAATGGCAAAAATCAATGAATATTGTAAATGCACAAACAGTAATTTCTCCGCATTGCAAGGTGCAATTCTGAAATTTTTTGCTTTTTCCTGCTCCTCTTAGCATGATAAACAAGATTCAAAGAGAGTGAGATGCCAGCTCCTTTCATTCAGTCAGTAGCTTCAATCATTTCTGGATGTTTTTCAATGGCAAAAATCAATGAATATTGTAAATGCACAAACAGTAATTTCTCCGCATTGCAAGGTGCAATTCTGAAATTTTTTGCTTTTTCCTGCTCCTCTTAGCATGATAAAGAAGATTCAAAGAGAGTGAGATGCCAGCTCCTTTCATTCAGTCAGTAGCTTCAAACATTACTGGTATATGAATAACATGATGTTTTTCAATGGCAAAAATCAATGAATATTGTAAATGCACAAACAGTAATTTCTCCGCATTGAAAGGTGCAATTCTGAAATTTTTTGCTTTTTCCTGCTCCTCTTAGCATGATAAAGAAGATTCAAAGAGAGTGAGATGCCAGCTCCTTTCATTCAGTCAGTAGCTTCAATCATTTCTGGACGTTTTTCAATGGCAAAAATCATTGAATATTGTAAATGCACACAGTAATTTCTCCGCATTGCAAGGTGCAATTCTGAAATTTTTTGCTTTTTCCTGCTCTTCTTAGCATGATAAAGAAGATTCAAAGAGAGTGAGATGCCAGCTCCTTTCATTCAGTCAGTAGCTTCAATCATTTCTGGTATATGAATAACATGATGTTTTTCAATGGCAAAAATCAATGAATATTGTAAATGCACAAACAGTAATTTCTCCGCATTGCAAGGTGCAATTCTGAAATTTTTTGCTTTTTCCTCCTCCTCTAAGCATGGTAAAGAAGATTCAAAGAGAGTGAGATGCCAGCTCCTTTCATTCAGTCAGTAGCTTCATTCATTTCTGGACATTTTTCAATGGCAAAAATCAATGAATATTGTAAATGCACAAACAGTAATTTCTCCGCATTGCAAGGTGCAATTCTGAAATTTTTTGCTTTTTCCTGCTCCTCTTAGCATGATAAAGAAGATTCAAAGAGAGTGAGATGCCAAGCTCCTTTCATTCAGTCAGTAGCTTCAAACATTTCTGGTATATGAATAACATGATGTTTTTCAATGGCAAAAATCAATGAATATTGTAAATGCACAAACAGTAATTTCTCCGCATTGCAAGGTGCAATTCTGAAATTTTTTGCTTTTTCCTGCTCCTCTAAGCATGGTAAAGAAGATTCAAAGAGAGTGAGATGCCAGCTCCTTTCATTCAGTCAGTAGCTTCAATCATTTCTGGACGTTTTTCAATGGCAAAAATCAATGAATATTGTAAATGCACAAACAGTAATTTCTCGGCATTGCAAGGTGCAATTCTGAAATTTTTTGCTTTTTCCTGCTCCTCTTAGCATTATAAACAAGATTCAAAGTGAATGAGATGCCAGCTCCTTTCATTCAGTCAGTAGCTTCAATCATTTCTGGACGTTTTTCAATGGCAAAAATCATTGAATATTGTAAATGCACAAACAGTAATTTCTCCGCATTGCAAGGTGCAATTCTGAAATTTTTTGCTTTTTCCTGCTCCTCTTAGCATGATAAAGAAGATTCAAAGAGAGTGAGATGCCAGCTCCTTTCATTCAGTCAGTAGCTTCAAACATTTCTGGTATATGAATAACGATGTTTTTCATTGGCAAAAATCAATGAATATTGTAAATGCACAAACAGTAATTTCTCCGCATTGCAAGGTGCAATTTTGAAATTTTTTGCTTTTTCCTGCTCCTCTTAGCATGATAAAGAAGATTCAAAGAGAGTGAGATGCCAGCTCCTTTCATTCAGTCAGTAGCTTCAATCATTTCTGGACGTTTTTCAATGGCAAAAATCAATGAATATTGTAAATGCACAAACAGTAATTTCTCCGCATTGCAAGGTGCAATTCTGAAATTTTTTGCTTTTTCCTGCTCCTCTTAGCATGATAAACAAGATTCAAAGAGAGTGAGATGCCAGCTCCTTTCATTCAGTCAGTAGCTTCAATCATTTCTGGATGTTTTTCAATGGCAAAAATCAATGAATATTGTAAATGCACAAACAGTAATTTCTCCGCATTGCAAGGTGCAATTCTGAAATTTTTTGCTTTTTCCTGCTCCTCTTAGCATGATAAAGAAGATTCAAAGAGAGTGAGATGCCAGCTCCTTTCATTCAGTCAGTAGCTTCAAACATTACTGGTATATGAATAACATGATGTTTTTCAATGGCAAAAATCAATGAATATTGTAAATGCACAAACAGTAATTTCTCCGCATTGAAAGGTGCAATTCTGAAATTTTTTGCTTTTTCCTGCTCCTCTTAGCATGATAAAGAAGATTCAAAGAGAGTGAGATGCCAGCTCCTTTCATTCAGTCAGTAGCTTCAATCATTTCTGGACGTTTTTCAATGGCAAAAATCATTGAATATTGTAAATGCACACAGTAATTTCTCCGCATTGCAAGGTGCAATTCTGAAATTTTTTGCTTTTTCCTGCTCTTCTTAGCATGATAAAGAAGATTCAAAGAGAGTGAGATGCCAGCTCCTTTCATTCAGTCAGTAGCTTCAATCATTTCTGGTATATGAATAACGATGTTTTTCAATGGCAAAAATCAATGAATATTGTAAATGCACAAACAGTAATTTCTCCGCATTGCAAGGTGCAATTCTGAAATTTTTTGCTTTTTCCTGCTCCTCTAAGCATGATAAAGAAGATTCAAAGAGAGTGAGATGCCAGCTCCTTTCATTCAGTCAGTAGCTTCAATCATTTCTGGACGTTTTTCAATGGCAAAAATCAATGAATATTGTAAATGCACAAACAGTAATTTCTCCGCATTGCAAGGTGCAATTCTGAAATTTTTTGCTTTTTCCTGCTCCTCTTAGCATGATAAAGAAGATTCAAAGAGAGTGAGATGCCAGCTCCTTTCATTCAGTCAGTAGCTTCAATCATTTCTGGACGTTTTTCAATGGCAAAAATCAATGAATATTGTAAATGCACAAACAGTAATTTCTCCGCTTTGCAAGGTGCAATTCTGAAATTTTTTGCTTTTTCCTGCTCCTCTTAGCATGATAAAGAAGATTCAAAGAGAGTGAGATGCCAGCTCCTTTCATTCAGTCAGTAGCTTCAAACATTTCTGGTATATGAATAACATGATGTTTTTCAATGGCAAAAATCAATGAATATTGTAAATGCACAAACAGTAATTTCTCCGCATTGAAAGGTGCAATTCTGAAATTTTTTGCTTTTTCCTGCTCCTCTTAGCATGATAAAGAAGATTCAAAGAGAGTGAGATGCCAGCTCCTTTCATTCAGTCAGTAGCTTCAAACATTTCTGGTATATGAATAACATGATGTTTTTCAATGGCAAAAATCAATGAATATTGTAAATGCACAAACAGTAATTTCTCCGCATTGCAAGGTGCAATTCTGAAATTTTTTGCTTTTTCCTGCTCCTCTTAGCATGATAAAGAAGATTCAAAGAGAGTGAGATGCCAGCTCCTTTCATTCAGTCAGTAGCTTCAATCATTTCTGGACGTTTTTCAATGGCAAAAATCAATGAATATTGTAAATGCACAAACAGTAATTTCTCCGCATTGCAAGGTGCAATTCTGAAATTTTTTGCTTTTTCCTGCTCCTCTTAGCATGATAAAGAAGATTCAAAGAGAGTGAGATGCCAGCTCCTTTCATTCAGTCAGTAGCTTCAATCATTTCTGGACGTTTTTCAATGGCAAAAATCAATGAATATTGTAAATGCACAAACAGTAATTTCTCCGCATTGCAAGGTGCAATTCTGAAATTTTTTGCTTTTTCCTGCTCCTCTTAGCATGATAAAGAAGATTCAAAGAGAGTGAGATGCCAGCTCCTTTCATTCAGTCAGTAGCTTCAATCATTTCTGGATGTTTTTCAATGGCAAAAATCAATGAATATTGTAAATGCACAAACAGTAATTTCTCCGTATTGCAAGGTGCAATTCTGAAATTTTTTGCTTTTTTCTGCTCCTCTTAGCATGATAAAGAAGATTCAAAGAGAGTGAGATGCCAGCTCCTTTCATTCAGTCAGTAGCTTCATTCATTTCTGGACGTTTTTCAATGGCAAAAATCAATGAATATTGTAAATGCACAAACAGTAATTTCTCCGCATTGCAAGGTGCAATTCTGAAATTTTTTGCTTTTTCCTGCTCCTCTTAGCATGATAAAGAAGATTCAAAGAGAGTGAGATGCCAAGCTCCTTTCATTCAGTCAGTAGCTTCAAACATTTCTGGTATATGAATAACATGATGTTTTTCAATGGCAAAAATCAATGAATATTGTAAATGCACAAACAGTAATTTCTCCGCATTGCAAGGTGCAATTCTGAAATTTTTTCTTTTTCCTGCTCCTCTAAGCATGGTAAAGAAGATTCAAAGAGAGTGAGATGCCAGCTCCTTTCATTCAGTCAGTAGCTTCAATCATTTCTGGACGTTTTTCAATGGCAAAAATCAATGAATATTGTAAATGCACAAACAGTAATTTCTCGGCATTGCAAGGTGCAATTCTGAAATTTTTTGCTTTTTCCTGCTCCTCTTAGCATTATAAACAAGATTCAAAGTGAATGAGATGCCAGCTCCTTTCATTCAGTCAGTAGCTTCAATCATTTCTGGACGTTTTTCAATGGCAAAAATCAATGAATATTGTAAATGCACAAACAGTAATTTCTCCGCATTGCAAGGTGCAATTCTGAAATTTTTTGCTTTTTCCTGCTCCTCTTAGCATGATAAAGAAGATTCAAAGAGAGTGAGATGCCAGCTCCTTTCATTCAGTCAGTAGCTTCAAACATTTCTGGTATGTGAATAACATGATGTTTTTCAATGGCAAAAATCTATGAATATTGTAAATGCACAAACAGTAATTTCTCCGCATTGCAAGGTGCAATTCTGAAATTTTTTGCTTTTTCCTGCTCCTCTTAGCATGATAAAGAAGATTCAAAGAGAGTGAGATGCCAGCTCCTTTCATTCAGTCAGTAACTTCAATCATTTCTGGACATTTTTCAATGGCAAAAATCAATGAATATTGTAAATGCACAAACAGTAATTTCTCCGCATTGCAAGGTGCAATTCTGAAATTTTTTGCTTTTTCCTGCTCCTCTTAGCATGATAAACAAGATTCAAAGAGAGTGAGATGCCAGCTCCTTTCATTCAGTCAGTAGCTTCAATCATTTCTGGATGTTTTTCAATGGCAAAAATCAATGAATATTGTAAATGCACAAACGGTAATTTCTCCGTATTGCAAGGTGCAATTCTGAAATTTTTTGCTTTTTTCTGCTCCTCTTAGCATGATAAAGAAGATTCAAAGAGAGTGAGATGCCAGCTCCTTTCATTCAGTCAGTAGCTTCATTCATTTCTGGACGTTTTTCAATGGCAAAAATCAATGAATATTGTAAATGCACAAACAGTAATTTCTCCGCATTGCAAGGTGCAATTCTGAAATTTTTTGCTTTTTCCTGCTCCTCTTAGCATGATAAAGAAGATTCAAAGAGAGTGAGATGCCAAGCTCCTTTCATTCAGTCAGTAGCTTCAAACATTTCTGGTATATGAATAACATGATGTTTTTCAATGGCAAAAATCAATGAATATTGTAAATGCACAAACAGTAATTTCTCCGCATTGCAAGGTGCAATTCTGAAATTTTTTGCTTTTTCCTGCTCCTCTAAGCATGGTAAAGAAGATTCAAAGAGAGTGAGATGCCAGCTCCTTTCATTCAGTCAGTAGCTTCAATCATTTCTGGACGTTTTTCAATGGCAAAAATCAATGAATATTGTAAATGCACAAACAGTAATTTCTCCGCATTGCAAGGTGCAATTCTGAAATTTTTTGCTTTTTCCTGCTCCTCTTAGCATGATAAAGAAGATTCAAAGAGAGTGAGATGCCAGCTCCTTTCATTCAGTCAGTAGCTTCAAACATTTCTGGTATGTGAATAACATGATGTTTTTCAATGGCAAAAATCAATGAATATTGTAAATGCACAAACAGTAATTTCTCCGCATTGCAAGGTGCAATTCTGAAATTTTTTGCTTTTTCCTGCTCCTCTTAGCATGATAAAGAAGATTCAAAGAGAGTGAGATGCCAGCTCCTTTCATTCAGTCAGTAGCTTCAATCATTTCTGGACGTTTTTCAATGGCAAAAATCAATGAATATTGTAAATGCACAAACAGTAATTTCTCCGCATTGCAAGGTGCAATTCTGAAATTTTTTGCTTTTTCCTGCTCCTCTTAGCATGATAAACAAGATTCAAAGAGAGTGAGATGCCAGCTCCTTTCATTCAGTCAGTAGCTTCAATCATTTCTGGATGTTTTTCAATGGCAAAAATCAATGAATATTGTAAATGCACAAACAGTAATTTCTCCGTATTGCAAGGTGCAATTCTGAAATTTTTTGCTTTTTTCTGCTCCTCTTAGCATGATAAAGAAGATTCAAAGAGAGTGAGATGCCAGCTCCTTTCATTCAGTCAGTAGCTTCATTCATTTCTGGACGTTTTTCAATGGCAAAAATCAATGAATATTGTAAATGCACAAACAGTAATTTCTCCGCATTGCAAGGTGCAATTCTGAAATTTTTTGCTTTTTCCTGCTCCTCTTAGCATGATAAAGAAGATTCAAAGAGAGTGAGATGCCAAGCTCCTTTCATTCAGTCAGTAGCTTCAAACATTTCTGGTATATGAATAACATGATGTTTTTCAATGGCAAAAATCAATGAATATTGTAAATGCACAAACAGTAATTTCTCCGCATTGCAAGGTGCAATTCTGAAATTTTTTGCTTTTTCCTGCTCCTCTAAGCATGGTAAAGAAGATTCAAAGAGAGTGAGATGCCAGCTCCTTTCATTCAGTCAGTAGCTTCAATCATTTCTGGACGTTTTTCAATGGCAAAAATCAATGAATATTGTAAATGCACAAACAGTAATTTCTCGGCATTGCAAGGTGCAATTCTGAAATTTTTTGCTTTTTCCTGCTCCTCTTAGCATTATAAACAAGATTCAAAGTGAATGAGATGCCAGCTCCTTTCATTCAGTCAGTAGCTTCAATCATTTCTGGACGTTTTTCAATGGCAAAAATCAATGAATATTGTAAATGCACAAACAGTAATTTCTCCGCATTGCAAGGTGCAATTCTGAAATTTTTTGCTTTTTCCTGCTCCTCTTAGCATGATAAAGAAGATTCAAAGAGAGTGAGATGCCAGCTCCTTTCATTCAGTCAGTAGCTTCAAACATTTCTGGTATATGAATAACGATGTTTTTCATTGGCAAAAATCAATGAATATTGTAAATGCACAAACAGTAATTTCTCCGCATTGCAAGGTGCAATTTTGAAATTTTTTGCTTTTTCCTGCTCCTCTTAGCATGATAAAGAAGATTCAAAGAGAGTGAGATGCCAGCTCCTTTCATTCAGTCAGTAGCTTCAATCATTTCTGGACGTTTTTCAATGGCAAAAATCAATGAATATTGTAAATGCACAAACAGTAATTTCTCCGCATTGCAAGGTGCAATTCTGAAATTTTTTGCTTTTTCCTGCTCCTCTTAGCATGATAAACAAGATTCAAAGAGAGTGAGATGCCAGCTCCTTTCATTCAGTCAGTAGCTTCAATCATTTCTGGATGTTTTTCAATGGCAAAAATCAATGAATATTGTAAATGCACAAACAGTAATTTCTCCGCATTGCAAGGTGCAATTCTGAAATTTTTTGCTTTTTCCTGCTCCTCTTAGCATGATAAAGAAGATTCAAAGAGAGTGAGATGCCAGCTCCTTTCATTCAGTCAGTAGCTTCAAACATTTCTGGTATATGAATAACATGATGTTTTTCAATGGCAAAAATCAATGAATATTGTAAATGCACAAACAGTAATTTCTCCGCATTGAAAGGTGCAATTCTGAAATTTTTTGCTTTTTCCTGCTCCTCTTAGCATGATAAAGAAGATTCAAAGAGAGTGAGATGCCAGCTCCTTTCATTCAGTCAGTAGCTTCAATCATTTCTGGACGTTTTTCAATGGCAAAAATCATTGAATATTGTAAATGCACACAGTAATTTCTCCGCATTGCAAGGTGCAATTCTGAAATTTTTTGCTTTTTCCTGCTCTTCTTAGCATGATAAAGAAGATTCAAAGAGAGTGAGATGCCAGCTCCTTTCATTCAGTCAGTAGCTTCAATCATTTCTGGTATATGAATAACATGATGTTTTTCAATGGCAAAAATCAATGAATATTGTAAATGCACAAACAGTAATTTCTCCGCATTGCAAGGTGCAATTCTGAAATTTTTTGCTTTTTCCTCCTCCTCTAAGCATGGTAAAGAAGATTCAAAGAGAGTGAGATGCCAGCTCCTTTCATTCAGTCAGTAGCTTCATTCATTTCTGGACATTTTTCAATGGCAAAAATCAATGAATATTGTAAATGCACAAACAGTAATTTCTCCGCATTGCAAGGTGCAATTCTGAAATTTTTTGCTTTTTCCTGCTCCTCTTAGCATGATAAAGAAGATTCAAAGAGAGTGAGATGCCAAGCTCCTTTCATTCAGTCAGTAGCTTCAAACATTTCTGGTATATGAATAACATGATGTTTTTCAATGGCAAAAATCAATGAATATTGTAAATGCACAAACAGTAATTTCTCCGCATTGCAAGGTGCAATTCTGAAATTTTTTGCTTTTTCCTGCTCCTCTAAGCATGGTAAAGAAGATTCAAAGAGAGTGAGATGCCAGCTCCTTTCATTCAGTCAGTAGCTTCAATCATTTCTGGACGTTTTTCAATGGCAAAAATCAATGAATATTGTAAATGCACAAACAGTAATTTCTCGGCATTGCAAGGTGCAATTCTGAAATTTTTTGCTTTTTCCTGCTCCTCTTAGCATTATAAACAAGATTCAAAGTGAATGAGATGCCAGCTCCTTTCATTCAGTCAGTAGCTTCAATCATTTCTGGACGTTTTTCAATGGCAAAAATCATTGAATATTGTAAATGCACAAACAGTAATTTCTCCGCATTGCAAGGTGCAATTCTGAAATTTTTTGCTTTTTCCTGCTCCTCTTAGCATGATAAAGAAGATTCAAAGAGAGTGAGATGCCAGCTCCTTTCATTCAGTCAGTAGCTTCAAACATTTCTGGTATATGAATAACGATGTTTTTCATTGGCAAAAATCAATGAATATTGTAAATGCACAAACAGTAATTTCTCCGCATTGCAAGGTGCAATTTTGAAATTTTTTGCTTTTTCCTGCTCCTCTTAGCATGATAAAGAAGATTCAAAGAGAGTGAGATGCCAGCTCCTTTCATTCAGTCAGTAGCTTCAATCATTTCTGGACGTTTTTCAATGGCAAAAATCAATGAATATTGTAAATGCACAAACAGTAATTTCTCCGCATTGCAAGGTGCAATTCTGAAATTTTTTGCTTTTTCCTGCTCCTCTTAGCATGATAAACAAGATTCAAAGAGAGTGAGATGCCAGCTCCTTTCATTCAGTCAGTAGCTTCAATCATTTCTGGATGTTTTTCAATGGCAAAAATCAATGAATATTGTAAATGCACAAACAGTAATTTCTCCGCATTGCAAGGTGCAATTCTGAAATTTTTTGCTTTTTCCTGCTCCTCTTAGCATGATAAAGAAGATTCAAAGAGAGTGAGATGCCAGCTCCTTTCATTCAGTCAGTAGCTTCAAACATTACTGGTATATGAATAACATGATGTTTTTCAATGGCAAAAATCAATGAATATTGTAAATGCACAAACAGTAATTTCTCCGCATTGAAAGGTGCAATTCTGAAATTTTTTGCTTTTTCCTGCTCCTCTTAGCATGATAAAGAAGATTCAAAGAGAGTGAGATGCCAGCTCCTTTCATTCAGTCAGTAGCTTCAATCATTTCTGGACGTTTTTCAATGGCAAAAATCATTGAATATTGTAAATGCACACAGTAATTTCTCCGCATTGCAAGGTGCAATTCTGAAATTTTTTGCTTTTTCCTGCTCTTCTTAGCATGATAAAGAAGATTCAAAGAGAGTGAGATGCCAGCTCCTTTCATTCAGTCAGTAGCTTCAATCATTTCTGGTATATGAATAACGATGTTTTTCAATGGCAAAAATCAATGAATATTGTAAATGCACAAACAGTAATTTCTCCGCATTGCAAGGTGCAATTCTGAAATTTTTTGCTTTTTCCTGCTCCTCTAAGCATGATAAAGAAGATTCAAAGAGAGTGAGATGCCAGCTCCTTTCATTCAGTCAGTAGCTTCAATCATTTCTGGACGTTTTTCAATGGCAAAAATCAATGAATATTGTAAATGCACAAACAGTAATTTCTCCGCATTGCAAGGTGCAATTCTGAAATTTTTTGCTTTTTCCTGCTCCTCTTAGCATGATAAAGAAGATTCAAAGAGAGTGAGATGCCAGCTCCTTTCATTCAGTCAGTAGCTTCAATCATTTCTGGACGTTTTTCAATGGCAAAAATCAATGAATATTGTAAATGCACAAACAGTAATTTCTCCGCTTTGCAAGGTGCAATTCTGAAATTTTTTGCTTTTTCCTGCTCCTCTTAGCATGATAAAGAAGATTCAAAGAGAGTGAGATGCCAGCTCCTTTCATTCAGTCAGTAGCTTCAAACATTTCTGGTATATGAATAACATGATGTTTTTCAATGGCAAAAATCAATGAATATTGTAAATGCACAAACAGTAATTTCTCCGCATTGAAAGGTGCAATTCTGAAATTTTTTGCTTTTTCCTGCTCCTCTTAGCATGATAAAGAAGATTCAAAGAGAGTGAGATGCCAGCTCCTTTCATTCAGTCAGTAGCTTCAAACATTTCTGGTATATGAATAACATGATGTTTTTCAATGGCAAAAATCAATGAATATTGTAAATGCACAAACAGTAATTTCTCCGCATTGCAAGGTGCAATTCTGAAATTTTTTGCTTTTTCCTGCTCCTCTTAGCATGATAAAGAAGATTCAAAGAGAGTGAGATGCCAGCTCCTTTCATTCAGTCAGTAGCTTCAATCATTTCTGGACGTTTTTCAATGGCAAAAATCATTGAATATTGTAAATGCACACAGTAATTTCTCCGCATTGCAAGGTGCAATTCTGAAATTTTTTGCTTTTTCCTGCTCTTCTTAGCATGATAAAGAAGATTCAAAGAGAGTGAGATGCCAGCTCCTTTCATTCAGTCAGTAGCTTCAATCATTTCTGGTATATGAATAACATGATGTTTTTCAATGGCAAAAATCAATGAATATTGTAAATGCACAAACAGTAATTTCTCCGCATTGCAAGGTGCAATTCTGAAATTTTTTGCTTTTTCCTGCTCCTCTAAGCATGATAAAGAAGATTCAAAGAGAGTGAGATGCCAGCTCCTTTCATTCAGTCAGTAGCTTCAATCATTTCTGGACGTTTTTCAATGGCAAAAATCAATGAATATTGTAAATGCACAAACAGTAATTTCTCCGCATTGCAAGGTGCAATTCTGAAATTTTTTGCTTTTTCCTGCTCCTCTTAGCATGATAAAGAAGATTCAAAGAGAGTGAGATGCCAGCTCCTTTCATTCAGTCAGTAGCTTCAATCATTTCTGGACGTTTTTCAATGGCAAAAATCATTGAATATTGTAAATGCACACAGTAATTTCTCCGCATTGCAAGGTGCAATTCTGAAATTTTTTGCTTTTTCCTGCTCTTCTTAGCATGATAAAGAAGATTCAAAGAGAGTGAGATGCCAACTCCTTTCATTCAGTCAGTAGCTTCAATCATTTCTGGTATATGAATAACATGATGTTTTTCAATGGCAAAAATCAATGAATATTGTAAATGCACAAACAGTAATTTCTCCGCATTGCAAGGTGCAATTCTGAAATTTTTTGCTTTTTCCTGCTCCTCTAAGCATGATAAAGAAGATTCAAAGAGAGTGAGATGCCAGCTCCTTTCATTCAGTCAGTAGCTTCAATCATTTCTGGACGTTTTTCAATGGCAAAAATCAATGAATATTGTAAATGCACAAACAGTAATTTCTCCGCATTGCAAGGTGCAATTCTGAAATTTTTTGCTTTTTCCTGCTCCTCTTAGCATGATAAAGAAGATTCAAAGAGAGTGAGATGCCAGCTCCTTTCATTCAGTCAGTAGCTTCAATCATTTCTGGACGTTTTTCAATGGCAAAAATCAATGAATATTGTAAATGCACAAACAGTAATTTCTCCGCTTTGCAAGGTGCAATTCTGAAATTTTTTGCTTTTTCCTGCTCCTCTTAGCATGATAAAGAAGATTCAAAGAGAGTGAGATGCCAGCTCCTTTCATTCAGTCAGTAGCTTCAAACATTTCTGGTATATGAATAACATGATGTTTTTCAATGGCAAAAATCAATGAATATTGTAAATGCACAAACAGTAATTTCTCCGCATTGAAAGGTGCAATTCTGAAATTTTTTGCTTTTTCCTGCTCCTCTTAGCATGATAAAGAAGATTCAAAGAGAGTGAGATGCCAGCTCCTTTCATTCAGTCAGTAGCTTCAATCATTTCTGGACGTTTTTCAATGGCAAAAATCATTGAATATTGTAAATGCACACAGTAATTTCTCCGCATTGCAAGGTGCAATTCTGAAATTTTTTGCTTTTTCCTGCTCTTCTTAGCATGATAAAGAAGATTCAAAGAGAGTGAGATGCCAGCTCCTTTCATTCAGTCAGTAGCTTCAATCATTTCTGGTATATGAATAACATTATGTTTTTCAATGGCAAAAATCAATGAATATTGTAAATGCACAAACAGTAATTTCTCCGCATTGCAAGGTGCAATTCTGAAATTTTTTGCTTTTTCCTGCTCCTCTAAGCATGATAAAGAAGATTCAAAGAGAGTGAGATGCCAGCTCCTTTCAGTCAGTCAGTAGCTTCAATCATTTCTGGACGTTTTTCAATGGCAAAAATCAATGAATATTGTAAATGCACAAACAGTAATTTCTCCGCATTGCAAGGTGCAATTCTGAAATTTTTTGCTTTTTCCTGCTCCTCTTAGCATGATAAAGAAGATTCAAAGAGAGTGAGATGCCAGCTCCTTTCATTCAGTCAGTAGCTTCAATCATTTCTGGACGTTTTTCAATGGCAAAAATCAATGAATATTGTAAATGCACAAACAGTAATTTCTCCGCTTTGCAAGGTGCAATTCTGAAATTTTTTGCTTTTTCCTGCTCCTCTTAGCATGATAAAGAAGATTCAAAGAGAGTGAGATGCCAGCTCCTTTCATTCAGTCAGTAGCTTCAAACATTTCTGGTATATGAATAACATGATGTTTTTCAATGGCAAAAATCAATGAATATTGTAAATGCACAAACAGTAATTTCTCCGCATTGAAAGGTGCAATTCTGAAATTTTTTGCTTTTTCCTGCTCCTCTTAGCATGATAAAGAAGATTCAAAGAGAGTGAGATGCCAGCTCCTTTCATTCAGTCAGTAGCTTCAATCATTTCTGGACGTTTTTCAATGGCAAAAATCAATGAATATTGTAAATGCACAAACAGTAATTTCTCCGCATTGCAAGGTGCAATTCTGAAATTTTTTGCTTTTTCCTGCTCCTCTTAGCATGATAAAGAAGATTCAAAGAGAGTGAGATGCCAGCTCCTTTCATTCAGTCAGTAGCTTCAATCATTTCTGGACGTTTTTCAATGGCAAAAATCAATGAATATTGTAAATGCACAAACAGTAATTTCTCCGCATTGCAAGGTGCAATTCTGAAATTTTTTGCTTTTTTCTGCTCCTCTTAGCATGATAAAGAAGATTCAAAGAGAGTGAGATGCCAGCTCCTTTCTTTCAGTCAGTAGCTTCAAACATTTCTGGTATATGAATAACATGATGTTTTTCAATGGCAAAAATCAATGAATATTGTAAATGCACAAACAGTAATTTCTCCGCATTGCAAGGTGCAATTCTGAAATTTTTTGCTTTTTCCTGCTCCTCTTAGCATGATAAACAAGATTCAAAGGGAGTGAGATGCCAGCTCCTTTCATTCAGTCAGTAGCTTCAATCATTTCTGGACGTTTTTCAATGGCAAAAATCAATGAATATTGTAAATGCACAAACAGTAATTTCTCCGCATTGCAAGGTGCAATTCTGAAATTTTTTGCTTTTTCCTGCTCCTCTTAGCATGATAAACAAGATTCAAAGAGAGTGAGATGCCAGCTCCTTTCATTCAGTCAGTAGCTTCAATCATTTCTGGACGTTTTTCAATGGCAAAAATCAATGAATATTGTAAATGCACAAACAGTAATTTCTCCGCATTGCAAGGTGCAATTCTGAAATTTTTTGCTTTTTTCTGCTCCTCTTAGCATGATAAAGAAGATTCAAAGAGAGTGAGATGCCAGCTCCTTTCATTCAGTCAGTAGCTTCAAACATTTCTGGTATATGAATAACATGATGTTTTTCAATGGCAAAAATCAATGAATATTGTAAATGCACAAACAGTAATTTCTCCGCATTGCAAGGTGCAATTCTGAAATTTTTTGCTTTTTCCTGCTCCTCTTAGCATGATAAAGAAGATTCAAAGAGAGTGAGATGCCAGCTCCTTTCATTCAGTCAGTAGCTTCAATCATTTCTGGACGTTTTTCAATGGCAAAAATCAATGAATATTGTAAATGCACAAACAGTAATTTCTCCGCATTGCAAGGTGCAATTCTGAAATTTTTTGCTTTTTCCTGCTCCTCTTTGCAAGATAAACAAGATTCAAAGAGAGTGAGATGCCAGCTCCTTTCATTCAGTCAGTAGCTTCAATCATTTCTGGACGTTTTTCAATGGCAAAAATCAATGTATATTGTAAATGCACAAACAGTAATTTCTCCGCATTGCAAGGTGCAATTCTGAAATTTTTTGCTTTTTCCTGCTCCTCTTAGCATGATAAAGAAGATTCAAAGAGAGTGAGATGCCAGCTCCTTTCATTCAGTCAGTAGCTTCAATCATTTCTGGTATATGAATAACATGATGTTTTTCAATGGCAAAAATCAATGAATATTGTAAATGCACAAACAGTAATTTCTCCGCATTGCAAGGTGCAATTCTGAAATTTTTTGCTTTTTCCTGCTCCTCTAAGCATGATAAAGAAGATTCAAAGAGAGTGAGATGCCAGCTCCTTTCATTCAGTCAGTAGCTTCAATCATTTCTGGACGTTTTTCAATGGCAAAAATCAATGAATATTGTAAATGCACAAACAGTAATTTCTCCGCATTGCAAGGTGCAATTCTGAAATTTTTTGCTTTTTCCTGCTCCTCTTAGCATGATAAAGAAGATTCAAAGAGAGTGAGATGCCAGCTCCTTTCATTCAGTCAGTAGCTTCAATCATTTCTGGACGTTTTTCAATGGCAAAAATCAATGAATATTGTAAATGCACAAACAGTAATTTCTCCGCTTTGCAAGGTGCAATTCTGAAATTTTTTGCTTTTTCCTGCTCCTCTTAGCATGATAAAGAAGATTCAAAGAGAGTGAGATGCCAGCTCCTTTCATTCAGTCAGTAGCTTCAAACATTTCTGGTATATGAATAACATGATGTTTTTCAATGGCAAAAATCAATGAATATTGTAAATGCACAAACAGTAATTTCTCCGCATTGAAAGGTGCAATTCTGAAATTTTTTGCTTTTTCCTGCTCCTCTTAGCATGATAAAGAAGATTCAAAGAGAGTGAGATGCCAGCTCCTTTCATTCAGTCAGTAGCTTCAATCATTTCTGGACGTTTTTCAATGGCAAAAATCAATGAATATTGTAAATGCACAAACAGTAATTTCTCCGCATTGCAAGGTGCAATTCTGAAATTTTTTGCTTTTTCCTGCTCCTCTTAGCATGATAAACAAGATTCAAAGAGAGTGAGATGCCAGCTCCTTTCATTCAGTCAGTAGCTTCAATCATTTCTGGACGTTTTTCAATGGCAAAAATCAATGAATATTGTAAATGCACAAACAGTAATTTCTCCGCATTGCAAGGTGCAATTCTGAAATTTTTTGCTTTTTCCTGCTCCTCTTAGCATGATAAACAAGATTCAAAGAGAGTGAGATGCCAGCTCCTTTCATTCAGTCAGTAGCTTCAATCATTTCTGGACGTTTTTCAATGGCAAAAATCAATGAATATTGTAAATGCACAATCAGTAATTTCTCCGCATTGCAATGTGCAATTCTGAAATTTTTTGCTTTTTTCTGCTCCTCTTAGCATGATAAAGAAGATTCAAAGAGAGTGAGATGCCAGCTCCTTTCATTCAGTCAGTAGCTTCAAACATTTCTGGTATATGAATAACATGATGTTTTTCCATGGCAAAAATCAATGAATATTGTAAATGCACAAACAGTAATTTCTCCGCATTGCAAGGTGCAATTCTGAAATTTTTTGCTTTTTCCTGCTCCTCTTAGCATGATAAAGAAGATTCAAAGAGAGTGAGATGCCAGCTCCTTTCATTCAGTCAGTAGCTTCAATCATTTCTGGACGTTTTTCAATGGCAAAAATCAATGAATATTGTAAATGCACAAACAGCAATTTCTCCGCATTGCAAGGTGCAATTCTGAAATTTTTTGCTTTTTCCTGCTCCTCTTAGCAAGATAAACAAGATTCAAAGAGAGTGAGATGCCAGCTCCTTTCATTCAGTCAGTAGCTTCAATCATTTCTGGACGTTTTTCAATGGCAAAAATCAATGTATATTGTAAATGCACAAACAGTAATTTCTCCGCATTGCAAGGTGCAATTCTGAAATTTTTTGCTTTTTCCTGCTCCTCTTAGCATGATAAAGAAGATTCAAAGAGATTGAGATGCCAGCTCCTTTCATTCAGTCAGTAGCTTCAATCATTTCTGGTATATGAATAACATGATGTTTTTCAATGGCAAAAATCAATGAATATTGTAAATGCACAAACAGTAATTTCTCCGCATTGCAAGGTGCAATTCTGAAATTTTTTGCTTTTTCCTGCTCCTCTAAGCATGATAAAGAAGATTCAAACAGAGTGAGATGCCAGCTCCTTTCATTCAGTCAGTAGCTTCAATCATTTCTGGACGTTTTTCAATGGCAAAAATCAATGAATATTGTAAATGCACAAACAGTAATTTCTCCGCATTGCAAGGTGCAATTCTGAAATTTTTTGCTTTTTCCTGCTCCTCTTAGCATGATAAAGAAGATTCAAAGAGAGTGAGATGCCAGCTCCTTTCATTCAGTCAGTAGCTTCAATCATTTCTGGACGTTTTTCAATGGCAAAAATCATTGAATATTGTAAATGCACACAGTAATTTCTCCGCATTGCAAGGTGCAATTCTGAAATTTTTTGCTTTTTCCTGCTCTTCTTAGCATGATAAAGAAGATTCAAAGAGAGTGAGATGCCAGCTCCTTTCATTCAGTCAGTAGCTTCAACCATTTCTGGTATATGAATATGATGTTTTTCAATGGCAAAAATCAATGAATATTGTAAATGCACAAACAGTAATTTCTCCGCATTGCAAGGTGCAATTCTGAAATTTTTTGCTTTTTCCTGCTCCTCTAAGCATGATAAAGAAGATTCAAAGAGAGTGAGATGCCAGCTCCTTTCATTCAGTCAGTAGCTTCAAACATTTCTGGTATATGAATAACATGATGTTTTTCAATGGCAAAAATCAATGAATATTGTAAATGCACAAACAGTAATTTCTCCGCATTGCAAGGTGCAATTCTGAAATTTTTTGCTTTTTCCTGCTCCTCTTAGCATGATAAAGAAGATTCAAAGAGAGTGAGATGCCAGCTCCTTTCATTCAGTCAGTAGCTTCAATCATTTCTGGACGTTTTTCAATGGCAAAAATCAATGAATATTGTAAATGCACAAACAGTAATTTCTCCGCATTGCAAGGTGCAATTCTGAAATTTTTTGCTTTTTCCTGCTCCTCTTTGCAAGATAAACAAGATTCAAAGAGAGTGAGATGCCAGCTCCTTTCATTCAGTCAGTAGCTTCAATCATTTCTGGACGTTTTTCAATGGCAAAAATCAATGTATATTGTAAATGCACAAACAGTAATTTCTCCGCATTGCAAGGTGCAATTCTGAAATTTTTTGCTTTTTCCTGCTCCTCTTAGCATGATAAAGAAGATTCAAAGAGAGTGAGATGCCAGCTCCTTTCATTCAGTCAGTAGCTTCAATCATTTCTGGTATATGAATAACATGATGTTTTTCAATGGCAAAAATCAATGAATATTGTAAATGCACAAACAGTAATTTCTCCGCATTGCAAGGTGCAATTCTGAAATTTTTTGCTTTTTCCTGCTCCTCTAAGCATGATAAAGAAGATTCAAAGAGAGTGAGATGCCAGCTCCTTTCATTCAGTCAGTAGCTTCAATCATTTCTGGACGTTTTTCAATGGCAAAAATCAATGAATATTGTAAATGCACAAACAGTAATTTCTCCGCATTGCAAGGTGCAATTCTGAAATTTTTTGCTTTTTCCTGCTCCTCTTAGCATGATAAAGAAGATTCAAAGAGAGTGAGATGCCAGCTCCTTTCATTCAGTCAGTAGCTTCAATCATTTCTGGATGTTTTTCAATGGCAAAAATCAATGAATATTGTAAATGCACAAACAGTAATTTCTCCGCTTTGCAAGGTGCAATTCTGAAATTTTTTGCTTTTTCCTGCTCCTCTTAGCATGATAAAGAAGATTCAAAGAGAGTGAGATGCCAGCTCCTTTCATTCAGTCAGTAGCTTCAAACATTTCTGGTATATGAATAACATGATGTTTTTCAATGGCAAAAATCAATGAATATTGTAAATGCACAAACAGTAATTTCTCCGCATTGAAAGGTGCAATTCTGAAATTTTTTGCTTTTTCCTGCTCCTCTTAGCATGATAAAGAAGATTCAAAGAGAGTGAGATGCCAGCTCCTTTCATTCAGTCAGTAGCTTCAATCATTTCTGGACGTTTTTCAATGGCAAAAATCAATGAATATTGTAAATGCACAAACAGTAATTTCTCCGCATTGCAAGGTGCAATTCTGAAATTTTTTGCTTTTTCCTGCTCCTCTTAGCATGATAAACAAGATTCAAAGAGAGTGAGATGCCAGCTCCTTTCATTCAGTCAGTAGCTTCAATCATTTCTGGACGTTTTTCAATGGCAAAAATCAATGAATATTGTAAATGCACAAACAGTAATTTCTCCGCATTGCAAGGTGCAATTCTGAAATTTTTTGCTTTTTCCTGCTCCTCTTAGCATGATAAACAAGATTCAAAGAGAGTGAGATGCCAGCTCCTTTCATTCAGTCAGTAGCTTCAATCATTTCTGGACGTTTTTCAATGGCAAAAATCAATGAATATTGTAAATGCACAAACAGTAATTTCTCCGCATTGCAATGTGCAATTCTGAAATTTTTTGCTTTTTTCTGCTCCTCTTAGCATGATAAAGAAGATTCAAAGAGAGTGAGATGCCAGCTCCTTTCATTCAGTCAGTAGCTTCAAACATTTCTGGTATATGAATAACATGATGTTTTTCCATGGCAAAAATCAATGAATATTGTAAATGCACAAACAGTAATTTCTCCGCATTGCAAGGTGCAATTCTGAAATTTTTTGCTTTTTCCTGCTCCTCTTAGCATGATAAAGAAGATTCAAAGAGAGTGAGATGCCAGCTCCTTTCATTCAGTCAGTAGCTTCAATCATTTCTGGACGTTTTTCAATGGCAAAAATCAATGAATATTGTAAATGCACAAACAGCAATTTCTCCGCATTGCAAGGTGCAATTCTGAAATTTTTTGCTTTTTCCTGCTCCTCTTAGCAAGATAAACAAGATTCAAAGAGAGTGAGATGCCAGCTCCTTTCATTCAGTCAGTAGCTTCAATCATTTCTGGACGTTTTTCAATGGCAAAAATCAATGTATATTGTAAATGCACAAACAGTAATTTCTCCGCATTGCAAGGTGCAATTCTGAAATTTTTTGCTTTTTCCTGCTCCTCTTAGCATGATAAAGAAGATTCAAAGAGAGTGAGATGCCAGCTCCTTTCATTCAGTCAGTAGCTTCAATCATTTCTGGTATATGAATAACATGATGTTTTTCAATGGCAAAAATCAATGAATATTGTAAATGCACAAACAGTAATTTCTCCGCATTGCAAGGTGCAATTCTGAAATTTTTTGCTTTTTCCTGCTCCTCTAAGCATGATAAAGAAGATTCAAACAGAGTGAGATGCCAGCTCCTTTCATTCAGTCAGTAGCTTCAATCATTTCTGGACGTTTTTCAATGGCAAAAATCAATGAATATTGTAAATGCACAAACAGTAATTTCTCCGCATTGCAAGGTGCAATTCTGAAATTTTTTGCTTTTTCCTGCTCCTCTTAGCATGATAAAGAAGATTCAAAGAGAGTGAGATGCCAGCTCCTTTCATTCAGTCAGTAGCTTCAATCATTTCTGGACGTTTTTCAATGGCAAAAATCATTGAATATTGTAAATGCACACAGTAATTTCTCCGCATTGCAAGGTGCAATTCTGAAATTTTTTGCTTTTTCCTGCTCTTCTTAGCATGATAAAGAAGATTCAAAGAGAGTGAGATGCCAGCTCCTTTCATTCAGTCAGTAGCTTCAACCATTTCTGGTATATGAATATGATGTTTTTCAATGGCAAAAATCAATGAATATTGTAAATGCACAAACAGTAATTTCTCCGCATTGCAAGGTGCAATTCTGAAATTTTTTGCTTTTTCCTGCTCCTCTAAGCATGATAAAGAAGATTCAAAGAGAGTGAGATGCCAGCTCCTTTCATTCAGTCAGTAGCTTCAATCATTTCTGGACGTTTTTCAATGGCAAAAATCAATGAATATTGTAAATGCACAAACAGTAATTTCTCCGCATTGCAAGGTGCAATTCTGAAATTTTTTGCTTTTTCCTGCTCCTCTTAGCATGATAAAGAAGATTCAAAGAGAGTGAGATGCCAGCTCCTTTCATTCAGTCAGTAGCTTCAATCATTTCTGGACGTTTTTCAATGGCAAAAATCAATGAATATTGTAAATGCACAAACAGTAATTTCTCCGCTTTGCAAGGTGCAATTCTGAAATTTTTTGCTTTTTCCTGCTCCTCTTAGCATGATAAAGAAGATTCAAAGAGAGTGAGATGCCAGCTCCTTTCATTCAGTCAGTAGCTTCAAACATTTCTGGTATATGAATAACATGATGTTTTTCAATGGCAAAAATCAATGAATATTGTAAATGCACAAACAGTAATTTCTCCGCATTGCAAGGTGCAATTCTGAAATTTTTTGCTTTTTCCTGCTCCTCTTAGCATGATAAACAAGATTCAAAGAGAGTGAGATGCCAGCTCCTTTCATTCAGTCAGTAGCTTCAATCATTTCTGGACGTTTTTCAATGGCAAAAATCAATGAATATTGTAAATGCACAAACAGTAATTTCTCCGCATTGCAAGGTGCAATTCTGAAATTTTTTGCTTTTTCCTTCTCCTCTTAGCATGATAAACAAGATTCAAAGAGAGTGAGATGCCAGCTCCTTTCATTCAGTCAATAGCTTCAATCATTTCTGGACGTTTTTCAATGGCAAAAATCAATGAATATTGTAAATGCACAAACAGTAATTTCTCCGCATTGCAAGGTGCAATTCTGAAATTTTTTGCTTTTTTCTGCTCCTCTTAGCATGATAAAGAAGATTCAAAGAGAGTGAGATGCCAGCTCCTTTCATTCAGTCAGTAGCTTCAAACATTTCTGGTATATGAATAACATGATGTTTTTCAATGGCAAAAATCAATGAATATTGTAAATGCACAAACAGTAATTTCTCCGCATTGCAAGGTGCAATTCTGAAATTTTTTACTTTTTCCTGCTCCTCTTAGCATGATAAAGAAGATTCAAAGAGAGTGAGATGCCAGCTCCTTTCATTCAGTCAGTAGCTTCAATCATTTCTGGACGTTTTTCAATGGCAAAAATCAATGAATATTGTAAATGCACAAACAGTAATTTCTCCGCATTGCAAGGTGCAATTCTGAAATTTTTTGCTTTTTCCTGCTCCTCTTAGCAAGATAAACAAGATTCAAAGAGAGTGAGATGCCAGCTCCTTTCATTCAGTCAGTAGCTTCAATCATTTCTGGACGTTTTTCAATGGCAAAAATCAATGTATATTGTAAATGCACAAACAGTAATTTCTCCGCATTGCAAGGTGCAATTCTGAAATTTTTTGCTTTTTCCTGCTCCTCTTAGCATGATAAAGAAGATTCAAAGAGAGTGAGATGCCAGCTCCTTTCATTCAGTCAGTAGCTTCAATCATTTCTGGACGTTTTTCAATGGCAAAAATCAATGAATATTGTAAATGCACAAACAGTAATTTCTCCGCATTGCAAGGTGCAATTCTGAAATTTTTTGCTTTTTCCTGCTCCTCTTAGCATGATAAAGAAGATTCAAAGAGAGTGAGATGCCAGCTCCTTTCATTCAGTCAGTAGCTTCAATCATTTCTGGACGTTTTTCAATGGCAAAAATCAATGAATATTGTAAATGCAGAAAGAGTAATTTCTCCGCATTGCAAGGTGCAATTCTGAAATTTTTTGCTTTTTCCTGCTCCTCTTAGCATGATAAAGAAGATTCAAAGAGAGTGAGATGCCATTTCCTTTCATTCAGTCAGTAGCTTCAATCATTTCTGGGCATTTTTCAATGGCAAAAATCAATGAATATTGTAAATGCACAAACAGTAATTTCTCCGCATTGCAAGGTGCAATTCTGAAATTTTTTGCTTTTTTCTGCTCCTCTTAGCATGATAAAGAAGATTCAAAGAGAGTGAGATGCCAGCTCCTTTCATTCAGTCAGTAGCTTCAAACATTTCTGGTATATGAATAACATGATGTTTTTCAATGGCAAAAATCAATGAATATTGTAAATGCACAAACAGTAATTTCTCCGCATTGCAAGGTGCAATTCTGAAATTTTTTGCTTTTTCCTGCTCCTCTTAGCATGATAAAGAAGATTCAAAGAGAGTGAGATGCCAGCTCCTTTCATTCAGTCAGTAGCTTCAATCATTTCTGGACGTTTTTCAATGGCAAAAATCAATGAATATTGTAAATGCACAAACAGTAATTTCTCCGCATTGCAAGGTGCAATTCTGAAATTTTTTGCTTTTTCCTGCTCCTCTTAGCAAGATAAACAAGATTCAAAGAGAGTGAGATGCCAGCTCCTTTCATTCAGTCAGTAGCTTCAATCATTTCTGGACGTTTTTCAATGGCAAAAATCAATGTATATTGTAAATGCACAAACAGTAATTTCTCCGCATTGCAAGGTGCAATTCTGAAATTTTTTGCTTTTTCCTGCTCCTCTTAGCATGATAAAGAAGATTCAAAGAGAGTGAGATGCCAGCTCCTTTCATTCAGTCAGTAGCTTCAATCATTTCTGGACGTTTTTCAATGGCAAAAATCAATGAATATTGTAAATGCACAAACAGTAATTTCTCCGCATTGCAAGGTGCAATTCTGAAATTTTTTGCTTTTTCCTGCTCCTCTTAGCATGATAAAGAAGATTCAAAGAGAGTGAGATGCCAGCTCCTTTCATTCAGTCAGTAGCTTCAATCATTTCTGGACGTTTTTCAATGGCAAAAATCAATGAATATTGTAAATGCACAAACAGTAATTTCTCCGCATTGCAAGGTGCAATTCTGAAATTTTTTGCTTTTTCCTGCTCCTCTTAGCATGATAAAGAAGATTCAAAGAGAGTGAGATGCCAGCTCCTTTCATTCAGTCAGTAGCTTCAAACATTTCTGGTATATGAATAACGATGTTTTTCATTGGCAAAAATCAATGAATATTGTAAATGCACAAACAGTAATTTCTCCGCATTGCAAGGTGCAATTTTGAAATTTTTTGCTTTTTCCTGCTCCTCTTAGCATGATAAAGAAGATTCAAAGAGAGTGAGATGCCAGCTCCTTTCATTCAGTCAGTAGCTTCAATCATTTCTGGACGTTTTTCAATGGCAAAAATCAATGAATATTGTAAATGCACAAACAGTAATTTCTCCGCATTGCAAGGTGCAATTCTGAAATTTTTTGCTTTTTCCTGCTCCTCTTAGCATGATAAACAAGATTCAAAGAGAGTGAGATGCCAGCTCCTTTCATTCAGTCAGTAGCTTCAATCATTTCTGGATGTTTTTCAATGGCAAAAATCAATGAATATTGTAAATGCACAAACAGTAATTTCTCCGCATTGCAAGGTGCAATTCTGAAATTTTTTGCTTTTTCCTGCTCCTCTTAGCATGATAAAGAAGATTCAAAGAGAGTGAGATGCCAGCTCCTTTCATTCAGTCAGTAGCTTCAAACATTTCTGGTATATGAATAACATGATGTTTTTCAATGGCAAAAATCAATGAATATTGTAAATGCACAAACAGTAATTTCTCCGCATTGAAAGGTGCAATTCTGAAATTTTTTGCTTTTTCCTGCTCCTCTTAGCATGATAAAGAAGATTCAAAGAGAGTGAGATGCCAGCTCCTTTCATTCAGTCAGTAGCTTCAATCATTTCTGGACGTTTTTCAATGGCAAAAATCATTGAATATTGTAAATGCACACAGTAATTTCTCCGCATTGCAAGGTGCAATTCTGAAATTTTTTGCTTTTTCCTGCTCTTCTTAGCATGATAAAGAAGATTCAAAGAGAGTGAGATGCCAGCTCCTTTCATTCAGTCAGTAGCTTCAATCATTTCTGGTATATGAATAACGATGTTTTTCAATGGCAAAAATCAATGAATATTGTAAATGCACAAACAGTAATTTCTCCGCATTGCAAGGTGCAATTTTGAAATTTTTTGCTTTTTCCTGCTCCTCTTAGCATGATAAAGAAGATTCAAAGAGAGTGAGATGCCAGCTCCTTTCATTCAGTCAGTAGCTTCAGTCATTTCTGGACGTTTTTCAATGGCAAAAATCAATGAATATTGTAAATGCACAAACAGTAATTTCTCCGCATTGCAAGGTGCAATTCTGAAATTTTTTGCTTTTTCCTGCTCCTCTTAGCATGATAAACAAGATTCAAAGAGAGTGAGATGCCAGCTCCTTTCATTCAGTCAGTAGCTTCAATCATTTCTGGATGTTTTTCAATGGCAAAAATCAATGAATATTGTAAATGCACAAACAGTAATTTCTCCGCATTGCAAGGTGCAATTCTGAAATTTTTTGCTTTTTCCTGCTCCTCTTAGCATGATAAAGAAGATTCAAAGAGAGTGAGATGCCAGCTCCTTTCATTCAGTCAGTAGCTTCAAACATTTCTGGTATATGAATAACATGATGTTTTTCAATGGCAAAAATCAATGAATATTGTAAATGCACAAACAGTAATTTCTCCGCATTGAAAGGTGCAATTCTGAAATTTTTTGCTTTTTCCTGCTCCTCTTAGCATGATAAAGAAGATTCAAAGAGAGTGAGATGCCAGCTCCTTTCATTCAGTCAGTAGCTTCAATCATTTCTGGACGTTTTTCAATGGCAAAAATCATTGAATATTGTAAATGCACACAGTAATTTCTCCGCATTGCAAGGTGCAATTCTGAAATTTTTTGCTTTTTCCTGC
The DNA here is from genome assembly GCF_046119375.1 of Phyllobates terribilis. Lineage (NCBI taxonomy): Eukaryota > Metazoa > Chordata > Amphibia > Anura > Dendrobatidae > Phyllobates > Phyllobates terribilis. Next base: position 4,583,717 of record NW_027362893.1, read on the forward strand.
TCTTCTTAGCATGATAAAGAAGATTCAAAGAGAGTGAGATGCCAGCTCCTTTCATTCAGTCAGTAGCTTCAATCATTTCTGGTATATGAATAACGATGTTTTTCAATGGCAAAAATCAATGAATATTGTAAATGCACAAACAGTAATTTCTCCGCATTGCAAGGTGCAATTTTGAAATTTTTTGCTTTTTCCTGCTCCTCTAAGCATGATAAAGAAGATTCAAAGAGAGTGAGATGCCAGCTCCTTTCATTCAGTCAGTAGCTTCAATCATTTCTGGACGTTTTTCAATGGCAAAAATCAATGAATATTGTAAATGCACAAACAGTAATTTCTCCGCATTGCAAGGTGCAATTCTGAAATTTTTTGCTTTTTCCTGCTCCTCTTAGCATGATAAAGAAGATTCAAAGAGAGTGAGATGCCAGCTCCTTTCATTCAGTCAGTAGCTTCAATCATTTCTGGACGTTTTTCAATGGCAAAAATCAATGAATATTGTAAATGCACAAACAGTAATTTCTCCGCTTTGCAAGGTGCAATTCTGAAATTTTTTGCTTTTTCCTGCTCCTCTTAGCATGATAAAGAAGATTCAAAGAGAGTGAGATGCCAGCTCCTTTCATTCAGTCAGTAGCTTCAAACATTTCTGGTATATGAATAACATGATGTTTTTCAATGGCAAAAATCAATGAATATTGTAAATGCACAAACAGTAATTTCTCCGCATTGAAAGGTGCAATTCTGAAATTTTTTGCTTTTTCCTGCTCCTCTTAGCATGATAAAGAAGATTCAAAGAGAGTGAGATGCCAGCTCCTTTCATTCAGTCAGTAGCTTCAAACATTTCTGGTATATGAATAACATGATGTTTTTCAATGGCAAAAATCAATGAATATTGTAAATGCACAAACAGTAATTTCTCCGCATTGCAAGGTGCAATTCTGAAATTTTTTGCTTTTTCCTGCTCCTCTTAGCATGATAAAGAAGATTCAAAGAGAGTGAGATGCCAGCTCCTTTCATTCAGTCAGTAGCTTCAATCATTTCTGGACGTTTTTCAATGGCAAAAATCATTGAATATTGTAAATGCACACAGTAATTTCTCCGCATTGCAAGGTGCAATTCTGAAATTTTTTGCTTTTTCCTGCTCTTCTTAGCATGATAAAGAAGATTCAAAGAGAGTGAGATGCCAGCTCCTTTCATTCAGTCAGTAGCTTCAATCATTTCTGGTATATGAATAACATGATGTTTTTCAATGGCAAAAATCAATGAATATTGTAAATGCACAAACAGTAATTTCTCCGCATTGCAAGGTGCAATTCTGAAATTTTTTGCTTTTTCCTGCTCCTCTAAGCATGATAAAGAAGATTCAAAGAGAGTGAGATGCCAGCTCCTTTCATTCAGTCAGTAGCTTCAATCATTTCTGGACGTTTTTCAATGGCAAAAATCAATGAATATTGTAAATGCACAAACAGTAATTTCTCCGCATTGCAAGGTGCAATTCTGAAATTTTTTGCTTTTTCCTGCTCCTCTTAGCATGATAAAGAAGATTCAAAGAGAGTGAGATGCCAGCTCCTTTCATTCAGTCAGTAGCTTCAATCATTTCTGGACGTTTTTCAATGGCAAAAATCAATGAATATTGTAAATGCACAAACAGTAATTTCTCCGCATTGCAAGGTGCAATTCTGAAATTTTTTGCTTTTTTCTGCTCCTCTTAGCATGATAAAGAAGATTCAAAGAGAGTGAGATGCCAGCTCCTTTCATTCAGTCAGTAGCTTCAAACATTTCTGGTATATGAATAACATGATGTTTTTCAATGGCAAAAATCAATGAATATTGTAAATGCACAAACAGTAATTTCTCCGCATTGCAAGGTGCAATTCTGAAATTTTTTGCTTTTTCCTGCTCCTCTTAGCATGATAAAGAAGATTCAAAGAGAGTGAGATGCCAGCTCCTTTCATTCAGTCAGTAGCTTCAATCATTTCTGGACGTTTTTCAATGGCAAAAATCATTGAATATTGTAAATGCACACAGTAATTTCTCCGCATTGCAAGGTGCAATTCTGAAATTTTTTGCTTTTTCCTGCTCTTCTTAGCATGATAAAGAAGATTCAAAGAGAGTGAGATGCCAGCTCCTTTCATTCAGTCAGTAGCTTCAATCATTTCTGGTATATGAATAACATGATGTTTTTCAATGGCAAAAATCAATGAATATTGTAAATGCACAAACAGTAATTTCTCCGCATTGCAAGGTGCAATTCTGAAATTTTTTGCTTTTTCCTGCTCCTCTAAGCATGATAAAGAAGATTCAAAGAGAGTGAGATGCCAGCTCCTTTCATTCAGTCAGTAGCTTCAATCATTTCTGGACGTTTTTCAATGGCAAAAATCAATGAATATTGTAAATGCACAAACAGTAATTTCTCCGCATTGCAAGGTGCAATTCTGAAATTTTTTGCTTTTTCCTGCTACTCTTAGCATGATAAAGAAGATTCAAAGAGAGTGAGATGCCAGCTCCTTTCATTCAGTCAGTAGCTTCAATCATTTCTGGACGTTTTTCAATGGCAAAAATAATTGAATATTGTAAATGCACACAGTAATTTCTCCGCATTGCAAGGTGCAATTCTGAAATTTTTTGCTTTTTCCTGCTCTTCTTAGCATGATAAAGAAGATTCAAAGAGAGTGAGATGCCAGCTCCTTTCATTCAGTCAGTAGCTTCAATCATTTCTGGTATATGAATAACATGATGTTTTTCAATGGCAAAAATCAATGAATATTGTAAATGCACAAACAGTAATTTCTCCGCATTGCAAGGTGCAATTCTGAAATTTTTTGCTTTTTCCTGCTCCTCTAAGCATGATAAAGAAGATTCAAAGAGAGTGAGATGCCAGCTCCTTTCATTCAGTCAGTAGCTTCAATCATTTCTGGACGTTTTTCAATGGCAAAAATCAATGAATATTGTAAATGCACAAACAGTAATTTCTCCGCATTGCAAGGTGCAATTCTGAAATTTTTTGCTTTTTCCTGCTCCTCTTAGCATGATAAAGAAGATTCAAAGAGAGTGAGATGCCAGCTCCTTTCATTCAGTCAGTAGCTTCAATCATTTCTGGACGTTTTTCAATGGCAAAAATCAATGAATATTGTAAATGCACAAACAGTAATTTCTCCGCTTTGCAAGGTGCAATTCTGAAATTTTTTGCTTTTTCCTGCTCCTCTTAGCATGATAAAGAAGATTCAAAGAGAGTGAGATGCCAGCTCCTTTCATTCAGTCAGTAGCTTCAAACATTTCTGGTATATGAATAACATGATGTTTTTCAATGGCAAAAATCAATGAATATTGTAAATGCACAAACAGTAATTTCTCCGCATTGAAAGGTGCAATTCTGAAATTTTTTGCTTTTTCCTGCTCCTCTTAGCATGATAAAGAAGATTCAAAGAGAGTGAGATGCCAGCTCCTTTCATTCAGTCAGTAGCTTCAATCATTTCTGGACGTTTTTCAATGGCAAAAATCATTGAATATTGTAAATGCACACAGTAATTTCTCCGCATTGCAAGGTGCAATTCTGAAATTTTTTGCTTTTTCCTGCTCTTCTTAGCATGATAAAGAAGATTCAAAGAGAGTGAGATGCCAGCTCCTTTCATTCAGTCAGTAGCTTCAATCATTTCTGGTATATGAATAACATGATGTTTTTCAATGGCAAAAATCAATGAATATTGTAAATGCACAAACAGTAATTTCTCCGCATTGCAAGGTGCAATTCTGAAATTTTTTGCTTTTTCCTGCTCCTCTAAGCATGATAAAGAAGATTCAAAGAGAGTGAGATGCCAGCTCCTTTCATTCAGTCAGTAGCTTCAATCATTTCTGGACGTTTTTCAATGGCAAAAATCAATGAATATTGTAAATGCACAAACAGTAATTTCTCCGCATTGCAAGGTGCAATTCTGAAATTTTTTGCTTTTTCCTGCTCCTCTTAGCATGATAAAGAAGATTCAAAGAGAGTGAGATGCCAGCTCCTTTCATTCAGTCAGTAGCTTCAATCATTTCTGGACGTTTTTCAATGGCAAAAATCAATGAATATTGTAAATGCACAAACAGTAATTTCTCCGCTTTGCAAGGTGCAATTCTGAAATTTTTTGCTTTTTCCTGCTCCTCTTAGCATGATAAAGAAGATTCAAAGAGAGTGAGATGCCAGCTCCTTTCATTCAGTCAGTAGCTTCAAACATTTCTGGTATATGAATAACATGATGTTTTTCAATGGCAAAAATCAATGAATATTGTAAATGCACAAACAGTAATTTCTCCGCATTGAAAGGTGCAATTCTGAAATTTTTTGCTTTTTCCTGCTCCTCTTAGCATGATAAAGAAGATTCAAAGAGAGTGAGATGCCAGCTCCTTTCATTCAGTCAGTAGCTTCAATCATTTCTGGACGTTTTTCAATGGCAAAAATCAATGAATATTGTAAATGCACAAACAGTAATTTCTCCGCATTGCAAGGTGCAATTCTGAAATTTTTTGCTTTTTCCTGCTCCTCTTAGCATGATAAAGAAGATTCAAAGAGAGTGAGATGCCAGCTCCTTTCATTCAGTCAGTAGCTTCAATCATTTCTGGACGTTTTTCAATGGCAAAAATCAATGAATATTGTAAATGCACAAACAGTAATTTCTCCGCATTGCAAGGTGCAATTCTGAAATTTTTTGCTTTTTTCTGCTCCTCTTAGCATGATAAAGAAGATTCAAAGAGAGTGAGATGCCAGCTCCTTTCTTTCAGTCAGTAGCTTCAAACATTTCTGGTATATGAATAACATGATGTTTTTCAATGGCAAAAATCAATGAATATTGTAAATGCACAAACAGTAATTTCTCCGCATTGCAAGGTGCAATTCTGAAATTTTTTGCTTTTTCCTGCTCCTCTTAGCATGATAAACAAGATTCAAAGGGAGTGAGATGCCAGCTCCTTTCATTCAGTCAGTAGCTTCAATCATTTCTGGACGTTTTTCAATGGCAAAAATCAATGAATATTGTAAATGCACAAACAGTAATTTCTCCGCATTGCAAGGTGCAATTCTGAAATTTTTTGCTTTTTCCTGCTCCTCTTAGCATGATAAACAAGATTCAAAGAGAGTGAGATGCCAGCTCCTTTCATTCAGTCAGTAGCTTCAATCATTTCTGGACGTTTTTCAATGGCAAAAATCAATGAATATTGTAAATGCACAAACAGTAATTTCTCCGCATTGCAAGGTGCAATTCTGAAATTTTTTGCTTTTTTCTGCTCCTCTTAGCATGATAAAGAAGATTCAAAGAGAGTGAGATGCCAGCTCCTTTCATTCAGTCAGTAGCTTCAAACATTTCTGGTATATGAATAACATGATGTTTTTCAATGGCAAAAATCAATGAATATTGTAAATGCACAAACAGTAATTTCTCCGCATTGCAAGGTGCAATTCTGAAATTTTTTGCTTTTTCCTGCTCCTCTTAGCATGATAAAGAAGATTCAAAGAGAGTGAGATGCCAGCTCCTTTCATTCAGTCAGTAGCTTCAATCATTTCTGGACGTTTTTCAATGGCAAAAATCAATGAATATTGTAAATGCACAAACAGTAATTTCTCCGCATTGCAAGGTGCAATTCTGAAATTTTTTGCTTTTTCCTGCTCCTCTTAGCAAGATAAACAAGATTCAAAGAGAGTGAGATGCCAGCTCCTTTCATTCAGTCAGTAGCTTCAATCATTTCTGGACGTTTTTCAATGGCAAAAATCAATGTATATTGTAAATGCACAAACAGTAATTTCTCCGCATTGCAAGGTGCAATTCTGAAATTTTTTGCTTTTTCCTGCTCCTCTTAGCATGATAAAGAAGATTCAAAGAGAGTGAGATGCCAGCTCCTTTCATTCAGTCAGTAGCTTCAATAATTTCTGGTATATGAATAACATGATGTTTTTCAATGGCAAAAATCAATGAATATTGTAAATGCACAAACAGTAATTTCTCCGCATTGCAAGGTGCAATTCTGAAATTTTTTGCTTTTTCCTGCTCCTCTAAGCATGATAAAGAAGATTCAAAGAGAGTGAGATGCCAGCTCCTTTCATTCAGTCAGTAGCTTCAATCATTTCTGGACGTTTTTCAATGGCAAAAATCAATGAATATTGTAAATGCACAAACAGTAATTTCTCCGCATTGCAAGGTGCAATTCTGAAATTTTTTGCTTTTTCCTGCTCCTCTTAGCATGATAAAGAAGATTCAAAGAGAGTGAGATGCCAGCTCCTTTCATTCAGTCAGTAGCTTCAATCATTTCTGGACGTTTTTCAATGGCAAAAATCAATGAATATTGTAAATGCACAAACAGTAATTTCTCCGCTTTGCAAGGTGCAATTCTGAAATTTTTTGCTTTTTCCTGCTCCTCTTAGCATGATAAAGAAGATTCAAAGAGAGTGAGATGCCAGCTCCTTTCATTCAGTCAGTAGCTTCAAACATTTCTGGTATATGAATAACATGATGTTTTTCAATGGCAAAAATCAATGAATATTGTAAATGCACAAACAGTAATTTCTCCGCATTGAAAGGTGCAATTCTGAAATTTTTTGCTTTTTCCTGCTCCTCTTAGCATGATAAAGAAGATTCAAAGAGAGTGAGATGCCAGCTCCTTTCATTCAGTCAGTAGCTTCAATCATTTCTGGACGTTTTTCAATGGCAAAAATCAATGAATATTGTAAATGCACAAACAGTAATTTCTCCGCATTGCAAGGTGCAATTCTGAAATTTTTTGCTTTTTCCTGCTCCTCTTAGCATGATAAACAAGATTCAAAGAGAGTGAGATGCCAGCTCCTTTCATTCAGTCAGTAGCTTCAATCATTTCTGGACGTTTTTCAATGGCAAAAATCAATGAATATTGTAAATGCACAAACAGTAATTTCTCCGCATTGCAAGGTGCAATTCTGAAATTTTTTGCTTTTTCCTGCTCCTCTTAGCATGATAAACAAGATTCAAAGAGAGTGAGATGCCAGCTCCTTTCATTCAGTCAGTAGCTTCAATCATTTCTGGACGTTTTTCAATGGCAAAAATCAATGAATATTGTAAATGCACAAACAGTAATTTCTCCGCATTGCAAGGTGCAATTCTGAAATTTTTTGCTTTTTTCTGCTCCTCTTAGCATGATAAAGAAGATTCAAAGAGAGTGAGATGCCAGCTCCTTTCATTCAGTCAGTAGCTTCAAACATTTCTGGTATATGAATAACATGATGTTTTTCAATGGCAAAAATCAATGAATATTGTAAATGCACAAACAGTAATTTCTCCGCATTGCAAGGTGCAATTCTGAAATTTTTTGCTTTTTCCTGCTCCTCTTAGCATGATAAAGAAGATTCAAAGAGAGTGAGATGCCAGCTCCTTTCATTCAGTCAGTAGCTTCAATCATTTCTGGACGTTTTTCAATGGCAAAAATCAATGAATATTGTAAATGCACAAACAGTAATTTCTCCGCATTGCAAGGTGCAATTCTGAAATTTTTTGCTTTTTCCTGCTCCTCTTAGCAAGATAAACAAGATTCAAAGAGAGTGAGATGCCAGCTCCTTTCATTCAGTCAGTAGCTTCAATCATTTCTGGACGTTTTTCAATGGCAAAAATCAATGTATATTGTAAATGCACAAACAGTAATTTCTCCGCATTGCAAGGTGCAATTCTGAAATTTTTTGCTTTTTCCTGCTCCTCTTAGCATGATAAAGAAGATTCAAAGAGAGTGAGATGCCAGCTCCTTTCATTCAGTCAGTAGCTTCAATCATTTCTGGTATATGAATAACATGATGTTTTTCAATGGCAAAAATCAATGACGATTGTAAATGCACAAACAGTAATTTCTCCGCATTGCAAGGTGCAATTCTGAAATTTTTTGCTTTTTCCTGCTCCTCTAAGCATGATAAAGAAGATTCAAAGAGAGTGAGATGCCAGCTCCTTTCATTCAGTCAGTAGCTTCAATCATTTCTGGACGTTTTTCAATGGCAAAAATCAATGAATATTGTAAATGCACAAACAGTAATTTCTCCGCATTGCAAGGTGCAATTCTGAAATTTTTTGCTTTTTCCTGCTCCTCTTAGCATGATAAAGAAGATTCAAAGAGAGTGAGATGCCAGCTCCTTTCATTCAGTCAGTAGCTTGAATCATTTCTGGACGTTTTTCAATGGCAAAAATCAATGAATATTGTAAATGCACAAACAGTAATTTCTCCGCTTTGCAAGGTGCAATTCTGAAATTTTTTGCTTTTTCCTGCTCCTCTTAGCATGATAAAGAAGATTCAAAGAGAGTGAGATGCCAGCTCCTTTCATTCAGTCAGTAGCTTCAAACGTTTCTGGTATATGAATAACATGATGTTTTTCAATGGCAAAAATCAATGAATATTGTAAATGCACAAACAGTAATTTCTCCGCATTGAAAGGTGCAATTCTGAAATTTTTTGCTTTTTCCTGCTCCTCTTAGCATGATAAAGAAGATTCAAAGAGAGTGAGATGCCAGCTCCTTTCATTCAGTCAGTAGCTTCAATCATTTCTGGACGTTTTTCAATGGCAAAAATCAATGAATATTGTAAATGCACAAACAGTAATTTCTCCGCATTGCAAGGTGCAATTCTGAAATTTTTTGCTTTTTCCTGCTCCTCTTAGCATGATAAAGAAGATTCAAAGAGAGTGAGATGCCAGCTCCTTTCATTCAGTCAGTAGCTTCAATCATTTCTGGACGTTTTTCAATGGCAAAAATCAATGAATATTGTAAATGCACAAACAGTAATTTCTCCGCATTGCAAGGTGCAATTCTGAAATTTTTTGCTTTTTTCTGCTCCTCTTAGCATGATAAAGAAGATTCAAAGAGAGTGAGATGCCAGCTCCTTTCATTCAGTCAGTAGCTTCAAACATTTCTGGTATATGAATAACATGATGTTTTTCAATGGCAAAAATCAATGAATATTGTAAATGCACAAACAGTAATTTCTCCGCATTGCAAGGTGCAATTCTGAAATTTTTTGCTTTTTTCTGCTCCTCTTAGCATGATAAACAAGATTCAAAGAGAGTGAGATGCCAGCTCCTTTCATTCAGTCAGTAGCTTCAATCATTTCTGGACGTTTTTCAATGGCAAAAATCATTGAATATTGTAAATGCACACAGTAATTTCTCCGCATTGCAAGGTGCAATTCTGAAATTTTTTGCTTTTTCCTGCTCTTCTTAGCATGATAAAGAAGATTCAAAGAGAGTGAGATGCCAGCTCCTTTCATTCAGTCAGTAGCTTCAACCATTTCTGGTATATGAATATGATGTTTTTCAATGGCAAAAATCAATGAATATTGTAAATGCACAAACAGTAATTTCTCCGCATTGCAAGGTGCAATTCTGAAATTTTTTGCTTTTTCCTGCTCCTCTAAGCATGATAAAGAAGATTCAAAGAGAGTGAGATGCCAGCTCCTTTCATTCAGTCAGTAGCTTCAATCATTTCTGGACGTTTTTCAATGGCAAAAATCAATGAATATTGTAAATGCACAAACAGTAATTTCTCCGCATTGCAAGGTGCAATTCTGAAATTTTTTGCTTTTTCCTGCTCCTCTTAGCATGATAAAGAAGATTCAAAGAGAGTGAGATGCCAGCTCCTTTCATTCAGTCAGTAGCTTCAATCATTTCTGGACGTTTTTCAATGGCAAAAATCAATGAATATTGTAAATGCACAAACAGTAATTTCTCCGCTTTGCAAGGTGCAATTCTGAAATTTTTTGCTTTTTCCTGCTCCTCTTAGCATGATAAAGAAGATTCAAAGAGAGTGAGATGCCAGCTCCTTTCATTCAGTCAGTAGCTTCAAACATTTCTGGTATATGAATAACATGATGTTTTTCAATGGCAAAAATCAATGAATATTGTAAATGCACAAACAGTAATTTCTCCGCATTGCAAGGTGCAATTCTGAAATTTTTTGCTTTTTCCTGCTCCTCTTAGCATGATAAACAAGATTCAAAGAGAGTGAGATGCCAGCTCCTTTCATTCAGTCAGTAGCTTCAATCATTTCTGGACGTTTTTCAATGGCAAAAATCAATGAATATTGTAAATGCACAAACAGTAATTTCTCCGCATTGCAAGGTGCAATTCTGAAATTTTTTGCTTTTTCCTGCTCCTCTTAGCATGATAAACAAGATTCAAAGAGAGTGAGATGCCAGCTCCTTTCATTCAGTCAGTAGCTTCAATCATTTCTGGACGTTTTTCAATGGCAAAAATCAATGAATATTGTAAATGCACAAACAGTAATTTCTCCGCATTGCAAGGTGCAATTCTGAAATTTTTTGCTTTTTCTGCTCCTCTTAGCATGATAAAGAAGATTCAAAGAGAGTGAGATGCCAGCTCCTTTCATTCAGTCAGTAGCTTCAAACATTTCTGGTATATGAATAACATGATGTTTTTCAATGGCAAAAATCAATGAATATTGTAAATGCACAAACAGTAATTTCTCCGCATTGCAAGGTGCAATTCTGAAATTTTTTGCTTTTTCCTGCTCCTCTTAGCATGATAAAGAAGATTCAAAGAGAGTGAGATGCCAGCTCCTTTCATTCAGTCAGTAGCTTCAATCATTTCTGGACGTTTTTCAATGGCAAAAATCAATGAATATTGTAAATGCACAAACAGTAATTTCTCCGCATTGCAAGGTGCAATTCTGAAATTTTTTGCTTTTTCCTGCTCCTCTTAGCAAGATAAACAAGATTCAAAGAGAGTGAGATGCCAGCTCCTTTCATTCAGTCAGTAGCTTCAATCATTTCTGGACGTTTTTCAATGGCAAAAATCAATGTATATTGTAAATGCACAAACAGTAATTTCTCCGCATTGCAAGGTGCAATTCTGAAATTTTTTGCTTTTTCCTGCTCCTCTTAGCATGATAAAGAAGATTCAAAGAGAGTGAGATGCCAGCTCCTTTCATTCAGTCAGTAGCTTCAATCATTTCTGGACGTTTTTCAATGGCAAAAATCAATGAATATTGTAAATGCACAAACAGTAATTTCTCCGCATTGCAAGGTGCAATTCTGAAATTTTTTGCTTTTTCCTGCTCCTCTTAGCATGATAAAGAAGATTCAAAGAGAGTGAGATGCCAGCTCCTTTCATTCAGTCAGTAGCTTCAATCATTTCTGGATGTTTTTCAATGGCAAAAATCAATGAATATTGTAAATGCACAAAGAGTAATTTCTCCGCATTGCAAGGTGCAATTCTGAAATTTTTTGCTTTTTCCTGCTCCTCTTAGCATGATAAAGAAGATTCAAAGAGAGTGAGATGCCAGCTCCTTTCATTCAGTCAGTAGCTTCAATCATTTCTGGGCATTTTTCAATGGCAAAATTCAATGAATATTGTAAATGCACAAACAGTAATTTCTCCGCATTGCAAGGTGCAATTCTGAAATTTTTTGCTTTTTTCTGCTCCTCTTAGCATGATAAAGATTCAAAGAGAGTGAGATGCCAGCTCCTTTCATTCAGTCAGTAGCTTCAAACATTTCTGGTATATGAATAACATGATGTTTTTCAATGGCAAAAATCAATGAATATTGTAAATGCACAAACAGTAATTTCTCCGCATTGCAAGGTGCAATTCTGAAATTTTTTGCTTTTTCCTGCTCCTCTTAGCATGATAAAGAAGATTCAAAGAGAGTGAGATGCCAGCTCCTTTCATTCAGTCAGTAGCTTCAATCATTTCTGGACGTTTTTCAATGGCAAAAATCAATGAATATTGTAAATGCACAAACTGTAATTTCTCCGCATTGCAAGGTGCAATTCTGAAATTTTTTGCTTTTTCCTGCTCCTCTTAGCAAGATAAACAAGATTCAAAGAGAGTGAGATGCCAGCTCCTTTCATTCAGTCAGTAGCTTCAATCATTTCTGGACGTTTTTCAATGGCAAAAATCAATGTATATTGTAAATGCACAAACAGTAATTTCTCCGCATTGCAAGGTGCAATTCTGAAATTTTTTGCTTTTTCCTGCTCCTCTTAGCATGATAAAGAAGATTCAAAGAGAGTGAGATGCCATTTCCTTTCATTCAGTCAGTAGCTTCAATCATTTCTGGACGTTTTTCAATGGCAAAAATCAATGAATATTGTAAATGCACAAACAGTAATTTCTCCGCATTGCAAGGTGCAATTCTGAAATTTTTTGCTTTTTCCTGCTCCTCTTAGCATGATAAAGAAGATTCAAAGAGAGTGAGATGCCAGCTCCTTTCATTCAGTCAGTAGCTTCAATCATTTCTGGACGTTTTTCAATGGCAAAAATCAATGAATATTGTAAATGCACAAAGAGTAATTTCTCCGCATTGCAAGGTGCAATTCTGAAATTTTTTGCTTTTTCCTGCTCCTCTTAGCATGATAAAGAAGATTCAAAGAGAGTGAGATGCCAGCTCCTTTCATTCAGTCAGTAGCTTCAATCATTTCTGGGCATTTTTCAATGGCAAAAATCAATGAATATTGTAAATGCACAAACAGTAATTTCTCCGCATTGCAAGGTGCAATTCTGAAATTTTTTGCTTTTTCCTGCTCCTCTTAGCATGATAAAGAAGATTCAAAGAGAGTGAGATGCCAGCTCCTTTCATTCAGTCAGTAGCTTCAAACATTTCTGGTATATGAATAACATGATGTTTTTCAATGGCAAAAATCAATGAATATTGTAAATGCACAAACAGTAATTTCTCCGCATTGAAAGGTGCAATTCTGAAATTTTTTGCTTTTTCCTGCTCCTCTTAGCATGATAAAGAAGATTCAAAGAGAGTGAGATGCCAGCTCCTTTCATTCAGTCAGTAGCTTCAATCATTTCTGGACGTTTTTCAATGGCAAAAATCAATGAATATTGTAAATGCACAAACAGTAATTTCTCCGCATTGCAAGGTGCAATTCTGAAATTTTTTGCTTTTTCCTGCTCCTCTTAGCATGATAAAGAAGATTCAAAGAGAGTGAGATGCCAGCTCCTTTCATTCAGTCAGTAGCTTCAATCATTTCTGGACGTTTTTCAATGGCAAAAATCAATGAATATTGTAAATGCACAAACAGTAATTTCTCCGCTTTGCAAGGTGCAATTCTGAAATTTTTTGCTTTTTCCTGCTCCTCTTAGCATGATAAAGAAGATTCAAAGAGAGTGAGATGCCAGCTCCTTTCATTCAGTCAGTAGCTTCAAACATTTCTGGTATATGAATAACATGATGTTTTTCAATGGCAAAAATCAATGAATATTGTAAATGCACAAACAGTAATTTCTCCGCATTGAAAGGTGCAATTCTGAAATTTTTTGCTTTTTCCTGCTCCTCTTAGCATGATAAAGAAGATTCAAAGAGAGTGAGATGCCAGCTCCTTTCATTCAGTCAGTAGCTTCAATCATTTCTGGACGTTTTTCAATGGCAAAAATCAATGAATATTGTAAATGCACAAACAGTAATTTCTCCGCATTGCAAGGTGCAATTCTGAAATTTTTTGCTTTTTCCTGCTCCTCTTAGCATGATAAAGAAGATTCAAAGAGAGTGAGATGCCAGCTCCTTTCATTCAGTCAGTAGCTTCAATCATTTCTGGACGTTTTTCAATGGCAAAAATCAATGAATATTGTAAATGCACAAACAGTAATTTCTCCGCATTGCAAGGTGCAATTCTGAAATTTTTTGCTTTTTTCTGCTCCTCTTAGCATGATAAAGAAGATTCAAAGAGAGTGAGATGCCAGCTCCTTTCATTCAGTCAGTAGCTTCAAACATTTCTGGTATATGAATAACATGATGTTTTTCAATGGCAAAAATCAATGAATATTGTAAATGCACAAACAGTAATTTCTCCGCATTGCAAGGTGCAATTCTGAAATTTTTTGCTTTTTCCTGCTCCTCTAAGCATGATAAAGAAGATTCAAAGAGAGTGAGATGCCAGCTCCTTTCATTCAGTCAGTAGCTTCAATCATTTCTGGACGTTTTTCAATGGCAAAAATCAATGAATATTGTAAATGCACAAACAGTAATTTCTCCGCATTGCAAGGTGCAATTCTGAAATTTTTTGCTTTTTCCTGCTCCTCTTAGCATGATAAAGAAGATTCAAAGAGAGTGAGATGCCAGCTCCTTTCATTCAGTCAGTAGCTTCAATCATTTCTGGACGTTTTTCAATGGCAAAAATCAATGAATATTGTAAATGCACAAACAGTAATTTCTCCGCTTTGAAAGGTGCAATTCTGAAATTTTTTGCTTTTTCCTGCTCCTCTTAGCATGATAAAGAAGATTCAAAGAGAGTGAGATGCCAGCTCCTTTCATTCAGTCAGTAGCTTCAAACATTTCTGGTATATGAATAACATGATGTTTTTCAATGGCAAAAATCAATGAATATTGTAAATGCACAAAGAGTAATTTCTCCGCATTGAAAGGTGCAATTCTGAAATTTTTTGCTTTTTCCTGCTCCTCTTAGCATGATAAAGAAGATTCAAAGAGAGTGAGATGCCAGCTCCTTTCATTCAGTCAGTAGCTTCAATCATTTCTGGACGTTTTTCAATGGCAAAAATCAATGAATATTGTAAATGCACAAACAGTAATTTCTCCGCATTGCAAGGTGCAATTCTGAAATTTTTTGCTTTTTCCTGCTCCTCTTAGCATGATAAAGAAGATTCAAAGAGAGTGAGATGCCAGCTCCTTTCATTCAGTCAGTAGCTTCAATCATTTCTGGACGTTTTTCAATGGCAAAAATCAATGAATATTGTAAATGCACAAACAGTAATTTCTCCGCATTGCAAGGTGCAATTCTGAAATTTTTTGCTTTTTTCTGCTCCTCTTAGCATGATAAAGAAGATTCAAAGAGAGTGAGATGCCAGCTCCTTTCATTCAGTCAGTAGCTTCAAACATTTCTGGTATATGAATAACATGATGTTTTTCAATGGCAAAAATCAATGAATATTGTAAATGCACAAACAGTAATTTCTCCGCATTGCAAGGTGCAATTCTGAAATTTTTTGCTTTTTCCTGCTCCTCTTAGCATGATAAACAAGATTCAAAGAGAGTGAGATGCCAGCTCCTTTCATTCAGTCAGTAGCTTCAATCATTTCTGGACGTTTTTCAATGGCAAAAATCAATGAATATTGTAAATGCACAAACAGTAATTTCTCCGCATTGCAAGGTGCAATTCTGAAATTTTTTGCTTTTTCCTGCTCCTCTTAGCATGATAAACAAGATTCAAAGAGAGTGAGATGCCAGCTCCTTTCATTCAGTCAGTAGCTTCAATCATTTCTGGACGTTTTTCAATGGCAAAAATCAATGAATATTGTAAATGCACAAACAGTAATTTCTCCGCATTGCAAGGTGCAATTCTGAAATTTTTTGCTTTTTTCTTCTCCTCTTAGCATGATAAAGAAGATTCAAAGAGAGTGAGATGCCAGCTCCTTTCATTCAGTCAGTAGCTTCAAACATTTCTGGTATATGAATAACATGATGTTTTTCAATGGCAAAAATCAATGAATATTGTAAATGCACAAACAGTAATTTCTCCGCATTGCAAGGTGCAATTCTGAAATTTTTTGCTTTTTCCTGCTCCTCTTAGCATGATAAAGAAGATTCAAAGAGAGTGAGATGCCAGCTCCTTTCATTCAGTCAGTAGCTTCAATCATTTCTGGACGTTTTTCAATGGCAAAAATCAATGAATATTGTAAATGCACAAACAGTAATTTCTCCGCATTGCAAGGTGCAATTCTGAAATTTTTTGCTTTTTCCTGCTCCTCTTAGCAAGATAAACAAGATTCAAAGAGAGTGAGATGCCAGCTCCTTTCATTCAGTCAGTAGCTTCAATCATTTCTGGATGTTTTTCAATGGCAAAAATCAATGTATATTGTAAATGCACAAACAGTAATTTCTCCGCATTGCAAGGTGCAATTCTGAAATTTTTTGCTTTTTCCTGCTCCTCTTAGCATGATAAAGAAGATTCAAAGAGAGTGAGATGCCAGCTCCTTTCATTCAGTCAGTAGCTTCAATCATTTCTGGACGTTTTTCAATGGCAAAAATCAATGAATATTGTAAATGCACAAACAGTAATTTCTCCGCATTGCAAGGTGCAATTCTGAAATTTTTTGCTTTTTCCTGCTCCTCTTAGCATGATAAAGAAGATTCAAAGAGAGTGAGATGCCAGCTCCTTTCATTCAGTCAGTAGCTTCAATCATTTCTGGACGTTTTTCAAAGGCAAAAATCAATGAATATTGTAAATGCACAGAGTAATTTCTCCGCATTGCAAGGTGCAATTCTGAAATTTTTTGCTTTTTCCTGCTCCTCTTAGCATGATAAAGAAGATTCAAAGAGAGTGAGATGCCAGCTCCTTTCATTCAGTCAGTAGCTTCAATCATTTCTGGGCATTTTTCAATGGCAAAAATCAATGAATATTGTAAATGCACAAACAGTAATTTCTCCGCATTGCAAGGTGCAATTCTGAAATTTTTTGCTTTTTCCTGCTCCTCTTAGCATGATAAAGAAGATTCAAAGAGAGTGAGATGCCAGCTCCTTTCATTCAGTCAGTAGCTTCAAACATTTCTGGTATATGAATAACATGATGTTTTTCAATGGCAAAAATCAATGAATATTGTAAATGCACAAACAGTAATTTCTCCGCATTGAAAGGTGCAATTCTTAAATTTTTTGCTTTTTCCTGCTCCTCTTAGCATGATAAAGAAGATTCAAAGAGAGTGAGATGTCAGCTCCTTTCATTCAGTCAGTAGCTTCAATCATTTCTGGACGTTTTTCAATGGCAAAAATCATTGAATATTGTAAATGCACACAGTAATTTCTCCGCATTGCAAGGTGCAATTCTGAAATTTTTTGCTTTTTCCTGCTCTTCTTAGCATGATAAAGAAGATTCAAAGAGAGTGAGATGCCAGCTCCTTTCATTCAGTCAGTAGCTTCAATCATTTCTGGTATATGAATAACATGATGTTTTTCAATGGCAAAAATCAATGAATATTGTAAATGCACAAACAGTAATTTCTCCGCATTGCAAGGTGCAATTCTGAAATTTTTTGCTTTTTCCTGCTCCTCTAAGCATGATAAAGAAGATTCAAAGAGAGTGAGATGCCAGCTCCTTTCATTCAGTCAGTAGCTTCAATCATTTCTGGACGTTTTTCAATGGCAAAAATCAATGAATATTGTAAATGCACAAACAGTAATTTCTCCGCATTGCAAGGTGCAATTCTGAAATTTTTTGCTTTTTCCTGCTCCTCTTAGCATGATAAAGAAGATTCAAAGAGAGTGAGATGCCAGCTCCTTTCATTCAGTCAGTAGCTTCAATCATTTCTGGACGTTTTTCAATGGAAAAAATCAATGAATATTGTAAATGCACAAACAGTAATTTCTCCGCTTTGCAAGGTGCAATTCTGAAATTTTTTGCTTTTTCCTGCTCCTCTTAGCATGATAAAGAAGATTCAAAGAGAGTGAGATGCCAGCTCCTTTCATTCAGTCAGTAGCTTCAAACATTTCTGGTATATGAATAACATGATGTTTTTCAATGGCAAAAATCAATGAATATTGTAAATGCACAAACAGTAATTTCTCCGCATTGAAAGGTGCAATTCTGAAATTTTTTGCTTTTTCCTGCTCCTCTTAGCATGATAAAGAAGATTCAAAGAGAGTGAGATGCCAGCTCCTTTCATTCAGTCAGTAGCTTCAATCATTTCTGGACGTTTTTCAATGGCAAAAATCAATGAATATTGTAAATGCACAAACAGTAATTTCTCCGCATTGCAAGGTGCAATTCTAAAATTTTTTGCTTTTTCCTGCTCCTCTTAGCATGATAAAGAAGATTCAAAGAGAGTGAGATGCCAGCTCCTTTCATTCAGTCAGTAGCTTCAATCATTTCTGGACGTTTTTCAATGGCAAAAATCAATGAATATTGTAAATGCACAAACAGTAATTTCTCCGCATTGCAAGGTGCAATTCTGAAATTTTTTGCTTTTTTCTGCTCCTCTTAGCATGATAAAGAAGATTCAAAGAGAGTGAGATGCCAGCTCCTTTCATTCAGTCAGTAGCTTCAAACATTTCTGGTATATGAATAACATGATGTTTTTCAATGGCAAAAATCAATGAATATTGTAAATGCACAAACAGTAATTTCTCCGCATTGCAAGGTGCAATTCTGAAATTTTTTGCTTTTTCCTGCTCCTCTTAGCATGATAAACAAGATTCAAAGAGAGTGAGATGCCAGCTCCTTTCATTCAGTCAGTAGCTTCAATCATTTCTGGACGTTTTTCAATGGCAAAAATCATTGAATATTGTAAATGCACACAGTAATTTCTCCGCATTGCAAGGTGCAATTCTGAAATTTTTTGCTTTTTCCTGCTCTTCTTAGCATGATAAAGAAGATTCAAAGAGAGTGAGATGCCAGCTCCTTTCATTCAGTCAGTAGCTTCAATCATTTCTGGTATATGAATATGATGTTTTTCAATGGCAAAAATCAATGAATATTGTAAATGCACAAACAGTAATTTCTCCGCATTGCAAGGTGCAATTCTGAAATTTTTTGCTTTTTCCTGCTCCTCTAAGCATGATAAAGAAGATTCAAAGAGAGTGAGATGCCAGCTCCTTTCATTCAGTCAGTAGCTTCAATCATTTCTGGACGTTTTTCAATGGCAAAAATCAATGAATATTGTAAATGCACAAACAGTAATTTCTCCGCATTGCAAGGTGCAATTCTGAAATTTTTTGCTTTTTCCTGCTCCTCTTAGCATGATAAAGAAGATTCAAAGAGAGTGAGATGCCAGCTCCTTTCATTCAGTCAGTAGCTTCAATCATTTCTGGACGTTTTTCAATGGCAAAAATCAATGAATATTGTAAATGCACAAACAGTAATTTCTCCGCTTTGCAAGGTGCAATTCTGAAATTTTTTGCTTTTTCCTGCTCCTCTTAGCATGATAAAGAAGATTCAAAGAGAGTGAGATGCCAGCTCCTTTCATTCAGTCAGTAGCTTCAAACATTTCTGGTATATGAATAACATGATGTTTTTCAATGGCAAAAATCAATGAATATTGTAAATGCACAAACAGTAATTTCTCCGCATTGAAAGGTGCAATTCTGAAATTTTTTGCTTTTTCCTGCTCCTCTTAGCATGATAAAGAAGATTCAAAGAGAGTGAGATGCCAGCTCCTTTCATTCAGTCAGTAGCTTCAATCATTTCTGGACGTTTTTCAATGGCAAAAATCAATGAATATTGTAAATGCACAAACAGTAATTTCTCCGCATTGCAAGGTGCAATTCTGAAATTTTTTGCTTTTTCCTGCTCCTCTTAGCATGATAAAGAAGATTCAAAGAGAGTGAGATGCCAGCTCCTTTCATTCAGTCAGTAGCTTCAATCATTTCTGGACGTTTTTCAATGGCAAAAATCAATGAATATTGTAAATGCACAAACAGTAATTTCTCCGCATTGCAAGGTGCAATTCTGAAATTTTTTGCTTTTTTCTGCTCCTCTTAGCATGATAAAGAAGATTCAAAGAGAGTGAGATGCCAGCTACTTTCATTCAGTCAGTAGCTTCAAACATTTCTGGTATATGAATAACATGATGTTTTTCAATGGCAAAAATCAATGAATATTGTAAATGCACAAACAGTAATTTCTCCGCATTGCAAGGTGCAATTCTGAAATTTTTTGCTTTTTCCTGCTCCTCTTAGCATGATAAACAAGATTCAAAGAGAGTGAGATGCCAGCTCCTTTCATTCAGTCAGTAGCTTCAATCATTTCTGGACGTTTTTCAATGGCAAAAATCAATGAATATTGTAAATGCACAAACAGTAATTTCTCCGCATTGCAAGGTGCAATTCTGAAATTTTTTGCTTTTTCCTGCTCCTCTTAGCATGATAAACAAGATTCAAAGAGAGTGAGATGCCAGCTCCTTTCATTCAGTCAGTAGCTTCAATCATTTCTGGACGTTTTTCAATGGCAAAAATCAATGAATATTGTAAATGCACAAACAGTAATTTCTCCGCATTGCAAGGTGCAATTCTGAAATTTTTTGCTTTTTTCTGCTCCTCTTAGCATGATAAAGAAGATTCAAAGAGAGTGAGATGCCAGCTCCTTTCATTCAGTCAGTAGCTTCAAACATTTCTGGTATATGAATAACATGATGTTTTTCAATGGCAAAAATCAATGAATATTGTAAATGCACAAACAGTAATTTCTCCGCATTGCAAGGTGCAATTCTGAAATTTTTTGCTTTTTCCTGCTCCTCTTAGCATGATAAAGAAGATTCAAAGAGAGTGAGATGGCAGCTCCATTCATTCAGTCAGTAGCTTCAATCATTTCTGGACGTTTTTCAATGGCAAAAATCAATGAATATTGTAAATGCACAAACAGTAATTTCTCCGCTTTGCAAGGTGCAATTCTGAAATTTTTTGCTTTTTCCTGCTCCTCTTAGCATGATAAAGAAGATTCAAAGAGAGTGAGATGCCAGCTCCTTTCATTCAGTCAGTAGCTTCAAACATTTCTGGTATATGAATAACATGATGTTTTTCAATGGCAAAAATCAATGAATATTGTAAATGCACAAACAGTAATTTCTCCGCATTGAAAGGTGCAATTCTGAAATTTTTTGCTTTTTCCTGCTCCTCTTAGCATGATAAAGAAGATTCAAAGAGAGTGAGATGCCAGCTCCTTTCATTCAGTCAGTAGCTTCAATCATTTCTGGACGTTTTTCAATGGCAAAAATCAATGAATATTGTAAATGCACAAACAGTAATTTCTCCGCATTGCAAGGTGCAATTCTGAAATTTTTTGCTTTTTCCTGCTCCTCTTAGCATGATAAAGAAGATTCAAAGAGAGTGAGATGCCAGCTCCTTTCATTCAGTCAGTAGCTTCAATCATTTCTGGACGTTTTTCAATGGCAAAAATCAATGAATATTGTAAATGCACAAACAGTAATTTCTCCGCATTGCAAGGTGCAATTCTGAAATTTTTTGCTTTTTTCTGCTCCTCTTAGCATGATAAAGAAGATTCAAAGAGAGTGAGATGCCAGCTACTTTCATTCAGTCAGTAGCTTCAAACATTTCTGGTATATGAATAACATGATGTTTTTCAATGGCAAAAATCAATGAATATTGTAAATGCACAAACAGTAATTTCTCCGCATTGCAAGGTGCAATTCTGAAATTTTTTGCTTTTTCCTGCTCCTCTTAGCATGATAAACAAGATTCAAAGAGAGTGAGATGCCAGCTCCTTTCATTCAGTCAGTAGCTTCAATCATTTCTGGACGTTTTTCAATGGCAAAAATCAATGAATATTGTAAATGCACAAACAGTAATTTCTCCGCATTGCAAGGTGCAATTCTGAAATTTTTTGCTTTTTCCTGCTCCTCTTAGCATGATAAACAAGATTCAAAGAGAGTGAGATGCCAGCTCCTTTCATTCAGTCAGTAGCTTCAATCATTTCTGGACGTTTTTCAATGGCAAAAATCAATGAATATTGTAAATGCACAAACAGTAATTTCTCCGCATTGCAAGGTGCAATTCTGAAATTTTTTGCTTTTTTCTGCTCCTCTTAGCATGATAAAGAAGATTCAAAGAGAGTGAGATGCCAGCTCCTTTCATTCAGTCAGTAGCTTCAAACATTTCTGGTATATGAATAACATGATGTTTTTCAATGGCAAAAATCAATGAATATTGTAAATGCACAAACAGTAACTTCTCCGCATTGCAAGGTGCAATTCTGAAATTTTTTGCTTTTTCCTGCTCCTCTTAGCATGATAAAGAAGATTCAAAGAGAGTGAGATGGCAGCTCCATTCATTCAGTCAGTAGCTTCAATCATTTCTGGACGTTTTTCAATGGCAAAAATCAATGAATATTGTAAATGCACAAACAGTAATTTCTCCGCATTGCAAGGTGCAATTCTGAAATTTTTTGCTTTTTCCTGCTCCTCTTAGCAAGATAAACAAGATTCAAAGAGAGTGAGATGCCAGCTCCTTTCATTCAGTCAGTAGCTCCAGTCATTTCTGGACGTTTTTAAATGGCAAAAATCAATGTATATTGTAAATGCACAAACAGTAATTTCTCCGCATTGCAAGGTGCAATTCTGAAATTTTTTGCTTTTTCCTGCTCCTCTTAGCATGATAAAGAAGATTCAAAGAGAGTGAGATGCCAGCTCCTTTCATTCAGTCAGTAGCTTCAATCATTTCTGGACGTTTTTCAATGGCAAAAATCAATGAATATTGTAAATGCACAAACAGTAATTTCTCCGCATTGCAAGGTGCAATTCTGAAATTTTTTGCTTTTTCCTGCTCCTCTTAGCATGATAAAGAAGATTCAAAGAGAGTGAGATGCCAGCTCCTTTCATTCAGTCAGTAGCTTCAATCATTTCTGGACGTTTTTCAATGGCAAAAATCAATGAATATTGTAAATGCACAAAGAGTAATTTCTCCGCATTGCAAGGTGCAATTCTGAAATTTTTTGCTTTTTCCTGCTCCTCTTAGCATGATAAACAAGATTCAAAGAGAGTGAGATGCCAGCTCCTTTCATTCAGTCAGCAGCTTCAATCATTTCTGGACGTTTTTCAATGGCAAAAATCAATGTATATTGTAAATGCACAAACAGTAATTTCTCCGCATTGCAAGGTGCAATTCTGAAATTTTTTGCTTTTTCCTGCTCCTCTTAGCATGATAAAGAAGATTCAAAGAGAGTGAGATGCCAGCTCCTTTCATTCAGTCAGTAGCTTCAATCATTTCTGGACGTTTTTCAATGGCAAAAATCAATGAATATTGTAAATGCACAAACAGTAATTTCTCCGCATTGCAAGGTGCAATTCTGAAATTTTTTGCTTTTTCCTGCTCCTCTTAGCATGATAAAGAAGATTCAAAGAGAGTGAGATGCCAGCTCCTTTCATTCAGTCAGTAGCTTCAATCATTTCTGGACGTTTTTCAATGGCAAAAATCAATGAATATTGTAAATGCACAAAGAGTAATTTCTCCGCATTGCAAGGTGCAATTCTGAAATTTTTTGCTTTTTCCTGCTCCTCTTAGCATGATAAAGAAGATTCAAAGAGAGTGAGATGCCAGCTCCTTTCATTCAGTCAGTAGCTTCAATCATTTCTGGGCATTTTTCAATGGCAAAAATCAATGAATATTGTAAATGCACAAACAGTAATTTCTCCGCATTGCAAGGTGCAATTCTGAAATTTTTTGCTTTTTCCTGCTCCTCTTAGCATGATAAAGAAGATTCAAAGAGAGTGAGATGCCAGCTCCTTTCATTCAGTCAGTAGCTTCAAACATTTCTGGTATATGAATAACATGATGTTTTTCAATGGCAAAAATCAATGAATATTGTAAATGCACAAACAGTAATTTCTCCGCATTGAAAGGTGCAATTCTGAAATTTTTTGCTTTTTCCTGCTCCTCTTAGCATGATAAAGAAGATTCAAAGAGAGTGAGATGCCAGCTCCTTTCATTCAGTCAGTAGCTTCAATCATTTCTGGACGTTTTTCAATGGCAAAAATCAATGAATATTGTAAATGCACAAACAGTAATTTCTCCGCATTGCAAGGTGCAATTCTGAAATTTTTTGCTTTTTCGTGCTCCTCTTAGCATGATAAACAAGATTCAAAGAGAGTGAGATGCCAGCTCCTTTCATTCAGTCAGTAGCTTCAATCATTTCTGGACGTTTTTCAATGGCAAAAATCAATGAATATTGTAAATGCACAAACTAATTTCTCCGCATTGCAAGGTGCAATTCTGAAATTTTTTGCTTTTTGCTGCTCCTCTTAGCATGATAAAGAAGATTCAAAGAGAGTGAGATGCCAGCTCCTTTCATTCAGTCAGTAGCTTCAATCATTTCTGGACGTTTTTCAATGGCAAAAATCAATGAATATTGTAAATGCACAAACAGTAATTTCTCCGTATTGCAAGGTGCAATTCTGAAATTTTTTGCTTTTTCCTGCTCCTCTTAGCATGATAAAGAAGATTCAAAGAGAGTGAGATGCCAGCTCCTTTCATTCAGTCAGTAGCTTCAATCATTTCTGGACGTTTTTCAATGGCAAAAATCAATGAATATTGTAAATGCACAAACAGTAATTTCTCCGCATTGCAAGGTGCAATTCTGAAATTTTTTGCTTTTTCCTGCTCCTCTTAGCATGATAAAGAAGATTCAAAGAGAGTGAGATGCCAGCTCCTTTCATTCAGTCAGTAGCTTCAATCATTTCTGGACGTTTTTCAATGGCAAAAATCAATGAATATTGTAAATGCACAAAGAGTAATTTCTCAGCATTGCAAGGTGCAATTCTGAAATTTTTTGCTTTTTCCTGCTCCTCTTAGCATGATAAAGAAGATTCAAAGAGAGTGAGATGCCAGCTCCTTTCATTCAGTCAGTAGCTTCAATCATTTCTGGACGTTTTTCAATGGCAAAAATCAATGAATATTGTAAATGCACAAAGAGTAATTTCTCCGCATTGCAAGGTGCAATTCTGAAATTTTTTGCTTTTTCCTGCTCCTCTTAGCATGATAAAGAAGATTCAAAGAGAGTGAGATGCCAGCTCCTTTCATTCAGTCAGTAGCTTCAATCATTTCTGGGCATTTTTCAATGGCAAAAATCAATGAATATTGTAAATGCACAAACAGTAATTTCTCCGCATTGCAAGGTGCAATTCTGAAATTTTTTGCTTTTTCCTGCTCCTCTTAGCATGATAAAGAAGATTCAAAGAGAGTGAGATGCCAGCTCCTTTCATTCAGTCAGTAGCTTCAAACATTTCTGGTATATGAATAACATGATGTTTTTCAATGGCAAAAATCAATGAATATTGTAAATGCACAAACAGTAATTTCTCCGCATTGAAAGGTGCAATTCTGAAATTTTTTGCTTTTTCCTGCTCCTCTTAGCATGATAAACAAGATTCAAAGAGAGTGAGATGCCAGCTCCTTTCATTCAGTCAGTAGCTTCAATCATTTCTGGACGTTTTTCAATGGCAAAAATCAATGAATATTGTAAATGCACAAACTAATTTCTCCGCATTGCAAGGTGCAATTCTGAAATTTTTTGCTTTTTGCTGCTCCTCTTAGCATGATAAAGAAGATTCAAAGAGAGTGAGATGCCAGCTCCTTTCATTCAGTCAGTAGCTTCAATCATTTCTGGACGTTTTTCAATGGCAAAAATCAATGAATATTGTAAATGCACAAACAGTAATTTCTCCGTATTGCAAGGTGCAATTCTGAAATTTTTTGCTTTTTCCTGCTCCTCTTAGCATGATAAAGAAGATTCAAAGAGAGTGAGATGCCAGCTCCTTTCATTCAGTCAGTAGCTTCAATCATTTCTGGACGTTTTTCAATGGCAAAAATCAATGAATATTGTAAATGCACAAACAGTAATTTCTCCGCATTGCAAGGTGCAATTCTGAAATTTTTTGCTTTTTCCTGCTCCTCTTAGCATGATAAAGAAGATTCAAAGAGAG
The DNA here is from genome assembly GCF_046119375.1 of Phyllobates terribilis. Lineage (NCBI taxonomy): Eukaryota > Metazoa > Chordata > Amphibia > Anura > Dendrobatidae > Phyllobates > Phyllobates terribilis. The sequence goes on from NW_027362893.1 coordinate 4,609,086, forward strand.
TGAGATGCCAGCTCCTTTCATTCAGTCAGTAGCTTCAATCATTTCTGGACGTTTTTCAATGGCAAAAATCAATGAATATTGTAAATGCACAAAGAGTAATTTCTCAGCATTGCAAGGTGCAATTCTGAAATTTTTTGCTTTTTCCTGCTCCTCTTAGCATGATAAAGAAGATTCAAAGAGAGTGAGATGCCAGCTCCTTTCATTCAGTCAGTAGCTTCAATCATTTCTGGACGTTTTTCAATGGCAAAAATCAATGAATATTGTAAATGCACAAACAGTAATTTCTCCGCATTGCAAGGTGCAATTCTGAAATTTTTTGCTTTTTCCTGCTCCTCTTAGCAAGATAAACAAGATTCAAAGAGAGTGAGATGCCAGCTCCTTTCATTCAGTCAGTAGCTTCAATCATTTCTGGACGTTTTTCAATGGCAAAAATCAATGTATATTGTAAATGCACAAACAGTAATTTCTCCGCATTGCAAGGTGCAATTCTGAAATTTTTTGCTTTTTCCTGCTCCTCTTAGCATGATAAACAAGATTCAAAGAGAGTGAGATGCCAGCTCCTTTCATTCAGTCAGTAGCTTCAATCATTTCTGGACGTTTTTCAATGGCAAAAATCAATGAATATTGTAAATGCACAAACAGTAATTTCTCCGCATTGCAAAGTGCAATTCTGAAATTTTTTGCTTTTTCCTGCTCCTCTTAGCATGATAAAGAAGATTCAAAGAGATTGAGATGCCAGCTCCTTTCATTCAGTCAGTAGCTTCAATCATTTCTGGACGTTTTTCAATGGCAAAAATCAATGAATATTGTAAATGCACAAAGAGTAATTTCTCCGCATTGCAAGGTGCAATTCTGAAATTTTTTGCTTTTTCCTGCTCCTCTTAGCATGATAAAGAAGATTCAAAGAGAGTGAGATGCCAGCTCCTTTCATTCAGTCAGTAGCTTCAATCATTTCTGGGCATTTTTCAATGGCAAAAATCAATGAATATTGTAAATGCACAAACAGTAATTTCTCCGCATTGCAAGGTGCAATTCTGAAATTTTTTGCTTTTTCCTGCTCCTCTTAGCATGATAAAGAAGATTCAAAGAGAGTGAGATGCCAGCTCCTTTCATTCAGTCAGTAGCTTCAAACATTTCTGGTATATGAATAACATGATGTTTTTCAATGGCAAAAATCAATGAATATTGTAAATGCACAAACAGTAATTTCTCCGCATTGAAAGGTGCAATTCTGAAATTTTTTGCTTTTTCCTGCTCCTCTTAGCATGATAAAGAAGATTCAAAGAGAGTGAGATGCCAGCTCCTTTCATTCAGTCAGTAGCTTCAATCATTTCTGGACGTTTTTCAATGGCAAAAATCAATGAATATTGTAAATGCACAAACAGTAATTTCTCCGCATTGCAAGGTGCAATTCTGAATTTTTTTGCTTTTTCCTGCTCCTCTTAGCATGATAAACAAGATTCAAAGAGAGTGAGATGCCAGCTCCTTTCATTCAGTCAGTAGCTTCAATCATTTCTGGACGTTTTTCAATGGCAAAAATCAATGAATATTGTAAATGCACAAACTAATTTCTCCGCATTGCAAGGTGCAATTCTGAAATTTTTTGCTTTTTGCTGCTCCACTTAGCATGATAAAGAAGATTCAAAGAGAGTGAGATGCCAGCTCCTTTCATTCAGTCAGTAGCTTCAATCATTTCTGGACGTTTTTCAATGGCAAAAATCAATGAATATTGTAAATGCACAAACAGTAATTTCTCCGTATTGCAAGGTGCAATTCTGAAATTTTTTGCTTTTTCCTGCTCCTCTTAGCATGATAAAGAAGATTCAAAGAGAGTGAGATGCCAGCTCCTTTCATTCAGTCAGTAGCTTCAATCATTTCTGGACGTTTTTCAATGGCAAAAATCAATGAATATTGTAAATGCACAAACAGTAATTTCTCCGCATTGCAAGGTGCAATTCTGAAATTTTTTGCTTTTTCCTGCTCCTCTTAGCATGATAAAGAAGATTCAAAGAGAGTGAGATGCCAGCTCCTTTCATTCAGTCAGTAGCTTCAATCATTTCTGGACGTTTTTCAATGGCAAAAATCAATGAATATTGTAAATGCACAAAGAGTAATTTCTCCGCATTGCAAGGTGCAATTCTGAAATTTTTTGCTTTTTCCTGCTCCTCTTAGCATGATAAAGAAGATTCAAAGAGAGTGAGATGCCAGCTCCTTTCATTCAGTCAGTAGCTTCAAACATTTCTGGTATATGAATAACATGATGTTTTTCAATGGCAAAAATCAATGAATATTGTAAATGCACAAACAGTAATTTCTCCGCATTGCAAGGTGCAATTCTGAAATTTTTTGCTTTTTCCTGCTCCTCTTAGCATGATAAAGAAGATTCAAAGAGAGTGAGATGCCAGCTCCTTTCATTCAGTCAGTAGCTTCAATCATTTCTGGACGTTTTTCAATGGCAAAAATCATTGAATATTGTAAATGCACAAACACTAATTTCTCCGCATTGCAAGGTGCAATTCTGAAATTTTTTGCTTTTTCCTGCTCTTCTTAGCATGATAAAGAAGATTCAAAGAGAGTGAGATGCCAGCTCCTTTCATTCAGTCAGTAGCTTCAATCATTTCTGGTATATGAATAACATGATGTTTTTCAATGGCAAAAGTCAATGAATATTGTAAATGCACAAACAGTAATTTCTCCGCATTGCAAGGTGCAATTCTGAAATTTTTTGCTTTTTCCTGCTCCTCTAAGCATGATAAAGAAGATTCAAAGAGAGTGAGATGCCAGCTCCTTTCATTCAGTCAGTAGCTTCAATCATTTCTGGACGTTTTTCAATGGCAAAAATCAATGAATATTGTAAATGCACAAACAGTAATTTCTCCGCATTGCAAGGTGCAATTCTGAAATTTTTTGCTTTTTCCTGCTCCTCTTAGCATGATAAAGAAGATTCAAAGAGAGTGAGATGCCAGCTCCTTTCATTCAGTCAGTAGCTTCAATCATTTCTGGACGTTTTTCAATGGCAAAAATCAATGAATATTGTAAATGCACAAACAGTAATTTCTCCGCATTGCAAGGTGCAATTCTGAAATTTTTTGCTTTTTCCTGCTCCTCTTAGCGTGATAAAGAAGATTCAAAGAGAGTGAGATGCCAGCTCCTTTCATTCAGTCAGTAGCTTCAAACATTTCTGGTATATGAATAACATGATGTTTTTCAATGGCAAAAATCAATGAATATTGTAAATGCACAAACAGTAATTTCTCCGCATTGAAAGGTGCAATTCTGAAATTTTTTGCTTTTTCCTGCTCCTCTTAGCATGATAAAGAAGATTCAAAGAGAGTGAGATGCCAGCTCCTTTCATTCAGTCAGTAGCTTCAATCATTTCTGGACGTTTTTCAATGGCAAAAATCAATGAATATTGTAAATGCACAAACAGTAATTTCTCCGCATTGCAAGGTGCAATTCTGAAATTTTTTGCTTTTTTCTGCTCCTCTTAGCATGATAAAGAAGATTCAAAGAGAGTGAGATGCCAGCTCCTTTCATTCAGTCAGTAGCTTCAAACATTTCTGGTATATGAATAACATGATGTTTTTCAATGGCAAAAATCAATGAATATTGTAAATGCACAAACAGTAATTTCTCCGCATTGCAAGGTGCAATTCTGAAATTTTTTGCTTTTTCCTGCTCCTCTTAGCATGATAAAGAAGATTCAAAGAGAGTGAGATGCCAGCTCCTTTCATTCAGTCAGTAGCTTCAATCATTTCTGGACGTTTTTCAATGGCAAAAATCAATGAATATTGTAAATGCACAAACAGTAATTTCTCCACATTGCAAGGTGCAATTCTGAAATTTTTTGCTTTTTCCTGCTCCTCTTAGCAAGATAAACAAGATTCAAAGAGAGTGAGATGCCAGCTCCTTTCATTCAGTCAGTAGCTTCAATAATTTCTGGACGTTTTTCAATGGCAAAAATCAATGAATATTGTAAATGCACAAACAGTAATTTCTCCGCATTGCAAGATGCTATTCTGAAATTTTTTGCTTTTTCCTGCTCCTCTTAGCATGATAAAGAAGATTCAAAGAGAGTGAGATGCCAGCTCCTTTCATTCAGTCAGTAGCTTCAATCATTTCTGGACGTTTTTCAATGGCAAAAATCAATGAATATTGTAAATGCACAAACTAATTTCTCCGCACTGCAAGGTGCAATTCTGAAATTTTTTGCTTTTTGCTGCTCCTCTTAGCATGATAAAGAAGATTCAAAGAGAGTGAGATGCCAGCTCCTTTCATTCAGTCAGTAGCTTCAAACATTTCTGGTATATGAATAAAATGATGTTTTTCAATGGCAAAAATCAATGAATATTGTAAATGCACAAACAGTAATTTCTCCGCATTGCAAGGTGCAATTCTGAAATTTTTTGCTTTTTCCTGCTCCTCTTAGCATGATAAAGAAGATTCAAAGAGAGTGAGATGCCAGCTCCTTTCATTCAGTCAGTAGCTTCAAACATTTCTGGTATATGAAAAACATGATGTTTTTCAATGGCAAAAATCAATGAATATTGTAAATGCACAAACAGTAATTTCTCCGCATTGAAAGGTGCAATTCTGAAATTTTTTGCTTTTTCCTGCTCCTCTTAGCATGATAAAGAAGATTCAAAGAGAGTGAGATGCCAGCTCCTTTCATTCAGTCAGTAGCTTCAATCATTTCTGGACGTTTTTCAATGGCAAAAATCAATGAATATTGTAAATGCACAAACAGTAATTTCTCCGCATTGCAAGGTGCAATTCTGAAATTTTTTGCTTTTTCCTCCTCCTCTTAGCATGATAAACAAGATTCAAAGAGAGTGAGATGCCAGCTCCTTTCATTCAGTCAGTAGCTTCAATCATTTCTGGACGTTTTTCAATGGCAAAAATCAATGAATATTGTAAATGCACAAACAGTAATTTCTCCGCATTGCAAGGTGCAATTCTGAAATTTTTTGCTTTTTTCTGCTCCTCTTAGCATGATAAAGAAGATTCAAAGAGAGTGAGATGCCAGCTCCTTTCATTCAGTCAGTAGCTTCAAACATTTCTGGTATATGAATAACATGATGTTTTTCAATGGCAAAAATCAATGAATATTGTAAATGCACAAACAGTAATTTCTCCGCATTGCAAGGTGCAATTCTGAAATTTTTTGCTTTTTCCTGCTCCTCTTAGCATGATAAAGAAGATTCAAAGAGAGTGAGATGCCAGCTCCTTTCATTCAGTCAGTAGCTTCAATCATTTCTGGACGTTTTTCAATGGCAAAAATCAATGAATATTGTAAATGCACAAACAGTAATTTCTCCGCATTGCAAGGTGCAATTCTGAAATTTTTTGCTTTTTCCTGCTCCTCTTAGCAAGATAAACAAGATTCAAAGAGAGTGAGATGCCAGCTCCTTTCATTCAGTCAGTAGCTTCAATCATTTCTGGACGTTTTTCAATGGCAAAAATCAATGTATATTGTAAATGCACAAACAGTAATTTCTCCGCATTGCAAGGTGCAATTCTGAAATTTTTTGCTTTTTCCTGCTCCTCTTAGCATGATAAAGAAGATTCAAAGAGAGTGAGATGCCAGCTCCTTTCATTCAGTCAGTAGCTTCAATCATTTCTGGACGTTTTTCAATGGCAAAAATCAATGAATATTGTAAATGCACAAACAGTAATTTCTCCGCATTGCAAGGTGCAATTCTGAAATTTTTTGCTTTTTCCTGCTCCTCTTAGCATGATAAAGAAGATTCAAAGAGAGTGAGATGCCAGCTCCTTTCATTCAGTCAGTAGCTTCAATCATTTCTGGACGTTTTTCAATGGCAAAAATCAATGAATATTGTAAATGCACAAAGAGTAATTTCTCCGCATTGCAAGGTGCAATTCTGAAATTTTTTGCTTTTTCCTGCTCCTCTTAGCATGATAAACAAGATTCAAAGAGAGTGAGATGCCAGCTCCTTTCATTCAGTCAGTAGCTTCAATCATTTCTGGACGTTTTTCAATGGCAAAAATCAATGTATATTGTAAATGCACAAACAGTAATTTCTCCGCATTGCAAGGTGCAATTCTGAAATTTTTTGCTTTTTCCTGCTCCTCTTAGCATGATAAAGAAGATTCAAAGAGAGTGAGATGCCAGCTCCTTTCATTCAGTCAGTAGCTTCAATCATTTCTGGACGTTTTTCAATGGCAAAAATCAATGAATATTGTAAATGCACAAACAGTAATTTCTCCGCATTGCAAGGTGCAATTCTGAAATTTTTTGCTTTTTCCTGCTCCTCTTAGCATGATAAAGAAGATTCAAAGAGAGTGAGATGCCAGCTCCTTTCATTCAGTCAGTAGCTTCAATCATTTCTGGACGTTTTTCAATGGCAAAAATCAATGAATATTGTAAATGCACAAAGAGTAATTTCTCCGCATTGCAAGGTGCAATTCTGAAATTTTTTGCTTTTTCCTGCTCCTCTTAGCATGATAAAGAAGATTCAAAGAGAGTGAGATGCCAGCTCCTTTCATTCAGTCAGTAGCTTCAATCATTTCTGGGCATTTTTCATATGCAAAAATCAATGAATATTGTAAATGCACAAACAGTAATTTCTCCGCATTGCAAGGTGCAATTCTGAAATTTTTTGCTTTTTCCTGCTCCTCTTAGCATGATAAAGAAGATTCAAAGAGAGTGAGATGCCAGCTCCTTTCATTCAGTCAGTAGCTTCAAACATTTCTGGTATATGAATAACATGATGTTTTTCAATGGCAAAAATCAATGAATATTGTAAATGCACAAACAGTAATTTCTCCGCATTGAAAGGTGCAATTCTGAAATTTTTTGCTTTTTCCTGCTCCTCTTAGCATGATAAAGAAGATTCAAAGAGAGTGAGATGCCAGCTCCTTTCATTCAGTCAGTAGCTTCAATCATTTCTGGACGTTTTTCAATGGCAAAAATCAATGAATATTGTAAATGCACAAACAGTAATTTCTCCGCATTGCAAGGTGCAATTCTGAAATTTTTTGCTTTTTCCTGCTCCTCTTAGCATGATAAACAAGATTCAAAGAGAGTGTGATGCCAGCTCCTTTCATTCAGTCAGTAGCTTCAATCATTTCTGGACGTTTTTCAATGGCAAAAATCAATGAATATTGTAAATGCACAAACTAATTTCTCCGCATTGCAAGGTGCAATTCTGAAATTTTTTGCTTTTTGCTGCTCCTCTTAGCATGATAAAGAAGATTCAAAGAGAGTGAGATGCCAGCTCCTTTCATTCAGTCAGTAGCTTCAATCATTTCTGGACGTTTTTCAATGGCAAAAATCAATGAATATTGTAAATGCACAAACAGTAATTTCTCCGTATTGCAAGGTGCAATTCTGAAATTTTTTGCTTTTTCCTGCTCCTCTTAGCATGATAAAGAAGATTCAAAGAGAGTGAGATGCCAGCTCCTTTCATTCAGTCAGTAGCTTCAATCATTTCTGGACGTTTTTCAATGGCAAAAATCAATGAATATTGTAAATGCACAAACAGTAATTTCTCCGCATTGCAAGGTGCAATTCTGAAATTTTTTGCTTTTTCCTGCTCCTCTTAGCATGATAAAGAAGATTCAAAGAGAGTGAGATGCCAGCTCCTTTCATTCAGTCAGTAGCTTCAATCATTTCTGGACGTTTTTCAATGGCAAAAATCAATGAATATTGTAAATGCACAAACAGTAATTTCTCCGCATTGCAAGGTGCAATTCTGAAATTTTTTGCTTTTTCCTGCTCCTCTTAGCAAGATAAACAAGATTCAAAGAGAGTGAGATGCCAGCTCCTTTCATTCAGTCAGTAGCTTCAATCATTTCTGGACGTTTTTCAATGGCAAAAATCAATGTATATTGTAAATGCACAAACAGTAATTTCTCCGCATTGCAAGGTGCAATTCTGAAATTTTTTGCTTTTTCCTGCTCCTCTTAGCATGATAAAGAAGATTCAAAGAGAGTGAGATGCCAGCTCCTTTCATTCAGTCAGTAGCTTCAATCATTTCTGGACGTTTTTCAATGGCAAAAATCAATGAATATTGTAAATGCACAAACAGTAATTTCTCCGCATTGCAAGGTGCAATTCTGAAATTTTTTGCTTTTTCCTGCTCCTCTTAGCATGATAAAGAAGATTCAAAGAGAGTGAGATGCCAGCTCCTTTCATTCAGTCAGTAGCTTCAATCATTTCTGGACGTTTTTCAATGGCAAAAATCAATGAATATTGTAAATGCACAAAGAGTAATTTCTCCGCATTGCAAGGTGCAATTCTGAAATTTTTTGCTTTTTCCTGCTCCTCTTAGCATGATAAAGAAGATTCAAAGAGAGTGAGATGCCAGCTCCTTTCATTCAGTCAGTAGCTTCAATCATTTCTGGGCATTTTTCAATGGCAAAAATCAATGAATATTGTAAATGCACAAACAGTAATTTCTCCGCATTGCAAGGTGCAATTCTGAAATTTTTTGCTTTTTCCTGCTCCTCTTAGCATGATAAAGAAGATTCAAAGAGAGTGAGATGCCAGCTCCTTTCATTCAGTCAGTAGCTTCAAACATTTCTGGTATATGAATAACATGATGTTTTTCAATGGCAAAAATCAATGAATATTGTAAATGCACAAACAGTAATTTCTCCGCATTGAAAGGTGCAATTCTGAAATTTTTTGCTTTTTCCTGCTCCTCTTAGCATGATAAAGAAGATTCAAAGAGAGTGAGATGCCAGCTCCTTTCATTCAGTCAGTAGCTTCAATCATTTCTGGACGTTTTTCAATGGCAAAAATCAATGAATATTGTAAATGCACAAACAGTAATTTCTCCGCATTGCAAGGTGCAATTCTGAAATTTTTTGCTTTTTCCTGCTCCTCTTAGCATGATAAACAAGATTCAAAGAGAGTGAGATGCCAGCTCCTTTCATTCAGTCAGTAGCTTCAATCATTTCTGGACGTTTTTCAATGGCAAAAATCAATGAATATTGTAAATGCACAAACTAATTTCTCCGCATTGCAAGGTGCAATTCTGAAATTTTTTGCTTTTTGCTGCTCCTCTTAGCATGATAAAGAAGATTCAAAGAGACTGAGATGCCAGCTCCTTTCATTCAGTCAGTAGCTTCAATCATTTCTGGACGTTTTTCAATGGCAAAAATCAATGAATATTGTAAATGCACAAACAGTAATTTCTCCGTATTGCAAGGTGCAATTCTGAAATTTTTTGCTTTTTCCTGCTCCTCTTAGCATGATAAAGAAGATTCAAAGAGAGTGAGATGCCAGCTCCTTTCATTCAGTCAGTAGCTTCAATCATTTCTGGACGTTTTTCAATGGCAAAAATCAATGAATATTGTAAATGCACAAACAGTAATTTCTCCGCATTGCAAGGTGCAATTCTGAAATTTTTTGCTTTTTCCTGCTCCTCTTAGCATGATAAAGAAGATTCAAAGAGAGTGAGATGCCAGCTCCTTTCATTCAGTCAGTAGCTTCAATCATTTCTGGACGTTTTTCAATGGCAAAAATCAATGAATATTGTAAATGCACAAAGAGTAATTTCTCCGCATTGCAAGGTGCAATTCTGAAATTTTTTGCTTTTTCCTGCTCCTCTTAGCATGATAAAGAAGATTCAAAGAGAGTGAGATGCCAGCTCCTTTCATTCAGTCAGTAGCTTCAAACATTTCTGGTATATGAATAACATGATGTTTTTCAATGGCAAAAATCAATGAATATTGTAAATGCACAAACAGTAATTTCTCCGCATTGCAAGGTGCAATTCTGAAATTTTTTGCTTTTTCCTGCTCCTCTTAGCATGATAAAGAAGATTCAAAGAGAGTGAGATGCCAGCTCCTTTCATTCAGTCAGTAGCTTCAATCATTTCTGGACGTTTTTCAATGGCAAAAATCATTGAATATTGTAAATGCACAAACACTAATTTCTCCGCATTGCAAGGTGCAATTCTGAAATTTTTTGCTTTTTCCTGCTCTTCTTAGCATGATAAAGAAGATTCAAAGAGAGTGAGATGCCAGCTCCTTTCATTCAGTCAGTAGCTTCAATCATTTCTGGACGTTTTTCAATGGCAAAAATCAATGAATATTGTAAATGCACAAACTAATTTCTCCGCATTGCAAGGTGCAATTCTGAAATTTTTTGCTTTTTGCTGCTCCTCTTAGCATGATAAAGAAGATTCAAAGAGACTGAGATGCCAGCTCCTTTCATTCAGTCAGTAGCTTCAATCATTTCTGGACGTTTTTCAATGGCAAAAATCAATGAATATTGTAAATGCACAAACAGTAATTTCTCCGTATTGCAAGGTGCAATTCTGAAATTTTTTGCTTTTTCCTGCTCCTCTTAGCATGATAAAGAAGATTCAAAGAGAGTGAGATGCCAGCTCCTTTCATTCAGTCAGTAGCTTCAATCATTTCTGGACGTTTTTCAATGGCAAAAATCAATGAATATTGTAAATGCACAAACAGTAATTTCTCCGCATTGCAAGGTGCAATTCTGAAATTTTTTGCTTTTTCCTGCTCCTCTTAGCATGATAAAGAAGATTCAAAGAGAGTGAGATGCCAGCTCCTTTCATTCAGTCAGTAGCTTCAATCATTTCTGGACGTTTTTCAATGGCAAAAATCAATGAATATTGTAAATGCACAAAGAGTAATTTCTCCGCATTGCAAGGTGCAATTCTGAAATTTTTTGCTTTTTCCTGCTCCTCTTAGCATGATAAAGAAGATTCAAAGAGAGTGAGATGCCAGCTCCTTTCATTCAGTCAGTAGCTTCAAACATTTCTGGTATATGAATAACATGATGTTTTTCAATGGCAAAAATCAATGAATATTGTAAATGCACAAACAGTAATTTCTCCGCATTGCAAGGTGCAATTCTGAAATTTTTTGCTTTTTCCTGCTCCTCTTAGCATGATAAAGAAGATTCAAAGAGAGTGAGATGCCAGCTCCTTTCATTCAGTCAGTAGCTTCAATCATTTCTGGACGTTTTTCAATGGCAAAAATCATTGAATATTGTAAATGCACAAACACTAATTTCTCCGCATTGCAAGGTGCAATTCTGAAATTTTTTGCTTTTTCCTGCTCTTCTTAGCATGATAAAGAAGATTCAAAGAGAGTGAGATGCCAGCTCCTTTCATTCAGTCAGTAGCTTCAATCATTTCTGGTATATGAATAACATGATGTTTTTCAATGGCAAAAATCAATGAATATTGTAAATGCACAAACAGTAATTTCTCCGCATTGCAAGGTGCAATTCTGAAATTTTTTGCTTTTTCCTGCTCCTCTTAGCATGATAAAGAAGATTCAAAGAGAGTGAGATGCCAGCTCCTTTCATTCAGTCAGTAGCTTCAATCATTTCTGGACGTTTTTCAATGGCAAAAATCAATGAATATTGTAAATGCACAAACAGTAATTTCTCCGCATTGCAAGGTGCAATTCTGAAATTTTTTGCTTTTTCCTGCTCCTCTTAGCATGATAAAGAAGATTCAAAGAGAGTGAGATGCCAGCTCCTTTCATTCAGTCAGTAGCTTCAATCATTTCTGGACGTTTTTCAATGGCAAAAATCAATGAATATTGTAAATGCACAAACAGTAATTTCTCCGCATTGCAAGGTGCAATTCTGAAATTTTTTTCTTTTTCCTGCTCCTCTTAGCATGATAAAGAAGATTCAAAGAGAGTGAGATGCCAGCTCCTTTCATTCAGTCAGTAGCTTCAAACATTTCTGGTATATGAATAACATGATGTTTTTCAATGGCAAAAATCAATGAATATTGTAAATGCACAAACAGTAATTTCTCCGCATTGAAAGGTGCAATTCTGAAATTTTTTGCTTTTTCCTGCTCCTCTTAGCATGATAAAGAAGATTCAAAGAGAGTGAGATGCCAGCTCCTTTCATTCAGTCAGTAGCTTCAATCATTTCTGGACGTTTTTCAATGGCAAAAATCAATGAATATTGTAAATGCACAAACAGTAATTTCTCCGCATTGCAAGGTGCAATTCTGAAATTTTTTGCTTTTTCCTGCTCCTCTTAGCATGATAAAGAAGATTCAAAGAGAGTGAGATGCCAGCTCCTTTCATTCAGTCAGTAGCTTCAATCATTTCTGGACGTTTTTCAATGGCAAAAATCAATGAATATTGTAAATGCACAAACAGTAATTTCTCCGCATTGCAAGGTGCAATTCTGAAATTTTTTGCTTTTTTCTGCTCCTCTTAGCATGATAAAGAAGATTCAAAGAGAGTGAGATGCCAGCTCCTTTCATTCAGTCAGTAGCTTCAAACATTTCTGGTATATGAATAACATGATGTTTTTCAATGGCAAAAATCAATGAATATTGTAAATGCACAAACAGTAATTTCTCCGCATTGCAAGGTGCAATTCTGAAATTTTTTGCTTTTTCCTGCTCCTCTTAGCATGATAAAGAAGATTTAAAGAGAGTGAGATGCCAGCTCCTTTCATTCAGTCAGTAGCTTCAATCATTTCTGGACGTTTTTCAATGGCAAAAATCAATGAATATTGTAAATGCACAAACAGTAATTTCTCCACATTGCAAGGTGCAATTCTGAAATTTTTTGCTTTTTCCTGCTCCTCTTAGCAAGATAAACAAGATTCAAAGAAAGTGAGATGCCAGCTCCTTTCATTCAGTCAGTAGCTTCAATAATTTCTGGACGTTTTTCAATGGCAAAAATCAATGAATATTGTAAATGCACAAACAGTAATTTCTCCGCATTGCAAGGTGCTATTCTGAAATTTTTTGCTTTTTCCTGCTCCTCTTAGCATGATAAAGAAGATTCAAAGAGAGTGAGATGCCAGCTCCTTTCATTCAGTCAGTAGCTTCAATCATTTCTGGACGTTTTTCAATGGCAAAAATCAATGAATATTGTAAATGCACAAACTAATTTCTCCGCACTGCAAGGTGCAATTCTGAAATTTTTTGCTTTTTGCTGCTCCTCTTAGCATGATAAAGAAGATTCAAAGAGAGTGAGATGCCAGCTCCTTTCATTCAGTCAGTAGCTTCAAACATTTCTGGTATATGAATAACATGATGTTTTTCAATGGCAAAAATCAATGAATATTGTAAATGCACAAACAGTAATTTCTCCGCATTGCAAGGTGCAATTCTGAAATTTTTTGCTTTTTCCTGCTCCTCTTAGCATGATAAAGAAGATTCAAAGAGAGTGAGATGCCAGCTCCTTTCATTCAGTCAGTAGCTTCAAACATTTCTGGTATATGAATAACATGATGTTTTTCAATGGCAAAAATCAATGAATATTGTAAATGCACAAACAGTAATTTCTCCGCATTGAAAGGTGCAATTCTGAAATTTTTTGCTTTTTCCTGCTCCTCTTAGCATGATAAAGAAGATTCAAAGAGAGTGAGATGCCAGCTCCTTTCATTCAGTCAGTAGCTTCAATCATTTCTGGACGTTTTTCAATGGCAAAAATCAATGAATATTGTAAATGCACAAACAGTAATTTCTCCGCATTGCAAGGTGCAATTCTGAAATTTTTTGCTTTTTCCTCCTCCTCTTAGCATGATAAACAAGATTCAAAGAGAGTGAGATGCCAGCTCCTTTCATTCAGTCAGTAGCTTCAATCATTTCTGGACGTTTTTCAATGACAAAAATCAATGAATATTGTAAATGCACAAACAGTAATTTCTCCGCATTGCAAGGTGCAATTCTGAAATTTTTTGCTTTTTTCTGCTCCTCTTAGCATGATAAAGAAGATTCAAAGAGAGTGAGATGCCAGCTCCTTTCATTCAGTCAGTAGCTTCAAACATTTCTGGTATATGAATAACATGATGTTTTTCAATGGCAAAAATCAATGAATATTGTAAATGCACAAACAGTAATTTCTCCGCATTGCAAGGTGCAATTCTGAAATTTTTTGCTTTTTCCTCCTCCTCTTAGCATGATAAAGAAGATTCAAAGAGAGTGAGATGCCAGCTCCTTTCATTCAGTCAGTAGCTTCAATCATTTCTGGACGTTTTTCAATGGCAAAAATCAATGAATATTGTAAATGCACAAACAGTAATTTCTCCGCATTGCAAGGTGCAATTCTGAAATTTTTTGCTTTTTCCTGCTCCTCTTAGCAAGATAAACAAGATTCAAAGAGAGTGAGATGCCAGCTCCTTTCATTCAGTCAGTAGCTTCAATCATTTCTGGACGTTTTTCAATGGCAAAAATCAATGTGTATTGTAAATGCACAAACAGTAATTTCTCCGCATTGCAAGGTGCAATTCTGAAATTTTTTGCTTTTTCCTGCTCCTCTTAGCATGATAAAGAAGATTCAAAGAGAGTGAGATGCCAGCTCCTTTCATTCAGTCAGTAGCTTCAATCATTTCTGGACGTTTTTCAATGGCAAAAATCAATGAATATTGTAAATGCACAAACAGTAATTTCTCCGCATTGCAAGGTGCAATTCTGAAATTTTTTGCTTTTTCCTGCTCCTCTTAGCATGATAAAGAAGATTCAAAGAGAGTGAGATGCCAGCTCCTTTCATTCAGTCAGTAGCTTCAATCATTTCTGGTATATGAATAACATGATGTTTTTCAATGGCATAAATCAATGAATATTGTAAATGCACAAACAGTAATTTCTCCGCATTGCAAGGTGCAATTCTGAAATTTTTTGGTTTTTCCTGCTCCTCTTAGCATGATAAAGAAGATTCAAAGAGAGTGAGATGCCAGCTCCTTTCATTCAGTCAGTAGCTTCAATCATTTCTGGGCATTTTTCAATGGCAAAAACCAATGAATATTGTAAATGCACAAACAGTAATTTCTCCGCATTGCAAGGTGCAATTCTGAAATTTTTTGCTTTTTCCTGCTCCTCTTAGCATGATAAAGAAGATTCAAAGAGAGTGAGATGCCAGCTCCTTTCATTCAGTCAGTAGCTTCAAACATTTCTGGTATATGAATAACATGATGTTTTTCAATGGCAAAAATCAATGAATATTGTAAATGCACAAACAGTAATTTCTCCGCATTGAAAGGTGCAATTCTGAAATTTTTTGCTTTTTCCTGCTCCTCTTAGCATGATAAAGAAGATTCAAAGAGAGTGAGATGCCAGCTCCTTTCATTCAGTCAGTAGCTTCAATCATTTCTGGACGTTTTTCAATGGCAAAAATCAATGAATATTGTAAATGCACAAACAGTAATTTCTCCGCATTGCAAGGTGCAATTCTGAAATTTTTTGCTTTTTCCTGCTCCTCTTAGCATGATAAACAAGATTCAAAGAGAGTGAGATGCCAGCTCCTTTCATTCAGTCAGTAGCTTCAATCATTTCTGGACGTTTTTCAATGGCAAAAATCAATCAATATTGTAAATGCACAAACAGTAATTTCTCCGCATTGCAAGGTGCAATTCTGAAATTTTTTGCTTTTTTCTGCTCCTCTTAGCATGATAAAGAAGATTCAAAGAGAGTGAGATGCCAGCTCCTTTCATTCAGTCAGTAGCTTCAAACATTTCTGGTATATGAATAACATGATGTTTTTCAATGGCAAAAATCAATGAATATTGTAAATGCACAAACAGTAATTTCTCCGCATTGCAAGGTGCAATTCTGAAATTTTTTGCTTTTTCCTGCTCCTCTTAGCATGATAAAGAAGATTCAAAGAGAGTGAGATGCCAGCTCCTTTCATTCAGTCAGTAGCTTCAATCATTTCTGGTATATGAATAACATGATGTTTTTCAATGGCATAAATCAATGAATATTGTAAATGCACAAACAGTAATTTCTCCGCATTGCAAGGTGCAATTCTGAAATTTTTTGCTTTTTCCTGCTCCTCTTAGCATGATAAAGAAGATTCAAAGAGAGTGAGATGCCAGCTCCTTTCATTCAGTCAGTAGCTTCAATCATTTCTGGGCATTTTTCAATGGCAAAAACCAATGAATATTGTAAATGCACAAACAGTAATTTCTCCGCATTGCAAGGTGCAATTCTGAAATTTTTTGCTTTTTCCTGCTCCTCTTAGCATGATAAAGAAGATTCAAAGAGAGTGAGATGCCAGCTCCTTTCATTCAGTCAGTAGCTTCAAACATTTCTGGTATATGAATAACATGATGTTTTTCAATGGCAAAAATCAATGAATATTGTAAATGCACAAACAGTAATTTCTCCGCATTGAAAGGTGCAATTCTGAAATTTTTTGCTTTTTCCTGCTCCTCTTAGCATGATAAAGAAGATTCAAAGAGAGTGAGATGCCAGCTCCTTTCATTCAGTCAGTAGCTTCAATCATTTCTGGACGTTTTTCAATGGCAAAAATCAATGAATATTGTAAATGCACAAACAGTAATTTCTCCGCATTGCAAGGTGCAATTCTGAAATTTTTTGCTTTTTCCTGCTCCTCTTAGCATGATAAACAAGATTCAAAGAGAGTGAGATGCCAGCTCCTTTCATTCAGTCAGTAGCTTCAATCATTTCTGGACGTTTTTCAATGGCAAAAATCAATGAATATTGTAAATGCACAAACAGTAATTTCTCCGCATTGCAAGGTGCAATTCTGAAATTTTTTGCTTTTTTCTGCTCCTCTTAGCATGATAAAGAAGATTCAAAGAGAGTGAGATGCCAGCTCCTTTCATTCAGTCAGTAGCTTCAAACATTTCTGGTATATGAATAACATGATGTTTTTCAATGGCAAAAATCAATGAATATTGTAAATGCACAAACAGTAATTTCTCCGCATTGCAAGGTGCAATTCTGAAATTTTTTGCTTTTTCCTGCTCCTCTTAGCATGATAAAGAAGATTCAAAGAGAGTGAGATGCCAGCTCCTTTCATTCAGTCAGTAGCTTCAATCATTTCTGGACGTTTTTCAATGGCAAAAATCAATGAATATTGTAAATGCACAAACAGTAATTTCTCCGCATTGCAAGGTGCAATTCTGAATTTTTTTGCTTTTTCCTGCTCCTCTTAGCAAGATAAACAAGATTCAAAGAGAGTGAGATGCCAGCTCCTTTCATTCAGTCAGTAGCTTCAATCATTTCTGGACGTTTTTCAATGGCAAAAATCAATGTATATTGTAAATGCACAAACAGTAATTTCTCCGCATTGCAAGGTGCAATTCTGAAATTTTTTGCTTTTTCCTGCTCCTCTTAGCATGATAAAGAAGATTCAAAGAGAGTGAGATGCCAGCTCCTTTCATTCAGTCAGTAGCTTCAATCATTTCTGGACGTTTTTCAATGGCAAAAATCAATGTATATTGTAAATGCACAAACAGTAATTTCTCCGCATTGCAAGGTGCAATTCTGAAATTTTTTGCTTTTTCCTGCTCCTCTTAGCATGATAAAGAAGATTCAAAGAGAGTGAGATGCCAGCTCCTTTCATTCAGTCAGTAGCTTCAAACATTTCTGGTATATGAATAACATGATGTTTTTCAATGGCAAAAATCAATGAATATTGTAAATGCACAAACAGTAATTTCTCCGCATTGCAAGGTGCAATTCTGAAATTTTTTGCTTTTTCCTGCTCCTCTTAGCATGATAAAGAAGATTCAAAGAGAGTGAGATGCCAGCTCCTTTCATTCAGTCAGTAGCTTCAATCATTTCTGGACGTTTTTCAATGGCAAAAATCAATGCATATTGTAAATGCACAAACAGTAATTTCTCCGCATTGCAAGGTGCAATTCTGAAATTTTTTGCTTTTTCCTGCTCCTCTTAGCATGATAAAGAAGATTCAAAGAGAGTGAGATGCCAGCTCCTTTCATTCAGTCAGTAGCTTCAATCATTTCTGGACGTTTTTCAATGGCAAAAATCAATGTATATTGTAAATGCACAAACAGTAATTTCTCCGCATTGCAAGGTGCAATTCTGAAATTTTTTGCTTTTTCCTGCTCCTCTTAGCATGATAAAGAAGATTCAAAGAGAGTGAGATGCCAGCTCCTTTCATTCAGTCAGTAGCTTCAAACATTTCTGGTATATGAATAACATGATGTTTTTCAATGGCAAAAATCAATGAATATTGTAAATGCACAAACAGTAATTTCTCCGCATTGCAAGGTGCAATTCTGAAATTTTTTGCTTTTTCCTGCTCCTCTTAGCATGATAAAGAAGATTCAAAGAGAGTGAGATGCCAGCTCCTTTCATTCAGTCAGTAGCTTCAATCATTTCTGGACGTTTTTCAATGGCAAAAATCAATGCATATTGTAAATGCACAAACAGTAATTTCTCCGCATTGCAAGGTGCAATTCTGAAATTTTTTGCTTTTTCCTGCTCCTCTTAGCATGATAAAGAAGATTCAAAGAGAGTGAGATGCCAGCTCCTTTCATTCAGTCAGTAGCTTCAAACATTTCTGGTATATGAATAACATGATGTTTTTCAATGGCAAAAACCAATGAATATTGTAAATGCACAAACAGTAATTTCTCCGCATTGCAAGGTGCAATTCTGAAATTTTTTGCTTTTTCCTGCTCCTCTTAGCATGATAAAGAAGATTCAAAGAGAGTGAGATGCCAGCTCCTTTCATTCAGTCAGTAGCTTCAATCATTTCTGGACGTTTTTCAATGGCAAAAATCAATGAATATTGTAAATGCACAAACAGTAATTTCTCCGCATTGCAAGGTGCAATTCTGAATTTTTTTGCTTTTTCCTGCTCCTCTTAGCAAGATAAACAAGATTCAAAGAGAGTGAGATGCCAGCTCCTTTCATTCAGTCAGTAGCTTCAATCATTTCTGGACGTTTTTCAATGGCAAAAATCAATGTATATTGTAAATGCACAAACAGTAATTTCTCCGCATTGCAAGGTGCAATTCTGAAATTTTTTGCTTTTTCCTGCTCCTCTTAGCATGATAAAGAAGATTCAAAGAGAGTGAGATGCCAGCTCCTTTCATTCAGTCAGTAGCTTCAAACATTTCTGGTATATGAATAACATGATGTTTTTCAATGGCAAAAATCAATGAATATTGTAAATGCACAAACAGTAATTTCTCCGCATTGCAAGGTGCAATTCTGAAATTTTTTGCTTTTTCCTGCTCCTCTTAGCATGATAAAGAAGATTCAAAGAGAGTGAGATGCCAGCTCCTTTCATTCAGTCAGTAGCTTCAATCATTTCTGGACGTTTTTCAATGGCAAAAATCAATGAATATTGTAAATGCACAAACAGTAATTTCTCCGCATTGCAAGGTGCAATTCTGAAATTTTTTGCTTTTTCCTGCTCCTCTTAGCATGATAAAGAAGATTCAAAGAGAGTGAGATGCCAGCTCCTTTCATTCAGTCAGTAGCTTCAATCATTTCTGGGCATTTTTCAATGGCAAAAATCAATGAATATTGTAAATGCACAAACAGTAATTTCTCCGCATTGCAAGGTGCAATTCTGAAATTTTTTGCTTTTTCCTGCTCCTCTTAGCATGATAAAGAAGATTCAAAGAGAGTGAGATGCCAGCTCCTTTCATTCAGTCAGTAGCTTCAAACATTTCTGGTATATGAATAACATGATGTTTTTCAATGGCAAAAATCAATGAATATTGTAAATGCACAAACAGTAATTTCTCCGCATTGAAAGGTGCAATTCTGAAATTTTTTGCTTTTTCCTGCTCCTCTTAGCATGATAAAGATTCAAAGAGAGTGAGATGCCAGCTCCTTTCATTCAGTCAGTAGCTTCAATCATTTCTGGACGTTTTTCAATGGCAAAAATCAATGAATATTGTAAATGCACAAACAGTAATTTCTCCGCATTGCAAGGTGCAATTCTGAAATTTTTTGCTTTTTCCTGCTCCTCTTAGCATGATAAACAAGATTCAAAGAGAGTGAGATGCCAGCTCCTTTCATTCAGTCAGTAGCTTCAATCATTTCTGGACGTTTTTCAATGGCAAAAATCAATGAATATTGTAAATGCACAAACAGTAATTTCTCCGCATTGCAAGGTGCAATTCTGAAATTTTTTGCTTTTTCCTGCTCCTCTTAGCATGATAAACAAGATTCAAAGAGAGTGAGATGCCAGCTCCTTTCATTCAGTCAGTAGCTTCAATCATTTCTGGACGTTTTTCAATGGCAAAAATCAATGAATTTTGTAAATGCACAAACAGTAATTTCTCCGCATTGCAAGGTGCAATTCTGAAATTTTTTGCTTTTTTCTGCTCCTCTTAGCATGATAAAGAAGATTCAAAGAGAGTGAGATGCCAGCTCCTTTCATTCAGTCAGTAGCTTCAAACATTTCTGGTATATGAATAACATGATGTTTTTCAATGGCAAAAATCAATGAATATTGTAAATGCACAAACAGTAATTTCTCCGCATTGCAAGGTGCAATTCTGAAATTTTTTGCTTTTTCCTGCTCCGCTTAGCAT
Source organism: Phyllobates terribilis (assembly GCF_046119375.1). Classification (NCBI taxonomy): domain Eukaryota; kingdom Metazoa; phylum Chordata; class Amphibia; order Anura; family Dendrobatidae; genus Phyllobates; species Phyllobates terribilis. The sequence continues at coordinate 4,629,337 of NW_027362893.1, forward strand.
GATAAAGATTCAAAGAGAGTGAGATGCCAGCTCCTTTCATTCAGTCAGTAGCTTCAATCATTTCTGGACGTTTTTCAATGGCAAAAATCAATGAATATTGTAAATGCACAAACAGTAATTTCTCCGCATTGCAAGGTGCAATTCTGAAATTTTTTGCTTTTTCCTGCTCCTCTTAGCAAGATAAACAAGATTCAAAGAGAGTGAGATGCCAGCTCCTTTCATTCAGTCAGTAGCTTCAATCATTTCTGGACGTTTTTCAATGGCAAAAATCAATGTATATTGTAAATGCACAAACAGTAATTTCTCCGCATTGCAAGGTGCAATTCTGAAATTTTTTGCTTTTTCCTGCTCCTCTTAGCATGATAAAGAAGATTCAAAGAGAGTGAGATGCCAGCTCCTTTCATTCAGTCAGTAGCTTCAATCATTTCTGGACGTTTTTCAATGGCAAAAATCAATGAATATTGTAAATGCACAAACAGTAATTTCTCCGCATTGCAAGGTGCAATTCTGAAATTTTTTGCTTTTTCCTGCTCCTCTTAGCATGATAAAGAAGATTCAAAGAGAGTGAGATGCCAGCTCCTTTCATTCAGTCAGTAGCTTCAAACATTTCTGGTATATGAATAACATGATGTTTTTCAATGGCAAAAATCAATGAATATTGTAAATGCACAAACAGTAATTTCTCCGCATTGCAAGGTGCAATTCTGAAATTTTTTGCTTTTTCCTGCTCCTCTTAGCATGATAAAGAAGATTCAAAGAGAATGAGATGCCAGCTCCTTTCATTCAGTCAGTAGCTTCAATCATTTCTGGACGTTTTTCAATGGCAAAAATCAATGAATATTGTAAATGCACAAACAGTAATTTCTCCGCATTGCAAGGTGCAATTCTGAATTTTTTTGCTTTTTCCTGCTCCTCTTAGCATGATAAAGAAGATTCAAAGAGAGTGAGATGCCAGCTCCTTTCATTCAGTCAGTAGCTTCAATCATTTCTGGGCATTTTTCAATGGCAAAAATCAATGAATATTGTAAATGCACAAACAGTAATTTCTCCGCATTGCAAGGTGCAATTCTGAAATTTTTTGCTTTTTCCTGCTCCTCTTAGCATGATAAAGAAGATTCAAAGAGAGTGAGATGCCAGCTCCTTTCATTCAGTCAGTAGCTTCAAACATTTCTGGTATATGAATAACATGATGTTTTTCAATGGCAAAAATCAATGAATATTGTAAATGCACAAACAGTAATTTCTCCGCATTGCAAGGTGCAATTCTGAAATTTTTTGCTTTTTCCTGCTCCGCTTAGCATGATAAAGATTCAAAGAGAGTGAGATGCCAGCTCCTTTCATTCAGTCAGTAGCTTCAATCATTTCTGGACGTTTTTCAATGGCAAAAATCAATGAATATTGTAAATGCACAAACAGTAATTTCTCCGCATTGCAAGGTGCAATTCTGAAATTTTTTGCTTTTTCCTGCTCCTCTTAGCAAGATAAACAAGATTCAAAGAGAGTGAGATGCCAGCTCCTTTCATTCAGTCAGTAGCTTCAATCATTTCTGGACGTTTTTCAATGGCAAAAATCAATGTATATTGTAAATGCACAAACAGTAATTTCTCCGCATTGCAAGGTGCAATTCTGAAATTTTTTGCTTTTTCCTGCTCCTCTTAGCATGATAAAGAAGATTCAAAGAGAGTGAGATGCCAGCTCCTTTCATTCAGTCAGTAGCTTCAATCATTTCTGGACGTTTTTCAATGGCAAAAATCAATGAATATTGTAAATGCACAAACAGTAATTTCTCCGCATTGCAAGGTGCAATTCTGAAATTTTTTGCTTTTTCCTGCTCCTCTTAGCATGATAAAGAAGATTCAAAGAGAGTGAGATGCCAGCTCCTTTCATTCAGTCAGTAGCTTCAAACATTTCTGGTATATGAATAACATGATGTTTTTCAATGGCAAAAATCAATGAATATTGTAAATGCACAAACAGTAATTTCTCCGCATTGCAAGGTGCAATTCTGAAATTTTTTGCTTTTTCCTGCTCCTCTTAGCATGATAAAGAAGATTCAAAGAGAGTGAGATGCCAGCTCCTTTCATTCAGTCAGTAGCTTCAATCATTTCTGGACGTTTTTCAATGGCAAAAATCAATGAATATTGTAAATGCACAAACAGTAATTTCTCCGCATTGCAAGGTGCAATTCTGAAATTTTTTGCTTTTTCCTGCTCCTCTTAGCATGATAAAGAAGATTCAAAGAGAGTGAGATGCCAGCTCCTTTCATTCAGTCAGTAGCTTCAATCATTTCTGGGCATTTTTCAATGGCAAAAATCAATGAATATTGTAAATGCACAAACAGTAATTTCTCCGCATTGCAAGGTGCAATTCTGAAATTTTTTGCTTTTTCCTGCTCCTCTTAGCATGATAAAGAAGATTCAAGGAGAGTGAGATGCCAGCTCCTTTCATTCAGTCAGTAGCTTCAAACATTTCTGGTATATGAATAACATGATGTTTTTCAATGGCAAAAATCAATGAATATTGTAAATGCACAAACAGTAATTTCTCCGCATTGAAAGGTGCAATTCTGAAATTTTTTGCTTTTTCCTGCTCCTCTTAGCATGATAAAGATTCAAAGAGAGTGAGATGCCAGCTCCTTTCATTCAGTCAGTAGCTTCAATCATTTCTGGACGTTTTTCAATGGCAAAAATCAATGAATATTGTAAATGCACAAACAGTAATTTCTCCGCATTGCAAGGTGCAATTCTGAAATTTTTTGCTTTTTCCTGCTCCTCTTAGCATGATAAACAAGATTCAAAGAGAGTGAGATGCCAGCTCCTTTCATTCAGTCAGTAGCTTCAATCATTTCTGGACGTTTTTCAATGGCAAAAATCAATGAATATTGTAAATGCACAAACAGTAATTTCTCCGCATTGCAAGGTGCAATTCTGAAATTTTTTGCTTTTTCCTGCTCCTCTTAGCATGATAAACAAGATTCAAAGAGAGTGAGATGCCAGCTCCTTTCATTCAGTCAGTAGCTTCAATCATTTCTGGACGTTTTTCAATGGCAAAAATCAATGAATATTGTAAATGCACAAACAGTAATTTCTCCGCATTGCAAGGTGCAATTCTGAAATTTTTTGCTTTTTTCTGCTCCTCTTAGCATGATAAAGAAGATTCAAAGAGAGTGAGATGCCAGCTCCTTTCATTCAGTCAGTAGCTTCAAACATTTCTGGTATATGAATAACATGATGTTTTTCAATGGCAAAAATCAATGAATATTGTAAATGCACAAACAGTAATTTCTCCGCATTGCAAGGTGCAATTCTGAAATTTTTTGCTTTTTCCTGCTCCGCTTAGCATGATAAAGATTCAAAGAGAGTGAGATGCCAGCTCCTTTCATTCAGTCAGTAGCTTCAATCATTTCTGGACGTTTTTCAATGGCAAAAATCAATGAATATTGTAAATGCACAAACAGTAATTTCTCCGCATTGCAAGGTGCAATTCTGAAATTTTTTGCTTTTTCCTGCTCCTCTTAGCAAGATAAACAAGATTCAAAGAGAGTGAGATGCCAGCTCCTTTCATTCAGTCAGTAGCTTCAATCATTTCTGGACGTTTTTCAATGGCAAAAATCAATGTATATTGTAAATGCACAAACAGTAATTTCTCCGCATTGCAAGGTGCAATTCTGAAATTTTTTGATTTTTCCTGCTCCTCTTAGCATGATAAAGAAGATTCAAAGAGAGTGAGATGCCAGCTCCTTTCATTCAGTCAGTAGCTTCAATCATTTCTGGACGTTTTTCAATGGCAAAAATCAATGAATATTGTAAATGCACAAACAGTAATTTCTCCGCATTGCAAGGTGCAATTCTGAAATTTTTTGCTTTTTCCTGCTCCTCTTAGCATGATAAAGAAGATTCAAAGAGAGTGAGATGCCAGCTCCTTTCATTCAGTCAGTAGCTTCAAACATTTCTGGTATATGAATAACATGATGTTTTTCAATGGCAAAAATCAATGAATATTGTAAATGCACAAACAGTAATTTCTCCGCATTGCAAGGTGCAATTCTGAAATTTTTTGCTTTTTCCTGCTCCTCTTAGCATGATAAAGAAGATTCAAAGAGAGTGAGATGCCAGCTCCTTTCATTCAGTCAGTAGCTTCAATCATTTCTGGACGTTTTTCAATGGCAAAAATCAATGAATATTGTAAATGCACAAACAGTAATTTCTCCGCATTGCAAGGTGCAATTCTGAAATTTTTTGCTTTTTCCTGCTCCTCTTAGCATGATAAAGAAGATTCAAAGAGAGTGAGATGCCAGCTCCTTTCATTCAGTCAGTAGCTTCAATCATTTCTGGGCATTTTTCAATGGCAAAAATCAATGAATATTGTAAATGCACAAACAGTAATTTCTCCGCATTGCAAGGTGCAATTCTGAAATTTTTTGCTTTTTCCTGCTCCTCTTAGCATGGTAAAGAAGATTCAAAGAGAGTGAGATGCCAGCTCCTTTCATTCAGTCAGTAGCTTCAAACATTTCTGGTATATGAATAACATGATGTTTTTCAATGGCAAAAATCAATGAATATTGTAAATGCACAAACAGTAATTTCTCCGCATTGAAAGGTGCAATTCTGAAATTTTTTGCTTTTTCCTGCTCCTCTTAGCATGATAAAGATTCAAAGAGAGTGAGATGCCAGCTCCTTTCATTCAGTCAGTAGCTTCAATCATTTCTGGACGTTTTTCAATGGCAAAAATCAATGAATATTGCAAATGCACAAACAGTAATTTCTCCGCATTGCAAGGTGCAATTCTGAAATTTTTTGCTTTTTCCTGCTCCTCTTAGCATGATAAACAAGATTCAAAGAGAGTGAGATGCCAGCTCCTTTCATTCAGTCAGTAGCTTCAATCATTTCTGGACGTTTTTCAATGGCAAAAATCAATGAATATTGTAAATGCACAAACAGTAATTTCTCCGCATTGCAAGGTGCAATTCTGAAATTTTTTGCTTTTTCCTGCTCCTCTTAGCATGATAAACAAGATTCAAAGAGAGTGAGATGCCAGCTCCTTTCATTCAGTCAGTAGCTTCAATCATTTCTGGACGTTTTTCAATGGCAAAAATCAATGAATATTGTAAATGCACAAACAGTAATTTCTCCGCATTGCAAGGTGCAATTCTGAAATTTTTTGCTTTTTCCTGCTCCTCTTAGCATGATAAAGAAGATTCAAAGAGAGTGAGATGCCAGCTCCTTTCATTCAGTCAGTAGCTTCAAACATTTCTGGTATATGAATAACATGATGTTTTTCAATGGCAAAAATCAATGAATATTGTAAATGCACAAACAGTAATTTCTCCGCATTGAAAGGTGCAATTCTGAAATTTTTTGCTTTTTCCTGCTCCTCTTAGCATGATAAAGATTCAAAGAGAGTGAGATGCCAGCTCCTTTCATTCAGTCAGTAGCTTCAATCATTTCTGGACGTTTTTCAATGGCAAAAATCAATGAATATTGTAAATGCACAAACAGTAATTTCTCCGCATTGCAAGGTGCAATTCTGAAATTTTTTGCTTTTTCCTGCTCCTCTTAGCATGATAAACAAGATTCAAAGAGAGTGAGATGCCAGCTCCTTTCATTCAGTCAGTAGCTTCAATCATTTCTGGACGTTTTTCAATGGCAAAAATCAATGAATATTGTAAATGCACAAACAGTAATTTCTCCGCATTGCAAGGTGCAATTCTGAAATTTTTTGCTTTTTCCTGCTCCTCTTAGCATGATAAACAAGATTCAAAGAGAGTGAGATGCCAGCTCCTTTCATTCAGTCAGTAGCTTCAATCATTTCTGGACGTTTTTCAATGGCAAAAATCAATGAATATTGTAAATGCACAAACAGTAATTTCTCCGCATTGCAAGGTGCAATTCTGAAATTTTTTGCTTTTTTCTGCTCCTCTTAGCATGATAAAGAAGATTCAAAGAGAGTGAGATGCCAGCTCCTTTCATTCAGTCAGTAGCTTCAAACATTTCTGGTATATGAATAACATGATGTTTTTCAATGGCAAAAATCAATGAATATTGTAAATGCACAAACAGTAATTTCTCCGCATTGCAAGGTGCAATTCTGAAATTTTTTGCTTTTTCCTGCTCCGCTTAGCATGATAAAGATTCAAAGAGAGTGAGATGCCAGCTCCTTTCATTCAGTCAGTAGCTTCAATCATTTCTGGACGTTTTTCAATGGCAAAAATCAATGAATATTGTAAATGCACAAACAGTAATTTCTCCGCATTGCAAGGTGCAATTCTGAAATTTTTTGCTTTTTCCTGCTCCTCTTAGCAAGATAAACAAGATTCAAAGAGAGTGAGATGCCAGCTCCTTTCATTCAGTCAGTAGCTTCAATCATTTCTGGACGTTTTTCAATGGCAAAAATCAATGTATATTGTAAATGCACAAACAGTAATTTCTCCGCATTGCAAGGTGCAATTCTGAAATTTTTTGCTTTTTCCTGCTCCTCTTAGCATGATAAAGAAGATTCAAAGAGAGTGAGATGCCAGCTCCTTTCATTCAGTCAGTAGCTTCAATCATTTCTGGACGTTTTTCAATGGCAAAAATCAATGAATATTGTAAATGCACAAACAGTAATTTCTCCGCATTGCAAGGTGCAATTCTGAAATTTTTTGCTTTTTCCTGCTCCTCTTAGCATGATAAAGAAGATTCAAAGAGAGTGAGATGCCAGCTCCTTTCATTCAGTCAGTAGCTTCAAACATTTCTGGTATATGAATAACATAATGTTTTTCAATGGCAAAAATCAATGAATATTGTAAATGCACAAACAGTAATTTCTCCGCATTGCAAGGTGCAATTCTGAAATTTTTTGCTTTTTCCTGCTCCTCTTAGCATGATAAAGAAGATTCAAAGAGAATGAGATGCCAGCTCCTTTCATTCAGTCAGTAGCTTCAATCATTTCTGGACGTTTTTCAATGGCAAAAATCAATGAATATTGTAAATGCACAAACAGTAATTTCTCCGCATTGCAAGGTGCAATTCTGAATTTTTTTGCTTTTTCCTGCTCCTCTTAGCATGGTAAAGAAGATTCAAAGAGAGTGAGATGCCAGCTCCTTTCATTCAGTCAGTAGCTTCAATCATTTCTGGGCATTTTTCAATGGCAAAAATCAATGAATATTGTAAATGCACAAACAGTAATTTCTCCGCATTGCAAGGTGCAATTCTGAAATTTTTTGCTTTTTCCTGCTCCTCTTAGCATGATAAAGAAGATTCAAAGAGAGTGAGATGCCAGCTCCTTTCATTCAGTCAGTAGCTTCAATCATTTCTGGACGTTTTTCAATGGCAAAAATCAATGAATATTGTAAATGCACAAACAGTAATTTCTCCGCATTGCAAGGTGCAATTCTGAAATTTTTTGCTTTTTTCTGCTCCTCTTAGCATGATAAAGAAGATTCAAAGAGAGTGAGATGCCAGCTCCTTTCATTCAGTCAGTAGCTTCAAACATTTCTGGTATATGAATAACATGATGTTTTTCAATGGCAAAAATCAATGAATATTGTAAATGCACAAACAGTAATTTCTCCGCATTGCAAGGTGCAATTCTGAAATTTTTTGCTTTTTCCTGCTCCGCTTAGCATGATAAAGATTCAAAGAGAGTGAGATGCCAGCTCCTTTCATTCAGTCAGTAGCTTCAATCATTTCTGGACGTTTTTCAATGGCAAAAATCAATGAATATTGTAAATGCACAAACAGTAATTTCTCCGCATTGCAAGGTGCAATTCTGAAATTTTTTGCTTTTTCCTGCTCCTCTTAGCAAGATAAACAAGATTCAAAGAGAGTGAGATGCCAGCTCCTTTCATTCAGTCAGTAGCTTCAATCATTTCTGGACGTTTTTCAATGGCAAAAATCAATGTATATTGTAAATGCACAAACAGTAATTTCTCCGCATTGCAAGGTGCAATTCTGAAATTTTTTGCTTTTTCCTGCTCCTCTTAGCATGATAAAGAAGATTCAAAGAGAGTGAGATGCCAGCTCCTTTCATTCAGTCAGTAGCTTCAATCATTTCTGGACGTTTTTCAATGGCAAAAATCAATGAATATTGTAAATGCACAAACAGTAATTTCTCCGCATTGCAAGGTGCAATTCTGAAATTTTTTGCTTTTTCCTGCTCCTCTTAGCATGATAAAGAAGATTCAAAGAGAGTGAGATGCCAGCTCCTTTCATTCAGTCAGTAGCTTCAAACATTTCTGGTATATGAATAACATGATGTTTTTCAATGGCAAAAATCAATGAATATTGTAAATGCACAAACAGTAATTTCTCCGCATTGCAAGGTGCAATTCTGAAATTTTTTGCTTTTTCCTGCTCCTCTTAGCATGATAAACAAGATTCAAAGAGAGTGAGATGCCAGCTCCTTTCATTCAGTCAGTAGCTTCAATCATTTCTGGACGTTTTTCAATGGCAAAAATCAATGAATATTGTAAATGCACAAACAGTAATTTCTCCGCATTGCAAGGTGCAATTCTGAAATTTTTTGCTTTTTCCTGCTCCTCTTAGCATGATAAAGAAGATTCAAAGAGAGTGAGATGCCAGCTCCTTTCATTCAGTCAGTAGCTTCAATCATTTCTGGGCATTTTTCAATGGCAAAAATCAATGAATATTGTAAATGCACAAACAGTAATTTCTCCGCATTGCAAGGTGCAATTCTGAAATTTTTTGCTTTTTCCTGCTCCTCTTAGCATGATAAAGAAGATTCAAAGAGAGTGAGATGCCAGCTCCTTTCATTCAGTCAGTAGCTTCAAACATTTCTGGTATATGAATAACATGATGTTTTTCAATGGCAAAAATCAATGAATATTGTAAATGCACAAACAGTAATTTCTCCGCATTGAAAGGTGCAATTCTGAAATTTTTTGCTTTTTCCTGCTCCTCTTAGCATGATAAAGATTCAAAGAGAGTGAGATGCCAGCTCCTTTCATTCAGTCAGTAGCTTCAATCATTTCTGGACGTTTTTCAATGGCAAAAATCAATGAATATTGTAAATGCACAAACAGTAATTTCTCCGCATTGCAAGGTGCAATTCTGAAATTTTTTGCTTTTTCCTGCTCCTCTTAGCATGATAAACAAGATTCAAAGAGAGTGAGATGCCAGCTCCTTTCATTCAGTCAGTAGCTTCAATCATTTCTGGACGTTTTTCAATGGCAAAAATCAATGAATATTGTAAATGCACAAACAGTAATTTCTCCGCATTGCAAGGTGCAATTCTGAAATTTTTTGCTTTTTCCTGCTCCTCTTAGCATGATAAACAAGATTCAAAGAGAGTGAGATGCCAGCTCCTTTCATTCAGTCAGTAGCTTCAATCATTTCTGGACGTTTTTCAATGGCAAAAATCAATGAATATTGTAAATGCACAAACAGTAATTTCTCCGCATTGCAAGGTGCAATTCTGAAATTTTTTGCTTTTTTCTGCTCCTCTTAGCATGATAAAGAAGATTCAAAGAGAGTGAGATGCCAGCTCCTTTCATTCAGTCAGTAGCTTCAAACATTTCTGGTATATGAATAACATGATGTTTTTCAATGGCAAAAATCAATGAATATTGTAAATGCACAAACAGTAATTTCTCCGCATTGCAAGGTGCAATTCTGAAATTTTTTGCTTTTTCCTGCTCCTCTTAGCAAGATAAACAAGATTCAAAGAGAGTGAGATGCCAGCTCCTTTCATTCAGTCAGTAGCTTCAATCATTTCTGGACGTTTTTCAATGGCAAAAATCAATGTATATTGTAAATGCACAAACAGTAATTTCTCCGCATTGCAAGGTGCAATTCTGAAATTTTTTGATTTTTCCTGCTCCTCTTAGCATGATAAAGAAGATTCAAAGAGAGTGAGATGCCAGCTCCTTTCATTCAGTCAGTAGCTTCAATCATTTCTGGACGTTTTTCAATGGCAAAAATCAATGAATATTGTAAATGCACAAACAGTAATTTCTCCGCATTGCAAGGTGCAATTCTGAAATTTTTTGCTTTTTCCTGCTCCTCTTAGCATGATAAAGAAGATTCAAAGAGAGTGAGATGCCAGCTCCTTTCATTCAGTCAGTAGCTTCAAACATTTCTGGTATATGAATAACATGATGTTTTTCAATGGCAAAAATCAATGAATATTGTAAATGCACAAACAGTAATTTCTCCGCATTGCAAGGTGCAATTCTGAAATTTTTTGCTTTTTCCTGCTCCTCTTAGCATGATAAAGAAGATTCAAAGAGAGTGAGATGCCAGCTCCTTTCATTCAGTCAGTAGCTTCAATCATTTCTGGACGTTTTTCAATGGCAAAAATCAATGAATATTGTAAATGCACAAACAGTAATTTCTCCGCATTGCAAGGTGCAATTCTGAAATTTTTTGCTTTTTCCTGCTCCTCTTAGCATGATAAAGAAGATTCAAAGAGAGTGAGATGCCAGCTCCTTTCATTCAGTCAGTAGCTTCAATCATTTCTGGGCATTTTTCAATGGCAAAAATCAATGAATATTGTAAATGCACAAACAGTAATTTCTCCGCATTGCAAGGTGCAATTCTGAAATTTTTTGCTTTTTCCTGCTCCTCTTAGCATGGTAAAGAAGATTCAAAGAGAGTGAGATGCCAGCTCCTTTCATTCAGTCAGTAGCTTCAAACATTTCTGGTATATGAATAACATGATGTTTTTCAATGGCAAAAATCAATGAATATTGTAAATGCACAAACAGTAATTTCTCCGCATTGAAAGGTGCAATTCTGAAATTTTTTGCTTTTTCCTGCTCCTCTTAGCATGATAAAGATTCAAAGAGAGTGAGATGCCAGCTCCTTTCATTCAGTCAGTAGCTTCAATCATTTCTGGACGTTTTTCAATGGCAAAAATCAATGAATATTGCAAATGCACAAACAGTAATTTCTCCGCATTGCAAGGTGCAATTCTGAAATTTTTTGCTTTTTCCTGCTCCTCTTAGCATGATAAACAAGATTCAAAGAGAGTGAGATGCCAGCTCCTTTCATTCAGTCAGTAGCTTCAATCATTTCTGGACGTTTTTCAATGGCAAAAATCAATGAATATTGTAAATGCACAAACAGTAATTTCTCCGCATTGCAAGGTGCAATTCTGAAATTTTTTGCTTTTTCCTGCTCCTCTTAGCATGATAAACAAGATTCAAAGAGAGTGAGATGCCAGCTCCTTTCATTCAGTCAGTAGCTTCAATCATTTCTGGACGTTTTTCAATGGCAAAAATCAATGAATATTGTAAATGCACAAACAGTAATTTCTCCGCATTGCAAGGTGCAATTCTGAAATTTTTTGCTTTTTCCTGCTCCTCTTAGCATGATAAAGAAGATTCAAAGAGAGTGAGATGCCAGCTCCTTTCATTCAGTCAGTAGCTTCAAACATTTCTGGTATATGAATAACATGATGTTTTTCAATGGCAAAAATCAATGAATATTGTAAATGCACAAACAGTAATTTCTCCGCATTGAAAGGTGCAATTCTGAAATTTTTTGCTTTTTCCTGCTCCTCTTAGCATGATAAAGATTCAAAGAGAGTGAGATGCCAGCTCCTTTCATTCAGTCAGTAGCTTCAATCATTTCTGGACGTTTTTCAATGGCAAAAATCAATGAATATTGTAAATGCACAAACAGTAATTTCTCCGCATTGCAAGGTGCAATTCTGAAATTTTTTGCTTTTTCCTGCTCCTCTTAGCATGATAAACAAGATTCAAAGAGAGTGAGATGCCAGCTCCTTTCATTCAGTCAGTAGCTTCAATCATTTCTGGACGTTTTTCAATGGCAAAAATCAATGAATATTGTAAATGCACAAACAGTAATTTCTCCGCATTGCAAGGTGCAATTCTGAAATTTTTTGCTTTTTCCTGCTCCTCTTAGCATGATAAACAAGATTCAAAGAGAGTGAGATGCCAGCTCCTTTCATTCAGTCAGTAGCTTCAATCATTTCTGGACGTTTTTCAATGGCAAAAATCAATGAATATTGTAAATGCACAAACAGTAATTTCTCCGCATTGCAAGGTGCAATTCTGAAATTTTTTGCTTTTTTCTGCTCCTCTTAGCATGATAAAGAAGATTCAAAGAGAGTGAGATGCCAGCTCCTTTCATTCAGTCAGTAGCTTCAAACATTTCTGGTATATGAATAACATGATGTTTTTCAATGGCAAAAATCAATGAATATTGTAAATGCACAAACAGTAATTTCTCCGCATTGCAAGGTGCAATTCTGAAATTTTTTGCTTTTTCCTGCTCCGCTTAGCATGATAAAGATTCAAAGAGAGTGAGATGCCAGCTCCTTTCATTCAGTCAGTAGCTTCAATCATTTCTGGACGTTTTTCAATGGCAAAAATCAATGAATATTGTAAATGCACAAACAGTAATTTCTCCGCATTGCAAGGTGCAATTCTGAAATTTTTTGCTTTTTCCTGCTCCTCTTAGCAAGATAAACAAGATTCAAAGAGAGTGAGATGCCAGCTCCTTTCATTCAGTCAGTAGCTTCAATCATTTCTGGACGTTTTTCAATGGCAAAAATCAATGTATATTGTAAATGCACAAACAGTAATTTCTCCGCATTGCAAGGTGCAATTCTGAAATTTTTTGCTTTTTCCTGCTCCTCTTAGCATGATAAAGAAGATTCAAAGAGAGTGAGATGCCAGCTCCTTTCATTCAGTCAGTAGCTTCAATCATTTCTGGACGTTTTTCAATGGCAAAAATCAATGAATATTGTAAATGCACAAACAGTAATTTCTCCGCATTGCAAGGTGCAATTCTGAAATTTTTTGCTTTTTCCTGCTCCTCTTAGCATGATAAAGAAGATTCAAAGAGAGTGAGATGCCAGCTCCTTTCATTCAGTCAGTAGCTTCAAACATTTCTGGTATATGAATAACATAATGTTTTTCAATGGCAAAAATCAATGAATATTGTAAATGCACAAACAGTAATTTCTCCGCATTGCAAGGTGCAATTCTGAAATTTTTTGCTTTTTCCTGCTCCTCTTAGCATGATAAAGAAGATTCAAAGAGAATGAGATGCCAGCTCCTTTCATTCAGTCAGTAGCTTCAATCATTTCTGGACGTTTTTCAATGGCAAAAATCAATGAATATTGTAAATGCACAAACAGTAATTTCTCCGCATTGCAAGGTGCAATTCTGAATTTTTTTGCTTTTTCCTGCTCCTCTTAGCATGATAAAGAAGATTCAAAGAGAGTGAGATGCCAGCTCCTTTCATTCAGTCAGTAGCTTCAATCATTTCTGGGCATTTTTCAATGGCAAAAATCAATGAATATTGTAAATGCACAAACAGTAATTTCTCCGCATTGCAAGGTGCAATTCTGAAATTTTTTGCTTTTTCCTGCTCCTCTTAGCATGATAAAGAAGATTCAAAGAGAGTGAGATGCCAGCTCCTTTCATTCAGTCAGTAGCTTCAATCATTTCTGGACGTTTTTCAATGGCAAAAATCAATGAATATTGTAAATGCACAAACAGTAATTTCTCCGCATTGCAAGGTGCAATTCTGAAATTTTTTGCTTTTTTCTGCTCCTCTTAGCATGATAAAGAAGATTCAAAGAGAGTGAGATGCCAGCTCCTTTCATTCAGTCAGTAGCTTCAAACATTTCTGGTATATGAATAACATGATGTTTTTCAATGGCAAAAATCAATGAATATTGTAAATGCACAAACAGTAATTTCTCCGCATTGCAAGGTGCAATTCTGAAATTTTTTGCTTTTTCCTGCTCCGCTTAGCATGATAAAGATTCAAAGAGAGTGAGATGCCAGCTCCTTTCATTCAGTCAGTAGCTTCAATCATTTCTGGACGTTTTTCAATGGCAAAAATCAATGAATATTGTAAATGCACAAACAGTAATTTCTCCGCATTGCAAGGTGCAATTCTGAAATTTTTTGCTTTTTCCTGCTCCTCTTAGCAAGATAAACAAGATTCAAAGAGAGTGAGATGCCAGCTCCTTTCATTCAGTCAGTAGCTTCAATCATTTCTGGACGTTTTTCAATGGCAAAAATCAATGTATATTGTAAATGCACAAACAGTAATTTCTCCGCATTGCAAGGTGCAATTCTGAAATTTTTTGCTTTTTCCTGCTCCTCTTAGCATGATAAAGAAGATTCAAAGAGAGTGAGATGCCAGCTCCTTTCATTCAGTCAGTAGCTTCAATCATTTCTGGACGTTTTTCAATGGCAAAAATCAATGAATATTGTAAATGCACAAACAGTAATTTCTCCGCATTGCAAGGTGCAATTCTGAAATTTTTTGCTTTTTCCTGCTCCTCTTAGCATGATAAAGAAGATTCAAAGAGAGTGAGATGCCAGCTCCTTTCATTCAGTCAGTAGCTTCAAACATTTCTGGTATATGAATAACATGATGTTTTTCAATGGCAAAAATCAATGAATATTGTAAATGCACAAACAGTAATTTCTCCGCATTGCAAGGTGCAATTCTGAAATTTTTTGCTTTTTCCTGCTCCTCTTAGCATGATAAAGAAGATTCAAAGAGAGTGAGATGCCAGCTCCTTTCATTCAGTCAGTAGCTTCAATCATTTCTGGACGTTTTTCAATGGCAAAAATCAATGAATATTGTAAATGCACAAACAGTAATTTCTCCGCATTGCAAGGTGCAATTCTGAAATTTTTTGCTTTTTCCTGCTCCTCTTAGCATGATAAAGAAGATTCAAAGAGAGTGAGATGCCAGCTCCTTTCATTCAGTCAGTAGCTTCAATCATTTCTGGGCATTTTTCAATGGCAAAAATCAATGAATATTGTAAATGCACAAACAGTAATTTCTCCGCATTGCAAGGTGCAATTCTGAAATTTTTTGCTTTTTCCTGCTCCTCTTAGCATGATAAAGAAGATTCAAAGAGAGTGAGATGCCAGCTCCTTTCATTCAGTCAGTAGCTTCAAACATTTCTGGTATATGAATAACATGATGTTTTTCAATGGCAAAAATCAATGAATATTGTAAATGCACAAACAGTAATTTCTCCGCATTGAAAGGTGCAATTCTGAAATTTTTTGCTTTTTCCTGCTCCTCTTAGCATGATAAAGATTCAAAGAGAGTGAGATGCCAGCTCCTTTCATTCAGTCAGTAGCTTCAATCATTTCTGGACGTTTTTCAATGGCAAAAATCAATGAATATTGTAAATGCACAAACAGTAATTTCTCCGCATTGCAAGGTGCAATTCTGAAATTTTTTGCTTTTTCCTGCTCCTCTTAGCATGATAAACAAGATTCAAAGAGAGTGAGATGCCAGCTCCTTTCATTCAGTCAGTAGCTTCAATCATTTCTGGACGTTTTTCAATGGCAAAAATCAATGAATATTGTAAATGCACAAACAGTAATTTCTCCGCATTGCAAGGTGCAATTCTGAAATTTTTTGCTTTTTCCTGCTCCTCTTAGCATGATAAACAAGATTCAAAGAGAGTGAGATGCCAGCTCCTTTCATTCAGTCAGTAGCTTCAATCATTTCTGGACGTTTTTCAATGGCAAAAATCAATGAATATTGTAAATGCACAAACAGTAATTTCTCCGCATTGCAAGGTGCAATTCTGAAATTTTTTGCTTTTTTCTGCTCCTCTTAGCATGATAAAGAAGATTCAAAGAGAGTGAGATGCCAGCTCCTTTCATTCAGTCAGTAGCTTCAAACATTTCTGGTATATGAATAACATGATGTTTTTCAATGGCAAAAATCAATGAATATTGTAAATGCACAAACAGTAATTTCTCCGCATTGCAAGGTGCAATTCTGAAATTTTTTGCTTTTTCCTGCTCCTCTTAGCAAGATAAACAAGATTCAAAGAGAGTGAGATGCCAGCTCCTTTCATTCAGTCAGTAGCTTCAATCATTTCTGGACGTTTTTCAATGGCAAAAATCAATGTATATTGTAAATGCACAAACAGTAATTTCTCCGCATTGCAAGGTGCAATTCTGAAATTTTTTGATTTTTCCTGCTCCTCTTAGCATGATAAAGAAGATTCAAAGAGAGTGAGATGCCAGCTCCTTTCATTCAGTCAGTAGCTTCAATCATTTCTGGACGTTTTTCAATGGCAAAAATCAATGAATATTGTAAATGCACAAACAGTAATTTCTCCGCATTGCAAGGTGCAATTCTGAAATTTTTTGCTTTTTCCTGCTCCTCTTAGCATGATAAAGAAGATTCAAAGAGAGTGAGATGCCAGCTCCTTTCATTCAGTCAGTAGCTTCAAACATTTCTGGTATATGAATAACATGATGTTTTTCAATGGCAAAAATCAATGAATATTGTAAATGCACAAACAGTAATTTCTCCGCATTGCAAGGTGCAATTCTGAAATTTTTTGCTTTTTCCTGCTCCTCTTAGCATGATAAAGAAGATTCAAAGAGAGTGAGATGCCAGCTCCTTTCATTCAGTCAGTAGCTTCAATCATTTCTGGACGTTTTTCAATGGCAAAAATCAATGAATATTGTAAATGCACAAACAGTAATTTCTCCGCATTGCAAGGTGCAATTCTGAAATTTTTTGCTTTTTCCTGCTCCTCTTAGCATGATAAAGAAGATTCAAGGAGAGTGAGATGCCAGCTCCTTTCATTCAGTCAGTAGCTTCAATCATTTCTGGGCATTTTTCAATGGCAAAAATCAATGAATATTGTAAATGCACAAACAGTAATTTCTCCGCATTGCAAGGTGCAATTCTGAAATTTTTTGCTTTTTCCTGCTCCTCTTAGCATGGTAAAGAAGATTCAAAGAGAGTGAGATGCCAGCTCCTTTCATTCAGTCAGTAGCTTCAAACATTTCTGGTATATGAATAACATGATGTTTTTCAATGGCAAAAATCAATGAATATTGTAAATGCACAAACAGTAATTTCTCCGCATTGAAAGGTGCAATTCTGAAATTTTTTGCTTTTTCCTGCTCCTCTTAGCATGATAAAGATTCAAAGAGAGTGAGATGCCAGCTCCTTTCATTCAGTCAGTAGCTTCAATCATTTCTGGACGTTTTTCAATGGCAAAAATCAATGAATATTGCAAATGCACAAACAGTAATTTCTCCGCATTGCAAGGTGCAATTCTGAAATTTTTTGCTTTTTCCTGCTCCTCTTAGCATGATAAACAAGATTCAAAGAGAGTGAGATGCCAGCTCCTTTCATTCAGTCAGTAGCTTCAATCATTTCTGGACGTTTTTCAATGGCAAAAATCAATGAATATTGTAAATGCACAAACAGTAATTTCTCCGCATTGCAAGGTGCAATTCTGAAATTTTTTGCTTTTTCCTGCTCCTCTTAGCATGATAAACAAGATTCAAAGAGAGTGAGATGCCAGCTCCTTTCATTCAGTCAGTAGCTTCAATCATTTCTGGACGTTTTTCAATGGCAAAAATCAATGAATATTGTAAATGCACAAACAGTAATTTCTCCGCATTGCAAGGTGCAATTCTGAAATTTTTTGCTTTTTTCTGCTCCTCTTAGCATGATAAAGAAGATTCAAAGAGAGTGAGATGCCAGCTCCTTTCATTCAGTCAGTAGCTTCAAACATTTCTGGTATATGAATAACATGATGTTTTTCAATGGCATAAATCAATGAATATTGTAAATGCACAAACAGTAATTTCTCCGCATTGCAAGGTGCAATTCTGAAATTTTTTGCTTTTTCCTGCTCCGCTTAGCATGATAAAGATTCAAAGAGAGTGAGATGCCAGCTCCTTTCATTCAGTCAGTAGCTTCAATCATTTCTGGACGTTTTTCAATGGCAAAAATCAATGAATATTGTAAATGCACAAACAGTAATTTCTCCGCATTGCAAGGTGCAATTCTGAAATTTTTTGCTTTTTCCTGCTCCTCTTAGCAAGATAAACAAGATTCAAAGAGAGTGAGATGCCAGCTCCTTTCATTCAGTCAGTAGCTTCAATCATTTCTGGACGTTTTTCAATGGCAAAAATCAATGTATATTGTAAATGCACAAACAGTAATTTCTCCGCATTGCAAGGTGCAATTCTGAAATTTTTTGCTTTTTCCTGCTCCTCTTAGCATGATAAAGAAGATTCAAAGAGAGTGAGATGCCAGCTCCTTTCATTCAGTCAGTAGCTTCAATCATTTCTGGACGTTTTTCAATGGCAAAAATCAATGAATATTGTAAATGCACAAACAGTAATTTCTCCGCATTGCAAGGTGCAATTCTGAAATTTTTTGCTTTTTCCTGCTCCTCTTAGCATGATAAAGAAGATTCAAAGAGAGTGAGATGCCAGCTCCTTTCATTCAGTCAGTAGCTTCAAACATTTCTGGTATATGAATAACATGATGTTTTTCAATGGCAAAAATCAATGAATATTGTAAATGCACAAACAGTAATTTCTCCGCATTGCAAGGTGCAATTCTGAAATTTTTTGCTTTTTCCTGCTCCTCTTAGCATGATAAAGAAGATTCAAAGAGAGTGAGATGCCAGCTCCTTTCATTCAGTCAGTAGCTTCAATCATTTCTGGACGTTTTTCAATGGCAAAAATCAATGAATATTGTAAATGCACAAACAGTAATTTCTCCGCATTGCAAGGTGCAATTCTGAAATTTTTTGCTTTTTCCTGCTCCTCTTAGCATGATAAAGAAGATTCAAAGAGAGTGAGATGCCAGCTCCTTTCATTCAGTCAGTAGCTTCAATCATTTCTGGGCATTTTTCAATGGCAAAAATCAATGAATATTGTAAATGCACAAACAGTAATTTCTCCGCATTGCAAGGTGCAATTCTGAAATTTTTTGCTTTTTCCTGCTCCTCTTAGCATGATAAAGAAGATTCAAAGAGAGTGAGATGCCAGCTCCTTTCATTCAGTCAGTAGCTTCAATCATTTCTGGACGTTTTTCAATGGCAAAAATCAATGAATATTGTAAATGCACAAACAGTAATTTCTCCGCATTGCAAGGTGCAATTCTGAAATTTTTTGCTTTTTTCTGCTCCTCTTAGCATGATAAAGAAGATTCAAAGAGAGTGAGATGCCAGCTCCTTTCATTCAGTCAGTAGCTTCAAACATTTCTGGTATATGAATAACATGATGTTTTTCAATGGCAAAAATCAATGAATATTGTAAATGCACAAACAGTAATTTCTCCGCATTGCAAGGTGCAATTCTGAAATTTTTTGCTTTTTCCTGCTCCGCTTAGCATGATAAAGATTCAAAGAGAGTGAGATGCCAGCTCCTTTCATTCAGTCAGTAGCTTCAATCATTTCTGGACGTTTTTCAATGGCAAAAATCAATGAATATTGTAAATGCACAAACAGTAATTTCTCCGCATTGCAAGGTGCAATTCTGAAATTTTTTGCTTTTTCCTGCTCCTCTTAGCAAGATAAACAAGATTCAAAGAGAGTGAGATGCCAGCTCCTTTCATTCAGTCAGTAGCTTCAATCATTTCTGGACGTTTTTCAATGGCAAAAATCAATGTATATTGTAAATGCACAAACAGTAATTTCTCCGCATTGCAAGGTGCAATTCTGAAATTTTTTGCTTTTTCCTGCTCCTCTTAGCATGATAAAGAAGATTCAAAGAGAGTGAGATGCCAGCTCCTTTCATTCAGTCAGTAGCTTCAATCATTTCTGGACGTTTTTCAATGGCAAAAATCAATGAATATTGTAAATGCACAAACAGTAATTTCTCCGCATTGCAAGGTGCAATTCTGAAATTTTTTGCTTTTTCCTGCTCCTCTTAGCATGATAAAGAAGATTCAAAGAGAGTGAGATGCCAGCTCCTTTCATTCAGTCAGTAGCTTCAAACATTTCTGGTATATGAATAACATGATGTTTTTCAATGGCAAAAAACAATGAATATTGTAAATGCACAAACAGTAATTTCTCCGCATTGCAAGGTGCAATTCTGAAATTTTTTGCTTTTTCCTGCTCCTCTTAGCATGATAAAGAAGATTCAAAGAGAGTGAGATGCCAGCTCCTTTCATTCAGTCAGTAGCTTCAATCATTTCTGGACGTTTTTCAATGGCAAAAATCAATGAATATTGTAAATGCACAAACAGTAATTTCTCCGCATTGCAAGGTGCAATTCTGAAATTTTTTGCTTTTTCCTGCTCCTCTTAGCATGATAAAGAAGATTCAAAGAGAGTGAGATGCCAGCTCCTTTCATTCAGTCAGTAGCTTCAATCATTTCTGGGCATTTTTCAATGGCAAAAATCAATGAATATTGTAAATGCACAAACAGTAATTTCTCCGCATTGCAAGGTGCAATTCTGAAATTTTTTGCTTTTTCCTGCTCCTCTTAGCATGATAAAGAAGATTCAAAGAGAGTGAGATGCCAGCTCCTTTCATTCAGTCAGTAGCTTCAAACATTTCTGGTATATGAATAACATGATGTTTTTCAATGGCAAAAATCAATGAATATTGTAAATGCACAAACAGTAATTTCTCCGCATTGAAAGGTGCAATTCTGAAATTTTTTGCTTTTTCCTGCTCCTCTTAGCATGATAAAGATTCAAAGAGAGTGAGATGCCAGCTCCTTTCATTCAGTCAGTAGCTTCAATCATTTCTGGACGTTTTTCAATGGCAAAAATCAATGAATATTGTAAATGCACAAACAGTAATTTCTCCGCATTGCAAGGTGCAATTCTGAAATTTTTTGCTTTTTCCTGCTCCTCTTAGCATGATAAACAAGATTCAAAGAGAGTGAGATGCCAGCTCCTTTCATTCAGTCAGTAGCTTCAATCATTTCTGGACGTTTTTCAATGGCAAAAATCAATGAATATTGTAAATGCACAAACAGTAATTTCTCCGCATTGCAAGGTGCAATTCTGAAATTTTTTGCTTTTTCCTGCTCCTCTTAGCATGATAAACAAGATTCAAAGAGAGTGAGATGCCAGCTCCTTTCATTCAGTCAGTAGCTTCAATCATTTCTGGACGTTTTTCAATGGCAAAAATCAATGAATATTGTAAATGCACAAACAGTAATTTCTCCGCATTGCAAGGTGCAATTCTGAAATTTTTTGCTTTTTTCTGCTCCTCTTAGCATGATAAAGAACATTCAAAGAGAGTGAGATGCCAGCTCCTTTCATTCAGTCAGTAGCTTCAAACATTTCTGGTATATGAATAACATGATGTTTTTCAGTGGCAAAAATCAATGAATATTGTAAATGCACAAACAGTAATTTCTCCGCATTGCAAGGTGCAATTCTGAAATTTTTTGCTTTTTCCTGCTCCGCTTAGCATGATAAAGATTCAAAGAGAGTGAGATGCCAGCTCCTTTCATTCAGTCAGTAGCTTCAATCATTTCTGGACGTTTTTCAATGGCAAAAATCAATGAATATTGTAAATGCACAAACAGTAATTTCTCCGCATTGCAAGGTGCAATTCTGAAATTTTTTGCTTTTTCCTGCTCCTCTTAGCAAGATAAACAAGATTCAAAGAGAGTGAGATGCCAGCTCCTTTCATTCAGTCAGTAGCTTCAATCATTTCTGGACGTTTTTCAATGGCAAAAATCAATGTATATTGTAAATGCACAAACAGTAATTTCTCCGCATTGCAAGGTGCAATTCTGAAATTTTTTGCTTTTTCCTGCTCCTCTTAGCATGATAAAGAAGATTCAAAGAGAGTGAGATGCCAGCTCCTTTCATTCAGTCAGTAGCTTCAATCATTTCTGGACGTTTTTCAATGGCAAAAATCAATGAATATTGTAAATGCACAAACAGTAATTTCTCCGCATTGCAAGGTGCAATTCTGAAATTTTTTGCTTTTTCCTGCTCCTCTTAGCATGATAAAGAAGATTCAAAGAGAGTGAGATGCCAGCTCCTTTCATTCAGTCAGTAGCTTCAAACATTTCTGGTATATGAATAACATGATGTTTTTCAATGGCAAAAATCAATGAATATTGTAAATGCACAAACAGTAATTTCTCCGCATTGCAAGGTGCAATTCTGAAATTTTTTGCTTTTTCCTGCTCCTCTTAGCATGATAAAGAAGATTCAAAGAGAGTGAGATGCCAGCTCCTTTCATTCAGTCAGTAGCTTCAATCATTTCTGGACGTTTTTCAATGGCAAAAATCAATGAATATTGTAAATGCACAAACAGTAATTTCTCCGCATTGCAAGGTGCAATTCTGAAATTTTTTGCTTTTTCCTGCTCCTCTTAGCATGATAAAGAAGATTCAAAGAGAGTGAGATGCCAGCTCCTTTCATTCAGTCAGTAGCTTCAATCATTTCTGGGCATTTTTCAATGGCAAAAATCAATGAATATTGTAAATGCACAAACAGTAATTTCTCCGCATTGCAAGGTGCAATTCTGAAATTTTTTGCTTTTTCCTGCTCCTCTTAGCATGATAAAGAAGATTCAAAGAGAGTGAGATGCCAGCTCCTTTCATTCAGTCAGTAGCTTCAATCATTTCTGGACGTTTTTCAATGGCAAAAATCAATGAATATTGTAAATGCACAAACAGTAATTTCTCCGCATTGCAAGGTGCAATTCTGAAATTTTTTGCTTTTTCCTGCTCCTCTTAGCATGATAAAGAAGATTCAAAGAGAGTGAGATGCCAGCTCCTTTCATTCAGTCAGTAGCTTCAAACATTTCTGGTATATGAATAACATGATGTTTTTCAATGGCAAAAATCAATGAATATTGTAAATGCACAAACAGTAATTTCTCCGCATTGCAAGGTGCAATTCTGAAATTTTTTGCTTTTTCCTGCTCCTCTTAGCATGATAAAGAAGATTCAAAGAGAGTGAGATGCCTGCTCCTTTCATTCAGTCAGTAGCTTCAATCATTTCTGGGCATTTTTCAATGGCAAAAACCAATGAATATTGTAAATGCACAAACAGTAATTTCTCCGCATTGCAAGGTGCAATTCTGAAATTTTTTGCTTTTTCCTGCTCCTCTTAGCAAGATAAACAAGATTCAAAGAGAGTGAGATGCCAGCTCCTTTCATTCAGTCAGTAGCTTCAATCATTTCTGGACGTTTTTCAATGGCAAAAATCAATGTATATTGTAAATGCACAAACAGTAATTTCTCCGCATTGCAAGGTGCAATTCTGAAATTTTTTGCTTTTTCCTGCTCCTCTTAGCATGATAAAGAAGATTCAAAGAGAGTGAGATGCCAGCTCCTTTCATTCAGTCAGTAGCTTCAATCATTTCTGGACGTTTTTCAATGGCAAAAATCAATGAATATTGTAAATGCACAAACAGTAATTTCTCCGCATTGCAAGGTGCAATTCTGAAATTTTTTGCTTTTTCCTGCTCCTCTTAGCATGATAAAGAAGATTCAAAGAGAGTGAGATGCCAGCTCCTTTCATTCAGTCAGTAGCTTCAAACATTTCTGGTATATGAATAACATGATGTTTTTCAATGGCAAAAATCAATGAATATTGTAAATGCACAAACAGTAATTTCTCCGCATTGCAAGGTGCAATTCTGAAATTTTTTGCTTTTTCCTGCTCCTCTTAGCATGATAAAGAAGATTCAAAGAGAGTGAGATGCCAGCTCCTTTCATTCAGTCAGTAGCTTCAATCATTTCTGGACGTTTTTCAATGGCAAAAATCAATGAATATTGTAAATGCACAAACAGTAATTTCTCCGCATTGCAAGGTGCAATTCTGAAATTTTTTGCTTTTTCCTGCTCCTCTTAGCATGATAAAGAAGATTCAAAGAGAGTGAGATGCCAGCTCCTTTCATTCAGTCAGTAGCTTCAATCATTTCTGGGCATTTTTCAATGGCAAAAATCAATGAATATTGTAAATGCACAAACAGTAATTTCTCCGCATTGCAAGGTGCAATTCTGAAATTTTTTGCTTTTTCCTGCTCCTCTTAGCATGATAAAGAAGATTCAAAGAGAGTGAGATGCCAGCTCCTTTCATTCAGTCAGTAGCTTCAAACATTTCTGGTATATGAATAACATGATGTTTTTCAATGGCAAAAATCAATGAATATTGTAAATGCACAAACAGTAATTTCTCCGCATTGAAAGGTGCAATTCTGAAATTTTTTGCTTTTTCCTGCTCCTCTTAGCATGATAAAGATTCAAAGAGAGTGAGATGCCAGCTCCTTTCATTCAGTCAGTAGCTTCAATCATTTCTGGACGTTTTTCAATGGCAAAAATCAATGAATATTGTAAATGCACAAACAGTAATTTCTCCGCATTGCAAGGTGCAATTCTGAAATTTTTTGCTTTTTCCTGCTCCTCTTAGCATGATAAAGAAGATTCAAAGAGAGTGAGATGCCAGCTCCTTTCATTCAGTCAGTAGCTTCAATCATTTCTGGGCATTTTTCAATGGCAAAAATCAATGAATATTGTAAATGCACAAACAGTAATTTCTCCGCATTGCAAGGTGCAATTCTGAAATTTTTTGCTTTTTCCTGCTCCTCTTAGCATGATAAAGAAGATTCAAAGAGAGTGAGATGCCAGCTCCTTTCATTCAGTCAGTAGCTTCAAACATTTCTGGTATATGAATAACATGATGTTTTTCAATGGCAAAAATCAATGAATATTGTAAATGCACAAACAGTAATTTCTCCGCATTGAAAGGTGCAATTCTGAAATTTTTTGCTTTTTCCTGCTCCTCTTAGCATGATAAAGATTCAAAGAGAGTGAGATGCCAGCTCCTTTCATTCAGTCAGTAGCTTCAATCATTTCTGGACGTTTTTCAATGGCAAAAATCAATGAATATTGTAAATGCACAAACAGTAATTTCTCCGCATTGCAAGGTGCAATTCTGAAATTTTTTGCTTTTTCCTGCTCCTCTTAGCATGATAAACAAGATTCAAAGAGAGTGAGATGCCAGCTCCTTTCATTCAGTCAGTAGCTTCAATCATTTCTGGACGTTTTTCAATGGCAAAAATCAATGAATATTGTAAATGCACAAACAGTAATTTCTCCGCATTGCAAGGTGCAATTCTGAAATTTTTTGCTTTTTCCTGCTCCTCTTAGCATGATAAACAAGATTCAAAGAGAGTGAGATGCCAGCTCCTTTCATTCAGTCAGTAGCTTCAATCATTTCTGGACGTTTTTCAATGGCAAAAATCAATGAATATTGTAAATGCACAAACAGTAATTTCTCCGCATTGCAAGGTGCAATTCTGAAATTTTTTGCTTTTTTCTGCTCCTCTTAGCATGATAAAGAAGATTCAAAGAGAGTGAGATGCCAGCTCCTTTCATTCAGTCAGTAGCTTCAAACATTTCTGGTATATGAATAACATGATGTTTTTCAATGGCAAAAATCAATGAATATTGTAAATGCACAAACAGTAATTTCTCCGCATTGCAAGGTGCAATTCTGAA
This sequence comes from Phyllobates terribilis, assembly GCF_046119375.1. Lineage (NCBI taxonomy): Eukaryota > Metazoa > Chordata > Amphibia > Anura > Dendrobatidae > Phyllobates > Phyllobates terribilis. Next base: position 4,654,550 of record NW_027362893.1, read on the forward strand.
ATTTTTTGCTTTTTCCTGCTCCGCTTAGCATGATAAAGAAGATTCAAAGAGAGTGAGATGCCAGCTCCTTTCATTCAGTCAGTAGCTTCAATCATTTCTGGACGTTTTTCAATGGCAAAAATCAATGAATATTGTAAATGCACAAACAGTAATTTCTCCGCATTGCAAGGTGCAATTCTGAAATTTTTTGCTTTTTCCTGCTCCTCTTAGCAAGATAAACAAGATTCAAAGAGAGTGAGATGCCAGCTCCTTTCATTCAGTCAGTAGCTTCAATCATTTCTGGACGTTTTTCAATGGCAAAAATCAATGTATATTGTAAATGCACAAACAGTAATTTCTCCGCATTGCAAGGTGCAATTCTGAAATTTTTTGCTTTTTCCTGCTCCTCTTAGCATGATAAAGAAGATTCAAAGAGAGTGAGATGCCAGCTCCTTTCATTCAGTCAGTAGCTTCAAACATTTCTGGTATATGAATAACATGATGTTTTTCAATGGCAAAAATCAATGAATATTGTAAATGCACAAACAGTAATTTCTCCGCATTGCAAGGTGCAATTCTGAAATTTTTTGCTTTTTCCTGCTCCTCTTAGCATGATAAAGAAGATTCAAAGAGAGTGAGATGCCAGCTCCTTTCATTCAGTCAGTAGCTTCAATCATTTCTGGACGTTTTTCAATGGCAAAAATCAATGAATATTGTAAATGCACAAATAGTAATTTCTCCGCATTGCAAGGTGCAATTCTGAAATTTTTTGCTTTTTCCTGCTCCTCTTAGCATGATAAAGAAGATTCAAAGAGAGTGAGATGCCAGCTCCTTTCATTCAGTCAGTAGCTTCAATCATTTCTGGGCATTTTTCAATGGCAAAAATCAATGAATATTGTAAATGCACAAACAGTAATTTCTCCTCATTGCAAGGTGCAATTCTGAAATTTTTTGCTTTTTCCTGCTCCTCTTAGCATGATAAAGAAGATTCAAAGAGAGTGAGATGCCAGCTCCTTTCATTCAGTCAGTAGCTTCAAACATTTCTGGTATATGAATAACATGATGTTTTTCAATGGCAAAAATCAATGAATATTGTAAATGCACAAACAGTAATTTCTCCGCATTGAAAGGTGCAATTCTGAAATTTTTTGCTTTTTCCTGCTCCTCTTAGCATGATAAAGAAGATTCAAAGAGAGTGAGATGCCAGCTCCTTTCATTCAGTCAGTAGCTTCAATCATTTCTGGACGTTTTTCAATGGCAAAAATCAATGAATATTGTAAATGCACAAACAGTAATTTCTCCGCATTGCAAGGTGCAATTCTGAAATTTTTTGCTTTTTCCTGCTCCTCTTAGCATGATAAACAAGATTCAAAGAGAGTGAGATGCCAGCTCCTTTCATTCAGTCAGTAGCTTCAATCATTTCTGGACGTTTTTCAATGGCAAAAATCAATGAATATTGTAAATGCACAAACAGTAATTTCTCCGCATTGCAAGGTGCAATTCTGAAATTTTTTGCTTTTTTCTGCTCCTCTTAGCATGATAAAGAAGATTCAAAGAGAGTGAGATGCCAGCTCCTTTCATTCAGTCAGTAGCTTCAAACATTTCTGGTATATGAATAACATGATGTTTTTCAATGGCAAAAATCAATGAATATTGTAAATGCACAAACAGTAATTTCTCCGCATTGCAAGGTGCAATTCTGAAATTTTTTGCTTTTTCCTGCTCCTCTTAGCATGATAAAGAAGATTCAAAGAGAGTGAGATGCCAGCTCCTTTCATTCAGTCAGTAGCTTCAATCATTTCTGGACGTTTTTCAATGGCAAAAATCAATGAATATTGTAAATGCACAAACAGTAATTTCTCCGCATTGCAAGGTGCAATTCTGAAATTTTTTGCTTTTTCCTGCTCCTCTTAGCAAGATAAACAAGATTCAAAGAGAGTGAGATGCCAGCTCCTTTCATTCAGTCAGTAGCTTCAATCATTTCTGGACGTTTTTCAATGGCAAAAATCAATGTATATTGTAAATGCACAAACAGTAATTTCTCCGCATTGCAAGGTGCAATTCTGAAATTTTTTGCTTTTTCCTGCTCCTCTTAGCATGATAAAGAAGATTCAAAGAGAGTGAGATGCCAGCTCCTTTCATTCAGTCAGTAGCTTCAATCATTTCTGGACGTTTTTCAATGGCAAAAATCAATGAATATTGTAAATGCACAAACAGTAATTTCTCCGCATTGCAAGGTGCAATTCTGAAATTTTTTGCTTTTTCCTGCTCCTCTTAGCATGATAAAGAAGATTCAAAGAGAGTGAGATGCCAGCTCCTTTCATTCAGTCAGTAGCTTCAAACATTTCTGGTATATGAATAACATGATGTTTTTCAATGGCAAAAATCAATGAATATTGTAAATGCACAAACAGTAATTTCTCCGCATTGCAAGGTGCAATTCTGAAATATTTTGCTTTTTCCTGCTCCTCTTAGCATGATAAAGAAGATTCAAAGAGTGAGATGCCAGCTCCTTTCATTCAGTCAGTAGCTTCAATCATTTCTGGACGTTTTTCAATGGCAAAAATCATTGAATATTGTAAATGCACAAACAGTAATTTCTCCGCATTGCAAGGTGCAATTCTGAAATTTTTTGCTTTTTCCTGCTCCTCTTAGCATGATAAATAAGATTCAAAGAGAGTGAGATGCCAGCTCCTTTCATTCAGTCAGTAGCTTCAATCATTTCTGGACGTTTTTCAATGGCAAAAATCAATGAATATTGTAAATGCACAAACAGTAATTTCTCCGCATTGCAAGGTGCAATTCTGAAATTTTTTGCTTTTTCCTGCTCCTCTTAGCATGATAAAGAAGATTCAAAGAGAGTGAGATGCCAGCTCCTTTCATTCAGTCAGTAGCTTCAAACATTTCTGGTATATGAATAACATGATGTTTTTCAATGGCAAAAATCAATGAATATTGTAAATGCACAAACAGTAATTTCTCCGCATTGCAAGGTGCAATTCTGAAATATTTTGCTTTTTCCTGCTCCTCTTAGCATGATAAAGGAGATTCAAAGAGTGAGATGCCAGCTCCTTTCATTCAGTCAGTAGCTTCAATCATTTCTGGACGTTTTTCAATGGCAAAAATCATTGAATATTGTAAATGCACAAACAGTAATTTCTCCGCATTGCAAGGTGCAATTCTGAAATTTTTTGCTTTTTCCTGCTCCTCTTAGCATGATAAATAAGATTCAAAGAGAGTGAGATGCCAGCTCCTTTCATTCAGTCAGTAGCTTCAATCATTTCTGGTATATGAATAACATGATGTTTTTCAATGGCAAAAATCAATGAATATTGTAAATGCACAAACAGTAATTTCTCCGCATTGCAAGGTGCAATTCTGAAATTTTTTGCTTTTTCCTGCTCCTCTAAGCATGATAAAGAAGATTCAAAGAGAGTGAGATGCCAGCTCCTTTCATTCAGTCAGTAGCTTCAATCATTTCTGGACGTTTTTCAATGGCAAAAATCAATGAATATTGTAAATGCACAAACAGTAATTTCTCTGCATTGCAAGGTGCAATTCTGAAATTTTTTGCTTTTTCCTGCTCCTCTTAGCATGATAAAGAAGATTCAAAGAGAGTGAGATGCCAGCTCCTTTCATTCAGTCAGTAGCTTCAATCATTTCTGGACGTTTTTCAATGGCAAAAATCAATGAATATTGTAAATGCACAAACAGTAATTTCTCCGCATTGCAAGGTGCAATTCTGAAATTTTTTGCTTTTTCCTGCTCCTCTTAGCAAGATAAACAAGATTCAAAGAGAGTGAGATGCCAGCTCCTTTCATTCAGTCAGTAGCTTCAATCATTTCTGGACGTTTTTCAATGGCAAAAATCAATGTATATTGTAAATGCACAAACAGTAATTTCTCCGCATTGCAAGGTGCAATTCTGAAATTTTTTGCTTTTTCCTGCTCCTCTTAGCATGATAAAGAAGATTCAAAGAGAGTGAGATGCCAGCTCCTTTCATTCAGTCAGTAGCTTCAATCATTTCTGGACGTTTTTCAATGGCAAAAATCAATGAATATTGTAAATGCACAAACAGTAATTTCTCCGCATTGCAAGGTGCAATTCTGAAATTTTTTGCTTTTTCCTGCTCCTCTTAGCATGATAAAGAAGATTCAAAGAGAGTGAGATGCCAGCTCCTTTCATTCAGTCAGTAGCTTCAAACATTTCTAGTATATGAATAACATGATGTTTTTCAATGGCAAAAATCAATGAATATTGTAAATGCACAAACAGTAATTTCTCCGCATTGCAAGGTGCAATTCTGAAATTTTTTGCTTTTTCCTGCTCCTCTTAGCATGATAAAGAAGATTCAAAGAGAGTGAGATGCCAGCTCCTTTCATTCAGTCAGTAGCTTCAATCATTTCTGGACGTTTTTCAATGGCAAAAATCAATGAATATTGTAAATGCACAAACAGTAATTTCTCCGCATTGCAAGGTGCAATTCTGAAATTTTTTGCTTTTTCCTGCTCCTCTTAGCATGATAAAGAAGATTCAAAGAGAGTGAGATGCCAGCTCCTTTCATTCAGTCAGTAGCTTCAATCATTTCTGGGCATTTTTCAATGGCAAAAATCAATGAATATTGTAAATGCACAAACAGTAATTTCTCCGCATTGCAAGGTGCAATTCTGAAATTTTTTGCTTTTTCCTGCTCCTCTTAGCATGATAAAGAAGATTCAAAGAGAGTGAGATGCCAGCTCCTTTCATTCAGTCAGTAGCTTCAAACATTTCTGGTATATGAATAACATGATGTTTTTCAATGGCAAAAATCAATGAATATTGTAAATGCACAAACAGTAATTTCTCCGCATTGAAAGGTGCAATTCTGAAATTTTTTGCTTTTTCCTGCTCCTCTTAGCATGATAAAGAAGATTCAAAGAGAGTGAGATGCCAGCTCCTTTCATTCAGTCAGTAGCTTCAATCATTTCTGGACGTTTTTCAATGGCAAAAATCAATGAATATTGTAAATGCACAAACAGTAATTTCTCCGCATTGCAAGGTGCAATTCTGAAATTTTTTGCTTTTTCCTGCTCCTCTTAGCATGATAAACAAGATTCAAAGAGAGTGAGATGCCAGCTCCTTTCATTCAGTCAGTAGCTTCAATCATTTCTGGACGTTTTTCAATGGCAAAAATCAATGAATATTGTAAATGCACAAACAGTAATTTCTCCGCATTGCAAGGTGCAATTCTGAAATTTTTTGCTTTTTTCTGCTCCTCTTAGCATGATAAAGAAGATTCAAAGAGAGTGAGATGCCAGCTCCTTTCATTCAGTCAGTAGCTTCAAACATTTCTGGTATATGAATAACATGATGTTTTTCAATGGCAAAAATCAATGAATATTGTAAATGCACAAACAATAATTTCTCCGCATTGCAAGGTGCAATTCTGAAATTTTTTGCTTTTTCCTGCTCCTCTTAGCATGATAAAGAAGATTCAAAGAGAGTGAGATGCCAGCTCCTTTCATTCAGTCAGTAGCTTCAATCATTTCTGGACGTTTTTCAATGGCAAAAATCAATGAATATTGTAAATGCACAAACAGTAATTTCTCCGCATTGCAAGGTGCAATTCTGAAATTTTTTGCTTTTTCCTGCTCCTCTTAGCAAGATAAACAAGATTCAAAGAGAGTGAGATGCCAGCTCCTTTCATTCAGTCAGTAGCTTCAATCATTTCTGGACGTTTTTCAATGGCAAAAATCAATGTATATTGTAAATGCACAAACAGTAATTTCTCCGCATTGCAAGGTGCAATTCTGAAATTTTTTGCTTTTTCCTGCTCCTCTTAGCATGATAAAGAAGATTCAAAGAGAGTGAGATGCCAGCTCCTTTCATTCAGTCAGTAGCTTCAATCATTTCTGGACGTTTTTCAATGGCAAAAATCAATGAATATTGTAAATGCACAAACAGTAATTTCTCCGCATTGCAAGGTGCAATTCTGAAATTTTTTGCTTTTTCCTGCTCCTCTTAGCATGATAAAGAAGATTCAAAGAGAGTGAGATGCCAGCTCCTTTCATTCAGTCAGTAGCTTCAAACATTTCTGGTATATGAATAACATGATGTTTTTCAATGGCAAAAATCAATGAATATTGTAAATGCACAAACAGTAATTTCTCCGCATTGCAAGGTGCAATTCTGAAATTTTTTGCTTTTTCCTGCTCCTCTTAGCATGATAAATAAGATTCAAAGAGAGTGAGATGCCAGCTCCTTTCATTCAGTCAGTAGCTTCAATCATTTCTGGTATATGAATAACATGATGTTTTTCAATGGCAAAAATCAATGAATATTGTAAATGCACAAACAGTAATTTCTCCGCATTGCATTGTGCAATTCTGAAATTTTTTGCTTTTTCCTGCTCCTCTAAGCATGATAAAGAAGATTCAAAGAGAGTGAGATGCCAGCTCCTTTCATTCAGTCAGTAGCTTCAATCATTTCTGGACGTTTTTCAATGGCAAAAATCAATGAATATTGTAAATGCACAAACAGTAATTTCTCTGCATTGCAAGGTGCAATTCTGAAATTTTTTGCTTTTTCCTGCTCCTCTTAGCATGATAAAGAAGATTCAAAGAGAGTGAGATGCCAGCTCCTTTCATTCAGTCAGTAGCTTCAATCATTTCTGGACGTTTTTCAATGGCAAAAATCAATGAATATTGTAAATGCACAAACAGTAATTTCTCCGCATTGCAAGGTGCAATTCTGAAATTTTTTGCTTTTTCCTGCTCCTCTTAGCATGATAAAGAAGATTCAAAGAGAGTGAGATGCCAGCTCCTTTCATTCAGTCAGTAGCTTCAAACATTTCTGGTATATGAATAACATGATGTTTTTCAATGGCAAAAATCAATGAATATTGTAAATGCACAAACAGTAATTTCTCCGCATTGAAAGGTGCAATTCTGAAATTTTTTGCTTTTTCCTGCTCCTCTTAGCATGATAAACAAGATTCAAAGAGAGTGAGATGCCAGCTCCTTTCATTCAGTCAGTAGCTTCAATCATTTATGGACGTTTTTCAATGGCAAAAATCAATGAATATTGTAAATGCACAAACAGTAATTTCTCCGCATTGCAAGGTGCAATTCTGAAATTTTTTGCTTTTTTCTGCTCATCTTAGCATGATAAAGAAGATTCAAAGAGAGTGAGATGCCAGCTCCTTTCATTCAGTCAGTAGCTTCAAACATTTCTGGTATATGAATAACATGATGTTTTTCAATGGCAAAAATCAATGAATATTGTAAATGCACAAACAGTAATTTCTCCGCATTGCAAGGTGCAATTCTGAAATTTTTTGCTTTTTCCTGCTCCTCTTAGCATGATAAAGAAGATTCAAAGAGAGTGAGATGCCAGCTCCTTTCATTCAGTCAGTAGCTTCAAACATTTCTGGTATATGAATAACATGATGTTTTTCAATGGCAAAAATCAATGAATATTGTAAATGCACAAACAGTAATTTCTCCGCATTGCAAGGTGCAATTCTGAAATTTTTTGCTTTTTCCTGCTCCTCTTAGCATGATAAAGAAGATTCAAAGAGAGTGAGATGCCAGCTCCTTTCATTCAGTCAGTAGCTTCAATCATTTCTGGACGTTTTTCAATGGCAAAAATCAATGAATATTGTAAATGCACAAACAGTAATTTCTCCGCATTGCAAGGTGCAATTCTGAATTTTTTTGCTTTTTCCTGCTCCTCTTAGCATGATAAAGAAGATTCAAAGAGAGTGAGATGCCAGCTCCTTTCATTCAGTCAGTAGCTTCAAACATTTCTGGTATATGAATAACATGATGTTTTTCAATGGCAAAAATCAATGAATATTGTAAATGCACAAACAGTAATTTCTCCGCATTGCAAGGTGCAATTCTGAAATTTTTTGCTTTTTTCTGCTCCTCTTAGCATGATAAAGAAGATTCAAAGAGAGTGAGATGCCAGCTCCTTTCATTCAGTCAGTAGCTTCAAACATTTCTGGTATATGAATAACATGATGTTTTTCAATGGCAAAAATCAATGAATATTGTAAATGCACAAACAGTAATTTCTCCGCATTGCAAGGTGCAATTCTGAAATTTTTTGCTTTTTCCTGCTCCTCTTAGCATGATAAAGAAGATTCAAAGAGAGTGAGATGCCAGCTCCTTTCATTCAGTCAGTAGCTTCAATCATTTCTGGACGTTTTTCAATGGCAAAAATCAATGAATATTGTAAATGCACAAACAGTAATTTCTCCGCATTGCAAGGTGCAATTCTGAAATTTTTTGCTTTTTCCTGCTCCTCTTAGCATGATAAACAAGATTCAAAGAGAGTGAGATGCCAGCTCCTTTCATTCAGTCAGTAGCTTCAATCATTTCTGGATGTTTTTCAATGGCAAAAATCAATGAATATTGTAAATGCACAAACAGTAATTTCTCCGCATTGCAAGGTGCAATTCTGAAATTTTTTGCTTTTTCCTGCTCCTCTTAGCATGATAAATAAGATTCAAAGAGAGTGAGATGCCAGCTCCTTTCATTCAGTCAGTAGCTTCAATCATTTCTGGACGTTTTTCAATGGCAAAAATCAATGAATATTGTAAATGCACAAACAGTAATTTCTCCGCATTGCAAGGTGCAATTCTGAAATTTTTTGCTTTTTCCTGCTCCTCTTAGCATGATAAAGAAGATTCAAAGAGAGTGAGATGCCAGCTCCTTTCATTCAGTCAGTAGCTTCAATCATTTCTGGACGTTTTTCAATGGCAAAAATCAATGAATATTGTAAATGCACAAACAGTAATTTCTCCGCATTGCAAGGTGCAATTCTGAAATTTTTTGCTTTTTCCTGCTCCTCTTAGCATGATAAAGAAGATTCAAAGAGAGTGAGATGCCAGCTCCTTTCATTCAGTCAGTAGCTTCAAACATTTCTGGTATATGAATAACATGATGTTTTTTAATGGCAAAAATCAATGAATATTGTAAATGCACAAACAGTAATTTCTCCGCATTGCAAGGTGCAATTCTGAAATTTTTTGCTTTTTCCTGCTCCTCTTAGCATGATAAAGAAGATTCAAAGAGTGAGATGCCAGCTCCTTTCATTCAGTCAGTAGCTTCAATCATTTCTGGACGTTTTTCAATGGCAAAAATCATTGAATATTGTAAATGCACAAACAGTAATTTCTCCGCATTGCAAGGTGCAATTCTGAAATTTTTTGCTTTTTCCTGCTCCTCTTAGCATGATAAATAAGATTCAAAGAGAGTGAGATGCCAGCTCCTTTCATTCAGTCAGTAGCTTCAATCATTTCTGGTATATGAATAACATGATGTTTTTCAATGGCAAAAATCAATGAATATTGTAAATGCACAAACAGTAATTTCTTCGCATTGCAAGGTGCAATTCTGAAATTTTTTGCTTTTTCCTGCTCCTCTAAGCATGATAAAGAAGATTCAAAGAGAGTGAGATGCCAGCTCCTTTCATTCAGTCAGTAGCTTCAATCATTTCTGGACGTTTTTCAATGGCAAAAATCAATGAATATTGTAAATGCACAAACAGTAATTTCTCTGCATTGCAAGGTGCAATTCTGAAATTTTTTGCTTTTTCCTGCTCCTCTTAGCATGATAAAGAAGATTCAAAGAGAGTGAGATGCCAGCTCCTTTCATTCAGTCAGTAGCTTCAATCATTTCTGGACGTTTTTCAATGGCAAAAATCAATGAATATTGTAAATGCACAAACAGTAATTTCTCCGCATTGCAAGGTGCAATTCTGAAATTTTTTGCTTTTTCCTGCTCCTCTTAGCATGATAAAGAAGATTCAAAGAGAGTGAGATGCCAGCTCCTTTCATTCAGTCAGTAGCTTCAAACATTTCTGGTATATGAATAACATGATGTTTTTCAATGGCAAAAATCAATGAATATTGTAAATGCACAAACAGTAATTTCTCCGCATTGAAAGGTGCAATTCTGAAATTTTTTGCTTTTTCCTGCTCCTCTTAGCATGATAAACAAGATTCAAAGAGAGTGAGATGCCAGCTCCTTTCATTCAGTCAGTAGCTTCAATCATTTATGGACGTTTTTCAATGGCAAAAATCAATGAATATTGTAAATGCACAAACAGTAATTTCTCCGCATTGCAAGGTGCAATTCTGAAATTTTTTGCTTTTTTCTGCTCATCTTAGCATGATAAAGAAGATTCAAAGAGAGTGAGATGCCAGCTCCTTTCATTCAGTCAGTAGCTTCAAACATTTCTGGTATATGAATAACATGATGTTTTTCAATGGCAAAAATCAATGAATATTGTAAATGCACAAACAGTAATTTCTCCGCATTGCAAGGTGCAATTCTGAAATTTTTTGCTTTTTCCTGCTCCTCTTAGCATGATAAAGAAGATTCAAAGAGAGTGAGATGCCAGCTCCTTTCATTCAGTCAGTAGCTTCAAACATTTCTGGTATATGAATAACATGATGTTTTTCAATGGCAAAAATCAATGAATATTGTAAATGCACAAACAGTAATTTCTCCGCATTGCAAGGTGCAATTCTGAAATTTTTTGCTTTTTCCTGCTCCTCTTAGCATGATAAAGAAGATTCAAAGAGAGTGAGATGCCAGCTCCTTTCATTCAGTCAGTAGCTTCAATCATTTCTGGACGTTTTTCAATGGCAAAAATCAATGAATATTGTAAATGCACAAACAGTAATTTCTCCGCATTGCAAGGTGCAATTCTGAATTTTTTTGCTTTTTCCTGCTCCTCTTAGCATGATAAAGAAGATTCAAAGAGAGTGAGATGCCAGCTCCTTTCATTCAGTCAGTAGCTTCAAACATTTCTGGTATATGAATAACATGATGTTTTTCAATGGCAAAAATCAATGAATATTGTAAATGCACAAACAGTAATTTCTCCGCATTGCAAGGTGCAATTCTGAAATTTTTTGCTTTTTTCTGCTCCTCTTAGCATGATAAAGAAGATTCAAAGAGAGTGAGATGCCAGCTCCTTTCATTCAGTCAGTAGCTTCAAACATTTCTGGTATATGAATAACATGATGTTTTTCAATGGCAAAAATCAATGAATATTGTAAATGCACAAACAGTAATTTCTCCGCATTGCAAGGTGCAATTCTGAAATTTTTTGCTTTTTCCTGCTCCTCTTAGCATGATAAAGAAGATTCAAAGAGAGTGAGATGCCAGCTCCTTTCATTCAGTCAGTAGCTTCAATCATTTCTGGACGTTTTTCAATGGCAAAAATCAATGAATATTGTAAATGCACAAACAGTAATTTCTCCGCATTGCAAGGTGCAATTCTGAAATTTTTTGCTTTTTCCTGCTCCTCTTAGCATGATAAACAAGATTCAAAGAGAGTGAGATGCCAGCTCCTTTCATTCAGTCAGTAGCTTCAATCATTTCTGGATGTTTTTCAATGGCAAAAATCAATGAATATTGTAAATGCACAAACAGTAATTTCTCCGCATTGCAAGGTGCAATTCTGAAATTTTTTGCTTTTTCCTGCTCCTCTTAGCATGATAAATAAGATTCAAAGAGAGTGAGATGCCAGCTCCTTTCATTCAGTCAGTAGCTTCAATCATTTCTGGACGTTTTTCAATGGCAAAAATCAATGAATATTGTAAATGCACAAACAGTAATTTCTCCGCATTGCAAGGTGCAATTCTGAAATTTTTTGCTTTTTCCTGCTCCTCTTAGCATGATAAAGAAGATTCAAAGAGAGTGAGATGCCAGCTCCTTTCATTCAGTCAGTAGCTTCAATCATTTCTGGACGTTTTTCAATGGCAAAAATCAATGAATATTGTAAATGCACAAACAGTAATTTCTCCGCATTGCAAGGTGCAATTCTGAAATTTTTTGCTTTTTCCTGCTCCTCTTAGCATGATAAAGAAGATTCAAAGAGAGTGAGATGCCAGCTCCTTTCATTCAGTCAGTAGCTTCAAACATTTCTGGTATATGAATAACATGATGTTTTTTAATGGCAAAAATCAATGAATATTGTAAATGCACAAACAGTAATTTCTCCGCATTGCAAGGTGCAATTCTGAAATTTTTTGCTTTTTCCTGCTCCTCTAAGCATGATAAAGAAGATTCAAAGAGAGTGAGATGCCAGCTCCTTTCATTCAGTCAGTAGCTTCAATCATTTCTGGACGTTTTTCAATGGCAAAAATCAATGAATATTGTAAATGCACAAACAGTAATTTCTCGGCATTGCAAGGTGCAATTCTGAAATTTTTTGCTTTTTCCTGCTCCTCTTAGCATGATAAACAAGATTCAAAATGAAAGAGATGCCAGCTCCTTTCATTCAGTCAGTAGCTTCAATCATTTCTGGACGTTTTTCAATGGCAAAAATCATTGAATATTGTAAATGCACAAACAGTAATTTCTCCGCATTGCAAGGTGCAATTCTGAAATTTTTTGCTTTTTCCTGCTCCTCTTAGCATGATAAATAAGATTCAAAGAGAGTGAGATGCCAGCTCCTTTCATTCAGTCAGTAGCTTCAATCATTTCTGGTATATGAATAACATGATGTTTTTCAATGGCAAATATCAATGAATATTGTAAATGCACAAACAGTAATTTCTCCGCATTGCAAGGTGCAATTCTGAAATTTTTTGCTTTTTCCTGCTCCTCTAAGCATGATAAAGAAGATTCAAAGAGAGTGAGATGCCAGCTCCTTTCATTCAGTCAGTAGCTTCAATCATTTCTGGACGTTTTTCAATGGCAAAAATCAATGAATATTGTAAATGCACAAACAGTAATTTCTCTGCATTGCAAGGTGCAATTCTGAAATTTTTTGCTTTTTCCTGCTCCTCTTAGCATGATAAAGAAGATTCAAAGAGAGTGAGATGCCAGCTCCTTTCATTCAGTCAGTAGCTTCAATCATTTCTGGACGTTTTTCAATGGCAAAAATCAATGAATATTGTAAATGCACAAACAGTAATTTCTCCGCATTGCAAGGTGCAATTCTGAAATTTTTTGCTTTTTCCTGCTCCTCTTAGCATGATAAAGAAGATTCAAAGAGAGTGAGATGCCAGCTCCTTTCATTCAGTCAGTAGCTTCAAACATTTCTGGTATATGAATAACATGATGTTTTTCAATGGCAAAAATCAATGAATATTGTAAATGCACAAACAGTAATTTCTCCGCATTGAAAGGTGCAATTCTGAAATTTTTTTGCTTTTTCCTGCTCCTCTTAGCATGATAAACAAGATTCAAAGAGAGTGAGATGCCAGCTCCTTTCATTCAGTCAGTAGCTTCAATCATTTATGGACGTTTTTCAATGGCAAAAATCAATGAATATTGTAAATGCACAAACAGTAATTTCTCCGCATTGCAAGGTGCAATTCTGAAATTTTTTGCTTTTTTCTGCTCATCTTAGCATGATAAAGAAGATTCAAAGAGAGTGAGATGCCAGCTCCTTTCATTCAGTCAGTAGCTTCAAACATTTCTGGTATATGAATAACATGATGTTTTTCAATGGCAAAAATCAATGAATATTGTAAATGCACAAACAGTAATTTCTCCGCATTGCAAGGTGCAATTCTGAAATTTTTTGCTTTTTCCTGCTCCTCTTAGCATGATAAAGAAGATTCAAAGAGAGTGAGATGCCAGCTCCTTTCATTCAGTCAGTAGCTTCAAACATTTCTGGTATATGAATAACATGATGTTTTTCAATGGCAAAAATCAATGAATATTGTAAATGCACAAACAGTAATTTCTCCGCATTGCAAGGTGCAATTCTGAAATTTTTTGCTTTTTCCTGCTCCTCTTAGCATGATAAAGAAGATTCAAAGAGAGTGAGATGCCAGCTCCTTTCATTCAGTCAGTAGCTTCAATCATTTCTGGACGTTTTTCAATGGCAAAAATCAATGAATATTGTAAATGCACAAACAGTAATTTCTCCGCATTGCAAGGTGCAATTCTGAATTTTTTTGCTTTTTTCTGCTCCTCTTAGCATGATAAAGAAGATTCAAAGAGAGTGAGATGCCAGCTCCTTTCATTCAGTCAGTAGCTTCAAACATTTCTGGTATATGAATAACATGATGTTTTTCAATGGCAAAAATCAATGAATATTGTAAATGCACAAACAGTAATTTCTCCGCATTGCAAGGTGCAATTCTGAAATTTTTTGCTTTTTCCTGCTCCTCTTAGCATGATAAAGAAGATTCAAAGAGAGTGAGATGCCAGCTCCTTTCATTCAGTCAGTAGCTTCAATCATTTCTGGACATTTTTCAATGGCAAAAATCAATGAATATTGTAAATGCACAAACAGTAATTTCTCCGCATTGCAAGGTGCAATTCTGAAATTTTTTGCTTTTTCCTGCTCCTCTTAGCATGATAAACAAGATTCAAAGAGAGTGAGATGCCAGCTCCTTTCATTCAGTCAGTAGCTTCAATCATTTCTGGATGTTTTTCAATGGCAAAAATCAATGAATATTGTAAATGCACAAACAGTAATTTCTCCTCATTGCAAGGTGCAATTCTGAAATTTTTTGCTTTTTCCTGCTCCTCTTAGCATGATAAATAAGATTCAAAGAGAGTGAGATGCCAGCTCCTTTCATTCAGTCAGTAGCTTCAATCATTTCTGGACGTTTTTCAATGGCAAAAATCAATGAATATTGTAAATGCACAAACAGTAATTTCTCCGCATTGCAAGGTGCAATTCTGAAATTTTTTGCTTTTTCCTGCTCCTCTTAGCATGATAAAGAAGATTCAAAGAGAGTGAGATGCCAGCTCCTTTCATTCAGTCAGTAGCTTCAATCATTTCTGGACGTTTTTCAATGGCAAAAATCAATGAATATTGTAAATGCACAAACAGTAATTTCTCCGCATTGCAAGGTGCAATTCTGAAATTTTTTGCTTTTTCCTGCTCCTCTTAGCATGATTAAGAAGATTCAAAGAGAGTGAGATGCCAGCTCCTTTCATTCAGTCAGTAGCTTCAAACATTTCTGGTATATGAATAACATGATGTTTTTTAATGGCAAAAATCAATGAATATTGTAAATGCACAAACAGTAATTTCTCCGCATTGCAAGGTGCAATTCTGAAATTTTTTGCTTTTTCCTGCTCCTCTAAGCATGATAAAGAAGATTCAAAGAGAGTGAGATGCCAGCTCCTTTCATTCAGTCAGTAGCTTCAATCATTTCTGGACGTTTTTCAATGGCAAAAATCAATGAATATTGTAAATGCACAAACAGTAATTTCTCGGCATTGCAAGGTGCAATTCTGAAATTTTTTGCTTTTTCCTGCTCCTCTTAGCATGATAAACAAGATTCAAAATGAAAGAGATGCCAGCTCCTTTCATTCAGTCAGTAGCTTCAATCATTTCTGGAAGTTTTTCAATGGCAAAAATCAATGAATATTGTAAATGCACAAACAGTAATTTCTCCGCATTGCAAGGTGCAATTCTGAAATTTTTTGCTTTTTCCTGCTCCTCTTAGCATGATAAACAAGATTCAAAGAGAGTGAGATGCCAGCTCCTTTCATTCAGTCAGTAGCTTCAATCATTTCTGGACGTTTTTCAATGGCAAAAATCAATGAATATTGTAAATGCACAAACAGTAATTTCTCCGCATTGCAAGGTGCAATTCTGAAATTTTTTGCTTTTTTCTGCTCCTCTTAGCATGATAAAGAAGATTCAAAGAGAGTGAGATGCCAGCTCCTTTCATTCAGTCAGTAGCTTCAAACATTTCTGGTATATGAATAACATGATGTTTTTCAATGGCAAAAATCAATGAATATTGTAAATGCACAAACAGTAATTTCTCCGCATTGCAAGGTGCAATTCTGAAATTTTTTGCTTTTTCCTGCTCCTCTTAGCATGATAAAGAAGATTCAAAGAGAGTGAGATGCCAGCTCCTTTCATTCAGTCAGTAGCTTCAATCATTTCTGGACGTTTTTCAATGGCAAAAATCAATGTATATTGTAAATGCACAAACAGTAATTTCTCCGCATTGCAAGGTGCAATTCTGAAATTTTTTGCTTTTTCCTGCTCCTCTTAGCATGATAAAGAAGATTCAAAGAGAGTGAGATGCCAGCTCCTTTCATTCAGTCAGTAGCTTCAATCATTTCTGGACGTTTTTCAATGGCAAAAATCAATGAATATTGTAAATGCACAAACAGTAATTTCTCCGCATTGCAAGGTGCAATTCTGAAATTTTTTGCTTTTTCCTGCTCCTCTTAGCATGATAAAGAAGATTCAAAGAGAGTGAGATGCCAGCTCCTTTCATTCAGTCAGTAGCTTCAAACATTTCTGGTATATGAATAACATGATGTTTTTCAATGGCAAAAATCAATGAATATTGTAAATGCACAAACAGTAATTTCTCCGCATTGCAAGGTGCAATTCTGAAATTTTTTTTGCTTTTTCCTGCTCCTCTTAGCATGATAAAGAAGATTCAAAGAGTGAGATGCCAGCTCCTTTCATTCAGTCAGTAGCTTCAATCATTTCTGGACGTTTTTCAATGGCAAAAATCATTGAATATTGTAAATGCACAAACAGTAATTTCTCCGCATTGCAAGGTGCAATTCTGAAATTTTTTGCTTTTTCCTGCTCCTCTTAGCATGATAAATAAGATTCAAAGAGAGTGAGATGCCAGCTCCTTTCATTCAGTCAGTAGCTTCAATCATTTCTGGTATATGAATAACATGATGTTTTTCAATGGCAAATATCAATGAATATTGTAAATGCACAAACAGTAATTTCTCCGCATTGCAAGGTGCAATTCTGAAATTTTTTGCTTTTTCCTGCTCCTCTAAGCATGATAAAGAAGATTCAAAGAGAGTGAGATGCCAGCTCCTTTCATTCAGTCAGTAGCTTCAATCATTTCTGGACGTTTTTCAATGGCAAAAATCAATGAATATTGTAAATGCACAAACAGTAATTTCTCTGCATTGCAAGGTGCAATTCTGAAATTTTTTGCTTTTTCCTGCTCCTCTTAGCATGATAAAGAAGATTCAAAGAGAGTGAGATGCCAGCTCCTTTCATTCAGTCAGTAGCTTCAATCATTTCTGGACGTTTTTCAATGGCAAAAATCAATGAATATTGTAAATGCACAAACAGTAATTTCTCCGCATTGCAAGGTGCAATTCTGAAATTTTTTGCTTTTTCCTGCTCCTCTTAGCATGATAAAGAAGATTCAAAGAGAGTGAGATGCCAGCTCCTTTCATTCAGTCAGTAGCTTCAAACATTTCTGGTATATGAATAACATGATGTTTTTCAATGGCAAAAATCAATGAATATTGTAAATGCACAAACAGTAATTTCTCCGCATTGAAAGGTGCAATTCTGAAATTTTTTGCTTTTTCCTGCTCCTCTTAGCATGATAAACAAGATTCAAAGAGAGTGAGATGCCAGCTCCTTTCATTCAGTCAGTAGCTTCAATCATTTATGGACGTTTTTCAATGGCAAAAATCAATGAATATTGTAAATGCACAAACAGTAATTTCTCCGCATTGCAAGGTGCAATTCTGAAATTTTTTGCTTTTTTCTGCTCATCTTAGCATGATAAAGAAGATTCAAAGAGAGTGAGATGCCAGCTCCTTTCATTCAGTCAGTAGCTTCAAACATTTCTGGTATATGAATAACATGATGTTTTTCAATGGCAAAGATCAATGAATATTGTAAATGCAAAAACAGTAATTTCTCCGCATTGCAAGGTGCAATTCTGAAATTTTTTGCTTTTTCCTGCTCCTCTTAGCATGATAAAGAAGATTCAAAGAGAGTGAGATGCCAGCTCCTTTCATTCAGTCAGTAGCTTCAATCATTTCTGGACGTTTTTCAATGGCAAAAATCAATGAATATTGTAAATGCACAAACAGTAATTTCTCCGCATTGCAAGGTGCAATTCTGAATTTTTTTGCTTTTTCCTGCTCCTCTTAGCAAGATAAACAAGATTCAAAGAGAGTGAGATGCCAGCTCCTTTCATTCAGTCAGTAGCTTCAATCATTTCTGGACGTTTTTCAATGGCAAAAATCAATGTATATTGTAAATGCACAAACAGTAATTTCTCCGCATTGCAAGGTGCAATTCTGAAATTTTTTGCTTTTTCCTGCTCCTCTTAGCATGATAAAGAAGATTCAAAGAGAGTGAGATGCCAGCTCCTTTCATTCAGTCAGTAGCTTCAATCATTTCTGGACGTTTTTCAATGGCAAAAATCAATGAATATTGTAAATGCACAAACAGTAATTTCTCCGCATTGCAAGGTGCAATTCTGAAATTTTTTGCTTTTTCCTGCTCCTCTTAGCATGATAAAGAAGATTCAAATATAGTGAGATGCCAGCTCCTTTCATTCAGTCAGTAGCTTCAAACATTTCTGGTATATGAATAACATGATGTTTTTCAATGGCAAAAATCAATGAATATTGTAAATGCACAAACAGTAATTTCTCCGCATTGCAAGGTGCAATTCTGAAATTTTTTGCTTTTTCCTGCTCCTCTTAGCATGATAAAGAAGATTCAAAGAGAGTGAGATGCCAGCTCCTTTCATTCAGTCAGTAGCATCAATCATTTCTGGACGTTTTTCAATGGCAAAAATCAATGAATATTGTAAATGCACAAACAGTAATTTCTCCGCATTGCAAGGTGCAATTCTGAAATTTTTTGCTTTTTCCTGCTCCTCTTAGCATGATAAAGAAGATTCAAAGAGAGTGAGATGCCAGCTCCTTTCATTCAGTCAGTAGCTTCAATCATTTCTGGGCATTTTTCAATGGCAAAAATCAATGAATATTGTAAATGCACAAACAGTAATTTCTCCGCATTGCAAGGTGCAATTCTGAAATTTTTTGCTTTTTCCTGCTCCTCTTAGCATGATAAAGAAGATTCAAAGAGAGTGAGATGCCAGCTCCTTTCATTCAGTCAGTAGCTTCAAACATTTCTGGTATATGAATAACATGATGTTTTTCAATGGCAAAAATCAATGAATATTGTAAATGCACAAACAGTAATTTCTCCGCATTGAAAGGTGCAATTCTGAAATTTTTTGCTTTTTCCTGCTCCTCTTAGCATGATAAAGAAGATTCAAAGAGAGTGAGATGCCAGCTCCTTTCATTCAGTCAGTAGCTTCAATCATTTCTGGACGTTTTTCAATGGCAAAAATCAATGAATATTGTAAATGCACAAACAGTAATTTCTCCGCATTGCAAGGTGCAATTCTGAAATTTTTTGCTTTTTCCTGCTCCTCTTAGCATGATAAACAAGATTCAAAGAGAGTGAGATGCCAGCTCCTTTCATTCAGTCAGTAGCTTCAATCATTTCTGGACGTTTTTCAATGGCAAAAATCAATGAATATTGTAAATGCACAAACAGTAATTTCTCCGCATTGCAAGGTGCAATTCTGAAATTTTTTGCTTTTTTCTGCTCCTCTTAGCATGATAAAGAAGATTCAAAGAGAGTGAGATGCCAGCTCCTTTCATTCAGTCAGTAGCTTCAAACATTTCTGGTATATGAATAACATGATGTTTTTCAATGGCAAAAATCAATGAATATTGTAAATGCACAAACAGTAATTTCTCCGCATTGCAAGGTGCAATTCTGAAATTTTTTGCTTTTTCCTGCTCCTCTTAGCATGATAAAGAAGATTCAAAGAGAGTGAGATGCCAGCTCCTTTCATTCAGTCAGTAGCTTCAATCATTTCTGGACGTTTTTCAATGGCAAAAATCAATGTATATTGTAAATGCACAAACAGTAATTTCTCCGCATTGCAAGGTGCAATTCTGAAATTTTTTGCTTTTTCCTGCTCCTCTTAGCATGATAAAGAAGATTCAAAGAGAGTGAGATGCCAGCTCCTTTCATTCAGTCAGTAGCTTCAATCATTTCTGGACGTTTTTCAATGGCAAAAATCAATGAATATTGTAAATGCACAAACAGTAATTTCTCCGCATTGCAAGGTGCAATTCTGAAATTTTTTGCTTTTTCCTGCTCCTCTTAGCATGATAAAGAAGATTCAAAGAGAGTGAGATGCCAGCTCCTTTCATTCAGTCAGTAGCTTCAAACATTTCTGGTATATGAATAACATGATGTTTTTCAATGGCAAAAATCAATGAATATTGTAAATGCACAAACAGTAATTTCTCCGCATTGCAAGGTGCAATTCTGAAATTTTTTGCTTTTTCCTGCTCCTCTTAGCATGATAAAGAAGATTCAAAGAGTGAGATGCCAGCTCCTTTCATTCAGTCAGTAGCTTCAATCATTTCTGGACGTTTTTCAATGGCAAAAATCATTGAATATTGTAAATGCACAAACAGTAATTTCTCCGCATTGCAAGGTGCAATTCTGAAATTTTTTGCTTTTTCCTGCTCCTCTTAGCATGATAAATAAGATTCAAAGAGAGTGAGATGCCAGCTATTTTCATTCAGTCAGTAGCTTCAATCATTTCTGGTATATGAATAACATGATGTTTTTCAATGGCAAAAATCAATGAATATTGTAAATGCACAAACAGTAATTTCTCCGCATTGCAAGGTGCAATTCTGAAATTTTTTGCTTTTTCCTGCTCCTCTAAGCATGATAAAGAAGATTCAAAGAGAGTGAGATGCCAGCTCCTTTCATTCAGTCAGTAGCTTCAATCATTTATGGACGTTTTTCAATGGCAAAAATCAATGAATATTGTAAATGCACAAACAGTAATTTCTCCGCATTGCAAGGTGCAATTCTGAAATTTTTTGCTTTTTTCTGCTCATCTTAGCATGATAAAGAAGATTCAAAGAGAGTGAGATGCCAGCTCCTTTCATTCAGTCAGTAGCTTCAAACATTTCTGGTATATGAATAACATGATGTTTTTCAATGGCAAAAATCAATGAATATTGTGAATGCACAAACAGTAATTTCTCCGCATTGCAAGGTGCAATTCTGAAATTTTTTGCTTTTTCCTGCTCCTCTTAGCATGATAAAGAAGATTCAAAGAGAGTGAGATGCCAGCTCCTTTCATTCAGTCAGTAGCTTCAATCATTTCTGGACGTTTTTCAATGGCAAAAATCAATGAATATTGTAAATGCACAAACAGTAATTTCTCCGCATTGCAAGGTGCAATTCTGAAATTTTTTGCTTTTTCCTGCTCCTCTTAGCATGATAAACAAGATTCAAAGAGAGTGAGATGCCAGCTCCTTTCATTCAGTCAGTAGCTTCAATCATTTCTGGATGTTTTTCAATGGCAAAAATCAATGAATATTGTAAATGCACAAACAGTAATTTCTCCGCATTGCAAGGTGCAATTCTGAAATTTTTTGCTTTTTCCTGCTCCTCTTAGCATGATAAATAAGATTCAAAGAGAGTGAGATGCCAGCTCCTTTCATTCAGTCAGTAGCTTCAATCATTTCTGGACGTTTTTCAATGGCAAAAATCAATGAATATTGTAAATGCACAAACAGTAATTTCTCCGCATTGCAAGGTGCAATTCTGAAATTTTTTGCTTTTTCCTGCTCCTTTTAGCATGATAAAGAAGATTCAAAGAGAGTGAGATGCCAGCTCCTTTCATTCAGTCAGTAGCTTCAATCATTTCTGGACGTTTTTCAATGGCAAAAATCAATGAATATTGTAAATGCACAAACAGTAATTTCTCCGCATTGCAAGGTGCAATTCTGAAATTTTTTGCTTTTTCCTGCTCCTCTTAGCATGATAAAGAAGATTCAAAGAGAGTGAGATGCCAGCTCCTTTCATTCAGTCAGTAGCTTCAAACATTTCTGGTATATGAATAACATGATGTTTTTTAATGACAAAAATCAATGAATATTGTAAATGCACAAACAGTAATTTCTCCGCATTGCAAGGTGCAATTCTGAAATTTTTTGCTTTTTCCTGCTCCTCTAAGCATGATAAAGAAGATTCAAAGAGAGTGAGATGCCAGCTCCTTTCATTCAGTCAGTAGCTTCAATCATTTCTGGACGTTTTTCAATGGCAAAAATCAATGAATATTGTAAATGCACAAACAGTAATTTCTCGGCATTGCAAGGTGCAATTCTGAAATTTTTTGCTTTTTCCTGCTCCTCTTAGCATGATAAACAAGATTCAAAGAGAGTGAGATGCCAGCTCCTTTCATTCAGTCAGTAGCTTCAATCATTTATGGACGTTTTTCAATGGCAAAAATCAATGAATATTGTAAATGCACAAACAGTAATTTCTCCGCATTGCAAGGTGCAATTCTGAAATTTTTTGCTTTTTTCTGCTCATCTTAGCATGATAAAGAAGATTCAAAGAGAGTGAGATGCCAGCTCCTTTCATTCAGTCAGTAGCTTCAAACATTTCTGGTATATGAATAACATGATGTTTTTCAATGGCAAAAATCAATGAATATTGTAAATGCACAAACAGTAATTTCTCCGCATTGCAAGGTGCAATTCTGAAATTTTTTGCTTTTTCCTGCTCCTCTTAGCATGATAAAGAAGATTCAAAGAGAGTGAGATGCCAGCTCCTTTCATTCAGTCAGTAGCTTCAAACATTTCTGGTATATGAATAACATGATGTGTTTCAATGGCAAAAATCAATGAATATTGTAAATGCACAAACAGTAATTTCTCCGCATTGCAAGGTGCAATTCTGAAATTTTTTGCTTTTTCCTGCTCCTCTTAGCATGATAAAGAAGATTCAAAGAGAGTGAGATGCCAGCTCCTTTCATTCAGTCAGTAGCTTCAATCATTTCTGGACGTTTTTCAATGGCAAAAATCAATGAATATTGTAAATGCACAAACAGTAATTTCTCCGCATTGCAAGGTGCAATTCTGAATTTTTTTGCTTTTTCCTGCTCCTCTTAGCATGATAAAGAAGATTCAAAGAGAGTGAGATGCCAGCTCCTTTCATTCAGTCAGTAGCTTCAAACATTTCTGGTATATGAATAACATGATGTTTTTCAATGGCAAAAATCAATGAATATTGTAAATGCACAAACAGTAATTTCTCCGCATTGCAAGGTGAAATTCTGAAATTTTTTGCTTTTTTCTGCTCCTCTTAGCATGATAAAGAAGATTCAAAGAGAGTGAGATGCCAGCTCCTTTCATTCAGTCAGTAGCTTCAAACATTTCTGGTATATGAATAACATGATGTTTTTCAATGGCAAAAATCAATGAATATTGTGAATGCACAAACAGTAATTTCTCCGCATTGCAAGGTGCAATTCTGAAATTTTTTGCTTTTTCCTGCTCCTCTTAGCATTATAAAGAAGATTCAAAGAGAGTGAGATGCCAGCTCCTTTCATTCAGTCAGTAGCTTCAATCATTTCTGGACGTTTTTCAATGGCAAAAATCAATGAATATTGTAAATGCACAAACAGTAATTTCTCCGCATTGCAAGGTGCAATTCTGAAATTTTTTGCTTTTTCCTGCTCCTCTTAGCATGATAAACAAGATTCAAAGAGAGTGAGATGCCAGCTCCTTTCATTCAGTCAGTAGCTTCAATCATTTCTGGATGTTTTTCAATGGCAAAAATCAATGAATATTGTAAATGCACAAACAGTAATTTCTCCGCATTGCAAGGTGCAATTCTGAAATTTTTTGCTTTTTCCTGCTCCTCTTAGCATGATAAATAAGATTCAAAGAGAGTGAGATGCCAGCTCCTTTCATTCAGTCAGTAGCTTCAATCATTTCTGGACGTTTTTCAATGGCAAAAATCAATGAATATTGTAAATGCACAAACAGTAATTTCTCCGCATTGCAAGGTGCAATTCTGAAATTTTTTGCTTTTTCCTGCTCCTCTTAGCATGATAAAGAAGATTCAAAGAGAGTGAGATGCCAGCTCCTTTCATTCAGTCAGTAGCTTCAATCATTTCTGGACGTTTTTCAATGGCAAAAATCAATGAATATTGTAAATGCACAAACAGTAATTTCTCCGCATTGCAAGGTGCAATTCTGAAATTTTTTGCTTTTTCCTGCTCCTCTTAGCATGATAAAGAAGATTCAAAGAGAGTGAGATGCCAGCTCCTTTCATTCAGTCAGTAGCTTCAAACATTTCTGGTATATGAATAACATGATGTTTTTTAATGGCAAAAATCAATGAATATTGTAAATGCACAAACAGTAATTTCTCCGCATTGCAAGGTGCAATTCTGAAATTTTTTGCTTTTTCCTGCTCCTCTAAGCATGATAAAGAAGATTCAAAGAGAGTGAGATGCCAGCTCCTTTCATTCAGTCAGTAGCTTCAATCATTTCTGGACGTTTTTCAATGGCAAAAATCAATGAATATTGTAAATGCACAAACAGTAATTTCTCGGCATTGCAAGGTGCAATTCTGAAATTTTTTGCTTTTTCCTGCTCCTCTTAGCATGATAAACAAGATTCAAAATGAAAGAGATGCCAGCTCCTTTCATTCAGTCAGTAGCTTCAATCATTTCTGGACGTTTTTCAATGGCAAAAATCAATGAATATTGTAAATGCACAAACAGTAATTTCTCCGCATTGCAAGGTGCAATTCTGAAATTTTTTGCTTTTTCCTGCTCCTCTTAGCATGATAAAGAAGATTCAAAGAGAGTGAGATGCCAGCTCCTTTCATTCAGTCAGTAGCTTCAAACATTTCTGGTATATGAATAACATGATGTTTTTCAATGGCAAAAATCAATGAATATTGTAAATGCACAAACAGTAATTTCTCCGCATTGCAAGGTGCAATTCTGAAATTTTTTGCTTTTTCCTGCTCCTCTTAGCATGATAAAGAAGATTCAAAGAGAGTGAGATGCCAGCTCCTTTCATTCAGTCAGTAGCTTCAATCATTTCTGGACATTTTTCAATGGCAAAAATCAATGAATATTGTAAATGCACAAACAGTAATTTCTCCGCATTGCAAGGTGCAATTCTGAATTTTTTTGCTTTTTCCTGCTCCTCTTAGCATGATAAAGAAGATTCAAAGAGAGTGAGATGCCAGCTCCTTTCATTCAGTCAGTAGCTTCAAACATTTCTGGTATATGAATAACATGATGTTTTTCAATGGCAAAAATCAATGAATATTGTAAATGCACAAACAGTAATTTCTCCGCATTGCAAGGTGCAATTCTGAAATTTTTTGCTTTTTCCTGCTCCTCTTAGCATGATAAACAAGATTCAAAGAGAGTGAGATGCCAGCTCCTTTCATTCAGTCAGTAGCTTCAATCATTTCTGGATGTTTTTTAATGGCAAAAATCAATGAATATTGTAAATGCACAAACAGTAATTTCTCCGCATTGCAAGGTGCAATTCTGAAATTTTTTGCTTTTTCCTGCTCCTCTTAGCATGATAAAGAAGATTCAAAGAGAGTGAGATGCCAGCTCCTTTCATTCAGTCAGTAGCTTCAATCATTTCTGGACGTTTTTCAATGGCAAAAATCAATGAATATTGTAAATGCACAAACAGTAATTTCTCCGTATTGCAAGGTGCAATTCTGAAATTTTTTGCTTTTTTCTGCTCCTCTTAGCATGATAAAGAAGATTCAAAGAGAGTGAGATGCCAGCTCCTTTCATTCAGTCAGTAGCTTCAAACATTTCTGGTATATGATTAACATGATGTTTTTCAATGGCAAAAATCAATGAATATTGTAAATGCGCAAACAGTAATTTCTCCGCATTGCAAGGTGCAATTCTGAAATTTTTTGCTTTTTCCTGCTCCTCTTAGCATGATAAAGAAGATTCAAAGAGAGTGAGATGCCAGCTCCTTTCATTCAGTCAGTAGCTTCAATCATTTCTGGACGTTTTTCAATGGCAAAAATCAATGAATATTGTAAATGCACAAACAGTAATTTCTCCGCATTGCAAGGTGCAATTCTGAAATTTTTTGCTTTTTCCTGCTCCTCTTAGCATGATAAACAAGATTCAAAGAGAGTGAGATGCCAGCTCCTTTCAGTCAGTAGCTTCAATCATTTCTGGATGTTTTTTAATGGCAAAAATCAATGAATATTGTAAATGCACAAACAGTAATTTCTCCGCATTGCAAGGTGCAATTCTGAAATTTTTTGCTTTTTCCTGCTCCTCTTAGCATGATAAAGAAGATTCAAAGAGAGTGAGATGCCAGCTCCTTTCATTCAGTCAGTAGCTTCAATCATTTCTGGACGTTTTTCAATGGCAAAAATCAATGAATATTGTAAATGCACAAACAGTAATTTCTCCGCATTGCAAGGTGCAATTCTGAAATTTTTTGCTTTTTCCTGCTCCTCTTAGCATGATAAAGAAGATTCAAAGAGAGTGAGATACCAGCTCCTTTCATTCAGTCAGTAGCTTCAATCATTTCTGGACGTTTTTCAATGGCAAAAATCAATGAATATTGTAAATGCACAAACAGTAATTTCTCCGCATTGCAAGGTGCAATTCTGAAATTTTTTGCTTTTTCCTGCTCCTCTTAGCATGATAAAGAAGATTCAAAGAGAGTGAGATGCCAGCTCCTTTCATTCAGTCAGTAGCTTCAAACATTTCTGGTATATGAATAACATGATGTTTTTCAATGGCAAAAATCAATGAATATTGTAAATGCACAAACAGTAATTTCTCCGCATTGCAAGGTGCAATTCTGAAATTTTTTGCTTTTTCCTGCTCCTCTAAGCATGATAAAGAAGATTCAAAGAGAGTGAGATGCCAGCTCCTTTCATTCAGTCAGTAGCTTCAATCATTTCTGGACGTTTTTCAATGGCAAAAATCAATGAATATTGTAAATGCACAAACAGTAATTTCTCGGCATTGCAAGGTGCAATTCTGAAATTTTTTGCTTTTTCCTGCTCCTCTTAGCATGATAAACAAGATTCAAAGTGAATGAGATGCCAGCTCCTTTCATTCAGTCAGTAGCTTCAATCATTTCTGGACGTTTTTCAATGGCAAAAATCAATGAATATTGTAAATGCACAAACAGTAATTTCTCCGCATTGCAAGGTGCAATTCTGAAATTTTTTGCTTTTTCCTGCTCCTCTTAGCATGATAAAGAAGATTCAAAGAGAGTGAGATGCCAGCTCCTTTCATTCAGTCAGTAGCTTCAAACATTTCTGGTATATGAATAACATGATGTTTTTCAATGGCAAAAATCAATGAATATTGTAAATGCACAAACAGTAATTTCTCCGCATTGCAAGGTGCAATTCTGAAATTTTTTGCTTTTTCCTGCTCCTCTTAGCATGATAAAGAAGATTCAAAGAGAGTGAGATGCCAGCTCCTTTCATTCAGTCAGTAGCTTCAATCATTTCTGGACGTTTTTCAATGGCAAAAATCAATGAATATTGTAAATGCACAAACAGTAATTTCTCCGCATTGCAAGGTGCAATTCTGAATTTTTTTGCTTTTTCCTGCTCCTCTTAGCATGATAAAGAAGATTCAAAGAGAGTGAGATGCCAGCTCCTTTCATTCAGTCAGTAGCTTCAAACATTTCTGGTATATGAATAACATGATGTTTTTCAATGGCAAAAATCAATGAATATTGTAAATGCACAAACAGTAATTTCTCCGCATTGCAAGGTGCAATTCTGAAATTTTTTGCTTTTTTCTGCTCCTCTTAGCATGATAAAGAAGATTCAAAGAGAGTGAGATGCCAGCTCCTTTCATTCAGTCAGTAGCTTCAAACATTTCTGGTATATGAATAACATGATGTTTTTCAATGGCAAAAATCAATGAATATTGTAAATGCACAAACAGTAATTTCTCCGCATTGCAAGGTGCAATTCTGAAATTTTTTGCTTTTTCCTGCTCCTCTTAGCATGATAAAGAAGATTCAAAGAGAGTGAGATGCCAGCTCCTTTCATTCAGTCAGTAGCTTCAATCATTTCTGGACGTTTTTCAATGGCAAAAATCAATGAATATTGTAAATGCACAAACAGTAATTTCTCCGCATTGCAAGGTGCAATTCTGAAATTTTTTGCTTTTTCCTGCTCCTCTTAGCATGATAAACAAGATTCAAAGAGAGTGAGATGCCAGCTCCTTTCATTCAGTCAGTAGCTTCAATCATTTCTGGATGTTTTTCAATGGCAAAAATCAATGAATATTGTAAATGCACAAACAGTAATTTCTCCGCATTGCAAGGTGCAATTCTGAAATTTTTTGCTTTTTCCTGCTCCTCTTAGCATGATAAATAAGATTCAAAGAGAGTGAGATGCCAGCTCCTTTCATTCAGTCAGTAGCTTCAATCATTTCTGGGCGTTTTTCAATGGCAAAAATCAATGAATATTGTAAATGCACAAACAGTAATTTCTCCGCATTGCAAGGTGCAATTCTGAAATTTTTTGCTTTTTCCTGCTCCTCTTAGCATGATAAAGAAGATTCAAAGAGAGTGAGATGCCAGCTCCTTTCATTCAGTCAGTAGCTTCAATCATTTCTGGACGTTTTTCAATGGCAAAAATCAATGAATATTGTAAATGCACAAACAGTAATTTCTCCGCATTGCAAGGTGCAATTCTGAAATTTTTTGCTTTTTCCTGCTCCTCTTAGCATGATAAACAAGATTCAAAGAGAGTGAGATGCCAGCTCCTTTCATTCAGTCAGTAGCTTCAATCATTTCTGGATGTTTTTCAATGGCAAAAATCAATGAATATTGTAAATGCACAAACAGTAATTTCTCCGCATTGCAAGGTGCAATTCTGAAATTTTTTGCTTTTTCCTGCTCCTCTTAGCATGATAAATAAGATTCAAAGAGAGTGAGATGCCAGCTCCTTTCATTCAGTCAGTAGCTTCAATCATTTCTGGGCGTTTTTCAATGGCAAAAATCAATGAATATTGTAAATGCACAAACAGTAATTTCTCCGCATTGCAAGGTGCAATTCTGAAATTTTTTGCTTTTTCCTGCTCCTCTTAGCATGATAAAGAAGATTCAAAGAGAGTGAGATGCCAGCTCCTTTCATTCAGTCAGTAGCTTCAATCATTTCTGGACGTTTTTCAATGGCAAAAATCAATGAATATTGTAAATGCACAAACAGTAATTTCTCCGCATTGCAAGGTGCAATTCTGAAATTTTTTGCTTTTTCCTGCTCCTCTTAGCATGATAAAGAAGATTCAAAGAGAGTGAGATGCCAGCTCCTTTCATTCAGTCAGTAGCTTCAAACATTTCTGGTATATGAATAACATGATGTTTTTTAATGGCAAAAATCAATGAATATTGTAAATGCACAAACAGTAATTTCTCCGCATTGCAAGGTGCAATTCTGAAATTTTTTGCTTTTTCCTGCTCCTCTAAGCATGATAAAGAAGATTCAAAGAGAGTGAGATGCCAGCTCCTTTCATTCAGTCAGTAGCTTCAATCATTTCTGGACGTTTTTCAATGGCAAAAATCAATGAATATTGTAAATGCACAAACAGTAATTTCTCGGCATTGCAAGGTGCAATTCTGAAATTTTTTGCTTTTTCCTGCTCCTCTTAGCATGATAAACAAGATTCAAAGTGAAAGAGATGCCAGCTCCTTTCATTCAGTCAGTAGCTTCAATCATTTCTGGACGTTTTTCAATGGCAAAAATCAATGAATATTGTAAATGCACAAACAGTAATTTCTCCGCATTGCAAGGTGCAATTCTGAAATTTTTTGCTTTTTCCTGCTCCTCTTAGCATGATAAAGAAGATTCAAAGAGAGTGAGATGCCAGCTCCTTTCATTCAGTCAGTAGCTTCAAACATTTCTGGTATATGAATAACATGATGTTTTTCAATGGCAAAAATCAATGAATATTGTAAATGCACAAACAGTAATTTCTCCGCATTGCAAGGTGCAATTCTGAAATTTTTTGCTTTTTCCTGCTCCTCTTAGCATGATAAAGAAGATTCAAAGATAGTGAGATGCCAGCTCCTTTCATTCAGTCAGTAGCTTCAATCATTTCTGGACGTTTTTCAATGGCAAAAATCAATGAATATTGTTAATGCACAAACAGTAATTTCTCCGCATTGCAAGGTGCAATTCTGAATTTTTTTGCTTTTTCCTGCTCCTCTTAGCATGATAAAGAAGATTCAAAGAGAGTGAGATGCCAGCTCCTTTCATTCAGTCAGTAGCTTCAAACATTTCTGGTATATGAATAACATGATGTTTTTCAATGGCAAAAATCAATGAATATTGTAAATGCACAAACAGTAATTTCTCCGCATTGCAAGGTGCAATTCTGAAATTTTTTGCTTTTTCCTGCTCCTCTTAGCATGATAAACAAGATTCAAAGAGAGTGAGATGCCAGCTCCTTTCATTCAGTCAGTAGCTTCAATCATTTCTGGATGTTTTTCAATGGCAAAAATCAATGAATATTGTAAATGCACAAACAGTAATTTCTCCGCATTGCAAGGTGCAATTCTGAAATTTTTTGCTTTTTTCTGCTCCTCTTAGCATAATAAAGAAGATTCAAAGAGAGTGAGATGCCAGCTCCTTTCATTCAGTCAGTAGCTTCAAACATTTCTGGTATATGAATAACATGATGTTTTTCAATGGCAAAAATCAATGAATATTGTAAATGCACAAACAGTAATTTCTCCGCATTGCAAGGTGCAATTCTGAAATTTTTTGCTTTTTCCTGCTCCTCTTAGCATGATAAAGAAGATTCAAAGAGAGTGAGATGCCAGCTCCTTTCATTCAGTCAGTAGCTTCAATCATTTCTGGACGTTTTTCAATGGCAAAAATCAATGAATATTGTAAATGCACAAACAGTAATTTCTCCGCATTGCAAGGTGCAATTCTGAATTTTTTTGCTTTTTCCTGCTCCTCTTAGCATGATAAAAAAGATTCAAAGAGAGTGAGATGCCAGCTCCTTTCATTCAGTCAGTAGCTTCAAACATTTCTGGTATATGAATAACATGATGTTTTTCAATGGCAAAAATCAATGAATATTGTAAATGCACAAACAGTAATTTCTCCGCATTGCAAGGTGCAATTCTGAAATTTTTTGCTTTTTTCTGCTCCTCTTAGCATGATAAAGAAGATTCAAAGAGAGTGAGATGCCAGCTCCTTTCATTCAGTCAGTAGCTTCAAACATTTCTGGTATATGAATAACATGATGTTTTTCAATGGCAAAAATCAATGAATATTGTAAATGCACAAACAGTAATTTCTCCGCATTGCAAGGTGCAATTCTGAAATTTTTTGCTTTTTCCTGCTCCTCTTAGCATGATAAAGAAGATTCAAAGAGAGTGAGATGCCAGCTCCTTTCATTCAGTCAGTAGCTTCAATCATTTCTGGACGTTTTTCAATGGCAAAAATCAATGAATATTGTAAATGCACAAACAGTAATTTCTCGGCATTGCAAGGTGCAATTCTGAAATTTTTTGCTTTTTCCTGCTCCTCTTAGCATGATAAACAAGATTCAAAGTGAAAGAGATGCCAGCTCCTTTCATTCAGTCAGTAGCTTCAATCATTTCTGGACGTTTTTCAATGGCAAAAATCAATGAATATTGTAAATGCACAAACAGTAATTTCTCCGCATTGCAAGGTGCAATTCTGAAATTTTTTGCTTTTTCCTGCTCCTCTTAGCATGATAAAGAAGATTCAAAGAGAGTGAGATGCCAGCTCCTTTCATTCAGTCAGTAGCTTCAAACATTTCTGGTATATGAATAACATGATGTTTTTCAATGGCAAAAATCAATGAATATTGTAAATGCACAAACAGTAATTTCTCCGCATTGCAAGGTGCAATTCTGAAATTTTTTGCTTTTTCCTGCTCCTCTTAGCATTATAAAGAAGATTCAAAGATAGTGAGATGCCAGCTCCTTTCATTCAGTCAGTAGCTTCAATCATTTCTGGACGTTTTTCAATGGCAAAAATCAATGAATATTGTTAATGCACAAACAGTAATTTCTCCGCATTGCAAGGTGCAATTCTGAATTTTTTTGCTTTTTCCTGCTCCTCTTAGCATGATAAAGAAGATTCAAAGAGAGTGAGATGCCAGCTCCTTTCATTCAGTCAGTAGCTTCAAACATTTCTGGTATATGAATAACATGATGTTTTTCAATGGCAAAAATCAATGAATATTGTAAATGCACAAACAGTAATTTCTCCGCATTGCAAGGTGCAATTCTGAAATTTTTTGCTTTTTCCTGCTCCTCTTAGCATGATAAACAAGATTCAAAGAGAGTGAGATGCCAGCTCCTTTCATTCAGTCAGTAGCTTCAATCATTTCTGGATGTTTTTCAATGGCAAAAATCAATGAATATTGTAAATGCACAAACAGTAATTTCTCCGCATTGCAAGGTGCAATTCTGAAATTTTTTGCTTTTTTCTGCTCCTCTTAGCATAATAAAGAAGATTCAAAGAGAGTGAGATGCCAGCTCCTTTCATTCAGTCAGTAGCTTCAAACATTTCTGGTATATGAATAACATGATGTTTTTCAATGGCAAAAATCAATGAATATTGTAAATGCACAAACAGTAATTTCTCCGCATTGCAAGGTGCAATTCTGAAATTTTTTGCTTTTTCCTGCTCCTCTTAGCATGATAAAGAAGATTCAAAGAGAGTGAGATGCCAGCTCCTTTCATTCAGTCAGTAGCTTCAATCATTTCTGGACGTTTTTCAATGGCAAAAATCAATGAATATTGTAAATGCACAAACAGTAATTTCTCCGCATTGCAAGGTGCAATTCTGAATTTTTTTGCTTTTTCCTGCTCCTCTTAGCATGATAAAGAAGATTCAAAGAGAGTGAGATGCCAGCTCCTTTCATTCAGTCAGTAGCTTCAAACATTTCTGGTATATGAATAACATGATGTTTTTCAATGGCAAAAATCAATGAATATTGTAAATGCACAAACAGTAATTTCTCCGCATTGCAAGGTGCAATTCTGAAATTTTTTGCTTTTTTCTGCTCCTCTTAGCATGATAAAGAAGATTCAAAGAGAGTGAGATGCCAGCTCCTTTCATTCAGTCAGTAGCTTCAAACATTTCTGGTATATGAATAACATGATGTTTTTCAATGGCAAAAATCAATGAATATTGTAAATGCACAAACAGTAATTTCTCCGCATTGCAAGGTGCAATTCTGAAATTTTTTGCTTTTTCCTGCTCCTCTTAGCATGATAAAGAAGATTCAAAGAGAGTGAGATGCCAGCTCCTTTCATTCAGTCAGTAGCTTCAATCATTTCTGGACGTTTTTCAATGGCAAAAATCAATGAATATTGTAAATGCACAAACAGTAATTTCTCCGCATTGCAAGGTGCAATTCTGAAATTTTTTGCTTTTTCCTGCTCCTCTTAGCATGATAAACAAGATTCAAAGAGAGTGAGATGCCAGCTCCTTTCATTCAGTCAGTAGCTTCAATCATTTCTGGATGTTTTTCAATGGCAAAAATCAATGAATATTGTAAATGCACAAACAGTAATTTCTCCGCATTGCAAGGTGCAATTCTGAAATTTTTTGCTTTTTCCTGCTCCTCTTAGCATGATAAATAAGATTCAAAGAGAGTGAGATGCCAGCTCCTTTCATTCAGTCAGTAGCTTCAATCATTTCTGGACGTTTTTCAATGGCAAAAATCAATGAATATTGTAAATGCACAAACAGTAATTTCTCCGCATTGCAAGGTGCAATTCTGAAATTTTTTGCTTTTTCCTGCTCCTCTTAGCATGATAAAGAAGATTCAAAGAGAGTGAGATGCCAGCTCCTTTCATTCAGTCAGTAGCTTCAATCATTTCTGGACGTTTTTCAATGGCAAAAATCAATGAATATTGTAAATGCACAAACAGTAATTTCTCCGCATTGCAAGGTGCAATTCTGAAATTTTTTGCTTTTTCCTGCTCCTCTTAGCATGATAAAGAAGATTCAAAGAGAGTGAGATGCCAGCTCCTTTCATTCAGTCAGTAGCTTCAAACATTTCTTGTATATGAATAACATGATGTTTTTTAATGGCAAAAATCAATGAATATTGTAAATGCACAAACAGTAATTTCTCCGCATTGCAAGGTGCAATTCTGAAATTTTTTGCTTTTTCCTGCTCCTCTAAGCATGATAAAGAAGATTCAAAGAGAGTGAGATGCCAGCTCCTTTCATTCAGTCAGTAGCTTCAATCATTTCTGGACGTTTTTCAATGGCAAAAATCAATGAATATTGTAAATGCACAAACAGTAATTTCTCCGCATTGCAAGGTGCAATTCTGAAATTTTTTGCTTTTTCCTGCTCCTCTTAGCATGATAAAGAAGATTCAAAGAGAGTGAGATGCCAGCTCCTTTCATTCAGTCAGTAGCTTCAAACATTTCTGGTATATGAATAACATGATGTTTTTCAATGGCAAAAATCAATGAATATTGTAAATGCACAAACAGTAATTTCTCCGCATTGCAAGGTGCAATTCTGAAATTTTTTGCTTTTTCCTGCTCCTCTTAGCATGATAAACAAGATTCAAAGAGAGTGAGATGCCAGCTCCTTTCATTCAGTCAGTAGCTTCAATCATTTCTGGATGTTTTTCAATGGCAAAAATCAATGAATATTGTAAATGCACAAACAGTAATTTCTCCGCATTGCAAGGTGCAATTCTGAAATTTTTTGCTTTTTTCTGCTCCTCTTAGCATAATAAAGAAGATTCAAAGAGAGTGAGATGCCAGCTCCTTTCATTCAGTCAGTAGCTTCAAACATTTCTGGTATATGAATAACATGATGTTTTTCAATGGCAAAAATCAATGAATATTGTAAATGCACAAACAGTAATTTCTCCGCATTGCAAGGTGCAATTCTGAAATTTTTTGCTTTTTCCTGCTCCTCTTAGCATGATAAAGAAGATTCAAAGAGAGTGAGATGCCAGCTCCTTTCATTCAGTCAGTAGCTTCAATCATTTCTGGACGTTTTTCAATGGCAAAAATCAATGAATATTGTAAATGCACAAACAGTAATTTCTCCGCATTGCAATGTGCAATTCTGAAATTTTTTGCTTTTTCCTGCTCCTCTTAGCATGATAAAGAAGATTCAAAGAGAGTGAGATGCCAGCTCCTTTCATTCAGTCAGTAGCTTCAATCATTTCTGGATGTTTTTCAATGGCAAAAATCAATGAATATTGTAAATGCACAAACAGTAATTTCTCCGCATTGCAAGGTGCAATTCTGAAATTTTTTGCTTTTTCCTGCTCCTCTTAGCATGATAAAGAAGATTCAAAGAGAGTGAGATGCCAGCTCCTTTCATTCAGTCAGTAGCTTCAATCATTTCTGGACGTTTTTCAATGGCAAAAATCAATGAATATTGTAAATGCACAAACAGTAATTTCTCCGCATTGCAAGGTGCAATTCTGAAATTTTTTGCTTCTTCCTGCTCCTCTTAGCATGATAAAGTAGATTCAAAGAGTGAGATGCCAGCTCCTTTCATTGTCAGTAGCTTCAAACATTTCTGGTATATGAATAACATGATGTTTTTCAATGGCAAAAATCAATGAATATTGTAAATGCACAAACAGTAATTTCTCCGCATTGCAAGGTGAAATTCTGAAATTTTTTGCTTTTTCCTGCTCCTCTTAGCATGATAAAGAAGATTCAAAGAGAGTGAGATGCCAGCTCCTTTCATTCAGTCAGTAGCTTCAATCATTTCTGGACGTTTTTCAATGGCAAAAATCAATGAATATTGTAAATGCACAAACAGTAATTTCTCCGCATTGCAAGGTGCAATTCTGAAATTTTTTGCTTTTTTCTGCTCCTCTTAGCAAGATAAACAAGATTCAAAGAGAGTGAGATGCCAGCTCCTTTCATTCAGTCAGTAGCTTCAATCATTTCTGGACGTTTTTCAATGGCAAAAATCAATGAATATTGTAAATGCACAAACAGTAATTTCTCCGCATTGCAAGGTGCAATTCTGAAATTTTTTGCTTTTTCCTGCTCCTCTTAGCATGATAAAGAAGATTCAAAGAGAGTGAGATGCCAGCTCCTTTCATTCAGTCAGTAGCTTCAATCATTTCTGGACGTTTTTCAATGGCAAAAATCAATGAATATTGTAAATGCACAAACAGTAATTTCTCCGCATTGCAAGGTGCAATTCTGAAATTTTTTGCTTTTTCCTGCTCCTCTTAGCATGATAAAGAAGATTCAAAGAGAGTGAGATGCCAGCTCCTTTCATTCAGTCAGTAGCTTCAAACATTTCTGGTATATGAATAACATGATGTTTTTCAATGGCAAAAATCAATGAATATTGTAAATGCACAAACAGTAATTTCTCCGCATTGCAAGGTGCAATTCTGAAATTTTTTGCTTTTTCCTGCTCCTCTTAGCATGATAAGGAAGATTCAAAGAGAGTGAGATGCCAGCTCCTTTCATTCAGTCAGTAGCTTCAATCATTTCTGGACGTTTTTCAATGGCAAAAATCATTGAATATTGTAAATGCACAAACAGTAATTTCTCCGCATTGCAAGGTGTAATTCTGAAATTTTTTGCTTTTTCCTGCTCCTCTTAGCATGATAAAGAAGATTCAAAGAGAGTGAGATGCCAGCTCCTTTCATTCAGTCAGTAGCTTCAATCATTTCTTGTATATGAATAACGATGTTTTTCAATGGCAAAAATCAATGAATATTGTAAATGCACAAACAGTAATTTCTCCGCATTGCAAGGTGCAATTCTGAAATTTTTTGCTTTTTCCTGCTCCTCTTAGCATGATAAAGAAGATTCAAAGAGAGTGAGATGCCAGCTCCTTTCATTCAGTCAGTAGCTTCAATCATTTCTGGACGTTTTTCAATGGCAAAAATCAATGAATATTGTAAATGCACAAACAGTAATTTCTCCGCATTGCAAGGTGCAATTCTGAAATTTTTTGCTTTTTCCTGCTCCTCTTAGCATGATAAAGAAGATTCAAAGAGAGTGAGATGCCAGCTCCTTTCATTCAGTCAGTAGCTTCAATCATTTCTGGACGTTTTTCAATGGCAAAAATCAATGAATATTGTAAATGCACAAACAGTAATTTCTCCGCATTGCAAGGTGCAATTCTGAAATTTTTTGCTTTTTCCTGCTCCTCTTAGCATGATAAAGAAGATTCAAAGAGAGTGAGATGCCAGCTCCATTCATTCAGTCAGTAGCTTCAAACATTTCTGGTATGTGAATAACATGATGTTTTTCAATGGCAAAAATCAATGAATATTGTAAATGCACAAACAGTAATTTCTCCGCATTGCAAGGTGCAATTCTGAAATTTTTTGCTTTTTCCTGCTCCTCTTAGCATGATAAAGAAGATTCAAAGAGAGTGAGATGCCAGCTCCTTTCATTCAGTCAGTAGCTTCAATCATTTCTGGACGTTTTTCAATGGCAAAAATCAATGAATATTGTAAATGCACAAACAGTAATTTCTCCGCATTGCAAGGTGCAATTCTGAAATTTTTTGCTTTTTCCTGCTCCTCTTAGCATGATAAAGAAGATTCAAAGAGAGTGAGATGCCAGCTCCTTTCATTCAGTCAGTAGCTTCAAACATTTCTGGTATATGAATAACGATGTTTTTCAATGGCAAAAATCAATGAATATTGTAAATGCACAAACAGTAATTTCTCCGCATTGCAAGGTGCAATTTTGAAATTTTTTGCTTTTTCCTGCTCCTCTTAGCATGATAAAGAAGATTCAAAGAGAGTGAGATGCCAGCTCCTTTCATTCAGTCAGTAGCTTCAATCATTTCTGGACGTTTTTCAATGGCAAAAATCAATGAATATTGTAAATGCACAAACAGTAATTTCTCCGCATTGCAAGTTGCAATTCTGAAATTTTTTGCTTTTTCCTGCTCCTCTTAGCATGATAAAGAAGATTCAAAGAGAGTGAGATGCCAGCTCCTTTCATTCAGTCAGTAGCTTCAATCATTTCTGGACGTTTTTCAATGGCAAAAATCAATGAATATTGTAAATGCACAAACAGTAATTTCTCCGCATTGCAAGGTGCAATTCTGAAATTTTTTGCTTTTTCCTGCTCCTCTTAGCATGATAAAGAAGATTCAAAGAGAGTGAGATGCCAGCTCCTTTCATTCAGTCAGTAGCTTCAAACATTTCTGGTATATGAATAACATGATGTTTTTCAATGGCAAAAATCAATGAATATTGTAAATGCACAAACAGTAATTTCTCTGCATTGCAAGGTGCAATTCTGAAATTTTTTGCTTTTTCCTGCTCCTCTTAGCATGATAAAGAAGATTCAAAGAGAGTGAGATGCCAGCTTCTTTCATTCAGTCAGTAGCTTCAATCATTTCTGGACGTTTTTCAATGGCAAAAATCAATGAATATTGTAAATGCACAAACAGTAATTTCTCCGCATTGCAAGGTGCAATTCTGAAATTTTTTGCTTTTTCCTGCTCCTCTTAGCAAGATAAACAAGATTCAAAGAGAGTGAGATGCCAGCTCCTTTCATTCAGTCAGTAGCTTCAATCATTTCTGGACGTTTTTCAATGGCAAAAATCAATGAATATTGTAAATGCACAAACAGTAATTTCTCCGCATTGCAAGGTGCAATTCTGAAATTTTTTGCTTTTTCCTGCTCCTCTTAGCATGATAAAGAAGATTCAAAGAGAGTGAGATGCCAGCTCCTTTCATTCAGTCAGTAGCTTCAATCATTTCTGGTATATGAATAACGATGTTTTTCAATGGCAAAAATCAATGAATATTGTAAATGCACAAACAGTAATTTCTCCGCATTGCAAGGTGCAATTCTGAAATTTTTTGCTTTTTCCTGCTCCTCTTAGCATGATAAAGAAGATCCAAAGAGAGTGAGATGCCAGCTCCTTTCATTCAGTCAGTAGCTTCAATCATTTCTGGACGTTTTTCAATGGCAAAAATCAATGAATATTGTAAATGCACAAACAGTAATTTCTCCGCATTGCAAGGTGCAATTCTGAAATTTTTTGCTTTTTCCTGCTCCTCTTAGCATGATAAAGAAGATTCAAAGAGAGTGAGATGCCAGCTCCTTTCATTCAGTCAGTAGCTTCAATCATTTCTGGACGTTTTTCAATGGCAAAAATCAATGAATATTGTAAATGCACAAACAGTAATTTCTCCGCATTGCAAGGTGCAATTCTGAAATTTTTTGCTTTTTCCTGCTCCTCTTAGCATGATAAAGAAGATTCAAAGAGAGTGAGATGCCAGCTCCTTTCATTCAGTCAGTAGCTTCAAACATTTCTGGTATGTGAATAACATGATGTTTTTCAATGGCAAAAATCAATGAATATTGTAAATGCACAAACAGTAATTTCTCCGCATTGCAAGGTGCAATTCTGAAATTTTTTGCTTTTTCCTGCTCCTCTTAGCATGATAAAGAAGATTCAAAGAGAGTGAGATGCCAGCTCCTTTCATTCAGTCAGTAGCTTCAATCATTTCTGGACGTTTTTCAATGGCAAAAATCAATGAATATTGTAAATGCACAAACAGTAATTTCTCCGCATTGCAAGGTGCAATTCTGAAATTTTTTGCTTTTTCCTGCTCCTCTTAGCATGATAAACAAGATTCAAAGAGAGTGAGATGCCAGCTCCTTTCATTCAGTCAGTAGCTTCAATCATTTCTGGATGTTTTTCAATGGCAAAAATCAATGAATATTGTAAATGCACAAACAGTAATTTCTCCGTATTGCAAGTTGCAATTCTGAAATTTTTTGCTTTTTTCTGCTCCTCTTAGCATGATAAAGAAGATTCAAAGAGAGTGAGATGCCAGCTCCTTTCATTCAGTCAGTAGCTTCATTCATTTCTGGACGTTTTTCAATGGCAAAAATCAATGAATATTGTAAATGCACAAACAGTAATTTCTCCGCATTGCAAGGTGCAATTCTGAAATTTTTTGCTTTTTCCTGCTCCTCTTAGCATGATAAAGAAGATTCAAAGAGAGTGAGATGCCAAGCTCCTTTCATTCAGTCAGTAGCTTCAAACATTTCTGGTATATGAATAACATGATGTTTTTCAATGGCAAAAATCAATGAATATTGTAAATGCACAAACAGTAATTTCTCCGCATTGCAAGGTGCAATTCTGAAATTTTTTGCTTTTTCCTGCTCCTCTAAGCATGGTAAAGAAGATTCAAAGAGAGTGAGATGCCAGCTCCTTTCATTCAGTCAGTAGCTTCAATCATTTCTGGACGTTTTTCAATGGCAAAAATCAATGAATATTGTAAATGCACAAACAGTAAGTTCTCGGCATTGCAAGGTGCAATTCTGAAATTTTTTGCTTTTTCCTGCTCCTCTTAGCATTATAAACAAGATTCAAAGTGAATGAGATGCCAGCTCCTTTCATTCAGTCAGTAGCTTCAATCATTTCTGGACGTTTTTCAATGGCAAAAATCAATGAATATTGTGAATGCACAAACAGTAATTTCTCCGCATTGCAAGGTGCAATTCTGAAATTTTTTGCTTTTTCCTGCTCCTCTTAGCATGATAAAGAAGATTCAAAGAGAGTGAGATGCCAGCTCCTTTCATTCAGTCAGTAGCTTCAAACATTTCTGGTATATGAATAACGATGTTTTTCAATGGCAAAAATCAATGAATATTGTAAATGCACAAACAGTAATTTCTCCGCATTGCAAGGTGCAATTTTGAAATTTTTTGCTTTTACCTGCTCCTCTTAGCATGATAAAGAAGATTCAAAGAGAGTGAGATGCCAGCTCCTTTCATTCAGTCAGTAGCTTCAATCATTTCTGGACGTTTTTCAATGGCAAAAATCAATGAATATTGTAAATGCACAAACAGTAATTTCTCCGCATTGCAAGTTGCAATTCTGAAATTTTTTGCTTTTTCCTGCTCCTCTTAGCATGATAAAGAAGATTCAAAGAGAGTGAGATGCCAGCTCCTTTCATTCAGTCAGTAGCTTCAATCATTTCTGGATGTTTTTCAATGGCAAAAATCAATGAATATTGTAAATGCACAAACAGTAATTTCTCCGTATTGCAAGGTGCAATTCTGAAATTTTTTGCTTTTTTCTGCTCCTCTTAGCATGATAAAGAAGATTCAAAGAGAGTGAGATGCCAGCTCCTTTCATTCAGTCAGTAGCTTCATTCATTTCTGGACGTTTTTCAATGGCAAAAATCAATGAATATTGTAAATGCACAAACAGTAATTTCTCCGCATTGCAAGGTGCAATTCTGAAATTTTTTGCTTTTTCCTGCTCCTCTTAGCATGATAAAGAAGATTCAAAGAGAGTGAGATGCCAAGCTCCTTTCATTCAGTCAGTAGCTTCAAACATTTCTGGTATATGAATAACATGATGTTTTTCAATGGCAAAAATCAATGAATATTGTAAATGCACAAACAGTAATTTCTCCGCATTGCAAGGTGCAATTCTGAAATTTTTTGCTTTTTCCTGCTCCTCTAAGCATGGTAAAGAAGATTCAAAGAGAGTGAGATGCCAGCTCCTTTCATTCAGTCAGTAGCTTCAATCATTTCTGGACGTTTTTCAATGGCAAAAATCAATGAATATTGTAAATGCACAAACAGTAAGTTCTCGGCATTGCAAGGTGCAATTCTGAAATTTTTTGCTTTTTCCTGCTCCTCTTAGCATTATAAACAAGATTCAAAGTGAATGAGATGCCAGCTCCTTTCATTCAGTCAGTAGCTTCAATCATTTCTGGACGTTTTTCAATGGCAAAAATCAATGAATATTGTAAATGCACAAACAGTAATTTCTCCGCATTGCAAGGTGCAATTCTGAAATTTTTTGCTTTTTCCTGCTCCTCTTAGCATGATAAAGAAGATTCAAAGAGAGTGAGATGCCAGCTCCTTTCATTCAGTCAGTAGCTTCAAACATTTCTGGTATATGAATAACGATGTTTTTCAATGGCAAAAATCAATGAATATTGTAAATGCACAAACAGTAATTTCTCCGCATTGCAAGGTGCAATTTTGAAATTTTTTGCTTTTACCTGCTCCTCTTAGCATGATAAAGAAGATTCAAAGAGAGTGAGATGCCAGCTCCTTTCATTCAGTCAGTAGCTTCAATCATTTCTGGACGTTTTTCAATGGCAAAAATCAATGAATATTGTAAATGCACAAACAGTAATTTCTCCGCATTGCAAGTTGCAATTCTGAAATTTTTTGCTTTTTCCTGCTCCTCTTAGCATGATAAAGAAGATTCAAAGAGAGTGAGATGCCAGCTCCTTTCATTCAGTCAGTAGCTTCAATCATTTCTGGACGTTTTTCAATGGCAAAAATCAATGAATATTGTAAATGCACAAACAGTAATTTCTCCGCATTGCAAGGTGCAATTCTGAAATTTTTTGCTTTTTCCTGCTCCTCTTAGCATGATAAAGAAGATTCAAAGAGAGTGAGATGCCAGCTCCTTTCATTCAGTCAGTAGCTTCAAACATTTCTGGTATATGAATAACATGATGTTTTTCAATGGCAAAAATCAATGAATATTGTAAATGCACAAACAGTAATTTCTCTGCATTGCAAGGTGCAATTCTGAAATTTTTTGCTTTTTCCTGCTCCTCTTAGCATGATAAAGAAGATTCAAAGAGAGTGAGATGCCAGCTTCTTTAATTCAGTCAGTAGCTTCAATCATTTCTAGACGTTTTTCAATGGCAAAAATCAATGAATATTGTAAATGCACAAACAGTAATTTCTCCTCATTGCAAGGTGCAATTCTGAAATTTTTTGCTTTTTCCTGCTCCTCTTAGCAAGATAAACAAGATTCAAAGAGAGTGAGATGCCAGCTCCTTTCATTCAGTCAGTAGCTTCAATCATTTCTGGACGTTTTTCAATGGCAAAAATCAATGAATATTGTAAATGCACAAACAGTAATTTCTCCGCATTGCAAGGTGCAATTCTGAAATTTTTTGCTTTTTCCTGCTCCTCTTAGCATGATAAAGAAGATTCAAAGAGAGTGAGATGCCAGCTCCTTTCATTCAGTCAGTAGCTTCAAACATTTCTGGTATGTGAATAACATGATGTTTTTCAATGGCAAAAATCAATGAATATTGTAAATGCACAAACAGTAATTTCTCCGCATTGCAAGGTGCAATTCTGAAATTTTTTGCTTTTTCCTGCTCCTCTTAGCATGATAAAGAAGATTCAAAGAGAGTGAGATGCCAGCTCCTTTCATTCAGTCAGTAGCTTCAATCATTTCTGGACGTTTTTCAATGGCAAAAATCAATGAATATTGTAAATGCACAAACAGTAATTTCTCCGCATTGCAAGGTGCAATTCTGAAATTTTTTGCTTTTTCCTGCTCCTCTTAGCATGATAAAGAAGATTCAAAGAGAGTGAGATGCCAGCTCGTTTCATTCAGTCAGTAGCTTCAATCATTTCTGGACGTTTTTCAATGGCAAAAATCAATGAATATTGTAAATGCACAAACAGTAATTTCTCCGCATTGCAAGGTGCAATTCTGAAATTTTTTGCTTTTTCCTGCTCCTCTTAGCATGATAAAGAAGATTCAAAGAGAGTGAGATGCCAGCTCCTTTCATTCAGTCAGTAGCTTCAAACATTTCTGGTATGTGAATAACATGATGTTTTTCAATGGCAAAAATCAATGAATATTGTAAATGCACAAACAGTAATTTCTCCGCATTGCAAGGTGCAATTCTGAAATTTTTTGCTTTTTCCTGCTCCTCTTAGCATGATAAACAAGATTCAAAGAGAGTG
Source organism: Phyllobates terribilis (assembly GCF_046119375.1). NCBI lineage: Eukaryota > Metazoa > Chordata > Amphibia > Anura > Dendrobatidae > Phyllobates > Phyllobates terribilis. The sequence continues at coordinate 4,697,869 of NW_027362893.1, forward strand.
AGATGCCAGCTCCTTTCATTCAGTCAGTAGCTTCAATCATTTCTGGATGTTTTTCAATGGCAAAAATCAATGAATATTGTAAATGCACAAACAGTAATTTCTCCGTATTGCAAGGTGCAATTCTGAAATTTTTTGCTTTTTTCTGCTCCTCTTAGCATGATAAAGAAGATTCAAAGAGAGTGAGATGCCAGCTCCTTTCATTCAGTCAGTAGCTTCATTCATTTCTGGACGTTTTTCAATGGCAAAAATCAATGAATATTGTAAATGCACAAACAGTAATTTCTCCGCATTGCAAGGTGCAATTCTGAAATTTTTTGCTTTTTCCTGCTCCTCTTAGCATGATAAAGAAGATTCAAAGAGAGTGAGATGCCAGCTCCTTTCATTCAGTCAGTAGCTTCATTCATTTCTGGACGTTTTTCAATGGCAAAAATCAATGAATATTGTAAATGCACAAACAGTAATTTCTCCGCATTGCAAGGTGCAATTCTGAAATTTTTTGCTTTTTCCTGCTCCTCTTAGCATGATAAAGAAGATTCAAAGAGAGTGAGATGCCAGCTCCTTTCATTCAGTCAGTAGCTTCAATCATTTCTGGACGTTTTTCAATGGCAAAAATCAATGAATATTGTAAATGCACAAACAGTAATTTCTCCGCATTGCAAGGTGCAATTCTGAAATTTTTTGCTTTTTCCTGCTCCTCTTAGCATGATAAAGAAGATTCAAAGAGAGTGAGATGCCAGCTCCTTTCATTCAGTCAGTAGCTTCAATCATTTCTGGACGTTTTTCAATGGCAAAAATCAATGAATATTGTAAATGCACAAACAGTAATTTCTCCGCATTGCAAGGTGCAATTCTGAAATTTTTTGCTTTTTCCTGCTCCTCTTAGCATGATAAACAAGATTCAAAGAGAGTGAGATGCCAGCTCCTTTCATTCAGTCAGTAGCTTCAATCATTTCTGGATGTTTTTCAATGGCAAAAATCAATGAATATTGTAAATGCACAAACAGTAATTTCTCCGTATTGCAAGGTGCAATTCTGAAATTTTTTGCTTTTTTCTGCTCCTCTTAGCATGATAAAGAAGATTCAAAGAGAGTGAGATGCCAGCTCCTTTCATTCAGTCAGTAGCTTCATTCATTTCTGGACGTTTTTCAATGGCAAAAATCAATGAATATTGTAAATGCACAAACAGTAATTTCTCCGCATTGCAAGGTGCAATTCTGAAATTTTTTGCTTTTTCCTGCTCCTCTTAGCATGATAAAGAAGATTCAAAGAGAGTGAGATGCCAAGCTCCTTTCATTCAGTCAGTAGCTTCAAACATTTCTGGTATATGAATAACATGATGTTTTTCAATGGCAAAAATCAATGAATATTGTAAATGCACAAACAGTAATTTCTCCGCATTGCAAGGTGCAATTCTGAAATTTTTTCTTTTTCCTGCTCCTCTAAGCATGGTAAAGAAGATTCAAAGAGTGTGAGATGCCAGCTCCTTTCATTCAGTCAGTAGCTTCAATCATTTCTGGACGTTTTTCAATGGCAAAAATCAATGAATATTGTAAATGCACAAACAGTAATTTCTCGGCATTGCAAGGTGCAATTCTGAAATTTTTTGCTTTTTCCTGCTCCTCTTAGCATTATAAACAAGATTCAAAGTGAATGAGATGCCAGCTCCTTTCATTCAGTCAGTAGCTTCAATCATTTCTGGACGTTTTTCAATGGCAAAAATCAATGAATATTGTAAATGCACAAACAGTAATTTCTCCGCATTGCAAGGTGCAATTCTGAATTTTTTTGCTTTTTCCTGCTCCTCTTAGCATGATAAAGAAGATTCAAAGAGAGTGAGATGCCAGCTCCTTTCATTCAGTCAGTAGCTTCAAACATTTCTGGTATGTGAATAACATGATGTTTTTCAATGGCAAAAATCAATGAATATTGTAAATGCACAAACAGTAATTTCTCCGCATTGCAAGGTGCAATTCTGAAATTTTTTGCTTTTTCCTGCTCCTCTTAGCATGATAAAGAAGATTCAAAGAGAGTGAGATGCCAGCTCCTTTCATTCAGTCAGTAGCTTCAATCATTTCTGGACGTTTTTCAATGGCAAAAATCAATGAATATTGTAAATGCACAAACAGTAATTTCTCCGCATTGCAAGGTGCAATTCTGAAATTTTTTGCTTTTTCCTGCTCCTCTTAGCATGATAAACAAGATTCAAAGAGAGTGAGATGCCAGCTCCTTTCATTCAGTCAGTAGCTTCAATCATTTCTGGATGTTTTTCAATGGCAAAAATCAATGAATATTGTAAATGCACAAACAGTAATTTCTCCGTATTGCAAGGTGCAATTCTGAAATTTTTTGCTTTTTTCTGCTCCTCTTAGCATGATAAAGAAGATTCAAAGAGAGTGAGATGCCAGCTCCTTTCATTCAGTCAGTAGCTTCATTCATTTCTGGACGTTTTTCAATGGCAAAAATCAATGAATATTGTAAATGCACAAACAGTAATTTCTCCGCATTGCAAGGTGCAATTCTGAAATTTTTTGCTTTTTCCTGCTCCTCTTAGCATGATAAAGAAGATTCAAAGAGAGTGAGATGCCAAGCTCCTTTCATTCAGTCAGTAGCTTCAAACATTTCTGGTATATGAATAACATGATGTTTTTCAATGGCAAAAATCAATGAATATTGTAAATGCACAAACAGTAATTTCTCCGCATTGCAAGGTGCAATTCTGAAATTTTTTGCTTTTTCCTGCTCCTCTAAGCATGGTAAAGAAGATTCAAAGAGAGTGAGATGCCAGCTCCTTTCATTCAGTCAGTAGCTTCAATCATTTCTGGACGTTTTTCAATGGCAAAAATCAATGAATATTGTAAATGCACAAACAGTAATTTCTCCGCATTGCAAGGTGCAATTCTGAAATTTTTTGCTTTTTCCTGCTCCTCTTAGCATGATAAAGAATATTCAAAGAGAGTGAGATGCCAGCTCCTTTCATTCAGTCAGTAGCTTCAAACATTTCTGGTATGTGAATAACATGATGTTTTTCAATGGCAAAAATCAATGAATATTGTAAATGCACAAACAGTAATTTCTCCGCATTGCAAGGTGCAATTCTGAAATTTTTTGCTTTTTCCTGCTCCTCTTAGCATGATAAAGAAGATTCAAAGAGAGTGAGATGCCAGCTCCTTTCATTCAGTCAGTAGCTTCAATCATTTCTGGACGTTTTTCAATGGCAAAAATCAATGAATATTGTAAATGCACAAACAGTAATTTCTCCGCATTGCAAGGTGCAATTCTGAAATTTTTTGCTTTTTCCTGCTCCTCTTAGCATGATAAACAAGATTCAAAGAGAGTGAGATGCCAGCTCCTTTCATTCAGTCAGTAGCTTCAATCATTTCTGGATGTTTTTCAATGGCAAAAATCAATGAATATTGTAAATGCACAAACAGTAATTTCTCCGTATTGCAAGGTGCAATTCTGAAATTTTTTGCTTTTTTCTGCTCCTCTTAGCATGATAAAGAAGATTCAAAGAGAGTGAGATGCCAGCTCCTTTCATTCAGTCAGTAGCTTCATTCATTTCTGGACGTTTTTCAATGGCAAAAATCAATGAATATTGTAAATGCACAAACAGTAATTTCTCCGCATTGCAAGGTGCAATTCTGAAATTTTTTGCTTTTTCCTGCTCCTCTTAGCATGATAAAGAAGATTCAAAGAGAGTGAGATGCCAAGCTCCTTTCATTCAGTCAGTAGCTTCAAACATTTCTGGTATATGAATAACATGATGTTTTTCAATGGCAAAAATCAATGAATATTGTAAATGCACAAACAGTAATTTCTCCGCATTGCAAGGTGCAATTCTGAAATTTTTTGCTTTTTCCTGCTCCTCTAAGCATGGTAAAGAAGATTCAAAGAGAGTGAGCTGCCAGCTCCTTTCATTCAGTCAGTAGCTTCAATCATTTCTGGACGTTTTTCAATGGCAAAAATCAATGAATATTGTAAATGCACAAAAAGTAATTTCTCGGCATTGCAAGGTGCAATTCTGAAATTTTTTGCTTTTTCCTGCTCCTCTTAGCATTATAAACAAGATTCAAAGTGAATGAGATGCCAGCTCCTTTCATTCAGTCAGTAGCTTCAATCATTTCTGGACGTTTTTCAATGGCAAAAATCAATGAATATTGTAAATGCACAAACAGTAATTTCTCCGCATTGCAAGGTGCAATTCTGAAATTTTTTGCTTTTTCCTGCTCCTCTTAGCATGATAAAGAAGATTCAAAGAGAGTGAGATGCCAGCTCCTTTCATTCAGTCAGTAGCTTCAAACATTTCTGGTATATGAATAACGATGTTTTTCAATGGCAAAAATCAATGAATATTGTAAATGCACAAACAGTAATTTCTCCGCATTGCAAGGTGCAATTTTGAAATTTTTTGCTTTTTCCTGCTCCTCTTAGCATGATAAAGAAGATTCAAAGAGAGTGAGATGCCAGCTCCTTTCATTCAGTCAGTAGCTTCAATCATTTCTGGACGTTTTTCAATGGCAAAAATCAATGAATATTGTAAATGCACAAACAGTAATTTCTCCGCATTGCAAGGTGCAATTCTGAAATTTTTTGCTTTTTCCTGCTCCTCTTAGCATGATAAACAAGATTCAAAGAGAGTGAGATGCCAGCTCCTTTCATTCAGTCAGTACCTTCAATCATTTCTGGATGTTTTTCAATGGCAAAATTCAATGAATATTGTAAATGCACAAACAGTAATTTCTCCGCATTGCAAGGTGCAATTCTGAAATTTTTTGCTTTTTCCTGCTCCTCTTAGCATGATAAAGAAGATTCAAAGAGAGTGAGATGCCAGCTCCTTTCATTCAGTCAGTAGCTTCAATCATTTCTGGACGTTTTTCAATGGCAAAAATCAATGAATATTGTAAATGCACAAACAGTAATTTCTCCGCATTGCAAGGTGAAATTCTGAAATTTTTTGCTTTTTCCTGCTCCTCTTAGCATGATAAAGAAGATTCAAAGAGTGAGATGCCAGCTCCTTTCATTGTCAGTAGCTTCAAACATTTCTGGTATATGAATAACATGATGTTTTTCAATGGCAAAAATCAATGAATATTGTAAATGCACAAACAGTAATTTCTCCGCATTGCAAGGTGCAATTCTGAAATTTTTTGCTTTTTTATGCTCCTCTTAGCAAGATAAACAAGATTCAAAGAGAGTGAGATGCCAGCTCCTTTCATTCAGTCAGTAGCTTCAATCATTTCTGGACGTTTTTCAATGGCAAAAATCAATGAATATTGTAAATGCACAAACAGTAATTTCTCCGCATTGCAAGTTGCAATTCTGAAATTTTTTGCTTTTTCCTGCTCCTCTTAGCATGATAAAGAAGATTCAAAGAGAGTGAGATGCCAGCTCCTTTCATTCAGTCAGTAGCTTCAATCATTTCTGGACGTTTTTCAATGGCAAAAATCAATGAATATTGTAAATGCACAAACAGTAATTTCTCCGCATTGCAAGGTGCAATTCTGAAATTTTTTGCTTTTTCCTGCTCCTCTTAGCATGATAAAGAAGATTCAAAGAGAGTGAGATGCCAGCTCCTTTCATTCAGTCAGTAGCTTCAAACATTTCTGGTATATGAATAACATGATGTTTTTCAATGGCAAAAATCAATGAATATTGTAAATGCACAAACAGTAATTTCTCTGCATTGCAAGGTGCAATTCTGAAATTTTTTTTCTTTTTCCTGCTCCTCTTAGCATGATAAAGAAGATTCAAAGAGAGTGAGATGCCAGCTTCTTTCATTCAGTCAGTAGCTTCAATCATTTCTGGACGTTTTTCAATGGCAAAAATCAATGAATATTGTAAATGCACAAACAGTAATTTCTCCGCATTGCAAGGTGCAATTCTGAAATTTTTTGCTTTTTCCTGCTCCTCTTAGCAAGATAAACAAGATTCAAAGAGAGTGAGATGCCAGCTCCTTTCATTCAGTCCGTAGCTTCAATCATTTCTGGACGTTTTTCAATGGCAAAAATCAATGAATATTGTAAATGCACAAACAGTAATTTCTCCGCATTGCAAGGTGCAATTCTGAAATTTTTTGCTTTTTCCTGGTCCTCTTAGCATGATAAAGAAGATTCAAAGAGAGTGAGATGCCAGCTCCTTTCATTCAGTCAGTAGCTTCAAACATTTCTGGTATATGAATAACATGATGTTTTTCAATGGCAAAAATCAATGAATATTGTAAATGCACAAACAGTAATTTCTCCGCATTGCAAGGTGCAATTTTGAAATTTTTTGCTTTTTCCTGCTCCTCTTAGCATGATAAAGAAGATTCAAAGAGAGTGAAATGCCAGCTCCTTTCATTCAGTCAGTAGCTTCAATCATTTCTGGACGTTTTTCAATGGCAAAAATCAATGAATATTGTAAATGCACAAACAGTAATTTCTCCGCATTGCAAGGTGCAATTCTGAAATTTTTTGCTTTTTCCTGCTCCTCTTAGCATGATAAACAAGATTCAAAGAGAGTGAGATGCCAGCTCCTTTCATTCAGTCAGTAGCTTCAATCATTTCTGGATGTTTTTCAATGGCAAAAATCAATGAATATTGTAAATGCACAAACAGTAATTTCTCCGTATTGCAAGGTGCAATTCTGAAATTTTTTGCTTTTTTCTGCTCCTCTTAGCATGATAAAGAAGATTCAAAGAGAGTGAGATGCCAGCTCCTTTCATTCAGTCAGTAGCTTCAAACATTTCTGGTATATGAATAACATGATGTTTTTCAATGGCAAAAATCAATGAATATTGTAAATGCGCAAACAGTAATTTCTCCGCATTGCAAGGTGCAATTCTGAAATTTTTTGCTTTTTCCTGCTCCTCTTAGCATGATAAAGAAGATTCAAAGAGAGTGAGATGCCAGCTCCTTTCATTCAGTCAGTAGCTTCAATCATTTCTGGATGTTTTTCAATGGCAAAAATCAATGAATATTGTAAATGCACAAACAGTAATTTCTCCGTATTGCAAGGTGCAATTCTGAAATTTTTTGCTTTTTTCTGCTCCTCTTAGCATGATAAAGAAGATTCAAAGAGAGTGAGATGCCAGCTCCTTTCATTCAGTCAGTAGCTTCATTCATTTCTGGACGTTTTTCAATGGCAAAAATCAATGAATATTGTAAATGCACAAACAGTAATTTCTCCGCATTGCAAGGTGCAATTCTGAAATTTTTTGCTTTTTCCTGCTCCTCTTAGCATGATAAAGAAGATTCAAAGAGAGTGAGATGCCAAGCTCCTTTCATTCAGTCAGTAGCTTCAAACATTTCTGGTATATGAATAACATGATGTTTTTCAATGGCAAAAATCAATGAATATTGTAAATGCACAAACAGTAATTTCTCCGCATTGCAAGGTGCAATTCTGAAATTTTTTGCTTTTTCCTGCTCCTCTAAGCATGGTAAAGAAGATTCAAAGAGAGTGAGATGCCAGCTCCTTTCATTCAGTCAGTAGCTTCAATCATTTCTGGACGTTTTTCAATGGCAAAAATCAATGAATATTGTAAATGCACAAACAGTAAGTTCTCGGCATTGCAAGGTGCAATTCTGAAATTTTTTGCTTTTTCCTGCTCCTCTTAGCATTATAAACAAGATTCAAAGTGAATGAGATGCCAGCTCCTTTCATTCAGTCAGTAGCTTCAATCATTTCTGGACGTTTTTCAATGGCAAAAATCAATGAATATTGTAAATGCACAAACAGTAATTTCTCCGCATTGCAAGGTGCAATTCTGAAATTTTTTGCTTTTTCCTGCTCCTCTTAGCATGATAAAGAAGATTCAAAGAGAGTGAGATGCCAGCTCCTTTCATTCAGTCAGTAGCTTCAAACATTTCTGGTATATGAATAACGATGTTTTTCAATGGCAAAAATCAATGAATATTGTAAATGCACAAACAGTAATTTCTCCGCATTGCAAGGTGCAATTTTGAAATTTTTTGCTTTTTCCTGCTCCTCTTAGCATGATAAAGAAGATTCAAAGAGAGTGAGATGCCAGCTCCTTTCATTCAGTCAGTAGCTTCAATCATTTCTGGACGTTTTTCAATGGCAAAAATCAATGAATATTGTAAATGCACAAACAGTAATTTCTCCGCATTGCAAGTTGCAATTCTGAAATTTTTTGCTTTTTCCTGCTCCTCTTAGCATGATAAAGAAGATTCAAAGAGAGTGAGATGCCAGCTCCTTTCATTCAGTCAGTAGCTTCAATCATTTCTGGACGTTTTTCAATGGCAAAAATCAATGAATATTGTAAATGCACAAACAGTAATTTCTCCGCATTGCAAGGTGCAATTCTGAAATTTTTTGCTTTTTCCTGCTCCTCTTAGCATGATAAAGAAGATTCAAAGAGAGTGAGATGCCAGCTCCTTTCATTCAGTCAGTAGCTTCAAACATTTCTGGTATATGAATAACATGATGTTTTTCAATGGCAAAAATCAATGAATATTGTAAATGCACAAACAGTAATTTCTCTGCATTGCAAGGTGCAATTCTGAAATTTTTTGCTTTTTCCTGCTCCTCTTAGCATGATAAAGAAGATTCAAAGAGAGTGAGATGCCAGCTTCTTTAATTCAGTCAGTAGCTTCAATCATTTCTGGACGTTTTTCAATGGCAAAAATCAATGAATATTGTAAATGCACAAACAGTAATTTCTCCTCATTGCAAGGTGCAATTCTGAAATTTTTTGCTTTTTCCTGCTCCTCTTAGCAAGATAAACAAGATTCAAAGAGAGTGAGATGCCAGCTCCTTTCATTCAGTCAGTAGCTTCAATCATTTCTGGACGTTTTTCAATGGCAAAAATCAATGAATATTGTAAATGCACAAACAGTAATTTCTCCGCATTGCAAGGTGCAATTCTGAAATTTTTTGCTTTTTCCTGCTCCTCTTAGCATGATAAAGAAGATTCAAAGAGAGTGAGATGCCAGCTCCTTTCATTCAGTCAGTAGCTTCAAACATTTCTGGTATGTGAATAACATGATGTTTTTCAATGGCAAAAATCAATGAATATTGTAAATGCACAAACAGTAATTTCTCCGCATTGCAAGGTGCAATTCTGAAATTTTTTGCTTTTTCCTGCTCCTCTTAGCATGATAAAGAAGATTCAAAGAGAGTGAGATGCCAGCTCCTTTCATTCAGTCAGTAGCTTCAATCATTTCTGGACGTTTTTCAATGGCAAAAATCAATGAATATTGTAAATGCACAAACAGTAATTTCTCCGCATTGCAAGGTGCAATTCTGAAATTTTTTGCTTTTTCCTGCTCCTCTTAGCATGATAAAGAAGATTCAAAGAGAGTGAGATGCCAGCTCGTTTCATTCAGTCAGTAGCTTCAATCATTTCTGGACGTTTTTCAATGGCAAAAATCAATGAATATTGTAAATGCACAAACAGTAATTTCTCCGCATTGCAAGGTGCAATTCTGAAATTTTTTGCTTTTTCCTGCTCCTCTTAGCATGATAAAGAAGATTCAAAGAGAGTGAGATGCCAGCTCCTTTCATTCAGTCAGTAGCTTCAAACATTTCTGGTATGTGAATAACATGATGTTTTTCAATGGCAAAAATCAATGAATATTGTAAATGCACAAACAGTAATTTCTCCGCATTGCAAGGTGCAATTCTGAAATTTTTTGCTTTTTCCTGCTCCTCTTAGCATGATAAAGAAGATTCAAAGAGAGTGAGATGCCAGCTCCTTTCATTCAGTCAGTAGCTTCAATCATTTCTGGACGTTTTTCAATGGCAAAAATCAATGAATATTGTAAATGCACAAACAGTAATTTCTCCGCATTGCAAGGTGCAATTCTGAAATTTTTTGCTTTTTCCTGCTCCTCTTAGCATGATAAACAAGATTCAAAGAGAGTGAGATGCCAGCTCCTTTCATTCAGTCAGTAGCTTCAATCATTTCTGGATGTTTTTCAATGGCAAAAATCAATGAATATTGTAAATGCACAAACAGTAATTTCTCCGTATTGCAAGGTGCAATTCTGAAATTTTTTGCTTTTTTCTGCTCCTCTTAGCATGATAAAGAAGATTCAAAGAGAGTGAGATGCCAGCTCCTTTCATTCAGTCAGTAGCTTCATTCATTTCTGGACGTTTTTCAATGGCAAAAATCAATGAATATTGTAAATGCACAAACAGTAATTTCTCCGCATTGCAAGGTGCAATTCTGAAATTTTTTGCTTTTTCCTGCTCCTCTTAGCATGATAAAGAAGATTCAAAGAGAGTGAGATGCCAAGCTCCTTTCATTCAGTCAGTAGCTTCAAACATTTCTGGTATATGAATAACATGATGTTTTTCAATGGCAAAAATCAATGAATATTGTAAATGCACAAACAGTAATTTCTCCGCATTGCAAGGTGCAATTCTGAAATTTTTTCTTTTTCCTGCTCCTCTAAGCATGGTAAAGAAGATTCAAAGAGTGTGAGATGCCAGCTCCTTTCATTCAGTCAGTAGCTTCAATCATTTCTGGACGTTTTTCAATGGCAAAAATCAATGAATATTGTAAATGCACAAACAGTAATTTCTCGGCATTGCAAGGTGCAATTCTGAAATTTTTTGCTTTTTCCTGCTCCTCTTAGCATTATAAACAAGATTCAAAGTGAATGAGATGCCAGCTCCTTTCATTCAGTCAGTAGCTTCAATCATTTCTGGACGTTTTTCAATGGCAAAAATCAATGAATATTGTAAATGCACAAACAGTAACTTCTCCGCATTGCAAGGTGCAATTCTGAATTTTTTTGCTTTTTCCTGCTCCTCTTAGCATGATAAAGAAGATTCAAAGAGAGTGAGATGCCAGCTCCTTTCATTCAGTCAGTAGCTTCAAACATTTCTGGTATGTGAATAACATGATGTTTTTCAATGGCAAAAATCAATGAATATTGTAAATGCACAAACAGTAATTTCTCCGCATTGCAAGGTGCAATTCTGAAATTTTTTGCTTTTTCCTGCTCCTCTTAGCATGATAAAGAAGATTCAAAGAGAGTGAGATGCCAGCTCCTTTCATTCAGTCAGTAGCTTCAATCATTTCTGGACGTTTTTCAATGGCAAAAATCAATGAATATTGTAAATGCACAAACAGTAATTTCTCCGCATTGCAAGGTGCAATTCTGAAATTTTTTGCTTTTTCCTGCTCCTCTTAGCATGATAAACAAGATTCAAAGAGAGTGAGATGCCAGCTCCTTTCATTCAGTCAGTAGCTTCAATCATTTCTGGATGTTTTTCAATGGCAAAAATCAATGAATATTGTAAATGCACAAACAGTAATTTCTCCGTATTGCAAGGTGCAATTCTGAAATTTTTTGCTTTTTTCTGCTCCTCTTAGCATGATAAAGAAGATTCAAAGAGAGTGAGATGCCAGCTCCTTTCATTCAGTCAGTAGCTTCATTCATTTCTGGACGTTTTTCAATGGCAAAAATCAATGAATATTGTAAATGCACAAACAGTAATTTCTCCGCATTGCAAGGTGCAATTCTGAAATTTTTTGCTTTTTCCTGCTCCTCTTAGCATGATAAAGAAGATTCAAAGAGAGTGAGATGCCAAGCTCCTTTCATTCAGTCAGTAGCTTCAAACATTTCTGGTATATGAATAACATGATGTTTTTCAATGGCAAAAATCAATGAATATTGTAAATGCACAAACAGTAATTTCTCCGCATTGCAAGGTGCAATTCTGAAATTTTTTGCTTTTTCCTGCTCCTCTAAGCATGGTAAAGAAGATTCAAAGAGAGTGAGATGCCAGCTCCTTTCATTCAGTCAGTAGCTTCAATCATTTCTGGACGTTTTTCAATGGCAAAAATCAATGAATATTGTAAATGCACAAACAGTAATTTCTCCGCATTGCAAGGTGCAATTCTGAAATTTTTTGCTTTTTCCTGCTCCTCTTAGCATGATAAAGAATATTCAAAGAGAGTGAGATGCCAGCTCCTTTCATTCAGTCAGTAGCTTCAAACATTTCTGGTATGTGAATAACATGATGTTTTTCAATGGCAAAAATCAATGAATATTGTAAATGCACAAACAGTAATTTCTCCGCATTGCAAGGTGCAATTCTGAAATTTTTTGCTTTTTCCTGCTCCTCTTAGCATGATAAAGAAGATTCAAAGAGAGTGAGATGCCAGCTCCTTTCATTCAGTCAGTAGCTTCAATCATTTCTGGACGTTTTTCAATGGCAAAAATCAATGAATATTGTAAATGCACAAACAGTAATTTCTCCGCATTGCAAGGTGCAATTCTGAAATTTTTTGCTTTTTCCTGCTCCTCTTAGCATGATAAACAAGATTCAAAGAGAGTGAGATGCCAGCTCCTTTCATTCAGTCAGTAGCTTCAATCATTTCTGGATGTTTTTCAATGGCAAAAATCAATGAATATTGTAAATGCACAAACAGTAATTTCTCCGTATTGCAAGGTGCAATTCTGAAATTTTTTGCTTTTTTCTGCTCCTCTTAGCATGATAAAGAAGATTCAAAGAGAGTGAGATGCCAGCTCCTTTCATTCAGTCAGTAGCTTCATTCATTTCTGGACGTTTTTCAATGGCAAAAATCAATGAATATTGTAAATGCACAAACAGTAATTTCTCCGCATTGCAAGGTGCAATTCTGAAATTTTTTGCTTTTTCCTGCTCCTCTTAGCATGATAAAGAAGATTCAAAGAGAGTGAGATGCCAAGCTCCTTTCATTCAGTCAGTAGCTTCAAACATTTCTGGTATATGAATAACATGATGTTTTTCAATGGCAAAAATCAATGAATATTGTAAATGCACAAACAGTAATTTCTCCGCATTGCAAGGTGCAATTCTGAAATTTTTTGCTTTCTCCTGCTCCTCTAAGCATGGTAAAGAAGATTCAAAGAGAGTGAGCTGCCAGCTCCTTTCATTCAGTCAGTAGCTTCAATCATTTCTGGACGTTTTTCAATGGCAAAAATCAATGAATATTGTAAATGCACAAAAAGTAATTTCTCGGCATTGCAAGGTGCAATTCTGAAATTTTTTGCTTTTTCCTGCTCCTCTTAGCATTATAAACAAGATTCAAAGTGAATGAGATGCCAGCTCCTTTCATTCAGTCAGTAGCTTCAATCATTTCTGGACGTTTTTCAATGGCAAAAATCAATGAATATTGTAAATGCACAAACAGTAATTTCTCCGCATTGCAAGGTGCAATTCTGAAATTTTTTGCTTTTTCCTGCTCCTCTTAGCATGATAAAGAAGATTCAAAGAGAGTGAGATGCCAGCTCCTTTCATTCAGTCAGTAGCTTCAAACATTTCTGGTATATGAATAACGATGTTTTTCAATGGCAAAAATCAATGAATATTGTAAATGCACAAACAGTAATTTCTCCGCATTGCAAGGTGCAATTTTGAAATTTTTTGCTTTTTCCTGCTCCTCTTAGCATGATAAAGAAGATTCAAAGAGAGTGAGATGCCAGCTCCTTTCATTCAGTCAGTAGCTTCAATCATTTCTGGACGTTTTTCAATGGCAAAAATCAATGAATATTGTAAATGCACAAACAGTAATTTCTCCGCATTGCAAGGTGCAATTCTGAAATTTTTTGCTTTTTCCTGCTCCTCTTAGCATGATAAACAAGATTCAAAGAGAGTGAGATGCCAGCTCCTTTCATTCAGTCAGTACCTTCAATCATTTCTGGATGTTTTTCAATGGCAAAATTCAATGAATATTGTAAATGCACAAACAGTAATTTCTCCGCATTGCAAGGTGAAATTCTGAAATTTTTTGCTTTTTCCTGCTCCTCTTAGCATGATAAAGAAGATTCAAAGAGAGTGAGATGCCAGCTCCTTTCATTCAGTCAGTAGCTTCAATCATTTCTGGACGTTTTTCAATGGCAAAAATCAATGAATATTGTAAATGCACAAACAGTAATTTCTCCGCATTGCAAGGTGAAATTCTGAAATTTTTTGCTTTTTCCTGCTCCTCTTAGCATGATAAAGAAGATTCAAAGAGTGAGATGCCAGCTCCTTTCATTGTCAGTAGCTTCAAACATTTCTGGTATATGAATAACATGATGTTTTTCAATGGCAAAAATCAATGAATATTGTAAATGCACAAACAGTAATTTCTCCGCATTGCAAGGTGCAATTCTGAAATTTTTTGCTTTTTTATGCTCCTCTTAGCAAGATAAACAAGATTCAAAGAGAGTGAGATGCCAGCTCCTTTCATTCAGTCAGTAGCTTCAATCATTTCTGGACGTTTTTCAATGGCAAAAATCAATGAATATTGTAAATGCACAAACAGTAATTTCTCCGCATTGCAAGTTGCAATTCTGAAATTTTTTGCTTTTTCCTGCTCCTCTTAGCATGATAAAGAAGATTCAAAGAGAGTGAGATGCCAGCTCCTTTCATTCAGTCAGTAGCTTCAATCATTTCTGGACGTTTTTCAATGGCAAAAATCAATGAATATTGTAAATGCACAAACAGTAATTTCTCCGCATTGCAAGGTGCAATTCTGAAATTTTTTGCTTTTTCCTGCTCCTCTTAGCATGATAAAGAAGATTCAAAGAGAGTGAGATGCCAGCTCCTTTCATTCAGTCAGTAGCTTCAAACATTTCTGGTATATGAATAACATGATGTTTTTCAATGGCAAAAATCAATGAATATTGTAAATGCACAAACAGTAATTTCTCTGCATTGCAAGGTGCAATTCTGAAATTTTTTTTCTTTTTCCTGCTCCTCTTAGCATGATAAAGAAGATTCAAAGAGAGTGAGATGCCAGCTTCTTTCATTCAGTCAGTAGCTTCAATCATTTCTGGACGTTTTTCAATGGCAAAAATCAATGAATATTGTAAATGCACAAACAGTAATTTCTCCGCATTGCAAGGTGCAATTCTGAAATTTTTTGCTTTTTCCTGCTCCTCTTAGCAAGATAAACAAGATTCAAAGAGAGTGAGATGCCAGCTCCTTTCATTCAGTCAGTAGCTTCAATCATTTCTGGACGTTTTTCAATGGCAAAAATCAATGAATATTGTAAATGCACAAACAGTAATTTCTCCGCATTGCAAGGTGCAATTCTGAAATTTTTTGCTTTTTCCTGGTCCTCTTAGCATGATAAAGAAGATTCAAAGAGAGTGAGATGCCAGCTCCTTTCATTCAGTCAGTAGCTTCAAACATTTCTGGTATATGAATAACATGATGTTTTTCAATGGCAAAAATCAATGAATATTGTAAATGCACAAACAGTAATTTCTCCGCATTGCAAGGTGCAATTTTGAAATTTTTTGCTTTTTCCTGCTCCTCTTAGCATGATAAATAAGATTCAAAGAGAGTGAGATGCCAGCTCCTTTCATTCAGTCAGTAGCTTCAATCATTTCTGGACGTTTTTCAATGGCAAAAATCAATGAATATTGTAAATGCACAAACAGTAATTTCTCCGCATTGCAAGGTGCAATTCTGAAATTTTTTGCTTTTTCCTGCTCCTCTTAGCATGATAAACAAGATTCAAAGAGAGTGAGATGCCAGCTCCTTTCATTCAGTCAGTAGCTTCAATCATTTCTGGATGTTTTTCAATGGCAAAAATCAATGAATATTGTAAATGCACAAACAGTAATTTCTCCGTATTGCAAGGTGCAATTCTGAAATTTTTTGCTTTTTTCTGCTCCTCTTAGCATGATAAAGAAGATTCAAAGAGAGTGAGATGCCAGCTCCTTTCATTCAGTCAGTAGCTTCAAACATTTCTGGTATATGAATAACATGATGTTTTTCAATGGCAAAAATCAATGAATATTGTAAATGCGCAAACAGTAATTTCTCCGCATTGCAAGGTGCAATTCTGAAATTTTTTGCTTTTTCCTGCTCCTCTTAGCATGATAAAGAAGATTCAAAGAGAGTGAGATGCCAGCTCCTTTCATTCAGTCAGTAGCTTCAATCATTTCTGGACGTTTTTCAATGGCAAAAATCAATGAATATTGTAAATGCACAAACAGTAATTTCTCCGCATTGCAAGGTGCAATTCTGAAATTTTTTGCTTTTTCCTGCTCCTCTTAGCATGATAAACAAGATTCAAAGAGAGTGAGATGCCAGCTCCTTTCATTCAGTCAGTAGCTTCAATCATTTCTGGATGTTTTTTAATGGCAAAAATCAATGAATATTGTAAATGCACAAACAGTAATTTCTCCGCATTGCAAGGTGCAATTCTGAAATTTTTTGCTTTTTCCTGCTCCTCTTAGCATGATAAAGAAGATTCAAAGAGAGTGAGATGCCAGCTCCTTTCATTCAGTCAGTAGCTTCAATCATTTCTGGACGTTTTTCAATGGCAAAAATCAATGAATATTGTAAATGCACAAACAGTAATTTCTCCGCATTGCAAGGTGCAATTCTGAAATTTTTTGCTTTTTCCTGCTCCTCTTAGCATGATAAAGAAGATTCAAAGAGAGTGAGATGCCAGCTCCTTTCATTCAGTCAGTAGCTTCAATCATTTCTGGACGTTTTTCAATGGCAAAAATCAATGAATATTGTAAATGCACAAACAGTAATTTCTCCGCATTGCAAGGTGCAATTCTGAAATTTTTTGCTTTTTCCTGCTCCTCTTAGCATGATAAAGAAGATTCAAAGAGAGTGAGATGCCAGCTCCTTTCATTCAGTCAGTAGCTTCAAACATTTCTGGTATATGAATAACATGATGTTTTTCAATGGCAAAAATCAATGAATATTGTAAATGCACAAACAGTAATTTCTCCGCATTGCAAGGTGCAATTCTGAAATTTTTTGCTTTTTCCTGCTCCTCTAAGCATGATAAAGAAGATTCAAAGAGAGTGAGATGCCAGCTCCTTTCATTCAGTCAGTAGCTTCAATCATTTCTGGACGTTTTTCAATGGCAAAAATCAATGAATATTGTAAATGCACAAACAGTAATTTCTCGGCATTGCAAGGTGCAATTCTGAAATTTTTTGCTTTTTCCTGCTCCTCTTAGCATGATAAACAAGATTCAAAGTGAATGAGATGCCAGCTCCTTTCATTCAGTCAGTAGCTTCAATCATTTCTGGACGTTTTTCAATGGCAAAAATCAATGAATATTGTAAATGCACAAACAGTAATTTCTCCGCATTGCAAGGTGCAATTCTGAAATTTTTTGCTTTTTCCTGCTCCTCTTAGCATGATAAAGAAGATTCAAAGAGAGTGAGATGCCAGCTCCTTTCATTCAGTCAGTAGCTTCAAACATTTCTGGTATATGAATAACATGATGTTTTTCAATGGCAAAAATCAATGAATATTGTAAATGCACAAACAGTAATTTCTCCGCATTGCAAGGTGCAATTCTGAAATTTTTTGCTTTTTCCTGCTCCTCTTAGCATGATAAAGAAGATTCAAAGAGAGTGAGATGCCAGCTCCTTTCATTCAGTCAGTAGCTTCAATCATTTCTGGACGTTTTTCAATGGCAAAAATCAATGAATATTGTAAATGCACAAACAGTAATTTCTCCGCATTGCAAGGTGCAATTCTGAATTTTTTTGCTTTTTCCTGCTCCTCTTAGCATGATAAAGAAGATTCAAAGAGAGTGAGATGCCAGCTCCTTTCATTCAGTCAGTAGCTTCAAACATTTCTGGTATATGAATAACATGATGTTTTTCAATGGCAAAAATCAATGAATATTGTAAATGCACAAACAGTAATTTCTCCGCATTGCAAGGTGCAATTCTGAAATTTTTTGCTTTTTTCTGCTCCTCTTAGCATGATAAAGAAGATTCAAAGAGAGTGAGATGCCAGCTCCTTTCATTCAGTCAGTAGCTTCAAACATTTCTGGTATATGAATAACATGATGTTTTTCAATAGCAAAAATCAATGAATATTGTAAATGCACAAACAGTAATTTCTCCGCATTGCAAGGTGCAATTCTGAAATTTTTTGCTTTTTCCTGCTCCTCTTAGCATGATAAAGAAGATTCAAAGAGAGTGAGATGCCAGCTCCTTTCATTCAGTCAGTAGCTTCAATCATTTCTGGACGTTTTTCAATGGCAAAAATCAATGAATATTGTAAATGCACAAACAGTAATTTCTCCGCATTGCAAGGTGCAATTCTGAAATTTTTTGCTTTTTCCTGCTCCTCTTAGCATGATAAACAAGATTCAAAGAGAGTGAGATGCCAGCTCCTTTCATTCAGTCAGTAGCTTCAATCATTTCTGGATGTTTTTCAATGGCAAAAATCAATGAATATTGTAAATGCACAAACAGTAATTTCTCCGCATTGCAAGGTGCAATTCTAAAATTTTTTGCTTTTTCCTGCTCCTCTTAGCATGATAAAGAAGATTCAAAGAGAGTGAGATGCC
Organism: Phyllobates terribilis; assembly: GCF_046119375.1. Classification (NCBI taxonomy): domain Eukaryota; kingdom Metazoa; phylum Chordata; class Amphibia; order Anura; family Dendrobatidae; genus Phyllobates; species Phyllobates terribilis. The sequence continues at coordinate 4,716,140 of NW_027362893.1, forward strand.
AGCTCCTTTCATTCAGTCAGTAGCTTCAAACATTTCTGGTATATGAATAACATGATGTTTTTCAATGGCAAAAATCAATGAATATTGTAAATGCACAAACAGTAATTTCTCCGCATTGCAAGGTGCAATTCTGAAATTTTTTGCTTTTTCCTGCTCCTCTAAGCATGATAAAGAAGATTCAAAGAGAGTGAGATGCCAGCTCCTTTCATTCAGTCAGTAGCTTCAATCATTTCTGGACGTTTTTCAATGGCAAAAATCAATGAATATTGTAAATGCACAAACAGTAATTTCTCGGCATTGCAAGGTGCAATTCTGAAATTTTTTGCTTTTTCCTGCTCCTCTTAGCATGATAAACAAGATTCAAAGTGAATGAGATGCCAGCTCCTTTCATTCAGTCAGTAGCTTCAATCATTTCTGGACGTTTTTCAATGGCAAAAATCAATGAATATTGTAAATGCACAAAGAGTAATTTCTCCGCATTGCAAGGTGCAATTCTGAAATTTTTTGCTTTTTCCTGCTCCTCTTAGCATGATAAAGAAGATTCAAAGAGAGTGAGATGCCAGCTCCTTTCATTCAGTCAGTAGCTTCAAACATTTCTGGTATATGAATAACATGATGTTTTTCAATGGCAAAAATCAATGAATATTGTAAATGCACAAACAGTAATTTCTCCGCATTGCAAGGTGCAATTCTGAAATTTTTTGCTTTTTCCTGCTCCTCTTAGCATGATAAAGAAGATTCAAAGAGAGTGAGATGCCAGCTCCTTTCATTCAGTCAGTAGCTTCAATCATTTCTGGACGTTTTTCAATGGCAAAAATCAATGAATATTGTAAATGCACAAACAGTAATTTCTCTGCATTGCAAGGTGCAATTCTGAATTTTTTTGCTTTTTCCTGCTCCTCTTAGCATGATAAAGAAGATTCAAAGAGAGTGAGATGCCAGCTCCTTTCATTCAGTCAGTAGCTTCAAACATTTCTGGTATATGAATAACATGATGTTTTTCAATGGCAAAAATCAATGAATATTGTAAATGCACAAACAGTAATTTCTCCGCATTGCAAGGTGCAATTCTGAAATTTTTTGCTTTTTTCTGCTCCTCTTAGCATGATAAAGAAGATTCAAAGAGAGTGAGATGCCAGCTCCTTTCATTCAGTCAGTAGCTTCAAACATTTCTGGTATATGAATAACATGATGTTTTTCAATGGCAAAAATCAATGAATATTGTAAATGCACAAACAGTAATTTCTCCGCATTGCAAGGTGCAATTCTGAAATTTTTTGCTTTTTCCTGCTCCTCTTAGCATGATAAAGAAGATTCAAAGAGAGTGAGATGCCAGCTCCTTTCATTCAGTCAGTAGCTTCAATCATTTCTGGACGTTTTTCAATGGCAAAAATCAATGAATATTGTAAATGCACAAACAGTAATTTCTCCGCATTGCAAGGTGCAATTCTGAAATTTTTTGCTTTTTCCTGCTCCTCTTAGCATGATAAACAAGATTCAAAGAGAGTGAGATGCCAGCTCCTTTCATTCAGTCAGTAGCTTCAATCATTTCTGGATGTTTTTCAATGGCAAAAATCAATGAATATTGTAAATGCACAAACAGTAATTTCTCCGCATTGCAAGGTGAAATTCTGAATTTTTTTGCTTTTTCCTGCTCCTCTTAGCATGATAAATAAGATTCAAAGAGAGTGAGATGCCAGCTCCTTTCATTCAGTCAGTAGCTTCAATCATTTCTGGACGTTTTTCAATGGCAAAAATCAATGAATATTGTAAATGCACAAACAGTAATTTCTCCGCATTGCAAGGTGCAATTCTGAAATTTTTTGCTTTTTCCTGCTCCTCTTAGCATGATAAAGAAGATTCAAAGAGAGTGAGATGCCAGCTCCTTTCATTCAGTCAGTAGCTTCAATCATTTCTGGACGTTTTTCAATGGCAAAAATCAATGAATATTGTAAATGCACAAACAGTAATTTCTCCGCATTGCAAAGTGCAATTCTGAAATTTTTTGCTTTTTCCTGCTCCTCTTAGCATGATAAAGAAGATTCAAAGAGAGTGAGATGCCAGCTCCTTTCATTCAGTCAGTAGCTTCAAACATTTCTGGTATATGAATAACATGATGTTTTTTAATGGCAAAAATCAATGAATATTGTAAATGCACAAACAGTAATTTCTCCGCATTGCAAGGTGCAATTCTGAAATTTTTTGCTTTTTCCTGCTCCTCTAAGCATGATAAAGAAGATTCAAAGAGAGTGAGATGCCAGCTCCTTTCATTCAGTCAGTAGCTTCAATCATTTCTGGACGTTTTTCAATGGCAAAAATCAATGAATATTGTAAATGCACAAACAGTAATTTCTCGGCATTGCAAGGTGCAATTCTGAAATTTTTTGCTTTTTCCTGCTCCTCTTAGCATGATAAACAAGATTCAAAGTGAAAGAGATGCCAGCTCCTTTCATTCAGTCAGTAGCTTCAATCATTTCTGGACGTTTTTCAATGGCAAAAATCAATGAATATTGTAAATGCACAAACAGTAATTTCTCCGCATTGCAAGGTGCAATTCTGAAATTTTTTGCTTTTTCCTGCTCCTCTTAGCATGATAAAGAAGATTCAAAGAGAGTGAGATGCCAGCTCCTTTCATTCAGTCAGTAGCTTTAAACATTTCTGGTATATGAATAACATGATGTTTTTCAATTGCAAAAATCAATGAATATTGTAAATGCACAAACAGTAATTTCTCCGCATTGCAAGGTGCAATTCTGAAATTTTTTGCTTTTTCCTGCTCCTCTTAGCATGATAAAGAAGATTCAAAGAGAGTGAGATGCCAGCTCCTTTCATTCAGTCAGTAGCTTCAATCATTTCTGGACGTTTTTCAATGGCAAAAATCAATGAATATTGTAAATGCACAAACAGTAATTTCTCCGCATTGCAAGGTGCAATTCTGAAATTTTTTGCTTTTTCCTGCTCCTCTTAGCATGATAAAGAAGATTCAAAGAGAGTGAGATGCCAGCTCCTTTCATTCAGTCAGTAGCTTCAATCATTTCTGGACGTTTTTCAATGGCAAAAATCAATGAATATTGTAAATGCACAAACAGTAATTTCTCCGCATTGCAAGGTGCAATTCTGAAATTTTTTTTCTTTTTCCTGCTCCTCTTAGCATGATAAAGAAGATTCAAAGAGAGTGAGATGCCAGCTCCTTTCATTCAGTCAGTAGCTTCAATCATTTCTGGATGTTTTTCAATGGCAAAAATCAATGAATATTGTAAATGCACAAACAGTAATTTCTCCGCATTGCAAGGTGCAATTGTGAAATTTTTTTGCTTTTTCCTGCTCCTCTTAGCATGATAAAGAAGATTCAAAGAGAGTGAGATGCCAGCTCCTTTCATTCAGTCAGTAGCTTCAATCATTTCTGGACGTTTTTCAATGGCAAAAATCAATGAATATTGTAAATGCACAAACAGTAATTTCTCCGCATTGCAAGGTGCAATTCTGAAATTTTTTGCTTCTTCCTGCTCCTCTTAGCATGATAAAGAAGATTCAAAGAGTGAGATGCCAGCTCCTTTCATTGTCAGTAGCTTCAAACATTTCTGGTATATGAATAACATGATGTTTTTCAATGGCAAAAATCAATGAATATTGTAAATGCACAAACAGTAATTTCTCCGCATTGCAAGGTGCAATTCTGAAATTTTTTGCTTTTTCCTGCTCCTCTTAGCATGATAAAGAAGAGTCAAAGAGAGTGAGATGCCAGCTCCTTTCATTCAGTCAGTAGCTTCAATCATTTCTGGACGTTTTTCAATGGCAAAAATCAATGAATATTGTAAATGCACAAACAGTAATTTCTCCGCATTGCAAGGTGCAATTCTGAAATTTTTTGCTTTTTCCTGCTCCTCTTAGCATGATAAACAAGATTCAAAGAGAGTGAGATGCCAGCTCCTTTCATTCAGTCAGTAGCTTCAATCATTTCTGGATGTTTTTCAATGGCAAAAATCAATGAATATTGTAAATGCACAAACAGTAATTTCTCCGCATTGCAAGGTGCAATTCTGAAATTTTTTGCTTTTTTCTGCTCCTCTTAGCATAATAAAGAAGATTCAAAGAGAGTGAGATGCCAGCTCCTTTCATTCAGTCAGTAGCTTCAAACATTTCTGGTATATGAATAACATGATGTTTTTCAATGGCAAAAATCAATGAATATTGTAAATGCACAAACAGTAATTTCTCCGCATTGCAAGGTGCAATTCTGAAATTTTTTGCTTTTTCCTGCTCCTCTTAGCATGATAAAGAAGATTCAAAGAGAGTGAGATGCCAGCTCCTTTCATTCAGTCAGTAGCTTCAATCATTTCTGGACGTTTTTCAATGGCAAAAATCAATGAATATTGTAAATGCACAAACAGTAATTTCTCCGCATTGCAAGGTGCAATTCTGAAATTTTTTTTCTTTTTCCTGCTCCTCTTAGCATGATAAAGAAGATTCAAAGAGAGTGAGATGCCAGCTCCTTTCATTCAGTCAGTAGCTTCAATCATTTCTGGATGTTTTTCAATGGCAAAAATCAATGAATATTGTAAATGCACAAACAGTAATTTCTCCGCATTGCAAGGTGCAATTGTGAAATTTTTTTGCTTTTTCCTGCTCCTCTTTGCATGATAAAGAAGATTCAAAGAGAGTGAGATGCCAGCTCCTTTCATTCAGTCAGTAGCTTCAATCATTTCTGGACGTTTTTCAATGGCAAAAATCAATGAATATTGTAAATGCACAAACAGTAATTTCTCCGCATTGCAAGGTGCAATTCTGAAATTTTTTGCTTCTTCCTGCTCCTCTTAGCATGATAAAGAAGATTCAAAGAGTGAGATGCCAGCTCCTTTCATTGTCAGTAGCTTCAAACATTTCTGGTATATGAATAACATGATGTTTTTCAATGGCAAAAATCAATGAATATTGTAAATGCACAAACAGTAATTTCTCCGCATTGCAAGGTGCAATTCTGAAATTTTTTGCTTTTTCCTGCTCCTCTTAGCATGATAAAGAAGATTCAAAGAGAGTGAGATGCCAGCTCCTTTCATTCAGTCAGTAGCTTCAATCATTTCTGGACGTTTTTCAATGGCAAAAATCAATGAATATTGTAAATGCACAAACAGTAATTTCTCCGCATTGCAAGGTGCAATTCTGAAATTTTTTGCTTTTTTCTGCTCCTCTTAGCAAGATAAACAAGATTCAAAGAGAGTGAGATGCCAGCTCCTTTCATTCAGTCAGTAGCTTCAATCATTTCTGGACGTTTTTCAATGGCAAAAATCAATGAATATTGTAAATGCACAAACAGTAATTTCTCCGCATTGCAAGGTGCAATTCTGAAATTTTTTGCTTTTTCCTGCTCCTCTTAGCATGATAAAGAAGATTCAAAGAGAGTGAGATGCCAGCTCCTTTCATTCAGTCAGTAGCTTCAATCATTTCTGGACGTTTTTCAATGGCAAAAATCAATGAATATTGTAAATGCACAAACAGTAATTTCTCCGCATTGCAAGGTGCAATTCTGAAACTTTTTGCTTTTTCCTGCTCCTCTTAGCATGATAAAGAAGATTCAAAGAGAGTGAGATGCCAGCTCCTTTCATTCAGTCAGTAGCTTCAAACATTTCTGGTATATGAATAACATGATGTTTTTCAATGGCAAAAATCAATGAATATTGTAAATGCACAAACAGTAATTTCTCCGCATTGCAAGGTGCAATTCTGAAATTTTTTGCTTTTTCCTGCTCCTCTTAGCATGATAAAGAAGATTCAAAGAGAGTGAGATGCCAGCTCCTTTCATTCAGTCAGTAGCTTCAATCATTTCTGGACGTTTTTCAATGGCAAAAATCATTGAATATTGTAAATGCACAAACAGTAATTTCTCTGCATTGCAAGGTGCAATTCTGAAATTTTTTGCTTTTTCCTGCTCCTCTTAGCATGATAAAGAAGATTCAAAGAGAGTGAGATGCCAGCTCCTTTCATTCAGTCAGTAGCTTCAATCATTTCTGGTATATGAATAACATGATGTTTTTCAATGGCAAAAATCAATGAATATTGTAAATGCACAAACAGTAATTTCTCCGCATTGCAAGGTGCAATTCTGAAATTTTTTGCTTTTTCCTGCTCCTCTTAGCATGATAAAGAAGATTCAAAGAGAGTGAGATGCCAGCTCCTTTCATTCAGTCAGTAGCTTTAATAATTTCTGGACGTTTTTCAATGGCAAAAATCAATGAATATTGTAAATGCACAAACAGTAATTTCTCCGCATTGCAAGGTGCAATTCTGAAATTTTTTGCTTTTTCCTGCTCCTCTTAGCATGATAAAGAAGATTCAAAGAGAGTGAGATGCCAGCTCCTTTCATTCAGTCAGTAGCTTCAATCATTTCTGGACGTTTTTCAATGGCAAAAATCAATGAATATTGTAAATGCACAAACAGTAATTTCTCCGCATTGCAAGGTGCAATTCTGAAATTTTTTGCTTTTTCCTGCTCCTCTTAGCATGATAAAGAAGATTCAAAGAGAGTGAGATGCCAGCTCCTTTCATTCAGTCAGTAGCTTCAAACATTTCTGGTATGTGAATAACATGATGTTTTTCAATGGCAAAAATCAATGAATATTGTAAATGCACAAACAGTAATTTCTCCGCATTGCAAGGTGCAATTCTGAAATTTTTTGCTTTTTCCTGCTCCTCTTAGCATGATAAAGAAGATTCAAAGAGAGTGAGATGCCAGCTCCTTTCATTCAGTCAGTAGCTTCAATCATTTCTGGACGTTTTTCAATGGCAAAAATCAATGAATATTGTAAATGCACAAACAGTAATTTCTCCGCATTGCAAGGTGCAATTCTGAAATTTTTTGCTTTTTCCTGCTCCTCTTAGCATAATAAACAAGATTCAAAGAGAGTGAGATGCCAGCTCCTTTCATTCAGTCAGTAGCTTCAAACATTTCTGGTATATGAATAACATGATGTTTTTCAATGGCAAAAATCAATGAATATTGTAAATGCACAAACAGTAATTTCTCCGCATTGCAAGGTGCAATTCTGAAATTTTTTGCTTTTTCCTGCTCCTCTTAGCATGATAAACAAGATTCAAAGAGAGTGAGATGCCAGCTCCTTTCATTCAGTCAGTAGCTTCAATCATTTCTGGATGTTTTTCAATGGCAAAAATCAATGAATATTGTAAATGCACAAACAGTAATTTCTCCGCATTGCAAGGTGCAATTCTGAAATTTTTTGCTTTTTTCTGCTCCTCTTAGCATAATAAAGAAGATTCAAAGAGAGTGAGATGCCAGCTCCTTTCATTCAGTCAGTAGCTTCAAACATTTCTGGTATATGAATAACATGATGTTTTTCAATGGCAAAAATCAATGAATATTGTAAATGCACAAACAGTAATTTCTCCGCATTGCAAGGTGCAATTCTGAAATTTTTTGCTTTTTCCTGCTCCTCTTAGCATGATAAAGAAGATTCAAAGAGAGTGAGATGCCAGCTCCTTTCATTCAGTCAGTAGCTTCAATCATTTCTGGACGTTTTTCAATGGCAAAAATCAATGAATATTGTAAATGCACAAACAGTAATTTCTCCGCATTGCAAGGTGCAATTCTGAAATTTTTTGCTTTTTCCTGCTCCTCTTAGCATGATAAAGAAGATTCAAAGAGAGTGAGATGCCAGCTCCTTTCATTCAGTCAGTAGCTTCAATCATTTCTGGATGTTTTTCAATGGCAAAAATCAATGAATATTGTAAATGCACAAACAGTAATTTCTCCGCATTGCAAGGTGCAATTCTGAAATTTTTTGCTTTTTCCTGCTCCTCTTAGCATAATAAAGAAGATTCAAAGAGTGAGATGCCAGCTCCTTTCATTGTCAGTAGCTTCAAACATTTCTGGTATATGAATAACATGATGTTTTTCAATGGCAAAAATCAATGAATATTGTAAATGCACAAACAGTAATTTCTCCGCATTGCAAGGTGCAATTCTGAAATTTTTTGCTTTTTCCTGCTCCTCTTAGCATGATAAAGAAGATTCAAAGAGAGTGAGATGCCAGCTCCTTTCATTCAGTCAGTAGCTTCAATCATTTCTGGACATTTTTCAATGGCAAAAATCAATGAATATTGTAAATGCACAAACAGTAATTTCTCCGCATTGCAAGGTGCAATTCTGAAATTTTTTGCTTTTTTCTGCTCCTCTTAGCAAGATAAACAAGATCCAAAGAGAGTGAGATGCCAGCTCCTTTTATTCAGTCAGTAGCTTCAATCATTTCTGGACGTTTTTCAATGGCAAAAATCAATGAATATTGTAAATGCACAAACAGTAATTTCTCCGCATTGCAAGGTGCAATTCTGAAATTTTTTGCTTTTTCCTGCTCCTCTTAGCATGATAAAGAAGATTCAAAGAGAGTGAGATGCCAGCTCCTTTCATTCAGTCAGTAGCTTCAATCATTTCTGGACGTTTTTCAATGGCAAAAATCAATGAATATTGTAAATGCACAAACAGTAATTTCTCCGCATTGCAAGGTGCAATTCTGAAATTTTTTGCTTTTTCCTGCTCCTCTTAGCATGATAAAGAAGATTCAAAGAGAGTGAGATGCCAGCTCCTTTCATTCAGTCAGTAGCTTCAAACATTTCTGGTATATGAATAACATGATGTTTTTCAATGGCAAAAATCAATGAATATTGTAAATGCACAAACAGTAATTTCTCCGCATTGCAAGGTGCAATTCTGAAATTTTTTGCTTTTTCCTGCTCCTCTTAGCATGATAAAGAAGATTCAAAGAGAGTGAGATGCCAGCTCCTTTCATTCAGTCAGTAGCTTCAATCATTTCTGGACGTTTTTCAATGGCAAAAATCAATGAATATTGTAAATGCACAAACAGTAATTTCTCCGCATTGCAAGGTGCAATTCTGAAATTTTTTGCTTTTTCCTGCTCCTCTTAGCATGATAAAGAAGATTCAAAGAGTGAGATGCCAGCTCCTTTCATTGTCAGTAGCTTCAAACATTTCTGGTATATGAATAACATGATGTTTTTCAATGGCAAAAATCAATGAATATTGTAAATGCACAAACAGTAATTTCTCCGCATTGCAAGGTGCAATTCTGAAATTTTTTGCTTTTTCCTGCTCCTCTTAGCATGATAAAGAAGATTCAAAGAGAGTGAGATGCCAGCTCCTTTCATTCAGTCAGTAGCTTCAATCATTTCTGGACATTTTTCAATGGCAAAAATCAATGAATATTGTAAATGCACAAACAGTAATTTCTCCGCATTGCAAGGTGCAATTCTGAAATTTTTTGCTTTTTTCTGCTCCTCTTAGCAAGATAAACAAGATCCAAAGAGAGTGAGATGCCAGCTCCTTTCATTCAGTCAGTAGCTTCAATCATTTCTGGACGTTTTTCAATGGCAAAAATCAATGAATATTGTAAATGCACAAACAGTAATTTCTCCGCATTGCAAGGTGCAATTCTGAAATTTTTTGCTTTTTCCTGCTCCTCTTAGCATGATAAAGAAGATTCAAAGAGAGTGAGATGCCAGCTCCTTTCATTCAGTCAGTAGCTTCAATCATTTCTGGACGTTTTTCAATGGCAAAAATCAATGAATATTGTAAATGCACAAACAGTAATTTCTCCGCATTGCAAGGTGCAATTCTGAAATTTTTTGCTTTTTCCTGCTCCTCTTAGCATGATAAAGAAGATTCAAAGAGAGTGAGATGCCAGCTCCTTTCATTCAGTCAGTAGCTTCAAACATTTCTGGTATATGAATAACATGATGTTTTTCAATGGCAAAAATCAATGAATATTGTAAATGCACAAACAGTAATTTCTCCGCATTGCAAGGTGCAATTCTGAAATTTTTTGCTTTTTCCTGCTCCTCTTAGCATGATAAGGAAGATTCAAAGAGAGTGAGATGCCAGCTCCTTTCATTCAGTCAGTAGCTTCAATCATTTCTGGACGTTTTTCAATGGCAAAAATCAATGAATATTGTAAATGCACAAACAGTAATTTCTCCGCATTGCAAGGTGCAATTCTGAAATTTTTTGCTTTTTCCTGCTCCTCTTAGCATGATAAACAAGATTCAAAGAGAGTGAGATGCCAGCTCCTTTCATTAAGTCAGTAGCTTCAATCATTTCTGGATGTTTTTCAATGGCAAAAATCAATGAATATTGTAAATGCACAAACAGTAATTTCTCCGCATTGCAAGGTGCAATTCTGAAATTTTTGCTTTTTCCTGCTCCTCTTAGCATGATAAAGAAGATTCAAAGAGAGTGAGATGCCAGCTCCTTTCATTCAGTCAGTAGCTTCAATCATTTCTGGACGTTTTTCAATGGCAAAAATCAATGAATATTGTAAATGCACAAACAGTAATTTCTCCGCATTGCAAGGTGCAATTCTGAAATTTTTTGCTTTTTCCTGCTCCTCTTAGCATGATAAAGAAGATTCAAAGAGTGAGATGCCAGCTCCTTTCATTGTCAGTAGCTTCAAACATTTCTGGTATATGAATAACATGATGTTTTTCAATGGCAAAAATCAATGAATATTGTAAATGCACAAACAGTAATTTCTCCGCATTGCAAGGTGCAATTCTGAAATTTTTTGCTTTTTCCTGCTCCTCTTAGCATGATAAAGAAGATTCAAAGAGAGTGAGATGCCAGCTCCTTTCATTCAGTCAGTAGCTTCAATCATTTCTGGACGTTTTTCAATGGCAAAAATCAATGAATATTGTAAATGCACAAACAGTAATTTCTCCGCATTGCAAGGTGCAATTCTGAAATTTTTTGCTTTTTCCTGCTCCTCTTAGCATGATAAACAAGATTCAAAGAGAGTGAGATGCCAGCTCCTTTCATTCAGTCAGTAGCTTCAATCATTTCTGGATGTTTTTCAATGGCAAAAATCAATGAATATTGTAAATGCACAAACAGTAATTTCTCCGCATTGCAAGGTGCAATTCTGAAATTTTTTGCTTTTTCCTGCTCCTCTTAGCATGATAAAGAAGATTCAAAGAGAGTGAGATGCCAGCTCCTTTCATTCAGTCAGTAGCTTCAATCATTTCTGGACGTTTTTCAATGGCAAAAATCAATGAATATTGTAAATGCACAAACAGTAATTTCTCCGCATTGCAAGGTGCAATTCTGAAATTTTTTGCTTTTTCCTGCTCCTCTTAGCATGATAAAGAAGATTCAAAGAGTGAGATGCCAGCTCCTTTCATTGTCAGTAGCTTCAAACATTTCTGGTATATGAATAACATGATGTTTTTCAATGGCAAAAATCAATGAATATTGTAAATGCACAAACAGTAATTTCTCCGCATTGCAAGGTGCAATTCTAAAATTTTTTGCTTTTTCCTGCTCCTCTTAGCATGATAAAGAAGATTCAAAGAGAGTGAGATGCCAGCTCCTTTCATTCGGTCAGTAGCTTCAATCATTTCTGGACATTTTTCAATGGCAAAAATCAATGAATATTGTAAATGCACAAACAGTAATTTCTCCGCATTGCAAGGTGCAATTCTGAAATTTTTTGCTTTTTTCTGCTCCTCTTAGCAAGATAAACAAGATTAAAAGAGAGTGAGATGCCAGCTCCTTTCATTCAGTCAGTAGCTTCAATCATTTCTGGACGTTTTTCAATGGCAAAAATCAATGAATATTGTAAATGCACAAACAGTAATTTCTCCGCATTGCAAGGTGCAATTCTGAAATTTTTTGCTTTTTCCTGCTCCTCTTAGCATGATAAAGAAGATTCAAAGAGAGTGAGATGCCAGCTCCTTTCATTCAGTCAGTAGCTTCAATCATTTCTGGACGTTTTTCAATGGCAAAAATCAATGAATATTGTAAATGCACAAACAGTAATTTCTCCGCATTGCAAGGTGCAATTCTGAAATTTTTTGCTTTTTCCTGCTCCTCTTAGCATGATAAAGAAGATTCAAAGAGAGTGAGATGCCAGCTCCTTTCATTCAGTCAGTAGCTTCAAACATTTCTGGTATATGAATAACATGATGTTTTTCAATGGCAAAAATCAATGAATATTGTAAATGCACAAACAGTAATTTCTCCGCATTGCAAGGTGCAATTCTGAAATTTTTTGCTTTTTCCTGCTCCTCTTAGCATGATAAAGAAGATTCAAAGAGAGTGAGATGCCAGCTCCTTTCATTCAGTCAGTAGCTTCAATCATTTCTGGACGTTTTTCAATGGCAAAAATCAATGAATATTGTAAATGCACAAACAGTAATTTCTCCGCATTGCAAGGTGCAATTCTGAAATTTTTTGCTTTTTCCTGCTCCTCTTAGCATGATAAACAAGATTCAAAGAGAGTGAGATGCCAGCTCCTTTCATTCAGTCAGTAGCTTCAATCATTTCTGGATGTTTTTCAATGGCAAAAATCAATGAATATTGTAAATGCACAAACAGTAATTTCTCCGCATTGCAAGGTGCAATTCTGAAATTTTTTGCTTTTTCCTGCTCCTCTTAGCATGATAAAGAAGATTCAAAGAGAGTGAGATGCCAGCTCCTTTCATTCAGTCAGTAGCTTCAATCATTTCTGGACGTTTTTCAATGGCAAAAATCAATGAATATTGTAAATGCACAAACAGTAATTTCTCCGCATTGCAAGGTGCAATTCTGAAATTTTTTGCTTTTTCCTGCTCCTCTTAGCATGATAAAGAAGATTCAAAGAGTGAGATGCCAGCTCCTTTCATTGTCAGTAGCTTCAAACATTTCTGGTATATGAATAACATGATGTTTTTCAATGGCAAAAATCAATGAATATTGTAAATGCACAAACAGTAATTTCTCCGCATTGCAAGGTGCAATTCTGAAGTTTTTTGCTTTTTCCTGCTCCTCTTAGCATGATAAAGAAGATTCAAAGAGAGTGAGATGCCAGCTCCTTTCATTCAGTCAGTAGCTTCAATCATTTCTGGACATTTTTCAATGGCAAAAATCAATGAATATTGTAAATGCACAAACAGTAATTTCTCCGCATTGCAAGGTGCAATTCTGAAATTTTTTGCTTTTTTCTGCTCCTCTTAGCAAGATAAACAAGATTCAAAGAGAGTGAGATGCCAGCTCCTTTCATTCAGTCAGTAGCTTCAATCATTTCTGGATGTTTTTCAATGGCAAAAATCAATGAATATTGTAAATGCACAAACAGTAATTTCTCCGCATTGCAAGGTGCAATTCTGAAATTTTTTGCTTTTTCCTGCTCCTCTTAGCATGGTAAAGAAGATTCAAAGAGAGTGAGATGCCAGCTCCTTTCATTCAGTCAGTAGCTTCAATCATTTCTGGACGTTTTTCAATGGCAAAAAGCAATGAATATTGTAAATGCACAAACAGTAATTTCTCCGCATTGCAAGGTGCAATTCTGAAATTTTTTGCTTTTTCCTGCTCCTCTTAGCATGATAAAGAAGATTCAAAGAGAGTGAGATGCCAGCTCCTTTCATTCAGTCAGTAGCTTCAAACATTTCTGGTATATGAATAACATGATGTTTTTCAATGGCAAAAATCAATGAATATTGTAAATGCACAAACAGTAATTTCTCCGCATTGCAAGGTGCAATTCTGAAATTTTTTGCTTTTTCCTGCTCCTCTTAGCATGATAAAGAAGATTCAAAGAGAGTGAGATGCCAGCTCCTTTCATTCAGTCAGTAGCTTCAATCATTTCTGGACGTTTTTCAATGGCAAAAATCATTGAATATTGTAAATGCACAAACAGTAATTTCTCCGCATTGCAAGGTGCAATTCTGAAATTTTTTGCTTTTTCCTGCTCCTCTTAGCATGATAAAGAAGATTCAAAGAGAGTGAGATGCCAGCTCCTTTCATTCAGTCAGTAGCTTCAATCATTTCTGGTATATGAATAACATGATGTTTTTCAATGGCAAAAATCAATGAATATTGTAAATGCACAAACAGTAATTTCTCCGCATTGCAAGGTGCAATTCTGAAATTTTTTGCTTTTTCCTGCTCCTCTTAGCATGATAAAGAAGATTCAAAGAGAGTGAGATGCCAGCTCCTTTCATTCAGTCAGTAGCTTCAATCATTTCTGGACGTTTTTCAATGGCAAAAATCAATGAATATTGTAAATGCACAAACAGTAATTTCTCCGCATTGCAAGGTGTAATTCTGAAATTTTTTGCTTTTTCCTGCTCCTCTTAGCATGATAAACAAGATTCAAAGAGAGTGAGATGCCAGCTCCTTTCATTCAGTCAGTAGCTTCAATCATTTCTGGACGTTTTTCAATGGCAAAAATCAATGAATATTGTAAATGCACAAACAGTAATTTCTCCGCATTGCAAGGTGCAATTCTGAAATTTTTTGCTTTTTCCTGCTCCTCTTAGCATGATAAAGAAGATTCAAAGAGAGTGAGATGCCAGCTCCTTTCATTCAGTCAGTAGCTTCAAACATTTCTGGTATGTGAATAACATGATGTTTTTCAATGGCAAAAATCAATTAATATTGTAAATGCACAAACAGTAATTTCTCCGCATTGCAAGGTGCAATTCTGAAATTTTTTGCTTTTTCCTGCTCCTCTTAGCATGATAAAGAAGATTCAAAGAGAGTGAGATGCCAGCTCCTTTCATTCAGTCAGTAGCTTCAATCATTTCTGGACGTTTTTCAATGGCAAAAATCAATGAATATTGTAAATGCACAAACAGTAATTTCTCCGCATTGCAAGGTGCAATTCTGAAATTTTTTGCTTTTTCCTGCTCCTCTTAGCATGATAAACAAGATTCAAAGAGAGTGAGATGCCAGCTCCTTTCATTCAGTCAGTAGCTTCAATCATTTCTGGACGTTTTTCAATGGTAAAAATCAATGAATATTGTAAATGCACAAAGAGTAATTTCTCCGCATTGCAAGGTGCAATTCTGAAATTTTTTGCTTTTTCCTGCTCCTCTTAGCATGATAAAGAAGATTCAAAGAGTGAGATGCCAGCTCCTTTCATTGTCAGTAGCTTCAAACATTTCTGGTATATGAATAACATGATGTTTTTCAATGGCAAAAATCAATGAATATTGTAAATGCACAAACAGTAATTTCTCCGCATTGCAAGGTGCAATTCTGAAATTTTTTGCTTTTTCCTGCTCCTCTTAGCATGATAAAGAAGATTCAAAGAGAGTGAGATGCCAGCTCCTTTCATTCAGTCAGTAGCTTCAATCATTTCTGGACGTTTTTCAATGGCAAAAATCAATGAATATTGTAAATGCACAAACAGTAATTTCTCCGCATTGCAAGGTGCAATTCTGAAATTTTTTGCTTTTTCCTGCTCCTCTTAGCATGATAAACAAGATTCAAAGAGAGTGAGATGCCAGCTCCTTTCATTCAGTCAGTAGCTTCAATCATTTCTGGATGTTTTTCAATGGCAAAAATCAATGAATATTGTAAATGCACAAACAGTAATTTCTCCGCATTGCAAGGTGCAATTCTGAAATTTTTTGCTTTTTCCTGCTCCTCTTAGCATGATAAAGAAGATTCAAAGAGAGTGAGATGCCAGCTCCTTTCATTCAGTCAGTAGCTTCAATCATTTCTGGACGTTTTTCAATGGCAAAAATCAATGAATATTGTAAATGCACAAACAGTAATTTCTCCGCATTGCAAGGTGCAATTCTGAAATTTTTTGCTTTTTCCTGCTCCTCTTAGCATGATAAAGAAGATTCAAAGAGTGAGATGCCAGCTCCTTTCATTGTCAGTAGCTTCAAACATTTCTGGTATATGAATAACATGATGTTTTTCAATGGCAAAAATCAATGAATATTGTAAATGCACAAACAGTAATTTCTCCGCATTGCAAGGTGCAATTCTGAAGTTTTTTGCTTTTTCCTGCTCCTCTTAGCATGATAAAGAAGATTCAAAGAGAGTGAGATGCCAGCTCCTTTCATTCAGTCAGCAGCTTCAATCATTTCTGGACATTTTTCAATGGCAAAAATCAATGAATATTGTAAATGCACAAACAGTAATTTCTCCGCATTGCAAGGTGCAATTCTGAAATTTTTTGCTTTTTTCTGCTCCTCTTAGCAAGATAAACAAGATTCAAAGAGAGTGAGATGCCAGCTCCTTTCATTCAGTCAGTAGCTTCAATCATTTCTGGACGTTTTTCAATGGCAAAAATCAATGAATATTGTAAATGCACAAACAGTAATTTCTCCGCTTTGCAAGGTGCAATTCTGAAATTTTTTGCTTTTTCCTGCTCCTCTTAGCATGATAAAGAAGATTCAAAGAGAGTGAGATGCCAGCTCCTTTCATTCAGTCAGTAGCTTCAATCATTTCTGGACGTTTTTCAATGGCAAAAATCAATGAATATTGTAAATGCACAAACAGTAATTTCTCCGCATTGCAAGGTGCAATTCTGAAATTTTTTGCTTTTTCCTGCTCCTCTTAGCATGATAAAGAAGATTCAAAGAGAGTGAGATGCCAGCTCCTTTCATTCAGTCAGTAGCTTCAAACATTTCTGGTATATGAATAACATGATGTTTTTCAATGGCAAAAATCAATGAATATTGTAAATGCACAAACAGTAATTTCTCCGCATTGCAAGGTGCAATTCTGAAATTTTTTGCTTTTTCCTGCTCCTCTTAGCATGATAAAGAAGATTCAAAGAGAGTGAGATGCCAGCTCCTTTCATTCAGTCAGTAGCTTCAATCATTTCTGGACGTTTTTCAATGGCAAAAATCATTGAATATTGTAAATGCACAAACAGTAATTTCTCCGCATTGCAAGGTGCAATTCTGAAATTTTTTGCTTTTTCCTGCTCCTCTTAGCATGATAAAGAAAATTCAAAGAGAGTGAGATGCCAGCTCCTTTCATTCAGTCAGTAGCTTCAATCATTTCTGGTATATGAATAACATGATGTTTTTCAATGGCAAAAATCAATGAATATTGTAAATGCACAAACAGTAATTTCTCCGCATTGCAAGGTGCAATTCTGAAATTTTTTGCTTTTTCCTGCTCCTCTTAGCATGATAAAGAAGATTCAAAGAGAGTGAGATGCCAGCTCCTTTCATTCAGTCAGTAGCTTCAATCATTTCTGGACGTTTTTCAATGGCAAAAATCAATGAATATTGTAAATGCACAAACAGTAATTTCTCCGCATTGCAAGGTGTAATTCTGAAATTTTTTGCTTTTTCCTGCTCCTCTTAGCATGATAAACAAGATTCAAAGAGAGTGAGATGCCAGCTCCTTTCATTCAGTCAGTAGCTTCAATCATTTCTGGACGTTTTTCAATGGCAAAAATCAATGAATATTGTAAATGCACAAACAGTAATTTCTCCGCATTGCAAGGTGCAATTCTGAAATTTTTTGCTTTTTCCTGCTCCTCTTAGCATGATAAAGAAGATTCAAAGAGAGTGAGATGCCAGCTCCTTTCATTCAGTCAGTAGCTTCAAACATTTCTGGTATGTGAATAACATGATGTTTTTCAATGGCAAAAATCAATGAATATTGTAAATGCACAAACAGTAATTTCTCCGCATTGCAAGGTGCAATTCTGAAATTTTTTGCTTTTTCCTGCTCCTCTTAGCATGATAAAGAAGATTCAAAGAGAGTGAGATGCCAGCTCCTTTCATTCAGTCAGTAGCTTCAATCATTTCTGGACGTTTTTCAATGGCAAAAATCAATGAATATTGTAAATGCACAAACAGTAATTTCTCCGCATTGCAAGGTGCAATTCTGAAATTTTTTGCTTTTTCCTGCTCCTCTTAGCATGATAAACAAGATTCAAAGAGAGTGAGATGCCAGCTCCTTTCATTCAGTCAGTAGCTTCAATCATTTCTGGACGTTTTTCAATGGTAAAAATCAATGAATATTGTAAATGCACAAAGAGTAATTTCTCCGCATTGCAAGGTGCAATTCTGAAATTTTTTGCTTTTTCCTGCTCCTCTTAGCATGATAAAGAAGATTCAAAGAGTGAGATGCCAGCTCCTTTCATTGTCAGTAGCTTCAAACATTTCTGGTATATGAATAACATGATGTTTTTCAATGGCAAAAATCAATGAATATTGTAAATGCACAAACAGTAATTTCTCCGCATTGCAAGGTGCAATTCTGAAATTTTTTGCTTTTTCCTGCTCCTCTTAGCATGATAAAGAAGATTCAAAGAGAGTGAGATGCCAGCTCCTTTCATTCAGTCAGTAGCTTCAAACATTTCTGGTATATGAATAACATGATGTTTTTCAATGGCAAAAATCAATGAATATTGTAAATGCACAAACAGTAATTTCTCCGCATTGCAAGGTGCAATTCTGAAATTTTTTGCTTTTTCCTGCTCCTCTTAGCATGATAAAGAAGATTCAAAGAGAGTGAGATGCCAGCTCCTTTCATTCAGTCAGTAGCTTCAATCATTTCTGGACGTTTTTCAATGGCAAAAATCAATGAATATTGTAAATGCACAAACAGTAATTTCTCCGCATTGCAAGGTGCAATTCTGAAATTTTTTGCTTTTTCCTGCTCCTCTTAGCATGATAAACAAGATTCAAAGAGAGTGAGATGCCAGCTCCTTTCATTCAGTCAGTAGCTTCAAACATTTCTGGTATATGAATAACATGATGTTTTTCAATGGCAAAAATCAATGAATATTGTAAATGCACAAACAGTAATTTCTCCGCATTGCAAGGTGCAATTCTGAAATTTTTTGCTTTTTCCTGCTCCTCTTAGCATGATAAACAAGATTCAAAGAGAGTGAGATGCCAGCTCCTTTCATTCAGTCAGTAGCTTCAATCATTTCTGGATGTTTTTCAATGGCAAAAATCAATGAATATTGTAAATGCACAAACAGTAATTTCTCCGCATTGCAAGGTGCAATTCTGAAATTTTTTGCTTTTTTCTGCTCCTATTAGCATAATAAAGAAGATTCAAAGAGAGAGAGATGCCAGCTCCTTTCATTCAGTCAGTAGCTTCAAACATTTCTGGTATATGAATAACATGATGTTTTTCAATGGCAAAAATCAATGAATATTGTAAATGCACAAACCGTAATTTCTCCGCATTGCAAGGTGCAATTCTGAAATTTTTTGCTTTTTCCTGCTCCTCTTAGCATGATAAAGAAGATACAAAGAGAGTGAGATGCCAGCTCCTTTCATTCAGTCAGTAGCTTCAATCATTTCTGGACGTTTTTCAATGGCAAAAATCAATGAATATTGTAAATGCACAAACAGTAATTTCTCCGCATTGCAAGGTGCAATTCTGAAATTTTTTGCTTTTTCCTGCTCCTCTTAGCATGATAAACAAGATTCAAAGAGAGTGAGATGCCAGCTCCTTTCATTCAGTCAGTAGCTTCAATCATTTCTGGATGTTTTTCAATGGCAAAAATCAATGAATATTGTAAATGCACAAACAGTAATTTCTCCGCATTGCAAGGTGCAATTCTGAAATTTTTTGCTTTTTCCTGCTCCTCTTAGCATGATAAAGAAGATTCAAAGAGAGTGAGATGCCAGCTCCTTTCATTCAGTCAGTAGCTTCAATCATTTCTGGACGTTTTTCAATGGCAAAAATCAATGAATATTGTAAATGCACAAACAGTAATTTCTCCGCATTGCAAGGTGCAATTCTGAAATTTTTTGCTTTTTCCTGCTCCTCTTAGCATGATAAAGAAGATTCAAAGAGTGAGATGCCAGCTCCTTTCATTGTCAGTAGCTTCAAACATTTCTGGTATATGAATAACATGATGTTTTTCAATGGCAAAAATCAATGAATATTGTAAATGCACAAACAGTAATTTCTCCGCATTGCAAGGTGCAATTCTGAAATTTTTTGCTTTTTCCTGCTCCTCTTAGCATGATAAAGAAGATTCAAAGAGAGTGAGATGCCAGCTCCTTTCATTCAGTCAGTAGCTTCAATCATTTCTGGACGTTTTTCAATGGCAAAAATCAATGAATATTGTAAATGCACAAACTGTAATTTCTCCGCATTGCAAGGTGCAATTCTGAATTTTTTTGCTTTTTTCTGCTCCTCTTAGCAAGATAAACAAGATTCAAAGAGAGTGAGGTGCCAGCTCCTTTCATTCAGTCAGTAGCTTCAATCATTTCTGGACGTTTTTCAATGGCAAAAATCAATGAATATTGTAAATGCACAAACAGTAATTTCTCCGCATTGCAAGGTGCAATTCTGAAATTTTTTGCTTTTTCCTGCTCCTCTTAGCATGATAAAGAAGATTCAAAGAGAGTGAGATGCCAGCTCCTTTCATTCAGTCAGTATCTTCAATCATTTCTGGACGTTTTTCAATGGCAAAAATCAATGAATATTGTAAATGCACAAACAGTAATTTCTCCGCATTGCAAGGTGCAATTCTGAAATTTTTTGCTTTTTCCTGCTCCTCTTAGCATGATAAAGAAGATTCAAAGAGAGTGAGATGCCAGCTCCTTTCATTCAGTCAGTAGCTTCAAACATTTCTGGTATATGAATAACATGATGTTTTTCAATGGCAAAAATCAATGAATATTGTAAATGCACAAACAGTAATTTCTCCGCATTGCAAGGTGCAATTCTGAAATTTTTTGCTTTTTCCTGCTCCTCTTAGCATGATAAAGAAGATTCAAAGAGAGTGAGATGCCAGCTCCTTTCATTCAGTCAGTAGCTTCAATCATTTCTGGACGTTTTTCAATGGCAAAAATCATTGAATATTGTAAATGCACAAACAGTAATTTCTCCGCATTGCAAGGTGCAATTCTGAAATTTTTTGCTTTTTCCTGCTCCTCTTAGCATGATAAAGAAGATTCAAAGAGAGTGAGATGCCAGCTCCTTTCATTCAGTCAGTAGCTTCAATCATTTCTGGTATATGAATAACATGATGTTTTTCAATGGCAAAAATCAATGAATATTGTAAATGCACAAACAGTAATTTCTCCGCATTGCAAGGTGCAATTCTGAAATTTTTTGCTTTTTCCTGCTCCTCTTAGCATGATAAAGAAGATTCAAAGAGAGTGAGATGCCAGCTCCTTTCATTCAGTCAGTAGCTTCAATCATTTCTGGACGTTTTTCAATGGCAAAAATCAATGAATATTGTAAATGCACAAACAGTAATTTCTCCGCATTGCAAGGTGCAATTCTGAAATTTTTTGCTTTTTCCTGCTCCTCTTAGCATGATAAACAAGATTCAAAGAGAGTGAGATGCCAGCTCCTTTCATTCAGTCAGTAGCTTCAATCATTTCTGGACGTTTTTCAATGGCAAAAATCAATGAATATTGTAAATGCACAAACAGTAATTTCTCCGCATTGCAAGGTGCAATTCTGAAATTTTTTGCTTTTTCCTGCTCCTCTTAGCATGATAAAGAAGATTCAAAGAGAGTGAGATGCCAGCTCCTTTCATTCAGTCAGTAGCTTCAAACATTTCTGGTATGTGAATAACATGATGTTTTTCAATGGCAAAAATCAATGAATATTGTAAATGCACAAACAGTAATTTCTCCGCATTGCAAGGTGCAATTCTGAAATTTTTTGCTTTTTCCTGCTCCTCTTAGCATGATAAAGAAGATTCAAAGAGAGTGAGATGCCAGCTCCTTTCATTCAGTCAGTAGCTTCAATCATTTCTGGACGTTTTTCAATGGCAAAAATCAATGAATATTGTAAATGCACAAACAGTAATTTCTCCGCATTGCATGGTGCAATTCTGAAATTTTTTGCTTTTTCCTGCTCCTCTTAGCATGATAAACAAGATTCAATGAGAGTGAGATGCCAGCTCCTTTCATTCAGTCAGTAGCTTCAATCATTTCTGGACGTTTTTCAATGGCAAAAATCAATGAATATTGTAAATGCACATAGAGTAATTTCTCCGCATTGCAAGGTGCAATTCTGAAATTTTTTGCTTTTTCCTGCTCCTCTTAGCATGATAAAGAAGATTCAAAGAGTGAGATGCCAGCTCCTTTCATTGTCAGTAGCTTCAAACATTTCTGGTATATGAATAACATGATGTTTTTCAATGGCAAAAATCAATGAATATTGTAAATGCACAAACAGTAATTTCTCCGCATTGCAAGGTGCAATTCTGAAATTTTTTGCTTTTTCCTGCTCCTCTTAGCATGATAAACAAGATTCAAAGAGAGTGAGATGCCAGCTCCTTTCATTCAGTCAGTAGCTTCAATCATTTCTGGATGTTTTTCAATGGCAAAAATCAATGAATATTGTAAATGCACAAACAGTAATTTCTCCGCATTGCAAGGTGCAATTCTGAAATTTTTTGCTTTTTTCTGCTCCTCTTAGCATAATAAAGAAGATTCAAAGAGAGTGAGATGCCAGCTCCTTTCATTCAGTCAGTAGCTTCAAACATTTCTGGTATATGAATAACATGATGTTTTTCAATGGCAAAAATCAATGAATATTGTAAATGCACAAACCGTAATTTCTCCGCATTGCAAGGTGCAATTCTGAAATTTTTTGCTTTTTCCTGCTCCTCTTAGCATGATAAAGAAGATACAAAGAGAGTGAGATGCCAGCTCCTTTCATTCAGTCAGTAGCTTCAATCATTTCTGGACGTTTTTCAATGGCAAAAATCAATGAATATTGTAAATGCACAAACAGTAATTTCTCCGCATTGCAAGGTGCAATTCTGAAATTTTTTGCTTTTTCCTGCTCCTCTTAGCATGATAAACAAGATTCAAAGAGAGTGAGATGCCAGCTCCTTTCATTCAGTCAGTAGCTTCAATCATTTCTGGATGTTTTTCAATGGCAAAAATCAATGAATATTGTAAATGCACAAACAGTAATTTCTCCGCATTGCAAGGTGCAATTCTGAAATTTTTTGCTTTTTCCTGCTCCTCTTAGCATGATAAAGAAGATTCAAAGAGAGTGAGATGCCAGCTCCTTTCATTCAGTCAGTAGCTTCAATCATTTCTGGACGTTTTTCAATGGCAAAAATCAATGAATATTGTAAATGCACAAACAGTAATTTCTCCGCATTGCAAGGTGCAATTCTGAAATTTTTTGCTTTTTCCTGCTCCTCTTAGCATGATAAAGAAGATTCAAAGAGTGAGATGCCAGCTCCTTTCATTGTCAGTAGCTTCAAACATTTCTGGTATATGAATAACATGATGTTTTTCAATGGCAAAAATCAATGAATATTGTAAATGCACAAACAGTAATTTCTCCGCATTGCAAGGTGCAATTCTGAAATTTTTTGCTTTTTCCTGCTCCTCTTAGCATGATAAAGAAGATTCAAAGAGAGTGAGATGCCAGCTCCTTTCATTCAGTCAGTAGCTTCAATCATTTCTGGACGTTTTTCAATGGCAAAAATCAATGAATATTGTAAATGCACAAACAGTAATTTCTCCGCATTGCAAGGTGCAATTCTGAAATTTTTTGCTTTTTTCTGCTCCTCTTAGCAAGATAAACAAGATTCAAAGAGAGTGAGGTGCCAGCTCCTTTCATTCAGTCAGTAGCTTCAATCATTTCTGGACGTTTTTCAATGGCAAAAATCAATGAATATTGTAAATGCACAAACAGTAATTTCTCCGCATTGCAAGGTGCAATTCTGAAATTTTTTGCTTTTTCCTGCTCCTCTTAGCATGATAAAGAAGATTCAAAGAGAGTGAGATGCCAGCTCCTTTCATTCAGTCAGTAGCTTCAATCATTTCTGGACGTTTTTCAATGGCAAAAGTCAATGAATATTGTAAATGCACAAACAGTAATTTCTTCGCATTGCAAGGTGCAATTCTGAAATTTTTTGCTTTTTCCTGCTCCTCTTAGCATGATAAAGAAGATTCAAAGAGAGTGAGATGCCAGCTCCTTTCATTCAGTCAGTAGCTTCAAACATTTCTGGTATATGAATAACATGATGTTTTTCAATGGCAAAAATCAATGAATATTGTAAATGCACAAACAGTAATTTCTCCGCATTGCAAGGTGCAATTCTGAAATTTTTTGCTTTTTCCTGCTCCTCTTAGCATGATAAAGAAGATTCAAAGAGAGTGAGATGCCAGCTCCTTTCATTCAGTCAGTAGCTTCAATCATTTCTGGTATATGAATAACATGATGTTTTTCAATGGCAAAAATCAATGAATATTGTAAATGCACAAACAGTAATTTCTCCGCATTGCAAGGTGCAATTCTGAAATTTTTTGCTTTTTCCTGCTCCTCTTAGCATGATAAAGAAGATACAAAGAGTGTGAGATGCCAGCTCCTTTCATTCAGTCAGTAGCTTCAATCATTTCTGGACGTTTTTCAATGGCAAAAATCAATGAATATTGTAAATGCACAAACAGTAATTTCTCCGCATTGCAAGGTGCAATTCTGAAATTTTTTGCTTTTTCCTGCTCCTCTTAGCATGATAAACAAGATTCAAAGAGAGTGAGATGCCAGCTCCTTTCATTCAGTCAGTAGCTTCAATCATTTCTGGATGTTTTTCAATGGCAAAAATCAATGAATATTGTAAATGCACAAACAGTAATTTCTCCGCATTGCAAGGTGCAATTCTGAAATTTTTTGCTTTTTCCTGCTCCTCTTAGCATGATAAAGAAGATTCAAAGAGAGTGAGATGCCAGCTCCTTTCATTCAGTCAGTAGCTTCAATCATTTCTGGACGTTTTTCAATGGCAAAAATCAATGTATATTGTAAATGCACAAACAGTAATTTCTCCGCATTGCAAGGTGCAATTCTGAAATTTTTTGCTTTTTCCTGCTCCTCTTAGCATGATAAAGAAGATTCAAAGAGTGAGATGCCAGCTCCTTTCATTGTCAGTAGCTTCAAACATTTCTGGTATATGAATAACATGATGTTTTTCAATGGCAAAAATCAATGAATATTGTAAATGCACAAACAGTAATTTCTCCGCATTGCAAGGTGCAATTCTGAAATTTTTTGCTTTTTCCTGCTCCTCTTAGCATGATAAAGAAGATTCAAAGAGAGTGAGATGCCAGCTCCTTTCATTCAGTCAGTAGCTTCAATCATTTCTGGACGTTTTTCAATGGCAAAAATCAATGAATATTGTAAATGCACAAACAGTAATTTCTCCGCATTGCAAGGTGCAATTCTGAAATTTTTTGCTTTTTCCTGCTCCTCTTAGCATGATAAAGAAGATTCAGAGAGTGAGATGCCAGCTCCTTTCATTCAGTCAGTAGCTTCAATCATTTCTGGACGTTTTTCAATGGCAAAAGTCAATGAATATTGTAAATGCACAAACAGTAATTTCTTCGCATTGCAAGGTGCAATTCTGAAATTTTTTGCTTTTTCCTGCTCCTCTTAGCATGATAAAGAAGATTCAAAGAGAGTGAGATGCCAGCTCCTTTCATTCAGTCAGTAGCTTCAAACATTTCTGGTATATGAATAACATGATGTTTTTCAATGGCAAAAATCAATGAATATTGTAAATGCACAAACAGTAATTTCTCCGCATTGCAAGGTGCAATTCTGAAATTTTTTGCTTTTTCCTGCTCCTCTTAGCATGATAAAGAAGATTCAAAGAGAGTGAGATGCCAGCTCCTTTCATTCAGTCAGTAGCTTCAATCATTTCTGGTATATGAATAACATGATGTTTTTCAATGGCAAAAATCAATGAATATTGTAAATGCACAAACAGTAATTTCTCCGCATTGCAAGGTGCAATTCTGAAATTTTTTGCTTTTTCCTGCTCCTCTTAGCATGATAAAGAAGATTCAAAGAGAGTGAGATGCCAGCTCCTTTCATTCAGTCAGTAGCTTCAATCATTTCTGGACGTTTTTCAATGGCAAAAATCAATGAATATTGTAAATGCACAAACAGTAATTTCTCCGCATTGCAAGGTGCAATTCTGAAATTTTTTGCTTTTTCATGCTCCTCTTAGCATGATAAACAAGATTCAAAGAGAGTGAGATGCCAGCTCCTTTCATTCAGTCAGTAGCTTCAATCATTTCTGGACGTTTTTCAATGGCAAAAATCAATGAATATTGTAAATGCACAAACAGTAATTTCTCCGCATTGCAAGGTGCAATTCTGAAATTTTTTGCTTTTTCCTGCTCCTCTTAGCATGATAAAGAAGATTCAAAGAGAGTGAGATGCCAGCTCCTTTCATTCAGTCAGTAGCTTCAAACATTTCTGGTATGTGAATAACATGATGTTTTTCAATGGCAAAAATCAATGAATATTGTAAATGCACAAACAGTAATTTCTCCGCATTGCAAGGTGCAATTCTGAAATTTTTTGCTTTTTCCTGCTCCTCTTAGCATGATAAAGAAGATTCAAAGAGAGTGAGATGCCAGCTCCTTTCATTCAGTCAGTAGCTTCAATCATTTCTGGACGTTTTTCAATGGCAAAAATCAATGAATATTGTAAATGCACAAACAGTAATTTCTCCGCATTGCAAGGTGCAATTCTGAAATTTTTTGCTTTTTCCTGCTCCTCTTAGCATGATAAACAAGATTCAAAGAGAGTGAGATGCCAGCTCCTTTCATTCAGTCAGTAGCTTCAATCATTTCTGGACGTTTTTCAATGGTAAAAATCAATGAATATTGTAAATGCACAAAGAGTAATTTCTCCGCATTGCAAGGTGCAATTCTGAAATTTTTTGCTTTTTCCTGCTCCTCTTAGCATGATAAAGAAGATTCAAAGAGTGAGATGCCAGCTCCTTTCATTGTCAGTAGCTTCAAACATTTCTGGTATATGAATAACATGATGTTTTTCAATGGCAAAAATCAATGAATATTGTAAATGCACAAACAGTAATTTCTCCGCATTGCAAGGTGCAATTCTGAAATTTTTTGCTTTTTCCTGCTCCTCTTAGCATGATAAAGAAGATTCAAAGAGAGTGAGATGCCAGCTCCTTTCATTCAGTCAGTAGCTTCAAACATTTCTGGTATATGAATAACATGATGTTTTTCAATGGCAAAAATCAATGAATATTGTAAATGCACAAACAGTAATTTCTCCGCATTGCAAGGTGCAATTCTGAAATTTTTTGCTTTTTCCTGCTCCTCTTAGCATGATAAAGAAGATTCAAAGAGAGTGAGATGCCAGCTCCTTTCATTCAGTCAGTAGCTTCAATCATTTCTGGACGTTTTTCAATGGCAAAAATCAATGAATATTGTAAATGCACAAACAGTAATTTCTCCGCATTGCAAGGTGCAATTCTGAAATTTTTTGCTTTTTCCTGCTCCTCTTAGCATGATAAACAAGATTCAAAGAGAGTGAGATGCCAGCTCCTTTCATTCAGTCAGTAGCTTCAAACATTTCTGGTATATGAATAACATGATGTTTTTCAATGGCAAAAATCAATGAATATTGTAAATGCACAAACAGTAATTTCTCCGCATTGCAAGGTGCAATTCTGAAATTTTTTGCTTTTTCCTGCTCCTCTTAGCATGATAAACAAGATTCAAAGAGAGTGAGATGCCAGCTCCTTTCATTCAGTCAGTAGCTTCAATCATTTCTGGATGTTTTTCAATGGCAAAAATCAATGAATATTGTAAATGCACAAACAGTAATTTCTCCGCATTGCAAGGTGCAATTCTGAAATTTTTTGCTTTTTTCTGCTCCTCTTAGCATAATAAAGAAGATTCAAAGAGAGTGAGATGCCAGCTCCTTTCATTCAGTCAGTAGCTTCAAACATTTCTGGTATATGAATAACATGATGTTTTTCAATGGCAAAAATCAATGAATATTGTAAATGCACAAACCGTAATTTCTCCGCATTGCAAGGTGCAATTCTGAAATTTTTTGCTTTTTCCTGCTCCTCTTAGCATGATAAAGAAGATACAAAGAGAGTGAGATGCCAGCTCCTTTCATTCAGTCAGTAGCTTCAATCATTTCTGGACATTTTTCAATGGCAAAAATCAATGAATATTGTAAATGCACAAACAGTAATTTCTCCTCATTGCAAGGTGCAATTCTGAAATTTTTTGCTTTTTCCTGCTCCTCTTAGCATGATAAACAAGATTCAAAGAGAGTGAGATGCCAGCTCCTTTCATTCAGTCAGTAGCTTCAATCATTTCTGGATGTTTTTCAATGGCAAAAATCAATGAATATTGTAAATGCACAAACAGTAATTTCTCCGCATTGCAAGGTGCAATTCTGAAATTTTTTGCTTTTTCCTGCTCCTCTTAGCATGATAAAGAAGATTCAAAGAGAGTGAGATGCCAGCTCCTTTCATTCAGTCAGTAGCTTCAATCATTTCTGGACGTTTTTCAATGGCAAAAATCAATGAATATTGTAAATGCACAAACAGTAATTTCTCCGCATTGCAAGGTGCAATTCTGAAATTTTTTGCTTTTTCCTGCTCCTCTTAGCATGATAAAGAAGATTCAAAGAGTGAGATGCCAGCTCCTTTCATTGTCAGTAGCTTCAAACATTTCTGGTATATGAATAACATGATGTTTTTCAATGGCAAAAATCAATGAATATTGTAAATGCACAAACAGTAATTTCTCCGCATTGCAAGGTGCAATTCTGAAATTTTTTGCTTTTTCCTGCTCCTCTTAGCATGATAAAGAAGATTCAAAGAGAGTGAGATGCCAGCTCCTTTCATTCAGTCAGTAGCTTCAATCATTTCTGGACGTTTTTCAATGGCAAAAATCAATGAATATTGTAAATGCACAAACTGTAATTTCTCCGCATTGCAAGGTGCAATTCTGAATTTTTTTGCTTTTTTCTGCTCCTCTTAGCAAGATAAACAAGATTCAAAGAGAGTGAGGTGCCAGCTCCTTTCATTCAGTCAGTAGCTTCAATCATTTCTGGACGTTTTTCAATGGCAAAAATCAATGAATATTGTAAATGCACAAACAGTAATTTCTCCGCATTGCAAGGTGCAATTCTGAAATTTTTTGCTTTTTCCTGCTCCTCTTAGCATGATAAAGAAGATTCAAAGAGAGTGAGATGCCAGCTCCTTTCATTCAGTCAGTAGCTTCAATCATTTCTGGACGTTTTTCAATGGCAAAAATCAATGAATATTGTAAATGCACAAACAGTAATTTCTCCGCATTGCAAGGTGCAATTCTGAAATTTTTTGCTTTTTCTTGCTCCTCTTAGCATGATAAAGAAGATTCAAAGAGAGTGAGATGCCAGCTCCTTTCATTCAGTCAGTAGCTTCAAACATTTCTGGTATATGAATAACATGATGTTTTTCAATGGCAAAAATCAATGAATATTGTAAATGCACAAACAGTAATTTCTCCGCATTGCAAGGTGCAATTCTGAAATTTTTTGCTTTTTCTGCTCCTCTTAGCATGATAAAGAAGATTCAAAGAGAGTGAGATGCCAGCTCCTTTCATTCAGTCAGTAGCTTCAATCATTTCTGGGACGTTTTTTCAATGGCAAAAATCATTGAATATTGTAAATGCACAAACAGTAATTTCTCCGCATTGCAAGGTGCAATTCTGAAATTTTTTGCTTTTTCCTGCTCCTCTTAGCATGATAAAGAAGATTCAAAGAGAGTGAGATGCCAGCTCCTTTCATTCAGTCAGTAGCTTCAATCATTTCTGGTATATGAATAACATGATGTTTTTCAATGGCAAAAATCAATGAATATTGTAAATGCACAAACAGTAATTTCTCCGCATTGCAAGGTGCAATTCTGAAATTTTTTGCTTTTTCCTGCTCCTCTTAGCATGATAAAGAAGATTCAAAGAGAGTGAGATGCCAGCTCCTTTCATTCAGTCAGTAGCTTCAATCATTTCTGGACGTTTTTCAATGGCAAAAATCAATGAATATTGTAAATGCACAAACAGTAATTTCTCCGCATTGCAAGGTGCAATTCTGAAATTTTTGCTTTTTCCTGCTCCTCTTAGCATGATAAACAAGATTCAAAGAGAGTGAGATGCCAGCTCCTTTCATTCAGTCAGTAGCTTCAATCATTTCTGGACGTTTTTCAATGGCAAAAATCAATGAATATTGTAAATGCACAAACAGTAATTTCTCCGCATTGCAAGGTGCAATTCTGAAATTTTTTGCTTTTTCCTGCTCCTCTTAGCATGATAAAGAAGATTCAAAGAGAGTGAGATGCCAGCTCCTTTCATTCAGTCAGTAGCTTCAAACATTTCTGGTATGTGAATAACATGATGTTTTTCAATGGCAAAAATCAATGAATATTGTAAATGCACAAACAGTAATTTCTCCGCATTGCAAGGTGCAATTCTGAAATTTTTTGCTTTTTCCTGCTCCTCTTAGCATGATAAAGAAGATTCAAAGAGAGTGAGATGCCAGCTCCTTTCATTCAGTCAGTAGCTTCAATCATTTCTGGACGTTTTTCAATGGCAAAAATCAATGAATATTGTAAATGCACAAACAGTAATTTCTCCGCATTGCAGGGTGCAATTCTGAAATTTTTTGCTTTTTCCTGCTCCTCTTAGCATGATAAACAAGATTCAATGAGAGTGAGATGCCAGCTCCTTTCATTCAGTCAGTAGCTTCAATCATTTCTGGACGTTTTTCAATGGCAAAAATCAATGAATATTGTAAATGCACAAAGAGTAATTTCTCCGCATTGCAAGGTGCAATTCTGAAATTTTTTGCTTTTTCCTGCTCCTCTTAGCATGATAAAGAAGATTCAAAGAGTGAGATGCCAGCTCCTTTCATTGTCAGTAGCTTCAAACATTTCTGGTATATGAATAACATGATGTTTTTCAATGGCAAAAATCAATGAATATTGTAAATGCACAAACAGTAATTTCTCCGCATTGCAAGGTGCAATTCTGAAATTTTTTGCTTTTTCCTGCTCCTCTTAGCATGATAAACAAGATTCAAAGAGAGTGAGATGCCAGCTCCTTTCATTCAGTCAGTAGCTTCAATCATTTCTGGATGTTTTTCAATGGCAAAAATCAATGAATATTGTAAATGCACAAACAGTAATTTCTCCGCATTGCAAGGTGCAATTCTGAAATTTTTTGCTTTTTTCTGCTCCTCTTAGCATAATAAAGAAGATTCAAAGAGAGTGAGATGCCAGCTCCTTTCATTCAGTCAGTAGCTTCAAACATTTCTGGTATATGAATAACATGATGTTTTTCAATGGCAAAAATCAATGAATATTGTAAATGCACAAACCGTAATTTCTCCGCATTGCAAGGTGCAATTCTGAAATTTTTTGCTTTTTCCTGCTCCTCTTAGCATGATAAAGAAGATTCAAAGAGAGTGAGATGCCAGCTCCTTTCATTCAGTCAGTAGCTTCAATCATTTCTGGACGTTTTTCAATGGCAAAAATCAATGAATATTGTAAATGCACAAACAGTAATTTCTCCGCATTGCAAGGTGCAATTCTGAAATTTTTTGCTTTTTCCTGCTCCTCTTAGCATGATAAACAAGATTCAAAGAGAGTGAGATGCCAGCTCCTTTCATTCAGTCAGTAGCTTCAATCATTTCTGGATGTTTTTCAATGGCAAAAATCAATGAATATTGTAAATGCACAAACAGTAATTTCTCCGCATTGCAAGGTGCAATTCTGAAATTTTTTGCTTTTTCCTGCTCCTCTTAGCATGATAAAGAAGATTCAAAGAGAGTGAGATGCCAGCTCCTTTCATTCAGTCAGTAGCTTCAATCATTTCTGGACGTTTTTCAATGGCAAAAATCAATGAATATTGTAAATGCACAAACAGTAATTTCTCCGCATTGCAAGGTGCAATTCTGAAATTTTTTGCTTTTTCCTGCTCCTCTTAGCATGATAAAGAAGATTCAAAGAGTGAGATGCCAGCTCCTTTCATTGTCAGTAGCTTCAAACATTTCTGGTATATGAATAACATGATGTTTTTCAATGGCAAAAATCAATGAATATTGTAAATGCACAAACAGTAATTTCTCCGCATTGCAAGGTGCAATTCTGAAATTTTTTGCTTTTTCCTGCTCCTCTTAGCATGATAAAGAAGATTCAAAGAGAGTGAGATGCCAGCTCCTTTCATTCAGTCAGTAGCTTCAATCATTTCTGGACGTTTTTCAATGGCAAAAATCAATGAATATTGTAAATGCACAAACTGTAATTTCTCCGCATTGCAAGGTGCAATTCTGAATTTTTTTGCTTTTTTCTGCTCCTCTTAGCAAGATAAACAAGATTCAAAGAGAGTGAGGTGCCAGCTCCTTTCATTCAGTCAGTAGCTTCAATCATTTCTGGACGTTTTTCAATGGCAAAAATCAATGAATATTGTAAATGCACAAACAGTAATTTCTCCGCATTGCAAGGTGCAATTCTGAAATTTTTTGCTTTTTCCTGCTCCTCTTAGCATGATAAAGAAGATTCAAAGAGAGTGAGATGCCAGCTCCTTTCATTCAGTCAGTAGCTTCAATCATTTCTGGACGTTTTTCAATGGAAAAAATCAATGAATATTGTAAATGCACAAACAGTAATTTCTCCGCATTGCAAGGTGCAATTCTGAAATTTTTTGCTTTTTCCTGCTCCTCTTAGCATGATAAAGAAGATTCAAAGAGAGTGAGATGCCAGCTCCTTTCATTCAGTCAGTAGCTTCAAACATTTCTGGTATATGAATAACATGATGTTTTTCAATGGCAAAAATCAATGAATATTGTAAATGCACAAACAGTAATTTCTCCACATTGCAAGGTGCAATTCTGAAATTTTTTGCTTTTTCCTGCTCCTCTTAGCATGATAAAGAAGATTCAAAGAGAGTGAGATGCCAGCTCCTTTTATTCAGTCAGTAGCTTCAATCATTTCTGGACGTTTTTCAATGGCAAAAATCATTGAATATTGTAAATGCACAAACAGTAATTTCTCCGCATTGCAAGGTGCAATTCTGAAATTTTTTGCTTTTTCCTGCTCCTCTTAGCATGATAAAGAAGATTCAAAGAGAGTGAGATGCCAGCTCCTTTCATTCAGTCAGTAGCTTCAATCATTTCTGGTATATGAATAACATGATGTTTTTCAATGGCAAAAATCAATGAATATTGTAAATGCACAAACAGTAATTTCTCCGCATTGCAAGGTGCAATTCTGAAATTTTTTGCTTTTTCCTGCTCCTCTTAGCATGATAAAGAAGATTCAAAGAGAGTGAGATGCCAGCTCCTTTCATTCAGTCAGTAGCTTCAATCATTTCTGGTATATGAATAACATGATGTTTTTCAATGGCAAAAATCAATGAATATTGTAAATGCACAAACAGTAATTTCTCCGCATTGCAAGGTGCAATTCTGAAATTTTTTGCTTTTTCCTGCTCCTCTTAGCATGATAAAGAAGATTCAAAGAGAGTGAGATGCCAGCTCCTTTCATTCAGTCAGTAGCTTCAATCATTTCTGGACGTTTTTCAATGGCAAAAATCAATGAATATTGTAAATGCACAAACTGTAATTTCTCCGCATTGCAAGGTGCAATTCTGAATTTTTTTGCTTTTTTCTGCTCCTCTTAGCAAGATAAACAAGATTCAAAGAGAGTGAGGTGCCAGCTCCTTTCATTCAGTCAGTAGCTTCAATCATTTCTGGACGTTTTTCAATGGCAAAAATCAATGAATATTGTAAATGCACAAACAGTAATTTCTCCGCATTGCAAGGTGCAATTCTGAAATTTTTTGCTTTTTCCTGCTCCTCTTAGCATGATAAAGAAGATTCAAAGAGAGTGAGATGCCAGCTCCTTTCATTCAGTCAGTAGCTTCAATCATTTCTGGACGTTTTTCAATGGCAAAAATCAATGAATATTGTAAATGCACAAACAGTAATTTCTCCGCATTGCAAGGTGCAATTCTGAAATTTTTTGCTTTTTCCTGCTCCTCTTAGCATGATAAAGAAGATTCAAAGAGAGTGAGATGCCAGCTCCTTTCATTCAGTCAGTAGCTTCAAACATTTCTGGTATATGAATAACATGATGTTTTTCAATGGCAAAAATCAATGAATATTGTAAATGCACAAACAGTAATTTCTCCGCATTGCAAGGTGCAATTCTGAAATTTTTTGCTTTTTCCTGCTCCTCTTAGCATGATAAAGAAGATTCAAAGAGAGTGAGATGCCAGCTCCTTTCATTCAGTCAGTAGCTTCAATCATTTCTGGACGTTTTTCAATGGCAAAAATCATTGAATATTGTAAATGCACAAACAGTAATTTCTCCGCATTGCAAGGTGCAATTCTGAAATTTTTTGCTTTTTCCTGCTCCTCTTAGCATGATAAAGAAGATTCAAAGAGAGTGAGATGCCAGCTCCTTTCATTCAGTCAGTAGCTTCAATCATTTCTGGTATATGAATAACATGATGTTTTTCAATGGCAAAAATCAATGAATATTGTAAATGCACAAACAGTAATTTCTCCGCATTGCAAGGTGCAATTCTGAAATTTTTTGCTTTTTCCTGCTCCTCTTAGCATGATAAAGAAGATTCAAAGAGAGTGAGATGCCAGCTCCTTTCATTCAGTCAGTAGCTTCAATCATTTCTGGACGTTTTTCAATGGCAAAAATCAATGAATATTGTAAATGCACAAACAGTAATTTCTCCGCATTGCAAGGTGCAATTCTGAAATTTTTTGCTTTTTCCTGCTCCTCTTAGCATGATAAACAAGATTCAAAGAGAGTGAGATGCCAGCTCCTTTCATTCAGTCAGTAGCTTCAATCATTTCTGGACGTTTTTCAATGGCAAAAATCAATGAATATTGTAAATGCACAAACAGTAATTTCTCCGCATTGCAAGGTGCAATTCTGAAATTTTTTGCTTTTTCCTGCTCCTCTTAGCATGATAAAGAAGATTCAAAGAGAGTGAGATGCCAGCTCCTTTCATTCAGTCAGTAGCTTCAAACATTTCTGGTATGTGAATAACATGATGTTTTTCAATGGCAAAAATCAATGAATATTGTAAATGCACAAACAGTAATTTCTCCGCATTGCAAGGTGCAATTCTGAAATTTTTTGCTTTTTCCTGCTCCTCTTAGCATGATAAAGAAGATTCAAAGAGAGTGAGATGCCAGCTCCTTTCATTCAGTCAGTAGCTTCAATCATTTCTGGACGTTTTTCAATGGCAAAAATCAATGAATATTGTAAATGCACAAACAGTAATTTCTCCGCATTGCATGGTGCAATTCTGAAATTTTTTGCTTTTTCCTGCTCCTCTTAGCATGATAAACAAGATTCAATGAGAGTGAGATGCCAGCTCCTTTCATTCAGTCAGTAGCTTCAATCATTTCTGGACGTTTTTCAATGGCAAAAATCAATGAATATTGTAAATGCACAAAGAGTAATTTCTCCGCATTGCAAGGTGCAATTCTGAAATTTTTTGCTTTTTCCTGCTCCTCTTAGCATGATAAAGAAGATTCCAAGAGTGAGATGCCAGCTCCTTTCATTGTCAGTAGCTTCAAACATTTCTGGTATATGAATAACATGATGTTTTTCAATGGCAAAAATCAATGAATATTGTAAATGCACAAACAGTAATTTCTCCGCATTGCAAGGTGCAATTCTGAAATTTTTTGCTTTTTCCTGCTCCTCTTAGCATGATAAACAAGATTCAAAGAGAGTGAGATGCCAGCTCCTTTCATTCAGTCAGTAGCTTCAATCATTTCTGGATGTTTTTCAATGGCAAAAATCAATGAATATTGTAAATGCACAAACAGTAATTTCTCCGCATTGCAAGGTGCAATTCTGAAATTTTTTGCTTTTTTCTGCTCCTCTTAGCATAATAAAGAAGATTCAAAGAGAGTGAGATGCCAGCTCCTTTCATTCAGTCAGTAGCTTCAAACATTTCTGGTATATGAATAACATGATGTTTTTCAATGGCAAAAATCAATGAATATTGTAAATGCACAAACAGTAATTTCTCCGCATTGCAAGGTGCAATTCTGAAATTTTTTGCTTTTTCCTGCTCCTCTTAGCATGATAAAGAAGATTCAAAGAGAGTGAGATGCCAGCTCCTTTCATTCAGTCAGTAGCTTCAATCATTTCTGGACGTTTTTCAATGGCAAAAATCAATGAATATTGTAAATGCACAAACAGTAATTTCTCGGCATTGCAAGGTGCAATTCTGAAATTTTTTGCTTTTTCCTGCTCCTCTTAGCATGATAAAGAAGATTCAAAGAGAGTGAGATGCCAGCTCCTTTCATTCAGTCAGTAGCTTCAAACATTTCTGGTATATGAATAACATGATGTTTTTCAATGGCAAAAATCAATGAATATTGTAAATGCACAAACAGTAATTTCTCCGCATTGCAAGGTGCAATTCTGAAATTTTTTGCTTTTTCCTGCTCCTCTTAGCATGATAAAGAAGATTCAAAGAGAGTGAGATGCCAGCTCCTTTCATTCAGTCAGTAGCTTCAATCATTTCTGGACGTTTTTCAATGGCAAAAATCATTGAATATTGTAAATGCACAAACAGTAATTTCTCCGCATTGCAAGGTGCAATTCTGAAATTTTTTGCTTTTTCCTGCTCCTCTTAGCATGATAAAGAAGATTCAAAGAGAGTGAGATGCCAGCTCCTTTCATTCAGTCAGTAGCTTCAATCATTTCTGGTATATGAATAACATGATGTTTTTCAATGGCAAAAATCAATGAATATTGTAAATGCACAAACAGTAATTTCTCCGCATTGCAAGGTGCAATTCTGAAATTTTTTGCTTTTTCCTGCTCCTCTTAGCATGATAAAGAAGATTCAAAGAGAGTGAGATGCCAGCTCCTTTCATTCAGTCAGTAGCTTCAATCATTTCTGGACGTTTTTCAATGGCAAAAATCAATGAATATTGTAAATGCACAAACAGTAATTTCTCCGCATTGCAAGGTGCAATTCTGAAATTTTTTGCTTTTTCCTGCTCCTCTTAGCATGATAAAGAAGATTCAAAGAGTGAGATGCCAGCTCCTTTCATTGTCAGTAGCTTCAAACATTTCTGGTATATGAATAACATGATGTTTTTCAATGGCAAAAATCAATGAATATTGTAAATGCACAAACAGTAATTTCTCCGCATTGCAAGGTGCAATTCTGAAATTTTTTGCTTTTTCCTGCTCCTCTTAGCATGATAAAGAAGATTCAAAGAGAGTGAGATGCCAGCTCCTTTCATTCAGTCAGTAGCTTCAATCATTTCTGGACGTTTTTCAATGGCAAAAATCAATGAATATTGTAAATGCACAAACTGTAATTTCTCCGCATTGCAAGGTGCAATTCTGAATTTTTTTGCTTTTTTCTGCTCCTCTTAGCAAGATAAACAAGATTCAAAGAGAGTGAGGTGCCAGCTCCTTTCATTCAGTCAGTAGCTTCAATCATTTCTGGACGTTTTTCAATGGCAAAAATCAATGAATATTGTAAATGCACAAACAGTAATTTCTCCGCATTGCAAGGTGCAATTCTGAAATTTTTTGCTTTTTCCTGCTCCTCTTAGCATGATAAAGAAGATTCAAAGAGAGTGAGATGCCAGCTCCTT
Source organism: Phyllobates terribilis (assembly GCF_046119375.1). Taxonomy (NCBI): domain Eukaryota; kingdom Metazoa; phylum Chordata; class Amphibia; order Anura; family Dendrobatidae; genus Phyllobates; species Phyllobates terribilis. Next base: position 4,753,322 of record NW_027362893.1, read on the forward strand.
TCATTCAGTCAGTAGCTTCAATCATTTCTGGACGTTTTTCAATGGCAAAAATCAATGAATATTGTAAATGCACAAACAGTAATTTCTCCGCATTGCAAGGTGCAATTCTGAAATTTTTTGCTTTTTCCTGCTCCTCTTAGCATGATAAAGAAGATTCAAAGAGAGTGAGATGCCAGCTCCTTTCATTCAGTCAGTAGCTTCAAACATTTCTGGTATATGAATAACATGATGTTTTTCAATGGCAAAAATCAATGAATATTGTAAATGCACAAACAGTAATTTCTCCACATTGCAAGGTGCAATTCTGAAATTTTTTGCTTTTTCCTGCTCCTCTTAGCATGATAAAGAAGATTCAAAGAGAGTGAGATGCCAGCTCCTTTTATTCAGTCAGTAGCTTCAATCATTTCTGGACGTTTTTCAATGGCAAAAATCATTGAATATTGTAAATGCACAAACAGTAATTTCTCCGCATTGCAAGGTGCAATTCTGAAATTTTTTGCTTTTTCCTGCTCCTCTTAGCATGATAAAGAAGATTCAAAGAGAGTGAGATGCCAGCTCCTTTCATTCAGTCAGTAGCTTCAATCATTTCTGGTATATGAATAACATGATGTTTTTCAATGGCAAAAATCAATGAATATTGTAAATGCACAAACAGTAATTTCTCCGCATTGCAAGGTGCAATTCTGAAATTTTTTGCTTTTTCCTGCTCCTCTTAGCATGATAAAGAAGATTCAAAGAGAGTGAGATGCCAGCTCCTTTCATTCAGTCAGTAGCTTCAATCATTTCTGGTATATGAATAACATGATGTTTTTCAATGGCAAAAATCAATGAATATTGTAAATGCACAAACAGTAATTTCTCCGCATTGCAAGGTGCAATTCTGAAATTTTTTGCTTTTTCCTGCTCCTCTTAGCATGATAAAGAAGATTCAAAGAGAGTGAGATGCCAGCTCCTTTCATTCAGTCAGTAGCTTCAATCATTTCTGGACGTTTTTCAATGGCAAAAATCAATGAATATTGTAAATGCACAAACTGTAATTTCTCCGCATTGCAAGGTGCAATTCTGAATTTTTTTGCTTTTTTCTGCTCCTCTTAGCAAGATAAACAAGATTCAAAGAGAGTGAGGTGCCAGCTCCTTTCATTCAGTCAGTAGCTTCAATCATTTCTGGACGTTTTTCAATGGCAAAAATCAATGAATATTGTAAATGCACAAACAGTAATTTCTCCGCATTGCAAGGTGCAATTCTGAAATTTTTTGCTTTTTCCTGCTCCTCTTAGCATGATAAAGAAGATTCAAAGAGAGTGAGATGCCAGCTCCTTTCATTCAGTCAGTAGCTTCAATCATTTCTGGACGTTTTTCAATGGCAAAAATCAATGAATATTGTAAATGCACAAACAGTAATTTCTACGCATTGCAAGGTGCAATTCTGAAATTTTTTGCTTTTTCCTGCTCCTCTTAGCATGATAAAGAAGATTCAAAGAGAGTGAGATGCCAGCTCCTTTCATTCAGTCAGTAGCTTCAAACATTTCTGGTATATGAATAACATGATGTTTTTCAATGGCAAAAATCAATGAATATTGTAAATGCACAAACAGTAATTTCTCCGCATTGCAAGGTGCAATTCTGAAATTTTTTGCTTTTTCCTGCTCCTCTTAGCATGATAAAGAAGATTCAAAGAGAGTGAGATGCCAGCTCCTTTCATTCAGTCAGTAGCTTCAATCATTTCTGGACGTTTTTCAATGGCAAAAATCATTGAATATTGTAAATGCACAAACAGTAATTTCTCCGCATTGCAAGGTGCAATTCTGAAATTTTTTGCTTTTTCCTGCTCCTCTTAGCATGATAAAGAAGATTCAAAGAGAGTGAGATGCCAGCTCCTTTCATTCAGTCAGTAGCTTCAATCATTTCTGGTATATGAATAACATGATGTTTTTCAATGGCAAAAATCAATGAATATTGTAAATGCACAAACAGTAATTTCTCCGCATTGCAAGGTGCAATTCTGAAATTTTTTGCTTTTTCCTGCTCCTCTTAGCATGATAAAGAAGATTCAAAGAGAGTGAGATGCCAGCTCCTTTCATTCAGTCAGTAGCTTCAATCATTTCTGGACGTTTTTCAATGGCAAAAATCAATGAATATTGTAAATGCACAAACAGTAATTTCTCCGCATTGCAAGGTGCAATTCTGAAATTTTTTGCTTTTTCCTGCTCCTCTTAGCATGATAAACAAGATTCAAAGAGAGTGAGATGCCAGCTCCTTTCATTCCAGTCAGTAGCTTCAATCATTTCTGGACGTTTTTCAATGGCAAAAATCAATGAATATTGTAAATGCACAAACAGTAATTTCTCCGCATTGCAAGGTGCAATTCTGAAATTTTTTGCTTTTTCCTGCTCCTCTTAGCATGATAAAGAAGATTCAAAGAGAGTGAGATGCAGCTCCTTTCATTCAGTCAGTAGCTTCAAACATTTCTGGTATGTGATAAACATGATGTTTTTCAATGGCAAAAATCAATGAATATTGTAAATGCACAAACAGTAATTTCTCCGCATTGCAAGGTGCAATTCTGAAATTTTTTGCTTTTTCCTGCTCCTCTTAGCATGATAAAGAAGATTCAAAGAGAGTGAGATGCCAGCTCCTTTCATATCAGTCAGTAGCTTCAATCATTTCTGGACGTTTTTCAATGGCAAAAATCAATGAATATTGTAAATGCACAAACAGTAATTTCTCCGCATTGCAAGGTGCAATTCTGAAATTTTTTGCTTTTTCCTGCTCCTCTTAGCATGATAAAGAAGATTCAAAGAGAGTGAGATGCCAGCTCCTTTCATTCAGTCAGTAGCTTCAAACATTTCTGGTATATGAATAACATGATGTTTTTCAATGGCAAAAATCAATGAATATTGTAAATGCACAAACAGTAATTTCTCCGCATTGCAAGGTGCAATTCTGAAATTTTTTGCTTTTTCCTGCTCCTCTTAGCATGATAAAGAAGATTCAAAGAGAGTGAGATGCCAGCTCCTTTCATTCAGTCAGTAGCTTCAATCATTTCTGGACGTTTTCAATGGCAAAAATCAATGAATATTGTAAATGCACAAACAGTAATTTCTCCGCATTGCAAGGTGCAATTCTGAAATTTTTTGCTTTTTCCTGCTCCTCTTAGCATGATAAAGAAGATTCAAAGAGAGTGAGATGCCAGCTCCTTTCATTCAGTCAGTAGCTTCAATCATTTCTGGTATATGAATAACATGATGTTTTTCAATGGCAAAAATCAATGAATATTGTAAATGCACAAACAGTAATTTCTCCGCATTGCAAGGTGCAATTCTGAAATTTTTTGCTTTTTCCTGCTCCTCTTAGCATGATAAAGAAGATTCAAAGAGAGTGAGATGCCAGCTCCTTTCATTCAGTCAGTAGCTTCAATCATTTCTGGACGTTTTTCAATGGCAAAAATCAATGAATATTGTAAATGCACAAACAGTAATTTCTCCGCATTGCAAGGTGCAATTCTGAAATTTTTTGCTTTTTCCTGCTCCTCTTAGCATGATAAACAAGATTCAAAGAGAGTGAGATGCCAGCTCCTTTCATTCAGTCAGTAGCTTCAATCATTTCTGGACGTTTTTCAATGGCAAAAATCAATGAATATTGTAAATGCACAAACAGTAATTTCTCCGCATTGCAAGGTGCAATTCTGAAATTTTTTGCTTTTTCCTGCTCCTCTTAGCATGATAAAGAAGATTCAAAGAGAGTGAGATGCCAGCTCCTTTCATTCTGTCAGTAGCTTCAAACATTTCTGGTATGTGAATAACATGCTGTTTTTCAATGGCAAAAATCAATGAATATTGTAAATGCACAAACAGTAATTTCTCCGCATTGCAAGGTGCAATTCTGAAATTTTTTGCTTTTTCCTGCTCCTCTTAGCATGATAAAGAAGATTCAAAGAGAGTGAGATGCCAGCTCCTTTCATTCAGTCAGTAGCTTCAATCATTTCTGGACGTTTTTCAATGGCAAAAATCAATGAATATTGTAAATGCACAAACAGTAATTTCTCCGCATTGCATGGTGCAATTCTGAAATTTTTTGCTTTTTCCTGCTCCTCTTAGCATGATAAACAAGATTCAATGAGAGTGAGATGCCAGCTCCTTTCATTCAGTCAGTAGCTTCAATCAATTTCTGGACGTTTTTCAATGGCAAAAATCAATGAATATTGTAAATGCACAAAGAGTAATTTCTCCGCATTGCAAGGTGCAATTCTGAAATTTTTTGCTTTTTCCTGCTCCTCTTAGCATGATAAAGAAGGTTCAAAGAGTGAGATGCCAGCTCCTTTCATTGTCAGTAGCTTCAAACATTTCTGGTATATGAATAACATGATGTTTTTCAATGGCAAAAATCAATGAATATTGTAAATGCACAAACAGTAATTTCTCCGCATTGCAAGGTGCAATTCTGAAATTTTTTGCTTTTTCCTGCTCCTCTTAGCATGATAAACAAGATTCAAAGAGAGTGAGATGCCAGCTCCTTTCATTCAGTCAGTAGCTTCAATCATTTCTGGATGTTTTTCAATGGCAAAAATCAATGAATATTGTAAATGCACAAACAGTAATTTCTCCGCATTGCAAGGTGCAATTCTGAAATTTTTTGCTTTTTTCTGCTCCTCTTAGCATAATAAAGAAGATTCAAAGAGAGTGAGATGCCAGCTCCTTTCATTCAGTCAGTAGCTTCAAACATTTCTGGTATATGAATAACATGATGTTTTTCAATGGCAAAAATCAATGAATATTGTAAATGCACAAACCGTAATTTCTCCGCATTGCAAGGTGCAATTCTGAAATTTTTTGCTTTTTCCTGCTCCTCTTAGCATGATAAAGAAGATACAAAGAGAGTGAGATGCCAGCTCCTTTCATTCAGTCAGTAGCTTCAATCATTTCTGGACGTTTTTCAATGGCAAAAATCAATGAATATTGTAAATGCACAAACAGTAATTTCTCCGCATTGCAAGGTGCAATTCTGAAATTTTTTGCTTTTTCCTGCTCCTCTTAGCATGATAAACAAGATTCAAAGAGAGTGAGATGCCAGCTCCTTTCATTCAGTCAGTAGCTTCAATCATTTCTGGATGTTTTTCAATGGCAAAAATCAATGAATATTGTAAATGCACAAACAGTAATTTCTCCGCATTGCAAGGTGCAATTCTGAAATTTTTTGCTTTTTCCTGCTCCTCTTAGCATGATAAAGAAGATTCAAAGAGAGTGAGATGCCAGCTCCTTTCATTCAGTCAGTAGCTTCAATCATTTCTGGATGTTTTTCAATGGCAAAAATCAATGAATATTGTAAATGCACAAACAGTAATTTCTCCGCATTGCAAGGTGCAATTCTGAAATTTTTTGCTTTTTTCTGCTCCTCTTAGCATAATAAAGAAGATTCAAAGAGAGTGAGATGCCAGCTCCTTTCATTCAGTCAGTAGCTTCAAACATTTCTGGTATATGAATAACATGATGTTTTTCAATGGCAAAAATCAATGAATATTGTAAATGCACAAACCGTAATTTCTCCGCATTGCAAGGTGCAATTCTGAAATTTTTTGCTTTTTCCTGCTCCTCTTAGCATGATAAAGAAGATACAAAGAGAGTGAGATGCCAGCTCCTTTCATTCAGTCAGTAGCTTCAATCATTTCTGGACGTTTTTCAATGGCAAAAATCAATGAATATTGTAAATGCACAAACAGTAATTTCTCCGCATTGCAAGGTGCAATTCTGAAATTTTTTGCTTTTTCCTGCTCCTCTTAGCATGATAAACAAGATTCAAAGAGAGTGAGATGCCAGCTCCTTTCATTCAGTCAGTAGCTTCAATCATTTCTGGATGTTTTTCAATGGCAAAAATCAATGAATATTGTAAATGCACAAACAGTAATTTCTCCGCATTGCAAGGTGCAATTCTGAAATTTTTTGCTTTTTCCTGCTCCTCTTAGCATGATAAAGAAGAATCAAAGAGTGAGATGCCAGCTCCTTTCATTGTCAGTAGCTTCAAACATTTCTGGTATATGAATAACATGATGTTTTTCAATGGCAAAAATCAATGAATATTGTAAATGCACAAACAGTAATTTCTCCGCATTGCAAGGTGCAATTCTGAAATTTTTTGCTTTTTCCTGCTCCTCTTAGCATGATAAAGAAGATTCAAAGAGAGTGAGATGCCAGCTCCTTTCATTCAGTCAGTAGCTTCAATCATTTCTGGACGTTTTTCAATGGCAAAAATCAATGAATATTGTAAATGCACAAACAGTAATTTCTCCGCATTGCAAGGTGCAATTCTGAAATTTTTTTCTTTTTTCTGCTCCTCTTAGCAAGATAAACAAGAGTCAAAGAGAGTGAGGTGCCAGCTCCTTTCATTCAGTCAGTAGCTTCAATCATTTCTGGACGTTTTTCAATGGCAAAAATTAATGAATATTGTAAATGCACAAACAGTAATTTCTCCGCATTGCAAGGTGCAATTCTGAAATTTTTTGCTTTTTCCTGCTCCTCTTAGCATGATAAAGAAGATTCAAAGAGAGTGAGATGCCAGCTCCTTTCATTCAGTCAGTAGCTTCAATCATTTCTGGACGTTTTTCAATGGCAAAAGTCAATGAATATTGTAAATGCACAAACAGTAATTTCTCCGCATTGCAAGGTGCAATTCTGAAATTTTTTGCTTTTTCCTGCTCCTCTTAGCATGATAAAGAAGATTCAAAGAGAGTGAGATGCCAGCTCCTTTCATTCAGTCAGTAGCTTCAAACATTTCTGGTATATGAATAACATGATGTTTTTCAATGGCAAAAATCAATGAATATTGTAAATGCACAAAGAGTAATTTCTCCGCATTGCAAGGTGCAATTCTGAAATTTTTTGCTTTTTCCTGCTCCTCTTAGCATGATAAAGAAGATTCAAAGAGTGAGATGCCAGCTCCTTTCATTGTCAGTAGCTTCAAACATTTCTGGTATATGAATAACATGATGTTTTTCAATGGCAAAAATCAATGAATATTGTAAATGCACAAAGAGTAATTTCTCCGCATTGCAAGGTGCAATTCTGAAATTTTTTGCTTTTTCCTGCTCCTCTTAGCATGATAAAGAAGATACAAAGAGAGTGAGATGCCAGCTCCTTTCATTCAGTCAGTAGCTTCAATCATTTCTGGACGTTTTTCAATGGCAAAAATCAATGAATATTGTAAATGCACAAACAGTAATTTCTCCGCATTGCAAGGTGCAATTCTGAAATTTTTTGCTTTTTCCTGCTCCTCTTAGCATGATAAACAAGATTCAAAGAGATTGAGATGCCAGCTCCTTTCATTCAGTCAGTAGCTTCAATCATTTCTGGATGTTTTTCAATGGCAAAAATCAATGAATATTGTAAATGCACAAACAGTAATTTCTCCGCATTGCAAGGTGCAATTCTGAAATTTTTTGCTTTTTCCTGCTCCTCTTAGCATGATAAAGAAGATTCAAAGAGAGTGAGATGCCAGCTCCTTTCATTCAGTCAGTAGCTTCAATCATTTCTGGATGTTTTTCAATGGCAAAAATCAATGAATATTGTAAATGCACAAACAGTAATTTCTCCGCATTGCAAGGTGCAATTCTGAAATTTTTTGCTTTTTTCTGCTCCTCTTAGCATAATAAAGAAGATTCAAAGAGAGTGAGATGCCAGCTCCTTTCATTCAGTCAGTAGCTTCAAACATTTCTGGTATATGAATAACATGATGTTTTTCAATGGCAAAAATCAATGAATATTGTAAATGCACAAACCGTAATTTCTCCGCATTGCAAGGTGCAATTCTGAAATTTTTTGCTTTTTCCTGCTCCTCTTAGCATGATAAAGAAGATACAAAGAGAGTGAGATGCCAGCTCCTTTCATTCAGTCAGTAGCTTCAATCATTTCTGGACGTTTTTCAATGGCAAAAATCAATGAATATTGTAAATGCACAAACAGTAATTTCTCCGCATTGCAAGGTGCAATTCTGAAATTTTTTGCTTTTTCCTGCTCCTCTTAGCATGATAAACAAGATTCAAAGAGAGTGAGATGCCAGCTCCTTTCATTCAGTCAGTAGCTTCAATCATTTCTGGATGTTTTTCAATGGCAAAAATCAATGAATATTGTAAATGCACAAACAGTAATTTCTCCGCATTGCAAGGTGCAATTCTGAAATTTTTTGCTTTTTCCTGCTCCTCTTAGCATGATAAAGAAGATTCAAAGAGTGAGATGCCAGCTCCTTTCATTGTCAGTAGCTTCAAACATTTCTGGTATATGAATAACATGATGTTATTCAATGGCAAAAATCAATGAATATTGTAAATGCACAAACAGTAATTTCTCCGCATTGCAAGGTGCAATTCTGAAATTTTTTGCTTTTTCCTGCTCCTCTTAGCATGATAAAGAAGATTCAAAGAGAGTGAGATGCCAGCTCCTTTCATTCAGTCAGTAGCTTCAATCATTTCTGGATGTTTTTCAATGGCAAAAATCAATGAATATTGTAAATGCACAAACAGTAATTTCTCCGCATTGCAAGGTGCAATTCTGAAATTTTTTGCTTTTTTCTGCTCCTCTTAGCAAGATAAACAAGATTCAAAGAGAGTGAGGTGCCAGCTCCTTTCATTCAGTCAGTAGCTTCAATCATTTCTGGACGTTTTTCAATGGCAAAAATCAATGAATATTGTAAATGCACAAACAGTAATTTCTCCGCATTGCAAGGTGCAATTCTGAAATTTTTTGCTTTTTCCTGCTCCTCTTAGCATGATAAAGAAGATTCAAAGAGAGTGAGATGCCAGCTCCTTTCATTCAGTCAGTAGCTTCAATCATTTCTGGACGTTTTTCAATGGCAAAAGTCAATGAATAATGTAAATGCACAAACAGTAATTTCTCCGCATTGCAAGGTGCAATTCTGAAATTTTTTGCTTTTTCCTGCTCCTCTTAGCATGATAAAGAAGATTCAAAGAGAGTGAGATGCCAGCTCCTTTCATTCAGTCAGTAGCTTCAAACATTTCTGGTATATGAATAACATGATGTTTTTCAATGGCAAAAATCAATGAATATTGTAAATGCACAAACAGTAATTTCTCCGCATTGCAAGGTGCAATTCTGAAATTTTTTGCTTTTTCCTGCTCCTCTTAGCATGATAAAGAAGATTCAAAGAGAGTGAGATGCCAGCTCCTTTCATTCAGTCAGTAGCTTCAATCATTTCTGGACGTTTTTCAATGGCAAAAATCATTGAATATTGTAAATGCACAAACAGTAATTTCTCCGCATTGCAAGGTGCAATTCTGAAATTTTTTGCTTTTTCCTGCTCCTCTTAGCATGATAAAGAAGATTCAAAGAGAGTGAGATGCCAGCTCCTTTCATTCAGTCAGTAGCTTCAATCATTTCTGGTATATGAATAACATGATGTTTTTCAATGGCAAAAATCAATGAATATTGTAAATGCACAAACAGTAATTTCTCCGCATTGCAAGGTGCAATTCTGAAATTTTTTGCTTTTTCCTGCTCCTCTTAGCATGATAAAGAAGATTCAAAGAGAGTGAGATGCCAGCTCCTTTCATTCAGTCAGTAGCTTCAATCATTTCTGGACGTTTTTCAATGGCAAAAATCAATGAATATTGTAAATGCACAAACAGTAATTTCTCCGCATTGCAAGGTGCAATTCTAAAATTTTTTGCTTTTTCCTGCTCCTCTTAGCATGATAAACAAGATTCAAAGAGAGTGAGATGCCAGCTCCTTTCATTCAGTCAGTAGCTTCAATCATTTCTGGACGTTTTTCAATGGCAAAAATCAATGAATATTGTAAATGCACAAACAGTAATTTCTCCGCATTGCAAGGTGCAATTCTGAAATTTTTTGCTTTTTCCTGCTCCTCTTAGCATGATAAAGAAGATTCAAAGAGAGTGAGATGCCAGCTCCTTTCATTCAGTCAGTAGCTTCAAACATTTCTGGTATGTGAATAACATGATGTTTTTCAATGGCAAAAATCAATGAATATTGTAAATGCACAAACAGTAATTTCTCCGCATTGCAAGGTGCAATTCTGAAATTTTTTGCTTTTTCCTGCTCCTCTTAGCATGATAAACAAGATTCAAAGAGAGTGAGATGCCAGCTCCTTTCATTCAGTCAGTAGCTTCAATCATTTCTGGATGTTTTTCAATGGCAAAAATCAATGAATATTGTAAATGCACAAAGAGTAATTTCTCCGCATTGCAAGGTGCAATTCTGAAATTTTTTGCTTTTTCCTGCTCCTCTTAGCATGATAAAGAAGATTCAAAGAGTGAGATGCCAGCTCCTTTCATTGTCAGTAGCTTCAAACATTTCTGGTATATGAATAACATGATGTTTTTCAATGGCAAAAATCAATGAATATTGTAAATGCACAAACAGTAATTTCTCCGCATTGCAAGGTGCAATTCTGAAATTTTTTGCTTTTTCCTGCTCCTCTTAGCATGATAAAGAAGATTCAAAGAGAGTGAGATGCCAGCTCCTTTCATTCAGTCAGTAGCTTCAAACATTTCTGGTATATGAATAACATGATGTTTTTCAATGGCAAAAATCAATGAATATTGTAAATGCACAAACAGTAATTTCTCTGCATTGCAAGGTGCAATTCTGAAATTTTTTGCTTTTTCCTGCTCCTCTTAGCATGATAAAGAAGATTCAAAGAGAGTGAGATGCCAGCTCCTTTCATTCAGTCAGTAGCTTCAATCATTTCTGGACGTTTTTCAATGGCAAAAATCAATGAATATTGTAAATGCACAAACAGTAATTTCTCCGCATTGCAAGGTGCAATTCTGAAATTTTTTGCTTTTTCCTGCTCCTCTTAGCATGATAAACAAGATTCAAAGAGAGTGAGATGCCAGCTCCTTTCATTCAGTCAGTAGCTTCAATCATTTCTGGACGTTTTTCAATGGCAAAAATCAATGAATATTGTAAATGCACAAAGAGTAATTTCTCCGCATTGCAAGGTGCAATTCTGAAATTTTTTGCTTTTTCCTGCTCCTCTTAGCATGATAAAGAAGATTCAAAGAGTGAGATGCCAGCTCCTTTCATTGTCAGTAGCTTCAAACATTTCTGGTATATGAATAACATGATGTTTTTCAATGGCAAAAATCAATGAATATTGTAAATGCACAAACAGTAATTTCTCCGCATTGCAAGGTGCAATTCTGAAATTTTTTGCTTTTTCCTGCTCCTCTTAGCATGATAAAGAAGATTCAAAGAGAGTGAGATGCCAGCTCCTTTCATTCAGTCAGTAGCTTCAATCATTTCTGGACGTTTTTCAATGGCAAAAATCAATGAATATTGTAAATGCACAAACAGTAATTTCTCCGCATTGCAAGGTGCAATTCTGAAATTTTTTGCTTTTTCCTGCTCCTCTTAGCATGATAAACAAGATTCAAAGAGAGTGAGATGCCAGCTCCTTTCATTCAGTCAGTAGCTTCAATCATTTCTGGACGTTTTTCAATGGCAAAAATCAATGAATATTGTAAATGCACAAAGAGTAATTTCTCCGCATTGCAAGGTGCAATTCTGAAATTTTTTGCTTTTTCCTGCTCCTCTTAGCATGATAAAGAAGATTCAAAGAGTGAGATGCCAGCTCCTTTCATTGTCAGTAGCTTCAAACATTTCTGGTATATGAATAACATGATGTTTTTCAATGGCAAAAATCAATGAATATTGTAAATGCACAAACAGTAATTTCTCCGCATTGCAAGGTGCAATTCTGAAATTTTTTGCTTTTTCCTGCTCCTCTTAGCATGATAAAGAAGATTCAAAGAGTGAGATGCCAGCTCCTTTCATTCAGTCAGTAGCTTCAATCATTTCTGGACGTTTTTCAATGGCAAAAATCAATGAATATTGTAAATGCACAAACAGTAATTTCTCCGCATTGCAAGGTGCAATTCTGAAATTTTTTGCTTTTTCCTGCTCCTCTTAGCATGATAAACAAGATTCAAAGAGAGTGAGATGCCAGCTCCTTTCATTCAGTCAGTAGCTTCAATCATTTCTGGACGTTTTTCAATGGCAAAAATCAATGAATATTGTAAATGCACAAACAGTAATTTCTCCGCATTGCAAGGTGCAATTCTGAAATTTTTTGCTTTTTCCTGCTCCTCTTAGCATGATAAAGAAGATTCAAAGAGAGTGAGATGCCAGCTCCTTTCATTCAGTCAGTAGCTTCAAACATTTCTGGTATGTGAATAACATGATGTTTTTCAATGGCAAAAATCAATGAATATTGTAAATGCACAAACAGTAATTTCTCCGCATTGCAAGGTGCAATTCTGAAATTTTTTGCTTTTTCCTGCTCCTCTTAGCATGATAAAGAAGATTCTAAGAGAGTGAGATGCCAGCTCCTTTCATTCAGTCAGTAGCTTCAATCATTTCTGGACGTTTTTCAATGGCAAAAATCAATGAATATTGTAAATGCACAAACAGTAATTTCTCCGCATTGCATGGTGCAATTCTGAAATTTTTTGCTTTTTCCTGCTCCTCTTAGCATGATAAACAAGATTCAATGAGAGTGAGATGCCAGCTCCTTTCATTCAGTCAGTAGCTTCAATCATTTCTGGACGTTTTTCAATGGCAAAAATCAATGATTATTGTAAATGCACAAAGAGTAATTTCTCCGCATTGCAAGGTGCAATTCTGAAATTTTTTGCTTTTTCCTGCTCCTCTTAGCATGATAAAGAAGATTCAAAGAGTGAGATGCCAGCTCCTTTCATTGTCAGTAGCTTCAAACATTTCTGGTATATGAATAACATGATGTTTTTCAATGGCAAAAATCAATGAATATTGTAAATGCACAAACAGTAATTTCTCCGCATTGCAAGGTGCAATTCTGAAATTTTTTGCTTTTTCCTGCTCCTCTTAGCATGATAAACAAGATTCAAAGAGAGTGAGATGCCAGCTCCTTTCATTCAGTCAGTAGCTTCAATCATTTCTGGATGTTTTTCAATGGCAAAAATCAATGAATATTGTAAATGCACAAACAGTAATTTCTCCGCATTGCAAGGTGCAATTCTGAAATTTTTTGCTTTTTTCTGCTCCTCTTAGCATAATAAAGAAGATTCAAAGAGAGTGAGATGCCAGCTCCTTTCATTCAGTCAGTAGCTTCAAACATTTCTGGTATATGAATAACATGATGTTTTTCAATGGCAAAAATCAATGAATATTGTAAATGCACAAACCGTAATTTCTCCGCATTGCAAGGTGCAATTCTGAAATTTTTTGCTTTTTCCTGCTCCTCTTAGCATGATAAACAAGATACAAAGAGAGTGAGATGCCAGCTCCTTTCATTCAGTCAGTAGCTTCAATCATTTCTGGACGTTTTTCAATGGCAAAAATCAATGAATATTGTAAATGCACAAACAGTAATTTCTCCGCATTGCAAGGTGCAATTCTGAAATTTTTTGCTTTTTCCTGCTCCTCTTAGCATGATAAACAAGATTCAAAGAGAGTGAGATGCCAGCTCCTTTCATTCAGTCAGTAGCTTCAATCATTTCTGGATGTTTTTCAATGGCAAAAATCAATGAATATTGTAAATGCACAAACAGTAATTTCTCCGCATTGCAAGGTGCAATTCTGAAATTTTTTGCTTTTTCCTGCTCCTCTTAGCATGATAAAGAAGATTCAAAGAGAGTGAGATGCCAGCTCCTTTCATTCAGTCAGTAGCTTCAATCATTTCTGGACATTTTTCAATGGCAAAAATCAATGAATATTGTAAATGCACAAACAGTAATTTCTCCGCATTGCAAGGTGCAATTCTGAAATTTTTTGCTTTTTCCTGCTCCTCTTAGCATGATAAAGAAGATTCAAAGAGTGAGATGCCAGCTCCTTTCATTGTCAGTAGCTTCAAACATTTCTGGTATATGAATAACATGATGTTTTTCAATGGCAAAAATCAATGAATATTGTAAATGCACAAACAGTAATTTCTCCGCATTGCAAGGTGCAATTCTGAAATTTTTTGCTTTTTCCTGCTCCTCTTAGCATGATAAAGAAGATTCAAAGAGAGTGAGATGCCAGCTCCTTTCATTCAGTCAGTAGCTTCAATCATTTCTGGACGTTTTTCAATGGCAAAAATCAATGAATATTGTAAATGCACAAACAGTAATTTCTCCGCATTGCAAGGTGCAATTCTGAAATTTTTTGCTTTTTTCTGCTCCTCTTAGCAAGATAAACAAGATTCAAAGAGAGTGAGGTGCCAGCTCCTTTCATTCAGTCAGTAGCTTCAATCATTTCTGGACGTTTTTCAATGGCAAAAATCAATGAATATTGTAAATGCACAAACAGTAATTTCTCCGCATTGCAAGGTGCAATTCTGAAATGTTTTGCTTTTTCCTGCTCCTCTTAGCATGATAAAGAAGATTCAAAGAGAGTGAGATGCCAGCTCCTTTCATTCAGTCAGTAGCTTCAATCATTTCTGGACGTTTTTCAATGGCAAAAGTCAATGAATATTGTAAATGCACAAACAGTAATTTCTCCGCATTGCAAGGTGCAATTCTGAAATTTTTTGCTTTTTCCTGCTCCTCTTAGCATGATAAAGAAGATTCAAAGAGAGTGAGATGCCAGCTCCTTTCATTCAGTCAGTAGCTTCAAACATTTTTGGTATATGAATAACATGATGTTTTTCAATGGCAAAAATCAATGAATATTGTAAATGCACAAACAGTAATTTCTCCGCATTGCAAGGTGCAATTCTGAAATTTTTTGCTTTTTCCTGCTCCTCTTAGCATGATAAAGAAGATTCAAAGAGAGTGAGATGCCAGCTCCTTTCATTCAGTCAGTAGCTTCAATCATTTCTGGACGTTTTTCAATGGCAAAAATCATTGAATATTGTAAATGCACAAACAGTAATTTCTCCGCATTGCAAGGTGCAATTCTGAAATTTTTTGCTTTTTCCTGCTCCTCTTAGCATGATAAAGAAGATTCAAAGAGAGTGAGATGCCAGCTCCTTTCATTCAGTCAGTAGCTTCAATCATTTCTGGTATATGAATAACATGATGTTTTTCAATGGCAAAAATCAATGAATATTGTAAATGCACAAACAGTAATTTCTCCGCATTGCAAGGTGCAATTCTGAAATTTTTTGCTTTTTCCTGCTCCTCTTAGCATGATAAAGAAGATTCAAAGAGAGTGAGATGCCAGCTCCTTTCATTCAGTCAGTAGCTTCAATCATTTCTGGACGTTTTTCAATGGCAAAAATCAATGAATATTGTAAATGCACAAACAGTAATTTCTCCGCATTGCAAGGTGCAATTCTGAAATTTTTTGCTTTTTCCTGCTCCTCTTAGCATGATAAACAAGATTCAAAGAGAGTGAGATGCCAGCTCCTTTCATTCAGTCAGTAGCTTCAATCATTTCTGGACGTTTTTCAATGGCAAAAATCAATGAATATTGTAAATGCACAAACAGTAATTTCTCCGCATTGCAAGGTGCAATTCTGAAATTTTTTGCTTTTTCCTGCTCCTCTTAGCATGATAAAGAAGATTCAAAGAGAGTGAGATGCCAGCTCCTTTCATTCAGTCAGTAGCTTCAAACATTTCTGGTATGTGAATAACATGATGTTTTTCAATGGCAAAAATCAATGAATATTGTAAATGCACAAACAGTAATTTCTCCGCATTGCAAGGTGCAATTCTGAAATTTTTTGCTTTTTCCTGCTCCTCTTAGCATGATAAAGAAGATTCAAAGAGAGTGAGATGCCAGCTCCTTTCATTCAGTCAGTAGCTTCAATCATTTCTGGACGTTTTTCAATGGCAAAAATCAATGAATATTGTAAATGCACAAAGAGTAATTTCTCCGCATTGCAAGGTGCAATTCTGAAATTTTTTGCTTTTTCCTGCTCCTCTTAGCATGATAAAGAAGATTCAAAGAGTGAGATGCCAGCTCCTTTCATTGTCAGTAGCTTCAAACATTTCTGGTATATGAATAACATGATGTTTTTCAATGGCAAAAATCAATGAATATTGTAAATGCACAAACAGTAATTTCTCCGCATTGCAAGGTGCAATTCTGAAATTTTTTGCTTTTTCCTGCTCCTCTTAGCATGATAAAGAAGATTCAAAGAGAGTGAGATGCCAGCTCCTTTCATTCAGTCAGTAGCTTCAAACATTTCTGGTATATGAATAACATGATGTTTTTCAATGGCAAAAATCAATGAATATTGTAAATGCACAAACAGTAATTTCTCCGCATTGCAAGGTGCAATTCTGAAATTTTTTGCTTTTTCCTGCTCCTCTTAGCATGATAAACAAGATTCAAAGAGAGTGAGATGCCAGCTCCTTTCATTCAGTCAGTAGCTTCAATCATTTCTGGACGTTTTTCAATGGCAAAAATCAATGAATATTGTAAATGCACAAAGAGTAATTTCTCCGCATTGCAAGGTGCAATTCTGAAATTTTTTGCTTTTTCCTGCTCCTCTTAGCATGATAAAGAAGATTCAAAGAGTGAGATGCCAGCTCCTTTCATTGTCAGTAGCTTCAAACATTTCTGGTATATGAATAACATGATGTTTTTCAATGGCAAAAATCAATGAATATTGTAAATGCACAAACAGTAATTTCTCCGCATTGCAAGGTGCAATTCTGAAATTTTTTGCTTTTTCCTGCTCCTCTTAGCATGATAAAGAAGATTCAAAGAGAGTGAGAGGCCAGCTCCTTTCATTCAGTCAGTAGCTTCAATCATTTCTGGACGTTTTTCAATGGCAAAAATCAATGAATATTGTAAATGCACAAACAGTAATTTCTCCGCATTGCAAGGTGCAATTCTGAAATTTTTTGCTTTTTCCTGCTCCTCTTAGCATGATAAAGAAGATTCAAAGAGAGTGAGATGCCAGCTCCTTTCATTCAGTCAGTAGCTTCAAACATTTCTGGTATATGAATAACATGATGTTTTTCAATGGCAAAAATCAATGAATATTGTAAATGCAAAAACAGTAATTTCTCCGCATTGCAAGGTGCAATTCTGAAATTTTTTGCTTTTTCCTGCTCCTCTTAGCATGATAAAGAAGATTCAAAGAGAGTGAGATGCCAGCTCCTTTCATTCAGTCAGTAGCCAATCATTTCTGGACGTTTTTCAATGGCAAAAATCAATGAATATTGTAAATGCACAAACAGTAATTTCTCCGCATTGCAAGGTGCAATTCTGAAATTTTTTGCTTTTTCCTGCTCCTCTTAGCATGATAAACAAGATTCAAAGAGAGTGAGATGCCAGCTCCTTTCATTCAGTCAGTAGCTTCAATCATTTCTGGACGTTTTTCAATGGCAAAAATCAATGAATATTGTAAATGCACAAACAGTAATTTCTCCGCATTGCAAGGTGCAATTCTGAAATCTTTTGCTTTTTCCTGCTCCTCTTAGCATGATAAAGAAAATTCAAAGAGAGTGAGATGCCAGCTCCTTTCATTCAGTCAGTAGCTTCAAACATTTCTGGTATATGAATAACATGTTTTTCAATGGCAAAAATCAATGAATATTGTAAATGCACAAACAGTAATTTCTACGCATTGCAAGGTGCAATTCTGAAATTTTTTGCTTTTTCCTGCTCCTCTTAGCATGATAAAGAAGATTCAAAGAGAGTGAGATGCCAGCTCCTTTCATTCAGTCAGTAGCTTCAATCATTTCTGGACGTTTTTCAATGGCAAAAATCAATGAATATTGTAAATGCACAAAGAGTAATTTCTCCGCATTGCATGGTGCAATTCTGAAATTTTTTGCTTTTTCCTGCTCCTCTTAGCATGATAAACAAGATTCAAAGAGAGTGAGATGCCAGCTCCTTTCATTCAGTCAGTAGCTTCAATCATTTCTGGATGTTTTTCAATGGCAAAAATCAATGAATATTGTAAATGCACAAAGAGAAATTTCTCCGCATTGCAAGGTGCAATTCTGAAATTTTTTGCTTTTTCCTGCTCCTCTTAGCATGATAAAGAAGATTCAAAGAGTGAGATGCCAGCTCCTTTCATTGTCAGTAGCTTCAAACATTTCTGGTATATGAATAACATGATGTTTTTCAATGGCAAAAATCAATGAATATTGTAAATGCACAAACAGTAATTTCTCCGCATTGCAAGGTGCAATTCTGAAATTTTTTGCTTTTTCCTGCTCCTCTTAGCATGATAAAGAAGATTCAAAGAGAGTGAGATGCCAGCTCCTTTCATTCAGTCAGTAGCTTCAAACATTTCTGGTATATGAATAACATGATGTTTTTCAATGGCAAAAATCAATGAATATTGTAAATGCACAAACAGTAATTTCTCCGCATTGCAAGGTGCAATTCTGAAATTTTTTGCTTTTTCCTGCTCCTCTTAGCATGATAAAGAAGATTCAAAGAGAGTGAGATGCCAGCTCCTTTCATTCAGTCAGTAGCTTCAATCATTTCTGGACGTTTTTCAATGGCAAAAATCAATGAATATTGTAAATGCACAAACAGTAATTTCTCCGCATTGCAAGGTGCAATTCTGAAATTTTTTGCTTTTTCCTGCTCCTCTTAGCATGATAAACAAGATTCAAAGAGAGTGAGATGCCAGATCCTTTCATTCAGTCAGTAGCTTCAATCATTTCTGGACGTTTTTCAATGGCAAAAATCAATGAATATTGTAAATGCACAAAGAGTAATTTCTCCGCATTGCAAGGTGCAATTCTGAAATTTTTTGCTTTTTCCTGCTCCTCTTAGCATGATAAAGAAGATTCAAAGAGTGAGATGCCAGCTCCTTTCATTGTCAGTAGCTTCAAACATTTCTGGTATATGAATAACATGATGTTTTTCAATGGCAAAAATCAATGAATATTGTAAATGCACAAACAGTAATTTCTCCGCATTGCAAGGTGCAATTCTGAAATTTTTTGCTTTTTCCTGCTCCTCTTAGCATGATAAAGAAGATTCAAAGAGAGTGAGATGCCAGCTCCTTTCATTCAGTCAGTAGCTTCAAACATTTCTGGTATATGAATAACATGATGTTTTTCAATGGCAAAAATCAATGAATATTGTAAATGCACAAACAGTAATTTCTCCGCATTGCAAGGTGCAATTCTGAAATTTTTTGCTTTTTCCTGCTCCTCTTAGCATGATAAAGAAGATTCAAAGAGAGTGAGATGCCAGCTCCTTTCATTCAGTCAGTAGCCAATCATTTCTGGACGTTTTTCAATGGCAAAAATCAATGAATATTGTAAATGCACAAACAGTAATTTCTCCGCATTGCAAGGTGCAATTCTGAAATTTTTTGCTTTTTCCTGCTCCTCTTAGCATGATAAACAAGATTCAAAGAGAGTGAGATGCCAGCTCCTTTCATTCAGTCAGTAGCTTCAATCATTTCTGGACGTTTTTCAATGGCAAAAATCAATGAATATTGTAAATGCACAAACAGTAATTTCTCCGCATTGCAAGGTGCAATTCTGAAATCTTTTGCTTTTTCCTGCTCCTCTTAGCATGATAAAGAAGATTCAAAGAGAGTGAGATGCCAGCTCCTTTCATTCAGTCAGTAGCTTCAAACATTTCTGGTATATGAATAACATGTTTTTCAATGGCAAAAATCAATGAATATTGTAAATGCACAAACAGTAATTTCTCCGCATTGCAAGGTGCAATTCTGAAATTTTTTGCTTTTTCCTGCTCCTCTTAGCATGATAAAGAAGATTCAAAGAGAGTGAGATGCCAGCTCCTTTCATTCAGTCAGTAGCTTCAATCATTTCTGGACGTTTTTCAATGGCAAAAATCAATGAATATTGTAAATGCACAAAGAGTAATTTCTCCGCATTGCAAGGTGCAATTCTGAAATTTTTTGCTTTTTCCTGCTCCTCTTAGCATGATAAAGAAGATTCAATGAGTGAGATGCCAGCTCCTTTCATTGTCAGTAGCTTCAAACATTTCTGGTATATGAATAACATGATGTTTTTCAATGGCAAAAATCAATGAATATTGTAAATGCACAAACAGTAATTTCTCCGCATTGCAAGGTGCAATTCTGAAATTTTTTGCTTTTTCCTGCTCCTCTTAGCATGATAAAGAAGATTCAAAGAGAGTGAGATGCCAGCTCCTTTCATTCAGTCAGTAGCTTCAATCATTTCTGGACGTTTTTCAATGGCAAAAATCATTGAATATTGTAAATGCACAAACAGTAATTTCTCCGCATTGCAAGGTGCAATTCTGAAATTTTTTGCTTTTTCCTGCTCCTCTTAGCATGATAAAGAAGATTCAAAGAGAGTGAGATGCCAGCTCCTTTCATTCAGTCAGTAGCTTCAATCATTTCTGGATGTTTTTCAATGGCAAAAATCAATGAATATTGTAAATGCACAAACATAAAATTTCACCACATTGCAAGGTGCAATTCTGAAATTTTTTGCTTTTTTCTGCTCCTCTTAGCATGATAAAGAAGATTCAAAGAGAGTGAGATGCCAGCTCCTTTCATTCAGTCAGTAGCTTCAAGCATTTCTGGTATATGAATAACATGATGTTTTTCAATGGCAAAAATCAATGAATATTGTAAATGCACAAACAGTAATTTCTCCGCATTGCAAGGTGCAATTCTGAAATTTTTTGCTTTTTCCTGCTCCTCTTAGCATGATAAAGAAGATTCAAAGAGAGTGAGATGCCAGCTCCTTTCATTCAGTCAGTAGCTTCAATCATTTCTGGACATTTTTCAATGGCAAAAATCAATGAATATTGTAAATGCACAAACAGTAATTTCTCCGCATTGCAAGGTGCAATTCTGAAATTTTTTGCTTTTTCCTGCTCCTCTTAGCATGATAAAGAAAATTCAAAGAGAGTGAGATGCCAGCTCCTTTCATTCAGTCAGTAGCTTCAAACATTTCTGGTATATGAATAACATGATGTTTTTCAATGGCAAAAATCAATGAATATTGTAAATGCACAAACAGTAATTTCTCCGCATTGCAAGGTGCAATTCTGAAATTTTTTGCTTTTTCCTGCTCCTCTTAGCATGATAAAGAAGATTCAAAGAGAGTGAGATGCCAGCTCCTTTCATTCAGTCAGTAGCTTCAATCATTTCTGGACGTTTTTCAATGGCAAAAATCATTGAATATTGTAAATGCACAAACAGTAATTTCTCCGCATTGCAAGGTGCAATTCTGAAATTTTTTGCTTTTTCCTGCTCCTCTTAGCATGATAAAGAAGATTCAAAGAGAGTGAGATGCCAGCTCCTTTCATTCAGTCAGTAGCTTCAATCATTTCTGGATGTTTTTCAATGGCAAAAATCAATGAATATTGTAAATGCACAAACATAAAATTTCACCACATTGCAAGGTGCAATTCTGAAATTTTTTGCTTTTTTCTGCTCCTCTTAGCATGATAAAGAAGATTCAAAGAGAGTGAGATGCCAGCTCCTTTCATTCAGTCAGTAGCTTCAAGCATTTCTGGTATATGAATAACATGATGTTTTTCAATGGCAAAAATCAATGAATATTGTAAATGCACAAACAGTAATTTCTCCGCATTGCAAGGTGCAATTCTGAAATTTTTTGCTTTTTCCTGCTCCTCTTAGCATGATAAAGAAGATTCAAAGAGAGTGAGATGCCAGCTCCTTTCATTCAGTCAGTAGCTTCAATCATTTCTGGACGTTTTTCAATGGCAAAAATCAATGAATATTGTAAATGCACAAACAGTAATTTCTCCGCATTGCAAGGTGCAATTCTGAAATTTTTTGCTTTTTCCTGCTCCTCTTAGCATGATAAAGAAAATTCAAAGAGAGTGAGATGCCAGCTCCTTTCATTCAGTCAGTAGCTTCAAACATTTCTGGTATATGAATAACATGATGTTTTTCAATGGCAAAAATCAATGAATATTGTAAATGCACAAACAGTAATTTCTCCGCATTGCAAGGTGCAATTCTGAAATTTTTTGCTTTTTCCTGCTCCTCTTAGCATGATAAAGAAGATTCAAAGAGAGTGAGATGCCAGCTCCTTTCATTCAGTCAGTAGCTTCAATCATTTCTGGACGTTTTTCAATGGCAAAAATCAATGAATATTGTAAATGCACAAACAGTAATTTCTCCGCATTGCAAGGTGCAATTCTGAAATTTTTTGCTTTTTCCTGCTCCTCTTAGCATGATAAACAAGATTCAAAGAGAGTGAGATGCCAGCTCCTTTCATTCAGTCAGTAGCTTCAATCATTTCTGGACGTTTTTCAATGGCAAAAATCAATGAATATTGTAAATGCACAAACAGTAATTTCTCCGCATTGCAAGGTGCAATTCTGAAATTTTTTGCTTTTTCCTGCTCCTCTTAGCATGATAAAGAAGATTCAAAGAGTGAGATGCCAGCTCCTTTCATTGTCAGTAGCTTCAAAGATTTCTGGTATATGAATAACATGATGTTTTTCAATGGCAAAAATCAATGAATATTGTAAATGCACAAACAGTAATTTCTCCGCATTGCAAGGTGCAATTCTGAAATTTTTTGCTTTTTCCTGCTCCTCTTAGCATGATAAAGAAGATTCAAAGAGAGTGAGATGCCAGCTCCTTTCATTCAGTCAGTAGCTTCAATCATTTCTGGACGTTTTTCAATGGCAAAAATCAATGAATATTGTAAATGCACAAACAGTAATTTCTCCGCATTGCAAGGTGCAATTCTGAAATTTTTTGCTTTTTCCTGCTCCTCTTAGCATGATAAACAAGATTCAAAGAGAGTGAGATGCCAGCTCCTTTCATTCAGTCAGTAGCTTCAATCATTTCTGGACGTTTTTCAATGGCAAAAATCAATGAATATTGTAAATGCACAAACAGTAATTTCTCCGCATTGCAAGGTGCAATTCTGAAATTTTTTGCTTTTTCCTGCTCCTCTTAGCATGATAAAGAAGATTCAAAGAGTGAGATGCCAGCTCCTTTCATTGTCAGTAGCTTCAAACATTTCTGGTATATGAATAACATGATGTTTTTCAATGGCAAAAATCAATGAATATTGTAAATGCACAAACAGTAATTTCTCCGCATTGCAAGGTGCAATTCTGAAATTTTTTGCTTTTTCCTGCTCCTCTTAGCATGATAAAGAAGATTCAAAGAGAGTGAGATGCCAGCTCCTTTCATTCAGTCAGTAGCTTCAATCATTTCTGGACGTTTTTCAATGGCAAAAATCATTGAATATTGTAAATGCACAAACAGTAATTTCTCCGCATTGCAAGGTGCAATTCTGAAATTTTTTGCTTTTTCCTGCTCCTCTTAGCATGATAAAGAAGATTCAAAGAGAGTGAGATGCCAGCTCCTTTCATTCAGTCAGTAGCTTCAATCATTTCTGGATGTTTTTCAATGGCAAAAATCAATGAATATTGTAAATGCACAAACAGTAATTTCTCCGCATTGCAAGGTGCAATTCTGAAATTTTTTGCTTTTTCCTGCTCCTCTTAGCATGATAAAGAAAATTCAAAGAGAGTGAGATGCCAGCTCCTTTCATTCAGTCAGTAGCTTCAAACATTTCTGGTATATGAATAACATGATGTTTTTCAATGGCAAAAATCAATGAATATTGTAAATGCACAAACAGTAATTTCTCCGCATTGCAAGGTGCAATTCTGAAATTTTTTGCTTTTTCCTGCTCCTCTTAGCATGATAAAGAAGATTCAAAGAGAGTGAGATGCCAGCTCCTTTCATTCAGTCAGTAGCTTCAATCATTTCTGGACGTTTTTCAATGGCAAAAATCATTGAATATTGTAAATGCACAAACAGTAATTTCTCCGCATTGCAAGGTGCAATTCTGAAATTTTTTGCTTTTTCCTGCTCCTCTTAGCATGATAAAGAAGATTCAAAGAGAGTGAGATGCCAGCTCCTTTCATTCAGTCAGTAGCTTCAATCATTTCTGGATGTTTTTCAATGGCAAAAATCAATGAATATTGTAAATGCACAAACATAAAATTTCACCACATTGCAAGGTGCAATTCTGAAATTTTTTGCTTTTTTCTGCTCCTCTTAGCATGATAAAGAAGATTCAAAGAGAGTGAGATGCCAGCTCCTTTCATTCAGTCAGTAGCTTCAAGCATTTCTGGTATATGAATAACATGATGTTTTTCAATGGCAAAAATCAATGAATATTGTAAATGCACAAACAGTAATTTCTCCGCATTGCAAGGTGCAATTCTGAAATTTTTTGCTTTTTCCTGCTCCTCTTAGCATGATAAAGAAGATTCAAAGAGAGTGAGATGCCAGCTCCTTTCATTCAGTCAGTAGCTTCAATCATTTCTGGACGTTTTTCAATGGCAAAAATCAATGAATATTGTAAATGCACAAACAGTAATTTCTCCGCATTGCAAGGTGCAATTCTGAAATTTTTTGCTTTTTCCTGCTCCTCTTAGCATGATAAAGAAAATTCAAAGAGAGTGAGATGCCAGCTCCTTTCATTCAGTCAGTAGCTTCAAACATTTCTGGTATATGAATAACATGATGTTTTTCAATGGCAAAAATCAATGAATATTGTAAATGCACAAACAGTAATTTCTCCGCATTGCAAGGTGCAATTCTGAAATTTTTTGCTTTTTCCTGCTCCTCTTAGCATGATAAAGAAGATTCAAAGAGAGTGAGATGCCAGCTCCTTTCATTCAGTCAGTAGCTTCAATCATTTCTGGACGTTTTTCAATGGCAAAAATCAATGAATATTGTAAATGCACAAACAGTAATTTCTCCGCATTGCAAGGTGCAATTCTGAAATTTTTTGCTTTTTCCTGCTCCTCTTAGCATGATAAACAAGATTCAAAGAGAGTGAGATGCCAGCTCCTTTCATTCAGTCAGTAGCTTCAATCATTTCTGGACGTTTTTCAATGGCAAAAATCAATGAATATTGTAAATGCACAAACAGTAATTTCTCCGCATTGCAAGGTGCAATTCTGAAATTTTTTGCTTTTTCCTGCTCCTCTTAGCATGATAAAGAAGATTCAAAGAGTGAGATGCCAGCTCCTTTCATTGTCAGTAGCTTCAAAGATTTCTGGTATATGAATAACATGATGTTTTTCAATGGCAAAAATCAATGAATATTGTAAATGCACAAACAGTAATTTCTCCGCATTGCAAGGTGCAATTCTGAAATTTTTTGCTTTTTCCTGCTCCTCTTAGCATGATAAAGAATATTCAAAGAGAGTGAGATGCCAGCTCCTTTCATTCAGTCAGTAGCTTCAATCATTTCTGGACGTTTTTCAATGGCAAAAATCAATGAATATTGTAAATGCACAAACAGTAATTTCTCCGCATTGCAAGGTGCAATTCTGAAATTTTTTGCTTTTTCCTGCTCCTCTTAGCATGATAAACAAGATTCAAAGAGAGTGAGATGCCAGCTCCTTTCATTCAGTCAGTAGCTTCAATCATTTCTGGACGTTTTTCAATGGCAAAAATCAATGAATATTGTAAATGCACAAACAGTAATTTCTCCGCATTGCAAGGTGCAATTCTGAAATTTTTTGCTTTTTCCTGCTCCTCTTAGCATGATAAAGAAGATTCAAAGAGTGAGATGCCAGCTCCTTTCATTGTCAGTAGCTTCAAACATTTCTGGTATATGAATAACATGATGTTTTTCAATGGCAAAAATCAATGAATATTGTAAATGCACAAACAGTAATTTCTCCGCATTGCAAGGTGCAATTCTGAAATTTTTTGCTTTTTCCTGCTCCTCTTAGCATGATAAAGAAGATTCAAAGAGAGTGAGATGCCAGCTCCTTTCATTCAGTCAGTAGCTTCAATCATTTCTGGACGTTTTTCAATGGCAAAAATCATTGAATATTGTAAATGCACAAACAGTAATTTCTCCGCATTGCAAGGTGCAATTCTGAAATTTTTTGCTTTTTCCTGCTCCTCTTAGCATGATAAAGAAGATTCAAAGAGAGTGAGATGCCAGCTCCTTTCATTCAGTCAGTAGCTTCAATCATTTCTGGATGTTTTTCAATGGCAAAAATCAATGAATATTGTAAATGCACAAACAGTAATTTCTCCGCATTGCAAGGTGCAATTCTGAAATTTTTTGCTTTTTTCTGCTCCTCTTAGCATGATAAAGAAGATTCAAAGAGAGTGAGATGCCAGCTCCTTTCATTCAGTCAGTAGCTTCAAACATTTCTGGTATATGAATAACATGATGTTTTTCAATGGCAAAAATCAATGAATATTGTAAATGCACAAACAGTAATTTCTCCGCATTGCAAGGTGCAATTCTGAAATTTTTTGCTTTTTCCTGCTCCTCTTAGCATGATAAAGAAGATTCAAAGAGAGTGAGATGCCAGCTCCTTTCATTCAGTCAGTAGCTTCAATCATTTCTGGACGTTTTTCAATGGCAAAAATCAATGAATATTGTAAATGCACAAACAGTAATTTCTCCGCATTGCAAGGTGCAATTCTGAAATTTTTTGCTTTTTCCTGCTCATCTTAGCATGATAAAGAAGATTCAAAGAGAGTGATATGCCAGCTCCTTTCATTCAGTCAGTAGCTTCAAACATTTCTGGTATATGAATAACATGATGTTTTTCAATGGCAAAAATCAATGAATATTGTAAATGCACAAACAGTAATTTCTCCGCATTGCAAGGTGCAATTCTGAAATTTTTTGCTTTTTCCTGCTCCTCTTAGCATGATAAAGAAGATTCAAAGAGAGTGAGATGCCAGCTCCTTTCATTCAGTCAGTAGCTTCAATCATTTCTGGACGTTTTTCAATGTCAAAAATCAATGAATATTGTAAATGCACAAACAGTAATTTCTCCGCATTGCAAGGTGCAATTCTGAAATTTTTTGCTTTTTCCTGCTCCTCTTAGCATGATAAACAAGATTCAAAGAGAGTGAGATGCCAGCTCCTTTCATTCAGTCAGTAGCTTCAATCATTTCTGGACGTTTTTCAATGGCAAAAATCAATGAATATTGTAAATGCACAAACAGTAATTTCTCCGCATTGCAAGGTGCAATTCTGAAATCTTTTGCTTTTTCCTGCTCCTCTTAGCATGATAAAGAAGATTCAAAGAGAGTGAGATGCCAGCTCCTTTCATTCAGTCAGTAGCTTCAAACATTTCTGGTATATGAATAACATGATGTTTTTCAATGGCAAAAATCAATGAATATTGTAAATGCACAAACAGTAATTTCTCCGCATTGCAAGGTGCAATTCTGAAATTTTTTGCTTTTTCCTGCTCCTCTTAGCATGATAAAGATTCAAAGAGAGTGAGATGCCAGCTCCTTTCATTCAGTCAGTAGCTTCAATCATTTCTGGACGTTTTTCAATGGCAAAAATCAATGAATATTGTAAATGCACAAAGACTAATTTCTCCGCATTGCAAGGTGCAATTCTGAAATTTTTTGCTTTTTCCTGCTCCTCTTAGCATGATAAAGAAGATTCAAAGAGTGAGATGCCAGCTCCTTTCATTGTCAGTAGCTTCAAACATTTCTGGTATATGAATAACATGATGTTTTTCAATGGCAAAAATCAATGAATATTGTAAATGCACAAACAGTAATTTCTCCGCATTGCAAGGTGCAATTCTGAAATTTTTTGCTTTTTCCTGCTCCTCTTAGCATGACAAAGAAGATTCAAAGAGAGTGAGATGCCAGCTCCTTTCATTCAGTCAGTAGCTTCAATCATTTCTGGACGTTTTTCAGTGGCAAAAATCATTGAATATTGTAAATGCACAAACAGTAATTTCTCCGCATTGCAAGGTGCAATTCTGAAATTTTTTGCTTTTTCCTGCTCCTCTTAGCATGATAAAGAAGATTCAAAGAGAGTGAGATGCCAGCTCCTTTCATTCAGTCAGTAGCTTCAATCATTTCTGGATGTTTTTCAATGGCAAAAATCAATGAATATTGTAAATGCACAAACAGTAATTTCTCCGCATTGCAAGGTGCAATTCTGAAATTTTTTGCTTTTTTCTGCTCCTCTTAGCATGATAAAGAAGATTCAAAGAGAGTGAGATGCCAGCTCCTTTCATTCAGTCAGTAGCTTCAAACATTTCTGGTATATGAATAACATGATGTTTTTCAATGGCAAAAATCAATGAATATTGTAAATGCACAAACAGTAATTTCTCCGCATTGCAAGGTGCAATTCTGAAATTTTTTGCTTTTTCCTGCTCCTCTTAGCATGATAAAGAAGATTCAAAGAGAGTGAGATGCCAGCTCCTTTCATTCAGTCAGTAGCTTCAATCATTTCTGGACGTTTTTCAATGGCAAAAATCAATGAATATTGTAAATGCACAAACAGTAATTTCTCCGCATTGCAAGGTGCAATTCTGAAATTTTTTGCTTTTTCCTGCTCCTCTTAGCATGATAAACAAGATTCAAAGAGAGTGAGATGCCAGCTCCTTTCATTCAGTCAGTAGCTTCAATCATTTCTGGATGTTTTTCAATGGCAAAAATCAATGAATATTGTAAATGCACAAACAGTAATTTCTCCGCATTGCAAGGTGCAATTCTGAAATTTTTTGCTTTTTCCTGCTCCTCTTAGCATGATAAAGAAGATTCAAAGAGAGTGAGATGCCAGCTCCTTTCATTCAGTCAGTAGCTTCAATCATTTCTGGACGTTTTTCAATGGCAAAAATCAATGAATATTGTAAATGCAGAAACAGTAATTTCTCCGCATTGCAAGGTGCAATTCTGAAATTTTTTGCTTTTTCCTGCTCCTCTTAGCATGATAAAGAAGATTCAAAGAGAGTGAGATGCCAGCTCCTTTCATTCAGTCAGTAGCTTCAATCATTTCTGGACGTTTTTCAATGGCAAAAATCAATGAATATTGTAAATGCACAAACAGTAATTTCTCCGCATTGCAAGGTGCAATTCTGAAATTTTTTGCTTTTTCCTGCTCCTCTTAGCATGATAAACAAGATTCAAAGAGAGTGAGATGCCAGCTCCTTTCATTCAGTCAGTAGCTTCAATCATTTCTGGACGTTTTTCAATGGCAAAAATCAATGAATATTGTAAATGCACAAACAGTAATTTCTCCGCATTGCAAGGTGCAATTCTGAAATTTTTTGCTTTTTTCTGCTCCTCTTAGCATGATAAAGAAGATTCAAAGAGAGTGAGATGCCAGCTCCTTTCATTCAGTCAGTAGCTTCAAACATTTCTGGTATATGAATAACATGATGTTTTTCAATGGCAAAAATCAATGAATATTGTAAATGCACAAACAGTAATTTCTCCGCATTGCAAGGTGCAATTCTGAAATTTTTTGCTTTTTCCTGCTCCTCTTAGCATGATAAAGAAGATTCAAAGAGAGTGAGATGCCAGCTCCTTTCATTCAGTCAGTAGCTTCAATCATTTCTGGACGTTTTTCAATGGCAAAAATCAATGAATATTGTAAATGCACAAACAGTAATTTCTCCGCATTGCAAGGTGCAATTCTGAAATTTTTTGCTTTTTCCTGCTCCTCTTAGCATGATAAACAAGATTCAAAGAGAGTGAGATGCCAGCTCCTTTCATTCAGTCAGTAGCTTCAATCATTTCTGGACGTTTTTCAATGGCAAAAATCAATGAATATTGTAAATGCACAAACAGTAATTTCTCCGCATTGCAAGGTGCAATTCTGAAATTTTTTGCTTTTTCCTGCTCCTCTTAGCATGATAAAGAAGATTCAAAGAGAGTGAGATGCCAGCTCCTTTCATTCAGTCAGTAGCTTCAATCATTTCTGGACGTTTTTCAATGGCAAAAATCAATGAATATTGTAAATGCACAAACAGTAATTTCTCCGCATTGCAAGGTGCAATTCTGAAATTTTTTGCTTTTTCCTGCTCCTCTTAGCATGATAAAGAAGATTCAAAGAGAGTGAGATGCCAGCTCCTTTCATTCAGTCAGTAGCTTCAATCATTTCTGGACGTTTTTCAATGGCAAAAATCAATGAATATTGTAAATGCAGAAACAGTAATTTCTCCGCATTGCAAGGTGCAATTCTGAAATTTTTTGCTTTTTCCTGCTCCTCTTAGCATGATAAAGAAGATTCAAAGAGAGTGAGATGCCAGCTCCTTTCATTCAGTCAGTAGCTTCAATCATTTCTGGACGTTTTTCAATGGCAAAAATCAATGAATATTGTAAATGCACAAACAGTAATTTCTCCGCATTGCAAGGTGCAATTCTGAAATTTTTTGCTTTTTCCTGCTCCTCTTAGCATGATAAACAAGATTCAAAGAGAGTGAGATGCCAGCTCCTTTCATTCAGTCAGTAGCTTCAATCATTTCTGGACGTTTTTCAATGGCAAAAATCAATGAATATTGTAAATGCACAAACAGTAATTTCTCCGCATTGCAAGGTGCAATTCTGAAATCTTTTGCTTTTTCCTGCTCCTCTTAGCATGATAAAGAAGATTCAAAGAGAGTGAGATGCCAGCTCCTTTCATTCAGTCAGTAGCTTCAAACATTTCTGGTATATGAATAACATGATGTTTTTCAATGGCAAAAATCAATGAATATTGTAAATGCACAAACAGTAATTTCTCCGCATTGCAAGGTGCAATTCTGAAATTTTTTGCTTTTTCCTGCTCCTCTTAGCATGATAAAGATTCAAAGAGAGTGAGATGCCAGCTCCTTTCATTCAGTCAGTAGCTTCAATCATTTCTGGACGTTTTTCAATGGCAAAAATCAATGAATATTGTAAATGCACAAACAGTAATTTCTCCGCATTGCAAGGTGCAATTCTGAAATTTTTTGCTTTTTCCTGCTCCTCTTAGCATGATAAAGAAGATTCAAAGAGAGTGAGATGCCAGCTCCTTTCATTCAGTCAGTAGCTTCAATCATTTCTGGACGTTTTTCAATGGCAAAAATCAATGAATATTGTAAATGCACAAACAGTAATTTCTCCGCATTGCAAGGTGCAATTCTGAAATCTTTTGCTTTTTCCTGCTCCTCTTAGCATGATAAAGAAGATTCAAAGAGAGTGAGATGCCAGCTCCTTTCATTCAGTCAGTAGCTTCAAACATTTCTGGTATATGAATAACATGATGTTTTTCAATGGCAAAAATCAATGAATATTGTAAATGCACAAACAGTAATTTCTCCGCATTGCAAGGTGCAATTCTGAAATTTTTTGCTTTTTCCTGCTCCTCTTAGCATGATAAAGATTCAAAGAGAGTGAGATGCCAGCTCCTTTCATTCAGTCAGTAGCTTCAATCATTTCTGGACGTTTTTCAATGGCAAAAATCAATGAATATTGTAAATGCACAAAGACTAATTTCTCCGCATTGCAAGGTGCAATTCTGAAATTTTTTGCTTTTTCCTGCTCCTCTTAGCATGATAAAGAAGATTCAAAGAGTGAGATGCCAGCTCCTTTCATTGTCAGTAGCTTCAAACATTTCTGGTATATGAATAACATGATGTTTTTCAATGGCAAAAATCAATGAATATTGTAAATGCACAAACAGTAATTTCTCCGCATTGCAAGGTGCAATTCTGAAATTTTTTGCTTTTTCCTGCTCCTCTTAGCATGACAAAGAAGATTCAAAGAGAGTGAGATGCCAGCTCCTTTCATTCAGTCAGTAGCTTCAATCATTTCTGGACGTTTTTCAATGGCAAAAATCATTGAATATTGTAAATGCACAAACAGTAATTTCTCCGCATTGCAAGGTGCAATTCTGAAATTTTTTGCTTTTTCCTGCTCCTCTTAGCATGATAAAGAAGATTCAAAGAGAGTGAGATGCCAGCTCCTTTCATTCAGTCAGTAGCTTCAATCATTTCTGGATGTTTTTCAATGGCAAAAATCAATGAATATTGTAAATGCACAAACAGTAATTTCTCCGCATTGCAAGGTGCAATTCTGAAATTTTTTGCTTTTTTCTGCTCCTCTTAGCATGATAAAGAAGATTCAAAGAGAGTGAGATGCCAGCTCCTTTCATTCAGTCAGTAGCTTCAAACATTTCTGGTATATGAATAACATGATGTTTTTCAATGGCAAAAATCAATGAATATTGTAAATGCACAAACAGTAATTTCTCCGCATTGCAAGGTGCAATTCTGAAATTTTTTGCTTTTTCCTGCTCCTCTTAGCATGATAAAGAAGATTCAAAGAGAGTGAGATGCCAGCTCCTTTCATTCAGTCAGTAGCTTCAATCATTTCTGGACGTTTTTCAATGGCAAAAATCAATGAATATTGTAAATGCACAAACAGTAATTTCTCCGCATTGCAAGGTGCAATTCTGAAATTTTTTGCTTTTTCCTGCTCCTCTTAGCATGATAAACAAGATTCAAAGAGAGTGAGATGCCAGCTCCTTTCATTCAGTCAGTAGCTTCAATCATTTCTGGATGTTTTTCAATGGCAAAAATCAATGAATATTGTAAATGCACAAACAGTAATTTCTCCGCATTGCAAGGTGCAATTCTGAAATTTTTTGCTTTTTCCTGCTCCTCTTAGCATGATAAAGAAGATTCAAAGAGAGTGAGATGCCAGCTCCTTTCATTCAGTCAGTAGCTTCAATCATTTCTGGACGTTTTTCAATGGCAAAAATCAATGAATATTGTAAATGCAGAAACAGTAATTTCTCCGCATTGCAAGGTGCAATTCTGAAATTTTTTGCTTTTTCCTGCTCCTCTTAGCATGATAAAGAAGATTCAAAGAGAGTTAGATGCCAGCTCCTTTCATTCAGTCAGTAGCTTCAATCATTTCTGGACGTTTTTCAATGGCAAAAATCAATGAATATTGTAAATGCACAAACAGTAATTTCTCCGCATTGCAAGGTGCAATTCTGAAATTTTTTGCTTTTTCCTGCTCCTCTTAGCATGATAAACAAGATTCAAAGAGAGTGAGATGCCAGCTCCTTTCATTCAGTCAGTAGCTTCAATCATTTCTGGACGTTTTTCAATGGCAAAAATCAATGAATATTGTAAATGCACAAACAGTAATTTCTCCGCATTGCAAGGTGCAATTCTGAAATTTTTTGCTTTTTTCTGCTCCTCTTAGCATGATAAAGAAGATTCAAAGAGAGTGAGATGCCAGCTCCTTTCATTCAGTCAGTAGCTTCAAACATTTCTGGTATATGAATAACATGATGTTTTTCAATGGCAAAAATCAATGAATATTGTAAATGCACAAACAGTAATTTCTCCGCATTGCAAGGTGCAATTCTGAAATTTTTTGCTTTTTCCTGCTCCTCTTAGCATGATAAAGAAGATTCAAAGAGAGTGAGATGCCAGCTCCTTTCATTCAGTCAGTAGCTTCAATCATTTCTGGACGTTTTTCAATGGCAAAAATCAATGAATATTGTAAATGCACAAACAGTAATTTCTCCGCATTGCAAGGTGCAATTCTGAAATTTTTTGCTTTTTCCTGCTCCTCTTAGCATGATAAACAAGATTCAAAGAGAGTGAGATGCCAGCTCCTTTCATTCAGTCAGTAGCTTCAATCATTTCTGGACGTTTTTCAATGGCAAAAATCAATGAATATTGTAAATGCACAAACAGTAATTTCTCCGCATTGCAAGGTGCAATTCTGAAATTTTTTGCTTTTTCCTGCTCCTCTTAGCATGATAAAGAAGATTCAAAGAGAGTGAGATGCCAGCTCCTTTCATTCAGTCAGTAGCTTCAATCATTTCTGGACGTTTTTCAATGGCAAAAATCAATGAATATTGTAAATGCACAAACAGTAATTTCTCCGCATTGCAAGGTGCAATTCTGAAATTTTTTGCTTTTTCCTGCTCCTCTTAGCATGATAAAGAAGATTCAAAGAGAGTGAGATGCCAGCTCCTTTCATTCAGTCAGTAGCTTCAATCATTTCTGGACGTTTTTCAATGGCAAAAATCAATGAATATTGTAAATGCAGAAACAGTAATTTCTCCGCATTGCAAGGTGCAATTCTGAAATTTTTTGCTTTTTCCTGCTCCTCTTAGCATGATAAAGAAGATTCAAAGAGAGTGAGATGCCAGCTCCTTTCATTCAGTCAGTAGCTTCAATCATTTCTGGACGTTTTTCAATGGCAAAAATCAATGAATATTGTAAATGCACAAACAGTAATTTCTCCGCATTGCAAGGTGCAATTCTGAAATTTTTTGCTTTTTCCTGCTCCTCTTAGCATGATAAACAAGATTCAAAGAGAGTGAGATGCCAGCTCCTTTCATTCAGTCAGTAGCTTCAATCATTTCTGGACGTTTTTCAATGGCAAAAATCAATGAATATTGTAAATGCACAAACAGTAATTTCTCCGCATTGCAAGGTGCAATTCTGAAATCTTTTGCTTTTTCCTGCTCCTCTTAGCATGATAAAGAAGATTCAAAGAGAGTGAGATGCCAGCTCCTTTCATTCAGTCAGTAGCTTCAAACATTTCTGGTATATGAATAACATGATGTTTTTCAATGGCAAAAATCAATGAATATTGTAAATGCACAAACAGTAATTTCTCCGCATTGCAAGGTGCAATTCTGAAATTTTTTGCTTTTTCCTGCTCCTCTTAGCATGATAAAGATTCAAAGAGAGTGAGATGCCAGCTCCTTTCATTCAGTCAGTAGCTTCAATCATTTCTGGACGTTTTTCAATGGCAAAAATCAATGAATATTGTAAATGCACAAACAGTAATTTCTCCGCATTGCAAGGTGCAATTCTGAAATTTTTTGCTTTTTCCTGCTCCTCTTAGCATGATAAAGAAGATTCAAAGAGTGAGATGCCAGCTCCTTTCATTGTCAGTAGCTTCAAACATTTCTGGTATATGAATAACATGATGTTTTTCAATGGCAAAAATCAATGAATATTGTAAATGCACAAACAGTAATTTCTCCGCATTGCAAGGTGCAATTCTGAAATTTTTTGCTTTTTCCTGCTCCTCTTAGCATGATAAAGAAGATTCAAAGAGAGTGAGATGCCAGCTCCTTTCATTCAGTCAGTAGCTTCAATCATTTCTGGACGTTTTTCAATGGCAAAAATCATTGAATATTGTAAATGCACAAACAGTAATTTCTCCGCATTGCAAGGTGCAATTCTGAAATTTTTTGCTTTTTCCTGCTCCTCTTAGCATGATAAAGAAGATTCAAAGAGAGTGAGATGCCAGCTCCTTTCATTCAGTCAGTAGCTTCAATCATTTCTGGATGTTTTTCAATGGCAAAAATCAATGAATATTGTAAATGCACAAACAGTAATTTCTCCGCATTGCAAGGTGCAATTCTGAAATTTTTTGCTTTTTTCTGCTCCTCTTAGCATGATAAAGAAGATTCAAAGAGAGTGAGATGCCAGCTCCTTTCATTCAGTCAGTAGCTTCAAACATTTCTGGTATATGAATAACATGATGTTTTTCAATGGCAAAAATCAATGAATATTGTAAATGCACAAACAGTAATTTCTCCGCATTGCAAGGTGCAATTCTGAAATTTTTTGCTTTTTCCTGCTCCTCTTAGCATGATAAAGAAGATTCAAAGAGAGTGAGATGCCAGCTCCTTTCATTCAGTCAGTAGCTTCAATCATTTCTGGACGTTTTTCAATGGCAAAAATCAATGAATATTGTAAATGCACAAACAGTAATTTCTCCGCATTGCAAGGTGCAATTCTGAAATTTTTTGCTTTTTCCTGCTCCTCTTAGCATGATAAACAAGATTCAAAGAGAGTGAGATGCCAGCTCTTTTCATTCAGTCAGTAGCTTCAATCATTTCTGGACGTTTTTCAATGGCAAAAATCAATGAATATTGTAAATGCACAAACAGTAATTTCTCCGCATTGCAAGGTGCAATTCTGAAATTTTTTGCTTTTTCCTGCTCCTCTTAGCATGATAAAGAAGATTCAAAGAGAGTGAGATGCCAGCTCCTTTCATTCAGTCAGTAGCTTCAAACATTTCTGGTATATGAATAACATGATGTTTTTCAATGGCAAAAATCAATGAATACTGTAAATGCACAAACAGTAATTTCTCCGCATTGAAAGGTGCAATTCTGAAATTTTTTGCTTTTTCCTGCTCCTCTTAGCATGATAAAGAAGATTCAAAGAGAGTGAGATGCCAGCTCCTTTCATTCAGTCAGTAGCTTCAATCATTTCTGGACGTTTTTCAATGGCAAAAATCAATGAATATTGTAAATGCACAAACAGTAATTTCTCCGCATTGCAAGGTGCAATTCTGAAATTTTTTGCTTTTTCCTGCTCCTCTTAGCATGATAAACAAGATTCAAAGAGAGTGAGATGCCAGCTCCTTTCATTCAGTCAGTAGCTTCAATCATTTCTGGACGTTTTTCAATGGCAAAAATCAATGAATATTGTAAATGCACAAACAGTAATTTCTCCGCATTGCAAGGTGCAATTCTGAAATTTTTTGCTTTTTCCTGCTCCTCTTAGCATGATAAAGAAGATTCAAAGAGAGTGAGATGCCAGCTCCTTTCATTCAGTCAGTAGCTTCAAACATTTCTGGTATATGAATAACATGATGTTTTTCAATGGCAAAAATCAATGAATATTGTAAATGCACAAACAGTAATTTCTCCGCATTGCAAGGTGCAATTCTGAAATGTTTTGCTTTTTCCTGCTCCTCTTAGCATGATAAAGAAGATTCAAAGAGAGTGAGATGCCAGCTCCTTTCATTCAGTCAGTAGCTTCAATCATTTCTGGACGTTTTTCAATGGCAAAAATCAATGAATATTGTAAATGCACAAACAGTAATTTCTCCGCATTGCAAGGTGCAATTCTGAAATTTTTTGCTTTTTCCTGCTCCTCTTAGCATGATAAAGAAGATTCAAAGAGAGTGAGATGCCAGCTCCTTTCATTCAGTCAGTAGCTTCAATCATTTCTGGACGTTTTTCAATGGCAAAAATCAATGAATATTGTAAATGCACAAAGAGTAATTTCTCCGCATTGCAA
Organism: Phyllobates terribilis; assembly: GCF_046119375.1. NCBI lineage: Eukaryota > Metazoa > Chordata > Amphibia > Anura > Dendrobatidae > Phyllobates > Phyllobates terribilis. The sequence goes on from NW_027362893.1 coordinate 4,790,023, forward strand.
GGTGCAATTCTGAAATTTTTTGCTTTTTCCTGCTCCTCTTAGCATGATAAAGAAGATTCAAAGAGAGTGAGATGCCAGCTCCTTTCATTCAGTCAGTAGCTTCAAACATTTCTGGTATATGAATAACATGATGTTTTTCAATGGCAAAAATCAATGAATATTGTAAATGCACAAACAGTAATTTCTCCGCATTGCAAGGTGCAATTCTGAAATTTTTTGCTTTTTCCTGCTCCTCTTAGCATGATAAAGAAGATTCAAAGAGAGTGAGATGCCAGCTCCTTTCATTCAGTCAGTAGCTTCAATCATTTCTGGACGTTTTTCAATGGCAAAAATCATTGAATATTGTAAATGCACAAACAGTAATTTCTCCGCATTGCAAGGTGTAATTCTGAAATTTTTTGCTTTTTCCTGCTCCTCTAAGCATGATAAAGAAGATTCAAAGAGAGTGAGATGCCAGCTCCTTTCATTCAGTCAGTAGCTTCAATCATTTCTGGACGTTTTTCAATGGCAAAAATCAATGAATATTGTAAATGCACAAACAGTAATTTCTCCGCATTGCAAGGTGCAATTCTGAAATTTTTTGCTTTTTCCTGCTCCTCTTAGCATGATAAACAAGATTCAAAGAGAGTGAGATGCCAGCTCCTTTCATTCAGTCAGTAGCTTCAATCATTTCTGGACGTTTTTCAATGGCAAAAATCAATGAATATTGTAAATGCACAAACAGTAATTTCTCCGCATTGCAAGGTGCAATTCTGAAATTTTTTGCTTTTTCCTGCTCCTCTTAGCATGATAAAGAAGATTCAAAGAGAGTGAGATGCCAGCTCCTTTCATTCAGTCAGTAGCTTCAAACATTTCTGGTATATGAATAACATGATGTTTTTCAATGGCAAAAATCAATGAATATTGTAAATGCACAAACAGTAATTTCTCCGCATTGCAAGGTGCAATTCTGAAATTTTTTGCTTTTTCCTGCTCCTCTTAGCATGATAAAGAAGATTCAAAGAGAGTGAGATGCCAGCTCCTTTCATTCAGTCAGTAGCTTCAATCATTTCTGGACGTTTTTCAATGGCAAAAATCAATGAATATTGTAAATGCACAAACAGTAATTTCTCCGCATTGCAAGGTGCAATTCTGAAATTTTTTGCTTTTTCCTGCTCCTCTTAGCATGATAAAGAAGATTCAAAGAGAGTGAGATGCCAGCTCCTTTCATTCAGTCAGTAGCTTCAAACATTTCTGGTATATGAATAACATGATGTTTTTCAATGGCAAAAATCAATGAATATTGTAAATGCACAAACAGTAATTTCTCCGCATTGCAAGGTGCAATTCTGAAATTTTTTGCTTTTTCCTGCTCCTCTTAGCATGATAAAGAAGATTCAAAGAGAGTGAGATGCCAGCTCCTTTCATTCAGTAAGTAGCTTCAATCATTTCTGGACGTTTTTCAATGGCAAAAATCAATGAATATTGTAAATGCACAAACAGTAATTTCTCCGCATTGCAAGGTGCAATTCTGAAATTTTTTGCTTTTTCCTGCTCCTCTTAGCATGATAAACAAGATTCAAAGAGAGTGAGATGCCAGCTCTTTTCATTCAGTCAGTAGCTTCAATCATTTCTGGACGTTTTTCAATGGCAAAAATCAATGAATATTGTAAATGCACAAACAGTAATTTCTCCGCATTGCAAGGTGCAATTCTGAAATTTTTTGCTTTTTCCTGCTCCTCTTAGCATGATAAAGAAGATTCAAAGAGAGTGAGATGCCAGCTCCTTTCATTCAGTCAGTAGCTTCAAACATTTCTGGTATATGAATAACATGATGTTTTTCAATGGCAAAAATCAATGAATACTGTAAATGCACAAACAGTAATTTCTCCGCATTGAAAGGTGCAATTCTGAAATTTTTTGCTTTTTCCTGCTCCTCTTAGCATGATAAAGAAGATTCAAAGAGAGTGAGATGCCAGCTCCTTTCATTCAGTCAGTAGCTTCAATCATTTCTGGACGTTTTTCAATGGCAAAAATCAATGAATATTGTAAATGCACAAACAGTAATTTCTCCGCATTGCAAGGTGCAATTCTGAAATTTTTTGCTTTTTCCTGCTCCTCTTAGCATGATAAACAAGATTCAAAGAGAGTGAGATGCCAGCTCCTTTCATTCAGTCAGTAGCTTCAATCATTTCTGGACGTTTTTCAATGGCAAAAATCAATGAATATTGTAAATGCACAAACAGTAATTTCTCCGCATTGCAAGGTGCAATTCTGAAATTTTTTGCTTTTTTCTGCTCCTCTTAGCATGATAAAGAAGATTCAAAGAGAGTGAGATGCCAGCTCCTTTCATTCAGTCAGTAGCTTCAAACATTTCTGGTATATGAATAACATGATGTTTTTCAATGGCAAAAATCAATGAATATTGTAAATGCACAAACAGTAATTTCTCCGCATTGCAAGGTGCAATTCTGAAATTTTTTGCTTTTTCCTGCTCCTCTTACCATGATAAAGAAGATTCAAAGAGAGTGAGATGCCAGCTCCTTTCATTCAGTAAGTAGCTTCAATCATTTCTGGACGTTTTTCAATGGCAAAAATCAATGAATATTGTAAATGCACAAACAGTAATTTCTCCGCATTGCAAGGTGCAATTCTGAAATTTTTTGCTTTTTCCTGCTCCTCTTAGCATGATAAACAAGATTCAAAGAGAGTGAGATGCCAGCTCTTTTCATTCAGTCAGTAGCTTCAATCATTTCTGGACGTTTTTCAATGGCAAAAATCAATGAATATTGTAAATGCACAAACAGTAATTTCTCCGCATTGCAAGGTGCAATTCTGAAATTTTTTGCTTTTTCCTGCTCCTCTTAGCATGATAAAGAAGATTCAAAGAGAGTGAGATGCCAGCTCCTTTCATTCAGTCAGTAGCTTCAAACATTTCTGGTATATGAATAACATGATGTTTTTCAATGGCAAAAATCAATGAATACTGTAAATGCACAAACAGTAATTTCTCCGCATTGAAAGGTGCAATTCTGAAATTTTTTGCTTTTTCCTGCTCCTCTTAGCATGATAAAGAAGATTCAAAGAGAGTGAGATGCCAGCTCCTTTCATTCAGTCAGTAGCTTCAATCATTTCTGGACGTTTTTCAATGGCAAAAATCAATGAATATTGTAAATGCACAAACAGTAATTTCTCCGCATTGCAAGGTGCAATTCTGAAATTTTTTGCTTTTTCCTGCTCCTCTTAGCATGATAAACAAGATTCAAAGAGAGTGAGATGCCAGCTCCTTTCATTCAGTCAGTAGCTTCAATCATTTCTGGACGTTTTTCAATGGCAAAAATCAATGAATATTGTAAATGCACAAACAGTAATTTCTCCGCATTGCAAGGTGCAATTCTGAAATTTTTTGCTTTTTCCTGCTCCTCTTAGCATGATAAAGAAGATTCAAAGAGAGTGAGATGCCAGCTCCTTTCATTCAGTCAGTAGCTTCAAACATTTCTGGTATATGAATAACATGATGTTTTTCAATGGCAAAAATCAATGAATATTGTAAATGCACAAACAGTAATTTCTCCGCATTGCAAGGTGCAATTCTGAAATGTTTTGCTTTTTCCTGCTCCTCTTAGCATGATAAAGAAGATTCAAAGAGAGTGAGATGCCAGCTCCTTTCATTCAGTCAGTAGCTTCAATCATTTCTGGACGTTTTTCAATGGCAAAAATCAATGAATATTGTAAATGCACAAACAGTAATTTCTCCGCATTGCAAGGTGCAATTCTGAAATTTTTTGCTTTTTCCTGCTCCTCTTAGCATGATAAAGAAGATTCAAAGAGAGTGAGATGCCAGCTCCTTTCATTCAGTCAGTAGCTTCAATCATTTCTGGACGTTTTTCAATGGCAAAAATCAATGAATATTGTAAATGCACAAAGAGTAATTTCTCCGCATTGCAAGGTGCAATTCTGAAATTTTTTGCTTTTTCCTGCTCCTCTTAGCATGATAAAGAAGATTCAAAGAGAGTGAGATGCCAGCTCCTTTCATTCAGTCAGTAGCTTCAAACATTTCTGGTATATGAATAACATGATGTTTTTCAATGGCAAAAATCAATGAATATTGTAAATGCACAAACAGTAATTTCTCCGCATTGCAAGGTGCAATTCTGAAATTTTTTGCTTTTTCCTGCTCCTCTTAGCATGATAAAGAAGATTCAAAGAGAGTGAGATGCCAGCTCCTTTCATTCAGTCAGTAGCTTCAATCATTTCTGGACGTTTTTCAATGGCAAAAATCATTGAATATTGTAAATGCACAAACAGTAATTTCTCCGCATTGCAAGGTGTAATTCTGAAATTTTTTGCTTTTTCCTGCTCCTCTAAGCATGATAAAGAAGATTCAAAGAGAGTGAGATGCCAGCTCCTTTCATTCAGTCAGTAGCTTCAATCATTTCTGGACGTTTTTCAATGGCAAAAATCAATGAATATTGTAAATGCACAAACAGTAATTTCTCCGCATTGCAAGGTGCAATTCTGAAATTTTTTGCTTTTTCCTGCTCCTCTTAGCATGATAAACAAGATTCAAAGAGAGTGAGATGCCAGCTCCTTTCATTCAGTCAGTAGCTTCAATCATTTCTGGACGTTTTTCAATGGCAAAAATCAATGAATATTGTAAATGCACAAACAGTAATTTCTCCGCATTGCAAGGTGCAATTCTGAAATTTTTTGCTTTTTCCTGCTCCTCTTAGCATGATAAAGAAGATTCAAAGAGAGTGAGATGCCAGCTCCTTTCATTCAGTCAGTAGCTTCAAACATTTCTGGTATATGAATAACATGATGTTTTTCAATGGCAAAAATCAATGAATATTGTAAATGCACAAACAGTAATTTCTCCGCATTGCAAGGTGCAATTCTGAAATTTTTTGCTTTTTCCTGCTCCTCTTAGCATGATAAAGAAGATTCAAAGAGAGTGAGATGCCAGCTCCTTTCATTCAGTCAGTAGCTTCAATCATTTCTGGACGTTTTTCAATGGCAAAAATCAATGAATATTGTAAATGCACAAACAGTAATTTCTCCGCATTGCAAGGTGCAATTCTGAAATTTTTTGCTTTTTCCTGCTCCTCTTAGCATGATAAAGAAGATTCAAAGAGAGTGAGATGCCAGCTCCTTTCATTCAGTCAGTAGCTTCAAACATTTCTGGTATATGAATAACATGATGTTTTTCAATGGCAAAAATCAATGAATATTGTAAATGCACAAACAGTAATTTCTCCGCATTGCAAGGTGCAATTCTGAAATTTTTTGCTTTTTCCTGCTCCTCTTAGCATGATAAAGAAGATTCAAAGAGAGTGAGATGCCAGCTCCTTTCATTCAGTAAGTAGCTTCAATCATTTCTGGACGTTTTTCAATGGCAAAAATCAATGAATATTGTAAATGCACAAACAGTAATTTCTCCGCATTGCAAGGTGCAATTCTGAAATTTTTTGCTTTTTCCTGCTCCTCTTAGCATGATAAACAAGATTCAAAGAGAGTGAGATGCCAGCTCTTTTCATTCAGTCAGTAGCTTCAATCATTTCTGGACGTTTTTCAATGGCAAAAATCAATGAATATTGTAAATGCACAAACAGTAATTTCTCCGCATTGCAAGGTGCAATTCTGAAATTTTTTGCTTTTTCCTGCTCCTCTTAGCATGATAAAGAAGATTCAAAGAGAGTGAGATGCCAGCTCCTTTCATTCAGTCAGTAGCTTCAAACATTTCTGGTATATGAATAACATGATGTTTTTCAATGGCAAAAATCAATGAATACTGTAAATGCACAAACAGTAATTTCTCCGCATTGAAAGGTGCAATTCTGAAATTTTTTGCTTTTTCCTGCTCCTCTTAGCATGATAAAGAAGATTCAAAGAGAGTGAGATGCCAGCTCCTTTCATTCAGTCAGTAGCTTCAATCATTTCTGGACGTTTTTCAATGGCAAAAATCAATGAATATTGTAAATGCACAAACAGTAATTTCTCCGCATTGCAAGGTGCAATTCTGAAATTTTTTGCTTTTTCCTGCTCCTCTTAGCATGATAAACAAGATTCAAAGAGAGTGAGATGCCAGCTCCTTTCATTCAGTCAGTAGCTTCAATCATTTCTGGACGTTTTTCAATGGCAAAAATCAATGAATATTGTAAATGCACAAACAGTAATTTCTCCGCATTGCAAGGTGCAATTCTGAAATTTTTTGCTTTTTTCTGCTCCTCTTAGCATGATAAAGAAGATTCAAAGAGAGTGAGATGCCAGCTCCTTTCATTCAGTCAGTAGCTTCAAACATTTCTGGTATATGAATAACATGATGTTTTTCAATGGCAAAAATCAATGAATATTGTAAATGCACAAACAGTAATTTCTCCGCATTGCAAGGTGCAATTCTGAAATTTTTTGCTTTTTCCTGCTCCTCTTACCATGATAAACAAGATTCAAAGAGAGTGAGATGCCAGCTCCTTTCATTCAGTCAGTAGCTTCAATCATTTCTGGACGTTTTTCAATGGCAAAAATCAATGAATATTGTAAATGCACAAACAGTAATTTCTCCGCATTGCAAGGTGCAATTCTGAATTTTTTTGCTTTTTCCTGCTCCTCTTAGCATGATAAAGAAGATTCAAAGAGAGTGAGATGCCAGCTCCTTTCATTCAGTCAGTAGCTTCAAACATTTCTGGTATATGAATAACATGATGTTTTTCAATGGCAAAAATCAATGAATATTGTAAATGCACAAACAGTAATTTCTCCGCAGTGCAAGGTGCAATTTTGAAATTTTTTGCTTTTTCCTGCTCCTCTTAGCATGATAAAGAAGATTCAAAGAGAGTGAGATGCCAGCTCCTTTCATTCAGTCAGTAGCTTCAATCATTTCTGGACGTTTTTCAATGGCAAAAATCAATGAATATTGTAAATGCACAAACAGTAATTTCTCCGCATTGCAAGGTGCAATTCTGAAATTTTTTGCTTTTTCCTGCTCCTCTTAGCATGATAAACAAGATTCAAAGAGAATGAGATGCCAGCTCCTTTCGTTCAGTCAGTAGCTTCAATCATTTCTGGACGTTTTTCAATGGCAAAAATCAATGAATATTGTAAATGCACAAACAGTAATTTCTCCGCATTGCAAGGTGCAATTCTGAAATTTTTTGCTTTTTCCTGCTCCTCTTAGCATGATAAAGAAGATTCAAAGAGAGTGAGTTGCCAGCTCCTTTCATTCAGTCAGTAGCTTCAATCATTTCTGGACGTTTTTCAATGGCAAAAATCAATGAATATTGTAAATGCACAAACAGTAATTTCTCCGCATTGCAAGGTGCAATTCTGAAATTTTTTGCTTTTTCCTGCTCCTCTTAGCATGATAAAGAAGATTCAAAGAGAGTGAGATGCCAGCTCCTTTCATTCAGTCAGTAGCTTCAATCATTTCTGGACGTTTTTCAATGGCAAAAATCAATGAATATTGTAAATGCACAAACAGTAATTTCTCCGCATTGCAAGGTGCAATTCTGAAATTTTTTGCTTTTTCCTGCTCCTCTTAGCATGATAAAGAAGATTCAAAGAGAGTGAGATGCCAGCTCCTTTCATTCAGTCAGTAGCTTCAATCATTTCTGGACGTTTTTCAATGGCAAAAATCAATGAATATTGTAAATGCACAAAGAGTAATTTCTCCGCATTGCAAGGTGCAATTCTGAAATTTTTTGCTTTTTCCTGCTCCTCTTAGCATGATAAAGAAGATTCAAAGAGAGTGAGATGCCAGCTCCTTTCATTCAGTCAGTAGCTTCAAACATTTCTGGTATATGAATAACATGATATTTTTCAATGGCAAAAATCAATGAATATTGTAAATGCACAAACAGTAATTTCTCCGCATTGCAAGGTGCAATTCTGAAATTTTTTGCTTTTTCCTGCTCCTCTTAGCATGATAAAGAAGATTCAAAGAGAGTGAGATGCCAGCTCCTTTCATTCAGTCAGTAGCTTCAATCATTTCTGGACGTTTTTCAATGGCAAAAATCATTGAATATTGTAAATGCACAAACAGTAATTTCTCCGCATTGCAAGGTGCAATTCTGAAATTTTTTGCTTTTTCCTGCTCCTCTAAGCATGACAAAGAAGATTCAAAGAGAGTGAGATGCCAGTTCCTTTCATTCAGTCAGTAGCTTCAATCATTTCTGGACGTTTTTCAATGGCAAAAATCAATGAATATTGTAAATGCACAAACAGTAATTTCTCCGCATTGCAAGGTGCAATTCTGAAATTTTTTGCTTTTTCCTGCTCCTCTTAGCATGATAAACAAGATTCAAAGAGAGTGAGATGCCAGCTCCTTTCATTCAGTCAGTAGCTTCAATCATTTCTGGACGTTTTTCAATGGCAAAAATCAATGAATATTGTAAATGCACAAACAGTAATTTCTCCGCATTGCAAGGTGCAATTCTGAAATTTTTTGCTTTTTCCTGCTCCTCTTAGCATGATAAAGAAGATTCAAAGAGAGTGAGATGCCAGCTCCTTTCATTCAGTCAGTAGCTTCAAACATTTCTGGTATATGAATAACATGATGTTTTTCAATGGCAAAAATCAATGAATATTGTAAATGCACAAACAGTAATTTCTCCGCATTGCAAGGTGCAATTCTGAAATTTTTTGCTTTTTCCTGCTCCTCTTAGCATGATAAAGAAGATTCAAAGAGAGTGAGATGCCAGCTCCTTTCATTCAGTCAGTAGCTTCAATCATTTCTGGACGTTTTTCAATGGCAAAAATCAATGAATATTGTAAATGCACAAACAGTAATTTCTCCGCATTGCAAGGTGCAATTCTGAAATTTTTTGCTTTTTCCTGCTCCTCTTAGCATGATAAAGAAGATTCAAAGAGAGTGAGATGCCAGCTCCTTTCATTCAGTCAGTAGCTTCAAACATTTCTGGTATATGAATAACATGATGTTTTTCAATGGCAAAAATCAATGAATACTGTAAATGCACAAACAGTAATTTCTCCGCATTGAAAGGTGCAATTCTGAAATTTTTTGCTTTTTCCTGCTCCTCTTAGCATGATAAAGAAGATTCAAAGAGAGTGAGATGCCAGCTCCTTTCATTCAGTCAGTAGCTTCAATCATTTCTGGACGTTTTTCAATGGCAAAAATCAATGAATATTGTAAATGCACAAACAGTAATTCCTCCGCATTGCAAGGTACAATTCTGAAATTTTTTGCTTTTTCCTGCTCCTCTTAGCATGATAAACAAGATTCAAAGAGAGTGAGATGCCAGCTCCTTTCATTCAGTCAGTAGCTTCAATCATTTCTGGACGTTTTTCAATGGCAAAAATCAATGAATTATGTAAATGCACAAACAGTAATTTCTCCGCATTGCAAGGTGCAATTCTGAAATTTTTTGCTTTTTCCTGCTCCTCTTAGCATGATAAAGAAGATTCAAAGAGAGTGAGATGCCAGCTCCTTTCATTCAGTCAGTAGCTTCAAACATTTCTGGTATATGAATAACATGATGTTTTTCAATGGCAAAAATCAATGAATACTGTAAATGCACAAACAGTAATTTCTCCGCATTGAAAGGTGCAATTCTGAAATTTTTTGCTTTTTCCTGCTCCTCTTAGCATGATAAAGAAGATTCAAAGAGAGTGAGATGCCAGCTCCTTTCATTCAGTCAGTAGCTTCAATCATTTCTGGACGTTTTTCAATGGCAAAAATCAATGAATATTGTAAATGCACAAACAGTAATTCCTCCGCATTGCAAGGTACAATTCTGAAATTTTTTGCTTTTTCCTGCTCCTCTTAGCATGATAAACAAGATTCAAAGAGAGTGAGATGCCAGCTCCTTTCATTCAGTCAGTAGCTTCAATCATTTCTGGACGTTTTTCAATGGCAAAAATCAATGAATATTGTAAATGCACAAACAGTAATTTCTCCGCATTGCAAGGTGCAATTCTGAAATTTTTTGCTTTTTTCTGCTCCTCTTAGCTTGATAAAGAAGATTCAAAGAGAGTGAGATGCCAGCTCCTTTCATTCAGTCAGTAGCTTCAAACATTTCTGGTATATGAATAACATGATGTTTTTCAATGGCAAAAATCAATGAATATTGTAAATGCACAAACAGTAATTTCTCCGCATTGCAAGGTGCAATTCTGAAATTTTTTGCTTTTTCCTGCTCCTTTTAGCATGATAAAGAAGATTCAAAGAGAGTGAGATGCCAGCTCCTTTCATTCAGTCAGTAGCTTCAATCATTTCTGGACGTTTTTCAATGGCAAAAATCAATGAATATTGTAAATGCACAAACAGTAATTTCTCCGCATTGCAAGGTGCAATTCTGAAATTTTTTGCTTTTTCCTGCTCCTCTTAGCATGATAAAGAAGATTCAAAGAGAGTGAGATGCCAGCTCCTTTCATTCAGTCAGTAGCTTCAAACATTTCTGGTATATGAATAACATGATGTTTTTCAATGGCAAAAATCAATGAATACTGTAAATGCACAAACAGTAATTTCTCCGCATTGAAAGGTGCAATTCTGAAATTTTTTGCTTTTTCCTGCTCCTCTTAGCATGATAAAGAAGATTCAAAGAGAGTGAGATGCCAGCTCCTTTCATTCAGTCAGTAGCTTCAATCATTTCTGGACGTTTTTCAATGGCAAAAATCAATGAATATTGTAAATGCACAAACAGTAATTCCTCCGCATTGCAAGGTGCAATTCTGAAATTTTTTGCTTTTTCCTGCTCCTCTTAGCATGATAAACAAGATTCAAAGAGAGTGAGATGCCAGCTCCTTTCATTCAGTCAGTAGCTTCAATCATTTCTGGACGTTTTTCAATGGCAAAAATCAATGAATATTGTAAATGCACAAACAGTAATTTCTCCGCATTGCAAGGTGCAATTCTGAAATTTTTTGCTTTTTTCTGCTCCTCTTAGCATGATAAAGAAGATTCAAAGAGAGTGAGATGCCAGCTCCTTTCATTCAGTCAGTAGCTTCAAACATTTCTGGTATATGAATAACATGATGTTTTTCAATGGCAAAAATCAATGAATATTGTAAATGCACAAACAGTAATTTCTCCGCATTGCAAGGTGCAATTCTGAAATTTTTTGCTTTTTCCTGCTCCTCTTACCATGATAAACAAGATTCAAAGAGAGTGAGATGCCAGCTCCTTTCATTCAGTCAGTAGCTTCAATCATTTCTGGACGTTTTTCAATGGCAAAAATCAATGAATATTGTAAATGCACAAACAGTAATTTCTCCGCATTGCAAGGTGCAATTCTGAATTTTTTTGCTTTTTCCTGCTCCTCTTAGCATGATAAAGAAGATTCAAAGAGAGTGAGATGCCAGCTCCTTTCATTCAGTCAGTAGCTTCAAACATTTCTGGTATATGAATAACATGATGTTTTTCAATGGCAAAAATCAATGAATATTGTAAATGCACAAACAGTAATTTCTCCGCATTGCAAGGTGCAATTTTGAAATTTTTTGCTTTTTCCTGCTCCTCTTAGCATGATAAAGAAGATTCAAAGAGAGTGAGATGCCAGCTCCTTTCATTCAGTCAGTAGCTTCAATCATTTCTGGACGTTTTTCAATGGCAAAAATCAATGAATATTGTAAATGCACAAACAGTAATTTCTCCGCATTGCAAGGTGCAATTCTGAAATTTTTTGCTTTTTCCTGCTCCTCTTAGCATGATAAAGAAGATTCAAAGAGAGTGAGATGCCAGCTCCTTTCATTCAGTCAGTAGCTTCAATCATTTCTGGACGTTTTTCAATGGCAAAAATCAATGAATATTGTAAATGCACAAACAGTAATTTCTCCGCATTGCAAGGTGCAATTCTGAAATTTTTTGCTTTTTCCTGCTCCTCTTAGCATGATAAAGAAGATTCAAAGAGAGTGAGATGCCAGCTCCTTTCATTCAGTCAGTAGCTTCAATCATTTCTGGACGTTTTTCAATGGCAAAAATCAATGAATATTGTAAATGCACAAACAGTAATTTCTCCGCATTGCAAGGTGCAATTCTGAAATTTTTTGCTTTTTCCTGCTCCTCTTAGCATGATAAAGAAGATTCAAAGAGAGTGAGATGCCAGCTCCTTTCATTCAGTCAGTAGCTTCAATCATTTCTGGACGTTTTTCAATGGCAAAAATCATTGAATATTGTAAATGCACAAACAGTAATTTCTCCGCATTGCAAGGTGCAATTCTGAAATTTTTTGCTTTTTCCTGCTCCTCTAAGCATGATAAAGAAGATTCAAAGAGAGTGAGATGCCAGCTCCTTTCATTCAGTCAGTAGCTTCAATCATTTCTGGACGTTTTTCAATGGCAAAAATCAATGAATATTGTAAATGCACAAACAGTAATTTCTCCGCATTGCAAGGTGCAATTCTGAAATTTTTTGCTTTTTCCTGCTCCTCTTAGCATGATAAACAAGATTCAAAGAGAGTGAGATGCCAGCTCCTTTCATTCAGTCAGTAGCTTCAATCATTTCTGGACGTTTTTCAATGGCAAAAATCAATGAATATTGTAAATGCACAAACAGTAATTTCTCCGCATTGCAAGGTGCAATTCTGAAATTTTTTGCTTTTTCCTGCTCCTCTTAGCATGATAAAGAAGATTCAAAGAGAGTGAGATGCCAGCTCCTTTCATTCAGTCAGTAGCTTCAAACATTTCTGGTATATGAATAACATGATGTTTTTCAATGGCAAAAATCAATGAATATTGCAAATGCACAAACAGTAATTTCTCCGCATTGCAAGGTGCAATTCTGAAATTTTTTGCTTTTTCCTGCTCCTCTTAGCATGATAAAGAAGATTCAAAGAGAGTGAGATGCCAGCTCCTTTCATTCAGTCAGTAGCTTCAATCATTTCTGGACGTTTTTCAATGGCAAAAATCAATGAATATTGTAAATGCACAAACAGTAATTTCTCCGCATTGCAAGGTGCAATTCTGAAATTTTTTGCTTTTTCCTGCTCCTCTTAGCATGATAAAGAAGATTCAAAGAGAGTGAGATGCCAGCTCCTTTCATTCAGTCAGTAGCTTCAAACATTTCTGGTATATGAATAACATGATGTTTTTCAATGGCAAAAATCAATGAATATTGTAAATGCACAAACAGTAATTTCTCCGCATTGCAAGGTGCAATTCTGAAATTTTTTGCTTTTTCCTGCTCCTCTTAGCATGATAAAGAAGATTCAAAGAGAGTGAGATGCCAGCTCCTTTCATTCAGTAAGTAGCTTCAATCATTTCTGGACGTTTTTCAATGGCAAAAATCAATGAATATTGTAAATGCACAAACAGTAATTTCTCCGCATTGCAAGGTGCAATTCTGAAATTTTTTGCTTTTTCCTGCTCCTCTTAGCATGATAAACAAGATTCAAAGAGAGTGAGATGCCAGCTCTTTTCATTCAGTCAGTAGCTTCAATCATTTCTGGACTAGTTCAATGGCAAAAATCAATGAATATTGTAAATGCACAAACAGTAATTTCTCCGCATTGCAAGGTGCAATTCTGAAATTTTTTGCTTTTTCCTGCTCCTCTTAGCATGATAAAGAAGATTCAAAGAGAGTGAGATGCCAGCTCCTTTCATTCAGTCAGTAGCTTCAAACATTTCTGGTATATGAATAACATGATGTTTTTCAATGGCAAAAATCAATGAATACTGTAAATGCACAAACAGTAATTTCTCCGCATTGAAAGGTGCAATTCTGAAATTTTTTGCTTTTCCCTGCTCCTCTTAGCATGATAAAGAAGATTCAAAGAGAGTGAGATGCCAGCTCCTTTCATTCAGTCAGTAGCTTCAATCATTTCTGGACGTTTTTCAATGGCAAAAATCAATGAATATTGTAAATGCACAAACAGTAATTTCTCCGCATTGCAAGGTGCAATTCTGAAATTTTTTGCTTTTTCCTGCTCCTCTTAGCATGATAAACAAGATTCAAAGAGAGTGAGATGCCAGCTCCTTTCATTCAGTCAGTAGCTTCAATCATTTCTGGACGTTTTTCAATGGCAAAAATCAATGAATATTGTAAATGCACAAACAGTAATTTCTCCGCATTGCAAGGTGCAATTCTGAAATTTTTTGCTTTTTTCTGCTCCTCTTAGCATGATAAAGAAGATTCAAAGAGAGTGAGATGCCAGCTCCTTTCATTCAGTCAGTAGCTTCAAACATTTCTGGTATATGAATAACATGATGTTTTTCAATGGCAAAAATCAATGAATATTGTAAATGCACAAACAGTAATTTCTCCGCATTGCAAGGTGCAATTCTGAAATTTTTTGCTTTATCCTGCTCCTCTTAGCATGATAAAGAAGATTCAAAGAGAGTGAGATGCCAGCTCCTTTCATTCAGTCAGTAGCTTCAATCATTTCTGGACGTTTTTCAATGGCAAAAATCAATGAATATTGTAAATGCACAAACAGTAATTTCTCCGCATTGCAAGGTGCAATTCTGAAATTTTTTGCTTTTTCCTGCTCCTCTTAGCAAGATAAACAAGATTCAAAGAGAGTGAGATGCCAGCTCCATTCATTCAGTCAGTAGCTTCAATCATTTCTGGACGTTTTTCAATGGCAAAAATCAATGAATATTGTAAATGCACAAACAGTAATTTCTCCGCATTGCAAGGTGCAATTCTGAAATTTTTTGCTTTTTCCTGCTCCTCTTAGCATGATAAAGAAGATTCAAAGAGAGTGAGATGCCAGCTCCTTTCATTCAGTCAGTAGCTTCAATCATTTCTGGATGTTTTTCAATGGCAAAAATCAATGAATATTGTAAATGCACAAACAGTAATTTCTCCTCATTGCAAGGTGCAATTCTGAAATTTTTTGCTTTTTCCTGCTCCTCTTAGCATGATAAAGAAGATTCAAAGAGAGTGAGATGCCAGCTCCTTTCATTCAGTCAGTAGCTTCAAACATTTCTGGTATATGAATAACATGATGTTTTTCAATGGCAAAAATCAATGAATATTGTAAATGCACAGAGTAATTTCTCCGCATTGCAAGGTGCAATTCTGAATTTTTTTGCTTTTTCCTGCTCCTCTTAGCATGATAAAGAAGATTAAAAGAGAGTGAGATGCCAGCTCCTTTCATTCAGTCAGTAGCTTCAATCATTTCTGGACGTTTTTCAATGGCAAAAATCAATGAATATTGTAAATGCACAAACAGTAATTTCTCCGCATTGCAAGGTGCAATTCTGAAATTTTTTGCTTTCTCCTGCTCCTCTTAGCATGATAAACAAGATTCAAAGAGAATGAGATGCCAGCTCCTTTCATTCAGTCAGTAGCTTCAATCATTTCTGGATGTTTTTCAATGGCAAAAATCAATGAATATTGTAAATGCACAAACAGTAATTTCTCCGCATTGCAAGGTGCAATTCTGAAATTTTTTGCTTTTTCCTGCTCCTCTTAGCATGATAAAGAAGATTCAAAGAGAGTGAGATGCCAGCTCCTTTCATTCAGTCAGTAGCTTCAAACATTTCTGGTATATGAATAACATGATGTTTTTCAATGGCAAAAATCAATGAATATTGTAAATGCACAAACAGTAATTTCTCCGCATTGCAAGGTGCAATTCTGAAATTTTTTGCTTTTTCCTGCTCCTCTTAGCATGATAAAGAAGATTCAAAGAGAGTGAGATGCCAGCTCCTTTCATTCAGTCAGTAGCTTCAATCATTTCTGGATGTTTTTCAATGGCAAAAATCAATGAATATTGTAAATGCACAAACAGTAATTTCTCCGCATTGCAAGGTGCAATTCTGAATTTTTTTGCTTTTTCCTGCTGCTCTTAGCATGATAAAGAAGATTCAGAGAGAGTGAGATGCCAGCTCCTTTCATTCAGTCAGTAGCTTCAAACATTTCTGGTATATGAATAACATGATGTTTTTCAATGGCAAAAATCAATGAATATTGTAAATGCACAAACAGTAATTTCTCCGCATTGCAAGGTGCAATTTTGAAATTTTTTGCTTTTTCCTGCTCCTCTTAGCATGATAAAGAAGATTCAAAGAGAGTGAGATGCCAGCTCCTTTCATTCAGTCAGTAGCTTCAATCATTTCTGGACGTTTTTCAATGGCAAAAATCAATGAATATTGTAAATGCACAAACAGTAATTTCTCCGCATTGCAAGGTGCAATTCTGAAATTTTTTGCTTTTTCCTGCTCCTCTTAGCATGATAAACAAATTCAAAGAGAGTGAGATGCCAGCTCCTTTCATTCAGTCAGTAGCTTCAATCATTTCTGGACGTTTTTCAATGGCAAAAATCAATGAATATTGTAAATGCACAAACAGTAATTTCTCCGCATTGCAAGGTGCAATTCTGAAATTTTTTGCTTTTTTCTGCTCCTCTTAGCATGATAAAGAAGATTCAAAGAGAGTGAGATGCCAGCTCCTTTCATTCAGTCAGTAGCTTCAAACATTTCTGGTATATGAATAACATGATGTTTTTCAATGGCAAAAATCAATGAATATTGTAAATGCACAAACAGTAATTTCTCCGCATTGCAAGGTGCAATTCTGAAATTTTTTGCTTTTTCCTGCTCCTCTTAGCATGATAAAGAAGATTCAAAGAGAGTGAGATGCCAGCTCCTTTCATTCAGTCAGTAGCTTCAATCATTTCTGGACGTTTTTCAATGGCAAAAATCAATGAATATTGTAAATGCACAAACAGTAATTTCTCCGCATTGCAAGGTGCAATTCTGAAATTTTTTGCTTTTTCCTGCTCCTCTTAGCAAGATAAACAAGATTCAAAGAGAGTGAGATGCCAGCTCCTTTCATTCAGTCAGTAGCTTCAATCATTTCTGGACGTTTTTCAATGGCAAAAATCAATGAATATTGTAAATGCACAAACAGTAATTTCTCTGCATTGCAAGGTGCAATTCTGAAATTTTTTGCTTTTTCCTGCTCCTCTTAGCATGATAAAGAAGATTCAAAGAGAGTGAGATGCCAGCTCCTTTCATTCAGTCAGTAGCTTCAATCATTTCTGGACGTTTTTCAATGGCAAAAATCAATGAATATTGTAAATGCACAAACAGTAATTTCTCCGCATTGCAAGGTGCAATTCTGAAATTTTTTGCTTTTTCCTGCTCCTCTTAGCATGATAAAGAAGATTCAAAGAGAGTGAGATGCCAGCTCCTTTCATTCAGTCAGTAGCTTCAAACATTTCTGGTATATGAATAACATGATGTTTTTCAATGGCAAAAATCAATGAATATTGTAAATGCACAAACAGTAATTTCTCCGCATTGCAAGGTGCAATTCTGAATTTTTTTGCTTTTTCCTGCTCCTCTAAGCATGATAAAGAAGATTCAAAGAGAGTGAGATGCCAGCTCCTTTCATTCAGTCAGTAGCTTCAATCATTTCTGGACGTTTTTCAATGGCAAAAATCAATGAATATTGTAAATGCACAAACAGTAATTTCTCCGCATTGCAAGGTGCAATTCTGAAATTTTTTGCTTTTTCCTGCTCCTCTTAGCATGATAAACAAGATTCAAAGAGAATGAGATGCCAGCTCCTTTCATTCAGTCAGTAGCTTCAATCATTTCTGGACGTTTTTCAATGGCAAAAATCAATGAATATTGTAAATGCACAAACAGTAATTTCTCCGCATTGCAAGGTGCAATTCTGAAATTTTTTGCTTTTTCCTGCTCCTCTTAGCATGATAAAGAAGATTCAAAGAGAGTGAGATGCCAGCTCCTTTCATTCAGTCAGTAGCTTCAAACATTTCTGGTATATGAATAACATGATGTTTTTCAATGGCAAAAATCAATGAATATTGTAAATGCACAAACAGTAATTTCTCCGCATTGCAAGGTGCAATTTTGAAATTTTTTGCTTTTTCCTGCTCCTCTTAGCATGATAAAGAAGATTCAAAGAGAGTGAGATGCCAGCTCCTTTCATTCAGTCAGTAGCTTCAATCATTTCTGGACGTTTTTCAATGGCAAAAATCAATGAATATTGTAAATGCACAAACAGTAATTTCTCCGCATTGCAAGGTGCAATTCTGAAATTTTTTGCTTTTTCCTGCTCCTCTTAGCATGATAAAGAAGATTCAAAGAGAGTGAGATGCCAGCTCCTTTCATTCAGTCAGTAGCTTCAATCATTTCTGGACGTTTTTCAATGGCAAAAATCAATGAATATTGTAAATGCACAAACAGTAATTTCTCCGCATTGCAAGGTGCAATTCTGAAATTTTTTGCTTTTTCCTGCTCCTCTTAGCATGATAAACAAGATTCAAAGAGAGTGAGATGCCAGCTCCTTTCATTCAGTCAGTAGCTTCAATCATTTCTGGATGTTTTTCAATGGCAAAAATCAATGAATATTGTAAATGCACAAACAGTAATTTCTCCGCATTGCAAGGTGCAATTCTGAAATTTTTTGCTTTGTTCTGCTCCTCTTAGCATGATAAAGAAGATTCAAAGAGAGTGAGATGCCAGCTCCTTTCATTCAGTCAGTAGCTTCAAACATTTCTGGTATATGAATAACATGATGTTTTTCAATGGCAAAAATCAATGAATATTGTAAATGCACAAACAGTAATTTCTCCGCATTGCAAGGTGCAATTCTGAAATTTTTTGCTTTTTCCTGCTCCTCTTAGCATGATAAACAAATTCAAAGAGAGTGAGATGCCAGCTCCTTTCATTCAGTCAGTAGCTTCAATCATTTCTGGACGTTTTTCAATGGCAAAAATCAATGAATATTGTAAATGCACAAAGAGTAATTTCTCCGCATTGCAAGGTGCAATTCTGAAATTTTTTGCTTTTTCCTGCTCCTCTTAGCATGATAAAGAAGATTCAAAGAGAGTGAGATGCCAGCTCCTTTCATTCAGTCAGTAGCTTCAAACATTTCTGGTATATGAATAACATGATGTTTTTCAATGGCAAAAATCAATGAATATTGTAAATGCACAAACAGTAATTTCTCCGCATTGCAAGGTGCAATTCTGAAATTTTTTGCTTTTTCCTGCTCCTCTTAGCATGATAAAGAAGATTCAAAGAGAGTGAGATGCCAGCTCCTTTCATTCAGTCAGTAGCTTCAATCATTTCTGGACGTTTTTCAATGGCAAAAATCATTGAATATTGTAAATGCACAAACAGTAATTTCTCCACATTGCAAGGTGCAATTCTGAAATTTTTTGCTTTTTCCTGCTCCTCTAAGCATGATAAAGAAGATTCAAGGAGAGTGAGATGCCAGCTCCTTTCATTCAGTCAGTAGCTTCAATCATTTCTGGACGTTTTTCAATGGCAAAAATCAATGAATATTGTAAATGCACAAACAGTAATTTCTCCGCATTGCAAGGTGCAATTCTGAAATTTTTTGCTTTTTCCTGCTCCTCTTAGCATGATAAACAAGATTCAAAGAGAGTGAGATGCCAGCTCCTTTCATTCAGTCAGTAGCTTCAATCATTTCTGGACGTTTTTCAATGGCAAAAATCAATGAATATTGTAAATGCACAAACAGTAATTTCTCCGCATTGCAATGTGCAATTCTGAAATTTTTTGCTTTTTCCTGCTCCTCTTAGCATGATAAAGAAGATTCAAAGAGAGTGAGATGCCAGCTCCTTTCATTCAGTCAGTAGCTTCAAACATTTCTGGTATATGAATAACATGATGTTTTTCAATGGCAAAAATCAATGAATATTGTAAATGCACAAACAGTAATTTCTCCGCATTGCAAGGTGCAATTCTGAAATTTTTTGCTTTTTCCTGCTCCTCTTAGCATGATAAAGATTCAAAGAGAGTGAGATGCCAGCTCCTTTCATTCAGTAAGTAGCTTCAATCATTTCTGGACGTTTTTCAATGGCAAAAATCAATGAATATTGTAAATGCACAAACAGTAATTTCTCCGCATTGCAAGGTGCAATTCTGAAATTTTTTGCTTTTTCCTGCTCCTCTTAGCATGATAAACAAGATTCAAAGAGAGTGAGATGCCAGCTCTTTTCATTCAGTCAGTAGCTTCAATCATTTCTGGACGTTTTTCAATGGCAAAAATCAATGAATATTGTAAATGCACAAACAGTAATTTCTCCGCATTGCAAGGTGCAATTCTGAAATTTTTTGCTTTTTCCTGCTCCTCTTAGCATGATAAAGAAGATTCAAAGAGAGTGAGATGCCAGCTCCTTTCATTCAGTCAGTAGCTTCAAACATTTCTGGTATATGAATAACATGATGTTTTTCAATGGCAAAAATCAATGAATACTGTAAATGCACAAACAGTAATTTCTCCGCATTGAAAGGTGCAATTCTGAATTTTTTTGCTTTTTCCTGCTCCTCTTAGCATGATAAAGAAGATTCAAAGAGAGTGAGATGCCAGCTCCTTTCATTCAGTCAGTAGCTTCAATCATTTCTGGACGTTTTTCAATGGCAAAAATCAATGAATATTGTAAATGCACAAACAGTAATTTCTCCGCATTGCAAGGTGCAATTCTGAAATTTTTTGCTTTTTCCTGCTCCTCTTAGCATGATAAACAAGATTCAAAGAGAGTGAGATGCCAGCTCCTTTCATTCAGTCAGTAGCTTCAATCATTTCTGGACGTTTTTCAATGGCAAAAATCAATGAATATTGTAAATGCACAAACAGTAATTTCTCCGCATTGCAAGGTGCAATTCTGAAATTTTTTGCTTTTTTCTGCTCCTCTTAGCATGATAAAGAAGATTCAAAGAGAGTGAGATGCCAGCTCCTTTCATTCAGTCAGTAGCTTCAAACATTTCTGGTATATGAATAACATGATGTTTTTCAATGGCAAAAATCAATGAATATTGTAAATGCACAAACAGTAATTTCTCCGCATTGCAAGGTGCAATTCTGAAATTTTTTGCTTTTTCCTGCTCCTCTTACCATGATAAACAAGATTCAAAGAGAGTGAGATGCCAGCTCCTTTCATTCAGTCAGTAGCTTCAATCATTTCTGGACGTTTTTCAATGGCAAAAATCAATGAATATTGTAAATGCACAAACAGTAATTTCTCCGCATTGCAAGGTGCAATTCTGAATTTTTTTGCTTTTTCCTGCTCCTCTTAGCATGATAAAGAAGATTCAAAGAGAGTGAGATGCCAGCTCCTTTCATTCAGTCAGTAGCTTCAAACATTTCTGGTATATGAATAACATGATGTTTTTCAATGGCAAAAATCAATGAATATTGTAAATGCACAAACAGTAATTTCTCCGCATTGCAAGGTGCAATTTTGAAATTTTTTGCTTTTTCCTGCTCCTCTTAGCATGATAAAGAAGATTCAAAGAGAGTGAGATGCCAGCTCCTTTCATTCAGTCAGTAGCTTCAATCATTTCTGGACGTTTTTCAATGGCAAAAATCAATGAATATTGTAAATGCACAAACAGTAATTTCTCCGCATTGCAAGGTGCAATTCTGAAATTTTTTGCTTTTTCCTGCTCCTCTTAGCATGATAAACAAGATTCAAAGAGAATGAGATGCCAGCTCCTTTCATTCAGTCAGTAGCTTCAATCATTTCTGGACGTTTTTCAATGGCAAAAATCAATGAATATTGTAAATGCACAAACAGTAATTTCTCCGCATTGCAAGGTGCAATTCTGAAATTTTTTGCTTTTTCCTGCTCCTCTTAGCATGATAAAGAAGATTCAAAGAGAGTGAGATGCCAGCTCCTTTCATTCAGTCAGTAGCTTCAATCATTTCTGGACGTTTTTCAATGGCAAAAATCAATGAATATTGTAAATGCACAAACAGTAATTTCTCCGCATTGCAAGGTGCAATTCTGAAATTTTTTGCTTTTTCCTGCTCCTCTTAGCATGATAAAGAAGATTCAAAGAGAGTGAGATGCCAGCTCCTTTCATTCAGTCAGTAGCTTCAATCATTTCTGGACGTTTTTCAATGGCAAAAATCAATGAATATTGTAAATGCACAAACAGTAATTTCTCCGCATTGCAAGGTGCAATTCTGAATTTTTTTGCTTTTTCCTGCTCCTCTTAGCATGATAAAGAAGATTCAAAGAGAGTGAGATGCCAGCTCCTTTCATTCAGTCAGTAGCTTCAATCATTTCTGGACGTTTTTCAATGGCAAAAATCAATGAATATTGTAAATGCACAAAGAGTAATTTCTCCGCATTGCAAGGTGCAATTCTGAAATTTTTTGCTTTTTCCTGCTCCTCTTAGCATGATAAAGAAGATTCAAAGAGAGTGAGATGCCAGCTCCTTTCATTCAGTCAGTAGCTTCAAACATTTCTGGTATATGAATAACATGATGTTTTTCAATGGCAAAAATCAATGAATATTGTAAATGCACAAACAGTAATTTCTCCGCATTGCAAGGTGCAATTCTGAAATTTTTTGCTTTTTCCTGCTCCTCTTAGCATGATAAAGAAGATTCAAAGAGAGTGAGATGCCAGCTCCTTTCATTCAGTCAGTAGCTTCAATCATTTCTGGACGTTTTTCAATGGCAAAAATCATTGAATATTGTAAATGCACAAACAGTAATTTCTCCGCATTGCAAGGTGCAATTCTGAAATTTTTTGCTTTTTCCTGCTCCTCTAAGCATGATAAAGAAGATTCAAAGAGAGTGAGATGCCAGCTCCTTTCATTCAGTCAGTAGCTTCAATCATTTCTGGACGTTTTTCAATGGCAAAAATCAATGAATATTGTAAATGCACAAACAGTAATTTCTCCGCATTGCAAGGTGCAATTCTGAAATTTTTTGCTTTTTCCTGCTCCTCTTAGCATGATAAACAAGATTCAAAGAGAGTGAGATGCCAGCTCCTTTCATTCAGTCAGTAGCTTCAATCATTTCTGGACGTTTTTCAATGGCAAAAATCAATGAATATTGTAAATGCACAAACAGTAATTTCTCCGCATTGCAAGGTGCAATTCTGAAATTTTTTGCTTTTTCCTGCTCCTCTTAGCATGATAAAGAAGATTCAAAGAGAGTGAGATGCCAGCTCCTTTCATTCAGTCAGTAGCTTCAAACATTTCTGGTATATGAATAACATGATGTTTTTCAATGGCAAAAATCAATGAATATTGTAAATGCACAAACAGTAATTTCTCCGCATTGCAAGGTGCAATTCTGAAATTTTTTGCTTTTTCCTGCTCCTCTTAGCATGATAAAGAAGATTCAAAGAGAGTGAGATGCCAGCTCCTTTCATTCAGTCAGTAGCTTCAATCATTTCTGGACGTTTTTCAATGGCAAAAATCAATGAATATTGTAAATGCACAAACAGTAATTTCTCCGCATTGCAAGGTGCAATTCTGAAATTTTTTGTTTTTCCTGCTCCTCTTAGCATGATAAAGAAGATTCAAAGAGAGTGAGATGCCAGCTCCTTTCATTCAGTCAGTAGCTTCAAACATTTCTGGTATATGAATAACATGATGTTTTTCAATGGCAAAAATCAATGAATATTGTAAATGCACAAACAGTAATTTCTCCGCATTGCAAGGTGCAATTCTGAAATTTTTTGCTTTTTCCTGCTCCTCTTAGCATGATAAAGAAGATTCAAAGAGAGTGAGATGCCAGCTACTTTCATTCAGTAAGTAGCTTCAATCATTTCTGGACGTTTTTCAATGGCAAAAATCAATGAATATTGTAAATGCACAAACAGTAATTTCTCCGCATTGCAAGGTGCAATTCTGAAATTTTTTGCTTTTTCCTGCTCCTCTTAGCATGATAAACAAGATTCAAAGAGAGTGAGATGCCAGCTCTTTTCATTCAGTCAGTAGCTTCAATCATTTCTGGACTAGTTCAATGGCAAAAATCAATGAATATTGTAAATGCACAAACAGTAATTTCTCCGCATTGCAAGGTGCAATTCTGAAATTTTTTGCTTTTTCCTGCTCCTCTTAGCATGATAAAGAAGATTCAAAGAGAGTGAGATGCCAGCTCCTTTCATTCAGTCAGTAGCTTCAAACATTTCTGGTATATGAATAACATGATGTTTTTCAATGGCAAAAATCAATGAATACTGTAAATGCACAAACAGTAATTTCTCCGCATTGAAAGGTGCAATTCTGAAATTTTTTGCTTTTTCCTGCTCCTCTTAGCATGATAAAGAAGATTCAAAGAGAGTGAGATGCCAGCTCCTTTCATTCAGTCAGTAGCTTCAATCATTTCTGGACGTTTTTCAATGGCAAAAATCAATGAATATTGTAAATGCACAAACAGTAATTTCTCCGCATTGCAAGGTGCAATTCTGAAATTTTTTGCTTTTTCCTGCTCCTCTTAGCATGATAAACAAGATTCAAAGAGAGTGAGATGCCAGCTCCTTTCATTCAGTCAGTAGCTTCAATCATTTCTGGACGTTTATCAATGGCAAAAATCAATGAATATTGTAAATGCACAAACAGTAATTTCTCCGCATTGCAAGGTGCAATTCTGAAATTTTTTGCTTTTTTCTGCTCCTCTTAGCATGATAAAGAAGATTCAAAGAGAGTGAGATGCCAGCTCCTTTCATTCAGTCAGTAGCTTCAAACATTTCTGGTATATGAATAACATGATGTTTTTCAATGGCAAAAATCAATGAATATTGTAAATGCACAAACAGTAATTTCTCCGCATTGCAAGGTGCAATTCTGAAATTTTTTGCTTTATCCTGCTCCTCTTAGCATGATAAAGAAGATTCAAAGAGAGTGAGATGCCAGCTCCTTTCATTCAGTCTGTAGCTTCAATCATTTCTGGACGTTTTTCAATGGCAAAAATCAATGAATATTGTAAATGCACAAACAGTAATTTCTCCGCATTGCAAGGTGCAATTCTGAAATTTTTTGCTTTTTCCTGCTCCTCTTAGCAAGATAAACAAGATTCAAAGAGTGTGAGATGCCAGATCCTTTCATTCAGTCAGTAGCTTCAATCATTTCTGGACGTTTTTCAATGGCAAAAATCAATGAATATTGTAAATGCACAAACAGTAATTTCTCCGCATTGCAAGGTGCAATTCTGAAATTTTTTGCTTTTTCCTGCTCCTCTTAGCATGATAAAGAAGATTCAAAGAGAGTGAGATGCCAGCTCCATTCATTCAGTCAGTAGCTTCAATCATTTCTGGACGTTTTTCAATGGCAAAAATCAATGAATATTGTAAATGCACAAACAGTAATTTCTCCGCATTGCAAGGTGCAATTCTGAAATTTTTTGCTTTTTCCTGCTCCTCTTAGCATGATAAAGAAGATTCAAAGAGAGTGAGATGCCAGCTCCTTTCATTCAGTCAGTAGCTTCAATCATTTCTGGACGTTTTTCAATGGCAAAAATCAATGAATATTGTAAATGCACAAACAGTAATTTCTCCTCATTGCAAGGTGCAATTCTGAAATTTTTTGCTTTTTCCTGCTCCTCTTAGCATGATAAAGAAGATTCAAAGAGAGTGAGATGCCAGCTCCTTTCATTCAGTCAGTAGCTTCAAACATTTCTGGTATATGAATAACATGATGTTTTTCAATGGCAAAAATCAATGAATATTGTAAATGCACAAAGAGTAATTTCTCCGCATTGCAAGGTGCAATTCTGAATTTTTTTGCTTTTTCCTGCTCCTCTAAGCATGATAAAGAAGATTAAAAGAGAGTGAGATGCCAGCTCCTTTCATTCAGTCAGTAGCTTCAATCATTTCTGGACGTTTTTCAATGGCAAAAATCAATGAATATTGTAAATGCACAAACAGTAATTTCTCCGCATTGCAAGGTGCAATTCTGAAATTTTTTGCTTTTTCCTGCTCCTCTTAGCATGATAAACAAGATTCAAAGAGAATGAGATGCCAGCTCCTTTCATTCAGTCAGTAGCTTCAATCATTTCTGGACGTTTTTCAATGGCAAAAATCAATGAATATTGTAAATGCACAAACCGTAATTTCTCCGCATTGCAAGGTGCAATTCTGAAATTTTTTGCTTTTTCCTGCTCCTCTTAGCATGATAAAAAAGATTCAAAGAGAGTGAGATGCCAGCTCCTTTCATTCAGTCAGTAGCTTCAAACATTTCTGGTATATGAATAACATGATGTTTTTCAATGGCAAAAATCAATGAATATTGTAAATGCACAAACAGTAATTTCTCCGCATTGCAAGGTGCAATTCTGAAATTTTTTGCTTTTTCCTGCTCCTCTTAGCATGATAAAGAAGATTCAAAGAGAGTGAGATGCCAGCTCCTTTCATTCAGTCAGTAGCTTCAATCATTTCTGGACGTTTTTCAATGGCAAAAATCAATGAATATTGTAAATGCACAAACAGTAATTTCTCCGCATTGCAAGGTGCAATTCTGAATTTTTTTGCTTTTTCCTGCTCCTCTTAGCATGATAAAGAAGATTCAAAGAGAGTGAGATGCCAGCTCCTTTCATTCAGTCAGTAGCTTCAAACATTTCTGGTATATGAATAACATGATGTTTTTCAATGGCAAAAATCAATGAATATTGTAAATGCACAAACAGTAATTTCTCCGCATTGCAAGGTGCAATTTTGAAATTTTTTGCTTTTTCCTGCTCCTCTTAGCATGATAAAGAAGATTCAAAGAGAGTGAGATGCCAGCTCCTTTCATTCAGTCAGTAGCTTCAATCATTTCTGGACGTTTTTCAATGGCAAAAATCAATGAATATTGTAAATGCACAAACAGTAATTTCTCCGCATTGCAAGGTGCAATTCTGAAATTTTTTGCTTTTTCCTGCTCCTCTTAGCATGATAAACAAGATTCAAAGAGAGTGAGATGCCAGCTCCTTTCATTCAGTCAGTAGCTTCAATCATTTCTGGATGTTTTTCAATGGCAAAAATCAATGAATATTGTAAATGCACAAACAGTAATTTCTCCGCATTGCAAGGTGCAATTCTGAAATTTTTTGCTTTTTTCTGCTCCTCTTAGCATGATAAAGAAGATTCAAAGAGAGTGAGATGCCAGCTCCTTTCATTCAGTCAGTAGCTTCAATCATTTCTGGACGTTTTTCAATGGCAAAAATCAATGAATATTGTAAATGCACAAACAGTAATTTCTCCGCATTGCAAGGTGCAATTCTGAAATTTTTTGCTTTTTCCTGCTCCTCTTAGCATGATAAAGAAGATTCAAAGAGAGTGAGATGCCAGCTCCTTTCATTCAGTCAGTAGCTTCAAACATTTCTGGTATATGAATAACATGATGTTTTTCAATGGCAAAAATCAATGAATATTGTAAATGCACAAACAGTAATTTCTCCGCATTGCAAGGTGCAATTCTGAAATTTTTTGCTTTTTCCTGCTCCTCTTAGCATGATAAAGAAGATTCAAAGAGAGTGAGATGCCAGCTCCTTTCATTCAGTAAGTAGCTTCAATCATTTCTGGACGTTTTTCAATGGCAAAAATAAATGAATATTGTAAATGCACAAACAGTAATTTCTCCGCATTGCAAGGTGCAATTCTGAAATTTTTTGCTTTTTCCTGCTCCTCTTAGCATGATAAACAAGATTCAAAGAGAGTGAGATGCCAGCTCTTTTCATTCAGTCAGTAGCTTCAATCATTTCTGGACTAGTTCAATGGCAAAAATCAATGAATATTGTAAATGCACAAACAGTAATTTCTCCGCATTGCAAGGTGCAATTCTGAAATTTTTTGCTTTTTCCTGCTCCTCTTAGCATGATAAAGAAGATTCAAAGAGAGTGAGATGCCAGCTCCTTTCATTCAGTCAGTAGCTTCAAACATTTCTGGTATATGAATAACATGATGTTTTTCAATGGCAAAAATCAATGAATACTGTAAATGCACAAACAGTAATTTCTCCGCATTGAAAGGTGCAATTCTGAAATTTTTTGCTTTTTCCTGCTCCTCTTAGCATGATAAAGAAGATTCAAAGAGAGTGAGATGCCAGCTCCTTTCATTCAGTCAGTAGCTTCAATCATTTCTGGACGTTTTTCAATGGCAAAAATCAATGAATATTGTAAATGCACAAACAGTAATTTCTCCGCATTGCAAGGTGCAATTCTGAAATTTTTTGCTTTTTCCTGCTCCTCTTAGCATGATAAACAAGATTCAAAGAGAGTGAGATGCCAGCTCCTTTCATTCAGTCAGTAGCTTCAATCATTTCTGGACGTTTTTCAATGGCAAAAATCAATGAATATTGTAAATGCACAAACAGTAATTTCTCCGCATTGCAAGGTGCAATTCTGAAATTTTTTGCTTTATCCTGCTCCTCTTAGCATGATAAAGAAGATTCAAAGAGAGTGAGATGCCAGCTCCTTTCATTCAGTCAGTAGCTTCAATCATTTCTGGACGTTTTTCAATGGCAAAAATCAATGAATATTGTAAATGCACAAACAGTAATTTCTCCGCATTGCAAGGTGCAATTCTGAAATTTTTTGCTTTTTCCTGCTCCTCTTAGCAAGATAAACAAGATTCAAAGAGAGTGAGATGCCAGCTCCTTTCATTCAGTCTGTAGCTTCAATCATTTCTGGACGTTTTTCAATGGCAAAAATCAATGAATATTGTAAATGCACAAACAGTAATTTCTCCGCATTGCAAGGTGCAATTCTGAAATTTTTTGCTTTTTCCTGCTCCTCTTAGCATGATAAAGAAGATTCAAAGAGAGTGAGATGCCAGCTCCATTCATTCAGTCAGTAGCTTCAATCATTTCTGGACGTTTTTCAATGGCAAAAATCAATGAATATTGTAACTGCACAAACAGTAATTTCTCCGCATTGCAAGGTGCAATTCTGAAATTTTTTGCTTTTTCCTGCTCCTCTTAGCATGATAAAGAAGATTCAAAGAGAGTGAGATGCCAGCTCCTTTCATTCAGTCAGTAGCTTCAATCATTTCTGGACGTTTTTCAATGGCAAAAATCAATGAATATTGTAAATGCACAAACAGTAATTTCTCCTCATTGCAAGGTGCAATTCTGAAATTTTTTGCTTTTTCCTGCTCCTCTTAGCATGATAAAGAAGATTCAAAGAGAGTGAGATGCCAGCTCCTTTCATTCAGTCAGTAGCTTCAAACATTTCTGGTATATGAATAACATGATGTTTTTCAATGGCAAAAATCAATGAATATTGTAAATGCACAAAGAGTAATTTCTCCGCATTGCAAGGTGCAATTCTGAATTTTTTTGCTTTTTCCTGCTCCTCTAAGCATGATAAAGAAGATTAAAAGAGAGTGAGATGCCAGCTACTTTCATTCAGTCAGTAGCTTCAATCATTTCTGGACGTTTTTCAATGGCAAAAATCAATGAATATTGTAAATGCACAAACAGTAATTTCTCCGCATTGCAAGGTGCAATTCTGAAATTTTTTGCTTTTTCCTGCTCCTCTTAGCATGATAAACAAGATTCAAAGAGAATGAGATGCCAGCTCCTTTCATTCAGTCAGTAGCTTCAATCATTTCTGGACGTTTTTCAATGGCAAAAATCAATGAATATTGTAAATGCACAAACAGTAATTTCTCCGCATTGCAAGGTGCAATTCTGAAATTTTTTGCTTTTTCCTGCTCCTCTTAGCATGATAAAGAAGATTCAAAGAGAGTGAGATGCCAGCTCCTTTCATTCAGTCAGTAGCTTCAAACATTTCTGGTATATGAATAACATGATGTTTTTCAATGGCAAAAATCAATGAATATTGTAAATGCACAAACAGTAATTTCTCCGCATTGCAAGGTGCAATTCTGAAATTTTTTGCTTTTTCCTGCTCCTCTTAGCATGATAAAGAAGATTCAAAGAGAGTGAGATGCCAGCTCCTTTCATTCAGTCAGTAGCTTCAATCATTTCTGGACGTTTTTCAATGGCAAAAATCAATGAATATTGTAAATGCACAAACAGTAATTTCTCCGCATTGCAAGGTGCAATTCTGAATTTTTTTGCTTTTTCCTGCTCCTCTTAGCATGATAAAGAAGATTCAAAGAGAGTGAGATGCCAGCTCCTTTCATTCAGTCAGTAGCTTCAAACATTTCTGGTATATGAATAACATGATGTTTTTCAATGGCAAAAATCAATGAATATTGTAAATGCACAAACAGTAATTTCTCCGCATTGCAAGGTGCAATTCTGAAATTTTTTGCTTTTTCCTGCTCCTCTTAGCATGATAAACAAATTCAAAGAGAGTGAGATGCCAGCTCCTTTCATTCAGTCAGTAGCTTCAATCATTTCTGGACGTTTTTCAATGGCAAAAATCAATGAATATTGTAAATGCACAAACAGTAATTTCTCCGCATTGCAAGGTGCAATTCTGAAATTTTTTGCTTTTTTCTGCTCCTCTTAGCATGATAAAGAAGATTCAAAGAGAGTGAGATGCCAGCTCCTTTCATTCAGTCAGTAGCTTCAAACATTTCTGGTATATGAATAACATGATGTTTTTCAATGGCAAAAATCAATGAATATTGTAAATGCACAAACAGTAATTTCTCCGCATTGCAAGGTGCAATTCTGAAATTTTTTGCTTTTTCCTGCTCCTCTTAGCATGATAAAGAAGATTCAAAGAGAGTGAGATGCCAGCTCCTTTCATTCAGTCAGTAGCTTCAATCATTTCTGGACGTTTTTCAATGGCAAAAATCAATGAATATTGTAAATGCACAAACAGTAATTTCTCCGCATTGCAAGGTGCAATTCTGAAATTTTTTGCTTTTTCCTGCTCCTCTTAGCAAGATAAACAAGATTCAAAGAGAGTGAGATGCCAGCTCCTTTCATTCAGTCAGTAGCTTCAATCATTTCTGGACGTTTTTCAATGGCAAAAATCAATGAATATTGTAAATG
The DNA here is from genome assembly GCF_046119375.1 of Phyllobates terribilis. NCBI lineage: Eukaryota > Metazoa > Chordata > Amphibia > Anura > Dendrobatidae > Phyllobates > Phyllobates terribilis. Next base: position 4,820,596 of record NW_027362893.1, read on the forward strand.
CACAAACAGTAATTTCTCCGCATTGCAAGGTGCAATTCTGAAATTTTTTGCTTTTTCCTGCTCCTCTTAGCATGATAAAGAAGATTCAAAGAGAGTGAGATGCCAGCTCCTTTCATTCAGTCAGTAGCTTCAATCATTTCTGGACGTTTTTCAATGGCAAAAATCAATGAATATTGTAAATGCACAAACAGTAATTTCTCCGCATTGCAAGGTGCAATTCTGAAATTTTTTGCTTTTTCCTGCTCCTCTTAGCATGATAAAGAAGATTCAAAGAGAGTGAGATGCCAGCTCCTTTCATTCAGTCAGTAGCTTCAATCATTTCTGGACGTTTTTCAATGGCAAAAATCAATGAATATTGTAAATGCACAAACAGTAATTTCTCCGCATTGCAAGGTGCAATTCTGAAATTTTTTGCTTTTTCCTGCTCCTCTTAGCATGATAAAGAAGATTCAAAGAGAGTGAGATGCCAGCTCCTTTCATTCAGTCAGTAGCTTCAAACATTTCTGGTATATGAATAACATGATGTTTTTCAATGGCAAAAATCAATGAATATTGTAAATGCACAAACAGTAATTTCTCCGCATTGCAAGGTGCAATTCTGAAATTTTTTGCTTTTTCCTGCTCCTCTTAGCATGATAAAGAAGATTCAAAGAGAGTGAGATGCCAGCTCCTTTCATTCAGTCAGTAGCTTCAATCATTTCTGGACGTTTTTCAATGGCAAAAATCAATGAATATTGTAAATGCACAAACAGTAATTTCTCCGCATTGCAAGGTGCAATTCTGAAATTTTTTGCTTTTTCCTGCTCCTCTTAGCATGATAAAGAAGATTCAAAGAGAGTGAGATGCCAGCTCCTTTCATTCAGTCAGTAGCTTCAAACATTTCTGGTATATGAATAACATGATGTTTTTCAATGGCAAAAATCAATGAATACTGTAAATGCACAAACAGTAATTTCTCCGCATTGAAAGGTGCAATTCTGAAATTTTTTGCTTTTTCCTGCTCCTCTTAGCATGATAAAGAAGATTCAAAGAGAGTGAGATGCCAGCTCCTTTCATTCAGTCAGTAGCTTCAATCATTTCTGGACGTTTTTCAATGGCAAAAATCAATGAATATTGTAAATGCACAAACAGTAATTTCTCCGCATTGCAAGGTGCAATTCTGAAATTTTTTCTTTTTCCTGCTCCTCTTAGCATGATAAACAAGATTCAAAGAGAGTGAGATGCCAGCTCCTTTCATTCAGTCAGTAGCTTCAATCATTTCTGGACGTTTTTCAATGGCAAAAATCAATGAATATTGTAAATGCACAAACAGTAATTTCTCCGCATTGCAAGGTGCAATTCTGAAATTTTTTGCTTTTTCCTGCTCCTCTTAGCATGATAAAGAAGATTCAAAGAGAGTGAGATGCCAGCTCCTTTCATTCAGTCAGTAGCTTCAAACATTTCTGGTATATGAATAACATGGTTTTTCAATGGCAAAAATCAATGAATATTGTAAATGCACAAACAGTAATTTCTCCGCATTGCAAGGTGCAATTCTGAAATTTTTTGCTTTATCCTGCTCCTCTTAGCATGATAAAGAAGATTCAAAGAGAGTGAGATGCCAGCTCCTTTCATTCAGTCAGTAGCTTCAATCATTTCTGGACGTTTTTCAATGGCAAAAATCAATGAATATTGTAAATGCACAAACAGTAATTTCTCCGCATTGCAAGGTGCAATTCTGAAATTTTTTGCTTTTTCCTGCTCCTCTTAGCAAGATAAACAAGATTCAAAGAGAGTGAGATGCCAGCTCCTTTCATTCAGTCAGTAGCTTCAATCATTTCTGGACGTTTTTCAATGGCAAAAATCAATGAATATTGTAAATGCACAAACAGTAATTTCTCCGCATTGCAAGGTGCAATTCTGAAATTTTTTGCTTTTTCCTGCTCCTCTTAGCATGATAAAGAAGATTCAAAGAGAGTGAGATGCCAGCTCCTTTCATTCAGTCAGTAGCTTCAATCATTTCTGGACGTTTTTCAATGGCAAAAATCAATGAATATTGTAAATGCACAAACAGTAATTTCTACGCATTGCAAGGTGCAATTCTGAATTTTTTTGCTTTTTCCTGCTCCTCTTAGCATGATAAAGAAGATTCAAAGAGAGTGAGATGCCAGCTCCTTTCATTCAGTCAGTAGCTTCAAACATTTCTGGTATATGAATAACATGATGTTTTTCAATGGCAAAAATCAATGAATATTGTAAATGCACAAACAGTAATTTCTCCGCATTGCAAGGTGCAATTCTGAAATTTTTTGCTTTTTCCTGCTCCTCTTAGCATGATAAACAAATTCAAAGAGAGTGAGATGCCAGCTCCTTTCATTCAGTCAGTAGCTTCAATCATTTCTGGACGTTTTTCAATGGCAAAAATCAATGAATATTGTAAATGCACAAACAGTAATTTCTCCGCATTGCAAGGTGCAATTCTGAAATTTTTTGCTTTTTTCTGCTCCTCTTAGCATGATAAAGAAGATTCAAAGAGAGTGAGATGCCAGCTCCTTTCATTCAGTCAGTAGCTTCAAACATTTCTGGTATATGAATAACATGATGTTTTTCAATGGCAAAAATCAATGAATATTGTAAATGCACAAACAGTAATTTCTCCGCATTGCAAGGTGCAATTCTGAAATTTTTTGCTTTTTCCTGCTCCTCTTAGCATGATAAAGAAGATTCAAAGAGAGTGAGATGCCAGCTCCTTTCATTCAGTCAGTAGCTTCAATCATTTCTGGACGTTTTTCAATGGCAAAAATCAATGAATATTGTAAATGCACAAACAGTAATTTCTCCGCATTGCAAGGTGCAATTCTGAAATTTTTTGCTTTTTCCTGCTCCTCTTAGCAAGATAAACAAGATTCAAAGAGAGTGAGATGCCAGCTCCTTTCATTCAGTCAGTAGCTTCAATCATTTCTGGACGTTTTTCAATGGCAAAAATCAATGAATATTGTAAATGCACAAACAGTAATTTCTCCGCATTGCAAGGTGCAATTCTGAAATTTTTTGCTTTTTCCTGCTCCTCTTAGCATGATAAAGAAGATTCAAAGAGAGTGAGATGCCAGCTCCTTTCATTCAGTCAGTAGCTTCAATCATTTCTGGACGTTTTTCAATGGCAAAAATCAATGAATATTGTAAATGCATAAACAGTAATTTCTCCGCATTGCAAGGTGCAATTCTGAAATTTTTTGCTTTTTCCTGCTCCTCTTAGCATGATAAAGAAGATTCAAAGAGAGTGAGATGCCAGCTCCTTTCATTCAGTCAGTAGCTTCAATCATTTCTGGACGTTTTTCAATGGCAAAAATCAATGAATATTGTAAATGCACAAACAGTAATTTCTCCGCATTGCAAGGTGCAATTCTGAAATTTTTTGCTTTTTCCTGCTCCTCTTAGCATGATAAAGAAGATTCAAAGAGAGTGAGATGCCAGCTCCTTTCATTCAGTCAGTAGCTTCAAACATTTCTGGTATATGAATAACATGATGTTTTTCAATGGCAAAAATCAATGAATATTGTAAATGCACAAACAGTAATTTCTCCGCATTGCAAGGTGCAATTCTGAATTTTTTTGCTTTTTCCTGCTCCTCTAAGCATGATAAAGAAGATTCAAAGAGAGTGAGATGCCAGCTCCTTTCATTCAGTCAGTAGCTTCAATCATTTCTGGACGTTTTTCAATGGCAAAAATCAATGAATATTGTAAATGCACAAACAGTAATTTCTCCGCATTGCAAGGTGCAATTCTGAAATTTTTTGCTTTTTCCTGCTCCTCTTAGCATGATATAGAAGATTCAAAGAGAGTGAGATGCCAGCTCCTTTCATTCAGTCAGTAGCTTCAAACATTTCTGGTATATGAATAACATGATGTTTTTCAATGGCAAAAATCAATGAATATTGTAAATGCACAAACAGTAATTTCTCCGCATTGCAAGGTGCAATTCTGAAATTTTTTGCTTTTTCCTGCTCCTCTTAGCATGATAAAGAAGATTCAAAGAGAGTGAGATGCCAGCTCCTTTCATTCAGTCAGTAGCTTCAATCATTTCAGGACGTTTTTCAATGGCAAAAATCAATGAATATTGTAAATGCACAAACAGTAATTTCTCCGCATTGCAAGGTGCAATTCTGATTTTTTTTGCTTTTTCCTGCTCCTCTTAGCATGATAAAGAAGATTCAAAGAGAGTGAGATGCCAGCTCCTTTCATTCAGTCAGTAGCTTCAAACATTTCTGGTATATGAATAACATGATGTTTTTCAATGGCAAAAATCAATGAATATTGTAAATGCACAAACAGTAATTTCTCCGCATTGCAAGGTGCAATTTTGAAATTTTTTGCTTTTTCCTGCTCCTCTTAGCATGATAAAGAAGATTCAAAGAGAGTGAGATGCCAGCTCCTTTCATTCAGTCAGTAGCTTCAATCATTTCTGGACGTTTTTCAATGGCAAAAATCAATGAATATTGTAAATGCACAAACAGTAATTTCTCCGCATTGCAAGGTGCAATTCTGAAATTTTTTGCTTTTTCCTGCTCCTCTTAGCATGATAAAGAAGATTCAAAGAGAGTGAGATGCCAGCTCCTTTCATTCAGTCAGTAGCTTCAATCATTTCTGGACGTTTTTCAATGGCAAAAATCAATGAATATTGTAAATGCACAAACAGTAATTTCTCCGCATTGCAAGGTGCAATTCTGAAATTTTTTGCTTTTTCCTGCTCCTCTTAGCATGATAAACAAGATTCAAAGAGAGTGAGATGCCAGCTCCTTTCATTCAGTCAGTAGCTTCAATCATTTCTGGATGTTTTTCAATGGCAAAAATCAATGAATATTGTAAATGCACAAACAGTAATTTCTCCGCATTGCAAGGTGCAATTCTGAAATTTTTTGCTTTTTTCTGCTCCTCTTAGCATGATAAAGAAGATTCAAAGAGAGTGAGATGCCAGCTCCTTTCATTCAGTCAGTAGCTTCAAACATTTCTGGTATATGAATAACATGATGTTTTTCAATGGCAAAAATCAATGAATATTGTAAATGCACAAACAGTAATTTCTCCGCATTGCAAGGTGCAATTCTGAAATTTTTTGCTTTTTCCTGCTCCTCTTAGCATGATAAACCAATTCAAAGAGAGTGAGATGCCAGCTCCTTTCATTCAGTCAGTAGCTTCAATCATTTCTGGACGTTTTTCAATGGCAAAAATCAATGAATATTGTAAATGCACAAACAGTAATTTCTCCGCATTGCAAGGTGCAATTCTGAAATTTTTTGCTTTTTCCTGCTCCTCTTAGCATGATAAAGAAGATTCAAAGAGAGTGAGATGCCAGCTCCTTTCATTCAGTCAGTAGCTTCAATCATTTCTGGACGTTTTTCAATGGCAAAAATCAATGAATATTGTAAATGCACAAACAGTAATTTCTCCGCATTGCAAGGTGCAATTCTGAAATTTTTTGCTTTTTCCTGCTCCTCTTAGCATGATAAAGAAGATTCAAAGAGAGTGAGATGCCAGCTCCTTTCATTCAGTCAGTAGCTTCAATCATTTCTGGACGTTTTTCAATGGCAAAAATCAATGAATATTGTAAATGCACAAACAGTAATTTCTCCGCATTGCAAGGTGCAATTCTGAAATTTTTTGCTTTTTCCTGCTCCTCTTAGCATGATAAAGAAGATTCAAAGAGAGTGAGATGCCAGCTCCTTTCATTCAGTCAGTAGCTTCAAACATTTCTGGTATATGAATAACATGATGTTTTTCAATGGCAAAAATCAATGAATATTGTAAATGCACAAACAGTAATTTCTCCGCATTGCAAGGTGCAATTCTGAATTTTTTTGCTTTTTCCTGCTCCTCTTAGCATGATAAAGAAGATTCAAAGAGAGTGAGATGCCAGCTCCTTTCATTCAGTCAGTAGCTTCAATCATTTCTGGACGTTTTTCAATGGCAAAAATCAATGAATATTGTAAATGCACAAACAGTAATTTCTCCGCATTGCAAGGTGCAATTCTGAAATTTTTTGCTTTTTCCTGCTCCTCTTAGCATGATAAAGAAGATTCAAAGAGAGTGAGATGCCAGCTCCTTTCATTCAGTCAGTAGCTTCAATCATTTCTGGACGTTTTTCAATGGCAAAAATCAATGAATATTGTAAATGCACAAACAGTAATTTCTCCGCATTGCAAGGTGCAATTCTGAAATTTTTTGCTTTTTCCTGCTCCTCTTAGCATGATAAAGAAGATTCAAAGAGAGTGAGATGCCAGCTCCTTTCATTCAGTCAGTAGCTTCAATCATTTCTGGACGTTTTTCAATGGCAAAAATCAATGAATATTGTAAATGCACAAACAGTAATTTCTCCGCATTGCAAGGTGCAATTCTGAAATTTTTTGCTTTTTCCTGCTCCTCTTAGCATGATAAAGAAGATTCAAAGAGAGTGAGATGCCAGCTCCTTTCATTCAGTCAGTAGCTTCAAACATTTCTGGTATATGAATAACATGATGTTTTTCAATGGCAAAAATCAATGAATATTGTAAATGCACAAACAGTAATTTCTCCGCATTGCAAGGTGCAATTCTGAATTTTTTTGCTTTTTCCTGCTCCTCTAAGCATGATAAAGAAGATTCAAAGAGAGTGAGATGCCAGCTCCTTTCATTCAGTCAGTAGCTTCAATCATTTCTGGACGTTTTTCAATGGCAAAAATCAATGAATATTGTAAATGCACAAACAGTAATTTCTCCGCATTGCAAGGTGCAATTCTGAAATTTTTTGCTTTTTCCTGCTCCTCTTAGCATGATAAACAAGATTCAAAGAGAATGAGATGCCAGCTCCTTTCATTCAGTCAGTAGCTTCAATCATTTCTGGACGTTTTTCAATGGCAAAAATCAATGAATATTGTAAATGCACAAACAGTAATTTCTCCGCATTGCAAGGTGCAATTCTGAAATTTTTTGCTTTTTCCTGCTCCTCTTAGCATGATAAAGAAGATTCAAAGAGAGTGAGATGCCAGCTCCTTTCATTCAGTCAGTAGCTTCAAACATTTCTGGTATATGAATAACATGATGTTTTTCAATGGAAAAAATCAATGAATATTGTAAATGCACAAACAGTAATTTCTCCGCATTGCAAGGTGCAATTCTGAAATTTTTTGCTTTTTCCTGCTCCTCTTAGCATGATAAAGAAGATTCAAAGAGAGTGAGATGCCAGCTCCTTTCATTCAGTCAGTAGCTTCAATCATTTCTGGACGTTTTTCAATGGCAAAAATCAATGAATATTGTAAATGCACAAACAGTAATTTCTCCGCATTGCAAGGTGCAATTCTGAATTTTTTTGCTTTTTCCTGCTCCTCTTAGCATGATAAAGAAGATTCAAAGAGAGTGAGATGCCAGCTCCTTTCATTCAGTCAGTAGCTTCAAACATTTCTGGTATATGAATAACATGATGTTTTTCAATGGCAAAAATCAATGAATATTGTAAATGCACAAACAGTAATTTCTCCGCATTGCAAGGTGCAATTTTGAAATTTTTTGCTTTTTCCTGCTCCTCTTAGCATTATAAAGAAGATTCAAAGAGAGTGAGATGCCAGCTCCTTTCATTCAGTCAGTAGCTTCAATCATTTCTGGACGTTTTTCAATGGCAAAAATCAATGAATATTGTAAATGCACAAACAGTAATTTCTCCGCATTGCAAGGTGCAATTCTGAAATTTTTTGCTTTTTCCTGCTCCTCTTAGCATGATAAACAAGATTCAAAGAGAGTGAGATGCCAGCTCCTTTCATTCAGTCAGTAGCTTCAATCATTTCTGGATGTTTTTCAATGGCAAAAATCAATGAATATTGTAAATGCACAAACAGTAATTTCTCCGCATTGCAAGGTGCAATTCTGAAATTTCTTGCTTTTTTCTGCTCCTCTTAGCATGATAAAGAAGATTCAAAGAGAGTGAGATGCCAGCTCCTTTCATTCAGTCAGTAGCTTCAAACATTTCTGGTATATGAATAACATGATGTTTTTCAATGGCAAAAATCAATGAATATTGTAAATGCACAAACAGTAATTTCTCCCCATTGCAAGGTGCAATTCTGAAATTTTTTGCTTTTTCCTGCTCCTCTTAGCATGATAAAGAAGATTCAAAGAGAGTGAGATGCCAGCTCCTTTCATTCAGTCAGTAGCTTCAATCATTTCTGGACGTTTTTCAATGGCAAAAATCAATGAATATTGTAAATGCACAAACAGTAATTTCTCCGCATTGCAAGGTGCAATTCTGAAATTTTTTGCTTTTTCCTGCTCCTCTTAGCATGATAAACAAGATTCAAAGAGAGTGAGATGCCAGCTCCTTTCATTCAGTCAGTAGCTTCAATCATTTCTGGATGTTTTTCAATGGCAAAAATCAATGAATATTGTAAATGCACAAACAGTAATTTCTCCGCATTGCAAGGTGCAATTCTGAAATTTTTTGCTTTTTCCTGCTCCTCTTAGCATGATAAAGAAGATTCAAAGAGAGTGAGATGCCAGCTCCTTTCATTCAGTCAGTAGCTTCAATAATTTCTGGACGTTTTTCAATGGCAAAAATCAATGAATATTGTAAATGCACAAACAGTAATTTCTCCGCATTGCAAGGTGCAATTCTGAAATTTTTTGCTTTTTCCTGCTCCTCTTAGCATGATAAAGAAGATTCAAAGAGAGTGAGATGCCAGCTCCTTTCATTCAGTCAGTAGCTTCAATCATTTCTGGACGTTTTTCAATGGCAAAAATCAATGAATATTGTAAATGCACAAACAGTAATTTCTCCGCATTGCAAGGTGCAATTCTGAAATTTTTTGCTTTTTCCTGCTCCTCTTAGCATGATAAAGAAGATTCAAAGAGAGTGAGATGCCAGCTCCTTTCATTCAGTCAGTAGCTTCAATCATTTCTGGACGTTTTTCAATGGCAAAAATCATTGAATATTGTAAATGCACAAACAGTAATTTCTCCACATTGCAAGGTGCAATTCTGAAATTTTTTGCTTTTTCCTGCTCCTCTTAGCATGATAAAGAAGATTCAAAGAGAGTGAGATGCCAGCTCCTTTCATTCAGTCAGTAGCTTCAATCATTTCTGGTATATGAATAACATGATGTTTTTCAATGGCAAAAATCAGTGAATATTGTAAATGCACAAACAGTAATTTCTCCGCATTGCAAGGTGCAATTCTGAAATTTTTTGCTTTTTCCTGCTCCTCTTAGCATGATAAAGAAGATTCAAAGAGAGTGAGATGCCAGCTCCTTTCATTCAGTCAGTAGCTTCAATCATTTCTGGACGTTTTTCAATGGCAAAAATCAATGAATATTGTAAATGCACAAACAGTAATTTCTCCGCATTGCAAGGTGCAATTCTGAAATTTTTTGCTTTTTCCTGCTCCTCTTAGCATGATAAACAAGATTCAAAGAGAGTGAGATGCCAGCTCCTTTCATTCAGTCAGTAGCTTCAATCATTTCTGGACGTTTTTCAATGGCAAAAATCAATGAATATTGTAAATGCACAAACAGTAATTTCTCCGCATTGCAAGGTGCAATTCTGAAATTTTTTGCTTTTTCCTGCTCCTCTTAGCATGATAAAGAAGATTCAAAGAGAGTGAGATGCCAGCTCCTTTCATTCAGTCAGTAGCTTCAAACATTTCTGGTATATGAATAACATGATGTTTTTCAATGGCAAAAATCAATGAATATTGTAAATGCACAAACAGTAATTTCTCTGCATTGCAAGGTGCAATTCTGAAATTTTTTGCTTTTTCCTGCTCCTCTTAGCATGATAAAGAAGATTCAAAGAGAGTGAGATGCCAGCTCCTTTCATTCAGTCAGTAGCTTCAATCATTTCTGGACGTTTTTCAATGGCAAAAATCAATGAATATTGTAAATGCACAAACAGTAATTTCTCCGCATTGCAAGGTGCAATTCTGAAATTTTTTGCTTTTTCCTGCTCCTCTTAGCATGATAAACAAGATTCAAAGAGAGTGAGATGCCAGCTCCTTTCATTCAGTCAGTAGCTTCAATCATTTCTGGACGTTTTTCAATGGCAAAAATCAATGAATATTGTAAATGCACAAACAGTAATTTCTCCGCATTGCAAGGTGCAATTCTGAAATTTTTTGCTTTTTCCTGCTCCTCTTAGCATGATAAAGAAGATTCAAAGAGAGTGAGATGCCAGCTCCTTTCATTCAGTCAGTAGCTTCAAACATTTCTGGTATATGAATAACATGATGTTTTTCAATGGCAAAAATCAATGAATATTGTAAATGCACAAACAGTAATTTCTCCGCATTGCAAGGTGCAATTCTGAAACTTTTTGCTTTTTCCTGCTCCTCTTAGCATGATAAAGAAGATTCAAAGAGAGTGAGATGCCAGCTCCTTTCATTCAGTCAGTAGCTTCAATCATTTCTGGACGTTTTTCAATGGCAAAAATCAATGAATATTGTAAATGCACAAAGAGTAATTTCTCCGCATTGCAAGGTGCAATTCTGAAATTTTTTGCTTTTTCCTGCTCCTCTTAGCATGATAAAGAAGATTCAAAGAGTGAGATGCCAGCTCCTTTCATTGTCAGTAGCTTCAAACATTTCTGGTATATGAATAACATGATGTTTTTCAATGGCAAAAATCAATGAATATTGTAAATGCACAAACAGTAATTTCTCCGCATTGCAAGGTGCAATTCTGAATTTTTTTGCTTTTTCCTGCTCCTCTTAGCATGATAAAGAAGATTCAAAGAGAGTGAGATGCCAGCTCCTTTCATTCAGTCAGTAGCTTCAATCATTTCTGGACGTTTTTCAATGGCAAAAATCATTGAATATTGTAAATGCACAAACAGTAATTTCTCCGCATTGCAAGGTGCAATTCTGAAATTTTTTGCTTTTTCCTGCTCCTCTTAGCATGATAAAGAAGATTCAAAGAGAGTGAGATGCCAGCTCCTTTCATTCAGTCAGTAGCTTCAATCATTTCTGGATGTTTTTCAATGGCAAAAATCAATGAATATTGTAAATGCACAAACAGTAATTTCTCCGCATTGCAAGGTGCAATTCTGAAATTTTTTGCTTTTTCCTGCTCCTCTTAGCATGATAAAGAAGATTCAAAGAGAGTGAGATGCCAGCTCCTTTCATTCAGTCAGTAGCTTCAAACATTTCTGGTATATGAATAACATGATGTTTTTCAATGGCAAAAATCAATGAATATTGTAAATGCACAAACAGTAATTTCTCCGCATTGCAAGGTGCAATTCTGAAATTTTTTGCTTTTTCCTGCTCCTCTTAGCATGATAAACAAGATTCAAAGAGAGTGAGATGCCAGCTCCTTTCATTCAGTCAGTAGCTTCAATCATTTCTGGACGTTTTTCAATGGCAAAAATCAATGAATATTGTAAATGCACAAACAGTAATTTCTCCGCATTGCAAGGTGAAATTCTGAAATTTTTTGCTTTTTCCTGCTCCTCTTAGCATGATAAAGAAGAATCAAAGAGTGAGATGCCAGCTCCTTTCATTGTCAGTAGCTTCAAACATTTCTGGTATATGAATAACATGATGTTTTTCAATGGCAAAAATCAATGAATATTGTAAATGCACAAACAGTAATTTCTCCGCATTGCAAGGTGCAATTCTGAAATTTTTTGCTTTTTTATGCTCCTCTTAGCAAGATAAACAAGATTCAAAGAGAGTGAGATGCCAGCTCCTTTCATTCAGTCAGTAGCTTCAATCATTTCTGGACGTTTTTCAATGGCAAAAATCAATGAATATTGTAAATGCACAAACAGTAATTTCTCCGCATTGCAAGGTGCAATTCTGAAATTTTTTGCTTTTTCCTGCTCCTCTTAGCATGATAAAGAAGATTCAAAGAGAGTGAGATGCCAGCTCCTTTCATTCAGTCAGTAGCTTCAAACATTTCTGGTATATGAATAACATGATGTTTTTCAATGGCAAAAATCAATGAATATTGTAAATGCACAAACAGTAATTTCTCCGCATTGCAAGGTGCAATTCTGAAATTTTTTGCTTTTTCCTGCTCCTCTTACCATGATAAACAAGATTCAAAGAGAGTGAGATGCCAGCTCCTTTCATTCAGTCAGTAGCTTCAATCATTTCTGGACGTTTTTCAATGGCAAAAATCAATGATTATTGTAAATGCACAAACAGTAATTTCTCCGCATTGCAAGGTGCAATTCTGAAATTTTTTGCTTTTTCCTGCTCCTCTTAGCATGATAAAGAAGATTCAAAGAGAGTGAGATGCCAGCTCCTTTCATTCAGTCAGTAGCTTCAAACATTTCTGGTATATGAATAACATGATGTTTTTCAATGGCAAAAATCAATGAATATTGTAAATGCACAAACAGTAATTTCTCCGCATTGCAAGGTGCAATTTTGAAATTTTTTGCTTTTTCCTGCTCCTCTTAGCATGATAAAGAAGATTCAAAGAGAGTGAGATGCCAGCTCCTTTCATTCAGTCAGTAGCTTCAATCATTTCTGGACGTTTTTCAATGGCAAAAATCAATGAATATTGTAAATGCACAAACAGTAATTTCTCCGCATTGCAAGGTGCAATTCTGAAATTTTTTGCTTTTTCCTGCTCCTCTTAGCATGATAAACAAGATTCAAAGAGAGTGAGATGCCAGCTCCTTTCATTCAGTCAGTAGCTTCAATCATTTCTGGATGTTTTTCAATGGCAAAAATCAATGAATATTGTAAATGCACAAACAGTAATTTCTCCGCATTGCAAGGTGCAATTCTGAAATTTTTTGCTTTTTTCTGCTCCTCTTAGCATAATAAAGAAGATTCAAAGAGAGTGAGATGCCAGCTCCTTTCATTCAGTCAGTAGCTTCAAACATTTCTGGTATATGAATAACATGATGTTTTTCAATGGCAAAAATCAATGAATATTGTAAATGCACAAACAGTAATTTCTCCGCATTGCAAGGTGCAATTCTGAAATTTTTTGCTTTTTCCTGCTCCTCTTAGCATGATAAAGAAGATTCAAAGAGAGTGAGATGCCAGCTCCTTTCATTCAGTCAGTAGCTTCAATCATTTCTGGACGTTTTTCAATGGCAAAAATCAATGAATATTGTAAATGCACAAACAGTAATTTCTCCGCATTGCAAGGTGAAATTCTGAAATTTTTTGCTTTTTCCTGCTCCTCTTAGCATGATAAAGAAGATTCAAAGAGTGAGATGCCAGCTCCTTTCATTGTCAGTAGCTTCAAACATTTCTGGTATATGAATAACATGATGTTTTTCAATGGCAAAAATCAATGAATATTGTAAATGCACAAACAGTAATTTCTCCGCATTGCAAGGTGCAATTCTGAAATTTTTTGCTTTTTTATGCTCCTCTTAGCAAGATAAACAAGATTCAAAGAGAGTGAGATGCCAGCTCCTTTCATTCAGTCAGTAGCTTCAATCATTTCTGGACGTTTTTCAATGGCAAAAATCAATGAATATTGTAAATGCACAAACAGTAATTTCTCCGCATTGCAAGGTGCAATTCTGAAATTTTTTGCTTTTTCCTGCTCCTCTTAGCATGATAAAGAAGATTCAAAGAGAGTGAGATGCCAGCTCCTTTCATTCAGTCAGTAGCTTCAATCATTTCTGGACGTTTTTCAATGGCAAAAATCAATGAATATTGTAAATGCACAAACAGTAATTTCTCCGCATTGCAAGGTGCAATTCTGAAATTTTTTGCTTTTTCCTGCTCCTCTTAGCATGATAAAGAAGATTCAAAGAGAGTGAGATGCCAGCTCCTTTCATTCAGTCAGTAGCTTCAAACATTTCTGGTATATGAATAACATGATGTTTTTCAATGGCAAAAATCAATGAATATTGTAAATGCACAAACAGTAATTTCTCCGCATTGCAAGGTGCAATTCTGAAATTTTTTGCTTTTTCCTGCTCCTCTTAGCATGATAAAGAAGATTCAAAGAGAGTGAGATGCCAGCTCCTTTCATTCAGTCAGTAGCTTCAATCATTTCTGGACGTTTTTCAATGGCAAAAATCATTGAATATTGTAAATGCACAAACAGTAATTTCTCCGCATTGCAAGGTGCAATTCTGAAATTTTTTGCTTTTTCCTGCTCCTCTTAGCATGATAAAGAAGATTCAAAGAGAGTGAGATGCCAGCTCCTTTCATTCAGTCAGTAGCTTCAATCATTTCTGGACGTTTTTCAATGGCAAAAATCAATGAATATTGTAAATGCACAAACAGTAATTTCTCCGCATTGCAAGGTGAAATTCTGAAATTTTTTGCTTTTTCCTGCTCCTCTTAGCATGATAAAGAAGATTCAAAGAGTGAGATGCCAGCTCCTTTCATTGTCAGTAGCTTCAAACATTTCTGGTATATGAATAACATGATGTTTTTCAATGGCAAAAATCAATGAATATTGTAAATGCACAAACAGTAATTTCTCCGCATTGCAATGTGCAATTCTGAAATTTTTTGCTTTTTTATGCTCCTCTTAGCAAGATAAACAAGATTCAAAGAGAGTGAGATGCCAGCTCCTTTCATTCAGTCAGTAGCTTCAATCATTTCTGGACGTTTTTCAATGGCAAAAATCAATGAATATTGTAAATGCACAAACAGTAATTTCTCCGCATTGCAAGGTGCAATTCTGAAATTTTTTGCTTTTTCCTGCTCCTCTTAGCATGATAAACAAGATTCAAAGAGAGTGAGATGCCAGCTCCTTTCATTCAGTCAGTAGCTTCAATCATTTCTGGACGTTTTTCAATGGCAAAAATCAATGAATATTGTAAATGCACAAACAGTAATTTCTCCGCATTGCAAGGTGCAATTCTGAAATTTTTTGCTTTTTCCTGCTCCTCTTAGCATGATAAAGAAGATTCAAAGAGAGTGAGATGCCAGCTCCTTTCATTCAGTCAGTAGCTTCAAACATTTCTGGTATATGAATAACATGATGTTTTTCAATGGCAAAAATCAATGAATATTGTAAATGCACAAACAGTAATTTCTCCGCATTGCAAGGTGCAATTCTGAAATTTTTTGCTTTTTCCTGCTCCTCTTAGCATGATAAAGAAGATTCAAAGAGAGTGAGATGCCAGCTCCTTTCATTCAGTCAGTAGCTTCAATCATTTCTGGACGTTTTTCAATGGCAAAAATCATTGAATATTGTAAATGCACAAAGAGTAATTTCTCCGCATTGCAAGGTGCAATTCTGAAATTTTTTGCTTTTTCCTGCTCCTCTTAGCATGATAAAGAAGATTCAAAGAGAGTGAGATGCCAGCTCCTTTCATTCAGTCAGTAGCTTCAATCATTTCTGGTATATGAATAACATGATGTTTTTCAATGGCAAAAATCAATGAATATTGTAAATGCACAAACAGTAATTTCTCCGTATTGCAAGGTGCAATTCTGAAATTTTTTGCTTTTTCCTGCTCCTCTTAGCATGATAAAGAAGATTCAAAGAGAGTGAGATGCCAGCTCCTTTCATTCAGTCAGTAGCTTCAAACATTTCTGGTATATGAATAACATGATGTTTTTCAATGGCAAAAATCAATGAATATTGTAAATGCACAAACAGTAATTTCTCCGCATTGCAAGGTGCAATTTTGAAATTTTTTGCTTTTTCCTGCTCCTCTTAGCATGATAAAGAAGATTCAAAGAGAGTGAGATGCCAGCTCCTTTCATTCAGTCAGTAGCTTCAATCATTTCTGGACGTTTTTCAATGGCAAAAATCAATGAATATTGTAAATGCACAAACAGTAATTTCTCCGCATTGCAAGGTGCAATTCTGAAATTTTTTGCTTTTTCCTGCTCCTCTTAGCATGATAAAGAAGATTCAAAGAGAGTGAGATGCCAGCTCCTTTCATTCAGTCAGTAGCTTCAATCATTTCTGGACGTTTTTCAATGGCAAAAATCAATGAATATTGTAAATGCACAAACAGTAATTTCTCCGCATTGCAAGGTGCAATTCTGAAATTTTTTGCTTTTTCCTGCTCCTCTTAGCATGATAAACAAGATTCAAAGAGAGTGAGATGCCAGCTCCTTTCATTCAGTCAGTAGCTTCAATCATTTCTGGACGTTTTTCAATGGCAAAAATCAATGAATATTGTAAATGCACAAACAGTAATTTCTCCGCATTGCAAGGTGCAATTCTGAAATTTTTTGCTTTTTCCTGCTCCTCTTAGCATGATAAAGAAGATTCAAAGAGAGTGAGATGCCAGCTCCTTTCATTCAGTCAGTAGCTTCAAACATTTCTGGTATATGAATAACATGATGTTTTTCAATGGCAAAAATCAATTAATATTGTAAATGCACAAACAGTAATTTCTCCGCATTGCAAGGTGCAATTCTGAAATTTTTTGCTTTTTCCTGCTCCTCTTAGCATGATAAAGAAGATTCAAAGAGAGTGAGATGCCAGCTCCTTTCATTCAGTCAGTAGCTTCAATCATTTCTGGACGTTTTTCAATGGCAAAAATCATTGAATATTGTAAATGCACAAAGAGTAATTTCTCCGCATTGCAAGGTGCAATTCTGAAATTTTTTGCTTTTTCCTGCTCCTCTTAGCATGTTAAAGAAGATTCAAAGAGAGTGAGATGCCAGCTCCTTTCATTCAGTCAGTAGCTTCAATCATTTCTGGTATATGAATAACATGATGTTTTTCAATGGCAAAAATCAATGAATATTGTAAATGCACAAACAGTAATTTCTCCGTATTGCAAGGTGCAATTCTGAAATTTTTTGCTTTTTCCTGCTCCTCTTAGCATGATAAAGAAGATTCAAAGAGAGTGAGATGCCAGCTCCTTTCATTCAGTCAGTAGCTTCAAACATTTCTGGTATATGAATAACATGATGTTTTTCAATGGCAAAAATCAATGAATATTGTAAATGCACAAACAGTAATTTCTCCGCATTGCAAGGTGCAATTTTGAAATTTTTTGCTTTTTCCTGCTCCTCTTAGCATGATAAAGAAGATTCAAAGAGAGTGAGATGCCAGCTCCTTTCATTCAGTCAGTAGCTTCAATCATTTCTGGACGTTTTTCAATGGCAAAAATCAATGAATATTGTAAATGCACAAACAGTAATTTCTCCGCATTGCAAGGTGCAATTCTGAAATTTTTTGCTTTTTCCTGCTCCTCTTAGCATGATAAAGAAGATTCAAAGAGAGTGAGATGCCAGCTCCTTTCATTCAGTCAGTAGCTTCAATCATTTCTGGACTTTTTTCAATGGCAAAAATCAATGAATATTGTAAATGCACAAACAGTAATTTCTCCGCATTGCAAGGTGCAATTCTGAAATTTTTTGCTTTTTCCTGCTCCTCTTAGCATGATAAACAAGATTCAAAGAGAGTGAGATGCCAGCTCCTTTCATTCAGTCAGTAGCTTCAATCATTTCTGGATGTTTTTCAATGGCAAAAATCAATGAATATTGTAAATGCACAAACAGTAATTTCTCCGCATTGCAAGGTGCAATTCTGAAATTTTTTGCTTTTTTCTGCTCCTCTTAGCATGATAAAGAAGATTCAAAGAGAGTGAGAAGCCAGCTCCTTTCATTCAGTCAGTAGCTTCAAACATTTCTGGTATATGAATAACATGATGTTTTTCAATGGCAAAAATCAATGAATATTGTAAATGCACAAACAGTAATTTCTCCGCATTGCAAGGTGCAATTCTGAAATTTTTTGCTTTTTCCTGCTCCTCTTAGCATGATAAACAAATTCAAAGAGAGTGAGATGCCAGCTCCTTTCATTCAGTCAGTAGCTTCAATCATTTCTGGACGTTTTTCAATGGCAAAAATCAATGAATATTGTAAATGCACAAACAGTAATTTCTCCGCATTGCAAGGTGCAATTCTGAAATTTTTTGCTTTTTTCTGCTCCTCTTAGCATGATAAAGAAGATTCAAAGAGAGTGAGATGCCAGCTCCTTTCATTCAGTCAGTAGCTTCAAACATTTCTGGTATATGAATAACATGATGTTTTTCAATGGCAAAAATCAATGAATATTGTAAATGCACAAACAGTAATTTCTCCGCATTGCAAGGTGCAATTCTGAAATTTTTTGCTTTTTCCTGCTCCTCTTAGCATGATAAAGAAGATTCAAAGAGAGTGAGATGCCAGCTCCTTTCATTCAGTCAGTAGCTTCAATCATTTCTGGACGTTTTTCAATGGCAAAAATCAATGAATATTGTAAATGCACAAACAGTAATTTCTCCGCATTGCAAGGTGCAATTCTGAAATTTTTTGCTTTTTCCTGCTCCTCTTAGCAAGATAAACAAGATTCAAAGAGAGTGAGATGCCAGCTCCTTTCATTCAGTCAGTAGCTTCAATCATTTCTGGACGTTTTTCAATGGCAAAAATCAATGAATATTGTAAATGCACAAACAGTAATTTCTCCGCATTGCAAGGTGTAATTCTGAAATTTTTTGCTTTTTCCTGCTCCTCTTAGCATGATAAAGAAGATTCAAAGAGAGTGAGATGCCAGCTCCTTTCATTCAGTCAGTAGCTTCAAACATTTCTGGTATATGAATAACATGATGTTTTTCAATGGCAAAAATCAATGAATATTGTAAATGCACAAACAGTAATTTCTCCGCATTGCAAGGTGCAATTCTGAATTTTTTTGCTTTTTCCTGCTCCTCTAAGCATGATAAAGAAGATTCAAAGAGAGTGAGATGCCAGCTCCTTTCATTCAGTCAGTAGCTTCAATCATTTCTGGACGTTTTTCAATGGCAAAAATCAATGAATATTGTAAATGCACAAACAGTAATTTCTCCGCATTGCAAGGTGCAATTCTGAAATTTTTTGCTTTTTCCTGCTCCTCTTAGCATGATAAACAAGATTCAAAGAGAATGAGATGCCAGCTCCTTTCATTCAGTCAGTAGCTTCAATCATTTCTGGACGTTTTTCAATGGCAAAAATCAATGAATATTGTAAATGCACAAACAGTAATTTCTCCGCATTGCAAGGTGCAATTCTGAAATTTTTTGCTTTTTCCTGCTCCTCTTAGCATGATAAAGAAGATTCAAAGAGAGTGAGATGCCAGCTCCTTTCATTCAGTCAGTAGCTTCAAACATTTCTGGTATATGAATAACATGATGTTTTTCAATGGAAAAAATCAATGTATATTGTAAATGCACAAACAGTAATTTCTCCGCATTGCAAGGTGCAATTCTGAAATTTTTTGCTTTTTCCTGCTCCTCTTAGCATTATAAAGAAGATTCAAAGAGAGTGAGATGCCAGCTCCTTTCATTCAGTCAGTAGCTTCAATCATTTCTGGACGTTTTTCAATGGCAAAAATCAATGAATATTGTAAATGCACAAACAGTAATTTCTCCGCATTGCAAGGTGCAATTCTGAAATTTCTTGCTTTTTTCTGCTCCTCTTAGCATGATAAAGAAGATTCGAAGAGAGTGAGATGCCAGCTCCTTTCATTCAGTCAGTAGCTTCAAACATTTCTGGTATATGAATAACATGATGTTTTTCAATGGCAAAAATCAATGAATATTGTAAATGCACAAACAGTAATTTCTCCGCATTGCAAGGTGCAATTCTGAAATTTTTTGCTTTTTCCTGCTCCTCTTAGCATGATAAAGAAGATTCAAAGAGAGTGAGATGCCAGCTCCTTTCATTCAGTCAGTAGCTTCAATCATTTCTGGACGTTTTTCAATGGCAAAAATCAATGAATATTGTAAATGCACAAACAGTAATTTCTCCGCATTGCAAGGTGCAATTCTGAAATTTTTTGCTTTTTCCTGCTCCTCTTAGCATGATAAACAAGATTCAAAGAGAGTGAGATGCCAGCTCCTTTCATTCAGTCAGTAGCTTCAATCATTTCTGGATGTTTTTCAATGGCAAAAATCAATGAATATTGTAAATGCACAAACAGTAATTTCTCCGCATTGCAAGGTGCAATTCTGTAGTTTTTTGCTTTTTCCTGCTCCTCTTAGCATGATAAAGAAGATTCAAAGAGAGTGAGATGCCAGCTCCTTTCATTCAGTCAGTAGCTTCAATAATTTCTGGACGTTTTTCAATGGCAAAAATCAATGAATATTGTAAATGCACAAACAGTAATTTCTCCGCATTGCAAGGTGCAATTCTGAAATTTTTTGCTTTTTCCTGCTCCTCTTAGCATGATAAAGAAGATTCAAAGAGAGTGAGATGCCAGCTCCTTTCATTCAGTCAGTAGCTTCAATCATTTCTGGACGTTTTTCAATGGCAAAAATCAATGAATATTGTAAATGCACAAACAGTAATTTCTCCGCATTGCAAGGTGCAATTCTGAAATTTTTTGCTTTTTCCTGCTCCTCTTAGCATGATAAAGAAGATTCAAAGAGAGTGAGATGCCAGCTCCTTTCATTCAGTCAGTAGCTTCAATCATTTCTGGACGTTTTTCAATGGCAAAAATCATTGAATATTGTAAATGCACAAACAGTAATTTCTCCACATTGCAAGGTGCAATTCTGAAATTTTTTGCTTTTTCCTGCTCCTCTTAGCATGATAAAGAAGATTCAAAGAGATTGAGATGCCAGCTCCTTTCATTCAGTCAGTAGCTTCAATCATTTCTGGTATATGAATAACATGATGTTTTTCAATGGCAAAAATCAGTGAATATTGTAAATGCACAAACAGTAATTTCTCCGCATTGCAAGGTGCAATTCTGAAATTTTTTGCTTTTTCCTGCTCCTCTTAGCATGATAAAGAAGATTCAAAGAGAGTGAGATGCCAGCTCCTTTCATTCAGTCAGTAGCTTCAATCATTTCTGGACGTTTTTCAATGGCAAAAATCAATGAATATTGTAAATGCACAAACAGTAATTTCTCCGCATTGCAAGGTGCAATTCTGAAATTTTTTGCTTTTTCCTGCTCCTCTTAGCATGATAAACAAGATTCAAGGAGAGTGAGATGCCAGCTCCTTTCATTCAGTCAGTAGCTTCAATCATTTCTGGACGTTTTTCAATGGCAAAAATCAATGAATATTGTAAATGCACAAACAGTAATTTCTCCGCATTGCAAGGTGCAATTCTGAAATTTTTTGCTTTTTCCTGCTCCTCTTAGCATGATAAAGAAGATTCAAAGAGAGTGAGATGCCAGCTCCTTTCATTCAGTCAGTAGCTTCAAACATTTCTGGTATATGAATAACATGATGTTTTTCAATGGCAAAAATCAATGAATATTGTAAATGCACAAACAGTAATTTCTCCGCATTGCAAGGTGCAATTCTGAAATTTTTTGCTTTTTCCTGCTCCTCTTAGCATGATAAAGAAGATTCAAAGAGAGTGAGATGCCAGCTCCTTTCATTCAGTCAGTAGCTTCAATCATTTCTGGACGTTTTTCAATGGCAAAAATCAATGAATATTGTAAATGCACAAACAGTAATTTCTCCGCATTGCAAGGTGCAATTCTGAAATTTTTTGCTTTTTCCTGCTCCTCTTAGCATGATAAACAAGATTCAAAGAGAGTGAGATGCCAGCTCCTTTCATTCAGTCAGTAGCTTCAATCATTTCTGGACGTTTTTCAATGGCAAAAATCAATGAATATTGTAAATGCACAAACAGTAATTTCTCCGCATTGCAAGGTGCAATTCTGAAATTTTTTGCTTTTTCCTGCTCCTCTTAGCATGATAAAGAAGATTCAAAGAGAGTGAGATGCCAGCTCCTTTCATTCAGTCAGTAGCTTCAAACATTTCTGGTATATGAATAACATGATGTTTTTCAATGGCAAAAATCAATGAATATTGTAAATGCACAAACAGTAATTTCTCCGCATTGCAAGGTGCAATTCTGAAATTTTTTGCTTTTTCCTGCTCCTCTTAGCATGATAAAGAAGATTCAAAGAGAGTGAGATGCCAGCTCCTTTCATTCAGTCAGTAGCTTCAATCATTTCTGGACGTTTTTCAATGGCAAAAATCAATGAATATTGTAAATGCACAAAGAGTAATTTCTCCGCATTGCAAGGTGCAATTCTGAAATTTTTTGCTTTTTCCTGCTCCTCTTAGCATGATAAAGAAGATTCAAAGAGTGAGATGCCAGCTCCTTTCATTGTCAGTAGCTTCAAACATTTCTGGTATATGAATAACATGATGTTTTTCAATGGCAAAAATCAATGAATATTGTAAATGCACAAACAGTAATTTCTCCGCATTGCAAGGTGCAATTCTGAATTTTTTTGCTTTTTCCTGCTCCTCTTAGCATGATAAAGAAGATTCAAAGAGAGTGAGATGCCAGCTCCTTTCATTCAGTCAGTAGCTTCAATCATTTCTGGACGTTTTTCAATGGCAAAAATCATTGAATATTGTAAATGCACAAACAGTAATTTCTCCGCATTGCAAGGTGCAATTCTGAAATTTTTTGCTTTTTCCTGCTCCTCTTAGCATGATAAAGAAGATTCAAAGAGAGTGAGATGCCAGCTCCTTTCATTCAGTCAGTAGCTTCAATCATTTCTGGATGTTTTTCAATGGCAAAAATCAATGAATATTGTAAATGCACAAACAGTAATTTCTCCGCATTGCAAGGTGCAATTCTGAAATTTTTTGCTTTTTCCTGCTCCTCTTAGCATGATAAAGAAGATTCAAAGAGAGTGAGATGCCAGCTCCTTTCATTCAGTCAGTAGCTTCAAACAATTCTGGTATATGAATAACATGATGTTTTTCAATGGCAAAAATCAATGAATATTGTAAATGCACAAACAGTAATTTCTCCGCATTGCAAGGTGCAATTCTGAAATTTTTTGCTTTTTCCTGCTCCTCTTAGCATGATAAACAAGATTCAAAGAGAGTGAGATGCCAGCTCCTTTCATTCAGTCAGTAGCTTCAATCATTTCTGGACGTTTTTCAATGGCAAAAATCAATGAATATTGTAAATGCACAAACAGTAATTTCTCCGCATTGCAAGGTGAAATTCTGAAATTTTTTGCTTTTTCCTGCTCCTCTTAGCATGATAAAGAAGATTCAAAGAGTGAGATGCCAGCTCCTTTCATTGTCAGTAGCTTCAAACATTTCTGGTATATGAATAACATGATGTTTTTCAATGGCAAAAATCAATGAATATTGTAAATGCACAAACAGTAATTTCTCCGCATTGCAAGGTGCAATTCTGAAATTTTTTGCTTTTTTATGCTCCTCTTAGCAAGATAAACAAGATTCAAAGAGAGTGAGATGCCAGCTCCTTTCATTCAGTCAGTAGCTTCAATCATTTCTGGACGTTTTTCAATGGCAAAAATCAATGAATATTGTAAATGCACAAACAGTAATTTCTCCGCATTGCAAGGTGCAATTCTGAAATTTTTTGCTTTTTCCTGCTCCTCTTAGCATGATAAAGAAGATTCAAAGAGAGTGAGATGCCAGCTCCTTTCATTCAGTCAGTAGCTTCAAACATTTCTCGTATATGAATAACATGATGTTTTTCAATGGCAAAAATCAATGAATATTGTAAATGCACAAACAGTAATTTCTCCGCATTGCAAGGTGCAATTCTGAAATTTTTTGCTTTTTCCTGCTCCTCTTACCATGATAAACAAGATTCAAAGAGAGTGAGATGCCAGCTCCTTTCATTCAGTCAGTAGCTTCAATCATTTCTGGACGTTTTTCAATGGCAAAAATCAATGATTATTGTAAATGCACAAACAGTAATTTCTCCGCATTGCAAGGTGCAATTCTGAATTTTTTTGCTTTTTCCTGCTCCTCTTAGCATGATAAAGAAGATTCAAAGAGAGTGAGATGCCAGCTCCTTTCATTCAGTCAGTAGCTTCAAACATTTCTGGTATATGAATAACATGATGTTTTTCAATGGCAAAAATCAATGAATATTGTAAATGCACAAACAGTAATTTCTCCGCATTGCAAGGTGCAATTTTGAAATTTTTTGCTTTTTCCTGCTCCTCTTAGCATGATAAAGAAGATTCAAAGAGAGTGAGATGCCAGCTCCTTTCATTCAGTCAGTAGCTTCAATCATTTCTGGACGTTTTTCAATGGCAAAAATCAATGAATATTGTAAATGCACAAACAGTAATTTCTCCGCATTGCAAGGTGCAATTCTGAAATTTTTTGCTTTTTCCTGCTCCTCTTAGCATGATAAACAAGATTCAAAGAGAGTGAGATGCCAGCTCCTTTCATTCAGTCAGTAGCTTCAATCATTTCTGGATGTTTTTCAATGGCAAAAATCAATGAATATTGTAAATGCACAAACAGTAATTTCTCCGCATTGCAAGGTGCAATTCTGAAATTTTTTGCTTTTTTCTGCTCCTCTTAGCATAATAAAGAAGATTCAAAGAGAGTGAGATGCCAGCTCCTTTCATTCAGTCAGTAGCTTCAAACATTTCTGGTATATGAATAACATGATGTTTTTCAATGGCAAAAATCAATGAATATTGTAAATGCACAAACAGTAATTTCTCCGCATTGCAAGGTGCAATTCTGAAATTTTTTGCTTTTTCCTGCTCCTCTTAGCATGATAAAGAAGATTCAAAGAGAGTGAGATGCCAGCTCCTTTCATTCAGTCAGTAGCTTCAATCATTTCTGGACGTTTTTCAATGGCAAAAATCAATGAATATTGTAAATGCACAAACAGTAATTTCTCCGCATTGCAAGGTGAAATTCTGAAATTTTTTGCTTTTTCCTGCTCCTCTTAGCATGATAAAGAAGATTCAAAGAGTGAGATGCCAGCTCCTTTCATTGTCAGTAGCTTCAAACATTTCTGGTATATGAATAACATGATGTTTTTCAATGGCAAAAATCAATGAATATTGTAAATGCACAAACAGTAATTTCTCCGCATTGCAAGGTGCAATTCTGAAATTTTTTGCTTTTTTATGCTCCTCTTAGCAAGATAAACAAGATTCAAAGAGAGTGAGATGCCAGCTCCTTTCATTCAGTCAGTAGCTTCAATCATTTCTGGACGTTTTTCAATGGCAAAAATCAATGAATATTGTAAATGCACAAACAGTAATTTCTCCGCATTGCAAGGTGCAATTCTGAAATTTTTTGCTTTTTCCTGCTCCTCTTAGCATGATAAAGAAGATTCAAAGAGAGTGAGATGCCAGCTCCTTTCATTCAGTCAGTAGCTTCAATCATTTCTGGACGTTTTTCAATGGCAAAAATCAATGAATATTGTAAATGCACAAACAGTAATTTCTCCGCATTGCAAGGTGCAATTCTGAAATTTTTTGCTTTTTCCTGCTCCTCTTAGCATGATAAAGAAGATTCAAAGAGAGTGAGATGCCAGCTCCTTTCATTCAGTCAGTAGCTTCAAACATTTCTGGTATATGAATAACATGATGTTTTTCAATGGCAAAAATCAATGAATATTGTAAATGCACAAACAGTAATTTCTCCGCATTGCAAGGTGCAATTCTGAAATTTTTTGCTTTTTCCTGCTCCTCTTAGCATGATAAAGAAGATTCAAAGAGAGTGAGATGCCAGCTCCTTTCATTCAGTCAGTAGCTTCAATCATTTCTGGACGTTTTTCAATGGCAAAAATCATTGAATATTGTAAATGCACAAACAGTAATTTCTCCGCATTGCAAGGTGCAATTCTGAAATTTTTTGCTTTTTCCTGCTCCTCTTAGCATGATAAAGAAGATTCAAAGAGAGTGAGATGCCAGCTCCTTTCATTCAGTCAGTAGCTTCAATCATTTCTGGATGTTTTTCAATGGCAAAAATCAATGAATATTGTAAATGCACAAACAGTAATTTCTCCGCATTGCAAGGTGCAATTCTGAAATTTTTTGCTTTTTCCTGCTCCTCTTAGCATGATAAAGAAGATTCAAAGAGAGTGAGATGCCAGCTCCTTTCATTCAGTCAGTAGCTTCAATCATTTCTGGACGTTTTTCAATGGCAAAAATCAATGAATATTGTAAATGCACAAACAGTAATTTCTCCGCATTGCAAGGTGAAATTATGAAATTTTTTGCTTTTTCCTGCTCCTCTTAGCATGATAAAGAAGATTCTAAGAGTGAGATGCCAGCTCCTTTCATTGTCAGTAGCTTCAAACATTTCTGGTATATGAATAACATGATGTTTTTCAATGGCAAAAATCAATGAATATTGTAAATGCACAAACAGTAATTTCTCCGCATTGCAATGTGCAATTCTGAAATTTTTTGCTTTTTTATGCTCCTCTTAGCAAGATAAACATGATTCAAAGAGATTGAGATGCCAGCTCCTTTCATTCAGTCAGTAGCTTCAATCATTTCTGGACGTTTTTCAATGGCAAAAATCAATGAATATTGTAAATGCACAAACAGTAATTTCTCCGCATTGCAAGGTGCAATTCTGAAATTTTTTGCTTTTTCCTGCTCCTCTTAGCATGATAAACAAGATTCAAAGAGAGTGAGATGCCAGCTCCTTTCATTCAGTCAGTAGCTTCAATCATTTCTGGACGTTTTTCAATGGCAAAAATCAATGAATATTGTAAATGCACAAACAGTAATTTCTCCGCATTGCAAGGTGCAATTCTGAAATTTTTTGCTTTTTCCTGCTCCTCTTAGCATGATAAAGAAGATTCAAAGAGAGTGAGATGCCAGCTCCTTTCATTCAGTCAGTAGCTTCAAACATTTCTGGTATATGAATAACATGATGTTTTTCAATGGCAAAAATCAATGAATATTGTAAATGCACAAACAGTAATTTCTCCGCATTGCAAGGTGCAATTCTGAAATTTTTTGCTTTTTTCTGCTCCTCTTAGCATGATAAAGAAGATTCAAAGAGAGTGAGATGCCAGCTCCTTTCATTCAGTCAGTAGCTTCAATCATTTCTGGACGTTTTTCAATGGCAAAAATCATTGAATATTGTAAATGCACAAACAGTAATTTCTCCGCATTGCAAGGTGCAATTCTGAAATTTTTTGCTTTTTCCTGCTCCTCTTAGCATGATAAAGAAGATTCAAAGAGAGTGAGATGCCAGCTCCTTTCATTCAGTCAGTAGCTTCAATCATTTCTGGTATATGAATAACATGATGTTTTTCAATGGCAAAAATCAATGAATATTGTAAATGCACAAACAGTAATTTCTCCGTATTGCAAGGTGCAATTCTGAAATTTTTTGCTTTTTCCTGCTCCTCTTAGCATGATAAAGAAGATTCAAAGAGAGTGAGATGCCAGCTCCTTTCATTCAGTCAGTAGCTTCAATCATTTCTGGACGTTTTTCAATGGCAAAAATCAATGAATATTGTAAATGCACAAACAGTAATTTCTCCACATTGCAAGGTGCAATTCTGAAATTTTTTGCTTTTTCCTGCTCCTCTTAGCATGATAAACAAGATTCAAAGAGAGTGAGATGCCAGCTCCTTTCATTCAGTCAGTTGCTTCAATCATTTCTGGACGTTTTTCAATGGCAAAAATCAATGAATATTGTAAATGCACAAACAGTAATTTCTCCGCATTGCAAGTTGCAATTCTGAAATTTTCCGCTTTTTCCTGCTCCTCTTAGCATGATAAAGAAGATTCAAAGAGAGTGAGATGCCAGCTCCTTTCATTCAGTCAGTAGCTTCAAACATTTCTGGTATATGAATAACATGATGTTTTTCAATGGCAAAAATCAATGAATATTGTAAATGCACAAACAGTAATTTCTCCGCATTGCAAGGTGCAATTCTGAAATTTTTTGCTTTTTCCTGCTCCTCTTAGCATGATAAAGAAGATTCAAAGAGTGAGATGCCAGCTCCTTTCATTGTCAGTAGCTTCAAACATTTCTGGTATATGAATAACATGATGTTTTTCAATGGCAAAAATCAATGAATATTGTAAATGCACAAACAGTAATTTCTCCGCATTGCAAGGTGCAATTCTGAAATTTTTTGCTTTTTCCTGCTCCTCTTAGCATGATAAAGAAGATTCAAAGAGAGTGAGATGCCAGCTCCTTTCATTCAGTCAGTAGCTTCAATCATTTCTGGACGTTTTTCAATGGCAAAAATCATTGAATATTGTAAATGCACAAACAGTAATTTCTCCGCATTGCAAGGTGCAATTCTGAAATTTTTTGCTTTTTCCTGCTCCTCTTAGCATGATAAAGAAGATTCAAAGAGAGTGAGATGCCAGCTCCTTTCATTCAGTCAGTAGCTTCAATCATTTCTGGTATATGAATAACAGGATGTTTTTCAATGGCAAAAATCAATGAATATTGTAAATGCACAAACAGTAATTTCTCCGCATTGCAAGGTGCAATTCTGAAATTTTTTGCTTTTTCCTGCTCCTCTTAGCATGATAAAGAAGATTCAAAGAGAGTGAGATGCCAGCTCCTTTCATTCAGTCAGTAGCTTCAATCATTTCTGGACGTTTTTCAATGGCAAAAATCAATGAATATTGTAAATGCACAAACAGTAATTTCTCCGCATTGCAAGGTGCAATTCTGAAATTTTTTGCTTTTTCCTGCTCCTCTTAGCATGATAAACAAGATTCAAAGAGAGTGAGATGCCAGCTCCTTTCATTCAGTCAGTAGCTTCAATCATTTCTGGATGTTTTTCAATGGCAAAAATCAATGAATATTGTAAATGCACAAACAGTAATTTCTCCGCATTGCAAGGTGCAATTCTGAAATTTTTTGCTTTTTTCTGCTCCTCTTAGCATAATAAAGAAGATTCAAAGAGAGTGAGATGCCAGCTCCTTTCATTCAGTCAGTAGCTTCAAACATTTCTGGTATATGAATAACATGATGTTTTTCAATGGCAAAAATCAATGAATATTGTAAATGCACAAACAGTAATTTCTCCGCATTGCAAGGTGCAATTCTGAAATTTTTTGCTTTTTCCTGCTCCTCTTAGCATGATAAAGAAGATTCAAAGAGAGTGAGATGCCAGCTCCTTTCATTCAGTCAGTAGCTTCAATCATTTCTGGACGTTTTTCAATGGCAAAAATCAATGAATATTGTAAATGCACAAACAGTAATTTCTCCGCATTGCAAGGTGAAATTCTGAAATTTTTTGCTTTTTCCTGCTCCTCTTAGCATGATAAAGAAGATTCAAAGAGTGAGATGCCAGCTCCTTTCATTGTCAGTAGCTTCAAACATTTCTGGTATATGAATAACATGATGTTTTTCAATGGCAAAAATCAATGAATATTGTAAATGCACAAACAGTAATTTCTCCGCATTGCAAGGTGCAATTCTGAAATTTTTTGCTTTTTTATGCTCCTCTTAGCAAGATAAACAAGATTCAAAGAGAGTGAGATGCCAGCTCCTTTCATTCAGTCAGTAGCTTCAATCATTTCTGGACGTTTTTCAATGGCAAAAATCAATGAATATTGTAAATGCACAAACAGTAATTTCTCCGCATTGCAAGGTGCAATTCTGAAATTTTTTGCTTTTTCCTGCTCCTCTTAGCATGATAAAGAAGATTCAAAGAG
Source organism: Phyllobates terribilis (assembly GCF_046119375.1). Lineage (NCBI taxonomy): Eukaryota > Metazoa > Chordata > Amphibia > Anura > Dendrobatidae > Phyllobates > Phyllobates terribilis. The sequence goes on from NW_027362893.1 coordinate 4,849,875, forward strand.
AGTGAGATGCCAGCTCCTTTCATTCAGTCAGTAGCTTCAATCATTTCTGGACGTTTTTCAATGGCAAAAATCAATCAATATTGTAAATGCACAAACAGTAATTTCTCCGCATTGCAAGGTGCAATTCTGAAATTTTTTGCTTTTTCCTGCTCCTCTTAGCATGATAAAGAAGATTCAAAGAGAGTGAGATGCCAGCTCCTTTCATTCAGTCAGTAGCTTCAAACATTTCTGGTATATGAATAACATGATGTTTTTCAATGGCAAAAATCAATGAATATTGTAAATGTACAAACAGTAATTTCTCCGCATTGCAAGGTGCAATTCTGAAATTTTTTGCTTTTTCCTGCTCCTCTTAGCATGATAAAGAAGATTCAAAGAGAGTGAGATGCCAGCTCCTTTCATTCAGTCAGTAGCTTCAATCATTTCTGGACGTTTTTCAATGGCAAAAATCATTGAATATTGTAAATGCACAAACAGTAATTTCTCCGCATTGCAAGGTGCAATTCTGAAATTTTTTGCTTTTTCCTGCTCCTCTTAGCATGATAAAGAAGATTCAAAGAGAGTGAGATGCCAGCTCCTTTCATTCAGTCAGTAGCTTCAATCATTTCTGGTATATGAATAACATGATGTTTTTCAATGGCAAAAATCAATGAATATTGTAAATGCACAAACAGTAATTTCTCCTCATTGCAAGGTGCAATTCTGAAATTTTTTGCTTTTTCCTGCTCCTCTTAGCATGATAAAGAAGATTCAAAGAGAGTGAGATGCCAGCTCCTTTCATTCAGTCAGTAGCTTCAATCATTTCTGGATGTTTTTCAATGGCAAAAATCAATGAATATTGTAAATGCACAAACAGTAATTTCTCCACATTGCAAGGTGCAATTCTGAAATTTTTTGCTTTTTCCTGCTCCTCTTAGCATGATAAAGAAGATTCAAAGAGAGTGAGATGCCAGCTCCTTTCATTCAGTCAGTAGCTTCAATCATTTCTGGACGTTTTTCAATGGCAAAAATCAATGAATATTGTAAATGCACAAACAGTAATTTCTCCGCATTGCAAGGTGAAATTCTGAAATTTTTTGCTTTTTCCTGCTCCTCTTAGCATGATAAAGAAGATTCAAAGAGTGAGATGCCAGCTCCTTTCATTGTCAGTAGCTTCAAACATTTCTGGTATATGAATAACATGATGTTTTTCAATGGCAAAAATCAATGAATATTGTAAATGCACAAACAGTAATTTCTCCGCATTGCAAGGTGCAATTCTGAAATTTTTTGCTTTTTTATGCTCCTCTTAGCAAGATAAACAAGATTCAAAGAGAGTGAGATGCCAGCTCCTTTCATTCAGTCAGTAGCTTCAATCATTTCTGGACGTTTTTCAATGGCAAAAATCAATGAATATTGTAAATGCACAAACAGTAATTTCTCCGCATTGCAAGGTGCAATTCTGAAATTTTTCGCTTTTTCCTGCTCCTCTTAGCATGATAAAGAAGATTCAAAGAGAGTGAGATGCCAGCTCCTTTCATTCAGTCAGTAGCTTCAAACATTTCTGGTATATGAATAACATGATGTTTTTCAATGGCAAAAATCAATGAATATTGTAAATGCACAAACAGTAATTTCTCCGCATTGCAAGGTGCAATTCTGAAATTTTTTGCTTTTTCCTGCTCCTCTTAGCATGATATAGAAGATTCAAAGAGTGAGATGCCAGCTCCTTTCATTGTCAGTAGCTTCAAACATTTCTGGTATATGAATAACATGATGTTTTTCAATGGCAAAAATCAATGAATATTGTAAATGCACAAACAGTAATTTCTCCGCATTGCAAGGTGCAATTCTGAAATTTTTTGCTTTTTCCTGCTCCTCTTAGCATGATAAAGAAGATTCAAAGAGAGTGAGATGCCAGCTCCTTTCATTCAGTCAGTAGCTTCAATCATTTCTGGACGTTTTTCAATGGCAAAAATCAATGAATATTGTAAATGCACAAACAGTAATTTCTCCGCATTGCAAGGTGTAATTCTGAAATTTTTTGCTTTTTCCTGCTCCTCTTAGCATGATAAAGAAGATTCAAAGAGAGTGAGATGCCAGCTCCTTTCATTCAGTCAGTAGCTTCAAACATTTCTGGTATATGAATAACATGATGTTTTTCAATGGCAAAAATCAATGAATATTGTAAATGCACAAACAGTAATTTCTCCGCATTGCAAGGTGCAATTCTGAAATTTTTTGCTTTTTCCTGCTCCTCTTAGCATGATAAAGAAGATTCAAAGAGAGTGAGATGCCAGCTCCTTTCATTCAGTCAGTAGCTTCAATCATTTCTGGACGTTTTTCAATGGCAAAAATCATTGAATATTGTAAATGCACAAAAAGTAATTTCTCCGCATTGCAAGGTGCAATTCTGAAATTTTTTGCTTTTTCCTGCTCCTCTTAGCATGATAAAGAAGATTCAAAGAGAGTGAGATGCCAGCTCCTTTCATTCAGTCAGTAGCTTCAATCATTTCTGGTATATGAATAACATGATGTTTTTCAATGGCAAAAATCAATGAATATTGTAAATGCACAAACAGTAATTTCTCCGCATTGCAAGGTGCAATTCTGAAATTTTTTGCTTTTTCCTGCTCCTCTTAGCATGATAAAGAAGATTCAAAGAGAGTGAGATGCCAGCTCCTTTCATTCAGTCAGTAGCTTCAATCATTTCTGGATGTTTTTCAATGGCAAAAATCAATGAATATTGTAAATGCACAAACAGTAATTTCTCCGCATTGCAAGGTGCAATTCTGAAATTTTTTGCTTTTTCCTGCTCCTCTTAGCATGATAAAGAAGATTCAAAGAGAGTGAGATGCCAGCTCCTTTCATTCAGTCAGTAGCTTCAATCATTTCTGGACGTTTTTCAATGGCAAAAATCAATGAATATTGTAAATGCACAAACAGTAATTTCTCCGCATTGCAAGGTGAAATTCTGAAATTTTTTGCTTTTTCCTGCTCCTCTTAGCATGATAAAGAAGATTCAAAGAGTGAGATGCCAGCTCCTTTCATTGTCAGTAGCTTCAATCATTTCTGGTATATGAATAACATGATGTTTTTCAATGGCAAAAATCAATGAATATTGTAAATGCACAAACAGTAATTTCTCCGCATTGCAATGTGCAATTCTGAAATTTTTTGCTTTTTTATGCTCCTCTTAGCAAGATAAACAAGATTCAAAGAGAGTGAGATGCCAGCTCCTTTCATTCAGTCAGTAGCTTCAATCATTTCTGGACGTTTTTCAATGGCAAAAATCAATGAATATTGTAAATGCACAAACAGTAATTTCTCCGCATTGCAAGGTGCAATTCTGAAATTTTTTGCTTTTTCCTGCTCCTCTTAGCATGATAAAGAAGATTCAAAGAGAGTGAGATGCCAGCTCCTTTCATTCAGTCAGTAGCTTCAATCATTTCTGGACGTTTTTCAATGGCAAAAATCAATGAATATTGTAAATGCACAAACAGTAATTTCTCCGCATTGCAAGGTGCAATTCTGAAATTTTTTGCTTTTTCCTGCTCCTCTTAGCATGATAAAGAAGATTCAAAGAGAGTGAGATGCCAGCTCCTTTCATTCAGTCAGTAGCTTCAAACATTTCTGGTATATGAATAACATGATGTTTTTCAATGGCAAAAATCAATGAATATTGTAAATGCACAAACAGTAATTTCTCCGCATTGCAAGGTGCAATTCTGAAATTTTTTGCTTTTTCCTGCTCCTCTTAGCATGATAAAGAAGATTCAAAGAGAGTGAGATGCCAGCTCCTTTCATTCAGTCAGTAGCTTCAATCATTTCTGGACGTTTTTCAATGGCAAAAATCATTGAATATTGTAAATGCACAAACAGTAATTTCTCCGCATTGCAAGGTGCAATTCTGAAATTTTTTGCTTTTTCCTGCTCCTCTTAGCATGATAAAGAAGATTCAAAGAGAGTGAGATGCCAGCTCCTTTCATTCAGTCAGTAGCTTCAATCATTTCTGGTATATGAATAACATGATGTTTTTCAATGGCAAAAATCAATGAATATTGTAAATGCAGAAACAGTAATTTCTCCGTATTGCAAGGTGCAATTCTGAAATTTTTTGCTTTTTCCTGCTCCTCTTAGCATGATAAAGAAGATTCAAAGAGAGTGAGATGCCAGCTCCTTTCATTCAGTCAGTAGCTTCAATCATTTCTGGATGTTTTTCAATGGCAAAAATCAATGAATATTGTAAATGCACAAACAGTAATTTCTCCACATTGCAAGGTGCAATTCTGAAATTTTTTGCTTTTTCCTGCTCCTCTTAGCATGATAAACAAGATTCAAAGAGAGTGAGATGCCAGCTCCTTTCATTCAGTCAGTAGCTTCAATCATTTCTGGACGTTTTTCAATGGCAAAAATCAATGAATATTGTAAATGCACAAACAGTAATTTCTCCGCATTGCAAGGTGCAATTCTGAAATTTTTCACTTTTTCCTGCTCCTCTTAGCATGATAAAGAAGATTCAAAGAGAGTGAGATGCCAGCTCCTTTCATTCAGTCAGTAGCTTCAAACATTTCTGGTATATGAATAACATGATGTTTTTCAATGGCAAAAATAAATGAATATTGTAAATGCACAAACAGTAATTTCTCCGCATTGCAAGGTGCAATTCTGAAATTTTTTGCTTTTTCCTGCTCCTCAGCATGATAAAGAAGATTCAAAGAGTGAGATGCCAGCTCCTTTCATTGTCAGTAGCTTCAAACATTTCTGGTATATGAATAACATGATGTTTTTCAATGGCAAAAATCAATGAATATTGTAAATGCACAAACAGTAATTTCTCCGCATTGCAAGGTGCAATTCTGAAATTTTTTGCTTTTTCCTGCTCCTCTTAGCATGATAAAGAATATTCAAAGAGAGTGAGATGCCAGCTCCTTTCATTCAGTCAGTAGCTTCAATCATTTCTGGACGTTTTTCAATGGCAAAAATCATTGAATATTGTAAATGCACAAACAGTAATTTCTCCGCATTGCAAGGTGCAATTCTGAAATTTTTTGCTTTTTCCTGCTCCTCTTAGCATGATAAAGAAGATTCAAAGAGAGTGAGATGCCAGCTCCTTTCATTCAGTCAGTAGCTTCAATCATTTCTGGTATATGAATAACAGGATGTTTTTCAATGGCAAAAATCAATGAATATTGTAAATGCACAAACAGTAATTTCTCCGCATTGCAAGGTGCAATTCTGAAATTTTTTGCTTTTTCCTGCTCCTCTTAGCATGATAAAGAAGATTAAAAGAGAGTGAGATGCCAGCTCCTTTCATTCAGTCAGTAGCTTCAATCATTTCTGGACGTTTTTCAATGGCAAAAATCAATGAATATTGTAAATGCACAAACAGTAATTTCTCCGCATTGCAAGGTGCAATTCTGAAATTTTTTGCTTTTTCCTGCTCCTCTTAGCATGATAAAGAAGATTCAAAGAGAGTGAGATGCCAGCTCCTTTCATTCAGTCAGTAGCTTCAAACATTTCTGGTATATGAATAACATGATGTTTTTCAATGGCAAAAATCAATGAATATTGTAAATGCACAAACAGTAATTTCTCCGCATTGCAAGGTGCAATTCTGAAATTTTTTGCTTTTTCCTGCTCCTCTTAGCATGATAAAGAAGATTCAAAGAGAGTGAGATGCCAGCTCCTTTCATTCAGTCAGTAGCTTCAATCATTTCTGGACGTTTTTCAATGGCAAAAATCAATGAATATTGTAAATGCACAAACAGTAATTTCTCCGCATTGCAAGGTGTAATTCTGAAATTTTTTGCTTTTTCCTGCTCCTCTTAGCATGATAAAGAAGATTCAAAGAGAGTGAGATGCCAGCTCCTTTCATTCAGTCAGTAGCTTCAAACATTTCTGGTATATGAATAACATGATGTTTTTCAATGGCAAAAATCAATGAATATTGTAAATGCACAAACAGTAATTTCTCCGCATTGCAAGGTGCAATTCTGAAATTTTTTGCTTTTTCCTGCTCCTCTTAGCATGATAAAGAAGATTCAAAGAGAGTGAGATGCCAGCTCCTTTCATTCAGTCAGTAGCTTCAATCATTTCTGGACGTTTTTCAATGGCAAAAATCATTGAATATTGTAAATGCACAAACAGTAATTTCTCCGCATTGCAAGGTGCAATTCTGAAATTTTTTGCTTTTTCCTGCTCCTCTTAGCATGATAAAGAAGATTCAAAGAGAGTGAGATGCCAGCTCCTTTCATTCAGTCAGTAGCTTCAATCATTTCTGGTATATGAATAACATGATGTTTTTCAATGGCAAAAATCAATGAATATTGTAAATGCACAAACAGTAATTTCTCCGCATTGCAAGGTGCAATTCTGAAATTTTTTGCTTTTTCCTGCTCCTCTTAGCATGATAAAGAAGATTCAAAGAGAGTGAGATGCCAGCTCCTTTCATTCAGTCAGTAGCTTCAATCATTTCTGGATGTTTTTCAATGGCAAAAATCAATGAATATTGTAAATGCACAAACAGTAATTTCTCCGCATTGCAAGGTGCAATTCTGAAATTTTTTGCTTTTTCCTGCTCCTCTTAGCATGATAAAGAAGATTCAAAGAGAGTGAGATGCCAGCTCCTTTCATTCAGTCAGTAGCTTCAATCATTTCTGGACGTTTTTCAATGGCAAAAATCAATGAATATTGTAAATGCACAAACAGTAATTTCTCCGCATTGCAAGGTGCAATTCTGAAATTTTTTGCTTTTTCCTGCTCCTCTTAGCATGATAAAGAAGATTCAAAGAGAGTGAGATGCCAGCTCCTTTCATTCAGTCAGTAGCTTCAAACATTTCTGGTATATGAATAACATGATGTTTTTCAATGGCAAAAATCAATGAATATTGTAAATGCACAAACAGTAATTTCTCCGAATTGCAAGGTGCAATTCTGAAATTTTTTGCTTTTTCCTGCTCCTCTTAGCATGATAAAGAAGATTCAAAGAGAGTGAGATGCCAGCTCCTTTCATTCAGTCAGTAGCTTCAATCATTTCTGGACGTTTTTCAATGGCAAAAATCATTGAATATTGTAAATGCACAAACAGTAATTTCTCCGCATTGCAAGGTGCAATTCTGAAATTTTTTGCTTTTTCCTGCTCCTCTTAGCATGATAAAGAAGATTCAAAGAGAGTGAGATGCCAGCTCCTTTCATTCAGTCAGTAGCTTCAATCATTTCTGGTATATGAATAACATGATGTTTTTCAATGGCAAAAATCAATGAATATTGTAAATGCACAAACAGTAATTTCTCCGCATTGCAAGGTGCAATTCTGAAATTTTTTGCTTTTTCCTGCTCCTCTTAGCATGATAAAGAAGATTCAAAGAGTGAGATGCCAGCTCCTTTCATTGTCAGTAGCTTCAAACATTTCTGGTATATGAATAACATGATGTTTTTCAATGGCAAAAATCAATGAATATTGTAAATGCACAAACAGTAATTTCTCCGCATTGCAAGGTGCAATTCTGAAATTTTTTGCTTTTTCCTGCTCCTCTTAGCATGATAAAGAAGATTCAAAGAGAGTGAGATGCCAGCTCCTTTCATTCAGTCAGTAGCTTCAATCATTTCTGGACGTTTTTCAATGGCAAAAATCATTGAATATTGTAAATGCACAAACAGTAATTTCTCCGCATTGCAAGGTGCAATTCTGAAATTTTTTGCTTTTTCCTGCTCCTCTTAGCATGATAAAGAAGATTCAAAGAGAGTGAGATGCCAGCTCCTTTCATTCAGTCAGTAGCTTCAATCATTTCTGGTATATGAATAACAGGATGTTTTTCAATGGCAAAAATCAATGAATATTGTAAATGCACAAACAGTAATTTCTCCGCATTGCAAGGTGCAATTCTGAAATTTTTTGCTTTTTCCTGCTCCTCTTAGCATGATAAAGAAGATTAAAAGAGAGTGAGATGCCAGCTCCTTTCATTCAGTCAGTAGCTTCAATCATTTCTGGACGTTTTTCAATGGCAAAAATCAATGAATATTGTAAATGCACAAACAGTAATTTCTCCGCATTGCAAGGTGCAATTCTGAAATTTTTTGCTTTTTCCTGCTCCTCTTAGCATGATAAAGAAGATTCAAAGAGAGTGAGATGCCAGCTCCTTTCATTCAGTCAGTAGCTTCAAACATTTCTGGTATATGAATAACATGATGTTTTTCAATGGCAAAAATCAATGAATATTGTAAATGCACAAACAGTAATTTCTCCGCATTGCAAGGTGCAATTCTGAAATTTTTTGATTTTTCCTGCTCCTCTTAGCATGATAAAGAAGATTCAAAGAGAGTGAGATGCCAGCTCCTTTCATTCAGTCAGTAGCTTCAATCATTTCTGGACGTTTTTCAATGGCAAAAATCAATGAATATTGTAAATGCACAAACAGTAATTTCTCCGCATTGCAAGGTGTAATTCTGAAATTTTTTGCTTTTTCCTGCTCCTCTTAGCATGATAAAGAAGATTCAAAGAGAGTGAGATGCCAGCTCCTTTCATTCAGTCAGTAGCTTCAAACATTTCTGGTATATGAATAACATGATGTTTTTCAATGGCAAAAATCAATGAATATTGTAAATGCACAAACAGTAATTTCTCCGCATTGCAAGGTGCAATTCTGAAATTTTTTGCTTTTTCCTGCTCCTCTTAGCATGATAAAGAAGATTCAAAGAGAGTGAGATGCCAGCTCCTTTCATTCAGTCAGTAGCTTCAATCATTTCTGGACGTTTTTCAATGGCAAAAATCATTGAATATTGTAAATGCACAAACAGTAATTTCTCCGCATTGCAAGGTGCAATTCTGAAATTTTTTGCTTTTTCCTGCTCCTCTTAGCATGATAAAGAAGATTCAAAGAGAGTGAGATGCCAGCTCCTTTCATTCAGTCAGTAGCTTCAATCATTTCTGGTATATGAATAACATGATGTTTTTCAATGGCAAAAATCAATGAATATTGTAAATGCACAAACAGTAATTTCTCCGCATTGCAAGGTGCAATTCTGAAATTTTTTGCTTTTTCCTGCTCCTCTTAGCATGATAAAGAAGATTCAAAGAGAGTGAGATGCCAGCTCCTTTCATTCAGTCAGTAGCTTCAATCATTTCTGGATGTTTTTCAATGGCAAAAATCAATGAATATTGTAAATGCACAAACAGTAATTTCTCCGCATTGCAAGGTGCAATTCTGAAATTTTTTGCTTTTTCCTGCTCCTCTTAGCATGATAAAGAAGATTCAAAGAGAGTGAGATGCCAGCTCCTTTCATTCAGTCAGTAGCTTCAATCATTTCTGGATGTTTTTCAATGGCAAAAATCAATGAATATTGTAAATGCACAAACAGTAATTTCTCCGCATTGCAAGGTGAAATTCTGAAATTTTTTGCTTTTTCCTGCTCCTCTTAGCATGATAAAGAAGATTCAAAGAGTGAGATGCCAGCTCCTTTCATTGTCAGTAGCTTCAAACATTTCTGGTATATGAATAACATGATGTTTTTCAATGGCAAAAATCAATGAATATTGTAAATGCACAAACAGTAATTTCTCCGCATTGCAAGGTGCAATTCTGAAATTTTTTGCTTTTTTATGCTCCTCTTAGCAAGATAAACAAGATTCAAAGAGAGTGAGATGCCAGCTCCTTTCATTCAGTCAGTAGCTTCAATCATTTCTGGACGTTTTTCAATGGCAAAAATCAATGAATATTGTAAATGCACAAACAGTAATTTCTCCGCATTGCAAGGTGCAATTCTGAAATTTTTTGCTTTTTCCTGCTCCTCTTAGCATGATAAAGAAGATTCAAAGAGAGTGAGATGCCAGCTCCTTTCATTCAGTCAGTAGCTTCAATCATTTCTGGACATTTTTCAATGGCAAAAATCAATGAATATTGTAAATGCACAAACAGTAATTTCTCCGCATTGCAAGGTGCAATTCTGAAATTTTTTGCTTTTTCCTGCTCCTCTTAGCATGATAAAGAAGATTCAAAGAGAGTGAGATGCCAGCTCCTTTCATTCAGTCAGTAGCTTCAAACATTTCTGGTATATGAATAACATGATGTTTTTCAATGGCAAAAATCAATGAATATTGTAAATGCACAAACAGTAATTTCTCCGCATTGCAAGGTGCAATTCTGAAATTTTTTGCTTTTTCCTGCTCCTCTTAGCATGATAAAGAAGATTCAAAGAGAGTGAGATGCCAGCTCCTTTCATTCAGTCAGTAGCTTCAATCATTTCTGGTATATGAATAACATGATGTTTTTCAATGGCAAAAATCAATGAATATTGTAAATGCACAAACAGTAATTTCTCCGCATTGCAAGGTGCAATTCTGAAATTTTTTGCTTTTTCCTGCTCCTCTTAGCATGATAAAGAAGATTCAAAGAGAGTGAGATGCCAGCTCCTTTCATTCAGTCAGTAGCTTCAATCATTTCTGGACGTTTTTCAATGGCAAAAATCAATGAATATTGTAAATGCACAAACAGTAATTTCTCCACATTGCAAGGTGCAATTCTGAAATTTTTTGCTTTTTCCTGCTCCTCTTAGCATGATAAAGAAGATTCAAAGAGAGTGAGATGCCAGCTCCTTTCATTGTCAGTAGCTTCAAACATTTCTGGTATATGAATAACATGATGTTTTTCAATGGCAAAAATCAATGAATATTGTAAATGCACAAACAGTAATTTCTCCGCATTGCAAGGTGCAATTCTGAAATTTTTTGCTTTTTCCTGCTCCTCTTAGCATGATAAAGAAGATTCAAAGAGAGTGAGATGCCAGCTCCTTTCATTCAGTCAGTAGCTTCAATCATTTCTGGACGTTTTTCAATGGCAAAAATCATTGAATATTGTAAATGCACAAACAGTAATTTCTCCGCATTGCAAGGTGCAATTCTGAAATTTTTTGCTTTTTCCTGCTCCTCTTAGCATGATAAAGAAGATTCAAAGAGAGTGAGATGCCAGCTCCTTTCATTCAGTCAGTAGCTTCAATCATTTCTGGTATATGAATAACATGATGTTTTTCAATGGCAAAAATCAATGAATATTGTAAATGCACAAACAGTAATTTCTCCGCATTGCAAGGTGCAATTCTGAAATTTTTTGCTTTTTCCTGCTCCTCTTAGCATGATAAAGAAGATTCAAAGAGAGTGAGATGCCAGCTCCTTTCATTCAGTCAGTAGCTTCAATCATTTCTGGACGTTTTTCAATGGCAAAAATCAATGAATATTGTAAATGCACAAACAGTAATTTCTCCGCATTGCAAGGTGCAATTCTGAAATTTTTTGCTTTTTCCTGCTCCTCTTAGCATGATAAAGAAGATTCAAAGAGAGTGAGATGCCAGCTCCTTTCATTCAGTCAGTAGCTTCAAACATTTCTGTTATATGAATAACATGATGTTTTTCAATGGCAAAAATCAATGAATATTGCAAATGCACAAACAGTAATTTCTCCGCATTGCAAGGTGCAATTCTGAAATTTTTTGCTTTTTCCTGCTCCTCTTAGCATGATAAAGAAGATTCAAAGAGAGTGAGATGCCAGCTCCTTTCATTCAGTCAGTAGCTTCAATCATTTCTGGACGTTTTTCAATGGCAAAAATCAATGAATATTGTAAATGCACAAACAGTAATTTCTCCGCATTGCAAGGTGTAATTCTGAAATTTTTTGCTTTTTCCTGCTCCTCTTAGCATGATAAACAAGATTCAAAGAGAGTGAGATGCCAGCTCCTTTCATTCAGTCAGTAGCTTCAATCATTTCTGGACGTTTTTCAATGGCAAAAATCAATGAATATTGTAAATGCACAAACAGTAATTTCTCCGCATTGCAAGGTGCAATTCTGAAATTTTTTGCTTTTTCCTGCTCCTCTTAGCATGATAAAGAAGATTCAAAGAGAGTGAGATGCCAGCTCCTTTCATTCAGTCAGTAGCTTCAAACATTTCTGGTATATGAATAACATGATGTTTTTCAATGGCAAAAATCAATGAATATTGTAAATGAACAAACAGTAATTTCTCCGCATTGCAAGGTGCAATTCTGAAATTTTTTGCTTTTTCCTGCTCCTCTTAGCATGATAAAGAAGATTCAAAGAGAGTGAGATGCCAGCTCCTTTCATTCAGTCAGTAGCTTCAATCATTTCTGGACGTTTTTCAATGGCAAAAATCAATGAATATTGTAAATGCACAAACAGTAATTTCTCCGCATTGCAAGGTGCAATTCTGAAATTTTTTGCTTTTTCCTGCTCCTCTTAGCATGATAAACAAGATTCAAAGAGAGTGAGATGCCAGCTCCTTTCATTCAGTCAGTAGCTTCAATCATTTCTGGACGTTTTTCAATGGCAAAAATCAATGAATATTGTAAATGCACAAACAGTAATTTCTCCGCATTGCAAGGTGCAATTCTGAAATTTTTTGCTTTTTCCTGCTCCTCTTAGCATGATAAAGAAGATTCAAAGAGAGTGAGATGCCAGCTCCTTTCATTCAGTCAGTAGCTTCAATCATTTCTGGACGTTTTTCAATGGCAAAAATCAATGAATATTGTAAATGCACAAACAGTAATTTCTCCGCATTGCAAGGTGCAATTCTGAAATTTTTTGCTTTTTCCTGCTCCTCTTAGCATGATAAACAAGATTCAAAGAGAGTGAGATGCCAGCTCCTTTCATTCAGTCAGTAGCTTCAATCATTTCTGGACGTTTTTCAATGGCAAAAATCAATGAATATTGTAAATGCACAAAGAGTAATTTCTCCGCATTGCAAGGTGCAATTCTGAAATTTTTTGCTTTTTCCTGCTCCTCTTAGCATGATAAAGAAGATTCAAAGAGTGAGATGCCAGCTCCTTTCATTGTCAGTAGCTTCAAACATTTCTGGTATATGAATAACATGATGTTTTTCAATGGCAAAAATCAATGAATATTGTAAATGCACAAACAGTAATTTCTCCGCATTGCAAGGTGCAATTCTGAAATTTTTTGCTTTTTTATGCTCCTCTTAGCAAGATAAACAAGATTCAAAGAGATTGAGATGCCAGCTCCTTTCATTCAATCAGTAGCTTCAATCATTTCTGGACGTTTTTCAATGGCAAAAATCAATGAATATTGTAAATGCACAAACAGTAATTTCTCCGCATTGCAAGGTGCAATTCTGAAATTTTTTGCTTTTTCCTGCTCCTCTTAGCATGATAAAGAAGATTCAAAGAGAGTGAGATGCCAGCTCCTTTCATTCAGTCAGTAGCTTCAATCATTTCTGGACATTTTTCAATGGCAAAAATCAATGAATATTGTAAATGCACAAACAGTAATTTCTCCGCATTGCAAGGTGCAATTCTGAAATTTTTTGCTTTTTCCTGCTCCTCTTAGCATGATAAAGAAGATTCAAAGAGAGTGAGATGCCAGCTCCTTTCATTCAGTCAGTAGCTTCAAACATTTCTGGTATATGAATAACATGATGTTTTTCAATGGCAAAAATCAATGAATATTGTAAATGCACAAACAGTAATTTCTCCGCATTGCAAGGTGCAATTCTGAAATTTTTTGCTTTTTCCTGCTCCTCTTAGCATGATAAAGAAGATTCAAAGAGAGTGAGATGCCAGCTCCTTTCATTCAGTCAGTAGCTTCAATCATTTCTGGTATATGAATAACATGATGTTTTTCAATGGCAAAAATCAATGAATATTGTAAATGCACAAACAGTAATTTCTCCGCATTGCAAGGTGCAATTCTGAAATTTTTTGCTTTTTCCTGCTCCTCTTAGCATGATAAAGAAGATTCAAAGAGAGTGAGATGCCAGCTCCTTTCATTCAGTCAGTAGCTTCAATCATTTCTGGACGTTTTTCAATGGCAAAAATCAATGAATATTGTAAATGCACAAACAGTAATTTCTCCGCATTGCAAGGTGCAATTCTGAAATTTTTTGCTTTTTCCTGCTCCTCTTAGCATGATAAAGAAGATTCAAAGAGAGTGAGATGCCAGCTCCTTTCATTCAGTCAGTAGCTTCAAACATTTCTGGTATATGAATAACATGATGTTTTTCAATGGCAAAAATCAATGAATATTGTAAATGAACAAACAGTAATTTCTCCGCATTGCAAGGTGCAATTCTGAAATTTTTTGCTTTTTCCTGCTCCTCTTAGCATGATAAAGAAGATTCAAAGAGAGTGAGATGCCAGCTCCTTTCATTCAGTCAGTAGCTTCAATCATTTCTGGACGTTTTTCAATGGCAAAAATCAATGAATATTGTAAATGCACAAACAGTAATTTCTCCGCATTGCAAGGTGCAATTCTGAAATTTTTTTGCTTTTTCCTGCTCCTCTTAGCATGATAAAGAAGATTCAAAGAGAGTGAGATGCCAGCTCCTTTCATTCAGTCAGTAGCTTCAATCATTTCTGGACGTTTTTCAATGGCAAAAATCAATGAATATTGTAAATGCACAAAGAGTAATTTCTCCGCATTGCAAGGTGCAATTCTGAAATTTTTTGCTTTTTCCTGCTCCTCTTAGCATGATAAAGAAGATTCAAAGAGAGTGAGATTCCAGCTCCTTTCATTCAGTCAGTAGCTTCAAACATTTCTGGTATGTGAATAACATGATGTTTTTCAATGGCAAAAATCAATGAATATTGTAAATGCACAAACAGTAATTTCTCCGCATTGCAAGGTGCAATTCTGAAATTTTTTGCTTTTTCCTGCTCCTCTTAGCATGATAAAGAAGATTCAAAGAGAGTGAGATGCCAGCTCCTTTCATTCAGTCAGTAGCTTCAATCATTTCTGGACGTTTTTCAATGGCAAAAATCAATGAATATTGTAAATGCACAAACAGTAATTTCTCCGCATTGCAAGGTGCAATTCTGAAATTTTTTGCTTTTTCCTGCTCCTCTTAGCATGATAAACAAGATTCAAAGAGAGTGAGATGCCAGCTCCTTTCATTCAGTCAGTAGCTTCAATCATTTCTGGACGTTTTTCAATGGCAAAAATCAATGAATATTGTAAATGCACAAACAGTAATTTCTCCGCATTGCAAGGTGCAATTCTGAAATTTTTTGCTTTTTCCTGCTCCTCTTAGCATGATAAAGAAGATTCAAAGAGAGTGAGATGCCAGCTCCTTTCATTCAGTCAGTAGCTTCAATCATTTCTGGACGTTTTTCAATGGCAAAAATCAATGAATATTGTAAATGCACAAACAGTAATTTCTCCGCATTGCAAGGTGCAATTCTGAAATTTTTTGCTTTTTCCTGCTCCTCTTAGCATGATAAACAAGATTCAAAGAGAGTGAGATGCCAGCTCCTTTCATTCAGTCAGTAGCTTCAATCATTTCTGGACGTTTTTCAATGGCAAAAATCAATGAATATTGTAAATGCACAAAGAGTAATTTCTCCGCATTGCAAGGTGCAATTCTGAAATTTTTTGCTTTTTCCTGCTCCTCTTAGCATGATAAAGAAGATTCAAAGAGTGAGATGCCAGCTCCTTTCATTGTCAGTAGCTTCAAACATTTCTGGTATATGAATAACATGATGTTTTTCAATGGCAAAAATCAATGAATATTGTAAATGCACAAACAGTAATTTCTCCGCATTGCAAGGTGCAATTCTGAAATTTTTTGCTTTTTTATGCTCCTCTTAGCAAGATAAACAAGATTCAAAGAGAGTGAGATGCCAGCTCCTTTCATTCAGTCAGTAGCTTCAATCATTTCTGGACGTTTTTCAATGGCAAAAATCAATGAATATTGTAAATGCACAAACAGTAATTTCTCCGCATTGCAAGGTGCAATTCTGAAATTTTTTGCTTTTTCCTGCTCCTCTTAGCATGATAAAGAAGATTCAAAGAGAGTGAGATGCCAGCTCCTTTCATTCAGTCAGTAGCTTCAATCATTTCTGGACATTTTTCAATGGCAAAAATCAATGAATATTGTAAATGCACAAACAGTAATTTCTCCGCATTGCAAGGTGCAATTCTGAAATTTTTTGCTTTTTCCTGCTCCTCTTAGCATGATAAAGAAGATTCAAAGAGAGTGAGATGCCAGCTCCTTTCATTCAGTCAGTAGCTTCAAACATTTCTGGTATATGAATAACATGATGTTTTTCAATGGCAAAAATCAATGAATATTGTAAATGCACAAACAGTAATTTCTCCGCATTGCAAGGTGCAATTCTGAAATTTTTTGCTTTTTCCTGCTCCTCTTAGCATGATAAAGAAGATTCAAAGAGAGTGAGATGCCAGCTCCTTTCATTCAGTCAGTAGCTTCAATCATTTCTGGTATATGAATAACATGATGTTTTTCAATGGCAAAAATCAATGAATATTGTAAATGCACAAACAGTAATTTCTCCGCATTGCAAGGTGCAATTCTGAAATTTTTTGCTTTTTCCTGCTCCTCTTAGCATGATAAAGAAGATTCAAAGAGAGTGAGATGCCAGCTCCTTTCATTCAGTCAGTAGCTTCAATCATTTCTGGACGTTTTTCAATGGCAAAAATCAATGAATATTGTAAATGCACAAACAGTAATTTCTCCACATTGCAAGGTGCAATTCTGAAATTTTTTGCTTTTTCCTGCTCCTCTTAGCATGATAAAGAAGATTCAAAGAGAGTGAGATGCCAGCTCCTTTCATTGTCAGTAGCTTCAAACATTTCTGGTATATGAATAACATGATGTTTTTCAATGGCAAAAATCAATGAATATTGTAAATGCACAAACAGTAATTTCTCCGCATTGCAAGGTGCAATTCTGAAATTTTTTGCTTTTTCCTGCTCCTCTTAGCATGATAAAGAAGATTCAAAGAGAGTGAGATGCCAGCTCCTTTCATTCAGTCAGTAGCTTCAATCATTTCTGGACGTTTTTCAATGGCAAAAATCATTGAATATTGTAAATGCACAAACAGTAATTTCTCCGCATTGCAAGGTGCAATTCTGAAATTTTTTGCTTTTTCCTGCTCCTCTTAGCATGATAAAGAAGATTCAAAGAGAGTGAGATGCCAGCTCCTTTCATTCAGTCAGTAGCTTCAATCATTTCTGGTATATGAATAACATGATGTTTTTCAATGGCAAAAATCAATGAATATTGTAAATGCACAAACAGTAATTTCTCCGCATTGCAAGGTGCAATTCTGAAATTTTTTGCTTTTTCCTGCTCCTCTTAGCATGATAAAGAAGATTCAAAGAGAGTGAGATGCCAGCTCCTTTCATTCAGTCAGTAGCTTCAATCATTTCTGGACGTTTTTCAATGGCAAAAATCAATGAATATTGTAAATGCACAAACAGTAATTTCTCCGCATTGCAAGGTGCAATTCTGAAATTTTTTGCTTTTTCCTGCTCCTCTTAGCATGATAAAGAAGATTCAAAGAGAGTGAGATGCCAGCTCCTTTCATTCAGTCAGTAGCTTCAAACATTTCTGGTATATGAATAACATGATGTTTTTCAATGGCAAAAATCAATGAATATTGTAAATGCACAAACAGTAATTTCTCCGCATTGCAAGGTGCAATTCTGAAATTTTTTGCTTTTTCCTGCTCCTCTTAGCATGATAAAGAAGATTCAAAGAGAGTGAGATGCCAGCTCCTTTCATTCAGTCAGTAGCTTCAATCATTTCTGGACGTTTTTCAATGGCAAAAATCATTGAATATTGTAAATGCACAAACAGTAATTTCTCCGCATTGCAAGGTGCAATTCTGAAATTTTTTGCTTTTTCCTGCTCCTCTTAGCATGATAAAGAAGATTCAAAGAGAGTGAGATGCCAGCTCCTTTCATTCAGTCAGTAGCTTCAATCATTTCTGGTATATGAATAACATGATGTTTTTCAATGGCAAAAATCAATGAATATTGTAAATGCACAAACAGTAATTTCTCCGCATTGCAAGGTGCAATTCTGAAATTTTTTGATTTTTCCTGCTCCTCTTAGCATGATAAAGAAGATTCAAAGAGAGTGAGATGCCAGCTCCTTTCATTCAGTCAGTAGCTTCAAACATTTCTGGTATATGAATAACATGATGTTTTTCAATGGCAAAAATCAATGAATATTGTAAATGAACAAACAGTAATTTCTCCGCATTGCAAGGTGCAATTCTGAAATTTTTTGCTTTTTCCTGCTCCTCTTAGCATGATAAAGAAGATTCAAAGAGAGTGAGATGCCAGCTCCTTTCATTCAGTCAGTAGCTTCAATCATTTCTGGACGTTTTTCAATGGCAAAAATCAATGAATATTGTAAATGCACAAACAGTAATTTCTCCGCATTGCAAGGTGCAATTCTGAAATTTTTTTGCTTTTTCCTGCTCCTCTTAGCATGATAAAGAAGATTCAAAGAGAGTGAGATGCCAGCTCCTTTCATTCAGTCAGTAGCTTCAATCATTTCTGGACGTTTTTCAATGGCAAAAATCAATGAATATTGTAAATGCACAAAGAGTAATTTCTCCGCATTGCAAGGTGCAATTCTGAAATTTTTTGCTTTTTCCTGCTCCTCTTAGCATGATAAAGAAGATTCAAAGAGAGTGAGATTCCAGCTCCTTTCATTCAGTCAGTAGCTTCAAACATTTCTGGTATGTGAATAACATGATGTTTTTCAATGGCAAAAATCAATGAATATTGTAAATGCACAAACAGTAATTTCTCCGCATTGCAAGGTGCAATTCTGAAATTTTTTGCTTTTTCCTGCTCCTCTTAGCATGATAAAGAAGATTCAAAGAGAGTGAGATGCCAGCTCCTTTCATTCAGTCAGTAGCTTCAATCATTTCTGGACGTTTTTCAATGGCAAAAATCAATGAATATTGTAAATGCACAAACAGTAATTTCTCCGCATTGCAAGGTGCAATTCTGAAATTTTTTGCTTTTTCCTGCTCCTCTTAGCATGATAAACAAGATTCAAAGAGAGTGAGATGCCAGCTCCTTTCATTCAGTCAGTAGCTTCAATCATTTCTGGACGTTTTTCAATGGCAAAAATCAATGAATATTGTAAATGCACAAACAGTAATTTCTCCGCATTGCAAGGTGCAATTCTGAAATTTTTTGCTTTTTCCTGCTCCTCTTAGCATGATAAAGAAGATTCAAAGAGAGTGAGATGCCAGCTCCTTTCATTCAGTCAGTAGCTTCAATCATTTCTGGACGTTTTTCAATGGCAAAAATCAATGAATATTGTAAATGCACAAACAGTAATTTCTCCGCATTGCAAGGTGCAATTCTGAAATTTTTTGCTTTTTCCTGCTCCTCTTAGCATGATAAACAAGATTCAAAGAGAGTGAGATGCCAGCTCCTTTCATTCAGTCAGTAGCTTCAATCATTTCTGGACGTTTTTCAATGGCAAAAATCAATGAATATTGTAAATGCACAAAGAGTAATTTCTCCGCATTGCAAGGTGCAATTCTGAAATTTTTTGCTTTTTCCTGCTCCTCTTAGCATGATAAAGAAGATTCAAAGAGTGAGATGCCAGCTCCTTTCATTGTCAGTAGCTTCAAACATTTCTGGTATATGAATAACATGATGTTTTTCAATGGCAAAAATCAATGAATATTGTAAATGCACAAACAGTAATTTCTCCGCATTGCAAGGTGCAATTCTGAAATTTTTTGCTTTTTTATGCTCCTCTTAGCATGATAAACAAGATTCAAAGAGAGTGAGATGCCAGCTCCTTTCATTCAGTCAGTAGCTTCAATCATTTCTGGACGTTTTTCAATGGCAAAAATCAATGAATATTGTAAATGCACAAACAGTAATTTCTCCGCATTGCAAGGTGCAATTCTGAAATTTTTTGCTTTTTCCTGCTCCTCTTAGCATGATAAAGAAGATTCAAAGAGAGTGAGATGCCAGCTCCTTTCATTCAGTCAGTAGCTTCAATCATTTCTGGACATTTTTCAATGGCAAAAATCAATGAATATTGTAAATGCACAAACAGTAATTTCTCCGCATTGCAAGGTGCAATTCTGAAATTTTTTGCTTTTTCCTGCTCCTCTTAGCATGATAAAGAAGATTCAAAGAGAGTGAGATGCCAGCTCCTTTCATTCAGTCAGTAGCTTCAAACATTTCTGGTATATGAATAACATGATGTTTTTCAATGGCAAAAATCAATGAATATTGTAAATGCACAAACAGTAATTTCTCCGCATTGCAAGGTGCAATTCTGAAATTTTTTGCTTTTTCCTGCTCCTCTTAGCATGATAAAGAAGATTCAAAGAGAGTGAGATGCCAGCTCCTTTCATTCAGTCAGTAGCTTCAATCATTTCTGGTATATGAATAACATGATGTTTTTCAATGGCAAAAATCAATGAATATTGTAAATGCACAAACAGTAATTTCTCCGCATTGCAAGGTGCAATTCTGAAATTTTTTGCTTTTTCCTGCTCCTCTTAGCATGATAAAGAAGATTCAAAGAGAGTGAGATGCCAGCTCCTTTCATTCAGTCAGTAGCTTCAATCATTTCTGGACGTTTTTCAATGGCAAAAATCAATGAATATTGTAAATGCACAAACAGTAATTTCTCCACATTGCAAGGTGCAATTCTGAAATTTTTTGCTTTTTCCTGCTCCTCTTAGCATGATAAAGAAGATTCAAAGAGAGTGAGATGCCAGCTCCTTTCATTGTCAGTAGCTTCAAACATTTCTGGTATATGAATAACATGATGTTTTTCAATGGCAAAAATCAATGAATATTGTAAATGCACAAACAGTAATTTCTCCGCATTGCAAGGTGCAATTCTGAAATTTTTTGCTTTTTCCTGCTCCTCTTAGCATGATAAAGAAGATTCAAAGAGAGTGAGATGCCAGCTCCTTTCATTCAGTCAGTAGCTTCAATCATTTCTGGACGTTTTTCAATGGCAAAAATCATTGAATATTGTAAATGCACAAACAGTAATTTCTCCGCATTGCAAGGTGCAATTCTGAAATTTTTTGCTTTTTCCTGCTCCTCTTAGCATGATAAAGAAGATTCAAAGAGAGTGAGATGCCAGCTCTTTTCATTCAGTCAGTAGCTTCAATCATTTCTGGTATATGAATAACATGATGTTTTACAATGGCAAAAATCAATGAATATTGTAAATGCACAAACAGTAATTTCTCCGCATTGCAAGGTGCAATTCTGAAATTTTTTGCTTTTTCCTGCTCCTCTTAGCATGATAAAGAAGATTCAAAGAGAGTGAGATGCCAGCTCCTTTCATTCAGTCAGTAGCTTCAATCATTTCTGGACGTTTTTCAATGGCAAAAATCAATGAATATTGTAAATGCACAAACAGTAATTTCTCCGCATTGCAAGGTGCAATTCTGAAATTTTTTGCTTTTTCCTGCTCCTCTTAGCATGATAAAGAAGATTCAAAGAGAGTGAGATGCCAGCTCCTTTCATTCAGTCAGTAGCTTCAAACATTTCTGGTATATGAATAACATGATGTTTTTCAATGGCAAAAATCAATGAATATTGTAAATGCACAAACAGTAATTTCTCCGCATTGCAAGGTGCAATTCTGAAATTTTTTGCTTTTTCCTGCTCCTCTTAGCATGATAAAGAAGATTCAAAGAGAGTGAGATGCCAGCTCCTTTCATTCAGTCAGTAGCTTCAATCATTTCTGGACGTTTTTCAATGGCAAAAATCATTGAATATTGTAAATGCACAAACAGTAATTTCTCCGCATTGCAAGGTGCAATTCTGAAATTTTTTGCTTTTTCCTGCTCCTCTTAGCATGATAAAGAAGATTCAAAGAGAGTGAGATGCCAGCTCCTTTCATTCAGTCAGTAGCTTCAATCATTTCTGGTATATGAATAACATGATGTTTTTCAATGGCAAAAATCAATGAATATTGTAAATGCACAAACAGTAATTTCTCCGCATTGCAAGGTGCAATTCTGAAATTTTTTGCTTCTTCCTGCTCCTCTTAGCATGATAAAGAAGATTCAAAGAGAGTGAGATGCCAGCTCCTTTCATTCAGTCAGTAGCTTCAATCATTTCTGGACGTTTTTCAATGGCAAAAATCAATGAATATTGTAAATGCACAAACAGTAATTTCTCCGCATTGCAAGGTGCAATTCTGAAATTTTTTGCTTTTTCCTGCTCCTCTTAGCATGATAAAGAAGATTCAAAGAGAGTGAGATGCCAGCTCCTTTCATTCAGTCAGTAGCTTCAAACATTTCTGGTATATGAATAACATGATGTTTTTCAATGGCAAAAATCAATGAATATTGTAAATGCACAAACAGTAATTTCTCCGCATTGCAAGGTGCAATTCTGAAATTTTTTGCTTTTTCCTGCTCCTCTTAGCATGATAAAGAAGATTCAAAGAGAGTGAGATGCCAGCTCCTTTCATTCAGTCAGTAGCTTCAATCATTTCTGGACGTTTTTCAATGGCAAAAATCAATGAATATTGTAAATGCACAAACAGTAATTTCTCCGCATTGCAAGGTGTAATTCTGAAATTTTTTGCTTTTTCCTGCTCCTCTTAGCATGATAAACAAGATTCAAAGAGAGTGAGATGCCAGCTCCTTTCATTCAGTCAGTAGCTTCAATCATTTCTGGACGTTTTTCAATGGCAAAAATCAATGAATATTGTAAATGCACAAACAGTAATTTCTCCGCATTGCAAGGTGCAATTCTGAAATTTTTTGCTTTTTCCTGCTCCTCTTAGCATGATAAAGAAGATTCAAAGAGAGTGAGATGCCAGCTCCTTTCATTCAGTCAGTAGCTTCAAACATTTCTGGTATATGAATAACATGATGTTTTTCAATGGCAAAAATCAATGAATATTGTAAATGAACAAACAGTAATTTCTCCGCATTGCAAGGTGCAATTCTGAAATTTTTTGCTTTTTCCTGCTCCTCTTAGCATGATAAAGAAGATTCAAAGAGAGTGAGATGCCAGCTCCTTTCATTCAGTCAGTAGCTTCAATCATTTCTGGACGTTTTTCAATGGCAAAAATCAATGAATATTGTAAATGCACAAACAGTAATTTCTCCGCATTGCAAGGTGCAATTCTGAAATTTTTTTGCTTTTTCCTGCTCCTCTTAGCATGATAAAGAAGATTCAAAGAGAGTGAGATGCCAGCTCCTTTCATTCAGTCAGTAGCTTCAATCATTTCTGGACGTTTTTCAATGGCAAAAATCAATGAATATTGTAAATGCACAAAGAGTAATTTCTCCGCATTGCAAGGTGCAATTCTGAAATTTTTTGCTTTTTCCTTCTCCTCTTAGCATGATAAAGAAGATTCAAAGAGAGTGAGATTCCAGCTCCTTTCATTCAGTCAGTAGCTTCAAACATTTCTGGTATGTGAATAACATGATGTTTTTCAATGGCAAAAATCAATGAATATTGTAAATGCACAAACAGTAATTTCTCCGCATTGCAAGGTGCAATTCTGAAAT
The DNA here is from genome assembly GCF_046119375.1 of Phyllobates terribilis. Classification (NCBI taxonomy): domain Eukaryota; kingdom Metazoa; phylum Chordata; class Amphibia; order Anura; family Dendrobatidae; genus Phyllobates; species Phyllobates terribilis. Next base: position 4,873,163 of record NW_027362893.1, read on the forward strand.
TTTTTGCTTTTTCCTGCTCCTCTTAGCATGATAAAGAAGATTCAAAGAGAGTGAGATGCCAGCTCCTTTCATTCAGTCAGTAGCTTCAATCATTTCTGGACGTTTTTCAATGGCAAAAATCAATGAATATTGTAAATGCACAAACAGTAATTTCTCCGCATTGCAAGGTGCAATTCTGAAATTTTTTGCTTTTTCCTGCTCCTCTTAGCATGATAAACAAGATTCAAAGAGAGTGAGATGCCAGCTCCTTTCATTCAGTCAGTAGCTTCAATCATTTCTGGACGTTTTTCAATGGCAAAAATCAATGAATATTGTAAATGCACAAACAGTAATTTCTCCGCATTGCAAGGTGCAATTCTGAAATTTTTTGCTTTTTCCTGCTCCTCTTAGCATGATAAAGAAGATTCAAAGAGAGTGAGATGCCAGCTCCTTTCATTCAGTCAGTAGCTTCAATCATTTCTGGACGTTTTTCAATGGCAAAAATCAATGAATATTGTAAATGCACAAACAGTAATTTCTCCGCATTGCAAGGTGCAATTCTGAAATTTTTTGCTTTTTCCTGCTCCTCTTAGCATGATAAACAAGATTCAAAGAGAGTGAGATGCCAGCTCCTTTCATTCAGTCAGTAGCTTCAATCATTTCTGGACGTTTTCCAATGGCAAAAATCAATGAAAATTGTAAATGCACAAACAGTAATTTCTCCGCATTGCAAGGTGCAATTCTGAAATTTTTTGCTTTTTCCTGCTCCTCTTAGCATGATAAAGAAGATTCAAAGAGTGAGATGCCAGCTCCTTTCATTGTCAGTAGCTTCAAACATTTCTGGTATATGAATAACATGATGTTTTTCAATGGCAAAAATCAATGAATATTGTAAATGCACAAACAGTAATTTCTCCGCATTGCAAGGTGCAATTCTGAAATTTTTTGCTTTTTCCTGCTCCTCTTAGCATGATAAAGAAGATTCAAAGAGAGTGAGATGCCAGCTCCTTTCATTCAGTCAGTAGCTTCAAACATTTCTGGTATATGAATAACATGATGTTTTTCAATGGCAAAAATCAATGAATATTGTAAATGCACAAACAGTAATTTCTCCGCATTGCAAGGTGCAATTCTGAAATTTTTTGCTTTTTCCTGCTCCTCTTAGCATGATAAAGAAGATTCAAAGAGAGTGAGATGCCAGCTCCTTTCATTCAGTCAGTAGCTTCAAACATTTCTGGTATATGAATAACATGATGTTTTTCAATGGCAAAAATCAATGAATATTGTAAATGCACAAACAGTAATTTCTCCGCATTGCAAGGTGCAATTCTGAAATTTTTTGCTTTTTCCTGCTCCTCTTAGCATGATAAAGAAGATTCAAAGAGAGTGAGATGCCAGCTCCTTTCATTCAGTCAGTAGCTTCAATCATTTCTGGACGTTTTTCAATGGCAAAAATCAATGAATATTGTAAATGCACAAAGAGTAATTTCTCCGCATTGCAAGGTGCAATTCTGAAATTTTTTGCTTTTTCCTGCTCCTCTTAGCATGATAAAGAAGATTCAAAGAGTGAGATGCCAGCTCCTTTCATTGTCAGTAGCTTCAAACATTTCTGGTATATGAATAACATGATGTTTTTCAATGGCAAAAATCAATGAATATTGTAAATGCACAAACAGTAATTTCTCCGCATTGCAAGGTGCAATTCTGAAATTTTTTGCTTTTTCCTGCTCCTCTTAGCATGATAAAGAAGATTCAAAGAGAGTGAGATGCCAGCTCCTTTCATTCAGTCAGTAGCTTCAATCAATTCTGGACGTTTTTCAATGGCAAAAATCAATGAATATTGTAAATGCACAAACAGTAATTTCTCCGCATTGCAAGGTGCAATTCTGAAATTTTTTGCTTTTTCCTGCTCCTCTTAGCATGATAAACAAGATTCAAAGAGAGTGAGATGCCAGCTCCTTTCATTCAGTCAGTAGCTTCAATCATTTCTGGACGTTTTTCAATGGCAAAAATCAATGAATATTGTAAATGCACAAAGAGTAATTTCTCCGCATTGCAAGGTGCAATTCTGAAATTTTTTGCTTTTTCCTGCTCCTCTTAGCATGATAAAGAAGATTCAAAGAGTGAGATGCCAGCTCCTTTCATTGTCAGTAGCTTCAAACATTTCTGGTATATGAATAACATGATGTTTTTCAATGGCAAAAATCAATGAATATTGTAAATGCACAAACAGTAATTTCTCCGCATTGCAAGGTGCAATTCTGAAATTTTTTGCTTTTTCCTGCTCCTCTTAGCATGATAAAGAAGATTCAAAGAGAGTGAGATGCCAGCTCCTTTCATTCAGTCAGTAGCTTCAATCAATTCTGGACGTTTTTCAATGGCAAAAATCAATGAATATTGTAAATGCACAAACAGTAATTTCTCCGCATTGCAAGGTGCAATTCTGAAATTTTTTGCTTTTTCCTGCTCCTCTTAGCATGATAAAGAAGATTCAAAGAGAGTGAGATGCCAGCTCCTTTCATTCAGTCAGTAGCTTCAATCATTTCTGGACGTTTTTCAATGGCAAAAATCATTGAATATTGTAAATGCACAAACAGTAATTTCTCCGCATTGCAAGGTGCAATTCTGAAATTTTTTGCTTTTTCCTGCTCCTCTTAGCATGATAAAGAAGATTCAAAGAGAGTGAGATGCCAGCTCCTTTCATTCAGTCAGTAGCTTCAATCATTTCTGGTATATGAATAACATGATGTTTTTCAATGGCAAAAATCTGTGAATATTGTAAATGCACAAACAGTAATTTCTCCGCATTGCAAGGTGCAATTCTGAAATTTTTTGCTTTTTCCTGCTCCTCTTAGCATGATAAAGAAGATTCAAAGAGAGTGAGATGCCAGCTCCTTTCATTCAGTCAGTAGCTTCAATCATTTCTGGACGTTTTTCAATGGCAAAAATCAATGAATATTGTAAATGCACAAACAGTAATTTCTCCGCATTGCAAGGTGTAATTCTGAAATTTTTTGCTTTTTCCTGCTCCTCTTAGCATGATAAAGAAGATTCAAAGAGAGTGAGATGCCAGCTCCTTTCATTCAGTCAGTAGCTTCAATCATTTCTGGACGTTTTTCAATGGCAAAAATCAATGAATATTGTAAATGCACAAACAGTAATTTCTCCGCATTGCAAGGTGTAATTCTGAAATTTTTTGCTTTTTCCTGCTCCTCTTAGCATGATAAACAAGATTCAAAGAGAGTGAGATGCCAGCTCCTTTCATTCAGTCAGTAGCTTCAATCATTTCTGGACGTTTTTCAATGGCAAAAATCAATGAATATTGTAAATGCACAAACAGTAATTTCTCCGCATTGCAAGGTGCAATTCTGAAATTTTTTGCTTTTTCCTGCTCCTCTTAGCATGATAAAGAAGATTCAAAGAGAGTGAGATGCCAGCTCCTTTCATTCAGTCAGTAGCTTCAAACATTTCTGGTATATGAATAACATGATGTTTTTCAATGGCAAAAATCAATGAATATTGTAAGTGCACAAACAGTAATTTCTCCGCATTGCAAGGTGCAATTCTGAAATTTTTTGCTTTTTCCTGCTCCTCTTAGCATGATAAAGAAGATTCAAAGAGAGTGAGATGCCAGCTCCTTTCATTCAGTCAGTAGCTTCAATCATTTCTGGACGTTTTTCAATGGCAAAAATCAATGAATATTGTAAATGCACAAACAGTAATTTCTCCGCATTGCAAGGTGCAATTCTGAAATTTTTTGCTTTTTCCTGCTCCTCTTAGCATGATAAACAAGATTCAAAGAGAGTGAGATGCCAGCTCCTTTCATTCAGTCAGTAGCTTCAATCATTTCTGGACGTTTTTCAATGGCAAAAATCAATGAATATTGTAAATGCACAAAGAGTAATTTCTCCGCATTGCAAGGTGCAATTCTGAAATTTTTTGCTTTTTCCTGCTCCCCTTAGCATGATAAAGAAGATTCAAAGAGTGAGATGCCAGCTCCTTTCATTGTCAGTAGCTTCAAACATTTCTGGTATATGAATAACATGATGTTTTTCAATGGCAAAAATCAATGAATATTGTAAATGCACAAACAGTAATTTCTCCGCATTGCAAGGTGCAATTCTGAAATTTTTTGCTTTTTCCTGCTCCTCTTAGCATGATAAAGAAGATTCAAAGAGAGTGAGATGCCAGCTCCTTTCATTCAGTCAGTAGCTTCAATCATTTCTGGACGTTTTTCAATGGCAAAAATCAATGAATATTGTAAATGCACAAACAGTAATTTCTCCGCATTGCAAGGTGCAATTCTGAAATTTTTTGCTTTTTCCTGCTCCTCTTAGCATGATAAACAAGATTCAAAGAGAGTGAGATGCCAGCTCCTTTCATTCAGTCAGTAGCTTCAATCATTTCTGGACGTTTTTCAATGGCAAAAATCAATGAATATTGTAAATGCACAAACAGTAATTTCTCCGCATTGCAAGGTGCAATTCTGAAATTTTTTGCTTTTTCCTGCTCCTCTTAGCATGATAAAGAAGATTCAAAGAGAGTGAGATGCCAGCTCCTTTCATTCAGTCAGTAGCTTCAAACATTTCTGGTATATGAATAACATGATGTTTTTCAATGGCAAAAATCAATGAATATTGTAAATGCACAAACAGTAATTTCTCCGCATTGCAAGGTGCAATTCTGAAATTTTTTGCTTTTTCCTGCTCCTCTTAGCATGATAAAGAAGATTCAAAGAGAGTGAGATGCCAGCTCCTTTCATTCAGTCAGTAGCTTCAAACATTTCTGGTATATGAATAACATGATGTTTTTCAATGGCAAAAATCAATGAATATTGTAAATGCACAAACAGTAATTTCTCCGCATTGCAAGGTGCAATTCTGAAATTTTTTGCTTTTTCCTGCTCCTCTTAGCATGATAAAGAAGATTCAAAGAGAGTGAGATGCCAGCTCCTTTCATTCAGTCAGTAGCTTCAATCATTTCTGGACGTTTTTCAATGGCAAAAATCAATGAATATTGTAAATGCACAAACAGTAATTTCTCCGCATTGCAAGGTGCAATTCTGAAATTTTTTGCTTTTTCCTGCTCCTCTTAGCATGATAAACAAGATTCAAAGAGAGTGAGATGCCAGCTCCTTTCATTCAGTCAGTAGCTTCAATCATTTCTGGACGTTTTTCAATGGCAAAAATCAATGAATATTGTAAATGCACAAAGAGTAATTTCTCCGCATTGCAAGGTGCAATTCTGAAATTTTTTGCTTTTTCCTGCTCCTCTTAGCATGATAAAGAAGATTCAAAGAGTGAGATGCCAGCTCCTTTCATTGTCAGTAGCTTCAAACATTTCTGGTATATGAATAACATGATGTTTTTCAATGGCAAAAATCAATGAATATTGTAAATGCACAAACAGTAATTTCTCCGCATTGCAAGGTGCAATTCTGAAATTTTTTGCTTTTTCCTGCTCCTCTTAGCATGATAAAGAAGATTCAAAGAGAGTGAGATGCCAGCTCCTTTCATTCAGTCAGTAGCTTCAATCAATTCTGGACGTTTTTCAATGGCAAAAATCAATGAATATTGTAAATGCACAAACAGTAATTTCTCCGCATTGCAAGGTGCAATTCTGAAATTTTTTGCTTTTTCCTGCTCCTCTTAGCATGATAAAGAAGTTTCAAAGAGAGTGAGATGCCAGCTCCTTTCATTCAGTCAGTAGCTTCAATCATTTCTGGACGTTTTTCAATGGCAAAAATCATTGAATATTGTAAATGCACAAACAGTAATTTCTCCGCATTGCAAGGTGCAATTCTGAAATTTTTTGCTTTTTCCTGCTCCTCTTAGCATGATAAAGAAGATTCAAAGAGAGTGAGATGCCAGCTCCTTTCATTCAGTCAGTAGCTTCAATCATTTCTGGTATATGAATAACATGATGTTTTTCAATGGCAAAAATCAGTGAATATTGTAAATGCACAAACAGTAATTTCTCCGCATTGCAAGGTGCAATTCTGAAATTTTTTGCTTTTTCCTGCTCCTCTTAGCATGATAAAGAAGATTCAAAGAGAGTGAGATGCCAGCTCCTTTCATTCAGTCAGTAGCTTCAATCATTTCTGGACGTTTTTCAATGGCAAAAATCAATGAATATTGTAAATGCACAAACAGTAATTTCTCCGCATTGCAAGGTGCAATTCTGAAATTTTTTGCTTTTTCCTGCTCCTCTTAGCATGATAAACAAGATTCAAAGAGAGTGAGATGCCAGCTCCTTTCATTCAGTCAGTAGCTTCAATCATTTCTGGACGTTTTTCAATGGCAAAAATCAATGAATATTGTAAATGCACAAACAGTAATTTCTCCGCATTGCAAGGTGCAATTCTGAAATTTTTTGCTTTTTCCTGCTCCTCTTAGCATGATAAAGAAGATTCAAAGAGAGTGAGATGCCAGCTCCTTTCATTCAGTCAGTAGCTTCAAACATTTCTGGTATATGAATAACATGATGTTTTTCAATGGCAAAAATCAATGAATATTGTAAATGCACAAACAGTAATTTCTCCGCATTGCAAGGTGCAATTCTGAAATTTTTTGCTTTTTCCTGCTCCTCTTAGCATGATAAAGAAGATTCAAAGAGAGTGAGATGCCAGCTCCTTTCATTCAGTCAGTAGCTTCAATCATTTCTGGACGTTTTTCAATGGCAAAAATCAATGAATATTGTAAATGCACAAACAGTAATTTCTCCGCATTGCAAGGTGCAATTTTGAAATTTTTTGCTTTTTCCTGCTCCTCTTAGAATGATAAACAAGATTCAAAGAGAGTGAGATGCCAGCTCCTTTCATTCAGTCAGTAGCTTCAATCATTTCTGGACGTTTTTCAATGGCAAAAATCAATGAATATTGTAAATGCACAAACAGTAATTTCTCCGCATTGCAAGGTGCAATTCTGAAATCTTTTGCTTTTTCCTGCTCCTCTTAGCATGATAAAGAAGATTCAAAGAGAGTGAGATGCCAGCTCCTTTCATTCAGTCAGTAGCTTCAAACATTTCTGGTATATGAATAACATGATGTTTTTCAATGGCAAAAATCAATGAATATTGTAAATGCACAAACAGTAATTTCTCCGCATTGCAAGGTGCAATTCTGAAATTTTTTGCTTTTTCCTGCTCCTCTTAGCATGATAAAGAAGATTCAAAGAGAGTGAGATGCCAGCTCCTTTCATTCAGTCAGTAGCTTCAATCATTTCTGGACGTTTTTCAATGGCAAAAATCAATGAATATTGTAAATGCACAGAGTAATTTCTCCGCATTGCAAGGTGCAATTCTGAAATTTTTTGCTTTTTCCTGCTCCTCTTAGCATGATAAAGAAGATTCAAAGAGTGAGATGCCAGCTCCTTTCATTGTCAGTAGCTTCAAACATTTCTGGTATATGAATAACATGATGTTTTTCAATGGCAAAAATCAATGAATATTGTAAATGCACAAACAGTAATTTCTCCGCATTGCAAGGTGCAATTCTGAAATTTTTTGCTTTTTCCTGCTCCTCTTAGCATGATAAAGAAGATTCAAAGAGAGTGAGATGCCAGCTCCTTTCATTCAGTCAGTAGCTTCAATCATTTCAGGACGTTTTTCAATGGCAAAAATCATTGAATATTGTAAATGCACACACAGTAATTTCTCCGCATTGCAAGGTGCAATTCTGAAATTTTTTGCTTTTTCCTGCTCCTCTTAGCATGATAAAGAAGATTCAAAGAGAGTGAGATTTCAGGTCCTTTCATTCAGTCAGTAGCTTCAATCATTTCTGGACGTTTTTCAATGGCAAAAATCAATGAATATTGTAAATGCACAAACAGTAATTTCTCCGCATTGCAAGGTGCAATTCTGAAATTTTTTGCTTTTTCCTGCTCCTCTTAGCATGATAAACAAGATTCAAAGAGAGTGAGATGCCAGCTCCTTTCATTCAGTCAGTAGCTTCAATCATTTCTGGATGTTTTTCAATGGCAAAAATCAATGAATATTGTAAATGCACAAACAGTAATTTCTCCGCATTGCAAGGTGCAATTCTGAAATTTTTTGCTTTTTCCTGCTCCTCTTAGCATGATAAAGAAGATTCAAAGAGAGTGAGATGCCAGCTCCTTTCATTCAGTCAGTAGCTTCAATCATTTCTGGACGTTTTTCAATGGCAAAAATCAATGAATATTGTAAATGCACAAACAGTAATTTCTCCGCATTGCAAGGTGCAATTCTGAAATTTTTTGCTTTTTCCTGCTCCTCTTAGCATGATAAAGAAGATTCAAAGAGAGTGAGATGCCAGCTCCTTTCATTCAGTCAGTAGCTTCAATCATTTCTGGACGTTTTTCAATGGCAAAAATCAATGAATATTGTAAATGCACAAACAGTAATTTCTCCGCATTGCAAGGTGTAATTCTGAAATTTTTTGCTTTTTCCTGCTCCTCTTAGCATGATAAACAAGATTCAAAGAGAGTGAGATGCCAGCTCCTTTCATTCAGTCAGTAGCTTCAATCATTTCTGGACGTTTTTCAATGGCAAAAATCAATGAATATTGTAAATGCACAAACAGTAATTTCTCCGCATTGCAAGGTGCAATTCTGAAATTTTTTGCTTTTTCCTGCTCCTCTTAGCATGATAAAGAAGATTCAAAGAGAGTGAGATGCCAGCTCCTTTCATTCAGTCAGTAGCTTCAAACATTTCTGGTATATGAATAACATGATGTTTTTCAATGGCAAAAATCAATGAATATTGTAAATGAACAAACAGTAATTTCTCCGCATTGCAAGGTGCAATTCTGAAATTTTTTGCTTTTTCCTGCTCCTCTTAGCATGATAAAGAAGATTCAAAGAGAGTGAGATGCCAGCTCCTTTCATTCAGTCAGTAGCTTCAATCATTTCTGGACGTTTTTCAATGGCAAAAATCAATGAATATTGTAAATGCACAAACAGTAATTTCTCCGCATTGCAAGGTGCAATTCTGAAATTTTTTTGCTTTTTCCTGCTCCTCTTAGCATGATAAAGAAGATTCAAAGAGAGTGAGATGCCAGCTCCTTTCATTCAGTCAGTAGCTTCAATCATTTCTGGACGTTTTTCAATGGCAAAAATCAATGAATATTGTAAATGCACAAAGAGTAATTTCTCCGCATTGCAAGGTGCAATTCTGAAATTTTTTGCTTTTTCCTGCTCCTCTTAGCATGATAAAGAAGATTCAAAGAGAGTGAGATTCCAGCTCCTTTCATTCAGTCAGTAGCTTCAAACATTTCTGGTATGTGAATAACATGATGTTTTTCAATGGCAAAAATCAATGAATATTGTAAATGCACAAACAGTAATTTCTCCGCATTGCAAGGTGCAATTCTGAAATTTTTTGCTTTTTCCTGCTCCTCTTAGCATGATAAAGAAGATTCAAAGAGAGTGAGATGCCAGCTCCTTTCATTCAGTCAGTAGCTTCAATCATTTCTGGACGTTTTTCAATGGCAAAAATCAATGAATATTGTAAATGCACAAACAGTAATTTCTCCGCATTGCAAGGTGCAATTCTGAAATTTTTTGCTTTTTCCTGCTCCTCTTAGCATGATAAACAAGATTCAAAGAGAGTGAGATGCCAGCTCCTTTCATTCAGTCAGTAGCTTCAATCATTTCTGGACGTTTTTCAATGGCAAAAATCAATGAATATTGTAAATGCACAAACAGTAATTTCTCCGCATTGCAAGGTGCAATTCTGAAATTTTTTGCTTTTTCCTGCTCCTCTTAGCATGATAAAGAAGATTCAAAGAGAGTGAGATGCCAGCTCCTTTCATTCAGTCAGTAGCTTCAATCATTTCTGGACGTTTTTCAATGGCAAAAATCAATGAATATTGTAAATGCACAAACAGTAATTTCTCCGCATTGCAAGGTGCAATTCTGAAATTTTTTGCTTTTTCCTGCTCCTCTTAGCATGATAAACAAGATTCAAAGAGAGTGAGATGCCAGCTCCTTTCATTCAGTCAGTAGCTTCAATCATTTCTGGACGTTTTTCAATGGCAAAAATCAATGAATATTGTAAATGCACAAAGAGTAATTTCTCCGCATTGCAAGGTGCAATTCTGAAATTTTTTGCTTTTTCCTGCTCCTCTTAGCATGATAAAGAAGATTCAAAGAGTGAGATGCCAGCTCCTTTCATTGTCAGTAGCTTCAAACATTTCTGGTATATGAATAACATGATGTTTTTCAATGGCAAAAATCAATGAATATTGTAAATGCACAAACAGTAATTTCTCCGCATTGCAAGGTGCAATTCTGAAATTTTTTGCTTTTTTATGCTCCTCTTAGCAAGATAAACAAGATTCAAAGAGAGTGAGATGCCAGCTCCTTTCATTCAGTCAGTAGCTTCAATCATTTCTGGACGTTTTTCAATGGCAAAAATCAATGAATATTGTAAATGCACAAACAGTAATTTCTCCGCATTGCAAGGTGCAATTCTGAAATTTTTTGCTTTTTCCTGCTCCTCTTAGCATGATGAAGAAGATTCAAAGAGAGTGAGATGCCAGCTCCTTTCATTCAGTCAGTAGCTTCAATCATTTCTGGACATTTTTCAATGGCAAAAATCAATGAATATTGTAAATGCACAAACAGTAATTTCTCCGCATTGCAAGGTGCAATTCTGAAATTTTTTGCTTTTTCCTGCTCCTCTTAGCATGATAAAGAAGATTCAAAGAGAGTGAGATGCCAGCTCCTTTCATTCAGTCAGTAGCTTCAATCATTTCTGGTATATGAATAACATGATGTTTTTCAATGGCAAAAATCAATGAATATTGTAAATGCACAAACAGTAATTTCTCCGCATTGCAAGGTGCAATTATGAAATTTTTTGCTTTTTCCTGCTCCTCTTAGCATGATAAAGAAGATTCAAAGAGAGTGAGATGCCAGCTCCTTTCATTCAGTCAGTAGCTTCAATCATTTCTGGACGTTTTTCAATGGCAAAAATCAATGAATATTGTAAATGCACAAACAGTAATTTCTCCACATTGCAAGGTGCAATTCTGAAATTTTTTGCTTTTTCCTGCTCCTCTTAGCATGATAAAGAAGATTCAAAGAGAGTGAGATGCCAGCTCCTTTCATTGTCAGTAGCTTCAAACATTTCTGGTATATGAATAACATGATGTTTTTCAATGGCAAAAATCAATGAATATTGTAAATGCACAAACAGTAATTTCTCCGCATTGCAAGGTGCAATTCTGAAATTTTTTGCTTTTTCCTGCTCCTCTTAGCATGATAAAGAAGATTCAAAGAGAGTGAGATGCCAGCTCCTTTCATTCAGTCAGTAGCTTCAATCATTTCTGGACGTTTTTCAATGGCAAAAATCATTGAATATTGTAAATGCACAAACAGTAATTTCTCCGCATTGCAAGGTGCAATTCTGAAATTTTTTTCTTTTTCCTGCTCCTCTTAGCATGATAAAGAAGATTCAAAGAGAGTGAGATGCCAGCTCCTTTCATTCAGTCAGTAGCTTCAATCATTTCTGGTATATGAATAACATGATGTTTTTCAATGGCAAAAATCAATGAATATTGTAAATGCACAAACAGTAATTTCTCCGCATTGCAAGGTGCAATTCTGAAATTTTTTGCTTTTTCCTGCTCCTCTTAGCATGATAAAGAAGATTCAAAGAGAGTGAGATGCCAGCTCCTTTCATTCAGTCAGTAGCTTCAATCATTTCTGGACGTTTTTCAATGGCAAAAATCAATGAATATTGTAAATGCACAAACAGTAATTTCTCCGCATTGCAAGGTGCAATTCTGAAATTTTTTGCTTTTTCCTGCTCCTCTTAGCATGATAAAGAAGATTCAAAGAGAGTGAGATGCCAGCTCCTTTCATTCAGTCAGTAGCTTCAATCATTTCTGGACGTTTTTCAATGGCAAAAATCATTGAATATTGTAAATGCACAAACAGTAATTTCTCCGCATTGCAAGGTGCAATTCTGAAATTTTTTGCTTTTTCCTGCTCCTCTTAGCATGATAAAGAAGATTCAAAGAGAGTGAGATGCCAGCTCCTTTCATTCAGTCAGTAGCTTCAATCATTTCTGGTATATGAATAACATGATGTTTTTCAATGGCAAAAATCAATGAATATTGTAAATGCACAAACAGTAATTTCTCCGCATTGCAAGGTGCAATTCTGAAATTTTTTGCTTTTTCCTGCTCCTCTTAGCATGATAAAGAAGATTCAAAGAGAGTGAGATGCCAGCTCCTTTCATTCAGTCAGTAGCTTCAATCATTTCTGGACGTTTTTCAATGGCAAAAATCAATGAATATTGTAAATGCACAAACAGTAATTTCTCCGCATTGCAAGGTGCAATTCTGAAATTTTTTGCTTTTTCCTGCTCCTCTTAGCATGATAAAGAAGATTCAAAGAGAGTGAGATGCCAGCTCCTTTCATTCAGTCAGTAGCTTCAAACATTTCTGGCATATGAATAACATGATGTTTTTCAATGGCAAAAATCAATGAATATTGTAAATGCACAAACAGTAATTTCTCCGCATTGCAAGGTGCAATTCTGAAATTTTTTGCTTTTTCCTGCTCCTCTTAGCATGATAAAGAAGATTCAAAGAGAGTGAGATGCCAGCTCCTTTCATTCAGTCAGTAGCTTCAATCATTTCTGGACGTTTTTCAATGGCAAAAATCAATGAATATTGTAAATGCACAAACAGTAATTTCTCCGCATTGCAAGGTGTAATTCTGAAATTTTTTGCTTTTTCCTGCTCCTCTTAGCATGATAAACAAGATTCAAAGAGAGTGAGATGCCAGCTCCTTTCATTCAGTCAGTAGCTTCAATCATTTCTGGACGTTTTTCAATGGCAAAAATCAATGAATATTGTAAATGCACAAACAGTAATTTCTCCGCATTGCAAGGTGCAATTCTGAAATTTTTTGCTTTTTCCTGCTCCTCTTAGCATGATAAAGAAGATTCAAAGAGAGTGAGATGCCAGCTCCTTTCATTCAGTCAGTAGCTTCAAACATTTCTGGTATATGAATAACATGATGTTTTTCAATGGCAAAAATCAATGAATATTGTAAATGAACAAACAGTAATTTCTCCGCATTGCAAGGTGCAATTCTGAAATTTTTTGCTTTTTCCTGCTCCTCTTAGCATGATAAAGAAGATTCAAAGAGAGTGAGATGCCAGCTCCTTTCATTCAGTCAGTAGCTTCAATCATTTCTGGACGTTTTTCAATGGCAAAAATCAATGAATATTGTAAATGCACAAACAGTAATTTCTCCGCATTGCAAGGTGCAATTCTGAAATTTTTTTGCTTTTTCCTGCTCCTCTTAGCATGATAAAGAAGATTCAAAGAGAGTGAGATGCCAGCTCCTTTCATTCAGTCAGTAGCTTCAATCATTTCTGGACGTTTTTCAATGGCAAAAATCAATGAATATTGTAAATGCACAAAGAGTAATTTCTCCGCATTGCAAGGTGCAATTCTGAAATTTTTTGCTTTTTCCTGCTCCTCTTAGCATGATAAAGAAGATTCAAAGAGAGTGAGATTCCAGCTCCTTTCATTCAGTCAGTAGCTTCAAACATTTCTGGTATGTGAATAACATGATGTTTTTCAATGGCAAAAATCAATGAATATTGTAAATGCACAAACAGTAATTTCTCCGCATTGCAAGGTGCAATTCTGAAATTTTTTGCTTTTTCCTGCTCCTCTTAGCATGATAAAGAAGATTCAAAGAGAGTGAGATGCCAGCTCCTTTCATTCAGTCAGTAGCTTCAATCATTTCTGGACGTTTTTCAATGGCAAAAATCAATGAATATTGTAAATGCACAAACAGTAATTTCTCCGCATTGCAAGGTGCAATTCAGAAATTTTTTGCTTTTTCCTGCTCCTCTTAGCATGATAAACAAGATTCAAAGAGAGTGAGATGCCAGCTCCTTTCATTCAGTCAGTAGCTTCAATCATTTCTGGACGTTTTTCAATGGCAAAAATCAATGAATATTGTAAATGCACAAACAGTAATTTCTCCGCATTGCAAGGTGCAATTCTGAAATTTTTTGCTTTTTCCTGCTCCTCTTAGCATGATAAAGAAGATTCAAAGAGAGTGAGATGCCAGCTCCTTTCATTCAGTCAGTAGCTTCAATCATTTCTGGACGTTTTTCAATGGCAAAAATCAATGAATATTGTAAATGCACAAACAGTAATTTCTCCGCATTGCAAGGTGCAATTCTGAAATTTTTTGCTTTTTCCTGCTCCTCTTAGCATGATAAACAAGATTCAAAGAGAGTGAGATGCCAGCTCCTTTCATTCAGTCAGTAGCTTCAATCATTTCTGGACGTTTTTCAATGGCAAAAATCAATGAATATTGTAAATGCACAAACAGTAATTTCTCCGCATTGCAAGGTGCAATTCTGAAATTTTTTGCTTTTTCCTGCTCCTCTTAGCATGATAAAGAAGATTCAAAGAGTGAGATGCCAGCTCCTTTCATTGTCAGTAGCTTCAAACATTTCTGGTATATGAATAACATGATGTTTTTCAATGGCAAAAATCAATGAATATTGTAAATGCACAAACAGTAATTTCTCCGCATTGCAAGGTGCAATTCTGAAATTTTTTGCTTTTTCCTGCTCCTCTTAGCATGATAAAGAAGATTCAAAGAGAGTGAGATGCCAGCTCCTTTCATTCAGTCAGTAGCTTCAAACATTTCTGGTATATGAATAACATGATGTTTTTCAATGGCAAAAATCAATGAATATTGTAAATGCACAAACAGTAATTTCTCCGCATTGCAAGGTGCAATTCTGAAATTTTTTGCTTTTTCCTGCTCCTCTTAGCATGATAAAGAAGATTCAAAGAGAGTGAGATGCCAGCTCCTTTCATTCAGTCAGTAGCTTCAAACATTTCTGGTATATGAATAACATGATGTTTTTCAATGGCAAAAATCAATGAATATTGTAAATGCACAAACAGTAATTTCTCCGCATTGCAAGGTGCAATTCTGAAATTTTTTGCTTTTTCCTGCTCCTCTTAGCATGATAAAGAAGATTCAAAGAGAGTGAGATGCCAGCTCCTTTCATTCAGTCAGTAGCTTCAATCATTTCTGGACGTTTTTCAATGGCAAAAATCAATGAATATTGTAAATGCACAAACAGTAATTTCTCCGCATTGCAAGGTGCAATTCTGAAATTTTTTGCTTTTTCCTGCTCCTCTTAGCATGATAAACAAGATTCAAAGAGAGTGAGATGCCAGCTCCTTTCATTCAGTCAGTAGCTTCAATCATTTCTGGACGTTTTTCAATGGCAAAAATCAATGAATATTGTAAATGCACAAAGAGTAATTTCTCCGCATTGCAAGGTGCAATTCTGAAATTTTTTGCTTTTTCCTGCTCCTCTTAGCATGATAAAGAAGATTCAAAGAGTGAGATGCCAGCTCCTTTCATTGTCAGTAGCTTCAAACATTTCTGGTATATGAATAACATGATGTTTTTCAATGGCAAAAATCAATGAATATTGTAAATGCACAAACAGTAATTTCTCCGCATTGCAAGGTGCAATTCTGAAATTTTTTGCTTTTTCCTGCTCCTCTTAGCATGATAAAGAAGATTCAAAGAGAGTGAGATGCCAGCTCCTTTCATTCAGTCAGTAGCTTCAATCAATTCTGGACGTTTTTCAATGGCAAAAATCAATGAATATTGTAAATGCACAAACAGTAATTTCTCCGCATTGCAAGGTGCAATTCTGAAATTTTTTGCTTTTTCCTGCTCCTCTTAGCATGATAAAGAAGATTCAAAGAGAGTGAGATGCCAGCTCCTTTCATTCAGTCAGTAGCTTCAATCATTTCTGGACGTTTTTCAATGGCAAAAATCATTGAATATTGTAAATGCACAAACAGTAATTTCTCCGCATTGCAAGGTGCAATTCTGAAATTTTTTGCTTTTTCCTGCTCCTCTTAGCATGATAAAGAAGATTCAAAGAGAGTGAGATGCCAGCTCCTTTCATTCAGTCAGTAGCTTCAATCATTTCTGGTATATGAATAACATGATGTTTTTCAATGGCAAAAATCAGTGAATATTGTAAATGCACAAACAGTAATTTCTCCGCATTGCAAGGTGCAATTCTGAAATTTTTTGCTTTTTCCTGCTCCTCTTAGCATGATAAAGAAGATTCAAAGAGAGTGAGATGCCAGCTCCTTTCATTCAGTCAGTAGCTTCAATCATTTCTGGACGTTTTTCAATGGCAAAAATCAATGAATATTGTAAATGCACAAACAGTAATTTCTCCGCATTGCAAGGTGCAATTCTGAAATTTTTTGCTTTTTCCTGCTCCTCTTAGCATGATAAAGAAGATTCAAAGAGAGTGAGATGCCAGCTCCTTTCATTCAGTCAGTAGCTTCAATCATTTCTGGACGTTTTTCAATGGCAAAAATCAATGAATATTGTAAATGCACAAACAGTAATTTCTCCGCATTGCAAGGTGCAATTCTGAAATTTTTTGCTTTTTCCTGCTCCTCTTAGCATGATAAAGAAGATTCAAAGAGAGTGAGATGCCAGCTCCTTTCATTCAGTCAGTAGCTTCAAACATTTCTGGTATATGAATAACATGATGTTTTTCAATGGCAAAAATCAATGAATATTGTAAATGCACAAACAGTAATTTCTCCGCATTGCAAGGTGCAATTCTGAAATTTTTTGCTTTTTCCTGCTCCTCTTAGCATGATAAAGAAGATTCAAAGAGAGTGAGATGCCAGCTCCTTTCATTCAGTCAGTAGCTTCAATCATTTCTGGACGTTTTTCAATGGCAAAAATCAATGAATATTGTAAATGCACAAACAGTAATTTCTCCGCATTGCAAGGTGCAATTCTGAAATTTTTTGCTTTTTCCTGCTCCTCTTAGCATGATAAAGAAGATTCAAAGAGAGTGAGATGCCAGCTCCTTTCATTCAGTCAGTAGCTTGAATCATTTCTGGACGTTTTTCAATGGCAAAAATCAATGAATATTGTAAATGCACAAACAGTAATTTCTCCGCATTGCAAGGTGAAATTCTGAAATTTTTTGCTTTTTCCTGCTCCTCTTAGCATGATAAAGAAGATTCAAAGAGTGAGATGCCAGCTCCTTTCATTGTCAGTAGCTTCAAACATTTCTGGTATATGAATAACATGATGTTTTTCAATGGCAAAAATCAATGAATATTGTAAATGCACAAACAGTAATTTCTCCGCATTGCAAGGTGCAATTCTGAAATTTTTTGCTTTTTTATGCTCCTCTTAGCAAGATAAACAAGATTCAAAGAGAGTGAGATGCCAGCTCCTTTCATTCAGTCAGTAGCTTCAATCATTTCTGGACGTTTTTCAATGGCAAAAATCAATGAAT
Source organism: Phyllobates terribilis (assembly GCF_046119375.1). Lineage (NCBI taxonomy): Eukaryota > Metazoa > Chordata > Amphibia > Anura > Dendrobatidae > Phyllobates > Phyllobates terribilis. The sequence continues at coordinate 4,890,473 of NW_027362893.1, forward strand.
ATTGTAAATGCACAAACAGTAATTTCTCCGCATTGCAAGGTGCAATTCTGAAATTTTTTGCTTTTTCCTGCTCCTCTTAGCATGATAAAGAAGATTCAAAGAGAGTGAGATGCCAGCTCCTTTCATTCAGTCAGTAGCTTCAATCATTTCTGGACGTTTTTCAATGGCAAAAATCAATGAATATTGTAAATGCACAAACAGTAATTTCTCCGCATTGCAAGGTGCAATTCTGAAATTTTTTGCTTTTTCCTGCTCCTCTTAGCATGATAAAGAAGATTCAAAGAGAGTGAGATGCCAGCTCCTTTCATTCAGTCAGTAGCTTCAAACATTTCTGGTATATGAATAACATGAGGTTTTTCAATGGCAAAAATCAATGAATATTGTAAATGCACAAACAGTAATTTCTCCGCATTGCAAGGTGCAATTCTGAATTTTTTTGCTTTTTCCTGCTCCTCTTAGCATGATAAAGAAGATTCAAAGAGAGTGAGATGCCAGCTCCTTTCATTCAGTCAGTAGCTTCAAACATTTCTGGTATATGAATAACATGATGTTTTTCAATGGCAAAAATCAATGAATATTGTAAATGCACAAACAGTAATTTCTTCGCATTGCAAGGTGCAATTTTGAAATTTTTTCTTTTTCCTGCTCCTCTTAGCATGATAAAGAAGATTCAAAGAGAGTGAGATGCCAGCTCCTTTCATTCAGTCAGTAGCTTCAATCATTTCTGGACGTTTTCAATGGCAAAAATCAATGAATATTGTAAATGCACAAACAGTAATTTCTCCGCATTGCAAGGTGCAATTCTGAAATTTTTTGCTTTTTCCTGCTCCTCTTAGCATGATAAACAAGATTCAAAGAGAGTGAGATGCCAGCTCCTTTCATTCAGTCAGTAGCTTCAATCATTTCTGGATGTTTTTCAATGGCAAAAATCAATGAATATTGTAAATGCACAAACAGTAATTTCTCCGCATTGCAAGGTGCAATTCTGAAATTTTTTGCTTTTTTCTGCTCCTCTTAGCATAATAAAGAAGATTCAAAGAGAGTGAGATGCCAGCTCCTTTCATTCAGTCAGTAGCTTCAAACATTTCTGGTATATGAATAACATGACGTTTTTCAATGGCAAAAATCAATGAATATTGTAAATGCACAAACAGTAATTTCTCTGCATTGCAAGGTGCAATTCTGAAATTTTTTGCTTTTTCCTGCTCCTCTTAGCATGATAAACAAGATTCAAAGAGAGTGAGATGCCAGCTCCTTTCATTCAGTCAGTAGCTTCAATCATTTCTGGATGTTTTTCAATGGCAAAAATCAATGAATATTGTAAATGCACAAACAGTAATTTCTCCGCATTGCAAGGTGCAATTCTGAAATTTTTTGCTTTTTCCTGCTCCTCTTAGCATGATAAAGAAGATTCAAAGAGAGTGAGATGCCAGCTCCTTTCATTCAGTCAGTAGCTTCAATCATTTCTGGACGTTTATCAATGGCAAAAATCAATGAATATTGTAAATGCACAAACAGTAATTTCTCCGCATTGCAAGGTGCAATTCTGAAATTTTTTGCTTTTTTATGCTCCTCTTAGCAAGATAAACAAGATTCAAAGAGAGTGAGATGCCAGCTCCTTTCATTCAGTCAGTAGCTTCAATCATTTCTGGACGTTTTTCAATGGCAAAAATCAATGAATATTGTAAATGCACAAACAGTAATTTCTCCGCATTGCAAGGTGCAATTCTGAAATTTTTTGCTTTTTCCTGCTCCTCTTAGCATGATAAAGAAGATTCAAAGAGAGTGAGATGCCAGCTCCTTTCATTCAGTCAGTAGCTTCAATCATTTCTGGACGTTTTTCAATGGCAAAAATCATTGAATATTGTAAATGCACAAACAGTAATTTCTCCGCATTGCAAGGTGCAATTCTGAAATTTTTTGCTTTTTCCTGCTCCTCTTAGCATGATAAAGAAGATTCAAAGAGAGTGAGATGCCAGCTCCTTTCATTCAGTCAGTAGCTTCAAACATTTCTGGTATATGAATAACATGATGTTTTTCAATGGCAAAAATCAATGAATATTGTAAATGCACAAACAGTAATTTCTCCGCATTGCAAGGTGAAATTCTGAAATTTTTTGCTTTTTCCTGCTCCTCTTAGCATGATAAAGAAGATTCAAAGAGAGTGAGATGCCAGCTCCTTTCATTCAGTCAGTAGCTTCAATCATTTCTGGACGTTTTTCAATGGCAAAAATCAATGAATATTGTAAATGCACAAACAGTAATTTCTCCGCATTGCAAGGTGCAATTCTGAAATTTTTTGCTTTTTCCTGCTCCTCTTAGCATGATAAACAAGATTCAAAGAGAGTGAGATGCCAGCTCCTTTCATTCAGTCAGTAGCTTCAATCATTTCTGGACGTTTTTCAATGGCAAAAATCAATGAATATTGTAAATGCACAAAGAGTAATTTCTCCGCATTGCAAGGTGCAATTCTGAAATTTTTTGCTTTTTCCTGCTCCTCTTAGCATGATAAAGAAGATTCAAAGAGTGAGATGCCAGCTCCTTTCATTGTCAGTAGCTTCAAACATTTCTGGTATATGAATAACATGATGTTTTTCAATGGCAAAAATCAATGAATATTGTAAATGCACAAACAGTAATTTCTCCGCATTGCAAGGTGCAATTCTGAAATTTTTTGCTTTTTTATGCTCCTCTTAGCAAGATAAACAAGATTCAAAGAGAGTGAGATGCCAGCTCCTTTCATTCAGTCAGTAGCTTCAATCATTTCTGGACGTTTTTCAATGGCAAAAATCAATGAATATTGTAAATGCACAAACAGTAATTTCTCCGCATTGCAAGGTGCAATTCTGAAATTTTTTGCTTTTTCCTGCTCCTCTTAGCATGATGAAGAAGATTCAAAGAGAGTGAGATGCCAGCTCCTTTCATTCAGTCAGTAGCTTCAATCATTTCTGGACATTTTTCAATGGCAAAAATCAATGAATATTGTAAATGCACAAACAGTAATTTCTCCGCATTGCAAGGTGCAATTCTGAAATTTTTTGCTTTTTCCTGCTCCTCTTAGCATGATAAAGAAGATTCAAAGAGAGTGAGATGCCAGCTCCTTTCATTCAGTCAGTAGCTTCAATCATTTCTGGTATATGAATAACATGATGTTTTTCAATGGCAAAAATCAATGAATATTGCAAATGCACAAACAGTAATTTCTCCGCATTGCAAGGTGCAATTATGAAATTTTTTGCTTTTTCCTGCTCCTCTTAGCATGATAAAGAAGATTCAAAGAGAGTGAGATGCCAGCTCCTTTCATTCAGTCAGTAGCTTCAATCATTTCTGGACGTTTTTCAATGGCAAAAATCAATGAATATTGTAAATGCACAAACAGTAATTTCTCCACATTGCAAGGTGCAATTCTGAAATTTTTTGCTTTTTCCTGCTCCTCTTAGCATGATAAAGAAGATTCAAAGAGAGTGAGATGCCAGCTCCTTTCATTGTCAGTAGCTTCAAACATTTCTGGTATATGAATAACATGATGTTTTTCAATGGCAAAAATCAATGAATATTGTAAATGCACAAACAGTAATTTCTCCGCATTGCAAGGTGCAATTCTGAAATTTTTTGCTTTTTCCTGCTCCTCTTAGCATGATAAAGAAGATTCAAAGAGAGTGAGATGCCAGCTCCTTTCATTCAGTCAGTAGCTTCAATCATTTCTGGACGTTTTTCAATGGCAAAAATCATTGAATATTGTAAATGCACAAACAGTAATTTCTCCGCATTGCAAGGTGCAATTCTGAAATTTTTTGCTTTTTCCTGCTCCTCTTAGCATGATAAAGAAGATTCAAAGAGAGTGAGATGCCAGCTCCTTTCATTCAGTCAGTAGCTTCAATCATTTCTGGTATATGAATAACATGATGTTTTTCAATGGCAAAAATCAATGAATATTGTAAATGCACAAACAGTAATTTCTCCGCATTGCAAGGTGCAATTCTGAAATTTTTTGCTTTTTCCTGCTCCTCTTAGCATGATAAAGAAGATTCAAAGAGAGTGAGATGCCAGCTCCTTTCATTCAGTCAGTAGCTTCAATCATTTCTGGACGTTTTTCAATGGCAAAAATCAATGAATATTGTAAATGCACAAACAGTAATTTCTCCGCATTGCAAGGTGCAATTCTGAAATTTTTTGCTTTTTCCTGCTCCTCTTAGCATGATAAAGAAGATTCAAAGAGAGTGAGATGCCAGCTCCTTTCATTCAGTCAGTAGCTTCAATCATTTCTGGACGTTTTTCAATGGCAAAAATCATTGAATATTGTAAATGCACAAACAGTAATTTCTCCGCATTGCAAGGTGCAATTCTGAAATTTTTTGCTTTTTCCTGCTCCTCTTAGCATGATAAAGAAGATTCAAAGAGAGTGAGATGCCAGCTCCTTTCATTCAGTCAGTAGCTTCAATCATTTCTGGTATATGAATAACATGATGTTTTTCAATGGCAAAAATCAATGAATATTGTAAATGCACAAACAGTAATTTCTCCGCATTGCAAGGTGCAATTCTGAAATTTTTTGCTTTTTCCTGCTCCTCTTAGCATGATAAAGAAGATTCAAAGAGAGTGAGATGCCAGCTCCTTTCATTCAGTCAGTAGCTTCAATCATTTCTGGACGTTTTTCAATGGCAAAAATCAATGAATATTGTAAATGCACAAACAGTAATTTCTCCGCATTGCAAGGTGCAATTCTGAAATTTTTTGCTTTTTCCTGCTCCTCTTAGCATGATAAAGAAGATTCAAAGAGAGTGAGATGCCAGCTCCTTTCATTCAGTCAGTAGCTTCAAACATTTCTGGCATATGAATAACATGATGTTTTTCAATGGCAAAAATCAATGAATATTGTAAATGCACAAACAGTAATTTCTCCGCATTGCAAGGTGCAATTCTGAAATTTTTTGCTTTTTCCTGCTCCTCTTAGCATGATAAAGAAGATTCAAAGAGAGTGAGATGCCAGCTCCTTTCATTCAGTCAGTAGCTTCAATCATTTCTGGACGTTTTTCAATGGCAAAAATCAATGAATATTGTAAATGCACAAACAGTAATTTCTCCGCATTGCAAGGTGTAATTCTGAAATTTTTTGCTTTTTCCTGCTCCTCTTAGCATGATAAACAAGATTCAAAGAGAGTGAGATGCCAGCTCCTTTCATTCAGTCAGTAGCTTCAATCATTTCTGGACGTTTTTCAATGGCAAAAATCAATGAATATTGTAAATGCACAAACAGTAATTTCTCCGCATTGCAAGGTGCAATTCTGAAATTTTTTGCTTTTTCCTGCTCCTCTTAGCATGATAAAGAAGATTCAAAGAGAGTGAGATGCCAGCTCCTTTCATTCAGTCAGTAGCTTCAAACATTTCTGGTATATGAATAACATGATGTTTTTCAATGGCAAAAATCAATGAATATTGTAAATGAACAAACAGTAATTTCTCCGCATTGCAAGGTGCAATTCTGAAATTTTTTGCTTTTTCCTGCTCCTCTTAGCATGATAAAGAAGATTCAAAGAGAGTGAGATGCCAGCTCCTTTCATTCAGTCAGTAGCTTCAATCATTTCTGGACGTTTTTCAATGGCAAAAATCAATGAATATTGTAAATGCACAAACAGTAATTTCTCCGCATTGCAAGGTGCAATTCTGAAATTTTTTTGCTTTTTCCTGCTCCTCTTAGCATGATAAAGAAGATTCAAAGAGAGTGAGATGCCAGCTCCTTTCATTCAGTCAGTAGCTTCAATCATTTCTGGACGTTTTTCAATGGCAAAAATCAATGAATATTGTAAATGCACAAAGAGTAATTTCTCCGCATTGCAAGGTGCAATTCTGAAATTTTTTGCTTTTTCCTGCTCCTCTTAGCATGATAAAGAAGATTCAAAGAGAGTGAGATTCCAGCTCCTTTCATTCAGTCAGTAGCTTCAAACATTTCTGGTATGTGAATAACATGATGTTTTTCAATGGCAAAAATCAATGAATATTGTAAATGCACAAACAGTAATTTCTCCGCATTGCAAGGTGCAATTCTGAAATTTTTTGCTTTTTCCTGCTCCTCTTAGCATGATAAAGAAGATTCAAAGAGAGTGAGATGCCAGCTCCTTTCATTCAGTCAGTAGCTTCAATCATTTCTGGACGTTTTTCAATGGCAAAAATCAATGAATATTGTAAATGCACAAACAGTAATTTCTCCGCATTGCAAGGTGCAATTCAGAAATTTTTTGCTTTTTCCTGCTCCTCTTAGCATGATAAACAAGATTCAAAGAGAGTGAGATGCCAGCTCCTTTCATTCAGTCAGTAGCTTCAATCATTTCTGGACGTTTTTCAATGGCAAAAATCAATGAATATTGTAAATGCACAAACAGTAATTTCTCCGCATTGCAAGGTGCAATTCTGAAATTTTTTGCTTTTTCCTGCTCCTCTTAGCATGATAAAGAAGATTCAAAGAGAGTGAGATGCCAGCTCCTTTCATTCAGTCAGTAGCTTCAATCATTTCTGGACGTTTTTCAATGGCAAAAATCAATGAATATTGTAAATGCACAAACAGTAATTTCTCCGCATTGCAAGGTGCAATTCTGAAATTTTTTGCTTTTTCCTGCTCCTCTTAGCATGATAAACAAGATTCAAAGAGAGTGAGATGCCAGCTCCTTTCATTCAGTCAGTAGCTTCAATCATTTCTGGACGTTTTTCAATGGCAAAAATCAATGAATATTGTAAATGCACAAACAGTAATTTCTCCGCATTGCAAGGTGCAATTCTGAAATTTTTTGCTTTTTCCTGCTCCTCTTAGCATGATAAAGAAGATTCAAAGAGTGAGATGCCAGCTCCTTTCATTGTCAGTAGCTTCAAACATTTCTGGTATATGAATAACATGATGTTTTTCAATGGCAAAAATCAATGAATATTGTAAATGCACAAACAGTAATTTCTCCGCATTGCAAGGTGCAATTCTGAAATTTTTTGCTTTTTCCTGCTCCTCTTAGCATGATAAAGAAGATTCAAAGAGAGTGAGATGCCAGCTCCTTTCATTCAGTCAGTAGCTTCAAACATTTCTGGTATATGAATAACATGATGTTTTTCAATGGCAAAAATCAATGAATATTGTAAATGCACAAACAGTAATTTCTCCGCATTGCAAGGTGCAATTCTGAAATTTTTTGCTTTTTCCTGCTCCTCTTAGCATGATAAAGAAGATTCAAAGAGAGTGAGATGCCAGCTCCTTTCATTCAGTCAGTAGCTTCAAACATTTCTGGTATATGAATAACATGATGTTTTTCAATGGCAAAAATCAATGAATATTGTAAATGCACAAACAGTAATTTCTCCGCATTGCAAGGTGCAATTCTGAAATTTTTTGCTTTTTCCTGCTCCTCTTAGCATGATAAAGAAGATTCAAAGAGAGTGAGATGCCAACTCCTTTCATTCAGTCAGTAGCTTCAATCATTTCTGGACGTTTTTCAATGGCAAAAATCAATGAATATTGTAAATGCACAAACAGTAATTTCTCCGCATTGCAAGGTGCAATTCTGAAATTTTTTGCTTTTTCCTGCTCCTCTTAGCATGATAAACAAGATTCAAAGAGAGTGAGATGCCAGCTCCTTTCATTCAGTCAGTAGCTTCAATCATTTCTGGACGTTTTTCAATGGCAAAAATCAATGAATATTGTAAATGCACAAAGAGTAATTTCTCCGCATTGCAAGGTGCAATTCTGAAATTTTTTGCTTTTTCCTGCTCCTCTTAGCATGATAAAGAAGATTCAAAGAGTGAGATGCCAGCTCCTTTCATTGTCAGTAGCTTCAAACATTTCTGGTATATGAATAACATGATGTTTTTCAATGGCAAAAATCAATGAATATTGTAAATGCACAAACAGTAATTTCTCCGCATTGCAAGGTGCAATTCTGAAATTTTTTGCTTTTTCCTGCTCCTCTTAGCATGATAAAGAAGATTCAAAGAGAGTGAGATGCCAGCTCCTTTCATTCAGTCAGTAGCTTCAATCAATTCTGGACGTTTTTCAATGGCAAAAATCAATGAATATTGTAAATGCACAAACAGTAATTTCTCCGCATTGCAAGGTGCAATTCTGAAATTTTTTGCTTTTTCCTGCTCCTCTTAGCATGATAAAGAAGATTCAAAGAGAGTGAGATGCCAGCTCCTTTCATTCAGTCAGTAGCTTCAATCATTTCTGGACGTTTTTCAATGGCAAAAATCATTGAATATTGTAAATGCACAAACAGTAATTTCTCCGCATTGCAAGGTGCAATTCTGAAATTTTTTGCTTTTTCCTGCTCCTCTTAGCATGATAAAGAAGATTCAAAGAGAGTGAGATGCCAGCTCCTTTCATTCAGTCAGTAGCTTCAATCATTTCTGGTATATGAATAACATGATGTTTTTCAATGGCAAAAATCAGTGAATATTGTAAATGCACAAACAGTAATTTCTCCGCATTGCAAGGTGCAATTCTGAAATTTTTTGCTTTTTCCTGCTCCTCTTAGCATGATAAAGAAGATTCAAAGAGAGTGAGATGCCAGCTCCTTTCATTCAGTCAGTAGCTTCAATCATTTCTGGACGTTTTTCAATGGCAAAAATCAATGAATATTGTAAATGCACAAACAGTAATTTCTCCGCATTGCAAGGTGCAATTCTGAAATTTTTTGCTTTTTCCTGCTCCTCTTAGCATGATAAAGAAGATTCAAAGAGAGTGAGATGCCAGCTCCTTTCATTCAGTCAGTAGCTTCAATCATTTCTGGACGTTTTTCAATGGCAAAAATCAATGAATATTGTAAATGCACAAACAGTAATTTCTCCGCATTGCAAGGTGCAATTCTGAAATTTTTTGCTTTTTCCTGCTCCTCTTAGCATGATAAAGAAGATTCAAAGAGAGTGAGATGCCAGCTCCTTTCATTCAGTCAGTAGCTTCAAACATTTCTGGTATATGAATAACATGATGTTTTTCAATGGCAAAAATCAATGAATATTGTAAATGCACAAACAGTAATTTCTCCGCATTGCAAGGTGCAATTCTGAAATTTTTTGCTTTTTCCTGCTCCTCTTAGCATGATAAAGAAGATTCAAAGAGAGTGAGATGCCAGCTCCTTTCATTCAGTCAGTAGCTTCAATCATTTCTGGACGTTTTTCAATGGCAAAAATCAATGAATATTGTAAATGCACAAACAGTAATTTCTCCGCATTGCAAGGTGCAATTCTGAAATTTTTTGCTTTTTCCTGCTCCTCTTAGCATGATAAAGAAGATTCAAAGAGAGTGAGATGCCAGCTCCTTTCATTCAGTCAGTAGCTTGAATCATTTCTGGACGTTTTTCAATGGCAAAAATCAATGAATATTGTAAATGCACAAACAGTAATTTCTCCGCATTGCAAGGTGAAATTCTGAAATTTTTTGCTTTTTCCTGCTCCTCTTAGCATGATAAAGAAGATTCAAAGAGTGAGATGCCAGCTCCTTTCATTGTCAGTAGCTTCAAACATTTCTGGTATATGAATAACATGATGTTTTTCAATGGCAAAAATCAATGAATATTGTAAATGCACAAACAGTAATTTCTCCGCATTGCAAGGTGCAATTCTGAAATTTTTTGCTTTTTTATGCTCCTCTTAGCAAGATAAACAAGATTCAAAGAGAGTGAGATGCCAGCTCCTTTCATTCAGTCAGTAGCTTCAATCATTTCTGGACGTTTTTCAATGGCAAAAATCAATGAATATTGTAAATGCACAAACAGTAATTTCTCCGCATTGCAAGGTGCAATTCTGAAATTTTTTGCTTTTTCCTGCTCCTCTTAGCATGATAAAGAAGATTCAAAGAGAGTGAGATGCCAGCTCCTTTCATTCAGTCAGTAGCTTCAATCATTTCTGGACGTTTTTCAATGGCAAAAATCAATGAATATTGTAAATGCACAAACAGTAATTTCTCCGCATTGCAAGGTGCAATTCTGAAATTTTTTGCTTTTTCCTGCTCCTCTTAGCATGATAAAGAAGATTCAAAGAGAGTGAGATGCCAGCTCCTTTCATTCAGTCAGTAGCTTCAAACATTTCTGGTATATGAATAACATGAGGTTTTTCAATGGCAAAAATCAATGAATATTGTAAATGCACAAACAGTAATTTCTCCGCATTGCAAGGTGCAATTCTGAATTTTTTTGCTTTTTCCTGCTCCTCTTAGCATGATAAAGAAGATTCAAAGAGAGTGAGATGCCAGCTCCTTTCATTCAGTCAGTAGCTTCAAACATTTCTGGTATATGAATAACATGATGTTTTTCAATGGCAAAAATCAATGAATATTGTAAATGCACAAACAGTAATTTCTTCGCATTGCAAGGTGCAATTTTGAAATTTTTTCTTTTTCCTGCTCCTCTTAGCATGATAAAGAAGATTCAAAGAGAGTGAGATGCCAGCTCCTTTCATTCAGTCAGTAGCTTCAATCATTTCTGGACGTTTTCAATGGCAAAAATCAATGAATATTGTAAATGCACAAACAGTAATTTCTCCGCATTGCAAGGTGCAATTCTGAAATTTTTTGCTTTTTCCTGCTCCTCTTAGCATGATAAACAAGATTCAAAGAGAGTGAGATGCCAGCTCCTTTCATTCAGTCAGTAGCTTCAATCATTTCTGGATGTTTTTCAATGGCAAAAATCAATGAATATTGTAAATGCACAAACAGTAATTTCTCCGCATTGCAAGGTGCAATTCTGAAATTTTTTGCTTTTTTCTGCTCCTCTTAGCATAATAAAGAAGATTCAAAGAGAGTGAGATGCCAGCTCCTTTCATTCAGTCAGTAGCTTCAAACATTTCTGGTATATGAATAACATGACGTTTTTCAATGGCAAAAATCAATGAATATTGTAAATGCACAAACAGTAATTTCTCTGCATTGCAAGGTGCAATTCTGAAATTTTTTGCTTTTTCCTGCTCCTCTTAGCATGATAAACAAGATTCAAAGAGAGTGAGATGCCAGCTCCTTTCATTCAGTCAGTAGCTTCAATCATTTCTGGATGTTTTTCAATGGCAAAAATCAATGAATATTGTAAATGCACAAACAGTAATTTCTCCGCATTGCAAGGTGCAATTCTGAAATTTTTTGCTTTTTCCTGCTCCTCTTAGCATGATAAAGAAGATTCAAAGAGAGTGAGATGCCAGCTCCTTTCATTCAGTCAGTAGCTTCAATCATTTCTGGACGTTTATCAATGGCAAAAATCAATGAATATTGTAAATGCACAAACAGTAATTTCTCCGCATTGCAAGGTGCAATTCTGAAATTTTTTGCTTTTTTATGCTCCTCTTAGCAAGATAAACAAGATTCAAAGAGAGTGAGATGCCAGCTCCTTTCATTCAGTCAGTAGCTTCAATCATTTCTGGACGTTTTTCAATGGCAAAAATCAATGAATATTGTAAATGCACAAACAGTAATTTCTCCGCATTGCAAGGTGCAATTCTGAAATTTTTTGCTTTTTCCTGCTCCTCTTAGCATGATAAAGAAGATTCAAAGAGAGTGAGATGCCAGCTCCTTTCATTCAGTCAGTAGCTTCAATCATTTCTGGACGTTTTTCAATGGCAAAAATCATTGAATATTGTAAATGCACAAACAGTAATTTCTCCGCATTGCAAGGTGCAATTCTGAAATTTTTTGCTTTTTCCTGCTCCTCTTAGCATGATAAAGAAGATTCAAAGAGAGTGAGATGCCAGCTCCTTTCATTCAGTCAGTAGCTTCAAACATTTCTGGTATATGAATAACATGATGTTTTTCAATGGCAAAAATCAATGAATATTGTAAATGCACAAACAGTAATTTCTCCGCATTGCAAGGTGAAATTCTGAAATTTTTTGCTTTTTCCTGCTCCTCTTAGCATGATAAAGAAGATTCAAAGAGAGTGAGATGCCAGCTCCTTTCATTCAGTCAGTAGCTTCAATCATTTCTGGTATATGAATAACATGATGTTTTTCAATGGCAAAAATCAATGAATATTGTAAATGCACAAACAGTAATTTCTCCGCATTGCAAGGTGCAATTCTGAAATTTTTTGCTTTTTCCTGCTCCTCTTAGCATGATAAAGAAGATTCAAAGAGAGTGAGATGCCAGCTCCTTTCATTCAGTCAGTAGCTTCAATCATTTCTGGATGTTTTTCAATGGCAAAAATCAATGAATATTGTAAATGCACAAACAGTAATTTCTCCGCATTGCAAGGTGCAATTCTGAAATTTTTTGCTTTTTCCTGCTCCTCTTAGCATGATAAAGAAGATTCAAAGAGTGAGATGCCAGCTCCTTTCATTGTCAGTAGCTTCAAACATTTCTGGTATATGAATAACATGATGTTTTTCAATGGCAAAAATCAATGAATATTGTAAATGCACAAACAGTAATTTCTCCGCATTGCAAGATGCAATTCTGAAATTTTTTGCTTTTTTATGCTCCTCTTAGCAAGATAAACAAGATTCAAAGAGAGTGAGATGCCAGCTCCTTTCATTCAGTCAGTAGCTTCAATCATTTCTGGACGTTTTTCAATGGCAAAAATCAATGAATATTGTAAATGCACAAACAGTAATTTCTCCGCATTGCAAGGTGCAATTCTGAAATTTTTTGCTTTTTCCTGCTCCTCTTAGCATGATAAAGAAGATTCAAAGAGAGTGAGATGCCAGCTCCTTTCATTCAGTCAGTAGCTTCAAACATTTCTGGTATATGAATAACATGATGTTTTTCAATGGCAAAAATCAATGAATATTGTAAATGCACAAACAGTAATTTCTCCGCATTGCAAGGTGAAATTCTGAAATTTTTTGCTTTTTCCTGCTCCTCTTAGCATGATAAAGAAGATTCAAAGAGAGTGAGATGCCAGCTCCTTTCATTCAGTCAGTAGCTTCAATCATTTCTGGTATATGAATAACATGATGTTTTTCAATGGCAAAAATCAATGAATATTGTAAATGCACAAACAGTAATTTCTCCGCATTGCAAGGTGTAATTCTGAAATTTTTTGCTTTTTCCTGCTCCTCTTAGCATGATAAAGAAGATTCAAAGAGAGTGAGATGCCAGCTCCTTTCATTCAGTCAGTAGCTTGAATCATTTCTGGACGTTTTTCAATGGCAAAAATCAATGAATATTGTAAATGCACAAACAGTAATTTCTCCGCATTGCAAGGTGAAATTCTGAAATTTTTTGCTTTTTCCTGCTCCTCTTAGCATGATAAAGAAGATTCAAAGAGTGAGATGCCAGCTCCTTTCATTGTCAGTAGCTTCAAACATTTCTGGTATATGAATAACATGATGTTTTTCAATGGCAAAAATCAATGAATATTGTAAATGCACAAACAGTAATTTCTCCGCATTGCAAGGTGCAATTCTGAAATTTTTTGCTTTTTTATGCTCCTCTTAGCAAGATAAACAAGATTCAAAGAGAGTGAGATGCCAGCTCCTTTCATTCAGTCAGTAGCTTCAATCATTTCTGGACGTTTTTCAATGGCAAAAATCAATGAATATTGTAAATGCACAAACAGTAATTTCTCCGCATTGCAAGGTGCAATTCTGAAATTTTTTGCTTTTTCCTGCTCCTCTTAGCATGATAAAGAAGATTCAAAGAGAGTGAGATGCCAGCTCCTTTCATTCAGTCAGTAGCTTCAATCATTTCTGGACGTTTTTCAATGGCAAAAATCAATGAATATTGTAAATGCACAAACAGTAATTTCTCCGCTTTGCAAGGTGCAATTCTGAAATTTTTTGCTTTTTCCTGCTCCTCTTAGCATGATAAAGAAGATTCAAAGAGAGTGAGATGCCAGCTCCTTTCATTCAGTCAGTAGCTTCAAACATTTCTGGTATATGAATAACATGATGTTTTTCAATGGCAAAAATCAATGAATATTGTAAATGCACAAACAGTAATTTCTCCGCATTGCAAGGTGCAATTCTGAATTTTTTTGCTTTTTCCTGCTCCTCTTAGCATGATAAAGAAGATTCAAAGAGAGTGAGATGCCAGCTCCTTTCATTCAGTCAGTAGCTTCAAACATTTCTGGTATATGAATAACATGATGTTTTTCAATGGCAAAAATCAATGAATATTGTAAATGCACAAACAGTAATTTCTTCGCATTGCAAGGTGCAATTTTGAAATTTTTTGCTTTTTCCTGCTCCTCTTAGCATGATAAAGAAGATTCAAAGAGAGTGAGATGCCAGCTCCTTTCATTCAGTCAGTAGCTTCAATCATTTCTGGACGTTTTCAATGGCAAAAATCAATGAATATTGTAAATGCACAAACAGTAATTTCTCCGCATTGCAAGGTGCAATTCTGAAATTTTTTGCTTTTTCCTGCTCCTCTTAGCATGATAAACAAGATTCAAAGAGAGTGAGATGCCAGCTCCTTTCATTCAGTCAGTAGCTTCAATCATTTCTGGATGTTTTTCAATGGCAAAAATCAATGAATATTGTAAATGCACAAACAGTAATTTCTCCGCATTGCAAGGTGCAATTCTGAAATTTTTTGCTTTTTTCTGCTCCTCTTAGCATAATAAAGAAGATTCAAAGAGAGTGAGATGCCAGCTCCTTTCATTCAGTCAGTAGCTTCAAACATTTCTGGTATATGAATAACATGACGTTTTTCAATGGCAAAAATCAATGAATATTGTAAATGCACAAACAGTAATTTCTCTGCATTGCAAGGTGCAATTCTGAAATTTTTTGCTTTTTCCTGCTCCTCTTAGCATGATAAACAAGATTCAAAGAGAGTGAGATGCCAGCTCCTTTCATTCAGTCAGTAGCTTCAATCATTTCTGGATGTTTTTCAATGGCAAAAATCAATGAATATTGTAAATGCACAAACAGTAATTTCTCCGCATTGCAAGGTGCAATTCTGAAATTTTTTGCTTTTTCCTGCTCCTCTTAGCATGATAAAGAAGATTCAAAGAGAGTGAGATGCCAGCTCCTTTCATTCAGTCAGTAGCTTCAATCATTTCTGGACGTTTATCAATGGCAAAAATCAATGAATATTGTAAATGCACAAACAGTAATTTCTCCGCATTGCAAGGTGCAATTCTGAAATTTTTTGCTTTTTTATGCTCCTCTTAGCAAGATAAACAAGATTCAAAGAGAGTGAGATGCCAGCTCCTTTCATTCAGTCAGTAGCTTCAATCATTTCTGGACGTTTTTCAATGGCAAAAATCAATGAATATTGTAAATGCACAAACAGTAATTTCTCCGCATTGCAAGGTGCAATTCTGAAATTTTTTGCTTTTTCCTGCTCCTCTTAGCATGATAAAGAAGATTCAAAGAGAGTGAGATGCCAGCTCCTTTCATTCAGTCAGTAGCTTCAATCATTTCTGGACGTTTTTCAATGTCAAAAATCAATGAATATTGTAAATGCACAAACAGTAATTTCTCCGCATTGCAAGGTGCAATTCTGAAATTTTTTGCTTTTTCCTGCTCCTCTTAGCATGATAAAGAAGATTCAAAGAGAGTGAGATGCCAGCTCCTTTCATTCAGTCAGTAGCTTCAAACATTTCTGGTATATGAATAACATGATGTTTTTCAATGGCAAAAATCAATGAATATTGTAAATGCACAAACAGTAATTTCTCCGCATTGCAAGGTGAAATTCTGAAATTTTTTGCTTTTTCCTGCTCCTCTTAGCATGATAAAGAAGATTCAAAGAGAGTGAGATGCCAGCTCCTTTCATTCAGTCAGTAGCTTCAATCATTTCTGGTATATGAATAACATGATGTTTTTCAATGGCAAAAATCAATGAATATTGTAAATGCACAAACAGTAATTTCTCCGCATTGCAAGGTGCAATTCTGAAATTTTTTGCTTTTTCCTGCTCCTCTTAGCATGATAAAGAAGATTCAAAGAGAGTGAGATGCCAGCTCCTTTCATTCAGTCAGTAGCTTCAATCATTTCTGGATGTTTTTCAATGGCAAAAATCAATGAATATTGTAAATGCACAAACAGTAATTTCTCCGCATTGCAAGGTGCAATTCTGAAATTTTTTGCTTTTTCCTGCTCCTCTTAGCATGATAAAGAAGATTCAAAGAGAGTGAGATGCCAGCTCCTTTCATTCAGTCAGTAGCTTCAATCATTTCTGGACGTTTTTCAATGGCAAAAATCAATGAATATTGTAAATGCACAAACAGTAATTTCTCCGCATTGCAAGGTGAAATTCTGAAATTTTTTGCTTTTTCCTGCTCCTCTTAGCATGATAAAGAAGATTCAAAGAGTGAGATGCCAGCTCCTTTCATTGTCAGTAGCTTCAAACATTTCTGGTATATGAATAACATGATGTTTTTCAATGGCAAAAATCAATGAATATTGTAAATGCACAAACAGTAATTTCTCCGCATTGCAAGGTGCAATTCTGAAATTTTTTGCTTTTTTATGCTCCTCTTAGCAAGATAAACAAGATTCAAAGAGAGTGAGATGCCAGCTCCTTTCATTCAGTCAGTAGCTTCAATCATTTCTGGACGTTTTTCAATGGCAAAAATCAATGAATATTGTAAATGCACAAAGAGTAATTTCTCCGCATTGCAAGGTGCAATTCTGAAATTTTTTGCTTTTTCCTGCTCCTCTTAGCATGATAAAGAAGATTCAAAGAGAGTGAGATGCCAGCTCCTTTCATTCAGTCAGTAGCTTCAAACATTTCTGGTATATGAATAACATGATGTTTTTCAATGGCAAAAATCAATGAATATTGTAAATGCACAAACAGTAATTTCTCCGCATTGCAAGGTGAAATTCTGAAATTTTTTGCTTTTTCCTGCTCCTCTTAGCATGATAAAGAAGATTCAAAGAGAGTGAGATGCCAGCTCCTTTCATTCAGTCAGTAGCTTCAATCATTTCTGGTATATGAATAACATGATGTTTTTCAATGGCAAAAATCAATGAATATTGTAAATGCACAAACAGTAATTTCTCCGCATTGCAAGGTGCAATTCTGAAATTTTTTGCTTTTTCCTGCTCCTCTAAGCATGGTAAAGAAGATTCAAAGAGAGTGAGATGCCAGCTCCTTTCATTCAGTCAGTAGCTTCAATCATTTCTGGACGTTTTTCAATGGCAAAAATCAATGAATATTGTAAATGCACAAACAGTAATTTCTCGACATTGCAAGGTGCAATTCTGAAATTTTTTGCTTTTTCCTGCTCCTCTTAGCATGATAAACAAGATTCAAAGTGAATGAGATGCCAGCTCCTTTCATTCAGTCAGTAGCTTCAATCATTTCTGGACGTTTTTCAATGGCAAAAATCAATGAATATTGTAAATGCACAAACAGTAATTTCTCCACATTGCAAGGTGCAATTCTGAAATTTTTTGCTTTTTCCTGCTCCTCTTAGCATGATAAACAAGATTCAAAGAGAGTGAGATGCCAGCTCCTTTCATTCAGTCAGTAGCTTCAATCATTTCTGGACGTTTTTCAATGGCAAAAATCAATGAATATTGTAAATGCACAAACAGTAATTTCTCCGCATTGCAAGGTGCAATTCTGAAATTTTTTGCTTTTTCCTGCTCCTCTTAGCATGATAAAGAAGATTCAAAGAGAGTGAGATGCCAGCTCCTTTCATTCAGTCAGTAGCTTCAAACATTTCTGGTATATGAATAACATGATGTTTTTCAATGGCAAAAATCAATGAATATTGTAAATGCACAAACAGTAATTTCTCCGCATTGCAAGGTGCAATTCTGAAATTTTTTGCTTTTTCCTGCTCCTCTTACCATGATAAACAAGATTCAAAGAGAGTGAGATGCCAGCTCCTTTCATTCAGTCAGTAGCTTCAATCATTTCTGGACGTTTTTCAATGGCAAAAATCAATGAATATTGTAAATGCACAAACAGTAATTTCTCCGCATTGCAAGGTGCAATTCTGAATTTTTTTGCTTTTTCCTGCTCCTCTTAGCATGATAAAGAAGATTCAAAGAGAGTGAGATGCCAGCTCCTTTCATTCAGTCAGTAGCTTCAAACATTTCTGGTATATGAATAATATGATGTTTTTCAATGGCAAAAATCAATGAATATTGTAAATGCACAAACAGTAATTTCTTCGCATTGCAAGGTGCAATTTTGAAATTTTTTGCTTTTTCCTGCTCCTCTTAGCATGATAAAGAAGATTCAAAGAGAGTGAGATGCCAGCTCCTTTCATTCAGTCAGTAGCTTCAATCATTTCTGGACGTTTTCAATGGCAAAAATCAATGAATATTGTAAATGCACAAACAGTAATTTCTCCGCATTGCAAGGTGCAATTCTGAAATTTTTTGCTTTTTCCTGCTCCTCTTAGCATGATAAACAAGATTCAAAGAGAGTGAGATGCCAGCTCCTTTCATTCAGTCAGTAGCTACAATCATTTCTGGATGTTTTTCAATGGCAAAAATCAATGAATATTGTAAATGCACAAACAGTAATTTCTCCGCATTGCAAGGTGCAATTCTGAAATTTTTTGCTTTTTTCTGCTCCTCTTAGCATAATAAAGAAGATTCAAAGAGAGTGAGATGCCAGCTCCTTTCATTCAGTCAGTAGCTTCAAACATTTCTGGTATATGAATAACATGACGTTTTTCAATGGCAAAAATCAATGAATATTGTAAATGCACAAACAGTAATTTCTCTGCATTGCAAGGTGCAATTCTGAAATTTTTTGCTTTTTCCTGCTCCTCTTAGCATGATAAACAAGATTCAAAGAGAGTGAGATGCCAGCTCCTTTCATTCAGTCAGTAGCTTCAATCATTTCTGGATGTTTTTCAATGGCAAAAATCAATGAATATTGTAAATGCACAAACAGTAATTTCTCCGCATTGCAAGGTGCAATTCTGAAATTTTTTGCTTTTTCCTGCTCCTCTTAGCATGATAAAGAAGATTCAAAGAGAGTGAGATGCCAGCTCCTTTCATTCAGTCAGTAGCTTCAATCATTTCTGGACGTTTATCAATGGCAAAAATCAATGAATATTGTAAATGCACAAACAGTAATTTCTCCGCATTGCAAGGTGCAATTCTGAAATTTTTTGCTTTTTTATGCTCCTCTTAGCAAGATAAACAAGATTCAAAGAGAGTGAGATGCCAGCTCCTTTCATTCAGTCAGTAGCTTCAATCATTTCTGGACGTTTTTCAATGGCAAAAATCAATGAATATTGTAAATGCACAAACAGTAATTTCTCCGCATTGCAAGGTGCAATTCTGAAATTTTTTGCTTTTTTATGCTCCTCTTAGCAAGATAAACAAGATTCAAAGAGAGTGAGATGCCAGCTCCTTTCATTCAGTCAGTAGCTTCAATCATTTCTGGACGTTTTTCAATGGCAAAAATCAATGAATATTGTAAATGCACAAAGAGTAATTTCTCCGCATTGCAAGGTGCAATTCTGAAATTTTTTGCTTTTTCCTGCTCCTCTTAGCATGATAAAGAAGATTCAAAGAGAGTGAGATGCCAGCTCCTTTCATTCAGTCAGTAGCTTCAAACATTTCTGGTATATGAATAACATGATGTTTTTCAATGGCAAAAATCAATGAATATTGTAAATGCACAAACAGTAATTTCTCCGCATTGCAAGGTGAAATTCTGAAATTTTTTGCTTTTTCCTGCTCCTCTTAGCATGATAAAGAAGATTCAAAGAGAGTGAGATGCCAGCTCCTTTCATTCAGTCAGTAGCTTCAATCATTTCTGGTATATGAATAACATGATGTTTTTCAATGGCAAAAATCAATGAATATTGTAAATGCACAAACAGTAATTTCTCCGCATTGCAAGGTGCAATTCTGAAATTTTTTGCTTTTTCCTGCTCCTCTAAGCATGGTAAAGAAGATTCAAAGAGAGTGAGATGCCAGCTCCTTTCATTCAGTCAGTAGCTTCAATCATTTCTGGACGTTTTTCAATGGCAAAAATCAATGAATATTGTAAATGCACAAACAGTAATTTCTCGACATTGCAAGGTGCAATTCTGAAATTTTTTGCTTTTTCCTGCTCCTCTTAGCATGATAAACAAGATTCAAAGTGAATGAGATGCCAGCTCCTTTCATTCAGTCAGTAGCTTCAATCATTTCTGGACGTTTTTCAATGGCAAAAATCAATGAATATTGTAAATGCACAAACAGTAATTTCTCCACATTGCAAGGTGCAATTCTGAAATTTTTTGCTTTTTCCTGCTCCTCTTAGCATGATAAACAAGATTCAAAGAGAGTGAGATGCCAGCTCCTTTCATTCAGTCAGTAGCTTCAATCATTTCTGGACGTTTTTCAATGGCAAAAATCAATGAATATTGTAAATGCACAAACAGTAATTTCTCCGCATTGCAAGGTGCAATTCTGAAATTTTTTGCTTTTTCCTGCTCCTCTTAGCATGATAAAGAAGATTCAAAGAGAGTGAGATGCCAGCTCCTTTCATTCAGTCAGTAGCTTCAAACATTTCTGGTATATGAATAACATGATGTTTTTCAATGGCAAAAATCAATGAATATTGTAAATGCACAAACAGTAATTTCTCCGCATTGCAAGGTGCAATTCTGAAATTTTTTGCTTTTTCCTGCTCCTCTTACCATGATAAACAAGATTCAAAGAGAGTGAGATGCCAGCTCCTTTCATTCAGTCAGTAGCTTCAATCATTTCTGGACGTTTTTCAATGGCAAAAATCAATGAATATTGTAAATGCACAAACAGTAATTTCTCCGCATTGCAAGGTGCAATTCTGAATTTTTTTGCTTTTTCCTGCTCCTCTTAGCATGATAAAGAAGATTCAAAGAGAGTGAGATGCCAGCTCCTTTCATTCAGTCAGTAGCTTCAAACATTTCTGGTATATGAATAATATGATGTTTTTCAATGGCAAAAATCAATGAATATTGTAAATGCACAAACAGTAATTTCTTCGCATTGCAAGGTGCAATTTTGAAATTTTTTGCTTTTTCCTGCTCCTCTTAGCATGATAAAGAAGATTCAAAGAGAGTGAGATGCCAGCTCCTTTCATTCAGTCAGTAGCTTCAATCATTTCTGGACGTTTTCAATGGCAAAAATCAATGAATATTGTAAATGCACAAACAGTAATTTCTCCGCATTGCAAGGTGCAATTCTGAAATTTTTTGCTTTTTCCTGCTCCTCTTAGCATGATAAACAAGATTCAAAGAGAGTGAGATGCCAGCTCCTTTCATTCAGTCAGTAGCTACAATCATTTCTGGATGTTTTTCAATGGCAAAAATCAATGAATATTGTAAATGCACAAACAGTAATTTCTCCGCATTGCAAGGTGCAATTCTGAAATTTTTTGCTTTTTTCTGCTCCTCTTAGCATAATAAAGAAGATTCAAAGAGAGTGAGATGCCAGCTCCTTTCATTCAGTCAGTAGCTTCAAACATTTCTGGTATATGAATAACATGACGTTTTTCAATGGCAAAAATCAATGAATATTGTAAATGCACAAACAGTAATTTCTCTGCATTGCAAGGTGCAATTCTGAAATTTTTTGCTTTTTCCTGCTCCTCTTAGCATGATAAACAAGATTCAAAGAGAGTGAGATGCCAGCTCCTTTCATTCAGTCAGTAGCTTCAATCATTTCTGGATGTTTTTCAATGGCAAAAATCAATGAATATTGTAAATGCACAAACAGTAATTTCTCCGCATTGCAAGGTGCAATTCTGAAATTTTTTGCTTTTTCCTGCTCCTCTTAGCATGATAAAGAAGATTCAAAGAGAGTGAGATGCCAGCTCCTTTCATTCAGTCAGTAGCTTCAATCATTTCTGGACGTTTATCAATGGCAAAAATCAATGAATATTGTAAATGCACAAACAGTAATTTCTCCGCATTGCAAGGTGCAATTCTGAAATTTTTTGCTTTTTTATGCTCCTCTTAGCAAGATAAACAAGATTCAAAGAGAGTGAGATGCCAGCTCCTTTCATTCAGTCAGTAGCTTCAATCATTTCTGGACGTTTTTCAATGGCAAAAATCAATGAATATTGTAAATGCACAAACAGTAATTTCTCCGCATTGCAAGGTGCAATTCTGAAATTTTTTGCTTTTTCCTGCTCCTCTTAGCATGATAAAGAAGATTCAAAGAGAGTGAGATGCCAGCTCCTTTCATTCAGTCAGTAGCTTCAATCATTTCTGGACGTTTTTCAATGGCAAAAATCAATGAATATTGTAAATGCACAAACAGTAATTTCTCCGCATTGCAAGGTGCAATTCTGAAATTTTTTGCTTTTTCCTGCTCCTCTTAGCATGATAAAGAAGATTCAAAGAGAGTGAGATGCCAGCTCCTTTCATTCAGTCAGTAGCTTCAAACATTTCTGGTATATGAATAACATGATGTTTTTCAATGGCAAAAATCAATGAATATTGTAAATGCACAAACAGTAATTTCTCCGCATTGCAAGGTGAAATTCTGAAATTTTTTGCTTTTTCCTGCTCCTCTTAGCATGATAAAGAAGATTCAAAGAGAGTGAGATGCCAGCTCCTTTCATTCAGTCAGTAGCTTCAATCATTTCTGGTATATGAATAACATGATGTTTTTCAATGGCAAAAATCAATGAATATTGTAAATGCACAAACAGTAATTTCTCCGCATTGCAAGGTGCAATTCTGAAATTTTTTGCTTTTTTATGCTCCTCTTAGCAAGATAAACAAGATTCAAAGAGAGTGAGATGCCAGCTCCTTTCATTCAGTCAGTAGCTTCAATCATTTCTGGACGTTTTTCAATGGCAAAAATCAATGAATATTGTAAATGCACAAACAGTAATTTCTCCGCATTGCAAGGTGCAATTCTGAAATTTTTTGCTTTTTCCTGCTCCTCTTAGCATGATAAAGAAGATTCAAAGAGAGTGAGATGCCAGCTCCTTTCATTCAGTCAGTAGCTTCAATCATTTCTGGACGTTTTTCAATGGCAAAAATCAATGAATATTGTAAATGCACAAACAGTAATTTCTCCGCATTGCAAGGTGCAATTCTGAAATTTTTTGCTTTTTCCTGCTCCTCTTAGCATGATAAAGAAGATTCAAAGAGAGTGAGATGCCAGCTCCTTTCATTCAGTCAGTAGCTTCAAACATTTCTGGTATATGAATAACATGATGTTTTTCAATGGCAAAAATCAATGAATATTGTAAATGCACAAACAGTAATTTCTCCGCATTGCAAGGTGAAATTCTGAAATTTTTTGCTTTTTCCTGCTCCTCTTAGCATGATAAAGAAGATTCAAAGAGAGTGAGATGCCAGCTCCTTTCATTCAGTCAGTAGCTTCAATCATTTCTGGTATATGAATAACATGATGTTTTTCAATGGCAAAAATCAATGAATATTGTAAATGCACAAACAGTAATTTCTCCGCATTGCAAGGTGCAATTCTGAAATTTTTTGCTTTTTCCTGCTCCTCTTAGCATGATAAAGAAGATTCAAAGAGAGTGAGATGCCAGCTCCTTTCATTCAGTCAGTAGCTTCAATCATTTCTGGATGTTTTTCAATGGCAAAAATCAATGAATATTGTAAATGCACAAACAGTAATTTCTCCGCATTGCAAGGTGAAATTCTGAAATTTTTTGCTTTTTCCTGCTCCTCTTAGCATGATAAAGAAGATTCAAAGAGTGAGATGCCAGCTCCTTTCATTGTCAGTAGCTTCAAACATTTCTGGTATATGAATAACATGATGTTTTTCAATGGCAAAAATCAATGAATATTGTAAATGCACAAACAGTAATTTCTCCGCATTGCAAGGTGCAATTCTGAAATTTTTTGCTTTTTTATGCTCCTCTTAGCAAGATAAACAAGATTCAAAGAGAGTGAGATGCCAGCTCCTTTCATTCAGTCAGTAGCTTCAATCATTTCTGGACGTTTTTCAATGGCAAAAATCAATGAATATTGTAAATGCACAAACAGTAATTTCTCCGCATTGCAAGGTGCAATTCTGAAATTTTTTGCTTTTTCCTGCTCCTCTTAGCATGATAAAGAAGATTCAAAGAGAGTGAGATGCCAGCTCCTTTCATTCAGTCAGTAGCTTCAATCATTTCTGGACGTTTTTCAATGGCAAAAATCAATGAATATTGTAAATGCACAAACAGTAATTTCTCCGCATTGCAAGGTGCAATTCTGAAATTTTTTGCTTTTTCCTGCTCCTCTTAGCATGATAAAGAAGATTCAAAGAGAGTGAGATGCCAGCTCCTTTCATTCAGTCAGTAGCTTCAAACATTTCTGGTATATGAATAACATGATGTTTTTCAATGGCAAAAATCAATGAATATTGTAAATGCACAAACAGTAATTTCTCCGCATTGCAAGGTGCAATTCTGAAATTTTTTGCTTTTTCCTGCTCCTCTTAGCATGATAAAGAAGATTCAAAGAGAGTGAGATGCCAGCTCCTTTCATTCAGTCAGTAGCTTCAATCATTTCTGGACGTTTTTCAATGGCAAAAATCATTGAATATTGTAAATGCACAAACAGTAATTTCTCCGCATTGCAAGGTGCAATTCTGAAATTTTTTGCTTTTTCCTGCTCCTCTTAGCATGATAAAGAAGATTCAAAGAGAGTGAGATGCCAGCTCCTTTCATTCAGTCAGTAGCTTCAATCATTTCTGGACGTTTTTCAATGGCAAAAATCAATGAATATTGTAAATGCACAAACAGTAATTTCTCCGCATTGCAAGGTGCAATTCTGAAATTTTTTGCTTTTTCCTGCTCCTCTTAGCATGATAAAGAAGATTCAAAGAGAGTGAGATGCCAGCTCCTTTCATTCAGTCAGTAGCTTCAATCATTTCTGGATGTTTTTCAATGGCAAAAATCAATGAATATTGTAAATGCACAAACAGTAATTTCTCCGCATTGCAAGGTGCAATTCTGAAATTTTTTGCTTTTTCCTGCTCCTCTTAGCATGATAAAGAAGATTCAAAGAGAGTGAGATGCCAGCTCCTTTCATTCAGTCAGTAGCTTCAATCATTTCTGGACGTTTTTCAATGGCAAAAATCAATGAATATTGTAAATGCACAAACAGTAATTTCTCCGCATTGCAAGGTGAAATTCTGAAATTTTTTGCTTTTTCCTGCTCCTCTTAGCATGATAAAGAAGATTCAAAGAGTGAGATGCCAGCTCCTTTCATTGTCAGTAGCTTCAAACATTTCTGGTATATGAATAACATGATGTTTTTCAATGGCAAAAATCAATGAATATTGTAAATGCACAAACAGTAATTTCTCCGCATTGCAAGGTGCAATTCTGAAATTTTTTGCTTTCTTATGCTCCTCTTAGCAAGATAAACAAGATTCAAAGAGAGTGAGATGCCAGCTCCTTTCATTCAGTCAGTAGCTTCAATCATTTCTGGACGTTTTTCAATGGCAAAAATCAATGAATATTGTAAATGCACAAACAGTAATTTCTCCGCATTGCAAGGTGCAATTCTGAAATTTTTTGCTTTTTCCTGCTCCTCTTAGCATGATAAAGAAGATTCAAAGAGAGTGAGATGCCAGCTCCTTTCATTCAGTCAGTAGCTTCAATCATTTCTGGACGTTTTTCAATGGCAAAAATCAATGAATATTGTAAATGCACAAACAGTAATTTCTCCGCATTGCAAGGTGCAATTCTGAAATTTTTTGCTTTTTCCTGCTCCTCTTAGCATGATAAAGAAGATTCAAAGAGAGTGAGATGCCAGCTCCTTTCATTCAGTCAGTAGCTTCAAACATTTCTGGTATATGAATAACATGATGTTTTTCAATGGCAAAAATCAATGAATATTGTAAATGCACAAACAGTAATTTCTCCGCATTGCAAGGTGAAATTCTGAAATTTTTTGCTTTTTCCTGCTCCTCTTAGCATGATAAAGAAGATTCAAAGAGAGTGAGATGCCAGCTCCTTTCATTCAGTCAGTAGCTTCAATCATTTCTGGTATATGAATAACATGATGTTTTTCAATGGCAAAAATCAATGAATATTGTAAATGCACAAACAGTAATTTCTCCGCATTGCAAGGTGCAATTCTGAAATTTTTTGCTTTTTCCTGCTCCTCTTAGCATGATAAAGAAGATTCAAAGAGAGTGAGATGCCAGCTCCTTTCCTTCAGTCAGTAGCTTCAATCATTTCTGGATGTTTTTCAATGGCAAAAATCAATGAATATTGTAAATGCACAAACAGTAATTTCTCCGCATTGCAAGGTGAAATTCTGAAATTTTTTGCTTTTTCCTGCTCCTCTTAGCATGATAAAGAAGATTCAAAGAGTGAGATGCCAGCTCCTTTCATTGTCAGTAGCTTCAAACATTTCTGGTATATGAATAACATGATGTTTTTCAATGGCAAAAATCAATGAATATTGTAAATGCACAAACAGTAATTTCTCCGCATTGCAAGGTGCAATTCTGAAATTTTTTGCTTTTTTATGCTCCTCTTAGCAAGATAAACAAGATTCAAAGAGAGTGAGATGCCAGCTCTTTTCATTCAGTCAGTAGCTTCAATCATTTCTGGACGTTTTTCAATGGCAAAAATCAATGAATATTGTAAATGCACAAACAGTAATTTCTCCGCATTGCAAGGTGCAATTCTGAAATTTTTTGCTTTTTCCTGCTCCTCTTAGCATGATAAAGAAGATTCAAAGAGAGTGAGATGCCAGCTCCTTTCATTCAGTCAGTAGCTTCAAACATTTCTGGTATATGAATAACATGATGTTTTTCAATGGCAAAAATCAATGAATATTGTAAATGCACAAACAGTAATTTCTCCGCATTGCAAGGTGCAATTCTGAAATTTTTTGCTTTTTCCTGCTCCTCTTAGCATGATAAAGAAGATTCAAAGAGAGTGAGATGCCAGCTCCTTTCATTCAGTCAGTAGCTTCAATCATTTCTGGACGTTTTTCAATGGCAAAAATCATTGAATATTGTAAATGCACAAACAGTAATTTCTCCGCATTGCAAGGTGCAATTCTGAAATTTTTTGCTTTTTCCTGCTCCTCTTAGCATGATAAAGAAGATTCAAAGAGAGTGAGATGCCAGCTCCTTTCATTCAGTCAGTAGCTTCAATCATTTCTGGTATATGAATAACATGATGTTTTTCAATGGCAAAAATCAATGAATATTGTAAATGCACAAACAGTAATTTCTCCGCATTGCAAGGTGCAATTCTGAAATTTTTTGCTTTTTCCTGCTCCTCTTAGCATGATAAAGAAGATTCAAAGAGAGTGAGATGCCAGCTCCTTTCATTCAGTCAGTAGCTTCAATCATTTCTGGACGTTTTTCAATGGCAAAAATCAATGAATATTGTAAATGCACAAACAGTAATTTCTCCACATTGCAAGGTGCAATTCTGAAATTTTTTGCTTTTTCCTGCTCCTCTTAGCATGATAAACAAGATTCAAAGAGAGTGAGATGCCAGCTCCTTTCATTCAGTCAGTAGCTTCAATCATTTCTGGACGTTTTTCAATGGCAAAAATCAATGAATATTGTAAATGCACAAACAGTAATTTCTCCGCATTGCAAGGTGCAATTCTGAAATTTTTTGCTTTTTCCTGCTCCTCTTAGCATGATAAAGAAGATTCAAAGAGAGTGAGATGCCAGCTCCTTTCATTCAGTCAGTAGCTTCAAACATTTCTGGTATATGAATAACATGATGTTTTTCAATGGCAAAAATCAATGAATATTGTAAATGCACAAACAGTAATTTCTCCGCATTGCAAGGTGCAATTCTGAAATTTTTTGCTTTTTCCTGCTCCTCTTAGCATGATAAAGATTCAAAGAGAGTGAGATGCCAGCTCCTTTCATTCAGTCAGTAGCTTCAATCATTTCTGGACGTTTTTCAATGGCAAAAATCAATGAATATTGTAAATGCACAAACAGTAATTTCTCCGCATTGCAAGGTGCAATTCTGAAATTTTTTGCTTTTTCCTGCTCCTCTTAGCATGATAAAGAAGATTCAAAGAGAGTGAGATGCCAGCTCCTTTCATTCAGTCAGTAGCTTCAATCATTTCTGGACGTTTTTCAATGGCAAAAATCAATGAATATTGTAAATGCACAAAGAGTAATTTCTCCGCATTGCAAGGTGCAATTCTGAAATTTTTTGCTTTTTCCTGCTCCTCTTAGCATGATAAAGAAGATTCAAAGAGTGAGATGCCAGCTCCTTTCATTGTCAGTAGCTTCAAACATTTCTGGTATATGAATAACATGATGTTTTTCAATGGCAAAAATCAATGAATATTGTAAATGCACAAACAGTAATTTCTCCACATTGCAAGGTGCAATTCTGAATTTTTTTGCTTTTTCCTGCTCCTCTTAGCATGATAAAGAAGATTCAAAGAGAGTGAGATGCCAGCTCCTTTCATTCAGTCAGTAGCTTCAATCATTTCTGGACGTTTTTCAATGGCAAAAATCATTGAATATTGTAAATGCACAAACAGTAATTTCTCCGCATTGCAAGGTGCAATTCTGAAATTTTTTGCTTTTTCCTGCTCCTCTTAGCATGATAAAGAAGATTCAAAGAGAGTGAGATGCCAGCTCCTTTCATTCAGTCAGTAGCTTCAATCATTTCTGGTATATGAATAACATCATGTTTTTCAATGGCAAAAATCAATGAATATTGTAAATGCACAAACAGTAATTTCTCCGCATTGCAAGGTGCAATTCTGAAATTTTTTGCTTTTTCCTGCTCCTCTTAGCATGATAAAGAAGATTCAAAGAGAGTGAGATGCCAGCTCCTTTCATTCAGTCAGTAGCTTCAATCATTTCTGGACGTTTTTCAATGGCAAAAATCAATGAATATTGTAAATGCACAAACAGTAATTTCTCCGCATTGCAAGGTGCAATTCTGAAATTTTTTGCTTTTTCCTGCTCCTCTTAGCATGATAAAGAAGATTCAAAGAGAGTGAGATGCCAGCTCCTTTCATTCAGTCAGTAGCTTCAAACATTTCTGGTATATGAATAACATGATGTTTTTCAATGGCAAAAATCAATGAATATTGTAAATGCACAAACAGTAATTTCTCCGCATTGCAAGGTGCAATTCTGAAATTTTTTGCTTTTTCCTGCTCCTCTTAGCATGATAAAGATTCAAAGAGAGTGAGATGCCAGCTCCTTTCATTCAGTCAGTAGCTTCAATCATTTCTGGACGTTTTTCAATGGCAAAAATCAATGAATATTGTAAATGCACAAACAGTAATTTCTCCGCATTGCAAGGTGCAATTCTGAAATTTTTTGCTTTTTCCTGCTCCTCTTAGCATGATAAAGAAGATTCAAAGAGAGTGAGATGCCAGCTCCTTTCATTCAGTCAGTAGCTTCAATCATTTCTGGACGTTTTTCAATGGCAAAAATCAATGAATATTGTAAATGCACAAAGAGTAATTTCTCCGCATTGCAAGGTGCAATTCTGAAATTTTTTGCTTTTTCCTGCTCCTCTTAGCATGATAAAGAAGATTCAAAGAGTGAGATGCCAGCTCCTTTCATTGTCAGTAGCTTCAAACATTTCTGGTATATGAATAACATGATGTTTTTCAATGGCAAAAATCAATGAATATTGTAAATGCACAAACAGTAATTTCTCCGCATTGCAAGGTGCAATTCTGAAATTTTTTGCTTTTTCCTGCTCCTCTTAGCATGATAAAGAAGATTCAAAGAGAGTGAGATGCCAGCTCCTTTCATTCAGTCAGTAGCTTCAATCATTTCTGGACGTTTTTCAATGGCAAAAATCATTGAATATTGTAAATGCACAAACAGTAATTTCTCCGCATTGCAAGGTGCAATTCTGAAATTTTTTGCTTTTTCCTGCTCCTCTTAGCATGATAAAGAAGATTCAAAGAGAGTGAGATGCCAGCTCCTTTCATTCAGTCAGTAGCTTCAATCATTTCTGGTATATGAATAACATGATGTTTTTCAATGGCAAAAATCAATGAATATTGTAAATGCACAAACAGTAATTTCTCCGCATTGCAAGGTGCAATTCTGAAATTTTTTGCTTTTTCCTGCTCCTCTTAGCATGATAAAGAAGATTCAAAGAGAGTGAGATGCCAGCTCCTTTCATTCAGTCAGTAGCTTCAATCATTTCTGGACGTTTTTCAATGGCAAAAATCAATGAATATTGTAAATGCACAAACAGTAATTTCTCCACATTGCAAGGTGCAATTCTGAAATTTTTTGCTTTTTCCTGCTCCTCTTAGCATGATAAACAAGATTCAAAGAGAGTGAGATGCCAGCTCCTTTCATTCAGTCAGTAGCTTCAATCATTTCTGGACGTTTTTCAATGGCAAAAATCAATGAATATTGTAAATGCACAAACAGTAATTTCTCCGCATTGCAAGGTGCAATTCTGAAATTTTTTGCTTTTTCCTGCTCCTCTTAGCATGATAAAGAAGATTCAAAGAGAGTGAGATGCCAGCTCCTTTCATTCAGTCAGTAGCTTCAATCATTTCTGGACGTTTTTCAATGGCAAAAATCAATGAATATTGTAAATGCACAAAGAGTAATTTCTCCGCATTGCAAGGTGCAATTCTGAAATTTTTTGCTTTTTCCTGCTCCTCTTAGCATGATAAAGAAGATTCAAAGAGTGAGATGCCAGCTCCTTTCATTGTCAGTAGCTTCAAACATTTCTGGTATATGAATAACATGATGTTTTTCAATGGCAAAAATCAATGAATATTGTAAATACACAAACTAATTTCTCCGCATTGCAAGGTGCAATTCTGAAATTTTTTGCTTTTTCCTGCTCCTCTTAGCATGATAAAGAAGATTCAAAGAGAGTGAGATGCCAGCTCCTTTCATTCAGTCAGTAGCTTCAATCATTTCTGGACGTTTTTCAATGGCAAAAATCATTGAATATTGTAAATGCACAAACAGTAATTTCTCCGCATTGCAAGGTGCAATTCTGAAATTTTTTGCTTTTTCCTGCTCCTCTTAGCATGATAAAGAAGATTCAAAGAGAGTGAGATGCCAGCTCCTTTCATTCAGTCAGTAGCTTCAATCATTTCTGGTATATGAATAACATGATGTTTTTCAATGGCAAAAATCAATGAATATTGTAAATGCACAAACAGTAATTTCTCCGCATTGCAAGGTGCAATTCTGAAATTTTTTGCTTTTTCCTGCTCCTCTTAGCATGATAAAGAAGATTCAAAGAGAGTGAGATGCCAGCTCCTTTCATTCAGTCAGTAGCTTCAATCATTTCTGGACGTTTTTCAATGGCAAAAATCAATGAATATTGTAAATGCACAAACAGTAATTTCTCCGCATTGCAAGGTGCAATTCTGAAATTTTTTGCTTTTTCCTGCTCCTCTTAGCATGATAAAGAAGATTCAAAGAGAGTGAGATGCCAGCTCCTTTCATTCAGTCAGTAGCTTCAAACATTTCTGGTATATGAATAACATGATGTTTTTCAATGGCAAAAATCAATGAATATTGTAAATGCACAAACAGTAATTTCTCCGCATTGCAAGGTGCAATTCTGAAATTTTTTGCTTTTTCCTGCTCCTCTTAGCATGATAAAGAAGATTCAAAGAGAGTGAGATGCCAGCTCCTTTCATTCAGTCAGTAGCTTCAATCATTTCTGGACGTTTTTCAATGGCAAAAATCAATGAATATTGTAAATGCACAAACAGTAATTTCTCCGCATTGCAAGGTGTAATTCTGAAATTTTTTGCTTTTTCCTGCTCCTCTTAGCATGATAAACAAGATTCAAAGAGAGTGAGATGCCAGCTCCTTTCATTCAGTCAGTAGCTTCAATCATTTCTGGACGTTTTTCAATGGCAAAAATCAATGAATATTGTAAATGCACAAACAGTAATTTCTCCGCATTGCAAGGTGCAATTCTGAAATTTTTTGCTTTTTCCTGCTCCTCTTAGCATGATAAAGAAGATTCAAAGAGTGAGATGCCAGCTCCTTTCATTCAGTCAGTAGCTTCAAACATTTCTGGTATATGAATAACATGATGTTTTTCAATGGCAAAAATCAATGAATATTGTAAATGCACAAACAGTAATTTCTCCGCATTGCAAGGTGCAATTCTGAAATTTTTTGGTTTTTCCTGCTCCTCTTAGCATGATAAAGAAGATTCAAAGAGAGTGAGATGCCAGCTCCTTTCATTCAGTCAGTAGCTTCAATCATTTCTGGACGTTTTTCAATGGCAAAAATCAATGAATATTGTAAATGCACAAACAGTAATTTCTCCGCATTGCAAGGTGCAATTCTGAAATTTTTTGCTTTTTCCTGCTCCTCTTAGCATGATAAAGAAGATTCAAAGAGAGTGAGATGCCAGCTCCTTACATTCAGTCAGTAGCTTCAATCATTTCTGGACGTTTTTCAATGGCAAAAATCAATGAATATTGTAAATGCACAAAGAGTAATTTCTCCGCATTGCAAGGTGCAATTCTGAAATTTTTTGCTTTTTCCTGCTCCTCTTAGCATGATAAAGAAGATTCAAAGAGAGTGAGATGCCAGCTCCTTTCATTCAGTCAGTAGCTTCAAACATTTCTGGTATATGAATAACATGATGTTTTTCAATGGCAAAAATCAATGAATATTGTAAATGCACAAACAGTAATTTCTCCGCATTGCAAGGTGCAATTCTGAAATTTTTTGCTTTTTCCTGCTCCTCTTAGCATGATAAAGAAGATTCAAAGAGAGTGAGATGCCAGCTCCTTTCATTCAGTCAGTAGCTTCAATCATTTCTGGACGTTTTTCAATGGCAAAAATCATTGAATATTGTAAATGCACAAACAGTAATTTCTCCGCATTGCAAGGTGCAATTCTGAAATTTTTTGCTTTTTCCTGCTCCTCTTAGCATGATAAAGAAGATTCAAAGAGAGTGAGATGCCAGCTCCTTTCATTCAGTCAGTAGCTTCAATCATTTCTGGTATATGAATAACATCATGTTTTTCAATGGCAAAAATCAATGAATATTGTAAATGCACAAACAGTAATTTCTCCGCATTGCAAGGTGCAATTCTGAAATTTTTTGCTTTTTCCTGCTCCTCTTAGCATGATAAAGAAGATTCAAAGAGAGTGAGATGCCAGCTCCTTTCATTCAGTCAGTAGCTTCAATCATTTCTGGACGTTTTTCAATGGCAAAAATCAATGAATATTGTAAATGCACAAACAGTAATTTCTCCGCATTGCAAGGTGCAATTCTGAAATTTTTTGCTTTTTCCTGCTCCTCTTAGCATGATAAAGAAGATTCAAAGAGAGTGAGATGCCAGCTCCTTTCATTCAGTCAGTAGCTTCAAACATTTCTGGTATATGAATAACATGATGTTTTTCAATGGCAAAAATCAATGAATATTGTAAATGCACAAACAGTAATTTCTCCGCATTGCAAGGTGCAATTCTGAAATTTTTTGCGTTTTCCTGCTCCTCTTAGCATGATAAAGATTCAAAGAGAGTGAGATGCCAGCTCCTTTCATTCAGTCAGTAGCTTCAATCATTTCTGGACGTTTTTCAATGGCAAAAATCAATGAATATTGTAAATGCACAAACAGTAATTTCTCCGCATTGCAAGGTGCAATTCTGAAATTTTTTGCTTTTTCCTGCTCCTCTTAGCATGATAAAGAAGATTCAAAGAGAGTGAGATGCCAGCTCCTTTCATTCAGTCAGTAGCTTCAATCATTTCTGGACGTTTTTCAATGGCAAAAATCAATGAATATTGTAAATGCACAAAGAGTAATTTCTCCGCATTGCAAGGTGCAATTCTGAAATTTTTTGCTTTTTCCTGCTCCTCTTAGCATGATAAAGAAGATTCAAAGAGTGAGATGCCAGCTCCTTTCATTGTCAGTAGCTTCAAACATTTCTGGTATATGAATAACATGATGTTTTTCAATGGCAAAAATCAATGAATATTGTAAATGCACAAACAGTAATTTCTCCGCATTGCAAGGTGCAATTCTGAAATTTTTTGCTTTTTCCTGCTCCTCTTAGCATGATAAAGAAGATTCAAAGAGAGTGAGATGCCAGCTCCTTTCATTCAGTCAGTAGCTTCAATCATTTCTGGACGTTTTTCAATGGCAAAAATCATTGAATATTGTAAATGCACAAACAGTAATTTCTCCGCATTGCAAGGTGCAATTCTGAAATTTTTTGCTTTTTCCTGCTCCTCTTAGCATGATAAAGAAGATTCAAAGAGAGTGAGATGCCAGCTCCTTTCATTCAGTCAGTAGCTTCAATCATTTCTGGTATATGAATAACATGATGTTTTTCAATGGCAAAAATCAATGAATATTGTAAATGCACAAACAGTAATTTCTCCGCATTGCAAGGTGCAATTCTGAAATTTTTTGCTTTTTCCTGCTCCTCTTAGCATGATAAAGAAGATTCAAAGAGAGTGAGATGCCAGCTCCTTTCATTCAGTCAGTAGCTTCAATCATTTCTGGACGTTTTTCAATGGCAAAAATCAATGAATATTGTAAATGCACAAACAGTAATTTCTCCACATTGCAAGGTGCAATTCTGAAATTTTTTGCTTTTTCCTGCTCCTCTTAGCATGATAAACAAGATTCAAAGAGAGTGAGATGCCAGCTCCTTTCATTCAGTCAGTAGCTTCAATCATTTCTGGACGTTTTTCAATGGCAAAAATCAATGAATATTGTAAATGCACAAACAGTAATTTCTCCGCATTGCAAGGTGCAATTCTGAAATTTTTTGCTTTTTCCTGCTCCTCTTAGCATGATAAAGAAGATTCAAAGAGAGTGAGATGCCAGCTCCTTTCATTCAGTCAGTAGCTTCAATCATTTCTGGACGTTTTTCAATGGCAAAAATCAATGAATATTGTAAATGCACAAAGAGTAATTTCTCCGCATTGCAAGGTGCAATTCTGAAATTTTTTGCTTTTTCCTGCTCCTCTTAGCATGATAAAGAAGATTCAAAGAGTGAGATGCCAGCTCCTTTCATTGTCAGTAGCTTCAAACATTTCTGGTATATGAATAACATGATGTTTTTCAATGGCAAAAATCAATGAATATTGTAAATGCACAAACTAATTTCTCCGCATTGCAAGGTGCAATTCTGAAATTTTTTGCTTTTTCCTGCTCCTCTTAGCATGATAAAGAAGATTCAAAGAGAGTGAGATGCCAGCTCCTTTCATTCAGTCAGTAGCTTCAATCATTTCTGGACGTTTTTCAATGGCAAAAATCATTGAATATTGTAAATGCACAAACAGTAATTTCTCCGCATTGCAAGGTGCAATTCTGAAATTTTTTGCTTTTTCCTGCTCCTCTTAGCATGATAAAGAAGATTCAAAGAGAGTGAGATGCCAGCTCCTTTCA
Source organism: Phyllobates terribilis (assembly GCF_046119375.1). NCBI lineage: Eukaryota > Metazoa > Chordata > Amphibia > Anura > Dendrobatidae > Phyllobates > Phyllobates terribilis. Next base: position 4,925,629 of record NW_027362893.1, read on the forward strand.
TTCAGTCAGTAGCTTCAATCATTTCTGGTATATGAATAACATGATGTTTTTCAATGGCAAAAATCAATGAATATTGTAAATGCACAAACAGTAATTTCTCCGCATTGCAAGGTGCAATTCTGAAATTTTTTGCTTTTTCCTGCTCCTCTTAGCATGATAAAGAAGATTCAAAGAGAGTGAGATGCCAGCTCCTTTCATTCAGTCAGTAGCTTCAATCATTTCTGGACGTTTTTCAATGGCAAAAATCAATGAATATTGTAAATGCACAAACAGTAATTTCTCCGCATTGCAAGGTGCAATTCTGAAATTTTTTGCTTTTTCCTGCTCCTCTTAGCATGATAAAGAAGATTCAAAGAGAGTGAGATGCCAGCTCCTTTCATTCAGTCAGTAGCTTCAAACATTTCTGGTATATGAATAACATGATGTTTTTCAATGGCAAAAATCAATGAATATTGTAAATGCACAAACAGTAATTTCTCCGCATTGCAAGGTGCAATTCTGAAATTTTTTGCTTTTTCCTGCTCCTCTTAGCATGATAAAGAAGATTCAAAGAGAGTGAGATGCCAGCTCCTTTCATTCAGTCAGTAGCTTCAATCATTTCTGGACGTTTTTCAATGGCAAAAATCAATGAATATTGTAAATGCACAAACAGTAATTTCTCCGCATTGCAAGGTGTAATTCTGAAATTTTTTGCTTTTTCCTGCTCCTCTTAGCATGATAAACAAGATTCAAAGAGAGTGAGATGCCAGCTCCTTTCATTCAGTCAGTAGCTTCAATCATTTCTGGACGTTTTTCAATGGCAAAAATCAATGAATATTGTAAATGCACAAACAGTAATTTCTCCGCATTGCAAGGTGCAATTCTGAAATTTTTTGCTTTTTCCTGCTCCTCTTAGCATGATAAAGAAGATTCAAAGAGTGAGATGCCAGCTCCTTTCATTCAGTCAGTAGCTTCAAACATTTCTGGTATATGAATAACATGATGTTTTTCAATGGCAAAAATCAATGAATATTGTAAATGCACAAACAGTAATTTCTCCGCATTGCAAGGTGCAATTCTGAAATTTTTTGGTTTTTCCTGCTCCTCTTAGCATGATAAAGAAGATTCAAAGAGAGTGAGATGCCAGCTCCTTTCATTCAGTCAGTAGCTTCAATCATTTCTGGACGTTTTTCAATGGCAAAAATCAATGAATATTGTAAATGCACAAACAGTAATTTCTCCGCATTGCAAGGTGCAATTCTGAAATTTTTTGCTTTTTCCTGCTCCTCTTAGCATGATAAAGAAGATTCAAAGAGAGTGAGATGCCAGCTCCTTACATTCAGTCAGTAGCTTCAATCATTTCTGGACGTTTTTCAATGGCAAAAATCAATGAATATTGTAAATGCACAAAGAGTAATTTCTCCGCATTGCAAGGTGCAATTCTGAAATTTTTTGCTTTTTCCTGCTCCTCTTAGCATGATAAAGAAGATTCAAAGAGAGTGAGATGCCAGCTCCTTTCATTCAGTCAGTAGCTTCAAACATTTCTGGTATATGAATAACATGATGTTTTTCAATGGCAAAAATCAATGAATATTGTAAATGCACAAACAGTAATTTCTCCGCATTGCAAGGTGCAATTCTGAAATTTTTTGCTTTTTCCTGCTCCTCTTAGCATGATAAAGAAGATTCAAAGAGAGTGAGATGCCAGCTCCTTTCATTCAGTCAGTAGCTTCAATCATTTCTGGACGTTTTTCAATGGCAAAAATCATTGAATATTGTAAATGCACAAACAGTAATTTCTCCGCATTGCAAGGTGCAATTCTGAAATTTTTTGCTTTTTCCTGCTCCTCTTAGCATGATAAAGAAGATTCAAAGAGAGTGAGATGCCAGCTCCTTTCATTCAGTCAGTAGCTTCAATCATTTCTGGTATATGAATAACATGATGTTTTTCAATGGCAAAAATCAATGAATATTGTAAATGCACAAACAGTAATTTCTCCGCATTGCAAGGTGCAATTCTGAAATTTTTTGCTTTTTCCTGCTCCTCTTAGCATGATAAAGAAGATTCAAAGAGAGTGAGATGCCAGCTCCTTTCATTCAGTCAGTAGCTTCAATCATTTCTGGACGTTTTTCAATGGCAAAAATCAATGAATATTGTAAATGCACAAACAGTAATTTCTCCGCATTGCAAGGTGCAATTCTGAAATTTTTTGCTTTTTCCTGCTCCTCTTAGCATGATAAACAAGATTCAAAGAGAGTGAGATGCCAGCTCCTTTCATTCAGTCAGTAGCTTCAATCATTTCTGGACGTTTTTCAATGGCAAAAATCAATGAATATTGTAAATGCACAAACAGTAATTTCTCCGCATTGCAAGGTGCAATTCTGAAATTTTTTGCTTTTTCCTGCTCCTCTTAGCATGATAAACAAGATTCAAAGAGAGTGAGATGCCAGCTCCTTTCATTCAGTCAGTAGCTTCAATCATTTCTGGACGTTTTTCAATGGCAAAAATCAATGAATATTGTAAATGCACAAACAGTAATTTCTCCGCATTGCAAGGTGCAATTCTGAAATTTTTTGCTTTTTCCTGCTCCTCTTAGCATGATAAAGAAGATTCAAAGAGAGTGAGATGCCAGCTCCTTTCATTCAGTCAGTAGCTTCAAACATTTCTGGTATATGAATAACATGATTTTTTTCAATGGCAAAAATCAATGAATATTGTAAATGCACAAACAGTAATTTCTCCGCATTGCAAGGTGCAATTCTGAAATTTTTTGCTTTTTCCTGCTCCTCTTAGCATGATAAAGAAGATTCAAAGAGAGTGAGATGCCAGCTCCTTTCATTCAGTCAGTAGCTTAAATCATTTCTGGACGTTTTTCAATGGCAAAAATCAATGAATATTGTAAATGCACAAACAGTAATTTCTCCGCATTGCAAGGTGCAATTCTGAAATTTTTTGCTTTTTCCTGCTCCTCTTAGCATGATAAAGAAGATTCAAAGAGTGAGATGCCAGCTCCTTTCATTCAGTCAGTAGCTTCAAACATTTCTGGTATATGAATAACATGATGTTTTTCAATGGCAAAAATCAATGAATATTGTAAATGCACAAACAGTAATTTCTCCGCATTGCAAGGTGCAATTCTGAAATTTTTTGCTTTTTCCTGCTCCGCTTAGCATGATAAAGAAGATTCAAAGAGAGTGAGATGCCAGCTCCTTTCATTCAGTCAGTAGCTTCAATCATTTCTGGACTTTTTTCAATGGCAAAAATCAATGAATATTGTAAATGCACAAACAGTAATTTCTCCGCATTGCAAGGTGCAATTCTGAAATTTTTTGCTTTTTCCTGCTCCTCTTAGCATGATAAAGAAGATTCAAAGAAGAGTGAGATGCCAGCTCCTTTCATTCAGTCAGTAGCTTCAATCATTTCTGGACGTTTTTCAATGGCAAAAATCAATGAATATTGTAAATGCACAAAGAGTAATTTCTCCGCATTGCAAGGTGCAATTCTGAAATTTTTTGCTTTTTCCTGCTCCTCTTAGGATGATAAAGAAGATTCAAAGAGAGTGAGATGCCAGCTCCTTTCATTCAGTCAGTAGCTTCAAACATTTCTGGTATATGAATAACATGATGTTTTTCAATGGCAAAAATCAATGAATATTGTAAATGCACAAACAGTAATTTCTCCGCATTGCAAGATGCAATTCTGAAATTTTTTGCTTTTTCCTGCTCCTCTTAGCATGATAAAGAAGATTCAAAGAGAGTGAGATGCCAGCTCCTTTCATTCAGTCAGTAGCTTCAATCATTTCTGGACGTTTTTCAATGGCAAAAATCAATGAATATTGTAAATGCACAAACAGTAATTTCTCCGCATTGCAAGGTGCAATTCTGAAATTTTTTGCTTTTTCCTGCTCCTCTTAGCATGATAAAGAAGATTCAAAGAGAGTGAGATGCCAGCTCCTTTCATTCAGTCAGTAGCTTCAAACATTTCTGGTATATGAATAACATGATGTTTTTCAATGGCAAAAATCAATGAATATTGTAAATGCACAAACAGTAATTTCTCCGCATTGCAAGGTGCAATTCTGAAATTTTTTGCTTTTTCCTGCTCCTCTTAGCATGATAAAGAAGATTCAAAGAGAGTGAGATGCCAGCTCCTTTCATTCAGTCAGTAGCTTCAATCATTTCTGGACGTTTTTCAATGGCAAAAATCAATGAATATTGTAAATGCACAAACAGTAATTTCTCCGCATTGCAAGGTGTAATTCTGAAATTTTTTGCTTTTTCCTGCTCCTCTTAGCATGATAAACAAGATTCAAAGAGAGTGAGATGCCAGCTCCTTTCATTCAGTCAGTAGCTTCAATCATTTCTGGACGTTTTTCAATGGCAAAAATCAATGAATATTGTAAATGCACAAACAGTAATTTCTCCGCATTGCAAGGTGCAATTCTGAAATTTTTTGCTTTTTCCTGCTCCTCTTAGCATGATAAAGAAGATTCAAAGAGTGAGATGCCAGCTCCTTTCATTCAGTCAGTAGCTTCAAACATTTCTGGTATATGAATAACATGATGTTTTTCAATGGCAAAAATCAATGAATATTGTAAATGCACAAACAGTAATTTCTCCGCATTGCAAGGTGCAATTCTGAAATTTTTTGCTTTTTCCTGCTCCTCTTAGCATGATAAAGAAGATTCAAAGAGAGTGAGATGCCAGCTCCTTTCATTCAGTCAGTAGCTTCAATCATTTCTGGACGTTTTTCAATGGCAAAAATCAATGAATATTGTAAATGCACAAACAGTAATTTCTCCGCATTGCAAGGTGCAATTCTGAAATTTTTTGCTTTTTCCTGCTCCTCTTAGCATGATAAAGAAGATTCAAAGAGAGTGAGATGCCAGCTCCTTTCATTCAGTCAGTAGCTTCAATCATTTCTGGACGTTTTTCAATGGCAAAAATCAATGAATATTGTAAATGCACAAAGAGTAATTTCTCCGCATTGCAAGGTGCAATTCTGAAATTTTTTGCTTTTTCCTGCTCCTCTTAGCATGATAAAGAAGATTCAAAGAGAGTGAGATGCCAGCTCCTTTCATTCAGTCAGTAGCTTCAAACATTTCTGGTATATGAATAACGATGTTTTTCAATGGCAAAAATCAATGAATATTGTAAATGCACAAACAGTAATTTCTCCGCATTGCAAGGTGCAATTCTGAAATTTTTTGCTTTTTCCTGCTCCTCTTAGCATGATAAAGAAGATTCAAAGAGAGTGAGATGCCAGCTCCTTTCATTCAGTCAGTAGCTTCAATCATTTCTGGACGTTTTTCAATGGCAAAAATCATTGAATATTGTAAATGCACAAACAGTAATTTCTCCGCATTGCAAGGTGCAATTCTGAAATTTTTTGCTTTTTCCTGCTCCTCTTAGCATGATAAAGAAGATTCAAAGAGAGTGAGATGCCAGCTCCTTTCATTCAGTCAGTAGCTTCAATCATTTCTGGTATATGAATAACATGATGTTTTTCAATGGCAAAAATCAATGAATATTGTAAATGCACAAACAGTAATTTCTCCGCATTGCAAGGTGCAATTCTGAAATTTTTTGCTTTTTCCTGCTCCTCTTAGCATGATAAAGAAGATTCAAAGAGAGTGAGATGCCAGCTCCTTTCATTCAGTCAGTAGCTTCAATCATTTCTGGACGTTTTTCAATGGCAAAAATCAATGAATATTGTAAATGCACAAACAGTAATTTCTCCGCATTGCAAGGTGCAATTCTGAAATTTTTTGCTTTTTCCTGCTCCTCTTAGCATGATAAACAAGATTCAAAGAGAGTGAGATGCCAGCTCCTTTCATTCAGTCAGTAGCTTCAATCATTTCTGGACGTTTTTCAATGGCAAAAATCAATGAATATTGTAAATGCACAAACAGTAATTTCTCCGCATTGCAAGGTGCAATTCTGAAATTTTTTGCTTTTTCCTGCTCCTCTTAGCATGATAAACAAGATTCAAAGAGAGTGAGATGCCAGCTCCTTTCATTCAGTCAGTAGCTTCAATCATTTCTGGACGTTTTTCAATGGCAAAAATCAATGAATATTGTAAATGCACAAACAGTAATTTCTCCGCATTGCAAGGTGCAATTCTGAAATTTTTTGCTTTTTCCTGCTCCTCTTAGCATGACAAAGAAGATTCAAAGAGAGTGAGATGCCAGCTCCTTTCATTCAGTCAGTAGCTTCAAACATTTCTGGTATATGAATAACATGATGTTTTTCAATGGCAAAAATCAATGAATATTGTAAATGCACAAACAGTAATTTCTCCGCATTGCAAGGTGCAATTCTGAAATTTTTTGCTTTTTCCTGCTCCTCTTAGCATGATAAAGAAGATTCAAAGAGAGTGAGATGCCAGCTCCTTTCATTCAGTCAGTAGCTTCAATCATTTCTGGACGTTTTTCAATGGCAAAAATCAATGAATATTGTAAATGCACAAACAGTAATTTCTCCGCATTGCAAGGTGTAATTCTGAAATTTTTTGCTTTTTCCTGCTCCTCTTAGCATGATAAACAAGATTCAAAGAGAGTGAGATGCCAGCTCCTTTCATTCAGTCAGTAGCTTCAATCATTTCTGGACGTTTTTCAATGGCAAAAATCAATGAATATTGTAAATGCACAAACAGTAATTTCTCCGCATTGCAAGTGCAATTCTGAAATTTTTTGCTTTTTCCTGCTCCTCTTAGCATGATAAAGAAGATTCAAAGAGAGTGAGATGCCAGCTCCTTTCATTCAGTCAGTAGCTTCAAACATTTCTGGTATATGAATAACATAATGTTTTTCAATGGCAAAAATCAATGAATATTGTAAATGCACAAACAGTAATTTCTCCGCATTGCAAGGTGCAATTCTGAAATTTTTTGCTTTTTCCTGCTCCTCTTAGCATGATAAAGAAGATTCAAAGAGCGTGAGATGCCAGCTCCTTTCATTCAGTCAGTAGCTTCAATCATTTCTGGACGTTTTTCATTGGCAAAAATCAATGAATATTGTAAATGCACAAACAGTAATTTCTCCGCATTGCAAGGTGCAATTCTGAAATTTTTTGCTTTTTCCTGCTCCTCTTAGCATGATAAAGAAGATTCAAAGAGTGAGATGCCAGCTCCTTTCATTGTCAGTAGCTTCAAACATTTCTGGTATATGAATAACATGATGTTTTTCAATGGCAAAAATCAATGAATATTGTAAATGCACAAACAGTAATTTCTCCGCATTGCAAGGTGCAATTCTGAAATTTTTTGCTTTTTCCTGCTCCTCTTAGCATGATAAAGAAGATTCAAAGAGAGTGAGATGCCAGCTCCTTTCATTCAGTCAGTAGCTTCAATCATTTCTGGACGTTTTTCAATGGCAAAAATCATTGAATATTGTAAATGCACAAACAGTAATTTCTCCGCATTGCAAGGTGCAATTCTGAAATTTTTTGCTTTTTCCTGCTCCTCTTAGCATGATAAAGAAGATTCAAAGAGAGTGAGATGCCAGCTCCTTTCATTCAGTCAGTAGCTTCAATCATTTCTGGTATATGAATAACATGATGTTTTTCAATGGCAAAAATCAATGAATATTGTAAATGCACAAACAGTAATTTCTCCGCATTGCAAGGTGCAATTCTGAAATTTTTTGCTTTTTCCTGCTCCTCTTAGCATGATAAAGAAGATTCAAAGAGAGTGAGATGCCAGCTCCTTTCATTCAGTCAGTAGCTTCAATCATTTCTGGACGTTTTTCAATGGCAAAAATCAATGAATATTGTAAATGCACAAACAGTAATTTCTCCGCATTGCAAGGTGCAATTCTGAAATTTTTTGCTTTTTCCTGCTCCTCTTAGCATGATAAAGAAGATTCAAAGAGAGTGAGATGCCAGCTCCTTTCATTCAGTCAGTAGCTTCAAACATTTCTGGTATATGAATAACATGATGTTTTTCAATGGCAAAAATCAATGAATATTGTAAATGCACAAACAGTAATTTCTCCGCATTGCAAGGTGCAATTCTGAAATTTTTTGCTTTTTCCTGCTCCTCTTAGCATGATAAAGAAGATTCAAAGAGAGTGAGATGCCAGCTCCTTTCATTCAGTCAGTAGCTTCAATCATTTCTGGACGTTTTTCAATGGCAAAAATCAATGAATATTGTAAATGCACAAACAGTAATTTCTCCGCATTGCAAGGTGTAATTCTGAAATTTTTTGCTTTTTCCTGCTCCTCTTAGCATGATAAACAAGATTCAAAGAGAGTGAGATGCCAGCTCCTTTCATTCAGTCAGTAGCTTCAATCATTTCTGGACGTTTTTCAATGGCAAAAATCAATGAATATTGTAAATGCACAAACAGTAATTTCTCCGCATTGCAAGGTGCAATTCTGAAATTTTTTGCTTTTTCCTGCTCCTCTTAGCATGATAAAGAAGATTCAAAGAGAGTGAGATGCCAGCTCCTTTCATTCAGTCAGTAGCTTCAAACATTTCTGGTATATGAATAACATGATGTTTTTCAATGGCAAAAATCAATGAATATTGTAAATGCACAAACAGTAATTTCTCCGCATTGCAAGGTGCAATTCTGAAATTTTTTGCTTTTTCCTGCTCCTCTTAGCATGATAAAGAAGATTCAAAGAGAGTGAGATGCCAGCTCCTTTCATTCAGTCAGTAGCTTCAATCATTTCTGGACGTTTTTCAATGGCAAAAATCAATGAATATTGTAAATGCACAAACAGTAATTTCTCCGCATTGCAAGGTGCAATTCTGAAATTTTTTGCTTTTTCCTGCTCCTCTTAGCATGATAAAGAAGATTCAAAGAGAGTGAGATGCCAGCTCCTTTCATTCAGTCAGTAGCTTCAATCATTTCTGGACGTTTTTCAATGGCAAAAATCAATGAATATTGTAAATGCACAAAGAGTAATTTCTCCGCATTGCAAGGTGCAATTCTGAAATTTTTTGCTTTTTCCTGCTCCTCTTAGCATGATAAAGAAGATTCAAAGAGAGTGAGATGCCAGCTCCTTTCATTCAGTCAGTAGCTTCAAACATTTCTGGTATATGAATAACATGATGTTTTTCAATGGCAAAAATCAATGAATATTGTAAATGCACAAACAGTAATTTCTCCGCATTGCAAGGTGCAATTCTGAAATTTTTTGCTTTTTCCTGCTCCTCTTAGCATGATAAAGAAGATTCAAAGAGAGTGAGATGCCAGCTCCTTTCATTCAGTCAGTAGCTTCAATCATTTCTGGACGTTTTTCAATGGCAAAAATCATTGAATATTGTAAATGCACAAACAGTAATTTCTCCGCATTGCAAGGTGCAATTCTGAAATTTTTTGCTTTTTCCTGCTCCTCTTAGCATGATAAAGAAGATTCAAAGAGAGTGAGATGCCAGCTCCTTTCATTCAGTCAGTAGCTTCAATCATTTCTGGTATATGAATAACATGATGTTTTTCAATGGCAAAAATCAATGAATATTGTAAATGCACAAACAGTAATTTCTCCGCATTGCAAGGTGCAATTCTGAAATTTTTTGCTTTTTCCTGCTCCTCTTAGCATGATAAAGAAGATTCAAAGAGAGTGAGATGCCAGCTCCTTTCATTCAGTCAGTAGCTTCAATCATTTCTGGACGTTTTTCAATGGCAAAAATCAATGAATATTGTAAATGCACAAACAGTAATTTCTCCGCATTGCAAGGTGCAATTCTGAAATTTTTTGCTTTTTCCTGCTCCTCTTAGCATGATAAACAAGATTCAAAGAGAGTGAGATGCCAGCTCCTTTCATTCAGTCAGTAGCTTCAATCATTTCTGGACGTTTTTCAATGGCAAAAATCAATGAATATTGTAAATGCACAAACAGTAATTTCTCCGCATTGCAAGGTGCAATTCTGAAATTTTTTGCTTTTTCCTGCTCCTCTTAGCATGATAAACAAGATTCAAAGAGAGTGAGATGCCAGCTCCTTTCATTCAGTCAGTAGCTTCAATCATTTCTGGACGTTTTTCAATGGCAAAAATCAATGAATATTGTAAATGCACAAACAGTAATTTCTCCGCATTGCAAGGTGTAATTCTGAAATTTTTTGCTTTTTCCTGCTCCTCTTAGCATGATAAACAAGATTCAAAGAGAGTGAGATGCCAGCTTCTTTCATTCAGTCAGTAGCTTCAATCATTTCTGGACGTTTTTCAATGGCAAAAATCAATGAATATTGTAAATGCACAAACAGTAATTTCTCCGCATTGCAAGGTGCAATTCTGAAATTTTTTGCTTTTTCCTGCTCCTCTTAGCATGATAAAGAAGATTCAAAGAGAGTGAGATGCCAGCTCCTTTCATTCAGTCAGTAGCTTCAAACATTTCTGGTATATGAATAACATGATGTTTTTCAATGGCAAAAATCAATGAATATTGTAAATGCACAAACAGTAATTTCTCCGCATTGCAAGGTGCAATTCTGAAATTTTTTGCTTTTTCCTGCTCCTCTTAGCATGATAAAGAAGATTCAAAGAGAGTGAGATGCCAGCTCCTTTCATTCAGTCAGTAGCTTCAATCATTTCTGGACGTTTTTCAATGGCAAAAATCAATGAATATTGTAAATGCACAAACAGTAATTTCTCCGCATTGCAAGGTGCAATTCTGAAATTTTTTGCTTTTTCCTGCTCCTCTTAGCATGATAAAGAAGATTCAAAGAGAGTGAGATGCCAGCTCCTTTCATTCAGTCAGTAGCTTCAATCATTTCTGGACGTTTTTCAATGGCAAAAATCAATGAATATTGTAAATGCACAAAGAGTAATTTCTCCGCATTGCAAGGTGCAATTCTGAAATTTTTTGCTTTTTCCTGCTCCTCTTAGCATGATAAAGAAGATTCAAAGAGAGTGAGATGCCAGCTCCTTTCATTCAGTCAGTAGCTTCAAACATTTCTGGTATATGAATAACATGATGTTTTTCAATGGCAAAAATCAATGAATATTGTAAATGCACAAACAGTAATTTCTCCGCATTGCAAGGTGCAATTCTGAAATTTTTTGCTTTTTCCTGCTCCTCTTAGCATGATAAAGAAGATTCAAAGAGAGTGAGATGCCAGCTCCTTTCATTCAGTCAGTAGCTTCAATCATTTCTGGACGTTTTTCAATGGCAAAAATCATTGAATATTGTAAATGCACAAACAGTAATTTCTCCGCATTGCAAGGTGCAATTCTGAAATTTTTTGCTTTTTCCTGCTCCTCTTAGCATGATAAAGAAGATTCAAAGAGAGTGAGATGCCAGCTCCTTTCATTCAGTCAGGAGCTTCAATCATTTCTGGTATATGAATAACATGATGTTTTTCAATGGCAAAAATCAATGAATATTGTAAATGCACAAACAGTAATTTCTCCGCATTGCAAGGTGCAATTCTGAAATTTTTTGCTTTTTCCTGCTCCTCTTAGCATGATAAAGAAGATTCAAAGAGAGTGAGATGCCAGCTCCTTTCATTCAGTCAGTAGCTTCAATCATTTCTGGACGTTTTTCAATGGCAAAAATCAATGAATATTGTAAATGCACAAACAGTAATTTCTCCGCATTGCAAGGTGCAATTCTGAAATTTTTTGCTTTTTCCTGCTCCTCTTAGCATGATAAACAAGATTCAAAGAGAGTGAGATGCCAGCTCCTTTCATTCAGTCAGTAGCTTCAAACATTTCTGGTATATGAATAACATGATGTTTTTCAATGGCAAAAATCAATGAATATTGTAAATGCACAAACAGTAATTTCTCCGCATTGCAAGGTGCAATTCTGAAATTTTTTGCTTTTTCCTGCTCCTCTAAGCATGATAAAGAAGATTCAAAGAGAGTGAGATGCCAGCTCCTTTCATTCAGTCAGTAGCTTCAATCATTTCTGGACGTTTTTCAATGGCAAAAATCAATGAATATTGTAAATGCACAAACAGTAATTTCTCCGCATTGCAAGGTGTAATTCTGAAATTTTTTGCTTTTTCCTGCTCCTCTTAGCATGATAAACAAGATTCAAAGAGAGTGAGATGCCAGCTCCTTTCATTCAGTCAGTAGCTTCAATCATTTCTGGACGTTTTTCAATGGCAAAAATCAATGAATATTGTAAATGCACAAACAGTAATTTCTCCGCATTGCAAGGTGCAATTCTGAAATTTTTTGCTTTTTCCTGCTCCTCTTAGCATGATAAAGAAGATTCAAAGAGAGTGAGATGCCAGCTCCTTTCATTCAGTCAGTAGCTTCAAACATTTCTGGTATATGAATAAAATGATGTTTTTCAATGGCAAAAATCAATGAATATTGTAAATGCACAAACAGTAATTTCTCCGCATTGCAAGGTGCAATTCTGAAATTTTTTGCTTTTTCCTGCTCCTCTTAGCATGATAAAGAAGATTCAAAGAGAGTGAGATGCCAGCTCCTTTCATTCAGTCAGTAGCTTCAATCATTTCTGTACGTTTTTCAATGGCAAAAATCAATGAATATTGTAAATGCACAAACAGTAATTTCTCCGCATTGCAAGGTGCAATTCTGAAATTTTTTGCTTTTTCCTGCTCCTCTTAGCATGATAAAGAAGATTCAAAGAGAGTGAGATTCCAGCTCCTTTCATTCAGTCAGTAGCTTCAATCATTTCTGGACGTTTTTCAATGGCAAAAATCAATGAATATTGTAAATGCACAAACAGTAATTTCTCCGCATTGCAAGGTGCAATTCTGAAATTTTTTGCTTTTTCCTGCTCCTCTTAGCATGATAAACAAGATTCAAAGAGAGTGAGATGCCAGCTCCTTTCATTCAGTCAGTAGCTTCAATCATTTCTGGACGTTTTTCAATGGCAAAAATCAATGAATATTGTAAATGCACAAACAGTAATTTCTCCGCATTGCAAGGTGCAATTCTGAAATTTTTTGCTTTTTCCTGCTCCTCTTAGCATGATAAACAAGATTCAAAGAGAGTGAGATGCCAGCTCCTTTCATTCAGTCAGTAGCTTCAATCATTTCTGGACGTTTTTCAATGGCAAAAATCAATGAATATTGTAAATGCACAAACAGTAATTTCTCCGCATTGCAAGGTGTAATTCTGAAATTTTTTGCTTTTTCCTGCTCCTCTTAGCATGATAAACAAGATTCAAAGAGAGTGAGATGCCAGCTTCTTTCATTCAGTCAGTAGCTTCAATCATTTCTGGACGTTTTTCAATGGCAAAAATCAATGAATATTGTAAATGCACAAACAGTAATTTCTCCGCATTGCAAGGTGCAATTCTGAAATTTTTTGCTTTTTCCTGCTCCTCTTAGCATGATAAAGAAGATTCAAAGAGAGTGAGATGCCAGCTCCTTTCATTCAGTCAGTAGCTTCAAACATTTCTGGTATATGAATAACATGATGTTTTTCAATGGCAAAAATCAATGAATATTGTAAATGCACAAACAGTAATTTCTCCGCATTGCAAGGTGCAATTCTGAAATTTTTTGCTTTTTCCTGCTCCTCTAAGCATGATAAAGAAGATTCAAAGAGAGTGAGATGCCAGCTCCTTTCATTCAGTCAGTAGCTTCAATCATTTCTGGACGTTTTTCAATGGCAAAAATCAATGAATATTGTAAATGCACAAACAGTAATTTCTCCGCATTGCAAGGTGCAATTCTGAAATTTTTTGCTTTTTCCTGCTCCTCTTAGCATGATAAAGAAGATTCAAAGAGAGTGAGATGCCAGCTCCTTTCATTCAGTCAGTAGCTTCAATCATTTCTGGACGTTTTTCAATGGCAAAAATCAATGAATATTGTAAATGCACAAAGAGTAATTTCTCCGCATTGCAAGGTGCAATTCTGAAATTTTTTGCTTTTTCCTGCTCCTCTTAGCATGATAAAGAAGATTCAAAGAGAGTGAGATGCCAGCTCCTTTCATTCAGTCAGTAGCTTCAAACATTTCTGGTATATGAATAACATGATGTTTTTCAATGGCAAAAATCAATGAATATTGTAAATGCACAAACAGTAATTTCTCCGCATTGCAAGGTGCAATTCTGAAATTTTTTGCTTTTTCCTGCTCCTCTTAGCATGATAAAGAAGATTCAAAGAGAGTGAGATGCCAGCTCCTTTCATTCAGTCAGTAGCTTCAATCATTTCTGGACGTTTTTCAATGGCAAAAATCATTGAATATTGTAAATGCACAAACAGTAATTTCTCCGCATTGCAAGGTGCAATTCTGAAATTTTTTGCTTTTTCCTGCTCCTCTTAGCATGATAAAGAAGATTCAAAGAGAGTGAGATGCCAGCTCCTTTCATTCAGTCAGGAGCTTCAATCATTTCTGGTATATGAATAACATGATGTTTTTCAATGGCAAAAATCAATGAATATTGTAAATGCACAAACAGTAATTTCTCCGCATTGCAAGGTGCAATTCTGAAATTTTTTGCTTTTTCCTGCTCCTCTTAGCATGATAAAGAAGATTCAAAGAGAGTGAGATGCCAGCTCCTTTCATTCAGTCAGTAGCTTCAATCATTTCTGGACGTTTTTCAATGGCAAAAATCAATGAATATTGTAAATGCACAAACAGTAATTTCTCCGCATTGCAAGGTGCAATTCTGAAATTTTTTGCTTTTTCCTGCTCCTCTTAGCATGATAAACAAGATTCAAAGAGAGTGAGATGCCAGCTCCTTTCATTCAGTCAGTAGCTTCAATCATTTCTGGACGTTTTTCAATGGCAAAAATCAATGAATATTGTAAATGCACAAACAGTAATTTCTCCGCATTGCAAGGTGCAATTCTGAAATTTTTTGCTTTTTCCTGCTCCTCTTAGCATGATAAAGAAGATTCAAAGAGAGTGAGATGCCAGCTCCTTTCATTCAGTCAGTAGCTTCAAACATTTCTGGTATATGAATAACATGATGTTTTTCAATGGCAAAAATCAATGAATATTGTAAATGCACAAACAGTAATTTCTCCGCATTGCAAGGTGCAATTCTGAAATTTTTTGCTTTTTCCTGCTCCTCTAAGCATGATAAAGAAGATTCAAAGAGAGTGAGATGCCAGCTCCTTTCATTCAGTCAGTAGCTTCAATCATTTCTGGACGTTTTTCAATGGCAAAAATCAATGAATATTGTAAATGCACAAACAGTAATTTCTCCGCATTGCAAGGTGTAATTCTGAAATTTTTTGCTTTTTCCTGCTCCTCTTAGCATGATAAACAAGATTCAAAGAGAGTGAGATGCCAGCTCCTTTCATTCAGTCAGTAGCTTCAATCATTTCTGGACGTTTTTCAATGGCAAAAATCAATGAATATTGTAAATGCACAAACAGTAATTTCTCCGCATTGCAAGGTGCAATTCTGAAATTTTTTGCTTTTTCCTGCTCCTCTTAGCATGATAAAGAAGATTCAAAGAGAGTGAGATGCCAGCTCCTTTCATTCAGTCAGTAGCTTCAAACATTTCTGGTATATGAATAAAATGATGTTTTTCAATGGCAAAAATCAATGAATATTGTAAATGCACAAACAGTAATTTCTCCGCATTGCAAGGTGCAATTCTGAAATTTTTTGCTTTTTCCTGCTCCTCTTAGCATGATAAAGAAGATTCAAAGAGAGTGAGATGCCAGCTCCTTTCATTCAGTCAGTAGCTTCAATCATTTCTGGACGTTTTTCAATGGCAAAAATCAATGAATATTGTAAATGCACAAACAGTAATTTCTCCGCATTGCAAGGTGCAATTCTGAAATTTTTTGCTTTTTCCTGCTCCTCTTAGCATGATAAAGAAGATTCAAAGAGAGTGAGATTCCAGCTCCTTTCATTCAGTCAGTAGCTTCAATCATTTCTGGACGTTTTTCAATGGCAAAAATCAATGAATATTGTAAATGCACAAAGAGTAATTTCTCCGCATTGCAAGGTGCAATTCTGAAATTTTTTGCTTTTTCCTGCTCCTCTTAGCATGATAAAGAAGATTCAAAGAGAGTGAGATGCCAGCTCCTTTCATTCAGTCAGTAGCTTCAAACATTTCTGGTATATGAATAACATGATGTTTTTCAATGGCAAAAATCAATGAATATTGTAAATGCACAAACAGTAATTTCTCCGCATTGCAAGGTGCAATTCTGAAATTTTTTGCTTTTTCCTGCTCCTCTTAGCATGATAAAGAAGATTCAAAGAGAGTGAGATGCCAGCTCCTTTCATTCAGTCAGTAGCTTCAATCATTTCTGGACGTTTTTCAATGGCAAAAATCATTGAATATTGTAAATGCACAAACAGTAATTTCTCCGCATTGCAAGGTGCAATTCTGAAATTTTTTGCTTTTTCCTGCTCCTCTTAGCATGATAAAGAAGATTCAAAGAGAGTGAGATGCCAGCTCCTTTCATTCAGTCAGTAGCTTCAATCATTTCTGGTATATGAATAACATGATGTTTTTCAATGGCAAAAATCAATGAATATTGTAAATGCACAAACAGTAATTTCTCCGCATTGCAAGGTGCAATTCTGAAATTTTTTGCTTTTTCCTGCTCCTCTTAGCATGATAAAGAAGATTCAAAGAGAGTGAGATGCCAGCTCCTTTCATTCAGTCAGTAGCTTCAATCATTTCTGGACGTTTTTCAATGGCAAAAATCAATGAATATTGTAAATGCACAAACAGTAATTTCTCCGCATTGCAAGGTGCAATTCTGAAATTTTTTGCTTTTTCCTGCTCCTCTTAGCATGATAAACAAGATTCAAAGAGAGTGAGATGCCAGCTCCTTTCATTCAGTCAGTAGCTTCAATCATTTCTGGACGTTTTTCAATGGCAAAAATCAATGAATATTGTAAATGCACAAACAGTAATTTCTCCGCATTGCAAGGTGCAATTCTGAAATTTTTTGCTTTTTCCTGCTCCTCTTAGCATGATAAACAAGATTCAAAGAGAGTGAGATGCCAGCTCCTTTCATTCAGTCAGTAGCTTCAATCATTTCTGGACGTTTTTCAATGGCAAAAATCAATGAATATTGTAAATGCACAAACAGTAATTTCTCCGCATTGCAAGGTGCAATTCTGAAATTTTTTGCTTTTTCCTGCTCCTCTTAGCATGATAAAGAAGATTCAAAGAGAGTGAGATGCCAGCTCCTTTCATTCAGTCAGTAGCTTCAAACATTTCTGGTATATGAATAACATGATGTTTTTCAATGGCAAAAATCAATGAATATTGTAAATGCACAAACAGTAATTTCTCCGCATTGCAAGGTGCAATTCTGAAATTTTTTGCTTTTTCCTGCTCCTCTTAGCATGATAAAGAAGATTCAAAGAGAGTGAGATGCCAGCTCCTTTCATTCAGTCAGTAGCTTCAATCATTTCTGGACGTTTTTCAATGGCAAAAATCAATGAATATTGTAAATGCACAAACAGTAATTTCTCCGCATTGCAAGGTGCAATTCTGAAATTTTTTGCTTTTTCCTGCTCCTCTTAGCATGATAAAGAAGATTCAAAGAGAGTGAGATGCCAGCTCCTTTCATTCAGTCAGTAGCTTCAATCATTTCTGGACGTTTTTCAATGGCAAAAATCAATGAATATTGTAAATGCACAAAGAGTAATTTCTCCGCATTGCAAGGTGCAATTCTGAAATTTTTTGCTTTTTCCTGCTCCTCTTAGCATGATAAAGAAGATTCAAAGAGAGTGAGATGCCAGCTCCTTTCATTCAGTCAGTAGCTTCAAACATTTCTGGTATATGAATAACATGATGTTTTTCAATGGCAAAAATCAATGAATATTGTAAATGCACAAACAGTAATTTCTCCGCATTGCAAGGTGCAATTCTGAAATTTTTTGCTTTTTCCTGCTCCTCTTAGCATGATAAAGAAGATTCAAAGAGAGTGAGATGCCAGCTCCTTTCATTCAGTCAGTAGCTTCAATCATTTCTGGACGTTTTTCAATGGCAAAAATCATTGAATATTGTAAATGCACAAACAGTAATTTCTCCGCATTGCAAGGTGCAATTCTGAAATTTTTTGCTTTTTCCTGCTCCTCTTAGCATGATAAAGAAGATTCAAAGAGAGTGAGATGCCAGCTCCTTTCATTCAGTCAGTAGCTTCAATCATTTCTGGACGTTTTTCAATGGCAAAAATCAATGAATATTGTAAATGCACAAACAGTAATTTCTCCGCATTGCAAGGTGTAATTCTGAAATTTTTTGCTTTTTCCTGCTCCTCTTAGCATGATAAACAAGATTCAAAGAGAGTGAGATGCCAGCTCCTTTCATTCAGTCAGTAGCTTCAATCATTTCTGGACGTTTTTCAATGGCAAAAATCAATGAATATTGTAAATGCACAAACAGTAATTTCTCCGCATTGCAAGGTGCAATTCTGAAATTTTTTGCTTTTTCCTGCTCCTCTTAGCATGATAAAGAAGATTCAAAGAGAGTGAGATGCCAGCTCCTTTCATTCAGTCAGTAGCTTCAAACATTTCTGGTATATGAATAAAATGATGTTTTCAATGGCAAAAATCAATGAATATTGTAAATGCACAAACAGTAATTTCTCCGCATTGCAAGGTGCAATTCTGAAATTTTTTGCTTTTTCCTGCTCCTCTTAGCATGATAAAGAAGATTCAAAGAGAGTGAGATGCCAGCTCCTTTCATTCAGTCAGTAGCTTCAATCATTTCTGGACGTTTTTCAATGGCAAAAATCAATGAATATTGTAAATGCACAAACAGTAATTTCTCCGCATTGCAAGGTGCAATTCTGAAATTTTTTGCTTTTTCCTGCTCCTCTTAGCATGATAAAGAAGATTCAAAGAGAGTGAGATTCCAGCTCCTTTCATTCAGTCAGTAGCTTCAATCATTTCTGGACGTTTTTCAATGGCAAAAATCAATGAATATTGTAAATGCACAAAGAGTAATTTCTCCGCATTGCAAGGTGCAATTCTGAAATTTTTTGCTTTTTCCTGCTCCTCTTAGCATGATAAAGAAGATTCAAAGAGAGTGAGATGCCAGCTCCTTTCATTCAGTCAGTAGCTTCAAACATTTCTGGTATATGAATAACATGATGTTTTTCAATGGCAAAAATCAATGAATATTGTAAATGCACAAACAGTAATTTCTCCGCATTGCAAGGTGCAATTCTGAAATTTTTTGCTTTTTCCTGCTCCTCTTAGCATGATAAAGAAGATTCAAAGAGAGTGAGATGCCAGCTCCTTTCATTCAGTCAGTAGCTTCAATCATTTCTGGACGTTTTTCAATGGCAAAAATCATTGAATATTGTAAATGCACAAACAGTAATTTCTCCGCATTGCAAGGTGCAATTCTGAAATTTTTTGCTTTTTCCTGCTCCTCTTAGCATGATAAAGAAGATTCAAAGAGAGTGAGATGCCAGCTCCTTTCATTCAGTCAGTAGCTTCAATCATTTCTGGTATATGAATAACATGATGTTTTTCAATGGCAAAAATCAATGAATATTGTAAATGCACAAACAGTAATTTCTCCGCATTGCAAGGTGCAATTCTGAAATTTTTTGCTTTTTCCTGCTCCTCTTAGCATGATAAAGAAGATTCAAAGAGAGTGAGATGCCAGCTCCTTTCATTCAGTCAGTAGCTTCAATCATTTCTGGACGTTTTTCAATGGCAAAAATCAATGAATATTGTAAATGCACAAACAGTAATTTCTCCGCATTGCAAGGTGCAATTCTGAAATTTTTTGCTTTTTCCTGCTCCTCTTAGCATGATAAACAAGATTCAAAGAGAGTGAGATGCCAGCTCCTTTCATTCAGTCAGTAGCTTCAATCATTTCTGGACGTTTTTCAATGGCAAAAATCAATGAATATTGTAAATGCACAAACAGTAATTTCTCCGCATTGCAAGGTGCAATTCTGAAATTTTTTGCTTTTTCCTGCTCCTCTTAGCATGATAAACAAGATTCAAAGAGAGTGAGATGCCAGCTCCTTTCATTCAGTCAGTAGCTTCAATCATTTCTGGACGTTTTTCAATGGCAAAAATCAATGAATATTGTAAATGCACAAACAGTAATTTCTCCGCATTGCAAGGTGCAATTCTGAAATTTTTTGCTTTTTCCTGCTCCTCTTAGCATGATAAAGAAGATTCAAAGAGAGTGAGATGCCAGCTCCTTTCATTCAGTCAGTAGCTTCAAACATTTCTGGTATATGAATAACATGATGTTTTTCAATGGCAAAAATCAATGAATATTGTAAATGCACAAACAGTAATTTCTCCGCATTGCAAGGTGCAATTCTGAAATTTTTTGCTTTTTCCTGCTCCTCTTAGCATGATAAAGAAGATTCAAAGAGAGTGA